>NC_090845.1:42326003-47126003 GCF_028021215.1 Eschrichtius robustus
TAGATTGTAATTTAAAAAGTATAGAAAATAAACAGAAAATATGCACATTGGTTCTGGTGTGTCTACATTGACCCTTTAACATTTAGCATACCTTTTAAAATGCATTTTAAAGTTCAAAATAGTTCTCACTTAACATCTCTATAAATCTCTTCCTGCAGCTACTAGTGCTCATGTGTGTTATTTATTGCAGTCTTAAGTGTGGTTATCCTTTCTACTATTCAGATTATTCTATTGGAAGGTACCGTGGATCCACCATTCAATGTTTGTCATTGATGAATGACTAAGATGAAATTAAATGCTATTCTTTATATAGTTGGTGCTTGGGAGGAACATGGGGGGTAGGAGCAGTGGAGTAAGGAGAAGAATAAATTTTGCATGTAAAAGTTATAATTAAGTGATATTGGAACTTTAATACTGTAAATACACTATGGTTCTTTTTCTTTGAGGACTATTTGAGTTTGAATGTTTAAAATGCCTTCTGGTCTGTGTTTTATTTTCCATTGCTCTTCATTATTTTCTGTCAGTTGTTTTTAACTATTCAGCTGTTACCTTTAATTATTGTGGCACAGATTAAAGCACAAATTACATCTTTTTCATATTTTATTATTTCCTTTGTATTGCCTATTGGGTCCACATTGCTGGCAGCATTTTCCTCAGTGGCCTACAACGTGATAACTTCTGTAATTAATCTTAACTGCCTTACCAGATTTTTTCATGTCAGTGACTTAAAACCACACTGGATGATCTCCAAGTCAGGCTAAATTCTTCTAAAGCATACAGTGAGATTCCTGAATTTCTAAAATAAAATTCTTTAGAAAATAAGGTTTTTATGTTAGTCCTTTTGTCTAGATGTTACACTACCACTCACTTCAACTCTGGGCCTAAAGAGAATAGGCATGTTTTAATATCCACATCAAATGCTGTACTGAGCTCTCCTTGGATGCAATGCCTTGGCTTGCTGCCAATTTGTACTGCCCTCTACCTGCTCTCCACTCAGCTGCTGGGACCTCTGTCCCATTTCCTAGGTCTTCCTCCCTCTTCTATGCTCTATAGTCTTAGGAAAGTTGCTAGAAAATGGGGGAAAATGTAGTGGTCCAAAACTAACATCATGGACCGTATGGGACCTAAGGGATTCTGGAAGAATATTGTCAGAAAGAGTTCCATGGAGGTACAAGTTATAAACAGTATACAGTAGCAGTTACCTTAAGTTTTCATTAATAAAGTCTTATGCTGTGGGTAACTAGGTGTGATGGTGTTTAATATATTAAAGATTATACTCTTTTCCATCTCAGTTTTGAGGTGTATATAAACGTTGACTTCAGAATTTTAAAGTACATTTTTAGAGATTTATTTTCAGCTCTTAACTCTTAAAGACAATTTGTAGTAGCTAGATACATCAAAACACTATAGACCTGTGGGGTTGCTTGGGTTATTTCAGTAAATTTAGGCCTCAGTTTATTAATGAAGAGACAAGAAAAAAATGCTCTGATAAACTGGAGATAAAAATCTCCTGAGGCTTAGAGAAAAGTCAAGGTGGCAAATGGTATATGTCATGTTGTTTGCCATTTCTGTTCTGTTGATGGTGTCCTGAGCTGGGCAGGGGTCCAGAACTTAGAAGGGGAAAGTGACGTAGGTGCAAGAGACTTGATGTTTCTGGTGTAGGAACTTCATAACGAAAGATAATTAAAGTGTAGGTCAGTTTATCTACAGAGCACGGTTTCATTTCTCTACCAAATGATGAGGGTGAATTTGAAATTAAGTTTAAGCCAAAATTTAAAATAATTGGGCAATGACTAATTTCTTCTTACTCTACTTTGCTCAGGGAAAGAGTTTCAAGATGGGAGAAAAGGATTTAAAATGGGATAATGTCTAAATCCTTTCCAGCACCTGCTTCTTTAACTTTAATGCCTTTCTCCACTTTGGATTGTTGTATTGAAGTTTCATTATTTGGCTTGAAGTATTATAAAGTGTTGGGCATTTACATGTTCAGAAGATAAAGTCTGTTCCTGTTATCCACATCTCTGTCTTTGCATTAGCATTTTCAGTGGAAAAAGGTTATAGTCACTATATAGACTGCTACCTACATCAGTTCCTTAAGGGAAATTCCTATTTGTTCCAGACTTGACCTCAGTAGGCAGGGAATCAATGTTTGAAATACAGTAAGAAACTGCTAGATACAGTTTGATTGCATAGTGCATCCTCACTACCCTCTTATTTTCACATATGTGGTTAGTCTTTAAAGTGTTCGTTATTTTTAATCTGACTTTTTGTTGGGTTCATCTTTGTGGTCGATGCTATACATCAGCAGGTGGTTACAATACTTGGGCTTCTTTTTTGTTTAAAAATTGTAATTGCAACATTCAGTGGCTGAGTCAATTTCAGCTCCCTTAGTCATGCCTCACTTTTTTTTTTTTTTCTATTTTAAAAATAAAGGCAGCTACAGCTTTCTTTGTTTTATTTACTTTCCCATTTGCTTTTTTTCTTTTAATTGTTACAGAATTGTAGAAATGACAGAAGCAGAATTCTGCTAATCAATCAAACCCTTTTTTCTAGCCTCATTTCTCAATGTCCAGAATGTTGTAGAAGCTTAAATTTTTGTGTCACGTTTAACTAGCGTGAGATGCTCCTTTATGGTACAGTTTTAATACTCGGTCCATATCCTTAAAATACTTGGTCCAATTCCTTAAAATATTAATTAGTGCTATACAGTACATCCATCTCCTGCTCTGGCAAACATTTTATGTATTTGGAGTCATATTTTGTTTAAATTCTAAACTTGAAGAGTGGTAGATACACAGTTCAGCATGAAAACTTAATTATTTATGTGGAAATTGTAACAATGTTTTATCTTGGCATTGGTTTAATGATAATATTTGAATTGTTTCTTTACTAGTCCCAGCCAAGTATTTTCTACTGCCGTGGAGTTTATAAATTAATACCAGTTTTATACCTAAATTTAAGAGGTTAGATGTCATGTCTATCTTTAAATGTACAGGGCGCTCCTACTTTGTGGAGAGATATATTGAAAGCTGGTAATGAGTAGAATATTCATTTATTTAACCTTTAACCTTAAATGTTAGTTGAACTTCAAATTCTTATCTGAAATTTTAATACATTAAGAGTATTTGATAGTTTAATGTAATTAGTTTTGAACTTGTAATAATTGGGTGAGGTAGATTAGTTACTCTGGAATGATTTGAAAGCTCAAAATTATATCTCGCTGATTTTCTGAGTTGGGTAGAAACTTTAGGAAATTGGAAATAGCTTTCTTTTTCTTTCTTACACTAAAAGAATTACAGTTTGGGAATAATTCTACCATATTTTAATAATCTATAATTTAACAAACATGATACCTTCATTAAAGAAAAAGAAACACCAAATACTAGTAAGTAATAATTATATAGAGTGTCAGATAATGGATAGCAACTATATGCCTCATTTTAGAAATTGGTATAATTAGCTGTAAAATTTAGTAGGTTGGAGTCTTGCTGAATTTTGCCAAGGAGTTACACGGAAAATTCTTTCCAACATTTGAGAAAAGAAAGGAAAAGGTCTTTTCAGGTTTGAGAATTGTCACTAAGATACTCTGGTTATAGTTACTGAGATGAGACATAGAAAGAGAGATATATTCTATTTTTACTATTACCTAGACCTTTTTTGGTCAAGTTATTGTTTTAACATTTAATGGAAAGAATCTGATGGTGGAAGGTGGTGGAGAGGAAATTGGAGTTTGTGTTTGTTCTTCAGGTAAAGAAAATGTATTGGAAAATTACCAACGAAATAAGGAAATGTCATCAATAATTCGTGTGTTGTAGTATCTTTTCTATTACTTTTCTTCAGTGGGAGATATAGGAATCAAGCTAAGTAATTACTAAAATGAATAATTGTTCTCAGTTTTTTCCTGGTGGATCCAAATCTCATGGATTTGTGCAACTACCCGGTAATTTAATTAGAACTTAATTCAGGATTTTTTTTTTTCTGTTTTCTAAATAAATGTACAGCTGATTTATTCTCCCTTCTTCTTTTTTTAAGGAATCTAGGTAAAAATGGCTTATCTAACAGTAGCATTTTATTGGATAAATGTCCGCCTCCAAGACCACCATCTTCACCATACCCTCCCTTGCCAAAGGACAAGTTGAATCCACCTACACCTAGTATTTACGTGAGTCTGAATTGACTGACTAGAAGTAAATCAAACCAGTGTTTGCACCTACCTGTCTTTCATAAGATCTTGCTTTAAATCAATATGGATGCCCTTTAGGAAACATTAGAATTATTGGCAGCAGCTTGGATGTTTCGGGGAAAAAAGTGATGTATTCAAAAAGATTTTGTAATAGCATTTAAAACATGCCTTCTCAGCTATTAACTGCGATTACATTATAGTAGTGAGAAATACTTTTTACTGCACCCAATTTTGAGCAGACTTAGGCAAAAACTACCTAAAAGTGTAACTTCTTTTTGAGTAAGCTATGTTTTAAATCTGCATTCTACTAGTTGTAAGGACCTTAACGTTCATTCTGTTTTATACATCTACCAAAAAAAAAAAATATTTACCTTCAAAAAAATGTGTTTGAGAACATAAAATGTGATAATAAATATGTCATTAAAAAGCTTAATAGATTATTTAAAACTGGGGATTAGTTTTACTTAATGGACATTTAGACATGTGGTATAGGAAGTTGATAAGAGTTCAATCAAAGCAACTCTTAATTATGTTTCTCCGAAATAGGTCCTCCTACACCATTTCCTTCCATCTTCCCTCTTCTACCCCAAATGAAGAAATTTTAAACTATTGAGTGTTTTTGGAGATTTGACCCTGTTTTCACCCTCTAGGAGCCAACCGTTATCATATTAATCCTTTAGTATGTAAGGGAAGCACTGGGATACACGTGTAATAAAACTTTTATACTGAGGTCTGAGGGGGGGAAAATGCAAAATTATTATTTATCTTTCACGGGTTGTCTTCTTCAGCCTGCTTTCATTTTGGTAATATTTTAAATGCTGATTTTTTTTCCCTCTCTTTTGTGATAAGAGAAAAACCACATAACATAAAATTTATCTTCACCATTTTTAAGTGTACAGTTCCATAGTGTTAAGTATATTCTAATTGTTTCAAAACAGCTCTCCAGAACATTTTCATCTGGCAAATCTGAAATTCTATACACATTAAAAAACAACTCCCTCTTCCCCTGGTCTCCCCAGCCCCTGGTAACCACCACTTTACTTTCTGTTTCTATGAATTTGACTACTTTGGATACCTCATATAAGTGAAATTATACACAATTTTTCTTTTTGTAACTGGTTTATTTTCACTTAAAGTGTCTTCAAGATTCATCCACATTGTAGCATGTGATAGGACTTTCTTCGGTATCTCTCCCACGTATTTTGTTCAAGATATAATGGACAAGAGAAATGTATGTGGTTACTAATTACAATTAGAATCAAAAGACATAGTGATAAAATGCTATAAAACATAAAATAGGAATAACGACAGATAGGATGTATTATTTATTTAAATTGCAGTAAATAATGAATATAAATTTGGCATAATATTTTCTAAAAGGTCTGCTTTATGGAGATCTAACAATACGTTTTAATTTTACAGTTGGAAAATAAACGTGATGCTTTCTTTCCTCCATTACACCAATTTTGTACAAATCCAAACAACCCTGTTACAGTAATACGTGGCCTTGCTGGAGCTCTTAAGTTGGGTAAGCTTTAAATAAGAAAAAGGAAAAGTGTATATGTTTCCTTTACTGTCTATTAACTTCTAAAGCACTGGTAGAAACTTTTTTCTACTCTTTTGTAGTTTTTCACATTTTCATTTTAATATGTGTGTGAGAGAGAGAGTACTTATTACTTCTTTAATCCATAACGTGAAGATACGATGATAATGGTTAAATTAACTGGTGGTGTTCTAATTTAGCTTTTATTTTCATCCAATTATATAATTATAATTATGATTTAGGTTGACTAATAGAAGAAATTTTTAAGATAAAATATAGGGAAAATTTGATATTACTAATTAAGTACTGTAGCCCCCTAAGTGGTTCCTATCACCTGCAGAGATTGAATAAACAAGTGAATCTTTAGCCCCTGGCCCCTTGATTATTCTCCCTCTGTTGATGGCATGACGATTAGGTCCAGGGCTTCAGCGTATGGTTGTGCAAGTCTGGCACAAAGCTCAGGGTGTGCAGAGGCCCTGGTTAGTTTTTAGGGGGATTGGATAGAACACCATGAAACATTTTCCTTTTTTTTCTTTTAAAAAAAAAAAAAACACTTTAAAAATATTATTCCACTAGCTCTCTATTTTACATTTGGTAGTGTATATATGAGGGTGGGAGGGAGACGCAAGAGGAAGGGGATATGGGGATATATGTATGCATATAGCTGATTCACTTTGTTATACAGCAGAAAGTAACACTGTAAAGCAATTATACTCCAATAAAGACGTTAAAAAAATAAAATATTATTCCAAATATAATCTTTATTTATTAACTACATTTATTTATTTATGAAGACCTGGGACTTTTCTCTACCAAAACTTTGGTAGAAGCTAACAATGAACACATGGTGGAAGTGAGGACACAGTTGTTGCAGCCAGCAGATGAAAACTGGGATCCCACTGGAACAAAGAAAATCTGGCACTGTGAAAGTAATCGATCTCATACTACAATTGCTAAATATGCACAGTACCAGGCCTCCTCTTTCCAGGAATCATTGAGAGTAAGTATTTATTTCCTGAAGATTATTTTATTTTGGAGATCGTTTGTTTTATTATTTTATAGTTTACTTTGAAAGGGCACTTTACTTTTGTAAACATCTCATTTTATGTTATATAAAATAGTTCATTATTATTATTTTTATAACATACTTTGTAAGTGCTATCCGGTTTACTCTTACTACTAAGTCTAAGCAAACCTATGGGTTGATAAATATTGTTACTGTCTAGTGAGATGTCTCCCTCATTTCTGGGATATTTCTGTTTAGAGAAGGGTTTCTTAACCTTGGCGTTAGTCACATTTTGGGTTGGGTAATTCTTTGTCGTGGGGAGCTGTCCTGTGTATTGTAGAATATTTAGTAGCATCCCTGGCCTCTCCCTACTAGATGTCCATAGCACACCCCTTAACCCCTATCCCAGTTATGACAATCAAAAATGTGTCCAGACATGCCAAATGTCCCCTGCAGGGCAAAATTATCCCTGATTGGGAACCACTGATATTAGAGGATAAACTAAATCTTAAGTTTGCTTTATGCTTGCAGAGTCCCTTGTCTTATTCCTTCCCATTAAATCTACCAGGTTAGTATTATCTGATACATAACTCCCCCAGGAAGCATTACCCATCTCGGTTTGAAAGAGAAAACTCCAGGAGAGGCATAAATTATTTCAAAATATACAGAAAATAAAAGAATAAAACTTTGAAAAATAATTAGGATTATTATTAAAAGGCTCATAGGACTTTCAGCAATGAGGCATTATTAAAATCCTTTAGCAATGAAATGAGAACTTTGAATTCTCCTACGAAGTGAACATAAAACATCCATAAAAGTGAGTTTATTAAATGTATTACTCAAACACTTATCTGTACTAAGTTGTTCTGTACATATCCCACAGCTGAAATTTAATATGTGCCTGCAAGTCTTTAATTTGTAGTTCATTAGATTTGCTTATCTCTGTTTAAAATTTTGCCCCGAGTTCACATTTTCAATCAAGGCAACATTTGTACCTGCTAATCATATATTTGTGTTCCTTTCTTACTACCACTCCCCATATCCTGTAGAGAAATTCATTTAATAAAAACTATCCTGCAACTTTCACGACTTGCAGTGAATTTGTTGTCCATATAAATCTCTCTGGTTCAAACTTTTGAGATACTTCAACTCTGTGGTCGTATTACGGTCAGAAAAGGATAGATAGTAAGCAGGATTCAGAGATCATCAAAGGAGTATTTGGAAGAAGACGATGAGAGACACAGTACTTAAATGGAAAGGGATCCATAATCAAAGAAACAGTGATTTCTTGTGTGCCTTGGAGGTATGGACCATTATGTGCGGAAAATTTGACAAATGTTTAAAAAACATATACATTTAGAAGGAGGGAGGCCAAAATGTCACTAAGTATAGTTAACTCAGAAATCGTAGGACAGTATTAAGAGATGCCATGTCTGTGACACAGAAATCATAAATAATAGTAATATTTTCATTGAAGAGCACCTATATTTATCCAACACTTAATTTACTTAACAATGTTCTAAATGTTTATCATTCATTGTGGGGGGAAAAAAAGATTTAACCCAGGAAGAACTTCTTCCATTTGTCTGTAATAAAGAATAGAGAACATCTTACCCTCCCCCCTTCCCTATATATTCCATACATATATAGCTACATACACACGCACGCACGTCTGTTAGTTTAGGAAATTTATAATCAAGATTGACACTTCTTAGGCCTCTCAACTTTCCTTAAATTTCCTCTCTTGAAAATGGGCCGAGAATGAGAAGCTCTAGTTTTTCCCCTTATAGAAGAATATTAATAAGGAAGAACTCAGGATAACTTTGTGGCCGATGGAGGAGGTTGGATACCATGCCAGTGAGCTTTGACTTTTCTTGGCTTTCTATTTAATGTGGTCTTTGAAGAAATTTTCATGTGAAAGAGGTCTGTAGATATAACACCACTGATCTATATGTAAACTTTTCAATTGTATGATGGAAAGGATATCTGGTTGTAGAATACATACTAAGCTGGATTGCTTTTTGCTTAACCTATAGGAAGAAAATGAGAAAAGAAGTCACCATAAAGACCACTCAGATAATGAATCTACGTCTTCAGATAAGTAAGTTGTTTGTAATGTCCACTTAGTATTTCTGTTTAAAAGGCATGTTTCTAATATTATCTCTCTTTTTAAGTTCTGGGAGGAGAAGGAAAGGACCCTTTAAAACCATAAAGTTTGGGACCAACATTGACCTGTCTGATGACAAAAAGTAAGTCTTCATGGTAGTGTTTCTGTGAACTGATGCAAAGAGGTTTCCTATTAGCAAGACTGAGAATTGTCTACAACTTCCTCTTCTGTTTTGTTCCTTGTCATTTTTCTAAGTTGATATACAAGTTTTAGCCAAATTATTTTTGCTAGGTTTTGTGATTATTTTCTTTGACTTAAAACTCTTGTCCAAATTTTCCTCAAGACCCTTCTATATGTAGTTATACAATCATAAAATTATATTTATAATTATATAAAATATATTTATAAAATAGAATTATACAACAATTATAAAAATAGGGAAGTCAGTTTTTTTCTTTTATTTACTTAATTTTTATGCCTCTTTTTGTTAGGAAGTTTTCTTTGCAAAATTTAAAAATTTAAGCATTCCACGGTTTCCTATGCAAAAGTAAAATATTTATAGATTTGATTGTTTTTCTGATTGGAACACAAGGTTTTTGAAGAAATGGTTAACTTCTACAAATATTTATAGCAGGGTTTCAATCTTGATCTGATATTTTATTGCAGGTGGAAGTTGCAGCTACATGAGCTGACTAAACTTCCTGCTTTTGTGCGTGTCGTATCAGCAGGAAATCTTCTAAGCCACGTTGGTCATACCATACTGGGTATGAACACAGTTCAGCTATACATGAAAGTTCCAGGAAGTAGAACACCAGGTAACTTTTATGAACTAACATATTGACACACAAATTGATCAAAATGCGAAACATGAAAAAGAGAACTGGATTCTTTCCATTTAAAAATGAATGAAACTGAAAGGCTTATTTCTATTACAAGATTTGACTCTTTAACTGAGCTCAGATTATTAAGATTTTTCCACTTGGTAGTATCTTTTTTGAAATATAATATCCCTGAAACAATAGCAATGTAATCTGGAAACACGGTCATTGGAGCACTCCTGGGAAAATAAGTCCCTGTGACTTAAAGGCTATTTTTGATCCCATCTACTGCAGTGTGACGGTTTTTTCTAAACTTACTTTTACCACAATCACAATAAGAAATATATTTTATATTATGACTTAGTGCACATGTATGTATACAAAAACAGTTTCATAGAACAATACATTTTCTAATCTATTCCATTCTATTTCATTTTAAAAAGGTGTAGGTTGCAATCGTCTTATTGGGTTGCAGTGTACAGTTTATAGCGACACTTGATGTGGAGACATTACTAGACTCACCATAGTATCTAGTCCAGACTTTACCACTAACTAGGCTTGTCACTTTGGCAAGTCACATTTCTTCTCTGGGTCTTTTTTTTTCTTTTCTCCATTTGTAAAATGAAGTTACATTGGTTTTAGACTTAAAATTCTGTCCGATACTAATGTATCATCTTTTTTGTGCTCCCTTTAATTGACATGAAATTTCACAGGGTGATGTTCAAAATATTTAACAATTAGGATGGGTGTTGGTAATAACGAGTTCAGTTGTACCAGTGCCTACAGGCAGCATATCACCCTCTTGTGCTTGTTTGCTACTTGAAGTAGCCATGGTTTGAAGATCAGATTGCTTCCTTCTTTATTACCTGCTTATTTAATTGTAGCTAAAACATTGTTTCAGAATAGGCCTGTGCTTGCGTCTGGGTAACGTACGTCAGTGGTTCCCAGTTCTGGCTGCTCATTAGAATCTTCTGGTAAAGTTTTAAAAAATATATAGTTGACTAATATCTGGAGATTGGGATCCAGGCATCCATATTAAAAAAAAAAAAAAAAAAAAAAATAGTTCTCCAGAGGATTCTAATGTACAGCCAGGATTAGGCTGTAGCTTTTGTCCTCAGGCCATTGGAAGCCTAATTTTGTGATATTTTATCCATAATTGGATAAAGTGGAAACAGTTCTGGAATAAATGGCAGAAGACCTATCTCCTCCCCGCTCTGTCATTTAGATTCCAATGTAAATGCTAAGCAAGTTATTCGAACTCTCTAGAGTTCATTTTTCTTATGCATGTAGTATTGGACTGGTTCTATTAAGATTCATTTCAACCGAAATTTTCTCTCATCAATTTGAATTATTTTATGCAAATAGTATTATCCCCACATCAAAGAATGCAGTTTTTCATTACAGATCAAGGGGAAAGCAAACTTGATAGATCACTTTGTCACTTGTGTCTAGACTGTTGGGGTTTTTTTGGTTGGTTTATATACAGGGTATTAGTTTTTCAGAAGTGTCCTATGGAACGTTAAAGAATTCTCTGAAGAATTCCCTTAGGGTAGTGCTGTCCAATAGAAATATAATGCAAGTCACATATATGACTTAAAATTTTATAGTAACATTAATGTAAAAAGAAATAGGTGAAATTAATTTTAACCCAGATATATCTAAATATTATCATTTTAACGTGTAATCAGTATAAAAATTATTGGGACTTCCCTCCCTTTTTATATTGTCTTTGAAATCCAGTATGTACTTTGCAGTTGCTGCACATCTCAGTTCACATTACCATATTTCAGGTGGTTACTGTATTAGACAACTTGGTATTAGAAGAAATGTTAATTAGTTCCGTTCAGTTTTTAAAAATTATTTTGAGTACTTTTTCATGGGGCAAACACTTCGTTCCTGGAGTTACCTAGGTAGGTATGTTACCTGCTTTAATGGACTTTATGATCAGTCTATGTTCTAAACTAGAGATGCTCTCAGGCTCTATCCTGAAAGGTTTTTAGTAAGATGATGGGGTCCCAACATCTCTAATTTTAATTAGAGGTAAATTTTATTTAGAGTCCATGCCATGGACAATTCCAGCCATCTACCTGTGGTAAGAGACAGTTGTAAGTATTAAGAGTACTGTCTTCACATTATACTGTGATACATAGAAGAGTCAGGGTGTGGTGTGCACAGACGGTATGGCAAGAGCAACTACATTTTTCTTTATTGAGGTAAAAGTCACATAACAAAAGTAACCCCTTTGAAGTGTGCAGTTCAGTCACATTTAGTACATTCACTGTGCCGTGTAGCCATCACCTCTGTGTAGTTCCAAGACATTTTCATCAGCCCAAAAGGAAACCCCATACCCATTTAAGTAGTCATCCCATTTCCGCCCTTCCTCTCAGCCCATCGCAACCCCTAGTCTGCTTTCTGGCTGTATAGAGTTACCTGTTCTGGATGTTTCATATGAATGGAATCATACAGTATGTTGCCTTTTGTGTCTGGCTTCTTTCACTTAGCATGTTTTTGAGGTTCATCCATATTGTATCAATGGTTCATTTCTTCTTATGGCCGAATAATATTCCATCGTATGGATATAGAACATTTTTTATCCATTCATCACTTGAGGAGCATTTGGGATGCTTCCACTTTTTAGCTGTTGTGACTACAGTGTTTCTATAAACATTCATGTACAGGATTTTGTTTGAATGCCTGTTTCCACTTCTTTTGGTTATATACCTAGAATTAGAATTGCTGGGTCATATAGCAATTCTGTGTTTAACTTTTTGAGGACTTCCAAACTGCTTTCTACAGCAGCTGCAGCATTTTACATTCCTGACAGCAATGTGCAAAGGTTCCAACTTTTCCACATCCTCACCTGCATTGATTTTTTTTCTTACCATGGTTGACCTAGCGGATATGACATGTTTTTTCATTATGGTTTTGATTTTCATGTGCTTGTTGTCCATTTGTATATCTACTCTGGGGGAAATGACTGTCAAGTTCTTTCTTCATTTTTTAATTGAGTTGTTTGTCCTTTTGTTGTTGAGTTGCAAGAGTTCTTATATATTCTGGATATTAATTCTTTATCAGATACATGATTTGCAGTATTTGCTCCCATTTTGTAGGTTATCACTTCACTCTCTTGATTGTGTCCTTTGATGCACTAAAGTTTTAAATTTTGATGAAGTTCAATCTATTCATTTTTCCTTTGGTTGCTTATGCTTTCGGTGTCATATCTAAGAAACCATTGCCAAATCCAGAGTTGTAAAGATTTGCCTCTATGTTTTCTTCTTAGATTTTTATAGTTCTAGCTCTTATATTTAGATCTTTGATTCATTTTGAGTTAGATTTTTGGGTATGGTATGAGCTAAGGGTCCAACAGTATTCTTTTACATATAGCTATCCTGTTGTCCCAGCACCATTTGTTGGAAAGACTATTTTTTCCTCTGTTAAATGATCTTGACACCCTTGTTGAAAATCAGTTGACCATAGATGTATGGGTTTATTTCTGGAATCTTGATGTTGTTCCACTGATCTATATCTCTGTCTTTATGCCAATACCACACAGGTTTGATTACCCTACCTTTGAGGTAAGTTTCAAAATTGGAGTGTGAGTCTTCAGCTTACGTAGTTATCTTTACTGTGGTCCTTTATCTCTTCATAGGGCTTTCTGTTACTGTCTTATATTCTTTCATTTCAACCTGAAAAACTCTAGCATTTCTTACAGAGCAGATTGACTAGATTCTCTTTTATTTTTGAAGAATAGTTTTGCCAGATTCTTGGTTAATTTTTTTTTCCTTTCAGCAATTTAAATGTGTTAAGCCATTGCTTTCTGGCCTCCATGGTTTCTGATATGAAACCAGCTATTTTATTGCTGATCCGTGTATGTGACAGTCACTTCTCCTTTTCTTCTTTCTAGATTTTCTTTGCCTTTCTACAGCTTGATTATTAAGGTGTCTTAGTGTGGATCTTTTTGAGTTTATCTTTCCTAGAGTTCCTTGAGCTTCTTGGATATGTAGATTCATGTCGTTTGTCAAATTTGGGAAGTTTTTGACCATCATTTCTTCAAATATTCTTACTGCCCTTTTCTCTTCTTCTTCTGGGACTCCCACAATGCATGTGTTAGCATATTTGATGGTGTCGCACAGGTCTCTTAGGGTCTGTGAATTTTTTTTCATTGTTTGCTTTCTTCTCCCCAGAATGTATAGTTTCATTTGACCTATCTATAAGTTTGCTGATTCTTTCTTTAGCCTGTTCACATCTGCTGTTGAGAAGCCCACTAGTGAATTCATTTCATTTACTATATTTTCCAGCTTCAACTTTTATTTCCTTCCTTATTATGATTTCTGTCTCTTCACTGATAATCTGTTTGTTGAGACATCATTCTCCTTGTTTCCTTTTGGTTTTTTGGGGGTTTTTTTTCCAACTTATTTTTTTGGCTGCGTTGGGTCTCCATTGCTGTGTGCGGGCTTCCTCTAGTTGTGGTGAGTGGGGGCTACTCTTTGTTGTGGTGTGCGGGCTTCTCATTGCGGTGGCTTCTCTTGCTGCAGAGCACGGGCTCTAGGCACGCGGGCTTCAGTAGTTGTGATGCATGGGCTTAGTTGCTCCGCGGCATGTGGGATCTTCCCGGACCAGAGCTCGATCCCGTGTCCCCTGCATTGGCAGGCGGATTCTTAACCACTGCACCACCAGGGAAGTCCCTCCTTTTGTTCTTTTACATGGTTTTCTTTAGCTCTTTAAGCATATTTTAAGATAGTTGATATAAAGTGTTTGCCTAGTAAGTCCAGTGTCTGTGCCTTTTCAGGAATAGCTTTTGTTAATTTCTTTCTTTTTTTTTCCTTTTCTTTCGGTGACTGAACAATACTTTCTTGTTTCTTTACATGCCTCGTGATTTTTTGTTGAAAACTGACTTCGAGTATTTGAGTATATTCTCTGTAGGATGTAGGCTCTGAAGTCTTTGTACATTTAGCATAGTGCTCTGCTAGTGTTTTGACATTTTGAATATAACGATGCAGCAGTTACAGAAATCAGATTCTCCTCTCTTTCTAAGATTTGTTGTTGTTGCTTGTTGTGGGCCATAGTCATCTATTCGTTTAGTGACTTTCCACACTTTTTTTTCCTGTTATACATATACGTATATCCACACTTTTTTAGATTGTTTTCTCATATAGGCCATTACAGAGCATTGAGTAGAGTTATACAGTAGTTACTAGTTAATCCTTGTTAGTTATCTATTTTATATATAGTATTCACACTATTTTTGCAAAGACTGTATTCCTTGTCATGTGTGGGCACTGAAGTCTCCTTTCTATTAATTATCTCAGCAGTGATATGACAGGGATTTCTTTAAATGCCTGGTGGCCAAAAAAGGAAAGAAGAGTGGGGAAAAAGAAAAAAGAATTCTCTAGGTCTTTGCAGATTGCCTCCATTTTTTTTTTTTAATTTATTTATTTATTTTACTTTGGCTGCGCCAGGTCTTCATTGCGGCACACGGGATCTTTTAGTTGCGGCATGCGGCTTCATAGTTGTGGCACACGGGCTTCTTAGTTGCGGCATGCGAACTCTTAGTTGCAGCATATGCATGTGGGATCTAGTTCCTGGACCAGGGATTGAACCCGGGGCCCCTGCATTGGGAGTGCAGAGTCTTACCCACTGGACCAGGGAAGTCCCGATTGCCTCCATTTTGAGTCACTTCTTCTACACTTAGCCATGCTGCTTACAACTCTACTTTAGCTTTTACTTCCTTGCTTGCACTGAGCCTAAAGGTCAGCGAGAGGTTAGTTTATGGTCTTCTTAGGTTTTTTTCTGAGCATACCTCTTGCCCTGCGTATGCGTTTGGCTTCTAAATTCTACAGTATACACAGGAACTTTTCAAAGCCTTTAGTCCCCTAAAATCTCACTCCCCAGCTTTTCCTTCCAAGCCTTTGGCATGTCTGTTGTTTGCCCCAACTGGTTATTTTGTTTGTTTTGTTTTTGGTTTTGTCCTTGGTGGTATCAGCTTGTTCTTTAGTCTTACAGTGTTTTGGGGGGGCTCCTCCTCCATTGAAATGCTTGCCCTGATAGAGTACTGAGGTAGGTGAAACAAAGAGAAATCCCTGCTGTCAGTCTTTTGGGGAAACTGCAGTGTAGACAAAACAGAGGAACACAGTTCTTTGGGAACAAGATTACTCTGCTCCCTCCAGAACCAGGGACACTCACACTAGCCATACAAACTGCTCTTTTAAGTCCACTGCCACACCGGTGGTGGAGGTAGAGATAAGGTAGGTTACATAAAGAACTCCTGCTGTGTTTAAGTCACCTTTTCTTTTTGTCAGTTGCTTGGTTACTGTAAACCTTTGACTTATTGTCCAGATTTCTGGTAAGGTTGCTTCTGACAGTTTTCACTAGATTTTTTTTTTTTTTTGGTGTTTCTGGCAAGTTCCCCCAGAGTTCCCTGCTCTGCCATCTTTGTTGATACCACTCCTGCAGCTACATTTTGAAAATTAGACTTCCTGCCTCTTCACTGATGTCCTAATACTACTTGTGAGAAATGGGGATTAGTTCACAAGGAAGAAGTGGTAACAATATCAATAATAGCTAATATTTATTACTTACCATGTATTAGGCACTATTAGAAGCAGTCCTTACTTCATTGATCCTCAGAACAACCCATTGACTTACCAGAATCATTATCATCAAATCTTACAGGAAACTGAGTCAGAGGTTTAGACACTTGCCCAGGTTCACATAATGACTAAGCGAAGGAGCCTGGCTTCAAAACCTAAGCTTTTAACGATGATTTAGGTTGTCTTCCACAGAAGCTCCTACTGAATAAGTTAGGAGTTGACCAAACTCAGCTCTAAAACTAGACTTGACACAAAAATGCTATACAGATAAACAGTTGAATAGCACTGGAGCATTCTCTGTTGAACATTTCCAAGGTTTCATTTCTAAAGACACATTTTTCTATAGAATTTATTGTCTGCTGATTACTTTTTTCTTTTCACATTTCAGGTCATCAAGAAAATAACAATTTCTGTTCAGTTAACATAAATATTGGTCCAGGTGACTGTGAATGGTTTGTTGTTCCTGAAGGTTACTGGGGTGTTCTGAATGACTTCTGTGAAAAGTAGGTTTCCAAACTGAATTTTCTTTAAACATAATTATTCAAAAATAGTAATTGTAAAGGGCAGCTTACTAAGCTGGATATCCTAACGCATGTAACCAGTTTTCACTTACCATTCAGCAGAAAATTCATTTAAAATGATTTGATTACAAACCTATTATTTTGTGTTATTGGGAATACTTCAAGAAAGATGCCTTGAAACCACTTCATGTAGTAGTAATAGTCTTGAATTTAGGGGGTAGAAAGTTGAGTTGTTTACTGGGTTCATTAAACAATTGATGTGTAAACACTTGTTCATGTGAAAGATCTGTATTAAAAGAAAAATTATTCTACTATAAATGGTTTTAGAAGTGGAAGGAATTCTATAATTGAGTACCCTTATAGGTGGTTAATAACACAAGCTTGAACGTATTACTCTTTGCTATATCGTCATGATATAAATTCTTTTTAAAACGACATTGACAACTTTTCCTATAAAGGAATTTTATAAAATTTAAACAGCAGCTTCAGATTTTGTGTCCTAGAATTCAAAGAACTCACATAGTGGAAATGTTCCTTTCCTTAAGATCCTAGAAACTGTTCATTTAATTATCTTGTGTTAAAGGGTACCTTGGAATTGTTTTCATTGATTTAAATTTAATTATTTGTCTTACTGTGTTTTAAAAAAATACTCCATTACTTAAGAACCTGATATTTTTTCCATTAAAAATTGGAAAATTATTATGGTTAAACACATAAATTATACATACATTTGGTGTTATTCCCCCCAGCCCAGTAAGATAAAGAGAGAAAAAAACACCAAAAACATTTACATATGAGAGACTTTGAAAACTAATTACACACATATTCCACATACTAATTTATAATATTTAAATTTTGGGTTAAAAGATTGTTGCCATAAATATCTTGATTTAGTATGAAGTGTAAATATAGTTGCAAAAACAACCATAATAATCCAAAATTTCTTTATATACAAGCAAAAGATAATCACCTTTTATTGTCTTTACTATCTAATGTATAGGTTTCCTTTAATGTAAGAAAGCTCAAGATGTGGAATTTTAAAGTTTCAAATGCTGTGATGAAATAACCTGATCTACTTTAATCTATACTGGACCAGCAATCTAGTGGTAGCAGAGAAAGAACTGTGTCATGTAGGAAATCTCTGTTGTGCTGCAGGAATATTTTTATTTCTTAAACTTTGAGATAGTAGTACATTATTGCAGCTAATAGTACAGTGATCCTCGTTCATTATTTCTGAGTAGGGATTGACTATTGTTAGGATTTAGTTTTCTTTCCTATCTGAATGTAGAGGTAACCTGAGAATAAAGAATAATTAGAATAGGCAGATAATGTCTAAAAAGCTTGAACATGTGGATAATTTAAAAGTCTGAAGGGTTAGGTAAATTTAGAACTAAGTTGCAGAAATAGCACTTGCTACCTCTGCATTTCAGTGTAATTTTGTTTCACATAAGGATACTTCCTTTGATATTAACTGATTTGACCATGTCTGTATAGTTTGTTTTATGACTTTAGATAATATGTCATGAAATAACCATTCACTTGACTATATGATAAAGAGGATGCTTGATTTTTTTCTTTTTTGTAAGTTTGATTTTTTGTTTTTTTAACTTAGCTATTGATTATTAGGTGGTCTTACTTGATTGCTTGCTTGCTTTTGGTTAGAAAGTTTTTTCTAATTTTATAACAACACATGGGTTAAGCAGGACTAGGATTTGTGTTTATAACCATATTTGGCTTTATAGGCAAGTTTTTCTGCACTGTATGTAGTTTAAAAAATACTTCGTATCATATCATGATGAAGTAGAATAAGAAGCCAGATTTTAAAGGAAAAGCTTAGTAATATGATCTTTAGAATGTTTCCAAAGTATCGGTGGTGGTGGTAGTGGTGATGATTGTTATTTGTGCGTGTATGTTCATTTTTGATAAAGTTTTTTTTTCAACTGCATAGTTTTAGTTAGCTAGTCATCAAAACTGTACAGAGACTGACGTGCTGCTCCCTTTCCTGCTTAAGATTCAAAACAGTAGTAGAGAACATTTCTGTTTTCTATTCTGCTTTTCCTCAGACATTGAACTTATATATCTGCCATGGCGTTCCTGTTTATGGATTTAGATGACTTGATGCCAACTCCACCTTCCATTTACCTGTTAGAGATTTCTAGATGTGCCAAGGAAAAGGCTTTGATCAAAATAGCCTGTAGTGAAATGAAATTAAAGGTTAATATATATAAGTGTTACTTAAAAATAGCTTTTGATTTCATTTGGATCTTTGAAAAATCAGTGGAAGGTAGTAATACTGATCTTTGGATAAGTCATCTACTACCTAACTGTAACTTCACTCACTTTACATACTGCAGTTTCTTATTGCATAAGCAATAAGTTTCAAGTGCAATGAATGAGCATATTTTTAAAAACTTTTGATAATGTCTTTCAGTCTTATAATGAACTTATTAAAGTACTTGATCCATTTGCAATATTTTTTCTTATTCCAGAAATAATTTGAATTTCCTAATGGGTTCTTGGTGGCCCAACCTTGAAGATCTTTATGAAGCAAATGTTCCAGTGTATAGGTTTATTCAGCGACCTGGAGATTTGGTCTGGATAAATGCAGGCACTGTGCATTGGGTTCAGGCTATTGGCTGGTGCAACAACATTGCTTGGAATGTTGGTCCACTTACAGGTATTTTAAAGAATATGCTTTAAAAAAAAAAAAAAAACAAACTAACAACTTTAATTTATAAGGGGTTCTATCTGATGGGTTTATTCTTTTTTTTCTTGGAATATAGCTCACTAAAAATTGGAGGAAGAATGCCTCCTTGAGTAAAATTTTAATTTGTAGTACAAGATACTAAGTTAACAAATAGAAATCCAAGACTGCAGATCTCAGCAAATAACAAATTTATGTCTTTATATACAAGCGGTACTTTTAATAATTTTTAGAGTGCTTGGTTTTTAAAGGAAACCCTTTATGGGAGAAAGCAAAGTACAAAATTTCATTCTTTGAAATTTTTCTTTTATCTGGTATGTCATATGAATAGCCCTGTTATGTCAAAATCTGTTTGATTTATGCCTGCCTTCAGGCAGTAGATATTTAAGGTTAAGAATATGGCCTCTGGAGCCAGAAAGACCTGGATTAGGACCAGGACCTGGCTTTTGCAACTTTGGGCAAGTTATATAACCTCTCTGGGCCTCAATTTCTTCATCTGTATAATGGAAATGATAAAATTAATAAGGTAATGGTAAAGATTAAATGGTATAGTGTATCGAAATACCTCAGAACAAATGCGTGGCACAAAGTTTATAGTAAGCACTCTTTACATGATCGCTACTATTATTATTACCACAATTATCAAAAAAACAGTAAAAATACTTTTGTAATGTTTTGAGATTTTCAGAATTGGTGTTGATGATATCACCTGAGAAGGTGATAATGGTTATCTTCATATCTTTGGTACTTTGGGTTGCTTTATAACTGTTTTTTTTTTCCTAGCCTGCCAGTATAAATTGGCAGTGGAACGGTACGAATGGAACAAATTGCAAAGTGTGAAGTCAATAGTACCCATGGTTCATCTTTCCTGGAATATGGCACGAAATATCAAGGTCTCAGATCCAAAGCTTTTTGAAATGATTAAGTAAGTGCTTTCTAAAACTGCTGTAGTCCCTCTCTTTTTGGGGAGTGTTAACTATTCAGTACTTTTTCCCCCCATAGACTTATGTTGACATCAAAACAAAATGGTCCAGATGTCTAGCAAAATGTAATATTAAGAGAATCCACATGTTAAAAGTATTTTTCCCTTCCCCATAGTCAGTACACTATGGTACAAAGAGGAACAAAGGCACAAATAATTCTAAACCAGCAGATTCACAAACAAACCTGTGCTGAACCACTCAATTCCTAGGAGAACTTTAGTTTTAATATTGAAAGACTGCACTTAGTATCAGGGCGAGGGAATGGCACCACAAAAGTATTTTCTGGTACAGAGAAATTAGCATTTAATATAGGGATTTGACTTAAACGTTAATTTTAAAATTTTTAATTAAATCATCCATCTTATAATTGTCCCTTTTCTTACCTGCTTTAAACACTTAATTCAAGTTATTTGAATACATATACCCCAGTAACCTTCTCATTTATTGTCACAGTTTCTATCCTAGCTATTTTATAAATCTATTTAGAAGTAATATTTTCAAACAGTGCTATATAGCAGTGTTTCCCTAAACTGTGTTTTCTACCACTATTATGTCTAACCCCAAAAGGTGGGGAATTCTGGTCAAAGAAATATGGGAAACGATGGATTATATAAAGTTCAACAAGTCCTTTATTTTCTAATTTTTTGTAAAATGTTTTAGAGACTGTAAAGTTGGTATTGTTTTTTGTGTGGGGGAGAAGGATTATAATGTATTTCCCAAACATATTTGTTTGACCAGTATCTTTGAAGAATTGATATCAAAAACTCATTCTGAAATACACTGCTTTATACTCACTGATAAAATAAGTTTGTCTTCATCTTAGTTAAAATAGTACTTAAGTATTTTTCCTACAGCTATATTAATTTGGTCAGCATGTGTTGTTTTCAAACTACTGTTTTTTGAAAGGAATCCTAGCTTATTAAAGTGATTTCAAACCTAAATCTAAAATTTTATTCAAACAAAAACTGTGGGGTCAAGGTAACATGCCTGTGGATTATCTTATTCCTTTATCATTTGCACTAGTTTTTCTAGTCCTGGGCAGAAGTGGTAGGGGGAGACAAAAGGTAACAAAAAGCAAATCATAGCAAGTAATGTACAAATCCTTTAAAAAGTTGGATCTTAGGTACCATACTCTATAAATGTAATTGGTAATGGGGTTATCCTGTTATATCTCAGATTGGTCTTTTGCTCTGAATATTAAGTTCAGGGTTACTTTTGGGAGAAAAAATTACATAAAGTCACTGAAGATATTTAGTAAGCTGGAAATAGGCATAAACTAGAGGCTGATTCAGATCACCTGACGGTAAAGGGATGGTGCAGTATAGAAACAATTTATATATAACAGCTATGAAGACTGAAAGTGACTGATTACATTTTTGGATAGGTTAGGATTTTATAATTGGAAAGGATTTTAGAGGTCATTTAGTTAGGACTTCTGCTTAATGCAGTAATCCCTTCTATAACATCTATAATTTGTGGGCATCCAGCAACTTCTTGAACATTCTCATTACCTCACTATAATTCTTGAAAGTTCTTTACAAATTGGCCTGTAATCTACCCGTCATTTGGTCCCAGTTCCCTAAATATATTTGGGATTTACATCAGATCCCATTCAACAAGTGTTTGAGAACCAGCTCTATACCAAACACTGTTCTAGGCTCTAAGGATAGACATAGCAGTGTGTAAGTTAAAATCCCAGACCTCAGAGGACTTAAATTCTAGTGGAGCAAGGCAGACCTCCAGACAGTTGAATAAATTACTGATAAATAATATGACTAAGACAAAATAGATAATATTTGGGGGCTGAGGGTGAGAGTGCTGCTTTTTCTAAAATGGTCAGGGAAGGTGTCTGGGAAGATGAGTTTTGTGTTTAGACCTGAATAATGAGATGGAGTCAACCAGGCAGAGATCTAGGGGTACACCATTTCAGGCCCAGGGAGCAAGTGAAGACTGAATTGGGAATAACTTTGGCATGTTTATAGGGCAAAAAGACCAGTATGACTATGGCAGAATGAGAGAGAGGGGTAACAATAAGCTCAATGAACTGACCAGGAACCAGATTGTGCATGGACTTTTAGAACATGGTAAGTTTATAAATCAATTCAGGGTGTTACAGGTTACCATTAGAGGATTTTAAGCAGGAGAGGGATGGGTTCTGATTTAAACTTTAAGAAAATGAATCTGGTTGCTTTGTAGAGAATGGATTCCAAGGGGCAAGTTTAGAAGTGTATGTAGGGGGTCAGTTAGGAGGCAGTTGCAACAGGATAGACCATCCTGGACAGACATTAACCCAAGGGGGTAGAAAGAGGGATTAAAGTAGGGGCTGTGGTAGAGCTAAAAGCTCACGGCACTTGCTCACAGATTGGATATTGGGGGAAGAGGGAAAAAGGAATCAGAGAAAAGATTATTGTCATATTCTCTTCTTCCTATCTGGTCTTCGGTATTTAAACATCTGACCTCTATCATCTTTTCATCCCGCTCACCCCCATCATCCTTGTCGTCCTTCTAGACTCCTTCCAGTTTATCATTGTCCCTCTTAATATTTGAAATGTTGAGCATTGACACTTGCATTATCTTTATCTTAAGGTTGCCTTGTGTTAAAATTGGATACACATAATTTGAATATTTTTTTACTTAAAATTACTGGTGATACTGTTGTTCCTCATACCTTCCTTACATTTATTTAGCCTAAGTAAATGCACTTATGTACTTACCTTATTCCATTTTTACTCTGTGCTACAAAGTGTCCAATCATTTGAATCTTGATTGCATTCTTCATTATATTAAGAATTCTGTTCCCAGCTTGAGTTGTCACGAGATATGATTAGCAAGCTCTGTTTGTCATCATGCAGATTGAAAATGTTAACCATAAATCCAGACCCCTAGGCCTTACTCTATAAACTTCCTTTTTAAAATACAGTCATTCATCTATTGCTGAAAGTATACTTTTCACCAGCCAACATTGCTCCCTTTCTTTTGTTTATACTTTCTTTCATTTAATGAATATTTGCTGACTGTATACAAGGCTCTGGGTTAGGCACTGAGAGGGTATGTATATGTGTATATGGCATAGTTCCTGTCTTGAAGTAAAAGTTAGTGCATACAAATAAATAGATTGAAAGAAATGCAACAGACCCACTCAATTCTTTCCAGCCCCACGGAGTCAGAGAAGTCTGTATTTTGGGGAGCAGATATTTTGTGTGAAGGGTAAAGATGTGGAGGCAGGGAGAGGAGAGAGGTATAGCACCTAAAGCCAACTTAAGACCAAACTCTTGCACCATCAGAAAGATTCCCAAGTTCATCCATAACACAATAGTATATATACATACCATGTCTCCTTCAGTCCAACACAGTCATGTTTTCCTTCAGTGAGGGAATAAATCCCTTTTCTTCAGTAGAGCTCCAGACAAAATATTCAACTTACGTTGGGAGACCCTGTTGCACTAACTACTAAAAGCATACTCAGCATGGTAAGCTGCTTACATTGTGAGCAGCTCAGGGGAAGTCCGGCTGCCTAGAGGAAAGGTAAATGCCTACTCGCTTCAGATTATCTTCTCTTCCACCTGCTCTCATTTTCTCCCTAATACCTCCTCCTTTGCCCTCCCTTCTTCTGACTTCCTTCCCTACTGTGTATTTGCACGAACTTAAATGTATTATATGATGCAACTCTGCTGTATATATGTTGACAACAGTTGGTGGTATATTCTGGCTTGAGTGTGCTCACACACAATGTGTGTGATGAGTAGTAGAATAAGAAAGATATAGTTGTAAAAGTTCTTAGTGGCAGATCATGTGTTGTGTGCCCAACTTAAGTTTATTCTGTTGGAGAGCTTTTGGTAGGTTTTTAACTAATACGATCTAATTTGAGTTTCATAAAGATGTTTCTAGCAGTTAAATAGATAGAATTAGCTTCTGGATGATAAGATAAAGAAGTGAATCAAAGATACCCTGGGTTTTCAAGTCTGAGTTCTAGATGGTTTAGTAATAATGTTAGTTAATAAACTGAGCTTGGTCCTTAGCCAGGCACTGAGCAAAGTGCTTCCCAGACTGTATCTCAGGTATGCCTCTCAGCATCCCATGGTCACCCATTTGGTTAGAGCGAGATTTAAGCCCATATCTGTCTTATGGAAAAGCCACTTGGATATATCTGTGGCATGGGGCTTCATTTTGAAACAGTGGCAGGTCTGAGGAGCCAGTAAAATAGTTGTATAGAGCCGTTTATTAGAAGCTGTAGTAAATGCAGGATTCCAGAGAGCAAAGTCAGAGCTGACTGACTAGGGGATCTTCTACCTAGTGGTTCGTGATTGCCTTGAGAGGAAGAGGAGGGGGGAGTTGGGGACAGAACTTGGGGGAATACTTCTATTTAAGAAAAGCAAATAGGTGAACTAGATAAAGGTCAGAAGACAACACAGAATATATTGTTACAGAAATAGAGAGGGAGTCTTTTTCCGCAAGCTTAGTTTCGCTTTAAAACTGTTACATCCACATCATTGCTTTGCTCCTCAAGTCTAGTATTCTGCCAACAAGGGAAGTGGTATTAGTTTGTTCTGGCTTGTGAGCTATACCAATTCTTAAGAAATGGTTCTCCATTGCAGTTCCTTCCCTCTGCTTTGAGTCATTTTCTTCATCTCCTTCCTGTTCACTCTACCATCCACAACAATTTGACTTTCTATATGCTCCTGTCACTTCTCCTGCTGAGGTCACCAGTGACAACCAACTATTCTAAATGTACAAAGGCACAGATGTACTTTCTTTAAAATCCCCATGTGTACCTCCAGTCTGACCCCCACTTACCTTGTCAGCCATTTCTCCATTTCTTTTAGATGTGTGCTTGAATTTTCTATTTTTATCACTTTATTTGGTATTTTAAACCGTCTTTAATATGAACTGCAATTTTTACACACCATCCCTTTTCTTCTTTGAATTATCTTTCAGTAAAGCATTAATTCAGTATACATTGAGCATATGAATTGTAGGCTATTTAAAAAAAATAATAATCATCACCTAGACATAACAAGTGAATGGAGAAGATTTGCAAAGATGGTCTTCTTCCTTAACTTTCTCCCTGGATTATTGCTTTTTTTTAGTTCTTAAAATACTGTGAATTTACAATGTGTGACTTTTAGGTTTTCATGGTTAAATGCTTAGTCTGCCCAACCATAAAGAATCTAAGGAAAATTTACTTTGTGCCTTCTTATCCAGTCATTCACTCGGCTCTACCCAGTTCTTTTCATTCTTTTATTTGTTTAATCTACATTATGAACTGAGTTGGAACTCAGGTATAGTGCTAGGTGACAGAAGGATCTGATCACTTCTCAGGCTGCTTAAAATAAATGGGGAAATAGTCAGAACGTTCAAATACATGATCTTTGCTTTAATGATGGAGATAACTGTTTTAAAAAAAAATGGGAGAGCATAGAGGAAGGCGCTTCTGAGAGAGGGGAACATTTAGGAAAGGCTTTATAGAAGTAGTACTACAGCTTCATAGTCCTTTATCCTAAACCCCTTAGGCCAAATGTGTTTTGGTATTCAGAATTCTTTGGATTTAGAAAGGTAAAACAGTACATTTATTTTACCCTCCCACCAGAGTTTGTGGCAGTGTGCTAGCATCAAACACATCAATATTTCTGCAGTAAAACATATAAATAGTCACTCTGATGAGCTAAGTGAAAACTATAAAAAGCCCCAGGTCAAGTTTCAACACCAATGAGTTTATGCAAAATTCATGAAAAATTCGTGGGACTATAAGAGATTATGAACTGTATTTGCACTGAGTGATTAATAATGGGACATGATGTTCTCTCCTGTTGTCACCTACTAATCCCTTATTATCATTTTGAGAATGAATTACCTGTGGTTATTTTAAAAAGTCAACACCACTCTTGTTTTTTTCTTTGCACTTTTAAATTCAAGTTGGGTCTTTTAGAGCCCTACAATTCCATAAAGTCCTTTATCTGAGTAAGTCATTTAGTAAATCTCAAAATTTCTACATTCTAGCTATTTTTCTAAAATACGCTAATCTTCATACTCCTTCACATTCTTCCAGATGTCTCCTACATTGGCATGAGTCAGTATCATTCAAGGAATATTCATTATCTTGATCACTTCTTTTCATATTTCAGTGAACTTGACTTGAAAAGTTCACAGCCTAACTCCTTAGGAACATTTTAGTGGAAGCTCAGTGCATAACTTCTCTTTTGGTTTCCTTTCACTGTTCAAATGAACATAAACTTTTTTCCACATACCCCATATGCTGCAAGTAAGCTTAGTTTCTCCTTTAGACTAAACTTTCAAATGTCTCTCAGGATTAAGCCCTGCTCCTTCATTTATATCAGCTGAAGAGTATAGATTTAAACTTTTGTTGCTAAAAATTTCAAGTAGACTTCACATTGGCAGCAGCTGCTAATGAGAAGCCTTTAGAATTTCTAATATTTTTAATAATGATCAAATTTGCATGCTAGATCACTTGACAGCAAGATGAAGTACTAAATGGAGGGCAGAAGATTTAGAGGCATATTAATTAGAAGGTAGTTGCTACATTTCAGACAAAAGGAAAGACAAAGGATAGAAGGTAAAATAGGCATATTGATTGATTGGGTGGTAGAGGTGAGAGGGGAATCAGTATTGCTGGGGCTTTGTCTTGGGCCATGCAGTGGCATATTTGTGCTTATTGATGAAACTGGGAGTAAAGGAAGAAAAGAGGAAATGGGTTAGATATAGGACATGATGATTACCAGATTGGCTGGCTTTAGACACGTAGAACTTGAATTCCTTTTACGATGTTTCAGTGGGAATCTCTTTAAAGTAATCAGATGGATATATGGTTCTATTGTTTAGAGAAGGAGTCTGAGATACACATTTGTATCTCTCAGCTGGCTGATAGGTAATCCCTGCTAAGGTATTAGCTGTTGAGTTTTCTGAACCATTAGCCATTCTTAAAGAAGAGCAGTGCCCACACAAAGAAATGAATTAAGGAAGACAATAAATGTAAAGCTACTGATCTCTTCCTTTAGTTCACTGAACTGTGACCGTTTTTCCATGTTAATATATCTTATCCTTTAAAACATATTAAATTTGCCTGTAACACATTACTGCATGCCCCCTCCCAAGCTTACTTATACTTTTTCCTCCAACTTTTTCTTTTGAAACTTTTTTATTCTACAAAAAAAAAGCTGAAAGAATAGTACAATCAGTACCTAGATAACTTCATCTGGAGTCATCAGATAAGTTTTTGCCACATTTCCCTATCAGTCTCTGTATTCACATACTTGCGCACATACTTTTTTGGCTGAGTTATATGAAAAAGTAATTTGCAGATGTTATGACACGTCACCCCAGATATTTCAACCTGTATCTCTTAAGAGTAAGGATATTTTATTCTCACATAACCACAGTACCATTTACCATACATA
Organism: Eschrichtius robustus; assembly: GCF_028021215.1. Classification (NCBI taxonomy): domain Eukaryota; kingdom Metazoa; phylum Chordata; class Mammalia; order Artiodactyla; family Eschrichtiidae; genus Eschrichtius; species Eschrichtius robustus. The sequence continues at coordinate 42,353,871 of NC_090845.1, forward strand.
AGAAATATGGAGTTCAATAGTAATCAGCTAATACATAGTCTACATTTAAATTTCCCAACTACCCAGAATGTCTTTAGCTCTCCCCCTCCCACCCCCATCCAAATTGAATCAAGGTTCACATTGAATTCAGTATGTAGTCATTGTGTCTTTAGTCTCTTTTAAATCTATGAGAGTCTTTTCTCATGATTTTTATTTTGAAGAGAGCAGACCCTTGTGTTGTATAGAGTTCCATATTTTGGATATGTTTTCTCATAATTTTATTTGGGTTATACATTTTTGAGAGTAACTGTTGATGGCGTTTACCTTTGGTAAACCCGTGTCCCACTCCAGTAGAGACTCTGTTATAGATATTTTCATTAGTGAGTCCTGAGTGAATGAAGTTTTAAGTAGGCAGTTTAAAACTTAAAGTTGAGAGTGGGGAGATTATTGCTGCTTTTTATCCATCTTCTTCATAATACACAGTTTTTACCCTTTGATTTTAATTTTAAACTAGTTGATTGAGAGCTAAGAGAAACCCTCATTCTTTACAAATTCATTGTTCCCATTTTCAGATATTTGAGATACATTGCTTGGCCTACATTTTCTCCCTATATAGTTAGTAGTGCAAAGGCTCTTTTTCACTTCACTTTCATAAGACTCATATATTCATTATGTTTTAGCATTGAAGTATTTCTTTTAATAGGATCCTTGAAAGGAATCAAATGATAACGTAGCAAGTGAGTAGTGCAGAGTCTTGGTAATGATTAGACTTCCCTGTAGATAACAGGCTTTCAGAATAAATGGATTCTTTTTAGATGCAGTTAACTGGTTTAATCTCAGTGGTAGATAAGGCCAACTCCAACTAATATGGTATAAATTGTTGCAATCGTGTTGGAGTATTAGCAAGTTAAGGTAATGATAGTATGTTTCTGATACATTGGAAACTGGTTTCTTCAACTACTTTGTTATTCCACTTAAATCACGTAATAAGTAGTTCAGTATATTTTACAGTGTCAAAAATCAGAATGCCAAAGAGCCCATTTTCCTCTGACAAGTTCAATATTAGGAAGTCTTAGACTTCGGAGGAGCATATCAAATAGTAATAGAATGTTGGGAGGTGGGATGAATTGGGAGTTTGAGACTGACGTACATACACTACTATGTATAAAACAGATAACTGAGGAGAAGCTACTGTATAGCACAGGGAACTCTACTCAGTGCTCTGTGGTGACCTAAATGGGAAGGAAATCCAAAAAAGAGGGGATATATGTATACATACAGCCGACTCACTTTGCTGTACAGCAGAAACTAACATAACATTGTAAAGCAACTATACCCCAATTAAAAAAAAATAGTAGTAGTAGAGTGTTACTTTTCAGAATACACATTCTCTTGTCTACCTCCCCATAATCTGCCATATGTTAATACATTCTAAAAATACTGATAAGGTGTAAGTCAGTAGTTGAAAATAAATTTTCTAAAATTTCAACAGTACCAAGTCCATTGAAAACCACTCCCCACAAATTTAATTTCTTGTCATATCATTTTGTCATTCTTTTGACCATCTTACAAAGCACTGTTTTTATATTTCAGTTTTTAAATGTAATGTCCTATATGTACAATATTAGTGTGCTTTCCCTTTGCCCTTTGTGTTATGTGTTTGTTATTATGTGTTTGTTATTTGCCTTCCCCTTTTAATTTTACTCAGTCAGTCTTAGAATGTGTGCTATTTAATATTCCAGTGAAATATTACAGGCAGCACTGTGTAGTTGTTTGGAGTCCAGTCTGCCTTCAAGTCTTAACTTCTCCATTTACTGGCTGGGGGATCGTGGTCAAATTACTAAACTTACTAGTCTTCATTTCCTTTTCTGAAAATGGGGATAATAATTCTTTCTAATAGCTTTTATGAGTATTGTATTGGTCTTAGCATAGAGTAAGCACTCAGTAAATGGTAGCTGTTGTGATAATTATTATTAATATTAATTATAGAAGGGTCAGTCACCTGTTTTTTAAGTAAGTTAGTATTCATGGACCTAGTTCAGTGGTCCTCAACTGCAGGCAGTTTTGCCTCCCCCAACCCTCTTCCCCAAGGGACATATGGCAGCGTTATGACTTCAGTGGGAGGGGTGCTACTGATAGTTTGTGGGTAGAAGTTAGGGACAGTGCTAAACATCCTACAATGCGCAGGACTGTCCCCACAACAAAGAATTATCCAGCCCCAAGATAACAATAGTGCTGATGTTGAGAAATCCCGACCTATTGGACTCTAGACTAACACCTTTTCAATAATCTGTTTTATGTTCTTTTAGGTGTAACTATTACCCTTCCAGTTGGCATTCATTGCACAATTTTTTCAAATTAAAAAATTAATTTAGTCATTAAATACTTATTTTAACACAATTTTAAAATTTCACATACCAAGATTAAATATTGATCACTAACTTCCAGGCACTAATCTAAGCATTTTATGTATATGTACTCCTCATAATAGTACTGTAAGTTAGATGTGCCTTCCTTACATTTGAGAAAACTGAGACTTTCGTGTGAAGCTGGGATATGAACCCAGGCAGTCTCCAGAATTGGTGCTGTTTCCTACTCTCTGGCTTTCTCTCTGTGATTGATCTCTTATGGCTGTAATCATAAAAACATGGTGATTTGCTGAAAAATACTGTTAACAAATTTTAGACATTGTTTCTGATGAAGTAAGGGGTTCGACTGGTTCTTACTTGGCCTAATTATAAGAATCAACCAAGACTCTTATTAAAATAGATTTCTAGACTCTGTTCCTAATAAGTAAATTCAGAGCTCTGTGTGAAGAACCCTGGGAATCTCTTTCACAGTGAATGGCCTAGATGAATCCTATGGTCCAGACAAGTTAGGGACACCCTAGTCTAGGTTCGATCTCTTTTAGAACTAAAAATATTTTTGTTTCCCCTTTTCTTTCACACGTATTATAGATTATTACCCTATCTATATAATATATACTTTATCACAAGCACCGAGGTTTTGAGTATAAATTAAAGCAGACTGTTAAATATTAACTCCCTTTTCCCTTTGATTCCCATGTTTAAATGGATATATGAGGTGTTCTACAACTCTGTAGTCATAGGCTGTTGGCCTAATAATTGAGACCAGTCCATAGTTAGCATAGATTTTAGTGCTGTTGTCCTTGGGAGTCTTCTAATACACCATTGGGTTAAATATGCAATGCTTTGTGATAACATTGAGCAAACAAAATCTAAAAATTCTAAAACTCTGCATTCTCATGGTTAACATCTATTTGCTTTCATGCGTGTTTTTTCTATCTGAGAGTTTAAAATTCTTAAGATACTCATTTTATCATTGACTGAGACCTTGATTTTCAGCCATGTGGTTGGTTTAAATGAAACTGTTATATGTCTTACTGACACTTAGACACTCACTGTTGTCCTAGGGGAATCCACCTTTGGAGTGACAGGTGGGAAGTTCTGAGGGCTCACATGTTGGCTCACTTTGCCTACATGGCTCCTTCAGTAAGAGAGACTGGGCAAGGCAAGGCACTTCTTGGTATACTTTTAAAATTTGTACATCATCTGCTTCTTAGTGGCAGAGATTGTTGCCATAAAGACTTTAAAAGTGCCATAGCAAGTTAACCCATGCTTCATCTTGTCTCCACACGGATATTTAGGAACTTACTTTGGAAACGTAGTCAGGTTACCCCCAAAATGTCATACTAGTTCCCAGTGTTTTCTTAACTTCAACGTAATATATTGAGTTGGCCAAAAATTTCGTTCGGATTTTTCATGTTGCGGAAAAACCCGAATGAACTTTTTGGCCAAGCCAGTAATATCGCTCTGGCTTCATTCCTTTGTTCTCTTACCTCAGAAACGTCACCCCAAGATTAAAATCATAAGAACAGTTGTTTATTCCCTAAATAATCCAGGCACTACCTTTGCTCATGGAATTCCTTTTGCCTAGAAGGTGCCTTCCTCCCACTTCTCCTTCCTGTCACATCTAAATTGACAACTTTATGAAAACTGTGAGTTCTGCCTCCCTCTCCTTTTAGCATCCATGGCATACTAAGTCTATCTTTTGCCTAATGTGTTGATTTATAAATATACTGTGTATGATCATTTGTCCTCATATTATTGTCTTCAGTTTTTTTATTGTAATATTTCAAGTATATTTTCATTTCTATCCCCTATGGCAAGCCGTTTTCTAAAATTCCATCCCATTTTAGGTTTCATCTTTGCCAGATGGGTTTATGGTTGGATTATATTCTTCTGTGTAACCTCAGATACACCCAGCCCTCAGTCAGCCTCTTCCTTGTGATTTTCTTCCAAGCCAGATCTGCCTTTTTGTGTAGTCTTTTATCCAAACAACTAAAAACAGTACTTGAGTCCTGAAACCAGATTGATCCTGACTGATCCTGAAAAGTCAAAGGGAAGTTTGATTCCCAGCTTCTCTAGCTCCTGAAATCATTTCTGACCCTGTTCCTAAAATGTATTTAAAACAGCATCTTCTGTCTTCTACAGTTTTACACATTTTGCTAGTGATTTATTATTTTCTTAACAAATTGAATTCTTTTTTTAATACAAGTGTGGTTGTTTACAACGTTGTATTAATTTCTTCTGTACAGCAAAGTGGTTTAGTTTTATATATATGTGTGTGTATATATGTATATATATATTTGGCCACACTGCGTGGCATGTGGGATCTTAGTTCCCCAGTCAGGTATCGAAGCTGCGCCCCCTGCAGCGGAAGCGCAGAGTCTTAACCTCTGGACCGCCAGGGAAGTCCTAGTTATACATATATATACATTCTTTTTTATAGTCTTTTTCACTATGGTTTATCTCAAGGTATTTAAAATAGTTCCCTGTGCTATACAATAAGACCTTGTTGTTTATCCATTCTATATGTATTCGTTTGCATCTGCTAACCCCAAACTACAGAAGAGCCTCTGTCTCTCTCAATTCTTCTTCTGTTCCAACTGCTACCCTTTGAAAATGGGAAGGAACAAAAAATTTTACTGTTACGGAAAAATCATAAGGGCAGGGGGAAAACCGCGACTTGGTTATTCGTTGTCAGATCAGATTAATAGAGCTGTCGGTTTTCTTAGATTCCAGTATCTCACAAAATAAAAATTCTGGAGCTGTGATTTCAGAAGCAAAATACTGTTGGCTTAGTATTTATTCTTAGCAACCCTAACTCTAACCCTTTATTGTTTGCAGAAAAGTAGTATATTGCCTTTTTCTAGATGAAACTACCAAACTAGCCATAAATTATAAACTACAGTCTAACTGCCAAAGCAGTTAGTAGCATTGGAAGTGAAAGTTCATTTGCTGACTAAAGAGTGGAATAATACTCCACAGAACCAAGGCTCTGTGTTTGTGGGGGGAAAACTGTGCTGACTGAGCCCCCCAAGAATCTCATCTTCAAAAGAGAAGGGCGAAAGTGGGTAAGAAGATGTGAAAAGAGACCAGAAGGAAGATAGTACAGTGTAAGATAGTGAGGGGAAACTTGAGATTTTCTGCTTTTACAAACCCCTAGCCCAACCACTTAAAAATAGCTTTATAATATCAGCTTCCCTGGGCCCTAGTTTCCTTATTTGTGGGGTGGAGATAATAGTGCCTCCTGCACAGGGTTGTTAAGAGTCCTAAATGGCATAATATGTGTGAAGTACCTAATACCATGCTTCCTGTCTGGTTCTTATTTTTATTTATTTATCTTTATAGTATTGTTTTATCATTTTTGTTTGTTTTCCCACATGGGAGCATAGTGGAGTCTATAAATCTTCCTATACTTATATATAAATAAGTATAAGGAAGTACTTATAAGTACTTATTTAGAAGTACTTAATTATATACTTATACTTATTTATAAGTATAAATAAGTATATAAATCTTTCTATACTGCAGAGTTTTAGGCAGTATTTTCCTGTGAAAAAGACCTTATTTTGAAGCCCTGCTTGGAAAACTTGTTCAGGTAGAGCAGTACCTTCAGAGATGAAGTATATAGGACACAAGGAGGGAAAAAGGGAGGAACAGGTACTGTTCAAGAGCTAGCAGCAAAATCTGAATTATATGCTCTCCGTTTTTGCCATGATCTAAATTTTTGCTTGCTCCTCCCCTGGCATACATACACACACACACAGCTGTCCTAGCTTTGACTTGCAACCATAGTCTAAAGCATTATTTTGTTTCTAAATAAGTTAAACACACAAGAATTGCTGGAGCCAAACGGAGAGAGAAATCCTTTGAAAATGATACTTAACGGGTTTGCCTTACAACTATAAAGTTGATATTGTTTTATGTTTGTTAAATAAGTTATCAAATTTTACATATATCTTTAATCTTTTTTACGCTGGCTTTTAATTTATGTGGGTTCTGATAAGTTACAGTACTTTAATCTAGCAACTTGTAAAATAGCAAGGAAGTATAAATTAAGAGAAATTAAATATGCTATTATTTATCATACTTTAAATATTAGTAGTTCCATCATCAAATGTTTATTGAGCATCTGCTATATGCCTGGCACTGTCCTAGGCAGTGAGTAGACAGTATGCATATATCAGACTACACCTTTACTTTCAAGCAGCACTCAATTGCTAAACCCATTTCCTCTTCTTTAGGGTATTTTTCATCTCCAAATTTTAGAGCCAAAAAGTACCATACAGATCATCTAGTCCAACTTCTCTATTCAAATGAAGAACCTGAGCCACTAGGATTCACAGAACTTAGCAAATAATTCCAAGTAGTGACAGCAAACTATAGGAAAATCACAAATTGTGAGAATTCACTGTATCATTAGCATCATAAGTATGAGTTTAGAAAAGGTATAAATTATAAGAAAAGTTCAATTATGTTAATATGAATGAAATATTTCACTGTATTATCTTCAAGTTAAAATCAAGGAACGAAGTGTCTTTTTTTTCTTCTTCACTACAGTGAAACCATTTTTTGTATTGTGTAGTGACTAAATCCATAAATACTTTTTTGCTTATATACTCAAAAGTTTCAAAAGCAACCATATAAGTGATGCTGTTTAATGAGTGTCTAGGTAGTGTTGATAGAAATAGTGTGCTTTCCTGCCTTACTTAGAATCATAGAGTTCACATCTGGAATTCAGACCCCTTATTTCAAGGATGAGACATTGACTCCCAAAGAGGTTAATTGACTTGCCCAAATAAGCCAAAATTAGCAACTTACATTTAAACAAGGTGTCAGGTTATTATATTTTGATACTCAGATATCAGTTATTCTCAACTTTAAATGATCTAATATTGTCATTGTCGGACCTGCTGGGCATTGGCCTTATTTTTAAAATCTGAGAATATCTGAGAAATTGATGAAAGAAAAATGTGGTTACAGGTACTAGAACAGAATCTCTTGGCATTACTTCTATTGATACATCTTTCATGCTAAAAATTTTCAGTGTTCAGTTGCTGGTCACAAATAATTTTCCCCCCACAATATAGGTATTGTCTTCTGAGAACTCTGAAGCAGTGTCAGACATTGAGGGAAGCTCTCATTGCTGCAGGAAAAGAGATTATCTGGCATGGGCGGACAAAAGAAGAGCCAGCACATTACTGTAGCATTTGTGAGGTAAGTAACTGTTCTTATCCACAGTTATTTTATAAACCTCTTACCTCTCCAGTTTTGGTTTCTCTTTAGTTTTTCGTTTTGTTTTGTTTTAATTTATTTATTTTAGGCTGTGTTGGGTCTTCGTTGCTGTGCGTGGGCTTTCTCTAGTTGCGCTGAGCGGGGGCTACTCTTCGTTCCGGTTCGCAGGCTTCTCATTGCGGTGGCTGCGGAGCGCGGGCTCTAGAGCACAGACTCAGTAGTTGTGGCTCACGGGCTTAGTTGCTCTGCGGCATGTGGGATCTTCCCAGACCAGGGCTCAAACCCGTGTCCCCTGCACTGGCAGGTGGATTCTTAACCATTGCGCCACCAGGGAAGCCCTCTTTAGTTATTTTTTAAAATGTACTTTTATGTAATGCATTTTACTGAAATTGACATTGTGTTCAGTCTTGTTATTTAACTACTATATTAAAATTTAATCTGGTGATACGCCATTTCACTAACTGTGAATTAACTCTAAAAGTATCTACTAGTGTCATCTACCTGGTAGGTAACAGTTGGCCCTCTCTCTCTATGCACGGGTTCCTATCTGGATTCAACCAACCGCAGATGGAAAATATTCAGGGGGTGGGGTGTGGGGAGTATTCCAGAAAGTTCCAAAAAGTAAAGCTTAAATTTGCCATGCACCAGCAACTATTTACATTGTTTTAGGTATTAATAGGTAATCTAGAGATGATTTAAGCTATAGGGGAGGATGTGCATAGGTTATATGCAGTTGCTACGCCGTTTTTTGTAAGGGACTTGAGCATCCTCGGATTTTGGTATCCATGGAGGGTCCTGGAACTAATCCCCCATGGATACCGATACAGTTGATAAGTGTCAAGTTTAGTCCTGAGATTTTAAACTGGGAACCGTCCAGATGTAGACAGATGCCAGTAAACTGGATAGAGTTCAGTATAGCTCCAGGCAGATCATTGTTCAGTCGTCTCTGAACGACTGAACACACAGTACGTTGGTCAATCTTCTCCTGTGGCCAAGGCTTGCAAGAGATGCAGAAACAAAGATATGGTACCTGCTCTGAAGGAGCTTACATCCTACTTGGGGAAGACAAATTACAAACAGTTGTAATGTTATATGAGACTGTGGTGAATGCAAAGTTGGTCTTGGTCTTACTGTTAGGATAACACTAAGGGAGAAAATGACCTAATTTTTTCCTTCTAGTATTGGCCTAAGAGTTCACCAAAGTATTAATATTTGAGTCCATCCTTGAAGGATGAGTATGACTTTAGCGGGCTAAAAAATGATGACAGTTAGAAGTAGAATGAATGTTGTTATGAGCTATAGGAACAACATGGGAAATGGAATGGCTTCTTCAGAAAACGGTAAATAGTCCAGTGTGGCTGGAACACAGACTATGTAAATTCTACAGATAAGCCTAGTTGGTAGGAAGTTTGCAGAGCATCTTGAATGATTTTAAGGAATTTGATATTTATTCGGAGGTCATAGAGCCATCAAAAGTTTTTGGGCAGGCACCCAAGTTGGGTAAGTATTTCAGAGAGAAAAGTGATTGGAGAGGATGGAGATAAGAAGCTCTTGCAGTGGTGTGTTAAGAGTTGTTATCCTAAGGCCTAGACTAGAACCTGGCAGTGGGAATATTAAAGAAGGAGAGGAGTACAAAAATATTTCGAAGGTAAAATTCACCAGACAACTCATTAAATGGCAGAAGTGAGGGACAGGTTGAAGGATGTTCACAAATGTTCTAGCTCAGATTATGAGGTTCATGTTGTTGCTCATTGATAGTAATGGAAAACATGGGTAACTCTGGGATTTTCATTAACATAACCTCAAAGAAGACATGAAGTCATGAGAATTTTCTTTCATTGAATACATTCAAGGATATGCCAAAGCCAGGGATATTAATGATCCACTCCAGGCCTTGAAATTCTGTAATTCTGATGTTGACTTTTATTTGAGGTGATTCAGTCTATCAGCTATTTTAATGCTGTATAACCTGGCTAAAGTATGCCATTGGGAGACCAGATAGATTCTAGTCAGGTGTGTTATACCTCAGAAAAATGAATGTATAAGCTTTCCAGTATTTGAGAATGACTTTTATTCTGTACTGTTATTCCTTATCCTGCTTGAGCCTTAGCAACTCATCAGTCTCTCTAGCACAGAGGTATTATTTCTAAAATCATGCTATACTCATGAATATACATTTTGATTGTACTCATACTCCTTAACATGAGGCTTATAGCTGAACACTCACTTACTGTCACTTACCTGTCAGTTTCCTCATCTGTAAAATAATCAGATTATATTGATTCAACAAGTTTGTTTTGAGGTTTGGCTAAGCACTAAGCACTGTGAAATGATAAGCTCTGGAGTTACAAAGATGAGTAAAACCATAGTCTTCATCTTTGAGGAGCTCAGTCTATTGGGGAAGACAAATATCCATATACAGTGCCCTGTGATGAGTACTATCATTGAGAAGTAAAAGGAAAATAATGATCACTTTCATCTGATTGTATACTAATGTTTTGAATTTAAAACGGATAAATAGGCTGACCTTTATCAAACTTTTGAATTAGGCTTTTGCCAGTGGTTGTAATGAGTATGTCATTCCTCAAGGTCACTCCCCTAAATAGACATTACCACCCACATCTTTGGGTCTGGTGCAAAATAAACCTGGTCTATTAAAGATTCTTAAACACTCTTAACTCTTAGTACCCACTTAACCAGTGATCACTGTCCACAACTGCATGTGAAGTAGAACTCTGTGGTTACACTAACGTAATACAATAAATAAACACTACTGTCTCTATTGAATGCTTCTTCTCTTGTATAAATAGGTGGAGGTTTTTGATCTACTTTTTGTCACTAATGAGAGCAATTCTCGAAAGACCTACATAGTGCATTGCCAAGATTGTGCACGAAAAACAAGTGGAAACCTGGAAAATTTTGTGGTGCTAGAACAGTACAAAATGGAGGACCTGATGCAAGTCTATGACCAATTTACATTAGTAAGTGAAATCAACATGTGAGTACATAGTTAGCTGGATAGGGAAGCAGCAGTGTTTGTTCTGCCACCTGATGAGGAGGTAATGAAATATTTAAAATTTCCTTTGGCTCGTCAGATATTGCATGAGGAAATATATCACTCCCCCTCCTCCACTTCCAGGTATTTATTCCTATGAAATTGGCATATTTCATTTTCACTTTTCTTCCTGGGTGAGACCAGCCCTAAATAATGTCACAGTAATTACATTTTAAAATCTTTGTGTGCTTTTAGAACACTGTCACATCCTTTATGTCATTTGATCTCAGTTGATAAAATGTTTGTGTGTGTGTGTATATAGGTTATTAGTGTCCACAAAATGAATCAGTATGTATGCTTTTAAATATACTTCTGCTTTTAGAGCTAATTGTATTTATTTAAAATCTTGTCCTTGCCAGAAGTATTAACTTTATGGGAATATTTGATGGAGCTTAACTTCCTGCTATGTTATATAACCTTATGAAATTCAAGTATCTTTATAAATTGCGCACAGTTTTTAATTTTAAACAGCAGATGCTTAGAGGGAAGCATTTTACTCTAGCACATCAATAGTTTTATGAATAGAAGAGAATTGTTGAATTCCCTCAGTACTTTTTCTCTTACATATGTGATCAGAAACTGAACTTTTGAAATTTAGCTCCTGATATTTTCACTTGAATGGTCTTCAGGATTGCTTGAAGAAGAAGAAAATTATCTGGAATATGTTAAACAAAATTTATTATCTAGTTGAGTTAGCTGCTGAAGCAAGTCACTAATGAAATCATAATTGATTTGTTATATTATTTTCCACAAGCCTTCTTTATATTTTTAAGCAATCTCAAAAAATGGTCAACCTAATAACATTCTAAGAGTTTTTGACTAATTGGTGAAGAAGTACCGAAAAATGTGGATGTGCTGAGTTGGGTAATGGTCTCAGACTCTTAGGAAAATTGGCCAGGTGGGAGACAGTAAGGGAGTTTGTGCTTGACAGAGTGTGGCAGGCCGTTGAACTTTCTTGAGAATTGTTATTTCCTTTACTTTCATACGCAGGCTGTGTTTTTGTAACCCGGAGCTAGGGAACACTATTAACAATTTGTATACCAAAGTAACATACTTTACTTTTATTTTCAGGCTCCTCCATTACCATCCTCCTCATCTTGATATTGTTCCATGGACATTAAATGAGAACTTTTCTGCTATTCAGGAACTAACCCAGTTCTGCACCACTGGTTTTTGTAGCTATCTCGTAAGGCTGCTGGCTGAAAACTGTGTCTATGCAACCTTCCAAGTGCGGAGTGTCAACCAACTGGACAGGGGAGAGCATTGCTCCTACTCCAGGACTCTCACAAAGCTGATCAGCTGTACTTCAGAAAAAAAATAATAATTTCCATGTTTTGTATATATCTGACAAAACTGGCAACATCATACAGACTACTGACTTGAAGACAACCTCTTTTATATTTCTCTATTTCTGGGCTGATGAATTGGTTTTCATCAATCTTCCCCCCCTTCAGAATTTTCCTTGGAAAAAAATACTAGCCTAGCTGGTCATTTCTTTGTAAGGTAGTTAGCAATTTTAAGTCTTTCTTTGGTCAACTTTTTTTTAATGTGAAAAGTTAGGTAAGGAACTTTTTTACTGCTTTTATGTTTTTCTGTCTTGTTTTGAAACCATGACGGTTATTACACTTTTGGTTCCTAAATAAAATGTTTAAAAAATTAACAGCCAAGTCACAAAGATAACGGATTGCACATAGACTAAGGAATAAACTTCAGATTTGTGATTTTTGTTTCTAATCTTGATGTAAATTTACACTATTTATAAATACATATTTATTGCTTGAAAATATTTGTGAATGGAATGCTGTTATTTTTTCCAGATTTACCTGCCATTGAAATTTTAAGGAGTTCTGTAATTTCAAACACTACTCCTATTACATTTTCTATGTGTAAATAAAACTGCTTAGCATTGTACAGAAACTTTTATTAAAATTGTTTAATGTTTAAAGAGTTTTCTATTGTTTGAGTTTTAAAAAGACTTTATGTACAGTGCCCAGTTTTTGTTCATTTTTCAAATCTGATTATATATATTTTATATATACTTGTGTATGTATATATAATATATATAGAAATCTGGATATATATGTATAAAGATTTAGAGCTTAAATTTTTCTCGTTTTAAGTTTCACATCTATGGTAGATTTTTGAGGTGTCTACTGTAAAGTATTGCTTACAAAAGTATGATTATTTTTAAAGAAATATATATGGTATGTATCTTCAAGACCTAAAATGTCAGACTGGTTTATTGTTAAGTTGCAAATACTGCAATGACAGACCAATAAACAGTTGCTGCCAAAATGTAGTATAATAGTAGAAAACAAATAGTGACTGAACTTAAGATTTCAAAGGGAATGTTCTATGGGCTTGACAAATCAATCCTGTACATCACTTAGTAGTGTTTTATATGGATAAAAGATTCAGATGAAGGGCTCTATTTTAGAATGCAAATAAATTAAGAGACTTATTTTTTAATGTTAGGCAGTTTTGACATTTCATGCTTTCCTGCTTGCATGACATGATTTGGGCAGGGGAGGGAGTCTTCCAATTCCATTATCACTAGTAAAATATAGCAAGCTATATTAGCATTAACACGTCACTTCTAGTTACCAATAGTATTTCATTTTATAATAATGGTACCTTGTATTTGGACATATTCTCATTTTATCATGCTGTTCTCTCTATAAGGTTTTTCCAGGAATATTCAGTGAAGACACATAGAGAATGCTATAAAGGAAGTTATATATAACTAAAGAGAATTTATAATCCTAACTGGTGAAATGCTGTGCTGACTGCATTAACAAGTGCTCTTTTTCAGATAGTTGTGGAGTATGTTGTCCTCCTAGAAACAGTTTGAAGGCTTTAAAGCACAGAGATATTTTATCCAATTAGTTAATAATTTGGTAAATAATTGAATTTGAATATCTACTAGCAGCAATCATCTCTTAAAATTTTAGAAGGAAATAATTACAAATTTATTTTAGTTAAGAAGCAAGAGTGCTTGTCTAAGTGCTGCTCAAGGTGTTTAACCACTGATTTTTTTAAAAGAACTCAAGGCAAAACATTTTTGCAAATAAAAATTGCAAGTCAAAGAAATTAACACAACATTGTAAATCAACTGTACTTTAATTTAAAAAAAAAAAAATGTACGTCAACTATCCAGAAGCAAAGATTATAAGAATGCTAAAGCTATGCCTAAATGTTCCTTAACCATTCCTAGTTTATCTTACTAACACAGCGTCTCGTTTTTTCTATGGTTTTATTAAGATGGTTTATTGCCAAGATTAACATAAGTTGTCTGACATTTAAGAGTAATTTAGTGGTGTTTCACTAATACAATATTTGGAAGTTAAATGTCAAGAGTAATACTTGCTCACTTAGTGTTTGAATGGGTAGAGGATAGGAGACAAGTCAAACCTATCAACATTAGTCTGAGGTATAACTAGATGAACAGAGTCTTATGTAAACTGCTTTCTTTTCTTCAATTTAACTGCTTTTATAACTTAAATTTTTCAGGTTTCAGAAGAAATAGCATGCTTTTTTTCTCTCTTTTCTTTTTACTGCCTATATAGGTAAATCCAGCTAAGCACACACTATCTGGGTGCCTTAATAATGAAATGAGTTTGCATCATTTGCACACACGCACACACATTGTTTAGAGGAAGAAACTAATTATACGATGTATTAAAAAAACATGTTGATCCAGAAAGTGAGAACTAAATCATATTCTTTTCTCGTCACCAGCTAAACAGGAACTCTTACACCATCAGTATAGCAGTTTAACTTGTTTAACCCATTTAAGTTAAATCAATTAAATTTTGGCTTCTGTATTTTGAACTAAAATCTAAGTCACTTTTCCAAAGTAGTAATTTGACAGTTGGGACTTTCAAATTACTAGTAATAGGCAATTGAAATAAAAGATCACGTAATATTATGAAATTACATTAAATGAAGTGTCTGCTTCTCAGAACTTAAATCTTTAAATTATCATGTGTATTTTCATTTAGTCAATATATTTATTTAGTATCTCCTAAAAAATGAATCTGAATAAGATGTGATCCCTGCCTTTTACTCTTCATACATCTCATATGGGAGATTCATGTAATATGTCAAGCAGAACCTAGAAGAGATAACAAGAAAGGTGAATAGTATTGATTGGGGCTTGCATTTCAGCAGGGTTTGTATCACACCTAGAGCAAGAAGATTTGGGAACTTTGACTAAGGGATTAGAGGAGTGCACTGGAGAGTGGAAGCTCCCGATGTTGAAAAGCCGCCTCTGCCATGAGAGATGTTTACACTTTACCCTATAGTTAATGTGGAACCATGCACAGAATTAAGCCAAAGAACAGCATTGAATTTGCAGTAGTCTTCATGCCTGCCTTAACACACCCTGTCTTCCACATTGCTGCCAGAGGGACATTTCTAAAACACGGAAATTCATGGAAGAGATGATTTGGACTTGGACTTTGGATGTTGTGAGGATGGAACTAGCGCAGATTTGGAAGACAAAAGTAAAGTCCACAGGACCCATTAGATGTCTACCGGTGGGTGGAGGCCCTTCTAACTAGAATGGGAAATCAGAGTAGAACTGCTTGTAACGCATCTAAGTAGTTGGAATTAGGAGAGGCCTGAACCGGAACCATGTATCTGGCTGTCCATCATCGAGGTGGTGCTTAGAGCCAGAGGAGGTAAGATCATACAGGAACTGTATGGTGAGGAGAGGTCGATCAAATACCCACTTAGGAACGTCAGCATGTAAGGGGAGAGGAGATTGCAAAGGAGAAGAAAGCTAAAAGAAATCAGCCAGGGTGATCTTCGACAAGCTAGTTTTTCGAAAGTAACCATACCATGTTGCAAAGATGAGGATTAAATTGATTTCTTTGGGTTTGGCACAAGATAGTTGGTGACATTTGCCAGAGCACCTTCAGTGGAGCAACAACCGGATGGATTGCAGTGGACGGGAAAAGGTACTGAATTTGAGGGGGTGGTGGAGTCACTTCGGGCTTCCAAGGGCACAAGGGATGCAATTACATTGGTCTTTGTGAAACAGCGAACAATTTTAATTGTTCAATCAATTTCAAACATTTTGTATCATTGTCTTGAGTGCTTTACACAGTAATTAATACTTCTGTATATATACCATGAAGCAACCCACCGTGGTGTTTTGGTTTTGAAAGGAAGAAATACTTCTCAGTTGAACAGGGAAATGAGGATGGTATTGTTTTTGGTATGGCCTAAAGATACCTACCCTTTACTGAATACTCTTGCAAAGCACAGTGCTAAGTACTTTAAATATATTCTCTTTAGTCCTCACAATGACCCTCTGAGGTACTGTTTTAGCCTCATCTTACACATACGTAAATTGAGGCAAAGAGAGGATCATGTAACTTGCCCAAGGTTTGTGGTTATTAAGTATTGAAGGTAAGATTCCAACTACGTTGATCCGACTCCAGAGCAAGTGCTGTTCTACCTCCTACTGCAGAGAAATAGGAATTGCTGAGTGCTTACTCTGTAGTCACGTTTGAAAGAAACTTCATTTTGGATATTTCTTTAACAAGAGAAAAATGTCTTAAAAATGTGTAACCTATAATTAGACTGACATGTTTATAGTCCTCGAAAGGGGACAATGCTGTTAGTAGTTGGGCAGGACAACAGCCAAAAAATGGGGCTATCCTGGGCAAGCTGGGATGTATGTCATAGTGGTTAAGTTTGTGTTAAGAAGAAGCATTTGGGTGCTGGAGAGGGTGTGGAGAAAAGGGAACCCTCTTGCACTGTTGGTGGGAATGTAAATTGGTACAGCCACTGTGGAGAACAGTATGGAGGTTCCTTAGAAAACTAAAAAGAGAATTACCATACGACCCAGCAATCCCACTGCTGGGCATATACCCAGAGAAAACCATAATTCAAAAAGACACGTGCGCCCCAATGTTCATTGCAGCACTATTTACAATAGCCAGGTCATGGAACCAACCTAAATGCCCATCGACAGATGAATGGATAAAGAAGTTGTGGTACATATATACAGTGGAATATTACTCAGCCATAAAAAGGAACGAAATTCAGTCATTTGTAGAGACGTGGATGGATCTAGAGATTGTCATACAGAGTGAAGTAAGTCAGAAAGAGAAAAACAAATATCGTATATTAACGCATGTATGTGGAACCTAGAAAAATGGTACAGATGAACTGGTTTGCAGGGCAGTAATAGAGACACAGATGTAGAGGACAAACGTATGGACACCAAGGGGGAAAGAGGTGGGGGGGGGGGGATGGATTGGGAGATGGGGTTGACATATATACACTAATATGTATGAAATAGATAACTAATAAGAAAGAAAAAAGGGAACACTGCTACAGATCCTACAGACAGTGAAAGGGTAATAACTATCACAAACAAAGCATTTGGGGAGTAGTAGTAGTTACCTCCTCCTAACATCATATTCCTAGATTTTTGCACTCTTAGAATGGGAAGGAAGCATGGGTTTAGGTTGCATTAGGACCCTCAATTGTGGTTGAAAAAGATGGTGAAAATGCAAGCAATAAATTAAAGTGGAAATGAGAAAGGAAAGGGAAATTCCTGTTAAGTCTTAGTGATGTCTACTGAGTTGTACCCGTCCTAAAACCAAATAATGGCACTTCAACAAACTAACAAGAAAGCGAGTAATATTCTCAATGTAAAGATTAATATGCATTTTTCTAAACTCTTGGTCTGACTACCACTTACCAATCTAGTTTAAGGTGGGAATCTGATTTAACATATTCAAAATATGAATTTTAAGTGTACCAACCTGAAAAAGACGTAGAATCACAGTTTTCTCAGGGTTTTAAAACTTCAGTGCCATGTAGTTCAGTGCCATGTAATCACTTCGAAGTGATTAAACATGTCTTAATGTGAACAACAGAAAGATTCCTCATGAACATAGGGACTGTCTTAAGGTATAATCGTGTGTGTGAAAGTGTAGGATGGCTTCAAATAGATTAAAGGTATGATTAACACCAAGCAATACTCTGAATTACACCTACTTCCAAATGCCCAGATACAACATCTGTTAAAGAGAGCAAGGGGGGGGGGGGGAAAGAGAAAGCAAATTCACTGATTTTGTAGGCATGTATAGTTAATTGTACCTAAGCATTAGCTTTAGCTCTCCACTTTGTGATAGAATAATACACTTGGCAGGGTGAAACTAGATGAGAATGTTATCTTTAGAGAACTTGATATATGTGATTTAAGTGTCATCTTTCATTAAATGTACTCAGATGCAAATTTTGAAATGTCTGCCCATGGAAAGGATTCTATGTCTAATAAATGGAAATCAGTACCCAAATCTACGATTAACAAGATTTTCTGGGTTACAGTACTGAAAACATTTGGGAGGGGTGGGGACAAGCTCAAAATGATATAAGTTATTGATACATCAAAAATTTCAATTAAGAAAAACTAAGTACCAAAGGTTTGAAAATACAACTGCTGTATACAAAACCTGGATAGTTTTAAAATATTGATCAGCCTACAAATTATCCTGTCATAAATTTTTCTGTATCAGATGGGGCTCATAGTTCATGAATTAGAATTCCTTTGTAAGATTATCTCCATCTGCTCCTCCAGATAAGGTCTGCACAAAAATTTCATGAATAAGAGCCCACTGAAGAGCCGTGTGTGAACGTTAGGTAATTTGCTAGTTAACATTGAAGTCCATGCTAGCACTCTGAAACCTGAATTTTAGGCTTGCTTCAGTATCCATCTAGCTCCCCACCCCCACCCTTTCTTTTGATTTAACTTTATTTTCAAAATATATAACATTTACATGGTTCAAAATGCAAAACTATATTAAAAGGTGCTTTCCGGGAAGTCTTGCTCCCATCCCTTTCACCTTCAGATTTCTCCACCCACCACTGATAAGTAACCATTTCAATTTATTAGCTCATATTTCCTGTGTTTCTCTTTCTAAAAGTAAATTTCTTACATAGTCTTATTTCCCTTCTTTTCTACACAAGATGTAGCATGTTGTATACATTATTTGGCATCTTGGTTTTTTCGTTTATTTGGTGTGTTTTTTCTTTTTTCGTAGCAGCTTTGTCATAGCAAAAATGAAAGGAAACAACCCAAATGTTCATCAGCAGATTAATAAACAAGTTGTAGATTAGCCATACAAAGGAATACTACTAAGCAATTAAAATTTTTTTATTGAATGAAAGATTTTTAAATTCTATAGTGCTTTACAATTTTCAAAAGTTTCACACACATGATTTCATATAATCCCATAACTCTTTTAAAAAAATCCCCTACCCCTATATTGTCTCTCCCCCTGCTCCCCAGCCCTCCCCGCACTACTAACCACTAGTTTGTTCTCTATATCTGGCACCTTGGTTGTTTGTTTGTTTTTTCTCACTGAATATATCCTAAAAATTACTATCAGTTCATGGTACTCCATTGTTGTTTGCACGTACTATCTCCAAATGATGGACATTTGAGGGTGTTTTCAGTCTTTTGATATTTCAAATAATGTCTCAATGCACTTATGCATGTTGTTTTGTGTTTATGGAGGTATATATCTTCAGGGTAGAGTCCTAGAGATTTGACTGCCGGGCCAAAAGGTAAGTGTATATATAGTTTTGCTTGATAATGCCCTTCATAGCTATACTGTGTTGCACTCACCCCAGCAATATATGAACATGGCTAGTTTTCCTTCAGTCTTGCCAACAGACTGTATTGTGGAGCCTTTTGGAATCTTGCAAATATGATTGGTGAAAATGGAATCTTAAGATAACTTTAAATTTTAGGTTGACTGATTTTTCATATATTTAGAGACTATTTGCCTGTGTTTTAAACTTGCTTTTTTATCTTTTGAGATATGGTTGCATACAGTAAGCTGAACAGATCTTAAGTGTACAGTTTGATGAGTTTTGACAAATGTGTACACCATACCTCAGTCAAGAATGTATTGCCAAATATACAATGGAGAAAAGACAGCCTCTTCAATAAGTCATGCTGGGAAAACTGGACAGTTACATGTAAAAGAGTGAAATTAGAACACTCCCTAACACCATACAAAAATCAACTCAAAATGGATTAAAGATCTAAATGTAAGGCCAGACACTATCAAACTCTTAGAGGAAAACATAGGCAGAACACTCTATGACATACATCACAGCAAGATCCCTTTTGACCCACCTCCTAGAGAAATGGAAATAAAAACAAAAATAAACAAATGGGACCTAATGAAACTTAAAAGCTTTTGCACAGCAAAGGAAACCATAAACAAGATGAAAAGACAACCCTCAGAATGGGAGAAAATATTTGCAAATGAAGCAACTGACAAAGGATTACTTTCCAAAATATACAAGCAGCTCATGCAGCTCAATATCAAAAAAACAAACAACCCAATCCAAAAATGGGCAGAAGACCTAAATAGACATTCTCCAAAGAAGATATACAGATGGCCAACAAACACATGAAAGAATGCTCAACATCATTAATCATTAGAGAAGTGCAAATCAAAGCTACAATGAGATATCATCTCACACCAGTCAGAATGGCCATATTCAAAAAATCTACAAACAATAAATGCTGGAGAGGGTGTGGAGAAAAGGGAACCCTCTTGCACTGTTGGTGGGAATGTAAATGGATACAGCCACTATGGAGAACAGTATGGAGGTTCCTTAAAAAACTAAACATAGAACTACCATACGACCCAGCAATCCCACTGCTGGGCATATACCCTGAGAAAACCATAATTCAAAAAGAGTCATGTACCACAATGTTCATTGCAGCTCTATTTACAATAGCCAGGACATGGAAGCAACCTAAGTGTCCATCAGCAGATGAATGGATAAAGAAGATGTGGCACATATATACAATGGAATATTACTCAGCCATAAAAAGAAACGAAATTGAGTTATTTGTAGTGAGTTGGATGGACCTAGAGTCTGTCCTACAGAGTGAAGTAAGTCAGAAAGAGAAAAACAAATACCGTATGCTAACACATATATATGGAATCTAAAAAAAAAAAAAAATGATCATGAAGAACCTAGGGGCAAGACGGGAATAAAGAGGCAGACCTACTAGAGAATGGACTTGAGGACACGGGGAGGGGGAAGGGTAAGCTGGGACAAAGTGAGAGAGTGGCATGGACATATATACACTACCAAATGTAAAATAGGTAGCTAGTGGGAAGCAGCCGCATAGCACAGGGAGATCAGCTCGGTGCTTTGTGACCACCTAGAGGGGTGGGATAGGGGGTTGGGATAGGGAGGGTGGGAGGGAGGGCGACGCAAGAGAGAAGAGACATGGGGATATATGTGTATGTATAGCTGATTCACTTTGTTATAAAGCAGAAACTAACACACCAAATTGTAAAGCAATTATGCTCCAATAAAGATGTTAAA
Source organism: Eschrichtius robustus (assembly GCF_028021215.1). NCBI lineage: Eukaryota > Metazoa > Chordata > Mammalia > Artiodactyla > Eschrichtiidae > Eschrichtius > Eschrichtius robustus. Next base: position 42,374,886 of record NC_090845.1, read on the forward strand.
AAAAAAGTACTGCCATTGCCCTAGAAAGTTCCCTTGAGTCCTTTTCCATTCTATCACCTCCTCCCTTGCTGTTCTCCCTGGCAACCACTTTTCTGATTTCTGTCCCCATATACTAATTTTTCTATTCTTAAACTTCATAGAAATGAAAGCATGCAAAATGTACTTTTTTGTGTGTTTGACTTCTCTCACTAAGCATAATGTTTTTGAAATTCATCTATGTTGATGGGTGTATCTATCAGTAGTTCCTTCTTTTTTTATTGCTGAGTATGGTTTCATTGTATGAACAGAATACAATGTTTTTATCAATTCTCCTGCTAATTGTATTGGGTTGTTTCCAATTTTTGCTTCTGATTTTTTTTTTCCAAGAAGAAACATGGCTGGATCATAAGTTAGGTATATATTTAACTTTGCGAGAAATTGTTAGACATTTTTCCGAAGTGGTTGTACCAGTTTATACTTCTCCAGCAATATGTGAGAGCTCTAGTTGCTCTGCATCCTTACAGGCATTTGGTGTTGTTAGATTTCAAAAGTTTAGCCATTCTAGTCGATGTATTCTCCTGTGTTTTCTACTAGGAGCCTTATAGTTTTAGTTTTTACATTTAGGTCTATAAGTCATATCAATTTAGTTTTTGTGTTCTATGGAGTCTTTCAATCAGCTAGTGTGAGTTTTCCAACTTTGCTTTTCTTTTTCAAAGTTGTTTTAGCTTTCTAGGTCTTTTGCATTTCTAGATGAATTTTAGCTTGCCAATTAAAAAAAATTCTTTTGGAATTTTGACTGAGACTGCACTGAATCTATAGCTCAATCTGTGGAGAATTGACATCTTGACAATATTGAGTTTTCAAACCCATTAAAAGCATATTTTTCCATTGATTTAGGTCTTCTGTAATTTCTCTCAGCAGTATTTTGTAGTTTTCAGTAAACAGTTCTTCATATCCCTAAGTCTTTTATATTTTTGATGCTACTATGAATTGTGTGTTTTTAAAATTATAATTTCCAATTGTTTATTGCTATTTTATAGAACTATAAATGATTATTGAATATTGACCTTGTACCCTGCAATCTTGCTAAGCTCATTTATTAGTTCTAGTAGATTTTAAACTGTAGATTCTTAGGGTTTTCTGCATAAAGAATTATGCCATCTGTGAATCAAGATAGTTTAGCTGCTTCCTTCCCAATCTGGGTGCCTTTTATTTCTTTGTCTTGCTTTTTTGCACTGGCTAGAACCTCCAGTACAATGTCGAAGTGGTCAGAGAAGACATCCTTGTCTGTTCCCAGTTTTAGGGGAAAGTAAGTATGATGTTAAGTGAATGTTTTTCAGTGTTTTTCATCTTGTTTTTCATCTTCAAGATGTCCCTTGAAGATTGAGGATGGCCCCTTCTATTGCTGGTTTGCTGAGATTTTAAAAATCAGAAATATCTGTCAAATTTTATAAAATGATTTTTCTGCATTGATTGAGATGATTATATGGTTTTTCTCTTTAAGTTTGCTAATATGGTGAATGACATTGATTTTTAAATGTTAAACTAATCTTATACTCTTGGGATAAACCCACTTGCTCATGATGTTTTATTATTTTATATATTGTTGGATTATATATTTTTGCCAATTTTTTGAATTGAATTGAATTTTTACATCTGTGTTCATGAGGGATATTGGTCAACAATTTTATTTTCTGATAATGTTTTTGTCTGGTTTTGTTATCAGGGTAATGTTGGCCTCAGAAAATGAGTTGGGAAGTATTTTCTCCAGTTTTCTTGAGTTTACGTAGAATTGGTATTTCTAACTAAAATATTTGATAGAATATTTTAATTACAAAATTAATTTCTTTAGTTTATATATTTCTTCTGAAGTGAGCTTTGGTAGTTTGTGGCTTTCAGGTAATTTATCCTTTTAATCTCTGTGGAGTCTATAGTTCTGTGTCACTCCTGATATTAGCAAATTGTGCCTTTTTTTTCCCCCCATCAGTCTGGCAAGTGGTTTACAAATTTTCTTGATCTGCTCAAAAAACTAATTTTGTTTTTCATTGATTTTCCCCTATTGTATTTCTGTTTTCTCTTTTCCTTGATTTTCTCTCTCATCTATATTATTTTCCTTCCTTCTCTTTACTTCAGGTTTCTTTAGCTGCTCTTATTCTAGTCTCTTTAGGTGGAAACTGAGATCATTGATTTGAGACATTTTCTGGTATAGTCGTTTGGTTCTATAAATTTCCATCTAATTAATGCTTTATCTGTGTGTCAGGGGTCCCCCAAGACCTGGCTCAGGCTTGCTGATTTGCTAGAAAGGGTCACCGGACTAAGAAGCTGTTTTATGGAGTTATAGTTTATTACGGTGCGGATACAGATTAAATTCAGCAAAGGGAAAACACACATGGGGAGAACCTGGGTTCCAGGTGTCCCCTCCCAGTGGAGTTGCCCGGGATGTGCTTAATTCCTCCAGCAACAGTGTGTGACAAATGTATGAAGTGTTGCCAACCAGGAAAACTCCAGGATTTTTACTGGGGGTCAGCACCTGCACGACCTCAGCTACTCAGACTCCAGACCAAGACTCACAGATAAAATGTGGGTATTCACTATAAATCACATTAGCAGCATAAACTATCTGGTCAAACTGGTACAGCATGGCCAAGACAGACATTAAAAAAAAAAAACCCACAACACTCTTAACAGAACATTCCAAGAGCTCAGTGTTTAGTTCCCAGGAGCTGGCCAAGAGTTTTTCTTGGGAATGTGCAGAATTTGAGCAATCCAGTCCTACTGAGTTAGCCTTTTTCTTTACAAGCTGCCTTCCACAAACTGGGATGTAATGTATTTTCATTTTCATTCATTTCAAGATACTTTCTGGTTTCCCCTTTGATTTCTTCTTTCAGACATGGATTATTTAACACTGTGTTACTTTAGCTTCCAACTGTTTGGGGCTTTTCAAGATATTTTTCTTTATTTCTAATTTAATTCCACTGTAGTCAGAGAATATATTTTGTATGTCTTGAATTCTGTTCAATTAATTGAGACTGTTTCATGGCCTGGAATATGGCCCTTGGTAAATGTTCCATGTGTGATTGAAAAGAATGTATATTCTGCTGTTGGATAGAATTTTCTATAATTGACAGGGCAAGTTGCTTGATAGTATTATTCAAGTCTATTTCTATACTGATTTTCTGTCTACTTTTTCTATCAGTTATTGAGAGAGTGGTGTTGATCTCTACAACCAAAATTGTGGGTTGTCTATTTTTCCTTGCACTTCTTTCAGATTTTACTTCATGTATTTTGAAGCTCTGTTATTTGTTGCAAAAGCATTTAGGATTGTTATGTTCGCTTGATGAAATGACCCCTTTATCATTATGAGATGACCTTTTTTATTCCTTGTAATATTTTTTGCTCCGAGGTCTATTTTGATCTTTGAGCAAAGATCAAAAAACTCCAGCTTTTCTTTTTTTTTCTTGGCCGTGCCACGTGGCTTGCAGGATCTTAGTTTGGCAGTGAAAGCACAGAGTCCTAACCATTGGACCACCAGGGAATTCCCTACTCCAGCTTTTTTTGATTAGCATTAACATGTTGTATTTTTTTTATGCGTTTGCTTTTAACCTTTAAAGAAGGTTTAAATAACCTAAATAAGGTAACCTAAATAACCTTTAAATGTCTTTAAATTAAAAAAATTTTTTTAAAATTTTGTTGCTATAGCAAATTACCACAAACTTAGTGGCTTAAAGCAACACACATTCATTATCTTATAGTTCTGTAGGTTAGGAGTCCAGTATGGGTCTCACTAGATTAAGTCAAGGTGTCAGCATATTGCATTCCTTTCTGGAGTCTCTAGGGGAAAAATCTCTTTCCTGCTCATTTGGGTTGTTTACAAAATTCAGTTTCTTGTTCTTGTAAGACAGAGGTTCCCATTTTCTTACTGAAAACTGAAAGCCATTTCCAGCTTCTAGAGGCTGCTGCATTCTTTGCCTTGTGGCCCTCTTTCTCCATCTTCAAAGCTAGCAATGGCTGGTCGAGTCCTTCTTATGTCACATTTCTCTCCCTTATTTTGTCACACCTCTTGGACCCAGCCAGGAAAGCTCCTTTGCTTTTAAGGACTCCTGTGATTAGGTTGGACCCACCCACGTATTCCAGGATAATATCCCATCTCAAGGTCCATACCCTTAATCACATCTGTGAAGTCATTTTTGCCATGTAAGATAATATGTTCAAGGGTGGGGTGTGGATTTCTTTGGAGAGGAGGTGGGGGGCATTATTCAGCCTACCACAGGTTGTCTATGCCATTTGTATTTAGTGTGCTTATTGATATACTTTGATTTAAATCTACTACTTTGCTCTTTGTTTTTCATTGCTCCCATCTGTGTTTTGTTCTCTTTTTCCTCTTCTTCTGTCTTCTTTTGTATTGATTTTTTATGCTTCTATTTTCTCTCTTTTGTTGGCTTATGAGCTATGGCTCTTTGTTGTATTATTTTAGTAGTTGTTTTAGGGTTTATATTATACATCTTTAAATTATCACAGTCTACCTTCACATATTATACCACTTTAAATATAGTTTAATAACCTTAAAACATTATACTTCTATTTCTGTCATACATTTTACATCACATAGATTATAAACCCCACACACATTGTTGTTAGAATTTTTCTCTGGCTGCTTTTAAGATTTCATCTTTTTTCCCTAGTTTTAAGCAATTTGATTATGAGTGTCTTGGTGTAACTTTCTTTGTGTATCTTTGGCTTGATGTTCTTTGGGTTGCCTGAATCTGTGGAATTATAGTTTTCATCAAATTTGAAAAATTTCAGCCATTATTCCTTCAAATATTAGTTTTTGAGTCCTCCTTTAAGTATTCTAAGGATTCATATGTTAGGCTACTTAAAATTTTCCCATAGCTCACTGATCATCTGTTCCCTTTTTTTTTTTTTTTTTTGTCTTTTTTGTTTCTGGGTTGCATATTGGATTGTTTCTATCACTGTCTTTCACTTCACTAAACTTTACTTCCACTGTGTCTAATTTGCTCTTGATCCCAACTAGTATATATTTTACATCTTAGACATTGTTATTTTTATCTCTAAGAAGTTTGATTTGGATATTCTTAATATCTTCCATGTCTTCTGCTTTCCTTTCCTTTCTTGAACATATATAATGTAGTTTAATAGCTTTAATGTCCTTGTTTGCTCATTCTATCATCTGTATCACTTCTACATTTACTTTGATTGATTTTTCTTGAAATTATGGGTCATACTTTCTTGTTTCTTTGCATGCCTGATGATTTTTATTTAATGCCAGACAGTGTGAATTCTACCTTGTTGGGTTCTGTTTTATTTCTATAAGTATTCTTGGGCTTGTTTGGGGATGTAGTTAAGTTACTTGGAAACAGTTCGAAACTTTCAGGTCTTGCTTTTAAACTATATTAGGTGAGACTAGAACAGTGTTCAATCTAGTTCTAATTTTGTCCCACTACTGAGGCAAAAGCATTCAGAGCATTCTACCTGATGCCATGTGATTTATGAGGTTTTTCCAATCCAGTTGGTGGGAACAGGAACAGGAACTATAATTGGCTAAGTTAGCTCCAAAGGACTCTTTCTCTAATCTTTTTGTGTGGTTCCCCTCTCCCTTACACCTTCTGGTCTCAAGTAGTTTCTTCACAGCCATGTTGATCCTTTCAGTTGGAAGACTTGAAAGGAATCATAGGCAAATCTCCAGAGATATTGTTTTGTGCATTTCCACCTACTCTGGCGCTCTGGATTTTTAGCTGTCTTGGCCACCTTGAATTCTCAACTCTGTATCTTCAACTCAGGGAAAGTACTGAGTTCTGGGTTCCCTATCTCTTGGCTGCAGTCTGGAAACACTCTCCAAGCAATAAACTGGGGCAATTGTAGAGATCACGTCATTCTCTTCCCTTTCTCAGTGATTACTGTCTTGTGATGCCTGTTTCCAATGTCTAAAAACTATTGCTTCATATAATTTGTCCAGTTATTTTTTAAGGCAAGAGAGTAAGTTCTGATACTCCCATCTTGCTGGAAGCAGAAGTCTCTGCTTTTTGTTATAGAACTATCCTCCTTTACTTTTTTATGATTGTTGAATATTTTTCCTCTTTCATTGCTGTTGCAAATGGAATTTTCTCTTCCACTATATCTTAGAAATAATAATTGTTTGATATATAAAGACTATTAAATTTTCTGTGTTACTTTTATATTGTTGCCTTCCTAAACTTTTCTTATTATTTGTATTAGTTTCAGCATGAATTATCTTGGGTTTTACAGATATATTATTTTAACTATAAATATAGTTCTACCCCTTTCCTTCCTATTTTTATGCCTCTAACTGTTTTGTTTGGTTGTACTGGTTAGTATCTCCGTACAATGCTAAATATTCACACTCTTCTATTTCAAACCTAATATTGACAACTAACCTCAACTTGTATCAGCTAGTTTTATTTTTAAAGCCTCAGACTGATGTTTAGTTAGGGAACAGTCTGGTGACCAATGAAGAAAGTCTCTTTTCAAAGTGGGGTTAAATTGAAGCAATCCAGGATGGTCCCCAGAATGTCTAACAATGTATTGTGAACATTCAAGTGGTTATTATGCTCAACAACATGTATGGGTAAATGAATGTTCTGATCCACTGTGTTCTAAGCCCTTTAGTTTCCCATTGAAGACCTTTCTGTTGCCTTTTCTGCTGCGATTGGATAGAGTGTTCTATCAACATCAGTTAGGTCTAGTTGGTTGGTAGTATTCAGATTTTCTATATCTTTGCAGATTGTGCTACTTGCTCCACTGATTATATAGAGAGAAATGTTGATGTCTCCAAGTATAACTGTGTTGTCCATTTTCCCTTTAAATTCTGTCTGGTTTTGCTTCATGTATTTTGGGTCTCTATAGTTAGGTGCCTAAATGTTTAGGGTGGCTATGTCTTCTTGGAGAATTGACCTTTTATTGCTGACAATTTTCCCTGTTCTGAAATCTACTCTGCCTGACAATATTATAGATACTCCAGCTTTTTTTGTTTAGTTTTGTCATTGTGTGTATGTGTTTAATGGGTATGCATTTCTCAGGACAGGAAAGGTATGAACAAGAGATATAACTTTTTTCTATAATTTATACTTAGAGTTCCCATTAACTGACTGAGAGACAACCACAGTCAACTCAGGGTTCAAGACCCTCTCCAGTGTTGAATCTCAGTTCTGCAGGGGACTTAAGTGACACCAAGGCTTGAGGAGGGGGAGTCACTCTGTGAATGCAAACATCTGCCAATATACCTCATTCCCCATTGTCTCCTGTTATCGGGTCACACAGACTTGTTTTTCATCCTGGACACCAGGCCTCTCTCCATTGTTGCCAGCTCTTAGGGCCCCATCCACACTGCTCTCAGCTTCATGAAAATACTTTCTGGGTCTCTTTGTGCTGTATTGGCATGTGAGAAGACTCTGAAAGGCTGCCTTGGGCATTTCTTCCTTGAGTACCCCACATCTGCCCCCCTCCCTTCCCCCTCCATTTCTTTGGAGCTGCCACAATGCAGTTTGATCTGGGGTAGAAGAAATATTCATTTTTATAAGTTTTTATTTTAATAATATATAATATTTTGATATTATTTCCAACTTATAGAAAAATTGTAAGATTAGAACAAAGATCTTTATTCAGATTCACCAGTTGCTTACAATTAGCCACATTTGCTTTCTCATTCTTTCTGTGTGGCATGTGTGTGGTGATTGTGTATATTCTTTTTGCTTTCCTAAATCATCTGAAACTAAACAAAAAACAAAAATAGAGTAAATCAATAAAATAAAATATTAGTTCTTTGGAAAGATCAACAAAATTGATAAACCTTTACTAGACCAACCAAGAAAAAAGAAGACACAAATTATCAAACCCAGGAATGAAAAGGGGGGCAGTCTACTGACCTTACAAAAATTAAAAGCATCATAAGCAAATGTTATGAACAACTTTAGGCCAACAAACTGAACAATTTAGGTGTCTTAGGCACACATTACCAAAACTGACTCAAGAAGTAGAATCCAAACTTAGGAGTATACTCAAGAGAAATGAAAGCATGTCTACATGAAGACTTGTACACAAATATTCATGACAGCATTATTCATAATAGCCGAAAAGTGGAAAGAACCAAATGTCCATCAGCTAATGAATGCATAAATAAAAGTGGTCTATCTGTACAATGGAACAGTATTCAGCCATAAAAAGGAATGAGGTATTGGTGAATCTTACAGCATGGATGAACCTTGAAAACATTATGCAAGTGAAAGAAGCCGGTCATACAAGACCTCATAGTGTATGATTCCATTTGTATAAAATGCCAAATAGACAAATCTATAGAGACAGAAAGTAGACTAGTGGTTGCCTCAGGCAGAGAGAGAGAATGGAGAACTTGGGGGAGGAGGGATAAAGGCTAAAGAGCTTGCAGCTTCTTTTTGGGGTGATGCAAATATTCTAAAATTGATTGTGGCAATGATCGTACAACTTTGTAGATATACTAAACTCTACACGTTAAATGGGTAAATTTTAAGGTTTGTGAATTATATCTTAATAAAGTTGTTACCAAAGAAACAATAGAAAAAGCTGAATGGTAACAATAACAAGTAAAGAGATTAAGCTGGTAATTAAAATACTTCCCACAAAGAAATGCGTAGGCCCAGATGGCTTCATTGGTGATTTCTCTTAAATATTTAAGAAGAAGTAATGTCATTCCTTCACAAACTCTTCCATAAAATAGAAGAGAAGGGGACACTTCCCTATGAATTCTATGAAAATAAAATTACCCTGATACTAAAGCCAGACAAAAGTACCACAAGAAAGAAAGATCACAGAACAATGTCCCATGAACATAGATACAAAAATTCTTCAGAAAATATTATCAAACTGGATCCAGCAACATACACAAAAGAAGTATGCATCATGACCAACTGGGATTTATTTCAAGAATGCAAGTTTAGTTTAACATCCAAAAATCAATTAATCTAATATACCTTATTAACAGAAGTCAAAAACTACACAATCATCTCAATACTTGCCACAAAAAAACCCTGAAAAACTGAATACCTATTCATGAAAAAATAATCTCAGCAAACTCAGATAGGAGGAAAACTTCTCAACCTGATAAAGAGTTTCTATGAAAACTCCACAGCTATCATCACACTTAATGATGAGAGACTGAGTGCTTTGCAAGATCAGAAAAAAGACAAAGATGTCCACTCTCATTTTTATTCCATCATTGTACTGAAGGTTTTGGTCATTTCACTAGGCAAGAAAAAGAAATAAAAGGCACCCAGCAGACTTTTTTGAGGGGAGAGGTGTGTTTTTTTTTTTTGTTTTTGTTTTTGTCGGCTCCCATTGGCATTTCTGGGTTGCCAGCTTCTACAATACCTAGTCCAGGATATATGGAGGCAAAAAGAAACCCAGGGAACTCATGCATGTCATTCTTCAGGACCCTGGGCTCCTAGCTGATCAGCTGCCATGTCTTCTCTCCACTTTTCAAAGTCATTTTAATATTTGATTTTTTAAAATATAATATTCAGGGTTTCTACCTTAGCGGAAAGGATAGAAAGAAGCATGTCCATTCCATCTTGGTTCATAACCAGAGGTCTGGAATATTTATTATTAAAATGTTTATTTTGGAATAATTTTAGATTTTCAGAAAAGTTGCAAAGGTAGTACAGAGAATTCACCTATACCCTTTACCCAGTTTCCACTAATGTTAACATCTTATATTTCCATGGTATCTTGATCAAAACTATGAAATTAACATTGGTACAGTTCTAAACTCCAGACTGTTCGGATTTCACCAGTTTTTCCACTAATGTCCTCTTGCTGTTCCAAGATCCAATCCAGGATACTACATTATATTTAGTCATCATATCTCCTTAGTTTCTTCCAATTTGTGACAATTTCCTCAGTCTTTCCTTGTTTTTTATGACCTTAAAATTTTTGAAACCACTGAAAAGTTCTAAAAAGATAAGAAACTGGCTACATGGGGGGACCTCCAGGGACAGCAAACTAGGTCACTTGGGGCCAGGGGTGGGAGTAAGACTTTTCTCTGTCTGCCCTTTAGTTGTGTGCCTTTTGAATTTTGTATTCTCAGTAACCATGAAGATACTGCTTTTATTAGCCAGAGTTCTCCAGAGAAACAAAATCAACAGAATGTATGTGTGTGTCTATACACGCACGTATGTATGTATATGTGTATATATGCGTGTGTGTATATGTGTGTGTGTGTGTATATATGTGTATGTGTATATATATATATATATATATATATATATATATATATATATAGAGAGAGAGAGAGAGAGAGAGAGAGAGAGAGAGAGAGAGAGACTGACTTATAATGGCTCATACAAATGTGGAGGTTTGGCAAGTCCAAAATCTGCTGGGTAGGCCAGCAGGCTGGAGACCCAGGGAAGAGTTGCAGCTCATCAAAGGCCATCTGCTGGCAGAATTCATTCTTGCTCAGAGAGGTTAGTTAGTCTTTGTTCTACTAAAGCCTTCAACTGATTGGATAAGGTCCACTCACATAATGGAGGGTAATCTACTCAAAGTCCATCAATTTAAATGTTAATCTCATCTAGAAAACAGCTTCACAGAAAACATCCTAATTATGTTTGACCAAATATCTGGGCACCGTGGCCCAGCCAAGTTGACACATAAAATTAACCATCAAACTGCTTGTTTTTAAATATTTATTTAAAAAAGACATTTGGGGCTTCCCTGGTGGCGCAGTGGTTAAGAATCTGCCTGCTAATGCAGGGGACGCGGCTTCGAGCCCTGGTCTGGGAGGATCCCACATGCCGCGGAGCAGCTGGGCCCGTGAGCCACAATTACTGAGCCTGCGTGTCTGGAGCCTGTGCTCCGCAACAAGAGAGGCCGCGATAGTGAGAGGCCCGCGCACAGCGATGAGGAGTGGCCCCCACTTGCCACAACTAGAGAAAGCCCTCGCACAGAAACGAAGACCCAACATAGCCATAAATTAAAAATAAATAAATAAATAAAAATTAAAAACAAAACAAAACAAAACAAAAAAAGACATTTGAAGAGTACTGGTCAGGTATTTTGCAGAATATCTCTCAGTTTTGGTTTGTCTGATTTTTTTTCATGATTAGATTTGAGTTATGGGTTTTGAGGATGAACACTACAGAGGTAAAGTGCCTTTCTCACCATATCATATCAGTGGGTCCATGATATCACATAAGTTTGTCACTGGTGATTTTGACCTTGATCATTTGGTTAAGCTGCTGTCCACCTGTATTTTTAGTTTAAAGTTACTATTTTCCCTCTCCATACTCTATTCTTTCAAGGTGAGTCACTAAGTTCAGACCATGCTCATGAGGAGGAAATTAAGCTTTACCTCCTAGAGGGGGTAGAATCTATATGTATGTTACTTGGAATTCTTCTGTAAGGAAATTTATTCTGTAAGGAATAGTTGTACCATCTCCCCCATTTATTTATTCATTCATTTAATCAATTATTTATATCAGTATTGACTCATGGATATTTATCTTATTTTTGGAGTTATAATCAAGTACTATTGTTATTTATTTTGTTGCTCAAATTATTCCAGCTTTGGCCAATGAGAGCTCTTTCAAGTTGGTTCCTGTGTACTTTTGACAAGCCTATTTGCATTTTTAAAAAGGATTTCCTAATTTTCTGGCACCACAAAATGCTCCAAGCTCATATTGTATTTTCTGTGCCCCAGCCCTAGACTTAGTCATTTCTCTTAGGAGCCCTGGTTCCTTTTATCGATGAATGGTGTTAGAAACCTAGGTCTGGGTGATGGGTGTGCTCATTGCTACTGGGCTGTCACTGCTTTTGGACCCTCTACAATGAAAGAACTAGGAAATATATGTATGTGTACTAATTCATGTATACACATATATCCACAATTCTATTTCTATCTGCATATATTTTAAAATACACATGAGTTCACTGACATAAAAAAGTACATGGAAATTAATGCAAAAAATTAAAATCATTCCTTGCCTTCCCAGTCTTCCATAATTGTTTCATCTATAACAAAAAAAATGTGATGTAATTACATATATACACACATAAACATGGGTTTATATTGGTATTGGTGACTTGAATCCAGCATTACAGTGTTCAATCTAGCCTTCTGTCTTCCCCCTTTGTTTATTTGCAACTACTTACTCTGGTACCATGGCTCCTATTATATACAAGTTACTTATTTGTTCAGCCCTAAAATACATGTAAAGTAGTTTCAGAATTACTATCTTGCATCCCTGTGAAGAAAAAACTTTACAAAGTAGAGTACAGTATTTTTGTATAGTTCTTTTTGTCTTTAGTCTTTGAGTAGCTAATTAAAATACCATTTTCCAAAGTTACTTTGGTCAGCTCCTTTTATTAGACCCACCCACATCGATGAAGTTATGTCATACATCTGTAATACAGTTAGATTCATTTGTCGTAGTCTGCATTCCATCCATCCTGGTCTCCCCTGACAACTTTGTTGATTTTTTAAAATTTATATACAGGAAAGTTCACTCTATATGCATAGAGTCATGTATCCACCACCCCCAGAACAGTTCAATCACCCTAAAAATTTGCCTTTGTGTCCTTTCCCAGCTCCTCACCCCCCCCACCCAGGGCCAGGGCCTTTTTGAAGGGTTGGTTTCCAAGTCTGCAGAAACCGTAACACTGACTCACTGAAACTATTGAGATGAGACAACTGGGGTGCAACAGAACGCAAGAATGTGATTTCTTCCTTCTGGCTGCCCTCTAGAGGCTGGATGAGAAGCCTGCATCAGCTCCCAGAAGGAACAGAAAAGGTCTGTAACCATCAGTTGGACCTTTGTCTTTCTCAGATACTGTATTTCACACAAGTAGTAAATGGTTGTGATTATATATGTCTTCCTTCTGGAAAACCATAAAGACAAAAAGTCTACTTACGCAGACTGGTGGGGAAAAAAGTCTCTTAATATTAAGAACATGACCTCATGACCTAATCTTTAAGCAGCCCTGTGAGAGGCCAGAGAGGAGACCTATGTTTTTGAATAGACACCTTGCAATTGACAATGAAGTAGGTATAACATTTTTCTTATGCGCCACTGTATTCAATTGAAAATATTTCACTTGGTATTTTTGCATCTCTGGTTATTAGCGAGATGGGTTTATGGTATTTTTTTTTTTCTTTTGCTATGCTTGGGCAGGTTTTGGTATCAGGATTTTGCTCCTTTAAAAAAATACGTGTAAGGATGACACACTGGATATGGATAGCAACCCAGATCTGGTCTACTTTTGGAGCTGATAGCTGGGGGCAAGTGAGGCTGTGAGCCTCATGGGAGTCCTAGCAGGGAAAACTTGAGTGGAGCTTTGTTCTGGATGGACTGGTCAAGCTTTGGAATCAGAGTAGGAGAGCCCCAGGGAGGGAATTAGAATGAGGTGGCAACTGGAAAACACCCAGGTCACCAGGGCATGGATCTCAAGGTGGGGGTTGGGGGCTGGCATTGGATTCCCTCAGGTGGGTTTGATTATCTGGACTTCCAAGAGACCAAAGGTAGCTAAAAGGGTGAACTGTGTCCTTTCCATGTCTGAGTCTAGGGAGATGTGAAGTGACCTTGGAGCAGGAGGGTTTTCTTCTAGGGCTTCAGCAGGGAACTGGTAGCCTGCCTGTTGCTATGGTGAGCCCCTGAGAGATGAGACCACTTAGTCTTCTACCACGTTGGGGCCTATTGCCCCTGTCTTTAGTAACTGGACTTCAGCCCCAAGTAAAACTAACTCATCTAAGGAGTCCCAGAAGCTAGACAAAGGAGATAATTCAGATCACGGATAACACATGTTCACCAAAACTTTCAAGATAACCACTTGAATAAAAAAAAATGAACATGGGAGAAGTCACTTTCAGTGCAAGGTATTTTCTGAGTCAGCATAACTTCCCAACTGCTCGATTCAGAAGCTGATTAGAAAAAAAGGATGGTCATTGTTAGGACACAACATGGTGGCTTGCAAACTCAAGTGGAAGAAATACTTCAAAGCACAGAGCAAAACACAAAGATGGAAAACTTGAGGAACTTGTCATAAATTGGGGTGAATGTATGCATGAATTTCTTTAGTGTATACCCAAGAGCAGAACTGCTAGGTCATAAGGGTATGTGTATCTTCACCTTTATCAGAAGATGCTTAACCATTTTCTAATGAGATGGTACCAGTTTGCATACCCATCAGCCATTCTGAGCTACCTTTGCTGCACATCCTCCCCAACGTTTGGTATTATCAGACTTTTAAATGTTTGCCAATATGATATGCGTATAGTGTTATATCATCATGGTATTAATTTGTATTCCCTCTTTAATGATGAAGTTGAAGAGTTTTTCATATGTTTATCGGCTATTTAGATTTACTTGTTTGAAATAGCTATTTCAGCGTTTTGCTCATTCTTATACTGAGTTGTCTTTTCCCCTTTCATTTGGGTGTAAGTATTCTTTATATATTCTGAATGTGAGTCCTTTGTTAATGAATGAGTTGCAAATACCTTCTCCCACTTTGTGGCTTCTTTATGGAGTTGTCTGATGAATAAAAATTTGTAATTTTAGTGTAGTCAGATGTATCAAACTTTTGCTTTATGATTACTGCTTTTTGTGTCTTGTTTAAGAAAACTTTCCTTGGTCTCATGTCATGAAGATATTCTCCCATATTCTATTCAATAGCTTCAAAGTTTTGTCTACATTTAGTTTTATAATCCATCAGAATGTTTATGTAAGGTGTGAGGTAGGGATCCAGGTTTTTAGCCTCTTTCAATCTGCCAAATATCCTCACATGAGTAGTAATCTTTTATTATCTCCCCCTCGTTCTAATCAAGGACCTCAACTGAGCACTCTCTAGCACTTCTCCCCCCCTCCTGAATTCTCATTAAACCAACATAGTTCAGATCTTCCCTTTCTCTCATACGGCAAAATGTTTCGTAGAGACAGTGAACAAGATAATGAACATGGGGCTGGTTGTATAATTGATAATGAAGACAAGAAGTGCTTAGTAAGAGGGAAACTACTGAGAGTCAGTATCAGCAGGAAAGGCCCCTCCAGGAAGAGGTAGGCTTCAGCTGGGTTTTGGAGGATGGTTAGTCCTAGGAAATCCCAAGCAGGAGAAAGAGCAAATGCAGGGGTGGGCTTGGGCTTGGAGTCTGGTGGTACATTCTGGTTGGTAGTCACTGCCACTGTGATCTGACCCTGTGGCCTGGCACACAGGATCTGCCTAGCTGGATCCCATTCCAAGGGTTGGAGGTGGGACGTGAATGTGAGCAAAGGTCCTGACACCATCAAAGCATTATAGCATGATGGTTAAGTACGTGGACTCTAGAGTCAGACCTAGGCTCAAATCCAGGTCCTCTGCTTACTAGTGTGTGCCCATGGGCAATTTACTACTACGCACTGTATCGTGTCCCCCTCCCCAATTCATACGTTGAAACCCTAACTCCCAATGTGATGGCATTTGGAGATGGGGCCTTGGTAGGTAATTAGGTTTGGATGACATCATGAGGGTGGGGCCTTCCATGATGGAATTAGTGTCCTTATAAGAAAAGGCACCAGAGAACTTGCTCCCTCTCCCTGCCGTGTGGGGACATGGCAAAAAAACACTGTCTACAACCACGAAGAGAGTTGTCTCCAGAACCTAATCATGCTGGCACTCTGATCTTGGGCTTCCAGCCTCCAGAACTGTGAGACCATAAATTTCTGTTATTTAAGCCACCCAATCTGTGGTATTTTGTTATGGCAGCACCAACCTAAGATGCTTATCTTCTCTAAGTCATGGTTTCCTCACCCATGAAAAGAATAATATAATATTTACCTCTCAGGGTTTATATGAGAAGTAAATGCAAGCAAGAAACAAACATGCAAATGACAAAATGATTTGTTCTTGGCACACAGTAAACATTCAACAAATCTGTGAAGTTACCCTTAAGGAGTGGGAATGGGGGTAGGGCAAACAGTCAGATATCATCGCAACTTTGGGGAACCCTCTTTAGCATCATAGATTCTGCAAGGGAGACCAGATCAGTTTCCTTGGTCTCCATGGCATGGGGTGGAATCAGTAGTCTTTATTCCAGACCCATCGCTAATACCCTCTCCTGAGTGCCATAGTACAGCTAAGGGATGAATGGATAAGACAGGGCCATCTATGAAGAGGTGGGTTCAAACCCCACAGATGGTGTCCACGTCATTTACGTTAGACTTGCCAGGGTCTGAAGAAATTCAGCCAAGCACAAAATTTTAATTAAAAATAAAAGCTTGAGCCCAGTCACGGCTCCCGTTGCTATTGCATTTCATTGCCATCAGACACACCTGCCTTTGGACTGTTAGAAGCATTGGATGGCTTCCTTGATTGGGAAAAATTGGGGCAGTTCTTTGATGCTCTAAATCTATCTGTGAGCCGGGCCTCTGGCCATCCCTCCAATGTCTAGTTGGTCTCGATGAGGGCTTTGGACCCAGACCAAACTGCCTTGGTCTTCTCTAGGAGAAATGGATTCTTCAGTAAAATGGGGAGTGTACATATGTCCCACGAAGACACGTACAAGAACATTCACAACAGCTTTATTTCTAATAGCTCCAAACTGGCAACAACTCAAATGTCCCTCAATGGATGAATGGATCAACTATAGATGATATCTCCACACAATGGAGTTCTACTCAGCAATAAAAAGGAATGAAGAACAGATACACAACATGGATAAACCTCAAAAACATGTTGAGTGAAAGAAACCGGATGCAAAAGAGTACACACTGTGCAATTTAGGTGAACTTCAAGAACAGGCCAAACGAATCTATGGTGGGACAATCTGGAATTATGATGACCTTTGTTGCAGGTGGGAAGGGGCACAGTCGTGAATGGGAAGTTACACGGAGGACGTTTCTTGGGTAATAATGGTGCTCACGTGGGTGTAGAGATCTGAAAATTCATCAAACGGTACACTGAAGAGGTACGCCTCTTAGATGTCTAAGTTATACCTCAATTAAAATAATAAGAAAGAAAGGGTGGGACGTGAGAAATGGAATCATCAAACCAGCAGAGCACAAAAGGCGGCTAGTTGGAAGAGCCACGCAGGCACGTCCTCTGCGGAAGGGAGCAGGCAGCCAGTGTTCCGGGCTGCTTCCTAGGGGCGTCTGTGTGGAGTCGGCCCAAGAGGGGAGGCCTGACTTGGTCTGGGTGCAGGGGTTGGCTCTACCGGGCCAGAGACTCCTCAGCCTCCAGAAACAAGTTATTGCATTGTCTTTCTGGGAAGACAGATAATTTGCTAAAAATTGCACGAGCTTTTGCCAACCCTATTCACAGCCTCTTAACCTTTTGGCAGCTGCTTCAGGAACGTCACAGAGCCAGTTGAGACAGTTTCCAGAGTGTGACAGAGTGGGCGTTAATCCCACAGATTTGCTGCCAAACAGGAAGAAAAATGGCAACTTAAAAAAAAAAAAGGCAAGGACTTCCCTGGTGGCACAGTGGTTAAGAATCCGCCTGCCAGTGCAGGGGACACGGGTTTGAGCCCTGGTCTGGGAAGATCCCACATGCCGCAGAGCAACTAAGCCCGTGTACCACAACTACTGAGCCCGCGAGCCACAACTACTGCAGCCTGCGCGCCTACAGCCCGTGCTCCGCAACAGGAGAAGCCACCGCAATGAGAAGTCCGCACACAGCAACAAAGAGTAGCCCCCGCTCACCGCAACTAGAGAAAAGCCCGCGTGCAGCAACGAAGACCCAACGCAGCCAGGG
Source organism: Eschrichtius robustus (assembly GCF_028021215.1). NCBI lineage: Eukaryota > Metazoa > Chordata > Mammalia > Artiodactyla > Eschrichtiidae > Eschrichtius > Eschrichtius robustus. The sequence continues at coordinate 42,392,589 of NC_090845.1, forward strand.
GGAAAAAAAAAAAAAAGAAAGAAAATGGGAAAGGAATAGTGGTTGGAGACCAAGACTGCTTTACTGAAGGGCCAGAGTGCCTCCCACAGCTGCTGCCCAGTTCTGTGTTGGATGGAGTTTCCTCCTGTTCTCAGAGGGCCTCTCCCACCAACACCGTGGCCTCACTTGCTTGTTCTGTCTACACTGAGCCGCTTTCTTCATGAGCAGAGTCGCTTGTCCCCTTTCACTCAGCCTAGAGTGGCCCCTGCTTCCCTTTCTTTCCTCCCAGGGGTCCTAACAGTGGGACGACAAGTTGGACTTCTCTCTCTCTCCCTCCGTCGTCAATATATAATTTTCATGCATCTATCCACGAAAAGCTCTATTATGGATTACTCTTTGGTATAACAGTAGCCCGAAATTATGCACGTGCAACCTTAACAAAAATTTTTTAATGTATAAATATTATTCCCCCTTTTCTATGAGCACATGAAGGCAATATAAACTATGATTCCCCACACAACTCACGACTCTAAGGAGCAACGCACAACTCAAATGGAAACTGAGAGAAAGCAGGCTGCGGATTTAGCACAGAAGCACATAAAACAAAAGGGATGGTCAATGTGAAAATTATTTTTTCCAACTTTCATTGTTAGTCACCCAGTTTCTGAAATTCTTCTGAAACTTTGTGTGGGTTTCTTTTTAGTTCCTGGGACTTAACTGGAAAATAAACATCAAAACAGCTTCAGATTTTTTTTCAATAAGGTTTTATCTCAGTTTTTTTAAAAAAAGCAATCTTGGCGCTGCAGATGAAGTCCGTCTCAAAGTCAAGGCCAAGACCCAGAGGCCTTGGTCAAGTCCTAGTTGTCCAGACTGTCTTGGGCATGGCTGGTCCCAGGCCACTGGGCATGCATGAGGGAGAAATCTCCGCTCTTTAAGAATGTCTGCATTTTTTCATAATAAAAAAATACATCTGGATGCCTTTTCTTTTATTCTTGGTCCCTGTTAATGCTTTCAATTTTTCTATAATGAACACATATTTAATATTGTTATTAAAATATTTTTAAAGTTCAAAAAGAATATTTATTAAATACAGAAAAATAGAAATGATTTTCTAAAGAATCCAAAGTCCCTTTATCTGAATCCAACCACTGTTAATATTTTGTTATCTTTACTTGCAGTCTTATTTCTGTGCGAAACTTTATTTACTGAAAAAGAAAAAGAAAGAAAAGAAACAAAAGCAAAAGACAGGAACAGAAAAAGCTCAACACATATAGAACATTTTTTTCATCTGTTAGTTTCACTTAGCATTGGGGTCATGGCATTATAACTTCTCTGTAAATGGTATTTTAATTTACTTGCATATATAATTGTGTGGGCGCAACCCTAAATACATAGGCATTTCTCCACTCTTGGGAATTTAAATTATATACAGCTCTCTGCTATTTAAAATAATGGTGTGATTATAATTTCAGTGCATAAGTCTTCTGTTTCTTCTATTTAAAGCCTTTTAGTGTTGCTTTAGAAAAAAAATTTTTGGCAAAGTTATAGACGTATATGGTTTGGAGACTCATATAGTGCTGCAGGGATTGTTAAAAAACCAGCTGCCCCCCACCTTTTCCCCTCATTTGCCTTGTCAAACGGCTAACAATATCTTTTAGCTAATTCTTTTGTCTACTTACTACCACTTCTCTAAATAACAGGTTTGAATGGAGACTTCTTGATTTTTCTGTTGTAGGCATTATCTGTTGAATCTCCACTACGGAAGATACAGATTTGTTGTGCTTTATTTTTGTTCTTCCTAGCCCTCCCCTCCCATGCACACTCTTCTCCCCCAATATGAATTCTACTATTTTACTCCCAATATGAATATATCATCATTCTGGCTAAGTCAATATGTAGTATTGTTAAAAGAAAAATTTCCACAGACAATGTGCTGATCTAGTAGGCTTTTATTCAACGATTCATGAATTATGGCAGCATCCAATCTAGCAGATAGGAAGGAACTCTGCAGAGCTGTACAAGGTGAGAGATTTTTATGGACCAAAGTGAGCAGGGTCAAGGAAGTCACACTGGGCATTTGCTGATGGGTTATATGGCACCAAGGGAAGTGCTGGACCAGGTCAGGTATCTTGTGCAGAGCAGGCAAGCACTGACTGGCTGACCTAGGCCTTCCTTTTCCGGGAGAGCCGAGCATAGAAACTTATTTAAATTTTGGCTTGCTGGCATGTGGCTTAGCATGAGTGACTCCATCTTGAGCCTAATCTGGTTACTTTAACTGTTTTGATTACTATGTCTATATAAATGCCATTCAAAGCTGAGCCATGTAGTATACAATGCTCACTTTTCCTTTCCTGCATAACTTTTTATTTTCTCAGAAGTTCTTAACCGTGTTGTTAAGTCCTTTGCTTGGTTTTCTACGTATTCACTGCTAATTCAAATCCAATGGTCTAAATCTTCTCTCAAAACATTCAGATGTATCAGGTTTGTACGAGTTGCATCTTCCCAAAGGTATGGCTCTTGAAGCCTTCCGACCTGCTCCCCTGTGGACTACGCGGCCCTATGCCTGGTACACAGCCGTCTCCTGGGACCACCCTTTGCCATCATCCAGGGACCTCTTCTCCTTTCTCCCGTACTGGATCCCTTGTTTCCTATATCTCAGGTCTCCTTTATCTTGGTCTACGGTCCCCTTTTGGTAGAACACATCCTCCAATAGTTTCCTAAGACAGAGTGCTTGAAAATGAAAACTTCTGAGAATTTGGGTGTCTAAGATTGGTAGTTTGAATAGATATAGAACTGACTGATAGTTTGTTTGGATAGAGGATTGAAGGTGGGAAATAGTTTTCTTTCAGAAATTGGAAGTCACTGTCTTCTGGCTTCCAATGTTGTTAAGAAATACAAGGCTGTTCTGACTCTTGACCCTTCATATGTGATCATCTGTCCCGCTCCCCGGCCTCCGGAAACTTGTAGGGTCTTTCCTTTGTCCCTAGAGCTCTGAACAGTCATCCATTGTAATGGGCACTCCAAAAGTTCTTCCAATGTAAACACTAATGTCCTTTCATTCTGGGAAATTTAATTTTGTTGTTGATGATTTCCTCCTGTGTGTGTGTGTCTGTCTGTCTGTGTATGTTTCTGTTTGTGTATCTGTATGTGTGTCCATGTTTGTGTCTGTATCTGTGTTTGGGTATATGTGTCTGTGTCTCTGTATATGCCTTTGTGTGTGTGCCTGTGTCACTGTGTGGTGTCTGTGTGTCTGTCTATGTGTGTGTGTGTTCTCTTTGGAAGTCTTATTATTCGATAAGACCTCCTGAACTAATTCTGTAATTAAATTTTTTCTCTCATTTTTAGTCTGACTTTTTGTTTGACTTCCTGGGAATTTTTCCACTGGCCAAACCTGGGAAAATTTGGATCACCCAAATAAATGATAATAATAAATTATAACCGTTGAATAAAATAAGAATCTCCGAGTCCATATGTATTTATATAAATGTATTAATAAGTAAGTAGGAGGGAAGAAAAGGTTTTTTTACACTAGAATGCCAGTTAATAAATGTAAAAGGAATAATAAAATTTTAAAAATCACCATTTGGCAAACATCATAGTAATAATTGATTCAGGCAAGAATCATCAATGGATGCTAAAATTAGTGAGTGTGAGTTTGATGAATACAGGACATTTACATAGTCTCAAAGTATTTCCTCTCCAATTACAGAGTAAATGTACAGTGGAGAAATCTGGCAGACCTCACCTTAACCAAGTGAATGTCACCAAAAATGGGACAAGCTGACCTCATGTATCTTCCGATAGACTGCAATGAAGAGAACACAGTGTCACTTCTGAGGCATTCCTGCCCAAAATAAAAAAAACTAAACTGAATCATGAGGGAACAACAGACAAATCCAGATTGATGGAAATTTTACAAAATAACCAGCCTTTCCTCTTTAAAGATGTCAGAGTGATGAAACACACAGGCTGAGAAACTGTTCCAGATTAAAGGAGACTAGAGACACATGCCAACTAAATGCAATATATGATCCAGAATTGATCCTGGGCCAGAAAAAAGTTTTTCTATGAAGGACATTATTGGAGAAATTGGCAAAATTTGAATAAGGCCTGTAGGTAGATAACAGTGTTGTATCAGTGTTAATCCCCTGATTTTCAGAATTGTGCTGTGGTTATGTAAGCCTTTATTTTATTTTTAGGATATAAACTCTGAAGCATTTAGGGGCACATCTGCAATTTACTCTAAAAGGGTTCAGAAAAAAATGGAGGAGAGGGGTGGTGGGGGAGAGAGAGAGAGAGAGATGGAGAAGGAGAAAATGACAAAGCAAACACAGGAAAAAATTTAACACTTGGGAATGTGAATACAGGGTATACGGGAGTTATTTGCACTTTTCTTTCAACTTTTCTGAAAGTCTTAAATGATTTTAAAATAGTTTTAGAAAAAAATAGAAAGGAGTGAGGAACTAAAAAGATGATTGGATGCTCTGGACAGTCAGTGGGGTCTGCCAGCTGTGACCTTATGTGGCAGGGTGGGGTGGTCGAGGGACTTCTGATGTTGGGATTTTTTAGCCTTTTCCCAGGAGGCTCACTCGTCAGTTCTCCTGCCTTGGGGGGAAGTACACAGCCACTGTGCATACATGCCCTTAATCCCCCAGTTTTCAGGGTGACCTGCTGCCCTAGTCTCTGTGCTGTCCCTGAAAACCCTTGGATTGACTCCCTCCAGGGAAGGAGCTTCCGATCTGTTGGATCTTGGAGGGCCATCACCTGGCCATTACCTGGCTGTGAAGGGTCGGAGGATGGGGGAAAACTGGCATCCAATTCCTTCTTAAAATAGCCTCACCCTTATTTCAGCCTTCTCCCTAATTTCTTGAGGGATCTAGAGCCATCAATTCCTCAACGTTTTGAGAGATTTTGTGATGTGAATTGGGATGGTTCTCAGCATCCTTTGTTGCCAGCTTAGGATTCAGTTCTTTTGGTCCTGCTAAGTTATTTGCCTTCCAGCTTTCAAAATTTTGTTTCTATTTTCTCCTCTCTCATTTCCCCATGTGGTAGTTTATACCTATTAAAAATTCCACTTACTCTCATTTTAGTAGGGGTTACAAGTGTTGAATCCATGATTTTTAACAGTCAGTCTGTGCATAAATCGCTCTGCATTCTTGATTACTTCCTTTGAATAGCGTCCCAGAAGTGAAATTATTGGGTAGAGTGTGCAATCCTTTTTGAGGCTCTTGATGAACATTGCCAGATTGCTTTTCGATAGGATTATATTTTCACCAAGTTTCCATGACTTGCCTCTTTTCCTGAAATTTTGCCTGCCTTGGGTAGGATTATTTTAAAAACACACACACACAAATGTGTTATTTTGACGAGGGGAATATTAACTCACATTTGGCACAATTCTCCCTAAAGAATGATTTTTTCAGAGAGAAGCTCCAGGTAGGGGCATGAGGTGGGAAGGTGGATTCAGCTAAATGGCTGGGGGCAGGTCGGGGCGGGGGGGTGGTTTGGGTGAGGGTGTGTGAAGGGGGATTTCAACTCTCTACATGAGGCACCATGGTTTGTATGTAGAAGGGAAGGAATCAGAAGTGAGTGTGTGAGCCCCAAGTCTCTACTGCCTTCCAATGTGGTAGGGGTAACCCTGGTTCTAGTACAGGCATATTCACTCGGGCAAATTTAACAATGGAAATGGTGCAGTGCTTCTTCTACTCAATGAGCATCACCCTGGAGTGAGCCCTAGATGGCAGACCTGAATCTTAATTTTATTTATTTATTTATTTTTATTTATTTTTTAAAGTTGAAGTCGAGTTGATTTACAATGCTGTGCCAATCACTGCCATACAGCAAAGTGACTGAGTTATACACATCTGAATCTTCCTTTTAATCCAACTCAGCTTCCATGTGTTTTTCTTAGTCAGGGCCATCTTGTCACACATATAATGCTTTTGTGTTTTGTTTTATGTCTTTTGTTTTATATAGCACAGCCCCAATATGCAAGCCAGCTTCTTTACCTGGTGCTGAACAATTTCTGCTTCATGCACTGAGTTGCTTTTTTGACTTTTTATTTTGGAATAATTTTATTTAATTAACTAATTAATTTATTTTTAAAAATTAATTAATTAATTTATTTTTGGCTGTGTTGGGTCTTCGTTGCTGCACGCGGGCTTTCTCTAGTTGCGGCGAGCAGGGGCTACTCTTCGTTGCGGAGCACGGGCTCTAGGGTGCGCGGGCTCAGTGACTGCAGCACGCAGGCTCAGTAGTTGTGGCTCGCGGGCTCTAGAGCGCAGGCTCAGTAGCTGTGGTGCACGGGTTTTTAGTTGCTCCGCGGCATGTGGGATCTTCCCAGACCAGGGCTTGAACCCGTGTCCCGTGCATTGGCAGGCGGATCCTTAACCGCTGCGCCACCAGGGAAGCCCTGGAATAATTTTAGACTGACAAAAAGTTCCCAAATTGTATACAGAGTTCCTCCATCCAACTTCCCCTAACGTTAACATCTTACATAACCATAGTACAATTGCTGCAGCTAAGAAATTAACATTGATAAAATACTACGTACTGATCTAATAGACCTTATTGGAATTTCAACAGTTGTCCCACTGAGAAAGAGAAACGTGGACCACTGTAGCTGGGAACCGGCCTGGCATCGTCAGGCCTTCCTCTTGGTGTTGCTCAGAGCTGGCCTGGGTCTCACAGCTGGGCCTTTGTGTTCTGCTTGAACCTAAACAATTTCTCAGATCACTAACGCTAAACAGGGCCACTCTGTGACCACGATGAATCAAGACAAAAGAAGTCTACTAAGGTCTGAACACAAACAACGACATGAACATTGTTTAAACAAAAAATGACCAAACATCCCCCTATCCTGGCTACTGTGAGTGACTGCTGCTTTCCTAACTATGGCATTACCCTGCTTCATTCCTCCTGCTTTATAGATAAGATTTATTGAGATGTGCAATCATGGATTTACCCCTCTTCCTGATAGCATTCAATCTAGAGCAAAGCCCTGCTTCCTTGAACCCTCCCCCAAATCACCTAGAGAGCCCCAATCTTCTACGAAGTCCTTTCTAACCCCCTCTTACTGAGGCACCTCATGTTGCTCCATGATGTGCGCTCTCCCTTGTTTTGATGAGCAATAACTCCATCTTGTCCAACTACAGCAGTGTTGCTGGTGAGTTTGGGCTGGTGGGTATCAACACCACTGATATCCTTTTTCTGCTCCAGGATCCAACTGAAGACCCCACATTGTATGTAGTTCTCACGTCTCCTTAGTCTCCTCCGATCTGTGACAATTCCTTAGTCTTTCTTGGTCTCTCATGGCTAGTGGTAGGTTGTCCCTCAATATGTCTGATGTTATCTCATGATTCAATTGAGGTTTTGCCTTTGGGGCAGGAATACCACCAAAGTGATGCGGTGCCCTTCTCAGTGCATCATATCAGAGGGTACCTGATGTCTATGTGACTTATGACTAGTGACGTTGACCTTGATCACTTGGTAGAAGTTGTGTCTGCCAGGTGTCTTCAGCATAAATTTACTATTTTTCCCTTTGTAATTATGAGTGTGTTGTGGCGAGATAACTTTCAGACGATGCAAACATCCTGCTTCTCATACTATGATCTACTAGTTTTAGCCTCACTGGTGATACCTGCCTGCAAGAATTATTACTGTGGTGTCTGCCAAGTGGTGATTTTCCATTCCCATCATTTCTTCTGCATTTATTAATTAGAATTAATTAATAATTAATTAATTAGAATTCTACCATAAGGAGAGCTCTTGCCTCCTCCATTTATTTACTTATCTGTTTATTTATTTATATCAGTATGGTCTCGTAAGAATTGATTTTATTCTATGTGTTATCACTATCATTATTTATTTGATATACAAATTGTCCCCAATTTGCCTCCTGGGAGCCCCTTCCTTTCTGGCAACACAAGAGTATTCCAGGCTCGTCTTGTACTTTCCCTGTGTAGTCTTGGAATCAGCCATTTCTCCAAAGAGCTCTGGTTTCTTTTACTGAAGAAACCAAGACCCAGGCACTAGGTACTGGGGTGTCACTGCTTATAGACCCTCTCAGAGACAGAGCTAAGAAATACATTTCTGTACACTCGCATCTTAGTGATGTGAGCGGTGGGATGGAAACATACATCCGGATGAGTTGATGAGCTCCAAGACTGACTAAGTCCACCAGTGTGCACCCGGACAAACTTCTCTTTTGAGCACGAAGTGCTATTTGGGCATTTTGCCGATTGGTTCTGATGTCTGTCTGCCATTGAGGACCGTTTGTGAGCACTGACTGCTATTTGGGCATTGTGCATATATATGAGAAATCCTTAGAGAGTGTCATACAAAGTGAAGTATGTCAGAAAGAGAAAAGCAAATATCGTATAATAACGCATATATGTGGAATCTAGAAAAATGGTATAGATGATCTTAGTTGCAAAGCAGAAATAGAGACACAGACGTAGAGAACAAATGTATGGAAACCAAGGGGGGAAGGGGTGGGGTGGGAGGAATTGGGAGACTGGGATTGACACATATACATTATTGGTACCATGTATAAAATAGACAACTGAGCGGAACATGCTGTATAGCACAGGGAGCTCACCTAGTGCCCTGTGGTAACCTAAATGCGAGGGAAGTCCAAAGGGAGGGGATATCTGTATGTGTATGGCTGAATCATTTTGCTGTACAGTAGAAACTAACACAGCGTTGTAAAGCAGCTATACTCCAATAAAAATTAAAAACAAAAATAAAGAAAGCCTGAGTTCATAGTGATACCTCCAGTTCCAGTCTAACATCACAGACTTCAAAATTGGAAGGAACACAAAATTCCCTCTTTCTTGACTTGTAACTCCTTTCTCAAGCCGTGAGAAGCCCGTCTCTCACCATCCACAACATATTTACTTACTTGCTCAAAACTTAAAGTAGTTTCGGAATTGCTAACCCAGATCCTCATGAGAAAAATATTTACTAACTAGAGCACAGATTTTGTGGAGGGTTCTTTTTTTCCTCTCTCTTTTAAAATTGAGGTAAAATTCACATACCATAAAATTAACCGTTTTAAAGCGTGTGTACACTTCTTGTTGTTTTTCGTCTTATACTATGTAGTCAAAAGGCTTAGTTTCCAAGTTACTTAAGTTAGTTCCTCTGTGTAGTTATTTTATTCATTTGTAATACAGTTGGGTCCATCTGTTATTCTTTGTATTTCATTTTAGTTCAACCCACCTCCTGGTTGATCTTAACTATTTATTTGTGGGTTGTGTGAGGTATTCCCATGGTTCTAAGAGTCAGAGTTATACAGAAAGGCATGCTCAGAAAAGTTTCACTCCCTCCTCATCCGTGCTGCCCCACTCCCATTCCTCTCTTCTTTCCACCGCATTGACACCCACCCCCTGTAGGGAACCAATCTCATTAGCTTCTGGTTTATTCTTTAGATCTATGTATCTATATACCCACACATGCATATACACACACACATACGTATGTGTGTATGTGTGTGTGTATATCTTTTTTTGCATCACAGGTGAACGGATACATAAGTGTTTTCTTATATCTTCTTTCTTACATGAAAGGTAGCATCCTATAAATACCCTTGTGCGCTTTTTTTTCCCCTCACGTCATACTGTATCTTGCAAATCATCCCATATCAGTTCCTAGAGACCTTCCTTATTCATTTGTAGAACTGAATAGCACTCCTTTGTGTGGATGTGCTGCAGTTTATTCAACCACTCTCCCACGTACGGGCACTGAAGTTGTTTTCTGTATTTGCAATGACAAACAACGCTGCAATCAATAACTTTGACATACTAATTTTGGTGAGAGGGGCTGGCACAGGATCTGAAAGCAGACGAGTCTGCTTCCAGAGCCGCTGCTCTCTCTGCGCTGCCACAGACAGCTCAGGCCTGAGACGATGCCCTGCTCACCCTAGTGGGCTGGGGGTACTCCCTCTCCTTGTCTGCTTCTACAAAGAGCTCCAATGGGCGGGCCACTGGTTGCTCAGCTCCCCTTTGCTGGCCTATTCCTCTCAGTTGCCTTCTTAGAGGGTCATTGCATCTGCAAATTCAGGGCCCTCAGCCTGGGTGTTGACCATCCTGCACAGCCCGCAGATGCAACCATTTTTTAAAAATGACACGAAGAGCTGCGGACCGATCTGACTATACTTGTGTGCACGTGAGCTCAGCCGTGCCAATATATGTGAGCAACAGGCCTGAAGTGGGCAGGAAAGCCACATCACCACGCACAGGCAGCGAGCTGTGAGCTTTCAATGGGCCAAGAGGGATACTCGAACCCCTCGGATACTAAGCGCGGGTGGACTTCCCAAGGATCCCAACGTTACCTGCTCAAGGAGGATTCCCTCCTGAGCCTGGTGGAGACCTAGGCTGTGGAGACGAGTGTAGTGGCTGCCCGGCTGCCATTCATGATCAACCCGGAGTCTGGAGAGCGGGAGGGAAGAAAAATGGCCCCAGTCAGACTGTCCGGCAGCCTGCGGCATCCTGGTGGTTCCTTCGGTCTGGAGCAGAGCCTTGGGGCAGAGATCAGCGTCCCTCCAGAGAGGCTGCAGCACTCACCTTGGCTGTGTGAGGAGCCCTTTCGGCCAGGAAACCCTCTGTTCTTGCCCTACCTTTACCATGAAATATAGAACGCCCGTATGTGCCAGGCTCTTGAGAAACAGTGTATTATTTAAATAGGATAATAACCCTGCAAGGGTAAATCTTTTTCTCATCTTTTTATGAGTGAGGCTCAGAGAGACTCAGAGAGGTTAAGCAGCTTGCCCAAGGTTACACAGTAACCAGCAGAGTCATGATTTGAAGCCAGGTCTGGCTGATTCCAGGGCTCTAGACCTTTTCAAAATGAATGCAAATCCAACAAAGTATTTATTTTAGCTCTAGAGGAAACATTCAGGCTCATGCAATCACTTATAGGCAGAAGTTAGATGCTACAGGGGAGGACTAGGAAAGCAGGAGACCTCAAAATTGTCACTTTGAGCAGATCGCTTGAATCAGTTTCCTTGTTTGAAAAGTAGGACTTGCCCGCAGGGCTGTGGGGACGCCGAGCTGATAGCTGAAGCCGGTGGAGCCTGTTCTCCTATGTCAGTCCCTTTGCCATGATGGTTATTAAATGTTTTATACCACCTCTGGCTCCACAGCTACTCCCTTTGCTTGTGGAGCTCAAGTGAGACCCCAGTAAACCCCAAGAACCCTCTACACAGAGGTTAATTAGTATTCTCAGGCACCCAGGGCTGGCTTCGTGGGCATCAACATACAGTCGTACGGGGCCTGCACTCAGGTTAACACTCTGCTGGCCCCATCTTGCAATTCTCAGTGACAGGAGGCCCCACGTTTTCCTTTTGCAGGGGGTCCCACAAATTATGCAGCCGGTCCTGCAGGCAACAAGACAGTGGCTGGCAAAGCGCAGAAAAAATAATGCCTCCAATCAGATTGCAGGGGGCTGAGAACATAGTACGATGATTTTGTTCTGGCTGAGTCTCTTGAGTGTTGACTCACTTGTCTCCTGGCTCTTGAGGGGAAAGAGCTGTTCTCGAGGACGTGGCTGCGGCTTGCGTATGTTCAGCACGGTGTCTTTGTCCGTTTGGGCTGCTATAACAATACCACAGACTGGGTGACTTATAAGCAGCAATTATTTCTCCCAGTTCCGGTGGTTAGGAAGTCCAAGATCATGGGGCTGGCAGACTCAGTGTCTGGTGAGAGCAAGCTTCTTGGTTCATAGCCAGGACCTTCTTGCTGTGTCCTCACATGGCGGAAGGAGTGAGGGAGCTGTCTGGGGTCTCTTTTATGAGGGCATTCATGAGGGCTCCACCCCCATGACCTCCAAATACCATCACATTGGGGGTTAAGATCTCAACCTATGAATTTTTGCGGGGGACACAAAAAAAATCAGTCCAGAGCACATGGTGTATGAAAAGCACAGAACAAAAAGGATTGAAGAACACATCATTGTTCTCGGCAAGAATATTTTCCGAGCACGTGCTCTGTGCCTAGCCCTGTGCTGGCTGCTACGGGGAATACAGAGAACTCTGTGCCACCAGCATCTTCAGGGAGCTCCCAGCTGGATGGGAAGGAGGAGCACAGATCTCTCTGGAATACCCTTGAGGTTAGCCTCAAATGGGTGCGGGCCTGGGGTTCAGGGGTACAGAGGTAGGATTCAGAACAGGCTCGCTGGGAGCTGGGCTGTCAGGAAAAGCTTTGGGTCAAGGTAGGACTCAGGGTCTTAAATGATGCCCAGGACTTAGTCAGTGGAGGAACGGAACCGTCCAAGCCCCAGCCCTGGTTATGGACACATAACACACTCTTTCCTGGCGGGTCTGGCTTTTGAATCCATCACGATAGACTGGAGTCGCGGAGCATTGCAAGTTGGGTTCTCTGGAAGCAGACACTAAGAGTTCGGGGTATGTGTTTGTTTCCTGTGGCTACTGTAACAAATGACTCCACAGTGCGGGCTTAAAACAATAGAAATTTATCCTCTCCGAGTTCTGAAGGCCAGAAGTCTAAGATCAGTTTCGCTGGGCTAAAAAAGCAAGGTGTTGGGAAGGGTGGTCAATCCTTGCTCTCCAGACCAAGCCAGGAAGCAACCGTCTCAAAGACTCTCAGGCAGCCCAAGCCTGCCCTCCCAGAAGCTCGGCCTGGCAGCCTCACTGTTACGGTTGCCCCAGACGTAGTGCCTGGAGCAGTCAAAAGGGAACTCCCAACCGCACCGCAGGGTACCACAAAACAGGACTTTTCTTGGCTTCTCTTTAAATGTGAGTGAAGGGACCAGAATTGGGCAGGACAGAGGCTGAAGGGGAAGGCAAGAGGAGCCTGGACTCATAGCAGGAGTTCTGGAACTATCCCAGCAAGTCACTCTTCCTCCCTGGGCCTCAGTTTCCCCGTCTGCGGCGTGAAGCCCATTAAGCCAGGCATTCTGACCTTAAAGGTGGCGATTCAGAGGTAGAAAAGAGGAGGCCGACTGAGAGGTCCCTGGGGGGTGGAGGGCTGGCAGGGCGGCTGGGCAAAGGTCCAAGGAAGCCCTACTAATGTTTGAGGGGCCCGGGCAGGAGTATACACGGAGGGCCACATACCACGTGGCTAAACATTTTAAAGATATAAAGCAAACTGCTGAATAAAATATATTCCGTTGGCTGACCTTGAAAAAATATTTTTAGAATGACCTGTAAGGCCAAGTTTGAATGAAAATTCTCAGACTCTTTAGAGTCCTGCCCTGGAGGCCACGGTGTGGAGAGAGCTGGCCCTGGTCCCCGGCTGTGGCTACAATGAGAATCTTCTAACTCACAGACCTTCGGCTCCAGGGAGCAGAACTGGCTGAGTGCCCTGCGCTGTGCTTTGAAATCCATCTTTGCGGTTGGGCTGAGGCCACGCTTCCCACGGGCTGTTCCCTGCCACAGGAATATAAGGGCTCTCCGTTCTTGCGAAGCTCCTCTGACGGCTGGCTTTGCCTCGAGGTCGCCCTGACGGTCTCGCTGAACCTTCTTTCGGTTGCGCAGATGGCAGTCTGGGATGCCCCAAGCTGACCTTCTTGCCCTCACCTGGGGGAGGGAGGGGTCAACCTTACAGCGCGGCCTGATGGCTCTCCCAGCCGTCTCCGGCTCCCTCCTCCTTTCCCTCCCCCCAGGCATCTTCCTTAATATTGATACAATCCTTGCCCATTTAATCCTGTCTTGACACCTGGTTCTCAGAGGACCTGGACAAACACATTGGCCCCCAGCCCAGCCCTCTTCTCTTCTTACCCTGGCTCCTTCCCACACCATGAAGTGCCTCTCTGGACACTTCTGGGACAGAAGGGCCTTCTGCCCACGTGTCCCCTCGTCCTGCAGTCTCCTCACCCTGTGGCAGTGCGGGGAGCGTGGCAGGAGGGCTATAGGGCAGGGGTACAGTCTTCCCTCCGTGCCAGCCTTTTGACCTCCACGGCTCTGTCACATTCGCCCTGGCCGTGCATGCTTCTGGAACATTCTTTGTAACCACCTGGGCTGGGGGGAGGGAGCACGTGCCCCTGGCCCTTCATATCTCTGTCTTTTTGCACTAACTCAAGAGTCTGGCGGAGGAGAGAGAAAAATGAGGCTCAAAGAGGCCGAGTGAGTGTCCACACCTGGTTCTTCCAATGCCCACCCTTGGGCTCTTCCACGATGACCCAGCCGGCGGGGGCAATCATGCCACCCGATGGCATGACTGCCCTCTGATGGTTGGCATGTTCCTTTCTCCCTGGGAAACAAAGGTACCTTTCTCCCAGGGTCTAAACGGGAGCAGCTTCTTTCAACCGTGCAGCAAGCGAGCGGGCAGCGGACGTTCCAAGGATGTGGTCCCCGGAGGCCAGCAAGGCTCCAGCCCCTCAGAACTTATCATTATACTTGCAGTCTGGGTAGCGGTAGGCAAATCTGGGGTCACAGGTTCTCAGGGGCCTCAAGATGTCCTTCAGCCGGCTGGCGGCCTGGAGGACCTCGGGGTCTGGCCGGGTTGCCTCCCCACAGCGAGCGAGCTCGGCGTCTATCTCCTCCTGCACCGGGGACGGGAACTTGGCCTGGAGAAGTGGGGGCAGCACCTGGCCACACACCAGCAACAGGTTCTGCTTCTCAGGGATGGTGTCGCAGGAGGGCAGCTCGGTCTGGCAGCCAGAGACCAGGCAGCTGAAGACGTCTTTATTCTCTCCTGCCCTGGAGGCCGCTTGGCTGCCTACAAGAGACATGGAAGACATCACACACCCTACAACCTGTTCTCCTTGCGGGGAGGCGTCACTAATGAGAATTGCTGGGCAAAGTGGTTCAGACTCCTAGCATCTCCTGTCACCAGGAGATTTAGGGCTCAGGGACACGATGGCCCCCGTTGAGAGCCTGGGGAGAACTCTCTCGGCTACAGTAAGGTGAGGCCTGGGACTTCCCTGGCGGTCCAGTGGTTAAGACTCCGCGCTTCCACTGCAGGGGGCACGGATTTGATCCCTCGTCGGGGAACTAAGATCCTGCATGCCACGTGGCGTGCCCAAAAAATTTAAAAAAAAAAAAAAAAGATGAGGCCTGGGCATGGAAAACGCACTTCTTCCTACCAGAACTTGGGCTTCTAATTGTAAGGCTCCCATGCATATCGTGATTCTCCCATTATTATGACTGAATTAGGGAACTCAGGAAATTCCTAGGGCTGGTTTCATGTGCCTTCTTTAAATACAAAGTCGGGAGAAAGAACAGGTAATCCAGAATATGCCTTCAATGGGTTGTAGTGGGACTGATATTCAGTGGTTCACATATCCCGAATATTCTGGAATCAGCCCCACTTCTTCTCATTTGATTCTTCTTAATAAAGGCAAATCAGGAAATGAGTAAGCGTGGTTTAATTGGGCTATCTTTGTAGGCCTTCTCATATAAACAAAATCAGAAATTGGAAATTAAAATCCTCTGTCCTACTATTGGGCTCCGAATATCTAGTCACCATTACAGGCTGCGATGTTCAAAGCATCTGATGAGAAAGGCTCTGAGAGGGAGATGGATCCAGGGGCTTGTATGTGTGTGAGCAGGGGCGGGGCAGGTCCCCGCGCCACACAGACCCAGTCGGACAACGGCAGTGCCCTCAGAGGGTGAAGCTGGGGCCATAGCACAGTGCAAATCTCCTCCTCCTGCACTGACAAGGTCAAGTCCGGTTCCCCTTTGGAGCTGGAGCAGAGCCTTAAAGCGGGGAGAGGGACTCTCTCCCGTCCCAAACTTGAGCTGCTCTCACTATGACACAGGGAGACCCCACCCCCGGGCCCTGTCACCCCTCCCTAGCGCCTGTCACCCTGCCTTCCCCTCTGACAGCTGCTCAGCCAGGCCCATGCTGGGTACCTTCCTGCCTGTCGATGACGCCCAGTGCGCTGGCATCCCGGATGAACAGATGCCCGTTGTTGAAGATGCCAAACATGTCCACATCCACGTGCGTGAAGTAGAAGAAGTAGTTCAAATCGTTGCTCCTCAGAGACTCCAGGACACCCAGGAGCTGGTAGGCCAGGTCGGCCGCCTGGTCTGCGGGTGCCCCATAGAATTCCTGCAGTGGGCTGGTGCTGGTGCTGACCAGAAATCTGCCGCAGGAGCCCAGGTACTTGGGCAGTGGCCATCCCTCGGCGCCCGGGAAGATCTGCCAAGCGAGAGGAGGAGGCATTAGAGGATTAGAGAGAAAAACCTCCTGAGACAGTTCCCTCCCTCCCTTTCTCCCCCTCCCTCTCTCCTTCCCTCCCTCTCCCTCTCTCCCCCTCCCTCCCTCCATCCCTCCCTCCCTCTCTCTCTCTCTCTCTCATTTTCTCTCTCCCCCTCCCTCCCTCCACCCCTCCCTCCCTCCCTCTCTCTCTCCCCCTCCCTCCCTCCATCCCTCCCTCCCTCTCTCTCTCTCTCTCATTCTCTCTCTCTCTCTCCCCAAGAGCAGACAGAAAGATCAGCCTCACTCAGGTACCCAACATCTCAAGACACGTCAGCAAAGCATCCCTTAACCTTGTTTATACCTCTTGGAACATGGCAATACCTTGCTCCCCCCGTCCCTCCCCCCACCACTTTTTTATTCCATTGTTGATGGAGGGATTCAGAAAAGGGAGCTCTCCCTTCCATATTGTAGATTGCATTTCAACAAAGTTGCCCCAAGCGAGGTCAGAGAACGCCGATGCCTTTGCTACAATTTTAGAGGGTATTCAGGCTTCAGGGGAATGTGTTTATTTGAAGAGTTGTAGAGTTGAAAAAATATGACTAGCATTTCAGATTTCACAGATATCACGGCTTCGGAAGAGGCTATGGGGGAAAAAAAAAGAGGGTCAACTTAAGGTTGATTTAAAGAAAATATTTAAAAAAATAACAGCGCAGGCAGTAGGTTCTGGGATAGGACAAAAATTATGAAGGTGACCCTTGGGTGACTCAAGTTTTGGGAACTGCTGCACTGGCCCTGGGCGTGGCCCTGGGCGAATCTGCCTGGCTGGGGTAATTACACACTCACAGAGACTCCCCAACTGACTGGAACGTTCTGACAGCCTAACCCTGGTCTAGGCAAGCACACAGCTCTACCCAGTTTCCCCTGTCTCCTTGTAAGAGCTCCAGGAGTTTTGGATTAACATATACACACTACTATATGTAAAATAGATAACCAACAAGGACCTACTGTACAGCACAGGAAACTCTACTCAATATTTTGTAATAACCTATAAGGGAAAAGGATCTGAAAAGAATATATATATATATATATATATATATATATAAAACTGAACCACTTTGCTGTATACTTGAAACTAACACAATGTTGTAACTTAACTATATCTCAATTTAAAAAAAAAGAGCGGAGGGAATATCCTAGCTTTTTTTTTTTTTGACTATTTATTGAGGCAGCTATATCTAGAATGGTGTTTCTTTATGGGAGAAATGACAGAAACTATAAATATTAACACTTTTTTCCCCTCATTTTCCTTCTTAAAAGAACAAAGTCATCCCCCTTTCTGATGATTTTCTGTGGCCTTCTGCCATTTTCACCCACTCGCCATGTTGTGAAGAACCTTTCCTTGTTCCCCCCGCTGCCCACTGGGACCTCTCCACTGTGTGCCATGGAGAGAGGCCCCCGGCTCCCTGGCGATGTCTAAATGTGCGGCCACGAGTCATCCCTGGGTTGGGGGCGGATCGACGCCATGCCCTTCCTGGGCGGAGCTCAGGGTGGATGGAGAGTCCCAGCCCAGACCTCTCAGGAGCCAGGGCTGGAAGTAGCCAGGTCACCTGCCTTGGCCACTAAGTGTAGGACAATTGGAGAAGAAGGCCTCTGAGCGTGCAGGGCAACCAGCAATTCCTTCTTCTCCTCTAGGATTTCAAATGCCAACGTTAGTAGGCAGCTTTTAGCAGGAAGAGCGTGGACCCTGAAGTCAGACAGCTCTGGGTTTGGGTTCCACCACTGACACTGGCTAAGGGACTGTGGCCCAGTCACTTCACAGCTCTGAGCTCCACTTACCTCATCTGGAAGAGGGGACAATAATAATATTCCCGTGGGGTTGTCGAGTTGTGAGCATTAAATGAGATAATGATGTAAAACATTTAACACAGTGCCTGGCGCATAGCTAGTGCTCAAGAAATGAGTTGTTATTATGTACTTAGCCATCCTGCCTTTGGCCAGTAATATATCATTAATATATTATATATAAAAAGGATATGTAATTATATATTATATAATATCTCATAAATAATTTCAATACTATAAATAATTAGAATTAAATATATTATAAATAATTAGAACAAAATAATATATTATAAATAATATTAAAATAATAATTATACTATAAATAATATAATTATAAATAATTATATGTATATTTATTTATAAATAAACATCATATAATTACTAATATAATTATTAATTAGAATTATTAATATTAACACAATACTATAAATAATTAAAATATAATCTCGATATAATTATTATAGTTATTAAAGTCGATACACTATTATAAATAATTATAATATAATATAATTAATAACAATACTAATTATTATTAACTGCTGTGGGGCTGCCTCCTCCTCCACCCCCTCCTCTTCCTGCACCTTCTCCTTCTCCTCTTTCTCCTCCCTCTCTTCCTCTCCCGCCTCCCCTTATTCCTCTTCCTCCTGCTTCTCCTCCTCTCTCTTCCACCCTCCTTTTTCTGCTCCTCCCTCTCACTTCCTAGTTTCCTTTGTGCCCATTCAGTAAGCGCCCTGACTTGGGATCCGGGAGAAATGGGTGTGATGGGGCCCCGCGAGTTAGCTGACCTGTTAAGGGGCTGTCTCTACCACTGGAGTGGAAGCTGCATGAAGGCAGGGGCCAGCGCGCCTGTCTCGTGGACCAGTGTTCCAGAACATCCTTACCTATTTGACCATCCCCTTTTTGATGGACATTTAGGTGACTTCCATTTTTTTCTCCTTTCCAAGCACAGCTGCAGAGCACCTCTCCGGGTGGGTCATTCTTTGGTTTTTTCCCCACCTCCTGAGCTTGCTCAGCTCATATCGTACTGATCTTTGAGACACCTGGTCAAAGCTGCCCTCCTCCACAAAGCCCTTCCGGGCTGCCTCTGGCCGCGAAAGTGGCCATTCCCCGCCGCCCCTCCTCCCCAGCTCCCACACCTCTTTCCTCTGCAGTAACCACAGCACTTCCCCACTGCAGAAGCCAACACATATTTACTGAAGGCCACAAAGGTGCTAACGTGGGCTGGTGGCCCCAAGGTGTGCAGTGATGGCAGAGAGAGCTCAACCCAGGGCCCGCTCCCTCGGAGCCGGAAGTGAACCCGCTCCCTGGACGGGCTTTCCCGGGGTGGGGGGGGTTCCCTGCATACCTGTAGGAGGATGGGATGGGCGTTGACAGCTAGCGTGTAGAGGAGACGCAGCTTGTCGCGGTCCGTGAAGTGGTCCATGAAGATGCTGCCAGCGTCGGCCACCTCCGCATAGCGCCGGACCACGCGATCCAGGAGTCGCTGTGACGGGCAGCGCAAGAGGGGGCTGGGCAGGCTCTGCAGCGGGTGGGAGAGATTCCGGGAGGAGGAAAGCGTGCTGAGTGCTAGTGGGCGATGGCAGGACCGGCACGGGCAGGCCCTGCTATTGGGGGACATCGCGGGGTTGCGGGGGACCAAGTAGGCCCTGAGGGGGTCGGGGGGTGGTTATGGAACACAGTACCCCTGGGGGGCGTGGTGGGAGGGGCCTGAGCAGGCTATGTGAGGGAGGGCGGGAGTCGAGAAGGGACTGAGCGGTCCTGGGGTCAGGGTAGGCGGGCACTGGGCAGGCAGTGCATCGCTAGCAAGCAGCTGGAGCCTTGGAGACCCTGTGTCTCCACCCACATTTTGCAACTGAGGAACTGGAAGTCTGCAGAGTGTAGGTAAGCGTTGGAGGGGCTGGATTCAGGATTTGAACCTGATATGAACTGCATGTTTGCCCTCCCCCCACCCCACCACATTCATATGTTGAAACCCTAATCCCCAATGTGATGGTATTAGGAGGTGGGGCCTTTGGGAGGTCACTAGGTCATGAGAGACTAAGTGAGTTCCTCAAGTCACACATACCTAGTATTTGTACTAAGGCAGTACACCAGGTGAGAAGTAGGTAGGTGGAGCCAGGCAGGACCTGCATCCTTATCTTTACTGGGGTTGTAACCCTGTAGCTGGGTGAGCTCAGAGCACTCATTCATTCATTCACCCACCAACGTTTGCAGGGAGTCTACCAAAGACCAGACTGTATTTGAGGCACTGCAGATGCAAAGGGGACCACAATCGACACTGCCCTCCCAGGCCTGTCGGGCGGGGGAGACCATCAAATGCCCAGCAGTTACGACGTGGTGCAGAGGGAGCTATGACTGGTGTGAGGTCAGGGAGCTATGGGAGCCCACAGGAGCAGGGCCACACCAGAACTTTTGGAGGCGCTGGCACCTCCAAAATCCTTTGCCTTCATGGGCCCCTTCCTCCGTAAAAAATATTAAAAATGATGTTTTACAACTGCATTGGTACAAAAACAAATACCTTAATATTATATATTCAAACATGTTCTTGGATCTAAAAGATCGATTTTTTCTTCTGACTTTAAAAGAAATCAAAACATATTTGTGGGCCCCTCAAAGGCTTCTTGGAAGACAGTGAAGTCTAAGCGGAGGCCTGAAGCAAGGGTAGAGTGAGCGTGCAAAGAGGGTGGGAGGGTATCTGTGCAGAGGGAACAAGCTGTACAAAAACCTTAGTGACGCACATGACTGCCCAGAATAAAGATTCCATTCTCAGCTTCCTTTGCAGCTAGGTGTGGTAACGTGACTAAGTGCTGGTCAATGAGATATAAGTAGAAATTTCTGAGAAAGGTCCTTAAAGGGAGCGGGTGTATCCTTCTTTACTCCTTCCTCCTTCCTGACTGGAATGTGGAAGTGATGGCTGGTGCTTGGGCAGCCATCTTGGACCAGGGCATGCTAAGGGTTGTGGAGCAGAAAAATGAAAGTAGCCTGGATGCCTGACAATCACAGAGTCACTATATCAGCCCTGGACAGCTATGTATCAGTTTCTTTTATATAAAAGAAAAGTATATTTTGATCTTGCTTAAGCCACTGTTACTTGGATTTTTTTTGTCACATGCAGCTGAACCGAATCCTAAATATCACAGAAGAAAAGAATGGAGGCAGGAAGGTCAGTTAAGAAGATGCAATGGTCCAGGTGTGAGATGAGAGAATGAAAGGATTTGAGGGTAGTAGAATCTACAAGTCTTGGTGATCGGCTGAATGGGGGAGGGGGGGCGAAGGAAAAAGGAGGTGTCAGAGCTAGTACCCAACATGAGTGTGGACACCAGAGGTATCATTTGTGGAGGTGATTTTAAAACATGTTCGCAAACTCCTTGACACTCCTCCCATCGAGGGTGGAGTCTAATTCCCCTCCCCTGGAGTATGGAGTGGCTTTGGTGACTCACTTCTAGTGACTGGAATGCTTACGGGAGTGATGCTGTATGAATTCTGAGCCTTGGCCATAAAAGGAGATACAGCTTCTACTTGGCTCTCTCTTGTACCCAGCCACCGTGCTGTAAAGAAACCCAGGCTACATGGAGGGAAAGCAAGACCCTTAGCTCTCACCCAGCTGAGTGCCTAGTTGACAGCCAACCCCCAACTTGCCAGACACGCGACTCGGCCATTTTGGGAATGGGTCCTCCGGTGCTGTATTGAGCCACCCCAGCTGATGCCATGTGGAGCCTCGTGAGCCTTCCTACCAAGCCCTGCCCAAATTGAATATTTGTGAGCAAAACTGATGATTCCTGTTGTTTTAAGCCCCTAGTTTTGAAGTGGTTTGTTACTCAGCGATAAGTAACTGGTATATTTGCTGAGGAGGTTCTGGGCCATCTCTAGAACTATAGCCGGAAGAGGCTCTAAACCCATCTTGTACCCCAATCTCCCTTTATGGTGGAGGCAGCTGCTTGCCAAGGTCCCACTCACAGAGTGGGGCTGCATCTACTCCTGTTTGGTTTGTGCTGGCCAAGTGCAAGCCCACAGTGATATTGGCCAATGGCAAACAGAATTAGGAAACCAAACGTGTCCAATAAAATAATGATTCATTATTTTATTGGAAATACACACTTTCTGGGGCTTGCCCATTGCTTTGGAGTTTCCAAATCACTACTCCCTTCTCTATACATGGGCAATAGGGCGAACTCACCATCTTCCAATGAAAGGCAAAAGGAAAACCAAACACTGGCCTTCTGTTGCCCCTCCCCCTCTCATGCCCGGTTTCCTCATCCTTGCATTT
The DNA here is from genome assembly GCF_028021215.1 of Eschrichtius robustus. NCBI lineage: Eukaryota > Metazoa > Chordata > Mammalia > Artiodactyla > Eschrichtiidae > Eschrichtius > Eschrichtius robustus. The sequence continues at coordinate 42,414,777 of NC_090845.1, forward strand.
CCTGTCTGGTGCCAGCCCTAGGGAACCAGCCAGTGGGTCAAGGTCTTCACGGTGTGGTGCAAGTGACCGGGCTTTTGCTTTGCTGCACTGTCATCTCAGAGGGGGCTTCAGCGCAGGGTGGTACTGAGAGCAATTGTCACGCCTCTCCACCTCAACCTCCAATAGTTGATAAAACAGTCAATGAAATGTAATGGGTACATCATTGTGACGGTCAGTTTTATGTGTCAACTTGGCTAGGCTATGGTGCCCTGTTCAATCAAACACTAATCTAGGTGTTGCTGTGAAGGTATTCTGTAGAGGTGGTTAACATCTACAGTCAGTTGACTTTAAGTAAAGGAGATTATCTTTGATAATGTGGATGGGCCCGATCCAAGAAGTTGAAAGGCCTTAAGAGCAAAACTGAGGTTTCCCTGAGGAGGAAGAAATTCCACCTGTGCACTATAACGTCAGGTCCTGCAACAAGGTTCTCCAGCCTGCTGGCCTGTCCTATGGATTTTGGACTTGCCAGTCCCCCAATCTCATAAGCCAATTCCTTGAAATAAATCTGTTTTATACATATATATATATATATATATATGCATATATATATGCACACATATACATCATATAATATTATATGTTATGTATAATTATATTATGTTGCATATTATTATTTTATATAAAATTTATTATATTAACATTTATACTATATTTATTAATATTGGTTAATAAATTAATAATATTGTATATTTTGTGTAATATATTATCATAATACAATATGTACATTACATATATATACTATATACACACACATACACTGGTGCCAAGGGAAAAGCACTTGCTCTGTGCGGAAACGACAGCAACTGAGATGGAAATCTAGATTTGCTTTCACTTTTGAAGCTTCTAGTGTAATCTGAGTACACGAGAAGTAACTTCCCCAATGAGCTGTTTGACCTTCGGTTGGCTTTTATCCACATCCTGTCATGTGTTTGCTCAAAAAAAAATCACCAGCAATCAGCGGTGTCCCCATTTAAAGGGTTCTTACCGGGACAGAAGCATGAAAGTTAAATTGTCTAGACAAATGATTCTGTGACTCTGATGGAGAAAGCTGTGCTTGTTGTTCCTCCCTAGAAGCCAGAGATAAGAGAGTTCAAGAGAGCAGGAGGGGGCTTTCCTCAGAGCAGACCACAACTTAGAAGTCATGTGGATCTTCAATAACCTACCCAGAATTGCCCTAGTCCTTCTCAAGTTCCATGCCATGGGTGAGATCTGCCCAGCTTGAGGGTCCCGTTGGAAGTGGAAGATGGCAGCAGGGGGACAACATCTCGGTTGGGGTTTGACCGCCTGCCATCACAGAACGTGGGGCACACGCAGCCCATTCCCAGTGGTCCTGTGTGTTGGTGAATTCCGCAGGGTGGCAAGGGAGCTGCATGTGGAGGGCTGACGCAGAAGCCTCTGTGGTGATCACTATTTGAAACCATGGTTGGCAGGACACAGTTGGGGAAAGGAGGGTAACATTTTCTGGAAGTTCTAAGTGTCAGGTCATATGGCGAGCCTTTCACAGACATTATCCCGGCATACACAGGGACTTTTAGCTTTTAGTTTTCTCTTGCCCTGTGACTCTCCTGGAAATTTAAAGTGATTGATTTTAAAAAAGCTTAAACAGTTTGTGGAAAATGCAGTGACATTAAATTTCGCAGCTCGTGCTGGCCAATGCAAATGGTAGACTGCATTATCAAGTGATCTAGTAAAATGCTCCCATTTTCCGGATGAGAATACTAAGGTAGGGACCAGGAAAGGGAGGTGGCTTGTTAAAGATCATGCCTCTTATTGGTGCACATTATCCTCAAGTTCATTTTCCGTATTAATGATCCCACTTGGTTCTGGATGACTTTTAGCTGTTTCCGCAAAGCAAATGCTACTCGAAAGGCAAAGATTTATGAAGCAACCTAAATGTCCATCAACAGATGAATGGATAAAGAAGTGGTATATATATATATATATATATATATATACACACACATATATATATATATATATATATACACACACACACACACACACACACACACACACAGACACACAGAGACAATGGATTACTGCTCAGCCATAAAGAAGAAAGAAATTTTGCCATTTGCAACAACATGGATGAACTTGGAGGGCATTATGCTAGTGAAATAAGTCAAACAGAGAAAGACAAATATTATATGATTTATCACTTATATGTGGAATCTAGAAAGACACAACAAACTAGTGAATATAACAAAAAAGAAGGAGACTCACAGATATAGAGAACAAACTAGCAGTTACCAGTGGGGAGAGGGAAGGAGGGAGGGGCAATATAGGGGTAGGGGATTAAGAGGTACAAACTATTAGGTATAAAATAAGCTACAAGGGTACATTGCACACCACAGGGAATATAGCCTATATTATTTAAGAAAAGCAAAGCAAAGATTTACCACCACTGAATACACTTTTTCTGAAATAAATGTGTAGAAGAAAGAACACTAGCTGCTCTTAGAAAGAGAAATCTAAGACAAGAAGTTGACTTTCCTTTAAGATTGGAAGTCAGCAAGCTGAGGTCACAGTGCTAACTGAAGGCACGGTTTGGTTCAGGAATCTGACCTTCTTTCCAAGGACATATCCAACTAATGGAGAGCTTCTTGCTGAAATGAGAATTAATTTTCACTTCTCAGATAGAATCTGTTCTTTTGTTCTAAGGCTTTAAAGAACATAAAAACTAGGCAAATAAAAATTATGTTTGCAAATTATGGCACACCTCTAAAGATAGCAGATGTGCTAACTCCAGTAACTTTATTCCCCTCCTTACCCTTTCCAAGGGCTACCACCGTCTTCCCCATCAGTGGATCAGGACACAGGCGGTGCCCACACTGACTGTAGAGAATGGTTAGCCCGTGTACTTTTTTCCATGCACCGAGAGGATAGACGTTTCCAAAGTTGGCCATCGTGGGCGTGTTCATTGTGAGATATTCAAATACTATGGAACTGTACAGTGTGAAAGTGAAAAAGAAAAGAAGTTCATGTTGCTGCCCACAGAGGCCACCATTGTTCTATGTGGGGATGTACGAATACACACATGTAGTGATGCCAGAAGAAAAAAAAAGATTGGAAGTTAGCTTTTCCACTAAGAAGGTTGCCCTGGCCAACTCAATTTGGAAAGCTGAGGGAAATCTTGAACAAATGAGTTTTTACTTTTAGTGAATTTACTTTTATCAAGCTCTCCTAGCACCCAGGGAGAAGAGAAAGTTCTAGTGCTAATAAACCTGTGAGTTGTCTTTCTGGTTGCACACCTCAACACTTTTCACATGATTTAGTTGTTAAATATGCTTGTGAAGCAGGGTTTAGGTTAATTATGTATCCTAGTTAATCAGTGTGTCCAGGGTTTAGGTTAATTATGTGTCCTAGTTAATCAATGTGTCCTAATTAGAACAATGACGATTCAATAACTGTATCCGTTGTGGATAATTAACCCAAAAGTTCCCAAATATTTCTTCAAGCTGCATTGTATTCAAAACCATGAAAATCCCTGTTTGGTTTATGTTATTAAGAGAAACAGCTCACGGTTCTTTTCCAACTTCAGTAGATGGATTTTTTTCCCCCTCTTTTATTAAAGTTCTTTCTGTTTTTTTTTAATCTGAAACCCAGACTCAGTGTGGTTTGTTAACTTTTCATTCTACAAATGCTGGCCACCACAGTGATTATTTTGGAGAAACCATCTGCATGATTTTCAAAGTTCAGACATCCAAAAATGTCCTCATAAATCTCAGTCTTTTATGTTACTTTATGACGCAGCTAATCTCAGCCGCTGTTACGAGGTACCATAAGATATTGTAGCCTTATGACAGGCCCCTTGCCCCACTGGGAAGTTTCTCTCTGGTACCGTTCACCTCGGCTGAGCAATTTAGGTTCCCTGCAACTTAGTCTCTGATGGAAAGTTAGTCACAAAGGGTAGAAGCAGGGACAGGAAGTCAGCCAAGAGTGGGTCCAGAATTTGGAGTTTGCCTTGGATCATCTCAGAGTGGATAACATACCCTGCAGCGTTGACTAGATGTTAAAACAACATTAAATCAAAAACTAAACAGATTTGGTTGGGCGGGGTGAGGGATATAAAATGTCTCCCTCGCACCGGAAGGCCTGTCTCTGACAGAGCTCCCATTTCCACATGAAACAGAGCCTCTAGCTCTGTGACATCCTTTCTTTGGGCGGGGTTTCTGTTTGTTTAGATTCTTGATACTCCGCAGAGTTTCTGGGTTGAGCCCTGATAGAATGTTCGAGAAGTTCTGTTTAAATCGATGGGGAGGTCTCCCAGGAGAGGAGTAATGAAGATTCCCCCGTGAACGGGTGGAGTTATGTGGTTTATCCTTTCTCCTGCCTCTACCAGCACCTCCTGGTGGATCTTCTTCACGTCTAACCTCTCCAGGCCACTGCCTGCCTCCATTCCATCTTGGAATCCACTGGCCTGGGGTGGGGTCTTTGCCTGGATAGGTGGGCAGCCTTCACCGCCCCCCCCCCAGCTGCAAAGGTGAAAAATTGGATTCAATACCAACTTCGAGAGGCAGTATGACAAAGTAGTTACAAGCCTGTCCTTTGGAGGCAAGCTACCTGGGTTCAAATCCCAGCTCTGTCACTTAACAACAGCCTGACCTGGGGCAAGCTCTTCAATTGATCGGTGCCTTAGTTTCCTCGTGTGTAACTGAGGGGTAATAACGAAGGGGAGACTCTGTGACTTATCTTCTAAACCTGGATAGTCTTGAGAGTGAAAGGGATGATATTAATAATTAAATCAGGACAGCTGGCATATGCTGGAACTGTCTCAAGCAAACTTGAATGTATGGTTACCCTAATAATTGTGGTACCCACCTCATCAGGGTGTTGGGTGGGTCACATCTGTGGGAAGAGTGTCTGGTACATTGTTGGGGAGGCTAGTAAAGTAGTCTTATTCAGGCTTCAGAGGTGGCGCTAGGCCAGCAGGGGTGGCGCCGGCACACACTGTAAACCGTTAGATAAGACAGGGAGTAAGTCACGGGACTTCTTGCACCTTGAGGACCTGGCCAGCCCCCAGGGATCAAGAACATTCCAAGACTTACGAGTTAAGACCAAGGCATTTACGACAACAACCAGAGCTACAGACTTGCACGTAGGCTGATTGTTATCACCGTGTGGCCTGGTGCTAAAAGCTGGGCTCCTTCGAGTGACAAACGGAAGTCTCACCCGTGTGGGGTGGACGCACCACCGGGGACCTTCCCAACTGTGACTCCAGATTGCTGTTCAAGGCACTTCCCAGTGCTTCTTGGATCTGGATGTAGGTGCTTCCCCAATTCGGTGATGTATGAACCTCTGTCTTTACTATTCTTTCTTAGTTAGTTATACTATTCTTTTCTTAATTAGTATACTGTAATCTTTGTTAATTCAATAAACTCTCTCTAAATTCTTGTTTAACTGAGTGTAGAGTGATTATTTTGCCAACGAATCCTACGAACCTTGAAACCTAAAGTAAGGCTTTCGGCAAAACATACATGGGAAGGGCTCTATGAGTATTTGCTATTATTTGCCCTAAAGATAGCACCTTTCCCAATTTTCCCACTTCTGTAAGTGACCTTACCATTCTCCTAGTCTTCCAGGTTAGAATATCTGGAGCTGTTTTCAACTTCCTTATCTTAATGGCTGATCTCTCTCGTCTTTGATTCCCTGTGTCAAGTTGTGCTGTCATCATTGTGGTCTCTAGCACTGTGTTGTGTCCATTTGTGTCATCAGTCACCTCTCCCCCAGCTTGTGCTCCCCCTGGGCTTAGCTGACCTGGAGGTGTGCCTTTAGGCAAGTCCCTTTCCCTTTCTCAGGCCGTTTCCTCATCTCTCACGTGGGCATTATGGTAGATGGTTGGTTTACACCAGGTATGTCACTCGGTTGCCCGGCTCTAGCTGGCTCTCTGGACATTGTAGGTACCTGATACTACTTTCCTGGATGCACGATAAACAACTCACTGTGCTTTACACACTGTGGAGTGCTTTGTGAACACAAGGTAGTGTTGTCAGTTCCAAGGGTCAATGGGGGTCAGTGGTAATATGCCCCCTCCCCCAATTCCACAATAAAATGGATCTCTGAGTAGGAAACAAGGTTGCCTTTGGAGGGCCAAACAAATGTACTCCACGTCGTGACTATGTTGACCCAGGACTGTCTTTAAATTTGGAAAAAAACAGTTGGGAACCCCAGGAAACCCTAGTCAGGGAGCTCAGTAACTTCAGAGAGAAGGGTTGGGGAATGAGTGTTATCGTCTTGTCCCCTATTTGGAGTGGCCAAGTAGACATAGGGGTTGGTAAGACTGGGCACCCAGACAGGAAAATCCGAGGGTCAGGAGTTGGCTTTGGGGTCTGGGGAAAAGGCCACCCAGCCCGTGGTCTCCAGCAGCCCGTGGGCAGGTGGCCAGGCCACTGAGGATCGCTTGGTTGACTTCCCTCTCGGATCAGCGCTCACCCAACAGGCTTCTGACTACGACTTGTCTTCCACTGAGGAACCCTCCTTAGTGGTGGAGCCAGGATTTGAACCCAGGCCTGAGGCCCAGGCCAGACTGTACTGCTTTCTTGCATTGAAACTCAGCCTCTCCTCCCTACTTTCTTCACCAGTAGCTGTGTTTCGGCGGGCCCTGTCCTACTTTTGCTACACAGCCTCGCTGACCTCACTCCCTTGCCCATCCACCCTGCATACCACTTTTAGGTCCCATTTGTGGAAAGATCCACAGTCTTCAAATCACTTTTCTTTAGAAACGTAAATTCTCAGACTCTGCCTCAGACCTGCACAGTCAGAAGCTCTGGGGCTGCGACTCAGCAATGCCAGCGTTAACCAGCCCTCCAGGGAATTCTGATGCCCGCTCAAGTGTGAGAACCACTGTCTTATAGAATAAAATTTAGCCCCCCACCCCCCTGCCCCAGTCCTACTATTGCAACCTCTATCCACTGCTCTCGACCCATACTATAATCAGGGGGCATGACACTTGCCACTTCCCACAATTACATCTTATTCTCATTTTCATGGCTTTGCCCAGCACACTCTTCTTTTATTCCCTGGAAGATATGCCCTGGTCAGGGCTACCTCCCCTTTTCTACCTGTGCCCCTTACTGTCAAACCTTTAGAAGCCAGAGGCCTCACTTGGTGGCGATCCTGGCCCCTTCTTCCATGGGGTAGTCAACATCTTGGGTGACCCTGCTGGTGGAAGCGGCAGCTAGCTTTCTCCTCCTATTGGAGTCTATCTCTTTCTTCCCACCTCGTCCGTCATCCATCTTCCTCCGTTCAGGGGCCCCAGAGGCTTTGCCATTGAAGCATTTGTGGGCTGCTCCAAGATTTTCACTGCGGCAGATGAAATAATCATTGTGGCAGGCAATTCAGCTGACAGTTGGGACAGGCAGGGCAGCTGACACAGAGTAAGACACGTTATTTCATGGTCTGTCATTTTGATTCAGGTATGCCAAGGTTGGTCATAATTCTCCACTGGGCCATTTCATTTTATAGGCTGCTGGTTTTTTTTTTTTTCTCTCTTTCTTTCTTTTTAAATCAAAAGACAGGAAGCCAAGTGCTTCTGACAACTCATTTGTGCATGCAAAGTTGCAGAAACTTCCAGTGAAACTCAGTAGCTTCTGCAAAGGTCCTGTGGTCCAGGAGGCTCAGAACGAATCCTGATTGTCAGGAAAACCTTCAAACCAGCCCCGAGTTTGCCTGGGGGGAGGGACTACCAGGCTTCTTTTTATCCCCACCCCCTCTGTTGAGGTTGTACCACCTGTATCAGTCACGGTTCAATCAGAGAAGCAGAATCACTAGATTTTTTTCAAAAACAGGATTTGAACTTACACAATTGTACAAGCAGGTTAAGTAGTCTCTGTAAGGCTGTTGATCTCCCATACGATGCTGCAGCTTGAAGTCCATAGGCAGGCAGTTGAGAAGGGAAGAGAGATGCAAAATGGGGGAAGATCAAGGACAACATGGAACCCACAAGCACAAGATGGAGCTCATGACAATGCACTGAAGCCCATGTCAGTTCTTATTGCCTCTGAGCGTGATGGTGTGGAGACCTGCAGAAGCTGGGGCCCTTTGGCATGAAGCTAACCCCAGCCTGGGAACCAGAGAAGCTGAAGGAGGAGCCAAGGGGAAGGCAGAGCAGACATGCAATACCGTGTGTGAGCCACAAAATGGCCCCTGTTGCCCTTCCGCCCTCCCAAACTCCCAACAGAATCTCTCTGTGGCCTACTCTAACCGGAAACGTAAGGGAAGGGAAGTCTGGGAAATGTAGTTCAACCTGGTCATGTTGACACATTCCAAACCTACCACATCGCCTTTGGCTCCTTTGCTTCTCTCTTGGTGACTTTTCTGCAACCTGACTGAAGTATCTCACTGGACCCCAACCACCCTAGGTATGTATTTAGGGAGTGGCGGTTTGTCGTTCTGAGGAAAGGCTGGGTAGAGGCGCAGGCTCGGATAGGCAGCTCTGGGCCAGGGTTGTGGGTGAGGAGCTCTCTGTCAGATGGCTGTCGCCAACCCCAACCCCTATTTCCCCCACCTTTAGTGCCCTCACTCCCCTGCACCTTGGGTATCTTCACAGGGTACCATCTACCAGGTCCTTTCTGGGATGGAGGGTAGGGTTAGGAGAGAGAGAAAAGCAGCCACTTCCTAGAGAATGGGTATGAGAAAGTAGAACAAGAGGCTCTGGAGAGAGAGGCTGCAAAGCCCAGAATGGCCAGAGCTGAGTGTTTATCCTGACAAGGAAGTGCTAGCCAGACTAAGGTCGGTCACTAGACTCAACGGTTCTTTGGACTGCATTGCAGGGAGAACCAAAAGGAATTTGGGGAGTCTTCTCCCAACTCAAATATACTGTCGTAACCACTCATGTGGGTTAGGAAACTTGTCAAAACTCCCCCGAGGCTGTTGCAAGTCATTTATCAAACAAAAATTCATCAAGCCCCTACTTTATATAAGGCATTGTGCTAAGCACGGGAGTCACACATTTAAATAAGAGAGGGTCCTGACCTCCAAAGAACTGGTACTCTGGTGGGGCAGAGTGACATGTATACTACAAAGTTCAGTACAGGGCAGGATGAGACAAATGCTACAAGAGGTGTAAACAAAGTGCTGTGAGAATACAGAGGAGAGAGCAGTAGGGGAATCCAGGAAGGCTTCACAGACGAGGTGGCATGAACATGGTCTTGAAGAATGAGTAGGATTTTGTCAGGTGGACCTCTAACGTCAATGCATTTCAAGCTGAAGGATCAGAATTGAGCAAAAGCAAGGAACAGACTTAAAGTTCATATCTGGCCAATGGAATCATCGGGAAAGAAAGCTGGGACCAAACTGTGAGGCTCTTGAAAACCATATTTAGGAATTTAGGTTTTATTCTACAGATATCATACATAATCTTAGAGGCAAAGCTTATTGGTCATGAAGATGCCATGAACACCCTCAAAAACTGCTGGTGGGAGTTGAATTCAGTTTGGTAATTTAAAAGATTTAAAAAGATTAAATTAAAAAGATTTAAAAATGTTCGTACCCTTAGACCCAGTAATTCCACCACAGAAAGTAAGGAAGCAGCAAAGCATAGTACTTAAGGGTATGACTTCTGGAATCAGGAGATAGACCTGTGTTCAAATCCCAGTTCCAAAATTTTCTAGCCAGGTGATCTTGGGCCAGGTATATAAATCTCTCTAAGCCTCAGATTCTCCATCTGTAAAATGGGAACAAGAATATCTCATAGGTTGTGAAGATTAACTGTGACAAATGTGTATGAAATGCACCTGGCCCATAGAAAGTAGTCAGTATGTGGTAGTTTTGAAAAGGAAATTTGTCTCAAGAATATAACATAAAGTTCAGGCAAAGATGTTGCAGAAAGATGGTCATCAAAGTATTATTTATAATAATGACATCAAATGATATAAACACTAGTGAATAACATGGTATACCCATGTGATGAAATGGGGCTTATAAAGAATTTTAATGATATGGGGAATAGTATGTGATATAACATTAAGCCATAGAGAAATGTGCAACATGAAACATACAACTTATTTTTTCTTAAGTTAAATCTGACTAGAAAAAAGACTAGAAGTAAAAACACCAGTGTGTTAACGGTGATTGCCTCCGGGTGGTGGCTTATAAGCAATTTTTCCCCCTACTTCCTTTTGAGTTTTTAAAAAATATACTTTATAAATTTTTATAATAAGTATATGTTAGTTAATAATAAAAAGAAAGGAATTCCCTGGTGGTCCAGTGGTTAGGACTTGGCGCTTTCGCTGCCAGGTCCCGGGTTCAATCCCTGGTTGGGGAACTAAGATCCCGCAAGCCGCGAGGCATGCCCCCACCCCCCAAAAAAAGGTAAACATTGAACTGGGAAGGGAAAGATCTGTTTTTTGAGAGTGTCGCAAGTGGCCAGGTTGAGGATGTGTCTGAGAAAGGAAAGGTGAGAGGCAAGGAGACAATTGATGGGAAGAGTTGAGGGTGCTGCGTAGGAGAAGGACTTGGTTGGAGGTGTTCTCTGTGCACAGCCAGGAGGTCTGTGTCTTGGGAAGGAGGTCTATCATGGGGGAAGTCTTGCAGGAAAACGTGCTCAGGCAATAGATGGCCTCCTGAGCTGTGAGGGCTTGAGGTATTAAGGTGAAACAGTCAGCTAAAAGGGGAAGCCCTAGATTGTTCACCACTGAGTAATGGGCAGGACTTCAAGGAGGACAGAGAGATCAGATGGACCCAAGAATGATGAATATCAAGAATGAGGTAAGCCCCATGACTGTAGCCATCTGATCCTATAAAAATCAGATAGCTTCACATATAAGGTTCTTTAGACCCAGAACTGTGAGGAAAGGACTATAGTTTTAGCGTGAAAAGAAGGTGCCAATCTCAAGATGCTAGAAGGCAGCTAGATTGGTTGGTTAATTAAAAAGTCATTTGTAGGGAATTCCCTGGCGGTCCAGTGGTTAGGACTCGGTGCTTTCACTGCTGGAGCCCGGGTTCAATCCCTAGTTGGGGAAGTAATATCCCACAAGCCATGCGGAGTGGCCAAAAAAAAAAAAAAAAAAGACAAAAAGAAGAAAAAAGTCATTTATATTCTACAGACGCGCCCCCCCCCCAAACAATGGCATATATGCTGTCCACTGTCTTGTCCCCAGAACTGGAAAGTGCCACAGGTAAATAACCACCTACTGAATCTGAATACATGATGTTGTACAGAAAGTCTGCACCACAGCCAATGCCATTTGGGAGGCCCTAGATGCCGGGTTAGCCTGAATCACTGACCTTCCCAGAAGCCTCTTGGTAGGAGGCAGTGCTTACCTAGAGAAAGTGGTGGAAGGGCAATTGGTTCTTGCTTTTCACCTTTCCTTTTGGTTTCTTATCTTCCCTTTGAGGTGCTGTGCTCAGACGTGCTTGGGCCAGCTTACCAGGCAAGCCCTTGGAGGAATCACCCCTCCTCCTCCTGAGCAAGAGGCCCCCCATCTATTTCTTCCTCCCCTGCCCTGGGTCAAAATGCCTCAGCCGTCTCTCTTCCAAGATAACTATGGAGAGATCAAGCCCTGGAGAAGCTAATGGATAACTGTGTCACCATCCCTCTCACCCAAATTAGGTAGACATTTCTGGTATCAAGAGTCATATTCCAAGGATTAGAAACCATGGGACTTTCAAGCTTGTTAACACCTGAGTCATGCCAGTAAAGATGCTCTCTTGGGGAAAGACGGGACTTTCAGAGACCCTGAAACCTGACAGCCTCCAGAGATGACCGGAGAGTTAGCACAGGTGTGGATCAAGAGTCACCCGGAAGCCATGAATAGTGAGTGGTGAATGATGTCCTCTTCATTCACTCATTCGATCACTCCTTCATTTCCCAAAGATTTACGAAGTGTCTACACCGTGTCAGACATGTGTGAGGGAAGACATTGATGAATAAGATGCAGTGCCTCCCCTCAAGTAGCTCCCTGTCTGGTTGGAGAGTCAAAAACAGAAAGAGAGAGGGAGGAGAGAGAGGGAGAGAGAGCAGAGAAAGGGAGAGAGAGAGGAAGGAAGAAAGAAAGGAAGGAAAGAAAGAAAGAAGGAAGGAAGGAGGAAGGGAGGGAGGAGGGAAGGAAAGAGAGAAGGAAAGAAAGAAAAAGAAAGAAAGGAAGGAAAGAAAGAAAGAAAACAATGCCATGTACTCTATAGAAAGTGCTTTTCTGGTCTGCTGTAAGTGTGTTATTAAGTCAGATTCTCCTCTGGCTCTCATGCCGGGCTTGATTCCTTTCATATGTGCTGGGCTGAAAGCCACAGGTATTCCCCACACTTTCTTCAGCCTTGAAATAGTATCCAAAATGCCAAAGCCTTTTAGAATGAGGTGAGAGTTTCAAAAGCAAGAAAGATGGCTTTCATAGCTATATTTAGGATTTGCATATATGAATGCAATAGCACCACTTTTTTTCTCTCCTGGACAGTAGATCATTTTGAGATTTCTAGTGCTGGCCATAACAGAGTAACTGGTATCAGGCTTACCCTTCTGATGCAAATAGCTATAAACCCACACAAAACATATAAAACAACTGTTTGTGGGCATTGGACCACGACCCACATAGGGCAACAATCCTTGAGAGAAAGGATGTGCATGAGCTGAGCCCCATATTCACACTGTCTTTTCCCCCAAGGACATTTTCCAAGCTGCAGTGCAGGGTCTTGCTGGGTAGAGGAAACAGCAGTTAGGATTTGGGGCTGCCTGAGTAGCTGGGATTTGGAGGGCAGGGTCCTATAAAGGAAAAGCCACAGAGAAGGAGAGCCCAAAACATATGTGAAAGTTTCCCTCAGATCTTTGGCCAACTCCTAAGCTGCATAAGAGCAGGGTGGGACTCTAGAGCCCTAGCAGAGAACCACGTTAGAAGGCCATATCACTGAGCAGAGATTTCAGAGGCCACATAGCACTGGAGAGATGCTAGACATCTTAGTGGGCTAGACATCTTAGTGAGCACCCTGGGCTTGTGATTGGACCACAGAAAGTCCACATTCCAGTGGTAAGGCTCATGTCCTACCAGCAAGGACCATGCCCTGGGAGTAAGGGCAAAACTGAAAGAGACCTGCACTAACAAAGTCTTAATCCCAGCCTCAACAGGATTAAGGCAGTGGTTCTAGACTGGGGGCAATTTTGCTCCCCAGAGGACATTTTGGACAACATCTGGAAACAGTTTGGGTTGTCACAGTTGGAGGTTGTAATGCTACTGGCATCTAGTGGGTGAGGGCTGGGGCATGCTGCTAAGCGTCTTAACAAATGCACAGGACAGCCCCCATCCCAATCCCCTAACAAAGAATGATCCAGCCGCAAATGTCAATAGTCACGAGACTGAGAAACCCTGGATTTAGGTGAGCCATTTCGTTGGCTGCTAGAGCAAAGCTCAACCATCTTTAGGAGAAGATAATGTAATTTCAGACCTCTACCATGTGTTATCCTTAAAATCCAGCATACAGTTAAAAATTACCAAAAAATGTGCAGAAGCAAGAAAAACTAATTGATAATCAAGAAAAAAGAAAACAACCAACAAAAGCAGAAGTAGAATCAGAGATAATTTGGATTTTAGAATTAGCAAGTATAGAATTCAAAGTAACTGTGATTAAGATTTCAAGAGAATAGAAGAAAAGACAGGCAAAGTTAATGAAAGGGAGAGAATTTCAACAGAGAATTGGAATCCACACAAAAAATTAAGTTGACATTTAGAAATACAAAATGCAATATCTGAAATTAAGAAGTTACTACTGGATTTAACACCAAACTGGGCACAGCAGAACATAAGATTAATGAGCTATGTATGAGAGAGAATACATGAAAGCTTCTAGAAGTAAACAGGGGGATACCTTTGTGACCATGGGATAATCGGGATATTTAAAAGAAAATAATTAATAAACTGGACTTCATGGAAATTAAGAATGTCAGCTTATCAAAAGATACCATTAAGACAGTGAAAGGGCAAGCCATAGGCTGGGAGAAGATATCTGTAATACATATATCCAACAAAGAACTCACATCCAGAATATAAATGTAACTTTTACAAATCAGTGAGACAGACAACCCAATAAAAAATGGACAAACAGGTTATGCCAGCACTTTACAAAAGATGAAATCAAAACAGCCAATAAATATATGAAAAGGGCCCTTATATTGTAAATCATGAGAAAAATAAAAATTCAACCCACACAATGAGATATTGCTAGACACCCACCAAGATGACTAAAATGAAAGACTAAATATCAAGTGTTGATGAAAATGTGGAACAACAGAACCCTCTCTTCTGTTGCTTATAGGAGGAAATCAGTACAACTACTTTGGAAAACTGTTTGGCAGTATTGACTAAATCTGTCCATAAGTACAGTTATGACCTAGAAACTTCACTTCTGCATGCTTACGTTCACCAACTGACATAAATAAGAATGTTTGTTCATCAATGGTAGGATGAATAAATTGTGACATCATCATACACATCAGTGGAATATTCTACTGCAATGAAAAAACAAACTGCTGATCATGCAACAACATGGTTAAATAGCATAACATGTGGAGGACATACTGTGTGATTCCATTTAACTGCAGTTCAAAACCAAGTAAAAGTAATTTATGGTGATTTAGGTCGAAATGGTGGTTACCAGTGGGAGGGGGTGAGGTGATCAACTCTTCCAGCTTGCCTGGGACTGAGGGGTTTCCCAGGATGTGGGACTTTCAGTGCTAAAACAAGGATAGTCTCAAGAAAATCAGATGGTTGGTCACCCTAGAGGCGGTCTTTTTAGGGAGGGCACATGAAAGAGCCTTCTGAGGGGCCGGAAATGTTCAGTATCTTGATGTGGATGGTGGTTACATGAATGAATATATGTATAAAAATTTATCTAGCTCTGCATGTTAGATTTGTGCATTTAAGTGTGTAACTTATACTTCGAAAAACTTTGAAAAGAACTCTATTTTGCAAAGAATAGAGTGAAAAGAAACTAAAGACGTTTTGAGTAGGGCCATGGGGAGAATCTTGGTGGGTAACAAAATGAAGGCCCAATTTTCATTCTTAATGTTTGCTTGTCTTCTTTGACAGGTATTGGGAGTTTGATCTGAAAAGGGTGGAGCAAAACGGTGGTGAACAGGTACGGGAAGCCAGAACGCGTAAAGGAAGCTTCCATTGTTTGGAATGAGTTTTCCCACCTGGAAGATTCACAGAGACCTTGCAAACAATATCACTGAATCTTGGGCAGTGAAAGCAGAGAACAGAAAAGGCATGAAAATCCATTTCTGATATTCAAAGGAGCAAAAGGGTAGATTTTACAAATTACTGGATCATAGGAAATATTCTAAGACAGGGTATTAATAGGATGATTTGTGCACCTCTAGAAGAGGAAGTGATATCTTTAGTTACTGAGGATTCATTTAACTGAATCATTCTAGACTAACTTTTTTCCTTTGACATGGTTATTTGATTTTTAACCATAGAAATGCAATAGACTTAGAATATATAGACTTTAGTGAGGAATTCAATGGTAAGTCTTATGATAACTCTTTTTTTTTTTTTGTCTGGATTGGGTCTCCATTGCTGTGCGCGGGCTTTTCTCTAGTTTCAGTGAGCGGGGGCTACTCTTCATTGCAGTGCGCAGGCTTCTCATTGCGGTGGCTTCTCTTGTGGAGCACGGGTTCTAAGCGCGCGGGCTTCAGTAGCTGTGGCATGTGGGCTCAGTAGTTGTGGATCGAGGGCTCTAGAGCGCAGACTCAGTAGTTGTGGCACACGGGCTTAGTTGCTCCGCGGCATGTGGGATCTTCCTGGCCCAGGGATCAAACCGTGTCCCCTGCATTGGCAGGCGGATTCTTAACCACCAGGAAGTGGTTATCAGGGAAGTCCCTCATGATGACTCTTAAAGGAGATGGTGAATTAAGATTTTGATGGCATAGAAAATTAAGATGATTAGTAATTGGTTAACAGAGTTTACCTAACAGTGAATAGGTTCATCCACATAGAGTAAGAAGGCTTTCTTTTTGGCCCTGTTCTATTTAATATTTTTATTAATGACTAGGACCTAGATAAAAGTCGTGTTCATCAAAATTGAAGGTGATATGTAGTTGGGTTGGTAGTGACTCTAAGTAACACAATCAAGGTGACAGGCTGGAGTAATGGATTTAATCTGAGAAGATCATATTTAACGGGATAAATAAAAGGTTCTGTTCTTGAAAACTAAAATCTAGCTGCAGAAGGGGTTTTGGCTGACACAACTTTTCACACGTACCAGTAGGAGGGGAATGACCAAGATAGCAAAGAGAATTGGGAATGTTTAGATTGGGAAACCAGGATTTAGGAGGTGAATGTATGGGAGGGGGAAGTGTTACATTTAACTCCAAGGAGTAGAAATAACTTAATAGTTGAAATGAGTGAAAGCTACAAGAAGACAGATTTGAGATGCACTTCCTAATGATCCGTTTGATTCAAAGAAGGAACAGGTTGCTTCTGAAGGTAGTGAGTTTCCTGTCACTGTATGGTAAGACAAAGGATGCAAATAGTTTGAGAATTTGAACTGGTGGGCTTTCGAGGTTCTGTCAACTCCAAGAATCTATGACATATGTGTGGTTCAGTGGGTAGAAATCTATTTTGATCTTTAACAAATTGACCTATTGCTCTGTGGTCTGCTGTCTCATGTTAGGACCAAATTGACATGCAGCTCCCCATTTTTATGTCTTTTTGTCTTATTCCTCCCCATTAATGACCAAATTTGTACTGATAGCTGCCTGACACAACACTGGATTGGTTTTCAATTATCCTCTGAGCAGTGATTTGGCAAAGCAAATCACAGACTGGG
Source organism: Eschrichtius robustus (assembly GCF_028021215.1). Classification (NCBI taxonomy): domain Eukaryota; kingdom Metazoa; phylum Chordata; class Mammalia; order Artiodactyla; family Eschrichtiidae; genus Eschrichtius; species Eschrichtius robustus. The sequence continues at coordinate 42,431,571 of NC_090845.1, forward strand.
GATACGTAGAGTTTTTAATCATTGTTATTTTCTTTGTGTGTGTGTGTGTGTGTGTGTGTGTGTGTGTGTGTGTGTGTGTTAGTTTCCGCTTTATAACAAAGCAACATTGTTATTTTCTTGATACGATTACTATTTCAGTTTTTTGCTCTGTGGTTCAAAAGATAATGTTTTTAAATGCCAGGTTTGGTAGGTTTTGGGGCTTCCCTGTTTTATTATTGTTTATGTCTGATTTTATTGCCTTTTAATCAGAGAAAAAAAGCCTTCGGTATTTCTACTTTTTAAAATGTATTGAATGTTTTTGTGGCCTAATAAACAGTTTTTAGAATGTGACCAATATATCAATTATTTCTATCATTAATTTTTTCAAGTGAATATCTTTATAGACATGTATACCATATAGTTTAACCTCTGCTTACTGCATATTACGTGGACACACGTAGAGGCGTAGCCAAACCCCACGACTCCGAGCCAAGTCACGCTATAGCAAAAGCATTTGTCCCAGAGTACATCACAATAGGGATAGCGAGAGAGCAAGGAAAGAAATCATAGAACAAAGGATGGCTTGATTTATTTAAGAAGGCGCTTGGTTGGTTAACATCTAAATTCAGGGGAAAGTGGAGAGCCCTGTGAAGACAAAGTCTGCTCTGGATGGTCCATCTTGGTGACTGCCCAGGCTTCAGTAATGCTTTGGCTGGGAGCTGCCTCTCTTCTGCATTTGAGACTCATTGGGAAGGAACCACTGGCAACTCATCTCATGTATACCTTCCCTGAGACTTCTCTTGCCTCCTTTTTCTTTTCCAACTTGTCTGTGTCAAGGCTGGGGAAACCTTTCATTGTCTCCTTTTCACTCGTGAGATCCACCAAGAATAATTTAGGAGTCATTTTCGACGACAGGCTGGGTGATCTATGAGTCATTTTTCTATGAGCCTATGATACAATGGAGACCTGGAGATTAATAATTTAGTCACTGCCCTCTTCCAAAGAATCCCTTTTTCCACAAATGCTGAGGCGATGAAGTCTCGGTGGTTTTAACTCTAAACATATCCCGTGATTCAAAGTCTTATTTGTTGCAACTCTCAACGATTATATGATGGAAAGGAGAAAGTGGACTGTGGGTGGGTGGGTTGGCTCCAGAAACTCGCATGGGCAACAAAAGAGAAGCACCGTTACTACATCCCCACGGTCGCGGAGAACAAAGTCTCGTGATCTCATAGTCACAAAGGGGCCCTGCTTTCCGAAGACCGTTCAGCCAGAGAGTGTGCACTGATTTCCTGGGAATATTGCTCTGTGTGAGGGCATTTTTAGTTGCTTAACTTTCCTCTTCCATTTCAGCTTTGATTTCCATTTCAGTTAGATAAGTATGAAAATGGTACATCTACCCATCAGCTGTTTTCCTTTCGGCATCAATATAGCCATGTAATTTAAAAAAAAAAAAATGAATGCAACTTTTTGGAAGGGTCTTTGACCTGGTAGTTTGTGAAGGATTAAAATATTTATAGTCTGAAAACTAGCTGTGACTTCAACATAAAATTTCCATCTTCATTCAAACACTTTATCATAACCTGTCTTGTATCAGAACTAATCAAATATGGTCTGTCTCCCCCACTGGGGTGTCATCTCTCAGAGCGCAGGGACCTTGTCTTGACAGCCTTATACCCTCCTAGGGCATAGCATATGTCCTGCAAATACCCCTTAAATATTTTTGAATTAAATTCAAACCAAAGGGGAATTTGATTATTCGTTTAGCAGTTACCTCTAAAACTATATTCTGATTAAATGGTTAGCGTGCATTTTGGTTACTTTGCTTATTTCCCTTATTGTATTTATGTGAATGAGACCAAGGAAGTAAAATTGCCAGGCATCCTGGTTTAAACAAAGCTCCCTGAACACTCTATACCACCATCTAGTGGGAGGAAAATCTCCATGGTCAGCAGGCCAGTTCCCACTTGAGGAAGAAACAGGATCTGTGTATAGAACAATGTCAATAGCAGCTGGCAGTTGAGGGGATGGGAGGGGTTCTATTTGTGGGCTAGTAATTTAGGCTGTGAGATATTCCCATCAGAACAATGCAGCTTTTAGAGGAGAAAAGTCATGGTTTTATTAGGGTAAGTGTTCACACACACGCGCGCGCACACACACACACACACACACACACACACACACATGCACACACACTGCATTGTTTCACCCTCTTGCTGACTCCTGGTCCTGTCCCACTTCCTTGGCGGCCCTTTGCTACAGTGTATTGCCTGTGGCTCAAGAGAGTGTCCTTAATACAAAGCTGCACTTGGCCCTGCAAAAGGGGAGCCATGGTCTGGCTGGCTCAGCTTCTGATGGTGATCACTGGGGCTTCTCATCCAAGTTGACTTTCTTTATTCGTAAGCAGGACCGACAGTCAACGTTCTGAGGCCCCTGCACCAGTCTGATCCCTCCTTCCTTCAACACTCTTTTATTTTTTTTGATTGTTTCTCCTTCCTTCCCTGCCTGGCCAGTTCTCTGAGCCAACCTGTGAGCTCCGTGTGGCCCCTTTTGCCTCTTCCAGGCACACATCAGCACATCCACACTCAAATACGCACACTTGAGGGCCCTGGCCTCGATCCCTGTTGGAAAGTGGTTCTTGAGAAAATCAGAGAAAGCTCACTTAAGCCACTCGCCAAAGAGGATCCCCAGGGCTGGCCCAGCTGGTAGGCGGAGTTGACATCGGGCCATTTGTTATGAGTTGAAGGATGAGGCAACTCTCCGTACCATCCAGCCTACAATCTCTCTCCACTTGGCTCCTGAAACTCCCATATGAAAAGAGAAATATCATAATTTCCGAATTAAAAATCAGGACTTCATGGCTGACAAGTGATCAGAAAAACAGGGCAGAGCTATTTGGCCAAATCTGGAATGAATCTTCACTCAAATAGATCCCACCTCACAGTTCAGCTGAAATCACGGCGGAGGCTGCTTGCTTGGAACACTGTTGAGAAGGATTCTGGGGCCACATCTGGGTTTCGTCGGGGAATAATGCAGGGATGTATTAGGAAGGTCTGAGATAGTCATGGGATGGGCTAGTGGGAGCATTACAAATATTGGCTTTACACACAAATGGTTTCTTGGAGGGCTACCAGAGAAATGCTATTAGCTGTTAACATGCTTACATGAATTAAATTATTAGATCAGCTGCCTGTCACCTCTCAGGGCTCCAAGGGAATGGAGTCACAGGATTGATGAAGTTTTTTTTTAATGACTTATTCTTCCTTTTTTTTTTATTAAGGTAAAATTTACATCACACAGAATTCACCATTTGGACCATTTTAAGGTGAACAATTCAGTGGCTTTTAGTACACTCACAAGGTTGTACAACTATCACCATTATCTAATTCCAGAATTTTTTCATCACCTCAAAAGATACCCTGTCTCCATTAAACAGTCACTCCTAATTCTCCCCTCCCCTCAGCCCCTGACAACCACTTATCTGCCTTTTGTCTCTGTGGATTTGCCTATCCTGGATATTTCCTATAAATGGAATCACACAATATTTGTCCTTTTGCATCTGGCTTCTTTCACTCAGCACAATGTTTTCAAGGTTCATCCATGTTGTAGCATGTATCATTTCTTTTAATGGCTCAATAGTATTCCACTGTATAAATATAACGTATTATGTGTGTTCATTCATCAGTTGATGGACATTTGGGATTTTCACCTTTTGGCTATTATGAATAATAATGCTATAAACATTGACATACAAGTTTTTGTTTGAGCACTTGTTTTCATCTCTCTTGATTGGATGGGTGACTTTTTTCTCCCCACCTCTGGTGATGATGGGTCCATTTGAAAGCATTTGACAGGTGAGTTTTGCTAAGAAGAAAAGAGCAGGAGTTTGGGTACTGCCTGGATAAGGTCTGGGAGGGAAAGGATACAGAGCACCTTGTGCTTGCTGTGGGATCCTAAGGGCAAAGGGTCTCTGGAGAGGACAGGAGAGTGAAGAGACGGTGCCATAATTGGATGGCAGTGACCTTGAGCTTGGTGGATGAAAGAAGCATGGGTTTGTCCAGAGTTTATAAAATGGCTGCTGATATTTTTCTGGATTTTATAAGGAAAGGAAAACTCTCTGGTGGGGATGAGAGCCCCCCTCAAAAAAATGAGAAGAAAGAAAATGGTTATGACTTTGGCTGTGCCTAAACAAGGTGCTGTTAATGGATGCCTTTTTAGCAGAAAAAAGGAAAAGGAGGACCCTCAAGATGGTAGAAGAGTAAGATGCGGAGATCACCTTCCTCCCCACAAATACATCAGAAATACATCTGCATGTGGAACAACTCCTACAGAACACCTACTGAACACTGGCAGAAGACCTCAGACCTCCCAAAAGGCAAGAAACTCCCCACGTACCTGGGTGGGGCAAAAGAAAAAAGAAAAAACAGAGACAAAAGAATCGGGATGGGACCTGCACCAGTGGGAGGGAGCTGTGAAGGAGGAAAGATTTCCACACACTAGGAAACCCCTTCGCGGGCAGAGACTGCGGGGGGGCGGAGCCGGGAGCTTCGGAGCCACGGAGGAGAGCGCAGCCACAGGGGTGCGGAGGGCAAAGCGGAGAGATTCCCGCACTGAGGATCGGTGCCAACCAGCACTCACCAGCCCGAGAGGCTTGTCTGCTCACCCGCCGGGGCGGGCGGAGGCTGGGAGCTGAGGCTCGGGCTTCGGTCGGATCGCAGGGAGAGGACTGGGGTCGGCGGCGTGAACACAGCCTGAAGGGGTTAGCACACCACAGCTAGCCGGGAGGGAGTCCGGGAAAAGGTCTGGACCTGCCGAAGAGGCAACAGACTTTTTCTTCCCTCTTTGTTTCCTGGGGCGCGAGGAGAGGGTATTCAGGGCGCCGCCTAAACGAGCTCCAGAGACGGGCACGAGCCGCGGCTATCAGCGCGGACCCCAGAGACGGGCATGAGACGCTAAGGCTGCTGCTGCCGCCACCAAAAAGCCTGTGTGCGAGCACAGGTCACTCTCCACACCGCCCCTCCCGGGAGCCTGTGCAGCCCGCCACTGCCAGGGTCCCGTGATCCGGGGACAACTTTCCCGGGAGAACGCACGGCGCGCCTCAGGCTGCTGCAACGTCATGCTGGCCTCTGCCGCCGCAGGCTCACCCTGCCTCCTCCGTACCCCTCCCTCCCCCCGGCCTGAATGAGCAAGAGCCCCCTAATCAGCTGCTGCTTTAACCCTGTCCTGTCTGAGTGAAGAACAGATGCCTGAGGGCGACCTACACGCAGAGGCGGAGCCAAAACCAAAGCTGAAACCCAGGAGCTGGGCAAACAAAGAAGAGAAAGGGAAACTTCTCCATGCAGCCTCAGGAGCAGCAGATTAAATTCCCACAATCAACCTGATGTACCCTGCACCTGTGGAATACCTGAATAGACAACGAATCATCCCAAAATTGAGGCAGTGGACTTTGGGAGCAACTGTAGACTTGGGGTTTGCTGTCTGTGACTGATTTGTTTCTGATTTTTATATTTATCTTAGTTTAGTGTTTAGCGCTTGTTATCATTGGTGGATTTGTTTATTGGTTTTGTTGCTCTCTTCTTTTTTTATTATTATTTTTATTTTAATAATTTTTTTAATTAAAAAAAATTTTAAATTTATTATTATTATATTTTTTCTTTCTTTTTTTCTCGCTTTTCTTCTGAGCTGTGTGGCTGACAAGGTCTTGGTACACTCCAGCCTTGTGTCAGGCCTGAGCCTCTGAGGTGGGAGAGCCGAGTTCAGGACATTGGACCACCAGAGACCTCCCAGCCCCATGTAATATCAATTGGCAAGAGCTCTCCCAGAGATCTCCATCTCAACGCTAAGACCCAGCTCCACCCAACAGCCAGCAAGCTCCAGTGCTGGATGCCCCATGCCAAACAACTAGCAAGACAGGAACACAACCCCACCCATTAGCAGAGAGGCTGCCTAAAATCATACTAAGTTCACAGACACCCCAAAACACACCACTGGACATGGCCCTGCCCACCAGAAAGACAAGTTCCAGTGTCACCCACCAGAACACAGGCACCAGTCCCCTCCACCAGGAAGCCTACGCAAGCCACCAAACCAACCTCACCCGCTGGGGGCAGACACCAAAAACAACAGGAACTACAAAACTGCAGCCTGCGAAAAGCAGACCCCAAACACAGTAAGTTAAACAAAATGAGAAGACAGATATACACAGCAGATGAAGGAGCAAGGTAAAAAACCACCAGACCAAACAAATGAAGAGGAAAAAGGCAGTCTACCTGAAAAAGAATTCAGAGTAATGATAGTAAAGATGATCCAAAATCTTGGAAATAGAATAAAGAAAATACAAGAAACGTTTAACAAGGAACTAGAAGAACTAAAGAGCAAACAAACAGTGATGAACAACACAATAAATGAAATTAAAAATTCTCTAGAAGGGATCAATAGCAGAATAACTGAGGCAGAAGGATGGAAAAGTGACCTGGAAGATAAAACAGTGGAAATAACTACAGCAGAGCACAATAAAGAAAAAAGAATGAAAAGAATTGAGGACAGTCTCGGAGGCCTCTGGGACAATATTAAATGCACCAACATTCGAATTATAGGGGTCCCAGAAGAAGAAGAGAAAAAGAAACGGCCTGAGAAAATATTTGAAGAGATTATAGTTGAAAATTTCCCTAACATGAGAAAGGAAATAGTCAATCAAGTCCAGGAAGCCCAGAGAGTCCCATACAGGATAAATCCAAGGAGAAACATGCCAAGACACATATTAATCAAACTATCAAAAATTAAATACAAAGAAAAAATATTAAAAGCAGCAAGGGAAAAACAACAAATAACATACAAGGGAATCTCCATAAGGTTAACAGCTGATCTTTCAGCAGAAACTCTGCAAGCCAGAAGGGAGTGGCGGGACATATTTAAAGTGATGAAAGGGAAAAACCTACAACCAAGATTACTCTACCCAGCAAGGATCTCATTCAGATTCGATGAAGAAATTAAAACCTTTACAGAAAGCAAAAGTTAAGAGATTTCAGTACCACCAAACCAGCTTTACAACAAATGCTAAAGGAACTTCTCTAGTCAGGAAACACAAGAGAAGGAGAAGACGTAGAAAAACAAACCCAAAACAAGTAGGAAAATGGTAATAGGAACATACATATCGATAATTAGCTTAAATGTAAATGGATTAAATGCTCCAACCAAAAGACATAGACTGGGTGAACAGATACAAAAACAAGACCTGTATATATGCTGTCTACAAGAGGCCCACTTCAGACCTAGGGACACACGCAGACTGAAAATAAGGGGATGGAAAAAGATACTTCATGCAAATGGAAATCAAAGAAAGCTGGAGTAACAATTCTCATATCACACAGAATAGACGTTAAAATAGAGACTATTACAAGAGACAAAGAAGGACACTACATAATGATCAAGGGATTAATCCAAGAAGAAGATATAACAATTGTAAATATTTATGCATCCAACATAGGAGCACCTCAACACATAAGGCAATGGCTAACGGCCATAAAAGGAGAAATCAACAGTAACACAGTCATAATAGGAGACTTTAACACCCCACTTTCACCAATGGACAGATCATCCAAAATGAAAATAAATAAGGAAACACAAGCTGTAAATGATACATTAAACAAGATGGACTTAATTGATATTTATAGGACATTCCATCCAAAAACAACAGAATACTCTTTCTTCTCAAGTGCTCATGGAACATCCTTCAGGAGAGATCATATCTTGGGTCACAAATGAAGCCTTGGGAAATTTAAGGAAATTGAAATCGTTTCAAGTATCTTTTCGGACCAGAACGCTATGAGACTAGATATCAATTACAGGAAAAAATCTGTAAGAAATACAAACACATGGAGGCTAAACATACACTACTTAATAACCAAGAGATCACTGAAGAAATCAAAGAGGAAATCAAAAAATACCTAGAAACAAATGACAATGAAACCACAATGACCCAAAACCTATGGGAAGCTACAAAAGCAGTTCTAAGAGGGAAGTTTATAGCAATACAATCCTGCCTCAAGAAAGAAGAAACATCTCAAACAAACAACCTAATTTTACACCTAAAGCAATTAGAGAAAGAAGAACAAAAAAAACCCCAAAGTTAGCAGAAGGAAAGAAATCATAAAGATCAGATCAGAAATAAATGAAAAAGAAACGAATGAAACAATAGCAAAGATGAATAAAACTAAAAGCTGGTTCTTTGAGAAGATAAACAAAATTGATAAACCATTAGCCAGACTCATCAAGAAAAAAAGGGAGACGACTCAAATCAATAGAATTAGAAATGAAAAAGGAGAAGTAACAACGACACTGCAGAAACACAAAGGATCATGAGAGACTACTACAAGCAACTGTATGCCAATAAAATGGACAACCTGGAAGAAATGGACAAATTCTTAGAAAAGCACAACGTTCTGAGACTGAACCAGAAAGAAATATAAAATATAAACAGAGCAATCACAAGCACTGAAATTGAAACTGTGATTAAAAATCTTCCAACAAACAAAAACCCAGGACCAGATGGCTCCACAGGTGACTTCTACCAAACATTTAGAGAAGAGCTAATATCTATCTTTCTCAAACTCCTCCAGAATAGAGCAGAGGGAGGAACACTCCCAAACTCGTTCTACGAGGCCACCATCACCCTGATACCAAAACCAGACGAAGATGTCACAAAAAAAGAAAACTACAGGTCAATATCACTGATGAACATAAGTGCAAAATTCCTCAACAAAATACTAGCAAAGAGAATCCAACAGCACATTAAAAGGACCATACACCATGATCAAGTGGGGTTTATCCCAGGAATGCAAGGACTCTTCAATATACAGAAATCAATCAATGTGATACACCATATTAACAAATTGAAGGAGAAAAACCATTTGATAATCTCAATAGATGCAGAAAAAGCTTTTGACAAAATTCAACACCCATGTATGATAAAAAAAAAAAAGGTTCTGAAGAACCTATGGGCAAAACAGGAATAAAGACACAGACGTAGAGAATGGACTTGAGGACACGGGGAGGGGGAAGGGTAAGCTGGGACAAAGTGAGAGAGTGGCATGGACATATATACACTACCAAATGTAAAATAGATAGCTAGTGGGAAGCAACTGCATAGCACAGGGAGATCAGCTCCGTGCTTTGTGACCACCTAGAAGGGTGGGATAGGAAGGGTGGGAGGGAGACGCAAGTGGGAGGGGATATGGAGATATATGTATACATATAGCAGATTCACTTTGTTATACAGCAGAAACTAACACAACATTGTAAAGCAATTATACTCTAATAAAGATGTTAAAAAAAGAAAAGGAAAGCTTTTTTAGCTGTATGTTAATGCACGTTGACAAAATTGGTAGAGCAAGTTTTAGCACAAGAAATTGAAGAAGGGGACCCACTTATTACAACAACACTGCCATACTTCTATGGTGATGGACTTTTTCTAAAATATCTTCATATCTATAAGCTCACTGGGATGAATGAATCCGGTAAAGCAGGCCCTATTTGCTGCCTTTTGAGAAACAGGGAATCAAGGCGCCCAGCACAGTGTCTGGTGATAGTAGGCATTCAATTAGGATTTCTTATCTAAGTGAAGTAGAGTCATGTGAAATCAAAGAATATCAGAACTGGGAGGGCCTTTGAGATCATCCAGACACCTCCCCGCAGCACAGGTTTGGAGGAGGAATGTCAGAGCAGAGTGGGGAAGTCCTAGACTTAAATGCAAGGTCAACTGGTCAGTGAGTGAAGGATCCAAGTCAATAGTCTGTCCTTTGTCCCCATACAGGCTGTTGTCATAACATCCACTACAACACTTTGTGGTGGTTTGTGTTCTTGTCTGTCCTCACCATTGGGCCACATGATCCTGGGGGGCAGAGCTTGTGTCTGATTCATCTTTGTCGCATGGATGAACAGGAACTAGAAGCTCTCTGCTCTTCCTGGGTCTCTGAGCTCCTTCGTGTTCTGCCACAGCTGTTAGTGGCAGAGTTAGGACTCAACCACAGTTTCCAGACCCCAGGGATCTTTTGCACCTACCACAACGTCTATACTCATCAAGGTAGGTGGCATTAGATGTACTGGGCAGGTTGCTTTGGACTTCCTAGGCCTCCTGGGATAATCCCCACTGTATTATGGAAGTGTCTAGAAAATGAGGGAAAGAAGGAGTCTTCCTTAGTTCAAAGCCCAAGGCCAGTTTAGCCACTTTCTGTGAATCTCAAGTGTATCTTGTGCACCAGGATGTTCTGTCCTTTGGTACATTTGCTAGGTCCCAGGTGGAGGTAGTCTGGGGCCGGTGCCTTGGGGGAACTGTGCCTGTCAGCGTGGGACCAGACAGCAATGGGGGCAGGAAGAAGTGATGGGATTTTCACGGGGTTCTGAAACAAACCCTTGCGTATCTTGTTTTGCTCTTCCTGGGGCCTTCTATTTGTTCCTGAGCACATATTTGAGGCAAAGCAGAGGAGGTCTCATATTGGTCCTTCCCATGCCTCAGTATTAGTTGTGGTCAGCCTGAGAATGGCAGATGGTGGGTACCCAGGCCAGTGCATGGAGGCTCTGTCTGCAGGCACAGAAAGAGAGGCACAGGGGCATTACACCTGGGGTGTGTACCATGGTGTGGGCTTTGATATCTATCCTCTGTCTTCTGGTTCTGCCCAGTGTTGAGCAGCTCCCATAAGCTTCTTTCCACCTGAGCCTCCACTTCCAGTTTCCCACACCAACTCCAAGACCCTTAGGTTGGGTCTTGCCACCACCTCCCCAACCTGGCAATAGTTTGACTTCCTCTGGCTTATTTTCTCCCCACTCCATGCCAGTGAGATTCATAAAGTGCAGAGTACAAAAGGACCACATTGGAAAGCTCAGTATCAGATGATGGCCATGTCACCAGCAGCTCGATTCCTCTTGATTTCAAAGCAGTTTCCACACGACTTTAGAGTAAAGCCACATGGTCTTGCCACGTGGTCGAGATATGCAGGGACCAGTGACTGCTTCGTTCTGGGTTGCTCATCTCGAAGAGACCAAGGGGAAGGTCTGTTTGTTAGGGTCAGAAGTTACCCAGGCAGCCTTATGTGCCCCTATGAAGGGGCTAGTGGCCTGGGGAATTCAAGAAACAGACTTGGCGTGCCCCTGAGGGATGCCAAAGCCTCCAGCCTCATCATGACAGGGAGATTGAGGTGAGCCTCTCCTCTCCCATCTTTGCTGAAGGTGAGCGGCTCCTCAATCCTTTGAGGCGGCATCTTCTGCCCCAGGGGGCCAGCTGGATGTGTGTGGAGTTACATGACTGTGCTGGTTCGGATGAAAAACACGATACCAGTGGCGATAGTGCAGGAGGGGACCAATGCAGGATAAGATGGCACTGGCAACGTGCTGAAGTTCTGAAGGCAGCCTACCCGTGGGAGTGGGTGGGAGCTCTCAGATGGGAGGAGGGAGCTGTGTTATCAGAGTCTGCTTTTGCAGTGACTCAGGTTTGGTTCTTCTTTATGGTGGGAGATCAAAGAGGAAGCCGATTTTCAAAGTGGGGTCTCTGGATCATGAAACGGGATGCGTATGTATGGGAGCTTCTAAGAACGGTCACTGTTTAGGGGTTGGCAAACATTGTGGTGAGGGGGGGAAGGCTGGTGAGGGTCATCCGTCCTTCAGACCAGAGGTGGGAGCTAGGAACTGTTTCCCAAAGAGTCGCTGGGGGTCATATCAGAGAGAATGGAGAATGACAATGGGAAGGGTCCCTATAACTAAACCTGTTTAGTTCCTGTCTTGTCACAAGCCATGCTGTTTCATGACATTGTTTTGTCCCACTTTAGACAGACTACAATTCCTTTTGCCCAGACTGAGATGTGAGCTGGGAATGGATTCTGCCCCCTCTCCCCACGCCCACGGCCAGTACTCTCACCTGCACCAGGTCCGGTGTGAGGCGCTTGGCCTGCAGCCATTTCTGGAACCTCCCTGTTTTCCGCAGGACGCGCTCAATGCTGCAGGTCTTTGGGGCAGCTGCGGAGGCACAGATTCTCCTGTCCGAGATCTCGTTTTGGTGTTTGCTGACCAGCCTTGAGATCTCCACGGGGCGCCAGGTTTTGAAATCATCCGAGTAATTTACAGGGTAAGAAGGCAAGTCGTCGGGAGACAGTCCAAGGTGTGAGGCCAGCCAGTTGTCAAACCTGGAAGAATAGCCCTTTGGGGATCAGCCTGGGAGCTGGAGAGAGGGAGCAGGGACTAAGCAGGGACCAGCCACACTGCCAGGGCCAGCAGAGCCCGGGGACAGGGAGATGGGGGAGAGCATCTGTTCTGATCCATTTCTTCTCCTTAGACTGGGAAGCTCCAAGCTCTTCCTGTGAGAGGACTATTTGTGTTTCCTCAAGCTTAGGGAAGTGTATATGTGATGTCAGAAAAGGTGAGGGATCTGCATACCAAAACCAAACTTTTATCTTCTTCATCCAAATGGCACAGAAGGACTAGCCATGGCTTTCTGAACTTCTACTCCACGTGAAGGCAGCAGCTTTACACATGCTGGTACCTTTGATTCTCCTAATACCCCATCCCCACTTTACAGATGTGGAAACTGAGGCTTGCGGAGCTTAAGTGCCTTGCAAGGTCAGATAATATGTTGCTAAGCAGGGATGCAAACTCAGGGCTGTCTGTCAGAAAAACCCATGATCTTTCTCCTTCGCTACACTGGTTCTAGCAGCGGCCCACTCTGTGAACAACGGCTGGGTCTTGAAACCACAGTTCTTGAAGAGGCTTCTGGTCCTGCACTGGGGAGGGCACTGTCTCTTCATATCCAACCCCCAAAAGCCCCATCAATTTTGCTTTCAGTCCACAGATGAGTACCAACCGAGTGTCAGGGAACAGTGGCTGCTAAAGGGTCACCAAATTCAAAGCTATGTGGGATCCAGGAGGTGTGTGATTCCACACAATGGAATCCTCCCCAGGGGAGAGGCACTGGCCTATTACCATCTGCTGATTTTCTAGGCACCACCTTGACCCTTTTCTCCAGTCATTCCTCCAGCTGTGTGCCGACAGTTCCATCAGGGAAGAATGTTCAATCTCCTTCTGACTAATGTATGAAAAATTACTAAGAAAATGTGTCTCTTCATTATTATTAATAATTGAGGGTTGTACTGCAAATGAAAATTAGGCTTATATGTTATATATTGAATTTCTTTTTTTAAAAAATTATTTTATTGTAGTATAGTTGATTTACAATGTTGTGTTAATTTCTACTGTACAGCAAAGTGATTCGGTTATACGTATATATACATTCTTTTTCATATTCTTTTCCATTATGGTTTATCACAGGATATTGAATATCATTCCCTGTGCTATACACTAGGACCTTGTTGTTTTTAATTTAATTTCAATAAGAATCTTTAAATTCTTATTATTGCACATTACTGGGCAACCTCATGATAATGAGTTTTGGAGGAACTAGCTCCAAACCCTACGTTGTATTGTTTTCTCACCTATATGATACAGTTACCCTCTTAGGGTAACTAAGACTCTTAGACCGAAAGCTTTTCAAAGAAGGTGCTCTAAGGAACTGTCAGTAAGTGCCTTCTGCAATGCAGGACCATTCAAACTGCAGTGGAAGTAGGCACAAAGAATTCCATTCAAGGACATCGCCACAGATCTGTTTAAAAAGACCAGACACCGAAAACGTGCAAGGAATCAACTCTATTGGAATTTTTAGGACAACCATGGGAAATGATCCTCCCCACTGGGAGAATAAGGAAGGGCCTAGGCCCCCGAGGCAGGCCTGTTTCCTGTAGCTACTCTTATCCATGCGGGTTCAAACCACTCCTCCCCAAGGGCCTGTGACTAAGGATTTACAACGAGGTGGCTCTCTTAGATAACAATGACAGCGATACACATTTATGAATCACTTTAGCGGTCACTTTGTTGAACACTTTATGTGCATTAAGTCAGTTAAACCTTTCAACAAACCTATGAGGTCAGCACTGCTATTACCATGCAGATGAGGAAACTGAGGCACAGAGAAGTTCAGTGATTTGCTCCAAGTCACACAGCCAGGAACTGGAGGAAGTAGCCTTCATGGCTCCAGAGCTTGTACTCTAAACCACTTTGCTGCTACTTAGTCTTCTATCACCTATTTTATGAATTTGCGCTTGGTAACAGATGGGTAACATTATTAGGAGTTATAGCTAGCAGGGTCCTTAAAGATGATTTTGTCCCTGTCCCCCTTCCATTATATATATATATATATATTTTTTTTTTTTTTTTAAAATTCTTTTCCAGATTCTTCTTTTTCCTTATAGGTTATTAGTTCCCTGCGCTATACAGTAGGTCCTTGTTGGTTATCTATATTTTTTAACTTCTTCATTGGAGTATAATTGCTTTACAATGGTGTGTTAGTTTGTGCTTTATAACAAAGTGAATCAGCTATACATATACATATATCCCCATATCTCCTCCCTCTTGTGTCTCCCTCCCTCCCACCCTCCCTATCCCACCCCTCTAGGTGGTCACAAAGCACCGAGCTGATCTCCCTGTGCTATGCAGTTGCTTCCCACTAGCTATCTATTTTACATTTGGTAGTGTATATATGTCCATGCCACTCTCTCACTTTGTCAATTATATTTTGAGGATGAGAAAATTGAAGATGACTTATCTGAAGAATCATAGAAAATTAGTGGCAGGGGAGGACAGATCTCAGGGGGCTTTGTCTCCCGGTTTGTGGGGATGGCACGGGGAGGGATGCCCTACCCTGTGGGGTAACCTCATTGTCCTCTTTTTCTGTCCCCACCTTCCGAGGAAGCTCTACCGAGAGGGCAGCACTGACTTGGCAGGTGACTGTCATGGATCCCGGTGCATGTCCAGCCATGGCTTGAGGTGTCCCATGAGGACCAATTGAGGACAAATAAACAGGTTTACAGGCCACACTTCTCCCCCTTTCCAAATGGTAATAACTTTAGGATGCTGAATGGGAAAAAAATGAATATTCTTACCACTTTGATTACCTACTTTATTGAACTGAAGAATGTCAGTGAGAAAATGGGCCCTGCTGTTTATTGACTAAAATGTTAATATCCTAGAATTTGGAAAACAACAAAATAGAGGCAGAGTTCTAATCTTCCTTCTGAACTGACATCATGGGCATGTTTGTAGCGAGCCTGGCCGAGTTCCTCACTGGGTTGAAAGATGGACAAGCAAGATCATAGTTTCCCAGAGCTGGAAGGAAGAATAAATGTCATGTGGTCCCATCCCTGCAAACCCCTCAACATGGAGAGCAGGCTGGGGGTGTAGGGGAGAGTGACAACATTGGAACGAGAATGTATACTTCTTGTGCTTGCATACAGTCAAACACTAAGTTTGTAGCCACGCCTTCCTAAATATTTCGTGCCTCTCTTCCCTCTTCTCCATCCCTCAGCTCTGCACAGGACACTTAAAACATCCAGCATCTTTCCAAAGCTCTCAGGATACAGTTCATACTTAGAGCAGTTCACAGTGCTCTTCCTAAGCCCATCTCCTGCTGCTCTCCTTACAAGCTTGCTTTGGTCTCACCAAACCACTGACCATCCTTGGCTAAGCCGTACTGTTTTGGGCCTCTGGGCCTCCACTCACCTTGTTATATGCTGATCCCTTTATCTGAGACAGTTTCTCTTTCTTCCCTGGATAATCCCTACCCAACCCATTAAAACCCAGACAGGTATCATCTCTTCTGATTCTCACTCCCTCATCCCCCCCAGTCTGAGACGGGTTCCCTCCCACATGCTCCCATGACATCCTGTGTAGGACATTTTGTATAGTCCTCACACTCTGCTTTAATCATTGGTTCATGTCTCTGTCTTCCTTCAGGGCCAGGACTGGGCCTCCTTCAACTTTGTAACTAAGTGCCTAGCAGAGTGCTTGGTTCCAAGTTAGTACCCAATAATTTTAGTTGGATGGATGGATGGATGGTTGGGTGGGTATTTGAATGAACAGATGGTTAAATGAGTAGAGGAATACATGGAGGGCTGGATGAATGGGATGCACAGAGTGAAGGTTGGGTGGATGAATGGGTGAATGGATGGATGGATGGATGTGTGTATGGATGATTGAATGTGTAGATGGATATTTTTGCCCTAAGCTCTGGGGCCCTGAAGCTCCCAAGACCTCTGAATTCATTTGAGGAAGTGAGTTAAAGCAGTAATTACTATCACCTTCTGAGGTGAAGGAGAAAGACAAGGGCAAGGGAGAAGGGAAGGCAAAATAAAACTTAATGATTTACTTATTTTGCTGTGAGTCCTCCACCACTCAGAAGTATTTAAACATTCTTTAAGACTTTGGGAATGGGGGGTGAGGATGTAAGGCCATGTGGGTACAGTAAGGAAGGCAAGGTAAGACGTCCATCCTCGTAAGAGCCGAGGAATCCTTAGGAGTGATTCTGATCAGAAATACTGCCATTAAGTACCCCATACCCCACACTTTCACCTTACCTGTTACTTGCACATATGCAAATACTGATCAATCAGATCCTGGTAGAACTTGCCAGTTGGGGTGGTCACTTCGGATTTTATATATAGGGATATATTCAGTAGGAAGAATATGTAAATCAGGTTGACTCATTTTTCTAGCTTCCCTTAACTTTTTCATTCATGATTTGAAAGTCAACATATAATGCATGGAAAACTGGTACTGAAAACATTCTAATGGTCAAAGATCATTGGTTGTGTATGGGAAGCATCAGATTCATCATTACCATTCTTGCCAAAGAAAAGATAGGGAAAGAAGGAAAGGTGACATCCTTCCACCAACCATGTGTCTTCAGCCTACCCAGCCAGCCCGGGGAGCTCACCCTCTGTTTGTTGTTGAACAACAAGCATTGTCCAATCCTTAATGAGGACCAGGACTGGAGTACTAATGCTTGCCTGGCTATAGCATTTCAGCCTAATATCTGAAAGTTTTGGATGGGCTTTCTCCTAAGGTAGCATTACGATCAGTTTTAAAAGTGGAGAAATGTTTGGAGATGAACAAAAACAAGATGAGCAAACACACCATTGGAAAGAGAGGCAAAGGATGTGAACTTGTAGACAATTTAGCAAAGAAGAAATACAAATGGGCAAGAAGCCTGCAAAAAGGGCTCAACTGAGAAGAAATCCATAATAAAAATAATAGTAATAGTAAACATTTCTGAGTGTGCAAAAAGTAAACTCTACAGGTAGATGTCTCCATTTGGAGATATATATATATATATATCTCAAAATCCTAAAAATTCACTGTATTTTTTGACCCAGAAATTTCACCTTTAGGAATTTGTTACAGGAATTAATCATTGATGTGCATAAAAATCTAGCCACAGGGATGTTCAACATAGCACTGTTTATAATAATGAAAAGTGAAAAAAAAACCCTAGTTATCCCACAATAGTTGATTAGTTAAATAAATTATGGTTGATTGATGCAATCGAATACCACGAAACCACTAAAAATAAAATTGTGGAGAAGAATAGTTAATGTGGAAAGGTGTTCCGATACATGATTAAGTAAAAGTTTCCAAAAGAGTATGCATAGTATGATCACATTTTTGTTGAAAAAATTTTAATCCATACTTAGAAAAAAGGTGGTAAGGATCATATACCAAAATGTTAACTAAACGCTGATCTCTTGGTGAGGAATTGTCTGTGATTTTTATTTTGTGCTTTCTTTAATCAATATTTCCTGAAAATTCTAAAATAAAGAGACATCACTTTTAAAATAAGGAAAATACTATTTACAATGTAGAGAAAAGGACTATAAACAAGTCCACGTTCCCAGAGCCACTCACTACCTCTCGCTGCTTCCTTGTGCTGAGGATGTGATTTCTCAACGTGAAGCATTCCAAACCTCAACCTGCCCCGCCTGGTGTTTTCCTGCTTGGATCTGCACACTTCCCTTTCAGGCGGGCGCACGTGGAAAATGAATTCTGAGGGAGCTGAAGTAATATCCTGAACTCAACTGGAACACAAACCTATTTGGGGAAATGCTTCCTGAATTTGGTCATTACCTGACTGATGAGAAAAACCTCATTTCTTTCCACTTGAAGAGTCGACTGTAATATTCATACACTCCTGTTTACTTATCTGGAGGAGGATATGAATCTGGAGCTCTTCCTCAGTTGAATCCCTTAATTTCCCTCGCTCCTATCTTAAAATATGCCCATATTCTCACTGCCTTCTTTCTCCAAGGAATCAGTCCCACTCCCCCTGTGTTTTTGGTCCTCTCCATCCCATTTCTTAGGTGGGAAATCTTGAGTTCATTTCCAACATCTTCATTTCCTGTCACATCGAGTTGATCAACAAAATGATTCTCTAGCTGAACTGACTTGCATCCTTCCTGCCCTGCTTTGTTCCCAATGATCTTTCTCTTGGACTAGGAGAACTGGTCTGGCAGCCCCTGCCAGCATCACCAGGCCGTTCTGCACACTGCTTTCCAGAAGATCTTTCCAAAATACAGGCCTCATCTTGTCCCCACCCTACTCAACATCCTCACCATTGCCTGCAGTAGAGCTTCCCCAATTGGAGGTCTTTCAACTTTTTAACATTCAAAATGCCTTAAAAAATGGTCTAATAGGACATGTACACACTACTATATATAAAACAGATAACTAATAAGGACCTACTGTATAGCACAGGGAACTCAATGCTCTGTAATGGCCTATATGGGAAAAGAATCTAAAAAAGAGTGGATATATGTATATGTATAACTGATTCACTTTGCTGTACACCTGAAACTAACACAACATTGTACATCAACTATACTCCAATAAAAATTTTAAAAAAATGGTCTAATAGGAAAAGTTCACATCCACTCCCTATAATATCTACCATCTCACAAAAGAAGTTCAACATTTTTGTTGGTATTTTCTATTTGTTATTTCTCTTTAGTAACTTGGTTGAATACTCAAATACATCTTTGGTTAATACAGATTGGAAATAAAATTATTGTAAATGAATGCCTTCTGCTTGGTCTTCAAATCTTACAAGCCAGAGGCAGGACCTTGGGGGAAGGCACAAGAGAAGAGGCCTATTACAAATGTTCTATTGAAAAGGGTGGAGACCACTGGCTCACAGGTTAAGTCCCAATTCCTTGGTATGGCATTCAAGGCCCCTGGCCCCATCTGACCCTTCCAACCTCCTCCTGCTGCCATGCCTCCACACGTGCCACATGCTCCAGCCACTAAGACTTCTCACCTCTTCCCACACCTCTGGGCCTTTGCTCAAGCTGATCCTTCTAACTTAAGCCCCTCTCCTCCCGCTAAATTTCAAGGTCTTGCTCAGAACACCTTCCCCTGGAGAAGGCTTTCTCCAGTCCCCATTTGGAATTAATATCCTCTCCCTGGAGCTCCCCAAGGTCCTTTACACTTCACTTCTGGCCTGCATCGGATCAGGCCTTATTATTGTTATTTGTAACACCGTTCCCCTGTCCTGATACCCCGGAGGGCAATGACCAGAGTTATAGCAATGCCATTACAGCACCTGCTGGGTCTTGGCCATAGTAAAGGCCAAGTAAAGGCCAACACATTGACCGTGTGTTGACAGGCCTGAATTCCAGAGTGTGGTACTATTCTTTGGTGAGAGCCAGGTGCATTGAGATTTACTAAACTTAGGTTTTCCTCTGACCAAGGCAACATCTCACAGCAGAAAACTTGTTCAGAAACTTTGGAGCAAACTGCCTCGGTTTGAATTCCAGATCTGCCACTTATTAGGCGGTGACCTTGGGCAAGTCACTGAACCTTGCTAGGTCTCAGTTCACTATCTGAATCATGAGTGCAAAACACTAACTCCCAGGATTGTTGTGAGGAGAAAATAAAAACAGCTTTAAATTGTCTGTCACATAGTAAGCTTTCTATAAATTTTATTTCCTTCCCACTATGAGAAATGAACTTGGTAAACTCAATAGTCCCAGGCTACTCCATTCCTAGAAAACTTTAAAACTTTAAGCTCCCACTTCCAAAGGAAACTTTGGACTTAGCATTTAGAGCTAGAATTTGGCTTCACACCTTACCCCCTTCCCATCCCAACTTTAACTCATTCCCCCTATGATTAAATGGCTTTGCTTCAGCTCCCACCCATAAATTCATAAATTACATCCTGACTTGATTTCAAGAAGCTCCTGGACATCATGACATGAAGGGAACAGAATGTTGCCCCTCAGAGTTATCTGATTGAGATTCTGACCTTATTTCTTCTTTAAAGAACTTCTTGCAAATAGATGTCCCGATGCAGGCATTACATTTATCAAGACCGAGGAAAGTCCTTCCAAAATTGTAGCTGGTTCTGACTCGGGGCACCAGAGAAGGAGAGGGAGAAGCCGGCGAGGAGACAGAGTAGCTCAGGCCTGAGACCCACAGCAGCAGGGCTGGCCAGCCCGGGTGGAGGGCTGCAGCCTCAGGCCCCAGCCGCGGCTCCATCATGGGCTCGGGACTCCAGCTGCAGCCCTCGGCTGCCCACTTAGGGCTGTGCAGAGGCAGGTCTTGGCAAAAGAGAGAGGGCTGGCTTCAGGGCGCTGACCCCATCCCAGCTTCCCAGGTTTCTGTTTGAGGATGTTAAGGGGCTTGGGGCTAACGAGGATGGGGAGGAGGTGAGGAAGTCCATGGAGGATGCTGATAACACCGTTTCCAGAGTTACTCTTCCTCTGCCCCGGGGCGGCTGCTGCAGCCTGGGGAGGGGCTGACTAGCAGATTTCGGGAAGGACAATGGCCAGGGCCTCCCTGTGCAGTCCTTTTGACAAACACAGGATATCCTGGCTGGGCAGGAAAGGTCCATGCAGGATGTATGTCCGACCTGGTTTCCACCTGGGAGTGTCAAAGGATCCTGAAGGTCTCCGCCCTCCACTGTTTTAATTCTGGGTGTATCTGTCCCTATAGATCACACACACACACACACACACACACACACACACACACACACACACACACACACACACACACACAGACACACGCACACCAACCCCTCCCCGGCCCCCTGCGGTGGATAATTTGGCCTGCCCCTTAACCAGCCATATTTGGCTGTGAAATAACTAGAAGTCATTTTGCCGGCCATTAAGGGGCACATCTGATACTGATTTGAAAGGTGCACCCTTTTTACTGCTTAGGGAACAGACAAACGCAAGTGAGTCTGTGCTTCAGCCCCTCTTGCCAATCTGAGAAGAAAGGAGGGGAAAGGAGCCGGTGGCCTCTGGCACGATGAGGGGAACACCAGAAAGATCCTTCTGCCTGCACCCAGCTGTGTCTGTCCTTTTCCCCCTTGCCTGAAAGTCCCTCTTCCTTTACTGCCCGACCTCCCTTCTCAGTGGCCGGCCTGACTTGGTGGGATATGACTGCCCCAGGATGGCCTTCCTCCTGACATCAAGAAAAGGTCCATAGCATGGAGCAGATGGCAGTACTAATTAAGGAATATGTAGAGAGGACCAAATCAGGGAAGGCAGGCTTGGGTTGGGAGAAGGAAAAAAAGCTGGGCGTGGCCTCAGGAGAATTGGGGAGTTTTGCTAAAGATTGATGGGAAGAGCAGGGTAAGGGCGGTTCTCTGATGGTTAAGCATGTGCTTATTAGCTAACTGTATATCCTCCTCAGTGAAATGTCATGCTTTTTTTGTTTTTTATCGTGGAGTTGTGAGAATTCTTTATATATTCTAGATACTAGTTCTGTGTTGGTTATGTGGCTTGCAAGTATTTTCTCCCAGGTGGTAACTTGTCTTTCATCTTCTTAGCAGGGTCTTTTTTTTTTTTTTAAAGTATTTGTTTATTTATTTATTTATGGCTGTGTTGGGTCTTCGTTTCTGTGCAAGGGCTTTCTCTAGTTGCGGCAAGCGGGGGCCACTCTTCATCGCGGTGCACGGGCCTCTCACTATCGCGGTCTCTCTTGTTGCGGAGCACAGGCTCCAGACGCGCAGGCTCAGTAGTTGTGGCTCACGGGCCCAGCTGCTCCGCGGCACGTGGGATCTTCCCAGACCAGGGATCGAACCCGTGTCCCCTGCATTGGCAGGCAGGTTCTCAACCACTGTGCCACCAGGGAAGCCCAGCAGGGTCTTTTGCATTCATAAAAAGTACAGAAATATTGGAAAAAGGTACAGGGCTAAGTACAGATCCCTGGGGAAAGTGCTGCAAATGGTGTTCCAGATTCAATGTGATTTAACAAAATATATATTGTACTTACTGTTACCTCAAGGTTTTATTTTAGGTCCTGCAGGTGGTCTCAGCAGCAGGGGAGCTAAGAGCCCAGGCAGGTTGCTCATGGACAGTACAGCAGGACGGTGTAGGAAGGGCACTGACTAAAGTTACTAACTGTCCCAGTTTGCCCAGGGCTGTTGATGTTAGTCCTGGAATCTCAGGTAACCCCTTAATCTTGGGAAAACTCGAATGATTGGTCACCCATATGAGGACCTGATAGACCTCCCATAAGAGTTGTATGAGATGAGATCTCAGGTGTGCCATTTGGCTATTAGGTTGAAGGACAACATTAAAGGTTGGAGGGCTTGAGAGACACCTTGGAGGCAGACCTGTAGATCACACACACACACACACACACACACACACACACACAGGTTTTTTGGAAAACTTAGTTAACTTTAACTTTTTCTCATGTCATTAAATATTCTTCCATGAGACCATTTATAAGTACTGCATTCCATTATATAGATGTAGTACGATTTATTTAACAAATCCCTTATTTTTGACACTTTGGTTGCTGACGGGTAGGATTTTGACAGCTGAAACTCCTGAAAATGATGAAAAACAGATTTTTTTCCTCACTTCCAAAATGCCATGAATTGTAAGATCCACCATCAATTTAAATAGCAGCTTTTTAGAGGAAAAATATAAGAAACACTATATCAAGTATCCATTAAAAAGTGCTCTAAATTATCCCTATAACTTTAAATGTATGCTACTTCCCTTTTTTGAATCATGACCAAATTTTGGATGTGTTTTTCACATTCAGAGTCTGAACGTATACTGAGTTGCTCATTTCAGGGGACTTGCTGCTTTTCATAATGTTCTTATGATTCTTAGTCTCTTTGGTACCTTTAATTTAGTGATATGACAAGTATAGCAGGTAAGATTTTCAGTCTATACGTTCAGATGTGAAGACATACAACTTTACATTTTATAATTCAATCTAATTTTTATTTTGAGCCTTCCATTCTGGATTGCTGGGAAGTCTTAGCATGGTTATTTCTTGAGTTCTTCCCTTCTCTTCTGGAATTTCATTGTGGTTCGGTGAGATTTACTCAACATTCAGCCACTGGGTGGAGATGTTTGGTACCACTGCCCGCCATGGGGCCTGTTATGATTAGTCCAAGTTGCTTCTTAATCCCTTCAAACTCTACTTGGGGCTCATGCTTCAGCCTGCAAGACTGCCCACCACGCCTTTAGATGAACCTTGAGTGTCACTTCCTTTCTGGGGTTTTGCCACTCCCCTACTCTTGTGTTCCTAGCCCACCAAGAGGCCATATTTACTTTCTAACTTGCCACATTCTCCCCCTGAGGAAATGAGAAAGGGACTAACAGTCTGTTTGAATTGGTAGGGAATGGGAGGGGCAGAAAGAGGAAAATACAAGGGTAAAAAAACACAGGTTACCGTCTTCAAATGCTCTTCTGCCACACAAAGTATATCAGGTTTTGCTTGCATGACTTATTTGGTTGGAACCATAGTTTCATTTTTTCCCATAATTGAGTAATTTGTCACTAGAAGTTAAAGAGCTTCCTTAAAAGTCAACCAGCCCCTGTGACAGATTTTTCAGAACCTAGCAACAATTCTTCATGACGTATACTCCACCAGGGCAGAGACTTTTTACCTCTTTTGCCTCAGACCTCCAGAGGAGTTTATAGCATATGCTGCCTCATTTTAAGTAAAAATTAGGGATCCAAGTTAATATACAGCTGCAATGACAATTAGATGAACTAATCCCTTCTACACATTGCAAAATTCTCAGTCACAGGCAGCAAGGAGCCTTTTATGACTTCTTCTTTAATTCTGAGGCTGACAGTTTTCTTGTGACTTTGAGTATAAGGGGCTTCCTAATTTCAGAAACATTGAAGATTAAAAAGAATGTGTGGCTCAGCATTGAAGAAGTCTGCAAGGCAGCCGACTGCCCGGAGGAGGATCAATAAAAGCAGTATTTTGATTTGTTTGATCCCAGGGGTGGGACACATGGGCAAATGGTGAGGCATAAATGAAGGACCCCACTGAAGGGGCCTTGGCTAGCAGGCCAATGGTTTGGAGTGGCAGGGAAGGTCAATGTGAATGGTGTGGGATGGATTAATGTGTGAAGGACACTGGGCATGACATGGAGTCGGTTTGAAGAAATGGTGCCCAAGGCCAAGGACATGGCAGTAGGAATGAAAGCAAAGGGATAAATGTGAGGGGTAATAAGAAGCATGGTCTCCATGACTTGGAAACTGAGTCAATGAAGAGAATAAGGGAGAAGCAAAAATCCACGGAATCTCAGAGTTTTCAAATCTGGATGTCTAGGAAAATATAATACCATTGATAGGTGCCGAGAATGAGGAAGAGGAGCTGGTGTTGGAAGAAGACAAAAATCCTGGTTTTGGATCTTTGAATTTAAAACATTAACTGCTAACATAGGTCTTTTAATTGATCTCCATGGACATGATTACTTTAGAATATCAGAATGTGTCCAACTAAACTATTACCCGGTTCTCACATTTCCATCTTGGTGATAAGGCTATAGCCTTAGATTTTGATAAATATCTTACTGAAATCTGGTACTATATCATCAGCGTTCTCCTGATGTGTGTATGCCAGACTAGTAATGTAAAACACAGTAAGTGAGATGAGCTATCCTGGGATTTTCTTGGTGAACCCCTACTGGCCCTTACTGATCTCCACTGCCCGTTGTAAGTGCTCACAAACAGTAGTTTTGCTCAGTAGTCCAGTCTAGACTTTCTAGAGGTCACCTTAAAAAAACCCTAGTATATCTGAACATCTTCAGTCTTCTGGCATCTCCCTTATTCAATATTGTAGCAGCTGTGGCGGTGCGCTGCTCTATCTCCTTTCATGAAAGAAGGTGCGGATCAACCGTGAAGAGTGCAGTTAGCTGATGTTCCCCGACTGTTAGCGCTTCAGGATCCAGCTCATCTTTTGAGCTGAGGCCACACTCTTCCTGGGCATCCCCTAGCCAATGACTGAGCATAGTGGAAGTAGTAAGGTTTGGCCATCCCTGCTCATCAGAATTCCTTTAATGAGGAATCTGTGGTCCAGAGCTCCCTGCTGGGTTGGCTGAGGCTTTGTCAGATCTGCATCGTGGTTTGAGGTGCTCCCTGCCCCAAACTGCTTCCTCTCCCCAGGCATCTGCAAATCTATAAACCTCTTGCACTCCTAACTGCATCTCAAGAGTCTGATTCCTGGAGGGCCCAAATGACACAAACATGATTCTTCTATGCTCTCCTGACATTGGTCCTAGGATCAAATGTCTAAGTTTTTTTTTGGAGGGGGGCTGAGAAATAATTTGTTTAACATGAAGTCCCAAGGAAGAGATCTCATAATTCCCTCAGCTCTCTTGGGCTTTGATTCTTTCTCAAAAATATTAACCCTACTCTTTAATATTTAAAAATTGTTCCCCTTGATATAAAAGGTGGCAACATGATAGGGTTCAGCTTTCTCTCTGTCCACACCATCTTATTCAAGGGGGTAGATCTATTCTTTTGTGGTTCTTCTTTAGATGAGCATGGTTAAAAAAATTTGCCCTTAGCATGTTTACCATCTCTAGTTCCTCACTTTAAAATTTTCCTGACCAGGACTTCAAAATCTCTAATAATACCTTACAATGTGGAGACTTCTGTAGTTTTATAAAGCACTTTCACATTTATTATTCCACTAGATTCTTATAAGAAACTTGTGAAGGAGGAGGATGCAAAGCTAATAATTATTATTATAGATGAGGAAACTGAGGTTTAGAGATGTTTAATGGACAACAAATGTCACACAGCTAGTATGCACCAGACCTGAGGCTTGAACTCAGCTCCTCTGAAGCATAACACAGGGCACCATCTACTCTACCACAATGCCTCTCAAGATGTGGCGTGAGTTTGTACTGGTGGTTTCATGGAGTCTACTTTGCATCCCCAGATGTGCAGAAGTGGCTCTGGGTTCTCAGAAGGCTTTCCACATATTTTGGCAACATACCCAAGGAACATGGCATCCTTCTGAATCAGTCACATGGAACTAACCTGTGCCCTCTTTGCTCTGCTCATCAGGGACCAACACATGAAGTGCTGGTGCCTGTGAAGATCTGTATGTTGTCATGAAGTGCCAGCAACTTCAGATGTCCAGGACTCACCTAGGAGAGGTTGCCAGCCATTGGGCTTCTTGGTACTGTTTCTCTTCCTCCTTAACCCTGTGTTATTTTTCTCTATTCACCATCACCCTTGTGGTGCTGGGTTTGATTTCTCTCTGCTTTCTTTCTTTCTTTTTTTTTAAAACATCTTTATTGGAGTATAATTGCTTTACAATGGTGTGTTAGTTTCTGCTTTATAACAAAGTGAATCAGCTATATATATATACCTATATCCCCATATCTCCTCCCTCTTGCGTCTCCCTCCCACCCTCCCTATCCGACCCCTCTAGGTGGTCACAAAGCACTGAGCTGATCTCCCTGTGCCATGCGTCTGCTTCACACTAGCTGCCTATTTTACATTTGGTGGTTTATATAAGTCCATGCCACTCTCTCACTTCATCTCACCTTACCCTTCCCCCGCCCCATGTCCTCAAGTCCATTCTCTACATCTGCGTCTTTATTCCTGTCCTGCCCCTAGGTTCTTCAGACCATTTTTTCTTTTTTTTTAGATTCCACATATATCTGTTAGCATACGGTATTTGTTTTTCACTTTCTGACTTACTTCACGCTGTATGACAGACTCTAGGTCCATCCGCCTCGCTACAAATAACTCAATTTCATTTCTTTTTATGGCTGAGTAATATTCCATTGTATATAGGTGCCATATCTTCTTTATCCATTCAACTGTCGATGGGCACTTAGGTTGCTTCCATGTCCTGGCTATTGTAAATAGAGCTGCAAGGAACATTGTGGTACATGACTCTTTTTGAATTATGGTTTTCTCAGGGTTTATGCCCAGCAGTGGGATTGCTGGGTCGTATGGTAGTTCTATTTTTAGTTTTTAAAGGAACCTGCAAACTGTGCTCCACAGTGGCTGTATCAATTTACATTCCCACCAACAGTGCAAGAGGGTTCCCTCTTCTCCACACCCTCTCCAGCATTTATTGTTTGTAGATTTTTCGATGATGGCCATTCTGACTGGTGTGAGGTGATACCTCATTGTAGCTTTGATTTGCGTTTCTCTAATGATTAGTGATGTTGAGCATCCTTTCATGTGTTTGTTGGCAATCTGTATATCTTCTTTGGAGAAATGTCTATTTAGGTCTTCTGCCCATTTTTGGATTGGGTTGCTTGTTTTTTGTTATTGAGCTGCATGAGATGCTTGTAAAGTTTGGAGGTTAATCCTTTGTCAGTTGCTTCATTTGCAAATATTTTCTCCCATTCTGAGGGTTGTCTTTTCTTCTTGTTTATGGTTTCCTTTGCTGTGCAAAAGCTTTTAAGTTTCATTAGGTCCCATTTGTTTATTTCTGTTTTTACTTCCCTTTCTCTGGGAGGTGGGTCAAAAAGGATCTTGCTGTGATTTATGTCATAGAGTGTTCTGCCTATGTTTTCCTCTAAGAGTCTGATAGTGTCTGGCCTTACATTTAGGTCGTTAATCCATTTTGAGTTTATTTTTGTGTATGGTGTTAGGGAGTGTTCTAATTTCATTCTTTTACATGTAGCTGTCCAGTTTTCCCAGCACCACTTATTGAAGAGGCTGTCTTTTCTCCATTGGAAATTCTTGCCTCCTTTGCCAGAAATAAGGTGACCATATGTACGTGGGTTTATCTCTGGGCTTTCTATCCTGTTCCATGGATCTATATTTCTGTTTTTGTGCCAGTACCATACTGTCTTGATAACTGTAGCTTTGTAGTATAGTCTGAAGTCCAGGAGCCTGATTCCTCCAGCTCCGTTTTTCTTTCTCAGGATTGCTTTGGCTATTCGAGGTCTTTTGTGTTTCCATACAAACTGTGCAATTTTTTGTTCTAGTTCTGTGAAAAATGCCAGTGGTGGTTTGATAGGGAATCTGTAGATTGCTTTGGGTAGTATAGTCATTTTCACAATGTGATTCTTCAAATCCAAGAACATGGTATATTTCTCCATCTGTTGGTATCATCTTTAATTTCTTTCATCAGTGTCTTATAGTTTTCTGCATACAAGTCTTTTGCCTCCTTAGGTAGGTTTATTCCTAGGCATTTTATTCTTTTCGCTGCAATGGTAAACAGCAGTGTTTTCTTAATTTCTCTTTCAGATTTTTCATCATTAGTGTATAGGAATGCAAGACATTTCTGTGCATTATTTTGTATCCTGCTATTTTACAAAATTCATTGATTAGCTCCCGTATTTTTCTGGTAGTGTCTTTAGGATTCTCTATGTATAGTATCATGTCATCTGCAAACAGTGACAGCTTTACTTCTTCTTTTCCAATTTGGATTCCTTTTATTTCTTTTTCTTCTCTGATTGCTGTGGCTAAAACTTCCAAATCTATGTTGAATAATAGTGGTGAGAGTGGGCAACCTTGTCTTGTTCCTGATCTTAGAGGAAATGGTTTCAGTTTTTCACCATTGAGAACGATGTTGGCTGTGGGTTTGTCATATATGGCCTTTATTATGTTGAGGTAAGTTCCCTCTATGCCTACTTTCTGGAGGGTTTTTGTCATAAATGGGTGTTGAATTTTGTAGAAAGCTTTTTCTGCATCTATTGAGATGATCATGTGGCTTTTATCCTTCCATTTGTTAATATGGTGTCTCACATTGATTGATTTGCGTATATTGAAGAATCCTTGCATTCCTGGGATAAACCCCACTTGATCATGGTGTATGATCCTTTTAATGGGCTATTGGATTCTGTTCGCTAGTATTTTGTTGACGATTTTGCATCTAGGTTCATCAGTGATATTGGCCTGTGGTTTTCTTTCTTTGTGACATCTTTGTCTGGTTTTGGTATCAGGGTGATGGTGGCCTCGTAGAATGAGTTTGGGAGTGTTCCTCCCTCCGCTATATTTTGGAAGAGTTTGAGAAGGATAGGCATTAGCTCTTCTCTAAATGTTTGATAGAATTCGCCTGTGAAGACATCTGGTCCTGGGCTTTTGTTTGCTGGAAGATTTTTTTTTTTAAATCATATTTCTTATTTATTTATTTATTTATTTATTTATTTATTTATTTATGGCTGTGTTGGGTCTTCATTGCTGCGCTCGGGCTTTCTCTAGTTGCGGCAAGTGGGGGCCACTCTTCATCATGGTGTGCGGGCCTCTCACTATCGCGGCCTCTCTTGTTGCGGAGCACAGGCTCCAGACGCGCAGGCTCAGTAATTGTGGCTCACGGGCTTAGTTGCTCCGCGGCATGTGGGATCTTCCCAGACCAGGGCTCGAACCCGTGTCCCCTGCATTGGCAGGCAGATTCTCAACCAGTGCGCCACCAGGGAAGCCCTGTTGGAAGATTTTTAATCACAGTTTCAATTTCGCTGCTTGTGATTGGTCTGTTTATATTTTCTATTTCTTCCTGGTTCAGTCTCAGAAGGTTGTGCTTTTCTAAGAATTTGTCCATTTCTTCCAGGTTGTCCATTTTATTGGCATATAGTTGCTTGTAGTAATCTCTCATGATCCTTTGTGTTTGTGCAGTGTCAGTTGTTACTTCTCCTTTTCCATTTCTAATTCTATTGATTTGAATCTTCTGCCTTTTTTTCTTGATGAGTCTGGCTAATGGTTTATCTATTTTTTTTACCTTCTCAAAGAACCAGCTTTTAGTTTTATTGATCTTTGCTATTGTTTCCTTCATTTCTTTTTCATTTATTTCTGTTCTGATCTTTATGATTTCTTTCCTTCTGCTAACTTTGGGGTTTTTTTGTTCTTCTTTCTCTAATTGCTTTAGGTGTAAGGTTAGGTTGTTTATTTGAGATGTTTCTTGTTTCCTGAGGTAGGATTGTATTGCTATAAACTTCCCTCTTAGAACTGCTTTTGTAGCTTCCCATAGGTTTTGGGTCGTCGTGTTTTCATTGTCATTTTTTTCTAGGTATTTTTTGATTTCCTCTTTGATTTCTTCAGTGATCTCTTGGTTATTAAGTGGTGTATGTTTAGCCTTCATGTATTTGTATTTTTTACGGATTTTTTCCTGTGATTGATATCTAGTCTCATAGCGTTCTGGTCGGAAAAGATACTTGATAAGATTTCAATTTTCTTAAATTCCCCAAGGCTTGATTTGTGACCCAAGATATGATCTCTCCTGAAGAATGTTCCATGAGCACTTGAGAAGAAAGAGTATTCTGTTGTTTTTGGATGGAATGTCCTATAAATATCAATTAAGTCCATCTTGTTTAATGTATCATTTACAGCTTGTGTTTCCTTATTTATTTTCATTTTGGATGATCTGTCCCTCGGTGCAACTGGGGTGTTACGTCCCCTACTATGATTGTGTTATTGTCGATTTCTCCTTTTATGGCTGTTAGCATTTGCCTTATGTATTGAGGTGCTCCTATGTTGGGTGCATAAATATTTACAATTGTTATATCTTCTCCTTGGTTTGATGCCCTGATCATTATGCAGTGTCCTTCTTTGTCTCTTGTGATAGTCTTCATTTTAAAGTCTATTTTGTCTGATATGAGAATTGCTACTCCAGCTTTCTTTTGATTTCCATTTGCATCGAATATCTTTTTCCATCCCCTTATTTTCAGTCTGTATGTGTCCCTAGGTCTCAAGTGGGTCTCTTGTAGACAGCATATATACGGCTCTTGTTCTTGGATCCATCCAGCCAGTCTATGTCTTTTGGTTGGAGCATTTAATCCATTTAAATATAAGTTAATTACCAATATGTATGTTCCTTTTACCATTTTCTTAATTGTTTTGGGTCTGTTTTTCTATGTCTTTTCCTTCTCTTGTGTTTCCTGCCTAGAGAAGTTCCTTTAGCATTTGTTGTAAAGCTGGTTTGGTGGGGCTGAATTCTCTTAGCTTTCGCTTGTCTGTAAAGGTTTTAATTTCTCTGTCAAATCTGAATGAGATTCTTGCTGGGTAGAGTAATCTTGGTTGTAGGTTTTTCTCCTTCATCTCTTTAAATATGTCCTGCCACTCCTTTCTGGCTTGCAGAGTTTCTGCTGAAAGATCAGCTGTTAACCTTATGGGGATTCCCTTGTGTGTTATTTGTTGTTTTTCCCTTGCTGGTTTTAATATTTTTTCTTTGTATTTAATTTTTGATAGTTTGATTAATATGTGTCTTGGTGTGTTTCTCCTTGGATTTATCCTGTATGTGACTCTCTGCCCTTCCTGGACTTGATTAACAATTTCCTTTCCCATATTAGGGAACTTTTCAACTATAATCTCTTCAAATATTTTCTCAGTCCCTTTCTTTTTCTCTTCTTCTTCTGAGACCCCTATAATTTGAATGTTGGTGCGTTTAATGTTGTCCCAGAGGTCTCTGAGACTGTCCTCAATTCTTTTCATTCTTTTTTCTTTATTCTGCTCTGCAGCAGTTATTTCCACTATATTTTTTCTAGGTCACTTATCCGTTCTTCTGCCTCAGTTATTTTGCTATTGATTCCTTCTGGTGAATTTTAAATTTCATTTATTGTGTTGTTCATCATTGTTTGTTTGGCTTTTATTTTTTCTAGGTCCTTGTTAAATGTTTCTTGTATTTTCTTTATTCTATTTCCAAGATTTTGGATCACTGTTACTATCATTACTCTGAATTCTTTTTCAGGTAGAGTGCCTATTTCCTCTTCATTTGTTTGGTCTGGTGGGTTTTTACCTTGCTCCTTCATTTGCTGCGTGTTTCTCTGTCTTCTCATTTTGCTTAACCTACTGTGTTTGGGGTCTCCTTTTCGCAGCCTGCAGGTTCATAGTTCCCGTCGTTTTTGGTGTCTGTCCCCAGTGGCTAAGGTTGGTTCAGTGGGTTGTGTAGGCTTCCTGGTGGAGGGGACTAGTTGCCTGTGTTCTGGTGGATGACGCTGGATCTTGTCTTTCTGGTGGGCAGGACCGCGTTTGTTGGTGTGTTTTGGGGTGTCTGTGGCCTTATTATGATTTTAGGCAGCCTCTCTGCTAATGGGTGGGGTTGTGTTCCTGTCTTGCTAGTTGTTTGGCATAGGGTGTCCAGCACTGTAGCTTGCTCGTCGTTGAGTGCAGCTGGGTCTTAGCATTGAGATGGAGATCTCTGGGACAGCTTTCGCTGTTTGATATTATGTGGAGCTGGGAGGTCTCTGGTGGACCAATGTCCTGAACTCAGCTCTCCCACCTCAGAGGCACAGGCTTCACACCTGGCCGGAGCACCAAGACCCTGTGAGCCACACGGCTCAGAAGAAAAGGGAGAAAAAAAGAAAGCAAGCAAGAAAGAAAGAAAAAAAAATAAAATAAAGTTATTAAAATAAAAAATAATTATTAAAAATAAAAAAGATTAAAAAATAATATGAAAAAGAAGAAAAAAAAAGAAAGAAAAAAAGAAGAGAGCAACCAAACCAAAAGACAAATCCACCAATGATAACAAGTGCTAAAAACTATTCCAAAGAAAACTGGAAAAAAACGGACAGAGAGAACCCTAGGACAAATGGTAAAAGCAAATCTATACAGCCAAAATCACACAAAGAAGCATACACATACACGCTCACAAAAAGAGAAAAAGGGGAAAAAAATATACGTCGTTGCTCCCAAAGTCCACCTCCTCAATTTGGGAGGATTCGTTGTCTATTCACGTATTCCACAGATGCAGGTACATCAAGTTGATTGTGGAGATTTAATCCGCTGCTCCTGAGGCTGCTGGGAGAAATTTCCCTTTCTCTTCTTTGTTCGCACAGCTCCCAGGGTTCAGCTTTGGATTGAGACCTGCCTCTGTGTTTAGGTTGCCTGAGGGCATCTGTTCTTCGCTCAGACAGGACGGGGTTAAAGTAGCAGCTGATTCAGGGGCTCTGGCTCACTCAGGCCGGAGGGAGGGAGGGGTACGGAGGAGGCGGGGCGAGCCTGCGGCGGCAGAGGCATCGTGACATTGCAGCAGCCCGAGGCGCGCCGTGCGTTCTCCCGGGGAAGTTGTCCCCGGATCACGGGACCCTGGCGGTGGCGGGCTGCACAGGCTCCCGGGAAGGGAGGTGTGGAGAGTGACCTGTGCTCGCACACAGGCTTCTTGGTGGCGGCAGCAGCAGCCTTAGCGTCTCATGCCCGTCTCTGGGGTCCGTGCTGATTGCCGCGGCTCGTGCCCGTCTCTGGAGCTCGTTTAGGTGGTGCTCTGAATCCCCTCTCCTCGTGGACCCCGTAACAATGGTCTCTTGCCTCTTCGGCAGCTCCAGCCTTTTTCCCGGACTCCCTCCCGGCTAGCTGTGGTGCACTAGCCCCTTCAGGCTGTGTTCACGCCGCCAACCCCAGTCCTCTCCCTGCAATCCGACCAAAGCCCGAGCCTCAGCTCCCAGCCCCCGCCCGTCCCGGCGGGTGAGCAGACAAGCCTCTCGGGCTGGTGAGTGCTGCTCGGCGCCGAGCCTCTGTGCGGGAGTCTCTCCGCTTTGCCCTCCGCACCCCTGTGGCTGCGCTCTCCTCCGTGGCTCGGAAGCTCCCCCCCTCCGCCACCCGCAGTCTCCACCCGCGAAGGGGCTTCCTAGTGTGTGGAAACCTTTCCTCCTTCACAGCTCCCTCCCACTGGTGCAGGTCCCATCCCTATTCTTTTGTCTCTGTTTTTTCTTTTTTCTTTTGCCCTACCCAGGTACGTGGGGAGTTTCTTGCCTTTTGGGAGGTCTGAGGTCTTCTGCCAGCGTTCAGTAGGTGTTCTGTAGGAGTTGTTCCACATGTAGATGTATTTCTGATGTATTTGTGGGGAGGAAGGTGATCTCCATGTCTTACTCTTCTGCTGTCTTGAAGGTCGCTCCTCTCTGCTTTCTTATTCTAGCTTCCCTTTTGGATATTTTTCTTCCATCTTGGAAAAAAACCAAAAACAAACAAACAAACAAAACCAAAAAAACACCCCTACTTCCTCCCCAGTAAATTAGCTCCTAGAAGATGGTCCTCAAACCCTGCCACCTCTCCTGAAACCAGGAGACTAGTTATTTTTCATCTTCTGTTATCCCAATGGTCAGTGGCTCAGGCAGGAACGCAAATGTAGACATGCCCATCAGGCTATCGGACACCTTCTTACATTGCCCGTAACACTTGAGTAGCAAAAGAAATGGTTATCTTTTATGGCTTCTGTGAAAGCTCTGCCCTGAACACCTCATGATGCTGACCTTTTGAAACTTAGGCTGCTGCAGAGCTCTGGACACTTTCTGCCCCTCAGTGTGTCCTTTGATGCTGGACATTTGGTTCCTCCTCTGACAGAGAGGAAAGAGAAGGAACACTTGAAGGAGCCTAGGTTACTTTTTCAAATATTGTGTCCTTTTATTTTTTAAATAATAAAAGCAGTACATCTTCTTCATAGAAAACTTGGTAGATGAAAAAAAATTAAAGTGAACATTAATGGTTCTGGGTATGAACTTTAATAGTTTTTTTCAATGCATTTATACCATACTTGCTTTTTAACTTAAAAATACACTGAAATAATTTTCTGAGTCATTATTTTTCCTAAAGGGGAAATTTTCATGGATGTATAATATGTACCATAATTAATTGAACCAGTCCCTATTATTAAGACATCTGCTAAAAATTATTCAGGATTTAATTTCTCAAGTGGCAAAGTTTCAAAACAAACATTTTGGTTTTATTCCTGAAATCTTGGAAGGTATATCAGATAGGATATCTGTAACTGCAAATAACAGAATATTCCTCCTGATATTTGTCTAAATACTACAAAATCTATTATCTCATGTATGAAGTCCAGAGATTTAGTGGGCTCCAGCAGCTCAAATACATCATCAAAGAGACAGGATCTTCAGTGGTTAGGACTCCGTGCTTTCACTGCCAAGGGCACGGGTTCAATCTCTGGTCAGGGAACTAAAATAATAATTAATAATAATAATAATAATAATAATAATAATAATAATAATAAAAGAGACAGGATCTTGCCATCTCTCCACTTTGCATGTTAAGTCAGTCAGTTTTCCCTCCAGGCTGGCTCCCCTGTTCATAAATTGGTGGCTGCACTTCGGGGCCTCACATTCAGACATGTCAACTCCTAGTGGAAGAAGAGGAGACATCTCTTTTCCTGGAGCAAGAAACTGTTTCCCAGAAGTCTCTCTTCAGATCTCATTGGCTAGAATTGGATAAAATCCTACCCCATCACTGTGAAGAGGACTGAGATTGCCATGTAGGAGTACATTGTCTTGCAGGGTAGACAGCTAAACCAAAACAAGGTGTGGTTAGGGAGGAAAAAATAGAGAAATGAATGCTGGCTAGTAGTGTCTTGGTTTGGGTTCCCCAGAAACGAACTCTGAAACAAGGATTTGAGGATTGAGAGGTGATCTCAGGAAATACTGGTACGGGAGGAGGGAGCTAAGAGAGGGAAATGAAAGAAGCCGAGAAAGAGTACATTGCCAAACCAGCTACCACTGTGGACAACTGGGGTTCAGTCCTGCTGGGGAATTCTGGGAGATAGTGGAGAGCACACACATTGGAGTTATTCCAACTGAGGGGCAGGGAGCTGGGGTATTACAGACCAACTCTCATCCGCCATTGGTTGAAGGCTTCTCTGGGGGATATTAACTCCATGGTATTTCTAGCCTGCCCCACATAGGCTGTCAATAGTCAGAGGAAGATCTCAGGCAAAGTGTTGCACTGTTTGAAGTTGGAAGCCATCAGTCAGGATGGGAATGAAGGAAGTACCAAGGGCAGGTGGGCTGAACATCCACAGTTTCCACCAAGGTGAGAAGCCGGCAGTGTGTCCTACCGTAGGCACCTAGGGAATTGCTTCGGGAAACACTTTCATCCTCCAATGTCGGGACTAGTTAATACAGCAGGAAGAATCACAGAACTTTAGAGCTGGAAGTAATCGTAGCAATTATCTAGACTAGTTTAACCTCCTATGGCATTTTAACTGGGGCCAAAAGAGGTCAATTGATGAGCTTGGGGTCAACGAATGGCAGATCCTGGGGTAGGAATGCTGGCAGGACTAGTGTTTAGGGCACTGGCAGAGCAGGAGTATTAATTTTTTGGCAAGAATTTATTTCAAATATTGAAGTTGTTATTATGGAACCATTCAGAATTCTGTTATGCTTCCTTATATTTATTTTACAATTTGAGTTGAGTTTATTTTCAATTATAGTATATATGGGGTGGGGCATATAATATTTTTAAGGCTTCTTCTGAAGTTCCTGATCTAGACTTAAACCCAGGGATCTGGGTTCAGTCTAGTGAGCACCGCCCTACATACACCAGGCTGCTCCTCCCAAGGGAAGGGCTTTCACTGCTCTGCCCTGGGGCTGATGTCAACATCAGGCTCAAATGGGCCTGGGGCCACCTTGATCTTCTGAGAGTATTGTCCTCCAGATAGACTCAGCATCAAGAATTGAGCTGTTCCATAAAAAAAGAATGAAATGATGCCACTTGCAACAACATGGATGGACCAGAGATTATCATATTAAGTGAAGTAAGTCAGAAAGAGAAAGACAAATACCATATATGTGGAATCTAAAATATGACACAAGTGAACTTATCTACGAAGCAGAAACAGAATCAGAGACA
The DNA here is from genome assembly GCF_028021215.1 of Eschrichtius robustus. Lineage (NCBI taxonomy): Eukaryota > Metazoa > Chordata > Mammalia > Artiodactyla > Eschrichtiidae > Eschrichtius > Eschrichtius robustus. The sequence continues at coordinate 42,468,227 of NC_090845.1, forward strand.
TAGAGAATAGACTTGTGGTTGCCAAGGGGGAGAGGAGGGTGGGGGAGGGGTGGACTGAGAGTTTGGGGTTAGCAGATGCAAACTATTATATATAGAATGGATAAACAGCAAGGTCCTACGGTACAGCACAGGGAACTATATTCAGTATCCTGTGATAAACCATAATGAAAAAGAATATGAAAAAGAATGTATATATAATCACTTTGCTGTATGGCAGAAATTAATACAACATTGTAAATCAACTATACTTCAATAAAATAAATTATAAAAAAAAAAAGAATGGAGCTGCTGAGTGGGAAGATACATGTGGATGAGCCTTGGTGTTTCTTGAATTGTGTTCCATGAGAAAACTAATCTGTAAGAATGCTCATAGGTTTTACAAGAATAAAGGCTTCTCTGGTTGTATAAATGTGGTTTTGCTGCTGTTGTGTTTAACTGCAGGGCTTTTTAGAGCTCTTAAAATGTCAAAATGTTCTATGAAATTCCAAGAGAAGGGAATAGTACTCAATGTTTCCTACAAGTTTTTGAACAAGGAACACTTTCTAGCAGAAACTTTCACAAGCTAGTGTTCCTCACATCCCCTCAGAAATGCTAGGATGATCTCTACCTAACCAGTCTTCCTGTGAAAGTCTTAGGTTGCCTGATTTCTCTTATAGTATGGAAAGCTCTGGACGGGGAATTGAGGCCTGGGCTATGTTTTCTTTCCTAGCGGGACATGGTATTATTGATGCTGTCATAAAGTATATTTGTGCTTAGTTTTCCAGGAGTGGTTGAGGGTTTGTGTCAATCCAGCTGTAGTTGCTTACTCTGCCTGTCTTGTGATCAAAACCAGATGACTTGCACCAGACAAAATGTGAAATCAGATGAGCCACAGCAGTTATGTTCCAACCAGTGGAACAAACTTCAATGGCCCCTGAGGACCTGGGACTGGGGACAATCCTTCCGGTTTCTTTTTAATTGTGTTTCCTTACTGTCTTCTCTTGGAAAAGGCTTCTGTGGTCTGCATGAGATCAATCAGTTAGTGTCTTCTATTTGCAAGGTCTTTTGCTCAGCAAAGAGATGAGAGCCAACAGGCAAACTCTTTGCACAGTTGCCAAGGATGGTTGAAATATGATCCTTAACAGCAGACCAGCAGGCTAGGATGGGCCCTCAGTGCTTTTCTTCAGAAGTCTTCTCATTCCCAAACCCTTTTCAAACTGCAGTTTCCTTTCCTTTCTTGTGAAACAGTCAAAAGAGGCAGCTTTTTGTTGTGGAGGAGCAAATCTGAGTTCTGTGCCTTGACTGTTTGTTGGAAGAGAAAGAGTTGGGGTGAATTGGGCTGCCCCAACCAGCTCCTCATAGGCCTGAACTAACAGATACACAAACTGTCTGGGGGTCCCCTGGCTAATGATCACAAGTACATGCTCCCAACATGGCTTATTATCATCTGTAGATTTGGCCAATACTATAGCTGGAAAAATCTTTGTACCCTGAGGCACTTCTGTTAGTCACGAGCATTAAACTTGGCAAAAAGATTCTACAACATGAGAGAAGGGAGATGTCGCATTTCATGTGGTAGCTTTGGTTCTTTTTTTTTTTTTTTTTGATGTACAACATAATGATTTGACTTGCATACGTCATGAAATGGTTACCACAATAGGTTTAGTGAACATCCATCATCTCATACACATACAAGTTTAAAGAAATAGAGAAAAAAAAAACTTGATAGTTTCCTTCACTGTGTAAAAGCTTTTTAGTTTGATGTAGTCCCATTTGTTTATTTTTGCTTTTGTTTCTGTTGCCTGAGGAGACATATCCAAAAAAAATATTGCTAAGACCAATGTCAAAAAGCATATGTCTATGTTTCCTTCTAGAAGTTTTAGGATTTCAAGTGTTACATTTAAGTATTTAATCCAGTTTGAGTTTATTTTTGTATATTGTGTGAAAAAGTAGTCCAGTTTGGTTCATGCAGCTGTTCTACCATTTATTGAAAAGACTGTCTTTCCCCCATTGTATATTTTTGCCTCTTTTGTTGTAGATTAATTGCCCATGTAAGTTTGAGTTCAATTCTGGGCTCTCTATTCTGTTCCATTGATCTATGTGTCTGTTTTTGTGCCAGTACTATACTGTTTTGACTACTGTAGCTTTGTAGTATAGTTTGAAACCAGGGAGCATGATACCTCCAGCTTTGTTATTTTTTCCCAGGATTGCTTTGGCTATTCAGGGTGTTTTGTGTTTCCATACAGATTTTAGAATTATTTGTTCCAGTCCTGTGAAAAATGCCAGTGGTATTTTGATAGAGATTGTATTGAATCTGTAGACTGCCTTGGGTAGTATGGTCATAGTAACAATATTAATTCTTCCAATCCATGAGCATGGTATATCTTCCCATCTGTTTGTGTCATCTTCAATTTCTTTCATCAGTGACTTATAGTTTTCCAAGTACAGGTCTTTTACCTCCTTAGTTAGATTTATTCCCAGGTATTTTATTCTTTTTGATGATTGTGAATGGGATTGGTTTTTAATTTCTATTTCTGATAGTTTGTTGTTGGTGTATAGAAACACAAAAGATTTCTACATATTAATTTTGTATCTTGCAATGTAACCAAATTCATCGAGTTCTAGTAGTTTTTTGGTCGTGTCTCTAGGATTTTCTGTGTATAGTATCATGTCATCTGCAAATAGTGACAGTTTACGTCTTCTTTTCTGATTCAAATGTCTTATTTCTTTTTCTCATCTGATTGCTGTGGCTAGGACTTCCAATACTATGCTGAATAAAAGTGGTGAGAGTGGGCATCCTTGTCTTGTTCCTGATCTTAGAGGAAATGCTTTCAGCTTCTCACCATTGAGTATGATGTCAGCTGTGGGCTTGTCATATATGGCCTTTATTACATTGAGGTATGTTTTCTCTATACCCACTTTGTTGAGAGTTTTGATCTTAAATGGCCTGAATTTGAATTCTGTCAAATTCAAATTCAAATTCTTTTGAATTCTGTCAAAAGCTTTTTTTTACATCTATTGAGATGACCATATGATTTTTATTCTTCAGTGTGTTAATGTGTGTATCACATTGATTGACTTGCAGATACTGAACCATCATTGCATCCCTGGAATAAATTTCACATGATCATGGTGTATGACCCTTTTAATGTATTGTTGAATTTGGTTTGCTAATATTTTGTTGAGGACTTTTGAAGTTATGTTCATCAGTGATGTTGGCTTGTAATTTTCTTTTTTTGTGATATCTTTGTCTGGTTTTAGTAACAGGGTGTTGCTGGCCTCCTAGAATGAGTTCAGAACCGTTCCCTCCTGTGCAATTTTTTGGGAATGATTTGAGAAGGATAGGTGTTAACTTTTCTCGAAATGTTTGGTAGAAGTTGCCTGTGGAGCCATCTGGTCCTGGACTTCTGTTTGTCAGGAGGTTTTCTTGTTTGTTTGTTTGTTTTTGCTGATATTTAGTGGTAATTTGTCTGTTCATATTTTCTATTTCTTCCTTCTTCAGTCTTAGGAGAGATTGTACATTTCTAGGAATTTGTCCCTCACAGCCAATCACTGCCCCCAGCCTCCATTGCCCTGTTGTGGAAACACACCACACAGCTGGAGGGGCTGTGGCAGTCCTCCACTGTTAGAGATAGGGACCATCCTGATGCACTGCCTGTGTAAGCACCAGCACTGGCCACCCCTGCCCCACTCAGACACTGTCCTGGGTTAGAGTCTCCTCAATGCCCCATGGCTGAGCTCTCTCCCTGGTTGTGGCAGCCCTCGCTTCAGTGCAGAGCTGGGAGGTGACTTAAGTGGGCTGGAGTGTTTGCTTGGCTCAGGCTGGGGCACGCCCCAGCGTAGTCACAGGAAACTGGGCAGTCACTGGAGCAGTCCTCAATCCACCCTCTCCCCCTGCCTCATGAGCAAGCCAGCACTTGTGTGGCCCTCACAAGTGGAGTCCAGGCTTCCCACAGCCTTCCTGTTAGTCTCAGTGGCCCTCCAACTAGCCAAGGGGGCTTGTCTCCCCTGTGTTGGACCCCAGGACTGGGATGCCCAATACGTGACTCAAACCGCTCACTCTCCAGGGTGGGGAATCTCCACCTGTGTAATCCCCCTTTTCTTCTGAGTCTCCTCCCAGGGACACAGGTCCCGACTCAATTGTTTTTATTCCCTTCCTGCTCGATTACATGTGTCTTAAAGCCTTGGTTGTACAGGACTCTTTCTGCCAGTTTCCAGTTAGTTTCCAGTGAGAATTGTTCCACACGTTGATGTATTTTTGATGTGTTCATGGGGGGAGGTGAGTTCCACGCCCTCCTACTCCACCATCTTGATCAATTCCCCAACAGTAAGTGTTATTTAGTGAAACATTTGATTCATTTATATGTATGGGTCCTGATGTAAAATATTTCTTACTCAGAGTCATGGTTGAAAAAATTGAAAAACACAGTTCTAGGATATCAGTCCAAAAGCATGGGGGACACTTGTGAGGATGAAAGGAGGTGATTCAGGCAAAGTGCCAAGAGCTCAACATATTCAGCTGTTGTCAGGATGGGTTACAGAATTTGCGGGGCCCAATGCAAAATGAAAATATGAGACATCTTGTTCAAAAAGCAGGAAAAATATGCTATTAAAGGTACCAAAATATAAAGCCTTTTCTTCTCGTCCATAGTCTCTCTTTCCACCTGTCATGTTCCTTTTATTTGCTATTTTTAAAAATTTATTTATTTACTTTCGCTGCACCGGATCTTTTCGTTGCGGCATGTAGGATCTTTAGTAGCATCATGCATGCGGGATCTAGTTCTCCGACCAGGGATTGAACCCTGGCCCCCTGCATTGGGAGCGTGGAGTCTTACCCACTGGACCACCAGGAAAGTCCCTATTTGCTATTTAAAGTCCTGTTCCCTTGGGCATGCATCCTGTGGGTTAAATGCAGACCTGAAGGGTCTGTGAACGGGGACCCTGGGGCTTTGCCCTGAGACTGGGTCCATGTGGCTCTCCAGCTTCTGGGTTCCCTCCCCCCTCCAGCTGCCAGACTGACAAGCAATGTTGTGCGGCGGTGAAGTCTCTCCGGGCAGCTCCCCTTCCAGAGGGCCCACTGCTACAATCCACAGCAGATGAAAAGGAATGACTCCCAAAGGACTGCAACCTCTGTGCCTGGATCTGCTCAGTATCTGGATTGGTGGTGGGTGAGAGGCTTGGCCTCCCAACACCCCCTGAGTCACCCACTAAACGTGCTAAGGAGCTGTTAGCCCTGGCAAGGACCCCAGCCACCTCGCCCCACCTTGTGGCCTGCTGTGTTAACTCTTTTCAGCACAGGGAGCCTTCTGAATGTGGGCCCTGTGCAACCACAGAGAAGCTGGCCCTGGATGCTCTCCTTCTGCTGCTGTAAAGAAGCCTTGTCCCAGGAAAGGACACAGGAGAGTGAGGAATGCAGGCTGCTCTCTGAAGATGGTGGGCACAGAGAGGAGTCTTTGAAGACTTCAGGGTCAGTGGCTGTGAGGGCAGGGAGTTTTGGCTATTTGACTCTGTGCCCTCTAGTGTTGGGTGGAAAACAGAGGCTGAAAGTGCCCATTTTCACGTTCTGTCCCTTAACCACTGACAAAGAGTCTCTCCTTGACGAAACTTTAGTCAGGCAGGCTCTTCTGAACCCTCTCCTCAACTCGGCCTTGACTTTTGGGCTTCTGTGTTCATCTCTGCATTGTCTAATTTTAGCAAGAATCCTAAGTCAGTTTAGCCAGAATCCTCCATCCTTCATATCTGATTACCCTCCATGTCTGATAGGGTTCCTCATACCCCACCATCCCCCAGGTGACGTCTGATCACTCTGGCCTGACCTGTGAGGATTCTTAGTAATTTTCCATCCTCTGACTACCCCTCTCCCCCCACCCCCTGCCCTGCCACAAACCTGCCCCTGCTCCTTGACTATAAATTCCTACCTTCTATGCTGTATTCAGAGTTGAGCCCAATCTCTCTCCCCCACTGCAAAACCCCATAGCAGTGGGCTCTACACCTCTAGCAATGGTACTGAATAAAGTCTGCCTTACTGTTCTCTAACAAGTGTCATGAATATCTTTTTCTTTACCACTGCCAGTCACGCCCTCTGCTTAACCTAACCCCTACGAACTCAGTGTCATCATGGGAAGAGACAAGAGGAAAATACGATTAAAAAAATCAAAATTGATAGCAATTACTTGTATCAGGAGATTAAGCAGACACTACAATTTCTTGATACACGTGTCCTTTGTTACTTCTCTGACTAAGAAGTGCACCTTCTAGAATTTAAAGAGAATAAAAACTTGAGAGCCTATGTGTGTTAGTTAACCACTGCTGCATAACAAACCACTCCAAAACATAGTGAGTGGCTTAACACACCAACCATTTACATGGCTCACAAGTCTGTAACTTGGTCTGGGTTCAGCTGGGCAGGTCCTTCTGTTGGTCTCAGCTGGGCTCCCTCGTACCTCTGCAGTTGGCTCCCCATCAGCTAGTAGCTGTGTTTCTAGAGTTTGTATGGCAGTAGCTGTGGCAACAGGGCTGACTGGGTCATGAGGCTCTCAGGCCAGGACATGTTTACATAGAGGCAGGTAGGTTTTCAGGAGAAACAGGCGATGGCAAGCTCCAATGCACAAGTGCTTTTGAAGTCTCTCCTTGTGTCACATACGCCAATATCCCATTGGCCAAAGCAAGTCATGTGGCCAACCCAGATGCAACAGGTGGAAAAATAGATTCCATTTTTTGATGCAGCGATCTATAATGTGCCTTTCAGGGGCATGGATGCTGGGAGCGGAAAAATTCATAGCCTTCTTTCTAATCTACACACTATGCTATTGATTCACTGGAACCCCATTTTAGGAAACAGAGAAATCAGTTACAACTGGTATAATCTTTAAATTGGATTCCAAACCACTCTAAGATTGGGTGCTCATTTATTCTTTTATGAAAATTGAGTCATTTTAAAGAAGTCTGAATCAAATATAAAGAAGAGCAAACAGCTCATTTTTAGGGGGCCTAAACAGTTTGACAACAACAACAAAATGCACACACACAGGCATTGATTTACTCTTCATTATAGGAAAAAACATAAAACTATAAACTCTGTCTGAAAATTAATAGACGTACCAGCAGAACACACTGGATCTCTTTTAACTCTTTCTGCCTAGCCAGAAACCATTAATAAAGGCTGTTTATCTGTTTTGTGTTCTTTTCTTTTAGTTTGCTATCATTATACCATATTGTGGGTTGTTCTCTCTCCTCACTACTCAGACTTGAAATGTAGAGCAAGAAAGTAGCTTTCTTCTTTTTTTCTTACAGCTATAACAGAAGAATTAAAGTCATACAGAATGTGTGCTGTCCCCTGAGTATTTAAGTTTTTAAAGAACCAGAACTTTACATCTCTAAAATTGCCCTCAGGAATCTTAATTTGGACTTGACAACACTCACACAATGGGATTTTGATGCTTTTACTGTCAATAAACTTTAAAAATATGTCTTCTAATTCAAATATGGCTTCTGATTGCTTTTCCTTCTTCCTGAAAATTGTATGTATTCAAAGGCATGAGAGCTAGCTCTTAGAAACGTTTAGCAGTCAGGCACAGACTGGGCTTTGGCACAGAAGGCCAGGGAGAACACTCTGGGGAGTGAAGACCCCTAGTCTCTGCCCTCTCCGAGGCAGAAAGTACCCTAGGAGGCGTCTCTTCACCCAGGGGCCTGGACAACCAGGCCTGCATTTCCTGTGGCCAGTAGCTGGTGGCACTGGGGTCCTTCCCAGGGGTTGGTTCCCATGTTGGATTGGAGGTCAGAGGGAGGGCACCACCTCTTGGTATACGCACTGCTGTAGGCACGTTATGAGGGGACTCACAAATGCTTTTACTTTACTCCCTTGAGCACGAGCCCTGTAGAAGAAATTGTTTTAGTCTTCTCAGGCTGCCATAACAAAATATCATAGAATGGGCGGCTGAAATAACAGACTTTTGTTTTTTCACAGTTCTGGAGGATGAAAGTCCTAGGACAGGGTGCCAGCATGGTCGGGTTCTGGTGAGGGCCCTCTTCCTGGCTTGCAGAGGGTGCATTCTCACTGTGTCCAAACATGGCCTTTCCTTGATGCATGCAGGTGGAGAGAGAGCATTTTTGTATCTCTTTCATATCTCTTCCTCTTCTTATAAAGGCACTAATTCCACTCATGGGGGCTCCATCCTTATGACCTCATATAACCTAATTTCGTCCCAAAAGTCCCACCTCTAAATATCATCAAATTAGGGGTTAAGGCTTCAACATAGGAATTTGGGCAAGAGATAAAATTCAGTCTGTAACACAAGTATTGATCTGGTGATGGGGTAGGGAGGGAACAGAGCTCCTGGAGGCTAGAAAACCTCACTCTACAGAACAACAGTTTGCTTCTGGTACCCACCTCCCAGTGCAGGTATCCAGGACCAGCCTAAGAGCTCTCGAACTGCAGGCTCCTCCTCCTGCCCAGAACTACTATTGCTGAGCCCTTTCACAGCAGCACAGGGCAGCTAGCCAGGACCCTCTGGAAGGCTGGAAGCCACACTGAGCACAGGAGGCTCTCCACATTCCCACTTACTTCCTCTGGATATACCCTGTTACTCGTGTAACACCAGTAGACTGCATTTTCTAAAGATGGCTTAAACAGTATCTTCCATCCCACATGCTCTTCTACACCAGTGCCACTCTCACATTAAGAGGTAGCGTCTCTGTCCCATCTCCTTGAAACTGATGGACTTTTTGACTGTCTCAACCAATAGAATGTGAAGAAAGTGATGCTATGTGACTTTTTTGGGGGGGGTTGTGCTTTTTTTAAAATTGTGTTTCCAATGGAGAAATACATCATCTGTTTACAAAATAACTCTTGAAAAATACAAGGTGTACAGATACTATAAAACAAAGCTAACTCCAGTCATGAGACACTACGTACAACATGCGAAAGCAACAGTCTGATATTCAGGTTATGAAAACTAGAATTAAAAAGTCACTACACAGAAAATGTCCAAGTTTCCAGCTTGGCAAAACTTGGGTGCAGTTACATGAAAGATTTAATAAACTGAATTCTTTTTTCTCCAATGTATAAACAAAATGAAAAGACTAAATCTATGTGACTTTGGAGGTGTGATCATGAAACTGCTCTGCACTTCCATCTTAGTCTCTTGGTGTGCTCATTTGTGGAATCAGCCATCATATTCTTACGAAAATCAAGCGAGCCCATACAGAGAAATCACATGAGAGCCACGGAGAGGAGTTCTGGATGATACCCAAGCTGAGGTTCCAGCCAATAGCCAAGTCACCCCCAGCCTTTGAATCTTTCCAGTGAAGGCTCCAGAAATTGAAGAGCAGAGGCAAGCCAAGCTGTCTCTACTGTCTTCTGTCCAAATTCCTGATCCATAGACTCCATGAGCAGACCAAAATGTTTCTTGGTTTACATCACCATGTTTGGGGAGGTTGGTTAGGTAGAAATAGTGACTGGACCAGGGATTCCTACCTGGGATCCACAATCAGAAGAAAACGCACAATCCTACCCTAGGGAAGCAGCATTACAAGTAGGGTGACCAAAAAAGAAGACATACAGATGGCCAAGAGGCACATGAAAAGATGCTCCACATCACTAATAATTAGAGAAACGCAAATCAAAACTGCAATGAGGTGTCACCTCACACCAGTCAGAATGGCCATCATCAAAAAATCTACAAACAATAAATGCTGGAGAGGGTGTGGAGAAAAGGGAACCCTCTTGCACTGTTGGTGGGAATGTCAATTGATACAGCCACTATGGAGAACCGTATGGAGGTTCCTTAAAAAACTAAAAATAGAACTACCGTACGACCCGGCAATCCCACTACTGGGCATATACCCTGAGAAAACCGTAATTCAAAAAGAGTCATGTACCAAAATGTTCATCGCAGCTCTATGTACAATAGCCAGGACATGGAAGCAACCTAAGTGTCCATCACCGGATGAATGGATAAAGAAGACGTGGCACATATATACAATGGAATATTACTCAGCCATAAAAAGAAACGAAATTGAGTTATTTGTAGTGAGGTGGATGGAGTTAGAGTCTGTCATACAGAGTGAAGTAAGTCAGAAAGAGAAAAACAAATACCGTATGCTAACACATATATATGGAATCTAAAAAAAAAAAAAAGAAAATGGTCATGAAGAACTTAGGGGCAAGATGGGAATAAAGACACAGACCTACTAGAGAATGGATTTGAGGATACAGGGAGGGGGAAGGGTAAGCTGGGACAAAGTGAGAGCGTGGCATGGGCATATATACACTACCAAACGTAAAATAGATAGCTAGTGGGAAGCAGCCGCATAGCACAGGGAGATCAGCTCGGTTCTTTGTGACCACCTAGAGGGGTGGGATAGGGAGGGTGGGAGGGAGGGAGACGCAAGAGGGAAGAGATATGGGGACACATGTACATGTATAACTGATTCACTTTGTTATAAAGCAGAAACTAACACACCATTGTAAAGCAATTATACTGCAGTAAAGATGTTTAAAAAAAAAAGACGTGGTACATATATACAATGGAATATTACTCAGCCATAAAAAGGAACGAATTTGGGTCATTTGTAGAGATGTGCATGGACCTAGAGACTGTCATACACAGTGAAGTAAGAAAGAGAAAAACAAATATCGTATATTAACGCATATATGAGGAATCTAGAAAAATGTTACAGATGAACTAGTTTGCAAGGCAGAAATAGAGACACAGATGCAGAGGACAAACGTATGGACACCCAGGGGGGAAAGGGGAGGGGTGGGATGAATTGGGAGATTGGGATTGACATATATACATTAATATATATAAAATAGATAACTAATGAGAACCTGTTGTATAGCACAGGGAACTCTACTTCACTTTGCTGTACAGTAGAATGTAACACAACATTGTAAAACAACTATACTCCAATAAAAACAAAAAAACAGAACAAAACAAAAAAAACAAGTAGGTGACCAACTATCCTGGTTGCCTGGGACTGAGCAGTTTTCTGGAATGCAGGACTTTCAGTGCTAAATCCCAGGAAGTCCTGGGGAAAACTGGGATGAGCTGATTATCTTAAGTGAGGGTTAAGTCCCTCTAGGAAGAAATAATCAGTGCAGGAGATGGGTCTTTCCAGGGGTGGAGGATTTTTTCCAGCTTTATTAAGATATTTGTATAAGGTTAAGGTGTACAACATGATGATGTGATACACGTATATATAGCAAAATGTTTAGCACAATAAGGTTAGTAAACACATGCGTCACCTCACATAATTACCTTTTTTGTTGTTGTTATGGTGAGATAATTTAAAATCTACTCTCATAGAAACTTTCAAGTATACAATACAATATTAAGTATAATCACTGTGCTATACATTATATCACTGGAACTTATTTCTTTTATAACTGGAAGCTTGTACCCTTTGACCAACAGACATCTCCTCATTTCCCCCCCATCCTGGAGGACTTAAAAATGCACATAAAGAGTATTTGGAGCCTCATTTGCTTAATAGAAAACATTAAAAAAATAAAAATTTCTTAACCCTTAGGGATTAAGAATCTGGGTTGGAGAGTGGGAAAAGGGAGGAATTTAAGGGTGTGTTTGTGTGTGTGTGTGTGTGTGTGTGTGTGTGTGTGTGTGTGTTGAGGAAGGTAGTTGTCATAGGAGAGGAAAGCTTGCATGCTGCTCACTTCTCAGGAAGCTGTTACTTGCCTGAGCAGGGGTGGGACTAGGGTGAGGCAGGTGAGGTACTTGCCTCAGGTGCAGAATTTGAGGAGGTGCCAAAACAGTCAGCAATCAAGATGTATAGTATTTTAATGCAATATTTAAAAAAACCAAATTGGCAATCTATAGCCCACAGGGCAGCCTCCTGTTATGATAAATAAAGAACCAAGGCCAGTATTAGGGTGAGACAGTGAGGTAGAACTGGATCCTGTCTTTATGCAAAATATTGCTATTTTCTTCATCATGGGCATTTTTCCACAGAAGACATACAGATGGTCAACAGGTACATGAAAAAATGCTCAGCATCATTAATCATCAGGGAATGCAAATCAAAACCACAATGAGATATCACCTCTCACCTGTTAGAATGGCTGTCATCAAGATGACAAAGCGATAACAAGTGTTGACAAGGATGTGGAGAAAAGGGAACCCTCCTGCACCGTTGGTAGGAATGTAAATTGGTGCAGCCACTGTGGAAAACAGTATGGGGGCTCCTCAAGAAATTAAAAACAGAACTACCATATGACCCAGCAATTCCACTTCTGGGCATTTATCCAAAGAAAACAAAAACACTAACTCCAAAAGAAATATGCACCCCTATGCTCATTACACCATTATTTACAATAGCCAGGCTATGGAAGCAACCTAAGTGTCCACTGATGAACGAAAGGATAAAGAAGATGTGGTATATTTATACAATGGAATATTATTCCACATAAAAAAAGAATAAAATCTTGCTATTTTTGATGACGTAGATGGCCCTTGAGGGCATTATGCTCAGTGAGATAAGTCATACAGAGAAAGAAAAATACTGTATGATATCTCTTATGTGGGGAATCTAAAAAAAATTTAGCGATGTTGAACATCTTTTCACGTGCCTCTTGGCCATCTGTATGTCTTCTTTGCAGAAATGTCTATTTAGGTCTTCTGCCCATTTTTTTACTGGGTTGTTTGTTTCTTTGATATTGAGCCGCATGATCTGTTTGTAAATTTTGGAGACTAATCCCTTGTTGGTCGCATTGTTTGCAAATATTTTCTCCCATCCTGTGGGTTGTCTTTTCATTTTGTTACAATGAGATACCACCTCACACCAGTCAGAATGGCCATCATCAAAAAATCTACAAACAATAAATGCTGGAGAGGGTGTGGAGAGAAGGGAACCCTCCTACACTGTTGGTGGGAATGTAAATTGGTGCAGCCACTATGGAGAACAGTATGGAGGTTCCTTTAAAAAGCTAAAAATAGAGCTACCATATGATCCAGCAATCCCACTCCTGGGCATATATCTGGAGAAAAACGTGGTTTGAAAGGATACATGCATCCCAGTGTTCATTGCAGCACTGTTTAGCCAAGACATGGAAGCAATCATCAACAGATGAATGGATAAAGAAGATGTGGTACATATATACAATGGAATATTACTCAGCCATTAAAAAGAATGAAATAATGCCATTTGCAGCAACATGGATGGACCTGGAGATTATCGTACTAAGCGAAGTAAGTCAGACGGGGAAAGATATATGATATCGCTTATATGTGGAATCTAAAAAACTGATACAAATGAACTTACTTACAAAACAGAAGCAAACTCACAGACTTAGAGAAAGAACTTATGGTTACCAGAGGGGAAGGGTGGGAGGGAGGGATAGACCGGGAGTTTGGGATTGACATGCACATTGCTATATTTAAAATAGATAACCAACAAGAACCTACTGTATAGCACAGGGAACTCTGCTCAATATTCCGTAATAACCTAAATGGGAAAAGAATTTGAAAAAGAATAGATACATGTATATGTATAACTGAATCACTTTGCTGTACACCTGAAACTAACACAACATTGTTAATCAATTATACTCCAATATAAAATTTAAAAAAAACCCCAGCAAACTCATAGATACAGAGAATGGATTGGTGGGGGTTTCTAGAGGCAGGGGTAGGGGGTGGGAAAAATGGGTGAACTGCTTTTTTATTTTTTAGTTTAAATATATTGAATAATTTATAATAATAATAAATAAAAGTCAGACTAATGGTTACCCTTGTGGTAGTATAGACTTTGGGAATGTTTGGGGGTGTAAAAAATATCTCATTAAGCTGTTATTTATCTTAATTTCTGAGATTTTGGCACTACCTTAAATTTTGTGCTCTAGTGAGACCCTCACTTGCTTCACCCTAGTTCTGATACCGAGCAGGACACTGTGGGGCTCCTGGGCACAAAGGCCTTTCTGTGCCCCCCATTTCTTGATGATAGGAAATAGGCTTCATTCAGCCTCCATGACATTCCCTGAGTTCCAATGGGCAGGTTCAAACAGATGCTAATTAGGGAAGGGAGGGGATGCAGAGACAAGGGAGGAACAGTCAAAAGACACAATAGTGCAGCCTTGGGGCAGGGTCCTGGTTCCCCCTCAAGGGATACACAAACAATATCTTTGAGCTGTTTTGCAGACACTGAAAGCCCCACCAGGTGGGAGAAGTTAACTGTATGCTGCCCACAAGCACGGAGACCCCATACCGGTTGGAACCAGAAGGTTGATGATGCCGACTCCCGCTTACCTCACCACCAACCAATCAGAAGAATGTCCACGAGCTGATCACGCCCTCTTTGAACCATTACTATAAAACTTCTCACTACCCCCTCCAGGTCGGGACACACAGTTTTTGAGGGCATTAGCCTCCTGTGGCCCCCTTTGCCTGGCGAAGCAATAATGCTATTTTTTTCTACTTCACCCAAAACTCTGTCTCCGAGATTTAATTCGGTGTTGGGGTACAGAGGCCAGATTCGGCTTCAGTTCTCCCACCTTATTTGGAAAACCCCACTTCCTAACAGCAGCCAGAAGCTGTTGGCCGCCCTCTTGAAGGTCTTAGACCCCCTTTGCTGGTGTGGTACGCCTCTCTCCCACCTTCTGTGGGCTTTGCTCCTAATGGCCTGTGCTTTTGACCTTCTGCAGAGGCCCATCCTTGGACTGCTGAGGCCAGAAGTGCCTGAAGATTTTTGTCCTTGGGGTGACCCTTAGCCAATGTCCGACAGATACAGAAGTACAAAAGCTCAGCTCGCTTGCCTCCGGCCCTCCTAAACTCTGAAGAGCAGTTTTTGCCTCACCTAAACTCCCAGCCTTGCTTGGCACTGTCCCCTGCTCCCTTCCCAGTTTCTCTCAGGAGCACCTTCTGCATAAATCACGTCTGCCTGAGTTCTCATCCCAGAGGCTGCTTCCGGAAGAATCCCACCGCTCAGTAAAACTTAAGAGCCCAAACTTAAGAGCCCTGTAGAGCTCTTGTTTTTTTCAGGTTCTGCCTATGAAGTAAGGTTTCCTTAGCAACGAGAGTCATCACTATGGCAACTCTGAGTCATGGTTACCAAGGGAAACTCGACTTTCTGAAAAGAGAGATCGGCACTCATCGCTTATCTTGGTATTTTTTTCCCCCCTCAATTCTACTTTTTCTCTCCATGGCAGTTGTGTGTGGGCTGTAGGGTTCTTTGCTTCTCTTAAAATGGTTCCTTTTAATGAAACTTGCATGAAATGGATCAGGCATGTGACTGGAGAGACCACTGCTTGGTTGCCCCTTGAGAGTGCCATGACCCCAGCTAGATGCCAGGGTGCAGGGCACCCGCAGATGTGGTTGGTCCACAGAGTGAGGTCAAGACATAAAACAGCCCAGTGTTCCATAGCCAGTCCACTCTGCCAGACTCTCCCCTGAAGTACCCAGGGAAGGGGTGGCTGAGGGTGGGTGCAATTGTAGCACCTCAGTATATGAAGCTTTACCATAATTTCAAAATGATGTTTCAGTGAAGGATGTTGGTACCTATGTAATTCTTTTTAAGTCAAAAGGACCTGTAAAAAGCAGCTAGCTCTTTGCATAAGGCTTTGTTCTCTGTGATGGTAAACTGTTTTTGTTTTTTCCTGAACGGGTCTCTCTCTTCAGGGCAGACATTGTGTGTGGTCTCCTGCTAGCTCAGGCTGCCTTGGCTGATGAGGAGGGCTAGCAGACTGGCAGGTGCCCTCTTGCCATTCTGTCCTGCTGCCTACTGGTTTCTCAGGAGAGAAGTGCAGTGCAAGGGTCAGGGCTGAGAGAATGGAGACACCTTGCTGACTTTATTTTAAAAAAGCAATTCACAACACAAAAGCCCTCTATTATTCTAAAAAGCCTTTCTCTTTCCTGTTCTGGCTCTCTGTTTCCATGGAAATGGAGCTAGTCACCAGCCAGAAAGTCAATGGCTGCAACGGTTGTATATTGTTCTTTGTTCTCTTCTTCGTGGAAGAAAAACACCTTGATTTCTATTTGTCCTCTTTGTAAGTGACAAGGTACTGTCATTGTAAAGCCCCAGATCAGACACTGAGTCATGACTGGGGCCAAGGAGAGGAGAATGCGCAGGCTTTCAGAAGAAAGGCCCTCTTCTTCCTCTTTGCCACCGAGCCCTGGAATAAATGCATCAGGGGCTGAGATGGGGGAGGGGGGCAGAGTTGATCCAGTCCCCCTAACCTCTAAGTTCAACCGGGAGACTCAGTGATGGAGGTGCTCCCTGGCTTGACATCGAGACTTAGCTGTTTGGATGGTTGTTCCCTTGGGGAAGAAATAACTCAGGGTGAGTCCATATTGAGGCACAGTAGATTAGTGCCGGTGTAGTGAGCACCACTGGCACCCCACCCAGACCCCTTCCACTCCTTTTACAAATGCTGTGTGCCCATCCCCCAGCATCTGCAGACTTTGCTGCTCATGACTGGCACCCGTGACCTTCAGAGGCTTGTCCCTGGGCACAAGAGTCACTTCATCTGTATAGATGTAATTTGATTACATCTGCAAGACCCTATTTCCAAATAAGATCATACTCACAGATGCTGAGGGTTAAGATTTCACCAAATGTTTTGGGAAGACACAACTGAACTCACATCGCAGTGTTATCTTTGTATAGGTTTGTCCTCTCTGATAAGATGACATTTGAGCAAAGACCTGGATAGAGTGCAAGGGTCAGCCAGAGTGAGCTATGTGGTTATTAAGAAGAACAGTAAGTGCAAAGGCCCTGAGGCAGGAGCAGGCTTGGTAGAGTCCAGGAGCATCAAAGAGGCCAGTGTTTCTAGAATAGAGTGAGCAAGGGGGGAGCGAGGTGGTAGGAGACAAGGTCAGAAAGGTAGCAGAGGGCTAGATTGTATAGAGTCTGATACACACTGTGGAGAGGACTTTGGCTTTGACCCAGAGAAAGATGGGAGCCACTGAAGGGTCATGAGCAGAGGAGGGATGTGATCTGACTTATGATTTTCAAAGATCCGTCAGGCTGATGTGTGGAGAATAGACTGAAGGGAAGGGATGGGGCAAACAGAGTGTCCAGAGAGGAGGCTGTGGTGAAAACCTGGGTGAGAGGTGATACTGACTTGGACCAGAGTTGTAGCTGCGAAGGTGGCAAGTGGCTGAATTTTAGGCGTATTTGGAAGGTACAGCCCAGCAGAGCAACTGCTCACTTACCCTCTCAGCAACATAGTGAGGTAAATACTTATTATCCCCATTTTACAAACAAGTAAACCAAGGCTTGTTGTATTTTATTTATTTGCTTTAGTGTCTTTTTATCATTCTTGGTTCCAAGATATAAGTCATCTGGCAAGTCTGAAGGGCTGTTTGAGTCTTTTAGAAGCAGAAGAGAAGTTAAGTAAGGGGTGATCTGCTCAGAATGTCAATGTGGAAAATAATCAATGACGTTGCTTCGTATTTGGAGATTTGAATGATTAACTCAAAGTTTTAGTCTCTCAGTTGTGTATGATCTGAAGCATGAAGAGATATCAAAAAGTTGGATGTCTATTCTCAACCACAGGCCACTTGACCAGGGTGAGAAGCCTATCATATCACCTCTGTCTTCATGGTCTCCCCACTCATTTTCTTTGATACCAGACCCCCTCTTTTACCAAATATTTGTAAACTTAGTATTGCTGGCATCTCCCACTACTGAAAGAGCCCTAGGCCTGTTTTAATCAGAAAGCTTAATAAGCTTGCCCAGAGTCACTCAGCTGCTAGTATGAGCTAGAATGAGGCCTGGCACCTAAGTCTGTCCAGCACTGGCACCGAGGTCTTAACAACCATGGTAAAAGTTCAACATCCCCTTTGCTGTCACCCTGCCTGGCTGTGGGCTGGCAATGTGGCCTGTGGGTAGAAAAGAGTCTGTAGTGGGCTGTATAATGAATTTTAAGCTATAGGGCCCCTTACATGCATGGGCTCTTTCCAAGGCCCTAGGATGGGCCATAGTAATATACACATACAGTTCTATGTTTTTGCAAAAATTTAAGAAGTAAGATATTTTAAACTGCAATTTCTGAAGACCTTATATTAGTTAAGGTTCTCCAGAGAAACAGAATATGTATTTATTTGTTTGTTTTATTTTTGTTTGTTATAAGGAATTGGCTCATGTGATTGAAAAGTCCCAAGATCTGAAGTTGCCAGCTGGAGACCCAGGAGAACTGGTAGTATAGTTTCAGTCGGAGTCCAAAGGCCTGAGAGCCAGGAGAGCCAATGGTATAAATTCCACTCCAAGGGCAGGAGAAGACCACCGGCCCAGCTCAAGGGTCAGGCAAACATAGTTTCCTCTTACTCAAACTTTTTGTTCTACAAACCTTCAACTGATTGGATAGGACCCATACACATTAGGGAGGACAATCGGCTTTACTCAGTTTACCAATTCAAAATTTTTAAAAATTTTTATTGAAGTATAGTTGATTTTCAATGTTGTGTTAGTTTTTGGTGTACAGCAAAGTGATATATATATATATATATATATATATATGTATATATATATGTATGTATATATGTGTATAGATATATATTCTTTTTTCAGATTCTTTTCCATTATAGGTTATTACAAGATATTGAGTACGGTTCCCTGTGCTATACAGTAGGTCCTTGTTGCTTATCTATTTTATATATAGTAGTATGTGTATGTTAACCAATTCAAATGTTAATCTCAACCAAAAACTCCCTCACAGACACACCCCAAATAATGTTTGACCAAATGTTTGGGCACTCCATAGCTCAGTCAAGTTGACACATAAAATTAACCGTCACAAACCTCTGTCTTGTTTCATTCTGACTTTTACTCCATGACACTTCCCCTCATGTTAGGTGGTGTCAGATAGTATTGGAGTGGTGTCTAATTCTGAGGATCTAACTAAGAGGAAGTTGAGATGGGGTTACATTTAGTTTGGGTTTAGTGGGATAAAAATTGACAAGTTGTATAAAGTCACTTCTGTGTACAGTTAGGTTATTGCTAGCCATCCTGGTGTAGGAATAGCTTCAAGGGGTACCTTTACCATCCACTGTGTAGATTCCCTTGGCATTGTGATATGGAAGATCAGGCACTGAGATTGTGTCATGATATGAACATATTCTTGTATCCAGCACCAGAATTACATGGGTAGCATAGAGAAACATTTGTGTTTTGATGGAAAACTACGCATTGTCTAGGGGATACTGCTCTTAATTATCAGTTTCTGATTCTATGGCATAAATTGCAGATAAACTACAGCAATGCAAAAATAATTCTTGTCTAAAGACATGCAAATTCTGTCCTATCTGGTAAAAGGTTCAACTGACTTCCCTAACCCCTGTAGAAAAACTGGATTATAAAGTCTCTTAAAGAACCTCTGTTCTGATCAGCTTACAAAGACAAATAAGCACTTATGTAAATTGGATAGTCCCCAAATTACCAAAAAATAAGGAAATTGAACTTCTGATACTTTAAATGTGCCAGAAGAAAAAAAATTCTTACAGAAACTAATTCAAAAATGTTTAAGAATCCAATTTCTTAATCTAGGTAAATCTTTGGTAAATAAGACTAATTCACTGTTTTTGGTAAAATAAAAACAGTTGCATCTTCTCTATGAGTGTTAAGTATAATATAAGCACACACTTTATTCTACTTAGGTATGTTCTTCTTGACTTATGAAGATTTAGTGACCAAATAAACTAGCATTATTGTTTAAGGTTATGAAAAATGTAAGTTTGTGTTTCACTAAATTGAATTGTTATTCTCATAAATTTTATTTCGACAGAAATTATGCTTTGTAGTATGCCCACTCGAGATAATTCCCAAGATTTTTAGGATACTCAAAAATTGGATTGTTATTAAATTGATAATTAATAGATGTTCATTGGATACCTAGATCATTTCTAAATAAGTTAGAATACTGAAACAGTGGTCATTAAGCATAACTTTAAGTTTATATCCTTTTGTTTCTTATTTTTATGTGCCATAGAGAGGCTATATCTTTGGGTCTGTTAAGTAATGTGTTGATTTTTGCCACATTGAGAGTTTGTATAAAGAATGTGTGTGACTATAGAAAGTTGTGTTAACGCATATTCATAGCTCTAAAATCCTTGTATGTGAGAGACAGTTCTCAATTATCCACCTCCCCCATGTCCCCCAGTTTTCTTTGTGAAATAGAAGTTATTTTGGCTAATAGTTATGTTGGGGAGGAAAAACTTTTCCTCTACCCTCTTATATCATCTGACTGGAGACTGTAAATTAAATTGACAAAAGACAGATTAGCAGAAGAAAAAACAGAGTTTATTTGTGCGTGCAACATGCACACATGTGGGAGAACTCTTGATGAGTAACTCAAAGGGGTGGTTAGAATTTGAGGCTATATACCAACTTAGTAAGTGACGGGGAGAGCGAGAAAGGGCACTTATGGGAAAACAAATGACTTTTTGGAATGATAAACGAATTTTCAGGAGAACAAACAGGAGATAAAGTTTGTGATGATATTTGTCTATACAGGTATGAGTGGTCTCCTTCATGGGCCATAAAATTCTCCTGGAGAAGGAATTTGGGGTAGGTTTTATTAGCATTCTCCCTTCTGGGAGTAGATCCAACCCGAAGAGGAATTTATGGCAGCCTTATTTCATAGAAGTTCCTGCTTTTAGTCATATAAGGGAAGTTCTGAGAGAGTTTGGTTTTTTTTTTCCCCCTGCATCTGTTGAATCTCAAAAGTCTTCAGCTTAAAATAATCTTCATACCAACTCTGGGTTTCCCAGTAGGTCCCCATAGTTATAATGAATATAGATGGTTGAAACTCCACTTGGGAGTAATAGTTTCAGAGAAATACACTTGTGGACATGCTTCTGTATTTCAAGGAAAATAGTAGTTTTGCCTTAAAAACAGCAGTTCTCAGAGTTTTGCTTGTTTTCTGGGGGGGAATGTCCTCCAAAACTCTTTATACTCTTCAACCTTGTTGAGGACCCCAAAGGGGTTGTTTGTTGTTGCTGTTTTTCTGGGTTCTAACTAATGATACTTACTGTATTGGAAACTGAAAGTAAAACATTGCTTAAATGTGTAAATTCTTGTTGATTTATTTAAAGACATTACTGATGAACATATTGCATGTTAACAGCATCTTAGTATTATTACTAAATTAATTCTGGCCTATAGACCCTCTGAGATCTGCCCTAAAGTAAAGTGTCAGTGTTAGTTTATTCCAGAACATGAACAAGCTTAACAAAGGACAAAACTTGGAAAGTGAATTTTATTTGCCTTAGTTAGGAATACTTGAGTCTGAAAAGCTATGAAATATGTTAAAATCTGAGCAAAGTTTCCTCAGTTTTGATGGGCTTGTTTTTTGTTTTGTTTTGTTTTGTTTTTTGGTTTACTTTTTGCCTTCACCTGTAGTATGAATGATTACTTTTTCTCTGTACTCTGCCTAGATGACAATTTTCTATGCTGTATGTTGACTTTATTATGCTTTTGGTCGTTTAAGAAAATGAACAAAAGTTCCTCACTTATTAAAGAGCTAAAATTCATTAGTCATGTTAAAGTCTATATATTTTTAAAATGTTTTCTTCTCACTTTGGTTAAATAGGTAACTGAGTATGGCTTCTTAACCTCCCATGATCCCATCTTAATCGTGTCTAAAATTCCTCTGATAACTTTTTTGATTTTTGCCGTCTCTAGACCAAATCCTAACAAAATAAAATAAAACTTTAAGAATAACTTTTTACACCTAAAAGTTCTCATATTTCCCCAGGGGCCCCTGGAAAACTACAAAGATTTGTTCTTTCACCTTATAAAAGAGACATGTTAGAAATAATTAGGACCTAGAGTCTGTCATACAGAGTGAAGTAAGTCGAAAGAGAAAAACAAATACTGTATGCTAACACATATATATGGAATCTAAAAAAAAAAAAAAAATGGTCATGAAGAACCTAGGGGCAATACGGGAATAAAAACGCAGACCTACTAGAGAATGGACTTGAGGATATGGGGAGGGGAAAGGGTAAGCTGGGACAAAGTGAGAGAGCGGCATGGACATATATACACTACCAAACATAAAATAGGTAGCTAGTGGGAAGCAGCCACATAGCACAGGGAGATCAGCTCTGTGCTTTGTGACCACCTAGAGGGGTGGGATAGGGAGGGTGGGAGGGAGGGAGACGCAAGAGGGAAGAGATATGGGGATATATGTATACGTATAGCTGATTCACTTTGTTATACAGCAGAAACTAACACAGCATTGTAAAGCAATTATACTCCAATAAAGATGTTTAAAAAAAAAAGAAAGAATTAGGTTTATTTGATAAGTTACTATTGATGAGTTGCATGAAGAGTTGTCAAATCAGAAGAGATGCTTAGCTTTCTCTAGGTTAAATTGGCATAGGTAAATTTTTTAACAAAAGTATTTTAGAATTTGGACATTGTTTGGGAAGTTCCTAGAAATATGTCAGTGCCCTCACTCTCTAGAATACGATTCTGTATCCTAGAGCCTTGAGGTTGTTTTGCGAGATGACATTAGTCAATAACAGTATAGTGTCACCAGCCATAATTTTGGGTGTTATTTAAAATGCTTTTTTGGCCACAGTCCTTCTTTTTACATTTAAATTTAGACCAATGGTTTTCAATTAAAGATGCCCATTGGACTTACCTATGGAGATTAATACAGATGTCTAGGACCTACTCCAGACTCATGGAATCTCTTTACTTGATATTCTTGATATATTCTTGGTATATTCATGATAAATTATTTTTTAGGATTACTATATGATATGATATAATATTACACCATATTGACATTGTATTATATTATATATTATGCCTCAATATTTTTTCTCTGTAAAAATGTTTATCCATTTTTATAAATCAGATGCAATGTTCATTGTCTTCCTCAAAAATAGTCTTAATCATAATACTTATAGATATTTTGTCTAGAATTTTTTGGATTGGCTTTATTATTCTGTTTTTCATGCCGCAGAAATAAACACATTTCCTTGTCAGTTGCATTATTCTTGCTATGAACTCTTGTCAGAACTTTCACTTTTGAAAATTATTGGTAGTAAATTAAATGCAGCTATTTTGAGTCTCTGTCATCTACAGATAATTTTTTTTCAGTTGTTGTTGTTTTATTCTGATGTTTCTCGGAAGGTACTGCAATCAGCACAGGCCAAACTTCTTGTCTTCAACAAAGAAGGAATGTCTCAGGGTCTTATGGACAAGGACTCTATTGGGTACTTCAGAGAAGAAACTCTTGGTTACAGGCTTCCTGTGGCATCACTTAGAAAACTTTGAGACCATACCAGTGGGCTGAATTAGTCAAGGTAGGCTCTAACCCAAGATACAGAGGAACAAGAATTACACATAACCAAATGCACTGAAGAGAGACGACAGTTTTGCTTGGACTATTACCGATGCTATTTTTTAAAAAAATTTTTATTTCATATTGGAGTATAGTTGATTAACAATGTTGTGTTAGTTTCAGGTGATGTTTGCTGTAGTCTGAATGTTTATGTCCCCTCCCCCCCAAATTCATGTGCTGAAACTTAACCCCCAATGTGATGGTATTAGGAGGTGGGGCCTTTGGGAGGTGATTAGTTCAGAGGGTGGAGGCCTCAAGGATGGAATCAATGCCTTCATAAAAGAGATCCCAGAGAGCTAGTTTGCCCTTTCCACCATGTGAGGACACAGTGAGAAGAAGCCCATCTATGAGCAAGTGGGACCTCATCAGACTCTGAATCGCTGGTGTCTTGATCTTGGACTTTCCAGCCTCCAGAACTGTGAGAAATTTCGGTTGTTTATAAGCTACCCAGTCTATGATATTTTGTTATAATAGCATGAACAACTAAGGCAGTGTTCTATTTTCTATTTATAAGGAAGCCCTTTCTCTTTCTTCTTAAGATATCTGTAACCCATAACGATTTGGCAGATTCTGCTTTTGAAAACTGAAATGAAACATTTGTAAAAGATATTTTGTCCTCTCTGTTTGACTCCTTTCAGAATTCAGAAACTCTTATTGAGTCTTCTTCCTTTTTATGGCAATATCGTTATTTGCATAGATTGTACCTGTTTTTTTTTTTAAAACCAGAATATAATTGGAAAAAAATTGGTCATGCAACCAAGGCCTTCCTTGAAATGTCGTATTTGAGAATGATGTTCATTTAATCAGGTATGACCAGCCCATTATGAGGAACTAGGTTGGCTTTATGGAGCCAGTGCTGACAAAGACCTCTGGGAAAAACTGGCCTAGTACCTGGCTCACATGGTCCCAGCCTTAGAAGCAGTGAGGAAGCCATTTCCTGGCTGTCTCCAGAAACTTAGGATAAGTTGGGGGAACATCAAGAAAAAAGGTATTTACTCAAATTTATGGGTTCGGCTGGTGACCAGAACCCATAACCTGGTGGCAAGAGTTCCTTGGTGTGGCTTCCTAACTTCAGCACAGCAAATAAGAAGAGGCACTGAAAAGTCAAACCTGAGATTCCTTATGAAAATTTCCAGCAAACTTAAAGAAGGCTTATTATGTGGTGGGTTAACCCTCTTGCTGCATCTATGTAAGTAATCAGGCCACACCTAAGCAGACCAACCTTATTTTATGATCATGAATAATCTTTATTATCTTTACTTGAGATTATTTTTGATGTCAAGTGGGGAGACTGTAACAGAAAAAGTGCTTCAGTGGAAAACTATGCTTTGTCTAAAGGACATTCCACCAGGTTATCAGATTCTGGGAGCCATTTTACAACTCTATAAATTGTAAGTACAGTAACAGCAATACAAAATAACTCTTGGCCATAGACGTGTAAATTCTGTTCTGTCCTGGAGAGGTTCAACTGATCTCCCTCCCTGACTGTGGGTAAAACCAGTTCTGCCTCCATTTGCAGATTCATTTCAATATTCTTTTACTCCATATAAATTCATGCTTTTTGACCTCACCTTTATAACATCTGCTTGGATCCCTATTGATTGAGTTAAAGTAAAAAATTTTTTTTAAACTTTAATTTACTTATTTATTTATTTATTTTTGGCTGTGTTGCGTCTTCGTTTCTGTGCGAGGGCTTTCTCTAGTTGTGGCAAGCGGGGGCCACTCTTCATAGCAGAAAGTAAAATTTTTAACATGTATTCCTTTTTATATTAGTATAAGAGTTATGCTTTTATATTTTCTGGAGTATTATCTTTTAACGGTAGTGAGGAAAAACAAAGTTTGAAATGTACTAAGGCTCCTAGAAGCTAGTCAGATGTGTAAAATTCTGAGTGGGGGATTTGGTTCTCCAAGATGCCTAGTCAAAGCAGAAGTTTTTTCCTGTTAGGAAGTATTTAATGATGCAGCAAATACAACCATAAATGTGCTTTGCAAGTGGATCAAGTTGTTAATTAATAAAATTTGTCTATTTTTGGGGGGAGGTTTGTGATGCTTGTGTTATATGCTTTAAAATTTATATGGCATATGTTTTTAGATTTGTAATTTGATGGGATATATTTCCTAATTCTAAATAACTATTTACTATTAAATCTAATCTTGTATTGCTAATATTGTGTTCTATTTCTTTTTTATTTATTTATTTATTTATGTTTTGTAATAACTTTTTTTTTAACATCTTTATTGGAGTATAATTGCTTTACAATGGTGTGTTAGTTTCTGCTTTATAACAAAGTGAATCAGCTGTACATATACCTATATCCCCATATCTCCTCCCTCTTGCATCTCCCTCCCACCCTCCCTATCCCACCCCTCTAGGTAGACACAAAGCACCGAGCTGATCTCCCTGTGCTATGCAGCTGCTTCCCACTAGCTATCTATTTTACATTTGGTAGTGTATATACGTCCATGCCACTCTCTCACTTCATCCCATACGACCCAGCAATCCCACTACTGGGCATATACCCTGAGAAAACCATAATTCAAAAAGAGTCATGTACCACAATGTTCACTGCAGCTCTATTTACAATAGCCAGGACGTGGAAGCAACCTAAGTGTCCATCATCGGATGAATGGATAAAGAAGATGTGGCACATATATACAATGGAATATTACTCAGCCATAAAAAGGAACGAAATTGAGTTATTTGTAGTGAGGTGGATGGACCTAGAGTCTGTCGTACAGAGTGAAGTAGGTCAGAAAGAGAAAAACAAATACCGCATGCTAACACGTATATATGGAATCTAAAAAAAAAAAAAAAAAAAAAGGTTATGTGTTCTATTTCTTAAAGAGGGCCTCTAAATGTATAAGCTTTAGGCTCTACTACACTTGGATCCTCACCCCTACCCAAGGCATGTGTTTTGTTTTCCTAAATGTAGGCTTTTAAATTTGGAATTGGTTATGATCATTGTCCCTTTCCACTCTGAAATTTCCTCTGTCCAACTTCCCCTTGTGTCCAGTAGCTTTGGAGTTGCAAGCAACAGGTGTCAAAGAAAAACCAGAGCTTCACAGTAGCTAAAGCCGTAAAAACAGATGTTATTCAAGACTATTGCAATAGGGAAAAAGAGACCTCAGTGTAGAACTAGGCTCAATTCAGAATACAGCACGGGCAAGTGGGAATTTATAGCCAAGGAGCAGGGAGGGGGTTGGTGAATTAAAAAATTACTAAGAAGAAACATCAGGGTGGAAGAGGAGATTCTGCTTAAACTAACCTATCAGGATTCTTGCTGAAGGTAGGCCAGCATGATCAAACATCACCTGGGGGATAGTGGAGTTTAAGGAACGTGATTAGATATTGAAGGTGATCAGGTATCAAGGGTTGGGGATTCTGGCTAAACTGAATTTAACAGGATTCTTGCTAAATCTGGACAATGCAGAGATGAACATGGAAGTCCAAAAGTCAAGACCTAGTTGAAAAGTTCAGGGGAGCCTGAGTAAAGTTTGGTCAAGGAGAGACTCTTTGTCACAGGTCATATTAGGAATTCAGCAAAGGGAAGTTGAATTAGGGACATATTTAATTTGGGTATAGTGGGCTATAATTATGTGTTCCTCATTCACTTTTGTCAAATAAAAAACAAATCCGACTTGGTAAGGTGAGATTTTACTCAAAAGGATTATTGCTGGTGGGGGAAAGGGATATTGCAATAGGGAGAATACTCTGACTGTAGATATGAAGGCCTCTCAAGGACTGGCCAAAAAAAAAGGTTTCTTTTATAGAGAGGGGTAAACTAGGCTAGAAAGAACTGGGTGTGGGGAAGAGGTATGAAAGGGTGGTTTGAACAGATAGCAGATCAGAGGATATTCTACCTGGAGACCATCTTATTCTTAGGGAGAGTAGTATGCTGGCTCAGGCTGAATGTGGGCCAAAGTTCAGAAGCTTGGAGGAAGGAGAAAAGCTTAACCGAAGTTCAGTTAGCAAGCATTTTGTTTTGATTGAGCAGGGAGGACAAGTGGTTCAGCCCCATTTATGAGGCAAAGAATGGGAATTTCGAGGGTCTGTGTCTGGTCTTGTCATAGGTAGACAAGGGGGCGTATATGAGTCCTATGTTAAGTCATATGGGGTAGGGGAGTTCTTTGTGGTAAGCCATTTCCCAGAACAGAAAAGGGTGGTGAGATTTACTAACCATCACGGTTTTCCCAGGAACACAGGGCTCAAGTAAAATTCAACACTGTCACTTTTGAATGTAATTATTATTATTATTTTTATAAATTTATTTATTTTATTTATTTATTTTTGGCTACGTTGGGTCTTCATTTCTGTGCACGGGCTTTCTCTAGTTGCGGCGAGCAGGGGCTACTCTTGGTTGCAGTGCGTGGGCTTCTCACTGTGGTGGCGTCTCTTGTTGCAGAGCATGGGCTCTAGGCACATGGGCTTCAGTAGTGGTGGCATGCAGGCTCAGTAGTTGTGGCTCGCGGGCTCTAGAACGCAGGCTCAGTAGTTGTGGTGCATGGGCTTAGTTGCTCCGTGGCATGTGGGATCTTCCTGGACCAGGGCTCAAACCCTTGTCCCCTGCATTGGCAGGCAGATTCTTAACCACTGCGCCATCAGGGAAGTCTGAATGTAATTATTATTTCTAGCTATCCCAGTATAAAAATGGCCTCTAGGAATAATCCTACTACCCACAATACTGACCAACCAGGTGTTGTGACAGAAAAATGCAGGGTCCCTCCTTTAGAGGCAGACATAAATTTCTAATAAAAGCAATGAATAGGCTCTTGGATTGTTGATAATCCAGTTAACGAAGAGAGGGAAGTTATAAGGACACATTGGGAAAAGATTTAAATTTCCTGTTGACTTGACATGAAATATTAACATCCCTGAAGGCAACACACAATTCCTGATACAACACACCATAGGATAGTGAGGACATAGTGGATAATGGGTGTTGTCAATCCAAAGACCATTAAAGATTAAAGATTCAACAACTGAACAAGAAAACTTGAGATGCCCTGAAAGAAACTTGATAGAGGTTTTCTTGATGACTATCCTAAAAATTTACACATTACACAGGTTGTGAAGCTGAAAGAAACATTTCTAAACTACCAATTAAAAAAATTAATTTTGATCACCTGGGCTAGAAGGAAAACAATGATCTTTTCATTCTTTCTACTGACAATTATATTACAAAATCATTGAAGAGGCAATCGAAAGTATTGTGGTTGATTTTTAGAATAATGGCCCCCAAATCATCATGCCTCCTTGTTTTCAAATCTCTTAGCAAAGTGACTTTGCAGTTCCTCTGTCATGAGGTGGTATCCATTTCCCCACTCCTTGAATCTGCAAAGGGCTTGTGAATTGTTTTCATCGATAGAGTGCAGTGGAAGTAACACTGCACCTTCTGCCTCGCAGCTTCTATTGGCACCCTCTTGGAATGCTCCTGTTACAATGTAAGGAAGACCAGGCTAGATGGTAAGAAACGATGTAGAGAAAGGAGCTCAGCTGATAGACAGCATCAAGGCCACAGACATGTGGGTGAGGCCATCTTGGAGCATGAAGCCTTTCTAGCCGCCATCTGATTGCAACAGCATGCCTCAGCCCAGATGACACCCACAGGACACCCACCCACTCAAACCAGAGAATTGTGAGAAATATAAATCTCTGTTGTTTTAAACCACTAAGCCACTAAGTTTTAGAGTCGTTTGACAGCAATAGATAACTGATACAGGCATGCAGGAAAAAAAAAAAAAAAAAGCAAGCAAATGGTATGGAGGTATGTCAAGTGATTAATTAATACATAAAAATATCATGGGAGTGATGTCAGCATCATGGCCGTGAGAGTCATCCCTTTTATCTCTCCCCTTTGTTTTACAACTAATCAGACATCCATAACTGAAAAAAAAAATTATGCTTCTGCATAACATACCAGGATACCTGAGAGATTCATCCATCTGTGCACCAAAAACGTGGGAGGAGGATTGGACCGTGGAGGAGGTGGCTGAATGAGGGAAGTGGTGGCAGAGATGGTGACAGCAGAGAAGGTGGCGGCTGGTCTGGCAGTGAGCCAGCACAACCTTTCTGGCAGATGAGATGGAGGGTGAAGGTGCTGAGTGGGAGTCTGCCTGGCTACACGTGATGAAGCTGGAGGAATCGGTTGCTTTCTCTGAAGAGAGACCATAGTGGCTAGGGGGAGAGAAAGGGAAGGGAAGGGAAGTAGGCAGGAAAAGAGCTGAAGGGAAGCATCTTGCTGTCTGCCCTGGGAGGCAAGAGAACTGCCCATGGACCTCTGGGATCCCTCAAATTGAGGATTTCCCTACTGGACCATGGGCACACCCAAAGACCCAAGTGCTAAGTACAGACCTCCCTCTACTCTGCCACCACACTTTGCTTTTTTTTTTTTTTTTTCTTTAAATGTATGTGCTCCCAACCTTAACAAGTTAGCTCTGGTAAGAGAAACCAAAAAACTTGTGCTATAATGCCACCTTCTGGAAAACAAAAGGAAGGTTCCTAACTACCAACTTGTTGAATTGTTAGAATCAAAGTAAACAAAACCTTGCCTACATAAGAAGTGTGTTTGCTACTTCAAATGTGGTGATCGAGGCACTTCTCCTCAAGCACCATGAAGAATCATGGTAGTACAGTATCACAAAAAGAAACTGACAATTTTCCAGCAACTGAACCAAAAGACATGGAATATTGTAATCCAACTGATGAAGAATTTAAAATAGCTGTTATGAAGAAAATCAACCAGCTATAGGAAAACTCAGAAATGTAAAACAATAAAATCAATGAACAGAAGGAGTACTTTACCAAAAAGATTGAAATTCCAAAAAAAAGAACCAAACAGAAATTCTGGAGCTGAAGAACTCAATAAATGAGACGAAGAATGCATTAAGATATACTGAAAATAGAGCAGATCGTATGGAAGAGAGAATTAGTGATCTTGAGGACAGAAATACAGAAATAAATGATTCGGGTGGAAGAGAAGAGATAACAAAGATTTAAAAAAAGGGAAGAAACTCTGTGGGAACTATCTGAACCCACTAGAAACCATAAGATTAATGGGTATTCCAGAAGGAGAATAGAGGGAGAAGGGAACAGAGAGTGTATTTAAAGAAATAATAGCTGAGAACTCCCCAAACCTGGGGAAGAAACTGGATATATAAGTTCACAAAGCTAATAGAACCCTTATTATCTCAACACAAAAAGAGCTCTAAGACACATTACATTAAAACTGTCAAAAGTCAAAGATAAAGAAAGGATTTTAAAGGCAGCCAGGGGGAAAAAGACAGTGACTTACAGAGGAACCCCAATTAGGCTATCAGCAGATTTCTAGCAGAGACTCTAGAGATCGGGAGAGAGTGGAATGACATATTTAAAATATTGAAAGATAAAAATTGCCAGCCAAGAATACTCTATTCAGGAAAGTTATCCTTCAGATGTGAAGGAGAAATAAAGGCTTTCCCAGACAATAAAAGCTGAGGGAGTTCAACACCACTTGACTTGCCCCTTAGAGGCCACTATGAACAGTTATATACCAACAAATTATATAGTATAGAAGAAATGGATAAATTTCTAGAAACACTACCAGAACTGAATTAGGAAGAAATAGAAAATCTGAACAGACCCGTAATGAGTAAAGAGATTGAATCAGTAATCAAAAAACTCCTAACATAGAAAACTCCAGGACCAAGTGGCTTCACTGGAGAATTCTACCAAACATTTAAAGAAGTAACAGTGATCTTTCTCAAAATCTTCCAAATATTGAGGAGGAGGAAACATTTCCAAACTCATTCTCTGAGCCAGCATTACTGTGATACCAAAACCACCTGTTAGAATGGCTATCCTCAAGAAAACTAGAGACAACAGGTGCTGGTGAGGATGTGGTGAAAAGAGGACACTTATACATTGTTGATGAAAATGTACATTGGTCCAACCACTATGGAAAATAATATGGAAGTTCCTCAAAATATTAAAAATGAGGTCTACCACATGATCCAGCAATTCCATTTCTGGATATATACCCAAAGGAAATGAAGACAAGATTTCAACAAGATACATGCCCTCCCATATTTATTGCAGCATTATTCACAATAGGCAAGATACTGAAACAACCCAAATGTCCATAAATGGATGAATGGATAAAAAAGATGTGGTACACATACACAATGAAATATTATTCAGCCACGAAAAAGGAACATGGATGGACCTGAGCACACTATGCTTAGGGAGATAAGTCAGAGAAAGACAAACACTGTATGGTATCACTTATATGTGGAACCTAAAAAAGTTAAACCTGTAAAAAACAGAGAGTAAAGTGGTGATTACCAGGGGATGACGGGTGTAAGGCTGATGGTGTTTAAGAGTACAAATTTGTAATGAGTAGCAAATAAGCCGTTGATAGCTAATGCACAATATAATGGATATAGACAATAATACTGTACTATAATTATGTAATGTGATAATTATTACTACATCAGCAATCATATTACAATATATAAGTGTATCAAAGTAACATGCTGTACACCTTAAACTTACACAATGTTACACATCAAATATATTCAATAAAAATGTTATGGTACTGTTTTGAATTTTATGATATTGTTATTGTGGGACTTATTGGCCTTTTAAATTTTGTAATTCACTGTGACTTCTTTCTCATTCTAGATAACTATTCACTTTCCAACCTAATTTTGTATTTGTAATTTTATAACTTTTTCTTAAAGGGGGACCCCAAATCATTTAAGCCTTAGGTCCCAAAATGCCTGGGGCAAACAGGAAGTCCTCCCTTACTCCTTATCTCCCCTCCTAGAGCCCTGTCTCCTTAGGTTTCAAGCTTTCTTCCACCTCCCACTCCAGTTCCTTTGAATCCCCCTCCTTCCTGGACAAACTCCTTATTGTGGACATGTGACCCCCAGGGGATAAAGATCCCTAAATAATTTAAAAATATTGGCTTCTGGCCACCTATGGAGTCACTAATGGGGAGTCTAGGATGTGGGAGAGCGGTAGGAGAATCCATCACAGAAATGGCCTGTTCTCAGTGTGTGGCAGGAAGAAGCTGGATACCTGGTGTGCAGGAAAGTGCACAGTGGACATGGGAGGGCAAAAGATCCCTCCTACTCAGTGTGCTAGACTGGAAGCCTTGCATCTGGACCGAAGGCCTCCCTGTGGAGCCAGCCTCCAGGAGTGGAGGGGAAAAGAGGCTTGCTGTCCCATTGATGGGGGGCAGGATTGTTGTTAGGACCTGGGAAATACTCCTCTTTCTAGCTTGGAAGCCTGAGTCTGGGTGGGACTCTACTTTTCACCTTAGGCTGTGGAGATGGAGCCAAGAACAGGACTAGGCCTTTGTCAGGAGGATTCTTTGTTGAAAATACTGCAATGTAATTGGATAACAAGGGGAAGGTAGACAAGGAATCATGGGGGAAGGCTGGTCATTCTCTATAGTATAGCATAGAGGTTAAGAATACAGCCTCTGATGCCAGACTCAATAGGTTTGAATCACAACTGCTGTTTGACTTTGGGAAAGTCACTTAAGCTTTCTGTGCCTTAATTTTTCATCTATAAAATGGATCTACCAATAGTACCTATCTGTTATGGTTAAACCACCCCAAACTTAGTGGTGTAAAGCAACCACCATTTTATTATGCTCACAAACTTTGTGGATCAGGAATTCAAAAAGGGCACAATCGAGACAGTTCATCTCTGCTACATTATGTCTGGGGTCTCAGCTGGGAACATGTGGAAGGATGACTTGAAGGTCTGGGGGCTAGAAACATCTAGAAGCTTCTTTACTCACATGTCTGACTCCTGGGCTGGGAGAGCTGGAGCATGCGATTGCTCACCAAAGCACCTCCATGTGGCCTCTCCATGTGGCTTGAACTTCTCACAGCCTGGCATCTGGGTTACAAGAAGGAACACTAGGATATAAGTGTCCCATGATAATCAAACAGAAGCTACACTGCCTTTCATGACTTAGCAAGTCACATGGTATCACTTCAGCTATACTCTGTTGGTTGAAATAGTCTCAAGCCCACCAAGATTCATGGAGAGGGGATATAGACTCTACCTCTTGAAGAGACTGTGCAGATTGAATGAGTTATTATATACAAAGCACTTAGAACAGGGCCCAGCTCAGTGTGGATATCATTAGGTGAAAGACTTTATTATTATTTGCAGGACATAGTTCCTCTGGGCAAGGTTTTTGCCAGAGGGGAAGGCACCTTTGGGGACAAGGTTGAGAAAATGACCCCAGGTGGGTGTCTGCAGAGAGGAGGCTGAAGTACCTTAGGGGTGGGCTGCCTCAGCTCAGATAGGACTTGTCTCCTGGGCTGTGGCTTCAGGGCCACCTGTCAGCTGTCCTGCCCATGGCCTGTACAACCTAGATGCATTTGGGCCCATCAGATGCATAGCTATACACAGCAAGGCCCTTACTCCTTCACGGAGGTGTTAACCTCCAGGTCGTGTTTATGCCAGAGCCTGCCCTGGAGGGTGACCCAAAGATGTGCCTCAGGCCCCACGGACACAGGCCTCCTTCTAGGGAAGCTGCTTTACTCTGAAAGTAATCAAAGCTCTTAAAGGTTCTGCCAAGACCAAATCGCATTCCACGGTAACAGTGTCTGTGTGTGTGCTTGCATATTTGAGAGAGACCAAAACTCCATCTTTACTTGGAAGCCTCTTTGGGAGCAGTAGCCTTCTGTGACAAAAGAAGGCTTCTGTTTAACTTCCCTTCACAAAACAGCGCGTGAAGCCCTTGCTTCTGGTGTGGTCCATCGGCATCACCTGGGAGCTGTGAGAAATGCAGAATCTCAGGCCCTACCCCCAAACCCGCATTTTACAAGGTCTCCAGGTGATTCTTCCACATAATAGAGTTTGAGTAACACAGATCTAAATTACCAGCGGCCCTCACTTCCCCTACGCAAGCCAGTTCCTGACTTCTTGCCCTGTCACTACCTTTATCATCATTTATTTAATGGAAGGTACAATGGTGTTTATAGAGAATGAATGGTGACCTCCCAAAATGAGGCAGGGGAAGTTTTAGATCATAACAAAGTTCTCTGCAGAATAAGAACCAACTTTATCCAGAGTGGGTAAGAAGTAGAGGGAATTGGGCTATAACTTCTGACAAAGAGTAAAGTAAGCCATGATATTGATGATGTAATAAACCCACAATATATAGTGTCAGGGGAGGTGAGGAGAGGGAGGTACAGACTGGAGCCAGCAGTTGTTATGTGTAATTGAAAACACAAGTGGGCTTGATGAATGCTGGCTTCTCCTCCCTCTGGATGATGTCAAAAGCCTGGAGTCTGGAAATATGCTTCACCCTCTCCTTCCCCAGTCTTTAGAGAGACATTGGGCAATTTTATGTGACATGATTGTAAGGGACCTGATTTTCCTTTGGTAGAATTATAGGAGGAAGAGAGATGGTCGATAGGATTCTACAGTGGTTATTGGTGGTTTCTGAGAACAGGTGAAAGCACTAAACCCACAGGCAGGGGGTGCCTTATGGACCCTCTGAGCCCTCAGGCAAGTCTAGACAACAGACAAGGAAAGCAAGGCCCATGGTGACACTCTGTCTTAGGTCAGCTTCCTTAGAAGCAGAGCCTGCGATCTGTAGTCTTGTGTAATTTTGGGGGGAGAAGGGGAGACTGAGGGAAGCAGGAAGGAACAGGGGAATGGAGTTGAGCAAGGATATGATTTCAGCTGGAGAATAGCTTCAGCCCTTTCCCAGGGGGAATCTTCTGAGCCTAAATTGCATTACAAAGTTGGTCCCACCCTGAGGCAAGAGAGTTGTCTTTTGTACCCCTGTGTTGGACCATCAATGGCCAGCTAGTGGTTGGCTGAGGTCAGCCCCTAGGGTGGGAGAGTTGTTGGCAGAGGCTCCTGGTCAAGGTGTTTCCCATTTGGTTAAGGGCAACTCTTCAGAGAAAAGGACAGTAGTGAATTGTTATCAGCCAACACCCATAGCAACTGGCATCTGGGTGTACTAGCCAGCAAGGGGTCTGGGTAGGCACCAATAACATTCACCACCGACACCTTCCATCTCATGTTGCTGTCAAGATTTTTGGAACACCCAGGAAGAATTGCAGGTAGGGGACAAACACAGGAAGAGGAAACCATGGGAAAGCAGTGGTAAAACCAACTCGCTACATTCTAAGAGCTCTTTTTTTTTTTCTTTTCCTCTGTGTGCATCCATCCATCCGTCCATTTTGCCTCCTTCCTGTCCTGGGTAAATATATCGATTGCTATTTGGTTAAAAAAAAAAAAAACAAACTGTATGAAGAAGGAAGGAGGGAGGGACAGATATAGACACAGAAGGAGACAGATAACCATAAAAACAAAGTTGTTAGAGGTCACCTACTGAAAAATCTAACTTGTGATTCAATCAAAGCCTCAGTTTCCTTAGTTTTCACTACTTTTATTTTCAGATTTTTGTAGTAGGTCTTAAATCTTTATCTAGGGGGTCAATAAAATATGAAAACCTTAGACTATGAGTGTATGCATGCAAATACTGGGGTAAGAAAACTTTGATCTATGAATAATTGTGAAATATCTTTTTCTGGCCTTCAATTCTTTTTGGAACAAATCAATTTTTTAAATAATAACTTTATTGAGTTATATTCCACAAAATTTATCCTTTTAAAGTGTACTATTCAGTGGGTTTTTTATAGCATATTCACAAAGTTGTACAATCATCACCGCTCTCTAATTCCATAATATTTTCATCATTCCCAAAAGAAAACCCATATATATTGCCATTTCCCTATTGCCTCTTCCTCCCCCCAGCCCCTGGAAACCACTACTCTACTTTCTGTTTCTATGGATTTGTTTATTCTGGACATTTCATATAAGTGGAATCGTACAATATGTGGTCTTTTATGACTGGTTTCTTTCACTTAGCATAATGTTTTCAAACTTCAGCCATGTTGGAGCATATATCAGTACTTTATTCTTTTTCATGACCAAATAATGTTTAATTGCATGGCTATACCACATTTTGTTCATCCATTTGTCAGTTGATGGACATTTGAGTTGTTTCTCCTTTTTGGCTACTATGAATAATACTGCTATGAACATTTATGTACAGGTTTTTGTGTGGATGTATGTTTTCATTTCTCTTGGGTAGAAACCTAGAGTGGAATTGAAGGGTTGTATGGTAACTCTACATCTAACAGTTTGAAGAACTGCCAAACTGTTTTCCAGAGTCCCTGCATCACTTTACATTCCCACTAACAATAAATGAGGATTCCAATTTCTCCACGTCTACACCAAC
Organism: Eschrichtius robustus; assembly: GCF_028021215.1. Taxonomy (NCBI): domain Eukaryota; kingdom Metazoa; phylum Chordata; class Mammalia; order Artiodactyla; family Eschrichtiidae; genus Eschrichtius; species Eschrichtius robustus. The sequence continues at coordinate 42,504,776 of NC_090845.1, forward strand.
ACTTGCTATTGTCTGTCCTTTTTAGTTCAGCCATCCTTGAGGGTATCTCATTGTGGTTTTGATTTGCATTTCCCTAATATTGAGCATCTTTTCATGTGGTCTTTGGCTATTTTTATATTTTCTTTGGAGAAATATCTATTCACATCAAATCTTTTCCCCATTTTATTAATTGGGTTGTTTTTAAAGTTTTTAGTTGTAAGAGTTCTTTATATTTTCTGGATACAAGTTCCTTATTAGATATATAATTTATAAATATTTTCTCCAATTCTGTGTGTTGCATTTCCACTTTTTTGATTTTGTTGTTTGAAGCACAAAAGTTTTTAATTTTGATGTGCCATTTATCTATTTTTCTTTTTTCACTTGTGCTTTAGATGTCATATCTAAAAAGAACATTGCCTAATCCAAGGTAATGAACTATTACCCCTGTTTTCTTCTGAATTTTATTGTTGTAGCTATTACATTTAGGTCTATTTTTGAGTTAATTTTTGTATGTGGTATGAGGTAGGGGTCCAACTTCATTCTTTTGCACGTTGGCATCCATTTTCCCAGTGCCATTTGTTGAAAAGACAATTTTTTCCCCTGTTGAATTGTCTTAGCACCCTTGTTGACAAATTAGGTTTTAAATAAACACGTCAAATATGAGAAAAGATAGTATTGAAAGAAAAAAACATGCACAGAACTTACTGCTCAGGTCACTGGCCACACAGATACCTTTTTAAAGCATCTGTTCACATGCTTGTGGTTTTGTCTGTACTCTTTTGTACGTGTGGGTACCATGTCATTGAACTTTCACAAAGCAGCAAGATGGCTGTCCTGGCAGGATCTGCTGTGGGTGGTGCCAAACTCTGTACTTAAATCCCTTCTCTGTAAAATGGTGATAAAATGATACCTTACACTGTTATCGTGTAGATGGAATGAGGTGATGAGTTAACATGCTTGGGAGGGTATTAGGTGCCTCATAAATATTAGTTCAGTTCTCATACCCTGAGCCCCTGTCCTGGTCGCTACATTCACATGGGATGCCACTACACTGCTCCCAGAAGGCCCCTTCACCCTTCCCCTCAGGCCACTCACCTCTTATCCCTCTCATCCCTCTCATAGCCTGCCTCTAGGAAGCCGTTTCAGGGGAATTTGTCTATTTGTCACGTAAAGGTTCTATGGCTCAAGAGACCAAGGTGTACACCCTTGTGTGGCTCCCTCAGAAATGCAGGATTTATAGGATGATAATAATGGACCTGCTTTGCAGCACTACAGATCTGTGGAAACCAAGTCCCATTTTCAGGGTTTCAGTTAGTTTCTAAAACTCTGTGTTCCTATCCCAACCTCCCTCACTGTTTCCCCATCTCTCCTCATTCAACGCCTTTACTCTGGAGCAATCTCCCTGACATGTCTGACATGTGTCTTTCTTCCATTTCCCACTGTGTTTCTGTTCTCTGCATCTCGTAGCTCTTTGCCCCAGGTGCTGAGCAAATTGTGCACTCAGCTGGATAATGCCCCGAGTTCACCAAAGGGCTTGGCTCAGCAGCTCGGGGTCCTGGTGGCATATTAGCATTAGAAAGGGCTGCTGATATTTGAGAGGGGGTCTGAGCAGGAATTAGGGCCCAACGTGGGTTGCAATGTTGTGGAGAGCATCCTGACCATCCAGGGTTTGCAAAAATCAGTGCCTTTAGTTATGACTTCCATTTTATTTTAATTTACAAGGCCTTTATGAAAATACTGAAGAACTGAACAATACTTGAAAGAAGTATTTCTTACTTTGAGAGATCTCGACCAGAAATGACTTCCATTTTAATAGAAATATCTTCAGAAAGAGATATATTTTTTACATCTTTATTGGAGTATAACTGCTTTATGATGTTGTGTGAGTTTCTGCTGTACAACAAAGTGAATCAGCTACATGTATACATATATCCCCATATCCCCTCCGTCTTGCATCTCCCTCCCACCCTCCCTATCCCACCCCTCTAGGTGGTCGCAAAGCACCGAGCTGATCTCCCTGTGCTATGCGGCTGCTTCCCACTAGCTATCTATTTTACATTTGGTGGTGTATGTATGTCCATGCCACTCTTTCACTTTGTCCCAGCCTCCCCATCCCCCCCGTGTCCTCAGGTCTGTTCTCTATGTCTGCATCTTTATACCTGCCCTGCCACTAGGTTCATCAGTACCAGTTTTCTAGATTCCATATATATATGCGTTAGCATACGGTCTGTGTTTTTCTCTTTCTGACTTACTTCACAGAAAGAGCTATTTTTGTGGTCATCCACCCGATCTCTTTTTGGCTAGGTGATTCAAAGGAACTAAAATGCTTGTTCATGTGTGTGTGTGTGTGTGTGTGTGTGTGTGTGTGTGTGTGTGTGTGTTAGTAAGTGCTTTCTTTCTTCATCAGTGTGTGATTGTGTATGACTCCGTGTATGAGAGGGAGGGAAAGAAGGTCTGATGAACATTTTTAATCCATCATAAATTTAGCTTCAACCGCAGCAACCAGCAGTTTGCCGTGAAGTAGGCTTTTCCAGTTATATCTCTGAACAAGGCTTTTCTCCTCACAAGTACACCAACCGGGGGTTCTCCAGCATGGCTCTGCACAGCCTGTTCTAGGAGAAGGGACATTGGGAGATTTGAGGAAACTCGACATTTTTCTTTGTCTTTTTCATTTTTACTCTTACTAGATACTGCGTATGTTTTAACTCAGCAATCAAGTTACTTATACCACCACTTTCCACGGGAAATTGTATGATACCTCAGCTAGGAATTTTGGGGAAAAGATATCCAAGCACATTTAGGCTGGTTTGAATAGAAATTTGAGTAGCAATGGAAATCTGACAAAGACAGTCATAAGAACTTTGCAAATATTTGAACAAATGGAGTAGCTCATAAAATACATTTTCTAGCCCTTCCAAAATTAAGAGGACATGTAAATATTAATTCATGGTCTTTGCTACTTGCTCAACCTAGGTTGTCAGTCTTTAAGGATAAGTGAGCAAGAAATCCTTTGCAAGGCTGAATGGTGAATGTACTAATGCATTGGAATCAAATGTGCAAGCCCCCCAACAAATATTAATTGAGCACCTGCTATGTGCCAGACACTGTTAATGACATCGGATGTCCATGGCTGAATAAAATTGTCAATGCTTCTGCTCTCAGGAGTGGTAGTTAACATTTGCATAGTGTTTATAATGTGCCAAGGACATACTATCTTGCTTAATCTTTATCAGAAACCTATGTGGAAAGCACCATTATTACCCCCATTTTACAGATGAGGAAACTGAGGCACAGAGAGATTAAATAACCTTCCCCCAACGTCACAGAGCTAGTGTTGGGCTGGTACTCAACCCAGTCTGGCTTCTGAGACTGGACTCCTCTCAGGGAGCTTATCCTTGAGAAGTGGGGAAAGATAGACCATAAACACAGAAATAGGCAAATAAGTAAAATTCCATGGAAGTGTTCTGAAGAAAATAAAAGAAGAAAGTGTTCTTCTGAAGAACAACCAGCATGTTCTGACCAATGACAGTCACTTAAGACAAACTTCCTTGGGCATATTTGGGAATGAAACTGGATTCATTTGCTAGGGCTGCCGTAACAAAATACCACAAACAGAAGTGTATGTTCTCACAGTTCTGGAGGCTAGAAGTCTGAGTGTCAGAAGGATTGGTTCCTTCTGAGGGCTGTGAGGGAGAATCTGTTCTATGCCTCTTCCCTATCTTCTGGTGGTTGGCTGGCAATCTCTGGTGTTCCTTGGCTTCTAGAAGCATCACCCTGATCTCTGCCTTTATCTTCACCCATGGCATTCTCTCTGTGTGTCTCTGTCTCCAAATTTCTCTTTTATAGGGATACCAATCATATTAGATTAAAGGTCCCCCCTACTCTAGTATGACGTCATCTTAACTAATTACATCTGCAATGACCCTATTTCTAAATAAGGTCACATTCCGGGGCACTGGGCGGGGCGGGGGGTGGTGGTTTAGGACTTCAACATCGGAATTTTGGGGGCACACAATTCAATTCATAACAGGAACTCAATGAAAGCGGTGCTGATGGTACCTCAAAGGTAGTTATTTTAAGAGTCTTGCTGTTGATAGGATGATCCTAAAGGGAAATGAGCTGGAAGGCAGAGTGATCTTTGCACAGAAAGGCCACAGCTGAATGAATGAATGAACAACTTAGCTGTCTTTGAAGTTGACATGAAGGATTTACCAGAGGTCTGCACTTGGGGTATTGTTTCAGCTGGCCTCTCAATGTGCTGGTTCAGCTACATTTCCTTCCTCAGTTGTCTTCGCGAGCAACGCTCACCGCTCACGAGACCAGTGACCAGAGCGAAAGGGGTGGTCTGAGGGGCCACTAGCCTACCCAGAGATCAAACTCTCAGCTTGATGCCCATGAGCTCCTAGCTCCCCTGGCTTAGGCAGATGGAAGGGAAGAAAGCAGTTCAAACCTAGAAGTTTACAGGGAAGGCTGTGGTCCGAACACACATTTCCCGCAGAAACAATGTCTCACATGTAAGCCTGATACCAGCCAGGGTTCTTGGTCTTCCCCAGTGAATAGAAATTGACTAGAGACCAGACAAGAAATTCAGGCAAGGCTTTATTGGGGCCCCTGTGGCCGCGGGGGGAGTGAAAACAAGTAACACGTTCCCTTGCTCGCTCCCTGAGGCAGGGCGAGCTGGTTCCTTATATGGGGTGAGGGTAGGGGTATGTCCAGGGGTCGGGCCAGAGGGGTGGCTTAGGTGTTCTGCCCACCCCTTTGTGGTGTTGAGTGCAGGGGGCATATGCGATACCCTGCTTTTATTCCTGACACCCAGTTTTTGCTCCCAGCTCTTCAGAAGTGGCAGTTGTTTTTTTGTTGTTGTTGGTGTTTTTGTTTTTTTGGTTTATGTTTTGTTTTTTGGTCTTTTTGTATCTTTTGGTCCAGAATTTGCCCCAATTACGTATGCACGCAGTTATTTTTAGTCCCATATAGTTTCTTTGCATTTTGTTGCTCGAGGAGACGTTTGGCCAGGTGCAAGCACTGCAGCAAAGGGTCCCAGGTCCCAGCCTGTCTCAAGGCCACTGCTAGCCCTATTAGCAACATTAGTGCACTGGTTAACCAAACCATGGCACCAAGTAGATACAGTAAGTCTGAACCTGAACAGATGGCCACAGGGAGCAGGAGCTAAAGACAAGAGTGTGAGGTTCCACTCATTTTTCTGGGTATGGAGATGGTCCCAGGCATTAAAAATATTGGCCTGAAACACTTTTAACACTTTCCCTGCAACCTCTGGCACCTCCTAGTCCTCTTCCCTTTTTCTCTAGCCCAGCGTGTATTCCCACCAGCCTTGCCCTTCTCCTAAGGACGCTCCTTCATTGAAAATTGTCCTCCCTGATTGAATCTCCCAATTCCTCAGTGCAAAGCAACACCTCGGACCAGGGTCAGAATTAATAACGCATTAATTCTGTAAATTAGTAAAAGTTCTGTAAAAAAGTGAAAGTTTACATTTACTTCCATATATTTTGTGAGGAATATCTCCACTTCTATTTCTATATAGACGATCTAAAGAAAACTTACAATTTTGTTAGGTAAAGATGTTTCTATCTCCAAGCAGTATAATGGTTCTAAGTATTTAGAGAGAAAAAGGAATTTACGTAACCTGAGAAACGACCTTTGTGAAAGTCCTGGACCCATTACTTCAACTTCAAACCATCTTCCACTGTTATTTGTACACTGCCTACGAAGATGAGTCAAATTCCAAAAAACCAAATTCCTTCCCCCACCTCTTCCCCAGTCACAACTTTAGAAATCACTGTGGAAATTTAACCTTTAAAATGTAATAAATAGACCTCAACAGTGCTTTTCCTTCTCCTCTTCTCTTTGAAAGTGTGGAGAAACCTCATGTTTAATTAATAATTAACCTCATTAATTAATGCATTTGAGTGGATTGGGAAAATCCACTCAAATGCAGTAATTCTCAACCTTGGCTGCGCATGGAGTTGCCTAGGGAGTTTACAAAATACTGATGCCTGGGTGCCGTTCAAAGAGACTTAAATTTAATTGGTGTGGAGTGTGGCCTGGGCTTCAGGATTTGTCAAGCTGCCCAAGTGATTCTACAGAGCAGCCGGGGCTGAGACCACTGTTTTAACATAAGAGCCTCAAAAGAAGGTGATTGTTAATCCCCACGGATTTGAACAAGATGAAATGTTAAACTGTGTGACAGAGTGAATTTGATTCTGGTATCCTTGATATAGGGGTGGGTGGGGAGGGAGTAGGCAGGGTGCTTTGTGTCAATGGGGATCCCATGTGGGTGTGTCAGTGGGGTCTTTGGGGTCAATTACCCCTGGAACAGGGCTCTTAATATTGCTTCTAGGCAATTCTGGGGCTCTGGAGGTTTTGATAGTGAGTGTACGCATGAGGGAGCAGGTTTCTATGACTGGCTTGGTCGATAGTCAGATGGTCACATCAAGGGCTTCTTGAGTAGCCTAAGTAAACAGTGGAGAATAGCTTGTATACCTCAGCAGTAAATCAGGGTGGAAACTCCCACTTCAAATCACAGTCTGTCAAATCACAGATGTCCAGCTGATGTAAAGAATGAAAAATGACATCCCCCACAAATGGAATTCATATAGGATTGGAGCTAGAAATTCTCTAAGAACTGCTAGGATACTAAGAATGAAGACTAACAACGGCATGTACGAGCGGGAGGAATAGGGGGCCTAGGTTTGCCTCTGCTTTAATTAGCATCTTCTTCCGTGCTGTGAAGCAGGATTACCTGGGACATTAATTAAATTTGCAGCTGATGCTAAACTGGGATGCATTCCAAGGGCTAATGAGACCTAGGCTTAACACACAAGAGCTGAGGGAGGAAGCGAACAAGACTCCTCTGAAGAAAGACAACCTTTCCCAGCTGGAATCAGTGTAATCAGTGAACACAGGTCCCCACCAAGAGGACAAGTGAGAAAGGATCCAGGAGATGGTACTGGACAAAGTCTGAAATAAAAGCCTGTTTCTAGAGTTCTTTTATTTTGAATATCTGTGTTTGTATTTATTTTAAAGAATTTCTTTGTTTTCTCCTAAAACCTACTTTTGATGGGCTCCAGTGTGCTAAGATAGTGGTTCTTCAAGTGTGGTTCCTGGGCCAGCAGCAGCACCATCTGGGGGCTTGTTAGAAATGTACATTTTCGGCCCCCAACCCAGATCTAGGGAATCACAAACTGCATTTTAATCGTATTTTAACAAGCCCAACAGGTGATCTCATGCTCACTCAAGTTGGAGAACCTCTGTAATAAAGAATTATGCCAAGCACCGAAGAAGTGAATCTTCTCCAGGGCAGCTGTTTCGCTACACTGAACATTATTTTTATTAACTGTTTTTTAATTGGAGTATAGTTGATTTAGAATGTTGTGTTAGCTTTAGGTGTCCAGCAAAGTGATTCATTTATACATATATATACATATATATATGAATTATATATTCTTTTTCAGATTCTTTTCCATTAGAAGTTATTACAAGATGTTGAATAGAGTTCCCTGTGCTATACAGTAGGACCTAGTTGTTTATCTATTTTATATATAGTAGTGTGTATCGGTTAATCCCAAACTCCTAATTTATCCCTCCCCGACCCCAACTACCTCCTTTGGTAACCATGTTTGTTTTCTATGCCTGTGAGTCTATTTCTGTTTTGTAAATAAGTTCGTTTGTATCATTTATTTTAGATTCCACGTATAAGTGATATCATAGGACATTTGTCTTTCTCTGTCTGACTTACTTCACTTAGTATGATAATCTCTAGGTCCATCCATGTTGCTGCAAATGGCATTATTTCCTTCTCTTTTATGGCTGAGTAATATTCCATTGTATATATGTACCACATCTTCTTTATCTATTCATCTGTTGATAGACATTTAGGTTGCTTCCGTGTCTTGGCTACTGTAAATAGTGCTGCCATGAACATTGAGGTGCATGTATCTTTTCACCTCTTACACTGTTGGTGGGAATGTACATTGGTGCAGCCACTGTGGAGAACAGTATGGAGGTTCCTTAAAAAAATAAAAATAGAGCTCCCATATGATCCTTCAATCCTACTTCTGGGCATATATCCGGAGAAAAACATGGTTTGAAAGGATACATGCCCCCCAATGTTCATTGCAGCACTGTTTACAATAGCCAAGACATGGAAGCAACCTAAATGTGTATGGACAGAGGAATGAATAAAGAAGATGTGGTACATATATACAATGGAATATTACTCAACCATTAAAAAGAACGAAATAATGCCGTTTAAAGCAACATGAATGGACCTAGAGATTGTCATACTGAGTGAAGTAAGTTAGAGAAAGAGAAATGTCGCATAATATCACTTATATGCGGAATCTAAAAAAAATGATACAAATGAACTTATTTACAAATGGAAAAAATCTCACAGACTTAGAGAACAAACTTATGGTTACTGGGGGGAAGGGTGGTGGGGAGGGATAGTTAGGGAGTTTGGGATTGACATGTACACACTGCTATATTTAAAATGGTTAACCAACAAGGACCTACTGTATAGCACAAGAGACTCTGCTCAATATTCTGTAATAACCTAAATGAGAAAAGAATTTGAAAAAGGATACATGTATATGTATAACTGAATCACTTTGCTGTACAACTGAAATTAACACAACATTGTTAATCAACTATACTCCATATAAACTAAAAAGTTAAAAAAAAACCAAACAAACAGTGTAGGAGGGTTCCCTTTTCTCCACACCCTCTCCAACACTGATTATTTGTAGACTTTTTAATGATGGCCATTCTGACCAGTATGAGGTGATACCTCATTGTAGTTTTGATTTACATTTCTCTAATAATTAACGATATTGAGCATCTTTTCATGTTCCTGTTGGCCATCTGTATGCCTTGTTTGGAGAAATGTCTATTTAGGTCTTCTGTCCATTTCTTTCTTTTTTCTTTTAATAAATTTATTTATTTTATTTATTTATTTTTGGCTGTGTTGGGTGTTTGTTGCTGTGCATGGGCTTTCTCTAGTTGTGGCGAGCGGGGGCTACTCTTCATTGCAGTGCGCGGGCTTCTCATTGCAGTGGCTTCTCTTGTTGTGGAGCATGGGCTCTAGGCACACAGGCTTCAGTAGTTGCGGCACATGGGCTCAGTAGTTGTGGCTCGCGGGCTTCTAGAGTACAGGCTCAGTAGTTGTGGCACACGGGCTTAGTTGCTCCGTGGCATGTGGGATCTTCCTGGACCAGGGCTCGAACCCGTGTCCCCTGCATTGGCAGGCGGATTCTCAAGCACTGACAGGGACAAGCCCTGTCCATTTCCTTTAAATTGAGTTGTTTGCTTCTTTTTTGTTATTGAGCTGCGTGAGCTGTTCTGTATATTTTGGAAATTAATCCCTTGTCAGTAGCATCATTAGCAAATATTTTCTCCCATAGACCGAACATTTTTATTATAACAGTTTCAAAGGATTTCAGGCCTCTTGAAATGGTGATTTAGTTATTCCAGGCTTGTCCATTGGGTTTTGGCCCAGAAGTCTGAAAGTAGGAATAGACATTGATGTGATATGTATTCATTTAAAATTATGTCTGGGTCAGCCCTGATTGTGAGAGTTAGAAGGGGCCTAGGAGATGACCTTGTACCAGCCTCCCCATCTTCAGATGAGGGCTCAGAGAAGCAATGTGTCTCTCCTGAAGTCATCTGTGAATGTAAAAGGATGTAGTCTGGAACCAGTATAAGAACTTCTTATTAGGACCGAAGTGAAACTAGAGTTCTCGTCTCTTGATTCCTGGTCCAAGGACTCCTTCCTCTGCCAGAGGGAACCCATCTTCTAATTAGTTAATGGAGGTATTTCAGGGGTCTCAGAGCGTCACTCCACATGGTCTGTGGCACATCCATGGTCTGATGGTCGGGGAGAAAGGAAACGGATTATTCTGCCCTACTCAGGCTCTAAGCTTTCCCTTGCTTTTAGGACAAGACAGGTTCTCTCTACTCAGCAAAGGGAAATCATACACACTTAACAAAAATACTTAGTTCTACAACTTGTCATTACACGTTTATGATCACTTACAATGTACCTGGCACTGCGCTAGGCACTGTGGGAGTTGCATGGATGAATACGGCTCAGATTCTACCATCAAAATGCTTATTAATAGGGTGACCATTTCATTTATCACTTAAACCAGGATTTACTTGAAAACTGAAGGGAGCGTTGTTAATATTTACCCTGGGACAACAGATGTAAACTAGGTCTCTACTGAGCAATCCACAATGTATGGTCACCTTGCTTATAGACAAACGGAGGATGCTAAAAAATACAGTATCCCTCCTTGAATGAAGACAGTGTGCATAATATCTGTATATAACAGACATACAAAGTGTTAGGAAAGCATGAAAGAAGGCAGGGTCAGGAGAGGCATCTCAGAAGAGGGGGTATTTGAGTTGGGCTTTTAAGTTTGGCTAAGATTTCAATTGGCATGGTGTTTGAGTAAATACGTGTGCCTGTGTATGTAAGCATGCTGTGCACAATGACAATGAAGTTAAAGTCAAGTGTGTGAGGAGAGTGGCAATTGCCTGCTATAGCTGGAGAGGAGGTCATCGGTGTGTGGGATGGGACAACAGAGGGAGTTGAAGAGTGTGAGAATGGTGGGTGAGGTCACTGGAGTCTAAAATGTTGGATGGCCATCAATTGCATATGAGCAGTTTCCTCCAATACATGTAGTTCAGTGACCGAGAGTAAGTTGTACAGAGTGTTAATTATAGCTTTTATTTATTTTATGGTTTGGTTGAGGCTTACTCCCTGGTTGGCCTGTGTTTATGGCTTTAGAGAGGAAGGAAGGTCTACTTTACAGAACTGAGCTCTGTGTGGCACGTTTAAGAACTTCACTGATGTCTCTCCATCCTAGCACTGAAGGGTTTTCCCAGGCATTGAAGAGACTGACAAATGAGCTGAACAGAAAGCTTATTTACCATCAGCTCCACCAGGAAAAGGAACTAAGGGCTGTTATTATTTTTAGAGAATTTTTCTCCCTAAGTTGTGTTGCCACCTTGGTTTGAAAAGGTTTTCCATAGGAGTAAGTTTTCCAGAAAGGAACCCTGTTTTGACGGGTGTATCTTTTGACAAAGAGATAAGAAGTAAAAAATTAAAATCTTAAATCCCCTCTCTTTTCTTCCAATAGTTTTCATTCTCCTCTCAAACTGCTCCTGTCAACACCACTAAAGTTCTCCACATCGCTAGTTCCAATGGTTGCTTCTCAGCCTTCATCTTCCTTGACCTGCTAGTGGTATAGTCTATCACATGTTTTCCACTTGGTTTGCAAAACATTACACTCTCTTCACTCTCCTCCATCTTTAATGGTTGTTCCTTCTCAGTGTCCTTTGCTGGTTTCTCCTCTTCTCCCAGAAGTCTCAACATTGGAATGTCCTGGTCCTGGTCCTCTTCTCTTCAATGTCTGCCTTCCCTCCCTTGATGACTTCATCCCAGTCAGAAGGGTTTAAATACAATGTTGTCTCCCAACCTCTTTTCTAATGCTAGTTTCTATTATGAACCATATACTAGGTATTTTCACTTCAGGGAATAGAGACATCCTAAGTTTAACATGCTCAAACATGAACTCTGCTCTTTCTCATAGATTCTCCATCCAATCCATTGGAAAATCCTGGAGAACTTGCTTTACCTTTAGAAGGTCTCCAGAATCTGACCACTTCTCTCTACCTTTACTACCACTTCCATGGACCAAGCCACCATCATCACTCACCCCTGGATTACTTTAATAGACCCCTACCTAGCCTCTTGCTTCCATGTTGCTTTCTACAGTGTATTCTCTGCACAGCAGCAAGCAGCTAGGGTGATTTTTTTTTTTAAGTCAGATTATGTCATACCACTGCTCAAGACGCCCCCGTGATTTTCCATCTCATGTTGAGTAAAAGCCAAAGGCCTTATTTCCTATTAATTCCTTGGAACTCGCTCCACTCCAACCTCACCGGTCTTCTTACTGTTTTTTGACCACTCCAAGCATGCTCCTGCCTCAGGCCCTTTGCACGGGTTGTGCTCTCTTTCCGGAATGCTCTTCCTCAAGATATATGTATGGCTCACACCACGCCTGCATCTCCTTCAAACATTTGCTCAAATGCCACTCTTGTGGGTTGGGTTCTATGGAAAACAGACTCTGAGATGATGTTTGGCATGCAGGATGTTTATTAGGGAGTGCTCTCGGGATCAACGTGTATGGAAGGGAGGAGAAGGAACAGAGGAAGCAGCCAAGCTGTGAAGCTGACCCTCAGTCTGTACTACAGTGAGCTCTGGAGCTAAAATTGCCTGTCAGCGTTGTCCTTCACTGGGCTGAAAGAGCCAGTCTTTCTTCAGGGTTGACCTTGGATGAGGCAAGGTCAGCTGAGGCAATCCCTGAAGGCATTGTCAGCAATTTCCAGAAGCTAGGACTACGCTCCTTCCTTGAAGGGGGATATGGACATCCCATGGTCACCTTCTCAATAAATTTTATCCTCTACTTCTGCTTGCAAACTGAGCCCCACCCTCTATACTTCTAGATTTCCTTGACCTTGCTCTATTTTTCCATAGCCCTAATCACGGTCTAACACACTATCCTATTTATTAACTTTTTTTTGTTTGTTTATAGTCTGTCTCCCTTGGCTAGAATGTAGAGACCATGAGGGCAGAGATTTCTGTCTTTTGTTCACTAATGTATACCAAGTGCTTAGAACTGTGTCTGGCACTAGTGGACATAATAAATATTTGTGAATTAGTGATGTTTGGTGAATTCCAGCTAATAATTGAGGTAGTATTCAACATGGTCAGGAGTCATTGCTGAAAATAGGAGTTGAATTCTGTCTTTAGAGTTCCTGCTATTCACTAATATGTAAAAAGAGAGATACTGTGAGGTGTTTATTATTTCGAATTTTCTACCACTATTCACAAGCCTGGTGTCAGGTGACCTGTTTCTGACCTATGCTTGATTTACTCAGCTTTGGGACCCCATGGGAAAGAAATGAGTAATGACACGTAGATGTCTGCTGACCCATATGAAGCATGCTTCTTCTAATATTTATGAAGACTGACATTTCATTTATTTGAAGTTATTATTTACAATATATATATTTTTCATAACATGCTAATGTTAACAGGCATGGCATGTTAAGATCAATAGCTATCTTAACAGTTGGCCCATTAGCCCCTGATTTTCAACATAATTTGGTAATGTGGACAGCAGTTCGATAATAGCAGGGATTGTGGTAGGAAGGAAAGAGCATTTAGCAGAGCAAAGATATAAATTCCTTTTGTTACCGCTGACTGAACTTTCAGATCAGGTCAGGTCAGGTTTTATTGCTCTTGGCTAAAAGCCAGTGCAAGATTTACAGAGCAAGGAAGAGGCTCCGGGTGAGATCAGAGTGAATTACAGAGTTGGCTGGAGAGAGGCATGAAAGTAGTTAGAATGTCAGAGGTAATTTTTACGAAAGAAATCATCAGACCACTGCATCACTGTCAGGTTTATTATAAAGTTTTAAACATTTTAAAATATGTGTTTATTTCTAATGGGTTCATCGAAGAGAATCTGGAGATCTAGAAAAGCACGAAGATGAAAATAAAAATCGCCCATTAACACTGCTGTTAATATTCCAATATATTTGCATCTAGACTTGTTTTCTATGTATGTACTCACTTACATTCTTACACTCATACACATACACTCTTTTACTTTTTTATGTTTGAACCTGGAGTCAAATTGGGGTATTTCTGCATGTCCTCCTTTATTTACTTACTATTATATCTTTAGCATTTCCCCGTTTTATTAAATGTTTGTGAAAATGATTTCTAATTTAAATAGCTTAATGGCATAGCTTGTGTGTGTGTGTATCTTTCTTTTTACCAGTCCTCTATTTGTACATTTATCCTGTTCTCAAATATTTGGTACTAAATAATATTGCTATGGCCATTCATTGAATGTAAGCCATTGTGTACACCTTGACTATCGTTTTAGGATGACTTTCTAGAAGTGGAATTACTGGGTCAAAGGATGCAGGAATTTAAAAGATTGAATGCATATTGCCATGCAACCACCGGAAAGGCTGCTTGCATTTGGACCTCTACTAAGAAGCATATGAAATTGTCCCCACACCCTAGACAACACTGGATATTCTCAATATTTTTAATCTTTGCCTGTCTGGGTTAAAAATGACATTTTTGTTTTAATTCAAATTTCCACTTTTAATGTGTCATTTGAATTTATACTTTTCTGAAATGTCTGTTTTTGGTTCTTTACCCATTTTCCATGAGGGAGTTAATATTTTTCTTATTGATTCTCATAATTTTTTCTAACTTAAATATACATGTATTTATTATAAAATATTTAGGAAATACAGGAAAAACACAAAGAAGAGAAAAGACGATCCACAATCCCATGACTGAGAGACAAACAAAGTTAATATTTTGATTTGTTTTCCTCCAAATGTATATGTGCTTTTGTATGTTGTGTGTACAGAGGATTTTATATCATTTAAAGACTTTAGAATAAAACACGCTTTTTACAAATTTTTCTTTGTTTTTAGGCTTCCATCAAAATTTATGTTTAATTACACAAGTGTACATGAATAATATACCTTTTAAATTAAAAACATTATAGATAAGGTCAAAGTCCCCTTTGACCTCTCCCTTCCCCAAACCCTGGCCCCTGTCCTCTTCCTTCCCTATCCAAAGGCCACCACTATTGTCAGTCTGATTTACATCTTTTAAGCAGATTTCATACATTTATATCACAATTGGGATTTCCTGTGTGTGTGTGCTTATGTGTGTGCATTAAAAAAACTTTTTATTGTAATACAAACTCAGAGAAAAGTTATGGGATGTAAATGTACAATACGATGAATTACTAAAATGTGAACACTGGTATTATCCAACCCAGGTCATATAATAGAATATTTCCAACACCCCTAGCCTCCCATGAGTTCCTCACTGATCGCATCTTCTAACTACTATCCTGAATTTTATAATAATCACTTTCTTGGTTTTTTAAAAAAATAATTTTATCACCTGGGTATATATCGCTACCTATTATGGTTTAGTGTTGTTTGTTTGTTTTGTTTTGTTTTTTGGCTGCGTTGGGTCTTCATTGCTGCGTGCGGCCTTTCTTCAGTTGCGGTGCGCGGGCTTCTCATTGCAGTGGTTTCTTTTGTAGCCGAGCACGGGCTCTAGGTGCACGGGCTTCAGTAGTTGTAGCTAAGGGGCTTAGTTGCTCCGTGGCATGTGGGATCTTCCTGGACCAGGGATCGAACCCGTGCCACCTGCATTGGCAGACAGATTCTTAACCACTGCGCCACCAGGGAAGTCCCTATGGTTTAGTTTTTTCTGTTTTTTTTTTTTTTTTTTTACCTTTATGGAGATAGAATTACTCTGCGTGTAATTTTACTCTGCGTGTATTTTTTTTGTATGTTGATTCTCTCACTCAGCATTGTGTTTATGAGATTAATCAATATTTTTGCCTGCGGTGATCCTTTGCTTGTTTTCCTCATAGTGTCGTATCCCATTGCATGAATACATCACCACTGTTTATTCATTCTACTGTTGATGGACATTTAGATTATTTCCAGTTTGGGACAGTTACAATGTTGGTATGAACTTTTTAAAAAAAATCCATGTGTCTTTGTACACATGTGCATGAATTTCTCTAGGTTATAAATCTAGTGGAATTACTCCGTCACTGTGTATGCATATCCCCAGCTTTATTAGATAATGTTGAAGTGTTTTTCAAAACATTTGTGCCAATTTACACTCCCACCTCCAGTGTGTGAGAAGTTCAGTTCCTCCACATCCTCTTCAGCACTTGGCATTATCATATTTTTTGAGTTTTGCCAATCTGGTGGGTATGTAGTAATAGTTCTTGTGATTTTACTTTATATTTGTCTGATTTCTAACGAGGCTGAACACCTTTTCATATGGTTATTGGCCATTTGGGTTTACTATTTTGTAGGGTACCTGTTCAAATCTTTTGCCCATTTTTTTTTCTGTTAGGTTGCCTATCTTTTCCCTATTGATTTGAGTGAGTTCTTTATATATTCTAAATACCAGTCATTTATGTTTCTATGAGTTGCAAGTATATTCTCCTCTTCTGCATTCTGAAATGTTCACTCTATTGTGTCTTTTGAGGAACGTAACTTCTTAATATTAATGTAACCAAAGTTATGATTATTTTTCTTTATTGTTAGTGTTTTTTGTGACTTGGGTATTGCTTTTACTTTATACATCATTAACCTATGTGTATCATCTTGCAACTTTTTTTTTTACTCATCAGTATGTTTTAATGATCTATCCTTGTTAATACATACAAAGGTCTTGAATATTCTGAGCTAGTAAACAGTGTTCCAGACTGTGACTATTCCACAGGTCATTAATCATTTCTTAGTTGAGGGTCATTTAGATTGTTTCTAATTTTATTTATTTTTTGCTGTTATTCAAAAATGTAATACTGAACATCTTTGTATATAAACCTTTTTCTTGTCACCCTCACTATTTCCTTAGGACGAGTTCCTGATTGAGGAATAATAAGATCAAACATTAAAAAGATAAAAAAATAAAAAACTTAAAACATTTTTGTTGTTTGCCAAATCACCCTTTGGAAAATTTGGAGCAATTTACAAAGCCATTAGCATTGTGTGAGTGTTTCATAAATGAGAGAGTAAGTCCCCGCTGTGGGGTCTTTAAGGATCAGTCCAACATGAACATGGCTCTGCAAATTACATTCAGAGAGGCATATTAAAATTGAAGGATTTAGATACTCTCAGGTCCAAGAGGTAGGCATGCCATGCCACACAGGGGCCACACAAGCTCAGCCCAGTAGTTGGGGAGCTGAGAGAGAGTGAGGACCCTTGAACAAATGCCTTTACTGGGGTCAGGGTGGAGTATACAAGCAAAAGGTGTGATGGGATTTCATTAGTGGGTTTGAATGTCACTAAGTCACAGTCAAGGGAGGGCAAGAGGGGGAGAACTGGTTTGTAGACAAACCAGTCTTATACTGGTGCACCTGGTTGCCTGGGAGGTGTGTTCACAGCCTGTTTGTAGGGATGTTGAGGCAGCAGGAAAATATGAAGTTAAAAATTTTTTTTTTAAAAAACAGCGGGTTGTCAGGTGATATTGCTGTAACCAATGTGCTATTTATTTATTTATTTATTTATTTATTTATTTTTGGCCGTGCCGCATGGCATGCAGGATATTAATTCCCCAACCAGGGGTCGACCTCGTGCCCCCTGCAGTGGAAGCTTGGAGTCTTAACCACTGGACCACCAGGGAAGTCCCTAAAATTTTACAATATAGTATGTCCATGTTTCTAGAAGTTGCCATCATTGCATATTATATTTTAAAAGTCATTGCCAGGGCTTCCCTGGTGGCGCAGTGGTTGAGAATCTGCCTGCTAATTCAGGGGACACGGGTTCGAGCCCTGGTCTGGGAGGATCCCACATGCCGCGGAGCGGCTGGGCCCGTGAGCCACAGCTGCTGAGCCTGCGCGTCTGGAGCCTGTGCTCCGCAACAAGAGAGGCCGCGATAGTGAGAGGCCTGCACACCGCGATGAAGAGTGGCCCCCGCTTGCCGCAACTAGAGAAAGCCCATGCACAGAAACGAAGACCCAACACAGCCAAAAATAAATAAATAAATAAATAAGTGAAATTCTAAAAAAAAAAAAAAAAAAGTCATTGCCAATAATAAAACCATAAAGCTAACAGAGGAAAACATAAGAGAACATGTTTGTCACCCTGTATTGTTTAAATAGGACTAGTAAAGTGCTGATCATAAAATAAGTATTTTAGAAGGAATGTATTAAAATTAAGGACCTCTTCATTGAAATAAAAGGAAAAGGTGAACCAAAGAATACGAGATGATATTCATAATACACATATCTGACAATGGACCCATATCCAGAATATACAAAGAACTCCTACTAATCAATAAGAAAAAGACATAAAATCTAAGAAAAGACTTGAACAGATTCTTCAAAAATAAGTATGTCTAGGACCAATAAACATGGGGAAAGGTGCTTAGGTTCATTATACTTAAGGAAATGCAAAGAAAACTCAAAATAAATAATGCTATATACCCACCAGTATGGCTATAACACAAATGGTGGAAAATACCAAGTGTTGGTGAGGATGTGGAATGATTGAAGCTCTTATACATTGCTGGTGGTTATGTAAATTGGTACAAACTATTTGATGGTATCTACTAAATCTGGAAAAGTGCACACCCTATGACCCAGCAATTTCATTCCTAGGCATACATCCAACAGAAATGTGTTCTTAGGAGCACCAAAAGACACGTACTAAAATGGTCAAGAGGGCACTATTCATAATGGTTCCAAACTGGAACTATTGAATGAATTTTCAATTCACAATGAATTTCAAGAGCAGAATGGATAAATTTTAGTGTATCTACAATGAATTACCTAACTCAGCAGTGAGAATGAATGATCTATGACTACATACTCTAACATAGATGAGTCTCACAAACATTATCTGAGCAAAAGAGGCCAGACAAAAGAGAATATAGTGTATGATTCCATTAATATGAAAGACAAAAATGGGCAAAAACATGCTAATAGAAGGCACAGTAGTGGTTACCCTTGGGTGGGAGTGGGAGGTTGTGGCTGGGAGAATGAGGGTACTTCTGGGATGCAGGTAACGTTCTGTTTCTTGATCTGGGTATTGGTTGTAGGGATAGGTTCAGTTTGTGAAAATTCAGCTAGCTATATGCTTTTGGTATTTGATTTTCTGTATTTTTAGTATGCTTCAATAAAAAGCTATCTTTAAACATATTTGATAGACTGCAAGTCATATGCCATTGTTGCTTCTACTTATATTTCTTTGATTTTCATGGAGATTAAGCATTCTTTCATATGCTTATTGGCACATTCTGTTTTCTTTTTTACACTATTTATATTTTTACTAATTTTTATATAAGGATATTTGTCTTTTTCTCATTGATTTGTGGAAGCTCTTTTTATACTAAGAATATTCACTTTTTGTCATTTATGTTGCAAATATTTTTCCACTTGATGTTCTCTTGGCATAGAAAAGTGTGTAATTTTTATGTACTCAAATCTATCAATCATTGTCTTTATAATTTCTTGGTTTTCATTTATGCCTAAGTAACTTAAATGTCTGTAGACCTAATTTGTTTGTCAGTACAGATACAATCACAACAATACTTCAGTTTCCTTGGTTTGTAGCTCCCACCTACCAAAGTGCAGGACCTGTCTCCACCCTGCCCTTCTACACTCCCATGTCTCCTCAGATATTTCTGGGAATTAATGTGCTCATTAGCTGTATCTGTTGCCCTAAAGCTTCTGAGGGTGCTGCATCACCATGCATGTCTTCCACTGGGTACCTACTCTGCTACTGTCTCCTGATAGTCTCAGGGATGCACACCCTTGAGGGGCTACTGAAGGTACATGGTCTTCAGTCCTAACTGTGCTGCAGCCTTGTTGTGGTCCAGGAATGACAAAAATGCCACTTGTTCCATAAACAGCAATAGGTATTGTATTGATCATTAAGTCTATATAAATAAAAAACTATGTCATTGTGGTTTTCAAATTCATTAGCATCAAAATGTATACCATTTTATAGCTTCTTTTTTATTGAGATGTAATTGACATACAACATTGTGTAAGTTTAAGGTGTATAAAGTGTTGATTTGATACATTTTTATATGGCAGTATGATTATCACTGTAGTGTTAGCTAACACCTCTATCCCATCGCATAATTATCATTTTTGTTTTGTGATGAGAACAATTAAGGTCTAGTCTCTTAGGAACTTTGAAGTTTAGAATACAGTATTTTTTACTATAACCACTATGCTGAACATTAGATCTCCTTATTTACTTACTAGCTGAAAATTTGCAACCTTAAACAACATTTTTTCAATTCCCCCACTCCCAGCCTCTGGTAACCATTATTCTACTTTGTTTCTATGGGTTTGGCTTTTTTAGATTCTGCATATAAGTGAGTTCATAGAGTATTTGTCTTCCTCTGTCTGGTTTATCTCACTTAGTGTAATGCCCTCAAGGTCCACCCATGTTCTCACAAATGGCAGGATTCCTTCTTTCTCACAGCTGAATACTTTTTCATTGTATGTATACACCACATCTACTTTATCCAAGAACCACATCCCTTTAATACCCTTTGGTATTCTTACCTGCCTCTTTCCTGATCTCCTTCCTCCCCGCAGTCATGGAGCTTCCACCTCAGTACCCTGGATGCTGTTGGAGCAAACAGGTTTCTCCAGCAGTGTACAGCACAGCTGGGGAAGCCGAGCACTCCCTCACCATTTTCCCTTTTCTACATAGGAGAGGACAGCTGCCAGCTTGTTCAGCCCATGCAGTGTTGTCTTGGGAGAGGGCTAGCACTGACAAAGTTCCTCTTACTGTCTCCAATGCATCCAAACTCATATATATCTATTTTTTTTTAATGAAAAAAACTTCTTTTCTCCAACAGTGTGCTAGAGTCTTCCCTTGGGAAGGCTCGACCTCTGCCAAATCTCTGTTTTCCTGATTCCTGCCCAAGTCAGTCCTCTCCATGTTTTTCCCATTTTGGCTGAGATGGATTGGAGCAAGTTCACTGGCTCCTTTGCAACCCATATTGAGGTTGGTCGGTCTATTACCAGATGCACAGATGGGCAAGACTCCTTCTTGGTCCCTTGGCATATTGTGCTGGATCCTGCAACTCCCACAGAGGCACATTTGTTTGTGCATGGATGTCTAGTTTGTTGCTAAAACAGGGGATATAAAGGGATGACGTCTTGCACCATCATGATGCTTATGTCACTCTCCTATAGCTTTTTTTTTGCTTTTATTATTTATTTATTTATTTATTTTTTTGAATTTTATTTTATTTATTTTTTTATACAGCAGGTTCTTATTAGTTATCCATTTAAAACATATTAGTGTTTATATGTCAATCCCAATCTCCCAATTCATCACACCACCACCACCCCCCTGCCGCCTCTTTCCCCCACCTTGGTGTCCATACATTTGTTCCCTACATCTGTGTCTCTATTTCTGCCCTACAAACAGGTTCATCTGTACTATTTTTCTAGGTTCCATATACATGCGTTAATACATGATATTTGTTTTTCTCTTTCTGACTTACTTCACTGTGTATGACAGTCTCTAGATCCATTCATGTCTCTACAAATGACCCAATTTCATTCCTTTTTATGGCTGAGTAATATTCCATTATATATATGTACCACATTTTCTTTATCCATTCGTCTGTTGATGGGCATTTAGGTTGCTTCCATGACCCGGCTATTGTAAATAGTGCTGCAGTGAACACTGGGGTGCATGTGTCTTTTTGAATTATGGTTTTCTCTGGGTATATGCCCAGTAGTGGGATTGCTGGGTCATATGGTAATTCTATGTTTAGATTTTTAAGGAACCTCCATACTGTTCTCCATAGTGGCTGTATCCATTTACATTCCCACCAACAGTGCAAGAGGGTTCCCTTTTCTCCACACCCTCTCCAGCATTTGTTGTTTGTAGATTTTCTGATGATGCCCATTCTAACTGGTGTGAGGTGATACCTCATGGTAGTTTTGATTTGCATTTATCTAAAAGTTAGTGATGTTGAGCAGCTTTTCATGTGCTTCTTAGCCATCTCTATGTCTTCTTTGGGGAAATGTCTATTTGGGTCTTCTGCCCATTTTTCAATTGGGTTGTTTGTTTTTTTAATATTGAGCTGCATGAGCTGTTTATATATTTTGGAGATTAATCCTTTGTCTGTTGATTCGTTTGCAAATATTTTCTCCCATTCTGAGGGTTGTCTTTTCGTCTTGTTTATGGTTTCCTTTGCTGTGCAAAAGCTTTGAAGTTTCATTAGGTCCCACTTGTTTATTTTTGTTTTTATTTCCATTACTCTAGGAGGTGGATCAAAAAAGATCTTGCTGTGATTTATGTCAAAGAGTGCTCTTCCTATGTTTTCCTCTAAGAGTTTTATAGTGTCCAGTCTTACCTTTAGGTTGTTAATCCATTTTGAGTTTATTTTTCTGTACGGTGTTTTGGAGTGTTCTAATTTCATTCTTTTACATGTAGCTGTCCAGTTTTCCCAGCACTACTTACTGAAGAGACTGTCTTTTCTCCACTGTATATCCTTGCCTCCTTTATCAACGATAAGGTGACCACATGTCTGTGGGTTTATCTCTCGGCTTTCTATCCTGTTCCATTGAAATATATTTCAGTTTTTGTGCCCGTACTATATTGTCTTGATTACTGTAGCTTTATAGTATACTCTGAAGTCAGGGAGTCTGATTCCTCCAGCTCCTTGTTTTCCCCTCAAGACTGCTTTGGCTATTCGGGGTCTTTTGCGTCTCCATACAGATTTTTGTTCTAGTTCTGTAAAAAATGCCATTGGTTAATTTGATAGGGATTGCACTGAATCTGTAGATTGCTTTGGGTAGTAGAGTCATTTTAACAATATTGTTTCTTCCAATGCAAGAACATGGTATATCTCTCTATCTGTTTGTATCATCTTTAATTTCTTTCATCAGTGTCTTATAGTTTTCTGCATACAGGTCTTTTGTCTCCTTAGGTAGGTTTATTCCTAGGTATTTTATTCTTTTTGTTGCAGTGGTAAATGGGAGTGTTTCCTTAATTTCTCTTTCAGATTTTTCATCATTAGTGTATAGGAATGCAGGAGATTTCTGTGCATTAATTTTGTATCCTGCTACTTTACCAAATTCATTGATTAGCTCTAGTAGTTTTCTGGTGGCACCTTTAGGATTCTCTATGTATAGTATCATGTCATCTGCAAACAGTGACAGTTTTACTTCTTCTTTTCCAATTTGTATTCCTTCTATTTCTTTTTCTTCTGTGATAGCCATGGCTAGGACTTCCAAAACTATGTTGAATGATAGTGGTGAGAGTGGACACCCTTGTCTTGTTCCTGATCTTAGAGGAAATGGTTTCAGTTTTTCACCATTGAGAATGATGTTTGCCGTGGGTTTGTCATATATGACCTTTATTATGTTGAGGTAGGTTCCCTCTATGCCCACTTTCGGGAGAGTTTTTATCATAAATGGGTGTTGGATTTTGTCAAAAGCTTTTTCTGCATCTATTGAGATGATCATACGGTTTTTATTCTTCAGTTTGGTAATATGGCGTATCACGTTGATTGATCTGCGTATATTGAAGAATCCTTGCATCCCTGGGCTAAATCCCACTTTGTCATGGTGTATGATCCTTTTAATGTGTTGTTGGATTCTGTTTGCTAGTATTTTTTTGAGGATTTTTGCATCTATATTCATCAGTGATATTGGTCTGTAATTTTCTTTTTTTGTAGTATCTTTGTCTGGTTTTGGTATCAAGGTGATGGTGGTCTCATAGAATGAGTTTGGGAGAGTTCCTTCTTTTGCAATTTTTTTGGAAGAGTGAGAAGGATGGGTGTTAGCTCTTCTCTAAATGTTTGATAGAATTCACCTGTGAAGCCATCTGGTCCAGTACTTTTGTTTGTTGGAATATTTTTAATCACACTTTCAATTTCGTTACTTGTGATTGGTCTCTTCATATTTTCCATTTCTTCCGGATTCAGTCTTGGAAGGTTATACCTTTCTAAGAATTTATCCATTTCTTCCAGGTTGTCCATTTTATTGACATAGAGTTGCTTGTAGTAGGCTCTTAGGATGCTTTGTATTTCTGTGCTGTCTGTTGTAACTTCTCCCTTTTCATTTCTAATTTTATCGATTTGAGTCCTCTCCCTCTTTTTCTTCTTGAGTCTGGCTAGTGGTTTATCAATTTTATTTATCTTCTCAAAGAACCAGCTTTTAGTTTTATTGATCTTTGCTATTGTTTTCTTTGTTTCTATTTCATTTATTTCTGCCTTGATCTTTATGATTTCTTTCCTTCTACTAACTTTGGGTTTTATTTGTTCTTCTTTCTCTAGTTCCTTTAGGTGTAAGGTTAGATTGTTTATTTGAGATTTTTCTTGTTTCTTGAGGTAGGCTTGTATTGCTATAAACTTCCCTCTTAGAACTGCTTTTGCTGCATCTTGTAGGTTTTGGATCATCGTGTTTTTGTTGTATTTTGTTTCTAGGTGTTTTTTGATTTCCTCAGTGATCTCTTGGTTATTTAGTAACGTATTGTTTAGCCTTCATGTGTTTGTGTTTTTTACGTTTTTTTCCCTGTAATTGATTTCTAATCTCATAGCGTTGTGGTCAGAAAAGATGCTTCATATGATTTCAATTTTCTTAAATTTACTGAGGCTGGATTTGTGACCCAAGATGTGATCTATCCTGGAGACTGTTCCGTGTGCACTTGAGAAGAAAGTGTAATCTGCTGTTTTTGGATGGAATGTCCTATAAATATCAATGAAATCTATCTGGTCTATTGTGTCATTTAAAGCTTGCGTTTCCTTATTAATTTTCTGTTTGGATGATCTGTCCATTGGTGTAAGTGAGGTTTTAAAGTCCCCCACTATTACTATGTTACTGTCGATTTCCTCTTTTATAGCTGTTAGCAGTTGCTTTATGCATTGACGTTCTCCTATGTTGGGTGCATATATATTTATAATTGTTATATCTTCTTCTTGGATTGATCCCTTGATCATTATGTAGTGTCCTTCCTTGTCTCTTGTAGCATTCTTTATTTTAAAGTCTATTTTATCTGATATGAGTATTGTTACTCCAGCTTTCTTTTGATTTCCATTGACATGGAATATCTTTTTCCATCCCCTCACTTTCAGTCTGTATGCGTCCCTAGGTCTGAAGTGGGTCTCTTGTAGACAGCATATATGTGGGTCTTGTTTTTGTGTCCATTCAGCGAGCCTGTGTCTTTTGTTTGGAGCATTTACTCCATTCACGTTTAAGGTAATTTTCGATATGTATGTTCCTATTACCATTTTCTTAATTGTTATGGTTTTGTTTTTGTAGGTCCTTTTCTTCTCTTGTGTTTCCCAGTTAGAGAAGTTCCTTTAGCATTTGTTGTAGAGCTGGTTTGGTGGTGCTGAATTCTCTTAGCTTTTGTTTGTGTGTAAAGCTTTTGATTTCTCCGTCGAATCTGAATGAGATCCTTGCCAGGTAGAGTAATCTTGTTGTAGGTTCTTCCCTTTCATCACTTTAAATGTAGCATGCCACTCCCTTCTGGCTTGTAGAGTTTCTGCTAAGAAATCATCTGTTAACATTATGGGAGTTCCCTTGTATGTTATTTGTTGTTTTTCCCTTGTTGCTTTCAATAATTTTTCTTTGCCTTTAATTTTTGTCAATCTGATTACTATGTGTCTTGGTATGTTTCTCCTTGGGTTTATCCTGTCTGGGACTCTCTGTGCTGCCTGGACATGGGTGGTTATTTCCTTTCCCATGTTAGGGAAGTTTTCGACTATAATCTCTTCAGGTATTTTCTCAGGTCCTTTCTCTCTCTCTTCTCCTTCTGGGACCTCTATAATGTGAACGTTGTTGCATTTAATGTTGTCCCAGAGGTCTCTTAGGCTGTCTTCATTTCTTTTCATTCTTTTTTCTCTATTCTGTTCTGCAGCAGTGAATTCCACCATTCTGTCTTCCAGGTCACTTATCCGTTCTTCTGCCTCAGTTATTCTGCTATTGATTACTTCTAGTGTATTTTTCATTTCAGTTATTGTATTGTTCATCCCTGTTTGTTTGTTCTTTAATTCTTCTAGGTGTTTGTTCTTTAATTCTTCTAGGTCTTTGTTAAACATTTCTTGCATCTTCTCGATCTTTGCCTCCATTCTTTTTCCGAGGTACTGGATCATCTTCACTATCATTATTCTGAATTCTTTTTCTGGAAGGCTGCCCATCTCCACTTCATTTAGTTGTTTTTCTCGGGTTTTCTCTTGTTCCTTCATCTGGTACAAAGTCCTCTGCCTTTTCATTTTGTCTATCTTTCTGTGAATGTGGTTTTCCTTCCACTGGCTGCAGAATTGTAGTTCTTCTTGCTTCTGCTGTCTGCCCTCTGGTGGATGAGGCTATCTAAGAGGCTTGTGCAAGCTTCTTGACTGGAGGGACTGGTGGTGGGTAGAGCTGACTGTTGCTCTGGTGGGCAGAGCTCAGTAAAACTTTA
The DNA here is from genome assembly GCF_028021215.1 of Eschrichtius robustus. Classification (NCBI taxonomy): domain Eukaryota; kingdom Metazoa; phylum Chordata; class Mammalia; order Artiodactyla; family Eschrichtiidae; genus Eschrichtius; species Eschrichtius robustus. Next base: position 42,530,795 of record NC_090845.1, read on the forward strand.
ATCTGCTTGTCTGCTGATGGGTGGGGCTGGGTTCCCTCCCTGTTGGTTGTTTGCCCTGAGGTGAGCCAACACTGGAGCCTATCTGGGCTCTTTGGTGGGGCTAATGGCAGACTCTGGGAGGGCTCACGCCAAGGAGTACTTCCCAAAACTTCTGCTGCCAGTGTCCTTGTCCTCACAGTGAGCCACCGCCACCCCCCGCCTCCGCAGGAGACCCTCCAACACTAGCAGGTAGGTCTGGTTCAGTCTCCCCTGGGGAGTCTCCTTCCCCTGGGTCCTGATGCACACACCACTTTGTGTGTGCCCTCCAAGAGTGGAGTCTCTGTTTCCCCCAGTCCTGTCAAAGTCCTGCAATCAAATCCCTGTAGCCTTCAAAGTCTGATTCTCTAGGAATTCCTCCTCCTGTTGCTGGAACCCCAGTTTGGGAAGCCTGATGTGGGGCTCAGAACCTTCACTCCAGTGGGTGGACTTCTGTGGTATAAGTGTCCTCCAGTTTGTGAGTTGCCCACCCAGCAGTTATGGGATTTGATTTTATTGTGATTGCGCCCCTTCTACCATCTCATTGTGGCTTCTCCTTTGTCTTTGGATGTGGGGTATATTTTTTGGTGAGTTCCAGTGTCTTCCAGTCGATGATTGTTCAGCAGTTAGTTGTGATTCCAGTGCTCTCGCAAGAGGGAGTTAGCGCATGTCCTTCTACTCTGTCATCTTGAACCAATCTCCTGCTTTTATTTTTTAAATTAAAATATTTGTATTTTATATTGGACTATAGTTGATTTACAATGTTGTGTTAATTTCAGGTGTACAGCAAAGTGAATCAGTTATACATATACCTAGATCTATTCTTTTTCAAATTCTTTTCCCATTTAGGTTATTACAAAATATTGAGCAGAGTTCCCTGTACTATACAGTAGGTCCTTGTTGGTTATCTATTTTGTTTATTTATTTTTTTATTAATTAATTTATTTTTGACTGTGTTGGGTCTTCGTTACTGTGTGCAGGCTTTCTCTAGTTGTGGCGAGCAGGGGCTACTCTTCGTTGTGGTGCACGGGCTTCTCATTGCGGTGGCTTCTCTTGTTGCAGAGCACGGGCTCTAGAGTGCAGGCTCAGTAGTTGTGGTGCATGGCTTAGTTGCTCTGCGGCATGTGGGATCTTCCCGGACCAGGGATCAAACCCCTGTCCCCTGCCTTGGCAGGCGGATTCTTAACCACTGCACCACCAGGGAAGTCCCTGGCTATCTATTTTAAATATAGTGGTTTGTATATGTCAATCCCAAACTCCCAATTTATCCCTCCCCCTCCACCTTTCCCCTTTGGTAACCATAAGTTTGTTTTCTATGTCTGAGTCTGTTTCTGTTTCGTAAATAAGTTCATTTGTATCATTATTTTCAGATTCCACATATAAGCAATATCATATGATATTTGTCTTTCTCTGACTTACTTCACCTAGTATGATAATCTCCAGGTCCATCCATGTTGCTGCAAATGGCATTATTTCATTGTTTTTAATGGCTGAGTAATATTCCATTGTGTGTATGTGTCACATCTTCTTTGTCCATTCATCTATTGATGGACATTTAGGTTGCTTCCGTGTCTTGGCTATTGTAAACAGCACTGCAATGAACATTGGGGTGCATGTATCCTTTTGAACCAGAACTCCAGATATATGCCCAGGAGTGGGATTGCTGGATCCTATAACTTCTTTATATAAAATGTTTTACCAAACAAATAGCTGGATGTGTTCTCTACATGACTGCTTTAGTTGTTCAACTGGTAAACATCCAGTGGGCTTACTAGTTCATATATGTGGCTTTGGAAGTGCCAGGAGGGTAGCAACTCTTTATAAGAGATGCTTGCATTCCTGGGCAATTATACACTTAATCGCTTTGAAATTAAGCTTAGAATGTCTACAATGAGTAACTAAAATATCCATTTCTGCAGAGAAGTTTTGATAAGAATAACATGCATTTTTAAGCATTTATTTAACAAATAATTTTATTCTTAAAAATGTCTACGTGCAATCAGAGCTTTAGAAGTACTAAGAAACATAAAAATGACTGATCTGAGTACAAGAACCTTGACAAACTGCAGATGAAATACTATATATAGCTGCAGTATATGAATAAATAAAATGCATCCATATTTTATCAATTACTATAAGATCTGCTGGTTTCTTTTATCTCTGTTATGTCAGTTTTTATATTTTCATCTTTATTCAATTGTATGCTTCTGTATTTTCAGGGGGTTTTTTTTCCTGGTAAAACCAACCAGAAATGTGTCTACCTAATTAGCTTTTCTTTAATTTACTTGGCAATTTTTTGATTTACTTAGCAATTCTGTTTTATTTAATTCACTCATTTCTGTTTTTATTTCATCTTAATTCTTTTCTCTTGCATAAATTGATTTCTTATTTACTTGTGATTTTCATGACTACTTGTGTCAAATCTTAGTTTAGTTCTTTATCCTATTTTTGCTTAATAATAAGGCAATTAAAGCTATATTTGACTCAGAACATTGGAACCAGCCTGTGAATTTTTTTGAGTAATGTGTTTATTGTAATAATGTAACTTTTTCCCTAAATGAAAACATGTTCATTATCAAAATGCAAACACATACATGTATATACAGGAGAAAAGTGACATTTGTTCTTTTTGCATTCCTTTTCCATAATACCCTTTCCTCATCCAGGGATAAACACTGTTAATGATTTGGTACACTATATCCTTCCCAACCCATTTCTATACATTTGCCAACATATGTGTTTGTGTGCATTTATATTTATATACATTAGATATGTATACACACGTATATGGCTTACACATTATAAGTATCATATTACAAATATTGTTCTGTAAGTTGATTTCCCTTTTAATATATCATAGATATGTATTAATGGCCAATTGCCCTCACATGTTGTTTTACCAGTTTACATTACCTCCAAGAGGTATGCTTTCTAATACTTTATCCAACAGCAAAGGGGAACTGTCTTTTCCAATTTTTACAAAATTGATATATAAAGAGACACATTATTATTTTATATTAATGTACACTTCTTTGATTATTAGTGAGGCTAGGGTAGTTTCATTTATTTATTAACTACTAAGACTTCTTTAAATTGCTTGCCAGTATTCTTTGCTTGATTTTCTATTAGGTGGTCTTTACCTGATTTATTGGACTAGCTCTCATTATTTTCTAAGTGGTTGATAAATAATGTTTCATTTCCCATTGAACCCAAGAATTATAGAAAATTTTATGTTTCCAAGCAGTTGAATAACTATTTTGTTTGAAATGTTATTTCTTTTAAATCTTTTTTTTTTTTTTTTTTTGCACTGAGGTTAGGAATATAACCTGCAAAATATCTGCTTTATGGAATTTACTGAGGTTTACTTCATGGTCTAATATATAGTCATTTAAAAATATTTACATAGACATTGATAAAGGTTTATTTTCTTTTGCAGATTAGGTAGTATATATTTATTAAATTAATCATATTGCTTATGTATACAGATCCTCTGCATCCTTAGGATTTTTTTTTTGCCTGAATATAAGAATGATCAGTTAAAATTTTCCAGTATTATTTTGTCTTGTCATTTTATTATTGTATTTTTAAACAGTTTTTGTTTCGTATTTTTTAATGTACTGTTATTTAGCACAAGTGTTTTATGACTACCATATCTTCATTTTAAATTGCATACTTATTATAAAATGACCCTTTTTGTCCTACTTAATTTTTCTTTTGGCTTCACCTGGCTTATTTTGTTGTTGTTGTTCTTTTCTTAAAGTTTTAAACATTTTATCATTTTGTTTTACTATTTTATCCCAGTAGTATAAGAGTGTTTTTTTTTTAAATAAAGCACTTAACTCATAAATATTTGTTGTTACACCTGCTGGGTTTGCTCGTATTTTTGCTATTTTATTTTACGTTTTTTTCTTATGATTCCTTTGTTTATTTTTCTTTTGTTACATAAACTTGAATCTTGCTTTTATCGTTTCCAGGGATTTGGAAAACAATATATTTTATAAATTCTAAGAAATATTTTTTTCTTTTTAGAAATATTTTTAACATTTTAGTACTTCTAGAATTAAAATGCATCTAATAATTGATGGTATGCTGTAGTTTAATTGGCAGCATTTTTTTCTTTCTTTGTGGTACATAAAAAAATGTTTCTTGGGCTTCCCTGGTGGTGCAGTGGTTGAGAATCTGCCTGCCGATGCAGGGGACACGGGTTCGAGCCCTGGTCTGGGAGGATCCCACATGCCGCGGAGCAACTGGGCCCGTGAGCCACAACTACTGAGCCTGAGCGTCTGGAGCCTGTGCTCCGCAACAAGAGAGGCCACGATAGTGAGAGGCCCGTGCACCGCGATGAAGAGTGGCCCCCACTCGCCGCAACTGGAGAAAGCCCTCACACAGAAACGAAGACCCAACACAGCCAAAAATAAAAATAATAAATAAATAATAAATTTAAAAAATTACAAAAATGTTTCTTACTTTAGATTAAATGAAAAACAATACGTCATATTTTAATTTTCTTAACCTTAATTTTTTCAAAAGAGTTGGAAAATATTTCTCTAATTGAGTCAGGAGTAAAATGCCACTTTAAACAATCCCTCTCTATCTAAAAGCAAGAAACTTTTTTAAAAGGCATTTACTTCTTTGATCCAATTATTTCCTTATCTGGAGCCTTATGCTTGTATTATGGCTATTCAAGGATTGTTTTTAAGAATGACTGTTATGAAATATAGATCAATGGAACAGGATAGAAAGCCCAGAGATAAACCCACACACATATGGTCACCTTATCTTTGATAAAGGAGGCAAGAATATACAATGGAGAAAAGACAGCCTCTTCAATAACTGGTGCTGGGAAAACTGGACCGCTATATGTAAAAGAATGAAATTAGGACACTCCCTAACACCATACACAAAAATAAACTCAAAATCGATTAACGACCTAAATGTAAGGCCAGACACTATCAGACTCTTAGAGGAAAACATAGGCAGAACACTCCATGACATAAATCACAGCAAGATCCTTTTTGACCCATCTCCTAGAGAAATGGAAATAAAAACAAAAATAAACAAATGGGACCTAATGAAATTTAAAAGCTTTTGCACAGCAAAGGAAACCATACAAAAGACGAAAAGACAACCCTCAGAATGGGAGAAAATATTTGCAAATGAAGCAACTGACAAAGGATTAATGTCCAAAATATACAAGCAGCTCATGCAGCTCAATATCAAAAAAACTAACAACCCAATCCAAAATTGGGCCGAAGACCTCAATAGACATTTCTCCAAAGAAGATATACAGATTGCCAACAAACACATGAAAGGATGCTCAACATCACCAATCATTAGAGAAATGTAAATCAAAACTACAATGAGGTATCACCTCACACCGGTCAGAATGGCCATCATCAAAAAATCTACAAACAACAAATGCTGGAGAGGGTGTGGAGAAAAGGGAACCCTCTTGCACTGTTGGTGGGAATGTAAATGGATACAGCCACTATGGAGAACAGTATGGAGGTTCCTTAAAAATCTAAAAATAGAACTAACATACGACCCAGCAATCCCACTACTGGGCATATACCCTGAGAAAACCATAATTCCAAAAGAGTCATGTACCACAGTGTTCATTGCAGCTCTATTTACAATAGCCAGGACATGGAAGCAACCTAAGTGTCCATCAGCAGATGAATGGATAAAGAAGATGTGGCACATATATACAATGGAATATTACTCAGCCATATAAAGAAATGAAATTGAGTTATTTGTAGTGAGGTGGATGGACCTAGACACTGTCATACAGAGTGAAGTAAGTTAGAAAGAGAAAAACAAATACCGTATGCTAACACATATATATGGAATCTAAAAAAATGGTTCTGAAGAACCTAGGGGCAAGACAGGAATAAAGACACAGTTGTAGAGAATGGACTTGAGGACACGGGGAGGGGGAAGGGTAAGCTGGGACGAAGTGAGAGAGTGTCATGGACATATATACACTACCAAATGTAAAATAGATAGCTAGTGGGAAGCAGCTGCTTAGCACAGGGAGATCAGCTCGGTGCTTTGTGACCACCTAGAGGGGTGGGATAGGGAAGGTGGGATGGAGATGCAAGAGGGAAGAGATATGGGGATGTATGTATATGTATAGCTGATTCACTTTGTTATATAGCAGAAACTAACACACCATTGTAAAGCAATTATACTCCAAAAAAATGTTAAAAAACAAAATAATAATATGCTAAAAGTAGATTGTTGAGGTACAGACATAAATTAAGCTAATAGACTTTATGGTTTTGAGGTTTGTGTAGTTAGGCTACTTATATACCCTTGCATAATAAAATAGCAGCATTGTTTAAAAAAAAAAAGAATGTCTGTTATATCTTCTAAGAATGACTGTCTTCTAAGAATGACTGTTGACGATTACATGCAGTTTCACAACTGAATCCATAAAAACAATTTACATTAATTTTTGGTTTAACAGGTTTGATGTTCCCTGTTGATCCTTTTGTAATACAATTTACCTATTCTTGAGCTCTTTATTTTCCTTATCTCTCAACTTATGGAGTTCATTTTCAAGCAAGTTTTTCAAAAGTGCATATATAAGGAATGTATTTTTTGAGGCTTTCCATATGTGAGTCGACCTTCTGTTGTCTACACATACATATATGTCAACTATGAATGATATGAAATAACTGGGTCATATTCCTTTTCCCTCCAATTTATTAACTATTTAGCTGTTGTCTTCTAGCATTTTGTATTGCAGGAAAGAACTCTAAATTCAGCTTGCTTTTTGTTCCTTTGTTGGTAATTTGCTTTTCGTGCCTGAGTGTTTGTGGAATTTTCTTTATACCTAATATTTTAAAAAGAATGACCAAGAATGTTATTTCTAGGGATGTAGTGAACCCTTTAAACCTGAAGATATTGGTTACCTTTCCAACATCTACTTCTTTCTCTCCCTTTCTTAACATAATGCCATATTTCCCAGACATTTGATTTGAGTAGATTATTGATTTCAGACCTTATTTTCTTTTTTAATATAAGCATTTGATACTCTAAATTTCCATCTAAGCATTTTTTTAGCTGTATTCCACAAATATTGATTTGTCGTGTTTTTATTTTTATTTAATTCAAAATATTTTCTAATTTCCTTTGTGATTTCCTATTTAATCCATAAGATATTTAAAAGGTTTTTTTGTTTAATTTCCCAATATTTTACCACTTCAAGTAAAATGTAGAACCTTACAACCATATGTGTCCCTTTATCTTTCCCCTGACCTTTATGCTATAGTTGTCATATGTTTTACATCTACATATATTGAAACCTCACCAGATGTTATAATTTTTGCTTTCAGGAGTCATACCTTTAAAAAAGAATTTAAGAGGAGAAACACAATCTATTATATCTTCCCAGGTATTTATCATTTTTATTGGTCTTTCTTCACTGATGAAGTTCTATTTTTTTCCTAGTATCATTTTCATTTGGCCTCAGGAACTGCCTTTAGTATTTATTGTAGAACAAGTCTGCTGGGGATGTATTCTTTTAGTTTCCCTTCATGTAAGAATGTATTTCTTTAGCATTCATTCTTGAATGATATTTCTGGACATAGAATTTTGTGTTGCTGCTTCTTTTCTTTTAGCACTTTAAAAATGTTCCATTGTCTTACCTCTTGATTTTAAAAAAGATCTTTCTCTCTGTTCTTTATATTGGATAATATTTATTGTCTATCTTCAAATTCACTGACTATTTCGTCTATCATCTCCATTTTGCTGTTTGGTCTATCCAGGAATTTTTAAAGTTCAGATATTTTATTTTCAGCTTTAAAATTTAAATTTGATTTTTTTGTGGTTTCTATTTTTCTGCCGAGAACTTTCATCTTTCCATTCATATCAAATATGTTTATCTTTATTTCACTGAGTATAGCTATAATCGCTGCTTTAAGTCTTTAATATTTCCATTATCTGGGTCATTGCAAAGTTGGCATCTGTTGAGAATGGATGACATTTAAAACATTCTCTGTATGTTGTGTAATTTTCTACTTTATCTGGACATTTTGAACCTTTTGTTGTGCAGCCTCTGGATCCTGTTATAATTCTCTGGAGAAAGTTGATTTATTTTGTCTAGCAAGTAATTAACCCAGTTAGATTCAGACCGCAAGTTTTACCTCACTGCAAAAGTAGGGGATGATTCTACTCTCATTCTGGTTTATTAAGCCTTTGCTATGCTTCTTTTGGTCTGTCCCTCATATGTGCCACTCAGGGTTAGGTTGAGACTTGCCAGTAGATTGACTTGTACTTCAATTCTCAAAGCTTTTAATCTGCTTCTTTGTGTCTCTACTGTGCGTGTACAACTCAAGGGTGATGATGAGCCCAGGACTTCTGTGGATTCATGCAGAGAATTAGGGGTTCCTTTTCTCCAGTTCTCTTCTCTTTGGAATTCCTCCCACACTTTCTGACTCTCAGGGTTCTCTTTCTTGGTTTCTCTGGCCAGAAAATTGAGGTTTATCTCAGAGTTTTAGTCATCCATATGCTGCCACTGCAATGCAGATCTGTAACTGGGACCCACCCTCAGGGCAAAGGTGCCAGAAAAAAGAGATCAAAGGAGATTTTTTCCCCCACACTTTTTGGACCACAGGACCCCTTTCTCTTGATTCCTCTGGCCAGAAAGATGGATTTTCTACCTGAGTTTTAGTTTTCATATTGGTGCCTCTTCACAGCCCTACAACTGGAGACTGCCTTCAGAGCAGTACTGTAAAAATAAAGAAAGAGAAAAGAACAGAAAATCTCACCTCTCTATGAATCACTTCTCCAAGTTTTGACTCCTTTTAAAAAATTCCTCCTGCTTTTGTTTACTTTTAAGTCCTCAGTATTTTGTCCAGTATTTTTAGTTACAATCAGTAGGAAATGTTTTAGTGGACTTACTCTATCTTGGCTGGAACCAGAAGCACCCTCATTGTGGTATTAATTTACATTTCCCAGATAATAGGAAAGTTGAGTATCTTTTCTTCTCCTCCTTTTTTTGTTATTCAATAATGAAGTATTTTTTAGTATTTTGCCTAATTTTCTATTATGTTGTCTTTTTCTTATTGATTAGTAAGAGTTCTTTATGTATTAAAAATATGAGTCCTTTTTGGGTTCATGTATCATGAATATCTTCTCCCACTATGTAGGTTGACTTCTACTCTGTTCATGGTCTCTTTTGATAAATAGAATGTCTTAATTTTGATATAATACTATGTGTCTTTTTTTCATGGCAAGTGCTTTTTATGTCCTGTTTAAGAAATCTTTGCCAGTTCGAAGATGTTCTCCTATGTTTTCCTCTGGAAAGGCTTATTGTTTTACCTTTCACATTTAGATATACTATGTGTCTGGATTGTTTAAAAATAAAGAATGTTGTAAGAGTTAAATACACTTTTTTCCATATGGCTATCTAATTTATCCAGTAAATTAGTTAAAAAGACCATCCTTTCCTCATTGAACTGCAATGTGGAATGATAGATATTATTTAGTTAGTACTTTTACTTGGAGATAATTTTGTCTAATATAAGCAGACTGTGGGAAAATGTCATTTCTATTGAAGATTTTTTAGTAGAGGTGGGTAACTGAATATGAAAAAACTTATCACTCTTCTTAAACGGAATAGAATTTGAGAAGCTTATAATATTTGTTAACCCAGTCTTACAGTTCTGTGGGAAGGTATAGCATAATTTTGATAGCTGTTTCTAAAGGTCTTTAAAGGCTTAAATAAACTATTTCTACTCCAACCATATATCTTTATTTCAAATATTTTATCCTGTTTCCAGACCGTATGCCACATGCATCCCTGTGAATTTGGTGCATAAACAGAACATTTATGTGGATAAGAGGTGAGAAAGGAAATGAGAAAATAAATAGGCTATACACGTGTATGCCTGGGGGTCTGAAAAGTCAGATTTATTACCTGGAGTCGCCAAGCTCTGGGGGATTTATTCCCATGTTCTGAATCATAAACTGGCCAGTGAATGGAGCCATTAAGGATGGGAAATATATTTGTGACAAATCACCAGCACTTGGCCTTTCTGCTAGTGATAAGGTCCATTCAGGAAGCAGAACCTGCTTGGATGAATCCTTGGAGCAGTGGCAACAGAAATCAGCAATGCCCGTCAATATCATAAATGTCTGACTTAAGAATTGCTGGGTTCTTGGGCCCAAAAGCAGTACATTGAAGTGAAATTGCAGCTTAGACAAGTGTGGTAGATGCAATTATACAGTGCTTGGGTTTGAACTGCTTCTGCCCAAAGTTGATTTATTTAGTGTTGATGCCATATTTGGACTTTCTCACATTTTCAGTTTTGTTCAAACAGGCTTGGCATTTAATTTGGAGAGTACTTAGTAACTCCCTGGCTCCTATTTATTGCCATTTAAAAATTATAATCTAGATAATTTTCACTCAGAAAGAGATGTTTTTGATCTGAGAGGAAAAAATAGCAAAATTGGTAATCTGGAGTAGGGGATTTGCTTACATAATTCCTATCCTGGTGGCTTTAACTTTAATTTTGCTCATGGTAAACTGGGTCTCCTGAAACTCATTTTGTTATGTGGGTTAGAAAAATTTGATATTTAATGCCAAACTTATTGTAATAATTATATCATATATTATCAATTTACTGTCTCATTTTATTTGAGACAGATAGAATGATATCCCAGAATTGGCCTTCACTTTTTCCAATATGCCTTGTCTAAGATCTGGCTACTGTATGTTCATTTTTCTGTTTCACCTCCACTCCATAAGTGTAAGAGACCCTATAGCAAATAATCACTAACTGGGAATTAATTGGTGACGTCAATCTGAATTAATGAAACATCTAAATTACACAATTAAAAAATATGTAGTTACTTTCTTTGGTAAGCAGTCTAGGTCAATTGAACTTCTGACTCTGAGAGTAAAGGAAATCTGGAATGCGTGGCAGAAGAATGAGTTGATGAATATCAATTACAGCCTTGGGCCTAGTGGCACTATCAAAGACCTTAGCTCATTCCATTAACCCTTCTGTCTTAAGTTTTTTATTAGAGACTGCAGCTGGCCACCACCTTGAATATTTAGTGACAGAGTGCACCTTATTTGGGCAGAAGCACATCTGGGCGGTGCAAGGGGTATACTGTAGCACATACTGCTTTGTGCCTTGTGTCACATCTCCTTGGCTCACTTGACTTTGGCTGTGGTGGACATTTCCCATGCATGCTGCCAACTTCCCATCTCAACCACCCCAGAGACTTTCAGTTGTTCTGCTTTCTCTGAAGCTTCAGGAGGTTGCTTATTCCATCCAGAGGTTCAGTGGCGTTAACTCCCCTGATAGAGTTAACCAATGTGGATGGGAGTTGGTAGATAAATACTTCAGCCTCTGTCCTTCAGAAGGATAATTATAATACACTATTCTATATGGTTTTGGAGAGGATCCCCAATAGTATTGAGCCTCAGATGTCCACAGAGATAACCAGCTCAATAAAATACCCTTTATTGGCTTTTCCTCTTTCTTACATCTCACTCTTCCTACTCCCACATTCCTGCTTCTAGGAATCACTCCTAAATAAACTGCCTTCTAATCCTTGTTTCAGGCTCCACTTGTTTCAATTTACCAATGAATCATGAATATTTTCTTATGTCGTTAGCCTGAAAAATTTAAAAAATATCTACTGACTGACTGTTTATTGGTTTAATGAATGGCCAATGGTCATAAAAAATGCTTAACTTTTTTTCAGAGAATTTCTTCATAATAGTGAAAATATAAAACTTCAGCCAACTTTAAGTGGAATTATTAAAAACCACACATTACTGGGGCTCAAATGAATGAAATTTTTTTAGAAACAGTATTTTCAGTGTCAAAACGCAAATAAGCTGATTTTCTACACCTGAGGGCGTGAATTTTTTCTGGTTATTTATTATTCATCTGTAATTTTTTGGCTTTCAAAGATTCAGCTGATTCTCAGGCTCTATTTTATTCTAGGCCCTTATAAATGTTTTCCCCACTGTTTGAGGGGACAGGTTATTACTCCTGTATTATTCTCTGTGGGAACAAAGTTTCCTGCAGTCTACTGAGAATTACTATTTAGTTGATGGTATTTTCACTTCTGCCTGGGTCTTGCTTCATAGTGCCAAGCTGAAAATTACCCCTCAGCTTGAAGTCATCTGCTTAAGAATTTGATATTCCCAGAAAAATTGTCCCTATACCACTCTTTCCCTCCTCCTTTCATCCTAGGTCCCCTTTCTGCATTTCCACTTTAGAGATTAGAGTCTGTCAGTTACAACAAACTTTGGTGTTCAAACTTTATAGCACAAGGCAGTGTTCTTTTGATTACATGTTCCAGGTCCTTTCTCCTCTCCATAAATCTAGGATTTTACACTCCCTCTCCAGCACGCCCTTTTACATAGATTTCAGTCTTTGTTCAGTGAGATTTATTCCAAATTTGTGTGCTTCATATAGACGTTCTTCAACATATATGAATGTCAGGTGGAATTCTAAATGTAAGAAAATAGCTTCAGTAACTATGTAAGTTAGAGACTAGTCAGGAAAAAGAAATTAGAGCAGATAGTTTAATGAAAGGAATTGAATAGCGGGGATGAAATTACAAAGGTGCTAAAAGAGCCCAAAGAGCAAATTGGCGAAGCATCCCCAGCGCTTAAGGGACAATGGAAAAGATAGTGTTAGCGGAGCTCAGGAGCCAGGGTCACCCTGGGGGGCTGGAATCATGGCAGGGGCTGGCCAGCAACAGCTGGGGCCATGATAAGACACAGCCACTGCTGGATATGCCACTCATATTCTGCTTTCAGAATATGAGAGAGAGAGAGAGAGAGAGAGAGAGAGAGAGAGAATGAATGAGCAAGGGAGAAGTACATTGCTTTCTCTCTCTCCAGTCTTTTGCCAGGGCCTCCCACTGGTTGAATCTAACCAGAAGCCTGGGAAATGTAATTTGCACGGTTCAAACCACCATGATACAGAGCAGAGCAAGGGAAAAGTGGGGAGTGGATTGAAAAAAAATACACAGTAATGGTAATGACTTTGCTGAGGCTACGCCAGCCATAGATGTTGTTACCAAAAGGGTAACATGTGTTGTTCACTGTGGATGCGACAGGAAATAAAATGAACAACCCCTGCACTTACAAAGATTGCAGTCTAACAGGAGAGTCAGGCTACTAAGATCTGTAATAAATTGCGTTTTCTGTAAATATATAATTTATATTATATATTACATCATTAGTATACATTATATTGTTATATAAATATAATAATATAAAACATAAAATATATGTTATTGTATATTTCTTATAAATAACGTAGTGTGAGAAGGTTTAGCTGGGAGGCATAATCTCCTGTGGCAGTCAGGGAAGGCTTTCTGGAGGAAGTAGCAGATAAGGATAAGAGTTAGAAACAGAAAGTGAAGGGTGCAAGAGAAGGAGGAAATGAATCAGACCGAGGTACAGGGTGTACACTGTGGCTTGGAGGGGGAAGAGAAGAAAGGCTGTGACAGAACAATGGTGGTGGGGGGGAGCAAGGGATGTTGCTGGAAATGGAGCTGGGGAGGAAGGCTGGACCAGGTCACAAAGGCCTTTGAAGGCCACGTTGAGGATTTTAGTCCTTATCCTAAAGCCCATCGGAGGTTACTGAGGGATTTAATTAGGATTGTTATTTAATTAGATAACAATCAGCTTTATGGTTTAGAAAGGTCGTTCCAGACTGGTGGTGGGGACAGCAGATAGAATGCTGTGCTGTAGCTCAGGCGAAAGAGGATGTTGCTCTGGACCAGTGTAGTGAACGCAGATGGGGGAAAGCTCTAGAGATATTTGGAAGGCTGAAACAACAGTGCTTTGATTGGCAACTGATCGGCTACATGGATGAAAGCGAGAGGAGAGAAGGATTACATTTGGACCTCTGGATGGAGAGCAGTGCCAGTAGGGCACTTAGTTGGTCCAGGGGCTTGCTGTCAGGAAGCCTGCCCACCTATATCTGGACGGCTGAATCACGGCCTGTGTTTCTCGTTGCTCCCTTGGAAGTAGGATCCTATGAAAGGTCTCACAGGATTTTAAATTGTGGGGGGGGGGAGGGGCGGTGCTCAGCTCTCAGGACTGTTTGCCGATTTCATCTGTGATTTCCTGTGGAGCCCAGCCATTCTAATAGTGTGGCTTCTGTGAACTGTTCCCAACAACTGGAGAAAACAGCTTATTGTAAAGACAAAACAAATAAAAAGTGGCTTTCACTTTGTGATTATTGTTAAAAGATAAATATATTTGCAGGAGGAGCCATCATTGGTAACCCTATCCCGAATCCTGTTCAAAACCGTGTCGTTGTCCTGTAGCCTGAATTATTTTTTTAGCAGGCACCTTTCCATAGCTTGAATTTTTGCTGTAAAGACTGAAGAAAACATTTAGCAAATAGAAGTCACTGCGCTCTGCAGCAAAACTCTTCATCATGCTTTGCATCTCTCCCCAGACTCAGAGGCACTGAGAGAGATAGAACATGCCTCAAGATGGAGCCCTTGAACCACAAAGTTTTGAAGTAATAATCAGCGAATGTGTAAACTTGCCAGGTTCAAGCAAACTTGGAGCAGCGGGTCAACACTGGCTGCAATTCTAGTGCGGAAAGCAGAAGGTGGGGAGGAACTGTATCCCCCGGTCCCCAAAGATTTCACGGGGCCAGACAGGTCTTAGCGACAGGCTTCTGTGGTGATTCTCAGATTTGGGCTCCATCAACTTCCAGGGTTAAATGGTTAAATCAACAGGATAAATCACTTTATTTGTAGAAAGAAATAATAATTTGTATATTCCATTAACAAAGTATACATTCCCCTCTTCTTAAGCCCATCTGAAATGGTGGAAACACAACTCGGAAACTTTATAATCTTCTTCGAGCCCTAATAAGCTCTTATTCTGAAACACAAAGGGGGCCTCTACTGCAATACCCAAATGAATGAGATGCTCCTTTCAGTGGGGGAGTCTCTCCTAAAGAGGAAGGCAGCACAGTGTAGCGGGAAGGAGAAGAGCTAGGGTCTCAGCATCCGCCACGTTGAAGCCCCTTCCTAGCTATGTGCCCTTAGGCCAGCTTCTTTACCAATAAAAGCTGTTCCAGGCTCTGAAGGATTAGAGATCATGTATTAAAGTGCCTTCTGCTTGTGCCTACCAATAAAGTACCTACTAACGTTTACTGTCAGAGCATCCGTCTGTGGGCTGTGCACTGACCAAAGCATCACGTTTTTATAGAGGTGCTAGTCACACTGTAAACATGATGCATATGAAGGCAGGTGAGCCCCAGGGCAGCAGAATACGCCCCCTCCTAATCAACCCACACTGACCCACCCAGCCAGGTGCTTATTAGGGCTAACACACGGGCAGGCACCATCTACTGCGCATGTTTGCAAGGCTGTTCCTTGCCCTGACTGTACTTACTCCCCCCAGCCCATAGGAACCTGATACAGCTGCCCCTCCTGCTTTGGTGGGGGAGGTACAGGACACAGGCTGGTATTACCAGGGTGCACATGGCCCAGGTGACCAGGTAAGAGTGGGGATTCCTGGACAGCAGCTCAGACTGTGTAGCATCTTTGCCTGATTCGTCACAGGCCTTTTGTGCTCTAGCCAATGGCTTAAAAAGGATCCATGCAACTGCCATTGGGACAACTTTCAGCAGGACGACAGTTCCCCTTCTCAGCTTCGCCCCCTCACTCCCTGCCCCTGTCTCTCTTCAATAAGTGGGCCATGGGCCGCATAAAGGGTTGTGTGCCACACTTTCGCTGGCCCAGCTGTGTAAGTTTGTTCAACTTGGCTATTACCAAGAGACATGGGGTCCATCATATTATCTATAACATAGACTCTGGTGATATCCACACTTGTTAATTACGCTTAGTAGTGCTTCGTACACTTTTAAAATATTGTTATCCCTCCATTCTTCTTACTTCTCATATCCTTTCACTTTATCCTCCTTTCCCCCAAATAACCCTCTTTACTTTTTTCCCTTTCTTGCAGAGAACTCTCATTCTCTTCCCATAACCTTTCCTTCTATCTTCCTTCTGTCTATCTTCCTTCTATCTTCTCCCTTCTTTCTATCTTCTTTTCATATCTCATGTCAGTTTCTAACCTCCCGCCCATGTTTCTTTTCTTCTCCATGTTTCTTCTCCTTTCATTTCTTGCTCATTTTCTTTCCCTTTCTCCATGCCTTCCTTCCCACCCAGTTTTTTCTCTTTCAGCTTTATTCCCTCCTTCGAACCCTCGCAGGAACCCCCTCCATTTTTTCTTTATTCAATCATTCCACTTCTTCCAGTGACACTGGAGTCAGAGAATTCTGGGAAATGAAAGGTCACAGTGCTGGGAGCCCATCTGCTATAAGCCAGGTCCTGCGAATGTTCATTTCACTTTGTATCCTGAGGATAAAAAATAATGGAGTCCAGAGAAGTCACCATCATGGATCTAGATATATAGACAGAGGGTAAATTCCCCCTGGATTTGAAGGTGAACTTAGATCTTGCCCCGCTCAAGTTTATGGTTTATTTCTCCTTGAAATTATGATAACAATGGAGTCATGGAGTGTCTTTAGGGCTGGTCGAATACTCTTGACTTTTTTGAGGGTCAGAGTCTCCCTTGAGAATCTGCTGGAACTTCTGGACCTTCTTCTCAGGTAAATGCACATGAACTTGAAGTTTTACTTACAATGTTAAGAAATCCCTTAAAACCCATTCATGGGCTCTCTAGGAGCCTTTTGGTTGGGGAAGTACAATATAAATTCAGACTCCAAAGGAGGTATTGTATGCTTCGCCAGGCAATTGATGTGATAAGTTATTAGGCTGTAAACTGAGGCAGAATTTCTCACTTCAATAACAAAGCTGAAGACTATGGTGGGAATTTTCTAGATTGAGGGGATATTGGTCAGGTCTGTCTGCCCTATGAGTTTCCTGCTCTCAGTGAAGACAGGAGCCTTCACCTTTCAGAGTCTCTCCTTTCCTGGCCATTTGGAAGCCTGGATGTTTTAACTGCATAAACTGCCATCTGGGGCCTGAGCAATGAGCAGAATGGAATACTCATCATGACATCTGTTCCTTTCTACAGCTTCCTGCTTTAGTCAGCTTCAGATTAATATCTAATTTTTGGGAGGAGTGGAATAAAGAGGTCACCTTTTTTGTCCAAACTTTCTGACTCAAGGTGATTTTTTCCACATGAAAAATAAATGTGGGAGGGAAGAATCCCATTTATCCACTTTGGAAAATAATTTATTCCAGAAGTCTGAACTCTGGGGTACTTTTTATTTAATCAGTATGGCCCCATGAATTATCATCTTGTGGTTTTATTTTAGTGGTGGTACTTATGTTTTGCTTGTATCCTTATTGTAAATTTAGTGTTTTCCAATGAATTAGTTTCCTTCTTCTCTCAGCTCATTAGGTCTTCCAAGAGTATAAGCAGAATCAGATTTGCAAGAGCAATTTACTTCTTTGTTTCACTAGGTATTGTTTGGAATGGCTTTTCTTCAATGAATTTACTTAACAGGTATTATGAGCAATTTTTGTGTGAAATACTGGTTCAAGAGAGAGGGAGTTAAAGAGAACAACACAAGAGCCTTGCTATACCTAGGGTGTGTGTATGGGGGGGATTACTGGGAAGAGGAGAAAGTCACCAATTCTAGAGACTGGTCCCCATGCTGGCAGATAGAGATGGGATGTGCCCAGTCCCAAGGGATTGGGTGAAATCTAGAAGTTCTGGGAAAGCTCAGTTTTACAGCTGGAGACACCCAGAATGTTAGACTGATGGTTACACAGGTAACTCCTGACTCACTTGTTGGTGGCAGAGATTCTCATTTGTCTCCAACTGGGAATGTAGTAGGACTGGGTAAAGGTCTCCCAGGCTCACACTGAGCAGTGCTGAAGTAGGCAGAAAGTGACCGTGACTAATGCCACTAGAGCCTTGGGGAATAGTGGAGGAGGAGGAGCAGGTGTGAGGGAAAATTGTAAGTTGCACAGCGTACATTTTCTTAAAATTTGCAAGTGATAGATTTTTCATGCTTCCCCAAGAGGAATATAATATTCTAGAACTTTTCATAATTGCCCTCAGTTATTGTCATCAAAACAATTATAGTTTTCTCCTTGTAACTGTCTACTAACACGGCATGTTGTCTTAGTGGATCAGTTGTGCTTAAATCCTGATTGCAAATGCCAGTGTCATGTGAATCATTCTGAATACAGAAAGCAGTGCGGAGAAAGACCTTCTCAGTTAACAACAGAACTCTAGGGTCTGAGACTTTTGGAGAAAGTGATTTTCAGATTTCAGACTAACAAATATGCTATCATGTCTTTAGGAGGTTGTTGGTTCTGATGGAATATTTCTCTTTAGAAATTGTCTCAGTAATGGGTACCTGTCTTTGGGGCAGGAGAAAGGAATAAGGATAGACCTTCTCATTATAATAATAATTTTTAAAAGTTGCAACATAGTTGGTCCCAAGTTTATGAAGCATTTGAAGAAAAGATGGTCTTATTTTAGCAGAAGAAATAGGAGCGAAAGACTATGGACAAGGAAGGAGAAATGGGAAAGCATGATTGAAAATCATTTGGATCTGGCTAAAGTGATCAGATATCCCTGTGTAAATCTCTTTTCCAGGACCATCTTCTTCCTAGGACCACGGGGTCAGATTACAATGAAGGATTCTGGTTTAAATTCTCACCAGGGTTTCTGAGCCTTCCTGACTCTTCTCTTCTTCAACTTGTACCATGTTTTCTCATATAAATGTGTTTTTCTGTCTACAAAGTAAGAAATACCAAAAGACCAAGTGTCACCAACTTCTCCTGAATGTCAAGAAAACTCAAATTTGCTAGAAACAACAATGGAATAGCAAGATCCCCCTTCTCTTCCCCTCCTTATCCAATCAGTTTCTCTACTGCTTTGCCCCTGAAGCAAGAAACCCTAACAGGGATTCCAGAGGACAGTTCTCAGCAGGACACTTCACCAGTCACTCTTACCTACAGAATTTCCCTCCATGAGCAGTACCCCCTCTCCCCACTTCTTCATGTCTGCAACAGTGTGTAGACCTAGCAACAGCAGTTTCCACAAATTTTTTGTATTAGAGGTGATAACTAGTGTGAGCATATAATTTATTGTCCAAACTGGAACATGTGTGTTTTTTTTAACCTAGACATTGGGAGAATTTTTTTTTTTAAGTTTTATTTGACATAACTGTATATTCACATGCAGTTGTAAGAAATAATACAAAGAGATCCTTTACACCCTTCACCTAGTTTCCTCCAGTGGTAACGTCTGGCATAACTATAGTACAATATCACAACCAGAAAATTGCCATTGATACAATCTGCCTACTTTATTCAGATTTCACCAGTTTTACATGCATTCCTGTATGCGTGTGTGTGTGTGTGTGTGTGTTTTATTCTATGCAATTTTATCACATGTGTAAAATACTGTGACCACAGTCAAGATAGGGAAGAGTTCCATCACAAGGATCCCTCATATTGCCCTTTTATAATCACATTCACATTCTTCTTAGACCCACTTTCCCTCAAACCCTGGCAACTACTAATCTGTTCTCCATCTCTATAATTTTGCCATTTCAAAACTGTTATATAAATGGAACCATACACGATATAGCCTTTTGGGGTTGCCTTTTTTTCTCAGCATAATTTCCTTGAGACCCATTCAACTTACAGCAAATATTAGTCATTTTTTCCTTTTTATATCATTCCATGGTTTGGATGTACCACATTTTGTTTATCCATTAATCAGTCGATGAACACTGGGTTGTTTCCAGTTTGGGGCTATTATGATTAAAGATGCTATGGTTATTTGCATACAAGTTTTGTGTGGACATAAATTTTCATTTCTCTGAGATAAATGCCCAAGAAAGTAATATTTAATGTCTAGGTTGTATAGTAAGCGCATGTTTAGTTTTTAAAGAAACTACCACAGTGTTTTCCAGAGTGACTGTACTATTTTACATTCCCATCAGCAGTATATGAGTGATCCAGTTTCTCTGCATTGTTGCCAACTTTCATATTATCACTATTCTTTAAATTTTTACCATTTTTATAAATGTGTAGTGGTACGCTACACAATCCTGCTTACAGAGCAATGGTTTTGTGGTTGCCCTGTGGAGAGTGGGATCAATTTCCCAACCAAAATTGGTTCAAGGACTTCCCTGGTTGTCCAGTGGCTAAGACTCTGCTCCCAATGCAGGGGGCCTGGATTCAATCCCTGGCCAGGGAACTAGATCCCCTATGCCGCAACTAAGAGTTCACATGTCACAACTAAAAGAGCCCGCATGCTGCAATGAAGATCCTTCATGCCGCAACTAAGACCAAGCACAGGCAAATAAATAAACAAATAAATTTTAAAAATTTAAAAAAATTCGTTCAGATGTAGAGACTGATGATACCACACACAGTAGGAGGGTATGAAAAGAGGGAATTATTCATATAATGGGAATTTTTTTGGAAAAGAGCAGGGCAGATACCCAAGCCAGTCTGGACTGGCTTTAGTGAAGGGAGGGGCAAGTGTCTTTTGATTTTATTTTGATTGGGGAGTGGGGCTAGGGTGATGATTCCCATGTGTGGGCAGGGGTTTTCGTAGTTTGACCTTTCCTGGAAGTGCCAAGGGAGCGAAGGCCCGGGCTTTTTTATCAGCTTGCCCAGATGTAGGGCAAAAGCTGAAAGGGGTTAGATGGAGCTTGAAAGCTGTCAGCAGTCAAATATCAAAAATGGATTCAGACACTTCATTAAACTTGCTCTTGAAATGTTGTCAAAGATTAGTTGGGCATATTTGTGTAGATATATTTCTGGTTTCTCTATGCTGTTCCATTGACCCATGTGTCTATTCCTCTGCCAATAACACACTGTCTTGACTACTGTAGCTATATAGTAAGCCTTAGCATGGGGTAGAGTGGTCTACCCACTTTATTCTTCTTCTTCAAGATTGTTTTAGCTATTACAGATTCTGTGTCATTTCATATAAACTGAGAATATGCTTCTCTATGTCTACAAAAATCCCTGCTGGAAATTTGATAAATATTGCATTAATCTATAGATCAGTTTAGGGAGGATTCACATTTTTACTATGCTGAGTCTTCCAACCCATGAACATAAGTCATTACTTCTACTTAGTTCTTTGATGTCTTTCCTCAGCATTTTGTAATTTTCAGGATACAGATGTTGTATGTATTTTGTTAGATTTATACCTAAGTATTTCATTTTCTTTGGTGAATTATAAATGGTATTATATTTTAAATTTCACTTTCCACATATTTGTTGCATGTTTGTTGTTAGTATGTAAAATTGAGATTAACTTCAGTGTGTTGATTTTGTATCCTGAGACTTTGATAAACTCACTTACTATTTCAAGGAGTTTTTATTTTGTCAATTCTTTGGAATTTTCTACACAGACAATAAGTCATCATAAGGGCAGTTTTATTTTTTCCTTTCCAATCTGTATGCTTTTTATTCTTTTTGCTTGCCTTATTGTATTGGCTAAAACTTCCAGAACCATGTTGAATAAGAGTGGTAAGAGTGGGCATCCTTGCCTTGTTCCTAAACTATACAAAGTGAAATATTAAAAAAGAGTACAAATAAGTCAAACTAAAAACCTTAAAAATATTCAAGTAACCTACTAGAAAGCTGGAGATGAGAAACAGAGGAATGAGAAACACAGGAAATAAACAAAAACCAAAGAATAAAATGGCTGTATAAGCCATAACATGTCAATAATTACCTTAAATGTAAATAGTCTAAATTCATCAATTAAAAAACAGAGACTGGCAGAGTGGATTAACAAACCTGTGATTCAACTGTATGCTGTCTACAAGAAACTCACTTCAAATACAGTGACATAGGTAGGTTGAAAGTAAAAAGACAGAAAAAGGTGTGGCATGCAAATATTAACAACAGCAAAAGAGCAGGAGTAGATATATTAAATATCAGGTAAAATAGATTTCAAAGCAAAGAATTGTCTCATGTAGTCATGTGTGAGATGCATGGGCAGTGTACAGAGTTCTCACTTTACCATGTGGTTAAATGTGAAAGATAGCAACTCTTTCCAGATGCAATGTAACAGACACATCCCTTTCAAGGACAGCCTTCATCTTGCTCTAAAACAAAGTTCTTTTTGACTCCATCAACTAGAAATTGCTAACCCTGGTCTCAGGTGGTGTATTTGATGCTGTTGCATCTGCAGGTTAGTTAGTGTATCAGTTACTTGTGTTGTTAAAGTTGACAGGTCACCAGCTCAAAGGGTCAATAGGAAATGTGAGAAAGTATGGGTTAACTGTAAGTGAAACACATGTGAGAAATGGAGTCTGAGCAGTCCTTCTGCAGAGCATAGAGAAAACAGTCAGAAAGCTCCTGCTACAGTAGTTTTGTTATTTATGTTAAGATGTAAATCTACAACTATTTGCTTGTTTTTCTGTTTGTTAAGGCCTTTTTTATTTTGCAAAGAGACCCTCTCTACAGCAACGAATTTTCAATGAGCAATTATACTCCAATAAAGATGTAAAAAAAAAATTAAAATAAAATAAAATACATAATACTGAAATGTAGATGTATGTAGCATTGGCATTAAAAGGTATGTGAAAATGAAAAAAAAAAGGTACAAACTACTAGGTATAAAATAAGTAAGTTACAAGGATGTAATGTACAACACAGGGAATATAGTCAACATTTTATAATAACTTTGCTTGGAGTATAAGCTATACAAATATTGAATTACTATGGTGTACACCTGAAATTAATGTAACATTGTAAGTCAACTATACTTCAGTAAAAAATAAGTAAATAAAAAAAAAAGAAACTTGATGTTTTGGAAATAATTAGTGAATTTCTATTTCTCAAAAAAAAAAAAATGCTGGTGAATGTAACCTGCACAAAAATATTTGTCTGCATTTACCTTCCAATCAGAAGTCATAGTGATATTACTGACTATGTGAAAACCAGAAGACCCAAATCTGTTTAAAAAACATCACCACTTATTTCAAAAGTTAGCTGCAGAAGTTGAATTTGCATAGCATTCTGTGAAGCATGGCTTTGCAGTTAGATCAAATGATGATTTCTCTGAATTAATTTCATTCATTTTCAATTCCATGTTTTCCCATGCACGTACAAAGAGCGAAGTGATAGCTGTTAATGGGTTGGCTCCATTAGCAGAAAAAGATCTTTGCAGTTAAATGATGCCAGTTTTATATCAGTGACACTGGATGCTTCAAATAGAAAATTGGTTAATTTCAGTAATGGCTTAATTTTTTCATCAATGTTATGCAATCAAAGTATAGCTTTTGGAAGATCATTTTGTTACGGTTAAAACATCTGACTCTAATAATGCTTACTTATACATTCAGTTTAAAAATCCAACATTGAAGATAAAGTTATTTTGTTGTGATGATAATACAAATACAAATTTAGGTGGAATATAATTATCTTGGCAAAAACAATGTTCTTACTAAATTAAGAAACCTATGGAGCAGAAATGCACTTGGAGTTGGTTGTGGAGCATATGTAATTCATCACTGCATCTAAACTGTGATACTCTACCAATTGAAATAGAAGCTATAGTTGTCCATATTTGCAAATGTATTTACACATATATATACACATTTAGAATAATTGAATTGTAAACTTTTGTGACACGATGTGGAACATGAAAAAGAATTTGGAATGGCAGTATATGATTCTCTTCTTGTTTCCAGTCATGACTCATATTTTTTAAATGTTTGAGCCTTTATAGTAGTATGTTGTTAATTAACTCAAGGTCCTACAGAGTATTGACTATTATTGTAAATAAGTCCTTTAAATTTAGGTTGCTTTTTGTTCAAAATCATTTGGAAATCTTTAATCAAAGTACTCAAGAAATGGAGTATCAAAAATTCACCTTTTGAAGCTTTTAGCAAATTGCAATTATGAAAACAAAGCTTGTATATAGGAAGAAATCAAAATTCATGATTTAGCAGATTATATGATGAGAGCCCAAACTGTGCACGGGATTTAATTTTGACATTCTACAACTGCACTTTGTAATATCTTGACTTGATACATCTCTTATTTTGAACTAGACCTTATAATCTGTACTGCAGTAGAATAAACTTGAGAAGGCCTTGATTTTGCAGTGTTTAAATTTGGTGAACCATTCAAAAGAATCATAAATACAGTGAACTTATTTAATGAGTTTTATTTTGTAAAAATATTTGTTGAAGGACCCTAAATGGAAGCAAAAAGACGTTACTTTTCAAAATATTTATACATTTTTCAGTAAAAGAATTAGAATTGAGAATACTCTCTAATTAACAGAATTTGCTCTACACTTAGATACCTTAACATCTGTAAGGAGACTATTTTTTCAATTAAAAATATTATAGTCTTCAGAAAAGAAAAATTGAAGTTATTCAAAATTTCAAATTTATTGGCTATAAACTACAGCTTTGAAGAATATTGCATGCAATTTTACCAATTCCTATTTAAAAAATACATTTTCAGAAAATATCAGTAACGTATTAGAAACAGATATCACTAATAAACTAATTAAAGCGCATGAGTATATACCAAGTATAATTATTTTATTTATGTATTTTTTAATTTTGGAAAATCATTTTGAAAAGTCTTTTACATGGAAATAATTTTACTTTTTAAAAGAATTTCATATTTGAAAATATTTTAAATATAAAAATTTTATACCAATTATACCAATGAAATTAGTCCAATTTGTTTGTCAATAAATACATATCTTAGAAAAGCATGCAACTGTATTTCTTCAAATGTTTAATTCTTCAAAATATTTTACTTTGGAAATTAAAACATTTAAAACGACTCCACTGAAGCTTCTGCTGTTACAGTTACCAGTAACCATCATGTTGCTAAAAACAAAGGACATTTTAAAGTCCTCATCTTACTTGACATTTTTTGTCAGCTTTTCACATTGTCGACTATTTCCCTCTTCTCAAAATGCTCTTTTTGCTTGGTTTCTCTGAGGTACACCGTAACTCTCTGGTACACACACTCAGTCTTTTGTGACGGGCTTTCTTCATCTTTCCCATCATTAAATGCTGAAATACATCTTTCATTCTAGGTGGTCCTTGAACTACCATGGCTTCAAGTAACATAAAAATCTTCCATTCTCAACTATATATCTCAAATCAGATCACTCTTTTGAGCTTCAGACTTAATTATACAGTCGCCTAGAGGCAAAGGTTGTCAAACTATCTCTGTAAAGGGCTAGATAGTAAATATTTAAAAATTTTTGATCCAATTGATCTATGTCAAATTAATCAACTCTGCCATTGTAGGGCAAAAGCAGCCATAGAAAATATGTAAATAAACGAGCATGGCTGTGTTCCAGTAAAACTTTATTTATTAAAACAAAGGCATTGAGCTATTCAACATTGTCCTGGAAGTTCTAGCCAGAGCTACTTAGACAAGAAAAAGAAATAAAAAGCATCCAAATTTGTAAGGAAGAAGTAAAACTATCTTTATTTGCAGATGACATTATTCTACATGTAGAAAATCCCAAAGAATCCATAAGAAAGCTATTAGAGCTAATAAATGAATTCAGGAAAGTTACAGGTTACAAAATCAACAGACACACAAAAGTTGTGTTTCTAAACATTAGCAATGAACAATCCAGTATGGAAATTAAGAAAACAATTTCATTTGTAATAGCATCCAAAAGTATAAAATACCTAGGAATAAATTTAACCAAGGAGGGGAAAGACTTGTACATTGAAACTTATAAAGCATTGCTGAAAGAAATGAAGGAAAACTTAAATAAATGGAAAGATATTTTGTGTTCATGGATTGGAACACTTAATATTTTAAGATGTCAATACTATCCAAAGTGATTTACAGATTCAACACAATTCCTGTCAAAATTCCAGCAGCTTATTTTTGTGTGTGTGTGCAGAAATGGAAAAGCTGATTCTCAGATTCATATGGCATTCTAAGGGTCCCAGAATGCCCAAAACAATCTTGAAAAAGAATCAAGTTGGAGGACTCACACTTCCAGATTTCAAAACTTACTACAAAGCTACAGCATTCAAAACAAAGTGGTACTGGCATAAAGATAGACATATAGACCAATGGAATAGAATTGAGACCCCAGAAATAAATCCTTACATGTATGGTCAATGGATTCTTGACAAAGATGTCAATTCCATTGAATGGGGGAAGAATTGTCTCGTCAATAAATGGTGCTAGGAAAATTGGATTTCCCCTGTACAAAAGAATGAAGTTGGATCCCTTCTTCACACCATTTACAACAATTTTTTTAATAAATTTATTTATTTATTTATTTTGGCTGCATTGGGTCTTCGTTGCTGCGTGTGGGCTTTCTCTAGTTGTGGCGAGCAGGGGCTACTCTTCGTTGTGGTGCACGGGCTTCTCAGTGCGGTGGCTTCTCTTGTTGAGGAGCGTGGGCTCTAGGCATATGGGGTTCAGTAGTTGTGGCATGCAGACTCAGTAATTGTGGCGCATGGGCTTAGTTGCTCCATGGCATGTGGGATCTTCCTGGACCAGGGATCGAACCCATGTGCCCTGCATTGACAGGTGGATTCTTAACCACTGCACCACCAGGGAAGTCCCAATTACAAAAATTAAGTATGCTCAATGATCTAAATATAAGAGCTAAAACCCTAAAACACTTAGAAGAATGCATAGGGGAAAAGGTTTATGACCTTGGATTTGGCAATGGATTCTTAGATATGACACCAAAAGCACAGGCAACAGAAGAAAAAACAGATCAATTGGACTTCATCAAAATTGAAAACTTTTGTTCATTAAATGCTACTCTTAAGAGAGGGTGAAGACAATCCACAGAATGGCAAAAAATATTTGAAAATCATATCTAATAAGAGTGTAATATCCTGAATATGTTAAAAACTCCTAAAACTCCTCAACAAAAAGACAAACAACCCAATTAAACATGCATAAAGGATTTGAAAAAAAAACTCTGCAAAGAAGATATACAAATTGCCGATAAGTACATGAAAAGATACTCAACATCATTAGTCAATAAAGGAAGTGCAAATCAAAGCCAGAAATGAGATATGACTTTACACCTACTAGAATGGCTATAATAATTTATTTTTCATTTTGAAAATTTAAGTATAGTTGGTGTACAATATTACATAAGTTACAGGTGTACAACATAATGATTCACAATTTTTAAAAGTTATATTCTACTTATAGTTACTACAAAATGCTGGCTATATTCCCTGTGTTGTACAATACATCCTTATGGCTTACTTCTTTATTGCATAATAGTTTGTACCTCTTAATCCCCTACCCCTATCTTGTCCCCCCTTCCCCCTCCCCACTGGTAACTACTAGTTTGTTCTCTACATCTGTGAGTCTGCTTCTTTTTTGTTATATTCACTAGTTTGTTTTACTTTTTAGATTCCACATATAAGTGATATCATACAATATTTGTCCTCTCTGTCTGACTTATTTCACTTAATACCCTCCAAGTCCATCCATGTTGTTGTAAATGGCAATATTTCATTCTTTTTTATGGAGAATGGATATAATAATTTAAAAAAATAATGGAAAATAAAAAATGTTGGAGAGAATGTAGAGAAATTGGAACGCTTGTACTCTCCTGATGGGAATGTAAAATGGTGCAGTCACTATGAAAACAGTTTGGTGGTTCCTCAGAAAGTTAAACATAGAATTACTGTATGACCCAGCAATTCCACTCTTAGGTATATAGCCAAAGGAATTGGAAACAGAAACTCAAACAGATACTTGTATGTCAAAGTTATTACAGCATTATTCAGAATAACCCAAAAGTGGAAACAACCTAAGTGTTTATTAACAGTGAATGGGTAAATAAAATGTGGTATATACATACAATGGAATATTATTCAGCCTTAGAAAGGAATTAAGTTCTTTTTTTCAATTTTAAAGTAAAATAGTTTATTAGTTGTGTTAAGCAATATTTTATTACTTAAAATATTATTTATTTTCAAATATTTTATCTAAGAAATTCAAAGCACTTGACAACTGATGCTGGTAACATCTATGCAATTGGCATTGCTACCATGTTTATATAGTTTCTGAAAATGAGGAAGAAAAATTTATTCTGGTTTTCAGCGGTGGAAAATTTTAAAAATCCAGAATTACTGAGACAAAATTTACTGACTAAGGTAGCCCTAAGAGCTGAAATAGAATCATTCCCCAGGTACTTCATCTTTCATAATCTGTTACTGAAGAGATTCAGAATCTGTTCCAGTATAGAAATAGGGACTAACGGCTTCTATAAAAGAATCATTAAAAGTATAGAGAAGAGATCTATCATTCACATTATAAAAAGGAAACCACACTCAACTCAGTCCAGAAAAATGCCAGTCTTACTGGGTTTTACTACTGGCAGAAGTTGACTGTCTTAGGACGCAATGCAACATAACTGCTGTCAACATATCACCCAGTTGCCCAGAATATACCCTGACCTACTGGCTGATTCCACCATTTCCTAGGAAGACTATCTTGACACATGCCCAATGTCCATTTAGTTTTGTTTTCCAATTCTACTTCCCAGTAATGCCTGCCAGAATTTAATCTCATAGAACCTAGGATAGCAAGGCAGAGATGAAATCTCCTTGGGTTATAACAAAGGTTTGGTTTTTTTCTTTCTATATTGCATAATTTTTCTGTCCTCAGAGACTATAAGCCCAGGATGTGCTGCTTCAAGATCTAGAATCACATCTATTTGTAATGGCTTGATAATTTGGCCTAAGCCAGAATATTGGGGAGGAATACTGAATCCATATTTCTTTAATCGAAATGAAGAGTTCAGGGTATTTTAGGTTTTGATACCTGTGGTGCGTCCAATACAGGGGGCATGGGTTCGATCCCTGGTCAGGGAACTAAGATCCCATATGCCAATAAATAAATAAATAAATAAATACATAAATAAATAAATAAATAAATAAATAAAAACACACAGTGAGCCAAATTTTTCCTATAGGTCATAGTCTGCCAACGCCTGGCCTAGATAACATTTGTACTTGGATATCTGACAGGAGTCTTAAAACTGAATTTATAATTGTCCTGCATAAATCTGTAGATTTCTAGTCTTTCCCATCTCAGTTAAAGATGCCATCATTTTCTTGATTGTTCATTTTAGAAACTTGAACATTATCCTTTACACTTTCTTCTCCTTTAATTCTTACACCTAAGTCCTGTTGATTCTATACTCTTACACATTTTCTAAATTTCTTCATTTCTTTCCATCTCTACTTCACCATGCTAGACCAACTCACCCTCCTCCTACCTGGACTTCTGCAATTGTCTTTATACTAGTCATCCTGTTTCCTCTCTTGACCATCTCTAATTCATCGGTGGCAGAAACTACCAGTTGTCTTCCAACATCCACTCCCTTTCTTCCAAAGTAATAGACTTCTTAGCTGGGCACAGAGCCATCTAGGGAAAAAACCCTCACTTTCCCAAACTCCTTTGCAGCTAGAGGTGGTCATTGGGCTAAGTTCTTGTTAACAAAATAAAATGGTAGTGACATATAGAATTTCCAGGTGCCCTTCTTGTTGGTTGAGATGTGGCTTTGGTGCTGCACAATCTTGGACAATGCTGGTAAGGGCAATAATGTTGGGATGGCAGAAGAAGAAGATAGATGGAGCCTGGGTTCCTAATGACTTTTAGGGGCAATATCGAATTCCGCTCAGACTTTATCTTACCTACGCCATTGTTATTTTGAGTCTGTGTTACACTTAGCCAAAACTATAATCTAATGAAAGCACCATCTTCCACATAATAGCTAGAGTGATCATCTAAAAACACAAATCTTGTCAGATCAATTCCTAATTTTATTTAAAACCCTTCTGTAGCTGCCCATCAATGAATGGGTGAATACAAAAATTCTTAATATTGCCCACAAGACTCTGTGCAATCCAGCCCTTGCTCGTTTCTTTAGCTTCCTTTTGCACCTTAAGGCTCCAAGCCTCCAAGCATGCTGGCTTAATTTCAGTTAGGTCTTTCCTAATCAAAGTGTTTCTTAAATATCCTGTTTTCTTTGCTTAGAATGCTCTTTCTCTCTTTTTCTGCCTGTCCCACTTCTACTCATCTATCAAGTCTCAAACATCATTTCCTTAAGAAAGCCTTGATCATTCCCCACCCTGCCCCATTCTCCCAAACTAGGTAAGGGTGTTCCCTGTTTTATTCACTCCAAATACCCCTCCCCCTTTTTGTTAATACTCGTCTCAATTGCAATTTAAATTGTTACTAAATAATTAACAGTAATTCAAATAGTCCCATACTGGATTTTCAGATTTATGAGTCCATCTTATTCACTCCAGCACCTGGCACAGTACCTGGCACATGGTAAGCAGCCCAGTGTAATACCTGCTATTTGATAGACACTAAGTAGATAGTACTAATTATTATTACTGGAGTATAAGGACTACTTCTACCTTGATTAAAGCTACCTCCTGAGACAAATGGCTTAGTGACGGCTTTTAAAAGAATATGAATCCAAGGCTACTGAAAATTAAAAAGAGGTATGCTATTCACCTAAGGTCAAAAAGTTAAAATTGGTTTTTATTTGCCGTTCATCAAACTCAAAAGATATTTTAGCTCAAAGGAAATTTTATAGTTAAAAGTGGTTAGTGGATATCTTCCATAAAGTATGTAATTTGGAATGAACAGCAGGAGGAAGGGAAATATTTTAGATAGGTTTAAAGTAAAAGAGTGCAAAGAATAAAAGAAATATCTTATTTGGGAGTCATAGGGAAGAAATTGCTTTAATCTAAGATATTTAGTGCCTTTCTATTATGATTGGCACTAGATTAGCTACTACATTCTTTTCTTAAATTAATACTTAAATGTACATGCATACAGGTATTATATAAGTGCTTGCCTGGAAAATGTGTCTACATATATGGTTCCTGAATAAATAATCATAGTAGAAATAAACTCCTTAATAACGAAAACTTCATGTACAAACAAATAATTAAAAATATTGATGAATATCTACATTATACCAGTGGAACACCAGTGCAGTGCTAATTGAGATATATGCATATAATGAATACAGATAAACATTAAAGGAATGTCCTTCAAAGGAAGGAGCAAGTAGCATAATGAACTACACTTATATTTAAGTTTTTCCTCCCAGGGATTTTATTTTTCTACAATCATTGCCTTCAACCATGCTGTATTGAATATCTTTTGCATCCCTTACTGACACCTTGGGTAGATTCCAAAGCTTTCTCGTTGCTTCTGGCTACTAAAACTCAGTTCAATCTAGTTAATGCTATGCATGCTGAAGTGTTCAGGAGTAACGTATACTGATGTCTGTAGCTTTGAAATACATCCAAAAAATAAGATGAATTGATAAATGATAGAGGGATAAATAGAAGGAGAGATATGAGATAAAGCAAACATAGCATCAAGGTGGTGAGTACCTCGGTGTTTAATGCAGCATTCTTTCAATTTTTCTGTTTGTTTAAAAATATTCATAGTAAAATGTTGGGGAAAAAGGCCCCTTTCCTCCACCCTTCCCCCCAAACCCCCATTTATTCTCAATTTAAAGCATCAACTTCAAACTCAATTTAAGTCCCATCTCTTTCCTTCTCCCAGGGGCAGTTGACCCAGGGAACTGTGATTGCATGAGCTTATGAGATGTGGGGAGCAAGTGAGCCCAGGACCTCCTGCCTGGAAGACTTCAAAATAGGCCTGGTGGGCTCCCTTACCCTTGTAGTCAAGTTATGGTTAAGTATCCAAATATGGAATTCATCGTGAAAGAGGTCGGACTCCACAGTCCAGTGTTGGCTCAAAGTGAAATGGGAAGCAAGTGGAGCTGTAGACCCGACCGTGCTAAGCTTTCTGGAAGGCTGGGCTCCTTATTTAACATGGGGATATTTAATGCTGAAGCGATTAAATCCACCTACACCCATATTGACACCAGAAACACTCCACCAAAAAAACCCAACTTCAAATAAAAATACAACCCAGTCAAAAAATAACCTTAAATTTCCAGGGACAAAATCCTTTGGCTAGTTTCCCTTCTGATGAACATGAATTTCTTCTTTTGTATTACCACATGAAAAACAGAGTTCAGGAATTCAAAATGTGTACTGATTGACTAACACCTTTCAGGTTATTTTCCAAGACTGGCCCTTTCAATGTGATGAAGTAGGGAAGTGTCTTGGAAGGGCAAGTCTTCCTGTCTCGAGCTTCTTTCCTTTGTCTAGAGTCAACGTGCCCCTCTGCCCCTTTCTACAAACCTACCTC
This sequence comes from Eschrichtius robustus, assembly GCF_028021215.1. Taxonomy (NCBI): domain Eukaryota; kingdom Metazoa; phylum Chordata; class Mammalia; order Artiodactyla; family Eschrichtiidae; genus Eschrichtius; species Eschrichtius robustus. Next base: position 42,563,021 of record NC_090845.1, read on the forward strand.
ACAGCCCCTGCCTATAACCTTCACAGTGACATATTCATTAAATTTTATTGACTGTTTTACAGACTGTTAATGAATATGTCACTGTGAAGGTTAACTTTGTGTCAATCTGGCTAGGCTATGGTGCCCAGTTGTTTGGTCAAACACTAGTCTAGATGTTGCTGTGAAGGTATTTTGTAGCTGTGATGAACATTTCTAATCAGTTGACCTTAAGTAAAGGAAGTTGCCCTTGATAATGTGGGTGGGCCTCATCCAATAAATTGAAGGCCTTAAGAGCAAAACTGAGGTTTCCTAGAGAAGAAGGAGTTCTGCCTCAAGACTGGAACATAGAAATCCTGCCAGAGTTTCCAGCCTGCTGGCCCGCTCTATAGATTTCAGACTTGCCAACTCCCACAGTTGTGTGAGCCGATTCCTTAAAATAAATATTTCCCTCTTCCTCTTTCCCTTTTCCTTTCTCTCCCTCCACCTCTCTATCATTCTTTCATATTTTTGGCCGGTTGACATCTGCACCCCTTCCTACATCTGAGGATTCAAGCTTTGAGAGGCTCCTGAGAGAGGCAGACATCGACTCCAGCACTGACACACAGACATAGAAAACAACAGGTTCTTGAACTCTATGGTGACAACCACCACACAAACCCAAGACTCAGGTGCTCCCACTTGGGACTTCACCTCTGAAGTCAGTAGCTAATGACTAAGCCATGACAACTTAGACCAGGGCGTCACAAACTATCTGTGCTGAAGAGCCAGGTTTTTAAAATTTCCAACTTGTTGGGCACTGATAGTTTTATAATAGACCATAAAAATAAGTCACTAGAAAAAAAAGTAAGTCATTTCATAAAAATGAAAAAAGTCATAGCAACTACAACTCAATGATATATTATTAGGTTCTCAAGAGAGAAAATTACTCCATCAAAGTATTATGAAATTTCTAAATGCTTATTTTCAATTTCTGTACTTGTTGCAGATTGGTGACAAATTTTTTGGAGACCCTCCGTGCATGGCAGTGGCTTAGACTTTATTCTTGGAGGGAGGCAGGGGCAGGGAACATGATGTTCAGCAACAGGGACAGTAGTGGAAGCATCTTAACCAAATTCTTCCTATGATATGACTTGGCTAATTTTTCGCTGCTGTTCCACTCTCCTCCTCCATTTGATTCTGTCCATTCTCCAAGTTGGGCTCAGCCTTTCTTGTGGATTCTGTGAACTACCCAACATCCTTCTAATAAAAAATATCTGAACTAAAATTACCCACAACTGTTGTTGGTAGTTTGTAGTCACGAACCCTGAGACGCACACGTGCTTACCTGTGAGATCTTTGAAAGGATTATGTGAGTTAATGGGAATAAAGTGCTTATTATATGGGTCTTAGAACCCAACAGGAGCTTGATAAGAAATGTAGTAGACAGACCCCATGGTGACCTCCAATGCTTTCCAGCCTCCTGGTGTCCATGCCTTTGTGCAATCTTCTCCTGTTGAGTGTGGGTAGGAACCTGTGACTTGCTTCTAATCAATAGAATATGACAAAGGTGATGGGATGTCGTTCCTGTGATTATGTTATATAAGAGTGTAGTAGGAGATTAAAAGCTTCCCACACCCCTTTCTTACAGTTTGCATGTAAAAGTGATAGTGATTCTGTCACCACTCATCGCTGGATGAAGGACTAGCATGACTTAAACTGGAAGAGAGGTAATACTGATAAAGCAGACCAATTACATCTATCAGAGACCATTTTGCATCCCATACACAGGGTGTATCTGATCCGGGTAGCAGAGGCAGTCATCTCTATGGTATAGTTTAAGGGAGGAGACCAGGAAAGCCTCCTCGCTGGCCCTGTCTGCAGCACTCCTAATTCTCACATTGAAGCTTCATCCTTATAATCAAGGTTTTGCTAGATCCCAGTCAGGATATATGGAGCCCTAAAAGTAAGCCACAGATGATGCAAAACTATAGAATAAAAGTAGTATATCTTTCTTGAGAATCCATTTTGCTCGAAGATGTGGGGAGAAACACATTCTCTGAACATTTAAACGGATATGCATATATTTCAGAGTGGAACTCAACCTTCACACTCATTTTAAAATTTCTGTTGAGGTATAATATGCATACAGATAAATGAATATATCATAAGGGTACAGTTTGATGACGTTTCAAAAACTAAATATGTCCATGGCACCAGCACCCAGATCAAGAAACAGAATATTACCAACAGCTTAGAAGCCTCTCTGTGTTTCTTCCAGATGCTACACTCCAAGGATAACCACTATCCCTACATTTAACTTTATGTACATGGAATCATACTATGTGTGTAGTGTCTGGTTTCTTTTGCGCAACATTGTTTGTGAGATCCATCCATATTGTTGCATGTACTTGAAGGTCATTCATTCTCGTTGCTGTATCCCATTGTGTGGATATACCACAATTTATCTATTCTGATGTTAATGGTCATTTAAGCAGTTTGTATTTTGAAGTTATTATGAATAGTGCTGCTATGAATATTCTTGTATATATCTTTCGGTGGAAGTAAGCACCAAATGAGCTGGGTATATATAATCAAGAGTGTAATTGTAAGATCATACAGTGGGCATATGTTCAACTTCAGTAGTCACTGTGAAACAACCTTCCAAAGTAGTTGTACCAAGTCCCATTTATTTCTAAAAAAAATTTAAAATAAGACTCTAAAGAAATTTCATCCTTAGGTTAATGTCTTGACTGTCCCTTTGGAAGATATCAGTTCATATTCTTTGACTTATTTCAAGATTTTGTACTGGGTGCCTGGGAAGGTGGCACCTATTTTTAGTCAAGTATACCATTGTTACTGGGGCAAATTTTCACAATTGTTTCTTTAAGAAATTATAATAAAAATTATTGCTACCTGTATTCGTTATCACTGCATAACAAGTTACCACAAACTTAGCAACATAAATGATACACATTTATTATCTCACAGTTTCCATGCGTTGGGAGTCCAGCCACAACTTAACTGGGTATGATGCTGCAGGTCACCCACTGTCTGCCTTCAAGGTCTTGGTCAGGGCTGAGTTCTCATCAGAAGCTCCATTGGGAAAAGATTTATTTCCAGGCTCCCTCAGATTGTTGGAAGAATTCATTTCCTTGCTGCTATAGCAGCATTTCCTTCCCAACGTTTTGCCGTTAGCTGGAAACTGCCCTCAGGTCCTAGAGACACACCTCCCTCCTAGTTCCCATGTGGACTTCTCACATGACTGCTTACTTCATCAGGATACTACTGCCCTCTTTTGAGTCCAAGACCACACCACCTCAACTGTGTCCTAGGGGTGAGGAAGCCACTGCCACCACTCTTGGCTCGAGGGCACACTTCCTCAGATATGATTCATGCCAACCAAAAAGAGACTCTGTGTTCTGCCTCTAAGTACCCACCAGAGTAGGGACCAGGCACTGGGACCCCTGCTACCACTACCACGGAGAAACCAAATGCCTCTACTGCTATGCTTGCCAAGAGGAGTGTGGTCTCCTTCTTATTTCTACTTTCCAGTCCCTACTAAGGTGCATCTATTGGCAGAAGCCAGGTCCCAAGAAGAAGAACCTGAGCTCTAAGACAGTATAGGAAAGATCATCTTTAGCTTTCTAAACTCCAGCCCTCAGTAAGGCATCTTATAAAGCATTGGTCCTCAAACTTGAGCATGCAGTAGAATCAACTGAGAGTATATTAAAACATAAATTATTTGGGCCCAGGTTTGGAGTTTCTGATTCAGTAGGTCTGGGGTGGGGGCCCGAGAGAATTTGCATTTCTAACAAGTTCCTGGGTAGTGATGATGTTGCTAGTCAGAGACCATATTTTGAGAACCACTGCTCTAGGGGAATTGGAATAGATTTGAGAAAGCTAATCTGCAATATATGTTACAATGTGCATAAGAATCACCTGCATAGGGTTTGTTACACTAGCAGGTTTTCCAAAATACTGGGTCTATAGTGGAGGCCAGAGATATGCACTTTTTAAAAATTGAAGTGTAGTTGATTTACAATATTGTGTAAGTTTCAGGTGTACAGCATAGTGAATGAATATATACCTGTATATATTCATATGTATATATATATTCCTTTTCAGATTCTTTTCCCTTATAGGTTATAAAATATTGAGTATAGCTCTGGTTCTTCAGGGTATTTTTATATTGGTGGCCCATGGAGAACAAGTTGAGAAACATTGGCTTGGAGCAGTGGTTCTCACCCTTGGCCGCACATTACAATGCCTCAAAGAATATTAAAATGTACTGATGCCTTGGTTTCATTCTCTGAGGTTCTTATTGGTTGGGTGAGCCACACCCAGCAGAACTCTCTGAGTTATTCTATTGTGCAGCCAAGACTGAAAGCTACTGGCCTAGAAGAATCTGTTGACTAAGATGGGTTACCTGAAGCTGGCAGGTTAGACTCACTTCTTTCCTAAGACTAGTCATATTGGAGGCCATTTTTAGAGGCTTAGACAGTCTGAAGTCATTCATCTGCATGGATTTCACTGCACAAAGAAGCATCAGGAGAGAGAGAGAGAAGCTATTCTTTGCCTTGCTGAATTTTTAGTAATGGAAATATTTTCAGTCTCCTGGAAAACCATTTGAATCTTGGGATTTCCAGAGTCTTCAGAGGTCCATTGGTTTCATTTAATCATTTAAAATCTTTCAAAGTCTGCTAAGCACAGAAAAACTCCTTCAGGGAGCTTATAACTTTAAATAAATGAGCATGTTATTAACGAAACTTATAAACCTGTATTATAAACCATTAAAGAAAAGACAAAAGGCAAATAGAGGGAGGAAGGAAGGATATCTATTTCCATATAAATCTTGAATTATGTTTGAACGCACGATTAGAGCTTTATCCATGGTGTTCTAGAAAGACTGAATAAAAATTTGTCCCTTCCTTAATCTTTTCTAGCTTGTGTTTAAACCATAAATTCATCTAGAGTAAGGGTGGAATTTACTTTTTATGTCGTATCTCTCTATTACCCTATAGGGAGCTGAATACATAAATGGAAGAGAAGGAGGGGGCAACCCTTTATCTCTTTATGAAAAGATGACAGAGATGCTGATATTGAATTGGGCCAGGTATGCTATTACCACTCTGGGGTAAAAAGGGTGAGAATTTTCTACTTCTAAGAAATTATGGCTTCTTGATTCTCATTTCTCTCTGGCTTCTGTAACACTAGCTCTCTTCCAAACAAGCTAATACATGAATAGTCAACTTGCTGCATGACTGAATTATAACTGCAAATTTTGGCCTTTGGGGAAAGGAAGATGGAGAGAAAGGCAGCGTGTGAGAGAGACAGATGATTCATCCATCATTTTGGGTGGAGAAGGTGGATAACTAAAGATTTAAATTTTTAACTCATGGACTTTGGTATTTGAATCATTTGAGGGATGGAAATTTTTACAAAATATGCTATGATTGTCTCTGCTTTCCTGGGCCATTAATATTGGTTCCTTAACTTCCTCTTACTCATGAAACCCATTCATTCATTCATTTGTTCACCCATCCAGCAAATATTAATTGAACATCTACTCTGTGCGAAGCACTGTGCTTAGCCCTGCAGATATAAATGTGCAGAAGACATGGACCCTGCTTTCTAGGGGCCTGCACCTGCAGTGCAGTAGATGTGGCTGTAAATGAACATGCTGTTGAGTGAGGCTAAGGGGGAGCTGACTCCAGCATGGCTCACAATGGCTCTTGCATGAGAAAGTCAATGAAGTCAGGTTTTATTTTGGTCATTTGCCCCCTTCTCATGAAGACTGAGTAATATATGCCCATCTAGGCAGTATGATATGATCGTTTGTCTGCAAATTAAAGAAATATACCAAAAACTGAAGCCACTTTCCCCAAGGTATTATCACAAAGGTAAAGAGACTTCTCTTTTTTTTTTAATTTTTAAAAATTTTTTGTAGAAGTATAGTTGATTTACAATGTTGTGTTAATTACTGCTGTACAGCAAAGTGACTCAGTTATACATATATACACATTCTTTTTCATATTCTTTTCCCTTATGGTTTAGCATAGGGCACTGAATATAGTTCCCTGTGCTATACAGTAGGACCTTGCTGTTTATCCATTCTATATATACCAGTTTGCATCTGCTAATCCCAAACTCCCAGTCCATCCTTCACTCCCCCACTCCCTTAGCAACCACAAGTCTATTCTCTATGTCCCTGATTCTGTTTCTGTTTCATAGATAGGTTCATTTGTGTCATATTTTATATCCCACATAAATATTATATCACAGGGTATTTGTCTTTCTCTGCCTGACTTACTTCACTAGTATGATAATCTCTAGTTGCATCCATGTTGCTGCAAATGGCATTGTTTCATTCTTTTTTATGGCTGAGTAGTATTCCATTGTATATATGTACCACATCTTCTGTATCCAGTCATCTGTTGATGGACATTTAGGTTGTTTCCATGTCTTGGCTATTGTGAATAGTGCTGCTATGGACATAGGGGTGCATATATCTATTTGAATTATAGTTTTGTCTAGATATATCCCCAGGAGTTGGATTGCTGGATCATATGGTAATTCTACTTTTAGTTTTCTGAGGAACCTCCATACTATTTTCCACAGTGCCTGCAGCAACTTACATTCCCACTAACTGTACGAGGGTTCCCTTTAAGAGATTTTTCTTTACTCTTGCTATTGTGGTAAAATTTAGATGGGGCCTGATGGGAGTAGGGCCTCAATTGAGTCAACCTATTCAAAGTCAAAACCTTGTGCCTACGAATCCAGAGACATACAAATTAGCTCATATTTCCAAAAGTCACTATTTAGCATGCCTCTAACCTGGACAATAAGGCCCTCAGAGCATAGGATGTATGACTGGATTTAGAGTTGAACAAACCCTGTGAGACTGACTGCCATTAACCCAAGTCACAGGAGACTGACAAATTAGAATGCTGTTATGTAATTTATAATGAGATTTTTGAGGACTGTTTTTTTCCACTGGTAAATAAATTCTGTCTGGATGGGAAGGTCCAGAGGAAGCCCTTATGTGAAAAGAAGGCTGCTCCTGGGCAAGGCAACAGAGAGAGAGGAGGTGGCTAGATGATTATAATAACTGCTAGCATCAGATTTGATAGCTAGATGCAGCCATCTCCGCCACAGAGACATACCTGCTGTGGGGTCTAGTTGGCTATGTTCATAGGCCAGGGCACCTTTTCTCCCCCAACAGTGCTGAATGGACATTGCCAACTTTGACCCTGACTCTTTTTTTGGTTCTGTGTTTCCAAGATGACTACCTCTTTCTGTGGATATCACATTTCCTTTAGCTATTGCCAACCCTGTTACAACCAAGATTCTCTTTCTGATTTATGATCTATTTTTTAAAGTATGATGCGTTAATTTCATTACTTAAAATTTCAGAGTTCTGCTAGCATCTTCCTGTAGAGTTGCTCTGAGTGTCCCATGTTTTGTCAGCTCAGTGAGTCAGCTTGTCACCCCATAACAAAGCAGCTTTGCTACCTCACTTAAGCCTATTATTCTGAAATGATCTACTTCTGGAAAATATTGTTCCAGAGCTTCCCTGTGCAACCACGCTGAAGCTAGTCTCCAGCTGAGACCACATCCTCGCTTAACTCCCCCATCTCCCACTTTATTCTGCTTCTCTCAGCCCCCTTCTCTTAACAGCATTCTGCCAAAAAATCATTTACACAAGAACTCCTGTTTCAGGCTCTGCTTCTCAAAATGGGAACTTTAAGATATTTAAGTAAATTAATTTACATATAGATTGGGAGTCGTTAACATATCTTCAAATTGAATGTTTATTCCTTTAGAATTCTTTGAGTTACTACTGGTTGTTAGTTGTTCCCTTCACCATCACGCACACACAGAGTGGAGGGGTCCATTGCCTCTGATTTTAAAGGCTAGAGGTTAGAGGTGGCTGATTTCCCCCAGACCAAGAAGTTGTGGACATTCTTCTTTTCCTCTTTGGGTTGTCTGCCTCTGTCTATCCCTGCCATTTCTCCTTTTTGTGGCTATTGCCACTGTAGCCTTCTTTCTCGGAGCTTCTCCCATCCTGCCATAACATCATCTTCTCCTTTTCCTGTGGCTCAGCCTCCAAAGCTAGCAATCACTGATGGCAAGTGGAGGGACATGGTCAGAATTATTGTGGGGAAATATTCCAGTTCCAGCGCACCCAGACTCTCACTCAGATGTAATGTGACTTATTAGCCATTTGCCCGAGTGGTTTCAAAGGAGCAGTGCCTCATCTATGTCAGAACCTTGCAAGACACTCTGGATATCTCTTATGGAATGAGCAGCTGGAGAGGGGGCTATGGTTACCCTGATACAGCTGAAACCCTAAGTGTGTGTTCTTAAGAGTTTCCAACTCATAATTCTTTGCTCTCTCTGACTTCAGCTGACCTAGACTATATCAAGGTGTTGCAAATTGCCAAAGAGCCACTACTTGGCCATAAATGCAGGGTAAGCCCCTATACTGGGCAGATGTCACTCTAGTTCCATGGTGCATCTCATGCTTTGGTTATTGGACTCCCAGGTGGAGGTGGAGAAGGCCTGCCACCTGCTCACTCAGTGTGATGCCTTGGTGCTGGGCCTGTGGCAACACTTCTCCAAAGCATATTCCAGCAGGCCCCCTTACCTGTCCACCAAGAGGCAGAACTCCTCCATTGCTTGGTGGATAGCTTTGCTGGATTGTTCTTAGGTGCCAGCCTCCCTTGCTATTACAGATTTTGCACAGGAGATCTTTAAAATGGTCAGTCCTTGAGCCTACAGAGGTGTGTTTGATGAATTAGTCACTGCTCTATCATACTGACTTAGATGTCTTCCATACATAGCTGGAGTAGAAATAGGAGGCAAGATTTTCCTGGTTCAAACCCACCCCCCACCTCTGGCTCAAGGACTCTTGATTTGGCCCTATCCCATCTCTATAGAGAGTCATTCAAGTCTCAGCATGGCCTTGCACAGAACTCAGTGAAAGACAAGCATATTTTGCCCCTCTTTAGTTTAGGTGTCAAAGACGTCAGGTGCATTTCTGAAAAGAATTCCCTGGTCAGGTGCCCTCAGGATAATTGGCATCAGCTGGTAAGAAAACACACCGAGAAGCCCTCCTGGGGTGGGTAGTGTGTGTTTTGGGGACTTAAAGGCCTGGCTATGAGCGCCTTAGTGTTTCAGTGGCATTTAGATAAACAGGAATGGTGTGTTTCCCCCACTGTCATATCAAGGGATTCATTTAAGAAAGTTTCCAGGGGAAAAGGGTTGGTTGAGGATAGAGTTTTCTAAATCCCTTTCTTATTTTCACTGAGCAAAGTCTCAGTTGCTGCAACAGCTTTTGTCATCTGCACATGTGGTTGTGAGGAGTACTTGTCAGAAACCACTGGATTTCCATTTTTCCCCCTCACTCCCCAAATCTTGATCGCTGAGATTTTCTGCTTTGCCTCCATATCACGCTCCCACATTTAAGACTAAAACTTCCCTCAGAGGAAACTGATGTGTGGTTGCTACCTCAGGAAAAGAATATGGACACATGGGGCACAGAAAATGAGAGGGGATGAGAAGGAGACTGTGAGAACCCTTGAAAGACAGGAGGAAGGGTAGAAAGTTGGTAGCGAATATGTCTATAAGTGAAGTTTTCTTTCTTGGAGGAAAGAAACTATTGTACAGACTTGGCCAAGCGAGTAGAATACATGGGCTTTGGAACTAGATGGAAGTTGCTTCCATGTCCTGGCTATTGTAAATAGAGCTGCAATGGACATTGTGGTACATGACACTTTTTGAATTATGGTTTTCTCAGGGTATATGTCTTCCTATCTATCATGGGTACCGGGACCCAGCACTGAGCCTCTCTCAGCCTCAGTGACTTCCTCCGTAAACCAGAAACAATAATACTTTGACTCATATTTGCGAGGTCTACCAGAGGGAGCATGTGCAACCTTCTGGGGAGGCAAGAAGCTCTCAGAAAGTACTTGTTACCTTCTCTTTCCCTTAACCCATAAGCCTTGCCTAAACAAGAAGTATGCAGTTTTCTCAATGGGCAACCGAAGGAAGCAAAAACCTCACTTCGGCAGATATGAATCGAAAATTTGAATTTTCCCTCTGAGTTCTTAGAAACTTCCCATTTGTCTTTCACATACTTTTTCAGTTTCAGAACTTCTAGTAGTTTCTACATGCAATTTGACTTTACGAGATTCAGCATTACATTTTACGCTTATTATGAATAATTGCTGTATTTTATATATTCTCGTTATATGTACTGCTACATGTTACTTTTTTTATTTCAGAAGACATTTATTTATTTATTTATTTACGGCTTTGTTGAAATATAATTAACATATAACACTGTGTGAGCTTAAGGTGTACAATGTCATGATTTGGTGTACATATATATTGTTACATGATCACCACAATAAGGACAGTTAGCACATCCATCACCTTACATGTTTACATTTTTTTTTTTGTGGTGAGAACTTTTAAAATATACTCTCTTAGCAACTTTCAAATACACAATACAGTATTGTTAACTGTAGTCACCAGGCCGTGAATTACATTCCCAGAACTTATTCATCTTATAATTGGAAATTTGTACCTTTTGACCATGTTCACCCACTTTCCCCGCAGCCCCACCCTGCACCTCTGGTGACCACCAATCTGTTCTCTGAATCTATGAGCTCAGTTTTTTGTAGATTCCACATGTGAATGAGATCATACAGTATTTATCTTTCTGTATTTAGCAGTTTAGTGCAGAGTTTAAGACAGAAGGCCTTTATCCTTCACTTACCAGTTATGAGGACCTGGGCAAGTCACTGACCTTTCTAAATCTATTCCCTCATATGTAAAATAGTGAGAAGAATCTTAGCTATTTCATTGAGTTATTGTTGTAAAAGTTAATCATACATGAAAGCATTTAGAGTGCCCTGTTCACATTAAGCTCTTAGTATATGTAGGCTGCTATTACTCCTATTGTTTTTTTTTAAATTGAGGTATAATTGACATAAGACATTGTGTAAGTTTAAGGTGTACAACGTGTTGATTTAATAATTTACATATTGCACTGCAATTACCACCAACGCATTAGCGAACACCTCTATCCCATCACATAGTTATCATTTATTTCTTTTTTTGTGGTGAAAACAATTAGGATCAAGTCTTTAAGCAACGTTATAGTTTACAATACGAATGGTTGACTATAATCCTTATGCTGTGTGTTAGCTCTCCAGAACTTATTTATCTACTAGTTGTAAGTTTGTACTCTTAAACATCTCCCCAGTTCCCCCACCCCCCGAGCCCCTGGTAACCACCATTCTACTCTCTGTTTTTATGAGTTTGGCTTTTTGGATTCCATATATAAGTGATATAATACAGTATTTGTCTTTCTCTGTTTCACTGATCTCATTTAGCATAGTGCCCTCAAGGTCCAGCCATGTTGTTGCAAATAGCAGGATTTCCTCCTTTCTCAAGATCCCATTTTGCAAATATATATTATATATACATACATATGTATATGTATGTATTTCACATCTTCTTTATCCATTCATCCATTCACAACTTCTTTCATCCATTCATCCATCACCAGACACTTAGGTTGTTTCTATATCTTAGCTATTGTGAATAATGTTGCAATAAACATGGGAGTACAGGTATCTTTTCAATATCCTGTTTTCATTACCTTTGGATTTATACTCAGAAATGGAATTGTTGGCTCATATGGTAGTTCTTTTTAAAAAATTTTTGAGGAACCTCTGTACCACTTTCCATAGTGGCTGTACCAATTTACATTCCCACCAACAGTGCACAAGTGTTCCCTTTTATCCACATCCTCACCAACATTTGTTATCTCTTGTCATCTTGATGATAACCATCCTAACAGGTGTGAGGTGATATCTCATTGTGTTTTTTTTTTTTTTTCCTTTTTTTTTTTTCACACACACACACTGTATTTTATTTTTACAAGAGATAAATAGACTGACACCAAGCATTGTACATGGATGACCACAACAAAAGCAACGATGATTGCAATTACCAAACATGAAACACACTCATACTATGTCATAATATTGACATTCAGTCCAGTAATCCTCCACTGTAACAGCTCCTTTACTTTGCAGTGAAAATTGATTTGTATATTCTTTGCCTCTGAGTCCTTGTGGGATTTTTTCTTTTTTAAATTCAGACAGAAAGTCACAAAAATTATACTCATCCTCATCAGTTCACTCAGTCCCATGTAATTAATTTTTTTTTTCATCTTGATCTTTTGTTAGCACTTTTATGAGTTCATCAGTTTTTCATTAGAGTTCTGAAAATGCTTATTCATTCAGTTCAGCAGTACAGTCAGTTACCAGAAACCTGTACTTGTCAGAGACTTTTCCATGGATTTCTTGAAGATGGAACCCTTTTATAGGAACATATTTGCAAAATCATCAGAGTACACCCAGAACTGGCTGTAAATGACAAAAGACTTAAAAATGACCACAGTTAAAGATTTGATGAAATCCTAGTTATTACTTTAAAATGTATATCTCAGAAATAATTAATTTTCTTGTCAACTGCATTATTATGAACTTTCATCTCATTGTGTTTTGATTTGCCATTTCCCTGATAATTAGCGATGTTGAGCATCTTCTCATGTACCTGTTGGCCATTTGGATGTCTTCTTTGGAAAAATGTCTACTTAGTACCTCTGCCCATTTAAAAAATGGATTGTTTGGGGGTTTTCTGTTATTGAGTTGTATGAGTTTTTTATATATATTTTGGATATTAACCCATTATCCCACATATGGTTTTGCAAATACTTCTTTCATTCTGTAGGTTTCCTTTTCATTTTGCTGGTTGTTTCTTTTGCTGTGCAGAAGCTTTTGATGTTGACGTAGTCCCAGTTGTTGATTATTTGCTTTTATTGCTTGTGCTTTTGGTGTCATATCCAAAAAATCATTGCTAAGACCAATGTCAGGGAGATTCTTTCCTATGTTTTCTTCTAGGAGTTTTATGGTATGTTTAAACTTTATGATTAAGTCTTTAATCTGTTTCAAGATAATTTTTGTGTGATAAATTTTGTGAGAAAGAGGCCCAGTTTCATTTTTCTGCATGTGGTTATAGTTTTCTGACACCATTTACTATGGAAACTATTCTTTCCCCTTTCTTGGCTCCCTTATCATATATTAGTTGACCTGATATGTGGGAGTTTATTTTGGGGCTCTCTATTTTATTCCATTGATATCTGTGTCTGTTTTCATGCCCATAACATACTGTTTTATTACAGCTTTATAGTATACTTTGAAATCAGAAGTGTGATACCTCCAGCTTTGCTCTTCTTTCTTTTGGCTATTTAGGGTCTTTTGTGGTTCCATACAAATTTTCAGGTTGTTTTTCTATTTATGTGAAAAATGTCATTGGAATTCTTATAGAGATTGCATTGATTCTATAGATGGCTTTGAGCAGTATGGACATTTTAACAATATTAATTCTTCTGATCCATGAACACAGACCTAACTTTCATCAGAGTCTTGTAGTCTTCGTTGTACAGCTCTTTCACTTGCTTGGTTAAATTTATTCCAAAGTATTTTATTGTTTCAGAGGGTGTTGTGAATGGGATAGATTTCTTTATTTCTTTTTCAAATGTTTCATTGTTAGTGTATAGAAAAACAACTCAATTCTCTTTTTTTTAAATTAATTTATTTATTTTTGGCTGCGTTGGGTCTTCATTGCTGCATGCGGGCTTTCTCTAGTTGCGATGAGAGGGAGCTACTCTTCGTTGCAGAGTGCAGTCTTCTCGTTGCAGTGGCTTCTCTTGTTGCGGAGCATGGGTTCTAGGCACGTGGGCTTCAGTAGTTGTGGCACGTGGGCTCAGTAGTTGTGGCTCGTGGGCTCTAGAGCACAGGCTCAGCAATTGTGGAGCGCAGACTTAGTTGCTCTGTGGCATGTGAGATCTTCCCGGACCAAGGCTCGAACCCGTGTCCCCTGCATTGGCAGGCAGATTCTTACCACTGTGCCACCAGGGAAGCCCAAACAACTCAATTCTGTATGTTGATTTTATATCCTGCAAATTTATTGAATCTGTTGATTAGTTCCAACAGTTTTGGGGTTGAGTTTTTAGGATTTTCTATATATAAGATCATATCGTCTGCAAATAATGATAATTTTACTTCTTCCATTCTAATTTGGATGCCTTTTTCTCTTGCCTAATTACTCCAGCTGGGAGTACTCTTCCAGTACTACGTTGAATAAGAGTGGTGAGAATGGGCACCTACCCTTGTATTGTTCCTCACCTTAGAGGAGAAGCTTTCAATCTTTCATCACTGAGTATGATGTTAGCTGTGGACTTGTCATATATGCCCTTTATTATGTTGAGGTATGTTCCTTCTATACCCGGTTTGTTGAGGTTGTTATTCCTACTGTTGAAATTTTCCATTCTGTGTTTGTTTTCCCTTTAAGCAAACTAAAGTTGCGTCTATTTGACTGAGGCAGAATTGGAGACAGCTAAAAGTTGTTGGAACTCCACTCACCAAAGCTATTAAGGACTCCCTGGGTGTGAAGGGGTCATCTTTTTAGGTCTTGGGCTGGGTGGGACATTTCAATTTTTAGGTAGCATACAGTTAGTTGCATCACCTTTACATAGGGAAGGCTTAAATTGAGGTAGTTTCCATGATTTTCTTTTTTATATGGAGTCATACACATTCATCCTTGTGTATGACTTCTGGGCCATCCTGCCAACTGAGCACCAACATCATGGTTCTGGATGTAGAGCTGAGCTTTAGTCTGAATGCCAAAAACAACAGCCAGCACCCTTTGCATGAAACCCAAAGCTGGAGCCTCATTTCCTGAAATAGAATAACATTCTAGCTTTCCCATCTGCCAATTGTAACACACAATTTGTAGTTAAGATTTGAATTTCTCAGCAACTGTGCCTAAGGGTCTCTGGGACTCTCCTAAAATCAGTGAGAAAAAGTGACAGTCTGTGAGCAGCTTGCTCAGGTCCGTCATCTTTATTTAATGTTAGCACATAATTGAACTGCAAGAAGTTAGAGTATTGGGGCAAGAGAATGTTCCTTTCAGGGTTTTTTCTTTTTCATATGTTTTCATTTCAGACAGGGTGGCTCCCTAGTTGCTGGAATAGGAAGGGACAAGAAAAAAATCTGCTAGTTTTCTTCATTTACTCATCTCTGTTCAAATCTGGTTTCACGTTTTGATTCAAAAGAAGGCTGTCAAAAGAGGTTGTGCTCTTCAGCTCCATCATGTAGGTGACCCTGAAATCGTAGAAATTGGGAGAATGTCTGAGCCTAACGCATTGCATTTGAGGGCTGTAAAACAGACAGCAATGATATGGCCACTGATTTTTTAGTAGGTACTACTGACAGAAGACTCTGGTCTCTTCATCAAAGAACTGCAACATAAGTTGACTGGAAGGTCTTCTCCTTTTTTAAAAAAAATTAATTAATTAATTTATTTTTTATTTATTTATTTTTGGTTGTGTTGGGTCTTTGTTTCTGTGCGAGGGCTTTCTCTAGTTGCGGCGAGCGGGGGCCACTCTTCATCGCGGTGCGCGGGCCTCTCACTATCGCGGCCTCTCTTGTTGCGGAGCACAGGCTCCAGACGCGCAGGCTCAGTAGTTGTGGCTCACGGGCCTAGTCGCTCCGCGGCATGTGGGATCTTCCCAGACCAGGGCTCAAACCCGTGTCCCCTGCATTGGCAGGCAGATTCTCAACCACTGCGCCACCAGGGAAGCCCCAGGTCTTCTCCTTTTAATGGTGGTGGGAGAGACTCTGGGTTAGGTAGCTGCTCTGGTGTGAGTGAGTTTGCCTCTTTAGGATGTTCTACTGTGAAGGGGCTCCTGGACTACTTTCTGCTATTGGCAGGTACTGGGAAGTTAGCCAAACTTCTCCACAGTGATGGGGAATGTCCGAGTATGACATATGATGGGCCCATGGTCTGATGTAAACTGTATTTGAATACTGGTGTTACAGTTTTCCATCTGTGTGAACCTGGGAGCATTAACCTCTCTGAGCCTTGGATTTCTTATTTGCCAAATAGGGTGTATTAGTCAGGGTTCTCTAAAGAAACAGAACCAACACTGTGTGTATATGTATACACACACAGAGAGAAAGAGAGAGAGAGAGATGTATTCTAGGGAATTGGCTTACGTGATTATGGATACTTGGTAAGTTCAAAAATCAGTGGAGTAGGCCAGCAGGCTGGAGACCCAGGGAAGACTTGCAGTTCAAGTCCAAAAAGTGTCTACTGGTAGAATTCCTTCTTGCTCAGAGAAGGCCAGTCTTTGTTCTATTCAGGCCTTCTACTGTTTGGATGAGGCCCACCCACACTGTGGAAGGCAATTCCCCCTACTCAAAGTTGACCAATTTAAATGTCAATGTCATCCAAAAAACACCTTCACAGAAACATCTAGTATAATGTTTGACTGAATATCTGGGCACAGTGGTCCAGTCAAGTTGACATAAAATTAGCCATCACATGGGGATAATTCCACTTAACTTTAGGACTGTTTGAAGACTTAATGAGATAATGTATGTAAAGTCAAAAGAAGTTGACCTTTCCACAAATGGTGGCTGCTATTTTCCTGACTGAGCTGTTAGTAGCCAAAAAAACAAGATCAAAATTGATATAAACTTCCTGGAGGGAAACTTGGCAATATGTACAAAAAACCTTCAATGATTTGTTGTTCGAAGTGTGCTTCCATAATTAGAACTGTATCCAAAGGACATAACTCAGGATGAGAATAAAATCTAGTTTTGGGGATGCTCATAGCAGTGATCTTTATAATACAAAAAATTGGAAACAATCTAAATGTTCGACAATATGAAATTGAATTAATAAATTAAGATATAGGTCACACAATGGAGTATTAAGCAACCCTTTACAACAATGTTGCAGAAGACTTTTTTAGTGGAAAATGGTGATATAATGAGAAGTTAAAAAAAGGGACTGAAATAAATATGTACAGTGTGAGCTTGTGATTGTATTAAAACTATATGCATAAAGACTGAAAGGTCATTCTCCAAAATATAAAGGATAGTTATTTCTGGGTGGTGAGGTTAAGGGTGATATTTGATGTTATTGTTGATATTTTTTATACATCTGAATTTTCTGATTTAAAAAAAAATGAATATGTCACAAAGGTAATTTTTAAGCAGTTTTGTAATGGGTTTGCTATGGCAGATATGAGACTGGTCAGAGAGAATTTGGCCAGGTGGTGACGCTCTGAAAGAGGAGGTAAGGCAACAAGGTCAAAATAAGTGGAATCTTCCGGGTGTGGCCTCACCTGGAAAGAAAGCCAGCTCCAGGAGGAGCCTTCACTGGAAGAAAGAGGGTGCTCTTTTCTCGATCATTTGAAAAGCCTTCATAAGCAGGGTCACGCCAGAGGGCTTTTGAGGTGTCCAAAAGGGCCAGGACTAGGGTGAGGCAAGCAGGGAACCCAAGGTACAAGATGTAAGGTGGCACACACTCTCAGGTGCTGACCCTGTGCTTGCACGGCAAAGACGTTCCAGCATCATCTTTAGCACGTGCCTGAGTAAGTGTTGCCTTATATTCTGCACCCTGGGTGCCTCAATTGCCTCACCCTAGTCTCTGTCCTGGTGTCAACAAGTAACTCCTAACTGATTGCTCCTACAGAAATGCTATTAGCTGAGTTGGAGCTGGAGTGAAGGAAATATGTCACCATGCTCAACAGGTGGATGAGTCTGTGGGAGGTGGGTCCCTCTTTCTCTACTGCCTGTCAATCTAAGATGTGTTACTAATAGTATGAAACTGACTATCGTTTGTTTTTGTAATTGGCATGGGTATTTTTTGGGAGTTTGTGATGCTGGGCAGGAAATGATACAGTAAAATACTTTACAGTGATACATGTTGGCTATTTGCCATGGTCTTATTAAATTACTCCTAGAGTAACTCATTTATCTTACATGGTGAGGAAATAGATGCCAGACATTAAGATAAAGACAGTTTTAAAAATTAAGAATCTAATCAAGGCTGAGGAAGTTAGCTACAACGTCAGTGAAGATTACAAATTTCTCTGAGCAGATAGAAGTCAGAAATGGTACCCCTTGAACTCACAAAACCTCAGCCATATAAAGAGCACAGACATGGAATCCTGGAATAGTAACTGTGAGAAGATTCAATCTAAAATTCTCTTAAATTTGAAGATACTAGAATGTTTCAACTTAATACATCTGCCTAAACCCATTGTACAATTATAATTTTAGATGGGAATTATAAGGCTGACTTGTTAGACCAGTTAGACACATTTCTTTAAACATTGCAAGTACACAAATGCCAAATAAGTGCAGATTCTTTAATGCAAAAAATCAAAACACATAACCCTTAAAGATTTATGTTTTAATTCTAAACCTTCCTGGGCTTAAAAGAACTCTATCTCTGTGGTAGGCAGAATTCTAAGGTGATCCCCCAATGACCCACACACACTTGTATACTCTCCTCCCCTTGAGTGTGGCTGGAACTTGCAAATATGATATCATTCCTGTAATTAGGCTACTAATCAATTGACTTTGAGCTAATCAAAACAGATTCCTGGGTGGACCTGCCTTAACCAGTGAGCCTTTAAAAGAAGGAGAAGCATCAGAGAAATGCGCTCCTGCTGACTTTGAAGATGTAGATCAGCTCTGGCCAATGGACAGCAAAAAACCTGGGACCTCAGTCCTAAAACCACAAGCAATTCAATTATGCCAGAAACCAGTAAATTTGGAAGAGGACCCTGAGCTTTAGATGAGAACCAGTGCCCTAGATTTCAGCCTGGTAAGACCCTGAGCTAGCCTGTGCCTGACCTCCTGATCCACAGAAATGGTGTAATGAAAAACTAACGTTCCCTCTGTAGTGGATTGAATTGTGTTCCCTGCAGTATGTTGAATGCATTGAGGCCCTAACCCCTGGTACCTGTGAATGTGACCTTATCTGGAAATAAGTTCTTAGCAGATGTAATCAAGTTAAGAGGAGGTCATATTGGATTAGGGTGGTCCCTAAATCTGATGACTGGTGCCCTTATAAGGAGAGGGAGATTTGGAGACACGCAAGGAAGATGGTCAAGTGAAGATGAGGCAGAAATTGGAGTAATGTAGCTAAAAGCCAAGGGATGGCAAGGATTGCTGGCAACCACCAAAAGTTGGGAGAAGCAAAGAAGCGTTCTTCCCTAGAACCTTCAGAAAGAGCATAGCCCTGCTATCTTGATTTTAGACTTCCAGCCTCCAGAACTGTGAAGAAATAAATTTCTGTTGTTATAAGCCCCTGGTTTGTGGTAATTTGTTATGGCAGCCCTAGAAAACTAATATACTCCCTAAAGAAACACTTATGCTATCTCTGGCAGAGACTGGCCAGATGCTCACCAAACCCATTTCTTCTAGCACATGGCTAGACCGCATTTCCCAGCTGTCCCTCACCTGGAGGTGCTATGTGCTTAGTTCTTGCTGATGGATTGTGAGCAGAGGTGTTGAGACACTTCAGGTCATTGAATTAAAGCTGGTGTGCTTTGTCCAAGCTGTATCTTTTCTTCTTCCATGGTGACCTTGGAGGCCATGTGTTGAAGCTGGAAGGCCCACAAGATTAAATGAGCCTGGATCTTTGAGTCTCTGCTTGGAGGAAAGCCCTAGGCCAAGAATATCTGCATTGGACTTTCCATGAGAGAGAAATAAACTTACGTTGTGCTAAGTAACTGAGATTTGGGTTTTTGTTTATTGCCCTATTACACCATCCCAAATATTCTTTGACAGTTGATAATACGCAGTGTCCAGAGATATCAGCTGGACTGCAAGGTCTGAAGCATCAGCCAGACAGCAATTTTTTCCTAATCCCAACTGCCAGCCTGAGGTCCCTTTTTATACTCATAGTGTCTTGTACTATATACAGACTAAAGATTAAAAAAGGATGATCACTGTATTAGTCAGGATTCTCCAGAGAAATAGAACTAACAGGAGATAGATGGATAGACAGATAATGAGGAATTGGCTCATGCAATTATGGAAGCTGAGAAATCCCACAATCTGCCATTTGCAAGCTAAAGACCCAGGAAATCTGGTGGTATAGTTCAGTCTGAATCTGAAGGTCTGAGAATTAGGGGAACCAATGGTGTAAGTCTCAGTCTGAATGTAGGAGAAATCCAATGCCCCAGGTCAGCAGCAATCAGGCAGAGAAGGGGTGAATTTTCCCTGCTTTTGTCTTTTCTTTTATTCAGGTCCTTAAACGATTGGATAATGCCCACCCACATTGGGAGGAAAATCTGCTTCACTGATTCAAATGCTAATCTCATCCAGAAACACTCTCATAAAAATACCCAGAAATAATGTTTAGCTAAATATTTGGGCACCCCATGATCCAGTCAAGTTGACACATAAAATTAATCATCACAGTCTCATAGCCCATGTTCCTGGTTTGTGCCTAATTATTGCCAAATTCTTCCATCCACTCACAGAATCCTGTAACCTCAGGCTGCTCCTTCACAGAATGGGATTTTAAATTTTAATATCTCAAGATACTTAAAAGTCTTTATGTTTAGTTTTAAATACTTTGAACTTGACTGAATCTTGCATTTTCCATCTTTTTCAACTTAACTCTTACAGATTTAAAAAAGACATCTGGGGCTTCCCTGGTGGCGCAGTGGTTGAGAGTCTGCCTGCCAATGCAGGGGACACGGGTTCGAGCCCTGGTCTGGGACGATCCCACATGCCGCGGAGCAACTGGGCCCGTGAGCCACAACTACTGCTGAGCCTGCGCGTCTGGAGCCCGTGCTCCGCAACGAGAGGCCACGATAGTGAGAGGCCCGCGCACCGCGATGAGGAGTGGCCCCCGCTCGCCACAACGGGAGAAAGCCCTCGCACAGAAACGAAGACCCAACACACAGCCAAGAAAAAAAAAAAAATCCTTGCTAAAAAAAAGAATGCTGGTAAATAAAGTGTAATTTCCTTTACCTTGGCCAATAAGATCTGAATAACATGGGTCATATCGTCCCATATCCTCTCTTTAAAAAAAAAAACAAGACATCTGTAATAATTTCTTAAGGCTTTGTCCCTAGTTTTAAGGACATTATACTGACATGTTTGGACATTTAAGAGAACCTTAAGATTCACTACACTCTTAAGTTTAATTTATTATGTTTATTGGAATTAATTAAATGCTGAGAAAGTTTTGTTTGTTAGTCAGATATTTAAGGGGCTTAAAAAGTAAATTGAATTATTCAATTTATGAAGATCTTAGTTAAATGGGACCAATTATCAGTCAAAGGCATTTATATAAGAGATCATTAAACTTGACTAGATTATAAATAGAATAATAAGATTTGTAGGTTGAACTCAAAAGCTTGAGGAAAAACTAGGTTTGGAGTTTGTAACTTTAATAAATAAAATATTTATATTAAACCCCTTCATTTGATAGCAAATCATTTTCTGCAAACAAAACAAAATCTCACATTATAGCTTAAAAACAAAATCAAATGAACAAATAAACCTGCTTCTACACCACACAGTAGATAAGCTTCTAATCTACTCTGTGTTGGGGAACCAGATAATCAGGATTTTGAGAATACTGCTTCAGTCAGTGTCTGAGGAGCTCCTCAATAGAGAAAGAGCATGACTTTTAGTACACATAAAAGGTGTAGTGTATTTAGACCAGAACAATCACCAGGGATGTTTGTTAAAAAATCAGATCCTGGGCCTCTTCCCTGGGATTCTGCTCCCCTGTATCTGAGGCAGGATTTGAGGGATCTGGAATTTTTAACACAGTGCTTCTTACAGGGTGGTTCATGAAAAAGCAGGATCAGCTTTACTTATCTTAAGATATTTCTTTACAGGCCACAAAAGGAAAAGTAGACAAGTGAGGCTATATCAAACTAAACAGCTTCTACACAGCAGAGGAAAACATCAGCAGAGTGAAAAGGCAATATTTGGAATGGGAGAAAATATTTGCAAACCATCTATCTGATAAGGGGTTAATCTCCAAAATATATAAGGAACTTCTTCAATTCCATAGTAAAAAACCAAAAACCAAAACAAAACAAAACAAAAACTAATAGCCTGATTGAAAAATGGGCTAAGGACTTGAATAGACATTTATCTGAAGAAAACATACAAATGGCCAACAGATATATGAAAAGATGATCAATGTCACTAATCATCAAGGAAGTATAAATCACAACCCCAAAGAGATATCATACCTGTCAAGATGGCTACTATCAAAAAAACAGCAGATAAC
Organism: Eschrichtius robustus; assembly: GCF_028021215.1. Taxonomy (NCBI): domain Eukaryota; kingdom Metazoa; phylum Chordata; class Mammalia; order Artiodactyla; family Eschrichtiidae; genus Eschrichtius; species Eschrichtius robustus. Next base: position 42,585,185 of record NC_090845.1, read on the forward strand.
AAGAGTTGGCAAGGATGTGGATAAATTGAAACACTTGCGCACTGTTAGTGGGGATGCAAAATGGTGTAGCTGCTATGGATAATAGTGTGGAGGTTCCTCCAAAAATTAAAAATAGAACTTCCATATGATCCAGCTACCCCACTTCTGGGTATTTACCCAAAAGAATTGAAATCAAGATTTCAGAGATATTAGCACTCCTATGTTCATTGCAGCACTATTCACAATAGTTAAGAGGTGGAAACAACCTAAATGCTCATTGACAGATAAGTGGATAAAGAAAATGTGGTATATACATACAATGGAATACTATTCAGCCTTAAAAAGGAAGGAAATTCTGCAATATGAGACAACCTTGAGGACATTATGCTAAGTGAAATAAACCAGTCATAGAAAGACAGCTACTACATGATGCCACTTATATGAATATCTAAAATACTCAAATCCATAGAATCAAAGAGTGGGATAGTGGTTGTCAGGGGCTGGGGGGAGGAAGAAATGGGAGTTACTAATCAATGGGCATAAAATTTCAATCAAGCAAGAAGAATACATTCTAGAGATTTGCCGTACACTGTACCTATAGTCAACAATGTATTGTATACTTTAAAAATTGTTAAAAGGGTAGATCTCATGTTAAGTGGTCTTACCACAACAAAATAAAATAAAATAAAATAAAACAAAAAGGTAAAATAAAATTAAGGAAATATGGAAAATATTTCTTCTAATGTTCTCTGCTAGTCTGAGTCACTTGTTATTCAGGAATGGCTTCTCTGTTTGCCTGGCTCAGTGGCTGTCTTCCTCCCTGAAGAATCTCTGCCTACTGTTTCTCAGTTCCCAATGTTGCAGACCCAGCAGAGGTTTTTATCCTCTTGACACCCCCAGTTTTCAGCCTTCAGATTGAATATGGTCTAGAAGAAGGTCACCCACTGGGCAGAGCCATGACATTTCCTGTCATCACAATAGAGTCTATTGGCTGAGGCAGTCTGTTTGATTTTTCAATGATTCCTTGTGAATTGATGTAAGTGCACTTTTGTGACACACATTGTTTCTTCAGAGGTCTTTTAAAAGGTCTTCTTGGTTGTGACACATATAATTGAAATGGCCACATATCAGAGTGTATCTATTATACATGCTTGCAAAATGTGAGGACAGGAAGTACAGTAAGATGTTAGAGATAAATCCTGGAAATGCCACTGTTATCTGATAATTTATAACTGCAAATGATGAGGAAGTCACAAGTAATTTTACTGGAATAAATATCAATTTTTGCAGCATTGCCATTGTCTCCCCACATGGGCTCATGAACGGGAAAACTGCACTCACAAGGGTAGGCATGCCCCTAACATTTGCAGGGTTTGAGGCAAGAGTATCAGAGAAGACCCTAGCAGTGCAGTACCTCCCCCTTTTCTTTCCACCCCTGGCTTTGTCCTGAACCATTATTCTAGCCCAAGTGATTAAGCTCCATCTACTCCTGCACCCCAATCACCAGCCACCCCTTAGCACAGTCTGCTTTCAGGAGGATGGACCCAGGGGCAGGCTAGCATGGGTCCCGGAAATGGCCTGAGTCCCTCTGAGCAGGGAATTTCAGGGTCCTGAGACCCAGAGCTTGACCTAGAAGAGGGGCTGTGGGCTTTGAGCGGATACATCCTCTTGGCTCTATGCTTTACTTGCCTCATGTGGAGGACTCAGCTGGAGGAAATCTAGAGCAGGGTCTTCTAAACATTAAAGTCTAGCCTGTGGGCCTCCCTGTAGGTGAGGGGCCTAGATAAGGAGCCCTGGTTGCCCAGGTCTAAGGGTAGTACTGGTTATGGGGTTCAAAGATGAAGAAGATCTAATTGTCAGCAAGGATGTGTCATCATTGGGGAAGCTACCTTAGGACCCTTATGGTACTCTTTGTCTTGTGTTATGACACCTAATTTTTATCAGTGGCCACAATCAATTAATGTGGGACCCTAAGTCATTATGCTCCCATCTCTCTTCTCTTATCTCAGCCACACCCTTCCCCTGAAATCCTCCCCCCAATAACAATTCAGTTTTCCTATATTTATGATTTTCAATCATTAAGCCACCTTTAAGAGTTAGAGTGTCTCAAAATTCTTTGGGAGTTTGAAATGCTTTATGGAAGAGAAAAAGAGTTCAGTGGTTAAATAGGTTCAGGGAATGCTGCATATGCCCTCTCCCTAACCTGATGATTTAACAATTCAGCTTGGCATATTAAAGGCTCTGAGAATTCCCTCAGTAAGCAAATCTGTTTCACTTTATTTAACTCTTTGGCTCCCTATGTATTTGAAAATAGACAGCCCACTCCTTTGATCCCAAAGAGGTGCTTATTGATAGTTTCTGCCCTAAAGGAAAATTAAACTAAGGCATTTTTTCTATTTATTTGATACCTATTTATTATCCCAAAGACTAGACTAGAGCTACAAAGGGAAACTAAAATAAGACTCTGCCTTTGGGGAACTATTAATCATTTTACCAGTGACTTCAAATGTGAGTCAATTTAAATTTGGAGAAAGCTCAGTTTTGTTTAGGAATCTTAGTTCAGTCATAACTTGAGGTCAGTTTCCATTTAAATGGCTGGAAAAAAAATGCATGACTCTGAGTGTGTCTGCTGCTGATTACATTTTTCAGTGTGTTCTGTCTGTGAAAGGGGTCTTAAAATTAGAAAATCAGATATCCTTTTATCTTGGATCTTATGTGGGCCATCCCCAAACCTCGGGGTACTTTGGGGTTGATGTGACCCACCACTACCTCCTAGGATTTGTTGGGGTGCTAAAGTGGCCCATTACTACCTCTTAGGTTACTTAGGAACTGATGTGATCTGTCTCAGCCTCCCATGGTACCTTGAGGCTTCTGTGGCCTATCACTACTTCCAAGGGTACTTTGTAGGCTGTCAAATGATCAGTGACCTTCCAGGAGCCTGCCCAATCCAAGAATCAATAGAGCATTAGAGTTGTTGCTACTTAGAACCATTGTTTTTTTGCGGGGGCGCACACAGGCTCTTTTGGGAGAGTTTCAGTGCTTCCTGTACATTTCAAATCTTCGTTTTATCTCACCACTTGCCTCCCATAATCAGGAATGTGTGATGTAACCTGAGATGAAATAAGAACTGCTTGTCTCCTTAGGGGTGTTTTTAGGTACAACCTTTAATGAAAGCAGGGAAAGGCCTGGGTGGTCTCTCAGCAGCTCTTTAGTTACCGCGAGTGTAGCAATGTTATTGGTGCTCCATCTGTATTTCTTCCACACTCACCTCTACATGTTGAAGGCTGCTCACTGTGAACACCTGTGATTCTGCCAGAGGGCTTTTTTACCCCTTTGGTTAGGGGAACATGCTCAGCTCTCACACATAGTAAGCATAAAGTGCCAGAGAGTTAATGCTTCCGGAAGCAGGCTTCAACCAATGACAATGGAAAGTTAGTGAATACAGTAAGTCCCCTACATATGAATGAGTTCTGTTCTGAGAGCACGTTCGTAAGTCCAATTTGTTCGTAAGCCGGACAAAGTTAGCCTAGGTACCCAACTAACACAACTGGCTATAGAGTACTATACTGTAATAGGTTTATTATACTTTACACACAAATAATACATAATGAATGAACAAACACAAAAAATAAAGAAAACATTTTTAATCTTACAGTACCTTGAAAAGTACAGTAGTACAGTACAACAGCTGGCATACAGGGGCTGGCATCGAGTGAACAGGGAAGAAGAGTTACTGACTGGAGGAGGGAGAGGAGGTGGGAGATGGTAGAGCTGAAGGATCGTCAGCAATGGGAGACGGAGGGCAAGCTGCAATTTCACTCACGCCTGACGCTGATGGCACAGGTTCTGGTTCCTTGCTGGATTCAGTTCTATCTAGCCTCTTTTCTCGTCATAGATTCTGAACGGCTGCTGCAACCTTCGTGTACCATTCTATGTTCGGGTCCTGTGCCTCAAAAACTAACAGTGCCTCCTCAAATAAAGAAAATCCCCTTGCCATTTCCTGCGTCATGAATCTCTTCAGTTCTTCAGTTACTTCTTCTTCCTCTTGTCTCTCTTCGTCCTTTCTCTGGGCTTCCAATTCCATTAGGTCTTCATTAGTAAGCTCCTCGTGTTGCACAGCAACAGTTCTGGACAGTAAAGTACAAAAAAGCACAACCACTTGTAGGGGATGCACCCACGTGACAATGTACGTCAGACACGTGAACTAACTTACATGATTGGACAAGCGGACGCACATTTGCATCTTTGAAAGTTCGAAACTTGAAGGTTCGTATGTAGGGGACTTACTGCAAATACCCCAGCTTTCTCATCCTTAGTTGGAATAGCTCTGAGGTGTAGTCTTTATTGTTTCCCATGGTTCCCCACTGAAACTGACCTCCAGTTGCCACGATGGTAACTAGCTTAAAAACACATTCTTTATTGGCTGCATTCGCTTCCATTTTCATTTCCCCACTTCCCCACTGGTGTTTCCTGACATTGCCTCCTTGCTAAAAATGCCTACACTTAGATACGTGTATAAAGCCTCCTTATTGGAGAAACCCCGAACGAGCCAGTGATTCTAATATATTTAGTCTTGAAGTTCGCTAATGGAGGCTAGAGAGACCTTCTTTACCTGTGACTATCATTTGGCACTAATTGTTTGAAAAATGTTATAGTCCATTTTTAGTTTGTTACTTTAAAATTGAAGAAAAATATATTCTGACTCTACTAGTGGTAGACATTATAAATCACGAAAGAAAAACATGTACTGATATCAGGAGTTGCAAAATCAAAACACTTGGTCTAAAGCCTTTTCTGTCAATCTTCTTTTGACCTGAATCTGGCTGAATTCACTGGTACATTATTACTTGTAAGCAGAAAAGGTTTCTTTTTTATTATTATGTGCATATCCTACATGTGTTATCTACAGATGAGAAGGCCACAAGTGGTCATAATGAAAGGGAGAGGCACCTTGTGTTTCAGTGTGGTAGGTAGCTTTTAAGATAGCCCCTAAATACTTCCACCTCTTTGTACCCATGGCTTTGTGTAATCCCCTTCCCTTGAGTAACTTGCTTCAGTGAACTTTCTCAACTATGAGGAGATGTCACTTCTATGATTAGGTTATAAGAGATTGTAAACTCCATCTTGCTATCCAGACACTTCCCTTTGCTTGCTTTGTTGACGCAAGCCGCCTTGTATAGGAGGCCCATGTAGCAAGGAGCTGAGGATGACCTCTGGCTAACAGCCAACAGGGAACTGGGATTCACAGTCCAACAAGCCAAAAGGAGCTGAATTCTGTCCACAATCATGAAGTGAGCTTGGAAGTGGATCCTTCCCTAGTTGAGTTTTGAGATGAGACTCTAGCCCTGGCTGACATCTTGATTGCCACCTCATAGGACATCTGAGACAGAGGACCCAGCTAAGCTATGCTCAGATTCCTAATCCACAGAAACTATGCGATCATAAATGTGTGTTGTTTTAAGCTACAAATATATGTGGTAATTTATTATGCAGCAATAGATAACTACTCAGCACGTGTAAATATGTGCAATAGTTAAGAATCTGAACTTTCTTATTCATTCTGTATTAGGGCAAATATTTGGGATGTAGAAGGAAAATTCAGGCTCTAACAGTGTCAATGTCACCCTGAATACTGAATCAAATTGACCATGGTAGTGATGGATTATGCTTAAATTTCAGGCTTGAGCTCCCACTGTTCTCAAAAGAAAAGGAAGATACCTTCTATTTGAAAGTCTAGCTGATCAAGATTCTTTGTATAAAAATGGCCATTCGTAGATTAGCTTCTGAGTATATTTTCTACCAATGATCTTAAGTCATCCCTAAGCTTATGCAAGTCTCTTAGCAACAGAAGATGATCCCGAATGAGAAAGCATCATGAGCCAACTCCCCTGCAAGCATCTGAGCCAAAAAAGATGGGATTTTAAACTTTATTTTTAAAAATATTTAAAATGAATTCATCTTGAGAAAATGGAGCGGCATGTATAAATCTATTAGCTGTTTGACTAAGTTCAGTTGTTTCAAGGTTACATCTTCTGTGTCTAGGATAAATATATTTTAAAAATCCATACAGTAAAATGCAAAAAACAGTTTCCTTGGAATCAACATGTCTACTGCCAGAGAAGTCACATTTCTTGTAAAACAATGCAACATAATGGATGGCGGTGGAGTGAGGCCAGCTGGTTTTAAATATCAAACTGACAGTGGAATGTGGTATTTAGAAGATAGTCACAGCACAACATACAAGGAGACACAGAAATCTATTGGTTGACAGCTTAACAAAATGCAGTGTGTTCTCCAAAGGATTATTTCAGCCTCAGAAATAGCTACCTTTCACATAGCTTCACTTTATGCTCAGCATATCCTGTCTGTTGTGGGTGAATTCCACAGAATCATCTCAGAGATAAAATTGCTTCATAACTGGGTCTTTTTGTGCCTTTATTCTCTAGCCTAGACATTTTTGAGTAGGGGTACGTAAGATGATACACTGGGGTATAGGAAGAAAATATTAGAATTTTTCCTTTAAAAAAATAGGAAAGAAATTAAGCTTTATCAACAGTTGATATTCATACTGACACTGATGGTCTCACTCAGTTTCTCTGCATAGAAGGCTATTGTGTGTCATGCCCAGTGTCCGTGGTTTCCTGAGAGAAAAGTGAGATCTCATAATGCAGACAGGTTGACTGAGGTCCCCTCACCATTTGTTGGTTCTATTCCAGGGTACTGAAGTTCCCATGAGACTGGTTAAGTGGATTTGACGGCTATATTTTCTTGCAAAGTAGAAACTACATATTGAAACTGTATATTGAAATGAAATGAGTGACCTTGAAAATCTTTTCTACCACACACAAATTCACTGGCTATGCCAAAGCAAAATGTGAAAAAGAGCTGTTGAACTTATTTTTGCTCTTCTTTTTACAGTTTAGATTATTCATTTGAGACCCCTCTTCTTTAATAATACAAGCATTTATGCTATACATTTCTCCCTAATTATAGATAATTGTGGACAACACATGGGTAGATCTTGTTTTTTTAATCCAATCTGCCAATTGTCTTTTAATTGGTGTATGGACCATTTTAGCTGCATCTCACAAATTTTGTTATGTTGTATTTTCATTTTTTGCTCAGTTCAAAATATTTTCTAATCTCCCTTGGGACATCCTTTTTGATCCATGGATTATTTTGGAGTGTGTTAATTTCTAAAGGTTTGGGGATTTTCAAGATGTCTTTCCGTAATTAATTTCTAGTTTAATTCCATTATTGTTAAAGAACATACTTTGCATCATTTTAATTCTTCTAAATTTGTTAAGTTTTGTTTTAGTACCCAGGGTATAGTCTATATCATTGAACATTCTATGTGCACTTGAAAAAAGTGAGCACTTTGCTGTTGTTAAGTGAATTTTTCTATAAATAAATGTCATTAGGTTCAGGTGATTGATAAGTTTGTTCAGTTCTCTTACATCCCTGCTGAATTTCTGTATACTTGTTCTGTCAAGTACTAAGAGAGGAGTGAAATTTTTTCACCTGTAATTGTGAATTTATCCATTTCTCCTTTCAGTTCTATCAGATTTTGCTTCATGTATTTTGAAGCTCTGTTTGGTGCATACATACACATTTAGAACTCTTATGTCTTTTAGTGAGTTGATCCTTTTACATTATGTAATGTCACTTTTTAATCTCTGGTAATTTTCTTTGCTTTTAAATCTACTTTTCCTGATATTAATATAGAATTTTTATACCATGAGTAAATAAAAATAGATTTTTTTTTTAAAATAGATTTTTGATAATATTATTTTATATTGTATCATCTTAAGTTTCTGTTTCATGTATGTTATACAGTGTATGGAATACTTAAGCACACAGTGGTTGTATAATGTATGTAAAATATAAGTAGTATATAATAGTGCTTGCAGATGTATTATTTAAAAGTTTGGAGACCATTTTTCTAAACTTGCATAATCCAAAGTGTACTGTAACTTGCACTGTTTTCACAGAATGCTAACTGATATTATGAATAAATATAAATAATATGAAGGTTCTCATAGTCTTACAAGGATAGGAAATGCTGCATTAAGCAGAACTGAACATGTTTCTTTGCTACATGACCTCTTGGAGCCTTTATGGTGCCAATATGTATGATGACTCCCAAGAGGGACACAGTATGCAGTATTCTCCAAGCTCTGGTTCTAGGAAGAGGTTTGTTAGCCTTATTTTGTGATCAGTCTGTGTGCCTCACAGTAGCCAGACTTATGGTAAAAATACCGCATTTGGCTTTTTGTGTGTTTGTAATGTCTTGCTAGCATCAAGTTACCAGTATGTTTTCTTCATCCTAAGTAAAGAGTAGTATCACTTTATTTTCCCGAAAGAAGTGAAATTGTATTGGGCAATTAATCAAATTCTGACCAGATTGGAAGTATGAATTACTTTTATTAATCTACAATAAATCTAAAATAATATCAAAATATTCACTACTTTATTTGAAGGTCTAACCAAATAGTGAGATAACACTCTCTCTCTCCCTCTCTCTCTCTCTCTCTCTCTCTCTTCCCCCCTCGCTCTCTTGCTCCATATACATATATATATATGGATTCTGTTGCAGGCTAAAGTTTGAGAAGCATTGTGCTACTATAATGCATTTAAAAATTTTTGGATTGCAACCTACAGTAATAAATGCATTTTATTTTATTCTTATTTATTTATTTATTTATTTTTATTTATTTATTTTGGCTGCGTTGGGTCTTCATTGCTGTGCGCAGGTTTTCTCCAGTTGCAGCAAGCAGGGGCTACTCTTCATTGTGGTGCGCGGGCTTCTCATTGCAGTGGCTTCTCTTGTTGCGGAGCACGGGCTCTAGGCGCGTGGGCTTCAGTAGTTGTGGCTCATGGGCTTAGTTGCTCCATGGCATGTGGGATCTTCCCGGACCAGGGATTGAACCCGTGTCCCCTGCATTGGCAGGCGGATTCTTAACCACTGTGCCACCAGGGAAGCCGCATAAATGCATTTTAAATGGTATCCCAGTACACATCTATATTACATTCTCTCTATTTATACAACTGAAACCAAATTTCCATGAAACCATAGTAGCCCTGAATATGCACCATGATGTTTTCTAGTCTTTACCATCTCATTCCATTTCATTAAAAAAAATATGAATCATGACCCTTAAAATGAATCAATTTTACAATCCATTAATGGATTATGACCTGCATGCAGTATGAAAAACACTGATCTCATGTCCTGTCCTGTGCTGTAGAGGCTGGATTATTGAAATCTATGTTCCACAGACTCCCTTGCAACTGGGTTCTGCATGTATATAACTCATGTAAGATGGAAGGCAGAGTTTTTTTTGAAGAAGCATTAACAGAGCTCCCAATGTCAAGTAACCAACTTCATGGGTATTGAGGGGCAGGGTGTGGGGTTTCAGTTTTCCTGGCGTGGATCATAGCAGGTATGGTGTGGTTCTGCAGTAGCGCTGGTAATAATGGTGTCCTGATTACAGCAGCTTTTTGATTATGGCAGTGGCTATAAGTTTCTGGAGCTAGAAGCTTCCTGATGTAGAGGAAATAGCAGATTTGAATTTTAGCTAGATCAGTGCTACTCAAAGTGTGGTCCGCGTATCAATGTTAGTCCAAGAACAGTTTGTTACTTATCTGCAGTTAGTACAGAAATTGACATTAAGTATTTTTAAAGTTTTATTGCAATTTGACATTGCTGCCACATTCAAAGGAGTGATCAGTTGACTTTGACAAAGTATGGGTCTGTCATCTATTGGAAAAAATTATCACGGTAATCTTTCACCATAGGTGGTTTAAGAAGCACTGAGCTAGATTATTCTGGAGGTTATATGGACATTGAAATGAAGGTAAAGAAATAGGGAGATTTCCAGTCAGGATGACACAGTGATTTCATGTTTTATATACCCCTCTGGTCCAAACATATAGCAGAGAGAGATAAAATGTAAAAATAGAAAACCAAAAAAGATACAGCCAGCTCTAAAAACAAGAAAATGGAACAGAAAGCAAAGCAGTAGCACTGGACTTGCTGAGTTCCAGGTTGAGAAGCAGAAAAAAGCATCCAGGATTTTGGTGACTGTGAAGTATAAATTTCTTCGTTGATGATATGTTGGTAGTAAGCTCAGTGTTGTCTACAAATCTCTTTCTTTCAACTGATCTTAAAAGATTGCTATTTTCTCTCAGCTCCCCATTGTCCTCCTTATCTTTTGGATAAAGAGTATGAAGTCAGTCTATATTTAATCTGCCAGTTTTTTTCCCAGATAGTTTTTAAGATATTCTCTTGGTCTTTGGAATACTGAGGTTTCCCTATGATGTGTCTGAGTGTGTTTTGGGGATTTATTTTTACTTATCCAGCTTGATATTTAGTATGATTCTCAATGTCATTATCTTTTCAAATATTATCTTTCTTTCATGCTCTGTGTTCTCTTCTTTTGGAACTTCTATTAGAGATATGGTGAACATTCTTATTCTATTCTCTAAGTCTTAATTGTGCTTTTACATCTTTTATTTCCTTTTCAGTTGTACTCCATGTAGGTAATTTCTTTCATACTATTTTTCTAGTTCAGCATCACCCGCTTCAGCTATGTATAGTGTGTTAACATATCCATTGAGTTGGTAATTTCAAAAACTATATTTTTTTATTTCTGAAATTTTCATTTTGCTGGTTTTCAAATCTTTCTGTTTGTTTTGTTGGTAGCAGTATTTCCCTCCATGATTTTTAATTTCTTATTTTTTTTTAGCCAATTTAATGTGCTTAGGAAGTATATGTATAATTCCATTATATGAAGTTCAAAAGAATAGTACTCTTCATGTTTTTTTTTATGCTGATTCTTATTCATGGTGGCCTGTTTTCTTGTATTGGTTGTAATTTTTTATTATGAGCTCATGCTTGGTGGAAGGGGAGAAAATATTTATGCGTGGAAATCCTTTGTGGCCCATTTTGAGAATGAGTCCCTTCACAGAAATCTTACATTTTCTCTTCTAGGCCTCTTGAAGTGTAATCAAACTGAGACTACTTTTCCAATTTTATACTGATTTCTAAGGAGTTTCTTGGATCATTCAATGTGTTAGGATAAGAGAGAATATCTTTATTTATTTTTTGTTTATTATTTTTTTGAGTCCCTGTTTTCAATTCTTTTTTAAAAATTGAGTTATGGTAGATGTACAATATTATATGTTACAGGTGTACAATATAGTGATTCACAATTTTTTAAAGTTATACTCCATTTATAGTTATTATAATATACTGGCTATATTCCTTGTGTTATACAATATATCCAGAGAATATCTTATTCATAAGTATGGTATATCACTCAATGGGATCTGATTCTCCAGATTTCCAATGTGTGAGTGTGTGGGGTTTCCCCATAGCACCAAACAATTCTCCAGATACCAGCTGGGGGTCCTATGATTCAACTCAGTTCTGACACTATCTATCTACCCGGAGATAGCATCAGATTCCATAGGTTAAGGGTTCAGTCCCACAAGACTGTCCCCCCCCCCAACACAATTCAGATACCAATTGCAAGCCCAGGTTGTCACCTGTACTTCTGACCAACTGACTATAAATCAGAGGTTCCCATGACCCCCTCCTTGGGTTTTATTAATTTGCTAGAGCGGCTTACAGTCCTCTGGTTCCTTCCTTCCTTCCTTCTTCCCTATAACTTTTTATTTTGATATAATTTCTAACTTAAAGAAAGATTGCAAGGATGAAGTTTCAGCCTAGCTCCACTGAGGCCATTCCTTGAGTCCACAGAAATCTAAACCATGGCCATGAACTTGGGTTACTGGAACATTCACAGGCTGGCTCATACCATCTGCCTGCTTCTGGAATACAAAGACTTAAACTATGAGGAAAAGAAGTACATGGTGGGGGATGCTCCTGACCATGACAGAAGCCAGTGGCTGAATGAGAAATTGAAGCCAGGCCTGAACTTTCCCAATCTGCCCTGTTTAATTGATGATGCTCTTGAGATCACCCAGAGCGATGCCATCTTTTGCTACATTGCTTACAAGTACAACCTATGAGGGGAGACAGAAGAGAAGATTCATGTGGACATTTTTGAGAACTAGGTTATAGACACCTCCAATTAGCTGGTCAGTGTCTGCTACAGCCCTGACTTTGAGAAACTGAAGCCTAAGTACTTGGAGGAGCTCTGTGAAAAGATGAAGCTCTTCTCACTTTCTGGGGAAGAGTCCATGGTTTGTAGGAGACAAGGTCACCTCTGTGGATTTTCTTGCTTATGACAGTCTTGACCTGCACCATATATTTGAGCCCTAGTGCCTGGATGCATTTCCAAACATGAAAGACTTCATTGCCCACTTAGAAGGCCTGAAGATGATTTCTGCCTACATAAAGTTCAGCTGCCTTTGCCCAGGCCCTGTGTACATAAAGATTGCTGTGTTGAGCAACAAGTAGAGTCCTGTAAGACCAGAAGATAAGAGCTGTCCCTGCTTCACTGGGGCCCTGAAGAAAAGCTGGACCTCCCTGTACCCCCAGAATCATCCCTCTTGTTCCTTTCTCCTTCTTCTCTTTCCCCTCCCCCATCCCTCAGGCCTTATTAGACCCCTGCCCCTCCTCTAATCCCTGTTCATCTTGGCCCTTTAAAGGTTTACTGCACCTTACTTTTCTTTAGCAATTCCCCACCCCCCCAATCTTATCCTTCCTGCATAAGCCAACCAGACCATCCTTCCCTTCAGTGGTTGCCTCTGCTTTGAGGTACCTGATTGGACCCTTCTCCAGTAGAGCTCAGCCCTGAGCTCCCCAACACTGCTCTGAAGGCCAGTATTGGCCTGATGTGGAGACCCTGCTCCCCCAGCATGGTCCCTGCCCCAGCCCTGCCTGATCCCCAGTAAAGCCTTCTCTCTCTCTCTCTCTCTCTCTCTCTCTCTCACACACACACACACACACACACACAGAGTTTATGAAGTAATGTACAAGAGAAGAAAATCCTAGACCTATCTCATGAAGCAAATGTTACCATATCAAACCCAACAGCACTAAAACTAAATAAATAAATAAAAGCATCTCAACCGTACTAATCACATTTTTTATTTTCTGTATTTTATATGAGGCTTTGACATCTCGGGACCTTGCTAATCCTGAAGAGACTACCCCTTTCAGAGCTAGCTAATTCCTAGAGATATTAAACTTGCCTGCCAGGATGTCTTTGATATGCAAACCAACCAATCCATAGTCCATGCTCCCAACTACCTCCTTTACTGAACTCTCACACACCAAGCCAATATTCCCCCTGCCCTAAATCACTCCAGGGGCAGGTACAGGACAACTGAGGACCACCCTCATAGCCCAGAGCCCACTGAAATTATTCAAACTAACCAATGCTAAAATGCTTAACTTCTCTTGCCTTTTTCTTCCCACCAAAACAACAATGAAGGCTTGTGCTCATATTTTTCCCTTGTTCCTTCTGCCTCCTAACTGACCCTAGTGCTTCCCCATGTTGCCCTGCATGGTGTGACATGTCCTCTTCTCTTGGAAACTGTGAGTAATAAGCTCTTATTTCAAAGGCAGTTGTCTCCATATCTGTCACTTTACCATACCTGATTAAAACAAATCCCCAGAAGATTTCAAGACATCAACCAAGTAGAGTTTATCCCAGAAACAAAATGATAATTAATTATCAGAAAATCTATTAAAGTGATATACCACACTAAAAAAAAAACACAGTCCTGTGATCATATCACTTGAGCAGAAAAAGCACTCGATAAAATTCAGTCAAATGTATCCATCCAAAACCTAGGGCAAACATATATTTAATTGTGACACTTTTGACATATTCCCATAAAGTCAGGATTTCAATAAACATTAATAAATGCTTCAGTCCTACATTATATTGAAGTTATTAACCAATGCAAAAAGTCAAGAAAAACAAAGTGTATCCAAACTGGATTAGGAAGAGACAAGCTGTTTTTATTTGAAGACTGTGTGATAGTCCACGTAGAAAATTCAGGAAAATTCAAGAGAACCTACACATAAATTATTAAAACAAATAAGAGGTTTGCTGGATAAAATATCAACCTATAAATCCAACTGAAGTCCTCAGGGTGCCTTCAAATTGTATTTTATAACACATAATACCTAGTGAAAAGCAAATTTCAGAAATATTCATGTGGCTTGGTCTCACATATAAAGTTTAAAACCTGAAAAATAATACTATATATGTTCTAGGGATGTATACAGATATAATCATTTAACTAAAGCTTGCATGATAATGACAAATTCTAAATTCATGATACTGATTGTCTCTGGGGAGAAAAGGGAGAAAATGAGATTAGGGGTGGTAACACATGGAACTTCACCTAGATCTATTATTATTTTCCTTTAAAAATCAGTTACAAATATAACAAATTAAGATTTGATAAAGCAGGGTGGTGGATGCATGGATATATCTTATATTTATTGCTATAGTTTTCTGTACAAAACATTTAACAATAAAACCAAAGGAATTAGGGAAATAAGTTAGAAAGCTGTTTGGTAATCTAGATGAAAGTTGATAGGAATACAGTCCAAGACAGTATTCTAGAAAGGAAGAAAGAGAAAGAAATATTTGGGCTAGACAGGGAGATGGGACCGCGGAGGAAGAGTGCATAACATCTCGCAGGTTTCTAGCTTGGATGACTGGTGTGGATGGCATTGCAACCACTGAGATATGACAGGAGTGTATTTTCTGCCATGTTTTGCTTGAAATATCCATGGGACTTCCTGGCGAGAGTATGAGACTAAAAGTTGAATACATGATTCTGAAAGTCGGGAGAAAGTATGGACAGGCAATATGGGTATGGTAGTCAACAGCATTATAGAAGGTGGTGAAAACTATGCGAGTAGGTGAGACCATCCAGGTGATGAGAGCAGAGTGAGAAAAGGAGCAGGAGGAGGATAAAGTCCTAAGAAATATTAATATTTAAGGAATTGGAAGAGTAGGGGAAGTTCAGAGAATGGTTGGGGAGACACAGAGGAGAACCATGAAATTGCTGTGTCACAGAGGTGCATGGAGTCGAAAACTTCAAGAAGGTAATGTTTGGTGGTTTTACATATAGCAGAGAAGTTCAGCAAGAAAAGGATTAAAAAATTTGCCTATTACATTTAGCAAATAGGAGGTTACATGTGACTTTAGCAAGCATAGTTTCAGGGAATTGGGAGTTGGGGGAAGAAGTCAGGTTGAAATGGGTTGAGGATATAGTGGAAGATGAATATAGGAGTATAGATTGCTCGTTTAAGAACATCACCACTACTAGCTTTAACAATATAATCACTATAACTATCGCCACTACCAATAACGATAATTATTTCCCTCATTACCAGTACAATCACTGTCCTGTCCACTGGCTTTTTTGTAATTCCTTTTCCCTTCCCTCAGCTTCTCTCTTTTTATGCACATCCACTACATTTGTTTGGCTCTGTGTATAAGATAGGTTCTTGACCTTGAAGGGTTTACTCTGTAGTAGAAAAGACAGGCCTACAAACATGTGACTTTAATACATGCGCTCTGTGGTTGTCATTCATATTATTCTCCGGGTATTTCCTGCTTTCTTCATTCTGGGAACACAGTAGGATTATACATCCTTGCTCCCTGTAGCTGAGTGGGGCCACGTGTTTAATTCTGGCCAATGAGTTGCGAGTTAAAGGGACATATGCTACTTCTAACCTGGGCATTTAAATTTAATTGCTGGTGTGAAACCCTCTAGAGCCAAACTACAGTAGAGTGGCTAAGTACAGCCTGTAGGCCAAATCCAGCACGAAGCACGTTTTACAAATAAAGTTTTATTGGAACACAAATGTGCCCATTTATTGTCTATGGCTTCTTTTTACTCTAATGGCAGAGTAGTTGTGACAAAGACTGCATGGCCCTCAAAGCCTAAAATTATTCACTATACAGAAAAAGTTTGCTGACACTTTCTCTAAAACAACCTAGCTTACCCTGATGCTGCATACTGAGGCAGTGTAGTGATAAAAATTTCTCTGATGTAAAGTGTGGTGTATTTGAATGAACACAGGCTCAGAAGCTAGATGGGGTCTCTGAGTCTACATAGTTAGCCCTGGGTTCTATGGAACCCTCTACTCAGGCCTTTGTGTGGCTCAAATCACTGTCTGACAGCACCAGCCACAAGGGAGAATGAAAGCAAATGGAAACAATCTCAGACTTGCATTGTATGGCTCTAAGGGGTTTCTATAGACTGCAAGTTTGTGTCCGCTTCAAATTCATATATTGAAATCCTAACCCCCAATGTAATGGTATTAGGAGATGCAGCCTTTTGTAGGTGATTCGGTCACGAGGGCAGCACCCTCATGGGTGGGATTAGTGCCCTTACAAAAGAGACTCCACAGAGCTCCCTTATCCCTTCCACAATGTGAGAACACAGGGAGAAGGTACCATCTATGAACCAGGAAGTGGGCTCTCACCAGACACAGAATCTGCCTGCACCTTGATCTTGGACTTCCCAGCCTTCAGAACAATGAGAAACAAATATGTGTTGTTCATAAGCCACTCTATCTATGGTGTTCTGTTATAGTAGCCTGAACAGATTAAGACAGGAGTAAAGGGAATATTGATGAGTGAATGTTCAGTAAGATCAAGCACTCTCTAAAAGTCAGAGCTGTCTAAAATCAGAATGAGTTGCCTTGCAAGAATAGAGGGTGCAAGTGACCCTGGGGTATGGAGCATAAGCTTCTTTTTGCCCCAAGTATACAAGAAGAAGCCCACTTAACTCTTGGAAAAATGATATATTAGTTTTCTATAGCTGCATGACAAATTGCTAGAAACTTAAAACAACATACATTTATTTGCTCACAGTTCTGTAGGTCAGAAGTCTAGCAGAGCATGACTGGTTCTCTGCTCAGTGTGTCACAAGACTGATATCAAGGTGTTGGTCAAGCTGAATTCTCATCTAGAGGTCTTAGGGAAAAAGCCACTCCAAAGTTCATTCTTATTAGAATTTAGTTCCTTGTAGTTGTAGGACTGAGGTCTCCATTTCCTTGTTGGCTGTTAGCCAGTGCTGGCTCTCAGCTTCTAGAGGTTGCACACATTCCTTGTCATGTGTCTCCTTCCATCTTCAAGTCAACAATAGCGTGTTGAATCTTTCTGGTGGTTGAGTATCTGACTTCCTCTCTTGTGACCAGTCGGAGGAAACTATTACACTTTTAAAGGGCTCACGTGATTAAGTCAGTCCACCTGAATAATCTCCCTGTCTTAAGGTCAATTGTGCCATATAACATAACCTAATTATGGGAGTAAACTTCATCATATTCACTGCCTGGGGAATATGCAAAGTGTGTACACTGGGGTGGGGGGAACCTGGGGGGTGCATCTTAGAATTCTGCCTACTACAGATGAGAAGAGAATTCTAATATTGCATACTTAGTTGGACAAGTTGATGTTCAAAGTACATTCCAATCTTGAGAATCTATGATGCTGTGACTACATCAAAGCTCAGATTGAGAAGAGGGCCTAAGTCACAATTTCTGCCTTCATGCAGTTTTCAATGTGGGAATAAAATTAACACATACAAAACTATTAGCATTGTGCTAAACGAATGGTTAAACTGTGTAAATTAGGAGTCTATAGAAGATAAAGGAGGAGAGAGATTGGAGAGGGTTAAAAACGGTTAGAGTGTTTTCTTGGAGAAGGTGTGACCTGAACTGTTATTTGAAGGAGGATGAAATAGAAAATAACAAACGTCTTCCTCTTTCTAAACTTCTGGATGGTTTTTATTCATTGTACAGTCACATTTCCAGTGTGATGCTGAAAAATAAGCTAAGAAGATTTATCCAAAATTTAGAAATAGGCAAAAGTATGACTGCATATCTTTGCAAGGTCATACTGGAATATTGGCAATATACTCATATTGCGTGAAGATCGATTCCCTCGGTCAGTGGTTCTCAAACTTTCATAAGCATCAGAATGCCCTGGAAGGCTTGTTAAAACACATAATGCTGTGTCCTAGCCCAGAGTTTCTGATTCAGTAGGTCTTGAGTGGGTATCAAGAAATTGCATGTCTAACAGGATCCCAGGTGATGCTGGTGCTGCTGGTCTGGGGAGCACGCTTTGAGAATTATTGCCCTAGAGAAACATACCATTGTTTGACTTACTATTTACCGTTGATTAAGGCAAAGATTCTGTGAAGTTACAGGCTAAATTATAGAAGTTGCCAGTGATTTTTGTCCATTAGAAATACAAATAATTTCTGTCCAGTGAAAAATATAATTCCAATAGTTTTGTTCCCCTGTAAGACATTTAGCTGTTTTATGTTTCAGCAATTTAGCAATCTTATTTCAGCATTCTTTCTTTCAGTGACTGTATATACTAGTCTCTCAGATCCTTCTTTGAGCTAGCATTAATACATACCCTCATTAACAAGTTAAATAAATCTTCGTGTTAAAATAAACTTTGGACATGCATACTATGTTTGTATGATAGTCATGATTTTTAACTTTTGGAAATGTATACCTTGACAGGGTTGTGTGATTAAATAAGTTTTTGACAAGCCAAGTTAAACAAATTTACACAGGATTCTTAACAATGCACCTCTCCCAGACTTTAATTTGCTATTTAAAAAGTAGATGATGCAGCATTTCACAAACTTATTTGACACTGGACACTTTTTCCTCAAAGTGTCTTTAGAAAACATTGCCCTACACAGTTATTATCAGTGACATCACAGCCATTTCCACAATTTCTAAAAGAAATATGTTACCTAACTGCACATATTGAATCTCATCTCAGTGGGAGAGCATATTTTTAAAGTCAAGGAAGAGAACTTTTGTGTCATTTGGCACTGAGGAGGCCTCCGCCACCAGATTCAGGGTGGAGAAACTTTTGTCCCCTTTTTATCTCCTAATACCAAGCAGGACTCCAAAGTTCCCCTCAGAGTTCCTGTGAGATGACAGAGAAAAGTTCAATGCATTTTTTTCTTCCCAGATCCAAATCTCCCATTGCCAAAAACCTTTCTTTTCAGCCCAAAAAAATGTTTGTAGATTTCTCCTTTTTCAGTGATGTCTAGGATAACTATGCCACAGAGTTGGAGAACACTCACCGGTGGTTTGAGAGCAAAGGTAGTTACTATGTCAGGAATTCAGGGTTCTGTTTCTGTAGCCCCACATCAGTAGAGGCCTGGATTGAGCCCAAACCATGTTCCAACTATGGTTTCTCATTCTGGAAAGTTCTGTTGTAATTTGGGACCTTTTTTCCCCCAGAAAGGCTCTCACTTTCTCTCTCCACAGCCAACTGACTCCCTTGAGTGCTAAACTAAAGTTGGAGAATTTGAGGATTGTAAAGATTGACAGTTTGTGGTTTGCTTCAATTTAGAAGCAAATCTTGTAGGGGATCATGTCTCTAAATTTATGAAGTAGAGAAACTACTCTCCTTATGAGTGAGCAAGGACTTGGAAGACTGTTCCTATGGTCAATCGTGTGTTGGTCTAAAGTGAGTAAACCACATACGTTTATGTTTGAAGTTCCTGGAAGCATTTACACCAATTGGATTGTGATATGGTCCTTCCGACCTATAAATTTGGTCACCTGATTTTTTTTTAAATTAATCAATTTATTTATTTGTTTATTTTTGGCTGCATTGGGTCTTCGTTGCTGCACGCGGCTTTCTCTAGTTGCGGCGCACGGGGGCTACTCTTCATTGCAGTGCATGGACTTCTCACTGTGGTGGCTTCTCCTGTTGCGGAGCACAGGCTCTGGGCACATGGGCTTCAGTAGTTGTGGCACGCGGGCTCAGTAGTTGTGGCTTGCGGGCTCTAGAGCGCAGGCTCAGTAGTTGTGGCACATGGGCTTAGTTGCTCTGTGGCATGTGGGATCCTTCCGGACCAGGGCTCGAACCCGTGTCCCCTGCGTTGGCAGGCAGATTCTTAACCACTGCACCACCAGGGAAGTCCCTGGTCACCTGTTTTTTAGCCTGCTGGAATGTATTCTCTCAGGCAGCTTTTCCCCATGTTCCATTGATATGGAACACCCACTGAGGTTGGTAACCTCATTCTTGGTGGGCTCCACGAGAGATGTATGGATATCCTTAGCATCCATATGTCCACACTCACACTACCCCCACTAGTCCCTTCTATATTGTGCAGATTGGAACAGGCCCTGACTCTATGGAACCACCTAAGGCCGGAGGCAAAAGTTCCCTCAGGTGAGTCTCCAAGTTCTAAAACTGAACCCTGGCTTTAATTACCATCAAGGCCATCATGTGCCCACAGTGATTCAGGTCAGCTCCCTGTGAGCAAACCTTTCTATATTTGGTCAATTTTGTCTCCTCCTCTCCTGTAGTTTACAGTGGAGTGCACAAGCAAAGCACTTTTCATACTATGTCACAGGATTTGCTCTTTGCCTTGGAGAAATGTTCCTACGATTCATTCTATTTGCATGTGCAATGGTCACCATCTTGCATCTCCTTTTATTTAAACTTTTAATTTTGAGATAGTTGTAGATTTACATGCAGTTGTAAGAAACAAGTCAGAAAGAAATTGTGTACCCTTTACCTAGTTTCTCCCAATGGTAGTATCTTGAAAACTGTAGCAAAATAGCAAAGCCAGGATACTGACATTGAAACAGTCCAGGAACAGAACATTTTCATCACCACAGGAGTCCATCCTGTTGTCCGTTTATAGTTATATCCACCACCTTACCTCCCTTCACCTGAGCCCCTGGCAACCACTAATTTGTTCTCCATTTCTAAAATTTTATCTCTTCAAAGTGTTACGTAAATAGAATAATACAGCATGTAACCATTTGGAATTGGCTTATTTTTTTTCACTTAACATAATTCTCCAGAGATTCATCAAAGTTGTTATGTTTATCAATAGTCTGTTTCTTTTTATTGCTGAGTAGTATTCAACGATATGAATATATTACCACTTGGTTAACCATTTACCTGTTGAAGGACATTTGGGTTATCTTCCAGTTTTGGACTATCACATTTCTGTAAGGTTTTTGTGTGAATTTTAAGTTTTCATGTTATGAGTGCAATTACTGGTTCATATGGTAATTTCATGTTTAGTTTGTTTAAGAGACTGCCAGATCAACTTACAGAAAGACTGTACCATTCTACATTCCTACCAACAATGTATGAGTGATCCAGTTTTTCCATATGCTTGTCAGCATTTTGGTGTTATCAATATTTTTATTTTATTATTTTTAAAATTTATTTATTTATTTATTTGTTTATTTGTTTATTTATTTATTTATTTTTGGCTGCATTGGGTCTTTGTTGCTGCGCGCGGGCTTTCTCTAGTTGCAGCGAGTGGGGGTTACTCTTCGTTGTGGTGTGCAGGCTTATCATTGCAGTGGCTTCTCTTGTTGCGGAGCACGGGCTCTAGGCACGCAGGCTTCAGTAGTTGTGGCACACGGGCTTAGCTGTTCCACGGCACGTGGGGATCTTCCCGGACCAGGGCTGAAACCCGTGTCCCCTGCATTGGCAGGCAGATTCTTAACCACTGTGCCACCACGGAAACCCAATAGTTTTTACTTTAGCTCTTCTGATAAGTATGTAGTGATATCTCGTTGTGGTTTTAATTTGCATTTCTCTAATGGCTAATGATATTGAACATCTTTTCATGTGTTTATTTTTATCTAGGTATCTTCTTTGGCGAAATGCTTGTTTATGTCTTTTGCCCATTTTCTAATTGGATTGATTATTTCTTTACTGTTGCATTTGAGAGTTCCTTATTTATTCTGGATACAAGTCCTTTGTCAGATATATGTTTTGAAAATATTTGAATAAATTCTATTGATCTGCCCTCAAGTTCACTGATTCTGCATCTTCTCTCATCTCTACTGTACTATTGAGCCCATCCAGTGAGTTTTTATTTCTCATAATTTTCACTTCTTAATTTCCATTTAGTTTTTTATAACTTCTGTTTCTTTGCTGAGATTTTTAAAAATCATTTTTCACTTGTTTCAATATAATTTGTAATTGTTTACGGAATCTTTCTCAGATAATTCCAACACCTGACTCATCTCAGCATTGACATCAATTAAATGTTTTTTTTTCCTTCAGGTTGTGATTTTCTTGGTTCCTGATGAGGAGTGATTGATTGTCAATTGTATATTGGAAATTTTGGCTATTACACTAGGAGACTAAAAAGTTAGTCCCCACTAACTTTTTAATTTTAACAGGCATTCACTTTATTGAGGTTTAGCATGCAGGTCCTGGCCTAATTTGGGGACTGTGGTTCCAACGACAATATAATTTTCAGAGCCTTTGTGGTCCTATTTTTGTCCACTTGGTTTATATCATGTCACTGGGGCTCTCACTGATCCTTGCCAGTGTTGTTTGAGGGGGCTGAAGAAGTTTGCTCAGGCCTGGCTGTCTGGATCTTGTAGGTGGGGGAAGGGAGTCTCCCTTCTTCAGGGTTGAATGGTGTTTCCTGGTGCTTGTTTTAGCAGGTTCCTCCTGTCTGTGGGGGATGACGAGTGCCTCCCTAGTTGGGTGCTTGTTGTGAGGGTTCCTCTGAGTGTCTGTGAGTGGGGGCAGGGAGAGTCTTAGGCCTGCAAGGACAAATAGGCTTCCTGGGCTGGGTGCATCCTGTCACAGTTTCCCCCCCTGCCTGTGGAAGATGGAGAGCACATCCCAGGCTACATACACAATTACTGTGACATGATCCACTTGTTAATCTCCTCTCTTCGACCAATCTGCACACAGACACACATGCACACATACACAGTGTCTCTGGGTGTAGGAGGGGAGCCTCAGGTCCAATGGGGAAGCAAAATGCTTCCCCAGCTGGCACTCGTGCTGTTGACCCCCTTTGCCAGAGCCCTATAGTTGTGTGGTGTCTCTAGGTGGGGGAGGTGAGTCTCCAACAGGGTAAGGATAGAGAGTGCTTACCCTACTAATTTATTGTCAGTAGGGTTTCTAATTGATTCCCCTTGCTGGTTCTGCCAGGTGCACATAATAATGTCAGTGGAACTCCTGTTCCATCTGGGGGAGGAGTGAGCCTATCTGGGCTGCCCTTTCTCTTAATAGGTTGGGGGTTAAGATAATGCCAGGTCTGGGTGGCCTTCCTGGTCTTCTTCTGTTGGGTGGTGGTTCAAAAGATGCCCTGCCACTGTTGTGTTTCTCCAGTCTTGTGGTCCATCTTCCACCTTTCAGAGTTTTTCTTTGATTGTCTCTTGAGTTGTTTTTAGGGGTCATAGTCATGTTTAGCAGGGAGCAGAGAGAGATATGTCTACATCATCTTGTCTGGATGTCTCACCTTTCTTTTTTATATATAATCTCTATTTTAGCATTCCTAGTAATTTTACAAGTCTCTTCACTATCACTTTTGACTTTATCACTGTTCTTGCACTTATCAGATGTTAAAGAATTAATATTTGTAAAGCATCTTAGAACCAACTACAAAGTCAGCAAATATGCGTCCATCTAACAAATACTGTGAGAAAAGACACCAAAGCATTGGCACATAAACACTAAAAATATAGTAATCATGCTTTTTCTATAGAGCAGGACTTTCTTTGTTCTTATGTAAGCTTGTAAGTAAAGAGGACTTACGTGTTTGAAATCGTAGTGATCATTTATTGAGTTCTTACTGTCCCTGGGTAGTATGCTAAGGTCTTTAGTATATTAACTCACTAACTCTTGACAATAACCATATATGATAATGTAACGGTTGAATAGTGTCCTGCCAAATTGACAGCCCAAGTCCTAACCCCCTATACTGGCGAATGTGACGTTATTTGGAAAAAGGATCTTTGCAGATGTAATTAAATTAAGGATCCCAAAATGAAATCATCCTGGATTAGGGTGGGCCGTAAATCCAATGACTAGTCTCCATATAAGCGGAAGGATAGGGAGTTTTTGAGACACAGAGAAGGTCTGTGTGAGACCTTCAGACAGAAGGTCTGGTTCAGAAGCAGAGATTGGAGTTATATAGCCCCAAGCCAGGGAACATCAAGGTTTGCCTGCAGCTACCTGAAGCTAGGAGTGAGGCATGGGATGGATTCTCTCTCAGAGCCTCCAGAAGTAACCAACTCTGCCGACATTTTGATTTTGGACTTCTGGCTTCCAGAACTGTGAGATAATACATTTCCGTTGTTTTAAGCCACCAAGTTTGTGGTCATCTGTTATGACAGCCTCAGGAAACTAATACAGGTGTATTATTATATATCTCCATTTTATAGATGAGGAAACATGGTTGGAAATGTTAAATGACTTGCATATATCCACACAGCTAGTAAGCGGTGGAGGTGGGAATTAAACCCAAGACTATCCACTACAAAGCTTGTATTTTCAATCTTAACTTTCTAAAATATTCATAACAGGTTTAAACAGCACCAAAGCCTCCACACTTCTCACTCCCCCAACCCTTTCTTCAGAGGTCTTTCCCTATTCCAAGAGACTTCCATTGCTCTTAAGCGGTTCCTGCTTCGTGTTGCTAGTAGAGATGATTGATTCACCTCATGGCTCGGTATTACTGATCCTCACTTCTTCCATCTCAAGGCAAATTTAAAGCGGTTCTAGAGGAGAGGACAGTGCTTAACACAAAGGAAAAGCTTCTGAAAGGCAGTCTTCAGGCGATGAGCAGCCAATCAGAGGTAGAGATGCTTTTAGGCTGAGCAGGGTCTGTCAGTTCATGTCACCCGTGCTGATGCCTTGTTTCCACCACACCTAAAGCCATTCCAGCCATTGTTTTGAGGATCAGGCTATAGCAAAAGATACTTGCCTCCTGAAACTCAGTCTGTGGGCCCCGGAAGTGAGCAAGAGCTGTCATGCAATTTGTCCCTTGTCAAGAAACCTTGTATCAGGTGCTGGGGAGAAAAGCAGCAATTGTTACTTCCCTGTGGTTCTTCTAAAAGTGTTTCTTTGTTAATAGGATGTCATTAAACATTATGCACAGTTGGCTGGATATTTAAATTATAGATGAAAACATTTTTTTTTGTAAAATGTGTGCATGTAAAAATAAACCAATGTGTGAGAACAGAGTGCCTAAGCAGCAGACGGCACGCTCTGGGGCTGGGCATCCTGATGTTATGTCTGCCATCAAATTTGGTGTCACTGAGTAAGTCGTTTCAATATCATATACTTATTAAGCACCTACTGTGTGCTAGGCATCGTTCTGGCTGATTCTCTGCTTAGTGTCAGCTACATGGGATAAATTCTTAATTCACCAATCCTCTGAATATAGCTAAGATGAAGCAGAATATCATTTTTTTTGCTTCTTCTGGCAGGAGTTAAGAAAAATGGGAGCACATAATTCTACACTAGAGCCAAGTAAATCTGAGACTGAATTCTGTTTTAACCTTGACCTCTCCAAATGGAACATTTTCCACATTCATTCAGCTGACAACCTTGAACAAATGGATCAGTGGTTAGAAGTCAGAGAGAGAATTAGCAATCAGTTCTTTTCTGAAAGACTAGCCAAAGAACTGTTTCTAGAATACTAGCTAATTACTTAAATGTTGCTGGAAAAAATGTGCTAGTGCATATCAGTTAAATTGCTTGGATAAACATGGGCATATAAAACCTTATCAGTGTAATCATATCTTAGAAAATGTGAGCTTGTGCCCCAGTGTCCTTCTCTTTGAGAACTTTAAGGAACGAAATGTTCCCTTGACAGTGAAGCACTTCATGTGGCAAGAGCCCCCATGGGTAAAGCCTAGTATGGGAGCAGGAACCAATGCTGTGATTGAACAATCTCTACAGCTTGTCATATGGTCTAGTTAGTGATGGAGAAGATCCCTGATTCAAGAGCAGACCCAGTAGAGAGGCAATCTTTGAACTGCAAGCCACCATGTGCTGGTTGTAAAATGTGGCATGATTGGAATTCGGCTGGGGATTGGCTCTAGAAAATACTGTGTATACAACATACGCAGTGTCAAAGGTAAGAATATTCTTTTTCTTTCTTTTAACATCTTTATTGGAGTATAATTGCTGTCAATGGTGTGTTAGTTTCTGCCTTATAACAAAGTGAATCAGCTATACATATACATAAATCGCCATATCTCCTCCCTCTTGTGCCTCCCTCCCACCCTCCCTATCCCACCCCTCTAGGTGGTCACAAAGCATTGAGCTGATCTCCCTGTGCTATGCGGGTGCGTCTCACTAGCTATCTATTTTACATTTGGTAGTATATATAAGTCCATGTCACTGTCTCACTTCGTCCCAGCTTACCCTTTCCCTTCACCGTGTCCTCAAGTCCATTCTCTAGTAGGTCTGCATCTTTATTCCTGTCCTGCCCCTAGGTTCTTCAGGACCTTTTTTTTTTTTTTTTTTTAGATTCCATATACCATATATATGTGCTAGCATATGGTGTTTGCTTTTCTCTTTCTGACTTACTTCACTCTGTATGACAGTCTCTAGGTCCATCCAGCTCACTACAAATAACTCAATTTTGTTTCTTTTTTATGGCTGAGTAATATTCCATTGTATATATGTGCCACATCTTCTTTATCCATTCATCTGTCAATGGACACTTAGATTGCTTCCATGTCCTGGTCATTATAAATAGTGCTGCAATGAACATTGTGGTACATGACTCTTTTTGAATTATGGTTTTCTCAGGGTATATGCCCAGTAGTGGGATTGCTGGGTCGTATGGTAGTTCTATTTTTAGTTTTTTAAGGAACCTCCATACTGTTCTCCATAGTGGCTGTATCCATTTACATCCCCACCAACAGTGAAAGAGGGTTCCCTTTTCTCCACACCCTCTCCAGCATTTATTGTTTGTAGATTTTTCGATGATGGCCATTCTGACCAGTCTGAGGTGATACCTCATTGTAGTTTTGATTTCATTTCTCTAATGATTAGTGATGTTGAGCATCCTTTCATGTGTTTGTTGGCAATCTGTATATCTTCTTTGGAGAAATGTCTCTTTAGGTCTTCTGCCCATTTTTGGATTGGGTTGTTTGTTTTTTTGATATTGAGCTGCATGAGCTGCTTGTATATTTTGGAAAGTAATCCTTTGTCAGTTGCTTCATTTGCAAATATTTTCTCCCATTCTGAGGGTTGTCTTTTTGTCTTGTTTATGGTTTCCTTTGCTGTGCAAAAGCTTTTAAGTTTCATTAGGTCCCATTTGTTTATTTTTGTTTTTATTTCCATTTCTCTAGGAGGTGGGTCAAAAAGGGTCTTGCTGTGATGTATGTCATAGAGTGTTCTGTCTATGTTTTCCTCTAAGAGTTTTACAGTGTCTGGCCTTCCATTTAGGTCTTTAATCCATTTTGAGTTTATTTTTGTACACAGTGTTAGGGAGTACTCTAATTTCATTCTTTCACATGTAGCTGTCCAGTTTTCCCAGCACCACTTATTGAAGAGGCTGTCTTTTCTCCATGGTATATTCTTGCCTCCTTTATCAAAGATAAGGTGACCATAGGTGTGTGGGTTTATCTCTGGGTTTCTATCCTGTTCCATTGATCTATATTTCTGTTTTTGTGCCAGTACCGTATTGTCTTGATTACTGTAGCTTTGTAGTATAGTCTGAAGTCAAGGAGCCTGATTCCTCCAGCTCCGTTTTCCCTTCTCAAGACTGCTTTGGCTATTCGGGGTCTTTTGTGTTTCCATACAAATTGTGAAATTTTTTGTTCTAGTTCTGTGAAAAATTCCATTGGTAGTTTGATAGGGATTGCATTGAATCTGTAGATTGCTTTGGGTAGTAGAGTCATTTTCACAGTGTTGATTCTTCCAGTCCAAGAACATGGTATATCTCTCCATCTGTTTGTATCATCTTAAATTTCTTTCATCAGTGTCTTATAGTTTTCTGCATACAGGTCTTTTGTAGGTAAGAATATTCTTGATGGTAGAGAGTTATTCTGAAAGGGTCAGTTGTGTGATATAATGATGGTGATGAAGCAAGCAAATCTTATGGGGTCACACAGCATCTGACACACGCAGGCAACAAGGACCTCCCAGGTCTGAAGGAACAGCATAAATAAGAAAAGTATGTTGAAGATTCCAATCATTTTTATTTGCCCAACTGACTAGTAGAAATTCATGTCAAATTCTGACATGAATTTAGGAAACTCCTTTAGTGAGTCAAAGGCCCCATCAAACAGGAATAATTTTTTTTCCTGAGGGTGGAGTGGCAGTGATGTGTTGGTGAGGATGTAAAGCTCAGAAGAATGATGACCTTCTTTCTTAAATGTTAAATTTACTTAAATTTGAGAAAAACTATTATTTTTACTAGAGTGTGCCCTATTAGAGGTTAGATATTTTTTCTTCTCCAGTAGAAGAAGCAAATAGATACTTGCCACACATGCAGAGTTTGATCCCTGTGGAGGAGATTTTTGAGGGTTTCCTTTTAATTAAGCCAGTGGAAGGGAAGCCCAGGAGAATGATATCATGAGCTCTCATTTAACTTGGCAAAGCCATCTTCTACTCCAGATGCCCTAGCCCAGGCAGAGTTCTGGGAGGTAGTAAGAAAGTTTGCATGAGGAGTTAGGGGGACCTCCATCCCTTTCTCTGCAATTCTTGGTCAGAGGGTCTCCAGCTTTTTCCATCAGCAGACACTTTTTCACTGGCCAGGTCTGGAAGTAGTCAGGAGGATGACCTGCATGCTCCTCAGGCCTTAACATGCCAAAGTCAGGGTTCCCCAGAATTAGATGTCTATCAAAAGCTTGGGTCTCTATGGCTTTCTAACTACCATCACCCTTTCCTGATTCTTATCCTGTGTCTTTCAGAGCATTTCAGTTATGTACCCTGCCTGCCTCCCACACTGGTGCATTAACATGCTCACTGAAGCTGTTCCCTCCCCCTCCCCCTGACAAGAGACCCATCTCTCAGTGACAGTTCTTCAGGAACAGGACAGATGACTTGTCCAATTGTGTGCTCCTGTTTTGAGTCTGAAACTGCTGGAAGGTTTGGGGAGTAGAGATGGATCTATCTTTTTCTGTGCTACTGTTTGAGGAACCTGTGGGTTGGAATCAGGACTGAAGAGAGTCAAGAGTGTGAGGGTCTAAGAGCAGAATTCCACCACTGCGTGGCTCTGCAGTTTAGAGCCAGAAAGGGAACAAGCAGGATGGTGACAGCCAGATGATTCATGTGATTCCACAAAGGGCAGTCATTCCTAATCACCTTGACTGGGACCCTATCCTCCCCTTGCGAGAAGCAATGGGAATTTTTAGTGTTAATTTAAATTATTTTTTAACTTTAAAAAATTGAATCTTAAGAGGCCAGCTTTTATATCAATTTCAATAGCCCTCAATCCTATCATCTACCTATCTATCCATTCATTTATCATTGATCTATCATCACCTATCTATCTGTCATCTAGCTATCCATATCAGGGTTTCTCAACCTTGGCACTATTGAAGTTTGTTCCAGATAATTCCTGGTTGTGGCAGTCTGCCCTGCGTTTTGTAGGATGCTTAGCAGCAGCATCCTTGGTCTCTACCTACTAGATGCCAGTGCATTGTGACCTCTTTCTCAGTTGTGACAATGCAAAATGTCTCCAGACCTTGCCAAATGTCCTTTGGTGGGGAGCAGAATCACCTCTATTTGAGAACTGCTAATCTATATCTTTCTATATAAAACAAAGTGGTTAAGAGCACACACAGCCTCTGGAGTCAGACAGCCTAGATTTGAATCTGGACTCCACCTGGCTCACTAGTTATGAGTCCTTGGGCCTATCTAAACCTTGGTTTCCTCATCTGTAAAAAGTGGATAATAATAGTACCTACCTCACAGGGTTTCTGTGTGGTACTATTAAAAGAGTTAATATGTTTGTGAAGTACTTAGAGCAGTAACTCATGTATACTGAGCACTATAGAAATTGTATCACTGGAATGTTAACATTTGATCAAGATTCTATCATTTAAAATAAATAGAAGATGACAGAGTAGGAAGACCCTGAGCTCACCTCTTATGATTGTTTACAGAGCAACTGTTTATGAGAACCTGAAGATTAGCAGAAACTGTTTTCCATGATTTTGTTCTAATGTTACAAAAGAAACATGCATACAGTTTGTAACTCGTAGTTAATGTTATAGGTAGGAAGAGATATCGAAAATATGAATAATTAAACAAATGTTAGAGAAACGAAGTAATAAGCATAGAAGTTACAAAATGTTCCTCTGTCTTTGTTCATGCGGGTCAAGTCAAACAAGTATGTTTTCTTCCTCTAGGAAACTACATGATCAAAGCTTACTTTCCCTTATAGACAGTATATACTTTAGAACAAACGCATTGATACTGGTTTAAAATTACGCTGTTACTTAAAAAGAGAAAAGAAGTGAATTGTTTCAGAAGTTATACTCACCAAACGAGCCCAACATTTTTAAAAACTGTACTTTCACAGAGTACCAGAAGCCTAAATATACTTTCAAAATAGCCTTCAGACACCAGGAAAATTTATACAAGGCACAGTTTGAAAAATCTAACTCTAGCTTTCCATTGTTAGCTTCAAAGCCAAGGCAATGTGAATGCTAGATGACAGAAAGCTCAGAGGGCTGCTGCATGTTTCAGCTCTTGCTGGGGCTCTGGATTCTGACCCCGGAACACAAAGCAGGGCCCTCCCTACTCCCAGACCTCAAGGGAAAGGGCGGCAAAGACATCTGAATCCCCTTCCCTCAACGTGGTGTGTGGTTGCCTAATTTTTATCTCTCTTAGGAGCCAATGACACATGATTGAGGTGAATCCCAAGTTGTCTCTTTAGGGTTCTCAGAAAATGAAAGGTTTTATGTCTGAGTACTCAGTGGGAACAGATAAAACTGACGTTCATTTTATTTATTTTTATATTTAAAGGGTTTCAAAGCCAAAAGACTTTAAGCACACTGACCTGCCCAGAGAACCCCAACCTATGCACAACCCTGCTTGCAAAATCCTGCACCAATGATCCAAAGGTATTTCAGGATCATAATTCTGGGGTCACCACCACTTGAAGTTATCATAAATGTCTTTGAAGCAAATGAAATATGGGTAAGAGGAATTTTCTTTTAAAACTTTAATATATAAATCCAACTGAACTTCAGCCAAAATGGTGATAGTGAAACACTCAACTCATCTGAAGACAATCCTATAAAACTTCAAGACTTAAACTTATCTGACAGATATAAAAACAATCTCAAAAAAGGAAGTGGTATTGTGTATGACTCAGAAAATAAAAGATTATAGCATTTAGTCATAAGATACTTGGACGGGGAGTTTTCTCAATGACAGCATGCTCTGAGTCTTACAGCTTGGACCAGTCACCCATTTAATTAGTATCACTTTTTCCTACTCTTGCCAATACTCTGTCAAGCACTGAACATATAGTAATGAACAAGATTCCATCTCTGCTTTCTTGGAGTTTACATATTGTGTGGCCAGACAGGTAAACAGGCACCTCTAATTCCTACAAGTAGGATGAATGTAGTTTGAGATGGGACCACATAGGATGCCTGACACATCTAGAGTATTCACCTGAAAGATGGAGTTAGTGAGGGAAGGGAAGTGGGTGGGGAGTGCTGGAGGTGGTGGTGAAAAGTGGGAAGCATTCCAGGCAGAAGCAGAAGCAAAGGGCATCTGAGAAAGAACCCTGTGCCGTAAAGCAGCTGCTAGTAGTTCATTTTGGCTAGAACCTATAGTTGTGGTGGGGGTACCAGGTAAATTTGAGACTGGTAGTCAAGGAGAAGGCACAATCATGGCCTGCCAATCAATTTTCATGGTGGCCCATGCCTCTTCTCTGAAATCTCTCCCAGCTCCTGCTGAGTGGGTAATGGACCATAGGAGTCTGTTCCCTCCGTTGTCACCAGTGACTGGGCCAAAGGTCGGTACATGATTCAAGCTGGCAAAATCAGGTTTCTTTTCCTGAGGATTTGTATTTAGAACATGGGGATTGAATTCAGTCGTTGTTGTGTGCTCAAATGGGGGAAACTGTGGAAAGCCATGATTGGGACAAACAAATTTGGCTTCTATGTAAGTGCAACAGAGAAAATAAGTTCAGACTTAGAGAGAGAATTAGCCAGATGCAAAGAAAGCAGCTCTCTCAGCTCCTATAGGGTTTTCACCTCCTATCCCCAGTCCTGTCTAAAGCATGGCTGTGTGCTTTCTGACCAACGACTTGGAGATGACCGTTTTCTTTAAGTTAGCTTGAAAAAGATTTATTCCTTGCAATCATGTCATCTCTGCCATGGGCTTAATGCCAGGCTCTATGTACAAGGATCTTGAGCCCCCACTGTATGATGGTTACGGAGAAAAGTCCTGGTACTGTATCTAGTGTTACTTTGGGCCAATTGTGAGTATTGGTTATGAAATAACTTTAAGTCAAATCACTAACACACAAGTGATCCCTAACCTTTGCTTAATATTCACCTTAATGTTTTCAATGGATTGGGGCTTTGGTAACAGAAAATTAGCAAGGAAATAAAGCACTTGTCGCATTTCCGCCAGCTTCCTTGAAACTTACAAATCTGAAGTCCCTGGTGAAGATGCAGTTACCTCTGTATTTACTTATTCATAGGATGTCTTTGAAAATCCTGAGGTTCTTTCTACACCAGTGATAACTCCTTAGGGAACTCTGTAGTGCCCAAGTTTTACATTCCCTCCCTGTGACGAAAGCACAATCCTGGAAAGGTGAAAAATCCGTCAAGCAGGTGAGATACACTTCTTGAAAGGTCACCACTATGAGAAATGTGGAAGCCAGAGAGATGGCTTATTGCCAATCTCCTCCCAGACACATGGTAACCAGATTGGGTTCCCTGACTAATTGACTTTCAGGGTCAGAAAAAATTGTGATATTTGCAGGTTTACTCAGAGAAGGAGAATCATATTAAAATATTTTGTGAGGATCAAAGTGACATCGGATGCTCCCGTTGTCCCGCCCCTTCAATCTACAACCAGTAAAACACCCATAACTCAGCAAAGATTCTTCTGCCTGACACACCAGGATGCTGGACAGTTCCACACATCTGTACATCTAAAGGTGGGTGGTCTGGAACACATGGAGGAGGCAGAACTGGGGGAACAGAGGAGGTGGTGCCTGTGATCCGGGCCCCTGGCTGTGACAGCTGAACCTGCAGCCCAAGAGCACTTGGTAGTAGCACAGGAGGCTGTGCACATGAGTCTGGCCTCCCAGCTGCAGTGGCACACACAGCTGCAGGAAACCAGGTCGCAGCGGCAGTGGGTCCTGTGACCCCATCCCTCCAGCCATGGAGGCCAACTTGACTCCAGCCTCCTTGACCACAGGGGTGGCACCCATGAACCCAACAACTCTAGAGGTGGCAGATACACCTGTGACCCTGGATGTCTCCCACCATTCCCCTCCCCCCATGGCAGTGATCATGCTTGTGACCCAGGCAACTCTAGATGTGGTGGAGGCATCCACCATCCTGGTGTTCCAGGTGGCAACAGCAACAACACTGGAAGCAGTAAGGCACTAATGCCCCCAGAAGCACAAACAGCAACAGGAAGGCACCAGGAGACAACTCTAGCAGACATTGTGAAGGGTGGAAATACTGATTCTCAAATATAGCCAAAGGCTCAGGTAAGGGAAACCAAAAACTTGTGTTATATCACCACCTACTGAAAAACTAAAGAAAGGTTTCTAATTACTAACCTGTTGAATTGTTAGAACTAGGGAAAAAAAAAGCTTCACCTAAAGAAGAAAGGAATTTGCTATTGCAAATTCATAAGAAGAAGAACAACTCATCGAGCATCATGAAAAGCCATGGTAACATGGTGTCACAAAAAGAAAATGACAATTCTCCAAAAAACCAAACTTAAAGTCAAGGAATATTGTGATCTGAAAGAGAATTCAAAATAGCTACCATGAAGAAACTCAGTGAACTAGAAGAAACTCAGAAAGGCGGTTCAATGAGCTCAGGAGTAAAATTAATGAACAGCAGGAGTAGTTTACCAAAGAGACTGAAATTCTAAAAAAGAACCAAACAGAAATTCTGAAGCTGAAAGACTGAATAAATGAGATGAAGAATGTATTAGAAAAGCACTGGAAATAGAATAGACCATATAAAAGAAAAAATAATAGTGAGCTTGAAAATAGAAATCTAGAAATGATACACATAGAAGAGGAGAGGGAACTAAGGACTAAAAAAATAAAGAAATTCTAAAAGAACTATCTGACTCCATTATGAAAGGCAACATAAAGATAATTGGTATCCCAGTAGGAGAAAAGAGGGAGAAGGAGGCAGAGCTTACTTAAAGAAATGATAGTTGAGAACTTCCCAAACCTGCAGAAGGAACTGGATATATAAGTCCATGAAGCTAAGAGAATACCTTAGCTTTACTTCAGTGCAAAAAACCTTCTCCAAGATACACTATATTAAAACTGTCTAAAGTAAATGACAAAGGTAATACTTAATAATGTCAACTATGAACTAACCTGCACAGGAATAAGTCACATGAAGATTCAATACTGGGATGGATCATTTAACATCATTGGTACATTTGAGTGTACAAGCAATTCTTTCTTGTTTCTGCTTCTATCTCCCTGCTTCTTTCTCTGCCACTATTTGACTTCTTCCTAATTTCCTGAACTAGGATTATTTTATTTGTTGCTTTGATCCCTATTTATTTTTCAGAGAATACGCTATTCTTCTGATGAATGTCCAACCAGAAATAATTCAGGAACAACAGCAAATCCAGACTCTTGCTCCTCAACTACATATTCTCTCTCTCTTGTAAAGAATAAACAATTCTGGGACATTAAATAATGAAACAGAGTAAACGACAAAGAAAGAATTCTAAAAGTAGCCATGGAACAAAAACAGTAACCTACAAAGGAACCCCCGTTATGGTATCAACAGATTTCTCAGCAGAAGCTCTATAGGCCAGAAGAGAGTGGAATGACATACTCAAAATATGGAAAGATTAAAAACTGTCAGCCAAGAATACTCTATCCAACAAAGTTATCCCTCAGATTTGAAGAAGAAATAAAGGCTTTCCCAAAGAAAAAAAAAGCTGAGGGGGTTTATCACCACTAGTCCTGCCTTTTAGGAAAATGTTGAAAGGAGCTCTTCTACCTGAAACAAAAAGACAAAAGTACACAAAACTTTGAGTAAGGTGACAGAATCAGAAAATTGCAATGCTACATCAGAATTGGTTGTTAAACACTTAATTGTAATATAAAAGTTAAAGAAAAAAGAAGCAGTAAAAATAACTATAGCTACCTTAATTTTGTAACAAAATCACAACATAAAAAGGAATAATTTGAGCCAATAAAACCATAAAAGGGGAAGAGGAAAAGGAAAGAACCTGTATAAGCAAATGAAGATAAGATGCTATCAGCAGAAAAAGGACAATTTTATCTATGAGATATTTTATACAAACCTCATGATAACCACAAAACATAAATCTAGAGAAGAGACATGAAACATTAAAAAAAAAAAACTGAGAAAAACATCATAGAAAACCACGAAACTAAAATAGCAGACAGAATAACAAGGAAAAAGAAACAAGGGAGATAGAGAGCAACCAAAAAACAAAAGAAAAATTGTCAGTGCTAAGTCCTCATTTATTAATAGTCACCCTAAATGTAAATAGATTGAGTTCACCAGTCCAAAGACACAGAGTGACTGGATGGATTAAAAAATAAAATCCAACTATACGCTGCCTCCAGGAGACTCATCTCAGCTCTAAAACAATCATAGGCTCAAAGAGAAGGGATGGAAGATGATACTCCAAGAAAATGGCAACCAAAAGAAAGCAAGTATACCATACTCATGTCAGACAAAGTAGACTTCAAGCCAAAAAGGTTAACAAATGACAAAGATAAAAATTATGTAATGATAAAGGGGACAATTCACCAAGAAGACATAGCAGTTATTAATATATATGCACCCAAGATAAGAACACCAAAATATATAAAGCAATTATTAACAGACCTATAGGGAGAAATTGACAGCAACTCAATAATTGTAGGGAACTTTAACACCCCACTTACATCAATGGATAGATCATCCAGATAGAAATTCAACAAGGGTACAGTGGCCTTAAATGAAACATTATACTAGATTTAGTTAGTATATTTACACAGAACATTCCTTCTGAATGAAGCAGAATACACACTCTTCTCAAGTGCACATGGAAACTTCTCCAGGATAGATCACATGCTAGGCCACAAAATAAGTCTCAACAAATTTAACAAGATTGAAATCATATAAAGCATTGTTTCTGACTACAGTGGTATGAAACTATAAATCAACTATAAGAGGAAAACTGGAAAAATCACAAATGTGTGGAAATTAAACAACATGTTACTGAACAACTATTGCGTCAACAAAGAAATCAAGAGAGAAGTCAAAAAATACCTGAAGACAAATGAAGATGAATATACAACATACCAAAACCTATGCAATGCAACAAAAGTGGTATTAAAAAGGATAGCAATATAGGCCTATCTCAAGAAACAAGAAAAATCCCTCCCCCCAAATGATCTAACCTTACACCTAAAGGAACTAGAAGAAGAAGAACAAATGAAGCACAAAGTTAGTAAAAAGAAGGAAATAATAAAGATTAGAGTGGAAATAAATGAAATAGGGACTAAAAAGATAATAGAAAAGATCAATCAAACTAAGAGCTGGTTATTTGAAAAGATAAACAAAATTGACAAATCTTTAACTAGATTCACAAAAGAAAAAAGAGAGAAAGCTCAGATAAATAAAATCAGAGACAAAAGGGGAGAAAGTACAGTGAATGCCAGAGACACACAAAAGATTATAAAGGAGGGTGGGAGGGAGGGAGATGCAAGAGGGAAGAGATATGAGGATATATGTATATGTATAACTGATTCACTTTGTTATAAAGCAGAAACTAGCACACCATTGCAAAGCAATTATACTCCAATAAAGATGTTTCAAAAAAAGATTATAAAAGAATACCATGAACAGCTATATGCCAGAAAAAATGGACAAACTAGAAGAAATGGGTAAATTCATACAACCTTCCAGGACTGACTCATGAAGAAATAGAAAGTCAGAATAGATGGATTACTAAGGAGATTG
Source organism: Eschrichtius robustus (assembly GCF_028021215.1). Taxonomy (NCBI): domain Eukaryota; kingdom Metazoa; phylum Chordata; class Mammalia; order Artiodactyla; family Eschrichtiidae; genus Eschrichtius; species Eschrichtius robustus. The sequence continues at coordinate 42,622,059 of NC_090845.1, forward strand.
AAACAATAACCAAAAACCTCCCAAGAAGCAAAAGTTCAGGACCAGACAGTCTCACAGGTGAATTCTATCAAACATAAAAAGAAGATTTAATACCTATCCTTCTCAAACTCTTCCAAAATATTCAAGAGATGGGAATGTTTTCTAAATCATTTTATGAGGCTAACATTACCCTGATACCAAAACCAGATAAGGACAACACAAAAAAGAGAATTATGGGCCAATATCTCTGATGAATATAGATGCAATAATCCTCAACAATATATTAGCAAACTGAATACAACAATACATTAAAAGAATCATATACCATGATCAAATGAGATTTATTCCAGGGGTGCAAGAATGTTTCAACATCTGCAAACCGATCGACATAATACATCACATTAACAAAAAGAAGAATTTAAATCGTATGATTATCTTAATAGATGCAGAAAAAGCTTTTGACAGAATTCAACATCCATTTATGATAAAAACTCTCCAGAAAGTGGACATAGAGGGAACATACCTCAACATAACAAAAGCCATATGTGACAAGCCCACAGCTAACATCATACTCAATGGTAAAAAGCTGAAAGCATTTGCTCTAAGATCAGGAACAAGACAAGGATGCCCACTCTTGCCACTTTTATTCAACATAGTATTGGAAGTCCTAGCCACAGCAATCAGAAAAGAGAAGGAAATAAAAGGAATCCAAATTGGAAAAGAAGGAGTAAAACTGTCACTGTTTGTAGATGACATGATACTATACATAGAAAATCCTAAAAATGCCACTAGAAAACTACTAGAGCTTATCAATGAATTTGGTAAAGTTACAGGGTACAAAATTAATATACAGAAATCTGTTGCATTTCTATACAGTAACAACATACCATCAGACAGAGAAGTTAGGAAAACAATCCCATTTACCATCACATCAAAAAGAATAAAATACCTTGGAATAAAACTACCTAAGGAGGTAAAAGACCTGTACTCAGAAAACTATAAGATACTAATAAAATAAATTGAAGATGATGCAAACAGATGGAAAGATATATCATGTTCATGGATTGGAAAAATTAATATTGTTAAATTGACCATACTACACAAGGCAATCTAGAGATTCAATGTAATCCTTATCAAAATACCAAGGGCATTTTTCATAGAACTAGAACAAATAATTTTAAAATTTGTATGGAAACACAAAAGATCAAGAATAGCCAAAACAATTTTGAGAAAGAAAAGAGCTGAAGGAATCATACTCCCTGACTTCAGACTATACCACAAGGCTACAGTAATCAAAACAGTATATCACTTGCACAAAAACAGGCACATAGATCAATGGAACAGAATAGAGAGCCCAGAAATAAACCCACACACTTATGGTCAATTAATCTACAACAAAAGAGGCAAGAATATACAATGGAGAAAAGACAGTCTCTTCAATAAGTGGTGCTGGGAAAACTGAGCAGCTACACGTACAAGAATTAAATTAGAATATTTTCTCACACCATATACAAAAATAAACTCAAAATGGATTAAAGACCTAAATGTAAGACAAAAACTGTAAAACTTCTAGAAGAAAACATAGGCAGAACACTCTGACATAAAGCATAGCAATATTTTTTTGGATCTGTCCTTTAAAGCAAAGGAAATAAAAGCAAAGATAAATAAATGGGACCTAATTAACCTGAAAAGCTTTTGCACAGCAAAAGAAACCATCAACAAAACAAAAAGACAAGCTACTGAATGGGAGAAAAGATTTGCTAATGATATGACCAATAAGGAGTTAATATGCAAAATATATAAACAGCTCATACAACTCAAATGTCAAAAAAACAAACAACTCGATTAAAAAATGGGCAGATCTGAATAGACATTTTTCCAAAGAAGACATACAGATGGCCAACAGGCACATTAAAAGATGCTCAACATCGTTAATCATCACAGAATTGCAAATTAAAACCACAATGAGACATCACTGCACACCTGTCAGAATGGCCATCATCAGAAAGAACATGAATAACAAATGTTGATGAGGATGTGGAGAAAAGGGAACTATTGTATCCTCTTTGTGGGAATGTAAATTGGTGCAGCCACTGTGGAAAACAGTATGGAGGTTTCTCAAAAAACTAAAATATAGAACTACCATATGACCCAGCAATTCCACTCTGGGTATCTATCCAGAGAAAAATGAAAACACTAATTCAAAAAGATACATGCACCACAGTGTTCATAGCAGTGTTATTTACAATTGCCAAGATATGGAAGCAACCTAAATGTCCATCAACAGATGAATGGATACAGAGGTTGTATATGTATATATGCCGTGGAATACTACTCAGCCATAAAAAAGAATGAAATTTTGCTATTTGCAGCAACATGGATGGACTTGGAGTTTATTATGCCAAGTGAAATGTCAGACAGAGAAAGACAAGTACTGTATCATATCACTTAAATGTGGAAGCTAAAAAATAAAATGAACTGGTGAATATCACAAAATAGAAACAGACCCACACATATAGAGACCAAACTAGTGGTTACCAGTGGGGATAGGGAAGGAGAGTGGGGCAAGATAGGGGTAGGGGATTAAGAGGTACAAACTATTATGTATAAAATAAATAAGCTACAAGGGTATATTATACAGCACAGGAAATATAGCCAATATTTTATAATAACTATAAATAGAGTATAACCTTTAAAAATTGTGAATCACTATGCTGTACACCTGTAAATTATACAATGTGCATTCAATATTTTAAAAAGGCCTGGCACATAGAAGGTATGCCATAAATATTTGCTGATTGACTGAATGAATTGACAAATGAGAATGAGTGTTCTGGCTGTGGGTTCACACAGAAATATACTTTGGGTAATGGAGAACAAAAGAATCCTAGATTATTACTGTTAGGAGATAAATTAGAAAGAGAGGAAGAAGGATGTGAAATGAAGTATAAGAGGTGGCAAAAAAATGAGAAAGAGAAGGAGAAATGGGTGTATTCAGTGGTTAAAGGGGAAACTGAGTTTTAACATATATTTCCCAGAATGGACCCTGGAATTATCTATTGTATTGGAAAATCCATCTGACTTTACCTAGTAAAAAAATTGAGCTTAATACATAGCTATGTATGAGGTATTGAGTTAGTAAAAGGAGTTTCATTCAATGAGAATTTCCTGTTAGACATCTATTACTGTACCAAAAAGGTCATGTGTCTCCAATCCACACAGTTGGCTGTTATTTACTCAGGATCAGCTGTTATACCAATTTTATTCATGATGCTTTTGGGTACAGAATTAGAAAAAGTGAATTGATTATTTCCTGAGGAAAGAATTCCTGTTGAAGACATACTCAGAGTTTAAACACTACATCCACGGAGTTGCTCAGACAATGCCATCTTAATTTGATTGGATCTATTGACCAGTTAATCAGAAAATAGCTCTTGTGTGGTCATGTGCTCTGTGAAATAAACATGAAATATCCCTGAAAGTGTGCTAATCCACACTGTCCAAAAGCATAAAATTCTGAAAGTCTTTCTACCAACTAATTATTTAAATTTATACTATTTTAAAAAGTAAACATTATGCAGCATTTTGAATAAAACTTTTAAAGATTCTGGTGCATGATTTTCAACTAAGAATAAATGTATATGTAATAAGATATTAATGAAGTGGATCCTGATTAACTATAACAACAAATTAAACTTAGGTTAAAAAGGCAAATGAGAAGAAAAAGAATTAGAGCCAGGGGACTTACTTAAGAAAATAAATAAGGTTTATGAGAAACCAATTTCCTATAGGAAGCCCAGATTAGACCAGAAAGTGCTTTGTGATATTTAGAATCAAGACAATGAAGGTATACCAAGATGTGATTCCCAGGTAATCAGGATTCTTACTCATTCACCCTGAACTAAAGACATGCCACCATAGTTTCTCACCACATGCTTCTTTTCTTTTTTCAAGTATTTTGAATAATCAACACTTTTGAAAGCTTGGTGATTTGCCTGCTTCCTTTTTTTATGCCTTCCACACTCACCTCTAGGGTCCCTGAAAGCCTTCCTACCAGCCACCCCACTCCCAAATCCATCTTGCATCTAGAGAAAATTTAAGAAGCCCAGTGTATGAGGTGTACCTTCCCTGTGTGCCTGGCTTTGATACCTGGCCTCTTGCTTAATTGCCATCTCTTTTTGCTCAAGTTCCAGAGCTGAGGTCCCTGTTTTGGTTCTTGCACTGAAATCTTGCTTGACTCCCCTTGTCCTGGGGAACTCAATCCCTTCCTTGCTTTTCATGATCCCTTCGAATCCTGGTCCCTCGATCTTGCTGGATCCTGGATATCCAATGCCTCTTGCCTGCCTTGTCCTCCCATTTACTGAGTCCCATGATGCTCGCTGTACTCAGCTAAATTTCTTCCTATGGCCTCCTGCTAGGTATTTATAGGTACTAAAAACTCTAATACGTGTAGTTAAATGAGAAAGAGGAGTCTATACCTCAATTTTTGGAGGCAATTATTTTGGATGTTATTCTCAACAAAAGTTATGCATTAGAATCACCTGGGGGAGCTTTTGGAAATACAAATAACCTGGCCTCAACCCATATTTAAGTTTAAATTTTTTATAGACGATTCTGATGTTACCCATAGATACAATAACAAGAGGCTATGCACATCATCAAGGAGCTTCTTTCTGTTTGCTCAGATTGGATGTTGCCTGATTCATGAATTGTTGAATAAGCCAATAAGATCTTTAAAGTTTACTCAGTTGAATTTTGTTTTTTCACAATGTTGATTTAACATGTGATGTTTTAAATTTTAAAAGCAGTTTGGGAGAAAGCATAGAACATTAGCTATGCTTTTGAAATTCTCCTCTCCTCTGTGATTCATGCCTAAAAATAGCTTAGTCAGCCATAGGTGAAGTCTCTGGATCTGTGCCTATCTCTCCCTAGTCTAGAGCAGTGATTCTCAAACTTGAGTGGGCATGAGAGTGACCTGGAACTGTTGCTTAAATGCAGAAGTTACAATTTGGAAGGTCCATGGTCTATATGTTTGAATACTTGTTCCAGGTGTTTCTGAGCAGGTGGAAGACATTTTGAGAAATGATGCCTTGTACTAGACAAACACACCCTTTACCTGGTGGCATTACCTCTGTGGCTAGGGGGCAGATGTAATGTGTCTCATGGATTTGTCTTGCACACCATTACCTAATTCAGGAAGAGAATAATCGCATGCCTCAATCACAGAGTTTGAGTTTTTGTTTGAAAATACTTGGTTTCTTCAAGAGTAAAATGAAATTCTTTCTTTCAGACACCTTCTTTGTTGGGTACCTCCTGTCAGCGTGGAGCCGACCTGAAGGAAATGAAGCATTGGGACATTTGTTGTTCCTTGTTGAGGTGGGAACAGCCAGTGTATGACAGCAGATACTGTTTATTCTTCCAGCGGTAGGAGGGAGGAGGGGCTGTTTATTGGTACCAAGTAACTGAATGCTGAGGAAGGCTGGCATTTGTGTTAGGAGTGTTGAGACTACTTTAGACTTGGTAATTTCTCTGAGTCAGGTTCACTTTGCCGTGAAAGATGGTAGCCAACTCAACTTGTTCTCTTTTATCCACAGCTCCAGAACAAATGCCCCCAAATAAAAACCCACCAAACAAATAGGGGAGGTGACTGTGCAGTTCTGGTAGGTGAGAATTTGCGCGGCAGCTTGTTCTTTGCTGATGAGGAGGGAGGTTTTCATTTCAGTCACTGTAGGATGCAGCAGACTTCCTCTGTTGACACCCACAGCGTAGTAACATTTCTGTGAAAAAGAACATGATTTTGCATCTTATCCCCTTGATGAAAATTTAGCAGACAGGAGGATTTTTTAAATCGCCACGTTTTTCAAGTTGGAGTTCAGCAGATCAAAGTGCCTGAGGTTTCATCCGTGACACTGGTCATTGTTTGGGAGTGACAGTGGGACACTCTTTGTGAAGGCAATGGGAGTTAACACAAAAGCAGCCCTGGGGGCTGGAGGCAGTGGGAAGGACAGGTGGAGGAAGCAGGGAGGTGTTGGGGAGAGGAGGAAAGAGGAGAGGGCAGTGGGGGGAGGCCCAAGGACTTCTTGTTCTCACTGGCGTTTGTAGCACTGTGAGACTATCGTCCAGTAGGTTGTAAATTTCAAAAGCACAGGACATTTTTATCCACAATCTCTTTGACTCAAAGTGAATTACCTATTGAAAGGCACAAAGAACAATGTTCTCTCTTTTTATAATGAAGATTACAGGTCATATCCCACAGAGAGATTGTAGAGCACAGTTTGAGCCTTCTGTTTACTGCTCTATAAAGGCTTAGCAGGTATTCTTTTCCCGAGGGCCCCCACACAATCTGTGAACATGACACATGGTGGTGGTCAGAGTGACTATTACTTCCTCAATTATAAATAATAATAGCTAAAGTTTTCTTTGGTGAATAATTCTTTCTAGAAATGCCAAGAGCCGGTTTGTGGAGTAGCATTAAAATGGTTCTCCCAGGATGCTCCTCTGTAGTTGTAGAAATGGCAGGCATAGCACAGGAAAGACGATCATGGGGTCCTCTTTTACTTTCATCCCAATAGCCACATAATGTCATGGATGGCCTTGCAGCAAATCAACGAATTTTGAGGCCGTGATTTTGGTCAAAACCTTGTTTCTAAGACCCTGAAGTCAGGCACTTGGAGAAACTATGGGGCTCTGTAGTCACTTCAGCTACTAACCATCTGGGTGACCTTAGGTAATTCACCTTATCTTCTCTAAGCCTTAGCTGTCTCATTGTCAAATGGGGATATTGCCTGCCCAATCTCATCTCATACGGTGCTTGGGAGAGTCACATCAGAGTATGAATGTGTTATACCATTGTGAAGTTCTGTACTTCCTTTTTAGGCCCTTGTAGCCAAAGGCATAAGGGTCAGGAGATGTGGAAGGGGTAGAAATTAACTCCATTCACATGCCTTTTCAGACTTCTACAACCGCTGGGAGTTAGAGAAGAGCTAACACCTATCCTTCTCAAATCCTTCCGAAATATAGCAGAGGGAGAAGACTCCCAAACTCATTCTACGAGGCCACCATCACCCTGATACCACTACCAGGCAAAGATGTCACAAAGAAAGAAAACTACAGGCCAATATCACTGATGAACATAGATGCAAAAATCCTCAACAAAATACTAGCAAACAGAATCCAACAGCACATTAACAGGATCATACATCATGATCAAGTGGGGTTTATCCCAGGAATGCAAGCATTCTTCAATATACGCAAATCAATCAATGTAATACACCATATTAACAAACTGAAGGAGAAAAACCATATGATCATCTCAATAGATGCAGAGAAAGCTTTTGCCAAAATTCAACACCCATTTATGATAAAAACCATCCAGAAAGTAGGCATAGAGGGAACTTACCTCAACATAATAAAGGCCATATATGACAAACCCACAACCAACATCATTCGCAATGGTGAAAAACAGAAAGCATTTCCTCCAAGATCAGGAACAAGACATGGGGTCCCCAGTCTCACCACTATTATTCAACGTAGTTTTGGAACTTTTAGCCATGGCCATTAGAGAAGAAAAAGAAATAAAAGGAATCCAGATCAGAATAGAAGAAGTAAAACTGTCACTGTTTACAGATGACATGATACTATACATAGAGAATCCTAAAGATGCTACCATAAAACTACTACAGCTAATCAATGAATTTGGTAAAGTAGCAGAATACAAAATAAATACACAAAAATCTCTTGCATTCCTATACACTAATGATGAAAAATCTGAAAGAGAAATTAAGGAAACACTCCCATTTGCCATTGCAAAAAAAAAGAATAAAATACCTAGGGATAAACCTACCTAAGGAGACAAAAGACCTGTATGCAGAAAATAAGACACTGATGAAAGAAATTAAAGACAAAACAAACAGATGGAGAGATATACCATGTTCTTGGATTGGAAGAATCAACATTGTGAAAATGACTATACTACCCAAAGCTATCTACAGATTCAATGCAATCCCTATCAAACTACCAATGGCATTTTTCACAGAACTAGAACAAAAAATTTCACAGTTTGTATGGAAACACAAAAGACCCCGAATAGCCAAAACAATCTTGAGAAGGAAAAACAGAGGTGGAGGGATCAGGCTGTCGGACTTCAGACTATACTACAAAGATACAGTAATCAAGACAGTATGGTACTGACACAAAGAAAGAAATATATATCAATGGAAAAGAATAGAAAACCCAGAGATAAACCCACGTACATGTGGTCACTTTATCTTTGATAAAGGAGGCAAGAAAATACAGTGAAGAAATGACAACCTCTTCAATAAGTGGTGCTGGGAAAACTGTACAGCTACCTGTAAAAGAATGAAATTAGAACACTCCCTAACACCATACACAAAAATAAACTCAAAATGGATTAAAGACCTAAATGTAAGGCCAGACACTATAAAACTCTTAGAGGAAAACATAGGCAGAACACTCTATGACATAAATCACAGCAAGATCCTTTCTGACCCACCTCCTAGAGAAATGGAAATTTAAAAAATAAATAAACAAATGGGACCTAACGAAACTTAAAAGCTTTTGCACAGCAAAGGAAACCAGAAACAAGATGGAAAAACAGCCCTCAGAATGGGAAAAGATATTTGCAAATGAAGCAACTGACAGAGGATTAATCTCCAAAATATAGAAGCGGCTCATGCAGCTCAATATCAAAAAACTAACAGGGCTTCCCTGGTGGCGCAGTGGTTGGGAGTCTGCCTGCCAATGCAGGGGATGCGGGTTCGAGCCCTGGTCCGGGAGGATCCCACATTCCGCGGGGCAACTGGGCCCGTGAGCCACAACTACTGAGCCTGCGCGTCTGGAGCCTGTGCTCCGCAACAGGAGAGGCCGTGATAGTGAGAGGCCCATGCATCGCGATGAAGAGTGGCCCCCGCTTGCCACAACTAGGGAAAGCCCTCGCGCAGAAACGAAGACCCAACACAGCCAAAAATAAATAATAAATAAATAATAATAAATAAATTTTAAAAAACAAAAAACAACAACAACAAAAAACTAACAACCCAATCCAAAAATGGGCAGAAGATCTAAATAGACATTTCTCCAAAGAAGATATACAGATTGCCAACAAACACGTGAAAGGCTGCTCAACATCAATAATCATTAGAGAAATGCAAATCAAAACTACAATGAGGTATCACCTCACACCGGTCAGAATCGCCATCATCAAAAAATTACAAACAATAAATGCTGGAGAGGGTGTGGAGAAAAGGGAACCCTCTTGCACTGTTGGTGGGAATGTAAATGGATACAGCCACTATGGAGAACAGTATGGAGGTTCCTTAAAATACTAAAAATAGAACTCCCATATGACCCAGCAATCCCACTACTGGGCATATACCCTGAGAAAACCATAATTCAAAAAGAGTCATGTACCACAATATTCATTGCAGCTGTATTTACAATAGCCAGGACATGGAAGCAACCTAATTGTGCATTGACAGATGAATGGATAAAGAAGATGTGGCATATATATACAAAGGAATATTACTCGGCCATAAAAAGAAACGAAATTGAGTTATTTGTAGTGAGGTGGATGAACCTAGAAACTGTCAAACAGAGTGAAGTAAGTCAGAAAGAGAAAAGCAAACACCATATGCTTACACATATATATGGAATCTCAAAAAAAAGAAACGTTCTGGGCGCTTCAAGATGGCAGACGAATAAGACATGTAGATCACCTTCCTCCCCACAAATACATCAGAAATACATCTACATGTGGAACAACCTCTACAGAACACCTACTGAATGCTGGCAGAACACCTCAGACCTCCCAAAAGGCAAGAAACTCCCCACGTACCTTGGTAGGGCCAAAGAAAGCAGATAAAACAGAGACAAAAGAATAGGGATGGGACCTGCACCAGTGGGAGGGAGCTGTGAAGGAGGAAAGGTCTCCACACACTAGGAAGCCCCTTCGCGGGCGGAGACTGCGGGTGGTGGAGGGGGGGAGCCTCGGAACCACGGAGGAGAGTGCAGCAACAGGGGTGCGGAGGGCAAAGTGGAGAGATTCCCGCATGGAGGACCGGTGCCGACCAGCACTCACCAGCCCTAGAGGCATGTCTGCTCACCCGCCGGGGTGGGAGGGGGCTGGGAGCTGAGGCTCAGGCTTCCGTCGGATCCCAGGGAGAGGACTGGGGCTGGCGGCGTGAACACAGCCTGAAGGGGCTAGTGAGCCACAGCTAGCCGGGAGGGAGTCCGGGAAAAAGTCTGCAGCTGCCGAAGAGGCAAGAGACTTTTTCTTGCCTCTTTGTTTCCTGGTGCGCGAGGAGAGGGGATTCAGCACACCGCCTAAACGAGCTCCAGAGGCGGGCACGAGCCGCGGCTATCAGCACGGACACCAGAGACGGGCATGAGACGCTAAGGCTGCTGCTGCCGCCACCAAGAAGCCTGTGTGCGAGCACAGGTCACTATCCACACCGCCCCTCCCAGGAGCCTGTGCAACCCGCCACTGCCAGGGTCCCATGATCCGGGGACAACTTCCCCGGGAGAACACACGGTGCGCCTCAGGCTGCTGCAACATCACACCGGCCTCTGCCGCCGCAGGCTTGCCCTGCATCCGTACCCCTCCCTCCCCCCAGGCTGAGTGAGCCAGAGCCCCTGAATCAGCTGCTCCTTTAACCCCGTCCTGTCTGAGCAAAGAACAGATGCCCTCAGGCGACCTACACGCAGAGACGGGTCCAAATCCAAAGCTGAACCCCAGGAGCTGTGCGAACAAGAAGAGAAAGGGAAATCTCTCCCAGCAGCCTCAGAAGCAGCTGATTAAATCTCCACAATCAACTTGATGTACCCTGCATCTCTGGAATACCTGAATAGACAACGAATCACTCCAAATTGAGGAGGTGGACTTTGGGAAGAACGATATATATGTATTTTTCCCTTTTTCTCTTTTTGTGAGTGTGTATGTGTATGCTTCTGTGTGTGATTTTGTCTGTGTAGTTTTGTTTTTACCGTTTGTCCTAGGGTTCTGTCTGTCCCTTTTTTTGGTTTTTTTTTTAGTATAGTTTTTAGCACTTGTTATCATTGGTGGATTTGTTTTTTGGTTTGGTTGCTCTCTTCTTACTTTCTTTTTTTTTTATTACTTAAAAAAATTTTTAATAATTATTTTTTATTTTAATAACTTATTTTATTTTACTCTATTTTATTTTATTGTATCTTCTTCATTCTGTCTTTCTTTTTTTTCTCCCTTTTATTCTGAGCCATGTGGAAGACAGGCTCTTGGTGCTCCAGCCAGGCATCAGGGCTGTGCCTCTGAGATGGGAGAGCGAAGTTCAGGACACTGGTCCACCAGAGACCTCCAAGCTCCATGTAATATCAAACAGTGAAAATCTCCCAGAGATCTCCACCTCAACGCCAAGACCCAGCTCCACTCAACGACCAGCAAGCTACAGTGCTGGATACCCTATGCCAAACAACTAGCAAGACAGGAACACAACCCTACCCATTAGCAGAGAGGTTGCCTAAAACCATAATAAGGCCACAGACACCCCAAAACACACCACCAGACATGGACCTGCCCACCAGAAAAACAAGATCCAGCCTCATCCACCAGAACACAGGCACTAGTCCCCTCCACCAGGAAGCCTACACAACACACTGAACCAACTTCAGCCACGGGGGACAGACACCAAAAACAACGGGAACTATGAGCCTGCAACCTGCGAAAAGGAGACCCTAAACACAGTAAGTTAAGCAAAATGAGAAGACAGAGAAACACACAGCAGATGAAGGAGCAAGGTAAAAACTCACCAGACCTAACAAACGAAGAGGAAATAGGCAGTCTACCTGAAAAGGAATTCAGAATAATGATAGCAAAGATGATCCAAAATCTAGGAAATAGAATGGAGAAAATATAAGAAATGGTTAACAAGGACCTAGAAAAATTAAAAGCAAACAAACAGTGATGAACAACACAATAAATGAAATTTAAAATTCTCAGAAGGGATCAATAGCAGAATAACTGAGGCACAAAATGGAGAAGTGACCTGGAAGATAAAATAGTGGAAATAACTTCTGCAGAGCAGAATAAAGAAAAAAGAATGAAAAGAATTGAGGACAGTCTCAGAGACCTCTGGGACAACATTAAACGCACCAACAGTTGAATTATACAGGTCCCAGAAGAAGAAGAGAAAAAGAAAGGGACTGAGAAAACATTTAAAGAGATTATAGTTGAAAACTTCCCTAATATGGGAAAGGAAATAGTCAATCAAGTCCAGGAAGTGCAGGGGGTCCCATACAGGATAAATCCAAGGAGAAACACTCCAAGACACATAATAATCAAACTATCAAAAATTAAGTACAAAGAAAAAATATTAAAAGCAGCAAGGGAAAAACAACAAATAACATGAAAGGGAATCCCCATAAGGTTAACAGCTGATCTTTCAGCAGAAACTCTGCAAGCCAGAAGGGAGTGGCAGGACATATTTAAAGTGATGAAGGAGAAGAACCTACAACCAAGATCACTCTACCCAGCAAGGATCTCATTCAGATTTGACAGAGAAATTAAAACCTTTACAGACAAGCAAAAGCTAAGAGAATTCAGCACCACCAAACCGGCTTTACAACAAATGCTAAAGGAACTTCTCTAGGCAGGAAACACAAGAGAAGGAAAAGACCTACAATAACAAACCCAAAACAATTAAGAAAATGGTAATAGGAACATACATATTGATAATTACCTTAAATGTAAATGGATTAAATGCTCCAACCAAAAGACACAGACTGGCTGAATGGATGCAAAAACAAGGCCCGTATCTATGCAGTCTACAAGAGACCCACCTCGGACCTAGGGACACATACAGACTGAAAGTGAGGGGATTGAAAAAGTTATTCCATGCAAATGGAAATCAAAAGAAAACTGGAGTAGCAATTCTCATATCAGACAAAATACACTTTAAAACAAAGATTATTACAAGAGACAAAGAAGGACACTACATAATGATCAAAGGATCAATCCAAGAAGGAGATATAACAATTGTAAATATTTATGCACCCAACATAGGAGCATCTCAATACATAAGACAAATACTAACAGCCTTAAAAGGAGAAATCGACAGTAACACAATCATAGTAGGGGACTTTAACACCCCACTTTCACCAATGGACAGATATTCAAATTGAAAATAAATAAGGAAACACAAGCTTTAAATGATACATTAAACAAGATGGACTTAATTGATATTTATTTATAGGACATTCCATCCAAAAACAACAGAATACACATTCTTCTCAAGTGCTCATGGAACATTCTCCAGGATAGATCCTATCTTGGGTCACAAATCAAGCCTTGGTAAATTTAAGAAAATTGAAATCATATCAAGTATATTTTCTGACAACAATGCTATGAGACTAGACATCAATTACAGGAAAAAAATCTGTAAAAAATACAAACACATGGAGGCTAAACAATACACTAATTAATAACCAAGAGATCACTGAAGAAATCAAAGAGGAAATCAAAATATACCTAGAAACAAATGACAATGAAAACACGACTACCCAAAACCTATGGGATGCAGCAAAAGCAGTTCTAAGAGGGAAGTTTATAGCAATATAATGCTACCTTAAGAAACAAGAAACACCTCAAATAAACAACCTAACCTTACACCTAAAGCAATTAGAGAAAGAAGAACAAAAGACCCGCAAAGTTAGCAGAAGGAAAGAAATCATAAAGATCAGATCAGAAATAAACGATAAAGAAATGAAGGAAACGATAGCAAAGATCAATAAAACTAAAGACTGGTTCTTTGAGAAGATAAAGAAAATTGATAAACCATTAGCCATGCTCATAAAGAAAAAAGGGAGAAGACCAAAATCAATAGAATTAGAAATGAAAAAGAAGTAAAAACTGACACTGCAGAAATACAAAGGATCATGAGAGATTACTACAAGCAATTATATGCCAATAAAATGGACAACCTGGAAGAAATGGACAAATTCTTAGAAAATGCACAACCTTCCGAGACTGAACCAGGATGAAATAGAAAATATGAACAGACCATCCCAAGCACTGAAATTGAAACTAGGATTAAAAAATCTTCCAACAAACAAAAGCCCAGGACCAGATGGTTGCACAGGAGAATTCTATCAAACATTTAGAGAAGAGCAAACACCTATCCTTCTCAAACTCTTCCAAAATATAGCAGAGGGAGGAACACTCCCAAACTCATTCTGTGAGGCCACCATCACCCTGATACCAAAACCAGACAAAGATGTCACAAAGAAAGAAAACTACAGGCCAATATCACTGATGAACATAGATGCAAAAATCCTCAACAAAATACTAGCAAAGAGAATCCAACAGCACATTAAAAGGATCATACACCATGATCAAGTGGGGTTTATCCCAGGAAAGCGAGGATTCTTCAATATACGCAAATCAATCAACGTGATACACCATATTAACAAATTGAAGGAGAAAAACCATATGATCATCTCAGTAGATGTAGGAAAATCTTTTGACAAAATTCAACACCCATTTATGATAAAGACCCTCCAGAAAGTAGGCATAGAGGGAACTTTCCTTAACATAATAAAGGCCATATATGACAAACCACAGCCAACATCATCCTCAATGGTGAAGAACTGAAACCATTTCCACTAAGATCAGGAACAAGACAAGGTTGCCCACTCTCACCACTATTATTCAATATAGTTTTGGAAGTTTTAGCCACAGCAATCAGAGAAGAGAAAGAAATAGAAGGAATCCAAATCAGAAAAGAAGTAAAGGTGTCACTGTATGCAGATGACATGATACTATACAGAGAGAATCCTAAAGATGCTACCAGGAAACTACTAGAGGTAATCAATGAATTTGGTAAAGTAGAAGGATACAAAATTAATGCACAGAAATCTCTTGCATTCCTGTACACTAATGATGAAAAATCTGAATTTGAAATTAAGAAAACACTCCCATTTACCATTGTAACCAAAAGAATAAAATATCTAGGAATAAACTTATGTAAGGAGACAAAAGACCTGTATGCAGAAAATTATAAGACACTGATGAAAAAATTAAAGATGATACAAGTAGATGGAGACATATACCATGTTCTTGGATTGGAAGAATCAACATTGTGAAAATGTCTATACTACGCAAAGAAATCTACAGATTCAATGCAATCCCTATCAAACTACTACTGGCATTTTTCACAGGACTAGAACAAAAAATTTCACAATATGTTTGGAAACACAAGAGACCCTGAATAGCCAAAGCAGTCTTGAGAAAGAAAAACGGAGCTGGAGGAATCAGGCTCCCTGACTTCAGACTATACTACTAAGCTACAGTAATCAAGACAGTATGGTACTGGCACAAAAACAGAAATATAGATCAATGGAACAGGACAGAAAGCCCAGAGATAAACCCACATACATGTGGTCACCTTATCTTTGATAAGGGAGGCAAGAATATACAGTGGAGAAATGACAGCCTCTTCAATAAGTGGTGCTCGGAAAACTGGACAGCTACATGTAATAGAATGAAATTAGAACACTCCTTAACACCATACACAAAAATAAACTCAAAATGGATTAAAGACCTAAATGTAAGGCCAGACACTATCAAACTCTTTTTTTTTTAAAGATTTTTAATTTTTTTTTAAAATTTATTTATTTATGGCTGTGTTGGGTCTTCGTTTCTGTGCGAGGGCTTTCTCTAGTTGTGGCAAGTGGGGGCCACTCTTCATCGCGGTGCGCGGGCCTCTCGCTATCGCGGCCTCTCTTGTTGCGGAGCACAGGCTCCAGACGCGCAGGCTCAGTAATTGTGGCTCACGGGCCTAGTTGCTCCGCGGCATGTGGGATCTTCCCAGACCAGGGCTCGAACCCGTGTCGCCTGCATTGGCAGGCAGATTCTCAACCACTGCGCCACCAGGGAAGCCCGGACACTATCAAACTCTTAGAGGGAAACATAGGCAGAACACTCTATGACATAAATCACAGCAAGACCCTTTTTGACCCACCTCCTAGAGAAATGGAAATAAAAACAAAAATAAACAAATGGGACCTAATGAAACTTAAAAGCTTTTGCACAGCAAAGGAAACCAGAAACAAGATGAAAAGACAACCCTCAGAATGGAAGAAAATATTTGCAATTGAAGCAACTGACAAAGGATTAATCTCCAAAATTTACAAGCAGCTCATGCACCTCAAAATCAAAAAAACAAACAACCCAATCCAAAAATGGGCAGAAGATCTATATAGACATTTCTCCAAAGAAGATATACAGATTGCCAACAAACACATGAAGGAATGCTCAACATCATTAATCATTAGAGAAATGCAAATCAAAACTACAATAAGATATCGTCTCACACCAGTCAGAATGGCCATCATCAAAAAATCTACAAACAATAAATGCTGGAGAGGGTGTGGAGAAAAGGGAACCTTTTGCACTGTTGGTGGGAATGTAAATTGATACAGCCACTATGGAGAACAATATGCAGCTTCCTTAAAAAACTAAAAATAGAACTACCATATGACCCAGCAATCCCACTACTGGGCATATACCCTGAGAATACCAGAGTTCAAATAGAGTCATGTACCAAAATGTTCATTGCAGCTCTATTTACAATAGCCAGGACATGGAAGCAACCTAAGTGTCCATTGACAGATGAATGGATAAAGAAGATGTGGCACATATATACAATGGAATATTACTCAGCCATAAAAAGAAAAGAAACTGAGTTATTT
The DNA here is from genome assembly GCF_028021215.1 of Eschrichtius robustus. Taxonomy (NCBI): domain Eukaryota; kingdom Metazoa; phylum Chordata; class Mammalia; order Artiodactyla; family Eschrichtiidae; genus Eschrichtius; species Eschrichtius robustus. The sequence goes on from NC_090845.1 coordinate 42,638,775, forward strand.
GTAGTGAGGTCGATGGACCTAGAGTCTGTCATACAGAGTGAAGTAAGTCAGAAAGAGGAAAACAAATACCGTATGCTAACACATATATATGGACTCTAAAAAAAAAAAAAATGGTCATGAAGAACCTAGGGGCAAGACGGGAATAAAGACACAGACTTACTAGAGAATGGACTTGAGGATACAGGGAGGGGGAAGGGTAAGCTGGGACAAAGTGAGAGAGTGGCATGGACATATATACACTACCAAACGTAAAATAGATAGCTAGTGGGACGCAGCCGCAAAGCGCAGGGAGATCAGCTCGGTGATTTGTTACCGCTTAGAGGGGTGGGATAGGGAGGGTGAGAGGGAGGGAGACGCAAGAGGGAAGAGATATGGGGACATATGTATATGTATAACTGATTCACTTTGTTATAAAGCAGAAACTAACACACCATTGTAAAGCAATTATAGTCCAATAAAGATGTTAAAAAAAAAGGAAAGAAAGGTTCTGAAAAACCTAGGGACAGGACAGGAATAAAGACGCAGGCATAGACAATGGACCTGAGGACACGGGGAGGGGGAAGGGTAAGCTGGGACGAAGTGAGAGAGTGGCATGGACATATATACACTACCAAATGTAAAATAGATAGCTAATGGGAATCAGCCACATAGCACAGGGAGATCAGCTCGGTGCTTTGTGTCCACCTAGATGAGTGGGATAGGGAGGGTGGGAGGGAGACGCAAGAGGGAGGAGGTAAAGGGATATATGTTTATGTATAGCTGATTCATTTTGTTATACAGCAGAAACTAACACACCATTGTAAAGCAACTATACTCCAATAAAGATGTTTAAGAAAAAAAAAGGAGGTAATAATTTTTGTATATAAGAAAAAAAAAACTAGGGGCTCCGAAACTGTCCTCTTCAGATTGGCATGATTGGTTACAGATAGGATGAGGCTATGTTGGGGATGGAGGGGTATGATACACACACATGTGAACATACACATCTGAACACACACAAGATCTCCTGCCTCTGGAGGAGTAGGACACGGGATAGAAGATCAGGGGAAAAGGCCTGGAGGGAGAAGTCGCTCTTAGCACTTGAGTGACCCATTTTCAGTTCATCTTGTGGTTCCCTCCCTTCTGTATGTGATCCAGGATTTAGAACACTGAATTTTTGTTCCCTCTGCTTAGTACTGTAGAGCAACAGTGGCCAGAGCTACTGCTGTCCCCTCCATTGCACACAGATTGGATAAATATGTATGGATGTAATGGAGAAGGCAGTACTTTTTGCGGTGGCCGGTCCATAATTTTTCCCCTAAAGCTAAGGGCTAAAGGAACCATTTCTAGGATTAGCGCTCAATGCATTGCTGGGAGACAGGAATTGCTATCCTGAAAATCCAGGTATTCTTTAAATCAACAAGAAAAAGCTGTAAATAGATTTTCACTTTTCTCGTGGGTACCATTCCTGTTTCTAAGATGTCTTCATTAGGATATTCTTAAGGGCAACCCTCAGGAATATGAAACAGTTGGCAAGAGCCTGTGCGTCTGCATATAGCTAGATGATTTTCAAGTTAGCGTTTCATGATCATGCTTTGGGTTCTTCTCTGCTTACATCTGTTTCTCTTTGGTTTCAAGTCACCGTGTGGCCCAATGGAAAGAGCACTGGACTGGAAGTCAGGAGAATTCATTCTGCCTTATTTAAGTCACTTAATTTCCCTAAACTTGAGGGTCTTAAGCTGGATATCTTCTAATGTCCCTTCTAACTCTAATGTTCTATGATTTTATGACTTTGAGGAGAAAAGGTTAGCCTAAAGGAGTACAAACTAGGAAGGAACTGGGTTAGGGGGCACTAAAAGCCTATGTCCCTTAGAAATCATTCTCACAGAATATGATTGCAATCCAATGGCTTTCAACCCACACTTATTCTTTAATGCCACTGGGTTTTGTTAACCTAGGTACTGGGCAGTACAGTAGTTCCTTCCCCTTAAACTTCTATTACTGTTGCCTTTTTAAAGAAAATATGATCAGTACTCTGTAGTTATTTGGGGTGAGGAAGAAAAGAGGAAAAAAGAAAGTTTCTTGAGTGATGGGCCCTGGAAACAGACAGGGATCAACATGATGCAATCTTGATCTCACAGGTCAATACAAACAATCCCCTACACTCTCATCATCCCACAGAAAGGAATGCTTGAGCCTTGCATGGTGGGACACATTAGGGTTTATGCTTCAGGAGAGGGACTCATGTACCTTTGCTGCTTCACCTCTCTATAGGTCAACTATGAAAGCAATCATATATGGGCTGGGGGTTATAGAGAGTCTGAGCTTGGGCATCAGCTTTTCAGGGGCGTTGCATGCCTTTGCTGATATCACCTGGAGACTTCGTGGTAAGCTAAGACCCTGAGCAGCTCCACCAGATGGAGGGATGGGGAGCCACCAAGCCCATCCTCTTCATTGCCAGGCACCTTGAAAAGAGCTGTGAGGGGTCAGGTGGCCAATCTCTTTACCAAACATCTCCTACAGGAAGCTTTCCTTGATGACAGTAGTTCATGTTATTTTCTCTTTTCCAAAATTTCTTTCATACCAATTGCCTATAATATGTAATTCATAATTTACTGTATCAGTATAGAATGTTAAAATATTTTATTAATACATTAAAGGGAGTCAAAAGATACAAACTTCCAGTTATAAAATAAATAAGTCATGGGAATGTAATGCACAGCATGGTGACTATAGTTAATAACACTGTATTGTATATTTGAAAGTTCCTAGGAGAGTAGATCTTAAAAGTTCTTATCACAGGAAAAAAATTTGTAACTATGTATGGTGATGAATGTCAACTGGACTTATTGTGGTGATTATTTCACAATATATATGAATATTGAATCATTATGTGGTATACCTAATATAGTATGTCAATTATACCTCAATAAAAATATATTTGATTTAATGCTGTCTTTTTTCACACACAGTTCCATCTGAGTCTTTCAAAATATACCTAGAGTATCTTACTGATAGAGATCATGTGTGTGTGTGTGTGTGTGTGTGTGTGTGTGTGTGTGTGTTGTCTCCATAATCACTACAGAATAGACCCATTAAAAACTCCTGAGTTAATTCTTGTCAACTGATGGAATACTAAGGGTTGTCTAACGATGATTTCATGTAGGTATAAATGTCTGATAGGGTAGATGGAGGGACTGTCAAAGAAATATTCTGGATTTTAGCAATTTGGGACCCACCTTTCATAAGAAATAAAATAATTCTCCTTATTTTTGCTCTCTCTGACCACTATTGTCAAAGGTGCATCTGCTGTCTCCTTTTCCAAGGATTAACCAAAGAAACAAAACTAGCTTCACTCTGGATTAAGACTGGAATATAAAGTTCCATAGTTGAAATTGTGAACTTATTTTACTGAGAGCTGACCCAGTACCTATCCATGAACCTGCCTCCAGTGTTCCCAAGGCCCTCCCCTACATCCTCATCCACATTTCACATTACAAGGACCGTGGTAATTGCTACCCTCTTTTGTTTGTTTATGAATGGATGGAGCCTTGGAGCACCGTTGACTTCTTTGCCCATGTCTTTCCTGTGTTTTCCAGAGAGCTCCATAGAACACTAGTTTCTCAAGATAAAAATAATCCAGTCAAATAAGCTTGAGAAATACTATGTCTTTTACCTATTCATCAAGCACAGTTACATATTAGGAGCACTAACAAATGTTAGCATAAATTGGCTTAGCTTTGTTTAATTTAGAACTTCCACAATTTATTTGAATATGGAAACGTTTAGAGGGACACTTTAAAAAAAATCAGAGCTCTAACTAAAGGTTACATTTTACTTAATCTCTGCTGTGAAGAATACTTTAAAAGAAAAATCAAGAAATAATTCTGGAAATTTTTTATCTGGCATAATTTTAAAGGAACTAGAAGGGCAGAGGAGGCAATAGTGAGAAAATAACTGTCAATCGAATTTGCAGATGGTCCTAAAAAAGAAGTGCTTTCAAATGCCAATGCATAGTCATACTTCTAAAGCAGAATATTATGGTTTTGTCAAGTTTTAAAAATCAGCAGTTCATCAATCAGATAAGAAGAATTTGCAAAGTGAGCACACGTTCAACATGGTTCTAGATGCCCTGTGTGCTGCATGTCTCTATTCGCTCCTCCAGACACGTCTTCCACTCTTCTGTGCCCTTCTCTCTGTCTCAGGAGACTGACCCGTATATACTACATGGCCTTCCTTGCATTCTGATTTCTGGTGAGGTTTGTCCAATGAGAAGCATCAGCAGGAGATTGGAATGGTGACTTCATTTAGTTACTCCCCCAGCACTGCAGGCTTGTTGAAGCTGTCTGTATCCCCTACCAAAGGTCACAGCCCTCTCCACATAGTTCTTTCTGAGTCCAGGTTCTGGTAAATACATCTTTCCCTCACACTCTCAGGCCTAGGAATGATAACAAAACTTCACTGTAACCTGCCTCTCATAATGTACTAACCCTGTGAGATCCATAAACTCTGACCTCATCTTGGTAAAAGGTCCCTTTATTAAAATCTCCTAAAGTTAACCAATTTGAGTATTTCACCAATTCTGCCAGAACTCTGATCAATATACTCTGGAAAAAATGTTTAAATAATAATAATAACAGTGTATGAAACATTGTCCCTACTTTCAGGGAGTTTACAACCTCATGCTATAAAGTTACCATAAGAGTAATATATTTTAGCACACACAACATCCGCTGTGTCAGCAGAGAGATGCTAGAGAGCAATGAGTTTTGTTTATCCTTTTCTTTTTTGCTTTTAATAGCTTTATTGAGGACTTATTGCTATGCAATTAAGTGCACATATTTAAAATGTATAATTCGATAAGTTCTGACATATGTACACACCCATGACACCATCAACACCACCTAACCACATCAAGATAATGAACATATCTATCATCCTAACAATTTTCCCATGTCCCTTTATAATCTCTCCCTCTTGCCAAACCCTCCCCTTGCAAAAACCTATCCTCATGCTACCACTGATCTGCATTCTGTTAATATAGATTATTTTGCATTTTCTAGAATTTTATATAAGTAGGGTCATAAATGAGTATTGCACTCATTTTTTTCTGGATTTTTTCACTCAACATGATTATTTTGAGATTTGTTCATGTTGTAGTGGGTATCAGTAGTTTATTCCTCTTTATTTCTGAGTAGTATTCCATGTGTGGATGTATCACAGTTTGCTTATCCATTCACCTGTTGATAGACTTTAAGGTTGTTTCTAGTTTGGGGCTATTACAAATAAAGATGCTATGAACATTTAAGTACAAGTCTTTGTAGGGTTATATGCTTTCATTCTACTTAAGTGAATACCTAAAGGTTAATAGCTGGATCATATGAAATGTGTATGTTGAACTTTTTAAGAATCTGCTACACTCTTTCCCAAAGTGGTTTAATGTTTCCACTACAGTGTATGGGAGTTCCAGTTGCTCCACATCCTCACCAAACACTTGCTATGGTGAGTCTTTTTGATGTTATGCATTTGAATAGATGTATATGGTATCTCATTGTAGTTCTAATTTGTATTTCCCTAATGACTATGGTGAGCATCTTTTTATGTACTTATTTGCTCTCTGTATATCTTCCTAAAGTGTATGTTCAAATATTTTGCCTAAATTTTTATTGAGACTTGTAAAAAATTATTAAGTTTTGAGAGTTCTTTACATATTATGGATACAAATTCTTTGGTGTGTGTTCATGTGTGTGTGTGTGTGTGTGTGTGTATGCATATATAGCATACACATGATATACAATATATGGTATCCTGTGTATGATTTTTTTCTCTGTATGCATCTTGTCTTTTCATTCTCTTTAATAGTGTCTTTGTTAGAGCAGGATTTTTAACTTTGATAATGTTCTGTACATCAGATTTTTTTCTTTTATGGATTGTTCCTTTGGTGTCATATCTAAGACACATTTGCCTAATCCAAGGTCATGAAGGATCTCTCCTAAATTTTTTTCTAGAAATTTTATAGTTTTAAGTTTTACATTTAGATCTATGATCCACTTTGAATTAATTTTTGTATATGATATGAGACACAGGTTGAAGTTCTTTTTTCAGCCTCATTTGTTGAAAAGATTATTTTTCCTTCACTGAATTGCTTTTGCACTTAAAAAATTGACCATATATGTATGGGTCTGATTTCGGCAAGTGAAAGAACCTTGGTCCTTGTCTCCTTTGAAGAAAGAATTCAGCAAAGAGACCAAGATTGCAAAGCAGATACAGGGTTTATTAGAAGCACAGTACATGTGGGAGAGCACACAAAGAAGCAGTTTATTTAGGGCAGAAGCAAAAGTTACACACGTAGAGAAGAAGAGTGTGGGCATCCTCACGAGTGAGGAATGCACTATAGGGACAGTTTAGGTTGTTAATATGGGGTTAATCTTCTGGGGTTTAGATTAGGGTGACTCCCCTTTTCCTTCTCCTAGGATTGTCATCTGCAATTCCTTATTTGGACTTCCACCAGGCTCCATTTTGAACCTTTCTTGTGAGCACCTAAGCAAAACTCATGGCGGGGGAAGGGGGGGGGTCAAAACCAAAATGCTAATGATATTATAATGATATTACAATGCTGCCAAGGTCACTATGGGACAACTTGAGACCACTTCTGGGCATGTATTGGGCTGGGAAATCCTCTTGACCACAAAAATGAGGAGGCTGGAGTGGGCTGCTTTGTCTTTTACCCAATCATAAGAAACCTATGCATTTTTATTTGCACATGTTCCACAGTTTTCAAGGTCAGAGTTTCTTGCCCAGATGCACAAAGTTTCTGTTTTAGATGACATTCCTCCATGAGTCATGACCTCATTAAGTGCAAAGCAAGGAGGTGGCTTTGCCTTATACCTAATGCCTATGCATGAAGAGGCTGTCCTTGGGCCTGGCCCTGTCTTTCCTGCCTCAGGTCTATTTCTGGTCATTTTATTCTGTTCCTATTTGCATGTCTTTACACAAATACCACACTGTATTGATTACAGTAGCTTTATAATAACTCTTGAAGTAAAACAGTATAAATCTTCCAAGGTTTTTGTTCTCTTTTAAACTTGTTTAAAACTCTTTAACTTGTCTATTTTAGGTCCTTTTCATATCCACATGAATTTTAGAATCAAATTATCAATTTTTACAAAAAGCCTGCAGAAATTTGCAATGAGGTTGTATTGACTCTATGCTTCAATTATGGGAGAACTGACATCTTAACAATAATTGGCCTTCCAATCCATGAACACAGTATATTGGTCCATTTATTTAGGTCTTCTTTAATTTCTCTTATCAATATCTTGTAGTTTTTCTTTTTTTTTAACAGACATCTCAAGTTGATGATTTTTTTTTTTTTTTGACCATGCTGCATGGCTTGCGGGATCTTAGTTTCCCAACCAGGGATTGAACCCAGACCCCGGCAGTGAAAGCACAGAGTCCTAACCACTGGACCACTAGGGAATTCCCAAAATCTTGTAGTTTTTCATGTGTAGGTCTTTCACATATTTTGGTAGATTTTTCCCCAAATAATTAGTATTTTTGAGGCTATTGTGAATGGTACTGTTTTTAATTTCAGTTTTTGATTATTTGTTTCTAGCACTGTATATCAAAAATACTTTGATTTTTGTTTGTTGATTTTTTATTCTACAACCTTGTTAAATTCACCTATTAGGTCTAATAGATTTTTTTGTTAAGTTTCATCAGGTTTTCTACATATATGATCATGTTACAAATAAAGACAGTTTTACCACTTCTTTTCCAATCTGGGTGCTTTTATTTCTTTACCTTGCCTTGTTGCTGTGACTAGAACCTTTATTACACAGTGAATAAAAGTGATGTAAATGGACATTTCTGTCTTGTTTCTAACTTAAAGAGAAAGCATTAACTTTTTGACTATTAAGTGTGGTGTTAGTTGTTATTTTTTCGTAGATGCCCTTCATCAGGTTGAGGAATTTTCCTTCTATTCCTGGTATGCTGAGTTCTTTTTTTAAAAATTAAGAATGGGTGTTGGATTTTGTCAAGTGTTTTTTCTAGGACTATTCAGGTGATCATATGTTTTTTTTAGTTTGTTAATATGATTAATCTCATTCATTGCTTTTTAAAATGTTAAGTTAACTTTGCATTTCTTCAACAAACCCCACGTGGTTATTATATACTGTCTATTTTGTTGGATTTGATTTGTTAAAATTTTGTTGTGAATTTTTGCATCTAGATGCATGAGAAATATTGTTTTGTAGTTTTCTTTTCTTGTTATGTCTGTCTGGTTTTGTTAATAGGGTAACTGTGGCCTTATAGAATGAGCTGGGAAGTATTCCACTGTTACCAATTTTAAGAAAGTGTTTGTGTGGAATTAGAATTATTTCTTCATTACATGTTTGGTGGAATTCACCAGTGAAGCTGTCTGGACCTGAAGCTTCTTATATGGGAAGCTTTCTAACTGCAAATTCAATTTATTTAATAAATACAAGGAAATTCACATTATCTATTTCTTCTTGAATGAGCTTTCATACTTTGTATCTTTCAAGCAATTTTTCAATTTCATCCAAGTTGTTGAATATAATGGAATAAGATTATTTATAAATTCTCTTATTATCCTTTTAATTCTATAGAATCTCTAGTGATATCCACTCTTTCACTCTGGATATTGGTAATTGTGTCTTCTCTCTTTTTTTTTCCTGATGAGCTTGGCTAGAGTTTAATCAATTTTATTGATCTATTCAAAGAATTATGTTTTGGTTTCATTGATTTTTTTTCTATTATTTTTCTGTTTTCTGTTTCATTGATTTCCTCTCTGATATTTATTATTTACTTTTTTCTGCTTAATTTTGGTTTGTCTCTTTTTTTCTAGTTGTTTAAGGTAGACACAAACATGATTGATTTGAGACCTTTCTGTTTTTCTAATATTGGCGTTTAGTGCTGTAAACTTCCCCTAATTACTGTTGAATTGACATCTCACAAATTTTGATATGTTGTGCTTTCATTTTTATTCAGTTCAAAATACTTTCTCCTTTCATTTTAATTTCTTCTTTGACCTATGGGTTATCCAGATGTATGTTATTCAGTTTCCAAAATTTTAGGGATTTTCCAGAGGTCTTTTTATTATTGATTTTAAAGGAAATTCCACTGTGGTCAGAGGACATACTTTTTGTGACTTGAATCCTTTAAAATTAATTGCTTGTTTTATGGCCCAGACTATAGTCTATCTTAGTAAATAGTCCATGTGCACTTGAAAAGAATGTGTATTTTGCTATTGTTGGGTAGAGTATTCTATAAATATAAATTAGGTCAAGATGACTGAAAGTGTTGATCAAGTATATATCCTTGCTGATTTTCTATCTACTTATTTTATCTAACTTATTTGAGTCTTTATAGGAAGAATACAGGTGAGTGTCGCCTTTTTATTCAAACTGACAAACTGCCTTTTTATTGAGGTATTCCTATCTTTTACATGTCATCTAATCATTAATATGGTTAGGTTTTAATCTACCAACTTGCTAATTGTTTTCTATATGTCCCATCTGAGCTTTGTTCCCATCTTCCTTTTTCTTTATCTTTTTCTGGATTAATTGATTTTTAAATGATTTCATTTTATTTTCATTGTTGGCTTATTACCTATTAGTAGTTGCTTTAGGTTTTAAGTTATTACAGTCTGCCTTTATTTTTTTTTATTTTTTTATTATTATTTTTTTAATTTTAATTAATTAATTAATTTATTTATTTTTGGCTGTGTTGGGTCTTCGTTTCTGTGCGAGGGCTTTCTCTAGTTGCGGCGCGCGGGGACCACTCTTCATCGCGGTGCGCGGGCCTCTCACTATCGCAGCCTCTCTTGTTGCGGAGCACAGGCTCCCATTGCGCAGGCTCAGTAGTTGTGGCTCACGGGCCCAGTTGCTCTGTGGCATGTGGGATCTTCCCAGCCCAGGGCTCGAACCCGTGTCCGCTGACATTGCAGGCAGATTCTCAACCACTGCGCCACCAGGGAAGCCCCTACAGTCTGCCTTTAAATGACATTATTCACTGCATACATATTGTAAAAGCCTTATAATAATATATTTCCATTTCTGCCCTCCTGGCCTTTGTGAAATTTTTTTCATGTATTTTACTTATACATGTATTATAAACTCCACACTCCTTTGTTATTATTTTTGTTTAAATAGTCAATTTTCTTTTGAAGAAATTTAATTAATATTATGTATTTATCCATGTTATTACTATTTCCTGTATTCTTTACTCTGTTGTGTAGAACCATATTTCCATCTAGTATCATTTTCTTTTTGCTTTAAGGACTTCCTTTAACATTTCTTGTAGTGCAGGTCTCCTGATGATGAATACTGCATCTAAAAATCAAATTTTTTCAAAGATATTTTGAGCAGCTATAGAATTCTAGTCTGATACTTTTTTCTTTCAGTTCTTTAAAAGTATTGCTCCATTTTCTTTGTTTGCACCGTTTGCAACAAGAAATCTGTTGTCATCTTTCCCTTTGTTCCTTTGTATGTAATGTGTCCTTTTTCCTCTGTCAGTTTTTAAGCTTTATCACTAGTTCTGAGAAACTTTATTATTATGTGCATTGGTATAGTTTTCTTTACATTGACGGTGTTAAGGTTTGTTGAGGTTCTTAGACCTATGAGTTTACAATTTTCATCAAATTTGTAAAATAGTTGGTTATTATTTCTCAGATTTTTTTCCTATACTCCTCTCTCCTTATAGGACTCCAACAGCACATATATTAAACTGCTTTAAACTGTTTCACATATCATTGATTCTGAGTTTATTTCCCCCCTCCCCTTGTTTGTTTGTTTCACTTTGGACAGTTTCTATTGCTATGTTATGTTTAATTTCACCAAACTTTTCTTCTGTGATATCTAATTTGCTATTATTCCCTTTGAGTGTACTTTTCATCTCAGACACTGTGGTTGTCACATCTTCCATGTTGTATCTTCCATGTTGCTCTTTAACTTTTTGAACATATGGAATATTATTTTAACTCTTTAAATGCCCTTATCTGCTAATTCTAACATCCGTGTCAGTTCTGCATCAGTTTCAAATGATTGATTTTTCTCTTCATTATTCGTCATATTTCATGCTTATTTGCCTGCTTTGTAATATTTTCACAGTTTTATTGAGATATAATCAACCCACCATTCAATTTACCCATGTAAAGTGTATACATCAACAATGTTTTTTGACTGATAATTTCTGATTGGATGCTAGACGTGGTGAATTTTTACATTTTGGGGGTTGGATATTTTTTATTCCTATAAATATTATTGATATATTATTTCTAGGATCCAGTTAAGTTAATGGAAAATAGTTTGATCCTTTTAATTTTTTTTAAAAGATTTATTTATTTATTTGTTTATTTATTTATTTTTGGCTGTGTTGGGTCTTAGTTGTGGCACACAGGATCTTCACTGAGGCACTCGGGATCTTTCATAGCTTCGTGCGGGCTCTTCATTGTGGTGCACGCGGGCTTCTCTCTAGTTGCAGCGTGTGGGTTTTCTCTTTTCTAGTTGTGGTGCTCATGCTCCAGGGCGTGTGGGCCCTGTAGTAGTGGCACATGGGCTTCGTTGTCTTGTGGCATATGGGATCTTAGTTCCCCTACCAGGAATCGAACCCACGTCCCCTGCATTGTAAGTTGGATTCTTTACCACCGGATTACCAGGGAAGTCCCGAGAAGTGGTTTTTAAACAACCTTTTTCTGTAATTCTGTAATTTGTCATATATCATTTAAAAGAAAGTATGATTTTAGGAAACATATCAAGTTTGTATCTACTCCAGAACCTTTTAACCTTGATCCAATGTAACACTGGGTGGAAAAAATAAACTCAAAAAAGTCTAAAAACATAACTCAATCGTTTATTAAATGAGCCAATCTGCAATGCTCTTTTTGGGTTACAAATGATTCTTATAGTCCTCTTATCAGAAACTGCCTTTCTCTTAACATTTTCATTCTACCACAGCTGGGGCCTTTGGACCAGCCTCAATGGGGTTTGCTTTTATCCTTACAATGGAAGTGTATAAAACTGGATGGGATGAGGCATGGGTTTGATATCCAGTGCCTTCTTAAAGTTACCTCCTGAATCTCAGTTACCCACCTCCATAGTGGTATCCATTACTCATACCCTCTGTCCAGTATGGACTTATTCTAAACTGTGACCATTCTTTCTACCTAGCTTTATATTTACTTAGAATCTACCAGGAATCTGAATGTTCTTCATCTTTAGCTTCCAGTCTTTTTCCAGTTCTCTTGAGTCCACCTCTTGACCGATGTTTACATCCACTCACCTCAGCCACTCATGGGAGAGGCTAATTACAATGCTCAGTCGTGTAGCATGCTTGTGGTTCTTTAAAAGAAACATGATTTTGGGACTTCCCTGGGGGTCCAGTGGGTACGATTCAGTGCTTCCACTGCAGGGGGCAAGGGTTCGAACCCTGGTCAGAGAACTAAGATCCTGCATGCTGCATGGCACAGACAAAAAAAAAAAGTGATTTGAATTTCATCGGATCAATAATGAGAGTGGAAGGGGATAAATAGTTATTGTAGCCCAACTAAGTGATAGCATCAGGTCTCCATACTTTATGTAAACACTGGATGTCGTTTATTTGCCTTTTGCCTGGTTAATATAGGTTTTTTTTCTTCTTGTGAACGTATCTCTTGATTTAAAACTTTCACACTATTTCCCCCCTTTATATTCATGGATATCTTGTAGCAGAGTGGGGTCTTAAAATGCCTTCAAAATGGTATTTCCTATTCTTGAGCTTCATTGATAACTCCTTGATGAATTCTAAGTCTCTGTTAATGAGTCACAAAAAATGGTTTTGCTGTTTTCTCCTTTAGTTCAATGCTTGCCATGTGAGACAGAGAAGCTTTACCTCAATTGTGATATGAAATGTACTCTACAAATACACTAGCTGTGTCATTTGGAATCCTAGAAGGTAACTGTATTCAACAAGGTAAATCAAATAAAATACATTAATGAAGGGACTACTTACAGAAGTACAGCCTTGGTCAAGAAATCCAACAAAGAATTTTGAGACATTTAGAGATTAGTCTTGGTAGAAAACCATTATCACTCTTAAGCCTGAAGGGTCAATGGGAAAAAACCATGGAATGAGGCAGAGGGGGAAGCTTCCCAGCAGGAGCTATAGTTTCATAGGGATACAACCATGCCAGAAATGTGGCACTAATGAACGGAGAAAGCAGGGAAATAAATACCTCAACCCTTCTCTCTTAGCACTTTTCAATCCTTCATGAGTGCTTCCATTGTAATAGTCCACCCAGAAGTCAGTTGGCAAGGAGGCTTGGATAATACAGGCCATAGGGCCCCCTGGGATACATAGCAGGGCATAAAAGGGCATAGGATGTACATGATGGGGATGCCAATGGAGGAAACCTGACCAAAAACCTTTGCCCTTTTCTGGATCCTAGCTGCTGCGTTAGATAATTACTTGTTATAGGTTACTAACTACAGTAATTAAGACTAATAATTGAGCTAAGCGCTCATTATGCTATTTTTCTTTATTAACCACAGAGATTTAAAAAATATTTTAAGCACCAACTAAATTATTTGGGAAGATGTTTTTAAAATCATGTTGGATTTTTCAAAGTTTTAATGGCTTCTAGTATAAAGGAATTTTCCAATGCAGTCTTTGAGACATGCATATCTCTGTTTTAAAAGGGCCAGTGAGCTGGTGTGGTATGAGTCTACACTCACTGACCACTCCAATTTTAACTTCTTTTAATGCTCAAAAATAAACAACAAGAGCCCTAAGTGCTCTTGTTGGCAGGGCTGCGTTTTTTAAAACACTTCCTCAGAACACCACAGTTATTTGAAGGATGTGTCATACAGTCTGCTGCTGGCTTAGGAAAACATGAGATGGAGGACATTCAGTTGCCTTTTTGAATTTATTCAATTTTAGCAGTAAGTGCGTGACAAAGGGAGTTTTGATTCTATAAACTGAGAGCCTGTGTACAAGTCCCAAATTTTTGAGCTTCAAGTCTTCTCTATGACTCTGGAGTGAGTGGTTGTCTGGACTGACATGGATTCCCCAACCAAAGCTGGCAGTATGTATAATACTTCAACACACTTGATCCTCAGCCCCAGTTGCAGGAACTTCTGAGCAAGTTAATCCTTGTACTACTGCAGTTCAGGTGCACTCAACATGGATGGATTGAACCACCACGATGTATCAGGCACAGTGCCTGGTACTGGGGGATCAAATAAACAAGATGTGGAACCAACATGAGAAGAATGGGCACATAGCAGATTCTTTCAATATCATGTGCTATGTGTGGTTATATAGGTAGATATGAGTATTTAGCTCACCTGAGTCATAGGAAAGCTTCCTGGCGACTAATAGATTATTCAAGGTTTCTGTATTTCACATCCACTGGGGAAATGAAGATGGAAAGAGCAGGCCAGGCAGGGAGAACATCATGACTATAGGTGCAGAGGCATGAATCATGATGGTGAGTTCTGGGAACTATACCAAGCATGAGTAGCAAAGACGGAAGTGGTAGAGGGAAGTCAGTAGGACAGTTGATGTCAAGGGACGTAAAATTGCTCAGAAGTTTGAACAGTATCTGTATGTTCTGAGAAGTTGTCAAATATAGGAGGAGGGATTAAGTGTAGGAGGAGACAACTCTGAGGGACAGTAGTGCAGGGAGAGTGGGTAGAAGGCCACTTACGTGGTGCTTCAGTCTTTCAGCCTCCCAAGAGGAACAGGGATCAGACATCAGGAACAGCTAACCTATGTGATCTATGTAACTGTTAGATGATACATAAAGAATCCCTGGCCAGCAATCTGACTAGCAGTGCAAAAAAAAAAAAAAAAAAAATCCAAAGCCATAGGTAAAATAGAAGTCAATTCTATCTGGTTTGTGATCCTGACATGAGAAAAAAAAGTTGATGTACATTCCTATAACCCAGGGAAATCAGAGCACTTTCTACCCAAAGGCTTGCCAGTACTCTTCTCCCCAGAAGGTCATCTGCATAGCAAATACTCAGTTGTCTAGGGGTAGACATTATTTCCTTCAGTTTGTGGAAATTTGGGGTGAAACCATCAGCAGCAGTTCATTCATAACTATTTAGGTAGTTTATGGGATTAAACTTGGTAATGCTTACATTTTTACAGTTGCTTTTCTATTCTCCTTCCAGGTGGGAGGGCTCATTACTATTCCTAGGTAACAAGGGCTTTCTTGCTGGATTTTAGCTATAACCTCTCAGTTTCAGGCTAAAGTGTGTCCATCAGAAATAATTTTGAATCCCAGTTTGAGAGATTATCCTCCTCTCCGTTCCAGCACAATTCAATTTTTCATTTTGATAAAGAAAGAATATTCTTATATTGATATAATATTCTTATATAGTGTTGGGTCATTTGGAAAAACATATGAAAAGAAAAAGAAATCTTTCTTGTTTTGTTTTGTTTTGTTTTTTTAACATCTTTATTGGAGTGTAATTGCTTTACAATGGTGTGTTAGTTTCTGCTTTATAACAAAGTGAATCAGTTATACATATACATATGTCCCCATATCTCTTCCTTCTTGCATCTCCCTCCCTCCCACCCTCCCTATCCCACCCCTCTAGGTGGTCACAAAGCACAAAGCTGATCTCCCTGTGCTATGTGGCTGCTTCCCACTAGCTATCTATTTTATGTTTGGTAGTGTATATATGTCCATGCCGCTCTCTCACTTTGTCCCAGCTTACCCTTCCCCCTCCCCGTATCCTCAAGTCCATTCTCTAGTAGGTCTGCATCTTTATTCCCATCTTGCCCCTAGGTTCTTCATGACCTTTTTTTTTTGATTCCATATATAAGTGTTAGCATACGGTATTTGTTTTTCTCTTTCTGACTTACTTCACTCTGAATGACAGTCTCTAGGTCCATCCACCTCACTACAAATAACTCAGTTTCACTCCTTTAAGAAAAAGAAATCTTAACCTCTACTTTACACCATAACCAAAAATTAACTCCAGATAAATTGTGGACCTCAATGTGAAAGATAAAACAATAAAGCTTCTGGAAGATAGCATAGAAGAGCTTCATTACCTTGGGAAATATTTCTAAATAAGACACAAAAAGCACCAACTATAAAGGAGAAAACTGATAAATTGGGCCACAAAGATTAATAAATTAGACTCTTTTAAGAATTTATTTTCATCAAAAGACACCAGTAAGGGTGAATGGGCAAGCCACAGAGACTCAGATCCAGAATATTATGAGGAAAAGACAGACACATCAATGAAAAAATGGGCAAAATATTTGAATAAGAATTCACAGGAGTGGATGGGTAATGAAATGGTCATTAAGCATCTGAAATGGTATTAAATTCATTTGTATTGGGGGAAATACTAATTAAGACCACAATAAGATACCATTATATGTCCATCAGAAAGGCTGAATTTAAAAAGACTGACAATGCCAAGTGTTGGTGAGAATGTAGAGCAACTAGAAGTCTCACACATTGCTGTGGGAGTGTAAAACTGTTCAGCCACTTTGGAAAACCATTTGGAAGTATCTACTAAAGACTAAAGCTCAACATACACATATCCTATGGCCCAATAATTCCAATCCAATGTATATACTCAACAGGGATGAGCACATATGAATCCTAAAAGACTTGTACAAGTGTGTTCATAGCAGCCTTATTTTTAATAACTCAGAAATGGACTATTATATCAGCAGTCTATCAAATGCAAAATGGATAAATAAATTATATTAGATCCAAAAAATGGAATATTATACAGCAATGACAATGAACAAACTACTGCTACAATAACTGGATGAATCTCTTAAACACAATGTCAAGTGAAAGAGTATATATACATAAGAGTATTTTTTATGATTCCTTTTATATATACTTCAAAAATAGGTAAAACCAATATACAGTGATAGGAATTAGGATAACAGTGGAAGAGGTGATGATGAATGGAAGGGGACATGAGGTGGAGGAGCTTCTGTGATGTTAGTAATGTTTTATTTTCTGAACTGGGTGGTGTTTCCATGGATGTGTTCATTTTGTGGTTATTCACAAAGCTAGACACTTAGAATTTGCATGTTTTATTTATGTAAGTTTTACTTTAATAAAAAGTTTATTAAATTAAATATTATTTTAGAAGGAATGTTCTGGCTGTTTGATGAAGAATGGTTAGGGGAACAGATAAGAGTGGATGCAGGATAACCAGTTAATTGGCCATTGAATATTTCAGGCAAGAAATAATGGAAGATTGCGCTTGGATGGTAGTGATAGAAAAATGGAAGTAACAGCCTGGAGAAACATGAAGGAGAAGAAATTGGCAGTAATAGGTGATAGACTGAAAATAGGAGTAGGGACAGGATCTGTCAAGGAAGGTACCTGGCTTGAAGAGTTGGATGAATCATTCTGGCATTCATTAGAATAGGAAATCTGAGAATGTGGGCAGAGATTTTAATGGCAGCTTTATTGAGATATAATTTTTACACCATAAAATTCATCCCTTAAAGTGTACATTTCAGTTGTTTTTAGTATATTTATAGATATTTTCAACCATCACCACTATCTAAATTTGAGAATCTTTCATCATCCCAAAAAGAGACCCTGTGTTACTCAACATTGTGTCCTCTCCCAGCTGCTAACAAACACTACTCTACTTTCTATATCTATGGATTTGCCTATTCTGGATACTTCATATAGATAGAATCATACAATATGTGATCTTTTGTGATTGGCTTCTTTCACTCAGCATAATGTTTTTAATGTTCATCCATGTTATAGCCTGTATCAATATCCCATTCCCTTTTGTGGCTGAATAACTGAATATACCACGTCAAAGATCAGTTGACTATATTTATGTGAGTCTATTTCTGGGTTTTCTATTCTGTTCCACTGATCTATTCGAATATTGTCTCACCAGTCCACACTGTCTTGATTACTGTAGCTTTATAGCTCATCTTGAAGTTAGGTAGTGTCAGTCCTTCAACTTTTTCTTCAATAAAGTATTGGCTATTCTGAGTCTTTTGATTCTCCACATAAGCTTTGGAATAAGTATGTAGATATCCACAAAATTACTTGCTAGGATTTTGATTGAGGTTGCACTGAATCAATAGATCAAGTTGGAAAGAAATGACACATTGACAATATTGAGCGTTCCTATCCAGGAATATGGATATTCTTCCCATTTATTAAGTTCTTCTTTGATTTAATTCATTAGAGTTTTGCAGCCTCCCTCATATAGATCTTGTACATATTTTGTTAGATTTGTACCTAAGTATTTCTATACCTTTATTTTGGTGCTAATGTACATGGTATTGTCTTTAATTTTAAATTGTTCACTGCTGATATATAGGAAAGTGATGAACTCATGCACATTAATCTTGCTGCTACCTTGCTATAATCTCTTATTAGTTGCGGGAACTTTTTTTTTTTGGTGAGTATTTGAGATTTTCTACATAGACAATCAGTTCATCTGTGAACAAGGACAGTTTTATTGCTTCCTTCCCAGTCTGTATACCTTTTATTTCCTTTTCTTATCTTACTGCATTAGCTAGGACTTCCAGTATGATGTTGAAAAGAACTGCTTAGAAGAGACATCTATGCCTTGTTCTTATTGTTTTTATGTATCTTATGCATTTTATGTTCCTTTATTCTCCCATTATTCCCTTTTTGGGTGTTAAATCAATATTTTCTGGTGTACCATTTCAATTCCCTTGTTTCAGTCACTATATTTTTAAAGTTATTTTCATAGTAATTGCCCTGGGGATGACAACTAACACTTTAAAAAAATCTAATTTGGGAAGAGCCAGGTGGTCCTCCCTTCCCTGTGCCCAACTTTTCATAGGCTGGGAAGCAAAGCTTGAGAAACTTGACGTTTTTTGGGCAGAGTGTGTGTAGCAACAGATCAAAGAAAAAGAGGAAGAAAACATGTTCTCAGTTACAGGGGGTTCTTGCTGAGTTGCCTTTGTCTTGTGGGCTTCTGTTGGGTTTGGTGTTTCCCCCCAGAAGACCGCTGTGTGGGCTTAGAGGCAGCTTGCTCCCTGCCGGATGGGTGATGGAAGCCTAAACATGAGGCAGCCGAGTGGCTGACAAGGTCTTGGTGCTCCAGCAAGGTGTCAGGCCTGAGCCTCTGAGGAAGGAGAACCCAGTCCAGGACATTGGACCACAAGAGACCTCCCGGACCCATGTAATATCAATTGTCGAGAGGTCTCCCAGAGATCTCCAACTCAACGTTAAGACCCAACTCCACTCACTGACCAGCAAGCTCCAGTGCTGGACACCCCATGCCAAACAACTAGCAAGACAGGAACACAACCCCACCCATGTGCAGAGAGTCTAACGAAAGTCATAAGTTCACAGACACTCCAAAACACACCACCAGACGTGGACCTGCCCACCAGAAAGATAAGATCCAGCCTCATCCACCAGATCACAGGCACCAGTCTCCTCCACCAGGAAGCCTACACAACCCAATGAACTAGCCGTACCCACTGGGGGCAGACACCAAAAACAACGGGAAATACAAACCAGCAGCCTGCAAAAAGGAGACCACAAACACAGTAAATAAAGCAAAATAAGAAGACAGAAAAATACACAGCAGATGAAGGAGCAAGATAAAAACCCACCAGACCAAACAAATGAAGAGGAAATAGGCAGTCTACCTGAAAAGGAATTCAGAGTACTGACAGTAAAGATGATCCAAAATCTTGGAAGTACAAAGGAGAAAATACAAGAAACGTTTAACAAGGACCTAGAAGAAATAAAGAGCAAACAAACAATGATGAACAACACAATAAATGAAATTAAAAATACTCTAGAAGGAATCGATAGCAGAAAACTGAGGCAGAAAACGGATAAGTGACCTGGAAGATAAAATAGTGGGAATAACTACTGCAGAGCAGAATAAAGAAAAAAGAATGAAAAGAATTGAGGACAGTCTCAGAGACCTATGAGACAATATTAAATGCACCAACATTTGAATTACCGGGGTCCCAGAAGAAGAGAAAAAGAAAGGGACTGAGAAAATATTTCAAGAGATTATAGTTGAAAACATCTCTAAAATGGGAAAGGAAATAGTCAATCAAGACCAGGAAGCACAGAGAGTCCCATACAGGATAAATCCAAGGAGAAACACGCTGACACACATTAATCAAACTATCAAAAATTAAATACAAAGAAAAAAAATTAAAATCAGCAAGGTAAAAGTAACAAATAACATACAAGGGAATGTCCATAAGGTTAACAGCTGATCTTTCAGCAGAAACTCTGCAAGCCAGAAGGGAGTGGCAGGACATATTTAAAGTGATGAAAGGAAAAAAACCTACAACCAAGATTACTCTACCCAGCAAGGATTTCATACAGATTTGATGGAGAAATTAAAATCTTTACAGACAAGCAAAAGCTAAGAGAATTCAGCACCACCAAACCAGCTTTACAATAAATGCTAAAGGAACTTCTCTAGGCAGGAAACACAAGAGAAGGAAAAGACCTACAATAACAAACCCAAAACAATTAAGAAAATGGTAATAGGAACATACATATCAATAACTACTTTAAATGTAACTGGATTAAATGCTCCAACCAAAAGACAGAGACTGGTTGAATGGATCCCAAAACAAGAGCCGTATATATGCTGTCTACAAGAGACCCACTTCAGACCTAGGGACACATACAGACTGAAAGTGAGGGGATGGAAAAAGTTATTCCATGCAAATGGAAATCAAAAGAAAGCTGGAGTAGCAATTCTCATATCAGACAAAATAGACTTTGAAATAAAGACTATTACAAGAGACAAAAAAAGGATACTACATAATGATCAAGGGATCAATCCAAGAAGAAGATATAACAATTGTAAATATTTATGCACCCAACATAGGAGCACCTCAATATTTAAGGCAAATGCTAACAGCCATAAAAGGGGAAATCAACAGTAACACAATCATAGTAGGGGACTTTAACACCCCACTTTCACCAATGGACAGATCAACCAAAATGAAAATAAATAAGGGAAAACAAGCTTTAAATGACACATTAAACAAGATGGATTTAATTGATATTTATAGGACATTCCATCCAGAAACAACAGAATACCCTTTCTTCTCAAGTGCTCATGGAACATTCTCCAGGATAGATTATATCTTGCGTCACAAATCAAACCTTGGTAAATTTAAGAAAATTGAAATCATATCAAGTATCTTTTCTGAACACGATGCTATGAGACTACATTTCAATTACAAGAAAAAATCTGTAAAAAATAAAAACACATGGAGGATAAACAATACACTACTAAATAACCAAGAGATCACTGAAGAAATCAAAGGGGAAATCAAAAAATAAAGAGAAACAAATGAAATGAAAACACAACGACCCAAAACCTATGGGATGCAGCAAAAGCAGTTCTAAGAGGGAAGTTTATAGTAATACAATCCTACCTCAAGAAACAAGAAACATCTCAAATAAACAACCTAAACTTACACTTAAAGCAATTAGAGAAAGAAGAACAAAAAAACCCCAAAGTTAGTAGAAGGGAAAACATTATAAAGATCAGATCAGAAATAAATGAAAAAGAAATAACGGAAACAATAGTTAAGATCAATAAAAATAAAAGCTGGTTCTTTGAGAAGATAAACAAACTTGATAAACCATTAGCCAGACTCATCAAGAAAAAAAGGGAGAAAACTCAAATCAATAGAATTAGAACTGAAAAAGGAGAAGTAACCACTGACACTGCAGAAATACAAACGATCATGAGAGATTACTACAAGCAACTATAGGCCGATAAAATGGACAACCTGGAAGAAATGGACAAATTCTTAGAAATGCACAAGCTTCCAAGACTGAACCAGGAAGAAATAGAAAATATGAACAGACCAATCCCAAGCACTGAAATTGAAATTGTGATTAAAAATCTTCCAACAAACAAAAGCCCAGGACCAGATGGCTTCACTGGCGACTTCTGTCAAACATTTGGAGAAGAGCTAAGAGCTGTCCTTCTCAAAGTCTTCCAAAGTATAGCAGAGGGAGAACACTCCCAAACTCATTCTACGAGGCCACCATCACCCTGATACCAAAACCAGACAAAGATGTCACAAAAAAAGAAAACTAGCGACAAATATTACTGATGAACATAGATGTAAAAATCCTCAACAAAATACTAGCAAACAGAATCCAACAGCACCTTAAAAGGATCATACACCATGATCAAGTGGGGTTCATCCCAGGAATGCAAGGATTCTTCAATGTATGCAAATCAATCAATGTGATACACCATATTAACATATTGAAGGAGAAAAACCATATGATCGTCTCAACAGATGCAGAGGAAGCTTTCGAAAAAATTCAACACCCAATTATGATAAAAACCCTCCAGAAAGTAGGCATAGAGAGAACTTACCTCAACATAATAAAGGCCATATATGACAAACCCACAGCCAACATCGTCCTCAGTGGTGAAAAACTGAAACCATTTCCACCAAGATCAGGAACAAGACAAGGTTGCCCACTCTCACCACTATTATTCAACATAGTTTTGGAAGTTTTAGCCACAGCAATCTAAGAGGAAAAAGAAATAAAAGGAATCCAAATCAGAAAAGAAGAAGTAAAGCTGTCACTGTGTGCAGATGACATGATACTATATAGAGAGAATCCTAAAGATGCTACCAGAAAACTACTAGAGCTAATCAATGAATTTGGTAAAGTAGCAGGATACAAAATTAATGCACAGAAATCTCTTGCATTCCTATACACTGATGATGAAAAATCTGAAAGTGAAATTAAGAAAACACTCCCATTTACCACTGCAACAAAAAGAATAAAATATCTAGGAATAAACCTACCTAAGGAGACAAAAGACCTGATGCAGAAAGTTATAAGACACTGATGAAAGAAATTAAAGATGATACAAACAGACGGAGAGATATACCATGTTCTTGGATTGGAAGAATCAACATTGGGAAAATGACTATACTATCCAAAGCAATCTACAGATTCAATGCAATCCCTATCAAATTACCACAGGCATTTTTCACAGAGCTAGAACAAAAAATCTCACAATTTGTATGGAAACACAAAAGACCCCGAATAGCCAAAGCAATCTTGAGAAAGAAAAACGGAGCTGGAGGAATCAGGCTCCCTGACATCAGACTATACTACAAAGTTACAGTAATCACGACAGTATGGTACTGGCACAAAAACAGAAATATAGATCCATGGAACAGGATAGAAAGCCCAGAGATAAACCCACACACATATGGTCACCTTATCTTTGATAAAGGAGGCAAGAATATACAGTGGAGTAAAGACAGCTTCTTCAATAAGTGGTGCTGGGAAAACTGGACAGCTACACGTAAAAGAATGAAATTAGAACACTCCTTAACACTGTATACAAAAATAAGCTCAAAATGGATTAAAGACCTAAATATAAGGCCAGACACTATAAAACTCTTAGAGCAAAACATAGGCAGAACACTCTATGACATAAATCACAGCAAGATCCTTTTTGACCCAGCTCCTAGAGAAATGGAAATAAAAACAAAAATAAACAAATGGGACCTAATGAAACTTAAAAGCTTTTGCACAGCAACGGAAACCAGAAACAAGACTAAAAGACAACCCTCAGAATGGGAGAAGATATTTGCAAATGGAGCAACTGACAAAGGATTAATCTCCAAAATATACAAGCAGCTCATGCAGCTCAATATCAAAAAACAAACAACCCAATCCAAAAATGGGCAGAAGACCTAAATAGACATTTCTCCAAAGGAGATATACAGATTGCCAACAAACACATGAAAGGAGGCTCAACATCACTAATCATTAGAGAAATGAAAGTCAAAACTACAATGAGGTATCACCTCACACCGGTCAGAATGACCATCATCAAAAAATCTACAAACAATAAATGCTGGAGAGGGTGTGGAGAAAAGGGAACCTTCTTGCACTGTTGGTGTTTGAGCAATTAGATTGTGACGTGCCTTGGTATAATTTTCTTTATATTTCTTTTGTTTGAGATTTATTGATCTGAATATGTAGGCTTATGTCATTCATATCTCTACATAACTTTTTGAACATATGGAATATAATTACATTAACTTTTTGATAAATAAAAATAGATATCTAGTTGGAAGCAGCCGCATAGCACAGGGAGATCAGCTCGGTGCTTTGTGACCACCTAGAGGGGTGGGATAGGGAGGGTGGGAGGGAGACGCAAGAGGGAGGAGGTATGGGGATATATGTATACGTATAGCTGATTCACTTTGTTATACAGCAGAAACTAACACAAGAATGTAAAGCAATTATACTCCAATAAAGATGTTTAAAAAAAATCTAATTTGGAATAATACCAACTTAATTTCAACAATATACAGAAAATTGGTTCAATATACCTCCATTTCCTCCCCTTTCTTTGTGCAATTATTGATAGGCAAATTATATCTTTATACATTATGATCTTATCAACACAATTTAAAAATTATTGTTTTATGCAGTTGTCTTTCAAGTCAAATTAAGAAGAAAATAAGAGCAAACAAAAATACATTAATATTGTCTTTTATATTTATCTGTGCAATCACTCATTTCAGTGCTCTTTATTTCTTCTTGTCAACTTAAGTTGATGTCTAGTATCCTTTCATTTCAGCCTGAAGAGCTCCTTTAAGAATTTCTTGTAGCGTAAATGTTCTGGGGTTTTCCAGGGAGCTGCCAGACAGGTCAAATAGTGATAATTCTCTGGGGATGGATGTTTTGAGAGGACTCCAAAACTGTTTTGCCCCTTCTAGTTGCTGATAGGCTGCTGTTTTTCACAGCTACTGTGATTTTGAGGCTTTGGTTTTCAAAGACTACTGCAAAGCTAGAGGGATGGAGATGAGTATAAGTCAAGTTAAAACACCATGAAGTTCACTGTTCTTACTGAGATTCAGCCATTTTTCTGAAATAAATTGCCCATGAATTGTTGCAAGCCTTGGGTTAATTGATTTAGATATTTTTGCTAGTATTCCCATTGTTTTTATGGATGAGCAGATTTTCAAAGGTCTTTACACTCTAGAAGCATTCTAGAAGTGCTTCTTTAGGTGCAGATTTTAGGAGAAAGACAATGAGGTCAATTTGGGGCTAACTGAGTCAAATTTGCCTTTGAGATACCCAAGAGGAGATGTCCAGTAGGCCGTTAAATATATGCATCATTTAACAGATGCAATTGTTAGTATATATTTTTGGACTTCAGTTGAAGAGGGTTGAGTTATCATATTTCTCAGTCCACTGCATGTTAACATCATTACTTCATGCAAAGCCCTTCTCTGGTATGTATGTATGCATACATGCATGTATATATATGTATGTATGTGTACTTACATATAAATACCATTTCCATTCTTCCTCCCCCTCCGTAGATAATCATTTTGATGTGTTTAATATGTATCTTTTAGTTCATTAAGTGTTCTCCTAAAATGTGTATTATTGTTTTGTGTTCATGTTTTGTGTGCAAGCAAAAATTATTGTATCTCATATATACACACATAAACACATACACACACATCTGAAGGATTCTTAAACTTGCTGTACACTGGAATCACCTGTGTAGCTTTAATCTGATGCCCAACTTATAGCCCACACACAAAAAATCAGAATCCATTGGGGTAGGACCCAGGCATAATAAATTTTAAATTACACTAGGTGATCCCAATGTGCAGCCAATTTTGAGAACCAGTGATACATATCACTCTGCTTCTTACTTCTCAAACCCAGCAGTATATTTTAAAGATATGTTCATGTCTCTACATGTGCATCTAGTTCAGAAATCAGCAAACATTTTCAGCAAAGGGTCAGATTTAAAATATTTTCAGCTTTGCAGGTTATATGGTCACTGCTGTAACCCTGCTCTGCTGCTGTAATGTGAAAACAGCCATAGACAATATGTAAATAAATGGACATGGCCATGTTCCAATAACATTTTATTTACCAAAAAAACACACCAGGAGATGGACCATATTTGGCACGTGGGCCATAGTTTGCTGACCCCCGATCTAGTCTTTTGCTTCCAACTACTGGGCATCTCCACAGAATATTTACTACGTGTTCCCTATCTTTTCTTCTAGCTAGAGGCTAGTTTGCATCTAACTCTCCATTACTGCAAGTAATATGGCAATGAATATGCATCCGTCTATCTATCCATATCCTTATGGCCCCATACAACAATTTATATGGGAATTGCTGGACCATCTGTCATAAGTACAGTTACTTCGATCATATACTTCTAGGTCTCTCCAGAATGACTGTACCAATCTACCCACCATTAAGACATAAGGATTCCTAGATCTTTACATCCACACCAACACTTGGCGTTATATAGCTGTCTAAAATTTGCCAATTTAATAATTAACTTTGCATTTCTCATTTTTTAAATTTGTATGATTATCCTGTTAATACTCCTCTCTCATAAAACACTATGCATGTTCCATGAGGGCAGGGACCTTGTCTAGTTTTGCTCACTACTCTATTTTTAGCACCTAGCATAAGCTTCGCATATAGTAGTAGGTGTTCCATAAATATTTGTGAAACAAGTAGATGGGTATATGAGCGCTTCTGTGTTAGTTGTACAAAAATACTCATTTCTTTATTGATAAGTTTGAGCTGGTGACCTGAGGTTAGTAAAGGGAACCTGTTTAGAGTAGCTGGGTTCTTGACCTCAAGAGGACTTATACTCTGCGAAAGAGGGCAAAATGATTCATTCATCCCACTTATTCACAAAATATTTTAAACACTTATCGTGCTATGTGCCAGACATTA
This sequence comes from Eschrichtius robustus, assembly GCF_028021215.1. NCBI lineage: Eukaryota > Metazoa > Chordata > Mammalia > Artiodactyla > Eschrichtiidae > Eschrichtius > Eschrichtius robustus. The sequence continues at coordinate 42,665,518 of NC_090845.1, forward strand.
TGCACAATGGTGGTCAATACAGATACAGCCCTGCCCTTAGGGAGCCCACAGTGTGATGCGAGATGTCAGCGGGTTGACAATTATTTAATTGTTATACATTACTGGGGAAGTATCAGATTCTCTGGAGGCTCTAGCAAGTGTGTCTTAACCTAATCTAGCAGGAGTGGGGGAGGACAAGTATGATATTATATAAGATGACTCCTTATAAACGCCCAGAGAGTTTCCCTGGCAATGGGATGTTGAAGGAATTCAGGGATTCATAGGAGGGAACAGTAATATTCTAGCAGCATTATACAAACAAGCTTGGATATGTCTTCAAGCTGTTCTGCAAATAGTGGAGTGATTTAAAGGAGTTTAAGATAATTATGCTTAAATCTCTTCTTCCCCAATTATTCTATTTTAGACTGCTAGAGAGGAATTGCTGTACTTGTTCCCTTTTACTTTATTAGTTGTAAAATAAACAGATATCCAGGTTCTCAGAAATGCAAAGGGTGCCTTACTTCTTTGGCCAATGGCTGATATAAATAATCTTCAGTAAGCCATAACTGATCTCATGCAATTTTGAAGGTTTTAACTGCTTTAGGAGAAATTCTGGATTCCCGGGGAAACTAAAGTTGAAATTTAATGGCTTGCATTTGCTTAAGAGCACTCCTCCCTCCCCACCCCGACATACACACCCTGAAGAGATTTAAAACCTCCGTAAAAATCCACGATTTCCAAGCAACTACTTCAGCTATCCTTGTTTAGTCTTCCTTCCCTTTCAATATCTTTTATTTTCATGTCCCCCTCCCCATTTTCTCCTTTTCCTTCCTGTAACAAGCTTAGCAAACAAGGACAGGTAGATCTTTATTTTTTGCTTTATTTTACATTTGGAAGAAAGCTGGGGGCATCTAGTCCATACCACACTGTTAGAGACAAAACTGTGGTCCAGAAGGCTGAGCAACCTCTCCATATTATGGGTTCATTCTCAGTGGGCGAGGGAGGCAGGAATCAGGACAAATATCAAAGAACAGTTCTAGATGAGGAAGAGTCAGGAAAACAAAGACTGGCACAGAAGATTAAAAGCAGCAACCAAGAACACACAGATGCCAGTATTCCATGGACTCTGTGTTCTCTTGCTTCTGTTTGATGACTGCCCTAGAATAAATCTTGAACCCTACTACATTCAGAACACCGTGGTGGACGTGGATGAACACAGAAAACACTGAAGTCTTTACTGGTGTGAGGGTTATTCTCTGTTACCAGCCCCCCTTCCCTGCCCCATTCTATTCTCTACTCTTCTCTGCCCTACTTTGTGATCTGGGAGGAGACTCCCCATGGACTGAATCGCTGGCCTCCTTTACCCCAGGCTCTGGTTGGGTTGGGTCAATGGAAGGCACAGGCATGAGATAGGACGACAGAAGGAGAACATGCAGAGATATTCCTCCTGCACCCGCACTTCTCTGACAGTGGCTGAGATCTTTCATGACCACAGCTCCCACTGGATAGCCCTTCCCTTCTCCAGGTGCCAGCTCCCACAGGGTTCTATTTCTTTCCCATATTCTTCTCAGCCATACAGATGGTAAGGGCTTCCCACCATGCTAATCTCTGGGTGCCTCAACAACTCTTATTTGTTCTCATAACCCAGTAGGTGGTCCCTTCATTAAAGTCTCTTCATTTGAATCTTATGAGTTGGATTCTATTTCCTGTTGGGATCATGACTCATATGATGGTTCCTCTAGGTCTATCTTACAGTCTTTTTGTGAATAGTATTAGCTGTAGAACAGTATTGTGGAAATTTAGAGGAAGGAGAACAAAACCTCTGATCTTACAGGCTTATTGCAGAAATGTGAAAAACACAAACACACACACAGGGACACAAGTCTCAAATCCCAATAAATAAGAGCAATATCAACTCCATATGTATAGAGACAGGTGCAAGATACACATAAGTAGGGAAGTGGGGGAGATAAACATACGTCTCTGAACCTCTGTTCCTACCAGAGTGTGCCTCACCAATGCCTGCTTGTGCTGTGAACTCTCTCATCTGGCAAGATGATCATAACATGATGTTACCCCAGGGGAACCTACATTTTAGCTTGCCAGTCACTGGAGAGAGGTCTTGTTGCTTTGTGTTTCATTTGGTGAAGGTAATGCTTCCTTATGGGAAAATCATTCAGTTCTAAGGTATTTTATGTTTTCCTGTTTCTCTAAAGTCGGTCATTTCCTAAACAGTGTGTATCTGTTTCCCTTTATAATAGCCCAGAGGAAATAAAAGCACATTCTGTTTAGGAGAAGGAAAAATATCAGTTTTAACCCTATAAGTATTTTTGATGTTGTTGTTTTCTTAAGATAGTGGATCTCATGCATGATGGGCAAATGTCCCTCTCTCTACGGCTTGCCTGGGCATGTGCCCATGAGCTGGGTGATGAGTGTCTTTGTAGACTGAGACTACTTTCTCATCCATTCTGTATACTGTGGGGTGAACATCTTCAGCTGCTTGAAGCCTGATACATTTTTAGTCTTGTTTTAGCCAATGTGCTAAACTGAAGCACAAAGGGCCTTTCATAAATCTATTCCCACTGGAGTTTTTGGGGGTTAAAGAAAACTCTTTTCTGTGACTATGTTCTAGATAGCCCAGAAAAGCCCATGTTAATGATGCCCAGGGATATGCTGTTAGTAATATCTCAAGAAAGCTGACAGGGCAAAGGCGAAGGCATCAGAATTTTACCACTTTTTAATTCTCTAAGTAATTTAATTGAGAAGGAAACTTTGGGAAGCCTGAAAGGCAGGACTTCTTGTTACTGTATTATAAATAAATTTAATCTAACTGTACATGAGAATTCATTCATTCATTTAACAGAAATATATTAAGAGCTTACTATGTGCCAGACACTAAGAAAGGTATAAACTACATTTAAAGTAAAAGAGGAATGGTCTTGGTTCTCAAGAAGTTTACAGCTTGGTGGCTTATCTGTTCACTACCATTTAAAGGCAACCCCGGAAGATAAATAACATTTTTGGACTTATTTCTTAAGTTGTTTCACTTGTTTTACCACAGGCCATAATAAGTGGTATCGTATATTGCAGTTTTATCTTCTTTAATCATTACAACCACTCTCTGAGGTCAATAAGGTTAGTATAATACCCCTCATCTTATAGGTGAGGAAACCAAAATACTATGTAAGTTAGGGGTTTACCCTGCAATCATGCATCTGGAGGAAGTCAGGCCCCAGACCTCACTCGGAGAAAGGCCTTTGCTTCCTCCACTTTACTACTGTCTGCACCTGGCCTCTGTTACTATTTTTTGCATGTGTTAATCCGATTGATCTCCCAGAAGATGTTAAGCTCCTGAAGGCTAAGTGTCATATACTTCTTTGAACTACTCAAAACATTGAACTTAATGCTGAAGATATTGTTAATCCATATGGATTGGGTATATTGACTTAGTAAGATTTAAGTTAAAATTTGAGATGTGCTTGAAAGAACAAGGTAATTTAAACTCACCTCTCCAGGACCTCCATATTTAAAGGGTGTTGGCACTGACTTCTTGCTTTCCAAATGACATTCTTCTGGATGGGTTTAATTTACTGTGGGTTAGGATAAATGGGAGGGTATGAGACCATTACCTGTGAGACTTAATGGCTGAAGCTCTTACACACTTCATTGGAAGTAAATGCATGAGTAATTCTCGCGTGGCTTAACCAGGCCCTGGATTTCACTTGGGAGATTATGATTTTAATTTAACATATCCTGCTGTACAGTGTGTGAAATATGCAGCCAGCAGCGATTGCTGTGAGATGAAAGCCCAGTTGTGTTTATTTTAAGAGACTTGCGGTTCTTTGCCAAGGCCAACATTCCTGGGCAATGAATAGCCTGAGTGAATCATTCAAAGTAGGTGAGAGGTCAGAAGCCTGAAGAAAAAAAAATGAAAGCTGAAAGGTTTTCCTCAGTCAAATGGTAGGCATTTGAAAAGGCATTTATAAAGCAGAAGATATTACAGAAACAGGTATTTCTTTTTCAAGATGACTCTTTTGCAGGTGGATCCCAAAGACCTCTTCCTTAGCTCCAGCTAATTAGCCCTGATGTTGTTCACCTTTCCTGGAAATCAGAGCAGAGAAACACTCTGGTTCCTATCTCTGGCTCTGGACAATGGCCTCACTGGGGAACAGAGCAATAGCCATGTTCTTGAGGGCAATGTAGACACATCCTCTGTTAGGAGCAGGCTGGCATACTGCTCACATGGCATGAGTTTGGTGAGTTTCCAACAAACCTTCATAACCAACTCTAGATTCCTTATGTATCCAGCATTATGGAATGTCAACCAGCATGACATTAAATGTTGAGGATATGACAATTATTTACTGAACACCTACTGTGTAGCAGGTAGCTATTTAATCCTCATTCATCCAATCACGCGGATATTTCAAATTCCCTTTTTATGAATGAGGAAACTAAAGTTTATAGAAATGAAGTCACTTAGATAGTTAGTGTTCAAGACAAGATCCAACCTGAGTAGGATGGAAAGAACCCCCTCTATTACCATCAGCTATAATAGCTGGAATTAAAAGAGTACCCAGTATATTCTCTGAAAATATGAAATGCAACTGCTATCTTTATATGAACGACAACCAACAAACAAACCAATTCATGCTATTCACTATATCCTAGAGTATCAAGAAGGAAGATACTCTCTGTAAGTCCAGCCTTAGGAGAAACCAGAAGAAAACAAATCACAAAAGTTACCAAAGCTGGACCTAATCCCTATTCTCAGGAAGCAAACAGGGATTTGTATGTGAAAAGGGCCTGAAACTTGGACACCAGCAACAGGCCAGGGATAACAAAAATCCATCCCAGTTGTCCCTTGAGCTATCCCTTGAGATCAAGCGACGGCGTCTCGAGAGCCTCCAGTATTCCACGCAGGGCCTCTGGAAGGGAAACCCAGCAGGTCATATCAGATTTTCCCTGAATTATTTCATTTAGTAATTAGCCATCATCCTATGGAGCAAGAAGGGACTGGTTGAGATAGAATGGGGCGAGGTAGAATAGACCAGGGCACATCACTGAGGCTGGGTCTGATGGAAAGTTCTGGGGCAGAACAGAAACAGTTCACTGAAAGCAGTTCCAGGGTGGAGGGCAGTTCCAGGGTGGAGGGCAGCCCCTGGACAGCAAGAAGGCTCCCCCTGAGCAGTGGGGTATAAAGCTCAAGAAAGAAGTCCTGAGTAGGAAGATGGAAGTTAATTCACTAGAGCTCATCTGAGGGGGCAGCAGCGATGACGAGCATCTGGAGAAGCATCTTTTTTTTTTTTTTTTCTGGTCACCCCATGCAGCTTGAGGGATCTTAGTTCCCCGACCAGGGCCACGGCAGTCAAAGCACCAAGTCCTAACCACTGGACTGCCAGGGAACTCCCTGGAGAAGCATCTTTTTAAAGGCTCCCATCTGTGCTTTCAGTTGAGTTTTGGTGGTGACAGGGTGTATGTGTGCATGTGTGCGTGTGTGTGTGTGTGTGTGTGTGTGTGTGTGTAGGTAAAATTTTCTCTTAGAGGTTATTTTGTTGGAGTCTTTACTTTCCCTTCCATTACCTCCACAGCGGGTGTGTTGGGGAACTTATACTGGAAGAGGCTTTTGAGAGCTGCGCTTTGTGGGAATGTTCTTGGCAAGCTCTGACGTAGACGTGGCCACAACTGATGATTCTCCAAGGAATCTGGGTGTTTCATCTGTTCCAGGGGGATTTGGTGACGTAACAGAGACCTCTATATGAAGGAGCGATGCATATACACGTGAGGGAGGGGGTCTGGGAAACATCTGGGAATGGTTTTCCTCTGGTCCATCCTTGTCTCCCTGGGTTTCTCATTTCCCTGACCATTGCCCTGCTGTCCCTATCTGGCGGTAGGCATCCTTTGTGGTTTATTTTTCTTTTGCCCTTTCCTGAGCCCTAGCTGATTGAAGACACTGCTGCAGTCATTTTCAACACACCCACTCTGTTACCTGTCCAATCTGCCACAGGCTTATCCCTGAGGGGACCTATAAATGGGGCTTTTACAGCTCCCGATTCAGAGCAGAGGTGGATGCTGGCGGGGGACCGGCAGCCTTTGAGATGAAAGTTGAGCTGACACTGGCTGATTTTATACAGTCTGGAGAACAGGAGGGAGGAGGCCAGCTGTCTCTGGTACATGGCCCTGAAGGGGACAAATGAGCAGAGGCCACTGCCCAGTCTGTGGGGAGAGGAAAGGTGGGGGTGGTGAAGATGATCTTCTCGCCAACCCCTGACCTGTAGGGCTGCCTGTAATCCGCTTCCACATCCACTCCTTCTTCTTAGAGAATGTAGAAAGTAATGTATGGATATGAGCTGACCACACGTGTAATTCTCGCTTATGTTTTGAGCATTTGTTTGTTTATTTAACAAACATACATAGCATTGACTACATTCCAGGCGCTATCTTAAGGGCTTTACAAATATTAGCTCACTTAATTCATTATAACCATAGGAAGTAGGTACCAATATTATCTTCATTTTGCAGATTAGGAAACAGCAGTACAGGTTAATTACCTTGCCCAAGATCCGACCCTTAGTAAGTTCAGAGCCAGATGCAAATGCCCCAGAATTGTGCACCTTGCTGTGCTAACCTCTTTCCTAGCATGTTAATAAGAAAATGAATGAAGTGCCTAACACTATATAATACCATGTAAGAATAACAATTGTTTTTATGGTTGTAATAAGCTAGTGGTTTACTCCTATAATGTTTGCAGATGGCTTAAAGATCTGTGAAGAAACAGTTCTTGCACTGGAAGCGTCAGTTCAAATCCTGGTTCTACTACTTGTTAGCTGTGAGATATTGTCCACGTTCCTTAATCTCTCTATGCCTCCGATTCTTAATATTTAATGTGGAGATGATAATAGTCTTTACCTTATTGGTTTGTTGTGATTATTAAATAAGGTAATGTTTGTACAGCACTTAGCAAAATGCCTGGTACAAAGTAAGTGCTCAGTAAATATTGTTGTTCACTTTACTACCTGTTGCCATTGAATTAAATCGCTTTTAATCCTTTGGAGTTTCTTTTCATTTTGCCAATTAGTCACTTATTTTCAGGGATTTCCTGGTAATACTGCCTTACATTCATTTATGGAAACATAAATATGTTTCAAGCCTTCAAGTGAGTTATTCCATTTAATTTTGAGGTTGATGGGGCAGGTATAATCTCCTTGTTAAGAATATGGAAAATGAGGCCAGAGAGATGAAATGACCAAGTCATGTCTACATAGATATGACCAGTGATGATAGATTTTTGACTAACATTGTAATACTGTTTGAACCATGTCTGCACATGCACAAGCACACACGCATGCACACACACTCACATACACACACACACTCCCTTTCCCTTGGGCTCCCTAATCCTGTGTCACCTAACACAAACTCTTGAATTTCTTGCTATCTACATTAGCAAAGACTCATTTTCTCCACATGATTCTTAGGGTGATGAAGAAATAACCTTCTGCAGACTGCTTCTTCCTTCTCCCTTTACCTCTCCAACTCACATTTAATGCTTTGGGGACTCACTAAACTTGTTTCCAGGACTGAAAGACAGATCATCTCCTATTTCCAATTTTCAGAGAGCGTGAGAAAGGCAACAGATAGGACTAAAGACCGCTTTATCCATGAACATTGTTTGTCTGTCAAGGCTGAGACTAAAATATGGACCTCAGATCTAATGTTTTATGCAATGAATTTGGGTTAAACACAGAGGGTGGCCTTTTACTTTCAGAGCTAAAGAGAAGAGGCTTGACGTCTGATGAGTCTGGATAGGGCTGGTTGGAGAGTGACTGGATAGGCTGGGCTTGGCCTTGTGCTGCATGGAAAGCTCTGCCTGGGGCTCAGGCCTTGAGATCCAGCCAAGAACTCCTGGATGTGGGGGAAGAGAGGCTTAAGTAGGTGGGGGTGGGTGGGTGCTCCTGTAGTTTCTAAGAGGGCAGCTGGTGTTCCCTTGCACATGATTACAAGTCAGGTTTTATATTTTTGGCCATGGGACGTTTTCTTAAACTTTCCACAGCTACGCAGCTGCTGCCTGGAGAGGAGGTGCTGTAAGGATGTCACCATGCAACAAGTCTAATGTTGTTGCCTTCTGCCCCTCCATCTAGACCTTGACCTCTCATGCTGTCCTCCCCCACTTTCTGACCAGGACCTTCCCCCCAGTACAAATCTCCTTCTACCCCCAAACTCGAATAATTGTTTCTCTAGATCTGGCTTTGTGTTTGCTGACCTGGTAAACAAATTCTCATAAGGCTCTGAGGTGTCAGTGATTGTGGATTTGTATGTTGCCCCCTTCATGTTAATCAGAGCTTTCTGGAAGCAAAACCTTAACCTGAAAGATTGAACCTAATGATGAGATTTCAGGCACTGGTGTGCAGACCATGACGGCTCTCAAATTACACTACCCAGAATGCTCACTCTTCTGCCCCCCCCCACCCCCAACAATAAGACCAACCCAGAATCTTTATGTAAACAGACACATAAGCTCTTTTGATGAAAATCCTGGAGAGGTGGTGAAGCGTGGTGGTTAAGATTAAGGCTCAGGAAAGTGGAAATGCATCACACCCTCATTTATGTTTTCCAACCCATCCTGTCCTGGCATGTGTGAACACACACACACATACACACTCTGTTCTCTTACCTTCCTGCTTCCTTAGACTTGACCCAGCAGTCAGCGAGGGGGACTTCTTAGCACAGGGGGAGGAAAATTTCCTGGTGAAACTCACTGGCAATGAAAAATGTTTGGTCACAGCCACGCAGCCCCATGGCTGGTCTGCCTCTGAGGGGACGCCTGAATAAGACTTAGTTGTGGTTTAGAGTTCCCTCTAGCCCTGAGATTCTGTGAACTTTTCTCCCTCCCACCTTCCTTCAACAACAGGCCCTCCTGGGTGATTTTGGCAATGTCATGTGGGACGCAGATGCTACCATCCCTCACCCCTTCCTTTCAGTACTTTCTGTGAGAGGAAGTCCAGGATGAAGAGCCACCTCAGCAGTGAGTAGTTTGGGAGTAGTAAGGAGTATTCCTTGCACATGTAAACCCTGATTTGAAAAGATATCCTCATGATGAAAGTCACTGCATGGGGGTATTCTTAAGGATGACTCTCATTTTTCTGGGTGACAGGTGGGAAGGTACACCCAGGACTCAGTAGTGACCTTTCTGTGTGATGGAGTGGACAGAAATCGTGCATTCTCCTGAGGCTGTAACTGTAATGTTTGTCTCATAAAAGCTGGGAGGAATGGAGGATTGTGGGGGAGGGAGGATTACCAACCATAAGCAGCAGGAGGTGATCTGTTCAGAGGTCATGGAGGAGGACTGTCCACATACAGTGGACAGGAAAACCATGCCCCAGATGGCAGCATAAATATTCAATTACACATCAGATCCTTGGCAGAGGACATTTGAGTCTTTGCTTCCTACCCCAGGTAACAGAACCTTCCCTCTGCATGTCCATAAACAGGATATAAAGCCAGGTACAGGGCCCCAAAGGAGAAGCAACTAGGCTTAGTAACAGAAAGACCTAACCATATAGGTCATAGAGATGAGAATTTTAGTTCTAGACCACTTTTAACCACCTGTGTAACCTTGGGCTAGTCTCAAGCCTTTCTTTCTTCATCTGAAGAATTATGTTATAATTTCTACATTGGAGGGATATAGTGAGGGCTAGATGAGTGTCATAGGTTGAATTCTGCAGAAACAGAGCCTGAGATGAGGATTCTATGCATGTAACTTATTAAGGCAGTGCCCCCAGGGAGACCAGTAAGGCAGTGGTGAAGCAAGAGAGGGATGGGAAAAAAACTAAGCAAGGCAAAGCCCAGTGTCATTCTGACTGCAGGGAGCTCTGGAGAGTAAATTATACCAAAGAGTTGACGCAACAGAAGGCTTTCCTGTTCCAGCCAGTCATTGGCCAAGGGCCTTGGGGTAGAGGATGGCAGTGAATGTAAACTACCAGGCGTTTCCAGTTCTCTGTGTCTGAAGGGTGGCTTCAGGTTTGGTATGGGCTGTTAGAAGCCAAAGGACACTGAAGCTGGGAGAGGCGTTCATAGGAAAAGTAGAAGGAATAAAAGGGCTCTTGGGCAGAAAAATGAGAGTATCTGCTACAATGGGAAAATATCCTCATTGGTCAGGGATTCATCAGAGATTACCCAAAGTATAAGGATCTGCTCTCAACCAGGAATGGAATACCAGCTCATTCTCCCAGACGTCTAGAGAGAGAGTATGATGTCCAACTATCTGCAAGTGATCTAATACTGAAAGCCACAACAAGCAAAGGAACATTTAGAGGATGTTGTGTAAGGGGACCACCATTCCTCTCCTCCATTAGGCACTTCGTACTCTGTCCTCATACAGGGCAGAGACCAGAAATACTGACTTGGTTATATTAGCTTAGGCCCTCATAGAACCACCTTCACTGTGTAGTAGGTCAATGCTTGTAAAGCCCACCAACCAAAGAGCTCCAGGAACACACTAGTCATTGTTGAGCTCATTGCAGCAAAAAAAAAAAAAAAAAAAAAAAAAAAAAAAAAAAAAGCATGTACCAGAGGAATCGTGGAATGTCTTGGAAAGGGGGAGCGGCCAGGGACCTCTGACCGAATTTGGGTTTACTCCAAGCGATTTCCAAGAGAAATTAGGGAAGAAGGGGCCATTCTGGATTGGACATTTTCAAGAGCAGGAGCAATTCAATGTTTTGGCATCTTAATAGTTTTCATACAGGACAAACGAACTGTAGAAATGATCCCTGAAAGTATTGTTTTCATATAGGATAAGCAAGGCTGGAATTGTCACTGGTAAAGGGACAGCAGTCACTCATGTTAGTCAGAGAAGGAGGATGTTTAGTCATTTTTTGTGATTACCGAGTGGCTTTATCTTGTTCCAAATATGATCATGGGGTGGCCTTGTCCCAGCACTGTTTATACGAGTTGAGACCTGGCTGCCAGCAGGTCCGTTTCTCACTTTCTCTGCTTGTCAGCAGGATGTATTTCATTTTCTCAATGACACACCCTTTCTTTCTCACAAAGCTAAAAGAAACAACCCTACTAAATCTGCTCCTGCAGCAGCAGTACAAATTCTAAGGAGCATACCAGCCCTTGTCCCACCTGGGATATGCCACAAAACCCCCATGGGAATTTCATTCAGAATTTAACACCAAGAAAAATGATTCCACTTGAGACATGATAGCCTTTCTTCATCATGATAGTAAGGTCTAGGCGATCCATCTTACTTTTTTTTTTCTTTTAGCTTTTAGGATGCTCAGAGCCAAATGTGAGACTCCTTTAGACATTGACCTTTATGTTTAGCACATTTGCACTCACTTTTCACCCTAACCTGAATTTTCTATTTCTATTTTTACTATTTTTTTCCTGGTATTGTTAGCTTCTTCAGATAAAAGTGGGGAAGAAATGAAGTCCCACTTTGAGCCATGTTGCACAGCTTGAAGCTAATACAAAATTAGATCTTGCATCAGTTCCCAGTTATTTTACGGATGTAATCTGTCTCTTATAATTTAAGGGAAGATCATCTATCTTTTCCTTCTTCAATTTCCTTCCTCCCCATAACATAGTATACAGAAATGGGAGATAGATGTTATCTGGAAACTCTTTGCGATGGGATTCTTGCAGTCAGACAGTAGAGGTCACCATGGAGCTGTGCGTGATGGAGCTCACAGACTAGGAAACTTAGCCGAGTGGGTCTGAAATGATAGAAGACTTAACTATTCGATTCAGATGTGTATCCTTTTTGCTCTGGTCATTCAACAGACAGCACTTTGCAGTGGTTGGCTTCGATGTCACTTTGGTAATATAATTGTTTAGAGGAGAGAAGGTGGCTTTTATATATTGTTTACCAAAAAAAATTCCATTTTAAGCACTAAGGAACTCTGAAAAAAAATGGTTACAAAATGTGTTTACTTAAATATTGTGAAATGAGGATGGAAATTCGCAGTGCAGGGTATTTGTCATCTGCTCATGACTAGCAGATGGCCGCCTCCCCCTCCTCCTTTGCAAGCTCAATGACTCACATCTTACAGGGTGTGCAAATTGAAATTTCGAAACTCTCCAGAGTAGAGGTGGCAGTGCCATAACTCGATGCAGGAGAAGCGTGCCAGCCAGATGACTTTGCCAGCCAGCATGCTGCCAAAGACTTCACAAAATGTCTCTCTTATTGGAAAGAAAAGCGTTTGGATGTCTCTCTGCACGTGTTCGATGCGCCATTTCTGAAAGGATACAAGGTATGCTTCAGGCTGTGGGTGAGCCTGTGTGTATGAAAGGGAGCAGGTAGTCTGCCAGCCCAGAGCTGGGTAGTAATTGCTCCTACCAAGGTGAATCATGCAAGATAGACTCACCTGTTTTGGCTTGTCAGCTCTAGGATGGTGGCAAGTCGGCCTTCAGCCATCGATAGAACAAAGTCTGAGCTATTATCACATGCTCCAAAAATAGGAGGCTATAGTTTAGAAAGATATGTCATCTAAGTTCAAAGTTTTTTTTTTTCTCTTTTGTTTAATTAAGAGGAACTCTGAGTCTGCTGCTTAACCAAAAAATGAGGGCTGTATTTTAGGCAATTCTATTTGTTTAAAAAAATAGAGTCCTGAGAACCAGGAGGACTAACAGCAAAATTGACTTTTACCTGCAGATCTCACTTCCCTTCATGTGGTAACTAGTTACCAAAGATGCCCCCCTGTGATGAACTGCACCACCTGGTATTCACACCTTTGTGTGGTCCCTTCCTTTTAAAGCCAAAGAAAGCCTTGCAGCTTCCACTTGGGTCTCCTGGAACACTCACTGTGGGAGAAGACAGCTGTCACATAAGAAGCCTGACTACCCTGAGATCACTTTGCTTTGAGGAAGCTCAAGCTGCCACCTGAAGAGGCTGTGTGGAGAGAGAAATACCTGATAAGCCCCTAGCTGTTTCAGGCATCTCAGCTGATAAGCCAGACATGTGACTAAGGAAGCCATCTTGGACATCCAGCTGAGGTGAGGCTTCTGATGACTCCATCCATCTGACTGCAACCACCTGAGAGAATGCAGCATCACCTAACTGAGCTCAGTCAACCTATAGGACCATGAGAGATAATAATAATTTTTTTAAGCTACTATATTTTGGTGTAGTTTGTTACACAGCAATAGATATAACCCAAACACTTCAGATTGAGAGAGAGAGAGAGAGAGATTGAGAGAGAGAGAGAGAGAAAGTTAAACATGAAATGCAATTGCACTGACCTGACTCCCTTCTTTTTTTCTCACCCCAGATAGTGTCTATGAGCAAATCTCATAACCTCTATTTTATTTTTTTTCTTTTTCTTTTTCACTTCTCGGATTTTTTAAAGTTTTTAAAATTGAAGTATAGCTAATTTACAATGTTTTGTTAGTTTCAGGTGTACAGCAATGTGATTCAGTTATATAGGTTGTTGGAAGCACTTTTGATAAGGCCTGAACCTCCAATATTTTCTAAGGGAACTTAGACACTAGTGATGTGATGAACATGCAAGTGAAGACAGAAACAGAATGGCCTTAGGGGCTGCATCAGTTGGGGACATACTCTATGGAGCTATGAAGTAGGAGAGAACCTGGAAGTCATTCAATGCAACAGTAGAATTGTCAGCCCTGGGGTCCCCTTTCTTTGTTCATTATTGAGTACCTAGACATCTAAAATGTGTAAATAACTGGAAATGGACAAAAATGTCCAGACAGGTTATTTCGAGTAATGAAGAGATGATGTTATCAAAGAAGATTAAAGGTTCTAAATTAGGGGAGCCTAGCTGAACAATGGTTAAGGAATGGAAGCATATGAGGATGTCAGTGCCAAAGAGAAAGGTGTATCTTAGTCATTTGCAGCTTTGGGTTAGAGCCTATGAGGGAGGAGGAAGAAGAGGGACAGAGAGCAATGGAGTCAAGAGGAAGAGACAGGCTCAGGATGTATAAATAATAGGATCTTTAGGTTAAAATCTCTTCAGTCAACCACAGCCATTGCAATTTAAGCAGGCAAATTTTGATATAGCAGAAGAAGTACCAACGTGCCTATCGGGAGGTCTTTGTCCTGCTACCAACAGGCAGTATAGACTTGGCAAGTACCTTGCCCTCTCTGGGTCTCAGGAAGGCATGTGGTAACTTATAAAAGTCTCTACAAAGGCAAAGTATTATATCAATTATAATAAAATGAGCAGTAGTACTTTACGCAATCTAAGCTCCTTTTCAACTATAAAAACCTTATGGTTCTAAACTGTAGAAATAGGAGACAGTTTTAGAACTTAAAAATTAGGTAATTAGGCTTCTAGACTGGAGATAGGTATAAAAAGCTTTGATTGAGATTTTGTGTAATACATAATGGAAAATGTTTAGGTAAGGGTAAGGATCTTTATTTTATTTCTTGATATATCCCAAGTACCTAGAACAACGCCAACATGTAGCAGATGCTAATAAACATATTTGTGGATTGACTGAATGAGCTATTCCTGGGAAATCAAGGACAAAAATGGCCTAAAAAGCAGACACATCAACTATAAGTCTGTCCTTATCTCTTATTTTTATGAAATTTTCTCACTTAGTTCTATTGCTTGGCAAACACTGATATACAAATTTCTAAACAATATTTAGTCTTGCTTCTCTTCTTTATTTTAAAGATAAATAGGGAAGCATGTATTTTTCCAACTAATGTTAACTCACTAGTTTATACTTTTTTTATTTTTACATTTTTAATTAAGAAAAATCTCAAGCACATAAACAGAATACCCACCACCCAGATTCAGCAATTATCAACATTCCATGATTCTAGTTTTATTTATACCTCCATCATTTCTTACTCCCACTGGATTATATGTGATTATTTTTTAAAATAGATTTTCCTCCATCTAATAAAACAAAATTTAGCATTCCATTTATCTTGTCCTAGTGTACTCATTTATAGGTGTTTTAATTTCCCAATTTTTTAGTATATTACTGAGTTGCATAGAACTTTCTCAGGGTGCTATTTCTTCTGACTCTGGATTAAGTAAAATTGCAACCACTTTAGAAAAGCTCTCTGTGGATGACTCCCCTTGTACATAGGGTTTCAGAGTTGTTCTGTTTAGAAAGGGATCCATATCAGTCAGACGTCTTGGTTACAAACATTAGAACTCACTATAGTTGGTTCAGCAGAAAACATAACTAACAGCTTTGAGAAGGCTCAATAGACCCTCGGAGAGGATTAGAGACCCAGGCTTGAAGACATACGGGCAGGAACAACACTCAAATGGCACTTCAGGATGGGGATCCAGAAAGGGATCCATCTTTGCTGTCACTGGGCGCAGACACCACAGATTGCCCCATTGATCCTGGGCAATGGAAGCTGAACTGCTGTCATCGTTGTCCCTGAAAGCCATTGCCTCTGCCATCACCTTCAGAGAATGGTCTCCACCGTGTCTGCTTCCTCATGTTTGTCTCTTTTAAACTGAAATCTCATTAAGTGCACTTCATTGGCTGAGTCTATTCATTGGCTGAAGTGTTTATGCCCTAGCTTCCAGGAAGGCTGGACGAGTGAGTTTCTGGATTCTAGGTTAGGAAAACCAGACTCATAAGGTGGGCCATTCCCCAAATTTAGATGTTCAAAAGTTCTGGATGGCCACAAATTATGACATGTGTTTATTAAAGTATCTTTAAATCCAAAATGGTCTTTGAAGGCATTCCTAGACCGTATGAAAGGGATAATACAGTTGATTGACCTACATGCAAGAAGCAATTTGTTCATTTCTTCTCGGAGAGGGGAGGGATCATTATTCTTTTAGCTTTAAAAAAGCCATATGGCCTACATGGGAAAAGAATCTACAAAAGAGGGGATATATGTATATGTATAACTGATTTACTTTGCTGTACACCTGAAACTAACACAACATTGTATATCAACTATACTCCAATAAAAAAAAGCCATATGGCTTTTGCACTTTAAAAAGCCATATGCACTATCTTCTCTTGCTTTAATATCTTCTCTCTTCTGGATTCTCTCCAAAATCTTCAAACCTCTCAGCATTTCCTCCTCTTCACAGCTTGCCCCACTGTACCACCGTAGAGTTTTTCTAAGATAGTTTGTATTCTAAGCCATTCTTTGACAGAATATTTTCTTTGCAATTTTCTTTCGTTTAAAAAATGTTTTCTAAAGCATATATGCTTCCTTTATAAGGAACAATACGTCTCAAGAGCTATAAAAAGACGATGTTAACTCACATACACTAACTCACTCCCCAGGAATTTTACAATTACAGGCATGTTGAGATAGTTTCTCTAAGTGAATGTAGTAAACCATCTACTTTCTATTTAAAAAAAAGAAAGAAAGAAAAAAGGCAGACCAAGGAGGTAAGATATTCACTCTTATAGACTTATGAAGATGCTGCAAACCATTTATAATTCATATCAAACCTCTTTAATTTGACCTACATCATCCATCATGTCCCTTTCTGTTACTTGCTGGAAGATCATACTCACTCTTTCAAATGAAATTTCGATAATAATTTTCCTTTAAAATGACAAAAAAGGCTTTACATTAGGTAAAGAAATACTGAAATGTGTTTATTATACATTATCCAGAAAAATAAAATAAATATACCAAAAGGTCACTCTAGAAAATGATTTTGTGTATCAAATAACTTATGCTAGCCTTCCCTGAGGGATATAAACCATGAAGCTAGCACAAAACCATCTCTCTCCATAGTTAATTTTCTTCTCTGTATCACTAAAATACCAAACTCAGCTACTTACATAATAATCACTAGTATAGTCATTTTAAAAGTTTGAAGCATTTAAATTGTCCTCTCTTCCTTTAAGAAATATAATTTAATAGGCAATTCAGTGAAAATATATTCCGCAAATGTTTGATGGCTTGAACTAAAATCAGCCTTTAGGCAAAGCTTGTTTTATATTGTTTAGATTTTTGAGGGGTCGCGTTCTTTTTTGCTTTGTATTTCATCATAGAATGCAAATGAAACATTTAAGAGATGGAGGCCAAACTGAATGTCAATGTGAAATATGAACAAGGTCAACTTTATTCTGATTAATCAGCTTCTGGACTTGACTAAAACACAGAGTTTCATGATAGAAAGGGTTTGAATATTTTGCAGTCTTTGTTACTAGTTTGAGGGAAAAAAGTATTAAAATATTATTCCCTTCCATAAAAATGTTAAATGCTTACTCTGAAACAAAGAAAAAATGAGATTTACAACCTCCAATAAACACTGACAGAGGTAGGAAAGAAAAAAAGCAAGAATAATTTAAAATAAAGTTTGTATTAGGTTTCTATTGCTGTGGAACAAATCACCACAGATTTAGAAATTTAAAACAATATGCATTTATTATCTTACAGCTTCCATAAGTCAGGAGTCTGGTCACTACTCATCTGGGTCCTCTGCTCAGGGTCTCACAAGGCTACAATCAAGGTGTCAGCCAGGCTGTGTTGTCATTAGAGGCTTGACTGGGGAAGGACATCCTTCCAGGTTCCCTTAGGTTGTTGGAAGCAGTTATTGCCTTGTGACTGCAGAACTCATGGCAGCTTTCTTTTTCAAGAAAAAGAAAGGAGAGTGAAGAACTAGTCTGCTCAGAGGCGTCTATATAAATTGGAAAGTAATCACAGGAAAGAGAGCTCATTATCTTTGCAATACTCTGTGGGTTAGAAGCAAGTCACCAGTTCTGCCTGCACTCAAGGGGAGGTGATTATACAGAGTGTGAACATGGGGGTCATCTGAACATCATAAGAATTCTGTCTCGCCCACATTTGAAACACAATTTAAAGGAACGCCAATGAAATCCAAGGCAGACAGTTTACCACAGGCAGTGCGTTTGATTCATATATTTGTTGGTATTTAACTATAAGATGAGTAACCACAAGACTTCCAGGTATTTCAAGGATTTAAAGGTAACCCGTTGAAAGACTCTTTTGGCTATGCAAAACCTAGCAGAGTGCATTGTCCTGCTGTGGCCTTGGCCAGTTTTCAGCTTTGGCCACAGACGAGCTTCATGAGTCCACCCTGCCCACGGTGTACAGGGTCATATATAAGTATAGCAAGCACAGGCAATCGTGTCTGTGGCACCACGGATGAATTACCCCTACTCAAGTGAATAGGCATGGAGACTCTCGAGGGACCACAGGGTCTGGTTCAGCCACTGTGAGCACAGTCTTCCTTGAATGTCAGCAGTGAGTTTAGTCATCTCATGAGGAGAATCAAACAGAAGTGAGGTTAAACACCCTTCAGGTGAGAAAAAAATAATATGGTAAGTAGTAAAATATGGAAATGAAGGGCTACAGTTTCTCTTTTGAAAGCATACTTTGCTACAGTTCTTAAATTCAAATGCTGTAGCCTGTATGCATTCTTTTTAGCATGTGTTCATGTACATAAACAGGATTATGGACCAAAACGAATGTGGAAACTGAGGGTAATATACACTTTATATATTTTCCACCTTGTGGAAAGAAGAAATAAACTATACTCCTGTGTTAGTTTGGATTCTCTGAGAAGCAGATGCTGAAACAAAGGTAGGAGGGCAAAAGGTTTACTGGGGAGCAATATCCATGAGGAAACAGGATTTGGAAAGGAATGTTGCATCTGCCACAACTCCATATGGCCCACAAAGGTCACAGATCTGACCTTCAGTTAAAAAAATCAAGAGGCTCTATGGCTTTCTAGTATCTGGCCCCTGTTTACAACAAGGAGGACTATTTCACAGAACCTAAGGGGCTGAGGCAAATTCTCAGAGGTTGTCCATCTCAATTCTTCATCTTTAGACAGGGATGCATTGAATCATCCTGATGGTGGGGGACTTTCCCATCTTTGAAAAGGCCCAGGTAGGTGGTTCTACAAATCTCTTGCTCAGCTAGTTCACTAAAAGGTTGTAGACATTTGAAAATTTCTAACTAAATCCACCAGGTCTATCTCAGGTTAGGAGCAGGGCAGTATTTTCTGGTGGTTCCTTTTCTTTTGCTAGTCCTTCACATGTTGGGATTTACTATTATCCTCTTCTTATTCTAAACACTTCTCCAAGGAGAACTCATCCACCACCATGGCTTCAACTTTTACCTGTATAGTAGTGGTTCTCAACTAGGGGCTATTTTGCTTTTCAGGGGACTTCTGGCAATGTCTGAAGACATTTTGGTTGCTATAATTGGGGAGATGCTACCGGTAGTTAGAGGATAGAGACCACGGACGCTGTTAAATATCCTACAGCCCCCCACAACAAAGAATCACCCAGCAGAAATTCTCAACAGTGCCAAGGTTGACAAACCCTGCTGTATAGAGACAACTCCCATTCCAGATCTCCTACCCAGGTTTCACTCGCAAGCTCTACATGGCAAGATGAGGAATCTTTGACTTATTTTCTAAATAAAGTTAAAAGCAAGGCCGTCAGATAAAGAGATGCAGGGGAGCAGAACTGACTAACCTCTCCATTAGATATAGGAGGCAGTCACAGTGCCTGCCTGGGCCCACAATACTTTTAGGGGCCCACGAAAATGTTTTAATTTTAATTTCTTTTGAAATCAGAAGGAAACAAATGAATATGGTAACAATGAATATATAATAATGAATCAACCTGGGATTATATTTGTCTTTATTCCAACTCAGTGGTAAAACATAATTTTTAGGTTTATTTTTTTAATAGAGGAAGAGACTCATGAAGGCAAAAATGTCTATGGGTCACAAAAATCATAATACAGTCCTTTTAGGGAGGAGAAGGAGGCGTAGGAAATGTGAAAAGTGGGTAAAGTGTGAAACGTCCTTGTGGGCAGTGGGAAAACAGCTTTAGGGAAAAAAACAGCTTTAGAGTTTTGGTAAGACTGCTGGGTGTTATTACGTGTGCACTTGGGATTGGTATTCATCAATTTATAGGCATACTAACTGGTGCTGTAATTCTCTAGTAAAGCTCAGCTGCATGGACATGGCACAAAGCAGGCAAATGTTTGGGATTTTCTAGCACTGGCCATTTGGGGTAAGGGAGAGAGAAGTAAAGGAGATCAGAGAATTTGCAAAAGGAGATCAGAGAATTTGCATAATTTATATAATTATGAACTGAGGGGGCTAAACTGAACAAAGAGTGAATAACAGAATGGAGCCTTTGGAACGAGATGGAAAAGTCAATGAATTAGAGATTACAATCAGGTTGAAAAAAATTAACACGTGTTCTGATTTGTGAGATTTTGGGAAGCCAGCATGTGTCCAAATATCTACTGCAACATACGTCAAGAGCTAAAAAAATTGACCATATAGATTAGTTACTCTGGGAGTTGCCAGAGTCATTTTGTCAATTTGTCAAACTTGTCAATTTCTCAGTTAAAATACAGACGTTATTAAGAAAGGAAAAAACTATATTCTTTTTGGTTAGCACCTTAGGTTATAGCTAGTTGTGATTAAGATCCAATAGGGAATAGGACCTTGAATGTGGGCCTAGGAAGCAGGCCAATTCAAACAAAGATCTATTTGCCAAAAATCAATTCAACTTGTAGAATGGCCAACACGACAAATTGCCAACTGCAGTATAATTGATTCACCAAAAAAATATTTCTGTTTACTAGTATAAAATTTGTAGCAATCTGTGTCGAATGAGACAGTTCACCAGCCACTGAAGATTTTCTGAAGTTTAATTTCAGTTAATATAGTTTAGCTTGGGTTTCACTTTTAATTTGCTGCAGCCATTTTACCACAGGCATTTTACAATAGATTTGTCAGTCTAACTCAGTTGAACCTCATTTTCTTGGGCGATTCACATTTCAGAAATTGAGCACTTTTCATCTGCTTATTGGGAGACAGTTTTCCAAGGCTCTCTCATGTTTCTGTACATCTTGTAAGCAAGATAAGCATCTTGTAAGTAAGACAAGACTGTCTTTGTTCTGGACTGTCTTTTCAAGGTTATTTGTATAGTGAACAGTGTCTCCCTCCTAAGCAAAGGGCAAGAATGTTTACTTTCCATTTCAAAAGATTTGGGTTCCTAAGCTCAGAATTCTTCTCCTGTAATACAACCCACTGCCTGTGTGTGGGTATCACCTGGCCCTCTACCCATCACCTTCTGGGAATTGGGGCTCCAGGAACCTGCTCAAAAATGCTGATAATCTAGCTGCCGCTGTTTCCTTGAGTAATAAATTGCACTTCACTTCTGACCTAGGAATCTTGTGTCTTATACTGGCACCCATGAAACTGTGTCAGACTAAGTTTTTAGATTACGAGTGGAGTGAAATCTCAGACACTTCCTAGCTCTTGACACTGCCCAAAACACATACAAAATATTCATTTTCATCAAGCTAGTTTAAAAAGTCTGAATTAAAATAATTACAAAATACTAGGAACTGAATTAAAAATACGTTGGACGAGCAAATCCCTCTACCTTGGTTCTGAAATCCTTGGTATTTGAGATATGAGCAACAGTTGTAATTTGAAATACACAAGTAATTCTCAATTTAAAAGGTCATATATCCAAAGTATTGAAAAATCTAGAATTCATTAAACTCTAACTATCCATGATGAAAGGGAGGGGCAAAACAGCTGCAGAAAAACTAAAACTAGATTCAATGAAATCTTTATATCAGTAACCTAAACTGCACAAAAATCTCCAAAAGCTGCTGCAACCATCCCAGCCAATTTGAACTGCTATAAATGTTGTAAATGGTTAAATGAATCAGATTTTTAAATAATTTGGTAAATTTGGCAAATTTCTCATTCATTGACTTGACCTAGGGGGAAAGGGAGGGGTCAGAGAACTTGGGGAGGTATGGGAGGCACCAAGGCAGATGTCCCCAGCTGCATTTACGGTTTAATCAAGAACACCAGCCTGTGGCCAAGGGAATTTTCATAGACAGATGAGAACTAGCCTAACTTGGCCTTTCTACCTGGAAGTTGGTACAAAATAACTGTTCCAGCCAACTAAAACAATCACATCTAGTAGAGGCTCTAGTGATTAAGAGCTGACGTTTTGCTGATCTGGGTTCAAGACCTGGGTTTTACAATTTTGCCTAATCTCTTGGAGCCTCAATTTCTACATCTTAAAAGCAGAGATAAGCATAACACTTGTTTCTCAAGGATGTTGTGAGGATTAATTGAAATATGCATTTAAATCGCTTAGCATGAGAGCTGCCACACAGCAAGTGCTTAATAGCCTTAGTGTGAGATATTAGTAAAAATTAATTTTTTTTGAATTGGAATTTCAAAGCATTTTTATCAAATATACTTATTTCCTTGCTTACTTTTGTGTTTTGGTAACTTTTTCTTTCAACATTTGGGGGGGAAAGGCACAAAGATATACACTTTCTAAAGGGCTAGATTAATATTGGGTGAGATTGATGTGTTTTAGAGAATCCAGATACTGCATACCACTTTAGATTCACAACAAATGAATTTTGCAAAGACTCTGTCTTTTAATTATTAAACCACTATGTATTAAAAGGAAATTAATCCATGTGGTATTTTTGATCCATTTGCACTTAATTAATAAAGATATGGTGTTCTAAAAAGTATTTCATGTTCAAGCAGTTATTTACCTCCTACTTTCTTTATAAGTTACCCTTTCCTTTTGGAGGCTTACTTTTGGAAGTTGAGTGATATGGCAATTAATGTTTACCTAAAATAAGTCCACTTTATTTTAAATACTTAGTGCTGCAGAGCCAGGTAAATAACGTAACTCAGTGTCCCTAGAGGTAGAATTGTTGTCTTTATTGTCATTATTGTCAAATAGACAACTTTTGGAAGGGAGACGATTACCCTCAGGTGAATCCTGCTACCTTCTCCCAGCTGGAAATTGGTGAAAATTGGGGCAAGTCTGGGTACTGCTATTATTTCAATTACTACTGTTACTGGGTGCAATTTATTGAGTGCCTACTATGTGATAGGCACCTAACTTACATTTACTTATAATTTAGTTCTTGTAACAACCTTATAATGTAAGCATTATTATTGTACTACCTTTTTGCTGATGAGGAAGCAGGCTTAGAGTTTAAGGAACTTGCTCAAAATTATCCAACTTGCTCAAAATTATCCAACTTATAAGTGACAGAGCAAGATGTTGAACATTGAACCCTAAGTCCATCACTTTGTGCTTCAGTTGGGCCTGAAAAAACTCTGGTCCCAGATCATCAGCATTCTGGCTATATCCCAGTAGTGGCCTGAGTTAAGCCAGCATGAACCAGAGTAGGGAAGAGACTGGACCCAGGAAGGCCAGAGAAAGCAAGATATGAAAAAAGAAGGTGTGTTGTAAGATCCTAAGGAACTGAACTACGTCAGTGTAGGTGGGTTGATGTGTAGGGTCCAGATTTGAGATTTATGTCTGATGATTGATTAGATGTATATGTGAGAGTGTGATATTCTGAATGGATCCAAAATTTATTATAGGGGTGGTTAACTGTAACTCCATTAACAGAGATAGAAGATGGTGGAGGGGCAGCAATTCATGGCAATGTGAGCTTTCTGACTGTAATGCAATTGACTTAGGAATCATTTACAGGAAGATAACTACACATAATTTTTAAAAAGATTTTTGGAAACGAAGAAATATAGCTCATAGTAACTATTGGGCAATGAAGAAATCATAATGGAAATTAGAAAATATTTAAAACTGAATAATAACTGAAATTTTGTATAGCAAAAGTTATGAGATGCAGATAAAGTGATATATAAAGTAAAATTTAGACCTTTAAATGCATATATTAAGACAGAAGTCTGAAACTGATCTCAGTAAAATAAACAAAAATAAATTATAAAAGAGGAAAAATTTAAAATAAGGAAAAAATTAATGAAATAAAAAAAATATAGAGATTGACAAAACCAAAAGATGCTCCTTTGAAACAACGAATAAAATTTATAGACCTCTGATGGTGCTGTGTAAGAAATCAAAGGGATAAGGAACAAATAACCAATCCTATAATAAACAAAAGATATTTACTATGATGTATTAAGCAAACATTGGTAGAACTGAATAGATAAATAGACAAAACCACAATTACAGCTAGAGACTTCAAAAGCCCTCTCGTAACAACTGATAAAACAGCTAGATGAAAATCAGCAAGGATATAGAACTCAATAATACCATCAACCAACAGGATCTAATTCACATTTATAGAATACTCCACCCCACAACAGTAGAACACATTATTTTCAAGTGCCTATGAAATATTCATCAAGATAAACCATATTCTGAGTCATAAAACAAACCTCAACAAAATTTTAAGTTGAAATTATACACTGTATGTTCTCTGACCATAATGGAATCACACTAAAAATCAATAACAGATATCAGGAAAATCTCTAAACACTTCGAAATTAAACAAAACGTGTTCCAATAACTCATGGGTTAAAGAGGAAATCTCAAATGAAATTTAATTAAATGAAAACACAACATATCAAAATATGTATAATGCAACTAAAGCAGTGCTGAAAGGGACATTTATAGCACTAAATACTTACATTAGAAAGAAGGAAAAGTCTCAAGTCAATAATTTAAGTTTGTACCTCAGGAAACTAGAAAAAGAAGACAAAATAAAGCAAAACAAGTGGAAGGAAGAAAATAAAACAGATAGCAGAACTCAGTGAAATAGAAAACAAGAAAACAAATGAGAAAATCAATGAAACAAAAAGCTGTTTCTTTGAAAGATCAATAAAATCAACAAACCTCTATCAAGAGTTACAAAAATAAAAAGAGAGAAGACCCAATCACCAACACCAAAAATAAAATCGGATATCACCTGCAGCCATTAATAAGGATAAGAGAATATTACAAACAACTTTATACACCTAAATTCAACAACTTTGATGAAATAGACCAATTCCTCAAAAACAACAAATTATCCAAACTCAACCAATATGAAATGGATCATCTGAGTGGCCCTATAACCATTAAAGAAATTGAATTTGTAATTTAAAAACTCCCCCCAAAAGAAATCTCTTGGTTCAAATGTTTTCACTGAAGAATTCTACCAAACATTTAAAGAATTAACACCAATTTTATGTAAGCTCTTCCAGAAAATAGAAGCGGAAGGAATGCCTCATAATACATTTAATGAGGCGAGTATTACCTTGATATTAAAACCAGACAAATCAGTCCAAAAAAGAAACTACAGACCAATATCTCTCATGAACTTAGACACAAAAATAGTCAAGAAAAAATTTTTAGGTAGAATCCAGCAAAGTCTAAAAAGAATTGTTACATCATAGCTATATTATTATAGTTTTTTATTGCTGCTGTAACAAATTACCACAAACTTACTGGTTTAAAACAATACATATTATTTTATAGTTCTGTAGGTTATAAATCCAACATGGGTCTCACTGTGCTAAAATCAAGGCATTGGCTGTGTTACTTTTTGGAAGCTTTAGAGTATATGCTGTTTCCTTGTCTTTTTCAGCTTCCAGGTGTGGCTCACATTCCTTGGATCATGGTCCCTTCCTTCATCTTCAGAGCCGGCAACATTACATCTCTCTAACCATTCTTGGTAATCAAATCTTTTTCTGATCACAGCTGGGAAAGGTTCTCTGCTTTTAAGAATTCAGGTGATAAGATTGGGCCCACACTAACTATCAGAGATAATCTCATCTCATGATCCTTAGCCTTAATCTCGTCTGCAAATTCCCTTTTGCCACGTAAGTAACATATTCACAGCTTCATGAGGATTAGGATGTGGACATCTTTGAGGCCCATTATTCTTCCTACCTTAACTCCCAAGTAGGATTTATTCCATGTACGGCAATCATTGTAATCCACTATACCAGGGCTCCCCAACCACCAGGCCGAGGGCAGGTACTGGCCCGCAGCCTGCTAGGAACTGGGCCACACAGCAGGAGGTGAGTGGCGGGCAAGTGAGCGAAGCTTCATCTGCCACCCCCCATCACTCCCCATTGCTTGCATTACCACCTGAAACATCCCCCCCCACCCCACCTCCGTCCATGGAAAAACTGTCTTCCACAAAACCAGTCCCTGGTGCCAAAAAGGTTGGGGACCGCTGCACTATACCAACAGGCTAAAGAAGAAAAATCACATGATCATATCAATTGATGCAGGAGGGGCGCTGGGCAGAATTCAACACCCATTCATGATTTAAAAAAAAATAAATCTTAGTGTTGCGGTCTGTTCTGGCTGCTATAACAAAACACTATAGACTGGGTGGCTTATAAGCAACAGAAATTTATTTCTCACATTTCTGGAGGTTAGGAAGTCCAAGATCAAGGCACCAGCATGACTGGGGGAGGAGGGCTTTCATGCTGTTTCATAGCTGGTGTTTTCTCATTGTGTTCTCACATGGTGGAAGGGGCAAGGGATCTCTGTGGGGTCTCTTTTACAAGGCACTAATCCCATTCACAAGGGTTCTACCTCATGATTTAAGCAACTCCCAAAGGCCCACATCCTAATAGCATCATCTTTGGGGATTAAGATTTTAACATAGGAATTTTGGAGAGACACAAACATTCAGACCATAGCACTTAGCAAATTAAGACTAGGGAGGAACATTCTCAGGTTGCTAAGGAGCATCTACAAAACACAGGTAATCTCATACTAAAGAGTAAAAGATTGAATAATATATCCTTAAGATCAGGAACCAGATAAGGGTGGCTACTGTCACGACTTATATTTGATATAGTACTGGAAGTCCTAGCCAGTACAATAAGGCAAGAAAAGGATATAATAAAAAGATTCATATTCAGAAAATATAAATACTCTTGCAAATGAATAAAAATCAAACCACCAAGAAAATGTTTATTATTTTCTTTGCAAAAGAGCAAATACAGATGGCCAAATAACATAAGGAAAGGAGCGTATCATTAGTAATCAGGGAAAACCATAATGGAATACCAATGTAGAAACTCTATAGTTGCAAAATTTATGAAATCTGACAACATCAAGCATTGGAGAGGTTGTGCTAAAATGGGAAGTTTCATACACTGCTGATGGGAGTGTAAATTTGTATAATTACTTTGCCGAAGTGCTTGACACTCTCTAATAAGGTTGAAAATATATACCTTAATCTCAGACACTTGTGTACTAGGCTATATGTTCAAGAGTATGAGTATTCATGCAATCTTTGTAATAGCACAACTTGAAAAAAATGTGATTTATCAATGTAAAGGATTTTTGTAGTATGTTCATACAATGGAATCTTATTAAGTAATTTAAAAATCAACAAATTACAGCTATGCAAAATTACATATTTCTTCTTATATACATAAAGCTGAAAGAAAGAAATATGTCACAAAATAATTCACACACCATAATTCCACTTTAGGAGACTCAAACAGGAAAAAATAAACTATATTGTTTATAGATGCATACATAAGTGGTAAAATTACAAAGAAATCAAATTATGACAAAAGTCAAGGAAATGGGTAATGTTGGGAAATAGGAGGGAGTTTTTTTTTTTTAAACATCTTTATTGAAGTATAATTGCCTTACAATGGTGTGTTAGCTTCTGCTTTATAACAAAGTGAATCAGTTATACATATACAATATGTTCCCATATCTCTTCCCTCTTGCATCTCCCTCCCTCCCACCCTCCCCATCCCACCCCTCTAGGTGGTCACAAAGCACCCAGCTGATCTCCCTGTGCTATGCGGCTGCTTCCCACTAGCTATCTATTTTACATTTGGTAGTGTATATATGTCCATGACACTCTCTCACCCTGTCACATCTCACCCCACCTCCTCCCCATATCCTCAAGTCCATTCTCTAGTAGGTCTGTGTCTTTATTCCCGTCTTGCCACTAGGTTCTTCATGGACTTTTTTTTTCCCTTAGATTCCGTATATATGTGTTAGCATACTGTATTTGTTTTTCTCTTTCTGACTTACTTCACTCTGTATGACAGACTCTAACTCCATCCACCTTAGGAGGGAGTTTTGATTGAGAAGAACAAGGTAGAGTGCTTCTAAAGAACTGGCAATATTCAATTTCTTGACCTGGGTAGTGTTTTACAATTATTTGTCAAACCGTATACATTTTATGTACTTTTCTATATGTATGCTTTATTTCACAGTACTTACTAAAAGAAATCAAAATGTATAACAATTTCACAATAATAAAATATATTTTTAAAAGAAAATAACTACATCCAAATCAAAGACTTTAAAAAATATCAGAGAAACCCAAAGCAGAATAAAAACTAGTAAAGAACCAAATGTGAAATAGATAGCTAGTGGGAAGCAGCCGCGTAGCACAGGGAGATCAGCTCGGTGCTTTGTGACCACCTGGAGGGGTGGGATAGGGAGGGTGGGAGGGAGACACAAGAGGGAGGAGATATGGTGATATATGTATATGTATAGCTAATTTACTTTGTTATAAATCAGAAACTAACACGCCATTGTAAAGCAATTATACTCTGATAAAGATGTTTAAAAAAAAACTAGTAAAGATAAAAGCAAAAATTGGGTGACACCATCAAGATGGTGGAGTAGGAGACCCCAACTTCTATCTGCTCACCCAGATCAATTATTAGCTACCCATGAACCAAAACAAAACAACAGAAAGCAGCTCTGGGAGTGCTCTGGAGTCTACTAAAGACACTTCAACAACAGAGTGGAATAAAAAACTTGAGAATAACCACACAAAAAGGGAAGGAAGACAGCTTCATTTTGCCTGCATCATCCCATCCCACAACCCACTGGCACTGTTCAGCACCAAGAGGAGATTCCCAGCTAAAAAGAGTTCTCACAGGGAAAGGAAGAGTGGTATGAGTGACCAGCTTCCCTAGCCCTTCAGGGCACTGCACAAAGGTTCTGCTTCAGTTTCACCCAACCCAGGGGCTGACAAAGCAGAGGTGTATAGAGACAGCAAGGAACAAGAACTAAAAGCAAGGGATACCAGTAGCAGTCATGCAGTGGGAGTAGTTGTGGTTCCAGTGACCTGCTCTGTAGACAAACCCAGCAGCTTTTGCCACTGAAAACACTAACGGCCAGCACAGCTGCAAAAGACCACCTACTGATTACACTGGCTTTGCCCCACAGCTTTTTGCATTCCCTGATGCCCGCTGCCTGAGTCCCTCCCCACTCCTCCTTCCTGCCCCCTGCATCCTCCAGAGTCCAGGAACTGCATTAGTAGCTGGCCAAGGCCTCTGCAGCTGTGCTAGAGCAAGACACCAGCCTAGATCCTTGTGGCTGACCCACACTGCTGTGCACCTACTCGAGGCTAGACCCTCTAGCTCTGCACCCACATGCCCCCCAGCCTGACACCCATCACTGGCCTCCACTGCTGTACTGCACACCTAGAGGGAGACCTGCAGCCATGGGAGAGCATGCCAACAGCCAGGGTCCCCACAGCAGCTTGTGGGCTGGGATCAGGCCCTATCTTTTATCACTGACCTGCAACACTGTGTTACTGGTAGCTAATCCCTCCAGCTGTGCACCTGCATGCCACTGGCACAAACCCCACCACCAGCCTACACTGCTGTGCACCCATGACAAGACCCAGCAGCCATAGTAGTGCACACCAACAACCAGGGCCCCTGCAGCTACCAGTGCTGCCTACCCTGGTGCTCATCACTACCTGTGTTTGCAACCGGCACTTGTCGCTCACAGACACCTACAGCTGGCACTTGCAGCCAAGCCCATGCATACCACCGGTTCTAGCTACTTCTGCTGCTTGCCCTGGTCCCTAGCTGCTGGACCTGGAGGCACTGATAAGGACCCCAATAGTCCTTGCAACCTCTACAGATCCTTGCAGGGCTTGCCAAGGACCATGCAGTTGTCGATGCTGTGGACTCCAAAAGTCTGAGCTGATGAGCCATCATGTCCCCCTAGACCCAGTGCTGCCACATGCCCCTGCACTTGGGCCCAGTACCACTAGGCCTGGGGTCCCAGCATGCTCCAACATGCCCTATATACAGGTGACAGTCTTCCTGCCATGAAGTCAGTCCATAAAGTCTGGAGGAGGTGACTGCTTCTTCAAATGTGCAGACACCTACACAAAGCTATAGGGATCACAAAGAATCAGGGAAACATGACACTACCAAAGCAACATAGTAAACTTCCAGTAACTGATCTCAAAAATTGGAGATCCAGGAAATGCCTGACAAAATATTCAAAATAACTTTTCTAAAGATGCTCAGAGAGCTACAAGGGAACACAGATAAACCAAAACTAACTCAAGTCTGTTGGAAACTAAATAGACCAATGTGATAGTTAATTATATGTGTCAACTTGGCTGGACCGTAGTGCTCAGATATTTGGTCAAACTTTATTCTGGATGTTTTTGTGAAAGTATTTTTTGGATGAGCTTAACAGTTAACCAGTGGACTTTGAGTAAAGCAGATTACTCTCCATAATTGGGCCTCATCTAGTCAGTTGAGGCCTTAATAGAACAAAGACTGACTTCTCCTAAGCAAGAAGGAATTCTGTCAGCAGACTGCATTTGGGCTCCAGCTGTAACTCTTCCCTGAGTCTCCAGCTTGCCAGCCTACCTTGTTAGTTGCAGAATTACAACATGTATTGAATTCACAACTTCCCAGAGTGTCTACTATTAAAGTGAGGACATTGATTGGGAAGGAATGAGGTCCTGAAAATTGGAATGGGGATGTATGGGAGGACCTGATGAAGCTGGAGACGCTGAATCCCTAAATTTGAATGAGCCTTCTTTGCCAAAGGAAGTAGCCTTTCCACCTCCATCTAAGGAGATTAACCTTGCATTGTCTAAGGAACTGAAATGCCCTTTACTGAGGCACTTGCTTCACAAGACACTGCTGAGTCTCCTCAGTAGCCTCTCCCCAAACCCCTCTTTATTTCTTGACCTATAACTAGACTCAAGTTCTAGGAGGCCCCTAAAGATGAGATCTTCAACAAAATAAAGGCCATATATGACAAGCCCACAGCTAGTATCATACTCAATGGTGAAAAGCTGAAAGATTTTCTTCTAAAATCAGAAACAAGACAAGGATGCCCATGCTCACCACTTCTATTGAACATAGTACTGAAAGTCCTAGCCGGAGTAATTAGGCAAGAAAAAAAAAAAAAGGCATCCAAATCAGAAAGGAAGAAGTTAAATTTGTAGATGATATGATGTTATATAGAGAAAACACTTTAGACTACACACAAAAAAAAAACCCTGTTAGAACTAATAAATGAAGTCAGTAATTCAGTAAAGTTGCAGTATACAAAATCAACATATGAAGGTCAGTTGTGTTCCTATATGCTAACAATGAGCTATCTGAAAAAGAAATTAAGAAAACAATCTTATTTACAATTTCATTGAAAACAATAAAATACTTGGGAATAAATTTAACCAAGGAGGTGAAAGATCTCTATACTGAAAACTATAGGACTCTGATGAAAGAAATTGAGGAAAGCACAAATAAATGGAAATATATCCCATGTTTATGAATTGGAAAAATTAATATTGTTAAAATGCCCATACTACCCAAAGTGGTCTACAGATTCAAAGCAATCTCTATCAGAGTTCCAATGACATTTTCCAGAGAAATAGAAAAAACAATCCTAAAATTCATATGAAACCACAAAAGACCTCAAATAGCCAAAGTAATCTTGAGAAAGAAGAGTAAAGCTGGAGGCATCATACTTCTCTTTTTTTTTTTTAAAGTTTTGTGTAGACTTTATTTCCAGACCATGTTACAAAATCTCGAATATCCATCCACTTGGTAACTGTATGCATATTCTTTTTTGTAATTTAGTGCACATTTTAATGTATATATCAATGACTTTAATAATTGTACAGAGTTGTGTAATAACCACACCAAAAACAGATATAAAATATTTCCATTGCTCCAATAAGTTTTCCCATACTCATTTACAATCAATCACTTGTCCACAATCCCAGTCCCTGGCAACCACTGATCTATTTTCTGTGCCTACAGTTTTGTCTTTTCCAAAAGGTCATATAAATAAAATACATAAATGGAAACATAGAATGCTTTTGTTGCCTTTCATATTTGGAGGCATCACACTTCTTGATTTCAAGTTATATTACAAAGCTACAGTAACCAAAACAGCATGTATGGTACTGGTATAAAAATAGACTAGACCAATGCAATAGAATAGCAAGCCCAGAAATAAACCAACACATATATGGTCAACTAATCTTTGACAAGGGTGCCAAAATACACAATGGGGAAAAGACAGGCTCTTCAATAAATGGTGTTGGGAAAACTGGATATTCACATATAAAATAATGAAATTGGACCCTTATCTTACACCATATACAAAATCTACTCGAAATGGGTTGAATACTTAAACATAAGACCTGAAACTATAAAACTCCTACAGAAAACATAGGCAAAAAGCCCCTTGACGTTGGTCTTGGCAATGATCTTTTGGATATAACACCAAAAGCACAAGCAACAAAAGCAAAAATAAAGTAGGACTACATCAAACTAAAAAGCTTTTGCACAGCAAAAGAAACAATCAACAGAGTGAAAAGGCAACCTATATAAAGGGAGAAAATATTTGCAAACTGTCTATCTACTAAGGGGTTAATATCCAAAATATGAGGAACTCATACAACTCAGGAGCAAAAATCCCCAAAAATCTGATTTAAAAATGGGCAAAGGATCCAACAGACATTTTTCCAAAGTAGATATACAAATGACCAACAAATGTATGAAAGGGTGATCTACATCACTAATTATCGGGGAAATGCAAATCAAGACCACAATTAGATATCACCTCACGCCTGTCAGGATGACTATTATCAAAAAGACAAGAGATAAGAAGTGTTGGCAAGGGCTTCCTTGGTGGCACAGTGGTTGAGAATCTGCCTGCCGATGCAGGGGATGCAGGTTCGAGCCCCGGTCTGGGAAGATCCCACATGCCGCGGAGCAACTAGGCCCCTGAGCCACAACTGCTGAGCCTGCGCATCTGGAGCCTGTGCTCCGCAACAAGAGAGGCCGTGATAGTGAGAGGCCCACGCACCGCGATGAAGAGTGGCCCCCCACTTGCCACAACTAGAGAAAGCCCTCGCACAGAAGCGAGGTCCCAACACAGCCATAAGTAAATAAATTAATTTAAAAAAAAAAAAAAGAAGTGTTAGCAAGTGTGTGGAGAAAAGGGAACCCTTATACACTGTAGGAATGTAACTTGGCACAGCCATTATGTAAAACAGTATGGAGGTTTCTCAAAAAAATCAGTAATAGAATTACCATATCATCCAGCAATTCCACTTCTGGGTATATATCCAAAGGAATGGAAATCAGGATCTCACAGAGACATCTGCACTCCTATGTTCATTGTAGCATTATTCACAATAGCCAAGATATAAAATAACTTGTGTTAGTCAGTGGATGAACAGATAAAAACTATATGGTATGACCCAAACACACACAAAATGGAATATTATTCAACCATAAAAAAGAAAGGAACCTCACCATTTGCAACAGCATAGATGGACCTTGTGGGCATTATGCTACGTGAAATAAGTCAGAGAAGGACAAGTACTGTAAGATCTCACTTATATGTGAAATCTAAAAAAGCCGAACTCATGGAACCAGAGAGTAGAATGGTGTTTGCCGACAGCTGCGGGGGGGCAGGGTGGGGAAAATGAAGAGGTGTTGGTCAAAGGGTACAAACTTCTAGTTATAAAACGCATAAGTTCTGGGGATCTAATGTACAGTATGGTAACTATAGTCAACAGTACTGTATCATATATTTGAAAGTTGCTAAGAGAGTATATTTAAACGTTCTTCCCATAACAACAACAACAAAATGGTAATTATGTGAGGTGAAGAATGAGTTAACTATACTTATTTTGGTAAATGTTTTGCAATATATAGGTGTATGAAATCTTCATATTGTGCACCTTAAATTTACACAATGTTATATGTCTATTGTGTCTCAATAAAGCTGGAGAATATGTATCTGTGTCCAAATTTCCATTTTTTATAAGGATACCAGTCACGTTGAATTAGGGACTCATCCTCCTTCAGTGTGACCTCATCTTACCTAATTATATCATCAACAAAACTATTTCCAAATAAGGTCACACTCTGAGGTATTAGGGATTAGAACTTCAACATATGAAGTTGGGGGGAACACAATTCAATCCATAACCATATGTATCAAATATACATATAAAGGATAGTTTATGGATATGCAGGTAGGTAGTGAATGTCTAGAACATCACAGAAATGTTATATACCAATTCAAGGATAGTAATTACCTGTAGAGAGTGAGGGAGCTAGGAGGAAATGTTTAGTAATGAAACTCTAACAGTATCCTTAACTTCATCTTAATAAAAAAGTTCTGTAGTTTGTATGGCAAAACAACTTTTAAATCTAAGTTCTGAGTGGTCGGTATCTAGATGTATGTTGTATTGTTTTCTGAACCCTTCTGAGTATTTAATAACTTCTGTCTATAAATGTTATTCATTCCCTAGAAAGACGCTACAATGGGGCTGACTCACTAAGTCTAACAACACAGACAGCTTTTCCTCTAACAATTAGAGTATGTTATTGTTTTTTTCATTTTAAAATCAAATGAGGTAGTTGCTTTGCTTTTAGTGATCCTGTTTATATATATATATATATATATATATATATATATATATATATATATATATATATATCTTTAAAGGTACGATCATATTCAGTGGGCTAAGATGCTTCCATCATGAGAGGTAAGCCGTATCTGAGACAGGCAGAGAGAAGAAAAATTTCTAACCCTACATACCATGCTTACTCCATGGCTTACTCTTTTTGACTGGAATGGGGGTAGAAATATGCAAAATCTTTCAAATCTTTCTTCCTCCCCCGTGCCCTTTATCTGTCCCTCTCTTTTTGTTCTCCTGGCTTGTGGGTTTCAGTTCATTTAAATCCCATTTGTGAATTTGTTTCCTACCCAATACCATCTGCATATATTTACAGAAATTAAGAGGAGATCTGAATCAAAGGACCTCGAAGTCTAACCATGCTTCACCAATAGCAAACTGCTTGTTTCTGGGCAACTCTCTCAATATTTATTTATTTTTCATCCAGAAAACTAAAGATTTGGATTAGACAGTCTCAGATCTAAATGTGTTTAGAAGAACAAAGGTGATTGATGGAGCAGGACGTAAACATTTTATGTAACTTGTGAAAATGTAAAAATTTCAGTAAAATATGTGTGTTTTCAATTATGTGATAAATTAGGTAGCTGATGTGGTTAACTTTTTCTCAGAGTGGAACACAATCACCTGTTTGTTCTAGTAACATGTACACACAATCTATGTTAATCTGACTCAATTATGCAGCCCCCAACATAACATTATCCACACACTGAGACTCTTAAAAGTCCTTCTTGACAATGATAAAATTCACCTCTTAGGAAGGAAAAATAAATCTTTGTATAATCCAGATGCCAGATGCAGCTCTCATCCATAAGCCTTGAGTGTGTTTTTTCTCTGAGCTAAACTTGACGCAATCTTGGCCTCTTAACCAACCTCTACAAGAAAGCCAACCATTCAAAATATTTCCTAGGTTTTATGGAAGATTTTGTGGGGCCACAGGGAAGAATCAGGTTGGATAACATACAGTATCTTGTGTGAATACTCCCAAACAGAACCACTTCTCCTCTAAGTCTCTTCTTTGAGGTTTCAGCCACTGGCTCTCTCTCTTTCCCCAAACTTTGCCCCAAACAGTGCTTGGTTAGCTCCTCCTCCTTGGAGGACTCTGGTCCTTGGAGACTCTCTCCTCCCTCTCCGTATCCTTATCCAAGTATCTTCTCAACAAAGCTGGGCTGTGCCTACAAAGAAATTCTTCTAGACACTAACATCAAATTTTCCACATCTAGGCATTTGCAAGCAAAGTTCCCTTGCTTTTTGAAGACTGTATTTAATGTGGAAACAGGCTTTTTGGCTCTAAGGTCTTAATTATGTACAAAGCCTTCGACTCATGTCTGCAGGAATTATGCCCCAATACAGCACATTCAGCAGACCTTCCAGGCTATCTCCTAGGCACAAAAATTGTTAGCTGACACTGAAGTTTCCTTGGACCCAGCCCCTAATTCCATCAGAACGTGATCTACTCAGAAGGCCAGCTTTCCTACTCCATCCAAACTCGACTGGAAAAAAAATCTACTTAATTAGAAGGAAAAATAGGTAAGTGGTTAACATTGTGCAAGTATAATTTTCTCAGATGATTAGACACTTTTTCTTTAGAAATGAATAAATAAAAGGGAAAGAGGGGCAGAATAATAATGGTACAGGTTTTACCTTTTAAAAATTTGAATAAAATTAGCATAATTTCCCTTTTATTAAGCTACAGTAGATAGAAAGCACATTATAGACACTGTAGGTGGAGATGTGGGTGGACACATAAGAGGGGTAATGAGGGAGCATTGAAAATACAGCTGAAATAATGAGCATGTAATATGAAGAACAGCAGCAAAGATCAGGCTGGAGGATGGAAGGATGCCTGCTTTGATTACAGACAAAAGGGATGGAGAACAGAAAATAAGAGGGAACCATTCAACTGAGCTGAGAAACTGGGGCAGCCTGGACCAATGGAGCTGGATATAGATGGGAAGAGAACAGGGGATACTTCACCATTGACTTGGGTTTAAAAAATGATAACCTTGTGCTTAAAGAGGAGGAAAGCACAATAATATCATTCATTTAAAAATCTAGTTTTATCTATATTAACCCTGATGGAAACAGAAGCTACACAACTTGCTTCCATTTGAACTGGAGCAACCTTGTTAGAATATAGGACATTGGGGCTTCCCTGGTGGCGCAGTGGTTAAGAATCCACCTGCCAATGCAGGGAGCACAGGAAGATCCCACATGCCGCAGAGCAACTAAACCCGTGTGCCACAACTACTGAACCCACGTGCCACAACTACTGAAGCCCACGTGCCTAGAGCCCATGCTCTGCAACAAGAGAAGCCACCGCAATGAGAAGCCCGCGCACCGCAACGAAGAGTAGCCCCCGTTCGAAGCAACTACAGAAAGCCTGCGCGCAGCAACTAAGACCCAACGCAGCCAAAAATAAATAAATAAAAATAAATACATTTATTTAAAAAAAAGAATATAGGACATTGGGTTTGATGGTCATTCTGTCCACCCCACTCAAAGTATGGACAACACAACCCTTGACACACACCCTTACTGCCCCCATTCATTTTGCAAGTGAGGAAACAATGGCCCAGTGCAGTCTTGTAGAAGTGATTTTTTTTAATCTTAGAGCTTTGAGAAGCAGACAACCAAACCTCCATGTGTGATTTCTACAGAAAGGGCTCTGCTGCTTGACATATAGCAGAAACTGAATCAAGATACTATTAACAGGATTGAGGTAATTGATCTAGATTTTCAATGGATGTTTACAAACTAATAGATGAATATGAATTTGGGATTTCTTAGCCTGATCTGTGCCAGGCATAGTATTTAGATGGTACCATTGTTTCAGCTACAAATCTGGGAAGTCCAGGAGTTGTCTGTACAATATTTTCCTCTCTCAAAACCTAGGCTGTTAGATGGCAAAGTCTCAGGTCCAAAATGGATCCTGGGATGTCATCCTTTCAGCCAGCTCTCTCTGCATCTCCCAGGCAGTGGACCCACTCTCTAACCTCTCTCCCTGCTCAGGATCATCTTCTCACTCTCTTCTAAGACTTTCTCACATCCTATCTACACCTCCTTTATCCCTTCCCATATTCCCTACTCTTTTCTTTTCAACGTGGTTGCCCTTGATGGCTATTGAGAAGAACTTTGATTTCTCAGCAAATATGAAGCCCAAATTTTCATTAATTTAAAAAAGTTGGGCTTCCCTGGTGGCGCAGTGGTTGAGAATCTGCCTGCCAATGCAGGGGACACGGGTTCGAGCCCTGGTCTGGGAAGATCCCACATGCCGCGGAGCAACTAGGCCCGTGAGCCACAGTTACTGAGCCTGTGCGTCTGGAGCATGTGCCCTGCAACAAAGAGGCCGTGACAA
The DNA here is from genome assembly GCF_028021215.1 of Eschrichtius robustus. Classification (NCBI taxonomy): domain Eukaryota; kingdom Metazoa; phylum Chordata; class Mammalia; order Artiodactyla; family Eschrichtiidae; genus Eschrichtius; species Eschrichtius robustus. Next base: position 42,703,341 of record NC_090845.1, read on the forward strand.
TGAAAGGCTGGCGCACCGCGATGAAGAGTGGCCCCCACTTGCCACAACTAGAGAAAGCCCTCGCACAGAAACAAAGACCCAACACAGCCATAAATAATAAATAAATAAAAAACAAATACTTAAAAAAGTTGAATCTCCTTTACTCAAGGACCAGAATCATTCTTCTCCAGAAACATAATTAATTGTTTGGTATCTCCCTAGAGATTTTTCTTCTAGAGAAGAGGGACCTTCTATATATATTAGGATAAGCAACTCTAATGCAGCCAAATAAATAAGTAAAAGGTGAAATTTTCCCTTAAAACAAAGTAAATCCTTGCATCCTGCTCAAAGATCGCCTTCTTCCCATGATAGATAATCTGTCATTGGTATCTATCTTAGAACATGCAAATACCAACCTGCGGCATATAGCTAGTCCCCTCATCAGCCTCTCTGGAGGAGTTCTGGCTGTGCTTAATAACTCGCCTGAGATTGTGTTGCTCTCAACCACCTTATCTAATGAAGCCCCCCCATTAGTCTTTGTATCAGCACATTATTTGTTCCCTTTATAGCACCTGAAATTATCATATTTGTCTATTTTCTTGTACTTAAATTTTCCTTGTGCTCCATCAGGGCAGTAACTATATTTCTCATGGTTTTTGTGTCATCCCCAGTGACTGAGTTTCTGGCACATAGTAGGTACTCAATAAATACTTGTTGAGTGTTTGGGTAAGTAACCTAATATGAGCTTGGTAATCTGCATTCTGCCACTCAAAGGCAGCTCTCTAGAATAACAACTCATCGGAAGCATCAACAGCCACATGGACTGAGGATGCTGGGCTGAGTCAAGAGGTTGTCTAACCTCCTTTGGGCAGGAAACTTACCCTTACCCCACCTACGGTAGACTGAATCAGTGATACCAGTTCTTCACCCTTCCTATCCTCACCCTTTCTGTGGCCTTTAATTTTAGACTCAGTCATGTCTTGCTTTGGCCTACATGGGCAGAAATGATGCTGGGTCAATTCTGAGCCTAGGCCTTAAGAGGCTTTGCACATTTCTGTCAAGAGCTGAGCTGAGCTGGAAAGACTTGAGCTTCCAGGTGGTCTATAAAGATAACAAGCCAAAATAAAATAACAGTCAAGCATTTAATCACTTACTGTGATAGTATAAGCAAGAGACTAAACAAGTGATAGTGGAAGCTGCCCCAATGTTCCATTTCCACCATGCAAGAGTACCAGGTGAAGGTCAGGTGTGTCAGCAGATGGGAGCAATCATCCCACTGCTGAGGGAACCCCAAACAAAAGACTCCTGCTGTTTTATGGACCTGGGGGCTTGAGGAAAGAAGAGAAGAAAAGGTTAAAAGTGGAAAAGTACTGAATACTGAGTCAGAGTGGAGAAAAACCTCTTCAAGGCTCCCTGATAAAATATTATCAGTAGGGGTATCTAAGAGAGGCATTGGCTAAAGGCCTCCAATAAGGAGGCCTCTGAATGGAGGTGCTTTGGCCAGCAATGCAGTAATGCATAAGAGGGTGGCTGGCCTTGGGGCTTGGGTCCTTGACTGCAGCTCCCTTTAGAGACTACAATTCACTGTGCTCCAAATCTGGTGTGGGGAGAGTAGCTTTCCCTAGTGAGACCTGCCAGGTAGAGCCTTTGTAATTGCCAGAATGCTCAGGCCCAAAAGATCACATATGGATTTTTGGCCAGGAGCCTGACCTCTCAGTTTAGACTTGCCCTCATGGACCACGGTTATTAACATAAGAAGAGCTTCCTCTAGTAACTGCTGCCCCTTTAGCCTGGCCCCAGAATGTATGCATATGGAGCAGTCATCCCTGTTGACCTGCAGACTTGCAGTTAGAAGCAGAGATGCCCTAGCCATGAGACCATGAAGCAGAACAGTCAAGTGGAGCCCAGGCTACCTCAACAGAGCTAACTTAACTGATCCACAGATCCATGACGATAGATACTGGCTATTTTTTTATTATTATTATTATTTAATTTTTATTTATTTTTTGGGTCTTCATTGCTGTGCACGGGCTCCTCTAGTTGCAGCAAGCGGGGGCTACTCTTCATTGTGGTGCGTGGGCTTCTCATTGTGGTGGCTTCTCTTGTTGCAGAGCATGGGCTCTAGGCACGCGAGCTTCAGTAGTTGTGGCATGCGGGCTCAGTAGTTGTGGCTCATGGGCTCTAGAGCGCAGGCTCAGTAGTTGTGGTTCACGGGCTTAGTTGCTCTGTGGCATGTGGGATCTTCCCGGACCAGGGATTGAACCCGTGTCCCCTGCATTGGCAGGTGGGTTCATAACCACTGCGCCACCAGGGAAGTCCCAGATGCTGGCTATTTTAAGCCACCGAGTTTGGAATATTTGTTATACAACATTACTGTGGCATAGCTAATAGATATGCTACCCTTTTTCCAGTCACTGTGGAAGTCCTTATTCCAATCAAAAATTACCAAGTATGCAAAGAAACAGAAAAATACCACTCATAGTGAGAAGAATAATCAATCAATCAAGAGAAGCCCAGAAATGATATAGATTAGTAGACAAAGACATTTAACTTGTTAACATATATTCAAGAAGCTAGAAGACAAATTGAACATGTTGAGAATGGAAAATAAAACCAAGATATAAATTGAACTTCTAGAGATAAAAAGAGCCCTAAAGGATATAGCTTCGTGGAACAGAAGATGCTAAAGTTGTCTGTTACTATGGATAGGGTAAGGATGGGCGATAAGGAAAGTTAAAGTTGCACAGGGGCCAAACCCTGTAGTGTCTTAGGGTAAGGACAAGAGGCTTTTAAACTGTAAAGAACAGTTGGTTGAATGAGTAGATAGTGATGCCATTAATTAAGCTTTAGCAGTATAGGAGGAGAAGCAGATTTTTAAAAATTTATTGATGTGAAACTGATATAACAAATTTAACCATTTAAGAGTGAACAATGCAGTGACTTTTAGTACATTCACAGTATTGTACAACCACCACCTCTATCTAGCTCTAAAACATTTCCATTACTCCAAAATAAAATCCTGTTCCCAGTAAGCAGTTTCTCTCCATTCCCTCCTCCGCCAGCCCCTGGAAACCAACAATTTGTCCTCTGTCTCTATGGATTTGCCTGTTCTGGATATTTCATATAAATGGGATCATACAACACATGAACTTTTATGTCTGGCTTTTTTCACTTAACATAATACTTTTGAGATTCATCCACACTGTAGGATGTATCAGTATTTCATTCCTTTTAATGGCTGAGTAATATTCCATTGCACATATATACGACAATTTGTTTATTCATTCATCCAGTAATGGACATCTGTTTTCACCTTTTGACTATTGTGAATAGTGATGCTATGAACTTGTGTGTACATGTATTTGAGTACCTGTTTTCAGTTGTTTTTTTTTTCCATTTTTTTTTAAACATCTTTATTGAAGTATAATTGCCTTACAATGGTGTGTTAGCTTCTGCTTTATAACAAAGTGAATCAGTTATACACATACATTATGTTCCCATATCTCTTCCCTCTTGCATCTCCCTCCTTCCCACCCTCCCCATCCCACCCGTCTAGGTGGTCACAAAGCACCCAGCTGATCTCCCTGTGCTATGTGGCTGCTTCCCACTAGCTATCTATTTTACATTTGGTAGTGTATATATGTCCATGACACTCTCTTACCCTGTCACATCTCACCCCACCCCCTCCCCATATCCTCAAGTCCATTCTCTAGTAGGTCTGTGTCTTTATTCCCATCTTGCCACTAGGTTCTTCATGGCTTTTGTTTTCAGTTTTTTGAGTATACACCTAAGAGAAAAATTGCTGGGTCATTTGCTAATTCTATGTTTAACTTTTTAAGGAACTGACAAAATGTTTTACATAGTATCTGTACTATTTTACATTCCCACCAGCAATGTGTGAGGGTTCCAATTTCTCCACATCTTCACCAACACTTATTATTTCCAATTTTTTTTGTTGTGGCCATCCTAAGAGGTATAAAGTGATAACTCATTGTGGTTTTAATGTCCCTAATGGCTAGTGACATTGAGCATTTTTTCATGTGTTTATTGGCAAGTTGTATATCTTCTTTTGAGAAATGTCTATTTAAGTCATTTGCCCATTTTTTAATTGGGTTGTCTGTCCTATTGTTCTTGAGTTGCAAGAGTTCTTTATATATTCTGAATACTAGACCCTAATCAGATATATGATTTGCAAATATTTTCTCCCATTCTGTGGGTTGTCTTTTCACTCTCTTGGTAATATCCTTTGATGCACAAAAGTTTTCAATTTCGAAGAAGTCCAATTTATTTTTTATTTTATTGCTCATGCTTTTGCTATCATATCTAATTGTCCACTGTGCAAATCCAAGGTCATAAATACTTACTCCTGTATTGTCTTCCAAGAGTTTTATGGTTTTATCTCTTATATTCAGGTCTTTCACGCATTTTGAGTTAACTTTTGTATGGTGTGAGACCAGGGGTCCAACTTAATTCTTTTGTATGTGGATATCCAGTTGTCCCAGTATCATCTGTTAAAGAGACAATTATTTTTCCATTGAATGGTTTGACACCCTTGTTGAAAATCAATTGGCCATAGATGTATGGTTTTATTTCTGGACTCTCAATTCTATTCCATTAATCTATACATATCACTCTGTTTTGATTACTATAGCTTTGTAGTAAGGTTTGAAATTGGGAAGTGTGAGTCTTCCAATTTTTTCTTCTTTTTCTAAATTATTTTGGCTATTGGAGCCCCTTGCAATATCATATAAATTTGAGAGTTGGCTTTTTCATCTCTACAAAAAAAGGCCACTAGAATTTTGATAGGGATTGCATAGAGAAGCAGATTTTAAGATAAAGCATGAGTTTGATTTTGAGCACAATGTGTTTTGGGTACTTGTGGGAAATTCAAGATACTTATCTATAAGGAATCAGGTATATGTTCTAGAGCTTAGGAGAGAGGCATGAGTGGAGATGCATATTTGGGATATGAGTATGTATGAAGATGATAGATGAAGCCATGGCTATTGATGAGATCTTTTGGGAAGAGTATATAGAGGGAGAAGAAAGGAAAATCCTTGGATTGGCCAATATTAAGAAAGTGTAAGGGAAGAAGAGCCTGTGAAAATAATTTTATAAAAGAGGGATAATGGAGAAAGTAAGTCAACAAGAAAAGAGTGTCACAGTAGAAACCAAGAGAGGAGACAGATTTAATACAAGCAGTGTCTCATGTTGCAGAGAATTTATGACATAAGTCTGAAAAGCAGTAAATTGATTCGACAGTCATGAGGCCACTGGTGACCTCAGGCAGGTCAGTCTGTGTGGACTGTGGAGGCTGAAACCTGGCTTGGGTGTGTTGGTGCATATACAGGAAGAGAGAAAGAGGGGGCAACAGAAGTCTGGAATATTGTTCTTTAATATCTTGGCTGTGAAATGAAGGAGAAAAATAGAGATAGTGCAAGAGGAGGATACAATGTTATTGGAAGATTTAGAGGCCACAGTAAAGTACCTCAAAGAGGAGAGAAGTTGAAAATAGAGAAGAAAAAGGGAATAATGATTGGAATAAGGTCTTGGATATGTAGAAGATAAGGGGGATATGGAAGAAGTTGCCTTGAGCAGGAGGAAGAACAGTTTCCACAGCCTACTCTCCTTCTTTAAAATGAATGATCAAACCTGAAGCTAAGTGCAGATAAAAATGACTCATAGGTATGGGGGGGGGATTATGGAAGTTCAATACCTGATAGCCTTGATATTCTAGATGAAATAGGAGGTAAGTTCATCTGCACTAAAGAGATGAAATACTTGAGGTTAGTGGAGCATCCATTCAGAGAAATAGGAGGAGAAGCTAGTCAGAAATAAGGTAGCAAATTAATAAGGGGTGCTGAGGGTCTAGGAGAGGTTGGATACCCTAAATATGTGGTAGCCTTAATTCATTCAAGGATGTGATGTTCAGCACTAACATTCAGCAGCCCAGATGTGGGAGCAGAAAAGGAAGATGGTAAGATTGATTTAAAGTTGAAAACTGTAAGAAGGATGTGGTAGAAAGACAATGGGCTTGATTTTGAGTGCAAGGGTACAGTGGTTGAGTGCAACAGGGTCAAGGTTGGATAGGTGAGGAAGTGAAGCCAAACAGGGTTAAAGGACTGGGAATAAGATGGCTCTGAGGTCTCTGTGTGTGAGGTTAAAGAACTGAAGTAAGGGAGAGAAAAGACTGGACGGACAGGAGGATAAGATCCAGAATGGTACATTAGAATATAAGAGTTCAGAGGTGGAGCTGGATATTAGGGTCTAGGGTATGACAATCAGAGTTGGGTTGCTGAGGTAGTGACAGGTGATGACTGCTGGTGTTTAGGATGTTTTTAAAAACAGCCATGAGGCCGGGATGCTGGATGGGTTCACATGGATATAGAAGCTATCCAACATGAAGACAGGACATGATGAAGAGAAGAAAATAGCAAGCTGGTGTCTAGGCCCTTAATGAATAAAGGGAACAGGTGAAAGTTTCAAAGAGGGATAGGTGGAAGTATATACAGTTGACACAAACCTTAACAAGGGGAGGTTTCTTGTCCCAGGTTGGAGGAGTAATAATCTGCCAGTTTTATTGGGATGCTAGGAGACATAATCAAGCCACAGCTCGTGATATGTGAATGTAGAAGAATCAGGCTTCTCCATAGAAGAAGTTTCAGAAGAGGTGTTGTGCTCTGGGGAGAGCCAGGAGATAGTGCTCTGTTAAGAGGTTGAGAATATAAAGGAGGTTATTTAGAACAAAATAAGGGTCTCTGAGGAAATGGTTGGAGGGAAATCAGCAGTGTGAGAAACAACCAGGTGCAATGAGAATAATGAATGATAATAATAACATATTGTCAGGTACCATGCCAAGGGCTTTATGTGTTTATCTTATTTAATAATTACACTAATTCTACAATGTAGGTATTATCTCTCTTTTTCATATGAATAAATTGAGATTGAGGGCACTTAGAAACTTGTCTAAAGTCATGTATCTAAAAAGTCAGGGTCAGCTGTGTCTTCAGAATTTCAGATGGAATGTGGGCAGGGGGTATTTTGTGCCCTCAAAGAAGGAATGAGAGAGTGTGGTGGTAGAGAGATCAGATCTAGGGAGACACCTGTCTCCTTGGTTGGAGGGGCAGATTCATGACTTTTTACATATGGCCCTAATTCTTATTATATTTAAACAATCAATCTACATGGGTTTCTGGGGAGAAATATGAAGACAGGTTCATGTTGGGAAAAACTTTTTATTGGGAAGAAGACTTGGGAATGGTTTATTTAATGTATTCTCTTCTCCACATAATCAATGAGATGCTGGAAATTTCCTTCTGATTCAAACTTTTTCCAAAGCCACGACTTCAGTGTAAACAGAGATAATTAATCAAGGATCTGCTATTTGAGCTCTGGGAATGTAGCAATAACAGGATTGTAGAGACAAAAAGTGATTCTTTCTTTAGTTTTTATGTCTCTTTCCCTCCCGCCACCAGCAGTGCCCCTCCCACAGCCTCCTGCTTTTTAGGTTTGTAAAGCTGTGGTTAAAGCTTCATCAGTACTCACTCAAATCCCTTCAGGTCTTTCTTACTGTTTCTATGCACCCCTCTGCTGGGTTTGGTGTGCTTTACCTCTAAAGGTTACATCTCAGACAATTCTGATGACTGCTTTCTTTGCCTGGGACAGCCTTTAGCCAGTGACTAATGGATGTGGCAATATGAAAGCTCAGCCTGCTTACCTCATGCCAAGACAATTTGGAGGCATAATTTACATGGGAGAGTTCCCCTGAGGGTTCAGCCTGAATCTGTCCTCCATGAGATCTTGCCTAAAATTGCACCCTGGTTTGGCTTCTTCCCCTTCTCTGTCCTGCTTCCCTCACTTCTTTCCTAGTTTCTTCTGGGAGCACTTTAAAAATAAATCACACACATGAATCCTTAACTTAGGTCTGCTTCTGGGGAGCGCAACTTAAGACAGGGAATCAGATAACTAATAAAGGGAAGTTCATTTAGAGAGAAACTTTGAGAATAAATTTGAAAATGTAATTTAACATGTAAACAAAAATACATGAACAACAACTAAAGTACTAAAGTAAAGTATGGGTGAATTACTTCATAACATAGACATGGAAAAAGCTTTTCTAACTATGACTTAAAATCAAGAAGAAATGAAAAGAAAAGATTGATAAATTCTACTACATAAAACTGAAAATAAAATTTTCTTGAAAAAAGCAACATAAGTAAAAAATGACAAAATGAAATTAAAAATATTTGTGTTTTATATCACAGACAAATGGCTAATCTTCCTGACATATAAAGAGCCATTAAAAATTGAAAGGACAGCAAGGATGCACACTCTTGCCACTTCTATTCAACATAGTATTGGAAGTCCTAGCCAGAGCAATTAGGCAAGAAAAAGAAATAAAAGGCATCCAAATCAGAAAGGAAGAAATAAAATTGCCTCTGTTGGTAGATGGCATGATCTTATATACTGAAAACCCTAGAGGCTCCATAAAAACTGTTATACCTAGTAAATGAATTCAGTAAAGTTGCAGGATACAAAATCAACATACAAAAATCAGTTGCATCTTTATACACCAACAATGAACTATCAGAAAAGGAAGTTAGGAAACAATCCATTTACAATAGAATCAAAAAGAATAAAAAGTGCTTAGAAATAAACTAAGGAGGTAAAAGACTTGTATATTAGAAACTACAAAATATTGATGAAAGCAATTAAGTCACAAACAAATGAAAAGACATCCCATGTTCATGGCATGGAAGAATTAGTATTGTTAAAATGTCCATACTACCCAAAGTGATCTACAGATTTAATACAATCCCTATCAAAATTTCAACAGCATTTTTTTTTACAGAAATAGAAAAAACAATTCTAGAATTCATATGGAACCACAAAAGACCATGAATAGCCAAATCAATCTTGAGAAAGAAGAACAAAGCTGGAGGCATCATGCTTCCTGATTTCAAAATATATTACAAAGCTGTAGTAACCAAAACAGAATGTATGGTACAGGCATAAAGACAGACATATCAACATAAGGAATAGAATAAAGAGCCCAGAAATAAATCCACACAAACACAGTCAACTGATCTTTGACAAGCGCACCAAGAATACACAATGGAGAAAGGATAATCTCTTCAACAAACGGTGCTGGGAAAACTGGATAAACACATGAAAAAGAATGAAATTTACCCTTTATCTTACACCATACACAAAAATCAACTGAAAATGAATTAGAGTTTTAAATGTAAGACTCAAAACTGTAAAACTTCTAGAAGAAAACATAGGTGGAAAGCTTCATGACATTAGTGCTGGCAATGATTTCATGGGTATGACACCAAAAGCACAGGCAAAATAAATAAATAAATAAATAAAAATAATAAACAAGTGAGATTACATCAAACTAAAAACCTTCTTCATAGCAAGGGAAACAATTAACAGAATGAAAAGGCAACATACAGAAAGGGAGAAAATATTTACAAACCATATATCTGATAAGGAGTTAACATCCAAAATATATAAGGAACTTCAACTCAGTTGTGAAAAGCAAATAACCCAAGAAAAAAAAATAGGCTAAAGGACTTGAATAGACATTTCCTCAAAGAAGACATACAAATGGCCAACAGGTATATGAAAAAATGCTCAGCATCACTAATCATTAGGGGAATGTAAATCAAAACCACAATAATATATCATCTCACAACTGTCAGGATGGCTATTATCAAAAAAACAAAAGACAACAAATGTTGGAAAGTATGTGGAGAAATTAGAACTCTTGCACACTGTTGGTGGGAACGCAAAATAGTGCAGCCTCTTTGGAAAATGGTATGGAGTTTCCTCAAAAAAATTGAAAGTAGAACTATCATAAGATCCAGTAATTTCATTTCTGGGTATTTATCCAAAAGAAATGAAATCAGGATCTCAAAGAGATATTAGCACTCCTATGTTTATTGAAGCATTGTTTATAATAGCCAAGATGTGGACACAAATGTCAATCAACAGATGAATGAGTAAAAAATATGGTCTATATATACAGTGGAATACTATTCAGCCTTTAAAAAGAAGGAAATTCTGCAGTATGTGACAACATGGATGAACCTTGAGGTTCATTATGCTAAACAAAATAAGCCAGGCACAGAAAGACAAATACTACATAATTCCACTTATTTGAGGCATCTAAAATAGTCAGTTCATAGAATCAAAGAATGGAATGTTGATTGCCAGGGGCTGGGGAAAGGTTGAAATGAGGAGTTACTAATCAATTGGCATAATATTTCAGTTAAGCAAGATAAATAAGCTGTAAAGATCTGCTGTACATCATACCTAGACTCAACAATAATATAATGTACACTTCAAAATTTAAGAGGTTAGATCTTATGTAAATGCTCTTACCACAATAAAATAAAAATTGAAAAATAAATATATATTTTTTTAAATTGAGAGGAAAAATACCAAAAGCCCAATAGAAAATGAGAAAAGTGACAGAGAAATTGCAGGAAAAGAAAGTGAAATGGCCCTTAAACATATGGAAATATGCTTAAAATCACTCAGAATAGAAATACAAATTACTACTGCTTAAACATATTTTATGTTTATTAAGTTGGTAAAAGTGAAATACTTGACAAAACACCCTGTTCAAGGCTGTGCAGAAACATGTGCGCTCATTGATAGTGGGAAGTACAAAATGGCACAAGCCCTTTCGTGGGGAATTTGGCAATATCTAATGAAATTAAATATGTACATACTCTTTTACTAAGCAGTACTGAAGATATACCTCTGCAACACTAAATGATATATACATGTGTATTAGTCATGTATTATTTGTAACAACAAAAGGTTGAAAACAATGCATGTCTGTTAATATGGACTGATTGAATAAACTAGCCACATAATGGAGTACTATACAGTGATAAAGAAAGAATTTAGGACAAACTCTATGAGTTGATATGGAGTAATTTGTAAGATGTATCAAGTAAAAAAATCAAGGTATAGAACAGTCTATATGGTCTGTGACATTTTGTGTATGAAGGAAGGGAGAAATAACTCCCACACACATGCACATATATAAAACAGTGTGTGTGTGTGTGTGTGTGTGTGTGTGTATACACACACATTATTTACATTGTATATATAGTATACATATATATAACAATATACAAGATATACACAAAATAATATGTAACTATATATATGTTTATATTTGCAATAAAACCACAGGATGGACAATCAGAAACTAATAAAAATTGCTACTATGGATATATAAATAAATGGGAGGAGGGTAGCAAGACGGAATGGATACTTCACTGAGGATACCGTTCTGTGTAGTTCTCACTTTTGCAATATATTAATATTTTACATATTCAAAAATAAAATTACATCAAAAAAGTAGAAAAAGAAAACCCTAATATTGACCAAAAGAAACAGATGAATTTTGCTATAAGTCAAATTGATAACATAACCACACAGAGAAAAAAGAATTACAAATTATTTCAAGGGGCTTTTGAACACATTTCTGACGCCAATACTCTATATATTTAGCAGCATATATTCTAAAGATGAAAAGAGCTGCAGAAAAATGTTCTAAACTTTACTCAGTAGGTTTACTGTTAATACTATCAGTTTCATTCGAATACAGTTTAGAATGAAGTAATTTGGCAATTTGATCATGAATGAGAAAATTGCCTTATTTTATTGTAACAAGAAATTTTTTTAAATGTATAAGCCCATAGTGATATTCAAAGAGAGGGAGAGAGGGAGGGACAGAGAGAGAGAGAGAGGGGGGGGGGGGAGGGAGGGAGGAAGGGAAGAAAGCTCTTCTATGCAGAAGAATATCAGCTAATAAAGTACAGAAGAATATCAGCTAATAAAGTGCAGAAGAAATGACATAATTAAAAAGTCCACATTTTACATGTTCTCCAGTAATAATTGATTGAGGCAAAGATCATCAATAGATGCTAAAACGTCATTAAGTGGAAATTTGCTGGGAAATAGGATATCCTCACAATGCCAAAGTATCCCCCACAGATTTCTTACTAATTGCAAAAAGAAAAATGTGACTTTCCAATGGAAAGACCCAGTAGTAAACCACCTTAACTAAGTGATCAAACTTTGGGTAACTAGTAGAGGGCAACCTGACATTATCTGCCCCATTATGTGATGTAATATGAAGTACACAGAATTATCTATGAATGCTTATGAAGTATTCTTTTCAATTCTGTTGAAGTTGATTCTAATCAACCCTTAACCTAACTTACAGTCTACAAGGAAAACAGTGGAAAGAGGAACAAATTAGATGAGCTCAAGAGGAAATGATCAGACAAATCTAAGATGCAGAATAAAACAATTGTCCTGGACTCTTCAATAAGTCAATATCATGAAATAAGTTCTGGAGAAGGGGGACTGCTCTAATCTACAAGAAAGTAAATAAATGTAACAACCATATGTGCAAACCTAGGTTGTTTCTTGGTTCTAAAGCAATAGCTAAATAAGACGTTATTGTGACAGTGGGGTAATTTGAACATTGTATTAGTTGTCTATTACTACCATTTAGTGGCTTAAAACAACAAATATTTATTATCTCACAATTTCTGTGGCCTTAGCTGAGCAGTTCTGGCTCAGTATTTCAGCAGGGGCTGCACTCGTTTGAAGGCTTGACCAGGAGTGAAAGATCTGCTTCCCAGTTTACTCCCATGGCTGTTGGCTGGAAGCCTCAGTTCCTCAAGAGGTGAGCCTTTTTATAAGCTGCTTGAGTGTCCCCACAGCATGGAAGCTAACTTGCCCCAGAATGAATGATATAAGAGAGAGTGATCTAAGAAAGAAAATGAGCACAGAAAGACTTAGTGTCTGAAGTTACATACAGTCACTTTTGCTTTATTCTATTCATTAGAAATTAGTCACTAAGTCCAGCCCACACTTATGGGGAGGGTAATTAGGCTTTGCCTCTTAAAACAAGCAGGATCAAAGAATTTGTAGATGTATTTTAAAAACAACTATAAATATGGGCTGAACACGAAAAGATATGTTAAAATTATTAATTTTCTTAGGTGTGATAACTTAGAAGATTGTCATTCTAAGGAGATGTGTGCAGAATTTAAGGTTGAAGTGTCATAATGGCAAACAAAAGAAAGAGATGAAACAAATATGGCGAAATATTTGCATTTATTGCGTCTGGAGGGAGGGTATATGGATGTTCATTGAATCATTCTCTCAACTTCTCTCTGTGCTTACAATTTTTACAGTAAAAAATAGGCACTAAGTATGTACAAAGCACTGTGCCTGACATGTGCTAGATGTTGGGAGTGGGAGGCAAGACTGATGGTTCTTACAAAAAAGTTAGAGGTAGTGAATGGAAGGAAAAGAGTTGAGGGTATAGGTTGAGAGGTTGGATGCAGGAGGGGAAAAGGGAAGAGTGAAGCAAAGTGTGAGGAAGTATGAAGTTATAGAGGGAGTATAGAAGTAGTCATCCTTACTTTTCAAAATTGGGCCCCAATTGTAATGACCACTTTTTAAAAAACTTTTATTGGAGTATAGTTGATTTACAATGTTGTGTTAGTTTCAGGTATACAGCAAAGTGATTCAGTTATACATATACATGTGCTCATTCTTTTTCAGATTCTTTACCCATATAGGCTATTACAGAATACTGAGTAGAATTCCCTGGTGCTTATAGTAGGTCCTTGCTGGTTATCTATTTTATATATAGTAGTGTGTGTATGTTAATCCCAAACTCCTAGTCTTTCCCTCCCCACCACGTTTCCCCTTTGGTAACCATAAGTTTGTTTTAGAAATCTGTGATTTTATTCCTGTTTTGTAAATAAGTTCATTTGTATCATTTTTTAAAATTAGATTTCACATATGAGTGATATCATATATTTGCCTTTTTCTGTCTGACTTACTTCAATTAGTAGGATAATCTCTAGGCCCATCCATGTTGCTGCAAATGGCATTATTTCATTCTTTTTTATGGCTGAGTAATATTCCATTGTATATATGGGCCACATCTTTATCCATTCCTCTGTCGATGGACATTTAGTTTTCTTCCATGTAATGGCCACTTAAATATCCCAATTTCTTGAAACTTTGATGAGGAACAAACCATTTACATAGTTTCAAAGCATCTCTCCATAAATCACATACTTATTCCGATGGGAAAAATAGTGACTTTACAGTTGACAAACCTGGAGGATACCAGCCTCACCAAATGATGAAAGTTTAACATGACCAAAATTAAGGCAAACATTGTCACATGCTCCTGATATATATGAGATACTAGAAAGGGTACAACATTATTTAAATAGTATTGCTGTTATAAAGCAGAAACTAACACACCATTGTAAAGCAATTATATTCCAATAAAGATGTTAAAAATAAATAAATAAATAGTATTGCTGCCAAAAATTCTGACCTGAGACCAATCATGAGGAAAAATCAAACCCAAATTGAGAATCAGTCTACAAAATAACTGGCCTGTGCTCTGTGTGGTGATAAACAACAACAACAACAACAACAACAACAAATGTTAAGGAGATGTTCCGATTGAAGGAGATGGGAAAGACATGGCAATCAAATGCAGTGCATGATCCTGAATTGACTACTGGATTAGGAAAAAACAAAACAGCTATAAAGGTCATTATTGAAACAATTGTGAATTTGAAATGTGGATTAAATAACAGCATTGTATCAGTGTTAAATTTCCTGATTTTGATTGTTGTACTGTGGTTAATTAAGCGAATGTCCTTGATCTTAGGAAATGTACACTAAAGTATTTGGTAAAGGGACTTGATGTTGCCAATTTACTTTCATTTGAGAGTATTTAGTTCAAAAAATTATGCACATGCATACCGAAAGAGGAAAAAAATAAGACAGGTGAACAAATAAGACAGGTGAGCAAAACGTGAACAATTAGTGAATCTGAGTAAAGGATGTAGGAGAGATCATTACACTATTTTTGCAATTTGAAATTAAAGTAAAAAGTTAGCAAAAAAAAAGTTACCCCCCAAATCCACCTTTTCAGTATGTGCAACATTTGAGAGCAGACCAGATGGAAGCGCCGCTCTCTGTGCTCAAATACTAACCCCGGTATAGGATTCAGGGTGATTAGAAGACAAAAAGGTGCAGTCCCAAATAACCAAATTGATCCTTTAATGACACATGGTTCGCAAAATCGAAATGTCTCTAGTTTTTGTCATTAAAAATCACAAGTAATTTAATTGTGTAAAACGAATGGATGGTGTTTTAGATGCAGAATAATAAATGCTAAGACCAGGTAAGAAGCCACACCCCAGCTTGGGTTGATTGGTCCCCGGAGCAGAGAGGAGTCTAGTGCATATGCCAGGCTGTTGTGTATACAGTGTCTACACACAGAGAGGTTAGTCCCCAAATGGAGAGAGAGGGAAGGAAGAACGAGTAAGGCGGCCGGCAGGAGCATTCTCCTGAATAAAGGAGGCCAGGGGTGCCAGGAAGCTACAACCCCTCTCACTTGAGCCAGCAGCATCAGGCCTTTGCAGCCACCTCATTAACACATCATTAAGAAGAGTCCATTCTACATAAGTGAGTGTTTCCCAGAAATATGGATTATTTCTGTCCCCTTAAGATTCATAATTATTGCCCAGAAAGCCCCAGTTTTCCTGTAATGTCTATTAAAAATTCCAGATAGGTCCAATCCCCACTATTTCCACTAAGAGAAATAAAATAGTAACACTAAATTACGCTGGTTCTTTCTTACATGATGTACCCAGTGGAGAGAAGGTGTAATATTGGATTGAACGCGCAGTCTCTCAGGATCATTACTAAAATACCGGATAGTCTCTTAAAAATGGAAATATATCTCTTTCTCTTAAAACTGAAGTTCAGGAAAACCAGTTCAATGATTAGAGTTTGTTCTCTTTTTTCTTTTTGAAATATTAAAACTAAAAGAATTTAATAGGGAATGTGAGCTGAGGTTGGCTTTGATTCCTGAACTACTGTTTCTTTAAAGCCATAAAGCTACTTTTATTTGAGAGTTATCTTATGTTTCATAGGAAGGAAGAAAATTGATATTTATTGACTGCCTACTATGTGCTAGGCATTGCACTATTTCATTTCATCCAGAGTTTAGCTCATTCCAAACTCAGAGGAAAAAAATAAGAAAAGAGTAAAACAATTTTTTTATTAGAAAGGAATAATGTCAGTACCATTTTGTTCCCTGAATACAAATTCTGGACCTATACATTCCAATATATTTTCACACATATTCTGTGGCATCTAAGTATTCATGTTCCCCTTGGTTATTTTTGTCAACAAGAATTTCTTACTGTAACGATTTTTTTATTCTTCATTTCCTGACAGTTTCTTTTTTTATAGACTAGAATACTTAACCATATTATATCGATAAGGCAGATTGTGTCATATTTTCTCCTTTTTACTTAAAGACAATGTAAAAGCATTGCAGATTTGGCAAAATGATGCGGGGGGGAAGCATCTAAAAATCTTACAGTCCTATGACAATAATACTTTCCAATTCTGTGTACTGCCTTCCACTCTTTGTTCATAGTTACACGTTTCTACATAGTTGCAATAAAAGCGTATGTGCAATTGGGGGGTTTTACTCACTTTCTAAATATCTTATTATGTAGATGTCAAAGTTTCAATATTATAATTCTTAGTGCCAGAGATATTCAATCAAGTGGCCATACCATAATTTCTTTGTGTGTCTCTACAATTAAATAGCTATATTTTTCCTTATTTTTCAACATTAGGCAACTTGTATAAAAAATATCTTTACCCGTAGAGCATTTACCTTCTTTTTGGATTGTTTCCTTAAGATAAAATCCTATGAGATATGAGCACTTTTATGGCAATTGACCTTTCTTGTCAAATTGCTTTCTAAAAGTACTGTAATCAAATGATGACCTTTCCACATCAAGTGTGTTCCAGAACTACCACATTCTCCTCAGCACTCGTTCATTACTTGATTATTTCAGCCCTAGTGCTTTGCGGCTCATTTAGTAGATAAAACATCATATCTTTTAGTTTCCTACGGTATCTCCTATTCGACTTTTTTTTAACTTAAAGGCTTTATTTTTTTAGAGCAGTTGTATGTTCACAGCAAAATGAAGAGAACATTTTTCCATGTACCCTTTGCCCCCACACATGCATAGCCTCCCCCATTATCAACATCCCCCATAGATTGGTATATTTGTTACATTGATAAACCTACACTGAGACATCATTATCACCCAGAGTCCATCGTTTACATTAGGGTCCTCTCTTGGTGTTGTACATTCTAAGGGTTTGGACAAATGTATAATGACATCTATTCACCATTAGAGTATCATACAGAGTAGTTTCACTGTCTTAAAAGTCCTCTGTGCTCTGCCTATTCATCCCCCACCCTTCTCAGTCCCTGACAACCACTGATCTTCTTACTGTCTCCATAGCTTTGCCTTTTCCAGAATGTCATATGGTTGCAATCATACTGTATGTAGTCTGTTCAGGTTGGCTTCTTTCACTTACTAATATGCATTTAAGATTCCTACGTGTTTTTTCATGGCTTGATAGCTCATTTCTTTTTAGCACTGAGTAATATCCCATTGCCTGGATGCACCACAGTTTGTTTACCCATTCACCTACTGAAGGACATCTTGGTTGCTTCCAAGTTTTGGCAATTATGAATGAGGCTACTATAAACATCAGTGTGCAGGTTTTTGTGTAGACATTTTATTTGATTTTTATCTGCATATCTTCAATTGTAATCAAGGTTAAACATTTCATCTTATGTGTATTTACTAAAGTAGTTAATTTTTGTGTCAATTTTCTGTCTTTTTCCCAACTTCTATTGATATCTTCATGTTTTGTGTTTTGGCCAATTTTCACTTTTTTGTTTTAAAGCTAATATCCCTGAAAATTATTACCTGAAACACTCTCCTCGGTATGTGGCTTGCTGTTTAATTTTGTTTGTCAAAATGATGCTCTTGATGCTTATATGGTTGAATCTATGTTTTCTTTTGTGCTTTCTCCTAATGCTTTAAAGTTTTTAAAGTTATCTCTACTCCAGATACCTAAAAATATTCAACTTTATGTCTTTACTGAAATTGTTAATATAGTTATAATTTATTTTGGTGAATTCTGTGAAATCCTGCTAAGTTATTCTTTTTCTGAATTGCCAGCCACTTATCTGAACTGCAATATTTTTAATGCTTCCTTTATGTCATCTGCCACCTTATCTATTTCTGGATTTTCCATTCTATTCCATTGATCAGTATCTGATCTTCCTCTACTACCACATTCTTTATATTACTGTTGCTTATAAATAGGCATTTTTATTGTGTTTGTAATAGGGTCTGTATTAGTCAGCTTGGGCTGCTATGACAAAATGCGACAGACTGGGTGGTTTAAACAACAGACACTTATTTCTCTTGGTTCTGGAGGCTGGGAGGGCTAAGATTAAACTCAGTTCCCAATGAGGTTCTCTTCCTGACTTGCAGATGGCTGCCATCTTGCTGTGTCCTCACATGGCTGAGAGAATGTGAGCTCTCTGGTGTCTCTTCTTATAAGGACACTAATCCTATCAGATCAGAGCCTCACCCTTGTGAACTCATTCAACCTTAATTCCTTCCTTATTCTAAATACAGTCATATTGGTGGTTAACGAACAGCAACATATGAATTTGTGGGGGACACAATTCATCCATAGCAGGATCACATTTCCCAATAAGCATCCAATCTAATTATGTTCCTGACCCTATAATTCCTGACCCCTGCATATCGTAGCAGCCAGCCACGACCCCAGTAGCTACTTCTGATCATCATCCTAGATCCTCATCCTTAGGCCCCATGTTACTGCTCTAACTGCTTGCACTATACCACAACTCCCATGATTTGATTTTGAATCTCTGCAACCCTGCATGGTTCTACCTCTCTAATTCGTTCTTCTTTAGGCCCCCTTTGGCCTCAAGTGGAAATCTTCAGTGAGTTGTCATCAGGTCAGCCCCCAGCTCCCTGCGTATGTAGAGTTTCTTCTCAAAGGATGAGGCACGTAATTGGTTTCACAATTCACTTTCCAACTGCACATTGACTCATAATACAGGGCTCTGTGACACTATCTCTACTAACTGTGGTTTAGGTCAATATAACAGGCTTGTATTTCAGGCTTCTTAAACTAGAACTTTAGGATAGGACTTCCCGTGTGTAATGGGTTGCTAAAATCAATACTATTTGCATGTAATATTCTTTTGCCACGTGTCTCCAATTTTGTTCTCTTACTCTAGATGTTGTTCTCACTGTTAATGCTTCCATCTGGTTGGGCAGGCATGGGTGGCCTGCTAACTGAGCATGTCATCATGGTGACAAAGACCTTTTCCTTAAGCTTCAGACTCTTCCTCAAAGCCCTAGGGAAAAGCTGAATCCTAATTTGGAATGAAGGGCTTCATTCAAAAATTCATTCACTCCCAGAAAATGTAATTTGGTCTTTTGTTTTTCATTATAAGGAATCTCTTAAAATAAAATAGTAGTTGAGACTCTAAATATTTGGCCAGGGACTGTCTTTATCCTCAGCACTTAATGCAGTACCTGGTACATAATAGATGCTCAATAAATATTTATGGAACGCAAGGAAGAAGAAGTAAATTTAAACCTGGAAGCTGAGATCAGCTTTTAATTTTATATTCTGGGATAATTTGTTGGCTTCATGAATGTATGACTCCTTCGACTTCGGTACGCCAAGATGCTGCTCACAGGGACAAAATTCTGAGTCCCAGGATCGTTCCTCCAGTGATTTGGCCAGAAGTGTGCTTCACAGCAGATGGGTATACTAGAGCTCTCTGCCTAAAACCTATAAGAGGGTAGGAGAATTTTATTCATTCTTCCATTCTACAGGTATTTAATGTGGTTCCAAAGATGAGAAGAAGCAATGTGCCAGCATAAGACAAGAACAGAGACTGTAGGTGTTCAAAGAATGCTAACACTGAAATTGATGTTGAGCCTGCATTTTTAAAGGTAGAATGACCTTAGAAATCATGAAAACTGTGGTGATTGGTGATAAGAAATTCACTCTTGTCTCCTAACCCCCAAAATTGGATCTTAAAAAAGTCATAGGATTAGTATTTCCACCACTTTTCTTTTTTTTTTTTTTTTCACCACTTTTCTTTAAAAACAGCATCGTATCATCTGATACATCACGTAGAAATTGTAATTTATGGAGTGGGGATTCAGGAGTGAATTTAATGTCAATTCTCATCAAATTCCTACTGTGCCAACTTTCTATTTTACAAGTTTCTCTTATCTGGAACAGCATCATTCAACCTCGCTGCTTCCCATTTTAAAATTAATCATTTGCTCTGTGTCTGCACTCTGTAATTTCTCTTGTCCTCTGTTATTAAGTCTTTGTGGTTTGAGGGACAGTCTACTTGAAAGGTATTAAGAAAAAAGTTTTATGGCCAAAGCAGCACACTCTTGGTAGCAAAGCAACTTGTGCCACCTACGCAACAGACTGTAGAACATTCTCAGCATTTTGTTCGGGACTCTTAAGAATGTGGTCCTAAGGACTTGGCAGGGTCCTTACTCTAAGAGGATAGAGGGCCCTGAAAATGAAGAGACAAACAGAAATTCATGGGTATGAAACATGCACCCAGAGATGTGAAGATGCTGCAGTCTAATCTTGAGGATTCCAAGGTACCAAATAGAGGAAGTGCACTAACACAGCACTTCTCAAACTTTAATGTGCACGTGAACCACCTGGGGATCGTGTTAAATGTAGATTCGAATTCAGTAGATCTGGAGGGAGGCCTGAGATTCTGCATTTCTAACCTGCTCCCAGGTGATGCTCCTGCTGATGATTCATGCACCACGCCCGAGGAGTAAATACAACACTTAATAAAGGCTCTTTTATGACTTATTTATTTACATCCTCTTTTTCCAAGAAAAAAAAAATCGTTGCCATTTATAAAGCTATGGGCAATAAAACAAGATTAAAAAAATAAAATAAAGGAAGAAATTGAGGTTAAGGGGGGAAAAGTAGGAAAGGAAAAGAGCATAAGTCTGGAGGATCAGTTGACATAGGAAACGCAAATCATTGTGCCCTGAACAATTGCTAGAGGAGGGAAAGTATTTCTGTGCTTTTTAATAACCAGAACAAACTGAAAAATGATCTGTTACAAGTCTTACAGTGTTTGTGAGATAAAACCAGTGCTCAGCAGAAGCAAGTAGCACTGAGCACCAGGGGCATCATTTCCTGTGGATAACCATGCAAGAGGCTCAAGGTGAAGCAGTAAGCAATATTCTTCAGCATGTTCTGAGAGGAAATAGAATGCTAAACTCTTTGTTTTAATAATGCATGCATCTGTATAGGCCAATGGCATAGTGCCAACGTGTAGATTTATGACTCTCTGATGCTCTGGCTTGTATCAAGGATAAGATTTAGGATCTCTAGGCTGAAAGGACTGCATGTCCTTCAGTATGGATTATTTATACAGATGTATGTATGCAGCTCAGGAAAATTTCTGTAGCAAGATGCATAAGAAGATATGGAATGATTTTTTTCAAAACTGAGGACAAGTCCGCCACTAAGCACAGCCCCTCAAGATTTGCTAAGATGTAGACCAACTGGTCCTTCAATTATCCACCCTATCACCAATCTCCAGAATATATATGAGAAGGCTAGATAGTTGCTAGTGTGATCTTTGAAAGGAATTTACAGAGAAGAAGAGAGACGTGGCATTTTCCCCTCCTCCTGTGGGGAAGGATAGGGGTTTTCTTTTGCCCAGTCAATTCTGGAGTCTCAAGAGAAGTATTTGGTGAGGGACTGCTTCCTAAAAACATGCCTAATGATGTTTCTCAAATTTTTTAGGCAGTGGGGTGCTAGTAAATGTTTAACAACCTGCTCTCCAGAAAGGGAGTGAGGGTGGGGGAAGCCCTGATTTGTAGCACTTGCTGATTTCTGTGGTGTAAATATTTCCATCATGGCCAATTTCAAGCTACAAGCCTGAAATCACTGATGTGACGTCACAACTGAAGTTGTGAAGAGATGTGTACAATCATCTTGCAGCTCCAAACACCACTGATACTAGGTAAATTCCATGTTCTTACAATAATGGGCTCCATCCCATGCCTTTTTGTAGATTCCTTCAACATTAGCTCTGGGCTTGATCATGTGACTTGTTTTCAGTCATGGGAAATCAGCAAGCGTGACACAAGCAGACGTTTAGAAAGTACCTGTGCTGTGTTTGGAGCTTTCCTTCTTGGAATGCTTCGCCATGTAAAGAAGGCTGGGATAGCCTGCTGGAGGATGAATGATCTCTTGGAGATATGTGGCCCAGCCAACTCCCAACACCAACTGCCAGACATGTGAGTAAGGTCATCTTAGACCATCCAGCCCAGTCAAGCCACCGGATGACTGCAGCTGTATGCGTTACCACAGGCCACAACAGCAGAAAAACCACCCATCTGAGCCCATCCCAAATTGCTCACCCACATAACTTTGAGCAAATAAAGTGTTTTTATTTAATTGAGGTAACATTGTTTTATAACTGTATATAGGTTTCATGTGTACATTATATTTCAACTTCTGTATACGCTGCAGCATCTCACCACCAAAAGTTTAGTTCCCATCTATGAAAGTGGTAGTTGTTTTAATCTACTAAGTTTGCATGCAATAATAGATAACTGATACACCATACATGCCTCCCCTGGAGATTGGGATGCACATGAGTAATTATGCTGGTAGAGTAAGTAGCTCATGATGGCATGGCATGGAGAGAAGGGTCAGCACTGGATCAAGCCACACTACCATCTTATAGTGAGCAAAGTCAAGTCCTTATCATGAAGGGGATCTTTGAAAGGACCCTATCCAAAAAGGCTCCTGCTAGGGTGAAAGGGTCCCACAAGAATAGAGATTGTGGGGAGTTCTCTGGAAGCAGGAGATGAGGGCGTATTATAAGAGAAGTCTGTCAGAAAGCTTATTGCCCATATCTGAAGGAAGGTACAGTGAAGTAACTTCCAGCAATGCACCTCATGAAAGACTTAGGGTTTGGATGCCTACCAAGATAAGAGGGCATTCAACAGTCAAGAGAAACACGAACAACAATAACTCCAAGCTCTCTTTTCTCCATTCCTTCCTTAGAGGAGCCACTGGTCAGTAGAATAAAGAATAAAGTAGAATAAAGCTGTTTCCTGTTTGTATTGTACCAAATCCAGCCAATTCTATAACTTGCAAAACTTACGTTTGCATCTAAAGAACTTTAAAATAATATTTAATGCATAACGAATGGCTTATGAACACCCAATAAAAAATAATACTGTCTCATTCATTCATGCATTCATTCATTCAGTATGGATTGAGGGTTACTTTCTGCCAGGCAAGTTGTGAGATCTAAAAATTCAGCAATGAACAATATAGAGTTCTTACCTTCATAGAGCTTACATTTTAGTGTTGGGGACAGATAAAACTGATAAATACATAATCAAGTATCAGTGAGAAGTTCTCAGATGAAAATAAACATTTATTTTCTGATACCATTCCAGTGGGTGAAAGAGTATCACCTCATTACTCTGGGTAAGGGTGATAGACCAGGTTTTCCATTGAACTTCCATTGATCCCTGGGTGGCAGTGGCTCCTTGTTACTCCTTAGTGGGAGCAGGAAGCCAAAATTGCAGATGAGGAGAAGACAGCAGGGGAGCAATGGAAGGCAGAGATGTTACCTTTCGTCAGGTCCTAACACTTCCCAAGCAACCAGGGAAGTTCTCAATATGTACTTACTTAAGACAACTTAAATATTCAACACAAAGAAGGTGGATAATTAATGGTGACATTCATAAAAAGGAATACTATCCACCAATGGCCACAAATGTATGATAGCTATATGCATCAATATGGATGAATCTCAAGAAAGTAATGTGACTAATAAAAAGCAAGTCACAGAAAAAAAAAACATATACTGTGTTTCTAATCATATAAAGCTTGAAAACAGGCAATACTAAGCAAAATATTTTTTTAGGGATACCTAAATGGGTGTAAATGAAAAACTATAAAGAACAATAAGGGAATGATTAAAAAAATTGAAGACAATAGTTGATTCTGGAAGAAGGAATGGGGTATGACTGGGGAGAGGTATACAGAAACCTTCAAAAGTATAAGTAATGTTCCAGTTCAGCAATTCTCAAACTTTGATCTCTGTCAGAACCACGTGGGGAATTTGGTAAAAAAACAAAACAAAACAAAAAAACCTGAGTTCTATCCTATTTCCAGGCGCTTAGGCCTCTGTGTTCTCTATTAGATCTCCAGAGAATTCTGATAGACACCAAGGTTTAAGAAACAAGGTTAACTCTTAAGATAGGTACTGTGTAAACACAAGTTTATTTTGTAATTATCTTTTAAGTATATATGTACATTACATATACTCCTTTATATGTATAACACATTCCATTAAAAATTTTATGTAGTTCCTTTAATGGTCTTGTCTATACTTCCTAGGCATGAAAACTTCCAGCAGCCCAAGCCTCTTGACCATGACTGAACAGACCTCAACATACTTTATGTGATAGTCTCCATTCAGAAATCAGATTGTCCAGTCTAGTCTGAGTCAAAACTCCAAACTTGATTTAGCATTAAACTGTATTTCTCTCCCAGTTTAAGCCTTCTTCCGACAAGAAGTCTGCAGTAGAAAAGGTGAGGTGTGGTTGATATGGTTGACTTCTTTTTTTCCCCTTAAATCCCCCTCCACTAACTGCTAGAGTCAAATCCACTGCAGTAATCAGTACTATTATGATACGTCTACCTTTTTTCACTTTAGCTCTCTCTACAGTCCATTCTCCACACAGCAGCCTCAATAATATTTGTTTTAATTTTTTTTAATTTAAACTAATTTTCAGCTTATAGAAAAGTTGCAGAAATAGTACAAGAGCGTTCCCTTATACCCCTCATTCAAGTTTCCCTAATATTAGTATCTTATATAACCATAGTACACTTATTAAACCCAGGAAATTCACTCCAGTACAATACTATTAACTAAATTACATGCTTTATTCTAACTTCAGTAGTTTCCCCACTGTCATTTTTCTCTTCCAGGATCCTATTTCGAGGATCACGTTGCATTTAGTCGTTGCTTCTGCTTCATCTCCTCCATCTATAAAAGTTCTTCACTTTTTCCTTTCCTTTCGTGACCTTGACACTTTTGAAGAGTATTAATCAGTTATTTTGTCAAATGTCTCCTGATTTAGGTTTTTCTGATGTTTTTTAATGATTGGAATGAGGAATTTTGGTATGCCTTTATTTTAAAACTTTAAAAACTCTCCAGTACACTAAGAATAAAATCAAACACGTACCCAATTTGGCATCGTCTGACCCTTAAATTTGTTCCTGATTCACCTAAGTCACTCTGGTCTGGCCACAGTGGTTATTGTAGTTTGAATTCCTCAGGAAGCAGACTCTGAGATTAAGTTTAGTGTGCAAGATGTTTATTACGGAGCACCCTTGAGACCAACCCCTATGAAAGGAAAGGAAGAAAGGGGAGTGGGCATGTGGAGAAATTGAGCTGCATGTGACAGACTAGACTGATCCTACATGGAGCCCTGGGGCTAGAAATGGTCTTTCAGGGTTGTACCCCTTTGAAATGAGATGGCCAAGCCTTCTACTCCCTACATGCATTGATCACTGGATGTGACCCATCTTGGAAAAGATGTGACCTTAGTGGCATGGCACCTGAAGGCACTGACACTGAAAGTTGTTTGCCCTTAGCACTCCAAGCAGCTGGGACAATAAGTACTTCAATGAAGGGGGATCTAGGTAGCACATGACAGTGTTCCACCACACTGTCTTCCAGTCTAAGGTCTTTTTGCCTTCAGAAATTTTTATGTACTTGTACTTCCAGCTGTTGTGCTTCCCATTGGCTACTTGCATAGATGATTCATCCCCATCCTTCAGAAATCAGCTAAAACATCAGTGCCTCAGTAAGGCCTTCCTGGCTTCCTTTTTCCTACTTCATGATTTACAATTACATGTCTGTTTACTAATTTACTATCTCCCAAGGAGACTGAGAGCTCCATAAAGGCAGGAAGCACACAAATTTGATTCACCTCTGTTTACTACCACTTAACATGGGGCCCAGCCCATAGCAAGTCCCCAATAAATTGTTTAAAAATGAATGAATAACAAGATGAATGGATGAAATAAAATATAATAAATCTGGGTTTTTTTGGACAGAACTTCAGAGTATGGTAAATAGTCACAGACAACCAGGAAATGATCTAGGGCGTGTGGTGTTGTACAATCTCCTTAAGTTAAGGAGTTCAGGGAGTGGAAAACATAGTGAGAGACTCAGAAGTCAAGGAAAGTCAAACCTGTTGTTGAAGAGGTGTTTTAGTCTGCTCAGGTTGTCACAATAAAATACCATGGATTGAGAAGCTTAAACAACAGAAATTTATTTTCTCACAGTTCTGGAAGCTGGAAATCTAAGATCAAGGTGTCAGCATGCTCAGGTTCTGGTAAGGGCCTTCTAACTGACTTGTAGATGGCTGTCTTCTTGCTTGGCTTGCTGACTTGTCCTCACATGGCAGAGAAAGAAAGAGAACAAACTCTCTGGTGTCTCTTCTTATAAGGGCACTAATCCTATCATGAGGGTCCCAACCTCATGACCCTACCTAATCCTAATTACCTCCCAGTGGCCCTATCTCCAAATACTATCACACTGAGGGGAGGGCCTCAACATATGAATTTTGGGGGACACAATTCAGCCCATAGGAAGATGCAATGCATTTTGTATTAAGTTTGTTTAAAAGACTATTAACTTACCTACTTTTGCATTGTTTGTCTAAAAGACTCAACACATTAGTTTATTATCCATTTCTAAAGCATATAATTAGTGCTCAGGGGATAATATCACCACATATTAAGTTTGAAATACTAAAGATATACTTCTTAGGACAACACATGCTGTTGGTAATTGAATATCAGCATCATACTAACCTTTGAGATTAGTAATTTTTAAAAGTTCATGTGGGACTTCCCTAGTGACGCAGTGGTTAAGAATCTGCCTGCCAATGCAGGGTACATGGGTTCGAGCCCTGATCTGGGAAGATCCCACATGCTGCGGAGCAACTGAGCCCGTACACCACAACTACTGAGCCTGCACTCTAGACCCCGAGAGCCACAACTACTGAGCCCATGTGCCACAACTACTGAAGCCCGTGCACTTAGAGCCCGTGCTCCGCAACAGGAGAAGCCACCACAATGAGAAGCCCGCACACTGCAACGAAGAGTAGCCCCCCTCGCCGCAACTAGAGAAAGCCCGCACGCAGCAATGATGACCCAACCCAGCCAAAAATTAATTAATTAATTAATTAATTAATTAAATTAAAAAGTTCATGTGCATTAGAATTGCCAGAGGATCTGGTTAAAATGTAGATTCCTGTGCTCCATAGCTGGTACTTCTGCCACTTCTGCCATAGCTGGTACTTCTGCCATTTTATTTTATTTTATTGTTTTTTGTTATTTATTTATTTATCTATTTATTTATTTATTTATTTATTTATTTATTTTTGGCTGTGTTGAGTCTTCGTTGCTGCATGTGAGCTTCCTCTAGTTGCTGTGAGCAGGGCCTACTCTTCCTTGTGGTGCGCGGGCTTCTCATTGCGGTGGCTTCTCTTGTTGCGGGGCACAGGATCTAAGCACACAGGCTTCAGTAGTTGTGGCACATGGGCTCAGTAGTTGTGGCTCATGGGCTTAGTTGCTCCGCAGCATGTGGGATCTTCCCGGACCAGGGCTTGAACCTGTGTCCCCTGCATTGGCAGGTGGATTCTTAACCACTGGGTCACCAGGGAAGTCCCACTTCTGCCATTTTAAACAGAGCCCCAGGTGATTCTACTACAGATGAGTGGGGATTACATTTTGAGGAATATCTGACTGGTTACATCAGGAAAAACTTGGTCCTTCAAAATGAGTTCAACATTCTGCTGCCTCCTTCCTTGGCATGACTGCAAGGGCATTGGCAGCATTTACAGATGATTTGGTGGTGTTTATGACTGTGCAAGGTTCTTAAGCAACAGGGAAAAAGGAAAGGTATTCCTGATAGCCAACAGACAACTGCTCCCACTACAAAAACATGTGCACAGAGAGAGAGAGAGAGAGAGAGACAGAGACAGAGACAGAGACAGAGACAGAGACAGAGACAGAGAAAGAAAGAGAGAATGATGCACCAGAATTTGACTGGGGTTGGGGGAGAGTTGGTAGGCAGCTCTGGGAGAGCCAGGAGATGGGAGCAGCCTAACACAGCACTGTTACTGAGTGAATAAGCATAACGACTTAAAATCTTTTTAAATTACTACTTTTGGAGCAGCTTTAAGTTCACAGCAAAAGTGAAGTGAAGGTACCGAGATTTCCCATATACCCTCTGCCTCCTCCACACATGAATAGCCTCCCCCATTATTAACATCCCCCACCAGAGTGGTCCATTTTTTACCACTGATGAACCTACATTGACATATCATAATCACCCAAAGCACACTGTTTTCATTATGGTTCACTCGTGGTGTTATACATTCTATGGGTTTGGAAAAATCTATGACATCTATCCATCATTATGGTATCATGCAGCATATTTTCACTGCCCTAGAAATGCTCTGTGCTTCTCCTAATCATTCCTCTCCCACCCCAAAGCCTGGCAACCACTGAGCTTCTGTCTCCATAGTTTTGCCATTTCCAGAATGTCATGTAGTTGGAATCATACAGTATGTAACCTTTTCAGATTGGCTTATTTCACTTAGTAACATGCAGTTAAGTTTCCTCCATGTGTTGTAATGGCTTGAAAGCTCATTTCTTTTTAGTGCTGAATAATGTTCCATTGTCTGGATGTATCACAGTTTATTTATCCATTCACCTACAAAAGGACATCTTGGTTGCATTGAATCTATACATCAAGTTGGGAAGAACTGACATCTTGACAGCATTGAGTTTTCCTATCCATGAATATTTTCCTCTGAATATCCATGAACTTTCCCTCTGTTACTTAAGTACCTCTATTTATTTAGTTCTTCTTTTTGTTCATCAGAGTTTTGTAGTCTTCCTCATATAGATCCTGTACATATTTTGTTAAATTTATCCCTAAGTATTTCATTTTTGAGTGTGCCAATGTAAATGGTATTGTGTTTTTAATTTCAAATTTCACTTGTTCATTGCTGGCATACAAGAAAGTGACTGGCTTTTGTAGATTAACCTTGTATCCTGCAAGCTGGCTATAATCGCTCATTCCAAAAGTGTTTTTATTGATTCTTTAGGATTTTCTACTTTTAGATAATCATGTCATTTGTGAACAAAGACAGTTTTATTTTTCCTTCCCAATCTGTATACCTTTCATTTCCCTTTCTCGTCTTATTGCATTAAGTAGAACTTCCAATATGATGTTGAAAAGGAGTGGTAAGGGGGGACATCCTTGCCTTGTACCTGATCTTAGTGGGAAAGCTTCTAGTTTCTCACCATTAAGTAGGATGTTAGCTCTATTCTTTATTAGTTTGAGGAACTTACCTTCTATTCATAGTTTACTGAGAATTTTTATCATGAATGTACGTTGGACTTTGTCAAATGCTTTTCCTACATCTATTCATATGATCATTTGATTTTTCTTTTTTAATCTGTTGATGTGATAGATTACATTAACTGATTTTTGAATGTTGAACCAGTCTTGCATACTTGGCATAAATCCCACCTTGTCATGGGGAATAATTCTTTTTATACATGGTTGGATTTGATTTGCTAATATTTATTGAGGATTTTTGCATCTATGTTCATAAGAGATATTGGTCTATAGTTTTCTTTTCTTGTAATTTTTTCTGGTTTTGGTATTAGGGCAATGGTAGCCTCATAGAATGAGTTAGGAAGTAACCTTTTGCTTCTATTTTCTGAAAGAGATTGTAGAGGATTGGCATAATTTCTTCCTTAAATGTTTGGTAAAATTCACCAATGAATCCATCTAGGCCTGGTACTTTCTGATTTGGAAGATTATTAATTATTGATTAAATTTCTTCAATAGGCCTATCAAGATTATTTATTTCTTCTTGTGTGAGTTTTGGTAAATTGTGTCTTTCAGGGACTTGGTCCATTTCATCCAGGTTATCAAATTTGTGGGCATAGACTCGTTCATACTATTCTTTTATCAAGCTTTCAATGACCATAGGATCTGGAATAATGTCCCATCTTTCATTTCTGATATTAGTAATTTGTGCCTTCTTTTTTTTCTTAGCCTGGCTAGAGGCTTATCAATTTTATTTATCTTTTCAAAGAACCAACTTTTCATTTCCTTGATTTTTTAATTGATTTCTTCTTTTCATTTTCATTGATTTGTGTGCTAATTCTTATTATTTCCTTTCTTCTGCTTACTTTGAAATTAATTTGCTGTTTTTTCTATTTTCCTAAGATAGAAACTTAGATTATTGATTTTAGACTTTTATTCTTTTCTAATAAATACATTCAATGCTTTTATAAGAAAAATGCACTGCTTTTGCCACACCCCACAAATTTTGAAAAGTTGTGTTTTCATTTTCTTTTAGTTCAAAATGTTTTTAGATTTCTCTTGAGACTTCTTTGAGCCATGTGTGATTTAGAAGTATGTTTTTAATCTCCACATATTTGGGGATAATAGCTTTTTAAAAAATAAATAAATGAGGGAAGACAGTTAAATAAAGACGTTTTTGGAATCTGGTGTAGCCCAGCCCAGCACATTCGAGGCTCTCAAAATAAATAGGAGCATAAGAATATTATTTTTATCTCTCTGCTGGACTTCTATGTTTAATAGGACTCACTTCTTTCCATACCAAAGAGCATTAATGGAATGCATGACAAGATTAGCTAACATGAATTAAATGGAATTTAATTATCATAAATTTAAAAGAACCACCACAGCTGCTATGAGCAATGTGGAAAACTGGAAAAAGTGAAATCCAGTTTGGCTTCCATTATGATTAACATTATAGAAAAGATTTCATTTCCTATTATTATTATCACTCAAGTGTTGCTACACATATTTTTAAATCCACCCTAATCTGGTAACAGAACTGACCATGGAAAGTTATATTACTTATTTTCTTGCTTTATCAATTTATGGACTGAAAAGTTACATTCATTTAATTAGGGGTTAATATAGTGATGAAATAGCATGAATCATTATAAAAATGGAAGAGAAAGATTAAAAAATTAAACCAACCACTTTGTATTGATCATCTATTACTAATCTCATTATTTTTCTGATTTGTACATTTTATTAGAAGTGATATTAAATATATTAATGAAACATTCTTCTCTGACAAGGAACATATTGCAAAGTTCTCTTTCTCAAATCATTTTAATTATCAAGAACATTAATATGAATTTAAAAATCTAGAATTATATTGATATATAAAACCAAACTCAAACATCAAAACCACCCTTACTCTTAGCAAAAAAAATTAGGTGTTATTGACATTAACCTACAAATATTCTTTTTTTTTAACATATTTATTGGAATATAATTGGTTTACAATGGTGTGTTAGTTTCTGCTTTATAACAAAGTGAATCAGTTATACATATACATGTATCCCCATATCTCTTCCCTCTTGCGTCTCCCTCCCTCCACCCTCCCTATCCCATCCCACTAGGTGGTCACAAAGCACCGAGCTGATCTCCCTGTGCCATGCGACTGCTTCCCACTAGCTATCTATTTTAAATTTGGGAGTGTATATATGTCCATGTCACTCTCTCACTTTGTCCCAGCTTACCATTCCCCCTCCCCGTATCCTCAAGTCCATTCTCTAATAGGTCTGAATTTTTATTCGATCTCGCCCCTAGGTTCTTCATGACAATTTTTTTTTTTTTAGATTCCATATGTATGTGTTAGCATACGGTACTTGTTTTTCTCTTTCTGACTTACTTCATTCTGTATAACAGTCTCTAGGTCCATCCACCTCACTACAAATAACTCAGTTTCGTTCCTTTTTATGGCTGAGTAATATTCCATTGTATATATGTGCCACATCTTCTTTATCCATTCATATGATGATGGACACTTAGGTTGCTTCCATATCCTGGCTATTGTAAATAGAGCTGCAATGAACATTTTGGTACATGACTCTTTTTGAATTATGGTTTTCTCAGGGTATATGCCCAGTAGTGGGATTGCTGGGTCGTATGGTAGTTCTATTATTAGTTTTTTAAGGAACCTCCATACTGTTCTCCATAGTGGCTGTATCAATTTACATTCCCACCAACAGTGCAAGAGGGTTCCCTTTTCTCCACACCCTCTCCAGCGTTTATTGTTTCTAGATTTTTGGATGATGGCCATTTGACCGGTGTGAGATGATACCTCATTGTAGTTTTGATTTGCATTTCTCTAATGATTAATGATGTTGAGCATTCTTTCATGTGTTTGTTGGCAATCTGTATATCTTCTTTGGAGAAATGTCTATTTAGGTCTTCTGCCCATTTTTGGATTGGGTTGTTTGTTTTTTTGATATTAAGCTGCATGAGCTGCTTGTAAATTTGGGAGATTAATCCTTTGGCAGTTGCTTCATCTGCAAATATTTTCCCCCATTCTGAGGGTTGTCTTTTCGTCTTGTTTATGGTTTCCTTTGCTGTGCAAAAGCTTTTAAGTTTCATTAGGTCCCATTTGTTTATTTTTGTTTTTATTTCCATTTCTCTAGGAGGTGGGTCAAAAAGGTTCTTGCTGTGATTTATGTCATAGGGTGTTCTGCCAATGTTTTCTTCTCAGAATTTTATAGTGTCTGGCCTTATATTTAGGTCTTTAATCCATTTTGAGTGTATTTTTGTGTATGGTGTCAGGGAGTGTTCTAATTTCATTCTTTTACATGTAGCTCTCCAGTTTCCCCAGCACCACTTATTGAAGAGGCGGTCTTTTCTCCACAGTATATTCTTGCCTCCTTTATCAAAAATAAGGTGACCATATGTGCATGGGTTTACCTCTGGGCTTTCTATCCTGTTCCATTGATCTATATTTCTGTTTTTGTGCCAGTACCATACTCTCTTTATTACTGTAGATTTGTAGTATAGTCTGAAGTCAGGGAGCCTGATTCCTCCAGCTCCATTTTTCTTTCTCAAGATTGCTTTTGCGATTTGGGGTCTTTTGTGTTTCCATACAAATTTTGACATTTTTTGTTCTAGTTCTGTGAAAAATGCCATTGGTAGTTTGATAGGGATTGCATTGAATCTGTAGATTGCTTTGGGTAGTATAGTCATTTTCACAATGTTGATTCTTCCAATCCAAGGACATGGTATATCTCTTCATCTGTTTGTATCATCCTTAATTTCTTTCATCAGTGTCATAATTTTCTGCATACAGGTCTTTTGTTTCCTTAGGTAAGTTTATTCCTAGGTATTTATTCTCTTTGTTTCAATGGTTAATGGGAGTGTTTCCTTTGTTCTCTTTCATATTTTTCATCATTAGTGTATAGGAATGCATGTGCATTGATTTTGTATCCGGCTACTTTACCAAATTCATTGACTAGCTCTACTAGTTTTCTGCTGGAGATTTTAGGAATATCTATGTATAGTATCATTTCATCTGCAAACAGTGACAGCTTTACTTCTTCTTTTCTGATTTGGATTCCTTTTATTTCTTTTTCTTCTCTGATTGCTGTGGCTAAAACTTCCAAAACTATTTTGAATAATAGTGGTGAGAGTGCACAACCTTCTCTTTCTCCTGATCTTAGTGGAGACTTTTTCAGTTTTTCACCACTGAGGACGATGTTGGCTGTGGGTTTTTCATATATGGTCTTTATTATGTTGAGGTAAGTTCCCTCTATGCCTAGTTTCTGGACGGTTTTTATCATAAATGGGTGTTGAATTTTGTTGAAAGCTTTTTCTGCATCTATTGAGAGGATCATATGGTTTTTCTCCTTCAGTTTGTTAATATGGTTTATCACATTGATTGATTTGTGTATATTGAAGAATCCTTGCATTCCTGGGATGAACCCCACTTGATCACGGTGTATGATGATTTTAATGTTCTGTTGGATTCGGTTTGCTAGTATTCTGTTGAGGATTTTTGCATCTATGTTCATGAATGCTATTGGCCTGTAGTTTTCTTTTTTTGTGACATCTTTGTCTGGTTTTGGTATCAGGGTGATGGTGGCCTCGTAGAATGAATTTGGGAGTGTTCCTCAGCCTCCTATATTTTGGAAGAGTTTGAGAAGGGTAGGTGATAGCTCTTCTCTAAATATTTGATAGAATTCACCTGTGAAGCCATCTGGTCTTGGGCTTTTGTTTGTTGGAAGATTTTTAATCACAGTCTCAATTTCAGTGCTTGTGATTGGGTTGTTTATATTTTCTATTTCTTCCTGCTTCAGTCTCAGAAGGTTGCACTTTTCTAAGAATGTGTCTATTTCTTCCAGGTTGTCCATTTTATTGGCATAGAGTTGCTTGTAGTAATCTCTCATGATCCTTCGTATTTCTGCAGTGTCTGTTGTCACTTCTCCTTTTTCATTTCTAATTCTATTGATTTGAGTCTTCTCCCTTTTTCTCTTGATGTGTCTGGTTAATGGTTTATCAATTTTGTTTATCTTCTCAAAGAACCAGCTTTTAGTTTTAATGATCTTTGCTATTGTTTCTTTCATTTCTTTTTCATTTATTTCTGATCTGATCTTTATGATTTCTTTCCTTCTGCTAACTTTGGGGCTTTTTTGTTCTTATATCTCTAATTGCCTTAGGTGTAAGCTTATGTTGTTTATTTGAGATGTTTCTTGTTTCTTGAGGGAGGATTGTATTGCTCTAAACTTCCCTCTTAGAACTGCTTTTGCTGCATCCCATAGGTTTTGGGTGGCTGTGTTTTCATTGTCATTTGATTCTAGGTATTTTTTGATTTCCCCTTTGATTTCTTCAGTGATCTCTTGGTTATTAAGTAGTGTATCGTTTAGCCTCCATGTGTTTGTGTTTTTAACAGATTTTTTCCTGTAATTGATATCTAGTCTCATAGCGTTGTGGTCAGAAAAGATACTTGATATGATTTCAATTTTCTTAAATTTACCAAGGGTTGATTTGTGACCCAAGATATGATCTATGCTGGAGAGTGTTCCATGAGCACTTGAGAAGAAAGTGTATTCCTTTGTTTTTGGATGGAATGTCCTATAAATATCAGTTAAGTCCATCTTGTTTATTGTATCATTTAAAGCTTGTATTTCCTTATTTATTTTCATTTTGGATGATCTGTCCATTGGTGAAAGTGGGGTGTTAAAGTCCCCTACTATGATTGTGTTACTGTCGATTTCCCCTTTTATGGCTGTTAGTATTTGCCTAACGTATTGAGGCGCTTGTATGTTGGGTGCATAAATATTTACAATTGTTATATCTTCTTCTTGGATTGATCCCTTGATCGTTACATAGTGTCCTTCTTTGTCTCTTGTAATAGTGTTTATTTTAAAGTCTATTTTGTCTGATATGAGAATCGCTACTCCAGCTTTTTTTTGATTTCCATTTGCATGGAATATCTTTTTCCATCCCTTCACTTTCAGTCTGTCTGTGTCCCTAGGTCTGAAGTGGGTCTCTTGTAGACAGCATATATACGGGTCTTGTTTTTGGATCCATTCAGACAGTCTATGTCTTTTGGTTGGAGCATTTAATCCATTTACATTTAAGGTAATTATTGATATGTATTTTCCTATTACCAATTTCTTGTTTTGGGTTTGTGTGTTTCCTGCTTAGAGAATTCCTTTACGATTTGTTGTAAAGCCAGTTTGGTGGTGCTGAATTCTCTTAGCTTTTGCTTGTCTGTAAAGATTTTAATTTCTCCATCGAATCTGAATGAGACCCTTGCTGGGTAGAGTAATCTTGGTTGTAGGTTTTTCCCTTTCATCACTTTAAATATGTCTTGCCATTCCCTTCTGACTTGCAGAGTTTTTGCTGAAAGATCAGCTGTTAACCTTATGGGGATTCCCTTTTATGTTATTTGTTGTTTTTCCTTTCCTGCTTATAATATTCTTTCTTTGTATTTAATTTTTGATAGTTTGATTAATATGTGTCTTGGCGTGTTTCTCCTTGGATTTATCCTGTATGGACTCTCTGCGTTTCCTGGACTTGATCGACTATTTCCTTTCCCATATTAGGGAAGTTTTCAACTATAATCTCTTCAAATATTTTCTCAGTCCCTTTCTTTTTCTCTTCTTCTTCTGGGACCCCTATAATTTGAATGTTGGTGCGTTTAATGTTGTCCCAGAGGTCTCTGAGAATTTCCTCAATTCTTTTTTGTTTATTCTGCTGTGCAGTAGTTATTTCCGCTATTTTATCTTCCAGGTCACGTATCCATTCTTCTGCCTCAGTTATTCTGCTATCGATTCCGTCTAGAGAAGTTTTAATTTCATTTATTATGTTTTTCATCATTGTTTGTTTGTTCTTTAGTTCTTCTAGGTCCTTGTTAAAGTTTCTTGTATATTCTCCATTGTATTTCCAAGATTTTGGATCATCTTTACTATCATTACTCAATTCTTTTTCAGATAGACTGCCTATTTCCTCTTCATTTTTTTGGTCTCGTGGGTTTTTAGCTTGCTCCTTCATCTGCTGTGTGTTTCTCTGCCTTCTCATTTTGCTTAACTTCTTGTGTTTGGGGTCTCCTTTTCACAGGCTGCAGGTTCGTAGTCCTGTTGTTTTTGATGTCTGTCTCCAGTGGCTAAGATTGGTTCAGTGGGTTGTGTAGGTTTCCTGGTGGAGGGGACTAGTGCTGTGTTCTGGTGGATGAGGCTGGATCTTGTCTTTCTGGTGGGCAGTTCCACGTCTGGTGGTGTGTTTTGGGGTGTCTGTGACCTTATTATGATTTTAGGTAGCCTCTTTGCTAATGGGTGGGGTTGTGTTCCTGTCTTGCTAGTTGTTTGGCATAGGGTGTCCAGCACTGTAGCTTGCTGGTCGTTGAGTGGAGCTGGGTCTTAGCGTTGAGGTGGAGATCTCTGGGAGATCTTCGCTGTTTGATATTACGTGGAGCTGGGAGGTCTCTGGTGGACCAATGTCCTGAACTTGGCTCTCCTACCTCAGAACACAGACCTGACACCCGGTCAGAACACCAAGAACCTGTCAGCCACACCACTCAGAAGAAAAGGGAGAAAGAAAGAAAGAAGGAAAGAAAGAAAGAAAGAAAGAAAGAAAGAAAGAAAGAAAGAAAGAAAGAAAGAAAGAGAAAATTATTAAAATAAAAAATAATTATTGAAAATTAAAAAAGAAAATTAAAGTAATTTAAAAAAGAAGACAAATAAAAAAGAAAGAAAGAAAGAAGAGAGCAACCAAACCAAAAAACAAATCCACCAATGATCACAAGTGCTGAAAACTATACTAAAAAAAAAAAAAAAACCAAAAAACAGACAGAACCCTAGGATAAATGGCAAAAGTGAAGCTACACAGACAAAATCACACAAAGAAGCATACACATACACATTCAGAAAAAGAGAAAAAGGAAAAAAATATATATGTCATTGCTCCTAAAGTCCACTGCCTCAATTTGGGATGATTCATTGTCTATTCAGATATTCCATAGATGCAGGGTACATCAAGTTGATTGTGGAGATTTAATCTGCTGCTCCTAAGGCTGCTGGGAGAAATTTCCCTTTCTCTTCTTTGTTTGCACAGCTCCTGGAGTTCAGCTTTTGATTTGGCCCTGCCTCTGCATGTAGGGCGCCTGAGGGTGTCTGTTCCTGCCCAGACAGGACGGGGTTAAAGGAGCAGCTGATTCAGGGGCTCTGGCTTACTCAGGCCGGGAGAGGGAGGGGTACAGAATGCGGGGTGAGCCTGCGGTGGTAGAGGCCAGCGTGACATTGCACCAGCCTGAGGTGTGCCATGCATTCTCCCGGGGAAGTTGTCCCTGGATCACGGGACCCTGGCAGTGGTGGGCTGCCCAGGCTCCCTGGAGGGGAGGTGTGGATAGTGATCTGTGCTTGCACACGGGCTTCTTGGTGGCTGCAGCAGCAGCCTTACCATCTCATGCCCATCTCTGCGGTCCATGCTGATAGCTGTGGCTCGTGCCCGTCTCTGGAGCTCATTTAGGCGGTGCTCTGAATCCCCTCTCCTCACGCACCCCGAGACAATGGTCTCCTCAGGACTCCCTCCTGGCTGGCTGTGGTGCACTAGCCCCCTGCAGTCTGTGTTCACGCAGCCAACCCCAGTCCTCTCCCTGGGACCTGACCTCTAAAGCCCGAGTCTCAGCTCCCAGCCCCCACCTGCCCCAGCGAGTGAGCAGACAAGCCTCTCAGGCTGGTGAGTGCTGGTTGGCACCAATCCTCTTTGTGGGAATCTCTCCGCTTTGCCCTCTGCACCCCTGTTGCTGCGCTCTCCTCTGTGGCTCCGAAGCTTCCCCCCTGCCCACCCCCCATCTCCACGAGAAAAGGGCTTCCTAGTGTGTGGAAACTTTTCCTCCTTCACAGCTCCCTCCCAGAGGTGCAGGTCCTGTCCCTATTCTTTTGTCTCTGTTTTTTCTTTTTTCTTTTGCCCTACCCAGGTACTTGGGGAGTTTCTTGCCTTTTGGGAAGTCTGAGGTCTTCTGCCAGCGTTCAGTAGGTGTTCTGTAGGAGTTGTTCCACATGTAGATTATTTCTGCTGTATTTGTGGGGAGGAAGGTGATCTCCATGTCTTACTCTTCCGCCATCTTGAAGGTCTCTGCCTTACCCGCTAGTGTTGGAGGGTCTCCTGCAGAGGCAGCGGGGCAACTGTCTAATCTCATTTTAATGGAAGGGAAAGTTAGCCTCCCATCCCCTGCCCCCCAGCTATGATTTCATTGTAGGTTGAAAGCTAATAAATAAGTGGTTTCTGGGTTTTCTTTTGTGATGAGAGAACATTAAAAAAAAAACTATTGCTTAAAACATCTTTCTCTTGTGTGAGAAAGAAATAAAATAGAATCCAATGATTTGACTATGTTTGCAACGATTGTTTGTTAAGCCTGGGACTTTTTAGAAACAAGTATACAATTATTCATCTAATCTAAACTTTACATTTTTCTGTTTTCAGGTCAAACTCCCAAGAGTTTGAGGTCAGATTTTGATGGAACACCCAGATGTCCTCAGCTGTCATGGAGAATACTTACCATATTTGCTTGCATATTTTCCCCATTATATTGGCAGATATTAGTTATTAACAAAGAAGAAAGAGGTGGATTAAGGAGTTAACCTAACAATCACTGTAGCCTGGGGCCAAAACCACCCTTGCCATGATCCAAAGTTTTCAGCTTTATTGTATTCTTTCAGAAATAAGCCATTGTTTCACATGTGACTAGTAAAATAATAAAAAT
This sequence comes from Eschrichtius robustus, assembly GCF_028021215.1. Taxonomy (NCBI): domain Eukaryota; kingdom Metazoa; phylum Chordata; class Mammalia; order Artiodactyla; family Eschrichtiidae; genus Eschrichtius; species Eschrichtius robustus. Next base: position 42,742,523 of record NC_090845.1, read on the forward strand.
AACAATAAGAAGAAAAAGAACTAACGCCTATTTAGCACCTGATACCCAACTACACAAACGTGTGCGTGCACACGCGTGAGCACACGCGCTCACACACACCATTCTGCCTCTTCTCTCTACCGTAGTTGTCATCACCTCCTCACATACCCATCCTCCTCCCTCCTGGTGAAAAACTATCAAAGGGGCTTACTGAATCCTGCAGCAGTCTTTGAGATGCATTGGTTTGGTGTGAAATGCATTCACCGGTATGGAAATGTGGCTTTAACAAAGGGTTCTTCAGATTGGACCAAATGTTTGCAGCATTATGTAGAGCATTGTTTGTACTTCAGAAAGAAGGAGCAGCAAGGGAAGGAATGGGGCAAAATGATTTTCTTGGAGTTGTGGGGAAAATTTTCTTTGTTCATAATAGCCCTATGAATGGAACAAATGTGGAAATACTGCCAGAACTGAAAAATCCCAGCCTATAGTAACTGCCACTATTAGGGAACTTCCAGAGGACTGGGAAGTACTGCTGTTTGCCCCCAGCAAAAATTAGGAGAAAAAACGTTCCCTTACCTGTTGTTAATTGCCAAAACACATGTGTCAAGCCTTCTTTGAGCAAGAGCTGTGTGGGAAGTTTACACACAAGTGGAGAGAAAAAGGAGGCAATGACAGAGTTTTGCTTTCTATTGTCTTTTGAATTTTCTCAAGTATAGCAAATGTTGAACATCCCAGAGGAATAAACTCTTAAGGCTTGGGAAAGATGGATACTAACAAGACATACCTTTTTCATCTTTGCCAGGTTAAGGCGATCCAAATAGTTCCTTCTGTTTCAAATGACCATGGTTGCCCGGAGTAGACAGACTCACAGGCAATGTGTAACTAGACCTGATTGTGTCACCGTGTCTGGGTAAAGCATTTCCGTCAAGCCCTTAGCTGTGTTCCACCGCGCTATTGAATTAAGGTGCTACTTTCGGCAATCAATTTAATGATCAGTGCAGCCAAACAGTGGTTTTGTATTTTTAAGCTGAATTGGTTGATTATGTTACTGAATTGATTAAATTACCTGGCCACTTTAAGGCCAGAGTGAAAATGCTGCATACTCACCTAGAAGAAAATGTGGGGAAAAAATGATCATTTCCCCACAGTTGAGGAAAATCATCACTTTTTTATAATGAGAAATCTATACTGTTTGTGCTTCTTCAAAATGATTACTGAACTTTTTTTAACTACCCACTTTTATGCTCAGCACCAGGCAAAGTATAGGTAGTATACAAAACTGGACAAACCATTGTAGTTTCTGCCCTCCTGGAGCTTATAGCTTAGATGACATGAGAGAGATTTGAATAAATAATTAGACAAATAAATAAATATGTACAAATGACATGTGTGCTTTATACTTTAAAAAATGAAAAAAGCTATGCAAAGTAGCTTTGATTTTTCCTTTCTTTTTTCCTTCCTCCTTTCCTTTCTTCTTTTCCTCATTCTTTCCTACTTTCGCCCTCCCTCTCTTTCTTTTTTCTTGTTGCATGATTGGAGAATGTGTAGGTTGAAGGAGGCTGGAATATGTAAATATGAGGTAAACCTAAGAGACAACATGAAAAGTTTCCTCAAGTTAAAAAAAAAAATCATGGGAAGAAGAAACAATAGCAGGGTATAAGAAAGGGAGTGGAGTAGGGAAGGAAAAACACCAAAGACCTTATGAATTCCACTTAAAATATACAATAATGGCAATTAATGGCTTAGGTTGGTAAGCTTAGGGAAATAAAACCAGAGGAAGGAAATCATCTAAGAAAGAAGTTTCTTCACTTTTCTATAAGTGAAAAGTTTTGTTTTATCTTGTTTCTAAGATGTTCTCATGAAGTTTTTTTATTGGTAGAATTTTGGACGGAGTAATTAATTACTGGCTCAGAGGTATGAAATGTAATGCCCATGGTCATACATTGGGATAGAACTGGGTTGGGCCTCCAGGCCTCCTAATGCCTAAATTGGGGTTCTTTTCACTGTATCACACCAATTCTAAGTAAAGAAAGCTTTCCAGTGCAATGCCTCATTATTTTTAATGGACAACTTTGTTTACATATAATCAAATTGTCTATAGTTTGCCTGGAGGTGGGAAACATTTCCCACCTCTCCTGGTTGCTTGTGATCACACTTCTGGCCTCTGTCCAGCCCTTACTCAGATTTACCTTGTGGATGAGATTGGGAGAATTAACTGGGCAAGTGCAACTCTGTTCCTTTCTCCTTCTGGTATCTGCCTGCAGACAGCTGTGAGTTTCCATGGGAGAGACCTGTGACAGGCAGGTCATTCTCCTAAATGCCTTGATGCAGTATCAGGAAGCCTAGTCAGCCACCCACCTAAGCTTCATTCTCCAAACAACTTTATCAATAACAAAGCTGATTTATCTCATCTTTTGAGTCCTACAAGCTCAAATACTAGTAGAAGTCATCAGTAAATCTATCTGTGAATGGGCTTTTCTTTGTGAGAAGTTTTAAAATTACTAATTCAATCTCTTTATTTGTTTACCTCCATTCAAATTTTCTATTTCTTCTTGAATCAATGTTGGTAGTTTGCATCTTTATAGGAACTTTTCCATTTCATCTATGCTATCTAATTTGTTGGCATACAGTTGTTCATAGTATTTCCTTAAAATTCTTTTTGATTTCTGTAAGGTTGGTAGTAACGTTCCCTCTTTCATACCACCTTTAGTAATTTGAATCTTCTATCTTTTTATCTTCATCAGTCTACTTAAAGCCTTGTCCACTTTGTTGATCTTTTTAAAGAGCCAATGTTTAGTCTCGTTGATTTTCTCTATTGGTTTTGTATTCTCTATTTCATGAAAGTCTGCTCTGATCTTTATTATTTCCTTCCTTCTGCTTTCTTTGGGTTTAGTTTCCTCTTCTTTTTCCAGTTCCTTAAGGTGAAAGGTTAGGTTATTTATCTTTCTTTTTTAAAATATAGATGTTTGGAGCTATACATTTCTCTCTAATCACTGCTTTAGCAGCACCCCATAAGTTTTGGTATATTGTATCTTTACTTTCAGTCATCTCAAAGTATTTTCTAATTTCCTTTGTGATTTATTCTTTGATCCATTAGTTATTTAGAAGTGTGTTATTTGATTTCCACATATTTGTGAGTTTCACAAATTTTTCCTGTTGTTGATTTCTAATTTCATTTCATTGTGATCAGAGAACATAAATTGTATGATTTCAATCCTTTAAAATTTATTGAGGCTTGTTATATGGCCCCACATATGGTCTATCCTGGAGAGTGTCCCCTGTGTACGTAAAAAGAATGTGTATTCACAACGTTCATTGCAGCACTATTTACAATAGCCAGGACATGGAAGCAACCTAAATGTCCATTGACAGATGAATGGATAAAGAAGATGTGGCATATACATATACAATGGAATATTACTCAGCCAGAAAAAGGAATGAAATTGGGTTATTTGTAGTGCGTTGGATAGACCTAGAGTCTGTCATACAGAGTGAAGTAAGTCAGAAAGAGGAAAACAAATACCATATGCTAACTCATATATATGGAATCTAGAAACATAGTGGCAGGGCAGGAATAAAGATGCAGACATAGAGAACAGACTTGAGGACACGGGGGGAAGGAGAAGCTGGGACGAAGTGAGAGAGTAGCATTGACGTATATACACTACCAAATGTAAACGAGATAGCTAGTGGGAAGCAGCCGCAGAGCACAGGGAGATCAGCTCGGTGCTTTGTGACCACCTAGAGGAGTGGGATAGGGAGGGTGGGAGGGAGGCTCAAGAGGGAGGGGAAATGAGGATATATGTATACATATAGCTGATTCATTTTGTTGTACAGCAGAAACTAACACAACATTGTAAAGCAATTATACTCCAATAAAGATGTAAAAAACAATGTGTATTCTTCTATTGTTGCATGGAGTGATCTAAAAAATGTCTGCTAGTTCTAGTTGGTGTTGTTCAAATCTTCCATTTCCTTGTAGATCTTCTATTTTTTCTAGCCATTATTGAACATGGGTTATTGAAGTCTCCAACTATTACCACTGATGGCTCATATATTTCTACTTTAACTCTGAATATTTCCTTCCTAGCCCTCTATCCATCTGCTATACTTGAAAACCATATTTAAACCTTAACACCCCACCACAGTTCATCCACCTCTGCTCCTTTTGTCCAAACACACACCAGAGAAAGGTACAAAAATTTGGAGATGGATAGTAGTAAACATGGAGGGGTCCCTGAGCTTGGGGTTATAAAGGATCAGCATAGTACACTACTGGCAGACTTAAAACATCACTTCCAGTTAAATATGACTAAAGTCTAAATTCAGTTAAACTAGGAAACTTCAAGGCTCAGCGCTCTAAGCTGTATAGTAGAAATCACAGATGAGTATGATTTCATAGTCAATTGATTTTTGACAAGTGTGCCAAGACAACTTAATGAGGTAAAGAATAGTCTTTTCAACAAATGGAGCTCAGACAACTAGACATCCACATGTAAAAAAAATTGAAATTAAATCTCTTCTTGACCTCATATGCAAAAATTAATTCAAAAAGGATCATAGTAAATGTAAGAGATAAAAATATAAAACTCTCAGAAGAAACCAAAGGAGTAAATCCTCATGACCTTGGGTTAGACAACATCTTCTTAGATATCACACCAAAAGCATAAGCAATGAAAGAAAAAATACATTAATTGGAATTCAAAAAAAAATTAAATTTCTGTGTTTCAACAGACACTATTAAGTGACAAGACAACTCACATAAAGGGAGAAAATACTTGTAAATGATATATCTGATAGGGACTTGTAAATAAAGAACACTTGCAACTCAACAATAAAAAGACAATTAAATGAATTAAAACATGGGCAAAGAATATGAATAGGCATTTCTCCAAAGAAGATACTTGTAAATATTTATATACCCAACATAGGAACACCTAAATATATAAAGCAAATATTAAAAGGAAAAAAGGAAATTGACAGTGGCAATAATAATAGACAATAATAATAGGGGACTTTATTACTCCACTTACAGCAATGGATAGATCATATAGACAGAAAATCATTAAGGAAACATGGGCCTTAAATGACACATTAGATCAGATAGACTTATAAAGATGTATACAGAACCTTCCATCCCAAAACAGCAGAATACACATTTTTTATCAAGGGCACATGGCACACTCTCCATGATAGACCACGTTATACCACAAAACAACTCAATAAATTTAAGAAGATTGAAATCATATCAAGTACCTTTTCTGACCATGACAGTATGAAACTAGAAATCAACTACAAGAAGAAAACTGGAAAAAACACAAGTACATGGAGACTAAACAACATACTACTTAACAATCAATAGGCCAAAAATAAATCAAAGGGGAAATTAAAAAATACCTTGAGACAAATGAAATTGGAAATGCAACATTCCAGAATCTATGGAATGCAGCAGATGCAGCAAAAACAGTTCTAAGAGGAAAGTATAGAGCAATACAGGCCTACCTCAAGAAACAAGAAAAATCTCAAATAAAAAATCTAAGTTTAGACCTAAAAGAACTAGAAAAAGAAGAATGAACAAAGCCAAAATTAGTAAAAGGAAGGAAATAATAAAGGTCAGAGGGGAAATAAATGAAATAGAGACTAAAAAAAATTGAAAAGATCGATGAAATTGAGAGCTGGTTCTTTGAAAAGATAAACAAAATTGACAAAAGTTTAGTCAGACCTATCAGAAAAAAAGAGGAAGAACTCAAATAAATAAAATCAGAAATGAAAGAGAAGTTACAACTGATACCACAGAAATACAAAGGATCATAAAAAACTACTAAAAACAATTATAAGCCAAAAAATTGGAAAACCTAGAAGAAATGGATAAATTCCTAGAAATATACAATCCTTCAAGACTGAATCAAGAAGAAGTAGATTATCTGAATAGACCAATAACTAGTAATGAAATTGAATCAGTAATCAAAAAACTCCCAACAAACAAAAGTCCAGGGCCAGGCAGCTTCACAGATGAATTTTACCAAACACTTCTTAAAGAACAATTAGTACCTATCCTTCTCAAATTACTCCAAAAAACTGAAGAGGAAAGAAAGCTTCCAAACTCATTCAAGGAGGCTAGCATTACCCTGTTACCAAAACCAGATGAAGACTCTACGAAAAAGGAAAATTACAGGCCAATATCCTTGATGAAATGGGTGCAAAAATCCTCAACAAAATATTAGCAAACTGAATTCAACATTATATGAAAAGGATCACGTACCATGATCAAGTGGGATTTATCCCGGGCATGCAAGGATGGTTCAACATCAGCAAATGAATTAATGCAATACCCCACATTAACAAAATAAAGGATAAAAATCATGATCATCTCAACAGATGCAGAAAAAGCATTTGAAAAAATTCAACACACATTTATGATAAAAACTCTCAACAACCTGGGTATAGAGGGACCATACCTCAACATAATAAAGGCCATATGTGACATCCACAGCTAACATCGTACTCAATGGTGAAAAGCTGAAAGCTTTTCCTCTAAGATCAGGAACAAGACAAGGATGCCCACTCTCATCACTCTTATTCAACACAGTATTGGAAGTTCTGACCACAGCAATTAGAAAGGAAAAATAAATAAAAGGCATTCATATTAGAAAGGAAGATGTAAAACTGTCACTATTTGCAGATGACATTATATTATATATAGGAAACCCTAAAGACTCCAAAAAAAACCTATTAGAACTAATAAATGAATTTAGTAAAATTGTAGGATACAAAATTAATATACATAAATATCTTGCATTTCTATACACTAATAATGAACTATCAGAAAGAGAAATTAAGAAAACAATTCCATTTGCAATTGCAACAAAGAATAAAATTCCTAGGTATAAATTTAACCAAGGAGGTGAAAGAACAGTACTTAGAAAACTATAAGATGTATATGAAAGAAATTGAAGATGACACAAATAAATGGAAAGGTATACTGTGCTCATGGATTGGAAGAATTAATACTGCTAAAATGCCCATACTACCCAAAGCAATATAGAGATTCAAGGCAAACTCTTTCAAATATCAATGGTATTTTTCACAGAAGTGGAATAAATAATCCTAACATTTATATGGAACCACAAAAGATCCTGAATAACCAAGGAAACTGTGAGAAAGAAGGACAAGACTGAGGCATCATGCCCCCTAACTTCAAATTATACTACAAAGCTATAGTAATCAAAACAGTATGGGTATTGGCACAAAATATAGACATATAGATCAATGGAACAGAATAGAGAGCCCAGAAATAAACCCTTGTACATATGGTCAATTAATCTACAGCAAAGGTGGCAAGAATATACAATGGGGAAAAAACCATCTCTTCAATAAATGGTGTCGGGAAAATTGGACAGCTACATATAAAATCATATATCCAGACCACTGTCTTACACCATATACAAAAGTAAATTCAAAATGGATTAAAGACTTGAATGTAAGACCTGAAATCATAAAACTCCTAGAAGAAAGTATAGACAGCTCTGTTTTGCATCTGCCTCCTCATGCAAGGGCAACAAAAGCAAAAATAAACAAGTTGGGGGGACTTCCCTGGTGGCGCAGTGGTTGACAATCCACCTGCCAATGCAGGGGACACGGGTTTGAGCCCTAGTCTAGGAAGATCCCACATGCCGTGGAGCAGCTAGGCCTGTGCGCCACAACTACTGAGCCTGTGCTCTAGGGCCCACGAGCCACAACTAGTGAGTCTGCATGTCACAACTACTGAAGCCTGTATGCCTAGAGCCCATGCTTCACGACAAGAGAAGCCACCACAATGAGAAGCTCGTGCACCACAACGAAGAGTAACCACCGCTAGCCGCAAGTAGAGGTAGCCAGCCCACAGCAACGAAGACCCAACACAGCCAAAAATAAATAAATAAATAAATAAATAAATAAATAAATTTATTTTAAAAAATAAAAAAATAAACAAGTGGGACTACACCAAACTAAAAGCTTTTGTACAGCAAAGGAAACCAGCAACAAAATAAAAAAGCAACCTACTGAATGGGAGAAGATATCTACAAATCATATATCAAATAAGGAGTTAATATCCAAAATCTATAAAGAACTCATACAACTTAATATAAAATAACAAACAATCTGATTTTAAAAAATGCACAGAGGACTTAAACAGACATTTTTCCAAAGAAGACATATGGATGGCCAACAAGCACATGAAAAAATGCTCAACATCATTAATCATCAGGGAAATGCAAATCAAACCACACCTAACAAAAAGACAAAAAGTAACAAGTGTTGGTGAGGTTGTGCATAAAAAAGAACCCTTGTTCACTGCTGCTGGGAATGTAAATTGGTACAGCTACTATAGAAAATGATACAGAGATTCCTCAAAAAATTAAAAATAGAACTGCTATATTATCCAGCAATTACATTTCTGAATATTTACCCAAAGAAAACAAAAACACTAATTCAAAAAGATATATGTACCCCAATGTTCATAGCAGCATCATTAGCCAAGATATGGAAGTAAACTAAGTGTCCATTGATACCTGAATGGATAATGAAGATGTGTTTTATATATATACAATGGAATATTAGTCAAAAAAAAATGAAATCTTGCCACTTGTGGTAACATGGATGAACCTAAGGGTATTATGCTAATGAAATAAGTCAGACACAGAAAGAGAAATACCATGTGATTTCACTTACACGTCAAATCTAAAGAACAAAACAAAGGGACAAACAAAAGAAAACAAAAACACATTCATAGATACAGAGAAGAAACTGCTGGTTGCCAGAGAGGAGGCTGGGAGTATAGGTGAAATAAGTAAAGGAGATTAAGGAACACAAACTTTCAGTTGTAAAATAAATAAGTCATGGGGATGTGTAATATACAGAATAGGCTGTATAGTCAATAATATTCTAATAACTTTAAATGGTGACAGATAGTAACTAGACTTATTATGGTGATCATCTCATAATGTATACAAATGTTGAATCACCATGTTGTATGCTTGAACATAAAGTGGTGCAGCCCCTTTGGGATATAGTTTTTTTGTTCCTCAAATAATTAAATATACAGTTACCATATGACACAGAAATTTTACTCTGAGGTATATTCTCAAGAGAACTGAATGCATATGTCCTCACAAAGACTTGTACATGGACCACAATGTTCATTGCAGCACAATTTACAATAGCCAGGATATGGAAGCAACCTAAGTGTCCATTGACAGATGAATGGATAAGGAAGATGTGGCACTTATATACAATGGAATATTACTCAGCCATAAAAAGAAAAGAAACTGAGTTATTTGTAGTGAGGTGGATGGACCTAGAGTCTGTCATACAGAGTGAAGTCAGAAAGAGAAAAACAAATACCGTATGCTTACACATATATATGGAATCTAAAAAAAAAAAAAGGTTATGAAGAACCTAGGGGCAAGACAGGAATAAAGACGCAGACCTACTGGAGAATGGACTTGAGGACACGGGGAGGGGGAAGGGTAAGCTGGGACGAAGTGAGAGAGTGGCATGGACATATATACACTCCCAAATGTAAAATAGATAGCTAGTGGGAAGCAGCCGCATAGCACAGGGAGATCAGCTCGGTGCTTTGTGACCACCTAGAGGGGTGGGATAGGGAAGGTGGGATGGAGATGCAAGAGGGAGGAGATATGAGGATATATGTATACATATAGCTGATTCACTTTGTTATACAGCAGAAACTAACACACCATTGTAAAGCAATTATACTCCAATAAAGATGTTTAAAAAAAAGACTTGTACATGAATGTTTATAGCAACATTATTCATAAAGCCAAAAATAGAAAAAAACCTGCATATCCTTCAACTGAAAAATGGATAAACAAAATGTGGCATATCCATACAATGTAATATTATTTAGCCGTAGAAAGGAATAAAGTACTGATATATGCTACAACACGAATGAACCTTGAAAACATTATGCTAAGTGGAAGAAGCCAGACATAAAATGCCATGCATATCACATAATTCCATACAATCATAAAAAGCACTGAATTGCATACATTAAAATGCTGAACTTTATGTGAATTATATCTCAATAAAACTATTATTTTTAAATATGAATAAGATAACTTCCCTACTTTTAAGAAAGTGCCCTCAGGACAAACTCTTGTCACCTACCTGGGAGGAGATGCTTCTCCTGAATATCAGGGGAATGCCAGAACCCACTGAGCCAACTGTGTGTCCATCAGGACTCCTGGCATATACACAGTAGACACTCAGAAATTCTTGTTGGACTAAACTGGTTTCTACCAAATTCTCTCAGCTTGTCTGTGGGAAACTCAGTCCCCTACTGGATCACTCTGATCCTAGATACCTATCCTGTCTACCTGGATGATTACTACCTCAGAAGAAAATCTTTTTTCACTAACTGTCCTAGTGGATATGAGTCTGATTTGTTCTACCTCCAACCAAGCTCCATTTCTAACCATGCTGGGTAGATCTCTTTTCAGCTACCTGTCCAGTGAACTCAGATGGATGGAGAGGAAATATGGTCTTATACAAGAGCATGGAGTCCAAGCCCTCACAGTCTCCAGCTGAGATAAATAGCAAAACCTGGTCTCTCCTCTTTCTCCCCGGCCCCCTTTCCAACCTCACACCACAGAAAGAGTGATCTTTTGAAAAAATGTAAATTGCATCCTGCCTCTTTGTTGCTCTATTGCTAACAGGAATTGAATGTTTAATATCAAGTACATTTCTAAGCCCTTTATGTCTACTGACTCATTAAATCTTCCCAACAATAAATATTATTATTATTCTTATTTTATAGACGAGCAAGGTAAGGCACAGAAAGGTTAAGTTGCTTATCCAAGATGATACATCCACGAAGTGGCTGGGGTGAGAAATTAACCCAGACAGCGTGGCTCCAGAGCCCTTGACCTCAGCACCACACCATCCCCCTCTCAATGGCTATTCATCCCACTGAGAGTAAAATCTTTACCATGGTTTTCAAGGCCTGAATTATGTGGCCTCTGCTTTCCTCATCTCTTAACACCAACCAGTACCTGGGATCACGACGCTCCACTCACACTAGTCTGATGTTAATTCCTAGTATGTGCTAAGCTCTGTCCCACCGCAGTGCCTTTGCACTTTCAGTTTTCTCTGTAATGCATCTCCTCTCCTCTCCCTCCCTCACGTGTCTGGTTGTTTAAATATTACCATGTCAGGGATGTTCCCTGATCGTCCTCTCTTGAGAAATATCCTCCTCTTCAGCTTTCCATCCTTAGACCATGCTCATGCAACCTCATCATTTCGTTCAGATCACTTTTCTCAGAGGGTTTACCAGGTTGTGAACTGCCTCCCCTGTTGGACTGTGGGATCTTTATTATTTTTTTAAACATCTTTATTGGAGTATAATTGCTTTACATGGGTGTGTTAGTTTCTGCTTTATAGCAAATTGCATCAGTTATACACATACATATGTCCCCATATCTCTACCCTCTTGCATCTCCCTCCCTCCCACCCTCCCTATCTCACCCCTGTATGGTCACAAAGCACCGAGCTGATCTTCCTGTGCTATGCAGCTGCTTCCCATTAGCTATCTATTTTACGTTTGGTAGTGTATATATGTCCATGCCACTCTCTCACTTTGTCCCAGCTTACCCTTCCCCCTCCCCGTGTCCTCAAGTACATTCTCTAGTAGATCTGCATCTTTATTCCCGTCCTGCCCCTAGGTTCTTCATGACCATTTATTTTTTTTTAGATTCCATATATACGTGTTAGCATATGGTATTTGTTTTTCTCTTTCTGACTTACTTCACTCTGTAGGACAGTATCTAGGTCCATCCAGCTCACTACAAATAACTCAGTTTTGTTCCTTTTTATGGCTGAGTAATATTCCATTGTATATATGTGCCACACCTTCTTTATCCATTCATCTGCTGATGGACACGTAGGTTGCTTCTATGTCCTGGCTATTGTAAATAGAGCTGCGATGAATATTTTGGTACATGACTCTTTTTTTTTAAATTTATTTATTTTATTTATTTATTTTTGGCTGCGTTGGATTTTCAACGCTGCGTGTGGGCTTTCTCTAGTTGCGGCAAGCAGGGGCTACTCTTTGTGATGCACAGGCTTCTCATTGCTGTGGCTTTTCGTTGGGGAGCACGGGCTCTAGGCGTGCAGGCTCAGTTGCTCCGCGGCATGTGGGATCTTCCCAGACCAGGGCTCAAACCCGTGTCCCCTGCATTGGCAGGCGGATTCTTAACCACTGCACCACCAGGGAAGTCCCAGTACATGACTCTTTTTGAATTATGGTTTTCTCAGAGTATATGCCCAGTAGTGGGATTGCTGGGTAATATGGTAGTTCTATTTTTAGTTTCTTAAGGAGCCTCCATGCTGCTCTCCATAGTGGCTGTATCAATTTACATTCCCACCAACAGTGCAAAAGTGTTCCCCTTTCTCCACACCCTCTCCAGCATTTATTGTTTGTAGATTTTTTGATGATGGCCAATCTGACCAGTGTGAGATGATATCGTATTGTAGTTTTGATTTGCATTTCTCTAATGTTTAATGATGTTGAGCATTCTTTCATCTGTTTGTTGGCAATCTGTATATCTTCTTTGGAGAAATGTCTACTTAGGTCTTCTGCTCATTTTTGAATTGGGTTGTTTGTTTTTTTGATATTGAGCTGCATGAGCTGCTTGTAAATTTTGGAGATTAATCCTTTGTCAGTTGCTTCCTTTGCAAATATTTTCTCCCATTCTGAGGGTTGTCTTTCCGTCTTGTTTCTGGTTTCCTTTGCTGTGCAAAAGCTTTTAAGTTTCATTAAGTCCCATTTGTTTATTTTTGTTTTGATTTCCATTTCTCTAGGAGCTGGGTCAAAAAGGATCTTGCTGTAATTTATGTCATAGGGTGTTCTGCCTATGTTTTCCTCTAAGAGTTTGATAGTGTCTGGCCTTACGTTTAGGTCTTTAAACCATTTTGAGTGTATTTTTGTGTATGGTGTTAGGGAGTGTTCTAATTTCATTCTTTTACATGTAGCTGTCCAGTTTTCCCAGCACCACTTATTCAAGAGGCGGGCTCTTCTGCACTGTATATTCTTGCCTCCTTTATCAAAGATAAGGTGACCATGTGTGCGTGGGTTTATCTCTGGGCTTTCTATCCTATTCCATTGATGTATATTTCTGTTTTTGGGCCAGTACCATACTGTCTTGAATACTGTAGCTTTGTAGTATAGTCTGAAGTCAGGGAGCCTGATTCCTCCAGCTCCGTTTTTCTTTCTCAAGATTGCTTTGGCTATTCGGGGTCTTTTGTGTTTCCATACGAATTGTGAAATTTCTTGTTCTCGTTCTGTGAAAAATGCCAGTGGTAATTTGATAGAGATTTCATTGAATCTGTAGATTGCTTTGGGTAGTACAGAATTTTCACAATGTTGATTCTTCCAATCCAAGAACATGGTATATCTCTCCATCTATTTGTATCATCTTTAATTATTTTCTTCAGTGTCTTATAATTTTCTGCATACAGGTCTTTTGTCTCCTTAGGTAGGTTTATTCCTAGGTATTTTATTCTTTTTGTTGCAATGGTAAATGGGAGTGTTTTCTTAATTTCACTTTCAGATTTTTCATCATTAGTGTATAGGAATGCAAGAGATGTCTGTGCATTAATTTTGTATCCTGCTACTTCACCAGATTCATTGATTAGCTCTAGTAGTTTTCTGGTAGCATCTTTAGGATTTTCTATGTATAGTATCATGTCATCTGCCAACAGTGACAGCTTTACTTCTTCTTTTCTGATTTGGATTCCTTTTATTTCTTTTTCTTCTCTGATTGCTGTGGCTAAAACTTCCAAAACTATTTTGAATAATAGTGGTGAGAGTGCACAACCTTGTCTTGTTCCTGAGCTTAGTGGAAATGGTTTCAGTTTTTCACCATTGAGGACAATGTTGGCTGTGGGTTTGTCATATATGGCCTTTATTATGTTGAGGAAAGTTCCCTCTATGCCTACTTTCTGGAGGGTTATTATCATACATGGGTGTTGAATTTTGTCAAAAGCTTTCTCTGCATCTATTGAGATGATCATATGGATTTTCTCCTTCAGTTTGTTAATATGGTGTATCACATTAATTGATTTGCATGTATTGAAGAATCCTTGCATTCCTGGGATAAACCCCACTTGATCATGGTGTATGATCCTTTAATGTGCTGTTGGATTCTGTTTGCTAGTATTCTGCTGAGGATTTTTGCATCTATGTTTATCAGTGATATTGGCCTGTAGTTTTCTTTCTTTGTGACATCTTTGTCTGGTTTTGGTATCAGGGTGATGGTGGCCTCGAGGAATGTGTATGGGAGTGTTCCTCTCTCTGCTGTATTTTGGAAGAGTTTGAGAAGGATATGTGTTAGCTCTTCTCTAAATGTTTGATAGAATTCACCTGTTAAACCATCTGGTCCTGGGCTTTTGTTTGTTGGAAGGTTTTTAATCACAGTTTCAATTTCAGTGCTTGTGATTGGTCTGTTCATATTTTATATTTCTTCCTGCTTCAGTCTCGGAAGGCTGTGCATTTCTAAGAATTTGTCCATTACTTCCAGGTTGTCCATTTTATTGGCATATAGTTGCCTGTAGTAATCTCTCATGATCCGTTGTATTTCTGCAGTGTCAGTTGTTACTTCTCCTTTTTCATTTCTAATTCTATTGATTTGAGTCTTCTCCCTTTTTTTCTTGATGAGTCTAGCTAATGGTTTATCAATTTTGTTTATCTTCTCAAAGAACCAGCTTTTAGTTTTATTGATCTTTGCTATCATTTCCTTCATTTCTTTTTCATGTATTTCTGATCTGACCTTTATGATTTCTTTCCTTCTGCTAACTTTGGGGATTTTTTGTCTTCTTTCTCTAATTGCTTTAGGTGTAAGGTTAGGTTGTTTATTTGAGATGTTTCTTGTTTCTTAAGGTAGGATTGTATTGCTATTAACTTCCCTCTTAGAACTGCTTTTGCTGCATCCCATAGGTCTTGGGTCATCATGTTTTCATTGTCATTTGTTTCTAAGTATTTTTTGATTTCCTCTGTGATTTCTTCAATGATCTCTTGGTTATTAAGTAGTGTATTGTTCAGCTCCATGTGTTTGTATTTCTTACAGATTTTTTCCTGTAATTGATATCTAGTCTCATAGTGTTCTGGTCGGAAAAGATACTTGATAAGATTTCAATTTTCTTAAATTTACCAAGGCTTGATTTGTGACCCAAGATATGATCTATCCTGGAGAATGTTCCATGAGCACTTGAGAAGAAAGAGTATTCTGTTGTTTTTGGATGGAATGTCCTATAAATAACAATTAAGTCCATCTTGTTTAATGTATCATTTAAAGCTTGTGTTTCCTTTTTTATTTTCATTTTGGATGATCTGTCCATTGGTGAAAGTGAGGTGTTAAAGTTCCCTACTATGATTGTGTTACTGTTGATTTCCCCTTTTATGGCTGTTAGTATTTGCCTTATGTATTGAGGTGCTCCTGTGTTGGGTGCATAAATATTTACAATTGTTATATCTTCTTCTTGGATTGATCCCTTGATCATTATGTAGTGTCCTTCTTTGTCTCTTGTACTAATCTTTATTTTAAAGTCAATTTTTTCTGATATGAGAATTGCTACTCCAGCTTTCTTTTGATTTCCATTTGCATGGAATATCTTTTTCCATCCCCTCTCTTTTAGTCTGTATGTGTCCCTAGGTCAAAGGGGGTCTCTTGTAGACAGCATATATATGGGTCTTCTTTTTGTATCCATTCAGCCAGTCTATGTCTTTTGGTTGGAGAATTTAATCCATTTACATATAAGGTAATTATCGATATGTATGTTCCTATTACCATTTTCTTAATTGTTTTGGGTTTGTTATTGTGGGTGTTTTCCTTCTCTTGTGTTTCCTGACTAGAGAAGTTCCTTTAGCATTTGCTGTAAAGCTGGTTTTGTGGTGCTGAATTCTCTTAGCTTTTGCTTGTCTGTATAGCTTTTAATTTCTCCGTCAAATCTGAATGAGATCTTTGCTGGGTAGAGTGATCTTGGTTGTAGGTTTTTCTCCTTCATCACTTTAAATACGTCCTGCCACTCCCTTCTGGCTTGCAGAGTTTCTGCTGAAAGATCAGCTGTTAACCTTATGGGGATTCCCTTGTGTGTTATTTCTTGTTTTTCCCTTGCTGCTTTTATTATTTTTTCTTTGTATTTAATTTTTGATAGTTTGATTAATATGTGTCTTGGTGTGTTTCTCCTTGGATTTATCCTGTGTGGACTCTCTGTGCTTCCTGGACTTGATTGACTACTTCCTTTCCCGTATTAGGGAAGTTTTCAACTATAATCTCTTCAATTATTTTCTCAGTTCCTTTCTTTTTCTCTTCTTCTCCTGGGACCCCTATAATTCGAAATTTGGTGCATTTAATATTGTCTCATAGGTCTCTGAGACTGTCCTCAATTCTTTTCATTCCTTTTTCTTTATTCTGCTCTGTAGTAGTTATTTCCACTATTTTATCTTCCAGGTCACGTGTCCGTTCTTCTGCCTCAGTTATTCTGCTATTGATCCCTTCTAGAGAATTTTTAATTTCATTTATTGTGTTGTTCGTCACTGTTTTTTTGCTCTTTAGTTCTTCTAGGTCCTTGCTAAACGTTTCTTGCATTTTGTCTATTCTATTTCCAAGATTTTGTATCATCTTTACTATCATTATTCTGAATTCTTTTTCAGGTAGACTGTCTATTTCCTCTTCATTTGTTAGGTCTGGTGGGGTTTTGCCTTGCTCCTTCATCTGTTGTGTGTTTCTCTGTCTTCTCAATTTGCTTAACTTACTGTGTTTGTGGTCTCCTTTTCACAGGTTGCAGGTTCGTAGTTCCTTTTGTTTTTGGTGTCTGTCTCCAGTGGCTAAGATTGGTTCAGTGGGTTGTGTAGGCTGTGTTCTGGTGGATGAAGCTGGATCTTGTCTTTCTGGTGGGCAGGTCCATGTCTGGTTGTGTGTTTTGGGGTGTCTGTGGCCTTATTATGATTTTAGGCAGCCTCTCTGCTAATGGGTGGAGTTGTGTTCCTGTCTTGCTAGTTGTTTGGCATAGGGTGTCCAGCACTGTAGCTTGCTGGTCATTGAGTTGAGCTGGGTCTCAGCGTTGAGATGGAGATCTCTGGGAGATCTTCGCTGTTTGATATTACGTGGAGCTGGGAGGTCTCTTGTGGACCAGTGTCCTGAACTTGGCTCTCCCACCTCAAAGGCACAGCCCTGATGCCTTGCTGGAGCACAAAGAGCCTGTCATCCACACGGCTCAGAATAAAAGGGAGAAAAAAAAGAAAGACAGAACAAAGAAGATACAATAAAATAAAATAGAGTAAAATAAAATAAAATAAAGTTATTAAAATAAAAAATAATTATTTTTAAAAAATTTTATAAGTAGTAAAAAAAAAAAAGAAAGAAAGAAAGAAAGAAAGAAGAGAGCAACCAAACCAAAATACCAATCCACCAGTGATAACAAGTGCTAAAAACTATACTAAAAAAGAAAATAAAGAAAAAAAAAAGGACAGACAGAACCCTAGGACAACTGGCAAAAGCAAAGTTATACAGAGAAAATCACACACAGAAGCATACACATACACATTCAGAAAAAGAGAAAAAGGGGAAAAATATATATATATATCATTGCTCCCAAAGTCCACCTCCTCAATTTGGAATGATTCTTTATCTATTCAGGTATTCCACAGATGCAGGGTACATCAAGTTGATTGTGGAGGTTTCATCTGCTGCTCCTGAGGCTGCTGGGAGAGATTTCCCTTTCTCTTCTTTGTTTGCACAGCTCCTGGGGTTCAGCTTTGGATTTGGACCCGCCTCTGTGTGTAGGTCACCTGACGGCGTCTGTTCTTCGCTCAGACAGGACGGGGTTAAAGGAGCAGCTGATTCGGGGGCTGTGGCTCACTCAGGCCGGTGGGGAGGGAGGGGTATGGATGCAGGGCGAGCCTGCGGCGGCAGAGGCCGGCATGACGTTGCAGCAGCCTGAGGCGCACCATGCATTCTCCCAGGGAAGTTGTCCCTGGATCACGGGACCCTGGCAGTGGTGGGCTGCACAGGCTCCCGGGAGGGGCGGTGTGGATAGTGACCTGTGCCTGCACACAGGCTTCTTGGTGGCGGCAGCAGCAGCCTTAGCATCTCATGCCAGTCTCTGGGGTCCGTGCTGATAGCCACAGCTCGCGCCCGTCTCTGGAGCTCCTTTAAGCGGCGCTCTTAATCCCCTCTCCTCGGGCACCAGGAAACAAAGAGGCAAGGAAAAGTCTCTTGCCTCTTCGGCAGCTCCAGACTTTTTCCCGGACTCCCTCCCGGCTAGCCGTGGTGCACTAACCCCTTCAGGCTGTGTTCACGCCGCCAACCCCAGTCCTCTCCCTGCGATCCAACTGAAGCCCGAGCCTCAGCTCCCAACCCCGCCTGCCCCGGCGAATGAGCAGACAAGCCTCTCGGGCTGGTGAGTGCTGGTCGGCACTGGTCCTCTGTGTGGGAATCTCTCCGCTTTGCCCTCCGCACCCCTGTTGCTGCGCTCTCCTCTGTGGCTCCGAAGCTTCCCCCCTCCGCCACCCGCAGTCTCCGCCCGTGAAGGGGCTTCCTAGTGTGTGGAAACCTTTCCTCCTTCACAGCTCCCTCCCACTGGTGCAGGTCCCATCCCTATTGTTTTGTCTCTGTTTTTTCTTTTTTCTTTTGCCCTACCCAGGTACGTGGGGGAGTTTCTTCCGTTTTGGGAGGTCTGAGGTCTTCTGCCAGCGTTCAGTAGGTGTTCTGTAGGAGTTGTTCCACATGTAGATGTATTTCTGATGTATTTGTGGGGAGGAAGGTGATCTCCATGTCTTACTCTTCCGCCATCTTGAAGCTCCTCCTAAAACTAGACTGTGGGATCTTGAAGACCAGAACTATCTTGTTGGTTCACCTGTCACCTAGCTCTCTATCTGTCACAATGTCATCACTTAATCAAAACTGGCTTAATGAAGATGAAGAGGACTTAATCCGTACCTTTGTTATAGGACTTATCAACTTATATTGCCATTGTTTTGAATCCCTTAAAGTCAGACTCTACTTTGTTAATTTTTTTGCTCTTTGCATCTGGTATATAATAGTATTCAATATGCTTTAATATATATTGAATAAAGAGAATGAAATAGGAGTGAGCCATTAAGGACTGGGATTTGTCGGGGAAGGCTTTACAGAAGAGGTATACTTGAATGACTTAATTCATTTGCCAAAAACATTTTTTCAAACATAAAAGACATGCATTTTTAAGGCTTCTTATGAAGCAAACATTTCTTGCTAAACAACATATCAATCATACAAATGTGACTGAGAAAATACCATATGGATACTTTTATTGCAAAAAGCCATGGACTTAAGTTATAATGTGAACCTACAGAAAAAGATAATTTTGCCAAACATTTAAATAGTGACAAGTTGTTAATGCCAGTTTCCAAAGCCTCAAAGTGGCAGACTAAATCTACACACACCTTCTGAACTGGACCAAGAGCCAACTGATTTAATTCTCAACAATTGTAGCTGCTGGGAATCAATTATTTTTCAATTCGAATGAGTGATCAAGAAGACAGAGATGAATGAAATCAGTTGTTGTGTAGGCTGTTCATTTTACTCAAGGTTAATTAACCTATATTTCATCATTCTTATAATACAGTGCTTAAGATAAATACCTCTGAAGTCAGAGTGCTGGATTAGAAGCCCAGCTCTATCATTTACCTGCTGTGTGACTTCAGACAAATTATTCTCTGAGCTTTGGTTTCCTGGCTTGTAAAATGGGGCTAATGATAGTACCTGCCTCAGTGAATGTAAAATGCTTCACACAGTGCCTGGCACACAGAAATTCTTCAGTAAGTGTTGTATGTTAATAGTAGTATTTTGGCTCATGTAGGGGAGGCAGCACTTAACTGGCTATCAAGAGATTTGAATTTTAGTACCAGTTCTGCCACTAATTAGTTGTAGGACTTTGGGAAAATCCTTTGGTCACTTTCTGTTCCAGCTTCCTCTTTGATAAAATGAGGGTGTTTACATGACTTTGTTTCAGGTATCTAGTGCTGCATAATAAACTAAAACATAGTGTCAACAGAACAATAATTCATTATTCTTGTGATTCTGTGGGTCGACTGGCAGCAACTGGGAAGTCCTTTTGCTCTATGTAGTATAGTTGATGTTACTCAAGTACCTGCATTCATCTGGGGGTTTGGCTAGGTCAGTAACATGGAAAGTGGCCTTTCACCCTCTAGAGTCTCTCTCCTCGTGTCCTCTCCTCATTCCATAGTCTAACTCAAGTGTTTTTACAACAATGCTTCCAAGCTGGAGAGTTCCAAAAGGACAAGTACCAATGTGAAGGGTTTATCGAGTCTCTGCGTCATCTTGCTCATTGATGTTCCATTGATCCAAGCCAGTCAGATGGCCAAGCTCAAGTCAGTTTTGGAGAGAACTACACAAGGCCATGAATACTGGGAGGTGCGTTTCATTGGAGGCCACCAGTGTAACAGTCTGCTCCACCATGATTCCAGATTTTCTTCAGAGTCAGCATATACCAATTTATCCAGCCTTTAGTATCTGAATTTCTTTCTATGCTTCTTTCCATTTTGTAATTTTGCTTCTCAACACACTATTGTTTCTGCAATGTGGAAGCCATCATAGGTCGAATTCTCATGTATTAAAAAAAAGAAGCTGTAAACAAATTTCCCACTTTTATTTTTATTGTTGCTGTAGTTTTCCCTATCTGTTGATGTGGCCCCTAATTTTCCTAGATCCAATATACTTTAAAATGTTAATTTTCAATCACTTAACTTCTACATATGATTCCCCACCCACAAAAATGCAAGCACATTTTCTTTTTTTTAGTTAATTTTTTTATTGTAGTATAGTTGATTTATAATGTTGTGTTAGTTTCTGCTACAAGCAAAATGAATCAACCATACATATACCTATATCCACTCTCTTCTAGACTCCATTCCCATATAGGTCATTACAGAGCACCGAATAGAGCTCCCTGTGTAAGCACCTTTTCTTAAGCCTCCTTTAGTCCACTCTCTTCCCCACCTCTGTTCTCCTTCTCTAGATCCCTGAGAGGTTCTTACATAGGTTTTGCAGCTCTAGCTGCTCAGTATTTACACAGGACCAATATTGCTCTTTTGAGGAGCTTTCCCCTTACATCCTACTGGGAAGGAAACAGAGGCAGCTCTCTTCACCTAATGTTCAAGGGCTGCTCTTGTGTCGCATGTATCAGCAAATGCAGATCATATGCCTCCTGATACTAGAAGGAGAAGTTCCTAAGTTTCTATCCATCTGGATGCCTTCTAGAGGATGTGTAGGTTCAGGAAAACCCCCATCTCCCCAGCTGACAGCCCCATGTGCACTAGTGTCATTGCACCCACTGTGTTCTTTGTCTTCTACCCGGATTTCAGAAGGGGAAGCAACAAACCACTGTTCATAAGAGCAAGCTGTTTTACTCTATTTTCAGGGACATACCCCATTGCTCATATAAGGACTTTATGCAGAGGTTGGGTTTTTCATCTCAAAATGCCCCATTCTAGTCTCTGGGAGAGTCATTTCAGGTTGAAGTGGAAACCTAGCAACTATCTGGTTAATGAGATCAAATTTGGGCAGCAGGAGGTCTGGCTGAGTTACAGAACTTAGCATTTAGCAACAATGAAGAGCTTGGAGTTAGGCATTCCATAAGGCCAAAAAAGGCTTGTTAAAAGGCATTTCAGGAAGCTAAACAGTCACTTCCCTGGGATTCTTCTCCTTAGAAATCAACAAAACAAAAATCCCACGGATCTTATCTGATAATTGCTATTAACTATGTCGTAATATTTTCCTAATATTATCTGATTTGTCATTCATAAAACACAGAATAGAGCTAGGGTGGTTCTTTCAAAAAAGCATCATGCCAGGAAGTTACTAATATCTCAAATTGTCACAGCTTCAAGGGAGCACACTGACGAAATTTTTTGAAACTATGCATTTTATAAAACAATATGGATCCATTAATGAAACATCAGCACTGAATACAAACCATCTGACATGTGTGCTCCTTTCTGAAGACAGATTAAAAATACATTCTTGTCATTAATTTGCTAACTTTTAATTTAATGTAAATATATCTGAGGCTAATGTGTGTTTTGAAAAGAATTCAATGACCAGTAAAACTTAAATGTTCCAAAAAGTCCCATGTCTATGTAAATGATCCAAGAATCATTTACATAAGTGTTGCTTATATGTGTATTGTAAAAAAATCATTTTTTAAAAACAATTTGAACAAGAGAGACACTAGAAAGAATAAGTTGAATACATCAAAATATAAAATATATTTTTCATTGCATCTGTTTCTAACAGTACTGTATAATGGAAACATTCTTAGTTTAAAAAGACTAAGATTTTGCGTATGCATAGAAAATATCTGGGAGAATCTACAGGAAAATATTAACAGTGTTTGACTCTGGGAAAAGAAACCAGGGGTGGCAGGGAGATTTACTTCACATTTTATAGACTCATAATATCGTGGATTTTATAACATTGTCATGCATTACTGTATCATAGAAAATGAGTGAAAAAAGACAAACTTAAGCTTTTAAAAAATTTTATTAACCTTATCCCCAGGTCAGAAGTAGAATTTAATAGGGATCTAATTTATAGAATTCACAGAATTTGAGTTGGAAAATTTTGAGATCATCTGTCCCATTACATCATCTATTTCTAAACCAGTGCTAAGTTTACTCAATTTGCCTAACACCAAATACAACTACATTCCAAAAGAGCCAAAGAATGTGGGCAGCCCTTGGAATTCACCTTAATGGAATTTGACCTACAGTTGGAGGTGTGGGGTGTAGGTTTCTGCTTTAGCCCTTAGTGTCATTAAGTGTCGAGATCATTCCTTGAAGGAATGGATAGGATGGTCAGAATAGGTGTTTGCTTACTAGGGTGAGCCTGAGGGCACCAGAAATTTTCCCTCCCATCTTCCTTCTAATTTTCCGATACATTCCAGTACAAATTCAGACTTCTGAATGAAGACACTGACATTTACTGAAATGTACATGTCCCTGTGAGATGTAAGCAATGAAACATAACCACAAAGAAGAATTGATTCTACTGATTCTTTCCTGAAAGTTGGGAAGAAAGCAGGTGGGTAAGGGAGAAGAAAAATTGGGGGTACCATAGAGAGGAAAGAGATTATGGAAGAAGGCTTGGCCTGCTTCATTCTTCTGCCTACCCAATCATATTGCTGTGTAATAAGCTTTAGAAAATGGCTTTTAGTGATAACTCCAGACTTTCTAAAACTTAGCAACACCAGAAATTCCCCAAGTTCTAAAATCCTAGTAGCTCCTCTCCTCAGTGGTCTTACTGCTGTCTCATCACCTTTTGCTGGGGAGAGGACGGTTTATCAGTTTGCTGTATGCTTGTATGGAGACCCTGAGCCCAAGGCTTTGCTTGAAAACAATGTAGTGAATATTGAGTATCACGATCTAGTGGGAAAGGGAAACACTGAACAACTGGAAGGAGAGCTATGAAGAAGTTTAGGATGCTATGGGAGAGCATGTGTGGGTACACACACACAGAGTCTCCTCATTAACCACTATTCAGCATTCAGGACTCCAGGGATTGGGCTCCCAACTCCTGGTAACCTTCCTTAACTATCCATGGCATACTGACTGAATATACATCTCTCATTGTTTTTTCAGCACTGTATTGTAATTACTGTTTTTCTTACTTATTTTCTTCACTAAACTCTAAGAATCTCTGTGGGCAGTGACAGTGTTCTCCATCAAAACCTCTCCTAACACCGTGCCTGGCATATAGCAGGTGCACAGTACATTTTGGTTGAAGGAAGGAAGGAAATGAAGCTACTTAACTGCATTTTAACACTAAAATGATAAACTTCTTTCTGAAAAGAACACAAATTTCTAAAGAATTATGAATGCATCCCTCTCCCAACAATGATTCTTATGAGCTCTCCATGGCTGTGGCTTGGGTGTGAGACTTACAAACAGCATTTGACAGCAGTCTCCTTCCCTGTCTTCCAGGAAAAGAAAATTCTAAGTGATGCTTATTTAAGAATTCTCAGGTTTTTGCATGGGTATTAAGATTTGGAGTTTGTGGGGAGGAATGGTTAGGCAATGAGTTGAAAATAAGAGAAGAAAAGAATAAAAAGGAATGGAAAAGACCAGTCTGTCTGGGTGGGGAAAACCAGGGTGAGAGCTGAGAGAATTGGCAGAATCTCCAGGGAAAGCTTGTGTTAGCTTGGTTATTCCCATTTCAAGTCTGCACATGCCTCTGGAACTCCCTGAAGCCTTTGTGGGGAAAAACCCCACCTACAGGCTCTGGATGAAACGTTCCTCCAGACCTCCAGAAATGAGTCCCCTGGTCTTCCAATTACTCATTTCCTGGAAAAGTCATAGCTGGTCTATCCTGACCTTCAGAGCCTGAAGGAGTGCGGTTTCATCTTCCGAATTCAAGAAAAGTTTAGAGAAGTCACTCAGAAAAGCTTCAAAAACCAATCTGTCTTCTGCTTTATTTATCAAAAACTTCATGAACATTTTTACTGGTTCTTTCTTTGGCATGTTCTGGGTGAATCAGCAGGAAAAAAAAGTGACTTCACTGCCAAATTGAAATTCAAATCTGCAAAGGATGTTATTTCTAGTTTTGAAAAACTGTGCTCAGAACCTGAATCTAAAGTAATGATACACCCTTTCCGGCCTTATGTAAAGTCATCCCTATAACCTGTAGCTTGGCATGATCTCTAGTTTTAGAAGTGCTGTTATTACCTATATTTATTTGCTGCAACAACTGCAGTCTTGTTTTCCACATTGACATTGGCAACAGTAGCTTACCTTTCAAGGAAAATATATTTATATTACCCTTACCTGTGTATGATTACCTGGCAAGCAGAAAAGTGAGTCTTGTGAATTTGCCATCCATAATTTCCTCTTCCCTTATGCCAAGCTCTTGGAATTTTAACATGTTAATGGGCAAGATTTTCTCCAATTCAGTAATGTCTTTTTAGGCTGAGTGTGAGTATGGCCTATGGATTTGAGTTCTAGACTGCAGCAAGCAGAAAACTTGTTAATGATCCCTCTCTGAAATAACTTCCATCAATCCAAAGAAGCAGATAATCCCCTTCCATGCATAAGGCAGAATGTTTTGTAGTGCCGTATTACAGGAATACCTATGCGGGCTTGTGAGAAAACTTGGCCTAAGTACTTCAGCATCTGTAGGTGAGTGAGCTTGCAGTTTACTCCAGTCTAGTCCTTCCATCAGAGAATGACACATGCACCATGATATTAATAAAGTCCATGGGTCATGAATGGGTCTCAATCATCAACAGTGCTATATGTATAGTAGACCTACCAATTGCTTCACAAGAAAGAGAATTAAGAGGTATGTAACAGAGAGATATAATTTAGCCTGTACAGTGGATATATATATATATATCTATATATATCTTATATATAACAGATATATATTTTTAAAATTTGGATTTATGCTTAAGGCACCACTAAAGCAGTGAACCAAGCAACTCATTTACCACCACAAGTAGAATGATCCATGGATTCTGGGAGGCTACATTGGGTGGACACTAAAACTTTCATTCCATTTATTCCCTGCCAAAACTCTTGGGATGATGAAATTTTTATTAACAGAATGTTCTCATTAAGAAGGAAAAAGGCAGCAATATCATCAAGACAACAATATATGTTTTTGCTGACTTTAGTCCCTCTCACAAGAAGACCAGCTAGCAACTATCCATAGACAAGACACCATTGTGAAAATCCCAGAACCCAGGGGTGAGGTTGAAGCATCCCCTTAGACCACAGAGACTGAGAGGGACTGCATTAGAAGGGTAGGAAGAGTTGCTACACTCTGACCACCTTACCCCTCCCTCAGACCAGCACAGTGCCAACACCAAGAGGGCCCTCCTGGGCCTATGGTTTCTCTAGTGAGTAAAAGAGAGCCCAAGTTGGACATCCAGCTCCATTAGCATTGTGGAGTGCTTCCCAGGAGGCCCACTTGGGGAACTCTGCAGGGTTTGACCACTGATGATCAGATAGAAATGGAGAAGAGGAGCAGGGCTTATAGCAACCAATACTCAGATCTTGCCAGACCACATTCCTCCTCCCAGCTGTGTTCAAGCAGAGATCCCAGCCAGTAACTCTGCCCATCTGCAGAGCTGAGTTGGTGTTCCTGTATGGCTGGGGAGTACAGTGGTCTGTTCTGCCTGCTTCAGGTCACCAGCCAGCAAGCTATGCCAGCTGTGGAGCTCATTCTATGGCCCTACGCAGGCAGGAAACCAAATTTGAATCCCTATCTACTGCTGAATATAGCTCCCAATCCTGCTTGACCAGGAAACATAAACAGAGAACCCAGGCAGGCTCACAGCCAATGCTACAGTCACATATGCAGCAGCACTCAAGCAGTGAGTCCATCTGTAGAGCCAAGTCAATGGCCCCATCTGGCCAGGGAGCTTGATGTACAGTTCTTCCTGATTTGGATCACCACCCAGTGGACTGTAGTGACCATAGAGCCTACACTACAAACACACACAGGCAGGGAGCAAATGTGAAGCCATGCCCAGCTGCTCGGTATAGCCTCCAGTCTCACACAACCAGGAAGCCATACCAGAGAATCTGGGCAGCTGCAGAGCCCATCCTACAGCCATGCTTGGGCAGGAATGAAGCCAGCAGTCCTGCCCAACAGTGAAGTATAGCCTCTGGCCCTGCATAACCAGGGAGCCTTAACAGTGACTCTGGACAGCATCAGAACACAGCCTACAATACCACCCAGCCACAGAGCCCAGCCTACAGTCTTTCTCACAGAAGAGCCCATCCTATGGGCTTGATGGATTGCTGAATGCAGCCCACAGCCTCACTCAGGCAGTGAACTCAGCCAGTGATCTTGTCCAACCATAGAGCATAGCTTGTAGTCCCTCCCAACCAAAGAACCTGGACAGTGACCCTGCCCAACCATGGAGCAAAGTCTCTAGCCCCACCCTACTGTAGGATACAACTGGAGGCCCCTCCTGACCAAAGAGCCCAGCAGTGACCTTGATCACCAGAAGAGCACAGTCAGTGGCCTACCTGATCATGAAGCCCAGCCTACAGCCCAGCCCAACTTTGGGGCACAGCCTGCTCCCCCACCTAATTACAGAGCACAGCCTCAGTTCCTATCCAACTAAAAAGTCCTGCCTGTAGCCCTGCCTAAACACAGACTTCAGCCAGCAGCACCATATAGTCAGGTGTCACAGCCTGAGATTCCTCCCCACAGGACATGATTGCAGAACCAAGCCAGTCAAGGAGTCCAGCCGTGGGAACCACCCTGTCAGGGAACACATCCAATGACCTTGCCCGTCAAAAAGTGATTGCAGAGCCCAGCTAGTGGCCCTACTTAACCATGGAGCATAGCCAACAGCCCTGCCCAATCAAGGAGCTCAGTGGCCCTGCTGGAATGTGGAGCAGGCTCAACAAACTGCAGACCCCAACCAGCAGCATTACCCCTGACCTCAAAGCAAAAACAGTGGCCTTGCCCAAACAGAGACCCTGAAAGCAACAGCTACCTGCCCAAGGATGCTACCAGCTGACTCGTCCAGAAATCCAAGCTGAGATTATTTGGTAAAGGACCATCCATATGAAGTGAATCCATAAAGTCTGGAAGAGGAGACTGCTTATGCACATGTGCAGATAGTGATGCAAGGAATCAAGGATCATAAAATATCAGGTAAACATGTCAACACCAAAGGAAACTAATAAAGCTCCAATAACTGATTGTAAAGAAATGGAGATCTATGAACTACCTAACAAAGAATTCAGAATAACCCTCTTAAAAAAGCTCAGTGAACTACAAGAATACAAAGACAGCTTAAAAAAATTAGGAAAACAATCCATTAACAAGATGAGAAGTTCAACAAAGAAATAGAAACCATAAAAAAACCCCAGAAATCCAAGAGCTGAGGAATATAATGACTTAATTGAATAATTCAATAGTCAACTCCAGCAGCAGAGCCAACCAAGCAGAAGAATCCATGAACTAGAATGTAGTCATATGAAATTATCCAGTCAGAGGAGCAAAAAGAAAAAAGAATGGAAAAGAGGGAAGAAAGCCTACAAGACTTATGAATACATACATATATATATGTGTGTATATACACACACACACACACACACACACACACACACACACACACACACAAACATTATAGGAATCCCAGAAGAAGAAAAGAGAAAGGGACAGAAACTCTATATAAAGAAATAATGGCTGGGGGTGGGGAGGTGGGAGGTGGCCAAGATGGTGTAGTAGGAAGACCCTGAGCTCACCTCCTCCTGCAGGCACACCAAAATTACAACTATTTACAGAGTAACTATCCATGAAAGCAACCTGAAGGCTAGGAGAAAAGATCTTCTACAGCTAAAGATGTAACGAAGGAATCACAACTAGATGGATAAGAGGGGCAAAAATGAAGTATAGTCAAGACCCATACCACCAAGTAGGTGACCCACAAATGGGAGGATAATTACAACCTCAGATGATCTCTGCAAGGAATGAGGGGTCTGAGCCCCACATCAGGCTCCCTAGCCTGGGGGTCCTGCACCAGGAAGATAAGCCTCCAGAACATCTGGCTCTGAAGGCCAACAGGGCTTACTTTCAGGAGACCCAGAGGGCTATGGGAAAAGGGCACACACAAAATCTCACATGCTTTGGGACCCAGGGCAGAAGCAGTAATTTGAAAGAAGCCTGGGTCAGACTCACTTGTGGATCTCAGAGAGCCTCCGGGAGAGGCAGGAGGCAACTGAAATTTATCCTGGGGACACAGATGCTGACAGCAGCCACTTTGGGGAGCTCATCCCACCACAAGGTCACTGGTGCTGGTAAACATCATTTTGGAATTCTCCCTCTAGCTTATTAGTGCCAGAACCTAGCCTGGCCTACCAGCCAGTCAACACTAGTCCTGGGATGCCCCGGGCCAGGTAGCTAGCTGGGCAGCGACATGGCCCCACCCACCAGGACTTCCCTGAACCCCTGGCTGCCCTGGGACTGGCTCCACCTACTAGAGGGCCCCAAAATTGGCCCCACGCACCAGTGGGCTGATACTACTCCCAGGATCACCTCAGCTCAGGCCCCACCCACCTTCCAGCCGGCAACAACTCCAGGACCCCAGGGCCCTGAAGCCAGAGACCCTAGGACCTGGTTCCTCCCACTAATTGGCCAGCACTAATCCCAGGTATTCCTGGACCCTGGAACCACCTACCAACAGGCCAACACCAGCTCTGGGTCTCCTGGCTCCACAGCCAGAGACCCCAGGACATGGTGTCTCCTATCAGTAGGCTGGCACTAGCCACAGGACCAAGCCTCACCCACAAGTGGGTGGGCACCAACCCCAGGATCCCCTGGGCCACAACTCCACCCACCATTGAGCCAAAACCAGGACAGGGATTCCCCTGGCTGTGCAGTCAGCCACACCAGGATCCAGCCCCACCCACAAGTAGCCAGCAGTGTCCATACAAGGCAGGTCCTGAAAACCAACCATATTGGGGGCCAGCCCCACCCACCGCTGTGCCCACAGTAGTCAGCCCACCATAACAGAAGTAACCACACAGCCAACATAGAGGGCAATCCCAGAGCATATAGCTCTACTGACCAGAGGGGAGTGCACTGCTGGGTCCCATAGGACATTTCCTACCTAAGGCCACTTCTCCAAGACTGGGAAACATAACCAACTTACCAAATATGTAGGAATAAAAACAGAAAATTAGGCAAAATGAGGTGACAAAGAAATATGTTCCAAATGAAGGAACAAGATAAAAACCAAAAAAAAAAGAACTAAATGAATTGGAGAAGAGCAATCTACTCAGTAAAGAGTTTAAGGTAATAATCATAAAGACGCTCAAAGAACTCAGGAGAAGGGACTTCCCTGGTGGTCAAATGGTAAAGAATCTGCCTTCCAATGCAGGGGATGCAGGTTCGATCCCTGGTCGGGGAACTAAGATCCCACATGCTGTGGGACAACTAAGCCCACATGCCACAACTACTGAGCTCATGCGCCTCAATGAGAGAACCCGCATGCCACAAACTACAGAGCCCACATGCCCTGGAGCCCGCCTGCCACAACTAGAGAGAGAAAAAAACCCACATGCCACAACTAGAGAGAAGCCCAAGCGCCATGATGAAGAGACCGCGTGCCACAACGAAAGATCCTGCATGCCTCAATGAAGATCATGCATGCTGCAACTAAGACCCGGCACAACCAAAAAAAAAAAAAAAAAAAAAAGAACTCAGGAGAAGATTAGATGAACAGTGAGAAGTTAGAAGTTTTTAACAAAGAGTTAGAAAATATAGAGAAGAACCAAACAAAGCTGAAGAATACAATAACTGAAATAAAAAATACACTAGAGGAATCAATTGTAGATTAGATGAGACAGGAATGGATCAGCAGACTGGAAGACAGAGGAGTGGAAATCACCAAAGCTGAACAAATAAAAGAATTTAAAAATGAGGACAGTATAAGAAAACCCTGGGACAACATCAAGCATCCTAACATTTGCAATATAGGGGTCCAGAATGAGAAGGGAGAGAGAAAGGTACAAAGAACATTTTATAAGGCATAATAGCTGAAAACTTTCCTAACCTAGGAAAGGAAACAGATACCCAGGTCCAATTTGTACAGAGAGTCCCAAACAGGATCAACCCAAAGAGGACCACATCATGACACATTGTAATTAAAGTGACAAAAATTAAAGATAGAGAGAATATTAAAAGCAGCAAGGGAAAAGCAACAAGTTATGTACAAAGGAAACCCATAAGGCTATGAGCTGATTTTCAGCAGAAATTCTGCAGACCAGAAGGAAGTGCAAGATATATTTAGAGTGATGAAAGGGAAAAACCTAAAACCAAGAATACTCTACCTGGTGAGGCTCTCATTCAGATTTGAAGGAGAGATCAAAGTTTTACAGACAAGCAAAAGCTAAAAGCATTCAGCATCATGAAACCAGTTTTGCAAGAAATGTTAGAGTTCTCTAAGCAGAAAAGAAAAGGCCATGACTAGAAATATGAAAAGTATAGAAGGAAAAATCACATTGGTAAAGTAAAATATACAGTAAAGGTAGTAGCCCAACCACTTATAAAGCTACTAGGAAGGTTAAAAGACAAAAGTAGTAAAATCATCTATATCCACAGT
Source organism: Eschrichtius robustus (assembly GCF_028021215.1). Classification (NCBI taxonomy): domain Eukaryota; kingdom Metazoa; phylum Chordata; class Mammalia; order Artiodactyla; family Eschrichtiidae; genus Eschrichtius; species Eschrichtius robustus. The sequence goes on from NC_090845.1 coordinate 42,773,684, forward strand.
AAATATTAAGGGATACTCACCACTTTTATTCAACATAGTATTGAAAGTTCTAGCTACAGAAATCAGATAAGAAAAAGAAATAAAAGAAATCCAAAAAGGAGAGGAAGAAGTAAAAATGTCAGTTTGCAGATGACATGGTACTGTACATAGAAAATACTAAAGATGCAACCAAAAAGCTACTAGAATTTATCAATGAATTCAGTAAACTTGCAGAATACAAAATTAATATACAGAAATCTGTTGCATTTCTATACACTAACAATGAACTATCAGAAAGAAAATTAAGAAAACAATCCCATTCACAACTGCATCAAAAAGAATGGAATACCTGGGAATAAATCCAAGGAGGTTAAAAATCTGTACTCAGAAAACTGTAAGACACTGATGAAAGAAATTGAAGATGACACAACAGATGGAAAGATATACCATGCTCATGGACTGGAAGAATTAATGTTGTTAAAATGACCATGCTACCCAAGGCAATCGAGAGATTCAGTGTAATCCCTATCAAATACCACTTGCATTTTTCACAGGACTAGAACAAATAATTCTAAAATCTGTGTGGAAATACAAAAGACTGAATAGTGAAAATTATCTTGAGAACGAAGAAGAAAACAGAAGATATCACACTCCCTGATTTCAAACTATACTACAAAGCTACAGTAATCAAAACAGTATGACACGGGCAAAAAAAACAAATACATAGATTAATGGAACTGAATAGAGAGCCCAGAAATGAACCCACACTTATACAGGGTTAATTAATCTATGACAAAGGAAGCAAGAGTATGCAATGGGGAAAGTACAGCCTTTTCAATAAGTAGGAAAACTGGACAGCTACATACAAGACAATCAGACTGGACTACTTTCTCACACCATGCACAAAAGTAAACGCAAAATGGATTAAAGACTTAAACATAAGACCTGAAACCATAGTACTTCTGGAAGAAAACATAGGAAATATGCTCTTTGACATAGGTCTTAGCAATATTGTTTTGGATATGTCTCCTCAGGCAAAGGAAACAAAAGCAAAAATAGACAGATGGTTCTACATCAAACTAAAAAGCTTTTGCACAGTGAAGAAAACTATCAACAAGTTGCCTACTGGATGGGAAAAGATATTGCAAATGATATCTGACAAGGAGTTAATATCCAAAATATACAATAACTCATACAACTCAACATCAAAAAATAAAGAGCTTGATTAAAAAATGGACAGAGGACCTGAACAGACATTTTTCCAAAGACATACACATGGCCAACAAGCATATTAAAAGCTCAACATTGACGCAAGAGGGAAGAGATATGGGGATATATGTATATGTATAACTGATTCATTTTGTTATAAAGCAGAGACTAACACACCATTGTAAAACAACTGTACTCCAATAAAGATGTTAAAAAATAATAAAATAAATAAAATTAAATAAAATTAAAAAATAAAAGCTCAACAAAACTAATCATCAGGGAAATGCAAATCAAAATCACAATGAGATATCACCTCATGCCTGTCAGAATGGCAATTATCAAAAAAACAACAAATAGCAAATGTTGGCAAGGATGTGGAGAGAAGGGAACCCTTGTGCACTGTTGGTGGCAGCATAAATTGGTGAAGCCACTATGGAGAACAATATGGAGATTCCTCAAAAAATTAAAACTGGAGCTACCATATGACCCAGCAATTCTACTTCTGGGCATTTATCTGAGGAAAATGAAAACACTAATTCAAAAAGATATATGCACCCCTATGTTTGTTGCAGCATTATTTACAATAGCCAAGATATGGAAGCATCCTAAGTGCTCACTGATAGGTGAATGGATAAAGAAGATGTAGTATATATATACAATGGAATATTAATCAGCCATAAAAAAGAATGAAATATTGCCATTTTCAACAACATGGATGGAGCCAAAGGGTATTATGCTAAGTGAAATAAGTCAGACAAAGACAAATACTGTATGACTTCTCTTATATGTAGAATCTTAAAAACAAAACAAAGGAACAATCATAACCTAACAGAAACAGAGTAATAGATACAGAGAACAAACTGGTGGCTGCTAGAGAGGAGGGGGTTTGTGGGAAGAGAGAAATAACTGATGGAATTTAAGAGGTACAAAGTTTCAGTTACAAAATAAATGAGTTACAGGTATAAAATGTACCTTGTGGGAATATAGTCAATAATTATGTAGTATCTTTGTGTGGTGACAGATGACAACTGGACTTATTATGGTGATCATTCTGAAATCTATAGAAATATTGAATCACTATGCTGTGTACCAGGAACTAACATAGTGTTGCAGGTAAATTATACTTCACAGGCAAACAGAAACAAGCAAACAAACTCATAGAAAAAGAGATCAGATTTGTGGCTATCAGAGGCAGGGGTTGGGGGAGGGGGAATTAAATGAAGGTAGTCAAAAGGTACAAACTTACAGTTATAATATAAATAAGTACTAGGGGCATAACATAAAACATAACAAAGATGATTAACACTGATGTATGTTATAAATGAAAGTTGTTTAAGAGAGTAAATCCTGAGTTCTCATCACAAAGAAAAAATTTTTTTTCTATTTTTTTAAATGTTGCATCTATATGAGATGAAGGATGTTCACTAAACTTACTGTGGTAAACATTTCATGAAGTATGTAAGTTGAATCATTGTGTCAAACACCTTAAACTTATACAGTGCTATATGGCAACATATATCTCAATAATACTGGGGGAAAAACCCTAAAGTAAATATGGCAGATAAAGTTGGGTTGTGGATACTAGATTTTATCTCTTCATTTTCTATTGCTTTCTGTAGGTTTAACTTTTCACAATAAAACCAATTCCCTACACTCTCTCAAACACACAAAAAGAAAAAGAAATAATGGCTGAAAACTTTCCAAATACTGTGAGAGAAATGTATATTCAGATTCATGAGCCCCAAAATACCCCAAATAGGTCACACCTGAAAAGAAGCACATTATAATTAAATTTGAAAGTCAAAAACAAGAAGAGAATTTTGAAAACGACCTCATCACATACAAGGGAACCAACATGAGATTATACAGCATAATTCTCCACTGAAATTTTTCAGGCCAACAGAGAGTGGGGTGATGATATATTCAAAATACTGAAAGAAAGAAACTGTCTGTTAAGAATACTATTATAGGCTTCCCTGGTGGCACAGTGGTTGAGAATCTGCCTGCTAATGCAGGGGACATGGGCTCGAGCCCTGGTCTGGGAAAATCCCACATGCCGCGGAGCAACTAGGCCCGTGAGCCACAACTACTGAGCCTGCGCATCTAGAGCCTGTGCTCCGCAACAAGAGACGCCACGATAGTGAGAGGCCCATGCACCGCGATGAAGAGTGGCCCCCGCTTGCCACAACTAGAGAAAGCCCTCGCACAGAAATGAAGACCCAACACAGCCATAAATAAATAAATAAATAAAATAAAAATTAAAAAAAGAAAAAGAATACTATTATAACTGGCAAAGCCATCCTTTACCAAGGAAGGAGAGATAAAGATATTCCTGAACAAACAAAAGCTGAGGGAGTTCACTACCACTAGAACTGCCTTACAAGAAATGCCAAAGTGCATTCTTCAAGTAGAAATAAAAGGATGCTAATTAACATGACAAACAAATAGGAATGTGTAAAACTCACTGGTAATGGCAAACATATAGTCAAAGTCAGATTCTCTAATATTATAATGGTGGTGTATAACTCACTTACAACTCTAGATTAAAAGTAAAAAAACATAAATGCATTAAAAATACCCACAACTACAATAATTTGATATTGGATACATAAAATTGAAAAGATATAAATTGTAACATCAATAACCTAAATTGTAAGGAAGGGATAAGTAAAAGTATAAAGTTTCTGTATGCTCTAGAAGTTAAGTTGTTTTTAGCTTAAAATAAAATAATGGTTGGGGACTATACTACCCTATTCTCAACAATGGATACATGATCCAGACATGTATATATTATATGTAAGCTTCATAGTAACCCAAAGAATAAATCTATAATAGGTACACAAAAGATTATGATAAAAGACTCAAAGCATACCACTACAAAAAGTCATCAAACTGCAAAGGAAGACAGCAAAAAGGTAAGCAAGGAAAAATGGATCTACAAAACAGTCAGAAAAAAAATTTTAATGGCAAGTAAGTTCTTACCTATCAATAATTAAATATAAATAGATTAAATTCTGCATTCAAAAGACATAGAATGGCTGAATGGATTAAAAAAAAAAAAACCAAGATCCAATGATGTGCTGCCTACAAGAGACTCACTTCAGCTTTAAGGACACACATAGAGTGAAGGGATGGAAAAAGATATTTCAAGCAAATAGTAACCAAAAGAAACCAGGGGTAGCTATATTTATATCAGACAAGATATACTTTAAGTTGAAAGTGTTCAAAAGAGACAAAGAAGGTCATCACATAATGATAAAGGGGTCAATCCATGGAGAAGATATAACAATAGTAAATACTTATGCACTCAAATTGGAGCACCTAAACATACAAAGCAAATAATAACAGAACTAAAAGGAGAAATAAACAGCAATACAATAATAGTTTAGGACTTTAATACCCCACTCTTAACAATGGATCAGTTATCTAGAGAAAATATCAATGAGTAAACAGTGGATTTGAACAACGTTATAGACCAAACGACCTAACAGACATATACAGAACATTCCAACCAACAGCAGCTTAATACGTTCTTCTCAAGCACCCATGGAATATGTTCTAGGATAGGTCATATGTTAGGCCACAAAACAAGGCTCAACAAATTCAAGAAGATTGAAGTCATACTAAGTATCATGTCCAACAACATGATATGAAACTAGAAATCAATAAGAGAAGGAAAGCTGAAAAATTCACAAATACATGGAAATTAAAAAAACACACTCCTGAACGACCAATGGATCAAAGAAGAAATCAAAATGGAAATAAAAAATATCTTGAGACAAACAAAAATGAAAACACAACATACCAAAACTTAAGGGGAGCAGCAAAAGCAGTTATAAGAAGGAAGTTTGCAGAAATAAACATGCAAAAGAACAGAGAAAAACCTCAGATAAACAACCTGATTTTACATCCAAGGAATTAGAAAAAGAAGAACAAACTAAGCCCAAATTAGCAGAAGAAAAGATATAATAAAGAGGACAGCAGAAATAAATGAAATAGAGAATAAGAAAACAACAGAAAAGATGAACAAAGCCAAGATCTGATTCTTCAAAAAGATAAGCCAAATCGACAAACCTTTAGCTAAACTAACCAAGAAAGAGAGAGACCCAAATAAGTAAAATTATAAATGAAGAGGAGACATTACAACTGATACCGTAGAAATACAAAGGATCATAAGAGACTATTATGAAAAATTAAACACCAACAAATTGGATAATCTAGAAGAAATAGATACATTCCCAGAAACATGCAACCTACCAAGACTGAATCATGAAGAAATAGAAAATATGAACAGATCAATAATGACTAAGGGGTTTGCATCATTAAAAAAATTATCAACAAAGGAAAGTCCATACCAAATGACCTCACTGGTTAACTCTACCAAATATAAGGATGAATTAATGTCAATTCTTCTCAAACTCTTCCAAAAAAAAAAAAAATGAAGAGGAGGGAAAACTCGCAAACGCATTTACAAGGCCAGCATTACCCTGATAGCAAAGGCAGATAAGGGCACTTCAAGAAAAAAAAATCTACAGGCGATATTCCTGATGAATATAGATACAAAAAGGATCAACAAAATACTAGCAAACAAAATTCAACAGCACATTAATAAAATCATATATGATTATCAAGTGGTATTTATCACTGGGATGCAAGGAGGGCTCAAACTATGCAAATCAATAAATGTGATACATCACCTTATCAGAAGGATAGATAAAAATCACATGATCACCTCAATAAATGCAGAAAAAGTATTTGACAAAAGTCACCATCCATTCATGATAAAAACTCTCAAAAATTAGGTATAGAAGGTCATACCGCTACACAATAAAGGCCATATTTGTAAAGCTCACAGGTAGCATCATACTCAACAGTGAAAGATTGAAAAGTTTTCCTTTAATAAAATGATCAAGACAAGGGTTCCCACTCTCATCACTCTCATTCAACATAGTAATTGAAGTCCTAGCCAGAGAAATAAGGCAAGAAAAAAAAAATGAAAAGGCATCCCAATTGGCAAGGAAGAAGTAAAATTGTCTCTGTTTGTAAATGACATGATCTTATATATGGAAAATCCTAAAGACTCCACCAAAAAACTGGAAACTAATCAATGAATTTGGTAAAGTTGCAGGATATAGAATCAATATGCAAATATCAGGTGCATTTCTACTCACTAACAATGAATTACCCAAAAAATAAATTTAAAAATTCCCATTTACAATAACATCAAAAACAACAAAATACATACAAATAAATTTAACCAAGGAGGTGAAAAATCTGTCTACTGAAAAGTATAAGAAACTGATGAAAGAAATTGAAGAAGACACAAATAAATGGAAAGATATCCCATGTTCATTGATCAGAAGAATTAATTTTGTTAAAATGTCCATACTACGCAAAGTGATCTATAGATTCAGTGGAATCCCTGTCAAGGTTCCAATGGCATTTTTTACAGAAATAGGTAAAGGCAATCCTGAGAAGGAAGAATAAAGCTGGAGGCATCACACTTCCTGAATTCAAACTATATTACAAAGTTACAGTAGTCAAAACAGTATAGTACTGATATATAAACAGACACATAGAACAATGGAACAGAATAGAGAACCCAGAAATAAACCTATATGTATACAGTCAACTAATATTTGACAAGGGAGCCAATAATACTCAATGGAGAAAAGGTAGTCTCTTCAATAAATGGTGTTGGGAAAACTGGACAGCCACATGTAAAGGAATGAAATTGGACCCCTATCTTTCACTACTTGGAGAAGTTAACATGAAGTGGGTTAAATAAAGACTTACATGTACAACCTGAAACCACAGAACTCCTAGAAGAAAACATAGGGGAAAAACTTCTTGACATTGGTCTTGGCAATGATTTTATAGGCATGACACCTAAAGCACAAGCAACATAAGCAAAAATAAACAAGTGGGACTACATCAAACTAAAAGCTTCTGCACAACAAAAGAACACTCAACAAAATAAAAAGGTAATCTATGGAATGGGAGAAACTATTTGCAAAATATATGAGGAACTCATACAACTCAATAGCAAAACAACAACAACAAACAAAAAACCAATTTTAAAATTAGGCAAAGGACCTGAATTGACATTTTTCCAAAGAAGACATTCAAATGACCAACAGATACATGAAAAAGTGCTCAAAGTCACCAATCATTAAGGAAATGTAAATCAGAAACAAAATAAGATATCATCTCACACTTTTTAGAATGGCTATTACCAAAAAGACAAGTGATAACAAGTGCTTGTGAGGATGTAGAGAAAAGGAAACGTTTTGTACTGCTGGTGGCAATGTAAATTGGTACAGCCACTATGGAAAGTAGTAATTAAAAATAGAACCATCATATGATCCAGTAATTCTACTTCTGGGTATATATCCAAAGGAAACGAAATCACTATCTTGAAGAGATATCTGCATTCCATGTTCACTGCAGCATTATTTGTAATAGCTAAGACATGGAAACAACTTAAATGTCCATCAGTGTATAAATGGAAAAAGAAAAAATATATATACAATATTATATATATATATAATATTATATATATATATATATATATATATATATATATATATATATACACACACACACACAATGGAATATTTAGCCATAAAAAAAGAAAGAAATCCTGCCATTTGCAATAACATGGATGAACCTTGAGGGCATTATGATAAGTGAAATAAGTCAAAGAAAGACAAATATTGTATGGTCTCACATATATGTGGAATCTAAAAGAGTTGAATTCATAGAAACAGAGAACATATTGGTGGTTGCTAGGTGCAAGGAGTTGGGGGGTGGGGGAAACTGGTGAAGATGGTCAAATGGTCCAAAATTCTAGTTATAAGGTGATTAAGTTCTGGAGATATAATGGAGAGCATGACTATATTTAATAATACTGTATTGTATATTTGAAAGTTGCTAATAGAGTAGATTTTAAAAGTTCTCACTAGATAGAAAAATTGTAACTCTGTGAGGTGATGGATGTGTTAACTAATCTTATTGTGGTAATAATTTTGCAATATATACATATATAAAATCACTACATTATACACCTTAAACTTACATAATATGTTCAATTATATCTCAATAAAGCTGGGGGAAACCCTAAATGACTGAAAGCTAATGTTTAATCAAACCTAAGGAGTTTGCCCCATTCTCCCATTTCTGGAGTAGATTGCTACAGTTTTATTTTCCTGTTTTGGGCAGTTCAGCAAGAGCTGATTGTGCAACCACTACTTAGCAATGTGGCTCATGTGACTCATCCAAATTGGAGCACAATTAGCAAAATGTGTTCCCAAAAATGGCAGTTTCAAAACTAAATTCTGGGGAGAAACCAGGAGACATGGAAGACAAAATAGCACGGGGAAAATGGTAACTAAGTTTTACTAAAGTAAAATACATTTGTCATGACTTTGAAGAGAGTCAAAGTCAGAATGACTTGGGAGTTTCTAAAAGTTACTATTAGAATTCCCAACCTGAAGACCAGTCATAGTCTGTAGCATTTTTTGAATGGGAAAAAATATGTAGACTCCAAATATTAGACTCAGGAGAATAGTGTATTTGTCAGACTAAGCAAACCCTCCAACTTTAGCAGTTCTAAATTTAGAACCAACCTTGAACAGTTGAAGGTCTGTGTCCACAGGGGCTGAAAAAAGAAACTTTTTCCTTTGGTTTCTACTCCTTAGTGCCTATTAGAAAAACAACTCCTTGATTCCAGGGTCGATGGGGACAATAAAGGGACAGATTTTTTTTCCCTTTATATCTCAAAGTTGAGTCAGTTGTCAACCAGAGTTTGGCCATGATGTAGACTGCAGACCTGTGTTTCTCAAGTATGCAGCTATGACCTGTGGGGATATGAGGAGATGCAGGTAGTTTTGGAAAGTAGACCTATAGAGCTGCCAGCATATAAAACAGATGTAGAGAAGAATTGATAAAACAAGGTCTTACAAATGCCTTGTTTTCTTGCTCTGGAGCCCTCTTTTGCCCTGTACTCTGATGTGGGGTAGAAAAGCATTTCTACCTGGCCTCACTCAGGAAGTGAAATTTGACCTGAGCCCTGAAATATGCAGAAGAAGAAAACAATATTTCAGACAATGTTCAGATAGAGCTGTGGGTAGGCCCTATGTCAAAGACATTATGGCACATTCAAGGCACAGAAATAAAGTTAGTGTGGCTAAACCACAAGGAGTGAGGAGGAGAGTGGCTGGAAGAATAGATAAAGTGTCAGATCACCCTTGAAAGTCTTGTCATTTTCATTTGTATATCCTTACACTCAGAACAATGAGTAGCCAATGAAGGTTATTTGGAGAGACACTGCATACCCCAATTCTCATTTTGTGATTACTCTGTATGGATTGTGCTGAATGGATTAGAGGTTGACAGACTGGGTTCAGGAGACCTTTCAAGGGACTATTCTAATAGACTAGGCAAGAAATGATTATAGCTTAGACTAAGGTGGTAGAAGAGGAGATGGATGGAAGTAGATGGGTATAGAAGAGAAAATTGACAGGGCTTGTTGATGGATTGTTTATAAAGAGTAAGAGAGATGTAGGTGCCAAAGAAGATTCCAGGATTTCTATCATGTCCAATTTGGTGGAGCTACTGACTAAAGTAAGGAACACTAAAAGAGAGTCAGATATTGGAGAGAAAGCATAAGGTCAGACTTGGCTTGTTGAATTTGAGGTATCTTTGAAACTTGAAAGGGAAGTTGCTAAGTAGGACATTGGATACTCTGGTCTGAATCTCAGAGGAGAGGTTTCAGATGGGGTTATATCATTTTAATAATCTGCTGTGTTTGTGAATGAGTTTGCCTCACAGGAAGAGTTAGAGAGAGAGAAGACAAAGGGGCCTTAGACAAACTGAGTCTTGAGAGACTCTGTTAATGGGCCTATAGAGAAGGATACTCCTCCTACATAGAAGTAGGAGGAAAACCATAGGAACATGATGTCAGGAAGAGAGAGTTTCAAGAATTAGCTAAAATATAACAGTGTCAAAATTAATAGAAGTGCTTGAATGAGGAAATCTACAAGGTAGAAACTTTAAGAAAGCTTGGCCTGATGGTGGAAATAAAAATGTTTTTATAGATAAGGAGAATGGTCAGTGGTGAGAATTCCAGGGTTGTAAAAGTTGCAGGTTCATCAGAATGAGTTGTCCTCAAATGGGATTTGTAGTTTTGGCTTCTGGTACGGTTTTGTCTAATTTTGGTAGCAAGAGATGTGGCTATTAGCACTGGGCTTGGGTAACTGTTTCAGGGGATGGTCTAGGGGATCGCTAAGGAATGAGAGGTTAAGATTTCTTTTCACAGTGAGAATTGTCCTTTTCTTTGTCCTCAGCCCAAACAGTGGTTCCAACGGACTTGACAGGAGCTGACTTCTTGCTACATTGCTTCTGCCTCCATTTCTAAAATAATTCTTAATCTAATACAAATTTATAACAACAAATTAATGACCTGAAAACACATGATTTGGTTAATTATAGATATATACGTTTATTCCAGTTGTTATGTCTCCTCTTTCATTTATGATTTTATATATTTGAGTCTTCTCTCTTTTTTCTTAGTCTGCCAAAAGGTTTGTCAATTTTGTTTATCTTTTAAAAAACAGCTCTTAGTTTTGTTAATCTTTTAAAATTGTTTTTCTGGTGTTTATTTCTGCTATTATCTTTGTTATTTCCCTCTTTTGGCTAACTTTGGGCTTAGTTATTTTTCTAGTTTTTTGAAGTATAAAGTTATTTATTTGAAATCCTTTTTTTCTTAACATAGGTGTTTATCACTATAAAATTCCCTCTTAGAACTGCTTTTACTACATCCCATAAGTTTTGATATGTTCTGTTTCCATGTTCATTTGTTTCAAGATATTTTTTTAATTTCCCTTTTGATTTCTTCTTTGATACACTGGTTGTTCAGGAGTATGTTGTTTAATGTTCACATCTTTGTGAATTCTCCAGTTTTCCTCCTGTTATTGATTTCTAGTTTCATACCATTATGCTCAGAAAAGATACTTGGTATGATTTCAATCCTCTTAAATTTGCTAAGACTTTGTTTTGTGGCAAAACATATGATCTCTCTTGGAGAATGTTCCATGTGCTCTTGAGAAGAATGTGTATTTTGCTGCTATTGGTTGAAAGGTTCTGTATATGTCTGTTAGGTCTTTAGCCTAAGTATAGTTCAGGTCCAGTGTTTTTGTATTGATTTTGTCTCTGGATGATCCATTCATTGTTGAAAGTGGGGTATTGAAGTCCCCTACTATTATTGCATTACTGTCTCTCTTCAGATATGTTAATATTTGCTTAATATATTTAGGTGCTTCTCTGTTGGATGCATACATATTTATAATTGTTATGTCTTCTTGGTGAATTGACCACTTTATCATTATGTAATGACCTTCTTTGTCTCTTGTTACAGTTTTTGACAAAATCTCTTTTGTCTGATATAAATATAGCAACCCCTGCTTCCTTGTGGTTTCTGTTTGTATGGAATATCTTTTTACATCTCTTTAATTTCAGCATACGTGTGTCCTTAAAGCTGAAGTGATTGTCTTGTAGGCAGTATATAGTTGGGTTTTGGTTTTTTTCCCAAAATTTAATCCATTTGTATTTAAAGTAATTTATTGATAAGTAAGGATTTACTAATGTCATCTTATTCATTGTTTTCTGGTGGCTTTGTAGTTCCGTTATTCTCTTCTTCCTCTCTTAGTGTCTGCGTTTGTGAATTGATAATTTTCTGTAGTGATATGCTTTGATTCCCCTCTCTTTATCTTTTGTGTATCTACTGTAGGTTTTTTTCTTTTTGGTTCCCACAAGGCTTATATAAAACATCTAATAAATATAAGTCTATTTTAAGCTGATAACAATTTAACTTGGATCACATACACAAATTCTACCCTTTTACTGCCCCTCATTTTATGTTTTTGATATGACAGTTTACATCTTTTTATATTATGTATCCATTAACAAATTACTGTAGAAGGCAGTTTGTTGTTGAATACTAATTTTTCTTTCTGCATTTTGCCAATTTGTTTATAAATTCTAATAAGTTAGGTTTTCTATACAGACAATAATCTCAACTTTGAGAAATAATTTTCTATTTCTTCTTTTTGAGTCCTTATATCTTTAATTTCTTTCCTGACTGTGCTCATTATGACAATTCTAAACATAGAAGTGCTGATAGCAGAGGCCCTTGTCTTATACCTGCTCTTTAAGGATATGCTGTCAACATTCTTACATTAAGTATGAATTTTGTTCTAAATTTTTAGATATCCTTTGGATAAATGGAGTTCCTTTATGTTCTTAGTTTAATAATTTTAAAATCAAGAATGTTTTTTAATTTTATTAAGTATTTTTTGCATATATTCAGATTACAATAAAACTTTTTATTTAATCTGTTAATGTGAAAATTTCATTAGATTTTTTTTTAATCCAATCTTGCATTGCTGGGATAACCCAATTTGGTCATGATGATTATCTTTATTACACATCACAGTGTTCTATTTGATAGTGTTTTACTTGGGATTTTGCATCTTTATTAATCAATGAGCTAGCTCTATAATTCTCCTTTTTCATACTGTCAGAGTCAGGCTTTGATATAAAGCTTATGCTGGTCTCATAAGAAGAGTTGGGGAATTTCCCATTGTAATTGGTTATATAAGTACACTTGTTCTTTGTATGTTTATAGAAATAACCTGTAAAACTATGTTGTGCTAGTGCTCTCTTTGTGAGAGCAGTTTTTAAACTACTAATTCATGCATTTTATTTCTTCTTGAGTCAATTTTAGTTATTATATTTTCCTAGGAATTTGAATATTTACCTAAATTTTTAAATATATAGACAAAGTTATTTATAACAATATAACAATCTTTTAAATATCTGTATCCTTTGTCATCCTTAATATCATTTTGTCTGTTTTTTCCTCCCTTGATCCATTTTCCCATAAATTTGTAGATACATTAGTCTTTTCAAAGAATGCACTATTGGTTTTATAAACCCTCTCTTAAGTTGAACACTTATCAGTTTAATTTTTTTTCTTCTTTTTTGGTTAAGCATTTAAGGCTATATATATTTCTCTCTAAATGCCACTTTAGCCAAGTTCGTTATTTAAATATACTTTTTAAAATTAAAATCCAAAAGAGTTCTTGGATAAGAATTGTAAGAAACCAAAATGTGAAAAGGGAAGAAGATGAAGAGACATAAGGAAAAAAAAGGTGAGAGCCAGTAGAGTAAAAGAAGGCACTGTACTCCATGATTTCACAACTCTCCATGGCCTTTAAGATCTACAGCAAAGCTGCTGAGCTCACAGTAATCTTAGTTGTGAGATGATTTTACTTGAAAACAGGTGAAGAAGCCGACCAGTCTTTTCACTTACAATCATGTGGAGAGCAGAGAGAAACATTTGGAAATAAGCCTCAGGAGCAATTGGAAAACTGGGCTTTCAAAAGGCTGTGGAGTTTGGGCTCATGGTAAATTAACCACTGATTAGTGTAATAGAGAAACTATGCAGGTTTCAGTGTAATACTATGAGAGGCGGACCTATGTTAGATTGGCCTTTAAGTGCTTGTCCAACATCCTTTGAAATTTCTTCCACTCCAAGATATTCACTTCTCACTAGCCAAACAGAGTAGAAGTTGGTAATAGATGGCACAGAGAGAGGTAAAAATAGCATTTTTATTTCTGTTTTCCTGGATATGAATCATAGAAAAGATGTGTGAGTAGCACCATCTTCCAAAAAATTTTTTCCTGTTTTCACAAACTCTGGAATCTGCTCTGCTAATACCCAGGAAAAGGATGCACCCACAAGAAAATCTATTAGTGATTGAGTGTTTGAAAACTGAAATAGAAATTATGCACTTTAACTTTTAATTTTATAAGTAGGAACTTTTTTGCAATTGTAGTTAGCTTAACAAGTAGAGGTATTTTCCTCATGAGTAAATTTATCATGTAAGTTCACAGATATTTGAATGGTTAAAAAAAAGTACCCAATTTAATAGAATCACACAAAAAAAGAGAAAAATGGACACCACCTGGTGATCATAACCTAACACAGTCTAACACTTTACTAATATATTTGAACAAACATAGTTTCAATTAGCTATCACCTCACATCACCACAAAAGTTAGTGGCTTAAAAGAACAATTATTTTATTATCTCTTATGGTTTCTGTGCACCAGGAATTTAGGGAAGAGCTACTTTGGGTAGTTCCGGCTCTGGATCTCTCATGTGATTGCAGTCAGACAATAATTAAGCCTATAATAGCAGGGTGCTGAAACTAGGGACAGCTCAGGCATCTCTCATTCTTCATGGAGTCTCTGAGCCTTTCCATGTAGCCTCTCTACATGGTCTAGTCTGAACTTCTTAGTAACTCAGACTGCCTGATGGTTGCTGAAAGCTTCAAGAGCAAATATTCCAGGTCATAAGGTAGAAGTTGAATTGCCTTTTATGACCTAGCCTTGAAAGTCCCATAACATTAATTCTGCCATACTCTGGGTCAAATCAATCACAATATCCCAGCCATTTTCAAAGGGAGGGGACATAGACCCAATCTCTGAATAGGGTGAGAGTCAAAAAATTTGAAAACGTATTTTAAAGTCACCACAAATATACAGAAAGTAGAGGAGGACATTTTACAGTCCTTGTTTAGAATGACTGAGTGTTGGTCAATCTTAAAATAGACCTTCCTTCACCCAGCTACTCAACCTACAAATACACACATTTTCAGTGTTTTAGATATTTGGAGTCGTGACTTTTTCCTTGCAATCACCTTTATTTTCCTTCAACATTAGGATCTACATTAGAAGAGAAGCAATCTTGGGCATGTATGCCACATGATAGAAGTCCTTAGGGGGAAAAAAAGAAAGAAGCTACTGTTAATGACAACCCATTTTATACAACGTATCAAGCTAAACTTCATACTTTTCTTTATCTCATTGAAACTGTCCAGCTATCTACTGCTGTATGACAAATTACTCTAAACCCTTAGTGTTGCAAAACAACAATTGGATTAGTCTAACAAATTTGGGGGTCAGGAATTCAGACAGGGCACAGTGGGCCTGACTCATCTATGCTCCATAGTAACTAAAGTCGAGGGGGGACCTTCAATATGGTGGAGGAGTAAGATGTGGAGGTCACCTTCCTCCACACAAATACATCAAAAATACTTCTACAAGTGGAACAACTCCTTCAGAACACCTACTGAATGTTTGCAGAAGACCTCAGACTTCCCAAAAGATGCCTGAGGGCAACCTACACGCAGAGGTGGGTCCAAAACCAAAGCTAAACCCCAGGAGTTGTGTGAACAAAGAAGAGAAAGGGAAATTTCTCCATGCAGCCTCAGGAGCAGTGGATTAAATCCCCACAATCAACTTGATGTACCCTGCATCAGTGGGATACCTGAATAGACAACAAATCATCCGAGAATAGAAGCGGTGGATTTTAGGAGGAACTAGAGACTTGGGGTTTGCTGTCTGCAACTGATTTGTTTCTAATATTTATGTTTATCTTAGTTTAGTTTGTAGTGCTTGTTATCATTCGTGGATTTGTTTATTGCTTTGGTTGCTCTCTTCTTTTGTTTAATTATTATTTTTTTATGTTAATAATATTTTTTCTTTCTTTTCTTCTCCCTTTTCTTCTGAGCCATGTAGCTGAGAGGGTCTTGGTGCTCGAACCTGGTGTCAGGCCTGAGCCTCTGGGGTGGGAGAGCCAAGTTCAGGACATTGGACGACCAGAGACCTCCTAGCATCACGTAATATCAATTGGCAAGAGCTCTCCCAGAGATCTCCATCTCTGTGCTAAGACACAGCTCCACCCAACGGCCAGTAAGATCCAGTGCTGGATGCCCCATGCCAAAAAACTAGTAAGACAGGAACACAACCCCACCCATTAGCAGAGAGGTTGCCTAAAATCATATTAAGTTGACAGACACCCCAAAACACAGCACCCGAAGTGGCCCTGTCCAGCAGAGAGACAAGATCCAGCACACCCACCAGAACACAGGCACTAGTCCCCTCCATCAGGAAGCCTACACAAGCCACTGAACCAACCTCACCCACTGAGGGCAGACACCAAAAACAACAGGAACTACGAACTTGCAGCCTGCGAAAAGGAGACTTCAAATACAGTAAGTTAAACAAAATGAGAAGACAGAGAAATATTCAGCAGATGAAGGAGCAAGGTAAAAACCCACCAGACCAAACGAAGAGGAAATAGGCAGTCTACTTGAAAAAGAATTCAGAACAATGATAGTAAAGATGATCCAAAATCTTGGAAATAGAAAGGAGAAAATACAAGAAACATTTAACAAGGACCTAGAAGAACTAAAGAGCAAACAAACAATGATGAACGACACAATAAATGAAATTAAAAATTCTCTAGAGGGAATCAATAGTAGAATAACTGAGGCAGAAGAACGGATAAGTGACCTGGAAGATAAAATAGTGGAAATAACTACTGCAGAGCAGAATAAACAAAAAAGAATGAAAAGAATTGAGGGCAATCTCAGAGGCTGCTGGGACAACATTAAATGCACCAATATTCAAATTATAGGGGTCCCAGAAGAAGAAGAGGAAAAGAAAGGGACTGAGAAAATATTTGAAGAGATTATAGTTGAAAACTTCCCTAATATGTGAAAGGAAATAGTCAATCAAGTCCAGGAAGCACAGAGAGTCCATACAGGATAAATCCAAGGAGAAACATGCTAAGACACATACTAATCAAACTATCAAAAATTAAATACAAAGAAAAAATATTAAAAGCAACAAGGGAAAAACAACAAATAATATACAATGGAATCTCCATAAGGTTAACAGCTGATCTTTCAGCAGAAACTCTGCAAGCCAGAAGGGAGTGGCAGGACATATTTAAAGTGATGAAAGGGAAAAACCTACAAGCAAGATCACTCTACCCAGCAAGGATCTCATTCAGATTCGACAGAGAAATTAAAACCTTTACAGACAAGCAAAAGCTAAGAGAATTCAGCACCACCAAACCAGCTTTACAACAAATGCTAAAGGAACTTCTCTAGTCAGGAAACACAAGAGAAGGAAAAGACCTACAATAACAAACCCAAAACAATTGAGAAAATGGTAATAGGAGCATACATATCAATAACTACCTTAAATGTAAATGGATTAAATGTTCCAACCAAAAGACATAGACTGACTGAATGGATAGAAAAATAAGACTTATACATATGCTGTCGACAAGAGATGCACTTCAGACCTAGGGACACATACAGACTGAAAGTGAGGGGATGGAAAAAGATATTCCATGCAAAGGGAAATCAAAAGAAAGCTGGAGTAGCAATTCTCATATCACACAAAATAGACTTTAAAATAAAGACTAGTACAAGAGACAAAGAAGGACACTACATAATGATCAAGGGATCAATCCAAGAAGAAGATATAACAATTGTAAATATTTATGCACCCAACACAGGAGTACCTCAGTACATAAGGCAAATGCTAACAGCCATAAAATGGGAAATTGACAGTAACACAATCATAGTAGGGGACTTTAACACCCCACTTTCACCAATGGACAGATCATCCAAAATGAAAATAAGTAAACACAAGCTTTAAATGACATATTAGACAAGATGCACTTAACTGATATTTATAGGACACTCCATCCAAAAACAACAGAATACACTTTCTTCTCAAGTGCTCATAACATTCTCCAGAATAGATCATATCTTGGGTCACAAATCAACCCTTGGTAAATTTAAGAACACTGAAATCATATCAAGTATCTTTTCTGACCACAACGCTATGAGACTAGATATCAATTACAGGAAAAAAACTGTAAAAAATACAAACACATGGAGGCTTAAAAATACACTACTAAATGACCAAGGGATCACTGAAGAAATCAAAGAGGAAATCAAAAAATACCTAGAAACAAATGACAATGAAAACATGATGACCCAAAACCTATGGGCTGCAGCAAAAGCAGTTTTAAGAGGGAAATTTATAGCAATACAATGCTACCTCAAGAAACAAGAAACATCTCAAAAAAACAACCTAACCTTACACCTAAAGCAATTAGAGATAGAAGAACAAAAAAACCCAAAGTTAGCAGAAGGAAAGAAATCATAAAGATCAGATCAGAAATAAATGAAAAAGAAAAGAAGGAAACAATAGCAAAGATCAATAAAATTGAAAGCTGGTTCTTTAAGAAGACAAACAAAATTGATAAACCATTAGCCAGACTCATCAAGAAAAAAAGGGAGAACACTCAAATCAATAGAACTAGAAACGAAAAAGGAGAGCAGCTGACACTGCAGAAATACAAAGGATCATGAGAGATTACTACAAGCAACTATATGCTAATAAAATGGACAACCTGGAAGAAATGGACACATTCTTAGAAAAGCACAACCTTCTGAGACTGAACCAAGAAGAAATAGAAAATATAAACAGAACAATCACAAGCACTGAAATCGAAACTGTGAATAAATACCTTCCAACAGATAAAAGCCAAGGACCACATGGTTTCACAGGCGAATTCTATCAAATATTTAGAGAAGAGCTAACACCTGTCCTTCTCACCTCTTTCAAAATATAGCAGAGGGAAGAACACTCCCAAACTCATTCTACAGGGCCACCATCACCCTGTTACCAAAACCAGACAAAGATGTCACAAGGAAAGAAAACTACAGGCCAATATCACTGATGAACACAGATGCAAAAATCCTCAATAAAATACTAGCAAACAGAATCCAACAGCACATTAAAAGGATCATACACCGTGATCAAGTGGGGTTTATCCCAGGAATGCAAGGATTCTTCAATATATGCAAATCAACCAATGTGATAAACCATATTAACAAACTGAAGGAGAAAAACCATATGATCATCTCAATAGATGCAGAAAAGGCTTTTGACAAAATTCCACACCCATTTATGATAAAAAACTCTCGAGAAAGTAGGCATAGAGGGAACTTACCTCAACATAATAAAGGCCATATGTGACAAACCCACAACTAACATCGTCCTCAGTGGTGAAAAACTGAAATCATTTCCACTAAGATCAGGAACAAGACAAGGTTGCGCACTCTCACCACTATTATTCAACATAGTTTTGGAAGTTTTAGCCACAGCAATCAAAGAAGAAAAAGAAATAAAAGGAATCCAAATTGGAAAAGAAGAACTAAAGCTGTCACTGTTTGCAGTTGAAATGATACTATACATAGAGATTCCTAAAAACTCCAGCAGAAAACTACTAGAGGTAATCAATGAATTTGGTAAAGTAACAGGATACAAAATTAATTTGCATGCATTCCTATACACTAATGATGAAAAATCTGAAAGAGAAATTAAGGAAACACTCCCATTTACCATTGCAACAAAAAGAATAAAATACCTAGGGATAAAACTCCCTAAGGAGACAAAAGACTTGTATGCAGAAAAGTATAAGACACTGATGAAAGAAATTAAAGATGATACAAACAGATGGAAAGATATACCATGTTCTTAGATTGGAAGAATCAACATTGTGAAAATGACTATACTACCGAAAGCAGTCTACAGATTCAATGCAATCCCTATCAAACTACCACTGGCATTTTTCACAGAACTAGAACAAAAAATTTCACAATTTGTACAGAAACGCAAAGGACCCCAAATAGCAAAAGCAACCTTGAGAAAGAAAAACGCAGCTGGAGGGATCAGGCTCCCTGATTTCAGACTGTACTACAAAGCTACAGTAATCAAGATAGTATGGTACTGGCACAAAAACAAAAATATAGATCCATGGAACAGGATAGAAAGCCCAGAGATAAACTCACGCACATATGGTCACCTAATCTTTGATAAAGGAAGCAAGAATATACTATGGAGAAAAGACAGTCTCTTCAATAAGTGGTGCTGGGAAAACTGGACAGCTACATGTAGAAGAATGAAATTAGAACACTCCCTAACACCATACACAAAAATAAACTCAAAATGGATTAAAGACCTAAATGTAGGGCTTCCCTGGTGGCACAGTGGTTGAGAATCTGCCTGCCAATGCAGGGGACACGGGTTCGAGCCCTGGTCTGGGA
This sequence comes from Eschrichtius robustus, assembly GCF_028021215.1. Lineage (NCBI taxonomy): Eukaryota > Metazoa > Chordata > Mammalia > Artiodactyla > Eschrichtiidae > Eschrichtius > Eschrichtius robustus. Next base: position 42,793,915 of record NC_090845.1, read on the forward strand.
GGATCCCACATGCCGCAGAGCAACTAGGCCCATGAGCCACAATTACTGAGCCTGCGCGTCTGGAGCCTGTGCTCCACAACAAGAGAGGCCGCGACAGTGAGAGGCCCACGCACCGTGATGAAGAGTGGCCCCCCACTTGCCGCAACTGGAGAAAGCCCTCGCACAGAAACGAAGACCTAACACAGCCATAAATAAATAAATAAATAAATAAATAAAATTTTAAAAAAAAAAAGACCTAAATGTAAGGCCAGACACTATCAAACTCTTAGAGGAAAACATAGGCAGAACACTATGACATAAATCACAGCAAGATCCTTTTTGACCCACCTCCTAGAGAAATGGAAATAAAACCAAAAATAAACAAATGGGACCTAATGAAACTTAAAAGCTTTTGCACAGCAAAGGAAACCATAAACAAGACGAAAAGACAGCCCTCAAAATGGGAGAAGATATTTGCAAACGAAGCAACTGACAAAGGATTAATCTCCAAAATTTATAAGCAGCTCATGCAGTTCAATATCAAAAAAACAAACAACCCAATCCAAAAATGGGCAGAAGACCTAAATAGATATTTCTCCAAAGAAGATATACAGATTTCCAACAAACACATGAAAGGATGCTCAACATCACTAATTATTAGAGAAATGCAAATCAAAACTACAATGAGGTATCTCCTCACACCAGTCAGAATGGCCATCATCAAAAATCTACAATCAATAAATGGAGAGAGTGTGGAGAAAAGGGAACCCTCTTGCATTATTGGTAGGATTGTAAATTGATACAGCCACTATGGAGAACAGTATGGAGGTTCCTTAAAAAACTAAAAATAGAACTACCATACGACCCAGCAATCCCACTACTGGGCATATACCCTGAGAAAACCATAATTCAAAAAGAATCATGTACCACACTGGTCTTTGCAGCACTATTTACAATATCCAGGACATGGAAGCATCCAAAGTGTCCATTGAGAGATGAATGGATAAAGAAGATATGGCACATATATACAATGGAATATTATTCAGCCATAAAAAGGAATGAAATTGAGTTATTTGTAGTGAGGTGGATGGACCTAGAGTCTGTCATACACAGTGAAGTAAGTCAGAAAGAGAAAAACAAATACTGTACGCTAACACATATATATGGAATGTTTAAAAAAATGTTTCTGATGAACCTAGGGGCAGGGCAGGAACAAAGACACAGATGTAGAGAGTGGACTTGAGGACATGGGGAGGGGGAAGTGTAAGCTGGGACGAAGTTACGGAGTAGCATTGACATGTATACACTACAAAATGTAAAATAGATATCTAGTGGTAAGTAGCTGCATCACATAGGGTGATCAGCTAGGTTCTTTGTGACCACCTAGAGGGGTGGGATAGGGAGGCTGGGAGGGAGACACAAGAGGGAAGGGATATTGGGATATATATATACATATAACTGATTCACTTTGTTATACAGCAGAAACTAACACAACATTGTAAAGCAACTATAGTCCAATAAAGATGTTTAAAACAATGAATCATAAGTGAAGTCTAATAAAATAAGGAAAAATATTATAAACTTTTGGCAGTAAGGTAAAAGTGACAGGTAAACCTAGAAGATATGTTTTTAAATGATCCTTTATTTTAAGAAGACAAAATATTTAGAGTGAATGAGTAATGTTTGAAACTGTGATAGAACTGATAGGGGGGAAAAAGCAATAATAAAGATATTTGAGTCTATAAGCTCAAGTAGGATACTGTGCATGAAATGAATTTAGGAAACAGTGCCCAGAAAAGTAGCACAGGGAAACACTGATAGTTTCCTCTTATTACACAAAAATAGTAAAAAGTGAAACTGAGATGATGATGGAGAGATAACTAATTACACTGAAATCATTTATCTGGACTAAAGTTTATGGTATGCAACCAACCCAAGTCCCTGTATTATGAATTTTAAGAATCCAAATGCTAGTATGTTCAAGCTTATACATAGTACAGATCATAAATGTATACTGCTAATTTCTAACATAGAATATATTATTGTTTGCAATTCTAAATTCAGATGGATATATAATTCAACCCAATTTTTTTCTACTCAAAAATTATATGTCAATGTATGTTTTATAATCATCTGTAGACATTGTAAGATTTTCAGATTTTACTATAGCAACATTAATAAATGATGCTGGGGAAAAAAATAACTAAGGTCTTAGCTAGAGTGGACTGGAAGGCTGGAGAAGGCTGTCATGGCTCTTCTGGGGTCATAACCCTGGGAACATGGCTCTAGCTGTTGGTTTGGTTCCTTGATTCTTTTCCACATGGTGTTTGCTGAAGCTGGAATGTCTAAGATGACTTCATCAGTTACCTGTCTCGTGCCTGTTCTTGGATAGCTGGAACAGCTGGATTTGTCTAGATATCTCTCTCTCTCTCTCTCTCTCTCTTTCTCTCTCTCTCTCTCTCTCTCTCTCTCTCTCTCTCTCTCTCTCTCTCTCTCTCTCCCTCTCCCTCTCCCTCTCTCTCTCTCCCTCTCCATGCAGCCTCTCCCCATGGTTACCTTAGGCTTCCTTACAGCATAGTGATCTCAGGCAAGTCAGACTTTTTACACAATAGTTGGCGCCAGCCAGAGTGAGTGTTCGAAGAGACCAGGTGGAAGCAGCGAGGCTTCTTATGACCTAGACTTGGAAGTCACCCAGTGTACTTTCCACCATATTCTATTAGCCAAAAGTGAGTTACAGAGCCAGCCCAGATTCCAGGATGTGGAGGAAAGATTACACCTCTTCGTGGGAGAATAGCGGGTGCATATAGGGAAGGAATTGTTAGTGGCTATTGTGGAAACAAGCTACTACATTCCCTTTTCATAAGTGAGGAGAATGAGACTCAGAAAAGTTAAATAAACTGTTCGGGATTATACAGTAAGAAAGTAAGTAAGGGGTAGGGAACACAAACCCAGGTAGTATGACTTCAAGTTGAGAACTCCTCTCACTTTATTGTGAAGCCCCTATGCAATCTATCAATTAGTGTTTCCCCATATTTGTTCCTTAGAAGCTCTGCTCCACAAAAAGCCATGGTCTGAAGTAATTTGGGAACCATTGCATAACATATTTCTTTTTAGAGAATCAAAATGCACATTAATATGTAAAAGGCACTGAGATATCTTTTTAACTTTCCCAAACTCGTTTGACAAAGGAACCTCTTTTTAACTATAAGACCCATTAACATCAGTCCATGGAATATGCTTTCACAGATGCTGTATTTTTTTTAAACATCTTTATTGGAGTATAGTTGCTTTACAATGTTGTGTTAGTTTCTGCTGTATCACAAAGTGAGTCAGCTATATGTATACATATATCCCCATATCCCCTCCCTCTTGCGCCTCCCTCGCACCCTCTCTATCCCACCCCTCTAGGTGGTCACAAAGTACCGAGCTGATCTCCCTGTGCTATGTGGTTGCTTCCCACTAACTATCTATTTTACATTTGGTAGTGTATATAGGTCTGTATATATACAAAAGATGTGCTATTGTTGTAATGAAATGTAATATTACAGGAAGAATTTCATTTAATGAGTACCATTGAACTGTCAAAATTACATAACAAGGCTATTTTCATGTTCTGATTAATCATCAGATTGAAATTGCTCTGCTCATGTATATGCAGTAAATTTTCATGAAAGAGAAATCTTATGTGACCAGAGACCCTAAGTCCTTGCCAATCTATCAGTGAAAAAAATGTTGAATTTCTGCCTGTCTAAAGAATTTGGGCGCTTATATTTTTAATGTCTATAGAATGTCAATTTTATTAATAAAAGATGTTACATGTCAAATTTACTTTTATTATATTGAAGAGAATTTTCTCACCTGTATATATTTATATAAGTTAAATATACCTTGTCTACATTCAGATAATTTCAGTCAATCTCTTTGGCACTTTCTATACGTCAAGCCCCCTTGTGTGTGTGTGTGTGTGTGTGTGTGTGTGTGTACACATATATATAAAGCAACACACCACCAGTCCTCAGAAACTTAAACGTTATTTGAAAGAGATGGACCTTGCATATCTCAAACAATAATACTGCCAAACAAGGCTGTACAATAAAATGAAAAATGGAAGGTATCCCAAGTCAAATGCCTCCAACAGTCAAAAGATTGATGTGAAAAGGAAAGAAATAGAAGAGCTAAGTAACTGAAGCAGTTTTCATGGAGAGAGGAGTGGGACTTGACTTTCATCGTAGTGGATGTCACAGAATTTGAATTGGCAGAGAGAAGAAACCAGCCCCTGGTAAACAAAGCATGATCAAAGGCAAGTGTAGTGAATCCCATTTCCCCCCATTGCCTATGTTCTTTGCCCTTTCTTCCTGTCTCAACCTGCTCCTGCTTGTTTGCCCCTTCATGGCTAATCAAAGTTCTGTCTGGCAGCTGTGCTCGTCCACCACCCGGTCTCAGTCACTCAGAGCCAGCTGAAGTACCTGATCCCCCATTAAATAAAGCTCCCCAACAACTGTGATCCTCTTTTAGAACCAGATAGAAGTTTGGCACCAGCAAATCAAAATAATGCCTGAGTGTACAACAGGCAACTAAATCTGATGGATCCATTATTGAGACTAAATTTAGAACTAGAGAAAAGTATGACTGACTATAGTTGATTGATTACACCATTGGGGACCATTGGAAGTGCTCTAAAAAGGTAGTCACTGGGCAAAAGTAGGGTTTTGTGAGGATTATTCTCACAGTAGAGCTGTATAGAATTAACTGAAGAAAGGGGAGACTATAGACAGGGAGATCCATTGAGGAGGTGATTGAAGTTCACAAGTGAAGTGGTGAGAGCTGTTTTGATATGTTACGAGTAGACCTAAAAAAGAGGAGATAAATCTGCCATATTTCAAAGAAAGATTTTCAGAACTTGGTGACAGATTGACCATAGGGGATAACTTTGGTTTATTTCTAAAATGAGGGAATTAAAATAAATGCTTAATAAGTTTCCTTCAAACTATATAATATCTATGAGTCTAGGATACCCACAGGGGAGAAAAAATGTAAAACTAATGTATTTTTGTCTTATAACTCAGGCTGCTATATATGATGAAATACCATAGACTGGGTGGCTTAAACAGCAGACATTTATTTTCTCACACTTTTGGAGGCTGGGAAGTCTAAGATAAATGTGCTGGCAGATTCAGTTCCTGTGAGAGCCCCTTCCTGGCTTGCTGATGGCTGCCTTCTTGCTGTATTCTTCCAAGGTGGAGAGGGAGAGAACTAACTCTCTAGTCGTCTTCTTATAAAGGCACTAATCCCATTGTGAGGACTTCACCCTCATGACCTCATCTAAACATAATTACCTCTCAAGGGCTCCACCTCCTAATATCATCACATTGGGAGGTGGGTAGGGATTCAATATATGAATTGAGGGGGGCACAGAAACATTCAATCCTTAAGAGTTCCCATTCTGAATTTTCTGTTGTTGAATTATGCCATAGTCTTAAACAGGGGTCCCCATCCCCCAGGCCATGGACCGGTACCGGTCCGCAGCCTGTTAAGAACCGGGGGCCGCACATCAGGGGGTGAGCGGCGGGCGAGCAAGTGAAAGCTTCATCTATATTTACCGCCACTCTTCATCACTCGCATTATTGCCTGAGCTCCGCCTCCTGTCAGATCAGCGGCAGCATTAGATTCTCGTAGGAGCCCGAACCCTACTGTGAACTGCGCATGTGAGGGATCTAGGTTGCACGCTCCTTATGAGAATCTAATGCCTGATGATCAGCTGCAGATACAGATTATCATTAGCAGAGAGGTTTGACTGCACGGAGACCATAATACATCAATTGCTTGCAGACTAATATCAAAACCCTATCAGTAAGTGACAAGTGAAAACAAGCTCAGGGCTCCCACTAATTCTGCATTATGGTGAGTTGTAAAATTATTTAATTATATATTACAAGGTAATAATAATAGAAATGAAGTGCACAATAAATGTAATGTGCTTGAATCATCCCGAAACCATTCCCCCCCAACCCTCGGTCCATGGAAAAATTGTCTTCCACGAAACTGGTCCCTGGTGCCAAAAAGGTTGGGGACTGCTGGTCTTAACACTGGTGTTATTAAACTATGGTTATATTTGTGCATGCATTCGTGCAAATCATAATTATTTTTACTATGGAACTATACTCACATTGTGCAAGCATACACATTGCTCATAATAATTAACCATCTTCCTCCTTGATAACTCTGAGTAAGCCTTTCAACTTGTTTTCTGATTTATGTGTATCAGGATTAGGTTTGGTTGAATGCAACATAAAAGCCATATAATAGTGTCTTAAACACAATAAAAATTTCTTTTCCACATAAAAGAACTGTGATGATAAGCTGTCTAGAGCTGATATGGCAGGTCTACAGATGTCAGAGACTGAGGCTCCTTTACTCTCTCTGCTACTCCATCCTAGCATATTGTTTCCATTTTCAAGACTGTTTCATCATCCAATATGGATCTAGAGCTCCAACAATCTAGACATCAGAAAGGAAGAAAGGGGAAAGGGGGGAAAAGCACACCTCCCAGTTAAATCAGCACCCTGTAAGGAGCCTTCTACAGAGTACCACACAACAGTTCTACTTACATCTTATTGGCTGCCCCGATCTTTAAGAGACAGTAGTTTTAGCCAGGCACTTTGTTGCTTCCATTAATACAGGGTTCTGGTAATCAAGAAGGCAAAAATCGATATTATCTCTATCATAATGTGCTTAGTAATTAACAATATAGTTTTCTGAGTATTGAGTTCTAGATCACTCTGGACTATTTTATAAAAGCAAAGAAACATGAACATATTGTCTGACTATTGTTATTGGTATCAAAATAAGATACTCTGTATGTATGTAAAATGACATTTTCTTCACACTGTTTAATTTTCCCTCAACAACAGAGAGCTGTCTGTTTGTAAAGTTTACCTTTATGGCTCAATGACACCATTGAGCCACTGTCTACTAAACCTGTATTTTAACTTTTTTCAGGTGAAGGGATGGACTTTCTCCAATCCATCCCATACTCTAACTTGGTCTCTCTAGTTGCAAGTGGCCTTCTATGGTAAGGGGAATGGCTAAGGTTAGAAGTACAGGATACTGATGCTAATATTCCCTGTGGAGTAAAAACAGTGAAGTTAGCAAAATTCCTGAAATCAACTCTTCTGCAGTGAAATCTGGTAGTTAGGTTAGCTCTGAATACATTTCCTCTGTTTTTACTTGGAAACACCACCTCCCATCAATATAGGTGACACAAGTGTGTTTGACCCTCTGTCTTAATTTGGGCTTCTCCAAATGCAGACTATAAAACAAGGACTTGGGTACAGGTGGTTAATTTGGGAGGCAATCCCAGAAGCACATGCGAGAGAGTGAGGGAAGTGAGACAGGAAGAGAGGAAAGTCAATAAAGTGTGTGCTAATGGGCAGTTTGCTCAATTTCACTGTGACCTTCAGAGGAACTGTGTGGAACATGCTTCACAATTGTTTCATCAAGAGTGAGGGAAGCTGAAGTATTTATACATTAACTCCCATCCCTCACTACTTGGGGGTTGCCCCAGGTGCTGTGATACATCTAGCACTTCTGGGTTGCCCTACAGGAAGGCTGAATAAACCCTCAGGCAAAAAAAAAAAAAAGCAGACAGGTTCAGGAACTTGAGGTTGAAAAGCTGTCAGCATACTGGAAACTCTTCTGCAGCTACCAATGAACTAGAAGTGGATGAGGCAAAAGTTATCAACAGGGTCTGCTACTTGCCCCTGAGACTCCATATTCAGGGTGGTCACATGTTTCATGCCTAATCAATCACAGTGCCATCTTCTGTGGCCACAGTGATTGGGTCAAGTATGGGCACGTAAGTGATCAAGCATTTGCTACTTCACAAATACAAAACCAATGTCTTTCCTTCCTAAAAAGCCACCCATTTGCTAAAAAGCCACCCATTTGCCCAGAAGTGACTTTTTTTTCTCACAGGTCAGTAGGGGCTCCTCCTTACTGTACCTTCCCTTCTGTATTAGTTATCTATTCCTGAGTAACAAATTACTACAAACTTAGCAGCTTAAAATAACATACAGTTTATGTGGGTCAGGAGTCTGAGTATGGCTTAGCTGGGTCCTCTACCAGACTCCAGTCAAGGCACTGGCCAGAGCTCAGTTCTTATCCGGAGGCTCAACTGGGGATGGATCTGCTTCCAAGCTCACTGAGGTTGTTGGCAGAATTTGTTCCCTCTTGGTTGTAGAACTGAAGGCTTCAGTTCTTGCTGGCTGTCAGCTGGAGGCTGCCCTTAGCTCTTAGAGGCTTCCCACAGTTCCTTGCCATGTGGCCCTCTCCGTAGGCCCCCTTAACAAGATGGCAGCTTGCTTTTCCAAAGTCAGCAATGGAGAAACAGCATGAATCCACTAGCCAGATGGAATTTTATAATATAATCACAGAAGTTACTTCCCATCACCTTTGCCATGTTCTATCAGTTAGAGGCAAGTCACAGTTCTTGCCTACATTCAAGGGGAAGGGAATTATAGAAAGGTGTGAATTCTGGGAGGTGAGGATCATAGGGGCCACCTTAAAGTCTGACACCCCTTCTGAGGTACTCAATTCTACCATGATAAGAAAGGTCACTCTCAGGGGTTACAAGGCCATCACTCCTTCTGAGGCAGGTTTCTTGCTTCTGCCTACACTGTGATGATTTGATAAGTTCTCTCTCTAAAGAAGAGAAAAACCTCACATATTTAATCTCTCATAGAGCTCTCTCTTTCTCTTTGGTAGAGCCTATGATAAATTGGAATTTACTTCAATTGTTTTGGACACCATGTTTCTCTTAGTGAGTCCCAACAATGAATTAGCCTTCTTGGCAGTTATGTTACACTGCTGATATAAATAATATTAAAACAAACTAATTCATCTAGGTCTTCTTGCGTTATGAACTGCTGTTCAGTCCTATCTGTTCATTCTTGCACTTTTCAGATCTCAGTGAATTACTTTATGTTTATCCCTATTAAATTTCATTTTGTTAGTTTTTTGGACCAGATTTTTTTTTAACATCTTTATTGAAGTATAATTGCTTTACAATGGTGTGTTAGTTTCTGCTGTATAACAAAGTGAATCAGCTATACATATACATATATCCCCGTATCTCCTCCCTCTTGAGTCTCCCTCCCACCCTCCCTATCCCACCCCTCCTATCCCACCCCTCTAGGTGGTCACAAAGCACCGAGCTGATCTCCCAGGTTTGGACCAGGTTTTAAAAAGATTTTATTTGTTTATTGGTTTTGCCTATCCTTCAAACTCTGGGTCATATGCAGGTTTGATAAATCTGTCTTATATGTATCAAGCCAGGTATTTGACTTAAAATGCTGAAAAAGGCAAAGTTAACCAGAGTCTGGAAGGCTGTCACCATGATAGACACTAATAAATTTATGCATTTAACACTGGTGTTGCTTGTTCCCAGTGATTCAACTTAGGTTCTTAGTGATCACCACTTCCTTTTCTAAAGTCTCCAAGACCATCTATTTAATAATCACTTGGTTGAGATGCAATATCAAGTTCACTGGTATATAGTTTCTGGAATCTAAATTTCTCTTCCTTCTGTAAACTGGGATACTATGGTAATGCACAGCCAGATACCCCTTTCAAGACTAAGGAACTCATTTTCCCAGTTGTTGGGAGTTTGGGCTGTTGATGACTTACAGCTGAGTCCCTCTCTAGGCATTGCCCTCTGCTAGAGACAGCCACCTCTCCTAAGGTCACCAGTCCTGGGGTGGGGGTGGGGGGTAAGCCCACATTCATCACCTGGTGAAAATGAGTTTACAAAGCCCTGACTCTCTTGCTTCAAGGTAAGACAACTCTGTAAGCCCCTCCAACTCCAGAGCCCACCATGGGACCAACCCAGGTCTTTGTCTTAATTTAATTGCAGTTCAATCTCTCCCTCTGTCCCGTTCTGCTTCCCTTACTCCTCTGTAAGTGTTGGTCCTAAAGGTACACCCTAATGTAAGTCTCTGACTCAGAGTCTGTTTACTGGGGGACCCGACCTGTAGTACCACCTCCATTCTTTTCAGGAGCCTCTCACACCCTCCAAAAGTCTTCTTTCAGACCCCAGGGTATAATTTAAGTTCATTTTATTAGGTAAGTGCTCTCAATCTCTCTCTAATTATCTTGTGCTTTTGTTCCTCAATAAATTGTTGGTTACATATTTTGGAGGCTGAAGATACTTCTTAATTGTGAAGGAAAAAAATGTTGAGGCATTTTGCTTTTACCCTGTGACCTACTCACATTCAGCTAGCATTTCCCTGCCTTGTACTTCTTTTTTTGTGCATGACTGATGGAGTCCTTTTTGTGCTCTTTATACATTCTATGCACCTTAACTCACTCCGGACCCTGACCCTCCTGACACTGTTCATACTCCCCTCGTGCCTTGTAGGCCTCAATAATGACTGATGGTGGACCTATAGGCCACCCACTAAGAGCACCGACTTTATAATTCAGAGGTGAAGTCTGTGCTTTGATACAGGAAAGTGCTATCTTGGTTTTATCACTGCCTCACTTTTAACTTCTGGCCCATTTACAAAAAGCTTCTTTTTCTCCATCCCCCAAAACCACCCTGTCCAGCCCTGCTTTGGGTAGCAATTTTCCTACAACCAATGCTTTTGAACAGACATTTTGTGCCACGTTGTTTCAGACTATAGGAAGCCAGCCTAAGCAGTGTTAATGCATCTTCATGTTTTCCAGTCAAACTTCTAATTGAATTGATTTCTATGACATTTAAGAGCCACCTACTCAACGTCAAATTTTTTCAAACTTACATTTGCACCTTTGTTTTATGCTGCCACCTAAACAAAACTCAGCACACATCACATTTTTCTTTTAGGAAAAAAAATAACAATAACCTTCTGAGAACAAGGGAATGGAACTCCTGCCTCCCATGAAGTCCCAAGTAAAACAGAAGAATGATGGCTGTTAGAATAATAGCCATATTCATGCTGCTATGAGACATAAAATTATCCAGACACATGCAAGCACCACATTTCCATGTATGTAAAGTTTAAGTCATTTCCAGTTAAAGGGGAAATCATTAGTATTGTCTGAACTTCAACAGATCAGCTCAACTTTTCCGGCTCACTACTAAATTCCCAGCACATATCAAACTCCAACTGAAAAGGCTTCGTAGGGACTTCCCTGGTGGCGCAGTGGTTAAGAATCTGCCTGCTAACTCAGGGGACACGGGTTCAAGCCCTGGTCCAGGAAGATCCCACATGTCGCAGAACAACTAAGCCCATGAGCCACAACTACTGACGCCCGTGTGCCACAACTACTGAAGCGCACGCATCTAGAGCCCATGCTCCGCAACAAGAGAAGCCACCGCAATGAGAAGCCCGCACACCGCAACAAAGAGTAACCCCCGCTCACCGCAACTAGAGAAAGCCCGTGCTCAGCAACGAAAACCCAACACAGCCAAAAATTATTTAATTAATGAATTAATTAATTAAAGTAATTGTTAGGCTCTGGAAAATGAAATGTGTACATTAAAAAAAAAATGAAAACGCTTCCTAATGTGGTGCATGTAAAATGAAATGGACTTGCAGTGGGTTGAGGTCTTGGATCATTGAGATCAGGCACTGAACCAAACTGAGCACACATGGTAATAAGCAAAAGAATGGGAACAGCATCTGAGATCTTCAGGCAAAAAATATTCAAAGAAATTTTCAAGATATGATTAGGGATCTAGCAGCTCTATTGCCAGCCACGTGCAAAGGAAAATGTAGAACAGGGTAGAAGCATTATGCACTAGCTGCCAAAAGGAAGCAGACAGATTAGCATGACTTCATGTCTTATCTAGTTACTGTGGATTTTTAATTAAAGATTTCCAAAATTAATAGAGTGTAGATGAAGGTTCTCTTTGCTCATGGGAGGGACACATCCTTGGAATTATGACTCCAAGACTTTTTAGTGGTGTGGCCTTTGGCAAATTTCTTAACCTCTTTGGTCTCAGTTTCTTCCTCTGTAGAAAGCGAATGATAATGATAATTAATTCTAAGATTGTTGTAAGGATTAAATGAGATATGGCATCAGAAGAGCTTAGCAGAGTGCCTGGTTATAAAGTAAAAGTCCAATGAATTTTAGCTATAAGTACAATTATGATTATTAAGATATGACATTAATTTTGATGACTTTTCATATATGGCCTCCCTAATTGGAAATTCATCACCATTAATTAAGGATCAGCAGAGAGGGTCAGTTTCCCCATGAGTGGGCATTGGAAGGACAGGTTAGAGAAAGGGGGGATGCTTATAATGGTGGGTAAGGTCCTCTGTGTTTTATGGGTCTATTGCCATTTTTGTGGATCTGGACACTTTTTAATCCCTTTTAGCTAAATTTGGTGGTAAGTGTAGCTGGCTGCCAGCTCTCCTTGGCCCTTACCACCTTAAGTATGATTGAGGCAAAGATCTGACTCTTAATGAGAACACTGCCTCATCAGACTGCAGAGCCCTGCCCAAAGGCTGGGACACTTTTTATTTCATGAGGGCCTTACTTTTGTCAAAAGTTTACCAGCCTTGGGATATGGGGGCTGATGTACTCATTGCCTCCTTTCTTGAAGGAAAATGGAAGAAAGAAAAAACAGAATCTCAGACTTCAGGTCTCTTTACAGCCTCAACCTTCAGGGATGGTGCCCCTCCCATTGGCAGAAGAGACCTTCATTTACTTCAGAGGCTTCAAACGCAGGTGCCTACAGCAGCCTAGAGCATAAGTGAAATAGACCAGGAGATCTGTAGGGCTTGGGATGACATGAGAGATCAGGTCTCTACAGAGGGCAGCTCCAGTGATGTTAGAGTCTCCATTTTTTCAAGAGAAGTGACAAATCTAGCTTTTTATGTGGAATCTCTTAGTTTTTAAATGTTGGCAAGGATTCAGGTTTTTAAAAACACCATGTGAACCAAAAAAAATATTTCTATTTGCCAGACATGACCCAAGGATTGCCAGATTGGTACCCTCCTCTTCATGGTACAATTTTAGGTTTCTAGGGAAGTTCCTTTTGACCCCAAACATGTCCCCTCCCTTATGCTACAAAACTGAAAGTCCAGCAGAGTCTTTCCCCACTCTAAAACCTTTCCCTCAAGATGCAATTTTACCCTTGTGAAGAGCACATTGAGCACTCATCATTCACTAGCTGCTTAGATAATTCTAGCTCATTGCATCCATTTAGGGAATGGAGGGCAGGGGAAGTTGTAGAGGTGGGTGGGGATAGGGCAGTCTAGTGGAATCAACACCCAGAATTCTTTGCTCTGATGTTCACTAGTTGTTGCAACCTCAAGGAAATCAGTTCTCTGGCATCCACTTTTCCTTATTTGTGAAAAGGAACTAATAATTGCTACCTCATGGGATTGTGGTGAGGATCAAGTGGAATAAGGCATACCAAATATCCAGCCTAGAGCAGACTGTCCTTAAATAAAAGTTTAATCTGGAGGGAAGAAGGAAAGATGTTCTGTTGCTCAGTGGTGGCCACACGGGATCTCTCAGAAGAGGGGTAAAAAGGGTGGGAAAGCAGGAGGGAGTTGTTGTGAGCAATCAGAGCATATCATTCTCTGGCCAGCAGCCCAGCTAGTACAGAGGGGATAATGTACTAAGGGAGAAACAGGCATATGATAATAACCCACAAACGCAGCCTGTTATACTGACCTATATTCTAAGCTTACACAAGTCTAATTCATCCTTCCCATATTTTTGGCCACCTATGGATTTATTTTCCTGGATACTCTTTCTTTGACTTTGCTCAAATCAATGTTCCATGCCTGCATTTCTTGCTTCTATAACACATAAGTGAGTCGTGAGCCAAATTTTTTGCTTTATGGAAAAAATTAAAACAACAAAACCTCTTATGTTTTGTGCTGTGCAGAACTCAGGAGAAATTTTAGAGAAGAAAATTTGATCAGAAGGAAACCAACTTAAGATGTGTATGGCAGGAGTGTAGGGTTGAGGAAGGAATGGGAGATAAACATAAAACTCCATCAATAAGACAAAAGAAAATGACAAGTGAATTGAGTGCTACAGAATCACATGTCAGAAGCCTGACTTGGTAAAAATGTCCTACTGCCATAATACAAATGCCATAGAAAGGCAAGAGAAATTATGTACCATGTACCAAAAACACATTTCCAGATCCTAGCTTCTATCCCATGCTTAGCTATTCCAACTACAAGGGCCTGAGTTGCCTGTTTCGAGAGTTCCTAGAGGAAGAGATCGGGTTTTATCCAGGAAGCAGACCACAGGAAGACATGTTTCCCAGTTGAGTATTGAAATTTCCAACACCCACATACATGTGAATGTGAATGCATATGCACACACATATTCATGCACATGGCCAAAGTGCTTTGGATTTGTGTTACTGTATTTGACAAATCAAAGATGTGGGCAAATCTCCATACTCTGTGTTTTTTCTGTGGTTGGTCTCTTGTCTGAGGCAAAAGATCAGACAGGATGTTAACCAGGGGTACAGATGTGGCTTTTCAGAAAAACACATTCCTTAGCTTGGCTTCTGTATGTCTTAGTTGCCAAGATCCATTCTTCTGTTTTCAACTCAGCCTAACTGCACCACTCTTACCCCTGCCTCATCTCAAATGGCCACCACAGTGGTTGGCTTTGGTACTGGAACAGAAATAAGGAAAAGCCTTGAGAATATATGTTTGACTCTACAACAAGCTGGAGAAAATGTGTCAAATGCAATCCACTGCCATATGTCAACTCCTTTCCATATCCAAGTTATTTCTGCAGGGAATATTGTCTAAAAAACTCTCATCACTGCATTTGTACAAGTGTGGCAATGATTCTTGAGGTTTGGGTCTCTGGAAGAACAGATAATATGTTCAATTTGATCATCTAGAATCTTGGAAAAACAGACCACACTAGCAAGGGACTACCTTAATTTTATTAAACTAGAGCTTTGTTTTGTTTGGAAATTTCAGTATATGAAAACAAAGATAGGCTGGCCCTTTAAGAAACCTGATTCAATCTGGGACAAGACATAGGAATCTGCATTTTATAACAAGCTACCCAGGTGGTTCTGATATAAAGAATTCCCTGACCTAACTTTGGGAACCACTGCTCTGTGTCACCTATGCCAGCAGTTTTCAAATTTTTGGAGCCCAGAATTTCTTTACACTCTCAAAAATTATTTAGAACATCAATGAGCTTGGTTTAAGTGGGTTATATCTATTGATATATTTTTATATTACCATACTTTACCATTCTCCATTTTAATTTTTATATTACCATATTAAAAATTAAAACTGAGAAGATTTAAAATATTTATAAATAATTTTGAAATAAACTTGTTACAATTTAGCATAAGTAAAATATTCTTATGAAAAAATTTTTTCTAAAGCAAGGAAGAGTGCATTATTTTACATTTTCAAATCTCTACTGTCTGGCCTAGTAGAAGACAGCTGGATTCTTACATCTGCTTCTGCATTCTAGCTGCCGAAATATGTTGTTTTGATAGAAGTATATATATGAAGAAAATCCAGCTCACACAGACATGTAGGTGGAAAAGGGAGGGAGTATTTTAATAGCCATTTTAGATAACTGTGGGTATTCTTCTTTGATACTACACCAAAATGCAACAAGTTGCAGTTCCTTGAATGTTAATAGCAACATGGAATCTGAGACCCTATCAGTGAGGTTTTCATTCTCTGTTATTGGGGTTGGCAAAAAAGTTCATTCGGGTTTTTCCATAAGATGTTAACAGAAAAACCCAACGATCTTTTTGGCCAACCCAATACATTAAAATTCACTGGTCTGTCTTGCACTTGGAATACCTTTTTACTCATGCATGATTTCATGAAACTATGAATTAGTCATTTGGAAAACATTGGCTCACCAAGTTTTTCAGATCTTTCAAATGTTGACACATTTCATTATACAAAAATTTAAAAATCGTATTTATTAATATCAATACCAATATCATCAGAAAAGGTCTTAAAGTATAGAGAAGCTGACAAGCTCATGGTGATGGATATAGGCTTTCCAAAATTTTAATTTTCTCTTGAAAGCTGGAATTTCATCTTTGGCAACAAATACTGTCACTTTTTCTTCTTCCTTCCTTCCTTCCTTCCTTTCTTTCTTTCTTTCTTTCTTTCTTTCTTTCTTTCTTTCTTTCTTTCTTTCTTTTCTGTTGGAACAAATCTTTATTTAACCCATAAAGAGTATTGGGTACTTTGTTGTATTGGGGATATAAAAATGAATCAAACTTACTACCCTTCATGAAGTCACAGGCAGTTAGGGGTTATTTATTGAAAGTATCAAAACCTCATGGTAACCGCAAAATGAAAATCTACAATAGATACACACACAAAAAAGAAAAAGGAATCCAAACACAACGCTAAAGTTAGTCATCAAATCACAAGAGAAGAAAACAAAAGAGGAGGGAAGAAAAAACACCTACAAAAACAAACCCAAAACAATTAACAAAATGGCAATAAGAACATACATATCAGTAATTACCTTAAATGTAAATGGATTAAATGCTCCAATCAAAAGACATAGACTGGCTGAATGGATACAAAAACAAGACCCGTATACATGTTGTCTACAAGAGACCCACTTCAGACCTAGGGACACATACAGACTGAAGGTGAGGGGATAGAAAAAGGTATTCCATACAAATGGAAATCAAAAGAAATCTGGAGTAGCAATACTCATATCAGACAAAATAGACTTTAAAATAAAGACTGCTACAAGAGAAGAGAAGGACACTACAGAATGATCAAGGAATTAATCCAAAAGAAGACAAAACAATTGTAAATATATATGCACTCAACATAGGAGCACCTCAATATATAAGGCAAATACTAACATCCATAAAGGGAGAAATCGACAGTAACACAATAATAGTGGGAGACTTTAACACCCCACTTTCATCAATGGACAGATCATCCAGACAGAAAATCAGTAAGGAAACACAGGCCTTAAATGATACATTAAACCAGATGGACTTAATTGATATTTATAGAGCATTCCATCCAAAAGCAGCAGAATACACATTCTTCTCAAGTGCATATGGAACATTCTCCAGGATTGACCACATTCTGGGCCACAAAGCGACCCTTGGTAAATTTAAGAAAATTGAAATCATATCAAGCATCTTTTCCGACCACAACGCTATGAGATTAGATATCAACTACAAGAAAAAAGCTGTAAAAAACACAAACACGTGGAGGCTGAACAACAGGCTACTGAACAACCAATGGATAACTGAAGAAATCAAAGAGGAAATAAAAAATACCTAGAGACAAACGAGAATGAAAGCATGATGATCCAAAACCTATGGGACACAGCAAAGGTAGTTCTAAGAGGGAATTTTATAGCAATACAATCTTACCTTAGGAAACAAGAAAAATGTCAGTTGTTTTTCCCAAAATAACAGGTTCACTTCATTCATTGTCAAGAAAATATCTGTCAAATACCCAAGTTCGAATAATTTGTCTGTCAGTTATTCATTCAAATAAAAACGGTCTTCCAAGAAAAAAGCAACTAGCCCAGCTCACAACTCAATTGCACAAGTACTTTTCCTTGAGACGACTATCACACATTAGTGTGCAGTGGAAATGCTTTGTGCACACTTCTCACTTTGTCACACGGAGTATTAAAATAAAATTTAAAAGAAAATACAGGCTTAGAGTTTGCCTATAAATGTATTAATACAAGCTAGCGTTTGAGAATCCTGAAGCACTGAGCACTCCTGATAGCTCTGGCCAGATGAAAGTCATATGCTCACTGGGGGTTAGGACTTCAACATATGAATTAGCAGTGGTGGGGGGAGGGAGACATAAGTCAACCCAGAATATTTAGAATCATTCCGTGATTTGTATACGGATAAAATTTGAAAATTCACCTCAACAGATACTCTCTAGATTAAAAGTGGCCCATCCTACTTTTGAAGAAACTACCAAAATCCTGAGAAACACTGCCAACAACAACAAAAAACACACATCAAGTAAAGAACATCTCCCCACAACAATGGCCAAATCCAGTAGAGACTCAATTCAAATTTGATGGGCCTAGTCCATTGTTTTCTACAAAATTTGTGTTTCACTGTGGATTTGGGGGACAAGATAATAAATTGATTTGGGCTTTAAAAAATGAGGTAGATGTATAGAGTGTGTATACACATTACAGTAGAAGTCAAAATCTTTTTTTTTCTCTAGAAGGACAGATATTTGCTCTAAAAAAAGCCTGTCATTGGGGATGCAATGGGGTATGACAAAGGAATGTATTATAATAGTGTTGGGCTAGAGATTCAAGAATATTGCCTCAACTCACCTGTCTCTCATCCTTTAAAGACCTCAGGAGATAGAAACAAAAATATTTGCAAAGTGAGGCCAAGTGAAACTTGATTCCTAGCTAGGATTTTGCTTCCAAACTCAAACTGAATGAAACTGTGATAACTTGGGCTGGATCCCATGGATGGTTCATTTACCCAAGTAAAGTTGGCGTCAATGTCCTAGAACTAACATATCCTAAAAACCCACTCTGCATCTCTTTCCTAAGTTCAAAAGTTACTATTTTACTAGAACAAAAAGCCACCGCATACATCAAAGTTCATAGCGACATTATTGACAATAGCCAAAAGGTGGAAACAACCCAAATGTACATCAACAAATTAATAGATAAACAAAATGCAGTATATACATACAATGGAATATTATGCAGACTTAAAAAGGAATGAAATTCTGACACATGCTACAATATGGATTACCCTTGAAGACATCAGGCCAAGTGAATAAACCAGACACAAAAAGACAAATACTGTATGATTCCACTTATGTGAGGTATGTTGAGTAGTCAAATTCAGAGAAATATTTAGTAGGGAAAAGACTTTCATTCAAATGCAAATATTTGGGGAAGATATAAGCACATTATCTAATGAAGTCAAGATAGTGAATAAATTGACAGTGACATTTGGGCAACACAGCTGCAAATAAAACCACAATTGATCCTAAGTATTGTTCTTGCCTGTTGGTTTATTTTTAGTCTTCTCATTCAGTTTCCAAAGTACTTTCTCCTTTTCTCCCCACACTTCCATCTGTTTCCATTTTTTCTCTACTCTCTAATTTTTCTCCTTCTTTTAATTCCCTTCTTCAATCATTTTTTACTTTTGCTTCACTTTTGCTGCTATTTCTTTGGCCTTCACACCTGCACTTGCTCCTTTCTGAGTCTTCCCTTCCCCCATTTTCCGCAGACTTGGAGTTTCTACCCCAGATGGGTTTTGTGGAAAGAGTAAAGCCTCTACCTCATCTGTCTTTTGCTTCCTGCCATACCCCTCAGTAATGACAATGGTGCAGAGAGACTCAAGATAGCCCAGGCATCTCAAACCTGGTAGTATAAAAGGTACCCAAAGAGGAAGAACTGACACAGTCTATTTTCAGTGACTGACAAGTTGTTAATAGCTAGAGTAGAACAGATTGAATCAGATGAGTTTTTCCTTATCACACCAGAAATTAGAACTGCAATTCAGCAAGGGACTCTACAATCACATAATATCTTTGAGGGCAGAGACATCTCACCCACCTTGCACATAGTTGACAAATAAAAGAAAGTCATGTTTAATTGATATAGCTTATAATTGTTATGGTTGGCTTTAATTGGCTTAACTAATTTAGTTATCTACAGTCACAGAGTAAGATAACAGGGTAAGATATTTTCTGGATAGACAGTAAGCTCTCACAGGGTAGAATTTCAGAGCACTGGCTCTGGAGCCCCATCCTTTGGGTTTGGGTTCTGGAACTATCTTCCTTAGCTGTATGGTCATGGCTGAGTTACTTGAGTCCTAAAATATTTCTATTTCAAATAATATCAGGGCCTTTTGAGAGTTCTCTGGTGGTCTAGTGGTTAGGGCTCGGCGCTTTCATTGCCATGGCCTGGGTTTAATCCCTGGTTGGGGAACTGAGATCCTGCAAGCCAAACATCATGGCCAAAATTTTAAAAAATAATAAATAAATAAATTTTTAAAAATCAGGGCCTTTATAAATATCTGGATTTACTTCCAATCACCAATTCTATAAAATGTGTTGAGGGCATATTTGATGTTGGGTTGCTGTAAGGGTTGTAACATTGGGCAGTCCCTGGCCTATAAGGAAGAACAAGGCAAGACTTTCATAGCTGTGCAGGTTGTAGACCACACACCCCAGATGTTCAGAGAGTGTGTGGTTATCTCACAACTCTTCATGTGACATTTCAAGGAATCCCTTGTAAGTATCCAGGGTTCAGACATGTGATGCCAGGAAAAAAATACTCCATTTTGAATGAAGACCTCAAAGTAAAGAAGCTAGTGTCATACACAGAGAACACAGCATGCATGAAGACAAGCCCTGGAGAACAATGGAAGGAAAGACAGGTGGGAGTCAGATTGTAGACAGTCTGAATGACAGGCTGGAGAAACATTCCTCTGCATGCTTATCCTGGGCACTATTAAATCTGAAAGTGTCTTCTTTCTTCTCTTCTCCCTGCGGTGCAGGGATAATGTCGGCAGCCCTCTCCTATCCCAGGAAAACCCCGTTCCGTTTCCCACCCCAGTAGATATCCCTCCATCCATCCACCCATACCCTTCTAGCTTTGGGCAGTGAAGACTTGCCTCCCAGTCCATGGGCCAATGAGGATCAAGCTTGGCACTAGTGGCTGGGATTTGTTTCTGCTACCAGTCTGTCTTCCAGCAGGTCCAGAGGGAACTTACGGGTGTTCATGTCACCCCCAACTCCATCCTCCATCTCCATTCCCAAAGTCAGCAGACTTCCCCTGACTCCACAATGTAGTTACGTGGCCTACGTGATCTGGCTTCTGCTGGTATGCTTTCTGAGCCTCCGCTGGTACTGGAACCAACTCCAAATCCCACTCACTTGCTCATACTACCAGGACCCTTTCCTCCAAGAACAACATCCAGTCCCTTTATCCCTACCTTCACATCCATTGGATATTTCCATTTCTGAGATCCTGTCACTGGCTGTTCCAGTTATCTATTGCCGCTTAGCAAACTACTCCAAACTTGGTGGCTTAAAACAACAATTTAGTATTATATCTCATACTGGGTCAGGAATCCAAACATGGCACAGAGGAGAAGCCCGTCACAGCTCCACAAAGTCTGGAGCCTCAGCTTGGATGACGGACAGCTGGAGGATGAAATGGCTAGAGGCTGGCTGGGTCTCTATCTCTGTCTCTGTCTCTGTCTCTCTCCTCCCACATGGACTCTCCATGTGGCTAGCTTGAGCTGCCTCACAAAATGGAAAACTCAGGGTAGTCAGATTGCTTAAATGATGGTTCAGGGCTTCAAGAAGAAAGAAGCAAAACCTGCCCGTCCTCTTAAAGGCTGGGTCTGGAATTGGCAGAGCATGACTTCTGCCATATTCTATTAGTCACAGCAATCACAGTCCATCCCAGATTCAGCAGAGGGGATATATACCTCACCTCTCAATGAGAGAAGTGGCAAAGAATTTGTGGCCATTTTTAACCCACCACATTGGACTTGATAGGGGGAATCTCCTCAGTAGAAAGTTTCTTATTGCTGTGTGTGCCTCCCTTCACCCTTCCTCTCATGTAGAACAGACCTTCAAATGCCTTTGATATCCAGCCACCTGGATCAGACTTGACTTTGCCATTTCCCCTCTGTTATGGGTTTAATTGTGTCCCCCCAAAAAGATATGTTGAAGTCCTAACCCCTAGTGCCTCAGAATGTGATCTTATTTGGAAATTAGGTCCTTGCCAGTGTAGTCATATTAAAAAGAAGTCACTAGGTTGAGCCCTAATCCAATATGACCAGTGTCCTTATAAAAACGGGAAATTTGGACACAGAATTTGGACACGCACAGGAGAAAGACAATGTGAAGAGACACATGGAGAAGACAGCCATTTACGAGCCAAAGAATGCCAGAGATGACCAGAAGCTAGGCGAAAAACCTGGAACAGATTATTTCCTAGAGCCTTCAGAAGGAGCACTGCCCTGCCAATACCTTTACTTTGGACTTCTGAACTCCATAATTTATTGTGAGACGATAAATGTCTGTTATTCTAAGCCACCTAGTTTGTGGTGCTTTCTAATGGCAGCCCCAGAAAACGAATACACCCTCTAACATGAAAACTTCAGACTATAACACTTCTAAGGGTATCTGTATAGTCAAAAGAGTTTCCTTTACAATGGCCAAGCCCATCCCAAGAATCTTCCCCCTACCCCTTCCTGCTGTAGCCCCCAACATTCCTTCCAACTGAACCTGGAAGGCATAAAAGAGACATGCAGTACCTTCAGCATTCATTATCCTATTTAGTTCCCATAACTAATCTATAAACCAGTATCTTAATCTGTCAGGCTGTTATAACAAAATACCACTGACTGCGTAGCTTATAAACAACAGAGATTTACTTCTCACAATACTGGAGGCTGGGAAGTCCAAGATCAAGGTGCCAGCATGGTCACATTCCAATGAGAGCTCTCTTCCCAGTTCATAGCTGGCTCCTTTTCGCTGTGTCCTCACATGATGGATCTCTAGGGATCTCTCTGGGGTCTCTTTTATAAGGCACTACTCTCATTCATGGGCTCTACCCTTACAATCTAATCACCTCCCAAATGCCCCACCTCCTAAATCAGGCATTAGGATTTCAACATATGAATTTTGAAGAGACATATTCAGGCCACAGCAGTCAGGTATTAATACTCCCATTTTACAGAAAAGGAAATTGAGCCCCAGTGGTTATGGAACCTATTCAAGATCATGCAGTTATGAGCTGCTAGGAAGATGACATTGGCTTCCATTGTGGAGCTCTCCCTGCCATAGCTTAGCAGCCTCCCTCTGCACCTGGACTCTTTTTAAGTGGGAAGGTATTTTGAGTGTAGAATTTAATATTTATCTTAGTGCATTTCTTTTTCCAAAGGCAGCCCTTTTGTCTAAGCTGTTGTAAACAATCATTCCTTTTGCAGGATCTATTGCCATGAGCCAAACTAAAGGTTTATAATAAAATTAAATGACAATTATTACCTTAAAAGTTATGAGGGCCCATTAAGGACATTTTAAATGTTCCAAGGAAACCAAAGTAAGAAACTCTTAGCAGACATTTCTTGAACAACTACAGGTTAGTAAGTGCTACAGTGGTACAGGGCTGAGTAAGACATGGTGATCACCTGTCTTCAGGTAGTCAAAGAAAATAATAATAAACAGTAAGATATGTAATCCCATATCTCATAAGATATGTGATCTCATTTTTACACAGTGAGGCTAGATGGAAGGTTCACTTGAAATAACAGGTGGCTTCCTAAATTCATCAGCAGTTTTGCTCTGACATAAATACAACCTTCTTATTTCTAAATTGTTTTCATTTCTGGAAGAGAGAGTCTATTTTTCAGGCTTGCCCACAACTCTTTCCTAGGTGCAAAATGTCCATCCTGAATCACTGTTAACTACCCTCTCCTTCAAAGCCTCTGATCACCCTATCTCCTTTGGCAGAGTGTTTTGATGGTTCAATACACATGAATGGGAACAACATTTTAAAGCTCACTCCCAGGTCAACCCTTAGGCATAGAACTTCATCACCATGGTGTGATTTCAGAATCACCAAGAGACATACATCTAACTCCTTAAAAGTGCCATCTTCCATTGATTTTGTTAGAGAACAAAAGTTGAGCTAATGCTTGATTCTTTTGCCTTAAACCAAAATTGCAACCTTCTGTGTATATGTATGTATGTTTACATATATGTGTGTGTATGTGTGTGAATACACATACATGTCTATATTTCTTAGCTCTATTCTCTGAGCGTACCTAGGAACACTGACACGTCAGTAACAATGAATATATCTAGTGCCATATCTTGTTTTCTAAATACTATTCTCTATTAAAAGGAACCAGGGCACCTTAGAGAAATGGATGATTCCAGGGCTGAGGCATAGAAAGCATAAGATGATCCTGAAATATCTTGTTATGCCAGAAAATAAGGAAATGCTCAAAGAATAGTGGGGACCTATCAAAAGGACACAGAACCCAGCTTGGAGGGGCTCTTACTGGTGAAATATTGGATAATTTGAGGTTTAAAATAAATAATAATTCAGTAATGGATTACAGCCCAATGAATGTAATAAAAACGCATGAGTCTATACTGATATAAATAAATGGGGGGAAAGGAAAAGGTTTTCCTTAAAGTAGAATGCCAACTAAGAAATGTAGACGGCATGATGGAGTTAGAAAATCATCAGTAGATGCCAAATCTTGTGAGTAGAAGTTGGATGAAGAACATATTGACTTAGTCTCGAAGAATCTCTCCACATACTTATTAATTACCATGGGAAAACTAATAACCTTTCAGTGGAGAAGTCTCGCAGATGCCCCTTTAACAAAGGGATCAAATTTAACATCGCCAATATTGTGACAAACCAATGTTAGGTCCTTCCTGATACAATGCACTGGGGAAGCACAACTTCACTTCTGTGGTGCTCCTATCAGAGGATCTAATCATGAAGAAACACCAGACATTCAAATTGAGGGACATTCTACAAAATAACTATACTGTACTCTGCAAAATTGTTAAGGTCAAAAAAGACAAGGAGGGCTTCCCTGGCGGTGCAGTGGTTGAGAATCTGCCTGCCAATGCAGGGGACACGGGTTTGATCCCTGGTCTGGGAAGATCCCACATGCCGCGGAGCAACTAGGCCCGTGAGCCACAATTACTGAGCCTGCGCGACTGGAGCCTGTGCTCCGCAACAAGAGAGGCCGCGATAGTGAGAGGCCCGCGCACCGCGATGAAGAGTGGCCCCCGCTTGCCGCAACTAGAGAAAGCCCTCGCACAGAAACGAAGACCCAACACAGCCATAAATAATAAATAAATAAATAAATAAATAAATAAATAAATAAATAAATAAATAAATAAATAAGTAAATAAATAAGGCAAGGAAATGCTCATGGACTGCTCCAGTTTAAGGGAAATTAGGGTTACATGACAACCAAATGCAATGCATGATCCTGAGTCAAATTACGGATTAGCAAAAACAAAACAGCTATAAAGGACATTGGGACAATTGTGAGATTTGAATATGGAGTGTGGATTAGATAATAGCATTGTATCAGTCTTAAATTTCCTGATTTTCATTGCTGTACTATGGTTATGTAAGAGAATGTTTGTGTTCTTAGGAAATGCACACTGAAGTACTTGGTAAAGGGGCTTGATGTCACCAACTTACTCTCAGATGTTTCAGGAAACAAATGAACTACAAATATATACATATATATTTGAAAGAGAGAGAGTGATAAAGCAAACGAGGCAAAATGTAAATAATTGGTGAATCTGAGTAGTGTATGCTATTGCAACTTTTCTGAAAATTTGAAATTATCAAAATAAATATTACAAATAATCATATATAAAAGAAAATCATTATTTTTTTTAAAAAGGCAAGCTTCTTAGTAAAGATACTATGGTAGTCTTTATTAGTCATATATTCTTTAATGGGGTGAGGTTATTAGTTCCACAGCAACAGATGAAGAGTACTGATGAGCTGAACAGAGGAGAAAAGGCTTGAGGGCACTGGTTGTCTAGGAGAAAGAAGGGAGGCCACAGAGAAAAAATGGAGAGAACACAAATAAGATTCTGGGGGTGGCCAAGCTTTCCTTTGCCATCACTCTGCTATTCCAGTCTTAGTCACTCACCTCCTCCATTCTTGACACCCAAAGCAGATGGCATCTCTCAGAGAAAGAACATGGATCAATTCCATGCATGTTGTTTTGAGATAGATGACTCTCATTCCTGTCCCGTGGTTATGTGTCTTTTTCCCCCCATCCTTCTTGTTGATTCCAATAACTATGCTTGTGTGTAGATATCCTCCTATTTAACCTTGTTAACTACAAGAAGGCAAGGGCATAACTGCTTAAAATATTTACCCTAATAGAGAGTAATAATATAAAGATGGGGCCACTATGAAGTTTTCTATGATCTGGTCATTTTTTAATTATCATTTATTCTACTTTGATTTTGTTAATGTACATAAATATTTCCTGAGCAAGCAGCAGTTTCATATTTGATTATCTTGTCTGAAATGGGGATTACAGTGAGGTAGTCCCAAAGGACTTAGAAATAAAATTGCCTTTTCAAAATCAAATTCTTTCAAAGAGAGAAGAGACCAAACTCAGCCCCAGGATTCTGGAGGTTAATCCCTGGAGTTGGTGTGCTGCAAGCAAGAAATTTCTTGAAAGTTTTATACTTTATAGTAAGCATTTATACAAATTTTAAATTTCACTCCACATGCAATCTATGTTTATATTAATACCAGAATGTTTACTTTTGCCTTAAATCTTCAAGTGAAATTGTCCTCCAGGAAGATGGCTGATAATTGTTCTTTGGTTGCTATGAACCTTGGTTTTGTGTGTCTTGGGTTGAGAAAAATTCATGAGTAACAGAGATATTCATAGTCACCTTAAAGAGGGCTTTGAGAATTACAAGAATTATTAACTAGATTGTCTTTATTGACTGAACAATACTAATAGCTTACCCTCATTGAACACTTTCTGTGTGCCAAGCACTCTTTTAAGGGTTTCATTCTTATGAACTCATTTAATCCTCATGACAGTTCTATGTGGTAGGTTCTGTCATTAACCCATTCTATAGATGAGGAAATTGAGGCACAGAAGTTACTACCATAACGGTGGAACTGGGCTCCTAGCTCTAGAGACTGCACTCTTAGTTACAACACCACTGTGCCTCCATTCAATGTCTTGGATCACAGGTGCAGCTTGATGACTGAACCTCATCATTAGAGCTCAGAAAGCTGACTTAAGAGCCCACCAAGAGTGGATCTATCTCTCCAGGGCAACTTCTCATCAACACAGTGTATCCAAAAGGGGGATTTATCAGTGTGCTTTTGGAAATCAGAATCACAGGGATGGAAATTATTAAGCCCCCTGACCAGCATATTTTCTTCCTGTAGGAAGCTCTCCATGTGAGGCCAAACCACAGCCAAAGGAAAATAGAGTAAGTCCCCTACATATGAATGAGTTCCATTCTGAGAACAGGTTTGTAAGTCCAACAAAGTTAGCCTAGGTACCCAACTAACACAATCGGCTATATAGTACTGTACTGTAATAGGTTTATAATACTTTTCACACAAATAATACATAAAAAGCAAATGAACAAAAAAAAAGAAAACATTTTTAATCTTACAGTACAGCACCTTGAAAAGTACAGTAGTACCAGCTACATCACTGCTGCATTTATGCTTGCTTCTGGGCATCCTGGGTTTGAAATAAAGATACTGTACTACTGGACCCTGTACTGTACTGTACAGTAAAGCACACAAAAGCACAACCACTTGTAGAGGATGCACGCACGTGACAACGTAAACCAGACGTGAACTAATGTGATTGGACATGCGAATACGCATTCACATCTTTGAAAGTTCACAACTTGAAGGTTTGTGTGTAGGGGACTTACTATACAGACTCCAAACAAAGCGAGTTGATGAGTCCAGGGTTGCATGGTGTTGAACGAAGATTGTCTGATATTCATGCATCCCTCAGACTAAAGAAATCTGCTTCACCAAAGAAATTGCTCAAGTTCCTTCATCAGGTCATCTCTCTTATGGAGAGGGATACTAGAAATGCTGACACAAGTTTTTCCTGAAAAAACCAGGACTGACTTTGAGAACACTACTTGATGCAGTTCACCCAGAGTTGGCATCTACAATGAGTACCTGTGCACATTCATCTACACTCCATCTGCATCTTTGATTATTGCCTTGTACTGAGATGCTAAGTAAAATGCTATAGTATTCAAAATTCAGATGCATTTCAATTTATGAAGACTCCCATTATCCCTGAACAAGTTATGCCTTTTCTTGTCCTCAAGCCCTAGTTTACGTTATTCCTTCTCTCTAGATTGCTATTTCCATCATCTTCTTCTTATCAAAATTCTCTGTATTCTTTTTTAATTGTAATTCAATTAAGTTTAATTAAATTCAATGAATAATATACTTGTAGAGATTAGGAAAATGGAATGCCATATTATTTAAATATATTTAAATCCAAGTAATTTCAAAGATTCACTGTTTTTGCATGTCCTATTGCTTTTTTTAAAATTTTTTTATATTTTTTACTTTTTATTTTTTTTCAAATTTTTTTTAACATCTTTCTTTATTGGAGTATAATTGCTTTACAATGGTGTGTTAGTTTCTGCTTTATAACAAAGTGTATCAGTCATACATATACATATGTCCCCATATCTCTTCCCTCTTGCGTCTCCCTCCCTCCCACCCCCCCATCCCACCCCTCTAGGTGGTCACAAAGCACCGAGCTGATCTCCCTGTGCTATGCGGCTGCTTCCCACTAGCTATCTATTTTATGTTTGGTAGTGTATATATGTCCATGTCACTCTCTCACTTTGTCCCAGCTTAACCTTCCCCCTCCCCGTATCCTCAAGTCCATTCTCTAGTAGGCCTGTGTCTTTATTCCCGTATTGCCCCTAGGTTCTTCATGACCATTTTCGTTTTCTTTTTATTAGATTCCATACATATGTGTTAACATACGATATTTGTTTTTCCCTTTCTGACTTACTTCACTCTGTATGACAGACTCTAGGTCCATCCACCTCACTACAAATAACTCAATTTCGTTTCTTTTTATGGCTGAGTAATATTCCATTGTATATATGTGCCACATCTTCTTTATCCATTCATCTGTTGGTGGACACTTAGGTTGCTTCCATGTCCTGGCTATTGTAAATAGAGCTGCAATGAACATTTTGGTACATGAATCTTTTTGAATTATGGTTTTCTCAGGGTATATGCCCAGTAGTGGGATTGTTGGGTCATATGGTAGTTCTATTTTTAGTATTTTGAGGAACCTCCGTACTGTTCTCCATAGGGGCTGTATCAATTTACATTCCCACCAACAGTGCAAGAGGGTTGCCTTTTCTCCACACCCTCTCCCGCATTTATTGCTTGTAGATTTTTTGATGACGGCCATTCTGACCAGTGTGAGATGATATCTCATTGTAGTTTTGATTTGCATTTCCCTAATGATGTTGAGCATTCTTTCATGTGTTTCTTGGCAATCTGTATATCTTCTTTGGAGAAATGCCTATTTAGGTCTTCTGCCTATTTTTGGATTGGGTTTTTTGTTTTTTTGATTTTGAGCTGCATGAGCTGCTTGTAAATTTTGGAGATTAAGCCTTTGTCAGTTGCTTCATTTGCAAATATTTTCTCCCATTCTGAGGGTTGTCTTTTCGTCTTGTTTATGGTTTCCTTTGCTGTGCAAAAGCTTTTAATTTCATTAGGTCCCATTTGTTTATTTTTGTTTTTATTTGCATTTCTCCAGGAGCTGGGTCAAAAAGGATCTTGCTGTGATTTATGTCATAGAGTGTTCTGCCTATGTTTTCCTCTAAGAGTTTGATAGTGTCTGGCCTTGCATTTACGTCTTTAAACCATTTTGAGTGTATTTTTGTGTATGGTGATAGGGAGTGTTCTAATGGCATTTTTTACATGTAGCTGTCCAGTTTTCCCAGCACCACTTATTTTTTTTTTTTTTTTTTTTTTTTAAAACATCTTTATTGAAGTATAATTGCCTTACAATGGTGTGTTAGCTTCTGCTTAATAACAAAGTGAATCAGTTATACATATACAATATGTTCCCATTTCTCTTCCCTTTTGCATCTCCCTCCCTCCCACCCTCCCCATCCCACCCCTCTAGGTGGTCACAAAGCACCGAGCTGATCTCCCTGTGCTATGCGGCTGCTTCCCACTAGTTATCTATTTTACATTTGGTAGTGTATATATGTCCATGACACTCTCTTACCCTGTCACATCTCACCCCACCCCCTCCCCATATCCTCAAGTCCATTCTCTAGTAGGTCTGTGTCTTTATTCCCGTCTTGCCACTAGGTTCTTCATGGCCTTTTTTTTTTTTTTTTTTTTTTTTTTTTTCCTTAGATTCCGTATATATGTGTTAGCATACTGTATTTGTTTTTCTCTTTCTGACTTACTTCACTCTGTATGACAGACTCTAACTCCATCCACCTCATTACAAATACCTCCATTTCATTTCTTTTTATGGCTGAGTAATATTCCATTGTATATATGTGCCACATCTTCTTTATCCATTCATCTGTCGATGGACATTTAGGTTGCTTCCATGTCCTGGCTATTGTAAACAGAGCTGCAATGAACATTTTGGTACATGACTCTTTTTGACCTATGGTTTTCTCAGGGTATATGCCCAGTATTGGGATTGCTGGGTCGTATGGTAGTTCTATTTGTAGTTTTTTCAGGAACCTCCATACTGTTCTCCATAGTGGCTGTATCAATTTACATTCCCACCAACAGTGCAAGAGTGTTCCCTTTCCTCCACACCCTCTCCAGCATTTATTGTTTCTAGATTTTTTGATGATGGCCATTCTGACCGGTGTGAGATGATATCTCATTGTAGTTTTGATTTGCATTTCTCTAATGATTAATGATGTTGAGCATTCTTTCATGTGTCTGTAGGCCATCTGTATATCTTCTTTGGAGAAATGTCTATTTAGGTCTTCTGCCCATTTTTGGATTGGGTTGTTGGTTTTTTTGTTATTGAGCTGCATGAGCTGCTTGTAAATCTTGGAGATTAATCCTTTGTCAGTTGCTTCATTTGCAAATATTTTCTCCCATTCTGATGGTTGTCTTTTGGTCTTGTTTATGGTTTCCTTTGCTGTGCAAAAGCTTTTAAGTTTCATTAGGTCCCATTTGTTTATTTGTGTTCTTATTTCCATTTCTCTGGGAGCTGGGTCAAAAAGAATCTTGCTGTGATGTATGTCATAGAGTGTTCTGCCTATGTTTTCCTCTAAGAGTTTGATAGTGTCTGCCCTTACACTTAGGTCTTTAATCCATTTTGAGTTTATTTTTGTGCATGGTGTCAGGGAGTGTTCTAATTTCATACTTTTACATGTACCTGTCCAATTTTCCCAGCACCACTTATTGAAGAGGCTGTCTTTTCTCCACTGTATATTCTTGCCACCTTTATCAAAGATAAGGTGACCATATGTGTGTGGGTTTATCTCTGGGCTTTCTATCCTGTTCCATGGATCTATATTTCTGTTTTTGTGCCAGTACCATACTGTCTTGATTACTGTAACTTTGTAGTATAGTCTGATGTCAGGGAGCCTGATTCCTCTAGCTCCGTTTTTCTTTCTCAAGATTGCTTTGGCTGTTCAGGGTCTCTTGTGTTTTCATACAAATTGTGACATTTTTTTGTTCTCGTTCTGTGAAAAATGCCAGTGGTAGTTTGATAGGGATTGCACTGAATCTGTAGATTGCTTTGGGTAGTAGAGTCATTTTCACAATGTTGATTCTTCCAATCCAAGAACATGGTATATCTCTCCATCTATTTGTATCATCTTTAATTTCTTTCATCACTGTCTTACAGTTTTCTGCATACAGGTCTTTTATCTCCTTAGGTAGGTTTATTCCGAGATATTTTATTCTTTTTGTTGCAGTGGTAAATGGGAGTGTTTTCTTAATTTCACCTTCAGACTTTTTATCATTAGTATATAGGAATGCAAGAGGTTTCTGTGCATTAATTTTGTATCCTGCTACTTTACCAAATTCATTGATTAGCTCTAGTAGTTTTCTGGTAGCATCTTTAGGATTCCCTATGTATAGTATCATGTCATCTGCCAACAGTGACAGCTTTACTTCTTCTTTTCCGATTTGGATTCCTTTTATTTCTTTTTCTTCTCTGCTGTGGCTAAAACTTCCAAAACTATGTTGAATAATAGTGGTGAGAGTGGGCAACCTTGTCTTGTTCCTGATCTTAGTGGAAATGGTTTCAGTGTTTCACCATTGAGGACGATGTTGGCTGTGGGTTTGTCATATATGGCCTTTATTATGTTGAGGTAAGTTCCCTCTATGCCTACTTTCTGGGGGGTTTTTATCATAAATGGGTGTTGAATTTTCTCAAAAGCTTTCTCTGCATCTATTGAGATGATCATATGGTTTTTCTCCTTCAATATGTTAATATGGTGTATCACATTGATTGATTTGTGTATATTGAAGAATCCTTGCATTCCTGGGATAAACCCCACTTGATCATGGTGTATGATCCTTTTAATGTGCTGTTGGATTCTGTTTGCTAGTA
Source organism: Eschrichtius robustus (assembly GCF_028021215.1). Lineage (NCBI taxonomy): Eukaryota > Metazoa > Chordata > Mammalia > Artiodactyla > Eschrichtiidae > Eschrichtius > Eschrichtius robustus. Next base: position 42,826,001 of record NC_090845.1, read on the forward strand.
TTTTGTTGAGGATTTTTGCATCTATGTTCATCAATGATATTGGCCTGTACTTTTCCTTCTTTGTGACATCCTTGTCTGTTTTTGGTATCAGGGTGATGGTGGCCTCACAGAATGAGTTTGGGAGTGTTCTTCCCTCTGCTATTTTTTGGAAGAGTTTGAGAAGGCTAGGTGTTATCTCTTCTCTAAATATTTGATAGAATTCGCCTGTGAAGCCATCTGGTCTTGGGCTTTTGTTTGTTGGAAGATTTTTAATCACAGTTTCAATTTCAGTGCTTGTGATTGGTCTGTTCATATTTTCTATTTCTTCCTGCTTCAGTCTCAGAAGGTTGTGCATTCCTAAGAATTTGGCCATTTCTTCCAGGTAGTCCATTTTATTGGCATATAGTTGCTTGTAGTAATCTCTCCTGATCCTTTGTATTTCTGCTGTGTCAGTTGTTACTTCTCCTTTTTCATTTCTAATTCTATTGATTTGAGTCTTCTCCCTTTTTTTCTTGATGAATCTGGCTAATGGTTTATCAATTTTTTTTATCTTCTCAAAGAATCTCTCTATTCTTTTATGTTCAGTTCTTAAGTCTCATGCACATGATTTCCCACTCCTACCTGCCCCCCCATACACACAGAAGAAAATTATAGTGATTATTTTATTCTGCCTTATACTGTATTTTCTTATTTGTATCCCTATCCCAGTTTTTAACACCATCCCAGGACTCCCAAGCTGGTCTGTCTTGGCCGTGAATGTAGAATCTGTACAGAAACAAATTTGTGGTGTATGTTTGACATGATTCAACTCTTGTTATATGATTGTATCATAAACTTACATTTCTGGCCTAGGTCTCAAAAACCAATTGATAACAATAACCAGAATCCAGTACATACTTATTAAGTGCCTACTACTTGGTGGAACGTGGGGCTCTATATTGGAGGGACAGTGTTAATAAGATAGTCAGGTTCCCTGACCTCACGGAACTTATAATCTAGCAGGAAACACACATAAGGAAACAAGCAGTTACACCAACTGAGGGGGTAGCATGTATATTAGAAGAATTCACACTACAGGGTCCTAACCTACTGTATGTTTGTGGAGACGTCGTGAGGAGGATATCCACAGAAAGTAGGTGTTAGATAGGCAAAGAAACCAAGAGAAAGCATTCCAGGGAGAGGGCTCAGCATGTGAGAAAGTGGGGAGGTGCAGTAGGGAATGACACATTGAAGGAGGTGGATGAAGTTGCTTAGGGAAAGAGAGTGAGGAGGCAGCAATGGCTGAAAGATGCAGCTGAGAGATACGCAGAAGTTTACCTTCAGATGATGTGTTTGCAGCCACTTTATAGCATTTGGACTTTGCCCTAAAAGCATGGGTTAGGCATTGATAGTTTGTGTTCTATTTTTAGAAAAATCACTTTGGCGGCCACATGGTGAAGAGCCTGAAGAGGAACAAGGAATAGCAAGGGAGTACGTGTGATCTTGGACAGCATCCATATCCTCTCTGTGTCTCAGTTTCTTCACCTGTGAAATGTGCAAAATAATAGTCTCTACCTCATCGAGCTGTGATGAGGGTTAAGTGAGTTAATATATGTAAAATGTCCTAGGCATTACCTGGCCTCTTATTAAGCATTAGCTATAATTATTAAAGCATTTATTCATGTACCGTCAGAAAAGAACAGGTATATATACATATGAGTGTGGATAATATTTTATGTTGGGTAGTTCAGTTTTTCTTTTATTTGTATTGTTAAAGACTTAGTCATTACCCTTTTGCTACAAACCAAGATGATTTTAGGATATGAATCATGTGTTTTAATTTTGCAAGCATACTTTCAACAATATTTCCAAATATTCCACATAGTTTCAACTTCCATGAAAAGTAGAAATGAGGTCAGTGTGAGGGACCATCATTTCAGACTGACAGACTCTTAGTTTCTGTGATGTGTCTGGACTGTGCTAAGCATTGTGGGTATAGCGAGGTGGTAGGGTCTCTCCATTCCTTTGAACATCACAAATTTAGAGCCTATCAGACCAAGAGACTGATCCACTTGTCTTGAACTGGTTGGGCAGCACAGAAAGTCAGATAAACTCCCAGAGCTTCAATGTCACAGAGGCAAATCAGCAGTACCAAAGGGGGTGCTGGGTAGGGCTCAACAAAGGATACTCATCCCTAGCTAAGAATATGGCAACTAGAACCAAGATTCAACATTTTCTTTCCCAAATAGGAGAAACAACCTCGAGAGTTTGTTTTGTCTTCACAACTCTCTATATCCAATCCTCTGAAGTCTTGTTCATTTATCATTTAGTTGCAAATATCAAAGACTAAGTTGGGATTCTTTATTCTAACTTTGTCAGTAGTTTTCACAGTGCACTAATCTGGAAGAAAGCCTCTGCTTAGCATGAATTGTTTCCGACTTATCCTCTCCACTAACTCCAACATTATCTTCGCCCAAAGACTTCATAAGACAAGGCAGACCTAGGTCTGTAAAAAATATATTTGGTTTCTATAAAATAAGTATTTTCACATGGAACATATCCCTAACAGTTCGCCATTTTGTTTTGTCTACAACAGTAGTTGACTGATTTTTTTTAAAAAACTTTTTATTGTAAAATAAAACATAGATACAAAAAATCTCACCACACAATGGAGTTGTGCCCTTGTAATCATCACCCAGGTCAAGAAAGAAAACTTTGTCAACCATCCTAGAAGCTTCTCAATTCCCTGTTCCAATCCCAACCCCTCCTTCCCCCGAAAATAACCACTATCCTGACTTGCTTTTTTTTATTGTCTTGTCACCCACGGGTGCATTTCTATGTACTTTAGTTTATTCTTGCCCATTAAAAAACTGAAGTCACTTAATTGACAGTTTCCTTCTCCATCTTCTTCATATTATTTATCTGTTGAGGAACTGGGAGAATTTGATCTGTAAAATTTCCCAGTTTGGATTTTTTTGATTGTATGTATAATTGTAGTGCAGTTAAGCATATTCCTCTGACCTCAGTATTCCCTGAAAATTGGCAGCTGGATCCAGAAGCTTGACCAGAATCATGTTCAATCTCTTTGGCAAAACTGTATATATACAGGTGGTGTTCTGTTCTTTCATTGGTAGGGTTACATAATATCTGATGGTCTCTATTTTTACATTATCAACTCTCAATGTTCATACGCCTGGATTCACCAATTCACTGGGAAGCTGTAAAATGGTGATTTTCTAATTCTATTTTTTATTTTTATTAATTAAAATACTTTTATAAAGAGATGTTACCTCTCATTTATAATTGTTACTCAGTGAGAGGGTTCAGGTAGGATAAGCAGGATAAGTGCTTGGTTGTTTTCCCTTTATTATCCCCCAATGATGACCAATGTGTTTTTTAAAATATTAAGAACTCATGGATTTAAAGATGTTTGATGGATTTCAGTTGCAATTATTATCCTTTGGAAGCTCAAATTGTCTGGTCTTTCGCCAATAGGAGCATCTTCCAAGTTGGCTCCCGAGGCTTTTTTTAATATCTCTGATTTGTTCAACCTGGATTCTCTTTTTCTCTCATGATCCTGGTTTGGGGTTATCTACCAAACTCTTTTGTATCTCACATTGGTTTATGTGAAGGTCTTTATTGGTAATTTAAGCACCTTTCTTCTTTTGCTTAAAGCAATGGTTCTCAAAGTATGATGTCCAGACCAGCAACATCAGCATCACCTGGGAACTTGTTATAAATGCAGATTATCAGATCCCACCCCCAGCTACTGAATCAGATAGATACTCTGGGGGAGAGGCTCAGGAGTATATGTTTTTAAAAATCCCTCCTGGTTATTCTGATGAACCCTAAACTTTGAGAACCATGGCTTAATGAACAAACATTTTAGAGTCCTTGAGTGTATTACTACAGCTCTAGCCATTGCAAAGATCTGTTAATGCTGGAATAAAGATTGGTTTTCCTTCTATATATTTTGTCCAATGCCTGTTGCAGCTGACAATTGCTTTAGGAATGGCATCTCTGGTTCTTTTAATGAGGCCACAGCTTTTGTTTTATTTGACCTGAGGGCTGGGAGACCTGCTCTTTTCTGCTCGGGTGAATATGATAATATCTTACTTTATAGTTTCTAGGAAGAGTCAGTAAGGTTCAATGAGCATTTATTGTGTATATGCTGAGAGCCAGACTTGATGCTAAAAGAAAGGGATTCAACATAGACTAAGACACAGACCCTTCCCTTGATGAATCAGAGGAAATGTGTTTGGGAGCCTAGTATAAGGATGCTCAAGAAAGCAATGTCACTGTAGCTCAAGATTGCCCTTGGCCTTCCTGGAGTCTCTTGATAGTTCCATATCCATCTTGGCCAAGAGCTCATGCACCCCTGATGCTGTCCTAGCCCAGCCATGAACAGTGAACAACCTTATGACCCAATCTGTAACTTATGAACAGAGAGAAGCAAGACAAAACGTTTAGATCAGATTCTAATGAATGGACCTAAATTCCAGTGAACCCACCTTTCAGCCTGGGGTGGAGGAAAGTGGATCCATCCCTAACATTGGTAGAATTTTGGACAAAAGGATCAATGAGGCCCTAAGACTGTGGCCAGTTTCTCTCTGCTCATATCCAATGCAGTTATGCACTGTGAGGGACCATGCACACAGCTATGTGAACACAAGACATTCCAGATTCCATGTCCTACCTCCACCCATAGCACTATTCTCAGGGGGAAGCACCCCATGGTATATCCACCCTCAGGAAGACAGGCCCAGGGAAGAGGACTACACAGGTTCTGGAAACCAGTTTGGAGTCATCTGGGAAGGGAATCTCAGGGTCCCAGCTACCCAGAGCATGGTCCAGAAGAAGGATCACAGCCTCTGTATGGGCACATCTCCTTGGATTCATGGAATCCTCATCACACAGGGTGAAGCCATGCTAGAGAAAGGCCAAAGCAGGTCCTTCTAAGGAGCAGGGTACAGATTATCTATGTCTAAGGGTGGTGCTGGAGGAAGGTGGTGTAGGTGAAGTGTGCCCCTAAGTCCTTGGTTCAATGAGAGAGCTTGCACTCTCAGAGCCTTTTGGGTCAGTTGCTGGTTCTGATCCTGGCCATTTTGCCCAGTAAAGAACATCACTGAAGATATCAGCAAAGACACTAGCTCTGGTTCACAGTTGGATTTCAGAAAAAAAAGAGAGAAGACTCAAATATAAAATAAGAAATGAAAGAGGCAACATTACAACTGATACAGAAATACAAAGAATCATAAAAGACTACTATGAACAATTATATGTCAACTAATTGGATAACCTAGAAGAAATAGATAAATTCCTGGGAACATACAACTTACCAAGACTGAATCATGAAGAAATAAACCAATAACAAATAAGGAGATTGAATCAGTAATCAAAATCCTCCCAACAAAGTAAAGCCCACACGAGATGGCTTTATTCGTGAATTCTACCAAACATTTAAAGAAGAATTAATATGAGCCTTTCTCAAACTCTTCCAAAAAATTGAAGAGGAAGGAACACTCCCAAACTCATTTTACTAGGCCAGCATTACTCTGATATCAAAGCCAGACAAGGACACTACAAGAAAACAACAACAACAACAACAACTACAGGCCAATATCCTTGATGAGTATAGACACAAAAGTACTTAACAAAAATATTACCAAACTGAATTCAACAGTACATTAAAGGGATCACACACTCTGATCAAGTGAAATTTATTCCTGGGATGCAGGGGAAATTCAACACATGAAAATCATTCAATATGATACATAATGTTAAAAGAATAAAGGATAAAAATCATATTATCATCTCAATAGATGCAGAAAAATCATTTGATAAAACTCAACATCATTTCATAATAAAAACTCTCAAAATATTAGGTACAGAAGGAATGATGTACATCAACATAACAAAAGGCATGTATGACAAGCCCACAGTTAACATCATACTCAATGCTGAAAAGCTTCCTCTAAGATCAGGAACAAGACAAGGATGCCCAGTCTTGCCATTGTTATTCAACATAGTATTGGAAGTCCTACCCAGAGTAATTAAGCAAGAAAAAGAAATAAAAGGCATCCAAATCCAAAAGGAAGAAGTAAAATTGTCTCTGCAGATGACATAATCTTATATATAGACAACCCTAAAAACTCAGAAAACTGTTATACCTAATCAACAAATTCAGTGAAGCTGCAGGATACAAAATCAACATAGAGAAATCAGTTCTGCTTCTACACACTAACAATGAACTATCAGAAAGAGAAATTAAGAAAACAATCCCATTTAAAATAGCATAAAAATACCTAAGAATTCATTTAACCAAGGAGGTGAAAAACCTGTACACTGAAAACTACAAGACTCTAATTAAATAAATTGAAGAAAACACAAATAAGTGAACTATATGCCATTTTCAAGGATTGGAAAAATTAATATTGCTAAAATGCCCATACGATCCCAAATCATCTACAGATTCAATGCAATCTCTAGCAAAACTCCAAGGGCATTTTTCACAGAAGTTGAAAGACAATCCTAAAATTTGTATGAAATCAAAAAAAACCTCAACCAGCCACAGCAATCTTGAGAAAGAAGAACAAAGCTGGGGACATCACACTTTCTGAATTCAAACTATATTGCAAAACTACAGTAATCAAAACAATGTGGTACTGGCATAAAACATACACATAGATCAATGGAACACAATAGGGAGCTCAGAAATAAGCCTGTACATATGCAGTCAACTAATTTTTGATAAGGGCACCAAGAACACACAATGGGGAAAGGGTAGTCTCTTCAGTAAATGGTGCTGGGAAAACTGAATAGCCACATGCAAAAGAATAACTCTGGACTCCTATTTTACAGCCCTCGTAAAAATAACTCAAGTGGATTAAATACTTAAATGTAACAGCTGAAACCATAAAATTCCTAGAGAAAACACATTCTGTGTTTTTCCTGCACAGAAAAACAATTAATAGAGTGAAAAGGTAACCTACGTAATGGGAGAAAATATTTGCAAACCATATACCTGATAAGGGGTTGATATCCAAAGTACATAAGGAACTCATACACCTCAATAGAAAAAAAAAAAAAAGAACCTAAATAATGCAATGTTTAAATGAGTAAAGGACCTGAATAGACAGTTTTCCAAAGAAGACTTAACAGTCAACAGGTACATGAACAGGTGCTCAACATCACTAATCATCAGGGAAATGCAAATCAAAACCAAAGTGAAATATCACCTCACACCTGTTAGGATGACTTTTATCAAAAGGACAAGAGATAAGTGATGGCAAAGACGTGGAGAAAAGACCTAGTGTACTGTTGGTAGACACATAAATTGGCACAACCATTATAAAAAACAATATGGAGGTTCCTCAAAATATTAAAAATAGAACTACCATATGATCCATAATCCCACTTCTGGCATATATCTGAAGGAAACAAAATCAGTATCTCAAAGCAATATCTGCACTCCCACATTCATTGTAGCTTTATTCACAATAGCCAAGATATGGAAACATCCTAAGTGTTCATTTATGAATGAATGAATAAAGAAGATTTTACACACACACACACACACACACACACACACACACACACACTATTATTCAGCCATGAGAAAGAAGGAAATTCTGCCACATTTGCAACAGCACTGATGAACCTAGAGGACATTATGCTAAGTAAAATAAGCCCAATGGAGACAGAAAAATACTGTATGATCTCATTTATATGTGGAATCTAAAAATAAAAGTCAAATTTATAGAAGCATAGAGTAGAATTGTGGTTACCAGGGGCTGGGATGTGGAGGAAATCAGGAGATGCTAGTCAAAGAGTACAAGTTTTTAGTTATAAGATGAATAAGTTCAGAGGCCTAATGTATAGCATGATAACTATAGTTAACAATACTGTATTGAATATTTGAAATTTGATAAGAGAGTAGATCTTAAGCATTCTCAAACACACAAAAAATGGTAACTATTATAGGTGATGTGTACGTAAATTAACTTGACTGTGGTAATCATTTCACAATGTATACATATACCAAATCATCACATTGTATTCTTTAAATATGCACATTTTTTTTTGAATTTTGTTTTATGTTATTTTTTTATATAGCAGGTTCTTATTAGTTATTTTATACATATTAGTGTAAATATACACAATTTTATTTCTTAATTATACCTCAATAAAGCTAGGGGAAAAAGAATCATTGTAGTATATGGTAGAAAATACTACAGTAGAGTTATACATATGCTTACTTTCAGGGGTGGAGCATGTAACCCATCCTGGGGGAGAGAAGTTGGCTAGGGCCTATATGCACAAATGTCTCTTTATGCCATGATAAATTTCCAGGCCAGGAACTGATATGTTTCTATGTGAAGTTTTAGAAGTTTTACTATGGAGGACAGGAGAGTTGGATTGCAAAAGGCAAGAGTAGATGATTTCTTGCCTTCCAAAAACATATTTATTGAGCACTTACTACACACCAGACACTTTTTTAGGGACTGAGAATACAACATCAAACCAAACAGACAAAATCTCTGTCCTTATGAAGCTTATATTCTACTGGAGGGAAAACAGGTAATAGCATGTAACTAGGGGAAGCACAAGGGATTTTTAGGCTGTGGAATTAATCTGTATTGTAGTGGTAGATGTATGATGCTGTGCAATCGTCAAAACTTACAGAAATTTAAAGCGCAAAGAGTGAAACTTAATATACACAAAAATTTTTTAAAAATCAACCAGGAGGTTGGGGGATCCCAGGATAGAATCCACACTATGACCAAAAAAGAAAATCTAACTGTATTATGTAAGACATAACCTCACTGAAGAGACTGAGCAAAAGGTGCTGACCTAAGTAACTTTGACAAATGGTGCTTTCACTATACACACTAAGACTAAAGACAAAAGGGACTGCATAGGAACACTGAATGCTAGTTGTTAAAGTTGTTTCTCATGGTGGTATGGCCTAACAATTCCAACATTGCTGTACATGTATACTGGCATGAACAAATAAATAAATGGATGGTGGGAGCCAGGCTGCTCACCACTGGTGAGGGAACTTACAGATAAGCAAGGAGAGAAGGCTAGAATGATCCATGTGATACTGGATTAGAGTCAAACACATCAGTATAAATTTACATTTAGCTTAACACAGATACAGATGGATTCATACAGAAATAATTATAGATGTGAGTGCATACATGAGTTTCTTAGGTTTGCCCTCTGAGAAGGCCTAGAAGCAAAGACACCCAGCAACAAGCACACCCAAAACCCAGATCTTGTTTTCTAATAACATTCTCTAAGAAAAGGAACTGGGACTTCTTGGAGAAATGCTGATACTAGGGTTGGGGCAGGAAATATACAAGATGAGCCTGGAGCATCTTGTAGCACCAAAAAGTAAGGAAGTGTTCAAATAACAAAATAATGTCAAAGTGACACAGGAGCCACCTGAAATAGTTCCCAATGGCCAAAGCTGAAACAATTTGAGCAACAAATATATAATACAGTATTGGATTATAACACAGAGTGTAAAACAAATATCTATGAGTCCATACTGATATAAGTAAATGGTTGAATAATAAATGGAGAAGACGCAAACCTCCTGCACACAAGAACTTCCCAGTACTTTAAGTAGATACTTCCTCATCAAGTAGGTAGAATTTAAGTCCCCACCTTTTTACTGTGGGCTGTGCCTAGTGACTTATTTCCAAAGAGTAGAGTATGTAAAGGGGGGTAAAAGTAACTTTACAGTGGAGAAATCTGATAGACACTGTCTCAGATGATTAAAGTCAACATCAACAGTGATAAATCTAGTTGATAGTATGAACTTTGATATAATGTGATGAGAAGGGCACTTCACCCTATGTCCTTCCTCCCAAAACCCTATAACACCCAATCTAACCATGAGAAAAACACCAGGCAAACCCAAATTGAGGGACATTCTACAAAACATCTGACGGTACTCCTCAAAACTGTCAAGGTCATCAAAAACAAAGAAAGTCTGAGAAACTCTCACAGAGAGTAGAGGAAGCTAAGGATGAATGTCATATGGTATCCTGGATGAGATCCTTGAACAGAAAAGGGACATTAGGGAAAAACTAAGGAAACCTGGATAAAGTATGGCATTTAGCTAATAATATCAATGTGGTCCCTTCATTTTAACAAATGTACCCTAGCAATGTAAGAAGCTAACAACAGGGGAAATTGGGAAAGAGGCATATAGGAACTCTCTGTATTATTTTTGCAAATTTTCTGTAAATCTAAAAGTATTCAAAAATAAAGTATTTATTTACATAAAAATAACCAAATGATTATAGAGGTTTATTATAAGTGCTATGGAAAAAACAAAACAAGGTAAGGGAGATTGGGTGTGGGGGATCTGGGGGCTATTTTACACAGGGTGCTGAGGAAGGCCTTTCTGAGGAGCTGACATTTGAGCAGCAAGCCATGTGGGCATCTGGGGGAAGAGTGTGCCAGGAAGTGGAAACAGTGAGAGCAAAGGATCAAGGTGGAAGCTGTCAGGAAGGAGCCTCCTGAAAATGATTCAGATGCAACAGAAAGAAGGTCTGAACCATGGCAGTGGTGGGAGGGAAGGAGGGAACACGCTCGAGGAATCTTATTTTATGAACCAGGAAGAAGAAAAGAAGAATGGTCTAGAAGGATAAAGGCCCTCTCACTGTGCACAGTTACCACACTATCATGTGGCAATGCTCAGGGTGCTATGGCTTTACCACTGCTCAGTACTTACTTCATCTGGTCCTCGCTGCAACCCTGGTGTCCTCATTCCCACTTCTAAGAATCAGGACCCTGAAGCCCAGACTGAGAGTTTCCCAGCTCATAGCTTGCAAGGATAAACTGAAAAGTTGAAACTAGGCCTTCTGACCATATATCCCATGATTTTCCATTTTGCTTCTGTCCCAAAGTACTTTCTGTGACAGTACCAAGGCATCTTGAAGGAGGCAAATGTTGTGTGGTCCACTGAATCCTAGGAAGTTTGATGGGGCAAACAGTCACCCCCCCGAAACCCCGGGAACCGGTCCTAGTCAGTTTACACCTGACTCAGAGAAAAACTTTTACAAAGGTCTTATAAGTCCTGATATTAATAACGTCTCTTTACAACCTACATATAGAAGGTCAGGAGGACAGGTTTTCTGCTACTGTCTTTTTTATTTATTTTATTTTATTATTATTTTTCGGGGGCCATGCCATGGGGCATGTGGGATCTTAGTTCCCCAAACAGGGATTGAGCCCATGCCCCCTGCAATGGAAGTGCGGAGTCCTAACCACTGAACCACTGGGAAAGTCCCCTTTCTGCTAGTATCTTGCCAACCTTTGATATCCCAAACGGATCTTGGGGCCTCATGCCTCATATTGCGTGTGTGTGTATCTCTTAAATTTCTAGATTGCAGAACATATGTTCCTCTTTCTTCTTTTCTCATCTACACACATGTTCTTAGGGTTGCCAAGGGCTGTAACTGTCCCAAGCAAATTTTCCCAGGCCTAACAGCAGCTGGCTCCCCCCAAATGCTTAGCTGAAAGTAAAACCAACCACAGGAAACGATCATGCTAAAGTAACACCCTTCTCGGTTCTCAGGCCTCCAGGAGATAATGGTGGAGTTTGGGAACAGGGCAGAACCCAAAGTTATCTACCTGAATTCACTCCAAATCTATTTGATTATCAGACCATGTTATAATGAATATTATTAGGCTTCTGAATCATCAGGCTCCTGGAACCATAACGTATCAAGATTTTTCTATGCTCTCTGCCTCTAATTTCAAAACATTTCTAACTTATTTTACCCCAAACCTCTTAGTAGTGGCTCCAAACCCATCTAGGGAAGGCATCGCATCCTGCTATCTCTGTACTTCTTCCCCTGCTTGGTTCCACCCCAACTCAGTGCCACCCCTCTCCCGGCCCCAAAAGCAGAATGTCTTCTCATCCCTGAAGCTCACCCATGACCATCTTCTTCTGAATGGTTATATGGAGTGTTCCTTAGCATTCTGGAACCTTTCCGGGTATTGAGCCTTTGCAAAAGAGGACAGAATCTTATAGCATCGAGAAATTTGAGTGTGTGGAAAGATTTTTTTCTCAAGTCCATTTTGGTCTCAAAGAGGAAAAGGGTGTTTGTTAAAATGCTTTTCTGTCCATAAGGATTTAATTTTTCTAACAATCTAATTTAACTTGACCCTTCTTCATTTATTAATAGATTTTAGAGCAGCATCCTCCCTCCCTCTTTTACCCACTCTCTTTTATCCTTTCTAAAAGATATATGTTAATTATAATCTTCAGGCTTAGTTGCTCAGAAATGGATTAGGGGACTTCTTCAACTGTTAAATTATTCTCCATTCCTGAAGGGAAATAATTGGAACATCTATGTCTGCAGCCATCTTGGAGAAAGACACGATATTGAAGGTGTTAAATTAAATTACATTGTGGTTCTAAGTTAAACTGTCTGAGAACTGACTTCCTTGACAGCTCTGATTCAGGCCTCCCAAAATGTCGCACACTATGACTCATACTTCCTTCTGGAAATGACAAAACTTCCTCACCACCCTGATCTAAGCTGCCTGCTTTTGGTCCTCCGTGCTCTCAGGAAGGGATTGAGTTGTATGCTACATTTTTTCCATGGTGGGCAAGGAAACCCATCTTTTGTTTTTCCAAAGGGAGAAACACACACACACACACACACACACACACACACACAAAGAATGACACACTGAAAATTCTTAAAATTAATACCAGGCAGAGAATCAATACCATCACCCCCACCCTCCGCACCCCTGGAAAATAAATAAATGATTTAAGAATTGTAAAAACAAGAAGGAGCTGACTTTTTAACCATTTATGTCCCAAAGCCTTTTAAAAAATGTTCCATTTTCTAAGGGAAGAAAGGTATAGTAACTTTGCAAAGCTAATGTTTTTATTATTCAAGGTAGTCTTAAAGAGCTTAGATGTTGTAGGTAGCTAAAATTCAATGCTGAGCAGTGCTCATATATTTCCCAGGGAGACTGCATTCCTTGTGTGTTGAGATGTTGCGGGGAAGAGCAAATTTGGGGCACAGAAGAGAGGAGAGGAGAGGGAGGATGAGGAGAGGAAGGGGTACAATTGCCAACAATATTTTGTTCTTCTGAAATCTTCTGAAGTATAAATGTGTGCCCATCTGTGTATTACAATGTATAACCCAGCACTCATTAAAAAAATACTGTTTACTAGAGTGAAAAAGCACCTAGAATATTAACTCAGTATAAACATTTGCCATATGGTGAATAAGGATTTATTTTGAGGGTAAGGAATTTGAGATCAGAAGTTTAAACATATTTTTCTATTTTCCAGCTAAATTAAGTTGAAATTTTGATGAATGCTTTATATATATATGTACATATATATAATGTGTATGAAATAAAGAAGCGTATGCATATCTATTTATACAGCCTTACATTTGTTCTCCGAGTTTTCGTACATGATGATTGAGAAGGAGAAAATTGCCTTACATACTTCATCTCTTTCTATCCTTACAAGGCAATGGGTATCAGTCCTGAGTTCTATTCCCAGTTCCACTACTGGGTTATTGTGGGCTAGTAATTTAATTGAAAATAGGTCAGACGACTCCCAGAGACCCTTCCAATTTTGAAATTCTATGGTCCCAAGATTTTAGCCATGGGATTTCTCTTCCTCTTTTCAAAGGAAACACCAAGAGGTATTGCCTCTTCTTGTTGACAGCTCTTGACTGTCACTTGGGGACCCCAATGGTTCTGCCAAATTCCATCTCCTAGTAGATAGGGCTTAGGAACAGGGCACTCACCCACCCCACTCTTTCTTGAGCCCCTCTCCACTGGCAGATCAGCTGGCCTTTGGCCTGATTCTGAGAGGGGTAAGGAGGTCTGCCAGGACATAAGGCGGATTCTTATATCCTTCCTTGATCACTATTGATTTGCATTTCTTTCAAACAATTTTATGAGTAGGTAGGAGCCCCCATTCATGTCACACACATTTAGGAGTGCTTGTTATATGCTTAAATTACTGTGCCACACCCTGGATATGACATAGTTGGGCAAGCCCTTAACTCTCATTAGCCTACAAGCAATTATGCAATTGTGCTTTAGATCAGGGAGGCAAAGGAACCAAAAATAGTGCCCAATCAACCAACAGTGGCCTCTGAAGTTTCACCAGTAATGATTCATTCTTTGAGTCTTTTAAGTTCCTTGAACTTTGAGAGTACTTTATTATAATTTTTAAAAATGTACTTGGAATGAGGGAGGAGCCCACTTTATGGCCCTAAAGGAATGAGGTGAAGAGGAGGAAGAGCTGGGGAGGGGTGAAGAGACATCAAAGAGAAACCAGGGTAATTAACAAGGGTGGGGAGAATGGGTCCCAAAAGGTCAATGCTCATAGAAAACAAAAAATTTTAATTAATACATTAAACTAAGATCTGTTCTGATGGTAGTCTATTATCAGTTAGTCAGCCTGCTGGCAAACATTGAACTCCTGTTGTGTTCCAGGCCCTATTCTAGGTGTTGGACATATATCAATGAACATGATAACACTGCTGAATGAAAGGAGCTTAAAGTCTATAGATAAGGAGAGAGGCAGGAAGGGAAAGAGGGAGGAAGTTAATTTCAAAGCTTAATAATGTCCAACCACTAAAGGGATAAAAGAAAAAGTACAGGGTGTGACTGGGGATGGTGGGAATGGCTACTCTAGTTGGGGTGGTCAGAGGAGAATTTTCTAGGAGGTAATATTTGAGCTAAGGCCTGAATAATGAGATACAGGTAGACGTGTAAATATTTGGGGGAAGAATTCCAAGTTAAAAGAACAGCAAATACAAAGACTCTCCACAGCCTGCTTGAGGGTCAGAAAGAAGGCTGGGCTGGTGTGACTGGAGTACAATGGAGAAGGGGAGAGAATTGTAGGAGATAACGCTGGGAGTTGGGCAGGGACCAGCTCATGAAGGGCAAGCTGATGTCCTAATAATAATAACAATAATAATAGCAGCAGCTGGCATTTATTGCATCCTTGCACCATGCCAAACGCTTTCTGTGGATTAGCTTCTTTATTTGTCACATCTAGTCCATGAGGTGGGTGTTATTTCCACTGTTCACATGGCCAATGGTACATGCTAGAGCTGGGGTGTGGAGCCCCCCAGGGTCTGACCCCAAGACTGGTTCTTTTTTTTAAATTTTTTATTGGAGTATAGTTGTTTTACAGTGTTGTGTTAGTTTCAGGTGTACAGCAAAGTGAATCAGTTATACATATACATATATCCACTCTTTTTTAGATTCTTTTCCCATATAGGCCATTACAGAGTATTGGGTAGAGTTCCCTGTGCTATACAGTAGTTCCTTATTAGTTATCTGTTTTATATATAGTAGTGTGTATATGTCAATACCAGTCTCCCAATTGATCCCCAAAACTGGTTCCAGTTGTTAAATATTTTACTGTATTGATATACCAAAGAAATCGGTGGACTCAAACACCTCATTGTGTACATATAAGATGAAGCATGCCCACTATCATCATCCAACTTAAAGTCTAGAAGGTACTACAGAAGGGACCCTCTTTAAAAGTCTGTGTAAGAGTGGAGAGCAGTGCCTGAGAGTACAACCTGTGTGTGGTTGCTTTGTCTACTTCTTAGACAAGTGTTGTAGAATGTTGGGTAGAATGTTGTTTCCCTTCCTTTATCTACCCTCAACGCCCACCCTGCCCAAGGCTACTCAATATGGTGCCAAATTCACTCCAACATCTCTTTAGGACACACGTCCTGGAGAAGAGGCACTGGAGAAAGGTGAGGAACATGCTGGCAGAGCATTGAGAGCTCCATGTTCCAGACTTACTCCTGCCTTGATCACACTGGAGGGTTGTTAGAGATAACCATTTTGCTCTTTGGGCTTCTGTTTTCTCATCTGTAAAATGAGATTGGCCCTAGCTGGGAAAGATAATAGGCAAAGGTAAATAGGAGCCCCCAGGGGGGTGCCCTAAACTTGATACTTTAAAAGAAATCATAATGTTTACTTGCTGAACTGCCACCCCTAGAGCCCATTGAAATTTGCAGTATGGTTAGTGTAATAGGCAGAATAATGGCCCCCCAAAGATGCTCACATCCCAATCCCAGGAACCAATGAATATGTTACCTTACATGGCAAAAGGGGCTTTAAAGGTAGATGTAATTAAATTAAAGATTTTGAGATGGGGAGATTATCTTGCATTATCCAGGTGGGTCCAATGTAATCACAAACTTCCTTATAAGAGGGAGGCAGGAGAGTTAGTGTCAGTGATTTGATGCAAGGAGGACTCAACCCACCATTTCTGGCTTTGAAGATGGAGGAAGGGGCCATGAGCCAAGGAATGCAGGCTGCCTCTGGAAAAAGCAAGGGAGTTGATTCTGCCCTCAGAGACTCCAAAAGGAGTCACCCTGCTGATACCTTGACTTTAGTCTAGTTAGACTGATTCTGGACATCTGACCTCCAGAACCATAAGATAATAAATCAGTATTGTTTTGAGCCACTAAATTTGTGGTAATTTCTCTCTTTTTGACAACTGTGTAGCTTTATTCATTAGGGTCTTAGTATAAAATTACAAAAGTATAGAATTAACCTCTCAAGATCAATGTAGTTAGGCATTTTAGCAGGGAGCGTTGCAGATGGAGATTCTGTCAATAGGAACCCCATAGGAAACAAATCGAGGCCGAACAAATCATGACCTAATACTGTTTCTCAGAGATTTTTCCTGATTCTGTCCAAAGACTTTTCCTAAGGTTCCTCTAGGCCAGACTGGACATGGTACCTTTATCCTGGTCTGTTACATAGAACTGCTAAAAGTCATGTGATCTGCCATATCTTAATTGGTAATTTCTTATGGCAGCAATAGGAAACTAATACAGTTGGCCTAACCTTTGGCAATGCATGCTAGTGTTAATTCTCCATCATAAAGTCTCATAATAAAAACTCTAAAGAGAATTTCCAGTTTGTGCCTCATGACCTGGTTTCTTAAATTTGTGAGCAGTGTTCTGCATTGATTCATTCAGACATTGGAAAGAATCTTTCTCCCCCACACACCCCTCTTATCTTGATTTCTTCTGCAACATCAGGTTGGTATTTGTCACTTCTTATCTCATAGGACACTCTTCTACAATGGAAAAAAATAACAAAATAAAAAATCAAATCCACCTATATGCAAAAGTATTTGAGTTCTGTTTTAGAGAAATGTGCTGTATACGAGCACCATATTTGTTCTGTGAGGCGCGTGGCACAAAATGACCACTTTTTCTTTACTCCATGAATAGCATTCTCTGAAAGTACAAAATATTCTTTGGATTCAGAGCCATGTGCCATATACACTGACAGATCTCACGACCCTCTTTCATTGACTAAATATAATAAATACAATGGGAGCTGTAAGAACTTTAAAGGTGGAGTCGTAGGCTCCTAGGTATGGTAGCGATCTTAAAGATCACTTAACTCCCCCTGTGAAAGCAAACGTCTCAGAAATGGGATATGGTGGGGATCAGTCCTTTGCTAAATTAAATTGGATCCTCGCTGGATCCTTGTAAGTTCTCACATGTCCCTAAAATTAACATAGAAATTGTGTCCTTCCCTGGTGTTACTCTGGAGCAGTGAGAAATAGTCCTCTTGGTCTATCCTTGTAAAAGGAGCTGGGATGCCCAACTTCTGAGGCTGGGCATGTGTTCCATTTCCCGTTAGCTTGAGCTAAGCCAAAATTTTTTGAAGCTCTGAAGCTATTGTTGCTACAGAAGCCAACCAATCAGATGAGATATTGATGTTCTTAGAAGAGATGATTAAATAATTTGAGAGTAATTATCTACATCGAATGAAGAGTCTAGGAGAACTACACACTGCAGATTTCTTTCTAAACTAACACTGAGTAACAGACATTGTGGTTTAAGGTACCATAAAAAAGTTCTTCTTCAGCTTTTTTTGAGTTTAGAAGGGTAACAATAACGGGGATTTTTTTTTAAAGATACGAAATTTTTTGTTCTCAAGTTAAATAATTGACTAAATTGCCTTCAGAAGTAAAAAACTCTTTAAAAAGTCTGGCCCTGAAAGACTGATATAATTTCCCTTCTCTCATAATATAACCTCAGATTACAAAATCCCATTTAAACTTCTCTTTTCTTTGAAACAAATGAGAAGCAGGAAAGTGAAAGTAAAACACCAGTATAAATATGGAGCTTTTCTAGGAGGGAAAAAAAAATATGCATGTATACAATTTCTCAGTAGTACAAATATTTCGATAGATTTTTTTGGAAAGTTCAACACAAAGAAAATCCACTTAACCCTTAATCAAAATGCTCTCTGTATTTGCTTTACTCTTCTTGGCTCTCTACAATTAGAATGTAGCAAGCATAAGATTTTTTAGTGAATTCCTGCCTTGTAAATCAATGACACTGGTGATGTTTCTTACTTTTTGTATCAAGTTGCTTAAATAAGGTATCATACCTTTTAAGGGTTTGTAGTGTTTTAAGAAAACAATGGATACTTAGATGCTAAATAATAATGTCTGCCCAATTCAGAGTTTTTTGCCAAATCCAGGATCCTTTTATAAAAGGCCTTTTCAGTGGTCAAGGCACATTAAACTTGGAATTGAAAGGTCATTAAAAGACACTGAGATTTTCAATTAAGTGTAATTCCCTTCTGGAGAAAGGTAACACTTCTGATTTCTGCATGAATATTCTTAGGGAATGATGGAGAGGTATATGAGGGGCAAGGTCCTTTAAGATCAGAAATAAGAACACCAGGGTCATAGGTACATTTATATATAGCCTGCATGTTGTGTTAGATGTTTTAAATTACTTGCCACTACTCAAAACCCAGGATTTTAATCTGTATTTCCTGCTTCTCTTGAAGATTTGGTCCCCTGGGGCCATATTTCCTCATGATGGTAGCTAGTAGGAGCTGCCAATGGCTACCCTCTTTAGGCAAGGCACAAGCTTGCCATCTCACCAGCCTCCCTGGGCCAGCTTTACCAATTTGTACTTCCTGCCTGACTCATGGGCTTGTGGGTTTGTGAACCTGGCTTGGTGTGTAAAGAAATCTGGCTGCTGCTTCTCTGGAAATTCGGGAGCACTCATGTCCTCTGATAGCTCTGTTGACTAGGAACCCTCCGTCTTCCACGTCTTGGGTGAGAAGTGTCTTGTCCTGAAAGCCTCCTGGAAAAATTCTAGGAGGTTCTTAGTGAGACTGAAGGAGTTGAGAAGCCTCCTTGGTACATACGGGATGCTTAATAAAACTATGAGTAGGTCTTAGTCTCCTCTTAGTCTTTTATCGTCTCTTCATTTTCAAGCCAAAATTGGCCATTAGACAAATTATGAAGTAGGTGAAGTTAACTTTTGTATCCTCATTCTCTCCTTTTCTCTTCTGAGAGGAACTCAGCCCTAATCAATCAGATGTTCTATGGACTAACATAACATCACTCTCAGACCTCCAATGGCTTCCCATCACTTTAGAATAAAATCCAAAGTACATACCATGGCCAACAAGGCCCTACATGATCTGGTCCCTGTCTACCTTTCCATCTTTATCTGCTACCACTCTCCCCCTCCCTCACTGTGCTCTAGCCACAGTGAGATTTTTACTATTTCCCAAAGAGGCCAAGCAGGATTCCATCTAAGGGCCTTTCCACTAGCTATTCCCTAAGCCTGGAAAGTGCTTCCCATAGGCAGGGATATGGCTAGCTTCCTCACTGCGTTTAGGCCTCTACTCAAATTTCACTTTCCCAGAGTTGGCATTGCCTAACAACTGACATATAGCCAATTCTCTTTTTGTTTTGGTTTTTTGTTTTGTTTTCTTTGTTTCTTGTTTTGTTTTGGTTTTGTTTATTTGTTTGTTTGTTTTGGTTGCACAGCTTGCAGGATCCTAGTTCCCTGACCCCGGCGGTCCAGTTGTTAGGACTCCGGGCTTTCACTGCCAAGAACATGGGTTCAATCCCTGGTTGGGAAACTAAGATCCCACAAACTGCATGGCACAGCCAAAATAAAATAAAATAAAGCTAATATTTAAAAAAATAATAAAACAAAATAAGTAGCCCATTCTCCCATCACAGTCCATCATTCCCTATCCCCTCATCCTGCTTTATTTTCATATCCCTAATCACTAATCTAACACTCTAGAGGAAATCCTCACTTTGCATGGTAGTGGGGGGACCATAAAAATGGTCGTACACTTCTGCAAAGCATTCTTAATAATAAATGGGGAAAATTATGATTGCTCCATGAATGACCATTAAAATTTTTGGTCAAAACATTAAAAACACTCTTATCATTGGTTATAAACATATAGAAATGTGAAAAACTTGTAAAATAAAGATTTATTTACTACACCATAATTTAAAACATTATGAATATTGAGAATTTAAATGTTTTATTTCTTTATAGAAAATGTATCAATTGGATGGACATTTCTCAAAAGAAGATATACAGAAGGCCAAAAGGTACGTGAAAAGATGTTCAACGTCACTAATCATTACCAAAATCCAAATCAAAACACAATGAGATACTGCTGCAAATCCATTAAGATGGCTATTATTTTACAAAAACATGGAAAATAACAAGTGTTGTTGAGGTTGGGGAGAAATTGGAACCCTTGTGGATTGCTGCAGAGATGTAAAATGGTGCAGCTACTATGGGAGATAGTACGGCAGTTCCTCAAAAAATTAAACATAGAATTATCCTGTGATTTAACAATCCCAGTTTCACATCTAGATATATACATGAAAGAATTAAAAACCAAGGACTTGAATAGATATTTGCACACCAATATTCATAGCAGCATTATTCATAATAGCCCAAAGGTAGAAAAAAGCTAAATTGGATAAACAAAATGTGGTACATACATACAATGGAATATTTTTCAGCCTTAAAAAGATCTTAAAAAAAAGAAAGTAAATTCTGACACATGCTACAGTATGGATGAACTTTGAAGACATTATGCTAAGTGAAATAGGCCAGTCACAAAAAGACAAATACTATATGACTCCACTTATATGAGGTATCCAGGGTAGTGAAATTCATTGACACAAAAGGTAGAATAGAGGCTACCAGGGGCTGGGGGAAGAAGGGAATGGGGAGAGACCTTCAAGATGGTGGAGGAGTAAGATGTGGAGATCACCATCCTCCCCACAAATACATCAAAAATACATCTACACGTGGAACAGCTCTTACAGAACACATACTGAGCACTGGCAGAAGAACTCAGACTCCCCCAAAGGCAAGAAACTCCCCACGTACCTGGGTAGGGCAAAAGAAAAAAGAAAAAACAGAGACAAAAGAATGGGGACAGGACCTGCACCTCTGGGAGGGAGCTGTGAAGGAGGAAAAGATTCCACACACTAGGAAGCCCCTTCACTGGCGGAGATGGGGGCTGGCGGGGGGGAAGCTTCGGAGCCACGGAGGAGAGCACAGCAACAGGGGTGTGGAGGGCAAAGTGGAGAGATTCCTGCACAGAGGATCGGTGCCGACCAGCACTCACCAGCCTGAGAGGCTTGTCTGCTCACCTGCCGGGACGGGTGGGGGCTGGGAGCTGAGGCTCTGGCTTTGGAGGTTGGATCCCAGGGAGAGGACTGGGGTTGCCTGCGTGAACACAGCCTGAAGGGTGCTAGTGCACCACAGATAGCTGGGAGGGAGTCCAGGAAAAAGTCTGGACCTGCTGAAGAGGCAAGAGACAATTGATTCAGGCTGCACGAGGAGAGGGGATTCAGAGCACCGCCTAAGCGAGCTCCAGGGATGGGCGTGAGCCGCGGCTATCAGCACGGACCCCAGAGATGGGCATGAAACACTAAGGCTGCTGCTTGCAGCCTCCAAGAAGCCTGTGTGTAAGCACAGGTCACTATCCACACCTCCCCTCCCAGGAGCCTGTGCAGCCCGCCACTGCCAGGGTCCTGGGATTCAGGGACAACTTCCCCAGGAGAACACACGGCGCACCTCAGGCTGGTGCAACGTCATGCCGGCCTCTGCTGCTGCAGGCTCGCCCCGCATCCATAGCCCTCCCTCCCCCCGGCCTGAGTGAGCCAGAGCCCCCTAATCAGCCGCTCCTTTAACCCGGTCCTGTCTGGACGGGAGCAGACGCCCTCAGGTGACCTACATGCAGAGGCGGGGCCAAACCCAAAGCTGAACCCCAGGAGCTCTGCGAACAAAGAATACAAAGGGAAATCTCTCCCAGCAGCCTCAGGAGCAGCAGATTAAATCTCCACAATCAACTTGATGTACCCTGCATCTCTGGAATACCTGAATAGACAACGAATCATCCCAAAATTGAGGAAGTGGACTTTCGGAGAAACGGTAGACTTGGGTTTTGCTTTCTGCATCTAATTTGTTTCGGTTTTATGTTTATCTTAGTTTAGTATTTGGAGTTTATTATCATTGGTAGATTTGTTTATTGATTTTGTTGCTCTCTTCTTTTTTTTTAATATACATAATTATATTTTTTTCCCTTTTTCTCTTTTTGCGAGAGGGTATGTGTATGTTTCTTTGTGTGATTTTGTCTGTATACCTTTGCATTTACCATTTGTCCTAGGGTTCTGTCTGTCCGTCTTTTTTTTTTTTTTTTTTTGGTTCTTTTGTTGTTGTTGTTATTGGGTTTTTTTAGTATAGTTTTTAGCACTTGTTATCATTGGTGGATAACAAGTAATAGATATTTGCACACCAATATTCAATTTTGGTTTGGTTGCTCTCTTCTTTCTGTCTTTCTTTTTTTTATTACTTTAAAATTTTTTAATTTTAATAATTATTTTTTATTTTAATAACTTCTTTTCTTTTCTTTCTTTCTTTCTTTCTTTCTTTCTTTCTTTCTTTCTTTCTTTCTTTCTTTCTTTCTTTTTTTCTCCCTTTTCTTCTGAGCTGTGTGGCTGACAGTGTCTTGGTGCTCCGGCAGGTGTCAGGCTTGTGCTGCTGAGGTGGGAGAGCTGAGTTCTGGACATTGGTGCACCAGAGACCTCCCGGCTTCATGTAATATCAAATGGCGAAAGCTCTCCCAGAGATCTCCATCTCAACGCTAAGACCCAGCTCCACTCAACAGCCAGCAAGCTACAGTGCTGGACACCCTATGCCAAACAAGTAGCAAGACAGGAACACAACCCCACCCATTAGCAGAGAGGCTGCCTAAAATCATAATAAGGTCAGAGACACCCCAAAACACACCACCAGAAGTGGACCTGCCCACCAGAAAGACAAGATCCAGCGTCATCCGCCAGAACACAGGCACTAGTCCCCTCCACCAGGAAGCCTACACAACACACTGAACCAACTTCAGCCACTGGGGACAGACACCAAAAACAACGGGAACTACGAGCCTGCAACCTGCGAAAAGGAGACCCTAAACACAGTAAGTTAAGCAAAATGAGAAGACAGAGAAACACACAGCAGATGAAGGAGCAAGGTAAAAACCCACCAGACCAAACAAATGAAGAGGAAAGAGGCAGTCTACCTGAAAAAGAATTCAGAGCACTGTTACTAAAGATGATCCAAAATCTGGGAAATACAATGGAAAAAATACAAGAAAGGTTTAAAAAGGACCTAGAAGAACTAAAAAGCAAACAAACAATGATGAACAACACAATAACTGAAATTTAAAATACTCTAAAAGGAATCAATAGCAGAATAACTGAGGCAGAAGAATGGATAAGTGACCTGGAAGGTAAAATAGTGGAAATAACTACTGCAGGGCAGAATAAAGAAAAAAGAATGAAAAGAATTGAGGACAGTCTGAGAGACCCCTGGGAAAACATTAAATGCACCAAAATTCGAATTATAGGGGTCCCAGAAGAAGAGGAGAAAAAGAAAGGAAATGAGAAAATATTTGAAGAGATTATAGTTGAAAACTTCCCTAACATGGGAAAGGAAATAATTAATCAAGTCCAGGAAGTGCAGAGAGTCCCATACAGGATAAATCCAAGGAGAAACACACCAAGACACATATTAATCAAACTATCAAAAATTAAATACAAAGAAAAGATATTAAAAGCAGCAAGGGAAAAACAACAAATAACATACAAGGAAATCTCCATAAGGTTAACAGCTGATCTTTCAGCAGAAACTCTGCAAGCCAGAAGGGAGTGGCAGGACATATTTAAAATGCTGAAAGGGAAAAACCAACAACCAAGATTACTCTACCCAGCAAGGATCTCATTCAGATTTGACAGAGAAATTAAAACCTTTACAGACAAGCAAAAGCTAAGAGAATTCAGCATCACCAAATCAGTTTACAACAAATGGCAAAGGAACTTCTCTAGTCAGGAAACACAAGAGAAGGAAAAGACCTACAATAACAAACCCAAAACAATTAAGAAAATGGTAATACGAACATACATATCGATAATTACCTTAAATGTAAATGGATTAAATGCTCCAAACAAAAGACATAGACTGCCTGAATGGACACAAAAACAAGACCCATATATATGTCGTCTACAAGAGACCCACTTCAGACCTAGGGACACATACAGACTAAAAGTGAGGGGATGGAAAAAGATATTCCATGCAAATGGAAATTTAAAAAAAGCTGGAGTAGCAATTCTCATATCAGACAAAATAGACTTTCAAATAAAGACTATTACAAGAGACAAAGAAGGACACTACATAATGATCAAGGGATCAATCCAAGAAGAAGATATAACAATTGTAAATATTTATGCACCCAACATAGGAGCACCACAATACTTAAGGCAAATGCTAACAGCCATAAGAGGGGAAATCGACAGTAACACAATCATAGTAGGGGACTTTAACACCCCACTTTCACCAATGGACAGATCATCCAAAATGAAAATAAATAAGGAAACACAAGCTTTGAATGATACATTAAACAAGATGGACTTAATTGATATTTATAGGACATTCCATCCAAAAACAACAGAATACACTTTATTCTCAAGTGCTCATGGAACATTCTGCAGGATAGATCATATCTTGGGTCACAAATCAAGCCTTGGTAAATTTAAGAAAACTGAAATCGTTTCAAGTATCTTTTCCGACCACAACGCTATGAGACTAGATATCAATTACAGGAAAAATTCTGTAAAAAATACAAACACATGGAGGCTATACAATACACTACTTAATAAACAAGAGATCACTGAAGAAATCAAAGAGGAAATCAAAAAATACCTAGACACAAATGACAATGAAAACACAACCACCCAAAACCTATGGGTTGCAGCAAAAGCAGTTTTAAGAGGGAAGTTTATAGCAATACAATCCTCCCTCAAGAAATAAGAAATATCTCAAATAAACAACCTAAGCTTACACCTACAGCAATTAGAGAAATAACAAAAAAACCCCAAAGTTAGCAGAAGGAAAGAAATCATAAAAATCAGATCAGAAATAAATGAAAAAGATATGAAGGAAACGATAGCAAACATCACTAAAACTAAAAGCATGTTCTTTGAGAAGATAAACAAAACTGCTAAACCATTAGCCAGACTCATCAAGAAAAAAGGGAGAAGACTCAAATCAATAGAATTAGAAATGAAAAAAGAGAAGTAACAACTAACACTGCAAAAATACAAAGGATCATGAGAGATTACTACAAGCAACTATATGCCAATAAAATGGACAACCTGGAAGAAATGGACAAATTCTCAGAAAAGTACAACCTTCCGAGACTGAACCAAGAAGAAATAGAAAATATAAACAGCCCAATCACAAGCACTGAAATTAAGACTGTGATTAAAAATCTTCCAACAAACAAAAGCCCAGGACCAGATGGCTTCACAGGCGAATTCTATCAAACATTTAGAGAAGAGCTAACACCTATCCTTCTCAAAGTCTTCCAAAATATAGCAGAGGGAGGAACACTCCCAAACTCATTCTACAAGGCCACCATCACCCTGATACCAAAACCAGACAAAGATGTCACAAAGAAAGAAAACTACAGGCCAATATCACTGATGAACATAGATGCAAAAATCCTCAACAAAATACTAGCAAACAGAGTCCAACAGCACATTAAAAGGATTATACACCATGATCAAGTGGGATTTATCCCAGGAATGCAAGGATTCTTCAATATACGCAAGTAATCCATGTGATACACCATATTAACAAATTGAAGGAGAAAAACCTCATGATCATCTCAATAGATGCAGAAAAGGCTTTTGACAAAATTCAACACCCATTTATGATAAAAACCCTCCAGAAAGTAGGCATAGAGGGAACTTACCTCAACATAATAAAGGCCATATATGACAAACCCACAGCCAACATCGTCCTCAGTGGTGATAAATGAAACCATTTCCACTAAGATCAGGAACAAGACAAGGGTGCCCATTCTCACCACTATTATTCAACATAGTTTTGGAAGTTTTAGCCACACTAATCAGGGAAGAAAAAGAAATAAAAGGAATCCAAATCAGAAAAGAAGTAAACCTGTCACAGTTTGCAGATGACATGATACTATACATAGAGAATCCTAGAGACAAAAGATCTGTATGCAGAAAACTATAAGACATTGATGAAAGAAATTAAAGATGATACAAACAGATGGAGAGATATATCATGCTCTTGGATTGGAAGAATCAATATTGTGAAAATGACTATACTATCCAAAGCAATCTACAGATTCAATGCAATCCCTATCAAATTACCAATGGCATTTTTCACAGAACTAGAACAAAAAATTTCACAATTTGTATGGAAACACAAAAGACCCCGAATAGCCAAAGCAATCTTGAGAACAAAAAATGGAGCTGGAGGAATCAGGCTCCCAGTCTTCAGACTATACTACAAAGCTACAGTGATCAAGAGAGTATGGTATTGGCACAAAAACAGAAATATAGATCAATGGAACAAGATAGAAAGCCCAGAGATAAACCCACACACATATGGTCACCTTATTTTTGATAAAGCAGGCAAGAATATACAATGGAGAGCAGACAGCCTATTCAATAAGCAGTGCAGACGTAGAGAATGGACTTGAGGACATGGGGAGGGGGAAGGGTAAGCTGGGACAAAGTGTGAGTGTGGCATGGACTTATATATATTACCAAATGTAAAATTGATAGCTAGTGGAAAGCAGCCACATAGCACCGGGAGATCAGCTCAGTGCTTTGTGACCACCTAGAGGGGTGGGATAAGGAGGGTGGGAGGGAGACGCAAGAGGGAGGAAATATGGGGATATATGTATATGTATAGCTGATTCACTTTGTTATGAAGCAGAGACTAGCACACTATTGTAAAGCAATTATACTCCAATAAAGATGTTTAAAAATAAAAAAGGTGAACAGAGAGTTAGTGTTTAATGAGTACAGATTTTCAGTATGGGATGATGAAAAAGTTCTGGACGTGGATAGTGGTGATGGTTGTACAACAATGTGAATATATTTAATGACACAACTGTACATTTAAAAGTGGTTAAAATGGCAAATTTTATGTTGTGTATATTTTGCCAATTAAAAAACTTATGAAGAGTAATTTGAGCAGTGCTTGCCTCTTTCTTCTCATTGTAAAACTCATGACATGGAGAGAACATTATTTTTATTCCTTGCTGAACAGCCATATTCCTTTCTAAGTTTGGACCAGCTTCCAACATTTTGTCCTTTGTATTCTCAATGTCACGAAAAATCTCTAAGAGTTCCTTTAATGTTAACTTTTTTTGCTGGTGTGCCTTCCTCTGGGACTTCTTCCTCCTTTTCATCATGAGTCATGCTCACTTTTTTCATTTAAGCCCATAAAGTTGCCTTTCTAAGGTCCTCTGGCTGCAAAGCTAGAGCCTCTCAAACAGCAGCACTGTGTCCACAATCCCAGAGTCAGTTATTTATTCTATAACTTCGTTTACTTTCTATTACAAACCTGTAAAGTTACTTACACAGTGCAGTAAAATTTCCTGACCTGCTGTGTGCATACTACTTGCTATATGCTTGAATATTTTCAATTGCATGACATATTTTTTTCAAAACTTAGCTAAAGAAATTGCATGAAATTGTATCCCTCTCTCTCTCCAGTTGTGTCATCAATAACCTGTTATAAAGTCCATCTACTAGGCTTTAAATGTTGAAATAACTCCATGGTCCATTGGACGAAGTTGTGTTTGGTGGTAAAAAGCAAATTTTCACATTTCCACTCAAGAGAATCAGGGTGACCTAGAGCATTATACAACAGTAGTAGTGGTTTTCTTTTGTTATCACATAAATTTTTTTATTCAAATGTGTATATATATATTTTACATATACATGTATCTATAAAAGTTAAATTATTTTCCCTGCAACGTCTCTCTGTCACTGGAAGACAAGGAGGCAGTACAACTGCATGCTTTGCTATCCTTGTGTGAACTGAGCAACAGATGAGCAGTGACTAGTCACTGATTCACTTTGTAAAGGGATGTGATTGGTCACTGATCATACCATAGCGTGCATCTCTCATTTACATAGTGATTTGTGGACTGGAGAGCTAGCGGTGAAATTTGTATTCTATGCAATTACTCATAATTAATATATGGTGATGACTGAAATTTGAACTGTGTTATTGGGTGACTACTGTTAACTAAATCATGGTGTTTGAAATTCATGTAAATCGGAACAATGCAAAGTGAGGGCTATCTGTATCATACATCTACTATTTGCTTGTTACGTTTCCCCCACCAGAATGTAAGTTAAGTGGGATGGAGACTTAGCCTATTTTATTTACAGTTATATTACCAGTGCCATAGAACAAAGCCAGAGTAGGGGCTCAAAAAATACTTGTAGAAAAGAAAGGAAGGAAAGACAGAGAATGGAAGAAAGGGAGGAAGGAAGGGGAGAGAGTGGTAAGATCATCAAGTTAGATCAACTGTCAAGATCCTCAGAGAAGCAAAAGAACTTTCTCAAAGGCACCCAGCTCTCCAAGGTTCTGCCTTGGGGCCTGACATGTACCCCCTAACCTGCGTTGTTCTTCTTGCTCTCTCTCTCCTTCTCTTCAAACTTTATTTCAAGTTATGCATTCACATGAAGATGTGACTAACAACACTTTGGGGCCTTAATCAGTTGACCTTTGAGGAGGGATTAGAACCTTACCTCAGAAGGCCACAATCCTGTGGGGGGAGGTGATATTAGGGTCTTCCCAGACTCCCTAGTATCAGACCACAGAACCTACTAATTCTTAGTCTATGTCAAACTATTTGCATTTTCTTTCCTAATGTCCTTGTGTGGTGCTACAATCAGAGACCACAGGATGCTGGGGTTTTCCTCTGAGTATCTCACTCCCCTGAGGTTAGGTTTCTAATCTACTCATGGCACTCCCTTGTCCCAGAGCAGATGGGGCAGCCTGGCCAACTCAGAGGGGGAAAACACTGACTTCAGATGAAAAACTTCTGTTTCTGTGACTAAGGACTTAGTCAGCTACCTGGTTTAGGAGGTACTATTTGTCAGAAAGTAGATCTGGAGGAAATATCACTCATTCTAACTAGAGTAATCGTTTTCAGTGCATTTTTTACTCATGAAATTTGAAAAGAACGGGGTGCCAGTTTAACCTTGTGGTTGAGGTTATGAATGAGAACAGAAGTTTAAATTACCCAGGGAGGCCGTCCCCTTAGTCAGAGTTTCAGAGCATTCCAGACTCTTGTGTCAATTAAAGTACATTGAACTTCAATAGAATAACAAAAAGGCAAGCAGTGGTCTGTTTGGAGATTCCACCTCTTCCCCTACTGTTCTGCTCACTTGCGCTCTCTCTCCCCCTCCCTCCTTCCTTCACTCTCTCTTTCCCTCTTTTTCTTCCTTTCTTTGTTTCTCTCTCTCTCTTTCTTTCCTTCCTTCTTTCCTTGAAAAAAGCAATTGTTCTTTATAAGAATAAAATTACTTAAGTAATTAAATGGAAATGACCTTAGCTGATATCTTCTAAGTTTCTAAATCCAAGCTCTATATCAACAATTATACGTTTTCTTTAATTTTCAGATCTTTTGCTTTTTCCCTTTCCTTTTCCATCTTCCTCCTGTACCCTCAGATCACCATACTTTGGACCTCCCACTAATGGTTTGAACCCGGGAAAGAAAGAGGTTGACTCCCTCAAGGGAGAGTTGCAAGGGGTCAATGATGCCTGCCCCTCTTCTTGTTAGATGTTCTTGCAGAAAGTTTGGTGAAAAGAATTAGTTGGCTAGAATTAGCCTTCAGTTTGGTAAATTTCCAACATCTGTGCTTTTCCTGGTTGTCATTAGCATAAATATTTCCCCCCATATTAGCATAAATATTTGAGAGTCAACAACTGAAAGAATTTGAAAAACTTACTGACTGAAGATTTTTGTCACAGACACTCCATTTCAACTGGCATCTTTCACTCTTTAAAAGGTCTCTCATCTTAAACAGTACTTTCTTCTTTTGTTCTATTGAATTTCAATTATGTGCAAGCCCTGTAGGGAGATACAAAGATGGATAGGACACAGTTCCTACCCTTACAGCTGAAAACCATGCAAGAAGATAAGATTCAGGCTGGCCAAAAGCTGAATAAGAGCACCGGGCTAAAATAATAGTAAAAGAAAACATTGAACAAGAGATGGTGCATGCAGGCTTTGTTTAATTTTCAGGTTACCATTATAGACAGAATATACCAAAGAAGGTCTGAGGAAAATGGAACACCTTGAGGTTTGTGGGCAGGAGGGGATTGTGAGGATAGAGAAAGGAGTTCAGATCAGAGATGCATCTGGAAGGAGTTGGAAGGCAGAGTTGCAGGGGAAGGTTTTTTAGGTGGAGAATATGTGGGCATACAGGGCTACCAAGTGAGGTTGTTCAATTTGTAACACAAGGGGTTGCCATTCACATCATACTCTCTGAGAAGAATACAACCTGTGTGGCCACTGGTAGCAATCTTGGGGCAAGAGTCTAAGACATTTCCAGGACAAAATCTCTTGCGGAGATAAGGAGTAGACTTGCTATCGTGATGTAAATCCTCAGAGGGCAAGGACTGGGTCTTATTTGTCTTTGGATCCTCAGAGCTTTGCACAGGGTCTGGCACATCTTAGGTATTTAATACATGTCTCCCAAATGAATGAACTATAGAACTCAATCTTATCCAAGCCCCACCAGTTGGTTGGTCCAAATGAGGGTGAGGTCACCGAATGGGGATAACTCATATTTCTTTGATATCTCTGGATAATGTTGGGCTTCAGGCCCAGAACTATCTCTCTCCCAAGTCATTTCAGTTACTCCCAGGACCTTAAGGGGTGTTTTGCATGTGCTCATGCACTGTCTTCTCTTATTCTTCCAGTCTGGTCTTTATCTGATGTTTTGAAAGGGGCAATACCCCAGCCATGCCCACTCTGCAGAGCCGCCACCCCTTCTGTGAGTATGGTATACCTCCCAGGGATTTATCTCCTGTGCACCCAAAGCTGCTATAGTGGAAGCCATGATGGCATCATGGTCCCTTTGACTCCTGGGACTGAAGCCTTACTAATTCTATGGAGAAATGGAGAGAATGGTCTTTTGATTTCCAGGGCCAACTACATAGACACGAAGATATGTTGAATGTCTCATATCTGACACAGCCCTCCTTAAAACAATGTCTTCAGCTTCTGCCTGTCCCAACAATGAGCAGAAGATGGACACCATGCAGTTCTTTCTACACACTGTCCCCATTTTTCTGCTCTTGAAAAAGAATATACATTGGAAAATATTGGGGGTATGTGAGAACATGAAGTATTTTAGTTTGGCTGCAGCAAAGTTTGTCCAGGCAAATGGGACACAAGTTGGCCCTGAGGGACACTGAATTAAATAGTGAGAATGAATGAGTATAAACCCTAAACACTATTTAGTGGAAAACCATTTAAAAGTTATTTGAAGAGAAGCCATAGTTTTCTGATTAAGTATGGAGAAAAATATCATTATGACTCGTTAGAGATATAACAGAAGTCTAGGCAGAATAGGACAGTGCAGTTACACAGACCCAGGTTTGAGTCTCAGTGACATTGGTTAAGTCACTTAACCTCAGGGACTCCTAGTTTCCTCATCTATAAAATAGATATACTACCCACATCTCAGGATCTTTTGTAAGAATCATATTCATAAAATGCTTAGCACAAAACCTGGAACATAGAATACCTAATAAAATGACCAGAAAAAGTAGCATATTATAAGGTATTCTCACTTCTGGGGTAATCAGGAATCCCCAAAGACAGCGATATAATAAGTAAGCAAAACTGCAAAGGAGACGGAGTTTTATTTGGGGCTCCTTACCTTCTCCTTTACCAACCAATGACCCAGATAATAACCAGGGAACCAGTTTGGTTAATTAATTCACATCCTGGTGGTAGCACCTGTTTTTCTTCCATAAATTCCAAGAAGAGGGTGGCTAGGGAGTG
This sequence comes from Eschrichtius robustus, assembly GCF_028021215.1. NCBI lineage: Eukaryota > Metazoa > Chordata > Mammalia > Artiodactyla > Eschrichtiidae > Eschrichtius > Eschrichtius robustus. The sequence goes on from NC_090845.1 coordinate 42,858,227, forward strand.
AGTGGTGGTAGAAGTTCAGAAATCAGTAGCAGTTTGGAACAAGGGTGGTGGCCTTTTGAGTGTGAACTCCTTGCCCCTAACCTTTTGCACCACATCCTTAAGATGACTCATCATTACCTAGAGCTTATTTTGGATACAAATGGCTCATGGCTTTTACTCCATTTGAGCATTCTGTGCACTTCCTTCAAAGTTCATTGTGGATGGCCCTGGAAAACAAAAGGCCAGTTTCTCCATTTCTCGCACTGGACATCTATAGGTGTGGCCTATAGCTGCCCATTCACCATCGTTTTTAAGCACTCTCTTCCCAGCAGACAGAAAGCCCTGGATTCCAGAAACAGGCTCCACTTACCAAAAATTTCTAAGCTCTCTGAAGATCAACTTCTACCTTCTCAAGGACCTTCCAATTATTCTGGAATAAGTGACAACACTATCTCCTCTCAGGATTATGTTTGCAGGTCTAGAGGTTCCTGAAGAGAGTTTATGATTGCATTTCTTTATTTCCGCTGACACAACTTCCAATAACATGAAGGAGAAAACTTTTAAACGGTGTGATTGCAAATCCTAGCTATTTTGTAATCTCTGGTGTATTTGAGAATTACTCATACTAGATGGCACTTGAGGAGCAAGAAGTTTCTTGATGTTGTCTACTTCCCTGAAAGACACAAAAAACAACAAATCTTGTCTCAGTCTGAAAACTGAGTGATCATGCCATGGGATGTCTGATTTTGGAATAGAGGAATAGGACCATGCCATGTTTGGGGGACTGGATTAGGATCCAGGAAACCTGGGTTCTTCATTCTCTCTGCCCATATCTTGTAGCCTTGGAGAAGAAGTTTCCAGGAGCCTCCTTATGATTTGTGACACTGCTTACCCTGGACCAGGAGAGTTAAGGAAGGAAAGAATTTGGTAAGAGCTTTGGACTAACTGGCACTAACAAAGTTGTCCACCAATAATGCTCAAACAAGTAGTCCTCATGAATACAAATGTAGTAGCCAATATTTCTGACATTTCAAGAGCCTGAGAAATGCCAGTGATTCCTACTGTCTGAGGAGAGCCTCCTCTGAGGAAGTCCTCCTGAAGTGGCAAGTGTTTTCTTTTCCACTGCTTGAAGGTCAAACCAAATCACTTCTTCCTCAAGTAGGTCTCACTTTCATAGGCTCATAAAATGGCCAAGTTAGAATGTGTCTTGGTTGATGAAGTCATTTGAGGGTGTGAGGCTGACTCAGGCTGACCCAAGTTCCTCTGTTTATTCAGTACCAGGAATATTTAAATCAGAACTGACCTTAAAATAGCAACTCTTTGAAAAAGGGCTCAGCACTGACTCCTAAGAATCTCTTATAGCTACCCCTCTTACTTTTCTCTTCCAATGGTCACTGCTTAGAAAGTCTATGACAATATATGCCTCGTGTCTGATACTTTCATTTTCACTAAAGAACATTATTACACCACATAAAATTCTAGAATTCATGAGGGACGATTAGAATACCTTAAATCCCTTTGCTCACTGAGAGGATATTGTGGCAGAATTTTATCTCTTACACTGGGATACTAAGAAATTGGCCTGCATGAATATCTTTGTTTGATAGAAATTTGAAGTACAATATTCTTCATTAAGGTTTTTGAGAAAGCAAGAGTACCATATTAATTTCCTTCTCATTTTATATACTATGACAAAACCAATTTTAATCATTCTAACCACAACTATTGACTCTCAAGCATCTCTCTTGGGATCTAATTGGCTGCTATAATTCTCCACCTGAATGGCTCATAAAAACTCCAAACTCAGTGAGACTAAAAGATAATTTAAGCTTATTCTGCCTTCTGTCTCCATCTTAGTTAATGACATGACATTTGCCAATTCTTTCCAATTGGAAAACCTAGAGGCATTTATCCTCAAGTCTCCCTCTCATTCATTCTTGGTGTGCAACTCGTCACTGTACACTGTAGGTTCTCTTGCAGAAACGTCTCTCAGATTAGTCCACATATCCTTTCTTGGATGGCTTCAGCAGCCTCCTGAAGAACCCTCTTGCTTCTTTCCTCTCCTAGAGAGTCCAGGACCCACATGTGATCATGCCACTCCTTGCTCCAAAATTTCAGGTTGCTGGAAGATTAAAATCCAGATTCCTTGACTTGGCACTCACAGTTCTCCTTAGCCTGGCCCCAACCACTTCTGCAGCCTAATTCCCTGCCAAGTCACACCTCCATCCCCTAGACTCCAGCCATAGTCAGTTTTTCACCACTCTACAAACAGGACTGATCTTTTTGCCACACTTACCTTGGCTCATTTCCTCTCTCTCAAATGCCTCCTCCATCCCATCTCCACCTAGCTAAATGCTACTTATTCTTCAATACCCATTTCAAATGTATCCTTCCAGGAGAGGCCTTCCTTGATCTGTTCCTCAACCCCACCCCAAGTTAATTACTCCACCCTCCACATTGCCTCAGCATTTTATTCACACCTATATGACAAGAGAACTCTCATCCATCATATATGAGCACCTTGCAAGAGGTTCCCTGTCTTATAATTCATTTTATCCCTGGCACTCAGTAGCATTTGATAAGTGGATTAATGGATACATGGATGGGTTGGGTGGTAAAGTTTAAATTGAGGAGAGTGGGCAGACATTGGAGAGAAGGCAGTGTAAGAAAATGGAGAAAAGGGAAAAGAAATTGGAAATCATGTCTCCTTATTTACTCACTTCTAAATTTTATTCATTTCACCCATTTTCCTTCAAATGCAGTTATAATGAATATTTACCTTCCTAATAGTCCCATGCCCTTGTATTTAAGGAGTTGGGAAATTAAATTTACCTTCCAAATCTGCTTACTGAGTTCATGAAAAACATTTTCCTACAGTTTATTAGCAGAAATTTTATTGCCCTTTAAATATTTTACAGCAAACAAAAGTACTATGAGGAACTTCCTCTTGTAGCCAAGATGGAGAACAGGGAGAAAATTTATCCTCCCATCTTAAACAACTAAGAAATTGGACAAAATATATGAAACAGTGGTTTTTAAGACATTGGACAGCAGGCAAATAAGGACAGTGATCCCTGAGAGGAAACAAAGGAAGTAAGCTCCATAATCACTCCTACTTACTACCTGGAGAAGGTATCCAGGTCACAGTACAGGGAGGAGGAACTTGGAGGCGCAGCAGAAGAACCCTTGAGTTGAAGATATGGAGCTGAGAGTCCAGGGATATCAAGGCAACTGGAGTTCACAGTGTAGAGATAAGAGAAGTACATAGAGAAAAAACTCAGAAGAGCTGCAGAGGGCCCCCCTTAAGTATTCAGCAGAGTACTGATCAGTATGTGTGTGAGGAAACTACACAAGGCTGGGGAGAGAACCACCCCAAAGATTTAGAAGGAACAGTGTCCAGTTGTCACACAGAGCCAGGAATAGTGAATAGTGCCTGTTCCTACCAGTCTGGAGATGGGTGTGGGGATGGGCAGGGCTATAAGGAGTGGGAAGGAGAGATTACAAAAGGTCATGAGGAAAGTTTCGGAGGTGATGGATATGTTCATTATCTTGATTGTGAAGATGGTTTCATAGCTATACACATACGTAAAAATTTATCAAATTGTATACCTTAAATATGTGCAGCATATTTTATGTGAATTATACCTCAATGAAGCTATTAAAAATACAACAATTATATGGTAGAAGTATGGAGTTTCTATAGATAATTGTTTTGCTTTGAATCAATGATTTATGATAAACAGTTCACATAGATGGCCATTCATTCGTTGATTTTAAAGTTTTTAATTCAAATGCAAATAACCCACTACATTTAAAAAATTAAACATCCAACTGCTAACAACAAAGAAAAACCAAAAAAATTACATAGCAAAGTAAAACATCGGCAGTGAGACAAGAATAAGCTGGAAGGAAAATGAAAGGTGGGCTGTTTCTGTCCCAGAGAGAACCTTAGGGTGGAAGAAGCTACCCATCTCTCAGCTCCTGGGAATGGGTGAGGTATAAAAATCTGAGTCAAGCTGGGTCATCTCTGAAAAAAAAAATCTCAATGTTTTTCACAGATATTCTCTTTTATGTGAATGGATAGCTCAATTTTATAGACAAGTAGATTGAGAAGCCTGGCTAATTCCCCAAATCACAAGTAGGGATGGAAAAAGGGAGAAATTAAAATTGCATCAATATCCAATTTAATTTGGTGGGCAAAGTATTTGAACTCATCTGAAACTGCCTCATCTTGGAATGAGCAGGGGTCACCAGAGTGGAGGGGGGTCTACAAACACATCTAAAGGACAAAGACTGCCTCAGAATTAGCGGTGAATATATTGACACACTTTTTTTGGTGAGGGCAGATGGAGTATGAGGCAGCAGTGGAATCAAGTAGAATATAATTGGAATTACAGCAATTTTCCTAATGGCTTCACTGTAATCTATAGTCACTTCAGGCTGGGGTAGGGGGACAGAGGTATGTATGTGGTTTGGCAATGTTATGCTAGCTATTTTTTCTTCCATTGTTTTTGTATGGTGTTTTTCCACACAGGGCTCATAGCCCTTTACAATATTGAGGCTCCATTCCTTTGTGTTTTTTGAAAAGCCAGTTGTGGAAAGTTTTGATTTCGAGTCTTCCAGTGGCTCTATCCAGTACCCACTAAGTATTTGGCCTTCCTTGGGCTGCTCCTAGAAGCCTGACCACAGGCATAGATACCAGATGAAGGATGGTATTTGCCTATGAGAAACAGTGTGGCTAGAAACAAAGGATAGTTTTCAGGAATTCTCTAAGAGATCTCAGTATTTTTTTATTTGCTTTCTTTTCTTGAATGATAATCAGAACAAAAATCAGACTGATTATCAGAAATAATTTTATATTGGGGCAGATCAAGAAGAAAAGGTTGATCAAAATTGGGATGGTCAATTTGAATCAACATTTATTGAAGTCTGATATGTGCAAAGTTGTGCTTGGCATTATTGAAGATATACGGGTGGGAAAGACCCAGGCCTTGCTTTCAAGAAGTCAGTAGCCTAACATACAGTAAAGGTAGGAAATCATCCACACACACAGCTAATAGGAAGGTTAAAAGACAAAAGTAGTAAAATCATCTACATCCACAATATGCAATTAAGGGATACACACAAAAATAATTAGATGTAAAATATGATATCAAAAAGAGTAAATATAAGGGAAGAGAATGTGAATTCAGGGTTGTTAAAATGCATTTGAAATTAAGAGATCAGCAACTTAAAATAATCACATATATAGAGAGATTGCTATATAAAAACTTCATGGTAGCCACAAACCAAAAACCTATAGTAGATGCACACACAAAAACGAAAAGGAATCCAAACAGAACACTAAAGACAGTCATCAAATCACAAGAGAATAGAACAAAAGAAGAAGAAAGAAGCAAAAAACCCTACAAAACCACCCTCAAACAATTAACAGGATGGCAATAAGAACATACATACCAACAATTACCTTAAATGTAAATGGACTAAATGCTCCAATCAAAAGACACAGAGCGGCTGAAGGATATAAAAACAAGACTTGTATGTATGCTGCTTACAAGATACTCATTTCAGATCTAAAGACACACACAGACTTTAAGTGAGGGGATGGAAACAGGCATTCCATGCAAATGGAAATCAAAAGAAAGCCTGGGTAGCAATACATATATCAGACAAAAAAGACTTTAAAATAAAGACTGTTATAAGAGATGAGGAAGGGCATTACATAATGATCAAGGGATCAATCCAAGAAAATATATAACAAGTGTAAATATCTATGCACCCAACATAGGAGCACCTAAATACATAAAGCAAATATTAATGGATGTAAAAGGAAAAATTGACAATAACACAATAATAATAGGGGACTTTAACACCCCCCACTTACATCAATGGACAGATCCTCCATAAAAAAAAATCAGTAAGGAAACACTGGTCTTAAATGACACATTAGATCAGAGAGACTTAATAGATATATATACAGAACATTCCATCTGAAAGCAGCACAATACTCCTTCTTTTCAAGTGCACATGGAACATCTTCCAGGATAGATCACATGCTAGGCCACAAAACAAGTCTCAGTAAACTTAACAAGACTGAAATAATACCAAGCATCCTTTTCAACTACAATGTTATGAGATTAGAAATCAACTACAAGAAAAAAAGTGCAAAAAACACAAACATGTGGAGTCTAAACAATATGCTACTAAACAAGCAATGGATCACTGAAGAAATCAAAGGGGAAATTAAAAAACACCTGGAGAAAAATGAAGATAAATACACAGCGATCCAAAATCTATGGGACGCAGAAAAAGCAGTCCTAAGAGGGAAGTTTACCTCAGGAAACAAGAAAAATCTCAGATAAACAAACTAACCTAACACATAAAGGAAATAGAAAAAGAAGAACAAACAAAACCCAGAGTTAGTAGAAGGAAAGAAATAGTAAATATCAGAGTAGAAGTAAATAAAATAGAGACTAAAAAACAGCAGAAAAAATCAATGAAATTAAGAGATGGTTCTTTGAAAAGACAAACAAAATTGATAAACCTTTAGCAAGATGCATCAGGAAAAAAAAGAAAGTGGGCCCAAATCAATAAAATCAGAAATGAAAAGGGAGAAGTTACAACCAATACAACAGAAATACAAAGGATCATAAGACACTACAATGAACAGCTATATGCCAATAAAATGAATGACCTAGAAGAAATGAACAAATTCCTAGAAATGTACAATCTCCCAAGATTGAACCAGGAAGAAATAGAAAACATGAACGAGGGGAGCTTCAAGATGGCGGAAGAGTAAGACATGGAGATCACCTTCCTCCCCACAAATACATCAGAAATACATCTAAATGTGGAACAACTCCTACAGAACACGTACTGAACGCTGGCAGAAGACCTCAGATCTCCCAAAAGGCAAGAAGCTCCCCACATACCTGGGTAGGGCAAAAGAAAAAGGAAACAACAGAGTCAAAAGAATAAGGACAGGACCTGCATGCGTGGGAGGGAGCTGTGAAGGAGGAAAGGTTTCCACACACTAGGAAGGCCCTTCGCAGGCGGACACTGTGGGTGGCGGGGGTATGCTTCAGAGCCATGGAGGAGAGCACAGGAACAGGGGTACTGAGGGCAAAGCGGAGAGACTCCCACACAGAGGATAGGTGCCGACCAACACTCACCAGCCCAAGAGGCTTGTCTGCTCACCTGCCGGGACGGGTGGGGGCTGGGAGCTGAGGCTCGGATTTCGGAGGTCAGATCCGAGGGAGAGGACTGAGGTTGGCTGCATGAACACAGCCTGAAGGGGGCTACTGCGCCACAGCTAGCCGGGAGGGAGTCAGGGAAAAAGCCTGGAGCTGCCGAAGAGGCAAGAGACTTTTTCTTGCCTCTTTGATTCCTGGTGTGTGAGGAGAGGGGATTAAGAGTGCTGCCTAAATGAGCTCCAGAGAAGGGCATGAGCCGTGGTTATCAACGCAGACCCCAGAGACGGGCATGAGATGCTAAGGCTGCTGCTGCAGACACCAAGAAGCCTGTGTGCAAGCACAGGTCACTATCCACACCTCCCCTCCCAGGAGCCTGTGCAGCCTGCCACTGCCAGGGTCCCGTGATCCAGGGACAACTTCCCTGGGAGAACACATGGCACACCTCAGGCTGCTGCAATGTCATGCTGGCCTCTGCTGTCACAGGCTCGCCCCGTATTCATATCCCTCAATCCCCCTGCCTGAGTGAGCTAGGGCCCCCGAATCAGCTGCTCCTTTAACCCCGTCCTGTCTGAGCGAAGAACAGACACCATCAGGTGACCTACAGGCAGAGGCGGGGTCAAATCCATAGCTGAACACCGGGAGCTGTGCGAACAAAGAAGAGAAAGGTAAATCTCTCCCAGCAGCCTGAGGAGCAGCTGATTAAATATCCACAGTCAATATGATGTACCCTGCATATGTGGAATACCTGAATAGACAACGAATCACCCCAAATTGAGGAGGTGGACTTTGGGAGCAATGATATATATATATATTTTCCCTTTTTCTCTTTTTGTGAGTGGGTATGTGTATGCTTCTGTGTGTGATTTTGTCTGTATAGCTTTGCTTTTAGCATTTGTCCTAGGGTTCTGTCTTTCCGTTTTTTCTTTTCTTTCCCTTTTTTTAAGTACAAGTTTTAACACTTGTTATCATTGGTGGATTTGTTTTTTTGGTTTGGATGCTCTCTTCTTTCTTTCTTTTAATTACTTTTTAATTATTTTAATAATTATGTTTTATTTTTTATTTTAATAACTTTATTTTATTTCATTTTATGTTATTTTACCTTTTTCTTTCTTTCCTTCTTTTTTTCATCCCTTTTATTCTAAGCTGTGTGGATGACTGGCTCTTGGTGCTCCAGCCAGGCATCAGGGCTGTGCCTCTGAGGTAGGAGAGCCAAGTTCAGGACGCGGTCCAACAGAGACCTCCCAGCTCCACGTAATATCAAAAGGCAAAAATCTCCCAGAGATCTCCATCTCAAAACCAAGACCCAGCTCCACTCAACGACCAGCAAGCTACAGTGCTGGACACTCTATGCCAAATAACTCGCAAGACAGGAACACCACCCCACCCATTAGCAGAGAGGCTGCCTAAAATCATAATAAGGTCACAGACACCCCAGAACACACCACCAGACGTGGAACTGCCCACCAGAAAGACAAGATCCAGCCTCATCCACCAGAACACAGGCACTAGTCCTCTCCACCAGGAAGCCTACACAAACCACTAAACCAACCTCAGCCACTGGGGGAAGACACCAAAAACAACGGGAACTATGAACCTGCAGCCTGTGAAAAGGAGACCCCAAACACAGTAACTTAACGAAAATGAGAACACAGAGAAACACACAGCAGATGAAGGAGCAAGTTAAAAACCCACCAGACCTAACAAATGAAGAGGATATAGGCAGTCTACCTGAAAAAGAATTCAGAATAATGATAGTAAAGGTGATCCAAAATTTTTGAAATAGAATGGAGAAAATACAAGAAACGTTTAACAAGGACCTAGAAGAACTAAGGAGCAAGCAAACAATGATGAACAACACGATAAATGAAATTAAAAATTCTCTAGAAGGGATAAATAGCAGAATAACTGAGGCAGAAGAACGGAGAAGTGACCTGGAAGATAAAATAGTGGAAATAACTCCTGCAGAGCAGAATAAAGAAAAAAGAATGAAAAGAATTGAGGACAGTCTCAGAGACCTCTGGGACAACATTAAACGCACCAACATTCGAATTATAGGCGTCCCAGAAGAAGAAGAGAAAAAGAAAGGGATTGAGAAAATATTTGAAGAGATTATAGTTGAAAACTTCCCTAATATGGGAAAGGAAGTAGTCAATCAAGTCCAGGAAGAACAGAGAGTCGCATACAGGATAAATCCAAGGAGAAACACACCAAGGCACATATTAATCAAACTATCAAAAATTAAATACAAAGAAAAAATATTAAAAGCAGCAAGGGAAAAACAACAAATAACATAAAAGGGAATCCCCATAAGGTTAACAGCTGATCTTTCAGCAGAAATTCTGCAAGCCATAAGAGAGTGGCAAGACATATTTAAAGTGATGAAGGAGGAAAACCTACAACCAAGATTACTCTACCCAACAAGGATCTCATTCAGATTTGACAGAGAAATTAAAACCTTTACAGACAAGTAAAAGCTAAGAGAAGTCAGCACCACCAAACCAGCTCTACAACAAATGCTAAAGGAACTTCTCTAGTCAGGAAACACAAGAGAAGGAAAAGACCTACAATAACAAACCCAAAACAATTAAGAAAATGGTAATAGGAACATACATATCGATAATTACCTTAAATGTAAATGGATTAAATGCTCCAACCAAAAGACACAGACTGGCTGAATGGATACAAAAACAAGACCTATATATATATGCTGTGTACAAGAGACTCACTTCAGACCTAGGGACACATACAGACTGAAAGTGAGGGGATGGAAAAAGATATTCCATGCAATTGGAAATCAAAAGAAAGCTGGAGTAGCAATTCTCATATCAGACAAAATAGACTTTAAAACAAAAAACTATTACAAGAGACAAAGAATGACACTGCATAATGATCAAAGGATCAATCCAAGAAGATATAAGGATTGTAAATACTTATGCACCAACATAGGAGCACCTCAATACATAAGGCAAACACTAACAGCCATAAAAGGGGAAATCGACAGTAACACAATCATAGTAGGGGACTTTAACACCCCACTTTCACCAATGGACAGATCATCCAAAATGAAAATAAATAAGGAAACACAAGCTTTAAATGTTACATTAAACAAGATAGACTTAATTGATATTTATAGGACATTCCATCCAAAAACAACAGAAAGCACTTTCTTCTCTAGTGCTCATGGAACATTCTTCAGGATAGATCATGTCTTGGGTCACAAATCAAGCCTTGGTAAATTTAAGAAAATTGAAATTGTATCAGGTATCTTTTCTGACCATAACACTACGAGACTAGATATCAATTACAGGAAAAAATGTGTAAAAAATACAAACACATGGAGGCTAAACATTACACTACTTAATAACCAAGAGATCACTGAAGAAATCAAAGAGGAAATCAGATAATACCTAGAAACAAATGACAATGAAAACACGATGACCCAAAACCTACAGGATACAGCAAAAGCAGTTCTAAGAGGGAAGTTTATATCAATACAATCCTACCTTAAGAAACAAGAAACATCTCAAAAAAACAACCTAACCTTACACCTAAAGCAATTAGAGAAAGAAGAACAAAAGAACCCCAAAGTTAGCAGAAGGAAAGAAATCATAAAGATCAGATCACAAATAACTGAAAAAGAAATGAAGGAAATGATAGCAAAGATCAGTAAAACTAAAAGCTGGTTCTTTGAGAAGATTAACAAAATTGATAAACCATTAGCCAGACTCATCAAGAAAAAAAGGGAGAAGACTCAAATCAATAGAATTAGAAATGAAAAAGAAGTAACAACTGACACTGCAGAAATACAAAGGATCAGGAGAGATTACTACAAGCAACTATATGCCAATAAAATGGACTACCTGGAAGAAATGGACAAATTCTTAGAAACGCACAACCCTCCGAGACTGAACTAGCAAGAAACAGAAAATATGAACAGACCAATCACAAGAACTGAAATTGAGACTGTGATTAAAAATCTTCCAACAAACAAAACCCAGGACCAGATGGTTTCACAGGCGAATTCTATCAAACATTTAGAGAAGAGCTAACACCTATCTTTCTCAAACTCTTCCAAAATATAGCAGAGGGAGGAACACTCCCAAACTCATTCTATGGGGCCACCACCCTGATACCAAAACCAGACATAGATGTCACAAGGAAAGAAAACTACAGGCCAATATCACTGATGAACATAGATGCAAAAATCCTCAACAAAATACCAGCAAACAGAGTCCAACAGCACATTAAAAGGATTATAAACCATGATCAAGTGGGGTTTATCCCAGGAATGCAAGGATTCTTCAGTATACGAAAATCAATCAGTGTGATCCACCATATAAACAAATTGAAGGACAAAAACCATATGATCATCTCAATCAATGCAGAGAAAGCTTTCGACAAAATTCAACACACATTTATGATAAAAACCGTTGAGAAAGTAGGCATAGAGGTAACTTACCCCAACATAATAAAGGCCATATATGACAAACCCACAGCCAATATCGTCCTCAGTGTTGAAAAACTGAAACCATTTCCACTAAGATCAGGAACAAGACAAGTTTGTCCACTCTCACCACTATTATTCAACATAGTTTTGGAAGTTTTAGCCACAGCAGTCAAAGAAGAAAGAGAAATAAAAGGAATCCAAATTGGAAAAGAAGAAGTAAAGCTGTCATTGTTTGCAGAGGACATGATACTATACATAGAGAATCCTAAAGATGCTACCAGAAAACTACTAGAGCTAATCAATGAATTTGGTAAAGGAGCAGGATACAAAATTAATGCACAGAAATCTCTTGCATTCCTATACACTAATGATGAAAAATCTGAAAGGGAAATTAAGAAAACACTCCCATTTACCATTGCAACAAAAAGAATAAAATACCTAGGAAAAAACCTACCTAAGGAGACAAAAGACCTGTATGCAGAAAATTATAAGACACTTATGAAAGAAATTAAAGATGATACAAATTGATGAAGAGATATAACATGTTCTTGGATTGGAAGAATCAACATTTTGAAAATGACTATACTACCCAAAGCAATCTACAGATTCAATGCAATCCCTATTAAACTACCAAAGGCATTTTTCACAGAACTAGAACAAAGAATTTCACAATTTGTATGGAAACACAAAAGACCCCGAATAGCCAAAGCAATCTTGAGAAAGAAAAACGGAGCTGGAGGAATCAGGCTCCCTGAATTCAGACTATGCTACAAAGCTACAGTAATCAAGACAGTATGGTACTGGCACAAAAACAGAAATATAGATCAATGGAACAGGATAGAAAGCCCAGAGATAAACTCATGCACATATGGTTACCTTATCTTTGATAAAGGATGCAAGAATATACAATGGAGAAAAGACAGCCTCTTCAATAAGTGGTGCTGGGAAAACTGGACAGCTACCTGTAAAAGAATGAAATTAAAACACTCCCTATCACCCTACACAAAAATAAACTCAAAATGGATTAAAGACCTAAATGTAAGGCCAGACACCATCAAACTCTTACAGAAAAACATAGGCAGAACACTCTATGATATAAATCACAGCAAGATCCTTTTTGACCCACCTCCTAGAGAGATGGAAATAAAAACAAAAATAAACAAATGGGACCAATGAAACTTAAAAGTTCTTGCACAGCAAAGGAAACCATGAACAAGAAGAAAAGACAACCCTCAGAATGGGAGAAAATATTCGCAAACGAAGCAACTGACAAAGGATTAATCTCCAAATTGTACAAGCAGCTCATGCAGCTCAGTATCAAAAAAACAAAAAACCCAATCCAAAAATGGGCAGAAGACCTAAATAGACATTTCTCCAAAGAAGATATACAGATGGCCTACAGACACATGAAAGAATGCTCAACATCATTAATCATTAGAGAAATGCAAATCAAAACTACAATGAGATATCATCTCACACTGGTCAGAATTGCCATCATCAAAAAATCTACAAACAATAAATGCTGGAGAGGGTGTGGAGAAAAGGGAACCCTTTTGCACTTTTGGTGGGAATGTAAATGGATACAGCCACTATGGAGAACAGTATGGAGGTTCCTTAAAAAACTAAAAATAGAACTACCATAAGACCCAGCAATCCCACTACTGGGCATATACCCTGAGAAAACCATAATTCAAAAGAGTCATGTACCAGAATGTTTATTGCAGCTGTATTTGCAATAGCCAGGACACGGTAGCAACCTAAGTGTCCATCGACAGATGAATGGATAAAGAAGATGTGACACATATATACAATGGAATATTACTCAGCCATAAAAAGAAACGAAATTGTGTTATTTGTAGTGAGGTGGATGGAGCTAGAGTCTGTCCTACAGAGTGAAGTAAGTCAGAAAGAGAAAAACAAATACCGTATGCTAACACATATATATGGAATGTTTAAAAAAATGTTTCTGATGAACCTAGGGGCAAGATGGGAATAAAGACGCAGACCTACTAGAGAATCGACTTGAGGACACGGGGAAGCGGAAGGGTAAGCTGGGACAAAGAGAGAGCGGCATGGACATATATACACTACCAAATGTAAAATAGATAGCTAGTGGGAAGCAGCCACATACCACAGGGAGATCAGCTCGGTGTTTTGTGACCACCTAGAGGGGTGGGATAGGGACGGTGGGAGGGACGGAGACGCAAGAGGGAAGAGATATGGGGATATATTTATATGGTTCACTGATTCACTTTGTTATAAAGCAGAAACAAACACACCATTGTAAAGCAATTATACTCCAATAAAGATGTTAAAAAGAAAAAAGAAAAAGAAAATATGAACAGAACGATTACCAGTAATGAATTTGAATCATTAATAATTTTTTTAAAACTCTCAACAAACAAAAGTCCAGGGCCAGATGGCTTCACAGGTGAATTTTACCAAACATTTATAGAAGAGTTAATACCTATCCTTCTCAACCTATTCCAAAAAATTGCAGAGGAAGGAATGTTTCTGAACTCATTCTACAAGGCCAGAATCACCTTGATACCAAAATCAGATGGAGATATTACAAAAAAAGAAAATTACAGGCCAATATCACTGATGAACATAGATACAAAAATCCTCAACATAATATTATCAAACTGAATCCAACAATATATGAAAAGAATCATACACCATGATCCAGTAAGATTTACGCCAGGGATGCAAGGATTTTTCAATATCCACAAAGCAGAAAAAGGTTTGACAAAATTCAACATCCATTCGTGATAAAAACTCTCCAGAAAGTGGGCATAGAGGGAACCTACCTGAACATAATAAAGGCCATATATGACAAACCCACAGTTAACATCATGCTCAATGGTCAAAAGCTGAAAGCATTTCCTCTAAGATCAGGAACAAGATGAGAATGCCCACTCTCTCCACTTTTATTCAACATAGTACTGGACGTCCTAGCCACAGAAATCAGTCAATTAAAGGAAATAAAAAGAATCCAAATTGGTAAGGAAGGAGTAAAACTGTTACTGTTTGCAAATAACGATACTATATGTAGAAAATTCTAAAGACACTACCAGAATACTACTAGAGCTCATCAATAGATTTGGTAAAGTTGCAGGATACAAAATTAATACACAGGAATCCGTTGCATTTCTATATACCAACAATAAACTATCAGAAAGAAAATAAGAAAACAATACCATTTACAATCACATCAAAAAGAATAAAATACTTAGGGATAAACCTACCTAAGTAGGTAAAAGACCTGTACTAGGAAAACTATTAGACACTGATGAAAGAAATTGAAGACAACACAAACTGATGGAAATATACATCATTTTCATGGTTGGAAGAATTAATATTGTGAAAATGACCATACTACCCAAGGCAATCTAAAATTCAGTGTAATCACTTTCAAAATACTGAGGGCATTTTTCACAGAAATAGAACAAATAATTTAAAAATTTGTATGGAAACACAAAAGACTCCGGATAGCCAAAACAATCTTGAGAAAGAACAGAGCTGGAAGTATCACACTCCCTGATTTCAGACTATACTACAAAGCTACAGTAATCAAAACAGTATAATACCTGCACAAAAACAGACATATAGATCAATGGAATAGAATAGAGAGCCCAGAAATAAACCCACGCTCTTAGGTCAATTAAACTACAACAAAAGAGGCAAGAATATACAATGGAGAAAAGACAGTCTCTTCAATAAGTGGTGCTGGGAAAACTGAACAGCTACATGTAAAAGAAGGAAATTAGAACATTCTCTAATGCTATATACAAAAATAAACTCAAAGTGGCTTAAAGAACTAAAGGTAAGACCAGAAACCATAAAATTCCTAGAAGAAAACATAGGCAGAACACTCTTTGACATAAATTGTAGCAATATTTTTTTGGATCTATCCCCTAAAGCAAAGGAAATAAAAGCAAAAATAAACAAACGGGACCTAATTAATCTAGAAAGCTTTTGCACAGCAAAGGAAACCATCCACAAAATGAAAAAACAACTTACTGAATGGGAGAAAATATTTGCAAATGATATGACCAATAAGGGGTTAATATCTAAAATATATATGCAGCTCATACAACTCAACATCAAAAAAACAAACAACCTGATTAAAAAATGGGGCAGAAAACCTGAATAGCCATTTTTCCAAAGAAGACATACAGATGGCTAATGGGAACATGAAAAAAATACTCAGCATCGTTAATTATCAGAAAAATGCAAATTAAAACAACAATGAGATATCACCTCACAACTGTTAGAATAGCTATCATCAAAAGGAACACAAATAACAAATGTTGGCGAGGATGTGGAGAAAAGGGAACCCTAGTACAGTGTTCGTGGGAATGTAAATTGGTGCAGCAACTGTGGAAAACAGTATGGAGTTTTCTCAAAAAACTAAAAATAGAACTACCATATGATCCAGCAATTCCACTCCTGGGTATATATCCAAAGAAAACAAAAACACTAATTCGAAAAGATTCATGCACCCCAATGTCCATAGCAGTACTATTTACAATTGCCAAGGCATGGAAGCAACCCAAGTGTCCATCAGCAGATTAATGGTTAGAGAAGATGTGGTATATATACACACACACACACACACACACACACACACACACACACACATATATATATACACATATACAGTGGAATACTACTCAGCCATAAAAAAGGAATAAAATGTTGCCATTTGCTACAACATGGATAGACTTGGAGGTTATTACGCTAAGTGAAATAAGTCAGACAGACAAAGACAAATACTGTATGGTATCACTTATATGTGGAATCTAAAAAGTAAAACAAACTAGTGAATATAACAAAAAAGAAAAACAGACTCACAGATATAAAGAACAAACTAATGGTTACCCATGGGGAGAGGGAAGGGGGGAAGGGCAAGATAGGGGTAAGGGGTTAAGAGGTACAAACTACTATGTATAAAATAAAAAAGCTGCAAGGATACAACACAGGGGATATAGCCAATAGTTTATAATAACTATAAATGGAGTATAACTTTTAAAATTTTTGAATCACTATGTTGTACACCTGAAAAATAATATTGTACATCAACTATACCTCAATTTTAAAAAGTCAGAAGCCTGGTAAAGAGGAAATGATCAGTAGAAAACTGGCTGGAACAGAAAACGCTGTAAAAGTTGAGACCTAAGACTGGGCTGGCAGATTTAAGCTGGGGAAGAATTTGGGGTTCTCCCCATGTCTTGCAAGCACCAGGCAAATTAAATTGATCTCTAGGGCTGGCATCACAGACAGCCAAAGTCACAAAATGGCTTTCAAGAACAGAGGGCAAGCTGGGTTGCTTGAATCCTGCTGGAACTATGTTGTGGTAGATTATTAAAAATCACACCTTCTTATGTCCATGCTCCTTTGCAATGTAACTTTGCTGTTTTTCCCATCAAGAGGTGACATTTTTTCCCCTTCCTCTTGTGACTTGTTTTGATCAATAGAATGGTCAAATTTACATCACATGAGTGGGGCTTATTCAATGTAATAAGTACTTCTTAAATCCAGGTCTTCCTGAATCCAGAAAAAAAAAAAACACATTTGTTTAGCCCTTCAATAACTTTAAGGTGTTACTTCCTCTGCTATCCTCCACTGCCAAGCATTTGCTGTCTCTGTTGCTTCTATGTGGGGCCTTGTGATTAATTCTCATAGCTGGAAGTGCATGGAAGTAAAGGGTCACTTTTGGGTTGAGGCATTAAAAATTAAGAGGTGTTGGGCCTTCTCTGTGTTCTTTCCACCTAGCCTCTGTCTGTAAGCAGACGTCGCAGGGTAACGGTGAAGCCATGTGAAGATAGTTTGGCCCCCCAATGAAAGGAGTTGTATCTCTTGTTTTTGCCTGGAGTGGAGTCCCCTGTCAGCTGGTATTATATGGTGATGTGAGCAAGAAATAAAAATGTATTGCATCAATTCACTGAGATACTGGGATTGTTTGTAAAAGCAGCTTATATAACCAGTTGTGTGCTGGTAAATGTTTAGCAACTGGATCTCTAAATGAAACAAAATAAAACAAAACAAAAAAAACCATTGATTTGTAGAGTTTGCTATGGTATAAATTTCCATGGTATAAATACTCCCACCATGGCCAATTTCAAGCTACCAAAGTGATGTCACTGAACACAGAGCTGGGAAGGGATGCTAACCATTGGCTCTTGTGAGCCTGTATGAACTAACTCCAGCACACCACTGTGTGTAACTTACCCTGACTAATTTACTCCACCATCTCCGACTCAGGCTGAGTTTGGTGAGAATCCAGCCAGTTTCGTCACATGGAGCTACAGACTGGATAACGCTTGGAGCATCCCACCATCCTGCCAACACTTGCTGACTACATGGGCCTGTGACTTAAGTGTTTAGTTACTGAGATTTGAGGATTGTTTGTTAAAGGAAATTCAATACCTCCTTAGCATCTGGCACAGTGCCTTGCACATGGCAGGCATCAATAAATGTCTACTGAATCAAATTCTCAAAGCTAAGGCTTTACAAAATTTGTGTAGCGTTCAAGCCTCATATCCATTTTTTTGGTATTGTTCTTAAGAATGCAGACTAGGAATGTTCAGAGTCCAAATAGTCAAATTAGCCCATATATATATATATATATATATATATATATATATATATATATATATAATATCAGATATAACTATATATAGTATATAGCTGATATATATACTAGAAATATATATATGAGATATAACTATATGTAATTGTTATATAATATATTATATATAATATATATTATAATAATTATATATAGTTATATATAATAATTTTATTTTCTTCACATTATGTGCTAACATGTTCAAAATTAGAGATATATAGCTATATCATTTTGATACACTCATGCTTATGATTACTACTCTTTAAAGTTATTTTGCCAATAGCAGATACATATCTTGGCTTACCAGCTGGATCTCAGTACTCTTATCTGTAAAATGAGGGCAATGGTCTCTATCTGTGAGCTGCTGGCACCCCTGGAGCTTGAAAAGGTAGTATTTTTTAAAAAGGAACTTATATAATATGCTCTAAAGTTAATCTTCTAATTTTTTAGTTTCTCCCAGCTACGAGGTTGTTTTGAAAATGGGACCTTAAAATAAACAGAGAAACCAACAAAACTGGTTCCTTGTAACATTGGAAAGTAGCCCAAAGACTTTAAACATATCTTAAGCATGCATAATGCAGAACAGAGGGCAAGTTGATTGTCAAATTCCTGTAGAGGGATTTTTTTTTTTTAAGCTATAACTCTTCCAGCAAATGGCATTAGTATTTGGATTTAAAAACACTCCATATATGCCCTTTCATTCAAGTGTTTTTCTTAATGTGATGTACAACTTTAGAAATGCATACCATCAACTTAGTTATGTATGTTACAGGTTAAAAATTTTCTTCAGTTCTATGTTTGGTCTTGGGACTGATTAAAATGTGAATACTAATGAACCATGGGCTGTATGTAGATTCAGTCATTGAAAGGGGATAAAAGAACATTTCTACAAGAGATCAAACATAAGCTCAAATGGTAACTTTGACCAGAGGCCATGTAAGCCACATAACAAACATCCAAAAAAAAAAAACCCCTCTTACACTCCAAAGCAGCAGAAAATGTAGTTTGTACAGTTTGTTCAAAAATGTCAACTTGAAATTTGAGTCTGTGCTGTCTTTTAAAAGTCTGAAAAAAATGAATTTAAGGGTATTTTCTTACATTTCTGATCCAGAGTCCTAAAACATATAATACTAGTTAGTAAGGAAAGAATTATATTAACTTAATAACAGCCATCCTGTAGGAAAGAACAAAATGGGAATGAACTTTGCTTACTCCTAAATATGAGGGCTCAGACTTAGACCAAACTCCTTGCAACTGAGCTGAGTTCAAATGAGAAAAATCTATTTTGCCAAAAGGACTAAATACCTCAAGAACTCGTAAAACTGCTGATTATTTAACTTTGACCCAACTGCCAAACATGCAGGACATTTAAACTTGCTAAAAGCATTTTCAGGGTAAGGAGTAAAATTTGGGGCATCTGAGCTAAGCCTTCCTTGGCTTATGGGTGAAAATCCTCTTTGGTGGCTGCTATCATAATGGCTACAGCTCACCAAGGTCTGCTGGGGTAAAATTTTCTGGGTTTATTATCTCTGTACCCAAGAAGTCTTTGTTTAAACAGCAATTTGGAGTGGCAACTAAAAAGAATGGAGAATATTCAGCTTACTCCTTTTGGTCATGTATTATATTCTTTTATGAATGAAAATGAATTATTTAGCTATTTATACCTTGGTGACACACTATCACTCTGTTTCCAATTATTGGCCTTTTGAACTCACTTATGTTTGCCATTTAGAGGCTAAAAAAGTGTTCTCTGCCAATAGACTTGCACCAAGCACTATGGCCCTTGTAGCATCTACCACAAAGCTGCATGAAGGTCTTGAGCACCTTATTTTACCTAGAACAGTCTTTGAAGCTTCTATAACTAAACCAATCCACACTAAACAGAGCCCTGCTGTGCTCCATTACAAAGAAACAAAACGTATTACTGGGAGAAAGGCCATATGCAAAGTGAGACGGCAAACTCTTTAAAATTGCAAGTTTCTGTATCATTTATGTAGATCAGTAATTGCTTAGAACTAAAAAGGTATGATGTCAACAATAATATTACTGGTTGCAAGAGTAATAAATGGCTTTTATTAAAAAAAAGACTCATTTGGACATCAACATTACTCTATCCCATAAACACTAAAGTCAAACATTTGGAAGGTTGTTTTAAAATTTAATGCTAGATGATCTTTTGACCAAACATAGGATCAGAGTCACTCCAGCAAAAGGAGTATTCTATTGAAGCCTGTGGACAGACTGTAGGGAAACAGTCTTTCCAGGACACTGGGAAGATGGATACAGAGAATGTCCAGGGACACCTTCACACTCACTCTGTATTTTCCTTTAAATGAGTGTGGTGTCTTACTGATGCTGAGTTTCCTCAAGAATCTCTTGCCCATCTACCCTCCAGCTTGCCTCTAATATTCTAGGGTATCTCTAAATATTTCCGTCTAAGGGCATACATTTGTGTAAATTCTTCTTCAATGGTACTGTGGTGTAGTTTTTTTAAAATGAGTTTCCCAGGTCAAAAAAGAAAGCAAACAAAACACCTCAACTTTGCATGGTCAGTGTCACCTGCAGCTTCCAAGGGATGCTGGGGCGGAGCTGGAAGGATAGCTTCACAAGATATGCTGAACCTGCCTTTGTTCTGTTTGGCCAACTTGCTTCCAAGATGATTCTATGTTCTTCCCTAAATAAACAAGGAGTTTAACCTAATCATATTCTGTGTGTGTGTGTGCGCACACCCATGCACACTCAAACACATATGGTTTCTTCCAACAGTTGCACTGAAATCTGCAACTGTCATTCAGAACCTTATGTATGTATCATGAATGAGATCTAACATTTGAACATATGGCTAGATTGAGGAGATAAAGGGATGATGGGAGCAATGGGAGGAAATAAATGTATCAGAAAAGCACAAGAATATTATATTGAATTCAAGTTAAAAGGAGGGCACTGCTTTGGATAATAATGACCAACTGAACACATACATTATTACAACTGCCATAGAACCATGAGAACAAAGAGAAGAGAGAGAAGACAACAGCAGTAAAATGAAGGAAGGTGGATGACAGATGGATAAATGGTAACTGACTTAAGAGGCTCAATTCAGCTGAATTCTAAGCCAGCAGTGGGAAAGCCAAGAAACGACCCATTTTGCACTTCAGAATTTCCTAAGAGCTCAGGGATTGGTGGCATATGTAGAAATGGCAGCTAAGGTAAGGCTAAAAAAAGGAGGTTTCATTGAAAATCTGTGTAAGAAGTTAGATCCCAAAGTGTCCCTCCACTCCAAACAGCCAAGACAGATCTTACCTCATCCTAGCAAAAGACTGAAGTTTTGTGGATGAGAAGGACAGCAAGTTTCTGGACTAGGGGACACCAAGTACGGCAGATGGAAGAGATACTATAATGAACATAAGGAGAATAAAGGAAATTTTACACACTAAATGTTGATGCCAGCCTTCTTTTCCCAATCAGATTCCCAAATGCTGGAAAGAGGTGATAGGGTCCTCTCTTGGGAATCTGACCAGTTCAAGGGGGAAAATATATTATCACTGGGGATTTCCTAATGAAATAGATCAGGCAGATCATCCTATAGTGCTTCCCACAGTTGAAAAATCTACTCATGTAAGCAAAGCTTTATAATGTGTTCAAAGAGTCAAGGGTCAGCAGATATGAGAAATATGAAACAAAGTAGACAAAATAACCAAACAGAAAAAAGCAGGAAACAAACTTTGCAGAGAGAAGAAAACTTTTTTTTTAAAAAAAGATTGTTTATAGTCTCAGAGAGGTAAGATATTATATCCACAAAACAAGAACAAGACGGTATGAGAAAAGAACACTCAGAATACACAAAGAGTTGAAGAGCTATTGGAAATAAAATTAAAATTTAGTAAAATATTAGGAAGATAAAGTTGAGAACATCTCTCAGAAAATAGAGCAAAACATATGTGATTAAAAATAAGAGAAAAAAAGATAAGGACCAATTCAGAAGATCTAAATTTGAATAAGCTGAGTTAGTTTTGTAGAAGGAAACTGAGGTAACTTAAATCATTTGCTGAGGTATTCTAATGAGTTCTTAAGTTTCACAAATTGTTCCTTTTAAAAAGTTTTACTTGTTTTTCTTATTTATAGCTCAGTTTTGTAAAAGTTGCAGGGGAATGTACATAGTTTAAGAGGCAAATAGTTCTATAAGGCTTATAAAGAAGAGTAAGAGCTGTCTCTCTTTTGCATTCCTGTCTTCCACAAACACAGGGCAAAGAAAAACAGATGAGAAGACATCATCAACAAAATAATTCCAGAACATTTCTCAAAATTGAAAGACTTGAATTTCCAGTTTAAAAGAGCTCATCCCAACAGAGAAAAATAGATCCACATCAAGGCAGAGTTTTAATCACTTGAGACAAAGACAACATCTCTCCAGAGAGAAAGAGAAGAAAAAAAAAGTTCTTTCATATAAAGGATCATGAATCATTATGGCATTTTATTTTTCCACAGCAACGCTGGAAGCTAGAAAACAATGGAACAATGCCATCAAAACTTGAAGGAAAAAATAATTTCCCAACTAGAATTCTACATTCAGTGAAACTAGGAGTTAAGTATGAGGGCAAAGTAAAACACCTATAGTCTCAAAAATTTTATCTCCCATGCCCTCTTTCTTGGGAAACTACTGGAGGATGTGCTCACCAAAAAGGACAATAAAATACAAAGAGGAAGATACGAGAAAAAGCAATAGGAGAACCAAGTCAAGAAGGAGGCAAAAAAGCACACCTAAGATGGTGGTGAAGGGAGATTCTAGGATGACAGTATTCAGCAAGCCTAGGGAGCAAGCTGTCCATATTTAAGCAGATCTTGGGAGAGATTTCTCTGAAAAAACAATAAACTGAGAGAATATCTAATGTATTCAAACTTATTGAGAGGAAGGATAGAGAAGAGTCTGGGGATGAAGGACTTGTAGATACCCATAAAACTAAACAAACAAAAGAGACAAGAAAATTATTCATTCCAGGGAAAACAAAAAGTTACACAGTAAGGAAAAAGTAGTCATCGTATACTTCATGGCTTGGCTGTGACTAGCTTTTATTACAAAGTCATAATAATTAAACACTGAATATTGTTCCAGTTGAGATTTCTATATGGCTACATTGGGAGAAGAGGTCATGGAAAGTGTACTTGTGTGGGATGGTGTGAGGGCAACTTTTGGCACTGACAAATCAAGAAATAGAAGTGTAAGGATTTTATTTAGAAATATAGAGGTAAATACCAAAAAAAAAAAAGAGAAGGAAAGCAGTTGAATGTGGTTGTCTCTGGGGAGTGGGAAATGTTGGGGGAGGGGAGAGTGGAAGGGGAGAGATCAGGGACCTTCTCCATAAGTCTTATAGACCTATTTGCCTCTTAAACTTTGTATATTCCCCCACAACTTTTAGAAAATTAGACTATAAATAAGAAAAAAACAACTAAAACTTTAAGAAAAGGAACGATTTGTAAAACAATTCATAAGATTACCCCAGCAAATGATTTAAGATACTTCAACTTCCTTCCACAGAATTAACACAGGTTATTGATTTGTACGTGTCCAAATGAGGTGACAAAAATGCCACAGTTTAAGAAGAGTATATGGGAATTGCAGTACCCTAGAATAAATAAAACAAGATTATGGTTTTTTGTTATTTCTCTACTAGATCAACTTTCTAAATGAGAGGTTAATTTAAGATTAATAAGACCCAACGGAAATAAACTATTAAAAACTACCTATCTTTAATTTCAAATTTTGTGTGAGGTTAAAAAAAATGATATACAGTAAACTGGCTTTCTAGAATACAAAATATCAAAAAATAACTATGAAAAAAACTGTTTCTCTCAGCAAATGGCAACAAGCTAATTTCAAGCAGAGAAGAGATTATTAAAACATTGAATCTAATCCTTGTAGAACACTATACAATTAAGGTTAAGGATCATATACATTACTAAGGAATTTCATAATCCTTATGTCTTCTAAATTAAAAATGGAAATAATTTAAATTTAGTGATAAATACACTTTGCTAAATTTTCATTACTTCAAAAATCCATATCCCATGTGGAGTGAATATACTATTCAATTAGCCAAAATAACCCTTTCCTAAACATCGTGGATTAATTACAATTTACAGCCTCTGTTAACAGATGATGGTTATCGATTAATAACCTCGTTCTAACAGCACATTCCTACTAACTTGGCAATAACTAGTCACAAACGCAATGAATTATTTCAAGAGTTAAGCATATTTTATGTAAGATCTCTAATTCCAGTTACTATATATGTTCTGGGTTACCTAAGTACATTTGCGTTAAAATCTGAAATTATTTGTAAACTATTATTTACCAGATTTGCTTGTGGAAAGCAAGGAAGCTAAATGCCATCAAGTAAAACAGAAGATTCACAGGAGACAAAAATATACTGCATCTGCCATAAAGTTTTGTGTCCTTGCTAGCTAATTCAATTTCAATTTCTACAATTTGTGTATAACAAAGAGTTTGTGTGTCCTTGGGAATGTTTTGGAAGACAGAATCAAACAAATTTAAATTAAGATTGTCATCTTCACACGTGGAGCTTCGATAAAACTGTGTCCTTGGCCTTTAAAACTCCTACCAAAAGAGCTAATGTTTTCATTATCTAGAACACCCTTATTAGAGGAGGGAAAAAAAGAGGCAGAGTTCTGAAATAGAAAAACTTACAGCAATAGAGTACAATTTAAATCTAGATGTCCAAGAATTTTTTTTTTTAAAAGGAAATTTCAATAGTACAGTCAGTTCATCAACCAACACTTTTTGAGTTATTCAGAGAGTATCTACCACATTACCATGTGCTTGAGTATAGAATCAAAGACAAAGTCATAGTTCATGTATATCAAAATAAGTTCAGCCTCACTAGTAACCAAATAAATCCAAATTAAACCAAGATACCAATTCTACCTTTCAAATTGGTAAAGATGTAAAAAGCGATATTATCGCGATAACGTAGCAAGGAAATTGGAACCTATGGGCTTGTAAGGCTGTTAATTGGCACAACTGTCCCAGAGAGCAATTTGTATTAAAAGATTAGAAATATTTATATCCTTTGAACTCAGTCATACTTCTAAGACTCTTTCAAAAAAGCAAGGTAAACAAATCATTTTTATGTATGTCTCTTTGTATAATTTATAGTACTAAAAATTATTATGTAATGTCTAATAATCAATTGGTTAAGTAAATTATAGGGTAACCATATTACATAGCCAAAAATCATGTTTTAGAAGAATACTGAATGTTATGGGGAAAGGTTTTTTTTTTTTTAAATTGGGGTATAGTTGTTTTACAATGTTGTGTTTGGGGAAAGGTTTGTGATGGATTGTAAGCAAATCCAGACACAAACCAGTATGTAAAATATGAAAATATATATTCATGGCCAAAGAGAGTGGGAAGATATGCACCAAACTATACTTAGAGTTTGGGTTTTTATTTTGCTTTTTCTGCCTCTCCTACATTGAGTGTTACTACTTTTATAACCAGGGAGGAAAAAAAGGTTGCTTTTACTGGAATTATGATCTGTTAAATTTTTAATGTATTTCAGTGAAACCAAATTTAAACTAAATGAAAATAGCCTTACAAAATAAATGCCAAGCAAGGGGTAATGAAGTATTTGCATGCACTGTCCTGTTTATGTAAATGTGATAAGTAATCCATCAGGCGCTTTCAAATCAAATCCATCAAATCCATCAGACGCTTTCAAATCAGAATTTCTTTATAGAGGTGATGGGTCTAAACAAACCAGCCGTCTACCGCCGACCAGCACCCGAACTGCCACGGAGAGGGTGCTCAGTGTCAGAGCTGCAATTTGCAACCCTGGGATATAGGTATTGTCCTTGTGGGATTCTGACTGAATTTTAATGGACCTTGACCTTATCATGGATTTCATCCATGTAAAGCTGCCCTAATAAATGCAGCCTTCAACTCTGGATGCTTTCTCTAATGTAGCATCATTACTCCCTTTCCTAGCATAAAAAAAGAACTCTCAAATATTAGGAGGGTAATAAGTTGATATATCTGAGATACACATATAAAAGGCATTTGTAAATTATATCTGGGGAGTTTATTTTTCATTTGATTTATATAAATGCAATAAACTACAGGATTAAAAAAATTCAAATATGACAGGAGGGTATAATCTGAAAAGGAAGTCATCTTCCTCCCTCCTCAACCCACTTCCCAGAAATAACCACTTTAACATTTTCTTGAGTATGTTTTCAGAGAATTTTCATGCACACATACAAATAGTGAATGAGATCATATTATACACATAACCCTACACCATGCTTTTCTCACTTAGTAATACATCTTTGGTGCCCTCTCACATTAGTGTGTTTAGATTGATCTATCTCATTATTTTGAACAGCTGCATGGATGTATTATTATTCACTTAAGGAATCCCACTTAGTAACTTTAAATATGCACATTGAAACAGTAGTTAAACACTGGACCCTTAAACTGAAACCTCGTGAAGTAAGTCAAAGGAATAGGGAATTAGCTAGGTTATGAGATTACCTCAGTAGGAGGTCAATCTGTTCCCATGGCTGATGAGAAATCAGATATTTTGTGGAATCTCAAGGAGCTCAGAAGTCACTTTTTCCTATTTTCTTCACTCAGGTTCTTGGATTTTTAAATATTATGTAAGCTTCATATTGAAGTATAATATACATACAAGAAAAATCTAGGCCCCTTCCACTTTTGAATATAGATGCAAAATTCCTAAAGACAATACTGGTTAAATTAATTTAAAAAGAAACAACAGCAGCAACAACAACAACAAAAACAGATCACCTTTACACCAGGAATTAAGGGATGGTTTACAACAAACTAAAGGAAAGAAATCATATATTATCTCAGTTGATGTAGAAAAATAATTTGATTTATTTCAACATTTATTTATGATTTTAAAAAACTAGCAATTTAGGAATAGAAGTGACTTTTCGTACTTCATAAAATTTACCACCAACATTATATTTATTATAGAAAATTTAAATGCATTCCTCTTAAGATCTGGAATAAGACAAAGATGTACACTAAAACTGCCACTAATTAATATGGTGCTGGAAATGCTAACCAGAGGCATAGGAAAAGAAAAAGAGATAAGAGGTTAAGTGTTAGAAGGAAATATATGAAACTATTATTACTTTCACATAAGTTCATCTCCCTAGAAAAGCCAACAGAATATAAACTATTAAATCTAATAAGTTGAGCAAAGTTGCCAGATATGAGAACAACCTACAAAAGTCAATGTGTTCTCTACATCAGAAATACCACTGATAAAATAAAACACAATTTATCTAGTAATTATTTTATCTAAGAATATATAAGACTTCGGAGAAAACAAAAATTTTACTGATGATTATAAAAGATGATCTGCATAAAAGGGAGAAATTTCATTTTCTTTGATGTGAAGACAATATTATAATGATCTCAATTCAATCTAAATTGATTTATAAATTCAATACAATTCCAATCAAAATCCAAGGTGGATTTCTTTTTTCAGAAATGCAGTATATTTACTCTAACATCTATACAGAAAACAGAGGTCATAAGAAGATAAGCAAACCTCAAAAAAGAAAAATTTAGGGATACACCCTACTCAATAGTAAGATCTTAACATCTACATGATCTGCAACAATGTCCCCTTTCATTTTTCACATAATTTGTGGCTTCTCTTTTTGGTTTGATCAATCTAGCTGGAGATTTTTCAATTTTACTGGTCTTTTCAAAAGCCAGGTTTTGGCTTAATTGATTGTTTCTATTGTTTGTCCATTTTCTTTCTTTTTTTTTTTAGATTTATTTATTATTTATTTTATTTATTTATTTATTTATTTTTGGCTGCGTCAGGTCTTAGTTGTGGCATGCGGGATCTTCGTTGAGGTGTGTGGGATCTTTTGTTGTGGAGCACGGGCTTCTCTCTAGTTGTAGTGTGCGGGTTTTCTCTTCTCTAGTTGTGGTTTTCTCTTCTCTAGTTGTAGCGTGCGGGTTTTTCTCTTCTCTAGGGCCCCAGGGAGCCTGGGCTCTGTAGTTGTGACGCACAGGTTCCAGAGCACGTGGGCCCTGTAGTTTGCGGCATGCAGACTCCCTAGGTGAGGCACGCAAGCTCAGTAGTTGTGGCACATGGGCTTAGTTGTCCCGCGGCATGTGGGATCTTAGTTCCCTGACCAGGGATCAAACCTGCATCCCCTGCATTGGAAGGTAGATTCTTTACCACTGGACCACCAGGGGAGTCCCTGTCCATTTTCTTATTGCATTGCCTTCTGCTCTTTTTTTCATTGTTATCCTTCTACTTACTATGGGTTTACTTTGCTCTTCTTTTTCTAGCTTCTTAGAGTAGAATTTTATATAACTGATGTTGGACCATCATCTTTTCTAATATAAATATTTAAAGCTATACATTTCCATCTAAGCATTGTTTTTATCTGTATCTCACAAACTTTGATATGCTATATTTTCATTTTCATTCAGTTCAAAATATTTTCTAATTTTCTTTTTCTCCCTGGATTACTTAGATGAGTGCTAATTCCCAAATACTTGGTGTTTTCCCAAGTATCTGTTGTTTATTTCCAATTTAATTTTGTTATACCAGAAAACATACCCTATATGCTTTCAGTCCTTTAAAATATACGGAAACATGTTTTATGGTCCAGAATATGGTCTATCTTGGTGCATGTTCCATGTGTATTTGTAAAGAATGTGTATTATGTTGATGTTGAGTGGAATATTCTATAAATGTCAATTAGGTTAAGTTGGTTGATAGTGTTATCCAAGTTTTCTACATCCTCATTGATTTTCTGTATTCTTGTTCTATCAATTGCTGAAAGAAAAGTGTTGAAACCAAATCAAGAAAAAAAGTGAAAAGACACAAATTCCTTGGAATATACAAATATGAAAACTGACTCAAGAAGAAACAGAAAATCTCAAGAATGGTATCTATTAAAGAAATTAAATTCTTAATTTAAAATCATCCCATAAAGAAAACTCCAGGCTCAGATTACTTCAGTAGTGAATTTTATCAAATATTTTTAAAAAGAAATACTACCAATCTTATACAAATTCTTTAAGAAATTAAAGGAGGAAGGAATACTTCCCAACTCATTTTATGAGGTCAGCATAACCCTGATATATCAGAAGAAAATATTATAAGAGAAGAAAACTATAGATTAATATCCCTCATGAACATATCTGCAGACATTGTCAACAAAATACTAGCAAGGATTATGCATCTTGACCAAGTAGAGTATATACCAGGAATGTAAAGTTGGTTTAACATTTGAAAAATCATTCAATGTAATTTACCTTATAGACTAAAAAAGATATGCCATAAGATCATCTTAATACATGAAAAAAAAAAAAAAGAGAAAAAGAAAGTATGTTTGTTCTCACAACATCTATTCAACATTGTACTTGAAGTCTTACCCAGGGTAACAGGGCAAGAAATAAAGACATATATATTGAAAAGTAAAACTATCTTCATGCGCTGATAACATGACCATGTTTGTTTAAAAAAAATCCTGAGATATCTACAAAAAGCTACAAGAATACTGCAATGGACTGAATATTTGTGCCCCCCCTCCAAATTCATATTGAAATCTTAACCCCCAATGTGATAGTTTTAGAAGGTGGGACCTCTGGGAGATGATTAGGTCATGTGGGTGGAGCCCTTGTGAAGGAGATTAGTGCCCTTATAAATGAGACCTTAGAGAGCTCTTATCTCCTTCCACCATGTGAGGATACAGCAAACAAGAAAGCAGACCCTCACCAGACACCAAATCTGCCAGTGCCTTGATCTTGGATTTCTCAGCCTCTAGAGCTGTAAGAAATAAATTTCTTATATATGTATAACTGAGTCACTTTGCTGTGCAGCAGAAATTAACACAATATTGTAAATCAACTATACTTCAATAACATTTAAATATATATATATAAAATAAATAAATTTCTTTTGTTTATAAACCAACAGTCTATGGTATTCTGTTATAGCAGCCCAGACAGACTAGGACAAATATGTAAGTTTAGCAATGTCACAGAAAACACAATCAACATATAAAAATCAACTGTATTTCTATATATGTAGAATGTAGAATTGGAAACTGATATTAAAAAGACCAGTTGCAGTAGCATTGAAAAAACATAAAATACTTGGAATAAATTTAACAAAATATGGACAAGATCACTACTCTTGCAAAACGTAAATCACTGCTGAGAAAAAATTTTAAAGCCCTAAATAAAAGGAAATATCCATCCCATGTTCATGGATCAAAAGACTCAACATTGTTAGGATAAAAATTCTCTCCAAATATATCTACAGGTTTTATGTAATCTCAATCTAAATCCCACTAGGTTGTTTTGTAAAAAATAAAAGATGATTCTAAAATTTGTATGGAAATGCAAAGGATCTAAAATAACCAAATAAGATTTGAAAAAGAAGAATAAAGTTAATGGACATACACTACTGACTTCAAGTCTTACAGTAAAGCTTCACTTATCAAGACACTGTGGAATTGACATGAAGATAGATATACCTATCAACAGAACAGAATAGAAAGCATAGAAATAGACCCACACATATACGGTTAATTGATTTTTAAAAATGAGGACAAGATAATTAACTAGGGATAATTATCTTTTCAGCAAATGGTGCTCAGAAAAATTGGAAATCTACAAGGAAAAAAAAAGTTTTACCTTTACTACAAACCATACATAAAAATTAACTAGAAATGGATCATAAACCTAAATACAAAAGCTAAAATTATGAATATTCCGTAAGGAAATGCAACAAACATTTTTTTCCCTGACTGTGTGGTAGTCAAAGATTTCTTCAATAAGCCATCAAAAGCATGACAATCTTAAAAGGAAAATGCATAAATTAAATGTCAAAATTAAAAACTTTTGTTCTTTCAACAATACTCTTAAGAAAATGAAAAGGCATGCAACAGACTCAGGTTGGGATAAAATATTAGCAAAACAGGTATCTAGGGGCTTCCCTGGTGGCGCAGTGGTTGAGAATCTGCCTGCCAATGCAGGGGACATGGGTTTGAGCCCTGGTCTGGGAAGATCCCACATGCCACGGAGCAACTAGGCCCGTGAGCCACAGCTACTGAGCCTGCGCGTCTGGAGGCTGTGCTCTGCAACAAGAGAGGCCACGATAGTGAGAGGCCTGCACACCGCGATGAAGAGTGGCCCCCACTTGCCACAACTGGAGAAAGCCCTCGCACAGAAACGAAGACCCAACACAGTCAAAAATAAATAAATAAATAAATAAATAAATAAAATTAAAAAAAACCAAAACAAAACAGGTATCTAATACAAGATCTATACCCAGACTATATAAAGAACTCTTAAAACCCAATAATGAGAAGAGAAACAATCCAATTAAAAATGAGCAAAAGATAAAGAAATATTTAACCAAAGAAGATATATGAATGGCAGATAAACACATGAAAAGAAAGTCAACGTATTTAGTCATTAGGAAAGTGCAATTTAAAACCA
This sequence comes from Eschrichtius robustus, assembly GCF_028021215.1. Taxonomy (NCBI): domain Eukaryota; kingdom Metazoa; phylum Chordata; class Mammalia; order Artiodactyla; family Eschrichtiidae; genus Eschrichtius; species Eschrichtius robustus. The sequence continues at coordinate 42,890,005 of NC_090845.1, forward strand.
TAATGAAATACTACCATAAGTGTAACCATAATGAAATGAAACCGTAAGTGTAGCTAAAATTAAAAAGGACTGCCAATACCAAGGGTTAGCAAGGATGTAAAGCTAATGGAACTCTCATAAATTGTAGGTGACAAGATAAATGATAAAATCACTTTGGAAAACAGTTTAGCAGTTTCTTATAAAACTATAAAATTAAAAATACAACTACCCATGACTCGTATTTTCCCAAGAGAAAAGAAAATATATGTCCATACAAAGACTGAATATTCATTGAATATTCATAAAGCTTTATTTATAACAGTAAAAAACTGACAAGAATCCAAATGCCCATCCACAGGTAAATGGATAAACAAATGTGTGATATTCATACAATAGAATACTACTCAGCAATAAGAAGGAACAAACTACCAATACATGCAACAGGATGAATCTCAAAAACATTATGCCCAGTGAAAGAAGCTTAACTCAAAAGGCTGCGTATTGTATAATTCCATTTACGTAAATCTCTAGAAAAGGAAACACAATCTACAGGGATAGAAAGCTGATCAGTGTGTGCCTTGTGTGTGTGGCAATGATGGGAATTATTTAAGAGAAGTACAAGGGAGATTTTGGGGGTAATAGAATGCTTTATATCTTGATTGTAATGGTTGTTAATGGGTATACACATTTATCAAAACGCTTCAAACTATACACTTAAGATGGTTGCATTTTAACATATGTAAATTATACCTCATTAAAGGTGATTTTTTAAAAAAAAATCAGTGTAATTCACCACATTAACTAAACAAAAAAGACAAAAATTAGATGACCATCTCAATAAATCTAGAAAAAGCATTTGATAAAATTCACTATCTACTCATGATAAAAACTCTTAACCACCTTGGAAGAGAGGAAAACTGTCTTAAAAGATGTCTACTTTACAAAGAAACTATAGTAAACATCACACTTGCTGGTGAAATGTTGAAAGCTTTCCCTTTGATACCAAGACAAGGATGCCCTCTATCTACCCTTCTATTTGACACTGTACTACATGTCCTAGCCAGTACAATTAGTAAATAAAAATAAATAAGAAGTAAAAAGATTAGAAAGAAAGAAAACTTATTCACAGATATATTTATATACATAGAAAACTTCAAAAGAATCTATAGTTAATCTTGGAATTATCAAGTAAGTTTAGCAAAGTTGCTGGATACAAAGTAAAAACAAAACAAAAAACACATGTTTATATACCAGCAACAATCCATTACAAAGTAAAATTTTAAGAAGGTACCACTTATAATAGCATCGTAAAAGATCAGTTACCTCTGAATCTAGCATATGATATGCAAGAGCTCTACATGGAAAACTATGAAACATTGTAAGAAAATAAAGAAGACCTAAACCAATGGAGAGATCCCAATATTCATGTACCAGAAGACTCAGTGAAGTATAAATGTCAATTCTCCCAAAATTTACTAACTGTAATTCCCATTAAAATCCTAAACTGTTTGTCAAAATTGACAATGGATTCTGAAATTTTATAACACAAATGCGAAATGCCTAAAATAAATATCCCAAGCAATATCAAAGAACAACAACTCTAGTGGATATCAAGAGGGAGGGGATATGGGGATATATGTATACGTATAGCTGATTCACTTTGTTATACAGCAGAAACTAACACACCATTGTAAAGCAATTATACCCCAATAAAGATGTTTTAAAAAAATTTATATGGCTTAGTAATAAAGACAATGTGGTATTGGCACAAGAATACTCAAATAAGCCAATAAAATAGAATAGATATCTAGACACCTACATATATGGGCATTTGACTTACAACAAAAGTGGCACTGCAGAGCATTGGGGAAAGTCTTTTCAACAAACAACGTTGGGTAAATTGTATAGCCCTATATTAAAAAGTGAAATTTGATGTCTAACACACCCAATTTACAAAATTCAATTCCAGGAGAACTGTAGATTTAAATGTGAAAGGCAAAATAACAAAAATTTTGGAATAGGGAAAGATTTTAAGCGGGTACACAAAACCCAGCACTTACTCTGAAAGAAAAGATTGATAGATTGAAATACATTAAGAATTTTTGATCACTGAAACCACTGAGAAAATAAAAGGGAAATCAGAGTAAAATATATTTGTAATAAAATAACAAACAGCTCACATCCAGGATATATGAAGAATTCCTACAGGTCAACGAGTAACCCAACCCAACATAAAAATGAGCAGGAGATTTGAACAGGTACCTCACCAAAGTGGATATCTAAATGGCCAAAAAACATATAAAAAGTGCTCAATTTCATTAATCATCATATTAAATGTACCATAAATATCATTAAATACCTAGCAGAGCGGTTAAAATTAAGAAGACGTACAATACTGTGTTGGTAAGGATGTGGAGCAATAGTAATTCCCATACATGGTTGGTGGAAGCGTGAAGTCTAACAATCACCACGTAGCACTGGCATTATCTATTAAAGCTGACTTATCCAAATTCCATGACCTAACACTTCTACTCCTAGGTATTCTCCAACAGAATGAGTGTACATGTCCCATCAGGTTGTAAGTAAAAGAACATTCATAGCAAGGTTACTGGATGCACAACTGGAAATATCCAAATGTTTACTAACATGGATTGAAATGCAGCAATGAAAATGAACAAACTACACCTACATAAAGCATGGATAAATCTCACATTTTTTGAGAAAAATAAGTCAAACACAAAAGATTATGTGCCATATAGTTCCATTTATAGAAACTTCATTAACAAACAAAACTAAGCTATAATTTTAGATTTTAGGAAAGGAGTTTCCTTTGGGGAGGGGGAGGGATAGTGACTGGGATGGACTCATCAGAATAGTGTTTCTGAAGCACTGGCAATATTCCATTTCTTGACCTGGGTGATGGTTACACAAATCTGTTCAGTGAGTTGTTCACTTATTTTATGTGCATTTTCCCATATGTGTGCTATACTTCAGAACTTAAAAATTTTAAAAATGGTAAAAGATATGAACAGGAAACTTACAGAAAACTCCCAAAGCTCAAATGCATATGAAAAGATGTTCATAATCATTAGTAACTAGAGAAATGCAAATTAAAACAATAATATATCACTTTACACCTTTTAGACTGGTAAAAACATCTCCAGTGAATCAATTATTGGCAGGGATATGCATAGGACATCTCATTCACTGATGTTGGGAGCAGAGACTGATCAGGCCATTCAGAGGGGTATGTTGTGTGTGCATGTGTGTGCGTGTGTGTGTGTGTGTGTGTGTATCTATTATGATCCAACAACTCCACTCATTATATATTCCAAATAATTTCCTACACAGATCCAGAAGGAGACATGTATTAGGATGTTTATTATGATGTAATTTGTGGTGGCAAGAAATTGGTTCCCATTTGGGGTCCATTACTAGAAATGGTATAGATGAAATGTGTTAGTTGCAACTCCATGGAGTACTATGCAGAATTAGAAGCAACAAATTAGACAGCAATGTGGACTGACCTTAAAAACATAGTGCTTAATTTAAAAAAAGAAACAGAATGAGCTATAACATAGTACCACTCATGTAAATTAAAAATACCTGGGACTTCCCTGGTGATGCAGTGGTTAAGAATCCGCCTGCCAATGCAGGGGACAAGGGCTCGATCCCTGGTCCGGGAAGATCCCACATGCCACAGAGCAACTAAGCCCGTGCACCACAACTACTGAGCCTGTGCTCTAGAGCCCGTGTGCCACAACTACTGAAGCCCACGCGCCCTATAGCCCGTGCACCGCCACTACTGAACCCGCGTGTTGCAACTGCTGAAGCCCGCATGCCTAGAGCCCATGCTCCACAACAAGAGAAACCACCACGATGAGAAGCCCACGCACCACAACGAAGAGTAGTCTCCGCTTGCCGCAACTAGAGAAAGCCCACGTGCAGCAATGATGACCCAATGTAGCCAAAAGTAAAAAAACAAAATTAAAAAAAATACCTGAATGCCAAAAACAAGATATATTTTCAAGAATGTATACAAATTAAATGATGTATATTAAACATAGTTAACTTTGGGTGGGGAGTGAAGGAAAATGGGAGTACAGGATGGTGATAAAGGAAATTTTTTTAAAGCAAGAAAGAAAAATGTAAATAGCCTGGATCAGACACCAACTTAACCAAATGATCAAAGTTAACATTACCAGTAATGGAACAAACCAACATAAAGTGCCTTCTGATATGATGCACCAAGGACACGATGTCACTTGTGTGGTATTCTTGCCAAACACATGTAACCTGAATTTAAGTAGAAGGAACCATCAGGGAAATCCAAATTGAGGGACAGTCTACAAAATAACTGGCTTGTACTCTTCAAAAGTGGCAAAGTCATGAAAGACAAAGGGAGGCTGAGGAACCGTTCTGGGTTAAAGGAAACTAGAGGTAGGACAACTATATGTGGCATCTTAGATTGGATCTTGAATGAGAAATAGGACAACAGTGAGACAAGTGATGAAAGCTGCATAAGGTGTCTAGATTATATTATCATATCGATGTTAATTTACTGATTTTTATAACTAGTTACATGAGATATTAATAGCTGGGAAATTGGCAAGGAGTATGTGAGCACTGTATTTTTGATATAATTCACATACAATAAAATTCATCCTTTCAAAGTGTACAATTCAGTAGTCTTTAATATATTCACAAAGTTGTGCAACCATTACTTGGACATTAATTCCAGAACATTTTCATCACTCCAAAGAGAAACCCTCTACCCATTAGGAGTCACTCCCCTCTCCCTTCTCCCCCTAGCCCTTGGCAACCATTCCTCTACTGTCTGTCTCTCTAAACTTGCCTATTCTAGAAATTTCATGCAAATGGAATCATACAATATTTGGCCTGTTTTGTCTGGCTTCTTCCACTTAGTGTAACGTTTTCAAGTTTCATTCAATGTTGTAGCACCTATCAGTACTTCATTTCTTTTTATGGCTGAATAATATTCCATTGTATGTATAGAACATCTTTTGTTTATCCACTCATCAGTTGATGGGAATTTGGGTTATTCCCAACCTTTGGCTATTATGAATATGAACATGTGTGCACATGTATTTGTTTAAGTATCTTCAGTTCTTTTACGTACGTACCTAGGAGTGGAAGTGCTTGGTCATATACATGGTAACTCTGTTTTAACTTTCTGAGGAACTGCCAAACTTTTCCAAAACAGCTGCACCATTTTAAACTCCTACCAGCACTGTCTTTAAATTATTTTGGTTAACTGTTTTAAGGTCTGAATTGTTTCAAAATGGAAAGTTAAAAAAGTGATCATATAGCCAGGGTGCTGTGCCTTTTCTAGGAAAAGCCAACATACCAACGTCCATCCTTTCCTGGGTCCCATAGAGTGAGAGAAAAAGTGAGAAAACAAGCCCCTAGTCATTTGTACCTTCATTCTTGCTTTGGGGATCAGTTCAGTACTGGTCCATCAGACTTGAGAGGGAAATGAAAACCTGACCATGTAACTAGGGGGTTCTTCTTCACACCAGCCTCCAGTGTCAACACTGTCTTGTTTAATGACAGCCAAAGGGACTCAGAACATCACAAGTACAGGAGTGGAGATGGGAGGAAGAAAACTGTCCCTTTGATAATTATAATTTATTAAACATAACCATGCTTCCCAGAGACTCTTCTCACTCTTCAAAAGCTGTCAACTAGCTCGAGTAGAATGACTTTCTCTTAACAGGGCACAAAGGCCAGTGACTTGGGTACAGAATAGACAATGGAACTGATTGGTGGATAGAAAGCCAAAAGACACACATACACACACAAAAAAAGCACAATCTTTTAAAAGCTCCAAGTCATTGGCTTTATTTTTACTGAATTCAGCATGGGGTGACAAAAATACATTATATCACTAAAATCGACTATTACATGCAGACATTTATCCTTTCATTCCGTATATTCATTTTCTACTTTAAATCTGTTAAGTCATATTCTTTTAAAATACATGTTTACTAACTAAATATCTCCAGTTCATATAACCAAGGGTTTATAACATCTCCTTTAAAAGTTATGTTCCTTTATTATTGAGAATTTAATGGTTTAGATTGGTCTATTTTTTTTAACGCTTAGAGATTTAAATTTATTTACCAGGAACAGAAAAACAAAACATAATATAAAAAATAGTTTTCCAGAAGCTATTTCCATCATTCTTTTCTTCCTTTTCTCCTGCAAACTGGTGGTTTATCTTTACAAGTTCTTGGTCATTCCATAAGAAAGCTGCTCTTCTTCCGGTTTCATAAGAGATGGTGGACAGTGGTAAAAAAAATCCAGTTTACTTAAATTCTAGAGTTCACTTCAGGGAGCAAACAATGGGGTGGGATATTGGGACAGAGTGAGAGATATGGATTCTGGTGAGACTGAGAGTCATTCACAAAAATTACAGGGCTGTGGTAAAAGGAGAACAAAAAGAAACCGGGTTCCTGCTGGTGGGCAGGAAGCCAAAATGAGTACGAATGGTGAGGTAGCAGGGCAGTGTGATGAGGCCCATAGGTGCTATGACTTCTGATAGTAAATATGAATAGAAACCAAATAATAATTACTAATAACATGTAGGTGACCAATCCTTGAGAGTTGAGGCAGAGAGAAGGAAGGATGGCATTACACCTGGTCTCTGGTTCATTGAGTTTCCCGGGCTGGTGTGTGACCATCTTGGTGAAATCATAACAAAATCATGTTTTGCTAAGGTGATCAGCTTTCATGGGGTCCTTTCTCTGCACTCTGTCCAATGATAAAGCCCACTGGCTTATGCCACCTGGAAAAGTTATTCCAAAACAGTATAGGTGAAGCATTGATGAAAATAGCCATGAAGAACGTGTTTCCAGGTAGCCTGAAACCCAGCAGACAATGTAGCTGTTGCCCAACAAACACAGAAATCTACATTGTATGCCAGGTTCATGCCCCAGACCTGGATGTTGTGCCTGCAAGCCTTCCCACATATGATTTCAACATAAATGCCCCCTGCATCCAAGATTTCTGGCATTTATCTTCTCTAACACAGGGAAAAGACAACCACAAATCACAAGTGCACTGCTGGGATGTATTTACTACAAATGAAATTTCCTTAAATTACCACATTATTCTGAGAATGCCATTTAAAAGTCAAGAGATGAAAAAGATGGATGGATGGATGGATAAGATAGATAGGTAGGTAGGTAGGTAGGTAGGTAGGTAGATAGATAGATAGATAGATAGATAGATAGATAGATAGATAGATAGACAGATAGATAGATACATAGACAGACAGATAGTTTTGTGACCAAATGATACCTTCCACAGGGGAGGGAGAGAGAGAAAAAACAGATAAACAATCCACAGATAAAATATCCAGATTCCTCCCCTTTGTGGTGCTGAAATCAAATGCACCTCATTACTCATAAAACCCTGATGGTTCCCACACTCCAGCTAATAATGGAAGACTTACCACCCACCCAAGAACTTAATCCTGTGTGTATATGTGTGTGTAAATCAAGGTAAAGCCTTATTATTGAGTACTTCCCAACAACCTCACTCAGGACACTGTAACAGAAGGTAGAAGATGCCATCAGAGACCCAGTAGCCAGATGTAGCTACTGATTACAAAAGACAGGATCTACACTGGCTACTGAGCCATTGAGGGTACCTACACATTCCAGCAGCTAGATGATCCGCAGCCTTCTAGGGAGGGGCTCTGTGGAAGGAAAGAGAAGACATCAATCCTGGAAACTTATGTGGGAATGGTATTAGGAGGTTTCAATTGCATATTTTCTTTATTGACAGTCTGACACTAACCCCATGTCTGCAGTTTAAAACAACCTCTAGATTTATTTACTTACTCAACATATGTTGATTGAGTGACATTGAGGAAAGTACCAGATACTCTCTCAGGTGCTAGAGAGCCAGCAGCAAACAAAAAAGATGAAATTCCCTGCCCTTCTAGAGCACGCATGATTGTCTGTGAGAAAATCTACAGTTGATTATTTGGCATGTTTTTGCAGTAAAATGTAAAAAAAAAAAAATATATATATATATATATAATGTATATATTTAATGTAAAAAAATGTGTGTATGTGTGTATATATATATATGTGTGTGTATATATGTATGTATATATATGTATATATATGAAAAACAAACAAGCAAACAAAAAACCCAATCCACCATTTCACTGTGGTCTTGGAGCATTTTTGTCTGCCTTACTACACTTTAACTTGGGTAATCCAGCAATGATGCACATATGTACAATAAAGAATACTGTATATTGCAGTATATTGTTTCCTCTATAAACTGAGGATGATGCAGTTATTTCTACCAAGTTTCTAAAACACCTAGGAAAACTGCAAAAAAGATACATGACAAAGTATCCAAAGCAGCATCTCACCGGTATGTCAGTTCCAAGCTTTCCTCCCATAATACCATGTAGGTATAAAAAAAGTTAGAGGATAGGTGTCTTCCTCATTGATTCATTCATTCACCCCAGAAATGCCTGCTGAGAGCCTTCTCCTTATTTTCTGCCAGGCACTGGGGATGTGACACTGAAACAAGACCCAGCACTCATGGAACTGAAAGGTGAAGATTTAAGGTGCAGGTAGGGAAAGACAAAAAGCAACTCAACAGGTACCGATGGTTATTTCCATTCCTTTTCCACAGTGAAAAGGAATGCTATTTTTCACAAGGCTTTTCATGAAAAGCCTCATTGCGGGTGTGACATTGGAGCAGATTCTTTGAAGGAGGAAGAGGAGAACTGTTCACACACCTGTGGTGAGAGAACATGGCAGAGAGAGGCGAGATTCAGAACAAAGGCCCCGCCCGAAGTGGGAAGAAGCCTGGTGTCTTGGAGAAGGTGTTCTTATATTAGCACATGACTGCTGTAGCCAATTATTGTTTTCCACTTTTAGGATTTTTTTTTAGAATGTAAATGACTATGCAAGTTTGCGCCAAGTACACACATTTTAGAATCTGACCTTCTTATGAATTTAAAATGCTTTGGCTATCACTTAGAAAAGATTTAGGAAAGTTATCGTCAATTGGAAGAAAGTCTATACTGAGAACTTTATATTAGTACAATTGGACTGAACATGAAGCTGGATGGGAATATTTATTGCCCAAAAGGTAGCTTTTAAAAAGATGTGTTAGGCAACATTGTAAATCAACTGTACTCCAATTTAAAATTTTAAAAAAATAAATAAATAGTTTAAAAATGTGCTAAGTGTAAGAAGAGACAACCAGCTTTCTGAGAGCTCTAAATATATAAATTTCGAGGGAATGATTTAACTATTTAATCACAGGTGTCTAATTTTAAGAGGGAACCCACTTGCCAAATTATAATAATAGTGTTTCACCAGGTGGTTAGCTCTTAGGAAAGGAGAAGGATGGAATTTATAAAGTGAAGTAGGTTTTTGTTTGATTGCTTGGGGTTTTTTTTTCTTTTTAAATAAATTAAAAAACAACTCAGTCTATGAAGTATATTTTGGCATTACCTAAAAAGCCAGGGCGTACATACCAAAGTAGGAAAAAAGACTGCTTAGACAGGTTTGGCTGAATCTTACCCTCAATATAAAATAAAGCATTTACAGAACATACAAACTTACATTTCATAAACCACTGAAACTAAATGTTCGTAACTATTTTTATGAATAATAAGACTAACAATTAAAGTGAGGCAAGGGTTTAGCTTGGTTAGTCTTAACACCAAAATCCAAAGGATCATCTTTTATAAATTTTGGTCTATATTTAGATTAGAAGAATGGCATTTTTAATTCTCAAAGCTCACCCTATCTATCCTCTAAATCTTCCTAAGTCAAAATAACTATAAAGTTAAGATAGTTTTCTCCCCTTATGTTTAAATTTATCTAGGTAATACAAAAAGGAAAAACTGTAAATAAAATTTTATTAAAGGTTACTCTATAGATTAGTGTCAACCACTAACCAATAATACACATTTTAAAGTTTATTAAAATATAGAGAATATATAAGAAATATACTATAGCATAGACTATTAACCAATAATACATTTTAGAAGTTTATAAATAAGTCAAACTAAAAATGGCAAATTACATAATTCTATTATCTAACAAGAAGACAATTAAACCCCAGGGACGGGTGAAAGAATTATAACCAAGGTACTCAATGCTCAAGTCCTATTCACAGTACAAACAAACAAAACAAAGACAATCATAATAAAAAAAAAACCCCGTCCATGCTGGCTAAAGACCATTTATTTGAGGTACACATAATGGGAAAGAGAGTTAAAAGGGAGGAAAAGACCGATTAAAAGTTAAGCCTGCTACCTGCTGTTGGAAAGCCTGCTTGGAACTGGGATAAGGACCATTTCTTGAAACATTAACCTAGAATTTGAAGAGCTGACCCTCCGGAATGAGAACAGGGGCAACCCATAAATCCAACCAAGAAGCAAAGAAACCCACTGATGTTTAAAGCCAAGCTGACATTTGCATCAAAGTTTCACTAGAAATTAATGAAATGCAGCTTCGTGGGTCATTCAACGAAAGGAAGAGTAGACGTCCCTGTCTTTTTAAGGGATTATCTGGATGATTCTATATTGCCTCCCCAAAGCATCCCTAACTTTAGAAATTGTAGTTTTTGGAAAGAAATTTTGACCCCAAGCACTGTACGTGGCAGTAAATGAAGAGGGATGAACAATTTCATAGCACTGCCAGAATGTTAACTTTACCAAGTCAAAATTGTAAAGTTTGGCTCTAGATGTCCCCTTCCAATCCCCATCCATGATTTTTCACATATTTTAGCACATGTACTAGCAGCCTTCTGGAACTAAATAGGAATATACGACAGCATATTTATGGATTTGACAGAACACACGCCAGTACATTACTCGAACAAAGATTTTACTTCTAACAAAAATTGCCTCCCATGGAGTAGATCTCATGTTAAGTGTTCTGACCACACATGCATTAAGATAGACAAACGGAAGCTATGTTAGCCGTTGGATATGTCTATTACCTGGATTGTGGTGATGATAATGGGTGTTTGCACACGTAAACTCATCAAATTGTACACATTAAATATGTGCAGTTCTTTGTATATCAATGATACCTCAATGAAATTGTGTACAAAAAACAAACAAACAAACTGCCTTCCACGTGGTTAAGAACAAAAGTCTAACTCTAACTGTAGCCCAGGAAAGAAATGCACACATATATGTCTACACAGTGTGCCGCGGGGTGAAATTATGCCCGAGGAAAAACCAACCTTTTAAATACAGGTGTCTAATTAAAGTACGTTCTTGTGAACTTGGATTCCTTTTGTGTTACGTTAGAGCATTTGAGCCAGGGTCTCACCATAACCAGCACGTGGCTGCAGCCCGTCCAAGTCTTGCATACCTGAGATCCTGTGACTACACTGACCAAAAACATTTACACCAGCTGATGGTCACTTGATTCTCATATCACTTATTTAGTAAATTGCTCGGCAAGTCAACTTGAAGATTGAGGTGAACGTTTTCTGAGATGTTGCTGCTCAAGACATTAAAAAAAAAAAAATTCCCTGCCAGATAACTCTAGTCTGAACAGACCTGGGAAGGGATGGGGTTGGCGCGAGATCCTAAAACAAGCTTCTAAAGGCGAAACCACTCACAGCCCATAAAGACACACTCAGACCAGTTTTTAAAAAATAATATTTAGCAATTAGGCACATGCCTTTAATCCTTCTCAATGCAAACCAATTTTTTTTAAACAACCATTGGATGAAAACATGAATCATTTTACTCGCTAAAAGCACTCAGAGAAAAAGGATAGTTTTCACCTAAGTAACTGCCTTTTTAAGGACAAGTTCCAGAAATTAATTGCACTAAATCCACGTGCAAATATCTCTCTCTCTGTCACTCTCCCCCTCTCTCAGAGAAACTCCTAAATTCTCTTCATACAATGTTGGCAGCGTGCAAGAGTGGTGAGGAATTCATCATTGGAAAAACAACGAAATAAAATAATCTGCATTCTTCTACCAATGATAAAAAAAGGGTATCAAAGTAAGGTGACTATTTTCTGAACCTGTAAATAATAGAAAAAACAGTTCTCCCAAGAATCCCCGATACAGACTTTTAATAACAATTAACCCATTACTATTCTATACTATTACTGGGGCCTTTCTAAATTTGGTCTCATTTCTAAGCCTTGTGCTATTTTCTAAAGGCGTTGACATCACATACGCCTAACAGTGCAGGTTTCATGTATAATCAAATCTCTACCAAGCCTCCGCTTTCACTACTATACAGAACTCCTTTTGTCACCAAGTGTTCTCATGGTACAAAATTCTTCGTTTGGTCTTCCTTGACTCTTCCCATCAAGTTTCACTCAGCTCAGATGCACTAAGGAGGAGCAAATCCTTGGCCTCTACATACTGCTTGCTCAGCCCCCCTCTTCGCCCTCTGCTGGGCCTGGCTCAAAGAGATTCTAGAAGAGTCTAGAAGGATTCTAAGGGGCCTTCCCGGAGTCCTCCGAAAAGTTAGCTGCATGCTACTCAGGGCCAGCTCCCTGATCACTCAGTCTGTATCTCAGGCAGAAACACAAGCCAAATTGTTCTTTAATTATTTGTTTAGAAATACATCTCCCTATAAGAATATGAGCTCTGTGAGGGTAAGGATTGAGTCCCGTTCTTTTGAGACTCCCCAGGTACTAGCAGGTACACTGGATCATAGTCATCTTTTAATAAATATTTGTCAAATAAGGAAATCTGAGTGACGTGCCTGGCACCTGTACTGATATTCTTCAAAAAACAAAATAACCTAAAACAACAGGAGACTATCTCCACTTCAGGAAAATTCTTACATTTCTTTATCCTTTAAACATTACTCACTTCCCATCTCAGTTTTATGGTACTTTTCTATAATATCTGTGGGTGCTTATAGGATCAAGCTATTTGTAAAAGAGGATATTTTCCTAACAGAAGTGCAGACTAGTGAAAGCACTCTCTCAAGGTGAACATCTCTATACAGTCCCTTGTAGCACAAGGAGAATAGCCTTGTAGCACAGAAGATGGGGCTCAGGAAGGCTATCCTAACTGCCTTCATTCCACAGGACAAGTAAACTCTGATGAAATGGAAGAATTGAGACAATTGAACAGGTAATGGCGGGGGATGGGAGAAGAGGATAGAAGGAAGAACAAAGGGAACATCCATGGGTTACAATTTCCTTTGGTTGTGATGGCTATGAAATGAAGTATGTTGTGAGCAAATGAAGCCTCTTCCAAAAATCATACATGTCTACCAGCAGCTAACATTGGGCTTCAATTATTATGAGGTCTATGGTAGCGTGTTGATTTTTTTTAAACATCTTTATTGGAGTATAACTGCTTTACAATGGCATGTTAGTTTCTGCTGTGTAACAAAGTGAATCAGCTATACATATACATACATCCCCATATCTCCTCCCTCTTGCGTCTCCCTCCCACCCTCCCTATCCCACCCCTCTAGGTGGACACAAAGCAACGAGCTGATCTCCCTGTGCTAGTTAGCATGTTGATTTTTAAAATTATGTGGTTTGTGTAAATGGCTCATACCACAAAGGAAGAGAAGGGGAGACAGCTAACAGACAAGTGTGAAGATTTGGAGGGGCTAATAAAAATGATTAGAAAATGGTGGAGTGCAACTAGAGATTATCATATTAAGTGAAGTGAGTCAGAAAGAGAAAGACAAATACCATATGATATTACTTATTTGTGGAATCTAAAATATGACACAAATGAACCTATCTATGAAACAAACAGACTCACACACATAGAGAACAGACTTGTGGTTGCCCGGGGGGCTGGGGGAGGGACGGATTGGGAGTTTGGGGTTAGCAGATGCAAACTATTATATGTAGGATGGATAAACAACGAGGTCCTACTGTAGAGCACAGGGAACTATATACAATATCCTGGGATAAACCATAATGGAAAACAATATTAAAAAGAATGTATGTATGTGTATAACTGAGTGACTTTGCTGTACAGCAGAAATTAACACAGCATTGTAAATCAACTATACTTCAATTAAAAAATTTTTTTTTAATTGAATGTGTTGACAAAAAAAAAAAAAATGGTGGAGGGCTAAATGTAGCATATATCATACTTACTGATACTATCTGATGACCTAGCAGCTACAGCACCCACAAGACGTTTAGCAAGGAGGAATAAGATGAAAACTTGAATGGTACTTGTGTAACAAGAGAAAATGGGAACGTTAATTAAGATTTATAGAGAAAGACTCTTCTGATATGTGTTAAATAAAGGAAAAGGGGGTAATTGTCTACTTTGAAACTTCTAGAGAATGCATCAAATATTCGCTCCCAGAGTGGGCGCCACCCAGTGGATGTGTGACCAGTTCGCCAACTGGTCGTAAGGAAACAGAGTTTCAGCGGTAATAACTCAGTACAAACCAAGGGCCATGAAAAGTCTTGCCAACAGCATTTTTCTCCACCTTCTTCTCGCCTTATTAGTTGATGATCCCAGTGAAGGGTTTTTGACAAGGGACGGACAGTTCTGTAGAACAAATGAAAGTGTTCAGGGAAACACTATCCATCTAATTAAAAGTCAGATTCAAAAAAATAATGGAGGAAAATATCAAAAGATTAAGCTCTTGGCTCACAGTTGGAGACGGATTTTTGAGATGGTCACAGAAGTAGTCTGGAATGGAAAAAGGAAAAGGGATACCAAAGAAGGAGGGCCATTGAAGAGAGCAAAGAGGAGAGACGTCAGTCAATACAGCCAAAAGGGAGTAGAAGAGAAGCCCAACACTCATTTACAACACTGAGGCACTCATCAATGGGGCAACAGCTTCATGGCCATCCTCTGTGAACTAGCTAGAAAAGGAAGTTTACCAGATGGAGAAAACCAGAAGGATACAGGAGGAGTGACTCTTGGGAGTTTAAAAAAAAAAAGTTAGAAAAGGTGAGCATCCGGAGTCCAAGAGAAAGGGAAGATTATTCATAGGCCTGGGCAAAGTCAAGAGATGAAGGAAGGAAGTCTTTCTTCCTGTGCGGGGTCGGGGGAGCAGCAGTGGCAACCTTTATCGCTAGGTTGAAAGGGGAATTAACAGAAACAAAACTACGGTTTATAGTGATGGTAAGTAACACTGGGGAAATCTGGTTCCTCTTTCTGTGAGTGGAGAAAGAGGTCAGGAGAGGTACTTGGCACTGAAGGATAGTATAACCTTGAAAGGACTAGCTCAAAGAGGACAAGAGAATGTGTGTGTGTGTTGGGGGGGCTACAGAAGTCATTTTTAGTCAAAAAGGAATAGCAAAAGCCTCTCATTTAGAGAAAAGGGGGGCTATAAGGAGCTCAGAAATGAAGGGGAACCCTCGACGTCTAATGAGAACACACTAGATGTAACATGGCAATTCTAGAAGAGCAGTCAACCTCAAGAGCCCCATGAGCAATCCAAACCACCAGACCAAGCTTTCCTGGGGTATCCTGCCTGCGGCTATACATCCCATGTAGATGTCACAAGCCAGGAATGATCCCAATTTACTAAGCCCAGAATTGCCTGCTCCCCTTCCTGACCCCATGTTCGTCCTCCTGCCTCCCATTTCTCGCTGGGAGGCAATGGCATCAAACCTGTTGAAATTTCTCACGGACAATTACTATTCATTCTGACACTCTCTTTTAAGTCCTAGCCTGCTTATTGAACTTTCTATAGTCTGGGGAACAAACTGTAAAAAAAAAAAAAAAAAAAAAAAGCCATCCATACGATGATAATCCTTTTCATGCTGAGAGTCAAACTCATCTTACTACTGGAAACACTAAAAGTTAATGCAAACCCTATGCTGACACAAGAGAGCTGTTATGTACATCACCACTTTTCTTTCATCTCTGCCCCTATGGAGGCCAGGACGGGCCACAGAATCAGGGATGGAATAAATGGAGGTACTTAAAAGGGCAGAATCTAGAGGATTTGGTAGAAAAAAAAAAAAAAACAAATAGGTATTCCCTAGATTGAGTTTCATACTCAGACAAAACCTTACAATCTTTGTACGCTCTTATTATTATATCTTCTGATTTTCTAAGGTTAAATGAACCTCAATAAATTTTAAAATCATGAATAAAAAGTTGAGAAACTAGAATTCTCGAGACTTGGTCAAGAAAACACGTCATGTTTTGTTTTAGATGTGCCAGTAGGGACAGACAGAAAACGCTTAAGAAAATTGTCATTTTACCAATATATGAAATAACAGGTTACAAAACAGCATTACCCAAAGTGTGTTCTTTGGAGTATTAAACCAAGAGATGACTCAAAAAAAACCCTAGGGCTTCCCTGGTGGCGCAGTGGTTGGGAGTCCGCCTGCCAATGCAGGGGACACGGGTTCGAGCCCTGGTCCGGGAGGATCCCACGTGCCGCGGAGCAGCTGGGCCCGTGCGCCACAGCTGCTGAGCCTGTGCTCTTGAGCCTGTGCTCTAGAGCCTGCGAGCCACAACTGCCGAGCCTGTGTGCCGCAACTACTGAAGCCCATACACCTAGAGCCTGTGCTCTGCAACGGGAGAGGCCACCGCAATGGGAGGCCCACGCGCCGCGGCGAAGAGTGGCCCCCGCGTGCCGCAACTGGAGAGAGCCGGCGTGCAGCAACGAAGACCCAACACAGCCAAAAATAAAAATAAAATAAAATAAATAAATTTATTAAAAAAAAAAAAAAACCTACAGTTCTTGGAATCTATTAAATTTAGGAAATGTTGTAGACGTACCATATGCCCCTCTTGAAGTTTCGATACAAACATGAAAGGTTCTGAAAAGTCCTGCAGGAGAGGAACTTATTTAATGTTGTTCAACCCAGCTTTTCCTGAACTTACTGGACCACAGAATTTTCTCCCTGTCTCCTGAAAATGTGTTTTGTACTAGACAGTACTAAAGCCTACACTGGTCCCCGCACAGTTTATCACATACACTAGGGAGAAGTTTGGGTGGCCACAGACCTGTCAAGAATTCTGCTGAGGAAGCTGCCCCCAAGCCAGGAATGTGAAAAGGAAGAGGGATACTGAAGACAGAGGGCCACTGAAAGCGACAGAGAGCAAGGGCACATGTCAGTCAACACAACCAAAGGGAAAGGGGGTGCCGGGCATGGGCCAACCTTCTTGGCTAAGTAAACTCTAATGGCACCTGCGTCTTCAGCTCTATGCTGTTTCCTTTCAAAGCCACCAGTTTCCGTGGCTGGGACAAAACGAATGACTGTTGAGATCTTTTAAAGAAGAATTTAAAATAATACAGTGCACCAGATTTCATTTATAATGAAACACGGCAATCTTGATGGAAGCCACAGTGCGAATAATGGAATTAAGCTCTCATGTTTCCTTGTTGGTTTTACAAAGCCACCCGCTCAGTACTGTGCCATCCGTAATCAGGCCGGATGAAGGCAATCACGTAGTAAATGTCAACACCCGCTGTGTATACAGTACTGCCCAACTATCACAGTTCTTTCACATCCAAGTCTTTGACCCTTACAACAACCTTGTGAAGCCTGTGGTTGTGTTATTATCTATTTACAGATGGCGAAACAGGATTAGAGGGGATCATTGCCATGAACACCTCATATACAAATAGAAGGGACTCTAGTAACTGCTTGACAAATTGATGAGCAAAAAGTCCAGGCCAAATACTCAATGACATGAGTTTGGGGAAGCAGCAAGGTGCCATGGGGAGAATGGTGACCTCTGCCTAAGAAGATGGGGGCTCTGTGATCCAGGCAAACAGCTTGGCTTCACTGGGTCTCAGTTTGCTCCCCAAGCAAATGAGGATAATACTTACCCTACCTATAATGGGATCATTGAGATGACCCCACAAAATGAGGTTTATTAAAGTACTTTACCAATTTTCATGCATTCTGCAAATAGAAGAGATTTTATTTCTCTCACAGTGGTAGAATACGATGGTAGTATTTTCATGTCTTTGCAATCTGAACCCTGCTTCAGATGCTTTAGCCCCCATCATACAGTGAGTGCTACAGTAGTTGTGTTTAAGTGCAAATGCTAATAAACCAGGGCTGGACCAGATACTTTCTGAGCCACTTGCTTCAACACCTTGTAAACAGGAGGAACTAAAGCAATGGCAATTATTACAGTTTAACTTTGGTTTCTCATCTGTACTAAAAGGTTACATTTCTATCCCCAAACCATTAAAACTTCATCAGTTTTTTTCTCTTAAGAGATGCTAAGTTTTTATTTTGCCAAATAAGGGCATTTTTAAACCCCTCCATCTATAAAAATGATTTCTCATTTTTTTAGGTTTTTTTTTTAAAATTAAGAACTAACACAGTAAACTGCACATATTTAAAGTGTACAATTTGATAAGTTTTGGCATACATATGCACCAATGAAACCATCACCACCATCAAGATAATGAAATTATCCACCAGCTCCAAAGCTTCCTCATACCCTTTTGTAATCACTCCCACCTGCCCCCTCACAGCTCCCCCACTCCAAGCAACCACTGATTTGCTTTCTGTCACTATAGATTGCTTAGCATTTTCTAGAATTTTATATAAATGGAATCATACAGTATGTACTTTTTTGGGGGGGGTCTGGCTTTTTTCACTTAGTGTAGGGTCATCTGTGTTGTTCAGTATATCAATAATTCACTCCTTTTCACTATTGAGTACAACCTGCTGGTGGACATTAGGGTTATTTCCAGTTTTTAGCAATTACTTACAAAACTGCTGTAAACATTCATGTACAAGTCTTCATAGGGACACATGCCTTCTTTTCCCTAGGAGTGGAATATCTGGATCAAATGGTAGGTGTATGTTTAACATTTTAAGAAACTGCCAAACTGTCTTCCAAGATGTTTGTATCATTTTACACTTTGACCTACATGTATTATGAGAGTTCTAGATCCTCCAAAAACTTGCCAACACTTGGTATAGTCAGCCTTTTTAACTGCAGCCATTCAAATAGGTGTGTAGTGGTATCCCATTGTCTTTTTCATTTGCATTTTCCTAACGACTAACGATGTTGAACATCTCTTAATGTGCATATTTGTCATTTGTATATCTTCTTTAGTGAAGTGTTTGTTCAAACCATTTGCCCATTTTTTTCTATGTTGTTTGTTTTCTAATTATTAAAAACCCCAGTTTTTTTAACAGATGGTACAAGACTGGTAACTAAGAACTCAATCAAAATTTTACATAATTCATGGGTACCCAAGAGGATAAAAACTTCACAATGATTATTTCCTAAAACCTATGCTGAACTAAAATATTCTCTAAATGTTATGACAAACTTGAAATTCTTCTAAAGCTTGAAAAGAACTTTATTTTTTATCAGTATTGCTGCTAAGTCTACACAAGTTCAGAACTTAATAAAAAAGTAATTATATTTCCATGTATTCTACTAGTACCTAAACCATCTTAGTTCCTCCTCAGTGCATTAGCTGAAAATCACCAAAGTTTCTGTCTCTAAACCACATTTCACACTTTGTACTAATTATATTCTAATCCCATAAGATCCCATTTTCCAAAAGTAATTTTTTTATGTCAGACGTGTGCCTACATTCAAAAAGTGACAAAGGCCAAAACCTCTGTCACGTTGTTTGTGCAAACAGTCACAGCTAAAATGTGATTTGCAAGCATGAAGAAGAATTCTCCTTTAAGATCTGTAGAGCAGGCTGGATTTGAGGGCTGCTACGGGCTTTCCTTTGAGGAAAAGCAGGCCCAGTTCTGCTGTGCAGGGCCATCGGTTCGCAGCTCAATTGTTACAGTTGATGTGGGTTTCCTTTTAGATGCCTGGAAAATGACTCTGCTGACCACATCCACATTCTGAAATACTTTTTGAGAACTTGTAACCAAACTGCAGGAACTGACTCATTTTGCAGTGCCCAGCTACCACACAATCGTACCAGAATAGACTCCAGTCAAAAGCAGAAATAGCAAGGTCTTAGAACACAGGCAACAAATTGCCTATTTATATGGGGGAAGAAAGGGGGAAATCCCAGGGTGCATGGGGCAAAACGGCTCAAGCCCCGAGAGACCATGAGACGTGACCAGCCTGAGAGGAAGGACCGAACAGAACACATGACTTCATGGGCAACATATGTGCTTCCCTCAAAGCTAGAAGTCATAGGCTGATAGAAAAGGAACCTTAATGTCTAGCTCTCCATAGTCCACCTAGAAAGTAGATTCAGTTGAGAGAGATGTACGCAGGAGGATTTGGGGGGGAGATGGTGTCTTGAATGCCCATTCCTGAATTCCTTGCTCAGGAAGTCAGCAGCATGCCCCTCATCTCCCAGGAGATGAGCAAAAATGGACATCCTATCAGGGATGCCAGAAAGAAGTCAGGCCAGGGCCCGGGGACACCAGGGCTTAGGACCAGAGAGATTTGCCAGCACCCTGAGGCTCCCCTACGTCCTTCGTTATCCGTTTCTACATCTTTCTCAGCTCCCAACGCGGTTCATCCAAGTGGGTCAGCTTCCTCATGATGTGCGAACTCTCACTCCCTCTCTCAGTGCAGAGTTCCTACCTTAGGTGGAAGATGGAAAGGAGTAAACTAGGCCCTCCTCCACGAAACACTCTATGTTCCCAAGGTACTGATTTCTCCTCCCCACAAGTGAGACTGTCATTCTCTCAGTCAGTTTCAGCCAGAGGAGGTAAGGAAATCCGGTCCAGTTGAACTAAACTATAAATGACAAAAGCAATAACTCTTTTCTGCAGGTGGCTCCCTGGCTAAAAGAATATGAATGTTAACCCAAATGCATAACTAACTAGTCAGGCTAGGTCAGGCTAGGTGATAAAAGTTAGATGGGAAGTCTCAGGTGATGTAAAGTAAGATAAACCTGGACCATACCTCCAAAGAGCTACCAAGTCCCTGCTAAGCCCTGGTTGTTATCAGGCCTGGTGACATGGTCCAAGGTTGATAAAATGACCTATATATACATTTTATGTCTCACCTCACTGAGGCCATGTCTCTTAACATGTAAACTCCAAGATAACAGAAATTATACCTACACCTTATACAAAAGGTAGGACTTTTAATATCAGATATTGAGAGTAAGAGAATGACAAGGGGCTGCAATTCATTTACACCAATCAACTCTATCTTTAAGAAACTGCAAAAGTGTTTTCTTCCCAACTGGTCAACTGCTTTTATTTTCCCATGATCCCCTTCTGCCTCCAACTGTGAAAATGAACACTGTGTGACACGACTTTTTAACCCGTATCAAACAATAAATTTTCATACAGAATTCTAAGAGGGAACCTATCAATTGATTGAACAGAAAACGAGGCGCTACAAAAACCATTTTGAACACAGAATTACTTAAAAACCACGCAGTTCAAAAGTCTAAACTATTTCTCACCGAGTGTAAAATCAGCAAAGACACACCCCATCAAAAGTACGTTTGGGGCAAGTATAAATAGAATCGAAGCATCCCACTGCTAGAAAACTGAGTAACCTCACGCCTCTGAGGAATAGATACGACAGGAAAAAATTACCCACTTTTGGATCTTTAGCTGATAAGGAGTTGATAGCTCAACTTTATCTTTCTTTACCAAGGTTTTCATATCATCATAATTTAAATGAAAAAAGTAGCATTTTCCCAAAAGAGTGCCCTGCACAACTTGTACACACTCTGGTCATGAGGCACAATGGGCTGGACTCCCCAGGTTCCCTGCAGAAATCACCTGTCCCTTCGGAACACCATCCTCCTTCTCTTCTGTTATCGTCTCCCACCTTCTAGCAGCTTCTTACTGTGGCCAACAGGGCCCTACGTAATCTGCAGTTCACTACACCTCCAGACCTCATCGACTACTTTCCCACGGGTAAACCTCTGCACAAATATCACAACATCAGAGAGGACTTTCCTGTCGGCTCTAGATAAAGCAGCTCTTTCCCGGACCCCTGGGTGCGACCTCTCTGTTGGACCAGGTTTTATTTTTTCTCTCTAGCACCTTCTAACGCCTGGCATCTACTTATTGGTTCAATCACTGTCAGCCTGCCCCCTCCATGCAATCAGGGACCTTGTGCACTGCTGTATTCCCAGACTAGGAACACCATCTGGCATGTAGTACGTATGCAATACATTTTTGTAAAGTGAACATCTCCCACCTGATAGCTTGGCCAATTGTTCTGCTACAAGCTTATGAGGTCTGGTTGGCACCTGGGACACTTTTTGTTAACATCTTATCAAATACTCCATACTTCAAGGGCCAGGTGGACAGTGTGAAGAGAAATTAGGCAGGGGTTGGGGAAGAAAGAACAGTTTCTTTATACTCTCCCTGCTCCCCAAGGGTAGAAGATACCGGAGAATCTTTCAGAAAAGGTAGAAATTTACTATCTTTATCGACCTAACTTGTCACAAACAGTCCTTACTTGATCTAGCTCAGAGAGAAAGAGCCCTGAGATCGGGAGCCATCCTTTTAGAGGTTGAATGATTTTGTTTTTAAATTTACATTCACATTTCCTTCCATTGGGCCGTATATACCTACTGTGGATGTAGACTTCGCATTTCATGCTAAAAGATATAAAGCATTTTCATCGCCTTTGTTGCTGTGGCCAAACCTGTATCAGAAAACACACAGACAAAGTTTGTGCCATTACAAAGAGTTTGAATGGTTAGTTATGTGTTTTTCAAAAACTATGCAAAATAACACCCAAGTTTAAATCACTGCGAAATCACACGTAAAGATGATGACCCAGTCTGCCTTGAGGAATAGTATTCCTAACTGCAGCATGGTACCAAGTAACACTTCTTGAAGAGTTAGTAGTATAAACCCTCCTCCCTATCCTCATTTCCCCCAAAGAGAGGGTATCCCTCATTTTTTCCCACCTTTACTTGGAGATATTTTCAAAAACTCATAATAAATTTAATCGAGGGCAGAACAGGACTTTTTACCTCCACATTGGCTTAAATTCTATTTAAAAATGATTTTCCAAGACATCGTTGTGGAGGCCTTTGTTGTCTCTTAATTTTCTTCAGAGAAATGAGTCAAAAGCTTGGGGGAATTCTTAGACCGGATTTACTGACAGATTCCCTACTATGAGCCCTCCTTCCACCACCATTAAAAGAAGAAAGAAAAAACGTTTCTCCGCATTATTTTCCTGTCATGAGCCCTTTTTTCCCCCTTACTTTAAAAAAGAAGTCCGGCTGCCAAAGGAAGATGCTTAAAGTCTTTAATGAATGTCAGTCTGTGAAATGTGCCTTGCCTCCAAGATGGCAAAGGATCAAATAAAAGATGTAGTCACTAAGGTGAAAGGAACCAAGAGTGAGTTGGTAGTTACTCCTCCTTCCTTCCCCTAATGGACCCTCCACCCCGTCCTTTCTTTCATGTGTCTGCAGGTAGGCGTTGAATGAGTTACACGAGAATACGGATAAATGAATGAATGAATGAAAAAATGAACGAATGAAGACAGACATGCTTAATATATCCTCCCATGGGCAGGCTCAGTCCAAGGCCAAGGGAATTTTTAAAGAGATTTCTAAGCACTCAGAACCCACGGGCTACGGTGACCTGCCCTTGCCTTCTAAACCAAATTCTTAACCTATATTTGAAAGAG
Source organism: Eschrichtius robustus (assembly GCF_028021215.1). Lineage (NCBI taxonomy): Eukaryota > Metazoa > Chordata > Mammalia > Artiodactyla > Eschrichtiidae > Eschrichtius > Eschrichtius robustus. The sequence goes on from NC_090845.1 coordinate 42,913,501, forward strand.
GAGGAAATTCTCAAGGTGAAACCCCTTTCCCATATTCTGAAAATTAACTCCTCATCCAAACAAAGGGCTTTATGCACATAGATGGCTTCTTATAATTCTTTACTTACAAATTCTGCCCCTCTAGATTACACCCAGAATGAGATGGAGATAAAGGAGAAAATATTAGTAATCACAGATTCTTACTCATCTTATTTTCTATGGATGAATGCTATACTGATAGAAGAATCTCCAGAAAGGCTGATGAAAGTGCATCCTTAGGACCCGAAACACATACCTCTCCCTTCCACCCTCATTTTCAAGTGAAAACATTAGAGAAAAAAATAGGGGAAGTTACATGAGTAAATGTGTTAGTGCATGAGATCAACTGAAAACAAGGAATTCCCCTCTTGGACTTCAGTGGCCTAATTAAAACTCATAAAACACAAGTGACTAAAACTGTTCCCAGAGATCTGTGTAATAAGAAGCAGAAAAAGTCAATTTTGTATTTCAATATTGAGAGGGCCAGGCCTGGAAGATGTGACACTTCGCAGAATAGAGATGAGAAGACCATTTCTGAGACTTTCAAGTTCAATCAACTTTTATTCTGCTTTTCTGCCAGAAGTACTTACCGTCTGTACTGGTGACATCTTATTTGGATGTAGATTCTGGTCCCACAGCTTATCAGCTGAGTGGCCCTAAGCACATTCCTTTACCTCTCTGTGCCTTAGTGTCCTCACCTATGAAATGGGCATAATAATTGCACCAATGGGTTGTCAAGAGGATTACACAGGTCAATGTGGGTAGAGTACTCACAACTGTGCCTACCCAGAACATGGGAAGCGTGCCAGAAATGGCAGCCACCATTATCATCACTGTTTTGCTTAATCTGGTGTGAAGAAAAACATATAGCTTAGAACGGATCCACAGGCTTTGAGACTAAACTGAAGTCTGTTTCCGAAAGGATCTGGGAAGGAACTCAAGCGTGTTAAGTACCATTATTCCAGGGACCACAGCATGTGCTTTACATGCCACGGCCCTGGAAGCTAAATACTGATGCTCTATTCTCTGGGGCTTACGGACATAAATGGGATAACTTACTCAGCTAGCAAGGGGCCAAGTGAGCTTAAAGCACAAGTCTACTTATTTCCAAAGCCTGGGCCTCTTAGGGGGCAAACACATCAATGGATGCTGTGAACAGGTACCGTCTTGGGGTCATATGAACCACTGTCACATACTTGATACTCACTGGAAAATGTCTGGATGTCTGGAGGTTTTTTTCAGGTAATCAGAACTTTGAAAGCACCTTGTAACGTTTTGCTGGGCCTGTACAAAGTCACTCAGTTTCTCTCATTGTTAAGAACTCTCGTCTCACTTTATATATATCACACAACTAATTGAGAGAAATCAATGGGTTTTCATTTGAAAAGTCTTTATCCATCTGCTTTAAGAAAGGTGAGAAAACTAAGCTTTCTTCTAATACCACCACCAGCCATGGGCTTTCAGTAAAACAGGTGCTTAAGGAGAATTAAACTCTTCCGAGGCAGAAAGGGAAGATCATTTAAAATAAAGCCTTAGATTGCCTTTCATAATCAATGACTCCATCTTCTACCTTAAAGTAACCAGTTACACTTCGTTTTTAAGCAAGTTATTACTTTGTTAGATTGACCATTTAAAAGAAAGCAACTAGAAACTATTTTGCTATTAAAATATAGCTAAGAAAAACAAAATGTCTCAATTATATTGACTTAACAAAAGTATTTTATATTCAACTTTTATATGCATCTAATCTGTTTTAAGAATTTAAAGAAAAAAAAGAATTTAAAGAAAATCAACTCTATGAGCGTTCTAATGATGTATATACACGACCATATTATTTATAGTTCATAATATCTATGTATTTTTCAATTTTATATTTTAGATTAACCTAAATACTTTGGAATGTATAAACTAGAATAAATATAGGGTAGAAAGACAATAGGTTACACAGTTGAGAATTTAAGAACTTGAGCCAGGAAATGTCCAAGATTAAATCATTTACATTCTTTAATATGTAGAATGATTGTTTTATATTCATTTTTTTTAAATTTTTCAAAGGAAAAGAATAGCAAGTAGGCGAGTTTAAGATGTTTTCACTGGAATAAATGTTATGTATTGTTCTCCAGTTCCTTATCTAAATTGAAGGTAATTCATAAGATACAAAAGTATTTTACTTTGCATGTTTCCCTTAGTAATTTAAAATTGTCTTGATTTTAAAAATACTCAATGATTATATTCAAATTTGGCTGAGTTTCCTCTCCTGAATGAAGACATGGGTTCTCCAAATTCTGACTGCACAATCGAAACAGTTTGTTTAAGAAAAAGAAATTCTCGTGGTTGTGAATATAAAAATAACTAACAGTAAGAAAACTCCAATGGGCAGAAAAAATTTCATTATTTATGATAGTCTGAGATTGATAGGAGGGAATGAGTTTGAATAAGGAGATCAAAGAGAAATAAATCTAGGACCCTTACATTTGTTCAAAGATAACATTACTGCTAGTATTTGACTGAAATGCCAAACAAATAACTAAGTAAAACATATAGTATGTCAGACAGAGATAAGTGCTAAGAAGAAAAATTAAGCAAGATAGTGGGATAGGGAAGTTGGGAAGTAGAATGGGGAAGTTGCTATCAGCTTGGAATGAATTTTTATCCTTAGAAATATAGAGGTATTGGAGAGACACCTTATACACTTCTTTGAGAAGTATTGTTAAAAGTATCCTTTTGTGGCTTCAGGGTCATGCAGCACAAGGTCCACAGGGACCCTTGCTGTGTCCAGTGTGGCTCCCACGCCAAGGAGTTCACTCCCTCTGCAGTGACCCGTGTCCTTCTCAGAGCCCAGACCTCCTGCTGGGTTAAGGGCCCAGGAAATGTCTCCAGAAAGAGACTCTTCCCACTATTCCAGATCATTTCCTTGGGGCGGAGGAAAGAGTTATTTTGTGCATCTTCATTTTTCAAGATAAAGAAGTCAGGCTGACTGCTGATGGAGATCCTGTTGGGAAGCCTATAAAGAGATAAAGAGCCTCTCAGAGCCCTGGGACACCCACCCTCCCACCGAGGAAAACCTGTTCTAAGCATTCTTCGGCAGGCCCCTGGTAATGACCATGGTGGTGATGTCTGATGACACCAGGAGCGGGGTGACTAGGAATAAACAGCTGAAACGCCCCTGTGACTCAGTCAAGAGTTCCAGTGCCACATGTTCAGGCCTCCCTCATACCTGAAGCAGACTCATTAAGAGCAAACCTCAGCCAGACTGCTTGCTTCCCAATCTTGGCTCTATCGCTTCCTGGCTGGGACACTTTGGGTAAGTTGCTTCACCTCGTTTCTCCATGTAAAATGGGGATTAAAAACCATATTGGCCCTCTTCGGTTTTTGTGAAGATTAAGTAAGTTAATATATGTAAGGCATTTTATACCAAAACACATCTACTGAGCATCTGCCATGTGCCAGACACTGTTCTAGATGCCAATGATTCGTTTAGAGCAGTGCCTGGCATATAACGTGAGCTCAACGTATACCAGTAATGAGAGGTCTACAAATCCTTATCTCACTCTCAGATTGATTATTATGATGATGATTTTATAAAGATAATAGGGTAACTATTCTATCTATATAAAACTCCAGCAGTCCATGATCAAACACATTAATAATTTCTACAGTAAAACATAAAAACATCCTACTAATTGGGATAAATAAAGACTATAAACACTGGCTTCATGTCAGTTTAGGTCAGGATTTGCTACCAAATTTTCTACATTAAAATCTTTTGGTTTTCAGACCTTTCTGGATTTCAGAAGCGAGCGATGGTGGACCTATATAGTAAATAAGGGGCAAAACCCACTGAAGTCTTCTTTTCCTTTCTAACTTCTGGACATGCTGATGACCAAATAAACAGTCAAAACCATTTAGGAGTAGAAAATAGGAAGCCCTTCAGGCATGGGAAATCCACAACTGCATAATTAATCTATGCCAAATATAATCTAAACAATTCCTCCTCCCCTCCAAATAGAGTGTGCCATAAGCTTCTCAGTCAACCAATTCATTTCCACAAACAACAGGTCTCAAACAGTCTTTAAGGGTTTTTCAAAGTAACTTTTGAATATAGGATAATATACTTAAGTTTTACCACTATTTGAATAGTACAACCCTATCTCTCCTATGGAAAAGAGACAAGCTATTAAATGATTTAAAAAATTGACTTAAAAACATAGACCTTCAAAGAATACAGGATGCCCTGTAGTCCATCTAGGGGAGATGAATAAACGTTATGCCAAAGTGGTAAACTATCCTGCTACCAAAGGAATTTTCTCCACATTGCATTTAAGGAAATATTTGCAGCTCTTGAAGAGCTATACAATAACTAGTTCAAGATGTTTGCACTGCTGGTCAGCACTGGATAAAGGATTTGCACAAACGCATGGAAACCGACTTCTCTTGCCTCTTCATTACCCCCATATGTTGTTATTTATCTTCCCCAGCTTCTCTGACCCCTTTCCACTTATTTTATACTCAAGTAGTGCTTTGTTCATGACCTATGTTTACCACTCCCATGGCGATCGGTACACAAAGGCAAGTCAGGAAGACATGGAACGAACGGAGATACTTATATTGCTTCACGGTTTTTTTCCCCTTCTCATTATCCTCCTACTCAGTGAGACTGTAGTGGGAGGTCTGAATGACATTTGCAAACCGAGAACTTAAAGCTACATTTCAACACCCAGCCCCTCAGTTGTTATAGGAACAACACTACGAGGCTTATCTAGGTTCTGACAAACAGCCACTTGTTCCGCTAGTGATTAAAGTTCCCGCTTCCAATCAAATATATACACATATACATATCCATACCTCGAAACATTTAGTTGGCCAGAACTGTATACCACACCAAAAATGTAAATACAAGCCCAAAGGGAAAGTGTTTATATTCCCAGATTTGCAAATATCAATAGTGCTTAAGAGAAGTTATTCTGAGGTCTGTCCCCTGACCTGAGTTCCTTCCGTTTGTAGCTTTACGTACCCACCAAGACAAAGACATGTGCATACCATTAATGTCTTTTAACAAAGTATACAAAACTTTTAAGACCCTCCATAACCCCAGAGAATTCAGGGCAATGCTCTGTTATTTATTTTACATGTATTTTTTAAAATTAATAAATTGTAACAGAGAGGAGCACAAAGAATTGAAAACATGAAGATCTAAAGAAATGCTTTTGGAATATACTTTTTAGCATTTACTGTTTCAACCTGCTTCTGTCATATTTTTGTCATTCAAAACAATGGCTTCTAAATGGATGAGTAAAACCTAAAAATTACATAGAGGCTTTTTTCCATTAAGCATGGCAGTGTTTAGACAGATTATTAAATCACCATGTTTCTCCCAAGTATTTCCATGAAATACAGAGCTGAAAACAATCGTGAATCACTGAACACAAACTAGCAATCAGATATAAATTACCTGTAAATATCTTAATGTTTTGTCACCACTTTTCTGTCTTCAAGACTTTGAAACCTATAAATCCATGTACTTCAAGAAAAAGAGTAGCATTTTTCCATATCCTTAGCCACACTTTAATTAAGTCAAATAACTTGTAATATTAACAAGTTTGGATCACCAGTCTGATTTACTGGAGGACCTGCCCTTAACGGCCATGCTTACCTTGCTTTTTATCTATTTCTTTGAAAATAAATACTTCTACAGAAGTCTTGAGAGCTATTAGTCTGAGAAAAATGCTCTCAAAAATTCTCAAAGTATATAAGCAGGAAAAAAAGACCAATTAACAGATCCCACTAGATTCATCTTCCTCCCCTCCACCCTCATCTCACTCTAGTGCCAACAAGAGAAACTGTAGAACTGCTATCCTGTTTTTTATTATACATTTTCCCCTTTCGAGTTAAGGATTTCAAGATTTTGAAAGAAACAGAATGAAAACCCAAAGTCAGAAATGCAGATTCAACTCTCAATTTGAAATAATGTACTTTAAAAAGTAAATAAATAATATTGTATCCTCTATAACCCTAAACTTACAATTCTGTCACTAATAGTTTTAACTATATATATTCATATTCATAAAGGGAGATCACCAAAATTACCTACATGTTTGCTAGCAGTTAAAGGACAAAATATCTTTCCATCTGATTCTATAAGTGGACATCACATGATTACTTCTATTGACCAATAAGAAACTGATAAAATCAGGTAGCCACCCTCCATTCTAGTTTTATTTTCTTATTTTATTCAACTTTTCCACCACAATCATTCTTAAGAAGCCAAATCAAGAAATCAGACACTCATGCCTAATATAACATTGTGTTTCCTTACAGTTCATGAACAAGAACCTATTATATATATATATATATATATATATATATATATATATAAAACACAATTCCTCAAAGCATTATTGTATTTTTCTGGAAATTTAAACATAGGGGCAGCTCAGATTTAAGATTAGAAAACTGAATTTAAGGTTCCGGAGAAAGAGAGACACAGGCACACCAGTAAGAACTGCTAATCATGATATCTTGAAACATCTCTCAAAAATGAACCATGTAGAAATAAACCACCCTTCTACTGTACTAATGTAATCAAAGAGAACAGTCTTAAAATTCATGACACAAGTGTAAAAAAAAAATCTGTTACCATCTTGATCTGCCTTTCACAATCAGTAGGAAATTTTTCCAATGCATTTCTTAAACTATCATTTTGTAGAGCTCTAACTAAATTCTTGACATCCTAGTGTAGAAGGACGGAAAGGAGGGCAAGTTGACTAATTCTGAAAACATCCCTTTAAATATCTATCACACATACTGTTCAGACTAAATGGAAATCTATATCCATGGAATGTTAATGCCACAACTCTACCAGAGAACCCATTTTTATTTTCTTCCCCCTCATAAAAAGAAAAAGGTGGCGGGGGGTCGGGGAGCCAAGCTAGCTGTATTACATATATTTGGCTAACTGGTAATGCTCAGCTCATCTTTGTTAATTACCTGGCTTCTTCTCAGCCTTTATGCTGTATTCTTGGGCTGCTCCTTTTTTAGAATTCCTCACTCTGTTTATGTGTTCTTTGGTTCAACACAGTTGTTAGGGGTCTGTGAACAATTTTACAATTCCCACACACACCATATGATATCTATTAGGGAGCAATGCCACTTTTCACTTACCAATTCTGGATAAAGCAGTATTTCCTGGTGACAGAATGCTGCTGCTTCCGTTCGCTAAAACTCCCTCTTCACAGCTTGATAAATCTGATTAGAAAATGTCTTTGTTCCAGATCACACGAGGCGCTTTGCTTTTTTCCTACGAAAGTTTTCTAAAGAGTTATCTGCATTTCATTCCTGTGACAAAACGAATAAGAACAAGGGGGGTAGGGAGGGAACAGGGAGTAAGTCCACACAAGTTCCTGGCAAAGATTTTTAGCTGCATTTTTCTGAGTTTAATCAGTAAGCTACATTAAAGTGACAGTTACCAGTTCAGGGGGCCAGAGTTTGATCAAGGCAGCCACAACCAGTTTGGGTATCTTCCACTGATGTGCAGACCCCAAGGAAGTAGTCCCTTGGTCATCTATCACATGTGGCTGAATCACTGGACACCCGTCGCCCCCCCTCCCCCGCCCCTGTTGAGCAGCAGCCCAGGCAGGAGAGTGGCTGGTCGCCCGAAGCGGGACCTCTTATAGGGACCCGCCAATTAGCTGTTGACCAATCGCAGGCAGCACCTAGTACCTAAGTCACATGACAGGGCAGTCCCTATGACTGCAGGATTTCTGAATTACTGGGGTTACACAAAGGACACTCATTCAGGAAAAGAGAAAAAAAAAAAAAAAAAAAAAGCCATAAGCCGAAACAGAAAACGCCCAGGCTGTGACAACTCCGGCTTTAAAACAGGGAACACCCTAGCCTCACACAGACAGACAAAAAGCCACAACCAAGCCAGGATGGAAATCAGCGGAATGCCTGGCACATATTAAAAAATAATCGCAAAGCAGAGGCTGAGCTTACAAACCCGCTTCAGCTATATATCTACTCCTCCTTCCCCTTCCTCTTCAGTCTCCCCAGCAATTTCACATTCTCAACTTCTTTATTCTAAAAAGCTCCGTTGAGCCTCTGCAAAGCCGCTGGAGGAAAAATGGGTGAGACACACGAGCCCCTGCTCTTCTCAGCCCCTCAAAATACCCCTGAAGGAGATTCAAAGTCTGCTGTGAAAAAGTTCCTTTAACGAAATACACGTCTCGCAAAAAGGTTGCATAAATCAGGCAAAATTAAACATGGTCAGGACAAATTTGCACGGTAACGACCAAATCATCTGTCTCTCCCCCTTTCTTTCTCTCTCATGTAATCATTTTGGACTGTTCACATCAAGAACATTCTTGTTAAGTAAATGAGCCCCCCGCTTAGCTAACTAGCTACCAATTTACTTATTTTAACACCCCCAATGTATTTCTCAAATTTTTTTATATCTTAGGAAAAATTCAACTGTGAACACCCCTACCATTTCTTTGCCCCCCACCCAGAATGGTACTTACATTTTTCCTTTGTTTGGGTCTGTCAGTTTCTCCCCCTCCCCCAACATCTGAAGCCAAAATATGGGCTCAGCTTCAACCTTCAAACCTAAAAGGCCCTATTTTGATCGTGCAAGGCTGCAACAGCTCGTCCTCTGAGGCAAGCCTGGAACATTGTGCTGCTTGCCATTCCCAATTTATGGAAGGAAGCGTATGTCAAACAAACCAGGTGATGACTCAGACTGCCTCCCCCAGCCACGTTTTCCCTAGAATGGGAGGGTAGCGTAAGTGCAGCCCATTTGGATGTGACTCAGTTTTATTAGACTGGTGATTGTAGTTAATCTGACAAGCTCACATTTTTCTTTTATAACTTGTACATTTCAGGATCACAATGCACGTTCTAAATGGTTTCAAAGAATTGGATCATGTAAAAGAGAAAGTTGCAAGATTGTTTTGAAGGTATGGCAAGGCTCTGGTTCTATTCCCAAATATTTAAAACTTCCTAATTATTTGTTGAAAGTTTTACAACTGAGGCAACCGAACGTTTGAGTTCATGTGAACAGCAGTAAACAGGTTTTATAAATTTTAGGTCTACTGGAGGCTTTTACCATGGGGACTTGGACGCTTTCCGTCCTGAGGACCCAAGTTTAACTCTCTAAGTCTGCAGCCCACGTGGCAGGTTCTTTAGGAAGTGGTCAGGGGCATGAGAGCCATGTTGCAGCTTTCACTTTTGCATTTACTGCAATTCACATTATAACTTGAGCCACTCACACACAAGCACACATGCAATACAATCACATTCTCTCTCTCTGTCTCTCTCTCTCTCACACACACACACACACACACAATCTGTACTGTCCTTTAATCCCAACTGGCCTACAAGCTGCAAAATAAAAACTTGAAAATCTTCAAATGTCATCTGAGAAAATTCCGATAAATAAATTGGCATGCCTAAAAGTCTTCCTCTTCAGTAAAACAAAGTTTAGTACCAAGATGGGGGTGGCATTACATGGAATAAATTGTTCCCAGGTATTACGCAGACAGGAAGAATGCAGTAATAAGAAGTGCAAGTCCCCACACAAAAAATCTGGAAGGCTCGGTCTGAGCAGTTTAACTACAGTTATCTCCTTTCAGCATACTTCCTTTAACCCTGACAAAGTCAGCAACTGCTTGTACCAAGGCTTGACAGAGAACTAATTTTGTTATAATATAAAAAATACAGTCTATTTCTATAATATATCAAAATGTTCAAATATCTAATTTTCAAATTGGTAGAGGAGGGCAGAAAAAAAGTATACACCCTGAAACGATGAAATCCAGTTAATTCAGGAGCTGACTATTCACATCACAGAAAGATTCCCTTTAGGGTTTTACTGGAAGAAACCCCACACTAAATTTACATATAGACCTGACTTTCAGAAGTTAAATCCACACAGAACAATTTAGAAGTGCATTTCCGAATTACACTTTTGAAACCTTTCTATGTTAACTATGTACACATATTTCTCATTCAGATCTTAAAACTTATTCATACGTCCACAGGGATGTATTAATTTAGCCACTGACTTTTTTTGAGTAAAATTTTATTGGCTTAAAGAAAGTTACCTTCCTACAATATATAAAGACCTTAAAATCGATAATTATATGGCTTCCAATGGAAATAAACACAGACTATGAAAACAGCATATTAATAAAATCAAACACCTAAAACTTTGGCATCTAAAAGAATCTATAACATATTTTTAAAGCCTGGGGCCAGACTTGTTTGGGGTTTGAAGCCTGGCTCTGCCAAAACTAGCTGTGGCACCTGGGTTAAAAATATATGTATGTGCTGAGGACACTGCCTGACGGACAGTATGTACTATGTAAGGATTGGCTGTTCTGTTACCATTATCATCCAGTCTCTACCCTTTAACTGCCCTTTGTGCCATCATCTTAGAGTAATACGTACCTTACTTAGTCAGTTCCTAAATAACATGTCTACGTGAGAAAAATACAATTCCATAACTTTTCTTAAAGAATCACTTTTTAACAATTTCACTAACGATGACAAACACCTAGCCAATCCATATTTTCCTTCCCAAAGTTTCAGTGGTTTAAATACTTGTCTGGTTTTACATTTGACATCTGTTGGGGCCTTTCTGTCCAAACTTCTTGGAGTTTCCGAAAGCCAGTGCAGAATCGGGCTGGGGCCAGCTGGGGAGGACATTCAAGAAGAATTTCCATTACAGTCAGCCCAGGTGGGTCAAGACATGGAAACTCATCGGCCAGGAAAGAAGGCAAAGAAGGTTTGGTCAAAGACTGGGGCAAATACTACAGCCCTGTTGGAGTGTAGCACCACCCCTGACATCAACAAGGGGCCCCCAAACAGAGGCGTAAGGAAGTGGTTTCAGATCCAGAAAAAAGTACCCAAGATCCACTGTTTATTCTCTCCACAGGGTCATGACATAAAACTTCACCATAGTTACCCTAAGGGAAAACCAAGGAGTGAGGGTGTGTGTGTGTGGCGGGGGGGAGGATTCGAAAAGAAACCTCAGCATGCATTCTCTCCCATGTTGTCTTTCATTAAGCAATCTCATTTCTTAAAGGAGAAAACTACATGGATCTCCATCTGAAAACTATATGAAGAAATTCAAGCATCCCACAAACCCTCCAGTAACAAAAGCTAATCATTTCCAGCCAGCATAGAACACATTTGAAGAATGATAAAAAGGACAGCAACTAGACATCACCGAGGTGCAGGCAAGCTTTATAAATATGGAACTCCTCAAATATGGTGCTCGGCACTGCTCTGGGGGAAAAGAGAAATAATTCTATGTTTTGTTGGAGGGCGAGCAACTGCTCCAACTTGTCTTTATCCAGGCAATGTTTCTGAGACAGATGGTAACAGAATGGGGGGAAAGCCAGCAAAACGGAGAGAAGGTGATTAGGATTACAAATGAGTGTTTGGGGGAAGGCTTGATTCCGTTCCCCTCCACGCGGGAAGTCAGTTCGAAGACGCACAGAGACCCGTTTCAGTTAAAGGCAGGTTTGGAGCTCGGGCATAGAGCTTGGTCTCGGCCAACGCTCCTGTCTCCAGGCAATCTCTAAAATACCAAATGATCCAACTGTGTGGGATTCTCACAGACCAGAGCTACAGGTCAGGATGCAGACAGACAGCCTGGGTTCCGATACTGGCTCTGGGACTATTATCTGTGGGGACTTGGGAAAGTGACTTCTCTCCCCCAAGGCCTTGGTTTCACCTGGAGAATGCGAATAACTGAGAAAATAATGAGGAAGGAACAGAAATCACTGCGTCCATAATGTTTGCCACCACCATCAGCTACTAAGAGGGAGCTGCCACCCCCAGTACCAGTCTCGCGACTCATCGGGGGTAAGAAAACAACAATCTTAGGCTTCTAAGTCACACTGTTCATTTGAAGGTTGACAAAATGACTTTCTCACCTATGTTTTACAATGATCAAAAATCTTTGGCATAAACAAGGTCCTACTGTAGAGCACAGGGAACTACATTCAATATCCTGTGATAAACCGTAATGGAAAAGAATATGAAAAAGAATGTGTATATGTGTATAACTGAGTCACTTTACTGTACAGCAGAAATGAACACAACATTGTAAATCAACTACGATAAAAGAAGATCTTTGGATAACTACTAGATTCACTTTTTGATTATACCAAAGTAATATACTTTGAGATCAGAAGATTAGTTTCATATACAGCGTATGTAAGATTCCCAATATTAGAAAATGTTCATAGAAACCTGCCTATGTGGCTACGTGTTTGCTTCTACCGACATGCATACAAGCTATGTCTAGACTTATATAAGACACTCAACGTTTCTTTATGAGAGTTTGCCTCTGTTCCATGCTTTTCCTATTATATAAGCAGCCACTCTGCCCGTCTTTCTGCAATGATTTCAGATCTAAGCAGTACACTTCGCTCAGAAAAGTTTTTATTAGTTGTCTTCTTTCCCCACCCATTTTAAAGAACGAACTGACTCAGTTTTTTGATGGCAACGCCACTGGGTGGGAGTGAATATGGGAGTGGGCAGGGTGGGAGAAAGGGAGGAGGAGGTGAGAGCCAAAAGCTGAATCACAGCCATGTGAGTAATCTTAGGCTTTTTTTTTTTTCTTCCTAAGGGTATGAATCAAATTAAGCTTGTTTTGCTGTGGGTGAAGGAAGAGGAATATAATAGTGTGAATCAGAGCAATTATCAAATATGCGGCACTCACTAAAAATTAATTACAATCACTGCCTTCTCTCACATGTCTGCCATAAGATGCCGGAGAGCTTTTGTTAATCAATATAATCCTTTACAAAAATTCTTAAGAGTTTGAACTTGATTCTCACCCTCTTCCCTTGAAAAATTTCCTTTTACACATGCATTGCAGACACGGGAATTATTTCGGAGCTTCTGTGAGATAATCTTTGGCCCTTAGAGATAAGTGTGAAAACAACGTGGCTAATACTGGCTAGAGACCAGGTTACATACTATCGAGCCATGAGTACTGGAAGCAAAATTCTGAGTTTAGGAAAACAATCACTCAGACGTGAGTTTAACCTCTTAAGAGCATGCCGATGGGAATGCAGCAAGCCACAACAAACCCGTGGGGGAAAAGTGGGCATGCCTTTTACAATAGTCTTTGGTGAGAATAAAGTTGTCACACAAAATTTTTGAACTGCCTCATGCTGAAATAAATGGATCCTCATTCGTGTAAGAATTTAAGAGTGATATTGAGAAGAGGATGGATCAAAACTTATGAAATCAGGTTTTTTTATGTTTTTGGAATTTACATAGAGAATAAGAACATAGCTCAGTTATTTATAGTCAGGATACATATCTAACCAGACTTACAGAAAGGCACTTCCTTTTCTGCCATATTTTTTAACCCAATCTATTTAGTAATTTGTGGAATATAAATATTACCATGGGGAAAAATTTGCCTATCTAAAGAGAAAGGCTCCAATGACCAAATATCTTCTACTCCCAGGCAAGTCTATGCATTAGGAAATCAAGAGGGCATTATTTTCAACTTTATTGACACATTTACATTTTTTACTACACCAACAGCTACAATGCATTGTTCTTTGGGTTATCTACCCATGGTGGTTTTTTTTCTTTTAAACATAGGTATGGATATTCTGTAGATAGGCAAACTCTCCCTATGGATTTAGGACACTTACAGAATATTCTACACACAGGAGCTCAAGGAGAACAGTATCTTTATCACACTGTCAGGTTTTCCACAGTTCATTTCTATTTATGGAACAGTGTTTTTTGTTCTAGCACAACCTTTCATAAGGTTGCCAAATAAATTCTTTCAGGACCACTCTGAATAGGCAAAAGCTTTTAACTTTTCCATGTCTATGTGTTTCTCAATTTGGAAATTTTCATCTGTAATAATGAGCTCTTTAGCGATGACAATTGGTATGCCCAGTTTTACATATCTCCAAATCTGCCTATATAAAGGAACATTTTGGAGATTTTAGTCAAGAAATATTTATATCATCTACAAAAATATATCAACATTGGGTCCATATAAAGTGAGCTAGATCTGTTTTCAGACTAGACGAACTGGCTGTCTACCCACCAGCCCTCAAGTTCCCTGCCACCTGACTCCCTATCTCAGTATTTGACTTTCAAGTCAGTACTCTCCCTACTTAAAATCTCTAGTTTCTTATGTAGTAGAAATAATATTCCCAAAGCTAATTTTGTCACACCCTGACCCGTGTCTGTTGCAAGGGAAGAAGTGTCCAGAAATTGTCAATAAATATTTTAGTTCTTTCTCTTTCTTTAAATGTTCTAAGTAGTAATTGCAGGAGAAGACCCTGAAAAATACGGTCTTATCACTTCTCAGAGTTTGAGTCCTCTGAAAAGAAGAGTCCTTGGGGTACTCTGCATGGGCTTTTTCTGCTTCCCAATATACCAAATGTTTGGGGTAGGGCTAGGGGTGGGGTGGTTACCATTCTGATATTTTCCATGGAGAGAACCAGAATTTTCAAAAGCATAATTGATGCTAAGTGTAAGTGAATTTAAGACTTGGTAAATCAGTCACTAACTATGCTGAGGTGACCTGGTTCTCATCTAGCAATAGGAGAGAAAAACCAAAAACAGCACCAAAGTAAACTTGGAAGCCAGGCGTCCAGGAAAGGCCAGTGATGGAGGTGAAAGTGCTGGTGGTGGTCTTGGCTGGGACGTGATGAGGTAAGGGAGCCACTGAGGCAGAAAACAGAAAGTGAGTAGGAGGCTCGGGCTGGGGAGAAGGGGGTGTAGGGACCCCTCACAATGCAGACCACCCCCTAGAAGTCTGGCTTGTGAAAGGGAACAAGTAATAGAAATGGGAAAGAGAAACAAGGAAAGGAGGGCACGGTTTCATTTGAAAAGTATGATTTTAATAGTGAGCTTTTGTTTCCAATCTGGTACTAAATCCTCTTTGTCATTATTTTTCCAAAAATTTATCTCTCAGCTCCCTCTCTAATTTATCTGATCCATCATTATCCTCTCTCCAGGATGTGGCCAAGCTCTCAAAAATCTGCAGCCTGTGGAGGAGCAGTAAGCAGGGTAGTGAGGGAAATTGCTGAAACTACTACAGGATTAAAGGATAGAGACTGATTTAAGCAGAAGGAAGGAGAGAAGCACCGAGGTAACTGTCTGTTGTCTGAGGTGT
Organism: Eschrichtius robustus; assembly: GCF_028021215.1. NCBI lineage: Eukaryota > Metazoa > Chordata > Mammalia > Artiodactyla > Eschrichtiidae > Eschrichtius > Eschrichtius robustus. The sequence continues at coordinate 42,928,685 of NC_090845.1, forward strand.
GGGTAAGAAAAGTCCTATCGTGTGGAAACTGGACGGAGGCCCTAAGCAGAGAAAGGCCTTAAGAAGAGCTAGAATAGGAACCTGGCAGGGATGGTAAAGGGGAAGTCACCCTATCCGATGGGTGGGTGACTTTAAGTCTCTTCCGACTCTGTGATTCTAGAACTCCAAGTTGCTCTATTTCAAGAGTTTTGTAGAACATTTTAAATCGCTTTAAAACAACTTCTTTAAAAGAAACTTTGTGCTGAAACAAAAATAAATCGATGACGACTTCCTCTGTTGGAGAGTTTTAGGTCACAAATTAGTTTAACCTGATTACTTCCTCTATGAGGTGACAATCAATGTATGACGCCCTCTAGAACATCTCTGCCTCCGGTCTCACTTCCGGTGACCAGAAACCCTCCTAAAGTGAGGTGGCTGGTTGTACAGTATGACAAAGCTACTTTTCCTCTCTATTCCTGCCCCAACAGGTCATTGGAAAAGTACAAGATGATCCATTAAAAACTCTAAACGTGCAGTTTTTAAAAAGAATGAAAATATGCCATTTGCAGCAACATGGATAGACCTGGAGATTATCATACTAAGTGAAGTTAGACAGAGAAAGACAAATATCGTGTGATAATCACTTATATGGGGAATCTTAAAAAAAGGATACAAATGAACTTATTTACAAAACAGAAACATACAAGACTTAGAGAACGAACTTATGGTTACGGGGGAGGGAGGGGGAAGGTTTGGGGGATGGGATAGGTTGGGAATTTGGGATTGACATGTACACACTGCTATATTTAAAATAGATAACCAACAAGGACCTACTGTATAGCACAGGGAACGCTACTCAGTATTCTGTAATAACCTAAATGGGAAAAGAATTTGAAAAAGAATAGACACGTATATGTATAACTGAATCACTTTGTTGTACACCTGAAACTAACACAACATTGTTAACCAACTATATTCCAATATAACATAAAAACTTTTAAAAAACTGTAGCTATGCTACAGTTATGATAACTGAGATGTCACCATGGGGGAAAGCTGGGTGATGGATACTCAGAGCCTTCTCCATATTATTTTTCTAACTTCTTGGGAGCCTGTAATTATTTCAAATGAAAAAGTCAAAAAACAGAAACCTTCAGCTGTCAAAAAAATTTATCTTCAAACTAATCATAACAAACCAAAGTCAAAACTCATTTCTGGATAATTATTCCCAATGATGCTAGCTCTCTACTTAATGCTGGAGAAAAACATTCAGTGGGGAAACCAAGAAACCATAACACAAGTACCTGGCCAAGCTTCTCCCTCTTTGTTTAATGCATATGGAAGAGTAAATTTGGTATCATAAAATCTAAAATGTAAACTAATAACTATAGATGACAAAATAAAAGATTTATACATTGGTTTTATAATTTTAAGATCTAGAAAAGAGACCCAGTCTATTTCATCCAACCTGAAATGTCGTTGATTATAAGACACTCCATTCTTTTATGCACCATTAGGAAAGAAACAAACTTTGCCAATTAACTATGACACAATCCCTTAAACACAGTCCTGAGTGACAGTGAAACTAGCTTTTCATTGCTTTGTTCTGTGAGATTTGGCGATTTCTCCTGCCTTCAGTTACACTGCTTGGCGTGTGACTGGCAGTCCTCCTGCATGTATCTCAGCAACAAATAACACAGCTTCAACCACTTGTATTTTCCTAGTTGTTGCTTTGAAAGAAAATGTGGGATTTCAGTAATTTCTCCAACAATGAACATTTGCTTCACTAATATCAAATTTAGCCCATGCTGTTCTCATGCCTTTCTTTCTGGGTACACAGTAACATTTTGTTTCAGTGCCAATAAAATTTTATTTCAATAAGTGTAACATCTTTTTTGAGGTATAGTTGATGTATAATATTATATAAGTTTCAGGTGTACAGCATAGTGATTCACAATTTTTAAAGGTTATACTCCATTTATAGTTATTTTCAAATACTGGCCATATTCCCTGTGCTGCACAATGTATCCTTATAGCTTATTTATTTTATACAAAGTAGTTTGTATCTCTTAATCCCTTACCCCATCTTGCCCCTCCCCCCTGCCTTCTTCCCATTGGTAACCACTAGTTTGTTCTCTGTATCTGTGAGTCTGTTTCTTTTTTGTTATAATCGCTAGTTTGTTGTACTTTTTAGATTCCACATACATCACTGTAGTGATATCATATGGTATTTGTCTTTCTCTTCCTGACTTTCTTCACTTCCTATGATAATCTCTAGGTCCATCCATGTTGCTACAAATGGCATTATTTCATTCATTTTATGGCTGAGTAATATTCCACTGTGTGTGTGTAACACAACTTCTTTATCCATTCATCTGCTGAAGGACAATAAGTGTAATCTTATTGAAAGCATATCAAATGGTAGGTACCCTCAGCCATATATAGAACCAACAGTACAACTCAACTAAATTGTTGGCCATGTAAACAGCCATGGCCAACTTTGTAAATGCGTGGGCAACAGCAACTGCATCATGACCACCGCCTGGCAGATGGCACCTGAGAGAGGCTGTCCATTCTAATATGCATCCCAATTTTAGAAATGGTTAAATATGAGGGATGGGTAGAGGGGATCTCTTCGAACACCTGAAATACTGTAGCTGCTGTAGGTCCCCTTCCAGCCTGAGAAAATCCTTATTTCCCATAGCCTGTTTCTGACCACCTTGTTTGGGTGATTAATTCACTCACTCATTAAAAAAAATTTTATTGAGTACTATTAACTTCCAGGTACTGGGCTAGGTTCAAGGGATACAGCAATTAACAAAAGAGACAAAGTCCCTGAACTCATGGAGTTTCCAGTCCAGAGAAGAAGGACAGACAATCAAATAAATGCAAAATATGCTGGCTGGTGATGAGATCTCTGGAGGGATAGAGAAGGCAAACAATCCTGGGGTGCAGGCGGGGGTAGGAGTCTGGGGGTGACTGTTATTTTGTTTAGAGTGATCAGTGAATAAAGGCCTCTCAGATCAAGTAGGCATTTGAACAAAGTTCTGAAGAAAGAGAGGAACTGGGTTCCAAGGAGATCTAGGCAACAAATGAGGGGGTAAGGCAGAGGAGAGAACTTGTGCAGGGGCGCTGAGGTAGGATTATACGTGGTCAGTTACAGAGACAGCAAAGAGGCCAGTGTCACTACAGCAGAATGGGCAAGGGAGAAAGAAGGAGATGACACAGATTCAGTTGGGCAGGGATGGGGGGAGCAGATCACATAGAGCTTTCAAGGCCATTATCTTTCAAGGACCATGGTCTTTACTCTGAGAAAAATAAAAACCATGTGAGGCTTTTGATCAGGAGAGTGGAACAATCTAAAAGGGCACCCCCTGGGGCATGAGCGCTTAGTTGATTAATTCAGATGAGATGTCAGTGGCCTGGCCTGGGTGATTATCAGTGGAGATAATGATGATTGGTCAGATTCTGGATATATTTTAAAGGAAGAGCAGATAGGATTTGCTGATGGGGGATATAAGCTAAAGAGAGGTGTCAATGGCTACTCCAGGGTTTCTGGTCTGGGCAATTGAAAGAATGAAACTGCCATTTCCCAAAAAGGGGCTAGCTGGGTATGGCAGGGGTAGGGAGGTATGCAGAGGGGGATGAAGAGTTGGATTTTAGACACGCTAGGTTTGGGGTGCCAATTAGATATCTAAGCAGAGAAAAAGTTGAAACTGAGCAGAGAGTTCCAAGATGAAATCATCAGCGTTTAAGTGGTATTTAAAAGCCAAGAGATTAATTTGACTTTGTGAGAGAGGACAGACACAGAAGTGGTAGGAGGACTGAGGCACTTGGATAAGAAGAGGTTGGGGTGATGCCAGGAGGAATCAGCAAAGACTGGCAAGGAGCACCCTCTGGGAAGGCAGAATATCAAGTGTGGCACCAAGGAAGCCAAGGGAAGGAAATGATTTCAAGGAAGATGGCAGGAGCAGCTGGGTCAAACCCTGCTGGCAGGCTGAATAAGATAAGGACTGGGGACTCAACAATGAATTTGAAATGTGAAGGTCCTGGGCGCTCTTGATGGGAACCATTTGGGGTGGTAGTGGGTGGGGACACAAAGCTTAACTGGAGTGAAGACAATGGAGCATGGGAGGAGAAGTGTTCGCAGCAGTAAATAGAGACAACACTTTCAAAGAGAAATGGCGGGAGGGAGGGAGACACAAGAGGGAAGAGATATAGGGATATATGTATATGTATAACTGATTCACTTTGTTGTAAAGCAGAAACTAACACACCATTGTAAAGCAATTATACTCCAATAAAAATGTCTAAAAAAAAAAAAAGAGAAATGGCACAGTGGCTGGAAGGGGGTGGGGGTGGGAGAAATGGATGATGCTGGGGGAACACACGATGATTGCAGGAGCCTCAGTTAGGAGACAGATGATGGGACCCAGTGTGCCATGGAGAGGTTAGCCTTTGGTGAGGCAGTACAGGAAAACAACCCCATGAGCAGCCATGGAGGTATGCCAATAGGTCCAGAGGCAGGAATGTGTGTAAGGTCTAATTTCTAGTGTCGTACGTCTAAGAACTTCTCTTTAGACATGGATTAGTTTGTTCTCCTTTGGGACTTTTTGTTGTTGCTGTTGCCACACTGGATCTAGTAAGCCCATAGCCCCAATCCAAATTTTTTTTAAAAGTAACTAAAGAAACAGAAGTTTTAGGAAGGAAACAGAGACTTTGTTGTTGTCGATGTCACCCAGAGTGATCTGTGGCTATACATTGGAATACCTGGCAAACGTTAAACCACAGACATTAAATAGAACTGTGAATGATAAATGGCGTTTGCTTTTTGTTTACACAGCTAAGAAACACAGTGAACTCGAAGCAAAGTACATCAGTACCAAATAATAATGCAAAGCCACTACAGCAACTATAATATCAGTATCTTTTGTATCTGAGTCACACTGTTTGAAAACACCCAACTACATGGTTTATACAGATCCATCACCTGGAATCATGAGACAAACTTCAGATGGAGTGTCTCTCTAGCAGAGACACTGATCACCCAATCAGAAGCACTCCCTGTGTAGCATCTCTCAGAAGCTGACAAGTTGGTAGTCAGCAGGTAGAGTCTATCTGTGGCCACAGAACTGAAGCTGACCAAGTTCTTGGTAACGGAAGACATCAAGCCCAACCATTGAGCTTCTTGAGCTCTAGACAAATTAGTTATCTGTAAATGACATTAAAGTTTATTGCAAAAAAGCTGTGCGTCAGGTAGTGGCTGTGAAAAGCAGCACCAAAATTCCATTATCAATGACAAAAAAAAAATTCAATTGGTCTACCTGAGTCAACTAACTCTAGAGGCAGACAGCAGAGTGAGGTTAAGAGCACAGACTGGGGAGCCAAACTGCCCGGGGCCAAGTCCAGGCTCCACCATTTACAAACTGTGTAACTTTGGGCAACTAATTGAACATCTTTATGTCTGTTTTCTTGTCTGTAAAATGAAGGGAACCAATAGTACGTACTTCATAGGGTTACTGGGAGGGTAGAGTGAATTGCTCTATGCAATAATTATTATAAAGTCATAATCTCCATCTTGGAATTTAAAACTGACCACAAAAAAAATTAGATGGAATTAGCATGAGGACCCTCTTGGGAATTTGCAAAAGCAGGGACATCAACTGTACTCCAAAATTTGAGGACGATAAATAATGTACTCAGCAAAAATAATTTTTAAATTGTTTTAATGTGAAAACATAGACCTCTGGTGAAGATTAAAATACAATCTTCACATTTTAGGATAAGGCAGAGACTTAATCAATAAATTCTATGTCTGCTCGCCTCAGGGCCTTTCATCCTCGCACGCTCTGAGTTTAGTATTCTCTTCTGAAACTTAAGGGGAACACTGGCATAAAACCTCGTCTGAGTCACAGGGGAGAGCTACAGCCTATGGGGGGATCGTGCTGTGAGGGCGCCACCATATTTAATCCCTAACATTAGATAAAACAGACCTAGAAAAGTTCAGTGACTGCTAAAGATTAAATAAATAGCAAGTGGTGAGGTTAGCAAATCAGGGATCCCAACTGCCAGTTCAGTCATCCTTCCACCTTGCCCTGGGATGTAGGATCTCCCCTAAAGGGTACTTATTTGCCCAGTGACTGATGCCATGTTGTAAATAAGTGTTTTCTGTGGGAGAGTCTGGGAATCCCCCCGGGTATTTCTGAGAGGACTGTGGTCTCCACCCTGAACGCTGTCAAAGCGCCCATCCCTCCCTACCTCCCCCACATCAGGTGGCTTGAGGCTCCCGGGTCTCTTCCAGCCAGGCCTGTCACCACCTGTCCCTTACCTTTAGGCTGAGACTTAAAGAGACAGAACCCAATGGATGAGGGAAATAAAGAGAGGATGGTATACACAGATTCCATTTTCAAAACTACATACATTTTTAAGAGGAGCAAAGGAATGTGTGTGCCCTCAGAAGGAGAGGGATGTCAGGGTATTAAAATTTAAATTTGGACCATCTATAAACTCTGTGCTCTGACAATCTGTAAATGAAATATTGATTTGCTTGTGCAACAAATATTTATTTTTGACTATGTGCAGTCCCAAGCTGGGCTCTGGGACTGTAGAACCGTATAGGACAGAGACCCTGTCCTCCAGGATTCAAGATGCAATTGTAGAGACCAGGTACGCAGGTTAGGAAAGATAATGAATACTATGAAGTAACAGGTAGCCTCTAAATGAATGAAAAAGACAATACCTTAAGCTTTGGAATGCTTTCTTCAAAGGAAATTCACAAGAAAGCTCAATATGTAAAACAGATCGAAGCAAGTGATCTGGCAGAAGCTAGGAAAGCCCCTGTAGGCGGCTCTGTTCCCTGATGCCCGCCCTCAACCTTGAACCCTGCCGGTGCCCAGCCTTCAGAGCCCTAGAGAAGGCGAGGCAGGGTATGCTTTCAAAGGTGAGCAGCACCAATGAGCAGGTAGGAAAGGGCTAACTAGGTAGGAAGAATTGCAAAGACACAGGTGTGGAGGCAGAAACAGTGCCACAAGTGTATTTAGGGAAGAAAAAAAGAACACAGGGCTTCCCTGGTGGCGCAGTGGTTGAGAATCTGCCTGCCAATGCGGGGGACACGGGTTCGAGCCCTGGTCTGGGAAGATCCCACATGCCGCGGAGCAACTAGGCCCGTGAGCCACAATTACTGAGCCTGCGCGTCTGGAGCCTGTGCTCCGCAACAAGAGAGGCCGCGATAGTGAGAGGCCCGCGCACCGCGATGAAGAGTGGCCCCCACTTGCCGCAACTAGAGAAAGTCCTTGCGCAGAAACGAAGACCCAACACAGCCATAAATAAATAAATAAATAAATAAATAAATAAATAAATAAACCCAAAAGTTAAAAAAAAATAAATAAAAGAACACAACTGTCAGGAATGGAGGCTTCGTGGATTAGAGGGTTAGAAAAAGCTGGCGCCATGATTTCCCCTTTCTGACTTAAATTCGAATCCTGAAGAGCGCTCAGCAGCCATGCAGCTAGTAAGCTGTGCAGCGGTGGCTTGGGCAGGGATGGATGAAGGGCATAACTCAAGAGCCTCACCCAAATGGCAGCGAGAGCCACATTTCCCATCCCAACCAAGAAGCCGGGCTTCTTGTCCTGGCTCTCACCCAAGCCTCCCCATCCCACAGCATGATCCCTGTGAAAAGGAGGGACATGACTACAGGGGATCCCAACCAAGATGCCCCCTGGGGGTAAAGTATCAAAAACAAGTGAGAGGCGGAGGCCACAGCAGGTTGTAGAACATGTGCCTCTGCTTACCACGGCAGGCATTTCCCCCCACCCCCCAACTTCCTTGACTTTTACCATGCGGGGATATAGGTCCAGGGGGCCAAATCTCCCCGTTTTTCAAGAGAAATAAACATTGCAGCATTTATAACACTGTGTGTGCCAAAGAGGTAGGTACACTGTGTGTACCCACAGGCCATGGTGCATTCTTACATTAGAAGAGGAGTCTGAATCTGTCTTGCCTACTGCAGTGGCCTCAGCAACTTGCCCAGATGTGTTCATGTACACGTGCTCAATACATATCTGCTGAGTACACAAGAACCAAATAGTAGATTAGACAGCAAATTGTAACCCAACTTCTTTTGTCTCTCCTCCATTAGAGAAACACCTCAGCTTAGGGGAAGTATATGGGGTAGCAGGTTCTAAGTAAAGGGAAATCTACGGAAAAATTATTCACAAGTCACTATTAACAGTGCCAGCGTGACTGGATTTGCCCTCTACACCTCAATTCTTCAAGCTCTTTTGTTGTGCTGTTATGATTAGCTCAATTTCAACCTAATTCTTTCCTTCCTCTTTTCCCTTCTCTCCCTCTTCCAAGATTTCACTCGGGGTTTTACGAAGAAAAAAAATAAAAATAAAAATCACTATGTAAATGGGGAGTGTATGTGCAGTTCCATTTGAGGGTGGCAGGTGGCGCTACATCTATTTCCAGCCTCAGAAGAGAGCTAAGACCTGGGCTCCGAGTCTCCGCTCTTCAGAGCCCTGGTCCTTGCCAGAGAACTAGAAGGGATGTGTGTGTACTCATGGGGTTGCTAGGAACATCTTTGGAGCTCTTTTTTTTTTTTTTTTTAATTTATTCATTTATTTATTGGCTGTGTTTGGTCTTCCTTGCTGCGCGCAGGCTTTCTCTAGTTGCAGCAAGTGGGGGCTACTCTTCGTTGTGGTGCGTGGGCTTCTCATTGCGGTGGCTTCTCTTGTTGCAGAGCACGGGCTCTAGGCATGCAGGTTTCAGTACTTGCGGCACGCGGGCTCAGTAGTTGTGGCTCACGGGCTCTAGAGTGCAGGCTCAGTAGTTGTGGCGCACGGGCTTAGTTGCTCCGCGCATGTGGGATCTTCCCGGACTAGGGCTTGAACCCGTGTCCCCTGCATCGGCAGGGGGGTTCTTAACTACTGCGCCACCAGGGAAGCCCCTGAGGCTCTTATATTGAAATTTATTTCCGGTGTTTTTGAGATATCCCAAGTCTCTGCCCTCAGTAGCTCTCATTGGGACTTTACAGAAAGTCAAGTGTAAGACTTGAGGACCAGTGAGTTCCAAGACAGACAGAGTAAAAGTTCTACCTAGGGTGTATCCTGTACATCAGAATAAAACAGCTCTTGCAAGGTAATGAAGAGATGGCTCCAGAAACCCAACCACTGAAGTGAGGCACTTAATCAGAACTTCAGGACAAAGACCAAAGTGTTCCAGAAATTCACAGCTCCTAGAAGTGCTGAGACAGAAGAAATTCTTGATCATCTTGCTGAGAGCATGCAAGACTCTGGGGATGGCACCATATTCAGCATATGAACATAAAGCATTGTTCAGGGCAATGGAAGGTTTGGACCAATTTATTGATGAAAGGGGGGCGGGGAATGGAGCTGAAGAGGATGAGTGGAGGACAGGCTTCATTGGAAAAGCCCCTTTACTGGACGGTTTATAAGAGCCAGGTCAGGACTCACTCATCACAGCTAAGGAATTTCTATCTGCACCCCTCCTCAAACACTCATCTACTGCCTTCATCTTCCACTGACCCCACACAGCTCCTGAGCTGATCCCATACCACATGTGCCTGCCTTCGAACTTGGCCTCTGGGTATATTCAGCTCTTCCCCCTGACCTTTTAAGAGCACCAATGGTAGTACTGGAACAAGATTTAGTGTCATCTATTTCTGCTGCCTCTTTTAAAAATATTTTTGTTGTGGAAACTCTTAAAAGCATCTCCAAAAGTAGAGAGAATAGTATAATGACTCCTACATGTCTTTCATTGTCTGCAAAGGTTATTTTTGCCAAGCTTGTTTCATCTATCCCCGTCCACCACTGTTTTTTCTCCCTCATTTTAAAAGTTAATAAAATTGATGTTAAAGAGTAAGTGCCTCACTCAGAGCTGCCTTGTTAAAAGCAGATATACGATTATAACTTGGCCAAATTTTTTTTTTAAATTGTAAAAGTTTCTTTTGAAAGATTAAAACTAAGGGAAGGGACTTCCCTGGTGGCACAGTGGTTAAGAATCCGCCTGCCAGTGCAGGGGACACAGGTTCGAGCCCTGGTCCGGGAAGATCCCACAGGCCATGGAGCAACTAAGCCTGTGTGCCACAACTACTGAGCCCAAGTGCCACAACTACTGAAGCCCACGTACCTAGAGCCTGTGCTCTGCAACAAGAGAAGCCACCCAATGAGAAGCCCGGGAATCGCAACAAAGAGTAGCCCCCACTCGCCACAACTAGAGAAAAGCCCGTGCGCAGCAACAAAGACCCAGGGCAGCCAAAAATAAAAAAAAAAAATTTAATTAATTTTAAAAAAATTAAAATAAAAAAAACTAAAGGAAGACAAAATATAAAAGATGGACCCTCCCTGAGTGAAAGTCACATACCACCCTTTACAGTAGACTCTCTGACTTCAGGAAGTTAAAAAGATCAGCTGGAAAATAGATAAGCAATACAATATGTAAATCTTTTCAGGCCAAGAGATGTATTTTTAAAATATGACTTTAAATGGTTAGGTTGTTTTGTATTTTCCTGTGGAGTTTAAATTATTAGCAGACGAAAGGTTAACGTTCGGGGAACCACAACAAAAAAAAAAATCTGTATGTCTACCGTTTGACATTTTTTGAAAAGGTAATACGGGGGAAAATCTTTATTTTTTAAATTGAAATTCCATGTCTATAATTGAGAAGATAGCTCCATTTGTGTGTTATTTATACCCATATACAGCTCTCTTTTTTTGGTAGAGATGGTGGTGGCATCTTTGTAAAATATAATTTTAAGAGGGCAGAGATCATTTCCTTTTCAGGTAACTAAAGCACACTTCCTAATTAAAACTGAGAAGCAGAACATCTTGTCTTCTCCTAGGACTATGAGAAAATGTTTTATTTTATAAAATCAGCAGCCTAGATTGTCGTGTCTGCTGTTCCTTCCATCTGCCCTTTCAGTTCTAAGCTAAATCCCATCCCTTCTCTCTCTCTCTCTTTCTCTCTCTGTCGCTCTCTCTCAACTACATCCCCAGTGCCTAAAGAACTCACATTTGCTAGGCACTCAAAATATTTCGGACATGAACCACTGTTGGTTTATTTTACAAACCTTACCTTTCTCAGCTTTCCAGCTCTCTTGTCCCAGCTCTATTCCATTTTTTCATCGATTTCAGTGTTTTGACATTTAAAACAGTGGTAAGTACTCCAAAATGTCTAAGAATGACTTCTCGCGCCAGATACTGTGGGTATGTTACCTTTTACAAATCTATGGCCACTTGGAACGCTGAAAAAGGGAACCTGTTTGGATGGCAGGTGGGAGCACAGGACTTCTGAATTGCTGAAGCCTTGAAACTCAATCTCTGAGTCTCCAGGTACAAGCAAAACATTTAAAAATAGAACTTAAGTGTTTTATTAACAAGAACCACATATTACTGCTGGTTGATGCTAACAAAGCCGTATCGTTACAGTGCATTATATTTTGACTTGGCGACCCTACTATTTTTGACGCTTAGTAACAATCTGAACAATGCCGATACACTGTAGCACTCCACAGTACACCCGCGGTGGATGATGGTATCTGAAGCTCAGGGGCAATGTAACAGCAGCCTCTAAATACCCTGGACAAAAGAACACTTCATGCAGAATGGCTGCCAGCTGATTATTACCTCCATGATGGAGAGATCAAGTGCAAGTGGAAGAAGCCAAAATTATGCTACGAGAAATTCAGGATGGAGAAAAAGAGGTGTATCCTGAAAGTGAAAACCTAAAAAATAATGGACCCCAGGTAGATAAACAACAAGGACCTACTGCACAGCACAGGGAGCTATACTCAATATTTGGTAATAACCTATATGGGAAAAGAATGTGAAAAAAATATATGTAATATATATATTATATATATATGAAACTGAATCACTTTGCTGTACACCTGAAACTAACACAACATTGTAAATCAACTACACTTCAATACAAAAATAAATTAATAAATAAATAATGGCCCCAGAAATCACATGTAAATCCTTTCCGTTAGTAAGCTATAGTTTCCACTCCTTGAGATGTCTAGAAATAATATTTAGAGTTAACTCTTTGCTAAGGTGGGTGAATCAGGCTAACATTTGTTCCACACATCTCAGTGAGGCAGGGAGAACACTGGGTTTAATTTCTTTTCTATGTTCATTTTAAGTTATGTTACTCAACACCAGCACTGTTGACATTTGGGGCCAGACCATTCATCGTTGTTGACGGTGGGGGTGGGCGGGGGGCCTGTCCTGTGCATTGTAGGATGTTTAGCAACATCCCTGGTGTCAACCCACTGGAGGCCAATAGCACCTCCACTCCCCAGTTGGAACAGCCAAAAAAAACCACTCCAGACATTGCCAAATGTCCCTAAGGTGCAAAGTTATTCTCAGTTGAGAACCACTGTTTTAAGTCCCCAAACACACCCATCTGTTTAGTCTCTCCTCCTTCTTAGCACCCCCTATCCAACAAAGGCCAAACTTACCAACCTATGCATTGATGTTCTTTCAAAACTATAAATTTACCTCAATGAATAGTTGTGAAAATTAAAGGAAACCATAAGGAGAATGAATGGATGGCCTGCTTTCAGGAGGGCACACAACTGGCGCTCAAAAAAAAATGTTAGTTCCCACTATCCCTTTCTGTTAAAAAATCTGTAGCTTCTAAAGCAGACACCTGTCCCTTTCAAAGGCAAGCTCACATATTTTGAATATGGCATTACATTCAAAATAACATAACTCAAGATTATGATTTCTTCTATCTTTTCTCTCTGTAGGAGGAACGCAAGTCTTAATTTTTAGGAAGAACACCGGAACTAAGTAAATACTTCACACTTTAAAGGAAATGCGTTTTACACTTCAATGAATTCTTGCCAGGAGGCATGGTCTTAAAAACCCAGTATCTTCACCATGATACCTAACAATAACAGCCCAAGGTACTTCCAGCCTCCCACCCAAGTTTCTATGGTGATACTTGAATTCAAAGGGTTTGAGTTCAAACTACCCGGTAATCTAAAGAAAACCCTTTGCCTCATTCCTCAAAGCAGTTTTAAATAATTTGTTGGGGGGAGCGAAAAGATTCATGCTTTATACTTTTTAATACAAAATTTTTTCCTAAATTAAGACATTAGTTTTCAAGTGAGACCCCCCCACAAATCCTAATGGGCTAAGGATAAGAATTCTAGACCAATTTTCTAAGACCCATTTTCTTTTTGACAATCAGGAAATACTAGACATTGTTCGACTAGAGGCCGAGTTTAAGCTTGCCACGTAGCTGAAAAATCATCAGCAAAATGATTAATCACAGCTGAAACCTGACATATACTCTCCCATGTTCCTTAGGTACAATACATTCCAGCGATTAAAAATACATTCCATTTCCTCTAAGTGCACATTCAATCTGCCAAACTGGATGACAACGCCATCAAGCTGCTGAAATTCTGAAACCCAATCTGCTAAACATCCTGAATAGACCTTTTCCAAAGAAAAGTTACGAGAAATGTATGTATCCTTTTCAGATGTGAAAACGTCTTAAAATTACATAAGAAGGATTTCAAAATAACCCCCTAATAAACTGCTTAACATGAAGAGCATTTCGAGTTTCCAGCTACTTATAATTTCCGTATTCATTGTCAATGGTACTCAAATAAAAGTTTTCCTTGTGCTCCTAAGAATGCTGAAGGGTTTCAGATCCCTCTAGCAGACATAGGCATAAACCCTTGCAAACCGTGGGTTGTATCTTTAAAAGGTGTCAAAGGAAAAGCAGATGAAATGCTGTAATCTCCACCCACTGTCACTTAAGACATAGCAACCCACGCGCTCCACACGCCCAGCCAGCATCCTGCATCCACCCTTTCTTTCAAGCCCACTGCATTAGACCATGGAAACTCAGGATGTGTGGCCACAGCGGCCCCTGCTCTGGCTCCAGCTGGCCCACCACGTGGCGTGGCCGTGACCTTAGTCACACTTCCCCCTAACATCCTGTGAGTGGGCTCAAGCTGGAGCCAGACCTTCCCACCGCGCTGCCAGCCCTGCTCCTGGAAATGACAAACCCCCACTGCCTAAAACATTCCATTCTCCCCTAACACCAACAGAGCTTCCTGCTCCCTACCCCTCCTGAACAACAGGTCTTTGAATATCATTCACCACCTTGGTAATACCTTTAACCATTTAGCTATTGAGGGAGGTATTTACAACTTCACTTCCAATTTTCATAGACGCTTGTTCTCAGATTTTTAACTCAACTATTTTAACTATCAGCACAATAATCGCTTCTCCAGGAATTATTAGCCCAGTTAACACTCAGAATCTAAAACAGGGCACTGAAAAATCTGCACGACAAAGTTCTCCTCATTCAAGAAGTATTTCATTTACTAGGGAGGGTGCTTGCTGGATTCAGATGTACAGAAGCACTATCTTCCTGGTCTTTTTCTAGTTGGACTAAAAGGATTTCAGAAAGCTCTGACTTGTATGTATAACTCTCGTGTTTGAAAAAGAACTTTCATTGTAATAAATAGGTCAATGAGAAAAAACACTCCCCCATTTAATTTTAGTTGTAGAGTCGAGAAGGAAGCAAGTTTTGTTTCATCAGATGATGGAAATAATGCTACTGATTGGCAGTATTAATCCCACCTTCCTCCTAAAATGAGCATCTGGGTCCTAAAGATGGTTCTTCAAGCAAAGATGTAAAGATGGTTTTTCAAGCAAAGAGTAACACTAAGGAGACAGTTCGTGTACCCATTGTTTAGATTCATACTATTCTACATACTTAAAAACAGACATAGAGCTTCCAGGTCTGCGTAAGATGGAGTGAGCACACTCTATCCTGTCTTTCCCAGTGAACACAAACTATACAACCTGGAAAGACAGCCTGGAGCAGCTCTTTGAGGACTGAAAAGTAAATAGTAGCAGGCAGATTAGGAACGACCAGAACTCAAAATACCAGCAAACTGCCCGTGAGTTTACCATGACTTTTTCCTCCAGTATGCCCCAAGCCTGAACTCAACACATTGCCAGCAGGCATTGGGCACTGCCAGAGAGAGAGCCAGGAGATGCCCTGTAGCTCTGGCCCAGGGAGCAGGAAAGAAAACTCCTGATACTCAGAGAGCGGGGGCCTCCTCTCCGTTCTCTCAAGCCACAGCCCCCAAGTGGCAAGAGCAGCCTGCAGCAACAGGAGCCTGCAGGACCAGAACTCTGGAGGGGGAGAACGTCCCTCTGGGTTCAGCAGAGCTATGGTTCCAAGAGGATGGGGCCAAACCCCACGATTTTTTTTCTCTCTGTTTTTCTCTACTGCTTGGCACTGGGGACGTGGGCACGGTTGTGGAAGTACGCGGCAGAGCAGAATAACGAAATCCCAAGCTTTCTGGCTAAATGACCAAAAAAACAGAAGCCTGGTGGAATTGGAAAGTATCGGAAAACAACAGGTCCTACTGTATAGCACAGGGAACTATATTCAATATCCTGTGATCAACCATAATGGAAAAAAGTATGAAAAAGAATGTATGTATATGTGTATATATATATATATATATATATATATATATAACTGAATCACTTTGCTGTACAGCAGAAATTAACACAACATTGTAAATCAACTATACTTGAATCAAATAAATTGTTTTAAAAAGTATTGGAAAGATCACTGAGAGGGAGGAGCTCGGGAAAAGACCCCACAAATTACTTCTGAACTCTCAGACTCACCTGCAAGCTTTACATGCATGGATCTCATCCTAAAGAGCCTAATGAAGACTTTGAGAACTGAATTGCCTAAGTCCCAGATGGGTCACTGGGGCGCGTACATATCAGACACATCCAAGTAGCACTGCCAAGGCTTGGAAAATTGAACTGACATTGGGACCACACCTCACAGAAGGTGGGTTAGAACCTAACTAAGTCAGCTGTCTGCTAAAACAAAAATAGCAACGTTCTTCATGGGCTTTCAACAAGATGCAGAGTTTCATAACATAATATTCAAAATGTGCTGGATAAAATCCAAAATTACTCAGCATGGGAAAAGACTATCAACAGTTGCCAATGTCGAGATGACAGAGATGTTTGAACTATCTGACAAAGACTTTAAAGCAGCTATGACAAAAGTGCTCCAGCAACCAATCGTGCAATCTTGAAACCTACAGAGGAATACAAAGTCTGAGCAAAGACAGAAAATGTATAAAGGAGAACTGTTGGAAATTTTAGAATGGAAAAATATAATAACTGAAATAAAAACTCACTGGATGGGCTCAATGCAGCATGGAGATAAGTCAGTGAACTTAAAGATGAAACCATAGAAATTAGCCAATCTGAACAACAAAGAGAAACCAAGAGAAAACAAACAATAACAAAGAGAAAAAAAGATTTAAAAACAAAACCACAGCGCCCCAGGGATTTGGGGGACAAGAACAGAAGGTCTTTCATTTGTGTCATGGGAGTCCCAGAAAGAGGAGAAAGAATGTAGTGCAGGAAGAAAATCTAACAATATAATAGCTGAAAACTTCCTAAATTTCAAGAGACATAAATCTATACATTCAAAAAGCTACCCTTTAGGAATGAAGGTGAAATACAGATATCTTCAGCTGAAGGAAAACTAAGAACATTCATTGGCGGCTGACTTCCTCTAAGATAACAGCTAAAGAAAGCTCAAAGGGAAATGATACCACAAGGAGCATGAGGGGTGAAGAAAGAGCAAGCGAAATGCTAGATATATGGGTAAATATAAAACACTACACTTCTCCTCTTGAGGTCTTTGTTGAAAGCAAAAATTATAACATTGCCTATGGGGTTTTCAAAGTATGCCAATGTAACAGATCAGATGAAAGTAACAAAAGAAGGGAGGATAAAGGGACCTATATGGTGGTAAGATTTCTACAGTCCTCTTAAAGTGGTAAACTGTTGATTCTAAATCGACAGTGAAGTATATACATCTCAATTCCTAGAGCAGGGACTAAAAAATGATACAAAAAGATACACGAGAGATCAAGTAAAATAAAACACTAAGAAACATCCAAGTAACTCAAAAGAAGGCAGAATACAGAAAGCAGACACCTGAAAATAGAGGGAACAAACAGAAAACAATAATGAAATGATAGGCATAAATCCAACATCAATAACTATGTTAAACTCAAACGGGCTAAACATATGAATGAAAAGACAAAGACTACGAGAGTGAATAAACAATATGAACCATATGCTAACAAAAACATCACTTGAAATATAATACTATCGGGTAGATAGGTTAAAAGTGAAAGGATAGAAAGAGGTATACCATGAAAACACTTCAAAAGAAAGCTGAAGTGGCTTTATACAGACAAAACAGACTTCAAAACAAAGAAAACTGCCAGGGACAAAGAAGGACACTACATAAAAGGGTCAATTTGCCAAGAAGACGTGACAATTCCAAATGCCAAATGCATTTGTACCTAACCACAGACCTTCAAAGTACATGAAGCCAAAACTGACAGAACTCAGAGGAGAAACAGGTAAACCTAAAGTTATCGTCAGAAGCTTCAACACTCCTCTCTCAGTAATACGTGGAAATGGTAGACGGAAAATACCACCAACCAACTGAATCTCATATTTGTAAGACATTCTAACCAACAAAAGCAGAATACACATTCTTTTAAAGCACACGTAAAACATTCATGAGGATAGACCATACCCTGAGGTATAAAACTTTAACAAATTTCAAAGAATTGAAATAATGCAAAATGTGTCTTCTGATCGTAATGAAATTAAACTAGAAATCAACAGCAAAGAGAGAAGATAAAAAATTTCCAAACACTTGGAAATTATACAACACATTGTACTTCTAAATAATGTATGGGTCAAAGGGGAAAGTCTCAAGCGAAAAAAATTGTTGAATTGAACAAAATGAAAATACAACATATCAAAACGTGTGTGATACAGCTAATATGGTGCTTATAGGGAAATTTATAACAAATATTTATATTAGAAAAAAGAGAGAGGTCTCTAATCAACAATCTAAGCTTCTACATGCAGAAAGTAGAAAATGAAGAGCAAAATATACCCAAAGCAAGGAAGGAAATAACAAAGATAAGAGCTGAAATAAATGAAATTGAAAGCAAAAAAAGAAAGAAAGAAAGAAAAGAGAAGAAAATCAATGTAAACAAACACGGGTTATTTGAAAATATCAATACAATTGTTAAGCCTGTAGCAAGACTGACAAAGGAAAAAAAAAGGAGAGAAAAAACACAACTTACTAATATCAGGAGTGAAAGAGGGAACATAACTTACAGTTCCCACTGACATTAAAAGGATAGTAAGGGAATATTATGAACAACTCTATGCATATAAATTTGATAATTAATATTGCTAATATTTTTTATGATTTTTAAAATCTACGTTCTTGAGGTATATTGGTCTGTGGTTTTGTCTTTGTTGTTTTTTTTTCTTACCATCTTTGGCATCAGAGTGATGCTGGCCTTATAAAATAAACTGGGAACTTTTCCCTCTCCTGAAAGATATTGTCTAAAATTGGTGTTATGTCTTCCTCAAATGTTTGTTAGAATTTACCAGCAGAACCACCTGGGTCTGGAGATGTCTTATTCAGAAGATTTTTAACTATGAATTCAGTTTTATTAATGATTATAGAACTACTCAGGTTATTGATTTCATCTCAGATGAGTTTTGGTAGGTTGTAGTTTTCTTGAGAATCGCTGTTAAGTTCTTGTTGAATTCTCAAGTTTGATTCCCCTTGGATTAGAGAAGAGACCATTTGATCCAGGATTTTCCAGATTGTCAGAGAGGTTTCCAATCTTCTTGGCAGTAAATCAGATAGTGGTAGGGGGAGGGGGAAGGGGGAGTTTACAGGGGGATCAGAGGAGAGTGTTGATAGGGTAAATTTCAGGCTCCTAGCTTCTCTGAGAATGACGTGTCACACACCTCTGTAGTTACTACAGTCATCTGAATCCCTATTACCTGGCCAGGGCGGAGGATTTGAAATGTTACAGTGTCTCCACCGCCCCCCTCCCACCAGAGCAACTGCCCTCTGAACCACCTCCTGGGATTCCTCCATCTTACCGGCAGCAAACACATACCCAGGCACAGGTTAAGAGCTGACATGGCTTCTGCCCACACATAACCAGCAGTCTTTTTAATCCGTTTATTATTTTGAAGAGAATTGAGCTGCTACAGAAAAAGTGTGGAAAACACTGCCCCCAGATGTCCCAAAGGAGGTGACTCGGGTTCTGGCCTGGGCTCCTGGGGAAGGCCTTGGGCCAGCCCTTCCCAGCCCAAGGCAGGGCACTTCAATGGAGTCATCCTGCGTTTGGAAACAAAGTCGTGGCACCCAACTGACTGGCTGCAATTCTTCCTCCATTTAGTCAGACTCACAAACTGAGACTCATAAAGCTGAAAGCAACCTCATGAATCCCCCTGTCTGTGACCTTATTTCACAGATGAGGAGACTGTGGTCCAGTTATGGGTAGTAGCTGGCCCAAGGTCGCCTACCTTATTGAGGCAAAAATGGGACTGGAGCCCACATTCCAAGGTCCCAGCACAGTGTTCTTTACCCTACACGTAAAAACAAGTTTTGACTGGACAGCTAATATATATATATGAGGCAGTGTGACAACAGTTCCTGTCATCATGGAATTGAACTTCAGTGGGGAATACAGACATTCAACAATTGCCCAGATAACTAAAATGGAAATGCGTATTAAACCACTAAGGGGCAATGCAAGGAGTGTAAATATCAATATATTGCCTTGAGACTTCCCTGGTGGTCCAGTGGCTAAGACTCCATGCTCCCAATGCAGGGGGCCCGGGTTCAACCTCTGGTCAGGGAACTAGATCCCACATGCCACAACTAAGAGTTCACATGCCACGACTAAAGATCCCACATGCCGCAACGCAGATCCCACGTGCTACAACTAAGACCCGATGCAACCAAATAAATAAATAAATAAATAAATATTTTTCCAAAAAATACATTGCCTTAAAATTTTTCCCCAAAATACAACCCACCACCACCATCAGCACCACAGTCATAGTGATTCCAGTGGAAAAGTTTCGCCTTGGAAAATTGGGGAATGATCATATGTGATCTTTCAGTGATGAAGTGAAATTGCATGTTGTTTAAGTCTGCCACCCAGAGGGTGCTTTTGTCCCCCATCTGAAGCACAATCTTAGACAGGTAAATGGAGAAGAATGTCACATTTAGTATACTAAGAAACTAGACAAAAAGACGGACGTTGAAAGGAATAATGATTCTAGCCACGAGTCCTTTCTTGGACCAGGATGAAAGAGCCACTGTAAGGTGACTCAAGCCAAGCATCATGACCCAGATGCTGCTGGTGAGGTAGCACCGCAGCCATGAAGGCCCTGAAGCAGGCTCCAATCACCAGCATGACATACTCCAGAGAGCGGGAGCCCTCTGCTGAGTAAACTGGATAGTTCTGCAAGCAGAGAATGAATGAATGTAGGAATCTGTTTCAACAGCTTGCTAGTGAAGAAAGAGCATGATGAAACACGCACAGATAAAGCTTCTAGCTTTATCTCAGAGTCTGATCAATGTTAACATTTTAAATGGGAAACTTCTATGAAAGTTTGACAAGTTACTCTTTTGGGAGATGTTTCCCCCACAACTTGCGCTCTCATGATGGGAGCATTTAAAGGGTCTCTGATTTTCCCCTCTACTTTCAAGGGATAAACAAAATCGTGGAATCTGAGACTTGAGGTGACAGTGGCCATCACTGAAGCTTTCTTTGCACATAGTAAGTTACCACATGGGAGAGTTGAATAAAAAAGACTCAAGTCTGTAGCCCATGAACTGAGAATTCTATTGTATCAGGAGGTCAGGCTCTTTTAACCATAATGATAATGACTCAAATAGGTATGCAATTCTACATGAAATATAGAGCCTTCTGGAAGAAAAAACAAGGTCAAGTCACCTACGAGGTGGCCGAGAAAACTACTAAAAGAGATGTTTCCAGAGTCTTCTAAACAACATTGTGAAGTGAGGTAAACGGAACACATAGTTTCGGACAGAAAAGCAGGAGTAACTGTCAGAGACTGTCACCAGAATGGATAGGATTCAGGCCACAGTTGTACCAAACAGGTGTCTGACCACCCACCTGGGCTCTCTGCTCATCATTTCAAAACTCTATAAAGGTGCTTATTTTGGTTAAAGGTATAGAATTTAAGATTTTTTAAAAATGTCTAATGTACTCAGCTTAAAATTCAGATTCATACCTGCCAACTGTGCTTGGGCACAAATAATTAATCATCATCACAATAAGCTGTAAAAGTGTAAAGCGGCAACTAACATAAAGCCTTAATGGAATCTCCCTCCTTGAAAGTTAATAGAATGGTTTAGTTCACACTTCCCTCAGACCCTCAGGAGCTGGCGAAGTAACCTCAGAAGTACCCTGTTAGTTCAGTAATTCTGTGAGTCAATGGAAAAATGACAATGACTGATCTTGGGCTCTGTGTCTCAATGCCTTGATAGAAGAAAGGACAAGATGAAATATGCACAAAACTTCTCATTTTATCTCAGGACTTGACAAAAATAACACTTATTTTTATACATGTTCACTGCTGTATCCAGAGCACCTAGTACAGAGTCTGGCATATAGTGGGACCACAAAAAGTGTTTTTTGGAATAAATAGACAATCTCGTTCTCAGACAAAAATTCTGCCAAACTACAAATATATGCCCTGAAAAGTCACTATTTTGTTATTTACAGTGATATACAAGGAAGGGAAGAAAGAAATAGCAAACCGAACATCCATTTTGTTATTTTTGTCTTGGTATGGTTTGGTGAAATCAGACAAGTGAAGATAATGCATACCTTTTATTGTTTACTAGGTATGTGATTTGGGGCAAATGATTTGAATGCCTCTCTTAAGTATGTATGGCCTCATACCTAAAATAAGGCCAATAATCTCTTCCTCACAGTGTCACAGTAAAGACTAAATGTATACTATTTCAGAGCCTGGCACACAACAGCGGTTCTAACAAACGAAGACCCATGAGACAGTATGAGAAAGCCTCTCATGTTCTTCTTTGACCTCAAACACAGAGCCCAAGTAGAGGTGTGTTATCATCCATGTCACTTTCTGAGTTTCTTCCCAAAGAAACGAGTCCATCACTCATTACAGCAAGAATTCTCTACCCTGACTGCAGAGCGGAACCCCAGGGAAGCTTTCCCATCAGGTGACCTGCTTGCTTTAACTCATCAGTAGTGGATGAGAGGATAAAGCTGCCTGGTGGGGTCCTCTACCTGGCCCTGAACCCCCAGGCCCTGTGCCCTCGAGGAGGGAGCCTAGGTACTTGGGAACAGAGGGGTCCCAGAAAGGATGCCATCAGTAGACAGGGAGCATGATGGTCGAGAGGCAGGAGACAGGCAGGCACAGCCTAGGGAGCACCAGGGAAGGATGGCTGGCCCCAATTAGGAGCATACGACCTCTTCCTCAGAGAAGCAACCTTCATTTCACCAGTAAGTGAAAGGACGTTTCAAAATAACTTCTACAAGCTGTGATTTGACAGAAATTTCGAGTGAATGTATACCTAAGCTTTCCAAAAAACAGCTCTGAAATTGGCTGGTTAATTTGGCCTAAACCGTAACACATGGATTGATCTAAATGCTGCTGAAAGCTTCCATTTTAAAAGCAACATATGTATTTTTGCAATACAGGTTTAACATTTTTAAAAAAAATTCGTAAGTGATGTAATCGGAAGGTCAATACTCACCAAGCTGAGCAAAAGTATTTCTCTTCAAGAGGGCGCCAATCAAGCAGAAGCCATTCCCATCTTTACCTCCTAGATAAGCCATATGCTATTTTAGTTCTTTATATAACTTCAAGGATGTTGCAACCTTTTGGCACTCAGTTTCTCCATCTGTTTAAAAAAAAAAAAAAGCAGGGAGGGATGGATCTAGCTAACTCTAAAACACTATGCTTCTCTTCTGAAAACAGCAATTATTGGTACTTCCCTCTAGGCTGGGAATTTTATTACCAAATATGCTTATCTTTTAAGATGTGGTTCCAGAAGAGGGACCAGAGTTTAAAAAATAACACGATGAGTTAACACAGGCTTAAAGGAAAACTTTCTAGACACCTTGTTCATCCTAAAACAGGACAGACCACATCATCTCCTTTTTCTTTTAATCAAGTTTCCATAACCCCATCTCCCAGATGCGAGAAACCTCTCTCATATTAGCGAAGGCCTGTCTTAAGATAGAATAAATCTACTTATAGGCTGGGAACTCTCTTGCTAAGTATGTGGTTGTTATAATCACAAAAGATGAGCACAGTATTGAGTCAATAGCTTACTGGGGACCCAGTGCCGCATACTAATCTCAACACCCTTGCTTAGCCCATAGCTAGAAGTGCAAGATGCTGACCAAAAAAAAAAAAAAAAAAAATCCAAGGCTTAAAAGAGTGCTCTCATTTAGTATTGACGATGGAAGAATCACATCTATTATTGTGATACATACAAGTTATAATCAAGTTAACATACCAGCAAAGGCCTCATTTTGTAACATTCTCGATAATAGAGGACAAGTCATAAAAACAAAGTATAGCCAAGAACAGTCTGTTTTAAAAAGCATGGGATATTTAGAGTACATGAAGAAAAATGGATTTTTCATAAGTTCGAAAGCAGAGAAAACCTTCGTATTCATTAAACACTGCACAAAATCTTTCATAGGTCTTAAATTTGATAATACTGCATGCTCTAAGAACCCAATGTAGCTACAGAATATTCAACATTTGTCAAGCACTGAGAACTGTACAGACTGCAAAAGCAGAGAGTCCTCAATCACAGAACATAAGGATTCAAAAGCACATTAACAATGACCAAGCTAGGGAACAGTTTAACCGTTTCATTCATTACAAAGGCCCTGTTCTATAACCACTTGAAGTGTTTTTGGTTTGTAATCATACAAGTCCATTTCTTTAAAGTGGAGAACTATTATTGTAGCCAAAGGTCAACAAGCACCTGTGTTCAGAGTCCGCAAACGAAAATCCGTTAGGAAGAAGTACATTCATACTAATGTAGTGTCTGCAAAGTGAAACTTCAACTCTCGATTATTTCTAAGGGGAACATGAAGCCCTCTTTTCTCACTCCAACTCGTTTCTTTGGACCTTAACACCATGCACAAAATGTCTAACTTCTACCATTTTGAAAGGGTTCTCCTAAAAAGCACAAAGAAATTTTTAATTACAAAAGAATTAAAGAAGAAGAACCAATAAGATTTTTTCCACTTACTATAAGAAATATATAAAGGAAGACAAAATGTTATTAAAAATGCTTGATAATAAACTCACGTTGTCAAAATAAAATGTGGAGGTTCATGAAAAATAATCACAACCTTGCTAAATATTAACGTAAAAATTACCTCTTAATGTAGAAATTATTTAAGGGTCCAGTCTCGAATGAACATAAATAAAATTTTCTAGACGTAGATAGCTGAACAGGTAAATTCTTTATTTCTCTCATATTTTTCAGAGTATGTTCACATAGCTCTTAAGTTTAATTCACAAGACATAATATGATCTAGTCCATTGTATAAATGGATTCATTTGGAAAGCCTCCGTTTGTTCATAGGCGGGAAACATGCTCGCTTCCTGTGTTCCAGGAGACCATACTTAATATAATTAGTAGTTTTTCTAAGATTTACTTTGCATGCTTCTCATGTGATTAAGACACTGGCAGGGCTAGCCCCCATGTGGGGTAGCAACTGAGCAGGGGCAAAATGCTCACTTGCTAGAATGTTCACAAGCCTATACTGGTAAGTCCTTGGCCTTCAGTGTTTATGACCCTGAGGCTTTGGTTACGATTCAAGTATTTTACCAGAAAGGAATAATATAGCTAACAGCCACAAAAATATTAATAATTATGACATGCTAATTTATTTCTATCAGCAAAGAAGACACCAGGTGAGAGGAATTTTTTTTAACATCTTTATTGGAGTATAATTGCTTTACAATGGTGTGTTAGTTTCTGCTTTATAACAAAGTGAATCAGCCATACATATACATATATCCCCATATCTCCTCCCTCTTGCTTCTCCCTCCCACCCTCCCTATCCCACCCCTCTACGTGGTCACAAAGCACCGAGCTGATCTCCCTGTGCTATGCAGCTGCTTCCCACTAGCTATCTATTTTACATTTGGTAGTATATATATGTCCATGCCACTCTCTCACTTCGTCCCAGCTTACCCTTCCCCCTCCCCGTGTCCTCAAGTCCATTCTCAATGTCTGCGTCTTTATTCCTGTCCTGCCCCTAGGTTCTTCAGAACCATTTTTTTTTCCTTTTTTAGATTCCAAATATATGTGTTAGTATACGGTATTTGTTTTTCTCTTTCTGACTTACTTCACTCTGTATGACAGACTCTAGGTCCATCCACCTCACTACAAATAACTCAATTTCATTTCTTTTTATGGCTGAGTAATATTCCATTGTGTACATGTGCCACATCTTCTTTATGCATTCACCTGTCGATGGACATGGACACTTAGGTTGCTTCCATGTCCTGGCTACTGTAAACAGAGTTGCAATGAACATTGTGGTACATGACTCTTTTGGAATTATGGTTTTCTCAGGGTATATGCCCAGTAGTGGGATTGCTGGGTCATATGGTAGTTCTATTTTTAGTTTTTTAAGGAACCTCCATACTGTTCTCCATAGTGGCTGTATCCATTTACATTCCCACCAAAAGTGCAAAAGGGTTCCCTTTTCTCCACACCCTCTCCAGCATTTACTGTTTGTAGATTTTTTGATGATGGCCACTCTGACTGGTGTGAGGTGATACCTCATTGTAGTTTTGATTTGCATTTCTCTAACGATTGGTGATGCTGAGCATCCTTTCATGTGTTTGTTGGCAATCTTTACATCTTCCTTTGAGAAATGTCTATATAGGTCTTCTGGCCATTTTTGGATTGGGTTGTTTGTTTTTTGATATTGAGCTGCATGAGCTGCTTGTAAATTTTGGAGACTAATCCTTTGCCAGTTGCTCCATTTGCAAATAGTTTCTCCCATTCTGAGGGTTGTCTTTTAGTCTTGTTTATGGCTTCCTTTGCTGTGCAAAAGTTCTTAAGTTTCATTAGGTCCCATTTGTTTATTTGTGTTTTTATTTCCATTTCTCTAGGAGGTGGGTCAAAAAGGATCTTGCTGTGATTTACATCATAGAGTGTTCCGCCTATGTTTTTCTCTAAAAGTTTGATGGTGTCTGGCCTTACATTTAGGTCTTTAATCCATTTTGAGTTTATTTTTGTGTATGGTGTTAGGGAGCGTTCTAATTTCATTCTTTTACATGTAGCTGTCCAGTTTTCCCAGCACCACTTATTGAAGAGGCTGTCTTTTCTCCATTGTATATTCTTGCCTCCTTTATCAAAAATAAGGTGACCATATGTGTGTGGGTTTATCTCTGGGCTTTCTGTCCTGTTCCATTGATCCATATTTCTGTTTTTGTGCCAGTACCATACTGTCTTGATTACTGTAGCTTTGTAGTATCGTCTGAAGTCAGGGAGCCTGATTCCTCCAGCTCCGTTTTTCTTTCTCAAGATTGCTTAGGCTGTTCGGGGTCTCTTGTGTTTCCATACAAATTGTGACATTTTTTGTTCTAGTTCTGTGAAAAATGCCAGTGGTAGTTTGATAGGGATTGCATTGAATCTGTAGATTGCTTTGGGTAGTAGAGTCATTTTCACAATGTTGATTCTTCCAGTCCAAGAACATGGCATACCTCTCCATCTGTTTGTATCATCTTTAATTTCCTTCATCAGTGTCTTATAGTTTTCTGCATACAGGTCTTTTGTTTCCTTAGGTAGGTTTATTCCTAGGTATTTTATTCTTTTTGTTGCAGTGGTAAATGTGTCTCCTTAATTTCTCTTTCAGATTTTTCATCATTAGTGTATAAGAATGCAAGAGATTTCTGTGCATTAATTTTGTATCCTGCTACTTTACCAAATTCATTGATTAGCTCTAGTAGTTTTCTGGTAGCATCTTTAGGATTCTCTATGTATAGTATCATGTCATCTGCAAACTGTGACGGCTTTACTTCTTCTTTTCCGATTTGGATTTCTTTTATTTCTTTTTCTTCTCTGATGGCCGTGGCTAAAACTTCGAAAACTATGTTGAATAATAGTGGTGAGAGTGGACAACCTTGTCTTGTTCCTGATCTTAGAGGAAATGGTTTCAGTGTTTCACCATTGAGAACGATGTTGGTTGTGGGTTTGTCATATATGGCCTTTATCATGTTGAGGTAAGTTCCCTCTATGCCTACTTTCTGGAGGGTTTTTATCATAAATGGGTGTTGAATTTTGTCAAAAGCTTTTTCTGCATCTACTGAGGTGATCATATGGTTTTTCTCCTTTAATTTATTAATATGGCTTATCACATTGATTGATTTGCGAGAGGAAATTTAAACGGACTCTCCTCCCCCTCTGCCCTTCCCCAGTGGCCCAGCTGGGTTGCCTGGGGTCTAGGAAGTGAAAGGCGAAAAAGGCAGAGGGTTCCTAATAGTTGAGAAACCTGAAAGACTGATTTATCTACTTCCCTAGGTTGCCTTAAAGGCCAGCAATTCTGATTTGCGTTTGTTTTAACCCTCAAATAACTTTATCAAAGTACACAGGTAAAGACAGAAATTAAGATGTACAAAGAAAAAAAATGTAGAAGGCCCAGTTACACAATTCATGGAAAAGCATCACATTTGCATCTCTCAGTCAAGAGACGCATTATGGGAAAGCAGACATTCTGGCTTCCCAAAGCCCCACAGCCTCTGCAGCTTGGCTACTTTAGGGGTGGACCACTTCTCAAAAGACCTTTCGGCATCTTGGAACCATAGCACATCCCTCCTTCCCTCACGACCACGTCAACCCAATGATGAATTTTCCAAGTAAGGTGATTCTGTTGGCCGAAGGAGGCCCTGGCCGCATCATTTCTCTTTGTTTGGAAGGCAGTTTCGTTTCATGTAGCATCAGCAAATTGGGAGTTGATTTGGGAAAGGTGAATGTGAAATAGCAGTAAAGGAAAATGTTATAGCCTCTATGGAAATTCCAGGCCTTTCTGCTGCTTTCAGGTCCACCACAGCTCACGTCAGTCATTATATTCAAGGGGATGCTCACACAGTGCAAAAGGCAATATTCTGGGTAATGAAGCCATAAACCAGTAAAATGAGCCTCAGACTGTGTCTCCTCAATCTGTTATTCTCATCTTTCATATACAGCATCTTCTAAATTTAATCATGATTCTTCAAACCATTATATTACTTTGGGGCATAAAAAACCCTGATGTTGTTTTAGGATCAAAAATCACTTGTATTTTTAAAAATAACTTGTAATAGAATATTTGTTTCAATATACAAAGCAGCAAAAAGTTAGTTTAGAACTCTTGAAATAGATAGCTCAAACTACTATTTAAAAAAAGATAAATATATATGATGTCCAAATGTGACAAATATTTTGAGAGCATCTGAAAGTATTTAAGATATCAACGTTTAAAGAATAAAACACGATTTATTAGACAGTGTAATTTCAGAAGATTTGTCTTTCATTTTAAAATTTCAGTTAGTGTCATAATAAAATTGTTGGGAAACTGAGATTTACTTTTCAATTGCTGCGTAATTTGTCGTCCTTTTTTCTACCTGCCAGTGTGCATGAGACTGCTGTTCCAATCAAGGCAAAATATGAAACTCCCCTATGGCTCAATTTCCTTTTAAATAAAATGAGAAAATTGTAAAAGATTAGTTCCTGCCTCTCGCTACTTTTCAGAACAAGTAAAACTTATAAAGCACTTTGCAAATACAAAAAAAAAAAAAAAGCTATTTTAAAAGATTCTGGGGAGGAACTCTGCTCAATATTCTGTAACAACCTAATTGGGAAAAGAATTTGAAAAAGAACAGATGCATGCAGATGTACAACTGAATCACTTTGTTGTACACCTGAAACTAACACAACATTGTTAATCAACTATACTCCAATATAAACCAAAAAGTTAAAAAAAAAAGATTTTGGGGAGTAATGAAATGTATAAGCAGCATAAATATTTCTAGATGAAAATTCTTATTTTATAACTACCTTTTAATTGTTTATCTCCAACATAATCAAATGCATTTTACAACAGCCACAATCCCTAGAGAAATATTTTTCATAAATCCTCTTTGAACTGAGGAACCATCTCACATTAGAGACTATAAAGGAGACATGATGACTAAAAGCACTGTGGGATCCTGGATGGGATCCTGGAACAGAAGAAGGACATAAATGGAAAAAATTGGTGAAATGTGAAGAAAAGCCTGGAGTTTAGTTTAGAAGTTTTGTACCAATGTTCATTTCCCAGTCTTTTTTTAATAATTAAAAAAAATTTTTTTTTTAATTTTTGGCTGCATTGGGTCTTCATTGCTGCGCACGGGCTTTCTCTAGTTGCAGTGAGCGGGGGCTACTCTTCGTTGGGGTGCAAGGGCTTCTCACTGTGGTGGCTTCTCTTGTTGCGGAGCATGGGCTCTAGGCACACAGGCTTCAGTAGTTGTGGCGCACGGGCTTAGTTACTCCGCGGCATGTGGGATCTTCCCGGACCAGGGCTCGAACCCGTGTCCCCTGCATTGGCAGGCGGATTCTTAACCACTGTGCCACCAGGGAAGCCCTCATTTCCCAGTCTTGATAACTGTTCGTGGAAGATTGAGTAATGGGTGATGGGGATATGGGACCTCTCTGTACTGTTTTTGCCACTCTTCTGCAAATGTAAAATTAGTTCAAAAGAAAAAGTTTAAAAAAACACTTCTTTGAGACAGAAAAACCATTGTTACATGTTTTATTAAGAATCTAAGCAACAAGGATTTACTATATAACAAAGGAACAATATATCAAGACTTGTAATAATCTATAATGGAAAGTAACCTGAATATATATATATATCTGAATCACTTTGCTGTATACCTAAAACTGTATACAATGTTAATGAAACATTGTAAATCAACTATACTTCAATTGTTTAAAAAGTTATATAATTGGAAACAAAAGAAGAACCTAAATCTTCTAAAATAGTGTTTAGGGAAATACATATGATTTGATTCCACTAGTGAAATGATTCCACTAGATGGCACCCTATTTTCTTCAGTGATCAGAGCCATCTCTCTTCACATAGCTACCATCCATCACCTGATATAAATGTTTCTTGAGCTTATTTTATAGCTGTAACGGGCATCATCTCTTTGTATAACAGATTCTATGATTTGACTCCCTGCATAAAACAATGTTTGCTTTCTTTTCTTGAAATGTCTTGTTTCAGGATATAAGCTTCGTTATCGTTCCAGAATTTAAGGTAAGGTTTATGAATTCGCAGTCATTCAGCACATTTCTCAAGCCCTTACTTTGGGCCACATCATCTCAACAGTCCGAGGCAACCCATCCTCTTTAGTGGTGACCAACATTAAAGACTTCACATCCTCCTGCACACTTGAAAAGTGCATCAGATCCAGAGAGCAACTTTGAAGGAGTGAACAAATGAATTCCACTTTGTTTTCATGACTCTGATGCTGCTTCAACACCTCATTGATCTTTACTGCTCAAAGGAAAGGATAGCTATTCTAGATTCCCTTTTTTTATGTCAAAGCTAAAAATCTAAGTTTCTTTTCAAGTTAAAACCGAACAGCTAAGAGTCTACCGGCTCCAGTATGGTTTGGCTTCTGCTCTCCAATTTTATTTATTTGCAGCATTTCCTGGTCCAATCAATGGCCTCCTTATAAAACATTCCTGCCATCTATGTTCCTCGGTTTTCCAATGCTCTCTGCTGAGAAGCTCTAAAAAACCCAAGACACCATGTTCCATTCCCTTCTGAAGTTTCATTTTAGGAAAGCTATTTCAAACATCACTAATGTGAATTTTTTAAAAAGGATTAAACCCATGGGGGTGGGGTGCTTATATGTCAAAATGAAAAGAGTCATGCTGTTTACTAACCTATTTCCAAAGTTCTAAACTTAGATGAGATTGGAAAACATTCAGTCTCTAAATTTTATAGAATAAGCATTTATAGTATTTCAGAATGAACTGGAAACAGTGATTCTACCTAAGAGAGACAATACTTATAATACCTGGCCAAAACCAAAAGATATAAAAAACAGAAGACACCCTCAATTTGGATTAAGGGTCATGCAAAGGCCTGAGACAATTCTTAAATCAAATGTCCATATAAATCCCTCTATCTCCATCCATTTCTCATTCTCGTATACCAACAAAACCTAAAAGGATAGACTGCAGTAACCAAATTGTATCTTAAAAACTATTCCCTTTTAAATGCAATTTGCTCCAATTGTGAATGCAAAATTTTAGATCAAATTTCCTCTAAATATAACACAAAGCTCTACAGTATAGCTTTTCTGGTGCTCTAAACCTAACTGAAATGTACCACCAGTTTTGAAGGAATGGTATTATGTGAGCCTGCTCTCAGCACCTCTAAGTCTGAAAAATGGATTTGTTAAATTTAAGGCAAAATTACTTAAATCATCTCCAATTTTAAATGCAGTGATATACCTTTTCATGTTGAAGAAATTAAACTGAGGGGACTTCATAATACATGCTCTAATGAATGTTTCGTTATTTCTAAACCATTAGATTTCTTTAGAAAAAGCAAAACTGCTCGTCAACTTGCCTATGGATCCCCCTTTATTTAACTAAATATTCCATTTAATTAATTGTTTGAAGACCTTCAGATAATATCTTTACCAAGGAAACCTGAGGCTCTTTCCTATTCATGCCATTCAAATTCATGCACTTTGAGATAATTTTCTTACTTATTTATCTTACTAAACAGGGGAAATTATTTATTTATCCAAAGCCTTACCCAAAAGGATAGAAATTGAGATTACCTTCCATATATATGGAATATATTTATATTTCATATAAATTTTATATATAAAATATAAAATTTAAGAGTGACCCAAGTCCCTGGAAATCCCAAATAACAAGAGAAAACAAAACTTAACAGAAAAAACAATGGGAAAATAAGTTCATTTAAAGATTTTACCTAAAAACTGAATACCCCAGCATGCCCTAGGTGTAGCTGAGTCTGATATCCTTTTCAAGAAAAAAAATTAATCCCCAAGACACAGCTAGATGAATCCACCTTTAACGTATGATTCATGATCTTCTTATTTCTTTGACCAAATAATAAGTGCCTGCTATACGCTAGCTACTGCATTAGGTGGGTGCTGGTATTACAATAATAACCCGTGGTATCCTTGTCCTTAGGGAGTTTAAGTCTAATGGGGACAAGAGACCAGTCAATAATCAATGTCGACTGATGCTATGATAAGAAATTCCCTTATCTGGCCTAGGGTCAAATACTGTTGGGAAAAGGAGTTTCAAGGAAAGTAAATTAACATTTAAAAATATTTTCAACAAGAATGAAAACAAAACATTTTCTGATTAACACTCAAATAATTGGAAATTCCACAACAGACTATCCTGTCTTTGCAAATTCTGGTCAGTTGTATTTTTGCTCTAACTATAGCCTATAATCTTTCATTTTAAAAAAGATAGCATCTATGTTTATGAAAAGGATGGTTTGTCAGTTCTTATACTTTTATCCCATGATTAGAAACAAAAATTAAGAAAATAAATTCAAACAAAACTTTTGTGTTTCCAGTTTGCAGACACCACCACCAACCTTTTTGTTCTTGCTTACCACTGGACACCTATGCATTTCTTCAATGCAAAACCACAAGCAAGCTCATCTGCCAAGAACTCCCCCCAGGAAGCAAGTGGAAAAGGAGCCATATTTGAAAGACTCCATCTAACTTCCCTAAGAGGACTCTTTTACAGAAAGGAAAAATAGAACTTCGTAGGGGTGAACTGAACTACTTCCAAATTTCCCAGAGGGAATCCTTACTTGTGACCAATTCAGCTGCCTTTTGTATTATAGCAATCTTTAAATAGTTCTCCTTCTACTTATATCCCTTCTAAATTCACTACTGTTACTCATTATGAGTTCACTGGTATTAGTCAGCACAAGTCAGTTAGTCACTATATTTTTTAAACCACCAACTCCCTCTGCCCTTTCTGGTTTTCCTATCCCTTCGGTATTTTGCAACATTTAAAAGATGAATAACTATACACAAGAAATGCTGCTGGGCATTTTTTGCTCGTTTTTGGTTTAAACAGTGACCATATCCCCATTAATAAAAGGAGTGCATAGTCACATTTCTTCTCATGAAAAGGTGACCCGTGTGTTTAAACCTTAGGATTAAAATTTTATTTCGCATATATTGCTTAATCATCATTTCTCATAAACTTATTTAGAAGAAGTTCACACAAATTCTTTCTTTATTCAAACAATAAATCGGTGAATGGATACTATTCTTTCTTTTGACAAAAAGACCCTAGTCTAGTATGATTTCTATTAATCACAGGTGGGGAATGGAAAATAATCCAGGAAACTAAGGGGCTGTGTTGGCCTTTTATTTTATTATTTGTTTTAAGATTACTGGGTTTTTGTTGGGTTTTTTTAAGTCTTTATTGAATTTGCTACAATATTGCTTCTGTTTTATGTTTTGGTTTTTTGGCCACGAGGCATGTGGGATCTTAGCTCCGCGACCAGGTATCAAACTGCACCCCCTGCATTGGAAGGCGAAGTCTTAACCACTGGACCGCCAGGGAAGTCCCTGGCCTTTTAAAATTATCTGTCAAAGATGAATGGATAAAGAAGATGTGGTGTATACGCGCACGCACGCGCGCGCACACACACACACACACACACACACACACACACACACACACACAATGGAATATTACTCAGCCTTCAAAAAGAATGAAATAATGTCATTTGCAGAGATTATCATACTAAGCAAAGTCAGAAAGAGAAAGCCAAATACCATGTGATATCACTTATATATGGAATCTAAAATACAGAAATCAACGTACCTATGAAACAAAAATAGACTCATAGACATAGAGAACACACTTGTGGTTGCCAAGAGGTGGGAGGGGGAGGGGAGGGAAGGATTGGGATTTTGGGGTTAGCAGAGGCAAATTATTATATATAGGATGGGTAAACAACAAGGTCATGCTGTATAACACAGGGAACTATATTCAATATTCTGTGACAAACCATAATGGAAAAGCATATGAAAAAGAATATATATATGTATAACTGAGTCACGTTGCTGTACAGAAGAAATTAACATTGTAAATCAACTATACTTCAATAAAATTAAAAATAAATAAAATAAAATTATCTGTCAATTAAGGCCTGACATAATCACCCCAACTTATCTTTTCAACATTATGTGTCAAGACTTCCTCAAATGTGCCATCAATTCATACTGCATTGAGGGAAAAAGCACCTCTGCTTTGAGCAATTGAGACACCTTGAAAGCCCTCTCCCCTTCCTCTCTCCATCCATACCCAACCACCTCAAAGCAGATGCTCCCCCCAAGAAACCTTCCCCAAACACGGTAGCTGCCAGCCACTGCCTGCTCTTTGAACTCGTGCTACACTTACTATCCTGATGCTTCCTGACCTATCACATACCTACATCCTCTCTTCCCAAGTCAACAGTATGCTCCTTCTACAGAATCTGTCCTTTCAGTTCTCTCTTTAACCCACAGCACCTGGCATTTGGACATACACACTAAATATTTACAAAACCAAATCTTCTCTATTTCCCCCTTTTCAAAGACAGGACATCACACAGACCCAGAACAAATTCTTGTCCTACCTGAGTTTGGGTTTTCTTTTCCATCATTCACGCAGCTTGGCACAGCAGTGGTATAAAGACAATTAAAAGAAACAATGCAAGTAAGGATTCCCCAGTGAACCAGTAATACATAGAAATCAACATCTGCATTTCCCCATTTTCCTAATGTGCATGACAAATGTGCCCTTCATAATAGTCAACTAACCTGCCACTTCATAGGGACCTTTAATTCCACATGGACACACAAAAAAAACTTCACCAATCAATTGCTCTCCTTTTTTCTCTCTCCTGTGTATGTGGGGAAGGGAAGGGAGAGGAAGAGAACCAAGAGAAGGGCCAGGGTGTTTACTAAAGGAACAAACTTAGTGTTATAGTGAACATAATCTTTCCAATACACTCGTCATATGCTATCGTTCCCAACTACTTTCAAAACTGTGCTTCTTAAATAATTTATGGCAATTCTGTGACTAGCCAGAAGACTGATTTTGTAAAAAAGAAAAAAAGTTTGCTTTTGTAAAATCTGACAAAATGATGGAAAAATACAGCACTTTATACTTAAGCAGTGTATGTTAATTTTTATCTCAAATTTACATTGTATGTAAATTTTATCTCAAAAGAAAAATACTTAACTTATAATGCAGGAGCATTTACGCGTAAGTGTCTCTTTAAATGCGTCAGAAAATGAGATGGGTTAACAAATGACTAGGTGGGTCAGCTATCTGATAAAGCCAAGTATCATGAGATACTAGTCATCTAGGTGGTAAGCATATTATGCGTTCACTGTAAAATCTTTTCAACTTTGCTGCAGACTTGGAGATTTTCATAAAAAAGGTTGGGGGACAAAATCAACAATGTAAACTTGTTTTTTGAAGCCAGACACATACAAAAAATGACTCGCTAAAGATCTTTTAAAAATATTTCTTCTCGCCTCCAAATTGGCATCCACAAAGCAGAAAGCCCTCGGCTTCCATCTGCCTCGTAAAGCACAGCCCTCACGGCGGGGGCCAGATCTGTCAGGGCCCTCACCTGACTCAGGCCTGAGAATCAGCTGATTGCCCCATCACTGAAGTGCCAGAGGGCCCAGGGTCTCCGGGGAGCCAGAGTCCAAGCACACAAGCGTTTCCCCAGACACCTTAGGTTTCTCCATCAGCCACTGGGCATTTCCATAAGCTTTTCTTCTCCCCTCACCCACCCGGCAGCACCCTGCCTGGCTTTCCTAGGAGATATCAAAGGAGGCGGAGAGAGAGGCAAGGCACCCCCGCAGTTCTGAGCCCAGGTAGGACTGGGACATTTTCGATGATACAGAGTGAAGACCACCCACTCTGTGTGTAGGTCCCAGCCACCTGCAAGGAAAAGAAAAAGAGGGGCTCTCCCACCCTCTGTGGCTCCTCACCCTCACCCAAGAATAATAAAAGAGCCAGGGAGGAAAAAAGGCTCATTCTCAAGACTCGTACTCGCCAAAGACAGGAAACTACTGACACTGCAGCAGCTGTGAGGACAGGGACCCCAGCCACGACCCAAACCAGGCCTCCCTGTCTGCCTCATCATGTTGCTCCCAGGAAGAACCAAAGACAAGAAAAAGTGAAAGCAACACTCTATGATTCAGTCTACCAAACCCCGTGTTCTTTCTTTATTTTATTTTATTTTATTTTTTTTATTGGAGTATAATTGCCTTACAATGTTGTGTTAGTTTCTGCTGTACAATGAAGTGAATCAGCTATAGGTATACCTATATTTCAAGTCAAACTTTGTCCTCTGGTTCTCTGGCAACATTTAGACTAAATCCAGACCACGGAGTGTATTGTTTGTGTGGTTTTGCTTGAGCCAGAGCTGCTTCAACTCTGAGTGTGGGGCTGGAATCCCCAAAGAAGCTCATCTGTGAGAAAGGCCCACACAGTCCAATGAGAAAATCCATTACTAACCCTAATGATCTCATAGGTCATCCATCCTTTCACGGCTCCAAGAGTTCCCTTCCCGCCCTGCCCCTTTTCCCTTATCTCTTCCCTCTAGACATTTGAGTGAAACACAGACAACTTGAGGAGAAAAATGCCACCATTTATCATGCTCTCCAGCAAGCACTTGAGTACATGCCTTAGTCAGTGCAGGCGGGACCACAGGACTCCCAGCTCCAGCAGGGACAGTCTGAGGGGCTGTAATTCTAAGAGGGCTGTGATTGCGGTGTGGGGTGGGGGGAGTGGGAACCTAAACTACTTACACTAGAATTCCAGTTGAGGAAATTCCAAGTTTTGCAAGTATGAAAATGAAAGTCTCATATTAAATATTACAAACAAAAATTCTATTTCTTACCATATGTGACTCGATTTGATTTTTCTATGTCCTCTGTGGTTGGGTTGCTTTAACTCCCAAGCAAAGCTTTCATAAGAATACTTTACAGAAAAGACACACTACTTCCGCAGATAAATGGACAAAGAAAATGTGGTATACACATACTATGGACTATTATTTAGCCTTTAAAAAGAAGAAATCCCCGTCATATGCTGCAACATGGATGAACCTTGAGGACATTATGCTAGGTGAGATGAGCCAGTCACAAGGAGACAATACTACATGCTTCCATTTATACAAGGCATCTTATGCAGTCAAACTCTTAGAAACAGAAAGTAAAATGGTGGTTGCTAGGGGCTGGGAAGGGGGGGCCGGGGAGAGGGGAGATGTTGTTTAATGGGTACAGACTTTCAGTTTTGCAAGATGAAAAAGTTCTAGAGATCTGTTGCACAACAATGTGCATATAGTTGACACGGCTGTACACTGTACATTTAAAAATGGTTAAAGTGGATTAGAATGCATAATGTTCAAGTGCCAATAAAGAGGCAATAAGAGAAAGTCAAATTTTTCTTAGGGCAATTGATTCTTTCTTAATTTAATTCCAAAAATTCCTACAGCTATTTTTATTTCTTATTAGCCTGGATTTTAAAAAAATTATCTTTCCCCAAATTTATCTTTGTAAATAAAACCTGTAATTCCTGACTTTAATCAAAAAAATGGTTAAAGTGGTAAATTTTCTGTTAGGTGTTTTTACCACAATATTTAAAAACTACACACTGCCTCCACCCTACGTTTTGGATATACTCTAAATCTCCAATTCAACATTCTGATATTAAAAACCAAAACAAATATTTGAGTGATCTTTTTCTGATTGAAGATGAAAACCCTCAAATTAAATGGCTTTGAAGATTCGAGAAGAATAAAAAGCACTTGCAACCACTGCTTGCGACAAAGTTTGTCGTTTTAAGCATGCATGACATTTTCAGAGCAGGAAGGATCCTGACATTCTTCTCGAGTGGTATGCGTGGTATGCTGAATTGGCTTCTAAATCAAACGAGGCTGCTGATATGTAGCCTTTTAGCAAAAGAAGGATATATCACAAGACAGTCTTCAAGACCAAACACTGTGGATCTTATAACAAAGGCAGCAAAATGAATAATTCATGCATAGACGGAGTGTACAAGCGTCATGAGCAAACCATGACCGCATGAAGGGTTCCCACAATGGCTCTCCCTCTAGCAAACCTGTCTTATTACTCTAAACATTGACCCATCATCCATTCCTCTGAAATATAAAAGTTACTCTAAGGAGACACATTGCTAAGAAGAACACGAACTCTTAAGTTGACTGAGCAAAAAGGCAGGGCAAACCCTTATTCACCCAGTCTTCCTTTCAGAAAAGGCTAAACTCAAAGGTAACTACACATTTTCTAAAGCTCATGATTTCAACTTTCCATGGTAAGAATGATTACATAAGGGAATGGATTAGAATGTCCAAGATCATTTCCCCTGTAATAGGAATGTAATGAAAAAACAGGTACTATATAACTGAATTTCCCAATAGCTCGTTGATTCCTTGGCTTTTGGGATCTGTGATTCAGAAGAACAGTCTCCTTTGATTTCACCAGAGGCCTTAATCAGGTATGTGAAATCAGGAACAAGATAGGAAATATATTTGCATAGTTTTGATGTGATCTGCATGCTCCGCCACAAATTGCAATCTATTAAGAAGGAAAAGCTACTTTCCAAAACCCAGTTAGGCACTCCAAGTTCTTCTTTTTTTTATTTATCTTTTTTGGCCGCGGCACACAGCATGTGGGATCTTAGTTCCCCAGCCAGGGATCAAACCCACGCTCCTTGCAGAGGAAGCAGGGAGTCTTAACCACTGGACTGCCAGGGAAGTCCCGCCATGTTTTTCTTACTTCTGCCCCATCCCACCAACATGGAGCACTGCCCCAGAGGTAAAGGAGATCAAAAACCAGAGAGAAGCAAACCTGTGAGGCTTAATCCTGGGTGAGCCCTCGGTGGGGATACTGGTCTAGGAAAGGCTGAAGGAAGTACATACCCAAGCACATTCTGGTGGGGGTTGGAGGAATAAAGGAGAGAGGAGACCAAGCAGCGTAAAAGGTCATGGTTTAAGCAATAACCTGCAACTCCAAGCTGAAAGCAGCAAACTCACTGAGGTCCCCAAACTCACACGCTGTTGAACAGACAGGGGCTTCAACTATGAAGTACGCAAGGCCTGGCCCTGTCCTCCCATCA
Organism: Eschrichtius robustus; assembly: GCF_028021215.1. Classification (NCBI taxonomy): domain Eukaryota; kingdom Metazoa; phylum Chordata; class Mammalia; order Artiodactyla; family Eschrichtiidae; genus Eschrichtius; species Eschrichtius robustus. The sequence continues at coordinate 42,967,855 of NC_090845.1, forward strand.
TCCCTCATTGCCCATCTTCCCCAAATCTAGTCATCGGAACTGCTAATAAAGGACCCTTTCTATAAATGATACTTATTCGAGGGGGTCTGAAGTTCTTACCCTCTCACTGATGCTCATGTTTTAATAGGAAGTATCAAAGCTCTTGGAGAAACCAGGAAGAAATGAGAGCGAATAAGAGCACTGGGAACTTCTGGAGGCCAGAGATGACTTCTCCTAGTGGCCAAACCTGTCCCTTCCCATCTCATGGGCAGCACCAGGCTCCCAACACCAGCCCTGGTGCACCAGCAGCACAAGCAACATATATGAATTGCTTCTCTCTGGTACTGCACAGAGTCCCGCCCCCTATGAGCCTCCTCCCCCGTCTCAAATCAGACAGGGTGGGCCACGTGGTGATAAGAACGGACACCTGGAATCCTCAGCCCAGGGTTCAAACTCAACACCAAAGCAGCCTGCAGGGCCTCCTCAAACCAGCCCTCTCCTGTCCCTGTTTAAAGAAAGAAACACAAGAAACACATTTAACAGCTCTTCAAACTATCTGCCCCCTGTGGCTTTCTAGAGACCGGACAACAATACAGGGCATCCTTATAAACAGTTCCAGAATTAGAATCAGCATCTGTACTTAGAAACTGCAAAGAGAGAATGGAAGCTTTGATTGAGTGCCCTTTGGGACATTACTTTAGATCTAAGTGGTCTGGAAGAGGCAAACTATGCATATAAAACCAACTGGAAGAATTAGGGACAATTCCTACCATTAATAGACAACACTCCCTATTCAAGGGCAGGGGGAAAGGCAGGAGGAGTCACAAAAAGGGGGGTAGGGTGTGTGAAGGTCATGACAATTCCCGGTTATTGTGTAAATAATACAAGTGACCTCAGGCTTCAGTTTCCTCACTTACAACTTGGAGAATTCACAGATTATCTAGGGGGATGATTTATACTTCTAATGGTGGGAGATTTGGGCTTACGGATCCAACCCGTGGGTCTCATTCTGAATTGTGGTAACCCACCCCACCCAGCTCTCTTCCTTCCCGAACCTGCCCAAGAAAGAGGCAAACCCCACAATGAAACAAAGGAAAAAACAACAAAGACAAAGGAAGGACAAGGAGTATCACGGTCGAGCCTTAACCACAGATGACAGTCCAGGTATTTTAAAGAGAAGGACATAGGAAAAAAAAAAAAAGAGACAAAGGAGGGAATAAAAGAAAAGGAAGAGCACCCCCCCCCCACGGCAGGGACTTCATGAGGCACAGGGGATAAACATGACCATACAAGAGGCCTTCTTCTTATCCCTCCAAACAGAAGAGCTGGATTGTTTTATGGCCAACTGCATGGTACTATCTGCCCTTTCTCATATTCTTCCATGTGCAAAAGTGCTTTGTAAACTTAAACCAACCTCTGCATGACACGAGTTTGACTTTTACTTTGTCTCTCAGTCTTCATGTCAACTACCCTAAGAATATGCCTGAGGCTGATTAAAAGTCCTAAAAGAATATGCTAAATAATCACCCTTTTGTATGTATCTTCAACTCCCTTTGTTATCATCTCCTGGCAAGACCTGACACCTCCTTAGATTCAATTTTTTATCTACACCATGTCTGTGCCCACTCAGTCAACAGCAATGGAAGAAAAACATACCCACTCACTTCATTCATGGCACTAGTCCCATTTATAAGGGCTTTGCCATCATGACCTAATCACTTCCCAAAGGCCTCACCTCCTAATACCGCTACAATGGGAGTTAGGATTTTAACATATGAATTTGAGGGGGGCAGGACATAAACACTCAGTCCATAGCAGGTGTCTAATAGGTATAAGAATGTTGTTAAGAAATGGATGACTCAAATATAAAAACCATCTAATGTCCAATCCCTCATTTTAGAGCCCAAGGCTCCCAGAAATAAACTTAAGTTCCCAAAGGTTAGAAAAGAAGCAAGAATTCTGGTTACTTGATGCTCTTCTCACCACCTATCCACCTCTGCTAAAAGAATAACACTGCAAGTCATAATAATGATAAATATAAATGGGAGGGAAGTATAACAAACAGTAAATTAAAACAGTAACAAAAAATAAAATAAAATAAAATACTAACAAACTTAAGTATGTTTCCAGTAAAGTTAAAATGGAAAACAACTGGAGTAATAAGTAAGAAGCAATCTATAAAACCCTAATTTACAAAACAGAAACCCTATTGACTTTACTTACTGGTCTGTGTAGCTTTCAGATAATTCTAGTCTGAAGTCAACTCCATTCTCAAGACATTCCATCCACAGCCTGAACACCAGAAAAGGATGTTGTCAGAATAGGTAGTTTGGGTCTCTGGAGCTGGCCAACTGGTAGGAAGGCTTGAAAGGGATTCAGCATTCCTAAGAGTGGTTTCTCACACCTTGGGCTGCCATATGATCACCTCACTACTTTTTGTTTCATCTTTCCCAACAACACGACACAGTTAGTTTCATAGCAAGAAACACACCTCCTCTTTCAAATCCAAATGGACAACTTATTAATAATTTGAAAGCTGATAGAGGAAAAAAGTAAAGTTCAGTTCATACGCTTAAGGTCACCTAGAGTGCTATTACACACAGCTCAGATCATTTTCTTCCAAACAAGTTACAATACTGTAAAGTAATAGCATAGACAGATTTATAAATAGGCATTTATAAATGTAATCATACCAAATGTAACTGTACCTCAACAAATTAAGTCACAACTTTAAATTCAACATACTTAACCATCCTCATCCTATGTTTCTTTGTATGAAAAATGCAGTAATTGGACCAGATTATTTTTAATAATTTCCCACAGATTATTTGCAGGAGGAGCATGAGCCACATAATGAAAAGCAATGGCCTACATAGTCACTAGGATGTTCTAATGGTCTTATGATTATAAAATAGTTTAAAGATGAGGCAAAACACAGGAAGCCAACCCTGACCAGAACAGAGATTCAACTAGGGGTATGACAAGTTGTCGGTCCTCCAAGGTCAACATTAATATGTATTACCTCTGTGTATAAAGAATGCATATAAAACCTAAGGAATAGGGCTTCCCTGGTGGCGCAGTGGTTGAGAATCCGCCTGCCAATGCAGGGAACACGGGTTCGAGCCCTGGTCTGGGAAGATTCCATATGCCGCGGAGCAGCTGGGCCCGTGAGCCACAATTACTGAGCCTGCGCGTCTGGAGCCTGTGCTCCACAACAAGAGAGGCCGCGATAGTGAGAGGCCGGCGCACCGCGATGAAGAGTGGCCCCCGCTTGCCACAACTAGAGAAAGCCCTCGCACAGAGACGAAGACCCAACACAGCCATAAATAAATAAATTAAAAAAAAAAAAAAAACCTAAGGAATAAACTCTGAAAGGCAAACCAATACTAAAAATTATGGCAACTTTTACTTTCCGTGAAGATAGACCAAATAATTGGGGCCAACACTCCCACTGAAGATAACTAAAGAAGCAGAGCAAAGTAGAAGAAAACATCTTAAAAGGTATCAAAGAACTATTAAGGTGGTGAGGAACACTGAGAACCAAGTCTGAAAGTGGATGAGAGAATACACAAAAGGCTATTTTTGCCAGGGGTATGTTTGCTGATACCCTAGGAACATGAGAGAATGAAGGTTATTTCTGATGGTTCTGGGGGAGAAAAAACTTACCAAAAGTAAGTCACTTCATTTTGGAATGAAAAAAATAAACAGAAAGTAATCAGCCCTCATATGGACTTACAGCCAAGCTTCAAATCATGTGGGTGGCTCAGATGACCTAGATTAAGATGATTCCAGAAAGCTAGTACCTTCAGGCAACTGACAAAAGAAAACAAAAACATTCTCTAGAGGCATAGGACTTCTCAGCTTTTCAAACACAATATCCAGACACAATCAAAGATAACCATTTATGCAAGAAGAAAAGAAACCATGAGCAAGAAAAAGCCCAACAGAGCTCAACAAGACACAACAGAAGGGAAAAAAAAACAGAACTCCAAATATTAGAATTGTCAGAATTGGACTGTAAAATAACTATACTTAATATATTCAAGGAGCTAAAAGCCAGACTTATTTATTTCAGTAAGGAACTGGAAACTTTTTTTAATGACATAGATTTGAAATAGAAGAAAATATCAATTCTAGACCTGAAAATACAATTTCTTTTTAAATTAGAAACTCAATGGATGAAGAAAGAATTAGTGAACTGAAAAATAAGTCAGGGGAAAGACAGTGTTCAGAATGAAATACAGAGAGGCATAAGGATGGACAAAAGTACAGGGATAAGCAATATGGTAGCAAGTCTCAAAGATAGGCCACAATGAACCATGCTTCTCAGTACTCATAAACGTGTATAGTCACCTCCCACATTAAATCTGGGTTAGCTCTAACTAAAGTTTTGGTTAACTTTAACAAAAGGAGTAGAGCAAAAGTGATAACTATGTCAGTTCTGGGCTTACGTCTTAAGAGAGCCTGGGAGCTTCCACTTCTCTGGAAGCCCTTTTGGGAGCCCCAAGTCACCATGTAAGAAGCCCAGCTGCCCTCCTGGAGAGACCACATGGAGAGGCCATGATGAGACACCAGTAGAAGACAGAATCCTGAGACTAAGACCTGTCATCCCTGTTGACATCAACTTCCGGCTGTCCCCATCAAGGGCTCCAGACATGTAAGCGAAGGCATCTTCAATGTTTAAGTCCCAGATGTCTTCTGACTGCAGCCTCATGACAGATACTAAGCAAGATAAGCAGAAGAATCATCCAGCTGGCCCTAGTCTACCCACAGAACCATGAGAAATAATGAAATGGTTGCTGCTTTAAGCCACTATTTTGGGGGGGGGGGCGGTTTGTGTGCTGTGATAACTAAAACAGGATATATGAAGAATACACTAAGAACATTTAAGACATTTCACTGGAGACAGAGGAAAGAGAAAATGGACTAGAAACAATATAGAAAGAAAATAGCTGAGAATTTTCCAAAATTCACTAAAGATATCATTCTCAGATTCAAGATATCCTAATAACCCCAAAAAGGATAATGAAATCTATGGTTAAGTACATCATAGTAAAAATACAGAAAACTAAAGAGGCAGATAAAATTTTAAAAGTAGCCAAAGCAAAAAAGGCAAATTACATTCAAAGGAGCAATAATTAGACTAACAGTTGACTCCCTCCCCCACTCCCCATTAAAGTACTAAAATCTGAAGGCGATGGAATATCTACACTTGAAAGTGCTGAAAGAAACAGTATGAATAGAACAGTTCCAACCTAGAATTCTATAACCAGTGAACATATCAAGAATGAAAGTGAGAAAGACACTTTCAGACTAACAAAAACTGAAAAACCATCACTAGCAGAACTTCACTAAATGAAATAGAAATGATGTTTGTCCAGCAGAATTAACACCCCAATGTGTTTAAAAATTAAATAACATATCTAAGTAATCCACGGGTCAAAGAAAAAAAAACAATAAAAATTAGAAAATATTCTAAACTGAATAACAAATTTACTACATATTAAACTTGTGGGATGGAGCCAAAGCTACTTAGAATTAAAAATATATGTTAGAAAATAAGAACAGCTGAAAATTACAAAGTTAAGTGTGTATCACAAGACATTAAAAGCAAAATAAACCCAAAGAAAGCACAAGGAAGGAAATATTAATACGAGTAGACATGAAATAGAAAAAAAAGCATAAAATAATGATGATAAACAAAGGTATAAGTTGGTTGCTTGAGTAGATTAATAAACATGCCTAACCTTTGATGAAGACTGATGAATAAAACAGACAGAAGGACATAACTGCAGATAATAAAGATAATTAAAGAGTGTATTTCAATCAACTTTATTCCAAAAAGTTTAAAATTTTGGACAGGTTGGAAAAATTCTCAAAAAATACAACTTATCTAAACGGTCACAAGAAATATAACACGTGAACAGTGCTTTAAGAAACTGAATCAGTAATTAAAAACCTTCCCACAGTAAAAAACAAACTGTATGCCCGGATGGCTTCACCAGAAAGTTCTACCAAAATTAAGAAACCAATAACACTTAATACAAAGTTTTAAGGATAAATTATACAAATCCTGCCATAGAACAGGAGCAAAGGACATTTTCCGAAGCTTGGAGTTTATATTGAGCCAAATACAGAAACAGAACTAGAACTATACAAGTGAAAACTATAAACCAATCTCATTCATGATCATAGATATAAAAATCTTAAAGAAAATATTAGCACACCAAATCCACATTATTTTAAAAGAATAATATACCCTGATCAAACTGAATTTAAATCTGGAATCCACACTAAGTTTAAAAAAAATTTTTATAAGTCAGTCAAAATAATTGATCACATTATATTAAAGGAGAAAAATCACATTCTCACCTCAATAGATGTAGAAAAACTGACATCTATTGATGATTTTTAAAAGAACTTAAACAACAGAAGGAAAATTCCTATTCTAAAAAAAGATACATAACAAAAGCCTATAATAAACATAATAGGATGGTAAAACATCAAAAGCACTCCCTTTTAGAAAACGGAATGAGACAGGATGTCCACCGTCATCTCTTCTACTCAACATTGCACTAGAAGTCTTGGCCATGGCAATAAGGTAAGAAAAATATTGAAAGATTGAAAAGAAAGAAAAAATGGTATTACAGATGGGATTGTATTCATAGAAAAGGAATCACTATTATTACAATTTTGAAGGGTTTTTGCAAGATTGGTGAAGATAACATTAAAGCTCAAAAATAAAATTTACTTTTATATATCAGCAATTGTTAGAAATAAAATTTCGAAAAATATGCCATTTTGATAACACCAAAATATAGCAAGTACGTGGGAATTATATGTGTAAGATCACTATGCACAAAATGACATTACTGAATATGTTGAACAAATAAAGCCAGGCACAAGAGTATATACTATATTAATCCATTTACATAAAGCTCAAAAATCAGCAAAACTACATAATTTAGGGATAAATACTTAGGTAGGAAAATTAAAAAGCAAAATAAGAAAGTGGTTTGCATCAAGTCAGGATACTTCTAGGAGAAAAGGAAGGGGAAAGAGAGGGTTTCTGAGGTCCTGGAACCATTCCATTTCTTGGCATTGGCAGTGGTTAAATAGGTGCTTGTTTACAATATCCTTCAGCTGCACACTGTTAAAACCACATTTCTGTATGTGTATTTTATTTCATATGTGTACATACATGAATAAAGTTTTTTAAAAATCCTCAAAGCAGCAGCTACAAGACAGGGGTGGGAGGGTGGAAGTGGAATCCATATGGTAAACGGATCTTTAAGACATAAGGATAACCAATTTGGAACAATCACTGAAGAAGTTTAGTGAAACACCATTTTATATATATATATATATTTTAAACAGAGTACTAACAGAAAAATAGTCTCCCTAGCAAGATAGCTAAAAGCATGGGTTTTACAGTCAGAATACTTGGGTTTCGATCTTAGCTCCACCACTTACTAGCACTGCAGTTTGGGGCAAGTTTTTTAGCTAAGTCTAGTATTCCCTGCTGCAAAATGAGAATTCCATTGAACTCATGAAGATTAGAGAGAATATATTTCCAGTGTCTTGTCACATAATAGTAGGTCACTAAATGGAAATTGCTTTTGTAATTATCGTTGCTATAACTAGAAGGTGGGTAGTTTGCTATTTTTATTAATAAGTTTACATTCTTAAACTGCCATGTAAAGTTCTGAGCAAAGGCATTACCAGTGATTCAGTTAATAAAAACTGACGACCAGGAACTACCTCCCCTGGAATCATTAGTAGATGACAAGTTTAACAGAACCCTCACACAATCAATAAATAAGACTTTAGTAGGCTACTCCAATAGTTCTTTTTCTGAAAAGAATTATAAGAACCCCTTTTCCATGTACATGTTAGATGACCACACTATAACTTGTACATAAAAATAATAAAGAGCCTTCACAGGCTGAAAATATTAAGGATATGTATGTCACCCATCAATGATGATCATTCATTCACATTAGTCTAAATGTGTTCAAACACATAGGTATTCACTGTGGCAGCATGAGCTGCTCATGAGCTCTTTTGTCCTCTCAGGCCACCTTATTCCTACACACTCATAGCACAAGCAACTAAGGCCATGGAAGATCCACTCAACGTGTGAGAAACAGTGTGAGAAGATGAAAAAAGAATGTAGCTAAGAGACAAATAGACCTGCTTGCAAATCCTGGCCCTGCCACCTCCTAATTAGGTATCCTCTCTTTAAGCCTCAGTGTCCCGAGTTGTCGCAACAGAATAAAACCAATCACATGGGATTGTTTTATGGAAACTCTTTACTGCAAAAGGGTGGGACCATCATTCTGCTGAGTGAAGCTACCTCTAACTCAGATATCCCACCCCACCAGATCAGGCCTACTTCCTCACAAAGGTTATTTCCTTGCTAAGTGTCTCGAACAACTTGGCCAATACAGCCATTAATCAGACATCTACTGTGGTACATGGATTAGAATCCCAGAAACTCAGAGCTGCAGGGAGCTCTGACACCACCATAACGGGCTGCATCTACTTAAACTTACATTTTTTACATCACTTTACAGATCATCAGCATGATGTGGTTAACTGTTGTAGAACAGTAATTCTCAAGCCTGGCTGCATATTACAATCTCGCGGGTAGTTTAACACACACACACACACACACACACACACACACACACACACACACACACACACACATGGCTTATCTCAAATCAACTGAATCAGAAATTTGAGGTGAAGCACAGGCATCTATATTTTGTAAAATCTTCTCCAAATAAGTCTAATGTGAAGCTAGGGATGAGACCACAACAGTAGAAGAAAAGATGGCAAAGAAGCTAACTGTCAGTACTTCGTTATGAAAAAATGGCTTTAAAAATTATGTGGGCATTCTTCTATCCTACTAAAAATTAAAAGTCAAGTCAAGCAAAAGGCAACTCAAGAGATCCAGGCTGTATTTAAAGAATTTCATGGTCAAGAGAGTTATTTGATATAATAGCATTTTAAAAGATATAAAATTACCTTTTCTAGAACAATGTATTTCATATGAAGAGCATATTTTGGTATTGCCATGCTAAGAAAAACAAATGAAAAATGGAATGACATTTCTCTCAGGGTTTTGTACCTTCTCTTGATTTTATCCAAACCAAACAGAGCATTAGAAAGTCACTCACAATGTAACATTTTAAATTATTCCATATCATAAAGAAAAGTATTCTTAATAAAAAGTGAAATCAAAAGCATGACTTTTCTTATGTATTCTCCATTTTGTGCAAAATATATTTCTACCCAAGTTCCAGGCATTCTTGCTTTATTTTCCAAATTTCGCCTGTAGAAAATAAGTCGTTACTATAGTAATATTTGCCCACCCTGATATTATTTCCCAGTTGCTTATTCTAGGGCTTTTGCACATAGCAACCACACAAATCTCTGTTGCAAGCTGCTCGTAGCACTCGGATCCTTGGCAACATTCAGGAATGAATATTATCTTTAAACTATGGGGACGTTTAGCTGAATACCATAGTTTCAAACGTCTCTAAAGTGCTATGTATGCTGAATCTATCCCAGATCTGTCCGTTCTTATGAGTACCACTTCTCTCTTTATCTTCATCCAGGTGCACTAGTGAAAGCTACAGCAGAATAATCTGGTTCATAATTTTGCTCATTATTACTGTATTTTAGAGCTAATGACATTAATTCCCAGCATGTACAGCCAAATGATTATTTAGTACATATGCATTTTCTCTTCTGACAATAGTTGTAAATAAATGGTATAATCTTTATCCGGATTTTGAGAATATTCTAGTCTTTAGGTAAGAATTTAGCAGTTACTATGGTAGCTATTTGAATCAAGGGAATATTGGTGGACTGCTGTGCTTAGTCAACATATTTCATCTAGAAACAAGTGGAAAGTAAGACAATGGATATGATTCTTTGCATAAATTTTCTCCTGTTTGTTGATTAATGAATAAGTGATGAATCAACACCTACCTGAGGACAATTCATCACAGATAGGCAGGGGTCCAGATACAGAAAGAGCTTGTAAAGTGTCTAATCGCAGCCTCTTCTCTTAAAACTCTTTCAGTAACAAGGCTTACTAGAAATGAGAATTAGTTATGTACATGCATGCACACACAAATATGTGGATATATACATAAATGTATATACGTACATTATTTTTAAAATATATCTACATATACAACTATATAGGACAAAGTGTGAAGAATTAACTAAAATGTAAATTAAGATTAAATCCTTAAAAAAGCCCTCATGACTAATTTCTGTATTCCTTTTTTTTTTTTTTAATGTTTATTCTAAAGCCCATTTACAGTGGGAGGAAAAGGGTTTAGGATCAGAATAGGGGATTTTTTTCCAAATTGTAGCCACCAGCAGGTTGTCCCACTCTAATTATTCATAATCTCTTAGGTACATGATGGGGCTTCTGACTCTGAGCGGGGTTTGCAATGAGTCACCCCATGGCTGATTCAATGTTCCTCAATGACTAAGCCAGGCAGGAGTTCGTCAGTGAAAGGCCGACAGCCCACCACGAGGCGGCACCCCAGGGAAGGAAGAGCCTAAGATCAGCAGGTTTGGAGGGAAAACAGTCACTGGGCTGCAGGAGGGAAGTAGCAAACATCCACGAAACATATAAAAATACACAGTTCATTGATGAACTACTGCATTTGTGTAGTACAGTCAGTATCCGATCAGAGCATCATCTTCAGTACTTTGAAAAGGATCGGTTGAGAGACTTAAAATAGGTCCAAAAAGTGGCAGAGTTCATTTAACCTGTAGTCAGGGCCCTAACACAAACATGTAATTTGGAAGAAGAAAAATGAAAACTTATTAAATGTTAGATTTTTTTTTTTTTAATCAAGACTCTTCAGACACTTTTCTCAAGAACTTCACACACATGCAAAAAGCTATCTTTCACTATTGATACCAGGGGTTGACAAATTTCTTCCATTAAATGGCCAGATAGTAAATAGTTGAAGCTTGCAGGCCATACAGTGGTCTCTGTCACTCTGCTACCATGGTATTGATTGTACAATCAGCCATAGACAATTAAGTTAATGAATGGGGTGAGTTCCAATAAAACTTTATTGACAAACACTGGTGCAGATTTGCCCTAAAACCAGGCAAACACCTTACATTGGTTGGGCATCTGAGTTTATAAAGGATTTTTAAATACCACTTCATTCAGTGTCCACACCTTCTCTCCAGTGAGTTAGGTCCTCAGACACGGAATCTACACATAATGAATCTCAAGAACAAGAGAACTATCAAAGAACAGGGACAAGTAGCACCAACGAGTCTTTAGTTCAAGAATTATCATTTTGCTCCAAAGACTCAAACAAACTGTTACATTTTAGATTATTTGTAATACTGTTTGAGTTTGATCTCCTAAAATCAAGACTTCTGAAATTCAAATCAGCCGAACAAAATGTCCTGGACCTACAGCTTGTAATCAAGATTAAACATTTAGACAAAATAATGGTTTTTTTTCTTAGAAGTTGAAAAAGAAAAAATAATTCTAAATAATTACTGTTCTAACTATGCCTATTTTAAATACTGTATACACCAATTTTTTTAACCTAATTGTACTGATTTATTCTTTAGGGTCAAATTGAAAGGCAAAGAACAATTCAAAAAGAAAACGTTTCTTTTAAAACAGCATTTCTAAGGACCAGCTGTATCAGTGCTATTCAGATTTTAATGTACATATGAATCCCCTGGCGATGTTACTGAAATGCAGAATCTGATTCAATAGGTCTGAGGGGGGAACCCAGGATGCTGCATTTCGAACAAACCCCCAGGTGATGGGGATGCTGAGAGCCCATGGACCACCTTTTAAGCAACAAAGAATACATAATCACCTGGGAAATGGTGATTGGCGCCCCACGGAAATTCCTAGGGGCCAGGAATTTTAAATTAGCTCCCCAGTGATTATGAACTTTTTTAGGGATTTAAGGAGAATAATCCACAAATTAGGCCTATCTTTTCTCTAATGACTAGAAAATCCACAACATTGTATATATTTTGAGTTAAACCCCAAAAAACTCGAGTTTCATCCAAACAGGGGCTCTAAAATAGCACATTCAGTACCTTGGCAAAATTACATCTTTAAAGGAAACTAACACTGGCTGGCAGCCTACTACATGTCAGGCAAAGTGCAGCGTACTTTCAATACATCATTTTTTTTCATCCTTCCATTTCACAGAGGAGGCACCTGAAGACAGAGCCTCTCCTCAAGATCAGGATCTGGATTCGAAACCGACCAGCCTGTCTGTCTCTCCTACTTTTATTTACTTCTATTTTTATGTTCTACTTCTAATCATCTCATTCCCTTCCAGGTGGAAGATAGGACCACTATTCCCTATGACTTCTCCCTCTCTGTGATAGGATTGCTCATCCTGTGGATCGTCATGGGGAGAAGTATATGTGCCCACTTCATTGACTTTGGGTTTGGCTCCGTGACACACTTTGCCGAATGGAAATGTGAGCAGATATGACACCAACCACCTCCAAGCAGAGGTTTTAACTGTGTTGCATGATTTGGATCGTGTTCCTGCTCTCTGCCAAAAGAACAGCATGTCCCAGGTGGTAACTGTTCTTTCAGCATTACTTTTAATCAAAATTGGCAACAACCTATTGTCCATTAAAGATAATAAAGACACATGATACGAAAAATACATGATATAAAATGAAAATAGGTATAATATGACCAAGATGACAGCTGTGGGAAACTGCAACATGCATATGCACAGGAATGAAAGGACTGAAAGGAAATATACCAAAATACAATCAAGATTTCGTTTGGGAAAAGAATTTGAAAAAGAATAGATACATGTGTATGTATAACTGAATTGCTTTGCTGTGCACCTGAAACTAACACAACATTGTTAATCAACTATGCTCCAATATAAAATAAAAATTTAAAAAATAAAGATTTTGTTGGACTTCGGGTTAATTTTTGCCCTCTATTTTCTACGTCTGTTACAGTGTCCTATTGCTTCGACAAAATCCAAATTAATCTTCAACTTTCAAATTTAAAGGTAAGACTTTTTAAAAATATAGCATTAGTATAAACCATGAGCATGCCTTGCAAAAGGTAAAATGTCACACCTAAGAATTTTTCTCTTTAGGTGCAATTAAATCTCAGGGTCACCAGTTACTAGCAGTGTGACCTTGTGTAAGTTAACCACTCTGTTTCCTCATCCATAAAATGACTTAATAATATCTACTTCTTGGGTTATTTAGCACATTCAATATGGTAATAGATATAAAGCACCTGACTCATAAAAGCATTCGATAAAAGTACATCTTTCACTACATCTAATATCACAGAAAACTGATAGAATTATATCTGTTATAGAAAGGAATTTATCAGTGAAGCATTAACCAAAGATAATATTCAAGACAATTTGAGACCCTCAGCAGTCCATGAACTTAGCTATAAGGACATCCTACAGTACATACCACTTTTAAGGACGCTTGTGATTACACCGGGTCCACCCATATAATCCAGGACAATCTCTCTATTTTCAGGTCAGCTGAGCAACCTTAAATTCCATCTGCAACCTTAATCTCCTTTGCCATTTAACATGTTCACAGGTTCCAGGGTTTAGGGTACAGACATCTTTGGAGGGCCTTTATTCTACCCAGCACACTGTGGTACTTCATGTAAAATAACTCAATATTCAATAAATTAGCTGATAACATAGATGCCCACAAGAAACAATGTGAACCTCTCTTTTCTGATTTCATACCTTGATGTTCCCCATGGTTGATCAATATTCAGCCTCTTAAATCAGAAAAGCACTTCTCTGTAGGAAGTGTACTTGAATGAATGAATGCTCTCCTTCACTGATTCAGCACTGAGGGCCAAGGCTGATAGAGAAGAATCCCCCACAGCCCCTGCCCAGGAAGCACTCACTGACTCGGAGGGGGATGAAATGGAATCCACTGACATTGAAATCAGGGCTGCTAGAAGGACTTCCAAAGTTCTGTGGAGCTGCAGCTGAGGTTGCTGGTGAAGACTTCACTGAGGGAGGCATTTGGGCTAAATGTTTATGGAAGAAAAGAGAAGCAAGGGGCTGAAGGCATGAAGGCTCAGTGTGGTGTGGGTCAAGGGTGTGAGGAAACAGCCCCTGTTGGCTGGTGAGCATAGATGGAGGAAGAGTGGGTAGGGAACTACGCGTTGCTGCTGAATTCCACTGCAGAAGAACGTCAGAGATTATCATACTAAGTCAGACAGAGAAAGACAAATATCATATGATATCACTTATATGTGGTATCTAAAAAAATGACACAAATGAACTTATTTACAAAACAGAAATAGACTCACAGACATAGAAAACAAATTTATGGTTACCAAAGGTGAAAGGGAGGTGGGGGGGGGGGGATAAATCAGGAGGTTAGGATTAACATACACACACTACTATAATATAAAATTGGTAATCAACAAGGATCTACTGTATAACACAGGGAACTCTACTCAATACTCTGTAATAACCTACATGGGAAAAGAATCTGAAAAAGAATAGATATATGTATATGTATAACTGAATCGCTTTGCTGTACACCTGAAACTAACACAACATTGTAAATCAACTATACTCCAATTAAAAAATTAAAAAAATTAAATTTAAAAAAATTTTTTTAAATAAAAAATTAGAAGCAGGGAAGGAAGCCAGCCTAGATTCTAAGAAGGGATGGAAGAGGCCAAAGAAGGAAGAAAAAGTGCCCAGAAGCTGGTTGGCAAGTTGTCCCCAAGACACAGAAAACAAACTGCATCAAATGGGTGGTAGGCAGAGCAGGGGGGCAAGAGAGAGGCAGAGAGTGAGAAAAAGGAAATAAAAAGAAGGACACCAGGGACGCAAAGGAAGTAGAGAGGCAGAAAGGTAGCTTTCAGGGCTACCACTAAGCACCAGTCACCGTGCTTGTACATTACTGCATAAGGAATACATGTAAAAATCATATAGACAGAAAGTAACAGGGTGGTTGCCAGGGGTTTGGGGGCCATGGGGAGTTATTGTTCAGTGGGGATAGCGTTCCAGTTTTGAAAATGAAAAGGGTTCTGGAGATGGATGGTGGTGATGGTTGTACAACATTATGAATGTATTTAATACCACTGAGCTGTATGTGTAAAAATGGTTAAGATGGCAAGTTTTATGTTCTGTGTGTTTTACCACAATAAAGAAAATGAAGAAAAAGAAAAGGAATATAGGATAACTGCCAGAGAAATCCGGGAGGAGGCAAACGGGGCCAGAATCAAAATCACTTGGGGGGCAGCTTTGGGTGAGAGGTGAAGGACCTTCTTCTCCGAAGTGGGGAGAGGTACCACCACCAGAATGGGAGTGGGGGCTGTGAAGTAGGAAAGAAGTAAGATGTCAGAAGGTGAAGGAGAAGGGAAATGGAAAATCCCAAGGTTTGAAAACAAAAGCAATCTCTTTATTTCAGTCCTTGACCAAAACTGTAGAAGTAATTGCACAAATCAGGGTTTAAACAGAGAACACTTACTGGTGTTAGTTGCGGTTTTACCTTGAAGCAGCTCTGTTACCTTAAGCAAGTCAGGTGAACTTCCTAAACTGAATCTTTAAAAGAGGGGGATTTGCTAAAATAATCCCACCACCCCATCCGGCTCTACATTTCAATGGCTTCAAAGAAAGAGCTTATACCTTGAACACAGTGTCAGCTTACCTAGCCCCCCTTCTCCCCCAAAGTGAAATGGGAACCAAAGTCAAGGTGTATATAATTTAAATACCCTTGGGCTGTTTTCACATCTCACTTTTGATAGTGACAGCCACAACAAACAGATGGTTACTGCTGACAAGGGCCGTGTCATTATAGTCCTAATGATAATTGATGTTTTTACAGCTCTTTACTGTTTATAAAGAGCCTTCACACATGAAACGTTTTAGTTCAGCCTCACAACAGTCCAGTGAAACAGGTAAGGCTGCTGTATTATATCCATTTCCCAGTTGAGAAAACGGATGCTTATAGACGTTGATGATGTGCCCGAGGCCCCAGAGCAGACGAATGACAAACCTGGGACTTGAATCCTGGTACTCAGGACTCAAAGATACTATTTTTTCATTGTTTCTTAGAGAGTGACATACCGCATTTGGCGTCACAAACACAGAAAATTCATGAGCCAAAAGACATTTGCATAGTTTGATTCTTTTAATTGATCCCGGCAGTATAGTTTATTGAAATGCAAGTACAATCTTAATTTCCAAGTGATGAATGATTTGAATCCAAAGGGCAGAGAAGGAGAGAACTAGGGTTCAACTATTTCAATGTCTTCATTCTCGGGATGAGAAAACAGGACTCCCCTGGGACAAATGACTTGTGGGAGGCAGAGCCGATACTAGAACTCAGGGCTCCCACCAGCCCTGGGGCTCTCAGCACTGGCCAGGTCTACCCGGCTTCTGAGAAAAGTTAACAACAGAATTGCTCCTTAACGATGAAATGGTTCCAATTTAAATAATCTGAGGGGCTCCTTCTCTCCTTTTTCCATGTGCAAACCATATGGATGCTGCCTATTAATGGTACTAGAATTCTTTGGAGCAAATTCTTCTCACGAATGGGAGGGGTGGTAATGACAGTCATGCCTCGTTTTAGTACAAAGCAGAAGTAAAATGGATCCAGTAAGGAATCCATCCGAGAGAGTTTTAAACCAACTGAAACTGCCTCCATTTCCATCTTCTACCTACAAAATGTTTTCTAGACAAATTAAAGTGGAAAAAACTAAAAAAAAAAAAACACAATGAAAATATTTTGAAGAGGACCATACTGTAGAAGTATTCCCATTCTCCTCCTTGGGAAATATTGTAATGAGTCAGCAGGTGCTTACAACCAAAAATTACTTTTATCACGAAGCTGAAAAATGTTTACTGTTTAAACAGAAGACTCCACACGGAGAATAGATGAGGATGTGAAAATGATGTATTATGAAATTGCAGATCCCATTTTATATGTTTTATGCAGGAAAAAAAAAAGTATGAGTCTTCCATTAGGCTCTAAAGGACTCAAGAACAAGAATATCAAAGGAAGGGAGCCCTTCTGAGGTGAGCAGATAATTGCTGATCTTCTTCCCTCAGGGCACTTGGGAACTTTGGGTTCATATGATGAGACCAAGAGAAAGGATTTCTACTGAGGAAAAGAAACCAGCAAAGCTTTTTGATGAACATGCAAAGGCTAATGTGACAGATGGAAAATACACCCATGTGTTCAGTTCTGGAGCTGTGAGAAGGAGGCTGAGATATTAGGCTCAAGGTTTCTTTTTAGAGTGAACTCTCCAGTTTCATGGTGTTTCGGAGGTGAAGTTTTTACTAAAATAGGTATGCAGCCTCAAATACTTAACCAAGTTTCTCCTCAAGACAGTTGCAAGAGTTTGAAACTAAGGGGATAGGAGATTAATAAGCCCAAGACCGCCAAAGGGGAAAATTTAATCTCCCACTAAGTTTTCAATCAAAAGCCCAGGAGAGCCAGGCCTGAGGAGCACAAACAACCATAATTGGATTGAGTCTTCCTAAAACTGCAACCTGGCCTTAGCTTAGCTCTATTCCTGATGGAGTGAAGGTGATCAGCTCCTCACTGTATTTACCAAACAGAGGAAAAGAAGGAAATCCTCTCCAGAGGAAGATGTAATCCAGAACTAGTAAGATTCTTTCACACACTGTGTCTGGCACAAAATAAAAAATTATTAGACATGAGAAAAGCTGCAATATTTTATATAATATATATTTTATATTATATTATATTTTCTGCAAGACATGAAGAAAAGCTGTAACCAATATTCAAGAGAAGAAAAACAATAGATGCAGGCTCACAGATGATTCAGACTATTGGATTCAGTAGACAAGACCTTTAAACTAACTGATTAATTGGTTAAAAAAAAGAGAGAGAGAAAAAAGAGAAGGAAATGGATGAAAAGATGGAGGATTTCAAAAGAGAACTAGAATCTATATAAAAAAATCACATGGACATCCTAGAAAAATTAAGTATCTGAAATTAAGAAAAATACAAGGCCTGATACTAACTCACTGGATGGGTTCAATACCAGACAGAGCAAAAGACAGGATTAGTAAACTTAAAGATAAAGGTCAATGGAAAACATTCACGTTAAAACTCAAATAGAAAAGGGGAAAGAAAGAAAAATAGATTGTAAGAAACATGAAGAATCTCCTGACCATTTAATTGGAGAGCCAGAGGGAAGGAAGTGAGGACAGAAGGACAGAAACAATATCTGAAGAGACAATGGCTGAGAATTTTCCAATACTGATGAAAGACATCAACCCTCAAATTCAAGAAAGTCAGCAAACCAAAGCAGGATGATATAAGGAAAACCACACCTGGATTTGTGAATGTCAAATGCTTAGTACAAAAAGCTGGCAAGCACTGAGGAAGTCATGTAGCCACCCCCAAACTTAGTCTAATACAACTTAGCCCTCCCTATTCTTGAAGAGGTTATGATAAAGAGGACAGTGTGGGGGTGGACACCCTACTCAACAATAGTGTACATTCTTTAGTGGGATTGTAGTCACCCTGCTCTTGACCAAGCACAGGAAAATTCCACAATAACATAAATTTGAATATACTATGATAGATCCTTGACTCCTGGTTTCCACCTAGCCACTGATCTCATTTCATTAACCTTGTAATGTGATTCTACATTTTATGCGATCAAAAAATTTTAATCCCAGTAAGAGTTTTATGATAGTTTACTGAAGTCAGGGGGAAAAAACACAACCATAGTATTAAGACTGATGGAGTGTCAGAATAAAATGGGACTTCAAAAATAAACAGTCCAGGGCTTCCCTGGTGGCACAGTGGTTGAGAATCTGCCTGCCAATGCAGGGGACACAGGTTCGGGCCCTGGTCTGGGAAGATCCCACATGCCGCGGAGCAGCTGAGCCCGTGAGCCACAATTGCTGAGCCTGCGCGTCTGGAGCCTGTGCTCCGCAACGGGAGAGGCCGTGATGGTGAGAGGCCCGCGCACTGCGATGAAGAGTGGCCCCCACTTGCCGCAACTGGAGAAAGCCCTTGCACAGAAACGAAGACCCAACACAGCCATAAATAAATAAATAAATAAAATTTAAAAAAATAATAAAAAAAATAAAAATAAAAATAAAAAATAAACAGTCCAACCCTTATGTTAGAGATGACAAAACAAGCCCAGAGCATTAGAATGATGTGCCCGGCCCCACAGCTATTTAGAAGCCTACTGGGAACCAGAACAGCAGTGTTTCTCTCTCCACATAGTATAGTACATATAGACTCTGTATTTATACATCAGTAAGTATATGTTAGGAAGGAAAACACACATTATGCAACATATTGGGAATATAATATATAAAATATTTTAGACTATTGTCTGTGATATTAAACTAGCTCTTTTAGAAAAACAAAGCATGAGTAACCTGTAAATGCTATCTCAATTAGTACCCTATTGCAAGTTGTTATAATTCCTTGATTTGATAAATTATTAACAGATAAAAATATTGATTATTCTAACTCAAAATTGTCATGGTCTTCTAAAAAAACTGTGGCCACTTGAATTGATGTTGTCATTTTAAGTAAGTAGCAAATGCAATACAGAGATTCAATAAGAAACTGATCTATAAATAAGTGAGATGTGAACTAAATCTTCTGTTCTCTGAAAAATAAAAGGCAAAGCATGCCATAAGAGAAAAACTTCTAGAAGATATTTTTTAACATAAGTGAAAGTCCTATTTTCATAAATAGTAGCACACCTGTTATTTTGACAGAGGATTACTAGAGCTGTGGATTTTTCATGCCTCTGTGTCAATGGCCAATCCAGAAGTGGCACAAGGCAGGAGGAAAACACATGAGAGTTCACAAAGAGGCCAGAGGGGGTCTTAAGGCCCTTGAAGTGCTTCCTATTCCTTTAGGCTTTTTGGTCACTTAATAGTTCATTTGTATCTCTAGGATTAGTAGAAATAAGCTTGAATGAGGTAAAATGTTTATGTTTTCTTTAAATACTCCAAACAGCTCTCTTAAAACACACAGATGTGTGCTAAAATAAAGTTCTGGAAAAACTCAAATCTATCCATGGTTACTATATTATCTCTGGAAAATTGGGGTCACTTCACGTATGTTTCAACTAATCTACTACCTGTATATTGGAACAATACTTCCTCCTAATGAACTCTGGTCCTTAAAAAGGATCCTTTAATAGGTAGTAAATCAGAAACTTTTGAATTCATGTTTCCACTCTGAATAGTTTGTAGCAGCTGGAAAAGCACACAAACATTAAGATTGGGTAAACTACTACTACTGTTTCTCAGTAGGACGATAGCTTCAATTTTCACACATGGTGAGGGAGAACACAGATGAACAGCCTCAATCAATCAGATCTCTTTTCACTTCCTGACATTCTCCTTTTCCAAAAATGCCTCTTAAATCAGATGCTAGAGACAAATCAATGGCCAATACTCAAGGGTGCTCCATAATGAGAAGGTTCCCCAATGCCCAAGGGTATCTACAACAGCTTCCAGAATAAAGGAGGAGGAGAGACGTTTCTCCTTTCACCAGGACTGAAGAGCAATGTCCCCATCCCACAGCAACAATGGTAGTTCATCACTACCAAAAGGAAACTGGGGCCGTCTTAAACATGCTTTGGATAAAAAAGGATAAGGAGAGAGGACTTGAGGGGAGAGCCAAAGGAGGATGCTAGGAACCAATGGACCATCTTGGTTAGGCTCATCTTAGATGCAAATAGACGCAATTTGTCAGGGTCAAAACTATTTTCCCTACTGGGGACCTACGTGTAATCAGCCCTCTGAACCAAGCCTGGTCTAATCTCATATTCCTGCTCCTAGGTAAGTGTAAAAATGACTGCAATTATTCTCCTCTATCTGTGCTCCTTGCAGCATGACTGCATCTCCTCCCTCAAGAGAGGGAATCTATTTCCCCACCTCCTGAATCAGGGCTGGCTTTGTGACTTGTTTCAGATAGCAGAATTCAGAGGGAACCACCTTGTGCCAGTCGCAAGCCTAATCCTCAAGAAGTCTTGCATGCCTCCGCACCCTCTCTTAGAACTCTGCCACCCACAGTGTTAACAAGGCCACACTAGCCTGGTTAAAGATTAGAAACCGTGTGGAGAGGAGCTGAGGCCATCCTGGAAGATCCAGCCCCCAACCCGCCCAGCAAAAAACCTGCCCAGATCCAAAGAACTGCCCAGGTGGGTCCTGCCCAAATTGCCAACCCACGGAATCAAGAACTAACTAAATGCTGGTTGTTTTAAACCACTAACCAAGCCAATACTGTGGTGGTTTGTTGAGCAGCCAAAGCTAACTGATATAGTAAGGAATAGCTTCTTCATGAATTATTCATTCAGTGAACATTTGTTAAACACCTTCTATATTTGAAGTAGTGCTCTGGGGGTACAAAGATTAATCTGCGATAGTGCCTGCAGTTATGGAGTCATTCCCCTAACTGTGAATAACAAGGTCTACTTAGAGGATACAAAGGCTCAGTCAAAGAAGAGGTCACATTTGAGCTGGTTTTTAATGAAAAACCAGTAAGTCACCAGCGGACAGGAATGTACATCAGAAGTGGAAGAAACAGCACGTGCAAAAGCACATATGCAGGAAAAGAGCTCACGGAATGTTCTAGGAATGGAAAACAGTTTAAGACAGATGGAGTGCGGGGAGGAAATGGCAGATGACAGAGCAGGAAAAGCAGGCTGAAGGCAAATAATGAAGGGTGTCATACTGTAAATCATACTACGGGATCTGAATGCCTCTTGTAGGCATGGAGAGTTACACATCATTTTTTAAGTGGGAAATGACGTGATTAAATCTGTGTTTTAGGAAACGAAAGCTGATGACAAGTGGGGGATTAGAGGCAAGAGTAAGAATCAGGGAGATGAATTGGGAGGCTATTATTACAATCCTCAAGGAGACCTGAACCACGAGGTAGCAAATATAGGGAAGAGAAGATGCCTCTGAAAGATGTTTCAGAGACAGGAGAAGGATCCAGCAGCCTTGACAACCACCTAAATGTGGGCTGTGAGGGTGATATAAGTTGCATGGGAGGATCAGAGACAGTGCCAAGATTTCTACTTTGGGATCCTAGATTAATAGCAAATACATTCATTAAGGTATAAAAGCAGAAGAGCGGACTGGAAAGGAACACCACAGGTTTTTTAGAAAGGCACCTGTGGTTGTAAATCAACTATACTTCAATTAAAAAGGAAGGAAGGAAGGAAAGAAGGGAGGGAGGGAGGAAGAAAGAAAGGCACCTGTGGGATACCCAGTGGGAAATGTCCAGGAGGCAGAGAAGGATACAGATCTGGACCTTATGCTGAGGAACGGGTGGTGGCAACAGGTGATAAAGACCTGGGGAGT
Source organism: Eschrichtius robustus (assembly GCF_028021215.1). Classification (NCBI taxonomy): domain Eukaryota; kingdom Metazoa; phylum Chordata; class Mammalia; order Artiodactyla; family Eschrichtiidae; genus Eschrichtius; species Eschrichtius robustus. Next base: position 42,990,225 of record NC_090845.1, read on the forward strand.
CTTCAGAACACAGGTTAGGAGGAGAGGGCCAGCTCAAGACAGGAGAGTGAGTGTGAACACAGGGCCTTCAGGGAAAAGATGGAGCTGGAGAAGAGCAAAAGCTAATGAATGGCAGAATCCCCAGGGACATGGATATTTCAGAGGCAAAGGAAAGAAGCAGCACCAAACAGCAGCAACCCTCCTTGGGGATGGAAGAGAGGAGAGGAAGGATCGCTCAGAAAGTATGGATTACCAATTAAGGAAAAATAGAAAACCATCCCTTTTGCCACATTCTTTCCCCTAGCCAAGTCATCCACAGGGCTCTTCCCTAGGGTTCCTCCCACTTTAGAGGGGCCCTGAGGTCGTAATCAGTGCGGGGGTCGGGGGAGATGGCAACAGGAGCCGCTTGAGTAAGAGCATCTGTGTCCATGTATTTTACTGAAAAACACACTATTTTTCAAACCCCTTCTGGCACCTGCTGCAGCAAAGAACATCATTAACTTTCATTCTTAGGGTACTTTTTTGAAATCTGCTTCTGGTTAATTTATTGCATCTTCCAAACAGATTGCCTTTATATATTGTCAGTAACTAGAAAGGAAGTTTTTAAAAATAACACCAAAGTAGGCGAAGATTTCATAAATAGAACATAAAAAGCAATAGCCATGAAAGAAAAAAAAAACTGATAATTGGATTCATTAAAAATCATCAAAAGCTACTGTGAAGACAATGAAAAGGCAAGCCAGACTGGGAGAAAATGTCTGTAATACATATATCTGACACAGGACCCATGTGTAGAATACAAAAGAACTTTGACAAAGAAATAAGAAAAAAATCAATCCAATTCAAAACTGGGCAAAAGATTTTAGCAGGACTTTCACAAAAAGATATCCAAATGCCAATAAGTATGTGAAATGGCATTTAACAACATTACTCATCAGGAAACATAAATTAAGACCTTAAGGACCACCTCACACCCATTAGGATGGCTTCTATCAAAAAATAAATAAATAACAAGTGGTGGCAAGGGTATGGAGAAACTGAAACCCTTATACACTGTTGGGAATGTAAAATGGTGCAATGTCTATAGAAAACAGTATGGTGGTTCCTCAAAAAATTAAAACAGAATCACCATATGATCCAGCAATTCCACTGCTGGGTACGTACCCCCCAAAATAAAAGCAGGGTCTCAAAGAAATATCTGTACACCCATGTTCTTAGCAGCATTATTCACAACAATAGCCAAAAGGCAGCAGCAACCCAAGTGTCCACCAACAGACAAATGGAGAAATAAAATGTGGTGTATATTCATACAATGGAACATTATTTAGCCATAAAAAGAAAGGAAATTTTGACACATGCTACAACATGAATGAATCTTAAGGATATTATGCTAATGAAATAAGCTGGTTACAAAACATTTAATGGGTACAGTTTCAGTTTTGCAAGATGAAAAGAGTTCTGGAGATGGATGGTGGTGATGGTTACACAACAAAGTAAATGTACTTGACACCACTAACTGTACATTTTTTAATGGTTACAATGGTAAATTTTATGTATATTTTACCACAATTTTAAAAACCCTCAAGGAGATACCACTATGCCCCCACAAAAGTAGCTAAAATTTAAAAAGCCAAAAAAAAACCAAGTGTTGGTGAAAATGTGGAGCAACTGGAACTCTTGGTCGAATTTAAATTGGTACAACCATCTTGGAAAATCATTTGACAATATCTACTAAAGCTAAATATAAGCCTACCCTGTGGTCTGACAATTCCACTCCAAGGTATATGCTCAAAAGAAATGAGTGAGCGTGTGCACCAAAAATCATAAGCCAGAATATTCATAGCTGCTTTATTCATATTAGCCACACACTGGAAACAATCCAAAAATCCAACATGAAAATGGATAAACAAATTGTGGTTTATCCATACAACGGATATACTACTCAACAATAGACTGGAATGAACTACTAATACAGTAACATGGATGAATCGCAAAGACATTATGTTATATGAAAGAAGATATACACACACACACACACACACACACACACACACACACACACACACACACACACACGAGTCCCTTCTATATGATTCTATTTATACGGAGCTTAGCAACTAACAAAACGAGTGGATGGAGTTTAACAAAAACTACAATGTGAAAACAAAATCACCATGTGGTCACCTTCAGGTTGGAAGTGGGATGAAAACTGACCAGAAGGGGAAAGAGAAGGACATCTTCTGGGGTGCTGTAAATGTTCTATGTCTTGACCTGGGTGGTGGTCCCACGGGCATATACACATGTAAGAATTCATTGAGCAGTACACTTCAGATTCATGCATTTTACACACTTTATTGTATGTATGTTATACCTCAAAAATAAAATATCTCTAAAGCACCTGATGTCTCTATAATGAGAATGCTATCATTCCGAAAAGGAATAAAATCTCATCTTTGCTCCTTTCCTTTCTGACTCAGAAGATTAGACCCTATTCCTCTTAGCCACACTGAGCGATGATTAGCTACTTCCCAGTTTAGAGTCAGATAATGAATCTAAGTCCCACGCAGTGCAAATTTATGTGTTCCTAAATGTCCAAGAGCTTTCCTGAAGCCACTCCATACCCATGGGATCTTTCCAGTAAACAACCTTTCAGTCTTTAGTTTAGTCTATACTTTTTGAGTCAGAGCTCCCGATTTGCTTTCTACTGGTAAGTGTCCAATTTGATCTTTTTAAGCTTCAAGAACAGCATCTGACTTTGTTTTACACCCTCATTGGCAGGGGCTAAACAAATCCCTCCTCAGCCATAAAGGCAGAATGTCAAAAATCAAAAGATATCTCCGCATTCTGGCATTGGATGAAAGCATACACCCCCTAAGGAAAGAGAAAGCTTCATCCTCTTTAACAGCCATTTTGATGCCTGCTCCTTGTACAACCAATATGATAATAACTTTAGCTTCCCCGTGAAAGCATCATTAGCTGTGGCCCACAAATCTAAGGAAAGAAAATTAAAATCCACAAAGGTGAACTTCCCCCACCCCCATACCCACTTCCTCTACCTCTCATTACATACCCAGTGGTTGAAAAAGGGCCTTCATATGCAAAACCTTATATTCTAATGATGACCAAAGGCAAATTCTTTTGAATTGTGTCACAGTGAAAAACTTTCTGAACTTGAGAACTTGACTGTCTTTGATCCCATATTAAACCTGTCATTAGTTGAGTCAAGTGGGTGAATTATGAAGGTACCTGTTACATATTGGGCTTGGAAAAGCAGCAAGGTAGGAGGAGAAAAATGACAAGCTGGTTAAAAACAGAAGGGCTGGTTTAAAAGAAGCAGCCTAGGGAATTCCCTGGCAGTCCAGTGGTTCGGACTCTGACCTTCCACTGCAGGGGGCACGGGTTCATTCTCTGGTCTGGGAACTAAGATTCCCACATGCCACCCGGTGCAGCCAAAAAAAAAAAAAAAAAAAGAAGCAGCAGCCTAATGCATCGGTATTCTGATAAGTGAGATGTCAAGTCAGCAGTGAGACACAGTTTTTATAAAAAGCAGATACTATTATGTTGACTCAGTAGGGTGGCTTGGGTAACAGTGTCCCAAATTAAATTATTCAGAACAATTTGCAGTTTTATACAGTTTCAGGAAAAGTGTTTTTAAAAGCAAGCATCAAGCAACAACTGGTTAAATGCAAAGCCACGTGGCCACAATGGGAAACACAATGCCTCATTTCTAGAGCAGTAAAAAGTAACGCAGTATAATGACGTGCAGTATTTTTATTTAAATACATCGTCTGCAATAGAATACACTTGTTTTCTCCTTTGAGAAGACCTCAAAGTACATTTCACTTCTTAAAAGTCGATATAAATGTCAAGATACTGGAATGCAATAATTTTAAAGCCAGATAGGCGGATTAATTGTTCTACATACCTGTGGTTTTTCAGGTCCCTGTGCTTGCTTACTCGGGTTCAGTCTTATTTTTCCGAAAGCACTTCTAGAAGCTCCCATCTTGGCTTCTACACTGCCACCTGTAGACATAAAAGAGAAATGAGCCATGTATTTATTCATCAACCATGCATCTTTTCTAGGCGTCTAACAGGGACAATTGAAGGGAAAGTGGCAAAATATTTGCTCCAAGAGATAAAAGTGTTCTCTCTCTTTTGTGTGGAAAATTTGTAAGGAGCCCCTCTACCCCAACGGTTTGATAAATTATTTAGAAATCGAACCATACATAAGTCTTAGATCAACACCACTCTGATCAGTTCATTAAAGAAAGAGATGGAGTCACAGAACCCATTCTCATGCCAACCCTACAACCATTTCAAGACCTGTCTTTTAATATTAGAAGACAACTTGACCACTCTGTTAATTGGGTAATTAGGAATTCTGTAAATTACCACAAAGAAAAGAGAGAGGGAGAGATCCAGGCAAAGATTACTCTGTCGCATGGTTGTAAAATGTCTATTTAAAATAATAATGTTAATTCCAACACCAACTAGAGCTTTGTCCAATCTAAAACAGTTAGGTGGGGTATTTTCATCCTAAAGCCCTCTTCTTGATTTGAATGTGGGTGAGTGCTGAAAGGTCTTTCTGACACCCCACAGATTTTCATACAGGTAGGTCTTTTTTCTTAAAAAAAGAATAATAAAAATCCATGAGCAAAACAAGTAACGAATAAAATCCATGAGCAACTATCAGTCAAAGCAGCCATGGGACGAGAGGGATGTGTCTGTGTGTGGTATGCGTGAGAGACAGACAGACAGACACACACACACACACACACACACTGAGATCCTGGAGTTGATTTAGAATAACAGACCGAACCAGGGTGTGTGTGTGGTGTGGATGTGTGTGACAGACAGAGGCAGACAGACAAGCAGACTACGCCAGGGTCTGTAGTGTGAAGTGTGTGTGTGTTTGTGTGTGTGTGTGCGTGTGTGTCTGAGAGAGAGAACACAGAGAGAGGACAGAGAGACAGACACTGAGATTCCAGAGTTAACTGAGAATAACAGACGGCACCGCACAGCTTTTTGCCTCCTCCTGGTCCCACAGTCTATCCAGGACAAGTGCCCCAGCTCCAGCACCTTAAGCCAAAGACACAGGCACCACTCCCTCCCTCCCCCCACTCCCATCCCCACCCCCACCCCTAGGCGAGACAGCGCCAGAAGCCACCCAGCAAGCAGGCCCGCCGAGCCCGCTACCCGGCAAACTCCGGGGCCTTTTTAGCCCCACCAGGGACCCGTCCCTACTTACCGGTGATTCACTTTAATGCCCCGAAAGTCTGGTCTGGTTTACGGAATTGCAGCAAATCCATGAAAATCAAGTCTCCTTGATCCACTCTCCTCCTCCTCCTCCGTAGGACGGACATTCACACACACTCACGCTCTCCCTTCCTTCCCAACCCCAAAGGCGCGCTGGGCCATCCCAAGAGGCTCTTTGGGGGGCCCACCAGCGACCAGTCCTGCTCCCACGTGCCTCCTTGAAACCCTCGTCCAAACCTGCACAAGGCGCCAAGTGCATGTACACAGTCAGCCTTCGGAGAGAAGTTCGGCAAACCCGCTCTCCCACCCCCGTCCCCCCATCCACACACCCCCACCTCCACCTCTGGCCCTGAAAGGGCTAGGGAGCGCGCGGGCTCAGGCACCCGCCCCGGCAGACAATACTCGAGCAACTCCTGCCTTCCCCGCACACGCCCCGCCTGGTCCTGCCACCACTCTCTTCTCCCAAGGTTCCTACAGTCCCGCGGGCCCCAAGCAGGGGCGTCCTGATGGATGCTGGGTGTGGATTGGGAAGAGGGGGGCGAACTGCACGCACCACCGAGACTGCGGGCAGGGGAAGGGGGTCGCAGTCCTCCGAAGCCGCTCGGGGGGTCAGCTCGTCAGGAGGGGGTGGGATGGGGACCGCGAACCCCGAGGGAGTGACTCCCGAGGGACGCAGCTTTTCCGCGCCTCTTCCCCACCTAGCACAGCGCGCGCGCACAAGCGTGCACCCCGAGGGGCCGTGCACCTTCCTCCGGCCCCCGGACTTGTCCAGCCCTCGTCCCTGAGCTCAGCGGCCGGGAAGGGAGGGCATCCGGCCCGTGGCGGCCCAGGAGGGGACAGAGCGCAGCGGGGTTGCCCACCTGCGCGCAGGGTGGCCGTTGCGGCCGGTGCGCCCGCCGGCTGCGCCGTCTCCGCCGTGTCCACTGCTGGAGGAGGTGGCGGCGGCCTGACCCTCGGCCTCCAAACGTCTCCTAGCTCCTCGGCAGCGGCGGTCCTCGCTCCCCTTCCTCCGTGAGGTTGAGCCTCCCACCTAGCCCGCAGGTTCTGCCACCGTCCTTCAGCCCGCCCGAGCCAGAGCTGTCCTCCCCGCCCCTTTCCCGCCGCCCCGCGCAGCGCAGCGCAGCGCAGCGCTCCGCCCCCCGCCCGCCCATCCTCGCCCGGGCCCAGCCGGGGGCTGCGGGCCCCGCGCCTCTTGCCGCAGAGCCCCAGTCCCGGGCGAAGGAGGGTGGAGGGGTTCCGCCTCCACCCCGCGTTCCTACCCCGCTCCCCTCTCCCCCAGCCCGCGGCGGCCGCCCGCACTCACCCAGCGGCCAAGGGCGTGGGCACCGCGCGCTCTGCCCTCGCTCTTCCGGTGTCTCTTCACTCCCCGCGAGGCACCTTCCACGGCCCAGAGGGTACCTCGTGTCTTGGGGGGAAGGGGGTGGGTGAAGCGGGGTGGAGTGTGCGCGAGAGAGGAGGCGAAGAAATTAGCATGTCAACTGCCGCGGGATACAAGTTGCTGCCTGTGCCTTGTTTCTGATACATTAAATACCTGGATGTGCTGCTTTCCTTGTTACCACCGCAGCAACATTCAGAAGCATGAATATGAGATTTCCAAGCTAATTGGTTGTAGGGGCTTTTTTCAAATTTAATGATGTAGAAGACAACAGATTCACTGTTTTTTTAAAAAAGTTACTTTATATATATATATGGCCACATCTCTAATTTTTAAAAATAGCCAAATATAAATAACAGAACAGCTGTGTTTTCCAGAAGCAGATCCAGTGTGTATGCGTTATTTAAGCCCAATGTAATTATTAATTGGGTTCTTTTTAAAGTGTATCGTAGGTATTTCTTAAGAAAACGAGCTCGGGATTTAGGGATTAGGAACCCAAAAGTTTTAATTTGGCTTTTTGCCATAGTTCTAAAATGTCAGTTTCATGGAAATTATTAAATGTGGTTATGTAAAAAAAATGGATCCTTTTTCTTCCAGGTTGGCAACATTGTTAGATTTGGCAAAGAACAGATTTTTTTTTAAAGCCAAGAAATAATACAATTCGTATTCATTTTCTAGTGATGGATAGCAGCTTTTTCTTTAGGGCTTTTCTCTTTGCGGCAAACTTTGTTTCCTCTTACACTTGTTTTCTTCAAAAATGTCTCCTTAAATGTAAACAGAGCTGTAGATACCATGGTTCTTGAGCCTTTGTTTTCTTAAAGGGATAGGAAATTAATTATAATTGATGATCAAAATCAACCTTAGGCTCACAACACTAAATTTCATACTGATTAACCCTGTTTTTCAATTCTGCTTTTAGTCATTTAACCTAACACTTGAGAACAAAGAGTTTTTTTTCAGTTTTATCCTTATAACAATGAAATGCACACTTTTTAATTAACATTTTGAACCAAAATTAAATTCATTAAATTGACTAATGAAAAGCATATTCGTCGTGCATTTGTTGCTGGGTAAATGAGGACAACGTTGATGATAAACAGCATGCTGAAGAAGAGGCTCTGAAGCAAAGAAAACAGTCTTTAGAAAACCTGATGATCCCCTTTTCAAGGCAAGGATGACAAATACCAGTAATTATGCAAAGAATGACTGCTGCCTCTCTTCCCTCTGCTTTGGTTTTGTGGCCAGGCCTGCATTTATCTCTTTTGATCATCATAATAAAAGTAAAGTAATTCAGCATTCCAGTGGCATTGCTTAGTAAATTAGCAATTTGAAAATGCTTTTATTACCTAATTAATCCAAGTAAATGCCTCTGATAAATCCGATTTTACTCTTACATTTTTTTTGTGCCTCCGGAGAAACACTTGCGTGAAATAAAAACAACTAAGGCAAGCTCAAGAACAATTGCCAGCCAGATTTTTCTGTGCTTGTGTGTTGCAATAGAGTTGATATTAAGTAACCTTTGGGTCTTAAATTATATATCAGATATTGGTTATGAATTGCTCATTGGCTGCTGCTTTAATGAGTTCCTGTGTGTTTGCTTTGCCTTGCTTATTCCCCAAAGCATTTTTGTCTGCCTTATTGAATCTACCTTTGCCTAAACTATTTTCATTGAACTTCTACCAAAGAATCAGACCCTAATCCATAGCTCACTTGACAGTCATCTTTATCCCTCAAGTCTCCCCTGAGGTTTTTGGTAGGAATCCAGCATGATCAAACATCCAAAACTGGAAAGAGTATTTCATCAGGCCTGGTTCTAACTAAGAGATAACGATCAGATTTCTCAAAACCAGGAGGGTGTGTCCCATTTGAATAAAAAGGAGAAACAAAACCAGCAAATCCGTTTTGTTCAGGTCAAAACTAAGCCAACAAAATCACAATTGAGATCCTTTATAAGCCCGAATTATGCTAAGAGATGTATAAAAAGCATAATCCAAATAACTTTATCTGTATTTTCTTTCACGGCTACAAATCTCTTGCTCCACTGACCAAACACCATTACACCATTACATTTCACGTTTCCCTTTTAGTTCCTGGGCTATTGAGAATTTTTCACTGATCTTTCAATAAGAAAGTGCATCTGGACACTCATGATGTCTCCAGGGAATCCTGTGTCACCCTCCACTTGTTTTCAAAAGTATTTTTGTGACATTGATAAGGACAGATCTGAACATCCCATGTAGAGTCAAGGAGAAGGAGTTCCAATGACCAGTCCAAATTCAAAACAGTGAGGTTAAAACAAAAAATAAGTTCGTTGTAACAGCTTAATCCTATTGGCATCTCCCATTCTGATCCTCACCAGTATAAAGAGCTTTATAACACATTAGCTTTCCCCTCTAGAGAAAGTTTCTCCTGATGATTATTTTAATAATCTTTGTTCACTTACTCTTTGGGCTGTGTTATAATTTATCGTGAGCCTGAGCCTAGTGCATGGCCTTCTCTCCTTTCTTTCCTATGATAACTGAGAATTGCAGACCTGGAGATGATTTACAGGAGAAGGGAAGATGATGGGACAGCTCTTTTTGCCGAAATTTCCTATTCTGGCTCTAAGAAAAGCATGAACTAAGTTTCTTCACTTTGGCTGATCGGGATTAGTGAGCAAGGCATTGTTTCAAATTTGCAGAATGCCAATTACTTTAATTGGTCTCCTTGTGCTGGGGAAATATGTGACCAGTTATCTCACAAGACAATGGTGATAGAGACAATACCACCCACGGAATGCTCAGAATGAAATGTTGATGCTGTCAGCTAAGTTACTTAAAAATATGTGTGTGTGGATGTGGATGTGTGTGTGTGTGTGTGTGTGTGTGTGTGTATAATTCAAAGCTAAATATAAACCTGAATACTTGTAACAGATCCTTCAGTTACAAAACCCTAGGTAAGCTCTCTCTTATGGTATGGGGGTATGTGATAAACTGATGAGTACCTCAGTATTTCCTCAGTATTTACCTTACTCACAGGAAAGTACCTTTTTCTGATCCAGATCTTCCCATAAATTTCACAGCACCAAATATTTAACCATATCATTCCATGATGAAAGAAAGAAAAGAAAGGAAGGAAAAAGGGAGGGAGGGAGGGAGGAAGAGAAAGAAAGAAGGTATTACAGCCGGTGTGATAGGGTAAATACATTTAGGACTGGTTAGCACAACTGATTAGCACATCAGGCTAGTCAGATCATGGTTTCCTACCCCACGGACCATTTTGTTTTGGTCTGTTTCATGGCTGCCAATCAAAGCCTTATTCCTAGGCATGGACAAACATTGTTGTTCACCAGATGTTGTGCGTGGAATTGTGTCCACCCAAAAATATGTTGAAATCCTAACCCATGGTGCCTGTGAATGTGACCTAATTTGGAAATAGGGTTTTACAGATGTAATTAAGATGTAAGTTAAGATGAAGTCATTCTGGAGTAGGGTGGGTCGTTAGTCCAATACAACTGGTGATTTTGCTGGAGGAGAAGAAAAGACACAGGCCCAGAGGGAAGTCGGCCATGTGAAGATGGAGGCAGAGACAGAGTTATGCTCCCACAAGCCAAAGAAGCTGGAAGAGGCAAGAAAGTATCCTCCCATAGAGGCCCTGCCAACACCTTGATTTTGGACTTCTAGCCTCCAGAGCTGTGAAACAATAAACTTATGTTGTTTTCAGCCATCTAGTTCGTGGTACTTTGTTACTGCAGCCCTAGGAAAGCAATACACCAGGGAATCATTAACTCCTGGTAATGCCAGCCCATCATCTTCCGTACCCAGCACGGGGGAAATGTTCAAGTGTAGAATGTTCAAGAGTGAAAGGCAGGGCTTCCCTGGTGGTGCAGTGGTTAAGAATCTGCCTGCCAATGCAGGGGACACAGGTTCGAGCCCTTGTCCGGGAAGATCCCACGTGCCGCGGAGCAGCTAAGCCCGTGTGCCACAACTACTGAGCCTGCGCTCTAGAGCCCGCGAGCCACAACTACTGAAGCCTGCGCATCTAGAGCCTGTGCTCCGCAACAAGAGAAGCCCCAGCAATGAGAAGCCTGCGCACTGCAACAAAGAGTAGCCCCTTTTAAAAAAAAAGAGTAGCCCTTGCTCGCCGCAACTAGAGAAAGCCCATGCACAGCAACAAAGACCCAATACAGCCAAAAATAAATAAAATAAAAAATTTAAAAAAGAATAAAAGAAGAATGAAAGGCAGAGTCATCTCAATACATGAAGGATGACAGCAGGGGAGAATCATCCAGGAGCTGAAAGGAATCTTGAGAATGTACCTAATCTAATTGCTCCTCCAAGATGGGACTCAGCTACAGCTGAGAATCATGAAGTCACAGAATCTTAACCTGTTCAAAGAATCTTGGAGATTTTTCTCTTCTTTTGAGATTACATGATACATAGGTGGTATGACTTTAAAAGGTGCAGGATAGGGTCCTCTGCACACATGGCGCCCCCCCCAACACCCAATGCACCCCACTGAATCAATTCCACCTCCAGTTGTTGGGTTAAAATAGCTTCCACCCTTTATCTTAAAACTTTTGGTCTTCAGTAATCCCAAATTAAGATGTAAATAGGTCTGGAAGAGTTCCCGGACTAAACTCTTGTCAGTTCCCAACTTGTATGCTTATCAGTTCATCATTATATTCCCCCCATTGCCTAGTCGAATGCTGAGCTCATAGAGTATCCTCCATAAATATTTGCCAAGTTGAACTGAGAAGCAGAAATTAGATGGAACTAGATGAAGGATTGAGTAGGGTGGGTAGAGGAGAGATGGAGAAGAGGAAGAAAAGGAGTGTCCAAGACGAACTTAATTTCAGAGCTCTATGTAGAAGTCCCAGACCTGACTCTGATGGTGACATGGGACATAGGAGTGAAAGGTCAGCTAGGAGCTTTTTCTCTTTACTCATCCCAGTCTGGTAAGCATTTGTGGTGAGGAGGTGAGGCAGGGGGCTTTCATCCTCTCTAATAACCTCCACCAGCTCTCACCCCCTCTCCAGCCAGCCCCCTAAAATACCTAAGCTGAATAAAAATAATGTATTTGATATGAGAATGCAACATCAAGCAAGCCGCAGCACAAATCCCATTGCCTGCCCACACCTCCAAATCCCACTTAGGTGCAGCTCCCGTGTCCTTCCCGAATAGAAACGCCGGAGTTGCCACTGCTAGTGAGGAACTCATTTTGAAATGTATGCCTCAGACAGATATCAATATAAAGCCACAGTCAGTATCAGAAATCCTCCCCCTTCGTATATTATCCATAAAAGAGAACCCAGTACTTTTGAGAGAAGTGTGCACCACTTGAAGATGAATAGAGTCGGTCTTTAGTCAGAAGTGCCTGGGAGAAATAGAAAGGAAAGTGTCAATTTTCTGAAGAAAGGAAAGCTGGAATAATTCTCTGTATGTCTGTTATTGAATCTTGATACCTCCTAGGCTCTAAAACCTTTTGAAAATGTTTGAAACAGTCAGGAGCTGCTTAAGGCCCCACGGATTTATTTCTTCTTGAAAATGTGCAGGTGTAATTCTACTATAGCCCACCCATTGAATCACAGTGTTACAATAGAATGAAAACAAATTTTATATTAGCTTTTGTAAAAATTGGGCTCATGAAGAAAAGTCTAAAATGTTGGTAGTCTACTCATGGTATTTTTTTTTAAATAAATTTATTTATGTTTTATTTATTTTTTGGCTGCGTTGGGTCTTCGTTGCTGCGTGCAGGCTTTCTCTAGTTGCGGGGAGGGAGGGCTACTCTTTGTTGCTGTGCGCGGGCTTCTCATTGCGGTGGCTTCTCTTGTTGCGGAGCACGGGCTCTAGGCGCGCGGGCTTCAGTAGTTGTGGCACACGGGCTCAGTAATTGTGGCTCGCGGGCTCCAGAGCGCAGGCTCAGTAGTTGCAGCGCACGGGCTTAGTTGCTCCGTGGCATGTGGGATCTTCCTGGAGCAGGGATGGAACCCGTGTCCCCTGCATTGGCAGGCGGATTCTTAACCACTGTGCCACCAGGAAAGCCCTACTCATGGTATTTTTGTTATGATATCCTCAGTAAAGGTCGCTCATCTTTACAATGCACGAGAATTCCATCAACCGCTAAACCTACTTGATGGTATAAATACGGTGGCCGACTCCATCTCTGGAAGTGCCACCCAGCAGTTGGGTCCCAGGGAAGAAACATTCTCTGGCTCTCTAGGGTAGTGGTAGCCAATCCCAGCCAGTAGTGAGGATAAAACTTCCCCAGTGCCCAAGACCAAGGTGATCATTTAGATATTACCTGAACTCCCAACCCCTATGGACCTTCAACCTCCAGCAGCTCCATTTCCTGCTTTATATTTCTCTGTAGCATCTGTTTCCATCAAACATCCTTTATATCTTACTCATTTTTATTGTCTGCGTCTCCCCACTAGAATATGCATTCCCTAAGGGCAGGGATTTTTGTCGGTCTTGTTTACTGCTGGAGCCCCTGCACCTACAACAGTGTCTGGCACAGTGTAAGTGCTCGATGAATATTTTTTGAAAGAGTGATTGATGCAAACATTATAGCTTTATATACTTCACTGAATAGAACTGAAGAATGTTCAAAGCATTCTCCCGTTTCTTGATAGGAAAGCCAGTTCATTTTTTGACTATTTTTATTTTATTGAAGCAAAGACTTAATAAGGAAAGATAGTGTACAATGTGAAGAATAACATTCATGATGAGTGCTCTGTGTTCTTTTTCTCTTCATCAGCTCAATTTTTATTTCTGAATATATTAACAAAGATAAACCTGATCAGTTTTGAATCATAGGACTTGTCCACCCAAGACCTTTCTTTTTCATCATTTGGTCTTCCCCTGGTTTCTGTGCAGTAGCCCAAGTGTTCCAATGATAAAGATGCGAAAGGGAGTCTGTGACTCAAAGAACACAAGATTCAGCAAGGGCCACTCTGGAAAGTGAGGACAATAAGGAAAAGCACTTAGGACTTTGGGTTTTCTGCCTACTTTTCTCTCTAGCCTCTGGGTCACTCCTTTTGGTGTCTAGGGCTCAGAGACTTCTACTAGTGGATGACTCGCTAAGGGTCTCACACGGTTTCAAGACCTCACTGGGTACCTGGCTGAAAGGAGAAACTACTCCCAGAAATTCAGATTTCACTGGTGTTGAGTGGGGTCCAGATATTGGAATTATTTTAAAGCTCCTTAAATATTTTTCACATGCAGTTAGAATTAAGAACCGTCATTCTAGCTCTGGGAATCATTAAATTCAGAAGATTCTTACAGTTACAATTGACACCTGCATACAAACTGATCTCTAATTCAATAACTCACAACCCTCACTCTGAAACCCTTTCAGCTTACCCAAGGTGAAATCATCACGACAACATTCTTTAGAAAAATGTTCAACCCATACATAAGTTAAAAGCTGTAGTCATGAATCACCTTTTGATTCCTTTTTAGAAAAACAAAAATGTCATGAACATGGCATATTTTCTCATATAGAAAATTGATGTAATTTGAAGTGTTATTACTCATCATCATTCACATTCGACTTGAAATAAAGCTAAACAAGAATATTGCTAAATGGAAATTTATTAACACATCAATAGAATTCACAGTAACACTTTAAGAAAATTCAAACTCACGTCAAACATCTTTTCCTTTGCCTCCTCCCTGAAGAATAAGGAGCATGAAAGCACTAGTCTGGAAATTTTATCTGGGAGAAACCTCTCAGGAAAGGTCAATGGAGAGTCCTGAGCCTGAGCTAGTCCCACCACTATGAGACTCTAGAGAACCTTAGCACCCTCTCCTATCCTAGGGAACCAAGGTCTTCCTCAGAAGTGCATCTTGAGAAGGGCTCTTCTTGCTGCTTTGGGTTGTAAAAGCCATTGCCATACCTGGATTATACCAACCATAATCCAGAGTTGAAGCCCTCTCCCTCCTCTTCTGCAGTCCCCACATCCCTTGTTGAGACTCAGTTTCTTCCCAGATTTCCAGACTCTGTGCAGCCCTAGAAACCACTGAGTGCTACATCAGGGGAGGTTTGCAACCTTCCTGTACTTAACTGGCTCTGCTTGTGTTACATCTTCGGTGAGATAACCTGAGAGTTCTTCACTGAGTGGCATTTCAGGTAGAGTCACAGGTAGAGTGACCAACCGTCCCAGGTTACACAGGACCATCTGTGTTTTAGCACAGAAAATCTGGTATCCTGGGATCCCATTGGTTACCTTAGAGACAAAGCATCACTCCAGATCTCTTCCAAAGCCTCCAGAACCTAAAAATGTACATATGAAGAAAGTTGTGCTTATTTGTTTTGCCCCAGGATTTTGCCTAACTGTGTTAAATAGCTGCAGATGTGCTTCTGGAAGGGCATGTAGTAGATCATGCTGGTGCTCTGGTCGGATTCCCTAGATTCACCTCTGTGGGTTCTATGTATCCATTCCTTAGCATCCGCTTGCTTGTCTCCTAACTACTCTCACCTGCCACTGTCTTCAGAGACCTACCCTTGGGCTACTGAATCCACTTCACTGGATCTATTGGGAGGCTTACATTGCTCTCCAACCCACCCTCCCACCCTGGGCAGCTCATAAGCAATAACTAACTAGTACGGAAATACGAAGGCTCCTCCTTCCCTTGTCACAAGGGAAACAACTCTGATATGCAATTTATACTTCTGAGCTCCCTTTGGGATTAAGCTGAGGCTGGGATATCACCAGAATTCAAACCCTTGGCTTCTTCCCCTTTCTTGTCTTGTTTGCCCCACTCACTTACTGGTTTCTCCTAGGAGGACCTCCTTCATAAAGAGCTTCTACCTGAATTCTCATCTCAGTCTCTGCTCTGGGGAACCTGACCAAAGATAAGCTTGATTCAGGAAGGGCTTACATGATAAAGATATCTTTGCTTAGATGTCTGCTGGGGAGAAAAGGATATCTTTGTCTTTACAGAGTTAAGGGAAGACAATCGGTCATCGATCCGGGAGTGATTCCTTCTTCATGTTGCCAATAGAGAATTTTCCTGAAAACCCCAAATGAACTTGGGTAATTTTTCCATTCTCCCATTACATTTCCCAGCACTATAGCAATTCCTTCACGGTGTTATGCTATTTCGTGTGCTCAGTCTTGTAATCTTGGCAGACCATAAGCCACTAAAAGGCAGGAACAAAGCATTTTCTTCCTGAATCACAAGTCACATGAAAGGGTGACTTACAGCACAGAATACAAACTTACATAACTGATAGCAACACCACTCAGAAACGTTTAGAATTTTTGCCAACTCTAGTAAATATCCATTTCACTGACTATCAGTTGGGGTTTCAGCAACAGGAAACAGAAGGCACACCCAAATGGAATTTTGAAGAAGGGAATATTTACAGAGGTGACGGCAGGGAAATAAGAACCGGCAATGGATGGTGAAGCACCTTGGAGCTAGTAAGGGTGGGAAGCTACTATTATACTTAGGCCTGAGGGGGCAAGTGGGAAAGCAAAATTGTAGGAACCCAGTGATACCTGCAGCTGTTGGAAAGAGCCACTAAGCAGGAGCCAAGGGTCCAGTAGAACTCAACCGCTGCCAATCTGCAACTCAGTAGGGTGGGTGTTGGCACGAATAAATACACTGATCTCCCTCTCCTCCTGCTCTCAGATCTCTTCCTGGAACCTTCCGTTGGCCAAACCCAACTGGAAAACATATAGTAAGAGAACTTGGATAATGGAATCTAAAGGGGTTCAAATCAGGGGAAAAAAGCTAGAGAATGGATATGGAAGGGCAAATGGGGAATAACCTGAACACTGAACAACTCTCCAAACTCCACCCCATGCATGGCTCTTGACAGCATGTAAAAGCGAACTATGGATAGTAGCTCCTGTTCTAAGTCTTTGATCCAGAATACTCTCCATTTACTCTTTTCCACCCATTTCCATTTCTTCCCATCTCTCTCTTTCTTAGGTTCCTGGCTCTGTACTTATACCTGCTTCTAGCTTTGACATTCAGGACACCCTTTGGATTCTTCCAGTTTCTTAGACTTTAGCGTTCTAGCAGGTTCTTGGCTCTCTGTTAAAGACTCCTATTTTTGCATCTCCTGAAATTTCCAGTGAGAAACTTCCCACTGTTGTTCAGCCCTGTGGAACTTCACTAGGCATGGCCAGTTGCCTGACCTGTTGGAAATCCAGTATTCAAGGAAAAGTAGCTTTTATAACCACTCAGAGACCAACATAAGATGGTGACTTTGAAATGGGGCAAGTGCATAAAAATTATGAGGGTTGCTAGCTTTGAGAGGGTAACTTATCAGAAAGAACTCAGCCTAAAAGTTATTTGTTTGTTTCTGCTAAACATTAAGTTGATGTATGAAACCCTTCTGTGCAGGAAGAGAATGGGCATACTTTTTCCAAAGGGAAAATTAATGTGGAGCCTTCTATTTCTGTTTCCATTTTTACATGTATCTCCCCATTAGCAAGTGGAAAGAGCTATAGAACCATCACTGATGTAGACATTGTGATGTGAATTTATAACTGAGTACTGGCAGATAGAAAACAAAAGTTTCCTGCAATTCACCTATCAGTTCTCATACGAAAAAGTGAGTACTGCGACATGACTCAGCACGGGTTGAGACAGGAATTGGCCACCTTGTTCAATCAAGGGCAAGAAAATGAAGATACAAAATCAGAATAGGAGCATTTACTTTAGCCAGACCTGGCCAAGGGTTTTAGTGAAGAGAAACTGAAGGTGAATATCAGAACTCTACTGTAGTTAGCTGAGATATTTATACCTCCTTTCCTTTAATAAACACACTATTGGGAAAAGTCCTTTGATATGTGGTGAGTTTTATCATTTGTGATACAGAAGTATAAAAATTCCTAGTTCAGAAGGAGGTCAGTGTCAGATCGCTGCCAGTTGTCTAGAAATCTCTTTTATCTTAACACAACACGAGCCAGTATAACAAACACCACCCCACAATTCCACTAACCAAATGGTTGTGCTCAGAGAGCAAACCCTCTGTCAAGAAAACACTTTATTTTTAATGGATTATTATTTGCAACTTAAAGGTGCCACCTGAGGAAGAGAATTCATACCCAATATTTTCATCAACAATACAGAGATTCAATTTATTCGACACACATTATTTGAAAATTTACTCTGTGTCAGGTACTGGGCTAAAGCCTGGGAAGGATAATTGTCATAGAATTTTGCTGTTAAGAATTAGAAAATCAGATCAGGACTCTTTCACAAAAGCCTGACAATTAGAAGTTGTACCAAGCTAGCTAAAGGCAAGATTAAGCTGACAGTCATGGGATGAATAAGAACATCTAACTTTTAATAACAATTTCAGAAGCTATAAGAAACGGATATTGCATCTGGTTTGTTTAAGAGTTTCCCTTTGGCCAACAAATCATAAGATCTACATTACAAAGCAGTACATGATAATCACAGGGTTATAAAGACAAGTGATCCATTGCTTCACGAAACACAGCGGTGGTAGGCAGGGTAACAACCCTCCAAAGATGTTCACATTCCAATCCCCAGAACCTGTGAATGTATCACTTTACATGGCAAAAGGGACTTTGTAGATGCAAATAAATCAAGGATCTTGAGATGGGGAGATTATCCTGGAGTATCCAGGTGGGTTCAACATAATCACAAGGGTTCTTATAAGAGGGAAGCAGACTTCTGATCCCTAGAATTATAAAAGGAGAAATTTGTATTGTTTTAAGCCAATAAGTTTGAAACTAATACAATGGCTGACTGAGGAATGTCCATTGGAAATGACAATGAACTCGCCTGTGCAGAAATCTGCGTGGATGGAGACTGCAGGCACAGCAGGCCTGAAGGAAGCACTGAGGCACAAGTGTCCATCATGCAGTATGGCCATTGTAAAAAATGGTCACTAATTCTTTGATAGATTTCCCCTGAAGAGGTAGGGCCTATGTGCCCTACCCTTGAATCTGGATTCCCTTTGGGACTGCTTCAACCAATACAGTGTGGAAATGCTGACATACAACACTTGAGGCTCAGTCAGTTTCCAGTGAGAAACCGGACAATTCTTAAGTTCTCTTATACTCTGCAGAACTACAATTTGATAAATGTTCACATCTTTTAGGGAGAATACCAGCAAGAGTAAATGCATTTCATCAAAGAAAGAAATGGAACTGCACTGAGTTTAAGATTCCAATTCAAACAAATTATGTATTATTGTTATCAATTATTATTAATTATTATTATTTCCATATGTTCTTATCTTCCAGCCATTACTGTGATCCTTCTTAGACCTCCCTCTTCTACCTTATCAGCTTTCAAATATTTATAAAATTAAAGATTCATCCTCTAACAACACATTTAAACAAGATTACTCGTCTCCGTCCATTCTTCTCATTCCTTTCTAGTTTAGAGAAGCAATTATTTTCCTGGGGATAGTTGGCCATAACGACGGGCAACTCCAAAATTACTTCCGATAAAATGTTTGTTCAACTTTGCTTAATTAAAGAGATGAACTTTGCTTGAAGCTTCAGTGAGTATAATGAGTTCTTTGTGAAGACGTAATAGGTGGTGACTCTATATTAGAAAAGTCACTTGAAACCTCATATGTAGAGCTCCAGTTCAAGTTAAAAAAAAACCCACTAAAGCGTGATTTTTACAGGTAGCTTACATCAGTGACTATGAAAGTTATGTGATTTAGACAGACATTTTGGGGAAATTTTTTAGTTTGATATACTTTCAAATTTAAGGATCTCTCATATACCCTTTACCCACAGTTTCTACTTTGCCCCATTTGCTTTATCATCATCTCTGTGTGTGTGCATGTGCATGTATAATTTTTTTCGGAACCATTTTAGAGTAACTTGAGGATATTTTGTCCCTTTATCCCTAAATTCTCCAGAGTGCATTTCCAAAAAGGACATTCTCTTACATAACTATATGGCTGTCAGTGATTTAGA
Organism: Eschrichtius robustus; assembly: GCF_028021215.1. Lineage (NCBI taxonomy): Eukaryota > Metazoa > Chordata > Mammalia > Artiodactyla > Eschrichtiidae > Eschrichtius > Eschrichtius robustus. Next base: position 43,009,742 of record NC_090845.1, read on the forward strand.
CAGACTTTTAAAAAAAAATTTTTTTTTCTATTTATTTATTTTTTTGGCTGTGTTGGGTCTTCATTGCTATACACGGGCTTTCTTTAGTTGCAGCGAGCGGGGGCTACTCTTTGTTGCGGTGTGCAGGCTTCTCATTGCAGTGGCTTCTCTTGTGGAGCACGGGCTCTAGGCTCACAGGCTTCAGTAGTTGCAGCACACGGGCTCAGTAGTTGTGGCTCGCGGGCTCTAGAGCACAGGCTCAGTAGCTGTGGCACACGGGCTTAGTTGCTCCGTGGCATGTGGGATCTTCCCGGACCAGGGCACGAACCCGTGTCCCCTGCATTGGCAGGCGGATTCTTAACCACTGCACCACCAGGGAAGCCCTAGACAGACTTTTATCATCCATTTCCTCTTAAAAGTCTGAGTGTCTTTCAAAGGAAGTCTCAGTTAGAACACATTGCTATAATCAGGTCAAACTTATAGGAGTCGTGTTCTTCTTATACTGGTAGCTCCTGAGGGTAGAAAAGTCCTCTCTCCCCTACTACAGAGGTGCAGATTTTGTCCTAAATTCCTTTTGTCCCTGTAAGTCCTGGGTCAGGGGTGGGGGGAGAAGAGAGAGCTTCTGAATTCAAGACTAAAAGGAAGCCAAAAATTTAACTCATGAATCCACTCTGTGCCTGATCTCCACATTCTGGTCTGATTAGGTTCACAAAGTCTTTCTAGATGTTTCTGAAAGTAAGATCATAATGGTCTTAAACTGGACTTAGATCTCTGTTGTAGCCACACAAAAATTAGGAGACTGTCACTTTTATTTAGTGATGCAATTTTTACTTTAGGCAGATCTCTTTAAGACTTATTTTTCTGAAAAAAATGATACAAATGAACTTATTTACAAAACAGAAACAGACTTACAGGTCTCGAAATCAAACTTATGGTTACCAAAGTGGAAACGTCAGGGGAAGTGATAAATTAGGAGATTGGGATTAACATATACACACTACTATATATAAAATAGATAACAAGGACCTACTGTATAGCACAGGGAATATTCAATATTCTGTAATAACCTTATATGGGAGAAGAATCTGAAAAAGAATGGGGAGATATATATATATATATATACACATATATATGATTCACTTGTTGTACACCTGAAACTAACACAACATTGTAAATCAACTATATTCCAATAAAAATTTTGTAAAAAAAGACTTTTTTTTTCTGGACTCTGGAAAAGTCCACTTCACGCTACATCATGCTTGTCCAAGCTTTTGAGAAGTACATCTTACTATCACCTTCTAGGAAAACATGGTCTCATTTCTAATTTCCTACAGCGTTCCTACTTTCAGCTCAACTCCCTAATATTATTATTTCATTTATTTCTATATTTATCTGGACATATAAAATTCATTTATCTATTCTTTAGCTTCACTTGAGTAACTTAGTCATCAAAACTAGTAGAAGTAACTGTTTCTAGTGTCCATGTTTTGGCTATTTGATGATTTCATAAACTTTGTTTCCCCAAATGCCACAATTTTTAAATAATTATTTTAAATGTCAAAATATAGTTTTAAAATGTACAATAAAGTAAAATACGTTATTACTGGATATATTTCATTCTACTTTGTACGAGAAAGATGCAAATTGTGTGATTAATTGAAGGCATTTGATAGATAGCAAAAGTGCAATTGGAAGCACGGAGTAGATAGGAAATCACTGGGTTGGAGGATCTATTTTATTAGTGAAATTGTTGAAATTCATAGCATACTAAATTGGGAAGTACTACAATCATCCATAGACTTAGATTTATTCCTAAGTGTATAATGGTATCTGAAGTTATTATAGTGATTTGATTTCATTTTCCAATTGTCTACTGTAAGTATAAAGAAGTACAATTTATTTTTGTATATTGACCTTATACCGTACAATCTTGCTAAACTCACTCATTCTACTAGTTTTTTGGTAGATTCCTTAGTGTTTTCTATGTAAACAGTCCTATCATCTGTAAATAATGATAGTTTTATCTTTCTTTTCAATTTTTACGCCATTTTTTCTTGCCTAATTTCACTGGCTAGTACTATTTAAACAGTGCCGAATCAAAGTAATGAGAGCAGATCTCTTTCCCTTGTTCCTGAACTTAGGAGGAAAGTGCTTCATATTTTACCATTAAGCATGATCTTCACCATAGATATTTCATACATGTTCTTTATAAGGTTCCAGAAGATTCCTTCTATTCCTAGTTTGTATAAAAACCATCTAACACAAGGCTAAACAATTAGCCAAAAATAAAAATCAAGACTGCCTTGGAAAAATTTGGAGTATGTGAGGTTTCTATATCTTTTCCTTTTACCTTTGAGTCTCACACAAACCCTTCCTACCCTCTGAACCTTGTCCTAGTAGCCTCAGCCCTTTGGAACCAAAGACATCTCCTAAGCAGAAGGTAATTAATCTCCAGTCCTAAAATGGGCCTCCATGCAAGAAGATCCCACACACTCTTAAAACCCCAGAAAAATACCACGTAATACCAAAAGCCCTTCCAGTTCTTAAAATCCATTTAATCTTCCTACCAAAGCCCTACCCTCAATCTAGTGAAGGAAAGGAAAATGGGAAAAGCAAAAAGAGAGAAGTCTCTCAGCTTTTCTGCTCCCAGATGCCTCTCTGGATAGGGCTCTTTTAAGTAAGTGCGAAGGGCACTGCATGGGTCTAGGAAGAGGTGGTGAGGATTCAGGTGGTGTGGTGAAAAGAGCCTGGATTGGCAGTAAAGAGACCTGGGTTCTGTTCTGTACTCCATTCCTTCCTAGCCATTTGACCTTGGAGAAGGCTCCCTAGTGACCTCCTTGACCTCAGTGCCCTCACCTATAAAATACATGGATTGAACCAAAACATGAACTCCAAGTGCCCTCTGATATTCTGGACCACTTGATTCCAGATTAGGACAACTAAACATACAGAAAGACTGATGGTTACGAATGGTGACGAATCTACTAGATAACAAATGCAAATACTCTGTGCAACTGTTTACTAGATAACTGGAGCCCCATTAACTGCGAGATTATCAACCTGGGTTGTGACCTTAGGTATTGATTATCCTGCTCCACATTTATCTCCTCAAAGGATCACAGCTTCCTAGCCAATAAGAAATTTGTAAGGTAAGGCTTACTAATGTATCACACAGGACACAGAAAATGTTCCAGCATTGACAGGGAAGAAGTGGGTAGAAAATCTCAAGTTACAACACTGCCCAGGAAGGGATGAGGAAGCAGGGAAGGGGAAGCTGGCAGCTGAAATGTCCCCTTACTCTAATGGGGGAAAAGCAAAGGCAATTCACCTGCATTAATGGGAGTGCTTCATTGGGGGAAGTCCCTGTAGATCCAAGATGTCCGAAGAGTATAGAATAAAATTAGTTGGGCATCAGAGTATTATAGTTGACAACACCTATTCAACAGTGTCAAGTTCCACCCTTGCTTTATTGAAACTGACATGGTCTTGGCTTTCTTGGGACAGTGCAGATTTTATGTAATAAAGGTCATTAGTGAATGCATAACTGTGGTGATTTTAAAACATGGCTACAAATTCTTTGATACTTCTATTGACAGGTGAGGATCTAGGTCCCCTTCCTTTGAATCTTGGCAGGCTTGTGACTGCTTTAACCAATAGAGTCTAGTAAAAGTGGTGCTACGTGATTTCTGAGGCTAGATCAAAAAAGGTGATGTAGCTTCTACCTTGTTTGGTAGAACAGTCTCTCTTGGAGCCCTGAGCCACTATATGAGATTTCAGATTATTTTGAGACACCAGGCTGTGAGGAAGCCCAAGTCACATGGAAGGACAATGAATAGGCACTCCAGTCATCATTCCCGGTCTTCAAGTCATCCCAGACCAAATGCCAGACATGTGAGTGAAGAAGCCTCTAGATGATTCCAATCCTTAGCCATTCATGCCACTTCCAGCTGTCTGAATCTTCACAGCTGAGGCCTCAGACTTTTTGGAAGAGTGATAAGCCACACTTGCTGTCCCCTGCCTGAATTCTTGACACACAGAATCTGAGAGGATAAGAAGGTGATTGTGGCTTTCTGTTACTACGTTTGGGTGATTTGTTACACAACAATAGGTAATGAGAATAATAACCAACAAATGTGATTTAATCACTGTACCAGATACTTTTTATATTCAAAACTGTAAAAGCTAACTCTGCTCAGAAAATATCTCCTAATTTTTCACTTGGGAAGTAGGATCACTGTTATCCATTATCCATCAGGTGGTCCGTCCCCCCAAATGAAAACCTACTGGAGGATTCAGTGAATATATTGATATGTGTGAGTTAGCTGATACTCAGCACCCACTAAATACAGAACTCAGAGTAAGTTTAAAAACAATAATATGGAATACAAGACACATTTTGTTCTTTAGAAATCTGCAGCTGAATTGAATGGCCGGGTCTAAAGACAGGGCAAGGGCAAATTTGCTTATAAAGGGTACATTAGCCTAACTTTAGGCAGTAGGGCATAGTATTTACAAGGTCATGGATCCCAACCACCTGGGATTTGAATCCTCGGATTTAAATTCAGATTCAGACCCCTCCCTTCCAGCTGTGTGACCTCAAGCAAGCTACTTAACTCCTTCATGCCTCAGTTTCCTCATCTGTAACTTGGGGTTATTGGTAGTATCTTCTCATAGGGTGTTTATAAGGATTCAATGAGATAATGCATGGAAAGCATTAGAATGGTGCCTGGCACATACTTAGTTCTCAATAAATGTTAGGTGTCAACATTATAAGAGTATTGAGAGGATGCTTAAGACATACCTCACACGGGAAAGTGCAGACTAAAGCAAAGTTTCATTAAAACGTCACTTAGGGAATTTCCTGGCAGTCCAGTGGTTAGGACGCCGAGCTTTCACTGTCAGGGGCCTGGGTTCGATCTCTGCAAGGGAAACTAAGATCCCACAAGCCGAGTGGTGCGACCAAAAAAATAAAACATTTAAAAAAATAAAATAAAATGTCACAAGTAGTCCAGGGACTGAAGGCTCAGGTGTGCTCCCAGGAGCCTAGAGCTGCTGGCTAGAATCTCAGTGAATCTTGCGTCAGTCTTTCTCCTCTCCCTAGTCACTGACTTCCTCTGGCCCACCTTTCTCACCTGGCTGTGGGTGTAATAAAAGGGTTTGAATTTCAGAGTTAGACAGATCCTAAGTCTTAACCCTGTGACTCACCTTTGTGACCTTGGGCAAATTAGCTAGCATTCCTCAATTTCTCCATCTGTAAACTGGAGTAAACAATACCTACATTCATGGAGTGTGGTGAGGACAAAAGTGCTAAAGAACCTAGCACGTAATAGGCACTTGATAATTAGTCCCTTCATAATGGGGAAGGGGGAGGGAGGTTAGGGAAGATGCCTCAACTACATTTTACATTTTATGTTTGTTTATACACAATTCTGATTAGCCTGTCCTCAGAACAGCCTTAAAAAGCAGTTACCTTATCACAGGTGAGATTTATTATGTCCTAAACACACAGTGCCTTTGGATATGCACTACTGTCTCAGTCCAAACAGAATCTAGACATTCAAGCTTTGAGACATCAAAGCTTCTTATAGGTCAGAAAAAGAAAAAAGTTCTCTGTTTTTGTTTCTTTTTAAAGTTTAGTGTATTTAAAAGTTACTCTCTGTCAGACAGAGAAAGACAAATATCGTATGATACCACTTATTTGTGGAATCTAAAAAAACGATACAAATGAATTTATTTACAAAACAGAAGCAGACTCACAGAGAAAACAAACTTATGGTTACCAAAGGGGAAAGCCGGGGGAAGGATAAATTAGGAATTTATACACAGTACTATATATAAAATAGATCAACAACAAGGACCTACTCTATAGCACAGGGAACTCTACTCAGTATTCTGTAATAACCTAAATGGGAAAAGAATTTGAAAAAGAATAGATACATGTATATGTATACCTGAATCACTTTGCTGTACACCTGAAACTAACACACCATTGTCAGTCAACTATACTTCAATAAAAAATAAAAAAATTTAAAAAATCATTATTACATGGAAAAACATTAAAAACAAAAATAATAATAATAAAAGCCAGAACTCAACTTCCTCTGTCGCCATTAATATTAAACTTATTTAAATTGAAAAAAATAGTTTCTCTGAAGCAGCAATGGAAAAGAGTGGCACACAACAACGTAGATGAAACTTACATACATAGTGATGAGAAAAAAAAACAGGCACGAAAAGAGTACACGCTGTCTGACTCCATTTATATAACATTTAGGAAAAGGCAAGACAACTCAATGGGATTGAGGGCAGAACTGTGATTAATTTTGTTGGGTTCCTGCCTGGGAGAGAGAATGAAGAAGGCTTTAGTGGTTTTGGAAATGTTCTCAACCTTGATCTGGGGCGTAACGTGGATGAGTACATCTCGAAAAATTGTATGAAGCTGTACGCTTAAGATTCGTGCGCTTTCCTGCATGTGTTTTAGACCTCATTAAAAAATGTCCCGGGAAGGTGCTGCCATTACTACTTCCCTTTAATTTACAGGTGGTGGGAATGAGGAAGAGGAGGGTAGTGTGGGGGGCATTTACGTGTGTCTTTGGTTGTAGACCAAAGCCTTCATTTTGATAATTACTTTTAATTTAGCAGAAAAGGCCTGATGCAGCCACAACAGTGTGATTCAGCTCCCAGCTTTCCCACGGCATTCTGCAAAATGAAGGCACGGCAGGGGGGATATATGTATTTCTTTTCTTCATATATAAAGGGCTTATAAATAGTAATACCAACCTCAGTGCCAGGCATTTCCTGGGGAATTAATAGCTAGCTGGGGTTAACGGTCCTTGGTTTGACTTTGGGCCATCAACTCTTCTTGCTGCTCATTAATTCCCAGAAAGTACCCTGTGCCTTGATGGTTATTGCTTAAATACATTAAAATCAAGTTAAGGGTCTGACTTAATGTTTAGTTGTGATAATGGAAAACACAAGGAAGTACTCCCAGCAGACACATCCACTGTTGTGTGTTTTTATTTAACTCATCTTCTATATTTTTGAGTAGCACCATGGAATGATACACATGGAGATTTTTGCAGATGTTGTTGCTGGTGTGTGTGCTCGTGTTTAAGGCTCAGAACTCATAAAACGAGACCTGCACAGGAACCTCACTAAAAAATTTTGCAATGGGTTCATCATTTCAGTGAAAATTTTCTATTTGGATCTAAGCGTTCTATGAGAAAATAGTTGAACATAATATGAGTTAAGTAAAGTATCAGTTCTGCATAAATTTAGCACAAAAGTAAGAGTTTGGAACATGGCGAGCAGCTCTTTACAACAATAATTTCCCTGTGCCTCTTTGGAGGCTGGACGGAACCCTTCCTAGGGTTTTCTGCCCAGTAGAGGAGAATCATTTCAAGGCAATTCCAAGCAGTTCCCGGAATAGGAAAGCATACACATTTCAAGTTTTAAAAATCCTGTCCATTTAATTCAATAAAATGAGCATTTGTTGCAAACCCCGTTATGTGCAAGGCAGAGCAAGGAAGAGATTGTTAACTGTGAATTCCTTACCTTTGGTAGCTCACCGTCAAGTGACAGAGATGGACAGACCCAGACCAGAATACAGGGCAGAATATGTTCATCTCTATCTTTAAGAAAACAGGAACTTCCTTGTGAACAGAGACAGATTTATGAAGATCGCTCACATTGTGAGAACTCGAAGCATTTGGACTAATTCTCAATTTCTTCTATGAATCAGGTTCCAAAGAAAGGGTCTGACTAGATGCGCAAGGTTCCCAAACAAAAGATATTTTGTTGGAAAACATTTAGAGAGCTATCTGAATCTCTCAAACTCATTTCTTTGCATGCCTGGGTTTGGGGGGCAGGGATGAGGGATTGTTTAAAATTCAAATTCACGGCCCGACTTGAGAAATTAAATCAGAATACTGTATCTGGGGGTGGAACCCAGACATCTCATTTAAACAAAGTTCCCTGGTGATCTTTTAGTGTGCTGAAGTTTGAAATCACTGAATTAGGGTCTCTCAAATCTACAAAAACTGTCTTGCCTTAACCACTACTGCCATCAAGTAAACATCTTGTCTTGGGAAGAGCTAAATTCTTAGCATCCAAACTTCCCCCAAGTACTTTCCAGCTAGTTTGATGGTTTGAGATTTGTGTTTAGCTTCTTTCAGGCCAGGACCACTTCTGGTTCACTCTTAACCTCCTGGTCCAGATAGTTCTGGGCACACCAATGATCCACTCAATACATATTTGCTAAATGGAGGAATGGATGAATGAATGCAGATAAGTTCATATTTGAATGGCTAGCAGCCTCCTTTCAAAATGTTCCCAAGATCAAAACATTCATCCAAAATAGACATTAACCTGGAAATGGTCTGAATTCTGTAAGACTGGCAATTACTGGGAGATGTATGCCTGTGCTAAGTCCCTGGTTTGGATGGCACACCTGGTATAGGTAGAACCTGGTAGCTTCAGACATAGGATGCAAAAGAATAATGTGCAACACCTCTACCAGCAAAATTGAGAAAATTTGTCTGTGATGATTAGGAGGGATACAAATGGGGTTTGCGTTAAACTGAAACATAAGTGTCTACATGGACCATTAAAAATATTGATAAAATCCTATTATTGTTTCTCTCTCTCTCTTTCCATGCATCCATCTATAACCCATGGGTAATAATCATATATACCTTTTCTACCTCCCAAGGTTGGGGAATGTATATGTGAAATTTATAAATTGTACTGTGCTATATAAACCCCAACTGTTATTATCACTTCTACTCTCTTTGGGTAAATATTTCTGTGGTAAGTATTTCACTTGATGAGGGTCTTCCCCATGACAGCACACTCCAAGGAGCCTGTACCCCTCACCACCAGACTGAGGTGTGCCCCTTAGGCAAAGTAAAATGATTTTAATTGTTGTTTAAGAAAAACACAGGAGGAAGGTAAATGGTAAGTGAAACAGAATTTTTAAAATATTATCTTGTTTGGGATCCTTTATGCACTTCATTTTTTAAGATAATCAAGAGTTAACTGCCAACATACACCATGTTCAGTTTATTGTGATAACTTGGACAGATCTTTACCAAAAAAGAAGTGCCACTTATTTTATTTATTTATTTTTTTAGAAATGCTGTTTAGCTGATACACTTGACTCTTCCCCATTTCCTAAGTGAAGTTTTTTTTTCCAGCTAGCCAAGTTATTTGCATCATATTTCTTTTTATCTTAAGTTCACATAACCCCTAAACGTGAATCTAGGGCAAAAGAGGACAGAGCAGACCTAATGTTATCGATTCATTGATGTGGCACCGTTGGTTTTGATTTTAGAAGGTCAATGCCCTATGGGCCAAATTTGTTCAAAGGACAAATACACGATAATGGTATAGTGCTTCCTCCCTTTAAAAATCCAACCACCACTGTTTAAATACAGGTAAGCATCAGTGGGAAAATGTAATGTATACTTTTAAAAGTAAGTCTCTGTGTGGTTTAGAGTCATTCTATAATTATGTTTTAAATAAATGATCACCTTTTAAAACATATAATAGTAACATTGCTGATACTTCAGATAAATAGTTCCTGTTTCATTTTTAATATGTCATTAACTTATCATTACTAAAAATTTAAGCATGCTTTAAAGAATTCCCAGATGGAAATGAGATTATATTAGTAATTTACAATAGAGCAATACATTTCTGTTACCCTTATTTATTAGTGCATTTATATCACGCAAATTCCTTTGAATATAAAATTGTCATCTGGATCTACTGGGTAGTAGGTAGGAAATGAAAAAAAATTCAAATAGGAGATATGGGGAAAGATGACAAATATGCAAAGCAGAGTTGTTTTTCCTGTAGACAGGACAATACCTTGAGGAAGAAGTTTTAAAGTATAATTAGGAAAGAAGAGGGACTAAAGGAAGTTTGTGCGTGTCTGTTCATGCACGTGTGCACAAAAGTGTGTGTGTTCAAAATAAAAATAACTCCTAAGAGCCTAAAATTATTCTTCAATGTTCAGAATATTCACTTATAAAAAGAATCACTCAGGGCTATTACATTTGTTGACCAGCTAAATTCACTTTAATGACACTCCGTACAAGTATATAATGCTTTGGGGTTTTATAGCATACAGAAGATGTCACCTACAGATATAACTAATGACCGTTGTAGATGTAGCTGTAGATGTGATCAGATAGATGATGCCATGTCTCTATTTTCAGCATTGGCTAAAAAGCAACTTTATGAGTCTGTGGACATCTGAAATCTGCCTGGGTCTCATATGCTTTCCAAAGCTCCCTGCCTGCTATACGATCTAGTGTAATCTTTTAACATTCATACTAATTACCTACTTGCCAAATTTATTTGAAGTTGTTTTTGTTTCCTTAAGGTGATTATTTGAAACCATTTTATCATTTGATTTATGACAAGAAGTGGACCATAAGTCCACTTATCCCAGGAGTTCTTAAGCTGGAAAGCTTCAGGCATCATCAACTCCCAGAAATTGGACGTTCAATTTGCACATCAGTGCTATATTCCAAGGAGAGGATTCCTACCTTTTGTCAGAGTCTAAGAGATTAGAAAAGCGAGAGGTTTTCATATACACTGCAAGATGGAGCCAATGATAGGGCCAAAGGCAGAGCGAGGAAAGAGGACAAATTGTGAGGGGCAAAAGGAGTAGGAGGGACAAGAGAAACATGAGAAAGGAAAGGTAGAAGAGAGAAGAAGCAAAGGAAGGGGAAGGAGAAGAGGGAACAAAGGTTAAGAGCAAAGGAAAATAAAAGCAAGTCACAGGAAGGGGCAAATTAGGGGTATGGGATTAACAGACGCAAACTACTATATATAAAATAGGTAAGCAACAGGGATGTACTGTATAGCACAGGGAATTAGCCATTATCTTCTAATTACCTGTAATGGAGTATAATCTGCAAAAATATTGAATCACTATACTGTATACCTGAAACTAACATAATACTGTCAATCAACTATACTTCAAGAAAGAAAGAAAGAAAGAGAGAGAGAAAGAGAGAAAGACAGAAACAGGAAGGAAGGAAGGAAGGAAGGAAGGAAGGAAGGAAGGAAGGAAGGAAGGAAGGAAGGGGGGAAGGAAAGGGGGAAGGAAGGGGAGAAGGAAATAAAAGATAAGCTAAAAAAAAGCAAGTCACAGGGGAGAAGGGAAGAGGGAGAGAAAGAAAAGGATAAGAAAGCTCATCCCACAGCCTTCTCTGGGACTCAGGACACCAAGAAATTCCCCCTTCCCTCAGCCAGCTGCCCCCAAGCAGGTCCAGCTTCTATCCAGCTGTGGCACATAGCCCTTATTTTTTTTTTTTCCTATTTTACACTATGCCTGCTGATTCAAGCTCAGGTTTTTACTTGGGCAAAGGTTCCATAACAATGAATTGAACGATGGTTCCAAAACTGCATCAGAGGATGAGGATTGTGTTGCCTCACATTTAGGTGCAATCAAATAGGCTAAGCTAAACAAGAAGTCTTGAGCAGCAACTTGCACTCTAATGGACACTGGACAATCCTACTGACACAGACACAGTGAAAAACGAAATCTGCAGTCTAGGGTGAACAACACATAGGTAAATGCAGGTTCTTCACGTGGATCAAAGCCTTCAAATTTTCAAGGAAAAATAAACTTTTATTTTAAAAATAAAGTTTGAAGGAAAGATGTCCTGAGTTTACATTAAAATAATGCTAAACAATTTGGGGTTCCAGGAATAGATTTTTGGAGTAGACCTAGACTTTTTGAGAGATCTAGAGATTAGATGATTCAGGATCGAGTACACAGAAATTCCCAGTAGCCCTTGAAGTGGCATACTGGAGACCAGGCCCCAAAGGACCTCCTTTTCAAATGTTTAGCTTGGCACCCAGAAACACCTCTGCTGGAGTTCGAATCTGGTCTCAGAAAAGCACAGAGGAATACGGTTTAACATTGACCCATGAGACTAACCTTAATCTGTTCCAAATGACCACTATTTATAGGGTGAACATATGATTTATCATCCATACTGGGATGCTTTGGAGAGTGAAAAAAGGGGTCATTAACCAATTAAGTCAAGGCAATAGTCATAAATGGAGACTGTCCCTGACAAACTGGGATGTATGATCACCCCATCTCTACAGAACTTCTCACTGCTTGTCAGTGAGGTAAAGCACAGGGGGATCAGCTCGGTGCTTTGCGATGACCTAGAGGGGTGGGATAGGGAGGGTGGGAGGGAGGCTCAAGAAGGAGCGGATATGGAGATATATGTATGCATATGGCTGATTCACTTTGTTGTACAACAGAAACTAACACAGTATTGTGAAGCAATTATACTCCAATAAAGATGTATTAAAAAAACAAAACAAACATACAAACCCAAAATAACAACCAGTAATGATTAATAAAACTGTAATGAAATCTGGTTCCAAATAGAACCCAAAAGCTTTCAGCAATTTTAATTACCAAAACTCATCACGTTTGTGGCTATTGGTTAGCCTTGTGTTTGTGTAAAAGAGGTATAAAATAAGACATAAGGCATCTGGATACTGTCTCTCCTTGCATAAATGGAAGATCCTGACCAAAATATAATTTAAGTATTGACAGGAAGGAACCACCTGGTGACTGACAGGTGTCACTTTCTAGGTCAAGGAAGAAAAGTTGGAAGCTAGGACCAACTGGTGGTATATCAAAGAAATAAGTCCCAATTTTGGGAGAAACTTTTATTAAAAAGTTACAGTGTTTCCTAATACACAAGAATTAGCCATATTATATTAGATCACTCTCTCTCATCTTTTTCTAAGTCTGTCTGTTTTTCACTCCTCTGATGAGTCTAAAAAGTCATGGGTCCTGTCTTGAATTCACAAGACTTTCCAGAGACTAGAAGAGACAGGAGCAGAAATAAAGACTTTTCATTGGTCTTCTGGACCATTGCAACATTACTGTTAAAAAGACATGCATGCATACCTACATACATACGCACATAAAAAATAACCTCTCATTACTCTCATTGGTTCCTGAACTGACAAGAGGGTGGGATAGACATTTTGGTTGGCGAGTGGGGCTGGAAAGCCCTTCTGGAATATCTCCTAGGAAGTGGGTACCACTTACTCTAGGGATAATCTTACTGGTATGGTTAACTTACGGCAACTTGATTCCACCACAAGGTGTCCAGACATTTGGTCAGATATTGTTCTGGGTATGTCTGTGAGGGTGTTTCTGGATGAGGTTAACATTTGAATCTGTGGACTAAAGCAGATTGCCCTCCCCAGTGTGTGTGGGCCTCATCCAATCAATTGAAGGCCTGAATAGAACACAAAGGCTGAGTGAGAGGGAACTTTGTCGGCCTGACTACTTGAGCTGGGACACTGATCTTCTGCCCTCGGAGTGAAACTTACACCATCAGCTCTCCCGGTTCTCAGGCCTTCAGACTTGGACTGGAGCTACACCATCAGATCTCCTGGGTCTCTAGCCTGCCGACTGCAGATATTGGGACTTCTCAGCCTCCATAATTATATGAGCCGATGAAGATTGGTTCTGTTTCTCTGGAGAACCCTGACTAATACACCCACTTTCGAGCAATCTAGGTTCAGCAGTGCCTTAAGATACAGCAAAGAATAGGTGTGTGATCCACTGGAAGTTAAGAAAATGTCTCACAGCGTGTAGCCCATGGAGGACAATTATAAGGAGCGTTGACCTGGTCTGGCCCCAATCCCAGCTATAACCATGAACAGGCTGGGCCCAAACCAGTGGGCCCCATGGCTATCAAGTCCCTGCTCTGCCTTGGAAGTCGGAATGCCCCTGGTACTCGTGTACCCCCAAACATCCTGTCAGCTATTTGATACTCTTCATGCTTGGAGTCCAACCCTCAGGAACAAATCCAGAACCATGGATAGACTCTGAGGCTGTCTCTTTGGCAGAGGCCACAGGAATAGTCAAGGGGCCAAGTGGAAAAGTTCACCAGATACCCTAAGCAAACACTTCAGACAAAAAGCAACAAGCCATGAAACAAAGAAGAAATATGGTTGAGAGCTAACGTGGTCAAAAGAGCAGGGCTCCACGTGGAAAAGAAAAATGGAGGGAAGACAACATCCTCAAATACTGCCCCTCCTGCCTCTGTTATCCTTGGGTCCAGTTATTTTTGTTTCTGTTGGGACCAGGTGGGTTGTTCCTCAAGGTACCTGGGCCTTGCTGGATGCCTCAGAGGCATTAGACATTAATTCTCAACTCTACTTTATAGGTATTCTATCCCCGTGATTTTGTCTCATTCTCGCCCTTAGGTGCATCAGTGAGATTTTATATCAGTTGGATAAATCCTCCCTGTAGCCAGACAATCAGGGCCCATAATTATTGGCTGTTTATTTTAAGGACGAAAGCATTTCTTTCCATCTCTACCCCTGTTCATTCCTGAGGTTAAAAAGACATCTGTAAATTTTGTCTGATAAATTTTCCATTCATTCTCCTCCTCTCCTTCAATATGCCAATCAAGCTGTCAGCTTGCTTTCTCTGCAGATTCATAACACTTCACCTTCAGTCTCATTAACTGATTTGCCTTTTGTTTCACATGAAGAAAACTCATCTCAACACTTAAAACCCTGGGAGTTACAATTCAGGACTTCTTCAGCTGTCTTTCGGATTTTTAGCTCCCACTGCTGGTTCTTTATTTTCTGCCTTTGAGATAGAAAAATTTCATTTTTCTTTCAACCACCTTTCGTTGACCCTCTCTTCAAATAGGAAGTAAGATTTACACTCATATTTTAGCTTTTCTATGTGCCAACTTTTATAAATTTCAAAATACAGTCCAAATTCACTCATTCGGACTCTATTTGGACATTGTGAAAATTAAGATAAAATCTGGGCTATACAATTTGCTTAGGTATACCCTTTCCCATTAGGGTAATAAATAGTACCTTAATAATACTTTATACACAAACACTCACGGATGTAATCTGTGTCTTGGAGCACTGTTGAGCCCAGATTGCCTTAAAGTAAAACTGAGCTTAGATGTAAGTAGAGTGAGTGCAAATAATTCCCTTCACTGGTGGTACTTGGTGAGCTCAGTTTAAGTTAATGCAGCCACCTAACTGTTGAAAAAAACACAATGTTTCTAAAACTTAAAAGTTTAGGTGATGGTTAAGGATGCAGTTGTAGAGTCAGACTGTCAAGTTTGGAATGGCTTCACCATTAACTCACTGTATGATCTAGGGCCAGTTACTTCTCAGGGCCTCAATTTCTTCTCCATAAGGCATGGAAAAATAAAATAAATACCTCCTAAAGTTGTCTCGAAGATTAATTGAGTTGAAGCATGTCAAATGCTTAGCATCTTGTCAGGAAGACGGTACTCTCTTAGTCAGCTGACTGAGTTTGTGTTCTCCCTAAAGCAGATCTTGGGATAAGGATGCGAGTGCAAGTAGTTTATCTGGAAGAGGATCCCAAGAAACATGTGCAGAAGAGTGTGGAAGTGAGACAGGGAAGGGAAGGCATCCAATAAAGGGTGTGGTACCAAGTAGGTTATTACTGTGGACCACTGGGGCTCAGTTCCACTGGGGCCCTCTGGAAGACTGTCCAGCACACATCTCAGAGCTATGCCTGGCCCTCTGCCAAGGGGGTAGGGAGCTGGGGTGTTTATGGATGAATTCCTGAGGACCATGCCAAGAGTATTGTTTGAGATGAGGGAGACATTGGCTCTGCCTTTGTGGACCTTACATTTTAGTGGGACTAGGGTAGAACATCTTGGAGTTCTTACTGTATGCATTTAACAAAATTATCTGGGTCCTATGAGAAAGGTTGTGGTCAGTCAAGGGGCAGCCATGCCTGTGGATGCAGAGTCAGGGTAGGAGGGCTGGACACTGGCGTAGAGAATCAGAGCTGCTCAGAAGAACCCAGTTTGTAGCCAAGTTGTCAACCGTATATGTCAAATTTGTGGGGCAAGGCAAGGCCAGAGTAAGGAAAATGGGGAAGACAGGGTGAGAGTCAGAGTATGGGCCATGACAGGTAGATCAGGGCAGATCCTTGCACAAAGAGACGTGCTGGGTAACCCATAAATTTGTCCAAAGCAGGCCGAACTGTCTTAAAACTTGTGTTTTGGAAAAATGATGTAAATCTGTAAAATTTAGAGGAGTTTTCTTTTATCCTGGAAAAGGAATGGGGAAAAGAATCATTTTCTATGTAAATGTCATAAATCTTCCAACTATGAGGGACATGCCAGGCCTTTGGGAAACCCAACCTACATGTCATTCAAAGTTCAGCTCCAATGTCACTCCCTCAAGAAAGCTTTCCCCAAATAGCCTTTCCCACGTGCGCATTGTCATGCCACCCTGTGAATCTCTTTTGTGGCACTTACCTAGATGTCTTGCTTATAATTAAATGATCAGCTGTGTCATTAGCCATTGGATGGTCGCCTTCCTGACAGGTCCGTCACTTTCACCACCTTATCTCAGGACCTTGCATAGTGCAGGCTATAGTCGGTACACAGTAATTATTTGTTGAAGAAAGAGTAAATTTTTCCACGTGAGGTTTAGAAAATATCATGTAGATTAGTAAATAGTAGCCAAAAAATCCCCAAAACAGCCCCTCCTGGGTGATTTTTCCACTGTTTCTCTCAGCAGTGTCTCTGTAACTTGGAATAGTCCCAGATCCTCCTGTCGCCCGGCAGTGTATAGATCCTTCCTCAGCAGCGTCCTTAGTGGGCAGCTGCTCAGGAAGACCCCTTAGTGAATGTGATGCTGTGAAGCTCTTTCAAGACAAGATTGAAATTTGAGACAGTAGCTGAGTCCTACCTGTGTTCTCAGGGGTCTTCTGCAGATACCACCAGATACTTGCCTCATGTGAGCCTTCATCCTTCCCCTGCAATACTTTCAGGAGCAGGCTTTGAGCCTGGAATTTTTCTCTGCCTTACAAGTGTTCAGTCCCAGGTAGCTGAAGACCTTGGTCATAACCCCAAGCCATCTGCCTTCCCCCATAGGGTAGAGGGGCACTTGTATAAGAGTTCTAGAGACATCTTGGATCACCCCATGATTGCCAAGTTACCTGTGCAAATTCAACTCTGATACTAACCCTGGAGAAACACTCATTTATGCAGAGTTGTAAGACAGTGGGTATGGAATCTCATGGTTTTCTATACAGGCAGT
Source organism: Eschrichtius robustus (assembly GCF_028021215.1). Classification (NCBI taxonomy): domain Eukaryota; kingdom Metazoa; phylum Chordata; class Mammalia; order Artiodactyla; family Eschrichtiidae; genus Eschrichtius; species Eschrichtius robustus. The sequence goes on from NC_090845.1 coordinate 43,026,836, forward strand.
CCTTGCTTTGCATGGTTTTGATATGCAAAAATTTCAGATACCACAGTTTAGTTAATAACACCAGTCCCCCAACAACATGACTCAAATTTCAGTTACCATGTTATATGAACACTGAGTAATTGCATAAAGTACAAACTTTGCTGCTAACTCTTTGGTCCACAAATCACTACATAAATAACAGAGGCACATCACAATCAGTGACCAATCATATCACTTCTTTCAAAGTCTATCGGTGATTGGTATCTGAGAATCTGTTATTCAATTCACACAGGGACAGCAAAGCCTGTATTTGCGTTGCCTACTTGTTACCCAGTGATAAAACCATGTGACATTTTACAGAAATGGATAATTGAAAGAGGAAATTGGCCAGCCAAGAAATGAAAAGTAGTAATACTGGAAGTCAAATGAGGAAAATGGTTGTGATGAAAAAAATGAAGATGTCCCAGAGGAAGTGACACCAGAAAAAACTTCACATTAAAGGAACTCTCAGAGATATTTTACAACATTGAAAGTGCAAAAGACAAAATGTTGGAAACTGATTCATACTTAGAAAGGAGTATGACAATTTGCCAAGGCATAGGAAAGGTGCTTGCTCTGTATCCAAGGTTATATGATGAGAAGAAGGCGGCAAGTACTGCTCAGACTACTCTTGATAAGATTTTTACAAAGAAAACCACTTTAATTCTCAATGTGTCTAATGTTTTAAATTGCAGTGTACTAAATAAATATTAATTTGACTATTTTTCATTTTCCTATTTTTCATTTTCCTATACATCTATAGTCAACAGTAAGAGAAATTTTAATGTCTTTGTCAGCAATTTTTAAAAGTCACAGAACACCTGTAATATTTCCCATTGGTTAATATTGCTTTGCCCGGTTTGCAAAACAAAAACTACCTATAATTTGTTGCAGTGGAATATGTCCAGCTATATTGACAAGCTCATTGTTATTATGACTGTATTAGCAAACTAAAAATTATATGAAGGCAAGTATTCACATTCTGATAGTGGGACAGAATATTTAAATTTGAGGGTCTCTGGAAAAATAAAGTTACTAAAAAATGATAGTAGAATATCAGCTATCTGGAGCAAGAGATTGTAACTGCGTTGTCTCTTGGTTATTTTTAATTGAGATATAGTCGCTGTACAATCTTATATAAGTTACAGGTGTACAATATAGAGATTCACAATTTTTAAAGGTTATACTCCAATTATTGTTATTATAAAATATTGGCTATATTCCACATGTTGTACAATATATCCTTGTAGCTTATTTTATACCTAATAATTTGTACCTCTTACTCCCCTACCTCTATCTTGCCCCTCCCCGCTTCCCTCTTCCCACTGGTAACCACTACTTTGTTCTCTATATCTGTGAGTCTGCTTCTTTTTTGTTATCTTCACTAGTTTGTTGTATTTTTTAGATTCCACATATAAGTGGTATCATACCGTATTTGTCTTTCTCTGTCTGACTTATCCCACTAATCATAATACCCTCCAGGTCTATCCACGCTGTCGCAAATGGCAAAATTTCATTCTTTTTTTTTGGCTGAGTAGTATTCCATTGTGTGTGTGTGTGTATATCTCTATCTCTATCTCTATCTCTATCTATCTTCTTTAGCCATTCATCTGTTGATGGACACTTAGGTTGCTGCCATACTTGGCAATTGTAAATAATGTTATGCACATTGGGGTGCGTGTATCTTTTAGAATTAGTGGTTTTGATTTTTTCGGATATATACCCAGAAGTGGAATTGCATTGTCTCAATTTTTAATGCCACCAAATCTGGCTATCCCCGGAACCCCTGTTTTTCTATTCAGTAGGGAAGCTTAAATTCCGTCCCTTGATCCACTACTGAATAAAAGGGACTCTTGAACACGTTTCATTACTTTCCTATCATTCAAACCTTCCAATTGTGTGACTAAACATACTCCTAGGTATGTTGCAAGGACTGACAATACTTTTAGATAACTTTGAATGGCATGTGATGCTAATAAACTGAATACTCAAATATATTTTATGGGTAATGCTTGCAGATCTTATGGTCAGGAGCATTCTCCCTATTGTATTAGTTCCCTCTACCTTGCAACAATCCCCTCTCATAAAGTCTCTCTTTACCAAGTCTGCAAAAAATATGTTTTATGAATACTTATTACTTAACGATCCTTATGTGTACATACACATTGAGAGCTGAAATTCCTAGCTGTAACTTGAACTGGCCAATTCCTGCCAAATATAGGAACCTCTTGCTAATATGAGCTGAGTCTGGTCTGCAAAGTGACTGGAATTTCTTTTTCTCTCCAATGCAACATTTCCAGCATCCCACAGGGCAATGTGTGGTCTTCTCACAGCAATGGCTTGGGGTCTTCCCCCTTGGCTTGATTGGGAACCCAAGGAAGCAGGGACAATGCCCCCACCCCACCCCCTACCAAGATGAACTACAATCCTGCAGCCTGTGGAACAAAAACCACATTCACAGAAAGATAGACAAGATGAAAAGGCAGAGGGCTATGTACCAGATGAAGGAACAAGATAAAACCCCAGAAAAACAACTAAATGAAGTGGAGATAGGCAACTTTCCAGAAAAAGAATTCAGAATAATGATAGTGAAGATGATCCAGGACCTCGGAAAAAGAATGGAGGCAAAGATCGAGAAGATGCAAGAAATGTTTAACAAAGACCTAGAAGAATTAAAGAACAAACAAACAGAGATGAACAATACAATAACTGAAATGAAAACTACACTAGACGGAATCAATAGCAGAATAACTGAGACAGAAGAATGGGAAAGTGACAGGGAAGACAGAATGGTGGAATTCACTGCTGCGGAACAAAATAAAGAAAAAAGAATAGAAAGAAATGAAGACAGCCTAAGAGATCTCTGGGACAACATTAAATGCAACAATGTTCGAATTATAGGGGTCCCAGAAGGAGAAGCGAGAGAGAAAGGACCAGAGAAAATATTTGAAGAGATTACAGTCGAAAACTTCCCTAACATGGGAAAGGAAATAGCCACCCAAGTCCAGGAAGTGCAGGGAGTCCCATACAGGATAAACCCAAGGAGAAACACGCCGAGACACATAGTAATCAAACTGCCAAAAATTAAAGACGAAGAAAAACTATTGAAAGCAGCAAGAGAAAAACGACAAATAACATACAAGGGAACTCCCATAAGGTTAACAGCTGATTTCTCAGCAGAAACTCTACAAGCCAGAAGGGAGTGGCATGATATACTTAAAGTGATGAAAGAGAAGAATCTACAACCAAGATTACTCTACTCGGCAAGGATCTCATTCAGATTCAATGGAGAAATCAAAAGCTTTACAGACAAGCAAAAGCTAAGCGAATTCAGCACCACCAAACCAGCTCCACAAAAAATGCTAAATGAACTTCACTAAGTGGGAAACACAAGAGAAGTAAAGGACCTACAAAAACAAACCCAAAACAACTAAGAAAATGGTCATAGGAACATACATATCGATAATTACCTTAAACGTGAATGTTTTAAATGCTCCAACCAAAAGACACAGGCTTGCTGAATGGATACAAAACAAGACCCATATATATACTGTCTACAAGAGACCCACTTCAGACCTAGGGACACATACGACTAAAAGTGAGGGGATGGAAAAAGATATTCCATGCAAATGGAAATCAAAAGAAAGCTGGAGTAGCTATACTCATATCAGATAAAATAGACTTTAAAATAAAGAATGTTACAAGAGACACTACATAATGATCAAGGGACCAATCCAAGAAGAAGATATAACAATCATAAATATATACGCACCCAACATAGGAGCACCTCAATACATAAGGCAACTGCTAACAGCAATAAAAGAGAAAATCGACAGTAACACAATAATAGTGGGGGACTTTAACACCTCACTTACACCAATGGACAGATAATCCAAGATGAAAATAAATAAGGAAACAGAAGCTTTAAATGACACAATAGACCAGATAGATTTAATTGATATTTATAGGACATTCCATCTAAACCCAGCAGATTACACTTTCTTCTCACGTGTTCATGGAACATTCTCCGGGATAGATCACATCTTGGGTCACAAATCAAGCCTCAGTAAATTTAAGAAAATTGAAATCATATCATGCATCTTTTCTAACCACAACACTATGAGATTAGAAATGAATTACAAGGAAAAAAAACGTAAAAAACACAAACACATGGAGGCTAAACAATACGTTACTAAATAACCAAGAGATCACTGAAGAAATCAAAGAGGAAATCAAAAAATACCTAGAAACAAATGACAATGAAAACAGGACGATCCAAAACCTATGGGACGCAGCAAAAGCAGTTCTAAGAGGGAAGTTTATAGCTATACAAGCCTACCTCAAGAAACAAGAAAAATCTGAAATAAACAATCTAACCTTACACCTAAAGGAATTAGAGAAAGAAGAACAAACAAAACCCAAAGTTAGCAGAAGGAAAGAAATCATAAAGATCAGAGCAGAAATAAATGAAAGAGAAACAAAGAAAACAATAGCAAAGTTCAATAAAACTAAAAGCTGGTTCTTTGAGAAGATAAACAAAATTGATAAACCATTAGTCAGACTCATCAAGAAAAAGAGGGAGAGAACTCAAATCAATAAAATTAGAAATGAAAAAGGAGAAGTTACAACAGTCAATGCAGAAATACAAAGCATCCTAAGAGACTACTACAAGCAACTCTATGCCAATAAAATGGACAACCTGGAAGAAATGGGCAAATTCTTAGAAATGTATAACCTTCCAAGACTGAACCAGGAAGAAATAGAAAATATGAACAGACCCATCACAAGTAATGAAATTGAAACTGTGATTAAAAATCTTCCAACAAACAAAAGTCCAGGACCAGATGGCTTCACAGGTGAATGCTATCAAACATTTAGAGAAGAGCTAACACCCATCCTTCTCAAACTCTTCCAAATAATTGCAGAGGAAGGAACACTCCCAAACTCGTTCTATGAGGCCACCATCACCCTGATACAAAAACCAGACAATGATGTCACAAAGAAAGAAAATCACAGACCAATTTCACTGATGAATATAGATGCAAAAAGCCTCAACAAAATACTAGCAAACAGAATCCAACAACACATTAAAAGGATCATACACCATGATCAAGTGGGGTTTATCCCAGGGATGCAAGGATTCTTCAACATACGCAAATCAATCAATGTGATACACCATATTAACAAATTGAAGAATAAAAACCATATGATCATCTCAATAGATGCAGAAAAAGCTTTTGACAAAATTCAACACCCATTTATGATAAAAGCTCTCCAGAAAGTGGGTATAGAGGGAACCTACCTCAACATAGTAAAGGCCATATATGACAAACCCACAGCAAACATCGTTCTCAATGGTGAAACACTGAAACCATTTCCTCTAAGATCAGGAACAAGACAAGGATGCCCAGTCTCACCACTATTATTCAACATAGTTTTGAAAGTCCTAGCCACAGCAATCAGAGAATAAAAAGAAATAAAAGGAATACAAATTGGAAAAGAAGAAGTAAAACTGTCACTGTTTGCAGATGACATGATACTGTACATAGAGAATCCTAAAAATGCCACCAGAAAACCCCTAGAGCTAATCAATGAATCTGATAAAGTTGCAGGATACAAAATTAATGCACAGAAATCTCTTGCATTGCTATACACTAATGATGAAAAATCTGAAAAGGAAATTAAGGAAACACTCCCATTTACCCCTGAAACAAAAAGAATAAAATACCTAGGAATAAACCTACCTAGGGAGACAAAAGACCTGTATGCAGAAAGCTATAAAACACTGATGAAAGAAATTAAAGATGATACCAACAGATGGAGAAATATACCATGTTCTTGGACTGGAAGAATCAATATTGTGAAAATGACTCTACTACCCAAAGCAATCTACAGATTCAATGCAATCCCTATCAAACTACCAATGGCATTTTTTACGGAACTAGAACAAAAAATCTTAAAATTTGTATGGAGACACAAAAGACCCCGAATAGCCAAAGCAGTCTTGAGGGAAAAAAACGAAGCTGGAGGAATCAGACGCCCTGACTTCAGACTATACTACAAAGCTACAGTAACCAAGACAATATGGTACTGGCACAAAAAGAGAAACATAGATCAATGGAACAAGATAGAAAGCCCAGAGATAAACCCATGCACCTGTGGTCAACTAATCTATGACAAAGGAGACAAGTATATACAATGGAGAAAAGACAGTCCCTTCAATAAGTGGTGCTGGGAAAACTTGACAGCTACATGTAAAAGAATGAAATTAGAACACTCCCTAACACCATTCACAAAAATAAACTCAAAATGGATTCGAGACCTAAATGTAAGACCAGACACTATAAAACTCTTAGAGGAAAACATCGGAAGAACACACTTTGACATAAATCACAGCAAGATCTTTTTTGATCCACCTCCTAGAGTAATGGAAATAAAAACACAAATAAACAAATGGGACCTAATGAAACTTCAAAGCTTTTGCACAGCAAAGGAAACCATAAACAAGACGAAAAGACAACCCTCAGAATGGGAGAAAATATTTGCAAACAAATCAACGGACAAAGGATTAATCTCCAAAATATATAAACAGCTCATGCAGCTCAATATTAAAGAAACAAACAACCCAATCCAAAAATGGGCAGAAGACCTAAATAGACATTTCTCCAAAGAAGACATACAGATGGCCAAGAAGCACATGAAAAGCTGCTCAACATCACTAATTATTAGAGAAATGCAAGTGAAAAGTACGATGAGGTATCACCTCACTCCTGTTAGAATGGGCATCATCAGAAAATCTACAAACAACGAATGCTGCAGAGGGTGTGGAGAAAAGGGAAACCTCTTGCCCTGTTGGTGGGAATGTAAATGGATACAGCCACTATGGAGAACAGTATGAAGGTTCCTTAAAAAACTAAAAATAGAATTACCATATGATCCAGCAATCCCACTACTGGGCCTATACCCAGAGAAAACCATAATTCAAAAAGATGCATGCACCCCAATGTTCATTGCAGCACTATTTACAATAGCCAGGTCATGGAAGCAACCTAAATGCCCATCAACAGACAAATGGATACAGAAGATGTGGTACATATATACAATGGAATATTACTCAGCCATAAAAAGGAACGAAATTGGGTCATTTGTAGAGACATGGATGGATCTAGAGACGGTCATACAGAGTGAAGTAAGTCAGAAAGAGAAAAACAAATATCGTATATTAACGCATGTATGTGGAACCTAGAAAAATAGTACAGATGAACCGGTTTGCAGGGCAGAAGTTGAGACACAGATGTAGAGAACAAACGTATGGACACCAAGGGGGGGTGGGGATGGTGGTGTGATGAATGGGGCGATTGGGATTGACATGTATACACTGATGTGTATAAAATTGATGACTAATAAGAACCTGCTGTATGCTCGGTGCTTTGTGACCGCCTGGGGGGGGGGGGTGGGATGGGGAGGGTGGGAGGGAGGGAGATGCGGGAGGGAGGAGATATGGGAACGTGTGTATATGTGTAGCTGATTCACTTTGTTATAAAGCAGAAACTAACACATCATTGTGAAGCAATTATACTTCAATAAAGATATTTAAAAAAAATAAAATAAAATAAAAAATAAAAGCATAACTTTCCACAGGGGGGGAAAAAAAAAGAACCTGCTGTATAAAAAAATAAATAAAATAAAATTTAAAAATTTAAAAAAAACAACCAATACTAAAGTTTCTTTGGGTTATTTGTATGGAAATATGTTAATATAAATGTTTCAGACATTACATGAAATTCCTAAAAATCTTACATGTTCTGGTATAACGTTATAAGTCATAATTTTAGTTATTATTTTAAAATGTATATCTCAGAAATAACTAAAAAAAAAAATACTGTGTGGACATACATTAAGCAGGCAACTCACAGGCCGGAATATAAACCCAGGGTACTTAACAGTGTGCTCTCTACACATTGAAATAAATCTTTTAAGGAAAGGAAATAGCACCTCATTTTAAGTCAAGGTGTCATTTTTCACTTTAATTGCAATTGATATATTGCTAATGCACCATTTGACAATTTGTGATTTTAAAAAAATAACCAGTAGTTCACTATATCACAGTTCATGATTACTAGAGCTTTGTTTGTGTACATAGTACACTTTTTATTTATTTATTTATTTAAAGTTTTAATTTATTTTTTATTTATTTATTTTTGGCTGCGTTGGGTCTTTGTTGCTGCACGTGGGCTTTCTCTAGTTGTGCTGAGCGGGGGCTACTCTTCCTTGCTGTGTGTGGGCTTCTCATTGCGGTGGCTCCTCTTGTTGCAGAGCATGGGCTCTAGGCACACGGGCTTCAGTAGTTGTGGCACGTGGGCTCAGTAGTTGTGGCTCACGGTCTCTAGAGGGCAGGCTCAGTAGTTGTGGTGCACGTGCGTAGTTGCTCTGCGGCATGTGGGATCTTCCCGGACCGGGGCTCGAACCCATGCCCCCTGAATTGGCAGGCAGATTCTTAACCACTGTGCCACCAGGGAAGTCCCATAGTACACTTTTTAAAAGCTTATATTTACCATCCAAAAGCCATGATGAAATAGCTAATTTTGCCTGCGATGTTGTCATTACATGATCGCCAGAATAAAATAAAATTCCACATTGTTAATGAACTGAGTGCATTTTAAGTTCTACAGGGATCTTGTAACAATGAAATATTCCCCTTTAAATATTGCATATTTATCTAATGATCTAAACAAATGAAATGTTTTCCACCGAATCCTACCGTGTATATTTGTCACAATCAGTGAAAACAGAAATGAATAGGACTAGGCATAACTGAATGCCAACTGTCCCTTCATCCATCACTAATGCTTCCAGTCTGTTAAAGTCATATTTGCATTTTTCTGGGTCATGCTCGTTCATATTTCCCACAGACTCATCGTGGAAGAGGTTAACTAATAGAGAACTACTCGCCACCTCTCTGTCCTACCTTAGTTACAGGGGAAAGGAACACTGTATTATCTTGCCGAGATAGCAAGACAAATAATTCAAATTTGTCAAAAACAAGTTGAGTTCAGCCAGGCAACCAGTGTCTCAGACTTTTACTTCTTATTTATCGGGCTTTTCTTTCGTCCATATTTCAGCTCTAGTAGGACAGGTCTGCATTATTTCCACCTCTGGCTTTTTTAAAGCCACCACTATAGGAATATTTTGGAATGCTAAATGTTTGTTTCCAGGTTAACATTATAGATGGCAGATTTTCTCCTCCTGAAGAATGTTTCAGACAATTGTTTACCTGTTAGCTATATTTCTTTAAATTCTTTTCTCTCCATTTTCCCAGAAAACATAAAAAACAAGTTGAACCAGTAAATGAGAACATGGTCCTTGGAATGCTCTATGATTAAAGAAAAGGGAAGGGAAATGGTCAATTTTCTTGTGCATGTTACTGGGTAATAAAGGATCATTGGTTGAACTGCTTTTCATTTCAGAACCAACCAACCATTGCATTCTTTGATTTTTCTACATCTCCTCACTGAAGTTGAACGATTCCGTGAAGGTGAGCATTTGGATACCTGATCTATTGTTTCAATCAGAGCCAGCAATAATTCTGGTGATCATTCCATACAGAGCCTGCCAGGGTCAGAGTAAATCTTCCACATCAAAACCATTGTTGTCACTTTTATGCTTGGAGAAATTGGCTCCTGACAGGCCCCCAGATTCCAGAGGCTTAGCTGTGATTATTGTTCTGGTTTCATTTGAGAGCAGCTTAAGTCTGGGGTGCCCCAGGATCTTCATGTCTTGAGTTTAATAGGTATGGGTTATTAGAACAGATTCCAACAACACAGCGTAAAAACAGAATAAAATTGGGAACAGCAGAGCCGAATTTAGAAGTAACGTCATCATGGGGTCTTGAGGTTCAACGCAGAGTGCTAAAGTGTATTTCTAGGAGAGAGAATAAGTCAGGTATAGTTTAAGGTATTATATTTTCTTCCTCTGGCAGGATGATATATACGCGTGGGGATGGGGGAGGGGATTGGCAATTTCAGGTTTTTCTCCTTTCTCTACCTACCCATTGCTGGGGACCCATACCCCTGTGGTACCTTCATCTCCATGAGGGGTGCTTCTCCCTCACTTTGTTTCTGTCTCTTGGCACCAATAGGATGTAGCAGAGAGCCTCTGCTCCATGTTAGGTGACCCATACAGAAGGTCAATGATGTGGAAATTCAGAGGGTGATGATTGCTGAGGAGAGCGAGGTTGATCTAGAAAAGCTGGAAACTTGGAAATCAATACTAGCTGGACTCTGAAGTCAGACTCCCTGGGTTTGAATCTCGACTTTGCCACTTCCTGACTAGGACACGTAGAGCAAGTTATTGATCTCTTTACACCTCAGTTTCCTCATCTGTGAAATGGGGATGATAAGAGTACCTACCTAATAGAATTGTTATGAAAATTAAATGGGTACATATTGATCATGCATTTATTGCTGGGCACATAGTAAGTGCTATCCTAGTGTTAGTTAAATAATAAATCTCTTTAAATGCAATTTGTTGAGTTCTCAGGATGAAGCTCTTGACATGTAATGCAGTTGAACACAGAATGGATGCATTTTTATGCTAGTTTCGAGTCTCGGCAGGTATGATCATTTTAGGGTGTTAGGGGAATGTGAGGAAGCCCACAGATAAAGTGGCACAAAGGTGTAACCAGAAAAAAATAGTCATGATAGAGGTAAATAAATAAAGCTACTACATGCTCCAGAATCTACACTGATTGTCATGGTAGCCACTAGCCACATGTGGCTATATAAATTTAAATTAATTAAAATAAAATAAAAATTTGGTTTCTGAGTTACCCTGGCCACATTTCAAGTGCTCGATAACCACATGTGGCTAGTGGCTACCACATTGGACAGCACAGATCTAGAAATTTCCATCATAATAGAAAGTTCTATGGGACAGTACTGATTTAGATTTTTTATGATAGACCCATTTCATGTAATTCAACTTTTATTTTAACCAAGGCAACTTCTAAACATGTGATTTGTCAGACATTAGGAGGCTCACAAACTTAAAAACATTCTTGTATAAGGCTGCACGCCCTGGCTTGGAGTTCTGTAAATTACAGACCCATGAAACTCAAAGCTGAGGAGAAAACTGAGTCCTGCCAGCAGAGCAGGCACACGACATCAGTCACTCATTCTAAGCCGGCAGGGGGCATGCAGTGATTGTGCCTTTGTAAGGGTGACTGTCTGGGGGATGGCTAGAGGTGTCCCTGGGAAAGTTCCCAGATGTACGTTTGGCCTGATCCCTCTGGGCCAATGAACAAAGACCTTTTCTGTTGGGAGAAGGAGGCAAAAGTAGAGGTGTCACTCAACTTTCCTTCAATATTTGTTTAGCTCTTGATTATTACAATGGACGTAGATATAATTAAGAACTATAAGTAGGAATCAAATATCAAATGGACAGTTTGTGACCTGAGTTGCTTTTGTTTTGCCAACAATTTCCTGATCTGCAGACACCGTATTTACCAGCCCCTCTGTAGTGCATTTTCGTATAGACTCAGATACTTCTTTCTAAACTAACTCTTTTGTTGACTTCAGAAAGTTCAGAGCTAGGGAATTCCCTGGTGGTCCAGTAGTTAGGACTTAGCACTTTCACTGTCGTGGGCCTGGATTCCATCCTTGGTCAGGGAATTAAGATCCCACGAGCTGTGCAGCACAACCAAAAAAAAAAAAAAAAGAGAAAGTTCAGAGCTAAAGAAACCCTCCAGGAAATGTTAGAGACACTTACCTGCAGTGAGCTGATCCCATTCTACTCTTGTAGTCATTATTTTGGTGCTCACACCTGGAAAAATCCAATCAACAGTTTCCTCTACCCATTGCATGTTACCTAAGTAAGATTGATTTCTGCCTAGAACATGCTATAATATTGTATAAAGGGAGTAGCACTAGGAAGGCCAGAACCAATCCCATTATTGATTAAGTGTTTGAGTTCTACAATCCCTCATATTTGCATAGAGTCCATGTATTGCCCAGCATTTTCACCTGCATCATTTCACTTAATCTTCCCAACAGTCTTATGATTAAGATAATTATCTACATTTTTACAAATGAGGAAACTGAGGTTTGGCGAGAGAGAGAGTATAACTCACTTGCTTAAAGTCACCAATGAGGGCAGTAGATCTGAGACCAGGACTTTATCATTGCAAGACTCTCTATCACCCAAAGATATCTCCTGGCTTCACTTTAATTTTAATTTTAATTAATTAATTTTTAAAAATTGAAGTATAGTTGATTTACAGTGTTGTGCTAGTTTCAGGTGTACAGCAAAGTGATTCAGATATATATATATATATATATGTATATTCTTTTTCAGATTCTTTTCCCTTATAGGTTATTACAAAATATTGAGTGTAGTTCCCTGTGCTATACAGTAGGTCCTTGTCAGTTATCTATTTTATATATAGTAGTGTGTGTATGTTAATCCAGTATCTACTTTGAAAAGTGCAAATATCCTTAGGAGGGCTAACACATCTAACTTTCATAAGCGATTCACACCATAGTATAAATTGGAGAATCACGTTGATTTTCTCAGTTACTCAAAGAAGTTTAGAAAGAAAAAAATCTCAGGGTGGAATTTTAAGTCATTTCTGCCAATGCAAGGCCCTCAAGGAATGGGCATGTTGTTGATGAGCCGAAGAGAGAGTCATCTGAAGCTCGGGGGAAGAGCCCAAGTTCAAGGCTGCCTGTGACTGGAGGCTTCAGGGAGTCAGGGCAGCAGGAGGCGGCGGGGACACCCACAGAGAGAGGGGGAAGACAAGAGGGAAAGGAAAGAAGAGCCTATCGAACATGTTTGCCCGCTTGGCAGTATTTCTCTGCTTCAGCTCATAGCTGCTGGAATATTTTGCTTTAAATATTGAGTGACCAGGCCTGTGGGCTGTGAGCAGAGCTTTACCAGGCAATAGGGTGTGTTTATTTTTTCTCATGATGTCCTACATTTCTCCCACATTTCATTTTCTCCAGTTGCTCCAAAGTTACTCTGGGCTCTGTATCCGAGCTTTCTGTCACTTAAGAAGACAAGCTAAGCTATGCCATACAGCTATGCCACTCAAAGTTGGACTGAACTCTCAGACCCACACAGATGCTAAGTACTCAAATGGGCCCGAGTGAAATTATAAGGAACATTCTCTGGCATTTCCTCAGACATTACCAGATTCACTCTAGTCTAGAACATTAAGCAATCCATTTCAGCCGTGCCTTCCTCCTGAGACAAAGTATGTGTCTATAAAAGGCCCTGCTGCTGAGTGGGGGGAGGGCGACCTCGCAGTGTGCAGAAACCAATAAAGAACTCTGAGTCTGGCAAAACCCCAGCCCATCATGATTCCACAGATGTTAGTTTTAGTAAAAACAAATTCAGATGCATTTGCCCAGGAAACAGCAATGGAGGGTCACCGTATCCTGTGTTTACTTTGATGTACATTGGTTGCTTAGTCCTGGTGTCCGTCCAGCCAGCTCTTCTCAAAGCTGTGCCCCCCTCTATCCCCGTGTTGTCACCCCCTGTCTGTGCCTCCTCTCCCGGCTAACTGGAGCTCACCCTCCCACCTCTCCCTTGCTTTCTCTCTGCTTCTTCTACCTGAAGAACTGTTAATCTAACAGAAGCTTTCCGGGGAAAAGGCAGTGAATATTGTTTCTGCAGAGGCAAAACCAGTCTTCACTAGTGGTGCTAGAGGGATGCAGGCGATCTGGGTCTAATCCCAGCTCTGTCCCCAACTGGCAGGGAGGCTTGGGACAAGCCATTTCCCTGAGGGGCTCAGGTTGCTTTGTCTGTAAAACAAAGAAGTTCTCTATTTGTGGAAACTCAGGAATATTGTTTAGAATCAAGAAATGAGGCTGGGGGTAGGGGGCATAAATCATCTTTTTATAAACCCTGAAAATAAAATAGTGTAATTTTTAGAATTATAAAACTATTGGCTCATTGAAAAAAAATGAAATCAATACACACACACACACGAGAAAAGGGAGTTTGGGATTGACATGTACACACTGCTATATTTAAAATAGATAACCAACAAGGACTTACTGTATAGCTCAGGGAACTCTGCTCAATACTCTGTAATAACCTAAATGGGAAAATAATGTGAAAAAGAATAGATACATGTATATGTAAAACTGAATCACTTTGCTGTACACCTGAAACTAACACAACATTGTTAATCAATGATACTTTAATATAAAATAAAAATTTTTAAAAAACCAAAAAAGACACAAAAAATAAATTAAATAGAGCAATTTTTAAAATTATAAAACTGCTCATTGAAAAAAATGAAATGAATACACACACACACCCCCACACACACACGAGAAAAGTCAGAATTAGCTAAAATCTTCTTGATCAGAATGAAATTATTCTTAGGAGATCTATCAGATGAACCTTCCTTCTGAAGGCACCATGCCCAGAGAGGGCATTAGCATCCCAAAGCCACAGGTAAAAGCTTGACTTGCCTAAATATGGACCCCATTCTATGCAATAAAAATAATCAGAAGCAAAGTAAAGATTGATGTGTCCTATTTATCTCGTGGCTAACCAACCTGGTGAAATGGAAAAAACTTGAGACCAGAAATTAGAATATCAGGGTGCTAGTCCTGATTCAACATTTTATGGCTCTATGAGTCAGAGTCAAACTGGTTGCTCTCTATTTGTTTTCTCCTCCCCCAGCGCACACACACACACACACACACACACACACACACACACCCCTTCCTTCTCTCCTTTGCCCTGGCTGTGCCCCTGGAGACTGACCCCTGTGGATCACATAACCCGTTGCCCATCACCACTGGCTTTTAGTTAGGTTTGGTTAGTGGGAGGCAGGAGCAGGAGATAGGATGATGAAAGGAGAGAAAGGTGTACTTATTCTCCTCCCTCCCTCCTCATTAGGATGTGATGTGGGCAGTTCCTGCGTTCCTATACCTATAGCCACAGCTCATGTCAGAAGGCCTCTCTTCCAAGTCGGTAGCTCTTACCTGATTCTGGTAATGCCACTGCCTCCCTTTGCCCCTGATGGTCCAGGGAAGGTGAGTCCCTAGCAGTTCCCCCCCATGCCCTGTCAGTTCCCTTCAACCTGCCTGTATCAGTGTAAACAGCCTCTTCATTCAACACTTTTCGGTTCTCCTGTTGAGTGCACCATCTGCTTCCTGCGAGGACCTGCCTGATACAGAGTCTCACCGGTAAACAGAACCCTCTTGAGTGTTCAACACGGAGCACTTTAATGCAGGGAGCTGGTTACTCAGGTAAAGGAATTGCCGAGAAGCCAAACAAGCCACTTGGCAACTCAGAGATGAACAACAGCAGGAACACACAAAAACAGAGGGAGAAAGGGACCAGGCCATGACACAGGCACTGAGGGACAGGAGGCAACCAGCCAAAGCTGGCATCAGGACAGATCTGACCAACAAGGGAAAAGACAGAGTCCCTGTAGGAGAAGCCACCGGAGGCGGGGGTGGAGGAGGTAGCCTCTTCCTCCCTCCAGCCAGTCTCCCCCCCCATTCCTTACACTGGCTGCACCCAGCTGATGCAAGGAGCCTCCTCAGAAGTTCCGCCTGTGGGGGTTGACCTCTCTTCCCTGCAAAGCAGAACAGGGGAAGGACAAGGAAAATAGATCAAGAACAAATAGGTCGAGAACCAGCACAATGGCCGTGACACCTTGGACCAGTTACTAAGCCACTTTGAACTTTCGCGTCCTTATGTATAAAAGGAGATGGTCTGGGTGTACTCTGATGCTTTTGCAAATATGTTCCTATAAAAGGGTTTCATCTTCAAGAAATTCATGGAAAAGACTCTGACAAGTACAGGTTTCTGGTAACTGACAATACTGCTGAACTGAATGAATAAGCATTTTCAGAACTCTAATGAAAAACTGATGAACTCATAAAAGTGCTAACAAAAGATCAAGATGAAAAAAAAAATTAATTACATGGGACTGAGTGAACTGATGAGGATGAGTATAATTTTTGTGACTTTCTGTTTGAATTAAAAAAAAAAATCCCACAAGGACTCAGAGGCAAAGAATATACAAATCAACTTTCACTGCAAAGTAAAGGAACTGTTACAGTGGAGGATTACCGGACTGAATGTCAATATTATGACATAGTATGAGTGTGTTTCGTGTTTGGTAATTGCAATCATTGTTGCTTTTGTTGTGGTCATCCATGTACAATGCTTGGTGTCAGTCTATTTATCTCTTGTAAAAATAAAATACAGTGTGTGTGTGTGAAAAAAAAAAAAGAAAGAGGTTAAATCACTGCTTGAAGGTCACACAGCTAATAAGTGCTAGGGCGAACATTTGAACATACATGTCTGAATCTTTATGTTTAATACAATATTTAAATAAATGATTGGTGTCTTCATAGCCAAAAAAAAAAAAAGGAGATGGTTAATGCTTTACCTGCCTCGTGGGGATGCTCTGAACCAAACCTAAAAATTCTGTTGGAGTGTTTGGGAAACTGTAAGGTGCTATATAAACTAAAGTATCTGTCTGAGTGCCCGGGCCTGTCAGTTTCTAATGCTATCACTTTTGTTCTCAGGCGACTGCTTTTAGTGTAATACCTCAACCAAAGAAATGCCTTCGCCAGATCGATTCTCTTCAGCTGCCTAGGAGCCTGTTTTGCAAGGAAAGGCAAATAAAGTGCAGGTTCGGAAGCGCAGTCATTTGTGTGTGATTCAGGTCTATTGGTTACCCAATCGGGGCTCTGCAGGGGGGTGCCGGCTCCTGTCTTTCGCAGCCCGGCTGCGTCCTAGAGCACATGTGCCAAGCTCAGTGTGGCACACCGAGAAAGTGTGCCCGCTTAGCAGTCCCCACGCCAGGCAGTGTTTAGGGAGGGATGGCAGAGAGCCAGATGGAAAGCAGACACATCTCTGCCCAGGATTAGCTTTCACGTCCCCTGGGCTCTCATGAAGCCAGAAGCCAAGCTGGGAGTCAGCTGCCTGCACAGAATCGCTGCCACACCAGCAGGATGTGCTTGTTCAGCACCTGTTTCTGAAGACGATGGAGATTGTCTTCAGTACCTGCCTAGTTCTTCCTCCTTCAGCGATTCATTTCTCCTCTGGTCCTCTTCCCAGGTGATTTCTTTCTTTCTTCCTCCTTTCTTTTACTATCCATCTTCAAGAAGGATCTGAGGCCAGCCTTTTGAATCATGGTACGACATCGCCTACCCAGTGGTCCTGGAATCTGGCTGCATTTGGAACCATCTGGGGATCTTTTGAAAATCCCAATGCCTTGGCCATACCCAGGTCAATACCAGATCTCTGGGGGTAGGACCTAGATATTGTTATTTTTAGAAGGTCCCCAGGTGATGTGAATGTGCAGCCAAGGTTGAGAACCCACTGTGTTAGAAGAAGAATTTAACCTCATCACATAGTGAAATTAAAGCCGTGCTCTTCCTGCTGAAGGAAAGTCAATGGGAAAGCCCTGCCCTAGGGCAAAGAATCTTCCCAAATCACAAGTGGGCTGCCTAAGAGGGGGCTTATATGGTAATGAATGGTGAGGTTCTTCCAGTGCAGGAGGCAACCCCATACCACTGTGCTTCTGGAGCAATGGCACCATCCATTCCAGTGCCAAAACTGTGTTCTCCTTACAGTTGACCAAGTCTTGCAATAGGGCAAGGAGAAGGGATCCAACTCTCTCTATATCATAGAAGCTTTGAGCCATGGAGATTCACTGGACTTTAGACCTTATCTAAAATGAGAAGAGGAGACTATATGGGCCTGAGAGGTTAAGTGACTTTTACAAGGTGCCACAATGGACTTTCTGGCAGAGCTGGATGGACGTCAGCTCTCCTTCCTTGCAATCCTGCCAGAGTTCCATTTCATTCTCCCCCCAACACTTCCAGCACATACTTCACACTTCTGCTGGAATCTGAGCCTCTTCAGTGAAATTTTGGAAGGCTTTTAAAAATGATGATTTTTATACTAGGAGCCAGACAAATAAGGGGAGACAGTGGTAATGATTAGGAAATATTTATGTCTTTCACACATGGGGCCTTCACATGCTGATTTGTTTACTTGGCAAATAAACTGGAGCCTGTGATGTCACTACACATAGATGATGAAAAGTTTAAACATTCATCTATGCAAACAAGGGAGAGAAAACTTGTATTTGTGAGAAACAAATAGGATTACATTAATTTGAATAAGGCTGCCTATTAAACTGTAGCATGTTACTTTGGATTCTTTTTCAGCACTTGGGGAAATAAGATAACTTTCACTCACTTGGTTGAGAATGAGTATAGAAATGTTATCATCAAGATTTTATATATATATATATATATATACGTATATATATATATATATATATATATATATATATATATATATATATATATATATATATATACATATATATATAGTGCTTTGGTGTTTTTGACAAGTAACATGAGATGATATCATAAAGATGCCTTACAGCTTCCAAGTTTTAAGAAGGGTTCAGGGAATTCCCTGGCAGTCCAGTGGTTAGAACTCCACCCTCTCACTGCTGAGGGCCTGGGTTCAGTCCCTGATTGGGGAACTAAGATCCCACAAGTCACGTGGTGCGGCCAAAGAAAGAAGGGTTCCGTTTGAGAAAAAGACTAATTACTTTTATTTGTGAGAGAGAAATGATCAGATAAAGGCATAAAGATATTGGAAATTTTGGCACAGACCTAGAGTTTTTAAAATTGATTTCTACTCAGTGCTGTGCCCCTTAGCTCCAATAAGACCAGTGGCTCCTGTGGACCTGGGGCCAGGACTGGGTTGCAGCAAGGGGGACCTGGGACACAAAATGTAAGGAGACGTCACTCTCAAGGCTGTGCCTGCACTTGTGTGATCCTGAGATAGAGACGATGGGTTTTGCTTTCAAAGAGTGAAACTGATAGCTTAGGAGGGTGACTTTAAAGACCAGAAAATGATGCTAGTACTACACAGATAGCTTCATGAAAGAAGGTGTTGGTGCCCCCAAAATGTGCAGGAATAAAAGGGGACAGGAGAATGAAAAGAGAGCCTAGGAGCTCAAGTAAGAAAAGGGTGTCATCCATAGAGAACAGACTGGTGGTTGCCAAGGGGGAGGGGGTTGGGGGAAGGATGGAGCGGGAGGTTGGGATTAGCAGATGTAAGCTATTATATATAGAACGGATAAACAAGGGCCTACTGTACAGCACAGGGAACTATATTCAACATCCTATGATAAACCATAATGGAAAAGAAAATTAAAAAAAGAATGTATATATATGTTAACTGAATCACTTTGCTGTACAGCAGAAATTAACACATTATAAATCAACTTTAGTTCAATTTAAAAAATATTAAAACTGAAAAAAAAGAGAAAAGGGTGTCATCTATTAACAACTAAACTCTCACACAAGATTGTCACGAGTATCTAGAGAGTGGGGTTTCTCTAACTGGAAGGTATATTAGAACACCCCGGACCCAACTCCCAGAGTTTCTGATGCAGGAGTCTTGAGAATTTGCATCTTTAACAAGTTGCAAGGTGAGCTGCTGATCCAGAGAGATCACATTGAGAACTGCTGTTCTAGAGCCTTGTCTCTCAAACTGGGATTCCTGACCGTCTGCGAATCTAAGAATGTCTTGAAAGGTACCCCAGATTTGTTTTAATCCGTATGGTCAGGGGACAGACTCGGAGACAACTGCCTTTGAAAGAAGGGTGTATTACTCATGGTTCCCAAGTGGAGGGGACATGGCACATCATGCCTGGCCAAACAGGGAAGTACTAGGGTCAATCAGGAAGCAGGAGTGAGGGGAGACCATGGACAAAAGCCTTTATTGTGGTTTTCACAGGAAGGAATGGACAAGCCTTAGGATTGGCTAGTTTAAATAATTTTACTGGGCTCTGGGCTATAGGAGTAGTCCTCAGTTGTCTGGTACCTGGCCTTGGGGTGATTTAGGGCAGGGAGAACGTTGGCTTTGTGAGTGAGAGTTTGAGAAAGCAGTTGGTTGGGGGTAGGGGCTGTGGGTCGGTTGGTTTGCATATGGAGGGTGTGCTTGAAGGCAAGTTGTTTACTATCTCCAGGAATTAGCCAGCTCCAGAAGGGGCACTCTGTCCAGGATTAGCAAGGCCCCAAGGTGTCAAAGCATCATAAAATACAAATAATTAATTAACTAATACAAGGAAGAATTTTCTATTCTCTCTTTATTGTAATATTAATCCTCATTGGGGGAGGGGGTGTGTACTTGTAAAATCGAATCCTTTCCTGGTGATAATTCCCGATGTAAAGATAGTTTCATAAAATGAGACTTGAGTTTATGAAGTCATTGTCTCTAAAACAGGACCCTCAGAAATCCAAAAATATATTCTTATGGGTCAAAGAGAACTTTTTCTTAACTATTAAAAGGGCTCCAGACTTAACTCTACCCCAACACCCCTCTTCAGCCGATGAACAGCAATTGTTACTTTTTAAAATTGTTTTTTATTCTATTTTTCTGGAAAAATAGAAAAAAAAATATTTTTCTAATAAAACCATGCCATACTCACAAGTTTTAAAATGGATTAAAAAGAAACTGGCATGGAATGCAGAAAAACATGCTCTAAGTATAAAATTAAATATTCCAATCTAATTTGGTGCGCTTTCTTAAGAAAAGTTACAATATGGTAAATATATCATCAAGACACTTGAAATTACACTTATTGATACTGTTCAAATCATAAGAACTTAACCCACAAACAGTAGCAAGTAGCATGTGTCATTTCAAACATTTAAATTGTTTTTCAAAAGCTAATCTCTTAAAGACAATATATAGGGAATCAACAATGTAAAAAAGTCATCAACTCATTCTCCCTACCAAGTCGTTCCTTTCTTTTATCTACTCACAAAACTTTTTTTCTCTTCCTTTTTTTATTTAAAGATTTTTATTCTTTTGTTTTGCATAAAAAGGAAAAAATAGTGTGATTTAATTGATATAGACTTAAGAAGTGCCAACATATTGTCTTACTGAGACAAAACTTTTTATATACCGACAAGACTGTGTGCGTGTGTGTGCGCGCGTGCACGCGCATGCTTACACAAAGGGTTTGACTAAGATACTCTGAAATATTACTTTCAGGAATGCTTATGTAGGTCACTCAACTGATTCAAGAATCAAGTAATTTCGCCTGTGTGATGGGGGTAGAGGTATCTTTCATCGTATCTCTGTGCCAAGACAAATAGGAGAAGTCCACTCCCCTCGGAGGAGAATACGGTGTACTATGAGGTTAAAAGCAGCATCGTTTTTATCAGTTTGCTACACACTGTTACTGCTCAATGAGCAGGTGGCTATTTATAAAGTGGCATTCTGCCTCAGCTGCACAGCATTTGAAGAGTTTTCTGGAAAAATCACATTTCCTCCCAAACTTTATTCGGGTCATTGAAGCTGAGGTTTCAGTGATACTTGAAATCTTTTCTGGGATGAAAAGTATAGAGAACTCCCCTAACAGAACCATAATAAAATCTGGAAATGACTTCTGGCTGGGGTAGAGTTTTCATGAGGGACTTAAAAAGCCTTAAGCGTGTTCTTAGCCGGCTATAAGGGAAGCCATGTGCACCCCAGCAAAACAGAGCGGTACACAATGAAACATTTCATGGCCCACAAACTGTCCAGTACTAATTTGGATAACTGGGGCACAGAGTTTATTTTTCCTTATTTTATGTATTTTTGTCTTGCTAAAACTCGACGGCCTGCTGAGGCACCTCTACCCCACCTTCAGCATCCTTTCACCAGGTTTTCTCACATATCTTCCTCCTCAAACCCTTTATTTCTCTGACCCCTTGCCTACGTTCTTGCCATTTCTTTCTTCTCTTATTATCAGTCAGTCAATCAGTAATTAGATAAATATTTAATTCTATTGACCAAGTATTTATTAATATTTACTAGCTTACATAAGTAAGGAACAAAGAAACCTGACATACAGTCCCTGACCTAAAGGAATATATAAACTTGAATCTTCTACTATTAGGAATAGACTCTCCTTTTTTCAATACCCATGAAGACTGCCTTTCTGAAGATTGGAGTTATTAGCAAAAGCATCAGCCAGTAGCTTGCCTGGGGCAACCCTGCAAGGTAGAAAAGCTACAAGGGTTGT
Source organism: Eschrichtius robustus (assembly GCF_028021215.1). Lineage (NCBI taxonomy): Eukaryota > Metazoa > Chordata > Mammalia > Artiodactyla > Eschrichtiidae > Eschrichtius > Eschrichtius robustus. Next base: position 43,048,932 of record NC_090845.1, read on the forward strand.
CTCTGGTGACAGAAAGTCAAGAAGGACACAGAGGGTCACAAAGGCCAGAGGGTTGCATTCCCAGAAGGCAGTTGTGGGAACAGGAGCAGAAACACAGAGAGTCATTCAGAAACGAAGGAAATATTTTCCCTTGCTCACAGCTGAAGGTGGAATCGAAAATTAGAGAGAATTTGCAGAGATAGAGTCAGATATTCTTTAAGTAGTACAGAGGAAAGGAGCTTCAATTTATTGAAACCATACAGTGTACCAGGCACTTACTATGTGCTTTACATACATAATCTCATTTAATCCTTTTAACAGTCCTGTGGGCTAGCTATTACTAGTGCCATTCACCATATTGAAGAAATCGTCCAAGAAATGGCGAAAATGGCAGACTCGGGATTTGCATCAAGGTATTTCTGAGCGCAGAGTCTGTGCACTTTCCATCATGTCTTGCTGATGACACAGTTTGAGATTGATAGGGATATGCTGTAGGTATTTATGTCTGCCGTTCAAGCCAGAGACTGTGCAGTTACATCATCTTGCATATCATCTTTCAGAGAAGTTTTGTGTGCACAAGAATGTTTTATTATTATTATTATTGTTATGATTCTAGAGGAAAATACCTATAGAATTTCACATCACGCATGACATTTCTTGACATACAGTCAGAATGATTTCTTTTATGAAAATATTGAATGCAGGTTCTGGAAATAAGAAAGGTTTTGCTACACATGCACTGTAGAATAATGCTCAAGCCAAAAAAAGAAAAATGGTGACCTTATTAACCCAGTTCCTTCCACATAAAATTCTCACAAACTGTCAGCATCCCACAGGATTCTACCCACATAGCAAAACCTAATGCAATACTTTGAACAAAGACATCTATCTCAGTAAACTTCCATGTGGCTGTTGAAACCACCTTCAGGATAGAGAACTTTCTTTACGGGTTCTGTAATTAGATGTAAAGCTGTACAAGTCTTCTAGCGCATATGAGGAGAATCTTGAATTTAGTGTTTCAGGACCGCACATGAGTAACGTGGGCATGATTCCACTCAGTAGGCAAAGCCATCTTTGGAAATCAGATGTAGTGATTTACAAAAAATGGCTCATGCATGCTGCCACCCACTCAAACTGCACCTATGGCAGATACCTGGGAAGGATACCAACACTTTCCTTCCAGCTCAGAAGTCTTAGCCCTTCTTCATGCTGGGCACCTGTTGATTGGAGTGGTCATTAAGTGAATGGATGAAAATGAAATCCATTTGCCATCCCTGATCTAAAAATAACTTTTCTGGAAACAAATCACATGGACGTGATTCAAATGTATGCTGCCGTTGTCTTTTAGAACCATGCCAAGCCCATCTAGTTGATGAAACCTTCCTTTGGACCTCAACTGCTCCTGACCTGCAGCGTATATTGTTTGAAACTTAGATTGGCATTTTACCAGAGACTGCTTGGGTTTTTATTAATTTTCTTAGAGATACATGATTGACTGTACGCCTCTCACCAGTGGGGGTTACATCACATCATACGTCTCTGTTATGCTGTCATGTAGTGTTGTGCTTTGCTTTTGGAAGGTGCTCAGAACTGTGCATGATGATGTTAAGCTAATGCTTGATGGTGAGCATTTGGAAGTAGGAGTCATGGAAGGACTAAGATGGCGTTGATGGCCCAGCATCAATTCAGTTCACCATTTACTGGAGGACAACTCAGTGTCTACTTTTACTGCTCATGGATCAGTTAGTTCTTAGCCTGTGATTAGCAGTTTTAGTTCTGCCAGTATCTTGGGCAATAAAAAGAGGCATAATTATCATATATACCACATATCATATATATGTGTATCTGTGTGTATTTATTCAAATAGCATTCTATTGTATAATCTTTATGCACAGCAATCTTTCCTCGAACATCCCCACAGCAATTCTACACCAGATGTAGGGTCATTTCAAAGTTCTGTGAGGGAGAAGAAGGGTCTCCAATGAGTAAGTATGAATAAATGTGGTTCTCCAAACCCTTGTCCACCTTACGTAACATGCTTATTGTATTACTGGAACAAATTTTGAAGTGCAGGCAAAGTACAGAGAATAATATAACAAGCAAACAAGTATGCAGAACACATAATTGAATTTTGCCATTTGCTTCAGATTTTTTTAAAAATACAAGAACAAAATTACAGAGTTGAAAGTGTCTTTATATTCTTTGTCCAGTGCCATTTACCTTTCTCCTTTCACTATTCTGAATTTTGTATCCTACTATCTTTCCAGTCTGTGTGCTTATAACCCCATCACATATATATTCCTGGTGTATTTCACATATATTCATCTGTATGTTTACATAAATGGTATCATACCATTCACATAATTGTACAATTTGCTCTTTTATTTCAACATATCTCAGTATGTTTTTGGAGGAGAGGCAGTTCATTTATAGCAGCCACGTAGTGCTTCATTATATGAATATATCCCAATTTGATGAACATTAAGTTGTTACTAGTTTTTGCTATTATATTGGGTGGGCCAAAAAGTTTGTTCGGGAGCTTTTTGGCCAACCCAATAGTAATCCTGCAACACACAACACATTTTCTCCTGGAACATAAGTGAAAGTTGCTCTGGGATACATACCTTCAAGTAGGATGCTAAGTATGTATCTTTTCAACTTTAATGTTAGTGCCAAATGCATTTGCTCCAATTTATACTCTCAATCTCCTAGCTTGCCAGAGATCCATCAACCCTTGATATTTTCTGACTTTTTATTTTTTTTGTTCTGATGGTGTGAAAAAGAATCTAATCTTTGTCTTTATTTGCATTTTCCTGATTACTTAGGAGGTTGAACCTCTTTTTATATGTTTATTAACCATTTGTGTGCTCTCTTCCATGAGAATTGCCCTGGGCCATTTTTCTCAACTAAGGACTAACTCCTTGCCCATTTCACACTGTCTTCACACCAGACTTCTGGTTTCCCCTATTCCTCTTTTAGCTGTGCAGACTTGACATAGACTGTTATTTTACTGATTTCCATATTGTTCTGAAGTCTTTTTGTTTAACAGCTTTACTGAGGTATAATCTCTGTACATAAAATCCACCCAATATTAGTATATGATTTTATGATTTATAGTAAAATTACTCAGTGGTACAAACATCATTATATAATCCAATCTTAGAACAATTCCATTATCCCCAGAAATTCTCCAGTGTACATTTTCAGTCCATCACTACACAAACCTCCAGCCCCAGGAAATACTCATCTGCTTTCTGTCTCTATGGTTGTATCTTTTCTAGAAATTTCATATAGATAGAATCATGAAATATGTACTCTTTTGTGTCTGGCTTCTATTACTTAGCATAATGTTTTTGCGGTTCATCCACATTTTTATATTTATCAACAGTTCATTTAGTTTATTCCCTTTTATTGCTGAGTAGTATACCACTGTCTGGATATACCACATTTTGTTTATCCATTCACCATTTGATGGACATTTGAGTTGTTTCCGGTTTGGGGCTATTATGAATAATGCTCTATAGACATTCACATATAAGTCTTTTTGTGGACATGTGTTTTCATTTCTCTTGGGTGGATACCTGGGAATGAAATTGCTGAGTCATATAGAAATTGTATGTATAAGTTTTTAATAAGCTGTCAAAGTGTTTTCCAAAGTAGTTCTATCATTTTATGTTCCCATCAATAATGTTTGAGTATGAGTTCCTCTACACTCCTGTCAGCAGTTTGTTTTGTCAATCTTTTTTTTATTGAAGTATAGTTTATTTACAATGTTGTGTTAATTTCTGCTGTACAGCAAAGTGATTCAGTTATACATATATATACATCTTTTTCATATTCTTTTCCATTATGATTTATCACAGGATATTGAATATAGTTCCCTGTGCTATACAGTAGGACCTTGTTGTTTATCCATTCTGTACATAATAGTTTGCATCTGCTAACCCCAAACTCCCATTCCACCTGCCCCCAATCCCCTCCGCCTTGGCAACCACAAGTCTGTTCTCTATGTCTGTGAGTCTGTTTCTGTTTTGTAGATAGGTTCATTTGTGTCATATTTTAGATTCCACATATGTGATATCATATGGTATTTGTCTTTCTCCTCTGACTTACTTCACTTAGTATGATAATCTCTAGTTGCATCCATGTTGCTGCAAATGGCATTTTTTCATTCTATTTTATGACTGAGTAGTATTCCATTGTATATATGTACTATATCTTCTTCATCCATTCATCTGTCGATGGACATTTACGTTGTTTCCATGTCTTGGCTATTATGAATAGTGCTTCTATGAACATAGGGGTGAATGTATCATTTTGAATTATAGTTTTGTCCATATATATGCCCAGGAGTGAGATTGCTGGATAATATGGCAACTCTATTTTTAGTTTTTTGAGGAACCTCCATACTGTTTTCCATAGTGGCTGCACCAACTTACATTCCCACCAACAGTGTAGGAGGGGTCCCTTTTCGCCATATCCTCTCCAGCATTTGTTATTTGTAGACTTTTTAATGATGGCCCTTCTAACCAGTTTGAGGTGGTACCTCATGGTAGTTTTTATTTGCATTTTTCTAATAATTAGCGATGCTGAGCATCCTTTCATGTGCCTGTTGGCCATCTGTATGTCTTCTTTGGAGAAATGTCTATTTAGGTCTCCTGCCCATTTTCTGATTGGGTTGTTTGTTTTTTTGTTGTTGACTTGTATGAGATGTTTGTATATTTTGCAAATTAGGCCCTTGTTCGTCACATCATTAGCAAATATTTTCTCCTAGTCTGTAGGTTGTCTTTTCGTTTTGTTTATGATTTCCTTTGCTTTACAAAAGCTTGTAAGTTTGATTAGGTTTATTTTTGCTTTTATTTCTATTGCCTTGGGAGACTGTGTTTTGTCAATCTTTTTGATCATAGCCATTCCAGTGGGTGTGAAGTGATATTGTGATTTTAGTTTGTGTTTTAATTGGTATTGCCCCAAAGACTAATAATGTTAATCTTTTCATATGCTTATTAGACATCTGTATATAATCTTTGGTGAAGTGTCTGTTCAAATATTTTTCTCACTTTTGTTGGGTTGTTTGTCTTTTATTATGGAGATATAAGAGTTCTTTATATATCCTGGATGCAAGTTATTTATCAGACATGTGATCTGATAATTTTTTCCTCAAGTCTGTGGCTTTATTTTTATTTAAAGAGCAAAAGTTTTAAATTTTGATGAAGTCTAATTTATCACTTTTTAAAAATTTTTCATGACTTTTCTGTTATAACTAAGAAATCTTTACCTTAGTCAGGGTCACTAAGACTTCTAGAAGTTTTACAGTTTTAGCTCTGACATTTAAATTTCTGATCTATTTTGAGTTGATTCTTGTATATTGTGGGGGCAAGGATTTAAGTTCTTTTTTTAATTGGCATATGTATATCCAATACTATAGTAATATTTGTTGAAAGGCTAACCTTTCCTGTTGGATTGCTTTGGCATCTTAGTTGAAAATCAATTTTTCATAAATGTTTGGATCTATTTCTAGACCCTCTATTTTTTATCAATCTATATGTCTATCCCCATACCAATACCATATATATAGTAAGGTTTGAAAGCAGGTTAAAGTCTTTCAACTTGATTATTTCATTTCAAAACTGTTTTGGCTATTCCAGATTGCTTACATTTGCATACACATTTTATGATCAGCTTGTCAATTTCTACCAAAATCAAAAACCTGCTGGAATTTTGATGTTAATTTTGTTGAATCAGTAGATCAATTTGGGGATACTTGCCGTCTTAAGAACATTGAGTTTTATAATCAATGAATATGGTACATCTCTCCATTTACTTAGGCCTTCTTTAATTTTTTCCTCATATTGAGATATTATTGACATATATTTAAGTTTAAGGTATACAATGTGATGATTTGAATCAAGTATATATTGCACAATGATTACCACAGTAAGATTAGTTAACACCTCTGTCTCCTCACATAATTGCCTTTGTGTGTGTGTGTGTGTGTGTGTGTGTGTGTGTGTGTGTGTGTGTGTTTGTGTGTCTGGTGATAACATTTAAGATCTACTCTCTTAACAACCTTCAAGTATAAAATATAGTATTTTTAATTATAGTCACCATGCTGTGCATTAAATCCCCAGAATTTATTCATCTTATAACTGGGAGTTTATACCCTTTGATCAACATCTTCCCATTTTCCCCATCCCCCAGCCCCTGGCAACCACCATTTTACTCTCTATTTTCTATGAGTTCAGCTTTTTTAGGTTCTGCTTATTAGTGAGAACATACAGTATTTGTTTTTCTCTGTCTGACTTACTTCATTTAGCATAATGCCCTCAAGGTCCATCCATGTTATTGCAAAAGGCAAAATTTCCTTCTTTTAATGGCTGAATAATATTCCATTGTGTATATACAATATCTTCTTTATCCATTCATCTGTTGTCAGATACTTAAGTTGTTTCCATGCCTTGCCTATTGTGAATAATGCTCCAATGAACATGGAGGTTCAGATATCTATTTACAACACTGATTTCATTTCCCCCATATATATACCCAGAAGTAAGATTTCTGGATCATATGGTAGTTCTATTTTTAAGTTTTTGAGGAACCTCCATACTGTTTTCTATAGTGGCTGTAACAATTTACATTACCAACAATGGTGCACAAGGGTTCCCTTTTCTCCATGGCCTCACCAACACTTGTTTTCTCTTGTCTTTTGATAATAGCCACTCTAGCAGGTGTGAGGTGATATCTCATTGTGGTTTTGGTTTATATTTCTCTAAAGATTAAGATGTCAAACATCTTTTCATGTACCTGTTTAGGCCTTCTTTAATTAATCCCAGCAATGTTTTGTAGTTTTTAGTGTACAGGTTTTTTACTTTGCTATAGGTTGAATGCTTATGTCTCCCTCAGGATTCATATGCTGAAATTTTAACCCCCAAGGTACCTTTAAGAGGTGATTAAGTCTTGAGGGAGAGCGCTCATGAATGAGATTAGTGTCCTTATAAAAAGAGGCAGAGAGATCACTTGCCCCTTCTGCCATGTGAGGACGCAGCAAAAAGATGGCACTCTGTGAATCAGGAAGTGGATGCTCACCAGACACTAAATCTGCTAGTGTCTTGATCTTGGACTTCCCAACCTCCAGAACTGTGAGAAATAAATTTCTGTTGTTTATAAGGCACCAATATATGGTATTTTGTTAGAGCAGCTGAAACAAACAAAGATATACTTCTTTCATTAAAATTATTGCTGAATATTTATTTTTTAATACTATTGCAAATGGAACTCGTTTTAAATTTTATCTTTTAATTCTTCTTTGTTAGAATATGGAAATGCAATTGATTTAATCCTGTATCCTGTGACCTTGCTAAACTTTCTTACTAGTTCTACTAGTTTTTAAATGTTCCTTAGGATTTTCTACATACATGATTATTTCATCTGTGAATAAAAATAATTTTCCTTCCTTTCTTCTTCCCTACGTGCTTTTATTATCTATTCTCATGCCTCACTGCACTGGCTAGAATCTCCAGTGTAATGTAGAAGTAGGGACATATTTATCTTTGCCTTATCTCTGATCTTGAGGGGAAAGCATTACATCTTTCACCGTTAGTATGATTTTAGTGCTAAGTGTTTCATAGATGCCCTTTTATCAGGATGAGGAAATTTCCTTTTACTCCTAGTTTGTTGAGTGTTTTTATCATGATGGGTGTTAGATTCTATCAAATGTTTTTTCTTCATTTCTTGAGATGATCATTTTTTTTGTTCCTTTATTCTATTAAGATGGTGTCTTATATTAACTGATTTTCAGATGTTGTATCAACCTTGCATTCCATAAACCCCACTCGAATTTAATATATAATGCTTTAATATGTTGCTGAATTCAGTTTCCTAATATTTTGCTAAGGATTTTTTGTATCTATATTGATGAGAAATATTTGTCTGTAGTTTTCTTTTCTTGTGATATGTGTTACTGGACTTATGAGTTGGAAAGTATTTCCCTCTCTGTTTTCTGAAAGAGTTTGTGTAGAATTGGAATTATTTTTTTCCTTAAATATTTGATAAAATTTACCAGTGAAGCCTTCTGTGCTTGGGAAAAATTTAAATTATTAACTTAATTTCTTTACTTTTTGTTCCAGAAATTTGTCCATTTCAACAAGTTGTCTAATTTGTTGGCATAAAGTTGGTCATAGTACTACCTTTTAATCTTTTAAATTTATGTACTTCTGTAGTGAATTCCTCTCTTTCATTTCTGATTTTGATAATTTTTATCTTTTCTGGTTTTTTCTTGGTTAGTGTAGCTATATTTTTTGTCTTTTCAAAGAACAAACTTTTGGTTCCGTTGACTTTCTGTATTGTTTTTCTGTTTTGTATTTTATTGATTTGTGCTCTTACTTTTATTACCTTCTATCTTCTTACTTTGGATTTGAGCTCTAAGTGGTTATTCCTGTTTCTCTGTAGCTTAGTGGCTAGCCACTGATTTCGGCAAAGTTATGCTGAAACATCTCAAACCTGTAAGATTTCCACCTCCTGCTGATTGATTTCTGTGTGGGGTGGGGGATACATTCAAATTTGTTACTAATTTTCAATTCTCCCTTGGCTTTTACCCTTTGCTCAATTTTCTTAGGTTTCCTCTGTACCTGTGTGTAGTTTCTTAGATATCCAGATATGTGGAGATCTTATCTCAACCCTTTTATAGCTCTGTCATTTCCAGGATCTCACTGTTAAATTTTTGGCTTGTTACTCACCCGACCCAGGTCTTCATCCTCAAGCTGAGAATGCTGTGGATTCTCATTTGTTTTCTATCAAATTTGTTAGTTGTAGCTGATGGAACCATGATTAAACCACACCCATCCCAAATTGAATCTTCACCCTCTAGTAGCAGAGCTGTTGGTTTTCACGGCCAGCTGCATGCTGGTAAAATTAAGTTCTTACCAATGAAGCTGGGAGCAGTGTATGTAAGCAGACCCAGGAATGAAAGCCACAGACTCCTGCTGTTCTTACCTGAAGCTCAAGCAATTTCTCAAGAATAAATGCTTCTCAAATTGTTTTCTACCTTTGGCCAGTTCCAAAGCTCTAAAATGGTTGTTTTTGACACTTCCGTGCAGTTTTACTCTTGTTCTTTGCTGAGAGGATTCAGCAATGTCTTAATACCTTCACACCATAACCTGAAGTGTTTCCCCTGTTTTCTTTCTAGTGAAATTCTTAAGGTTTCTCATAGTCTCTCTTATGCCTTCTCGTGCCAGAAATATCAGAAAACTCTGGATCTCATCTCTTGGCTTGTCCATACTCCAGGATGCTCTTGGCCGGGCAATTCATTCCCTTGAACAGAACTTTCATCTGACTATCCTCATCCTCATCGTGGAGCCTGGAAGCTTAGTTCTAACAGAGTGAAATTTTCCCTGCATAGAGTAAGTTTTCACATGCCAAATCTTCTGCATGATAATGGGATTATTTGTATATCCAATTAGTAAAAAATTTTATTTTACTGGAAACAACCTAAAATTTGGAACAATTGCATTAAGACTGGAAATCTGGCAATCCTAGGTATGAACAGGAGACAGATAGTTTACTTGGATTATGAAGAGGACATAAAATTTGGGGTTGAGCAATTTACAAGAACCTTTAAATGTTGAGTGCTAGTTAAATGTAGGTTGTAAGGTCTTTTATTACAAACCTCAATTCACAAGGCAAGAAGGTATCCACTGTGTCTAGCAAGGGTGTGGCATGAGTCCCAAGCATTCCAGGTGGATAATATTTACTGTTGTCCTTAAGCAAATTAGAAAAGAACTGAGACCAGAAAAGTTATCTTGAAGGTGGTTGCTGTAGAATAGGAGGGGGCTTTGAAACCATTTGTAAATTGTTGTGTCATGTTGGGTTTTACCAGTGAACGATTATCCCAATTTAAGAGAGGCAATATTGTATGGTAGTTTTACAGCATATTCTTTGGAGTCAAATGCATTTAAATATAGTAGGGAACCAGAAAGATCCCCTGCCTAGATTTTCCTGCTCACACCATCTTTAGAGAACTGATATTTTTGTGCAGGGCATCTGGTAACCCCATTCACAGAGATCTATTTTTACCTGCAATTCACAACTAAGGGGAACTTTAGGTCTGACAAATTTTAAAATTCCAAGGACCACAAAAGGCTAAGGATTCCCTTTTTTGAGGTTGTGGGAATAGTATCCTGGCAGTAACAAGACTGTGGGTAACCCCCTCTCAATTCCCACAGTCTTGTGGATCCCACCCGGATGCTACTAAAATCAGAAGCAAGGTTTGTCTGGGCTAGCTTGGGGTTCTAGGCCAGGTCAGAGGTAATTAGGGTCCATCGTAGGATGAGTGATATGGGAGTGGAGAGATGGGGAAGCTTCCAAGACTGGGGAGGAGAGCTATTTTTAAAATGTTTCTTAAAGGCGTTCTTTAAAAACAAACAAAAATAAAAGGGGAGGAGGAATGAATTGGGAGTTTGGGATTGACATATACACTCTACTATATTTCAAATAGATAACCAACAAGGACCTACTGTATAGCACAGGGAACTCTACTCAGTATTCTGTAATAACCTAAAGGGAAAAGAATTTGAAAAAGAATAGGTATATGTATATGTATAACTGAATCACTTTGCTGTACACTTGAAACTAACACAACATTGTAAATCAGCTATACTCCAATATTAAATAAAACTTTAGGAAAAAAACCCTCTATGTTATAACTATAAAACCTTATTAAAAATTATCTTGACAAATTTTCAGGTCAGTTTGAACCCTTTGAGATAGGTCATGTGGCTGGTGCTACCTGTTCACAGGAGCACAAGAGGCCTATAATTCAAAAGAGTATGCACTGAATACCTAGAATTTTTGAATCTTTTCAGCACTTTGCTAAATGCCATTAATACTACACTACAGAAGTTCTCTTTGTCTTTTTGACATCAGCATTCAAAGGAAACTGTATTGCAAATACAATGTACCTCATTTTCTTGCTACTTGAGATACCCATTTTTACATTCTGAAATTGAGATACATTTTTCAATCAACCTATTCATTTAATGTGGTAGTATTCCTTATTTCTTTGAAAAACTCTTATTTAATTCAAGGTATATCTTACAATCTATGAGGTTTTAGAATAGAAGAGACAGTGAAAGTGTTAAGAGCATGGACTCTGGTTAGACAGAACATTTGAATTCTTGCCTCATAAACTACTGGTTCTGTGACCTTGGACAAGATACTTAATTTTTCTAAGCCTGAGCTTTCTTGTTTGCAAAATGGGGGTAATAATACCTATTTTGAGAATTAAATGAGATAATATACATCAACTAGGAGTGAATGGTCAATTAATATAAGCTATCATCATGATATATTCATTTTTCCTTCCTGTTTTATCCTTGGATGGCAAGTATTATCCGGTTTATACTCCAGAAATCAGGCTGAGGGAAAATTTATCAAGCCACTAGTATGTATGGAGGATCTTTTATGTATTCAGAACCATACGAGGCACTTTGCAGAAAGTTATAGAATCATGGTATGGTCTCTGCCCTCAGGGTTCTTATAACCTTGTTGAGGACAAAAGACAAACTCAGATCAGAGAATATATTTTTTAATAATTGGTACTATATAATTTAACATCTAGTCATGTAAATCAGAATAAAAGTGACTCAGCACTCCTTAAAGGAAGGGACTTCAATTCATGGGAATAACATGGATCCTAGAGTCAGTTCAGGGTTCAAATCCTGATTCTATCAGTTACTAGCTATGTAACCTTGGGAAAGTTATCTAACTTCCTTGAGCCTCCATTTTCTTGTTGATAAAATGAGGGCAACAATATCTATGTTACAGGGTTGCTATGGGAAGTAAATATAAAGTCCATGGCCTCTATCTGGCACTTAATAGGTAGTAGTGATTATTTGATGCATGTTTGTTTCCTCTACAGCACAGCACCTAACTCAGCGATCTATACAGAAATATGTAATCAGCAAATGTTTACTGAACTGAAAAATTAGCATTTGTTTGGTATTTTCTTCTTCAGGCTGTTTTATTCACTGCTGTAATATGTAGGCTCATGGTGATCATCCAGGTGAAGTAAATTGGTGGACAATTTTTGGGCTGTTATATTTTCAGAACCCATCTATGATCTGGAAAAGATTCATGAATTCAAATTAAGTAAAAGGTCATTGTCTTCACCATCTCACTGATGAATATTCTAGCAGTCAATTCTAGCAGGAAATGGTATAAATTTCCTCCTTGATATTTACCATACTGTATGTGTGTTATCTTATGCAGAATACTCTATACAGGCCAATGGATAGCTTTCCATATTAGATGTCCTTGGGAAAAACAGCAAATTACAAAGTTACTCAGTCAGTTTTCCCATTAAGGAGATTGCTTTCTGGTTAGCTTGTCAAGGGAACATTTGCTTAACCAAAAAAAAAAAAAAAAAGCCTCCCTATGAACTGACATATATCCTAGGCTTAATCTTGCACTAATTACAGCTGGATTTTCTTAATTCATTTCACAAATATGTGTAAACTCCCACAATGTGCAAGGAATTGTAGTAGGGGATATGGGGGAAAAACATATATGGGAGGTATTCTCTACTTTCAAAGGGTTTTGTAGCAGAGAGAGGTACAAAAACAGCTATAACATGAGGCAAAATATTATTACGTGGCTTAAGAGAGGCGCAATATGCATTAGGAACATGAAAGATGGGGAGATTGATTTAGGAACTATGAAAACTCCAGGAGGATATGGGACCTAACTTCAATTCCTGAAACAAGCTGAGACCTTCTTAAGCTCTGTTGGCTACTGAAGCCAGTAAGTTTTATCTAAATCTTACATCCACTTTGGGCAGAACTATTTGTACTTTTGTGACTTTGCAAACACGGCTGATCCCCAGCTTTGACATACAACTTCAACAAACACCTACTTTCTTTCTTAAGCTTTCCCCTTCCCTCCCTTCCACAGGCTGGCACTCTTTAGGTGACCAACCCTAAATATCCCAGCTTTCTTGGCTCTTGATTGAAGTAAAAATCTATTATGTGGCGTTTGTATTTTCTAAGGGTATCGAGTTACAAATTGGCTCTCTATTCTTCACAACCTATTTTGCCTCATAAAAATATCAAATTTATCAATAAAACAAATTTCAAAAAGAAAATGCAAATACATGTTAAGTTGAAATATAAATATTTATAAGATATGTAAAATGAAGCACTTATAAAAACTGTATTTTAAATACTCTTTTGGAGGATTTTTTCTGGGAAATAGGTAAGTTAAGCCTTCTTCAAATAAATAGTTAATGAAGTTTGGATTAAAGACCCCTTCTTTTTTATTTCTTGGTAAATCTCCTTCCAGTAAGCATAAGCATTCATAATTAGGGTCATCTGTCTCAAATTTTTTTCTCTGCTGATTTGTTGTGGATAAATGCTTCTAAAAATCTCTGAAAGGCAAATGCTAGTGGGAGGCAGTTTCCATGGTGACTTCAGAGTTTGCATTGTTGTTTTTAGACATCATAAATATGGGGGTTGTTTTTGCTTGTTACTGTGCAGATCTTACTCATGGTAAGAAAGGGTACAAGGTGAGGACGGTGTGGCCAGTCCAATGGTCTGGGCCTCCGGTGGTGTATGTTTAGGATCTTTGTGTCTCTCATGTCTATGTGTCTGTTTCATTTGATGCTGAATCTGATCTGAGGCGGACACGGAACTCAGATACCCAGATGAGCACACCAGAGAGCTATGCAGGCAGCATGCACAAAGGGGTTGGGGGAAGGGTTTCCATAACAAGTGAATGAAAGTTGATGAATGTATCTTAATAAAGCAGAAAATACAGTACTTGTTTCCCTGACAAACTCATTCTGTCTCTAAGAAAAACTATTTTAATGTTTAAAGTAAGAGGCGAAAGAAGAGCCACGTCTTACTGCAAAGTCAAATTCATTTCCCTTTACCATCATAATGGACATATTTATAAAACATTAATATTAAGAGAATGAGAGTCTGTACATTACACATCTGTAATAACTTCATTTACATTAAGACAGGTATTTCCAGATAATATACCCTTATGGAATTTGGAACTCTATTTTTTTCCTTCAAAAGTCACCTTACAACTTATGTAGTAAAGAATTCAACCTTGCCCAAAGAGAGGTCTGCCCCTTGTCCTATGCTCCTGGGAAGTAATTTCTAAGCCCCTGGAATATCTTGCTTTGATAAAAGTGTCTTTGTTTATCTGGGGGCTATGAGGCTGCTTCAGATAGTCCAACAATGTGATTTAGGGTGGGGCCTTTGGGTCATGTAGTATCAGTTTGACCAATTGAAGGGTTGGAGACTGAGGTTAGTAGAAAACCAGATCTATGTGACTTAGCTCCAATAAAGACCCTGAACGTGAAGGCTCAGGTCATTGTTATCAGGAAAGTGAGCACTGGGAGAGGACAGCCAGAAGCTCTGCATGTAGAACTTTCCTGAACTCTGCCCCTTGCATCTCTTCCCTTGGTTGGTTTTAATCTATATCCTTTCACTATAATAAACTGTGAGTATAACAGCTTTCAGTGAATTCTGTGAGTCCTGTTAGCTAATTACCAAACCCGAGGGTGGCTTGGGGGGCCCTTGAGCTTGCAATCGGTGTCAGAAGTGAGGGTGGTCTTGGGGACTGTTCCCTAACTTGGCACAACTTTAGAAGAAGTTCTTTTGGAGAAGTTAGTGAGGTTCCCTCCTGTCACAAATTGCGTTCCCCAGGAAACAGATCTTGAGACTCTGAGATCTGTATGCAGGAGATTTATTGGGGAATGTTCTAGGAACAACCCCTGTGAGGGAGCAAGGGAAGCAGGATTGGACAGAGGGAATGTCACAGCAGGAGGTCTCAGCTGCTCCCTTGGGAAGCTCTGGAGCTGGGATGGGCTTTCAGAGTTGGCATGAACCGAGGCAAATGGACTGGGCCTTTATGTGAACCCTCTTCACCTCCTCCACTCCCAACCAATTATTACATATAGGTTATACCCAGGGAGGGTGTGTAACCTTTGCTGAGACAGCAACCATGGGAAGAGACTCAGCTGTGAGTCATCAGCAGCCAACACTCCTAGTGGCTGGAGAAATGAGTGCCTTAGGCATAAAGAGAAGATCTAGATGTGGCACCAGATTCTCCACTATACCTCCCTTTTTAATTTTCTCTGGGTTCTACTGAGTGGCTGTCAGGGCCAGGGACAACTTAAGTGGCTCTCATTTTGTGAGATGAAGATCACAGAACAGGCTGTAGGTGAAAGTCTTCTTTGGAAAACCTCATGTAGAATTACATGTTCCTACAAAATAAAATACTTGAGGAGAGACCGTTTCAATTCACCTCTCTGCCATTACATGGTAGAGAGGAAAGAGGTGATGGGGAGCAAAGACAAAGAAACATAAAGAACATAAAGAAACAAATTCCAACTGAAGCGCAATCACAAATGAATACAAGACATCACTAAAATTATCATGTGTGTTTGTGGAGAAAATAGTTTGGGATTTTAGAAAAGTTCAAAAAAAAAATGGTTCTGAAGCACCTAAGGGCAGGACAGGAATAAAGACACAGACATAGAGAATGGACTTGAGGACATGGGGAGGGGGAAGGGTAAGCTGGGATGAAGTGAGAGAGTGGCATGGACATATATACACTACCAAATGTAAAATAGATAGCTAGTGGGAAGCAGCTGCATAGCACAGGGAGATCAGCTCGGTGCTTTGTGACTACCTAGAGGGGTGGGATAAGGAGGGTGGGAGGGAGACGCAAGAGGCAGGAGATACGGGGATATATGTATATGTATAGCTGATTCACTTTGTCATAAAGCAGAAACTAACACACCATGTAAGGCAATTATACTCCAATAAAGATGTTAAAAAAAAAAAAGTTCAAGTGCAGCAGATGCTGCCAGTGCCTTACCCATGTCCCCTGTGTCTATCCTGGAGAGTTTCCTACATACAGTTTCCTGTGCCTCAACCGAGGGTGTTTGACCACTTTGACCAGAACTTGAGACAGTCCAGAAGTACCACAGTGTTAATGCCACAGGGCTGTCCCTCAATTGATGTGGGGTGGAAGTTAGTGGGTACATACCCCAGCTTCCTTGATCCTCAAAGGGATATTTCTGAAGCCTGTTCTAAACTGTGCTGTTCAATACAGTAGCCACCAGCCACATGTGGCTCTTGAGCATTTTAAACTGCAGCTAGTCTGATTTGAGATGTGCTGTAAGTATAAAATACATGCTGGATATCAAAGTCTTAGTACGATAAAAGACTATCAAATATCTCATTGATATTTTTCTATTGATCACACATTGAAATGATAATATTTAGATATATTGTGATAAATGGACTGTGTTATTATCATTCATCTTACCTGTTCCTTTTTAGTTTTTTTAATGTGGCTATTAGAACATTTTAAATTACATATGTGGCTGGCATTTTATTTCTATTGTACAGCACTTTTCTAAATAGTCTCAGAAAACCCCCAGAGAATTGAAGCCCAGTTGCCCATAGGTATAATCAACTCATTAGCAAACCCTTTGTGGGTTTCTCCCTTCCCTGTCTTACTCCCTCATTCTCTCATCATGCTTCCTGGGATCACCTCCCAAATAAACTATGGGTGCCCAAGCCCTTGTTTCAGGGTCTACTTTGAGTAGGTGCATGGGTAGGGGTTGAGGGGCAAACTGGAGACATTAGGTGAGCTAGTCTTTTATGACCTGAACCCAGAAGGTTCCTGGTGCTATTAGAGTTATGATCCCCTCCTCCCATCAAAAATTTCTGTTGACCCTTTAATGCACCTAAGAAAAAGTTTGTACTTTAGCATGGCATATGAGATCCCTCGCCATCTGCCCAAGATATACCTCACCTTGAAACTCACAGATTTGTTACACTGCATGTTTGTTATATTTCCTTACTCATATATTCTTTTCTCCAAACCTGAAATTTGATTTCCCTTTCTTTCCTCTCTCTCTCTGGCAAATTCTCATCCATATTTGAGCTCAAATGTCAACAATTATGTCAGATATTCCCTAGAGTATCTAATCTCTTGGAATCTTACTTCTTGGTAATCCCACAATTCCCTTGTCCATATATTAAAGTGTTACAAGCCATATTATAATTACCAGCTTTTGTCTATCTCCTACATTGTAATTACTATGTGCTCCTAAGAACACTCTGTTTCTCCAGTAGCAAGCATAAAAGCTGACTGTGAAATGTGGACTGAAGAGTCTTAGGGGCCTTAGAACAGGGCTTCTCAAAGGTTTCCATTTAAGAAGCCATGACTGGAAGGGATGATGGGATGTGAGGGGAGAAGTGAATAGCAGGAGAGTATTCACTATGAGACAAACTCATGGCAGTAAGTAAGATTTCATAGCTAATCTAAAAAATCCACATGGATTTTGTATTTTACTCTATAATCTGTCTCTGTATTTTAGTATTAAAATGTTTTAAACTGACGCTAGGGAAACAAAACACACAAATTCTCTCCCACTTGTCTCATTAGCTAATAGGCAAGATGCTTTGGAGTTGAATTTATTAATTAAAAAAAAACTGTACTGTACTGAAGCAAGCAAAAATTACCTGGAAGATTCAGTATTAGGCAAATCGCTGCAATGTCTAGAAAACCACAGTATATTGAAAGCCCAGATGCACATAAAACCACGGATATAAATGGCAACAGCTTTTTTCTTGTCTTTCCTTTCCTTTCCCTTTTTGTGTCCATTTTCGTTTTCCTTTTCCTTTTCTCTTCTCTTCTTTCCAAGCTTCTATGCTTTCCTCAATGTGTGTTCTTGGTGCCTTTGTCAAAGATTAATTGACCATATATGCGTGGGCTTATTTCTGGACTCTCAATTCTGTTCCACTGGTCTATGTGTCTGTCTTTATGCCAGTACCATACTGTTTTGATCACTATAGCTTTGAAATATAGTTTGATATCAGGAAATGTGATGCCTCCAGCTTTGTTCTTTCAGGGGGTTGTTGTGGCTATTTGGAATCCTTTGTGGATCCATACACATATTAAGCTGGCAGCATGCAGTTGCACCGATGCAGGGACTGGCTGTAGGCACACACAGAGGTGTAGGTCAGTGACAGGAGTCAGAACTGGATCCAAGCCTACAAACAGCTGTGCAGGCCTTGGCTGTTGGTGTGCACTTGTGTGGCTACAGAGGCTCCCCATGGGCATATGCCCAGTGGTGGTGGCTGGTGATGCAAGATGGGGCTGGTGGCATGCAGGTGCACAACTGCAGAGGCTAGCTGCACACACATACAGCAATGCAAGCCAATGACAGGATTCAGGGCTGGACCCACGCCCACAAGCCTCTGTGGGGACCTTGGCTGTCTGCATGCACACGCAACTGCAGAGGCTGGGGCTGGCTGCCACTGTGGATCCCTGGCCCTGGTGGGGAGTTGGGGTAGAGGGAGTGGGAAGGAACCCAGGCAACTGGCATCTGCAACCACGATAACTTGTGGGGCAAAAACCTCAGCAGTGAATTCTGCAGGGGGTCTGTGGTGGCTTTACTTTTTTTTTTTCCCATCTCTGCTCTAACACTCAGCACTTTCTGCTCCGTCTTCTTCCTTATCACTGCTTTTTGCACTATGTTGGTCAGTGCCTTTCACACAGTGTGAACACTGTAAATATTTGTTGAATATGGTTACTTCATGAAAGTGCCCATTTTAAAATGAGTGTGCTAATGTGGTAATGGAGAGAAGTGAGTTTTTAACTTTATTAAGACTGAGTTATGGTATTTTTTTAAAATATGGAAAATAAAAAATGCAAAATGTCAAGATCCTTTTATAAAGTGGGGTGCTGGCCTTTCTCCCCCTTTTTTCCCTATAACTGCCTAACAAAATTTGTTTCCAAATTAAGCCAGCAGTAGATTCTTCAGCATTATCACTCAGTGGTAATTTTCTGAGGCTGGTTTATCAACCTCATGTTATAAAATGCGGTGCTTTTCTGTTCAATCCAAGATACCAATTACTCTGGCTGCTTTGAAAAGCATCACAGCAGTATCTCCTCAGTTAGCTCAGTGCATTGAAGTGTGTATAACATCACTAGGCAGAAATAGTCTCTTGTTCCTTCTACTCCAGGCAAATCTGAAAAATGTCTGTGGGGAATTGGATAAACATAGCACAGGCACAAGGGAAGGGGTCTTCTTAATTGCATTTTTAAAAACTGGATTACCCTAATATTCAGTCTGGGATCTGGTAAGTTCTCAGCTCCTTCATCACCACTACCCAGATCTCTTACTTGAAATCCTGCTGACTCCACCTTCCCCCCCGCCCCCCATAGTTTATTCTCCACACAGAAGCCACCTGATCTGATAATGTCATTTGGCTCAAAACCCTCCAGTGGTTTCCCATCTCACTCAAAGTAAAATCCAAGTTCCCATTACATGATCTAATCCCCTGATAACTCTTTGACCTTATTTCCTACCACTCCAACTCTTCATTCCTGATGTATTGGTAGTTTTGCTATTTCTTGAACTCATCATACACACTCCTATCTCGGGGCCTTTGCAGCCTCAGTTCCCTCTGCCAGGAAAACTCTTCCCTCAAATACCCACTTGCTTCATTCTTCATTGCCTGTTTTTTTTTTTTAACATCTTTATTGGAGTATAATTGCTTTACAATGGTGTGTTAGTTTCTGCTTTATAACAAAGTGAATCAGTTTTACATATACATATGTTCCCATATCTCTTCCCTCTTGCATCTCCCTCTCTCCCGCCTTCCCCACCCCACACCTCTAGGTGGTCACAAAGCACAGAGCTGATCTCCCTGTGCTATGCATTTGCTTCCCACTAGCTATCCATTTTACGTTTGGTAGTGTATATATGTCACATCTTACCCTTCCCCCTCCCCAAATCCTCAAGTCCATTCTCTAGTAGGTCTGTGTCTTTACTCCCGTCTTGCCACTAGATTCTTCATGACCTTTTTTTCCTCCTTAGATTCCATATATATGTGTTAGCATACTGTATTTCTTTTTCTCTTTCTGACTTACTTCACTCTGTATGACAGACTCTAACTCCATCCACCTCACTACAAATAACTCCATTTCGTTTCTTTTTATGGCTGAACAATATTCCATTGTATATATATGTGCTACATCTTCTTTATCCATTCATCCGATGATGGACACTTAGGTTGCTTCCATGTCCTGGCTATTGTAAATAGAGCTGCAGTGAACATTGTGGTACATGACTCTTTTTGAATTATGGTTTTCTCAGGGTATATGCCCAGTAGTGGGATTGCTGGGTCATATGGTAGTTCTATTTGTAGTTTTTTAAGGAACCTCCATACTGTTCTCCATAGTGGCTGTATCCATTTACATTCCCACCAACAGTGCAAGAGTGTTCCCTTTTCTCCACACCCTCTCCAGCATTTACTGTTTCTAGATTTTTTGATGATGGCCATTCTGACCGGTGTGAGATGATATCTCATTGTAGTTTTGATTTGCATTTCTCTAATGATTAATGATGTTGAGCATTCTTTCATGTGTTTGTTGGCAGTCTGTATATCTTCTTTGGAGAAATGTCTATTTAGGTCTTCTGCCCATTTTTGGATTGGATTGTTTGTTTTTTTGTTATTGGGCTGCATGAGTTGCTTGTAAATCTTGGAGATTAATCCTTTGTCAGTTGCTTCATTTGCAAATATTTTCTCCCATTCTGAGGGTTGTCTTTTGGTCTTGTTTATGGTTTCCTTTGCTGTGCAAAAGCTTTTAAGTTTCATTAGGTCCCATTTCTTTATTTTTGTTTTTATTTCCATTTCTCTAGGAGGTGGGTCAAAAAGGATCTTGCTGTGATTTATGTCATAGAGTGTTCTGCCTATGTTTTGTTCTAAGAGTTTTATAGTGTCTGGCCTTACATTTAGGTCTTTAATCCATTTTGAGTTTATTTTTGTGTATGGTGTTAGGGAGTGTTCTAATTTCATACTTTTACATGTAGCTGTCCAGTTTTCCCAGCACCACTTATTGAAGAGGCTGTCTTTTCTCCACTGTATATGCTTGCCTCCTTTATCAAAGATAAGGTGACCATATGTGCGTGGGTTTATCTCTGGGCTTTCTATCTTGTTCCATTGATCTATGTCTCTGTTTTTGTGCCAGTACCAAATTGTCTTGATTACTATAGCTTTGTAGTGTAGTCTGAAGTCAGGGAACCTGATTCCTCCAGCTCCATTTTTCGTTCTCAAGATTGCTTTGGTTATTCGGGGTCTTTTGTGTTTCCATACAAATTGTGAAATTCTTTGTTCTAGTTCTGTGAAAAATGCCAGTGGTAGTTTGATAGGGATTGCACTGAATCTGTAGATTGCTTTGGGTAGTAGAGTCATTTTCACAGTGTTGATTCTTCCAATCTAAGAACATGGTATATCTCTCCATCTATTTGTATCATCTTTAATTTCTTTCATCAGTGTCTTATAATTTTCTGCATACAGGTCTTTTGTCTCCTTAGATAGGTTTATTCCTAGATATTTTATTCTGTTTGTTGCAATGGTAAACGGGAGTGTTTTCTTAATTTCACTTTCAGATTTTTCATCATTAGTGTATAGGAATGCAAGAGATTTCTGTGCATTAATTTTGTATCCTGCTACTTTACCAAATTCATTGATTAGCTTTAGTAGTTTTCTGGTAGCATCTTTAGGATTCTCTATGTATAGTATCATGTCATCTGCAAACAGTGACAGCTTTACTTCTTCTTTTCCGATTTGGATTCCTTTTATTTCTTTTTCTTCTCTGATTGCTGTGGTTAACACTTCCAAAACTATGTTGTATAATAGTGGTGAGTTCATTGCCTTTTGATGTCTGTTCAAATGTTACTTTATCTAATAGGACTCTCCTTTCTGATAACAAAAGAATATTCTCTATATCCTTACCACACATTATTCTACATCTGCATTGCAGTATTTGTCATCACCTGGCTGTATATATTTATATTTATACTTAATCCTTGTTTTTTTGCATATTGTCTTTCTCCCCTGACTAGAATGTCAGTTCCATGAGGGCAGGGACTTTGTCTGATTTGCTCTCTCCTGTATCTTTTTGGACCACACCTGGTGTATAGGAAGGTCTTGGCAAACACTTGTTAAATTGTTGACTCCAGGTGCTATAACTACTCCTGCCTAACAGAATTAGCCTCAGGCTCACATAAGCATACACTGGGCTCTATTTTCCTTTGTATTAATACCCAGTGATGTCTAATATGGTCCTTTCATTCCTCTCCAGGACTGAGTAAGCTTCTCATGGGCAGGAACTAGGTTCTGAGTCACTGGATGATGTTTAAAGGGCTAGGACCAGAGGGGAAGGATGATCTTGTAGGTGTTACTGAGTGATTAAAAAGGCAGAGTAGGGAATTCCCTGGTGGTCCAGTGGTTAGGATTCCGTGCTTTCACTGCTGAGGGCCCCGGTTTGATACCTGGTAGGGGAATTAAGGTCCCACAAGCTGCACAGCCAAAAAAAAAAAAAAAATGGGGGGGCAGAGTAGTAATGGACCTCTACAGCACTTTTCCATCCCACATGACCCACATTTCTGCCCAACATGATGGCAACTAAGAGGAATGCTGGTAACCTGTATTGTTTTTTCTTTTTTTCTTTTTCTCAACTGCTGGATTTCTAAGGCCAGAGAATTCCAGCGGCAAATTCCTTATTGTGTGATTTACTAGCACGTCCGTTTTGACAGCTATTTCTCCACAAAGAAGAGTAGGTAATGGAGAGTGGAAAGAAGACTGGTAAATTCTTTTTTTGAAAGCTAGATCAAAACACTTTCAGGGATGTGAAAGGTAGTCAAGCATTCTTTAATCTGTTGGCAACAGTAAAGATCTTTGGAATTTTTAAACTGATCTGACCAAATCTTCAGGAGAGTTGGTACTATTAATACTAAGGATGGTATCATACTAAGGAAAGTTGAGGAGATTTTTTTAAGTTATATGTTTCTTTCCCAAGATGTTTTAGTAGTTGCAAATCTATACATCAGCATACATGATAAAGGTCTTTTCTCCATTTTTTTACCAGACTAGGCCAATGGCTATAAAGTGTGGATATCCAGGAGGTTCACCCAATTTAAGGTTTTGTGTATTACTATTGAGTGACACAGTTGTAATGCTACAAGAGCAATCAATAGGTGTAGTGTTTCAATGTCTCTACTTAAAGGAAACACTGAAAACCACGGTGACTTGTACATTAAAAAAAAAAGAAAAACTTTGTAAGCTTACTCCCAAAATGCCCTGTTTGCACCCACATGGTTAATGGGAACAGAGAAGCATTAAATAAGGACGGCAGGTGTTGTCTCATGGGATTGGTAATTAATTCATTCAATAAATCACTAACAACTTTTCATGGGTAATTATGATACTGAAACACCAATGAAGTCTAGTAAAACTTCAAATCTTTTAAGTTACTACCAGATGTACAAGCTTTGGAATAATTCTTCTCAGTTTCATACCAATAAATACATGCTGTATGTTTTCTTAATTTCAACTGAATATTTTTTAATCTAAAATGAACTTGAGTGGCAATAAAATGGTATCCATAAAAATAAAACCACTGCTTATTTCACATTTGAAAGTTAGGGTTTGGTCATCATAAAGCCTGAGTTAACAGCGTCTCAGACTTATAACTTCTCTATTATACTGAGCATCTGAAATATAGCACTGAAAAAACCCTAGGAAGTGAATCCAGAGTTTTCCCTTAAGAAAACTGAAAAATAGAAAAAATAGCTTCTTAATGTGTTTCCCCACATTGATTCCCCTTTGATTCGGAGAATTCATATCTCCAAGTCTGACCACTCTTTCAATGAACATTTACATAGCCCTTGACCACCCAGGTCTCTCCCTCTCCCATCCATTGAAATTTTATGGGTCTCCATCCTGTTAGGATGGAGTCATTTGACAGAGATAGACTTGAATATTTTGGATAAATCTTGTACAGTTGTTTCCAAATTAATCATTTTAAACTCCTTCCTGCATCTCAACACCAACATTAACCATTAAACCATAAATTAAAAGGTGGAATAAGGGACTTCTGGTCTCCAGTTCCCCACATAAGGAGCAAGGAAGTCACCACTCTCTCCTAATAATAAGCAAACACCTGAACAGACTGAAAAATCAACAGTTCTTCTTGGATCCAGAAGAGAGGAGACAGGGCAAATTGTTGCCCTCAAGATTGGAGAGACAGACAAGTGAATACAAGGAGTTGCAGTTCACCTGAGCAGAGACTCACAAGTGGAAACCACTGTGGGAACCAGTGCCAGGATAGGAAAACGTGAACTGTAATTGGCAAATATAGGCTCAGCCAGGACAACTCTAAGAGTTACAAACTCCAGGGGGACCCAGTCATGGGGGACCCCACAATATTATGAGATTTACCTCTAGGAGTTCTACCAGATTCCCACAGTAAATATCAGAGAAAAATCACCTTGGGATTCCTGCAGGGGGAGGGGAAAAGTAACCAATCTGAAACATTACAGAGCACTCTGTTCTTAAGGTCTGAGGGGACATGAGTTAATCAGTGCCTAACCAGCTGGGGTATTACCATAGCCTAACTAATCTGGGGAAGGAAAATACCCAATTCCAGCCCACTCTAGCCATCTTGTCGTACAGAAGGGGAGAGAAAAAACTGAAAAACACCTGTGAAGTTTACAGTGCAGAAGCACAGGCTTACTAAAGATTGAGACCTAATTATAGGACTATAGAATGCTTCCCCTTATCTCACACCTCACCACCTATTACTAAAGGCTTATTTACAGCAGTTATTTTACACAGTATATCATGTCCAACTTTCAAGAAAAAAAAAATACAAGGCATACCAAAAGGCAAAAAAACACAATTTGAAGAGACAGAGCAAGCATCAGAACCAGACTCAGGTGTGGCTAGGACGTTATAATTATCACACCAGTAATTTAAAACCACTATGATTAATATGTTAAGGGTTCTAATGGATAAAGTAGACAGCATGCAAGAACAGATGGACAATGTAAGCAGAGGTATGGAAATCCTAAGAAAGAACCAAAAAGAAATGCTAGAGATCAAAAACACTGTAGCAGAAATGAAGAATGCCTTTGGTAGATTTATTAATAGATCAGACATGGCTAAGGAAAGAATCTCTGAACGAGAGGATATATTACTAGAAAACTCAAAACTGGAAAATCAAAGCGAACAAAGACTGGAAAAACAATTGAACAGAATGTCCAAGGACTGTTGGACAACTACAAAAAGTGTAACATACATGCAATGGGAATACCAGAAGAAGAAGGAAAGGAGAAAGAAATAGAAAAAATATTTAAAACAATAATGACTGAGAATTTCCCCAAAATTAATGTCAGACACCAAATCACAAATCCAGGAGGCTCAGAGAGCACCAAGCAAGATCAATGCCAAACTTATATATACATATATAAATATCCAAACTACAGAATTACAGATATATATATACACATACACACACAGACACACACACACACACACACAGAGGGGAAAACACCTTTCCTATAGAGGAACAAAGATAAGAGTTACATCTGACATCTCCTCAGAAACCTGCAAGCAAGATGAGAATGGAGTGAAATATTTAATGTTTTGAGAGAAAAAGATCACCAACCTAGAATTATGTACCCTGCAAAATTATCCTTCAAAAGTGAAGGAGAAATGAAGACTTTCTCAGGCAAACAAAAATTGAGGAGAAAGACAAATACAGTATGATATTACTTGTATCTAGAAAAGCCAATCTCATAGAAACAGAGAGTAGAATGGTGGTCACCAGGGGCTTGGGGGTGGGGGAATTGGGGAGATGTTGTTTGAGAGTACAAAATTGCACCTGGAAGATGAATAAGTTCTAGATATCTAATACACACCATAGTGATTATAGTCAACAATACTGTATTGTAAACTGCAAGGAAGCTAGGAGACTTGATCTTAACTATTCTTACCACAAAAAAGAAATAATAATGTGATGTGATAGGGATCTTAGCTAACACCTCAATGATAATCATATTGCAATATATAAGTATATCAAATCGACATGTTGTACACCTTAAAGTTACACAATGTTATGTGTCAATTATATCTCAATAAAAAATTAAGGAAATTTGTTGTCAGTAGACCTACTTTGCAGGAAATGGTAAAAGAAGTTCTTTTAGGGAGAAGGGAAACAATATAGGTAGAAACTCAGATCTACATAAAGAAAAGAAGAGTTTAAAAGAAAGAATAAGTAAAGCTAAAATTAAAACTTTTTTTCTTATTCTTAATTGGCCTAACAGTTACTTCACAAATATAACAACAATGTACTCAATTATATATGCTTAGGTATAATTATGTATAATTGAAATGAATGACAGCAATCGTACAAAGACTGGGAGGAAGGAATTATTATAATCTGGTTATTATAAAGTACTCACACTACCTGTAAGTGGTATAGTGTTGGTTGAAAGTGGACTTGGATTACTTGTAAAATGTATATTGCAAACTCTAGTGCAATCACTAAAACTGTTTTTTTTTTAAGTATAACCAATATGCTAAAAAGGAGAGAAAATGGAATCATATAAAATGCTCAATTAAACCAAAAAATGAAGAAAAAGAGTAAAAGACAGAAACAGGAACAGAAACCAAGGGCAACAAATAAGAAACAGTAATGAATATGGTAGATATTAATCCAAATATATCAGTAATCCCTTTGAGGGTCAAGCATCTAAATGTTCCAGTTAAAAGACAGAGATTGTTAGAATGGATCAAAAAATATGATCCAACTATATGCTGTCTACAAGAAACCCATCTTAAATATAAAGACACATATAGATTAAAAGTAAATAGATGGAGGAAAATATACCATGCTAACACCTTTATAGGAAAGAAGGAGTAGCTTTATTAATTTCAGACAGAGTAGACTTCAAAGTAAAAATGTTATCAGGGATAAAGAGGGACATTACATAACGACAAAGGAGTCAATTCTCCAAGATGACATGAGAATTCTTAACATGTATGTGCCTAACAACAGAACATCAAATTACACGAGGCAAAAACTGATAGAACTGCAAGGAGAAATAGATGAATCCACTATCATGGTTGAAGACATGAACACCCCTTTATCAGAAATACACAGACCCAGCAAGCAGAAAACAGTAAGGGCATAGGTGAACTCAACAACACCATTAATCTACTGAGTACAATAGATAGGCTACTTCATCCAGTAACAGCAGAATACACATTTTGGGGGGCTCACATGGAACATTTACCAAGATAGACCACATGCTGAGCCATAAAACATACCTTAA
Source organism: Eschrichtius robustus (assembly GCF_028021215.1). Taxonomy (NCBI): domain Eukaryota; kingdom Metazoa; phylum Chordata; class Mammalia; order Artiodactyla; family Eschrichtiidae; genus Eschrichtius; species Eschrichtius robustus. The sequence goes on from NC_090845.1 coordinate 43,076,119, forward strand.
CCCATTAAAAAAATAGAAATCATACAATGTCTCCATTCAGACCACAGTGGAATTAGACTAGAAATCAATAACATAAAGATAGCTGAAAAATCCCCAAATATATGGAGATTAAACAACACACTTCTAAATAGCACATGGGTCAAAGGAAAAAAATCTCAAGAGAAATGAAAAGTATTTTGAAATAAATAAAAATGAAAATATAATTTATCAAATTTGTGGGATGCAGTGAAAGCAGTCATCAGAAGAAAATTCATAGCATTGAATGCATATATTAGAAAATAAAAAAGATCTAAGATCAGTAATCTAAGCTTCTACCTTAGGAAATTAGAAAAAGAAGAGAATTAAATCCAAAGTAACCAGATTAAAGGAAATTCTAAGAATCACAGCAGAATCAATAAAATCGAAAACAGGACATCAATAGAGAAAATCAACAAAACCAAAAGCTGGCTCTTTGAAAAGATCAATAAAATCAACAAGCCTCTAGCCAGGCTAAGAAAAAAGAGAAAGAACACAAATACTAATATCAGAAATGAAAGAGGGGACATCACTGCAGGTGCCATGGAAATTTAAAGGATAATAATAAAGGATAATAAAGTAATACTCTATGCCCACAAATTTGATAACCTGGGTGAAATGGATCAATTCTTTGAAAGACACAACTTGTGAAAACTAACACAAGAAGAAATAGATGATCTGAATAGACCTGTATTGATTAAGGAAATTGAATGAATAATTAATAACCACTCAAAACAGAAAACACCAAGCCCAGATGGGTTCACTGGTGAATTCTACCAAACATTTAAGGAAGAAATTATACCAATTCTCACAATCTCTTTCAGAGACTAGAAGCAGCATGAATACTTTCCAAATCATTCTATGAGGCCAGTATTACCCAAATACCAAAACAGGACAAAGACGTTACAAGATAAGGAAACTACAGGCCAATATCTCTCATGAATAGAGATGCAAAAATCCTCAGCAAAATATTAGCAAATTTAATCCAAAAAAGTATGAAAAGAATTATACACCATAACCAAGTAGTATTTACCCCAGGTACGCAAGGCTGGTTCAACATTCAAAAATCAATGTAACCCATCATATCAACAGACTAAAAAAGAAAAATCACATGATCATATCAGTAGATACAGAAGAAGCATTTGACGAAATCCAACCCTCATTCATGATAAAAAAATTTTTAAAAACTCAGTAAGCTAGGAATAGAGGGGAACTGTCTCAATGTGATAAAGACTATCTACCAAAACCTACAGCTAACGTCATATTTAATGGTGAGAAATTCAAAGCTTTCCCACTAGCGTCAGGTACAAGAAAGGAGGTTTGCTCTCACCACTCCTTTTTAACATCATACTGGAAGTCCTTGCTAGTGCAATAAGGCAAGAAAAGGAAATAAAAATTATACGAATTGGAAAGGAAGACATAAAACTGTCTATTTTCACAGATGTCATGATTGTCTATATAAAAATTCTGAAAGAATTGACCAAAAAACTCCTGGAACTAATAAGCAATTATAGCAAGATTGCAGGATGCATGGTAAATTTTAAAAAGTCAATCACTTTCTCGTACATTGACAATGATTAAGTGGTATTTGAAATAAAAACACAATACCATTTACATTAGCACCTCCCCCAAAAAATGTAAGTATAAATCTAACAAAATGTGTACAAGATCTATATGAGGAATACTACAATAGTCTGATGAGTGAAATCAAAGGACTAAAAAAAATAGAAAGATATTCCACGTTCATGGATAAGAAGAATTAATATTGTCAAAATATCAGTTCTTTCAACTTGATCTATAGTTTCAATACAATCTCAATCAATAATCCAGCAAGTTTTTTTGTGGATATTGACAAACTCTTTCAAATTTTTTTGGAGAGGTAAAAAACCCAGAATAACCAACACAATACTGAAGAAGAATAAAGTTGGAGTACTGACACTACCCAACTTCGAGACTTACTATAAGGCTATGGTAATCAAGACAGTATGGTATTGGTGAAAGAATAGACAAATAGATCAATAGAACAGAATAGAGAGCCCAGAAATAGACACACATAAATATAGTCAACTGATGTTTGACAAAGGGGCAAAGGTAATATTATGGAACAAAGATAGTCTTTTCAGCAAATGGTGCTGGAACAACTGGATATCCACATGCAAAAAAATGAATCTAGACACACACCTTACAACTGTCACAAAATTAACTAAAAAATGGATCATAGACCTAAATGTAAAATGAAAAACTATAAAACTTCTAGAAGATAACATAGGAGAAAACCTACATGAATTTGGCTATTGTGATGCCTTTTTAGATCAACACCAAAGATATGATCCATGAAAGAATAATTGATAAGCTGGACTTCATTATAATTAAAAACACCTGCTCTGCAAAACACAATATCCAGAGAATTAGAAGACAAGCCACTGACTGGGAGAAAATATTTGCAAAAGATACATCTGATAAAGGTCTATTATCTAAAATATACAAAGAACTGTGAAGACTCAACAATAAGAAGACAAATAACCTGTTTAAAAATGGGCCAAAGACTTTTACAGACTCCTCACGAAAGAAGCTACGTAGATTGCAATAAGCATAAGAAAAGATGCTCCACATCATATGTCATCAAAGAAATACAAATTAAGACAACAGTGAGATACCACTACACACCTATTAGAATGGCCAAAATCTGGAACACTACAACACCAAATTCTAGCAAGGATGTGGAACAATAAGAAGTCTCATACATTGCTGGCGGGAATGCAAAATGATTACAGCCACTTTGGAAGACAGTTTGGTGGTTTATTACAAAACTAAACATACTCTTCCTTAACGATCCAGCAGTCATGCTCATTGGTACTTACCCAAAGGAACTGAAAACTTATGTACACAGAAACACCTGCTCATGGATGTTTACATCAGCTTTGTTCATAATTGCCAAAACTTGGAAGCAACCAAGATGTCCTTCAGTAGGTGGTACATCCAGACAACGGAATATTATTCAACACTAAAAATAAATGAGCTATCAAGCCATGAAAAGATATGGAAGAAATTTAAATGTATTTTACTAAGTGAAAGAAGCCAATCTGATAAGGTTCCATAAAGTATGATTCCAACCATATGACTTTCTGGAAGAGGCAAAACTGTGGAGACATTAAAAAGATCAGTGGTTTCCACGGGTAGAGGTAAGAGGATTTTTTTTTTTTTTTAATCACTCTATTTCGAGGAGGGTTCTTTTTTTTTTTTTTTTTTAATTTTTTATTTATTTATTTATTTATTTATTTATGGCTGTGTTGGGTCTTCGTTTCTGTGCGAGGGCTTTCCCCAGTTGCGGCAAGTGGGGGCCACTCTTCATCGCGGTGCGCGGGCCTCTCACTATTGCAACCTCTCTTGTTGCAGAGCACAGGCTCCAGACGCGCAGGCTCAGTAATTGTGGCTCACGGGCCCAGTTGCTCCGCGGCATGCGGGATCCTCCCAGACCAGGGCTCGAACCCGTGTCCCCTGCATTGGCAGGCAGATTCCCAACCACTGCGCCACTAGGGAAGCCCAAGAGGATTTTTAAGGCAGTGAAAATACTATGTATATTATAATGATGGATCTATATCTCATACATTTGTCCAAACCCATCAAAGGTACAATATCAAGAGTGAATCCTAAGGTAAACTATGGATTGGGGTAATTATGATATGCCTGTATAGGTTCATCCTTCATTTAGAAAAATGTACCATTCTGGTAAGTGATGTTGATAATGGTGGAGGCTATGCATGTATAGAGCAGGGGATACAGGGAAAATCTCTGTACCTCCCTCTGAATTTTGTTCTCAGTCTAAACCTGTTCTAAAAAAATAGTCTAAAAATAAGGAAACCCAATGTAGGGATAAATGAACAGTCCCACAGTTCCTCTACATACACGTCCACACACCAGAATTAGAGTTGGTATCACACTGGTTATAAGTTTAACAGGAAACCTTCCAGACCTTTACAATTAAAGAAAAAATTTTAAATACCAATGGTCTCAACAATGCAAAAAGAAGTGAAATATAATAGAAAGTGCTAGAGTACACAGCATGTAGTGAAGATAAATACCATTTCAAGAAGGTTATATTTATATATTTCGAGAAGGTTTTATATATATGTATATTTATATACAAAATCTTACACACAAACATACATACACATACACAAACATGCATACAAGTATGTGTCTGCTGTATCACCGTGCATTTAATGCATTTCTCCCTATCAGTCATGGTCAAAAAGCTTGAAAGAGAATTTGAGTGAGCCCGAGAAAAGACAAGCCTTTCAAATGATGTCTTCCAGGGAACTACTTGATAATGACTCCTATTTAGGAGTAAAGTTTTAAAAGATTTCCAGCCCTCCTCTGCTTTTCGCAGTACTGAGAATGTAGGCTGTTATTTTTCAAGAGGCTGTGGAGCTGTGGCGACATGGATGGGACTAAGGTACGTTTAAATGCCACAAATCTTGCTGTTCCTATCAAGATGCAGCCACTTTTCTGGACTAAATACTCCCCCGTGTTGCTGCAAGCCTTTAGCTAGTTTCCAGAGTACTATAAAAGTTGATTTTGACAATTTCTGTCAATTTTCTCATTGCTTTTACGAAGCAGCAAATTTTCTGAGTTCTTTACTCCAACGTTCTCACTAATGTCTCCTCCTGTTATTTTTTGACATTTCATCTCGTAATGGAAAATCATCCATTTTTTAAAAAGCAAAATTTCAGAGTTCCTTATTTGAACGTTTTCACTGATGCCTCCCCCCTTATATTTTGACATTTCATCTTGTAATGAAAAATCATCTATTTTTTAAAAAGAGTTTTTTATTTGTTCGTTTTGTTAACCCAACTGTGGCTAGAATGACTTCATTAATGAAAATCTTTACTTTTGAAGCCAAATTTGACACACCATATTATTATTCCTTTAGACATTCTCACTGAAAAAGAAGTAAAATTAAGAGAACAAATTTAAAAGTCTGAATCAACATTTCCAGAATCATAGATACAAAGAATCATAAATGTACACAGCGTCTTGAAGATGGTAAATTATATAGAAGCAAGCAAAAAGAAAAAAGCAATTTCTGCCTAGAAGAGTTTAGATTCTATATAATGCTGAGATGGTGACACAAGCTATTTCAAGTTAAAATTAAGACTGACACAGCAATGAACCAAATTGTATTTCAACTTACTCTGAAGATGCTCTAAGTATGAAATAAAGTGTCAACTTGTCTTAATTTGGACTTCTTTATTACCTTTAAAAGTTAACCTGAAACATATTAGTTCTATCATTTGAAACTGAGTTTTAGTCTATTTCCAAGTCTTATACATTCTTCCTAAAGAAAATGGTTAAAGCTTTTGTGAAAAATTTGCCTTCAATAGGTCAATAATGAAACTACTTGAAATGCAACTGAAATTTGAGTCATTTTAAATGCAAAATATCTGTGACTTTCTCACATAATGTTTATATAATGATATAATCATTAACAGATCTGAGGTGGGATGTGGATTTCATTTCAAAATCTTTTATAAACTTGCTGTCAGAATATGGAAGTGTGTGTTTGTGTGTGTGTGTGTGTGTGTGTGCGTGTGCGCTAAAAAAACAGCTTGCCTTATTCGGTATTTGAACATGTCTTATATTTCCAATTAACAGTAATGGAAGTGTTGGCTGAAAATTGATCAGATTAGTGGCATGTGGGTGGGATTCCGGCAGCATCCAAATATTCACATGAAAAATAAATGCAAACCCTGGAGCAAAAAATTCTTCCCTGCATGGAGGACTTGGCCACATGTCATAGCTGGAAACTGTGCAGAGACAAAATGTGCAAGATGCACTACATTTCAATTCTCTGCACTTTCAGCACCCTCCAAAATATTCTCTCTGTGCAAAATGGTGATACAAATTCTGTTGCCAATATTCAAATTTAAGATGAAAATAGAAGCTCTGAGGACAATCCCTGAGTCCCTCATCCTTAGATTTCAGAGGCAGACGATGCCTTGAGATGTTAGTTTGGGGCCTAGAATTTTTATTCTAGTTTGTTCTGTAAATAGGTGTTTTACTTCATGGAGGAAACAGAGGGAGTGTTCTGATTATTATGATTAAAAAAAAAATGTACAGACTCCCCTTGCATGCAAAACAAGTCATCAAGTCATCATACAGGGAGTTAACATTCACAGGCGTAGTCCTCCAGACATTTCAAGCATGAAGTAGACAGCATTGCCATGGTTACGCATAAAGGAGGGCTGCACAAAGCAAGCCCATTACACAACGTTATGCACATACTGTGGGTAGTGCAGGAAGCAGTTAGAAGGCTGTATGTTTAGAGGATGTGGAAATATGAAGACATGCCCTGTCATGGCATGGTCATGACTCTCTAACTCAGTTTATAAGCACCGATGTGGTCTCATTCTTTAATGGTTCAAGGCATAATTAAGCTGAATTCTGACTACACACTCAGAATAATTCATTTATTCAAGTATCAAATATTAATTGAGTACCCACTATGTGTCAGGAATGGTTCATAGAGAAACCATTGGGCATTTGGGAAACAGAACTACAAAACACTTCCCAGCGAAGACTGCATTTAGAAGTTCTCTACAAGCAACCAAGAAGCAGGATTTTGCAATTGAAATTTGTAACTGAAGAAGAGTGAAATTCATTCATTAATATGTACTAGTATGTTCCTCCCCTGCCACACTTTCAACACTGGGCCTTGAAGACTTAATGGCATTTAGATAGATGGATGGGGAAAGCCTTTCTGATGAGGGGAACAGCATGAGCAAAGGGATAGACGCAGGACTATATAGAACACAATGAGAAACCCAGACTTCTTAAAACGAAATAACTTGAAGGTCTCAGTTATCTGATAAAAATATGGAATGGTTTCTGTATAAATTTAATTTAAGTGAGAAATGCAAATATAAAATTGCCACATTCTACCAGTAGACTTCTTCTCTAGAAATGTAGTCCAACATTTTAATCAAATAAGACACTGTATATAAAAACGTTTTGAAAGATCTTAAGTGCTCTAAAAAGTGCCTTATTTAGTGCATTATTGAGTCTTATCTTCCTTACCTACTCCATGAAAGGAAGCAAGAATGAGAAGAAGAAAACTGGCGTGCTGGCCACTATTTGGCTGTGTCTTCCTGAAACTGGAATCTTTTCTGAAGTTTTAGTTTTCTTTCTCTTCATTTCTTTTCTTTTCTCTTCCTTTCCTTTTCTTCCTTTTCCTTTCCTTCCCTTTCCTATCCTTCCTTCATTCAAAAGATATTTAATTAGTGCCTTATTTTTGCCAGGTTCTCTCTGCTAGGGATATAGCAGTAAACAAAACAGGCAAAAATTCTTGCCCCCATGCATCTTAAATTAAGTAGGGAAGAGAATAGGAAGTGTGTATGTAGGGTGGGGGAGGGGAGTTGTAATTACAAAGAGATGACCTCATTGAAAAGGTAATATTTTGACAAAAACTTGGAGTGATCCATTTAGATATCTGGAAGACTATTCTAGGCAGAGGGAACAGCTAGTGCAAAGGCCCTGAGGCAAGTTTCTGCCAGGATGTTCAATGAACAGCTAAGCAGTCAACGTAGTAACAGCAGAAGTTACAGAGGGAGAGAGTTGAAGTCAAAGAGATGTGTGTATGTGTGTACATTGTGTGTTGGGGAAAGGGTACAGATGGTGTAGGCCCTTGTAGGCTTTTACGCTGAGTGAAATGGGAAGCCATTGCTCATTTTGTTTTTGACATGAGTGTATTTGATGATGCAGTCCATTAAAAAGATTTCTATGTTTTAAATGCTAAAAGCATAAACAGAAATATATCAAATAGTGACATGGGGGGAAATATGGAGCTTTGATTTCAGTTCAGTGCATTAATATCTATTTGCAATCTGTTTTAATCAGAGGAAGGCCTCCAATCTACTACTTTGTGATGAATCTGCCCATCTCCCAACTCTACCAAAGACAGGATATCCTCTGATGAGTATTCACTCCCCATTGTCTATAGCCCATCCAAATGTGAGGGGATGTAGGAGGACACCACGAGTGTGGTTCTTCCCCAAGGGTTCCTGTAAATTTCTCCATCGCCTTTTACTCCCTGCTCCACTTCCAAGCCAGTGATCTAAGAGGTTTGCCTCTCCTTCATACAAGCGTGCAAGCTACACAAAAGCAGGAGCCTTGTCTATCTTGTTCAGCACGGTATCCCAGAGGCTAGAAGATTCCTTGACCAGAGGACTTTGTTGTATTAATTTATAAAAGAAAGTTAGCCCCTCAAACATAATAGTTGAGAATCCTTAATCCAGGGGTACTCAAATTTTAATATATCTACAGGAAACTTTCTTCAGTCCAAATAAATGATCCTACCAAACAGTGATTATATTAGTCAGGGTTCTCCAGGACAGAACCAATAGGATGGATATCTATCTATTCATCTGTCTATCTCATATACACTTATTATATATATCAATCATATTTATTATAGATTTATATGATTTCTTGGAATTGGCTTATGTGATTATGGAGTCTGATTCTACTAAACAGTGGTTGTATTAGTCAGGGTTCTCTGGAGAACCCAGAGAAATCAGTATATACAATAAATCATATATATATGATATATATAATAATAATATGTATATAACCAATAGCATATGCACATATATAGAAGTATATAATAGTGTTTATAATATTTAAAACCAATAGTGTGTGTATATAGATTTTATATATATATATATATATATATATATATATGTATATATGTATGAGGCTAAGAAGTCCCAAGACCTGCAGTCAGCAAGCTAGAGACCCAGGAGAACCAATGTAAATTCTAATTTGAGTCTACATCTTAAGGCAGGAGAAGACTGTCGTCTCAGATCAAAGACAATATACTCAGTCTACCAATTCAAATGTTAGTCTCATCCAGAAGCATTCTCACAGACACACCCAGAATAATGTTTAACCAAACGCCTAACCAAAACTGGGCACCCATGGCCCAGTCAAGTTGGCACACAAAATTAACCATCACAGTGTTGTACAAAGGGTGGGGCAGTAGGAAGTGATATGCCATGGATACAAGCAATAATGGGGTATATTGTCTGTAGAGAATGTAAAAAATAAAATCAACTGAAATCAACCTTATTTTTATTATTATCATGTACTAGCAATTCTATCAATATCAGTAATTACATAATTCTTCCTCCGCCAATCTTTTGTTTGTCTCAATTCTAAGCAATTACTGCAATTATTGATGAGGTTTTTAAAATTGTGGTAAAATATATATAAAATAAAATTTACCATATTAACCATTTTTAAGTGTACAGTTCAGTGGCATTAAGTACATTCTGACTTCTGACTTACTTTTGTGCATATTCTATAGGTATTTTCTTTGTGGTTACCATGGGAATTACATATAATTTTGTCATACAGTGGAGTGGGATGTTAAAATATTATCCACTCTGGGTATCAAATATGCAAGGTTTGCCACTGACATTTGAGTAAAACCATATTCAACAGTGAGCTGATCATTTAGAGAATGGTATTCTCACCCAATACTCATATTCATTCCTAGAGGAATCCTCACCCTCTCAAATGTTAAAATGCAGACCTTCTCGCCTTGGAGTTGTGGCAGAGTTTCTAAAACTGTCACATTCCAAAACAAGGTGCCAGAAAATCTACAGAGGACTTGCAGAAGAGGTGGCAAAAGCTGGTTTGCTCCCCTCAGGTCATCACATGTACAGGGCATACAAGATTAATAAGGAGAAATTGATAGGGAAAATTTCTTTAGAGAAGCATTCAGTGAAGTACTGTCATGTTTCCCTATTTTCCTTTTCCTTGGTTGAGTGGTTTAAGAAAACCACCTGGACATCTGTGCCCTCTGAAATTTGGAGGCTGCAGGGATTGGAATGGAATTGGGCTCACAGGCTTTCCTTAGGGCAAAGCAAGAAGAAAGGCTACTATGGAAGTGAGCCACACTCTCATGAGTGGAGTGGGGAGGTTGGTGGTGGAGTATGGGGGGTGCAAAGATACAAAATTTATTGAGAATCTCATGTCATCTTCAATCATATTAGACTCAATGCCCTCTTTTTATAATAAATATTTTATAATACTCCTCTTTAATATCCTGAAATGAAATTTATAAATAATATAACCTACACATAATTTGAAAAATAAAGAAATGTGATGCTATAACTGTAATATGGAGAAATAAAAGAAAGGAAAGTACTTTATATATTAAAATATTACACATTTTGATATATGAATACTTTGGCATGACTACAGTAGATGGTGACATAATGAATCAAATACTTGCAACTACTTGTAATGAACAAATCTAGATTGAAGTAACACTATTCATTTGAATATAGTCAATGGTTTTTCTTCATATTTAACCATTTGAAATAAGAACAAAATATAACTATATATCTAACTATATATATATATGTATCTACCATGAATGCAACAGCTACTAATAAAGTCTGTTACAAATGTGTTGTATTGGTTATTTACATGACACAAATGATGTGTCTGTCAGTAAAATGATTTTCCAAAATGGTGAACAGTTCTTTGTAAAGTTCTGAACAAGACAATATCCAATAGTCCTTTGACTTATTCAGTGTTTGCAATTTTGGAAAATTGAGTATATAGTAAACCAGTGGAAAAAATACTTTGTATTTATATGTTTTTCATCTACATGAATATCCAGCAAGACATTCAAAATCCATGCCGTACCACGAACAAGTGTTCACTTACTGGCAGAAACCCTATTCTATCTGGCCCTTATCTAGACAAATGCCATTAAATCTCACCCACTATGAATGCAACAACCAAAAGTGCCCCATGAATTTCTAATGCCCACCATCCAGTGAGTGGTGCCTCATTTGTTGAGAAACACAGCTTTAGAATTACTGGACATTTTCATATCTAAAAGCCATCAAATAAGCCATGCGATCTGTCCAAGATTTCATTCAGGGCCAAGGAAGAAACAATTTGACAAAAGAGCAGTAGTAAGAAAGAGTAAAGTTGCTTTCTGCTTGCACTCTCTATGGAATTTCGCTACTTCAATGAAAATCTGTTGTATTAACAATAACGCAAGCAATACTAGAACGATGGTTAGTTCTAGTAACCAGCAAACACAAGAACTCAGAGGTAGAAATACTTGCCATGTTTAAGGAAAAATAAAATGGCTAGAATGGCTGGAGTGTAATGGTAGGAATGTAGAAAGCAAGGGGAAAAGTGAAAGGATTTAAGGTAAAAGAGTGATTACAAGATGTAAGGCCTTGTAGGCCTTGGAAAGGGGTTTCAATTTTATTTGAGATGCAGTGGAAGGGAGAGATATGACATGAACTGATTTGCACTTATAAAAAAGTATCAAAGTTATACTGATCTGAGAAGTATAGGTTGTAAGGAAATAAGAATGGCTGCAGGGTAAACATTTAAAAGGTGATTTCACTCTTCCAGGCAAGGGCTGGGGCTAGAATAGAAGCAGCCAAAATGAAAATACTAAAAGAGATCGAAGAGGCTGAGGTGATTGTACTTGCTGATGAATGGGTGTGGATGGAAGGGGGCTAGAAGCCGTAATGGCCTTGACCCACTGTGAGGGTGATGATACCCTGGACTGGCATGGGGTAGATACTTGAGCATAGAATTTGATAGACCATTAAAAAGACAATTTTTCCCTTTCATCAAAATATGTCTTCTTAGGGGAAAGACAAATGTGTTAAGTAGATAGTTACGGACTTCCAATTAGAAAATAGCCATCTCAGAATCTTCATCCTCACTGTCACGGATTAATACCCTTACAGGTATTAATACCTTTAGCATAAACTGGCCTGAATCTAGCTTTCAGCAATTTCCATCTGAGTTCAAGTCGAAATCTTGCCTCTCCCTTATTTTTAAACCAGGATTTCAACATAATTCCTTTATCCATAAAACTTTCATAAGGATAACTAATTCCATAAGATATTATGAGAATTAATTATTAAATGATTATACGACCCTCAGCAAATATTAAAACTGATATTGTAAGGGGAGCTGCTTTTAAAATGGAAAAGTGTTTCTTGGTATCTCTAAGATTAAGAAAATCAATAATCATGTGCTCCTCTCATTAAGTCTGGGGAACAATTGCCACACACAGGTGTTGGAAGGGGGATCATGTATGGGTGGGCATGAAGATGAGCCAGCTGGGCATGGTTCCACTCCCAAATGAGCCTCCAAATTATTGTCCATATGTGGAAACAAAAACAAAAAGCAACCTGAATTAACACTGAATTTAGACCCTAGTCAAGGTGAGTAAAAGGGTCAAAATATTGTGTCTGTTCAATTTGTTGTAGCTCCTTCAAGATGCCATTTTTCCTGGCAAAGTACAAATACCACTGCTTGAAAGTAACTGTTATGGGGCTCCCAGTTTCCTGAACATGTCAATGTGAAGGGCCAGGGCTCCTTTGGGGTGTTGCTAGAGCAAACACACACATTAGCTCAGGTTCTGTGGGGTAAAGTTGAACAAGGGAAAGAAAGGTCCAAATCACAGGATGTGATCACATCTTGGTAAGTGGCAAAGGGAGAGGCACAGCATGAAGACAATTGCAGTTTATCATTGGAGAAGGGGCTAAAGACGGATAGGAGGAGCAAGTAGAAAGGGGGGCTGAGGGCACCAGAGATCATGTCCACTATTACACTATTTTTCCTAGGGCTGGCTGATAAGAGAGATGGCAGTGGAGAGGTTAACTCGGGGGAAACAGGGTTTTGTCATGAGACTCTCTAAGGTAATAGAACAGTGAGAAAGTTTTCCTCCTCCCAACCTCCTTACCATCCCATCATTAGCCACCCTTTACGTCCCTCTGTCTGCTTCTCTCAGTGGTGGAGCTGAAGTAACCAAAAATATAATCAGTGGGTAAACCCCGCCACTGGTGGTGCCCACTGATTGAAATCTTCCCTAGTGAGCCATTTGGCTTTCACACCTCAGCTAGTCACCCAGAGAATCTGAGCCCCAGGAACTCCTTTGATGAACAGATTGCCTTTTGTCTAGTTGAGAGCAACAAGGGGAGAAAACAGAGACCTTAGAGGGAATTGCAATCTAGTCTTTTTTTTTTTTTTTAATGAATTAACATGTTTTTATTTATTTATTTATTTTTGGCTGTGTTGGGTCTTCGTTTCTGTGCGGGGGCCACTCTTCATTGCAGTGCGTGGGCCTCTCACTATCGTGGCCTCTCTCGTTGCAGAGCACAGGCTCCAGACGCGCAGGCTCAGTAGTTGTGGCTCACGGGCCTAGTTGCTCCGCGGCATGTGGGATCTTCCCAGACCAGGGCTCGAACCCGTGTCCCCTGCATTGGCAGGCAGATTCTCAACCACTGCACCACCAGGGAAGCCCCTGCAATCTATTCTTAATCTATCTTCTGCAAGACAGCTTGCTTGGGCTGAGAAGATAAGCAGTGTCTGTTCTGAGCTGTCTTATAAAGTATTGGGTTTAGTTGAAGAGTAGCCATGTGAAAAGGGCAAGTTGATGACTTAAACAAGTTTTCTTTAATATTTCTGAATCATTTCTTCAGTTGTAAGAGAAATTAATAGCATGCTGGATTTGTACCAATTGTTGGAATCATGGTATGGCTGAAACAGATTAAAAATAAAGTGCTTGCCTCTGGTCAAAGTTCACACTAGGCTTGCACATTCTTATGGAATATCAGACTACGGTAGGCCCCTTTAGTTCTGAAAACCAAATGAATCTTTTTCTATCTATGGGAGCATGCATGAATTTGTTTAATCAGGCCTGTGACTGTCAGTATTATCTGGGCATAGGGTTCAGTCAGCTGCACACAATTGGGCACAGAGCATGTGCCCTGGAAAAATATGGGTGTGGAGTCCTATGTTCTCTCTTTGCCTTATTTCACTGTCCTTATCCTTGCCCCCCACACCCCTTCCTACACACTCAGTCCCTGGCCTTGAGCCCTGCTACCTCTTTCCCCATCCTCATTCTTATAGCTGTTGACAGGCTCATGCCTGGACCTCCCCAGGCTCCCTTAGGACATTTCAGTACAATCCTGGTTGTTCTTGCTACCTCTGGTTTCTCCTCAAAAAGCCCTATTACTGTTCACCATATGCTTACTGGATGTTCACTGCATGCTCACTGCAGTCCAGACATTGAGCCAAGCACTTTTCATGCATTACTTCATTAACTTCAAAACAACCCTACGAATAGCTCCAATTTGCAGATGGGAAAACTGAGATCCAGAGAGCTTGGGTAACAGGTCTTAGGAGACAGAGCTAGTAGAGGTGCATTTTTTTAGCATATGGAACACTAAAATTTATTCACTTTATTTATATATTTAACTCAGGACTGCCCGATCCCCAATTGTGAGCTCATAACCATCACAGTACACGTTCTCCAGTTCACCTCACACACTGACTACAGAATTATCTTTGTATTGATAAAACACTGTACAATACCAAGTTATTCACCTCCTTAAAGCCTTCAGTCATCCACTCTAGAACTATGCCTTTAAACCAAATTAAACAATTTGCCTCAGATACTCAGACTCTGTTTACATGAAATGGATGAGATTTCACAGCCTTGCTTGGCTCTAGTTTCTTATTCTATTTCAGTTCTGCCTAAGTCCCAATCTGTGGGGAGTTTTTCTTCTGCTTTTGGTCTTTCTCCTATCTGCTCGCACTTGATGATTAAGCTCAGTTTTCTCAGATTTGACCCTTAACCTCCTTTCAGTATTCCTACTTTGCCCTTTACTGTTCTTGGTTTCTTTAAGAAAATGGCCCCTCATCCTTCCTCAGGCTTCTGGGATCCCACCCTGACACATTCCTTCAGTGTTCCAATATGCCAAGCCGCCACAATTCAGCTCCTTAGACAGACTGAGTACTTGACACTGACTTCAAACTGCCTTTCAAGCCTCAACTCCTGTTCCTTCCTTAGGGTTTATAAGCCCTTTAAAATGACTTTTAAAGATCAATTTTGGAAATTTTTCAGCATTATCTTTTTAACTGTTGCTCCTGTATAGTTATTTCTTTTCTTTCCTTCTGGGACTCGAATTAAATATAAACAAAATCTTATCACTGATTCCTCTAGATAATTTACTCTTCCTTCTGTATTTGTCAACCTTTTTTCTCTCCATGTTTCTGTCTGGATATTTTCATCTGGTCTATCTTCTAGTTCACTAAACCTCCTTTCATTTGTGTCCAATCTGCTGTTAAACCTACCCACCAAGTTCTTAATTTTTTAATTTCTAAATTCTAGAATTTCCATTCTTAATCATGTATTTTATCTTGTTTTTAGCAAACACAATTATTTTTAAGTTGTTGTCTGATAACCCTAATACATGGAATCTCTGTGGGTATATTCCTACTGTCTATTGTTTCTCTTTGTTTTTAACCATGTATCTTATTTTCTTTGGTCCCTGATTATTGTGTGTGTGTGTGTGTGTGTGTGTGTGTGTGTGTGTGTGTGTGTGTGTGTGTGTTGGACATTGTATTAGCAAAATCGTTAGAAGTTATTTGAGGCCTAAATTAATGTTCTTTTCTCCAGAGGGGATTTATGTTTGATTCCATCAAGTGGATTGTTGGCACGAGAAATAAGGGTTTATTTCAATGCAAGTCTAGGGATTGAGATAATGGTTTAAAGCTGAGCTAGAGTCAGAATAATGGACGCTTTCTTCTGGTCCACTCTTCTGTTAGAATACATGATTTCAGAGTCCCAGCCGTAAGTGAGAATCTCTAGTCCCTGACCTCCCCTATCCCAACTTTGGCAGTCCCAGGACTCCAATCCCTGTCTACCCAGCCCTGCAAAGTTATTAAAAATGCTACTCAACATCTCAACTACTTACTATCCTCCTCTGAAATGGGAAAACACACCCAGAGAAAACAGGGTCCAAGTGATGGTCTTAATTTCTGGGACCTGTGCCCTCACCACATCCTGGTTCTGTAATTTTTCGTTCTCTTTTTAGTTTTCTGATGCCTTTATAAAGATTTTTAAATATTTTTTCCAGCTTTTACAGTTGTCATCAATGGGAGAGTTGGTTTGACTTCTCCAGTCTGTAATTACCTGAACGGGCAATGACATTATATCATTCCATGACCTGCTGGCTTTCATTCATAGAGAGTTTGACAGGTGTCCCTCTCCCTCTAAAAATTTACAGTGCAAACTAGTTGCCATCGACAACTCTATCATTTGAAGGATACAGTCAAGTCCATATTGAAACAATATATACAAATACATTTGCATTTATGCTAGTCATAGTGCACCATGATTTCCACTAACTTCCACCTTGCTCTTAGTACTGGCCTCCTTTTCTCTAACTTTGATTAATGAAGCACTATTTTGCAAGCAAAGTGTTGGTTACTGGTAATCAAATGCCCACAATATTTAAACCCCATGGCCCAGTTTGCAAAATATAAACACAATATGGTAAATTGAGAAGATTTTGTCAGTGATCACTGGTCCCAAATGGACGGTAAGTCATTTTGCTTCAAGGGACACTTAGGCTATGAGGATATTGGTAAAGAGTGTGGAAGATGTACAACAACTAATCTCCATTAAAAGTACATTTAGATCTGAGAGTAATAGTTGAAAGTCTGGAATGGAAAGTAAAGCCATCGGTGGAGATAGCAGAAAGGTTACTAAATTTGGAGGTCAATATCTGAAATGATTTTGCCTGTAGATCGATACTGGTTTTTAAGTATAAATAATGTGTAAATACTTTAAAGCACACTTGGTTTAAAATCTAAAAATATTTATGAAAGTGCATTTGGATTATTTTATTAGACTATCATTCAATTTCTTTATAAATATTTATGATCACTATTACATGAGAGAATTTTTTAAGGAAAAATTATCCTACCTCTCAAATTAGTCTTTCTCTCTTTTTTCCCAGAATCTAACTCAAAACTCCAAGACTGCTTTACTGAAGTATTTTCCTACTTAAAAAAAAAAAACAACACAATAGCTTTTTCAAGAGGGGAGAGACAGCATGCTCCATCACATTAAATCTTTCTTATTGATGCCTCTCTTAGTCTTTAGTTGTACCAGGCCATCAAAAATCAATTATGGATCTCCCCAACAGCTCCTACAGTTAAGCTCCTGAGAGCTACTAGAGAAAATCTTACAACACACAAATATTTGCCGCTGGAAATACAAGACCTCCAACCTCAACTGGATCATTAACTAGTTGGTCCCGGGTTCACTCATTTTTTCATTCCCAGAACAGCTATTTCAAACTTTTACCATTCCTTTTAAGCCCTCAATCCACAGGCTTAACTTCCAGCAGAAACCCTTTTCTCCTACTTCACAGAGAAACTTAAGCCATCTTCTGAGTATTACAGCAATCTTCTACCTAAAATTTCTTTCTTGATATTTTTCAGCTATTATGGAAAAGTTAAAACATATTCAAAATTAGACAGAATATAAAGTGAACCCTCAGGTACATATCATCCAGTTTCCATAATGATCAACTCATGGCCAATATTGTTTCATCGACTACACCTTTTAAAAACTGCATTTCTAATCATTCTTACTTTCTTCATGTCACTCTGAAAGAAGTTTCTTTTCTATCTGAGGTTATTCTCTGCATCAAGATCTGGATTTCATCCCTTGTAGCCTCTTCAAACCCTTGCTCTATTATCCGTCTTTTTAAACACTCCCTTTATACTGACTGATTTCAGTCAGTATTTAAACAATTAATTTACTTTTATATTAGGAAACACACACACAAACACACACACACACACACACACACACACATCCTCTTGACACTACATATACCTTTAGCTACCATCCTTTCACCTTCCGTTTTCTGCCAAAAATCTGGAAAGAGTATTCTGTACTCACTGTTTCTATTGCCTTATTCCCTCCCACACCACAATCCAAGCAAAAAGTTTGTTTCTAGATACAACACTCTGCTGAAACTGCTCTCATTGAATTTACTGATTCTTTTTTTTTTTTTTTTAAAGAAAATCTTCTTCAAACTCTTGCTTCCTTTTGATCCCATGAAAACAATTTCTCCCACATTTCCTCCTACAGCTCTGGCTTCTCCCTCCTCAATCTCCTTCTTTGACTCTCCTTTGTCTCTTTCATGTGGGTGTTCCCTGGAATCTGTCTTTGGCTCTCTTCTCATTTACAATATCTTGGACCAATCTAGCCCACTGCTTATGTCATCACCATCTGTACAGTTTTTCTCAAACATTTGGAGTCTAACCGGATAATGACACATGCGAGAATGAACAATTTTTTTTTAATTAAAAGATTCATTTCTATTTGTAAAAACGAAAAAATAAATTCATATTACTAAAGAAATACTGATAATAGGTACACAACAGAGAAAATAACGACATTATTTGTAACAGTTCTTCACTGTTTCTGTATCTGACTTGATGTGGAATTGCTTGGCTTTTAGGTCAAGTTTCATATGTATCTGCTTCTTTTTTCCTCCTCTTTATACTAATTTAGAGGGTCTTAACTCACAATTTTGAGTTGTAGGAATGGTATTAAAGACTTGCTGCATTTACCAGATAAATTTTGGATATTGGATTAAGCAAAAAGCAGAAACTATGAAGATGATTCTAACTAAAAACTAATGTCTTTTCAGATGCTAAGCTGAATAACATATCACAGACAAAAACTAGAAGGATGAATGATTTGACTTGGAAAATGGGAGCAAATGGATTGTTTTGTTTTTTAAAGGTGTGATAATGGCTTTATGTGGATATTTGCTTTTTTTTTTTTTATGGCTGTGTTGGGTCTTAGTTTCTGTGCGAGGGCTTCCTCTAGTTGTGGCGAGCGGGGGCCACTCTTCATTGCGGTCCGCGGGCCTCTCACTATTGCGGCCTCTCTTGTTGCAGAGCACAGGCTCCAGACGCGCAGGCTCAGTAATTGTGGCTCACGGGCCTAGTTGTTCCGTGGCATGTGGGATCTTCCCAGACCAGGGCTCGAACCCGTGTCCCCTGCACTGGCAGGCAGATTCTCAACTACTGCGCCACCAGGGAAGCCCGCAAATGGATTATTGATCTACTCTTTGGTTGTATTCCATTTTGAAAATATTTCTTCATATTCCAATGTGGTACTTGGAGGTGTTTTTAAAATATGTTCTATGATATATCAATGACAAATCCTGTTAGAAAAGTGTCAGCTCTTGAGGATTGAGAATTGTGTATTACAGTTTAGTCTTCTTAAGATATCCTAATTTTTTTTAACATTTTTATTTGAGTATAACTGCTTTACAATGTTGTTTTGGTTTCTGCTGTATAACAAAGTGAATCAGGTATATGTATACATATATCCCCATATCCTCTCTCTCTTGCGTCTCCCTCCCACCCTCCCTATCCCACCACTCTAGGTAGTCACAAAGCGCTGAGCTGATCTCCCTGTGCTATGCGGCTGCTTCCCACTAGCTAGCTATTTTGCATTTGGTAGTATATATATATCCATGCCACTCTCTCACTTCGTCCCACCTTACCCTTCCCACTCCCTGTGTCCTCAAGTCCATTCTCTACGTCTGCGTCTTTATTCCCGTCCTGCCCTTAGTCTTATCAGAACCTTTTCTTTTTCTTAGATTCCATATATATGTGTTACCATATGGTATTAGTTTTTCTCTTTCTGACTTACTGCACTCTGTATGACAGACTCTAGGTCCATCCACCTCACTACAAATAACTCAATTTCGTTACTTTTTATGACCGAGTAATATTCCATTGTATATGTGTGCAACATCTTCTATATCCACTAATCTGTCGATGGACGCTTAGGTGGCTTCCATGTCCTGGGGATTGTAAATAGTGCTGTGATAACCATTGTGGTACAAGTCTCTTTTAGAAGTATGGTTTTCTCAGGGTGTATGCCCAGTAGTGGGATTGCTGGATCATATGGTAGTTCTATTTATAGTTTTTTAAGGAGTCTCCATACTGTTCTCCATAGTGGCTGTATCAATTTACATCCCCACCAACAATGCAAGAGAGTTCCCGTTTCTCCACACCCTCTCCAGCATTTATTGTTTGTAGATTTTTTGATGATGGCCATTCTGACCAGTGTGAGGTGATACCTCATTGCAGTTTTGATTTGCATTTCTCTAATGATTAGTGATCTTGAGCATCCTTTCATGTGTTTCCTGGCAATCTGTATATGTTCTTTGGAGAAATGTCTACTTAGGTCTTCCACCCATTTTTGGATTGGGTTGTTTGTTTTTTTGATTTTGAGCTGCATGAGTTACTTGTATATTTTGGAGATTAATCCATTGTCAGTTGCTTCATTTGCAAATATTTTCTCCCATTCTGAGAGTTGTCTTTTCGTCTTGTTTATGGTTTCCTTTGTTGTGCAAAAGTTTTTAAGTTTCATAAGGTCCCATTTGTTTATTTTTGTTTTTATTTCCATTTCTCTAGGAGGTGGGTCAAAAAGGATCTTGCTGTGATTTATGTCATAGAGTGTTCTGCCTATGTTTTCCTCTAAGAGTTTTATAGTGTCTGGCCTTACATTTAGGTTTTTAATCCATTTTGAGTTTATTTTTGTGTATGGTGTTAGGGAGTGTTCTAATTTCATTCTTTTACATGTAGCTGTCCAGTTTTCCCAGCACCACTTATTGAACAGGCTGTCTTTTCTCCATTGTATATGCTTGCCTCCTTTATCAAAGATAAGGTGACCATATGTGCGTGGGCTTGTCTCTGGGCTTTCTATCCTATTCCTTTGACCTATATTGCTGTTTTTGTGCCAGCACCATACTCTCTTCATTACTGTAGCTTTGTAGTATAGTCTGAAGTCACAGAGTCTGATTCCTCCAGCTCCATTTTTTTCCCTCAAGACTGCTTTGGTTATTCTGGGTTTTTTGCGTTTTTATGCAAACTGTAAAATTTTTTGTTTTAGTTCTGTGAAAAATGCCATTGGTAGCTTGATAAAGATTGTACTGAATCTGTAGTTTGCATTGGGTAGTATAGTCATTTTCACAATGTAGATTCTTCCAATCCAAGAATGTGGTATATCTCTCCATCTGTTTGTATCATCTTTAATTTCTTTCATCAGTGTCTCATAGTTTTTGGCATACAGGTCTTTTACCTCCTTAGGAAGGTTTATTCCTAGGTATTTTATTCTTTTGTTGCAAGGGTAAATGGGAGTGTTTCCTTAATTTTTCCTTCAGATTTTTCATTGTTAGTGTATAGGAATGCAAGAGATTTCTGTGCATTAATTTAGTATCCTGCTACTTTACCAAATTCATTGATTAGCTCTAGTAGTTTTCTGGTGGCATCTTTAGGATTCTGTATGTATAATATCATGTCACCTGCAAACAGTGACAGTTTTACTTCTTCTTTTCTGATTTGGATTCCTTTTATTTCTTTTTCTTCTCTGATTGCTGTGGCTAAAACTTCCAAAACTATGTTGAATAATAGTGATGAGAGTGGGCAACCTTGTCTTGTTCCTGATCTTAGAGGAAATGGTTTCAGTTTTTCACCATTGAGAACGGTGTTGGCTGTGGGTTTGTCATATGTGACCTTTATTATTTTGAGGTAGGTTCCCTCTATGCCCACTTTCTGGAGAGTTTTTAACATAAATGGGTGTTGAATTTTGTCAAAAGCTTTCTCTGCATCTATTGAGATTATCATATGATTTTTATCCTTCAGTTTGTTAATATGGTGTGTCACATTCATTGGTTTGCGTATATTGAAGAATCCTTGCATTCCTGGGATAAAGCCCACTTGATCACTGTGTATTATCCTTTTAATGTGCTGTTGGATTCTGTTTGCTAGGATTTTGTTGAGGATTTTTGCATCTATGTTCATCAGTGATATTGGCCTGTAGTTTTCTTTTTTTGTGACATCTTTGTCTGGTTTTGGTATCAGGGTGATGGTGGCTTTGTAGAATGAGTTTGGGAGTGTTCCTCCCTCTGCTATAGTTTAGAAGACTTTGAAAAGGATATGTGTTAGCTCTTCTCTAAATGTTTGATAGAATTCGCCTGTGAAGCCATCTGGTCCTGGGCTTTTGTTGGCTGGAAGATTTTTAACCACAGTCTCAATTTCATTACTTGTGATTGGTCTGTTTATATTTTCTATTTCTTCCTGGTTCAGTCTTGGAAGGATGTACTTTTCTAAGAATTTGTCCATTACTTCCAGATTGTCCGTTTTATTGGCATATTGTTACTTGTAGTAATCTCTCATGATCCTTTGCATTTCTGCAGTGTCAGTGGTTACTTCTCCTTTTTCATTTCTAATTCTATTGATTTGAGTCTTCTCCCTTTTTTTCTTGGTGATTCTGGCAAGAGGTTTATCAATTTTGTTTATCTTCTTAAAGAACCAGCTTTTACTTTTATTGATCTTTGCTCTTGTTTCCTTCATTAATTTTTCATTTATTTCTGATCTGATCTTTATGATTTTATTCCTTCTGCTAACTTTGTGGGGGTGTTTTTCTTCTTCCTCTAATTGCTTTAGGTGTAAGGTTAGGTTGTTTTTTTGAGATGTTTCTTGTTTCTTGAGGTAGGATTGTATTGCTATAAACTTCCCTCTTAGAAATGTTTTTGCTGCATCCCATAGGTTTTGGGTCATCGTATTTTCATTAACATTTGTTTCTAGGTATTTTTTGATATCCTCTTTGATTTCTTCAGTGATCTCTTGGTTATTTAGTAGTGTCTTGTTTAGCCTCCATGTGTTTGTTTTTTTTACAGTTTTTTTCCTGTAATTGATATCTAGTCTCATACTGCTGTTGTCAGAAAAGATACTTGATATGATTTCAATTTTCTTAAATTTACCAAGGCTTGATTTGTGACCCAAGATATGATCTATCCTGGAGAATGTTCCATAAGCACTTGAGAAGAAAGCATATTCTGTTGTTTTTGGATGGAATGTCCTGTAAATATCAATTAAGTCTATCTGGTCTAATGTGTCTTTTAAAGCTTGTGTTTCCTTATTTATTTTCATTCTGGATGATCTGTCCATTGGTGAAAGTGGGGTGTTAAAGTCCCCTACTATGATTGTGTTACTGTCAATTTCCCCTTTTATGGCTGTTAGCATTTGCCTTATGTATTGAGGTGCTCCTGTGTTGGGTGCATAAATATTTACAATTGTTATATCTTCTTCTTAGATTGATCTCCTGATCATTATGTAGTGTCCTTCTTTGTCTCTTGTAATAGTCATTATTTTAAAGTCTCTTTTGTCTGATATGAGAATTGCTACTCCAGCTTTCTTTTGATTTCTATTTTCATGGAATATCGTTTTCCATCCCCCACTTTCAGTCTGTATGTGTCCCTAAGTCTGAAGTTGTCTCTTGTAGACAGCATATATATAGGTCTTGTTTTTGTATCCATTCAGCCAGTCTGTGTCTTTTGGTTGGAGCATTTAATCCATTTACATTTAAGGTAATTATTGATATGTATGTTCCTATTACCATTTTCTTAATTGTTTTGGGTTTGGTTTTGTAGGTCTTTTCCACCTCTTGTGTTTCCTGCCTGGAGAAGCTCCTTTAGCATTTTTTGTAAAGCTGATTTGGTGGTGCTGAATTCTCTTAACTGTTGCTTGTCTAAAGGTTTTCATTTCTCCGTTGAATGTGAATGAGTTCCTTGCTGTGTAGAGTAATCTTGGTTGTGGGTTTTTCTCTTTCATCACTTTAAATATGTCCTGCCACGTCCTTCTGGTTTGCAGAGTTTCTGCTGAAAGATCAGACGTTAACGTTATTGGGTTTCCCTTGTATGTAATTTGCTGCTTTTCCCTTGCTGATTTTAATATTTTTTCTTTGTATTTAGTTTTTGATAGTTTGATTAATATGTGTCTTGGCGTGTTTTTCCTTGGGTTTATCCTGTATGGGACTCTCTGTGCTTCCTGGACTTGACTATTTCCTTTCCCGTGTTAGGGAAGTTTTCAACTATGTCTTCAAATATTTTCTCAGTCCCTTTCTTTTTGTCTTCTTTTTCTGGGTCCCCTATAATTCGGATGTTGGTGTGTTTAATGTTGTCCCAGAGGTCTCTGAGACTGTTCTCAATTCTTTTCATTCCTTTTTCTTTATTCTGCTCTGCGGCAGTTATTTCCACTATTTTATCTTCCAGGTCACTTATCCGTTCTTCTTCCTCAGTTGTTCTGCTACTGAGTCCTTTTAGGGTATTTTTAATTCCATTTATTGTGTTGTCCATCATTGTTTGTTTGCCCTTTAGTTCTTCTTGGTCCTTGTTAAGCATTTCTTGTATTTTCTCCATTTTATTTCTGAGATTTTGGATCACCTTTACTATTATTACTTGAATTCTTTTCCAGGTAGACTGCCTATTTCCTATTCATTTGTTTGGTCTGGTGGGTTTTTACCTTGCTCCTTCATCTGCCACATATTTCTCTGTTTTCTCATTTTGTTTAAGTTACTATGTTTGGGGTCTCCTTTTTGCAGCCTGGACATTCATAGTTCCTGTTATTTTTAGTGTCTGCTCCCTGTGAGGTTGGTTCAGTGGCTTGTGTAGCCTTCCTGGTGGAGGGGCTGGTGCCTGTGTTCTCATGGGTGGGGCTGTATCTTGTCCTTCTGGTGGGCAGGGCTGTGTCCAGTGCTGTGTTTTGGGGTGTCTGTGAACTTATATGACTTTAGGCAGCCTCTCTGCTAATGGGTGGGGTTGTGTTCCTGTCTTGCTAGTTGTTTGGCATGGGGCATCCAGCACTGGAGCTTTCTGGCCATTGGCTGGAGCTGAGTCTTAGGGTTGAGATGAAGATCTCTGGGAGAGCTCTAACCAATTGATATTACATGGGGCAAGGAGGTTTCTGGTGGTCCAATGTCCTGGACTTGGCCCTCCTATCTTGGAGGCTCAGGCCTGACACTTGGCCAGGGCACCAAGACCTTGCCAGCCACATAGCTCAGAAGAAAAGGAAGAAAGATAAAAAACAAAAAACCAAAACAAAAGAAAAACAAAAACAAAAAAACGGACAGACCGATCCCTAGGACAAATGGTAAAAACAAACTTATACAGACAAAATCACACAAAGAAGTATATACAACCAAACTCACAAAAAGGGAAAAAGGGAAAAAAATATGTATATAAAGGAAGAGAGCAACCAAACCAATAAACAAATCCACTAATGATAATAAGCTCTAAGTACTAAACTAAGATGAACATAAAACCAGAAACAAATTAGATGCAGAAAGCAAAGCCCAAGTCTACAGTTGCTCCCAAAGTCCACCACCTCAATTTTGGGAACATTCGTTGTCTATTCAGGTATTCTTCAGATTCAGGGTTTATCAAGTTGATTGTGGGGATTTAATCTGCTGCTCCTGAGGCTACACAGAGAAATTTCCCTTTCTCTTCTTTGTTCACACAGCTCCTTGGGTTCAGCTTTGGTTTTGGCCCCGCCTCTGCATGTAGGCTGCCCTCAGGAGTCTGTTCCCCACCCAGGCAGGACGGGGTTAAAGCAGCGGTTGATTAGGGTTCTGTTGCTCACTCAGGCTGGGGGCAGGGAGTGGTGCAGTAGTCATAATTGGAATGCGGGGCAAGCCTGAGGTGGCAGAGGCCAGCGTGACATTGCAACAGCCTGAGGGGTGATGTGCGTTCTCCCAGTGAAGTTGTCCCTGGATCATGGGACCCTGGCAGTGGCGGGCTGCACAGGCTCCCGGAGGGGGATGTGTGTGCATAGTGACCTGCACTTGCACACAGGATTCTTGGTGGTTGCAGCAGCAGCATTAGCGTTTCATGCCTGTCTCTGGGGTCCGAGGTGATAGCCGTGGCTCACGCCTGTCTCTGGAGCTCATTTAGGCAGTGCTCTGCCTTCTGTGGGCAGACAGGGAAGGAAGCCCATCTCCTCATGCACCCCGAAACAATGGTCTCTTGCCTCTTAGGCAGGTCCAGACTTTTTCCCGGACTCCCTCCCGGCTAGCTGTGCCGACTAGCCCCCTTCTGGCTGTGTTCATGCAGCCAACCCCAGTCCTCTCCCTGGGGTCTGACCTCCAAAGCCCAAGCCTCAGCTCCCAGCCCCACCCACTCTGGCGGGTGAGCAGACAAGCCTCTCAGGCTGGTGAGTGCTGGTCAGCACCGATCCTCTGTGTGGGAATCTCTCCGCTTTGCCCTCTGCACCCCTGTTGCTGAGCTCTCCTCCATGGCTCTGAAGCTTCCCCCCCTACCCCCGTCTCCGCCAGTGAAGGGGCTTCCTAGTGTATGGAAACTTTTCCTCCTTCACAGCTCCCTCCCCGAGGTGCAGGTCCCATCCCTATTCTTTTGTCTCTGTTTTTTCTTTTTTCTTTTGCCCTACTCAGGTACGTGGGCATTTTCTTGCCTTTTGGGAAGTCTGAGGTCTTCTGTCAGTGTTCAGTAGGTGTTTGGTAGGAGTTATTTCACATGTAGATGTATTTATGGGGAGAAAGGTGATCTCCATGTCTTACTCCTCCACCATCTTGAAGGTCTCCCCCATCCTAATATTTTATTCTCAATGGAAAACCATGACCTTGGTCCTTGAAATGATAGGAAGAAATCATTGAGTATATTTTTAAGTAATTGAACTTGAGCAATCCACTTAGAATCAGAGAAATAGTCTTTATTGGCATTATTTGTGATGAGGAGATATTGCTATCTCAACTCTCGTTTCAAATTCTCATGTGACCAACTACCCCAGACAGTCAGCTTACTTCAGTTTGGAAAAGCAGGCCTGAAAAGATACATGTTCAGTGACTTCAGTCAGGTTGTCTTCACAATCTTCACTGGAAGGGAAAGATTGTTATCCCTAATTTATAGATGATAAAACTGAGGCTTCAAAGGGTTAAGAAATTT
Source organism: Eschrichtius robustus (assembly GCF_028021215.1). Taxonomy (NCBI): domain Eukaryota; kingdom Metazoa; phylum Chordata; class Mammalia; order Artiodactyla; family Eschrichtiidae; genus Eschrichtius; species Eschrichtius robustus. Next base: position 43,102,815 of record NC_090845.1, read on the forward strand.
TCCCTGAGAAGACATTTGGACAGGCTGACTAAGAGTCAGCAGTAGTTTTTAAGAAAAATTCAGATTGAACTGCCCTCAATTAAATTTTCTAAAAAACTGGCCTTAGCAAAGCAGGCAAATTTTCTCTTTCATGTTCTCAGACTTCCCTTTCTCTGTCCCTGTTGTAATTTTAAAGCATTACCCCAATGTTCTCTGACATTCCTACAATTGAATAGTGAAATCTATATCCCTTCCCCATGAATCTGGGCTTTGTGATTGTTTGACCAATTGAATGTTATAGAAGTGATGTGGTGCTACTTTCTGAGCCCAGGCCTCAAGAAATTGTCAGCTTCAACTTCTTGTCCCTTGGGAAGATCATTCTTATAACCCAGCGCCCATGCTGTGAGGAAGCCCAAGCCACTGTATGGAATAGTCCAACATGGAGAGGAACCAATAACCAGTACCAACTTGCCAGCTATATGAGTGAGCCACCTTAGAAGTAGATGCTCAACCCAGCTGAGCTCAGCTCAAGTAAAGCCACCATAGGTGGCACTACATGGAGCAAAGACAAATTGCCCCCAATGAGCCCTTCCCAAATTTCAGATTCATAAGCAAAATAATTGATCACTGTTCTTTTAAACCTCAAAGTGGTTTGGTGTGAAGCAATAGATAACCAGAATATCCCCCTGCTTTTTACACTCCTCTCCCTCTCCTTCCTTTCTTGTTAATTTTACTTGCTTTCCCCCAAATTTGTCTCACAATCAACAGAAACTTTTTTGCCTTGGGGAAGGATATGTTCAATACTGTCATTCTTTTTATAAGATGATGAGCAACAAGGATTCTTATTTTGTTCATTTCTGTGTGGACTGAGTAGAAGCTCAGCAAATTTTTTTCTTAGTCCTTTTGGGCAGCTGTAACAGAATACCATAGACTGGGTGGCTTATAAAAAGTAGGAATTTATTTTTCACAGTTCTGGAGGGTAGGAAGTCCAAGATCAAGGTACCAACAGATTTGGTGTATGGTGAGAGCTCACTTCCTGGTTCATGGTTGTCTTATTGTGTCTTCACATGGCAGAAAGGACAAGGGAGCTCTGTGGGCTCTCTTATAAGGGCACAAATCCCATTCATGAGGGCTCCAACCTCATGACCTAATCACCTCCCAAAGGCCCCACCTCCAAATACCATCACTTTGGGGGTTAGGATTTAACATGAATTTTGGGAGGACACAATCTATAGCAATTTTATTTAACTGGATTGATTGACAGCAGTCATTTTAACCAGTTTTCCATTATTTTTATTAAATGGTGTTTGAACTACTCCTCATATCTACTGAATCATATGTTCCAGAGTGGGGCTTGGGAAGCTACATTTTTAATAAGCTTCCCAGCTAATTTCTACACATATAAGTTTGAAAACTTTGCCACAGTGGTCATTTAAAATTTCTTTGGAATGAGGATTATTGCGAGATTTAAAGAGACTTTAACTGCTATAAAGCATTTAGCATGGAGCTCGGCATATTATAAGAGCTAAACAAATTTCATTTACTACAATCATCGCCAACATCATCATTGCTATTTTTAAAGGTTATCTTTAATTTTGGAAGATACTTACTCATGTGTCTTTGGGGGCAAACAGGGGTTGTCATTGTGCTAGTTTGCCTGTTAAAATAAGCAGTTGTTGCCTATTGTTCAGAATGTTCTGTGCCCCAGGTATCAGATGTAGGCTAGCAGTTATCTCCAGGAGACCAGAGTAAGTTTAGGCAAAACATTCTTCAGAGTGCCTACCCACCTGATTCAGGTACACATACATATGTACAAGAGACAGGACATAAAGGTTCATCTGATATATGCTCTGACAATGGTTTACTATCAATGATTTACTATCATTGACACTGGGTCTTTTCAGAAAACTCTAGATAGAGGATCTTCATATCTTTGGAAGAAGGCACCTACAAGGAAATTCTAGTAAACACTTTGCCAAATTTCCCTGGTTTCCTCTGGGAATATGTGGGACCTGATATTCCATTTCAATATAGAAGCAGATGTACTAACTTACGGGCTGAAAGCCTGATTGGACAGGCTAGTTATAAATCAGCAGCACTTTTTAAGAAAATTCAACACTCTCTACAATTTATTTTCCTTTGGATGTGGTTTTTAAGTGCACCTGTTTGGTGGAAAACATTCAGATTAGATTATTAAGTCTCAATTAGGCTGAATGCTTAGAGAAGGGGATACTTTGGCATTCAAATTTATTAATTAACTTAGGGTCAACAACATCACATTTTCTTTAATCCTTGTTGCTAAAAAATAACAACTCTCTACAGTGTTCTGCCCTAGTAAGAACAGTGTAGTGAATAGTTTGAATCTGTGTAAATTACTTAACCTCTCTCTGCCTCAGTTTCCTCATTTGTAAAAAAGAGGAATCATAATGGTACCTCAAAAGATTGTTCAAGATTAAATCAGTTAATGTATGAAAATGCATAGAATACTTTTTGGCACATAGTAAGCACTATAAAGGTATTAGCTATTATTATTATTATTATTACTTGGAAAGAAACCACATTACTAGGCAATTTTTCTCTTGGTACAGACCTATAACTGAGATAAAAGATGAAACTAGAAGAAATATAGAAATCAAGCTGAGGCCAGGACTCTTGACTATTCCCTAAGGGTGAGATCAGGATTTTTCCTGTTCACTTCGGAACTTTTAGAGTCTTGCATCTTGTCTGGCACAGGATTGGTGCTCAGTAAACTTCTGTTGAATAAATGATGGTTCCTAAAAGATGAATACTTGTTGATTATTAAGATTTCTTCTTGTCTTTTGTCTTTCTGCTTAGAGTTTGACTGTGACAAGAGTGCTCTTTAGTTGATGATTATTGTTAGATTCTGTGTCATTGCGTATGACTATTTTTGTTGCTTATCTCTTGTTAGAGGAATCTGATGGAGAAAAAGAAGAGAAAAAGTAACATAAGTGGCCCCAGAAGCCAATAAAGAAGGCGAAACAGCTGGCTGCAAACTTTATGGTCTAAAGAATTTTGACTTATCTTTGAAGTGTATTTAAACGATAAAAAGAAAAGATCTCAACTGACCAGGATGTAATTACAGGGACTAAACCTATTAAAGACAATAATCCCCTCCACACTCTCTTTTCTGAGAGATAGTATAGGCATGTAATGGCAACAGTCAAAAATTGTCCAGCTCAGTGTTTTGCTGTGTTTCAGAGCCCAGGCAGCAGTGCTTGATGCAATCTCATCAAAGTAAATATCAAACTTGGTCACAAGATTGAATCACTGCATGTTGAAAGTCTATGTGACGTCAGTACCTAATCAGGCAAATATGGACATTTTCTGTAAGTGCATTTTTGTTAAGAGTTAGTGTGTATCAAATTCAAGATTCCATGGAAATGAAAAGCTATGAGTAATAAATCCCTATAGCCTTTGATGGGAGTAGGAGTTTTCAGCCTGTTCATCTGCCATGCTGCAGATCAGGAATATATTCATTCTACTTAATTTTCCTCATTGCGTCACTTGGGGAGATGCTTCTGCCATGTTTATTTAGAAAGCCCCAGGCTGGAATCAAACTAAGAAAAAAAGTCACTGCTGTTTCCTAATTTACAGTGGAGCTGCCTCCTCACCCGCCCCACCACCACTTTAGTATCACCTTGATCCATATGTATAGATTGATGTTGAATGCCTTGAGATGTGGGCAGGAGAAGTGGAGATTGTTGGTAAAAATAAAGGGCTCTACCAACGGTTTTTTCAAAGCAGATGGCCTGCAAAAAGCTGTACATAGACTCACATGTCCAAAAATTTGTTTTATAAATTTCTTTTTAAAGCTTAAACATCTAAAAGAAAATAATAAAACAAAAATTAAGACCGGAAAAAAATACACTTCCTAGTCTCTTGATTCAAGAAACCATAAGATATGAAGTATGATTTATTCTAATGGAGAGGGTTATCAGCACAATAAAGAAATGTAGGCATCCATGAGCTTTTGCAGTGTTAAAAAAATACCAACACTTAGTGCCTTAAAGCAATCAATCTTTTCACTCATGATTCTGTGGGTTGGTTGGGCAGTTTTTCTGGTCCACTAATCTCTGCTGGCAGGTTGGCTAAAGGCTGGATGACCTAAGACAGTCTCACTCAGATATCTTGTCTCTCATCATTCAGCAGGCTAGCCCTGGGTTCTACACCTGGTGGTCTCAGAGTTCTAAGAGTATGAAAGCAGAAGCTGCAAGATTTCTTAAGACCTAGGTTGACAATTATACAATATCATTTCCATTGCAGTCTGTGGTCAAAGCAAGTCACAAGATTCAAAAAGTGGATAAATGGACTATCTCCTGATGGTAGGAGCTGCAGGCTATTGCTGTATATTTGCAGTCTCCTGGATGAAGTGTACATACAACGCATGGCACCCTAATCACAATTATGCTAAGCAATCCTACTGCTAGAGACAGAGGTGTGATGGTGGCAAGCATGCTAGAAACTGGACTCCAAAGCCCAGGGTTCTAGAGAAGGTCTTGCCATGTATTATTTCCTGACCTTAAATAAATCCACTCTACTTCTCTGGACCTCAATTTAGTCATCTCTGAAATGAGGGGTTGGATAAGATAACCTCTAAAGTCTCTTCCAGATTTCTCAGGACTCTAAGAATTCAACACACTTCCCAGTTTTCAAAGGCAAGATTTCCTAGTTCTAAGGATCTCAAGGGGACGTTGCAAAATTCTAAACTTTTATTTTAACTTTGTGACTCTAATTTGGAAAAAAAATCACATGGTATGATTACAACCATGTAAAAGTATACTTATGAAAGAAACTATTTAATAATTAATGGCAGGATGGTAGGTTTGAGGGTTTTAAATGTTATTTTAACAGATCTAAAAAATATCTGTTACTATATTAACTCTTCAATAAAAAGGAATAAATACTTTTCACATAATATCTCTAAAAAGAAAATTGTCCCCAGATCAGCAGGATCACAATTCTTACAGCTTCCAGAAGCAACAAGTAATCACTTGCTTGTTTAGCCTTTTCCATTCTCCAGTACACAGCAGAGAGAATGGTGAGAGCAATCTTTGCCTCCTATGCCCTTCTCTCCCTGTCACATGCCCTGCCCAGACTCCCCACAAAGCACATCACTTTTCTTGCTCAGACATGAACACTTAAACTTTAGATTGGAAATTATTTTCCCTCAAATTGATCAAACTTTCAGGACAAATGTTCTGAGAAATAAAGAAAGAAAGTAAAATGAAGGATTTGGCTAAGGAGTCCTCCATTTCCAATTTGAGCCATCAATCTCCTATTGGTCCATTTTCTTGGATCTTTCCAGCCTTATCTTACTTGACCTCTCAGGTGAGTTAGACCTTTTTGATAACTCCCTTTTTTCTGGGTGGTTCTTTCTCCCTTAGTTTCTTTCTTTCTTTCTTTCTTTTTTAATAATGATACCTTTATTTTATTTTTAAAATTTATTTAATTAATTTATTTTTGGCTGCATTGGGTCTTCATTGCTGTGCGTGGGCTTCCTCTAGTTGTGGCGAGTGGGGGCTACTCTTGGTTGCGGTGCGCAGGCTTCTCATCACGGTGGCTTCTCTTGTTGCAGAGCACAGGCTCTAAGCACGTGGGCTTCAGTAGATGTGGTGCGTGGGCTCAGAAGTTGTAGCTTGTGGGCTCAGTAGTTGTGGCGCACAGGCTTCGTTGCTCTGCAGCATGTGGGATCCTCCCGGACCAGGGCTCAAACCCACGTCCCCTGCATTGCAGGCAGATTCCTAGGCACTGCACCACCAGGGAAGCCCTCTCCCTTGGTTTCTGAGACACCACTCTGACTTCTTCCTCACAGCCTTCTTTTCCATGGCCAGTCACTTGAGTGTTGGTGGTGTCTAAGCTTTGTCTCTGGTCCTCTTCTCCGATCATCCTACACTAACCCTGAGTGAACTCACTTACGCCCATGATTTCAAAGACTTTTCACGTTCTGTTGACTCCTGGTTATATATCTCTATCACAGACTTCTCTCCTGAACTTCAGATTGCATCCTTGGCAGCTTTACAATGATTTCCCTTAGGCACCTTAAACACAACACAATCCCAAACTCCTGTATCCTCAGCCCAGTGAATTACTGTCTGCCCAGTCACCTACAGTAGAAAACTGGGAAACCACATTCTCTCTTCAGTAAGCCAGGCCTATTTTCCTTCAGAATCGCTCCCTGTCATTCCCCTGCTCTACTCAGGAGGATTGATGCCCTGCAGGTTGCATCTGTCAGGCTTTTATATCAACCAGCTTCTGAGTGAGTTTTTATTTGATGAGGGGCCCTGGTGTTAGAGATTAGCAAGACTCAGTAATGGGGACTTTTTTTTGCCAAAGCTGATCTGCCACTGCTACTGCTGAGTCCTGGCCCACCAAATCAAGGACTAATTTGGCACCACTGAGCTCCCAATTTAGCATCATTCTCTGTGGAGGACCAGCCAGCTACCTGATGGCAAGTTGATTACATCTGACCCTTTCTTATCATAGAGGGGCCACAGTTTGTTCTTACTATTATGAGTATAGATTTGCCTTCTCAACATTACCATCTATGGGCTTATGGAATGCCTAATTCACCATCATGTTATCACATGCAACAGTGCTTCTGTCTAAGGGATATATTTCACTGCAGGGAAAGTACAGTAATAAATCATGCCACTACAATTTCCTGATCTTGGCTTGTACCCCATCACTCAGGAGCTGCCAGACTGATAAAATAGTAGAATGTCTTAATTAAGATGCAGTTATGGTAACAACTGGGAGGTCACATTCTGTGGTGTTGGGATGTTCTCCCTCAGGATGTGGCATATTCTTTGAACCAGTGACCAACATATATGGTATGTTTTTCCCTTACATAGAATACATGGGTCCAGGAATTAAGAGGAAGAAGTGGTAATGACCTTTTCCACTATTATATCTAATAATCACCTCACAGAACTTTTGCTTCCTGTCCATAGCATTTAGCTCTATGGGTATAGAAGTCTTGGTTCCAAAGGAAAAAATGCTTCCAGTCAGTGTCAATATAAACTAGAAGTTAAGACTGTCACCTGGCATTTGGAGCTCCTCATACCACTGAACCAACAATCAGAGAAAGGGTAATTATATTGGCTGATGTGATTGATCATGATTAACGATGGGCAATTGGCTTGCTGCTATACAATGGGGGTTGGGAGGACTATGTCTGAAACCCAGAAGATTCACGGGAACATCTTTTAGTACTTCTGTGTCTGATAGTAAAAGCCAATCAAAGTCTCCAGCAACCTAATTTAAGTATAGGAGCACCAAGGATTCAGAAAGAAAGATCCTGAAAAGGAATGAAGGATTGGCTTGCCCAACTGAGAAAACTACTCCAACCAGTCAATGTGCTGGCTGAGAGGGCAAGAATAACAAAACATGAGGTAGAAGAATAAAGTGATAAATATCAACTATGGCCACATGCCCAGTTACAGGAACAAGAATTGCAGCAGCGAGGTGTACTTCATTATGTCTGTATTAAACAACAATGTCCCTTTTCATTTCATTTCTCTCTCCCTACTATTTTGTATGAGGAATGTTGGTAATAAGCACTTGGCTTTTAAACTTACAGGTCAACAGACTCCAAGGAACTACATCTAGTATTTACAAGAGTGATTCCATAATTCCAAGAAGTCTTGGACTTAAGATAGAAAAATGACTAATGAAACTTTCTTCCTCCCCTTGTTGGAGAGAGCTGTGACTTGTATCATGGGTAGTTGTCTCATGTCTGGCAGAAGCATGAATTTGTTAAATGTGGCTATGAGGTGAGAATGGATGCTGAGTAGCTAAGAAGGCTGACTATGTTAGTCCTTTGTCTGTTTGCCCCCACATCTGTTTCTTGCCTTTCCCCAGCTCTGCTCTGTATCCTAGGGAGTTGACTTCTATGGGTTACATTATCCAGACTCTCAAGTCATCTGGCTCGCAACTGGACTTGACATTGGTAGGAGATTGGAGGGTGGGAATGAGAAAGAATCTAGGGTGTTTATACCCTTTCTCTCTGATGTAGGCAGATTTTCCAGCTGTGGCTACATCTGTGGCTTCAGTTCTTGCCAGACAAGCTACTGTATTTCCAACTTCCTCTGTGTAATCCTGGCCCCTGAGCTTCAGTAACGTGGCTTCATCTATTGCCCTCTGGTTGAGGAGTGGTGGGAGCTTCTTACTGTTGACAATCTCTGTAGTTCCTCACTGTGCTCTGTTTGGCTCCCAGCTCCTCTCTCATCTGTGTAATCAACTCTCTGCATTAAAGTCCCCAACTGATACAGTCAAATTCCTATTCCTTAATATGTCCTGTGACTGTTCATTCCTGTCCATTTCTTACAACCACTATCTTACACATATCAGTTTCTCACTACCTTTCACCTGGGTTGTTGGTCTTACTTTTCAAACTCCACTCCACCACTCCCCCTCTCTCTTAATTAACACACGTAGGCTCTATGTCTTTAGTTTCTTCTCCTCTGCTTCAAACAAGAATAACTTTCAGACGTGTAGGTCCATCAGTCATGTTGTTTTATAACTAGACCTTTTAACTTTATGACCTAGTGAACTGTGCCTTCTACTCAGTATAGAAGGTGTCTTTAGAAACTGAGAAACCAAGAAAGGTTGGCAGAAATGATATTGGAAGTCCAAAATTTTCTCCTTTCCATCTTTGCTGAAATGTTAATATTACTAAAATTTATTTGTCTCCCTAGCTTCAATCTTTCTCTTTGTATATTTCTAAAGAACATTGTTACATTGATGCTCAGATGAAATAGTTCATTTTTCTGACAGTATCATCTTTAGATGTTCATCATGAATATTTTGAAAGTTCAGAATAGTATAAAGAAGAAATAATCATCCATAATTCCACAACCCCAAAACAATCATTGTTAGCAGATCATTGAATAATCCTCTTCTTTTTTCTATATATTTAAAAAACAAAGTTGTTATATATAAAATAGATAATCAACAAGGATCTACTGTATAGCACAGGGAACTCTACTCAATATTCTGTAATAACCTATATGGGAAAAGAATCTGAAAAAGAATGGATATATGTATATGTATAGCCAAATCACTTTGCTGTACACCTAAAACTAACACATTGTAAATCAACTATACCCCAATATAAAATAAAAATTAAACTAAAAAATAATGAAAAAATTTTGTTATAAAACATATTCAATTCACATTTACTTTGTATCCTAATTGGTAGTCTAGGTCCACATCAAGTTCAAGAGAAAAAAAACAATAAAATGTATCCAAAAATAAAGTTGAGATCCATATTACTTTTATTTAAAATTTTTATTGAAATATTTGTAGATTCGCATACAGTTGTGAAAAAAAAATAGAATTCCCTTGCGCACCTGACCCAGTTTCATCCAATGGTGATACTTTGCAAAACTATAATAGAATATCACAACCAGGATATTGACATTGGTACAATGCAATCATCTTATTCATATTTCTCCAGTTTCACTTGTATTCATTTGTGTTTGTATGTATGTGTGTGCATGTTTGTGTCTATGCATTACTTCTTAAACAATTGTATCAGCCATGTGGTTTCGTATATCCACCACCACAGTCAAGATATTTAACATTTCCAACACTCAAAGATCTCTCAAGTTGCACTTTTATAACTACACCCACTCTTGCCCCTCCCTCCTTTTCTCTAACTTCTGGCAATTGCTAATCTCTCCTTAATTTCTAAAATGTTGTCATTTCAAAAAGTTATATAATTGGAATCATATAGTATGTAACCTATGTAGCATAGTTTCCTGGAGATTCCTCAAAGTAGTTGTGTGTATCAATAGTTCTTTCCTTTTTCTTGCTAAGTAGCATTCCATGGTATGGATCTACCACAGTTTCTTTAACTATTCACCTGTTGAAGAACATATGGGCAGATAAATAAAGCTACTATGAACGTTTGTGTACAGGTTTTTGTGTGAATATAAGTTGTTATTTCTCTGGGATAAATGCCCAAGACTGCAATTTCCAGGAAGTATTGTAATTACATGTTTAGTTAAAAAAAGAAAACTGCCAAAGTATTTTCAGCAGGACTGTACAATTTTACATTTCCATTCGCAATGTTTGAATGATCCAGTTTCTCCACATCATCATCAGTATTTGATGTTGTCACTATTGTTTATTTTAGCCATTTTGATGGGTGTAGGGTTATCTCACTGTGGTTTTAATTTTCATTTCTTTGATGGCCAATGGTATTGAACGTCTTTTCATGTGCTTATTAAATGGCTACCTATATATCCTCTTTGGTGAAATGTCTGGTCATGTCTTTTGCCCATTTTTTAATTGAATTTTTTTTTTCTGTTGAGTTTTGAGAGTTCATTATATATTTATGATACAGGTCCTCTACTGGATATGTAGTTTGCACATATTTTCTTCTAGTTGTCTGTCGTCCTTTTAACAGGGTCTTTTGCAAGGGAAACTTTTTAATTTTGTTGAAGTCCAGTTTATCAATTTTTCCTTTTGTGGATCATTCTTTTGGTAACAAGTCTAAAAACTCTTTGCCTAGCCCCAGATTCTGAAGATTGGCTCCTATGTTTTGTTCTAAAACTCTTGCAGTTTTACATTTTACATTTAAATCTGTGATCAATTTTGAGTTAATTTTTGTATATGGTGTAAGACTTAGGTCAAGGTTTATTTTTTTGCCTATGGGTGTCCAATTGCTTCAGCACAATTTATTGAAAAGGCTATCATTTCTCCACTGAATTACTTTTGCACCTTTGTCAAAAGTCAGTTGGACATATTTGTGTGGGTTGATTTCAAGAGTCTGTATTCTATTCTGTTTTTCTGTGTGTTCATCCCTCTGCCAATGATAGCACTCAGTCTTGATTACTGTAGCTATATAGTAAGTCTTGAAATTAGGTAGACTGTTTCTTCCCATTTTATTCTTCTTTTTCAAAATTGTTTTAGCCATTCTGGTTTCTTTGCACTTCCACATAGAAAAATCTTGTCTGTATCTAGAAAAAGAATCTGGCTAGGATTTGATAGAAATTGTACTGAACCTGTATATCAGTTTGGGGAGAATTGACATCTTTACTATGTTAAATCTTCAAATTCATGAACAAGACATGACTCTCCATTTATTTAGGTCTTCTTTGACTTCTTTCATCAGCATTTTGTATTTTTCAGCATATAAATGCTGTGCATCTTTTTGGTTAGAGTCACACCTAAGTATTTAATTTTTTTGAGCAATGGTAAATGATATAATTTTTTTCTTTTTTATCTGGTTTTGTAAATGATATTATATTTTTTAAATTTCAGTGGTCACGTATTCATCGGTAGTATATAGAGGGAAAATTGATTTTTATATATTTACCCTGTGTCCTGAAATCTTGCTGAACTCACTTATTAGTTCTAGGAGTTTTGCTTTTTTGTAGATTCCTTGAGAATTTCTACATAGATAATCATGCAATCTGCAAATAGAAACCATTTTCTTTCTTCCTTTATGATTCATATGACTTTTATTTCCTTTTCTTGCCTTACTGAACTAGCTAGAACCTCCAGCACTACGTTAAATAACAGTGGTGTTAGCTGATATCCTCACCTTATTCCTGATCTTAGGAGGAATGTATTCAATCTTTCACCATTAGGTATAATGATAACTGTAGGTTATTTTGCAGATGCTTTTTACCAAGTTCCCTCTATTCTTATTTTTCTGAGAATTTTTATCATGAATGTGTGGTGAATTTTTTCAAATGCTTTTTCTATATCAATTGATATAAACATATGATTTTTCTTCTATATCCTGTTGATTAATCACCTTGTTATTTGAATATTGAACTAGCTTTGCATACCTGAGATAAACTCAACTTGATCACACTATAATTCTTTTTATATATTGCTGAATCTGTTTGCTAATATTGTGTTGAGAATCTTTGTATCTATATTCATGAGAGATATTGGTCTGTAGTTTTCTTATTTTTAGTCATTTTCTAATTTTGATATCATGGTAATACTAGCTTCATAAAATGAATTGGAAGTATTCTCTCTCTTTTATTTTCTAGAAGAGGCTGTGTAGAATTTATGTTAATTCTCCTTTAAATATTTGGTAGAATTCTCCAGTGAAAGCATCTGGGCTTGGACATTTATTTTATGGAAATTTAAAAATTACAGATCCAATTTCCTAAGTAGTTATAGGTTATTCAAATTTTATTTAGTTATTTTATATTTAGTTATTCAAATTTTCTATTTCATATGGGTTGGTTGTGATGGTTTGTGTTTTTCAAGGAATTGGTCCGTTTCATATAAGTTGTCAAACTTGTGCCTGCAAAATTGTTTGTAATATTCCCATAGTATCCTTTTGATGTCTACAGCATCTACAGGTATATCCCTTATTTCATTCCTGATACTGGTAATTAGTGTCTTCTCTCTTTTTTCTTTGTAAGTCTTGTTAGATATTTGTCCATTTTAGTGACTGTTTTGAAGAATCAGCTCTTTGTGTTGTTAATTTTCTCTATTCTTCTGTTCTCAATTTTGTTGATTTCTGCTCTTATCTTTAATATTTCCTTTCCTCTGCTTGCTTTGGGATTATGTTCCTGTTCTTTTTTAGGTTCTTGAGATGGGAGCTTAGACTATTGATTTAAGACTTTTCTTGTTTTCTAATGTAAGCATTTAGTGCTCTAAATTTCCCTCTCCACTGCTTTAGCTGTGCCTCACAAATTTTGACATGCAGTATTTTAATTTTCATTCAGTTCAATATATTTTCCCATTTTCCCTTTGGCCCATGGATTATTCAGAAGTGTGTTATTTAATTTCTAAGTCTTTGGAGATATTTCCTTTATCTTTCTGATAATTCTAGTTTAATTCCACCATGGTCAGAGAAAATACTCTGCTATGATTTCAATTCTTTTAAATTTGTTGATGTTTGTTTTATGACCCAGGATGTTGTCTATCTTGGTATATATTCCATGGGCACTTTAAAAGAATGTTTTTTCTGCTGTTGTTGGGTGTAGTGTTCAATAAATGTCCACTAGATTCTGTTGGTTGATAGAGTTGTTAAGTTCTTCTATATCCTTGATGATTTTCTGTTTAATTGTTCTATTAGTTATTGAGATAGAGGTGATGAAGTCTCCAACTATAATTGTGGATTTATCTATTTCTCTTTTCAGCTTTATCACTTTTTACTTTATGTATTTTAAAACTCTCTTGTTGGGTGCATACACATTTAGATTTGTTATATCTTCCTGGTGGATTGATCCTTTTATCATCATGTAATGTCACTCTTTTTCTCTAGAATTTTTATTGGAAGTCATTTTATCAGGTATTAATATAGCCACTTCTGCTTTTTCACATTAATGTTTGCATGGTTTATCTTTTTGTATTCTTTTACTTCCGACCTACCTGTGTCACTGAATTTGAAGTAAGCTTCTTGAAAATAGCATACAATTGGGTTGTGTTTTTTAAATGCCCTCTGCCCATCTCTGTTCTTTGATAGGTATATTTATATGATTTATATGTAAAGTAATTATAGATATGTTAGTGCTTATTTAAGTTTGCCATTTTGTTACCTGTTTTTAATTTATTTCCACAGGGTCTTTTTCCTCTGTTTGTTTTGTTTTTTTATGGGTTACTTGAGTAGTTTTTAGGATTCAATCTTGATTTATTTATAGTAGCTTTGGATGTATCTTTCTTTGAAGTTTTTGTAGTGATTACTCTGAGCGTTACAATACATATGTGACTTATAACAGTCTACTTGTATCAACATTTCACCACTTTGAGTGAAGTGTGGAAACCTCACTTCAATTTAGGTAAATTTACCTTCACTACTTTAAAATATTGTTGTCTTGAGTATCATATGGTGCTATAATTTTTGTTTTAATCATCAAACATGAGTTATAAAACTCATGAGGGAAAGCATATTCTATTATATTACCCATAGTCTTGCTCTTCTGTTCCTGATGCTCCAAGCGTCTTTTTTTTTTTTTTAATCATTTCTGTTTGAAGAATTTCCTTTAGTCAACTTTTTAAAATGGCCTTCTAGCAACAAAGTCTTTTAATTCCCTTTTATCTGAGATGTTTTTAATTTTTCCTTCATTCTTAAGGATCATTTTGCCAGATACAGAATTCATGGTTGATAGTTCCTTTCTTTCAACAGTTCTTTCTGGCCTCCATGGTTTCAGATGAGAAATCTCCTGTCATTTGAATTGGTGTTTCTGTACAGGTAATGCATCATTTTCTCTGGCTGCTTTCAAGTCTCTTTGGGCTTTGCTCAACTTCTTTGTGTCTTTTGCTAAGCTTGGGAAGTTTTCAGCCATTATTTCATATTATATCATATCTAAGAAGGCTTTACCTACTGGTTTATCTTTGAATCTAAGAATATAGTGCTATGGCTGGCACATTGTTGATGCTCTCTTTATATTTATCAAATGAATGAATGAATAAATCTAAGAATAACTAAGTGAATAAATGAATTTTTGAGTAGGTACAATGAATGGTTAACTGTAATTTGGAATTTCAGGTCTCTTGATCAAAATTTTTCTTTCCCATAAGGAGCTGAACCAGTTTTGTCTATTTATAGGCTGTAATCATAGGTGGAATGCAGTTCCCTAGGGAGCTAACAATGTCTTTTGTCCTTGGTTATTTGCATCTTCACATTCCTGAAGCATCTAATCTCATGTATTGATTGAGGAAAAGAATGAAAGTAATGGGGGAATCTCATGAGAACTCTTGAAACTCCCAAGGGGGATAGGGAGCTGTCCAGGAGACTGAAATTACCAGGGCCTTACTTTGCCACCTACCCTGTTTTGTCCCCATCTTTTGTATCTCTCAAAATACACACATTAAAAATCACCATTAGGGTAAATAAACATGGATGAATTCTTAGATATGTCTTTGGATAGAAAATTAAATGTTCCCAGATGCCCAGAAGGACAGCGCTCTTGACACTGTGTCCCAGCGGTTACTCCTATCTATAGCTTACAGGACTGAGCAGTAGTGCTTTGAATATCCCTTTCAGCCTAGGCTGGAAGCAGTAACACACTTGCACTTGATTTCCAAACCAACAGTGACAAACCAAAGATTTGATCAATAGATTTTGCTAGAGGCAGAAGCAAGTTTACTGTGGTAGTTTATTGGAAAATCCTCTTGTTTGTGCTAAATGCATCATTGGTTATATGTGTTTTCTCATGTTTTCAGTTTTTTCCTTCCTTCCCTCCCTCCCTTCCTGATTCTTTCTTTCTTGTCAATTAAGGGCTACTTTCATACACAGAATACATCCAAAAACTAAAACCTTTAATGCTTGTTGAATTAGTGTCAATTTAACTATAAATTTAACCAAAATATATTTAGACAAGAGCTGTACATTCTTTGGCAAATGATTTTAAGTGTACTGAAAAGCAAAGCAAATGATAATAAGTCAAATAATATGTATATATTCTGGTGAACACAATTTAATGGAATTTTCTTCAATTGGCAGCTGAAATGACTTATAATCCTAGCTGTGGTAAGGTTTTTCAGAGCATAGCCTGAAACCAGTGGTCCTTTATCACTTGGGACCACTTAAGCATTCCTGCTCCATGACCATTTTTGAAATGACTTGGGGAAACTTAACCAGACTGCGGCAGTGTGAAGGCCAGGGGTCCCCTGGGGAGGCTGTGGCTGTTACTGCCCATAGACCAGCTTAAACCTAGCTCCAGGTTCACACAGGTCACTTCCAAACTTCCAAGACTACTTGAGGTACAAAAAAGGGGTCTTAAAGCAGTGGAGTGGTGATGTATGGTCAGTTTCAGGCTCTGTCCACAAGAATAAATTGCAGCCTAGAATTTTAGCCAACTCTGAGCATGTCCAAAGGGCTTTCATGTTTACCATAATTCTAGGTGAGAGAGCCAGGATAAAGGAAAGCCAGAACCACAGTGGGAACAGGGTTATTTAGAACTGAAATATTTAAATGTTCATAGAAAGAGTGAGGCTATTTTGTGTCCCTGTTAAGTGCTCTTCAAAGTTGTTTGTTTGGTTAATATGCTTTCTTTATTTGGATGAAATACTGGGTTTGTCTGCCAAAAGATTGTCTAATTCTATGTTACTTTGCTTTCCTAAATGGCCCCCAATTTTTCTTTGGTGCTTCTATATTTGCTTTATATACCTGATCTTCAGTGGAGTAGGGGCTGTTTCAGGAATTAACATGAATAATTAAAATGAATTAATCCTTTGTTTGTGGCATAAATTGCACTTTTTAATTGAAGTATAGTTGATTTACAATGTGTAACAGCAAAGTCAGGTGTACAGCAAAGTCATTCAGTTATTTATATATATATATATACATATATATGTGTATATATATTCTTTTTCAGATTCTTTTCCATTATAGGTTATTACAAGATATTGAATATAGTTCCCTGTACTGTACAGTAAGTCCTTGTTTATCTATTTTATATATAGTAGTGTGTATCTGTTAATCCCAACTCCTAATTTATTCTACCCTCCCTTTGGTAACCATAAGTTTGTTTTCTATTCCTGTGAGTCTATTTCTGTTTTGTAAATAAGTTCATTTGAATCATTTTTTTTAGATTCTACATACAAGTGATATTATATGCTATTTGTCTTTCTCTGTCTGACTTACTCCACTTAGTATGATAACCTCTAGGTCCATCCATGTTGTTGCAAGTAGCATTATTTCTTTCTTTTTTATGGCCAAGTAATATTCCATTGTGTATATATACATATATATATATATATGTATATATATATATATATATATATACTACCTCTTCTTTATCCATTCATCGGTTGATGGACATTTAGGTTGCTTCCATGTCTTGGCTATTGTAAATAGCGCTGCTATGGACATTGGGATGGATGTATCTTTTTGAATTAAAGTTTTTGTCTTTTTCTGGATATATGCCCAGGAGTAGGATTGCTGGATCATATGGTAGTTCTATTTTTAGTTTTTTAAGGAACCTCCATACTGTTCTCCATAGTGGCTGCACCAATTTGCATTCCCACCAATGGTGGAGGAGCGTTCCCTTTTCTCCACACGCTCTCCAGCATTTGTTATTTGTGGACTTTTTGATGATATCCATTCTGACTGGTGTGAGATGGTAACTCATTGTAGTTTCGATTTGCATTTCTCTAATAATTAGCGATGCTGAGCAGCTTTTCATGTGCCTGTTGGCCATCTGTATGTCTTCTTTGGAGAAATGTCTATTTAGGTCTTCTGC
This sequence comes from Eschrichtius robustus, assembly GCF_028021215.1. NCBI lineage: Eukaryota > Metazoa > Chordata > Mammalia > Artiodactyla > Eschrichtiidae > Eschrichtius > Eschrichtius robustus. The sequence goes on from NC_090845.1 coordinate 43,119,977, forward strand.
TCATTTTTTGATTGGGTTGTTTGTTTTTTTGATATTGAGCTGTATGAGCTGTTTGTATTATAAATTGCACTTTTTTTTTTAGTTTTTCCATGTCTTTTGACTTGATGATTTTTTAAGCAGAAACTTATTTTTTAGGTAGTCAAATTTATCCATTTTTAATGTTATAGTTTCCGAATTTTGAAATTTAAAAGAACCTCCCTACTCTGAGGTAATCAAGTAATTTCTCCATGTTTGTTCTAGCACTTATAGGGTTTGATTTACATTTTTGATCTACTTGGAATTTATCCTGGCAGATGCTGTGAGGTATAGATCCAAAGTTATTATTTTCCAGATAGTTACCTAGTTTTTCCAAAACAATATATCGAATGTTTGTCTTTTCAGCACTGATCTGAGAGGCCACCTATATCATAAATTAAATTATTGTATGTATTTCAGTCTACTTCTGTATTTTCTCTTCTGTTTCAATTGTTTGCCTTAATATTTATGCACTAATATCACATTGTTGAGGGCTCATAAAATGTTTTTCTGATTGGTAGAGATGGTCTTCCCTACTTTACCCCATTTCTAAATTTTCCCCATTATTCTTATTTACTTTTCTGTATGAGTTTTAGAGTGATTTTGTCTTATTCCTACCCACATCATCAAAATTAAACAAGTAAATAATATCTACTGCAATTCATATTGCTATCACATTGAATTTATGAATAAACAGAATTTACAGCTTTTGCAAATTGAGTCTTCCCATGCAAGAACATGGGTTGCTTTTCCATTCATTTCTTGGGTGTACTTCAAAAGTGATTTAAATTATTCTTCACATGTTTTTGATATTTCTTGGTAAATATACTCCTATGCTTTTTCAATGTCATTGACACTACTGTAAAAGTGGTGCTTTCCTTCATTATAAATTCTAACTATTTGTTATTTAAGCAAAAAAAAAAATTTATATGATAAAATCTTAGAGCTTTCTCTAGAAGGAAATTTCAGAGATGTCACAGAAGCTTGACCATGATTCCATGATACTTCAATTAGCAAATTCCCAATAATGAAGTTTCATTTTAATATTGTATACTATGCTAAAAAAGTGTTTCTGGCAATATGGCAGTGCTTAAATAAAGCCTTACAAATGCCTGTGCCTTTTGATTTATATATGCTTACAGGCTATAAGAATAGATAGGATGATGCCAAGATTGGCTGGCTCTATGTTAGAAGGGTTTGTGGAAGAGTTTACATTTCCTTGTTTTCTGTTTGTTTGCATGTTTCTGATTTTTAAATCTCAAACATGCATTACTTTTATGAAATAAATGCTTTTTTCAATAAAAAAATCCATCTTCATAAATCATAGAAATTACACACGCATACACAGCCACATGTCAACAGCATCCCCTCCTCTGCAGCGTGGGTGTGCTGATGAATAGTGCACACAAGCAGCTCTGCTGAACAGGAAAGAGAAGAGGGTGTGGGAGTGAGCTGGGCCTGAGATCTAACCCCAGCTCTGCCATGCGCTAGCTTTGTGTCCCTGGACAGGTTACTTAACTTTGGACATTGTCTCACCTACAATATAGGCTTGCTGTTAGGTTAGAGAAAATATAAGTAACAACAACATTTAGCACACAGCAAGAATTTCAGGAAGGGTAGTTGCTTCAGTGATTCAGCAGAATCAGGACAACCATAGGTAACATTGAAAAGTCTGAGCGAGTTTTCTTCTCCCTTTCTTCCCTCTCGGTGACTCCCTTACCTCCTTCTCAGTAACTCTGAATATTCAGTATATACATTTTTGTTCTTCATGTCTTCTCCTTGTTAAAAACCCCTTCCTGCTATCAAAACAGGAAATTATTTACAACCCTTAATTAGTTAGCTGATTGCAAACAGCATTCTCAGGTAAATATTTTATCCTTCATGTACAATAGAATGAAAAATAACTGTTCTCAGTTAAAGGAATTTCATGCCAGGGTGATTTTGTGCCTCTCACCACTCAGGACCAATCCAATATTTTATATTTTCCACAACACTTTACACAGTATTAATTGGTATTGAGTTATCTATGCATCATTTATGATTTATTTTAGTTCACTATGAATATAGTCCTTACTGATATTGTTAAATACATCTTCGTGTCTCCCGTATTACTTCTTCCAAGAGCAGTTAAGTTTCTGAACACAGTGTGTGCTGTCAGAACATATTTTTTTGTTAATATATACTAGGTTAGAATATGCTTATGTTTAAGATTTATAATGCAACAAAAGGAGCACTTTAGTAGCACATTCTTATTATTTTTATTGAATAAATTTGATGTGTTAACGTGTAAGTTTAAGGTGTACAGCTGTTATTTTGTTACATTTATATATTGTAATATGATTGCCAATGTAGCCATATTTATCACATTACATAATGTCCGTAATTTGGGCTCCTTTGGTTCTGTGTTACCCAAATGTGTTAGTGAGCCTAAACAGAAATACAGTGCAGAATCCCTAAATAGGAAGAAAAGTAATCAACAGATAGAGACAATTTAAGTGATGTTTCAGCACAGTTAGGAACTGGCTGCAGAGGCTGAATGTCAAGGTCTTATAGGCCAGAAAGAAATAAGATTAAAGACATAAAAAAGACTTCCCCGTTATAAGTGGGAAGACCAGAAAGGGAAAAGGGAACCTACTGTGCTAAATGAAGTCAGTTCCAAAGATTTGCAGTTCTGTGGTGATGCGGGTCACCCGGAAACAGATGGAGAGAGGGTGAAGGCAAAGCAGGTCTGTCAGGAGAGCTAAGGCAAGAGGTGCTGAGGGCAAAGATTGAGGTGCAGGCAGCTTTGAGCGCAAGAAGTATGTAGGTATGCGCAGGTGGGAGGAAATGCCAGAGCGGCTGATACCAAAAAGGACCCCATCCATCTTTACATGGAAAGGGAAAGGATTTCGGGAGACAGGCATACCAAGGTTTCTCAGGTCAGAAATGCCAGCTTTAGGAAAAGAAGCAGTGGAGAGTGAGGCAAACACCGTAAACAAACGAAATTACCTTCCTTAAGGACAAATCCAAGGCTTATGGGGGCTTGTGCAGCACAGGTGAGGCATCAACCAGTAAAAATCTCAAAAACAGCCTTTGTGCTTCAGTTTCCTCATCTAAACAACGGGGGAAATAAAACTACATGTACCTTATCGAGTAATGGACTCGATTACAATGAGGTAATCTATGAAAAACGCTCAGAAGAGAGCCTGGCACATAGTAAATGCTATGCGTGTTTGTTATTATTATTCTGACACTAACCCTGACTTAATGTGCACCTTCTAAGAGCAGCCCCAGTGGCCTTTGTAGAGGAGAAGAGCATCATCCAGCAGTAGGGCAGTAAAAGAGCACTCTCCCAGGACCACGTAATACACAGTTACTTCATTATTTTGTGCCACATTAAGGAAGCTTCCAACTTCCCGGTAAGTTTAGAACATTTGTGATGCTGATGGTAGATGTTAGGAAGGGAAAAGGTAGAGAAGTGGTCAAACTCACACATTGTTTTCTAAAAGTTGTGTACAATGGGTAAAATAAAGTTTTCACAATTTTCTTCTTTTACTCAGATTTCCCTTTCATTTCATTTACCCATTGCACGTAACTTTTAGAAAACAATGTGTGAGTTTGACCGCTTTCATGTTCTATTTAACATAGCTCACCCAAGATATTGCCATGCAGGTGCCAGGCTGGATTCATGGGGCACTTACTGGCTCCTCCAAAACAATTGAAGAAGCAGGCAAGTGGCCTCTATAGACCACCGAGTCAATACTCCTTTTCTTTTTGGGGTTGCTGAACTCCCAGCAGAAGCTATTAACAATGAATATTTTTGCATCTCATTGAGCTGTAAATTGTAAACGCCTCCCCCAATCCCTACTGCTCTCTCACATTTCCTTCCTCTGAGCACTATTGTCTAAAAGATCTAACTAGTTAATGAGCTCCGTGTTCCTTTTACTTCCTAAGAAAAAAACGCAAACTTTGTGAACCTTATTAGTAACACTGTGCTTGCTAGAAAAATAAAGCAGGGTAATATTAATCCATAGTCCACAGTTAAGTATGTCTAAGATGCTTAGCATTATAACAATTAGTACTTACTCAAGATAATGAAATCTTTCTCTAGCTCATCCATCCTTCTTTCCGAGAAATGGCTCTGAGGAATGGCCAGGAGCCCTCAGCTCTGGGGATTTATGAGTAATAAGATATGTAAGAATTTCAGCCTCCTGCTATCAAAGAAAGAGGTCTTGGAAGACTAAGATACATCATGCACAAAGTCAAACATTTATGACTCAAATGCCGTTGCCAGCACCATCCTAACAATTGTCTTGATTCAGAGAAAATGACATTCCCCAATGGGATTCCTGCTTCTCTTTGCCTACCAATGGCAGGCAACAGGAGAAGAGTTGTAGAAGCTTTGGATTGTTTTGATAATTCTCAAGGATAGTAAAAAATGAAAAAAAAAACTGCTAGGGGAATAGATAGGATCAATATACTTTTTTAAAATAAACTTTTTATTTTTTAATAGTTTTAGATTTACAGAATTATCGTAAAAATAGTACAGAGAGTTCCCATACCCCTCAAATCCAGTTTCCCCTATGATTAGTATCTTACATTAGAATAGTGCATTTGTCACAATTAATGAATCAATATATTATATATTATTTTAACTAAAGTTCATACTTTATTCAGATTATCTTAGCTTTCCACTAGTGTCCTTTTCTTGTTCTAGGATCTATCCAGGACACAATATTACATTTAATTATTGGGTCTCCTTACACCCCTCTTGGCTGTGACAATTTCTTAGACTTTCCTTGTTTTTGATGCTCTTTGACAGTTTTGAGGAGTACTGGTCAAATATTTTGTAGAATGTCCATCGATTGGGGTTTGTCTGATGTTTTTCTCATGATTAGACTGGGGTTATGGGATTTGGGCAGGAAGATCACAGAGGTGAAGTGCCATTCTCATCACGTCATATCAAGGGTCCATACCATCAACGTGACCTATCACTGTTGATGTTAACCTTGATCATCTGGCTGAGGTAATGTTTGTCAGGTTTCTCCACTGTACAGCTACTCCCTCTATACTATACTCTTTGGAAGCAAGTCACTAGGTACAGACCATACTCAAGGGTTGAAGAGTTAAGCTCCACCTCCTTGAAAGGCAGTGTCTATATAAACTATTTGGAATTCTGTACAGGAAGTTTGTCTATTTTCCCCCATTTATTTATTCATTTATTTCTATCAGTGTGGACTTAGGAATATTTATTTTATTCTTTGGGTTATAATCCAATACTACTTTATTTTGTTTCTCAAATTGCCCCAGCTTTGGTTATCAATAATTCCTTCAGTCAGCTGGTTCCTGTATCCCTTTGACATATGCCAATCATAATTTATTTGTTTGTATTTCCTTACTTTCTGGCACTACGAGATGCTCCAGACTCATCTTGTATATTTCTTGTCTCCCTCCTAAAATCTGCCATTTCTCCAAGGGGCCTTGGTTCCTTTTATTGGAGAACAATATTAGAAACCAAGATCTGGGTACTAGATATTGGGGTTTCATTGCTTGTAGGCCCTCTCAGTTGATGGAGCAAAAAGACATATGTGTGTATACAAACCCATGTATATACATATACCTACAAACGTTCCTATATGTAGTTATGTATATCTCTATTAAGCTAATCATGAGTTCATATGGATATCAACAACTCATTCTAGCCTCTTCCTCTTGCCTATCTGTAATCTCCTGCTCCAACAGTGAGAAACCTGGCACCCACTATCCGTTATCCATTTACTTAGTTGTTTATTACAGTATACATGTGTACATGTATGTATAGCTGTTTATTACCCCATATGCCCATGGGGAAAAACTTTATCAGCTAGAGCAGTACTTATGTATAGTTCCTTTTGCCTTTATTCTTACAACTCCACTCATTTCCAAAATTACTTAGGTTAGCACCTTATTCCCCCATCGCCTTCAGTGAGGCTGTTTTATACATTTGTAATACAGTTAGACTATTTTGTCACATTCTGCATTCCACTCTGGAATCCTCCAACTTGCTAAATGATTTTTTAAAATTTACATACATTAAGGTTCACTCTTTGTATTTTAAGTTCTATGGGATTTGACAAATACTTAAATGTCTTATATTCACCATTACAATATTACACAAAATAGATTTACTGAATTAAACAATCTCCTGTGTTTCACCTATACAACCCTCCCCTCACACCCCAAACTTCTAGCAACCACTGATCTGTTTACTGTCTTTATAGCTTTTCCTTTTCCAAAACATCATATAATCAGAATCACACAATGTGTAGCCTTTTCAGACAGGCTTCTTTCACTTAGTAATTTGCACTTAAGATTCACCCATGTCTTTTTGTGGCTTGATAATTTATTTCATTTTATCACTGAATAAAATTTCATAATATAAACGTGCCATCATTTGTTTATTCATTCACCTATTGAAAGACATCTCAGTTGCTTCCAGGATTAGCAATTATGAATAAAGATGCTATAAGCATTTGAATGCAAGTTTTTGCGTAACATGTTTTCAAATTATTTGGGTAAGCACGTAGTTGTTAGATTACTGATCATATGAGAATATTAGATTTAGTTTTGCAAGAAACTGCCAAACTGTCTTCCAAAAAAACTGTATCATTTTGCATTCCCATCAGCAATGAGTGAAAATTTCTGTTGCTTTTGCATCCTGGCCACCAATTGGTATTGTCAGTTTTTTGGATTTCAGCCTTTCTAATAGGTGTGTAGTTGTATCCAATTGTTGTTTTATTTTACAATTCCCTAATGGAAAATGATGTTGGGCATCTTTTCATATGCTTATTTGCCACCTGTATGTCCTCTTTGATGAAGTGTCTGTTTAGGTCTTTTGCCCATTTTAATTGGGTTGTCTCTTTTCTTGTCATTGAGTTTTAAGAGTTCTGTACATTTTGACACTTTATGACATAAATCACAGTAAGATCCTTTTCGACCCACCTGCCAGAGAAATGGAAATAAAAACAAAATAAACAAATGGGACTTAATGAAACTTAAAAGCTTTTGCACAGCAAAGAAAACCATAAACAAGACGAAAAGACAACCCTCAGAATGGGAGAAAATATTTGCAAATGAAGCAACTGACAAAGGATTAATCTCCAAAATATACAAGCACCTCATGCAGCTCAATATCAAAAAAGAAACAACCCAATCCAAAAATCGGCAGAAGACCTAAATAAGACATTTCTCAAAAGAAGATATACAGATTGCCAACAAACACATGAAAGGATGCTCAACATCACTAATCATTAGAGAAATACAAATCAAAACTGCAATGAGGTATCACCTCACACCGGTCAGAATGGCCATCATCAAAAAATCTACAAACAATAAATGCTGGAGAGGGTGTGGAGAAAAGGGAACCCTCTTGCACTGTTGGTGGGAATGTAAATTAATACAGCCACTATGGAGAACAGTATGGAGGTTCCTTAAAAAACTAGAAATAGGGTTTCCCTGGTGGCACAGTGGTTAAGAATCTGCCTGCCAATGCAGGGGACACAGGTTTGAACCCTAGTCCGGGAAGATCCCACATGCCGTGGAGCAATTAGCACATGCGCCACAACTACTGAGCTTGTGCTCTAGAGCCTGTGTGCCACAACTACTGAAGCCCACATGCCTAGAGCCCATGCTCCGCGACAAGAGAAGCCACCGCAATGAGAAGCCTGCACACCGCAATGAAGAGTAACCCCCGCTCACCACAACTAGAGAAAACCTGTGTGCAGCAATGAAGACCCAACGCAGCCAAAGCTAAATAAGTAAAATAAATAAATAAATAAACTAAAAATAGAACTACCATATGACCCAGCAATCCCACTACTGGGCATATACCCTGAGAAAACCTAATTCAAAAAGAGTCATGTACCCCAATGTTCATTGCAGCACTATTTACAATAGCCAGGACATGGAAGCAACCTAAGTGTCCATCGACAGATGAATGGATAAAGAAGATGTGGCACATATATACAATGGAATATTACTCAGCCTTAAAAAGAAATGAAATTGAGTTATTTGTAGTGAGGTGGATGGACCTAGAGACTGTCATACAGAGTGAAGTAAGTCAGAAAGAGAAAAACAAATATCGTATGCTAACACATATATATGGAATCTAAAAAAAAAATTGGTTCTGGAGAACCTAGGGGCAGGACAGGAATAAAGACACGGACATAGAGAATGGACTTGAGGACACAGGGAGGGGGAAGGGTAAGCTGGCACGAAGTGAGAGAGTGTCATGGACATATATACACTACCAAATGTAAAATAGGTAGCTAGTGGGAAGCAGCCGCATAGCACAGGGAGATCATGTCGGTGCTTTGTGACCACCTAGAGGGGTGGGATAGGGAGGATGGCAGGGATATGCAAGAGGGAGGAGATATGGGGATATATGTATACATATAGCTGATTCACTTTGTTATAAAGCAGAAACTAACACACCATTGTAAAGCAATTATACTCCGATAAAGATGTTTAAAAAAAAAAAGGAGTTCTGTATATTTTGGATAATAGTCCTTTATCAGCTATGTGCTTTGAAAATATTTTCCTCAGTCTGTGGCTTGTCTTTTCATTCTTTTAACATTGTCATTTACAGAGCATAAAATTGCTGATTGTCAGTGCTCCCACAGTGGATGTGGCTCTGGTGCCCTCCGGGAGCTCACACTCACCAGCGGTAGGGCTGACCTCCAAGCCAATTGTCAGTGCTCCCACAGTGGGGACAAGTCTGGGGGTGGCACCAGCAGGAGTGGACTGTGGGCGTGCACACCGGGTGGTGGGTGACATCACAGAATCGCATGTCCCCGGCGGATAGCACCTGGGGAGGAATACCCAGTGGCTCCTTTCCCAGGGAGAGTGCTCCAGTCCCACCTACCTCACACTGCAGCTTAGAACCAGATCTGGGGGCTTCTACTCCAACAACTGGGGAGCAGACCCTTCCCCCAACAGGACTGTGACAGCCATAGAGCAAAGAGGAGGCTCCGCCCAACATTTAGTGCAGGCTCTTGTCACCACAACACCAAAAACACCCCCTATCAAGAGGACAACAGCCAGCACATTCTGAGGAAAGACGTGGCAGGCATCCATACCAAGCACAGCCCTCACACCAAAATATTGGACTCTCGCAGTCTACACAAGGATGCTTCCACATATAAACAGCCCTTCAGGACCACAGGTGGTGATAACTGTTTCTCCTAAATTCATAGAGTCAGAGAAATTTAAGTAAAATGAAAAAGCAGAGGAAATACTCCCAATTAAAAGGACAAGGGAAATCTCCTGAAAGAACAGACAATGAAACAGACCTCTCCAGTATATCACACCCCGAGTTCAAAAAGGCGGTAATAAAAATGCTAAAGGAAATAAGAAAGGTTATCGTTAGAAATGTAGACGACTGTAACAAGGAACTAGAAATTATAAAGAGGAACCAATCAAAATTAGACAACTCGATTGCCTAGATAAAAACCCAGCTAAAGGCAATGCATAGCAGACTAAATAATGAAGAAGAATGAATAAGTGATCTGGAAGATAGAATAATGGAAATCACACAATCAGAACAGCAGACAGAAAGACAAATGAAAAAAATGAAAGCAACATATGAGATCTATGGAATAATATAAAACATGCCAACCCATGCATAATAGGGATCCCAGAAGGAGAAGAAAGAAAAGTGGGTCGAGTCTTCCAATCCATGAACATGAGCTATTTTTCCATTTATTTAGATCTTCCTTGATTTTTTAATCAGTTTTGTAGTTATCTACATACAGGTGCTGTATGTATTTTATTATATTTATCCCTAAGTATTTGCTTTTTAAGTGCTATTATAAATGGTATTTTTTTAACATTTCAAATTCCATTTATTCATTGTTGGTATATAGGAAAGCAATTGACATTTGCATATTGCAACCTTGTTCCTTATTAGTCCCAGGAGATTTTTGTTGGTTTTTTTGGGATTTTCTACATAGACAATCATGTCATCTGTAAGTAGAGAGTTTTATTTCTTTCTTTCTAGTCTCTATATCTTTTATTTTCTCTTCTCACCTTACAGCATTAACTAGAACTATATTGAGTAGGAGAGGTGAGAGAGGACACCCTTGCCTTGCTCTTGATCTTAGGGGAAAGTGCTCAGTTTCTCACCATTAACTGTGATGTTATATGTAGGGTTTTGGTAGATTTTTTTTTTAATCTATTTGAGGAAGTTCCCTTCTATTCCTAGCTTGCTGAGAGTTTTTCTTTTTTTTTAAATCATGAATTGGTACTGAATTTTGTCAAATGCTTTTTCTAAAACAATTGATATGTTTATGTGATTTTTTTTCTCTTTAGACTGTTGATGTGGATTACATTGATTGTGTTTTGAATGTTGAGTCAGTCTTGCATACCTGTTATAAATCTCACTTGAGTGTGGTATATAATTCTTTATATGCATTATTGGATTTCATTTGTTAATATTTTGTTGAGGATATTTATTTCTATGTTCATGAGAAATATTGGTGTAATTTTCCTTTCTTGTAATATCTTTATCTGGTTTTGTTATTAGGGTAATAATGGTCTCATAGAATGTGTTAGGAAGTATTTCCTCTTCTATTTTTTAGAAGAGATTATGGAGAACTGGTATCATTTTGTCTTTAACTATTTGGTAGAACTCACTGGTAAAACCATCTGGGCCCAGACATTTCTTTTTTTGAAAGGCTATTAAATCAAAATTTTCTTGTAGTCACATTTTAAAAAGTAAAAAGAAACAAGTGAAGTTAACTTGAATAATAAACTTATTTAACCTAATATATCCCAATTATTGTCATTTCAATGTGTAGTTAATATAAAATATATTAATGAGATATTTTATATTCTTTTCTTGAATGAAGTCTTTGAAATATGGTGTGTATTTTATACTTACTGCACATCTCAATTTGAAGTAGCCACATATCAAGTGCTCACATATCAATAGCCACATGTAGCTAATGGCTACCATATTAGACAGTACACCTAAGGTCCAAATCAAAGCTGTGGTTACTGTTGAGTTTTAATAATATATATTTTATCTTGTCTCTCATTAGTATATTAATGATAGAATACAGATTTATTATTTTTTAAAAGGAAACATTCTGATACTTTCCCTTAAGAGAGAATCATATTGACCACTATCAGAAAATAAGCCTTCCCAATAAAAAGATACTATGTATGATATTATTTCTCATGTAGTAAATGCAAATTAATTTTAGGGAATGTCACAAAATCTTCAAGAGGCAAATAAACCAAGCTGCAATGTGATAATTGGAAACTACCCTTTTCTGTGATAAAGTGCCTCTAACAATTTCAAACTGAGTTACTATACTCAGAGAACTGTAAAGCCAAAGCTATCCACTAGCAAAGTGACTTGACCTTGTTTGCACTAAGCCATTTATTGTTAGCATAAATTTACAGTGTGGACTACTCAACAGATACAGCAGAGCAATTAGTTCTATTGAATATACATCCCTGTGTGATGTTGGCTTAACGAGGCTTTTCTCCTTCATTATATAAGCCACTTTCCCTTTCCAGACCTGTCTCTATTGGTCCTCAGAAAACCCAAACATTATGGGACCAGCAAGTTGACCAGTGCTTTGGATTCGGCCAGAAATACAAAAGATGCAAGCAGGAGTAGTAGGAATCTTATTTCTGGCTCAGAGGTCCAGTGGCTAACAGGTGTCTTAGCCTCCATGAGGTTCCCCAAATCTTGGCAGCATCCAGCCAAAATCAGGAACAGGCTCCTTATCTGTATTGTGCTCACCATTGTACCCCTGAGACCTAGAAGGGGTGAGCACATTATAAGTGGTTAATAAATAACAATTGGATGGATGGATGAGTCAATGAATAAATGCATGCATGAATGAATGAATAAAAATAAACTGCCTTCTCAGGGGTCTGCAGTCCTCCTGCCTGCCGAAGGGTAGGCTCCAGGCCAAATTCTGAAGTCAGAAAGCTTTGTCTTTGATTTCCTCTCATCTCCTTTTCTTGGTGCCCTTATGTTCTCATAAATTCTAGCCTATGTCCTATTCCCACATTATCTCCTAAACCTTTGTGATGGGATTATTTTCCCTATTAGGTACCATTTCCACTAAGATCAGGAACAAGACAAGGTTGCCCACTCTCACCACTATTATTCAACATAGTTTAGGAAGTTTTAGCCACAGCACTCAGAGAAGAAAAAGAAATAAAAGGAATCCAAATCGGAAAAGAAGAAGTAAAGCTGTCACTGTTTGCAGATGACATGATACTATACATAGAGAATCCTAAAGATGCTACCAGAAAACTACTAGAGTTAATCAATGAATTTGGTAAAGTAGCAGGATACAAAATTAATGCACAGAAATCTCTTGCATTCCTATACACTAATGATGAAAAATCTGAAAGGGAAATTAAGAAAACACTCCCATTTACCATTGCAACAAAAAGAATAAAATATCTAGGAATAAACCTACCTAAGGAGACAAAAGACCTGTATGCAGAAAATTATAAGACACTGATGAAAGTAATTAAAGATGATACAAATAGATGGAGAGATATACCATGTTCTTGGATTGGAAGAATCAACATTGTGAAAATGACTCTACTACCCAAAGCAATCTACAGATTCAATGCAATCCCTATCAAACTACCACTGGCATTATTCACAGAACTAGAACAAAAAATTTCACAATTTGTATGGAAACACAAAAGACCCCGAATAGCCAAAGCAATCTTGAGAAAGAAAAACGGAGCTGGAGGAATCAGGCTCCCTGACTTCAGACTATACTACAAAGCTACAATAATCAAGACAGTATGGTACTGGTACAAAAACAGAAATATAGATCAGTGGAACAGGATAGAAAGCCCAGGGATAAACCCACGCACATATGGTCACCTTATCATTGATAAAGTTGGCAAGAATATGCAGTGGAGAAAACACAGCCTCTTCAATAAGTGGTGCTGGGAAAACTAGACAGCTACATGTAAAAGAATGAAATTAGAACACTCCCTAACACCATACACAAAAATAAACCCAAAATGGATTAAAGACCTAAATGTAAGGCCAGACACTATAAAACTCTTAAAGGAAAACAAAGGCAGAACACTCTATGACATAAATCACAGCAAGATCCTTTTTGACCCACCTCCTAGAGAAATGGAAATTAAAACAAAAATAAACAAATGGGACCTAATGAGACTTAAAAGCTTTTGCACAGCAAAGGAAACCATAAACAAAACGAAAAGACAACCCTCAGAATGTGAGAAAATGTTTGCAAATGAAGCAACTGACAAAGGATTAATCTCCCTCTTAGGTAAATGGAAAAACAGGCTCAGAAGCAAGAAGGAGCTCTGAATGCTAATCTTGACTCTGACTTTATCCATCAGGATGATGTTGAACATCTACCTTCAAGCCTGGGACTCAGATTAATGCCTTCTATTCCTACACAGCTTGGATGGCTGCTACTCACCAGCTGTGTGAATTTAGTCAGATTACTTACCTTCTATTAGCCTCAGTTGCCTTATCTGTAAAGTCTAAGTAAATATCTGATGGGTTCATTTACCTGATGGGTTCATTTACCTGATGGGCTGTTTAAAAAAAGTAAATAGATGAAATAAGGCTCATAAACCACTTAGCACAATAACAAGCATATAACAAATACTCAATAAACATTAACCATTATCATTTCTATTATATCCCATCTGTCAAATGGTTGTCCTATCTATGCTTAAAAATAATAATACTGAAATAATAAATAACTAACATTTATTGAGCCAGGAAATGTGCAAAGCTATTTACATATGTTATCTCACCTAATTCTTGCATAATAACATCCTCATAATTTTACAGGAGAAGAAATTGAACCTCAAAATGTGTAAGTAACTTGCCTAAGGACACAATTGCTTAGTGGTAGATTTGATATTTGAAAGTGTATCTTTCTAATTTCAAAGCATGTGCTCTTTCCACTATATTAAAAGAACACTGCTAGCTCTAAAAGTCTATGACTTCCAACTATTGTTTGATTTATAAAAATTTAGTGATTCAAAAAATAAATCCATTAAAGGCCAACTTGTACATGGCTGTATGCTAGGTATTATGAAGTGTACAAGATGAATAGGACAATATCCTTAGCCCCTCATATTCTGGCAACATGAAGTAATTATTTCATTTTGGCTAGTTTTCCTTGGACCTCTCTTCTGATATAATCCTAAAATTGAGCAGTAACTTCTCTGACTGTCTCATTTTTATAAATTGTTAGTTTCAAAAATGTGTTTTTAAAGAACCACATTTGCTAAATTAACAGTGCTAACAAAGGCTGATTATCTCATCACAGTAGATTGTCAGCATCAATGTTTAGGCTTTTTAATTAGCTTGAAATTATTATTACTAAGTGACCCTTTATGTAACACAATAACAAGTCATTTCAAAAACATTTGTTGACAACCTACAATAAATTAGGTGGTGTCAAAAAAACCCATAAAACACCCCCAAAAGCCCACCCATGTTTAAAGATTTTTTTTGAAGAAAGATTCAAACTTATAGGGGATTCTCCCACTCAACCATCTGTAAAAAGATCTGTTCTATCGAACACCTGCTGTGATACATGGTGCTTGATGTATAAGCAGATATAAAGTATAAGGTATGAGGTATGAGCTTTTTTATTCTAAATCAATTGACAGATCACCATAATTGGTTTATGGGTTGGAAAAAAACAGCATGAGATATCAAGCTAACTGATCAACAGGAATCCAGTACTTCTGTTTAGATGGAACAAAATTTTTAAAAATTGCTTTTTATGCTAACATAAATGTATGCAATACTTCCTCTATACCCCTAAAATGAAGAGACATTAGCATAATAAAAATAACTGGGCAATTTCTATTGAATTTATTCTCATTTCTCATGCCTCTGGTTCTCATAGTTTCAGGAATCAGAAAATGAAAGGTTTAATCCTATTGTTTTCAACAAACTTATGGTTACCAAATGGGAGAGAGAGGGGAAGGGGTACAAATTAGGAGTATGGGATTAACAGATACAAACTACTATACATAAAATAGATAAGCAACAAGGGTTTACTGTATATCACAGGGAATTTTATCCAATATCTTGTAATAACCTATAATTCAATATAATCAGAAAAATCTTAAAAATAAATAATCACATTGTTTTCACATTGATCAGGAAAGGAGGATGTAGACAACAGGCTTTTAAGGAGAACCTGCACATGTCTACTTTCCTGCTCCAAAATTTATATTTGAAGTCAGGGCAGAAGTTTTATTAACAAAAAAGTGTTTTTCCATCTCAGAATCTTTCAGAAACTAGGTCTTTCTAACTTTACCAAGACCTCTGCTCTTCATTTAGTCTCTTCGTTATTACTTACTGTTTCCCTCTCTACTAGGCAAACAGGTATTTACTTGTTGCTTAGGTTATTTGGAGTCAGACATTCTCCTTAACAAAGGAGCACTAAATTGTTCGGAGATCAGTTCGAAGACAGATGACTGAAAGTTTGGGTCATGGATGAAATTCTGTTCAAATCACTTGTTGATAGAAAATAAACTACTTTCATTAATAGATGAGGACTCACAAACATTAATAAAGGGAACTCATGGTCATCATCTCAGCTTTCACCAACATTTCCATGTCCAATTGCTCTGAGATTCTAAAGTAACTTCAAAGTTATGGGGGTCCGGGAGAGAGGAATCCTACAGACCCAAATCCATGGGTTGTCCTCTGTGGAAAACCATGCCTACCTTTCCACATCTTCTTTGCTCTCATAGTACAATAATATCTTTGCAGTACAATGAGTTACAGTTTATAGACTAGATCAACCCATAGACTATCTTAACCCTCTCCCAGACCCAAACTCTTTCTTTTTCCTGTCTTAGCCAACATTTTTTTTTTGGCTGCACTGCGTGGCTTGTGGGATCTCAGTTCCCTGACCAGGGATTGAACCCGGGCCACAGCAATGAAAGCACCGAATCCTAACCACTAGACCACCAGGGAACTCCTTTAGCCAACATTTTTTATCCATACTTACTAGATTTCTAGATGACCATCTGGGCAAGCAATATCCTGTGTAACAGAAAAAGAATTGCAGAAGATCTTGAAAAGTTGGGATGATTGAGCTGAGTCACAGCGGATGAAATGCAACAAGAATAAATGTAAGGTTCTCTACTCTGGCATGAAGAACTCAACTGGGCAGGTTTGAGGTAGAGGAGTCATGGAGTTTACGTGTAGCCAAAGATGTAGGGGTTAACAGAAGTAGAAAGTCTACTGTCTTTTTTAAAATTGAAGTACAGTTGATTTACAATATCGTGTTAGTTTCAGGTGTACAGCACAGTGATTCAGATATATATATATTCCTGTTCAGATTCTTTTCCCGTATAGGTGTTTTATTTATTTATTTATTGGCTGCATTGTATCTTACTTGCCGTATGTGGGATCTTTGTTGCGGTATGTGGGATCTTTCATTGTGGTGTGCGGGCTCTTCATTGCAGCATGCAGGCTTCTCTCTAGTTGTGGCATGCAGGTTTTTTTTTTTCTCTCTCTAGTTGAGGCGCGCGGGCTCAGTAGTTGTGGCGTGCAGGCTTAGTTGCCCTGTGGCATGTGGGATCTTAGTTCCCTGACCAGGGATTAAACCCATGTCCCTGCATTGCAAGGCGGATTCTTTACCACTGGACCACAAGGGAAGTCCCTCCATTATAGGTTATTACAGAATATTGAATATAGTTCCATATGATATGCAGTAGGTCCTTGTTGGTTATCTATTTTGTATACAGTAGTGTCTTTTGTTCAGCCTCTGACTGCTGCACTGCATGGAATTTTGAGAAAGGAAGGAAGGAAGGAAGGAAGGAAGGAAGGAAGGAAGGAAGGAAGGAAGGGAGGGAGGAAGGATGGATTTGCAATTTATTCAGAAGGAGATTAAGAGGAGGTAAGGGAAAGAACAAGGAAAATAAAAGGAGAGGAAGAAGGAAATGAGCAAAGGGGAGAACTGGGGAAAGGAAAAGGAGAACTATAGTGAAGGACAGGTCTGCCATCTGAAACGGAGGATCAGAGTTACAGTCTCAGAAACCACACTTAGAATTCAGGCTTCTCAGCCTCTCTCTTTCTACCACTCCTTCCCTGTCAGGCCCCCTCCCATGTCAGGACCTGGAACAGTGCTCAATTGAGGCAGTTTAGATAGCTGAAATAAAAAGCAAGTAAAGGATAACTATGGCTCTCACTTGTAGTGTTTTCCTAAAGAAACAAAAAGACACAAATTTTCAATTTTCTTATCAAGTGGGCAAGTACAACTACTGTATCAACACAATCTGACTTTTTGTTTCAGGTACCTTGTAACAAAGTATTTATACCAATAGGCAAAGAGATCTCAATCTAGGCCATAATCTATATCCCAATGGTTCTTAAACATGTATTTACCTAATGTGCCAATAAAACTAAAGTCAAAATACAAGTGTTTAGTGGATTGTGTGATGACCCTGGACGCCAACTTCTGGTTTCTAGGGATGCAAATCCGCGTCACACGAATGCTGCCGTTACCTCCAGCTGCTTGGTTCTCCTGTGTGTTTGGACCAGTCCCCATGTCCTACTGTGGGGCCTCTGCAGCCTTTGGCTTTATTGAGATATAATTCACATACCATAAAATTTGCCTATGTAAAGTATATAACTCGAGAGACCTTCAAGATGGCAGAGGAGTAAGACGTGAACATCACCTTCCTCCCCACAAATACATCAGAAATACATCTACATGTGGAACAACTCCTACAGAACACCTACTGAATGCTGGCAGAAGACCTCAGACTTCCCAAAAGGCAAGAAACTCCCCACGAACCTGGCCGTGTGGCTGACAGTGTCTTCATACTCTGGCCGGGTGTCAGGCCTGTGCCTCTGAGGTGGGAGAGCCAAGTTCAGGACACTGGTCCACAAGAGACCTCCCAGCTCCACGTAATATCAAATGGTGAAAGCTCTCCCAGACATCTCCATCTCAATGCTAAGACCCAGCTCCACTCAACTACCAGCAAGCTACAGTGCTGGACACCCTATCCCAAACAACTAGCAAGACAGGAACACAACCACATCCATTAGCAAAGAGGCTGCCTAAAGTCATAATAAGGTCATAGACACCCCAAAACACACCAGCGGGCACAGTCCTACCCACCAGAAAGACAAGATCCAGACTCTTCTACCAGAACACAGGCACTATTCCCCTCCACCAGGAAGCCTACACAACCCACTGAACCAACCATAGCCACTGGGGGTAGACACCAAAAACAATGGGAACTACGAACCTGCAGCCTGTGAAAAGAAGACCCCAAACACAGTAAGTTAAGCAAAGTGAGAAGACAGAGAAACAAACAGCAGATGAAGTAGCAAGGTAAAAACCTACCAGACCAAACAAATGAAGAGGAAATAGGCAGTCTACGTGAAAAAGAATTCAGAGTAATGATGGTAAAGATGATCCAAAATCTTGGAAATAGAATGTAGAAAGTACAAGAAACATTTAACAAGGACATAGAAGAACTAAAGAGCAAACAAACAATGATGAACAACACAATAAATGAAATTAAAAATTCTCCAGAAGGAATCAATAGTAGAATAACTGAGGCAGAAGAACGGATAAGTGACCTGGAAGATAAAATAGTGGAAACAATTACCACAGAGCAGAATAAAGAAAAAAGAATGAAAAGAATTGAGGACAGTCTCAGAGACCTCTGGGACAACATTGAATGCACCAACATTCGAATTATAGGCGTCCCAGAAGAAGAAGAGGAAAAGAAAGGGACTGAGAGAATATTTGAAGAGATTATAGTTGAAAACTTCCCTAACATGGGAAAGGAAATAGTTAATCAAGTCCAGGAAGCACAGAGAGTCCCATACAGGATAAATCCAAGGAGAAACAAACCAAGACACATATTAAACAAACTATCAAAAATTAAATACAAAGAAAAAATATTCAAAGCAGCAAGGGAAAAACAACAAATAACATACAAGGGAATCCCCATAACGTTAACAGCTGATCTTTCAGCAGAAACTCTGCAAGCCAGAAGGGAGGGGCAGGACATATTTAAAGTGATCAAAGGGGAAAAGCTACAATCAAGATTACTCTACCCAGCAAGGATCTCATTCAGATTTGACAGAGAAATTAAAACGTTTACAGACAAGCAAAAGCTAAGAGAAGTCAGCACCACCAAACCAGCTCTACAACAAATGCTAAAGGAACTTCTCTAGGCAGAAAACACAAGAGAAGGAAAAGGCCTACAATAACAAACCCAAAACAATTAATAAAATGGTAATAGGAACATACATATTGATAATTACCTTAAATGTAACAGGATTAAATGCTCCAACCAAAAGACATAGATTCTCTGAATGGATACAAAAACAAGACCCGTATATATGTGGACTATAAGAGACCCACCTCAGACCTAGGGACACATACTGACTGAAAGTGAGGGGATGGAAAAGATATTCCATGCAAATAGAAATCAAAAGAAAGCTGGAGTAGCAATTCTCATATCAGACACAATAGACTTTAAAGACTAGTACAAGAGACAAAGAAGGACACTACATAACGATCAAGGGATCAATCCAAGAAGATATAACAATTGTAAATATTTATGCACCCAACATACATAAGCACCTCAATACATATTGAGCACCTCAATACATAAGTCAAATGCTAACAGCCATAAAAGGGGAAATCAACAGTAACACAATCATAGTAGGGGACTTTAACACCCCACTTTCACCAATGGACAGATCATCCAAAATGAAAATAAGTAAGGAAGCACAAGCTTTAAATGATACATTAAACAAGATGGACTTAGTTGATATTTATAGGACATTCCATCCAAAAACAACAGAATACGCTTTCTTCTCAAGTGCTCATGGAACTTTCTCCAGGAGAGATCATATCTTGGGTCACAAATCAAGCCTTGGTAAATTTAAGAAAATTGAAATCATATCAGGTACCTTTTCTAACCACAACGCTATGAGACTAGATATCAATTACAGGAAAAAATCAGTAAAAAATACAAACACATGGAAGCTAAACAATACACTACTAAATAACCAAGAGATCACTGAAGAAATCAAAGAGGAAATCAAAAAATACCTAGAAACAAATGCCAGTGAAATCACAATGACCCAAAACCTATGGGATGCAGCAAAAGCATTTCTAAGAGGGAAGTTTATAGCAATACAATCGTACCTCAAGAAACAAGAAACATCTCAAATAAACAACCTAACCTTACACCTAAAGCAATTAGAGAAAGAAGAACAAAAAACCCCCAAAGTTGGCAGAAGGAAAGAAATCATGAAGATCAGATCAGAAATAAATGAAAACGAAATGAAGGAACCGATAACAAAGATCAATAAAACTAAAAGCTTGTTCTTTGAGAAGATAAACAAAATCTATAAACCATTAGCCAGACTCATCAAGAAAAAAAGGGAGAAGAGTCAAATCAACAGAATTAGAAATGAAAAAAGAGAAGTAACAACTGACACTGCAGAAATACAAAGGATCATGAGAGATTACCACAAGCAATTATTTGCCAATAAATGGACTACCTGGAAGAAATGGACAAATTCTTAGAAAAGCAGAATCTTCAGAGACTGAACCAGGAAGAAATAGAAAATATAGACAGACCAATCACAAGCACTGAAATTGAGACTGTGATTAAAAATCTTCCAACAAACAAAAGCCCAGGAACGGATGGCTTCACAGGAGAATTCTATCAAACATTTAGAGAAGAGCTAAAACCTATCCTCTCAAACTCTTTTAAAATATAACAGAGAGAGGAACACTCCCCAACTCATTCTACAAGGCCACCATCACCCTGATACCAAAACCAGACAATGATGTCACAAAGAAAGAAAACTACAGGCCAATATCCCTGATGAACATAGATGCAAAAATCCTCAAGAAAATACTAACAAACAGAATCCAACAGCACATTAAAAGGATCATACACCATGAATAAGTGGGGTTATCCCGGGAATGCAAGGATTCTTCAATATATGCAAATCAATCAATGTGATAAACCATATTAACACACTGAAAGAGAAAAACCATATGATCATCTCAATAGATGCAGAGAAAGCTTTCGACAAAATTCAACACCCATTTATGATAAAGGCCCTGCAGAAAGTAGGCATAGAGAACTTAGAACATAGAACTTTCCTCAACATAATAAAGGCCATATATGACAAACCCACAGCCAACATCATTCTCAATGGTGAAAAACTGAAACCATTTCCACTAAGATCAGGAACAAGACAAGGTTGCCTACTCTCACCACTACTATTCAACGTAGTTTTGGAAGTTTTAGCCACATCAATCAGAGAAGAAAAAGAAATAAAATTTATCCAAATCAGAAAAGAAGAAGTAAAGGAGACCAGACTATGAAAAGGAAGAAATGAGGGTGGTGAAAAAGTCAAGTGGCTTATCTTTGCAATCTCAGGTAGCTACTGGCAGACTTGGAGCCCCAGTCCCTTGTGATCATTCCACTATATTTCTTAAAGTGTGGTCCTCAGAATGTTATTATGTTAGATTTTCTACAGGAAAGGGGACCATGGTTAAAGAAATTTCAGGACATGCTGTACTATATAGTCACTTTAGAGATTCGCAATGAACATGATCACATTAAAGTTTCTAAGAAGTCTTGTATGTTTAACTCTGTCCTGTGAAACACACTGGAAAAAATTACTCTAAATTTATGCTGCTTCTGCAGTGGACTAGGTCTAAATTCTATATCTTCTATCCAAAGTAGTATCAAGATAAGGCAGAACAAGTTGGAAAGTAAAGAGTTTACTTCAATCTGGATATCAAAAAACTTAAGAATTTCATTTCTTATGCCTAAAGTGAAATTTAGTTTTGTGGATCTCATTAAATTACGTGGTTCAAATCACTCATGGCAAATGCTAAGAGACTGTTTTAGCACGTTTTAATATGTCAAACTGTACTTGGCACTGGGCCAAGGGCAGGGCAATTTTTCTGTTTTCAGAGAGCTTGGTTGGTTGTAGAGATTTGGGGATAATTGCTTTTATGCAATGTTAGATTGGGATGAAGCGATTGGAAATGTTTGTGGGAAAACACTGCCTTTCCCATAAGGCAAGTTTGGGGCCTCCTGAAGGACAGCCATGCCTTCTTAGTTTTATGCTTTGTTTTAGACTTCATTTTTCTACAAATATTGTTGGATATAAGAAAGAGAATTTCTGTTTTTCTTAGGCATATTATACACTTATGTATTAAGAGGGTTAAAAAAGAGCAAGATTGCTATCCATTACTCTTTGGATGGGACTAGGGCTCTCGGAAAGCTATCTTATTTAATAATATCACCAGAAGTTTTTTTTTTTTTTTTTTAGAGATTGGAGTTTATTTATTTATTTATTTATTTATTTATTTATTTTTGGCTGTGTTGGGTCTTCGTTTCTGTGCGAGGGCTTTCTCTAGTTGCGGCAAGCGGGGGCCACTCTTCATCGCGGTGCGCGGGCCTCTCACTATCGCGGCCTCTCTTGTTGCGGAGCACAGACTCCAGACGCGCAGGCTCAGTACTTGTGGCTCATGGGCCTAGTCGCTCCGCGGCATGTGGGATCTTCCCAGACCAGGGCTCGAACCCGTGTCCCCTGCATTGGCAGGCAGATTCTCAACCACTGTGCCACCAGGGAAGCCCCCCAGAAGTTTTTTATTTCAAACCATTTTCCCATAAATGTAGAAGACTCTTCTACCTAGGGAAAGGCATTGAGGCTTTTCAAAATCATCCTATTGTTGAGCGGGTGGCTTTTGTCCCTGGAGAGTAATTGATTCCTTACTTCTTCGAGTCTTCCAGGAAGAGCAGGGGATGGATATCCAGGGCAAGCTAAAGATGTAGGGTTTAGAACCCTGTGGACTCCAATTAGAATGCAAATTTCTTGTCCTGAGTTCTCTCAGTTCCAGAGAGTGTTAGCTACCTTCCCAGAAAAGAGTTTTTCACCATCCCCTACTCTAGTAGCTGGGGGCTCAAAGTTTGGGAGGAGCAATGTGCATTATCAGAGAGGAAAAGTACATTATCAGCTAGCCATGCTTCTATTATATGTAGAAACCTTGGACGTCTGATTCCCCAGGGGATCAGCAAGACCTTTTTCTTACCCATGCTGAGTAAACCAACCTACTAAATGTAGGGAAGTTATTTCTATTAGAAAACCTCAGCCCTTAATTTGGCTCTTTTATTTTCCTTCCACAGCAGAGAAATATTTCCAAAACCTGAAGTGGTTCTGATTAGTGGTAAAGTCAAAAAGCCTTCAGCTCCAATTAAAATGTGCTTTAAGTCATTTTGTGTGGTAATGGCAGCAGTATAAAAACAAGTTAAATTTCTCTTGATTTTTGATCATGGGTTTGGCTCTTGAATTCTTCTATCCACTAGCAAATCCTGGCGCAGTTTTCTGGGCTGCCTGTGGAGGAGGCGTTCACGGGCTTCTCAGTTAACACCCTGTTAAGCTGTACACCTGTGGTGGAATTACCCTCAGATCACGATATTGAAACTTTGAACCCCATTACACCTACATTATTGTCCTGAAAGTCAAACTTAAAATGTTATAAAATTATTCCTGTTGTCTTGGCAAAGGTAATTTGTTTCCTTGGTATTCTTGTCAAGTGTAGAGGCATATGTAGGGGAGTCATTGTGAAGCAATTTATTTATTAACAACTTTATTGTGGTATGCTTTACATACCATAAAATTCACCCATTTTAAATGTACAATTCAGTGATTGTTAGTATAGTTTCAGAGTTGTGTAACCATCACCACAATCCAATTTTGGAACATTTCCATCACTGTATAAAGAAACTAGTACCCACTAGCCATCACTCCCCATTCTTATATCCTGCCTCAGGCAACCACCAATCTATTTTCTGTCCTTATAGATTTGCCTTTTCTGGACATTTCAAATTAATGGAATCATGCCATATGTGGCACTTTGTGTCTAACTTCTTTCATTTAGCATGTTTTCAAGGTTCATCCATGTTGTAGCATGTATCAGTACTTCATTCCTTTTTATTGGCAAATAGTGTCCATTGTATGGATACACCACGATTTTGTTTATCCATTCATCAGTTTGTAGACATTTGGGTTGTTTTCATATCTTGGCTATTCTGACTAATGCTGATTTGAACATTAGCATTCAGGACTTTGTGTGGACACAGCAATTTATATTAAACACAGCAAAAGCAGACTCAGTCTAAACCCTCATCTTCAGCCAGAACATTATTAGTAGAGCTATGGGGTGCTGTGATATCTGCAGAGTAAATGGCAGTTATACAAAATTGCTGATAATCAGAATGCTAGTTAATATAAAAATCTGTATAAATTCCCAAGGATTTTATGAAAATTTGGGGTTTTGTGAGACTTGCCATGTCCATTGGCAACAAGCTGAGCTTTTCCCAATGATTGTAAAGAATGTCAAGGGTTAGAATACTTGATGGTCTGAGTTTAGAGGACTGGTCTGGGACTTAAGAATTCTGTCTGCCTTTTCTATAACCCTCTATGCTGTCCTGGGAAAATCTTGCCACCAGACTCCTCTATTTCCTTATCTTCAAAATGGGGATAAATGATTCCTATACAGATCCAAAGGCAGTTATGAGGTTAAACATTTTCCAGGCATTTAAAGCACCTCAAAAGAAAGGTAATACACTATATAAGCATAAAGAATTTTTGTTGGCAAAATGAAAGGAAGGTTTAGTCAACCTTTTTTTTCTTCTCTGGAAAACCTAAAAAATAGATAAAACCACAAGGTTTAATTTTGTATATTTGAGCTGGCAAGAATGTGATATTCATTTCCTCCAAGGCCAAAAATGTTCAAAGTTCCAGTAATGTTAAGCCCTTGATTGAAGGAACAGTTTTTCTGAGTTCCCAAAAGCTTTGCTAAATATATTCTAAAATTAAAGCCTTTTACCTTCTCATCACAAAACAACAACCATTTGCTTTAGAGCAGAATATGAAAAAAATCTATAGAAGGAAATTAATACAATAAGCAGTTACCCAGCAAGTCCTCACTGAAAGAGACACAAGGTGTTTCTGGCCTTAAAGAATGTGCTGTTCTGATGGGGTTCAAAGAGAATTAACAATAAAGAAACTATACCTATTTCATTTTAGTGCCCCATGTCTATTTCTATTCCAGAAAGGTATCTGGCCTGTTGAAGATAATTTTTTTTTTAATGATGAAGTTTTGACTGTCATGGGAATGTAAAAATGAACATACGTTGAAGATTTTATTTAACTCATAATGAGAGAACCAGGCAGATGTTATAACCAATTCAAAGGGAATACAAAGAACAGACATATATATAGATCAGGAATATTCAAATGAATGTGCAAATGGAGGCTAAATGTGGCTTCTTCCACAGTGGGAAAGTGAAGTCAATTAAATCTCTAGCAGACTGGTCTCTAGAGTGCTCAGAAAATATCTTTAAAGTTACTGGATGAAATAACTAATCAGACAATAAAGGCAGCAGAACTCAGGAGGAAACTGATAAAGATCTGTAAGGTTTATGAAAAAGATGGGCAGGGATTAAGTTTTGAAGATATTTGGTTAAGTTCAGGGTGCAGAGGAGGAGAGGGATGGGCAGTTCTAGGCAGGGCAGAGATGAGATGACCTGGTCTGTTGAAAGTCCAGGACAGTTGGAAGTGAAGACATGGATTAACTTCACGATAGGGATTAAGAGGTAGATCATCTATACACAAGTTCCCAGAAAAAGAGCTGGCTGTATCCCCAGTTGCTTTGTAAGTGTAGAATCAGCCCCTGGGAGCCCAGAGTTACATAATGTCGCTTATACAATGTGTGGAATTGCAAGCAGAGAACAGTACAGAGAAAATGAATGCTGGGTCATACTTGGTGAGCTATGAGTACTTCACTATCCCTGGGGTGGGAAGCATTAGGAAGCAGCAGGAACATTGGGGCTGACAAGTGGTCTTGCTAGACTAAGGAACTTTGGGCTTTCTGCTGAAATGGAGGTCCATTGAAATGCTTTAAGCAGGAGACTAACAGTCATTTTTGTAACTTGAGTCCCTGGTAGCAGTATGGAGAAAGGGTTGGGATAAAGGGAGTGAGACTGAATGTTCAGAGACCTGTGGCCATTAGAGGGAGAAGTCCTATGATATTTAGGCAATAAACTCAAAGAAAGGAAAATATATCCTAAATTCCTTATAAAATTAGTCCAGCAAGATATTTTATTTTAAAAGGGCATTCTATGATCACACAAGTTTGGAAAACACATTGTCAGCCTCTTAGATACACACTAGAATATTAAGGGCTCTGGTAACTAATTCAACAGGGAAAATCTGTTTATTTTTTGTTTAACCCAACAGTTCAAAATTTTATCAAATAACTTTAAATTTTGCATAACACCTATTAATATTTTGTTCTGTTGGGTTTGCCTTTGGGAATATTGGTCTAGGATGGCTTCCAGGGAGTTCTGGCTTGCTTAATAAACAGTGGTTCTATTAACTGAGTTTGGGAATACATGAATAAGAAGAGATTTTTGGGACAGGATATTGAGTTTAGTTTGCATATTTTGAGTTTTAGGAGGATATCTCCAACAAACAATTGAATAGATGAGCCTAGAACTTAAGGATGAGATCTGGGATGGAGGAACAGATTTAGGAATCACCTGTTGAATTTTAAATGGTAGGTGATGTTTCTAAGAAAAGTACATATAGGGAGAAGGAGACAAAAGGGCTGACGATGGCCTTGACAGCACTATTTACTGAATTATTTTCCCACTGAGTTGCTTCTTACAGATTTCATATTTCACTTATGTAGGTCTATTAACTGAACTCTTTATTTGATTCCAGTGCTCTATCTATTTCTCTGCCAATATTATGGGACATTAGTAGTAATTAGCTTTATAATAAGATGATATCTGGTAAGGCAAATTCATTTTCACTGTTCTTCAAAACTTGCTTTACAGTGGCACTTTGATCTTCCACATAAACTTTAGGATAAGTTCATCAAGGTCTAAAAAAATACCACTATCCATATTTCTATTGAAATTGCATTGAAGTGATTAGTTTAAAATTGATATTTTTATTATAGTGAGTCTTCTTATCCATGAACAATAGTGTGTGTGTGTATCCATGTATTTGTCTTATTACATCTGGTTAGCTGTGTATACATTTTACTTCAATGTTCTTAAATGTCTTTTGAAGGGATTAATGCTATCTATGTACCTTGTGGTTTTATTGTTATTGTCAAAAGACTTTTCCTGCCATCCTTTCTATTGTCTAATTGTCTATAACAGGTGCCCAAGAATGCTATTGATTTCCATATGTTGATCTTGTGTTCAATAGCCTTGCTGAACATTTTTTACTATTTCAAAAAGTTTGCATCCTCTCTTGAGTTTTTTTTTTGCAGACAACCTATCATCTGCAAAGAAGGACAATTTAATGCTTCTACTCCATTCCTTTTATATCTTTTATTTTTCTTGTCTTTTTGCACTGGCAAAGACCTCTGGTACAATTTTAAATTAAAAAAAAAATGATGGTAACCATCTTTGTCTTATTCATAAGATTTATAGGAATGCTTCTAATTTTTAAAATTATGCTTTCCATAATTTTTATTAAATAGACTTTCATTTTTAGAGCAGTTTTAGGTTCACAGCAAAACTGAGCAGAAAGTACAGAGAGTTCCCATTCACCTCCTACCCGCACACATGCATAGCCTCCCCCATTATCAATATCCCCCATCAGAATGGTACAATTGTTACAGCTAATGGAAGTACATTGACACAATTTTATCATCCAAAGTGTGTTCTCTGAGCTTCCTGGATCTGTGGGGGGTTTTTTGGTTTTTGTTTTTAGGTCTAACATTAATTTGGGGAAATTCTTAGTCCTTGTTCTTTCAAATATTTCTTGCATTCCTTTTTCTCTTTCTTTTTCTGGTATTCCCATTACACATATGTCACACCTTTTTTAGTTGTCCCACAATCCTTGGTATTTTCTTCTGGTTTTTCCATCTTTTTTGTTTGTTTGTTTGTTTGCTTTTCAATTTTGGAGGTTTCTATTGAGATATCCTCAAGGTCAGAGATTCTTTCCTTAGCCATGGCTGGTCTACTAATAAGCCCATCAAAGGCAGTCTTCATTTCGGTTACAGTTATTTTTATCTGTAGCATTTTATTTTTGATTCATTCTTTGAATTTCCATCTCTCTGCTTACATTGCCCATCTATTCTTTCTTTCGGGGGGGTTAATACTTTATTTAGCATGCAAACAACTTCAGGTTGTTTCGCTTTTATATTAATGGTAGGCTTTCAAGATGGACCAGTATTTCATTTTTTTTTAATTTTAAATTTTTTATTTTTTAAATTGAAGAAGTATAGTTGATTTACAATGTTGTGCTAATTACTGCTGTACAGCAAAGTGATTCAGTTATACATATATATATTCTTTTTTTAAATATTCTTTTCCATTATGGTTTATCAGAGGATACTGAATATAGTTCTCTGTGCTATACAGTAGGGCCTTGTTGTTTATCCATTCTATCAATATATATAAAAGCTTACATCTGCTAACCCCAACCTCCCACTCCATATCTCTCCAAACCCCCTCCCCCTTGGCAACCACCAGTCTGTTCTCTATGTCCATGATTCTGTTTCTGTTTCATAGATAGGTTCATTTGTGTCATATTTTAGATTCCATATATAAATGATATCATATAGTATTTGTCTTTCCCTTTCTGACTTACTTCACTTAGTATGATAATCTCTAGTTGCATCGATGTTGCTGCAAAAGGCATTATTTCATTCTTTTTTATGGCTGAGTAGTATTCCATTGTATATATATTACCGCATCTGCCCATCTATTCTTTTTTCTTTAACGTCTTTATTGGAGTATAATTGTTTTACAGTGGTGTGTTAGTTTCTGCTCTATAACAAAGTGAATCAGCTATACATATACATATATCCGCATATCTCCTCCCTCTTGCGTCTCCCTCCCTCCCACCCTCCCTATCCCACCCCTCTAGGTGGTCACAAAGCACCGAGCTGATCTCCCTGTGCTATGCAGCTGCTTCCCACTAGCTATCTATTTTACATTTGGTAGTGTGTATTGCCCATCTATTCTTGAATGCTATCTATTTTATCCATTAGAACCCTTAGCATATTAAACATCATTGCTTTAAACTACTGGTCTGATAATTGCAACATCCTTTTTTTTAAATTGGGGTATAGTTGTCTTACAATGTTGTGTTAGTTTCTACTGTACAGCGAAGTGGAGTTCCCTGTGCTGTACAGCAGGTTCTCGTTAGTTATCTATTTTATACATATTAGTGTATATATGTCAATCCCATATATAAGTCTGGTTCTAATGCTTGCTCTGTCTCTTCAAACTGTGTTTTTTGCCTTTTAGTATGTCTTGTAATTTTTTCTTGATAGCCAAACATGATATACTGGGTAAAAGGAATTACTGTAAATAGGCCTTCAGTAATGTGGTAGTGAGGTTTGGGGAAGGAGAAAGCATATTGCATGTAGTTCTATGAGAGATCACAGTCTTTTTTGAGCCTATGCCTCTAGGCTGTGAACTTCACATGTGCTTCTTTGTCCCCCGCCCACTTGTGATGGGACAGGATGGCTAGAGTGGGCTGGAGTTGAGTATTTCCTTTTCCCCCAGGTCAGTTATGCTCTGATAAAACCCCAGCAGGTTAATCTCTGGTTGAACACTTTCTCCTAGGACAGACCTTGTTAAGAAGAACAGAATGTTCTGCAGTATTTGAAAATGGCTTATTGCCACTCCCCCAGCTGGAAGCAGGAGGGGATTTTTCTCCAATATTCACTGTGAGAACCTGGTAGAGTTTAGGAGGTAAAACTCACAAGAGTATCGTATTTCCCTTATAACTGTTTGTATGTGGAGTTTTTAATTCCTCAGACTTGTCCACACTCAGCCTCCAGCAACTTGTCAATTACAGTTCAGGTTAACCTACCCCAGCACTGGTTCCCTCAGAGATTCCTACTCATGAGTTAAGATTCTCTGTATCCACTTGTTTGTCTCTCCAATTTGTGGGGGCGGTGGGGGGGCAGTGATTTGCCCTGTGACCCACTTCTTTTATGGATCTAAAGAGAGTTGTTGATGTTTTAGTTTGTTCAGCTTTTTACATGTTGTTAGGATGGGGTGGTGACTTTCAAGCTTCTTACATGCTGGACCAGAAACACTTTCCATAAATTTTGAAACATGCTTTTATCAGGTTAGAGAAGTTAACTGCTTTTCTGAATTCCCTGAAGGATTTTTTTCCTCAATGAGTGTTGAATTTTATTGAATGTGTTTTCAATCTCTCTATATATAATCATGTATTGTTTTTGTATCTGTTAATATAGCAAATTTATTACATTGATAGATTGCCTTCTATGTTAAATCATCTTTGCCTTCCTGGGATAAACTTTATTTGATTGTGGTAGGCAGAATTCTAAGATGTCCTCTGTGACTCCCACCCCGTGGTAACCATGTCTTCGTGTAACCCCCTCCCCTGGTATGTGTGTGGAGCCTGAAACTTGCCTCTAACCAATAGAACATGGCAAAGTGAAGTGAATTTTCAGATGCAAGTAAAGTCCCTAGACAGTTGACTTTAAGTTAATCAAAAGAGAGATTATCCTGAATGGACCTGACCTAATGAGGTTATTCCTTTAAAAGAGGGTCTAAATACTTTGAGATATTCTCCAGGTGGCCTTGAAGAAACAAGCCATCCTAAATTCCACAGCTGCAAGGAAGTGAATTCTGCCAATAGTCATGTGAGCTTGGAAGAGGACCCCAGGACTCAAATGATACCCCAGCCCAGGCTGACAACATGATTGTAGCCTTGTGAGCCCCTAAGCCAACGATTCATTTAAGCTGTGTCTGAACTTCTGACCTACAGAATCTGTGTGATAATAAATGGGTGTTGTTTCAAACCAATAAGTTTTGTGGTTATTTGTTACACAGCAATAGAAAACTAATACTTTGGTATAATATATTTTTTTAATATGCACTGTCACTAAGTTAATAACTTAGTTAATAAGTCTTTAGAACTTTATATCTATGTTTATATGTGAGAATGGTCTATAAGTTTAATTTTTTGTACTATCCTTATCCAATTTTAGTATCAAGCTTTTATTAGACTCATAAAATGAGTCCAATAGCTTTCCTTCTTATAATCTGTGAAACAGCTTGTATAAAATAGGGAGGATATGTTCCTTGAGAGTTGATAAAACTTGCCTATAAAATCAACTAGGCATGATGTCTTTTGAATAACACATCCAATTGCCTGTTTAGTTGTTTAAAATTTTGTTGGTTAATTCATATGTTCTCTTTCTTGAATGAATTTTTATAATTTATATTTTCTTAGAAATTATTTATTTCATCTGTTTCCAAATATATTTCTATATATTTTTTCTCATATTATCCTTTAATCTTAGAAAATTCTGTTTATAATGTCATACTTCCTTATTGTTTCTAATATTGTTTATTCATGCTTCCCTTTTTTTCAATGATACCAGAGATATGTCTAATTTATAGACTTGTTAAAAAGTTTTTAGTTTTGTTGATTCTATGGATTTCTCTGTTTTCCACTTCACTCTTACTGCCCTTGTCCCCTTTATTCCAACTTATTTTACAGTGTTAGTTCCTTTATTTTTAATTTAGTATTTATTTTTATAAAAGTTATATATGCATATATTTGGAAAAGTCATACTTGTGCAAATATTGTTTCATAACAAATTGCATGTCTCCTATCACATCTCTCCCATTCCTGCTCTCCAGAAGCAACGATTTTCAACTCTTTTAGCTAATTCTTACAACTGACGTGTGTTAAAAACATGCTAACGTTGCTATTTCTTGCTTGTGAAGTTTTAAACATTTTCCATTAATTTCCCAATACAGATTGATATCTGTGTTTAGATATATTTCGCCATTGCTCTACCGCCACCACACATGTCTATACTTCCTGTGACTTATCCTTCCAGGGCAGTTCTATGGTTACTTTGGTTAAATCACAATCATTTAATCATAATCACAAACCATTATTGGAACTATATAATTGCTATTTGTCCTGGAGTCTTCCTTCTTGCATAATTTTTTGTTTTCCTGGAGTTAATATCTTTTTATTTTGTTTTGTTTGCAAGTGTCTCGCCCTCAAATTCTGCTCCATTGTGTAAATAGCTTCATAATATATTAATATATATTAGAATCTATCAATTTCATTTTCTTGAAGAAATCTCTTCTGGAAGCTACTGGATGTTCTCTCACTGCTCTGCAGTTGTCCTTCGGAGATTTCACTCCAAGAATCATATTGGGGATTTCTTTTGCTCTTCCTTGTGTCCGCTCCCATTGCTTGAACCCCGTGTCTTCCTGTTTCTGGGTTTACTCCCACAAAATGGTTGCGATATTACACTTCTGGGGGAAAAATGTCTTCATTCTACCCGCACACTTTTTTGATGATTGAGCCACTTGATAAATCTTAGATTAGCATTATTTTCTCAGAATGATGGTGCGCCACAGGGTTTTCACTTCCATTATTACTGGTAAGAAGATCAATGCTATTCTGATTCTTTTACGTTCCTGTTAAACCTTTTCCTTTTTTCCTCTCGGAAAGCTGAAGAGCCTCCATTGTTCTAAAATTTCACGAAGACTTGGATAGATTTGAGTCCTTCAACTGCTGGATCCACTTAAAAGTGAAACTTGGGTCGTTCAACTGTGGGAAACATTCATTTATTTTCCTTTAACATTTTTATTGCAGTATAATTGCTTTACGATGGTGTGTTAGATTCTGCTGAGTAACAAAGTGAATCAGCTAGACGTATACATATATCGCCATATCGCCTCCCTCTTGCGTCTCCCTCCCTCCCACCCTCCCCATCCCACCCCTCTAGGTGGTCACAAAGCACCGAGCTGATCTCCCTGTGCTAGGCGGCTGCTTCCCACTAGCTGTCTATTTTACATGTGGTAGTGTGTATATGTCCACGCCACTCTCTCACTTCGTCCCAGCTTCCCCTTCCCCCTCCCCGTGTCCTCAAGTCCATTCTCTACGTCTGCGTCTTTATTCCTGTCCTGCCCCAAGGTTCTTCATAACGATTTTTTTTTTAAGATTCCATATATATGTGTTAGCATACACTATTTCTTTTTCCCTTTCTGACTTACTTCACTCTGTATGACAGACTATAGATCCATCCACCTCACTACAAGTAACTCAATTTCGTTTTGCTTTATGGCTGAGTAAAATTCCATTGTATATATGTGCCACATCTTCTTTATCCATTCATCTGTTGATGGACACTTAGGCTGCTTCCATGTCCTGGCTATTGTAAACAGAGCTGCAATGAACATTTTGGTACATGACTCTATTTGAACTCTGGTATTCTCAGGGTATATGCCCAGTAGTGGGATTGCTGGGTCGTATGGTCATTGTATTTTTAGATTTTTAAGGAACCTCCATACTGTTCTCCATAGTGGCTGTATCCATTTACATTCCCACCAACAGGGCAACAGGGTTCCCTTTTCTCCACACCCTCTCCAGCATTTATTGTTTCTAGATTTTTTGATGATGGCCATTCTGACCGGTGTGAGATGATATCTCATTGTAGTTTTGACTTGCATTTCTCTAATGATTAATGATGTTGAGCATTCTTTCATGTGTTTGTTGGCAATCTGTATATCTTCTTTGGAGAAATGTCTATTTAGGTCTTCTGCCCATTTTTGGATTGGGTTGTTTGTTTTTTTGTTATTGAGCTGCATGAGCTGCTTGTAAATTTTGGAGATTAATCCTTTCTCAGTTGCTTCATTTGCAAATAGTTTCTCCCATTCTGAGGGTTGTCTTTTGGTCTTGTTTATGATTTCCTTTGCTGTGCAAAAGCTTTTAAGTTTCATTAGGTCCCATTTGTTTATTTGTGTTCTTATTTCCATTTCTCTGGGAGCTGGGTCAAAAAGAATCTTGCTGTGATGTATGTCATAGAGTGTTCTGCCTATGTTTTCCTCTAAGAGTTTGATAGTGTCTGCCCTTACATTTAGGTCTTTAATCCATTTTGAGTTTAATTTTGTGTATGGTGTTAGGGAGTGTTCTAATTTCCTACTTTTACATGTACCTGTCCAGTTTTCCCAGCACCACTTATTGAAGAGGCTGTCTTTTCTCCACTGTATGTGCTTGCCTCCTTTATCAAAGATAAGGTGACCATATGTGCGTGGGTTTATCTCTGGGCTTTCTATCCTGTTCCATTGATCTGTATTTCTGTTTTTGTGCCAGTACCATACTGTCTTGATTACTGTTGCTTTGTAGTGTAGTCTGAAGTCAGGGAGCCTTATTCCTCCAGCTCTGTTTTTCTTTCTCAAGGTTGCTTTTGCTATTCGGGGACTTTTGTGTTTCCATACAAATTGTGAAATTTTTTGTTCTAGTTCTGTGAATAATGCCATTGGTAGTTTTATAGGGATTGCACTGAATCTGTACATTGCTTTGGGTAGTAGAGTCATTTTCACAATGTTGATTCTTCCAATCCAAGAACATGGTGTATCTCCCCATCTATTTGTATCATCTTTAATTTCTTTCATCAGTGTCCTATAATTTTCTGCATACAGGTCTTTTGTCTCCCTAGGTAGGTTTATTCCTAGATATTTTATTCTTTTTGTTGCAATGGTAAATGGGAGTGTTTCCTTAATTTCACTTTCAGATTTTTCATCATTTGTGTATAGGAATGCAAGAGATTTCTGTGCATTAATTTTGTATCCTGCTACTTTACCAAATTCATTGATTAGCTCTAGTAGTTTTCTGGTAGCATCTTTAGGATTCTCTATGTATAGTATCATGTCATCTGCAAACAGTGACAGCTTTACTTCTTCTTTTCTGATTTGGATTCCTTTTATTTCTTTTTCTTCTCTGATTGCTGTGGCTAAAACTTCCAAAAGTATGTTGAATAATAGTGGTGAGAGTGGGCAACCTTGTCTTGTTCCTGATCTTAGTGGAAATGGTTTCAGCTTTTCACCATTGAGAATGATGTTGGCTGTGGGTTTGTCATATATGGCATTTATTATGTTGAGGTAAGTTCCCTCTATGCCTACTTTCTGGAGGGTTTTTATCATAAATAGGTGTTGAATTTTGTTGAAAGTTTTTCTGTATCTATTGAGATGATCATATGACTTTTCTCCTTCAGTTTGTTAATTTGGTTTATCACATTGGTTGACTTGCGTATATTGAATAATCCTTGCATTCCTGGGATAAACCCCACTTGATAAGGGTGTATGATCCCTTTAATGTGCTGTTGGATTCTGTTTGCTACTATTTTGTTGAGGATTTTTGCATCTATGTTCATCAGTGATTTTGGCCTGTAGTTTTCTTTCTTTGTGACATCTTTGTCTGGTTTTCGTATCCAGGTGATGGTGGCCTTGTAGAATGAGTTTGGGAGTATTCCTCCCTCTGCTATATTTTGGAAGAGTTTGAGAAGGATAGCTGGTAGCTCTTCTCTAAATGTTTGATCGAATTTGCCTGTGAAGCCATCTGGTCCTGGGCTTTTGTTGGTTGGAAGATTTTTAATCACAGTCTCAATTTCAGTGTTTGTCATTTGTCTGTTTGTATTTTCTATTTCTTCCTGGTTCAGTCTCAGAAGGTTGTGCTTTGCTAAGAATGTGTCCATTTCTTCCAGGTTGTCCATTTTATTGGCACATAGTTACTTGTAGTACTCTCATGATCCTTTGTATTTCTGCAGTGTCAGTTGTTACTTCTCCGTTTTCATTTCAAATTCTGCTGATTTGAGTCTTCTCCCTTCTGTAGGAGTCGTTCCACATGTAGATGTATTTGTGATGTATTTGTGGGGAGGAAGTTGATCTCCATATCTTACTCTTCCGCCATCTTGAAGCTATCCTCGTGAGAAACATTCTTGAATCATTTCTTTCTTTTCCTCTATTTTCTTGTTTATTTTGCATCTGTCTCTAATTCTCTTATCTTTTTATCTCTTACTTTCTTAAATTTGTCTTTTCACTGTTTTATGGGAGATTTTTCTCAACATCTTACTCTAATAATTTTATTGAGATTTTTCCATGTTTTTATTTCCTTGTTCTTATTATTCCTGAATATGTTTTTAAGCTTCCTGTTCTTGTCTCAAAGAAGGATTTTTTTAAAGTTTTCTGATCCCATAAAGTGTCTGCTTCTTCCATATTAATTGGAAGTCTGTCACTTCTTTTCTGATTCTAATAATTTTCTAATTATCTAATAATTAACTTCTTTATGTTCAATTAACTTCTTTGTTTTTAATCTTTTCATCTTTAAATAAATACGTTTTAGACTGTAAATTTCCTTCTAAATGCTGTTTTAGCTGCATGTTACAAATTTTTAAATGTAGTACTTTCATTGTCATTCAGTTCTAAATTTCTATTCTGTGATTTCCATTGTGGCTTCCTTGTTAACCATGAGTTCGTTCTGAGAGCATTTTTGAGCTTGCAAATATTGTTGTGTTTTTAGCCAGCTTTTTTGGGGGAGGGGTTGCTTGATTTCTAATTCAATTTATTGTGATCAGAGAAGAACATGGTCAGTATGACTACAGATCTTTTATATGTTTTAGACTTCCTTTAAATTCTAGTATGTCACTAAATTTTGCAAACATTATATTTGGTAATAATGTATTTTTATATTTATTGGCTTCTAGTTAATTTTCTTATTCAAAGATCCTATATGCTTAACAATTTTTGTCTGCTTGCTTTATAAGCTTATGATAAAGGTGTTTTAAAGTCTCCCATTGTGATTATGGACTTTTGTTGTATATGTCTTGAGGCAATGTTGTCAGTTGCATACAAGTTGAGGACTATCTCTCTGGTAGAATTTGAATTATATTATTGCAAATTATCTCTCTTTATTCCAACTAGTGCTTGTTTCTTCAAATTCTGATTTGACTTAATACAGTTTTAGCATCTTTCTATGATTAGTACTTGCATGGTATATATTTCTCCATTCCTTTATTTTCAACATTTTTGTGAGGTGTTTTTTGATGTATGTCTTATATAGCTAAATGTTTAAATATTCCACTTTTTAAATAAAAGAGTGTAGTTTGTTTCATTTATTTTGATTGCTAATGTATTTGGACTTATTTTATATTTTCTATTAGCCAGTTATTCTTTGTTTCTTTTTATCATGCCTTCTGTTCAAC
The DNA here is from genome assembly GCF_028021215.1 of Eschrichtius robustus. NCBI lineage: Eukaryota > Metazoa > Chordata > Mammalia > Artiodactyla > Eschrichtiidae > Eschrichtius > Eschrichtius robustus. The sequence continues at coordinate 43,157,098 of NC_090845.1, forward strand.
AGATAAAATTTTCCATTTGCTGATATGGAGGCTATATATTTTTTTATTTCTTTATTAATATCTTCAAATTTTAAAATATGTATTCTTCCTTAAGCTTTCTAACAAAGAAAAAGTTGTTCAATATCTGTTTCCTTATCCTAACCCTGACAAGGTCCTTAGTCTACTTTTACTACCCAAAGAACACATTTCCCTGATCATGATTTTGTTTAGGCTTTAATTTTATATACATTTTAAATACAAAAGTAGTTATAAATATTTTAAATTAATAGTTAATTAAATTTATTCACATATCGTATCATAGGTGGTGCAGTGTACTTCCATTAGGAAGCACATAATGCCTGGTTGTCTCTCTTTTTACACCATTAACAGCCAATGGTGATCATTACTTATATTCATTAATTAAATAGGGGTTACAAAATGGTGATTTTTTTTTTGTTATTCCTTCTTCATTTATTAGTTGGAACACTTCTATAGATTGAAACTTGTACTTATCAACTATTTGTTTACCCTGAGGTACAATTCATCTAAGAAAGGCATAATTAATGCTTTATTTACCCCCTTTATTTGTCAACTCAAAATAGTATATTGGTTCTCTAGTTATCACCTGAGAATGAACAAAGAGCATTTTAAAGATATCCTTATAAACACACAGATTAAAATCCATTGCATGTGTTTATCCTTCATGATGTTTAGACAGGCCCATCTTTGATCAATGAGGGCCTATTCACATTGGTTTTTGAGTCCTAAAGACACAACCCTAATGTTCTTTGACAGCTTCTTGCTTTGTGATATCACATGATGTTCAGATTCATCTCATAAATTTCTTGCCCAGGAGCTCTATCCCTTTTAATGGAAAATTAGAGACCACAATCTGAGCTCTAGGGGGTGCTTATTACTTCTGGTTTGTTGATTTTTGCCTCCAAGACTTTTTTTCTTGTTTAAAAGAAAATACATTGTGAGTTCATAATGATGCCTTCAATTCAAAATCAGGGTTATGGGTTTTACCTAACCTCATTGAACTTGCATCTGTGTTTTCTTTCTCCCATGCACAAAATCCTGATTTCAAGAACCAAGTACTCATTTGTTTTATCTAACAATAAACATACAGCAGTCTCAGAGTAATGATACCAACACTACCATCAACAGTATACTTACTAACTAGTTTTAGCTTTTATTTTTCAGGTTGTAGGTCATCATTGTGTTTTGTTTTGGTTTGGTTTTTGTCCTTTGGTTTTGTCCTCACTAAGGATGAGGTCAAATTTGGTCAAATTTGGTCAATATGGTCAAATTTCTGTGTTTTAAAGTCAATTAGTATAATTCTTCTCTGTGTGGTTATGCCAACAACTGTATACACATGAAGGTTCATATGCCACCTAAATTTCAGTTTTAGGAATTGCTTTTCTTCTCTCTTTTTTTTTATAACATTTTCATTAGAGTATACTTGCTTTACAATGTTGCATTAGATTCTGCTGTATAACAAAGTGAATCAGCTATATGTATACATATATCTCCGTATGCCTTCCCTCTTGCACCTCCCTCTCACCCTCCCTACCCCAACCCTCTAGCTGCTGCTAGATAGCTATCTATTTTACATTTGGTAGTGTATATATGTCAGTGCTACTCTTTCACTTCGTCCCAGCTTACCCTTCCCCCTGCTCATGTCCTCAAGTCCATTCTCTACGTCTGTGTCTTTATTCCTGTCCTGCCCCTAGGTTCATCAGAACCATTTTTTTTAGATTCCATATATGTGTTAACATACGGTATTTGTTTTTCTCTTTCTGACTTACTTCACTCTGTATGACAGACTCTAGGTCCATCCACCTCACTACATAAAACTCAATTTTGTTTCTTTTTATGGCCGAGTAATATTCCATTGTATATATGTGCCACATCTTCTTTATCCATTCATCTGTCGATGGACACTTCGGTTGCTTCCATGCCCTGGCGATTGTAAATAGTGGTGCAATGAACATTGTGCTACATGACTCTTTTTGAATTATGGTTTTCTCAGGGTATATGCCCAGTAGTGGGATTGCTGGGTCGTATGGTAGTTCTATTTTTAGTTTTTTAAGGAACCTCCATGCTGTTCTCCATAGTGGCTGTATCCATTTACATTCCCACCAACAGTGCAAGAGTGTTCCCTTTTCTCCACACCCTCTCCAGCATTTATGGTTTGTAGATTTTTTGATGATGGCCATTCTGACTGGTGTGAGGTGATACCTCATTGTGGTTTTGATTTGGATTTCTCTAATGATTAGTGATGTTGAGCATCCCTTCATGTGTTTGTTGGCAATCTGTATATCTTCTTTGGAGAAATGTCTATTTATGTCTTCTGCCCATTTTTGGATTGGGTTGTTTGTTTTTTTTTATATTGAGCTGCATGGGCTGCTTGTAAATTTTGGAGATTAATCCTTTGTCAGTTGCTTCATTTGCAAATATCTTCTCCCATTCTGAGGGTTGTCTTTTCATCTTATTTATAGTTTCCTTTGCTGTGTAGAAGATTTTAAGTTTCATTAGGTCCCATTTATTTATTTTTGTTTTTATTTCCATTTCTCCAGAAGGTGGGTCAAAAACGATCTTGCTGTGATTTATGTCACAGAGTGTTCTGCCTATGTTTTCCTCTAAGAGTTTTATAGTGTCTGGCCTTGCATTTAGGTCTTTAATCCATTTTGAGTTTACTTTTGTGTATGGTGTTAGGGAGTGTTCTAAGTTCATTCTTTTACATGTAGCTGTCTAGTTTTCCCAACACCACTTATTGAAGAGGCTGTCTTTTCTCCATTGTATATTCTTGCCTCCTTTATCAAAGGTAAGGTGACCATATGTGCATGGGTTTATCTCTGGGCTTTCTATCCTGTTCCATTGATCTTTATTTCTCTTTTTGTGCCAGTAGCATACTGTCTTGATTAGCTTTGTAGTATAGTCTGAAGTCAGGGAGCCTGATTCCTCCAGCTCCGTTTTTCTTTCTCAAGATTGCTTTGGCTATTCGGGGTCTTTTGTGTTTCCATACAAATTGTGAACTTTTTTGTTCTAGTTCTGTGAAAAATGCCATTGGTAGTTTGTTAGGGATTGCACTGCATCTGTTGATTGTTTTGAGTAGTATAGTCATTTTCACAATGTTGATTATTCCAATCCAAGAACATGATGTATCTCTCCATCTGTTTGTATCATCTTTAATTTCTTTCATCAGTGTCTTATAGTTTTCTACATACAGGTCTTTTGTCTCCTTAGGTAGGTTTATTCCTAGGTATTTTATTCTTTTTGTTGCAGTGGTAAATGGGACTGTTTCCTTAATTTCTCCTTCAGATTTTTCGTCATTAATGTATAGGAATGAAAGAGATCTCTGTGCATTAATTTTGTATCCTGCTACTTTACCAAATTCATTGATTAGCTCTAGTAGTTTTCTTGTAGCATCTTTAGGGTTCTCTCTGTATAGTATCATGTCACCTGCAAACAGTGACAGTTTTACATCTTCTTTTCTAATTTGGATTCCTTTTATTTCTTTTTCTCCTCTGATTGCCATAGCTAAAACTTCCAAAACTATGTTGAATAATAGTGGTGAGAGTGGGCAACCTTGTCTTGTCCCTGATCTTAGAGGAAATGGTTTCAGTTTTTCACCATTGAGAAGGATATTGCTTTTCTTAAATCTACTTTTGCTTTGTTAATGTGTAAAATATTTATATAGTTGCAAACTCAAATATACAAAATGAGGTATATTCAATGAAATCTATCTCCTATTTCAATATCTCACCTTATTCTCCCCATAAATAACCATTTTTAATGTTATAATTTATCATTTCAAGTGTACATATGAACATAATTATACACATATTTATAGTTAACATTTCCCCTTTCCTAGTTTAAAAAAATGGCATCTGCACTGTTTTCTCCTTCTTGCTTTTCTTCTCTAAACAGCATACCCTAAGATTACTCCATAGGGATATTTCTTACTCCTTTTTGCACCTACATAGCCCTTTACTTTTAAATACCACGTTTATTTAACTAGTTTCCTATTGATAGACATTTGGACCAGTTCCTGCTTTTCTTATAATTATAAATAATGTTTCAGCAGATGGCCTTTTACATATACATTTTGGGGGTTTTTGGCAATGTATCTTTGACATGGATACTTAGAAGTGAGAGTGCTGGGTTACAGGATAAATGCATATGTAATTTACAGGATAGTTTCAAATTTCCCTCTATAGGGATATTCCATTTTCTACTACCACCAGCAATGTTGACTCAAGGCCTCAGCCAATCTGGTGTGAAATGGTCTTTCTGCACTCTTTGTATTTCTTTCATCTTGAGTTAACCATCTTGTGTTAAGGTCCATTTACTTTTTTTTTTCTGTGAATTGTCTGTTCATATCTCTATCCCAGTTTTCTCTGGGACTGATGGTCTTTTTCTTCTCTTCTTTTAGTAGTTCTTTATCTTTCCTAGTTTTCATTTCTCTTTTTACTTTACTCATTGTGGGGTTTTTTTTCCCAATGTTCTGTTTATTGTTTTGATTATCTCTCATAGCATTAGATTATTTCTTGCATTTTGGAATTTTGATTTGTAGCCTCATTTGTTTTCCCTTTCTCTTACTCACCTCTGCATTCTTCTCTTTATTTTGGCAGTTTTGTAGTTGCTCATTCTTGTCCTTCTGGGATCCCAGTCCAAAACTAGGTCTAATAATGACATTTGGGGGCTCCTGTCTCACAGTGATCTTGGGGGACCTGAGAGATCTGGTCAAGCAGGGGGCTTGGTTCAGCTCTAGGTTCCAAGGATGTGTGTCTGTCCTTTTGCCTTTGGGGACCTGCAGATTTATTCTAGCTCTACCCTCAGGCAACATTTGGGGTCATTTTTTAGGCTCCTTTCAAGGGGATGAGTTGGCATCCACATCCTGGCTTCTGGCTTCACATTGTGAACCTGCCCTCGTTTCCCTGACTTATCTGAATCCCTCCAGTCTCCTTGGCCATGCAAGAGCTAAATCTCTGACTACCACTGTCTATTCTTGGGTCCTGAATTCAGTAAGCTCATAGTCTCAGCTCATTTCTTGTTCATGGATATATGTCTCTTGTACTTGATCTCAACTACATCTTTTTTATTTTTACTTTTTATATCTTATTTATTATTGCTATGTGTTTGCCTCAGAGAGGATTTTCAAAGCAAGGAGTCACTGAGGAATTTTAATTGGAAGTCTACCTGATTCTGATTCTTTTCAGCATTTACTCAGGATTTAACATTCACTGTGGCTGCATATTATTGTCTGAACCCAGGTCACATATCTGAATCAAAGCTTTAAGGGAACCTAAAAAGTATCTGGCACTTTCAGCTCCTATAAGGAGAGATAACTGCCTTCCCCCAAAACTCATAATTTGGTGATTTCCCAAACCCTCAAAGAGGATTCAGATTTAGGGTTGCCAAACAAAATAACTATCTACTATGACGTATACCTTGGAAATCTATGAAGGGATATCCTCTATCTGACCATTATGTACATTTCTTAATCTCTGTACAAAACCACATAACTACACAAATGTTAACAAGCTAAAGTTTAATTTCTATGCAATGCAGAGCTGCAGGACCTACAGATCAGCATGACCATACAAAGCAGAGCTTTTGTCTTAAGTATGACTAAAATGCACAATGGCCTGATTTTATACTTTATAATAGCTTTTAATCTGCATTGGTTGGAACTCTAGAGGCCCATCTGTTCTAACAGAAGACTTTTTCAACTTTATATTTTTATGACACTACTGTAATTGCAGGTTTTTGTGATATTTGTAGTGTTCGAGCTGAAAATAATGAGAAAAATAATCTATAAAAAGGTTTGGGATGCCATCGACTTTCTAGCAGTTACCATGCAATCACAGATGCCAGGGATATTTAATGATTTAATCATATGGAACTTGAGACTCTCTTTCCAGTTTCCAAACTTGTGGACTTTTAGTATCAGAGATAATGGGGAAAAGAAAAAAAGAATGGAGTTTCCAGATTCCCTTTCCCCTCACATCCGAGGAAATATTTCCTTTGCCTTATGCCCACTGGAAAAGATTAACACTCCTTTGGTCCTTTAAGAATCCCCTTTTACAACTTCTATATGGAAAATGAAGGTGTCCTAGGAACCCTCTCTTGAACCTTTGTCAGTGACTCTGTGCCTTTTCTTCATATACCATGAGTGAATTAAAACATGGACTTCTCTTCTTCCCCAAGACATGAACCTATCTTTGCAATGTCAAAGCCTGCAGGTTTTCTTGCAAAATTTTAGAGTTAAGTTCCAACATGATATTGGTTTTGCTCCCCATACTGATCCTCATCAGTGATTAAGGCACATCTAATCCATACATGGACACTGTGACCATTTTAAAGTATCTTCACCTTAGAAGATAACTCACTTGTAAAGATTGTGTATAGTCTCTGTAATATGTCTGAATTACTACCTCAGCATATTCTTGGGGTATCCTCTTTGTCTTCTTGACCCTCATTTCAGGGATAACCTAGAACATGATCAAAAATTCTCTGTGCATTCACCAGATGAGAGATTTATTGATTGACGGGAATTTGGTGATGATCTATCACCTTCTTCTCTGAATATTCATCCCCTATTTTTTACCATCCAATGTCTCTGTTTAGATATATTTTTAATACCTCAAGCTGCATATTGGTTAAGACTAAGTTCTCCTTATCCTGAACACAACTGGTAACACTTTGACTGGAAGAGGTAAAAGTGTAGTAAGGAGGCAAACAGGTCTGGGAGCCAAGCTTGGGAGTGAATTAAGAAACGTGTTTTTATTTATTTTTATTATTATTTTTTGATGTGGACCATTTTTAAAGTCTTATTGAATTTGTTACAATATTGCTTCTGTTTTATGTTTTGGGGTTGTTTTTTTTTTGGCCCCGAGGCACGTGGGATCTTAGCTCCCCAACCAGGGATCAAACCCACACCCCCTGCATTGGAAGGTGAAGTCTTAACCACTGGACTGCCAGAGAAGTCCTGAAATGTGCATTTTTAGAATGGGAGAAAATATTTGCAAATTTTGTGACCGACAAGGGATTAATCTCTAAAATATACAAAGAGCTCATGCAGCTCTATGCCAAAAAAAAACAAACAACCCAATCAAAGAATAGGCAGAAGACCTAAATAGACATTTCCCCAAAGAGGACAAACAGATGGCCAAAAAACACATGAAAAGATGCTCAACATCACTAATTATTAGAGAATTGTAAATCCAAGCTATAATGAGGTATCACCTCACACCAGTCAGAATGGCCACCATCAAAAAGTCTACAAACAATAAATGCTGGAGAAGGTGTGGAGAAAAGGGAACCCTCCTACACTGTTGCTAGGAATGTAAATTGATACAACCACTATGGAGATCAGTATGGAGTTTCCTTAAAAAACTAAAACTAGAACTAAGCATTTGGTCCAGCAATCCCACTCCTGGGCATATGTCTGGAGAAAACCATAATTTGAAAAGATACATGCACCCCAATGTTCATTGAAGCACTATTTACAATAGTCAAGACATGGAAGCAACCTAAATGTCCACTGACAGATGAATGGATAAAAAAGATGTGATACATATATACAATAGAATATTACTCAGCCATAAAAAAGAGCAAAATAATGCCATTTGCAGCAACATGGATGGACCAAAGATTATCATACTAAGTGAAGTAAGTCAGACAGAGAAAGGTAAATATCATATGATATCACTCACATGTGAAACCTAATTTTTAAAAAACGGTACAAATGAACTTATTTACAAAACAGAAGCAGACTTATAGATATCAAAAACAAACTTATGGTTACCAAAGGGGAAGTGTGGGGGGTAGGGATAAATCAGGAGCTTGGGATGAACACACACACACTGCTATATATAAGATAGACCTATATATAAGATAGGTCAACAAGGACCTACTGTATAGCACAGGGAACTCTACCCAGTATTCTGTGATAACCTATATGAGAAAAGAATCTGAAAAAGAATGAATATATGTATATGTACAACTGATTCACTTTGCTGTCCATAAAGGAATTGTAAATCAACTATAAACTGTAAATCAACTATACTCCATTAAAATTAAAATATTAAAAAAAGAAAAGAAATGTGTGTTTTCCATCCAGAAAAAACAGTTAAACACACACCATTTGCTAGTCTTGTCTCCTCAAAGAAAAGGTCCTTGAATTAGCTATTAGTGCACTTGTGATCTTCTCCATGGTACATGGCATACTGTGAATGTTCAGAAAAGGTTGCACTCGGCTTCTCTTTCATATTCTGTGTGTTAAATTCAAGGTTAAAATGAAAATATAACAAATATAACAAAACACAGTGAGCTTATATTAGACTATTCATTGTGATTGGTCAAGTGATAAAAATTGTATTGAAAGTAAATAATTGAAGAAAAACACATTCAGATTCTTAAGAAACAAATATTTTAGAATTCTCTAAATAGTCATTCATTTATAATGGAATAAGTATTTAAAATAAATATTTAGTTAAACTCCCATATCTTTATGGACATATTCCTTTTGAAATTATTAGGAGCAGAAATGAGTGCTCCTTAAGAAAGATACATTGTATTCTGGCATCAACAAAGTCAAAAAGAACACTATTGCACCACTAAAATCTTATTCCTTGGCTTCTAGTCTTTGAAGCAGTGATTACTTCAAATTTACATCAGACTTAAACAAAAGAAAATAATCTAAACACTACACTTGTTATTTTACCTAGTTTCCTCAAAATTAAATTAAGCTATTTGGAGGGGGTGCAGTGAGAAAAGAAATAGGTTGCATCGTGAGATTTACACTTTCTCTTGCGTTCAAGAGAAAGCCCTGGTCACACGACAGTAAAAACAAGATCTAAAAACAAATGAAGAAAATAGGCTAGACTCAAAATCAAATTAGGAGTTTAGGATTAACATACACACACTATTGTATATAAAATAGATAACCAACAAGGACCTACTGTATAGCACAGGGAACTATACTCAATATCTTGTAATAATCTATAAGGGAAAAGAAACTGAAAAAGAATATATATATATATATATATATATATATGAAACTGAATCACTTTGCTGTACACCTGAAACTAACACAAGATTGTAAATTAACTATACTTCAATTTTTAAAAGTAATAAATAAATAACAACAACAACAAAAGTTAATATTAACACAAAAGTAAGGACAGGAAAAGGTAGAACTGTAAAGTAATTTTCAACACAACATAGAATGAAAACAAATTGTCCCCCTTTACATCTCACGCTCATGTCATACTGCTGCTATCTGCCACAAACCAGAGATAAACATGGGGAAGAATTGATATTTTTCTGAACAAAACCAGGGATAGAGGTCTAGAGAAGGCTGGATGAAAAGCTTTTCTTTAAGGAATATATAAGAAGGGTGAAGGAGGAGGTGGTGGCTGAGGAGGAGTTTAACTAGGAATAAAATGTGACAGTTTGACAACCCCCTCCTGTAATTTCTTTATAATCACACCTCCTCTCCCTCCCATCTCCAACTCCTGGCAAACACTGATGTGCTCTCCATCCCTATAGTTTTCTCTATTTCAGAATGACATATAAATGGAATCATACAGTATGTAGCCTTTGTGCCTGGCTTCATTCACACAGCATAGTTCCCTGGAGACTCATTCAATTTTTTGCATATATCGATAGTTTATTCCTTTCTATTGATGAGTAGTAGTCCAGTGTACGGACGTACTATTCTTTGGTTTAACCATGAACCTCTTTGAAGGACATCTGGGTTCTTTCCAGTTTTGGTCTGTTATAAATAAAGTTGCTATTCATGTGCAAGTTTTGTATGAGCATATGTTTTTATTTTTCTATGATAAATGACCAAGAGTGTAATTGCAGAGCTGTATGGCAAATTCATGTTTGGTTTTTTGTTTTTTCTTTGTTTGTTTGTTTTTTCACATCTTTATTGGAGTATAATTGTTTTACAGTGGTGTGTTACTTTCTGCTTTAGAACAAAGTGAATCAGTTATACATATACATATGTCCCCATATCTCTTCCCTCTTGCATCTCCCTCCCTCCCACCCTCCCTATCCCACCCCTCTAGGTGGTCACAAAGCACTGAGCTGAGCTCCCTGTGCTTTGTGGCTGCTTCCCACTAGCTATCTATTTTACGTTTGGTAGTGTATATATGTTCATGCCACTCTCTCTCTTTGTCACATCTTACCCTTCCCCCTCTCCATATCCTCAAGTGCATTCTCCAGTAGGTCTGTGTCTTTATTCCCGTCTTGCCACTAGGTTCTTCATGACCTTTTTTTTTTCCCTTAGATTCCATATATATTTGTTAGCATACTGTATTTGTTTTTCTCTTTCTGACTTACTTCACTCTGTATGACAGACTCTAACTCGATCCACCTCACTACAAATAACTCCATTTCATTTCTTTTTATGGCTGAGTAATATTCCATTGTATATATGTGCCACTTCTTCTTTATCCATTCATCTGTCGATGGACACTTAGGTTGCTTCCATGTCTTGGCTATTGTAAATAGAGCTGCAATGAACATTGTGGTACACGACTCTTTTTGAATTATGGTTTTCTCAGGGTACATGCCCAGTAGTGGGATTGCTGGGCCCTATGGTAGTTCTATTTTTAGTTTTTTAAGGAACTTCCATACTGTTCTCCATAGTGGCTGTATCCATTTACATTCCCACCAACAGTGCAAGAGTGTTCCCTTTTCTCCACACCCTCTCCAGCATTTATTGTTTGTAGATTATTCGATGATGGCCATTCTGACCGGTGTGAGATGATATCTCATTGTAGTTTTGATTTGCATTTCTCTAATGAATAATGATGTTGAGTATTCTTTTGTGTGTTTGTTGGCATTCTGTATATCTTCTTTGGAGAAATGTCTATTTAGGTCTTCTGCCCATTATTGGATTGGTTGGTTGTTTTTTTGATACTGAGCTGCATGAGCTGCCTGTAAATTTTGGAGATTAATCCTTTCTCAGTTGCTTCATTTGCAAATACTTTCTCCCACTCTGAGGGTTGTCTTTTCGTCTTCTTTATGGTTTCCTTTGCTGTGCAAAAGCTTTTGAGTTTCATTAGGTCCCATTTGTTTATTTTTATTTTTATTTCCATTTCTCTAGGAGGTGGGTCAAAAAGGATCTTGCTGTGATGTATGTCATAGAGTGTTCTGCCTAGGTTTTCCTCTAAGAGTTTGATGGTGTCTGGCCTTACATTTAGCTCTTTAATCCATTTTGAGTTTATTTTTCTGTATGGTGTTAGGGAGTGTTCTAATTTCATTCTTTTACAGGTAGCTGTCCAGTTTTCCCAGCACCACTGACTGAAGAGACTGTCTTTTCTCCACTGTGTATTCTTGCCTCCTTTATCAAAACTAAGGTGACCATATGTGCGTGGGTTTATCTCTGGGCTTTCTATCCTGTTCCATTGATCTATATTTCTGTTTTTGTGCCTGTACCAAACTGTCTTGATGACTGTAGCTTTGCAGTATAGTCTGAAGTCAAGGTGCCTTATTCCTCCAGCTCTGTTTTTCTTTCTCAAGATTGCTTTGGCTATTTGGGGTCTTTTGTGTTCCCATACAAATTGTGAAATTTTTTGTTCTAGTTCTGTGGAAAATGACAGTGGTAGTTTGATAGGGATTGCATTGAATCTGTAGATTGCTTTGGGTAGTATAGTAATTTTCCCAATGTTGATTCTTCCAATTCAAGAACATGGTATATCTCTCCATCTATTTGTATCATTAATTTCTTGCATCAGTGTCTCATAGTTTTCTGCATACAGGTCTTTTGTCTCCTTAGGTAGGTTTATTCCTAAATATTTTATTCTTTTTGTCGCAATGGTAAATGGGAGTGTTTTCTTAATTTCACTTTCAGATTTTTCGTCATTTGTGTATAGGAATGCAAGACATTTTTCTGCATTAATTTTGTATCCTGCTACTTTACCAAATTCATTGATTAGCTCTAGTAGTTTTCTTGTAGCATCTTTAGGGTTCTCTCTGTATAGTATCTTGTCATCTGCAAGCAGTGACAGCTTTATTTCTTCTTTTCTGATTTGGATATATTTTATTTCTTTTTCTTTTCTGATTGCTGTGGCTAAAACTTCCAAAACTATGTTGAATAATAGTGGTGAGAGTGGGCAACCTTGTCTTGTTCCTGATCTTGGTGGAAATGGTTTCAGTTTTTCACCATTGAGGACGATGTTGGCTGTGGGTTTGTCATATATGGACTTTATTATGTTGAGGAGAGTTCCGTCTATGCCTGCTTTCTGGGTTTTTATCATAAACAGGTGTCGAATTTTGTTGAAAGCTTTCTCTGCATCTATTGAGATGATCATATGGTTTTACTCCTTCAATTTTTTAGTATGGTGTATCACATTGATTGATTTGCGTATACTGAAGAATCCTTGCGTTCCTGGGATAAACCCCACTTGATCATGGTGTATGATTCTTTTAATGTGCTGTTCGATTCTGTTTGCTAATAGTTTGTTGAGGATTTTTGCATCTATGTTCATCAGTGATATTGGCCTGTAGTTTTCTTTCTTTGTGACGTCTTTGTCTGGTTTTGGTATCAGGGTGATGGTGGCCTCGTAGAATGAGTTTGGGAGTGTTCCTCCCTCTGCTATATTTTGAAAGAGTTTGAGAAAGATAGTTGTTAGCTCTTCTCTAACTGTTTGATAGAATTCACCTGTGAAGCTATCTGGTCCTGGACTTTTGTTTGTTGGAAGAATTTTAATCACAGTTTCAATTTCAGTGCTTGTGATTGGCCTGTTCATATTTTCCATTTCTTCCTGGTTCAGTCTTGGAGAGTTCTGCATTTCTAAGAATTTTTCCATTTCTTCCAGGTTCTCCATTTTATTGGCATATAGTTGCTTGTAGTGATCTCTCATGAACCTTTGTATTTCTGCAGTGTCAGTTGTTACTTCTCCTTTTTCATTTCTAATTCTATTGATTTGAGTCTTCCCCCTTTTTTTCTTGATGAGTGTGGCTAATGGTTTATAAATTTTGTTTATCTTCTCAAAGAACCAGCTTTTAGTTTTATTGATCTTTGCTATCATTTCCTTCATTTCTTTTTCATTTATTTCTGATCTGATCTTCATGATTTCTTTCCTTCTGCCAACTTTGGGGGTTTTTTGTTCTTCTTTCTCTAATTGCTTTAGGTGTAAGGTTAGGTTGTTTATTTGACATGTTTCTTATTTCTTAAGGTAGGATTGTATTGCTATAAACTTCCCTCTTAGAACTGCTTTTGCTGCATCCCATAGGTTTTGTGTCATCGTGTTTTCATTGTCATTTGTTTCTAGGTATTTTTGGATTTCCTCTTTGATTTCTTCAGTGATCTCTTGGTTATTAAGTAGTATATTGTTTAGCCTCCATGTGTTTGTATTTTTTACAGATTTTTTCCTGTAATTGATATCTAGTCTCATAGCATTGTGGTCAGAAATGATACTTGATCCAATTTCAATTTTCTTAAATTTACCAAGTCTTGATTTGTAATCCAAGATATGATCTATCCTGGAGAATGTTCCATAAGCACTTGAGAAGAATGTGTATTCTGTTGTTTTTGGATGGAATGTCCTATGAATATCAATTAAGTCCATCTTGTTTAATGTATCATTTAAAGCTTGTGTTTCCTTATTTATTTTCATTTTGGATGATCTGTCCATTGCTGAAAGTGGGGTGTTAAAGTCCCCTACTATGATTGTGTTACTGTCGATTTCCCCTTTTATGGCTGTTACTATTTGCCTTATGTATTGAGGTGCTGCTATGTTGGGTGCATAAATATTTACAATTGTTATATCTTCTTCTTGGATTGATCCCTTGATCATTATGTAGTGTCCTTCTTTGTCTCTTTTAATAATCTTTATTTTAAAGTCTATTTTGTCTGATATGAGAATTGCTACTCCAGCTTTCTTTTGATTTCCATTTGCATGGAATATCTTTGTCCATCCCCTCACTTTCAGTCTGTATGTGTCCCTAGGTCTGAGGTCAGTCTCTTGTAGACAGCATAGATACGTGACTTGTTTTTATATCCATTCAGCCATTCTATGTCTTTTGGTTGGAGCATTTAATCCATTTACATTTAAGGTAATTATCGATATGTATGTTCCTATTACCATTTTATTAATTGTTTTGGGTTTGTTATTGTTGGTCCTTTCCTTCTCTTGTGTTACTGCTTAGAGAAGTTCCTTTAGCATTTGTTGTAAAGCTGGTTTGGTGGTGCTGAATTCTCTTAGCTTTTGTTTGTCTGTAAAGGTTTTAATTTCTCCGTCAAATCTGAATGAGATCCTTGCTGGGTAGAGTAATCTTGGTTGTAGTTTTTCTCCTTCATCCCTTTAAATATGTCCTGCCACTGCCTTCTGGCTTGCAGAGTTTCTGCTGAAAGATCAGCTGTTAACGTTATGGGGAGTCCCTTGTGTGTTGTTTGTTGTTTTTCCCTTGCTGCTTTTAATATTTTTTCTTTGTATTTAATTTTTGATAGTTTGATTAATATGTGTCTTGGTGTGTTTCTCCTTGGGTTTATCCTTTATGGGACTCTCTGCACTTCCTGGACTTGATTAACTATTTCCTTTCCCTTATTAGGGAAGTTTTGAACTATAATGTCCTCAAATATTTTCTCAGTCCCTTTCTCTTTCTCTTCTTCTTCTGGGACCCCTATAATTCGAATGTTGGTGCGTTTAATATTGTCCCAGAAGTCTCTGAGACTGTCCTTAATTCTTTTCGTTCTTTTTTCTTTATTCTGCTCTCCAGTAGTTATTTCCACTATTTTATCTTCCAGGTCACTTATCCGTTCTTCTGCCTCAGTTATTCTGCTGTTGATCCCTTCTAGAGAATTTTTAATTTCATTTATTTTGTTGTTCATCACTGTTTGTTTACTCTTTAGTTCTTCTAGGTCCTTGTTAAACGTTTTTTGTATTTTCTCCATTCTATTTCCAAGATTTTGGAACATCTTTACTATCATTATTCTGAATTCTTTTTCAGGTAGACTGCCTATTTCCTCTTCATTTGTTAGGTCTGGTGGGTTTTTGCCTTGCTCCTTCATCTGCTGCATATTTCTCTGTCTTCTCATTTTGCTTAACTTACTGTGTTTGGGGTCTCCTTTTTGCAGGCTGCAGGTTCGTAGTTCCCATTGTTTTTGGTGTCTGTCCCCAGTGGCTAAGGTTGGTTCAGTGGGTTGTGTAGGTTTCCTGGTGGAGGGGACTAGTGCCTGTGTTCTGGTGGATGAGGATGGATCTTGTCTTTCTGGTGGACAGG
This sequence comes from Eschrichtius robustus, assembly GCF_028021215.1. Classification (NCBI taxonomy): domain Eukaryota; kingdom Metazoa; phylum Chordata; class Mammalia; order Artiodactyla; family Eschrichtiidae; genus Eschrichtius; species Eschrichtius robustus. Next base: position 43,172,326 of record NC_090845.1, read on the forward strand.
TCCACATCTGTTGGTGTGTTTTCGGGTGTCTGTGGCCTTTTTATGATTTTAGGCAGCCTCTGTGCTAATGGATGGGGTTGTGTTCCTGTGTTGCTAGTTGTTTGGCATCGGGTGTCAAGCACTGTAGCTTGTTGGTCATTGAGTGGAGCTGGGTCTTGGCATTGAGATGGAGATCTCTGGGAGATTTTCACTCTTTGATATTATGTGGAGCTGGGAGGTCTCTTGTGGACCCGTTTCCTGAACTTGGCTCTCCCACCTCAGAGGCACAGCCCTGACGCCTGGCTGGGGCATCAAGAGCCTGTCATCCACACGGCTCTGGCACAAGGTGGCCATCCCTGGTTTCACATCAACATGATCTCAGGCACAAAACTTCTTTTTCTATTTTGTCTTTAAGTTACTTGTTGAAACAACTGGCCCACAGTCCCCAGGACTGTCACGTCTTTGGCTGCTGGGGCCCCTCCAGAGCTGGCAGCCTCAGTGAACGCTGCCCTCCTCTCGGGCTCCGAGGCAGTTCAGTGATGGTGGAGGGAAGAGACCCCGAGCCAGGAGTTCCAGCTCTGCAGAAACACGGGCTCCATTCCACGTTTGGTTTTATAAGAAACTGTCGGAATTACTGTACCATTTTACATTCCCGCCACCAGCAATGTACAAAAGATTCAGTTGCTCCCCGTCATCAACAGCATTTGCTATTAACAGTGTTTTTTACTTTAATCATTCTAATAGGCATGCAATTGTACCTTACTGTGATTTTAATTTATCAAAAATTTGTATGCTTCAGTTGAAAACATTATGTGATTTTTCCTTCCTTAGTATGTTAATATAGTGGATAACATTGATGGATTTTTTTTTTTGAGGAGGCAACTTTTTAAAAAATAATGAATATATGTATATGTATAACTGAATCACTTTGGAACTGAATCACTTTGCTGTACACCTGAAACTAATACAGCATTGTAAATCAACTCTACTCCAATAAATGTTTTTAAAAAGTTATTACAGAATAATGGCTATAATCCCTTGTCTTGTACAACATATCCTTGTTGCTTATTTTTTTATCCATTGTAGTTTATATCTGTTAATCCCGTACCTCTGTCTTGCCCCTCCCACTTCCCTCTCCCCACTGATTACACTAGTTTGTTTTCTATATATGTGAGTCCATTTCTGTTTTGTTATATATATTGGTTTGCATCATTTTTTAGATTCCACATTTAAGTGATATCATACACTATTTGTCTTTCTCAAAAGGGAAAAATTCTCAAATCTGACTTTTTTCACTAAGCATAATATTATCTGTGTCCATCCACATTGCTGCAAATTGCAAAATTTCATTCTTTTTAATGGCTGAGTAATATTCCATTATATATATATATATATATATATATATATATATATATATATATATATATATATATACACATACCACGTCTTCCTTATTCATTCGTCAGTTGATGGACACTTAAGTATGTTGCTTCCATATCTTTGCTATTGTAAATAGTGCTGCTATGAACATTGAAGTGCACATATCTTTCCGAATTAGTGTTTTTATTTTTTTCTGGATATATACCCAGGAGTGGAATTGCTGGATTATATGGTCATTCTATTTCTAGATTTTTGAGGACCCGCCATACTGTTTTCCATAATGGCTGCACCAATTTGCATTCCTACTAACAGTGTACAAGGGCTCCTTTTTCTTGCCAACGTTTGTTTTTGGTAGACTTTTGATGGTAGTCTTCCTGATACGTGTGAGGTGATATCTCATTGTTGTTTTGATTTACATTTCTCTAGTAACTAATAATGTTGAGCATCTTTACACATGCCCCTTAGCCATCTGTATGTATCCATTGCAAAAATGTCTATTCAGGTCCCTTTTTGATTGGGTTTTTTTATATTGAGTTGTACGAGCTGTTTTTATATTTTGGATACTAACTCCTTGTAGGTCATATCATTTGCAAATATTTTCTCTCATTTCATAGGTTTTCTTTTCATTTTGTCAATGGTTTCCTTTGCTGTGCAAAACCTTCTATGTTTAATTAGGTCCTATTTGTTTATTTTTGCTTTTATTTCTTTTGCTTTAGGAGACACAGACAAAAAAATATTGCTACAATTTATTTCAAAGAGTGTTCTGCTTATGTTTTCTTCTAGGAGTTTTATGGTTTTAGGACTTACATTTAGGTCTTTAATTCATTAGGTCTTTAATTCTTCAATTCATTTTTACTTTATTTTTGTATATGGTGTGAGGAAATGTTCTAATCTCATTCATTGCCAGTTTTCCCAGCACCACGTATGGAAGAGAATGTCTTTTCCCCTTTGTATAGTCTTGCCCTCTTTGTCATAGACTAATTGACCATAAGTGTGTGGGGTTATTTCTGGACTTTGAATTCTTTATCTGGTAAATTGTTTATTTTTGTTTCATTATTTATTTTTCGGGGGTTTTCTCTTGCTCTTTCAATTGAGAGTACTTCCTCTGCCTTTTCATTTTGCTTAACTTTATCTGCCTCTATGACTTTATGTGAAACAGTTACCTATTGCAGTCTTGAAAGTGTGTTCTTATGTGGGAGTATCCCTATATGGACTGCATGTGCTCAAAGCCTTTGGGGGAGAGCTGGATTTGATGTGGACGCAAGTCTCATCTTTCCTCAGGGTATGCTGGCAGCTGTCGCCTTGGTAGCAGGTGGGGCTGGAGATGGAGGGGCTACAGCTGGAGTCAGGTGTGAGGTGGAACTTCCCCTCTGCTCAGTAGCCATCACCACCCTACTGGGGGTGAGGTCTGATCCCAAGTTGCTGGAACAGAAACTCTGAGGGTCTGGTCCAAGCTGGCTCTGTTCCATCTAAGTGTGTGTTTTCCCCCTCCCAGCACTGGGACTCCTGCCTCAGATGGGGGAATTTCTGTGGCAAGGGGAGCCCATGTGGGGTCTTGGCTCCTGTTGGCCACAGACAAGAGACCCAAGCTGTCTCCAATGCACTGCCTCACTCTGCTCAGACACAGCCTCGAGTGCAAGTCCCCATCGTTCCTCACAGCCCATCTCTGCCATCAGCTGCCCCTGACCTGTTGTGGAGCCACTCCAGTAAGCAGGTAAGGCCCATGTAGACTCTTAGCATATATCAAGGTATGAGCTGTGGTCAAGTGGCTGCCACCAGAGATCTAGGTTTCTTCTGAAGTGCTGCTTGAATAAGTGCCAACAGTGGCTGCTGCCACCCCACCCAGGCTCTGCCCTGGGACCAGGGAGCTTCTGTGTCCCACCGCCATGTCTTTTCCCCAGTCATGACCATCCCAGACCCAGTGCTGCAGTGTGACATGGCATGAGCACCGCCAGAGTGTTCACTTGATTCAAGCTGGGGTGCAAGACGAAGCAGTCATGGGAAACCCGGCAGCCATTAGAGCAGTTCTTTAACCACATTCTATGCTCTGCCTCAGGGGATAGCCAGAGCATACAAGCTCCTCATAAGCAGAGTCTAGGCTTCCCACAGCCCTCCTGTAAGTCCCAGTGGTTCTCCAACCAGCCAATGGGGCTCCTCTCCCCTGTGTAGGATCCCAGGACTGGGGCACCCAATCTGTGGCTCTCACTGCTCACTCCCAAGGGTGGGTGTCAGACTGCATATTCTCCCTTTTCCTCTGAGTCCCCTTCCAGGGGCATAGGTCCTGACCCAATCACTTTCTTTTCCTTCCTATCTTATTACATGTGGATCTTTCTTACAGCCTTTATTCTGCCAGTTTGCAGTTAGTTTTCAGTGAGAATTGTTCCACTGAAGACGTATTTTTGATGTGTTCATGGGGGAAGGGAGAGGTGAGCTCCACATCCTCTCACTCCACCATCTTGATCGATCCCACTCAGGTTCAATATTTTTTCTTGAGTAAAAAGCTTCTTAATTTGATGTCTGACTTTAGTCAGTTTCCAGAGTCCTGACATGGTTGTTTTTGTTCATTTTATCCAGTTTTATGATTGAGAGAATTTACCTAGCTCCTTACTTCACCATTCTGCAAGTCCTGTCCCTTGATCAATGCAATTTTATTTCTAATTAGGAAATTAATGTGTTGAGCATCCAATGTAGCACAAGTTTCTTTCCCCTTTCATATATTTGGTAATATAAAAATGAATGGGTTACAGTGATCTAAATGGGATCATGGAGCCAGAAACTCAGCTAAGCCAGTACCACAAGACCCAACAGTATATGAACAAGCAGAGAAAGCACATTTATGCTCATGTCCAGCTAAAAGTACCTAAAAAGTTTTCCAGGTATTCTTCAGTACTGTGGATCCAATTTCTTCAGTTACAAAATCTGTACTAGTGAGTTCCTAGATAACTAGGTGTACTCTCAATCATTTTGAATACAGTTCGTTAATACTTAGATATGTGTGGACACCATTCTTCATAAAGAACCAAACAAATCTCAAAGCAGTTTTCAGTACTATAGTTTGTCCTTCTTCTAGTAGTTTCTGAAAATTAGTTCTTAATTCTGGATTGTAACCTTAGGCGTAGAGCAAATTTAGCAGAATTACATAATGTTGTCAGTGTGAAATTCATTGTCTTGTAAATTAATCATTCCTCACTCTTTCTGGTAATTAACCCTGAATTATTGTGGCATTATTTTAAGGAAAGGAGGGATTTCAAGGACTGGCCCATTTTATCTAAACCTTAGTTGCCTTTGGCCCAGTCGCTTAGTTGGTTAATGCACCTGTCTGGTAAACCTTAGTTGATATAAATTATGATTTAGGATTTGACAATTATCTGGCTCTGATATGGGCCAGGTGTATAAGGAGTTAGTGACCCTTTGTATCTGATGTTCTTCTGCTTAGAAAATTCTCCTAACAGCCTTTAAGCTCAGCCAAAGTGAAAATGCCATTTTCACAAAGATACCCTGGATCTTCACTGTTCATTCCCCCAAATTACCAAAAGAGTTTGCTGATGATCTATTAGAAGGGAGTACTTTTTTCCCTTCTCTCTGGACTTTCTCCTCCCCAGATTTACTCCTTTCCATGGAAGAGAAATTTGCTTAATATGATCGGTAAGTTTGGAGAAAATAAACTGGGCATCCTCAGCTCAGTTCTGCTTTTTTTTCTCCTTGAAACAATCCTGCTCTCAGGGAGTAGACGTTATCCTCTGAAACTCAGTGGTAGAGTCTCCTCAACCCATTTTACCCATGATAGAGTGGTTTAGTTTACTTAAGTAGTCTGCTATATCCTCCAATTTAGCCTTTATTAGTGATAAAGTTAGTAATTTGGCCTCTGAACCATTCTTTTATATTTTTTTATTTGACTCTGCTTCTTTCTTTTCTTTTTTTCTTTCAGTTTTACTGAGATATAATTGACATACAGCACTGTATAAGTTTAAGGAGTATAGCATAATGATTTGACTTATATACATCATGAAATGATTACCACAGTAAGTTAATGACCACCCATCATCTCATATAGATACAAAATAAAAGAAAAGCAAAAGGTTTTTCCCTTGTGATGAGAACTCTTAGGATTTTACTCTCTTAACAACTTTCATATATAAGATACAACAGTGTTAATTATATTTATCATGTTGTACATTACACTCCTAGTACTTATTTATCTTATAACTGGAAGTTTGTACCTTTTGACTGCCTTCATACAATTCCACCTCCCCTCACACCTTCCCTCTGGTAACCACAAATCTGATCTCTTTTCCTATTAGTTTGTCTGTTTGTTTGTTTTGGAAGTATAATTGACCTACTACACTATGTAAGTTCCTGGTGCACAACATAGTGATTTTTATGTATTACAAAATGATCACTACAGTAAGTCTAGTTACCATCTGTCACCATACAAAGATATTACATTATTATTGGCTATATTCCCCACACCGTATATTTCATACCCATGACTCATTTATTTTGTAACTGAAAGTTTGTACCTTTTAACCTCCCTCACCTATTTGTCTCATTCCCCCACCCCTCTGCACTCATGCAACCAGCTGTTTGTCTCTATATCTATTTCCCTGTTTCTGTTTTGTTATGTTTGTTCATTTGTTTTGCTTTTTACATGCCACATATAAGTGAAATCATACAATATTTGTCTTTCTGATTTACTTCACTTAGCATAATGCCATCCAGTTTCCTCCATGTTGTCACAAATGGCAGGATTTCCTTCTTTTTATGTTTGAATAATATTCCATTGTATATATATCCTGCATTTTCTTACCCATTCATCAATTGAAGGACATTTAGGTTGTTTCTATATGTTAGTTATTTTGAATAATGCTTCAATGAACATGGGTGTGCAGATATCTCTTGGGATACTGATTTCATTTCTTTTGGATATATACTGAGGAGTGGGATAGCTGGATCATATGGTAGCACTATTTTAAATTTTTTGAGGCATCACCATATAGTTTCCTATAATGGCTGCACCAATTTACCTTCCCACCAACAGTGTATAATAATCATTCCTTCTTCTTCACGTCTTCACTAACATTTGTTATCGCTTGTCTTTTTGATAATAGCCATCCTAGTAAGTGTGAGATGATAACTCATTGTGGTTTTAATTTGCATTTCCCTGATAATTAGTAATGTTGAGCACTTTTTCATATACCTATGGGCCATTTGTATGTCTTCTTTGGAAAATGTCTATTCAGGTCCTTTGCCTATTTTTCAATCGAATTATTTGATTTTTTGCTATTGAATTGCATGAGTCCTTCACATATTCTGGGTATTAATCCCTTATCAGATATATGATTTTCAAATATTTTATCCCATTCTGTATGTTGCCTTTTCAACTTATTGACTGTTTCCTTTGCTGTGCAGAAGCTCTTTAGTTCGTTGTGGTCCCACTTGTTTATTTTAGCTTTTGTTGCCTGTGCTTTTAGTGTCTTATCCAAGAAATCATTGCCAACAGCAATGTCAAGGATATTTTCCCCTATTTTTCTCCTAAGAGTTTTATGGTTCAGGTCTTACATTTAATTCTTTGATCCATTTCAAGTTAATTTTTGTGAGTGTTGTAAGATAGTGGTCCAATTTCATTCCTTTGCATGTGGATATCTAGTTTTTCAACACCATTTATTGAAGAGACTCTCATTTCCCCATTTTGTGTTCTTGGCTTCCTTGTCAAAAATTAATTGATGGGATTGACATATATACACTAATATGTATAAAATAGATAACTAATGAGAACCTGCTGTATAGCACAGGGAGCTTCACTTCGCTGTACAGTAGAAACTAACACAACGTTGTAAAGCAACTATACCCCAATAAAAAAAAATAATTGATTGTATATGTGTGGGTTTATATCTGGTCTTGCTATTCTGTTCCACCAGTATATGTGCCTGTTTTTATGCCAGTACCATACTGTTTTGATTACTGTAACTTTGCAATAAAGCTTGAAATCAGAAAGTATGATACCTCCACCTTTGTTCTTCTTTCTCAAAATTTCTTTATCAGGGGTCTTTTATGTTTCCATATGAATTTTAGGATAGTTTTTTCTATTTCAGTGAAAAAAATGCCATTGGAATTTTGATACTAAAGAGCTTCTGCACAGCAAAGGAAACAGTCAATAAGTTGAAAAAGCAACATTGAATCTATAGATTACTTTGTGTAGTATAGATATTTTCACAACTTTAATTCTTTTAATCCAAGAACACAGGATATCCTTCCATTTATTTGTGTTTTCTTCAACTTCTTTGATCAGTGTCTTATAGTTTTCACATACAGGTCTTTCACCTCCTTGGTTGAATTTATTCCTGAGGTTGTTATTTTTGTTGTTTTGGTGCTATTGAAATGGGACTGGTTTCTAAATTTCTCTTTCAGATAGTTCATTTTACTGTATAGAAATGCAACTGATTTTTATATGTCAATTTGGTATCTTGCAACTTTACTGAATTTGTTGATTAGTTCTAACAGTTTTTAGTGGAGTCTTTAGGGTTTTCCACATAAAAGATCATGTCATCTGCAAACAAAGATAATTTTACTTCTTTATATCTGATTTGAATGTGTTTTATTTCTTTTTCTTGCCCAATTGCTCTGGCTAGGTCTTCCAGTACTATGTTGAATAGAAATGGTAAGAGGTGGCATTGTTGCCTTGTTCCTGATCTTAGAGGAAAGGTTTTTAATTTTTCACTGTTGAGAGTGATGTTAGCTGTGGACTTTTCATATATGGCCCATAGCATGTTGAGGTACATTCCTTCTGTATCTAATTCATTGAGAATTTTTATCATGAAAGGAGGTTGAATTTTGTCAAGGATTTTTCTGCATCTATTGAGCTGATCATATCATTTTTACCCTTCATTTTGTTAATGTGGTGTGTCACATTGATTGATTTGCAAATGCTGAAACACCTTCATCTCAGAGATGAATCCCACTTGATCATGGTGCACGATCCTTTTATTATGCTCTTGAATTCAATTTCCTAGTATTTTGTTGAGTGTTCATCAGCTATATTGGCCTGTAATTTTCTTTTCTTGTAGTGTCCTTGTCTGAGTCCAGTAGCATGGTAACATTGCCCTTATAAAATGAGTTTGGAAGCATTTCTTTTTTTTTTTTTTTCTTCTTCACACACACACACTGTATTTTATTTTTACAAGAGATAAATAGACTGACACCAAGCATTGTACATGGATGACCACAACAAAAGCAACAATGATTGCAATTACCAAACATGATGGAAGCATTTCTTCCTCTTCAAAGTTAAGGAAGAGTTAGACAAGGACTGATATTAATTCTTCTTTAAGTGTTTTGTAAAATTCAGCTGTAAAGTCATCTGGTCCTGGGATTTGCTGTGTTGGGAAGTTTTGATTACTGATTCAATCTCCTTGCTCATTATTGGTCTGTTCATATTTTCTATTTCTTCATGCTTCAGTCTTGGTAAGTTGTATGTTTCTTGAAATGTATCCATTTCTTCTAGGTTATCCAATTTGTTGACATATAATATTTCATAGTAGGCTCTTACAATCCTTTGTATTTCTGTGGTATCTGTTGTAATGTCTCCTCTTTCTTTTACAATTTTATTTATTTTAGTCTTCTCTCTTTTTTTCTTAGTCTAGCAAAAGGTTTGTCAGTTTTGTTTGTCTCTGTTTCATTTATTTCTGCTCTAATCTTTTTCTTTTTTTTTTTTACAGTAGGTCCTTGTTGGTTATCTATTTTAAATATAACAGTGTGTACATGTCAATCACAAATTCCCAATCTATCCCTCCCCTTCAACCTTCCCGCCTGACAACATAAGTTCATTCTCTAAGTCTGTGAGTCTGTTTCTGTTTTGTAAATATGCTCATTTGTATCATTTTTTAGATTCCACATATAAACAATATCATATGATATTTTTCTTTGTCTGATATTTCTGCTCTAATCTTTATTGTTTCTTTCCTTCTGCTAAATTTGGGCTTACTTTGTTCTTTATTTTCTAGTCCCTTGAGTTGTAAGGTTAGGGTTTTTATTTGAGATCTTTCTTTTTTCTTAAGGTAAGAATTTCTCACTATAATCTTCCCTCTTAGAACTGCTGTTGCTGCATTCCATAAGTTTTGGCATGCTATGTTTTCATTTTAATTTTTTCAAGACTTTAAAATTTTCTCTTTTGATTTCTTCTTTGACCCATTGGTTGTTCACAAGTATGTTGTTTAATTTTCAAATTTTTGGAATTTTCCAGTTTCTTTCTGTTATTGATTTCTAGTTTCATATCATTCTGGTCAGAAACAATACTTGATATGATTCCAATCTTCTTAAGTTTGTTAATACTTGTTTTGTAACCTAGCATATAATCTGTCCTGGAGAATGTTCTGTATGTGTTTGAGAAGAATATGTACTCTGCTGTTGTTAGATGGAATGTTCTGAATGTCTGTTAGTTCTCTTTGGTCCTAAGTTTAGTTCAAGTCCATTATTTCCTTATTGATTTTCTGTCTGGATGACCTATCAATTTCTGAGAGTGGAGGATTGAAGTCTCCTACTATTACTGCATTGTTGTCTATTTTTGTCTTCAGATCTGTTAACAATTTTTAATATAATTAGGTGCGCCAATATTAAGTGCATATATATTGGGTTGGCCAAAAATTTCGGTCCAAAAGACGTTGCAGAAAAACCCGAACGAACGTTCTGGCCAACAAAATATTTAAAATTGTTATATCCTCTTGATGAATTAACCCCTTTATCATTATGTAATGACCATCTGTGTCTCTTGTTCCTGTTTTGGCCTAAAGTCTGTGGGTTAAGAGACCTTCAAGATGGCAGAGGAGTAAGACGTGGAGATCACCTTCCTCCCAACAAATACGTCAGAAATACATCTACATGTGGAACAACTCTTACAGAACACCTACTGAACGCTGGCAGAAGACCTCAAACTTCCCAAAAGGCAAGAAACTCCCCAAGTACCTGGATAGGGCAAAAGATGAAAGAAAAAACAGAGACAAAAGAATAGACACAGGACCTGCACCTCTGGGAAAGAGCTGTGAAGGAGGAAAAGTTTCCACACACTAGGAAGCCCCTTCACTGGCAGAGATGGGGGGCTGGGGGGGGGAAGCTTCGGAGCCACAGAGGAGAGTGCAGCAACAGGGGTGCAGAGGACAAAGCAGAGAGATTCGGTGCTGACCAGCACTCACCAGCCCAAGAGGTTTGTCTGCTCACCCTCCAGGACGGGTGGGGGCTGGGAGCTGAGGCTCAGCTTCAGAGGTCAGATCCCAGGGTTGGCTGTGAGAACACAGCCTGAAGGGCCCTAGTGCGCCACAGCTAACTGGGAGGGAGTCCGGGGAAAAGCCTGGACCTGCCTAAGAGGCAAGATACCATTATTTGGGGTGTGGGAGGAGAGGGAATTTAGAGCACCGCCTAAATGAGCTCCAGAGATGGGCGTGAGCCACGGCTATCAGTGAGGACACCAGAGACGGGCATGAAATGCTAAGGCTGCTGCTACAGCCACCAAGAAGCCTGTGTGCAAGCACAGGTCACTATCCACACCTCCCCTCCCGGCAGCCTGTGCAGCTTGCACTGTCAGGGTCCCGTGATCCAGGGGCAACTTCCCCAGGAGAACACATGGCACACCTCAGGCTGTTGTAATGTTATTTTGGCCTCTGCCGCCGCAGGCTCGCCCCACATTCCGTACCCCTCCTTCCCCCCGGCCTGAGTGAGCTTGAGTCCCTTAATCAGCTGCTACTTTAACCCCATCCTGTCTGGGAGGGGAACAGACACCGTCAGGCGGCCTTCATGCAGAGGTAGGGCCAAATCTAAAGCTGAACCCCAGGAGCTGTGCGAACAAAGGAGAGAAAAGGAAATTTCTCCCAGCAGCCTTAGGAGCAGCAGATTAACTCTCCACAATCAACTTGATGTACCCTGCATCTGTGGAATACCTGAATAGACAAGGAATCATCGCAAAATTGAGGAGGTGGACTTTGGGAGCAACTGTAGACTTGGGGTTTGCTTTCTGCATCTAATTTGTTTTTGGTTTTAGGTTTATTTTAGCTTAGTATATAAAGTTTATTATCACTGGTAGATTTGTTTATGGATTTGGTTGCTCTCTTCCTCCTATTTTTTTAATATATAGATATATATTTTTTTTTCCTTTCTCTCTTTTTGTGAGTGTGTATGTGTATGCTTCTTTGTGTGATTTTGTCTGTATAGCTTTGCTTTTCCCATTTGTCCAAGGGTCCTGTCTGTCCGTTTTGTTTTGTTTTTTAGTATAGGTTTAAGTGCTTGTTATCATTGGTGGATTTGTTTTCTGGTTTGGTTGCTCTCATCTTTCTTTCTTTTCTTTTTTTATTACTTTTTAATTTTTTTATTTTTAATAATTTTTAAAATTTTTATTTTAATGACTTTATTTTATTTTACATATTTTTTCTTTCTTTCCAATTTTCTCCTTTTTCTTCTGAGCCGTGTGGCTGACATGGTCTTGGTGCTCTGGCCAGGTGTCAGACCTGTACCTCTGAGGTGGGAGAGCCGACATCAGGGCATTGGTCCACCAGAGACCTCCAGGTTCCACATAATATCAAACAGCGAAAGCTCCCCCAGAGATCACCATGTCAACGCTAAGACCCAGCTCCACTCAATGACCAGCAACCTACAGTGTTGGACACCCTATGCCAAACAACTAGCAAGACAGGAACACAACCACACCCATCAGCAGAGAGCCTGCCTAAAATCATAATAAGGTCACAAGCACACCAAAACACACCACCAGACGGGGTCAAGTGCACCAGAAAGACAAGATCCAGCCTCATCCACCAGAACACAGGCACTAATCCCCTCCACCAGTAAGCCTACACAACCCACTGAACCAACCTTAGCCACTGGGGGCAGACACCAAAAACAACGTGAACGACGAACCTGCAACCTGCAAAAAGGAGACCCCAAACACAGTAATTTAAGCAAAATGAGAAGACAGAGAAACACACAGCAGATGAAGGAGCAAGGTAAAAACCCACCAGAACAAAAAAATGAAGAGGAAATAGGCAGTCTACCTGAAAAAGGATTCAGAGTAATGATAGTAAAGGTGGTCCAAAATCTTGGAAAAAGAATGGAGAATATACAAGAAACGTTTAACAAGGACCTATAAGAACCACAGAGCAAATAAACACTGATGAACAACACAATAAATGAAACTTAAAATTCTCTAGGAAGAATCAACAGAAGAATAACTGAGGCAGAAGAACGGATAAGTGACCTGGAAGATAAAATAGTAGAAATAACTACTGCAGAGCAGAATACAGAAAAAAGAATGAAATGAATGGAGGACAGTCTTGGAGATCTCTGGGAAAACATTAAATGCACTAACATTCGAATTATAGGGCTCCCAGAAGAAGAAGAGGAAAATAAAGGGACTGAGAAAATATTTGAAGACATTGTAGTTGAAAACTTCCTTAATATGGGAAAGAAAATAGTTAATCAAGTCCAGGAAGCAAGCACAGAGAGTCCCATACAGGATAAATCCAAGGAAAAACACACTACCACACATTTTAATCAAACTATCAAAAATTAAACACAAAGAAAAAATATTAAAAGTAGCAAGGGAAAAACAACCTATAACATAGAAGGGAATCGCCATAAGGTTAACAGCTGATCTTTCAGCAGAAACTCTGCAAGCCAGAAGGGCATGGCAGGACATATTTAAAGAGATCAATGGGAAAACTCTACAATCAAGATTACTCTACCCAGGGCTTCCCTGGTGACGCAGTGCTTGAGAATCTGCCTGCCAATGCAGGGGACACGGGTTCGAGCCCTGGTCTGGGAAGATCCCCCATGCCGTGGAGTGACTAAGCCTGTGAGCCACAATTGCTGAGCCTGTGCGTCTGGAGCCTGTGCTCCACAACAAGAGAGGCCGCGATAGTGAGACGCCTGCGCACCACGATGAAGAGTGGCCCCCGCTTGCCGCAACTAGAGAAAGCCCTCGCACAGAAACGAAGACCCAACACAGCCAAAAATATATAAATAAATAAACAAATAAATGAAATTTAAAAAAAAAAAGATTACTCAGCAAGGACCTCATTCAGATTCAATGGAGAAATTAAAACCTTTACAAACAAACAAAAGCTAAGAGAATTCAGCACCACCAAACCAGCTTTACAACAAATGCTAAAGGAACTTCTCCAGGCAGGAAACACAAGAGAAGGAAAAGACCTACAATAACAAACCCAAAACAATTAATAAAATGGTAATAGGAACATACATATCGATAATTACCTTAAAAGTAAATGGATTAAATGCTGTAACCAAAAGACATAGAATGGCTGAATGGATACAAAAACAAGACATGTATATATGCTGTCTACAAGAGACCCACTTCAGACCTAGGGACACATACAGACTGAAAGTGAGGGGATGGACAAAGATATTCCATGCAAATAGAAATCAAAAGAAAGCTGGAGTAGCAATTCTCATATCAGACAAAATAGACTTTAAAATAAAGACTAGTACAAGAGACAAAGAAGGACACTACATAATGATCAAGGGATCAATCCAAGAAGACGATATAACAATTGTAAATATTTATGGACCCAGTATAGGAGCACTTCAATACATAAGACAAATGCTAACAGCCATAAAAAAGGAAATCGACAGTAACACAAACACAGTAGGGGACTTTAACACCCCACTTTCAGGAATGGACAGATCATCCAAAATGAAAATAAATAAGGAAACACAAGCTTTAAATGATACATTAAACAAGATGGTCTTAATTGATATTCATAGGACATTCCATCCAAAAACAGCAGAATACACTTTCTTCTCAAGTGCTCAGGGAACATTCTCCAGGATAGATTATATCTTGGGTCACAAATCAAGCCTTGGTAAATTTACAAAAATTGAAATCATATCAGGTATCTTTTCCAACCACAATGCTATGAGACTAGATATCAATTACAGGAAAAATTCTGTAAAAAATATTAAAACATGGAGGCTAAACAATACACAACTTAAAACCAAGAGATCACTGAAGAAATCAAAGGGGACATCAAAAAATACCTAGAAACAAATGACAACGAAAACACAATGACCCAAAACCTATGAGATGTAGTAAAAGCAGTTCTACAAGGGAAGTTTAGAGCAAACAATCCTACCTCAAGAAACAAGAAACATCTCAAATAAACAACCTAACCTTGCACCTAAAGCTATTAAAGAAAGAAGAACCAAAAAACCCCAAAGTTAGCAGAAGGAAAGAAATCATAAAGATCAGATCATAAATAAATGAAAAAGAAACGAAGGAAACAATAGCAAAGATAAATAAAACTAAAGGTTGGTCCTTTGAGAAGATAAACAAAAGTGATAAACCATTAGCCAGACTCATCAAGAAAAAAAAGGAGAAGAGTCAAATCAACAGAATTAGAAATGAAAAACGAGAAGTAACAACTGACACTGCAGAAATACAAAGGATCATGAGAGATTACTGCAAGCAACTATACGCCAATAAAATGGGGAAGAAATGGACACATTCTTAGCAAAGCACAACATTCCGAGACTGAACCAGGAAGAAATAGAAAATATAAACAGACCAATCACAAGCACTGAAATTGAGACTGTGGTTAAAAATCTTCCAACAAACAAAAGCCCAGGACCAGATGGCTTCACAGGCAAATTCTATCAAACATTTAGAGAAGAGCTACCACCTATCCTTCTCAAACTCTTCCAAAATATTGCAGAGGGAGGAACACTCCCAAACTCATTCTACGAGGCCACCATCACCCTGATACCAAAACCAGACAAAGATGTCACAAAGAAAGAAAACTACAGGCCAATAACACTGATGAACATAGATGCAAAAATACTCAACAAAATACTAGCAAACAGAATCCAACAGCACATTGAAAAGATCAAACACCATGATCAAGTGGGGTCTAACCCAGGAATGCAAGGATTCTTCAATATACACAAAGCAATCAATGTGATAAACCATATTAACAAACTGAAGGTGAAAACTCATATGATCATCTCAATAGATGCAGAAAAACTTTTGACAAAATTCAACACCCATTTATGATAAAAACCCTCCAAAAAGTAGGCATAGACGGAACTTATCTCAACATAATAAAGGCCATATATGGGAAACCCACAGTCAACATCGTTCTCAATGGTGAAAACCTGAAAGCATTTCCACTAAGATCAGGAACAAGACAAGGTTGCCCACTCTCACCACTATTATTCAACATAGTTTTGGAAGTTCTAGCCACAGAAATCAGAAAAGAAAAGGAAATAAAAGTTATCCAAATCAGAAAAGAAGAGGTAAAGCTGTCACTGTTAGCAGATGACATGATACTATACATACAGAATCCTAAAGATGCTACAGAAAACTATTAGAGCTAATCAATGAATTTAGTAAAGTTGCAGGATACAAAGTTAATGCACAGAAATCTCTTGCATTCCTATACACTAATGATGAAAAATCTGAAAGAGAAATTAAGGTAACACTCCCATTTACCATTGCAACAAAAAGAATAAAATACCTAGGAATAAACCTACCTAAGGAAACAAAAGACCTGTATGCAGAAAATTATAAGACACTGATGAAAGAAATAAAAGACGATACAAACAGATGGAGAGATATACCATGTTTTTGGATTGGAAGAATCAACATTGGGAAAATGACTCTACTACCCAAAGCAATCTACAGATTCAATGCAATCCCTATCAAGATACCAATGGCATTTTTCAAAGAACTAGAACAAAAAATTTCACAATTTGTATGGAAGCACAAAAGACCCCGAATAGCCAAAGCAATCTTGAGAAAGAAACACAGAGCTGGAGGAATCAGGCTTCCTGACTTCAGACTATACTACAAAGCTACAGTAATCAAGACAGTATGGTACTGGCACAAAAACAAAAATATAGATCAGTGAAACAGGATAGAAAGCCCAGAGATAAACCTACGCACATATGGTCACCTTATTTTTGATAAAGGAAGCAAGAATATACAATGGAGAAAAGACAGCCTCTTTAATAAGTGGTGCTGGGAAACTGGACAGCTACATGTAAAAAAATGAAATTAGGACACTCCCTAACACCATACACAAAAATAAACTCAAATGGATTAAAGACCTAAATGTAAGGTCAGACACTATAAAACTCTTCGAGGAAGACATAGGCAGAACACTGTATGACATAAATCACAGCAAGATCCTTTTTGACCCAGCTCCTAGAGAAATGGAAATCAAAACAAAAATAAACAAATGGGACCTAATGAAACTTCAAAGTTTTTGCACAGCAAACGAAACCATAAACAAGATGAATAGGCAACCCTCAGAATGGGAGAAAATATTTGCAAATGAAGCAACTGACAAAGGATTAATCTCCCAAGTATACATGCACTTCATGCAGCTCAATATCAAAAAAGAAACAACCCAATCCAAAAATGGGCAGAAGACCTAAATAGACATTTCTCCAAAGAAGATATACAGATTGACAACAAACACGTGAAGGGATGCTCAACATCACTAATCATTAGAGAAATACAAATCAAAACCACTATGAGCTATCACCTCACACCAGTCAGAATGGCCATCATTAAAAAATCTACAAACAATAAATGCTGGAGACGGTGTGGGGAAAAAGGAACCCTCTTGTACTGTTGGTGGAAATGTAAATTGATACAGCCACTATAGAGAACAATATGGAGGTTCCCCAAAAAACTAAAAGGACAACTACCATGCGATCTAGCAATCCCACTACTGGGCGTATACCCTGAGAAAACCATCATTCAAAAAGAGTCATGGCCCACAATGTTCATTGCAGCTCTATTTACAATAGCCAGGACATGGAAGCAATGTAAGGGTCCATCGACAGATGAATGGATAAAGAAGATGTGGCACATATATACAGTGGAATATTACTCAGCCATAAAAAGAAAGGAAATTGAGTTATTTGTAGTGAGATGGATGGACCTAGAGTCTGTCATAGAGAGTGAAGTAAGTCAGAAAGAGAAAAACAAATACCGTATGGTAACACATATATTTGGAGTCTAAGGAAAAAAAAATGGGTCTGATAAACCTAGGAGCAGGATTGGAATAAAGACGCAGACGTAGAGAATGGACTTGAGGACGTGGAGAGGGGCAAGGGTAAGCTGGGACGAAGTGAGAGAATGGCATGGACATATATACACTACCAAATGTAAAATAGACAGCTAGTGGGAAAGCAGGCACATAGCACAGGCAGATCAGCTCGGTGCTTTGTGACCACCTAGAGGGGTGGGATAGGGAGGGTGGGAGGGGGACGCAAGAGAGAGGAGATATGGGGATATATGTATATGTATAGCTGATTCACTTTGTTATAAAGCAGAAACTAACACACCACTGTAAAGCAATTATACTCCAATAAAGATGTTACAGAAAATTAAAAAAAAAATAAAGTCTGTGGGGTTTTTCTCTGATATAGGCATAGTTATCCCTGATCTCTTTTGTATTCCATTTGCATATCTTTTTCCATCCTTTTCCTTTCAGCCTATGAGTGTCCTTAAAGATTGGGTCTTTTGCACTCAGCATATACTTGGGTCTAATTTTCTCATCCATTCAGCCACTATTTGTTTTTTAATTGGGGAATTTAAACATTTACATTTAGAGTAATTATTGATAGGTAAGAACGTACTGTTGCCATTTTGTTAATTACTCTGATTATTTTGTAGTTCTGTGAAATAATAGAAAATATATTTATTGGTCTCTGCCCTCAGTTCTTGGTACAGAACTTCAAAATTCTTATAATCCCCTAAATGATAAGAGCACTAGGAGCACCTTTTGTTCTAAAATTTGGTCTTTGAACCTGGTTCCTGACATAGAGTTCCTGAAACCCTTGTAATTTCCTAGATGATACGAGAATCTTTTGTTCTCATGAGGTGACTCTGATTGTGCTCCTAGATGCCTCTTGGATGCGGGCTGGTCACTGGAAATACCAAGGCATAATTAGAAGCTTGGAATTTCTAGCCCTGCCCCCCATTCTCCTGAGAAGGGAGACGAGTTGAAAATGGAGTTAATGGTCAACATGCCTACATGATGAAGCCTCCATAAAAATCCCAATAGTACAGGGTTTGGGGCGCTTTCAGGTGGGTAAACACATGCCCACCAGGAGGGTGACACACCCCACCTCCACAGGGACAGAATCTCCTGGACTCGGGATCCTCCCAGACTTCATCTTATGTGTTCTTCATGTGGCTGTTCATCTGTATCCTTTATCATATCTTTTAATTAACTGGCAAATGTAAGTAAGTGTTCCCCTGAGTTCTGTGAGCTTCTCTAGCAAATTAATCAAATGAAAGGAGGGTGGGTGTCTTTGGTACCTCCAATCTATAGCCAGTTGGTTAGAAGCACAGGTGATAACCTGGGCTTGTGACTGACATCTGAAGTGGGATCAGGGCAGGCTTGTGGGACTGAGCCCTTAAAGTGTGAGAATCTGACAATATCTCTAGGCAGATAGTGTTAGAATTGAGTTTAATTGTAGGACACCCAGCTGGTGTCACAGAAAGTTGCTTGTTGTGAGGAGAAGCCTCCACACGTTTGGTGACCAGAAGTGTCAGAAGTAAAGTCTTCTTTGTAAGTGTTTTGTATAAGGAGTAATGGAGACACACAGGTGAGAGACTTGTAGTAGGTAAGAACTGGGTTTTCTCCACCCTACAAAGGTGGAAAACTGAGTAGGTTTTTCCAACTCAGTTGGTGTCAGAGAAATGGGATTTCCTAGAACAGCCTTGGCTCACAGAAACATGTGGTTTGGGAAGAGAAAGGATGAAAGGGTGGAGGATGAACCTTTGATTCCTGGGTGGCCACGTGGTCACCCATGCTTTGGAGCAGCAGCTGTGCTGTGCTCAATTACTAAAGGTAAAAGTTACCAATGGAATTTAGAAATGGATCTAACTCCTGAGGAGTTGGTTCACTGGATGCATAAGGAAATACAGACCAATAAGAAAAAGGCAAAATATTCAATCCCTTAGTTATTGTTATCTGTAATAGCTAAACTAAAAGTAAAAGAAAATGCTGGATTGGACCTTGATGCTAGACCAAACTCAGATTTCAGTGGGTCTGAGCTTTGGACAGTACCCGCAAAGCCTCCCAACAAGGAAAAAATTATTCAGGGACAACAGAAAGTACTTCTAAGACCTCTGATGACCAGAAGGTAATCAATATGGGAGAAGAACAAAATCAAGAAACTTGAAACCAGAGGGTATGGTGGGAAGGAGTTACTTCATTTCGTAGATCTATATCATCAGCTTCCTGAGGAACCTTTACTGAAATGGATTGTGAAAATGACCAATTTGGAGCCTGTGCCTTTGCTTTTGGATGCTGCAGAGCGGAAGAGCACGTTTGGGTTGATGTAGGATCCGCAGCTCACTATGGAACAATCACAGATGGCTTTGTGTGATCCAGACACATGGGAGGTTGTTCTTGAGAGAACAGCCAGCCCCGTGGACTGGATAAAAGCCTCTGTAATGTCTGTTTACTCTGAGTAGGAGACTTCAATCTCCCCCTATTAATGCCAAGTGGAACACCCCAGATGAAGCAGCTATATCAGCTTTGTATGCAAGCCATGTGGGACTGGCTTTATGATGATTGGGATATTCACTAACTGAATATACCCATTACCCAGGTCATGGAAATGCTGTGGTTAAAAGGGGTCGCTTTCTCATGGGCAGCCCTTTTAACCTTACTGTTGCAAAACTGAAGGACAGTTCAGGAAGCCTTAACGAATTTGTTGTCTCAGCTTCCCCTCCATGGGTCTTACAGGAGCTAATAAAAATTAAGTTAATTAACAAGAGAATAGGGAAAAGCAGAAGAAAGAATCAAGAGACAGGTCTTAGCAGGGTGAAAATTTTTAAGTAGATATTAAGGAATAAGGTGAATAAAGAAAATATTGATAGGGGCAAAACAAAGAGGAAACAGAATGGGGAGAGTCACAGGATTCCTCTCAGCAGGGTGGAAATCTTTAGATGTTTATTAAGAAATGGGATTAAAAAAAATGGACATTGACATTAAAACAAAAATTTTAATACAGCACTACCTAAGGTTGGGTGGGCCGAAGGACCCCCTGCTGGTCCCTCAATATTCAAGTGCCCCAAAAAAGTCCAGTCTATTTCTCACAGTTTGGAAATTTTTAAAAGCCTGAAGGCAGAGATTATGATGAGAAACCTGACCAACTATCACCTGTGCTGGGGGCAGTGATTAGGCAATTAATTGAGTCAAATAGTGACAAAAGGGCCTGGGTCCCTTGGTTCAACCCCTTGCTAGGAACCCAGAGTCTTTTGCACAAGAATGGGTAAAATGGTCAGGAGGAAGAAAACAGAAGTTTCAAGGACCCCTTGATATGGGAGCCCCACACACTCTGGTACCAAAATCCATTGGTGAAGCCCTAATGTGGACTACAATTTAGATTGAAAGAACACAAAAATGTGAGAGCGGATCAGATTATGAAAACTGGAAGGTTTAAACAAGCTTTATGTGAAGTGGTTGTGTCTCCTTTACCTAAATGTCTTATGGGAATGGATATTATGTCATTCTGGGGAATTCTTCCCCTACCTAGCATTGTAAAACCAAGACCTGTTGATGAAGTCCTAGTAGAAGCTATAGTTCGGAATGTAAATGTTGCTGGAATTAAGGTAAAAGTTTGTAGGAGAATTGGTATGTTTGAACAAGCTTTGTGAAGTGGCTGCATCTCTTTTACCTGATCATGTTATAGGGATGGACATTGTATCTGAATGAGGAATATTTCCGCTACCTAGTATTATAAAACAAGGGCATATAAATCTGCCCCTCAAGCAATATTAATGGGACTTGCTAAATGGGGACCAGTAAGACTGCTTAGCCCTACAATGGAGACTTCTAGACTCCTGGAATATGTTGGAACTTTTCAAAGTCCTTATTCCCCAAAGTATCTCATTCCCAGCCTTTCCTCTCATTCATTTTTGATAGCATATTGTTCCCGCCAACTGTTATCCATTGCTTCATGTAGGAGTGACAAAAACATTTGCCTATAAATGTTCTGAATTAGGTTAGATAAAACAAATCTTTTGAGTCACTTGAACCACCAGACAGATTAACCAAGGACAATCTTTGCAAATGGGGTCCATTCTGCTCTTTCAGTACTGGTACTGGGAATGCAGACTGTTATGTATTATCAAGACTGAACTGGGGAGAAAAGATGCGACTAGTGTTAAGTTAAAATGCCACAAAGCTCACTACAATCAGCAAGATTCAGCTGTTTTTCTTGAATAAGTGCTCCCTGCGTTGTTGCAAGGTTTTGGTTAGTTTCCAGAATTCCAAAAATATTGATTTTGTCAGCTTTTGCCAGTTTTTTAGTTGCTTTCATTGAGCAATGAAATTTTGAAGTTTCTTACTCTGCTTCTTTTTCTTATATCATCTCTCTGCACACATACTTCTAATCAGAATGAATCAGGTACATAGAAAAGCAAATACATTTATGGATCAATAGGTTGTTTTCCAAACTGTCTCTTCAAATTCTCTTTTCCTTATAAGAAAACATTCTGCTCAAGCTTCTTAAGAAGCTGTGATTCATACTGTATTTTTATGTTGAAAACCTGCATATGGCAAACATATCACTGAAGACATCCAATGAGCACTAGAGTTGCTCCATCATCAAGATGAAATGTAAGTGCTAGGCCAGGATGAAAAAAAAAAAAAGCTAGTGTTGAATGAGAGAAAAGACAGGTGATGAGTGCTTATCCAAGCTATAGGTTTGGGCAGTGTAATGGGTAGACCCAGTCCAAGTAAATCAAACTTGGGTAGGCCCACTTTTTGCCACCTCAATATGGACACAGACCAGTAAAGTCAAATTAAGGGCACACATTTACCTTGTGAAGAAGGGAAATTATTTCTGTGTTACTTTAAAATACAAAAGATGGAAACAAAGACCAGGTGCTTTTTTCCTACTGAGCCAGACTCTGTAGTAGGACCACATTGTGGCTGGGTATGTGATGAAAAAGGTACTGAATGATTCTATTGACTCTTTTTTGTCCTAGATTAATGTCTTATTTATTACTGGTAATCTATTTAGGAGGCCATGGCAAATTTAAATGATGTTTGTTAAAGAAAAAGATACATTGTGATACACATATTTATCATTCCTTGATGTGTCAATAGACTACAACATGAGAGTTAAATAAACTAATCATTAGGAAGAATGAAAGAATTTGTTCATCTGATGATCTTTGAGAGGAATTAGCTTCCATATTTATAAGCTGTTAAATCATTTATTTTAGTTGCATTAAATCTTTGCAATAACTAGGTCCAATGTTTTCACTTAAAAATTATTTATTGTTAATTATTCTAAACATAAAATGTGAATAGAAATTAATATAATAAACCCCATATAGTACCATCTAGCTTAACCAAATATTAACATTAAGTGCTGCTTTTATTATAGCTCATGATTTTCATAGGCAATATTTTCATTATTATTTACTTCTAAATATTACATATTTTTCAAAATGATCCATAAGTGATTTAGGAGTGCATTTTAAGTTTTCAAATGTGTCCTGTATGTTGTTTATGTGTGTGTCTGTTTGCATGTGCTCTTTTTATTGTTGATTTTTAATGTAAATTTCATTATGGTAAACCAACATTATCTATACCATGTTGGTTCTTTGAAATATCTGATACTGCTTTGCAACCTAGTATGAGGTAATTCTTTATAAATGCTTTATGTGAGCTTGAAAAAAATGTATATTTTCTATCTGCTCTATAAACCCATTAGATATGTTATTAATTTTTCTGTTCAAAGTTTTAAAATTCTTACTAACATTTTTGTCTCCTTGTCTGATAGAGGTATATTAAATTCTTTCCCCATGATTGTAGACTTCTCAACTTCTTTTTATAATCCTAATTTTTTTAATTTCATATATCTTAAGGATATGTTATCAGGTGGCTACAGGTTCACAATTATTATATCTTTGGCTATTTTAATGTGTATTGTGTCAGGATAGGCTGTGTAATTCTATAGTGATAAATAATCCCCAAATCAAAGCCTTACGACAATAAATATTTATTTTTTGCTCACATCACACTACATATTCAACATGGGTGAACACTGAAATTTTATCTCAACATCTCACCTGCTTCCATGACAACCATAGCACAGAGAACATGACGACTTGTATACTGGTTCTTAAAGCTTCCACCCAGAATAACATACATCCCTTCTGCTCACATTTCATTTCTCAAGACCAATCACATAGCCACATCTAGTGGTAAGGGGCCAGGGAAATGCAATTTTACCATGTGTCTGAAAGGTGAAAAAACTGAAAACATTTGATGAAAAGTATTAATGACTACAATATTTAATGTCCCACATAATTCCTAGAGAAACCAAAAGCAGTAGCTAGTGAATAGGAAAGGATAAAGAATAAGGAGGAAAAAGAGGTCTTGCATCACCCCTTCTCCAGTGCATACTTCCGAGCCTGAGGTAGGCTTGAGCTTTGGGGATGGGAAGATGCTTTCAATTTATTAGAGAGTGAAGTTTTGATTTATACTGACTTTTTTTTAAAATAAATTTATTTATTTATCTATTTATTTTTGGCTGTGTTGGGTCTTCGTTGCTGTGCACAGGCTTCCTCTAGTTTCAGAGCGCACGGGGTACTCTCTGTTGTGGTGCACGGGCTTCTTTTTGTGGTGGCTTCTCTTGCTGTGGAGCACGGGCTCTAGGCGCGCGGGCCTCAGCAGTTGTAGCTCACGGGCTCTAGGGCGCAAGCTCAGTAGTTGTGGCGCACGGGCTTAGTTGCTCCGTGGCATGTGGGATCTTCCCGGACCAGGGATCGAACCCGTGTCCCCTGCATTGGCAGGTGGATTCTTAACCACTGCGCCACCAGGGAAGTCCCTTTACTGACTTTTTAATGCCTGAAAATGGGACTTTCCTGATGTCAGAGAATGACTGAAAAATTATTGGATCTTCTAGAAATATCATCTAGTTAGGAGAGAAGAGGTAAATTAGAATAGTTCTGAGCAACCATGGTGGGAGAATCATAGATTTACTCCCATTAACACATCCAATTCAATACATCGGTTATGCATTTCTAACCCTACATTTTGATAATAAAGTCTAAAGTTTTTCATTATTTTTATTCTGTTCCAGTCTAGAATCTAGACACTGTTCATTGAATATGATGGGGTTCAGGACACACTGTCCCCCAAATGTGGCACCTTGGCAGATTGAATATTTTAAGCTAAAGGAGTTTGAGAAAATGGCAGAAACAGGAAGGTTACTCTGACCTTCCCCCCTGAAGCAGGTCATAAAATCCTCATGTGACAGGTGCCTTCCCTTTACCCAAAGGAAGGGAGCACCCTTATCTACAAAGACAAAGGGAGCTGAAAGAATCCTAACAAACAGGCCTAAGTTTCCCCCAGGTTACTATTTTACCTCATATTCCCTGACCTATCATATTTTTCCACAACTGTCTCCTCTTCATCAAACCTAGCGGTAAAATACTCTGGTTTAACCATTTCTTCTGGTCTTCATTTCCTTATGAAGGTTCCCATGTCACATAAAACTAAATTAAATAAATGTGTATGCTTTTCTCCTGTAAATCTGTCTTTGTCAGTTTAATTTTCAGTTCCAGCCAATCTGGTTGCTGTTTAGAATTTTGGCTTTGCCTTTAGAAACAAACAAATAAAAAAATAGGATGCAAACAAAACAATCTAATTTATTTCACTTCTCCCTTTTAAATTTATTTGTTGAATAATTTTTTCTTACCTCTGAATGAATAACTTTTCTAATTAGTACTATAGCTTTTCTAATTATTGATAGTATTATATAATAAAAAGTCTTCCTATCACATTCCTGCCACAAGAATACATTCATTTTTGTACTTCAAAACACCCAATCAGTATAAGAATTGAAACTCTGGTCCGGTCTACTGTTATAAACCACTCCAATTTATGCCCACTTGAGTTTTGGATGCCCCTGGTTTGGGAGGGAACATGATTAGCTGCTTCTAGCTTCCTCACTCATCTCTTCCCATTTGTTAGTTGTCTAGTTCCTGGGGACAAAAGGCATTGAGGACAAGGGCACTGTCTTAAGTTTTTGGTCCGGGTGCTCTCTGATATTGGCCCCTCTAGATGTGGCATATGTACAATTGCTGTCTTTTTCCCTCCTGGAAATTATGTGGGTTCTTCAGAGACAGTCGCACTGGGGAACTGCTGACTGTGGTTCACTTGGAAGAAGTTTCAACCACTAATGGTTAGCACACATAAAAGGTTTTTATGAGTAATTATTGTAATTGAACAGATATTGCTTGCAATTAGTACTATTTATTGAATGAATAAAATAAAGTATATTGGTGATACAAGTCTTGACAACTCATAGTTACTTAACATTTATCTGACATTTGGTTTTATAATTGTACCTTCACTTTAGCATCTCATATTCTTGGAAATTAATCCACACACCATAGCTGGAAATAACCAAACTTTCTCAATATTTAATATAAGACACATAAAGGTTAAAATATGTTTCTGCTATGTAGCTATAGAGACTATTGGGATTTCAGCTCTATTTAGGAGTTTTTTTTTTTTTCATATAAAATTTTATTTATTTATTTTTGGCTGCGTTGGGTCTTCATTGCTGCACGCGGGCTTTCTCTAGTTGCGGCGAGTGGGGGCTACTCTTCATTGCAGTGCCCAGGCTTCTCGTTGTGGTGGCTTCTCTTGTTGCGGAGCACAGGCTCTAGGTGCGTGGGCTTCAGTAGTTATGGTGCGCAGGCTCAGTAGTTGTGGTTCCCGGGCTCTAGAGCTCAGGCTCAGTAGTTGTGGTGCATGGGCTTAGTTGCTCCACGGCATGTGGGATCTTCCTGGACCAGCTCTCAAACTCGTGTCCTTGGCATTGGCAGGCAGATTCTTAACCACTGTGCCACCAGGGAAGTCCCTATTTAGGAGTTCTTCACATAATCAGCTCTGTGTTCAGTGTCCTGGGTCATATTTCTAACTCTTTCTAATAAAATCCCTTCAGTGATATACACACAATGATAAAAAGGAAAAATAAGAGCCCTAGTTTTTACACCAGGTAAGATCATGTAATCAGGGGGTTGGCAAACTACTGCCAACAAGCCAAATCCAGCCTACCACCTGTTTCTGTATGGCCTGCGGGCTAAAGATATTTTAAAATATTTTTAGACAGTTGAAAAAAATCAAAAGAAGAAATATTTAGTGACACATGGAAATTATATGAATTCAAATTTCAGTGTCCATAAATTAAGTGTTATTGGGACACAACCACACTTATTCATTTACTATTGTCCATGGCTGCCTTCATGCTACAAAGGCAGAGCTGAATACTTGTGACAGAGATTGTACGGCCCTCAAAGCCTAAGCTATTTACTCTCTCATCCTTTATAGAAAAAGTTTGTTGACCTTTGGTGCAGATTGTAAGTTTTGTTTAATTGAGATTAAATATTGTTCAATTAATGTATCAATTAAAAACTATCTTCAGAGCTAATTGAAGTAATTCCATAAATATCAAATTATTTCTGCCTGACTAGGCATCCTGACTATGATACCAACCCCTAATGTCTTTATGTTCAGTCAACCCTATTAGTTGCCTACCCAGATCACTCAGACCATACTAGTTCAGTGCCTTTGGTTAACTTAAATGGTTGGTATCTGCATCACTGTGTCCAAGGGCTTTTTGCCAGAATTGTGAAAGGCTGTTCTCTCTGCCTACTCATGTATGGCAGGCCAAAAATGGCAGGCACATAACACGTTCCCTGCCCCAGTAGCTCTCAACCAATGACTTACAGAATTTAGTGTATAAATACCGCAGTTCTGTTGTCTTTTTTTTTTAATTAATTAATTAATTTATTTATTTTTGGCTGTGTTGGGTCTTCGTTTCTGTGCGAGGGCTTTCTCTAGTTGCCGCAAGCGTGGGCCACTCTTCATCGCGGTGCGCAGGCCTCTCACTATCGCGGCCTCTCTTGTTGCGGAGCACAGGCTCCAGACGCGCAGGCTCAGTAATTGTGGCTCACAGGCCTAGTTGCTCCGCGGCATGTGGGATCTTCCCAGACCAGGGCTCGAACCAGTGTCCCCTGCATTGGCAGGCAGATTCTCAACCACTGCACCACCAGGGAAGCCCAGTTCTGTTGTCTTTTGACTGGGCTAATTTTGAGGTGTAGATTTTTATACCATTTATCAGCGTTTTTCTCTGAGATTAAGTTCCAATTGCCCACTACAGTAGCTAGCTTAATAATGCACCTTTTCTTTTTGGCTACCTATCCTTCCCAGTATCATTTCTCTACCTCCCTACTAGTGTTCTTTGCACCCCCTAACCATGCCCAAACAAACTACTTAACACTGGAAGCCTTGTCTCAGTATCTGTTTTGAGAGTCCAAACCAAGACACCACATAATTAAACAACTTTTAGCTTCTAATTTTGGCTACATAGACAATCTCAAAATATCTTCATTCTCAGACAGCAAGGTTCCTCAGTTTAAATATTATTATTATAATTCTGAATTGTCAGCATCATTTAACAATGGAGACTGAGTGAATGTGAAGGGTAGAGACCATGATGTAAATCAAAGAAAGGCTTGAAACACAACATTAGAAGAACTGATGCTGATAATATATTCCATATATATGTGCTCCTTAGCCAGGTACCCTAAACACTCCTCACATTTCACCAAATTTTTTCAATATATTTCTATTGGTCACCATTTTTCACGTTAGGATATTGATATTGAGAATGGTTATGCCAAATTGCCAGCATGCTGTACATGGAAGATAGACCAGAGAGAAGACACTTTCTTCACTCTTTTTCATTCTTTTTTCTTTGTTCTCCTATGACTGGATAATTTAAAATGCCCTGTCTTTGAGTTCACAAATTCTTTATTCTCCTTGATCAAGTCTGTTTCTGATACTCTCTATCACATTTTTCATTTCATTCATTGTATTCTTCAGCTCCAGAATTTCTATTTGGTTCTTTTTTTATGATTTCTTTCTCTGTGTTAAATCTCCTGTTTTGTTCATGTACTGTTTCACTGATTTTGTTGAATTGTCTTTCTGTGTTTTCTTTTGGCTCATGAGCTTCCTTAAGACAACTATTTTGAATTCTTTATCAGGCAAATTGTAGGTCTCCATTTCTTTGGAATCAGTTACTGGAAAATTATTGTGCTCGTTTGGTGGTGTCATGTTTCCTTGATTGTTTTTGTGTCCTAAAAGTCTTGCATTGCTGTATTCACATTTGAAGAAGCAGTCACATTCTCAATTCTTTACTGACTGGCTTTGAGAGGGAAATATCTTTGCAGCACTGCTAGGGATTCTGTGGCTTTCTTAGACTTTTTCTATGGATACACCTGCTCCACACTCCTCTTGGGAGAGTATTCTTAAGATTGTATGCCTTATCTCAATCCTGCAAAGCCAGGCCAGGTACTGACAGTCCCCTATTTGCTTTCCCTAGGGTTGTGCTTAATGCTCAAGTTTGTGTGCTTCCTCTCAATACCTTGGAGTTGGGCCAGCTTTCTGTGCCTGCTAACTAGCCATTTGTAAAGACTTACACTTGTCGCCTTTGTGGGCACGCAAAGAAAGCCAGCCACAGAATGTAGGTGGGGGGAGAGTTTGTGGGTGAAGTATGCAGAGCATTGGGGGTACTTACTGGGGAGCCCCACAGGTGAGGCAACCCCAGTAGCTTGTGCGTGGTCTTCCTGATGGAGTCTGTGAAGTGGTTAGTAAGATCTTCATCCTTTTGATGCCCTTCAAGCCCTGGTTGCTGTGCTCCTAGCCCCTCTCTGTCCCTTAGTTGTACAGCACACCTCAGTATTCTAGATGGGGTGAGAAGAAAGTGAGTCTCTTTGGCAGTGTCCCACATGGCTGGGGAAACCAAGCACTCACGCATATGTCTTCACTTTCCCCTCTGGGAGAAGTAGAAGGTCTCTCTTGGCACTGAACCAGGTAAAGTGAAACCACTCTTCTTACTCTCTTTTATGTGGCCAGTGTTAGATTTTTTTCTCCAGCAGTGTGCTGGAACTACTCCTCTGGACTCCCACTTGTCAAAATCAGCATTATTCGGGGGGAAGATGGTAGAAAAGTTCTATTCTGCCATGTTGCTGATGTCACTCCTGGCAGTTCATTTTTAAATAAGACAGAGTTTTGGATGAAAATTGTGACATTTCCCAGTTATCCCACTCCCATGTGGAGGAGGAGCTGGCCTTCCAGTGATTCATATTCGGGATAAAACGTCAAACCTCTCTCCTGTCCCAGAGCTTACAAATCTATATTTATTTTTTAAACTCTTTTTTAAAAAAAAATTTTTGGCTGCATTGGGCCTTAGTTGCAGCACGTGGGATCTTCGATGAGGCATGTGGGATCTTTCGTTGCAGCGCTTGGGCTTCTCTCTAGTTGTGGTGTGTGGGTTTTCTCTCTCTAGTTGTGGTGCGCGGGCTCCAGGGCGTGTGGGCTCTGTAATTCATGGTACGTGGGCTGTCTTGTTGAGGCGTGCAAGCTCAGTAGTTGTGGCGCGTGGGCTTAGTTGCCCCACGGCATGTGGGCTCCCAGTTCCCCAACTAGGTATGGAACCCACGTCCCCCGCATTGGAAGGCAGATTCCTCACCACTGGACTACCAGGGAAGTCCCACAAATCTATGCTTAAACAGGAGAATGTCATGGTTTTTGTCACTCATTAGAGACTATAACTTAAATTGTTATTCATCCTCTGTTGAAAGGTCAGCAAAAATAAATGACATATAGGGAAAGTAATCACCTTTCTACCTTTGGAAATAGGAAAAACTTGGATTCCTCCAGTTGACATTAATACTTTTTTCTGGTAAGAATAACCATGTACTTTTCCCCATTTTCCTCTTTTCTTTGACTTCGGGGGATTTAGACCCAGATTCTCTATTCTGTACCTTTTTGAGAAGATATATGAAAGGAGCAGTATCATGCAGAGTTGTATAAGCTATTGAAAAAGCCTTTGCTTTTATTCTGAGTAAAACTGGAAACCATTTTGAGGGGGGGAACATAAATTTAAGAATGACATTGTTTGACATATTTTTAACTAAGTCCTTTTGGCAACTGTAGAGGACTGTCCTCACCCCTTGTCTCCACTTCCTTTCCTCCAATTTCTCTCGAACACATTTGATTCGCCTTGCCACCCATGCTTTCCAATAAGACACTGCAGTGTTGACACAGAGAAACCAGTTAGGGAGCTGTTGCCATAATCCAGGCAAGAGGGTATTGAGACCTGGACCAGAGGATATAGTAAGTCATCAGTGGTCAGAGCCTGGATATATTTTGATAGTAAAGCCAACTAGAATTTCTGATGGGTCAAATGTGGGATGTGGTAGAAAGAGAGAAAACAAAGAATTTCCCACAGACTAGCTTCTAATAATGAATCTGGGCACCATTTCATGAGATGAGCACCATAAGATAAGTTCATATTCTGATATGAATTCTGGCCTTGCCTCTTCATGTCAAGATATCTGGTGAGTCAGCATAGTGAGCAGTAGGTGTATTCCTAGAAACCATTTGTATAGCTAGCAATAACTTAACTATATATGTAAGTAACTGTGAATATAACCCAAACTAGAGGTATTCTCAACTTAACTTCCCTTTAGCTAGATTTCAAGATTACCCATGGCCACTCCAACATCACTCATCTCAAGGGAAAGTATGGTGGAGAGGTAGTTGGAGTGGAAAGAGCCAGCAGTTTTAACTGTTTTCAGTTAAAACGCCTAATTTTTGCAAATCTGGCAAAACTGGATGACTATGTGAACACATTGTTAGGGCTTTTCCCAGTACCTTGGAATGGACTTGTGTAAGTGCATGTCTCTACAAAGTAAGCCGATTAACTTCACAGTAACCTCTCTACATGTAGAGTTTGGAGAAAAGAGCAGGAATCAGCCTGGGAGACTGAGAATGAACTACCAGTGCAGAAGGAGGAAAACCAAGAGTAAAGAGTACCTTAGAAGCCAAGAGAAGATGTTGATGGGGGAACTCCCTGGCAGCCCAGTGGTTAGGACTTGGCACTTTCACTGCCATGGGCCCAGTTTCAATCCGTGGCCGGGGAACTAAGATCCCACAAACCACATGGTGCGGCCAAAAAGATGTTGATGATGAGGCTGGTCAGATCATGACTAAAACTGAACAGTGTATTTGGCAACATGGAGGTCATAGTGAACTTGAGAGGAGGTGTCTTGTTGGAAAGCATGGGTGGCAAGGTGAATCAAATGTGTTTGAGAGTAATTGGAGGAAAGGAAGTGGACACAATGGGTTAGGACAGTCCTCTTCACACTTTTTACTGACTGTCCAGATGCAAATCTTTTGTGGGTTATATGAGGAGTTACTATACCAGAATTTCTTCCTGTAAAGAAATAATTCCAGAAAGGATGAAAGTAGAAGATGATGATGGAGTAGAATGACGTGTGCTCACTCCCTCTTGCAAGAGAACCGGAATCACAACTAACTACTGAACAATCATCAACAGAAAGACACTGGAACTTGGGATTTCCTTGGTGGCGCAGTGGTTAGGAATCCACCTGCCAATGCAGGGGACAGGGGTTCGAGCCCTGGTCCAGGAAGATCCCACATGCCATGGAGCAACTAAGCCCGTGCGCCCCAACTACTGAGCCTGCGCTCTAGAGCCTGTGAGCCACAGCTACAGAGCCCATGTGCCACAATTACTGAAGCCCATACACCACAACTACTGAAGCCCTCACACCACAACTACTGAAGCTCGCATGCCTAGGGCCCATGCTCTGCAACAAAGAGAAGCCACCACAACGAGAAGCCTGCACACTGCAACAAAGAGTAGTTCCCGCTCACCACAACTAGAGAAAGCCCACGTGCAGCAATGAAGACCCAACACAGCCAAAAATAAAATAAGTAAATAAATAAATTTATTAAAAACAAAAAAAGAAAGACACTGGAATTCACCAGAAAAGATACCCCACATCCAAAGACAAAGGAGAAGCCACAGTGAGACAGTAGGAGGGCCGCAATCACGATAAAATCAAATCCCATAACCACTGGGTGGGCGACTCACAAACTGGAGAACAATTATACCACAGAAGTCCACCCACTGGAGTGAAGGTTCTGAGCCCCACGTCAGGTTTCCCAACCTGGGGGTCTGGCAAGGGAGGAGGAATCCCCTGAGAACTGGACTTTGAGGGCCAGCGAGATTTGATTGCAGGACTTTGACAGGACTGGGGGAAACAGAGACTCCACACTTGGAGGGCACACTCAAAGTAGTGTGTGCACCAGGACCCAGGGGGAAGGAGAAGTGACCCCATAGGATACTGAACCAGACCTACCTGCTGTGTCAGAAGGTCTCCTGCAGAGGTGGGGAAGAGGCTGTGGCTCACTACAGGGACAAGGAAACTGGCAGCAGACATTCTGGGGAATACTCCTTGGCTTGAGCCCTCACAGAGTCCGACGTTAGGCCCACCAAAGAGCCTGTAGGCTCCAGTGCTGGGTCACCTCAGGCCAAACAACCAAAAGGGAGGGAATACAGCCCCACCCATCAGCTGACAAGCGGATTAGTTTTACTAAGCTCTGCCCACCAGAGCAACACCCAGCTCTACCCATCACCGGTCCCTCCCATCAGGAAGCTTGCACAATCCTCTTAGATAGCCTCATCCACAAGAGGGCAGACAGCAGAAGCAAGAAGAACTATAATCCTGCAGCCCACAGAATGAAAACCACAATCACAAAACGATAGACAAAATAAAAAGGCAGAGGACTATGTCCCAGATGAAGGAACAAGATAAAACCCCAGAAAAACAACTAAAAGAAGTGGAGATAGGCAACCTTCCAGAAAAAGAATTCAGAATAATGGTAGTGAAGATGATCCAGGACCTCAGAAAAAGAATGGAGGCAAGGATCGAAAAGATGCAAGAAATGTTTAACGAAGACCTACAAGAATTAAAGAACAAACAGAGATCAACAGTACAACAACTGAAATGAAAAATACACTAGAAGGAGTCAATAGCAGAATAACTGAGGCAGAAGAATGGATAAGTGACCTGGAAGACAAAATGGTGGAATTTACTGCCATGGAACAGAATAAAGAAAAAAGAATGAAAAGAAATGAAGACAGCCTAAGAGACCTCTGGGACAACATTAAATGCACCAACATTCGCATTATAGAGGTCCCAGAAGGAGAAGAGAGAGAGAAAGGACCCAAGAAAATATTCAAAGAGATTATAGTTGAAAAATATTGTTCCATGCCATTTTGTACTCCATGGTTTTAGATCTGCTGCCATTCTAACTGGTGTTTGCCTATGAGTAATGTATCATTTCCCTCTGGTTGTTTTGATTTTTTCTTTGCCTAATTTTTATAAGTTTAATTATGACATGTCTTGGCATGAGTTTGGGGAGGTTTATCTTATATGGGGTTGACTCAGCTTCTTGAATCTGTAGGTCTATGTCTTTCACCAAATATGGAGAGTTTTCAGCCATTATTTCCTCAAATTCTCTTTTAATCTCACTCTGTTCTCCTCCCCTTCTAGGATTCTAACAGTACAAATATTAGCTTTTTGGTTATTCTCCCTGAGATTCTGTTCATTTTGTTTCAGTCTATTTCCTCTCTGTTGTTCCGAATGGGTAAATGTTATTGATTTGCCCTTAAGTTCAGTGATTTCTATCCTTTGTCATCTCAACTCTACTACTGATCCCATCCAGCGAGTTTTTATTTTGGTTATTGTATGGTTATTATATTTTTCAGTTCTATAATCTCCATTTGGCTCTTTCTTATAACTTGTTTCTTTACTGAGATTTTCTATTTTTTCAAGAGAATTCATAATTGATTGTTGAAGCATTTTTAGGATGGCTGTTTTAAAATCCTTGTCAGATAATTCCAACATCTGATTCCTCTTTGTATAAAGGTCTGTTAATTGTCTTTTTTCACTTATTTTGTGGTTTTCCTGGTTCTTTGTATAAAACATCCTTTATATTTAGGATGTTATACAATTCTGGATCCTATTTAACCTTTTTTTAAAAACTGGCAGTTGACATGTAGCAGGAAGACCAGGTGGGTGTGTATGTTCAGCCTGCCCCTGGTTTCCACTGGGTTCCACTTACACCACCCCAGCAAAGATGAAGTGCTGACTCACAGTGCCTTATTGAAGATGGATGAAGTGGAAGTTCAGCACCCCTCTTGGCCCTACAGACATCTTCCCAGTGAAAGCAGAACACTGACTCACACTGCCTCATTGTCTCCAAGTGGGGGTGTAAGCTCAGTTCCTTGCTGGGCCCCATTAACATCAGGAGAGGGGAAGATGAGAAGTGAAGTGCCAACTAAAATCTCCCACCGCCCCATTCCTCCTTGTTGAAACTGAGTGGGAGCTCACCACTGGGCTCTACTGATACTACCCCACCTGGGAAATCTAAACTTTCCCTGGTTTCACCAAGCAGGGGATAGAATATTAGCTGCCTGCTTAGTCCTGCTGACACTCTCCCAGCAGGGAACTTGGATCACTGCTACCTGCTTCTTCTGGGTAAGAGATGGAAGATCAGCTCTTTCCTTGGCTAATCAACACAATCCAGCACTGGAATCAAGGTGTGCTTTCTGCTTCTACCAGGTTGGGAAGTGGGGTGAGGTGGAACATCATCTTCCTGAGTAGGATAGGTATTTCCTAGTAGGTTTTATGTTGTTATATCACTCTTTTACAAGTACTTTGGCTAGAGAAAAACAGGCTCTTTCTTGGAACTTATTTGTCTGAGCCTGTTGGCAGTTCTGGATTGGAGACTTCTGCAATGCCATGTCCAGGTTATATGGAAGGCAATGAGGAAACCCAGGAAACTCACCTCAGTGTTGTGTCTCAAATTCTGAGATCTCTAGGAAGCTTGCCAACTTCTTTCCACTTTTCAGAGTCTGTCTGTGCTTGCTGGTTTTGTTATATCCAGGGGGTTTTAGTGGTCAATATGTTGAAATTGAATCTCAAATGTTTCTTGGTCCCTACCAATTTATATGGTCTGGAAAGGACATGTTAATAGGTTGTACCTCAGTCCCCTTTCCTTCTTAAGAAATTTTAGAGGATATTCCCCAGGAAAGAGCTATAAACGTTTTTTTTTTTTTTATTGAAGTGCTATATGAATGCAGAAAAGTACACAAATCATCAATGAATTTTCACAAACTGAACACATCCATGTAATTAGCACCTAGATCAAGAAATAGAATATGACCAGCATCCTCAAGGCCCCCATTCTTACCTGCTTCCAGGTATTACCCTCCCTTGGATAACCATTAAACTGTCTTCTAATAGTATAAACTAGTTTTGCCTACTCTCTTTTCTGTCTGGATAGTTGACATTTTTGTTCAACACTATGTTATGAGATCCATCTGTTCTACTGTGGGTCATTGTAAAATGTTCATTCTTGTTGCTGTACAGTAATCTATTTTGTAAAAATACCACAATTAAGTAATCCATTCTACTGTTGATGGGCATTTGGGTGATATATTTCAGAGTTTTCCACAGAAACAGACCCAATAGGATATATATAGAGAGAGAGAGAGAGACAGAGACACAGAGAGACAGAGCGAGACAGGGAGAGATTATAAGGAATTGGTTCACATGATTATGGTTCCAAGATGCACAGAGTAAGTCAACAAGCTGGAGACCTAGGAGAGCCAATGGAGGAGTTCTAGTCCAAAGTCTGGCAACCTCAAGTCCCAGGAAGAGCCAATGTTTCTATTCAAATCTAAAAGCCAGGAAAAAAACAATGTCCCAGTCTAAAGGCTTCCCGATGGGAAGAATTCTCTCTTACTTGGAGGAGGGCCAGCCTTTTATTCTATTCAAGCCTTCAACTGATTGGATGAGGCCCACCCACATGGGGGGGGGCAATCTGCTCTACTCATTCTACTGATTTAAATGTCAATCTCACCCAAAAATACCCTCACAGAAATGCCCAGAATAATGTTTGACCAAATATCTGGGTACC
Source organism: Eschrichtius robustus (assembly GCF_028021215.1). Taxonomy (NCBI): domain Eukaryota; kingdom Metazoa; phylum Chordata; class Mammalia; order Artiodactyla; family Eschrichtiidae; genus Eschrichtius; species Eschrichtius robustus. The sequence continues at coordinate 43,208,598 of NC_090845.1, forward strand.
CTGTGGCCAAGTCAAGTTGACACATAAAATTAGCCATTGCAGGTGTTTTCTAGTTTGGGCTATTATGAGTATGCTACTATGAACAATCTTGACTATGTCTTTGGGTGAATATATGTGAGCATTTTTGTTGAGTATATACTTATCACTGTGTCATAGTATAAGCATATTCAGCGTTAGTAGATAGAGCTGAAGAGTTTTCCAAAGTGGCTGTGTATATTTACACACCCATCAAAAGTATATGAGAGTTCTGGTTGCTCCACATACTTGTGATGCCATAACACTTGACATTTTTTGTATTTTTCATTTTAGTCATTCTGATGAGTGTGTATAAACATTGCATTGTAGCATCAATTTGCATTTCTCCTTTTGATGCTTATTGGTCCTTTCATTTCCCTCTTTTGTAAAATGTCTGTTCAAGTCTTTCGCCCATTTTCTATTGTGTTGTCTGTCTCTTTCTTAGAAATGTATAAGAATTCTTTACATAATCTAAATGTGAATCTTCTGTTGGATATATGTATTGTAAAAATCACCTCCCAGGCTGTGGCTTGCCTTTCACTTTCTTAATGATGGCATTTGATGTACAGAAGTTCTTAATTTTTGTATATCTCAGTTATCATTTTCCCCCTATAGTTAGTGCTTTTTGTGTCTTGCTTAAGAAGTTTGGGGGCTGTTCTTTTTTTTAATTTATTTTTTATTGAAGTATAGTTGAATTACAATGTTGTGTTAATTACTGCTGTACAACAAAGTGACTCAGTTATATATATATATCTTTTTCATATTCTTTTCCATTCTGGTTTATCATAGGATACGGAATATAGTTCCTTGTGCTATACAGTAGGACCTTGTTGTTTATCCATCTTATATACAATAGTTTACATCTGCTAATCCCAAATTCCCAGTCTTTCCTGCCCCTACCCACCTCCCCCTTGGCAACCATCAGTCTATTCTCTATGTCCCTGGTTTTGTTTCTATTTCAGAGATAGGTTCATTTGTGTCATATTTTAGATTCCACATATAAGTGATATCATATGGTATTTGTCTTTGTCTTTCTGACTTTCTTCACTTACTATGATAATCTCTAGTTGCATCCATCTTGCTGCAAATGTCATTATTTCATTCTTTTTTATGGCTGAGTAGTATTCTATTGTATATATGTACCACATCTTTATCCATTCATCTGTTGATGGACATTTAGGTTGTTTCCATGGCTTGGCTATTGTAAATAGTGCTGCAATGAACATTGGGATGCATGTATCTTTTTGAATTATAGTTTTGTCTGGGTATATGCCCAGGAGTGGGATTGTTGGATCATATGGTAATTCTATTTTTAGTTTTCTGAGGAACCTCCATACTATTTTCCACAGTGGCTGCACCAACTTAACATCCCCACCAACAGTGTAGGAGGGTTCCCTTTTCTCCACACCCTCTCCAGCATTTGTTATTTTTAGACCTTTTAATGATGGCCATTCTGACTGCTGTGAGGTGGTACCTCATTGTAGTTTTGATTTGCATTTCTCTAATAATTTCAGGGGCCCTTCTTTTAATATATCTTTCTCTTTCCCAGAACAATGGTTGCTCAAGAAGGAGTAAGGTGGCCAAAGAGGATGGAGTGGGAAACTGGGTCAGGTGGTATTCATGCTCATCCTTGCATTATTCCTGAGGCCACTACCACCTCTAGCACTGGAAACTTTGTGCTAAATCAAGGTTACCTAGCTCAACTTTGCCCCCACCCATGGTGATTTCTCTTTCTAATGGCAGTGCTTCTATTCCTCATGAATTCTATTAATCTCTTCCATCCACATTTCATCAGACATGTCTGTACATATCTAAACCTCCAATTCTGTACATGGCTCCAGAGTTCTTTCCCACTGAATTCCTGAGATGCAGGCCAATCATGAAATGGTATATTGTTTAACTGTTCTTGAGAATGCCCTTGAAGTTAGGGAAACTTTATCCAATCTAGGTCATTGAGGACTTTGGATGTGCTGTCTAATTGCACAAGCTACCATATTTAAGCATCAGTTCCAGGCCAGTCAAGATACCCCCATACACATATTTCTGTTAGGCTGTTTTTCAAATTATCTTTTTATTGTTTAAATAAAAGCATAAACAGTTCTCTTAAGCTAATACTTTGTATATGCCAGTTGTAGAAATGTGAACTGATGTATCAGTTTAATTAGGGAATAAGATGGAAAAGCATTATGGTGACAATAGTTCAGTAATTATGATTAAATATTAGGAGCTCCCAACCTGCCAGTGATCCTTAGCAAAGAGCTAAATGATTGGAATATGGTGGGAATGAAAGAACAAATTCACACAAAAGGGAAAGAGAGAAGAAAAAGAAAGGGCCTAAAGGAATAATATCAAAGCCAAATTGTGTTCCAAAAGAGCATTTAAAAATATTTGGAAATTGAAGTGTAATTTTCCCTGGAAGAAAAAAGTTAGACAAAGTAGTTCAGTGTCTAGGGTAGCCTACAAAGTTTACTTAACCCACAATGTAGCAGCAATAGTACCACGCTTGCCCTTAGTTCCAAGTTCTCCCAAGGTGTTTACGTCTTAGTCCTTGAGCCTAAACTCATCTAAATTCAGCAACAGAACTTGAGCTTCAGAGAGACCTGAACCCAGAGAGTAGTCACCTATGAAAGAGGAGGAGGTGGGAAATGTAGCTCCATGGCAGCAGGGGGCTATATACTTAAGTAGCTAGGAGATGGGCAGAAAGGTGACTTGAGCCTGAGGTGTCCCCAGATCTGCTATGAGTAGTGGGAGGGTGTGTCATGGGTCCCTCAGAAACATAGGTGAGGGCTGCAGTAAACCATCCATCACTACTTGGCCCAGACAGCTATGGTGGGAGCATGGATGTCAGCAGGTACCTACAGGTTATTTGGAAAGTGTCGCTATTTGGTACTTCTCTGTAGTCTTGATCTCGTTGGAAGGGACTGAGCATCTAAATTAAATCAAAGCTGACAGACATTGTAATGCCTCTAGTTTATTAATTCTATGGTGATTTAAAGCAAATTTACCAAAAGTCTTAATTAAATTCTTGAAATTCCAAGAGCACTAGGCAAAAACTCAGTCTTGGCAAAAACATGTTAGTCCCACCCACATCCCCTTCTGCACACCCAGCTGCCAAATTGCTTAAATCTCTAAATAATCACTTTCTAGATTAAATAAATTAAGCTCATTCATTTGTGCTTAAGTTTCAAGACTTACCTGCACATCCTTGCTCCCAAAGTTTGTTATGAGCAAAATAGTAGTACAGTTTGATGTTACACACACACACACACACACACACACACACACAATTAGTAAAATGGATTTTTAAAATGATATTATCTGGATGTCAGAAAGAACCAAATCAGTAAATATTTAAAAGTTCTATTATGAACTTAAAGCTACTTTTACCATCTAGGGCAGGATGAAGGGGAAAGAGAATTATTTAACCATGTAGACATGCTTGTAATCAATAGAATTACACACACTACAGGCTATGGTAATAAGATGAATCACTTATAAAGAAGAATGCCTACAGAAGATGAAAGAGAAGATGAGAGAGTAAAATGTATGCTATTCACCTCAGTAGGAATAGGTGAATAATGCAGTTAACATTCCTAAAAAAAACCCACCCAAATCCAGTGGTACATTTGGGAACTAGCTTTCCTGAAGTCCTGCGCTACACCATCAGGTGAGAGGCAAGAGGACAGCCCCCTCCAGAATGAGGCTGCCTCTCCCCATCATCCAATCTAGCTCTGAGTGTGGTCCCTGGACCAGCAGCAGCAGCATCTGGGAACTTGTTAGAAATGCAAATTCTTGGATCCCTCCCTAGATGTTCTCGCAGGAATCTGTGTTTTAATAAGTCCTCCGGGTGATCCTGAGGCATGCTAAAATTTAAGAACCATTCATCTTGCAGCCTTTAAATTAAATTTGTGAAGCTTCAATGAAATGGCTTTAAAAATTGATAGTTTACAGATTCACCAGAAAATTTTACAGGGCATCTGAGGAGTAGTTGAATCACATGGGCCTGGGTTCAAATTCTGACTCAACCAACTGAAGCAGGATCACTTTGGGCAAGTGATTGTTAAACAGTGCACTGTTTCCTTCATCTGTAAATGCAATCTCTCATGGTGGGATAGGGCCCAGAGAAAACGTAGGCCTAGGTTCAATACATTCATCGGAGTTGCCAGAAATCAATTAAGAAGCAAGCTGTGGCTTTGGGAAATGTTTCTTTCTCACTCTTCCCTATGATCTGGAAAGGCAAAAATAATGTGGATCTGGAAAATACCACATTAAATGAGATATATGTCCAGTCAATTGATGAACAGAATATGGACACAGACCCTGGTCTTTCTAGGAAGAATGAACTAAGACTCACCAAGCATTGCCAATTTTTTAAAAATATTATTTTGTATTACATAGGCAATACAACCAAATAATACAAACTTCAAAAATGTTAGCGTGAAAAGCAAGCCTCCTTCTCAATACCTTCCCTCAGACACCCAATCCATAGTTTCTTGTGTACCCTTTCAGTGCTATCCTATGCATACATTGGCATATAAATATGTGTATATGTTTTTTTTTAACATCTTTATTGGAGTATAATTGCTTTACAATGTTGTGTTAGTTTCTGCTGTATAACAAAGTGAATCAGCTATACGTATACATGGCCCCATGATTTACTCAATGTATTCCTTTCTTTTCCACTTAAAAGTCTATCTTTGAAAAGGTGCTTGACATCACTAATCATCAGAGAAATGCAAATTAAATCACAATGAGATATCACCACACACTTGTTAAAATGGCTATCATCAAAAAGACAAAAGATAACAAATGTTGGCGAAGATGTGGAGAAAATAGAACACTTGTGCACTGTTGGTGGAAATGTAAACTGGTGCAGTTACTATGGAAAACAGTATGGAGGTTGCTCAAAAAATCAAAAATAAAACTACCATATGACCCAGCAATTCCACTTCTGGGTATATATCCAAAGGAAATGAAAACAGGATCTCAAAGAGATATCAGCACTCCCGTGTTCACTGAAGCATTATTCACAATAGCCAAGATATGTAAACCAACCTAGGCATCCATCAACAAATGAGTGAGTAAAGAAGATGTGAAGTACACATATAATGGAATATCATTCAGCCACGAGAAAGAAGGAAATTCTGTCGCTTGCGACAACTTGGATGAACCATGAGGGCATTGTGCTAAGTTCAGTAAGTCAGAGAAAGAAATACTGTATGATCTCACTTATATGTAGAATCTAAAAAAGCTGAACTCAGAGAAACAGAGAGTAGAGTGGTGGTTACCAGGTGACGGGGGTGGGGGAAACTGGGAGATATTGGTTCAGTTATAAGATGAACAAGTTCTGGGATATAATGTGCAGCATGGTGCAGCATGGTGATTACTGTTAATAATACTGTATTATATACTTGAAAGTTGCTGAGAGAGTAGATCTTACATGTTCTCACCACAAAAAAGAAATGGTAATTATGTGACAGGATGGAGGTGGTAGCTAATGCTATGATGATAATCATTTTGCAATTTATAAATGTATCAAATCAACACATTGCACACCTTAAACTTACACAATGTCAATTATATCTCAATAAAGCAAAAGGGGAGTATATCTTTAAAATCTTTCCATACCAATACATATACGAATCTTCCTCATTTTTCTAACAGTGGCATAACATTCTACTGTATGGATGTATCATACTTTTTGGGGGGACCAATTCCTTACTGATGGATATTTAAATTGTTTGCAAGCTTTTGCTAATACAAGTAAAGCTATGATGAATATCTTTAAATATACATCGTTTTGCCCATCTGTGTGCATGTCACATAAATTCTTAGAAGGTAATTGTTGATTATGCATTAGGTGGTTTTACTACATACTCTCAAATTTCCAGCATAGCGGTTTTACTAGTTATCTTCCCATTAGCAATGTATAAGAGAGACTATGAGTTTCCCTGATCTCATCTTCAGCAATGTTGTTGAGCTTTGACAAACTAATGGGTTGAAAATAGTACTTAATTTTTTTAATTTACTTTTCTCTTACTATGATATATTTTTATCTGTAGTCTGACCATATGCCAGAGTTCCATGTAGAACTTGGCACTAAAATGCTTATATAGGGACTGAATCTTTAACAAAACCCCATTTCAGCAATATTTTATGAGCAGAAGCCATTGGAGACAAGGGAACATGGACAAGAGAATTCAGATTATTTCTCAATTATAGTCAACTGATGTCCCATCAAGAGCATCAGCAACACAGATGAAGGACTGCATCATTACCACTAAGAATACATGTAAAGTGATAACTAATTTAATCTATGCTTCACTTAAGAGTGGTGTTTATGAGGAAAAACGGATGAGATGAGCAGATTCTGTTCTATTTGGTTTATAATCATTTAATCTAGTTCCTTTTCTGCGCTCTTATATGCTAGTAGTACCACCACTACCAACAACAAAACAAAAAATACCCATGTTAAAATATGAGCCATTTTAAGTAGATGTTAGAAATTTAAGCGTAGCTTCATAATTCAAAAAAATTTTACCATGTTTCTTTTTCTATTTTCTTCTCTTCTGGAATTATATTAAAATATTAAGTCCATTAATAATGCAATGCATGGATATTTTGTACTAATTTAACGGGCTTTATAAAGGAGATTTTTTTTTTTGCATGTAGCCTATACCTGGGCAGTACTTTTACTTATGTGATAAATATGACACAGCTTTAAATGAATTCAGGTCTGAAAAAAGACACTTGAAATGACACTTGTATGTGCACTATAATATTTGTTCAATTTAGACTGATACATAGAGAAGTCAAAAATGAATATTGCTAATTATTGTATTTAATTTATTTTTAGAAGACACCAATTAAGAAGAAATGAGGTAATTAGAAGAAACTTCAACTGAAATAAATATAATACTCCCAGACAATCCTTTAAACCACAGAGGACCTGGGCCCTCCTTTATCATTAGTTAATGCTAATCTCTCTGTAGAGTCATTAATTATTGAGAAAATCTGTCAATATTTAAAGTCTATGAGAAAATGAAAGCTACAAAAAGAGGGAAAAATCTCAGGTCTTCCCTGGTGGTGCAGTGGTTAAGAATCCACCTGCCAATGCAGGGAACATGGGTTTGAGCCCTGGTCTGGGAAGATCCCACATGCCACAGAGCAACTAAGCCCATGCGCCACAACTACTGAGCCTGTGCTCTAGAGCCTGTGGGCCACAACTACTGAGCCTTTGAGCCACAACTACTGAAGCCCATGTGCCTAGAGCCCAGGCTCTGCAAAAAGATAAGCCACCATAATGAGAAGCCTGAACACCGCAATGAAGAGTAGCCCCGCTCACTGCTCGACGCAACTAGAGAAAGGCCACGCACAGTAACGAAGACCCAACACAGCCATAAGTAAGTAAATAAATAAATAAATATTTTTAAAAAATTGTAGTACAGTTACCCTATGACCAAGATATATATGTATGTGTGCACATCTCTCTCTCTCTCTCTCTCTCTCTCACACACACACACATTAACAAAGCTAGTAATAATCATGTACTTTCAATAGGCTTGACACTTATACTTCCTGAAAATAATCATTCCACAGCTTAGATGGAAGTAATATAGTACATTGCCATTATAGGTGACATTTACTCTAAATCAGCCGTCCCCAAATTCTTTGGCACCAAGGACCGGTTTCGTGGAAGACACTTTTTCCACAGACGGTGGGGCGGGGGCGAGTTCAGGCAGTAATGTGAGCGATGGTTCAGGCAGTAATGCGAGCGGAGGGGAGCGGCAGATGAAGCTTCTCTCGCTCGCCTGACGCTCACCTCCTGCTGTGTGGCCTGGTTCCTAACAGGCCATGGACCAGTACTGGTCCACGGACTGGGGGTTGGGGACCCCTGCTCTAAAGTACAGATTAGACTGTGGGTACTCAAATTTTACTATAATTAATCTAAACTGTCAAATTCAGTGAAATAGCTTTTGAATGTTTTGAGGCACTATCAGTACATTCATGGTTTCTCTCTAATGGTTAGTACTTTGGAGAGAGGGTACAGTTAAGTTCTTCATGAAACTTATTTATCATTTCAGTGATATTGCTTCCAGGGATAAAAGTCAGTTGAGAATTATCAAATGCAACTAGGCAGAAGATGAAAAGGCTAATCATGCCTTGTTAGGAATCCACTTAAAATGATTCAATGGTGTTTTTCAATATTCTAAGGCTAAGGGTAGTTTACATTTTAAGTTGTAACCATTTTTTGAAACTTCCAATGTATTAGGTAGCAGATTGGAGAAACATCAGAAATGAGAATAATAAAGTTTTTTAATGATATTAGGTCCATTCATGTTACCCATTTCATTTCATGCTTATAAAATAACTCTAATGTCATTAAAGATGAGAATGTGGTACATCTGAGCAGCTTATTAATTTGGAATCTAGAGATCGTGACTTTCATGTTTAGCAGGTAAAATATGAGTTCAAATTAATGAATATTTATAGTGATTCCACAATATGCAAAAAATAACTGTTTGTATTGTGATCCCACAGTATGCAAAAAAAAATCTGTTTATTTCCCTAAAAAGACTTATAATTTAGTTTGGAAAGGTCTCAAGGGAAAAAGAATCAGTTCATTGAAGTAGTAATTAAGAAAACTTGAGAGTCAGCTACCATCATCACTGAAGTATCAAAAATCTTAGGCCAAAATGACTAAAAATTCCATTTACTTATAGACCTTCAACACCTAGTGAAAATCTCACAGGGTGAGAAGCTTTCACTGGTGCATGGGAACTAGCTCATATTGGCCATGAGAGCCAGTTTTTAAATTTTCAGGAATTTTTTGAGATCGCTGTGAAAGACACATTATTAAAACTTAAATTATATAAACTTACAGTTAAATAAATTATGTTAAAAAGCAAAGGTAACAAATACTTGAAACTCATCACTTCCTAATTATTTCACTATTTTTTTCTATTATCTATTTTCTTGAAGTTGTTAACGCCTACTGTATCTGTGTGGTGGAAACACCATGTAATGGTGGCTACCATGTACCTCTTCCCAACTCTGCATTCAATCATGTCGTGTTGGTAGCTTGAAATCAGCCATGGTGGGAGTATTAATAACATGGAAATTGGCAAATGCTGCAAATCACTGCTTTTTGTTTGAGAGAGCCAGTGTCTAAACGTTTATCAGCACACTACTGCTGATATAGAACATTAAGCTGTAATTCTAGGTCTGAGGAAGAGTTGAGAATTAGATTCAAAATATCTCATCAAGCAGGTGAGTAGGGTGTCTCTGAAAGTGTTTTGTGAAAGAAGATTGGGCAAGATAGGTAATATTCCAGATGAGTTAGGCCTCACGATTACTTGGTATCCCAATGATCAGGCACTCCATCTCTATCAGAGCACATCAGGAGTTGTTTTTTAGAAGGTGTATATGATATGGCTTTCCTCCAGAAGCCCAGGGGTCTGTATTGTGAGGCTCTGATTGGAGATTATTATAAACTCCACACAATTTTCCCCACTACTGATACCTCTAATACCATACAGTCTGCTGGGTCATATGATTCAAACAATAGGGATGCTTGCATCATAGCCTGGATCTGCTGCAGAACTTTTCCTGCTCTGAGCCTCACTTAAAGCTGGCAGACTTTAGTGTCACCCCAATGTGTGGGTCATAGCACTATTCAAAGATGTAAGCAGTTTTCCAGATACCCCTAGAGCCCAATGAGACCTGTGAAGTGATGTGCTTCTTTGTGATGAGAGGGGCAAGATGCAAAAATGTCTCCTTTATTGTTAAGGGGATGTCCTGGCATACCCTAGACCATTGAAGTCTTAAAATTGTTGTTATTTGTGGCAGTCCCTTAAATTTTCATAGGGTTTATCTCCTGCTTTCTGGAGTACGTGAGTCTTTTTTTTTTTATTTTATTTTTATTTTTGGCTGTGTGGGTCTTTGCTGCTGCGCACAGGCTTTCTCTAGTTGCGGCGAGCAGGGGATACTCTTTGTTGCGGTGTGCGGGCTTCTCATTGTGGTGGCTTCTCTTATTGCAGAGCACAGGCTCTAGGCACGTGGGCTTCAGTAGTTGTGGCACACAGGCTCAGTAGTTGTGGCTCACGGGCTCTAGAGCGCAGGCTCAGTAGTTGTGGCACACGGGCTTAGTTGCTCCGCGGCATGTGGGATCTTCCCGGACCAGGGCTTGAACCCGTGTTCCCTGCATTGGTAGGCAGACTCTTAACCACTGCGCCACCAGGGAAGTCCCAGTACGTGAGTCTTGACATTGGAAATATTCTAGGTTTTTTTTTTTTTTTTTTTTGCTTAACAAGTCAGATTGGCAAGATGTCATCAATAGAGAGGACCATTATGATGTTCTGTGGGATGTGTAGCTGATCTAGGTCTCTTTGGACTTTTTTTTTTTTTTTTAATTTATTTATTTATTTATTTTTGGCTGTGTTGGGTCTTCGTTTCTGTGCGAGGGCTTTCTCTAGTTGCGGCAAGCGGGGGCCACTCTTCATCGCGGTGCGCGGGCCTCTCACTATCGCGGCCTCTCTTGTTGCGGAGCACAGGCTCCAGACGCGCAGGCTCAGTAATTGTGGCTCACGGGCCTAGTCGCTCCGCGGCACGTGGGATCTTCCCAGACCAGGGCTCGAACCCGTGTCCCCTGCATTGGCAGGCGGATTCTCAACCACTGCGCCACCAGGGAAGCCCCCTCATGTTTCTTAAATGCCAGAATCATATCATCAGCTAGTGCATTCCTTTCCATCAGTATACCATTCCATTTCACTAGCAGTGAAAGTTTTAACAATGGCACTGCTGTCTTGTGCCAAAAGCTCCCTCTGTTCCACCTATCACCAGTGGCGGGATTCTCATTGCCAGTTGGGTGGCAAGTGATCCAGTTCCTAATTCTATTCTCAGCATTTGCTTTGTCAGATCTGGCACCAACTGTGGTAGGTCAGGTAACTGGGAAACAGTCTCAGAGACAGAGCTTACAGTGCAGTAGGGTTATTAGGGAGTACATTGGGTTCAAAGCCTATGGAAGAGTTGTGAGAAAACAAAATTGGGAGGAGAGAGAAGTTAAGGTGTGCTTTAGAGTCAGTGGATGTCTCAGCTGACCCTACAGTCAGCTTAGGATTTATTATGAGTTGAAGTGAGATGATCAGACCTTTCTATCACTTCTTGAATCAGTCATTAGGTGCCGGCTGCCTTGGGAAGGGAGCATGACCTTGGGCCAGGCAGCGCTGAGGCAATCTCTTAAGGGGCTCAAGAGCTGAGGGCTACCTGTCAGCAGTATTCCCAGAGGCTGGCCAGAGTGGGTGGGGAGGAATTGTTTCCCCCTGCAGGAGAATCTAGGTGGCACATCACAGCATTCGTCAACTATAACAGCAAAATATCTTTGATAATTTCTAGATTTCCAACTTCCAAAGAGTGCAGAACTGCCTAGAGATGGAAGTGGTAAACAAATACAAGTGTTATTTAATGATCTATTAGGTTGAAGAATATGACCTTGACATTTCTGTAGGTCAAAATGATTGAATACCAGCAATTTCATACTGTCCAACTTAATTGTAGAATAAACAAGGAAGGAACCTACATTGGGCATGTGGTCATATTTAAATGTTTATGCATTCTAAAATAATCTATCAAATAGCTTCACCTCCCACGCAAGCCCAACACCCTCCCCATCCTCCCCATTTTGGTTATACTCATTAAAAACCCTGCTTTTAAAGCATTTGATGTCACCCAAAACCAATGGTAAAATAATGCCTCATGAATGCAATGGGAACTTATCTACTTCTATACAACACTTTCATTCCACCTCTGAGTCTTGACCCTTGTTCCTCTCCTCACTTGGAACGCTTCTTTCTGCATTGCCCCAACCAAGCAACAAGAACACTACCCTTTTCCAAACCGACCTCCTCCTTATAGCCTCTTTTGATGATACCAGGTTCATCATAGCTTCCCTGAGTTTCTTTAGCACTTAAGGCCTGTTCAACACAATCTAGGATTTAATAATGGTGTGGTCTGTCTTATGGAAGGATTTTTTTCAATGTGGGTTACCTTTGTTTCACCAGATAGGTGTGAGTACCTTGAAGACAGAAGTTGTAACATTTACGTCCTCTGTTTTGCCCACATCCCTACCACCCAAATGGAAACTTATGACTGAGAATTATGTGGACTATAAAGACCTTTGAATTTGTATATTTCCTACTTATCTACTTTAACTGTCTTTTCAAAGTTGTATATACATAAAAAATTAAATCATTCATAAGCACTCAAAAAGTCAAGGAATGAAGTTTAGGTTCTTTCAAAGTATTCTTGGAAGGTGTGGAAAAGATGAGGTGAGAAGAAAAACTGTAACCAACCAAAGAGCAGAAGCTATGTTTGGCTTCTTAATTCTTCCTCTCACAGAACTCTGCACTTTCTTTAATAACACCTCTCATCATTTCTAACTATACGTTTATGTCATTATTTAATTAGTTTCTGTCTCACTCCAACTAATTGATAAGCCCCAAGAGGGCAAGGACCATATTTGTTTTATTCATCATCATATTTCTAGTGAGTAGCACATAATACATGCTCAATAAATATTTATTGAAATAATTATTGAAGGCAATAACTAAATGACTATCATTTGATGGAAGGACTTATGCTTTCAGCTCCAGGGACTTCTAATCACCAACCCTTGTCCTTGGCCAATGCTCCAAGGTGGCTTCTTTCACCCTGTCATATTTCTCATTTGAGAATATCCCTAATGTGTAAATATAATGTATAAATATCCTTAGTCTTTTATCCCTACTACAAGAACCCATCTTTTCCTCTTCCAGGCATATTTTTAGAGTATGCCCAGAGGTTCTTATTGCCATCATTCCAGAGGTTCTCTGTCCTATGACTGAATCTTCTACTTGAACCAACAACATCTACCCATAAGATCATGAACTTCAGCAAAACAAGTTCATCTCCTGGCAGTGGCACCTCTAAATTGGCACCACAAACTCTTGAAATCCCCCTAAGAAACATTTCCCCAAATTTTTCCCTTAAGATCACCCTCTGGACACACCATCCCTAACCTGCCTCTCATGTTTGACTCAAATATTGGAAGTGATTCCTTGCATTTACTACTCAGTACAAGTTTATCAGACTCATGAATTCATTCTCTCCCTTCCTCTCCCTCTAGTTTTCACAACTCTTATCTCTCCTCTACACTATTATGGGTGTGTGTGTGTGTGTGTGTGTGTGGTGAATTGTGGAGTGTGAACGTGTTTGTGGCATGGCAGAGTGAAGAAAGAGTGTCAAGGGAGAGAAGATAAAATCATTTCAATATCTTTTTATTCTGCATTTACGAGTTCTCTATTGCTGCATAACAGATCACTCTAAGACTTAATGGTTTGAAACAGTACCAACAATTTTGCTCACAAATCTGAAATTCAGGCAGGCCTTGGCAGGGGCATTTGTATCTGCCCTACATGGCATCAGCTAGGGCAGCTCAACTAAGGGCTGAAGGATCCATTTCCAAGATGGCTCATTCACACATGACAAGTCAGTGCTGGCTGCCAGCTGAGAGTTCAGCCAGGGCTGAGGATGGCAGGGAGGTGGGGCTGTTGGATTCAGTATGGTGGCTGAGTTCCAAGAGTGAACATCCCAAACGTAAATGGATTATGTTTGGATATTATCAAAGAATTTAGCTGAGAATCCCAAGTATTGCCTGATCTTTTCTCCATCTGTTTTTCATTTATAACCAGCTTATTTCAAAACGGATTTGAGGCAGAAGCTCTTTCTATTTAAGGTAGACACTGTAACCTTTAAAAGCAATTCTTATACTCTGGATTCTAAGAGATGGTCTACATTTTTGAGAGAAAAAATAAGTATGTGCACGGTGGGGGGGAGATGTGCTTGTGAATTTGCATGCTGTGTGGACACATGTGTACATGCCTGTGTGTTTTACATGTGTGTACATTATATATGTGCCTGTATGTGTCTACTCGTGTGTGCATGTGAGAGTGTGTGTATATATGTGTGTCTGCCTATGCTGGTGAAACTGTGTCTGTATTAGCATTTGTATGCATGTGTGTGTGGTGTGTAGTTTCCATAAGGATATCAATCTTTATTGGTAGTTCTACAGTGACTCGGAGAATTGCTCCAGGACTGACTAAATGATAGCATGATATTTTTTTAAAATAAAATTTTCAGTTCTATGTGCAAAGTCAACAGACTGTAATATAATTATTTTAAACTGCATATATATTAGCCCAAACCATAGCATTTTCTTCAAGTGATGCCTTCGTTTACAAAACTGACTAAGAGGGCTTATTTGAGCCATCATCTTTAAAATGTTATAGTACCAAAGTCCTGTAGATTGTCCTGATAAAATACAAGGGATGCTGTAGAAGAATCTGCTGAATTTTCCCTGACAATTATGATTCATGACATACTACTTACACTTAGAACTATCTGAGAAATGCTTCTGAAATTATCCATTTGTTCCTGGTTCAAGTTAACAAAGAATGCAGCACATTTTTACCATTGTTTTTAAAGCAAAGATTTAGGTTTCCAAAGAATGCACTATACGACCACCCTAACCTTGGTATCTGATAATGCTAAACCTTATTTCTGTGGTGCATGAGGCATTTACAGGAGTTACCTTTTGCTTAATTTTGTTATTTATGTACAGTAATATACACCTTTTTACAGTTCTATGAGTTTTGACAAAATGCACAGAGTTGTAAAATTGCCATCAAAATCAGGATACAGAATAGCTCCCTTACCCCCAAATATTAGCTCATCCAACCTCTTTAGAGTCAAACCTTCCTTCTCCCCTAACCCTTGGTAACCACTTATCCGTTCTCCCTCCCTATAGTTTTGCCTTTTCCAGAATGTCATAGAGATGAGATTACACCACACATAACCTTTTGAGTCTGGCTTCCTTCACTGAGAAAAGTGCATTTGAGATACACTCATATCATTGCATGTACATACATTTAGCTTGTTTGTATTGCTGAGTAGGATTTCATTTTATGGATATACACTGTTTGTTCATCCACTCACCAACTGAAGGACACTTGGGTTGTTTCTAGTTTGGTGCTATTGCGAATAAAGCTGCTATAAACATCCATGCACAGTTTTAGTGTGGGAACATAAGTTTTAATTTCCCTAAATAGTACATACTTAGCAAGTGGGATTACTGGGTCAGACAGTAAGTTTATTTTTAACTTTATAAGAAAATGTACCTGTGTTTCCATCAGCAATGTATGAAAGTTCCAGTTGTCCCATATCTACTTCAATATTTTGTATTGTCAATATTTTTTATTTTAGCCCTCTTAATAGGTGTATAGTAGTATCTCATTGTGTTTTTCACTTCAATTTCCCTAGTAACTAATGATGACAATCATACCTTTATGTGTTCATTTTCCTTCCACATAGTTTCTTTGAGAAGTGTCTGTTGAAACCTTTGCCGATGTTTGAGGGTTGTATGCTTTCTTATGGTTGAATTTTGTTTGTGAGTTCACTACATATTCTAGATATAAGTACTTTGTCAGATATAATTTGCAAACATTTTCTCCAGTCTGTGGCTTATCTTTTCATTCTCTTAACAGTATTTTAAAGAGCAAAAGCTTTAATTTTCATGAAGTCTGACTTATAAATTTTTATTTTATAAATCGTACTTTTGGTTCACATCTAAGAATTCATTCCCTAATACAAGGTCACAAAGATTTTCTACATTTCATCTAAAAGTTTTATAGTTTTATATTCATATTAAATCTAGGAATCATTTTTAGTTAACTTTTATATCAAGTGTGAAGGATAGGATACGGTTCATTTTTATGCCTATGATGTTCAATTGTTCTAGCACCATTTGTTGGAAAGACTATCCTTTCTACATTGAATTACTTTTGCATCCATTGACCATATTAGAGTGGGTCTACTTCTGGAACATCTACTCAGTCGCATTGATCTATGTGTCTATCTTTTCACCAATACCACAGTAACTAATTACTGTAGCTTTATAGTATGTATTGAAATCAGGTAGTGTGAGTCCCTCAATTTTTTTTTCTTTTTCAAAATTCCTTCACTTATTCCGGTTTCTTCATCTTACAACACAGATCTTAGAAGCACTTTTAGATATCTACAAAAAATCTGGTGAAAAATTTGGTTGTGATTGTGCTAAATCTATAGATCAGTTTGGGGAGAATAGACGTCCTAACAATAGTGGGTCTTCTGACCCATGACCATGGCATATTTTTCCATTAATTTCAGTATTATTTGATTTAAAAAAAATTTTTATTGGAGTATAGTTGATTTACAATGTTGTGTTAGTTTCAGGTGCACAGCAAGTGAATCAGTTATACATATACATATATCCACACTTTTTTAGATTCTTTTCCCATATAGGCCATTACAGAGTAGTGAGTAGAGTTCCCTGTGCTATACAGCAGGTCCTTATTAGTTATCTATTTTATATATAGCAGTGTGTATATGTCAATCCCAATCTCCCAATTTGTCCCATCCCCCTCTTCCCCCCTTGGTAACCATAAGTTTGTTCTCTACATCTGTGACTCTATTTCTGCTTTGCAAATAAGTTCATCTGTACCATTTTTCTAGATTCCACATATAAGCGATATTATATGACATTTGTCTTTCTGTGTCAGTCTTACTTCGCTCAGTATGACAATCTCTAGGTCAATCCATGTTGCCGCGAATGGCGTTATTTTGTTCCTTTCTATAACTAAGTAATATTTCATTGTATATATATACCACATCTTCTTTATCCAATTTCTCACTTGAAATCGGGGGACTTCTAGAATGCTGGGTTTATTTATTTCATAAGTTCTAGAAATTAATAGCCATTATAGCTTTATTCTCTCTCTACTGCCCTTTTGGGATTCTAATTAAATTACTGTTAAACCCTTTCCCTCTATCCCTCATGTCTCTTAATCTCTCTTTTGTAGTTTCCATCCTTTATTCTCTCTGTGGTGCATTCTGGATAATTTTTTCTGACTTATCTTCAAATTCTCAATTATCTTTTTACCCATGAATAATTTTTTAATTCTATGCATTGATCCATAATGTATCCACGTATGTGTGTGCATGTATATACATGTATATATACACACACATACATATATACATACATATATATCTATACAGATATATATCCATCCATGAATATACCTTTATTGATCTATTTATCTATATACATAAATTCATTTCTAGAAGTTCTAACTGGTTCTTTTCCAGATCTGATTTTACTTTATAAGGTTTCCTGTTTGCAAGGATATTTTCAGTTTATCTTTTATTTATTTAAACATTGAAAGCATACTTGTTTTACAAGCCTTAACTAATAATTCCATATCCAGAGTCTTTGTGGATTTCTTTCTGTTGTCTGTTCTTTCTGCTTGTTCTCATGCACAGTGCTTTTTTTCTTGTGTGAATGGCACTGTTTGCTGCTACATATCTTTGAAACTGTATTTATAGGAGTAATTTGAGCTCTGCTATAAAAGGTGCAAAAATACACAAAAGAAAATACACATTTGCTTAAACCAAATATCTAGGGACACTCTCTGTTCAGTATCACTTCAAACTAAATTCAGAGCTAGAGGGTTTCATTTTTATGTTGTTGTTTTTTGGTGATTTTTTTTTGGCCATCCATAAGACGTCAATTTCAGCTAAAAATACATTCAAAGGCCAATTTACTTCTGCGTCACACTGACCCTAAGAGTATAGCCCTTTAGGGTTTCTACTTATAATGTGGAGCATCTCCTCTTAACTTCCCACCTTGGACAGACCATGTCAGCCTGGCTCTTAACACTAAAGTTCTAATTTTTCCTGGTTGACAAAGGCCTTCAGAGGTCTCTGGGCTCCCTTTACCTCTCTGGGTTCCTGCTTTCCCTTCGAGTTTGCCCTTGAAATTCCTATCTTGTCAGCTCTTCAATGCTTTTTCTAAAAAAAAATCATTTTTTTGCATTTTATCCATAATTTGTAGTTGTTTTTCTGAAAAAAGTTGGTCCTAATAACCTAGCTTGCTATTACTAGAGACAGAAGTGAATTAATAATGTATACAAGAAAAGTCTCACTGCAGATTGGAATTGTATGGGTCCTGATGTGACATGGCTGTAATATTTTTATTTATTTTCATTTTATTTTTGTGGGGAGGGGTTGCCCCTTCTAGTTTCTGCACACAACTATTTTATTTTAGGGATAAAAAAATGAAATATTCAGTAGGAGTCTTTGTTTTTTGGCGTCAGCAATGAACAGATTCTCCTCCCCATCTGTTAGTGGGGGGGGGAGAGTCAAAAACATTTTTGTTTTCTCTATAATTTTCTCTTTTCAGACATACTTATATAATTTTACAATTACCTTTATGTTACAGAATATTTGTTAGCACTTCTCAGATTGACCTTTCTTATTTTGTGCTCACAAGTCTTTGTTATTATTTTTTCCTTCCTTTCTCTTGTTTGTATGAGAATGAGGATCACGGTTTGTAAGTTTCATTTTCTGGGTTTGTTTTTTTTTGGTAGGAGTGTGTGGATGAGGGAAAACTATCTTTTTTTTTTTTTTTGTCTTACCTGAACTCTTGTTATCCTATTTTCCTTATTTAAATTTGTTTTATAGAAATAGAACCACAGACATAGAAAACAAACTTATGGTTACCAAAGAGGAAAGGGGGGGAGGGATAAATTAGCAGTTTGGAATTAACATTCACACACTGCTATATATAAAATACATAAACAACAAGGACCTACTGTATAGCACAGGGAACTATACTCAATATTTTACAATAACCCATAAGGGAAAAGAATCTGAAAAAGAATATATATATATATATATATATATATATATATATATATATATATATATATATATATATATATAATATATATAACTGAATTACTGTGCTGTACACCTGAAACTAACACAACATTGTAAATAAACTATACTTCAATAATATATATATGTATACACACACACACATATATATATAAAGAAAAGAAAAAAAATTTTGATTTAATCCACTTTATTTTTCTTGGCTACCTATGAAGTGCTGATAAAGACATTTCTCTAAGTTTTATGGTGATGGGATTGGATTCAGAAAATTTTTCTAAATAAATAAGAGAGGATTATAAGAAGTTTCAAAGAAACTACAAGTCAGACTTTTGGTAACAACTGGATTATCTCATCTATTAATAAATCCAACTTCATCAAGCAATAACTTGCTACTCTCTCATTATAATCAATGCTTAAAGTGTTTATAGTCTTGTCATTCATGAGTCACCAACTATTGGAAGCTGCACCTACCTAGGGGTTTTGTGAAGAAGGGAGGCTCCACCCTTACACACCCACACTGAGTAAACCAAGAGTTGATGCTTGAAAAGAAGACATAAAAGATAAGTAACAAGCCAATAAAATAACAGAGGCTGATAAAAATTAAAAGATAGCATGCAGAAAAGAATTAGATATATAAAAATTAATAATTATTTGGGATTATTGCAAACTTAAAGACCATAATATCACTTTATTACAATATGTTTAAGCTAGGACCTCCAGTTTTCCAGATGAGACATTGTAGCTTCACTGTGGACACTCCTGATTTCCCCTAAATTCAGTGATCCTTTGTTCTGATGGTGCCTTAGAGGATCCATTCTCACAGTGTGTTTTATCAAAGAGTCATTCAGAAAGCTGGTAAGAGGTATCACCAGAAACAAACAAACAAACAATCCTCTGGTCAAATAAGATTGGGAAATACTAAATTAAATAAAAATCAACCGGTTTTCTCTACTGTATAATTCCTGAGCCTTCAACATACCAATTGGTATAATGAATCTCTGAAAGGGAAGTTAGGGTGTAGTGGTCCCTCTTTTTGTGAACATGTCTTGGAACATTTGTTCTGTGGAACACACAAGAAATGTGTCTTTAGATAGAGAGTGAGAACTTTAAAAAAGAGGGAGAGAGAGGAAAATCTACTTCTTCATCCTGTTGAAAGTTGCATTACCAGTAAAGCCCCCAAGAGTCTTTATCTCATTTCCTAATATTGTGTGAAATATGTATTATCCTTAGAAAACTGAGATACTAAGAGGTTAAGTAACTTGTCCAAGATCACACATTTGTAAGTGTCAGAACTAGGATTTGAGTCCAGAAGTTCTTCACTCATAACCTTGACAGTGTCTTTTCTTTCATACAAGAAAAAAAAAATCTTCCTGATGTTTCCACGAATTTTCCAGTAAGAAAAATACTTTTAAGAAAATGTGGATAAACACATAAATCCACACAGGTCACTGACATTCTGATAGATGGACATTTGTGCAGCCAGGAATGGATTGAATTTTACAAAATATGCTTGGGTGTTTGTCCTGTACCTACACTTTGATTAATTGACCTAGCACACAGGTACAATTTAGAAGAGCCTAACCTTCCACCCTGCCCATCAGGAATGAGAAAAATGCCTGTGGCATTCACTAAGTACACTAGCCTGCATGGTTTCCCTTATCACCGGGAGGGAGGGGAGTCCAGTTTCACCAGCAGCATCTCCTGCCTGTTCCTAATACATTCACTCTCCTTCACATCCCTTCCTGATTCTATTCCAAGTTTCTGTTTTAGAAGTGATTATCAAGGAAAAAACTTACTGGTGGAATTCTTATGTGGTTCATGTTGGACGTGAGGTTCACAGAGAATTTGACATGTCTCATTCCTTTTGAATGATACACTAAACATGCCCGGAGATGTTTCAGATTGTTCCGGGGCATGCATACCAGGATTCGTTAGGGCATGATGTGTATCTCTGCATCCAAGTTAAAATGGTGTGTGCCTTCTCAAATCTGATGTCTTCCCCAGGAAGATGGCGCTACTCAGATGCTGTGCATGGTGACACACACATGATTCCTTCCAAGTCTTCAGCAATTCATTACTAAGGAGGCAAGATTTTAAATCAAGTAGATTTTAAATCAAGTACCAAAAAAAAAAAAAAACCCACAAGTACAATAATAGAGTATCCATTAAACGAAATATACCCCAATATGACAAAAAATCAAAGAGTCTTTAAAATGTTCATGACTTTTTAATGATGTGGAGAAACATTCATAATATAACTTATTTAGCACATACTACTTGCCAGGTTCTGCTTTAAGGACTATCTTGGGGCTTACATTCTGGTGGAGGGATGGGTGTTAACAGGTGCCAGATTCGTGACAGATGTGTCTCATCCACTGAGGTTTCTATGAAGGCTGGAGTGTCTCCCCCACTCCAGTTTCACTAACACCAATCACAATTGGCTTCCTCCATTTTCCCCAGCATGCTATTCAAACAGTATCATTTTCTCAGTGTGCCATGATGGAAAAAAATGTTAGGATGTCTTACCAAAGGAAAATAAACAAACAGGTAATATGATAGTTGTTGATATGAAGAAAAATAAATCAGGGTCAGAAGGAGAATAATAGCAGTGTCATTTTATGTGCCTGGTAAAGAAAGATCTCTTCGTGGAGGGAAATTTTAAGCAAAGATCAGAATGAATTGGAGGAAGTAAGCAGTGTGGATATTTCCAGGCAGAGGGAACTGCAAGTGCAAAGGCTCTGAGGAATGAGCATATTTGGCATGCTAGAGGAATAGTAAGGAGGCTAGTATAGCTAAAGTGGAATAAAGGGGAAGAGTGAAAAAAGATAGAGATGTAGGCAGGTTACACTAGTGAATATCCTTCAGACAGAGGGACCATAAACTGGAACTAGTTTATGCCAAACCCAGCAAGCTAGAGTTGAAAGTTGAAAGCCTTTAGATCAGGCATGAGCTCCCCAGATGAGTATAATATTCACTTAATCAGTGTCTTTTTTATGTTATCCACCTGGCCCAATAACCAGCATTCAGCTTTGTACCTCATGCTATGTGATATGAATATGCCAAAATGGTAGCTATTACCAGGTGATTTTTAATTTCTCCTTGAAAGGTTTATTTCCTAAATTTTCTACAAAAAGTATGTGATTTTTTTACAATGAAAAAAATGAAGTTGGTTTTGAAACAATTGAGTGGAAGTCTACTCTAAGAGGAAAAGGCAATTCAGGATTCCATGCCAATAAAACTTTCCAGCGAGTAAACTCTTTATAATAAAGGTGATTGAAGATGTAGTTCTGTTCAGCCCAAGGCAGCCTGAGAGGATGAAGAGGAGAGGCCAGCAGGGGTGAGGCATTTCTAGGCTCAAGTCCAGTGCAAGCTGGAGGTCTCTCCTTGTGGTCTTAGCATAGGCCCCTCTGAGGTAAGCAACTGCCTTGTCTCAAGGGAAGCATTACATCTCACAGGACAGTTCACAGGCTCAGAGACCAGGTGGCACAAACAGCAACCAGGGTTATCTTGTCAAAATGCAAATGGATCCTCTTACTCTCTATTCAAAATTCTTCTATGGATTCCCATCTATTGCATCTAGGAGAAAACCCAAACTCTTCCACAGCTTACAAAATCATGCATGACCTGGCCCCTGCTTACCTCTCTAGTGTAATCTCCTTCCATTCTATCTTGCCTACCAGGACCTGTCCACCCTAAGGACATTTATTTTCTCTTTCCTCCTGTTGCAGGTTGGGTTCTCCTGGAAATAAAACCTGTGGCAGGGTTTAACACGCGGGGTGTTGATGTAGGGATCAATACCAGTAAGAGGTAGGGGGCTCAAGCAGCCATGAGCAGAAGGAGAAATCCAGGCTTTTGGGTCAGTGCCAGCCCAAAAAAGAAGTTAGGCAACACTGGGGGGCACTCTGAAGTTAGAATGGCCCTTTGGAGTTGTTCCCAGTGGAGACAAGATAGCCAGACCTGCCTCCATCAGTCACCGGGTATGGGCCACCCTGGTCAAGGGCATGGTCTTGAGTGAGATGGTTCTCTGCAGCTGAGGCAGGCCTCGTAGAGGCTGATAGCTTGAAGCTGTTTGCAGGCAGCGTTCTCAGCAGCTGAGGCAACAAGATCTTCCTTAAAGGGGGTGTTATGGGTTGAATTGCATCCACCAGAAAAGATATGTGGAAGGCCTAGCCCCCAGTACCTCAGAATGTGATCTTATTTGGAAATAGGGTCTTTACAGAGATAATCAAGTTAAAGTGAGGTCATCAGGGCGGGCCCTAATCCAATATGACTTGCGTCTTTATAAAAAGGGGAAATTTGTTAGCATACTAAGTGAAGTAAGTCAAACAAAGACAAACATAATATGGTATCACTTGTATGTGGAATCTTAAAAAAAATGATACAAATGAACTTACCTACAAAGCAGAAACAGACTCACAGACTTCAAAAACAAACTTATGGTTACCAAAGGGGAAAGGTTGGCGGGGGGAGGGATAAACTAGGAGTTTGGGATTAACATATACACACTACTATATATAAAATAGATCATCAACAAGGACTTACTGTATAGCACAGGGAACTCTACTCAATATTCTGTAATAACCTATAAGGGAAAAGAATCTGAAAAAGAATGGGTATATGTATATATGTATAACTAAATCACTTTGCTGTACACCTGGAACTAACACAACATTGTAAATTAACTATACTCCAATATAAAATGAAAATTAAATTTAAAAAATCAAAAAAATACAAAATAAAAAAGGGAAATTTGGACACAGAGACAGACATGCACAGAGGGAAGACTACGTAAAGAGACATGGTAAGAAACACCCTGTGAAGGTGGAAGATAGGAGTGAGGCATCTACAAGCCAAGGAACTCCAGATTTCCAGTAAACCACTAGAAGCTAAGTAAGAGACATGAAAGAACCAACCCTGCCGACACCTTGTTCTTGGACTTCCAGCCTCCAGAACTATGACATTTCCATTATTTTAAGCTACCCAACTTGTAGTACTTTGTTACTGCAGCCTGAGCAAACTAATACAAGGAGCTTTAGGCAGTGAGTTGCAGTGAAGACCACAACCTGCACAACCCCATGTACTATGTGGAGGCAATATACTGGTGTTTTTTCTTTAACCACTCTCTTCTCTTTCATCTCTCTTTGGTCATAGTGGTGATTGTCTCTTTCTGATGAAGTTGTACAGCAGGATCAGTGTTGCCTAAATGTTTGTCAATCACCTGATACTAGAACTCTATGCCACCTGGGTCAGATACTCCACCTATTTGTGTTCATGCATTACTGTGTCTATAGAGTCTCTCACATAATAGGTGTTCAATGAAACTGTGTTTGTGAACAAATAAATTAGTTCATGAATATTCAATATTCACATGCCTATGGACATTCAATTATGTCTGAAACTCAGCCAAGGGAATGCTCTGTTGAACTGGGTTGGAATCAGACCTGGAAGAAACACATCAGGTTTATCCTACAGTAGCAATGCCAGGGAATGAGTGGAGGAATCTGGAAATAAGACCACATAAAAGGCAAACAAACAAATAGAAAAAGAGTCAGATCAAAGTGATGACTAAGAGCCAGGTATGAGGAAGACATGAGAGTATGGAAATACAGATACCAGGAAGCAAAGCATCAGAAGTCACACCTAAGCGGGGAACAAGAGAATTGTATTTTCCAACCTAAGGAACTTAATCAGAAACCAAGAGGTTAAGGGATTCTGGGTGTCAGGAACACAGTCAGCAAATAGAGGACATGAGCAGTAATGGATACTTTTGTACTCTTGAAACTGAGGCAGTCTTGCTGGAGCCAGAAAATAAAAGACCATGAGCCTTGGAGTCAGACTTTGATCCCTACACTAACTCTGCCATTTACTAGTTGGGAGACCTAGGTAAGAGAAGTCTCAGTTTCTTCTTGGACAATATGCATATAAAAATGACTATCCAGGTGACAGCAGAGTATTTATTAAATGTGATTTGCCTGCCTTTATGTGTTTCCTGCAAGGTTCAGAGCTGTTTGTTGGGGGTCATCTGCATAGTGGACAAAAACAAGCATGTTAGGGAACTGGTGAGATAAAGAAGTTAGTGGTCCTGGGGTTTATCAAGGCAGGGTGACGGCAGTGCTTTCCAAGTGGGGAAGCTACCCCCTCAGGGGCTTTCCTGGCTGAGGGAACCCGCCAACCCAGAGTGGTTCCAGCCTAGGCCCCATTCAAAGAGCTGTTCTGAAAGAGACATAACTTTCTAACATACTATGATATATATCTCTTTCTCTTCTCCATCCTGATGCCTCCAAAAAGTCCCAGATTCCCTCCCATGTGCTGGCCCCTCATGACCAGGGAGCTTATGTGTATTCTTCCCAGTGTTTAGTGCATTACCCTTGTCCATAGAAGTTGCTCAGTAAATGTTGAATTATGAAATGTTGCTCCTCTTGTATAGGCCCCTATGTTATAAACTTCTGTGACCATAGCAGGTATAATATCAAGCGTATTTAAAAAATAATATCTCTACTTTCCCTTCTGGTCAAGTTGAACTAACAGGGACCACCCTCCAAAAACAACTAAAAAACTGGAAAACTATATGAAACAATGGGTTTCAAGATATCAGACCTGAAACAGTGGAGAAGAGTGATTGCTAAGACATGGGGAACAAACGAAGTGAACCTGTGATTACCACAGCTTACTGCTTGGAGAGAGATTCCAGGCTGTAGGGCAGTCACCCTGAGTTGAGAAGAAAGAACAAGGGGTCCAGTGAGGCCCAAGGTTGCTAGATTTCACAGGGCAGAGTAACAGACAGAAGAGAACGGGACACAGAGAGAGCTCCAGAGATTTGCAGAGGGATCCCCTCAAGTATTTAGGTGAATACGGATCAGCACGTGCCAGAGAAGAAAATACCCAAGGTTGGAGAAAGAACTACTTAAAGGATTGGAGGAAACAATCCTCAAAACTCACACAGGACAAAAAATAGTTCTTATTCCCACAAAACAAAGTAGAAAACCTCATACATGGCGTGGTAGGCTGAATAATGGCCCTCCAAAGATGTCCAGGCCCTAATTTCCAGAACCTGCAAATATGTTGTATTACATGGCTAAAGGGACTTTGCAGATGTGATGACATTAAGGGTCTTGAGATGAAGAAATTATCCTGGATTGTCTATGTGGGTCCAATGTAATCACAAGAGTCCTTATAAGAGGGAGGCAGGAGGGTCAGAATCAGAGAAGGAGAGGTGACAATGGAAGCAAAGGTAAGAGAGGAAGAGAGAGAGAGAGATTGGATGATGCTATGCTGCTGACTCAAAGATGGAGAAAGGGACCTCAAGCCAAGGAATAAATTCGCAGAGGTAGAGAATGGACTTGAGGACACAGGGAGGGGGAAGGGCAAGCTGGAAAAGGCAAGGAAACTGATTCTCCCCCTCAGAGCTTCCAGAAGGAACCATCTCTGCTAACATTTGACTATAGCCCAATTAGTTTGATTTTGAACTTCTGACCTCCAGAACTTTAAGATAAAAAATTTGTGTTGTTTCAGGCCACTAAGTTTGTGGAAATTTGTTACAGCAGCAATAGAAAAATATACACATGAGTATTGAGTAGAGTACTCAGAAAGGTCTTGCCTCAGTAGTATGGCAAAATTATCTTTTGACTAAATGGTACTCTAGTCCTGCCCAACAAAGCTTAAAAAGCAAGACTCAAAAGGACTAAACTGTTTCAGGATAGTTTAAACACATCCCAGAACAAAGCTCAAGAATACTTATAGGAAGACAAAAATATCCAGTACCTAATAAGGTAAAATTCACAATGTTTGTCATCCACTCAAAATTACCAGGTAAGCAATGAGGCAAGAAAATATGACTCATGATGATGATAAAATCAATCAATTGAAACTGGCCAAGAAAAAAACAGATGATGAAGTTAGTAGACAAGGGTATAAAACAATTACTATAACTGCATTTCATATGTTCAAAAACCTAGAATGAAGATTGAACATGTTAAGTAGAAAGAGAAAACACTAAAAAGACTGAAATAGAAGTCCTAGAGATGAAAACTACATTTGAGACGAAAAATACACTGGATGAGATTAATGTCAGATTATACATGGCAAAAGAAAAGATTACTGAACCTACAGCCATAGCAATAGAAACTAGCCAAAATGAAACAGAGACAAAAAGAGTAAGAAAGAAAGAATGAAATTAAAAGAAACTAAAAGAGTATCACTGAGCTATGGGATAACTTCAAACAACCTAATATAATTAGAGACCCTGAAAAGAGAAGGGACAGGAAAAATATTTGAATACACAACATTTTTCCAAATTGAATATTATAAAGTCACAGATACAGTAAGTTCAACAGACCCCAAACACAAGAAACATGAAGAAAATCACACAAAGAAATAACACATATCATACATTCATATGTGTACATATATATATCATAACCAAATCACTTTAAACCAGTGATAAAGATATCTTAAAAGCAGTCAAAGAAAAATACACACTATGTAATAAGCAAAAAGATAAGGATAACAGCAGATTTCGTGTCAGAAACAATGCAAATAAAAATAGAAATAATATCAGTTATAAATAAACTCTTATACAAAATTAAAGAGGAAGGGATGTTTCCTAACTCACTCTCTGAAGCCAGCAAATGAGAGAAAGATATTACAAGAAAGGAAAGCTACAAACCAATATCTTTCATGAACAAAATTGATAAAGAAATTCTTAATGAAATTTTAGTGAATTGAATCCAACAATGTATAAGAAGGATAACACATCATGACCAAGGAAAATTTATGCAAGGATTCCACAGTTAGTTTAATATTCAAAAACCAATCCATGTAATTTGCCAAATTAACAGATTAGAGGAAAAAAATATGATCATTGCAATAGACACAGAAAAAGCATTTGACAAATCCAACATCCATTCTGGATAAAACTCTCAGCAAACTAGGAATAATAGGGAATGCCCTCAACCTGAAAAAAATCATCTATGAAAAACCTACAGCTAACATCATGTAATAGTGAAAGACTAAGTGTTTCCCCTTCTATTCAGAAACAATGTAAGGATGTCTGCTCTATATTCAGACATCTATTCAACATGTCTGCTCTTCTATTCAACTGTGTACTGGAGACTCTATCAGTGTATCAAAGCAAGAATAATAAATAAAAGCTGTCCAGATTAGAAACTCTATTTGTAGGTAATATGATCAAATATGATCAACCATACAGAATCTCCAAAAATGTGAAAATCAGTGAGATTAGCAAGGTTGTATGGCAGAAGATCAATATTTAAAATTTAATTGAATGTCTGTGTTCTAGTAAAGAATAATTGGAAATTAACATATGTATTGTATTATAACAATAACTGAACACTAAGCAATGACACATTGCTGAGAGAAATTAAAGAATTCCTCAGTACTCCCTGTTTTGACAAGTTCAGCTTTTTTAGATTTCACATATAAGTGATACCATACAGTATGTCTTTCTCTGTCTGACTTTTCTCACTTAGCATAATGCCTTCAATGTCTTTAATATAACATTTTTAATATTGAAAGACAAAAAAGCCAAACAACCAATAGAAAAATGTAAAAAAGTCATGAATAGTCTCTCTCTCAACATAAAAAATATTCAAACTCACTCATAATTAGAGAAATGCAAATTAAAACAACACTGAGATACCATTTCTCACCTATCAGACAGACAAAACTTTAAAAGTATGGCTACACATTTAGTTCGTGAGGCTATGGGAAAGCAGGCACTCTCATACATTGCTGGTGGAAATGCAAGTTAGAATAATCCTTCTGGGGAGAAATTTGACAATATCTGACAAAACTACTTATGCACTTACCTTTTGACTCAGCAATTCCAATACTAGAAATCTACCCTGAAATTATACCTCTAACAATACAAAAATACATATGCACAAGGTTATTAATTGCAGCATTGTTTGTAATTGCAAAATATTGGAAACAATCTAAATGCCTATACATAGCATGGTTGAATAAACTATGGTGTATACACACAGTGGAGTGCTATGCAGCTTCTTGAAAAAGAAAAGAATGACTAAGATCTCTATGAACTGATTTAGAGTGAAAATATCAAAGTGCGAAAGAGTATCTATAGTTCTTGTAAGAAAGAGATGTAAGAAAATACACGCAGGGAATTCCCTGGTAGTCCAGTGGTTAGGACTCTGTGCTTTCACTGCCAAGAGCTCAGGTTCAACCCCTGGTCAGGGAACTAAGATCCCACAATCTGTGCGGCCAAAAAAAAAAAAAGTACATGCATATCTGCTCTTTTGTGCAAAAGAAATATAAGAAGAATAAACCATACACTAAAAGTGTTTCTCTCCTATAAGGAATGGTCAACAAAAGAGGGAAAAGAAAGGTGAAATGGGAATGGGTTAGTAGGGATGAAGAAGGAGCTATGCTTCTCTGATTATACATTTTTGTATAGCTTTGACTCTTAGAAACATAATAATGCTTAACATATCTTCCCCAATAAATAGCTGAAACAAACCAAGATGTGAGGGCAACTCAAAATGGAATACAAACAATAATAAATGAATAGAAGTGTATTACAAATGAATAGCATAGCCACACTGAAGGAAATCAGGAAGAAAATTCCTAATCTAAGTATACTTGGAGAAGAGTATTTTGACTGGATACTGGAGTAAGGCTAAAGACAAAAAGAACTGGACACAAATACTGTATTCTAGTTAGTAAGTCTGGCTCTCACAGGCATATGGGTTAGCAATTCTGAAATTATTTTATATGAAATCTAGAGTTGAACAAATAGGTAAATATATTTTAGATAATGAGAGCCAGGTTTTTCACTCTCAGAATTCCAAATAAGGAAAGTGTTAGAATGAACCTTGTGATGTGGTATTAGAATTGGAGGTATCAGAAGGAACTCATAGTTTTATATACATACATACATACATACATACATACATATATATATATATATATATATATATATATATAGTTAGATAGCTACAGATATAAATACAGATGTGTGTATATATGGGTTAGTACACACAGATTTATTTCCTAGCTCTGTTTACCGAGAGAGCCTAGAAGCAGTGATATCCCAGTAGCAATAAGCACCCCTAGTGTCCAGATCTTGGTTTCTAAAACACCATTCTCCAATAAAAGAAACAAGGACTCCTTGGAGAAGTAGTTGATTCCAAGACAGGGACAAGAATACTGCAAGATGAGCCTGGAATATTTTGTGGTGCCAGAAAATAAAGAAGTACTCAGAAAAGGATGAGGGTATGTCAAAAGGACACAGGACCCAGCCTGAAGAAGGTCCCAATGGCCAAAGATGGAACAATTTGAGAAATGAAATGAAAAATGATAGTATTAGATTATAATCCACAGGATAAAATAAATATTCATGAGTCTATGTTGATAAAAATAATTAATACATGAATCAGTCAGTGAGAATGGACAGCTCTCCCTTACTGAAGAATTCCAATTTTAAAACGTAGAAAGAATGAGAGAAATGCAAAAATGACCACGGGGCAAACACCACAGTGATCATTGTTGTGGGCAAGATCCACTGATGGATGCTAAAATCAGTGAGTGAAAGTTTGAGGAGAAACAGGGTATTAGCATACCCTAAAAATATCTCTCTCAAGGTATTTATCAATTCCAAAGGAAAATATAGTAATTTTCAGTAGAGAAACTTGGAAGGCACCACCCTTACCAAGTAATCAAGATTCATAGTAATAAAACATATTGACATTATGTACCCACAGTATGATGCACTGAGAAGGACACGACATAACTTCTATATTGGTCTTGTCAAAAATGCATAACCTCAAACTAATCATGAGAAAACACCAGAAAAACTCAAATTAAAGGTTCTACAAAATAACTGACCTGTACTCTTCAAAAGTTTCACAGTCACAAAAGACAAGGAAAGACTGAGGAGATTAGAGGAGACAAAGGAGACACAGTGACATGCAACATGGGATCCTAGAATAGAAAAAGTTAATTTGGGGGGAAAAACTGGTAAAATTCAAATGCGCTCTGTAGCTTAGTTAATCATATTGTACCAATGTTAATTTCCTAGTCTGGATAATTGTACTGTGCTTATATAAGATATTAACATTAGAGGAAGTTGGGTGAAACATATACTTGAAATTTTTGTACTATTTTTGCAACTATCCTGCAAATCTAGAATTATTTCAAAAGGCAAAGTTAAAAATAATCTGTGTGTGTGTGTCTGTAGGCAGTGGAGACAGAGACAGAAAGAGAGAGAGAGAGAGAATGAGCGAGAGAGAGAAATGTCACGAGAGTCACCAGAGATGTATGGCAGTAATCAAATATGACATGAGCCCCACTAAAAACCAACATGCTAAATAGCATAAAGGTGAATGCCCACCTACTGGAGATATGAGAAAGGCAAAGTAGGGGCATCAAGCCTCCTTAAATTACAGAAATACCATTGTATTTCTGATATCTAATCCACTGAAAGATAAACCGAAATGAAATTAGTCTAGTTAAACATGACAAGCCTGCACAGGTTTAGTGAAAGCAGACATGGGCAGGCGTTACCTCAAGACCAGAACAAACTCAAAAAGACAGGTGAAAACTCACCTTTACTGAGAAAGAAATGACCATTCTCCCAGAGTCTGAAGGTCCCCAGGATTTCAGAAACTCCTTTTTCTCTGATGTGTGAGGTTACCCATCCATGGAGATAGGTACAGAGCCGCAACAAAGGGTCTAATGGCTGAGTTTTTGTGCTACTATCTATTCTCTGTGTTGGTTACAATCTTACCAGCTCCGTTTTGTTGATCTTGGACTAATGCCCTCATGCTTAAAAGCCACTTCAAAAGATGGATTATTTAAATATCTTTGTTCTGACTTTTATTTTTTCATTCTGAAGAATTTTTCTATTATCTTATTGCTGCACTGGCTTTCACCTTTAATCCAGATGGAAAATATATGCCTAATGCAATACCCTGCAAATATTTTTAGCATCTGAACTTCTTTGCCAAGAGTAGCCATTTTAAAGGTGGAGTTTGATAACATCACTTTTGCTGATTAATGGTCTCCATGTTAGATAGATGAGTGTTAAGAGCTTTAAATTTGGCAAAATGACAAGACAGACAATAATTAAAGACTAGTAGAGAAAAGACAATTCTTTTCATTTCAGGTTGGACAAGAAAAAGAATAATAGTGGTAGTGAACCATGGGTACAATCTTTTGGATTAAAGAAAAATGGCTTTGTGAGTAGTGATTGTAAAAGTAGGGAGAGCAAAGAGGGTTTCTTTTGTGGCAGAAGAGTTCTAGTGTAGAATGATCATGAAATGCTTTTATTAAAAGTCAGTTAATGTCATATCTGCTAAGTCACATTTTGTTTTAGCCTGGGTTCCCTAGAATCTGAGGAAGGCTTATATACCAATGTATTGTTTTTTTTTAACATCTTTATTCAAGTATAATTGCTTTACAATATTGTGTTAGTTTCTGCTGTATAACAAAGTGAATCAGCTATATGTATACATATATCCCCATATCCCCTCCCTCTTGCATCTCCCTCCCACCCTCCCTATCCCACCCCTCTAGGTGGTCACAAAGCATTGAGCTGATCTGCCTGTGCTATGCGGCTGCTTCCCACTAGCTATCTATTTTACATTTGTATACCAATGTATTATTCAGGAGGATACAATCCTAGGGAAGCAAGAAGGAGGGAAAAAGGAAAGTGGGGCAAGGAAGGAGAGAGAGCATATATAGGTGATGAGCTGGCCACAGCTTCTCAAGAAAATCCAAGTAGTTCTCAGTTGTGTGGGAAGTTTTCAGAGAAGCCACACAGAGAAGCTCCTTCTATGCCCTTTCTCATTCATCATTGTGGGAGTAGTTTAGCAAATATAGGACTAGAATAACTGACCTCTTCCAGTGGGGGACCAGACACACCACTGGTTTATCATAGGCTTACTAGTTCATCTAGTAGCATGAGAGGAGAAAATGTAGGGAATGTTATCATTATTGGCAAACCCACTGCTATTGCTCATCTACACCGGGCTCTCCAACATCAATACAGCTAATGTTTTAGTCTCCATCAGCCACTCTGCTGCTTATAACCATTGGTATAGAGCTCAGGCATGGGAAAGAAGGGTGTTATGTATTAGCCCCTTCAATCTGTAATAGCTGTGATTATACTGTGTTATTTGATATTACATATAGGAGTCAGGGTGGGGAGAGAAGGGAGAGAGGCAGAATGTACCTATGGTTCACAATTTTGGACATAGTCAGTGGTAGAAAATTCTCACATTCTCATCCTTGGAACAAAGTTTTGATTTAAGAGGCAAAGTTCATCACAGCCAAGTCCAATGGATGTAGTGAATGACTTTGGTGTGGGTAACAGGGTTGCTTCTTCTTAGGATAGTGAAAAATAGTGTGAGACAATGAGAAGAAAATGCAGAATAAGAAGGGATTAAAAGGAATTGGATGGCTCTTGTGAATATTTCATATTCTAGTCCTGCCAGTGATTCCAACAGTATAATCCTAAAAATGTCTGAGTCAATGACAGCATCTTTGGAATAAGTATTTATTTGGTCTTTTAAGATGATTCTTTTGAAGCATAACAGTCATTTGGATATTCAAATTCTCTCTGGTATCTGTAAGGTCACCATATAATGTATTGTACCCAAAAGGGGCACTTTTGAGAGTGAAAAGGGTGCTATTAATAATTATGCTGGAATAAACTAACACAACAATGTAAAGCAATTATACTCCAATAAAGATGTTAAAAAAAAATGAGTGTGGGTGAGTCTGGGGGTGTTGGGGTGGAGAAAGTATAAAGCCATGTAAGCCATTTAGAAGAGCAATGCTAGAACTTTGCCCACTTAAGAGCATTCATGGGACTCCCCACCCCCAATTTGGAAGCTTTGCTGTAACGTGACCTCTCTAATCTAAATGGAGCGGCAAGAACAACACAGCAAACCTAAAGTCAGGCCTGGTACAGGGATTATGAAAATTCAAAGAACTAAGACCCTCAACATATAAGCACTTCAGGCCTACAGGATTGCTCCCTGATGAAGGTCCTAGACACAGAGCTCATCTGAGCTTCCCTAGCTGGCAACACCTCACATGGGCAGGGAATTAGGCACATCCACTGGGAGAGGACCCCTGGAATCTTGCTCCTGCTTTCTCTGGACGCTGTACCATGTCTCTTCTTCCTGTGCTAATCTTACGCCACACCTTTTCACTGTAATAAACCATAACTGTTAGTCTAACAAAAAAAAAATGATAATTATGCTGGAACAAAGGCACAAATCAGGACTGTACCAGGCAAATGGGGACATATGGCACCCTAGATATATGTAAAACATACCATTGTCTTTCCTTATAGTCACCCTTTTAAATACCATCAGACGTCTCTTTTTGAAGAATTTCCATTGTAAGGTCCTATGGAAGGAGAAACATTTACTGAAATCTCTTATTGAGATGATATCATATTTAGAGAGTAGGGAGGAACTTTATTCTTTTTATACCAGTGAAGGGGACCAGAATATGCTATCCCAAAATATGCCACTTTGGCATAAGAATTATTTTGAGCTAAAGGCAACTGAGAAGCAGCAGACCCAAGAAAAGCTTTTTACCTCCCCCAACTGCCTAAAAATAAGGTATAAATTTCCCCTTTGGTAAGGACATTTACATTTATATAGGAAATTTCCTTATTTCTTTTTGTAAAAATGTCTGTACCAGGCAGAGAGCTACTCCTAGAGCCAACTCTTATCACCTACGTGAGAGACTCTTATCTGCATACAAGATAACACTTATTTACCACACATTTCCTCCCCTCCCCTTCCCATAATTTACCTCCCCCACCCAGAAGTCACAAACCCCTTTTCCTTTGTTTAGCCTAAAATGGTATATAAGCCTCAATCATCTGGCCACCTACTTGAGCCACATTTTTCTTTGTAACTCCCTTGTACATCATTAAAACCGTTTTTTCTCTTGTTAATCCATCTTCTGTCAATTTGGTTTGCAGGCCCCAGACATTGAACCTAGAAGAAAGGAAGCAAAAATTTTTTCCTCCCCTACACCAGCTGTGTTGTCAACAAAAAATGCCAGAACAAATGTCAGAAAAGAAAAATTTAGTCAACTGACTGGAATTTAATTACTAGATGTTCTGACTGTATCATTCCAAGTGGCTAGTGGGGATGACATTTCTTCCCCAGGCAGCCTGAATTCCCTGGTTTTATTGGATCTAGATAAATTGTCTTAGTGTTACCCAAAAACTGGGTTTACCTTGTGGTGGGTGTTGAGCCAATAGACACAACCAAGCCAAAGATCAGGAGAAGGAAGGATTTATTATTACTTGCAGCAAGTAAGGAGAACACTGGGGATCTTTCCCAAAGCAGTATCTCCCCAACACCAAGAATGGGGAAGTTTTAAGCTAAGGGTATGAAACCAAGCAGGACCCTGTGGGGCTCCTGGGCATGGAAGCCTTTTCTGTGTCCCCCATTTCTTGTTTGCAGGGAATAGGCTTTAGCCTCCATGACCTTCCCTGAGTTCCAAAGGACAGGTTCAATCCGTTGCTAATCAGGTAAGGGAGGGGATGCAGAGACAAGGGAGGAGCAGTCAAGAAACAATAGTGCAGCCTTGGGGCAGGGTCCTGGTTCCACCTCAAGGGATACACAGAACAATATCTTTGAGTTCTTCTGAAGAACTAAAACCCCCAACAAACGGAAGATGTTAACTACTTGATGGAACATTCTTCATTCCAGGCAGAAGGTCACAGTTTGATAACACTGAGAACCACAGAAACTCATCAGGAGGCCACCTGAGGCCAGATTAAAGGAGTGCAGACCCTGCATACACCCTGATCCTTATCAGTAACCCCACCCTTGAACCATTGCTATAAAACTCCTCGCCAAATTCCCCCAGATTGGGACACACAGTTTTTGAGGGCATGAGTCCCGCTGTGTCCCCCTTTGCCTGGCAAAGCAATAAATCTATTCTTTTCTACTTCACCCAAAACTCTGTCTCTGAGATTCAATTCAGCACCGGTGCACAGAGGCTGAGTTTTCAGCATCAGGTACATGCATATTCATGCAGGGACTTGAGCAGAGGAGAATTCAGCATAGAATTGGGGAAAAGGTTGACAGAGTCCAAGTTTTAGTTGATTGAGATCAGGAGCGTCAACATCACCATTCCTTCTCCAGCTGGGTGGGGCCCTTAGTTCCTGAACTCAAAGATATATTATTATGTATATCCCTTGAGGAACCAGGACCCTGCCCCAAGGCTGCACTATTGTTTCTTGATCGTTCCTCCTTAGTTTCTGCATTCCCTCCCTTAAGATCATGAATTACTGAGACCTGTTCAAGGGCAAACACTGCAGCCAGGCTTAGATCACAAAATAGCTTAGGCCAAAATGGGTTCTCTTATGTCAAGAAAGCTATTCCTGGGTCTCCTTCTCTGGGAACCCCCTAATCTATCTGCTTACATAAGTGTCCTCAGAACTGATTGCACAGAGTTGTGGTAGACACTGTGATGTGCTGCCCAGATCCTCCTTCAGAAATGAAGAACTTGTTCCACAGCTACTGGGAGTGCTGCCTACTAATAGCTCTCAGTTCTCAGCCCCCTTCAGGGCTTGCCTTGGCTGAAAAAAAAAATTCCTTCACTCAAAGTGCAACTGGGGAAGCCCACATCCAATGCCTGAACAATGCAGGGGTTATAAAAGCCTGGCCCCCTTACATCAAGTAGAGAAGCTCTGAAGAGCTATCCCGATTCCAGTGCTCCCCAGGACATCAGCTGAAGGCTTCATTGAGACTGGCAGCTCAACTTCTCCCTCAACCCAGTCTTGTTTCTTTCCCCTCCTTTCTACAGGTATTGATCCCAAGAGCACTTCCTAATAAATACCCTGTATGCTGATCTCCATCCTGGAGTCTGATTCCTGGTGACCCCACACTGTGACAGTCAGTTTTAGTCTAACATTTGATCCATTCCGGTCTCAACTCCTGAGTAAAAGGCTCAGATTTATTCTTGGCTCACAAGTTCTACTTTCCATGAATGCCCAGATGGAGAGATTAAAGGCCTCTGCTCTTAAAGTTGCCACTCTCCTTTGAGGATAGACATTTAAGGAGGAATAATGGAAATATCTGTACAACTTCAACAATCAAAACAAACCCATTATGCATACTACAGCAACAGTCTTTGTAGCTTGGAAGCCACTTGACTCATCAGAATTGTTAGGTCCTACTCCCTGTCTCTCTATAAGACAGAAACTGTCCTATTCCAGGTGGATCCCTGGTGCCCTGCACATAGCCAAGAACAGAAGAGATACTTGGTAAATGTTTGTGAATGAATATATGCCTGGAGAGAATGATGAACCAACTTATGCAGTCCCCCAGGGCAGTGCTTGAGAGCCGTAGAAATGAAGTGTCCAGCTCAGGGTGAGAAGATGAGAGGAAAGAGCTGAAGAATTAAGTGAATGGGAGGCAAGTATGAAGGTCCATAAAAGGGAGACAGAAGACTGAATAAAATCGAGCCAGTCTTCTACTAAAGAAGGAAGTGTTCTGAAAGCTTAGTCACTCCTTAGCCTTCTCTCCCCTTAGTTACTTTTCACCATATTCTCACCTCCATTCAACCTACTAAAGTAAAGGAGCATATTACAGGCCCTGCTTTATTGCAGAATTATTTGTGGCATTATGAGAATTTGTCTATAGCATCAGAACAGTGCTGGTTAACTCTGAGTTCTTTTTATAGAAAACTTTTTCTACAGCAGTTGGAATTGAAATTGGAAACATGCAGGCCTCGAGTGTTAAGCTGGAGATGATGAGCAGGAAGTAGTAAATGAATAACTACCTTATTAGATCATATTCTCATTTTTACAACTCTTTAGAACAAAGACATTTGCAGCCACAAGACTTGTTACCTAGTGGTATAGTTGTGTCCAAGCCAATAATGATTGTACCAGGCTAAAAGCCTGTTCAAATCCATCACTGGTAAGTATAAAGAAACCTCAGACACTTCAGGATTTACTATAATTTTTTCTGGATAAACTATGACTTAGTAATGGAAATTTCTGAAAGTGATTCCAGGTATCAACTAACATAAAATATTTTAAACAATGGTGTAAATGGATTAGTGTTCTCTTGATCACAAATAAAATCTATTCTTTTTTTTTTTTTAACAGAAAAGACAACTAAGACCAATGCCTTTAGGGATCCTTTCAAACTCCCAAATGTCTAACTAGGGTTTCAAATAACAATGGATCAGAGAATGAACCAGCCCACCCCATGTCCATAAGTATGGACAACATACTTATTCACATTAACTATTACACTAGGCTGAATGAAATAATCCTGAATGCTCAGCAATATTAGTAGGGGCAGCTGTATTTGAAAGCTCTGACTACCTCTAGTAATTATGCTAATTACAGGTGTAAAAATTTTTTTCATAGTGTGTGTCATAAAATTCACTGTGAATGTTAACCACGTTTCATCTCATGTGGAGCATTAGACATGTGTGTTGATAGGGCAGGATAAAGCATAAAGCACTAATCAGGTGATTATAAAGCATGAGGCAAAAAAAAAAAAAAAAAAAAAAAGCATGAGGCAGAAAGCAAATAAGAGGGCACTTTCTACTGACAGCACTTAGAATTGCCCCATGAGATCACTCTGAAGAGTTCAGGTTCTAGTAAAATTATTTATGGTTAAGTGCTATAAGGCTATTCAAAGAATGTATAAACAATAACTAACTCTAATTTTTCATGGATGCTGTAATTACTTAAGAGTTCTTGTTTTTAGTTAACTTCTAAAAGTACAGGTTTATTTCAGAAATGGATTTTTGGGAATGCTTAAGAATTGCAATCTTAAAAAAATTAATAGTCAAATAATCTACCAACGAATGAATAGTAGTTCAAATTTAGTAAACTATAATTCAAGAAACTCTATTGTTCATAACTGCTCCCAGAATAGCTTAGTTCAACAATGTTCCAAGTTTACCCTATGACCGCACCCTTGCAGAGCTCTGTCAGCTACTTGCATTCCTACACCTGGGGGTGGAAGGAAATCATGTAAAAAGTCAATAATGAAAGGGGTGCAAAGCATTTTCAGAACCTGATTTTCCCCATTCCTTACCCTAGTGCTCAGAGCAAAGGGAGGGCAGAAAGAGAAAGAATACATACATTTCAAAGGAAACTATAAAAGTTTATCCACATTTAGATAACCCAGAAGGCATAAGTTTTACATAGGTCATGGAACCACCCACTTCCATTCAGGAGGTAGTCACACCTATTTTGTGTCCAAAATAAACCTATACAATTGTAGATATTGTGGAGGAGAAGGAGTCAAAGGTTAATACAGAGTGTTCAGAGGAAAAACTCATAAATATGCTCTTGGGGAAAATACTAGTACAAATGAATAAGAATCAGAAAATGTATTCTTCAATAATTGGTGGGAGAGAAATAAATCTCACAGAGTTTATATTTATTCAAAATGTATTTTCTCTTTTTTTTCCCCCAGCAAGCCAGAAGCATATGCCTCTTAGCACCATCATTGCCCTGTGAGATCTCACCAGAAGTACAGCTAAAAATGGGTTCATATGTACCTTTGGCAATAAAGATTTTTTTTAATTACAGCTGAAATTTGCTTGCATGCTTGTAACACAAAATTTAGCCAGGTTTACTATTACACCTGATGTTGTATATAAAACTGTGTGCTATTTTAAAAGCTCTGACAGAATTACAAAAATAACCATAGCACAGGAACTCTATGCTACCGTGATGAGTGAACATGTGAATTTCAGCTTACATTATTGGAAAACATTTCCCCTCATGTATTCTTGAAGGTTAATCTCCAATTTTATCTTCCCAGGAACAGTGCTGATATTAGAACAGAACCTATGAAGTTCTCCCCCAAGAAAGTACTCCCTTTTAAGTGGAGAGTAAAGAAAACTTCAGCTTTTTTCCTATTCCTTAAAGTAACAGCTTTTTTAAAAGTATAATTTACATACCATAAAATTCACCAGTTTTTAGTATACAAGTTAATGATATTTAGTATAAAGAGTCTTATAACTATCACTACAATCCAACTTAGAATATTTCCATTACCTCAAAAAGATCCCTTACACCCATTTACACTCATTCCCCATTCCTATCCCCAGCCCCAAGCAACCAATAATCTACTTTTAGTCTCTGTAGATTTATCTTTTCTGGACATTTTATATAAGTGGAATCATACAGTGTGTGGTCTTTTGTGACTGGTTTCTTTCACTTAGCATAGTGTCCTTGAGTTTCATCCATGTATCAGTACTTTGTTCCTTTTAATGGCTGAACATTATCCCATTGTATGGATATATTACATTTTGTTTAATCATTCAAAAGTTGGTGGACATTTGGAGTTGCTATTATAAATAATGCAGCTATGAACATTTGTGTACAAGTCTTTTTGTGAACATATGTTTTCATCTCTCTTGGGGAGATATCTAGGAGTGAAATTGCTGGGTCCTATGGTAGATTTATTTTAACTTTTTAAGAAACTGCCAAATTGTTTTCCAAACTGGCTCTACCATTTTACATTCCCATCAGAAATATATGGGGGTTCCAGTTTCTCCACATTCTCATCAACACGTTATTATTGTCTTTTTGAGTATAGCCAATCTAGTGGATGTGAAATAGCATCTCGTTGTTTTAATTTGCATTTTCCTAATGACTAATGGGATTGAGCATCTTGTTCATGTGTTTACAGGACTTTAGTATATGTATTTGCTGAAATGTCTATTTCAAAACTTTTACCTATATTTCAATTGGGTTATTTGTATTATTATTGAGTTGAAAGGATATTTCCTATATTCTAAAAACAAGTTCTATATATTTGATTTATTAATATTTTCTCCCTATCTGTGGCTTGCCATTTCATTTGCTTAGTTGTGTCTTTGAAGTCCAAAAGATTTTAATTCTGATAAAGTCCAATACATCATTTTTTCTTTGGGTGTCATATCTAAGAAATCTTGGCCTAACGCAAGGCCACAAAGATTTTTCTGCTATGTTTTCCTCTAAGAGTTGTTTTTTTGTTTCTTTGTTTCAGCTCTTACATTTAGGTTTATGATCTATTTTGAGTTAATTTTTGATTATGGTGTAAGATAAGAGTCGTTTATCTTTTTTTCATCTGTATATACAATCGTCCCATCACCATTAGTTGAAAAGACCATCGTTACCCTATTGGAATATATTGGTGACTTTTTCAAAAATCAATTGACCATAATTGTAAGGGTTTGTCCCTGGACCATCAATTATGTTCTCTTGATCTATAATATACCTATCCTTGTTCTTGTTTCTGACTTTAGAGGCAAGTATTCAGTCTTTCACCATTAATTATAATGTTAGTTCTAGGCTTTTCATAGATGCCTTTTATCAAGTTGAGGAAGTTCTCCTAGCTTGTTGAGAGATTTTATCAGGAATGTTGAATTTTGTCAAGTGATATTTTTGTGTCTTTTGAGATGATCATATGATTTTGTCCTTTATTCTATTAATATAGTGTATTAATTACTTAATTTTTGGATATTAAATCAACTTTGCATTCCTGCGATAAATCCCACTTGCCATGGCATATAATCCTTTTTATATGTTGCTGGGTTTGGTTTGATAATATTTTCTCAGAGATATTTGTGTATATATCCATGAGGGATATTAGCATAGTTTTCTTGTAATGTATTGTCTGATTTTGCTATTAGGGTACTGGCCCTGTAGAATGATTTGGCAGGTGTTTCCTCCTCCTATGTTTTATGGAAAAGTTGTGAAGGACTAATACTATTTCTTGTTCAAGGGTTTGGTACAATTTACTAGTAAAGTCATCTGTGTCTGGACTTCACTTTGTGGGAAGATTTTTATTTACTAGGTCTGGGCCTATATATATTTTCTATTTGTTCTTCAGTAAATTTGGGTAATTTGTATCTTACTGGGAATGTGTTCACTTCATCTAAACTGTAACATTTATTGACATAATTTTGTTCACAGTTTTGCCATATAATCCTTTTAATATTTGTAGTTTAATAGTGGCATCTCCTCTTTCATTCCCAATTTTTGTAATTGTCTTCTCCTTTTTATTGGTCAGTCTAGCTAAGGTTGGTCAATTTTGTTGATCTTTTCAAAAAACCAACTTCTGGCTTCAATGATTTTCTCCATTTTTTTTTTCTGTTTTCTGTTCCACTGATTCCTGTTCTAATCTTTATTATTTCCTTACTTCTGCCTGCTTTTGGTTTAATTTGCTCATATTTCACTAGTTTCTGAAGGTGAAAGGTGTGGTTATTTATTTGAGATCTTTCTTCTATTCTAAAATAGGTGTTTATAACTATAACTTTCCCTCTAATCACTGCTTTGGCTGCATCCCATACATTTTGATATGGTGCATTTTGTTTTCATTCTGCGCAAAGTATTTTCAAATTTCTCATATGATTTCTTCTTTGACCTATGACTTATATAGATGTGTGTTGTCTAATTTTCGAATATTTATGGATTTCCCAAATTTCCTCCTGTCATTTATTTATAATTTGATTCCATTTTGGTTGTAGGTCACACATTAATTTATGGCTGGATGCCATTCTGTTGCTTGTCCCAACCAGTAATGTAATCTCAGTCTAGCTGTGATGTTGTTCTTCTCTGATTGTTTGCCACTGAAATTGGCATTGTTTTTGACAGTCCCCCAGGCATAGAATGCTGCAAACAAGTCATCATTCTTGCACGGCTGCAGAGCACAACATGCCCACCTAGGTAGGATTATGGAGCTAAGGGGAAGGAATTGGAGACGTACAAGGCTAAAACACCAGAGACTCTTACTGTTTTTATAGATGTTCATTAAATTTTCATAAATAAACACTCTTTGATTTGTTCCATGTCTTTAGTCAATTTTCAGAGTCTTTAAAAGGTAAATTTTGACAATCGTGCCCAGTTTAGCATTGACTTTTGGAGAGAGGCTTATTCAGCCTTTCTAGAAGCCCTGCAGAATTTCAGCTTTTTAGATAAGTAAGACAGTCTAAAGGCCAGATGGCTTTGGGACATTTTAGTTATTTTGGTGCAATCAGTACTTAAATTTTACTAATTTCTTTAAGACTTTTTTTAGAGTGAGTAAATTGGCCATAGAATTATTTTTAGAATTCAACCATTATTGTCACTTACTAAGGATTTGCTATGTGCCAGGCACTTGGCATAACTTATACTCAGTACTAAAAACCTTCCTTTAATATATTATTATTTCACTTTATAGATAAGGAAACTGAGACTTTAAGTTCTTTGCCTAAGAACTCACAATGAATAGGTCCTGGATCTGGGATTTGAACTCACAAATACCTGACTTCAAAGCCATTCCTTTCCATACACCATTCTACAGAACTAAGCACTACCAGATATATTTCTCCCCAAGACATAATTGCAGGTTACTAGATGAATCTTGGATAAGAAGTAAATTTAGATCATTAATAGAATTGGCATTTATCTACTTGGTGGGACATTAGAGGATAAAAAAATGCCATGTAAACTAAAATAACTTCTAGTGCCTGCAATTTATTCTATTAATTTATTAGTCAGTTTTTTATGAATGATTTATGCTCTGCCTACTTCAGAAGACTAGAAGTGACTTAGGAGAGTCTTTAGATGCAATGATTTTAAACATTTTGGGGTTCATACATCATTGAAGATCAGATAAAGTCTCTCCCAGAAAAATGGAAAAATATATACCCAATTGTGAATAATACTTCTAGGAGTACATGGGCTCCAAAAGTCATAAACTCCAGTTTGAGAACTCTTGCTTCAATAATGGGGATGAAACCTAGAGCAACTGCTTGCCCATACAACACCTTTGTCAAGTATTAGAAGAAGGCAGCCATCACAATCAAATGCCCCTGTACAATAAAAAACCTGCACGGCTGTACATGATGATCCTGAAAAAGACCGTGGACTTCCTAATGAAGGTGTCTATGCTTCCTTTGTTTTGTATCCCTAGTTCCCAGCACAATACCTGGTACACAATTATGTTTGATTCATGAATAAATGATTACTAAAACACTTTATTCCAAAATAAGATATGACTTAAAATGCCAATGACCTGAGAAAGGTAACAGTGAGTCTAAAATTTAGAGTAAGGGTTAAGTCCCTTGTCTGTTCCTTTGAGATGGACTAGGAAGGTCACAATGTAGAATTTGGGCGTT
Source organism: Eschrichtius robustus (assembly GCF_028021215.1). Lineage (NCBI taxonomy): Eukaryota > Metazoa > Chordata > Mammalia > Artiodactyla > Eschrichtiidae > Eschrichtius > Eschrichtius robustus. The sequence goes on from NC_090845.1 coordinate 43,252,557, forward strand.
TCAAAAAGACTTTCACCCAGGCCTGAGTCAGACAGGATCTTAGTCACCTAGTTCTTTTCTGAAGAAACTAGTGAATAAAGAGTGAAAGAATAACTTACTTGTGGGTTGTCACAGATTAAGTAGACCTCCATAGATAAAAACAACACAACTTTAGCAGTGCTAGAGCACCTTAGTGTTTTCCACATCTCTGCAAGTTCATTTTGCTTCCATGTAAACTATTGATTTACATTGACTCATAACAGCTTCTACAGGCAAACACTTAGAGAAAGTCGAATGCAGGTATGTTGGGTTCCATGTACTCAGAGGTCTCCAATCATCCTGTTCATGGAAGGCTGTCAGGGCAGCCAGCATACCTTCTGACCTTCAGTTTATTTTCAACACTCTTATAGGCATTGCTGAATATATCATATTGAATCCCCAAACTTCTGATTTTTACAATTCAATTCAGCAAACATTTATTGAGGGGCTACTATATGCCAAGCATGGTCTTAAGATCTAGAAATATAACATCTGTGATTAATGCATTATTGACCACAGGGGAAGGGCTAATGAAGCAACATTCAACTGCTATGAAATTCCAGGTGCTTATTGGGGCTCCTCAACACCTAAGTGATAAGTTGTCCTGCTTATCCACCACCAAGACACCTTGGGGATCTCCTTTGGTAGCACTGGCCACATTAGTTTAATGGCTAATTTCCTATTATACTGGGAGACTCATACTCTCTTATTCACTATTTTATCTCTTACATCTAGTATAAAGAATGCTACAGAGTGGTACCTAATAAATGTTTGTTGAATAAAATACATATTAAAGCAGGTTAAATATTTTCTGATGGCAAGATTATTTTCTAAGCGTAAAGAACCAGCATTCTGGAGAGAAGGGAACACAATAGAAGGTAGGGGTTAAGGCAGAACTGTTTCTCTCTTAGGGCAATTAGACCATAAGCCTTCATTCCCAGCAATATTTCTTAATGTTGTATCTCTAGCACTTTAGTTTTTTATTCAGTCAGCTGTTTTCTATTGACAGGACCTTCTAGGCTTAAGAACTAACTATACATAGATATTTTAAAGAAACCTATACTTTGTCCACCTCTAGGAAAGGAGAGTTTGGTGGGCAGACTCTAAAATGACCCCAGCCTCCTGATATTTACACCCTTGCATGATCCCCTGCCCTCAAGTACAGGTGGGACCTGCTTCTAACAAACAGAACACAGCAAAAGTGATGGGATATTGGGACTTCCCTGGTGGCACAGTGGTTAAGAATCCGCCTGTCATTGCAGTGGGCATGGGTTTGATTCCTGGTCCAGGAAGATCCCACATGCCATGGAGCAACTAAGCCCGTATGCTACAACTACTGAGCCTGTGCTCTAGAGCCTGCGAGCCACAACTACTGAGCCCACACACCCTAGAGCCCGCGCACCACAACTACTGAGCCCATGCACCACAACTACTGAAGCCCCCGCTCTGTAGGGCCCGTGTGCCGCAACTACTGAGCCCGTGTGCTGCAACTACTGAAGCCTGCATGCCTAGAGCCTGTGCTCCACAACAAGAGAAGCCACTGCAATGAGAAGCCTGCTCACTGCAATGAAGAGTAGCTCCCACTCACCGCAACTAGAGAAAGCCCGTGCGCAGCAATGAAAACCCAATGCAGCCAAAAAAAAGTGATGGGGTATCACTTTTGTGATTATGTTACATAAGATTGTAACTTCTGTCTTGCTAATTGACTCTCTGACTTGCTTGCTTTGGTAAAACAAACTGCCATATTTTGAGTTACCCAATGGAGAGGACTAGATGGCAAAGAACTGAAGACAGCCTCTGGCAAATAGCAAGCAAAGAATTGAGGTCCTCAGTACATCAGTCTTAGAGGAAATAAATCCTGCCAACAACTACATGGTCTTGGAAGCAGATCATTCTGCAGTCAAGCTTCCAGATGAGACCTCAGTCCTGGCTGACATCATGATGGCAGCCTTATAAGAGAGTCTGCATCAGAGAACCTAGCTAAGCCATGCCCAGATTCCTGACCCACTGAAATTGTGAGACAATAAATGTTCATTTTTTAAGGTGCTAAATTTGTAGTAAATTGTTATGCAGCAATAGATAATTAATACAGAGGGGTAGCTTATTTTTTGCATTTTCCTTTAGGCAAATAACTTTTGTAGCATTATATTCCATCTGTCAGTTTTGTTCTGGGATTCAATAGCAAGAAGAGAGAACAGTATCCAAAGTGATAAATAAATTTCAAGGCTAATAATATCAATAGCTATTAGCAGAACTGCTAGAATCTCAGTAAGAGAATGGAAATGTACGGTCACAGAAAAAGAAAGAAAGAAAAAAGAGGAATAGCAAAACTCTTCTTTATGGATCATAAAAGGAACCACCTGAAGACTTCAGTTTCAGGCCAAGAGGGTATAATGATGCCAGGATTTAACCTACACATTGAAACAACTAAAACATAGACTTGTCATATGAAATAGCAATTTGTAAGACACTGTACGTCAGAAAAAAAAAGGACTGTGATCTATGAGAGATGGAAAACAAAGAAAGTGAGCCCTACAATTTTCCCAGCTTACTGCTTTGAAGGATTTTCCAAGCCATGCTTCAGGAAGGGGAAATGCAAGCAGAGTCCAGGGATTTCCTGAATCAAAGAGACAAATCTGAGAGCCTGGGGACACCAAGGCAACTAAAGTTCTCATGAAAGAGTACTGAAGAGGAAATGACTGCCCACAAAACGTTCTGGAGATCTGCAGATGGTCCCCCTGAAGTATTCAGCTTAGTAATGATCAGTGTATATGTGTGAGGAAATTACCTGAAGCCAAGGAAGAAACCACCTAAAAGGATTAGAGACAACGTGCCAAGCCCTCACATAGGGCTGGTAATAGTGCCTGTTCCCACCATCCAAACTGAAAATTCTCAAAATTCACAGAGCATTGTTTTTTTTTTTTAAACATTGTCTTTTTTTTTTTTTTTGGGGGGGGGCTGCTTTGGGTCTTCGTTGCTGTGCGTGGGCTTTCTCTAGTTGTGGTGAGTAGGAGCTAATCTTTGTTGTGGTGTGCAGGCTTCTCACTGCAGTGGCTTCTCTTGTTGCAGAGCAGGAGCTCTATGCATGCAGGCTTCAGTAGTTGCAGCACGCGGGCTCAGTAGTTGCAGCACATGGGCCCTAGACCGCGCAGGCTTCAGTAGCTGTGGTGCGTGGGTGCTAAAGTGCAGGCTCAGTAGTTGTGGTGCATGGGCTTAGTTGCTTCATGGCATGTGGGATCTTCCCAGACCAGGGATCGAACCCATGTCCCCTGCATTGGCAGATGGATTCTTAACCACTGCACCACCAGGGAAGTCCCATAGAGCATTGGTTTAAGTATAGAGAGGGGTCTTGCCTCAGTAGTGGTGATTAGTCCTAGAGTGAACACATCTTTTGTTCTGACTATCAAATCTTAAAAGGAAGACCCAAAACAATCAAACAGTTTCCAAGTAACTTAACTGCATACCTGAACAAAGCTCAAAAATACTATTAGGATACAAAAATATCTGGCACATAAAGAGGTAAAATTCACAATATCTGGCATCAAATATAAAATTATCAAGAAAATATGACTCAAAATAAGGAGAAAATTCAATCTGTCAAAACTGACAGAGAAGAGACACAGATGTTAAGATAGTAGAAAAGGATATTAGAACAGCTTGTAACTGTATTCCATATGTTCAAAAAGAAAAGTGGCTATGTGAAAAATATTAAAAGGCCCAAATAAAACTTCTAGAGATGAAAATTATAATGTGTGAGACAAAAATAATATACTGGATGGGATTAATGTCAGATTAGAGACTGCAAAAGAAAAAAATAGTGAATTTGAAAACATAGCTATAAAAATTATCCAAATGCAACACAGAGAGAAAAAAAATATTTTTAAGGAAAAAAAGGAGGTAAAGAAGAAAACAACAGAGCATCATTTAGCTGTGACTTCAAGCGGCCTAATGTATGTGCAATTGGAGTCCCTGAGATGGGGAAGAAAAGTGGGGAGAGAAACATATTTGAAGAAATGATGGCCAAATTTTTCCAAATTTCCTGATCAAAGAAACTTAACAAACCCAGTCACAAGAAACATGAATAAAACTACACCAAACCACATCATAAACACATTTCTGAAAAACAATGAGAAAGGTAAAATCTTAAAAGCAGCAAGAAAAGGAAAAACATTATGTATAGAGAACCAATGATAAGGATTACAGCAAATTTCTCATCAAAAACTATGCAAGTGAGAAGACAGGAAGCAATATTTTTAAAGTACTAAAAGAAGAACAACTCTTAACCTCGAAATCTATATCCAGTGAAAATGTCTTTCAAAAACAAAGGAAAAATAATTTTCAGACATACAAATGATAAAACAACTCATGACCAGCAAACTCACACTACAAGAAATGTTAAAGAATATCCTTCAGACAGAAAGAAAACAGTATCAGATGGAAATATGGATCTATGCAAAGGAATGGTAAATACATGGAAAAACATATAAGATTTTTTTCTTATTTAAATCTCTTTAAAAATTGCTATTTAAAGAACAATAATAATAAATGGAGGTGGACTTTGTAACATATGTAAAAGAAAACTGTACGGCAATAATAGCACAAAAATTGGGAGGGGAAAAGTAGAAGCATAGTGTTGTAAGGTTCTTATACTCTAGGAGAAGCGGTACAGTGTCACTAGATGGTAGATCGTGATAAATTAAAGATGCATACTATTACCCTAAAGCAACCACTAAAATAACAAAAAAAAAGAAGTCTACCTACTAAGCTATTCAGGAAATAAAACACAACAATAAAAAATAAATACTCCAAAATAAGATAGAAAATAAGGAAAAGGGAACAAAGAGGAGATGGAACAAATGGTGGTAGCTTTAAACCCAACCATATCAATAATCACATTAAATGCTAAAAGTTTGAAACACCCCAATTAAAAAACAGAGATTGTGAGATTGAATTAAAAGGCAAAACCCAATTATATGCTGCCTATGAGAAATGAGCTTTAAATATAAAGTCACAAGTAGTAAAAGAACTGAAAAATATGTTCTATCATAACAATAAGCAAAAGAAAGCTAGAGTGGCTGTATTAATATCAAGGTAGATGTCAGAGCAAAGAATATTACCAGGGATAAAAAGAGTCATTTCAAAATGATACAGTGGTCAACTCATCAAAAGGACACAGCAATTCTAAATATGCACCTAATAACAGAGCTTTAAGATATTGATACATGAAGAAAAAACTAACAGAACTGCAAGGAGAAATAGACAAATCAACAATTATAGTCTGATATGTGAATACTTCTCTCTCAATAATTGATAGAACTAGTAGACAGAAATTTAGCAAGAATATAGTATACTTGATCAACATGATCAACTAACAACATGATTGGCATTTATAGAACATCCCACCCAACAATATCAAAATACACATTCTTTTCAATTGCAAATGAAACAGCTACCAAAATAAACTGTTTTCAGAGAAAAATACATTAAAACAAACAAAAGGAATTAAGTCATACAAAGTATGTTCTCTGACAACAATGGAATTAAATTAGTAATCAATAACAGAATAATATCTGGAAAATCCCCCAAATATTTGGAAACCAAATAATACACTTTTAAATAATCCATGAATCAAAGATGACATCAAAAGTGAAATTAGAAAATATTTTGAACTAAATTAAAATGAAGACATAACATATCAAAATTTGTGAGGTGTTACTTAAACAATACTTTGGGGAAATTCTTTAGCATTAACTCCTATATTTGAGAAAGAAGAATGGTTTCAAATCAATGACCTCAGCTTCTACCCAAAGAAACTAGAAAAAGAAGAAAAAATTAAGCTCAAAGTAAGTAGAAGAAAGGAAATAAATCAACAAAAACAAAAGCTGGCTGTTTGAGATGATCTAAATCTAAAATTTAAAAGACTGACCACACTAAGTATTGGTGAAGATGTGGAGCAACTATAACTCTCATACATTGGTGATCAGAATGTAAAATGGTACAAACACTTTGGAAAACCATTTGGCAGTTTTTTCAAAAGTTAAGCATGCACTTACTGTATGACACAGCCATTCCATTCTTAGGTATTTATCCAAGAGAAATGAAAGCATATGTCTATTCAAAGATTTGCACATGAATGTTCAAAGCAGCTTTATTTATAATAGCCAAACCAACCCAAGTCTCCATCAACCAATGAATGGATAAGCTGTGCATTCAACAGAATACTACCCAGCAATATAAAGGAATCAACTATTGATACAAGCAACAACATGGATGAAGCTCAAAATAATTATTTTGAGTGAAAGAAGCCAGAAAAAAAGAGTGCATGCTTTATGATTCCATTTTCATAAAACTTTAGAAAATGCAAACTAATATACTTTAGACTTTTGGGGGTGATGGATATGTTCATTGCCTTGATTGTGGTGATAGTTTCAAAGATATATATACATAAATTTCACAGATATATATATAAATTTTTACAAAATGATAAAATGTATATATACATTTTATCATTTTGTAAAAATTTATTAATTGCATGGTTAAATTATATGCAGTTTATTGTATGTCAATTATTCATCAGTAAAGTTTTTTTTAAAGAGAAGCCAAAAAATATTGGCATTGAACACTTGAATGGAAGACCAGATGGGGAAAAAAGAGCCTCTTGGTATGGGCATTCAACAAAGAAGATAAATATCCATCATTTATTGCAAAGGAGGTAAATTTTGAAACATTTACAGGTATGAAAAGGGGAAAAATATAAATTATATGTATAACATTGATTTTTACCAATGTAATTTATGTCAAGTATCATATTTTCCTTATTAAAAAAATAATCCACTGAAGTGTACATTCCTTATAAAGCTAACATGATGAACCCTACATGGAAAAGCACACCCTGCCTGTTACAAAATCCAGATTTACAAATGCATCACATTTTGCTCCTAAACAATCTGGAGATTTGTCTTCAATGCATAATTAGTTAGGAAGGGCAGTTTTGAAGGTACCTTCCTAAAGGACTAGTCAAATCTTTGAAACTGGGACAGATCAAACTCTTAGGCAGGGTTCTGTCTCACTGGTGCTAAATACTTTCCTCATAATATCCCTTCAGAATAATCATTATTGTCTCCATTTTGCAGATAAGAAAAACTGAGGCTCAAGAACAGTAATTTTCTCTGGCTCACTCAATTGCACCAGAGGGCATCATGAAGCTTTGTATTAGATAGGCTAGATTATAAAGTCTAGGATATTCACACAAAGAGCTCTCTACTCATGTTATCCTATTTAATGATGATAAAAATTCTGAGTGATTTTATCATTTCTGACTTACAGATGGGGAAACCAAGCCAGAAACGGATCAGTGCTGGTGAGTCAATGAAGAGCTGTGGGTGGATTACAAAGATGATAACGCCATAAACAAGCCCAACAGCCAGATGAGTTTCAGAAGCAGAAGAGATGGGGACCAAGGAGATGGTAGAGGTACCCAGGCTACAGATGGGGACCAAGGAGATGGTAGAGGTACGCAGGCTACAGTCCAGAGACAATTTGCCAGAAAAGATGATTTGGCTGTAGCTGCCTTTTATTTCCATTTAAGACCCTCGAGAGCATCCCACTCTATTTCTTAAGGGAACACTGTTGATTTCTGACAATGTTCTAATAGATTCATGGAGATGGATCTGTGATTGGGCCTGGACCAGCCTTCATGTCCTTCTCTGAGTCCTTTACTACAAAACAATCCTAAACCCCAGAACAGAGATACCTCTGTTTAGCATTTACTTCATCCATGTTATCCCATGGTAAATTATTTGTATGCAGGAATCCCAGGATCTTGGCTTTATTTAATTTTTTGTTCAAAGACAAGAAAAGATATAAAATTTTTGAAAAGAATATCCCAAGAGAATTTTACCTCAGCACTTCTTAATTTGGAAGATCAAAACCTTTACCTCCAAAATGATAAAGTCTGTAGTTACCAATGAGAATTGACAACATATTAAAGGGCATTGCCTATATAGAGTTCTCTTCACCTGAGAGGGATTTGAAACAAAAACTAAAGTTCTTTGGGTGCAGTTTTGTTGATCATTTTAAAAAATGCATGCCTATATTGTAGAAATTCAAATGATAAGAGAACCACTTTATAAAGCTGAAAACAATAATAATAGCAATTTTTTGAATGTCACTAAATGCCAAGAAGTTATATACATGCTCTTGATTAATCCTCACAATAATCAGGTAAAGTATGCATCATTATCTTCACTTGCAGGGAAGGACATGAGGTTCAGAAGGTCATATGACATCTTCAAGTCCACATGACTGATATATATCAGAATAAGGATTCAAACCCAGCTTTGTTTGGCTCCAATCCCCATATCTCACTACCACCCTGGTACTGGGGGAAAGAGCTACTTCTGCTCTATTTCCACTTTCCTGATTAGACATGTTTCAGAGGATGTGAACTGGTCAGTGTATGGCTGAAACAATAGGAAATTCTCTGGTTAGAAAAGATCATCAAATGCTGCATGGCTTTAGGAGGAACCACTTGGCTTTGGGCGTCCATCTTTCCTTGTCTCCAAATTAGGTCTAATGGTGGATATTGTGGAAATATGGGCATTGAAATTGGTTCATGTCATTTCAGGAAGATGCATGTTGGACTGATCCACCTATACAAGTGTCAAAGGTCCCTCTCAGAACCCTGGTGAAGTGCCTGGGGTTTTGCCATTTGTTCACAGACTTAGCATCAATATTTATTAAATTCTTTATGTGGATTATCTCATTTCAGCCTCATGTAATTTGACAAGATGGCAGTGTTTCTGATGAGCAACAGGGCAGAGAGCGGTTGAGTGATTTGCCTAAAGTCACATAGGTAGAAATTATAAAACCAAGATTCAAACTAGGTCAGTCTGACTTCAAAATCTACCCCCAGACATCATGGCAGTGTTGCTGAAAGCATGGTTGTTTTCGGAATTACACAGCAGGGCCATCTGTCAAGGGGAAGGGGGTGCGTAATCACACAGATTCTTGGGCACCACTCAGACCCACAGCAATAACATTCAATCAGCTGCACTTGAAAGTGTGAAGACCATGATGCTCTTCACTGAAGCCCTGTTCCTTGCCTGAGCATCTCAGAAGTGCCTGCTCGTGCCTCTCCTCCCCCACTGCTGCTCACACACACACCTGCTGGTCACTCTCTGCTGGCTCCCTATGTTGCTGTCAGCTCTGGGCACAAACCCTGTCACCCTTCCCATCTTATATGCGTTCTCCCCCAGCTGTCATCAGGACCCAGCCCCTTACTGTCAGTACCATGTCCCCAAGACATGGCAAGCACAGTCCTGTGAAACTAAGGACTGCACATCTCAGAGAGTAAGGTTGACTGGGTGTTGGATTGTTTAGAGCTGCTGGGGCCGATATGCTTGGGCACCAGAGCCCCGGAAAGAAGAATCGCAGTGAGCTCTGGTACCAGGCACTGTGATCAACGCTGAGTATATGGATCAACACGATTCCATATAATCCCCCCCTCAGCCACACCAAAAGGTGGGTTTCATTATATCCAGGAGGAGAGCCATGAGGTAAAAGAGGTGAAATAATCTCCCAGCATCACATGCGGTGTCTGATATCTTCCATTTGCCTCTCCAGATCCACTCCCCCACTTGTTCTCTGTCCCAAAGTCTGAATGGTCCCTTTGCCCAACTAGGTTCAACCAATGGGTGTCCTGGCAGGCTATGGGAGGGAAGGAGGAGAATGAGGTCAGGGTAGTTATTCCCTGGCTTCCTCCCTGCAGGGTCCTTTTAGGCTGTTTGCAGCCCTCAACTGAAGGTCACAGTTCCTGTCAGATGCCCCTCTCTGGGTTATTGTAACCACTCCCTTCTCATTCTTTCAGGCCCAGGAGTAGTAACAGCCACGCCATGAGTGCACTATCCCATGTGGTTCTCCTATACCCTTCCCACACCTGTGCAAATTGTTCTTTTTTTAAGCTTTCCTGAAATCATCCTACTTTGAGTGTGCCTGGGACCCTGACTGACACACATGGTTATGGAGTCATGGAGGTAGGATTGGAACCCAGACCTAGTCTGGCTCCAAAGCCCGTATTTTTACCACTACCCTGTTCTAATACTTTGACTCCTAACCAGAGAAGATCCAAAGAAAACACCACACATCTTGCTCATTCATTTCAATTCAACATTCACAGAACATCGGCTGTGTGTTAGGAATCATCTGAAATCACAGACAAGTTGCTAAACCTTTCTGAGCCCACTTTATCCATTTCTATGAAGTATGAATAGAATTATCTACCTAAATTGTAAGATTGTTCTTAGGCTAATATAATATTCTTTATAAACATGACAGGAAAAGAATGCTACTCATTTTTCAGTCAGAACTTTCTACAATACCTGATTCATAGTAGGACTCCAGTAAATGTTATTTGAATGATTGAGTACCTGGATGGATGGATGGATGGATGGATGGATGGATGTACAGACGGACAGAATATGGTTGGGTTTTGTATTTAGACATGCTAGAGATGTGTAATGTATGTATTAACTTCCTCTTCCATTGGACTTTGAGCATTCAAAGGGCAAAAGGCTTCCCCACTCCTGTGTGGGGCACTTCTCTTTCCACTTTAAGACTAAGAAGGCTGGGAAACGAGATGAAGTCCGAATCTGCTACACTGGCCCAAGGATCATCTTCCTGAAAATGAATGGACCAAGTCTGTACTTATGCAAAAACTTTACATCAATTTTAAAACCATCCATGGAACTTTTGCAGATACTTGGAGAAAGACTCAAAATGTGCTCAAACACTCAATAACTTCCAACACAGCATTTTAATGAATTACGGTAAATGCAAATTGATCAGGAGCATATGGATTTCATTTATTCTTAAGGACGTGCATTTAAACATTTAAGGAGAAAATGTGTCTTTTGAAACATATTCTGGACTATGTCCAGTGTAGCACATTTAAAACAAATTTTCAGATTTTAGATGTATCCAGATCTCTGGTATGCTCACTCGGGCGTTATCAAGAGATGCAGATGGAAAGTTATTTTTATTTTTAAAATGACATTCTCAAAAAGAGCTAGGAATTGGAGTCCTGGCCTGACCATTTAACGTGTGGCCTTGGCAAAGCCTCTTACCTCTCTGAGACTGTTTCACACTTGTGAAAACCGTATAATACCTTGTGCACTTCACCTGCTTTTTGTGCGGATCAAACGAGATGGTTTATGTCAGAATCTGGTGGCTGGGGACTTCCCTGGTGGTGCAGTGGTTAAGAATCCACCTGCCATTGCAGGGGACACGGGTTCGAGCCCTGGTCCGGGAAGATCCCACATGCCGCAGAGCAACTAAGCCCGTGCGCCACAACTACTCAGTCTGTGCTCTACAGCCTGCGAGCCACAACTACTGAGCCCACGTGCTGCAACCACTGAAGCCCGACTGCCTAGAGCCCGTGCTCCGCAACAAGAGAAGCCACTGCAATGAGAAGCCCATGCACCGCAACGAAGAGTAGCCCCCGCTCGCCGCAACCAGAGAAAGCCTGCACACAGCAACAAAGACCCAACACAGCCATAAATAAATAAATAAATAAATAAATAAATAAATAAATAAATAAATAAATAAATAAAAGAATCTGGTGGCTGGTAAAGTGCTACAGAAATTAAACAATTATTTGCTGCCATGCACACAGTAGACACTTTATAAATACTTGCTTTTCTCATAAATATTGATTTTAATTATGAAACAAATGACTTCCCTTTTCTTTGTATTTCCCTTCTATCATCACACACTCAGTTTAGAGTTCACTTAACTCTCACCTACTTGGCTGAACTACACAGGGATGCTTGTTGCTGGTTTTTGACATTAGTTTCTCAGATTCCCAGATTCCCTGGAAGGAGCACTGATCAAGCTTTATTCAATTAACACAAAGAACTTCCACTTTTATCCTTCTAGTATTGCTTATTAAAATATATTCTACTGATAATTTTGCTGATCAGCTCTGGCCCAGGGCAGGATAAACTGTGCCTGCCCCAAACTGCACCAACTTATTCAAGGGCATTTGTGTGGTACAACGTTGATTTATCTTTGCTGTTCCAGTAGCTGAGTCCTTTGACCTAGAGTAATCTCAGGTGTGGAAGGCAGCCATTCAGAAATTCCGGAAGCTGTTATCTCTAGGATACTTTGTTCCTCAACCCCAAAGACAAAATTTTTGTTTTGGGTTATTTTTCTTTTGCTTGAATCTCTGCTGCATCTGGACTCTTTCAGAGAGACATTTTTTAACTTTTTATTTTAAATTTAGATAGAGATAATTTTAGATATAGAGAAATGTTGCAAAAATAGTAAAAAGAATCCCCATGTGTTCTTCACCCAGCTTCCACTAATGTTAACATCTTACATAACAATAGTACAACTACCAAAACCAAGATATTGATGTTGGCACAGTAGTATTGACTGAACTACACACTTTATTTTTATTTCACCAGTTTTTCCACCAATGAACATTTTCTGTTCCGGGATACAAATGGGTATTCCAAATTTCATTTAGTCATCATGTCGCCTTCGTCTCCTCCAGTCTGTGACATTTCTTCACTCTTTCTTGTCTTTCATGGCCTTACCACTTTTGAAAAGTACCAGTCAGTTATTTTGTGTAATGTCCCCCAAATTGGATTACTGTGATGTTTTCTCATGATTATACTAAGGATATGCATTTTTGTCAAGAGTATCACAGAAGTGATGCTATACCTTTCTCAGTACATCATATCAGAGGATCTTATGACTGGTGATGTTAACCTTGATCACTTGATTAAGGTATTATCCGCTGAGTTTCTTTACTGTAAAATTATTATTTTCTCTTTGTAGTTAATAAATATCTTGGGAGAGATACTTTTAAGGTACAGAAATATCCTGTTTCTCCTCAAACAGTTGTTGACTAATTCTGGCATTCGTTAGTGGGTATCTTGCTTGCAACAATTATTACTGCAGTCTTCTAATAGTGATTTTGTATTTCCTTTATACCTTCTACATATATTAATTGTAATTCTTCTGTAAGGAAGAGTTATCTTTTTCCCCTATTCATTTATTTATTCAATCAATCATTTATTTACATCAGTCTGGACACATGAGTATTTATTTTATCCTGTGGTTTATGATTCAATACTATTGTTATTCATTTTGTTGCTCAAATTGCTCCATCTTTGGCCATTAGGAGCTTTTTCAGGTTGGTCTCCATGCTCTTTTGACAAGTCCCATACTTTTTAAAGAACTTCCTTATTTCCTGGCACACAAGATGCTCCAAGTTCATCTTGTGTTTTCCTTTTCTCAGCTCTGGAATCAACCACTTCTACAAGAAGCCCTGGTTCTTTTTATTGAAGAATGATGTTTTAGAAACCAAGATCTGTGTGCTAAGGTGTTTGACTGCTTATAGGCACCCCCCCTTCTCTCTCTCTCTCTCTCTCTCTCTCTCTCTCTCTCTCTATATATATATATATATATATATATATATATATATATATATATATATATATATATATATATATATATATATATATATATAAATTGACTATAAATGTTCACATTTAGAGTCAATTGATTTTCAACAAGGGTGCCAAGACAAGTCAATGGGGAAAAATAATCTTTGTAAAACAGTCTTATAGTCCCTCAAAAAGCTAAACACAGACTTACCATTTGACCCAGCAATTCCACTCCTGGTTACATACCCAAGAGAAATGAAAATCTATGTACATATAAAAACTTGAATGTTCATAGCAACAATATTGCTTAATTTTGATACCTTAGAAGATTTTAGAGAAATCTTTCTGTGATTGATTTCTAGTTCAATTCCATTATCATCAGAGAACACAGTTTGTATGATTTCTTTAATATTAAACATGCTCTTTGATTTTTGACACAGAATATGTTCTACTTGGGGGAAGTGTACTTGAAAAAAATGTGGATTCTGTTCTTACTGGTTTGCATTCTCTATATATGGCATTTAGGTCAAGTTGTTTGATAGTGTTCTTCAGTTCTTCTGTGCTCTTACTGTCTATGTACTTGTTCTACCAATTACTGACAGACTAGTATTGAGGTGTCCAACCATAATTGTAGTTTTGTCTATTTCTCCTTTCAGCTCTATCAGTTTTTGCTTCATGTATTCTGAAACTCTGTTGTTAGGTGTATGTCCATATAAAATTGCTATGTCTTCTTAAAGAATTTATTCCTTTATTATGTGATGTCCTTCTTTATCTCTGATAATATTCCTTGTTCTGGATTTTACTTTGTCTGATAATACTATAGCTACCCAGCTTCTTTATTTATAGTGTTTGCATCAGACATCTTTTCCATCTTTTTATTTTAACTTACCTATCTTTCTATTTTAAGTGGATTTATTGTTGCAGCATATAGTTCTTATTTTTTTGCCTTCTCTTGTATTCATTGCATATTTTTTATTTATTTATTTATTTATTTATTTATGGCTGCGTTGGGTCTTTGTTGCTGCGCGCGGGCTTTCTCCAGTTGCGGCAAGCGAGGTCTACTCGTTGCGGTGTGCAGGCTTCTCACTGCGCTGGCCCCTCCTGCTGCGGAGCACGAGCTCCAGGCACACGGGCTTCAGTAGTTGTGGCACACAGGCTCAGTAGTTGTGGCTCACGGACTCCAGAGCACAGGCTCAGCAGTTGTGGCGCACGGGCTTAGTTGCTCCGTGGCATGTGGGATCCTCCCGGCGCAGGGCTCGAACCCGTGTCCCCTGCACCGGCAGGCGGATTCTTAACCACTGCACCACCAGGGAAGTCCCTCATTGCATATTTTTATTGAGCTTTTTGTTATTCCATTTTATCTCCACCTTTGTTTAAAAACTTATTATTTATACTTTATAAAAATCATTGTGTTATTCTAGGGCTTACAGTGTATATCACCAGTTAAACAGAATCTATCTTCAAATAATATAATATCACTACATGTGCAGTGTACAGACCTTAGTGGGCTCCCAATTCCTCTCTCCCATTCTTTATTCCATATTGTCATACATTCAACTTTTACATATTATGCCATAAATATAATTTTGCTTTAATTAGTTAGTTTTATTTTAGAACAATTTAAGGTAAGAAGAAAACAAATTTTATTTTACCTTAATTTATTCCATTTCAAGTGCTCTTCATCTCTTTGTGTCTAAGTTTTTACCTGGTATCACATTCCTTCTGCCTGAAGAAGTTTCTTTAACTTTTCTGGTAAAATTGTTCTGATGTTTTGTTTGTCAGAGAGAGTGTTTATTTCTCCTTCATTTTTGAAAGGTATTTTTGTGGACTTTAGAAATTCTGGGTTGAAAGAGTTGCTTTTCTTTCAGCACTTTAAAGTTGTCACTCATTGTCTTCTGGTTTGTGTGGTTTCTGACAAGAAGTCTATGGTAATTCTTATCCTTCTTCCTCTGTATGTAATGTGTCTTTTTTCCTCTGGATGCCTCAAGATTTTCTCTTTGTATTTCATTTTAAGCAGTTTAATTATTTTATGCCTAGGTGGGTGTGCTGGGGGTGGGGGTTGGATTTGGGTTTTCAGTATCTATCTTTCTTGGTATTCTCAGTCCCTTGGTTCTGTGTTTCAAAGTTCTCAGCCTCTTCGTTTTGCGTTTCAAAATTCTCAGCCATTAATTCTTCAAATATTTCTTCTGTCCCATTCTCTTTCTCTTTTCTTTCTGGGATTCCAATTGTGTGTATGTTAGACTATCTAATGTTGTTCCACAGTTCTTGGATGCTCTGTTCTACTTTTTTTTTTTTCACTCATGTTTCTATATGTGTTTCAGTTTTGATCATCTCTATTGACCTAGCTTCAAGTTCACTGTTTCTTTCCTTGGGTGTGTCAAGTCTCCTAATGAGTCAGTCAAAGGTATTCTTCACCTCTGTTACAGTGTTTTTCATTTTATTCTTTCTTATAGTTTTGGTCTCTCTTTGAAAATTTCCCACCTGATTATGCATGTTGTCCACCTTTTCCACTGGGGCCTTCAGCATGTTACTCATGGCTATTTTAATTCCATGTCAGATAGTTCCAACATCTGTGTTATCTCTGAATCTTGTTCTGTTGATTTCTTTGTCTCTTGGATGTGTTTTATTTTTTTCTTTCCTTTTGTATGCCTCATAATGTTAAGTTGAATCCCAGACATCTTGTGTAGCAGAGACCAAAGTAAGTAGTTTTGATGCCTGGAAATGGGCATGCTTTTTCTTTTGCTAAGCCTTTAATGTGGAGGTTTGAGAATCTAGTAAGGAGTTGAGCTGGGCTGGAGGTTTGTTGTTGCTCTAGTTTGTTGTTGCTTTAGTGTACCCTCAATGCACCCCAGACTTCAAATTCCTATAGCAATACCTTATGTTTAGACTGGAGACTGGTTTGCTAAAGAGACTTTTTTCAATGTCACATTAGCTTTAGATTTTCTTTTTAAACTGTGACCATCTCTACAGTCTTGCAACTCTTCTGGCACTATTCCACTATTACTTGTTACTTGACACTTGTTAGATGGTTGTAAGGAAGCATGGCAGCAGGGTATCTATTGTTCTGATTAAACAGTTTTAAGCAGGCCCCATGCCCCTGGATCTCTGCCTCTTCCACAGTGGCTGCTACTCCTCTCCCACAGGCCTTCACCAAGAAGGATGCTTTCTCAGAACTCTTAGCAAGTGGAGTCCATGCAGAAAATTTTTCTTATATCTGCAGCCCCCAGGGTCTCCACACTCTCTCATCAGTCCACACTCAGCCTCCACTGCTTCTAGGTGAAGTTTTCATACCAGTGTTTAGGAACTTCTGCCCCGGGTAAAAAAGAAAGTGCTTACATCCTGTCTCCAGGATGCCCATCTCCCCTTTGATTTCAGGCTAGTTGGTTACCCTGCTACTCAGCTCTCTCAAGAAAATTCATGTACATGCAATTTGGCTAGCCTTCTTTATTACAAAGCTGGGAATGACTCACTCCAGCTTTCTAAATCTCTGTATGGAAATCAGAAATCCCTCGGGGAGATGTTCAAAAGCAATTTTTAACTATCTTCATAACAAAGAGGTTACTCTACCAAGGCCATAGAGCAGTAGCTCCAATGGCATGGCATACAAATAATTGTTCAGATCAGTCTGCTATGAAACAGAAGACGAAGAAAGGAAAATGATATTGAACATTTATATCCTGAGGAAAGCATTATAGCATTTTCTCATCTACCCCTTAAGCCTGCACAAACTTCCCCATGTCTCTAGGCCCTTCCATGACCAACCACTCAATAAAAAGAAGGTCAGAATTTGATTTAATTAAAAATTCATACTGTGTTTGTGCGTTTTATTTAGTCCATTGCATTCTGAATTCTGTCTGTTTCTTCTTCTAATCCCAAGGCAAGTAGAGAAGCAGTCCTTAAATAATTAATAGTAATAAGTCAACAAGAGCTGCTTGGGTGTCTTTCACCACCATACCTGCAAACAGCTGCAGTTATGGACCCAGCCTACACTCACTTCATCCATCCAGCAGTCAAAGCCAGACTCTCACTTTAGTTACAGGTTAAATGTTCTTCCTATAAACTTGTGTGATCTCATGGTGGTTTCCAAACCTGGTTACACATCAAAATTATTTAGTGAGCCCACAACAGAGATTCTGATATAGTATATCTTGGGCAAGGAGTCTGTGTTTTAAACAAGTTCTCCAGGTGATTCCGACACAACTGGTTTGTCTTTGGAACCAAAGAAGTTGCGGATACACTCTGGATCCTTAGTTCTTGATCCCTTAGGTAGTGTGTCAACCACAGCCAGGGTTATGTTTATGGGACATCGATACTCACAGGGCCTGTTCCTGTTTCTCCAGCCACACAGTTAAAACTTCTTAGAGCCCTTTGTATCTGACCCTTCACTGCTGAGAGGAGCTCCTGGACTCTATCATGAGGAGCCTCGTTGTCTAACATTTTGCCAAGATCAGGGTGTTATAGGCAGCCTCCAAGATGGCCCCCAAAGAGCCCTGACTCTTCATTTGTGTAGTCCCCTCCCACATTGTGCCATGGTTCTCCTATGTGACAAAGAACTATGGTAGAAGTGATGGCATGTCATTTTCAAGATTAGGTTATAAAAGACTGCAGCGTCTGCCTTGGATGCGCGCTCTCAGATCACTCTCTGAGGGACGCCATGCTGTGAGCAGTCCTTCAGAGAGGACCACGTGGCCTATGTTTCATTTTTTTTCTGCCAACAGTCATGTGAGTGAGCTTGAAAGTGAATTCCCTAGTCACTTCAAGAGGACTGCAGTCCTAGCTGACAACTTGACTACTCCTGAGGGACCGTGAGACAGAACCATCCAGCTAGCCTCTCCCAATTTTCAAACCCTCAGAAATTCTGTGAGATAATCAGTGTTTATTGTTTTAACCTTCTAAGTTTGGGGGTAATTTGTTCTGCAGCAATAGACAACTGATACACTGGGTCAGACCCATAGCTGATGTGAGGAGGCAACAACTGAGAACAGACCTCTCCTGATTCCAGGTAAGACTGGTTTCTACTAGGCTGCAGGCATACTCTACCTGCTTTCACAAACAGGTTCATTTCCTCAGATAGCTTTCCCAGTCCATGCTGTCCTGTACATCAAGGATAGGGCAGCCCAAGTATGGAGTTTTTCAGTACAAAGGAATCTGAAGGAAGCCAGGCTTATCACAGCTCAGCTATCACATGATTAAAAGCATCTATTCCTCATTTCACCTTTTCAAAACACCTGAGTACCATGGTGATGGATGGTATAACAGCAAGCAGCCAGTGGGCAAGAGAACAATGAAAGTATGTGTTGTATAGAAAACAGGAATGATGTCCATACATAAGGACTCTGGAAAGGAAGCTTCCAGGATACACAGAGGCTTTCTGTGAAGATCAGGAATTTGGCACTCAGAGAAAGCAAAAGAGGCAAGCAGCTTCTGGTCAGTGTAAAGCAGCCAAGTGAGAGGCTGCTATTCAAGCAACAGGGTCTTAGGTGTAAAAGGAAGGCCATCATGTTGACTTGATTTGGGGCAACATGGCAAAATGAAATATACTGATCATTGTTAAGTCTCTGAAGTTTAAAGCAATGAGGAAGGGAAGCAATAATGTACAATGGGGAAAAGACAGCCTCTTGAATAAATGGTGTTGGGAAAACTGGACAGCTACATGCAAAATAATCAAACTAAACTACTCTCTCTCACCATACACAAAAATAAATTCAAAATGAATTAAAGACTTAAATGTAAGACCTGAAACCATAGAACATCTACAAGAAAACATAGACAGTACTCAATCTTACTTGATCTTAGTAATATTTTTTTGGCTATGTCTTCTCAGGGAAGGGAAACAAAAGCAAAATAAATGGGACAACATCAAACTAAAAAGATTTTGCACAGTGAAGAAAACTATCAACAAAATGAAAAGGCCACCTACTGAATGGGAGAAGATATTTGCAAATGATATTTTTGGTAAGGAGTTAATATCCAAAATATACAAAGAACTCATACAAATCAACATCATAAAAGCAAGCCAATTAAAAAATGGGCAAAGGATCTGAATAAACATTTTTCCAAAGAATACATACCAATAGTCAACAGGCACATTATAAGATGCTCAACATCACTAACCATCAGGGAAATGCAAATCAAAACCACAATGAGATATCACCACACACCTGTCAGAATGGCTATCATCATAAAGACCACAAATAGCAAATATTGGAGAGGAAATGGAGAAAAGTGAGTTACTAACACTCTGGAGGAATTTAGAGCTATAGAATCATATGTGATGACTTGGAGCACTGGTTCCCTAAATTTCTTGGTTCATGGCACCCTTAGGGGCTCAGTAATTTTTTAGACAGAATCCTTATGCCAAAGGAGATACCCAACAATTCTGTTTACCAAGTAGAGAACAGAAGAGATTTGAGGACCTCCTGTATTACTCCATCTCTAAGAGGAAGATGATCCAGAAAAGAAAGCTGCAGTGAAGCTGCCACTGAGGTAGGAGGAAAGCCAAGAGATATCCTGAAAGTTAAGGTTTGTTTTTTATTTTTTTTTAAGTGTCTCAAGAAGAAACCAACTTTGGGGAAAAGAGTAAGATAAAGTGTGAGTGAATTCTGAGGAATAACATCAGCAAGATAGTGGTATAGAAATTTCTAGCATTTGTCCACCCCCAGAAACATAAATTTAAACAAACTATCTACACCTGAAAATAACTTCATAAGAACTAAGGATTCCATAGGAGGGATTAAAGCACCAAAGTGGGGCACAGAACTAAGAAAAGACACATTGAAGAGGGTAGGAAAGAGTCCCACATTAGTCCTGTCACCTCTCCCCCAAGCCCTAGCAGCCCAGTGTGGAGAGAGATGCTCTCCCTGTGGGGGAAGGAGAGTGAAGTGAACACCCAACTTCACCACAGACCCCAGCACCAGGCCCACACCAATGCAAGGCTGTTCCTGTGGGCCCAAGCTCCCAGTGGGCTCCTACAAACCCAGCCCCCAGCCCACTCCAGTACCAGGCCTCCCCATACACAACCCCAACATCACTAATCATCAGGGAAATGCAAATCAAAGCCAAAATGAGGTACCACTCACACCTGTTAGAATGGTTATTATCAAAAATCAAGAGATAACAAATGCTGGAGAGGGTGTGGAGAAAAGAAAACCCTCCTACACTGTTGGTGGGAATGTAAATTGGTGCAGCCATGATGGAAAATAGTATGGAGGTTTCTCAAAAAATTAAAAATAGAACTACCCTATGATCCAGCAATTCCACTTCTGGGAATATATCTGAAGGAAATGAAATCACTATCTTGAAGAGATATCTGCACCCTCATGTTCATTGCAGCATTATTCACAACAGCCAGAAATGGAAATAACCTAAGTGTCTGTCAGTGGATGAATGGACAAAAATATGTGGTATATATATATATATATATATATATATATATAAAATATTATTCAGCCATGAGAAAGAAGGAAATCCTGCCGTTTGTGACAACATGGATGGACTTGGAGGGTATTATGCTTAGTGAAATAAGTCAGACAGAGAACACAAATACTGTATGATATCACTTATAAGTGGAATCTAAAAAAGTCAAATTCATAGAAACAGAGAGTAGAACGTAATTATCAGAATTGGGGGTGCGGGAAATGTGGAGATGTTGGTCAAAGGGTAAAAATTTCCAGTTTTAAGTTGAATAAGTTCTGGAGATCTAATGTACAGCATGTTGACTATAGTTAACAATATTATACACTTGAAAGTTACTAAGAGAGCAGACCTTAAATGTTCTCACCAACAACAACAACAACAAAAAAGGTAACTAGGTAAGGTGATGGATGTGTTAACTAACCTTATTGTACTAATGACTTCACAATATATACGTGTATCAAATCACGTCATACACCTTAAGGTTGTTTCCAAAGGAATTGGCAGAGCTTAGGGAAATGGTCAGGGCATTGTGCAGTTCCCTGAGGCTAGCGACAAAAGGGAGCTGTTATCCCCTAGGCCTGAAGAGGCAAGAAAAAGAAGTTACAGGGACTTCCCTGGTGGTGCAGTGGTTAAGAATCTGCCTGCCAATGCAGAGGACACAGGTTTGACCCCTGATCCGGGGAGATCCCACATGCCACAGAGCAACTAAGCCTGTGCGCCACAACTACTGAGTCTGCGCTCTAGAGCTCACAAGCCACAACTACTGAGCCCACGTGCCACAACTACTGAAGCCCGCAGGCTTAGAGCCTGTGCTCCACAACAAGAGAAGCCACCGCAATGAGAAGCACGTGCACCACAATGAAGAGTAGCCCCCGCTCACGGCAACTACAGAAAGCCCACGTGCAGCAACGAAGACCCAACGCAGCCAAAAATAAATAAATTAAAATTAAAATTAAAAAAAGAAAGAGAGAGAGAAAAAGAAGTTACAGGAACCAGGGAAAGTATGACAAACAGGAGCCTTGGGTGGAGCCTTAGGTCAAGGATTCAGTCAACTCATGGTGATCAGGCTGGAAGGGACCCAGAGCATATATACCTTGACTTCGCTCTGTCCACCCTCTGACTTCCTTCTAGTGCCTCCCATTGGCTGAACCCAAAACAAAGCCAGAGGTTAGGGAGCCTATTGATATAACCCATAGATGTCAGTCTCCTGAAGAACAGAGCAGGATGGAGAGGGTGAAGAGTGAATCTGGAAAAGATTTTAGTGTCAAGAAAAATAAAGTTAAAGTGACTCAATAGGGATTACAGGTTTTATTCAAATGATGCACATCAAGGAGCACCTCAGAATTAGGTAACTCCCTGAGCTGAAGCAGGATTGGAGAAGAGAGGGGTACATGACTTTGGTCTTGTCTCTGGTTGCAGTTTTCTTTATCTGTAACTGATGCAAAACTTGTGGTTGGAATGGTTGGTGATTGGAATAGGTTGGTTTTCATGCCTCAGGATCACTGGTGCCATCTCATATTGGCAGCGGATAGAACAGTTCTTTCCAGAGCTATCTTTGTAAGCCGGGACAGTTGTCTGTAAGCTCTCTAATGTCAATCAAGATTCAGGGGAGTGGGAGATAGGAAAGGGGAAAAAATGGAAAAGAGAAGAGAGGGAAAAAAAGAAAAGGAGGCAAAGGTCTAGGCAAAGAAAACTGAGGTCTGCTTTAATTCTTTTATAGCTCTTCCTCTTGGCCAAGATAAACTACTTTTATCTCCAGGAAAATCTTTTGGGGGTGAAAACAAAATTACAGGGATGTTCAGCATTCAGGAACTGAGTCAAGAAGGCTCCCATAATGGGTTGGAGGAGCAGTTTGTTCTTGGATCTTCTGTCTTTAACCATAGTTTGGGTCATCTGACAGTGCTGCCAGTCTTGATTAGATGTGATTGGATGCACGTGAGGAGGGGTTTTCCCATAAGAAGAAAAAGGAAATGATCACTAGCCCTTGGCCAAAAGTGTATCCCATGGGACTTCCCTGGTGGCACAGTGGTTAAGAATCCGCCTGCTAATGCAGGGGACACGGGTTCGAGACCTGGTCCAGGAAGACCCTACATGCCGCAGAGCAAGTAAGCCCGCGGGCCACAACTACTGAGCCTGCACTCTAGAGCCCGCGAGACACAACTACTGAGCCCATGCGCCACAACTACTGAAGCCTGCACACCTAGAGCCTGTGCTCCACAACAAGAGAAGCCACCACAATGAGAAGCCCACGCACCGCAATGAAGAGTAGCCCTCGCTCGCCACAACCAGAGAAAGCCTGCGTGCAGCAACGAAGACCCAGCGCAGCCAGAAATAAATAAATTAATTAATTAATTAATTTAAAAAATCGTATCCCATGGACTGTATCCCTGTTATGAAGACCCAGGGAAAGAGGTTCCTTCCCCAATCATCTGATGATGAGCCATAGGTCCTAGAGCAAAGGACTGCATCGTTCACTCAACAAATGTCTTGGTTTGCTTCACAGATGTGCTCATTCAACAAAAAGACACCAGAAAGTTTTGAGAGGATGTGTGTGCAGCAGTCATCATTGACAACTGCACAAGTGTATCCCCTAGATATCAGGATGATGTCTAATGCCAGTCAATGGTGGACAACAGCCTCTGGAATTCTGGTATTTCTTGAGTGTTTCAGTATTTTGGTGACATTGTTGGTGGCATGGGTGACTGAAATTTGTATAAGCCCACAGGGTTTTTAGTGATAACCACAGCATAAAATCCAACCCAGGTGGTGGTGAACACATCTAGATTGATTCTGGGTCTTTTAGCTTCTTCACATAGTTCCTTTGCATCGCTTGCTGGAAATGGATGTTTTGCAAAGAGGGGTGCTTGACTCCCCTTGTATTATTCTTCCGTTTCGGGATCGAGAGTTTGACTCCTGATCTAAAGAGGTCATAAACTCAGATAGGTGAGAGAATATGGTTCTGTCTAATTGCTTATGTTAAAAACCTGTGCTTTGTATCTAGTAGGCCCTTGGCAATGGGCCTCTCAAATATAGCAAGAGTCCTTTGGCCACTGCAGTAGTAGCTAAAACAAACTCCTCATGAGCAGATTGTCTAACTGAAACTGCAGCCAGCCAGGGAAAAGGAGGCAGAAAAACTGTTTGGACAAATTTTCTGGAACAATGCATGCCTGAACTCTGCCCACCCACACCTTTGCCCCACCCTGAGGCACTGGCCACTCCTGAACCTGGAATTCACACGCAAGCCAGAGGCCAAGTTTGGAGCTAAGGAACACCTGTGTCTATGAGGAAATGAGCTAGTCTGATCTCTTCCCTCTTCCCAGAGGCTACAAACTTGAGAGGCTCACACAGTCTTGCGTTTCCCTGCCCAGCAGTGGGGCACAGCCTGACTCACTGGAAAGCAAGCATTAAGCAGCTACTCTGGGCCAGGCTCAGTGAATACAGAAATGAGTATCACCAAGCTATGAATAAGTGTAAAGCTGATAAAGTTAGCTTTGCTCATACATTTCTTAGCTCAGCAACATGTTCTCCCAGAAATGGCAGACTCCACCATTCACAGGATCTGAATATCCGATCATAAAGAAGTTCAAAGTCTTGAAGTTTTGTGTAAGGAAGGAAGAGGTCAAAGGGAAGAAGGAAAGGTAGAACCTGAAAGGTCTAACTCCCCAGCTGATTAAGGACTTCAGTCAAAATATCAGGTCTTCTCCTAGACGTCACCGATGCAGCCCTAACCCCATACCTTGTTCTCTTCGTATTTGTTCTGGTTCCAATGCTAGAAAGGCAATTTTTTTTCTTTTTATATTTAATGTTGAAGTACCTTGGGTCAAGAAGGGGCTTTGACATGTGGGGGAATATAAGGGCAAAAGAAAATTGCATTAGAACAGATGGGTAGGGTAATTTCCCTGGTCCAGCTCACCTATCCAGAAACACTAGCAAGGTCATAACCAGTCTTCATGAAGTGTGCTTCCAAGACTAAGCCATACCTGCAAAACATCCTTTCCCCCCTGACTTTGGCAGGGTTCCTAGAAGCAGTGGCTGACATAGAAATTCCGGTTGAAGGGATGTATTGAGGAAGGACTCTAGGCTTGGGGGGGGAGCCGGGGGCAGGGGAGATGTAGCGAGCAGGAACGTGATCCAAGCAGGAGTGTAGCTTCAGCCTGATCCCATGGGGAGGCTCTAGAGCACTAATCCTACCCGTGTATCAGTAGGCCAAAGTCTGCAGTAGGCAGAAGAGCATGGAGATTGCTAGGCAATTGTCTCTGGAGAAGAAGGTATCCCATAAGTTATCAGCCAACAGTCCCGGCAGCTGGGATATGAGTGCAAGGGCAGGAAAAGGGAAACTGGGTAAGGCATCAGCAGCATCCTCTACCACCCCCTCCACCATTATCTTCTAAATCAGGAGTCAGCAAACTTTTTCTGTAAAGGGCCAAATAGTAAATAGTTTAAGCTTTTGCCATAGTCTCAGTCACAACCATTCAACTCTACCATCGTAGCACAAAAGGAGCCATAGACAAAATGTAAATGAGTGGACAAGGCTGTGTTCCAATAAAATGGTATTTACAAAAACAGGAGACTGTGTTTTTCACCTGTCCTTTTGAAGAAAAGGTGCAATCTTGGTCTGTCACCAGTACCAGGTATGAGAGGCAGATGTGGACTGTGGTGGAAAAGCTTGGGCTGCTAATCGCAGCCGTGTCTCTCCATCTTTTTCAGATGCAGGGGCGAGAAACCCAACTCAAATGAGCTCAAAGGAAATGGAGTAGGGGAGAGGGAGTATTTAGTGACTCAGGTAACCTAACCATGGGTGAGCTGGGCTCAGGGACAAACAGTTCCAGGAGTTCAAACTCCTTAGGACCTGCCCTCTGCTTATTCAACATTTTGGCTTTGGTCTCTCCTACTCTCAGTGGACTTTATTTCTGTGTCAGGGAACAGATGGCCTCTGGCAGTTCTGGACTCAAACATTGATGGCCCCAGCTCTGGAGAGGAAAGAGGATCTTCTCTACCCAAGGCTAAGAAAGAAGGTCATGGGAAGAAAATTGGAGCATGTGCTCATCAATGTTTTATTCACTCCTCCTTCCTCTCCTCATGACTAAGGTGATAGAGTCTCGCACAAGAAACATGGCAAAGAGAGCCCAGACCTGGCCACTGAGGAATCATTTTGACCCAGAGTCTCCCCAAATTATGCCAATTACATTAACCTTGAGCTACTAACCTTCGGACTTTCAGTTTCTTCTCAGTGCCTACAGTAATATTTCAGTACTCAACAAATATTTTTTGAGCATATACTATGTGCCAGGTACTGTGCTATGTAGGTAGTGTAGATTTAGTATGACCAAGACAAAAATGTCTCTGCCTTCACTTAACTTCCTACAAGTGAGCATTGCAAAACTCAGAACAGCCGGCCCTGATCTTTGGTCCCAATGGTTTGAGAATCACAGAACAGGGTATGTTGCTCTAAAGAATAGCCCCCATTCACTGTCTCCACTTCTTCCCTCATTCTTTCTGTCCTACTGCATTGTCCTTCATCATTTCCCTGAAACCACCCTGGAAAAAGTCACCAGGGACCTCCTTATTGCCAAAAGGAGTGTACCATTTTTGTCCTCACTTGTACTGAATTTGGAGGCCTTTGATGTAGCTGTTTACTGCCTACATTCTAAAATTGTATTTTCTTAACTTCGGTGCATGTACTCTTCTGGTTCTCCTCCTAGATATGTGGATGAGAGGTCAGTTAATTATGCTTTTTAATTTTTACTTTCTATGCTTTTTTATAAACAGGAGGTGGTAAATTGAAAATTGAATTTTTAAAATAAATTTCAGTTAAATATGGTTAATAAGAAAGTTTAAAAGTCTAGGATTCAAGAGAAAATGGGTTTTAATCTAACTTTAACCTTATCTAGCTGTCAGAATAAACCCTCTACATTTCATTGACTTAATCTCTAAGAAGAGGGGATATTGCTAGGTTCAATTTAATAAGCATTGACTGGATATTCTCTTTGCATTAGGAGTACATACATATATATATATGTATATGCATTAGGAGTACAAAGATGATGAAGAACTTGCCAAAGGCTTCCACAAAGAGCAATGGTGGAGGGGCAGGAAAGATTTTATAGATGAGATGCTAATTGTTTTGAGATTATGAGGAAGTGTTCAGCAGGCCACCAAGGTGGCATGCCAGATAGGATCACGGCAGGTACATCAGAAACAGCAAAGTTTGTGCTGGGAGTCCTGAGGAGGTCCTCATGGCTTAAGTGTGAAGTTGGGGGTGAGGAGAGAAGGGCCAGGATGAGGCCAGAAACAGAGACAGGAGTGAAATTAGGGGAAGAAATATGAAATTTGAATTGTTCGCGCAAGCAGTGGGAAGGCAGTAGAGCTGTGCTTTCTTAACCTGGGCTATAATGTGGTTGATCTTTTTTTTTTTAATTTTTGAATTTTATTTAATTTATTTTTTTATACAGCAGGTTCTTATTAGTCATCAATTTTATACACATCCGTGTATACCTGTCAATCCCAATCGCCCAATTCATCACACCACCATCCCCACCACCCAACAGCTGTCCCCCCTTGGTGTCCATACGTTTGTTCTCTACATCTGTGCCTCAACTTCTGCCCTGCAAACCGGTTCATCTGTACCATTTTTCTAGGTTCCACATACATGCGTTAATATATGATATTTGTTTTTCTCTTTCTGACTTACTTCACCCTGTATGACAGTCTCTAGATCCATCCACGTCTCAACAAATGACTCAATTTCGTTCCTTTTTATGTCTGAGTAATATTCCATTGTATATATGTACCACTTATTCTTTATCCATTCATCTGTCGATGGGCATTTGGGTTGCTTCCATGAACTGGCTATTGTAAATAGTGCTGCAATGAACATTGGGGTGCATGTGTCTTTTTGAATTATGGTTTCCTCTGGGTATATGCCCAGTAATAGGATTGCTGGATCAAATGGTAATTCTATTTTTAGTTTTTTAAGGAACCTCCATACTGTTCTCCATAGTGGCTGTATCAATTTACATTCCCACCAACAGTGCAAGAGGGTTCCCTTTTCTCCACACCCTCTCCAGCATTTGTTGTTTGTAGATTTTCTGATGATGCCCATTCTAACTGGTGTGAGGTGATACCTCATTGTAGTTTTGATTTGCATTTCTCTAATAATTAGTGATGTTGAACAGCTTTTCATGTGCTTCTTGGCCATCTGTATGTCTTCTTTGGAGAAATGTCTATTTAGGTCTTCTGCCCATTTTTCGATTGGGTAGTTTGTTTCTTTAATATTGAGCTGCATGAACTGTTTATATATTTTGGAGCTTAATCCTTTGTCCGTTGATTTGTCTGCAAATATTTTCTCCCATTCTGAGGGTTGTCTTTTCGGCTTGTTTATGGTTTCCTTTGCTGTGCAAAAGCTTTTAAGTTTCATTAGGTCCCATTTGTTTATTTTTGTTTTTATTTCCATTACTCTAGGAGGTGGATCGAAAAGGATCTTGCTGTGATTTATGTCAAAGAGTGTTCTTTCTGTGTTTTCCTCTAGTTGTTTTATAGTGTCCGGTCTTACATTTAGGTCTCAAATCCATTTTGAGTTTATTTTTGTGTACGGTGTTAGGGAGTGTTCTCATTTCATTCTTTTACATGTAGCTGTCCAGTTTTCGCAGCACCACTTATTGAAGAGACTGTCTTTTCTCCATTGTATAT
Source organism: Eschrichtius robustus (assembly GCF_028021215.1). Taxonomy (NCBI): domain Eukaryota; kingdom Metazoa; phylum Chordata; class Mammalia; order Artiodactyla; family Eschrichtiidae; genus Eschrichtius; species Eschrichtius robustus. The sequence continues at coordinate 43,281,131 of NC_090845.1, forward strand.
CCTTGCCTCCTTTGTCATAGATTAGTTGACCATAGGTGCGTGGGTTTAACTCTGGGCTTTCTATCTTGTTCCATTGATCTATGTTTCTGTTTTTCTGCCACTACCATATTGTATTGATTACTGTAGCTTTGTAGTATAGTCTGAAGTCAGGGAGTCTGATTCCTCCCACTCTATTTTTTTCCCTCAAGACTGCTTTGGCTATTCGGGGTCTTTTGTGTCTCCATACAAATTTTAAGATTTTTTGTTCTAGTTCCGTAAAAAATGCCACTGGTAATTTGATAGGGATTGCATTGAATCTGTAGATTGCTTTGGGTAGTATACTCATTTTCACAATGTTGATTCTTCCAATCCAAGAACATGGTATATCTCTCCATCTGTTGGTATCATCTTTAATTTCTTTCATCAGTGTCTTATACTTTTCTGCATACAGGTCTTTTGTCTCCCTAGGTAGGTTTATTCCTAGGTATTTTATTCTTTTTGTAGAAGTGGTAAAGGGGAGTGTTTCCTTAATTTCTCTTTCAGATTTTTCATCATTAGTGTATAAGAATGCAAGAGATTTCTGTGCATTAATTTTGTATCCTGCAACTTTACCAAATTCATTGATTAGCTCTAGTAGTTTTCTGGTGGCACTTTTAGGATTCTCTATGTATAGTATCATGTCAGCTGCAAACAGTGACAGTTTTACTTCTTCTTTTCCAATTTGTATTCCTTTTAATTCTTTTTCTTCTCTGATTGCCGTGGCTAGGACTTCTTCCAAAACTATGTTGAATAATAGTGGTGAGAGTGGACGTCCTTGTCTTGTTCCTGATCTTAGAGGAAATGCTTTCAGTTTTTCACCATTGAGAATGATGTTTGCTGTGGGTTTGTCATATATGGCCTTCATTATGTTGAGGTAGGTTCCCTCTATGCCCACTTTCTGGAGAGTTTTTATCATAAATGGGTGTTGAATTTTGTCAATAGCTTTTTCTGCATCTATTGAGGTGATCATATGGTTTTCATTCTTCAATTTGTTAATATGGTGTATCACATTGCTTGCTTTGCGTATATTGAAGAATCCTTGCATCCCTGGGATAAATCCCACTTGATCATGGTGTATGATCCTTTTAATGTGTTGTTGGATTCTGTTTGCTAGTATTTTGTTGAGGATATTTGCATCTATATTCATCAGTGATATTGGTCTGTGATTTTCCTCTTTTGTAGTATCTTTGTCTGGTTTTGGTATCAGGGTGATGGTGGCCTCATAGAATGAGTTTGGGAGTGTTCCTTCCTCTGCAATTTTTTGGAAGAGTTTGAGAAAGATGGGTGTTAGCTCTTCTCTAAATGTTTGATAGAATTTACCTGTGAAGCCATCTGGTCCTGGACTTTTGTTTGTTCGAAGATTTTTAATCACAGTTTCAATTTCATTACTTGTGATTGGTCTGTTCATATTTTCTATTTCTTCCTGGTTCAGTCTTGGAAGGTTATACCTTTCTAAGAATTTGTCTATTTCTTCCAGGTTGTCCATTTTATTGGCATAGAGTTGCTTGTAGTAGTCTCTTAGGATGCTTTGTATTTCTGCGGTGTCTGTTGTAACTTCCTGTTTTTCATTTCTAATTTTATTGATTTGAGTCCTCTCCCTCTTTTTCTTGATGAGTCTGACTAATGGTTTATCAGTTTTGTTTATCTTCTCAAAGAACCAGCTTTTAGTTTTATTGATCTTTGCTATTGTTTTCTTTGTTTCTACTTCATTTATTTCTGCTCTGATCTTTATGATTTCTTTTCTTCTGCTAACTTTGGGTTTTGTTTGTTCTTCTTTCTCTAGTTCCTTCAGGTGTAACGTTAGATTGTTTATTTGAGATTTTCCTTGTTTCTTGAGGTAGGCTTGTATAGCTATAAACTAGACTCTTAGAACTGCTTTTGCTGCATCCCATAGGTTTTGGATCACCGTGTTTTCATTGGCATTTGTCTCTAGGTACTTTTTGATTCCCTCTTTGATTTCTTCAGTGATCTCTAGGTTATTTAGTAACGTATTGTTTGGCCTCCATGTGTTTGTGTTTTTTACGTTTTTTTCCCTGTAATTCATTTCTAATCTCATAGCGCTGTGGTCAGAAAAGATGCCTGATATGATTTCAATTTCCTTAAATTTACTGAGGCTTGATTTGTGATCCAAGATGTGATCTATCCTGGAGAATGTTCCGTGTGCACTTGAGAAGAAAGTGTAATCTGCTGTTTTTGGATGGAATGTCTTATAAATATCAGTTAAATCTATCTGGTCTATTGTGTCATTTAAAGCTTCTGTTTCCTTATTTTTTTCATTTTGGATGATCTGTCCATTGGTGTAAGTGAGGTGTTAAAGTTCCCCACTATTATTGTGTTACTGTCGATTTCCTCTTTTATAGCTGTTAGCAGTTGCCTTATGTATTGAGGTGCTCCTATGTTGGGTGCATATATATTTATGATTGTTATATCTTCTTCTTGGATTGATCCCTTGATCATTATGTAGTGTCCTTCCTTGTCTCTTGTAACAGTCTTTATTTTAAAGTCTATTTTGTCTGATAAGAGTATTGCTACTCCAGCCTTCTTTTGATTTCCATTTGCATGGAATATCTTTTTCCATCCCCTCACTTTCAGTCTGTATGTGTCCCTAGGTCTGAAGTGGGTCTCTTGTAGACAGCATATATACAGGTCTTGTTTTTGTATCCATTCAGCAAGCCTGTGTCTTTTGGTTGGAACATTTAATACATTCACGTTTAAGGTAATTATCGATATGTATGTTCCTATGACCATTTTCTTAATTGTTTTGGGTTTGTTCTTGTAGGTCCTTTACTTCTCTTGTGTTTCCCACTTAGCGAAGTTCTTTTAGCATTTGTTGTAGAGCTGGTTTGATGGCACTGAATTCTCTTAGCTTTTGCTTGTCTGTAAAGCTTTTGATTCTCCATTGAATCTGAATGAGATCCTTGCTGGGTAGAGTAATCTTGGTTGTAGGTTCTTCTTTTTCATCACTTTAAGTATATCATGCCACTCCCTTCTGGCTTGTAGAGTTTCTGCTGAGCAATCAGCTGTTAACCTTATGGGAGTTCCCTTGTATGTTATTTGTCGTTTTTCCCTTGCTGCTTTCAATAATTTTTCTTTGTCTTTAATTTTTGCCAATTTGATCACTATGTGTCTTGGTGTGTTTCTCCTTGGGTTTATCCTGTATGGGACTCACTGTGCTTCCTGGACTTGGGTGGCTATTTCCTTTCCCATGTTAGGGAAGTTTTCGGCTATAATCTCTTCAAAGATTTTCTCGGGTCCTTTTTCTCTCTCTTCTCCTTCTGGGACCTCTATAATGCGAATGTTGTTGCGTTTAATGTTGTCCCAGAAGTCTCTTAGGCTGTCTTCATTTCTTTTCATTCTATTTTCTTTATTCTGTTCTGCAGCAGTGAATTCCACCATTCTGTCTTCCAGGTCACTTATCCGTTCTCTGCCTCAGTTATTCTGCTATTGATTCCTACTAGTGTAGTTTTCATTTCAGTTATTATATTGTTCATCTCTGTTTGTTTGTTCTTTAATTCTTCTAGGTCTTGGTTAAACATTTCTTGTATCTTCTCGATGTTTGCCTCCATTCTTTTTCCGAGGTCCTGGATCATCTTCACTATCATTATTCTGAATTCTTTTTCTGGAAGGTTGCCTATCTCCACTTCATTTAGTTGTTTTTCTGGGGTTTTATCTTGTTCCTTCATCTGGTACATAGCCCTCTGCCTTTTCATCTTGTCTATCTTTCTCTGAATGTGGTTTTTGTTCCACAGGCTGCAGGATTGTAGTTCTTCTTGCTTCTGCTGTCTGCCCTCTGGTCTGATCATCTTTTTATATGTGTTAACCATTTCAATTTCTACTGGGTGGCTTATCTTTCTCTTATCAATTGGTAGGGTACTTTATGTAATCTGGATCTTAATAATTTGCCTGTTTCTAATGGTGCAAATATGTCCTCTCAGTCTGTCACTAATTTTTTGTGCTTGCCTATGTGTCATTACCACAGAGAACGTCTGTACTTTTGTGTAGATATATGTGTTGGTGTTTTACTTTAGTGAATTCAGAGAATTAATTTTGTGTCTTAAAAAATCCTTCTCCATTTCAAATGTGAGAAATATTTCCTTGTCTAATTCTTTCATAGTTTTGTTTTATAGTTAGCTCTTCATCTGGGAATTATTTCTGTGAATGGTGTAAGATAAATATCTAACTCTTTCTTTTCCCAAAGAAAGAACTATCTTTCACAGCACCATTAATTATACACTCTATTATTTTCCACAGTATGAACTGCTATCTTAATCACACTCTAAATATTCCAGATTTCCCGATGCACATTAATTTACATCTGTAAATATGTGTAAAATTGAAAAACACCAAAACCTAACTAAGAAAATGGTTAAAAGACATTAACAGGCAATACATAGAAAATATATTTAGCTAATCTCCAACCTCAATAGAAACAAAGTGCTGGTTAAAATAATAAAATAGGATTTTCTTCCAGTTTTATTGAGATATAATTGATATACAGCATTGTATAAATTTAAGGTGTACAGCATAATGATTTAGCTTATGTACCTCATGAAATGATTCTCACAATAAGTTTAGTGAACATCCATCATCTCATATAGATAAAGAAATAGAAAAAATATTTTTCCTTTCAGTGAGAATTCATAGGATTTATTCTCTTAACAACTTTCATACATAACATAGAACAAGTTGTATATTATATCCCTAGCACTTATTTCTCTTATAACTGGAAGTTTGTACCTTTTGACTACCTTCATTTCCCCCACTACCAACACCCCATCTCTGGTAACCACAAATTTGATTTCTTTTTCTATGAGTTTGTTTTTGAAGTATAATTGACCTACGACACTATGTTAGTTGTTTTTTTAAAAAATTATTTTATTTATTTATTTATCTTTGGCTGCCTTGGGTCTTTTTTGCTATGCATGGGCTTTCTCTAGTTGCAGCAAGCAGGGGCAATTCTTCGTTGTGGTGCGGTGGCTTCTCTTGTTGCATAGCATGGGCTCTAGGCATGCAGGCTTCAGCAGTTGTGGCTCGCGGGCTCCAGTAGTTGTGGCTCACGGGGTCTAGAGCACAGGCTCAGTAGTTGTGGCGCACGGGCTTAGTTGTTCCACGGCATGTGGGATCTTCCCGGACCAGGGCTTGAACCCATGTCCCCTGCATTGGCAGGCGGATTCTTAACCACTGCGCCACCAGGGAAGCCCGACTATGTTAGCTCTTGTTACACAGCTTAGTGATTTGATATTTCTGTACATTTCAAAATGGTCACCATAAGTCTAGTTACAATATGTCACCGTACAAAGATGTCGCACAGTTATTGACTATATTCCCCACACTGTATATTTCATGCTGGTGACTCATTTATTTTGCAGCTGGAAGTTAATACCTCTAAATCTCCCTCACCTATTTCCTTCCTCTCCCCACACCCCTCCTCTCTGGCAACCACCTGTTTGTTCTCTGTATGTATAACTCAGTTTCTGTTTTGCTATGTTTCTTCATTTGTTTTCTTATTTAGATTCCACATATAAGTGAAATCATACAGTATTTGTCTTTCTCTGTCTGACTTATTTAACTTAGCATAATACCCTCCAGGTCCATCCATGTTGTTGCAAGTGGCAAGATTTCAGATTTCATTCTTTTTTATGGCTGAGTAATATTCCATTATATATATGTATATATATATATATATATATATATATATATACACACATACATATATACCACATCTTCTTTAATATTCATCTATTGATGGGCATTTAGGTTGCTTCCACATCTTGGCTACTGTAAATAATGCTGCAATGAAAATAGGGATGACTATATCTTTTCTAATTATTGTTTTTGTTTTCTTTGGATAAATACCCAGGAGTGAAATTGCTGGATCATATGTTAGTTCTATTTTTAATTTTTTGAGGAATATGCATAATGTTTTCCATTGTGGCTGAACCAATTTACATGACTACTAACAGTGCACAAGGGTTCCCTTTTCTCCACATCCACACCAACACTTGTTATTTGTTGCCTTTTTGATAATAGCCATTCTGCCAGTTGTGAGGTGATATCTCATTGTGGTTTTGATTTGCATTTCCCTGATGATTAGTGACGTTGAGCATCTTATCATGTGCCTGGTGGCCATCCATATGTCTTCTTTCTAAAAATGTCTATTCAGATCCTCTGCCCATTTTAAATTCGGTTGTTTGTTTTTATGATGTTGAGTTGCATGAGTTCTTTGTATATTTTGAATATTTACCCCTTATTGGAAATATCATTTGCAAATATCTTCTCCCATTCAGTAGGTAGACTTTCGTTTTGTTGATAGTTTCCTTCACTGTGCAAAAGCTTTTAGTTTGATGTAGTCCCATCACTACCCTGAACTCCTTCTCAGGTAGATTGCCTATCTTCACTTCACTTAGTTTTTCTTCTGTGGCTTTATCTTGTTCCTTTGTCTGGAACATGTCCTGTCACTTCATCTTGCCCAAGTTGCTATTTTTATTTTTATGTATCTGGTAGGTTGGTTACATTTCCTGACATTAGAGAACTGGTCTTTTGTAGGAGATGTCCTATGCATCCCAGCAGTGCACTCTTCTCTTATCACCCAAGCTGTAGGGGTTTCCCCTAGGCAGGCTGTGTGGGTCCTTCTATTGTGGTGCACTGACTATGTGGGCAGTCTGGTAGGCTCAGTTGGCTCCAGGTCCAGTTGGTTGCCAGGTCTGCCTTGTGTGGAGGCTGCCAGCCGCTGGTTAGCGGGACCAGGTTACAAGGCAGCTGACTGCAGAACCCTAGGGGGCCCCAGGGCTTGTGCTGGCTCACTGGTGGGCAGAGTCAGGGTCCAGAAAACTCTGGGGTTGTTCCCTGCCCACTGGTGGGTGAAGCCAGGTCCTGGAGTCTGGTTGCAGGACCGGGGAGTCCCAGAGCTGGTATTGCAGGGGGGTGGGAGGGGTAGCTCCTGACACAGTTGGGTACCAGGTCTGGGGTGTCCTGAAGCTTGTGTTAGCCTACTAGTGGGCAGTGCCAGGGCTCAGCTCGTCCTAGGGCAGGGCCTGGTCTGCTGATAGGCAGGCTGGTCCCACGGGATGTGGAATTATGGTTTTCTTGAGTCTGGTGTCTGACCCCTGGTGGATGAGGCTGGTCAAGAGGCTAGAGCAGGCTCCCTGGAGGGCAGGGCCAGGGCCTAGGGGATTTTGGGTGCCTGCCCACTGGTAGGTGGAACTGGGTCCTGGTCCCTCTGGTGAGCAGGGCCATGTCTAAAGGCAGGTGTGGGCTCAGGGGGTCTTAAGGCAGCCTGTCTGCTGATGGGTAGGGCTGTGTCCCTGCCCAGTTAGTTGCTTGTCTGTAGGCATCTCAGCACTGGCACCTACAGTGCCAGGTCCTGGCACTAATGACCTAGAGGGAGGATTCCACAATGGTGTTTGCCAGCATCAGTGTCCACATGGTAAAAGGAGCTCCCCAAAATAGCTCCAGTGTCTATGTTCCCAGGGTGAGCTGCAGTTGCCTCCTGCCCCTCTGGGAGACTCTCCAAGATCAGCAGGTAGGTGTGACCCAGGCTCCCCTCCCTGGGTCCCAATGAATGAAATTTTGTGTGTGCTCTTTAAGAGTGAAATCTCTATTTCCCCCAACCCTCTGGGACTCCCGAAAGTAAGCGTCACTGGCCTCCTAAGCCAAATGCTCTGGGCACTCATCTTCCCAGTGCAGGGCTGCTATGCTGGGGAGCCTGAAGTGGGGCTCAGACCTCTCACTCCTTTGGGAGAACCTCTGCAATATAATTATTCTCCAGTCTGTGGGTCACCCACCATGGATATGGGACTTAACTATATAGCAAGTCTGCCCCTCCTACCTTTCTTGTTGTGATTCCTTCTTTATGTCTTTAATTGTAGAAGATATTTTTTTGGTAGGTTCCAGTCTTTTTCATCAAGGATGTTCTGCAGATAGTTGTGATTTTGGTGTGCCCATGAGAGGAGGTGAGCTCAGAACCTCCTCTGTGCAAACAGCCCTACCTGCAGGGCATTTGTAAAAAATAATCATTGGCAACTGTTTAACATCACAGCTGCCTGAGATGGTATTAAAAGTTGGGGTCAAAAAGAGGCTGACCAAAAAATTTAAAAGAAAAAACTGGGGAATGATATTTGCATAGGGTGCTTTGAAAAGCTCTGACATATTCTCAGAAATCTAGACAGCCACAAGAGTGTTCTGAGCTGTTCCCATGCCTAGGAAAGACCTCAGAAGGCCCTAAACTCTCACCTCTGGCTTATCTTGAGGCTCTGCACAAGCAGGAAGTGAAGGCTAACACAGAGGTACAAAACTGCCTACTGCAGCATTCAAAGTATGCCCCAACACATGTACAGAGCCCCTTAGCAAATGCTAGGAGACTTACTGATTCAAAGCACTTAAGAAAATCCCTGCTTTGCAGATAGCTGACCATTATGCTAACCATGCAGAGACTTCAGTAGCCACACATAACAAATAATATAGATTTTATAGGATCGATCCAGAAAAGTCACTAAACACACTACAGATCAATATCTTTTATGAATATAGATGCAAAAATCCTTTAAAAAATAGCAAACTGAATCTAGCAACATATTAAAAAGTGGCATTTATCACAGGAATGCAAGGTTAGTCTAACACCAATCAATGCAATACACCATATAAATGGAATAGAGGACAAAAACCACATGGTCATCTCAATAAATGCAGAAAAAGTATTTGACAAAATCCAGCACACTTTTATTATAAAAACACTCAAGAAACTAGGAGTAGAGGAGATCTTACTCAACCTAAGAAAGGACATCTACAAAAACCTACAGCCAACATCATACTTAATGGTGAAAGACTGAATGTTTTCTCCCTAAGATCAGCAACAAGACAAGAATGTCCATCCTCACAACTTCTATTCAGTATTGTAATGGAGGTTATAGTCAGGGCAATCGGGTAAGAAGAAGAAATGAAAGACTTACAGATTTTAAAAGAAGAGGTAAAACTATCTCTATTCACAGATGATGTGGCCTTACATATATACAAAATCATAAGGAATAGACACCAAAATTATTAGAATAAACAAGTTCAGCAAGGTTGCAAGATACAAAATCAATATACAAAATCATCTGTATACACTAACAATGAACAATCTGAAAATGAAATTAAAAGAACAATTTTATTTAGAATAGCAGCAAAAAAGAACAAAAAGGAATAAATTTAACAAAAGAGGTTACAACATAATAATAAATAGACAAATGACCCAGTTAAAAATTGGGCAAATGTTTGAGTAAATATTTATCCAAATATTAAAATATTTATAATATTTATCCAAATATTAAAATATTTATAATATCCAAATTTATACAAATGGCCAATAAATACATCCAAAGATGCTCAACATCACTGGTCATTAGAGAAATAAAAATCAAAACCACAATGCAAGCTGTGACAAAGTGAGAGAGTGGCATGGACATATATACACTACCAAACGTAAAATAGATAGCTAGTGGGAAGCAGCCGCATAGCACAGGGAGATTAGCTCGGTGCTTTGTGATCACCTAGAGGGGTGGGATAGGGAGGGTGGGAGGGAGGGAGATGCAAGAGGGAAGAGATATGGGAACATATGTATATGTATAATTGATTCACTTTGTTATAAAGCAGAAACTAACACACCATTGTAAAGCAATTATACTCCAATAAAAAAAAAAACCACAATGAGATACCACTTCACACTTACCAGAATGTCTATAATCAAAATGACAGATACTGACAAGTGCTGACAAGATTGGGGAGAAATTGGAACCCTCATACACTACTGGTGGGAATGTAAAATGGTGCAGCCACAGAGAAAACAGTCTGTCAGTTCCCCACAAAGTTAAACATGACCCAGTAATTCTACTCCTAGTTATATACCCAAGAGAACTGAAAGCATGTGTCCACACAAAAAGTTGTACATGAATGTTTATGGCAGCATTTTCATAAGAACCAAACGAACTTTACTAACCCATCAATAATAAAAAATTTTAATCATCCATACTAAACGGAAGACTATCTTTGTATTCTCTCTATAAAAAATATATTATAAAATCATTGTAATATAAAGAGGTGATCATATAGTATGCAGCCTAAAACATAGGGAAAGTACTTTAGAGGTATGTCAGATATTAATTAATTAAAATGTTGTGCTGTTAAAAAAAAAAAGTGGAAACAACCCAAATGATAAATGGATAAACAAAATGTAGTATATCTGTATGATGGAATATTATTCAGCCATAAAAAGTAATAAAGTTCTGATATATGCTATAACATAAATGACCCTTGAAAGCATTATGCTAAGTTAAAGAAGCCAGACACAAAAGGCCACATATTATATCACTCCATTTATATTAAACATCCAGAATTGTCAAATCCATAGAGACAGATAATAGATTGGTGGTTTCCAGGGCCTGGGAGCAGGGGAGGGAATGGGGAATGGCTACTGATGTATATGGATTTTCTTTGGGGGGGTGATGAAAATGTTCTGGAATTAGATAGTAGCAATGGTTGTACAACTTTGTGAATATACTGAAAACTACTCTACACTCTAAAAGGATAAATTTTATGGTATGTGAATTATATCTTAATAAAGCTGTTATTAGACTATAATAAATATTAAAATACATGAAAAGATAGATGAGGCCAGAGTGCTTGCCAGCTACAACCTCTGTATAGGGAAGTCACAGGACCTCCTGGGTGACATCAAGGCCAAAGCCCTCAGGCTACTTTCAGCATCCTTTGAACCCATCAGTGTAATTTCATGGTACAATAGGGGATTGTGAAGGGCTGGAGTATTCTTTTCCAGAAAGCCTCCTAAAACATCCAGCTTGTGTGCAGTTTGCAGGGCAAATGAGGAGGAAGAACAATCCTGCTTGAGCACCTGACCTTGGCATGCCAACTAACAGTGATGGATACAAACGTGTATTTATACACTGCTTCAGAAAATGATTCAGAGAGGAAGTTAACAGAAAAGCTGACATGCCTGGTAAATGGGAGGAAGTTGAATGAAAAGATTTCTTCAGGGCCAACTTCACGGGTGTACAACCTGTGCAGTCATACAGGGCCCCACATTCAGAAAGGTCTTGTGCTTGGCTAAATGCTGTGCTGTCCCACTGTCTTGAAATTCTTAATAATTTTATCTTCAAACTTGTGTTTTCTAAGGGAAATCTGATAGAACAATGGAGCATGAGTGTGAGCAGAGAATATATGGGCAATGTGTGTGTCTACTGTTCCTTGTCACCCCATTCTCATATAACATTCATGATATCTCATGAACACAGAGCTCCAGTAGACCCATGTTGCATCAAGAGTTCAGTGACACTAAAAGTGAGTACGAGGTAAGTGTGCTACATCTACGACTGAGTAAGTAGGGGCACTGACAGCCTGCAGAAGCCACATTTACCATTTGAACTAGAAATTGCTAAGATGGCATTGGTATTCTAAGAAACACAAACAACCAAGGGGCCCTGTTATATCCTTTCTTACTCTTGGTACTTTGCTGCATTAGCCAACCACTTATTCTGAAAATGATGACACAGAAGGAAAAGGGAAAGATAGGGCAACCCACAGTTCTTTTCACTTTTTCCTTACTCATCAGTAAGCTGAAGGTAGAGTGCTGGTAGAATGTGAACATATCAAGAAGTGAAATAAAAATATTTGGCTTCGTCTTCAAATTTTTAATAATTTCATTTTTGACCTTGTGTTTTGTAAGTGAAGCCCAATGAGACAATAAAGCAAAAGAGATACGAGCAAAAAAAATATATTTGGCTTCATTTTGTGTAGTATTTCTACTGTCCTGGTAAGAATTAAATAGATATGCACCTATGAGCTACAAAATACTAATTGTCTAATTTTGGTGATTCGGCATACAGGTTAATTTGCATTTAAAAGTAGCATTGGGCAAAATAAAGATGAGTGGTAAAATTCATGCTAATAATTCAATTTTTAAATTTTTCTTTATTTAGAATCATATTAAAGAGCAAATAAAAAACATCATGACAAGTCGAGAGAAAGAGAGAGACCATAGAGGAAAGGACAAGTTAGTACCATTTAGTACCCTTAATGGCACTTTGTTCCTGCTTTTTGAACAAAGGGCCCCACATTTTTCTTTTGCATGGGGCCCTGTAATTTATGTAACTGGAGATTGCCTTGATGTCTGCATTTGTGGTTCTCAAAAAGTCTGCTGCTTCACAAGCCTACACTTTATGTTGGAGTCATTGTGTGGGTGTAAATTGTGTCAGTGGGTGTGTGTTAGCAGGGGTGCAGTGAGGTAGGGAAGGTGCTGGAGAGTAGGCTGACAGTAGCAAGCCCGAATTAAGAACACACAGAGGGGTTTCAGAAAAGGAGGTGCAAGTTGGATTCTCTGAGGGGCTCACTCTCAGTATTAAAGTCACAGAAATAAAATTATCATCTTAAATTTTCCAAGTCAAATGATGAAGAAAGAGATGGGGTGGGGGAGGAGTTTCTGCTGCACCATGGCAGCAAAAAGGTTTTCAGATGCCTGAGTGAGGCAGTTCTCCCTAGGAGCTTAAGGTACAGAATGTGAAGGAAAATCAGAATCGGTCATGAATGTCATTTGTTGTGAGATATAAAGCAATCTCAAGCTTTTCTCTGTGTTTTACCCTTAGCATTTTTTAAAAAAAGAGTTGCTGCCTCCCAGTGCCCAGGCAGTGAATGTTTTCAAACTCACTACCTCTCATTGCACAAAATGAGTTTTAGATTATTTTCTCTCATTTTTTAACATCTGTTTGAGGAGCTCAATATTTAATATACATTATCCTGCAATAGGTATAAAACATTTTAAAGATACAAAATTGAAGCTCGGTAAAATTAAGTAGTTTGCTCAATGTCACACAAAAGACTGAAGAAGAGCCCAAATCTGTTGCTGCTTGACATAATGAATGGGATACTGGATCTTATTCCCTTACTCTATAAAGACAGTGCATGGTTTCCTTATTTGGTATTGGTTGTGTGGTTTTGTGGGCAGAAAGGAATAATGATTCATTTTAGACTAAGAGCTACTTCAGATATTATAAAGGTCAGCTGATTAGCAATCTTAATTCTCTTTTGCCATGTAACATAGCATATTGAGGGATTCTAAGGATTATAACTTGGACATCTTTGGGGAGCCATAATTATGCCTACACACATACAAAAATGAAGAAATATGCAATTCAGCAATAAATTTGGAGACTTCAATATTTGACTCACCAAAATTGAGAGAACAGTTAGACAGAAAATCAGCAAGGATATATAAGACTTGCTATGCTTTATAGGTACAACACTATCAAACAACTTGACCTAACTGGCATCTACGGAACGCTCCACTAAACAATGTCACATACATTCTTTTCAAGTACACATAGAACTTTCTGCAGGATAAACCATATTCTAAGCAGTAAAACTAGCACCAACAAATTGAAAAAGATTGAAATAATTTAAAGCATATTCTCTGAAACACAATGGAATTTAATTTGAAATAAAAAAACAGAAAAAATTGTGAAATCCACAAATATTTGGTAATTAAATATCACTCTTCTAAATTACCCACGGGTCAAAGAAGAAATTACAAAGAAAAAGATTTTTGAACTGCATGAAAATGAAAACACACCATATAAAAATATATGGCATGCAGCTAAAGCAATGCTGAGAGTTTATATCCATAAACAGTTATGTTAGAAAAGAAGAAAGATCTCAAATCAATATAGTAAGCTTTTACCTTATGAATCCCACCCCCCAAAAAGAGCTAATTAAACACACGGCAAGAAGAAAGAAGAAAACAGAAATTAGAATGGAAATCAATAAGATACGAAACAGAAAATCAGTAAAGAAAAATCAATTAAACCAAAGTTAATTCTCTGAAAAGATAACAAAACTGATAAACCTTTAGCTGGACTGACCAAGAAAAAAGAGAGAACCCACAAAACACCAAAATCAGGATGAAAAAGAGAGGACATTATTACTGACCTTACAGAACATAGAAGAACTATGAGGGAATACCATGAACAACTTTATGACAAGTCAGACAGTTTAAATGAAATATATGAATACCTAAAAGGACACAAATTAGCAAAACTGACTCAGAAATGTAGAAAATCTGAATAGACATATAACAAGTAAAGAAATAGAATTAGTAATTTAAAAACTTCCCACAAAGCAAAACTCTGGACCAGATGGATTAAATGATACATTCTATCGAACATTTAAAAATGAAATAATGCCAATACTACACAAACTTCCAGAAAATACAGGAAGAGGGAATAATTCCCAACTCCTGTGAGGCAGCACTACCATGATATCAAAACCAGACAAAGACATCACAAGAAAAGAAAATTAAAGAGCAACATCTTTCATGAATATAGACACTATAATCCTCAAGAAAATATTAGGAAACCAAATCTAGTTAAATATAAAAAGGATTATACACCACAACCAAGTGGGATTTATCCCAGGAATACAAGGTTGGTTTAAAGCCAAAAATCAATTAACATAACAAACCACATTAAGAGGATAAAGGGCAAATACTACAGGATCATCTCAACAGATACAGAACAGGCATTTCACAAAATCCAATACCCATTCATGATAAAAAAAAAAACTCTCAACAAACCTGAAATAGAAGGAAACTTCCTCAAGCTGAGAAAGGGCATCTGTGAAAACTCTATAGCTATCATATTTCATGGTGAAAGACTGAATGCTTTCCTCCTAAGATAAGGAACAAAGAAAGAATGTCCATCTCACCACTTCTATTTAACATTGCACTTGGGGTCTGGCCAGTGCAATCATGTAAGAAAAAGAAGTAGAAAGCATTAAGGTTGAAAAGAAGAAGTAAAACTTCACAGATGACATAACCCTGTGAATAGAAAATCCTAGGGAAATCTCAAAACACTATCTGATAAACAAGTTCGGCAAGGTTGCAGGACACAGTATCAATGTATGAAAATCAATTATATTTTTATATATACGAGGAATAAATGATCTAAAAGTGAAATTAAGAAAACAATTCCATTCATAATATCATCAAAAAGAATAAAAGTTTAGGAATAGATTTAACAAAAGAAATGTAAGACAAGTACACTGAAAATTATAAAACACTGCTGAGGAAAATTAAAGAAAATCTAAATAAATGGAGAGACGTTCCATGTTCATGGATTGGAAGACTCCATATTGCTAAAGTGGCAGTTCTTCCAAAATTAATCAATAGTTTCAGTGCAGTCCCCATCAAAATTCCAGCAATGTGTATGTGTCTCTCTCTATAATTGATAAAATTATCCTAAAATTTATATGAAAAACCAAAAGCCTCAGAATAGCTAAAAAACAATTTTTAAAAGAAATCTGGCAGACTTTCATGTTAAAACTTTAAAAGCTTACTATGTATATGTATGGTTGAGTTGCTTTGCTGTGCACCTGAAACTATCACAACATTGTTAATTGGCTATACTCCAATATAAAATAAAAAGTTTAAAAAAAAAGCTTACTATGAAGCTACAGCAATCAAGACAACATGATACTGCATTAAGGATAGACATATACATAAATGGAACAGAACTGAGAGTCCAGAACTACACTCTTATACTTACAGTCAATTGATTTTTCAGCAAAGGTACCAAGGCAATTCATTGAGAAAGGATAGTCTTTCCAACAAATGGTGCTGGTACACGTGGACATCTATAAGCCAGAAGATGAACTTAGACCCTTACCTAACACTATACACAAAAATTAATTCAAAATGAATTGTAGATCTAAATGTTAGAGCTAAAACTATAAAAACCTTTAGGAGAAAATTTTTAAGACCTTAGGTTCTATAAAAATGTCCTAGATACGATCCCAAAAACATGATCCATAAAAGAAAAAAATTGTTAAATTGGAATTCATCAAAATTTTAAACTGTTGTGCTTCAAAAGATACCATTAAGAAAATAAAAAGACAATCCACAGCCTGGGAGAAAATATTTGCAAATCACATATCCAGTAAAAGATTTGTATACATACAAAGAACATACAAAGAACTCCTACACACAATAATAAGATAAACAACAATTAAAAATTGGCAAATGATTTGAATAGATATTTCCCCCAAGAAAATATATGAATAGCCAATAAGCACATGAAAGGATGCTCACCATCATTAGTCATTAGGAAAATGCAAATTAAAACCACAATGAAATACCATTTCGCATCTGCTAGAATGGCTATGATCAAAAAGACAGACAATGAGAAATGTTGCAAGGAGATGGATAAATAAGAGCTCTCATACATTGCTGGGGGAAATGTAAATGGTGCAGCCACTTTGAAAAACTGGGAATTTCTTAAAAAGTTAAACATACCTTTACTATATTACTGAGCAATTCCACTCCCTGGTATCTACCCAAGCTAAATGAAAACATATGCCCACACAAAAAATTTGTACACCAATATTCAGAGAGCATTATCCATAAAAGCCAAAAAGTGGAAGCCACACAAGCATCCATCAATGGATGAATGGATAAACAAAAGGTGGTATATCCAAACAATGGAATTTTATTTGACAATAAAAAGAAATGAAGTACTGATAATTGCTACAACATAGAAGAACCTCAGAAACATGCTATGAGAAATAAGCCAGACATTAGAAGCTACAAAATGTATGGTTCTATTTAGGTGAAATGTCCTGAAAAGGCAAATATATAGAGACAGAAAGTAGATTAGTGGTTGCCTGGGGCTGATTGCAACTGGGCACAAGATCTCTTTTTAGGATGATGAAAAAATATCCTAAAACTGGATGATGGTCATAGTTGCACAACTCAGTAAATTTAAAAAATCATTAATTGTACACTTAAAATGGGTGCATTTACAGTATACAAATTATACCTCAATAAATTTATTTAATAATTCTAATGGAAACCAAATTCCCCACTTAAGGTACAACAGATACTTCAGCTACTTTGTTGTCCATAAGGCAAGGCCCTTAGAAGCATCTCTTTATACAGTTACTAACCATAATAACTATCACACTTATTGAGCTCTTACCATAAGCCATAAGCTACCCTAAGCACTTGAAATGCATTTGCTCCTTTAATGCTCATAATAAATTTGAGTTTGATTTAGTAACGTCATGAAAGTCACATAGGTGGCCAAACCAGTACTTAAATTAATGTCTGCCTGACTCTAGAGTCCTTGCTGTGCATCCCTATATTCTTATCTATTAATATGAAGCTAGAAAAAAAGAACAAACCACCACCTTTAAAGAGATCTGGAAGACCTGATACCCATTTGACAGACTAGTAAGTACAATAGCAATTGTGATCACAGACTAAGAAAGCGTATTAGTCTCTAATTCTGTGTAAAAAAAAATTACTCTAGACTTAGTGATGTAAAACAACAATAAATATTTATTATCTTGCAGTTTCTGTAGGTCAAGAATCTGGGGATGGCTTGGCTGGGTGGTTGTAGCTCAGGGTTTCTCATGAGGTTGCACTCAAGATGTCAGCCAGGACTGCAGTCATCTCAAAGCTCAACTCAGGCTGGAGCATCCACTTCCAAGGGGGCTCACTCACATGCTTGGCAAGCTGGTGCTGGCTGTTGGCGGGAGGCCTTAGTTCCTCTGTACACAGTCGTCTCCACAGGGTTGCATGTGTGTCCTCATGACACGGTTGCCCACTTCCTCCAGAGCAAGCTGTCCAAGAGATCAAAGTTGCAGTTGTGTTGTCTTTTATGACCTAACCTCCAAGGTCACACACCATCATTTTTGCAAGGTGCTATTCAGTGTAGGAAGAGTCTCCACAAGAACATAAATACCAAGAGGAGAGGATCATCACAGTCCATCTTGGAGGCTGGCTAACAGCAAAGGTTCAGCTCACTCTGGGAGGGCTGAGAGAACTGGAGTTGCCAAGCGTTCAGTCCCACATGTACCACAGACATACACATGACACTCTCACCAAGTTAAAAATACTTGCTCCAAAGTCATGGATAGCAGCCTTTCCCTTTGGGCTGCAGTCTCATTCTGCTGGCCACACGTGACAATCTGAGTGGACCCACATGGTGAATGGGAAGCGAGAATATGACTTTTGGTGCCTCCGCAATCCCCTTATCCTCTCTATCTGCAGTCTTATTATGGTATCCTCCCTTCTGTTGATTTCCTATCCTGCACATAGCTTCTCTGCACCTCCCCACATCCCCTATTCCTCATCAAAATGGACCTGTCCCGCATCCCATCTTTTTGAATCCTCCTTTTCATCTAGAGCTTGGAAAGTTCTAAATCCAGAATACTCATTCAAGGTAGTGGGTTAGGAACTCATTCAGTATATTTGCATTCTAACTGCCTTCCAAAGCTTTAGCCCCCAAATGGATGCATATGAGAGTTTTAGTCATCTGCAGGCAAAGGGAGAGCATTTCTGTCTCTTCAAATTATACCAAGTTGATTCAAACCGTATCTTCATGCATTCATTCATTCAGTTAATCACCCAACCAGCGTTTACTGAGTGCCTACCATGTACCGTGCACTGTACTCGGCACCATAAACCTCATCTTGGATACTGTGAATGCATATCAGCAAAACATTTTATAGGTCACACAACTGCAGAGTATGGAAAGATCGAACATAGGCTCTTTTCCTAAGGTTCCAAGGGAAGGGAAGGAGCACACAAAGGCATCTCCTCGTATAGCACCCTATGATATGCATACATTACTGGAAGGGTAGATTTGTTAGAGTCTCAGCCACACCTAGGAAAAGCTTGTCAGCCAAAAGCAAAACCCAAATTAGTTCCTTTGAGTGCAGCTTTTTTTAAGTACATTTAAGGTACCACCCCCATGAATGCTTCAAAAGGTACATTTCTGAACCCTATGAATATGAAAATATAATTCACATCTAAGAGTTGACATTCTGCCTAAAATAAGGCAGCTAACAAATGTTGCCTTCGGAATGATTAGATATTACAAGTGTAAAGAGCTATCAGGACAGGACACCATTGTTTTAGAAACCAACCAATTAAAAATGTATTACATTCCTCAGCAACTCTTGGGTTGCCCCCCACCCCCATTAACAGAGAGAAATAGAGCAATGAAGAGTTTATTCAGTCAACAAAAATTTCTCAGTAACTATTCTGTATTGTAATTAACTGTCCTGGTGCTGGAAATACAGAGATGGACAAGACAGACACATAAATTGAATAAATATTTCAGAAACTTACTCACAGGGGTGAGCAATGCTAGAAGATAGTCCAAAAATATGCAACCCTACACTTCAAGAAAAATTTTTTATGACCAGGACCATCTTGGAAAACAAGTCCTAAAGTCTGACTACTTGAGTTCAAATTTCAACTCTACCATTTAGAAGTTGTAAGACCTTGGGTCATGTAAATTTTCTAAGTCCCAGTTGCCTCACTTAAAAATAAAGCCTGCTTTGGGGTGCCCTTGAGATAATTGAGATACATAACAAAGCATACTGCCTGGGAATTCCCTGGCGGTCCAGTGGTTAGGACTCCACGCTCTCACTGCCGAGGACCCAGGTTCGATCCCTGGTCGGGGAACTAAGATCCCACGAGCTGCGTAGCGTGGCCAAAAACAAAACAAAACAAAACAAAACAAACAAAAGAACACACAAATTGGTGGGGGGAAAAAAGCATACTGCCTCCCATATAATGAATGCTTAGTTAATGTTATCTGTAATTTTATTAACTATGGATCAAGGTAATAATAAAATTAGTTTCCACTCCTTGAGGATACACTCACATTATGAAAGAAGGCTAGGGTTTATATTTTCTCCATGTATTTATTCAGCCACTTATTTACATCTTTGACATCTTTCTTGCCAAAACCAAGGAGAATATAGGATCCCAACACTTTCTTTAAATGTCTTACTTGGCTTCACTTAGATTTTGCTCACTCCAGATACTTGAGAGCATAAGTTTCTTCACTCCCACACTCCAAACCCCATTTATCTTGTCCTTCCCCTTCTTCTCAAGGGCATTATGGATTAACAAATGGGCTCAACCCCCAAAATAAAGTCAACTCTTCTCATAGGTATAATAGCAGTCAGAGACACAGTGCCAGAGCTTTCAGCACAAGAATGAGATCCCAATATGGGCACGTGGTCTGTTTTAAAAATGGTTTGGGTAACCATTTTAGAAAGGGAATTTTTAGCCCTGAAAAAATTCACTATATCCCAGGCAGAAAAGCGATCCTTCAATATATGGACCCAGATTTCATCCACCTATAGAAAAAAAAGTCATTGTAAAGCAAATAGCTATTATTCACCTTAGGAGAAAAGGCAGAGGTGTGCCATTCTTTCATTTCTCATTTATTTTCATGTCAGTGAATAATAATGGCATTTACTCCCTTCATCCTCAGTTCTTTATTCTTCTGTTTTAAATATTGCTGGGGTTGTTCCTAAAAAAAAAACTGTCTTGCATAACTTAAGCATCTCATATAACTCAATAAATGGTTATGGTTTCAGCTTCTTAAGATTATTATTAATTTGAAATCCATTTCTGGGTTCAAACTGTATATATGTGCAAAACCACACATGCAGATGTGTTTATGTTACCAGGTAGCATAAGGAGATAGTGTAAAAAAAGCATGGGTTCCCAAGTCAAACAAGTTAGGGCTCAAATACCAGGTCTGACATTTACTAGCTATGTTTAGTAGGCAAACTATTTACCCTCAATGAACCTCAATTTTCTCACCCATGCATTGGGTTTATCACAACGAATAAATGAGATAAGATCTGTAGAGTGCTTGGCACCCATAAGTATTAGCAGCCTCTTTTGGAGGGGGTATAGGAAGGGAGTCACGTGTAACTTAAATTTCCACAGGCTGCCCAATTCTTTGTGTAGACAGTAGAAACTCAAATCCCACTGGTTCAGTCCCCTCACCTGCACCAGGACACCTTTCTCCCCAAAGTCTCCCCACTTACTTCTGAGAATTCTTAGAAAATTTTTATATGTGTTCACAAAATCTTCGCCCGCCTTGGCCTTGGTTTTGGAGTCCCCAGACCTGTGAAGCCAAAAACAGGCCTCCAGTCACCATTTCCCTCACCATTTCCCCCAGCTTCAGTGCTCTCCAGAAGAGCATCATTTTCCATGCCAGGGAAGCCGCTTTTGCTTCTCCTCAAAGCTGTGGATCATGAGGTATTTGAACAGAATTGGTTTGTTTTGAGTCCTTACTCTGACGCGCCACACTGCGTTCTAGGCATTCATGGGGGAAAAGCCCCTCCTCCCAGCTCTGTGCTGCATTTTGTCACCTGGTCCCTAAGAAGCACTATTTGTTTCCCGAGTATTACAGGAAGCCTCGTGAGAAAACCTTCTTTAGTTTCTGCCAGAAGCCCCTCTGCTCATGGGCCGCATACCTCCTCGCTGGCCACAAGCTGGAACGCATACCATGTTTTCCTCCTGTGTCATGCCCTCTGTGTCATGCCCATATCTCCTCAGGCCTTACCGATGGCCAACAGCTGCATCACTTTGCCTGAGGCCTTCTTCAGTAGCCTGCCTGCCCTGCTTGCAGGCACTCTGCTTGGGTGCAGTCCTCAGCCAATGACTGACAGGAATAGGTGTGGATAACTCCAAGGTCTATGTTCTACATCAGCTTCTAGAGTTCCCCAGTACAAGGAAACTCCAGTTAACCACAGTGGTAACTGGCTTGATAAGGCATCATTCATTCAGTGGCTCTTTTCTTACCTGTCTCACTTCCCTACTCCCTTATTAGCATTTCTTAGGATTATCTCCCCTCAAAACTACTTGCACTCAAATCCTTGTCTTCAAGTCTACTTCTAGGGGAACCTAAACTAGGACGACTCCTCATGTCCCCATCTTTCTCTCCAGACCCAAAGAGCACACATCTCCCCAGGCAAAATCAACACATACCAGTAAATACTTGAGGAACTACTGGTCCACCAGTTCCTTAGACATGGCCAAGGTCTGAATCCAGATCAGCCCCAGCTGGGCCTTCTTCTACAAATATAAGTATCCTTCCATATACAGAGATCCTGGGTTAGGTGCCCCTTCTATGGACTTCTCCAGTTTCTGTGTTTCCCCAGTTGTCATAATGGCAATGCTGTATTATAATTCCATATTTTATTAACCACTGATGCCATCACATTCTAAGGTCTGTGAGGGCAGGACAGTGTCTGTCTTGTTTATCATTTATACCTATTACATATGATAGTGTATTGTGCAGAGTCAATCCTCAATAAGCATAAGTTGATTTCAATTAAATTTCTAAGGAAGAACAAAAGCCTGACACCTCAGGCAGTCTGAAACCAGGGAAAAGGAATGAGCTCATACTAATCAAAAATACTGACCACTTGTAGAGAGTCAGCTCTATGCCTGGTCCTATGTTAAGTAATTTTCAAACATTATTTCATGGAACATTTATATTTACCTATGAGATAGCTACTACAATTCTCATTTTAGTATAGGGAACATGAAATATAGAAAAGTTCAACACCTTGGCCAAAGATACACTGCTACTAAGTAGCAACACTGGTACCAGATTCAGGTCTGTCTGAATCCAACAGTTAGCTTATTAAGCACTACACTGTCTCTGTTGAGAATCTCTCAATACTATTCTGCTTTGCACGTAGAAAGTATCATCAGAGGCCAAGCACTATTGTATGAATAATGGTGATAGTCTAATGACCATTAAAAATAAGTGTAGTGGCTTGAATGGTGGCCCCACAAATATGTCCATGTCCTAATCCCCAAAACGTGTGAATGTGACCTTACTGAAAAAAAGGATCTTTGCAGACGTAATTGAGTTAAGGATCTTGAGATGAGGAGATCATCCTAGATTATCCACGTAGACTTTCAATCTAATGACAAGTATCCTTAGAAGAGGCAGACGGAAGAGGAGGAGGCAATGTGACCATGGAGGCACCAGAAGCTGGAAGAGGTAAGGAACAGATTCTTGCCTAGAGCCTTCTGAGAGAGTGCAGCCCTGCTGATACATTAATTTCAGACTTCTGGCCTCCAGAATTGTGAAAGAACAAATTTCTGTTGTTTTAAGCCACCGTGTGTGGTAATTTGTTATGGTAGGCCTAGGGGACTAATATAGGCCCAACATTCATTTGTCCATTCATTCATTCTACAAACATTTGAAAAGCATCTCTTATGACGTGCAAGACACTGCTACACAAACAGATAAGACGCTATCTCTGCCTTCAAGAAGTTTATAGTTAAGTTCAGGACCTTATGCCTGAGTCATATGGGCATTCTACTCTGGCACTAGACCTACTGGCCATTTTGCTGGCCAGTCCACTGCATAATTATGTGGCAAGTTAGAGTGCTAGGCCGCCATTGGAAATCTCTGAAACTTGAAAGAGATAGGGATCTTGAAGATCATTTGGTTCAACCTCTCCCCTCCACCCAGTATAGGAATCCACTTTTCAGAGTTCCTGGTAGGGGGCCATTCAGCCTCTTTTTGAGCACTTCCCCAATGAGTAGCGTATCCCTTTCATACTAAATCTCTCATGTATGGGCAACTTCCACTGTAGGGTTCTCACCGTCACTGAGCCCCAATTTGCCCATTATGGCTTCCATCCAATTATCAAAATTCTATCCTCAAGACCCATGAGAATATGTCTAATTCTTCTTTCATATAACAATCCCTCAAATTATTTAAAACACCTGATATGTTTCCCCAACTATCTTCTGCTAGCTGGCAACTAGCCCAGTTTAACTTACCATTCCTCAGGTGAAGTGGTTTCTAAACCTTTCACCATATTGCATTCCTTCTCTAAATACAGTATCGTTTATCCATACAATTTAAAATATGGCACTGAGAACAGAACACAGTTTACACATAGCTCAAGCAGAGGAGAATGGGACCATTATCTCCTTTATTCTGGGCTTAATTCACACATCCTAAGACTGTATTCATATTGTAAAAAATGATGTTACACGATTGACTCATTCTGACCTTCTTGGCAGCTGAAACCTAAGTCTTTTACTGAATTTCCATTAAACCTGGTTTCCCTTATATGCCTATATGCTTGATTTTGGAATCTATGTGAAATATTTTTTATTTACTTCTGGAAATTGCCCGTTTTTTGTTTCAGCTAATTTTTCCAAGCTGTCAAAATACCTTTCAATTCTGATTTCTCATCCAGCATATTAACTTGCTTTGAGTGATTCTCATTCCCATGCTCCCCCACCCCATCCCTGGAACTTACCACTATGTCTTCAGGCTCTGGTTTAAACCCTTTCTTTCTGGACTCTTAGAACCTGCTCACATACTCTGATAAGCCATTACTCCTAGCCCTTGACTCCTGTCAAGTCATGACAAACAATTTCTGGGTCAGGGCTCCAATCTCTAAAGTTCCTTCCAGCTCTAATCTTTTATTCATGTTAGAAACTGGCAGATATTCAAAACCATTGCAGTTGATAGGATGCATGTAAGTGTAGGGGGCAGCTAGCACCTTATGAGATCCAGGAAGACAACCAATGTTTTATAAATGGCATCAAAGCAACATAACTGGGGAAGACCCTGGGGAATTACAGCATCGTTAAGAAAGTTCACAGCAAGGTTTTGGAAGCCCTTTTGGGTTCTATTCTCTGAGCTGCAGATATAAACCTGAAGAACCCAAATGTGGCTCTCATAGGCCTGTGGACCAGTTCTAAAGCTCTGGGGGCATCACCACCTGACACTATCAAAACTAACTCAGTAAGAAGGGCCCAGAGTTCACTGTGGCTATTGGGGCATAACAAATAGTATCTTGTCAATACCTTGCAGTCGTTCTTTATTGAATTAAAAGGCATGTCGATAAGAGAGGTGAAAGGATGAGGTAGGAAGATGTGACATGTTTGGGAAAAAGAAGAAATCCTGTTTCAATACCACATTTTCTGATTATTTTTCTCCATTTCTTTTCCGAAGAAAAATTCAGTGGAGTAGTTTGTGGTGGTGAGGATGTGATGTAAGAAAAAAGAGGGAAAACTACTATTTAGAAGTTGTTTTATTATTATTTTACAAATTTTCATATTCCCTATGCTATTGAGATGCCAGTCATATTTAAAAGTATTTATGGGTCTTCCCTGGTGGTGCAGTGGTTAAGAATCCGCCTGCCAATGCAGGGGACATGGGTTCGAGCCCTGGTCTGGGAAGATCCCACATGCCGCAGAGCAACTAAGCCCGTAGGCCACAGCTACTGAGCCCGCGTGCCACGACTACTGAAGCCTGCGTGCCTACAGCCTGTGCTCCGCAACAAAGAGAAGCCACCACAATGAGAAGCCTGTGCACCGCAGTGAAGAGTAGCCCCCTCTCGCCGCAACTAGAGAAAGCCTGCGCGCAGCAACAAAGACACAACACAGCCAAAAATAAATAAATAAATAAATAAATTTAAAAAATAAAAATAAAAGTATTTATGACAAATGATGGGCTAGAAGGGCTAAAAATAATAAAAATTAAGCAAGTACCATCAGTCCAAAGTCTCCAATGATACTTTATACCTACATAGCACTTTACATTTCTCAGAACACTTTTTGCATACATTAAAACTTCACGACAACCCTGTAGAACTGCCATTATTATCTCTGCTTCAAGATGAGATTTGGTAAGGTCAAGAAACTTGCCCAAGTTTATAAAAGTAGTGAGCAAAGGCAGAACTGGGAACTGAACTGTTATATTCCAAGCAGTATTCTTTACACCATGGTACAGCTATTCTGAAAGAAGAAAGAACAAATCATTACTAGCAGAGCAATCCTGAAAAACTGCAAGTATCTTTAGATTTCATACAAAAGGAGTGGAGATTCCTTTCTTTTATATACAGGTGGAGATAATGCAATCACTCTGCAAGTCCCCTATCTCAGTCTCTCTCAGTTAGTCCACAAAGATGTTTCTAACTACTCCAATTTAACGATTTAACAAATGTTTATACTTGCAACACATAAGGTGCTATGCTAAAGGAGTGGAAATTACAGAATTATCTTGGCTCTCAAAAAGATTATCATCCAGTAGAGAAGACAGGTGTCTTAGTTATCTATTGCTGCATAACAAACCAACCCAAACCATAATGGTTTAAGAGAACAACAGCCATCTCCTATTGCTCATGATTCTATAGGTTGGCTAGGCTTAGCTGGGCAGTTCCTCTCTTCCGCCGGCATTTGGGCGTCCCCAAGACTACCCTCAGGTTCACTAGAAGGACTCACAGAACTCAGAAAAGCCATTATACTCAGAGTTATAATTTATTACAGTGAAAGGATACAGATTAAAATCAGCAAAGGGAAGAGGCACATAGGGCAGGGTCCAGGAGAGACCAGGCATGGAGCTTCTAGTTGTCCTCGCCCAGTGGAGTTGGATGGACAGCACTTACTTCTCCCAGCAGTGATGTGTAGCAACATGCACAGAATATTACCAACCAGGGAAGCTAACCTGAGCCTTGGTGTCCAGAGATTTTATTGGAGCTCGGTCACATAGGCTTGGTTGACCCCCTACATGGCTGACCTTAGTCTCCAGACCCTTCAAAGATCAAGCTGATACCACATGGCCCAAGTCCCTTACCATAAATCACATTATTAGCAACAACTATCTGGTATGGCCCATGGCCCCCAGGTAAACAAAGACACTCTTGCCAGACAGGACATTCCAAGGTCTTAGAGCTACCTCTCAGAAGCTGAGCAGGACCAAACCTTTCTTTGGGGAAGATTAATCCTTTGTTGCATATCCACATAATGTCTGCTGGGGCTGCAGACATATGGAGACTTGATTACATTGAAGCATCCAAAATGGCTCACTCACATGATGGCAGTTGGTGCTGGCTATAGGCTGAGAGAACTCAGCTGGGGCTGTCAGTTAAAACATCTTATACATGGCCTCTCCATGTAACTTGGCCTTCTCGTAACATGGCAGATGGGTTCTAAGAGGGAGCCTTCCAAGTATACAAAAACAGAAGTTGCAGGTATCTTAAGACCCAGCCTTGGAAGTTGCACAGTGTCACTTATACTGTATTATACAAATCCTGGAGAGGAGGGAAAATCAACTCTACCTCTTAATGGGGGAAGTGGAAAAGAATTTACAGCCATATTTAATGCATGGAACAGCAGATAGGTTTCCTTCAAAGGGACTAGAGTTTTCTTTTCCAAACTCCAGTGACACTGCCCTGAAGACCCAGTGTGAACACTTGTTGGAACAAAACAACTGGAGGGAAGTGTAGCTTATACTCTGGATCCTGTTCTGGGTCTCAGAACTACAGGAGAGTTGAGACCAAGGACAAACCACATAGCTGTGCCATACTTGTAAGGGGCATACAGTCTATGTGACAAGATGAAGGAGAGACGGTGAGTGCATTGTAGTCGGTAGCTGCTGATTGCAGTCAGCAGAAGATAAATACATATATACTTAGATACATACAAAGCAACCACAGAAAAACTCTCACCTCTCCAATGTCCCTGTCTCCAGGGAAGCCACCATCTCTGTATCTCCTTTCTGGGACATAAACCAGTTGCTAGAACCTTGAAATATTTAAGAGGCTTAGTTTGACAAATCTGTACCACTGAACTGACTCTACTAATCCTAAATTTATCATTGGCCACATGATGAAGACCTTGACGGCCAACTGTGCCTATGAAAACTCCATAAGACAGGCAGTTTCTGGATTCCTTTTAATACTAGAGAGTCCTGGTAAAAACAACAAAATGGTTTACCAAAATGACCAAGCAACTACAAGTTCAAGACACTGTGTTTCCAGTTTCAGTTTAAGAAAAGATTTTTTTCCCATGAGTTTAGTCACCCTCTACCTCATTCAAAAAAGAATCAAATTTTCCAAAAAAATGAGGAAGACTTCCTAAACATTCAAACAAGACTGTCAAAAACTGATAGATCTGAAAGGAGCAACAGACAAATCCACAATTATAGTTGAAGACTTCAACACCTCTTTCAGTAATTGATAGAACAAGTAGACAGAAAATCAGTAAGGATATAGATGATCTGGACAGCACTGTCAAACAACTCGACCAAATTGCCGTTTATAGAAGACTCCATCCAATAAAAGCAGAATACACATTCTCTCCAAGTGCACGTGGAACATCCACCAAGATAGACCACATTCTGGCACATATAACAAAGCTGAACAAATTTTAA
The DNA here is from genome assembly GCF_028021215.1 of Eschrichtius robustus. Lineage (NCBI taxonomy): Eukaryota > Metazoa > Chordata > Mammalia > Artiodactyla > Eschrichtiidae > Eschrichtius > Eschrichtius robustus. The sequence continues at coordinate 43,309,198 of NC_090845.1, forward strand.
AAAATAGAAATCATACAAAGTACATTCTCAGACCATAACAAAATTAAACTAAAAATCAATAATAGAAAGATATCCAGAAAATCACCAAATATTTATAAATTAAATAATATACTTCTCAGTAACCCATCTCAAGAGAGTCAAAAGAAATCATCTCAAGGGAAATTTTAAGACATTTTAAACTAAAATGAAAATGAAAATAGAATGTATAAAAATTTGTAGTGCTACAACATGGATGAACCCTGAAAACACTCTACTAAGTGAAAAAAGTCAGACACAAAGGGACAAATATTTAATAATCCCACTTATCTGAGGTACCTGAAAAAGGCAAATTCATAGAGATAGAAAGTAGACTAGAAGTTAGCAGGGGCTAGGAGGAGATGATGAAAAAGTCCTGGAAAAGGATAGTGGTGGTTGCACAACACTGTGAATGTACTTAATGCCACTAAATTTCACACTTAAAAATCATTAAAATTGTAATTTTTATGTTATGTATATTGTACCACAATAAAAAATGTAAAAAATGCACGGGATGCTGATAAAATAGTACTTAGAGGGAAATTTACAGCATAGCATTAAATGAAAATGTTAGAAAAGAAGAAATATCTAAAATCAATAACTTAAGCTTAGACTTTGGGAAACTAGAGAAGGAAGAGCAAATCAAACCTAAAGCAAGCAGAAGGAAGAAAGTAATAAAAATTAGAGAAGTCAAAGAAATTGAAAAGAGAGAGAGCTCAATAAAAGCAAAACCTAGATCTTTGAAAAGATCAATAAAATTGATAAATCTTTAGCCAGCATAACCAAGAAAATAAAAAAGAAGACACAAATTATCAGTATCAGGAATAAAAGAGGAAGGTCACAGCCAATCATACTGAAAGGTTAATAAGAGAATACTATGAACATTCCTATGACCATAAACTGAATAACTTAGATGAAAGACACAAACTACCAAATATCATCCAAGGACAAAGAGATAACCTGAATAGCCATGTATTGCAGAAACTGAATTGATAGTTTAAAGCCTTCCCCCCCAAAACTCCTGGCCCAGATGATTTCATTGGTGAATTCTACCAAACATTTAGGAAAAAACAATATCAATACTACACAATCTCTCATAGAAAATGGAAGAGGAGGGAACATTTCCCAACTCATTTTATGAGGTTAGCATTATCCCAATCAAAACCAAACTATACTGACCAGTACCTCTCACAAATATAGATGCAAAAATCCTTTAAAAATTAGTAAATTGAGTCCAGTCATGTATATAAAAAGAATATCAAGACCAAGTGGGATTCATACCAGGAACACGAAGCTGGTTCAATATTCAAAAATCAATATTTAAAAAATTTTAAACATTTGAAAAGACTAAGAAAACCCATATGATCATATCAATAAATGCAGAAAAAGCTTTCAGTAAAATTCAATATCCATTGATGATAAAACCTCTCAACAAACCAGGAATAGAAGGGAACATCCTTAACGAAATAAAGGGTCTCTAAAAAAAACCTGTAGCTAACATTACAATTAATGGTGAGAGACTGAATGCTTTCTCCCTGAAATCAGTAACAAGGCAAGGATATCTTTTCTCACAACTCTTACTGAAAATTGTACTGTAATTACTAGTTAGTGCAGTGAGGCAAGGAAAATCAATAGAAAGCATACAGATTAGAAAGGAAGAAATAAAATTGTCTTTATTCCCAGATGACATGATTGTATATGTAGAAAACCCTAACCTACAAAAATAGCTATCATAAAAATGGTTAATTTGCAATTATGAACATTTTTGAAACAAATGAAAAAAGTAGGCTCAGCAAAGAAATAGAAAATATAAAGAAGAAACTAATGAAAATTTCAGAACTGAAAAATACATTGACCAAAATTAAAAACTCATCAGAAGGGCTCAATAGCAAAATGGAGATGACAGGGAAAATAATCACTGAAAGTTAAGATAGATCAAAAAAATTACCCAAACTGAATAACAGAGAGAAAATAGACTGGAAAAAGAGAGAGAGAACAGAGCCTCAGACACCTATGTGAAAATAACAAGAGATCTAACATTCACGTCATCTGAGTCTCAGAAGAAGAAAAGAAAGAATACGGGGCTGAAAAAAAATCAAGGAAATAATGGCTGAAAGTTTCCCAGATTTGGTGAAAAACAAACCTACAGATTCAAGAAGCTGAGAAAAACCCAAATATATAAACCCATATCTATACCCAGACATATTAAAATAGAATTTCTGAAAACTAAAGATAATAAAAACATCTGCTAAAGAATATATGTTTTAAATTGGAAATCCAGAGAGGTTTACTTAACTTTAAGGTTTCTTTTGGAAAATAAAAGGCAATAAACAGAAACAAGGATGCAAGATATAGACACATGTTCATTCTTATTTGGTACAAACTAGGGTAATTATTTATGTTTATCTTCAATATCAAAGCAGCATTTGGTTTGGTTATTTATTTATATCTTGCCTTACTCAAAGGAATATGAGACAGTTCACAAAAACAAATAAATTCAAATATTTAACGCAGCTATTTGGTTTGATCTCACACACTGTTTGGCTAGTATGGTGGGCAGCACAATGGCCCCCCAAAGATGTCCACAGCCTAATCCCCAGAACCTGTGAGTATTTTATGTTAGAAGGCAAAGGGGGCTTAAGGTTGTAGATGGGATTAAGGTTGCTAATCAGCCAACCTTAAAATAGGGAGATTATCCTGGATTATCTGGGTGTGCCCAATGTAATCACAAGGGTCCTTAAAAGTGAAAGAGGGATGCAGAAGAGGAGGTTAGCGTGATGGAAATAGACAAGGACTCAACCTACTGTTGCTGGCTTTGAAGATGGAGAAAAGGGACCACGAGGCAAGGAATGTGGGTGGCCCCTGGAAGATGGAAAAGGCAAGGAAATGGAGTCTCTCCTAGAGCCTCCAGAAGGAATACAGCCCTACAGACATCTTGATTTTACCCCAATGAGACCCATATTAGATGTCTGACTTCCAGAACAGTAAGATAATAAAATGTATTGTTGTAAGCCACTAAGTTTATAGTAACTTGTTACAGCAGCCACTGAGAACTAATACAGCTGGGAAAATGTTTTTTCCAAGCACACATTTGAAGCTAGTAGAAATTTAAATCAGCTTTACAGATAGCTGTTTGCTCTTTAGTATCGTATTTCCTTTTCTTGTGACCTGACAACATGGACACACATTCATTTGCAAGCATAATTTGGACCAGCTTTTTTTTTTTCAGGTTAAACTTTTAGGAAGATAAAGCCTTTAGGAGGCACCCTTCTACAATTAGTTAATAGATTGGGGTGGCATTCTCAATGATCATCCAGTTTTAGATATGGAAATTGAGGTTGTAGAAAACATTAAGAAAATAAAATTATTGTTATAGATGAATATCTTATTGCTGATTGGAATACCTTTAGACATTCTGAATTAGAACCCTGATGAAAATTACATGACTGTTTGTTTGTTTGACTTATGCTAGATTTTACCTCTGGAAAACTTTTCTAGAGCCATTTACAAAAAAAAAAAAAAATCAAAGAGCAAAGCCCTTAATTGTTTACTGAAAGGGCCTTTGGTCTGATTTAGAGCTTAATGCCCTCCCACTCCACATAGCCAGAGACACAGAATTCTTCTACAGAAAAAAAGATTCACAAATTTCTGAAGCATTGAAATTGACTTAAAATATACTAGGAGATACTACAGATTCTCAAGAATATGCTAGGATAGAGATAAAATGGTGATTCGTGTAATTCAAAATAGCTGATAAGCCTATAATCCTTAATATTTGTTTGTGAAATGTGCTATATGCCATACCATATATGAAGCATTCTTGCAAAAAAAAAATCAAACCTGAATATGATCAAGTCTGGTTCAAATAACATTTTACAGGAAATTCAGAAGACAGGAGAACATGTCACGTTAAATGACAAATCAATTACAAGAAGAGAGAGACTTGTAGATTTAAATGGACCTAAAAGCCAAATAACCAATTACAATGTGTGGACCTTATTTGGATCATGATTAAAACAATTTATGCTATTTATGAGAAAATTGGAAATTTGAACACTTAATGGATACTTGATGACATTAAGAAATTTTTGTTACCTTTTTTAAGTCTGATAATGGTGACTATATTTTTTTAAAGTCCTTACCTTTTAGAGGTACATGCTGAAATAGTGATGGATAACATAAAATGACATTTGAGATTTGTTTTAAAAAATACATGGGAAGGAGAGAGGTGGATGGGGGCTCAAATGAAGCAAGACTGGCCATGAACTGACAGTTGTTGAAGCTGGGTGATAGGTAGGGGGGTTTCATTACATTATTCTGTCTGCTTATTTTTATGTTTGAAATTCTCATAATAAAATAAATACTAAAACGTATATATTCTATATGATGTTTTACACATCCAATTTTCTCTTTTTTAATTTTTATTGAAGTATAATTGATTTACAATGTTGTGTTAGTTTCAGGTATACAGCAAAGTGATTCTTTTTCAGATTCTCTTCCCTTGTAGGTTATTACAAAATATTGAGTATAGTTCCCTGTGCTATCCAGTAGGTCCTTGTTGTTTATTATATATATAGTAATGTGTATCTGATAATCACAAACTCCTAATTTATCCTCCCCCCCCCCCCCCCACGTTTCCCCCTTGGTAACCATAAGAACACATCCAATTTTCATTTCTCATCACCATTCACTGAGCTAATATTTTAATGGGATCATGTCTCAGGAAAGTAGATGGTTGCTATGACTTTTGAGAGGTGACACAGATGTGTGTTACAGGAAAAGGCAAACCTTTTTCATTTTTTGTTCAATATTTGTTTTGTGGGGTTTTTTGGTTGTTTTTGTTTTGTTTTGTTTCGATCAGAACAAAAACTGCACTCGGGAAAAATTATAACCAGCCTTTTTCACTCCCCTCCTAGGGGCTGCCTAATGCTTTCAGATGAGCTTCTATTTGCTGATTTAATCTTCTCAGCAACAGAGGGACTAGTAAATAGACTAGGAAGGAGTGGCTCCCGGAGGGTGGGTGGGGAGGGAGTAGAAGGATGGCTTCGAAGGTACTTCAGATACAACCTGAAAGAAAATCTATTAGGAGTTTGGGATTAACATATACACACTACTATATATAAAATAGATCAACAACAAGAACCTACCATATAGCACAGGGAACTCTACTCGATATCTTGTGATAACCTATAACAGAAAAGAATCGGAAAAAGAATAGATATATGTGTGTATATATATGTATAACTAAATCAGCTTGCTGTATACTTGTAACTAACACAACATTGTAAATTAACTATACCTCAATTAAAAAAAAAAAAGAAAAAAGAAAAGAAAATCCAGGACAAGAAGTTGGACTGAGAATTATTACTCACCGCCTAACTGCAAAACCCAGGGTGGTCCCATTTTGCTAGGCATCTTCCTCCCCTTTTTCCAGTTCACCCCATTTTCCCTACCTCCTTGGGGTTAGGATTGCAAGCACCAATGAGGAAAAGGACAGAGCTAGGCATATTGGGAGGGCAGGGAAGTGAAGCCTTTAAGGGGTATGCCTCAATATGTCTGACTCCGATAACAAGGGAAGGGAGATGAGAGGAAAATTTATTCTCACCTAAAGCCCAACATGCAGAGGCAGACTGCTGGCACCCAGAACACAGGAGCCAAGGAGACCTGCTAGAGCTGTAACTCGAGGTCCCTGGAGGAGAGGGAAAACATTTGGGAACTGAGGGGCTGAATGAAAGGTGTTTCCTGACATCTTCTTCTGGCAATAGCAAGGGGATTTTCTTGCTGCCTTTTTTAAAATCTCGAGATAAGGAAGGAGAAGGGACCCCCAGAGAAAAGAAGCCAAGCCTTCCTCCCTGCCCTTACCTCTCCCCATGGCTCGCATTTACAGCAGTGGTTCTCACACTTAGTGCATCAGAATCACCTGCAGAGCTTGTCAAAACCTGCTGGGCCCCAACCCCAGGGTGTCTGACTCAGTAGCTCTGGATGTGACCCAAGAATTTGCATTTCTAACAAGTTCCTAGGTGCTGCTCTTCCTGCTGGTCCCACACCATGCTTTTGAGAACAGTTGCCCTAGAAGAGAGCTGATGAAAGTCACCAGGAGGTCCCCAGCTCGTAATGTGAGGCTGTGAGGCTTGAGCTTGGGGCCCAGGAAGGTTGACGTGGGGTCCAAGTCCCGGGATGGTTAGCAAACCATTAGCAAAGTGAAGTAGAAATCACTGGATTTCAGTTTTCATATGTTATCACAAAGTAAATGCTTGAAATTGGTGAGTTGCTTTTTTTCAGTTGAGGATAATAAATATTTCTTGAGCATCTGTTATGTGTCAGCCCCTGTTTCAGGCTCTTTAACTAATCTAATCTGTTTTTTAGCCTTTTAAAAATTTTATTGAAGTATAGTTGATTTACAATGTTGTGTTCATTTCTACTGTACAGCAAAGTGATTCAGTTACACATATATATATTCTTTTTCATATTCTTTTCCATTATAGTTTATCACAGGATATTAAATATAGCTCCCTGTGCTATACAGTAGGACCTTGTTGTTTATCCATCCTGTATATTATAGTTTGCATCTGCTAATCCCAAACTCCCAATCCTTCCCTCCTTAACTAATCTAATCTTAATGCTTATAGCAACATCTTTGTAAGGGAGTGTTATTACACCAGTTTGCAGAAGAAGAAACTGGTTAGTTAGTTAGCTGAACTACAGATTAGCTGAACTACAACAAATGGCTACAACAAATGCTACACCACTAAGGTGATAAGAATCCTTACAGGAGATGAGTAGAGAGCATTGGGTTACCCAGTCTAGTAAACTATTTCCAGGAGAGCTCTGGGGGTCTGGGTTCAAGTGACATGAGGTTTTCTATAGCAGAGCCAGGGTCAGGATCAAGATCACTAATGTGGCACTGGATGGTTTGTGGTTTGCATGAAAAATAGCCAGAATCTGCGACACTGCTGCAAGGCCTTGGGCCCAGCAGTTGATGGGAACACTGCCCAAGAACTGAAAACCTTCTCGGGTTTCTCTGGCTATTTGGTGCAAATTTCATGAGGACACAAGGAGAAGAGAGTCTATCCTTTTTAGCATGTCGGTTACTGAAGAAGATACAAAATCCAAAGAATTCTGTCAGTGGCCTCTAGCTAAATAAATCCCAACAGAGCCTGTGTGTCCTATGCTGCAACCAACAGGAGCACAAATCACACTTTATTGTGATACTAAGGAAGAAAAGCAAAGGTCCACCATTTCAAATTGTGATCTTTGTTTTCCTAGTTATTCATTGGCATGAATCAACTTAGAACCCATTCCTTAGCAGATTAAAAGGTTACATTCATTCCCCAACCGGCTAGTCTCTACATGTTCTAGCGGAGCTATTGGGGTTTGGTTTGGTTTGGTTATTACTTTGATTCGAGTAATGTCATAGCCATGCTCAGCCTGAGAGAAAGATGTGAGAAAATGCAAACCTTTCTAATCTAGGAAAGCAACTGCCATAAAGAACATGAGAGAGAGAGAGAGAAAAAAAAAAAATCAAAGCTCAGCATTTGCCCAAGCAAGGGAAATACAGCAGGTTGAACGTGCTCCTTTACACGTGCATATGGGCAATGTTTTCTAACTCTGATGAAGATACAGTCGTTTGCATTTTTCAACCGCAACAAGCTGCTTTGACTTTGTAGGATTTCATGACTCATCATCAGTGAAGCTGATGTTCCTCGGCGTTTGTCCTCCCCACTCCAACAAGCACCTTCTCTCCAGGGTGAAGTCAAGGCATGGGTGCACCAGCTGCAGTGCCCACAGCTGGGAACGGGGCTGGGAACCCCCGTCCACCCCTTGCCTCTGGCCCCAGGCCTGTCCTCCAAGAAGTAGCGCCATCTCCGGTTCTCAGTTCGTATTCACTGTGATGTTTCTCTCTCCCTCCTGCTCAAAAGAAAACCTCTAACTGAATTAGGTTGAACCATTTTGTAGGTAAAAAGTGATCAAATATCAGCCATCTCATATAGTTCAACCTCATAAAAATGGAACAATCCGACTTCAGCTGTACACGGGAAAGGGCTTTTGAGAGGAGGGAGTTGGAAATATGGGGCAGGTACCCACACCCCGATAAGAGGGCTTTAGGAGATTTGGGGGTAGAAGGGGAGGGTCCAGGTCACCAATGACATGAGCCCATAGCATCTTTATCTTAAAGACAGAGGAAATTCCCTGACTCAGCCATTCCACAGTTGCAATTGCCCCTGTTCAAAAAGTAATTGCGACCCCAAAGGATAAAATCCCTGCCGGTTTTTCTTTCTATGGGTGGAGTGAGCAGCAACTAACCACTAGGAAAATCCTCAAGCTGTCACATGTATTTTGGTCTCTGGCCTCTAGGAAGAAGGGCAGAGTGAAGGGCCTGATGCTGTGGGCCCTCTGAGCCTGGAAATTAGTCAATAAAATGGTCACAGCCACGAGCAAAGAGCAATGCTTTTCCTGCAGGTTCTGCCACATTATGGCTTGAGTGTAGGCAAAGCTGTGGAGCTACCATGGCAAAGGTAATGTATAGTCATGTCTAAAGTCAATTATAAAAGGCGTAACGTGAGGGCTCTGACACTGGTGTGAATCTCCACCCCTGCATCCCTCAAGTGGATGCTTCTTACTCACATTTTTTTCAAAAAGCTAGAAATTAGAAATGGCTCCAGGATAGTCACAGGTTTCTAGCTTTCACTTTAAAAAAAGAGAGAGAGAAAGAAAGAAAAAATGTGCGGTCTCAAAAATACATTGCTGCTGCACCACCAAGAAGGAAGTTTAAATGACAGAAGATTTCAGGCCTGAGAGCGCATGTGCCCCTTGCAAGGAGTCCGTTCCTGACCTGAGCAGCCCACCCTCAGGAGGTTGCCCTGGCAATTCTGAGAGGAGGGCAGCAAGGGAGAGCCTCAAACCCCCATCCCCATTAGCACCCCAAAGCCTCTGGATGAAGTATCTGAGCCACAGACTGACAAACGGGAGAAATGATGTGTGCTTCAAAGCCCTAGAAACACAAAATCATTGTTCCCCTAACATCAGAGCAAGATCAGCAAACTCCATTGTCTCCCTTGCAACCCTGGGCTTTGTTATATCTGAGACTTGAGATGGCTTGGCTGCCTTTTCTGCAGTTGACATTTTTTTTCAAATTATTATTCTAATGGAAAAGAATATGAAAAAGAATATATACATATATGTATAACTGAATCACTTTGTTGTACATCAGAAAGTAACACAACGTTGTAAATCAACTAAATTTCAATTAAATAAATACTAATTATTATTCTCTTAGCAGATATAGTATATTGAGAGATTACGTACATGCTCTGTGCCTCAGTTTTCTCATCTGCAAAATGGAGATAATAATAATACACCCCTCATAGGCTGGTTGTGAGGCTTCAGTGAGTTAGTAAATGTAAAGTGTTTAGAACAGTTTCTGGGCCATAGTTAGCACTTAATTTTAGATATCATCATCATAATAATATTTAGTTATTACTATTGTAAATACTACCACTTCAATAATATATCAGGTACTCTCCTGGAGAAGACGAGGTTCTCTGCCTCGAAGGGGCTGCAATCTGGCAAGAAGGAGGCAGAGGCATAAACAATTAATAGCAATATCTATTGTGTGATGCCTGCTGGACCAAAGGTATCCAGAGTAATTAATCTAGGCAAGTGGGAGGAGAGTAAGATGCAGGGAATGGGGCCACAGATGACCTGGGTGTGTGCTCACTGAACCTGGTGAGAAGTGTATGCAAAGGTCAGGAGAGCCTAACCAGGGTCCCATGAAAGGGTATGAACAGTCCTTTGTTATCAGGTTGTCAATCTTCCCTGAGCTAGAGATGCACAAATTCTATCCACTCTGCCAAACACTTGTAACAGAGAGGCAAAGGATCAGTAGGGCCCCCAGAGGGTATAACAAAAACCATCCACCTCAGTAAAGGGTACAAACAGTGTGCCTCATCAGGGAATACAGCCAGAGGGAACTAACCTGTGAGTCTCCACATGAACTTTGATGATCCCCGCCCCACCAAATTCCATGAATCTGATGTTTTCACAGAATAGGAAGCATTCAGCTGTTGCTGTGAAAACATCATGGGATAGAAGGTGGGACGTCCACAGTGGCTGTATAAGGAGTTCAGCAATGCTCTCCCCAGAAAAACAGTGATAAAACTGGGGGAAACTGTTAAAAACAACAATAAATTGAGAAGCATTTATTCAATAAAATCTACTGAATCTCAGTAAGAACAATGGGAGCCTGCAACATTTGAGCCAGGGGCTGCTCCCATCCCCACCAGCTCTGTATTGTGGAAGATCTATTCTGGATGCGTAAGGCAGCCCATGAAGACCGGCAGCTCCCACCCTCCTTCAGTTCTGGTTCCACAGTGTGGAGGTTCCACTTTAGGTGGGGTGGCACGTGGCCAGTGGCTCCCCTCTGCACGTCTCCCCTACAGCTCCAGATCTGTAGCACAAAGGGTTGACTCTAGCAGGGAAAAGCAGGCCAGGAAGAACAGTAGCCCATATATGTCCCTATGGCTCAAACTCTCTTTGGGGTGGGGGGAGATGATAGGGCATGGGAAACTGTGAAGGCTGGCAGGTCTGAGGCTCTGCCTAAGAGGGATGACTTTATTTGGAACAGAGCGTGGAGAAACTTATGCCCAGGAGTAATGTTGAAAACATTAGAGATTATACTGGCTAGAAATTAGAGAAGACTAACAGCTACATGATACTAGGACAGGCAAAAAAATGGCAGACCAGCCAGAAATTCGACAGGGAGAGCCAGGCAAAAGATAGGCAAAGAGCGCCCTGCTAAAATCATACTCTTCTTTGGTGCTCCAGAAAACTGCGTGCATATGCAGGACTGTGCCCTTTTAGGAGCATCCAGAAAGGGTACTTGTGAGCTTCCAGTCCCTGACTGAATGTGGAACATACTTGTAAAGTCTCTGAACTTTGAAAGCAGTCCCCAAGCCACACACAGATCCAACAGCAAAGGGTGGAAAGCTTACTGGCTCAGGGGGCATAAGCTCAACCTCTGGCCAATCACTGACTGACCAATAAGCTCTGCTGACCACGGATGACCTCCAGGATGCCAGGCTTAAAATAAGAATAAGGGGAAAAAATGAGCAGTTATATCACAAGCTGCACACTGCAAGAGAAATAGATTTTACAGAATTAGTCCAGGCAAGTCACTAAACAAATAAGCAAACAAACAACATAAAATGAGCAACAAGAACAAAAAGGCTGGTAAGAGGGGGGCACGAGGGAAGTGGACCTGGGTAATCAGAATCCAGAATTAATCCAACATATTCTGTAAAATGTCCAATTTTCCCCCAAATGGTAGGATAGTAAAAAAAAAAAAAAAAAAAGAAAAGAAAAGAAAGAAAAAATAAACAGGAAACTGTGACCCATGCATAGGGCAAACCAGGCAATAGAAGCTGCCACTGAGGGGGCCAAGATGTTGAACTTAGTAGAAAAATACTTCAAAGCAGCTATTATAAATATGTCCAAAGACCAAAGGAAAGCATGTTTTAAAAAATTAAGGTATGATGACACGGCTCATGAAATAAAGAATATCAATAAAGAAATACACATTTTTAGGGAATTCCCTGGCAGTCCAGTGGTTAGGACTCCATGCTTCCACTGCAGGGGACCTGGGTTCAATCCCTGGTCAGGGAACTAAGATCCCGCAAGCCATGCTGTGCAGCCAAAAAAAAAAAAAAAAGGACACACATTTTTAAAAGAACCAAAGAGAAAAGTACCATTGAAAAGTATAATAACTGAAATGAAAAAGTTACTAAAGGAGCTCAACAGTAGATGTGAGCTGGTAGAAGAAAGAATCAAGGAGATTGAAGATAAACCAAAAGAGATTATGCAATCTGAAGAAAAGAAAGAGGAAAGAATGAAGAAAAGGAACAGTCTCAGAGACAGTAGATATCATTAAGCACACCAACATATGCATAATGGGAGTGCTGGACAGAAAGGAGAGGGAGAAAGGGGCAGACAAAATATTTCTAGGAATAATGGCTCCATTTTCCATGCCTGCCCCATGTGACAAATAACTCCTTAATGCCTGAGCTGGCTGCCCTGGGGGACAACTTGCTGGAGCACTTTGTGGGTAATTTTCCCACAGCTTCACCCATTTGTTTCTCACAAGACCCTGAAAAATAGAAAGGGTAGTAATTACAAGCCACACCATGATTGGCACAGCACGCTCCCAGGAAGTTAACTGACTTGTCTGCAATGAACTAAGACCAGAGTCAAGGACAAGCAGGCCACTTCCACTCCACACAACATGCTCAACCTACTCCCCTCTCATCACCACGGAGGACACAGAGAGGCCCTCCGAAATGACTGTCTACACCAAGGTCTGCAAACTTTTTCTATAAAGGGCCAAATAGTAAAGAGTCTAGGCTTTGTGGGCCATATGGTCTCTGTCACAACTACTCTGCCATGGTAGCAGGAAAGCAGCCATAATATGTGAAGAAATGGGAGTGGCTATGAGCCAATAAACTTTATTTACAATTGGTGCAGCCACTATGGAAAACAGTATGGAGGCTCCTTAAAAGACTAAAAATAGAGCTGCCATATGATCCAGCAATCCCACTCCTGGGCAGATACAGTAAGTCCCCTAAATACGAACGAGTTCCATTCAGAGAGCAAGTTCGCAAGTCCAATTTGTTCGTAAGCAACAGAGTTAGCCTAGGTACCCAACTAACACAATCAGCTATACAGTACTGTACTGTAATAGGTTTATAATACTTTTCACACAAATAATACATAAAAAAACAGATACAAAAAATAAAGAAAACATTTTTAATCTTACAGTATAGTACCTTGAAAAGTACAGTAGTACAGTACAACAGCTGGCATACAGGGGCTGGCAGTGAGTGAACAGGCAAGAAGAGTTACTGACTGGAGGAGGGAGGGGAGGTGGGAGATGGCAGAGCTGAAGGATCGTCAGCAATAGGAGATGGAGGGCAAGCCGCAGTTTCACTCACGCCTGACGTTGATGGCACAGGTTCTGGTTCCTTGCTGGTTTCAATTCTATCTACTCTCTTGAAAAAACGATCCAGTGATGTCTGGGTAGTACTGTACCAGCTACATCACCACTGCCTTTACACCTGCTTTCAGACATCCTGGGCTTGAAATAAAGATACTGTACTACTGTACTCTATACAGTACTGTACAGTAAAGTACACAAAAGCACAACCACTTGTAGAGGATGCACGCACGCTGACAGTGTACACCAGACACATGAACTAACTTACGTGACTGGACATGCGAACAGCCATTCGCATCTTTGAAAGTTTGCAACTTTAAGGTTCGTATGTAGGGGACTTACTGTATTCGGAAAAGACGAAAACTCTAATTCAAAGAGATACATGCACCCCAATGTTCACAGCAGCACTATTTACAACAGCCAAGACATGGAAGCAACCTAAGTGTCTGTCAACAGATGAATGGATAAAGAAGATGTGGTATATATATATATATATATATATACACACACACATATATATATATATACATATATATATATTCCATTGTATATATATGTACAATGGAATATTACTCAGCCATAAAAAAGAATGAAATAATGCCATTTGCAGCAACACGGTGGACTAGAGTTTATCATACTAAGTGAAGTCAGTCAGAAAGAGAAGGACAAGTATCATATGATATCACTTATATGTGAAATCTAAAATATGATGCAAATGAACTTATTTACAAAACAGAAACAGACTCACAAACATAGAAAACAAACTTATGGTTACCAAAGGGGAAAGGGGGTGGGGGAGGGATAAATTAGGAGTTTGGGATTAGCAGATACATACTACTATATATAAAATAAATAAACAACAGGTCCTATTGTATAGCACAGGGAACTATATTAAATATCCTGCAATAAACCATAATGGAAAAGAATATATATATGTGTGTGTACATATACATAAATGAATCACTTTGCTGTACACCAGAAACTAACACAACATTGTAAATCACCTATACTCCAATAAAAAATTTAAAAAAGAAAAAAGAAAAGAAAAAAAACTTTATTTACGGAAACAGGTGGCAGACTGGATTTAGCCCAAAGATCCCAGTTTGCCTATCCTGGGTCTGCATGCTTGCCATGCAGGAAGGCCCACCAGGACCCTCACCACTGAAGAGTCAGCTCCTTGATGCAAAATCTCTTGACTGTGAAATTGTCTCAGGGTTGCCTTGGGCATAAGGAACACCTGGCTGCTCGAGGAACTAGCCGGATGCTGCTTGGGGCATCTACTATTCTCCTTGTCCCAGCCCATTTCCTCTCTCATGCTCCCTGCTCCACTTGCAAGTCAGCTCTCTTAACTCCCTGAGGGAGATTGTTTTCTGATTCTCTAGGATTTCACTTCAGTCTAGATTGTATCCCCACCCTCCTTTCCACTGTGCTTCTCTGCTCCCCCAAAGTACAAAAATCACCTGGGCAGCTAAATCCCACTCTGATTTGCCTCTGATCAGCCAAGATGCTCCTCTCCTAGCGCTCACCACAACTCTTCTATCTGAGTAAAATGGCATGCCCCTGGAGCCTCGATTTCTTTGTTTTTTAATGGTATGTGATACCTCAAACTTTTATTGAATAAATTTCGCATGTAACATAGTATGAATTGAAGGTGTACATTTATATATTGTAATATGTTTGCCCATGTATCTCTATTTATCACTTTATATACTTACAGCACAGTATTATTTTCTATATTAATTATACTGTGCATTAGATCTCTATGGTTCATTTACTATTCTTTACAAGTTTGTACCCTTGAACACCATCACTCTTATACCCCTGCCCCCCATTCCCTGGTAACCACCATTTTACTCTGTTTTTTATAGGTTTCACTTGTTTAGATTCCACACACAAGTGATATCATACAGTACTTGTCTTTCTCTGTGTGACATCTTCCTTAGCTTAATGCATTCAAGGTCCACCCATGTTGTCACAAGTGGGAGGATGTCCTCCTTTCGCATCCCGGAGCCTCAGTTTCTTTCAACAGCTTCCCTTTCTCTCCATGCCGGCTCTAATCAGATCACTGAATCCCACAGAAATGGTGGTCTATTATCAATTTTTCATCGAATGAGCATTTTCAAAGCTTCATTCATTCAGCCATTTCATCATTTCAGCAAATATTGATTAAGTCCTTGCTATGGGATGAACAAGACAAGCATAGCCCTGGCCCCTTTGAAATTAGCAATCCAGTTTGGAAAGCAGGTCAATAGGCAATCAGAACAGAGAGGATCCTGGGGGAAAGTGTAGGAGGAGTGCCTAATTCCATTTCTTAATCTGTTTTCTCTGTGCAGAGTAGGATAAAACAATATAATCTTCACTGACCCGGGGCAAGGCATCCCGCTTCATCAGTGGGCTTTCTTAACAGGAAGACAAGCACTGCTGCTTCCCACACTGGGCCTATCTTTTTGAGGGTGCAGGAGTATTCTTGAACACATGGCAGGTTTGTATTCCTTTGGGGTTTTTTGCCAGCTCTGGTTGCTGCCTAACGGCACTCACGCCAGAGGTCAAGGGACCTTCCAGGTTCCCTGCATAGCCAGTCCAATCCTTGGCTTTAGCCTTTCATAAGTGGGGGAGAAACGTGCCCAGCTCTTAGACTGTGGATCTCAGCATATTAAGGGTCTGTAGAAGCTCTCCACGAGTTATTAACTGAAGCCCATGCAAAGAAAATAGTACACTGGAAAACTTTCTGTTATGTAGGCTGGCTACCATGGTAACAACAAATTTCTCCCAGATCTGGGCGATTTTAAATGCAAAGGGGATTGAAAAATCTGTTTGAATTTACAGGACTTGAAGCTTCATGGAGGGTCACAAGGTGGTAGGTGCTACAGATTAACCACACAGATAATATTGGTATCTCCATTTGGTAAATTGCTTCTCATCGATTCTACCTTACTTGGCACATCAGGCCGCCCTCTGGCCATTTCTCATAACAGAAACAAAACAAAGCAAATCCAAGCCTTTTTACATATGCAGTGAAGGCTGTTTCTCCACAGAAACTTTTGCTCAGAGTCCAAGGCTCTGCCCCATGCTTGAATCCACTGTGGAGGCTCTGGCAGGGGCCCTATGTCATCAACAGGTTGATGGACCTCATAGGAAATGTGCTTGCTTGCCAATTAGGCTAGAATCCTGGTTCACCTCATGGAATGGTGGGGGGGTGGGGGTGGTAAGCACTGGGTCTTTTAAAAGTTATTTTGTATTTTTTTAATCCCTGCCATAAGTGTATTAAGATTTTAGTGGACATAGCAGTCATAAAATATTCTTAAGACCCAATATCGTGAATCAGGGATATCTGGAAATGGAAAAAAGTATAGGGTCTTCAAGTCAGACAGAGAAAGACAAATATCATATGATATCGCTTATAGGTGGAATCTAAAAACGTGATACAAATGAACTTATTTACAAAACAGAAATAGACTCACAGACATAGAAAACAAACTTATGGTTACCAATGAGGAAAGGAGGGGGAAGGATAAATTAGGAGTTTGGGATTAACATACACACACTACTATCTATAAAGTAGATAACCAACAAGGACCTACTGTGTAGCTCAGGGAACTATACTTGGTATCTAGTAATAACCTATAAAGGAAAAGAATCTGAGAAAGAATAGATATATACCTATGTACAACTGAATCACTTTGCTGTACACCTGAAACTAACACAACACTGTAAATCAATTATATTTCAATAAAAATTTTTTTTTAAGTATAGGGTCTTCAAATAATCATGGTCAGAATATTTGCTTAAACGCCACACACTTGTTGATGGTTATAAGTCGTGGGTACCAAGTTTTGCTTCACTCTTAGAATAGTACAAAGATTTTCGAATCAGACTGCCTAGTTCAGGCCGGGGCTCTTCTGCTACTGCTTATGTGACTTTGGACAGGCTACTTGGCTTTTTTAGCTTTAGTTTCCTCATCTGAACCTACTTCATAGGATTGTGAGGATTAGATAGGGCTAAGTACATAGCACCTGGCACATTGGCTAAGATGCAATACAGTGTACTTTGGAATGGAATGGTTAACATAAATCCAGAGGTCTATGAGAGCAAAGAGGAGTCTCAGACACCCCTGAAAGGTCCCTTACAAGCCTTCGTGGGACCTCAGTTGTGGGGAGACAGGAGAAAGCTGGGACCAGAAAGCACCAATGGAAGAAGAAGAGAGGGAGTTGGGGACAGCATCACGGAAAAAACTCGCCATTAGACTGTGCACATCAGGAAGGTGGAAACCAAGGCTGCTTTATGTCTGTGTCCCCTGAACAGGCTGAGTACTTGAGCACAGTAGGTGCTCGATGTCTGCGGAATTGAATAGAAATCATTGAACTGAAAGGATCTGGAAGCCTCCCAGAACTGGAGTCAATGCAAGGGGAAACAGAACAATTCTGTTGCCAGAGCATCAGACTGACGCTGGGAACACTGAGTCACAATCACGGGTGTTGTTGGGGTCATTTATGAGGTGAGTCATAAGTAATCTGTTAATAATAAAGTATGGGATGTTCTGAATGATGTGCTCTTTCACAGATTAGAGCAGATTCAAGGTTATCACTATAGCAATGATGTAGCGCAATACGCTTTATCGAGTGCGTTTGCTTGTGGGGGCGTTGTACACATGTACGTGCTGACTGCAGAATAGGTCAAGGCAAACAAGAAAAAATAAAAGCAAATGAGAGTCACTGACTCAGACTGCAGGAGAGGTGGGCCCAGTTTGATTTCCAGTGTGAACCAGAGAAAGTCAATTCCTTTCCTCCATCTTTCCCCCCAGGACCCAGGGTGGGTGATGCTGCTTTTACAGGAAACGCTAGAGAAGTGACATTTAAAGGTTGATTTTAATAATATAAAAACTGAAACCATACCATTCATATTTTCTTAGCACATTAGACATTACAAATGCTTTCGTATGAATTATCACTTGTTAGAGGATCAACTTGGCTTAAGTGAATGGCCTGTATTTGAAGGCTGCCTATGACAGCAAGCAGTGTAAACATTGCAGGGATGTCGTCTAAATGAGATCTGAGAGGTGGGGTCTTTATCCATGGAACACACACCAGCTTTGTGTTAGGGATTTCATGATCCACATCTTCCCAACGGCTCATCCCACACCCAGACATATCTCCAAAAATGGGAGGGAGGGAGAGAGGAAAGAAGGAAGGAAGGAAGGGAAGGAGGGGAATGTTTTTCTTTTATTTGTCTTGACAATCAAGCAATCTGGGGGGCAGCGGTTGTATCTTTTGGCTTTCAAACCCAGTTTGCCCTCCAGTCTCACAAGGCAGGTAAGAGAAGAAAGGCTTAGAGGCTGACCATGGAAACCTGAAATTCTCAGTCAAGATCGCATCACTCTCACAAGGCCTTTTCCCTGTTCTCCCACTGAGATTCCTATGGGCCACGCTGGCCCAACACCAGCCCTCAGCAGAGGTTGGTTCCAAATCCCCTGCCACCATGGGTTGTTTGTCACACCTAGATAGGTCCTATGACTTCAAACAATGACCTTTTCAACTGGCTGCTCTGCTTCACTACTTAATTACACAGACTGCATTTATGGGTAAAAGGAAATGTGTCTCCATATACAATCACTGAATAAGGGAGATATGGCTGAAGCCTTGATTCCTATTTTAGTGAACGTGATTTACTCTGATACCTTCATCCCATAACAGGAGGGTGAACCTCTTGAGGTCACTGATCATGTCTCATTGCATTCTTTATAATGCTTTGGCCAATGCTAGACACATAATCATAACAGGTATTAACTCAAAAGAGTTAGCTGTAGGAATATTGGCCTTGTTTCGTTTTATTCACTTCTTGTGGCTAAGTGTTTGTTGCTGTTATTGTTATTGTTCTTTTAAGGTTATTTCTCTGCCCGAATGCTATCCTTTTATGGGGATACCCAGAAATGAAATGATATCGTGGCTACCCATTAAAAATAAATAAATCAGCAAAGTAAAACCCAGGGAGGCTGTACTTAACACCGCTGTAAGGTACACTTAAAAATGGTTAAGATGCAACAGCTCTTATATTTAACCACCATGCCGGGTATTTTTGGAACCAAAATAATGTTAAAAAAAATTAAATTTGTTAAATATAAAAAAAAAAAAAGATGGTTAAGGTGGTAAATTTTGTTATGTTTTTTACCTCAATAAAAAAAAAAAAAAAACCCAGGCAGGTTGAAGCCAGATGTCTCACTTCTTGCACGTGCTAAAGGATGGCACAGGCCACTGTTTGTAAGGGGCAGTTACACAGCCATAACCCTCATATCCAGTAATGTATTTACAATGAATCTTTTGCAGCAATAGATCAAAGAACAGCTTTTATTGACCTATATTCACATTTGATTGTACAGCAAATTAGCACAAACACACACCCAGAGACCAGCTTCAGTTTCCTCTTACCACACCGGCTCTCTAAGGCGAAATAAATTTTCTGTCCTAAAAACAGAGTTTTGCAAAGAGGAAACTTCTGAAAAACAAGCATTTGTCACCGAGGTTAACAGGGCTCAACTTGAAAAATGACCCTTTGGCTCATGAGAAAACATAACTCTCTCCGAAACTACTATGGGTGAGAAGGGGTGCGAGGGGGGAGAAGAACAGTGGGAGTATGGAGAAAAACAGTGGGAGTATAGAGAACATGATGAATGAAGCAAACAGAAAGACACATATATGTGCGTGTGTGTAGACCCGTGCACAAAACATCCATTATTTGCATGCTTTCATTTCCAAAGGTCCAGATAATGTCAGGTAAAAGTGTAACTTATGACTCAGTCAGGGCAATGCTTTTGCTTTGATAAATCAATGTTAGCTAAGTCAATTAGGGCGGAGGTGGCAAAAAATAAACCAAGATGATAAGTGGCAGATGCATTGTTCAGCGGAAAGACAGAATAAGGTAGCTCTCACTTTGAAGAACTGAGTTCAGAGGTTTCAAAGTGCACACAGGAAATGCTCCAACAGCATAAACTGTGCCCCGAGCATCATTCCAGCAAACTTTCAGCCCTCCACATGGCTTTATCTGATCGCCCGATGCTCTATCTCCAGATCCAAGGTACCCACAAAGAAAAAGGGCTTTGTGATAAAATCAAGAGCTCAGGGCTTCGATCACCTTTCTGATCAGCGAAGACTGGGAGGTGTCGAGATGAGACTGTCAGATGGTCAGAATCTGGTAGGTTCTCCTGAGTTATTGGAATCTTGATTTTTTGTTGGTTTCTGGTTCTGAATGTACTTACGCACACACAGTAACTGTTTTCATCACAGATATAACAAGTTGACTACCAAAAAGGAAAAGGACATGGAGCTCCAAACCAGGCCTGTAAAACATTATAAATTCATCTCTGGCTCTCAAAAATATCTACAAGGCAATATTTTGGTGATGATGAATATACACTAAGCCTTGGGTACCCCTTGGGCCAAAGGAGGAGAAAGCCCAGCATTTAGGGCATCCCATTTTGCTTTTTTGAGGTGTTTTTTTTTAAGGCACCAATTGAAGTAGCTATAAATTAAATCTAGAAGACCAAATTGTGAATGCTACTATTTCCCCAACACCAAATAGTATCCACAGAACAGAGAGGTGGAATTGGATGAAAAGTCTTCATGGAAGAAAAGCAATGTTCTTTTCTCTCTGCTACTCTGTGGTTCGCCCTCATTGTGTGAGATTTGGGGCCCACGGTTAGGAGAAGAAAGTGTATACTTTGAGGATAGCAGCAAAACAGTGACAAACACATTTTGTGGGAGAAGAGAATACGTTAATTGTATATCAGGCTTGAGAATCAGGTACTACAAGTTAACATGGAAAGGTTTCACAGAAAATTGTTTATGTCAGAGGAGATGATGTCCAAGCTTTCAAACATCTTGGCTGTATAAATCTTCAGGGGAAATCAATGTAGTCATCACAGATAATTCACAAGAAGTACTTTGTGATCATAATTGAATATTTCCACAAATGTTTTCTTAAGAAAAACCATAGAAAATGAAGTTAGTCATAGAATAACTGGATACTCTAAGAAACATATACCCCTCAGAAATGTTCCAGATATAAGATCTTGCTGCTTTCCTTATATCTCTTTAGCCTGTGAGAAACTCCTCTTCTTTACAACTTATGTGGCAGGTATTGCAAAACTCAAAATATGCACTTTTGCTGAGGCCACTGATCATAAAGAGAGAAAAAAGTTGTTGCTAGCAATGCTGTGGTTTATCACGTGCTATACAGAACCAGTGTGAATTTCCCTTATTTGATTTAGAGAATTAAATTGCAAACATAAAATTCAAACAATTCAAACAACAGCCCCCCTGATGATTCCTCTCTTTGCTTTTCTCTACTTGGTTTCACTGGGAGACTAGCCTACTGCCTCCCTCGGACACCTCAGGAGTCCCTGGGCCTCTGTTATTAACCCTGAAGGCATGAAATGGAGAAGTCATTTTCTTTAATTGACCATGACTTTATAGTCAGTGGTCTATAGTCACTCTGTCTAAGCAGGCCCATGTGGGAGAAAGGAAAAAATGAATTTTCCAGAATAATGGGAAAGTATGAATCCAAGGAATTTTCCTGGACTGCTGGGACTCAGTAAGGCAACACTGCCAAGGTACAAAGCAGCAGCCTTCAGGGCAGCACACTTTAAACACATGGTCATGAGGGTCTTACCAGCTGTCTTCCAGAATAAGCAACATGTTAGAGGAGCCTCTATGGAGCTCTCTAATTGCTACTCAGCCAGCACAATGGTAAACCATATGTTTAATAGAAACAGGGGGAAAGAAATCCAATAACTCGTTTCCTGAGCAATCAAACAAAGTCAAACAAAGGAATACTAATGGTGGTATAGCTGAGGAAAAATTTCCTCTACCCTCTTAGGCTCTGTTCTTGGGGCCTGTGAATTAAACTGACAAAAGACAGATTAATGGGAGAAAAGGCATATGTTTCTTTATCGATGCTAATATTTTTATGTGCACAGGGGCTTCACAGAAACAAAGTGAAACCCAAAGGCAGTTAGATCTTTTAACAAAGGGCAATAAATTGTGGAGAAATGATTAGCCAAGGAAAAGGGGTTTGGGTTCTTAGGGGCAGTAAATTGTGGGAAGGTGACTAGGAAATGTATGGTAGATAGGGTTGTTCAGTAGGATCTGTTATACAGACTCAAGTTGCTCTCTGATAAGAGTCTTGTCCTCTTCCTTGTATAGAAGAGGGGGACACCTTTACAAATGGAAGTTTATGTCACTTTTACCGTGGGAAATTTATGCCCTGCTTTTAGGCAGAAAGGGGGAGTTCTTCCTGTGCCTGCTGCTTCTCAATTGCCTTCAAGTCAAATCATCTTTATGTCAAAATGGCATATTTTAGGGTAGCATGCTCTAGGGTAGCATCCCCTTCATTGATGATTATATCTATGCCTGCAAGGCAATCGATTTCATCTTTCCTTTGCAGACGGTAGACAGCAACAGGACACAGGAACCAATGAGAAACTCCCAGGAATTTGAGGCACAAAAGTGGGTTCATATCTCATTACTACTTTCTCCATCTTCTTCTCTCCCTCAGTCTCTTTTCAGAATGTAAGATGCTAAACTTTGACTTCTTCTTCATCCCGCCTCAGGATGTAGCTTTGGGGCAATAGGGGCAGCTGTGGCCTACAGGTAATGCTTGATCAAAGACCCTCTTTCTCAGGCCCTTCCTGGAACTCCTCCTCCTTGACTCCCATCCCTGCTTTTGGCTCCCCCAGGCCTCTGAGTCTTCTACTCAAATGGGGGAAGTTGACCTCATCTACCACGGCCTCCAGATCTCTAGGCTATGCTAGGAAGTTCACTTCCTTATTCCAGTGATACAAGTATTATATTTTAAAGCCCTGCAAAACATTCTGATGCCTCTCACTGAAGGGGATCAGAATATTATGACACCCCAAATTATGCCACTTTGGCATAAGGATTATTTTGAACTGAAGGCAATTGAGAAAAAGCAATCACAAGAAGAGTTCTCTGACTAAAAGCAAGTTTCCCTTGTGAACATGTCCCGCTTTCCCATACCAGGAAGAGGACAATAACACATCACTGAGACAGAGACGGTACCAAGATGAGTCTGCATAAGCAAACCTGTTAAATAGCCTTTGTCCATCATTAATTTCCCCCACATATTTCCTAGTCACCTTCCCAAAATTTATTGCCCCTGAGAGCCCAAACCCCCTTTCCTTTACCTAGTCACAGTTTATCACCCTTTGTTAAAATGGTATATAAGCACTCAAGCCTGATCAATTTTCTGGGATTTCACTTCTTTTCTGTGAAGCCCCCATGAATGTAAAACATATTAACATCAATTTCTCCTGTGAATCTATTGTTTGTCAGTTTAATTCGCAGGTCCCAGCTATAGAACAGAAGAGGAAAGAGTAAAAGTTTTTCTCCCCTAAATTACTGTCTGTCTCACTGTCTGTCTAGTTGATAAATATGTGTTGACTGGGACTTCCATGGTGGTCCAGTGGCTAAGACTTCATGCTCTCAATGCAGAGAGCCTGGGTTCAATCCCTGGTCAGGGAACTAGATCCCACATGCTGCAACTAAGAGTTCGCATGCCACAACTAAAGATCTCACATGCCGCAATGAAGATCCCGCACGCCACAACGAAGATCCCACACGTGGCAACGAAAATACCACGTGCCACAACTAAGAACTGACGCAGCCAAATAAATAAATTAATTAAATATTTTTAAAAAATATGTATCGACTGACAGACTGCCAGGAGAGTCTACATGTACCAGAGCCTGTGACAGGTAAGAGCTCTCAGCTCAGAGGCAGCTGTGCCATGCTCATATGACAGAGCTTGGCAGCAAGTCTTAATGACTAGCCACAAGAGAAAAGTGCAAAGGGGCACAGCTTCTCTTTAGAGAGCTCCAAGATACCATCAATCTCTGTCCCAGCCTAGGGAAATCTGGAAAAAAAGTGCCTCAAGCACTAAGGAACGGGGAATGCAGGGGCAAAATGGGTAATGAGTCAGAAAGGAATGTCTGCTAACCCACACTCACATACCTGCATGCCAATGTGAAGACAGCCCTGCATAAATTCTTTTACACATACCAGGGTCTCACATGTACTTCTGAGGGCAATTTTTCCATGTGAGAATCTGCCCTGTGCTTTACAGAACAGTAAGTAGGTCACTTATTTGCTTTCGGATGTAACTCTGCAGAAGTGTGTTGTCACTGTGATATCCTTTTTTCTCTCATGCTTTCTCAGTATCACCAGCCTTGATGTTCTTCCTTAGATAATAGATTGAAATTCATGCAGTGGCCCAGAGAATCACTGCTCCAGAGGAAAATGGGGGAGGGGGTGGTCAATCAAAGCCTGGGCTAGTGGGTTTGGCATTTTTAGTTGTTTCTCTTTAAATAAATGAGCCTAGAACAATATTTCCCGAATTTGAAAACAGATGCTTTTTAGAGTCGATTTCTTATGCAACAATATAAAAATAAGACATTAAATCCAGGAATGAGAAGTAATTCTCCAACATGGTTTTGTTTTGAATCTCTACCTCTTCACTTAGATACAGGTTTGGGGAAAGAGCTCCATCTAAAGAGCCCATATTTCCATCTGTAACTTTAGATATCAGCTCAGAGTTAGTACTCTTAGAAAGCTTGACAGATCTCTTTGATGCAACAGAGGGAAAAAAGACATACTTTCTAAGCAGTAGAATCCAAGATATCCCTGCTCTTTGTCTCCATGATGCAATGGGTCACTTTGGAGACTCTCAGCAAAATAAGCCCAAAATGGCCATCAGGATTAAGGCATCTGCTGGCCAAAACAGCTGCAGAGCAAGTGGGTTCTCCATCCCAAGTTCCCATCCTCCTTGTGATTTCTCTTTAGTGCAAGAGGTGTGACAGAGAACAAGAGGACATGGGCAAAGCAGCATCTTCGTCATCCTTCTCATCTTGCCAAGGAACAACCCAACCAGGATTCTATGCATTTTTATGTGACAAAGAAATAAAATAAGGTAGAAAGTTGTGGAAGAGGGAAATCAACTTTGGCCAAAGGTTCTCAAGCCCACCTCAGTCTTTGGTTAAAAAGTACGTATATATACGGTTTTCTGGGGGGTGGGGTGGAGCGCAGAGACAGGGCAAGGGTTAGAGGTAAGCAGATAGAGGGGACACTTCTCTTAAGGCAATATGTAGAAAGCAAAATTTCTTGCCCTTGTAGAGAAAATTCATACTTCAGGGGAAAACTTTATTGCCTAAAGCACTTGTTTCCTACAGGAGCTATTCTATAACTCTGTAAGTTGTAGAGAAGGGATAGACATGTAAATTCTGTCCTGTCTGGTTCAACTTACCTCCTTCATGGTGGGGGGCTGGGGGCGGGGAACGTTTGCCTCCATTTGTAATTCATTTCAACATTCTTTACTCCCTATAAATCTGGGCTGCTTCTTTTTTAAATCAGTTATAACACGTGCCTAGTTCCCTCAGTTATTACGAGTAAAATAAAATCTTTAACACATGTTCATTTTTATGTCTGTATAAGGATCACGATTTTACCTTTTTTCTAAAAATTGTCTTGTAACACCCTTGTAAGCTTCTTTATTGGGTAGCAGCAGAAGGAAACGTGGTGGAGCCCTTCAGGCTGCAGGAGGTTAGCACTGGGTCATCTGATCTACAGGTAAGGGGAGCAAACTGGCTCTTCTCAGGGGACATGCCCTTTCTCCCCTCTAATCTTACAGGTTAATACCACCATCCAAAACATGAATTTAGTCACCTTTCAGGAGGAGGCGTCCGTCCCATTTTCGAAGGCATTACTTCTGGCTCCTCTCTCCACTTGCAGGTTTCTCACGCTCTCGATTTGCAGATCGCTGCGTGGGAGAGCTGCAGCTTCACCCAGTGGGCAGGGCTGGGTTTCTGTTATCCGGCCTGCAACCCCCTGCGCTCTGCCAACACACAATGATCAGTGGCATTCCTGAAATTCCTGACATAGCAGAGAAGCCAGGCTTGGCCCTGCGAACGGCCTTGAACTGTGGTTCTGACCCTAATGGGGCGTTTATCTTTTATTCACAGCCAGAGGTTAGGACCTATTTATGTAAATCCTCCGCCAAGGGTCAATTCATCTTGACCCCCTGGTTTTCATTTCTCTAATTGTCTCAGGTATTTTTTAGACCCCTTGGAAACTCTTCATTCAGTGAAAAGCTTCGGGGTCAGTAAGAATTCAGTTACAAAGGGAAGGGGTGGAGGGCTGGAAGAGTTGAGAAGGCTTCCTTTGAAGTGTTCTAAGAAGCTTTCAGAGGCCACCCAGTTGACAAAGTAAAAACAGCAATGACCTTATGCACCCCATTTTATTCACGAAAAGTAAGCTTTCTTGAAATGGTATCTTCACCTAAGAAGTTGCTCAGAGCACACATTGTCCAATTTCAGTTTCCTAGAGCACGTATTGTCCAGTCTCAGCGGTGGTAAGAGGTTGGGAAAGGAGCTATTAGAATGGAGGGCCTCTGGGCGGGCACTGGCTCCGAAGACAATTGTTCCCACTTAATGGGCCCCAGCATCCTCCCAGCTTTGCATTTTAAAAGGGGGCCCCAGAATAGTGAGAAAATACTTTATTCCTAAGAACTGACCCAGGTTACAGGGATTTCAGGCCACATGGGAAGCCAGCAGGGGAGATATTTAGAGGTCAGCAGGTCTTTGGGGGGCCCTCAAATCATCTTGATTGAGAGCCTTGTACTCTAGCTTCCAACTCCCAGTAATGAAGACTTTGAGGGAAGGAATCACTTGGAAAGCAGCCCAACTGTTTAACAACCTTGATGGTGAATTTCTCCCTTTCACTAACTGGATTTTCACCTTCTATACTTTAAGCCTGTTGAATTTTTTCATTTTCAATTGAGAGTTGGTGGGCAGAATCTTCTCTTTAAAAATAAAACCTTTTTCTTTATTTGCTGTCAACATTTTATTACGAAAAATGTCGAACATACAGGAAAGTTGAACAAATAGTACTGTGAACACCCCATATACCCACCATTTAAATTCAACAAATGCTGACCTTTTGGTATATTTGCTTTATCTATATACACACTGTACATACATATTTGTTTTATGTATGTATATACATTTTTTTGCTGGTCTATTTAAAAGTCAATTGGAGACCTAAATGTAAGATCGAATACTATAAAACTCTTAGAGAAAAACATAGGCAGAACACTCTTTGACATAAATCGCAGCAAGATCTTTTGGGATCCACCTCCTAGAGTAATGAAAATAAAAATAAAAATAAACAAATGGGACCTAATTAAACTCAAAAGCTTTTGCACAGCAAAGGAAACCATAAACGACATGAAAAGACAACTCTCAGAATGGGAGAAAATATTTGCAAATGAAAAACCGACAAAGGATTAATCTCCAAAATATACAAACAGCTCATGCAGCTCAATATCAAAAAAACAAACAACCTAATAAAAAAATGGGCAGAAGACCTAAATAGACATTTCTCCAAAGAAGACATACAGATGGCCAAGAGGAACATGAAAAGATGCTCAACATCACAAGTTATTAAAGAAATGCAAATCAAAACTACAATAAGGTATCACCTCACACCGGTTAGAATAGGCATCATTAGAAAATCTACAAACAACAAATGCTGGAGAGGGTGTGGAGAAAAGGGAACACTCTTGCACTGTTGGTGGGAATGTAAATTGATACAGCCATTATGGAGAACAGTATGGAGGTTCCTTAAAAAATTAAAAATAGAACTACCATGTGACCCAGCAATCCCACTCCTGGGTATATACCCAGAAAAGACGAAAACATTAATTCGAAAAGATACATGCACCCCAATGTTCATAGCAGCACTATTTATAATAGCCAAGACATGTAAGCAACCTAAATGTCCATCAAGAGAGGATGGATAAAGAAGATGTGGTATATATATATATATATATATATATATATATATATATATACACACAATGGAATACTACCCATCCATAAAAAAGAATGAAATAATGCCATTTGCAGCAACATGGATGGACCTAGAGATTATCATACTAAGTGAAGTAAGTCAGACAAAGACAAATATCATATGATATCACTTACATGTGGAGTCTAAGAAAATGATACAAATCAACTTATTTACAAAACAGAAACAGGCTCACAGACATAGAAAACAAACTTATGGTTACCAAAATGGAAAGGGGGTGGGAGAGGGATAAATTAGGAGTTTGACATTAACATATACACACTACTACATATAAAATAGATAATCAACAAGGACCTACTGTATAGCACTGGGAACTCTACTGTAATAACCTATATGGGAAAAGAATCTGAAAAAGAATGGATATATGTATAACTGAATCACTTTGCTGTTCACCTGAAACTAACACAATATTGTAAATCAACTATACTCCAATATAAAATAAAAATTAAATAAAAAGATAAAATTCCTAAAAGACTGTATATAAAAATAAAAGTAAATTGGAGACATCATGACACTTCACCCCAAACACTTTAGCCTGCATATCCTAATATAAGTTCATTCTCATATATAGCTATCACAGCATGAGCACCCCTAAGAAAATTAACAGTAATTCCATAGTATCATTTAACTCTTAGAATACCCAGTCCATATTCGAATCACCCCAATTTCCATCATAATGTCTTATAGCAGTTTCTTTTTTAAACCAGGATCCAATCACAATTCATACATTTGGTTTCTTTAGTCTTTTTGGAATAGTCCCCCTACTTCTTTTTTTAAATGACATTATCTTTTTGAAGAGACTTTATAGGAAGTCTCACATTCTGGACTTGTCTGATTATTTCCTTGTGGTGATATTTAACTTGTTCTTCTCTCTCCTAGATTTCCTGTTGTGATGAGTTGAATTGTGTTCTGTCCCCTGAAATCATATGTTGAAGCTGAAGGTGTGCAGAATTTGTCAACTTAAAATCTGCCTCTTTGGCATAAGGATTATTTTTGGCTGATTATTTTTTAAGAAAGAGCAGACATAGGAAAAGCTCTGAAAACCGAGTAGAAGTTACTCTTTGTAAGGGACATTTACATTTATAAGGGAGGTCTCCATTTGTAAGGGTATCTCCCTCTCTGTACCAGGAAGAGAGGATGACTAAATCTCTGGAAACTCTTATCAGTGGAGAAGGCACGGACTCAAATCTTCATAACAACCATACCTTTTTACTTCATTTTCCTTGTGCTTTTCCTGGTAGCCTACCATAACTGCCTCCCCAGTCCTCCCATCTGTCTTTGTCTTTAGCTGGAGATGGTATTTAAGGTGGTGGCTTGAGCCATTTGGGGGGATTACTCAGTTTTCCTGGGTCTCTCCCATGTAAATAGGCAGTATACATGTTCTTAAACTTCTGATTGTTTTTCTCCTGTTAATCTGTCTTTTTATTACAGGGAGGTCTCAGCCAAGAACCTAGAAAGGTAGAGGGAAATTTATTTTTCCTCTTCTATAAAGCCCTAACCCCCAGTGCTTTAGAATATGACCTTATTTGGAAATAGTGTCGTTGTAGACATAATTAGTTAGGATGAGGTCATACTGGAGTAGGGTGGGTCCCTAATCCAAAATGACTGGTGTCCTTATAAAAGGAAAAATGTGGAGATAGATGTGCACACAGGGACAACACCGTGTGAACATGAAGGCAGAGATCAAGGTGATGCTTCTACACGTCAAGGAAGATGAAAGATTGCCAACAAACCATCAGAAGCTAGGAGAGAGGCATGGAACAGATCCTCACAGCCCTCAGAAGGAACCAACGCTACCCACACCTTAATCTCCCACTTCCAGCCTCCAGAACTGTGAGATAATAAATTTCTGTTGTTTAAGCCACTCAGTTTGTGGTACTGTGTTATGGCAGCCTAGTAAACTACTATACCTATAAACTGGATGTTAGGTCTAGAGGCTTGATTAGATTCAGGTTAAACATTTTTGGCAAGAATGCTACCTAGGTGACACTGTGGCCTTCATATTGCATCACATCATATTACATCACATAGCCTCAGTCTACCTCACTGTAAGTGGTGTTAACTGTGATCACAGGGTTAAGGTCATGACAACCAAGCTAAGTTTTTCTCTTTGTAATTAAAAAGGAACTTGAGGGGTGATACTTAGGTACCACATAAGTATACGGCCTCCATCAATGTCACCCAATTGTTTTAGCATTCCTTAATGATCCTTGCCTGAATGGATTATATTCTTGGAAGATGCCAAAATGATGCTATTGTAAAAATTCATTTGCAACTGTTAGCTGGCATTCTTCTATAAAGAAGAATCAAATGGAGACAAACAAGTTTTTCCTTAAAAGCCGGGGTAAACGCTTAACTCTTTCCTTTGGTTGCCAATTTTCAGAATAAAGTGTTTGTATAATAGTCATCACCAATCACTAATGAGTTTTTTCTCTCATTTGAGTGTCATGATGGACTCATGATACTCATGGTTTTAATTTATTCAATCATCATAAGCAAAGGCATTCATTATTCCTCTTGATGCTCAACTGTTCCCATTGGTCTTTTGGTGCTTTCTTAATTTCTGGCATAAGAAGCCCCAGCCTCACCTTATATATTGTCTGTACCAAGCCAGAAATAAGCCATTTCTCCAAGAAGCACTGTTTCCTTTTATTAGGGAATTTAGAAACCAAGATCTGGTTTCAATGTAAGCTTATTGCTATTGGGATGTCACTGCTTCTAGACCAGAGAAGTGAACAGCACTATGAAATAGAAGGGCCAGCTTCATGGGCAAGCTACCAGTACAGTCACACAGGCACTCGTGCCCAGAAGGGCCGTGTGCTTGGAATTTAGTACTCTGTAATCACTGTCTTGAAATTATTTGCAATTTTATCTTTATATTTGTATTTGGTCAGTAGAGTCCAATGTGATAATGGAGCATGCGCCAGGGACTTGGAGCCTCAGTTCATGCTTGGGTCCCCAGGACAGGTTCCCAGGGGCTGCTCCCGTGCCTCCTGGTGCCTGGGCCCTGCCCAGCCTCCCCATCTCCAACCCTTCCTAGCAACCACTGTTGGTTGCCCTCTGTCCCGAATGGGAGCCTGGGTATGAGTGTAGGGAAGGTCAGGGTTGGGTGCATTTGCCCCACAACATCTTGGGACAAGGCATGGTGGTGGTGTCCCCACCCCAGGTTAGCAGTGCCACATCACATTTAGCAGGTGACCAAGCAAGGATAGCCTCTCCCCCACCACCAATCCAGATCACTAGTGTATCCCAGCACTAAGGTTCCAGTATGCTTGGAGGTCTCCCATTAGCTGTTGAGTTGGGGCAGCAGGCCCATGGGAAGGGGAAATGGCTGGCTTGACTTCCCTGCCCCTGGCCCGGGGTGTACATCGTATCACATTAGTCATGCCCCATTGTCACAGGGCAGGGCCCCTGGGGGACTGGGAGCATCTGTACTTGCCTCCTGAGTATCCCATGCAAAGGGACACCTTTTCTTCTTCCTTCGCACTTCCTAAATCTGATTTGTGTTAGTCTCTTCCGGCCAGCTCAAGACAGTCTCCAGGATAAGTCACAAAATACAAATTGTGACGTTTCAGCTATTCCACATGCAAGTCAAATGCTCTTACATTTGCTTTTAAAACTGACATTGCACAATATAAAGACTAAGGGTAAAATTCATGCTAACAATTTAAAATTTTAATTTTTCTTTACTTAGAACACCATTAAATAGCAAATAAAAAACACCATGACAAGTTGAGTGAGTGAGAGACTGTAGAAGAAAGGAAAAGCCTTTATGTTTTACCTTTCATGGCACTTTATTCCTGGGTTTTGAACAAATAGCCCCACATTTTCGTTTTGCACTGGGCCACACAAATTATGTCGCTGGTCCTGAAAAATACATATACGTTTTATATTTTTATATATAAAATAACTTATATATTATATATATATTAATCATGATATCATGCTTGATATATATGATATATATTAATCATGAGATCATACTGATATTTTCCATTCAAATTTAACATTATAAGGTTTTTCCAAAAGTTATTTTATACATGTATTTATTTCCTATTATACTGAAGATTTTAGTTCTATATATAATTAACATAATTACTTATTTGCTTTATCTATAATACAAACATACACCTACATGAGTTTCAAAATTTCAATACCAATGTTACCACTAAAACTGCAAAGTAACATTTAAGATTCTTTTCACTTCTTTTTGACTTCAGTACAGTTGAAATATTATGTTGATAAATTATTTGAAATAATTCTTGTCTCTGAGCAATTCTGTTACCTTTGATATAGAGTCAGGTTTATTCGTTTCTTTCCAATTTTAGGCTTTGCTTTGTCTTCTTTTTTATTTCATTGCATTTTCTGGAAGTTAAACATTTATATATTTCAAAAGTCAAGCTATATAAAAAGGCATACTCAGAGAAATCTCTCTCCAATTCCTATTCTCTCCTCTTCAGCCCCTCTCCAAGCTCTCTACAGGTAACTATTTCTATTAGTTTCTGGTATTTGGGAGGAGGGGAGAGCAAACATATACACATATTCTTACTTCCCTTCTTTCATATACAAAAGATAAAACACTATATACATGCTCTGCACATCTTTTTAGCAAAATAACCTCCATATCAGTCCATAGTCATCTTCTCATTCTTTTTATACAATTGTATAATACTTCATTATGAGGCTATACCTTTGTTTATTCAATAGGTCCTTTATTGGTGGACATTTCAGAGTTCCAGTCTTCATTATTAAACATAATGCCACAATAAATAACCTTGTGCATTTATTATTTCATAATTATAGAAGCATACCTACCAGGTAAATTCCTAGCAGTGAGATTGCTAAGTCAAGGGGTAAGTGTAATTTTGTTAGATAAACCAAATTCCCTTCCTTGGGAATTGTACCATGTTGCACTCCCACCAGCAACGTATGAGAGTACTTGTTTCTTCATAGGCCTGTCAACAGTGTGTTCTGTCAAACTTGAGGATTTTAGCCAATGTGATTTTGGTAAAATGGTAACAGTGTAGTTTTAATTGGCATTCCTATTATTGTGAGTGAAAGTAAGCATCTTTTCAAATGTTCATTTGCATTTCTCTGTGAACTCTGCCATTTGACAATTTTTTCTATCAAGATTTTAGACTTTTTTGTCTTCATTGTTAAGATCTCTTTATTTATTAGGGAAATTAATCTTTTGTCTGTCATATACATGTCAAATATTTTCTCCAGGTTTACATTTGATTATGATTATGTGTTTTTAACGTAAGAAAATGTATTAATCTTTTATTGATTGATTCTAAATGTTGAGTCAGTTCGAAAAGCTTTCTCTACTCCCACATTAAAAAGAAATACAAGGAACTTCTGGTTTGGGCCAAGATGGAGCACCTCATTCCTCCCAGGGCTTTCCTCTTACAACTAAGAAACCCTGGCTATCACACAACAAACAAGCTTAGGAAGACTCTGAAAGCTGGAAAGAAGTCAAACTTCCCAGAGACCTGAAACATGACAACGCAGGGGAGATCCCTGGGTTTCCTTATTGCCTCCCTTATATCCCAGACAGGGCCCGGTAGAAACCTCCAACCGAGAACCGCCAACAGGTACAGATAAAAGAAAAAGCTTCAAGAAAAGCTGGATACCCCTAGTTGAGGGACCAGAAAAAGGATGGCAAAACAACAGAAAACTCTTTTGGCAATACCGGCACTACTCCAACCAACCAACAGAAAAAAAGCACCTCTCCTTATGTGGGATCTTCCAAGCCCCACTGGCAGAAGCAGGTGGTGTTCTAATTCCCCTGCAGGGGTACTGATGGGGCTGAGCAGAGAGCTGAGCTTCTATCCCTGTGCAAGGAAGCAGGCAGTGCTCTGATTCCCCCCCATAGGGTAGTATCAGCAGATCCAGCAGTGAGCTGAGCCTCCATCCCCACTGGGTAGTAAGGGTACTTAATGAGGCAGTGAGAAATGAAGCTAGTCAGTACTCTGGTCTCCGCCCATCCCAAGTGTTAGCAGGGCCCAGCAGTGGGGAACTAAGTATCCACCCCCATCTGGCATCAATGACACTGGACAAGGTGGTGCTAATCAGGTCTAGTCAGCGCTACACCATCCACTATTCTCCTGCTTCTTGTGTCAGCATGGTCCAGTAGGAAGCTGAATCTCCACAGCAACCCAGTAGCAACAAGATTGAATAAGGTGGTGTGAAACAGGGCTAGCAGGCATTCCTTTTCTCCCCCGTCTGCTCCCATCAGCAGGTCCCAGTGGAGAGGTGGGCCTCCAGCACCACCCAACGTTAATGATGAAGCTGAATGAGGTGGTGAGAGGTGAGCTAACCCAAACTTTGCTTTCTCCCTCCCCTAGTATCAGTGGGACCCAGTCAGGAGATGAACCTCCATCCCTACCAGGCATCAACAAGGCAGAAGGAGGTGGTGAGAGGTGGGGTTTGTTGGCATTCCACTTTCCCCTTCCTCTCCCTGTATGTTTGAGGGGCTCAGCACAAAGCCAAGCTACTGCCCCTACCCTGTAGCAAAAAAGCAGTGAGTCAACCCTTGGCTTTACCCCTCACTAATGTCAGTGGGAACCAGCAGGGAGCTGAGCTTACATCCACACTAGGAGGCAGTGAGATGTCATGAGTCAGTGTCCTGTTTCCACTGGGAAGGTGTCCATGGAGCCAAGGGGGGAGCTGAACTTCCAGACCACATATCTAAAATATGCCAGTGGAGTCACTGCCTACTTTTGCTGGGGTAGTATCATCGGGCACCAGAGGGAAGCTGAACATATACACCTCTCAGCCCTCCTGCTACAACTCAACCAGGGGACTGACTGTTTAAAAAAAAAAAAAAGAATTAATAGGATCCAGAGTCTACTGATATAGTATCCAAAGTTTTCAGGATACAATCAAAAAGTCACTCGTCATACCAAGAACCGGAAAATCACAACATGAATGAGAAAAGACCATCAACAGACACCAACATGGAAATGAATCAGATGATGGAATGATCTGACAAGAATTTTAAAGCAACCATCATAAAAATGCTTCAACAGGCAATTACAAATTCTCTTCAAACAAATGAAAAAATATAGAAAATATCAGCAAAGAAATACAAGTTATATGAGAAAACCAAATAGTGATCACAGAACTGAAAAATACAATAATAAAAAGAGTGGAGATGACAGAAGCAAAAATCTGTGAATTTGAGGACACATCAATAGAATTTTCCCAATCTGAACAACAAGAGAAAAAAATGAACAGTCTCACAGACATTAGTCTGGAGTAATAACAAAAGATCTAACATTTGTATCATGGGAGAGCAGAAAAGAGAGAGAGAATGGAACTGAAAATGTTTTTGAGGAAATAATGGCTGAAAACTTCCCAAATGTGGTGAATTCAAGAAGACTCAAGAAACTGAGTGAGGGCTTCCCTGGTGGCGCAGTGGTTGAGAATCTGCCTGCTAATGCAGGGGACACGGGTTCGAGCCCTGGTCTGGGAAGATCCCACATGCCGTGGAGCAACTAGGCCCGTGAGCCACAACTACTGAGCCTGCGCGTCTGGAGCCTGTGCTCTGCAACAAGAGAGGCCGCGATAGTGAGAGGCCCGTGCACCGCGATGAAGAGTGGCCCCCGCTTGCCACAACTAGAGAAAGCCCTCGCACAGAAACGAAGACCCAACACAGTCAAAAATAAAATAAATAAATTAATTTAAAAAAAAGAAACTGAGTGAAACTCAAACAGGGATAAACCTAACAAAATTCATGTCAAGACACAAAACTTCTGAAAAGTTTTCAAAAACCAAAAAGAAAAAAAAAAGAAATCATGAAAGCAGCCAGAGAGAAATAATGCATTACTTATAGTGGAATACCAATTTGAATCATAGGGTATTTCTCAAAGGAAACCATGGAGGTCAGCAGGAAAGAGCACAATATTTTTCAAGTACTGAAAGAAAAGATCTGTCAATTGTGAATTATATATCCAGTGAAAATATCATTCAGGAATTAAGAGGAAGTAAAGGCATTCTTGGTCAAAGGAAACTAAGAGAATTTGTTACTAGCAAACCTAACTTTAAAGAATGGCTAAAGGAGGTTCTCTAAATAGCGAAGATGATAAGAGAAGAAGGCTTGGAACTTCAAAAAGGAAAGAAGAACATCAGAATGGGTAAAAACAAGAAATTAGAAATAGAAGAACAAAATAAACCCAAAGGAAGCAGAGGAAGGGAAAAAATAAAGATATGAGCAGAAATCAATGAAATTAAAAACAGGTACATAAGACAGAAGATCAATGAAACAGAAAGTTCCTCTTAAGAAATTGATAAAAACTGATAAACCTTTAGCAAGACTGACAAAGAGGAAAAAAGAGAGAAGACACATATCATCAATATAAGAAATAAAACATCAGATATCATTTCAGATCCTGAAGCCATTAAAAGG
Organism: Eschrichtius robustus; assembly: GCF_028021215.1. Classification (NCBI taxonomy): domain Eukaryota; kingdom Metazoa; phylum Chordata; class Mammalia; order Artiodactyla; family Eschrichtiidae; genus Eschrichtius; species Eschrichtius robustus. The sequence goes on from NC_090845.1 coordinate 43,345,538, forward strand.
ATAATAAAGGAATACTATGAACTGTATGCTCATAAATTTGAAAACTTAGAAGGGGACCAGTTCCTCCAAATCCACAAACTACCATACTCAACCTCAATAAAACAGGCAACCTAAATAGTCCTATAAGCACTGAAAAAAATGAATTTGTAATTAAAAAGCTCCTGAATGGTTTCACTGGAGAATTCTACCAAACATTTAAAGAAGAATTAACGCCAATTTTACACAATCTCTTCCAGAAAATAGCAGATGGGAACACTCTCCAACTCATTTTATGATGCTAATATTACCCAGATACCAAAACCAAAGACAGTACCAAAAAAAAGAAAAGAAAAAGAAAAACTATAGAACAATATCTCTCATGAACTTAAACACAAAAAGTCCTCAATAAAAAATTAGCAAGTCTAATCCAGCAATATATAAAAGTAATTATACACCATAACCAAGTGGGATTTATTCTAAGTGTGAAAGGCTGGTTCAACATTTGAATACCAGAATAGCTATAATAAAAAAAAATAGTACAAGCACCTAGTGTTTGCAAAGATGTGGAGAAACTGGATCACTCATACATGGCTAGTGGGAATGGAAAATGGTACAGCCACTCTGATAAAGAGTGCAGCACTTTCTTAGAAAACTAAACATGGCTTACCATACAACCCAGAAATTTCACTACTTGGCATATATCCCAAAGAAATGAACACTTATGTTCATACAAATATCTGTATACAAATGTTCATATAAGCTTTATTAATAATAATCTAAAACTGGAAATAACCCAAATGTCCTTCAGTGGGGGACTGGTTAAACAAACTGTGATACGTCCATACCAATGGAACACCACTTAGCAATAAAAAGGAACAAACTATAGATACAGCAACAGTTTGGATGGATCTCAAGGGAATTAGGCCGAGAGAAAAAAGCCAACCCCAAAAGGTCTTATACTACATGACTTTATCTATATAACATTCTTGAAATTATAAAATTATAGAAATGGAGACCAGATTAGTAGTGGCCATAGGTCAGGGATAAGGGAGGAGAGTGTGACTATAAAAGACAACATGAGGGACCCCTGTGGTGATATAACTGCTCTGTATCTTGACCGTATCCTGGTTGTGATATTATACTGTAGGTGTGTTAGTCTGCTCAGGCCTCCATAACAGAATACCATAGACTGGTGGTTTAAGCAGCAGACATTTATTTCTCACAGTTCTGAAGGCTATGAAATCTAAAATCAAGGTTCTGACAGATTCCGTTTATTGTAAGGGCCCTCTTCCTGCCTTGTAAATGGCTACCTTCTTGCTGTATCCTGACATGGCCGAGAGAGAGAACTCTGGTGTCTCTTCCTCTTCTTATAAGGGTACTAATACCATCATGGGGGCCCCACTCTCATGACCTCATCTAAACCTAATTAACTCACAAAGGCCCTACCTCCAAATACTATCACATTAGGGGTTAGGGCTTCAACATATGAATTTTGGGAGAGAACATTCAGTCCATAACAAGGTTTCTTTTTATAACTGTGATAAATTTTTATTATTGTGATAGCATGAAGTTTGCCATTCTGACCATTTTAAACAGCATAATTCAGTGGCATTAAGCACATTCACAGTGTGGTATAACCATCACTGCTATCTATTTCCAAAACTTTTCCATCACTCAAAACAAAAACTCTATAACCATTAAATAATAACTCCCCATTTCCCCCCTCAGCCCCTGGCAACTTCTATTCTACTTTCTGTCTCTATGAATCTGCCTGTTTGTACTATAGTTTTGCAAGATGTTATCACTGGGGAAAACTGCTAAAGGCTACACACGATCTCTCTGTATTATTTCTTACAACTGTATATGAATCCACAATTATCCCAAAATTTTTAAAAAGAAATTCATTCATGTTTTTGTCTATTATTTTTATTATTATTAAAATCTCTGATCCATTTACTAATTAACCTCTTAATCTCCTGAACTAGTGCTGCATCACATGGTGACAACCGCTCTTCTCCCCTAGTCAAACATGTGGTATGTGGCAACAACTCCTCTACCCTAGTCAAACCTTTTTACATTGGATCAAATAATTTTGGTCTTTTCAACTTCTCTCATGCCCACTTTCTACCTCTTAACCATTTTAGTGAATGTTCCAGAAGACAACATACTTTCAAGGAAAGAGAGAAATTGGAACAGCCACAAAATGAATACATAACACTAATAAGCAACTACAATGATGACAGCAGGAAAAACTACAATGATTTATTAACTGCTAGGAATTCTAGATAATTACAGCTGTCCCTTGGTATCCACAGGGGATTGGCTCCAGGACCCCCTGTGGACACCAAAATCCATGGATTCTCAAATCCCTTATATAAAATGTCATGGCAGAGTATTTGTATATAACCTATGCACATCTTCCCGTATACTTTAAATCATCTCTAGATTACTTATAATACCTAATACAATATAAATGCTACGTAAATAGTTGCTGGCATGCAGCAAATTCAAGTTTTGCTTTTTGGAACTTTCTGGAATTTTTTTCCCAAATATTTCTGATCCAGAGTTGGTTGAATCTGCAGATGTGGAACCTGTGGATATGGGGAGCCAACTGTATATCATTTAATCTTTACATCAACATTGCAGGAAAAGCATTATTAGTGCAATTTTATATATGAGGAAATTTCATCTTGGAGAGGTTAACTAAGCCAAAATCACACCTTTATTAAAATGATGGAGAATGCAGGTACATTTGGCATAAGAGCTTATGCGCTTTCCTCTGTGAAGAACTGAATCGAATCCAGAAACTCTCATTTGGAAAGCGGCAGGACATTCAGTTGGCCCGGGTCTCTTCTTGTCCCAGGTCTCAGAAACAGAATATCAGACTCTAACCCTGTATTAGTTTGCTAGGGCTACCATAACAAAATACCACAAACTGGGTGACTCAACAACAGAAAGTAATATTCTCACAGTTCTGGAAGCTAGAAGTCCAAGATCAAGATGTCAGTAGGTTTGGTGTCTCCTGAGGCCTCTCTCCTTGGCTTGTGGATGGCCTACTTCTCCCTGTGTCCTCACACGTTCTTTCCTCTGTGCATGCACGTGCCTGGTGTCTCTCTTTGTGTTCAAATTTTCCTTTGACACCAGTCAGATTGGATCAGGGCCCACCACAATGGCCTCATTCTAATTTAATCACCTTCGCAAAGGCCCTATCTCCAAATACAGTCACATTCCGAGGTACTGGGGGTTAGGGCTTCAACATGTGAATTTGGTGGGAGGGACACAAGTTCAGCCCATAACAGGCCCTGAGACTGGATGCGGGTGGGGAGGAGAGAAAAAAGAAAGTTTAAAACCAAGATAAACATCTCCACAAAATCATGTGTTTCAAGTAGGTGCAATCCTTCTGTTCATTTACATTTCATCTAGCCCAGTGTCTTCTAAACTTCTTTTGACCGTACTCATGATAAAAAAATTTTTTAAATACATTTTGCATTATGGCTCAATACATACGTATTTATTTTTATAAAACCAGACAAGAGTCACAAATTAATTCTGATCTTACTATTTGCAATGTATTCCAACATTTTCTATTTTGTTCTTTTGAATTAAAAGATTGCTAGTTGCCCCTCACTGAATTGATTTTAGGAACTGCTCTTCTTTACAACCTGCTGTTTGAAAATCAATGTTCTAATTTGTGCTGTCAGCAGTGATTGTTAAATTATTTTGCTCATTCTACCACTGCTCTTAAAGCCCGGATCCCGCTCTCTTACCACCACACACATGTATTGGATCAACTGGATTTTGTTTTTTTCAAAGCCATGATCCACTTATTCATTAGTTTCGTTTTGTAATTCCTTCATTTCTGTCAACTTCCCAGGAAACTGTGGGGCCATTTCCTCTGTAACAAATAGAAAATTGCCATCTAATGGTGGAAGGGAGACAGTGCAGGCCTATATTTAGCAACCTTCTTCCCTTTTTTTTTAAATCTCTGCTCTCCCCCCTTCCCCCTTTCTGACGCAATTTTCACAAATACTTAGCAGCATTTTAGTAGGGATTCTTTAAAAATCTTCCTGAAGTGATACTGCATTCTGTAAATGTAGCTACTCTTCACAGAAGTTTGACGGTCCGGGTGCCAGATACAGCTCTGTCCTATACTAGCTGTGTGACCTTGAACATGCTACTTTACCTCTCTGAGTCTCAGTTGTCTTAACCAAAAAATGCCATGATAAAACATGCCCTGACAACTTTGTTGAGTTGTCTTGCAGTTCAACAAAGAAAATACAGCCTGTTTCTGCCCCTTCCCTGTCTGTCTATCCTCAACTCACCAGGCAGATCCTGTTAAAACGAAGTCAGATCGTGTCACTCCCTGCTGAAAACCATCAACTGGTTTCTCAGAGTAAAACTGCAAGTCTTCACCATCACCTAAAAGGTCCTACATAATGTAATCTGATTGGCCCCCTAACACCACCGGGTAGGGACATTGGAATGCCACTGCCTGCTTCCATAGGGCCAAGGAGGGGGGTTGGGTGGAAGATCAGCTCCCTGTTTGGCCCCCCTGGAGTAGGGTGCGTATTATCAAAAAGATTTTCTGTTCTGGAAGGCCACCCTTTTCCTGTTCCTTTGGCTAGGGAAACTAGGCTTTTCTTGGAGCTTTTTGTTGCTTTTCTTTTTTATTTGTTTTTTTTTTTTTTGCTCTGTGCCTGTTGGAAGTTCCAGATTGGAGGCTTCTGCAGCCATTGTCCAGAATGTAGAGGCAATAAGGAAGCCATGGAAACTCGCTACCATGTTGTTCCTCAGGTCCTGAGGTCCCTGAACCATCTACCTTCTTCTTTCCACATTTCAGATTCTTCTTATGCTAGTTTGTGTACTATTTCCAGGGGGTTGTTTTTAAGTTGTAAGAGATAGGATGTGGTAGGAATGGGGCTACTCCATCTCGGACAGAACTGGAAGTGAATATTAGATTTGAGAGCCTCTGAAGAGGGCCCAGATGTGAAAAACATACAGTGCTCTTTGTGCTACCTTAGAGGAACCCTTTCCACGTAGCACTTGAAGAACCACCTTCCCTAGGAAAGACAGAGGAACTCTCACATACCTATCTTGCAGACACAACAAAACAGAAAAAAAAAACCCACAAAAAAACAAACAGGGCAACCAGCTAAGGTTGTAGAGGTTTTTCCCTGAAAAGAGACATCCCACTGAGGCAGTGAGTAGGACTGAAATCAGTTATATTCGCCTTTCAAAACTCTGTGTCTTGGTGTGGGCAAACCCATGAGGAAGACATGCCATTTTGTAATTCATTTGCCAAGAAGGGGCACCAACTTGTATGCAGAGGGTGCTGTTATGGACTTGGAGGCACTAAACATACAAGTTATCTCTTCACTAGAGTACCTCCTTACTATAATAATGACCATTCTTCCTCTCTGTGCTTGTGAACTCAGAGCTTGGTACGTCTTTGGGTCTCTGGGGAAGAAGGGGGCCCTCTCCAGGCAGCTGTCCTCTTTCGGTTTTCTCATCGGTTAGGAACCTTTCCACTTTCCATCTTCTAAAAATTACTTAAAAGTTCTGGTCCACCGATGATATCCTTCTTTCTTCAGAGCTTTTATGGATGAATATTTTTAAAAATATCTATTTGGATGTTTCACTAGGATTTTGGAAAAAGGCAAGGCAAATACAAGTGTTGGTTTCTCATCTTGTGCTTGAAATCTGACAATGACCTAACAATGACGTTTGAAAAATTTGTCCAGGATGTTTGTGTCCTATCAACCCTAAAATAATAAAAGATGCAATGAAATAAAGTAAAACACAAATTTACAATCTAACTAAAATCTCAACTTCTGATATCAGAAGTTTGTAAAAGAGGAAACAATAGACAAAAGACTGTAACTTCATCTCATACCTCCTAGCAACTAAAATGAAGAAGAAAACCAAACATATAAATGACAGTAATACAATCTGAGAAAGTTTCCTAAATATATTATTACTATAATCTCAGTCTCTCCTTACCTCTTCCTCCCTCCTTCTCACTACTCTTTCTTTCTACACACACACACACACACACACACACACACACACACACACACACTCACTACAGTACTATGGCATTTTAGTGAAAAGTTAACTATTTTCGTTTACAGAAAAAGCTTCCTTTTTTTTTTTCATGTAAACTCAGATAATGGATTAGAAAATATTAAGTGCTTATTTGCATAGCTAAGAATTAACCTTACCCAAACAAAAGTCTGGCTTGTGTCCATGGCTCCAGGGAGGTAATGTTTAAGTCCTTAGTAGTCCCACCTGATGCGTGTCTTTGTTTTACTTGGTGGGCGGGGGGAGCCTTGGACCACACCAGGTACTCTAACAATGTGATTTATGGTGGGGCTTTGGGTCATGTGGTATCAGCTCCCCTCTGGAGGAGCTGGAAACTAAGATTGGCCACACAGGCAGTCATCTGTGTCTATGTGACTGAGCCCCAATAAAATCTCTGGACACCAAGGCTCAGGTGAGCATCCCTGGTTGATAATAATCTGTGTGTATTGTTACACATCATTGCTGAGAGGAGTTAGCTTTGTCCACGACTCTCCTGGGAGAGGACAGTTGGAAGCTTCTCACTTGGAACTCTCCTGGACCCTGTCTTATGCACCTCTTCCCTTCGCTGATTTTAATCTGTATCCTGTCACTGTAATAAACCTTAACTATGAGCTTAACAGCATTTTTGAGTTCTGTGAGTTCTTATAGTGAATTATTGAACTTAAGGGTGGGGTTAGGGTCCGTCTGACAACAATACCAAATATTGTCAAAGACAGAGTAGCAGGAAGCTCATTTATTGCTGGTGGAAATGCAAAGTGGTACAGCCACTTTGGAAGACAATTTGGCAGTCTCTTATTAATGTAAACTCATATAATAGACTTATCACATGACCCAGCAATTCTGCTCTTAAGTATTTACCCAAGTGAACTGAAAGACTATACTCACACCAAAAAACCTGTATGCTAATGTTCAGAGTAATTTTATTCATAATCACTCCAAACTGGAAACAACCAGGATGTCTGTTAAAACACAACCGTCAAAAAAAACCCACAAAAAAAACTGTTATATCTATGCAATGGAATACTAGTTGGCAATAAAAAGAACATACTTGATTCATGCAACAATGTGGATGAATCATAAATGTATTTTTATAAGTGAAAAAAGCCATATACAAAATGCTATGTATTGTATGATTCTATCTATATGACATTCTGCAAAAGGTAAAACTATAGGGATGGAAAACAGATCAGTAGTTGCCAGAGGTTGGGGTAGAAGACAAGTTAACTACAAACGGATTGCACAGGAAAATTTTTCTGTTATGGGACTGACTCTTCAGTATGGTATTAGAGTGTTGGATACATGATTCTATGCATTTGTAAAAACCCATAGAATTTTACAAAACAAAAAGTAAACTTTATGCAATTAAAAAAGTCGAAGAACTTGTGGGGAGGAGGGCAAGATGGCGGAAGAGTAAGACGCGGAGATCACCTTCCTTCCCACAGATACATCAGAAATACATCTACACGTGGAACTGCTCCTACAGAACACCCACTGAACGCTGGCAGAAGACGTCAGACCTCCCAAAAGGCAAGAAACTCCCCACGTGCTTGGGTAGGGCAAAAGAAAACAGAAATAACAGAGACAAAAGAATAGGGACGGGACCTGCACCAGTGGGAGGGAGCCGGGAAGGAGGAAAGGTTTCCACACACTAGGAAGCCCCTTCGCGGGCGGAGACTGTGGGTGGCAGAGGGGGGAAGCCTCGGAGCCACGGAGGAGAGCGCAGCCACAGGGGTGCGGAGGGCAAAGCGGAGAGATTCCCGCACAGAGGCTCGGCGCCGAGCAGCACTCACCAGCCAGAGAGGCTTGTCTGCTCACCCGCCGGGGCGGGCGGGGCTGGGAGCTGAGGCTCGGGCTTCGATCTCCGGGAGAGGACTGGGGTTGGCGGCGTGAACACAGCCTGAAGGGGTTAGCGCACCACAGCTAGCCGGGAAGGAGTCCGGCAAAAGGTCTGGAGCTGCCGAAGAGGCAAGAGACTTTTTCCTCCCTCTTTGTTTCCTGGTGCGCGAGGAGAGGGGATTCAGAGCGCCGCCTAAACGAACTCCAGAGACGGGCGCGAGCCGCGGCTATCAGTGCGGACCCCAGAGACGGGCATGAGATGCTAAGGCTGCTGCTGCCGCCACCAAAAAGTCTGTGTGCAAGCACAGGTCACTCTCCACACCGCTCCTCCCGGGAGCCGGTGCAGCCCGCCACGGCCAGGCTCCCGTGATCCGGGGACAACTTCCCCGGGAGAACGCACGGCGCGCCTCAGGCTGGTGCAACGTCATGCCGGCCTCTGCCGCCGCAGGCTCGCCCCGCCTCCGTACCCCTCCCTCCCCCCGGCCTGAATGAGCCAGAGCCCCCGAAGCAGCTGCTCCTTTAACCCCGTTCTGTCTGGGCGGGGAACAGACGCCCTAAGGCGACCTACACGCAGAGGCGGGTCCAAATCCAAAGCTGAACCCCGGGAGCTGTGCGAACAAAGAAGAGAAAGGGAAATCTCTCCCAGCAGCCTCAGAAGCAGTGGATTAAAACTCCACAAACAACTTGATGTGCCTGCATCTGTTGAATACCTGAATAGACAACGAATCATCCCAAATTCAGGAGGTGGACTTTGGGAGCAGGATATATTAATTTTTCCCCTTTTCCTTTTTTTGTGAGTGTATATGTATATGCTTCTGGGTGAGATTTTGTCTGTATAGCTTTGCTTTACAATAGCTTTATTTTACTTCACTATATTATAGCCTGTTTCTTTCTTTCTTTCTATTTTTTCTCCCTTTTACTCTGAGCCGTGTGGACGAAAGGCTCTTGGTGCTCCAGCCAGGCATCAGGGCCGTGCCTCTGAGGTGGGAGAGCCAACTTCAGGACACTGGTCCACAAGAGACCTCCCAGCTCCACGTAATACCAAACGGCGAAAATCTCTCAGAGATCTCCATCTCAACATCAAGACACAGCTTCACTCAACGACCAGCAAGCTACAGTGCTGGACACCCTATGCCAAACAACTAGCAAGACAGGAACACAGCCCCATCCATTAGCAGAGAGGCTGCCTAAAATCATAATAAGGCCACAGACACCCCAAAACACACCACCAGACGTGGACGTGCCCACCAGAAAGACAAGATCCAGCCTCATCCACCAGAACACAGGCACTAGTTCCCTCCACCAGGAAGCCTACACAACCCACTGAACCAACCTTAGCCACTGGGGACAGATACCAAAAACAACGGGAACTACGAACCTGCAGCCTGTGAAAAGGAGACCCCAAACACAGTAAGATAAGCAAAATGAGAAGACAGAAAAACACACAGCAGATGAAGGAGCAGGGTCAAAACACATCAGACCTAACAAATGAAGAGGAAATAGGTAGTCTACCTGAAAAAGAATACAGAATAATGATAGTAAGGATGATTGAAAATCTTGGAAATAGAATAGACAAAATGCAAGAAACATTTAACAAGGAGGTAGAAGAACTAAAGAGGAACAAAGCAATGATGAAAAACACAGTAAATGAAATTAAAAATACTCTAGAAGGGATCAATAGCAGAATAACTGAGGCAGAAGAACGGATAAGTGACCTGGAAGATAAAATAGTGGAAATAACTACTGCAGAGCAGAATAAAGAAAAAAGAATGAAAAGAACTGAGGACAGTCTCAGAGACCTCTGGGACAACATTAAACGCACCAACATTCAAATTATAGGGGTCCCAGAAGAAGAAGAGAAAAAGAAAGGGACCGAGGAAATATTTGAAGAGATTATAGTTGAAAACTTCCCTAATATGGGAAAGGAAATAGTTAATCAAGTCCTGGAAGCACAGAGAGTCCCATACAGGATAAACCCAAGGAGAAACACGCCAAGACACATATTAATCAAACTGTCAAAAATTAAATATAAGGAAAACGTATTAAAGGCAGCAAGGGAAAAACAACAAATAACACACAAGGGAATCCCCATAAGGTTAACAGCTGATCTTTCAGCAGAAACTCTGCAAGCCAGAAGGGAGTGGCAGGATATACTTAAAGTGATGAAGGAGAAAAACCTACAACCAAGATTGCTCTACCCAGCAAGGATCTCATTCAGATTTGATGCAGAAATTAAAACCTTTACAGACAAGCAAAAGCTGAGAGAGTTCAGCACCACCAAACCAGCTTTACAACAAGTGCTAAAGGAACTTCTCTAGGCAAGAAACACAAGAGAAGGAAAACACCCACAATAACAAACCCAAAACATTTAAGAAAATGGGAATAGGAACATACATATCAATAATTACCTTAAATGTAAATGGATTAAATGCTCCCACCAAAAGACACAGACTGGCTGAATGGATACAAAAATAAGACCCATATATATGCTGTCTACAAGAGACCCACTTCAGACCTAGAGACACATACAGACTGAAAGTGAGGGGATGGAAAAAGATATTCCATGCAAATGGAAATCAAAAGAAAGCTGGAGTAGCAATTCTCATATCAGACAAAATAGACTTTAAAATAAAGACTATTACAAGAGACAAAGAAGGACACTATATAATGATCAAGGGATCGATCCAAGAGGAAGCTATAACAATTGTAAATATTTATGCACCCAACATAGGAGCACCTCAATACATAAGGCAAATACTAACAGCCATAAAAGGGGAAATCGACAGCAACACAATCATAGTAGGGGACTTTAACACCCCACTTTCACCAATGGACAGATCATCCAAAATGAAAATAAATAAGGAAACACAAGCTTTAAATGATACATTAAACAAGATGGACTTCATTGATATTTATAGGACATTCCACCCAAAAACAACAGAATACACATTTTTCTCAAGTGCTCATGGAACATTCTCCAGGATAGATCATATCTTGGGTCACAAATCAAGCCTTGGCAAATTTAAGAAAATTGAAATCGTATCAAGTATCTTTTCCGACCACAACGCTATGAGACTAGATATCAATTACAGGAAAAGATCTGTAAAAAATACAAACACATGGAGGCTACACAATACACTACTTAATAACGAAGTGATCACTGAAGAAATCAAAGGGGAAATCAAAAAATACCTAGAAACAAATGACAATGGAGACACGATGACCCATAACCTATGGCATGCAGCAAAAGCAGTGCTAAGAGGGAAGTTTATAGCAATAAAAGCCTACCTCAAGAAACAAGAAACATCTCGAATAAACAACATAACCTTGCACCTAAAGCAATTAGAGAAAGAAGAACAAAAAACCCCCAAAGCTAGCAGAAGGAAAGAAATCATAAAGATCAGATCAGAAATAAATGAAAAAGAAATGAAGGAAACAATAGCAAAAATCAATGAAACTAAAAGCTGGTTCTTTGAGAAGATAAACAAAATTGATGAACCATTAGCCAGACTCATCAAGAGAAAAAGGGAGAAGACTCAAATCAACGGAATTAGAAATGAAAAAGGAGAAGTAACCACTGACACTGCAGAAATACAAACGATCATGAGAGATTACTACAAGCAACTCTATGCCAATAAAATGGACAGCCTGGAAGAAATGGACAGATTCTTAGAAATGCGCAACCTGCCGAGACTGAACCAGGAAGAAATAGGAAATATGAACAGACCAATCACAAGCACTGAAATTGAAACTGTGATTAAAAATCTTCCAACAAACAAAAGCCCAGGACCACATGGCTTCACAGGCGAATTCTACCAAACACTTAGAGAAGAGCTAACACCTATCCTTCTCAAACTCTTCCAAAATATTGCAGAGGGAGGAACACTCCCCAACTCATTCTACGAGGCCACCATCACCCTGATACCAAAACCAGACAACGATGTCACAAAGAAAGAAAACTACAGGCCAATATCACTGATGAACATAGATGCAAAAATCCTCAACAAAATACTAGCAAACAGAATCCAACAGCACATTAAAAGGATCATACACCATGATCAAGTGGGGTTTATCCCAGGAATGCAAGGATTCTTCAATATACGCAAATCAATCAACGTGATACATCATATTAACAAAGTGAAGGAGAAAAATCATATGATCATCTCAGTAGACGCAGAGAAAGCTTTCGACAAAATTCAACACCCATTTCTGATAAAAGCCCTGCAGAAAGTAGGCATAGAGGGAACTTTCCTCAACATAATAAAGGCCATATATGACAAACCCACAGCCAACATTGTCCTCAATGGTGAAAAACTGAAACCATTTCCACTAAGATCAGGAAGAAGACAAGGTTGCCCACTCTCACCACTATTATTCAACATAGTTTTGGAAGTGTTAGCCACAGCAATCAGAGAAGAAAAAGAAATAAAAGGAATCCAAATCGGAAAAGAAGAAGTAAAGCTGTCACTGTTTGCAGATGACATGATACTGTACATAGAGAATCCTAAAGATGCTACCAGAAAACTCCTAGAGCTAATCAATGAATTTGGTAAAGTAGCAGGATACAAAATTAATGCACAGAAATCTCTTGCATTCCTATACACTAATGATGAAAAATCTGAAAGTGAAATTAAGAAAACACTCCCATTTACCATTGCAACAAAAAGAATAAAATACCTAGGAATAAACCTACCTAAGGAGACAAAAGAGCTGTGTGCAGAAAGTTATAGGACACTGATGAAAGAAATTAAAGATGATACAAATAGATGGAGAGATATACCATGTTCTTGGATTGGAAGAATCAACATTGTGAAAATGACTCTACTACCCAAAGCAATCTACAGGTTCAATGCAACCCCTATCAAACTACCACTGGCATTTTTCACAGAACTAGAACAGGAAATTTCACAATTTGTATGGAAACACCCCGAATAGCCAAAACAATCTTGAGAATGAAAAATGGAGCTGGAGGAATCAGGCTCCCTGACTTCAGACTATATTACAAAGCTACAGTAATCAAGACAGTTTGGTACAGGCACAAAAACAGAAATATAGATCAATGGAACAGGATAGAAAGCCCAGAGATAAACCCACGCACATATGGTCACCTTACCTTTGATAAAGGAGGCAAGCATATACAGTGGAGAAAAGACAGCCTCTTCAATAAGTGGTGCTGGGAAAATTGGACAGGTACATGTAAAAGTATGAAATTAGAACACTCCCTGACACCATACACAAAAATAAACTCAAAATGGATTAAAGACCTAAGTGTAAGGCCAGACACTATCAAACTCTTAGAGGAAAACATAGGCAGAACACTCTATGACATAAATCACAGCAAGATCCTTCTTGACCCAGCTCCTAGAGGAATGGAAATAAGAACACAAATAAACAAATGGGACCTAATGAAACTTAAAAGCTTTTGCACAGCAAAGGAAACCATAAACAAGACCAAAAGACAACCCTCAGAATGGGAGAATATATTTGCAAATGAAGCAACTGACAAAGGACTAATCTCCAAGATTTACAAGCAGCTCATGCAGCTCAATAACAAAAAAACCAACAACCCAATCCAAAAATGGGCAGAAGACCTAAATAGACATTTCTCCAAAGAAGATATACAGATTGCCAACAGACACATGAAAGAATGCTCAACATCATTAATCATTAGAGAAATGCAAGTCAAAACTACAATGAGGTATCATCTCACACCGGTCAGAATGGCCATCATCAAAAAATCTAGAAACAATAAATGCTGGAGAGGGTGTGGAGAAAAGGGAACCCTCTTGCACTGTTGGTGGGAATGTAAATGGATACAGCCACTATGGAGAACAGTATGGAGGTTCCTTAAAAAACTACAAATAGAACTACCATACGACCCAGCAATCCCACTACTGGGCATATACCCTGAGAAAACCATAGGTCAAAAAGAGTCATGTACCAAAATGTTCATTGCAGCTCTATTTACAATAGCCAGGACATGGAAGCAACCTAAGTGTCCATCATCAGATGAATGGATAAAGAAGATGTGGCACATATATACAATGGAATATTACTCAGCCATAAAAAGAAATGAAATGGAGGTATTTGTAATGAGGTGGATGGAGTTAGAGTCTGTCATACAGAGTGAAGTAAGTCAGAAAGAGAAAAACAAATACAGTATGCTAACACATATATATATGGAATCTAAGGAAAAAAAAAAAAGGTCATGAGGAACCTAGCGGCAAGACGGGAATAAAGGCACAGACCTACTAGAGAATGGACTTGAGGATATGGGGAGGGGGAGGGGTGAGATGTGACAGGGTGAGAGAGTGTCATGGACATATATACACTACCAAATGTAAAATAGATAGCTAGTGGGAAGCAGCCGCATAGCACAGGGAGATCAGCTCGGTGCTTTGTGACCACCTAGAGGGGTGGGATAGGGAGGGTGGGAGGGAGGGAGATGCAAGAGGGAAGAGATATGGGAACATATGTATATGTATAACTGATTCACTTTGTTATAAAGCAGAAACTAACACACCATTGTAAAGCAATTATACTCCAATAAAGATGTTAAAAAAAAAAAATTAAGAACTTGCTGAAGATCTAGCTATAGTCTTTAGTACACAACACCATTTCCTACACTTGAGTATTCTTGTACAACCTACAATAACGACAATATCCAAATCATTTTATATGGTCATATCTGTAATTCTTTGATCTCAGAAGTATTTCCTTTAAGATATATATATATATATATATATATATATATATACACACACATATAATGTATATGTTTTATGTGTGTGTGTGTGTATATTTATAATGTTTTTGAGACATAGTAGAATAATATTGGATAACAAAGGCCTAAGTGCATGGAAACCTAATATATGTTCAGATTATTTAAATCCATTTAATTATGATGGTGGCATTATCCCCAAATTAGTTTATCATTCCAAAATATTTGAATCATTTAACACTTAAGAAATTGTAGAAAGTTGTTCAGTTTCCCAAGGTCTCTGGCACTTTCTTTAGTGAGTATTTCCTCCAATGTACTTTGATGGTGGAGAAAGGGCTGCGAGGGAATCTTAGTATCTCCATATTTAGATACGTCCAATGTTCTGAGGCTCTTAAGAAGAACAGATTATAAAAGCCATGAAATTTGAATTATCATAAAAAAAGTAATAAAATACTATTTCTAATATCTAAAAAAAAAAAAAAAGTCAACCAAGATATCAGGGCATCCCAGGATGGAATGAAACATGTGACAAATGAATTTCAGTATATTACAAATGCATGACATGACTCCACTGAAGGCTGTGAGAGAAAAAAAGCCAACCTCATTAATTTTTTAAAAAATAAACTTATTTTTGAATAATTTTAGATTTACAGAAAAGTTACAAAGATAGTACAGAGTTCCTTATTCAATTTTCTCTATTGTCAACATCTCTCATTTTCATGGTACATTTGTCAACTAAGAAACCAACATTAGTACATTACTATTAACCAAACTGTAGACTTTATTTGGATGTCACCAGTTTTTCTATTAACATTCTCTTTTCTGTTCCAGGATCCAATCCAGGATACCACATTGCATTTAGTTATGTCTCCCCAGTCTCTTCTGGTCTTTGACAGTTTCTCAGTCTTTCCTTGTTTTCCATGACCTTCACACTCTTGAGGAATACTGGCCTTATATCCAGTAGAATGTCCCTCAATCTGAGTCTGTCTGATGTTTTTCTCAGGATTATACTGGTGTTATTAGTTTTGGGGAAGAATACCACAGAGGTGAAGTGCCTTTCTCATCACATCATATCAGGTGGTATATATTATCAACTTCACTTATTACTGATGATGTCAACCTTCACATCACTTGGTTAATGTAGTGTTTGCCATGTCTCTCCACTGTAGAGTTACTATTTTTCCTTTTCCCTACTTTACTTTGGATATGAGCCACTAAGTCTAGCCCACCCTCGGAGGGAGTATCAACCTATATTATTTGGAATTCTTTTGTAAGCAAGACTTGTCTCCTCCCCCATTTATCTATTTATTCAAGCATTTCTGATTAACTTGTGGAAACAGTGTTTTCACTGAACAATCTAAGGCTAAATACAAAAAGAACTGTACATAAACACTGTATTCTAGTTGATAATTTTGTTTCTCACAGCAACAATTCTAAAACTATTTTACATTATTATTGTTGAACAAATAAGTAAGCAAATTGTGGTAACAGGACCCAGATTTCTCCCTGTCAGAGAAAGAAGTTACAAATAAGCAAGTGGGATAAGCTAGAATAAACCCAGAGGTGCTGGGGTGCTAGATTAGAATCAGAAATATCAGTATGAATACAGGTAGGTAGGTAAGTGGGAAGGTAGGTAGATAGATATTTATAGATAGATTGATACAGAATTATAGATATTTGTGTATACAGGAGTTAGTATACATACATATATTTCCTTTCTCTGTCTGCTGAGAGGGTCTAGAAGCAATGACATCTCAGTACCAATGAGCACTCCCAGTGCCCAGATCTTGGTTTTTAAATACTACTCTCTAATAAAAGGAACTCGGGTTCCCTGGAGAAATGGCTGAATCTAAGGATGGAATACACTACTTGTGTACAGTAGTACACTGATACCCATATTATTACATGACATATTTTAAATATTGGCAACTAATTACATAATTGAAAAAAATCTGTATGCAAGCCATTGATGTAGGGGCCAAACACCTCTAGCAGCTGAATAGAGCCTATGGGTCAGAGCCGTTGTGTATGGTTGTGTAGGCTACGTACTGCAAAACCCTATAGGCACCATTCATGTAGAACACAACATAAACAGTACCCTTAGGGTTGGGCAGTGTATAATTATACAAGTGCTACACCATGGGGTCAGCGGTTTGCAATGTTTGCTTGATCTCCTTCACCAAATTTGTGCCAACATCACTGCCAGGACTTCGAGTTCCTCTATAATATGGACCTTTTCCAACCAAATATCCCTCTACTGAATGTTCCTTAATCTGTCTTACATCCTAAAGGGACCACATGCTCATCAATCAGTTTGTTCAGGCTTTTCTCACACCCTTCTTGGTTCATGCTGCTCTCCCTACTCCTTTCCTTATTTCTTTCCCTACCAACTCCATCTCCACTAGAATACTACCTGTTTACCTTCTCCCAAGAAGCCTCAATTAACTGTGACCTCATTGCCCTTTGAAGCTTTATAAAGAGAAAAGAGTCATTTTTGGCATTTGTCCTATTCTTCCTCTTATAATATAAATCTGAGTTCAGGATTCTTATTCATCATTTTGTCCCAAAGTAGGGCCTCCATATAATAGTTGTGCAGACTATGCATCCTGCTCTATGTAGATGCGCCCTCTGGAGCTGTGCAGTGTACAGTCTGCCCAACTCTATGGAGCAGTCCTGCAATATTAATGCTTTCCACATAAGTGTCTTGTAAATGGCTATTTAGTTGAAATAGAAACATAAACTTCATAGTTCTATAGGAGTAAGTTATAGAATATATAAAATACATTGATTTTTTTTGCTCATGTACAGGAAAGATGGCTGCATAAAGTAAGTTTTTACTATCAAATTTTTAAAAACATTTAGCTCCTAAGGATCTCTAGATGTGAAAATTCAAAAGCCTTTTTCAACTCTCTAGAGGTACCATTTATAATTGAGTGCGTATGCAAGCACCCAACTGTGATGGAATTTTTCATTCTTAATCACCACCACAACAAAAACAATAATGTTTATTTGTCTACAGTGACTTCCCCTTCTCCATCTGGCTAACTTCTTCTCATCTTTCAAGACTCAATGTCTCCATCGACAGATAAATGGATAAAGAAGATGTCATGTATATATACACAATGGAATATTACTCAACCATAAAAAAAGAATGAAATAATGCCATTTGCAGCAACATGGATGGACCTAGAGATTTATCATACTAAGTGAAGTCAGACAGAGAAAGACAAATATCGTATATCACTTATGCGTGGAATCTAAAAAAATGATACAAATGAACTTATATACAAAACAGAAATAGACTCACAGACATAGAAAACAAACTTATGGTTACCAAAGGGGAAAGGTGGGGGAGGGATAAATTGGGAGTTTTGGATTAACAAATATACACTACTATATTTAAAATAGGTAAACAACAAGGGCCTACTGTATAGCACAGGGAACTATATTCAATATCTTGTTATAACCTATAATGGAAAAGAATATATATGTGTAACTGAATCATTTTGCTGTACACTTGAAACTAACACAACACTGTAAATTAACTATACTTCAATTTTTAAAAAAACTCTGGAAATGAAAAAAAAAAAAGACTCAATGTCACCTTTAGAAGGCTTCCTGAATCATCTCCCACTTCTGTAGGGCTGATGCTCTACTGGACCCCATAGTACCCAGTTACTTCTATAATATAGTGACAGTATCTTTTCATGTTGATGCCCTTCATTGAAACATAAGGTCCCGGGACTTCCCTGGTGGCGCAGTGGTTAAGACTCTGTGCTCCCAATGCAGGGGGCCTGGGTTTGATCCCTGGTCAGGGAACTAGATCCCACATGCATGTCGCCACTAAGAGTTCGCACGCCACAACTAAGGAGCCAGCAAGTCGCAACTAAGGAGCCCTCAAGCCACAACTAAGGAGCCTACATGCCACAACTAAGACCCAGTGCAACCAAATAAATATATTTTTTTAATTAATAATAAAAATAGAAATATGATCTCAATCAATAACACTGCTAATGGTTGTTCTCTATATTTAGTGGTCCAAGATATCAATATTCAATCAAATATCTACAAAAATCTGTGCAGTGGATTTTAGCATAGTTCTTTTTTATTACAAGTGTTGACCTTTTTTTTAAATAACTTTTTAAAAATTTATTTATTTATTTTTGGCTGCACTGGGTCTTCGTTGTTGCACGCGGGCTTTCTCTAGTTACGGAGAGGGGGCTACTCTTCGTTGTGGTGGGTGGGCTTCTCACTGCTGTGGCTTCTCTTGTTGCGGAACACTCGCTCCAGGCGCGTGGGCTTCAGTAGTTGTGGCTCGCAGGCTCTTGAGCACAGGCTCAGTAGTTGTGGCGCATGGGCTTAGCTGCTCCACAGCATGTGGAATCTTCCCAGACCAGGGCTCGAACCCGTGTCCCCTGCATTGGCAGGCGGATTCTTAACCACTGCGCCACCAGGGAAGTCCCAGTGTTGACCTTTTTGATTTTTGAAAATACTTCTTTTGAGAGATTGCTTCATCTTGTCTCTACAAATAAGGACTTATTTACTCAAATAACCATTGAACATGTTGTTTCTGTGAGAGCAATAAATGACTACAAGAAGAACATATCCATTTCTGGTTTGCAGAACCATCATTCCACAGTTGTTTGAGGCATTATCACAGCATCCTTGAGTAAAGGTTTTTCTTCTGCTGAAATCTGTGACATGTATCAGCAAGAGTTGGGATAGCTGCTGTGGACTTGTGGGACCTGCTCCCTCATGCCTGGCTTTGAGCAACAAACTGATCCCATCAAAGCTTTTTTCTCCCTAAGTGTCAGACAACTGACTCAACTTTGAAAAACCTAACCATCCAGTTGTTTAATTTCATTAACCAAATAAGCTGGTGTGTGTTGTGTGAGTGTGCGTACATATGTGTTGTGTATGCAGGAGCTGAGATGGTTGTTTACAAACTGTAAAAAACTCAAATTTAAAAACAGAACAAGACAACTAGATCTCAGGGAACAAAAACCAATATGTCCAAACCATGACTGCCTGTGAGGAAGCTGTCACATTTTCTCTACTTAAAGGCACCTTTGACAAGGTCAGTTTCTTCACTCCCATGAGTAATTTTTTGTGGGTCATTAATTAGGCCCTTACATAACACAGAGATGAATAAGAAAGTCTGATATTAAATGAAAGAGATGAGGGACTTCCCTGGTGGTCCAGTGGTTAAGACTTCGCCTTCCAGTGCAGGGCGTGCGGGTTTGATCCCTGGTCGGGGAGCTAGGATCCCACATGCCTCGTGGCCAAAAAACCAAGACATAAAACAGAAGCAATATTGTAACAAATTCAATAAAGACTTTAAAAATGGTCCACATCAAAAAAAATATTTAAAAAAATGAAAGAGATGAGAAAAGAATTATTTCTCACTGAGAAAGAGGAAAGCTATTGTCATACAGTTAAACAAATGAAGTGAAGTGTTTTGCTGAGTTAAACACAGGGTTAGTTAATTCACACAAAGGTACCAGGGAATATAAGGAGTTTTTAGAGATGTTATCCTCAAAGAATACATATGAGAGAGAAAAAAATGCATATGAAATTAAGTTGGAAGGGAAAATTAATACATACAATTTCAACAATAGATCAGCTAATGTCGGACTTAAAACTCAGTTATGAGAACTGTATAAAAGGTGAACGTGCCTTAATTAATACAAATGAGAATGAACAGAGTCACGTTCTGCCCCTAAATGTACCAAGAACCCCTAGAGAAGAGCATGCTCAAAACTGTACAGAAATAGAGATGGGCAGGGAGCAAAGTTTATAACTTCCCCCTCACAGCTGACCATCCTTAAACACATTGTGCTCTGAATTCAAAGTAAGCCTAAGACAGGAAAACCCTCCTAGATCTTGTTCTCGACACATCTCTTTTTTTTTTTAACATCTTTATTGCAGTATAACTGCTTTACAATGTTGTGTTAGTTTCTGCTGTATTACAAAGTGAATCAGCTATACATATATCCCCATATCTCCTCCCTCTTGCGTCTCCCTCCCACCCTCCCTATCCCACCCCTCTAGGTGGTCACAAAGCACCGAGCTGATCTCCCTGTGCTTTGCGGCTGCTTCCCACTAGCTATCTATTTTACATTTGTAGAGACACATCTCTTTTTATCTCTTTATCACAAAGATAAATACTCTCCAGAATGGTAGAATTTGCCAGTTCTCTGAAAGCGTGATGAGGAGGAAACAATTTTGCTTTGACAGTCAACTGACATGTATATGACTGTTTATGTCAATTATTTCTCCAATTATAGAAAGACGATCGATTTTAACTGAAGACATAATTCTAGCATTCAGAGTCTTTTTTTTCTTCTAAGTCGTTGGCTTGGATCAGTTATCCAGCTTTCAATGACATGAGTTTCAGGGCCACAGCCCTTGATCTGCCCTCCCACACTTCTCATATCATAAGGCCAAGAGTACAGGTGCCTGCCCAGAGCAAAAGCCCCAGCATGTCTCCTCACAAATTCCCAAATCCAATGGAAACCAGGCTGAAAGGACTCAAGAAACTAGAAGGGAGTGCATTTGAAAACAACCTAACAAAACAGGTACTTTTCTTACCTATTTTACCACCACTTCACTTGTGCTCAGGGAAGTGGTGAAGGGATGAGGAAAGGCCTTATCTTCTATAATATTGGCTATTGGCAACTTAATTTAAGGCATTTTTTTCCTCACAAAACACACAACTGAAAGTGGAAAGTCCTTCGATAGGTGGCCAACTGTGATTGTTAGTTTTATGTGTCAACTTGACTGAACTAAGGGATGCCCGGATATCTGGCAAAGCATTATTTCTGGGTGTGTCTGTGAGAGTGTTTCTGGAAGAGATTTGCATTTGAATCAGTAGACTGAGTAAAGAAAATTCCCTTCGCCAATGCAGGTGGGCAGCATCCAATCCATTGAAGACCTGAGTGGAAAAAAAAGGGGGAGGAAGGGAAAGTTCGCTCTCTCTGCTTGAGCTGAGACATCCATCTTCTCCTGCCCTTGGACGTTGGTGCTCCTGGTTCTCAGGCCCTCGGACTCAGACTGGTATACCATCAGGTTTCCTGGTCCTCCAGCTTGCAGGCAGCAGATCAGGTAACTTCTCAGCTTCCATAACTGCATGAGCCAATTCCTATAATTTATCTATCTATCTATCTATCTATCTATCTATCTATCTATCTATCTATCTATCCATCCTATTAGTTCTGTTTCTCTGGAGCATCCTAAATAATATACCAATGTTTTTGCGGAATGTAGAAAGCATGGCTTTTTATATCACCTGGTGATATAAATACTCTCAGAAGGTTAACCCCAAACTTCCAAGGTATAAGTGATAGTGGGAGGGGATGGTCATATTCAAATTGTTAAAATATCCATAGGAAAGACACAGAAACTCACCACAGACGTTTATAAAACATCAATCATCAGATATCCCATCCTGACACTAGCCTCAAATACACCTTCTGAATACCTGAGCTTAAGTAAGAGTGATTAGCTCTAGTACTTGGAAATGTGGGAACAGAACCTTACTGGGAAGTAAAAAATCAAACCTGTCAAGAAACAAATCTCTCTTTCCCGTATGTAAACAATTTCCCCAAAAGAGACAGAAGGGCTAACACCGTATCCTTAAAGGAGAAAATCAGAATACAAAGGGTAACATCTCTAAAAGGAATTTCCTGTTTTCACACCAAGATTCTGCTTCACGACGTTGATGGTGTGCAGAAAACAAAAACGGGAATCCTTTGGGTTGACTGAGCAGAGGCACACGGAGTACGAGCCTGTGAAAATAGCAGCCCTGCTCATGGACCAAGGGCTGAGTACGTCCAATAGAAATATAACCATAACTGGCGTTGACCAAGGTCAGGCTCCACACTGGCTACTTCATACCTGCATTTGATTATTTAACTCTCGTGGCAACTATCTGAAACAGATATTTTTATCTCCATCTTAAAACGAGGAGACAGAGGCATCAAGAGACTAACCAACCTGTCAAGCTAGCTGTATAGAGCCTAACACAACTAGCAAGTGACAGAGTCAGGAGTCAGCCCAAGTCTTTCTGATTCCTCCCTTTAAGCAACTCTTGCTTCCTGTGTTGAGACTGATTCTTTACTCCCAGGTCTTTACAGCCTCTTCTTTCTCAGACATGCAAAGGACAATGCCATGATTAACTCATTCAGCATGGAAGCTGTCATTGTAAAAATTACAGAGGCTCTCTCTAGAGAAAGCCAAAATATCGGTATGAAAAATAAAATTCACAGTCAATCTGACATTAATTTGCCACGTCTGAAGAATTGAGTGCTACAATTTTTATTTGCTAATGTATCCCATTCCTGAAAGTGTTGGATAGCTGATATTTTTGTTTTAAATTAAAATGGAAAAAATATAGGTTTCAAAGCTGTTAAAGATATTGTGAACGTGCTTCAAATTATTATTTTTTAGAGGGGACGTCTCAAAACCAGAGCTGGAAACAGCTAGTTTGAATGATTTTTTTTAAAAATAATTAGTTTAGCAGACTTATCCAGATGAAGCTCACATCTTGGAACTGTGAAGTTCTAGATTGTCCTTTGGCAGAGGGAAGCAGAGAAGTAATCTATAATAACCCACACCTCAACCTCCCCCTCCCATACTTTCAATCTCTCTAATAGCAATAACTTCTCTCTCTGGCTTAAAACATCTGAACAGCTCTATGTTCTGTCAGTTTACTAATTACAATAATTCTATCTCTGCAATCATTTTCTTCCTGCTCCCTGTCTGTTGCAACCACCTGTATCCTAGTTCAGATCCTTCTTAACTCTTGCCTCTGAAGTGGCTTCTTTCCCTGTGCCCAGTTCTTCCTACTCTGTCTTATATTTAGCCAGAAAATTTTATCTACTAAAGCACATCAGTCAATTAACATAAAGCACACAGATCATCTTCATAACCTCCAGTGATTCCCTATTGCCAAACCAGAAACAAGCAAAACAATACAAAACAAAATGCAAAGCAAAACACAGTTCTCAGTTTCGCACTAAAGGCCTCCCATGATCTGATCACTGTTTATTTTTCCAGACAAGATGGCTTCCCAATATCCCACCCCCTGCACCGTACTCTGTAGTCACAGAAGACAATGCAATAGGTCCCTAAAACACCTTGCATTCTCCTACTAGGGCTTTTTTTTTTTTTGCTTCAAAATACTATAAGTTCTGTGAAAATGGAAACTTTGCTTGGTGTACTATAAATATTTGTTAAATAAATGAGTGAATGAATGGTGTTCCCCCTGTGTGGAATGGTCTTTTCTCCTATCCTTACCTGTCTATGTGCTATCAGTTCCCTCCATACATCATTTAAATCATTCGTCCTCCACAATCCTTCCCGGATGACCCGTACAGAGTCCGTCCCTTGACTATGTCTGCTCTTCCCTTGATTGGCTCTTCTCTGTTCTAACATTTCCACAGGCTGCCTCAGATTACAGGCCCTCCGGCCTCTTGTTCTTCTGCTAGAAAAGCCCTCGGATAGCAGAGGTAAAGTGTGTACTTCAAGCATGGGGCCCGGCACATAGTAGGAGCTCAAAAGGATAATCATCATCATGTATTAAACTGAAGCTTATTAACAACAGCCAGGCCACACAATACATTCCTGTGTACATGGTTTTTATCTGTATGAGATTTTTTTTATCTTCAGGGACAAAATGTGGACTATACAAACATATGTATATACCTAAATCAGGGATCAGTAAACTTCTCCTGAAAGAGCCAGATAGTAAATATTTTAGGCTTTATGAACCATAAGATCTCTGTTACTTTTATGGCAAAAATAGGCATAGACGTATAAACAAATGGGCGTGACTGTATTCCAATAAAGCTTTATTTATAAAAGCAGGCAGTGGGCCATGAAAGGGACCAGGATGTCACCCTAGCATTAAGAATTATTTTGAGCTGAAGGCATTTGAGTTCCAGAAATTCCTTATCAGCCTAAAAGCAGAGCCTCCCACAAGAACTCAATTGTCACAAATCTCTCTCCGGGAGCAACTCCCATCATCTCTTCTCCAGGAGAGGAGGAGTTGACATCACACTCAAACAGACATTACCATAAACTATCATAACTCCCATCTATGTTCCTAAGGACCCATTTATCCTTCCAAAAAGTCATTTGTGTTTCCATTAGTACCCTTTCTCTGTCCCCAACCCCTCTCTAAAAAGTCATTTGTCCTCCCAGAAGTACCCCCTGCCCCTCCCCATCTCCTATTGAGATGACATATAAGCTCCAAATTCTAACCACCTCCTTGAGTCACATTTTTCTGCAAACTGTTGAGTACCTATGCAAATAAAAACCTGTCTTTTTTTCTTGCTAATCTCTCTTTTGTCAGTTTAATTTGCAGGTCTCTGAGCACTGAACCTAAGAGGGTAGATAAAAAGGTTTTTTTTCTCCCCCAAAGTTGGATTTGGCCCAAGGGGCATAGTTTTACAGCCCTGTATTGAATCATAACATCAAATTAGCAGGAACAATGGCTGCTGTGTTTCTTCAGCTTCTCCTTTCACTGAGGCAGACAAAACTCTGTTTCCAATTAAGATCAAAACACACTCATTCCTGTACTTCAATAAAGGGCTTCTCAGTGCTGATGACTATGTTCCTGCTGGAGGGATGCAAAAATAAATATGTGAAAAGTCACTTGTGAGCGTCCAGTACATAAATATTTGGCATTTTGTAGTATCATTTCCTTCCCCTCTATTTCCCAATTTATATCCTGTTGATTTTTGAACTTTGTTAACTTTTTGGCACTGAAAATAGATTCTGTTTTCAGAGTGATGTGCCATTCTAGACATATATAACATTTTCCCTTTCTAAAGAATTCCTTTTTGAGATGAAAAAAAGCACACAAAAAATAAATCCAAATACTGAATTGAATATTCATTATGGTATCAACTATATAACAAATGTCCACAGAATTGGTAAGTAAATACTCTTCAGTATTACAGAGAAAAATTTTGTTTCAATGGAGAACACTGCATCTTTTATAGCACACCCTTTGGGTTATCAGATTCTGGTCCTGTTCATTGCCTTTGAACTGTTTTGCATCTCTTTGTAAATTACAGGTAAATGATAAATATTCAAACTCTACCTTGTCTGACGGGAGATTTAATTGACTTCCTCTCCCTCTGGAAAAACCAGTTTGGGTTCTTACCTGCAAACTGGACTGGATCCTATTACTTTACCCAAATTGTCCATTCTTAACACATTGTCCATTCTTCCAGTTTTCTTCAAAATCTGGCTACAACCCTCCAAACTAACATATCCAATTTTTCTCCCTCCTGCCTGACTCAGAGTCACCAAGAACTAAAACCTGACTACCCAGATCCCTGTTGAGACTCTGGGCTCCCTTGCAGCTGGCCTTTTCCCCTAGGACTTGAAGAAACCTTGCAAGCTGAATCAGCAAGACTCCATAAAAACCTTGAAGGACTCACTACTGCAGCAGACCAGGCATGGGCTAGAATTCTGCATGGACAAGCCACTGCCTGGACCACTTAAGGATGTCCAGTGAAATGATCAGGTCACACATGCCCCTATATGAGAGGTAACCAAGACTGTGGACAACATGGCCATGAGTATGAACATACTAACTCGAGAGCTTCAAGAAAGTCAATGAGCTGTGCTGCCTAACCGACTGGTGCTCACATAATTCTGGCTTCCAGACAGGGTGCATGCACAGTAAGTGGAAGCAACTACTCTAAATTTGTTTCCAGAAACTTCTTTGACATCTTCATATAATCACATTTGAGAGGCCAACAAAGAAATTTGTCAGGTGTCTGCAGTTCTCCTGACTCTTGAGCTAAATATTTTCCTCCACCCATTTCTTGGAATCTAGTGGACTGGTTACCCTTAGTGTTCAACTCCTGACACTTCAACATAACTTTTTATTTTTATATCGGTGTTTCTCTTTTTCACTTGGGGCAACCCTCTTTTGAAATGCCTGGTCTCCAGGATCCTAAAACAACTTACCTTTGCCAGCAAATCTCAACAGATGGTTTCACTGGTTTTACAGGAACAATGCCAACAAGAGTCCTGGAAAGACTATTTCTTAGACCCTGCTTCCTCCACTCAGGAGGTTTCTGATCACCTCTGTGTTGTTAACTGACTCATGATATTTGTCTTGAACAAAAGCGGAGATTGACTGCACTGAATTTTATCTGAAGCCTGTGCTCCTAGAAAGCAGCAATGGTTAGGAAATTCACCATCCCTTTCCAGAAAAAAATAAATGCAAAGGACCACCTGTCCTTGGTATTCAGAGATAAAGACCCACCTCCACCATTCCTTGTGGCTCTTCCTGACTCCCACAAGACTCCCTGTCTACCCTGCCCCATGACTCCCTTGTTTACTACTTGCTTGTGTAAAACTTCAGGTGTTCTCTTTCTTCTTTGAGATGTTCCTTATTAATGAACATTCTCCTTATTGCAATAGTCTGCATAAAATCATCTCCTTAATTGTCCAGTGCATTTTGTCTTTGATGGTATTTTCAAAATTTTTACAATCAGTATTGATTATTGTAGGACAGGAAAAACTTTTTTCCTCTACTCTCCTAGGTTTTTCAGTTGGGGCTCTGCAGATTAGACTGACAAAAGATAGATTAATAAGAGATAATAAACAGAGTTTATTAACATGTGCATTGTGCATATACACAGGAATACTCAGTGATGAGTAACTCAAAGAGGTGGTTAGAACTTGGGCTTATATAGCATCTTAACTAAAGAACAATACATTTTAGCGAAGTGACAAGACAAAGGAGAGGACTTTGAGTTTTGGGGGGCAGAAAACTGTGGGACAGTAAATACATGGGGAAACTAATGGAAAATAAGGGCTAGCTGGTAAAGTTTGTTATGTAGATTCTTCTGGTGCCCTTTCTGGGCTGATAAAAGTCTAGAGTTGTCTCCAGGGATTAAGACTCTTCCTGCCCTTCCTGGTAAAGAAGGAGAGGGCAGAGAGTTTTTCTTGTGTCTGCTTCTTCTCAACTGCCTTCAGCTCAAAACAACCTTTATGCTGGAATAGCATATTTTGGGGTGGCATACTCTGAATGCCTTCATTATCCTTGTATTTTATTTATTATTTTTTTTAATTTTTAAAATTTATTTATTTATTTTGTTTTGGGCTGTGTTGGGTCTTCGTTGCTGCGCACGGGCTTTCTCTAGTTGCGGAGAGCGGGGGCCACTCTTTGTTGCGGTGCGCGGGCTTCTCACTGTGGTGTCTTCTCTCGTTGCGGAGCACGGGCTCTAGGTGCGTGGGCTTCAGTAGTTGTGGTTTGCAGGCTCTAGAGCACAGGCTCAGTAGTTGTGGCGCCTGGGCTCAGCCACTCCACCGCATGTGGGATCTTCCCAGACCAGGGACCAAACCCGTGTCCCCTGCATTGGCAGGCAGATTCCTATCCACTGCGCCACCAGGGAAGCCCTATTCTTATATTTTAAAAGAATAAATAGTACAAAAGTTCTTTTTTAGTTTTTCGTTCAAAAAGTGTTCTGGATTTCTGTGATCCTATGATGATTTTTCCATTGGAGGAAAAGGGACAAATCATTTTTGAGCTTTGTATCACAGTTACTTTGTGTACATTTTGTGTGTGTGTGTGATAGCTGTAGTTGTGAATATTATGATATCTGTTTTACTAATGACGACACAGGCTCAGGAACATAATGCCTGTGTAGTCCAGTTGTGCTGGACTGTGCTGGCACTCAGCATTCTTTGTACCTCCTTCTATACCTCGCCTGGTTTTCAGGGGTTAGAAATCTGGGAACCACATTTCCCAGATTTCCTCACCAACAGGATTCTGGATTCAGTTTAGGTTCCCCTAATGAAATGGATATGCATGAAATTGGGCAGGTGGAGAAAAGGTACCAGCAGGTAGACCTATATGTATCAACAGATATGAATTCTTTTAATTAGCCTCCAGATGTTTCTCTGCTAATCACCCTCCCTGATGGTGCCAGCAGCTGTGACCACTGGTGGCAGTCTCCTGCAATTCCTTTCCTGAACAGCTGAAGCAACTTCCTGAGTCTCTGAGAGCCAGCAGGGAATCTGAGAGCTAGCAGTGGCTTTCCCTGACCTTTGCTCTTCCAGCCCTTCCAACAGTCACATAAGCACCCAAGTCTCTGTGTTAGCACCCTTATTGATTGAAATACTGAGAGTAATTTCTGTTTTGTTGTCCTAATCCTGACTGATACAGGGGCGCCTGATGTTACAGACCCTGGAAGCACAGAGCTAGACTTTTGATCCAGCTCTGTTTGACTCCATAGACCAAGTTCCTTGCCTAAGACCTCCCTGGTTCGCCAGCAGTTCCCTGCACCACAGATCATCCATCCTGGAATGACCTACTTCATGGAGGCTGACAATGGAGTTTTGAGAGCAGGAAGAGAGATGAGAGGAGGCATGAGGAGAATGAGTCCTCCAGTACAACCTCCAGAGGGGAAAAGCACATTATGTAGCTGTTGGACACATGAGAGAAATGTCAAAAGAACATGATATCAGGTAGGTATTTATTCTGTACAAGACAAAACAAAAAAGTTTCTTCAAGATGACACCACAATGGAGCCAGTATCTAGCCTAAGTAACCCGAGTCCTACCCAAACCACCCCCCACCATCATGTAGGACCTGCTGCATCTGGGGTGAAGGAGAGGGCTCCAAGCCAAACTTTGGTCAAAGTCTGCCTTTGACACTGTCGACTGAAAAAGAAAAGCACAATGTAAAAGCTGTGAGTCGAATGTATTCAGTGTCTTATTGAAGACCACAGCCTGGGACACAGCCTCTCGGAGAGCTCTGAGAAACTGTTCCAAAGAGGTAAGGGGAGATGTTAGTATATATGTGATATTGGCGAAGGGGGTACATGCAACCAAGCACACATCTCGTCAGGTTGCTGCTAGTCATGAGGAACAGATATCTTAGTTAATGGTTTTAGTGCTTTTCTAAGTATGGGAAGATGCAAGAAATGGAGTTCATAAAAATTTCTCCTGAAAATATCTAACCATCTGAAGCCTTCTTCTGCCAGTTTTCCCAGAGCACAGAGTGCCTCATTCTTGATCTCCACCCTGAACTCCTTTCAGGGGGTGCTAAAGGTCAGCAACTGCAGTGGCTAATAACTCAATCCTTGCAGAGCCAGATGGCGAGTGACATTCTTTTGTTGGCAACACCAGCCCACCACTTCTGACATCACACCCTTTTTGCTCCTGGGTTCCCACCCCACCTATCTAGGTGTCAGTCTCATTAATCCCTGTTAACTGATCAGAATTGAAAGTGTGATGGGTTCCTGGAATATCTCAATTCCAGTAAGGGATACCCAAGCAAAGCCTTCTCCAGCCCCGTCTCTCTCTCTTGAGAACATATATCTTGAAATCCTGATTTGGCTCATATCCACAAAGCATGACACAGACACTATTCCTACGAGATAGGAGTCTACCCTTTCCTCAGAAACCTTCAGAGAAAGTCCCTCTGCCATCAGGTTCTAGTTTCAAACAGCTCAAACATAAAACACTTGGGGTTACTATTAAGCTGTGACCAAACCAAGACACATAGGGATTTCCTAAATATAAAACTATAAGATTGTTGGTCTCTCTGTCCCTAGAAATGTGTGAGGACTGGTTGACACCAGTCATAAAAGGCATTTAAGAAAACAGAAGTGCTTTAACTACCACACTCCTCTCCAACTTCTCCACAGATCAAGATTTCCTCAGACTGGTATCAGACTGGAAACAGAAGTATCCTACCTACATGTAAACACACACACAAACACACACACACACACACACACACCTCTTTTCCACCTCCAGTCTTTCTCAATTGTGTTATCTAAAATTAATAAATATTGACTCTTCTCATACACACACATTATGCTCAAATATCTTTAGGTTAAATTCCCAGCTGTTATCAGCATTAAGGGTACAGTCAAAGACAGCCCCTAGGGTGAGCCTCACCAAACCCTCTCCCCTGATGGGTGAAATATTAGGTACTTTGAATCATTTCCACTTCGAAAAGGTTTTAAGAGTTGCTTACTGGTCTCGTCTGACAAAAGTCTTCTGAGCCATTAAGAAAGTATTTTATTTTTCAAAAGGTCAAAGTCACATAATTCCATGAATAAGTAAATTCATGAAGGCATTCAAGTTCAGTCTAAAAATCTAATCTCTGGCCCAAGTTGGGCTCTCAATTTAACAAAATATTTAATTTAAATTTAATTAAAAAAAAATCATGCCTGGGGTTTCCCTGGTGATGCAGTGGTTAAGAATCCGCCTGCCAATGCAGGGGGCATGGGTTCGAGCCCTGGTCCAGGAAGATCCCACATGCCGCGGAGCAACTAAGCTCGTGTGCCATAACTACTGAGCCTGCACTCTAAAGCCCGTGAGCCACAACTACTGAGCCTGCGTGCCACAACTGCTGAAGCCCGCACACCTAGAACCCATGCTCCGCAACAAGAGGAGCCACCGCAGTGAGCGGCCTGTGCACCGCAACGAAGAGTGGCCCCCGCTCCCCGCAACTAGAGGAAGCCCGCGGGCAGCAACGAAGACCCAACACAGCCAAAAATAAGTGAATAAAATAATTTTTTTTAAAAAATCATGCCTGCCTGTAACTCTCCATGACTCCTCCTTCTTCTTTACTTACATCCTTTCATTTACCACAGCCCACAACTACTTTTTGATTTCCTTTGTTTGCAACCCAGAAATGTAATCTTTGTTAAGAATCATAAAACTTTAAGTTTTCCCCGTTCTAGCGCATATATGAGATCATTTAACACCCTATGAAGTTTTCATTTCTGATGTTTAATATTCAGGTAGGAAATTGAGGCTCAGTGACATCAATGGTTTCATTCAAGAAGAAGCAAAGTAGGATAAGAACTCAGGTCATTCTAACCTGAGTTCATTCATCCTGCGCAAATTCTTGGACCCACTCCAGATTCTCAGAATCAGAAACTCTAAGGATGGGGCCCAATAACCTATCTTTAATAGGCCCTCCAGGTGATTCTGATGCTCACTGAAGTGTGGGAACCACTGAGTTACCAGATGCCACACAGTCTGGTCCTTGCCAACATTTCTGACCTCATCTAGTTCCACTCCCCGCCTTGTCCACTCTGCTCTAACCACTGTGGCCTTCTTTCTGCCTGTTAAATACTCCAGGCTGATGTCTAACTCGGGAATGTTTCACTTCTTACTCCCTCTGCCTGGAATGCATTTCCTGAGGTCTTGGTATGGCCTATGCCTTTTCATCTTACAGGTCTGAACTAAGATGTCATCTCCTCAGAGGAGCCTTCCCTAAATACTTTAAAAAATCACCTTCCTCAATCCCCTATCTCATTACTTTCTTTTCTTTTCTTCGTAACAGTTATCACTATAGGGGTGGGAGGGACTTTTCCTCTACCCTCTTAGGGTCAGTACCTGAGACCTTGAATTAAAAAGACAAAAGACAGCTTAACAGGAGAAAAAGGCCTACATAGTTAATTGATATTTCTAATTTTATGTTGGGGGGAGGTGCTATACAGAAAAGAAGTGAAAACTCCAAAGTGGTGGTTAGACTCCGGGGCTTAGATATCATTTTGACAAAAGAGTGATAAATTGTGGAACAGTAACTAGTTAAAGTAAAAAGGGATTTGAGCTCCTAGGGGCTATAAATTGTGGGAAGGTAAATATATGGGGGAAACTAATGCTAGATAAGGGTTGTTTAGTAAGGTTTGTTATGTAGATTCAAGTCAGTGCCATCTCCAGTGATAAGAGTCATCACTGGTGATTAAGAGTATTCTTCTCCTCCTCTTTGTGAAAAGGAGACACCATTACAAATGGAAATTTTTGCCCTGCTTTAAGGCAGAAAGGGAGAAGGCAAAGAGATCCTCCTGTGTCTACTGTTTCTTAATTGCTTTCAGCTCAAAATAATATACCAAAGTGGCATATTTCGGGATGACATATTCTGATCCCCTTTCCCACCTTAAATTTTCTTATTAAGTTTCATTTTCTTAAATTGCTGTCTCCTCGTCACTATACTGTAAGCTCTGTGAAGGCAGGGACCTTATCTGTACTGCTGGTTCAATAGTTATTTGTTGAATGAACTGACCTGGATCTCTTCTGTCTCTGCCCAAGTGTTCCTCCACATATGTCTCACCTCAGGTAATGTATAAAGGAATATTGCTGTAAATCGATTGGACAGGTTTTTCCTTCTATCTTTAACTTAAAGAGGCAAAAATACGTGGAAAAAATATGTGCAAAATAAAATGACATTGAAAAAGCCACTTCTAAAGGGAAGTTGATACGTGCCTACTGAAGAGATCAGAACATGCCACCCGAAAATATGCCTCTTTGGCATATGGATTATTTTGAGTCAGTTGAGAACCAGCAGACACAGGGAAAGCTCTTTATCTCCCCCTCACTGGCTGAAAATAGAGTATAAATTTCCCCTTTTGTACAGGAAATTTACGTTTATAAAGGAAATTTCCATTTGTAAAGCTGTCTCCCACCAGGAAGAGAGCTACTTCTCAGGAGACAACTCAGCACCTGAGAGACTCTTATCTGCATACAAGATAACCCTTATTTACCACACATTTCCTCCCCTCCCCTTCCCATAATTTACTTGCCCCGCCCAGAAGCCCCAAACCCCTTTTCCTTTGTTTAGCCTAAGGTGGTATATAAGCTTCCATCATCTGGCCACCTACTTGAGCTACAGTTTTCTTTGTGAATTCTCATGTGCACATACGTAATTAAAATTGTTTTTTTCTCTTGTTAATTGGTATTTTATCAATTTGATTCACAGGCTCCAGGAGGGTAGAGGGGGAAAGAGATTTCCTCCCCTATACTACCAGGCCAGGAAATATTTTTTGCAAGAAACGTTTTAGGTCAAATTAATAAAACTCAGTTTGCCCCTTTGAATTTACCTTTATCAACTGGGAGATAGCCTTCCTTCTCAGTCCACTACTAGAAGTTATCTGAAATGAAAAAAAAAATTTTTTTAATCAAGATCCATATTGAAACAGGAGGGAAGGGGGCAGGGCACAACCCTTAAAGAATGACATAGCCGTTGTGGGTACGACATAAACTGGTTAGAATCAACTAGGCCCAAGATGGCAGAAGATTCAACTTCCAGTAGACCTTGAGCCTCATTATATGCTCATTTTAATATATTAGCATATGCTAAATGACACACCCACAGGCACCATGACAGTTCTGGGGCTAACCATAATAGGCTAAAAAGTGGGCGGTGGCCCAATTCCTGGAACTCCCCACCCCTTCTCCAAATCAGTTGGAATAATCTTCCCACTCTAGCCTATGAAATTATTCAGGCCATAAAAACTAACCACCCCATATTGCAGGGCCTCTCTCGCCTTTTGAGACGGACCACGTTCTGTCTATGCAATGTGTATCTCTCTAAATAAATCCACTTTTTACCTATCACTTTGCCTCTGGCCGAATTCCTTCTGTGCTGAGACATAAAGAACCTGAGCTTCATTAAGTCCTGAGACAAGGTGTGCAATTTCAATTAAAAGGTAGTGGGTTTGAGTCCCAACCTGTGGGTTCAAGTCCCAATCTGACTTTTGGCTGCATTCAAATCCCATCTGAGTTGTGTGGTTTCAATATTACACATCTGGGAAGGTCCCTCTCATTCCAACACTCTTCCAAAATCATTCCCCTCATCATTATCATTAGCATTGGTATTGTTACCCAGTGCTCCGCTCTGATAATTCTCTTCTCATTCACATATCTAGTTTCAGATTTATTTTTTCTCAGTGGGAAGCTATTGATCTTCACTGTTTATGTATATGTGAAATAGAGATAATAACTGCTTTTGATTCGAAAGTGCTATAGAAAGGAAAGATATTATGTCATTATTATATTATTTTTCAAAGACATCTGCATGGGAGAAGGAGCAGGTGCTTTTGTTTCCTTTAAAGATTCCCTACAAGCCATTCCCCCATCATCTATACCTACAACATGCATTGATTTACATAGAATCAAGTAAGATTGCTTATTCCTATAGAGACCTAACCTTAAAAGTAAATGAGAGAAGCTAGGTAGCATGAAATTCGAGTCAGAACTCATGTTTAGGGAGGGTCTGAAGGAAATGGACATCAAAAAACTAACTCAAAGTGCAGCCATGGACCATCTATCACTCGCCAGCATTGTTCATCAGATCATGCTTCATAAAGCCAGTTATATCAATACATACAAAGTAAAATAAATTTCTATCATGGATCACTGCATCAGAAATTCTCTTCTGAGATACATTCATGCAAGGGCCAAGCTATTCCCCCTGCACAGACTGGAAACCTATAGAAACATTGAGATTCTCTTTTTGTCACTAGGATTCCGTTGTGCAAGCTGCTGCTTCTATATAGCAAATAGAAGTCTGGAGTTCTCTCCAAGGCCCCACATCCTCAAGAGCCCCTGCCTAACCTGCAAAAAGAGAACAACTACGTTCCAAGAGAGCAACTTGGATTCTGAAAGAACACGATGTAGTGTCTCATAAGACCCTTTTCCGTGGCCAGGATTTGCATCAGGGCTTACATGCAAATCCTGGCATGATCCTTATTCATAACAGCACAACATATAAGAAGTAGGACAGAAAACCGTAAACGTGATTGTAATTTACAGGACAGTTGTGAAGTCATAATCATATATAATAACACCTTGTAAAATAATGTCACTCCTGTCCCCTTAGGAGCCTCACGCACATTTCTTTGTTCTCAGCTCCTGTGCTGCAAACTAGCACTGAGCTTTCCTCTCTTCAACTTAGTAGGAGTGAAAGAAATTTTGTCCTCACTGTGCCTGAGCTGGACCTCCAGAGTGGAGGTGCTTGTATTAGTTTTCTATCATTAGGTAGGAAATTACCACAAATGCGGCAGCTTAAACAACATAAATTTAGGACCTCACGGTTCTGTAAGTCAGGCACAGCATGGCTGGCTCTCTGCTCAGGGTGTGACATGGTTGACATCCAGGTGTTGGCCTGGCTGGGTTCTTGTCTGGAGGCTCTGGGGAGAAAATCTACTTCCAAGCTCATTCTAATTGTTGGCAAAATTCAGTTCCTTGCAAGCTGTAGGACTGGAGTCCCCATTTCCTGGCTGGTTCTCAATGGGGGGCCATGCCCTGCTCTTAGAAATACATCATTATCTCTCAGTGCCTTGACTTTTTTTTTTTAACCATTTTTTAATTGAAGTATAGTTCACTTACAATGTTTTATTAGTTTCAGGTGTACAGCAAAGTGATTCAGTTTTATGTATATATATTTTTCAGATTCTTTTCCATTATAGCTTATTACAAAATATTGAATAGAGTTCCCTGTGCTATACAGTAGTTGCCTGTTGTTTATCTATTTTATATATAGTAATGTCTATCTGTTAATCCCAAATTCCCAATTTATCTCCCCACCCCACTATCCCCTCTGGTTTGTTTTCTATGTCTGTGAGTCTGTTTCTGTTTTGTAAATAAGTTCATTTATATCATTTTTTTTAAGATTCCACATATAAGTGATATCATAGGATATTTGTCTTTCTCCACCTTGATTCTTGTGCTTCAAATCTCTGCCCTCCTTTTTGGCAGCCAGCCAGAGGACATTCTTTGCTTTTAAAGGGCTCACCTGATTAGGTCAGGCCCACTCAGGATAACCTCCCTTTGCTATATAACATAACATCAGCACAGGAGTAATATCATATTCACAGGTTCCAACCACACTCAAAGGGGAGAGGATTATACAAGAGCAAGGCTCATGGGGAGCCATCTTAGAATTCTGCCTACCACAGCCCAAAGGGATAAAGGTGACAGAAATAGTGAATGTGGGCAAGTAGTGGGTATAACAAGCCTCCAGGGTCATTTCAAAAGCACAAACCCTTCAGCTCCCTCATTCCTCCAAGCCTGCTTACCACCCTTTTTAGAGGGCAATACTGAACTCAGAGCACAGTACTCTAAAACTTGTGTTTCCTAAGGGAGCTTCCCAAAGCCCCCAAAATTCAGGAGATCCTCTAATGTTTACCTTGTCACACAGTTTGTCACAAGGGGCTCAAACAGGCTTTTGCTGTGTTCTCTACAAGATTCCAACTTATGGGTAGGAATCTGTCTTCTCCACTGCAATCTCACCACAGTGCCTGTAGACAGTAAGTTCTAAGTGCATGTCTGCTAAATGGATGGCATATAATAATGACACAACTGTCTTGTGATTCCTCCATGACATACTCCTGTTTGATCATGTTTGCTAGCTTCACTAACCATTATTTTTACCAATCTGTATGGTATTTATGAAACTCCGTTAGATCAACCAGCATTTATAAAATGTCTATTATGTGCAAAATTTTACAGGAGATACAAAAAATAATGAACATAGGGACTTCCCTGGTGGTCCAGTGGTTGAGAATCCACCTTCCAATGCAGGGGACGTGGGTTCGATCCCTGGTCAGAGAACTAAGATCCCACATGCCGTGGGGCAACTAAGCCCATGCGCTGCAACTACTGAGCCCACGTGCTGCAACTACTGAGCCCACACGCCACAACTAGAGAGCCTGTGTGCCACAACTACAGAGCCCACGTGCCACAACTAGAGAGCCCATGCACCGCAACTACTAAGCCCACACACCACAACTAAGAGAACCCGTGTACCGCAACTAGAGAGAAGCCCACATGCCTCAACGAAAGATCCTGCATGCCGCAACTAAGACCCAATGCAGCCAAAAATAAATAAATAAATAAATAATTTTTAAAAAAAATAATGAAGATGAAATCCCTCTCAAGGAGCTTGCACTCTTAAAAAAAAAAAAAAAAGCAGAAAATAAAAGGAGCTTGCTCTCTGATAGGAAAGACTGGCATATAAACAACTAGAACAAGAACACAAATCTGACCCTGCAACTCTCCTGATTTAAACTCTCAGATAGCCCCTAGGTATACTTGGGTTAAAATCCAAAATCCTTGCAGTGGTTTTCAAGGCTCTGTATGACTTGGTCTGCACCTCCCCTCCAGCCACACTTCATTATGGTCCAGCCATAGGAGACACATGTCTTTTTTTTTTTTTAATTGAAGTATACTTGATTTACAATGTTGTGTTAGTTTCTGGTGTACAGCAAAGTGATTCAGTTCTATATATATATATATTCTTTTCCAGATTCTTTTCCATTATAGCTTATTACAGGATATTGAATATAGTGCCCTGTGCTATACGGTAGGTCCTTGTTTATCTATTTTATACATAGTAGTACGTATCTGTTAATCTCAAACTCCTCATTTATCCCTCCTCACTTTCCCCTTCAGTAACCATAAGTTAGTTTTCTATGTCTGTGAGTCTGTTTCTGTTTCGTAGATAGGTTCACTTGTGTCATATTTTAGATTCCACATATAAGTGATATCATATGATATTTGTCTTTCTCTTTCTGATTTACTTCACTTAGTATGATAATCTCTAGTTGCATCCATGTTGCTGCAAGTGGCATTATTTCATTCTTTTTTATGGCTGAGTAATATTCCATTGTATATATACCACATTTTCTTTATCCATTCATCTGTCAATGGGCATTTAGGTTGTTTCCATGACTTGGCTATTGTAAGTAGTTCTGCTATGAACATTGGGGTGCATGTATCTTTTCGAATTAGAGTTTTCATCTTTTCCAGATATGTGCCCGGGAGTGGGACTGCTGGGTCATATGGTAGCTCTACTTTTAGTTTTTTGAGGATTGGCCGCACCAATTTACATTCCCACCAACAGTGTAGGAGGGTTCTCTTTTCTCCACACCCTCTGCAGCATTTATTTGTAGAGTTTTTGATGATAGCCATTCTGATCTGTGTGAGGTGATACTTCATTGTAGTTTTGATTTGCATTTCTCTAATAATTAGTGAGACGCATCTCTTTTTGGACTCAAGGTCTTTAAAACAGTAGTGCACTGATTGAATATTTAACAATTGCCTCTCCAGAAGAAAAATAATCAAATCTGATTTGTAGCATTCGACAATTTCCACGGTGTAAATACTCCCATCACGGCCAATTTCAAGTTACTAATGTAAAGTCAACCAAATAACAAAATTGCTGAAAATTTAACAATCAGCTCTTATGAGTGCATTCAAGCCAACTCCCGCACGTCACTGCTTCAAACATATTATTTCTTCTGGTCATCCCCTGTAGTAGGTTGAATAGTATTCCCCCAAAATTCATGTCTACTCAGAAGCTCTGAATGTGAACTTATTTGGAAATAGGGGCTTTGCAGATTTAATTAGTTGAGGATCTCAAGATGAAATCATGCTAGATTTAAGGTGGGCCTTAAATCCAATAATTGGTGTCCTTATAAGAGGAGAGGAGACGGAGACATATGCACAGAGAAGAAGGCTATGTGAAGACACAAGCAGAGATTGGAGTTATGCTGCCACATGCCAATGAATGCCTGGGGCTACCAGAAGCTGGAAGAGGCAAGAAAGGATTCTTCCCTAGAGCCTTCAGAGAGAACCTGGCCTTGCTGCACCTGGCTTTCTGACTTCTAACTTCCGGAACCGCAAGAGAATAAAATTCTGTTCTTTTAAGCCACCCAGGTTATAGTATTTTGTTATGGCAGCCCTATCAAACTAACATATCCCCCAAATTTTATCTTGGATGATCCCTTTCTATCCTTCAATCTTCGACTAAAATATCACTTCCTCAGAGAAGCCTTTCCTAACTAAATCAGATCCCCCCTGTATATATTTTCATTATGCTTTTCCTTCAGAGCCTGTATTATACTCCATAATGAGAGAGAGAGAGAGAGACAAAGAGAAAGAGACACAGAGAGAGAGAGAGATGATAGATGATATGCATGATTTTCTTTAACCTGTCTGTATACCCCACTTGACATAAGGCCCATGAGGGCAGGGACATGGTCGATCTTGTTCACTGCTTTATCCCCAATACCTAGCAGAAACCTTATACTTAGTAGGTGCTCTTTCTTTCTTCTCATTCTTTCTTGGTGTCTCCTCCTACTTCCATGTCTGCTCCTTCTCAGTCTCCTTTGTTGTCTTCTCCATCTCCCTAATCATTAAAGGTTAGAAGTTCCCACAGTTCGGTCCTCAAACCTCCTCCTTATCCACATCCTCTTCCTAGGTGATTTCATCTTGTTTCATGGCTTTAACTACCATCTATATGCTGACAAATCTCAAATTTATTTCTCCGCTGGGCTACAGACTTGTATACCCAAATGCCTACTTGAAATCTCTACTTCTGTGTCTGTTATAGTGTTTTAATCCTTGAGCCAGATGCAGGTTATGCATGCCGTCACTTTGTGAAAATTCAATGAGCATTTTTCTGTTAGAATGTGATATTTCAATTAAAATTATTTTGGAAGTAAAAAACAATTGTAACAAATCCAAAATAAAACTCCTGATCTTGCCCCCCTCACCTGCTCCTTGCACCATCTTCCCCATCCTGGCATTTGGCAATTCAGTATTTCTATCTGTTCTGGGCAGAAACATTGGAGTCATCCTTGATTTCTGATACCCCATGTCCAATCCATCAATTCTGCAATTCTGCTCTACCCAAAAACTATATCCAGATGATCCCTTCTCACCACTTCCCAGTACAAGCTACTATCAGCTCTTCACTCTTTGCCCATCAGCAGTCTATCCTCAACACTGCAGCCCTGTCATTCCTCAGCTCAACACCTTCCAGTGGCTTCACATCCCACCAGAGTAAAAACCCAAGTCCTTTCCATAGTCCAATTTTATCTTCTGCTTTCCCCCTCACTCACTCTACGTCTCTGTCCTCCCTGCCCTTCCTCAAACACGCCAAGCACAATCCTACCTTAGGGCCTTTCTTCCCTCTGCTTGGAATGCTCTTACCCAAAATATCTGCATGGCTCATTTCCTCCCTTCCTTAAGATTTTTACCCAATGTCACCTTCCCGCCAAGGCATTCCCCAATCACCCAATAAAAAATGGCAACTTATCTCTTTCTAGCACTGCCTAACTCTCTTACCTTGTTCTGTTTTCCTCTCAATGGTTATTCATTTATTCACTAGAACATAATCTCCATGAGACTGGAGACTGTCTATTTCATTCACTTCAGTCTATTTCATTCACTGTTCTATCCCTAGGCCTAGACCAGCACCTAATACATAGAGGGGCCCAACAAATAAATCAACTCAGAAGGCAGATTTAAATTAAGTACCAGAATAGATGTGTAATGAAACAGCCTTGAGAATATTGAAGAGGAAGGAATCTATTCCAGTATCTGTGGAGGGGTAGAAATCAATAATGCCTCACAAAGGAACTAGTATTTGAACATATTCATGAAACATGAGTAGGATTTCCATTCTCTGTGAAAGGATAAAAGGCATTCCACAATTCCGCTACAAGCAAAAACATAATAGTATTACTTGAAAATAAAAATCAAAAAATAAATTAAAAGAGTAAAAGGGACTGTCTCATTATTATAAACCAGGACTTTTCCCTACCAACTGTGGGACTAGTTGAAAATACAGGGCAAAACTTATGCTGGATTAAACAATCTCATTGTTTAATATATCATTCTTAATAGAATCCATTTTAAAGTAAAGAATTCACTAACAACTGTTCAAAATAGAAATGTGTTATAATGAGATCAGCAATGCCTCTTGAACTTCAGTTGATAAGCCTGCTCAATCTGGTTTCGGCTTATTCTAAGCCTATGCTTATAGGAAAGCAAGTTTTTAAACTACTGGCTTGAAGAGCAGTTTCTTATAACACTAGATTTACTCAAAAAAATTCAAGAACATTTATAAACATGTCTATTCTACTAAGATAAGATTTCTAAACCTAACACTATAAAAGCACACAAAAGTGACTTCAATTTTGTTTGTGCTTCATGTGATACACATGTAAATAACAAATCTGAAAATGTAATATCAACATTTCTTTCCTGTACTACTATTTGTAAGAAAAAGAGTAAAATATACGACTGAATGACTCTGAAGTAGAATCCATCTGATAAATGTATCACCTCAAAATTTAACACTGTTTGGGCAGCCAAAGGGAGTAAAAACTAAGGTAAACTTGCTCAGAAGATAAAGCCCTGTATTCCTGGGGCTTCCCTGGTGGCGCAGTGGTTAAGAATCCACCTGTCAATGCAGGGGACACGGGTTCGACCCCTGGTCCGGGAAGATCCCACATGCTGCAGAGGAACTAAGCCGGTGCACCACAACTGCTGAGCCTGTGCTCTAGAGCCCGTGAGACACAACTACTGAAGCCCGCGCGTGTAGAGCCCGTGCTCCACAAGAGAAGCCACCACAATGAGAAGCCTGTGCACCTCAACGAAGAGTAAAGCCCGC
Organism: Eschrichtius robustus; assembly: GCF_028021215.1. NCBI lineage: Eukaryota > Metazoa > Chordata > Mammalia > Artiodactyla > Eschrichtiidae > Eschrichtius > Eschrichtius robustus. Next base: position 43,387,390 of record NC_090845.1, read on the forward strand.
TCGCCGCAACTAGCGAAAGCCCGTGCACAGCAGCCAAGACCCAACACAGCCAAAAATAAATAAATTAAATAAATACGTTTAAAAAAGGAAAACAAACCCTGTATTCTGATTTTCTGGTCTTGGCTTCGGCACTTATTAGCTTGGGCAAGTCACTGGGCCTCATTTGATCTACACTATTTACAAAGTCAATCCCTGCTCTCATGTTCTATCTGTAGAAGGTAATGCATTTGGAATTAAATCAAGCAGGCATTACGGAAGCTTAAATGTTTTGAAATACTGGTACAGAAAATCATACATTTTCCCAAGGTAATCTGAGATTCAAGAGGAAGTTATTTTAGCTAGTACAGATTTTGATTTTCACGTGCCTATGGCCTTACACCATGGGTCATTTTTTCCCCTTCTAAATTCTTCCCACGGTGAACTGTGGAATGTTACCGTGCATCATTCAAGTTTTAAAATAACCAGTTCACAAACCAGGTAAGTCAGTTGTGAATCTGAGAAGCCCTATAAGATCCAAATCAATTAAATGATACCAGTCTACCCTCAATGAAATCCAAGTAAAATTATGAGCTTTCTATTTTTCTCCTAGGAGAGGAAAGAAAGAAAGAAAGAAAAAAAAAAAACCACTTCATCTTATGCCCCTAACAAATTCCTTCCTAAGTGGTGTTGAATCATGGATGGGGGTATTATTCAGGTCGACACTTACTGCTTCTCTTTCTGTCTGCTCAGAGGACAGCACATGCAGCGGCCTGAAACCTGACCTCAGACACTGGTTTCTATGTGACCTCATGAACCTTGCCTGGGACAGTTTGGTTATACACATTCATGAATCATGTGGCTATCACTTTCTCCTGTCACAGCTGATTAACCTCAGGGAATTGCCATGGGAACCCTCTTGCCCCATCAGACACTAACAAGATCCGATGTAGATACTGTGTACCTGCCTGAATTGAGTTCCCTGGGAGATGCTTCTCTTTTCTCCCCCAGCATCTGTCTCTCCTCAGTTAGAGGAGGGCTTTGTGTGCCCCCATACACCCCAAGACTTGCACATCTATAATGAATTCCAAACCCAGAAGACTTACTTCCTAGTTTTCCTGATGTTTAGATTTGAACTGGGATCTCTGAAACCTAGAAGGTTCCTCATTATTATATTAGCTTAGGAATTCCAAATATTTTAACCAAGGTGTATGGCAGGGGTAACTTTAACACAGAGAAAAGGACTTTCCTGGATGCCAGTGAACCTAGGGTCATGCCAGTGGCTTCAACATGCTGAGGACTCATTCTGGAAATTCCAGGGATGCTTCTGGAGGGCTGCTGGTGGGAGAGAAGATCCTGAAGATCTACCGTTCACTGACAAATTGCTTGGGCCTGGAAATATTCAACAAACTTGCAGGCTTTTGTTGTTTGAGTTAAGAATATGCTTGGAAAAGTGCATCATTCAGCTCTGAAACAGAATGATGTGGGCTCTAAATAGCTCCCATGACAGTCTGTCTTAGAAAAGAATGCATTTCACAGACATATTCAGGGATTCCATTTTAAAGAGTTCTTATAAGCTGGTAAGAACCGCACACATAAGATATTAGAAAGAAAGAAAGAAAAAAAGCATGGAAAAATCTCCTTTCAAAGGCACTCCTGAGAAACTCAATTTGAAGTTCTTAGGAAAAACAATCTGCCATCATTGCAACCAGAGATTTGCTGGAGAAGAGAAGGTCAGGCTTAGGGGGAACTTCAATTCACTTCAAGAACATAACACAAACATCAATATCAGTAGCACAGGTATTTGCTTAAGCTCACTGCATCAATTGGTGTAAACTTTAGTGAGAAATAAATGGCCACAACAAATACTCAATGGCAACTTTCTCAGCAAGTGGGACCAAACAGATCCTCGGGATCCAGCTACTGTTCTTACACTCAAGAAAACTCCAGAAGACCGCCAAACATAGAGCACACTGGTCAGGCTAGTTTGGAATTCACAGACATTCACTGCTACCTGGCTTGACAAGGCTTTTTGGAAACCAGAAAAACAAAATAGTCAGAAGGAGAGTTCTTTGTCTGCAAACAAGTGTCCAACAACTGTAGGTTGATGAAGGACTGTGAACTTCTCTGTTCGCAGAGAAGATAGCAAACAAAATAACGTTTCTTCCCCCATGACACCGACTTTGAGGACAATATCTTGCACTCACTATTAAAATGCCAGGGAAGGGGGCTTCCTTGGGGGCGCAGTGGTTGAGAATCTGCCTGCCAATGCAGGGGACACGGGTTCGAGCCCTGGTCTGGGAAGATCCCACATGCCGCGGAGCCACTAGGCCCGTGAGCCACAACTACTGAGCCTGCGCGTCTGGAGCCTGTGCTCCGCAACAAGACAGGCGGTGACAGTGAGAGGCCCACGCACCGCGATGAAGAGTGGCCCCCGCTTGCCACAGCTAGAGGAAGCCCTCGCACAGAAACGAAGACCCAACACAGCCAAAAATAAATAAATAAATAATTTTTTTTAAAAACTAAAAAAAAAAAAAAAAATACCAGGGAAGAAAGAGTGATGGCAGTTCATGGGTAGGGATGAGGTTTGAGGTGAGAAAGAGAAGACATGGGCCCAGATAGTAGAACAAGCAAACGAAAAAGCCTTACTTACTCCAGAAACTATTTTCACTTATGTCAAGTTTCTTAACTCCAGAGCTAGGCATGTGAGAATTCATTCAAAAGTAGAAATAACCTATCCCCCACCTGATCATAAATTCCAGGAAATGCCAGTCACTTTGATTATTATGGCCCATATGCCACGAATTCATTGAAACACAGACCTGTTTCTGCTACAGGAAGCACAGCTTTGTGGAATGAGCACCAGAGTGTGTCCTGGCTTGACTGTTCTCTTTTAAGTGATGCTAGGTAATTTGCTTAGGTCTTTCTCTGTGTTGTAACTCTCCAACTGTAAGAAGGGGCGGGGGGGGAGAAAGAAAGAGAGAGAGAAAGAGAAAGAGAAAGAGAGAGAGAGAAGGAAGGAAAGAAATTCTCCATCTCTCCTGCTTATCATTCAGAGATGCTGTGAGAATTGACAAATAGCATCCTTAGAACACTGAGAGGCTTCTGGAAGCCCGATATGGGGGCATCTCCCAGGGCTGCATGCCTGGAGCTAGGCCCATATCACCATAGGACTGCACAGAGCCTGGGATGTTGAGAGGTTCACACTACAAGCTTCTTCCTTCAGCAAGTCCCACTTGTAAATTGCAGTTCATTGGTATTTTCTGATGTCCCTTGTGTAGGAGGTAAAAGCTGACTGCTTGTTTTAAAAATCATTTCCTAAGGAAGATTTTTTTTTTTTTTTAAATATCAGGGCATTTTAACTTGGGAAAGGAAGGGAAGGGAAACATCTCATTCAGTGATAAATGGATTGATTCATTTACTCATTCCACAAACATGTATGGAGCAGCTCCAAGGTGCCAGAAACTCTGCTAGACCCTGGGAAGGCGAAGCCAAATGAGGCAGAGCTCTGGCCTCAGGGAGTTTATGGTCTCATAGGAGAGGAAGACGAAGGAGCCTGTGATCTAGCACTGTGCTCAGGGTAAGACCAGGTGCTACGAGAGTCTACTGAGGCCACACCTAAATTGTACCGGGGTTTCCAGAACAGGGTGTGCTTTTAGCTGGACTGTAAAGACACATAAGAATTAGATTGAGAAAAAGGAAAGGGTATTCCGGGCAGAAAGAGTAGCACCTGCAAAAATAATGTGAACAGCGACTTCGCTGGTGGTCCAGTGGCTAAGACTCCACACTCCCAATGCAGGGGGCCCGGGTTCGATACCTGGTCAGGGAACTAGATCCCACATGCTGCAACTAAAGATCACAAATGCTGCAACTAAGACCCGATGCAGCCAAATAAATAAATAAAAATTTTTAAATAAATAAAATAGACATGAACCAGCTTTCCTAAAATGTAGTGAAACATTAAATGAGATATATGTGAGGAGCACCTAAGGAAGAGTAGGCATTCAACAAATGGGTGAAACAAATGAGGTAGAGCCAGTGAAAGAGCTAAAGAGCTAGGCAGTTGGCAGGGCGGGCATAAGTGTCTCACTTCCTCTAGGAGGCCCTGATGTTTATGGCTGGTAGGGGGACAGGCAGGACGAAGGGTGTGATACACACAGGATGGCAACCTTGGCCCTCCCAACCTCAGACCTCCAACTGTAGTTCTTGCCCCAGCACCATGTTCTTGCCCCCAGAATCACTGATTTTATAAGGTTCCTTGAGAAGCCAGAGACTGAATCATGTGTAGATTCATGACAGTCGAACTGTAGAAACTGTGCAGATCTTCTAGACAGGGTGAGCACCCTTAGCTAAAGAGATATAGCCCCCTCTGCATGCGGTGGTCCAAGAGCTTAGAGATTATGCTTTGGTGAGTTGTAGCAGTTACCTTCTAAAAACACTAATGAAAACCAAACATTTATTGAGCTCTCACTAAATGCCAGGCACTATGATTGCCCTGAGGATATCCAATGACTAAAAACCAGTCCCTTGCTCTCAGTGACCACTGAAAAACTCATTAAAAAAAAAAAGCAAGCTCCTGCCCAACCTCTAATTAACTCGTGCAGTTTCTGTTATTAGTATTTTAAGGATAGTCATTTCTCTTAGTCGGGCAGTCTGGAAAAGGCATTTAGATCAAAGAGAATCGATCTCTCCATTTACCACAGTTCCAGGAGAGAAAGCTAGAAAAGCCAAGTGTCTGCTGCCCCCATGTGGCCACAGTTCATCTTTTACTTTCCTTAATCACATGAAAGTACATCTCACACACCAACATCAGAAATGTGAAATTAAGAATTGTGGAGAATAAGGGTACAGTCTTGGGTAAGGGGCTTCTCTTTTTCTGTGTCCCTAAGAAAATCCAATGATAAAAATTGAAAAAAAATTAAACCTCTCCAAGACAGCCTAAGAGATCCCAGTAGTAAATTCTGGTTTATCTTTCTGAATTGAAGGCCCTTGTTCTGGCATTCTAAATTCCATAAGTTTCTGCAATATCCAAACTGGTAAAACAGTCCATGTCCAGGAATTCAGTAAGCAAATTATGGAAGCTACTTCAACCAACATCTTAGCTATGTGCTGTGAGAGTTGTGAAGAATTTCAACCAAATTTCATATCTGTTATTTTCAGGTCTCCTTCAAATAATCTTTCCATCCTACACCCACTCCTTAAAAATCTGTCATGCAATAAGTTTAGCCAAGCAAATACATTTGATTTTCCCTGTACAGAGGCCAACAACTACTGAAGCAAATTATTCTCCCATATTTATTTCAAGCCAATAATTCAGTATCTTCCACCTGAAGGAAAAAACAGAGACAAAGATAGAAAGAGACAAAGAAAAAAAGAGACAAAGAGAAAGAATGAGTAGGAACTTATATATAAACTATTCAAAAGTAAGGACTGCACGTAGCCTTTCCATTTTGTCTTCTCCTACACTATTACAATGGGATATATATATGGAGAGAGAGACACAATAATGAGAGGAGAGTTCAGGATACTATTATTTAAATCCACCTTTTCCAAGAAGAATTTTGAATTTTAACATCAGGCATGAAATATAATGGGAAAGAAAACCATAGCACATTGAATATATTTCTATAAATGAAATTAGCTTAAAACATTACATTTACAGATCTGTCTGTCACCTCAGCTAAATGTCAGGCACCTTGCATCTCAGGGGTAAGAACCATGCCTGCTTTGACTTTTAAAAAAACAGGTTTATTGATGAATAATTTATATGCCACAAAATTCACCCATTTTGAATATACAATTCAATGATTTTTAGTAAATTTATAGAATTGGGAAACCATGAACACAATCGAGTTTAAGAACATTTCCATCACTCCAAAAAGATCCTGTATGATGTTTGCAATCCCCACTCCAACTCCTCACTCCAAGCAACCATTAAACTGCTTTCCTTCCCTATAGATTTGCCTTTTCTGGACATTTCATATAAATGGAATCATACATGTTATTCTGCTTCTGGCTTCTTCCATGTTATTACATGTATATGTATTTCATTCCTTTTTCTTGTCCATTGAGTGGATATAACACATTTTGTATCCATATGTCAGTTGATGGACATTTGAATTCTTCCCACTTTTCAACTATTATGAATAATGTTACTATGAACATTGAAGGTCAAGATATAGTCTTTCTATGTTATGTTTTCATTTCTCTTCAGTAGATACCTAGAGAATTGCTGAATTTATGGTAACTTTATTTAAGAAACAGCCAAACTGGTTTTTTCCAAAGTGGTTGTCACATTTTATTACATATTCTCACCAGCAATGTGTGAATGTTCCAATTTCTCCACATCCTTACCAACATTCTAATGGGTATGAAGTGGTATGTCATTGTGGTTTTTATTTGCATTTCCCTAAAGATTAATGAGTGTTGAGCATCCTTTCGTGTGTTTATTGGTCATTTGTATGTCTTCTTTGGTGAAATGTGTATTCAAAATTTTGCCCATTTTTAAATTTAGTTGTCTTTTTATTATTGAGTTATAAAAGTTCTTTTTACATTTTGGACACAGTCCTTTGCCAGAAATACAATTTGCAAATATTTTTTTCTGGTCTGTGGATTGTCTTTTCAATTTCTTATTAATGTCCTTTGAAACACAAAAGTTTTATAATTTTGATGCAGTCCAATTTGTTAATTTGTTCTTTCATGTATTTTGCATTTGGTGTTATATATAAGACATTTTTGCCTAACCCAACAATACCAAGATTTTCTCCTGCATTTTCCTTTTAAAGTTTTACAGTTTTAGCACTTACATTTAGGTCTATGACCCGTTTTAACTGAATTTTTGTGTCTGTTGTGAATTAAGGGTACAAATCTATCCTTTTACATATGGATATCCAATTATCCCAGCACCATCTGTTGAAAAGACTACCCTTTCTCCATTGAATTGTCTTGGCACTGTTTTCTTCTGAAGTATAGTTGATTTCAATATTATATTAGTTTCAGGTGTACAACATAGTGATTCAGTTTTTTTATAGATTATACTTCATTTAAAGTTATTACAAAATAATGGCTATATTTCCCTGTCCTGTTCAATATATCCTTGTTGCTTATTTATTCTATACATGGTAGTTTGCATCTCTTAATCCCATATCCCTATTTTACCCCTCCCCCCCTTACCTCCCCCTATTGGTAACCATTAGTTTGTTCTCTACACGTGTGAGTCTGTTTCTATTTTGTTATATACATTCATTTGTTTTATTTTTTATTTTTATTTTTATTTTACTTGTTTATTATTTTTTATTTTTGGCTGCATTGGGTCTTCGTTGCTGTGCGCGGGCTTTCTCTAGTTGTGGAGAGAGGGGGCTACTCTTCGTTGTGGTGCACGAGATTCTCATTGCTGTGGCTTCTCTTGTTGCAGAGCACAGGCTCTAGGCGCGCAGACTTCAGTAGTTGTGGCGTACGGGCTTCATTGCTCCGCAGCATGTGGGATCTTCCCAGACCAGGGCTCGAACCCGTGTCCCCTGCATTGGCAGGCGGATTCTTAACCACTGCACCACCAGGGAAGTCCCTAGTTTTTAGATTCCACATATAAGTGATAACATAAAGTATTTGTATTTTTCCATCTGACTTATTTCACTAAGCATAATATCTTCTAGGTCCATCCACACTGATGCAAGTAGCAGAATTTTATTCATTTTTATGCCTGAGTAATATTCCATTGTATATATGTACCACATCTTCTTTAGCCATTCATCAGCTGATGGACACTTGGATTGCTTCCACATCTTGGCTATTGTAAATAGTGCTGCTATGACTGTTAGGGTGCATGTATCTTTTTGAATTAGTGTTTTCGGGGTTTTTTTCAGATATATACCCAGCAGTGGAATTGCTGGATCATATGGTAATTCTATATTTAGTTTTTTGAGGAAGCTCCACACTCGTTTTCCATAGTGGCTGCAACAATTTACATTCCCACTATAGGTGTACAAGTGTTCCCTTTTCTCCTCATCCTCGCCAACATTTGTTATTTGTGGACAAATATTGAACCTCCCTGGAATAAATCCCACATGATCATGGTGTATGATCCTTTTTATATATTGTCGAATTCAGTTTGCTAATATCTTTTTGAGGATTTTGCATCTAATTCATATTGGCCTGTAATTTTCTTTTTTTGTAGTGTCTTTATCTGTTCTTGGTATCAGAGTAATAATGGCCTCATAGAATGAATTTGGGAGTATTCCATCCTCTTCAATTTTTTGGAATAGTTCGAGAAAGATAGGTATTAGCTCTTCTTTATATGTTTGGTAGAATTCCCCTGTGAAGCCATCCAGTCCTGGACTTCTGCTTGCTGGGAGTTTATTACAAATTCAATTTCAATATTAGAGATAAGTCTGTTCAGATTGTCTATTTTTTCTTGATTCAGCCTTGGAAGATTTTATGTTTCTAGAAATTTTCCCATGTCTTCTAGGTTGTCCAATTTATTGACATATACCCGTTCATAATTTCTCTTATTATTTTCTGTATCTCTATGATATTGATTATTATTTCTCCTCTTTCATTTCTCATTTTACTTGGGTCCTCTTTTTTTCTTGATGAGCCTGACTGAAGAATTATCAATTTTATTTACCTTTTCCAAAAAAACAGCTCTTGGTTTCATTGATCTTTTCTATTGTTTTTTGATCTCTATTTTATTTATTTCCTCTCTCATCTTTATTATTTCCTTCCTTCTGCTGACTTTGGGCTTTGTTCTTCTTTTTCTAATTCCTTTAGATGGTTGGTTAGAGTGTCTATTTGAGATTTTTGTTTCTTGAGGTAGGCTTATATCACTATAAACTTCCCTCTTAGACTGCTTTTGCTGAATCCCATAGATTTTGGAAAATTGTGTTTCCATTTTCATTTGTCTCAAGGTATTTTCTGATCTCCTCTTTGACTTCCTCACTGACCCATTGGTTTTTTAGTAGCACGTTGTTTAGTCTCCACATGTTTGTGCTTTTCCCACTTTTCTTCCTGTAATTGATTTCTGATTTCACACTGTTGTGGTCAGAAAGAATGTTTGGTATGATTTCTAACCTCTTAAATTTGTTGAGACTTGTTTTGTGCCCCCGCATGTGATCTATCCTGGAGAATGACGTTCCATGTGGACTTGAAAAGAATGTGTATTCTGCTGTTTTTGGATGGAATGTCCTGTAAATATCTATTAAGTCCAACTGGTCTAATGTGTCTTAAAAGACTACTGTTTCTTTATTGATTTTCTGTCTGGATGATATGTCTACTGATGTAAGTAGAGTGTTAAGTACCCTAGTATTATTGTGTTATTGTCAATTTCTTCCTTTATGTCTGTTAATATTTGCTTTATGTATTTAGGTGTTCCTGTATTAGGTGCATATATGTTAATGAGTGTTAGATCTTCTTCTAATATTTATCCCTTTATCACTATATAATGTTCTTCTTCGTCTTTTGTTATAGACTTTGTTTTAAGGTCTATTTTGTCTGAGTATTGCTACACCTGCTTTCTTGTCATTTGCATTTGCATGAAATACCTTTTCCCATTCCCTCTCTTTCAGTCTCTGTGTGTCTTTAGCTCTGAAGTAATAAGTCTCTTGTAAGCAGCATATAGATGGGTCTTATTTTTTTTTATCCAATCAGCCACCCTATGTCTTTTGATTGGGGCATTTAGTCCATTGACATTTAAAGTGATTATTGATAGGTATGTTCTTATTGCCATTTTGTTACTTGTTTTCTTGTTGTTTTTGTAGTTCTTCTCTGTTCTTCTCTAAGTCTTCTAGTTTATTCATTTGTGGTTTGATGATTTCCTTTAGTGGTATGCTTGAGTTCCTTTCTCTTTAGTTTTTATGTATCTACTGTAGGTTTTTGATTTGTGGTTACCATGGGGTTCATATATGTTGACTTATAACTATATCTACTGGTTTTACACTGGTAGTCATTTAAATTCAAATACATTCTAAAAGATCTGCATTTTTTCCTCTCCTCTGACACATTTTGTGTTTTTGATGTCCTATATTACATCTTCATGTTCATCCCCTTACTCATTATTGTAGTTATGGTTGTTTTACAATTTTTGTCTTTTAATATCTGTACTAGCTTATTTAACTGGTTGATCCTCAGCCTTTAACATATATTTGTCTTTACTAGTGCGATATTTCTTTTCCTATAGATACTTCTTGTTATAGCCTTTTCTTTTCCACTTAGAGAAGACCCTTTACCGTTTCTTTTAGGGTCAGTTTAGTGTTGATGAACTCTTTTAGTTTTTGCTTGTCTGAGAAGTTCTTTATCTCTCCTTCAATTCTAAATGATAATCTTGCTGGGTAGAGTATCTTAGGTTGCAGGTTTTTCCCTTCAGCACTTTGAATATATTATGCGACTCACTTCTAGCCTGCAAGGTTTCTGCAGAAAAATCAGGCAATTGCCTTACAGGGGTTCCCTTGTATATTACTCTTTTTCTCTTGCTGCCTTTAGAATTCTCTATCTTTAGCTTTTGCCATTTTAATTATGTATTGGTGTAGGTCTGTTTGGGTTCATCTTGTTTGGGACTCTCTGTTTCCTATACCCGGATATCTGTTTCCTTCTTCTTTTTTGGAAAGTTTTCAGCCATAATTTCATCAAGCACATTTTTTACCTCCTTCTCTTCTCTCCTCCTTCTGGGACCCCTATAATGCGAATGTTGGTATGCTTAATATTGTCCAAAGATCCCTTTCTAATTTTTTTATTTGCTTTTCTTTTTGCTGTTCTGATTGGGTGATTTCTATTATCCTATCTTTCAGATAACTTATGTGTTCTTCTATATAACCTAGTCTGCTGTTAATTCCTTCTAGTGTGTTTTTCATTTCAGTTATTGAATTCTTCAGTTCTGACTGGATCATTTTAATATTTTCTATTTCCTTGTTAAAATTTTCATTGTGTTCATCTATTCTTTTCCTTAATTCAGTTAACATTATTACTACTAATGTTTTGAATTCTTGTTCCGGTAAATTGTTTATTTCTGTTTCATTAGTTGCTTTTTTCAGGGGTTTTCTCTTGCTCTTTCAATTGAAACAAATTCCTCTGTCTTCTCATTTTGCTTAACTTTCTCTGTCTCTATGAAATTAGGTGAAACAGTTACCTATTGCAGTCTTGAAGGGGTGTCCTTGTGTGGGAGCAACACTATACTGCCTGCATGTGCCCCGTGGCTTTGAAGAAGGAACTGGATCTGACATGAACACAAGTCACATCTTTCCCCAGGGTGTGCAGGCGGTTATCACCTTGATAGGAGGTAGGGCTGGAGACTGAGGGGCTAGGGCCTGAGCCAGGTGTGAGCTGAGGGTTCTCCTCTGCTCAGTGGCCATCCCTGCCCTTTCTGGGTTGGGACTGGGCCTCAAGTTGCTGGAGTAGAAGCCCTGAGGGTCGAGTCCCAGCTGGCTCCATTCCCTTTAAGTGTGTGCTCTCCCCACTCCCAGCACGAGCACCCTCGCCCCAGAGGGGAGCAGTGCTGGGGCAGGAGGACCTGATGCAGGTGCTGGGCATGGGTTGGGGTGCAGGCTGTGGGGGTCAAGCCACAGTCAGTGAACCTGACCGCTTTTGATGCCCTGCCTGTGTAAGCACCAGTAATGGCTGCCCCTGCCCTGCTCAGATGCTGCTCTGGGACTGGGCCACCTTTATCCTTGGCTGCAGCAGTCCTTGCCCCAGTGTGGAGCTGCACCATGAAGCTGTCACTCAGCTCAGACTGGGGTGCACACCACGGTGGTGGGGGAAACTGGCCAGTGACCCATGAAGATTCAATCTGCCCTCTCCACCCTGTTTCAAGAGTAAATGTGTGCTCACTCCTCATGAGTGAAGTCCAGGCTTCCCACAGCCCTCCTGTTAGTCCCACTGGCCCTCCAACCAGCCAAGGGGACTCATCTTCCCAGTGTCAGACCCAAGGGCTGAGGCACCCAATCTGTGGCTCAAACCACCACTCCCCAGGGAGGATCTCTACCTGTGTAATCCCCCTCCTCTTCTGAGTCCCCTCATAGGGGCACAGGTCCCACCCTGATCACTTCTCTTCCCTTCCTATCCAATTCTGTGTGGATTTTCCTTAGAGCCTTGGTTGTACAGGAGTAGTTCTGCCAGTCTCCAGTTAGTTTTCAGGGAAAATTGTTCTACATGTAGATGTATTTTTGATGTGTTCATAGGGGGAGTTGAGTTCCACCTCCTCCTTCTCCACCATCTTGGTCTCCTCTTCTCTCTTGGCATTTTTGGGTTTGGCATTTCAATTGTCAAAAATCAACTGACCATAAATATAAGGGTTTATTTCTGGAGTCTTGATTCTGTACCACTGTCTGTCCTTGTGACAATACCACACTGTCTTGATTACTGTAGCTTTTTAGTAATTTTTTGAAATGAAGAAGTGAAAGTCCTTCAACTTTGTTCTTCTTTCTCAAAAATCCTTTTGCTATTCTGGGCCATTTTAGGATCAACTTGTAAATTTCTGGGGGGCAGGGGGAAGCCAGTTAGGATTTTTGTAAGGATTGAGTTGAATCTATAGATCTAGCTAACAGAATTTGGTTTTCTAATCTATGAACATGGACTGTCTCTCCATTTACTTAGATCTTCTTTAATTCCTCAGCAATATTTTGTATTTTCGGTGTACAAGTCTTGCATTTCTTTTGTTACATTGATTCCTAAGTATTTTATTGTCTTTGATGCTAGTGTGGATGGAATCCTTCCCTTAAATTTCATTTGCAGATGGTTCATTGCTAGTATATAAAAATACAATTGATTTTTGTGTATCAATCTTGTATCCCACAACCTTGCTCACCTTGTTTATTAGATCTAGTAATTGTTTTTTGTAGATTCCTATGGGATTTTCTTACATACAGGGTCCTATAATCTGCAAAGAAAGATAGTTTTACTTCTTTCCAATCTTGATGCCTTTAATTTTTCCTCTTGTTGCATTGGCTAGAACATACAGTTCAATGCTGCATAAAAGTGGCAAGAGTAAACATCCTTGTCTTTTTCCCAATTTAGGGAAAGCATTCAGTCTTTCATTTACATAGGATTTTAGCTGTAGGTTTTTCATAGATGCCATTTATCTAATTGAGAAGTCCCTGCTTATTACTAGTTTGCTGGCAGGTTTTGGTTTGTATTTTTATCTTGAATGTTAGATTTTATTAAATGTTTTTTCTGTATCTATTGAGATGATTCATGCATTTTTATCCATTACTCGCTAATACAATTTATTATATAAATTGATTTTGAGATGATAAAGTCAATCTTGCATTCTTGAAATAAATTCCACTTGGTCATGGTGTATAATCTTTTTAATATGCTGTTGGATTTGGTTTGCTAATATTTTGTTGAGGATTACCATATCTATGTTCATGAAGGTTATCAGTCAGTATTTTTTACTTTTTTCTTGCGCTATCCTTATCAGGTTTGGGTATCAGGGTAATATTGGTCTCACAGAATGAATTGGGAAGTGTTCCCTTCTCTGTTTTCTAGAAAAGTTTGTGAGACTCAACGTTAATTCTTCTTTACGTACTACATAGAATTCACCAGTGAAACAATCTGAGCCTGAATTTTTCTTTGTGGGCAAAATTTTAATTACTAAATTCACTGCATTTACTTATTACAGGTCTATTCAGATTCTCTATTTCTATCAGTTTTATCTATACTCTATCAGTTTTGGTGATTTATATATTTCTAATAATTGGTCCATATTACCTACATTTTCTAATTTGTTTGCATAAAGTTGTTCATAGTATTCCCCAACCGTTCTTTTCATCAATAGTGAAAGATCAATAATGATGATGCCTCTTTCATGCCAGATTGTGGTAATTTGTGCCTCTCTTTTTTTCTTAGTCGGTCTAACTAAGGGCTTTTCAAATGCGTGGATTTTTTTCTAAAAACCAACTTTGGGTTTCATTGATTTTCTCAAAAGTTTTGTTTTTGTTATTGTTTTCTATTTAACTGATCTCTCCTCTAATCGTTATTATGTTCTTCCTTCTGTTTGCTTCAGTTTGTTCTTCTTTTTCTAATTTCTTAAGACATAAGCTTAGGTTACTGATTTGGTATCTTCTCTATCTTTTCTAATATAGGTGTTTAAAGCTATAAAATATCCCTCTAAGCACTGACTTAGCTGCACCCCATAAAATTTGATATGTTATATTTTCATTTTCTTTCACTTTGACATATTTTTAAATTCCTTTTCTGATTTTTTTCTTTCACTCAAGAGTTACTTAGAAGTTTGTTACTTAGTTTCCAAGTATTTGGAAATTTCCCAAATTTCATTCTTTGTGGTTTCTAATTCATTTCTGTTGTGGCCAGGGAATATGCTTTGCATGGTTTCAAATCTTTTAAATTTACTGAGACTTTTTATGGACTAATATGGTCTATCCTAGAGAATGTTCCATTTGCACTTGAAAATAATATGTATTCTGCTTTGGTTGGATGGAATGTTTTATAGATGTCAGTCAGTTCAAGTTTGTTAATAATATTGTTCAAGTCATTTATATCCTTGCTGATTTTCTATCTAGATTTTTATTTATTATTTAGAGTAGGGTGTTGACATCTCCAACTATGATTTGTTAAGTGTCTATTTCTCCTTTCAGTTCTATCAGCTTTTGCTTAGTGCATTTTGGGGCTCTATTGTCATGTGCATATAGGTTCATAATTGTTATAGATTCCTGGTCAATTTACACTTTTATCATCATGAAATATCCTCCTTTAACTCTGATAATACTTTTTTGCCTTAAAGTCTATTTTGTCAGATATTAGCATGGCCACTTCAACACTTTCTTAGTTGCTGTTTGCATTGTATATCTTTTTTCATCCTTTTACTTTTAAATGTACCTGTGTCCTCCAAAATAAAGTGTGTCTCTTACAGACAGCATAAAGTTGGATCTTGTTTTCTGTCCTAACAATGTCTGGTTTTTGACTGGAATGCTTAATCTTCTCACATTTAATGTAATTATTTATATGGTGAATTTACATCTCCCATTTTGTTATTTTTTATATGTCCCATGTCTTTTTTGTTTCACTGTTCCTCCTTTACTTTCTTCTTTGCTGTTATACATTTTTCTATATTATACCATGTAAATTCCTTTGCTGAATTGTTTCACTATTTTTTTTAAGTTACGGTCTTAGTTGTTGCTCTAGGGATTACTATATATATTTTAACTTGTCACTATTTACTTCATATTAATACTAACTTACCTTTGGCAAAATATAGAAAAATTGCACTAATGTAGCTCCATTTCTTTCTCCCCCTTCTTTGTGCTATTATTGTCATATATTATATCTTTATATGTTACAAGCTGAACAAAAGAGGCTTACAATTATTATTTTATGAAACCTTATATCTTTCAAATTTGTTAAGAAAATGTTTTAAATATATATAGCATTTTATATTTACCTACATATTTATCTTTTTCTGGAACTTTTTATTTCTTTAGGTGAATTAATCACCTAGTGTCATTTCCTGTCAGCCTGAAGGACTATATGTATTATTTCTAGAAGAACACATCTGTCTATAAAAAATAAGGTTATTGGAGACACCTTCAAGATGGCAGAGGAGTAAGACGTGGAGATCACCTTCCTCCCCACAAATACATCAGAAATACATCTACATGTGGAACAACTCCTACAGAACACCTACTGAACGCTGGCAGAAGACCTCAGACTTCCCAAAATGCAAGAAACTCCCCACGTACCTGGGTAGGGCAAAAGAAAAAAGAAAAAACAGAGACAAAATAATAGGGATGGAACCTGCACCACTGGGAGGGAGCTGTGAAGGAGGAAAAGTTTCCACACACTAGGAAGCCCCTTCACTGGCGGAGATGGGGTGTGGCGGAGGGGAAGCTTCGGAGCCACAGAGGAGAGCACAGCAACAGAGATGCAGAGAGCAAAGCGGAGAGATTCCCGCACAGAGGATCGGTGCCGACCAGCACTCGCCAGCCTGAGAGGCTTGTCTGCTCACCTGCCAGCTGGGACAGGTCGGGGCTGGGAGCTGAAGCTCCGGCTTCTTCGGCGGTCAGATCCCAGGGAGAGGACTGGGGTTGGCTGCATGAACACAGCCTGAAGGGGCTAGTGTGCCACAGCCAGCCGGGAGGGAGTCCAGGAAAACGTCTGAAACTGCCTAAGAGGGAAGAGACCATTGTTTCAGGGTGCGCAAGGAGAGGGGATTCAGAGCACCACGTAAACAATCTCCAGAGATGGGCATGAGCTGTGGCTATCAGCATGGACACCAGAGATGGGCATGAAACGCTAAGACTGCTGCTGCAGCCACTAAGAAGCCTGTGTGCAAGCACAGGACACTATCCACACCTTCCCTCCCGGGAGCCTGTGCAGCCCACCACGGCCAGGGTCCTGTGATCCAGGGACAACTTCCCCGGGAGAACACACAGAGTGCCTGTTGCAATGTCATGATGGCCTCTGCCGCCGCAGGCTCGCCGCACATTCCATGCCCCTCCCTTCCCCCGGCCTGAGTGAGCCAGATCCCCCTAATCAGCTGCTACTTTAACCCCGTTCTGTCTCAGCAAAGAACAGACGCCCCCAGGCGACCTACACGCAGAGGCGGGGCCAAATCCAAAGCTGAACCCCAGGAACTGTGCAAACAAAGAAGAGAAAGGGAAATCTCTCCCAGCAGCCTCAGGAGCAGTGAATTAAATATCCAAAATCAACTTGATGTACCCTGCATCTCTGGAATATCTGAATAGATAATGAAACATCCCAAAATTTAGGTGGTGGATTTTGGGAGCAACAATATATTTTTTTTCCTTTTTCTCTTTTTGAGAGTGTGAATGTGTATGCTTCTTTGTGTGATTTTGTCTGTATAGCTTTGCTTTTACCATTTGTCCTAGGGTTCTGCCTGTCCGTTTTTTTTGTTGTTGTTGCTGCTGTTTTTGTTTTTTATTACAGTTTTTAGTGCTTATCGTTGGTGGATTTGTTTTTTGGTTTGGATGCTCTCTTCTTTCTTTCTTTTTTTTTTCTTTTTTTATGACTTTTTAATTTTTTTCATTTTTAAAAATCATTTTTTATTTTTAAATTTAATAACTTATTTTATTTTATTTTTTTCTTTCTTCCTTTCTTTTTTTCTCCTTTTTCTTCTGAGCCATGTGGCTGACAAAGTCTTGGTGCTCTGACCGGGTGTCAAGCCTGTGCCTCTGAAGTGGGATAGCCGAGTTCAGGACATTGGTCCACCAGAGGCCTCCCGGCTCCACGTAGTATCAAACGGCGAAAGCTCTCCCAGAGATCTCCATCTCAAGGCTAAGACTGAGCTCCACTCAACGACCAGCAAGCTACAGTGCTGGACACCCTATGCCAAAAAAGTAGCAAGACAGGAACACAACCCCACCCATTAGCAGAGATGCTGCCTAAAATCATAATAAGGTCACAGACACCCCAAAACACACCATCGGATGTGGTCCTGCCCACCAGAAAGAGAAGATCCAGCCTCATCCAACAGAACACAGGCACTAGTTCCCTCCACCAGGAAGCCTACACAGCCCACTGAACCAACCTTAGCCACTGGGGGCAGACACCAAAAACAACGGGAACTACGAATCTGCAGCCTGCGAAAAGGAGACCCAAAACACAGTAAGTTAAGCAAAATGAGAGAGAAATATGGAGCAGTTGAAGGATCAAGGTAACAACCCACCAGACCAAACAAATGAAGAGGAAATAGGCAGTCTACCTGAAAAATACTTCAGAGTAATGATAGTAAAGGTGATCCAAAATCTTGGAAATAGAATGGAGAAAATACAAGAAACGTATAACAAGGACCTAGAAGAACTAAAGAACAAACAAACAATGATGAACAAAACAATAAATGAAATTAAAAATTCTCTAGAAGGAATCGATAGCAGAATAACTGAGGCAGAAGAACGGATAAGTGACCTGGAAGATAAAATAGTGGAAATAACTACTGCAGAGCAGAATAAAGAAAACAGAATGAAAAGAATTGAGGACAGTCTCAGAGACCTCTGGGACAAAATTAAACACACCAACATTCGAATTATAGGGGTCACAGAAGAAGAAGAGAAAAAGAAAGGGACTGAGAAAACATTTGAAGATATTATAGTTGAAAACTTCCCTAATACGGAAAAGGAAATAGTTAATTAAGTCCAGGAAGCAGAGAGAGTCCCATACAGGATAAATCCAAGGAGAAACACGCCAAGACACATATTAATCAAACTACCAAAAATTAAATACAGGGCTTCCCTGGTGGCGCAGCGGTTGAGAGTCTGCCTGCCAATGCAGGGGACACGGGTTCGAGCCCTGGTCTGGGAAGATCCCACATGCCGCGGAGCGACTAGGCCTGTGAGCCACAATTACTGAGCCTGCGCGTCTGGAGCCTGTGCTTCGCAACAGGAGAGGCCGCGATAGTGAGAGGCCCGCGCACCGCGATGAAGAGTGGCCCTCGCTTGCCGCAACTGGAGAAAGCCTTCGCACAGAAACGAAGACCCGATACAGCCAAAACTAACTAAATAAATAAATAAATATTAATTATTAGAAAAGACTCCAAAAAAAATTAAATACAAAGAGAAAATATGAAAAGCAGCAAGGGAAAAACAACAAATAACATACAAGGGAATCCCCATAAAGTTAACAGCGGATCTTTCCGTAGAAACTCTGCAAGCCAGAAGGGCGTGGCAGGACATATTTAAAGTGATCAAAGGGAAAAACCTACAACCAAGATTACTCTACGCAGCAAGGATCTCATTCAGGTCGGATGGAGAAATTAAAACCTTTACAGACAAGCAAAAGTTCAGAGAATTCAGCACCACCAAACCAGTTTTACAACGAATGCTAAAGGAACTTCTCTAGGCAGGAAACACAAGAGAAGGAAAAGACCTACAATAACAAACCCAAAACAATTAAGAAAATGGAAATAGGAACATACATATCAATAATTACCTTAAACGTAAATGGATTAAATGCTCCAACCAAAAGACATAGACTGGCTGAATGGATACAAAAACAAGACCCATATATATGCTGTCTACAAGAGACCCACTTCAGACCTAGGGACACATACAGACTGAAAGTGAGGGGATGGAAAAAGATATTCCATGCAAATGGAAATCAAAAGAAAGCTGGAGTAGCAATTCTCATATCAGACAAAATAGACTTTAAAATAAAGATTAGTGCAAGAGACAAAGAAGGACACTACATAATGATCAAGGGATCAATCCAAGAAAAAGATATAACAATTGTAAATATTTATGCACCCAATATAGGAGCACCTCAACATATAAGGCAAATGCTAACAGCCATAACAGGGGAAATCAACAGTGACACAATCATAGTAGGGGACTTTAACACCCCACTTTCACCAATGGACAGATCATCCAAAATGAAAATAAATAAGGAAACACAAGCTTTAAATGATACATTAAACAAGATGGACTTAATTGATATTCATAGGACATTCCATCCAAAAACAACAGAATACACTTTCTTCCCAAGTGCTCAAGGAACATTCTCCAGGAAGGATCATACCTTGGGTCACAAGTCAAGCCTTGGTAATATAAGAAAATTGAAATCGTATCAAGTATCTTTTCCGACCACAATGCTATGAGACTAGATATCAATTACTGGAAAAAATTTGTAAAAATTACAAACACATGGAGGATAAACAATACACTACTTAATAACCATGAGATCACTGAAGAAATCAAAGAGGAAATCAAAAAATACCTAGAAACAAATAACAATGAAAACACGATGACCCAAAACCTATGGGATGCAGCAAAAGCAGTTTTAAGAGGGAAGTTTATAGCAATACAATCCTACCTCAAGAAACAAGAAACATCTCAAATAAACAACCTAACCTTACACCGAAGGTAATTAGAGAAAGAAGAACAAAGAAAACCCCCAAAGTTAGAAGAAGGAAAGAAATCATAAAGATCAGATCAGAAATAAATGAAAAAGAAATGAAGGCAACAACAGCAAAGATCAATAAAACTAAAAGCTGGTTCTTTGAGAAGATAAACAAAATTGAGAAACCATTAGCCAGACTCATTAAGAAAAAAAGGGAGAAGACTCAAATCAATAGAATTAGAAATGAAAAAGGAGAGCAACTGACACTGCAGAAATACAAAGGATCATGAGAGATTACTACAAGCAACTATATGCCAATAAAATGGACGACCTGGAAGAAATGGATAATTTCTTAGAAAAGCACAACCTTACGAGACTGAACCAGGAAGAAACAGAAAATATAAACGGACCAATCACAAGCACTGAAATTGAGACTGTGATTAAAAATCTTCTAACAAACAAAAGCCCAGGACCAGATGGCTTCTTGGGCAAATTCTATCAAACATTTAGAGAAGAGCTAACACCTAGCCTTCTCAAACTCTTCCAAAATATTGCAGAGGGAGGAACACTCCCCAACTCATTCTACGAGGCCACCATCACCCTGACACCAAAATCAAACAAAGATGTCACAAAGAAAGAAAACTACAGGCCAATATCACTGATGAACATAGATGCAAAAATCCTCAACAAAATACTAGCAAACAGAATCCAACAGCACATTAAAAGGACCATACACCATGATCAAGTGGGGTTTATCCCAGGAATGCAAGGATTCTTCAATATACGCCAGTCAATCAATGTGATACACCATATTAACAAAGTGAAGGAGAAAAATCATATGATCATCTCAATAGATGCAGGAAAAGCTTTCAACAAAATTCAGCACCCATTTATGATAAAAACCCTCCAGAAAGTAGGCATAGAGGGAACTTATCTCAACATAATAAAGGTCATATATGACAAACTCACAGCCAACATTGTTCTCAATGGTGAAAAACTGAAACCATTTCCTCTAAGATCAGCAACAAGACAAGGTTGCCCACTCTCACCACTATTATTCAACATAGTTTTGGAAGTGTTAGACACAGCAATCAGAGAAAAAAAAGAAATAAAAGGAATCCAAATCAGAAAAGAAGAAGTAAAGCTGTCACTGTTTGCAGATGACATGATACTATACATACAGAATCCTAAAGACGCTACCAGAAAACTACTAGAGCTAATCAATGAATTTGGTAAAGTAGCAGGATACAAAATTAATGCACAGAAATCTTTTGCATTCCTATACACTAATGATGAAAAATCTGAAAGAGAAATTAAGGAAACACTCCCATTTACCACTGCAACAAAAAGAAAAAAATACCTAGGGATAAACCTACCTAAGGAGACAAAAGACCTGCATGCAGAAAACTATAGGACACTGATGAAAGAAATTAAAGATGATACAGATGGAGAGATAAATCATGTTCTTGGATTGGAAGAATAAACATTGTAAAAATGACTATACTACCCAAAGCAAACTACACATTCAGTGCAATCCCTATCAAACTACCAATGGCATTTTTCACAGAACTAGAACAAAAAATTTCACAATTTGCATCGAAACACAGAAGACCCACAATAGCCAAAGCAATCTTCAGAAAGAAAAACGGAGCTGGAGGAATCAGGCTCCCTGACTTCAGACTATACCACAAAGCTACAGTAATCAAGACAGTATGATACTGGCACAAAAACAGAAATATAGATCAATGGAACAGGATAGAAAGCCCAGAGATAAACCCACGCATACATGGTCACCTTAGTTTTGTTAAAGGAGGCAAGAATATACAATGGAGAAAAGACAGCCTCTTCAATAAGTGGTGCTGGGAAAACTGGACAGCTACATGTAAAAGAATGAGATTAGAACACTCCCTAACACCATACACAAAAATAAACTCAAAATGGCTTAAAGACCTAAATGTAAGGCCAGACACTATAAAACTCTTAGAGGAAAACGTAGGCAGAACACTCTATGATATAAATCACAGCAAGATCCTTTTTTACCCACCTCTTAGAGAAATGGAAATAAACAAATGTGACCTAATGAAACTTAAAAGCTTTTGCACAGCAAAGGAAACCATAAACAGGATGAAAAGATAACCCTCAGAATGGGAGAAAATATTTGCAAATGAAGCAACTGACAAAGGTTTAATCTCCAAAGTTTACAAGTAGCTCATGCAGCTCAATATCAAAAAAACAAACAACCCAATCCAAAAATGGGCAGAAGACCTAAATAGACATTTCTCCAAAGAAGACATACAGATTTCCAACAAACACATGAAAGGATGCTCAACATCACTAATCATTAGAGAAATGCAAATCAAAACTACAATGAGGTATCACCTAACACCGGTCAGAATGGCCATCATCAAAAAATCTGCGAACGATAAATGCTGGAGAGGGTGTGGAGAAAAGGGAACCCTCTAGCACTGTTGGTGGGAATGTAAATTGATACAGCCACTATGGAGAACAGTATGGAGATTCCTTTAAAAACTAAAAATAGAACTACCATACGACCCAGCAATCCCACTACTGGGCATATACCCTGAGAAAACCATAATTCAAAAAGAGTCATGTACCACAATGTTCACTGCAGCTCTATTTACAATAGCCCGGACATGGAAGCAACCTAAGTGTCCATCGACAGATGAATGGATAAAGAAGATGTAGCACATATATATAGTGGAATATTACTCAGCCATAAAAAGAAACGAAATTGAGTTATTTGTAGTGAGGTGGATGGACCTAGAGTCTGTCATACAGAGTGAAGTAAGTCAGAAAGAGAAAAACAAATACCATATGCTAACACATATATATGGAATCTGAGAAAAAAATATGGTTATGAAGAACCTAAGGGTAGGACAGGAATAAAGACGCAGACGTAGAGAATGGACTTGAGGACATGGGGAGGGGCAAGGGTAAGCTGGGACAAAGTGAGAGAGTGGCATGGACTTATATATACTACCTAACATAAAATAGATAGCTAGCGGGAAGCAGCCGCATAGCACAGGGAGATCAGCTCGGTGCTCTGTGACCACCTAGAGGGGTGGGATAGGGAGGGTGGGAGGGAGACGCAAGAGGGAGGAGATATGGGGATATATGTACATGTATAGCTGATTCACTTTGTTATAAAGCAGAAACTAACACACCACTGTAAAGCAATTATACTCCAATAAAGATGTTAAAAAATATTAAATTAAATTAAATTTAAATTTTTAAAAAATTAAAAATAAGGTTATTTTGGCTTTACAAAATACTAGGTAACCCATCCTAGAGGCAGGTACAAAGATAAAATGGGAAGAGTACAAATATTTTATTTATATCCATTAATTTCTGGAAGATTCATGCTCTTATGTGGTGTCTAGACATACTCTGGAAAATTTAACTGTAAGGTGGCCAAGTTCTTGGGTTATCAGTCCATCATTTTCCTTCAACCTTTGTGAGCGTAGGTTGGATATTCCTTTTTTAAACGTATTTTTTGAAAGGAAATCTTGCTTTAGAGAGTACTTTGCTGCTTTCTTTTGGATCTCACCACCACCACCTCAAGTTAAGAAGGGGAGCCCCAAGATAACTCAGAATAATGGAGGTTGCCTTTCAGATGGGGAGGCTGACTTCTTCCCCAGCTGCTGAGCTGCAGAAATTCACAAACCAATCCTGTCTCTTGGGTGCAACTTGAGAGAGTTGTTGGTAAAGCTTGTCCTCAGGACTTTGGAGTGTTGGTGAAGATAATGACTGA
The DNA here is from genome assembly GCF_028021215.1 of Eschrichtius robustus. Lineage (NCBI taxonomy): Eukaryota > Metazoa > Chordata > Mammalia > Artiodactyla > Eschrichtiidae > Eschrichtius > Eschrichtius robustus. Next base: position 43,410,932 of record NC_090845.1, read on the forward strand.
TGACTACTCCCACCGAGATGAACTTGTAGAGCAGAGGCTGGTATAGCAGCCTGAAATGGCAAGATGAAGAAAGAGCAGCAGTGAAGACAGTTTGCATGTCCAGAGTTTGGTGGAGTGAGAGTGTTTGGGTTTTCCCAGGGGCCAAGTGGATGCCACAGAAGGCATCCAGCTGGAAGAATCTTAAAGGGTCTTGACCCAAGTGGACAGTCTGTCAGGTGAGGACACTAGGGGTAGGGGTAACCCCTGTGGTAGAAACTGAGGCAGTAAGTAACTGAGCTGAGGAGTAAACACTGAGGAATTCAGTGCTCTTGGGCTCATGGACCATCAGAATGACCCTATATTCCCTCTGGTACTCTTCCATACTGCTGAACCTGTGCAAAGATCTTGCTGTTATTAATGTCTTGGTTTCACCCATTTGCATTATAGGGTTCCTGGGGATGCTTGTCACCTTGTTTTGTTCAAAATGTAGTCTGTAAAGTTTTTCTTCTGCTATCAGAATGGTTCTATTTTTAAGACAGTATTTAGAGAAATCAGATCTACACCATCATCATCACCTTGCCATGACCTGTTAACCTAATACTGACTTTTTGAAGAAACAGGGCTAGTTGACTTGTAGAATGTCCCATGTTCCACGTCATCTGATTGTTTCCTCATGATGTCATCTCAATTTTTCTTTTCTCTCCTGTATTTTCTACAGACTTGAAGTTAGGTATAGAAGTTTGATCAGTTTTAGGTTAAGCATTTTTTAACAATTTATTTATGTTATTTTTGGCTGCATTGGGTCTTTGTTGCTGTGCACAGGCTTTCTCTAGTTGCAGCCAGCAGGGGCTACTCTTCGTTGCGGTGTGCGGACTTCTCGTTGCGGTGGCTTCTCTTGTTGCAGAGCACAGGCTCTAGGTGCGCTGGCTTCAGTAGTTGTGGCATGTGGGCTCAGTAGTTGTGGCTCACGGGCTCTAGAGCGCAGCCTCAATAGTTGTGGCACATGCGCTTAGTGGCTCCGCAGCATGTGGAATCTTCCTGGACCAGGGCTCGAACCCATGTCCCTTGCATTGGCAGGCGGATTCTTAACCACTGCGCCACCAGGGAAGCCCAGGTTAAGCATTTTTAACACAAATACTTAATAACTGCTAAGAATACTTCATAGGTGCTACTGTGCAACCCCCTATTAAGGATGCAATTAGCAAATAATTTGTAGAGTAACATTTTGGTTCTACGTGAGCATCTTGTTCAAACAACCTTTTATCAAATGCATTTAACATCTGCTACGGACTGAATGTGTCCCCCCCAAATTCATATGTTGAAATCCTAACCCTCAATGTGATAGTGTTAGGAGGTGGGGCCTTTGGAAGTTGATTAGGTCATGAGGGTGGAGCCTCATGAATGGGATTACTGCCCTAGTAAGAAGAGACCAGAGGGCTAGCTTGCTCCTTTTCCACCATGTGAGGATACAACAAGAAGTTCAGCTAGCTACAACCCAGAAGTGGGCCCTCACCAAGAATCCAACCATACTGGCACCATAAGCTCCAATTTCCAGGCTCCAGAACTGTGAAAAATAAAGTTCTGTTGTTGATAAGCCACTCAGTTTATGGCATTTTGTCTCAACAGCTTAAGCTGACTAAGATAACATCTCTTGAGGTTCCTTACCTGAATCAATTATCTAATTCTTTCTATATTTATTGGGTGGCATTCTTCTGTAAGTAATTGCTGTAGTGAATACTGTGTTGCTCTGCTCAGATCTCTTTTTTGGGGCCAATACATTATCCCCCAGTTTCTGGGAAAATCAGCTACTGACCTCATAGCTATATCTCTCATTGGGAACTGCCCTCAGCTACAGGGAACTGCCTCACTCAAAGTTATGCCCTCACCTCCCAACCTCTGCTCAGGGAGCAGGCAGTATTAAATGAGTGTCTTATGCAGGAACACAAAGGTCCAGCCTTCCATTTGGGACAACTCTGAAGGGCCATCCCAGCTCCAGAGCTCCCTGTAAGCCTGTCTAAGGCCCCAGTTGCAACTGCATTGAGGGTAAATTCTCCCTCTGTCCAACCCTATCTTCCTCAACCTCTTACAGATGTTTCTCCCCAATAAACCTTCTGTATGCAACTTTCCATTTTTGTTAACCCAGAACTCATTCTAAGACAATGACTAAGAACTTTCTTCTCTTCTCCTTTCATCTTTTTTCCATTTGATTGTTTTTGGAGTATCACTATGAACTCATGGTTTTGTATTTATTTAACGTATTACAACAAATTGCAGCCATTTTCATCTTGGTGCTCAAATGATCAAATGTGGCCAGTGAAGGCCCTTCATGATGCCTCCTATGTCCTTTAGACATTAATCTTTAAGTGTGTCTTTTCTAGCACAAGAATATAACCTATGCTCATCACGTATTCTTCTAGGTCCAGACCCAGAATCAGATATTTCTCTAAAAATCTCTGGTTCCCTTTTAGTGGGAATGGTGGTTAAAGATCAAGATCTGGGCACTAGGGATAAAATGTTTTCTTTTAATTTCATTTTCGAAATGTCTTTTTGCTGGTATACAGAAATACAATTTATTTTTGCATAGACATTTCACTGTGGTCACATTAGAATTAGAACCAAGTTCTCCTGAATCTCAGTCTCTATTAGTTAGAAATATTTTCAGCTGCAAATAACGGGAAGCTGACTCACAATGGCCTGGGAAAACAAGATGTTTAGTTAGCTCCTCTAATAAGGAGTCTGATGATAGCCAGTCTGGGACTGATGCAATGGCTCAATAATCCTGTCAGGGACCCAGATTGGTACTATTTAACCACTTCTTAGTTTGTTCTCATGTTTCTTTCCTTGTTCTTACAAGATGACTGGGCTCCTACCAGATACTATCTATATTCTAGGCAAAAATAAGCAAAGATAAAGAGGTTAATGGTAAAAAAATTTTCTCCTTTCCAGGCTTTCTTTTTTTTAATTTGAGAAAGATGCCCTCTCCATATAATTCCACTTAATCATTATTGGACAGAACTGTCACGAGTCCAACTCGATATAAGGTAGGTGAGAAAACTGAGGGGTTTTATTTCTTAACTTCCAATAACTGTTAAAAGGAAGGAAAGTTAGAAGGAGTCAAGAATGGATGTTGAAAGTACCTCTTGTGGTATCTGCACTAAAGCCAACATTCTTCCCACTAGATAATTCTGTTAGGTAAAACTTTGACAAAGTGTGACAAAGCTTGATTCATGTAAAAAAGGATTCCTTTGAATAAAGAGACCTCAAAGCACTTATATTTAGTATGTGTATCTGAAGACAAGATATGCTATAAAAAATGTGATCCTTGTTCACTGGAGAAGAATTTTTATTTAGCTTTCTCAATATAACTGAGGTATAATATTAACATCATATAAGAAAAAATTCTAGCAAAAGATGAATTACTTGTTTTGGACCAACTATCCCAGGGAAAACAACTAGAAAACCTGGGGAAAATATAAAAACAACTGTTTGAAGACATCATAGAATCATAGGCATTAAGACTTTGTACAGCTAAGACCCAGAAGTAGAAGGAAGCCAAGAGTGGCTGGCTTTCCTCTCAAAGTGATCACCATTCTGCACATTCTACAAGTGAGAGCTGCGACTCAGAGATTTCAGCACTCTTATGTGGTCGTTGAAAGTTCAGGGCATGCCAATGCAGAGAGGTCTTTATAAACACTCCAAGATTTTAACTGGAATAAGTGTGAACTGAAATAGATCATTCCTAGGAATGAAGCTCGGACTTAAATTAGCTCAATACCTGACTGGATTAAGGTGGGAAGTCACAAATAAACTAATATGAGGAATGAAAAAGGGAATATCACCACAGATCTTACAGACACTAAAAAGGTCATTAGGGCTTCCCTGGTGGTGCAGTGGTTGAGACTCTGCCTGCCAATGCAGGGGACACGGGTTCGAGCCCTGGTCTGGGAGGATCCCACGTGCCGCGGAGCGGCTGGGCCCGTGAGCCACAACTACTGAGCCTGCGCGTCTGGAGCCTGTGCTCCGCAACAGGAGAGGCCGCGATAGTGAGGGGCCCGCGCACCGCGATGAGGAGTGGCCCCCGCTTGCTTCAACTGGAGAGGGCCCTCACACAGAGACGAGGACCCAACGCAGCCAAGGATAAAATAAATTAATAAAAAAAAAAAAAGGTCATTAGAAAAGATTATGAAAAGCTTTTACTAAAAATATGAAACTGAGATGCAATGAGCTAAATTCTAAGGAAATACTGTAACAAACTGACACGTGAGTAGAGAATCTAAATTTTCCTTTATCTATTTATAAACATTTAATCCATAATTTAAAACTTTTCCATACAGAAAACTCAAGGTTCACATGGCTTACTTAACAAATTTTATCAGGGAGCTAAGGAAGAACTAACACCAGTATTACACAAACTCTTCCAAAGAAAAGGAACTCTTTCAAAGAGAAGAATGAAAGGCACCTTTTCCATCTCGTTTTATGAGGTCAGCATTACTTTGATCCAAAAGCTGACAAGAACATTACAAGAAAGGAAAATTCAGTTCAATCTTTTTCATGACATTCTAAATGAAACATTAGTACATTAACTCCATAAATATATTAAAAGATAATAGGTCATTAGTAAACTGGGTTTATTCTGGGAATGCAATATTCATAAATCAATGAATGCAATGTTATAATGATAGAATAAAGAAGAAAAATCACATCTCAATAGATACAGAGAAGGCATTTAATAAATGTAACATCCATTCATATTAAAGCCTCTTTGCAAACCAGGGATAGAAGGAATCTTTCTTCAACTGGTAACTGATATCTACAGAAATTCTATAGCAAGGATTTTTTTCTTCCAAATATGACAGGTTATCTTCTTTCATACCAATTCTTTGGCTGATAGAAACTATGAAAACTAGACAAAACACCAAAAGATCACAGCTTTTTAAAGGCATCAGAGATAAAGCAAGGAAACCAGCATTAGAGAGGTCTAGATGATTAAGTAAAGGGAAACACACTGAGGTGAGCTGCTTCTTTTTCCCTTGAGGCATTTGTCAATTCCTAAGCTGTGTGGAGCCAAGGTGAAGAGCAGAAAATAGCGATTCATAGCTTTGAGAAGTCTCATGAAGTAGGGCACGAAAATTGGATTTACTGCTTGTTATTAAGGCAGCCAAGACTTGAAGGTCAAGATCCAGCAAAAAAAAAAGGAACCACAGAAAACTGAGCTCCAAATTGTGAGCATAGTTCAATTTCTAAACTACACAAGACAAGATGTCATGAAGTCAAGCAGAAAGCAGCAACTAAAAAGCTAAAAACTTAAGCAGAGCTTTTGGAAGTCTCACAGTAATAGAGACAAAAACTAGAAAACTAGAGATCAGGGTCTGCCAGGCTTTCAGGTAAAAATCCTGAATGGCTTTGTCCTAGGAGAGGCAAACCAGTTATAGATCAGCCCCCATGAAGATGAAATAGATTCTCAGATCATCTTAATCCTTTTTTAAAATTAATTAATTTATTTATTTATTTAATTTATTTTTGGCTGTGTTGGGTCCTCGTTGCTGTGCGCAGTCTTTCTCTAGTTGCGGTGAGAGGGGGCTACTCTTCATTGCGGTGTGTGGGCTCCTCATTGTGGTGGCTTCTCTTGTTGCTGGAGCACCGGCTCTAGGAGCGTGGGCTTCAGTAGTTGTGGCACACGGGCTCAGTAGTTGTGGCTCGCGGGCTCTAGAGAGCAGGCTCAGTAGTTGTGGCGCATGTGCTTAGTTGCTCCGCAGCATGTGGGATCTTCCCAGACCAGGGCTCGAACCCATGTCCCCTGCATTGGCAGGCAGATTCTTAACCACTGCGTCACCAGGGAAGCCCTCATCTTAATCCTTGATGGACCAAGGTTATCTGCTTCTACTATATCTGGCCTCCAGAAGAAAAGTAAATTATTTCTAGAGGATGAAACATCCTCCAGAGAAATTTTTTAAAACGCTTCATATACAATTTCTGGCATTCAACAACAAAAAAAAATCACAGGCATGCCATGAATCAGCTGAAGGAAACCAAGATAAAACAGGTGATATAAATAAACCCAATAGTGATCCAAATATTTGAGTTATCAGACACAAACTTTAAAAAAAAAACTATGATTACTATGTTCAAGAAATTAGGTGACAGGGACTTCCCTGGTGGTCCAGTGGTTAAGACTTCACCTTCCAAAGCAGGGGGTGCAGGTTTGATCCCTGGTCAGGGAGCTAAGATCCCACATGCCTCGCAGCCAAAACAACCAAAACATAAAACAGGAGCAATATTGTAACAAATACAATAAAGACTTTTAAAATGGTCCACATAAAAAAAAAAGAAATTAGGTGACAAAATTATTGACATTAGAAAGAATCACATGGGAATTCAAGAACTAAAAAACACAGCTTAAATTAAGCACTAAGTAGATGTTAGATATAGCATAATAGAAGCTTAGTGAACTGGAAATGAGTTAGCAGAGACTATGCAGGCTGAAGCATTATGAAAAAAAAGGAACGAAGAATAATGGAAAGAGTGTAAGAGACATGGAACATGGTGTAAAGGTCCAATATATGTTTAATTGGAAGGAATACCAGATTGAAAAGATACCAGAATTGACAAATGATATCAAGCCACTGATTCAAAAAGCTCTACTAATCTCAAGCAGAATGAATACAAAGGAAATCATAACTAGGCACATCATAGTCAAACTGCTGAAAACAAAAGAGAAAAAAGGAAAATCTAATTGCAGCCAGAGAAAAAAAGGCACATTACATTCAAAGGAGAAACAGTAAGAACGGCAACTGACTTTTCAACAAATACAATGAAATGATATCTTTAAAGTGCTGAAATAAAATAACTGCTAACCTAGAATTCTACTCTCAAGGAAAATATCCTTTTAAACGAAGACGAAATAAAGTTGATTTCAGAAAAACCAAAACTGATATAATTAATTGCCAGCAGACCTACACTAAAATAAACACTAAAGGGATTTCTTAAAGTTAGGAACTAATGATGCTTAAAAAATAAAAAGTGAAAGCGTTATGAAGAATAAAGAGTAAATATGTGGATAAAACTATATGAACACTGACTGTATTAAGCAATTATAATAATGCATAGAGAGACTTAAAATATATGTAGAATTAAAATTCAGGTCAACAATAGTATAAATGATAAGAGGGGATTGAGCTAAAATATTTTCAATCATTGAATTGTGGAAGAAGCAGTAAAAGTATTAATCTATAGAAGACATAAATTGAGGGTGTATGTCATAATCTCTAGGGTAACCACTAAAAGAATAATTAAAGACTGCAAAACTAACAAGGCGATAGAAGGGAAATGGAATGATGAAAGTTAATTGAGGGGCTTCCCTGGTGGTGCAGTGGTTGGGACTCCGTGCTTCCAGTGTAGCGGGCGTGGGTTCGATCCCTGGTCGGGGAACTAAGATTCCGAATGCCATGTGGCACAGCCAAAAATTTAAAAAAAAAAAAAGTTAATTGATTCATCTAGACAAATTACCCAATCTCTCAGATTCCTTCAGCCCTTCATGGTACCAATCTTGGGGGAAGCCTTACTATTTCCATGAAGTGTCACATTTTTACATGCACCTGACTTTCTCCAAAAGTCCTCTATCTGGTACATTGAAGGATGATAAAATCTGAATGATGATAAAATCTGCATCAGCTGCCACAGTGGTGTCCGGATTTGAGGGGCCCTCTCTTGTCCCTTTCTCTTCATCTTTAAAGCTCAAAAGTAGAGTAGACGAGAGATCTAACAATGGGCAGCCTTGTCTCTCAGCCTCAATTTTTCATAGTGACACAGCCAAATTATCTGCCCATTCAGGTGTGCATCTGTGGCCCCTAGACATTTTAACTACTCAGTGACTAGCCACCAAGAAGCAAATGAACTGCCCATTCAGCAGTGTTTCTGGGACCTATAGACATTGTGGCCATACAATCATAAGGCCATAAGTTCACATGGCCTGCCAGTTCAGGGGCATTTGTGGCCCACAGAAAATGAGGCCATTCAATCATGAGCACTACTGGTGATTTGTCCTCAACCCCAGAGAGGATGCTTCCCACCCCTCAAGTGAAACAGTTCAACTTTTCTGCCATGTTCACTCCACATTAGGTACCACTGTCAGGCAAAGGGCTCAATCACCAGCAAGCATCATTGAGGCGGGCTGGGTCACAGACACATGGGTCAGCAAAAAGCACAAGTCTCACATTCTCTCGTTATCCTGTAGAGAGACATGCTTGGGTTGGGTGCAGCTGGACCAGGACCACCCCCTTGACAATCTTCCTTTTCACAGCATGAGCATGAAAGTGCCATTGTAAGCATTTGCATTTATAAGAACCACCAGGGTGATGTGCCATTTGAGCTCAGGTGCCAGATGTTCAGGGGAATGCTGAAAATGACAGCTGCCCAGCAACCCTGTGGGAAGTTGAGATCATGAGCAGCCCCTCACTCTATCTGGAGGAGGAGGAGCCACTGGTCCCGCCTAGCCCACTGTCAGGCCACCCAGAGGAAGCCTCTTATTATTCCATGTATAATCTTTTTTGTCTCCCAACATGTTCTTTGGAAAGAGTTCTACAGTGAAATACATTTGGAAAATGCTGTGTTTTACAGACCTTTTGGGAGATCTATATAGTATCCTATCTACATAGTATCCTAGTGGTTGTAGAAGTCCCTCCATTAAAAAAAACACATCTAAACAATGTTTCCCAAGTTTTTATGATCACAGAACCTTTTACTCACATCATGATTGTTAATAAGCCAGAGAACCAGTGTTTCATGGAAGACATTTTGTGAAATGCTGACCTAGGGCAGGCATAGCAAATAGGTTTCAACATAATTACCAACTCTGATTGGTAGAGGTAGTCTAGAACATACTGTTGAGAAGAATTCTAAGAGCCTGTCTGACCTTGACCAGAAAGAGTACCATTATTTTTTTTTGAATTTTATTTTATTTTATTTTTTTATACAGCAGGTTCTTATTAGTTATCTATTTTATACATATTAGTGTATATATGTCAATCCCAATCTCCCAATTCACATTATTGACAAACAATAGCTGCCGTGTATGTAGAATATAATGGCAGCATAAGGGCAATGGACTTGCCAGTCTTGATCTAGGTTCTCTAGCTTCATTCTTTCTGGCAAAAGATTCCTCTAGGTCAGAATCGGTGACTTAAGAATTCCTCCAACAGGAACCCAACTTGGAAATGTGAGTCTTCATTCATTATAATTTGCTCATGTTCACTGAGTCTTTACTGAGTGGACTGGTCCCTCAGGAAGGGGAGAAAGTTCTTTCCATTGAAAGGAATGCTCTCAGAGGTGCCATATAAAATGAATCCTGGAATCCATCTCCAAGCTCAGTACCCAGGAGGATGCTCTTTACCCGAATGCCCCCATGACTACAGCCTTGTCCTCTGAGGTCAGGGGCATTTGGGAAGAATCTAGGAATTTCTCCCAACTCTCTGAAGCCTCCTTGGCCCTAACACCTATGAATGTTTTGGGCTCATCCACTGTGAAGCTGCTCAGGGCTTTGGAGCCCAGTACTTTGCACTTGACGATCTGCTGTCTGAGATGTGGGTCTCTGTATATGTACCTGCACATCTATAAGAACATACATGTACAAGTGTGTACAAAGATAGTGGGGAGCACAAATTAGGGCTCACTTGATATCCATAGGGTCCAGGGCCAGGAGAAGAAGACAACTCCATGACACAAATCACTGTTGCTTGCCTCAGCAGCTGATGCTTCAGTTTGCAGAGTGACACTGGAGACATCGGCAGGGATCAACTTCAGTCTGGAAGGAGGAAAAGGGAGACAAATCTTTCAATTTTAATGGGATTTTCAAAGATGTGCCAGGTATTGTCTGTTGGCACTCTGCGACATTCCCATTCCCATTCCCTCTCCTGTACTGCTGGGGCTGGAAGCATTGAGATTACATTTCTCAGACTTGCTTGCCAATGTGACCTCTCTGCATGAAATTTGGAAGGGAGAAGGGAGTTAGAAACCATACTTTTCCTCTAGCAGGAAGAGTAGGCAAGTAGCTTTCAGCAGATGTGAGTTTTGTTTTGTTTTAATTTTATTTAAGTATAGTTGATTTACAATGTTGTGTTAATTTCTGCTGTAAGCTGATGTGAGTTTTGCAGCACCTGCTAGACTCCTTGCTATGCTAATCACCCAACCACCCTGGGGCCATGGGACACCTGTGCTGTCAGCAACGGTTTTCTGCAGTTTTTTGACCTCTGGGTCTCAGAAAAAACTTCCTGACTTTCTGTACCACGGTGATCCTGAAAGCGAGTGGTGGCTCCTGACCTGTGCTCCTCCATTCTCTTTCTCACTTCCAGGAATGATGACAACCAGAGTGCCCTGGAAGCCATGTTGAAGAGGGCAGAGATGCCAACAGCCTCGATCTATATGGAGGAACACCACCGGCCCATATGGACTACCCATGGTTGATTCTTATGTGAGCAAGAAAGGGATTGTGTCTGAGCCATTAGATTTTCCGTCTAATTATTCCAGTAGTTTGGCTTACCCAGACTAATACAAGAGTTGTAGTGTGTATCTAGTTACTGGTAGTCCCTGGGGTTTGTAGACAGGCAACTGTGCTTACAAATAGTGTCTGACCATCAGAGAGACCCCTGTGGGTCCGTTTTCCCCAGAGTGGTGCCTGCATGGGTATGCAGACCTATGAGGAGAGCTATTGGGGTTGGCCCAAAAGTTCGTTTGGGTTTTTCTGTAACATGGAAAAACCCGAACAAACTTTTTGGCCAAGGCAATATTTTGACCTTTTGACCTGGGCTCAGTACAGCTGGGTCCTCTTGGGCAGCTGAGACCTGTGTTCAGTACAACATGGAAGACAAGGAGGCCTGGAATGGAGATCACCCTGGTGGTTCTTATAAAGTCTTAAATAATCCATCATTGAACAATGCCCATTCCTTTACTATTCTCTTCCCCCAGAAGCTCCTGTGCAACAGAGGGAGGGAAGGAGGAGAGAGGCACATTGGCTGGGAAGTCAAGTGGAATAGGTCCCAGTCTCAGCCTGTTAACAACTCCCTGAAGCGTCCTCTCCCTCCATGGGCCTCAGAGTCTTCAACCCCAGAAGGGAATTAGTGAGGGGTCCCAGTGAGATCAGAGAGCACCTCAATCCTACTCCTCATCCCTGACTCACTATCTGTGTCTCCATGTGTGTGTGTGTGTGTGTGTGTGTGTGTGTGTGCGTGTGTGTTCCAAGCAGAAGTCATAGCTGCTAAACCAGAGGGTCCGTAAAACCTTATTTGGACTCAAAGTGTGTTCTGAGGACCAGCATATTAGCACCACCTGGGAGCTTGTTAGAAATTCAGACTATCAGGGCCCCCCACAGAACTACTGAATCAGAATCTGCAATTTAACAAGATCCCGAGGGGAACCCTATGTAAATTCAAGTCTAAGATGTACTGCTCCAGAGGACCGGGGAAAAGACAAACCACCTTGAAAAAAGAATGGGATCTGGAGTCAGGAGACCTAAATTCTAGTTTGAGTTCTGCCACTTACTTGCTCCACACAATTCACCAAGACATGTAACCATCCAGATCCTTTTCTTAAATGAGGATGTGCTCATGACTACTGAATGGTATAGAGGTCAACGGTATGCATTCTGGAGCCAAACCGCCTAATCTTAACTCTTTACTTCATTTACTAGCTGTGAAGCTTTGGATAACTCACTTGACATCTGAATGCTTCAGTCTCCCGATCTAGAAGGTATGGTATAATAATAGTGAGGGATTCTACTAATAATTTTAAATTAGAAATGAATATAAATAACATAGCACAGTGCCTGGCATAGTCTAAGTCCACAGTACATATTATTATACTCTGGCTTATTACAACATCCTTCAATAACAGAAAGAGACCTTGAAAGTAGAATCATCATCAGCTAGCTGAAGTCTTCCTCCTTTGGGGTTTATTGTGGTACACAAACTTCTCAACTAACTGACACAGTCATCCAAAGACTGAAGCTCTAACCTCTGTGCCACCTGACAGTCATGGGATTGGCTTCATGCCACCATTTTGGAGCCATCAACCAGTTCCCCGGGGTGGATTCCCATTTTGTCTATTCCAGCCCCATTCACTCTGCACACTCTCCTGCCTGTGGGAAATCTGCAGAGGCAGCGGCACAGACAGCAATGCAGTGCAGCAGGAGATGAACACTTGCAACTGGCCTTCCCTTTCCTACAGGAACTCACGCAGTTCAAAGAGCAGAACGTCATCAAGGCACTGCTTGATGGACCTGTCACCTCAGTCACTGCAGGGAAGACTTCCAGGAAGAGGCGGGTACCAGGGACCCTCAGCAGAACCCTGCACCGCAGCAAGAAAGCAAGCTCCCTCAGCTGCCGCCCACTGCAAGCACTCAGGACCTCTGCTCCTCGGAGGTGGGAAAATCACAGCAGTGCCCTCCGGCTGCTGCTCCTCAGGTCTGCAACCTCCTCACAAACACCAAGCAAGTGTACTGCTGGGGGCAGAGTCAGACTGTGCTCATGAGGTCCACCCACTGGGATGGTTGAAACAAACCAACCTCAGAACCTACAGCAACAGTATGTTCGGGTTCCGCAAGACCACCCTCAGGCTTGAAGATTCCCTAGAAGGACTCGGGACTCAGAAAAGCTGAGTTAGTTCTTTTCAGAGTCTGTGAGTCCCGCTGAGCTGTAATATACAGAATTATTATTTTTTTTAAAGAAATTTATTTATTCATATATTTGGCTGCACCAGGTCTTAGTTGCGGCATGCGGGCTCTTTAGTTGCGGCATGCGGGCTCTAGTTCCCTGACCAGGGATCGAACCCGGGCCCCCTGCGTTGGGAGCATGGAGTCTTAACCACTGGACCACCAGGGAAGTCCCATACACATAGTTAGGATTTATGACAGTGAAAGTAAAATCAGCAAAGGCAAAAGGTGCAGGGGTGAAGTCCAATGGAAACCAGTGGTGAGATCCAGTTGTCCTCTCCCAAAGGAGTCACATGGACGATGCTTAATTCTCCCAGAAATGATGTGTGACAACACATGCAAAGTGTTGCCAGTCAGGGAAGCTCACCCATGCCTAGGGGTCCAGAGATTTGACTGGAGGTCAGTCATGCAGGCATGCAGCGTCCACGTGACTCACTTTAGCTACTCGGTCTACAGCCCCCAGATGTCAAACTAATACAGCACAGCCGAGGGCCTCAGACATACAAAACAGACCCTCACCATACGTCACACCACTAGCATGAACCACCTGGTCAGGTGGAACAGAGGTGCCTGGATTACAGAAATACCCTACTAGGCACAACACGCCAGGGTCTTTGTGGTGCTCCCCCAGGAGTGGGACAAGGACCAGTCTTCCCGAGACAGGCTTTTCCTTGGAACGTAAGGGCTTGAGTAACCTGGGCCTGCTGGGGTTACACTTTACAATGAATTTTAACTTAATTAGAGGCCTCACTGCCATTTAAAAAAATGTTTTCAGGGAATTCCTGGCGGTCCAGTGGTTAGGGCTCTGTGCTCTCACCGCCAAGGGCCCGGGTTCACTCCTGGGCCCTGGGCAAAAAAAAAAAAGAAGTTTTCAGTGGTGACCCTGGGCAAGGCTGGTGGCGAAGGGGAGGGAAGCACACGGTGCAGGAAGGAGAGCATTGGCACCAGCACGCCCCCTAGTGTTGGGGAGAGGACAGCAGAAACTGCCACGGTAACCAAGCAGGACCCTATAGGCCTTCCCGGGACAGACCCCTCCCATGTCCTCCATCTGCTTCTCATCTGTAGAAACACTTTAGCCTCCTTGGTCTTCCCCAAGTTTCAAAGAATAATTTAATCAGAGAAGTGAGAAAATGCAGAAACAAAGGAAAACAGTCAAGCAAGACAAAATAATAGTTTAGCCATTAAACAAAGTCAAGGACCTTTAGTTCCTCCCCAAGGGCTATAGATAATATTCGGAGCCATATCCTGTGAGCTGTTTTGCAGATACTGAAACCCCCATCAGGTGGAAGACGTTAACTGCATGCTGAATACACGCACGGAGACCCCAGACTGGTTGGAAGCAGAAGGCTGATGAGGTTGACTCCCCAATTACCTCACCACCAACCAATCAGAAGAATGTCCATGAGCTGATCACACATCCCCCAACCTCCTGCCTCACTCTGTCTTTAAAAACCCTTCCCTGAAAGCCATTGGGGAGTTCAGGCCTTTTGAGCACTAGTTGCCTGGACTCCTTGCTTGGCGCCCTGCAGTACACGCTGTACCTTCCTTCACCACGACCTGGTGTCAGTACATTGGCTTTATGGGGTGTGGGTGAGTGGAACCAAGTTTGGTTTGGTAATACCACCACTTACCAGGTGCCTGCCTTAGGGCACATTCTGGGCTGGGGGCGCTAGAGATGTTCCTTTAAACAATCCTGATAGCCCGGTGGGATGTGTGGTCTTTAGCTATGACGTAGAAGAGGCCCAGAGGGCCGGTAAGTGGTGGAGCCAAGCCTTCTCTTCTATGGATCGGTAGATCCCAACAGCTGGGCGCAGTGCGGGCTGGAAGAACACCTTGGCATGTTTCTTGGTTCCTGGATGCCCAAGTCACACTAGGAGATGCTGGCACGGCATGAGCAACAACTGCACGCCCTTCGCCAGCCCCTTCTCCTTCTGTGAAAGCACTCATCCCTGCAGAGTCAGGATATGGGGAGCGTCTGACCAGGGCCAATGACCAGGTCTTTCTGCAGCTGGGGGTTTCTCTACTGTCCTCAGAACACTGTCATACTAACTCTATGAACTTTCTCCTGCCTCCTGACAGTGGTGTTAGAAAAACTTATCAGGTCACCTCTCTTCTGGAAATGAATAGGTTAGGATCCCTAAACCTGGCCAACATTTGAGAAGGTACAAAGAATCACAGTGGGGGGCAAGTCCCCAGTCACGTGCCTGACAGAAAACAGACCCTTCTCCCGGGACTTCTACACAAGACTGGGACAGAGGCACTTCCCAGGAGACCTCCAGGTTGTAGATTTGGGCAATGATTCATCCAACCAACCTGGGAATATCACACATGCCACCACCTCCTCAGAGGGGAAAGGGAAAGGCAGGGAGAAAGCAATATGTTCAGACGGAAGAGTAAATAAATGTATGTTGGATTCCATGACTGCTTTTGTCACTTGCTTCTCTCAACAGTGCCTGGCACCTGTTGGCTGTAGCACAGAAGGAATTGGGTGTACTGAGCCCAGACCCTGCCTTGCCCAGCCCAAGGAGTTCTGCTTGGTGAACAGGCAGGTACCACAAGCACACGGCACACACTTGGCCTCTTTCCCCAGACCCCGACAGGGAACAGAAAACTTTCCTCAAGGGCACTACAGGACTTTTAGCAGCCCTTGTTGCCACTGGCTGGCATCGTCAGACAGACAGCTCTCCCCCAACTTTATGCTGTGCTGTGCTTTCAAACCGGCAAAGCCCAGATTCTCCAAGGATCCCCAAGGTCCCAGAAACCGGAGTTCCTCGATTTATTTCAGGAGAGTCAGGCATCATGGTTTCCTCCTCATTTGTGCATGCTGCCTGCCCTGCAGCCCACCTCCCAGCCCCTCCTCCATGCTGCTTCCCCGACTGAGCCTGAACCCTGCTCTCTGACCCCTGGCCTGAGACCAGAGCCCGGCTCCGACGGCTCCACCCCGCGCCCAAGATGGCCGCGCCCACGTGCCGCCACAGAGGCAGCAGGCACGACTACCGGTTTCTTATTCTGAGGCTCTAAAGAAAGAGGAGAGCGTGGCTTTGGAAGATGGAGGGGCGGGAACTCCCCCGGGAGCACAGCAACAAGGAGGCCCGGCCGCGCGGGAGAACGGACTGGGAGAGCGGGCCTCGGCCTCGGAGGCGGCGGACGCGGATCGCCACGACAGTCCGCGCGGAGCCCGCTCGCCTCCCGCCGCCCGAGACGCCTCCCCAGCCTCTCGTACGACTCGTCGCGGAAAATGCTCGCCCGCTCTCGTCGCTCCATCTAACCTCAGAGGGAGCCACGTCAGAATCCTTTGTCCCCGAAAGGCGCCGTGTTGTTGCCCATTGGCTGTGTTGCCCCCCGCCCCCAAAGCCCGCTCCTGCGCGTGCACAGCGTCCGGGCTCCCGGGGCGACGGCGAGCGGAAGTGCTCTGCTGACCCCGAGGGCGGTGCGAGTTGACGCTTGCGGTTGTTATCTGCCCTGAGACCTGGGGTTCCAGGAGGTGGAGTAAGGGGAGGCGGAGCTGGGGATGGGCTGGATGGGGAGGTCGGAGGGGCCTTGGGCAATGAGGTCGCGCCCCTGGGGGGGTTGAGTGACAGGGCCGTGGTGGTGCGGGGAGGGGGCGGGGCTACGGGGGGTCAGCGAGTGATTTGATCCATTGCTTGATTCATTCAGCGACCGTTTACTCAGTGCCTAGTAAATGCGGGGCACCCCTGTGTTTCACAGTAGTCTGTTCAGAATAGCCCTGTGAGTAGGTACTACGATGCTCTTTGTTTTACAGAGAGAAAGCAAGAACAGAAAGGCTGGGAAACCTAACCAAAGTCACACAGTGAAGTGGAGGGATCCTTTTTCTGTTTTCGTTTTTTCGGCATAACGCTTATGCCTTTCCAACAAACACACCCTAAATTTATCCCTTTGCTGGCTCACTGTCTCTCCCCTGCTAAGAGTATGGCTCCGCAAGATGGGGGAGCTCTGAAGTTTTGTTCACGTAGAACAGTAGAACCCGTAGAACAGTAGAACAGGCACACAGTAGGCCCTGACCTCTTGTTAAACGAATAAAAGCGGCAGAGCAGGCGGTCAGCTTCGTTCCAGAGCCCAGAGCTTATCGGGCGGTAATTGAGCTCTTACTGAATGTCAATTCTTAAAACTAGAGTGAGGCACTGTGCCTTCTGGTGGCAAGGAAAACTTTGGGGTTTTCCTCAACTTGGCTCCATCATGGAGGTTGCTAATTGCATCGCCTGTGTGGTCATTGCCTTTCCGGGGTCAGGGTTCATAGCTGAGCCCACGGCTCAGCAGCTTCAGACACCAGCTGATCTGCCATGGGCTTCCTTAGTTAGACTACAGAAGACCCAGTCTGAGGCCTCAGAAGGAGGTGCGCTCCCCGGGTCAGAGGCAGAGACATGGTCCTGAAGTGATGGTCCCAGCAAAGGTACCTTTGCCTTTGAATCCTCGGGTCCTGCCTCCTTAGAAATAAAATAGCTCCTCTGAGGGGAGTTGGAAGAGGAGCGCCAGCCCAGACCCCAGGGGCAGAGGGGGAAGGCTCACAGGACAGACCCAGATGCTCTGGTTAGAGGGAAGGGGCTCACAGGATAGCAGGTCCTAGAAGAACTGGACCTGCAGTGCCCTCTGTGCCTTCCTTCAGCTGAGAGAGAGCAAGGCTGACTCGGTGACTCAACTTCTAGCCACCATCAAGAGCTGTTGGTTAGTTGAACCCCTGTTGATGGTGGTCAATTGAACCCCTATTGGAGGAGAGGGATGAAGGTTACAGACGGATGGCGGGACGCTGCCCTGCTGTAGTGCCTGCAAAGGCAGGATCAGGCTGGAAAGATTGACTACCTGCCTCACGGGACTTTCTCCACTCCTGACACATTTGTGCACACATCATTATAGTCCCCTCTTGTGCCATGGGCTATTTTGTTTGTTTGTTTGTTTGTTGTTTGTTTTTGGCCGCCCCGCGCGGCATGCGGGATCTTAGTTCCCCAACCAGGGATCGAACCCGCGCCCCCTGCGGTGGAAGCACATGAGACTTAACCATTGGACCGCCAGGGAAGTCCCCTGGGCTATTTTTGGATTTGAGTCAGTCCCGTAGTATAAACAACCCACTTACCTGTAGCGGAAATGTTGAATCTCCTCTACCCTGACTGGATGACCAAAGAGGTGTCTTTGGTTTCTGTGCGTCTGTGACATTTCGGCGCGGTCTCTAGGTAGGCCATCACCTAGCTCTGCTGCCTCTCATTTTGATGCTAGTAACTGGGTCTGGGAAGTGGCTCATCAAGCTCCATCTTGCTGAGCCCTGTTGTGCTGATCCTAAGGCAGGGATTGCTACAGTAGCAATGGTTAACAAAAGCTCCTTGCTGAAACTGTGTTTTGAACACCGCCAAATAAGGAAGAGCATGGCGATCAAATGGACATAATGGGAAATAAGGAAGTATTGGGGCGGGAACAGGGTGGCGGTGGCCCACTGAAGGGCGGAAGGAGCCTGGCGCAAGGTCAGTGGTTTCCAGCTCCATGTGGAACTGACCAATACCTGGCCCTTAACCTCCCTCTACCCCCCTCCATTCCTCCCTCCTCGCCCCTCCCTTCTGCCCTGTGCTCAGCTCTGGCTTGTCTCCTTCCTCCAGACCACAGCAAGCTGTCCCTGTCCTCCAGACTTTGCTCAGGGTCTATCACCTCCAGGGCTCAGTGTGATAATAGGTGATTTGTAATCATTTCTCCTTTTTATCTTACTAGTAAATGATATTGTGAAAAATGAACAAATGCAAGTACATAAAAGAGGGAAGGTGGAATCACCACTGGAAGGTAAGCAGTGTCAACATTTTCATAAATGCTCTTCTGGACTGCTCTTCCTCAATAAATACATACTGCTTAACAAAGGAGATCACGCTGCACTTGCTTTCTGGTAACCTACTTTTAAATATGTTAAGAGATGAGAACAGGATTGCATTGCATTTTTAAAGCCCATGTGGTCTTTCCCACGTTGTGTGTCTAATTTTTGATCTGAGTCCCCTTTGCTGGAGGTTTAGCTGCTTCCAAATTGTTGAATGGTGGAAACACCTACAGTTAACATCCTTGTAGCCTGTGCTTATTTATGATTGCCTTTTTATGATACATTTCCAGGCATAGAATTCCTGAGAGAAAGGAGATGTCAGGTTGTTAATGGCTTCCGAGGAGATGTCTTTAAACACAAGTCATAAATCTGTCCAGGAAGAGAAAATAAATTCACGTGGAAAACCCGCAGGATGTTAGCCGTGTCCCAGGGGAACAGGCTGGAGCTACCAGGCCACGTGTCCAGATCATCCCCGCTGTGGGGCAAGAGTGATTGTTATTAAGCTGGTGATGGTGGTCTCATGGCTGTAGGCACTGATCTCGACCCTCCTAATTCTGCCTTCGTAGATCTCCATCCTTTGTCAGGGCAGAGCCAGATGGCCGTGTCCCAGGTGAGTTCCTAATTTACCCCCTACTTTGTTTCCAGTGAATTTGAGGCAGCAATTAGGAAATTATATTGCAGCCTTGAAAAATCTGTCAGTCCCCCTCGGCTCTGGCTGTTTTCTGTTCAACCTG
The DNA here is from genome assembly GCF_028021215.1 of Eschrichtius robustus. NCBI lineage: Eukaryota > Metazoa > Chordata > Mammalia > Artiodactyla > Eschrichtiidae > Eschrichtius > Eschrichtius robustus. Next base: position 43,430,154 of record NC_090845.1, read on the forward strand.
TCATCCACCTCAGGTTCTCCAATCCTTCCCCTCCCCAGCAAAAAAAAAAAAAAAAAAAAAAAAGGGGGGGTGTAGAATGAAAGACACCTCTCAACTACTTCCCTTTGGGAACTGCACTTCATCTTTTCCTCTTTTCCTTCTCAGAGAAGATTGTTTACATACATAGACTTACCTTCCTTCCAGTTTACTTTTTTCTTTTTAATTAGGGAAAATAAGGAAAATAAATCGATGCTTAATGTTTTAAAATGCATATAAAAATACTAGCCCAATCATCTGTATTCCTTCTCCACCCAGTACCTCATTCTTCCTCAGAGATGCCCACTTTTAACATTTTGATGATAAGGCACTGTAGATGCATTTACATCAGTGTAATTAAGTGAAAATAGACGTATGTGTAACATGTTTTTGCACAAATGCCATCACATTCCCATACCCATCTTGCTTTCCCCACATGATTATATCCTGGGTGTTGTTTCTCATCAATACAGAAAGATTATTTCAGTTCCTATTTCGTGGTATGGATGTATCATTTAACTATTTCTCTATTCGTAGATATTGGGGTTTTTATTCATTTTTTTTTTTTACTATTATAAACAGTGCCTCATGAACAGCTTTCTAAGTATCTATAAGCTCAGTAGTGTAAGTGTTGTGGAGGGTTCACATGGAAATCAGATTGCTGAATAAAAGCCTGGAAAATTGGATCACAGAAATTATCTGGTCTTTGAAAATTAATGAAAGTAGTAATTATGAAGGATTTGGGAGTACAAATTTAAATGTAAGATGAAAAGGCACCCAATTCATTTTATGAAGCCACTTAAATTTGATGAAGATACTACAAAAAAGAAAATTATAGACCAGCTTCGCTTAAGAATATGAATGCCCAAAATTTTAAAATATTCTGCATAGAACAGTAATAAATTGAATTACACATTTTTTAAAGTAATGCATGCACAGGGTAAAAATTTCAAGCAAAAGCTTTGTTCAAGAAAAGGTAAAAAATAATTCTCCCTCTCACTCTGTCCCCATGTCTCCTTCTTCAGTGTTTCATACATTCTTCCAGAGATAATGTATGCAACTCTATCTAGATATATGAATCTCTTAAAAAAATTTTTTTTTACAAATTAAAACACATTCTGGTCCTTGTCTTAATGATCATTCCATTGCAGTTGTACATAGCTTATCCCAGGGATTCTGAACTGTGGAACTATCGCCATTTTGGGCCAGATTATTCTTTGTTGTTTGGGACGGTCCTGTGCATTTTAGCATGTATAGCAGCATCCCCGGCCTCTATCCGCTAGATGCCAGTAGCACTCCCTCCCCCAGTTTTGACAACCAGAATGTCTCCCAACATTGCCAAATGTCTCCTGGGGGACAAAATTACACAAGGTTTCAAACCAGTGGTCTACCTTATTTACAAAAATAGCCACTTGATATTCTACTGGATGGAAATGCCATTTATTATTTACCTTTCTCCTAGTGATGTATATTTAGGATACTTCTAGGCTTTTGCTACCATAAACAACATAGCAGTGTATATCCATGTACATTCCAGTTGTATGCATGTGAGTATATCTTTCTAGAAGTGACATTTCTAGGTCAGTGGCTACACACATTTTGAATTTTGATTTAAGATTGTCAAATTGCCCTCCAAATAGCATGTAGCAGTTTGTACTCCTGGCAGCAATATGATGCCTTTTCCCATAAACAGGCAATCACAGTGATTTTTGCCATTGTGAGGGGAAAAAAGAGTGGTGCATTTTAATTTGCATTTCTTGAATTGAGTGTCTGTTCATATTTTTAAATGCCATTTGCACTTTTTCCTTTCAGATGATTATTCTAAGTTGTTTGCCCATTTTTCTCTTGGGTGTGGAATTACTTTGATTGCTGATTGCTAGCTCTTTATGTTAACTTAATAAGTAAATTAGACCTCTATCATGTATGTTGTAAATATTTTTTCATGGTTTCTCATTTGACTGGGTTTACGTATCTTGGAGAGTAGACACTTAAATTTTTAAAATGTGGTCTAATTTCACAATCTTTAGTGGCTTCTAGATTTCATGTATTGCTTCAAAAGGTTTTTGTGAGTCAAGATTATAAAAATGTCATTTCAGTTATGGGGAAAGGAGTGGTTAATGAATGATGGTGGCACAACTGAGTTTCCATCTGGATGGAAACAAAGCTAGACTCTTCTACATCATATGAAAGTAAAATGCCAGATTGATTAAAGAACTACATATATATTTGAGAAATTAGATGAAAATTTAAGAGGATATCTCTGTAACCTTTCTCAATGAAAGAAAGATTTTTTTAAACATCTTTATTGAAGTATAATTGCCTTACAATGGTGTGTTAGCTTCTGCTTTATAACAAAGTGAGTCAGTTATACATATACAATATGTTCCCATTTCTCTTCCCTCTTGCATCTCCCTCCCTCCCACCCTCCCCATCCCACCCCTCTAGGTGGTCACAAAGCACTGAGCTGATCTCCCTGTGCTATGCGGCTGCTTCCCACTAGTTATCTATTTTACATTTGGTAGTGTATATATGTCCATGACACTGTCTTACCCTGTCACATCTCACCCCAACCCCTCCCCATATCCTCAAGTCCATTCTCTAGTAGGTCTGTGTCTTTATTCCCGTCTTGCCACTAGGTTCTTCATGGCCTTTTTTTTTTTTTCCCTTAGATTCCGTATATATGTGTTAGCATACTGTATTTGTTTTTCTCTTTCTGACTTACTTCACTCTGTATGACAGACTCTAACTCCATCCACCTCACTACAAATACCTCCATTTCATTTCTTTTTATGGCTGAGTAATATTCCATTGTATATATGTGCCACATCTTCTTTATCCATTCATCTGTCGATGGACATTTAGGTTGCTTCCATGTCCTGGCTATTGTAAATAGAGCTGCAATGAACATTTTGGTACATGACTCTTTTTGACCTATGGTTTTCTCAGGGTATATGCCCAGTAGTGGGATTGCTGGGTCGTATGGTAGTTCTATTTGTAGTTTTTTCAGGAACCTCCATACTGTTCTCCATAGTGGCTGTATCAATTTACATTCCCACCAACAGTGCAAGAGTGTTCCCTTTCCTCCACACCCTCTCCAGCATTTATTGTTTCTAGATTTTTTGATGATGGCCATTCTGACCGGTGTGAGATGATATCTCATTGTAGTTTTGATTTGCATTTCTCTAATGATTAATGATGTTGAGCATTCTTTCATGTGTCTGTAGGCCATCTGTATATCTTCTTTGGAGAAATGTCTATTTAGGTCTTCTGCCCATTTTTGGATTGGGTTGTTGGTTTTTTTGTTATTGAGCTGCATGAGCTGCTTGTAAATCTTGGAGATTAATCCTTTGTCAGTTGCTTCATTTGCAAATATTTTCTCCCATTCTGATGGTTGTCTTTTGGTCTTGTTTATGGTTTCCTTTGCTGTGCAAAAGCTTTTAAGTTTCATTAGGTCCCATTTGTTTATCTGTGTTCTTATTTCCATTTCTCTGGGAGCTGGGTCAAAAAGAATCTTGCTGTGATGTATGTCATAGAGTGTTCTGCCTATGTTTTCCTCTAAGAGTTTGATAGTGTCTGCCCTTACACTTAGGTCTTTAATCCATTTTGAGTTTATTTTTGTGCATGGTGTCAGGGAGTGTTCTAATTTCATACTTTTACATGTACCTGTCCAATTTTCCCAGCACCACTTATTGAAGAGGCTGTCTTTTCTCCACTGTATATGCTTGCCTCCTTTATCAAAGATAAGGTGACCATATGTGTGTGGGTTTATCTCTGGGCTTTCTATCCTGTTCCATGGATCTATATTTCTGTTTTTGTGCCAGTACCAAACTGTCTTGATTACTGAAGCTTTGTAATATAGTCTGAAGTCAGGGAGCCTGATTCCCCCAGCTCCATTTTTCGTTCTCAAGATTGCTTTGGCTATTCGGGGTCTTTTGTGTTTCCATACAAATTGTGAAATTTTTTGTTCTAGTTCTGTGAAAAATGCCAGTGGTAGTTTGATAGGGATTGCATTGAGTCTGTAGATTGCTTTGGGTAGTAGAGTCATTTTCACAATGTTGATTCTTCCAATCCAGGAACATGGTATACCTCTCCATCTATTTGTATCATCTTTAATTTCTTTCATCCGTGTCTTATAATTTTCTGCATACAGGTCTTTTGTCTCCTTAGGTAGGTTTATTCCTAGATATTTTATTCTTTTTGTTGCAATGGTAAATGGGAGTGTTTTCTTAATTTCACTTTCAGATTTTTCGTCATTAGTGTATAGAAATGCAAGAGATTTCTGTACATTTATTTTGTATCCTGCTACTTTACCAAATTCATTGATTAGCTCTAGGAGTTTTCTGGTAGCATCTTTAGGATTCTCTATGTATAGCATCATGTCATCTGCAAATAGTGACAGCTTTACTTCTTCTTTTCCGATTTGGATTCCTTTTATTTCTTTGTCTTCTCTGATTGCTGTGGCTAACACTTCCAAAACTATGTTGAATAATAGTGGTGAGAGTGGGCAACCTTGTCTTGTTCCTGATCTTAGTGGAAATGGTCTCAGTTTTTCACCATTGAGGACAATGTTGGCTGTGGGTTTGTCATATATGGCCTTTATTATGTTGAGGAAAGTTCCCTCCATGCCTACTTTCTGCAGGGCTTTTATCATAAATGGGTGTTGAATTTTGTCGAAAGCTTTCTCTGCATCTATTGAGATGATCATGTGGTTTTTCTCCTTCAATTTGTTAATATGGTGTATCACATTGATTGATTTGCGTATATTGAAGAATCCTTGCATTCCTGGGATAAACCCCACTTGATCATGGTGTATGATCCTTTTAATGTGCTGTTGGATTCTGTGTGCTAGTATTTTGTTGAGGATTTTTGCATCTATGTTCATCAGTGATATTGGCCTGTAGTTTTCTTTCTTTGTGACATCGTTGTCTGGTTTTGGTATCAGGGTGATGGTGGCCTCGTAGAATGAGTTGGGGAGTGTTCCTCCCTCTGCAATATTTTGGAAGAGTTTGAGAAGGATAGGTGTTAGCTCGTCTCTAAATGTTTGATAGAATTCACCTGTGAAGCCATCTGGTCCTGGGCTTTTGTTTGTTGGAAGGTTTTTAATCACAGTTTCAATTTCAGTGCTTGTGATTGGTCTGTTCATATTTTCTATTTCTTCCTGGTTCAGTCTCGGCAGTTTGTGCATTTCTAAGAATCTGTCCATTTCTTCCAGGTTGTCCATTTTATTGGCATAGAGTTGCTTGTAGTAATCTCATGATCTTTTGTATTTCTGCAGTGTCAGTGGTTACTTCTCCTTTTTCATTTCTAATTCTATTGATCTGAGTCTTCTCCCTTTTTCTCTTGATGAGTCTGGCTAATGGTTTATCAATTTTGTTTATCTTCTCAAAGAACCAGCTTTTAGTTTCATTGATTTTTGCTATTGTTTCCTTCATTTCTTTTTCATTTATTTCTGACCTGATCTTTATAATTTCTTTCCTTCTGCTGGCTTTGGCGTTTTTTTGTTCTTCTTTCTCTAATTGCTTCAGGTGCAAGGTTAGGTTGTTTATTGGAGATGTTTCCTGTTTCTTGAGGTAGGCTTGTATTGCTATAAACTTCCCTCTTAGCACTGCTTTTGCTGCGTCCCATAGGTTTTGCGTCGTCGTATCTCCATTGTCATTTGTTTCTAGGTATTTTTTGATTTCCCCTTTGATTTCTTCAGTAATCACTTCGTTATTAAGTAATGTATTGTGTAGCCTCCATGTGTTTGTATTTTTTACAGATCTTTTCCTGTAATTGATATCTAGTCTCATAGCATTGTGGTCGGAAAAGATACTTGATACGATTTCAATTTTCTTAAATTTACCAAGGCTTGATTTGTGACCCAAGATATGATCTATCCTGGAGAATGTTCCATGAGCACTTGAGAAAAATGTGTATTCTGTTGTTTTTGGGTGGAATGTCCTATGAATATCAATTAAGTCCATCTTGTTTAATGTATCATTTAAAGCTTGTGTTTCCTTATTTATTTTCATTTTGGATGATCTGTCCATTGGTGAAAGTGGGGTGTTAAAGTCCCCTACTATGATTGTGTTGCTGTCGATTTCCCCTTTTATGGCTGTTAGTATTTGCCTTATGTATTGAGGTGCTCCTATGTTGGGTGCATAAATAATTACAATTGTTATAGCTTCCTCTTGGATCGATCCCTTGATCATTATATAGTGTCCTTCTTTGTCTCTTGTAATAGTCTTTATTTTAAAGTCTATTTTGTCTGATATGAGAATTGCTACTCCAGCTTTCTTTTGATTTCCATTTGCATGGAATATCTTTTTCCATCCCCTCACTTTCAGTCTGTATGTGTCTCTAGGTCTGAAGTGGGTCTCTTGTAGACAGCATATATATGGGTCTTGTTTTTGTATCCATTCAGCCAGCCTGTGTCTTTTGGTGGGAGCATTTAATCCATTTACATTCAAGGTAATTATCGATATGTATGTTCCTATTCCCATTTTCTTAAATGTTTTGGGTTTGTCATTGTAGGTGTTTTCCTTCTCTTGTGTTTCTTGCCTAGAGAAGTTCCTTTAGCATTTGTTGTAAAGCTGGTTTGGTGGTGCTGAACTCTCTCAGCTTTTGCTTGTCTGTAAAGGTTTTAATTTCTCCATCGAATCTGAATGAGATCCTTGCTGGGTAGAGTAATCTTGGTTGTAAGTTTTTCTCCTTCATCACTTTAAGTATATCCTGCCACTCCCTTCTGGCTTGCAGAGTTTCTGCTGAAAGATCAGCTGTTAACCTTATGGGGATTCCCTTGTGTGTTATTTGTTGTTTTTCCCTTGCTGCCTTTAATATGTTTTCCTTATATTTAATTTTTGACAGTTTGATTAATATGTGTCTTGGCGTGTTTCTCCTTGGGTTTATCCTGTATGGGACTCTCTGTGCTTCCAGGACATGATTAACTATTTCCTTTCCCATATTAGGGAAGTTTTCAACTATAATCTCTTCAAATATTTTCTCGGTCCCTTTCTTTTTATCTTCTTCTTCTGGGACCCCTATAATTCGAATGTTGGTGCGTTTAATGTTGTCCCAGAGGTCTCTGAGACTGTCCTCAGTTCTTTTCATTCTTTTTTCTTTATCCTGCTCTGTAGTAGTTCTTTCCACCATTTTATCTTCCAGGTCACTTATCCTTTCTTCTGCCTCAGTTATTCTGCTATTGATCCCATCTAGAGTATTTTTAATTTCATTTATTGTGTTTTTCATCATTGCTTGGTTCCTCTTTAGTTCTTCTACCTCCTTGTTAAATGTTTCTTGCATTTTGTCTATTCTATTTCCAAGATTTTGGATCATCCTTAATGTCATTATTGTGAATTCTTTTTCAGGTAGACTACCTATTTCCTCTTCATTTGTTAAGTCTGGTGTGCTTTGACCCTGCTCCTTCATCTGCTGTGTGTTTTTCTGTCGTCTCATTTTGCTTATCTTACTGTGTTTGGGGTCTCCTTTTCACAGACTGCAGGTTCGTAGTTCCCGTTGTTTTTGGTATCTGTCCCCAGTGGCTAAGGTTGGTTCAGTAGGTTGTGTAGGCTTCCTGGTGTAGGGAACTAGTGCCTGAGCTCTGGTGGATGAGGCTGGATCTTGTCTTTCTGGTGGGCACATCCACGTCTGGTGGTGTATTTTGGGGTGTCTGTGGCCTTATTATGATTTTAGGCAGCCTCTCTGCTAATGGATGGGGCTGTGTTCCTGTCTTGCTAGTTGTTTGGCATAGGGTGTTCAGCACTGTAGCTTGCTGGTCATTGAGTGATGCTGGGTCTTGATGTTGAGATGGAGATCTCTGGGAGATTTTTGCCGTTTGGTATTACGTGGAGCTGGGAGGTCTCTTGTGGACCAGTGTCCTGAAGTTGGCTCTCCCACCTCAGAGGCACGGCCCTGATGCCTGGCTGGAGCACCAAGAGCCTTTCGTCCACACGGCTCAGAGTAAAAGGGAGAAAAAATAGAAAGAAAGAAAGAAAGAGGCTATAATATAGTGAAGTAAAATAAAGCTATTGTAAAGCAAAGCTATACAGACAAAATCTCACCCAGAAGCATATACATATACACTCACAAAAAAAAGGAAAAGGGGAAAAATTAATATATCCTGCTCCCAAAGTCCACCTCCTGAATTTGGGATGATTCGTTGTCTATTCAGGTATTCAACAGATGCAGGCACATCAAGTTGTTTGTGGAGTTTTAATCCGCTGCTTCTGAGGCTGCTGGGAGAGATTTCCCCTTCTCTTCCCTGTTCGCACAGCTCCTGGGGTTCAGCTTTGGATTTGGACCCGCCTCTGCGTGTAGGTCGCCTGAGGGCGTCTATTCCCCGCCCAGACAGAACGGGGTTAAAGGAGCCGCTGCTTCGGGGGCGCTGGCTCACTCAGGCCGCGGGGAGGGAGGGGTACAGAGGAGGCGGGGCGAGCCTGCGGCGTCAGAGGCCGGCGTGACGTTGCACCAGCCTGAGGCGCGCCGTGCGTTCTCCCGGGGAATTTGTCCCTGGATCACGGGACCCTGGCAGTGGCGGGCTGCACCGGCTCCCGGGAGGGGCGGTGTGGAGAGTGACCTGTGCTCACACACAGGCTTTTTGGAGGTGGCAGCAGCAGCCCCAGCGTCTCACGCCCGTCTCTGGGGTCCGCGCTGATCGCCGCGGCTCGCGCCCTTCTCTGGAGTTCGTTTAGGCGGCGCTCTGAATCCCCTCTCCTTGCGCGCAGCGAAACAAAGAGGCAAGAAAAAGTCTCTTGCCTCTTCGGCAGCTGCCGACTTTTTCCCGGTCTCCCTCCCAGCCAGCTGTGGTGCGCTAACCCCTTCAGGCTGTGTTCACGCTGCCAGCCCCAGTCCTCTCCCTGCGATCTGACCGAAGCTGAGCCTCAGCTCCCAGCCCCGCCCGCCCCGGCGGGTGAGCAGACAAGCCTCTCGGGCTGGTGAGCGCTGCTCGGCGCCGAGCCTCTGTGCGGGAGTCTCTCCGCTTTTTCCTCTGCGCCCCTGTTGCTGTGGGATCCGCGCTGTTAGCTGCGGCTCGCGCCCATCTCTGAAGTTCATTTAGGCGGCGCTCTGAATCCCCTCTCCTCGCGCACCAGGAAACAAAGAGGGAAGAAAAAGTCTCTTGCCTCTTCGGCAGCTGCAGACTTTTTCCTGGGCTCCCTCCCGGCTAGCTGTGGTGCACTAACCCCTTCAGGCTGTGTTCATGCCGACAACCCCAGTCCTCTCCCTGCGATCCGACCGAAGTCCGAGCCTCAGCTCCCAGCCCCGCCCGCCCTGGCGGGGGAGCAGAGAAGCCTCTAGGGCTGGAGAGTGCTGGTCGGCACCGCTCCTCCGTGCGGGAACCTCTCCGCTTTGCCCTCCGCACCCCTGTGGCTGCGCTCTCCTCCGTAGCTCCGAAGCTTCCCCCCTCTGCCACCCGCAGTCTCTGCCCGCGAAGGGGCTTCCTAGTGCGTGGAAATCTTTCCTCCTTCACAGCTCCCTCCCACTGGTGCAGGTGCCATCCCTATTCTTTTGTCTCTGTTATTTCTTTTTTCTTTTGCCCTACCCAAGTACGGGGGGAGTTTCTTGCCTTTTGGGAGGTCGGACGTTTTCTGCCAGCGTTCAGTGGGTGTTCTGTAGGAGCAGTTCCACGTGTAGATGTATTTCTACTGTATCTGTGGGAAGGGAGGTGATCTCCGCGTCTTACTCTTCCGCCATCTTCTCTCCTCCGAAAGAAATATTTTTAATGAAATACAAAACCCAGAAACCATACAGAGAAAGACTGTCAGATTAGAGTGCACTAAAATGTTAAAATCTGTACAGTCAAAAGACATTTGAGGCTGAAAGGCAGTGCATATGATACACAGAGGATTTATATACAGAAAATGCAAACTGATGATACAAAAAAGACCAAAAATGTGATAGAAAAATAGAAAGATAGTACAGGCAATCCAAAAAAAAAAGGGGTGATGCCATAAGGGAAGATGTTTACCTTTTCCTTATGGCTCATTTTTATTCCTCCTTTTCTGTTGCATTCCAACAAATGAAACCAGTCTTGGCCCTTCTACTAACTGTTTGCCTTCCAGGTGGAAGTGTGTGTGTGTGTGTGTGTGTGTGTGTGTGTGTACAAAAAAACCCAAAATTTTTGCACGGGTTGTTTTTAATGAAAATATGCTCCTACTATGCATACTCTGCTTTTTTTCATTTAACAAAAATATATCAGACATCCTTTCATGTCAGCCAGTTTTTATAATGGCCGTTTTAGAGTATAGCCATAACAATTTATTTAACCACTCTGTCATCCACCCAGTCCAGATGCAGCTTGTTGACCGTCAGGATTCATTCTTATCAGAAGCAATGTTGCCTGGTGATATAGCTGTCATGCCACCATTATTAGATTCCCAGGAACACAGGACATTGAGGGTCATCTCCCCTGACTTTTTGCTAATACAAATAATGCTGCCTTGACCATCCTTATGGCCATATAAATATTTCAGTAGGATAGAGTCCTGGTTAAAATAAGAGGAAAAAAATGTAATAGGTACTGCCAAACTACCTGTCAACCAGCCTTCTGTGAGAGTCCTCATGTTCCTATATGAGGACCAGTGGCTCATGAACAGTGAGCCACTCGTGAACAGTGGCTCTTCTCTATCTTTTGAATGTTTACCAACCTTATAGGTAAAAGACAGTATCTTACTGTTTAATTAGCATGTATTTGAACTTTAACGAGGTTTACAATCTATTTGTATGTTTATGCTTATATTTTTGTTGCTATGAATCTTTTGTCCATTCTATTGAGTTGTCTTTTCTTAACTGACATCAAAAAGTCTAGGGTAACAATCCTAGAAAGAGCACTGCTGCATTAAAGAGTATTTGCGACATACATTTTGATGTATATTAACCTGTTGCTCCACCCCCTCCCCCCCCCAAAGGCAATAAATAGTTTATCACTTCTTTGGTGTTTTTCTACACACTTGACTGCAGTAGGTATTATCAACCTGTTTAATGTTTAAGAAGCTGAAGGGTATAAATAAGTCCTGGAGATCTAATGCCCAGCATAGTGATTATAGTCAGCAGTACTGTATTATAAACTTCAAAGTTGCCGAGAGACTAGATCTTAATTGTTCTCACTACAAAAAAGAAATGATAATTGTGTGATGTGATAGAGGTGTTAGCTAGTGCTGCTGGACTGGTGGTAATCATATTGCAAAATATAAATGTATCAAATCAACACATTGTACATCTTAAACTTACACAATGTTATACGTTAATTATTTCTCAATAAGAAAAAGAATCTGAAGGGTGATAAATGGTATACTATTATAAATTTATTTCACATTCCTCCAGTTATACTGTATTAGGTTGTGGTCTCTTTCTTAAAGATTTGTTAGAATTTTAGTGTATGAAGGAAATTAGATCATTGTTATGTAGCTTACAAATATTTTTACCACTTTGATACTGATGTTTGAGAATTTTTTTTTTTTTTTTTTTTTACCATTTCAAATTATTTTAGTTGTAGCTGATTATGAGGCTGCTGGGAGGGAATGCATATCAGGGAGAACTAAACAGTCATAACTAAGCCAAGCATGTATGTATGTATGTGTGTATGTATGTATGTATGTATGTATGTATGTATTTGAACAATGCTTTCTTAGATCTCTTGGCCGGGCGGGGGGCGCGGGCGGGGAAGCTAATGTATTTCTTTCTCCTAAAATGTTTGCTTACAAAAACTGGGCAAGAGCTCCTTTTTGTCACAGATTTCCAAGGAAATTGGTAAGACTCAATTATGTGAGTTGATTAAAAGCACAAAATATATATTTATACCTTTGGTCAAGGAAGGAGTGACCCTCGGCTGTTTAGTTACTGATGTTAGCCTGATCTGTGCTTGTTCTGTCACATAGCAATGCAGTACAGTTTTATTCTCGTTTCCAAAATAATACAGTCTTTCTGTATATGGCCACATTATTACTCACCATTATCTGTCACCATTCAGATCCTTCCTTATTTTTAGCTAATAAAGTCTTTTTTTTTTTTTTTTTTTTGCAAGCCAGCAAAAGCAAGATTTTAATTCATGGAAACAAGGAGTGGCATGTATAAGATAGAAAAAAGCAACTCTGCATAGTTGCATTTAAGATGTACAAGATCATAGTCAGAGACAAACTTCCTTGGAAATCATTCAGACATCTCCCTAGTGGTACCCTGCATTTTTTTTTTCACACACACACACTGTATTTTATTTTTACAAGAGATAAATAGACTGACACCAAGCGTTGTACATGGATGACCACAACAAAAGCAACAATGATTGCAATTACCAAACATGAAACACACTCCTACTATGTCATAATATTGACAATCAGTCCAGTAATCCTCCACTGTAACAGCTCCTTTACTTTGCAGTGAAAATTGATTTGTATATTCTTTGCCTCTGAGTCCTTGTGGGATTTTTTTTTTTTTAATTCAGACAGAAAGTCACAAAAATTATACTCATCCTCATCAGTTCACTCAGTCCCATGTAATTAATTTTTTTTTTCATCTTGATTTTTGGTAGCACTTTTATGAGTTCATCAGTTTTTCATTAGAGTTCTGAAAATGCTTATTCATTCAGTTCAGCAGTACAGTCAGTTACCAGAAACCTGTACTTGTCAGAGTCTTTTCCATGAATTTCTTGAAGATGAAAGCCTTTTATAGGAACATATTTGCAAAAGCATCAGAGTACACCCAGAACTGTCTGTAAATGACAAAAGACTTAAAAATGACCACTGTTAAAGATTTGATGAAAGTTCATAATAATGCAGTTGACAAGAACATTAGTTATTTCTGAGATATACATTTTAAAGTAATAAGTAGGATTATTACTTATAACATTATACCAGAACATATAAGATTTTTAGAAATTTCATGTAATGTCTGAAACATTTATATTAACATATTTCCAAACATATTTCCATACAAATACAAATATAAGATTTTTAGAAATTTCATATAATGTCTGAAACATTTATATTAACATATTTCCATACAAATACAAATATAAGATTTTTAGAAATCTCATGTAATGTCTGAAACATTTATATTAACATATTTCCATACAAATAACCCAATGAAAGTTTAGTATTATTTGTTTTGTTTGTTTGTTTTTTTTATACTGCAGGTTCTTATTAGGCATCAATTTTATACACATCAGTGTATACATGTCAATCCCAATCGCCCAATTCAGCACACCACCATCCCCACCCCACCGCAGTTTTCCCCCCTTGGTGTCCATATGTCCATTCTCTACATCTGTGTCTCAACTTCTGCCCTGCAAAACGGCTCATCTGTACCATTTTTCTAGATTCCACATACATGCATTAATATACGATATTTGTTTTTCTCTTTCTGACTTACTTCACTCTGTATGACAGTCTCTAGATCCATCCACTTCTCAACAAATGACTCAATTTCGTTCCTTTTTATGGCTGAGTAATATTCCATTGTATATATGTACCACAACTTCTTTATCCATTCGTCTGTTGATGGGCATTTAGGTTGCTTCCATGACCTGGCTATTGTAAATAGTGCTGCAATGAACATTCGGGTACATGTGTCTTTTTGAATTACGGTTTTCTCTGGGTATATGCCCAGTAGTGGGATTGCTGGGTCATATGGTAATTCTATTTTTAGTTTTTTAAGGAACCTCCATATTGTTCTCCATAGTGGCTGTATCCATTTACATTCCCACCAACAGGGCAAGAGGGTTCCCTTTTCTCCACACCCTCTCCAGCATTTGTTGTTTGTAGATTTTCTGATGATGCCCATTCTAACAGGAGTGAGGTGATACCTCATTGTAGTTTTGATCTGCATTTCTCTAATAATTAGTGATGTTGAGCATCTTTTCACGTGCTTCGTGGCCGTCTGTATGTCTTCTTTGGAGAAATGTCTATTTAGGTCTTCTGCCCATTTTTGGATTGGGGTGTTTGTTTCTTTAATATTGAGCTGAATGAGCTGTTTATATATTTTGGAGATTAATCCTTTGTCCCCGTTGATTCGTTTGCAAATATTTTCTCCCATTCTGAGGGTTGTCTTTTCGTCTTGTTTATGGTTTCCTTTGCTGTGCAAAAGCTTTGAAGTTTCATTAGGTCCCATTTGTTTATTTTTGTTTTTATTTCCATTACTCTAGGAGGTGGATCAAAAAAGATCTTGCTGTGATTTATGTCAAAGAGTGTTCTTCCTATGCTTTCCTCTAAGAGTTTTATAGTGTCTGGTCTTACATTTAGGTCTCAAATCCATTTTGAGTTTATTTTTGTGTATGGTGTTAGGGAGTATTCTAATTTCATTCTTTTACATGTAGCTGTCCAGTTTTCCCAGCACCACTTATTGAAGAGACTGTCTTTTCTCCATTGTATATCTTTGCCTCCTTTGTCATAGATTAGTTGACCATAGGTGCGTGGGTTAATCTCTGGGCTTTCTATCTTGTTCCATTGATCTATGTTTCTGTTTTTGTGCCAGTACCATATTGTCTTGATTACTGTAGCTTTGTAGTATAGTCTGAAGTCAGGGAGTCTGATTCCTCCAGCTCCGTTTTTTCCCTCAAGACTGCTTTGGCTATTCGGGGTCTTTTGTGTCTCCATACAAATTTTAAGATGATTTGTTCTAGCTCCGTAAAAAATGCCATTGGTAATTTGATAGGGATTGCATTGAATCTGTAGATTGCTTTGGGTAGTATACTCATTTTCACAATGTTGATTCTTCCAATCCAAGAACATGGTATATCTCTCCATCTGTTGGTATCATCTTTAATTTCTTTCATCAGTGTCTTATAGTTTTCTGCATACAGGTCTTTTGTCTCCCTAGGTAGGTTTATTCCTAGGTATTTTATTCTTTTTGTTGCAATGGTAAATGGGAGTGTTTCCATAATTTCTCTTTCAGGTTTTTCATCATTAGTGTATAGGAATGCAAGAGATTTCTGTGCATTAATTTTGTATCCTGCAACTTTACCGTATTCATTAATTAGCTCTAGCAGTTTTCTGGTGGCAGTTTTAGGATTCTCCATGTATAGTATCGTGTCATCCGCAAACAGTGACAGTTTTACTTCTTCTTTTCCAATTTGTATTCCTTTTATTTCTTTTTCTTCTCTGATTGCCGTGGCTAGGACTTCCAGAACTATGTTGAATAATAGTGGTGAGAGTGGACATCCTTGTCTCGTTCCTGATCTTAGAGGAAATGCTTTCAGGTTTTCACCATTGAGAATGATGTTTGCTGTGGGTTTGTCATATATGGCCTTTATTATGTTGAGGTAGGTTCCCTCTATGCCCACTTTCTGGAGAGTTTTTATCATAAATGGGTGTTGAATTTTGTCAAAAGCTTTTTCTGCATCTATTGAGATGATCATATGGTTTTTGTTCTTCAATTTGTTAATATGGTGTATCACATTGATTGATTTGCGTATATTGAAGAATCCTTGCATCCCTGGGATAAATCCCACTTGATCGTGGTGTATGATCCTCTTAATGTGTTGTTGGATTCTGTTTGCTAGTATTTTGTTGAGGATTTTTGCATCTATATTCATCAGTGATATTGGTCTGTAATTTTCTTTTTTTGTAGTGTCTTTGTCTGGTTTTGGTATCAGGGTGATGGTGGCCTCATAGAATGAGTTTGGGAGTGTTCCTTCCTCTGCAATTTTTTGGAAGAGTTTGAGAAGGATAGGTGTTAGCTCTTCTCTAAATGTTTGATAGAATTCACCTGTGAAGCCATCTGGTCCTGGACTTTTGTTTGTTGGAAGATTTTTAATCACAGTTTCAATTTCATTACTTGTGATTGGTCTGTTCATATTTTCTGTTTCTTCCTGGTTCAGTCTTGGAAGTTTATACCTTTCTAAAAATTTGTCCATTTCTTCCAGGTTGTCCATTTTATTGGCATAAAGTTGCTTGTAGTAGTCTCTTAGGATGCTTTGTATTTCTGCGGTGTCTGTTGTAACTTCTCCTTTTTCATTTCTGATTTTATTGATTTGAGTCCTCTCCCTCTTTTTCTTGATGAGTCTGGCTAATGGCTTATCAATTTTGTTTATCTTCTCAAAGAACCAACTTTTAGTTTCATTGATCTTTGCTATTGTTTTCTTTGTTTCTATTTCATTTATTTCTGCTCTGATCTTTATGATTTCTTTCCTTCTGCTAACTTTGGTTTTTGTTTGTTCTTCTTTCTCTAGTTTCTTTAGGTGTAAGGTTAGATTGTTTACTTGAGATTTTTCTTGTTTCTTGAGGTAGGCTTGTATAGCTATAAACGTCCCTCTTAGAACTGCTTTCGCTGCCTCCCATAGGTTTTGGGTCGTCGTGTTTTCATTGTCATTTGTCTCTAGGTATTTTTTGATTTCCTCTTTGATTTCTTCAGTGATCTCTTGGTTATTTAGTAACGTATTGTTTAGCCTCCATGTGTTTGTCTTTTTTACGTTTTTTTCCCTGTAATTCATTTCTAATCTCATCGCGTTGTGGTCAGAAAAGATGCTTGATATGATTTCAATTTTCTTAAATTTACTGAGGCTTGATTTGTGACCCAAGATGTGATCTATCCTGGAGAATGTTCCGTGCGCACTTGAGAAGAACGTGTAATCTGCTGTTTTTGGATGGAATGTCCTATATATATCAATTAAATCTATCTGGTCTATTGTGTCATTTAAAGCTTCTGTTTCCTTATTTATTTTCATTTTGGATGATCTGTCCATTGGTGTAAGTGAGGTGTTAAAGTCCCCCACTATTATTGTGTTACTGTCGATTTCCTCTTTTATAGCTGTTAGCGGTTGCCTTATGTATTGAGGTGCTCCTATGTTGGGTGCATATATATTTATAATTGTTATATCTTCTTCTTGGATTGATCCCTGGATCATTATGTAGTGTCCTTCCTTGTCTCTTGTAACATTCTTTATTTTAAAGTCTATTTTGTCTGATATGAGTATAGCTACTCCAGCTTTCTTTTGATTTCCATTTGCATGGAATATCTTTTTCCATCCCCTCACTTTCAGTCTGTATGTGTCCCTAGGTCTAAAGTGGGTCTCTTGTAGACAGCATATATATGGGTCTTGTTTTTGTATCCATTCAGCCAGTCTGTGTCTTTTGGTTGGGGCATTTAATCCATTCACGTTTAAGGTAAAAAATTATTTTCTTTCTGCTATTTAGAAATTTCTAATGTCTAGGTAATCAAGTTTGCCAGTCTTTAGCTATATGTCTTCTGAATTTGGGGATGGCTTAGAAAGACTTTTGCCACTCTAGAATTATAAAAACTTTCAACTAGTAATTTTATGGTCATCCTGCACACATTTAAATCTCTGACATATCTGTAATTTATTTTGGAGTTCGGAGTGGGATAGCTAATGCAGCTTTATGGTATGCTTTTTCCCTGCATAAATACCTAGCCAGATTTTGCTAATGACTTCTTTTCTACAGCGATTTGAGATACTTTCATTCTGAACTAAATTCTGACCCTGTGTGTGTAGGATCTGTTAGTGGCTTTTAACTTTCTTCATTTTCATTACTGAAGCATAACACTAAGTATAGCATGAATAAAATTCTTCCTCCTCATTAGGGAAATCTGACCTTGAGTTAACCTGGTTTTAGCTTTGTGTCCCTGGAAACCCAATAATGGTGGAATGACAGCTGTATTACCAGGCATTGTTACTTAGGATCAAAATGACTCTTTTCTTTTTAATCTGTACAAATCAAGCATGTTATTTATATAGCAAGGAAGCACTCATTTATTCTCCATTTAAATACCAGACTTGAGATTTAAGATCACGTTTGGCAGTGTACTGCAGGATGCTAAATAAGACTTCACTCATATCGCTCCTGATTTCTTGATATCTTGTTACGTTTTCCATCATCCACTGGAACAACTAGTTCAGCTTCCTTAACCTAAACTCGAAGCTTCCCGGATGTAAAAGCCAAAATGCGTCTTGATTGGTAAACAAACTGCACCTGGACTGGGAGGACGGTGAATAACTGAAAATAGCTGGTAGGAAGCCACCGATTTGGGTTTTCCTGAGTCCAGTGTAACTCTCATAACTGGGCATGTCCTTTGCCAGGACCTTGGAAGATGTGCCCAGGGGCCTGTTACAAGAGATACTGGTACGTGGAGCAGCTTCCGGCTTCTAAGCCAGATACCGCCTGCACTCGCCAGTGTGGCCCTGTTCCCAGGCACCTCAGGCGGGCAGGGGCAGGTTGAGCGACTGGATTGTACTGAAAACTCCTCTTGCTGGCGTCACTGCCCTTTGGCCCACTGTTTCCTGTCTCGCTCTGCAAAGCTGAGTAAACTGGTGCCACATATGGCCCATGGGGGCCTTGTGGGTGCAAAATGTCTCCTTGAATTTAAGGCCACCAAGGGTGGGTGGGACAGGATGGGATCCAGAATGTAAATAGGTGGATTATTGCTCTCGGATAGGAATCCAGGCACTTAGAGAAGTAAATTCTTATTTGGTGGTGATAAGATCAAATACAGACCTTTCCTTTTTTACCTCAGTCTGCTGACCAGGCCAGATACAGTCCTGTTCTTTGACTCATGATTGATTGGATAATCCGCACTGCTGGTCATGATTGAGTAGCTGTGTTTCGAACTGTTTGTTCTAGATCTACATCCCCTTCAAAGCCTTCTCTGTCAGCCCTAAGCAGAACTGACTTCTCCCTCTTCTGGGTTCCCTGCCCTACCTCTGCCATTGCCTCCTTCCTTTCCTCCCGCCCTTTCATGTATGAGTTTGTAAGTGTTGTTTTTCTCCCTCTACTAGACTAGACTGTATGTAGCTCCTTCAATTCAGGAGGTGTTTGTTTTTATTAACCTTTACATCCTTAGAACTTATCAGCTTGGTCTCCAGTCAAGAAATATGTGTTGGAAGAATGAATTTCCAGGGTAAGATATTTCTAACACTCGATCTCTTTCCCCATAGAGTTTAAAATAATTTTAGTTACATAAGCACCCTATATACTATACTATGTCAAATTGTGGATGGTGAAGAGCGTAAGAACAATTACGTAGAGAAAGGCAATGCAGTGTCTAAAAAGTGCGTGCAGAAACCAGACTGAATGGACTTTAATCCTTAATTCCTACCTGTGTGACCCTGGGCAGGTGACCTCACGCTCTGTGAGCCTTCCTGTCCTCATCTGTCAGGGTTCTCCTGGGTGGTGGGGAGGACTGAAATCTTTCTACATGTGAAGGACGTAGGATGGGCACAGAATGGGCACTTGGTGTAACATACTGTCTCCGTCCACAAGCCAATCACTGGGCTAAAGAGGAATGTGCTGTTGCAGGAAATGTTGACCTTCAGGGATGTGTTTGTGGACTTCACCCTGGAGGAGTGGCAGCAGCTGGACGCCACTCAGAAGAACCTCTGCAGGGATGTCATGCTGGAGAACTACAGCCACCTGGTCTCCGTGGATGAGGGTCCCTCCACAGGGTGACTGGAACGCACCCCCTCGTGTCTCCCTCTCTCTCGGCTGCTGCAGCTCAGGGGCGTCTGGGCCCTGAATGAGTCGGGCCTCAGGCTCACGGTCAAGAATTCATAATGGCGTTTGCACCCTGCACGGGATGTCCGTGCTCTCACCTTCTCTGTGGATGGTCTGCACTGAGGGCCCGCTAGCTGGGCTCACGGGGCAGTCACCGAGGCCAGACCATCTCTGCCCTGCAAGGATGGGCCTCGGTTCCGGAATGCCGCATGTGTCAATAACAAAGTCCTCTGCCATTTCCCCTCAACAGGATTCCTCATGGCCCAACCAGGTAGGATCTTCAGGTTGGGACAAGGAGAAGAGGAGGCCAGGATGGCAGCTGGAGAAAGCCCAACACGGAGGTGTCCAGGTGAGCCTGCGCCGGGCCAGTAGGGCCATGGCGAGGGGACCTGGTGGGTCAGGGAGAGCCTGGCCTCGGGGGCGCGCCCAGGAGTTCTCAGAAACCCCAGACTTGGGGGCACAATTCGGGTCTGATGGAACGAGCTGCTGTGATATCCACACGATGCCCCACCTGCTGCCCCTCTGCAGCCCCTTGTTCTTGGAGTTCAGACAGAGGCAGCCACTGCTGTTCTGTAGATCCCGTCTCCACCTTCCAGCATCTGGGTGGCTAGGGAGACGTGCCCAGCCTTGTCTCCTTCCTCCTCCCTCTCCTTTCTGGAAGCTGTTTGGACTTTCCCCCTCTCTTGGGCATTTGTGTGTGCATCAGAGACAAGCAGATGGAGGGGTGATGTTTCCTCTTTCCTTGGCATACTGTGGGCCCTCGAAGTCTGAAACGCGGAGTCTTTAACCTCAGGGAAATTATCCTACCTGGTTTACTGGAGTTGGGATGGACAAAAAAGCTTTGCTAGTGACCTTCAGCTCTACCAGGCAAGTGAGAATGGTCTCATAGAGATTGTCCTCCAATATTTATAATGATATAATATCAATCCTATACAAACCCTTTAGGAAAATAAGGAGGAAAAAATTCCCAGCAAGTTTTTTAGACCAGCATTACCCTGACACCTGACCAAGAAATTAAAGGGAAAGAAAAGTACAGACCAATAAATTTCATGAATATTGATGTGCAAACCCTTAACAAAATATTTAGCAAATGGAATCCAATAATATTTGAAAATGAATGCAAGGTTAACATTCCGAATTCAATTTAATTAAATATATTAACAGAATAAAGGCAAAAACATATGATCATCTCAATGGCTACAGGAAAATAATGTGGCAAAATTAATATGTTTATGATAAAAAAAAAAAACCCTTAATAAACTAGGACTAGAAAGGAACTTCCCCAATCTGTTAAAGGGCATCTACAAAACGCCAATATCATATTGAATGGTACAAGCCTAAACACTTTCTCTCAAGCTCATTAATTCTTTCCTTGGCTGTAATGAGTCTATGATGAGCCTGGCATCCCTAGGAGTAAGATTGATGGGTGCCAACAGACTTGCTGTTTAATATTACAATCAGAAAAAGGCAAGATTTGGGAATTCCCTGGCCTAACCAGGGACTAACCACTGGACTCCGCACTTCCATTGCAGAGGGCTCGAATTCGATCCCTGGTCGGAGAACTAAGATCCTGCAAGCCAGGTGGTACGGCGAAAAAAAAGAAAATAAAAAGAAGGCAAGATTCAAAGAGAGGAGTCTGAGGGCAAATGCTTCATTAAAAAGTGAGGGTCCCTTGCTGAGTTCCCAGACCTGAGCCAAATTTTAGATCTGGAACCAATTGTCTAGAGAGGTGCCCATGTCCCTCATAGGAAGAACCCTACAACATTGTAGCAAACATAAAATACTTACCTTAGTCCCTTCCCAAAGGAACCTATGGCCATTTATCTGGGTGACTATAGTCACTGGGGAAAAGGGAATATTTTTAGGACTATTGGACACAGCTTTCTGAGTTGACATTAATACCCAGACATGCAAAGCATAACCATGGACCTCCTGTTAAGAGTGGGGGCTTACTGGGTACAGGTGTTACACTGAGTCCGGGCTTAAACCTGATTCACAGTGGCCTGATGCACATGTAGACCCACCCAGTGGTGATTTCCTCAGTCTCCTAGTGTATAATTGGAATTCATATACTTAGAAGTTGGACCATTTACTACCTCTCTCCTCACCTGTAAAGTTTGTTAGCTGATAATTTATGTAACAGTATTTAGTGGTTACAGAGTAAAGAACTATGGAGATAACTTATTTTTATCCAAAAAAATCACATACAGATATTACAATCACAGGATACCCATTTTTAAGATGCAAAACATAGGGCTTCCCTGGTGGCACAGTGGTTGAGAATCTGCCTGCTAATGCAGGGGACACAGGTTCGAGCCCTGGTCTGGGAAGATCCCACATGCCGCGGAGCAACTAAGCCCGTGAGCCACAACTACTGAGCCTGCGCGTCTGGAGCCTGTGCTCCGCAACAAGAGAGGCCGCGATAGTGAGAGGCCCACGCACTGCGATGAAGAGTGGCCCCGGCTTGCCACAACTAGAGAAAGCCCTCGCACAGAAACGAAGACCCAACACAGCCAAAAATAAATAAATAAATTTAACAAAAAAAAAGATGCAAAACATATACTCAAAACCATACACTCAGACAACCACATGGAAAAGGAATAGGGAATACCTAGACATATGTGAAAATGGGGTCATTTTAAGAAGAGAATGGTGTCATATATTAAAGACAAAGCTGAATGGGAAAATGGATTGGAAGACAGAATCAAGTATGCACAAGATCATTTTATTGGTAGTTTCTGCAGACGACATTTAAAAAATTAAAAAATCAATAATCCTACCACTCCAGTGATAATCTGGATAATCTGCTTAATAATTTGGTGTATTTCCTTCCGAGCTTTTTGTTCTGTGTCTACCTATACACACACACCTAAAACAGATACAAATATAAAACAAATATATTTGTATACATATATATATGTGCAAATAATTTTACTCAGCATAAAACTGCTATTTTTCTGCCATCCAGAATCACTGATATAATGGTGCATTATCCATCCTTGATGTATTTTTTTATAATGTAAATTATGTGGTACATTATGTATTTTCACTTAGCCAATTACCATGAACATTTCCCCAAATCCTCACACATGAGAAAATTTTTAATTAGTGCATACTATTCTATCTTATTGATATGTCAGTTTTTAATCAATTGACTATTGGATATTCAATTTATTTTTTTTCTATTTTAAATAATATTGTGTTCAGGGAGATAAGCTGAACATTACTGACTAATAAAATGAGGCATAAATGTAACCGTAAAATGATTACCCTTAAATATTAAGTTGTAAGCACTGTTCCTAAGTGAGGTGTGCCAAAGCTTAATATATGCCTTTTCTGGAAGGGGTTTGCATTTCTGCACTGAAAGTGCTGATGAATATGTGTAAGACCTCCTGTTTGAGCTCCTTTGTTTCAGGGATCATAATGACTCATCCTCTGTCACACCACTTAAGGAAGCAATTTTTCTATTTTGTTTAAGAAGTAAACTGGGAGTTTGCCCTAGCTAGAATTAATAATTTTTGCTTTATATTTTTCTTTCAAAAATGTCATCCACTATTCCACAGTGAACATATCTTGATGATTGCTTGTTTGCAACCTCTGCACCTTTCACACAAAATGTGTGGTATAGACTATGGGACATATTTCTCTCATAATTTCTAACACAGTTTTCTAAACTCATTAAATTCTTTGTTTTTCCTCAGCATAAATACTCTGATAGGCAAGGACATTTAAATTCTTTCTAAAGTCTTTTCCACATCAATATATTCACAGTTTTGCCACTTATGAATTCTCTGGTATACAGTTCTCCATTTGTGTAAGAATTCTGGGTGAAAAATTGATCACATTTATTATATGCTTCTGGAATTATACTTTTGTGCCTTTTATTAAGTTAAATGAACATTAAGTAATATATGAAGAGTTTTTGACATTTTTTGATATTTATAAGGTTACTCCCCAGGATGAATTGATATATAATATAATGAGGTGTAACTAGTGAAATTATCTCACACTAAAGTATATTAATAGGTTTTCTCTCCTGTATGACTTTTCTGATGTTTAATGAGAGTTGACTTCCCACTGAAGGCTTTGCCACATTCTCTGCATTCATAAGGTTTCTCTCCTGTATGAGTTCTGCGATGTACAATGAGAGTTGATTTCACACTGAAGGCTTTGCCACATTCACTACATTCATAGGGTTTTTCTCCTGTATGAATTCTCTGATGTTTAATGAGAGTTGACTTCCTACTGAATGCTTTCCTACAGTCACTGCATTCATAGGGTCTCTCTCCTGTATGAATTCTCTGATGTTTAGTCAGTGGTGACTTTTCACTGAAGGCTTTCCCACATTCATTGCATTTATAGGGTTTTTCTCCTGTATGAGTTCTGTGATGTACAATAAGGGTTGACTTCTCACCAAATGCTTTCCCACATCTTCTGCATTCATAAGGTTTCTCTCCTGTATGAGTTCTATGATGGACAGAGAGGTGTGATTTTCCACTGAAAGTCTTCCCACACATGCTGCATTCATAGGGTTTCTCTCCTGTATGAACTCTCTGATGAACAGAAAGGTGTGACTTTCCCCTGAATCCTTTTCCGCATTTACTGCACTCATAAGGTTTCTCTTTTGTATGAGTTCCCTGATGTTTAATGGGGGTGGGCGTCTCATCAAAGGCTTTCCCATGTTTATTGCACTCAGGTTTTTCACCTGTATGAGTCCTTTGATGTGTAAGGCTGGATTTACCACGTTTGATAGCTTCATAAAATGCTTGTCTAATGTGTGTTTTTTCATGTCTAATTAGGTGATACGAACTCTTAAAAACTTTTGCACATTCACCACATACAAATGGTTTCTCTCCTGTATGAGTTCGCTGATGTTTAATCAGAGTTGACTTCTGGATAAATGTTTTCCCACATTCACTGCATTCATATGGCTTCTCCCCTGTATGAGTCCTCTGGTGTGCAATGAGGGTTGACTTCTGGCTGAAGGTTTTTGCACATTCACAGCATTCATAAGGTTTCTCTCCAGTGTGAGTTCTCTGATGTACAACAAGGTTTGCTTTCTGGATAAACACTTTTCCACATTCAGAACATTTATAGAATTTCTCCCCAGTTTGAATTCTTGGACTTTTATTAAGGGCTTGCTTATGGTGGAGGGCTTTTCCATGTTCATTAGGCTCAAAGAATTTCTCTCCAAGTTGAGCTTTATCATCAAGATTAGAATGGAAGCATAATTTCCAATATGCCTTACATTCATCATATTTCTTTCATACATAGCTTCTACTTTGACTAAGAAAATTTAAATTATGTTTTGAACACTTTCCCCATGAATCATATTTAGGGAGTCTTTGTCTTTCTTACGGAAACAAAGTTTGTGCTTGGATAAATGATTTTTCTGTATGTTATGAATTCTTGGCCACTTCCATCCTTCAGTGTTTCCTTATCAATGGATGCAGCTTGCCAGAGAGGTTTGTCTTGGCTTTCCTTGTGATTATTTATCAGGTTACCAACTTGCCAGAATTCTAGGGAAAAAATGCAGTGAATCATCAAACTTGTAAATATTTCTACTATAATGTTATGGCATAAAATTAATTCATAAATGCCCTGCTGTGAACTCCTATTAATGGACCTGAGCTGATGTGGATGAACCCTCCCTATGCTCCACCACCGCCACCTCCCTCAACTGTAAATACAAAGAAATGCTGGCCCATATTTAACAGAAAATAATTTAATACCCAGTCAAGCTCAAAACCAAGAAAAGAAAGTTTTTAGGTGTCAAAACTGAAGTGAGAGTTTAAAGTGATGGGGTGAACAGAAACTGAAGGTTGAAGATTTGCAGGGGAATCCAGACCACAGGGCACAAATGTTCAGGAAACTAGAATATAATTTGCACTTAAAGTAGGAGCCACAAAGGGCATCCATGCGTGTTAAACAGGAACTAGAAAGACTCCCCACTGGTCAAGGAAATTGGAAAGAAGGATATTATATATAAGAAATCAAAAGCCTGATATGATACTATATATAGAAATCCCTAAACACTCCACACAAAAACTACTAGAACTGATAAATTCAGCACAGTAGCAGGATACAAGATTAACATCCAGAAATCAGTTACATTTCTTTACACTAACAGTGAAATATCAGAAAGGGAAAGTAAATAAACAACCCCTTTTACAATCACATCAAAAAAATGAAATACTTAGGAATAAACTTGACCAAAGAGGTGAAAGACTTATATGCTGGAACTATAAAACATTGATAAAGGAAAGTAAAGAGGATTTGAAGAAAAAATATCCCATTGTCTTGGATTGGAAGAATTGTTAAAATGGCCATACTACCCAAAGCAACCTATAGATTTAATGCGATCCCTATCAAATTACCCATGACATTTTTCACAGAACTAGAACAAATAATCCTAAAATTTATATGGAACCATAAAAGACCCAGAATTGCCAAAGCAACCCTGAGGAAAAAGAACAAAGCAGGAGGCAAAACCCTCCCAGACTTCAGACAATACTACAAAGCCACAGTAATCAAAACAGCATGATACTGGCACACAGACATATGAATCAATGGAACAGAATAGAGAGCCCAGAAATAAACCCACACACCTACAGTCAATTAATTTTCGACAAAGCAGGCAAGAATATACAATGGAGAAAAGACAGTCTCTTCAGCAAGGTGTTTTGGGAAAGCTGGACAGCTGCATGTAAATCAATGACGTTAGAACACACCCTCACACCACACAAAAAAATAAACTCAAAATGGCTTAAAGACTTAAATATAAGACATGACACCATAAAACTCCTAGAAGAGAACATTCTCTGACATAAATCCTACCAATGTTTTCTTAGGTCAGTCTACCAAGGCAATAGAAATAAAAGCAGAAATAAACAAATGGGACCTAATCAAACTTATAAGCTTTTGCACAGCAAAGGAAACCATAAACAAAATGAAAAAAACAACCTACAAAATGGGAGAAAATATTTGCAAATGATGTGACCGACAAGGGCTTAATTTCCAAAATATACAAAGAGCTCATACAACTCAATAACAAAAAAAAAAACAGCCTAATAAAAAAAATGGGCAGAAGACCTAAATAGACATTTCTCCAAAGAAGACATACAGATGGCCAATAGGCACATGAAAAGATGCTCAACATCGCTAATTATTAGAGAAATGCAAATCAAAAGTACAATGAGGTACCACCTCGCACCGGTCAGAATGGCCATCATTTAAAAGTCTACAAATAACAAAAGCTGCATGAGGATGTGGAAAAAAGGGAACCCTTCTATACTGTTGGTGGGAATGTAACTTGGTGCAGCCACTATGGAGAACAGTATGGAGGTTCCCCTAAAAACTAAAAATAGAGTTGCTATATGATCCAGCAATCCCACTCCTGGGCATATATCTGGACAAAACTATAATTTGAAAAGATACATGCACCCCTATGTTCATAGCAGCACTATGAATAATAGCCAGATATGGAAGCAACCTAAATGTCCATTGACAGATGAATGGATAAAGAAGATGTGGCATACACACACACACACACACACAGACACACACAGACACACACAATGAAATATTACTCAGCCATAAAAAGAATGAAATAATGCCATTTGAAGCAACATGGATGGACCTAGAGATTATCATACTCAGTGAAGTCAGAAAGAGAAAGACAAATACCATATGATATCACTTATATGTGGAATCTAAAATATGACACAAATGAACATATCTATGAAACAGAAACAGACTCACAGACATAGAGAACAGACTTGTGGTCTGTTCCAGGGTCTCTGTGCCAAGGTGGAGGGGGCACAGGGGAGGGATGGATTGGGAGTTTGGGACTAGCAGATGCAAACTATTATGTATAGAATGGATAAACAACAAGGTCCTACTGTATAGCACAGGGAACTATTCTCAATATCCTGTCATAAACCATAATGGAAAAGAATATATATATATAACTGAGTTACTCTGCTGTACAGCAGAAATTAAACACAACATTGTAAATCACCTATACTTTAATAAAATTAAAAAAAATCAAAAGCCTAGTTCTGTAACTCAATCCAAATGATTATAAGTGTAGTACAGAGCCCATAAGCTGAAATATTAAACTAAAAATTGGTCCTGTATTAGTAGGTTCCTAGTAGTGGCAAGCTTTCCAAAAAATATATTCTTATGTTTTTATAGCTTAGGGATCACAAGATATCTATGGAATACCAATTTTCACTGAAGAGTTCACAGTAAAAAATTAACAACTTCACAAGGAAATGACCCATCATGAAAGAGAATCAGCAGAGACATTTAAAGATACTCCCATTCCTAGAACTGTAGCTAGTAGAACCATGTGAACTTCAAAATAAATATATTTCAACTATTCAAAGAAATAAGGTAAGAACTAGACTATGGGGGGAAATACTAGGAAAATTATATACAGGCATTATTTTTAAAACTCTAAATAAAGAGGTTGAACAGTAGATAGAAGTTGAACTTCTATCTACTACTTCTATCTATCTAGTCACAGATAAAGACAGATTTAACAAATTAGATGACAGATCTTGAGAAATCACCCAGAATGTAGCATGAAGAGCTAACAATGGGAATATGGTAAGAGAAATAGAGAAATGATAAGTTCCAAAATAGGTTTAATAGCAAATCCAAATGGAAGACTAGAGAAAAAGGGAGAGGGGGCAATATGCCAAGAAACGGGTTAACAGAGCAACTCTGAGACTGCTATACTTAGAAAGGGCAGCTTGCAAGGTTGGCCCTTGGCTGCCATCTGGGAATCTGGAGTTCAGGAATGTCCCCACCACTGCCTAACTGATAAGGCTGCTTGTACAAACAATGTGATTTAAGCAGAACATTTCCTTTCCTTCTGGGGGTCTGGAATTTTGGTATGTGCTAGGCAGTCTGTGACGTGAGGACGCTGACTGAGTCTCTAACGGGCTTCCCTGGGCATACACATCACACACATGTTGCTGCACTTTCACTGCTGGGAGAAGTGTGCCCTGTGTGACCCTAGGTGGGAGGGAGAGAGCATAAGGAACCCTGTACATGGAGTCCTCCAGATTCTGCTAATGTCTTTTTCCCTTATGCTCTAGTTGTATATCCTTACTATATCACTGTAATAAATTTTAGCTGTAAATACAACTAGATGCCAAGTCCTGGGAGTCCCTCTCAAGAATCTCTGAATGTGGTAGTGGTCTTGGGGGACCCCCAATCTAGGAAATATTTGAAGAAACAATGACTGGAAGTTTTCTGGTATGGAAGAAATGCATGTATCCTACCCTTAAATGTCCAGAGTCCTGAGTGTGGTAAATAAAAGCAAATCTGCACCTAGACACAGTTCTGTGTAACCGTAAGACTTTAAGAAAGTACGTATTGAAAGCTACCATGGAGAAATTTTAAAAATCACCTATAAAGAAACAATTAGGTCAGCAATAGATTTCATCAGCTAAAAAAGAAGCCAAAAGATTAAATATTTTCAAAGTCCTGAGAGAAGATGTCACCTTAGAACTCTATCCCCAGATAAATTATTGCAATGAAAGATGACAAAATAAAGATGTTTTTGGACAAGAAAAGACAGAGAATTTGCCACACACAAAGCCTGCTAAGAATAATGCTTAGTATTGAATTATTCAGGAGGAAAATGACCAAAGGGGAAAAAGGCAGGGGGGAGGGTAAAGAAAATCCAGCAAAGGCAGGAAAAAAGAGGTAAAGGAAAAGCAGGATATCTAGAAAATGCAATAAAATAAGAAATACAAATAAAGTAGTAGCACAATAAATAAGTATTAACCCCATTAATTATAGGCCCACCATATTAAACTGTACTTTTAAAAATCAGCTATATGTTTTCAAAAGACAATTAGAGCCAAAAGAGAGAAATGTTGAAAATAAAATCATAGAAATATACCTGGTACTTAATAACCAAAGGAAAATTGGTAAGACAATGCTTATGTTATACAAAACGGAATGACCTGGATGCCAAAAGCAAGTAAGGACAGAATATGACAATGTTATAAAGCAATTTCACTTACATAGATGCAAAACTCTTAAATATACAAGGCAAACTGATTCTATTTATGACAGAAAAAAGGTTATACATCTAGTAATGTTGAAAATGTATATACCCTACTATGTATTCCACATATAGTTATACCAGAGAGAAATTCTGCAAATATGTACATGTACAAGAATGGCAACAAGATATTAGAAACAACCAAATGCCCAGCAATAGAGGCTTGGATTGATGGAATGTGATACTCAGGTGTTGGAATGCTATGCAGGAGTGAAAAATGAATGAACTAAATCAAAAATAAATGAACATATCTGCATAGCTAAACTCAAAGGGTAACACTGAATACTGAAAGAAAGTTGTAGAAAGACCCCTATGGTTCTAGAGCGCTAATCTGGTAAATTTACAAAAAAGAATGCTATATTGATTACAGATGCAAATTTATGTAGTAAAAGTTTAAAAACATGGGTTAGAAAGATAACGCACCAAATTCATGATATTGTTTGCCTGGGGCGGGAATGAAGGGAGCAGGATTCAGGAGAGGAAAAGGGAGGCTTCACCTTTAATTGTAAACCTCTATTTCTTTTATAAACAAAAAACCACCGCCACCAAATGACAAAATCTTAGCATTTGCTAATTCTGGGAGGTAACTACAAGGGTACTTGTTATGACTATGATTTTCTATACTTTTCTGCAGTTTTAAGAGAAATGCCTTAAGGCAGGGCTTCTGGAACAGTGGAGTGAGGACCTTAGTAAATCCTCTTCCCCATAAAAGCAATGAAAATACTGGCAAAATTATCAAAATCTGTCATTTCAGGACTTTGGAAATTAACCAAAGGCACACAACAGATTAAAAAGCATTTATTCAAGAAGAACCAGTGAACCTCACTAAGAGCAGCCAAGTGTGTGGTTTTCCACTTGGTGCTACCTTCCCCCCACCCCCACCTCCACCCCAAACCCCTGGCTCCTCAGCTCTGTGGTCCGGAAGCAGTGAAAACTGGCATTGTCACAGCAACTGAAGGGAGTTCCACCAAAAGCCTCATTTCCAGAGTGCTGTCACTACTTGACCTAACTTGGAGCTCAGCTCCAAGAAAGAAGGGACAGTATATGGTAACTCCAATCGCCATGAAGAAACAAACAGCACCAGTAAAGGTAACGTGCAGCAAAGTGTTAACATGTCAGGCCTGGCTCCTGGCTGAAGTTTGGGAATGCAGATTGTGGAATGTTCCCTATGTTGATAAGATGATTTTTGCCTGCCTGGGGCACTGAACACCTGATTTTCTTCTGGTTGACTAGATGCCTCACGGTGCCTATTTTTAGTGGGGCAATTTGTAATCTCCCACAGACAAAGTGAAAAGGGCTTTCTAAAAAGCCTTACTTGCCGCTTGGACTTGAATTGCAGCTGTCTAGCCCTGTAGCATCTTGGCTTTGCACGAGAAAGGAGCAACTATCCCTGCGGGGATTTGTCTCCTCTACCAAGTGCCCAGCAATGCTGGTGAAAATGAACCCCTATTAGGACACGTGAAGAAATGTCAGCAAGCATTGAAATAAAGGGGAAAAAATCTTACAAGCTTACAGATAGAAAAAAAATGATACCAAGTATCGATAATCAGAATAGGCTTCAGAGTTCTCAAAAGGAAAATTACAATCAGAAGACAACGGAACAATGCCTTCAAAAGTCTAAGGGAAAGAAATGTCCATCCTAGAACTCTACCCCAAGTTCAACTCTCCATCTTGGATGAGGATTCAACACTTTCATAAATTCAAAAATCTCAAAAAATTTACCTCCCAGGGACCTACATTCTTTCTTAGGAAAGTACTGGAAGAATGTGCTCCAGTGAAATGTGGAAAAAGGCATGGCATAAAGCAAACGAAGGAATCCAACAATGCAGAAAGTGGAGGGAATTCCCAGAATGATGGTGAAGAGATGTCAGGATGGTAGCTGAGCAAACAGGAATGAGGATAATCCACGCAGAAGGAAGTGGTCAGAGGCCTCCGGAGAAACTCAGGGGTATGACATTGATGGGACACTTGAAGCTCTGGAAGCATTCAGAATCACTCTAGACAACTGGTCATGTTTAAGTTAAACTGGTGATAAGTACACAGCAAAAGAAGCAAATGAAAGAAACAAGACAATTATTAACCCAAGGAAACTAAAAGTTATGCAGAAAAGGTAAATTAATCATAGATGACTACATGGCTAAGCTGTCTATAGTGTTTACATAGTCATTATATTGTAAACAGTAGTACTGATGTAAACCAAATTTATGGTATAATCATATTGGGAACATGGGAGAACAAGAAGTTTTTGTGTTCCAAAGAAGACATAGAGATGGCCAACAGGCACGTGAAAAGATATTCAACATCACTAATCATCAGGGAATGCAAATCAAAATCACAATGAGATATTACCTCACACCTGTCAGAATGGCTACCATCAAAAAGAACACAAATAACAAATGTTGGTGAGGATGTGGAGAAAAGGGGACCCTCGTGCACTGTTGGCGGGAATGCAAACTGGTGCAGCCACTATGGAAGACACTATGGAGGTTCCTCAAAAGGTCAAAAATAGAAACTACCATATGATCCAGTAATTCCACTCCTGGGTATACATCTGAAGAAAACGAAGACACTAATTTGAAAAGATACATGCATGTCAATGTTCATAGCAGCATTATTTACAATAGCCAAGACATGGAAGCAACCTCAGTGTCCATGAACAGATGAATGGATAAGGAAGATACACATACACACACATATACATGCAATGGAATATTACTTAGCTATAAAAAGGAATGAAATTTTGCCATCTGTAAGAACATGGATGGGCCTGGAGGGTATTATGCTTAGTGAAATAAGTCAGACAGGGAAAGACAAATACCATATGTTTTTGCTTAAATGTGGAATCTAAAAACTAAAACAAATGAATATAACAAAACAGAAACAGACTGACAGATACTGAGAACAATTTAGTTGTTACCAATTGGGAGAGGGAAGGGGGAGGGGCCAGGTAGGAGCAGGGGATTAAGAGATAAAAACAACTAGGTATAAAATAAATATGACACAAGGATGTAATGTACACACAGGGAATACAGTCAATATTTTATAATAACTTTAAATGGAGTATTCTATAAAAATATCAAATCACTGTGTTGTACACCTAAAACTAATATAATATTGTAAATCAACTATACTTCAATAAAAAAGAAAAAAAAATATTCAAAAAAGAAGTCTTTGTGTGTTTGTATGTGTATGAGTGGCAAAAACAATGAAGTGAGCTAAATCTTCATCTTCCATAGCAGAAAATTTTAAATAATTTTTGTAAGATATATGTAAATTATAAAGAACAGAGATACCAAAAAGTATCTGCGTATCCACCACTCATTAAAAAACAAATTATTTTTACCTTTGAAGTTCTTCATGTGCCCATTTCATTCTCTTCTCAGATAATCACTATCCTGAATTTTTATGTTTGTCATGCCCTGACTGCTTCTCAGCCTTTTGGCTAAGACCAAGTACATTATCATGCCCTGGACATTCATTATAGTTTTATCACATTTATTTTATTCTTTAAACCTCGGGCATGATTTAATTTGATAAAAATTAAACTTTTTTTTAATCAAAAGAGACTACTGC
This sequence comes from Eschrichtius robustus, assembly GCF_028021215.1. Classification (NCBI taxonomy): domain Eukaryota; kingdom Metazoa; phylum Chordata; class Mammalia; order Artiodactyla; family Eschrichtiidae; genus Eschrichtius; species Eschrichtius robustus. The sequence goes on from NC_090845.1 coordinate 43,463,241, forward strand.
CTTGGGTCAGTAAATTTGAAATCTCAGATGAAACATAATTGTCTAAAAAAATGACCAGAATTGACAGAAGATACAGAAAACATGAATAAATCAGTAATTATTTTAAATAACTATAAAATTCACTAGGTAATCAAAAGTCTTGCCCTAAAAAGGGGCCTCTTATCCAGATGTTGTTGTAGATGATTGCTATCAAACTCTTAAGAACAGGTATACTTCAGTCAGTGCAGTTTCAGAAACTAGGAAAAAAAAAAAAAAAAGGGAAGAGTACCCAGTCTCTTTTATGCAGCTAGGATAACCATAGATACCAGAATAAGAGTAGAGTACAAGAAAAGAAAATCTAAGATCTGTCTCACTTCTGAACATTAACGGAAAACTCTGAAATTAAATGAGTAAACTGAATTCAATTAATTTAAAAAATGTTTTACAACTAAGTAGAGTTTAGTGCAGGAATGCAAGAACAGTTCAACATGAGAAAATCTATTAATATAATCCACCACATTAATAGATTAAAGGACAAAAAAATTATCTTCCCAACAGATGCAGAAAATAAGCATTTGAGAAAATACAACACACATTCATGATTTTTTTTTAAAAAGTCTTAGTCAACTGGGGATATAAAAGAAGCTTTTGATGAAAGCTATCTTTCAAAAAACCACAGCAAATAATGGTGAAAGTTTTAGAAGTTACATTTTCTCTCTGTGCCTCAGTTTCTCCTCTATAAAATGAGGATAACAACCAGTGTCCTTTACAGGCTCATTTGGAGGATTAAACTCTGTAATGTGTACAAAGCACACAGAATACTGCATTTGTGGCACACAGCAAGTGCTCACACATTGACTATCATTACATTTCTAGCATTGTCCTCATCATTATTTCCATCAGAATCAGAAACAAACAAGGAATTCGCTATCACTGCATCTAAAACACTGTACTACAGGCCCTGACTAATAGAATGGGAGAAGAAAAAGAAAATGTATAATTGGACAGGAAAATACAAAATTGTTTTTATGAAGATAATTGTTTACACAGAAGACCCAAGAGAATCTAAAAACTATTAGTATTAATAAAAGCATTCAGAGAAGTTTCTGTCCACAAGTTGAATATATAAATATCACTGCATTGTCATACATTAGTATTAACCAATTAGGAACCATAATAGGAAAAAAGATCCCAATCACAATTGCAATAATAGCTAAGAGGTATCTAGGAATAAATTTAACAAAACATGTGCAAGCACTTCCTGAGGACAAGTTCAAAACATTACTAAATGGCAGAAAACACAGGTTGAATAAGAGTTCACTGATGGTAAAAGTCAATAAGAGTAAAGATACCAAACCCCAACCTACTTCCAACTCATCTCCAAACACAGTGCAATTGCAGTTGAAATCCCTACTAGTTTCCCATGGAACTTCACAAACTAATCCTATGATTCCTATTTGAAGACCAAAGAGTCCAAAGAGATACGGAGAATCATCCTACCAACTATTTACAACATCAGTAACAGTAAGAATGGTGTAACAGTTGACATTTATATAGCATTCACTCAGTATCAGGCACTTTTAAGTGCTTTACATACTTTAACTCATTAGAATAAAGTTATAAAAACATGCAAATGGGGGCTTCCCTGGTGGCGCAGTGGTTGAGAATCTGCCTGCCAATGCAGGGGACACAGGTTCGAGCCCTGGTCTGGGAAGATCCCACATGCCACGGAGCAGCTAGGCCCGTGAACCACAACTACTGAGCCTGCGCGTCTGGAGCCTGTGCTCTGCAACAAGAGAGGCCGCGATAGTGAGAGGCCCGCGCACCACGATGAAGAGTGGCCCCCGCTTGCCGCAACTAGAGAAAGCCCTCTCACAGAAACGAAGACCCAACACAGCCAAAAATAAATATAAAAATAAATAAATTAATAAAAAAAAAACATGCAAATGGCAAAGGGAAAAACAGACCAATGGAACAAAATAGCCTGGGAACAGACCCACATGGATATGGAACTTGACCTGTAGCTGAAGGGGCATCACACCCCACTGTTGAAAGGGTTCAGTATGCGGCATGATACAAGTGGATGTCCACGTGGGGAAAAAAGGTGATGTAATAGTTTCCTTCCTCACGAGTTATATAAAAATAAATTCCAGGCAGATTTTAAGAAAATAAAAAGCAAAATTTGAAACTTTTAGAAGAAAATTATACGACAACATCTTTATGAGCTCAGTCAGAAAAAAGTTACATAAAATTATACAAAAAGCACAAAGTAAAAAATTGATCAATCTAATTACATTACAATGAAAACTTCTATTAAAAACACACCAGCAATAACCAAGATAAAGAAAAGATATTGACTACACACGAAATTGGAATCTAGACTATAAGAATCTATATAAATCAAAAAAGACAAACACCCCAACAAAAGCACAAATAAAGGATATGCACAGGTTAAGTCACAGAAGAGGAAATCCAGTCAACACCAAATATGAAATGACAAATACTTTTACTCATAATCAGGGAAATGAAAGTTATAATAAGATACCAACTCATACTTACCAGATTACCAAAATGTAAAGAGTGTGCCCATACTACAGTTCGAGAGAGAGAGAATAGTGCCATCACTGCAGAATGTTCTATTGGGCAGCACTGGTCTGAATCATGCATTGTCTGTATCATCAGTATGGCTGCATAAGGTTACAGAGCTTTGTATTTTTACATTGACGCTTCCTGTTCAAAAGCTGAAGTTTCAGATATTTGAGAAGCTACATCTGCCTACCCAGCTGCAATCCATGCTCTTAGGGAATTGGTTTAACATGATATTTATTAAAACCCATGTAACAGCATGGTGACTATAGTTAATAATACTGTATTGCATATTTGAAAGTTGCTAAGAGAGTGAATCTCAGAAGTTCTCATCACATGGATAAAGAAGTATGTATATTGTACATACATACAATGGAATACTACTCAGCCATAAAAAAGAATGAAATAATGCCATTTGCAGCAACATGGATGGACCCAGAGATTATCATACTAAGTGAAGTAGGTTCAGAAAGAGAAAGACAAATACCATATGATACCATGTATATGTGGAATCTAAAATATGACACAAATGAACCTATCTACGAAACAGAAGCAGACTCACAGACATAGAGAACAGACCTGTGGTTGCCAAGGGGGAAGGGGGTTGAGGGAGGGATGGAGTGGGAGTTTGGGGTTAGCAGATGCAAACTATTATATATAGAATGGATAAACAACAAGGTCCTACTGTATAGCACAGGGAACTATATTCAGTATCCTGTGATAAACCATAATGGAAAAGAATATAAAAGAGAATGCATACATGTATGTATATATGTATCTCTGAATCACTTTGTCATACAGCAGAAATTAACACAACATCGTAAATCAACTATACCTCAATTAAAAAGTCTATTATGAAATTGTTTTATAAACAATTTTTTAAAAGTTCTCATCACAAGGAAATAAAAACATTTTAAAAAACCCCACTCTTGGGCTTCCCTGGTGGCGCAGTGGTTGAGAATCTGCCTGCCAATGCAGGGAACACGGGTTCGAGCCCTGGTCTGGGAAGATCCCACATGCCGCGGAGCAGCTGGGCCCGTGAGCCACAATTACTGAGCCTGCGCGTCTGGAGCCTGTGCTCCGCAACAAGAGAGGCCGCAATAGTGAGAAGCCCGCGCACCGCGATGAAGAGTGGCCTCCACTTGCCACAACTAGAGAAAGCCCTCGCACAGAAACAAAGACCCAACACAGCCATAAAATAAATAAATAAATAAATAATTAATTTTAAAAAAAAAACCCACTCTTGGGCTTCCCTGGTGGCACAGTGGTTAAGAATCCGCCTGCCAATGCAGGGGACATGGGTTCGAGCCCTGGTCCGGGAAGATCGCACATGCCGCGGAGCAACTAAACCTGTGCACCACAACTACTGAGCCTGCGCTCTACAGCCCATAAGCCACAACTACTGAGCCCAAGTGCTGCAACTACTGAAGCCTGCGCGCCTAGAGCCCGTGCTCCACAACGAGAAGCCACCACAATGAGAAGCCTGCGCGCCGCAACTAGAGAAAGCCAGCGCAGCAATGAAGACCCAACGCAGCCAAAAATAAATAAATAAATAAATATTAAAAAAAAAAACAACCCCACTCTTTTTGTTTCAAAGGCTGGTAATAAAATACTACCAAGTGCTTCCCCAGTCCAGAGGCCTTTGCAGGACTTAAAATGAGTAGGCCAAAACCACTTAATGTCCCTCAGCAGTAACAGACACCTTAAAACTATGAGTATTAAGGTTGAAGAAGCTGAGGAAGAAACTTTCTTCAGAGAGAGCTGTTGGAAAGCTGTGGCATTTTCTCTAACAATAGGGGCGGGAGGAGTACATTTGCCTCAGCCCTAATCTAGTAAGAAAAACTTCAAAGAGACAACTTGCTTGATATACACCCAGTAGAGTTTTGGGGATGCAGGGGACTTGGCACCTGACTTGCACCTAGAAAAACTCTACAGGTGACAGGCAGGGTGAGGCAGTCTGTGACCGCAGAAAAGAGGTTGCATGGGGGGTGAAGAGATCAAGGTGCAGATCCCACCACAGACACGTACTCCACAAGCCAGATGTGGACCCTCTGGATAGGAACAGGATTGGGTTACTTTGGAGAGAGAGCTTTCTGCTAGTATCAAGGTGACCTCAGCAAAAAGAGATTGGAAGTATACGATGGTGCTGCAGGGTGAGGGTGGGGAGGAGATATATTAAATAACTCGTTGGAAAAGAGGCACTGCCTATATTGAGGAAATTGCAGTCAAGGTTCCTAGCTGGGACGTCTCCAAGGAAACCATAAACATGCCAGGGACAGGCACAATCAGTCTTTGGAATCTGCCACATGCAGAGGGCATCGATATCAGATCACATCTTTATCAGTTAGGGCAAACTGTTTTTGTCCTTTGTATGTCCTTCCTTCCTCACTTGCTTCACCCAAGGAGCCAGAGATGGCCTAGTTGTTGCGTAGGGGAGTGAGGGGGAGTAAAGAAAGAAAAAGCTGAGCATGCTTCCTTTGCTACTAAAAACTCCAGCCTGAAGCACTGAAGCAGGCATTAGCTGGAGAAGAGATTTCCCTTTAAATGAAGTTCATAGTTTTCACTTCTACATGTGATTAGACTTTTTTTTTTTTAACTAAAATGGGACTACCACACACCCTCAGAAATTAAAAGGATAATAAGGAAATACTGTGAACAGATTTATGCCAATAAATTTGACAACTTAGGTGAAATGGACAAACTCCTTGAAAGACAAGTTACCAAAGTTTGTTCATGAAGAAATAATCTGAATAACCCAATATCTATTAAAGAAATTGACATTGTAGTTTAATGCCTTCCCACAAAGAAAACTCCAGGCCCAGATGAGTTCACTGGGGAATTCTATCAAACTTTCAAGGAAGAAATAACACCAATTCCATACAAATTCTTCCAAAGAACTAAAGAGGGGATGGAATACTTCCCAGCTCACTCTATGACTTCACTATCTTGATTGTGGTGATGGATTCTTGGGTGTGTGCATGTCAAAACTTATCCAATTATGCACTTTAAATACATGCAGTTTTTTGTATGTCAGTTACACCACAAATACAGAGGCTAAAACAGCTAAATCAGTACTTAGAGGCAGTCATAACATTCACAATGCTTATATTAGAAAGGGAAGCTATCAAATCAGTGATCTAAGCTTCTACCTTATGAAACTAGGAAAAGAGAAAATTAAATTCAAACTAGCAGAAGAACAGAAGTAATAAAGATAAAAGCAAGAACGAATGAAATCAAGGTTTCCATTTCTAGCCACAGTGGAGTATGTCTAGTACAGCCCCTCTCTCCTGCTGATTATTGCAGCTAAAAACTCTGGACAAAATATATAAAGCAGCTACTTAGGACTCTGACAAGTTAAAAAAAAAAAAAAAAGCAGGTAGACTCTGAAGGTGAGTCAAAAAGTGGAGAAGCAGCCCATACACCAGTGAGTTTCTTTTTTGTCCCTGCTCTTTTTTCACAAGACTCTGTCCCAATGGCATACAAAACTCCAGAAGTCCTGAGCTCATCCAAGAGCTGTGAGTACAAGGGAAAGCAAAGACTCACACCAAAGCTTTAAGAACTGAACAAAACTAAGATTTCAACCACAGCTCAAGTCTAACACCTGAGTGACAAATGCATGGAGACAACCGTAAAACAGGAGAGCAAAGGCTCTGAAAACTGCACAAAGACTTAAACCACCACTCAAGAGTAAAGTCTCAAATTAACCCCCAAATGGTGCATACACAACACAGATGCAAATGAGCACAGCAAAGGCTTTGAACACCGAACCAACCGGAATCAACACCCACAGAAGGCAAGACAAAACTAGTGGTTTGAATCTAACTAGGTTTATTACATGATAAACAAAGATTAAAAGGAACAAAACAATCACCCCTATCTAAGATAGAATCCAAAATCATTCAACATAACAAACTAGCAAAATGTGACCAATTCTCAAGGGAAAAGATAATCAACAGATGCCAGATGCTGGAAATACCAAAGACATTTAAGCAGCTGTTGAAACTAAGCTCTATGAGGCAAACACACTTGAAATTAATGGATAAACAGAAGTTCTCAACAGAGATACAGAAACTGTAAAAAAAAAAAGAAAGAAATTGAAACTTTAGAACTAAAAAAGACAATATCTGAAATTAAAAACAAACAAACAAACAAAAACAACACATGGGATGAACTGAGCAGCAGAACAGAGATGACAGGGGCAAGAGTCAATGAACTTGGAGTTAAACTGACAGAAATGATCCAACCTGCCAAGGTGAGGAGTAGAGACAAAAAAATTGGGAAAAATAAAAGAAAGAAATACAGCATCAGGTATTCCTAGGACAATATCAAAAGGTCCAACATTCATGTCACTGGAGTCCTCAAAGGAAAAGAGACTAGTGCAGAAAAAAGGTCTGAAGAAATAATGGCCAAAAACTTCCCAAATTTGGAGAAAGTCATAAATTGACAGATTGAAGAAGCTCAGAATACCAGAAACAATATAAACTCAAAGAAACACCCAGAAATATGACAATCAAACATCTGGAATGCAAAGTTAAAGAAAACATCTTGAATATAGCCAGGAAAAAAAAAAGCACACTGCATATGAGGAAACAATGATTCAAATGACTGTGAGGTTCTCATCAGAAACAATGGAAGCCAGAAGATAACGGAACATCTTAAAAATACTAAAGGAAAAGAAATGTCAACCCAGAATTCTACACTGATGCAAAAATATTCTTCAAGAATGAAGACAAAATTTTAAAATCCTCAGGAGAACAAAAACTAAGAGATCTTGTCACCAGCAGACCTGTTCTAAGAAAAATGATACAGGATCTTCTTCAGGGTGAAGGGAAATCATATCAGAGGGAAACGTGGAAATTCAGGAATAAATAAAGATCAACAGAAATGGTAAAATATCTGGGTAAATATAGAGACTAGTTTTCTCCTTTTGAATTCTTTAAGGTATGTATGACAGTTGAAAGCAAACATTATAACACTGTCGGAGGGGTTTAAAATATATGTGGATATAATACATTTGAAAACCTATAACATAAAGGAGGGAAGGTAAGAGACCTATATTACTGTAAACCTTCTACATATGACTTGAAGAGTTAAAATATAACTACAGGTGGTGAAAGGGTTAAGTATGTATATCTTAATCCCCAGAGCAACCACTAAATTAAAAAAAAAAAAACCCACAGGAGATATTGACAAAAAGCAAATAGATATGTTTAAAATGAAATATTTAAATTGCAGTTGCATTCCCTATGCAAGACCTATGCATTCAAAACTACCAAATATTACTGAGATACTGAGATGAATTTTTATAGACCTAAATAAATTGAGAGATACACTATGTTTGTGAATCAGAACACTCAATATTGTTAGCATTTCAATGATCCACAGATTCAAAGTAATCCCAAACAAAATCCCTGTAGACTTTTGTGCAGAAATTGGCAAGCTGATTCTAAAATTTATATGAAAATATCAAGGACCAAAACATTATGAAAAGGAAGAACAAAGTTGGAAGACTCACAGTACCTGATGTGAACACTTAATGTAGGCTACAGTAATTAAGACAGTGCAGTATTGGCAGATAGACCAATGCTTATGTGCTCAAGTGTTTTTGACAAGGGTGCCCAGGTAAATCAGTGGAGAAGAGACAGTCTTTCCAAAAATGCTGCTTGAACAATTAAATATGCATATGCCAAAAAAAGAAGAAAAACAATGACCCTTGCCTCATACCAGGTAAAAATATCCATCTCATTATTGGCCATAGGCCTCAGTATAAGAGCTAAAATTATAAATCCTCTGAAATAAAACATATGAGAAAATCTTTGTTACCTTGGGTTACAGAATTGTTATATAGGGCACAAAAAGCATGGAACATAAAAGAAAAACTTGATAAACTGGACTTTATCAAAATTAAAAATGTCTTTTTATGGAAAGACACTGTTAAGATAAAAACAAGCCACAGCATGGGGGTAAAAACTTGGAAAACACATACCTGATAGAGGGCTTGCATCCGGAATATATAAAGAACTCTCACAACTTAATAATAACAAAAATGGCAACAGATTACAAGAAACAGTTCACCAAAGATGTATAGATGGCAAATAAACACATGAAAAGATGCTGAACATCAGTTACTGGAGAAATGCAAATTAATATCACAATGAGATACTCTTATACAGCTACTAGAAAGAAAGACTAACAATACTAATAATACCAAGTGCTGGCAAGGTAGCAGAACACCGGAACTCATACGCTGCTGCTGGGCATCCAAAATGGTACAGTTACACTGGAAAACAGTTTGGTAGCGTCTTGTGAAGTTGAACATACACTTAACCACATGACCAAGCAATCCCACTCTAGATATTTACCTAAGAAATATGAAAACATGTGTCCACACAAAGACCTGAACATGAATGTTCATACCAGCTTCTTTCATAATAACCAAAAGTTGGAAAAAATTCAAAAGTGCATACCCTGGTCTGTGAATAAGCAAATGGAGTATCATTCGGCTACAAATAGGAACAAACTGCTGATACATGTCACAACATGGATGAACCTAAAAAGCATTAAGGTAAATGAAAGAAGCAAGATACATAAGGCTACATACTATAAGATTCATTTATATGACATTCTAGAAAAAACAAAACTAGAAGAAACAAGATCAGGTGTGGGAGTAGGGGCGAAGTTTAACGGTAAAGGGGAACAAGGGAATGTTTTAGGGGGAATGAAAATGTCCAGTATCTTGATTGTGGTGGTGTTTAAATGACCATATATTTGTTAAACCTATAGGAAGGACTGTACCCTTAAGAGAGGTGAACTTCATGGTATATAAATTATACCTCAATAAACCTCATTTTAAAGAAAAGAATGCAGTTACATCAGAATAAATATATCATAACAATACATGGAAAATGCATGTGGAAATTACGTTAAAACATTACCATATACAACCCACTATCATATTGTGCTATTTATGTATTTCCTTTTATTAAACTACCTGTTAAGCATTAAGGATAGAAAAAATACTAACAAATATTTAATTCTAGTTAATGATATGCCTGTGGGAATATTTAGGTGTGAAGTGTACTGATCTCCGTAACTTACTTTGAAATGCATCCCACACAAAAAATAAGGGAGACTGATGGAAGAACAGAGGAATTAGTACACAAATAGGAGATGAAGCAAATATAGCAAAACATTCATTGTAGAATCTAGGTGGTATTATATGGATGTTCAAACCATAATTCTTTTGCTTGTTTTGTCTGAAAATTTTTATAATAAAATGTTGGGGGAAAAAGGAGCTGATAAAGAACAGCAAAGTAAACTCAAAGAACTAGAAGTAGAAATAAAAGTAAAAGGAAAACGGAAAACACACAATAGAGAAAATTAACAAAAGTAAAAGTTCTTTCTGTGAAAAGCTCAACAAACTTAAAATAATAAATACGACAGTGAGGCTACTCTTGATACTTGGATCTTGATAGAAGATTTTTATTATCTCAGAATGACCAGAGAATTTATGAGACCTGTCAGAGATTTCATCCAGGGGCCAGAGGAGAATACAGGCCCTGAAGTAGCTTAAAGAATGGAGGAATGGGGGAAGAGAACCAAGCTGTTGCGCTCCTGTTTTCCATCCCACCTGACCTGTGCTCCTAGGTGATGGCCTTGCTAAGTCTCCCAGTCCTTTGAACCCCTCTCAGCGGACAGTTAAAGCAATGAATCTGAACTAGACATGGGCTTCACAACTATCTAGGGTGTTATTCACAACGTGCATAACTACGCCTACCCCAGATTTCTGAAACAATTTCTAGAGGGTGGGGTCTACTCATGAGTATCCCAAGGGTTCCAGAGGCCACTATGTGATACACCTCCAGTTGACGACCACTACATTTAAAAAAATATTCCGTATGGCTAATAACAACACTAAAAAGTGTGATAATATATATTGAGAACTTCCTCTATTCCAAGCACCCTTTTTGGTGCTTTACATTCATCAACTCATTAAATTCTGACAATCCTGTAAATTCTAGCATTAGCCCCGTTCTACAAACAGGCAGAGAAAGGCTAAGCCACGCGTGCAAAGTGACAGCTTGTGAGTGAAGAAGCCAGAATCTGAATCCAGGCTGTGAGCTCCAAAGCCCAAGCTCTTCACCACTGGGCTGTGGAAGAATAACAAACCTCCTTCCTCTGCTCTGGTCCACCACAATCAAAGCAATACTTATCCAGTGCTTCTACCAGCCCCCCACCTGGATGAAAGAGAATAAGATGCAGGCTCTCGCCTCTAGGGGTTTGTGTTCCCCCGCAGAGAAAAAAGCCACAGGCACTTGGCTAGGTTTTTAAAAAGTTACCAAATGGAATGCAAACATAGAAGTTTAGCTGTGTTATTTAAAGTTACAAATGTAGCTAACAAAGAAACAAAAAATAAAAATTTTATCAAACATTGAGAAGAACAGGGGAGCAGAAGGCTGAGGTGTAATTGAGGTAAATCCTTATTTTTTCATAGAGGGAAGAGAAAACTGACAGCTCCAGAAATGCAGGTGTGAAGGTATTCGCTGGACCTATGGAGATGCACATGAGAGGAATTAAAAACAAAAACCTTGAAAACAAGCTGTGCTTGGAGGTGTGACTAGGAATGCACCGAGATTACTTTGTACCCCATAATGTTCTGCAGACTTAGACTGAACATGTGCATGTGACACTTTTAATATAATACAGCTTGTACTATAAGGGAAATGTGACTCAAAGGGTGGAAGGTGCCTCCGAGTTTGTGCTTCTTCCTTGCTGGAAACACTGGAAGCAGGATAAGGCATGCCATTACCAGACAAGAAACCCTGATGAATCTCTACAGGGCAGCTGATAACGGGATTGACGGAGCAATAAAGAGGGAACTGTAGTCCAAAAAGTCCCTGGGAGAAGGTACAGGGAGGTGGGTGCACACGCCAGCACAGCTGTGGAGGCTCTGAGCGACAGGGTGCATCTGCCGGGCAGGAGTGGGCTCTGGGAAAGACAGCTGGGGAGTCACCTGGGATCAGCTGGGCCCGCGTCTGACTACAGCTGCAGCTGTGAAGCTAAACTCTAAACAGCTGCTGAAAAGCAGATTCAGATTCAGTAAATCTGAGGTGGATCCCAAGAGTCTGCACTTCTACTTTGAGGCCGGGCCATGCCCAGGCTGCTGGTCCACGGACCGCAGTGAATAGTTACAGCGCTCCAGACAGACTTCTTCGGGAGGGGCCACTGAGTGGCCACTGTGAGTGGGAGAGAAAAGGAGGAAGACCAATGTCTGAAGACTTTCTGGATAAGGGGCCCTGAGCAAAAACAAAGAAACAACAGAAAAGGAAAGAAGCAGCTCTGTCCAGAACTGAGACACTGCTCACTGAAGCATGCCATCGTGGGAGTAATATGCTCTCAAGTTTATTTATGTTTTTAATAAATAGAGATAACACAAAAGACAAAATAATTGAGTGGGAGGGAAGTATTGACAAGAGGAGGAATCTATCAACAGGTGGAATCAAGTCAGATTTGGAAGAGCCTCAGAGAAATAAGAAAACAGAAACCTGTGTGAAGTTGACACTGTTTAACCACAAAGTGAGGGCAGACAAGGACATGGTGGTACTTGGCCGGGTAGAGCTGAAGGTCACTAGCAAAGCTTTTTTGTCCATCCCAACTCCAATAAGCCAGGTAGGATAATTTCCCTGAGGTTAAAGACTCCACGTTTCAGACTTCGAGGGCCCACAGTATGCCAAGGAAAGAGGAAACATCACCCCTCCATCTGCTTGTCTTCTGATGAACACGCAAATGCCCAAGAGAGGGGGAAAGTCCCAACACCTTCCAGAAAGGAGAGGGAGGAGGAAGGAGACAAGGCTGGGCACGTCTCCCTAGCCACCCAGATGCTGGAAGGTGGAGACGGGATCTACAGAACAGCAGTGGCTGCCTCTGTCTGAACCCCAAGAACAAGGGGCTGCAGAGGGGCAGCAGGTGGGGCATCGTGTGGATATCACAGCAGCTCGTTCCATCAGACCCGAATTGTGCCCCCAAGTCTGGGGTTTCTGAGAACTCCTGGGCGCGCCCCCGAGGCCAAGCTCTCCCTGACCCACCAGGTCCCCTCGCCATGGCCCTACTGGCCCAGCGCAGGCTCACCTGGACACCTCCGTGTTGGGCTTTCTCCAGCTGCCATCCTGGCCTCCTCTTCTCCTTGTCCCAACCTGAAGATCCTACCTGGTTGGGCCATAAGGTATCCTGTTAAGGGGAAATGGCAGAGGACTTTGTTATTGACACATGAGGCATTCCGGAACCGAGGCCCATCCTTGCAGGGCAGAGATGGTCTGGCCTCGGTGACTGCCCCGTGAGCCCAGCTAGCGGGCCCTCAGTGCAGACCATCCACAGAGAAGGTGAGAGCACGGACATCCCGTGCAGGGTGCAAACGCCATTATGAATTCTTGACCGTGAGCCTGAGGCCCGACTCATTCAGGGCCCAGACGCCCCTGAGCTGCAGCAGCCGAGAGAGAGGGAGACACGAGGGCGTGTGTTCCAGTCACCCTGTGGAGGGTCCCTCACCCACGGAGACCAGGTGGCTGTAGTTCTCCAGCATGACATCCCTGCAGAGGTTCTTCTGAGTGGCGTCCAGCTGCTGCCACTCCTCCAGGGTGAAGTCCACAAACACGTCCCTGAAGATCAAGGTTCCCTGCAACAGCACACTCCTCCTTAGCCCACTGTCAAAACAAGGGGGGCAGTGGGGGGTGGGGCACTGGCATCTAGAGGGTAGAGGCCATCGATGTTGCTAAATATCCTCCAATGCACATGGCAGCCCTCCACAACATAGCATTATCTTGCCCAAAGGTCAGGAGGGCAGAGGTGAGAAAACCTGGGGTTGAGCAGTGAAATGGAATGATCAAGAAAAGGACTAGAATGTGCTGTAATATGAAAAAAGAAGAAAAGAAAAAGAAAAAGAGATTCTTGTATCAAGATAGATAAATAGGCACACATGATTTTCGGAAGAATGCATGAAAAAATGAAGGAGACACAAAGACAGGGTGAGAGGGAAAATTATTTTTCACCTTTTGATGAACAAAGTTCTGTTTGAATTTTTTACCATATGCACAGAGTACTTTTTAAAATACACAATTCAATTTATTAATGCTCTATTCAGAACATGTTTTTAGAATTCTGGCATCCATATTCTTAAGTGAAAGTGGTCTTTCGCTTTTTGCTTTTTTGTAGTTATCTTCCTTGAATTTAAGTTAACTGGCATCATAACATGTACTGGATTCCTTTTCATCTTTTAACAGCCTGGAAAAGTTGAACACAGAAATTATCTGGTCTTTAAAATTTTGTGAAAGCAGCAATTAGTCCAGGATTTGGGAGAGCAAATTTAAAGTGTGAACACCTTTGATTCAAAACTCCTACTTCCAGGTGTATTCTCCATAAATACGTGTACTAATGGGCCAAGAGATACATAGAAAGTTGTTCATGAGGCACTGTATATAATAGAAAAAGAAAATTAAAAATCTAAGTATCCATTCATAGAGAAATAGTTAAATGATACTTCTATACCACGAAATAGGAACTGAAATAATCTTTATGTATTGATGAGGACCAACACCCAGAATATAATCAGGTGGGAAAAGCAAGATGAGTATGGGAGTGTGATGGCATCTGTGCAAAAACACATGTTACATATATGTCTATTTTTAGTTAAATTGATGTAAATGCATCTACAGCACCTTATCACGAAATTGTTAACAGTGGGCATCTGTGAGGAAGATGTGGTACTGGGGAGAGAAGAAATAGGGATCTTTTGGATACTGCTTTTATGCATATTGGAACATGAGACATGGATTTACTTTCATTATTTCAAACATAATGAAAAAGCAAAATGTGAACCCAAAGTGAAGAAATAGAAAAAGCAAGACGAGTCTATGTATGTAAACAATCTTCTCTGAGAAGGAAAAGAGGAAAAGATGAAGTGCAGTTCCCAAAGGGAAGTAGTTGAGAGGTGTCTTTCATTCTACACCCCCCCTTTTTTTTTTTTTTTTTTTTGCTGGGGAGGGGAAGGATTGGAGAACCTGAGGTGGATGACAGGTTGAACAGAAAACAGCCAGAGCCGAGGGGGACTGACAGATTTTTCAAGGCTGCAATATAATTTCCTAATTGCTGCCTCAAATTCACTGGAAACAAAGTAGGGGGTAAATTAGGAACTCACCTGGGACACGGCCATCTGGCTCTGCCCTGACAAAGGATGGAGATCTACGAAGGCAGAATTAGGAGGGTCGAGATCAGTGCCTACAGCCATGAGACCACCATCACCAGCTTAATAACAATCACTCTTGCCCCACAGCGGGGATGATCTGGACACGTGGCCTGGTAGCTCCAGCCTGTTCCCCTGGGACACGGCTAACATCCTGCGGGTTTTCCACGTGAATTTATTTTCTCTTCCTGGACAGATTTATGACTTGTGTTTAAAGACATCTCCTCGGAAGCCATTAACAACCTGACATCTCCTTTCTCTCAGGAATTCTATGCCTGGAAATGTATCATAAAAAGGCAATCATAAATAAGCACAGGCTACAAGGATGTTAACTGTAGGTGTTTCCACCATTCAACAATTTGGAAGCAGCTAAACCTCCAGCAAAGGGGACTCAGATCAAAAATTAGACACACAACGTGGGAAAGACCACATGGGCTTTAAAAATGCAATGCAATCCTGTTCTCATCTCTTAACATATTTAAAAGTAGGTTACCAGAAAGCAAGTGCAGCGTGATCTCCTTTGTTAAGCAGTATGTATTTATTGAGGAAGAGCAGTCCAGAAGAGCATTTATGAAAATGTTGACACTGCTTACCTTCCAGTGGTGATTCCACCTTCCCTCTTTTATGTACTTGCATTTGTTCATTTTTCACAATATCATTTACTAGTAAGATAAAAAGGAGAAATGATTACAAATCACCTATTATCACACTGAGCCCTGGAGGTGATAGACCCTGAGCAAAGTCTGGAGGACAGGGACAGCTTGCTGTGGTCTGGAGGAAGGAGACAAGCCAGAGCTGAGCACAGGGCAGAAGGGAGGGGCGAGGAGGGAGGAATGGAGGGGGGTAGAGGGAGGTTAAGGGCCAGGTATTGGTCAGTTCCACATGGAGCTGGAAACCACTGACCTTGCGCCAGGCTCCTTCCGCCCTTCAGTGGGCCACCGCCACCCTGTTCCCGCCCCAATACTTCCTTATTTCCCATTATGTCCATTTGATCGCCATGCTCTTCCTTATTTGGCGGTGTTCAAAACACAGTTTCAGCAAGGAGCTTTTGTTAACCATTGCTACTGTAGCAATCCCTGCCTTAGGATCAGCACAACAGGGCTCAGCAAGATGGAGCTTGATGAGCCACTTCCCAGACCCAGTTACTAGCATCAAAATGAGAGGCAGCAGAGCTAGGTGATGGCCTACCTAGAGACCGCGCCGAAATGTCACAGACGCACAGAAACCAAAGACACCTCTTTGGTCATCCAGTCAGGGTAGAGGAGATTCAACATTTCCGCTACAGGTAAGTGGGTTGTTTATACTACGGGACTGACTCAAATCCAAAAATAGCCCAGGGGACTTCCCTGGCGGTCCAATGGTTAAGTCTCATGTGCTTCCACCGCAGGGGGCGCGGGTTCGATCCCTGGTTGGGGAACTAAGATCCCGCATGCCGCGCGGGGCGGCCAAAAACAAACAACAAACAAACAAACAAACAAAATAGCCCATGGCACAAGAGGGGACTATAATGATGTGTGCACAAATGTGTCAGGAGTGGAGAAAGTCCCGTGAGGCAGGTAGTCAATCTTTCCAGCCTGATCCTGCCTTTGCAGGCACTACAGCAGGGCAGCGTCCCGCCATCCGTCTGTAACCTTCATCCCTCTCCTCCAATAGGGGTTCAATTGACCACCATCAACAGGGGTTCAACTAACCAACAGCTCTTGATGGTGGCTAGAAGTTGAGTCACCGAGTCAGCCTTGCTCTCTCTCAGCTGAAGGAAGGCACAGAGGGCACTGCAGGTCCAGTTCTTCTAGGACCTGCTATCCTGTGAGCCCCTTCCCTCTAACCAGAGCATCTGGGTCTGTCCTGTGAGCCTTCCCCCTCTGCCCCTGGGGTCTGGGCTGGCGCTCCTCTTCCAACTCCCCTCAGAGGAGCTATTTTATTTCTAAGGAGGCAGGACCCGAGGATTCAAAGGCAAAGGTACCTTTGCTGGGACCATCACTTCAGGACCATGTCTCTGCCTCTGACCCGGGGAGCGCACCTCCTTCTGAGGCCTCAGACTGGGTCTTCTGTAGTCTAACTAAGGAAGCCCATGGCAGATCAGCTGGTGTCTGAAGCTGCTGAGCCGTGGGCTCAGCTATGAACCCTGACCCCGGAAAGGCAATGACCACACAGGCGATGCAATTAGCAACCTCCATGATGGAGCCAAGTTGAGGAAAACCCCAAAGTTTTCCTTGCCACCAGAAGGCACAGTGCCTCACTCTAGTTTTAAGAATTGACATTCAGTAAGAGCTCAATTACCGCCCGATAAGCTCTGGGCTCTGGAACGAAGCTGACCGCCTGCTCTGCCGCTTTTATTCGTTTAACAAGAGGTCAGGGCCTACTGTGTGCCTGTTCTACTGTTCTACGGGTTCTACTGTTCTACGTGAACAAAACTTCAGAGCTCCCCCATCTTGCGGAGCCATACTCTTAGCAGGGGAGAGACAGTGAGCCAGCAAAGGGATAAATTTAGGGTGTGTTTGTTGGAAAGGCATAAGCGTTATGCCGAAAAAACGAAAACAGAAAAAGGATCCCTCCACTTCACTGTGTGACTTTGGTTAGGTTTCCCAGCCTTTCTGTTCTTGCTTTCTCTCTGTAAAACAAAGAGCATCGTAGTACCTACTCACAGGGCTATTCTGAACAGACTACTGTGAAACACAGGGGTGCCCCGCATTTACTAGGCACTGAGTAAACGGTCGCTGAATGAATCAAGCAATGGATCAAATCACTCGCTGACCCCCCGTAGCCCCGCCCCCTCCCCGCACCACCACGGCCCTGTCACTCAACCCCCCCAGGGGCGCGACCTCATTGCCCAAGGCCCCTCCGACCTCCCCATCCAGCCCATCCCCAGCTCCGCCTCCCCTTACTCCACCTCCTGGAACCCCAGGTCTCAGGGCAGATAACAACCGCAAGCGTCAACTCGCACCGCCCTCGGGGTCAGCAGAGCACTTCCGCTCGCCGTCGCCCCGGGAGCCCGGACGCTGTGCACGCGCAGGAGCGGGCTTTGGGGGCGGGGGGCAACACAGCCAATGGGCAACAACACGGCGCCTTTCGGGGACAAAGGATTCTGACGTGGCTCCCTCTGAGGTTAGATGGAGCGACGAGAGCGGGCGAGCATTTTCCGCGACGAGTCGTACGAGAGGCTGGGGAGGCGTCTCGGGCGGCGGGAGGCGAGCGGGCTCCGCGCGGACTGTCGTGGCGATCCGCGTCCGCCGCCTCCGAGGCCGAGGCCCGCTCTCCCAGTCCGTTCTCCCGCGCGGCCGGGCCTCCTTGTTGCTGTGCTCCCGGGGGAGTTCCCGCCCCTCCATCTTCCAAAGCCACGCTCTCCTCTTTCTTTAGAGCCTCAGAATAAGAAACCGGTAGTCGTGCCTGCTGCCTCTGTGGCGGCACGTGGGCGCGGCCATCTTGGGCGCGGGGTGGAGCCGTCGGAGCCGGGCTCTGGTCTCAGGCCAGGGGTCAGAGAGCAGGGTTCAGGCTCAGTCGGGGAAGCAGCATGGAGGAGGGGCTGGGAGGTGGGCTGCAGGGCAGGCAGCATGCACAAATGAGGAGGAAACCATGATGCCTGACTCTCCTGAAATAAATCGAGGAACTCCG
Organism: Eschrichtius robustus; assembly: GCF_028021215.1. Taxonomy (NCBI): domain Eukaryota; kingdom Metazoa; phylum Chordata; class Mammalia; order Artiodactyla; family Eschrichtiidae; genus Eschrichtius; species Eschrichtius robustus. Next base: position 43,481,653 of record NC_090845.1, read on the forward strand.
GTTTCTGGGACCTTGGGGATCCTTGGAGAATCTGGGCTTTGCCGGTTTGAAAGCACAGCACAGCATAAAGTTGGGGGAGAGCTGTCTGTCTGACGATGCCAGCCAGTGGCAACAAGGGCTGCTAAAAGTCCTGTAGTGCCCTTGAGGAAAGTTTTCTGTTCCCTGTCGGGGTCTGGGGAAAGAGGCCAAGTGTGTGCCGTGTGCTTGTGGTACCTGCCTGTTCACCAAGCAGAACTCCTTGGGCTGGGCAAGGCAGGGTCTGGGCTCAGTACACCCAATTCCTTCTGTGCTACAGCCAACAGGTGCCAGGCACTGTTGAGAGAAGCAAGTGACAAAAGCAGTCATGGAATCCAACATACATTTATTTACTCTTCCGTCTGAACATATTGCTTTCTCCCTGCCTTTCCCTTTCCCCTCTGAGGAGGTGGTGGCATGTGTGATATTCCCAGGTTGGTTGGATGAATCATTGCCCAAATCTACAACCTGGAGGTCTCCTGGGAAGTGCCTCTGTCCCAGTCTTGTGTAGAAGTCCCGGGAGAAGGGTCTGTTTTCTGTCAGGCACGTGACTGGGGACTTGCCCCCCACTGTGATTCTTTGTACCTTCTCAAATGTTGGCCAGGTTTAGGGATCCTAACCTATTCATTTCCAGAAGAGAGGTGACCTGATAAGTTTTTCTAACACCACTGTCAGGAGGCAGGAGAAAGTTCATAGAGTTAGTATGACAGTGTTCTGAGGACAGTAGAGAAACCCCCAGCTGCAGAAAGACCTGGTCATTGGCCCTGGTCAGACGCTCCCCATATCCTGACTCTGCAGGGATGAGTGCTTTCACAGAAGGAGAAGGGGCTGGCGAAGGGCGTGCAGTTGTTGCTCATGCCGTGCCAGCATCTCCTAGTGTGACTTGGGCATCCAGGAACCAAGAAACATGCCAAGGTGTTCTTCCAGCCCGCACTGCGCCCAGCTGTTGGGATCTACCGATCCATAGAAGAGAAGGCTTGGCTCCACCACTTACCGGCCCTCTGGGCCTCTTCTACGTCATAGCTAAAGACCACACATCCCACCGGGCTATCAGGATTGTTTAAAGGAACATCTCTAGCGCCCCCAGCCCAGAATGTGCCCTAAGGCAGGCACCTGGTAAGTGGTGGTATTACCAAACCAAACTTGGTTCCACTCACCCACACCCCATAAAGCCAATGTACTGACACCAGGTCGTGGTGAAGGAAGGTACAGCGTGTACTGCAGGGCGCCAAGCAAGGAGTCCAGGCAACTAGTGCTCAAAAGGCCTGAACTCCCCAATGGCTTTCAGGGAAGGGTTTTTAAAGACAGAGTGAGGCAGGAGGTTGGGGGATGTGTGATCAGCTCATGGACATTCTTCTGATTGGTTGGTGGTGAGGTAATTGGGGAGTCAACCTCATCAGCCTTCTGCTTCCAACCAGTCTGGGGTCTCCGTGCGTGTATTCAGCATGCAGTTAACGTCTTCCACCTGATGGGGGTTTCAGTATCTGCAAAACAGCTCACAGGATATGGCTCCGAATATTATCTATAGCCCTTGGGGAGGAACTAAAGGTCCTTGACTTTGTTTAATGGCTAAACTATTATTTTGTCTTGCTTGACTGTTTTCCTTTGTTTCTGCATTTTCTCACTTCTCTGATTAAATTATTCTTTGAAACTTGGGGAAGACCAAGGAGGCTAAAGTGTTTCTACAGATGAGAAGCAGATGGAGGACATGGGAGGGGTCTGTCCCGGGAAGGCCTATAGGGTCCTGCTTGGTTACCGTGGCAGTTTCTGCTGTCCTCTCCCCAACACTAGGGGGCGTGCTGGTGCCAATGCTCTCCTTCCTGCACCGTGTGCTTCCCTCCCCTTCGCCACCAGCCTTGCCCAGGGTCACCACTGAAAACTTCTTTTTTTTTTTTGCCCAGGGCCCAGGAGTGAACCCGGGCCCTTGGCGGTGAGAGCACAGAGCCCTAACCACTGGACCGCCAGGAATTCCCTGAAAACATTTTTTTAAATGGCAGTGAGGCCTCTAATTAAGTTAAAATTCATTGTAAAGTGTAACCCCAGCAGGCCCAGGTTACTCAAGCCCTTACGTTCCAAGGAAAAGCCTGTCTCGGGAAGACTGGTCCTTGTCCCACTCCTGGGGGAGCACCACAAAGACCCTGGCGTGTTGTGCCTAGTAGGGTATTTCTGTAATCCAGGCACCTCTGTTCCACCTGACCAGGTGGTTCATGCTAGTGGTGTGACGTATGGTGAGGGTCTGTTTTGTATGTCTGAGGCCCTCGGCTGTGCTGTATTAGTTTGACATCTGGGGGCTGTAGACCGAGTAGCTAAAGTGAGTCACGTGGACGCTGCATGCCTGCATGACTGACCTCCAGTCAAATCTCTGGACCCCTAGGCATGGGTGAGCTTCCCTGACTGGCAACACTTTGCATGTGTTGTCACACATCATTTCTGGGAGAATTAAGCATCGTCCATGTGACTCCTTTGGGAGAGGACAACTGGATCTCACCACTGGTTTCCATTGGACTTCACCCCTGCACCTTTTGCCTTTGCTGATTTTACTTTCACTGTCATAAATCCTAACTATGTGTATGGGACTTCCCTGGTGGTCCAGTGGTTAAGACTCCATGCTCCCAACGCAGGGGGCCCGGGTTCGATCCCTGGTCAGGGAACTAGAGCCCGCATGCCGCAACTAAAGAGCCCGCATGCCGCAACTAAGACCTGGTGCAGCCAAATAAATGAATAAATAAATTTCTTTAAAAAAAATAATAATTCTGTATATTACAGCTCAGCGGGACTCACAGACTCTGAAAAGAACTAACTCAGCTTTTCTGAGTCCCGAGTCCTTCTAGGGAATCTTCAAGCCTGAGGGTGGTCTTGCGGAACCCGAACATACTGTTGCTGTAGGTTCTGAGGTTGGTTTGTTTCAACCATCCCAGTGGGTGGACCTCATGAGCACAGTCTGACTCTGCCCCCAGCAGTACACTTGCTTGGTGTTTGTGAGGAGGTTGCAGACCTGAGGAGCAGCAGCCGGAGGGCACTGCTGTGATTTTCCCACCTCCGAGGAGCAGAGGTCCTGAGTGCTTGCAGTGGGCGGCAGCTGAGGGAGCTTGCTTTCTTGCTGCGGTGCAGGGTTCTGCTGAGGGTCCCTGGTACCCGCCTCTTCCTGGAAGTCTTCCCTGCAGTGACTGAGGTGACAGGTCCATCAAGCAGTGCCTTGATGACGTTCTGCTCTTTGAACTGCGTGAGTTCCTGTAGGAAAGGGAAGGCCAGTTGCAAGTGTTCATCTCCTGCTGCACTGCATTGCTGTCTGTGCCGCTGCCTCTGCAGATTTCCCACAGGCAGGAGAGTGTGCAGAGTGAATGGGGCTGGAATAGACAAAATGGGAATCCACCCCGGGGAACTGGTTGATGGCTCCAAAATGGTGGCATGAAGCCAATCCCATGACTGTCAGGTGGCACAGAGGTTAGAGCTTCAGTCTTTGGATGACTGTGTCTGTTAGTTGAGAAGTGTGTGTACTATAATAAACCCAAAAGGAGGAAGACTTCAGCTAGCTTTTGACGATTCTACTTTCAAGTTCTCTTTCTGTTACTGAAGGATGTTTTAATAAGCCAGTGTGTAATAATATGTACTGTGGGAAACAGGCAGGAGAGTATGTAGAGTGAGTACAGCTGCTGTTTTCAGAAATGAATTCCCTTTCCTCTTGTGCCCCTCTCTTCAGTCATTTTGCTGTACTCTTCACGTCCTATGTTGATGTCACTATCTCATCTGAATTTAACAGTGGTTTTTGCCAGATGTCTTACCACTGGTTAATATATTAAAATTATTGCCTGTAGCCAAATGTATTTTTATACTTCTGCTTGCTTCAGTTATTTTTGTACGAGTTTCCTGTTGATTTGTAATGTATTAGCACAAAACAAATTCTTAATGTCCATCTCCAGTTTGAATTTCACATGCTAAACCAAGAAAAACCTATAGGGCTTCCCTGTTTGCGCAGTGGTTAAGAATCCCCCTGCCAATGCAGGGGACATGAGTTCGAGCCCTGGTCCGGGAAGATCCCACATGCCGCGGAGCAACTAAGCCTGTTCTCTAGGGCCTGCGAGTCACAACTACTGAGTCCGTGTGCCACAACTACTGAAGCCCACGCGCCTAGAGCCCATGCCCCGCAACAACAGAAGCCACCGCAATGAGAAGCCCGTGCACCGCAACGAAGAGTAGCCCCCACTCGCCGCAACTAGAGAAAGCCTGTGTGCAACAACAACGACCCAAAACAGCCAAAAATAAAATAAATAAAATAAAATTTTAAAATAATAATAATAAGATGGGGGAATTCCCTTAAAAAATGCTTGATTCTTTAAGGAAAAAAAAAAAGGATAACCTATAAATTACAATTATTTAGATTTTATTAAATTATCTGTTGGTGAATAAAGTATGAGGTATGCTTAAAAGAATATAGAGGAGATTCATATTTCTATTTCATATGAGTTTTCTGAGTAAGAACACATCCCTCCCATCCACATTCACTATATTCACAGGGTTTCTGCAGTATGAATTCTCTCATGCTTGGTAATGGCAACAGTGCAGCCACATCTAAAGGATTTCCCAGATTTAATACATTTGTAGGATTCTCTCCAGCAAGAATTCTCATATCTCAGCAACACAGAGGTCATGTCTGCAGACCTTCCCACATTCATATCATTTACAGAGTTTCACTTCAGTATGAATGCTATGATGTTGAGTAAGATATGGGGATTGGCTAATTCAACACATTTGCAGGATTTCTCTCTGATATGAATTCTCTAACGTTGAGTAAGAAGGGAGTATTGGCTAAGGTCTTTCCATGTTCCTTACTTTAATGAGGTTTCTATTCAGTAGAGAGTTTATAATGCTGAATAAGTTGTGATCCAGAACTAAATGCATTTGCAAATTGATTTGAATTGTACATTTTCTCTACACCATGTGTTCTCTGATGTTTACTCTGAGCATTAACTAGAAGTCTTCGCCATTTCTCAAGTTTATAGGATTTTACTCAAGATAAAATCTTTGTCCTTGAGCACAAGAGTAGAATTCTCTCTTTTTTTAAACATGCTGGGTTTTTAAAAAAATTATTCATTTATTTATTTTTGGCCGCACCACACGGGCATGTGGGATCTTAGTTCCCTGACCAGGGATGGAAGCCAGGCCCATGGCTGTGGAAGTGCAGAGCCCTAACCACTGGACCGCCAAGGAGTTCCCAAGACTAGAATTCTCTTCACGCTCATTATATTTCAAGGGTTTTTCTTTAGCATAGGCAACTTTGTTTTATTGGGAGTAAATTTATTTGGGTATAAATTAATACAGTATTAATATATAATACTGATATATATCATATATATCACATATATAATATTGTTTTATTGGGAGTAAATTTATATGGGAATTTTTTTATCATATATATAATACTGAGTTTCTCTAATTCCTTTTGTGAAAATGCTCTTGAACCACTGGCTTCAAATGGAGACCTTTACCAGGTTTGTTACATTTGCCTCTTTTTTCCCCAGTGTTTTTCTTTAGCATAGATAACTTTTACCTGAAATGCCTCCCTTTTCCCCTCTGCATCGCAAATTAACCTTTGCATTGTCACTTTTTTTCTGAAATGAAAATTGTATCATTGTTAATATGCACAGATACCCTAGCTAGATACCAACTAGGGACTTAGTAGAATCAAGATTAGCCATCATGTACGTGTCAATGATAACTAGTAAAATATATATACTAGGAAGAATGATGCACATCAAAAAGCAAGAATTCAACTATAAATAAACCTAAGAAGATTGTATGTCATCTATATGAAAGAGAATAAATAAACTGTATTCATGAATGCAGACTCAATACTGTAAAACCCCAATTGTCCATAAACCTAATCCATGAATTTCAGGCAATTTGAATCAGTGTTCTAAATAGGATCAGGGGCCTTTGGTACAATTCTTCATTTTGATTGGCAGGAAAAAATATATATGAAAACAGCCAAGGGTATTTTGAGGATAGTTATAATAAGGGAAGACATATAAGATACTACACTCCATTATAAACTACAGTAAATAAAACATGTGGCATAGAGCAGAATTAAAGAAATCACTGAAACAGAATAAAAAATCCAGAATCGGTGTCAAGTATATGAAATACTAAATGAAGTTTAGCTAACAATAGTGTGAAAAAACTAAGAAATTGAGAGGGGAATTTGCCTTACTATATATAAAGTTATAAATCTACTTAAACTAGGTTATGATGGTTGATGAAAAAGTCAGTGGAAGGCAGAGGTCCAATGCATAGCCATCCATATATGGAGAATAACATGACAAATGTGTTGTTCCAAGTTTGTGGAAACTGATAGTGCTGATATGATGTAAATCTATTTGTAAGGGAAAAAAATTCTGGACCCCTAAATCATATCGTATACAATGACAAACTCCAGATGGATTAAAATTAAATACGACAAAATAATAAAATGTCATAATGAAATATAGGAAAATATCATATAACATTGTGATGGAGGATAAACAGGAACAACTCAGAAGCCATAAAGTAAATCCTAGACCTCATTAAAACATCTTTAAAATCAAAAAAATATCAAAAGGTAAGATGTACATTGGGGGAACTTCCCTCGTGGTGCAGTGGTTAAGAATCTGCCTGCCAATGCAGGGGACATGGCCCTGGTCCGGGAAGATCCCACATGCCGCGGAGCAACTAAGCCCGTGCGGCGCAACTACTGAGCCTGTGCTCTAGAGCCGGTGAGCCACAACTACTGAGCCCGCGTGCCACAACTACTGAAGCCCGTGCGCCTAAAGCCCGTGCTCTGCAACAAGAGAAGCTACCACAATGAGAAGCCCGTGCACCACAACAAAGAGTAGCCCCCGCTCGCCACAACTAGAGAAACCCCAGGCACAGCAACGAAGACCCAATGCAGCCAAAAATAAAAAATAAATAAATAAAAAATAAATAAATTTTTTAAAAAAGATGTACATTGGGGAAAATATTTGCAACACTTACAACAGAGCTACTATTCCTAATAAACAATATCCCCACAAACTGTTGTAAGAGAGAATAGAAAAATAGAAAAATGGACAAAGAATATGAAGAAGCTAGTCACAGAATAAGAAAAAAGTTGTAACTATTTTGAATTAGTTTTTCTTTTGGATGGTATACCATGTGGATATAGTCTTCAAAGGAATAAAGGAAGTTCATATTTATGAGGGGGAGGTGTGCTCAATCTCATATTTGCATCTCTGACTCTGAATTTTTCCTAAACTATAATCTTACATTTCCTGCTGCACATAATGCTTGGGAATCTAATTCACACCTCAAACCTATTAAAAGCCAAACAAACTCATCATATTTTTAATCAGAGTAACATACAGTCATTGTATTAAAATTAATGAGAAGAAACTGGAACTCTCCTACTTTTCTGGTGGGAATGTGTTGAATAAAAAGATACAGCCACTTGGGAAGACAGTTTAGCAGTCCCTCAAAAGATTAAACAGAGTTACCATATGGCCCAGCAATTTCACTCCTAGGTGTATACCCAAGGGAATTGAAAAACATGTTCACCAGAAAAACTTGTTGTACATAAATGTTCAGAGCAACATCATTCCTAATAACCAAAAAGTGGAAACAAACCAAATGTCAATCAACTGATAAATGGATAAACAAAATGTGTATCTATACAATGAAATATTACTTAACCATAAAAAGGAATGAAGTACTGATACAATGTACAATGTGTATGAACCATTATAAGTTAAAGAAGTCAAATACTACTCAGCCATGAAAAAGAATGAAATTTTGCCATTTGCAACAACATGGGTGGACTTGGAGGGTATTATGCTAAGTGAAATAAATCAGAGAAAGATAAATACTGTATGAAATCACTTATATGTGGTTTCTAAAAAATTAATGAATATAACAAAACAGAAACAGATATAGAGAACAAAATACCAGTGGGGAAAGGGAATGGGGTAGGGGCAAGATAAGGGTAGAGGATTAAGAGGTACAAGCTACTATGTATAAAATCAATAAGCTACAAGGATGTATTGTACATCACAGAGAATATAGCCAACATTTTATAATAACTATACATGAAATATAACCTTTAAAAATCGAATCACTATGTTGTACACCTGAAACATATACTACTGTACATCAACTATACCTCAGTTAAAAAAAGAAAGAAGCCAGACACAAAAAGCCACCTATTCTATGATTCCATTGATATGAAATATCCAGAATAGACAAATCCCTAGAGACAAAAGTAGATTAGTTTCCAGTGGCTGAGGGGAGGGGGAAGTGGAGAGTGGCTATTAATAGTTTATTAATTTACTAGGGCTGCCATAACAAAGTACCACAACTGGGTTGCTTAAACAACAGAAATGCATTGTCTCATAATTCTGGAAACTAGAGGTCTGAGATCAAGGTGTTGGGAGTACCCATGTTCCCCCTGGAGGCACTAGAGAAGTATCTGCCCCAGGCCTTTCTCCCAGCTCCTGGTAGTTCCTTGGCTTGTGGCAGCATAATACTAATCTTCACGTGGTGTTCTCCCTGTGTGTGTGTCTGTTTTTGTGTCCAAATTTCCCCTTTTTATAAGGACATCAGTCACATTGGATTAGGGACACACCCTACTCCAGTATGATTTCATATTAACTAATTCCATCTGCAATGACCCTATTTCCAAATAAGGACACTTTCTGAAGTAGGGCTTCAACATGAAATTTGGGGAACAAACACAATTCAACCTGTAACAAATGGGTATGGAGTTTCTTTTGGGGATGATGGAAGTGTTCTGGGAATTAGAGAGTGGTGGTAGTTGCACAACATTGTGAATATACTATAAACCACTGAACTGAACATTGTAATGGTGAATTTTGTGTTATGTGAATTAAATTTCAATTAAAAATTACCCCCCAAAAAAACCTTAAACCCTCTGGCAAGATTGTCTTTTTCAAGCCTGGGTACAATGTTATTCCTCACAATTTACATGGAATATAAGCTCCCATGAGGACAAGGGTTTTTGTGTAATCTGTATCTTAGTGCCTAGTATACTGCTGGAAACATCATAGATGATGAATAAATATTTGTTGAATTAATAGATAAATAAATGAGAGTTTTATACCATGTCTTAAAATTGTGCATCCGAGAGGTAAAATATCTTAAACATGTAACCTTTAAAATTAATCTGGTTTTAAATACTACAGTCAAACAGTGCCTTAATCGTCTTCTCATTGCAGAAATCTTGTTGCAGCCTTAGTAGAGAGGGATGGCAAAGTCTAATTCAGGATCATCACTGCTCAAAGAGCTTTTTAGCTGAAAATAAGAGAAAAGTAGCAAAACTCATCATCTCTAAAAAATTTCTCTCAAATGGATCATCTCCCATGTTCCTACTTTGTTAATACTTGCTTTGTGGGACTTCCCTGGTGGCGCAGTGGATAAGACTCCACACTCCCAGTGCAGGGGGCCCAGGTTCAATCCCTGGTCAGGGAACTAGACCCCACATGCATGCCGCAACTAAGAGTTCACATGCCACTACTAAGGAGCCCGCCTGCCGCAACTAAAACCCTAAATAAATAAATAAAATATTTTTTAAAAAAAGACTTGCTTTGTGATTCCCATTTTCTCAGCTAGGAGCCAGAAGGCTAGGTAGCCTGGTGGATGCAGAGGAGAGGCTCCTAAGACACACAAAGCAGGGTAGAGAAGGTTGGTGAGTGAAACTGTAGAAGAAAAGGGGATTATTCAGCACAGACATGATTTAGTAGAGTTGTTAAGATTTGGAACCCTATGTTGATTGGTGAACTGTACTAAGTCTTCATGGAGTTGGAAAGGCCCTTCAGTGTTATCCCTAATTGAAGCAAAGGTGCCAGGCCTTGAACCAGTTGTTGGATGTGGAGATGGGGCATGACTTTCCATTAGATGACTTTCTTGAGCCAAGGGCAAGTCCTGAGAGAGACTCAGCTGAGAGTTATTGGCTGCAGACTCTCTAAGCAGCTGAGAGAATGAGTAACTTAGTCCCAAAGGGGGAGACATCTGAGAGGCACACTACTGCGTACACTACATTTTATGACATTTCCTATCAAGGCCATGTGATTCTTCTGAGGTGGAGGGAGTGAATGATGGTTGTTGGAAGTAATGAAACTGGAGCCCGAATGAGAGCCAAGGAATGATAGAAAGGGAAGGCAAGGAGAATTAAAGACTGAAGAACAAGTGATTGGTTCTTTAGATTTTCAGTGACTGATGAGATCTTTCCCTTACAGTGGCCTCCTATGAGTGAAAATGGGTGACTTCGTATCCTCCACCGGAGTTCTGCTGTGAGCCCAGATAGGCAGACAAGAAGAAAAGCCTGTCAAAAGAATCTGGAGGAGGAAAATTTTCCTAAGGCAGATTTTGTTTGGTTTTATTTTGTTCTCATCAGTCCCTATTATGCCATTGTCAAATGCCTACTTCGTCTAACACAAGTCAAGCCCTGGTCAAAAGGGTGAATTCCTAGTTTGCTAAGGATTTTTATTGTGAATGGGTGTCAAATATTTTTCAAATCGGTTTTCATCAATTGATCTTATTAGGTCATTTTTTCCTTTAAATTGTTAATATGATACATTACCTTGATTTTCGAATGTCAAACCTTCCTTGCATACCTGGAATAAACCCATACAGTCATGGTAATTATTATTTGTTTTATATATTGCTGGATTCGATTTGTTAGTATTATGTTGGGGATTTTTGAATCCCTTGCTCATGAGAGATATTGGTGTATACTTTATTTATAATTGATTCAGTTGCCTGGGTTAGAGCACTGAAGTCTTACATTTCCTTTCCAGGAGCTTCCAACATCCTTGCAGTCTAACCTTAAAGTGACTGCGTATCTCTTGCCCAATTCCAAAGTTCTTACATCAACACACTGTACCTATCACTAGATTTACATAGCAACTAGACTCTTGAAAAGGGAATACTAATCAAATGCTTTACTCAAAATGAATTTTTTTCAAAACCAATACATAAGAAGTAATAAATACTTTCAACTGTATAAAAAAGACCTAACTGACCTACACCCTGTTTTCTCCCCATCACATTTATATAATCAGTAAATAAAGCATTTATAAGGAAATGTGAACATATTAACAATGCTTAGTCATGACACTGACAATGCCTAGTCCAACTATCAGCCTCACAGGCATATAGCCTATGGTTGTATTCATCTTCTTCTCCTTGGCATCACAATCTCTGTATTTCTCAGGCCTGGGGGCATTCTTCCATCTTGGTGACCTGGTCCTGTCTTGGTCAGACTGCAGTGAGTCCCTTGTCTTCCCAAGAGTCACCATGGAACAGTGATTAAAAGCATGTTCTGTGGAGCCAAACTGCTTGAGTTTGAAGCCTGGCTCGGCCACTTACTAGCAGCATGGTCTTAAGCAAGTTACTTAAACTCTCTGTGCCTCAGTTTTCTCATCTATATTATTATGACTATAATAAGTGTACCTACTTCTTAGGGCTATTGTGGAAACTAAATGGAGTTAATATCCATAAAGTATTTAGAACAGTGTCTGATATACAGTAAACACCGTTATAAGTGTTAGCTATTAATGTCATTATTTCAATGTATCTGAGATCCTCTTGAATTCAGTGTTGATGGCCCTTGCCAGCCGCTTCACATGCCTGTGATGTTTGCTGACATGTTCTAGTCCTGGTTTCTCTTCATAGTAAACCTTTCTTCTGCCTTCCCAGGCCCTATCAAAAAGAAAAGTTTGGGGGACAGGCAATATTATCAGGCAGTCTTTTGACCCCCATTTGGCCATATAAGAATGGGCCTTGGGCTTGGAACACTTCCTTACCAAGAGATAAAGAGCCCACAAAACCTCTGCTTGAGTGAATATCTTTCCCTGTTGCCAGCTCAATGTATGCTCCTTTGTACCACTTAAGCATGTGTGTCATATGGCACCTGGCCAACCCCACTGCTGTATCTGTCCAATGAGGGGAGGGGACAGGGCTCTTTACTAAGGTACAAGAGAGGTGTGCAAAGGCACACCCTGAGTGTGCCCTGAGTCAGCTGTGGAGAGAGACCCAGTGGCCATGGGGGACCAACACCCACTACTGAAGCTGATCTTGCTGTCTATTCTCTATGTAAGTAGTGTACTGTTTCATTCAGTACTTGACTGCATTGTATTTTCCTTGGTGACTCCAATACCAAGATGCAGTGGGAAGAAGTGTTTGGAATCCTCACCTGAGACTGGTAGCCAGTGCACAGTGTTCTGCTCAACAAAAACAAAACAAAACAAAAAATTCTACTCAGGGGAATTCCCTGGTGATCCAGTGGTTAAGTCTCTGTGCTTTCACTGCCAAGGGTGCGGGTTCAATCCCTAGTCAGGGAACTAAGATCTCACAAGCCAGGGCGGCCAAAAAAAAATTTCCACTCAAGAAGTCCATTTGCAAGAATGACAGGTAAGCCTGGGAGGCTCTAGTGTCATGAATTCCTGGCTTCAGTTCTAGCTCAAGCCAGTAGGAACTAAGTCACCCTGACTCGGCCACTGACTCCTCACAAGGTGTCTTCCCAGCGTGAGAAAACCAAATGAGCAAGGGTATGAATGCATGTCTCAAGGCCTGAACAAATGTTAACTCAAAAAACAAGCAAAGAGCCTCACACCCATGTCCTTTCTGAGAATGTTTGGTAATGAGGCTTTTCTGCAGAGTTGTTGAGAGTCCCCTGTCTGGTATCTTGAATCCAGCCAGAGTCCTAGTAGGATTGACACTCACAAGTGCAGTAGGAGGAGGGGAATTTTGCTGTATTTTTTTGGTGGGTAGTTCAGGGTAATGAATTAATATTTGTTGAGTGAGCATCCACCTCTACTACACTACTGTGTGAGGTCCTATAACAAGTATAAAGCAGACAATGAGTTGTTAAACATAAGATAATTAAGCATAAGACAAAGCTCTTGGCATAGAGAGTCTTCCAGTAGGGCTAGAACCTGTCTAACAATGCTATATCTACAGGAGAATAATAAATGCATTAAGGGGGACTTTGGAAGAACAAAAGAGCTTCAACAGAAAATTGGGGAAGCCTCCATAGAAGAAGTGACATTTGAGCAGGGCCTTGAAGAATGGCCAGGGTTTAGCATGCAGAGATGGGAATGGGAGTGAGAGGAAAGAAGGCATTGACATGCTATGGCATTTCCATACCATGTTATGGAAAAACAAGAACTTGTTGGCCAACCCAATAGCTTGAATAAACTACAGAGGTGAAAATGAGTGAAGGGCATTTGTGTAGGAAACCCAGAGTTGGTATGAAAGGAATGGGGAGAGTTAGGCTGAAAAGATGGCTTTGACGAGACTTGATAGTACTTAAATGCTGGACTAAGTTAGATTTGGGGTTTTAGACATTGGATACAACTGAAGGATTAAGAGAGAGGGCAGGCCTGGATGAGAGTTACACTTTAAAAAGTTAACCTGCTGAGGGAGACCTTCAAGATGGCAGAGGAGTAAGACATGGAGACCACCTTCCTCCCCACAAGTACATCAAAAATACATCTACATGTGGAACAACTCCTACAGAACACCTACTGAACGCTGGCAGAAGACCTCAGACTTGCCAAAAGACAAGAAAATCACCACGTCCCTGGGTAGAGCAAAAGAAAAAAGAAAAAACAAAGACAAAAGAATAGGGATGGGACCCGCACCTCTGGGAGGGAGCTGTGAAGGAGGAAAAGTTTCCACACACTAGGAAGACGCTTCACTGGCGGAGATGGGGGGTGGGTAGGGGGGAAACTTCGGAGCCGCGGAGGAGAGCACAGCAATAGGGGTGCAGAGGGCAAAGCGGAGAGATTCCCGCAGAGAGGATCAGTGCTGACCAGCACTCACCAGCCTGAGAGGCTTGTCTGCTCACCCGCCGCGGGGGGGCGGGTTGGGGGCTGGGATCTGAGGCTTGGGCTTCGGAGGTCAGATCCCAGGGAGAGGACTGGGGTTGGCTGCGTGAACACAGCCTGAAGGGGGCTAGTGTGCCACAGCTAGCTGGGAGGGAGTATGGGAAAAGGTCTGGACCTGCCTAAGAGGTAAGGGACCATTGTTTCAGGGTGTGCAAGGAGAGGGGATTCCTTCCCTCTGTGCCCACAGAAGGCAGAGCAGAACCTAAGCAAGCTCCAGAGACGGGGGCGAGCTGCGGCTATCAGCTGAGACCCCAGAGACAGGCATGAAATGCTAAGGCTGCTGCTGCAGCCACCAAGAAGCCTGTGTGCAAGCACAGGTCACTATCCACACCAATGCCCTAGAAGCCTGCTCAGCCTGCCACTGCCAGGGTCCCGAGGTCCAGGGACAACTTCCCCGGGAGAACACATGGCACGCCTCAGGCTGTTGCAATGTCACGCTGGCCTCTGCTGCTGCAGGCTCACCCCGCATTCAAATTATGACTACCATACCCATTACTCTCCCTGGCCTGAGAGAGCAACAGAGCCCTAATCAGCAGCTGCTTTAACCCCATCCTGTCTGGGCAGGGGACAGACGCCTGAGGGCACCTACACAGAGAGGCAGGGCCAAAACCAAAGCTGAACCCCAGGAGCCGAGGAAACAAAGAAGAGAAAGGGAAATTTCTCTGTGCAGCCTCAGGAGCAGTGGATTAAATCCCCAAAATCAACCTGATGAACCCGGCATCTGTGGAATACCTGAATAGACAACAAATGTTCCCAAAACTGAGGCAGTGGACTTTGGGAGCAACTGCAGATTTGGGGTTTGCTATCTGTGACTGATTTTTTTCTGATTTTTATGTTTCTCTTAGTTTAGTTTTTAGTGCTTGTTATCAGTGATGGATTTGTTTATTGGTTTGGTTGCTCTCTTCCGTTTTTATTTTATTTTTTGTTTCTTTATTTTTATTTTATTATTATTTTTATTTTATTAATTAAAAATTTTTTTAATTTAATTTTATTTTATTTTCTTCCTTTTCTTTAGAGCTGTGTGGCTAACAGGGTTTTAGTGCTCCAGACAGGTGTCAGGCCTGAGCATCCGAGGTGGGAGAGCCGAGTCCAGGACATTGGACCACCAGAGACCTCCCGGCCGCATGTAATATTAATCAGCAAGAGCTCTCCCAGAGATCTCCGTCTCAACACTAAGATCCAGGTCCACCCAATGGCCAGCAAGTTCCAGTGCTGGACGCCGAATGCCAAACAACTAGCAAGACAAGAACACAACCCCACGCATTAGCAGAGAGGCTGCCTAAAATCAAAATAAGGTCACAGACACCCCAAAACACAGCACCGGAGAAGGTCCTGCCCACCAGAAAGACAAGATTCAGTCCCAACTACCAGAACACCGGCACCTGTCCCCTCCATCAGGAAGCCTACACAAGCCACTGAACCAACCTCACCCACTGGGGGCAGACACAAAAACAACGGGAACTACGAACCTGCAGCTTGTGAAAAGGAGGCGCCAAACACAGTAAATTAAACAAAATGAGAAGACAGAGAAATATGCAGCAGATGAAGGAACAAGGTAAAAACTCACCAGGCCAAACAAATGAAGAGGAAATAGGCAGTCTACCTGAAAAAGAATTCAGAACAATGATACTAGACATGATCCAAAATCTTGGAAATAGAATGGAGAAGATATAAGGAACGTTTAACAAGGACCTAGAAGAAATAAAGAGCAAACAAACAATGATGAACAACACAACAAATGAAATTTAAAATTCTCTAGAAGGAATCAATAGGGAAATAACTGAGGCAGAAAAACGGATAAGTGACCTGGAAGATAAAATAGTGGAAATAACTACCACACAGCAAAATAAAGAAAAAAGAATGAAAAGACTTGAGGACAGTCTCAGAGACCTCTGGGACAAAATTAAACACACCAACATTTGAATTATAGGGGTCCCAGAAGAAGAAGAGAAAAAGAAAGGGACTGAGAAAATATTTGAAGAGATAATAGTTGAAAACTTCCGTAACATGGGAAAGGAAATAGTTAATCAAGTCCAGGAAGCACAGAGAGTCCCATACAGGATAAATCCAAGGAGAAACATGCCAAGACACATATTAATCAAACTATCAAAAATTAAATACAAAGAGAAAATATTAAAAGCAGCAAGGGAAAAACAACAAATAACACACAAGGGAATCCCCATAAGGTTAACAGCTGATCTTTCAGCAGAAACTCTGCAAGCCAGAAGGGAGTGGCAGGACATATTTAAAGTGATCAGGGCTTCCCTGGTGGCGCAGTGGTTAAGAATCCGCCTGCCAATGCAGGGGACATGGGTCCGAGCCCTGGTCCGGGAGGATCCCACATGCCACAGAGCAACGAAGCCCGTGCGCCACAACTGCTGAGCCTGCGCTCTGGAGCCCGTGAGCCACAACTACTGAAGCCCGCATGCCACAACTGCTGAAGCCCGCAGGACTAGAGCCCGTGCTCCGCAACGGGAGAGGTCACCGCAATGAGAAGCCCGCGCACCGCAATGAGGAGTGGCCCCCGCTCGCCGCAACTAGAGGGAGCCCATGAGCAGCAACGAAGACCCAACGCAGCCAAAAATAAATTAATTAATTTTAAAAAAAAGAATTAAAGTGATCAAAGGGAAAAACATACAATCAAGATTACTCTACCCAGCAAGGATCTCATTCAGATTCGAGGAGAAATTAAAACCTTTACAGACAAGCAAAAGCTAAGAGAATACAGCACCACCAAACCAGCTTTACAACAAATGCTAAAGGAACTTCTCTAGGCAGGAAACACAAGAGAAGGAAAAGACCTACAATAACAAACCCAAAACAATTAAGAAAATGGTAATAGGAACATACATACCGATAATTACCTTAAATGTAAATGGATTAAATATTCCAACCAAAAGACATAGACTGGCTGAATGGATACAAAAACAAGACCCATATATACGCTGTCTACAAGAGACCCACTTCAGACCTAGGGACACATACAGACTGAAAGCGAGGGGATGGAAAAAGATATTCCATGCAAATGGAAATCAAAAGAAAACTGGAGTAGCAATTCTCATATCAGACAAAATGTATTTTATAATAAAGACTAGTACAAGAGACAAAGAAGGACACTACATAATGATCAAGGGATCAATCCAAGAAGAAGATATAACAATTGTAAATATTTATGCACCCAACATAGGAGCACCTCAATACATAAGGCAAATGCTAACAGCCATAAAAGGGGAAATCAACATTAACACAATCATAGTAGGGGACTTTAACACCCCACTTTCACCAATGGACAGATCATCCAAAATGAAAATAAATATGGCAACACAAGCTTTAAATGATACATTAAACAAGATGGACTTAACTGATATTTATAGGACATTCCATCCAAAAACAACAGAATACACTTTCATCTCAAGTGCTCATGGAACATTCTCCAGGATAGATCATATCTTGGGTCACAAATCAAGCCTTGGTAAATTTAAGAAAATTGAAATCATATCAAGTATCTTTTCCAACCACAGCGCTATGAGATTAGATATCAATTACAGGAAATATTGTGTAAAAAGTACAAAAACATGGAGGCTAAACAATACACTACTTAATAACCAAGATATCACTGAAGAAATCAAAAGGGACATCAAAAAATATCTAGAAACAAGTGACAATGAAAACATGACGACCCAAATCCTATGGGATGCAGCAAAAGCAGTTCTAAGAGGGAAGTTTATAGCAATACAATCCTACCTCAAGAAACAAGAAACATCTCAAATAAACAACCTAACCTTACATCTAAAGCAACTAGAGAAAGAAGAACAAAAAACCCCCAAAGTTAGCAGAAGGAAAGAAATCATAAAGATCAGATCAGAAATAAATGAAAAAGAAATGAAGAAAACAATAGCAAAGATCAATAAAACTAAAAGCTGGTTCTTTGAGAAGATAAACAAAATTGAGAAAACATTAGCCAGACTCATTAAGAAAAAAAGGGAGAAGACTCAAATCAATAAAATTAGAAAAGAAAAAGGAGAAGTAACAACTGACACTGCAGAAATACAAAGGATCATGAGAGATTACTACAAGCAACTATATGCCAATAAAATGGACAACCTGGAAGAAATGGACAAATTCTTAGAAAAGCACAATCTTCCAAGACTTGAACCAGGAAGAAATAGAAAATATAAACAGACCAATCACAAGCACTGAAATTGAGACTGTGATTAAAAATCTTCCAACAAACAAAAGCCCAGGACCAGATGGCTTCACAGGCGAATTCTATCAAACATTTAGAGAAGAGCTAACACCTTTCCTCCTCAAACTCTTCCAAAATATAGCATAGGGAGGAACACTCCCAAACTCATTCTACGAGGTCACCATCACCCTGACACCAAAACCAAACAAAGATGTCACAAAGAAAGAAAACTACAGGGCAATAGCACTGATGAACATAGATGCAAAAATCCTCAACAAAATACTAGCAAACAGAATCCAACAGCACATTAAAAGGATCATACACCATGATCAAGTGGGGTTTATCCCAGGAATGCAAGGACTCTTCAATATACGCAAAGCAAGCAATGTGATACACCATATTAACAAATCGAAGGGGAAAAACCATATGATCATCTCAATAGATGCAGAGAAAGCTTTTGACAAAATTCAACACCCATTTATGATAAAAACCCTCCAGAAAGTTGGCATAGAGGGAACTTACCTCAACATAATAAAGGCCATATATGACAAACCCACAGCCAACACCATTCTCAATGGTGAAAAACTGAAACCATTTCCTCTAAGATCAGGAACAAGATAAGGTTGTCCACTCTCACCACTATTATTCAACATTGTTTTGGAAGTGTTAGCCACAGCAATCAGAGAAGAAAAAGAAATAAAAGGAATCCAAATCAGAAAAGAAGAAATAAAGCTGTCACTGTTTGCAGATGACATGATACTATACATACAGAATCCTAAAGATGCTACCAGAAAACTACTAGAGCTAATCAATGAATCTGGTAAAGTAGCAGGATACAAAATTAATGCACAGAAATCTCTTGCATTCCTATACACTAATGATGAAAAATCTGAAAGAGAAATTAAGGAAACACTCCCATCTACCATTGCAACAAAAAGAATAAAATACCTAGGAATAAACCTACCTAAGGAGACAAAAGACCTGTATGCAGGAAACTAAGACACTGATGAAAGAAATTAAAGACGATACAAACAGATGGAGAGATATACCATGTTCTTGGATTGGAAGAATCAACACTGTGAAAATGACTACACTACACAAAGCAAACTACAGATTCAATGCAATCCCTTTCAAACTACCACTGGCATTTTTCACAGAACTAGAACAAAAAATTTCACAGTTTGTATGGAAACACAAAAGACTCTGAATAGCCAAAGCAACCTTGAGAAAGATAAACGGAGCTGGAGGAATCAGGCTGCCTGACTTCAGACTATATTACAAAGCTACTGTAATCAAGACAGTAAGGTACTGGCACAAAAACAGAAATATAGATCAAGGGAACAGGATAGAAAGCCCAGAGATAAGCCCAAGCACATATGGTCTCCTTATCTTTGATAAAGGAGGCAAGAATATATAACGGAGAAAAGACAGCCTCTTTAATAAGTGGTGCTTGGAAAACTGGACAGCTACATGTAAAAGAATGAAATTAGAACACTTCCAAATGCCATACACAAAAATAAACTCAAAATGGCTTAAAGACCTAAATGTAAGGCCAGACACTATCAAACTCTTAGAGGAACACATAGGCAGAACACTCTATGACATAAATCACAGCAAGATCCTTTTTGACCCACCTCTTAGAGAAATGGAAATAAAAACAAAAATAAACAAATGGGACGTAATGAAACCTAAAAGCTTTTGCACAGCAAAGGAAACCATAAATAAGACGAAAAAGATGACCCTCAGAAGGGGAGAAAATATTTGCAAATGAAGCAACTGACAAAGGATTAATCTCCAAAATCTACAAGCAGCTCAAGCAGCTCAATATCAAAAAAACAAACAACCCAATCCAAAAATGGGCCGAAGACCTAAACAGACATTTCTCCAAAGAAGATATACAGATTGCCAACAAACACATGAAAGAATGCTCAACATCACTAATCATTAGAGAAATGCAAATCAAGACTACAATGAGGTGTCACCTCACACCAGTCAGAATGGCCATCATCAAAAAATCTACCAACAATAAATGCTGGAGAGGGTGTGGAGGAAAGGGAACACTCTTGCACTGTTGGTGGAAATGTAAATTGATACAGCCACTATGGAGAACAGTATGGAGGGTCCTTAAAAAACTAAAAATAGAACTACCATACGACCCAGCAATCCCACTACTGGGCATATACCCTGAGAAAACCATAATTCAAAAAGAGTCATGTACCACGATGTTCATTGCAGCTCTATTTACAATAGCCAGGACATGGAAGCAACCTAAGTGTCCGTCGACAGATGAATGGATAAAGAAGATGTAGCACATATATATAGTGGAATATTACTCAGCCATAAAAAGAAACGAAATTGAGTTATTTGTAGTGAGGTGGATGGACCTAGAGTCTGTCATACAGAGTGAAGTAAGTCAGAAAGAGAAAAACAAATACCGTATGCTAACACATATATATGGAATCTAAAAACAAAAAATGGTTCTGATGAACCTAGGGGCAGGATGGGGATAAAGAAGCAGACCTACTAGAGAATGGACTTGAGGACACGGGGAGGAGGAAGGGTAAGCTGCGGACAAAGTGAGAGTGTGGCGTGGACATATATACACTCCCAAATGTAAAATAGATAGCTAGTGGGAAGCAGCCGCATAGCACAGGGAGATCAGCTCGGTGCTTTGTGACCACCTAGAGGGGTGGGATACGGAGGGTGGAAGGGAGGTGCAAGAGGGAGGGGATATGGGGATATATGTATACATATAGCTGATTCACTTTGTTATAAAGCAGAAACTAACACAACATTTAAAGCAATTATACTCCAATAAAGATGTTAAAAAAAAAAGTTAACCTGCTGACATATAGACCAATGGAATAGAATAGAGTGCAGAAATAAACTTTCACGTTTATGGTCAATTGATTGTCAATAAGGATGCCAAGACAAGTCAATGGGGAAAGTAAAGTATGCTCAAAAAATGGTGTTGAGAAAACTGCATATCTGCATGCAAAAGAATGATGTTGGACTCATATATTATTATATAAACAAAAATTAACTCAAGATGGATCAAAGACCTAACAGAAGTGTTACAACTATCAAATTCTTAGAAGAGAATATAGGGGGAAAGCTTCATGACACTGGATTTGGCAATTATTTTTGGATATGACATCAAAAGCACAGGCAACAAAAGAAAAAATAGATTAATTGGACTACATCAAAAAATTTTCCTTTAAAACTTTGTGCATCAAAGGACACTATTAGCAGAGTAAAAAGGCAACCCACAGAATGAAAGAAAATCTTTGCAAATCATATATCTGCTTAGGGAATAATATCCATAGTATATACAAACTCCTACAGCTCAACAACAAAAAAACCCCAAACAGCCCAACTAAAAATTGGGCAAGTGACTTTAATAGACATGTCTCTAAAAAGGGTTTGCAAATCATATATCTGATTAGGGAATAATATCCATAGTATACACAAACTCCTACAGCTCAACAACAACAAAAACCCAAACAGCCCAATTAAAAAGTGGGCAAGGAACTTTAATAGACATTTCCCTCAAAAGGATATACAGATTGTCAATAAGCACATGAAAAGATGCTGCATATCACTAATCAGGTTAATACAAATCAAAACAACAATGAGATACCACTTCTACCCATTAGGATGGCTATTATTAAAAAAAAAAGACAAACAGAAAATAACAAGTGTTAGCCAAGGATGTGGAGAAATCAGAACCCTTGTGCTTTGCTAGTGGGAATATAAAGCGATGCAGATGTTGTGGAAAACATTATGGCTATTTCTCAAAAAAAAATAAAAGTTAAGTGTAGAATTACCATATGACCCAGTAATCCCACTTACGGGTATCTACACAAAAGAATTGAAAGCAGGGACTCAAACAGATATTTGTACACCATTGTTCATAACAACATTATTCACAATAGCCAAAAGGTAGAAACAACCCAAATGTCCATCAGTGGATGAATAGGTAACCAAAATGTGGTATATATACACAGTAGAATATTCTTCAGCATTAAAAACAAATGAACCTTGAGAATATTATAAGTTGAATAAGCCAGACACAAAAGGATGAATACTATGTGATTCCACTTATACGAAGTACATAGAATAGTCAAATTCATAGAGACAGAAAGTTGAAAGGTGGCTTCCAGGTTTGGGTAGGGGGTAGAGATGAGAAATTATTGTCTAAGGGGTACATAGTTGCAGTTTGAGAAGATGAAAAAGTTCTGGAGATGGATGGTGGTGATGGTTGTATAACAATGTGAATGTACTTAATGCCACTGAACACCACACTTAAAAAGAGTTAAAATGGCAAATTTTTTGTTATGTATATCTTACCACATTAAAAAAAACAAGTTAAGCTGGCAATAGTGTGGAGAGAAAATTGAGACAAGAAGTTCTGCCAGGAGGAAACGGCCAGGCTCCAGATTTGACACAATGAAGCCTGGACCACAACCATCCCAATGCAGAGAGGAGCCCCCTGGGCCTTTCTCAATTTGCAAACACTTGGAGGTTGGCATTTAGACATGAACTATTTGTTCTCTGCTATCTAGTGAAGAAATAGTCTAAAGTCAACACACGATTACTTGTGCTTCCTGGACTATACCTATTTTTGATTGAAACAACTGACTCAAAATTCTAAGTGTTATCATTGCAGTAGCAAAGGTTTTTAAACAACTCTATTGAGGTATAATTTACGTGCTACAAAATTCACCTCTTTTAAGTGTACTTCTTCTTTTCAAATCGATACACCACTTATTTATTTTCTTGTCTAATTGCCCTGGCTAAAACATTTGCTACCATGCAGAATGGAAGTGGCAAGAGCAAACATCTTGTATTGCTCCTGCTTAGGGAGAAAACTTCCAGTCTTTCACCATTAATATGATGTTAGCTATGCATTTTTCATTGATATCTTTTATCAGTTTGAGGAAGATTCCTTCTATTCCTAGTGTGTTGAGTGGTTTTACCATGAAAGGGTGTTAGCTATTGTCAATTTTTATCTACATCTATGGAGATAATCATGTGGTTTGGGGCCTTTGTTCTGTTAATACGTTGTGTTACACTGATTGATTGACTGATTTTTTGTTTGTTAAATCACAACCTTGCATTTCTGGGATAAATTCCACTTGGTCATGGCACGTAATCCTTCTTACACATTGCTGGATTTGGTTTGTTAGTATTTTGTTTCAGAGGTTTTTGTGTGTCTGTATTTATAAATGATAATTGGTCTGGAGTTTTCTTGCCTGGTTTTGGTATCATAAAATAAGTTGGGATGTATACCATACTCTTCTATTTTTTGGAAGTTTGTGAGGTGTTAATTCTGTAAATGTTTGGTAGAATTGACCAGAGAAGCCATCTGGTCCTGGGCTTTTCTTTGTGAGAAGCTTTTTGAAAATTACTGATTAAATATCCTTACTTTTTATTGGTGCATTCACATTTTCTATTTCTTCTTGAGAAAGTTTCAGAAGTTTGTGTCTTTCTAAGAATTTGTCTATTTTATATTGGTTATCTAATTTGTTGGCATACAATTGTTCAAGTATTCCTTTATAACCCTCTTTATTTCTGTAAGGTCAGTAGTAAAGTCCCCTCTTTCATTCCTGATTCAATAATTTGAGTTTGCTCTCTTTTTTTCTACCTAAAGGTTTATCAGTTTTGTTGATCATTTCAACAAAGTAACTTCTAGTTTTGTTGATTTTCTGTGGTGTTTTTCTAATCTCTATTTTATTTATTTCCTCATTAATATTATTTCCTTTCTCCTGCTTGCTTTGGGTTTTTGTGTGCTCTTCTTTTTTTCTAGTTTCTTAAAGTGGAAGATTAGGTTGTTGGTTTGACATTTCTCTAGGGACTTCTTCTGCGACCCATGTGTTATTTGGAAGTGTGTAATTTTATCTTCAAACATTTGGGGATTTTCCAGCTACCTCTGTTATTGGTTTCTAGTTTAAATCTATTGTAGTCAGAAAGCATGCTTTGTATGATTTGTATTCTTCCAATTATGTTACAGTGTGTCTGTGGCACAGTGTGTAGTCTATCTTGGTGAATGTTCCATGTGAGCTTGAGAAGAAAGTGTATTCTGCTGCTGTTGGATGAAGTATTCTGTAAGTGTCAGTTAGATTCAGTTGATTGATGGTGCCTTTCATTTCAACCATATCCTTACTGATTTTCTTGTGGCTGGACCTGTCAATTATTGATACAGGAATGTTGCAGTTGATGACGTATTTAAGATCATTTAAAAATCAACATGGAGTAACTATAGTCATAGTTCAGGCATCCGAAATGGAGCCAGGTGGCCATTGTGGATGCGGTTTCAGACACAGTCCTGTATCACTAAGAACTTGAATTTTCTGAACTGTACCAAATTCAAGGACACCACCAGCCATTTTCAAAACAATATCTGCTAGCAAATGTCATCTGTGATTACAGATAGTTATACTTTTTCCTTTCCAATTTGGATGCCTTTTATTTCTTTTTCTTGCCTAATTGCTCTGGCTAGAATTTCCAGAACAATGTTGAATAGCAGTGGCAAAAGCAGACATCCTTGTCTTGTTCCTGATTGTAGGTGGAAAGCTTTTAGTATTTCACCTTGGAATATGATATTAGCTATGGTTTTTTCAAAAATGCCCTTTATTTATTTTTTTAATAATTTATTTATTTTATGTATTTTTTATTTTTGGCTGCATTGGGTCTTTGTTGTTGTGCATGGGCTTTCTCTAGTTGCGGTGAGCAGTGGCTACTCTTCGTTGCGGTGCGCGGGCTTCTCATTGTGGTTGCTTCTCTTGTTGTGGAGTACAGGCTCTAGGTGCACAGGTTTCAGTAGTTGTGGCTCGCGGGTTCTAGAGCGCAGGCTCAGTAGTTGTGGCACATGGGCTTAGTTGCTCTGTGGCATGTGGGATCTTCCCGGACCAGGGCTCGAACCCGTGTCCCCTGCATTGGCAGGCAGATTCTTAACCACTGTGCCACCAGGGAAGCCCCAAATGCCCTTTATTATGTTAAGGAAATTTCCTTCTATTCCTAGTTTACTGATGATTTTTTATCATAAGAGGGTGTTGTGTTATGTCAAATGCTTTTTTTGCATCCACTGAGATTATCATGTGTTTTTTTTCCTTTATTCTGTGAACACATTTTTGACCAGAGACATATTACGGCCACAGGCCTTAGTTTCTGCAAAAATCCCCTGGTCAATAATGTGTTAATGTGGCATATTACATTGATTGATTTTCACATGTTGAACCACCCTAACATCCCTGGAGTAAATTGTGCTTAGTCATGGTGTATAACCCTTTTAATATGCTGCTGGATTTGATTTGCTACTATTTTGTTGAGGATTTTTTCATCTATATTCATAAAAGATAATCATCTGTAATTTTCCTTTCTTGGACTTCCTTTGTGTGGGATTGGTATCAGAGTGAATTAGGAAGTGTTACCTCATAGAGTGAGCTAGGAAGTGTTACCTCCTCTTCTATTTTTTAAACGGTTGGAGAAGGATTGGTGTTAATTCTTTAAATGTTTGGTAGAAGTCACCAATGAAGCCATCTGGTCCTGGACTTTTCTTTTCCTTGGTTTTGGGGTTTTTTTGCTTTTGCTTTTTTTTCTTGTTTTTAATATCCATATCCATATATATATATATATTTTTACAAACCCTTGTGTCAAGGGCTGACCTTCAATAGATACTGGTGAGGGAGCTGCTCTGCTACATTTGAAACTCTGATCCAGAAGAGGTCATCTACTAATGGTTTAGCACCAGGTTCCCACAAACAGTGCAATTGTGTGATGGGTGAGGGGGCAGCTGCCTTTCTGGCTGCATCCTGTTTCCCAGGACAAAGGGCTCTCCACACTGGACACCTGATGGGCCAAATGGGGACAGTGGGGGGACAGCTGTCTGAGGCCAACCAAGGCTCTGGACTTTTCTTTGATGGAAGTTTTTGACTACGGATTCAATCACTTTACTTGTTACATACCTGCTCAGATTTTTAATTTCTTCTTGAAATAGTTTTGGTAATTCTTGTGTCTCTAGGAATTTGTTTGTTTCATCTAGGTTATCTAGTTTTTTGCTGTACAGTTTTTCATAGTATACTCTTATAATACTTTTTATTTCTGTAAGGTCAGTAATGATGTCCTCACTTTCATTTCTGATTTTAGTTATTTTCATCTTCTCTCCCTTTTTTCTTAAAGTCTAGCTACAGGTTTGTCAACTTTGTTGATACTTTCAATGAATCAATTTTTAGTTTAGTTGATTTCTTTACTGTTTTTCTATTCTCTATTTTATTTATCTCTGCTCTAATCGTTATTATTTCCTTCCTTCTACTAGTTTTGCATTTAGCTTGCTTTTCCTTTTCTAGTTTCTTAAGGTGTGAAGTTAGGTTATTAATTTGAGATCTTTATTTTTTACTGTAGTCATTTACAGGTATTAATTTTCCTCTGAGCACTGCTTTTGCTGCATGCCATTAGGGTTGATATGCTATGTTTTTATTCTCATTCAGTTCAAAGTATTTTTCAATTTCTCGTTATTTCTTCTTTGACCAATTGGTTGTTTAATTTCCACATATTTGTGAATTTTTTGGGTTTCCTTGTTATTACTTTTTCGTTTCATTTCATTGTGGTTGCAAAAGATACCTTGTATGATTTTAATCTTTTTAAAATCTATTAAGACTTGTTTTGTGACCTAGCATGCTGCCTATCCTAGAAAATGTTCCCTGTAAACTTTAGAAGAACATGGACTCTGTTGTTGGTGGTGGGCTGTTCTATATATGTCTGTTAGTTTTAGTTGCTTGATAGTGTTATTCAGTCTTCTATTTCCTGGCTGAACTTCTGTCTAGTTGCTCCATCCATTATTGAAAGTGAGGTATTGAAGTCTCAAACTATTATTTCTCCTTTCAAAAAATGTCTATTTCTCCTATCAATGCTCTCAATTTTTAAAATATATTTTTGGGTCTTGTTTTCGAGTGTGAATATGTTTATAATTTTCGTATTATCTTGATTGATTGACATTTTATCAATATGTGATACCTTTCTTTTTCTCTTGCAACAAATCTTGACTTAAAGTCTATTTTGTCTGATATTAGTATAGCCATCTCATACCTTTTGGTTACTATTAGCAAGGGATGTTGTTTTCTATCCTTTCACTTTACCCCATATGTAGGTTTGGTTTTTTTTTTTTTAATCTAAATCAAGTCTCCTTAAATAAGGAGCTTGGGATTAACACACACACACTACTATATATAAAATAGATAACTGGGGTTTCCCTGGTGGCGCAGTGGTTGAGAATCTGCCTGCCAATGCAGGGGACACGGGTTTGAGCCCTGGTCTGGGAGGATCCCACATGCCGCGGAGCAACTGGGCCCGTGAGCCACAATTACTGAGCCTGAGCGTCTGGAGCCTCTGCTCCGCAACAAGAGAGGCCGCGATAGTGAGAGGCCCGCGTGCCGTGATGAAGAGTGGCCCCCACTTGCCGCAACTGGAGGAAGCCCTCGCGCAGAAACGAAGACCCAACACAGCCAAAAATAAAAATAATAAATAAATAATAAATTAAAAATTAAAAATTAAATAGATAACCAACAAGGACCTACTGTATAACACAGGGAACTATACTCAATATTCTGTAATAACCTATATGGGTAAAGAATTTGAAAAAGAATGAATATATGTATATGTATAACTGAATCACTTTGCTACACACCTGAAACTAACACAACATTGTAAATCAACTATACTCCAATAAAATTTTTAAAAAATAAATAAATTGAGGGAGTTCGCTGGTGGCCTAGTGGTAAGGATTTCAGGCTTTCACTGGCAGGACCCAGGTTCAATCCCTGGTTGAGGAACTGAGATCCCTACCAGCCACGTGGCATGGGAAAGAAAGAAAGGGAGAGAGGGAGGGAGGGAGGGAGGGAGGGAAGGAGGAAGGGAGGAAGGAAGAAAATTGAGTGTCCTGTAGACAGTATATTGTTAGGTCACGTTCTTGGGTTTTTAAAAAATACATTCTGCCAATGTCTGCCTTTTAATTGGATAGTTTAATCCGTTTATTTCTAAAGTAATTACTGATGAGGAAGGACTTTCTTCTGTCATTTTACTACTTGTTTTCTATATATCATTTTTCTTCCTCAGTTCATTTATTACTGCTTTCGTTTGTATTTCATTGATTTTTTTCTCCTAGGGTACTGTTTTGATTACTTTCTCATTTCCTTTTCTGTATATTTTAAAGTTGTTTTCCTAGTGGTTATCTTGGGAAGTGCAATTAACATCCTAAATTTGTAACAATATAGTTTGAATTGATAACAACTTAGCTTCAATAGCATATTAAACTCTGCATCTATATAGCTCCATTCCATCCCACTTTGTTGTTATTGTCACCAATTACATCTTTAAACATTGTGTGCCCATTCACACAGACTTATATTTATTTCTTATGCATTTGTCTTTTAAATCATATGGTAAAACTAAGAGGAGTTCCAAACCAAAGATACCATCATACTGGCTTTTGTGTATGTGTGTGTGTGTGTGCGTGTGTGTATTTTTGCCACACCACGCAGCTTGTGGGATCCTAGTTCACTGACCAGGGATTGAACCTGGGCCCTCAGCAGTGAAAGCACAGGGTTCCAACCACTGGACCACCAGGGAACTCCCCAGACTTTTATATTTACCTAGGTAGTTACCTGCACTGGTATTCTTCATGTGGCTTTTTTTTTTTTTTTTTTTTGGCTGCATTGGGCCTTCATTGCTGCATGCAGGCTTTCTCTAGTTGTGGTGAGTGGGGGCTACTCTTCACTGCAGTATGCAGGCTTCTCATAGTGGTGGCTTCTCTTGTTGCGGAACATGGGTTCTAGACATGCGGGCTCAGTAATTGTGGCATGCAGGCCCTAGAGCGTGTGGGCTTCAGTAATTGTGGTGCATGGGCTTAGTTGCTCCACGGCATGTGGGATCTTCCTGGACCAGGGATTGAACCGTGTCCCCTGCATTGGCAGGCAGATTCTTAACCATTGCACCACCAGGGAAGTCCCTCTTCATATGGCTTTAAGTTACTGCCTAGGGCCCTTTCATGACATCCTGAAAGACTCTCTTTCAGTATTTTTTGTAGGGCAGGTCTACTAGCAACAAACTTCTTCAGCTTTTGTTTAGCAGGGAATCTCTTAATTTCTCTTTGGATACTTTTGCCAGATATAATGTTATCGGTTTTTTTTCTTTCAACATTTTAAATATGTCATCCCACTGCATTATGACCCCCATATTTTTTATGAGAAATTGGCTCTTAACCTTATTGAGCATCCCTTTTACATGACATGTCACTTATCTCTTGCTGTTTTGTTGATTTTCTCTGTGCTCGTCAACATTTTGATTATAATGTTTCAGTGTGGATCTCTTTGAGTCTATCTTACTTGGGCAAACTCTCCCCAGGACTTTTTCTTGTGTTTTGTGGGCTGCAGTCATTTACTCATTTAGTGACTTTTCCACTTTTTTATTTTATTTATTATTATTATTATTTATTTTTTGCAAAGACTGTATTCCTAATCATCTGTGGTCACTGGAGTCTCCATTCCATTATCTCAGCAGTCAGCCAGCAACATTGAAGAGACTTCTTTAGATGCATGGAGCTTTAAAAAAATCTCTTGGTCTTTGCAGACTGACTCTGAGCTAGGACACAACTTTAACATTTAGCCAAGCTACTTATACTCTACCTTAGCTCTCACCTCCTGCTACATGGAGTCCAAAGTTCAGTCAGATATAAAAGCCTGTTGTCCTCTCAGGTCTTTTCTAAGCATGTGTCCAATCCTGGGCATGTGTGTGGCCCTCCAGATTCACTGGTATATGCAGGAGCCCTTCAAAGCCCTTACTCTCCTATGTATCTTCTCTCAGGGTTCAAGTCTGAATGCTGCTTGCCCCTTGCATTGTCCTTTGCCTCAGGTAGCTGTGAGGAGGATGTGCTTTTAAGTGCTTTTGAC
The DNA here is from genome assembly GCF_028021215.1 of Eschrichtius robustus. NCBI lineage: Eukaryota > Metazoa > Chordata > Mammalia > Artiodactyla > Eschrichtiidae > Eschrichtius > Eschrichtius robustus. Next base: position 43,511,712 of record NC_090845.1, read on the forward strand.
AGATGCCACCCAGGAGTCACTCCAGCCCTGAAAAATCTCCAAGGGAGGTGAAACAAAAGGAAGACTTTAAGCTGATCCCTCAGGGAAACACCAGATAGGTAAAAATACACAACCACTATTCTTTAAGAACAACACTTGTACTACCCCATCTGGTACCAGAAATCCACAGCAGTAAGGCTACTGTCTCCACAACCACTTCCAAGCTGGGGCATGGGGGACGGTAGGTGAGTAAACAAAAATGCCACAATGATCTCTTACCAAAATTCAGCAGCCTCTTTTCCCATTAATCACTCCTATGGTCGTTGTAAGTTTTTTAGCTCCAAATGAGTTGATTTGGATCATTTTTGTCAGCTTAATCATTGCTTCTGTGGAGGGATTGCTTCTGTGGAGGGATGAATCCTTGGAGCTCCCTTCTCTGTTTCAATGATGTTACTCTCTCTAGCATTAAAAAAAATTCTTTTAGTTTTCATCTCTGTTGTGACATTACATATCTGGTCTTGCTGTTGTGCAGTTTTTCCATTAGAGCCTTTACCATCATAACTTTATTTTATTTTATTTTTTTGGCCATGCCGCATGGCTTGTGAGATCTTTGTTCCCTGACCAGGGATCGAACCTGGGCCCCAGCAGTGAAAGTGCCAAATCCTAACCACAGGACCACCAGGGAATTCCTTATCATAACTTTTAATCATACTTCTTTTTTGATAATAGCTTTATTGAGATCTAATTTATATACCATACAATTCACACATTTAAAGTGTACAACTCAGTGGTTTCTAGTAAGTTCACAGAGTTGTGCAACTATCACCCAAAATCAACTTTAGAACGTTGTTATAAACACAAAAAGAAATCTTGTACCCTTTAGCTGTCACTCTCCCACAACCCCACTCCCCTCCCCAGCCCTAGGCAACCACTAATCTGCTTTATGTCTCTATAGATTTGCCAATTCTGGAGATTTCATAAAAATGGAATAATATAATATGTGCTCTTTTGTGACTGGCTTCTTTAACTTAGCATAATGTTTTCAAAGTTCATCCAGGTTGTAGCATGTATCAACAGTTAATCTCTTTTTATGGCTGAGTAATATTCCATTGTATGGATATACCATATTTGTCCATTTATCAGTTGATGGACATTTGGGTTGTTTCCACTGTGGGCTAGTAAGAATATTGCTGCCATGAATATTCATGCACAAGTTTTTGTGTTGACACGTGTCTTTATTATACTTAAAAGTGGAATGGCTGAGTCAAATATTAATTCTATGTTTAACTTTTTGAGGAACTGCCAGAATGTTTTCCAAAGTGGCTACATCATTTTACATTCCCACCAGCAGTGCATGTAGCTTCTGATTTCTGCATATCCTTGCCAACACTTGTTTCTATCTGACTTTGATAATGGCTATCCTAGGCAATGTGAATTGATATCTCATTGTGATTTTTGTTTGCATTTCCCTGAAGGATAATGATGTTGAGCATCTTTTCATGTACTTATGGGACATTTCTATACCTTCTTTGGAGATATGTCTATTCAGATCCTTTACCCATTGCCTTTACTTTTGAAATATGGTTTTGCTGGATATAGAATTCTGGCTGACATATTCTTTCTCCTGCCACTTTAAATACATCATACTACCACCTTCTGGCCTCCATTGTCGCTGATGAGAAGTCACTGTGATTCACTTATATGTGATGTGGTTCCCTTGTACCTGATGAGTCATTTTTCTCTTGTGGCTTTCAGGATTTTTTCTTTGACTTTTAACAGTTTAAATATGATATGTTTAGGTATAGAGTTCTCTGTGTTTATCCTACAGGGAATTCATTAATGTTATTGTATGTGTAGATTAATGTTTTTCATCAAATTTGGGATAGTTTTAGCCATTAGTTCCGAAGCACTTTTTCTGCCCCTTTCTTTCTTCCCCTTCTGGCCAACTTCCAGAGTCCTGAAGAAGTTGGTGGGTTTTTTCATTTGTTTGTTTTTGTTTTTGTTTTTCTGCAATTTTGTCAGTTTTATCATCGCTTTTTGAGGAACGGATTTGTTGAGCTTCTCACTAACCTATTTTGGAAGTCCCACCTCTACAGTAGCTCATTTTAATACCTAACACTTCCATGTCAAGTGGAAGGCAAACAGCTGAAAACAGAAGGCAAGTGGTCCTGAGAAATAGCTGCTTGTTAAAACATTTAAGAGGATACTTGAATTGAATTGCCCATTGAAGAAAACCTATCTTCAAACAAACAAGAGTGGTTAGTAATATTTATTAATACTTGTGTGATTTGGTAATTATTCACCAGCTGAACTAGTGTAATCATCTTACTAAAAGTTCTATAGCTCTAAGTAGTTAATCATGTTGACTAGAAATAACACTTCACACAACAAAGTTGAATTGACATATTTTCTTCCTCCAGCAGATGGTGACATTTTATAGATTATGGATAAATTGTCCAGAAGGACCAGCAAGCTAAGTGACTAAAATAGACTTGTATCTATTTCATTTCTTCTTTATCTACATCTTGAATTCATTTACAAAAAAGCATTCATCAAGAAGCTACATCTGTCAAAGTAGTCTAAGAACAATGAAAAATCATGACTAATATATACAGTAAAAATTTCAACTTCTTCAGTGCTGAGTTACATAGCGTTTTTAATCAGCTATTTTCTCATTTGGCATCAGGGCACATCAGCCTGCCTATATACAAAAATAGAACAGCAAGGACAGAATGTTCAAGTGGGTAAATTTGTCTTTAAATAATGTCCACCTCTGACTTATCTTTGTTTCTTTCTTCCATGGAGGGCCCTCATTCCTCTCTGTCTCCCAAATTAGTTCTTTAGAATCAATTCCCCCTTCCTTTAAACTCAACACATTAATGTTTACTTCCCTAGTTTCTAACCTATAGTATAGAATCTAATTAAAACTCATTCTTAGGTGTATGTAATTAGTTGTCTCAGCTTAATGTGCTAACTATACCGAGGACATTAAATACACTAGTTCAAACCAAACATCAATTGAACATATATTTCAGGTTTTCTTGTGGAGCTCAAGAGTCCATCTAGTAAGGGAAACGAACTCAAACAGTAGGTAAGAGGTATTTTAATGCATGTGTGCACAAGATTCCATGGGAACCCAGAACGTGAATCGTTAATTCTGTTGAAGGAACTTTATATGTGCGTTTCAAACCTCAGTGCCATATCATAGACTGAGATGGGCAAAGGGCATTTCAGGCAGAGGGAACAACTTGAGCTCAGATTTAGAAACATCAAACTACTCGGCATTTTTGCTAAACCCAGAACAGTCTTGCTCGAATACACAGCATAAAACACAGTGTGCCAACAGAACTGGAATGGTGGATGGGAGAGGAAGAGGAAGGAAATGGGGAAAAGTGAGACTGTAGAGGTAGGTTGGTACCAGACTGTGAAACCCTTAGAAGGCATGCTAAAGAGTAATGACAGCTCTATGAAAAACCTTATGAGGTGTGCTAAGGATTGTGGACTTGATCTTGTGAGCCTCAGAGAGCTGTATTTTAAAAGCAGTGAGGGATGGAAGCAGAGAGACCAATTGAAAGGTGACAAATCGCACAAAGCCTGAGAGGAATAACACAGTGTGGATTGATGAGTGGTGACATCTTGCAGGGAAAAGTGTCAATGATGAAGGCAAGTGTAAGAGACATTAACATGGTAGACTTCTGGGCTGAGGCGAATGGCTGGATGTGGTGCCTGAGAAAAGGGGAGGCATGCACAAAGATGACTGTGAGGTTTCTAATTCCGCCATCTTGGTGTCTAATGATAGCATTATTCAAAACAGGAAATTCATGAAGAATAGCAGATTCGTAGAGGGCTGCAGAGGATTTGGTTGGGGACAAAATGAATTTGAGATGCTTGTAGGCATCCGGGTGGAGGTGCTGAGACAGAAGTGGAAATACGAGTCTCATTGGAGTTCAAGAGAGAAACCTGGAAATGGCATTTGAGTGAACACTGTAAACTTGCTGGGAGAGGCCATGGTAATGGAGTCTCAGGTGGTTGAGTGCAATGAGAAGACGGGTCCAAGGATGGGATTCCCAGTATTTTAGGTTAGGTGGAGACTATGAAGGAGATTAAGAAGGAGGAGCTTGAGAGGTAGCAAGGAATAGAGTCGTGTTTGAAGAGGAAAGATGGTAACTAACCCTCCTCTCACAGTGTAACCTCCATATTTGTGGGAAATGGAGTGGTATACAGTGATATCCTAACAATATTTCTAGAATAATCCCTGCTTCACTTTGGCCAGAGTTTGGAAGACTGTCCATGCCAGAAAGTCAACATCTTAAGAATGTGAAGTGAGAGTATTATGAAAGATGCCGTGACCTACACTGTGTACTTAATTAATTTTTCTTTTCTGATGAGAAAAAAATTAACCAACTTAACTAAGTTCCATTAAAATTTATGTTTTCCTCCTCACAAGATAAATTATACATATTACAACAAGGAAGGAAAATGTGTAAAATTGGAAAAATTCCTGTGAGAAGACACTCTTCGCCCAGAGAATACATTTATTTGCTGATTTAAGTTTCTATCAGAACATGCAGAGGGGCCTGGGAAACGAGTTGTAATTGGATTTCAACAGGAATCCACCCTTTCTGCCTTTGTCGATGTCAGAGGGTGTGGTGGATGCTGTCCAGATTCTCCTTCAGGAATAAAGAAAATGTTCCCCAGCTGCTGGGAGTGGTGCCCACAGAGAGCCCTCAGCTGCCAGCCTCTTCAGAGACTGCCTTGGCTGAAGAGAGCTGCCTCACCCAAAGTCACAGCCTTCTATGGATCAGCCTGAAACTAATAACTGAATGACAAGGGCCCTGTCCCCTCAACTTGGGACAATTCTCAGCAGCCATTCCATCTTCAAAGGTCACCATGTGGTACACCAAAAGAGTCGTTGGGTTCCTACTGTAAGCCAGCTTCTCCCTCTTTCCAACCCTGCGTCCTTCCATTCCCTTCAATAAACGTTGATGGCTCTGATAAATCTCCTGCATGCTAATCTCTATCTCAGAGTCTGCTTCAACAGAAGACTCAACCTATAACAGGGGTGAACTCATAGATTATAGACATGGGTTGCAGGCAAACCCTAGGCCCACCTTTTCATCCATTTGAGCTTGGTCATTGGAAGAATGCAGGGCTAGAAATATCTGGATTTCTTAATTTTATTTTTAAATTAACCTACAGTAAAACTCACCCTTTGGGGCATACAGTTTTATGAGTTTTGACAAATGCACCAAGTCATGTAACCACAACCACAGGCAAGATACAGAATAGTTATAATTACCACCACGCCCCAAACTCCCTCATTCTGTCACTTTATAATCAGTTCCTCTACTCTGTCCTTAATCCCTGACAACCACTAATCTCTTCTATCAATATACTTATGCATATTCCAGAATGTAATATAAATGGAATCATACAGAATGTAGACTTTTGAGCCTGGTTTCTTTCACACAGAATAATGCATTTGAGATTCATCCATGTTGTGTATTATCAATCAATAGTGTGTTCTTTTTTATTGTTGAGTAGTATTTCATTGTATAGATCACCACAGTTTGTTTCTCCATTCACCAACTGAAGGACATTTAGGTTGTTTCCAATTTTTAGCAACTATTAAAAAAAACTGCTGTATTCACGTAGAGGATTTGGTTTGAACATCAGTTTTCATTTCTTTTGGGTAAATATGTTGCCATGGAATTGATGGGTCATGTAGTAAGTGTATTTTTAACTTTATAAGAAACTGCCAAACTGTTTTTCCAAAGTGTTTGAACCACTTCTACACTCCTGCCAGCAATGTGTTAGAGCTCTAATTGTGCTACAACCTTGCCAGCTGCTGTTATTGCCAGGTTTTTTCAAGCCATTATAATAGGCGTTCAGTGGTATCTCATTGTGGTTTTAATTTGCGTTTTACTATTGATGTTGAGCATCTTTTCTTACAGGAAATGCAGTGGAATATCTTCCTTGGTGCAGTGTCTGTTCAAATCTTTTGTGCATTTTCATATTGGGCTTTTTGTTTCCTTATTGTTGAATTTTGAGAGTTCTTTGTATATTCTAGTTATGTCTTTTGTCAGACATGTTATTTATAAATATTTTCTCCCAATATATAGCTTTTAGTTTTACCCTCTTAACAGCATCTTTTGTTGAGCAAAAATTTTTACTTTTCATGAAGTCCAACTTATCAAACTTTAATTTTATAGATGGTTCTTTTGGTGTCATATCTAAGAATTCTTGTGCCCAGGGTGCAAAGATTTTTTTCTATGTTTTCTTCTAAAAGTTTTACATCTTACATTTAGGTCTATGATTGATTTTGAGTGAATTTTTGTAAAAACTGTGAGGTATGTGTTGAGGTTCATTTATTACATATGGATGCCCAATTGTTCCAGTACCATTTTTAAAAAAGGTTTATTGAAGTATAGTCGAGTTACAATGTTGTGTTAATCTCTTCTGTACAGCAAAGTGACTCAGTTATATATATATATTTCTTTTTCATATTTTTTTCATATTCCTTTCCATTACGGTTTGTCAAAGGATATTGAATATAGTTCCCTGTGCTATACAGTAGGACCTTGTTTTTTATTCATCCTATGTATAATAGTTTGTCTCTGATAATCCCAAACTCCCAATCCTTCTCTCCCCTACCGGCCCTCCCCCTTGGCAACCACAAGTCTATTCTCTATATCTGTGAGTCTGTTTTTGTTTTGTAGATATGTTGTTTTGCATCATTTTAGATTCCACATATAAGTGATATCATATGGTATTTGTCTTTCTCTTTCTGACTTACTTCTCTTAGTATGGTAATCTCTAGGTCCATCCATGTTGCTGCAAATGACATTATTTCATTCTTTTTATGTCTGAGTAATATTCCATTGTATATATATATACCACATCTTCTTTATCCATTCATCTGTCGATGGACATTTAGGTTGTTTCCATATCTTGGCTATTGTAAATAGTGCTGCTATGAACATAGGGTTGCACGTATCTTTTCGAATTATAGTTTTGTCTAGGTATATGCCCAGGAGTGGGATTGTAGGATCATATGGTAACTCTATTTTTAGTTTTTTGAGGAACCTCCATACTGTTTTCCATAGTGGATGCACCAATTTACACTCCCACCAACAGTATAGGAGGGTTCCCTTTTCTCCACACCCTCTGCGACATTTATTATTTGTAGGCTTTTTAATGATGGCCATTCTGACCTGTGTGAGGTGGTACCTCATTATAGTTTTGATGTGCATTTCTCCAATAATTAGCGATGTTGAGCATCTTTTCATGTGCCTATTGGCCATCTGTATGTCTTCTTTGGAAAAATGTCTATTTAGGTCTTCTGCCCATCTTTTGATTGGGTTGTTTGGTTTTTTATTATTGAGTTGTTTGAGCTGATTGTATATTTTGGAAATTAAGCTCTTGTCGGTTGCATTGTTTCCAAATATTTTCTCCCATTTCGTAGGTTGTCTTTTCATTTTGTTTATGGTTTCCTTTACTGTGCAAAAGCGTGTAAGTTTGATTAGGTCCCATTTGTTTATTTTTGTTTTATTTCTAGTGCCTTGGGAGACTGACCTAAGAAAACATTGGTACGATTTATGTCAGAGAAGATTTTACCTATGATCTCTTCTAGGAGTTTTATGGTGTCATATCTTATGTTTAAGTCTTTAAGCCATTTTGAGTTTACTTTTGTGCATGGTGTGAGGGTGTGTTCTAACTTCATTGATTTATATGCAGCTGTCCAACCTTCCCAGCACCACTTGCTGAAGAGACTTTTTCCCATTTAATATTCTTGCCTCCTTTGTCAAAGATTAATTGATTGTATGTGTATGGGTATTTTCCTGGGCTCTTTATTCTGTTCCATTGATCCATATGTTTTTGTGCCAATACTACACTGTTTTGATTACTGTAGCTTTGTAGTATTGTCTGAAGTCTGGGAGGGTTATGCCTCCTGCTTTGTTCTTTTTCCTCAAGATTGCTTTGGCAATTCTGGGTCTTTTATGGTTTCATGTAAATTTTATGATTCTCTGGCTTTGCTAACCAGAAATTCTACCTGGAAATTTTTAAATGTTCCATTAAATAATTCTTGAGAGGAAGGGAAATTAAAAAATGAAATAATAGAATTTTAAAATAATGCTAATAAAAACACTACATATCAGAAATTATTGGATATAATTTTTTAAATGATTGGCTGAAACGCCATACCCTTAAACAATATCAATAAATAACAACAAATGAATAATATCCATACTAATAACATGAAAAAATGAAAACATGAAAATGTATGAATTAAATTCCCAACTCGGGGACTTACCTGGCAGTCCAGTGGTTAAGACTCCACACTTCCAGTGCAGAGGGTGCGGGTCCAATCCCTGGTCACAGAACTAAGATCCCACATGCCGCGTGGCAAAAAAAAAAAAAAAAAAAAAAAAGAATACATATACATATATATATACACACGTATATAAATTCCCAACTCAAAACACTAGAAAAAGAGCAACAAAGTAAACAAAGTAAAAGCACAGGGAGGAAAGAATAAAGATAAAAGCAGAAATTAATGAGATGAAAAAATAGAAAAACTATATTTTTACATCTAATTAGTAAATCAAAAGCCTGTTTTTCTTGAATAAATTAGTAAAATAGACAAACCACTATTGTACTAATAGTTCCAGTTTAATGTTAAATATTTGTGGAGATAATGGGTATCCTTACCTTGTTCCTGATCTTAACAGAAATTTCTCTAATGTTCCAAGAAAAAAAAAAAGGGTGGCAGACATATACAAAGTTAGAAATGACATGAGGGAAATAATCATTGAAATAGAAGAAATTTGTTTTAATCATGAGGACTTTCATAGACCTCTATGCAAATAAATTTGAAAACAGATGAAATAGATAAGTTTTTAGGAAAATACAGTTGCTAAAATTGACCCCTTTAGAGAGATAAAGCTTAAACATATCAATTTCTTTAAAGTTATAAAAGAACTCTTCCACAAAAAAGCAGTTGGCCCAGACGGTTTCACAGGAGAATTTTGCCAAACATCCATAGACAAGATTGTTCAAATAGAACATAAATTATTCCATAGCATGGAAAATGAAGGAGAACCTTTACTTTATTTTAATGAAGCAAGTATAATCTTGATACCTAAACCTTATAAAGACAGCATAAAAAATCACAAATTAAATTACTTTTACGAATATTGGTGCAAAAACACTAAATAAAAAATAAGCAAACATGATCCAACATGACATTAGTAAGTAATACTCCATGTCTAACTGGGATTTAATCCTGAAATGAAAGGTTGGTTCAATATTATGAAATGCATTAATATAACATATTAACACATCTGAGAAGAAAAATTATTTGATTATCTCCACTGATGTGAAAAAAGCCTTTGACAGAATTTAACTTTATTTCCTAATTTTAAAAACACTCAAGAAAATAGAAATTTATGGATACTTCCTTTACATACTTCCCAGCATCTTAGGAATTTCTGTTAAGATCAGGAACAAGGTAAGGATACCCATTATCTCCACGACTATTTAACACTAAAGTGAAGGAATTAGCCAATAGAATTAGACAAGAGAAATTAATTAGAGGCATAAGAGTTTGAAAAACAGAAATAAAGCTATTTCTATTTGCAGATGACATGATAGTAAACCTGGAGGCCCCTACAGAGTCAATAATAAAAACTAGCTCAAACAATGAAAAAATTCAGTAAGTTAGCAGGATATAAAATTAACATAAAGGAATCAGCTGCTTCATGTACACAATAACCTGTTAGCAAATGTAATCTTAGAGAAAAATCCATTTACAATAGCAACAAAGAAGATAAAATACCTGAGAATAAGTTGGACAAGGAATATGCTAATCTATACAATGAAAACCTTAAAACACTCCTGAATGACACAAAAGTAGTCTTGAGCAAATGGAAAGACATTCCTTTATCTTGGATAGGACAAGTCAATATCATGAAGACAATTCTCCTCCCTAAGTTATTTTAAAAATTTACCACACTCTCAATAAAAATACCAATAAGTTTTATTCTGGACCTAGACAAGTTGACCCTAAAATTTATATGGAAAAACAAATTTGTGAGAATAGCGAAATGGTCTAAGTTTTTTGAACTGGCCAGGTTCTCTTCTGCTACTCCATTGCCACCTCATTTAATTGGGTTCTTCTCCATCTTCAGATCTCAGCTCGAGTGTCCCTTCTGGGAAGCCTTTACTACACACACATACACATACACACACAGTCTAAGGCAGGCATTTTTGTTATACACTCTCACAGAACTGTGTTCCTCTCCTTCATAGCACTTGGCTCAGTTTGGAGTTATTTACACACTGGGGGATTTATTTGGTTAAAGCTGGTCTCCTCTCCTAGGCTGGAAAGGCCAAGAGAGGAGAGACAGGGGCTGTTTTCATCACCATCTATCTCCTCAGCCCAGCACAACCCCAGGTACATGATTGCATTTGGTAAATAATTTTGAATAAATATCAAGACATGAAAAAAATACAAAGGAAAGTTCCAGCCATTTTTGAGGAAGTTTGGTCTCCAGTCCAGGGTTTTTAAAGGATTAAAGATGTGATTTTAGCACTCCTGTTGAAAATGTTTGAAACCTCATGAAAAAGAGAAAAGGTAGCAGAATAAATGAATCAAAAGGAATCATTTTTTTTCTTTTTCCCACCTCAACCATTGGCCTCATTTTTCCTCAGCCAGGCCTGCAGATTCTGCTTTCCCAGGCTCTCTCCATCCTTTCCTTTCCTACTGCCATCTACTTCAAATCCTCCTCCCCTTCCCTCCCAGTACGTCTTCTTGCCTCCATCTCAATCCACTGGACTCCAGCAAGACTATTTTTGGAAAGTCATTTCTGCTAATATTACTTACTCCCTCAATAAAAATAGTCAGTGGTTTGCTTTCAAAGACCAAATGCAAAAGCGCTTCCTGCAGCAGTCACCTATGTGCTTGACACCATGATAAGCTCTGGCATTCAACACCCCTAACCACACAATTTACAAGCTTTAATGATTTGAGTCTTTATCCAAAGGCCCATTGGAAGCCACGACAGGCTCCAAGCCCAGGAGTGACAGGACTGGAATAAATCACTGATTCAAAATCAGAGGAGAGGGGACTTCCCTGGCAGCCCAGTGGTTAAGCCTGCCTTGGTGATGGATTGGATTGAAGAAGGTGGGGCTGAGAAAGAGGGAGGTGCCAAGACCAACTCCTACATTTCTGACTGCATAATAAAATAGATGGTTTTCCAATTCACATATTAAACTTGAGATGACCAAGAGGAATTGTCAAGTAGGCAACTAGATTTCTAGGTCTGGAGCTCCAAGGAGGAATCTGGGCCAGAAATGTCCATCTGGGGTTATTGAAGAAACCAGAGAAGAAAAAGGGCCTAGGGCTGAGCCTGAAGGAATTCTAAACATTCTAACATTGAATGACCAGGCAGAGGAGGGTGAGCTTCTCACAACAACGACAGTAACATAATACTTGAATCTTACTCCACGTCATGCACTGGGGTTCTATTTATATCTAGCTAGCTAGCTATCAGTATTATAAGATTTAATTCTTACAATAACCCTACAGGGTAGGTACTATTAGGGTCACTGTTTTACAGAGCCCGGTCTCCCAAGCACTGTGCTGTGAAGGTGCAGCTATGAAACGGGAGGAGAGCTGAGCAAAGGGCATATTGCCAAAGTTGAAAGAAGAGAGTTTGTAGGCGGGAGCTGTCAACAGTGTAAATGCTACTGCAAGGTCAAATAGGCGACACATTGAAAATGTCCTCTGGATTCAATAACACAGAAGCTATTAATAAACTTAGAAAGAGCTGTTTAGGTAGCAATATGGGGTCGGAATCCAGACTGGACTGTGCTGAGAATGAGTAGGAAATGACAGCAGGGAGGGAACAAGTATAGACAACTCCACCGAGAAGCTGGGCTGTGAGGAGCGGGCAGAGAAACTGGTGACAGCAGGACAAGGGTGTGGCGAGGATACGGGCAGGAGGATGCAAGTGCAGGCTGGAATCCAGCCAGGCTCTGCATCCAGCTGTCAACTTGGGCCTGGGGCTGTGGCCTGAAGGCAGGGGTGCTTTTTTCACTGTGGTCAGTCCTCCTTTCTGCAATGCCTCTGTGTGGAGGGGGCACCTTCTGATCCCCATAAAGGTGTTGAATGTGTTAGAGCAGCTGTGCTACATGAAGCTGTGAATCAATGGAACTTTAAAAAGAAAAAGAGAGACATTTAACTATGTTGAATTCTCACATTGGTGAGAATAATCTGGTTGAGAGAGTGTGGTTGAATTAACAGGAGGGAGAAGTGTTGATTGATGGGCCTACTCTATTATACCAGAAAGAAGAAAAAAGGGGTGGCAGGTTCACTAACTTAGGTGTGATAGAAGTCACTTTGTAGAAAACAACTTTATGGGTTTGTTAATTGACTGTTGGGGTGACAGACAAGTGACCTTGATGATTCCTAGTGTTTCTCTACTCTTAGGGCTGTACAGTTAATCTGGGGTCTTAGGATCGCTGGGTTTCGGTTCACATGGTTGCCCCTGAGATGTCGCCATCACTGTCTCTGTGACCCTTCTGCTGCCTCCCAGCTGCGCCTGGGACCCAGGAAGTTTTGGGACAGTGCCTCTGATCATCTCTGTCAAGATGAACCATGCAGCCACTCCTCCTTGAGTACTGCTCTTCCCTGATGCGTGGCCAGGAAGAAGAGCTCAGGTACTCTCTGCTCTGGGGGCATAGACTTTTCTCTCTCCCTTCCCCCACCCGCAGCCTAGGGGAGGGGCCCGTGGAGCACTGCTCTTTCCTCTGCTTCTCCAAGATATTTTATCTAAGCCCTCACACCTTCTCTGTATCAGCTAGTTTTTGCTGTGTAACAACCCCCTAAAACTTAGTACCTTAAAATCCACAGCTGTTATTTCTCACAACTCTGTGGGTCAGCTTGGTGATTCTCCTGGTTTGGGTCAACTTGAATGGGGCTGGACAGTGTCGCATCTTTTCAAAGCATGCTTCTCAGACCAGCAGTACCCAGGAGCTTATTAGAAATGTAGACTCTCTAGCCCCACCCTAGGCCTAATGAATCAGTTTTGGCATTTTGGCAAGATCCCCAGGTGGTTTACATATAAAGTTTGAGAAGCACTGATCTAAGATATCCTCCCTCACCTGTCGGGTGGTTGGCATGCTGGTTGGTCTGGGGGCCTCAGCTGGGATGGCTTACTCTCTGATCCATGCGGCTACCCAGGCTTCTTCACACGGTGATCTCAGGGTTCCCAAGAGTGGCAAGAGGGCAACCCCCAAAGTGGAAGCATTTTTCAAGCCTCTGCTTGTTTCATGTTTGCTACTGTCCCATTGGCCAATGCAAGTCACAAGGCCATCCTAGAGTCAGTGTGGGAAGGCACTACCAAAGGACGTGGAGAGAGGAGGGGAAAACTTTGTGGTTATTTTAAAAACCTATCTACCACACTCTCCAGTACTGGAGTTCAGGCTTTTGGAAAGAAACACCAACGACCTTCTGCATTCTGCCCAGCCACATCCCTCCCTACAGGTGAGCACAGAGTCACTTACTTGCTTAAAAAAGGAGAGAAGGGAAAAGTGAAAACATAAGGAAGGAAAAAGTTATAGATTAATATTGGAAAATAATATCCTTGCAAAGGAGAAGATGGGTACAGAAGTAAGTGGATATATGGATCTGATAGTGGACAAGTGAGATTCTCCAACCATTTCATTTTCTCTATGAAGTAAGAGGTAAGGTCACCTGTTGAGAATGGGGAGGGGGGGTGGAGGGCAAAGAGGGATAACAGAGTAGACCTCTCCTCAGAGAAGAGGTTTGAAATAGTCACAATTGAACTTGAGACTGGGAACTGACATGAAAAGCACAGGACTGGGACTTCCCTGGTGGTGCAGTGGTTAAGAATCCGCCTGCAAATGCAGGGGACATGGGTGTGATCCCTGGTCTAGGAAGATCCCACATGCTGCGGAGCCACTAAGGCCATGTGCCACAACTACTGAGCCTGTGCTCTAGAGCCTGAGAGCCACAACTACTGAGCCTGCGTGCCACAACTACTGAAGCCCACATGCCAAGAGCCCGTGCTCCACAACAAAGAGAAGCCACCGCAATGAGAAGCCCCTCGCACCGCAACGAAGAGTAGCCCCCCCTTGCCACAACTAGAGAAAGCCCCCGCTCACTGCAACTAGAGAAAGCCCCCGCGCAGCAATGAAGACCCAATGAGGCCAAAAATAAATAAATAAATAAATAAATAAATAAATAAATAAATAAATAAATAAATAAATAAATAAATTTATTAAAAAAAGAAAGAAAAGCACAGGATTTCAGGGACCGTTTAGGTTGATGCTTATGACTTTATCTTGATGCCAATCTGTCCTTTGGGGAAACTTTTTGCAACAGTGTTGGCAGGCACAGAGAAAGCCAAAAGCAGGGTTTGGGGGATGTTGCTAAATGAGTAATAAAAAGACAGAGGGTCAGGGAGCTCAGGTTATTGGTAGGAGCGTTACTAAAAATAAAGGTCTGGAGCATGGGGGAGACCTTCAAGATGGTGGAGGAGTAAGACGTGGAGATCACCTTCCTCCCCACAAATACATCAGCAGTACATCTACATGTGGAACAACTCCTACAAAACACCTACTGAACGCTGGCAGAAGACCTCAGACCTCCCAAAAGGCAAGAAACTCCCCCACGTACCTGGGTAGGGTAAAAGAAAAAAGAAAAAACAGAGACAAAAGAATAGGGACGGGACCTGCACCAGTGGGAGGGAGCTGCGGAGGAGGAAAGGTTTCCACACACTAGGAAGCCCCTTCGCGGGCGGAGACTGCAGGTGGCAGAGGGGGGAAGCTTCGGAGCCACGGAGGAGAGCGCAGCCACAGGGGTGCAGAGAGCAAAGCGGAGAGATTCCCGCACAGAGGAGCGGTGCCGACCAGCACTCACCAGCCCGAGAGGCTTGTCTGCTCACCCGCCGGGGCAGGCGGGGGCTGGGAGCTGAGGCTCTGGCTTTGGAGGTTGGATCCCAGGGAGAGGACTGGGGTTGGCTGCGTGAACACAGTCTGAAGGGGGCTAGTGTGCCACAGCTAGCTGGGAGGGAGCCCGGGAAAAAGTCTGGATCTGCCGAAGAGGCAAGAGACTTTTTCTTGCCTCTTTGTTTCCTGGTGCGCGAGGAGAGGGGATTAAGAGCGCTGCTTAAAGGAGCCCCAGAGACGAGCACGAGCCGCGGCTATCAGCGCGGACCCCAGAGACGGGCATGGGACGCTAAGGCTGCTGCTACAGCCACCAAGAAGCCCGTGTGCAGGCACAGGTCACTATCCACACCGCCCCTCCCGGGAGCCTGTGCAGCCCGCCACTGCCAGGGTCCCGTGATCCAGGGACAACTTCCCCGGGAGAACGCACTGCACGCCTCAGGCTGCTGCAACGTCATGTCGGCCTCTGCCGCCCCAAGCTCGCCCCGCATCCGTACCCCTCCCTCCCCCGGCCTGAGTGAGCCAGAGCCCCCAAAGCAGCTGCTCCTTTAACCCCGTCCTGTCTGAGCAAAGAACAGACGCCCTCAGGCGACCTACACACAGAGGCAGGGCCAATCCAAAGCTGAACCCCAGGAGCTGTGCGAACAAAGAGAAAGGGAAATTTCTCCCAGCAGCCTCAGGAGCAGTGGATTAAATCTCCACAATCAACTTGATGTACCCTGCAGCTGTGGAATACCTGAATAGACAACAAAACATCCCAAAATTGAGGCAGTGGAGTCTGGGAGCAACTGTAGACTTGGGGTTTGCTGTATGCAACTGACTAGTTTCTGGTTTTATGTTTATCTCGGTTTAGTATTTAGAGTTTATTATCATTGGAAGATTTGTTTATTGATTTGGTGGATCTCTTCCTTATTTTTTATGTATAGATATATATATATATTTTTTTCCTTCTCTTTTTGTGAGGGTGTATGTGTATGCTTCTTTGTGTGATTTTGTCTATATAGCTTTGCTTTTACCATTTGTCCTAGGGTTCTGTCTGTCCGTTTTTTTTTTTGGTTTTTTTTTAAGTATACTTTTTAGCACTTGTTATCACTGGTGGATTTGTTTTTTGGTTTGGTTGTTCTCTTCTTTCTTTCATTCTTTTTTCTTTTTAATTACTTTTTAATTTTTTTAGTTTTAATAATTTTTTAAATTTTTTATTTTAATAACTATTTCTTTTTATTTTCTTTCTTTCCTTCTTTCTTCCTTCTTTCCTTCCTTCCTTTCTTTCTCCCTCCCTTTTCTTCTGAGCCGTGTGGATGACAGGGTCTTGGTGCTCCATCCAGGTGTCAGGCCTGTGCCTCTGAAGTGGGAGAGCAGAATTCAGGACACTGGTCCACCAGAGACCTCCCAGCTCCACATAATATCAAAGAGCGAAAGCTTTCCCAGAGATCTCCATCTCAACGCTAAGACCCAGCTCCACTCAACAGCCAGCAAGCTACAGTGCTGGACACCTTATGCCAAACAACTAGCAAGACAGGAACACAACCCCACCCATTAGCAGAGAGGGTGCCTAAAATCATAATAAGGTCACAGACACCCCAAAACACATCACCGGACATGGTCCTGCCCACCAGAAAGACAAGATCCAGCCTCACCCACCAGAACACAGGCACTAGTCCCCTCCACCAGGAACCCTACACAACCCACTGAACCAACCTTAGCCACTGGGGACAGACACCAAGAACAATGGGAACTACGAGTCTGCAGCCTGCGAAAAGGAGACCCCAAACACAGTAAGTTAAGCAAAATGAGAAGACAGAGAAACACACAGCAGATGAAGGAGCAAAGTAAAAACCCACCAGACCAAACAAACGAAGAGGAAATAGGCAGTCTACCTGAGAAAGAATTCAGAGTAATGATAGTAAAGATGATCCAAAATCTTGGAAATAGAATGGAGAAAATACAAGAAACGTTTAACAAGGACCTAGAAGAACTAAAGAGCAAACAAACAATGATGAACAACACAATAAATGAAATTACAAATTCTCTAGAGGGAATCAATAGTAGAATAACTGAGGCAGAAGAACGGATAAGTGACCTGGAAGATAAAATAGTGGAAATAACTACTGCAGAGCAGAATAAAGAAAAAACAATGAAAAGAATTGAGGACAGTCTCAGAGACCTCTGGGACAACATTAAACAAACCAACATTCAAATTATAGGGGTCCCACAGAAGAAGAGAAAAAGAAAGGGACTGAGAAAATATTTGAAGAGATTATAGTTGAAAACTTCCCTAATATGGGAAAGGAAATAGTTAATTGAGTCCAGGAAGCGCAGAGAGTCCCATACAGGATAAATCCAAGGAGAAACATGTGACGACACATACTAATCAAACTATCAAGAATTAAATACAAAGAAAAAATATTAAAAGCAGCAAGGGAAAAACAACAAATAACATACAAGGGAATCCCCATAAGGTTAACAGCTGATCTTTCAGCAGAAACTCTGCAAGCCAGAAGGGCGTGGCGGGACATATTTAAAGTGATCAAAGTGAAAAACCTACAACCAAGATCACTCTACCCAGCAAGGATCTCATTCAGATTCGATGGAGAAATTAAAACGTTTACAGACAAACAAAAGCTAAGAGAATTCAGCACCACCAAACCAGCTTTACAACAAATGTTAAAGGAACTTCTCTAGGCAGGAAACACAAGAGAAGGAAAAGACCTACAATAACAAACCCAAAACAATTAAGAAAATGGTAATAGGAACATACATATCGATAATTACCTTAAATGTAAATGGATTAAATATTCCAACCAAAAGACATAGACTGGCTGAATGGATACAAAAACAAGACCCATATATACGCTGTCTACAAGAGACCCACTTCAGACCTAGGGACACATACAGACTGAAAGTGAGGGGATGGAAAAAGATATTCCATGCAAATGGAAATCAAAAGAAAGCTGGAGTAGCAATTTTCATATCAGACAAAATAGACCTTAACATAAAGACTAGTACAAGAGACAAAAAAGGACAGTACATAATGACCAAGGGATCAATCCAAGAAAAAGATATAACAATTGTAAATATTTATGCACCCAACATAGGAGCACCTCGATACATAAGGCAAATGCTAACAGCCATAAAAGGGGAAATCGACAGCAACACAATCATAGTAGGGGACTTTAACACCCCACTTTCACCAATGGACAGATCATCCAAAATGAAAATAAATAAGGAAGCACAAGCTTTAAATGATACATTAAACAAGATGGACTTAGTTGATATTTATAGGACATTCCATCCAAAAACAACAGAATACGCTTTCTTCTCAAGTGCTCATGGAACTTTCTCCAGGAGAGATCATATCTTGGCTCACAAATCAAGCCTTGGTAAATTTAAGAAAACTGAAATCATATCAGGTACCTTTTCTAACCACAACGCTATGAGACTAGATATCAATTACAGGAAAAAATCCGTAAAAAAATACAAACACAGGGAGGCTAAACAATACACTACTAAATAACCAAGAGATCACTGAAGAAATCAAAGAGGAAATCAAAAAATACCTAGAAACAAATGCCAGTGAAATCACAATGACCCAAAACCTATGGGATGCAGCAAAAGCATTTCTAAGAGGGAAGTTTATAGCAATACAATCCTACCTCAAGAAACAAGACACATCTCAAATAAACAACCTAACCTTACACCTAAAGCAATTAGAGAAAGAAAAACAAAAAAAAAAAACCCAAAGTAAGCAGAAGGAAAGAAATCATAAAGATCAGATCAGAAATAAATGAAAACGAAATGAAGGAACCGATAACAAAGATCAATAAAACTAAAAGCTGGTTCTTTGAGAAGATACACAAAATTGAGAAAACATTAGCCAGACTCATCAAGAAAAAAAGGGAGAAGACTCAAATCAATAAAATTAGAAAAGAAAAAGGAGAAGTAACAACTGACACTGCAGAAATACAAAGGCTCATGAGAGATTACTACAAGCAAGTATATGCCAATAAAATGGACAACCTGGAAGAAATGGACAAATTCTTAGAAAAGCACAACCTTCCAAGGGTGAACAAGGAAGAAATAGAAAATATGAACAGACCAATCACAAGCACTGAAATTGAGACTGTGATTAAAAATCTTCCAACAGACAAAAGCCCAGGACCAGATGGCTTCACAGGCGAATTCTATCAAACATTTAGAGAAGAGCTAACACCTAGCCTTCTCAAACTCTTCCAAAATATAGCATAGGGAGGAACACTCCCAAACTCATTCTACGAGGTCACCATCACCCTGACACCAAAACCAAACAAAGATGTCACAAAGAAAGATAACTACAGGCCAAAATCACTGATGAACATAGATGCAAAAATCCTCAACAAAACACTAGCAAACAGAATCCAACAGCACATTAAAAGGATCATACACCATGATCAAGTGGGGTTTATTCCAGGAATGCAAGGACTCTTCAATATACGCAAAGCAAGCAATGTGATACACCATATTAACAAATCGAAGGGGAAAAACCATATGATCATCTCAATAGATGCAGAAAAAGCTTTTGACAAAATTCAACACCCATTTATGATAAAAAACCCTCCAGAAAGTAGGCATAGAGGGAACTTACCTCAACATAATAAAGGCCATATATGACAAACCCACAGCCAACATCATTCTCAATGGTGAAAAACTGAAACCGTTTCCTCTAAGATCAGGAACAAGACAAGGTTGTCCACTCTCACCACTATTATTCAACATTGTTTTGGAAGTTTTAGCCACAGCAATCAGAGAAGAAAAAGAAATAAAAGGAATCCAAATCGGAAAAGAAGAAGTAAAGCTGTCACTGTTTGCAGATGACATGATACTATACGTACAGAATCCTAAAGATGCTACCAGAAAACTACTAGAGCTAATCAATGAATCTGGTAAAGTAGCAGGATACAAAATTAATGCACAGAAATCTCTTGCATTCCTATACACTAATGATGAAAAATCTGAAAGAGAAATTAAGGAAACACTCCCATCTACCATTGCAACAAAAAGAATAAAATACCTAGGAATAAACCTACCTAAGGAGACAAAAGACCTGTATGCAGAAAAATATAAGACACTAATTAAAGAAATTAAAGATTAAACAAACAGATGGAGAGATGTACCATGTTCTTGGATTGGAAGAATCAACATTCTGAAAATGACTCTACTACCCAAAGCAATCTACAGATTCAATGCAATCCCTATCAAACTACCACTGGCATTTTTCACAGAACTAGAACAAAAAAATTCACAATTTGTATGGAAACACAAAAGGCGCCGAATAGTCAAAGCAACCTTGAGAAAGAAAAACGGAGCTGGAGGAATCTGCCTCCCAGACTTCAGACTATACTACAAAGCTATAGTAAAAAAGACAGTATGGTACTGGCACAAAAACAGAAATATAGATCAATGGAACAGGACAGAAAGCCCAGAGATAAACCCACGCACAGATGGTCACCTTAGTTTTGATAAAGGAGGCAAGAATATACAATGGAGAAGAGACA
Source organism: Eschrichtius robustus (assembly GCF_028021215.1). Classification (NCBI taxonomy): domain Eukaryota; kingdom Metazoa; phylum Chordata; class Mammalia; order Artiodactyla; family Eschrichtiidae; genus Eschrichtius; species Eschrichtius robustus. The sequence goes on from NC_090845.1 coordinate 43,532,195, forward strand.
GCCTCTTCAGCAAGTGGTGCTGGGAAAACTGGACAGCTACATGTAAACGAATGAAATTAGAACCCTCCCTAACACCATACAAAAAATAAACTCCAAATGGATTAAAGACCTAAATGTAAGGCCAGACACTATAAAACTCTTGGAGGAAAACATAGGCAGAAAACTCTATGACATAAATCACAGCAAGATCCTTTTTGACCCATCTCTTAGAGAAATGGAAATAAAAATAAAAATAAACAAATGGGACCTAATGAAACTTCAAAGCTTTTGCACAGCAAAGGAAACCATAAAGAAGACCAAAAGACAACCCTCAGAATGGGAGACAATATTTGCAAATGAAGCAACTGACAAAGGTTTAATCTCCAAAATGTACAAGCAGCTCATGCAGCTCAATATCAAAAAAACAAACAACCCAATCCGAAAATGGGCAGAAGACCTAATTAGACATTTCTCCAAAGAAGATATACAGACTGCCAACAAACACATGAAAGAATGCTCAACATCACTAATCATTAGAGAAATGCACATCAAAAGTACAATGCGATACCATCTCACACTGGTCAGAATGGCCAGCATCAAAAAAATCTACAAACAATAAATGCTGGAGAGGGTGTGGAGAAAAGGGAACCCTCATACACTGTTGGTGGGAATGTAAATTGATACAGCCACTATGGAGAACAGTATGGAGGTTCCTTAAATAACTAAAAATAGAAGTACCATATGACCCAGCAATCCCACTACTGGGCATATACCCTGAGAAAACCATAATTCAAAAAGATTCATGTACCACAATGTTCATTGCAGCTCTACTTACAACAGCCAGTACATGGAAGCAATCTAAGTGTCCATCGACAAATGAATGGATAAAGAAGATGTGGCACATATATACAATGGAATATTACTCAGCCATAAAAAGAAACGAAATTGAGTTATTTGTAGTGAGGTGGATGGACCTAGAGTCTGTCATACAGAGTGGAGGAAGTCAGAAAGAGAAAAACAAATACCGTATGCTAACACATATATATGGAAACTAAAAAAAAAAAAAAAAAAAAGGTCATGAAGAACCTAGGGGCAAGACGGGAATAAAGACGCAGACCTACTAGAGAATGGACTTGAGTTTACGGGGAGGGGGAAGTGTAAGTTGGGCCGAAGTGAGAGAGTGGCATGGACATATATATACTACCAAATGTAAAATAGATAGCTCGTGGGAAGCAGTTGCATAGCACAGGGAGATCAGCTCGGTGCTTTGTGACCAGCTAGAAGGGTGGGATAGGGAGGATGGGAGGGAGACACAACAGGGAGGAGAGATGGTGATTTATGTATATGTATAGCTGATTCACTTTGTTATAAAGCAGAAACTAACACACCATTGAAAGGAATTATACTCCAATAAAGATGTTTAAAAAACCCCCACAAAACTAAAAATAGAACTCCCCTACAACCCAGCAATCCCCCTCCTGGGCATATACCCTGAGAAAACCATAATTCAAAAAGATTCATGTACCACAATGTTCATTGCAGCTCTATTTACAACAGCCAGGACATGGAAGCAACCTAAGTGTCCGTCGACAGATGAATTGCTAAAGAAGATGTGGCACATATATACAATGGAATATTACGCAGCCATAAAAGGAAACACAATCGAGTTATTTGTAGTGAGGTGGATGGACCTAGAGACTGTCATACAGAGTGAAGTAAGTCAGAAAGAGAAAAATAAATACTGTATGCTAACACATATATATGGAATGTAAAAAAAAAAAAAAAAGTTCTGAAGAACCTAGGGGCAGGACACGAATAAAGACACATACATAGAGAATGGACTTGAGGACACGGGGATGGGGAAGTGTAAGCTGGGACGAAGTGAGAGAGTGGCATGCACTTATACATACTACCAAATGTAAAATAGACAGCTAGTGGGAAGCAGCCTCATAGCACAGGGAGATCAGCTCGGTGCTTTGTGACCACCTAGAGGGGTGGGATAGGGAGGGTGGGAGGGAGACGCAAGAGGGAGGAGGTATGGGGATATATGTATATGTATAGCTGATTCACTTTGTTATAAAGCAGAAACAAACACACCATTGTAAAGCAATTATACTCTAGTAAAGGTGTTAAGAAAAAAATAATGGCCTGGGGGCTTCCCTGGTGGCGCAGTGGTTAAGAATCCGCCTGTCAGTGCAGGGGACACGGGTTCAATCCCTGGTCCAGGATATCCCACGTGCCGCAGAGCAACTAAGTCCGTGTGCCACAACTACTGAGCCTGCACTCTAAAGCCTGGGAGCCACAACTACTGAAGCCTGTGCGCCCTATAGCCCATGTGCCACAACTACTGAGCCCACGTGCCGCAACTACTGAAGCCCACACGCTCTAGGGCCCACCTGCTGCAAGTACTGAGCTGCCTTCTGCAACTACTGAAGCCCGCGCACCTAGAGCCCATGCTCTGCAGCAAGAGAAGCCACCACAGTAAGCCTGTGCACCACAGCGAAGAGTAGCCCCTGCTCGCTGCAATTAGAGAAAAGCCTGTGCACAGCAACGAAAACCCAACGCAGCCAAAAAAATTAATTGATTAATAAAATAAAAATAATGGTCTGGGGTCTCTTAGCTGAATATGAAAAATTGAGAAGGAAGTGGGGGTAGTGGTCAATGAGGCTGGAAAAGAGAGAGGATTTGAACCAGTGGCTGAAAGGAGAGGGAATTGTGGACAAAAAGCAGGATGCCAGAGCTAGTGATTTCAGAGGTGGAGTCGTTGCTGTGATGAAAAAGACTAGAGGAGAAGATCTTTGGAGATATTTTCACTTTTCCAGTTTGAACACCTTCCCCTGGTGGAGATGAGTACATTTGCTTTCTATCCTTATTAACCTCACAACACCTTCCCCAAGGGGGTGTTCATTATCCTCCTTTTAGTTCTCTTTTGGATTTCAGGCACTCTAAGCTTAATCTGCCTCTTGGGCTTCCTGTCACTTTTTCATCCATCCTTGAGTACATGTTCCTCCTTATGGGTCCTTTTATTTTTTTTTTTTAACTTTTTATTTTATATTGGAGTATAGCCGATTAACAATGTGTGATAGTTTCAGGTGCACAGCAAAGGCACTCAGCCATACATACACATGTATCCATTCTCCTTATGGGTCCTTGTAAACGCTGAGCTCCTGAGAAATTCCACCATCCTACCACTCTGATTCTGTAAATGTCTTTTGCTCATGTGTGTCATAATAGGCTAGGTTATTCTGTGCTAACAAAGGACCCCAAAATCTCAGGCTGGAAGGTATGGAGGCACTAAAACTTATCCGCATTTTACAAATGAGTAAACTGATATTCAGGGTGTCTGTAAAACGTGCATGGCCCTCAGCGGGCAAAACCCTAGGAAGACAACACTTAAATTTCCGCAAAGGCTACACCTTAACACTTAAATGCTCTGCGTGAACGCAGTTGTGCTTCCAATTCCTCTGGACCACGATGCACTATGCAATTTGCATCTTTATGCTAGTGGAGAAGTGCTCCCATCCAGAACTCAGTAACACCCACCCCGGGGCTGACGGGGGCGCTGGATGTAGATACTGACCAGGGGCCCCATTCTAAATAGTGTGGAGGCGAGTCTGCTTACGACAGAGATGGCCAGGCAGGGGACATAAAACAGGAGAGACAGTGGAGTTCTCCGGGTGGGGTCCACGTCCCGTCACTGGGTACATTCTGTACACACGAGCCCCTCCCTTGCCTGCACTCAATTCATGAAGACTTGACTTCATCACGGAGGGGTTGGGGAAAGGTGGGGTCTGGCCCCGTGCGCCCCAGCCGGCGTCCCCCACCCCGCGGCAACCCCTCCCAGATCTGGCAGAGCCCTGGACGAACCCCGGCGGGTAGAGAGGCGGGGAGAGGCTGCGGGGTGGAAGGCGGGGCGGGTCGCTGCCTAGCCGGCCAATAGGCGGCTCTCTAGCGCGGAGCCTGGAGAGGGCAGGGGATTCGCCACTAGCACCACCGCCTCCAGAGTTTCCCTTGTGGATGCACAGCCCCGGTGACTCCGCTCCTCCCGGCGCAGAGGGGCCCCAAGAGGCCGGAGGAGCGCACTCGGGACGGGATTTCCGAGGAAAGGGAGAGGAAGGGCGCCCCACCCGCTCTGGAGGGGTTCCGTGAACGATGAAGGGCCGGCGGCGGCGGCGGCGCCGAGAGTACTGCAAGTTCGCGCTGCTGTTGGTGCTGTACACGCTGGTGCTGCTGCTCGTCCCCTCTGTCCTGGACGGCGGCCGCGAAGGGGACAAGGGCGCTGGGCACTGCCCGGGCCTGCAGCGCAGCCTGGGAGTGTGGAGCCTGGAGGCGGCGGCGGCGGGCGAGCGCGAGCAGGGCGCGGAGGCGCGGCCCGCCGCGGAGGAGGACGCGGGCCGGTCCCCCAGGTCCCGGGGCAACCTCAACGGCGCCGTCGGGGAGGCGGCGTCTCGCGAAAAGCAGCACATCTATGTGCACGCCACCTGGCGCACGGGCTCGTCGTTCCTGGGCGAGCTCTTTAACCAGCACCCGGACGTTTTCTACTTGTACGAGCCCATGTGGCATCTGTGGCAGGCGCTGTATCCGGGCGACGCCGAGAGCCTGCAGGGCGCGCTGCGCGACATGCTGCGCTCGCTCTTCCGCTGCGACTTCTCGGTGCTGCAGCTGTACGCGCCGCCGGGGGATTCCGCCGCGCGCGCCCCGGACGCGGCCAATCTCACCACGGCCGCCCTCTTTCGCTGGCGGACCAACAAGGTCATCTGCTCGCCGCCGCTGTGCCCCGGCGCGCCCCGGGCCCGCGCCGAGGTCGGCCTCGTCGAGGACACCGCCTGCGAGCGCAGCTGCCCACCCGTGGCTCTCCGCGCCCTGGAGGCCGAGTGCCGCAAGTATCCGGTGGTGGTCATCAAGGACGTGCGCCTCCTCGACCTGGGCGTGCTGGTGCCCCTGCTGCGCGACCCCGGCCTCAACCTGAAGGTGGTGCAGCTTTTCCGCGACCCGCGGGCCGTGCACAACTCGCGCCTCAAGTCTCGGCAGGGGCTGCTGCGCGAGAGCATCCAAGTGCTGCGCACCCGCCAGAGGGGCGACCGCTTCCACCGCGTGCTGCTGGCGCACGGCATGGGCGCTCGACCCGGGGGCCCGTCCCGCGCACTGCCAGCCGCCCCGCGCGCCGACTTCTTCCTGACCGGGGCGCTCGAGGTGATCTGCGAAGCCTGGCTGCGCGACCTGCTGTTTCGCGCGCGGCGCGCCAGCCTGGCTACGGCGCCGCTACCTGAGGCTGCGCTACGAGGACCTGGTGCGGCAGCCGCGCGCCCAGCTGCGCCGCCTGCAGCGCTTCGCCGGCTTGCGCGCGCTCGCTGCGCTCGACGCCTTCGCGCTCAACATGACGCGCGGCGCGGCCTACGGCGCGGACCGGCCCTTCCACCTGTCGGCGCGCGATGCCCGCGAGGCCGTGCACGCCTGGCGCGAGCGCCTGAGCCGAGAGCAGGTGCGTCAGGTGGAGACCGCATGCGCCCCAGCCATGCGCCTGCTGGCTTACCCTCGCAGCTGGGAAGAGGGCAACGCCGGGCCGGCCGAGGACGAGGAGACCCCGCCGGAGACGGAGGCCGACGGCGCCACGTAGCCCCGCTCCCGCGCCCCCGGGACGGATCCGGGTAAGGTGGCCCCCGGCAGGGTAGGGTCAGGAAAGGGTCTTGGGGAGCTTGGACCAGCCTTCAGGGGGAGGGGAGGGATGCCGTCTCAGATCTCACCCGATGAAAATAGATCTGAGCGGTAGGGGAAGTCCAGCTGGGAGCATTTGGGAGAGTCATTGGGATCTCTAGCATAGCCCCCTGCCTTCTCAGAGGAAGACCCAGAGAAGCGAGAGGTTAATTATGGCTAAGGCGGAACGCAGGTCTCCGCACTACGTTTCCCCTATGAAGTAAAAGGTAGGATCGTCTGTGGAGAAGGAGGAATGGGGGAAGGAGAGGGAAGAGGGATATCACGGGTCTGAGCAGAGTAGAGAAGGTTTGAAAGTCACAATGAAACTTGAGACTGGGAATTGACATGAAAAGTACAGGATTTCGGGGACCATATGAGGTCCATGATTATGATTTTATCTTGATGCCACTAGGTCCTGTGGGGAAACCTTTTGCAACAGTGTTTGCAGGCACAGGGAAAACCAAAAGCAAAATTTGGGGGAAAGTTACTTACTCTTATCCTACCTACCCCTAATCTGTTTCATATTTCTTTGCCTCTGCCTCTCTGACGTGCAGACTCCGAGGCTTTCTTTCGGATTTACCAAACATACAGTCATAGGCCTCTCTTGCAACAGCTTTTGCACATGTGTGTGCCTCAGGCTCTGGTATACTGGCGTGGAATGGACTTTGATTTCCCCTGGCTCGAGGGGTGGCTCCCTCCACCTCCCACCCCCGGCCCCAGTGGCTGGCGCTCCCAGGATATTTGACCATATTCCGTTCACATCAGGTCACAAAAGCTGCCTGGTCTGCTTCCTCTAGTGCGGACAGAACCTCAGGGCTGGGCTTCCCTCACTCTGCCCCATCCGCTTGAGAGATGGAACCTTGGATTGGCAGTAGCAGCTTTGGCTGTGACTGCTGAAGGAGCTTTGTGAAAAGACATTCCCTTTCCGCCCCCCCCCCCCCCCATTTTTTTTCTTTCTCTGTAAAGCATATATCCTAAGATATCCTAAGATGCCAAAATGGGGCTTAAATGATCTCAAAATGTGTTCAGTGTCTGGGTCAGCCTATGGCCTGTTCGTTGGGATGAGGGAAGTTGGTTCTACGTGATGCTGACCTCAGGAGTCTAGTTAGTGGCATGGGAATGCGATTTCCCAAACTTTGTGTGAGCTGGAAGAGTGCAGCTCTCTGCACTGTGCAGTCCAGAGGAGGAAAAGCAGTGCTGGGTGGGCGGAAATGACTTAAGTTTCCATTCATTAGTTTATAGTGTAATTCAGTATTCCTCTGAGATGAAGTTCTGAGGACAAAGTCGAAGACGTTAATGAAGATGGATTTTGTTGTTGTGAATAGAGCCAGGGTTTCAGAGTGATTTCGGAAGCTGATTTTTCTCCTAGTGATCAAGTGGTTTTCTTAGTCAGTTTCTGTAATTGCTGAGGAAGTCTGTGCTCTTTCCTGATTTCCAGAGTGAAGGTAAAAGGCACAGGGTGACTTGTCACATTTTAACAAAAACATCCTTTCATCTGCTAATCCTGTATTTACAGATGTAACATAATGGGTCTCCAAGCCTCCTTCACCGGTCTGAGGGAACGCCTCTCGAGGACAAATGGCTGCAGCATTTTATGGTTTTAAGAACTGACAATCTCCCAGAAACTTTGACTCTTTTTTTTTTTTTCATTTTTACTAACATTTGGCACTGACTGGGGTGAGGTAAGAAAATGAATAGAGAGGAGGGTTAGAGGACACAGTCTTCATCCAATAGGAGGTCAGAGTCTGTGCACGTGACAGTGACTATGGGGCCAGACATCGGTGCTGCTGTTCGGAAGAGCCGATGGGGCTTCCTTTGCAGGGCTGCAGGGACATCTGGGAACAAGCTTTAGGCTCTTTCAAACTCTGGTGACTGAGCTCTTCCTCCCACATTTCTGCTGGAATTATCGGGCACTTACCATGTCACCACCAACCAGTGGATTTATCAAAATGCTTGTATTCCTGGTTCCGAGAAAGATAATGTTACCAACCAACTGATGAGTTTCCAAAAGTCTGTCACACTCCACTCTAGGAATGGGAAGGGGATGGATCCTCAGGTGCCATGCATTGAGTTAGGCATTGTGGCTATATCATTACTGTGACTGTCGATGAAAATAATCAATAAACAATCTATAATAAGAATAGAAAAGAGTTTTATCTGAGCCAAACTGAAGACTATAGCCCCGAAGACAGGAAGACAGTCAGATGACTGTGAGCAGCTGCTCCAGAGAAGCTTGGTTTTCAGACCAGTTTTACATCTTGTCAGAACAAAGAACGCTAAGCAACTCAGGGATCCGTTCCTTCAAGGTTTCCAAAAACAAACAAACAAAACAGATCAGCACGTACACCGCGAGCCAGTATGTCCTCAGCACCTGGAGAGTGAGTCTTATCATCGAAGGAGTACCAGCATTGGCATCCCAGGAAGGAAGGCATTTAATCTTTATTTTTAACACAGACGTTCTTTACTTGTGGTCAATGCACCCTTTTCTTTAATAAGTAAAGTAGAAGTACCATGTACGTTTGATAGGCTACAAACAGGCTGTTTTAGCTGGCATCACGTTCGGGTTAAATCATGTATAAGCCAGAATGACTTCCCCGTACCTCCATATGTGAACATTTCTTTCATCATGACATATTATCAGTTTTACAGATGAGAAATCAGAGACTCAGAGAAGTCAGGTACCTTGCCCAAAGTCACACCTGGGCTGCTGGGCTGCTGGGCTGCTGAACTGAGTGTCATGCAGCACTGGTACTAGACCCCAGAGCTCAGAATCTCTCCATTATAACACACCCTCACCTGCCCCCCCCCCTTTACCATCCCCTGGCACCCTTTTGGCACCGCAGCCAGGCTTAGTGGCTAGTCTAGGGTGAGAACGACACTTAGCTTTATTACTAACACTGAACAAACCAATAAAATATCCCTGAGCGCTGCCAACAGCACCTACACGGGAGAGCCCCTGACTCTATAGCCGTCCTCCTCATGGCTGTCCTTCGCTTGGGGCACCTGAGCACCCTTGGGGCACCCTTGGCTCAGCAGTGAAGAGGGACTGCACGTGAATTAACCTGAGGGACTTCTGGATGCTCCAGACCTGACAGCCAGGATTTGGCAGGGAGGGAGTCAGTGCGCTTTTTTTCAGGGCTGGGTGGGGACCGCAGCACCAAACCAAGTCACCAAGGACCCAGGCCCTTTCCGTCTTTTCCATCTTCTTGGCTTTCGTTCACCAACTTATCTTCCCACTGTCACAAGATGGTAGCCTCAGCAAGAAGCATCACTTCCTCACCCAACCACACAGGGCTGTGAAAATGCAGAAAGGAAGGAGGGTGGGGGCTTCCCTGGTGGCGCAGTGGTTGAGAATCTGCCTGCCAATGCAGGGGACACGGGTTCGAGCCCTGGCCTGGGAAGATCCCACATGCCGCGGAGCAAATGGGCCCGTGAGCCACAACTAGTGAGCCTGCGTGTCTGGAGCCTGTGCTCTGCAACAAGAGGCCGCAACAGTGAGAGGCCTGCGCTCGGCGATGAAGAGTGGCCCCCGCTTGCCGCAACTAGAGAAAGCCCTCGCACAGTAACGAAGACCCAACACACCCAAAAATAAATAAATAAATAAATAAATAAATATATATTAAAAAAAAAAAAAAAGGAAGGAAGGTGGTTACTAAGGGGTAGCGTTTTCCCTCATGTATCTGTCTTTCCTCCAATCTGGTTATAAAACCATCCCCAGAACCCCCTACCCCACTCGACTTCCTTTTATGTCTCACTGGCTAGAACTGGGTCACGTGTTCTGCTGTAGCCCAGTAATTGGTGAAAGGGAAGGGGGTTGTCATGATTAGCTTAGACCAGTGGGTTCTCAGCCCTGGCTGAACATTACATTCACCTGAGGAGCTTTTTTTTTTTTTTTTTTTTTTTAATGTCAATATTAAAAAAAACTCCATCCTCAGAGATTCTGATTTAATTGGTCTGGGGTGGGATCCAGTTATATAATTACTGTATAATCCCCCAGGGGATTGTATAGTGCAGCCAAAGTTGAGAGCCACCTACTTGGACCAGTCACGCTTCATCCCCTGGGCTGAGCCCTTGCCACTGGAACAAGATGAGGATGCGGACTAAAGTTGATGAGCAGCAGCGAACTGTCTGCCACAGTCATTTATGTAAAAGAACTTGGAGCTGTGAAATACCAAGCAGCTGTAGGGTGTCAATATGGAAACGTCTTAAATTATTCACGGCTCCATTTATCACCCTCTCACATTCCTTCAAATGCTTTGTTGTCTGTATCTCCTTATCTATAATCCATCATGGTGCACTATCCACTACCATTCCGAACAGACTCATGTGCTGTCCTATCCTTTTCAGCATGTATCCGTTTGACCTCTGCCCTTGGTAGGACCCAAGATTTCGTTTCATTAGGCATTTAAGACATCTTGGTCTTTGTTCTTCACGAGATAGATGGACCCTTTGAATGAAATTAGGAAAGGAGGTAAGCACACTGTAACCGAAACCCCAACAATCAGAAAGCGTTCTTTCTAAGGAAATCATCCAAACAAAGAGAAATGAGCAGCCATCACCAAATCCCTAACAAAGCATTTTGAAAGTCATTCCATTTTAGTAAAGCCAAATGGCTTATGTATAAAAATTACTGAAAGGGAAACCTCTTGCTTAAACAGCAGTCTGTACTGCTAAAGAACAGGCATTTGTTAAACATTGTTCCTACCTAGAATTTCTCATTCAACAAAATTTGTTCAAATTCCTAATTGTAGTAAAAGAATGAAACTAGAACACTCCCTAACACCATGCACAAAAATAAACTCAAAATGGATTAAAGACCTAAATGTAAGGCCAGACACTATCAAACTCTTAGAGGAAAATGTAGGCAGAACACTCTATGACATAAATCACAGCAAGATCCTTTTTGACCCACCTCCTAGAGAAATGGAAATAAGAACACAAATAAACAAATGGGACCTAATGAAACTTCAAAGCTTTTGCACAGCAAAGGAAACCATAAACAAGACGAAAAGACAACCCTCAGAATGGGAGAAAATATTTGCAAATGAAGCAACGGACAAAGGATTAATCTTCAAAATTTACAAGCAGCTTATGCAGCTCAATATCAAAAAAACCAACAACCCAATCCAAAAATGGGCAGAAGACCTAAATAGACATTTCTCCAAAGAAGATATACAGATGGCCAACAGACACATGAAAGGATGCTCAACATCACTAATCATTAGAGAAACGCAAATCAAAACTACAATGAGGTATCATCTCACACCGGTCAGAATGGCCATCATCAAAAAATCTACAAACAATAAATGCTGGAGAGGGTGTGGCGAAAAGGGAACCCTCTTGCACTGTTGGTGGGAATGTAAATTGATACAGCCACCATGGAGAACAGTATGGAGGTTCCTTAAAAAACTAAACATAGAACTCCCATACGACCCAGCAATCCCACTACTGGGCATATACCCTGAGAAAACCATAATTCAAAAAGAGTCATGTACCACAATGTTCATTGCAGCTGTATTTACAATAGTCAGCACGTGGAAGCAACCTAAGTGTCCATCATCGGATGAATGGATAAAGAAGATGTGGCACATATATACAATGGAATATTACTCAGCCATATAAAGAAACGAAAGTGTGTTATTTGTAGCGAGGTGGATGGACGTAGAGACTCATACAGAGTGAAGTAAGTCAGAAAGGGAAAGACAAATACCGTATGCTAACACATATATATGGAATCTAAAAAAATGGTTCTGAAGAACCTAGGGGCAAGACAGGAATAAAGACACAGTTGTAGAGAATGGACTTGAGGACACGGGGAGGGGGAAGGGTAAGCTGGGATGAAGTGAGAGAGTGGCGTGGACATATATACACTACCAAATGTAAAATAGATAGCTAGTGGGAAGCAGCCGCATAGCGCAGGGAGATCAGCTCTGTGCTTTGTGACCACCTAGAGGGGTGGGATGGGGAGGGTGGGAGGGAGACGCAAGAGGGAGGAGATATGGGGATGTATGTATATGTATAGTTGATTCACTTTGTTATAAAGCAGAAACTAACACACCATTGTAAAGCAATTATACTCGAATAAAGATGTTAAAAAAAAATTCCTAATTGTAAATCAATGTAGATATTGTGTTCAAGCCAGAGGGCTAGAAGTTAGGATGGTGTGTGTGTGTGTGTGTGTGTGTGTGTGTGTGTGTACATATAGACAGGTATTTGAGTGGCAGGGATGCAGTAAGGTGCGAGCAATTTTTAAAAACACACCCACATCCAAATTCTTATTGCCCCCTTGTGAGGTTAGTGCTGCCTTTGACCAAGACATTCTTGGAGCTCCCCCTTGGGGCTGCCTTCCCAGGCAGGACCCCCTCAGGTGATGGTGGATTTAGTGTTTAGGAAAAATCAAGGCTCATCAAATGTGGCGAGTGAAGCAGGGGAGGAGGCTGGTCCTGCGAACTGAGGTGTGGCCATAGAGTAGTAGCAGAGTCATTCCTTGGCTCATATGAAATCAGTTTTTATATTAGGGTACAGGAACCCAGGCATCAGAGCCTGGCTTTCCTGGTTACTACATGATTGACCTTGGCAAGTCCCTAAACCATTTTGGCTTTAGTGTTCTTACCAATAAGAAGACGAGGTTGGATTAAGAGGATTTACAAGTTTCCTTGGCACTAAGTGGGGGTGTGTGTGACATTTATCGAGTGCCTATTTTGTGTACTGTGTTACTAGCTTACTGCATGCTGTCCGAGTTAGTCCTCATCTTAGCTTTATGAGGTACATAGTATCCCCATCGTATGGATGGTGAAACAAGCTCAGCGAAGTTGGGTAATTGCTAAGGATAACACAGCCGGAGGATTAAAATCAGGTGCTCTCTATTTTGAAACTAGTGTTAAAAATTTTTTAGGAATAATATAAGCACATGGCGAAAAAAGAGTTCAACAGTTTAGGAGGATATAAAATACCTGCCAGGCTCACTTCATAGAAGTAACCACTACGTTTCTTGTGATATATGTCTAGAAATATTTCATGCAAATTCAAACAGAAGTATGTAGGCTTTTTGTACTTAAATCTTTTTATTTTTAATTCCTTAAAATTTTAAAATCGAGATCTGACATAACAGTATGTTAGTTTCAGGCATACAACGTAATGGTTCACTCTTTGTATATATTGCAGAAGATCTCCACAGTTAGTCTAGTGACTATCCACCACCACACAAAGTTATGTAGTTTTTTTTCTTATGATGAGAAATTTTAAGATCCACTTTCTTAATAACTTTAAAATATATGGGAATTCCCTGGCAGTCCAGTGGTTAGGACTCCGTGCTCTCACTGCTGAGGGCCCGGGTTTGATCCCTGGTTGAGGAACTGAGATCCCACAAGCCATGTGGCACGGCCAAAAAAATAAATAAATAATACACACACACACACACACACACACACACACACACACACACACACACGGCATTATTAACTGTAGCCACCATGCTGTACATTACATCTCCCTGACATATTTATTTTATAACTGGGAGTTTATACCTTTTGACCCCTTCACCCATTTCAACCCCACACCCAGTGCCTCTGGCAACCACCAGTCTGTTCTTTGCATCTGCGAGTTCATGGGTTTTGGGGTGGGGGGCGGAGGGCTAGATTCCACATATAAGTGACATCATACAGTATTTGTCTTTCTCTTACTGACTTATTTCACTTAGCATAATGTCCTCAAGGTCCATCCATGTTGTCACAAGTGGTGATATTTCATTCTTTTTTTATGGCTGAATAACAGTCCCTTGTACACGTATATACCACATTTGCTTTATCCATTCATCCACTGATGAACACATAGGGCATTTCCATATCTTGGCTATTGTAACTAATGCTGCAGTGACCATGGGAGTACAGATATCTTTTTGAGTTAGTGTTTTCATTTCCTTTGGATAAATACCCAGCAGTGGGATTGCTAGATCATATGATGGTTCTGTGTTTTAACTTTTTGAGGCACTTCCATCCCATCTTCCATAGTGGCTGCACAATTCACATTCCCACAATTCTTGGGTGACAGGGAGGGGCACTTTGTTGTACTGGATTTCTGCTATCATCTACTTAAAGTCCGGAACCATGATGGCAAAGATGAGGTTATCAAAACCGTGCCTTTGAAGAAGATGGTGGAGAGAATTCGAATTCGCAAGTCCCAGCTTCTAAATGATGAGGTAATCACTATCTTGGATAAGTGCTTGAAGTTGTGTTATGGAGAGAACATGGCCGTGCGGCACGTTCACCGCTCTCAGCCACCCACCTACCAGTCCCTGGCCAGCAGCTGAGGGCATGTATATCACCTGTTTTTTTTTAAAATAAATAAATAAATTTATTTATTTTTGGCTAAGTTGGGTCTTTGTCGCTGCGCGCGGGCTTTCTCTAGTTGCGGCGAGCGGGGGTCTACTCTTCGTTGCGGTGCGCAGGCTTCTCGTTGCGGTGGCTTCTCTTGTTGCGGAGCACGGGCTCTAGGCGCGCGGGCTTCAGTAGTTGTGGCACACGGGCTTCAGTAGTTGTGGCTCGTGGGCTCGAGAGCGCAGACTCAGTAGTTGTGGTGCACGGGCTTCGTTGCTCCACGGCACGTGGGATCTTCCCAGACCAGGGCTCGAACCCGTGTCCCCTGCATTGGCAGGCAGATTCTTAACCACTGCGCCACCAGGGAAGCCCTCTCACCTGTTTTTGAAGAGTCCCAGTACTGACCACATTTAATAACTATAAGGGCATATTTTTCGTTCTATAAATTGTTTAGTGAGAATTTTAGGGACTATTTTTCAGTATCTTTGTGCCAGTTAAAGTGGGATGCTTTTGTTTTTTTTTTTTTTTTTTTTTTTTTTTTGGCTGCACGGCTTGCGGGATCTTAATTCCCCCACCGAGGATCGAACCTGGGCCCCCTGCAGTGGAAGCGCAGAGTCCTAACCACTGGACCACCGGGGATTTCCCTAAAGTGGCATGCTTTTCAATCTAAAAAGCTTAATTTTATAAAATTGACTTACTTTTCTAGACTAAAATTGTATATGCTTTTGGTAATTGGAAACTCTGAGAATATTGGCTGCTGACTGTTGCCATTGTGTTCTTACAAAATTATTTTCCATTTTTTATGGAATGTTCCCACAGCTAGCTATGTCATAAGGTACTGCTCAGTTCATCCATTTATCCTTTGGCAAAGGGTCAGTAATGCTTAGAGAAAGATTTGTGGACTTAAACAAGAAGCTTAACGCCAGCGAATTGATTTAAAATCCTTTACCGATTAGCATTAAACTTAATAATTAAGTGTTTAGCTTTTGTTTAGGGATTTTTCTGATGGTCTTTTGTGAAGAATCTTTTCTAAGTAATTCTTCCCTTCCCTTTTTTGTGTCAGTGTTTCAGAAAATAGTTTACTCGAGTCCTCTGCTTTCTCTAAATCCAGTTGTGACGAAATCTAATTTGTGAGGTATGATTTAAAGGTTACAGAGATAAAACTAATGAAACCTAAAAAGACGAAAAGTTCCTATATCGTCTTCTTTTCAGTGACTGTCTAGTATTTCATTGTAGGAATGTATTGTAACATATTTAACCAGTTCCTAGTCCCAACACTTCATTGCTGCATTTTTAATAGCATCTTTTGCATACATGTAAGTACGTCTGTAAGAAAAATTTCTGTAGTAGGGTGACGGTATAGAGCAAAATGTATACAGGCTTTTTTACATTTTGAGAGGTTAAGTTGTTCAACGTTGCACCAACATCTGCCCCCACCAGCTGTTTCTTGGAGTGTCTGCTTCCTAGACTTCCAACAACAAGCATATTATCTATTTTTTTTTTTCAACATGGCTAGTGTGATAGGTGGAAAACCCTTTCTCCCAGCGCCCTGGCCCTCTCTGACCCTACAGTTCATCTCAGGCGGTGAATAAATGCCTCCCAACTCAGGTTGTGATAACCAGATGCCGAGATGAAATTCATTCCTTAGTCCTTCTTCGACGCACCTGGGTTTGCAAAGTGTCACTTCTGTGGTTCTTTTGAAGGACTGGACACATCTTGAAATCAAAGTGGTCATCCCTTTATAAAACCACACTTACACAGGACATCAGGTTGTAGCAAGCTTCTTATTAAGCTGAACTTCTTCTGCTACTGCTGCAGGGGATTGTACCTAGTGACTTGAACTTCAGCTATTTCGGGACACTATCAGTGGGGAACTGAGGCTGATTTTAAATGAGGTTGAACTCTATACAGTTTCTCTCTACTCCTGAGAGCCTTCTTTATTGGGGGGGGGGGCGGGGGTGGAGGGCAGAAGTGCCCATTTGCAGTTGTTGAGGCAGGATTCAGAGAGGATTTTCAAAGAGGCTTTTGTAGTCTGGGCAGGGATTTGTTTCCCATGAATACAAATGTAATATAAATAATTGGGAGTGATGCTTTTAAGAAACATTTATAAGCAGCTGGCTTAAAATTCCTCAGTATGCCTTTTCTCAGCCTGCTCTCTGTCTAAGCAGCACAGAAAAGACTGAAACTGAAAAAAGCTAAACGGGCCTTGCTTTTGTGTGTCCAGTCGAACAAGGTGACGAATAAATTGAACCTCTGTCTCTGTGAGGTCTCCTGGCCCCTCATCCTCTCACTTCGTAATGGAACCCGAGGAGCTTGCTCTATTGAAAGAACCATTTCTGCTCAGGTGCAGTATAAAATAAGAACAGTAGGGACTAAGAAACAGCTCTGGCCCAAGTTCAAGAACACAGGGAAGTGGAGAACTGTTGGGGAGTTGAACAGGAAGCAGTTTCAGTCGGAGCAAAGTTGCTGAGCTCAGTGATGTCTTCATGGGAATGGGAAGCCTTCAGCCCTGCTCCAGCCCACAGGCACCAAGCCAGAGGCCGTCAGTCCGCTGGATGCTGAGAAGACATTGGAACGGCAGCTGGCAGTGAATGTTTTGAAATCTGGGGGGTTAAGGGGCGGTGGAAGACGACCACCACGTTTGACTTCAATGATGACCGCAGTGAGCAAATTTCTCCTCCCCTAAAATGGATGCAGCAGGGGGCTTGGCTGTAGAGTCACATTCTAAAAATAGCCACTGAGGTAGACTCGTGTTTTTCACTCGTGGAATGGAAGCCCTTTCTTTTAAGTGTTACCTTCAGGCAGAGGTGTTAGAAGGAGCCCCGAAGGCACAGGGAGAGTTGTGAGAATGCAGGGCAGTCTCTGGGCCCTGCCAGCAAGAAGCCTCAAGTCTGGCCTGAAATCCAAACGCTTAGAGGGCCAGCTTGGACAGATTAATCTTGTGTGATTAAGATGGTTTGGTCACAGTAACCAGCAGGCTGGAAACAGAAACCAGCCTAACTGAAAGGCTGAAGTAGAACATTACAGAAGCGTTTGTAAGCTATGGGGAGCGGGTGGGGACTCGAGACTCCGAGTTCCTTTGTAAAGATGATGAACTGGGGAAAGTTATGAACAGCACAACTGGAGGCTGGCTGAAGCAGTCCTGACATACATACAGATCAAGTGAACATCAAGGAAAAAATGTCCCAGGGCTTTGAGGGTCACTTTCCCCATGACTGAGACCAGACATTACCAAAAAGGACTCATTACTGCCTCGGAGAGCTTATGGGAACAGTAAGCCAAAAATACTAAAACCAAGATAATGTTTTAAAAATAGGACTTCCTTTCAAACAGCCTAGAGCTGGGCGTATGTTAAATATACAGATTTTAGAAGCAGTAAAATAGATGCTGTCTCTTCCTGTAATAAAGGATATCGCCAACAGGGATGTGAGAAGGGAAAACAATACATTTTTCAGGTTCTGCAAACAACAACAAAGTTAAACTTTGTTGCCTTTCTGTGCACTCCCCTCCCCCACCCCATCCCCCCAGCTGGGAATTGCCAAGGGGACTATTTTACAAAAAGGAGAGGGTTGGCTAAAAATAAACACACAGCCCTACCGAAGACCAACAAAACTCCCAGCATTATCGAATGCCTTTTAGATTTATTTTTATTTCTCAGCAGTCAAAAGGAAGGAGAAAGCATTCTGAGCTCAGGAAAAATCCATGTCCTGCTCCTAAGTATGGCAATCTCTGGCAATCCTACAGGCCCAGGAGAAGACTGGTGTACGGCTCGCCAGTGTCCTGTGAGAACGTGAACCTGCTCTTGGCCATGGGGCCATTTCATCCCTGCCAGACTGTGCACAGCGCTGGGAAAGGGCGGCACAGACACAGTGCCTCGCTCCGCAGGGAGAGAGAACCAGAAGTGATGGGCTAGACTTGGGGTGACGCACAAACTCTGTACCCTGACTAGCCATCCTAACCGGTGAATCCTGAAGCTGATCGGGAGTGGCCCTAGTGCCCCCCACTCCATTTGGCCCCCTGTAGAGGCCAAAGGGCTGCCTGAAGGGTAGGTCCAAGCTTCCCAACCCTGTGCCCTCACTAACCCCTGCCAACCCTACTTGGTAGATGGCAAACATCTGCAAGTGGGCGGTCAAATATATATTACAAAATACTGATTCCGTTCCTTTATTTGAGTTGGGAACGACTTTTCTCACAAAAGCAAGTAGGTACACCAATTAAAATTGTATCTTGGAGCAGCTCAATGAAAGGAAAAAAACAAAAGTCAACTAGCCAAACTCACGTCTTTCCAAGTTTTATTAACACTGGTTTGGAGCGCATTCCTTTGGTTCTGAAGTGAGCTCAAAGATTTAGGAAACTTTTAGCTGGGGCTGGGTATGATAAAATTGGAAACGTGTTATTATTTTATTCTCTCCTATTGGGGAAATGTAATGGCCATTCCGTTTTTACACTGGCTGACTCTGGGTCTTGACTAATGAGTCCCATGGAATGAGGTTTTATTCTGAATTCCGGAGCAGAGAAGTGAGTCCTCTTCTCCCACTGGGGGCAGGGAGGGATGGGGATGCAGCTCAACTCTAGACATGGGCTGCCCGGGGTCAGGCAAGTGGCTTTTCCCCGAGTTTCTCCCTTTACTCCCCAGGCAAGAGTTTTGTTTGTTAGTGGGTTTTTTTTTTTTTTTAAAGATTTCTTTGAACGTGGACCATTTTTAAAGTCTTTATTGAATTTGTGACAGTATTGCTTCTGTTTTATGTTTTCGTTTTTGAGTGGCAAGGCATGTGGGATCTTAGCTCCCGGACCAGGGATCGAACCCACACCCCCTGCATTGGAAGGCGAAGTCTTAACCACTGGACGGCCAGGGAAGTCCCTTATTTTTCTTTTAAACTCAGTCTCTGTTTTCACCTAAAGGGAGAGTTGTTTCATGTATTAAATAGGACTGAAACTAGTATTGACTAATGCAAAGATACTGGTGCCCCCGGCCACTGCTACTTAATTTTTCAGATTGAAAGTCTGGAAAGGATTTATAACATGTATGCTGCTTCAAGTACATTTCTAGGCTATTTGGGGGGTGTGGTTGTATTAGCAAACTCCATGTTTCCTGTTCCATTTTGCTTTAGAGTCACAGGGAGGGAACGCTTGCACTTTGACATTTCTGGTATTTCAAGTATTATTTTAACATTATCCCTAGGCAGCTCAGCTCCCTTAAAAAAAAAAAAAAAGACAACTTAATGGCTCCATTGTCACAAACTTTGTCAGTTATTTCCGTTTTCCTTGGCACTGCATTTCACTAATTTGAGGTGAAAACAGGAAGGTGAAGAAAGCTTAACCAAGGTTAACATAAACTTAGATGATAACATCACTCACAGGGGGCAGTTCCAGAGTAGGATATTGGGAGATGACCCCCCCACCCCGCCCCACCAAAACACATCGCCCTTGAAAAGGAGGCTAATGCCTGTCCTCGGCCCATTTGTTCTGCAGCGGGTCCGGGAGGAAGGCTGTTACAATAGGCTGGAAAGTAATTCCCCCGTGATGACAGGACCCGCTGAATACCCGGAAACCTCAGCTCCCGCAGCCAGAGTGCCAGGTCCCTGCACCAACTTTTAGCATCTGTGAAGTGGCTTCTGGTGGGGAACCTGGGGCGCCTCACCTGGCACAAGTGTGTGGGCGGGGACAGGTGAAACCAAGAAAACTGGAAGGAAAGAGGGGCTAGTAGAAATCTACAAGTGCAGTTCAAGGAGGGGAGGGAGGTGCCCATGCCGGTTCGCAGAGCCACCGGGGACGCCCAGGGATCGGTATCTGACTTGAAATGGGCCAGGAAGGCCACTGAGAGAGGCAAGTTCATTTGGCCGAATCTTCTGTTCTCAACCTTGAAAGCCGGCAGGAAGTTGATTCTTCCTCCTCCCCCATCCCAGCTTCAGACGTTGAAAAAAGTTTGATTAAAATGCTAAGAGTGTGTCTTCCTGGGTTATTCTGCCCGGGGAGCCTCAGCCAAGCCAACTGCAGGCAATCACAGCCTGGAATGACGTTTCCCTTTGATGGCAGTGAGGCTATTAGTAGGTCAACCAGCTGCAGTTAGGGCCCGGCTGGTCGTTTAAGTACTCAGGGGAACTGTAGCAAAGGAGATAAAATACACCCAACTCATGGGAGTATGACTTTGAATCTTTAAGTAAACAATCCATTTTTTAAAAGTGCAAGTGAATTTGTGAATTAATTTGAGTATTAATTAAGCCATTAAGGAATGACTTCACACTTCAATGCCACATATTAAAAAGAAAAACTTTTATACAGGCTTCACAAAACAATATACAGAAATCTCTGTAATTCTGGAAATTAATTGCACCAAGACAGTTTTTAAAATTATCTATCCTCTATTATCATACAGGATAGGTCTTTAAATAGTTTTGACTTCGGAATGACCAGAAGGGTCTACACCATTTCAGGTGGTTCAGGCAGTAGTAAACATTCTCCCCAGACGCTGGACAAGCGGAAATCATTTTAACCAAGAAGTTTAGTAGCTTAAAATTTACTTCTACATTGTTAAACATCTAGCAGTTGTAAAAAGGGCAAAGCTGGCTACTTGGTAACCGTAGCTGGCTGACAACCTGAGCATTCAGTTTTAAACTATGCACGCAAACTTGAATACTTCATTGCTCCAAACGAATCAGGCCCCATAGTATTAAGAAGAGTGGGGTCTGGAGTTAATTAAATTCTTAATCCTATACCTAAGGAGCTTGAGAATTTGGGGGATCATCACACTAAGAATTCATGGACATGTTAATGTTTTAAACACAACCAAAAGTAATTAAAAATGGGAGGAAATTAACTGACAGTTTTTGTAGGGTCTACCTGGAGGTGAAGTCAGAACTGGAAGGTATTTGAGCATCCCCGCCCTGGTGCGGTGACATTCAGGAACTGAGACCAAACCGGAAGAACGGGAATCCATTTCTGATGTGAAGAAAGGGCCTTGTGGGGTTGCTGCCTGGGCCCAGCCTGGCTTAGCAGGACTTCAGAATTGTTCTTCAGATACCCCAGAGGCAGTAATAGATCTTTGAGGGCACCTGTTTCTCCTCTCCTCCCACCTTGTACTGCTGGGTGATTTGATAAAAAAAAAAATGTGGACTTATGAAAAGCAGCTTTTCAGGTAGATTTTAAAATTTTTTTTAAAGAAGGTTTTTAATAAAAGGACTTAAAGGGTGCTTATGGGTCCAGAGGTTGGGCTGATAGTATCTCCATAAACATCTGTCGGGACATGGGATATGATCAGGCAACATTTAGCACTTGGTTAGTTATTGACAGAAAGCCACCCTGAGTTACTGCCAAGTTGTTCTCAAGTCTTTAAAATGACCCAAATGGAGAGCTGAATGCATTGTACAAAGAAAGAGTGACAGAGGAAAGCTTTTTATTTTGGAGTAACTATAGACTCATGGGAGGTTGCAAAAATAGTACAGAGAGGTCCAGTGTACCCTTCACCCAGCTTTTCCCAAAGGTAACGTGTTACACATCTTACACATAGATCAATATCAACACCATGAAATTGACATTGGTACAATCTACAGGCCTTATTCAGTATTTAACAGTTTTTACGTGCACTCATTTTGTGTGTATGTGTGTGCATAGATCTGTGTGATTTTATCACATATATGTAAACATCACCACAATCAGGATACAGAACTGTTCCATCAGCAAAAAGAAACTCTCCTGTGCTATCCCTTTATAGTCACATACCCTACTACCTCATCCCACCCCTTTCCCTGGCAAACACTAATCTGTACCCCATCTCTGTAACTGTGTTATTTCAAGATTGTTATACAAATGGAATCATACAATATATAACCTTTTGAGATTGTCTGTTTTCATTGAGCATAATTCTCTGGATATCCATCCAGGTTGTTGCATGTATCAATAATTCATTGCTTTTCATCGCTGAGTAGTTTTCCATGGTATGGATGCACCACAATTTGTTTAACCATTAACCAACCCATTTGAAGGGCATTTGGACTGTTTCCAGTTTTGGACTATTACAAATAAAGCTGCAATGAATATTTGGGTATAGGTTTTTGTGTGGATGTAAAGTTTCATTTCTCTGAGATGAATGCCCAGGAGTGGAATTGCTGGTTTGTGTGGTATATGTATGTTTAGTTTTATAAGAAACTACCAAGCTGTTTTTCAGGGTGGCTGTACCATTTTACATTCCCACCAGCAATGTATGAGAGAGGAATTTCTGTGCAGCCTTGCCAGCATTTGGTACTGTTGCTATGTTGTATCTTAGCTGTTCTAATAGGTATGAAGTGGTATGTTATTGTAGTCTTCATTTGCATTTTCCTAGTGGCTAGTGATGTTGAACATCTTTTTGTGTGCTTATTTGCCATCCATATCTCCTCTTTGGTGAAATGTTGGCTCAGGTGTTTTGCCCATTTACTAACTGGATTGTTTTTTACTCTTGAATTTTGAGAGTGATTGGTATATTCTAGATAAAAGCCCTTTGTCAGATATGTATGTGGTTGCAGATATTTTCTCTCAGACTGTATCTTGTCTTTTCATCCTCTTAACAAGATCTTTTGCAGAGCAGAAGTTTTAAAATTTTGATGAAATCCAATTTATCAGTTTTTCTTTTGTAGACTGTGCATTTGATGTCATGTCTAAGAACTGCCTGTCCCTCACCAGTATCACACTGTTGTGATTAATGTCATTAGATGTAGCTTAATATTGAATAGAGTGACTATTCCTACTTTATTCTTTTCCAGAAAGGTTTTAGCTATTCTCGCTTTTTTGCCTTTCCATATAAATTTTAGAATAAGCTTCTCTGTATGTATAAAAGGCATTGATAGAATTTGGTAGGAATATTGTTAAAACTATAAATCAATCTGGGGAAAAATGACATCTTTACTTGAGTCTTCCAATCCATGAACATAGTTATATCTCTCTATTGATTTAGACTGTTTGATTTCTTTTATTGGTGTTTTGTAGTTTTTGGCATACAGGTCCTTTATTGTTTTGTTAGATTTATACCTAAGTATTTAATTTGAGCGATTATAAATAGCATGAGTTTTTAAATTTGGTTTCAAGATGTTCATTTCTAGTATATATAAAGTTGATTTTTTAATATTGACCTTGTAGCCTGCAAATCTGCTGAATTCACTTATTAGTTCTAGGAGTTTGTTTTGTATTCCTTGGGATTTTCTATGTACATAATCATATAATCACAAATAAGGACTGTTCTCTTTCTTTCTTTCCAATCAATATGGCTTTTCTTTTTCTTGCCTTATTTCGTTGGCTAGAACTTCTAGCACTGTGTTGAATAAGAATGGTAAATGCAGACACCTTTGTGTTCTTCCTGATCTTAAGGGGGAAGTATTCAGTCTTTCACCATAATTAATGAGGTTAGATGTTGGTTTACATAGATTTTTTTTTTAACATCTTTATTGGAGTATAATTGCTTTACAATGGTGTGTTAGTTTCTGCTATATAACAAAGTGAATCAGCTATACATATACATATACATATACATATACATATACATATATCCCCATATCTCCTCCCTCTTGCGTCTCCCTCCCACCCTCCCTATCCCACCCCTCTAAGTGGTCACAAAGCACCCAGCTGATCTCCCTGTGCTATGCGACTGCTTCCCACTAGCTATCTATTTTACATTTGGTAGTATATGTAAGTCCATGCCACTCTCTCACTTCGTCCCAGCTTACCCTTCCCCCTCCCCGTGTCCTCAAGTCCATTCTCTACGTCTGTGTCTTTATTCCTGTCCTGCCCCTGGGTTCTTCAGAACCATTTTTTTTTTTCTTTTTAGATTCCATATATACATGTTAGCATACAGTACTTTGTTTTTCTCTTTCTGACTTACTTCACTCTGTACAGACTCTAGGTCCATCCACCTCACTACAAATAACTCAAATTTCATTTCTTTTTATGGCTGAGTAATATTCCATTGTATATATGTGCCACATCTTCTTTACCCATTCATCTGGTTTATGTAGATTTTTTAAATTGAGGAAGTTGTCCTCTATCCCTAGTTTGCTGAGAATTTTTATCATGAATGGGTGTTAAATTTTGTCAATTTGCTAAATTTTGTCAGTTTCTTGAGGTAGGTGCTTAGATTACTGATTTGAGACCATTCCTCTTTTCTAATGTAAGCATCTAATACTATAAATTTCCCCCTCAGTACTCCTTTGGCTGTGCGTCACAAATTTTGGTGTGTTGCATTTTCATTTTCATTTAATATATTGTTGTTGTCTAACTTCCCATGGATTATTTAGAAGTATGTTCTTTAACTTCCAAGAGTCTGGAGAATTTCCTCCTATCTTTTTGTTATAGATTTCTAGTTTGATTCTATCAGGGTTAGAGAATGCATTCTGTATTATTATTTCAATTCCTTTAAATTTGTTCAGGTTTGTTTTATGAACCAGGATATGGTTTATGTTGGGAATGTTCCACGCATGCTTAAAAAGAATGTGTTTCTACTGTTATTAGGTGGAATGGTGTATAGATGTCAGTTCAAACGTTTGGTTGATGGTGTTGTTTAGTTCTCTATGGTTGATTTTCTGTCTAGTAATTCTATCAACTTTTGAGAAAGAGGTATTGAAGTTTCTAACTAAATGTGGACCTGTCTATTTCTCCTTTCTATTCTTTTAGTTTTTGCTTAAAGGAATTTTAAGTTCTGTTGTTTGCTATACACATACACATTTAGGATTGCTATTGTCTTCTTGGTGGGTTGAACATTTTACTATTATGTACTGTCCTTCATTGTCCCTGGTAATTTTCTTTGCTCCAAAGTCTATTTTATCTGATATTAATATAACCACTCTTGCTTTCTTTTGATTAATATTTGTATGGTTATCTTTTTCACCCTTTTACTTTCAACCTACCTATATCATATCTGAAATGAATTTCATATGTTTTATATGAGCATATAGATGGGTCATGTTTTCAAAACCATTCTGCTGGTCTTTTTTGTGTACTGTATTTGTGTTTTTTGACCATTTATATTTAATTATTGATATTATAGGGCTTAAGCTTGCCATTTTAAAAACTTGATTTCAGTTTCTTCCCTCTATTTTTTGTTCCTATTTCCCTTTTTGTGCCTGCCTATGCATTACTTGAATGTTTATTAGAATTTTATTTTTATTTACTTGCAGTGTTTTTAAGTATATATCTTTGTATGCTTGTTTTACTGGCTTCTTTTCTTATTGAAATATAGTTGATTTACAATGTTGTGTTAGTTTCAGGTGTACAGCACAGTGATTCAGATACATATATATATATATATATGTATGTTAATCCCAACCTCCTAATTTATTCCTCCCCAACCCCTTTCCCCTTTGGTAACCGTAAGTTTGTTTTCTATGTCTGTGGGTCTATTTCTCTTCTGTAAAAAAAGTTCATTTGTATTTTTTTTTTTTTAGATTCCACATATAAGTGATATCATATGATAATTGTCTTTCTCTGTCTGGTTTACTTCACTTAGTATGATAATCTCTATGTCCATCCATGTTTCTGCAAATGGCGTAAGTTCATTCTTTTTTATGGCTGAGCAATATTGCATGTATGTATATATATATATATATATGTGTGTATATGTATGTATATATATATATATATATATATATATATATATATATACACACCACATCTTCTTTATCCATTCACCTGTTGATGGACATTTAGGTTGCTTCTATGTCTTGGCTATTGTAAATAGTGCTTCAGTAAACATTGGGGTGCATGAATCTTTTTGAATTATAATTTTCTCCAGATATATGCCCAGGAGTGGGATTGCAGGATCATATGGTAACTCTATTTTTAGTTTTCTAAGGAACCTCCATACTGTTCTCCATAGTGGCTGTACCAATTTACATTCCCACCAACAGGGTAGGAGGGTTCTTTTTCTCCACACCCTCTCCAGCATTTATTATTTGTAGACTTGTTTTTTTTTAACAGCTAATTCATTTAATGTAACACTATTTTTTAAATTAATTTTTATTGGAGTATAGTTGCTTTACAATGTTGTGTTAGTTTCTACTGTACCTCAAAGTGAATCAGCTATACGTATACATATATCCCCTCTTTTTTTGGATTTCCTTCCCATTTAGGTCACCACAGAGCACTGCGTAGAGTTTCCTGAACTATACAGTAGGTTCTAATTAGTTACCTATTTTATACATAGTATCAGTAGTGTATATATGTCAATCCCAATCTCCCAATTCATCCTATCCCCCCTTTCCGCCCTTGCTGTCCATGCGTTTGTTCTCTACATCTGTGTCTCTATTTCTGCTTTGCATGTAAGATCTTCTATACCATTTTTCTAGATTGCACATATGTGTTAATATACAATATTTGTCTTTCTCTTTCTGACTTACTTCACTCTGTATGGCTGTCTCTAGGCCCATCCATGTCTCTAGAAATGGCCCAATTTCATTCCTTTTTATGGCTGAGTAATATTCCATTGTATATATGTACCACATCTTCTTTGTGCATTCCTCTGTCGATGGACATTTAGGTTGCTTCCATGTCCTGGCTATTGTAAATAGTGCTACAATGAACATTGGGGTGCATGTGTCTTTTTGAATTATGGTTTTCTCTGGGTATATGCCCAGTAGTGGAATTGCTGTGTCTTATGGTAGTTCTATTTTTAGTTTTTTAAGGAACCTCCCTACTGTTCCACGTAGTGGCTGTACCAATTTACATTCCTACCAACAGGGTAGGAGGGTTCCTTTTCCTCCACACCCTCTCCAGCATTTATGTAGACTTTCTGATGATGGCCATTCTGACCAGAGTGAGGTGATACCTCATTGTAGTTTTGATTTGCATTTCTCTAATAATTAGCAATGTTGAACATTTTTTCATGTGCCTGTCGGCCACTGTATGTCTTCTTTGGAGAAATGTCTATTTAGATCTTCAGCCCCTTTTTTGATTGGGTTGTGTTTTTTTTGATATTGAGCTGTATGAGCTGTTTGTATATTTTGGAAATTAATCCCTTGTTGGTTGCATCATTAGCAAATATTTTCTCCCATTCTGTTGGTTGTCTTTTCGTTTTGTTTATGGTTTTTTTGCTGCACAAAAAAGTGGCGTCTTTAGGTTACACATATGTAACTAATCACAACCTACTGGTCTCAACATTTTACTACCACCTCAAGTGAAGTGTAGAAACTTTATGTCCATTTAGGTTCCATTATCCTGTGCCCTTTATAATTCTCTTATAATATTTTCTCTCTGTATATTGAGAACTACATCATACAATGTTATAACTTTTGCCTCAACTGTCAAACATAATTTTTTAAACTCAAGAGAATAGTCTATTAAATTTACTTGTATTTTATCCTTTCTGTTCTTTCTTCATTCATGATGTTTCAAGTTTCCTTCTTTTATCCTTTCCCTTCTGCTGGAAGAACTTCCTTTAGCAGTTCTTTTACAGCAGTTCTATTGGCAATAAATTCTCTTAGTTTCCTTCATCTGAGAATGTCTTTATTTCACATTCATTCCTGAAGGATATTATCATGGAATATAGAAGTCTGAGTTGACAGTTTTCTTTCAGCTCTTGAAAAATGTCATGCCACTTCCTTCTGGCCTCCATGGTTTCAGATACGAAATCCACTGACATTCAAATCATTGTTTCCATAAGTAATGCATCATTTCTCTCTAGTTGCCTTCAAGATTTTTTCTTTGTCTTTACTTTCTCGAAATTTGATTATGCTGTATCTTGGTGTAGATTTCTTTGGGGTTTTGTTGGGGTTCACCCAACCTCTTGAATCTGTAGGTCTTTTGCCAAATGTGGGAAATTTTTAGCCGTATTTATTCAAGTACTTTTTCAGCCTCAATCGCTTTTCCCTCTCTTTCTGGAACTCTGATTTTTAAAAAAATGAACACTAGATCATTTACTGTAGTACCACAGGTCCCTGATGCCCTTGTTCATCTTTTTTCACTCTACTTTCTCTCTTTTGTTCAGATTGGGTAATTTCTATAGTTATATTTTCAGACTCACTAATTCTTTACTCTGTCATCTGTATTCTGCAATTTGGCCCACCCAGCGAGCTTTTAAAATTTTGGTTATTGTATTTTACAGTTCTAAATTTTCCATTTGGTTCCTCTTTCGTTTTTGTATTATATTTCTTTGCCAGGATTTTTTTTTTTTTTTTTTTCGCTTCAAGTGTGTAACTGCTAATTGAAGTATTTTTATGATGGTAGCTTAAAATCCTTCTTGGATAATTTCAGTATCTGTGTTGTTTCAGTGTTGGCATCTGTCAGGTGTCTTCTCTCATTCAAGTCAAAATCTCCCTGGTTCTTGGTTTGACAAGTGATTTTTTTTTTATTGTATCCTGAACATTTGGCATACATTTGAACATATATTATGAATCTCTGAGTTTTATTTATTTATTTTAGCAGGCCTCCACTGACACTGTGCTGGTAGAAGAAGGGGTACATCACCTGGTTATTGCCAGGTGGGGGTGGTAGTCCAGAAGCCCTGGCTTCCCACTAGGCCTCTGCTGACAGGAGGGGGGATTTTTTTTTTTTTTGAGGTGCTTGGGTTCTTTCTAGGCTGACCCTTTCCCTGCCCGTTGGCTAGAGATAACAGGCTTTTCATGGGGCTTTTATGGTCTATGGCCATTGGTATTTCTGGCCTGCTGGATTCTTCAGCATCCATCCTAGGATATTGAGGAGGCAAAAAGAAAACCCAGGCAACTCACGCCTGTGTTGTTCCTCAACCCCCAAGGTCCCTAGTCAGTCCAGCTTGTTCTCCCTATCCTTCAGAGGCTTATCTTCATTTTATAAATATATTATATTTGGGAATTTTAGTTACACTTTTTGGGAGGAATAAGGAGAAATGCATCTATTCTACCTTACCTGGAACCACAGTCAGCCTGTCTGGAAATTGGTTTTTATTAAACTAAATTCAACTGAAATTTGACATGCTAGCTCTTTCTTTATGTAAATAACCAGTACTAACAGAATGCTAAAGGTCATGAGACAGGCCTCAAGGCACTTATGAAATCAGTTCTTGCCTAATGCTTAATGTGAATCTTTATTGCACGTTTTTAATCATCTTGAAAGTGCTCCTTACCCAAACTCTGCTGCATCAGTAGTCCTATCAAGTTTCACTACATTAGAAAATGATGTCAAATTTGGCACATATCCAGGATCAGAGGAAGGATCACCCTTTGCCGCTCCCATAAAGTGATGCAGCAATGTGTTTTAATGGAAGACGGAAAAAGCCCAGATCCCACAGAGGTAGGAAGCTGGACTCGTTGCTTATATACAGCCTCAGTTTTACAGAACAGCTGATCGTTGTTGGCGTGACTTATTTCGCACGTATGAACCAGTACACAAGTGAAAGGTGGATGGTTACGTGGTCGGTGCCTAAAGGTACAGCTTCAGTCCCAGCCCTTACCCCACTCTACCCAGCAGGTCTCAGAAAGTTCTCTTCTCAACAGGCGCCCCACAGCAGCAGCTGCAGAAAGCACAGTCACACTAAGAGAGGTGCCCCCATCTTTTCCCCG
Source organism: Eschrichtius robustus (assembly GCF_028021215.1). Lineage (NCBI taxonomy): Eukaryota > Metazoa > Chordata > Mammalia > Artiodactyla > Eschrichtiidae > Eschrichtius > Eschrichtius robustus. The sequence goes on from NC_090845.1 coordinate 43,561,677, forward strand.
TCTTTATCCTCACCAAACACCTCTTGGGTCACGAGCAGAAGTGACTGATAGATACTGATTCTGTATGGGTTTACAGCATTGGATAATGCAGCTTAGGTAGGGAAGATTATAGGTTTCATATTTAAGAGGCCTTATATCGTCAAGGTTCAACAGGCTTTCCGTGGATTTCTGTGTTCTGAAGTTCAAACATCCTTTGTTCCTTCCCTTCCAGGTCAGTCACCACGAACCAGGGCACTCAGCACATTGTCCCAGCATTGGGGAAGCCACGCTGTGGAGGCAGTCTATCACACTGTCAGAGACTGGGGCTTCACTTGGTACCAACTGCTGTGCTATTCTGCGGAGCAGGAATATCATGAGCTGTTAAATAATGACTGACACATTGGTTGAAATGAAGTTTCCAGTAAGGAAGTGACTGACAGTGCAATGTGGATAATTATGGCAATAAAATAGGAAGAGCTTTAGTTCCCAGCCTGACCCTGCCTCTGCTGGAGCCACGTCAACAAGGCGTTCTCAGAACAAAGAAGAGACGTGATTTGGTACCATTTCCCATCAGCAGGTGTCTGGACAAAACATCAATGTGAATAAGGGTCAAGTGCAGTCCTGTGTATCTTGATTAAATTACTTAATATTAAATAAAAGGTCTGGGTGGTATTTTTTAAAATCTGACTCATCCAGCTCTAATTCAAATAGCTCCCCTCACCCCGACCCTTGAATGGATTTTTAAAAAGTAATTTCTCTCCCTGGGGTGGGAGAACCCTAATGAGCTGAAAGAAATTTTTGCTTTTAAATTGTTCTACCTGATGTTTTTGTAAATTATATTATTAAATGACTCTGGAGTCACTGTTAATGACAAGATTTGTTTTTGCTTTGTTATGATGTAGTTCAATTGCATGGTTTAGGGAAAAGCTAGTCTACATCCAAAAGAACACAAAGACTATGAAGGAAACTATAGCGAGCTCAAGAATCTTAGCAACTAGCCAACACTCAAAGCCTGTTAAAGATGATTGCAGGCCGGGAGAAGTCACAGGCAGAGACCAGGTTTAAAGTGTTTCTTTTAATCCTAAGGCACATTTTTAACATCTAAAAAAAAATCTGTCGCTGTGATTTTTAGATCTAATTTTAAAACTAAAAATTTTCAAGCATCTAAATTAGGGGTCAGCAAAAAACTTTTCTGTAAAGACCCTGATAGTAAATAGCTCAGGCTTTATGAGCAGCTAGTTGTTCACTGCTGTTACAACTCCTCAGCTCTGCGTGAAAGCAGTCACAGACAGTATGCAAATGAGTGAGTGGAGTGCGTGCCAATAAAACTTTATTTACAAAAACAAGCAGTAGGCTGGATTTGGTCCAGGGGCTGCTGTAATTTGTCAATCTCTGTTCTAAATGAAGTTGGAGAGGAAGAGCTTCCACCCAGAACAGAACCTCTCTGTGAGGGAAAGAAACAGACTAAGAACAGGATCATACTGCATTCTTCTACTAACGGACAATACTTTTAAAAATACAAAACAAGATGAGCTCACCCAGTTAATCTTTTTATTTTGAGTTTTGTTTTAAAATAAAAAGAGCTTTGAGAAAAATGTGTTAAATATCAGTAAAGGGCAGGAAAACATGTAGCTAGCTTTATAATATCAATCTAAACATATACACAAAGGCAAACATTAAGTAAAATGCTAGGGAAAGGGAGCACTTTGGGGGCCTAACTCCAGTTTTTCTTATTGCACATAAAGGTTGCTGATAACTCCAAGTCTTCACTTTTTCACAGTTAGACATACTTTAATATTATTTTATATAACATGTTTATATAACATCCTATGTTAATTTTATAAAGCCACCAGTTTGCTACTGTTGAATGGAAGTAAAAGACAAAAATTTCCCCAATTACAGTATGTAAGCTCTCTATAAAAAAAATTCCCCAGAAGGTCACATCAGCCCATATTAAATGCATCCTATTCTATTTAAAAAACTGCTTTTCAGCTATTAAATGAATCTTGGTGGCCTTCACATTTAATCATTTTAATGGACATAGTAAAACTTCCTAAGTAAGAAGTACCAGATGTATTTTATGTAAAAAATAAAAAACCTAGGAGGTGACCCTACCATGAAGTCATACTTCGAATGAGTGATTTCAGTGACAAATTCCAAATCCATAGACTTAACACCCACACGACTGAAAATCATCCCACTGCTTCTCCAAAGCCCACAACTGGAATAATCACAACTAAAGTCAACCCCCAAATGTCCATGCAGCTAGATACTCACCCAGTAACACTGGGATCTTAACTTTTTTGAAGTGCTTTAGACAGCAGATGTAGTTCTTCATGCTGTTTCCAATTCCTTTTTCACCTGAGTTCCCCCAACACATACAGGCCCAGATAATTTCCCACTGGCCAAGAGTTGAGCTGACCATGACATGTGGCAGTCCTATGAACCCATTTGAAAAGGTGGCCATCAGGATGAGAAGGTAACCTCTCCCTCTCCCGAGCACTCTCATGTCTGCTACACACCTTTACAAAGGGCAGCAGAACAGGCAGCCCTTCCTTCTCATCTTTTCCCAGGCTCATGTAGCAGAAAACTGGCTGCCTGTGTGCGCCATATGGGCCATGGTTAGACTATACCCTGCTTACAAAAATAAAAAACTGACATCAAAAACTTTGGTTTTGCTCTTTACAATTTCTGCTAGCACTGGTTGACAAGATGGGTTTGTTAATTTATAAAAACTCTGCGTATGAAACTTGGAACTGGAAAAAAAATGGTTTCTTTCTAGGTCTCGTTTTGAAAGGATTGTCAAAGAGCCTACTTGCTTTTCCTCGTTAGACACTAGCATTGGTTTCCAGAATATTTCTCTGTAGATTGTTCTTATTAGGTTTTAGAAAGAGGGAAGGTCTTTTGAGGTATCCACATGGTGAAAGCAGCATTCAGGTGGGTCGTTTCTAAACTCTAACTCTTGGCCACTAGATGCCCTCAATTTACTGTATCAGAACGCAGCAATTGACACTGGTGAGCCAGATTCTCACTTAAAAAAAAACAACAGACGAGATCAGAATTCAATGATACCAGTCTACTGTATTTGACAGACTAGCTCCTACACTTATTCACCTACAGAAGCAACATCAAAAAGCAGGCACCAAACCTGTCAAGTGTCCCATTTCTGAAGTGGAATAAGGAGTCATATACTTACTGAGTCAGAAAGCTGACTTTCCAGATGCTCTCAGTCCAGATTGCATTTTACAGCAGAAGGGAAAATCAGCTTTCTGATCTACCTCTTAGAACTCGCAATGGGTACCAAGGTAGGTTTCCAAGCGGATGATTTTCCCCTTTGATGAGCTGCTTGTTTGCCCTGCCAGCAACCTCTCCTGAGCGCATCAGTGGTGTTTCTACATCTAGCAATCATTTTGTTCACATTAAATGGCTGACGTGATAACGTTAACTTCCACTCTGGACATAGAAAGGGAGAGCTATGATGGGGGGTGGGGGGCTGTGCATGAAACAGACTTCTGTTTTGGAAAGAACCGTTACTTCTTTGCCCAAGACTGAAATGTTCGCGGATAGCTGAGATAACATTTTTTCGGGTTTTCTGAAGAGATTTGGAACCATGAAGGACATTTTCAGGTCTAGAGAACACGGCCTGAAGAGCTCCTCGCTGTTTGCTTGATGAAACATTTGATGTCGCAGTGTGATTTTGGGCTGCAGGGCATCAGTGCTTCGTCTGGTCACTCTGACTCCTGATGGTCAGAGGCCATTTAATCACATATGCCCTTCCTATACCTGCTTCCTAGGAAGAAATACAAAATTTCTTTAAATTCCAAATTTCCTTCTTTAGTTCAGTTCTCCTTGTAGTCCCCAAAAAGAGCATGAAAAGGAATTGCAGGCGCTTTTGTCTTTCCTGTGTCGGTGCTATACAAAAGTTTGCATCTCCTTAATTACCTGCTACCGACACCACCGCCACGTGACAGCAAGGTGATCACAACTTTCCACTTAATATGGGGCCTCTGCTCAGGCAATAAATGGGCCCATCCTTATCCTGAGGAGTCCAGCGTGGATGCAGGCATGGGGACAAGCAAAGTGTGAAGAGAAAGAAAGTTCACTTGACTGCAATGGGGACTATTAATATAATCTCAGGTTAAACTGCAAAGATGCCATCTCAGAAAGTTTCACATTTGATTAGTCTGCAGCTCGGTTAAGACAAAACCCCTTTTTTCCCACAGATGGGGGCAAAGATGACAGGTTTTTAATCCCCCCCGCCAAACGTACACTCAAGTCGCCCATCTCTCCTTCTCACGCTCTAAGGTTTTCAAAAGTGACCTTTTAGGTTGCACTTTAAGAGGTACATTCTTGACTTCTGCAAAGATTAGCATGAAACTCACAGCTGCCCGGTCTGTATTACTGATCAACAACTGTTTGTTCCACATGACTAACAACTAAAATAAAATGTTCTTTGCTAGGCCATTCTTTAAGGTTCCAAATAGGGTCCACTGCCAGTTCTAGACTAGAGGCTCTCAACCCTAGCTGTGCATTAGTATCCTTGAGGATCCAGAACAAAGCATGGCAGCCAGGGCCCACCCCAAACCTACTGTATCTGAATCTCTGAGGGTAGGGCCCTGGCATCAATATTTTTAAAAACTGGCCAGGTAATCCTAATGTGCAGCCAGGGTTGAGAACCTGTGCTCTAGAGCATTCGACTACTGAACTGTCATCCCCACAACCCAGAACAAACATGTTTATAAGATGACTTGGGATTACTCTCTCAGGGGAACTTTCTTTAGCTGGATGCACCATTACTTAGCAGTTTCGATCTGATTTCTGCCAGACTGGCAACAGATACTCAGCCTTGAGTGAGGTGGTTTCAGGCCTTCGTGGCACCCTACTTTTTTGCCACTCAGCACAGGCATGATGCTTCTGAGAGGTGGAAGCATGTTGATGGGCGGACTCACTTCCCATGAGCCCTGGTAAGGTCAGGATTCATCTCCACATCTTGCAAACAAAAATTAGGACCACAGGTCAGTGACTTACTCTGATCCACTGAATAAAAAATCCAACCACGTAACTACAAACCTAGCTCACTTTTGGTCTTAGCAAATCTCCATTTACTTATACTTAAGTAGGTTAGAATAAAATGTTTGCAGTGAAGAGGACAAAGCCCATGGATGACCATAAAATCAAAATGGACTTTAGTGTAGATACGAAGGAAAGAGGGGAATAAAAATGATTCAATTATATTATATTGAACCATATGAAATTGCCCTATCTATTTTTTTTAAATGGTTGAATGTCAGCAATTTCATATGGCTCCACCTAATAATAAAATTTTCCTGGTTTGCACAAATTATCAATTCAAAAACAAAGTATCAAGCAATGTCTTATTTAAAGATTAACCATTAAAAATGCAAGTCAAGAAGATTCAATGACTGACTTCCTTATGGGTGTCCTAGACTGAACTGGGCCGCTATTTTGTCTGCCATAATAAGAAAAATGGCCACATTTTATGAAAGCATTTTTTAGAAACTGGGTTTTCAAATATAACTAGCACTGACGCATAGAGACACGGGGAGAATCTCAAACTTGGTTTCCAAGAGTTCTCTCAGTATTTCACCTACTGCAGGTGTGGGCAGGTGGAGCGGCTCATCCACAAAGAAACCAAACTAAAAACCTAAATTTGAAACCACACTTACACATGAAGCTGGTGCAAGGCTCCCCAGATACCAAGAGAATGGCCCTTCTCTACATGGCATGCAATGTCAAGACATCTGGATTCCTAATCTGTCTATAGTAGACAAAACCTTCCATCAAGTTGAATAATGCTGAACTTTTCATTGACTTGCCTCTGATTCCCCATGTGGCCACTGAAATCTCAAGTATTTATTAGCTCAAAGTTTGGAATTCTACTCAGTCATTAGAATACTATCTTGTACTTTCTTTGCAGTTACTTTTGTTTGCAGTGAGATTTCTTCCCTCTGAATACTAGCCTGTTCCCTCTTAGGCTTCTTACTGCCTTCTCTTCCCTAGACAAAATTGCACCCCACAAACTGTGGTGTTACTTCTAAACCCACAATAGAATCCAGTCCTATTAATCGTTTTCCAGGCAGTCAGCTCATATGGGAGCCTTCAAGAACTGACTGATTTTTGCAGTGATATCACCATCAGTTTCTAAACAGTTTCTCCTGTCCTCAGATTAATTAAAACCAACAGTATAACACTATTTTGCCTTTGGTTTCAAACATTTCAGTAACTTCTTCTTTATGGAGATTTCCAGAGAAGGAATTGGAATTCGTTCCCCCATGTTGAAATGTTCACGGACAGATTTTCCAATCTTCAGTCTAGAGGAAACACAGGTAGCCAAAAAGGGCAGGAATTCCTGATGGGAGGGTGCAGTCACGCAGCCTCGCTGCTGGAGCCTCCACTCAAATTGCTTTTTCATGTTTTCTGTCCCGTTTAACACCAGCCTCTCACAATCCTTGGAGGTCCAATCTCAATTGCCTTCCTTCACGGTCTTTTTCTAGCCTGTTCCCCCCCTTGCTATTCCTACAACCAGCATCGCTGTGTCTGGATATGAAGAGAGCATTAAAGCATGCTATTTGTTTGTTTGTTTGTTTAACTCTGAACAGCGCACTACTATGTGAAAAAAGTGGGAATAGGTCTGCATCTGTCTTGATTTAGAGACACTTCAGCCCCACCAGCTGCGTCTTGGGCTAAATTTTAAATGTGAAGATATCTTCAGACCCCAATAAAATAGAAGTGTTAGTTCCATTCAGTCAAGGCCCCACCTCAAGCTCGCCGCCATCCTCACCCCGCCAGTGGGCCTACCCCGTCACTCAGGGCTCGGGACGGGGAGTCACGCGTTATCCTCCAGGGGAAACACCAGGCGGGTGCCCCGGCTGGAAACCTTCTGGTCTCCCATTCCCAGGTCTCGTTCCAGCACCTCCTCGGAGCTGCCCTTCGTTCTCCGACTGACCTCGATGCTCGTGGGGGCCGTGTGGGAGCCTGAGGAGCCGTTCGCAGTCACTGTGCTGTCCCCGTAGGTCAAGGTGAGGTCGCCCTCGGTCAGGATGAAATCAGAGTCTTCCTCTCTCAGCGGCTCTTGGTTCTGAAAAGTGCAACAAACACCACGAGCATCAACGACAAATGGAAGACCACTGTTTTCCCGGGCTGAAGCCCACCCCAACCTCAGCTCCTCATCTGAAAAGAGGGATCATAAAACTTGCCTGCCTTGAGCCTCTAGCAATGATAACTGGATGTAAACTGCAGAGTGCTAGTCAACGTAAGGCTGGTGCTGAACCAGCACTTCAAACACCAGAAAGCAGTTCTGATTTTAAATGCCTGACAGCTTGGGGACAAAAAGTGACAAAAGGGAAGAAAGGGAGATCAGCTCCAATTTTCGGCTTCCCAACCCACAAAGGTAGGAAGGAGTAAGGTCCCTGGGCAAACCTACAAATAGGTTTCAGGTCCTCTCTTCTTTGGGAAGGTCTTCCGGGGGTGGAGGTGGCCTCCTGCTCTGTACAGACCACCCTAAACCCACCTGGTTTACAGCTGAACTACTCTTTGTCCTAGTCAGCAATTCAGGGAAGAGGATAAGCCATAATTAGGGTTTCCTTCCTGTCCCCACAGAAACACCCTGATGGGAAGGAAGCCCTCAGGTGGATGAAGCGACGGACAGAGAGGGAGGGGACGTTTTCTCGAGCATCTATTATACGCCTGCCAGGAACGTCACAGAAGCTCTCATTTGATCCTCACCCCTTCCCTATGAAGGGCACAAACACTCAGGTCACAGAGAAGAAAACCTGAGAGAACCCATGGAATTTGCCCGTGGCTGTCCAGCTGCTTGGAAGCAGAGTTAGGATTTATGCTGTCCCTAGACTGGTTCTACCCACATAAAAGATGTGAAAAATCACCCCGGCGGGAAGAGGACTGGTGGGGCATCTCATGCTAGGCAGCGGTGGTAGCAGAACAGACAAGGCTGAGCGAAGCAGGCTACGTGGCAGCCACTTGAAACTACGAGACTATGGGGAGAGTGTCACGAAGCAGCGTGAGGTGAGGCACAACCTTTCACCCTCCGGTGGTTTAACAAGCAAAGCAAGGGGCGGTACACTCCCCGCGCCCCCGCTGCACGGCCGTCAAACACGGGGAACTTCTTCCTTGAATGGCAAACATATGCTTCCAAGCCGCTCCGCGTAAACGGTTCTTTCTCTCCTATTTCCCATCTACCTTCAAAGTGCATTTGCGGTCCTTCGGCCTCTACACGACAGGGTCTCCTTGGTGTGCGATGCTGAGCCTGCCTCCCTGACAGCCACGTGGCCCCCACTCGGTCTCGCTGCCCGAGGCTGGGGTAGATTCTCCCGTGTCCGGGCCGGGGACCCCCCAGCTACGTGAGAAACCACCGAACAGCAGTGATCTCCTCCTCTTCCTGGCACCCTTCCTTGCGCTGCTGACCTCTTAGGAGGTGCTAGATGAACGCCTGTTAAATGCACCGACCCAGGCAGGACCCGTGGGTTCTGCCTACCTTGCCTCTCCTATCCTGGCCCATCTCTGGGCACGTAAGGGTGACAAGCACATGCTTGTTTTCTGCATTGTTTCTCAGTGACGTCGGCTTCTCCACTCTCCACAGCGTGACTCCACTTAACCAGGGCTCTGGCTTTTTTAACAGGCAAGCACTCAAGTCCTCTTGAGTGCTGCCTCCAACCCTCACCGGAATGAGGCAGGGAGCAAATGTACAGTTCAGTAAACATCCTCGACTCGGGCAGAGCATAATTCTAAAGCTCACTCCAAACTCCCCAATTTCCTCCTCCCCATTAGTAGTTCTGAAAGTCCTGAAACTCCATCTGCTCCACGATATTTCTCTTAACAACAGATGACATCATGTTCCCTGTTTTAGCACGTTCCATTTCTCCCGTGCATACATGTGCTAAGTAATGTTTTTGTTCATCTCTGGCAAAATCTCTCTCCCAGGGCTCCTTAGCTCCCAATGTTCAGGAGAAGACTCTCCTGGCATGTATTTTGCTGTTTCGAGGTTTGGAGCCACACGGGGACAGAGAGGAATACAGAGCAACTGCATGTGCGGGGAATTCTGCAAATGGAGCCAAGCCCCTCCCTCCCCAGCAGCACAGAGGAACCCCCAGATGGAAGTTCCGGCGTGGCCCACTCTGACCCCTCGCAGTGGGAAGCAGGGCCAAAATTCACTGACAGGAGAAAACAAGACTGGATATTGTCCCATTCCATGATGAAACTCACAAGCCCAGACAAACAGTACCCCAGGAAAGGTCACTCAGAAACAAGGACGTAGTAAAACCCAGTGGAGAGGGATTTCCAGATGGAAGATTAAGGAATGTTCTATGCTGACCACAAAACTATCCCACACCCTCGAATTCCAGATGACAGGACTGACAAAAGTTTTGTTCAGCTGAAGCTTTGTGTAATTACATAACTAGCTGTCCAGTGAGGGCTGCTATGGAAATGGAGTGAAATAACCCTGCAAACACCTGCAAGCAAGACTGTCGTGGGAATGTGCGCATTTAAATATCCACAGATCATTTTCATTAAGTGGAAGAACACTGTTTTCTAGGCGGTTTTCAAACCTAAATTTTGTTTAGAGTTAGTGGAAATGACGAATAACGAACATTTTCCACATCTCCCAAAGAATCTTGGTGAAGTATAAAACGCCCTACAGGTGATGGGGGGGCACCCAAAAGTGTGTCAAACAGCCCAGAGAATGGCTCATCTGATGCCCTCACGCGGCACTAGACTCCACATGGAGCCCCCTCCGTTCTCTCACCTCTGGCTTCCTCAGTTAAACTTCCAAAGACTCTCTTTTCTCACTCTCTCAGCAGCAGGCCTCTCCATGTCTGGAGGTGGCTGGGACCCCAGTCCGGACCCCAGCCCAAGGCAGTAGCAGCAGAATGGAGGGTGGTTCTTGCCTGTAGCCCAAGTCACCGCATCTTGGGTTGGCTGTGGGGAGTCCACAGCCCAAACATTACCCCAGGAAGCAAACCTTGGGCAGGCTCTGGAAGTGGTGAGGGGAGCGCTTTCAATTTAAGTCCCTGGAAGTATATTGAGTTTACGCTGAGTTCAAAGTAGGCCAGACACCCCTAACTGATGTGTGAGGAATAGCTGGTAAGCTTCCGATTAGGTAAGGTTTTTATGAAGTTTTCATAGTGGGTTAGTTACTTTACTATTACAGAGACATGAAAAGTGACCCTTGTAAAACCTAAGTAAGAAGGAAGGCTTTAGAAATTGGTTAAAAGAGACTAGAGCTAGAAGGCAAAGAAACACGCAAGCCCAGTGAAACAAACTCAAACTCAAAGAAACACGCAAGCCCAGTGAAACAAGCTCAAACAGGAGCTTCTTTAGTGGGAGAAGTGAGGATGCCGAGTCACTACCCTTTGTTTCTGATGATAAAACACATCCAAATGGCCCACACTGTCACTTTACACAGAGGTCCAAACTGAGCAAACTATTCAGCATTCAAAAAAAGACAGATTTATTAAATAAAATGGGATGGGAAATTATAAAACTAACTTTTTAATCTATTGGTCTGTATCCTTCCAACATAAAAGGAAAGGTAATTAGCATTATTACCTAGGCGCATATTCCACTAAAAACTCACCATAAGCATTAAAAATCACTTTACAAAACCGGGAGCAGTTCTAAGGAAATGGCGTTCTTGGCATCTGACCCATTTTTTGTAATTTAAAAACAGCTTATCAGAGGTGGCACGGGAATTCCATTTGTATATGGGGAGGGGCTGGGGAGGCTGGAAGCCTCAACTGTCTTTAAGAGAAGGAGACACTGATGCTGTTCTCTGTCACGTTTGGTGGAAATTCCAAGCAAAGGCCATAGCAGAACTGCAGTGTTACCATGGCAACCCGGCCATGTTGTACTTACGTCGTACACCTGGGGACTGGTCAGACATCGAGCGAGCAAGCCACACCAGGCTGGGAGAGTGGTGGTTAATGGGGGGCCACTGTGTGTGAGGATGGGCTTCAAGTAACTTTAAAAAGAGAATTAAGGAAAAGTGCCTGCAAAGAAAACACACATCCAACAAAATGTGTTTAGAAATCCCAAAGAGTAAATCATCTGGCATTCTACCCCCCAAAAGCCTCTTTTCCCCCATTTTACCAGTACAGTACAGAAAGTACCTGTAGTCTGCAACAGTCTGAATCCGAGATTAAACTAAGCCCCATCAGCCTTAAATGTTAACTGTTAACTTTCAGGTTGGCGGTTCCTCATTTTCAGTTACAAAGAATATCTGATTAATTAGAACACCCTTCTGCCTTCTTTGTTATGCTGAATGAGAATTTTGGTTTTGATCAGCCTTCCAGCTTTTGACACACAACCAGCTCATGTTTTGGAAACAGGAAATCGTGTAGCTGGAGTGGAGATGTTACAGCCCCTGGGTCCCCTCTCCCCAGAGGTCACATGGTGGAAATGTTCGAGGCGGACAGGACCTGAGAGGACTCGGCAAAAGGCAAAATGGTTTCACGAAGGTCACTCAGACCTCAACCTCCCCGCCCTCCCCCCCCCCCCCCCCCCACCTTCCCATACAGGACTATTCTTCCCTCTACCCGCTGCCTCTCTCCCAGACTCTCCAACACAGTTTCTCCACCTCGACACTAGTGGCATTGTGGGCCAGATCACCCTTTGTCGTAGGGGGCTGTCCTGCATTGTAGGATGACTAGCAGCATCTCTGGCCTCTACCCACTAGAGTACCCCCAACCCTTCCCTCAGGTGTGACAACAAATATGTCTCCTGACATGGCCCAGTGTCCCCTGAGAAACAAACTTGCCCTCAATTGAGCCCCCCGTTCTAACATGAAGGTCAACTGTTCTGTGGAGACCGGCTCAGGGTTTGCCAATCTACAGATATTTGTGCTGCCAAATGTGCAGCCCTGTGTCACACTACGATGGAGCTGGGACCGTTTCTGATACCCAGAGCCGAAGCAATGTGGAAAAGGTGGAGACCTACAGGGCCACCTCAAATGCAGGAATGGCCAAGAGACTTTAAAGGCAGGTGAGAAGGAGTCACAGCTGTCTGTACCCAAGCGGATGACTGCTCCGAGCACCATCGCTTCCTGTCTTCATTCAGAGCAGCACGAGAGAGAAAAGGCTTCTCTACAGGAGGAGATGGAAGGGTGACCCCTGGGTAAAATTCTGACTGGGAATTACTCATCAAAGGAGGATGTGTGGGCTCTGCTGGGACTCTATAAGCAGAACAAGCCCCCTGTGACTGCTGTCCTCATTCCTAGAAACAGCCCCTACAGGCCTATCAGTTTTCTTGTGTCTTCAGCCCAGAAGCTGACAGCAGCTGCATTTGCAGAATGACTAATACAAAAGAGTTCCGGGGAACCCAGAGGCTACCTTTCAGTACCCTGTCTTGGGCAGTTCAAAGACAAGCTTGCTCTTCCCAAATACAGAAGGCCCTCTAACAACTTCTTTAAGAGAGAAAAAATATTTACAGATAGATTTTAAATATTCAGATTGTTGGAAGGGCAAAAATGAAATATCAAGCCTCCCTCCCACCCAGTCTTTCTGGTAATTTACCATTACAACTTTATAGAATACAGTTTTTTTTCGCCTATTTCCTGATTTATAAACTGTAGTCAGCTTTTAGCTCCCTCTTATGAAGGATGGTAAATTTAATTCACTTACATTCGTGCCTCCTTTTCAATTTTTTCCTTTCTAATTTTATTTATAATTAATTTTATACTGTAGATATATAACATTTGCATTCTGTAACTAATAAGCAAATATCTGCTTTGTCTATGGATTGAGCCTAATGTTAAAGACCAATAAGCAGCACTTGTAATAATGTAATTTATGAATATTATTCACTGTAACCAAGCAGAGTGGTTGGAATACTATTAAAAGGAAATGTAATACAATGTCATTTAAACTTTGTTAGAAGACAACATTTGAGTATCCTGCAAAAAAAAAAAGATCTTCTTTTAATTTCTTTTTGATCTTGTTCACTTCTTCTGGGTTATAACAAATCACTGTCCCCTTAGTTGGATTTTGTTTTGTTTAATCCTTATGTTATTTTCCCCCCTTCTTATAGTCTGCATGGTGCTAAACTTTCTGAATTCTTGCATGTCTGAAAGCCACCCTCCTTTTTTTTGCTCATTTTTGACTAACAGTTTGGGTATAGAATTCTAAGCTCGGAAAAATTTTTTTCATCCTAGGACTTTCATTTTGTTGATGGTTTCCTTTGCTTTGCAGAAATTTTTTAGTTTGATGTAAAAAATTTTACACGTGTTTATTTTTGCTCTTGTTGCCTGCGCTTTTGGTGTCAAACACAACAACAACAACAACAAATCAGTGCCAAGACCAATATCAAGGAGCTTTTCCCCTTTGTTTTCATCTAGGAGTTTTATGGTTTCAGGTCTTACATTTAAGTTTTTAATCCATTTTGAGTTGATTTTTATGAGTGGCATAAGATGAGGTCCAGTTTCATTCTTTTGCATGTGGCTGTCCAGTTTTCCCAACACCATTTATTAAAGAGACTGCCCTTTCCCCATTGTGTTTCCTTGGCATGTTGGTCTTGACTCTACGTGCAAGGGTTTATTTCTGGACTTCGTATTCTGTTCCTTTGATCTGTGTGTCTGTTTTTAGGCCAATGCCACACTTTTTTGATTACTGTACCTTTGTAATATAATTTGAAATCAGGAAGTGTGATGCCTCCAGCTTTGTTCTTGTTCCTCAAGATGGCTTTAGCTATTTAGGTTCTTTCGTGGTTCCATACAAATTTTAGGATGGTTTTTCTTTTTCTGTGAAAAATACCATCAGAGTTTTGATAGAGATTGTACTGAACCTGTAGGTCGCTTTGGGCAGTGTGGACATTTTAACAATATTAATTCTTCCAATCCATGAACACAGGTATCTTTCCGTTTACTTGTGTCTTCTTCAATTTCTTTTGTCAATGTTCTTTAATTTTCAGCATACAGATCTTCACTCCTTGGTTAAATTTATTCCTAAGTATTTTATTGTTTTTGATGCTACTGTAATGGAATGGTTTTCTTAATTTCTTTTTTGGATAGTTCATTGTTAGTATATAGAAATGCAACTGATTTTTGTATGCTGGTATTATCTCCTGTAACTTTAGTGATTTAGTTTAAAAGCTTCAAACAATTTCTTGGTAGAATCTTCAGGGTTTTCTATATGTGAGATCATGTCATCTGCAGAGACAATTTTACTTCTACCTTTCTGATTTGTATGCCTTTTATTTATTTTTCTTGCCTAACTGCTCTGGGTAGGAATTCCAGTACTGTGTTGAATAGACATGGCAAGAGTGCACACCCTTGCCTTGCTCCAGATCTGACAGGAAAAGCTTTCAGCTTTTCACCACTGAGTATCATGTTAGCTGTGGGTTTGTCATATGTGGCCTTTATTATGTTGAGGTACATTCCATCTATACCTAATTTGTTGAGAGTTTCATCATAAAAGAATGCTGGATTTTGTCAAATGCTTTTTCTGCATCTATTGAGATGATCACATGATTTTTATTTTGTTAATCTGGTGTTCACATTGATTATGTGGCATCCCCCAGGGATAAATCCCACTTGATTATGATGTCTGATCCTTTTAATGTGCTATAGAATTCAGTTTTTTAGTATTTTGTTGAAGAGTTTTACATCTATGTTCACCAGGGATACTGGCCTGTAATTTTCTTTTCTTGTAGTGTCCTTGGTGGGCTTTAACATCAGGGCCATGCTGGCCTCAAAAAATGAATTTGGGAGTATTCCCCCATCTTCAATTTTTTGGAAGAGTTTGAGAAGGGTTAATTCTTTCTTTCTTTTTTTTTTTTTTTTTTTTTTTTGGCTGCACCGCGCGGCTTGTGGGATCTTAGTTCCCCCACCAGGGGTTGAACCTGGGCCCTCGGCAGTGAGAGCCCGGAGTCCTAACTACTGGACCTCCAGGGAATTCCCGGATTAATTCTTCTTTAAATGGTTGGTAGAATTCACCAGTGAAGCCATATAGTCCTGGGCTTTTCTTTGCTGTGAGGTTTTTAATTACTGATTCAATGTCCTTACTTGTATTGGTCTGTTCAGATTTTCTATTTCTTCATGATCCAGTCTTGGTAAGTTGCATGTTTCTAGGAATTTATCCATTTCTTTTAGGTTATACGATTTTTGGTGAATAATTGTCCACAGTAGTCTCTTATGAGCCTATATATTTCTGTGGTATTAGTTGTAATGTCTCCTCTTTCATTTCTGATGTTATTTATTTGAGTCTTCTCTTTTTCTTAGTCTAACTAAACGCTTATCGATTTTGTTCATCTTTTCAAAAAACCAACTCTTAGTTTCGTTGATCTTTTCTATTGTTTTCTGAGTCTCTATTTTATTTATTTCTTCTCTGGCCTTTGTTATTTCCTTCCTTCTACTAATTTTGGGCTTTGTTTGTTCTTTTCTTTTTCTAGTTCCTTGAGGAGTAAAGTTAGGTTGTTTGGGATCTTTCTTTTTTCTTAATGTATCACTTAATGTATCACTTGTCACTATGAACTTCCCTCTCAAAACTGCTTTTGTTGCATCCCATAAGTTTTCGTGTGTTGTGTTTCCATTTTCATTAGTCTCAAGATCATTTTTAAATTTCTCTTCTGATTTCTCCATTGACCCATTGATTGTTTAGGAGTGTGTTGTTTAATGTCCACATATTTGTGAACTTTCCAGTTTTTCTCCTGTTACTGATTTCTAGTTTCATACTATTGTGGTCAGAAAAGATACTTGGTATGATTTCAATTTTCACAAATTTGCTAAGATTTGGTTTGTGACCCAACATATGATCTATCCTGGAGAATGTTCCATGCGCACTTGAGAAGAATGTATATTCTGTTGTTGGATGGAATGTTCTGTATATGCCTAAATGTCATTTAGTCTAAAATGTAGTTCAAGCCCAATGTTTCCTTATTCATTTACTGTCCAAATGATCTATCACTTCAGCATTTTGTCACTCTCCTGTGAACTCTCTCCAATTTTCTCTACATCCTTTCCAAGCCCAGTGAGTAACATGCATTCTGAATTACAATGTAGACAAAATTCCTATGACTTAAAAAAATCCCTGGGGGTTCTATTTTAGTTAATAGCAAACAAGGTAATTTGAACCATTTTTTCCACTGAGGCTAACTAGAAAAGCTGGGAAAATAAAACACAACATTTTCTGCTTAATGGCATCAGAAAGCTACCATGGCAGTGAAGAGGGCCAGAGTCTGGAAAAGGAAATCCAAGAGGTGAGCCCTGCACACGGTGAGCCACGTTTTCCCTAAAAGCACCTGAGAAGCTAAGCAGAGCATCTGGCAGACTCACAAAAACAGAGTGAATCTGACAAAAACTGGAGTCCAGGGTCTTCTGAGGAAGTCTACATAAATACTCTAGGCTCTAGGTTGGAACCCTAGAAGAAAGGGCACACAGAAAACAGACTAACCCTCACAGGAACTGAAGCCCAGATTCATATCACCTTTATTCCCGATTGGATTAAAGTGATCTGGAATTGCTAATTCCCCTAACCTTGCCACTGACCAGATGTAAGGTAAATCATCTCTGAAAGATGGAAGATGATAACCTCATCTAGAGCATCTCAAATTATCTCTATACTTTTTCATTGCTCATGTCTGTCACTTATTTAAAAAAAAACAGACAAACACAGATGTACAGAAGGTAAACAATAAAGCTCCTAGAAGATATCATAGGAAATTGGCTTTATGACTTTGGAGTAGACAAAGATTTCTAAAACAGAACACAAACAATAACAGCCAGAACAGATAAGCTCAAGAAATTGGATTGGACCTTTTGTTCATCAAAAGATTCTATCTAAAAGTGAAAAGGCAAGTCACAAGTAGAGAAGATATTTTTTATCACATATAACTAGCAAAATACTCATATCTAGAATACATAGGAACTCTTAAAATCGGTAATAAAAAGGCCAATGACTCAAGAGAAAAATGGGCAAGAGACCTGAACAGGCACTTCACAAAGGAACACACCAAAGGGCCAGTAAATATACGGTAAGGTGCTCAACCTAATTAGTCACTAGGTAAATGCAAATTAAAACCACAAAGGAGTATAATCTATAAAACTATTGAATCACTGTGTTGTACACCTGACACTAATATAATATGTAAATCAACTATACTTCCATTTTAAAAAACCACAATGAAACACCACTATAAATCCACTAGAAAGGCTAAAATTAACAAGACTGGCAATACCAACCGTCAGTGAGGATGTGGAGCAAATGGAACTCTCATACGCTAGAGGTAAGTATGAAAAGTGGTGCCACCATTTTATAAAACTGTTTGACACCATCTTCTAAGGTTGAACCGTTGCATGTCCTATGACTCAGCAATTTCACTCCTGGGTGTGTTCCCAACAAAAATGTATGTAAACATGCACCAAAAGACATGTATAAGAGTGTTCATAGCGGTATTTTTCATCGTAGCTCCAAATTAGAAACAATCTACGTGTTCATCAACAGGATGATAAATAAATTATGATATATTCATACAATGAAATACTATGCAGCAATGAAAATAGATGAACTAGAGCTACAACATGGATGAATCACACAAATAATGTCAAGCCAAACAAACCAGATACTAAAATATATACACTCTATAATCACATTTACACAAAGTTCAGAAACAGGTAATATTATTAAGTGTTGCTAGAAGTCAGGAGAGTGGTTACGTTTGGGGAGGAGAAAGGGGCAGTAATTGGGTTATGGCACGTGGGGAACCGGTAATTTTGTGTTTCGTGACCTGTTTGGTATTGAGCGTACTTATTTTGCAATAACTTGCTGAGCACTTATGATTTATGCACTTTCCTATACGTATCCTTTATGTCAATAAAAAAATTTTAAACACTTTCAAAGTCTCCAAAGACCATATATAAGCTACCTACCAATTTGACCGCTATGTCAACTTAAGAAACCATGAAAGCGTAACTTTTTGGTTTTTAATTTTTCACCTGGGGCCAAGTGAATCTACTAGAACAGAGTCTGCCTTGCATGTGGTCCAGCTAAGGCCAGGATCAGACTTGGCCAGACTCGGTTCAGCCAATAGGAATCATCCTCTCCACATGGATTAACTGGCCAACCTCCTCTTCCCTTCCTGACCACAGCATGGTTCAAGCGGAATTTTAACTAATTCACCTACACAGGCATATTTCCCTTGGACGCAAAGCTCTGAAGAGCCACGTGAGTCTACCAGGCTGTGGACTGGCTACCCTAATGATGTGCAAACATTTCCTCTTGGCCAGAGAGATGCTCATTATGACTGCCTGTGGTTGAATGATCATTGCATGTGTCCCAAGAGAGGACTGACTACACCTGTAGCAGCAAGCACACATCTTTCCTTGCTCATCAGAAGTCATTCACTGACAACTCAACAAGAGGATTTCATCATTGATGTTTCACAAACACAGGGAGTCCTCTTAAAAGGATACTTGTGGTCAAAGCTGTACCACAGCCTGAATAGCCATGCACTCTCCTGCTTTGTCCGGTTTCCTCTGGCAGTATCTGGACCATCCTAGGAACAAACAAGAAGAAAGATACTTAGTTGCAGAAAAGGGGTTGAAATAGGGGGAAAAGCTTCCCTTTTAACCATAACCTTTAGAGATTTTGAGCTCAAACATCCTGTATCCCCCAAACTTCAAAGATTTATTGGGAGGTAATATTTTAAAAGAAATCAAATAAATCCAAAAAGCAGACAAATCAATCCCCAAAGAAACAGGCTTGGTTATGTCTGAGGGTAGACCAACTCAATGTAGTATAAAATTTCTTTTGGCATTTTTACTGTAATTTTCCTCAGAGTGCCTTTTAGCAGGTTAATTACCCTGAAGTAGTCTAGATCCTAACAGGCCAAAATTGATTTATAGAGAAGATTAAAGAAAGCGTCTGTAAAACCAACTTTCCAGGTCCCCCACAGCTGGCCTGGGGAAATCACGCTTGGTTGAGTTTCCTGACAAACCAGCCAAGGGCTCTTTGTGGTCCTTACCCAGGCACCTGCACTGTGTTCCAGGCAGTTAGGAACTTGCCCTCCCAGCTTTAGGAAGGCGGGGGCGGGGGGGGTGGTGGGCAGGGGAAAGGGAGCCAGAATCAGCATGTCTGTTATTTTCTCTGCCCTCAAGTAGTACGTTCCTTTACCACTCCTGTCATGCCTTTCCAACTCAAACATCCCCATCATTTCATTTTCAAAGTAACTGGCACAATCATTCATTTGTGGTTTAGGAAATCTGTTCTGTGCAAGTAGGATAAGCAGCACAATTAATATTAAAAAGTGGACTGATGGCAGCAGTCTGAGGGCCCTGCTGGGGTTCTACGTTGCTGGAGGACAAGATCTGAAAGTACAGGCTGCTTGTGAAGCGCAGCCATTTTTATCAGCCTCCTCCTGAATGTTCTAGGGAGAGGCAGCTCTACAAGTAAGGGGCAATCAAGAAGAACCAAATAGAAGTTGAGTCAACGATTACAAGTATGTAGTTCCAAATCTCAGTGGGTGTAAATTCTACCTGTAGTAGAGATGCCAAGAAGGAGTCAGAAGTCTCTGAGAAGGTAAGATACAGACAAGCATAGGGAGGGAAGTTAGCAAGCACTATTTAAATTCCTAATATTTCCAACGGCAAAGATGACTTTTAAAAACAGAGTCCCCCACGGTATCTGAGGAATGTTTAGTGACATATATGCAAATGGCTTAGTTAAATGGGCCCTTCTGTGGATGAGGAAATAAAAAGGAGAGACCCCAGAGACCAACTTTATTTCCCATTTTAATAAATCACGTAGGGAAAAGGGGGCACAGAAATGTCTCTATTTGCAGATAACAATCATTCCTTCGGGTAATTAATTGCCAGCCCAATGACAACTCTAGGGAGATTTCGAAATGCCACATGACTGAGTGGAGAAGTGGTAGATGACTTTTTTGAGAGGTGACCGTTTCACGAAAAAAATTAGATGCAGAATCTTACTAAAGAAAAAACGAGCAAGATGATAAACATCTTCTGGAAGGACGCTATAAACCGTTGGGCATAAGACAAGTTCCCCAAAGTCACTTTTGCCTGCTCTTCCACCAAAATAACAATAAAAATGGCAAACCCCTATTCTGTCATCCTAACCTCTGCATTATCAAATCACAGTGCATTCTCGTCACCTGCAACACTTAAGTTCTTGCCATCTCACCTTAAGGAAGCTACAGGAGACTGACCTATATAAGCCCCAAGAGGGACAATGAAAATGAGTAAAGCAAGGGAAAGGCTTTTTTTTTTTGAAGGTAAATTAAGAAAAGGTCTTCTCAGGCTACAAAGAGATATGCCTGCAGTCCACAAATAAGATAAAGCGACCTTGGAAATGTAAGATACTAAGAGCCAACCCTGAAAGGTTACAAATTCAGGGCAAATAAAAAGTGCAACTCTGTAACGGGGGTGTTAGATAACTTCTTATTCTAAGAGATGGGGCCAGAAGCACGATTATGTACAGGAAGAACTTGGATAAATCCACATATAGAGGCTTTGGGGAAATCGGGGAGGGTCTGTTGGAACAGGACTGATTTTTCTTAAGCTGACCCGGAAGACAACCAACAACTGCTTCCTAGTGTGGTTTGGGCGGCTACCATTCGCAAGCCGGCCAGCCCTTCCTGCGGGCTCCAAGCAGGGGTCGGTGTGGGTGCAGGTGATCCTACGATAGGTGGGCCGCCTGCCTGGGCTGCCCAGAGAAAAAGCGGGGACTTGGCTCTCCCACCACGTCCTCCTCAAAACCTCCATCCCCACCAGGACGGTTCACACCCCCATGTCTTTAGTTCAGGCTGCTTCTAGAATCCAGAACACCCTTGCATACTCTCACCTTCTCCCACCCACAACACCTACCTGGCTGATCCCTATTCATCTTTCAAGGCTGTGCACAAGGTTGGCATCTCTGAGAAATGTTTCAAAGGCAATGGAGTGCTCCAAGAGGCGTAGGTGTAACCATCACAGGCTTTCTCAACAGACTACCTGGGTCCAAGTCCTAGCTCTACTCCTGACTGTGCCTTTGCCCTGCTGTGTGACTCTGGGCGAGTTTAAATTGAGACATAATTGACATATAACATTGCCTATGTTTAAGGTGTACACCAGTGTTGGTTTGATATGTTTATATATTGCAGTTTGATTACCACCGTAGGTTAGCTAATGCCTCTATCCTGTCACATAATTACCATTTCTATTTTGTGGTGAGCACAATTAAGATCTAGTCTCTTAGCAACTTGATAGTTTATAATATAGTATTGTTGACTACATTCACTATGCTGTACGTTAGCTCTCCAGAACTTGTTTATCTACTAGTTGCAAGTTTGTACCCTTAAACATCTCCCCAAATCTCCCCCTCCCCCATCCCCCAGCCCCTGGTAACCACCATTCTGCTCTCTGTCCTTATGAGTTACACAAGGGATTTTAAAACATTTTCCTGAAATTGTTAATAGAGAAGCCCCTTCAGGAAAATAAATACCACTAGCTCTGCTTATCACCAATTTTTGAGCATCAAACAATGAATGGCTATTTCTCCTGCATTCATTAAGCACCTACTGTGTGCCAGGTACCATGCTGGGTGCTGGAAACACAAAGAGGAATGAGACCCAGCACCTGCCACTTGAGGAGCATATTTCCAGAGGGGGAGACGGACAGACAGATACATATGGGGTGAAGAAAAAGAAAGCAGATTAAAGACCTGGGGAGTGGCAAAAGGGCCTATTTTGAAATAAGTTTTCTAGAACTAATGAATAATGATTTCTGGGTAGAGTTATATTTCATTCCATTCTTATTGTTAAGAGATGGATTTTTTATGCTAAGGTCATTACAATAATGAGAACAGCTTATTTTTTTTTTTTTTTCAGAGATAGAGCAGAATACTGCCCCTGCTCCCCAAAGATTTCTACATCCTAATCCCTGGAGCCTGAGGCTGTTAACGTTACATGGCAAAAGAGGCTTTGTGGGTGGACTTAAGGTTTTCCAGGTAGGTCCAGTATAATCACATGGGCCCCTGAGAAGTGGACAAGGGGGGCAAGAGAGTCAGAGAGATGCAGTGGGAGAAGAGGCAGGAGAGACTCCGAGCATGAAGTTTTCATAGTTGGAAGTGGAGGGGGCCAAGAGCCAGGAAACGCGGGTGCTTCTAGGACCTGAGCTTGACTCCCGGCCAATGGCCAGCAAGGAAACAGGACCTCAGTCCTACAAGCACATGGAAGGGAATTCTACCAACAACCTGCAGGAGCCTGGAAGTGGCTTCTCCCCCAGAGCCCAACCCCACTGACACCTTGATTTTGGCCTTAAGAGACCTAAAAGAGAGAAACCAGTAGAGCCCACCAGACTTCTGACCTACAGAACTGTAAGACTGTGTTGTTTGAAGCCACTGAGTTTGTGGCAATTTGTTACAGCAACGATATGAAACTACGCAGAGCAGAAGAGTACATAATTGATGCAACCCGATTTGGGTCTTTCTCATGTCCCTGGGATGATGGGGCCAAGATTTCTCGGAAGGGGGTAACACAGGGTTTAAAAACAGGGAATTAAGAGCTCCACACTGCCTCCACCAGGGCTTCTCAAATTGTAAAGTGCACACAACCCTCCTGGGCACCCTGTTAAGGTGAACATTCTGATTCTGTGGGTTCAGGTGGGGCCTGAGAGTCTGCATTTCTAACGAGCTCTCTGGTGATGCCCAGGCTGCTGTCCATGGGGACACTTGGAACAGCAGGGGGAGGTTCACGGTCCCTCTTGGAGAAGCAGACAAGGCCCTCCACCGTCTCGCCTCTGCTACTCTCCACCCTTATCCTTCATCACATTGTCACCAAGCCCTTAAGGACAGAGATTCATCTGTTGTGTCTGCAAATGTCCATAAATACTTGTCAAATGAATGAATAAATTAATGTTAATTTTGAACTTCTAAGACAAAAAAAAAAAAAAACCAGAATAGCAGAAAGGGAAATCAGGGGCCAAGGGAGGCAATCAGAAAAACAAAAAAGTGTGGTGGGGAAGGCAGTCAGAGAGTAGTAATCTGAGGAGAGGCACTTCAGCAACTGTTTGAAGTTAAAGATTTAAAGGACTGGATGTCAGATTTTAGCCTGCAAGGAAACTGGGGGAGGACCAAGGAACAAACAAATCCAACTTGCCCAGAAAGGTATATGTGAATGCAACTATAAACAGCTGAGTTTCTGCAGTTTTCAGGTACACACACACACACAGACAGACAGACAGACAGACACACACACACACACACACACACACACACACACACACACACCACAAGCACAGTGGTTTCCCTTCCCCCACATTCCACTAATATCCTGCTTGTGACCTTGTCCTGCTGAGATGGCAGAGGCGGGATACATTCAGATTCATGTTCCTAGCTACTCCAAAGCGGCCTCATCAATGAGCACGCTTCTGTAAACTTGGGGAAGGAAGTGAATGATGTGTCTGTGTGTCCGGCCAACATAAATCTCAGCTGCATCTGGCATGAAAAATCCCCCCTTGAATGGGTTGGGAGGCCACCCCCAGGCCCAGGCAGCTTGCCTCCAGCTGGGCTTGTTTTTGTTTTGGTTGCAAAGTCACCAAGACCTCCGCAGAAACAAAGCAGCTGAGTTTTTTGTTTTGTTTTGTTCTAATGAGTCAAACTTGCCAGGGACATGAAGCTGAAGTCTATCCACAATATTCTTATGCTTCCCTCACATAGAGCCAAAGGTTCTGGCCAACAGCTCCCTTCCTTCGCCCACATGAGCTAATATTCTGTGGCTCTGTAGCCATGGCTCTGCTTATAACCTTGGGCTTCTAGGAGTGGTGAGGAAAATCGTGCTCCTTATAAATTGTGCTTTCCCATCAAATATCACTTTGTTTGTTTTTAGCAAGATGGGGAACAAAACATCTGGACTTCCCCCACCTCTGATTTCAGTTTCATGACAACATTGAGCATGTGACCTGGATCCATTTCAGGCGAAGCTGCAAGGAACCCAGGGTTTCACCCAAAACTGAGAAGCCCATTTAGTTCTCTGTTTTACTGGTTTCTCATGACCACTGAGTGCTCCCAGCCCTGTTGTTAATGGCTTACTGGATCAAGAAGTCAGGCGAGGAGGACTTGGAGAAATGAGGCCCTTTCTGCATGAGGGCATGAGTCATTTTTCGGAAGGTGTCCTGAAGAACTGAACTTGAAGTTCGCCTTTTTTTTCTCCAGTCTGACAGCGATCGTGAAAGACTTTCAAAATGCCAACAGAACTGCCTTTGAGGGCCCTCTGCAAGACTGCGTATAAGGTTTGGAAGGAGGGAGGTTAAAGGGAAGGTGTGACACAGCTCCTGACCAGGGCCGGCCAAAGGGGCGCCACTGGGAGTGCAACGGAAGTGGCTGCCACCCGCCTGGTCAAAATTGGCCCAAAGGGCGGTTTCCAATGTTCACCCTGCCTGAGGCTGGGGGCGCTACCTTAGCTATCACAGCAAAATGGCCGGGGAGGGGGGGGGGGGCGGTGTTGAGCAACTTGGAACTGTCAAGATGAAATTGCCCCAAACCCTCGATATCCACCTGGCAGTGATCTGTTTTTCTTACAAAATTAACTTGTCTAGCCACAGGTCTATGGAGGATGTGTATCCTACCAGAGCCGTTATTTTCCCTTCGGTGAAATGAGGATGTCCATCATGAATTTCACCCAGCTTTCCTCAGATCCCAGGATGGGGGAACCCAAACTGCCAGACTCTAAATTGGCTGCCAGGCGCACAGTTCCTGAACCCCTGTTTTCTAAAGTCCTTAATCAAAGCTCGAGTCAAATAGCAACTTTTCAAAAAGAGCTTCTCATTGAAACCACATGTTCCCAACTGGCACAATGGCCAATTCTAATATAGTCGCAAAGGTCTTCTGGAGCACCTTTAAAGTGGGCACCAAACCTCCGAGTGAAGCTCACTGAAAGCTCTTCCCAAAATGCCCAGAACTTTCAGAGGTCATGGCTTTGTGTCCCTTAAGGGGCATCAACCCAAGAATGGCTCATCAGGCTGTGACCTCCCTCACAGAAAGCTGTGGTGGCACACCTGGGCCCCACACGGCACCACATTTTGCGAGATGTGTTCAATCTGATTTGGTAGCTGGAGTCCTTTAGAAGATCCTAGGGAATCTAAGACACGCAGACTGGATTTGGGATTAAGTGCAGTGATGAGTGTGATGCAAAGCTGACTGAAAGAAAAAGAAACACTCGACATGGCTTTGTGGACAACACATGCACGCGGTCAGTGAAGCTTCCCATGCCCTGTGCTGCTCTCGCTGCCCCATCTTCCCATCAAATACCGATCAGGCCCCCCATGGACCAGGCACTGTGCTCAGCACTGGGTATTCTATGCTGAACAAAACAGTTCTTCACTCTCGAGGCCAAATAATAACATTTTGGAAACAAATCTCTGCTCCTATCGTGACTTTCCCTTCCCCCACCTTGCCTGCCCAGGAAATGCTGGCCTGGGGAAGGAGCAAAACCTGGAGGCGGAATGAGCCCACCAGCCCCACAACAGGGCTGATACAGCAGCTTTAGAACAGGGCTGCCACTTCACTTATGCTCCTCCCATCCAGAGGTGATGGTCTCTATCTCCTCCCGCTGAATCTGGGCTGGCCCTAGCAACTTGTTGTAACCAAGAGAAAGTCACGGAAGTGATGCTGTGTGACTCCCAAGGTTGGGCCAGAAAGGGCCACATAGTCTCCACCCTGCTTGCTGGGACATGGGCTTTTGGAAGCCTGAGCCATCACATAAGAAGTCCCATACCCTGAGGCCATGGAGAAGCCATCACAGGCATTCTAGTCGCCGGTCCTAGTCTGAGTCCTCCCAGCCCAGGCGCCAGACATATGAGCGAATGAGCCTTTGGATGATTCCAGCTCCCAGCTGTTGAGTTACCCCCAGGTTTCTTCATGGAGCAAAGGCAAGCTGTCCCGACTATGCCCTTTCCAAACCTAGAGAATGCATGTGGGTACGAAATCGTTGTTCCCTTTCCTTCCTATGTTTGGGGCAGTGCATTATGCTGCAAGAGTGACCAGAGCAGATGGCAAAACCAAGGACCAGCACGCGCCTCTTCCCCCACCACCCCCACCCCCGCCCCACCCCGGTCTCCATCAGGATTCTCTGTGGCAGCAGGAACTCTTCCCTGCTGTCACACGAGATGCGGCCATAGCGCTCTTGCCCTCACCTGCTTCTACAGCTTCCACTCCAGGCTGTCACTGCCACCACGATCCTGCCCAAACCTTAACCGTTAGCCTTGCTGTGACCTTCATCGCCTATGGGGCTGAGGGCTGCTGCTCTGCTACTGCCGCGCCGTCACCCGGCGTCCCTCCTCTCTTGCTCAGATTCCCTGGGCTGGAGAGTTGATCACATCCCTCTCCTTCCCAGAACCAGTTACCGGGAGCCAATCACCAATGTATCCATATATCCATTCTTGGAAGGTAGGGGGTCAGCTTAAACACACTTTTGGGCCCCTTAATATGTTGTTTAAGAACAGGGACTTTGGAGTCAAATCCTGCCTCCATCATTTTCTAATTCTCTGACCTTAGATGACTCACTTCAACTCTCGAACTTCAGCTTCTAATCTGTAAACTGGGGATAACAGTTCCTACTTCATAAGGTTGTTGTCAAGACCACAATGAGGGAATCCACATAAACTGCTTGGCGTGTAGTAAATGTTCAATAAATTTTAGCTATTTTTAATAACACCTCCCTGGGAAGAAGCATCTCTTGTGACTTACCCCTTGTAAGACTTGGAAGCTGTCATTGTTGGGTGGTGGGTCTTGATCTGGATCAACACCAACTCTATAAGTCATCAGAGAGAAAGACAAGGAGAAAAACAGAGATTATTAGCTTGGACCATAGCGGCCAGGCTGGCTGAAAGTAGCCAAGAGGCTGACCATCTTGCCGAGGTGGAAGGAGCGGTTAGCTAAAAGAAGGGGAAGGCTGTCATGCAAAAGTCGTGCGAAAGAGGTCATACACCACATCAGATCCCAGGGGTAGGCCGGGCAATCAACCTGTGTGCTGACACCTTAAGCAAGACCTCTGGGGAACGGCAACAGCGGGCAAACTGTCCGCCTGCCTTCCTGCACCAGATGGTCCCAGGTAGCCAAAGGTGGGTCCTGCCGCCCCAGGCCTCTTCCTCTCTGCTGCTTCCTTACTCCCCTCTGACGTGCTTTTATTTCCTAACCTTTTGTTATGGAATTTTTCATATATCCAGGTAAGTTTTGAAAGAATTTATAGTGAACACCTGTATACCCCTCACCTAGATTCTACCATTAACATTTTGCTGTATTTTCTTTATTACATACCTAGCCCTCTCTCTATCATCCACCTTATTTTTTGGATGAATTCAAATAAAGTCGAAGACATCTGTACACTTCCCCTAAATATTTCAGCATGCATATCATTAACTTTCTATCCTGGTGGCCCCGCATCCTCCTGCAGCACAGATGACCTGAGAACTCACACGTTTGAGATCAGCAACTGAAGACACAAAGAAAAAGCAAGGTGGCACAATCCACTTATAACGAATTCCATGAAAGCACTAGGGTAAGCTGGCTTGGCCTAGCAACATACCAACTGTTGCCCTATGTATCTGTTAATTCTTTATCCTTGAACCTTCCTCATTCTAAGGCAGAGAACTGTGGCACTGATGACATGGATAACGTGGGGCAGTGGAGGAGGAGACAAAGATGCCAGGAAAATTCTCTACTTTCCTTGTTCCCTCCGATACTGCAAAGAGTGGCTGGTATCATAAGAGCCAAACAGAAAACACCGCTTTCAGCAGGTCTGATTTGAGCTTGAAGAGAGGTGCTGAATGGCCTTGACCACGTGTGTTATTTGCTGTCTGGCACCAGGGCGTTGACTCCGATGAGCAGACAGCGGATGTGCAAAGCCCCACGTGTGCCTTATTTTTCCTCCTCTCCCTCCCGCTTCTCCACCTGTGATGCCCAGGATATATCCTGAGAAAAGAGACTAACGGAAAGGACGAATAGAAGACAACACAGACATACTGGCAGCCTCTACTCTGTTTTACTCCAGGCTTGCCGAGCACTAAGCCAAGGTGCATGCCCCCTGGATGGGGGTGAGGAGGTACAGAAGGAAAGGGAACAGTCACCCCATATTTTGCTGAAGGCAAAGTTTAAAAACCACAAGATGAATTCATGCATTCAGCAAATATTTACTGAATGCCAACCAAGCCAGGCCCTGTTCTGAGCACTTCGTTAAAATCTATAGTGTACCTGGCACCAGATTTCCTCCCCACAGGCCTGAGGTTTGATGGAATCTTTGTAGTGAATTAGATTGACTTTGCTGTGTCTAGAGGTCAATTTCTGGCAGGGGTTTCTGAGGCCTGGAGGCTTGACCTCACAGCTGGACATTATCCAGGGACTTCTGAGCAACAAACCTCACCCAGATTTTTTTTGGAACTGAAATATTCTGGGGCCCCAGGACTACCCACAGAGGTCACACGAGAGCCTCAGTGCTCCCAAAGTGTCTAACGCACTGAAGTGGTAGAGGAGAGGTCACACTGAATTCCTAGCTGTTGATCTTTGACTCTCACCTGTTTTGAGAGTCTCTAATGTACGTTCCATAGAGAAATGTCCTCTATACGGTGTCAGATCTGTAAGACCAACAGCTAGGAATCCAACGTTAGGTCTTGTTCTGTGGATTCTACAGCCGCATGGAGCCACTTCGTGGCAGACTAATTTGCATAGATGAGCTCCCCAGTAAAGCCTCAGAGAGAGGGGCAGAGCACTGGTTACCAGTCTGTCTCCCAGACAGCCTACCGGAATGCCTGGTGACACGACAGCCTTCTGCCTAACCACAGAGAGGCTACTGTGGGGCAGAAGCAACGAGACGATGTGATCTGAAGGGCACGGCGGGCAGGATGGCGAAGAGCACAGCAGTTCATACCTGCCACGGACAGTCTCTCCTTTCTCTACTGTGAATTTTGAAACAGGTGTATTGCCTTTGTAAGTGGCTTCCACGCAGTAAAGATAAAACAAATGGATTTTATCAGCCTAGGTGAAATAGGAACCCTAAGGGTAAGAGGAAAGGCTTAAGTGTGCCTTTTCCTACAATGAAGAAAATAAAGCCAAACATAATAAAAGCTTCCAAATGAAGTCTAGCCCCCTCTATTCTTTCAACTAACCTCTGCTTAGGAGAAAAAAAAAAAATTGTTTAACAAGAATTAAAATAAATTCTGTTTAACAAGAACTGCTTATAAAGACTAGGTTTTGACTATTTTCATTCAAGTCCTGGAAACATAAGAGGAATTCATCTATTATCCTGGGCCCACATGGCCAGGCCAGAATTCAAACAACGGAGTATGAAACATTGGAACCACCTGATAAACTCACAAAATCAGGGCCACCCTAACCTCATCCCAAACTGGTTCGGCATTTTGCTTGGGGGAACTTGAGAGTGATTCTAGATGCACATCATCCAACAGAACTTTCCGCGGTGATGGCAGTGTTCTAGACCTGCGCTGTCCAATGTGGTAGCCACTTGAAATGTAGTTAAAATGACTGAGGAACTGCATTTTAAGTTTTATTTCATTTTAATTAATTTAAATTTAAACAGCCACATGTGTCTAGTGGCTACCAAATTGCACCGTGCAGATTCTAGAAAGTACTAATTCCAGCCATGTCTCTCCAGCATCACTTTTTTCTCTGCCAAAAATGACAACTATCTGCTCCCTTCTGCCTTCTCAGTGATAATACCCAAGATTCCTGCTGGGATCCTGCGGAGACGCAACTCTGTAGTCCCACAAATATTAAGTAAAAATTTGCTTGAACTGATTACTTAGACAATGGAGAGATTTCTCACTTCCTCGGCATAGAAAATAAGATTGAAAACCCGCTGAAAGCTCTTCTATACAGATAATTGTCATAAACATGAAAGGAATGACAGGATTAGAAAACCACCACTTGCCCCTCACAGCGTAATAATTGTTTTGAGACAATTTTACCAGTGGGTAAAAGGTTGTTGGGAATCTGACTATTCATATGATGTTAAAGGATCACTCTACAGGTAACTTTTTAGTTACAAAGGGAAAACAGTGCTTTTATGGAGAGACCTGGCGTCTAAAGTGATCAAATTTAACATCACTAATAAAAGGAGAGCCTGACAACATGCACCACCTGATATGATGCAACAAGAAAGCATAACATCACTTTTACATTATTTTTGCCCCCCCCCCCCAAAAAATGATTATCTATCTCTACTCAAGAGGAAAACAAATTTAAAAAATCTACTTTGTAGGGCATTATGCAAGACAATTATCCTGAAAATCGTGGCTCCTTAAAAAAAAAAAAACCCTCAATGTCATAAGAGACAAAAAGGAGGAGGGGAGGATTGTTCTAGATTAAAAGAGACTAAAGAGGTGACAACCAGGTCAGTCAGAGCACACAGTGGCAAGGAGCAGGAGGAGGGGCATGGAGCCACCATGGGCCTGAATTTAAAAAAAAAAAAGATGACAACCAAAGGAAACTTTGATTGGATCCTGGATCCTGTGTGTGTGTATAAAATTCATGTTACTTTCTCAGGTGTGATAAATATACTGTGATTATGTAGAAGACTAGATTCCTAGGGGATACATGCTGAAGTATTTAGGGGTAGAAAGTCATGATGTCTATAACGTACTCTGAGGTACTCAGAAATGGTTGAGAGAGAGAGAGAGAAAATGACCCAAAAATGTACGACAAAATGTTAACAATTGGCGCATCCAGGTTAGAACTTGGATATTCATTGCTCTATTCTTTCAGCTTTTTTTACAGATTTAAAATTTTTCACAACTTGAAAACAATATTTAATTATATCTTTGGTGAAAATGTTTCACAAATACATGAGTACAATTTCCTGTCTCTATAATTTAATCTAATTTACTAATAATGATGATTCGGGATCCTCATATTACTCCAGGGTCTGAAAAATCACAAACTGTAAAGATTCATGGACATAGGGTGCTATAATAGGTAAATAGGTAGATACAGAGTCTAGTAATTACACGGGTTTTTAAATCCCAGATAAATCTTAGAATATTCTGTTGAGGTTTTCCTCCTAAAAGTGAAGGGCCAGGAGAAAAACGCTAGTTAACTGAAACATACGGTTAACTAAATTCCAACCAAGACAGCCATCCTCAGATCCGGTTGTGCACATCCCCTGGAAACCTGCAGTTCTGAGCACAGGCCTACCCAGAGCCCCCGTTCCTTGCTTTTCCCTCCCTCTGCCATGGCAGTTCTGATCCTTGCTGCAGCCACTTGCTACCAACTACCTGCCTGAGATGCAGCCCAACTCCTGGCCCACTCAGAGCCTCCAAAGACCTCTGGGGCCCTCCCACAGGTGGAGTAACTTGGGAGGGCCCCTTGGAGGGTCTCGGAGGTCCCTGCTACTGACATAAGTGCTGAATAGGAGAAAGTAAACCTGCTTCCCAGCTTGCTACCGGGTTTTAAATGCCAAAAGAAAACAGACCAGGGGACTTGCGACACAGACCGTGTTCTGCGATTTCCTTCCCCATTCAAGGCTGTTTACTTCAGGACAATTGAACGATTACTTTTCTGGCTGGGTTGAGGGCCTCTTGGACCAATCCCCAAGGATGATAATGGACCCCTACGAAGGGCCTCACCCTTGGGGCGGGGCGTGTGGTGGTGTGCTGGGCAGCAAGAAAGACCAGGTACGGTATTTTAAGTACAGTGCTTCAGAGGACTTAGGGTTCGTTAACTTTCTGAAATTCCTGGTTTCAGGAAACTGTCCACAATATATATTTCCCTCCTGACCTGCTGTAACGCTTTTGATCTAGGCCACTATATAAATCTAAAACTTCTGTGCTGTTTTATTACATCATATTTTAGCACTCCCCTGATACATCAGGGTTGGGCTCATCTAAGCCCATACAACAGTCTTTTCTTCCAGAATGAATTGAATTATCCTTACTTTCATTAAGAATAAGACAAATGTGGTAATCCCATACCAAATGAGAAAATAAAGCTATCACACTGATGTGCTCATTTCCCTTTTGATATAGTATGTACATTCTGATTAACCACCATATAAAATGCCATGAAATCTCAGAAATTTTAGAAGCTAGATTTAATCAACAGGTTTTTATTTTTTAACTGGAATGGCTGAGGTCCTAAATAATCTGGGGAATATGAGACACACACGTTCATATAAAACCTTGAACAACAAACAGATCAGAATCTGAATTCCCTCATGTCCCAAGTGTAATAACTTGCACTTTGCCTGAGGGACCTTCCTTCTTGAAGGTTGGATATTTCAAAGGAAAGGATTTCCCCTGCTACTTAACTGGTAGTTACAGTCAGGTCTCTGAAAATGAATTTGTGTGTGTGTGTGTGTGTGTGTGTGTGTGTGTGTGTGTGTATGTGTGTGTGTATTTTAAACAGTAGAAAAAAGTGTGAATCCAGGGAACTTAATGCTTCAATTAATTGTATGCATGTCATTACAGTTTACATTGGGGCCTGGCAATAGCCCAAGATTCATGCCCCACGACAGGTACTGCTGCTTTTACCACTGTCCTCAGAAGAGTAAAACACTTTCACAATGAGAAGAACAGAGTTCAAGCCTGTTTTGTGTTTGACTTATCTACCAGCACCCAGAATCAGATCAGGAAGAAAGCATGCCAGTTAAAGATACGGAAAGGAAAGAAGAAACACTAAAGTCTTTACTCTGATAGCCCAAACTCACCACCCTTAGGCATAATCAAATCATAAACTTGGATGGACACTGAGAAACAAACTGCATCAGAAGAGTCTTTCATTATCTTCTGATTTAAAGAAAAATCTGGTTTTTGTATCTTCTGATTCACCATGATACAAGTACACAAATTCATACTTAAAAAGTAAAGCAGCACTGGTGCTTAATTAAAACGGTATAAACCATACCCCAGTCATGGCTGAAATACAAAATTCGAGTTCTCTTTATGAGTTAAAAGCCTTGTTTACTAGATCACAAGCAGAATTTGGTGGGGAAAGCGTCTGTGGCTCTGAAAATGGGCTACTCTTAACACTGAGCTCAGCTGTACACGGAGAGCCTCGCCAACTCCAGCTTTGGTGCCACACACTGTCCAAAACGGGGCGAGCGGGGACAGACTCTCAGGAACACCAACACATCAGTCAGCCCAGAGGAGGGTAGAATAATGATTAACCGGACCTCATGCCCCTTTTCGAAAAGGGGCAGACGGTTGGCGCACACGGGGAAGGAAGAAAGAGACAAACAGCATAAAGAGAAACATCTCAGGTTAGAAAGAGGAGAAAAGCCAGGCCCAGTTAATTTGTTTCTGAGGATGCCCTGTGTCACCTGAAGTACTGCCAGCGGTGTTCGTTCTGGTCCTCTTCGGAGGGCTCCTCGACGCCAACTCTGGGCAGCAGAAGAAGGGAACGTGAGTGTGACGGGGACAACAGGGGAACCAGGAGCTCCGGGCACATGACCTGGACCACGTCCGTCAAAGAATAAAATCCGCACCCCCTCTTAAACTGTCCCCCTGTTCTCTAAAACCCAGAGAGGCTGCTAAATTTACATCAAAAGCAACAATGTTAGCAGCCAGGTCAAGTGAGGATTGATTAGGAATGAAGACAAGCCTCTCAAAATATAACGTAATGAAATCAGAGTAATAAATGCAACTCATAGGAAATGACTTCATACAATTTTTCAGGAATTCATCTGTTTTATAAAGCAAGACACATCCATACAAAAACGAGAAAACCGAAAGTTGTTATTAAACATATGTTTGAGGTGTTTACACGCAGTTTGACACATATTTGACAGAAAGAACACTGTATCACTGAAAACAGCAACAACAGAAGATAAAATGGCCTTTTTTTCTAGACAAGTAATCACACTGCCCATGGGTTGAACCCAAAGGTCAGGAACCCAACTTCTGCTATTCTCTTTACCTTATGGCTTCAAGAGTTGACACGGTCTATTTTCACCTCCCTTAATAATTGCTGGGTTATTCAGACTACATTTGAATTACACCATCATATTAAGAGCAGGGCTTCACAACCTCAGCACTACTGACTGACATTTTGGGCCCTGGCCTCTACCTGCAATATACCACCAGTAGCACCCCCCTCCAGCTGGAGCAACCAAAAATGTCTCCAGACATTGCCAAATGTCCCGAGAGGGCAAAACTGCCCATAGCTGAGAACCTCTACTCTTAAGTCCTGCATTCTCAGTGGGGGGTGATATAGACCCCAGGGGCATGAAAATCGGTTCTTACGGGAGAAAAAATTTTTTTAGATATTACAGTGGTTTGTAGCCCTCTAAAGCACCATAGTACATAAACAGATATATAGATCTGTGGTATTAAAATTTCAGTGGAAGAGGTAGATAAAAAGAACATTTTTAAAGGCTCTTATTTAGAGGGGCAATGATGGAAAAAAAAGGTTGAGAAACACTGTGCTAGACAATGCCCAAATACTCATGCTACTAATATGCCCTGAAATAAGCAAGTGAGAACACGATGCTTCTTAAGGTGGTACTTTTAATTAGGTATATGTTCAGAATGTGACTTAAACCAGACTGTAGTATTGAAAAGTTATAACAAATTCCAGAAAAGCAAGCTGGATTCCATTAATGTAAGATTCACTAGTAATAATAATAGTAATAGCAGCAGCATTAAAGTTATGATTAGCAATGATAATGTTATAGCTAAAATACACTAAATGCTTTCCA
The DNA here is from genome assembly GCF_028021215.1 of Eschrichtius robustus. Lineage (NCBI taxonomy): Eukaryota > Metazoa > Chordata > Mammalia > Artiodactyla > Eschrichtiidae > Eschrichtius > Eschrichtius robustus. The sequence continues at coordinate 43,596,315 of NC_090845.1, forward strand.
CGTGCCAGATGGTACATTTAATGGCAGAATTCTTTATCATGTTTATTTGGTATCACATTTTACCTTCACACTGTTGTCATCCCCATTTACCCAGACAGGAAACTGAGAGCAAGAGAAGTTAAATAAGTTGCCCAAGGTCACAAAGGTAGAAAATGATGGAACCAAGATTGCAACTGAAGCTGTTAGATCCCAGAGCCCTAGCTCTACCCCTTACAGGATATTGCCTTTGACTACAAGGTGGCAGCTTTAAATTCTTTTAAAATATCCAGTAACACATGCTATTCCATAAAGATCTCAGGGCTTCTCCCTGCCTTTATTCCTTAATTTATCTTATAAAGAGCTTTATCTTAAACTCTCAGTGTGACAGGATTATACCTAGCAGAGTGACCTTACTTGTCCTTGAGTGACTGTATTGCTGCACTCTGGGGTATGAAGGTTATCCTGTTCATTTGGCTGCCTGGGTGTATGCCATTAACCCCCCACAATCACCACCACTTCATTGGTGTGTCACTTGAAGCTGGGCCTCCCAAGAGGACAGCCACCATGCCACCAAAATGTGCTCAGGACATAGATGAGGCTCATCTGCTGAATCTGCGCATCTGATGGTTTTTTCAAGTTGCCAAAATTACAACCTTTGTGAATAACAACAACATGCTCAAGAGACTAAGAAAAATAGTATGTAGTTTGTATATTACCAGAAAGCCATTTGAAGTTTGTATATTACCAGAAAGCAATTTGAGCACTTTGCCATTATGTTTTAAAATAGCAATCGCATGCTCAACATCACTAATTATTAGAGAAATACAAATCAAAACTACAATGAGGTATTACCTCACACCAGTCAGAATGGCCATCATTAAAGAGTCTACAAATAATAAATGCTGGAGAGGGTGTGGAGAAAAGGGAACCCTCCGCCACTGTTGGTGGGAGTGTAAATTGGTGCAGCCACTATGGAGAATGGTATGGAGGTTCCTTAAAAAACTAAAAATAGAACTACCATATGACCCAGCACTCCCACTACTGGGCATATACCCTGAGAAAACCATAATTCGAAAAGACACACGCGGGAGTTCCCTGGTGGCCCCTGTGGTTAGGATTCCGGGCTTTCACTGCTGTGACCCGGATTCAATCCCTGGTTGGGAAACTGAGATCCCACAAGCCGTGTGGTGTGGCCAAAAAACAAAACAAACAAAGATACATGCACCCCAATGTTCACTGCAGCACTATTTACAATAGCCAAGACGTGGAAGCAACCTAAATGTCCATCAACAGAGGAATGGATAAAGAAGATGTGATATACGTGTACACGCGCGCACACACACACACACACACACACACACACACACACACACGATGGAATATTATTCAGCCACGAAAAAGAATGAAATAATGCCATTTGCAGCAACATGGATGGTGAATCACTTTGTTGTACTCCTGAAACTAACACAACATTGTAATAAATTAACTATATTTCAATTTTTTAAATGGTTAAAAAAAAATAAAAAAACAAAATAGCAATCACAAAATTCCAATTTAAAAAGATAAGCTGGATTTCTGGAAAGCAGTGACCTGGCTTTGGATTTGTGGTTACATTCATTTTATATTATACACAGACTAGAAATTAGCCATGGTTAAAAGTCATAGCTAACTCCTAATTATCTATGGAGGAACTCCAAGTCCTACCCTGGGCTTCTGACTTCTGGGCAGCCACTTAGCAGCTGATCAGGACCTCTGTCTGTCAGCAACCTGGAGAAGTAAGAAACAACTAGGTACTGATCTCACTGAGGTCACAGATGTCAGAACACCACACTGAACTTCAGGGGGTTTCCGAATCATTTTAGAATAAGAACCCGGTCCACATAAACCATTCGTGGCCATTAAGTAACACCACAAGCACAAGCCACAAAAACCAGTCTCATTACCTTATTTCTGAGGGAATTTCTTTTGATGTAATGTCCATAAATGTCAGTTTCTACCTCTAACATATCACTATTTATACACATCTGAAAAAAACGCAATGAACTGACACCATATGTATTTTTCACCAATGGCACACTTTGCTTCATTACACTATCTGGGTAGAGTTGGACAGAAAGAAGGAACTAATAAAGATAGAAGCAGATTGAAATTGAAAACAGAGAAACAATACAGAAAATCAATGAAATAAAAAGCTAGTTCTTTGAAAAGATCATTAAAATTGACAAACCTCTAGCAAGACTGAAAGAAAAAAAAAAAGAGAGAAGATGCAAATTACCAATACTGTGTCATGAATGAAACATGGGATATCACTACAGATCTCACAGACATAAAAACAATAATAAGGTTATGCTATGACCAACATAAACACGACAATTAGATGAAAATGACCAATTTCACAAACTGCCACAACTCACCAATATGAGATATAGCTGTTAAAGAAATTGGCTTCATAATTTATATAATAAAACTCCTGGAAAAGAAGGCTCCAGGACCAGTCGGTTTCACTGGAGGATTCCATAAAACCTTCAGGAAGAACTAACACCAATTCTAAACAACCTCTTCCAGAAAACAGAAGAGTAGGAAACATGTCCCAACTCATTTTGAGAGGCCAGATTACCCTGATACCAAATCAAAGGCAGTATGAAAAAAGAACACCACAGACCAGTATCCCAAATCCTTAACAACATATTAGTTAACAGAGTTCAGCAATATGTAAAACATTTATGTATACACCACAACCAAGTGGGGTTTAACAAGCAAGGGTGGTTCGATATTTGAAAATTACTCAATGTAACCTATCATATTAACAGGCTAAACAAGAAAAATCATATGATCATATCAATTGATACACAAAAGCATTTGATAAAATTCAACATCTGTTCATGATAAAACTCTCAGAAAACTAGCAATAGATGGGAACTTCCTCAACTTGATGATGAACATCTACAAAAACCCCACAGCTAACGTCACACTTACTGGCGAAAGACTGAATGCTTTCCCCTTAAGATCGGGAACAAAGCAAGGATGTCTGCTCACATCACTCTTATTTAACATAGTACTGATGGTCCTAGCCAGAGCAATAAGTTAAGAGAAGGAAATAGCACACTGGTTGGAAAGGAAAACATGAAACTGTCTCTATTTGCAAATGATCTGATGGTCTACATAGAAAGTCCGAAAGAATTTATAAAAACAAACAAACAAACAAAAAACTCTCCTAGAACTAATAAGTGAAATTGGCAAGGTGTCAGGATACAAGGTCAACCTACAGAAACCAGCCGTATTTCTATATCCTGGCAATGAACACACAGAACCTGAAAATGAAGATAGAATAACATTTAAAATAGCTCAAAACGAAGAAGAAATACTCAAGACGTAACTCTAACACACACAGGCATTCTATGCTGAAAACCATAAAATACTGCTAAAAGAAATCAAAGAAGACGTAAATAAATGGAGAAACGTGCCGTGTTCATGGATTGGAAGACTGAATAAGGTAAAGATGTCGATTCTCCCCAAACTGATATACAGGTTTAACACAATTCCTATGAAAATCCCAGCACAAGTTTTTTTTTTAAGATGTAGACAAGCTTATTCTAAAATGTATATAGAAAGGAATTAGAAGAGCTATGACAATTTTGAAAAAGAATAAAGTGGGAGGACCCACTCTGCCTGATGCTCAAGCTTATTATATAACCACAGTTATCCAAAGTGTGGTACTGGTGGAGGTACAGACACATAAATCAACAGAGCAGAAGAGAAACAGACCCGAATGCTTACAGCCAACCGATTTCTGGCAAAGGAGAAAAAGTAATTCAATGGAGTAAGGACAGTCTCTCTTACAAATTGTGCTGGAACAACTGGATAGCCATAGTCAAATAAAATCTCAACCTAAACCTCATGTCTAATATAAAAATTAACTTAAGATGGATCACAGATTTAAATGTAAAGCATAAAACTAAAAAACTTTTAGAAGATAACACAGAAGAAAATCTTTGGGACCTAGGGCTTGATGAAGAGTCCTTAGACATAACACCAAAACCATGATGTTAAAAATAAATAAATAAATAAATAAGTTGCATTTCATTAAAATTAAAAGTTCTGCTCTATGACAGACTGTTAAAAGGGTTAAAAGACAAGCTACACACTAGGAGAAAATATTTGCAAACCACATATCTGATAACAGACTAGTATCTAGAACAAATAAAGAATTGACAAAATTCAGCTAAAAAAACAAATAATCCAATTAGAAAATGGACAAAAACCTTGAACAGATATTTCACCATTGCTTATTTGAATGGCAAATAAGCACATGAAGAGATATTCAACGTCATCAGCCATGAGAAATGCAAATTAAGACAATGAGGTATCCCCAACATACCTATTAGAACAACTAAAATAAAAAAGTGTCAACACCAAATGCTGGCAAGGATATGGGAGAAACTGGATCCCTCATACACAGTCATTTCCTGACCTCTCACCATGTGCTAGCTGTTATGTTCTAAGTGCTATCTATATATCCCGTTAATATTTTCACAACAATCCAATTATTATATGTGTACATATACAGCTTGCACGCATCAGGGAAAGTAGCCCACGCTTCCGGCTCTGGGTAGGACTACTTCAACGGCCCATTTTTTGAAAAGGGTTATGAGAAGTGCAAAATGTCACAAGTCAACTGTCTACTCTCAGTGGAAAGTTATTTGGTCCTGTATGTGTTGCGGGGGGGAGGGGGGCGGTCAGAAAAGAACTTATGAAACAGCCTGAAAAACAAACACGACTTAACCAGGCTCTGAGCATCCAGGGCACCTACTGGGTAACCAGATAAATAGGAGCAGGAAGTAATCTCAGAGAGGTCACCAAATGCAAAGATTCTCAACTCTGTGCAGGGTAAACCTCCTTTCTTGCTCTTATTCTGCTACACAGAACAAAGATGATACCACCTTATGTCTCAAGTTTAAAGCCAAAAATCTGTACATTTTCTTCTTCAGATTTCTACTTCCACAGATGAATTATTTTCCTTAATATGACTCTTGAGATTCACGCCAGAAAACTGAAATTTTAATCATCCTGAATTTTACAACATGAAAACGGTCCCTAACACAGCAAGCCTTTCGGGCAGTATAGCACAGTAGCTAAGAGTGTGCCTGGGTTCAAATCCCAGCTTGCCCACTTAAAGCTTTGTGACCTTGGGCAAGTTACTGCTCTGTGCCTCAGTTTCCTCAGCTCTAAAATGAAAATAATAGTAGTAGCTCCCTTATAGGAATGCTATGAGGATTATCTTAATGTACGTGTTGGCATCTCAACCGACACCTGCAGCATAAATGTTAGCTCTTGTGTAAGACTCTTACTGATAAGCCCACCCACGTTGTGCAGACCCACTCAGATCTGAGGCTGAGACCCACTAACCCAGAAATGGTGCAGCCGGCAGTGGCCACGCCCAGGAATCCCTGCCTCCCATCAATATAAAAGTTCCAGAAGAGGGAGACTATTCTCTCAAATCCCAGTTTCCTCCCTGACCCCAAGGATGACTGCAAGATCCTTGTCAGTTTCTCCCTCCTCCAAGCTAGGTGTACTCCGCAGTTGTCAGCACTGAGCAAACTAACAGCCAGCAGAGAAAGGAAAAAAAACATTGCCATCTTGTGGCTTTTCAGAGAATTCTTCACACCTATGCGCCACCCAAGTCTTCTCATTCCCAGCATGTTCACCCTTTGCAGATCTGAAACTGAGGCAAGTGGCAAGAGCACTTTCGATGACGCAGAGGGCACACTTGGAGCTGCAGGGACCTGGAGAAAAGGTGACAGCACGCTTTTATTTAACGTGAAGGACTGCGGAGGCCGAAAGACATGAGGAGCTTGTCTTAAACCAGGGCCAGAGTTAGGCTGTGGGTCTCCTGACCCCTGTTCCAATGTCCTCTTTACTGTAAGTTGCTGGAGCTCACAAGCACAGTTTGCAATTCAAATGCTCTTAAAAAAAAAAAATCAAACTTGGGTCAATGACCCTCCATCCTGACACAGCTACAAAACCGCAGGCCGGGGATGTCCATGAGGCTGCAAGAAATGAGGGTTATGCAGGAAATGTCACCTCTTCTGTGCACTAAAGCAAGAAGAGCCGCAGCATACAGTTTCCTCCTAAAACAAAACTCTAATGGCCTCCCTTTATTTCCAGCTGATGAGCTTATTTTTCAAGGCCTTAGGTTTGATTTCAGAGGAATGTGAAATGCCAGACATTGCCAGCAGCTATGTCTATTCTCTCTCCTGCAGCTTTAAGACTTTTTGAATTCTTGCCCTAATGTCGCGGCACTAGCAAGGTCCAGGTGTTTCTAATTCCTTGTGTTTTTGTACCCAAAAACAGTTTAATGATTTTTTTTTTTTCTCGTGGAAAATTTAATACTCTGAATTTTTATTTATTGTTTTTTAAGTTTTAATCCTTCCCCAAACAAAACAAGAAACTATAAAAGCCTTCCATGCACTAAGCTGTATGTAGCACACCCTGCATGGGAATAGTGACATAGTTAGACACAAAACTGGCCTTGGTTTCAAACTGACCTTATATTAAGCCATGACAACATGGGCGTCGTGCCTCCACCAATGATCCAGACGGTGAAGAAGACAATGAGGAGGGTGGTCGTGAACATCATCTGGCGAGCGTAGGATGCCGTGTCTCGGATGGCCAGTGCAAATGCCATCGCTCCCCTGAGGCCTGCAGGGACCAAAGAGGAAGCTCTCCTGTCATAAGGATAAATAACGGTGTGTCCCCAGATCCACTGCTGCCACTTGGGGCTAATAAATTGTATCTGCTTATGCTTCAGGAGTCAAGTTGTTTTATACAGAAAAGAACTTTAAAGGAATAGGATTTCCTCCAATTTGAAGTTGTCTTTTGCAAAATGCCCAAATGCAATGAGAAAAACAATGTACCGCTTTGTATAGCACATTTTAGAATAATAACACGCTTTTATTACTGAAATAATTCTCCTGCTAATAACATGAACCAAAAAGAAATACAAATAAGAAATAATCATACAAGCTCTCTAAGTCTGTGAACCAAGCACTACCCAAGCACTATACAGTCATTATAAACTTAAGAAGCAGGCTAGGTGTGAGTATGTGAAATGCACAAAACAGCCCAGCACTTCCTTAGCAAAGCCAGGCAGAGAAGTAACAGTATAACCTGATCTATATCAGGAGTTGGTGACGTTTTCTGTAAAGTGTCAGATACTATTTTAGGCTTTGTGGGCCAAGAGGAAAAAACCAAGGATGTTATGTAGGTACTAACAAACATAAAAGAGAGAAAACAAATTTCCACAAAATTTTATTGACAAAAACCAAGAGTATAATAAGTACTGTAAGTATAATATATAAGTACCATGTTATAAAACTATAATAGTAAGTAATAATAATAATAATGAGTTCAATTTATCGTAATCCAGGTCTACTAGTGAAAAGAATGGAATTCTTCTAGGGGTGGGAGATTTCAGTTAATTGGGTTTCAAAGTTAGTGTCCCCTGTCATCAAATAGGTTGCAAATATTCATCTGTAAAAGCCATTCTTAGCCCGTGGGGTAGATGAAAACAGGCAGCAACCAAATTTGCTGACTCCTGATCTACAGCCACATTTTTATGTTCTAGAGCTTCTCTTTCTAAGCTCTTTTGTTCCTTCCCCATACCATGCTCCTAATTTGTTCTACAGTAAAGACTTAATCCATGGTCTTTAATAGCTATCTAGTACAAATTCCTATTCACCATGGGTAAGACTGTGTGTATATTATGAGAATGAAAAATTAATAGTATATTTATTCACATATTTTCCCACCTTTTCCAATAATTTCACAATTTCATTAGCCTGAGAACTTCACAACAATTCACTAAAGAAGAGTGATTCAGTAAAATGTACATTAAAAAACAGAGCAAAGTTGATGTTCTGTATTAATCTGTCCTAGTCAAATATTGACACACATCTAGACCACCCTACAGCCAGCTACGACACCACTTAATATTTAAACCTTTAAATGGATGTTGTCTCAAAGAAGAAAACCTGAGGGCCAGAGAGAGACAACGTGTGCTCCATTCTTCTTTATTAGGTAAACACTGTAAGCAATATGAAGGTGAAACCTCAGGTATTTCTTTCACAGCCTTGAAGAATGAGCTCCCTCTGAAAGCCAGGTTTCTCCCCGCAGAAAACAATTTTGATAGGAGATATCTTTAAACAGCTCCGTGTACTTCTCAGTCTTTTAGCACAGAAGATAATGAACACACTTAAAGAAGGTTTATCTAGGTGACTGAGCTATCTCCAATTCATCTTTCTCTTTTCCACTGGCATTTTTCTAATATGTATGGACGATCCGGTCTGTCATTGCCCTCCTCAGAAACCTCTAATGTTTCCCAGCTGCTCTTGGATAAAAGCCCAACTCTTTGGCATGGCATTGGAGCTTCTCCGTGGTCTAGACTCCAGCAGTGATTCTCGAAGTGTGGTCCTCAAACCAGCTGCAGCAGCAGCAGCCGAGAAGATGTTAGAGATGCAAATTCTCGGGGCTCACCCCGTACCCTCAGAATCACACTCTGGTGGTGGGGCCCAGCAATCTGCTTTTAACCGGCCCAACAGGTGAGTCAGATGCAACCTGAAGGCTTGCTCCAGTTTACATGCAATTTCCCTTTCCAACCCCACCCTCGTTCTGCATTATCCCATGTGTCTCACATTTAAACCAGACTGCTACCCTTCCCTGAAGAAGCCACACACAAGCAATGCTTTCCTGCCCTTCCAACCTGCCACCTCCTGAAATGCCACTGCATCCAAGCCCAGTTCGAAGGCTACTCCTTGGCGAAGATGGCCCTGGGCCCTGCTTTTCTTTTGTGCAACTCACCAGCCTCTCTTGGGAGAAACTTAGCTCTTTGTGGACTGTGAGCTCCTGGAAGGAGGTGGGTTTCTGTATCCTCCACAACCCTGAAGCGTGACTTATATAACGAGGATGCTCAACAAACGTGTGTCATAGTGAAAGGAAATCATTAGGGCGGGCTGTGTACTTAAGTGCAGATGCAAGCAAGGACTAGACAAAGCAACTGCTTTGCTGAGCAGTGCCTGCTGGTGTGATTTCAGTATGACTCTCTGAGGCCTCCAAGAACTACTGCGTGGCAGTAAAGGGCTGCTACTCACTTTGCCTCTTGTACAGCCCCTCCCCCTTCCCGGACAGAGGCACCTTTAAGGGTCACGGTGGCCTTTTGCCTATCTCCTCCCTCTGCTCTACAGAGATGCTCTTACTTGGGGCTCGTCTATAAAGTCGGATGCTTTCCACTCTCACTGCACCATCTACCTCATGCCAATTGCTCTCTCCTTTCTTTATCTCCACATACTTCTTTATTGTCCTTTGTCCCCTCAGTGGCTTCTCCACTCTTCTCAGCTTTATAGTGAAGAGGAAGCATTTGGGAGACAGTGTAAGTCAAGCAGAACTATCACAGCTGTTACCTTCCAGTTTGGGGTTCATCTTGCTAATGTGAGTATATTTTATTTCTTTTACTCCATAGAAAGTTAATAAAACTCATTTTATTTACATTTTTTTTTTTACCTGAAAACATCATCATGTGTTGAAAATTCCAGCCAATCTTGTGCCTTCTGCCCAAGTTGAGGAAGAAGGAGAGCGGGTAGATGTGTGCAGCTCTGCCCAGGAAGATGGCAACCTGGCCGCCAGGTGGAGGTTAAGGGCCCAACAGGTTTCCAGGATGGCACTTTCACACAACCTGTGACTGAGCAGAGAATTTTAGGAATGCCATGACACCTTGCTGTGATCAGGAGAGTTGCACAGAGAAGGCAGGCTGTCTCATTTCCCGCCAAACAAGGCTCAGCAGCAAGTGGGACTCCACTGGCCAATTTTCCCAACCTCCTGGCTCACAGAGACAATTTTTGGCCTGTTAAACACACTGTTGTAACTTCTTGATTTGATTAAACTGACAACGGACCAAGTCTCCGACCTACCTAAAAATGAGTCCAGAAATAAGCTAAGGTGCCGTGGCTGGGGTGGGGAGTTAAGAGAAGCAAAGAGCGTGCTAGACTCTATTGGAAGAAAAAAAAATCACAAGAAGAAAAAATTACTAACCCCTGAGTCAGACTATAAAGAGAAAGCTTGCTGGGTGAGCTCGAAAGCTTTGGTTGGAAGTAAACATCAGGGGTTTGTATGACCAGGAAGATCCTACAAATAAGAGGTGTGGAAACTTACAGTATTCCTACCATGATGACATATTCATATTCCTCACAAGGATCAGCCTGGGGAGATTTCTCTGCCTAAGTGGCTAACATATCTTTGGGGAGGTAAGAGATGGAAAAGGAGGAGTGTGGAAGAGGAACTCTTACTGTGCAAACCAAAGAATTCAGGGAAACCGGTCATTCGTCACTTGCTGAGTTTAGAACAGAGCCCAGCAGAGAGATGCACACTGCCCTGGTCATAGGAGGAAACCACTGTGGGAGCCAGAGGAACAGGGAGCTTCCGTTTCGACCAGCTGCCGGAGCTGCAGCTGTTTCGGACAGAAGCGAGGGCGGGACTATCTTCTGCCTTCTCTAGGATAAAATACTAACTACTTTTCTTCTTTTATCGCTCTCTTTTTTTCCCCTTTTTGCTATTGTTTTGTCTTCTTTTTAACAGAAGGAAAGAGGTCGTGCTTATAACATTCTATCCCAGGAGCCACGCATAAGTCCGCAAGTGGAAGCGGCCTTCAGGATTCACAGAGGCCCCGGCTCCCCCTTGAACAAGGCCCCGGCGCTGTGAACAAGGCAGCACTCTCACTGTCTCTCACAGGATACCGCGCTAAGAATACAAATCGAAATGACATGCCAGGTCTTTCTTAAGAATAAAAACACTGATCCGCTGGATCTTTAGCTCTTGGTCTGTTGAGTGTGTAAATCTAAGAAATGAGCCCCAGTTGAAGCAGATAATACTCTCACTGGCAGGATTCTGGCGTGGCATTAGGCCACTGCCGCTCTCTAGCTGCTTGGTGAGTAGCATTTATACCTGCACAATAAATGAGAAGCCCAGAAGAGAAAAATACTCCCTTTTGGGGGGCCAGCATCCCAAGATCTAAGGATACCCATGAGACCTCAGAAAAGGCAAAAGGGAATAACCAGCAATAGTGGACTCCTGCTCAGAATTTGGAACACCAGGCTGAGCTGAACTGCTATAGTTCCAAGGCCCAGAAGAGTTCACTTGAACGAAAACAATAGGATCTGAGGCCAACCGAGCAAAGCCCTCAGCTGTCCACGCACTGCTGGGCATTCGTATCTCTCCTCACTTGAGAGGAGTCAACCCCCAAAACTGTGTCTCTCTTCCAAAAACTGCTCTCACGATGGGACTAAATCAAAGAACCCAGTATTTCTCCATTTTATCTTCCCTTCCTCTCCATTTCTGGTTTTTTTTTTTTGGGTTAAAGAAAAGAGTCACCATGCGGAAGCTTGGGTGAAAGCGTGCACACTGCCTGCAGGCTGCCCTGGGCGGCGAGAGGAAGGGCTGCTTGCAACCACGTGCAGCTGAGAGCAAGAGACACAGAACCTTCAGGTCTTCCAAACGGGGAACCTCCTGGATTGGAATTCACGTGGCAATGAGAAAAAAACAATTTGGGGGACTGATACGGGTTGCCGATTGTTAGCTCTGCTAGGAAGGGCGCTTTAAAAAACAAACTACCACCTGCCAATCACCAGTGTAACAGAAAGGCCACCTTACACAGAAAATGCAGAAAGGGCAACCCTAGAATCAACACCGGTCCTTGAAATCAAATACACTTAGCTTCGTATTTACCACTTCAGCCTTCTTTTCCTCATCATAAAAACACCATGAACCTGTGCTGGCTTCGTCACCTCGCCACCAAACCAGAAGTTATTGTTGTTACAGCTTCCGCAGCAGTGGTCGTCGTCTTTCTGTGTAGAAAATGGGGGAACCAAAAAAAGGATACAAAAGCTCCAATGATGAAAACGGGGCTGAAAACGTGCTTCTGGAAGGTAAACAGCGCCAGGCCCATGTAGGAGAAGATGAAGTTCTCTGCCAGGAAGTGTAACACCTCAAAGAGCTGCACGAAAAGGGAAAAGGAAGCCGTAAACCCTGTGGGTCCCCTCCCTTGTATTCGCAGGTCACTTGTGGGGACACAGGCCTCTCCCTCACCTGCTTCGTTCGACTTCTTGATTCCACCGACAGATTGTTGTAGGTGTAATGAGCTTGTGTGATTCCACAGAAGAGGACAGCTACAACGCCTGGCAAAAGAGTTTTAAAAAAAAAAAAAATCAATGGAGGGAAAAAAAGAAGCAGAAAAAAATCCTCCCTGAAACAAAAAGTTAAGGTAGGCAAGCCCAGCATATCCAACTTCCTGAAAGTTTTTGAAAGTTTCCTATTATTGAAAGCTCCCTCTGCCCACACTTCTCGTATCAACCTTTGCTTCTCCCAACCCTGCCCTCCTTCAAAGCCAAGGCCCCTGATTTCCCCCTTGTTCCAGTTTTAAGAGCATTCTCTCCCCTCTTCTACACTCCTACTGACTTGGCCATCTCTATGTGGCATTTAGCATTCATTCCCTCAAAGAGACGGTGAAGTGTGCGCCCATCACACACTTTCGTCATATTCCTCTCTGTTCACTGAACGAATGAGTTTAATTTCAAACCAATGCTTTATATTTTTGCATGGTCCAAGGCTACAGACAAAATGGATCCAGAGTACTAGTCCAATTATCCTGGCCCTGATAATCTGGATTTCTGGTTAACGGTGACTATTTTGTTGTGTAAGACAATTAACACACCTGGGACTTTGCCTATATATTTACAGATGATTGTCAAGTTTTAAAGGAAGTGAGGCATATAAAGATATGCTGCAATGTTTTGAAAAGACGATAAAAAGGACTTCCGAAGTACCTGGATTATGTATAGTAACTGTACTTGGGTTTTCTAATAGAAAAATCCAATGATTCATTTTTTTTAATGAGGGAATGTGAGGAACTAAAACCACATGATCACATCACACTAATAATCTACGAAACGGGCGCCATAAAAACATCATAGTATTGAAAAGCAATGATTAAACAGACCAGAAACAAAACAAGGAAAAATCGTGCTCACACTCATCTGAGTAGAAGCAAAATTACCTTTAGAAGGATCTATATTTTGCTTGTTATTGCTGACGCGGGTTTGTAAAATAACGAAGCGATACTGTTTGTTTGTAAAATAGCGAAGCAATCCAGGGGAGGATACAAGAAAGGTGTTAATGTATTCAGTAACTTTTGCAGCTAAGTATCTACTTACAGTTCGAATGAGTACTCAAAGATGTGACTAAGTTTGAAACAACAAAGCTTATCCTTTACAAACTAGGTAGCTCTGGGAAACTAAATTATTCATAAGGCAGGACACCAGCCTTGCTCAGCAGTCCTCCGCATGGACACTCCGTGAGTGGTTTATCAACCCCGGGCAGCAGCTACTTAAGAATTCTTCGCTGCCCTCAAGCTCCCACAGCCTCCGCCACAGTGAGGGGAAGGGTGGCCAAGGGCAGAGGAAACCCACCGGTGAACCCACAGGCTTCTGCCAAGAGGAAGGTGCTCCACGACATCAGGAAGAAGAGGGCCGTCTCCAGCAGGGGGAAGCAGTGCAGCTTGGTAAACTTGGTCACGTCAGCCCCTGTCAAGGAACTGTCTCCAGCAACAAGCATCAGGGTCACCGAGGACCACACTCTCTTAGCGCAGGACCCCTCCCTAAGGGCGACCCTTTCTTTCCCTTCAGCTCTTCCTTTGGGGCCCCAGAGCCGCTGCTTGGCTCTTAAAGTAAAGAAAATGAAGCTTCCCAGTAGAATAGAGGTCTCCAAGGGCTGGTAGAGGGCAGGATATAGGGATCACATTGTTTAACGGGCACACACTTTCTGTTGGGGATGACGAAGAAGGTTCGGGAAACAGCGGGGATGGTTACACAACATTGTGGATGCACCTAAGGCCGCTGACTTGTACACTTGAAATGGTTAAAATGGCAAATTTTATGTTTATGTATACTTTACCAAAATTTCAAAAAAATAATAATGTAACGTAACAAAAACCAACGAATCGTACACTTCAAGTGGGTGAATTGTATGGTATGTGAATTTCATCTCAAGAAAGCTGTTTTTTAAAATCTAGCTTTCTACAGAAACTGGAAAGGGGCTTTCTGTGCTCCTTGCAATGGCCACGTTTCTGAGAGGCACAGTCAAGGCCTGAGGTGTGACTGGCAGGTTAGCTCTGGCAGTGCTGGGAGTGCCTCAGGCAGGCCTGGGAAGATGAGGTGCGGCAACTCTGACCTCTGTGGGCCACTGAGGCCTGAGTCCACAGCAGGTGCCTAATGCATGCATGAGGGAGCGAGGGAGGGAGGAAGGCACAATGCCAGGGGCAACTACAAAGTGCTGGTGCCACCTTTTGGGATCGGCAATTCCCCTCCTAACAGTGCCATTCCATGGCAGGCCAGCTTACAACCATCTCGTGAGTGCTTTCAATGAGCAGTATAAATCCCCAGCACATCAAAGGGCCCTGATGAAGAAAGCAGTCTAAATCTGCACAGCCCAATACGGTAGCCGCTAGCCACATGTGGCTACTTGACACTTAAAATGTGGCTAGTCTGAATTAAGATGTGCTGTAAGAGCAAAATACACACCATATTTCCAAGATTTAGTACAAAAGTTGAATGAATAAAATCTCATTAATAATTTGTATAAGTTTTGTTAATAATTTGTGTATCAACTCCAGGCTGAAATGATGGGGCTCCCATTACAGCTGTATTGGACACTAGTGATCTAAATGCCATTGAAAGAAGATATGATGAAGGACTGAGCACACCTGTGGAAGTCTTGCCTGCTCATTCTGCACTTTGCTTTTTATGTTGCTTGGTTGGTTGGTTGGTCTTTAAGTCAACATTGTGCAGTCCTTGGCTTAAGGAAGGCCACCTTGCTGTAATTCCCCCAGATAGTCCCTGGCTAGTTACGGCCACGTTAGCCCCATATGGCCTGGAACAGTGGACAACAGCAGTCAGGCTGGGGCTAAAGTACTTCACAGCCTGCTTCCTCCCAGCCTCCTGAGAGGTGGTCCCTGATTCCCAGCCTCCTCCTGGCTCTTCCACTCTTTCCGCCCCACCCCATCCCCCCAAAAAAACTGACGCTTCCCCCAAGCTCCTATCTCCAACAGGTTTATAGGAAGGACAGAAAACACAAAGGTGAGGACAGAGCTAAGCCAAGAGCTACACTCTCACACATTTTCTCAAACTCTTAGCTAGGCCATCGACTGTCATGTTTCGCCAAAGGGTGACATTTCAGGAGCCCCCAGCCCCCCGTGGAACAATTAATTTAAGATTCATTTCTGAAAGGAAGAACTGAGAACTTTCTTTTCCCAAGTGCAATGCCACATAGTCATACTTAGGCAGGGGCAGAAACTACAAAAAGGATATTAGAGCAGTCACAACACCAGTCACGGCTCCCATGGTAAAAGAGCCACTAAATATACCTAGAAAAATGCCAACTGACTTAAAAAAGGCAGCAGCATCAAAGGCGTGAGTGTTCAGCCCCGCTGGCTGGTAGGCAACAATAGACCTGGAGTTTAAAGAGAGAGTTAAAAAACACTAAGCTGGTTTTACACCATGGTACTTACAAATATCGACAAACATAGGTATCTACACTCTGCAGAGGACTCCCCATGGTGCATTCGTTTAATTTAATCTTCAGTCACCACGTTATGATGGTATCGGCATTCCAATCGCTGCCGACTGGACAAAGCAACATAACTTTATCAACTAAGTTGATAAACCTCATTTAGAAAAGCACCCAATTCAAAATTTAACACTTTTGAGACGGGCCTCTGATTTTAGCCCAGAGCATTCAGGAAGCCAGAGTCTCTCTTCCCAGGCAGAAATATTGTTACTTACGAGGACAGTACAATGGCAACAGCATCATTTAGGACACTTTCTCCAAACAGAAGTGCATAAAGGTCCACATCTGCATGCAATTCATTAAATATCGCCAGTACAGTCACTAAAACATGGGCCAAAAGCATACACATTAGTTGCGGTTTCTGACTTTAAGCCACTGATAACAAATTCATAGAAGCAATTCTTATCTTTGGTGGGACAGGGTGGTTTGGGAGACAGTAAGGGAGTCAAAGATGGGTCGTCTGTCTATGGCAGAAATGAAAATGGCAATCTTCCTAATCTTAATGATATGATGCTTGATTCTAATAACACCGTGCTCTCCACTGTAATCCCGTCACACTTTGAAAACACTTCTATTACAGAACTTAAAAAATAATCACAATTAATGTGACTTGGCTCTACTGGTGGGTTGAAATCTCTTTGAAGGCAGAAACCCTATTTTATTTTTTATCTTATTGAAGTATAGTTGATTTACAAAGTTATGTTAGTTTCAGATTACAGCAAAGTGATTCAGATATATATATATATATATATATATATATATATATATATATATATATATATCTGAATACACACACACACACACACACATTCTTTTTCGTATTCTTTTCCATTATGGTTTATCACAGGATATTGAATATAGTTCCCTGTGCTATACAGTAGGACCCTGTTGTTTATCCATTCTATTGATACATACAACAGTCTGCATCTGCTAATCCAAAACTCCCACTCCATCCCTCGCCCACCCTCCTCTCCTTTGGCAACCACAAGTCTGTTCTCTATGTCTGTGAGTCTCTTTCTGTTTCATAGATAACGTTCGTTCGCGTCATATTTTAGATTCCACATATAAGTGATATCATATGGTATTTGTCTTTCTCTTTCTGACTTACTTCACTTAGTATGGTAGTCTCTAGGTCCATCCATGTTGCTGCAAAGAAACCCTATTTTATCGATCACTGTGCTCCAGCATAGGGTCGGGGCACAGTGAAGGTTTAATAAAGGATTATGAAATAATGGAAGTCTTCACTTATAACAGAGTATACATAATTACACTTCTCACAGTTTTCACATTTCATAAACATTTAAAAATCAGCTATTTTTGATTAGGAACCAACACGGCGAAGTAGAAGGACGTGCTCTCACTCCCTCTTGTGAGAACACCGGAATCACAACTGGCTGCTGGACAATCATCCACAGAAAGACACTGGAACTCACCAAAAAAGATACCCCACATCCAAAGACAAAGGAGAAGCCACAATGAGATGGTAGGAGGGGTGCAATCACAATAAAATCAAATCCCATAACTGCTGGGTGGGTGACTCACAAACTGGAGAACACTTATACCACAGAAGTCCACCCACTAGAGTGAAGGTTCTAAGCCCCACATCAGGCTTCCCAACCTGGGGGTCTGGCAACGGGAGGAGGAATTCATAGAGAATCAGACTTTGAATGCTAGCGGGATTTGATTGCAGGACTTTGACAGGATTGGGGGAAACAGAGACTGCACTCTTGGAGGGCACACACAAAGTAGTGTGTGCATCGGGACCCAGGGGAAGGAGCAGTGACCCCAGGGGAGACTGAACCAGACCCACCTGCTAGTGTTGGAGGTCTCCTGCAGAGGCGGGGGGGTGTCTGTGGCTCACTGTGAGGACAAGGACACTGGCAGCAGAAGTTTTGGGAAGTACTCCTTGGCGTGAGCCCTCCCAGAGTCTGCCATTAGCCCCACCAAAGAGCCCAGATAGGCTCCAGTGTTGGCTCACCTCAGGGCAAACAACCAACAGGGAGGGAACCCAGCCCCACCCATCAGCAGACAAGCAGATTAAAGTTTTACTGAGCTCTGCCCACCAGAGCAACAGTCAGCTCTACCCACCACCAGTCCCTCCAATCAAGAAGCTTGCACAAGCCTCTTAGATAGCCTCATCCACCAGAGGGCAGACAGCAGAAGCAAGAAGAACTACAATCCTGCAGCCAGTGGAAGGAAAACCACATTCACAGAAAGACAGACAAGATGAAAAGGCAGAGGGCTATGTACCAGATGAAGGAGCAAGATAAAACCCCAGAAAAACAACTAAATGCAGTGGAGATAGGCAATCTTCCAGTAAAAGAATTCAGAATAATGATAGTGAAGATGATCTAGGGCCTCGGAAAAACAATGGAGGCAAAGATCGAGAAGATGCAAGAAATGTTTAACAAAGACCTAGAAGAATTAAAGAACAAACACCTAGAAGAATTAAAGAACAAACAAACAGAGACGAACAATACAATAACTGAAATGAAAACTACACTAGAAGGAATCAATAGCAGAATAACTGAGGCAGAAGAACGGATAAGTGACCTGGAAGACACAATGGTGGAATTCACTGCTGTGGAACAGATTAAAGAAAAAAGAATGAAAAGAAATGAAGACAGCCTAAGAGACCTCTGGAACAACATTAAACACAACAACATTTGCATTATAGGGGTCCCAGAAGGAGAAGAGAGAGAGAAAGGACCCGAGAAAATCTTTGAAGAGATTATAGTCGAAAACTTCCCTAACATGGAAAAGGAAATAGCCACCCAAGTCCAGGACGCACAGAGAGTCCCAGGCAGGATAAACCCAAGGGGAAACACACCGAGACACATAGTAATCAAATTGGCAAAAATTAAAGACAAAGAAAAACCACCGAAAGCAGCAAGGGAAAAATGACAAATAACATACAAGGGAACGCCCATAAGGTTAACAGCTGATTTCTCAGCAGAAACTCTACAAGCCAGAAGAGAGTGGCATGATATACTTAAAGTGATGAAAGGGAAGAACCTACAACCAAGATTACTCTACCCGGCAAGGACCTCATTCAGCTTCGATGGAGAAATCAAAAGCTTTACAGACAAGCAAAAGCTAAGAGAATTCAGCACAACCAAACCAGCTCTACAACAAATGCTAAAGGAACTTCTCTAAGTGGGAAACACAAGAGAACAAAAGGACCTACAAAAACAAACCCAAAACAATTAAGAAAATGGCCATAGGAACATACATATCGATAATTACCTTAAACGTGAATGGAGTAAATGCTCCAACCAAAAGACACAGGCTTGCTGAATGGATACAAAAATAAGACCCCTATACATGCCGTCTACAAGGGACCCACTTCAGACCTAGGGACACATACAGACTGAAAGTGAGGGGATGGAAAAAGATATTCCATGTAAATGGAAATCAAAAGAAAGCTGGAGTAGCAATACTCATATCAGATAAAATAGACTTTAAAATAAAGAATGTTACAAGAGACAAGGAAGGACACTACATAATGATCAAAGGATCAATCCAAGAAGAAGATATACAATTATAAATATATATGCACCCAACATAGGAGCACCTCAATACATAAGGTAACTGCTAACAGCTATAAAAGAGGAAATCGACAGTAACACAATAATAGTGGGGGACTTTTTAACACCTCACTTACACCAATGGACAGATCATCCAAAATGAAAATAAATAAGGAAACAGAAGCTTTAAATGACATAACAGACCAGATAGATTTAATTGATAAAAACTGCAGATTACACTTTCTTCTCAAGTGTGCACGGAACATTCTCCAGGATAAATCACATCTTGGGTCACAAATCAAGCCACAGTAAATTTAAGAAAACTGAAATCATATCAAGCATCTTTTCTGACCACAACACTGTGAGATTAGAAATGAATTACAGGGAAAAAAACGTAAAAAACACAAACACATGGAGGCTAAACAATACGTTACTAAATAACCAAGAGATCACTGAAGAAATCAAAGAGGAAATCAACAAATACCGAGAGACAAATGACAATGAAAACACGACGACCCAAAACCTATGGGATGCAGCAAAAGCAGTTCTAAGAGGGAAGTTTATAGCTATACAAGCCTATCTCAAGAAACAAGAAAAATCTCAAATAAACAATCTAACCTTACACCTACAGGAACTAGAGAAAGAAGAACAAACAAAACCCAAAGCTAGTAGAAGGAAAGAAATCATAAAGATCAGAGCAGAAATAAATGAAATAGAAACAAAGAAAACAATAGCAAAGATCAATAAAACTAAAAGCTGGTTCTTTGAGAAGATAAACAAAACTGATAAACCATTAGTCAGACTCATCAAGAAAAAGAGGGAGAGGACTCAAATCAATAAAATTAGAAATGAAAAACAGGAAGTTACAACAGACACCGCAGAAATACAAAGCATCCTAAGAGACTACTACAAGCAACTCTATGCCAATAAAATGGACAACCTGGAAGAAATGGACAAATTCTTAGAAAGGTATAACCTTCCAAGACTGAACCAGGAAGAAATAGAAAATATGAAGAGACCAATCACAAGTAATGAAATTGAAACTGTGATTAAAAATGTTCCAATAAAAACAAAAGTCCAGGACTGGATGGCTTCACAGGTGAATCCTATCAAACATTTAGAGAAGAGTTAACACCCATCCTTCTCAAACTCTTCCAAAAAATTGCAGAGGAAGGAACACTCCCAAACTCATTCTATGAGGCCACCTTCACCCTGATACCAAAACCAGACAAAGATGTCACAAAGAAAGAAAACTACAGACCAATATCACTGATGAATATAGATGCAAAAAGCCTCAACAAAATACTAGCAAACAGAATCCAACAACACATTAAAACGATCATACACCATGATCCAGTGGGATTTATCCCAGGGATGCAACGATTCTTCAATATACGCAAATCAATCAATGTGATATACCATATTAACAAACTGAAGAATAAAAACCATATGATCATCTCAATAGATGCAGAAAAAGCTTTTGACAAAATTCAACACCCATTTATGTATGATAAAAACTCTCCAGAAAGTGGGTATAGAGGGAACCTACCTCAACATAATAAAGGCCATATATGACAAACCCACAGCAAACATCATTCTCAATGGTGAAAAACTGAAAGCATTTCCTCTAAGATCAGGGACAAGACAAGGATGCCCACTCTCGCCACTATTATTCAACATAGTTTTGGAAGTCCTAGCCACGGCAATCAGAGCAGAAAAAGAAATAAAAGGAATACAAATTGGAAAAGAAGAAGTAAAACTGTCACTGTTTGCAGATGACATGATACTGTACATAGAGAATCCTAAAGATGCCACCAGAAAACTACTAGAGCTAATCAATCAATTTGGTAAAGCTGCAGGATACAAAATTAATGCACAGAAATCTCTTGCATTCCCATACACTAATGATGAAAAATCTGAAAGAGAAATTAAAGAAACACTCCCCTCTACCACTGCAACAAAAAGAATAAAATACCTAGGAATAAACCTACCTAGGGAGACAAAAGACCTGTATGCAGAAAACTATAAGACACTGATGACAGAAATTAAAGATGATACCAACAGATGGAGAGGTATACCATGTTCTTGGATTGGAAGAATCAATATTGTGAAAATGACTAAACTACCCAAAGCAATCTACAGATTAAATGCAATCCCTATCAAATTACCAATGGCATTTTTTTACGGAACTAGAACAAAAAAATCTTAAAATTTGTATGGAAACACAGAAGACCCCGAATAGCCAAAGCAGTCTTGAGGGGAAAAAAGGGAGCTGGAGGAATCAGACTCCCTGACTTCAGACTATACTACAAAGCTACAGTAATCAAGACACTATGGTACTGACAGAAAAACAGAAACATAGATCAATGGAACAAGATAGAAAGCCCAGAGATAAACCTACGCACCTATGGTCAACTAATCCATGACAAAGGAGGCAAGGATATACAATGGAGAAAAGACAGTCTCTTCAATAAGTGGTGCTGGGAAAACTGGACAGCTACATGTAAAAGAATGAAATCAGAACACTCCCTAACACCGTACACAAAAATAAACTCAAAATGGATTAGAGACCTAAATGTAAGACCAGACACTATAAAACTCTTAGAGGAAAACATAGGCAGAACAGTCTTTGACATAAATCACAGCAAGATCTCTTTTGACCCACCTCCTAGAGAAATGGAAATAAAAACAAAAGTAAACAAACGGGACCTAATGAATCTTAAAAGCTTTTGCACAGCAAAGGAAACCATAAACAAGACGAAAAGACAACCCTCAGAATGGGAGAAAATATTTGCAGACGAATCAACGGACAAAGGATTAATCTCCAAAATACATAAACAGCTCATGCAGCTCAATATGAAAACAACAAACAACCCAATTCAAAAATGGACAGAAGACCTAAATAAACATTTCTCCAAAGAAGACATACAGATGGTCAAGAAGCACATGAAAAGCTGCTCAACATCACTAATCATTAGAGAAATGCAAATCAAAACTACAATGAGGTTATCAGCTCACCCCAGTTAAAATGGGCATCATCAGAAAATCTACAAACAACAAATGCTGGAGAGGGTGTGGAGAAAAGGGAACCCTCTTGCACTGTTGGTGGGAATGTAAGTTGATACAGCCACTATGGAGAACAGTATGGAGGTTCCTTAAAAAACTAAAAATAGAATTACCGTATGATCCAGCAATCCCACTACTGGGCATGTACCCAGAGAAAACCATAATTCAAAAAGACACATGCACCCCAATGTTCACTGCAGCACTACTTACAATAGCCAGGTCATGGAAGCAACCTAAATGCCCATCGACAGACGAATGGATAAAGACGATGTGGTATATATGTACAATGGACTATTACTCAGCCATAAAAAGGAACGAAATTGGGTCATTTGCAGAGACGTGGATGGATCTAGAGACTGTCATACAGAGTGAAGTAAGTCAGAAAGAGAAAAACAAATATCGTATATTAATGCATATATGTGGAACCTAGAAAATGGTACAGATGAACTGGTTTGCAGGACAGAAATTGAGACACAGATGTAGAGAACAAAGGTATGGACACAAAGGGGGGAAAGCGGCAGGGGGGTGGGGATGGTGGTGTGATGAATTGGGCAATTGGGATTGACATGTATACACTGATGTGTATAAAATTGATGACTAATAAGGACCTGCTGTATAAAAAAAATTAAATTAAATTAAAAATTTTTTTTTAAAAATCAGCTATTTTCCAGACCAGCAGCTCTCATACTTTTGATCTCAGGACTCCTTTAAACCCTTAGAAAATTTTGAGGCTCCAAAGAGCTTTAGTTTTGTGGGCTATAGGTATCAATATTTACTGTATTGAACAAAACAAAAAATTCAATATTTATTCATTTAAATTACTAGTAAAACCATTATATGTTAACATATTTTTAATGAAAAATAATTATATTTTCCAAAAAAAAAATAGTGAGAAGAGAGCCACTGTTTTACATTTTCTCAGATCTCTTTAACATCTGAAGTAATGGAAGATAGATGGTTCTCATATCTGTTTCTGCATTCGATCAACAGAGAGTCAGTATCACACATTATACAGCCCCTGGAAAACTCCAGTCAATGGTACACTTGTGAAAGAACGTAAGTTAAAAAGACAAATGATGTACTACTATTATTATTAGATCAGTTTTGACTTTATGGACCCACCTGAAAGGGCTTTGGAGTTTCTCAACTTCAGTTCTACTGATATTCGGGGCCATATAACTCTGTCGTGGGGGCTGTCCTGTGCATCGTAAGACAGTTTAGCAGCATCCCTGACCTCTACCCACAAGATACCAGTAGCACTGCACATTCTCCCCTGCCAAGTTGTGACAACTAAAAATGTCTCCAGACATTGCCAAATGTCTGCTGGGCGGGGGTTGGGGGGAGGGGTGTGGCGCAGAATCACCCCCGGTTGAGAACCACTGCTCTAAATGTATACATGCAGGCGGGGTTCTCTTTCAACACTCACACCCAACTACCTTCTGCTTTGTTAGTTTCTGCCATAAGGACCTGAAAAACTAAACTCACTTCTTCAGCTTCCCTTGTGGTGAGTGCCACTTTTGCTGCCTGGAAGAGGGTGGAGACTGGACGCAGTGCAGTCATCTTGCCTCCATGGGGCAACTAAGGTGTGTCTGAAACCCAAGGGTATTGCCCTAGAAAGACTGAGTGCCTGGATGCCTGACTGTAGTGGCAGCCATGGCACCAGCTCGGAGCCGTTAGCCAAGATAAATAGCTCTCTGTTTAAGCTAGTATTAGCCAGATTTTTCTGTTATTTGCAGCCAAACGCATTACTAACTGATACTATTAGAAAACAAAACCAAACAAATATTTAGCACTATTATAAGCCAACCACTCTTGTAACCATCATCCAGTTCAAGAAATGGAACTTTGCCAGCCCCCACAGAAGCCCCCCACAGTATGTACCATCCCAATCTCAAGCCCCTTCCTTCACTCAAAAGTAACCAGTAACCTGATTTATAGGAATCATTTCCTTGCATTTCCTTATAGTTTGACCACCAATGTATACTCCTTGACACTATCATTCGGGGTTTACCCATTTTCAAATTGATTGTTTTAATACTTTACATCTCTTTTTCTCCATGGGTTCCCCCTCCATTCCTTTCTGTCAGCTCTCTTTTCATAACGTCCTATTGTGTAGTCCTCTCATTTCGGAATTTTCCAATCCTGATGTATACAGTTCTTTTATAACTTCTATCATTTTCTTAACTTCCTTTAGCTTCTGTTGGAATGTTAATAAAGTTTCATCTGCTTTGGGACCCTCTTCTTCTGGTATGACTTCATTATCTGTAACTTTATTATTCATAGGGGTTATCCCCATTTTTTCTTATATTTACATGAAGTTCAACCTCAATCCGTTTCTGCTGCCCATATTAAGTGAGGTGGGTAGGGGGTAGAAGGCCCAGAACAGCTTTTCCAGTTTCATGGCTCTAGGGCTCCCTCTTCTGGTTTTACATTGAAGTATTAAAAATACGGCCCAGAGGCGTAGCCACCCGGAGGTGTAGCCAATACTCAGATCTACTTCCTCTGGCCTTCTCCACCATTACTATCTGAGCTTTCTCCTTTAATGCCCCATCAATCAAGGTCTGTGGTCCGAGCAGGTCATTTTTAGGGAGTGGTTCTGTCCTTGCAGAGCGATCTTCTACAAGGGATTTCCTGAGAGGTCTGAGGGCCCAGGTCTCTCCAGCAGCCTCACACCTCCTCCAGTCTCCTTGCCCTCACCCACAAATTAGAGCCTGAAAAGCCTCCTCCCAGTATTAACTGCTGTTATCCAATACGACCATAAAATTCTTTACTCCCAGTGGGGATCCCTCCTTTTGAGTGTGAATACTTGTGGGAAATTTCTAGGTTCCCTGACAATCAAGATGACCAGCAGCCCCCTCTTTCCTTTGCTTCCTCCAGCGCAGCGCAGCTGCTGTTCTTATCCCTAAGCCTCACTGCTACAGGTAGTTTGACCCCACCAGTTGATAACTGGGGATTCATGGAGATACTCTGTCAGCTAGTTGAGTCTGTGTTTTCTTTTTTGCTGTCTTGCTTTCTCTATTTTTGTTAGGGATTAAGGGAGATTCTGAAACTACTTCCCATCACACCTTTCTTTTCAAAAAGTTTAACTCATTTACTGAGAGTAAACAAAAAATAACTTGGATTTGAAAAATGTCAACTATATCATGAGGCTGCTTCAGATAATCGTAAATCTAGGCAATAAAACCACTACTCTAAGCTTTCAGATGCTAACCAGACATCAACAGGGATGGCATCACCAGCAGGCATACTTCCTAAAGGACAGACATGTCATCTGTATAAAGCAAGACGCAAACAAGGTCACTCTCTTTCTTCCACCCTTGAAAACAGTTTATCAAGTTACACAACAGGAAAAATCTTTAGGGATTAGACTAAAAAAAGTTCCTGTTTTCTCGCTTATTTATTACATGAACGATATGTGTGGCTCCTTACATAAAACCTGTGACGGTTAATTTTACTCGTCAACTTGACTGGACCATGCGGTGCCCAGATATTCGATTAAACATTATTCTGGATGTGTCTGTGAGGTTCTGGATGAGATTCACATTTGAATCAGTAGACTGAGTAAAGCAGATGGCCCCCCTCAATGAGGGTGGGACTCATGTGGTCTGTTGAAGGTTTCACTAGAACAAAAAGGCAGAGTAAGGGAGAATTCACTTTCTCTGCCTGTCTTTGGACCCAGACTGGAACTACAGCATTGGCTCTCCTGGTTCTCAAGCCTTTGCACTGCAGATCTTGAGACCTCTTAGCCTCCATAATCACATGAGCCAATTCCTTACAATCAAGCAGTCAATCAATATGTCCCTTTCCCTCTCCCCCTCACACACACATATGTCTCCTATTTATTCTGTTTCTTTGAAGAAACCTGACTAATACAAAACCTCTACTCTTAGTTTATCATTATATGACACAAGAATTGTCTTGTTTTGAACCCAATGCTGAAGAAAAATTAACAATGATAATAATAACAATTATTAAGGTCTTACCGGGAAGCAGGCACTATGCTAAACATTCTACAATCTCATTTAGTCCTCATAAAAACCCTAGGAAGGTAGTAGTATCATATCTCCCAACTTAGAGATGAGAAAACAGGCCGTGTGTGGTGGGTTGCTTTCTGCTGCGGTAACAAACTTCCCAAAATCTCAGTGGTCAAACGCGAGAGAAATTTTATCTATTACTCATACAGTACGTCCGCTGGGGGTTTGCACCAGAGGCCTCTATTCACATCAGTCAGTCAGTCACTCAGGGACTCAGGACTGGCGGAGGCTAATCTCAACGAACAGAGCACGGGGCTGGCAGCCCAGGACACCTGGGTCCCAGGACTTTATCAGCGAGGGTTCTGGCAGGAAACAGATGAGTAATTTGAGGAGTGTTTATAAAGGCATTATTTATAGAAGTGTGTAGAGAGCACGGGAGAGGGGGAGGGCAGTACCTGTGGCTGAAAACAGGGAGCTTTTATACCATCCCTAGGCTCAAAGGGTCCAGGGAAGGAGTGGTTGCCAGAACCAGGAGCTGTGTGGAGAGGGTCACCCAACAGGAGCCGTGACCTTTGTTCAAGGGACACAGCCAGCCCACAGGGACCCTGCATGTCCAGCCTCCTCCCAGTCTCCCACTGGTGCTCCCCCTGTGGACAAATCCAATGGGAAAGTAGAAGGCAAAGGAACCTTTGCAATCTTCCATACCAGTCAGCCTCCCAGTGCCAAGAAGAGAGTGGGGAAGGGTGGTGTGGAAATGTGGAGGGGCAAACGGAAGCCGTCCAATAGTGCACAGCAAAGTCCAAAGACAGAGTAAAGCGAAGCCTTGAGTACATGATTTTCAAAAGCTCCTTTAACTTTTAAACACTATTTTCCTAAAATACGACTGTGCCAGTAGTAAAAAATAATAATAATGTGTAGTTAACTCATTTATTTATGACAATAAACACTAGACTAGCTCTGCATAAATAATAATTAACACTTTGTACTGGTCTGAATTTGGCTGTTCTGAATTTCAATTTCTCATTCTCCCTGCCCATCACCTTAAAAAGCAAGGCAGGAAGTCGGCCATGTCCCTCCTGGGCAAGCCTGTGCCCAACCAAGATGAGGACTATGGGTGCGGACAACCAGAAGGTGGTGCGGGGGTGGGGGTAGGAAGGGGGTGACAGACGGGGTGAGTGGCTCCCCCCCACAGCTGGACCCTTGCAATCAGAGAGAACAAGGTCACAACAGCTGTTTCCAACTGGACATGGACTGAGAAATTACAGTTCACTGACTGAAGACTACTGGTACAGGTATCTAAAAAGCGGTGGGAAAAATGAAACAATAGTGGAAAGAGAAAGAAGGAAAAATCAAGAACCTGACTTTGTTCCTTCAACTAACTTTCTCTGAACACTCCACCTGTGTACTAAGGAGTACTTAGCACTTGCGAACGCTCAGCACAAAGCAGCAAGTAATGTTATGTAGAAAATAGACCTGACTCAGGAGCTGTGGGAGCTACTGACTGAAGCAGTAAAGGAAGAATAACCAGGCAGGTGGCAGATTTGACCTCAGTCTCGAAGACTAAGCAAAAGACGGACCAGCCTGGGTGGTGCAACTAGAGAATTACTCTCTGACAGCACAGATCGCAGCTTTTGAAACCTGTGAGTGGGTCTGATTGACTCGAGGGGTGTAAAAGTGACAGGATTACAGTGAGAGGAATCACTGCATAATGGTTCACAGGAAGGAAGGGCGCTCATTTTCTCTGGTAGCTGCTTACGAATGTAGCAATACTACAGGTTGGAAACTTATATTTTCTTTCCTGAATTGTGGATCCATTTAAGTAACAGTCCACAAAGATGGCACGTGGCACCCATGACACATAACCACGGAACGGAGAGGGCTGAGATCCCACAAGCCGTGTGGTGTGGCCAAAAAACAAAACAAACAAAGATACATGCACCCCAATGTCCACTGCAGCACTATTTACAATAGCCAAGACATGGAAGCAACCTAAATGCCCATCAACAGAGGAATGGATAAAGAAGATGTGATATACGTGTACACGCACAGGCTGCCCCCATCAACGGGAAGACCAAACACAAGAGCCAAGTACACTGAAATCAGGGACAAGGACTCTTACTCTTTCATCCCAATACCAGAATTTCCGTTTGATGCACCAGGCACAAGAAGTCAATTTGGTCTTATGGTTCCCCTCTAACTCTGCACTTAAAGTTTTTATTTCTTTGGTGGCCCAAGTTCTCAAACAACAGATTTTTAGGAAGCTGGTAAAACACTTTTAATTTACAAAAACTTGTAAGAAAGACTTCCATTAAAAAGCAGTTAAAGTTAATGTCCTGATGTTTAATAAGTTTAAAGTTCCAATTTTCTAGAACTTTCATTTCTATAAAAAACCCTTACTGTGCCAATCTTCACAGGACAAATAAAAAGGGTGTGTCATGGTAAGGCCTTCCATTATTTTCTACCACAGCATGGACACATTAAAGTGAAGTAAACAATTACAAAGATAATCTGGAAAAATAAGCCTTTCTATCCAATTAAATGAAGCGACACTAATGGCTCAGAAAACAGTATCAGTAATCTTTCTGTTACACTAACTCCCCTTTGCTTATTGGTGGTACTAGTAAGATGTCAGTAATAAAGTTATAGATGAGTATAGTTAGTAATATATTTTCAGAGACACTAAACACCTTTCTTAAACTTATATAGAATCATTTCTCAACAGACACACATTTGGAGATGTCACAGACATTGTAGTGTTAGAATAATAAAGCTACTTTTCACAGTGCTTAGGTTAAGTGGTAACCTGTTATTAAACACACACATACACACACACACACACACACACACACACACACACAGGTAAAACAGAGAAATCTCTGCCTGAGTCAGAAGATGTTGATAGAGACCAACATAATCAGCAGATGATATGCTCAACACTTTACATGCATTATCTCATTTAATCTTCACAATAGCCCTTCACAATAGGAAACAGGTACCATTATTCCTACTTCATAAATGAGGAAACTGATGCTCAGGAGATAAAGTGTGCCCAGGCCACCCGGTTAGTGACTGGCAGGGCTAGAACTCAAACCACCACCTGCAACTCCACATCCCACATTCTTTTCACAAACAAGGGTGCTTCAACCAGCCAAGTCTTCAGTATCAATTTACTTAGAGTGTTTGTAAGAAAACAGGGGGGTGAGAGGGACTTCCCTGGTGGCCCAGTGGTTAGGACTTCACGCTTCCACTGCAGGGGGCATGGGTTTGATCCCTGGTCAGGGAACTAAGATCCCACATGCCTCGTGGTGCGGCCAAAAAAAAAAAAGAAAAAAAAATTTAAAATAAAATAGGGGGGGCGGTGAGAGAGATCAATGGTTTTTAATCATCAAGAGTTTTCAGAGCCACACAACTGTCTAGAGCTGTGCTATCCAATGCGGTAGCCACTAGCCACATGTAGCCATTTAAACTTAAATTACTGGGCATAAAATTCAAAAATCAGTTCTTCGGTTGCACTATCACACATTTCAAGTGCTCAACAGCCACACGTAGCTACTGGCTACCATAAAGGATTGGGAAGACTATAGAATATTTCTATCACCACAGAAAGGTCTATTGGGTAGCGCTGATCTAGAGGACCCCCCAAGAGGCATGGTGAAGTGGAGGTGGGGCATGGTGGGAATCTGCATATCTTAGAGATCATTACTGTCCAGAATGTTAGAGGACATCATAGACAATGAAAAGGCCTTTCCATCTGTACTGTAAGAACAAGATCAGCTTTCTCCATAAATTCTTTCCCTGCAATGGCACTCTCAGTGGTTAACACTAGAGGAAAGAATAGCCATAACTACTTTATGTGAACCGATTCAATTATGGGTTCCAACTTGGAGAGGAGAGCTTGTTTGTTTGTTTGTTTTGAGCTGCAGGGGAGGAAGGGTATATAATAATTCCACTTTTAAGAACTGGTTCAACTAACACTTGAAAAATACAAGGTAAGAGATTTATGAATAGGAACCACATCACAGTGTGCAGGAACATTGCACAAAAGGACTTTACAAATTAAATTACATTCACTACAGGTACTGGTGTGCATTTCTACTAAGCAAAGATATTATTTAAACCAAATGATAGGTTTCCTAAAAGAATGCAAAAGCACAACACTGAGAAAAAAGACAGTCTAAGTGTAAAAATTATGACTAAATTAGACATTCTAAAATGAAAGACAAAAAGAGAAATACAGGTGGAAGCAACCCAAGTGCTTGTTGGCAGATGGATGGATAAACAAGATGCGGTACATTCATACAATGGAATATTATTCAGGTTTAAAAGGAAGGAAATTCTGACACATGTTACAACATAGATGAATCTTGAGGACATTATGCTAATGAAATAAGCCAGACACAAAAAGACAACTTCTGATGATTCCACTTATATGAGGTATCTACAGTAGTCAAACTCATAGAGACAGAAAGTAGAATGGTGGTTGCCCAGGACTGGGGGGTGGGGTGGGGGGAGAGTGGGGAGATGTTGCTTAATGCGTATAGAGTTTCAGTTTTGCAAGATGAAAAAATTCTGGAGATTGGTTGCACAACAATGTGAATATACTCAACACTGCTGAACTATACACCTGAAGATGATTAAGATGGTACATTTTATGTTGTTGGGTTTTTTTTACAATAATAAGAAGAAGAAGAAAAGGGAAATGCAGGCCCTTCTTAGAAAAGCCATCTAAGTCTGTTAGACCACTTACTGGTCTCTTCCTCCACTGTTCCATGTTAACACTACAGTCTCCTTACTGTAATGAAAGTTAATGATTGCTCTGAACTTTTTAAGATTTAAATAATAAAACATCATAATGGTAAGGCCAAATATGCAAATACCTGGGTCAGTAGCAGAGATAACTGCTCCAAAAAAGAGACAATCCGTGTAGTAAAATTTATCCGAGAGCTGCCCCACAATCTTCATGAGCTTCACCACACCATACATGAGATTTCTGTAAGAAGGGAAGGTAAACTATGTCAGAAGGGAAAAAAAAAGAAAAGAAAAGAAAACCCACCTAATTGAGTAACCTGGCAAATGAGCAAGCAGAGGAGTACTAGAATACTGCACTTCCAGAGAGGTTTGTGAAAACGTCGGGCAGCTGCTGTGGTTGGACACTTACCAGGAACATGTGCAAATAAGACTTTGGCACCAAGTAATGGTCTGCAGATAATGTCATCTTGCTGAAATATCTGAACACTCCATTTTAAAAAACTGTGCTTATTTACAACTATAAAGTATGATCCTCAATTAGCAACAGTTAGGGCATTTTAAGCAAATGGGTAGTAGGGAAGAAAGGAAGAGAAAGAACCCTGCAAAATGGGTAATGAATTGCTACAAAACTCCCAGGATTCTAAGACAATGCATTTAAAGTCACGTAAATGAGTAGACTGGATGAAGCTGGAGAGAAAAAAAATGGGTTGGCCACAAAGATCCAACTGGTCAACCTTCTCTGCCAATAATTATTTCAAAGAAGGGAAGAGAGGCAAAACTCTTTGAACATCCCATTAAAACATCAGCGTACCCATTGACATATCTGGCTTCTCACTCTTTGCATGGGTTAGGCAGGCCAGCAGCAGCCCTCCTTATACTGTGCAGAATGTGATATGGCCCAAGAAGGACCACCAAGTTAATATTTCAACTTGGCCAGAGCACATTTCCTACAGGACAGCTGACAAATTGGGAGGAGTGAAGAGTGTTAAAAGGCCTAGTACATGTTATTAAGGGTGTGTGTGTGTCTGTGTGTGTGTGTGTGTGTGTGTGTGTGTGTGTGTTGGTAGCAGCTGTAGGGATTAGGGGAATAAAAACAACCACAGAATAAAGAGAAATTAAGAAAATCCCATTTACAACGGCATCGAAAAGAATAAAATGCCAAAAATAAATAGCCACAGAATAGACTCATTGTACCCTACAGCCAACCCCCAATAATAAGATTCTTAAAGGTCAAGACCATATCATTGCTCATCTTTGTACCTTAGGTGTCTAGAACAGTAGATTGACGAAGCTAGAAATTCAAGAACTATTTGCAGAATTGAATCCTTTTGAGAATAAATAGCTATAACTTAGTGTTTGCCTACTGTGTGCCAGACATTGACACTGTTCCAGACACTTAAACAGCTATATTTCAATTCACAGGGATTCTATGATACAGAGTTGATTTGCTCTTTGTTGCTTATCAAAGGCTTCTTTCACCTACCCTTTAAATATTTCTTGAAACTAGACCTTCCTCTCCATTTCCTTCTATCATAAGCTTAGATCTGACTTCTCCGTGGTAGCGTTTTCCCTACAGTCACCAATACCAGTTATCTAACCTGCCACTCTTCAATGGTTTGTCTCTCTTAAAGGACAAAGTCGAAGCCCCTCCTGTTTTGGTGGCATAAAAGGCTCCTGCTTTTATCTCCAGCTTTCCAGCTAATTTTTTTAAATTAACTAAAGTTCACATTTCATTCAGATTTCCTTAGTTTTTACCTAATATCCCTTTTCTGTTCCAGGATTCCATCCAGGATACCACATTACATTTAGTCATCATATCTCTTTTGTCTCCTCTTGGCTGTGACAGTTTCTCAGACTTTGCTTGTTTTTGATGACCTTGGCAGTTGGGGAGGAGTACTGGTCAGGTATTTTGCAGAAGGTGGGACTTGTCTGATTTTCTTTCTCATGATTAGACTGAGGTAATGCGATTTTGGGAGGAAGACACAGCGTAAGTGCCATTCTCATCACAGATATCAAAGGTACAGCGTATCAACATGATTTACCAATTTTGGTGTTAATCTTGATCATCTGGCTGAGGTAGTGTTTGCCAGGTTTCTCCTCTGTAAAGCTACTCTTTCTTCTTCCTTTGCATGCTGTACTCTTTGGAAGGAAGTCACCATGCACAGCCCACAATCAAAGGGGGGAAGGCCCAAGCTTCATCTCCTTGAGGGGGACTGTATCTGCATAAACTATTTGGAATTCTTCTGCACAGATTTGTCACTTCTCCTCCATTTATTTATTCATCCAATCATTTATTTATATCAGTATAGACTCAAATATATTTGTTTTATACTTCGGGTGATGATCCAAAACAATGTTATTTCTTATGTTGTTCTTTAGCCATTAGAGACGGGGGGTGTTTCAGGTTGGCTCTGTGTCCCTTTGACATGCTCCATATCCTTTTTGTTTGTTTCCTGAGCACTTCCTTACTCTCTGACACTATTAGATGCTCCATTGTCATTTTGCATATTTGCTGCCCCAGCCCTAGAATCAGCCATTTCTGCAAGGGGCCCTGGTTCTTTTCATTGAAGAATGCTATTAGAAACTAAGATCTGGGGACTAGGTTTTATTTTATTTCAATGTTAATGAATCTTAATTTCAATTTAAGTAGCCACACGTGGCTCACAGCTACCACACTGGACAATGTAACTCTAGATCTTAATTACAATCATCACAAACATCAAAATACTGGACTCTGGCCGTTGCCAGGGGCTGGGGGGCGGGGGAAATGGGGAGGTGCTGCTCAAAGGGTACAAACTTCCAGTAACAAGATTAATAAGTTTGGGGATCTAATGTACAACACAGTGATTATAGCTAATGATACTGTACCACATACTTGAATGTTGCTAACATGTTCTCACCACAAAAAAAGAAATGGTAACCATGTGACCGGATGAAGGTGGTAGCTAATACTATGGTGGTAATCATTTTGCAATTTATAAATGTGTCAAATCAACACACTGTATACCCTACACTTACACAATGTTATGTGTCAATTATATCTCAATAAAGCTGGGGAAAATATTGGATTCTGTGGACCCATGTGGATCTCATCTCTTTGGAAGTGTGGTAATTTGGTTATATGACAAAGAGTCACTTACCCGATAATGAAGCAGGAAACGGCAGTCCCCAAGAAGGCATAGGCCAGAATAGACCCAAGGTTTCTGAAAAAGTGTCTCTGAATAAAACAAAAAAGCAGGAATCACATTGTGAATTTTGACAGTGGACATCAGA
Source organism: Eschrichtius robustus (assembly GCF_028021215.1). Lineage (NCBI taxonomy): Eukaryota > Metazoa > Chordata > Mammalia > Artiodactyla > Eschrichtiidae > Eschrichtius > Eschrichtius robustus. The sequence goes on from NC_090845.1 coordinate 43,630,549, forward strand.
AACACTACAAGTCTCTAAAAAGTGAAACTTTACTTACTGCTTCCATTATGTTAATTAACAACTGAAGTTACTCCTGAATAATGCTATTTAGCCTTAGAAAATCACGGTTTTAAGATCTCCTTTGTCCTACCAATCAGTGAGCGAGCAAGCAAGGCCTTAGTAAATTTCAGAAAAAACTACTCTGGCTGATTATATTAAATTACATTTTGTGTGTGTGTGTGTGTGAGTATGTGTGTGTAAGTAGACCAATCATTTTCACAGATTTAACCCAAACTATTTTACCCTAGTGATTCAACTAGTCACTTCCAGTTCTGGTGGTACCTTAGAAGAACACTGCAGATGTAAGTTTGAAACTAATAAGCTATGAAAGTGCTAAGGAGCTTTCTGGTTAACTCAGCATCAGAGGCGTCTTCTGACATTCATCTGAATTAATCTTTGTGGAGCCTGGGAAAGAGGGAAAATAGAGATAGGTGTGGAGAAACAAGAAACAGGTAGTTCATCTAAGATGGGCAAATTTATAAGTATGTACACACACACACACACACACACACACACACACATATGAATTTACTTCTCATAAATCATTGGGCCTGTGGATATTCTGATGGGGAAAATCCCTGTTCTTGGGACCCTGAGACATGATCCTTACTTCTCAAGGCATAAAGCTGTTCACACTGGACAATCATAACTATTTAACAAAAACAGACAAACGAAATCCCCTAAACACCCTAATTAAACAGGAACCAGGAACACTTTATCTAGAAATTTTAAAAGGCAGGAGTGCCCCAGCATGTGAGCCAAGCACCATCAGGGAAAGAGAGGGCACAGAAGAAGCACTCAGCCTGGATCAAGCAGCCATCACCAAGTCTGATCAGACAAAGGGCTGCAGGCGACCATTGGCCTGCATTCCAGACAGAGGACCTAAGACCTTGGCTTCAGCCTTCCCCAATGCCTGCCCCTCTCTGAGGCTGTGAAGAAGGCATCAAAGAATCCCTAGTGCCCCTAAACCACCTGCTCAGAACAGAATCCTTCAAGGGCTTCCCACACTGACAGTCATCAAATGAAGGTACCGCCTGTACATATTATAGACACATTAGGTTTGCCTCCTAAATCAGTCATTGTCCTCAGCCTTTTTTAAATGCTAATGCATTTATATGCCACTGTTTTGAAAAAAAAATTAGACTTCAAAAAAAAAAAAAAAACCAACAACTGTGACCTACTTGCCTTTAAAAGCTCCACCGAGTGCTTAAACCAAGGAGGGAGTGCATCAAGGACAAGACATGAGACCAATGAAACCCATGCGAAGTATCCAGGAGCAAAATTTTAATCCTAGATGTGCTTTCCCTTGCCACTCGGCTTTCTTTTGGGTAATCATTCCTATGGTTGGTTTGAATATATTAAGTAAATTTGTATTTATGATATTAGCCAAAGCAGAAAATTAGAAATGTAAATCTACCACCAAAAATGCATTCATGATATATTCTAAAATCACACACACACACACACACACACACACACACACACACACACACACATTACCCATCCCATTCATATCTGTTGATATGAACTGGAATTTTATTGCACCTTGAAAAGGTATAACATGCCACTTATTTGTATATTATTACACCTAGTATTTCATCATATACTTCATAGTTTACAAAGTACTTTCACATATTAGCTCATCCAACTCTCACAACAACCTCATCGTGAAGGTGTTTTTTGGACCATTTTATATGAGAGACAACTAAGGCTCAAAAGTGTGATGTGAGCTGCCTGAAGTCACATGTCTACCAAACCGCAGCACCAGAACTGGAAAGCAAGTCTTCTGACCCCAAGGCATTGCACTCTCACCACACAAGATGCCCTTCTTGATTCCCACCACATCCTTTTAGGGAAGAAGGACGGGAGGTGTCTAGTGGAATCCCGTATCTTTCATCATCTTCTTATTTGGCCTTAACAGTTCACAGTCACGTGTGGTTCACATGGCCATGACTGGTTCAGTCTCTCCCTTCTTTTCCCTTTCCATTATAGAATGGCAAAAAGAAACAAAAGGAGATGACATGCCCTGGTAAAGCCTTTGAGAATATAAACCTAAAACAGATCAGGATGAGAAGGTTTGCATTCAATGAAAATCCACCTGGCATCCCAATTCCTAGTTGTACCATTCTAAGCCTTACATTCCTACTCCTTGGGAAACCTTATCATCGCCCATTCCCCTGACAAATTTGAACATGGTGTGTGTGTACTGGGGGAAATTCACAAAACATGAAAGCTTCTATAGGTGAATTCTTTCCCTGCCAACGCCCTCTAAGCAAACTGAGTGGTAGCACAAAATCAAAGCTAAGGCCATGGTACATTTTTCAAGTTAGAAAAATGAAGGCCCATGTCTGAATGACAACTACATGTACATAGGTCAAAGGGTATGAATCTGTTTACATACCAGAGGTTAAATTGTGAAACACTTATTACACATTTAATCAGAGATGGCAACCACATAAGTACCAACTATTTAGGTGCCTGATTAAAAAGGGAAGAGACTAAACTAAGAGCTAATAATAACCTTTAAGACTAGCATTTCAAAAACAACTTAAATTGGTTAACCGGCAAAGCCTGTTATTTGTTTTTCTTCTGAGAAAATGAAGCTGACAAAGGGAAGGCTCTGCAAACACTAAGGTTTTTTTTTAGCCATTAGAGTGGCTCTCACAACCAATGGTTTGGTTTCATTTTAAATCAACTATGACCTTGCTTATACATTAGGATTAGTTATTTAAAATACCAAATTATTCATCACCCATTTGATCTTAAGAGCAGCTCCCAAACTCTTTATTTAGATAAAGAATAACATTATTTATACCTGTAAGATCATCTACCATTTGTTACATGTCAATAGCTGACATATAGATTCAGATTACTTTGGCAACCTCATAAATAAGTCAGAAAAAGGATACTTTTTTGGTACAGAAAACCTATATCTGGAAAGAATGTAACACAGAGGAACAACCCTAGGCCCTCCAGTCAGACAGACAGGCATAACCTTGACTCAGTCCTGCACCACCTACATAACCTCAAACGTCACTTAATCGTTCTCAATTTGGCTTCATCATCAGTAAAATGCAGGACATTCTCTACATGTCTGTGAGTGTCCAGATGTGCGTTGGGCTGGTGTGCAGAAACACAGCCTCCTGCTCCTCAAGCATCCATTGTGGAGAGGGGACTTAAGTTCCATCCCTCCTCCCTTGAAGGTGATGCAGTAAGAAGGGGCCATGTGATCTCTGAAGGGGGAGACTGGCTTGACCCTGACTTGTAGCCTTGACTCTCTTACGAAAAGTGGGGGAGTGCTCTTGCTCCTGTGGCCTCCATGCTATGAGCAAAAGAGGCAGCCTTTGGCAGGCCCAGCAATTTCTAGGATCTCTCCATTTCAGCCTCCCTATCTGTGACTGTGACCGACTTGGTGGCTAAAGGGCATCTGTCTTCAATTCATGAGGTCGGCAGTAAGGAGTCCCATTACCAAGGGCTAAACTATATCATCCAAGATGCGTCACCAGGGACTTTGGGTCATAAATTGATCATTCAGTTGCCAGTTAGCTCCTTGTGTCTGTTTATAAATGAGTTGGAAACCTGGGGGAGAGGGGTGTGAGGTAATCTACCACCCTCACATTCTTAGAGTTTCTGTGATGATCAGAAATAACGTATATAAAAACCGAAATAAAGGATATATGCAAAGTTCTTTATATCATATGCTCCATAAATAACTATATTTGCGTGGGTTGGGAAGAGTTTAAAAACCTTCTGAAAACTGAAGAGTTGCTTTGACAGAAGAACCAGCCTGATGGGCAGGCACCCTCTCATAAAATGAGTTGGGACTGTTCCCTCCTCTATGTTCTGAAAGATTTTGTGTAGGACTCATTATTTCTTCCTTAAATGCTAAATAGAATTCACCAGTGAAGCCATCTGGGCTTGTATAAAGGTTTTTAACTATGAACTCAGTTTATTTCATTAATATAGGGCTGTTCAAGTTTTCCATCTCTTCTTGGGTCAGTTTTGGTAATTTGGGCCTTTCGAGAAATTTGTCTATTTCACCTGGGTTGTCAAATTTATTGGTACAAAGTTGTTCATATTATTCTCTTATTGTCCTTTTAATGTATGAAGGGTCTATACTGATGTCCCCTCTTTCATTCCTGATATAGGTAATTTGTTTCTTTCCTCTTTTTTTCACCTTGACTGACCTATCTAGAGGTTTATCAACTTTGAAGGCATTCTCTACTTCCTAAGGATGTTACTGAGTTTTATTGGCAGCCAAGATCTCTCTTCTCCAGGCTCACTGAAAAGGTTTCCTTTAGTCCCCTTTCAGAAAGACAGCTGAAACAAGGTCCTTGGCTGTTATCTGAAGTAGGCCTTTTTGGAGGCTAAATTTTCACAGAATAGTCCCACAGTGGGGAGGAAGGGAGCCACTCACAGTATTTATAAAGGTATTTGGTATTTTAAATATCTAGGGGCTTAGGCCCAACCTTGCTGCTGAACACAATGACCCTCCCTCAATAATGATAGATTTTTTTTTAACTTTTTACTTTGGAGTAATTATAGATTTACAGAAGCTGCAAAAATAGTGCAGAGAGGTCCCATGGTACCTTCACACATTTTCCACCACTGGTTATATCTCACATAATTGTAGTGCAATATCAAAACCAGGAAACTGACATTGGTACAATGTGTGTGCATAGTTCTATGTCATTTTATCACATGTGTAGATTCTTGTAACCACCACTGCAATCAAGATGCAGAACTGTTCCACTGCCATGAAGATTTCCCTCATGCTACCCACTTTATAGTCACAGCCACCCCCTCCCCTTCTCATCCCCACCATCCCTAACCCCTGGCAGCCAATAATTTGTTCTCCATCCCTATAATTTTGTCATTTCTAGAATGCTATATAAATGAAACCATATAGTATGTGACCTTTTGAGATTGGATTTTTTTCACTCAGCATAATGCCTTTGAGATCCATCCAGGCTGTTTTGTGTATCAATAGTTTGTTCCATTTTATTGCTGAGTAGTATCCATGGTACGGATGCTTGTTTAACCATTCACCTATTGTAGGACATTTTGTTTGTTTCCAGTTTGGGGCTATTACAAATAAAGTTGTTATGAACAACCATGTACAGTTTTTGGTATAAACAGAAGTCTTCATTTCTCTGGGATAAATCCTCAGAAATAAAATCGCTGGGTCATATGGTAATTTCAACTTTAGTTTTATAAGAAACTGCAAACATGTTTTCCAGAGTGGCCATACCGTTTTACATTCCCACCAGCAATGGATGAGAGTTCCAGACTTTAAAACAGAAATGAGTCACTGATGATGAGTCAACTGTAGTCTCTTGAGTGGGTACAGAACACAGTAATAAGCAATCTGAGAGAAGGAAAAAAACTAGAATATTGTGCAGGAAAATTAAAGCAGAGATTCCCATGCTTTAAGAAATACTGGCAAAAATTCCTTACCTTCTTTAAACTATATCCAGCATGGAAAATAATTGGAGGCAGCAGAATGTTGAAAAAGACCTCTGGATCAAATGTTACCTAAAAGTTTAAAAAGAAAAAAAGCCAATTTTTTGTTGAATACCAATCGGTGCCATAATATTTGCTTAATATTTTAAGCCACTGACTAAAGTTTGAATATTTAAAACAAATGACATCAATGTGAAAAAATCACAGAGTCAGCACAGTAGAGAAGCCACAGCTCCCATGAGCACTGGCCTGTTCTTCTCCACACGGCACTTCTGCCTTCTACTCTTGGTGTGTTGTTGAATATGTATTAAGACACAACAATTCAGTGCAATTTTGAGAACTCACAGAAAGCTTCTGGTCAATGTTCTTCAACAAGAAATGAAAACATCTTGATTTTTATCAAACCTTTATAAAGGTTCAACTACAATAAAAGATGCAGGCATGATTCTTTATTAATTTCCTGTACCCTACCACATAATGATTTATAGACATAATCTTACTGAATTTAAGTCTCTTTTGAGTGACCAGCCATTTGTGATACGTAATGTGGACTAGATCAAAGTCTCCAGTGGTGCTAGTGATTTCCTGAATATCAACATAAATTCATCAACTCTAAGGGGACTAAAACTACCTGTAGGCAATCAGGGAAATCACTCTGAAACTATCAGCAAAGCCCTATCACATCCAGAAAAGAATTAAACATTCTACAAAGCCTCCTCACCTTTTTAAAGAATTTGTTCACATTGGTAGATTAACTGGCTCTTATTTCAATTAATTATTTTAAATCTCCATTCTAATTATTAAATGTAAACAGCCATTAGTGTGGTATTACACTGGGTATCCTTCTCAGTTGCATTTAATTTCACAAATGTTTATGGAAATCCCATGCATTCTTATGAAGGGTTGAGAGCCAAGAGTTCGCTAGGACCCGCCCTTAGGGACAGAGAGAAGATGGGCATGTTGAACGCTCCAGGTTGAGAATAATTTTCTTTAAGGATTATGGCAGATCCTGAGAACAATAATAATTTAATTTTTGGAGCACAGGCTACACTCTTTGACTGCAAGCTTTCACATATTAAAGGGGTCTCCCACAACTTGGATCCCCAGACTTTATACGGAAGCCCTCCTGCTGATAAGCCCGGGTGTATAAGGTACTAGAATGTATGTGGATAAATACAGATCTTGTGCTTATCCTGGAAATCACCCAAGTGAAGTGAAGAGATATATAATCCCTTTTCCTGTGGAGTATTTTAGCTACCCCCAACATTAAATGAAAAACAACATGTGGACTCAAATTCTAAGACAACAAGACATTTTTCCTCTGAAGATTCATTAAGCCTTTGGCATCAATCACCAATGAGAGTGGGAAACTCAATAAATGTTTGTAGAATATGGTAAAATAACCACGAAGAAGTAAGAATAACACTTCTGAACACTGATTATTAACAAGCTAAAAGAAAAATAAGAAACCAATCTTAATTTAAGAAAGAAACAATCTCATCCCTAAACCATAACGAGAGTAAGAGAAATAATCAAAAAGAGATGGGAGTTGGAGAGAGGAGCTGAGTGGGATGTACGAACCCACTGCACCACTGGTGGCCCACATCAGTCTGACAAAGCTAAAAGGCTCAAGTTCAAATCTGGTTCCTTCTCATCACAGTCCAAAAGCTTCCTAGCCAAACTGACAGCCAGGAATGTTACTGATGTTCCAGGAGTGTGAAAAGATTTCTGTTCACAAAGTTGAGACAGAATCGGAAAATCAAAAACCACGTCAGGACCAAAGTGGCTGAGTGGCCCGAGCTCACCTTCCTCAGCATGTCGTTCTGCTCTACACTGTTGACTTTGCCAGGGCTGATTTCTCCTTTCAGGGTGTATTCGAAGAACTTCCCACTGACATTCACTAATAAGGTGCTGAAGGCCCTGTCTTCCTGAGTGCAGCTGAGTGACTTGTCGTGACCACTGGTGGCAGTGGTGCCGTACCTCAGGATCACCCCGACGATGAGCCCTGAAACAGAGTGGAAGAAAACATCAGGCCTGTGGAAGGACACAGAGAGCGTGGGAACAATGGCAACGACTAAGAAACTCTGAAGTAACCTTAGAGACCAGGTAGATGATGTGTATTTTAGGGACAACTACACAGTCCTTCAAAAGGGTTAAGAATCCATCTATTCTGGCTTGAGTCCCTCAGCCACCAAGAGGACAAGGTAGGACAGTACCTTTCGGGATTATGACAGTACTCCGAGTACTCTGAACCACTGAGCATGTCTCATTTCTCAGGTTTTTGCTGGAGGAAGATGGGGTGATAAGAGGCAAAGTTTTTTTCTGCCTAGCACAGCACAAAGCAGAACCACTGAGCTCTTTGATTTGCACCAGCAGTATCCCTCAGGCCATCCGCCAGCGAGGACAAGGCCTCGGGAATGTCTAGTTGTTACAAATGCAATTTGTTTTGCCACACACTAGAGGAAGGGAAAAAAAGAAAAGAAATGCTTTTGCTGAGGTCATTTCAAGTATTGGGTATCATGGAGAAAATAATTACATCCCTTAGGGAGCTAAACAGCACAGTGCCAATTTTCGCAGTCATGATTCAGGGACTGGAGAGCTGGCTTCTTGGGGCTATGCCATTGACACAGCTAGCATAATTAGCTGCAAGTCTTTCCGTCTCATTCTGTTCTTAGCAGGGTTTTCCCTTTAGGAGGAAAAAAAACCAGCAAAATTGGGTGTAAGCATTTAATTCCATGAGTTATGAAGAAATGTTGCTCCCCTGGTCCTGGACATGAGTCACATGCCCAAGTAAAAGTGAGTGAAATGTGGAAAAAAAGAAAACATAAATAACCACCAGACACTTTCCACAATTCTCTCCTAGGTGGAAAACTTCCGACTTCTCTCTATATTCAGTTCTTTGCTAGCAATATTAAGAGAGAGAATGGTAAAATGCTCCCCCATCTCATTTTGCCATTAATGGAGAAAGTTATATGAGAAAAAGAAAGAAAATGTTTATTATATCCTATGTATAATGTTCTACAATGTCTCTTATCACCAAGACATATGAGAACTCACAAGACATTGTTGAAGAACAAATAATATATAAAATCCAGAAAGATATAGTTTTTTAAGCCAAACTCTGTGCTCTGTGTCTGTATTGCTTTATTATTGTTGTGGTGGTTGTTGTTGTTAAAGACCTGTACTAACATACTTGAACTTTGTTGACTTTTGTGAAAAAATAAAGTTGTAAAATTTTACTACAAATTAAAAATGAGGTTCTTGATAATCTCAATTTGAGAGCTTGGTCTCTGCCCTCTGGAAGGTACACACATGGTTTACATTTGGCAGCCAATCAAATAGACTGGGGTCCTGAGCAGTCTCTTTTTCTGGCTTGGCTGTGCCAACTCTCAGGGAAATTTGTCATACGAGGTGCCCATAAGGGGCCTTTGTCATCCTCACCTTCGTTGTGTCAACCTGTACAACGAAGGTCCTTTACTCTCTTAGACTATTTTGGGGAGTAAACTTTCTAGATCTTGTGAAGGCTGCATCCTTTGCACTCTCTTGTGGGGACGCCTCTAGCGTGTTATTGATTTGTGTCACTACTAACATATATCTCATCAAGGGCCAGATGATGGATCCTTTAAATTGGGGAAACGTCTAAATTGGTGAATTTTTAGAGTGCTCTCATAAACAGCCATTTTATTGGTACGTATGAAAAAACAAATTAGAAGGTGGTAAAAAAAAAAATAGCTAACCTAAGAACTCCCTCAGTTTAAAACAAAACAAAACAAAACAAAACAAAAAAACCAGTTTGGGAAGCCTCATTTGTGGTCTCAACCTACCCTCAATGGGTCTTACAGATGCTAATGAACAGGAGATTAATTGTTAGTTAGGTTGATTAACAGGAAGATAAGAACCTGAGAGAAAGTCTATAGATTTCTTTCCAAAAAGGTGAAAATTTTAAAGGGACTCGTCCCAAAAGGATAAAAATCTTTAGATGGTTATTAAGAAATGGGATAAATAAAACAGATGTTAATGGGATTAAAACAAAAGGTTTTGATACAACACTACCTAAGGTTGGATGGGCCAAAGGGACCCCCTATGGTCCCCAACATTAAAGGGCCCCAAACAAGTCCACTCCATTTACCCCAGTTAAATATATATATGCTTTTTACCCAATTGTAACCCGATTTTTACCCAATGTGTAACAAGGCCTCTTGACAAAATTAATGATGGCTAAACATCTTGAGATAGTAGGTCATACATTTAACTCTATATAGAATTAACTGTAATAGTGCAACTCTAGATGTGGGAAGAGGCAACAAAGGAAAACATCCCCTGGATCATACCAGACTAGTAAAACAGAAGATCCAGAGAATTTTAGGTTATTAACAGGGCCTAATCCAAAATTTAGCACACTGAGTGGCCTGTCAACACAATCCTCATCTGACCTAGGAATGAGCCTTCTTAGCACCTTGGGACAAATTGGTCAAGAAATGCTTCCCAAACCTTGGTCTAATTTACGACCAAGAGGAGGCGCTGTGGAAAAAAAAAAACGTTGCCTGCCATTCCAGGAAACAAAGAATATTGCCGGCCATCAGCCGCCAATGTAACCACACCCCCCAACCCAAGGTGTGCCCTGGGGAGAATTCAGATGGAGAAAAACATGATATGCACATAGATAGTTAAAATGCATATCAAAGGAATAATTTCAATGAGCCAGACTCTTGCATCTTCGCAGACATAGAAAAGTGCTAAATTCATTAACTTGAGAGGTCTGGTTTTTGTGATTAGCGGTAATCTTTTGATGTTCGACTACACATTTGGGTTTTTTTTCCTGCAAAAACTCCTATATATCCTGGCTCCTCCCTTACCTGTTTGGAACAGATCCTCCGAGCTATCTGAGAGGCTGTTTCCTGGGCTGTATAGTACTCAGTAAGGTCCCTGAATAAAACACGGTTTTCTTCAGTTAACAGTGTCTTCATCAGGAAAGCAAAATAAGTCATTTACAAAAGGCTATCCTTCTCCCAAATCAATAGCTGCTTTACATAATTCACTGTTTCTTTTCTGTACTAGCCTCATTATTTGCAGAGCTAACTAAAAAAATAAACCACAATAGCACAGGGTCTTCACAATGACAACTATTCTAACAATAGAGGAGTTGTGATACTGTGATTTATAATAAGAAATATATATTTGGTCTTTGTCCCAGTTTCCTGGTACAGAGCTCCTAAAACCCCCGGAATCTCTTAAGTGCTAAGTGTCTTTTTGTATGCTAATGAGATGACTGGTGGCTGGGGGTTCCCGGATTAGCCTCAGAATGAGGGCTGGTTGCCAGGGGAACCAACCAGGTGATTAGAGAGTTGGAACTTTTTAAATTATTTATTTATTTATTTAGGCTGCGCAGGGTCTTCATTGTGGCATGCGGGATCTTTTTAGTTGCGGCATGAGGACTTCCTAGTTGCGACATGCAGACTCTTAGTTGTGGCATGCGAGCTCTTAGTTGCAGCATGTATGCGGGATCTAGTTCCCCAACCAGGGATCGAACCTGAGCCCCCTGCACTGGGAGCACGGAGTCTTACCCACTGGATGACCAGGGAAGTCCCGAGAGTTGGAACTTTTAATTCCACCCCACCCCCTGACCTCCATGCAGGGAAGAGGAGCTAGAGGTTAAGTGGATCACTAATGGCCAATGATTTAATTAATCATACCTATGTAATGAAGCCTCAATAAAAATCCCCAAAGTACACAGGTTCAGAGAGGTTCTGGGTTGGTGCACACGTGGAGCACCAGAGAGGGTAGCTCACCTGAAGAGGGCATGGAAGCTCCATGTCCCTTTCCACATACCTTACCTTATACATCTCTTCCATCTGGCGGTTCCTGAGTAATATCCTTTGATAATAAACCAGTAATATAGTAAGTAAATGGGCTTCCTGAGTTCTCTGAGCTATTTTAGCAAATGATCAAAGCTAAGGAGGGGAACATGAGAACCTCTGATTTATAGCCAGTTGGTCAGAAGTTCAGGTGATAACCTGGACTTGTGACTAACCTCTGAAGTGAGAGGGGCAGGGGTCTTAATGAGGCCTGTGGGATCTGATGCTATTTCCAAGTAGATAGTGTCAGAGTTGAGTTAAATTGTGGGATACTCAGTCGGTATCCACTAGAGAGCTGGAGAATGGCTTTGGTGTGAGAAAACTCCCACACATGTGGTCAAAGAAATGTCCAGTGAGAGTACTGAGAGCAGAAGGGAAACAGGAGATTTTTCCTTACAGGAGGCTTTTATTTGCAGACAAATTCCTCAACTACAGGAAATACCCTCGCAGTCCCTCTCCGTAATCATCACCATCATACCTAGAACCATTATTAGATGACGAACGTTAAAAATAATACTACATACTTACAAAATCTTTCCCTCCCTACCCGGGTCCAATGTGCCCACACTAAAGATGTGATGGAGACAGTGAAGGTGATGATGCTGCCCCCTTGTGTTAAAATATGGCAACAAAGCCCCCTCACAGCAAAGATACAGGTTAAAACGTCCTGATTGATAGTTTTGACCAAAAATATACCAAGCAACAGGATTTGCTGCTAATTCAAGGAAGAGTCTGAGTAGCTCCTCAGACATTTAGATTCATATTTATTACCACTGTAGCCCATGGCACAAAAGGACAGTCATTGCTACATTAAGTTCACGTGTGGCATCTTCCACTTCAAGAAAAAATAAGACATTAGGACTGCAGAGGGGTATTTTAGTGAGAATATAACAAAGGCTTGGAAAAAACATGAATGGCACATTTTCATCTTCTAGATGTGGAAGACATCCTCTGACAGGGAACTATAAAGAGGTCATAACTACAAGGAATTAGAATTTGACATTAGGTATTTTTCAAAGCTCAGAAACTTCAGTATTCCCGAAAAAATGATGGAGAGCAACAGAGGCATTAAGGACTTACTTGATCAACATCATAGTGTTCCAGATTACAAAGAGCAATCATCTACTGTGTGTGGGCCAGAAAAATATCACATGTCAGCTGATGAAAAGAGACTCACTGATTTCACAGGTATATGACTAATGCTAGGAAAGAATTCAGTTTTGAACTTTTACAGAAAGCAAATATACATGAAACTCCTTTGACATCTGATGTGGCTTAAAGCAACATGGTGAACTCCAAAGGTGCAAAAATTCAAGACTTTTTCAGTAGAAAAAACTCAAGACTGTTTCAACTTTTGAGTATGAAAAAACTCCTGTATTTGCATATTGTGCTGATGGTATACAACTGCCAACTTTTCTAATGTTTAAAAGAAACACATAGGGCTTCCCTGGTGGCGCAGTGGTTGAGAATCTGCATGCCAATGCAGGGGACACGGGTTCGAGCCCTGGTCTGGGAGGATCCCACATGCCGCGGAGCGACTAGGCCCATGAGCCACAATTGCTGAGCCTGCGCGTCTGGAGCCTGTGCTCCGCAACAAGAGAGGCCGCGATGGTGAGAGGCCCGCGCACCGCGATGAAGAGTGGCCCCCGCTTGCCACAGCTAGAGAAAGCCCTCGCACAGAAACGAAGACCCAACACAGCCATAAATAAATTAATTAATTAATTAAAAAAAAAAAAAGAAACACATAACCAAAAAAAGAACCCTATATACAATTTATGCATGTGCCCATTGGTGGTATGAGGAAGGAACTTAATTATGGACAAAGCATGGTTCAAAAATGCTACGAGGCCATTAAAGGAACTAGCCCCCACTAGTCTGGTGCCAGTTTTTGTGACTCAGGTTGTTGGGAAGACAGTTGAACAAATCGACACTCAGCTGTAATTCTAGACAGCTATCCACCTGCTGCAATATTTAAATGTCTCTATTAATAAGCCTTTGTTAAGGAGCTGGGAACAGGTGCATGGATGTACTATTCTCTAACGAGACTCCACCTTCCCTTATATGAGCTACTGGGAGCAGCTGATCATCAGTCCAGTTTGGCCACTGCTATGGGGATTTTTACAGCACTGCAGGAGTTGTTCTGAGTTCTAAAGTTTCATCTGAAATTCTGAGAAAAGAAAGCGTCCCATTCCACATCCCGTTACACAGTGTTTGAAGAGAGTGATAACTATTTCTAATTGAGCGAATAAAGAGGATGCAATGGATGCCAGCAGTGACAATGATTTTTCAGGTTTGGGGGTCATTTAAGCGACTCTGGTTTTAAGAATGTATGTTACAGCCTTTTCAATATCCTTTTCTACTTGTTCTATTACTTATTATGCAGCTGTGCTATTCATTGATATATTCGTTTCAAGGAGAATTCATTTAAAATATTTTTGTTACTTGTTTTGAATATGTAATGAAATACTTTTTAAAAACAATTTTATTGAGGTACAATTTACATACCATAAAATTCCCCGTTTTAAGTGTACAATTCAATGATTTTATTATATTCACAGAGTTGTGCAATTATCACAATCTAATTTAGAACATTTCCTTTTGCAGTCACTCTCTGTTTCCCACTCCCAGCCCCAGGCAACTGATCTATTTTCTGCCTCTATAGATTTGCCTTTTCTGGACATTTCATATAAATGGAATCATACAATATGTACTCTTTTGTGTCTGGCTTCTTTGTCTTAGCATACTGTTTTCAAGACTCACCCAGTGTGGAAGAAAGGTATTAGTACTTCATTACTTTTTATTGTTGAATAGTATTCCATTGTATGGATATACCATATTTTGTTTATCCATTCACCAGCTGATGAGCATTTGCGTTGGTTCCACTTTTCTGCTATTATGAATAATGAACATTTGCATACAAGTCTGTATGGACATATGTTTTCATTTCTCTAGAGTTGAAACCTAGGAGCAGAACTGCTGTGTCATATGGTAAATCTATGTTTACTACTTTAAGATCTGTCCAACTGTTTTCCATTTGGGAAACTGTATGCCATTTTATACAATTTATATCCCCACCAGCAAAGTATGAGAGTTACAGTTTGTTTACATGCTCTACAACACTTGTTATTGTCTTTTGATTGTATCTATTTTAGAGAGTGTTAAGTGATATCTCACTATAGTTTTAATTTGCATTTCCCTAATGCCTAATGATGTCAAGCATACTTTTATGTGCTTATGAGTCATTTGTATATCTTCTTTGGTGAAATGTCCATTAATTCAAATCTTTTGCCATGTTTAAATTGGACTGTCTTATTGAATTGTAAGAGATCTTGATGTACTGTGATACAAGTTCCTTATTGAATATATGATTTGAAAATATTTTCTTCCAGTCTGTGGCTTGTTTTTTCTTTTCTTTCTTATTTTAAACTTCCTTGATACTGTCTTCTTCAATTTTTTCTTACTTTTTAAATTGCCTTAACAATAAAATAGACATTTTCCTTTGGGAAAAAAGTCTTTGAATTTTTAGATTTTATTTTTTATTGAGGTAACATTGGTTAATAACATCATATAAAAGTTTCATGGGTACAACATTATATTTCTACTTCTGTATACACTACGGCATAGATTCATTTAAGCACCACCATGATCAGGATACCAAACAGTTCTATCACTTCCAAGAAAACTCCCTTGTACTATATCCCTTGACAGTTACACCTTCACCCTATCTATAACGCCAGGAACCACTGATTTGTTTCCTATTACTAGAGTTTTGTCTTTTCAAGGTTAAAAAGAGTCATATAGTATGTGACCTTTTGAGACTGGCTTCCCTTGCTCAGCCAAACACCTTTGAGATTCACCCAAATATGAATTAACACTTCATTCCTTTTTACTGTTGAGTAGTATTCCATTGTGAGAATACACTACCATTTGTTTATCCACTCACCTGTTGAGGGACATCTGGTTTGTTTTCAGCTTTTGGCTATCACAAATAAGGCTGCTATGAACATCCATAAAACAGGGTTTTATGTGAACATGTTTTCAATTCTCTAGGGCAAGTACCCAGAGTGGGACTGGTCAGTCATTGGGCAAGTGTATGTTTACATTTATAAGAATTGGTCAAATCATTTCCCAGAGTTACTATACCATTTTGCAACAATCTACCCACCACCAAGCAATGTATGAGAGTTCTAGTTGCTTCGAATCTGATAACTCCTGACAATACAACAGAAAATCTGTGAATCGCCAATCAGCCACCCAATGCTATTCTGATAAAGGTTGACTTTAAAGAAATAAACTGAGTCTGTAGCCCTTCAAGACAAATGTTCTGTCTTGCTTCCATCAGTATGTGAGATACTAAAATAGTGAAAATC
Source organism: Eschrichtius robustus (assembly GCF_028021215.1). Taxonomy (NCBI): domain Eukaryota; kingdom Metazoa; phylum Chordata; class Mammalia; order Artiodactyla; family Eschrichtiidae; genus Eschrichtius; species Eschrichtius robustus. Next base: position 43,646,276 of record NC_090845.1, read on the forward strand.
AGGCCCATCAGCCAAGAGTTCAACCTCCAATCCAATGTTCCTCTTCTTCAACAGCTAAAATTCCAAAGATTTGATTAAAACAAACATGGAACAAGTTTATGTGAGTCAAAAAACACCATCATTTCTAAGTAGTTTCCCCAAATATGGAATGTCACAGTTAAGAATAAGAGGAAGAAAATGACTTTAGGTCTTAGATATCTACTTGGGAAAACAAGATATGGAAAAATCATTATATTGTCCCATGAAGTTCTTGGGACACCAGGAACATCTTCTCATCATTGCTGCGCTGCACAGCATTTCTCTATGGGTGACCAGATACCACATACCTTCTGACAGTCTTTACAAAATGGAGATGCCCATTCTAGTATATAATGGAAGAGTGGGAGAGTCTTTCATTGAAAACTAGGAACCAAGGAGGCAGACTTGGACTCGATGACTGAACTTTTTTTTAAATAGATCTTTATTGGATTATAATTGCTTCACAATACTGTCTTAGTTTCTGTTGTACAACAAAGTGAATCAGCCATATGCATATATATATCCCCACATCCTCTCCCTCTTGAGCCTCCCTCCCACCCTCCCTATCCCACCCCTCTAGGTCATCGTAAAGCACTGAGCTGATCTCCCTGTGCTATACTGCTGCTTCCCAACTAGCTAACTATTTTACATTTGGTAGTGTATATATGTCGATGCTATTCTCACTTGGCCCCAGCTTCTCCCTCCCACCCCGTGTCCTCAAGTCCATTCTCTATGTCTACGTCTTTATTCCTGCCTGCCACTAGGTTCATCAGTACCATTTTTTTTTTTAGATTCCATATATATGTGTTAGCATACGGTATTTGTTTTTCTCTTTCTGATTTACTTCACTCTGTATGACAGACTCTAGATCCATCCACCTCACTACAAATAACTCAAGTTCGTTTCTTTTTATGGCTCAGTAATATTCCATTGTATATACGTGCCACATCTTCTTTATCCATTCATCTGGATGACTGAACTTTTAACTAGAGTCCAGTATGGTACCCAAGTATAAACTGATTACACTTGCCTCATTCTAGGAGGGGCCTCTGTTGGCTCAACACCTCCAGGGCCTGGAGAGATTATTTCTGTCTAATCCAGGGCTACAGTCTCAGGAGGCCATTGTTGCCACACACCCAAACCTCACTCTCCAAGCTCTATCCACCTGGCTCCTTTATCTCCCAATTGTTCCAAATTTTGATAACAGAGAGAGTATCACTAATTTAACCCCTCAAATCCCAAGCAATATGGATGACCACTCAAATTCTTAAACATATTTTCTTTAAAATGCTTTTAAAATAAAATTCACAGATTTTGAGAAGATAATGGGAGGCTAGCAGATTCCTGGATAATGTCTAAGGACCTTAAGTCAGGTATTTGAATATTTGATTCTGCCTCATACTCTGACATTTCCCAAAATCAAGGACAGTGTACTTGTGGCTGAATCATCACTCAACACATTTTAATTGCTGTTTTGTGTATTCCCCCTTTAATTAAAACACACTAATCAAGTTCAAGTCAACTGCCAAAGGACTACAAATGTTACTACAGCAGATTATCACACATTTTCCTGACCCGTTTGCCACTCTTTAAAGGTCCAGGACAAGACTTTCAGCTAAACATCAGCTACCTTTTGAAATAAATTAATCAATCTTTCCTCTGAGCCTCTGCCTGGAACTCTCTTCCCACTCTCTGCTCCCTAACCATCTTCACTGGGTTAACTCCTACTCGTCCTTCAAGTCACAATGTAGATATCACTTCTTCCAGGCAGGGAAGCCCTTCCTGATACCTCAGGACTGGGTTGGATTCTCCACAATCAGGGGTGCCCTCACAGACTTCAACATGAAAGAGGCTCCCTGGAATTGTTCAGGGAACAATGTACACAACCATATGTGGCAACCCATCTCATCATGCATTTCCGGAACAGTCTCCAATAGTGACTATGTTATCAGAACAATGATTGCACTGCACTGTGACTGCCATTTAAGTGCCTGTCCCTCATCCCCAGGGCTAATTTTCCTGAAGGCAATGCTCAATGAGTACTCACCACCCATCCCTGCATCTGACTACCACAACCACTCAGTAAACAACAATAGACTACGGAGACATTAGCCAGTAGCCGTGTGTTAACAAGGAATTACCCCATTTGAGTTATAAGAAAAGAGCCTTATTTCTGACGCCTAAGGAAGCAACTACATATTTTCAGCCTCTTACCTGCCATTAAAATCAAGGATGCCCACCTTTATCAGCCTTTATAATTTGGCCCAAATTAATGAATAAAATTCAAGTACTCTCATAGGTTAAAAAACTTCCAATAATTTTGAGGCATATTACAGAACCTACTTCCTAGAAGCCCTGAATTTAAACAACACTGCAAATAAACAAATGCACTAATCACAGTTATCTTAGAGAGCCATGAAACTGGAACACACGATAGTAACTACATTTGCTGCTCTAGTTACTCCAATTACTAAGGGATGGTTGAGTCTTAAACTGAAATACATGCAAACATATAGATATACACAACTGAAAACGGCGGGTTTGGAGAACACATGGTAAAATAAACAAACAAAACAGAGCTTGTGTGTACTTACCTCAATTTTTGATGGTATATTTAAAAAAAAACTATTTAAGAATTCACCTGAATTCAAAGACTAGCAACCAAAATAAACTATCTGCAATGGACTGACTGTGTCCTCTCAAACTCAAAGTCAAACTCTCAAATATATGCTGAAGCCCTAACCCACAAAGTGACTGTATTTGGAGATCAGGCTTTTAGGAGGTAATTAAGGTTAGAGGAGGTCATATGGGTGGGGTCTTAATCCAATAGAATTAGTGGCCTTATAAGAAGAGGAAGAGAGATCTCTCTCTCTGTGCACATGCACAGAGGAAAGGCCAAGTGAGCACACAGTGAAAAGGTGGCTTATCCAACAAGCCAGGAAGAAAGGCCTCACCAGAACCCAACCCTGGTGGCACCCAGATCTCAGACTTCCAGCCTGTGAGAAAATAAATTTCTACTGTTTAAGCCACATAGTCTGTGGTATTTTGTTATGGTAGCCCATACAGACTAGTATACTATCTTTTTGAGAAACTGTAGGTGGCTTCTCTGGACCATCAGCAATACCTCTACAGCTAACTCACATCCCACCTCCCAACCAGGAAACATTTCTTTTACAGATGAGAAGTTAAGCTCTCACTGCTGTAATACAGGGTCCCTAAACCCTACTCCAGAAATGTCTTTTGCTTATTTGTTTTGCTTTTCCCATACCACCATCATGAGTTTTCTTAATCTTCCAAAGGAGACTTACACCATGTTGACCTCCTGACATGAAGTCCCACTTTTGTAGAAAGTATTATCCTACGGCACTAACCAAGAAATTACCACACCTCTGTTCTCCCTGATCAAACCTGATAGGGTCAGACCCACGTTTAATTTTCATTAATGCTTTTAAAACATCACACACTTGGGAAGATCCTGAAAATGTTTAGAAATTTAGTCATAGTCACACAATACATAATTTTTTACTTAGGTGACCAATACAACAATTCAGAAAAGGGGGACAGGACTTCCCTGGTGGCACGGTGGTTAAGAATCCGCCTGCCAACGCAGGGGACACGGGTTTGATCCCTGGTCCAGGAAGATCCCACATGCCGCGGAGCAACTAAGCCCATGCGCCACAACTACTGAGCCTGCGCTCTAGAGCCCACGAGCCACAACTACTGAAGCCCGCATGCTCCAGGGCCCACGTGCCGTAACTACTGAGCCCGTGAGCTGCAACTACTGAAGCCCTAGAGCCCATGTTCCACAACAAGAGAAGCCACCGCAATGAGAAGCCCGCGCACCGCAACGAAGAGTAGCCCCTGCTCGCCACTAGAGAAAGCCTGTGCACAGCAACAAAGACCCAATGAAGCTAAAAATAAATAAAGAAAAGGCGGGGTGGGGGGGGAACAAAGGTTTAAGTTCAAATTGATTAATTACAGATACCAGTAAGATAACTATAAGAAGACTATAGGGCATCCTTTAAAAAATTTTTATTATGAATTATATCAGATACCTAAAAGTAGAAGTATAGTATATATAAGGGATAAAGAATAATATAATTGGGAAGGAATATACAACGGGGTTCAAAGGTACAGGTAATTTTCTGTTTCATAAGCTGGACAGTAAACACAGGTGTTTATTCCATTTTTTATCTGTATATAAGTTATATATAGTATTTCAAATATTTACTATATTTCACAAGAATTTATTAGGACAAGAATGGTCTGCAAGTCATCTACATGGCTTTCACTCAGCTTAATCAACAGTGCATTACCAAGAGGGCTAAGAACCCTTCGTACCCTTCCCAATCAATCCCCCCACTTCCTCCCACTCCACTGCCTGGAAACCACTAACCTCAATCTGGTGTTTATTATGCCCTTAGAGTTTAAATTACAGATATATATATTGTTTAATTTTGCATGTCTTTGAATTATGTATGGTATGAGTTATCCTGGAACTTGCTTTTTTTTCACCCCTCAATATGCTTGTAAGCGTCATCCATATTGACATGTGGCTCTGGTTCATGTGGTCTCGCTGCTATGTAGTATTTCAGCATATGGGTACATTCTCCTTCTGCCTCTCTGTGCCCCTTCCTGGGTAATGCTTCAGATACATTGTCTGGTTCACCAATTCTCTCTTCAGTTCTTTACCCTCTCCATTGGGTTTGTAGTTTCAATGACGATTTTCAATTTCTTGATATTCTATTTGGTTCTTTACCAAATACACCTGACTTTCTGTGTGTTAACAGAACCTGGACTAAGAGTTGAAAACAGTATCTACAATCCTCAGCTCTGCACCCTGTGGCTGCTGCTCACTTATTCCAATCTACGCCATGGAATGGATAACAACACATTATTATAAAAGGCCTACATGTCTCCTCCAAAGGGTAATGGCTAGATAAAGTCTGACCCCCTCACAAAGTCGGGAACACGGTCATCACTCAATAAATGTTTGATGAAAGAATGAGATAATGGAAATCAAAAACTATAATTTGACTACAAATAATATTAACAGATTATACACATAGGGAAGCATCAGTTCCCTAAATTATGAAGATAATGCCTTTTTCCCCTTGCAATTTATGTCTGGGTTTTGGCAGGCAATGAAACAGTATCTGGAAAGATTAGATTTTTGTATTTTTGTTGCAATTTCTTGAGTCATGAAATTGGTGTCTGGGAAGTATCAAAGTCAACACTAATGACACAACAAGAAACACTTCACACCGTATACCCAGCAAAATCCTTTATGTGTTTATGTGATCAGAATAAAATGTAATTACTCACTGGGTTTAATTCAGTCCAGCTGAAAACTATACATTATTTAACAGCCTACTTGATAAAATTATTTTAAAAAAAAACACAGAGTAGAGAAGAAAATCTGATTTTCTACCAGATTTTCTCTGACAGAAAATCTGTTGTTCATCCTTCTAAGAGTTGGTACCAAACAGATATACTCTGCATTCCAAGAGGGGAGGGCTCTGGGCTGGGTGCTGAGGAGACTTTGAGCTGGCTGGGACACAGCACCTCCCCCCCTCAGCCCCCAACCAGCACCCCCCCACACACACACACACACCAGCCCACCCTGGGGACCACATAATTAAAAATGAATTCAGAGGCATAAAAAGGCGGCACAGTGAGGAACAGAATGAATAATTCTTTCAGGTGAAAAAACAGTTCAGGAAAACTTCACAGAAAAGGTGACTTCTCAGTTGGGCCTTTCAAGATGAGTCAGACTTATTTTGATGAAAGAAGAGTGGGGTGTGAACTATATTTCAGAGAAAGCCCTCAGCATGAGGTGGGAAAGTGAACACTGACTAGAGCAGCAAGCCTGGGGAGAAGGGGGAAGGTGGAGACTGAGCATCAAGGAGTGAGGAAGACGGTAAGCCATCTCCTTAAGCCAAGCTCACAAGACAAGACTTTAGCCCACAGGGCCACAGAGACTTCTGGGCGAAGAAGGGGCATGATCTGGCCTGACTTTTGGAAGATACCATAGTAGCAATACAGGGAATTAACTGCTGGAGAGAGAGGCTACAAGAACAAGAACTTCGTCAGGCTTTCCTAAAAACATCTGCCTCTCAGGGGAAAAAGATCAAAATCATTCCTCCAATTAAGAAGATCCCTACATCATCCCATCGGCCTCCACCTCTTTCTTTTGTTCAAGTGCTGGTTATCATTCGGGTTCCCACAAATAGGATCCAGAATGCTCTGAAAAGTTACCCACCCAAACCTACAGATTAAGACAGATTTAGGAGTTACAGAGACAAACCAACCAAATGTAGTTGTAGGGACCTTATTTGCATCTTAAATCAAACTGCAAAAAAAAAAGAGTCAATTGGGGAAATGTGAACTCACCGGATATTTGGCAAATATTATGAAATTACTGTTATTTTTGAAGGGTGATAATGTATTGTGGCTATGTTGTTTAAAGATTCCTTATCTTTTGGAGATGAATGCAAAAATATTTACAAACAAAATTTGGAATTTTGTGTCAGTGACGTGGGGACGGGTAGCCGTGGGGGATACAGATGAAACATGATTGACTATGAGCTGGTAATTAACAACGCTGGGTAATGGGGACATGGGGTTTGGTTTATTATACTTCTCTGTATGTGTGTGTTTTGCACACCACCAAGCAATTCTCCAATACCAGCTGGGTTTCCTATAATTCAACTCAATTCTGACACTATCTACCTAGAGATAGTATCAGATCCCACAGGTTAAGGGCTCAGTCCCACGATACTCCCCCAACCCCACTTCAGGTGCCAATCACAAGTCCAGGTTATTCACCTGTGCTTCTGACCAACTGGCTATAGATCAGTGGCCTCCACAACACCCTCTCTGGGTTGGATTAATTTGCTAGAGAGACTCACAGAACTCAGAGGAACATTTTACTTACTAAGTTACTGGCTTATCATAAAAGGATATAACTCAGAAATAGCCAGATGGAAGGGATGCTTAGGGCAAGGTATGTGGGAAGGGCTGCAGAGCTTCCATGCCCTCTCTGAGCACGACACCCTCCCAGCACCTCCACATGTTCACCTACCCAGAAGCTCTACAACCTTGTCCTTTTGGGTTTTTAATGGAAGCTTCATTATATAGGCATGATTGACTAAATCATTGGCCATTGGTGACTGAACTCAATCTCCAGCCCCGCTCCCCCTCCTCAGAAGTCAGGGGGGTGGGAATGAAAGTCCCACCCCTATAATCACCAGTTGGTTTCCTTGGCAACCAGCGTCCACCCTAAGGTGCTTTCCAAAATCACCTCATTAACATAAACTGAGGTGTGGTTGAAAGGGGCTTGTTATGAATATCAAGATGCCATTCTAGCTCTTATTACTTAGGAAATTCCAAGGCTTTTAGGCTCGGTGCCAGAAACCAAATATATATTTCTTATTATAAATCACACTATCATAATTTTTTGTTATATTGTGGTTTACTGTCTTGACATTTACGTGTTTGAAATTTTCCATAATAAAAACTGAAAAAAGTCATCCACCCAACTTGAAGCTTTAAAGCAATGACTCTAGCAACTATAGTTCTAAGACAGTCTTCTCCCCCATGCTCCAGAACCTTATCCAAATTTCTGCTCCACATCTCCCTAACACCTCTAACTCAATAGGTCCGAGAGGTAATTCTCACTCCTCCCTGTAAACATCGCTTCTCGCCCCCATTCCTTGTCCCTGTGAGACTAGATACCTTCAAGTCATCCTCACCTCATTCATTCACAAGGCAGTCATCTAGTTCTGCACAAGTAGCAACAATTCTTCTCACATAAACTTTTTTTTTGACAACCTCCTCGCCTCCCTGCACCCATCTCATGCTCCTCAGCAGTCCACCTCAAAACCACTGCAAGGATGGCAATTCTAAAATAAACATCTCTGCCAAGCTTTGAGCCTTCTGATGGCTCCTTGCCATCTATAGGACAAAAGTCTCCACTTCTGAGCGAAGCACACTCTGTTGATTTCTTTGTGTTTATCAGGTCCTGAGGTTTTCCTGATACCATCTTAGTGAATCCAGTTCTCACAAAGGCCACGAAACCCATTTTAGAGCTCATTATCTGACTAGTGAGTGGCACAGCCAGTTCACCTCTGACAGCCACAGTCACAACGAGGGATCTCCTGAGGCGGGGTGGCCAGGCAGCCCTTACCAGAAAGCCAGTGTCACCATTCAGCCAGCAACCCCCCAGTTCTATATTCATGCCATGGCCCCCCCGACTGCCCCCACGAGAGATGGGACCCAAGGCTCATATATTCACAGCCGCTGGCTGACTAGATAGGCCAAATGTGGCCACAAAACAGAATTTTGCTCTGTGTGACTAAATGATCTATTTAAGGTGCAAACTCAAACCCAATCAACTGTCCTCCTCCTTAATATCAGAGTGACAGCTCCTAAGCAAAGGAATCCAGATATTAACCATAAAAGGAGGAGAAATTAAGCCACGAAAAAGGATATACTTTCTGGTAAGAATAACAAATAGATGTATGAATCACCTTTATAAAAAGCACTCAAAATAGGTTAGCAAAATTCAAGTGGAGAGTGTTTGGAGAATATGCCAGCCACTGGAGAGCAGAGCCCAAGGTGTCTTTTTCCAATACCATCCACTATGTTGTCTATTTCTTCTTTCCATGTTCCTCTCAGTCACTCAGCCCCAAACTATAGCTTTTTTTTTTTTTTTGCAGAGAGATGAAAAATGTCTCCCTAGCCTCAAAGCATTGATACTAAGTAACACTGAACAGAATGAAGTGAAATCTACAATTGGTGACAATAATCAATTTAATGACAACACACACAACTGGTACCTCTCCGGATTATACATTCAACAAATATTCATTGAGTAGCTTACCACATGCCAGGCACTGGGAGTACAGCATTCAAAAAGAGTGACAAAAATCCTGCCCTCGTAGGGCTTACAGTCTACTGGGGGAAAGAATGTTTTAAAAACAAGATAAATAAGTTAAATAGTACATTGTAAGTACTAGGGAGGAAATAAAGGAGGGAAGGAGCACAGGTGGCGTTGTGGGTGGTCCTGGGGTAAGACAGTGATGCAATATGACAGAGCAAAGAAGAGGTGATAAACCATCCTAAATACAGCAGGTTATCTGCTCTTCTCCTTGCCATTATATTCTCCACCAGTTATGTTTGTCCATGTTTTTAAAAAACAAAATGCCCGTATCTTAATTACTGAAACTAACAAAAAAAAAAACAGTGTTCATCTCATCATTTGACAAACACATATTGAGAACCCACTCTATGTATAAGACTGAAAAGCACTAAAGGGGACAGACCAGAAATAGTACACGATGACTCCTGCCCTCTGAGAGTCCATAATCCAATTGAAGGCAAATTGCAGAAAAGAAAAAAAGCACTGGAGAGAGAATGCATCTATCATCCTTCTAGTTATATTCCAGCAGTGGACACTCATGGTTCTCAGAAAAATCATGAAGCAGTCAAATGCTGTGTGGGCAGGGAGGTCTCCTCACTGTCTATCAGGGTGTAGATGGCAGCCTAGTGTAACAGAAAGGAAAGGCCTGCTACAAAATACACCGTGAAGAATAAGTCAATGGAATATGATGATTAAGAAGATATGACTGAGGCAAAAGGACAAAAGAGAAATAAAAGAAAACACCAAGGCTTTGAGCTTAGGTGGCTGGTAAGATGTGGATACCATTTATAGAAATGAGAATGTTCAGTGGGAAAGCTGGTATTAAAAAATGAAAGGTGCCCATCCTTCTCAAAGGCTTCCAAAAAACTGTGGAGGAAGGAACACTCCCAAACTCATTCTATGAGGCCACCTTCACCCTGATACCAAAACCAGACAAAGATACTACAAAAAAAGAAAATTACAGACCAATATCACTGATGAATATAGATGCAAAAAGCCTCAACAAAATACTAGCAAACAGAATCCAACAACACATTAAAACGATCATACACCATGATCAAGTGGGATTTATCCCAGGGATGTAAGGATTTTTCAAAATATGCAAATCAATCAATTTGATACACCATATTAACAAACTGAAGGATAAAAACCGTATGATCATCTCAATAGATGCAGAAAAAGCTTTTGACAAAATTCAACACCCATGTCTGATAAAAACTCTCCAGAAAGTGGGCATAGAGGGAACCTACCTCAACATAATAAAGGCCATATATGACATACCCACAGCAAACATCATTCTCAATGGTGAAAAACTGAAAGCATTTCCTCTAAGATCAGGGACAAAACAAGGATGCCCACTCTCGCCACTATTATTCAACATAGTTTTGGAAGTCCTAGCCACGGCAATCAGAGAAGAAAAAGAAATAAAAGGAATACAAATTGGAAAAGAAGAAGTAAAACTGTCACTGTTTGCAGATGACATGATACTGTACATAGAGAATCCTAAAGATGCCACCAGAAAACTACTAGAGCTAATCAATGAATTTGGTAAAGTTGCAGGATACAAAATTAATGCACAGAAATCTCTTGCATTCCTATACACTAATGATGAAAAATCTGAAAGAGAAATTAAAGAAACACTCCCCTTTACCACTGCAACAATAAGAATAAAATACCTAGGAATAAACCTACCTAGGGAGACAAAAGACCTGTATGCAGAAAACTATAAGAAACTGATGAAAGAAATTAAAGATGATACCAACAGATGGAGAGGTATACCATGTTCTTGGATTGGAAGAATCAATATTGTGAAAATGACTATACTACCCAAAGCAATCTACAGATTCAAAGCAATCCCTATCAAATTACCAATGGCATTTTTTTATGGAACTAGAACAAAAAATCTTAAAATTTGTATGGAGACACAAAAGACCCCGAATAGCCAAAGCAGTCTTGAGGGAAAAAAACGGAGCTGGAGGAATCAGACTCCCTGACTTCAGACTATACTACAAAGCTACAGTAATCAAGACAATATGGTACTGGCACAAAAACAGAAACATAGATCAATGGAACAAGATAGAAAGCCTAGAGATAAACCCATGCACCTGTGGTCAACTAATGTATGACAAAGGAGGCAAGGATATACAATGGAGAAAAGACAGTCTCTTCAATAAGTGGTACGAAAACTGGACAGCTACATGTAAAAGAATGAAATGAGAACACTCCCTAACACCATACACAAAAATAAACGCAAAATGGATTACAGACCTAAATGTAAGACCAGACACTATAAAACTCTTAGAGGAAAACATCAGAAGAACATTCTTTGACATAAATCACAGCAAGATCTTTTTTGATCCAACTCCTAGAGTAATGGAAATAAAAACAAAAATAAACAAATGGGACCTAATGAAACTTCAAAGCTTTTGCACAGCAAAGGAAACCATAAACAAGACCAAAAGACAACCCTCAGAATGGGAGAAAATATTTGCAAACGAATCAACAGACAAAGGATTAATCTCCAAAATATATAAACAGCTCATGCAGTTCAACATTAAAAAAACAAACAACCCAATCCAAATATGGGCAGAAGACCTAAATAGACATTTCTCCAAAGAAGACATACAGATGGTCAAGAAGCATATGAAAAGCTGCTCAACATCACTAATTATTAGAGAAATGCAACTCAAAACTACAGTGAGGTATCACCTTACACCAGGTAGAATGGGCATCATCAGAAAATCTACAAACAACAAATGCTGGAGAGGGTGTGGAGAAAAGGGAACCCTCTTGCACTGTTGATGGGAATGTAAATTGATACAGCCACTATGGAGAACAGTATGGAGTTTCCTTAAAAAACTAAAAATAGAATTACCGTATGATCCAGCAATCCCACTATTGGGCATATACCCAGAGAAAACCACAATTCAAAAAGACACATGCACCCCAATGTTCATTGCAGCACTATTTACAATAGCCAGGTCATGGAAGCAACCTAAATGCCCATCGACAGACGAATGGATAAAGAAGAAGTGGTACATATATACAATGGACTATTACTCAGCCATAAAAAGGAACGAAATTGGGTCATTTGTAGAGACGTGGATGGACCTAGAGACTGTCATACAGAGTAAAGTAAGTCAGAAAGAGAAAAACAAATATCGTATATTAACGCATATATGTGGAGCCTAGAAAAATGGTACAGGTGAACCGGTTTGCAGGGCAGAAATTGAGACACAGATGTAGAGAACAAACGTATGGACACCAAGGGGGGAAAGCGAGGACAGGGTGGTGGTGGTGGGATGAATTGGAAGATTGGGATTGACATGTATACACTGATGTGTATAAAATTGATGACTAATAAGGACCTGCTGTATAAAAAAATAAATTAAATTAAATTCAAAAATTAAAAAAAAAATGGAAGGTGCCAACTCTGTCATCACATACACTGATTTCAGAGCATGGCACATTCAGGGGGTAATGGCCCAAATGAGGAGAGCATTTGCTTCCAAGGAAGAGAATGGGATACACTTCTGTCCAGCAACAAAGGGAGGCCTATTTTTCAGCTGTCTTCTCTTGGAACTTTTGAATTTTGTACTATGATATGTATTACCTTATGAAAAATTAATTTTAAAAAGTGGTGAGTGGGACTCCCCTGGTGGCACAGTGGTTAAGAACCCACCTGCCAATGCAGGGGACATGGGTTCGAGCCCTGGTCCGGGAAGATCCCACACGCCACGGAGCAACTAAGCCCATGCGCCACAACTACTGAGCCTGCGCTCTAGAGTCCACGAGCCACAACTACTGAGCCCGTGTGCTGCAACTACTGAAGCCCGTGTGCCTAGAGCCCGTGCTCCGCAACAAAGAGAAGCCACCGCAATGAGAAGCCCACGCACCGCAACGAAGAGTAGCCCCCGCTCACCACAACTAGAGAAAGCCTGCGCACAGCAACGAAGACCCAATGTAGCCAAAAATAAAAAATTTTTTTAAAAAAGTGGTGAGTTTCAGGACTGTATTGTAGGAATTACATTTTTTCCTGATTTATTATTATTATATAAATCGGTTTTCCTATATGTATGTGTAAAGTTATACACATACATATACATACACACATTTTTAAAAGACAGCAATATAAAATCGTAAAAAACAGAAAGCAAAATCCTATGTACTCCACCTTCCAAAATAACCTCTGTTAACATGCGGACTGAATACAAAGACTTGTAAGGCAGATATGCAAAAATGACATCTGAAGCCACAGATCAGAGAATGAAAGAAAGTTATCAGAACAAGGACTGGCCCTTGGGCACCTCCACATTTAGGCAAACAGAGTGAAAGGAGGGACAACTGGGCAGACAGAAGATCCTCCTCTGTGACGGGAAGAACCTCATTCAAAAATACTACTGAAAGCATCATGAATGTACCTGGAATAGAGGAGCAGAAGTGAGGGCCCCCACAGATGTAAAGGTAAGAGAATGAAGGCTTTCCTGAGAGTTAGCCCACAACTGCCATACATCGGATGTGACTAGCAAATTGTGGGAGTAAACCAGATTAGCTGTTCATGTGCCCTGAAGAGCCTGGGAATCCCCAAACCACAAGGTGACCTAATCTGAGATTCACTGGAGGGAAATCCAGTCCATCATGTGGTATCTAGTATGGAAAAATAACATGGGAAAAAAAGAAGAAAAGCAAACCTCCAAAAGTCAGATGGTGAGACCATCCATGCAACCACTGGCTGATGGAAAGGATACAGTGCCTGCACTGGACTGGCAGTGGGGTCAGGGGGTAGGCGACAAGTCTATCCCTAGCAAGGAGATGGGTTCCTTAGCCTTTTCTAGTCTGTATATAAACATAGCATAATGCCTCTGTTCTTATTCTGTCCTAAACAACCTTCTGACGACAACCGAGAGTCCCCTGCTGCTGGTCTACACAGAGAAAACGCTCCTCTCTGCCTGAATATACATTCTGCTATGCTGGACAGTGAACTCCCTTACCATAAATTAATAAACTGGCACTCTGGTTTAGGTACAGGCTCTCTAAGCCTGACCAACATAAGCCTGGCCCTGAGAGACAGAGTCACTCAGGCTGCTGATGATTGCAGCTTTTGAGCAGGCAACGTCCTTATCTAGAGTCTGCACCAAGGTACACGCTACCCGTGTGACTTCTTGCAGCCTGCCAGCCTTCTCCTAGCAACATCTGTGCCACAGGCCTTAACATCAAACTGCAAAAGCGTCTATTCTCCCAGTTCTATTTCGCAGCTCACTCCTCTCATGACAGTGACAGCTGTGTTCTCCATGTCTGTTTTAAGGGTGATTAGATAACACCAATATTTTCTGCTAACCCTGTCACTTTATACAGGGGTAAAAGTCACTATTAAAAGCCATCAGAAAACAGCTTGTCATAAAGCAATCGCAAAAATCTCAAATATACAGACTCTTCACCCTTCATTACTGAATTAACTGTCCTACTCGGACATGGCTGACTGAGCAGCACACACAGAAGAGAGAGAACCCCTTATGGCTTAGTGTACACAGAGCAAGCAGGCTGTATTCCCCGCCCAAGTCCCATTCTCTCCTTTCTGCCTCCAAGACAACCATCGCTCATGTTAGTTTATGTCCGGTCCAAGGTTTACTAAATATCCATAAATATCCATAAATACATAATATTCTTCTGCTTCTTTTAACTTATATAAATAGTATCATATAGAATTAGGAAACAGGTTCAGCTGCTGGAACAAAGACCCAAATAATAGTGGCTTAATTGAGACAAGAGTTTATTTTTCTCTCACATAAGAGTCAGAGTATAAATATTTCTGGGATAAAATAGTGGCTCCCCAGTCTTACTGCTCTACCATCCACAGGGTGTTGCCCTCACCATCAGGCCCACATTTCAGGGAGAGAGAACTGAGACCAGGACAAGGAAAGGCTCTCCCTTTCTCTTTATGGGGACAGCCTCTAAATTGCACACACTACTTCCACTCACACCCTCACACCCCGCTGGCCAGGACCTGGTCACATGGTCACATCTGGCTGTAAGAGAGGTAAGAAAAGAAAGTCTTCTTTCTGGGAAGCCATTTCTCCTTCTAAAATTCCATGTATATGGAAGAAATAGAAAGCAGATACTTGGGGACAAGTAGCATTCTCTACCATGGTTACTGGATGGATTCTGCTGCATCTCCCTTTTTTCGCTCAAATATGACGTTTCTTTGATGTTTTTGAGAGTTACCCATGTTCGAAACATATAAGTTCATGCACATTCACTGCTGTTCAGTTGTATGTCGTGCACCTTATAAGGGCTCATGTGACAGATCTGCTTTACAATTTAGAATCTATGAATCCTAAATTAGGATTTATGAATACACCACATTTATTAAACTTTTCCCCTATTGCTAAGCACCTGGGTCTTTTAAACACTTAAATTACAGTGTTTGGATCACATCAGGGGAAATGTTAAGTCAGTTAAATGCTAAACTATATGGAGTATAGTACTTGAGTATGTACTCAAGTACACTCTGATTGCTTCTAAAGCCTTTAAGGTACCCTACAGCAAGCCAATTAAAATAGAAACCGATAACATTAACTACACTGTACATAAGAGGAGGAATTAAACGTATGGTCTTCCTTGACTTTCTGTTGCTGTAGTCAAGCATTACATGGTTTCTGGGTTTCTTGACAACTGAAACAAAAAGGAAACTTGTGTTCTGTTTGATTCACATCATCTGATAAAAGGAAATAAACCAGTTAAGTAAAACAGATGTTTGTTTAATCCTAATTCTAAAACAAATCTGTCACAAGAGCCCTCATCCAAGGCTCAAATAGCATGAAAGGATAATGTCTTTCACAACCAGTTATACAAAAAAATGCACAAGGCTTCTCCAGGAGAATGTTTCCTTGGTTGACCCTTAACAGAAGACCTAACATTAAAATTTTTTCCGCAGAGGGTCAGGGTAGTGCCCCAGGTTCAACATGAGATTCCTGCCTGGAGGGGGACATCCATGAGGACCTGACCACTCAGGAAAGGCCAATTCTCCCCCAGAGCCTGGTGGCTTCCCTGTGGTTTGGTACTTTTGGAGATCATACTATTAGTGACGCTGGTATAATTTTTTAGGGGATTTTCTCTCTCCTGTAATTTACTCAAGGTTTCAAACCATTTTGGAGAAGTGAAAGGATACTGGTTATTTCTGTGTGTTTTTTTCATGACTGTAAAACACCCAAATATAGTATCTTCCTTTTCATTTTTACTCATATTAAGTAGTTACTTTTTCTAAACCAGTTACAATACACTACCCCAACGTTGTTTGCTTCTCCTTATTACTCTAATTTGCCCCAAACAGAAAAGGTACATTTTAGTATGTTAAAACAGTTTCAAATCAATTAGTGCAGGATAAGAAATACTTACTGAATACCCACTTTGTACTAAGGATTTTACTTAACAACATTCTCTCTTAATTTTCACCATAACTTTATGAAGTAGGGATCATTAACACTACTTCACAGTTAAGAAAACTAGATCTTCAAGAGTAAATAATTTGCCTAAGGTCACAAAGCTGGTCTGGTCACAAAAACTATAGAACTAGGATTTAAACTCATATACTTCAATTCCAAAGCCAGAATTCTTTCTGCTATTTCCTGATGCCTCCCAGATGACAAATGAATTGTAGGAAAAATTTTGCTCAACTTTATAAATAATATATTACCTATTTTATTGAACCCCTAAACCTCCCCTCAACACAGGCTACTCTCTATAATCTGGCCATAATGACTGGCCCCCCCCAGTCTTATTTCCTACTATGCTCTACACGGATCTCTTCCCTCAATCTGACCTGACAGGTTTCATCATTGCCTCCGCATTTACAGACCACACATTCATTCAGCAAATATTTTTTGAGCTTCTACTATGTCCTATGCACTGTTCTAGTCTTTGGGGACACATATCAGTGAACAAAACAAAGAGAAAGTTCTGCTCTCATGGAACGTTACTTCTAGTAGAGGGAGAAACACAAGAAACAAACTTAGTAAATTACATAAGTAAAGAACATGGTAAGTGCTATGGCAAAAAATAAAGCAGAGAAAGGGTTAAAGAGAGTAGTGTGGGGTGGAAGATTGCAATTTTAGAAAGAACCAAGAGAAACTCCAGAAGAGAAAAACATCATCTTAGAATTTTTGTTTCATTTTCAAGTTCAACAGCAGACTAGACACAGTGGCAGAGAGAACTGGCAAACTGGAAGATAAATGTGTTGAAAGAGATTCATTCATCAAGCAAATTAATATTTTTTGAACATCTACCATATATCAGACATTGTGCTAGATGCAATTACTCCACCTTTATACCTTCACAAACTTTCTTTTCACCTGGATTACATTCCCAGGTTAAACCTCAACTTTCTAAAGTCTACTCAAGTTTCTTGTTCATGTTGATATTTTATTTCTCTAAACAATTACTCTACTTATCATTTTAAAATAATAAATATTTGGGAATTCCCTGGCGGTCCAGTGGGTAGGACTCCGTGCTTCCACTGCAGGGGGTGTGGGTTCGATCCCTGGTCGGGAAACTAATATCCCGCAAGCTGCACGACGCAGCCAAAACAAAAAAAATTTATTTGTATCACAGATCAGACCAGTTCTTAAATTATTCCATATCCCTAACTAGACTGTAAACTCCTTAAGGATTAGTTCTATAGATAAGATTTCTTTTACATCTCTCACATGGAACAGCACAGTACATACAGTAGGCATTCAATAAACACTTGACTGTCCAATCACTACTAATTAGCTAGTTAACCTTGGGCATATTGCTTGAACCCTCCTAGGCCTCAATTTTCCCTCCTGGCAGCCAAGGTTAAGTGAGCTCTATTTGCCAAGCCAGAACTGACAGGCAGCTCTGCTTAAGCAAGGTTAAGTAGGTGAATTTTGGCCTCAACCTGACTGAGTTCAAATCTCTGCTTCTCAATTACTTCTCAATTGATGGTTTTGGGTAAACTACTTATCATACCTTGGCTTCCTCATTTGTAAAGTAGATGTATTAATAACAGTACCTGCCTCATAATGTTGAGGTAATATTTGTAACCAAGGACACTGTCTGTGACTGGAAAATCTAAGAATTGTGCTCAGAATACACTCATATCAAGGAAACAACACCAGAAGCTCTGAGATAAGTGTGGACAGTAAAGAACCAATGGGATCAAATGTCTAAAAGTATTGAGCGCCTGTAAACTGTCCTATCAGAATAGTTAACTATAAATGCCTCCTGCCATCTACTTTCTTCTCATCCTCTAATCAAATCTACTTGTCATCAAAAAGTCAATTAAGGGACTTCCCTGGTGGTCCAGTGGTAAAGAATCTGCCTTCCAATGCAGGGGATGTGGGTTTGGCCTTGGTCAGGAAACTAAGACCCCACATGGCATGGGGCAACTAAGCCCGTGCACCACAACTACTGAGCTCACGCACCTCAAAGAGAGAGCCCGCCCGCTCTGGAGCCTGCGCGCCACAACTAGAGAGAAGCCTGCACGCCACAAGGAAGAGCCTGCGTGCCTCAACAACCTGACACAGCCAAAAAAAAAAAAAAAAGTCAATTAAGATAAAATTCCTTAATATTATCTTTAAATTACTGTCATTACAACTGTCTAATTTTCTAAAGTTTAATTGTATATTCTATCAGCTACATCGTGGACTAAATCTATCTGGAGGATGGCTGGGGATTAACCACAGTATATATTATTTCTAGGTTCTCATTTTTGTCAAAGTATGAACTTCAAAGAGTTAAAAACAAGGTTCTCATTAAAATGCATAGTGAACAAATGTCAAAAATATTTAACTGCTTAATTAGGGAACAGGCAGAACGGTAAAAAGCTGGTTTCAAGGAGGAAAGGAAAGATCAGTATATTCAGCCAATGGAAGAAAGAATGCAGAAAAAAAGATGGCTAAATTAGATTTTAAAATACTGATTTCTATGGTCTGAATGTGTGTGTCCCTCTCCTTTGCTCCCACAATTCATATGTTGAAATCCTAACCCCCAAAGGTGATACAGTAGATGAGGGTTTTGGAAGGTGCTTAACTCATAAGGGTAGAACCCTCATGAATCAGATTAGTGTTTTCTAAAAGAGGTTCCAGAGAGATCCCTGCCACCGTGTGACTTGACTGAACAGCTTCATCTCTACAATGGCTCAAGTGCAGTTAGCTCCTGGAAATGGCCGCAATATTGTTAATAACTATACTGTGGTTCATTGAGCCTAAAATTAAAATATGAGTCCATTAATATAAGTTGTGGATCTAATCAAATTTCTGTGAGGGTACCATCATCCCTGGTTAGTTAAGAATGACAGGTTGGAGGAGAGAAGATGGCGGAAGAGTAAGACGCGGAGATCACCTCCCTTCCCACAGATACAGTAGAAATACATCTACACGTGGAACTGCTCCTACAGAACACCCACTGAACGCTGGCAGAAAACGTCCGACCTCCCAAAAGGCAAGAAACTCCCCCCGTACTTGGGTAGGGCAAAAGAAAAAAGAAATAACAGAGACAAAAGAATAGGGATGGCACCTGCACCAGTGGGAGGGAGCTGTGAAGGAGGAAAGATTTCCACGCACTAGGAAGCCCCTTCGCGGGCAGAGACTGCGGGTGGCGGAGGGGGGAAGCTTCGGAGCTACGGAGGAGAGCGCAGCCACAGGGGTGCGGAGGGCAAAGCGGAGAGGTTCCCGCACGGAGGAGCGGTGCCGACCAGCACTCTCCAGCCCTAGAGGCTTCTCTGCTCCCCCGCCGGGGCGGGCGGGGCTGGGAGCTGAGGCTCGGACTTCGGTCGGATCGCAGGGAGAGGACTGGGGTTGTCGGCATGAACACAGCCTGAAGGGGTTAGTGCACCACAGCTAGCCGGGAGGGAGCCCAGGAAAAAGTCTGCAGCTGCCGAAGAGGCAAGAGACTTTTTCTTCCCTCTTTGTTTCCTGGTGCGCGAGGAGAGGGGATTCAGAGCGCCGCCTAAATGAACTTCAGAGACGGGCGCGAGCCGCAGCTAACAGCGCGGATCCCACAGCAACAGGGGCGCAGAGGAAAAAGCGGAGAGACTCCCGCACAGAGGCTCGGCGCCGAGCAGCGCTCACCAGCCCGAGAGGCTTGTCTGCTCACCCGCCGGGGCGGGCGGGGCTGGGAGCTGAGGCTCAGCTTCGGTCAGATCGCAGGGAGAGGACTGGGGCTGGCAGCGTGAACACAGCCTGAAGGGGTTAGCGCACCACAGCTGGCTGGGAGGGAGACCGGGAAAAAGTCGGCAGCTGCCGAAGAGGCAAGAGACTTTTTCTTGCCTCTTTGTTTCGCTGCGCGCAAGGAGAGGGGATTCAGAGCGCCGCCTAAACGAACTCCAGAGAAGGGCGCGAGCCGCGGCGATCAGCGCGGACCCCAGAGACGGGCGTGAGACGCTGGGGCTGCTGCTGCCGCCTCCAAAAAGCCTGTGTGTGAGCACAGGTCACTCTCCACACCGCCCCTCCCGGGAGCCGGTGCAGCCCGCCACTGCCAGGGTCCCGTGATCCAGGGACAAATTCCCCGGGAGAACGCACGGCGCGCCTCAGGCTGGTGCAACGTCACGCCGGCCTCTGACGCCGCAGGCTCGCCCCGCCTCCTCTGTACCCCTCCCTCCCCGCGGCCTGAGTGAGCCAGCGCCCCCGAAGCAGCGGCTCCTTTAACCCCGTTCTGTCTGGGCGGGGAATAGACGCCCTCAGGCGACCTACACGCAGAGGCGGGTCCAAATCCAAAGCTGAACCCCAGGAGCTGTGCGAACAGGGAAGAGAAGGGGAAATCTCTCCCAGCAGCCTCAGAAGCAGCGGATTAAAACTCCACAAACAACTTGATGTGCCTGCATCTGTTGAATACCTGAATAGACAACGAATCATCCCAAATTCAGGAGGTGGACTTTGGGAGCAGGATATATTAATTTTTCCCCTTTTCCTTTTTTTTGTGAGTGTATATGTATATGCTTCTGGGTGAGATTTTGTCTGTATAGCTTTGCTTTACAATAGCTTTATTTTACTTCACTATATTATAGCCTCTTTCTTTCTTTCTTTCTATTTTTTCTCCCTTTTACTCTGAGCCGTGTGGACGAAAGGCTCTTGGTGCTCCAGCCAGGCATCAGGGCCGTGCCTCTGAGGTGGGAGAGCCAACTTCAGGACACTGGTCCACAAGAGACCTCCCAGCTCCACGTAATACCAAACGGCAAAAATCTCCCAGAGATCTCCATCTCAACATCAAGACCCAGCATCACTCAATGACCAGCAAGCTACAGTGCTGAACACCCTATGCCAAACAACTAGCAAGACAGGAACACAGCCCCATCCATTAGCAGAGAGGCTGCCTAAAATCATAATAAGGCCACAGACACCCCAAAATACACCACCAGACGTGGATGTGCCCACCAGAAAGACAAGATCCAGCCTCATCCACCAGAGCTCAGGCACTAGTTCCCTACACCAGGAAGCCTACACAACCTACTGAACCAACCTTAGCCACTGGGGACAGATACCAAAAACAACGGGAACTACGAACCTGCAGTCTGTGAAAAGGAGACCCCAAACACAGTAAGATAAGCAAAATGAGACGACAGAAAAACACACAGCAGATGAAGGAGCAGGGTCAAAGCACACCAGACTTAACAAATGAAGAGGAAATAGGTAGTCTACCTGAAAAAGAATTCACAATAATGACGGTAAGGATGATCCAAAATCTTGGAAATAGAATAGACAAAATGCAAGAAACATTTAACAAGGAGGTAGAAGAACTAAAGAGGAACCAAGCAATGATGAAAAACACAATAAATGAAATTAAAAATACTCTAGATGGGATCAATAGCAGAATAACTGAGGCAGAAGAAAGGATAAGTGACCTGGAAGATAAAATGGTGGAAAGAACTACTACAGAGCAGGATAAAGAAAAAAGAATGAAAAGAACTGAGGACAGTCTCAGAGACCTCTGGGACAACATTAAACACACCAACATTCGAATTATAGGGGTCCCAGAAGAAGAAGAGAAAAAGAAAGGGACCGAGAAAATATTTGAAGAGATTATAGTTGAAAACTTCCCTAATATGGGAAAGGAAATAGTTAATCAAGTCCTGGAAGCACAGAGAGTCCCATACAGGATAAACCCAAGGAGAAACACGCCAAGACACATATTAATCAAACTGTCAAAAATTAAATATAAGGAAAACATATTAAAGGCAGCAAGGGAAAAAAAACAAATAACACACAAGGGAATCCCCATAAGGTTAACAGCTGATCTTTCAGCAGAAACTCTGCAAGCCAGAAGGGAGTGGCAGGATATACTTAAAGTGATGAAGGAGAAAAACCTACAACCAAGATTACTCTACCCAGCAAGGATCTCATTCAGATTCGATGGAGAAATTAAAACCTTTACAGACAAGCAAAAGCTGAGAGAGTTCAGCACCACCAAACCAGCTTTACAACAAATGCTAAAGGAACTTCTCTAGGCAAGAAACACAAGAGAAGGAAAACACCTACAATAACAAACCCAAAACATTTAAGAAAATGGGAATAGGAACATACATATCGATAATTACCTTGAATGTAAATGGATTAAATGCTCCCACCAAAAGACACAGGCTGGCTGAATGGATACAAAAACAAGACCCATATATATGCTGTCTACAAGAGACCCACTTCAGACCTAGAGACACATACAGACTGAAAGTGAGGGGATGGAAAAAGATATTCCATGCAAATGGAAATCAAAAGAAAGCTGGAGTAGCAATTCTCATATCAGACAAAATAGACTTTAAAATAAAGACTATTACAAGAGACAAAGAAGGACACTATATAATGATCAAGGGATCGATCCAAGAGGAAGCTATAACAATTGTAAATATTTATGCACCCAACATAGGAGCACCTCAATACATAAGGCAAATACTAACAGCCATAAAAGGGGAAATCGACAGCAACACAATCATAGTAGGGGACTTTAACACCCCACCTTCACCAATGGACAGATCATCCAAAATGAAAATAAATAAGGAAGCACAAGCTTTAAATGATACATTAAACAAGATGGACTTAATTGATATTTATAGGACATTCCACCCAAAAACAACAGAATACACATTTTTCTCAAGTGCTCATGGAACATTCTCCAGGATAGATCATATCTTGGGTCACAAATCAAGCCTTGGTAAATTTAAGAAAATTGAAATCGTATCAAGTATCTTTTCCGACCACAACGCTATGAGACTAGATATCAATTACAGGAAAAGATCTGTAAAAAATACAAACACATGGAGGCTACACAATACATTACTTAATAACGAAGTGATTACTGAAGAAATCAAAGGGGAAATCAAAAAATACCTAGAAACAAATGACAATGGAGATACGACGACCCAAAACCTATGGGACGCAGCAAAAGCAGTGCTAAGAGGGAAGTTTATAGCAATACAAGCCTACCTCAAGAAACAGGAAACATCTCGAATAAACAACCTAACCTTGCACCTGAAGCAATTAGAGAAAGAAGAACAAAAAAACCCCAAAGCTAGCAGAAGGAAAGAAATTATAAAGATCAGATCAGAAATAAATGAAAAAGAAATGAAGGAAACAATAGCAAAAATCAATGACACTAAAAGCTGGTTCTTTGAGAAGATAAACAAAATTGATAAACCATTAGCCAGACTCATCAAGAGAAAAAGGGAGAAGACTCAGATCAATAGAATTAGAAATGAAAAAGGAGAAGTAACCACTGACACTGCAGAAATACAAAAGATCATGAGATTACTACAAGCAACTTTATGCCAATAAAATGGACAACCTGGAAGAAATGGACAGATTCTTAGAAATGCACAAACTGCCGAGACTGAACCAGGAAGAAATAGAAAATATGAACAGACCAATCACAAGCACTGAAATTGAAACTGTGATTAAAAACCTTCCAACAAACAAAAGCCCAGGACCAGATGGCTTCACAGGTGAATTCTATCAAACATTTAGAGACGAGCTAACACCTATCCTTCTCAAACTCTTCCAAAATATTGCAGAGGGAGGAACACTCCCAAACTCATTCTACGAGGCCACCATCACCCTGATACCAAAACCAGACAAAGATGTCAGAAAGAAAGAAAACTACAGGCCAATATCACTGATGAACATAGATGCAAAAATCCTCAACAAAATACTAGCAAACAGAATCCAACAGCACATTAAAAGGATCATACACCATGATCAAGTGGGGTTTATCCCAGGAATGCAAGGATTCTTCAATATACGCAAATCAATCAATGTGATACACCATATTAACAAATTGAAGGAGAAAAACCATATGATCATCTCAATAGATGCAGAGAAAGCTTTCGACAAAATTCAGCACCCATTTATGATAAAAGCCCTGAAGAAAGTAGGCATAGAGGGAACTTTCCTCAACATAATAAAGGCCATATATGACAAACCCACAGCCAACATTGTCCTCAATGGTGAAAAACTGAAACCATTTCCACTAAGATCAGGAACAAGACAAGATTGCCCACTCTCACCACTATTATTCAACATAGTTTTGGAAGTGTTAGCCACAGCAATCAGAGAGGAAAAAGAAATAAAAGGAATCCAAATCGGAAAAGAAGAAGTAAAGCTGTCACTGTTTGCAGATGACATGATACTATACATAGAGAATCCTAAAGATGCTACCAGAAAACTCCTAGAGCTAATCAATGAATTTGGTAAAGTAGCAGGATACAAAATAAATGCACAGAAATCTCTTGCATTTCTATACACTAATGACGAAAAATCTGAAAGTGAAATTAAGAAAACACTCCCGTTTACCATTTCAACAAAAAGAATAAAATATCTAGGAATAAACCTACCTAAGGAGACAAAAGACCTGTATGCAGAAAATTATAAGACACGGATGAAAGAAATTAAAGATGATACAAATAGATGGAGAGATATACCATGTTCCTGGATTGGAAGAATCAACATTGTGAAAATGACTCTACTACCCAAAGCAATCTACAGATTCAATGCAATCCCTATCAAACTACCACTGGCATTTTTCACAGAACTAGAACAAAAAATTTCACAATTTGTATGGAAACACAAAAGACCCCGAATAGCCAAAGCAATCTTGAGAACGAAAAATGGAGCTGGGGGAATCAGGCTCCCTGACTTCAGACTATATTACAAAGCTTCAGTAATCAAGACAGTTTGGTACTGGCACAAAAACAGAAATATAGATCCATGGAACAGGATAGAAAGCCCAGAGATAAACCCACACACATATGGTCACCTTATCTTTGATAAAGGAGGCAAGCATATACAGTGGAGAAAAGACAGCCTCTTCAATAAGTGGTGCTGGGAAAATTGGACAGGTACATGTAAAAGTATGAAATTAGAACACTCCCTGACACCATGCACAAAAATAAACTCAAAATGGATTAAAGACCTAAGTGTAAGGGCAGACACTATCAAACTCTTAGAGGAAAACATAGGCAGAACACTCTATGACATACATCACAGCAAGATTCTTTTTGACCCAGCTCCCAGAGAAATGGAAATAAGAACACAAATAAACAAATGGGACCTAATGAAACTTAAAAGCTTTTGCACAGCAAAGGAAACCATAAACAAGACCAAAAGACAACCATCAGAATGGGAGAAAATATTTGCAAATGAAGCAACTGACAAAGGATTAATCTCCAAGATTTACAAGCAGCTCATGCAGCTCAATAACAAAAAAACCAACAACCCAATCCAAAAATGGGCAGAAGACCTAAATAGACATTTCTCCAAAGAAGATATACAGATGGCCTACAGACACATGAAAGAATGCTCAACATCATTAATCATTAGAGAAATGCAAATCAAAACTACAATGAGATATCATCTCACACCGGTCAGAATGGCCATCATCAAAAAATCTAGAAACAATAAATGCTGGAGAGGGTGTGGAGGAAAGGGAACCCTCTTGCACTGTTGGTGGGAATGTAAATTGATACAGCCACTATGGAGAACAGTATGGAGGTTCCTTAAAAAACTACAAATAGAACTACCATATGACCCAGCAATCCCAATACTGGGCATATACCCTGAGAAAACCATAGGTCAAAAAGAGTCATGTACCAAAATGTTCATTGCAGCTCTATTTACAATAGCCAGGACATGGAAGCAACCTAAATGTCCATCGACAGATGAATGGATAAAGAAGATATGGCACATATATACAATGGAATATTACTCAGCCATAAAAAGAAATGAAATGGAGGTATTTGTAATGAGGTGGATGGAGTTAGAGTCTGTCATACAGAGTGAAGTAAGTCAGAAAGAGAAAAACAAATACAGTATGCTAACACATATATACGGAATCTAAGGGAAAAAAAAAAAAAAGGCCATGAAGAACCTAGTGGCAAGATGGGAATAAAGACACAGACCTACTAGAGAATGGACTTGAGGATATGGGGAGGGGGTGGGGTGAGATGTGACAGGGTAAGAGAGTGTCATGGACATATATACACTACCAAATGTAAAATAGATAACTAGTGGGAAGCAGCCGCATAGCACAGGGAGATCAGCTCGGTGCTTTGTGACCACCTAGAGGGGTGGGATGGGGAGGGTGGGAGGGAGGGAGACGCAAGAGGGAAGAGAAATGGGAACATATTGTATATGTATAACTGATTCACTTTGTTATAAAGCAGAAGCTAACACACCATTGTAAGGCAATTATACTTCAATAAAGATGTTTAAAAAAAAAAAAAAGAATGACAAATGCCACATATGGTCTATTTTTCAGTCTTGAGAAGTCTTTACATATACATTACTTAATATTATTCCTGGCAAAAGCCCTCCAAGGTAGGCAGTGCACATATTAGGCTTATTTTGTAAATCAAGATGCTGGAATCTACAAATAGTTAAGTGGTCTGCTCAAGACCCAAGACTTCTGACTCCTAAGCCAGTGCTCATATGCATAGAACTGGATGCACGATACATCTCCAAGTGGCTGGTTAAGTGAACATTTGCAGGGCCTTAAAGGGCTCTGCCTTCCAGTAACTTCTGGTAACATATGCTTATTTTTAGAGTACTTAAGCTCATAACAAATGGAAATCAGTCAAGAAAGGACTCCCTGTTGCCTGCATTACTCAGCCACTAGATGCTGAAAGCCCTGAGATGACTAAGGCAGGATCCTACCCAGTAAGACAAGAAGCCTGGCACAGAGCAGGAGCTCGGCAGTACAGGCAAGTGCTAAGGAAGCATAGAGGAGGGGAAGTAAATACCTTTCCCAAACCTGCTCTCAAACTCCCCACTGACTCACCCTGAAAAACACTTGAAATATTGAACTGTAAGAGATCTAAGCCTATTGTGAAGGCACTAATTCTTCTCATTCAAAATACTCAGCAGCAGGAAATTGGAGGTCTAACTGATTTACACCCAAACAGGAAGGGATGACTCTGATATCAACAGGCAAATAATTCCCAAATGACTTTCAAACCCTATTTGAAGCTGTTTTGATCATACTTTAGTTTTTCTTAATTTTTTTCTTTTTTTCTTCTTTTCTTTTTTCTTTCCTTTTTTCTGTTTCTCATTCCAGTTCCTTGCTGTTTGGGAAAGGGGGGACCACCCCGTCCTGAAGTCAGATGGCTTCCAGATAAAGCCAGAAGTCTGACCAAAAAGATATGGGCTGCCCAGGACAAAAACAAAACAAGAACCCTAGGTCTGTATTCCCTACACTGTACATTTCATCCGTGTGGCTCATTTATTTTGCAACTGGAAATCTGTACCTCTTAATCTCCCTCACCTATTTCTCTTCTCCCCTCACCCTCATACATATACCACATCTTCTCTATCCATTAATAATTATACAATATCTCCATAGGGTGACAGATGGTAACTAGACTTAACCTGGTGATCATTTCAAAATGTACAAAAATATCAAATCGCTACACTGTATAACAAGAACTAATATAGTGGTGTAGGTCAATTACACTTCAAAAACAAACAAACTCATAGAGAAAGAGATCAGATTCGTGGTTACCAGAGGAGGGCGGGGTCAGGGGGAGGAGGAGGAACTGGATGAAAGTAGTCAAAAGGTACAAATTTCCAGGTATAAGATAAATAAGTACCAGGGATATAATGTACAACATGATAAATGTAATTAACACTGCTGTATGTTATATATGAACGTTATTAAGAGGGTAAATCCCAAGAGTTCTCTTTACAAGGAAAAAAACGTTTTTCTATTTCTTCAATTTTGTATCTGTATGAGATGACAAATGTTCACTAATCATTTCATGGTGTATATAAGTCAAATCATTGTGCTATACACCTTAAACTTATACAGCGTTGTGTATCAATTTTCTCTCAATAAAACTGGAAGAAAAAAAAGAGCTTAAAGCAACAAAAAAAGAGAATAAACTTTAAAGACACTTAATGTAGATGTAATATTTAACTCTTTATGTAATTATAAAATAAACAAATGATAACTTAAAAAAACCTAGTCCTGGTTCTCCATCCTGGACATTTGGTCACATGAGTTATGCCAAAGCAGTCACTAGAATAACCTAATTGCATTTTCCCCCCAAATAATGAAATAATTGGGAACGGGGTGTCACATTCTTGAGCATTGCAGACAGGAGCTATGTCATAAAAAGCAAAGTTGCAGCTACAGTCTATATTCCTGGAAAATACTCCAAAGGTGCTCCAAGTAATATAAAATGGTCATATATAGTATAGACATTAATTATACAAAGGGTCAAGTGACTAGAAATCCCACTTAGTACCACAAAAATTGCCCTAATATTTCTCTTGTTAATTTATATTATGTTTGGGTAATAAAGTGTTAAAGTCACTGAGAAAAAAATACTGTTCAAGGAAGTCTAAGCAGTCCTCTTCTTAAATATCCTAATAAATACTGACGTAGGGTCATCCAAAATCTTCATTCTCCTTAGAAACATACTTTAATATATATCCAACTGATTAAAATGACTTAAAGTAAAAACACAAATCTAGTTAAAAGATTAATGAATGCAGTAAGAAAAAGAACAGAAAAAAATCCATAATCGAAAAAAAGAAAAAGTTATCTGAGGAAAACCATAGAAAATAAGCTTAAAATTCTGTGCTTTTTGCTGACAAGAGCAAAGTGAAAACACAAGAATAAACATGAGTTTCGTTTTCTACCCTAAGGGTTAATAAATTTTTTTATTGTTGTTGTTATAGTTACTAACTTTTTTTATTTTTTAGATTCCACATATAAGTGATATCATACAGTATTTGTCTTTCTGTGTATGACTTATTTCACTAAGCATTATACCCTCCAAGTCCACACATGTTGCTGCTAATGTCAGTGTTGATGGACACCTAGGTTGCTTCCATATCTTGGCTATTGTAAATAATGCTGCCATGAACGTTGGGGTGCATGTATCTTTTTGAATTAGTGTTTTCGTTTTCTTCAGATATATACCCAGGAATGGAACTGCTGGATCATATGGTAGTTCTAGTTTTTGTTTCTTTTTTTTTAACTTTTTATTTTATATTGGAGTATAGCCGATTAACAATGTTGTGATAGTTTCAGGTGCACAGTAAAGCAACTCAGCCATAGATACTAAGGGTTGATTAAATTAAAAATATTATTTTGTTGGTCCTGTGCTCCAAGAAGAATCCGTCTCAGGGTCTTTGTGGAAATTGAGGGGAAGAGGACCACTAAGGTCAACAATAGCCTTAATAACATTTTTCTCCAAAACGCAAAGGTATTCCATATATAAGTAGCCCTCAGAGAAAACTAAAGACATGATGTCAGTTTGATTCTATAAGGACAGCTCTGGGGGTGGAACACTGGAGGGCAAAATACTATGGTCCAATCTTTCATTTCCTGGTGTTTTAGGCTGAAATTATTTTTTAAACAATTAATAAGTAATATAATATTTTCCTTAAGAACATTCTCAAATTCTAAAATTTTCAGCCAGGCTTCTGACACAAGCAGGATGAATGACCAACATGACTAAGATCATTACTGAGGAACTCAATAGCTGTTTATTTAAAAGCTCTATAAGCTACAGTTTCCAAGTGTATCTTCTTGCCTGCTAAAGAAAGCTTCTAAAATCACAAACAAGATTTCCTCAGAAAGCAACTCTGGTTCAAGCACTTGATTCAAGCACAAAAGCTTGGTACCACTGAGGGGCACCGCATCACCTCCACATCCTATCCTTTCCCAGTCCTGCCAACCCTGCTTCTTAAGTACTCACTCTTCCTGCTCAATCATAGCGAGTTAGTAGTTCAACTTACTAACATTACTTTGGTTCAGTCTCCTGCCTGGACTTTCCACAATAATTTCTTAACTTTCCTCTCCGCTTCTAACCTGGTTCCCTAATCATCCATTCTCCAACCACCACCAGACTAACTTCTCTGAATCACAAATAAGGCTAGTCACGCCATAGCCCTGCTTAAAATTCTTCAGTGACTTCATCGCCCATGGAAAAGAAATCCAAGTTCCTCAACATGGCATTCAAGGCCCACAAAGACCTGGCATCTGCCACCTCTCCAGTTTCACTTTCTACCACCATCTGCCCCTCACACATAAACACTCGTCCTATTCAACACCTCAGAGACGGACTTCCCTGGCTGTCCAGTGGTTAAGACTCTGCACTTCCAATGCAGGGGACGAAGGTTTGATCCCTGGTCGGGGAACTAAGATCCCACATGCCACGCAGCGTGTCTAAAAAATAAAATAAAATAAAAAACAAAAACAAAAAACACACCTCAGAGTGCCCCTCACTCACCTTGCTATCACCCTGGCAATGATGTCCTCCTAGACCTTCCTCACAGCATTGGCAGAGAGGAGAAAAGGAAAAAAAAAAAGAGAGAGAGAAAAAAAGGAAGACAAGAAAAATAGAGAAGAAGGGAATCTCAGCTAAGGGGGCCTCTCATCCAAATAAACCCTGGGGATCTCTGAGATGATGTATCAAAGCAAAACCATCTACACATACAGACTGCCAAGACTATATCCTGAATTCCCAGAGCAAAATCTCTCCAAAAAGTGATAAAGCATCATATGAGTGGATGTTAAAGATGAAGTCTCCTGATACACGAAAACCCAAACTTAGGAACAAACAGATTGAAGAAAGGACTTCAAATCGCATTCCCACAAGATGATTAGCTCTGGTCCAAATACATACGATGATATTAATAGTGCTTTTAAAATATATTTCCTGTGTTGATTATCTTACTGATCCTATTTGAAGATATAATTTGATTTAACTTTGAGTTGATCTTACAAAATTCTAGTAAATATTTTTATTCTTAAATGAGTTTAATATAACAGCCTGCTTAGGTTCAAGTGTTCCAACAGATAATGTTCTTTTCACTTCTAAAATTAAATTACTCAATGAGAACTGCCAGAAAGAGACTTTATTAATAATTCTCCAGAATGATAGAGAACACACAAGATATGTTTCCATTTTACCACTCTAATCAGCTAGCAGAAGAGTGGAATTTTCAAAGATGCAAATAGTTCACCTAGGTCATGTTACCCTGGATAGAAATCAGAGCTGTAAGAGAATAGGAGACTGAGGGAAAAGAGCACATCCCTCAGCCTCTGGTTTCTCTGGCTTACAAAGCTAGAGCAAATGGTCCTCTTTCTTTAAATTCATCCATTAAGCTTCCAAGAAATAAGTAAGTTAGTTTTGAAATTCAGTTTCCTGTGAAGTCATCTTCAGATGCTTCACAGTTTTAAATTATTATAAGCATCACAACACAGCTTGGATTCCAAAGTGAAGGGCCAGGATTGAGAAAAGACCCTCCCCTCCATGCATCACCATCCAACGCACTGCAGACTATGGAGACTCTCAGTCAGCCAGTATTGGAGCCATCACGAATAAGGCCATCATGGGCCTTGCCTTTATGGACCTTGTGGTCTAGTGCGGGTAGGGAGGAGTAGCCAATAAAAAAGTAAATCAAGAAAAGAGATGATTATGTATTGTGCTAAGTGCAGTCAGTGAAAGCAGTTGGTGACATGCACCAACAAGGGGCATTTTTTTTTTCCATTTTGCTTCCTACATTCTCAATAAACATATAACTTCATGGTTTGGACTATTAATTGCACAAACACTAGAACAAACATGGATTTTCTATTCTAGTCTAAGGGTTGATAAACCAAAAATCTATTTTGATGATCCTGTGCTCTATGAAAGATTGCCTCTGGTTTTTTGTGGAGGGGTGGGTGACTGGGTACCAGGATCAGCAACAGTCTTAGTGGTACTTTGCCACAAAATGCAAAGGTGTTCCACACATGAGTAGCCTATGAACACAGGTTTCAAAATAAGCATAAAGCCTTAACTTAGAGTTTAATTATACTTTAGAATCATCACTACCTTAATGCTTAAACATCTGTTTAAGTCCTCCTAATAAGGGAGAAATGCCTGTTTGTTTATGGCTTTTCTAAATATAAATGCAGTGATCTATGGCTTTAAAAAAACACTTTGTTACAATGTTAGTTAATCTAGCTAATAAGAGTTATTTGCAGAAAATGGAACATAAGAGAGAGTAATAGAGGTTTTTCATGTACAAGTAGAAACTGTTTCCTCCCCAAATCTTAGTTACCTGAATTATTCTAAGATTATTTGTAAAAACTAAAG
This sequence comes from Eschrichtius robustus, assembly GCF_028021215.1. NCBI lineage: Eukaryota > Metazoa > Chordata > Mammalia > Artiodactyla > Eschrichtiidae > Eschrichtius > Eschrichtius robustus. Next base: position 43,678,807 of record NC_090845.1, read on the forward strand.
TTCAGTGAGGCAAGAAAAGAGTTTTATCAACCCCACTTATGACATTTAATTTAAGCATTTCACACAAAGAATTGGAGTATTAAAGAAAGTAACCAAAAAAGAGACAGATGCTGATCACAAAGTCTTTTCACAGGCACATATACCAATAAAACCATGAAAAATAGCATTAAATAAGTGATCTGAGCGCTCCAAAACTTTATATACAAAGTTATTCCTTTGTGTCTGCGGGTCATTTTAACAATGAGACTGCAATTTACTAGATGCCATTCACAAGTTCTGCTGTGGGCTCAAAGCAGAGGTATGGGGGGGGGGCCTCCAGAAGATTCTTCCACAGTAAGCAGTAACCTTCTGTCATTTTAGGCCACCACACAGAAATAACTGTCACTCACAGCTTCAGTCACAGAGTGGGACGTATCATGCTTCATTCGGTACAAAATAGGACAATGAAAATACCAATAACTTGATCAATACTGTGGACAAAAAAATGTGGCCTGCCATTTCAGTAAACAAAGAATGTTGCCTGCCGTTCAGGTACCCAAATGTTGCCGGCCACCCTGAGGGAATTCAGGATGGGGGAAAAACAGGATACTGGCCCTAAATAGTTAAGACGCATATCAAAGGAATAATTTGATATTATCAATAAGCATAGACTCCGGCATCTTTCCACACATAGAAAAGCACACTAAAACCATTAACTTGAGATGTCTGCTTTTTGTGATCAGCAGTAATCTTTTGATGTTCGACTACATGGTTTTTTTGGTTGGTTTGTTTGGGCTTTTTTGGTTGGTTTGTTTGGGTTTTTTTGGTTTTTGTTTTTTTAGCAAAAACTCCTATATATATATATATCCTGGCTCCTCCCTTACCTCTTTGGATCAGTTCTTCAGAGAGCCTGTGAGAGGCTGTCTCCCAGTAAGGTCTCGAAATAAAACATAACTCTCAACTCTTAGGTTCTGTGGGGGTTTTTTCAGTTGACAATATATTTCAGCAACCCCTGGTCAGCCAGCAGTGAGAGGAAGCTGAAGTGCTGTGATAAAACATCAGGCTGCTTGCAATGTCGACCTAGAAACCAAATCACTGCTTTGTAGCAAAGAATAAAAATCATGATACAAAAGCCACATTCAATCTACCCACCTAGCAAAAGAAAGATGAATAAAATACATAAATCACTACCACACGTAACTGGAGGACTTGATATGAGAAGTAATATATTACATTGGGTTAGCCAAAAAGTTCGTTCAGGTTTTTGGTAGCATCTTACAGAAAAACCCAAACGAACTTTTTGGCCAACCCAATAAAATAATATAATGTGGTATTATAAGGCTCATCTTGGAAAAGGAACAATTTGCTTTCTTTGGTGTGACTAAAGGGCCTGGGCTGGGCAGTCCATGTATTAACGATGAGATTTCTCACAAGAAAAGGCAAAAAACCTCAACAGAGCAATGTCTGAAGCCCTGAGCCAGCCCCAAGTGCACACCCATTGCTCAGACCTTGCCTGGGTTTCCTCCCAAAGCAAACTCACTCACTCTCCTATGAAGAGGTGAAGCAGGAGACTGCAGAAGCATCACAGCCATGAGCCCTGCAAAAGATGCCAAGAGGAACTTTGAGGAAAGGGCTGCCTCAATAGCAGAGGGCGTCAACAGATGTGAAGTGAGGCCCTACAACTGTAGCATAAGCCTTCCCTTGGCTTGTACAGGGGTACAAGCCAAGGGGTAGGTGCTCTCCTCACCCATGTAAGGAATCCGTGCTCCCCAGAAACTGCCCAATGACATAACTCTGTACAGCTGTAACCTGCATGAGCGTTCTGACTCAGTCATCAGTGATGACCTTAAAAAAAACAACTACTAATTCCATTCTTTTGCTATGATGAAGAATGCAGAAGAGAAGCTAGAGGAATTGGAATGGTTCAAAGCAGGGATTCTGGAGTCAGACTGCCCGGGTTCAAATCTCAGCTTAAGGGACTTCCCTGGTGGTCCAGTGGTTAAGAATCTGCCTTCCAATGCAGGGGACGTGGGTTCAATCCCTGGTCAGGGAACTGGAATCCCACATGCCTTGGGGCAACTAAGTCTACGCGCTGTTAACTACTGAGCCCATGAGCCACAACTAGAGAGAGAAGCCCGTGCACCACAACGAAAGATCCCGCATGCTGCAAAGAAGATCCTCTGTGCCGCAACTAAGACCCGATGCAGCCAAATAAATAAATAAATAAATAATAAAAAAAAAATCTCAGCTTCACCGTTTTCTAAGCTGGATGGCCTCCGCCAAGTTACTTTACTTCTTTTTGCCTCAATTTTCTCATCAGTAAATGGTAAATGGTATTGTGTTGTTATGAGGAATTGAGTTCATATTTATAAAGTGCCCGGAATCGCACTTGGCACATATCGAGAGCACTGTTTATTAAATTTTTAAAAAGTAAAATAAAATAAAATAATGAAATAAAATATACATGTTTACACAGCTAGGAAGAACCCCTGACCCCATTCAGACCTCTCATCAGAGCTGTAGTTGGAGTTCTGTTCTCCCTTCTGCCCCAGACCACTTAACAGAACTGCTAACGGGAGTCTCAGTGCCCACGATGGGTACAGATATTCACTATTCTCATCTTCTCGTTGCTATAACCCTGATTCAGGTCCTCCTCATCCCCAACACAACCACTCTAAAGGCATCTCCCCAGCTCGTGTCACTAACCTCTCATTCCCAGGCAGCAGTGCCGTCGCAGTGATGGGTTCAAGCTTGCAATCAGACTCCCAAGACCCAAACAGGTTTTCAGTTAATACAACATTTACTTCGCTTTAGAGTAGTATACGGACAGGAAATACATCAGGGACAGCAGCTTCATCTCCATGGGAAGCCCAGAAGCCACCCCAGTACACAGTTCTTCTGTCCCCTCACCCACACCGGTGGTGAATAACTGCCACAGTGGGAGCCAAGACGTTTGGGGGTCTTGTTGAGACACCACAGCCCCTTTTCCCATCAGTCTTTTATACCATCCTCTGCAGGACAAAGGTCCACACTCCAACTGACACCTCCCCAAGCCAGGTGCAGCTCCATACAACAACCGAGGCAGACACAATATCCCCCAATTATCTTAACTTGACTGTTTCCAAAGACACAGAGTATGGGAGACCAAGATCATTCTTAAGGCAGGTCTAAATCAACCCAAACTTTTGCTCACAAATGCCAACCCATCTTCTAACAGAACAGAGCCTCAAAACTCCAAAAGGGCAAATGAGGTCCACAGTCTGTTCCCTGAATCCTATGTTTCCTGTGTTATGCCCTACAGTGATCCCCACATGCCCTAACCTCAGCCATACAGCCTGACCTGGCTTTCGGTGCACCATAGACAGTTGTGTTCCATTCAGTGTCAACTCCTTGGGTGCAGAACCTTTTCTTTATTTCCTCTTCCCACTACCTGGCACCGCAGCATAGTCTCTTAAACCTGAAAAACTCAGCAAAACATTATTAAGCAACTAATAAAGCTGGGTCATCCAAAGAAGACATACAGATGGCCAAGAGGCACATGAAAAGCTGCTCAACATCACTAATTATTAGAGAAATGCAAATCAAAACTACAATGAGGTATCACCTCATACCGGTTAGAATGGGCATCATCAAGAAACCTACAAGCAACAAATGTGGGAGAGGGTGTGGAGAAAAGGGAACCCTCTTGCACTGTTGGTGGGAATGTAAATTGATACAGCCACTATCTGTATCAACTGGAGAACAGTATGGAGGTTCCTTAAAAAACTAAAAATAGAACTACCATATGACCCAGCAGTCCCACTACTGGGCATATATCCAGAGAAAACCATAATTCAAAAAGAGTCATGTACCAAAATGTTCATTGCAGCTCTATTTACAGTAGCCAGGACATGGAAGCAACCTAAGTGTCCATCAGCAGAGGAATGGATAAAGAAGATGTGGTACATATATACAATGGAATATTACTCAGCCATAAAAAGGAGCGAAATTGGGTCATTTGTAGAGACGTGGATGGACCTAGAGACTGTCATACAGAGTGAAGTAAGTCAGAAAGAGAAAAACAAATATCGTATATTAACACATATTTGTGTAATCTAGAAAAATGGTACAGATGAACCAGTTTGCAAGGCAGAAATAGAGACACAGATGTAGAGAACAAATGTATGGACACCAAGGGGGGAAAGCAAGGGCAGGGTGGTGGTGGTGGGATGAATTGGAAGATTGGGATTGACATTTATATACCAATATGTATAAAATAGATAACTAATAAGAACCTGCTGTATAAAATAAAACTCAAATAAATAAATAAATAAATAAAATAAAGCTGGGTCACAATTATTCTGCTACAGTGAAGGAATGCTACGTCATTTTAAAAGTCTCAGTGTCTGGATGACAGTGAGGACACACATGAAATGTTAAAGACCGAAAGCCTAATCCAAACCACTCTCTCGATTTTTCTATTTCTCTTGCTGGAAGAAGCAGCTCCAGAGAGATCATAAAGCTAATTTCTTAATAACCTCCTCCACGTAGCACTCCCATAGCAGTCCTTGTGAGGAGGGTCTGTGTCCCTGTACAATAAATAGCCACAAATACTTGGGTAGTCAACATACGACTTAATTTTGTGAAAATCATGGTTGGGCTTACTTGGGTCTCTTTATGGAAAGATTGAAATCTGTAATTAATAAACAATACCAAAACAAACACGAAGAACTAATCAATATAAATGAGGGATGTCCCAAAGTTTGACTCAGGCAAAAATCAGCTTCAGTCTTCAGAAGTAACTGAACGTCTCCCTCAATGGCATTTTGGGTATTCCTTAACTGTTAGTGATCAACGACCATGCGATAGCAAGATATAGAATGTCATCACATGTGACCAGCATATCAACATGAGTAATATAAACAAGGCATGCCTTTTGTATTTATTATAAAGTCTATTTGTAATTTGGAGTACAGATTGCCTTATGTGTTTTACATGTAGAAATTCTACCAGTCTCTTGAGTGATATATTCATCTTTACTACTGTAAAAATAAATGTTGATAAATGACTAGGAGAGCTGTTGATTTTATATACAAAACATTTAACTTACTAATAATGCATTAAGATGGACACAAAAAGTACAAACCTTAAAGGGAAAAACTGACAAATTGGACTTTATCAAAATCTAAAACTTCTACTCTTCAAAAGACACTGCTAAGGAAATGAAAAAACAAGCCACAGACAGGGAGAAAATACTGCAAACCCCTTATCTGATAAAGAATTTGTACCCAAAAAATATAAAAGCATAACTCAAGAAGACCAAAAGAAAAAAGAAGATTAAAAATGGGCCAAAAAATATGAACAGAGCACAACAAGGTATACAGATGGCAAATAAGCACAAGAAAAGAAGTTCCACATCATTGATCATTAGGGAGATGCAAATTAAAACAACAATAAGATACCACTTCACAGTAGAATGGCTAAAATTAAAAATTCCTAAATAAGAAAAATTGGTAAGGCTGTGGAGCAATCTTCCACACTGCTGCTGGGAATGCAAAATGTTCAGTCCCTTTGAAAAAGGTTGCCAGGTTTTTCTAAAGTTAAACATACACTTACCATACAACCCAGAAATCTCACTCTTGGGTGTTTATCCAACAGAAATGAAAACACATGCCCACACAAAGACGTGTAGGCAAATGTTCAGAGCAGCTTTATTTATAATACCCAGAACTGAAAACAACCCAAATGTTCAACGAATGGTAAATGTGCAAGTAAACCATGATGCATCCATGCAATGGAATACTGCTCAGTAATAACAAAGAAACAGACTACTGATACACACAACAACATGGATGAATTGCAAAAGTATTTTGCTAAGTAAAAGAAGCTAGACACAAAAGGGTACCTAATATATGACTTCATTCACTTGAAGTTTTAGAAAAGGCTAAACTATAGGGACAGAAAACAGACCAGTAGTTGCCGAGGGCTGGGGTAGGATGAGGGCATGCTCTGCAAAGATGCACAAGGACTTTCTAGGGGGACAGATGTTCTATATCTTGATTTTGGTGGTGGTCACACAAGTGTATGTGTATGGGAAGACTCACCAAACTGTATACATAAGAAGAATGAATCTTATTGTATGAAAGTATATCTCAATAAACCTGACTTTTAAGAAGGAATATATTAAGAAATAAACAGGTAAACAGTGAAGGTTGAATGAACAGTACAATCACTAAATAACTTAAGGAAAAACAATATATCTGGTTAAGTAAAAAAATATCTAAAAGTTTAAGTAACAACACAAGATACAATAATAGACATTAGGTTATAATTCTAATCTTTGTAGAATTGTTTGGTACCATTAACATCACAAAACAAACTTCTAGAGTTGCATTTAATTTCTAGTTATCTCTTTGGTATCACACAAATACGACCTAATGAACTCCCCCATGCAATCTAGCAGCTGACAGTGCTGAGAAATTACACTCTGTAATGTCAAACTTTGAAAACATGACAACTGACATTTTTAATAAAATTGCAATAGTAATGCATCCCTGAATAAAATATAGATTCAGTAAACTCAGAGATTCATTCTAAGTTGGTGATACTTTGGTTTGGTCTTGGCCAAATACGAATTTTCAACACTTGCCATTCAACAATTAGCCAAAATACTTATTCAGTGCTATCTCTAATACAAGTGATCAATCTGCTAACTTTCAGGATTGCAAGTTTTTGGTTCATGACAAGCCAGCCTCCACCAAACCAATATCAAAATACACCCTGGGTTTTGCCTTCTCTGCCTTCAAGCACTTATGCTAACATCTACACTAGAAACCCTAAGCCATTTTCAGTACTTTGATTTTTTTACATTAATTTTCAAGATACTTCATTTCAAGGCAGAAAGATAGTAAAAAGCATTTGGCAATTTTCAGGAAATATCCTGGGCTGTGAAAATGAGAGTAAAGAAAATGAAAAATAATGTGGCTAAGCAAATTTAAACGAAAAATATTCCAGAACAACAATACAGTTTAAAGATATGATGGACAAGAAGACCTCATTTATAATATTAACAAAAATATAAAATATCTAGGTTTAAGGTTAACAAGAAAGGTGCAAAACTTAAGAGGAAAACTCAAAAATACTCCTGAAGAACACAAGAGTCTTGAAAAATAGAAAGGCATAGGAGGTCCTTGAATAGGAAGGATCAACACTGTAAAAATTATTCTTCCCACACTGATTCATAAATTCAATGCTATCCCAATAAAAATACCAATAGGCATTTGGGTAGGAACTAGAGAATTCTAGAGTCATATGCAAAACTAAACAGACAAGAACCAGGAAAACTCAAGGGGAAAAATGAGCAATGAGGGACATTAGCCCTAACAGATTTTAAAATATTCTAAGGGCCAAAACCATTAGAACTATTTCATACTGGTACAGTAATAATATTGCTGGCATTAATCCATGAATAGAATCATACCAATGGACCAGAATAGAAATTTAGGATATGATAGAGAAGGCATCTCAAATCAGCAGGGTCGATATGAACTTTTTAGTAACTGGTGATGGGACAACTAAGTAGATATTTGGGGAGCATCTTTCTAATGATTAAGTCCAGACATCTTAAGAGTAAAAACTGAAAACTTTGACTACTTGATAGCAAAAACAACAACCTTCTAAGAGGAGGAAAACACATAATCAAGGTTTAAAAAAAAGATAAACTGAAAAAAATATTTGCAACCCATCACAGATAAAGGGGCTCATCTCCCTAATATATAAAAAGGTCCTACATGGAAGCAACCTAAGTGTCCATTGACAGATGAATGGATAAAGAAGATGTGGCACATATATACAATGGAATATTACTCAGCCATAAAAAGAAATGAAATTGAGTTATTTGTAGTGAGGTGGATGGACCTAGAGTCTGTCATACAGAGTGAAGTAAGTCAGAAAGAGAAAAACAAATACGGTATGCTAACACATATACATGGAATCTAAAAAAAAAAAAAAGGTCTGAAGAACCTAGGGGCAGGACAGGAATAAAGACACAGACATAGAGAATGGACTTGAGGACATGGGGAGTCAGAAGGGTAAGCTGGGACGAAGTGAGAGAGTGGCATGGACATATATACACTACCAAATGTAAAATAAGATAGCTAGTGGGAAGCAGCCGCATAGCACAGGGAGATCAGCTCGGTGCTTTGTGACCACCTAGAGGGGCAGGATAGGGAGGGTGGGAGGGAGACGCGAGAGGGAGGAGATATGGGGTTATATGTATATGTATAGATGATTCAGTTTGTTATAAAGCAGAAACTAACACACCATTATAAAGCAATTATACTCCAATAAAGACGTGAAACAAAAAAGTCCTAGAATCAAGAAACAGACAAGTCCATAGGAAAAAATAGGTAAATAATATAAATAGGCAATTCACAAGAAAAAAATATAAATGGCTCTTAACCTTTTGAAAAGATATTCATCATTATTTATAAGAGAAATGCAAATTAAATGACACTGAGATACCATTCTTATCTCTCAAATTGACAAAAATCCAAAAGTTTGACAACACATTCTTTTGGCAAGACTGGGAAAATGGGCACTTTCATTGCTGGTAAGAGTGAAAAATAGTACAACTTCTAATGAAAAGAATCTGGCAATATCACCCAAAATTGAAAATGTATTTACCTTTTGAGCCAGCAATCTTACTTCTAGGAATCTATCCCACAGATACAACCACACATGTACAAGATGTTCAAGGTTATCCAGTGCAGTATTGCTTGGTTACAGTAAGACTGGAAACCATCCTAGTGTCCACCACCAAAGGACTAAATTATGGTACATCCACACAATAGAATACCTTGCAGCTATAAAAGAAAAGAATGGGGAAGACTTCTTTGTTCTAATATGGCAACATCTCTAGGATAATTTAAATGAAAAACACAAGATGCACTACAGGACACATGGTATATACTACCTTTTACAGAGGAAGGGTGGAAATTAGAACATATATTTGTTATTTGCTTATATTTACGTGAAGGAATACAGGAAAGACAAACAAAAGTGGTTACTACAATGTCAAGGAGAAATGAATACAGTGGGATGCGGCATACATTTTCTGTTTTTTTTTAACATCTTTATTGGAGCGTAACTGCTTTACAATGTTGTATTGGTTTCTGCTGTATAACAAAGTGAATCAGCTATACATATACATATATCCCCATATCTCCTCCCTCTTGCGTCTCCCTCCCAGCTTCCTTATCCCACCCCTCTAGGTGGTCACAAAGCACCGAGCTGATCTCCCTGTGCTATGTGGCTGCTTCCCACTAGCTATTTATTTTACATTTGGTAGTATATATAAGTCCATGCCACTCTCTCACTTCGTCCCAGTTTGCCCTTCCCCCTCCCCGTGTCCTCAAGCCCATTCTCTAAGTCTGCGTCTTTATTCTTGTCCTGCCCCTAGGTTTATCAGAACTTTTTTTTTTTTTAGATTCCATATATATGTGCTAGCATATGGTATTTGTTTTTCTATTTCTGACTTACTTCACTCTGTATGACAGACTCTAGGTCCATGCACCTCACTACAAATAACTCAGTTTCATTCCCTTTTATGGCTGAGTAATATTCCATTGTATATATGTGCCACATCTTTATCCATTCATCTGTCGATGGACACTTAGGTTGCTTCCATGTCCTGGCTATTGTAAATAGTGCTGCAATGAACATTGGGGTACATGACTCTTTTTGAATTATGGTTTTCTCAGGGTATATGCCCAGTAGTGGGATTGCTGGGTCATATGGTACTTCTATTTTTAGTTTTTTAAGGAACTTCCACACTGTTCTCCATAGCGGCTGTATCAATTTACATTCCCACCAACAGTGCAAGAGGGTTCCCTTTTCTCCACGCCCTCTCCAGCATTTATTGTTTGTAGATTTTTTGATGATGGCCATTCTGACCAGTGTGAGGTGATACCTCATTGTAGTTTTGATTTCATTTCTCTAATGATTAGTGATGTTCAGCATCCTTTTATGTGTTTGTTGGCAATCTGTATATCTTCCTTGCAGAAATGTCTATTTAGGTCTTCTGCCCATTTTTGGATTGGGTTGCTTGTTTTTTGCTATTGAGCTGCTTGTATATTTTGGAGATTAATCCTTTGTCAGTTGCTTCATTTGCAAATATCTTCTCCGATTCTGAGGGTTGTCTTTTCGTCTTGTTTATGGATTCCTTTGCTATGCAAAAGCTTTTAAGTTTCACTAGGTCCCATTTGTTTATTTTTGTTTTTATTTCCATTTCTCTAGGAGGTGGGTCAAAAAGGATCTTGCTGTGATTTATGTCATAGAGTGTTCTGTCTATGTTTTCCTCTAAGAGTTTTATAGTGTCTGCCCTTACATTTAGGCCTTAATCCATTTTGAGTTTATTTTTGTGTATGGCATTAGGAAGTGTTCTAATTTCATTCTTTTACATGTAGCTGTCCAGTTCTCCCAGCACCACTTACTGAAGAGGCTGCCATTTCTCCCTTGTATATTCTTGCCTCCATTAGCAAAGATAAGGTGACCATATGTGCGTGGGTTTATCTCTGGGCTTTCTATCCTGGTCCATTGATCTATATTTCTGTTTTGTGCCAGTACCATACTGTCTTGATTACTGCAGCTTTGTAGTATAGTCTGAAGTCAGGGAGCCTGATTCCTCCAGCTCCGTTTTTCTTTCTCAAGATTGCTTTGGATATTTGGGGTCTCTTGTGTTTCCATACAAATTGTGAAATTTTTTGTTCTAGTTCTGTGAAAAATGCCACTGAATCTGTAGATAGCTTTGGGTAGTATAGTCATTTTCACAATGTTGATTCTTCCAATCCAAGAACACGGTATATCTCTCGATCTGTTTGTATCATCTTTAATTTCTTTCATCAGTGTCTTATAGTTTTCCACGTACAGGTCTTTTGTCTCCTTAGGTAGGTTTATTCCTAAGTATTTTATTCTTTTTGTTGCAGTGGTAAATGGGAGTGTTTCCTTAATTTCTCTTTCAGATTTTGTATCATTAGTGTATAGAAATGCAAGAGATTTCTGTGCATTAATTTTGTATCCTGCAACTTTACCAAATTCATTGATTAGTTGTAATAGTTTTCTGGTAGCATCTTTAGGAATCTCTATGTATAGTATCATGTCATCTGCAAACAGTGACAGTTTTACTTCTTTTCCGATTTGGATTCCTTTTATTTCTTCTCTTCTCTGATTGCTGTGGCTAAAACTTCCAAAAGTATGTTGAATAATAGCAGGGAAAGTGGGCAACCTTGTCTTGTTCCTGATCTTAGAGAAAATGGTTTCAGTTTTTCACCATTGAGAACGATGTTAGCTGTGGGTTTGTCATATATGGCCTTTATTATGTTGACGTAGGTTCCCTCTGTGCCTATTTTCTGGAGAGTTTTTATCATAAATGGGTGTTGAATTTTGTCAAAAGCTTTTTCTGCATCTACTGAGATTATCATATGGTTTTTATCCTTCAATTTGTTAATACGGTGTATCACATTGATTGATTTGCGTATATTGAAGAATCCTTGCATTCCTGGGATAAACCCCACTTGATCATGGTGTATGATCCTTTTAATGTGCTGTTGGATTCTGTTTGCTAGTATTTTGTTGAGGATTTTTGCATCTATGTTCATCAGTGATATTGGCCTGTAGTTTTCTTTCTTTGCGACATCTTTGTCTGGTTTTGGTATCAGGGTGACGGTGGCCTCGTAGAATGAGTTTGGGAGTGTTCCTCCCTCTGCTATATTTTGAAAGAGTTTGAGAAGGATAGGTGTTAGCTCTTCTCTAAATGTTTGATAGAATTTTCCCAAGAAGCCATCTGGTCCTGGGCTTTTGTTTGCTGGAAGATTTTTAATCACAGTCTCAATTTCAGTGCTTGTGATTGGTCTGTTTATATTTTCTATTTCTTCCTAGTTCTGTCTCGGAAGGTTGTGCTTTTCTAAGAATTTGTCCATTTCTTCCAGGTTGTCCATTTTATTGGCATATAGTTGCTTGCCGTAATCTCTCATGATTGTTTGTATTTCTGCAGTGTCAGTGGTTACTTCTTTTTCATTTCTAATTCTGTTGATTTGAGTCTTCTCCCTTTTTTTCTTGATGAGTCTGGCTAATGGTTTATCAATTTTGTTTATCTTTTCAAAGAACCAGCTTTTAGTTTTACTGATATTTGCTATTGTTTCCTTCATTTCTTTTTCATTTATTTCTGATCTGATCTTTAAGATTTCTTTCCTTCTCCTAACCTCGGGGTTATTTTTGTTCTTCTTTCTCTAATTGCTTTAGGTATAAGGTTAGGTATCTGTTCCCTGCCCAGACAGGAGGGGGTTAAAAAAGTGGCTGATTAGGGGGCTCTTGCTCATTCAGGCCTGGGGGAGGGAGGGGTTTTGTAGTCATAATTGGAATGCAGGGCGAGCCTGCAGTGGCAGAGACCAGCGTGACGTTGCAGCAGCCTGAGGCGCGCCGTGCGTTCTCCCGGGGAAGTTGTCCCTGGATCACAGGACCCCGGCAGTGGTGGGCTGCACAGGCTCCCGGGAGGGGAGGTGTAGATAGTGACCTGTGCTTGCACACAGGCTTCTTGGTGGCTGCAGCAGCAGCCGTAGCGTCTCATGCCCGTCTCTGGGGTCCGTGCTGATAGCCGCAGCTCGCGCCCATCTCTGGAGCTCATTTAGGTGGTGCTCTGAATCCCCTCTCCTCACGCACCCCGAAACAATGGTCTCTTGCCTCTTAGGAAGGTCCAGACTTTTTCCCAGGCTCCCTCCCGGCTAGCTGTGGCGCACTAGCCCCCTTCAGGCTGCGTTCACGCAGCCAACCCCAGTCCTCTCCCTGGGATCTGACCTCCGAAGCCCGAGCCTCAGCTCCCAGCCCCCACCCATCCTGGCGGGTGAGCAGACAAGCCTCTCAGGCTGGTGAGTGCTGGTCAGCACCAATCCTTTGTGCAGGAATGTCTCCGCTTTGCCCTCTGCACCCCTGTTGCTGCACTCTCCTTCTTGGCTCTGAAGCTTCCACCTGCCCATCCCCCATCTCCACCAGTGAAGGGGCTTCCTAGTCTGTGGAAACTTTTCCTCTTTCACAGCTCCCTCCCAGAGGTGCAGGTCCCATCCCTATTCTTTTGTCTCTGTTTTTCTTTTTTCTTTTGCCCTACCCAGGTACATGGGAATTTTCTTGCCTTTTGGGAAGTCTGCGGTCTTCTACCAGCATTCAGCAGCTGTTCTGTAGGAGTTGTTCCACATGTAGATTTATTTTTCATGTATTTGTGGGGAGGAAGGTGATCTCCACCTCTTACTCCTCCGCCATCTTGAAGGTCCCACTGGGGCGTACATTTTCAATGTGTCTCCTTTAAATTTCTTTTCTATTTGGACCATGTAAATGTATTACCTATTCAAAAATTTTTAAATATTTGCAAAAGAGACTCAAGAAGGGCAAAAAATAATAACAATAAAATTATTAAGAGCTACATATACTTGTTATAAACTATATAGACTATTTGAATTACTAAATTTCTTTTGTTGTTGTTGAGTCCAACTTCAATTACTTTTTGGTCAGAGAACATTCTTTATGATTTCAATCTTTTAAAATTTAATAAGACTTGTTTTATGGCCAAGCATATGATCTATTCTGTAGAACATTCCATGTCTTCTTAAAAAGGATGTGTATTTTACTGTTGCTGGGTAGACTGTTCTATAAATGCCAGTTAGGTCAAGTAGGTTGATGGTGTTGTTTAAACCTTCTGTAACCTTGCTAACTTTTTATGCAGGTGCTCTTTCAATTATTGAGAGAAAGGTATAGAAGTCCCTACCCATTATTGTTGAATTGCATCTCTCTTTTCAAGTCTGTCAATTTTTGCTTCATGTGTTTTGGAGCTGTTTTTAGGTGTGTACACATTCATAATTTTTATATCTTCCTGATGGCATTATGAAGTGTCCCTCTTTATCTACAATAATATTTCTTACCTTAAAGTCTATCTTGTCTGATAACATAGCTACTCCAGTGCTTTTATGATTAGCGTTAGCTGGCATGTATTTTTCCATCCTTTTACTTTCAACCTCTGCGTGCATGTGCGTGTGTGTGTGAATCTAAAGCATAGCTCTCAGCAGGGAGCAATTTTGTCCCCCAAGTGACATCTGGCAAGAGCTGGAGAAATTTATGTTTATCACAACTGCATGGCTACTACTGACATGTAATGAATAAAGACCAGGAATGCTACTAAATACCCTACAATGCACAGGATAGCCCCCATAACCAAGAATTATCCAGTCCAAAACTTCAGTGGTACAAGGCTGATAAACCTCATCTAAAGTATGTCTTTTAGACAGCATAGAGTTGAATCTCAGTTTTTTTTCCTAGTGTGACAATGTCTGCCTTTTGATTGCAGTGTTTAGTCTAGTCACATTTAATAGTTGGACTTATGACTGCCACATTTGCTATTTATTTTCTATGTTTCATGCCATTTTGGTTCTTTCTTACTTTCTCACTGCTTTCTTGTGTGCATGCGCATGCTTTCTCTGTCTGTCTCTCTCTCTATATATATATAATTTGTGCGTATGTGGATTTTCAATTCCTTTTTTTTACTATATTTTTGAATTATTTTTTATTTCCATAGTGGGTGTTCCAGGGATTACAATAGTCATCTTGATCGCAATCTACTTCAGTGTGATGCTAATTTAATTCCAGTAAAATATTGAAACTTTGATTGTAGCTCCATTTCCATGTGATTCTCTACGGAAACGTAATGAAAACATTCCATTTTTAAAACAAATTGTGATGGGCAATGAAAAGTGGATACTGTACGATAATGTGGAACAGAAGAGATCATGTGGCAAACGAAATGAACCACCACCAACCACACCAAACGCCGGTCTTCATCCAAAGAAGGTAAGGTGTATATGGTGGGATTGGAAGGGAGTCCTCTATTATGAGTTCCTTCCGGAAAACCAGATGATTAATTCTACAAGTACTGCTCCCATTTAGACCAACTGAAAGCAGCACTCGACAAAAAGCATCCGGAATTAGTCAAAAGAAAACGTATAATCTTCCATCAGGATAACGCAAGACCGCATGTTTCTTTGATGACCAGGCAAAAACTGTTACAGCTTAGCTGGGAAGTCCTGATTCATCTGCCGTATTCACCAGACATTGTACCTTCAGATTTCCATTTATTTCAGTCTTTACAAAATTCTCTTAATGGGAAAAATTTCATTTCCCTGGAAGACTGTAAAAGGCACCTGGAACAGTTCTTTGCTCAAAAAGATAAAAAGTTTTAGGAAGATGGAATTATGAAGTTGCCTGAAAAACGGCAGAAGGTAGTGGAAAAAAACGGTGAATACACTGTTCAAAGTTCTTGGTGAAAATGAAAAATGTCTTTTATTTTTACTTAAAAACCGAAGGAACGTTTTGGCCAGCCCAGTATTTTCTGTTTCTATACATTTGCCTTTTCTAAACATTTCATGTAAATGGAATCACACAGTAGGCAACCTTTGTGCATGACTTCTTCCATTTAGCATAATGTTGAGGTTCATTCATGTTTTAGCATGAATCACTACTTCATTCTTTTTAATCTCTAAATAGTATAAACAGTCCTGCATGGTAGAGGGAACTGCAAAAATGACTATGCAAGCTGAAAGCAAGAAAAGCAATCTTAATAATCAATGGGGAAAATATAATTGTTCAATGATCTTTAAAAAATGTCATCAAAACATTAAAGACTCTTACTCTTGGCTATAAATGTAAAGAGAAATGAAAAGATAGTAAAACTTATATTTATTTAGTACCCTGTAATTTAAAACACCAATAATATTAAGAATTAAAGGGTTTTTTCTTGGGACTTCCCTGGTGGTCCAGTGGGTAAGACTCCACGCTCCCAATGCAGGGGGCCTGGGTTCGATCCCTGGTCGGGAAACTAGATCCCACATGCATGTCACAACTAAGAGTCTGCATGCCGCAACTAAGGGTCCGCATACCGCAACTAAGACCTGGTGTAGCCAAAATATATAAATAAATATTTTTTAAAAGGGGTTATTTCTTTGTAGAAAACTTATCAAAAGTAGTTTGAACAGTGCTTGCTTGCTTTCTCTCACTGTATAACTTATTGTACAACACAGAGGGATACAGAGCAAGCGTCTTCTCTATGCCTTGGTGAACTGTCACACTCCTTTCTAGGTCAGGATCAGCTTTCACATTATAACCTTAGCACTCTCCATGTCTTGAAATCTCCAACAGCCCCTTCAATATGAAGTTTTTTTGCTGGCATCACTTCTTCTGGATCATCATCCTTTTCATCACAACCACTTTGCTCATTTACATCAGTAAGTTCTTCACTAAGTTCATCTGGCTGTATATTTAGAGTTTCTCGAATGGTGGCAGTGTTGACATTTCTGCTATCAGCCCGTTCTTCTATTATTCCATTTATGTTTGATACAACTTTCTCTTCCAGTGTCGTCACTTTTCATTTCTCTGCTGCACTTTCATCTTTGTTGGCCAATTCCCTCTTTCAGCTACCCATTTTTGTAAAATGTCACATGGATTTATCACTGGGAGACAAGGAGGCAACCCAACTGCATGCTTTGCTGTCTGTGTGTGAAACTGAATAACAGGTGGGCAGTGAGCATGGACAGACTTTGAAAGACTGGTCACTCATCTTGATGTCCATTTGTTATTTATGTAATACAAAGAGCTAGCAGGAAAGTCTGAACTTTGTGCAGTTACTCACAGTTAATATACCATGGTACCAGAAATTTGAACTGTGTTGTTAGGGGACTGATGTTATTTAACTAAACCATGGTAACTGAAATTCATACATATCAGACTGATGCAAAGTGAGGACTACCTATGTTTTGGGTGGGTAGGACTTCTACCTTGCTTCTAACCAAAAGAATATGGCAAAGGTGATGGGATATCATTCCTGCAATTACGTTACATTATATGAAAAAGGTGAAATGATTTTTCAGATAAAATTCAAGTCCTTAATCTTCCTTGTTATGAAGTCTACTTTATTTGAAATTAACATAGCTACTTCAGCTTTCTTTTGTTTAGCATTTGCATGGTGTATCTTTATCCTTCCTTTTACTTTGAATCTATGTCTTTATATTTAAAGTGGGTTTCAGGACTTCCCTAGTGGTCCAGTGGGTAAGACTCCAAGCTCCCAATGCAGGGGGAGCCTGGGTTTGATCCCTAGTCGGGGAACTAGATCCTGCATGCATGCAGCAACTAAGGAGTCGCATGCTGCAACTAAAAAAAGATCCCGCACACCACAACAGAGATCCTGAGTGCCGCAACTAAGACCCTGTGCAGCCAAAATTAATTAATTAATTAATTAAAGTGGGTTTCTTGTAACATGCATACATGTTATGTCTTTTTTTTTTTAATCCAATCTGACAATCTCTTTTAGACTCTTCACATTTTCACATTTAAAGTGATTACTGATATGGTGGGGTTAAAATCTATCTTGTTAGCTGTTTTTTATTTGTTCCGTTTGTTCTTCATTTTTTTTTTCCCTGTCTTTCTGCTTTCTCTAGGTCTTATTTAGTATTTTTTTATGATTCCATTTTATCAGTTCTATTGCTATGTTTACTTAATGCTTGTTAGCTTGGTAGTGGGGAGGTGGGAGATGGGGGCAGTCTCTTCTGTTCCGGTCAATCATCAATATTAGATAGGTACTGTGGCCCCAGGTCTTGGGGTTGTGGCCTCCATAAGCATGTGATCCTCTTCCAAGCAAAATTCCGTGCCCAGAATTATGGTATTCCTTTCCTTCCCTAAGAGTAGAGCTTCTTTGCTTTTCCTGTTCTCCTTTCCCAGCTGCAGTGGGTTTCCACCAGTTTTTGCTCCCCTTCTTCCTGCAGATTAAGACTTTTGTTCCTTTGGGAGATGACGAGACATGTCTGGGCAGATTTTGGCAGTGGCTGTTGTTCTGCTATCCTAGCCAGCACATGGGAGACACTTTCTCAGGAGTCTCCCTGATCTTCCCTGTGAGCACCTGGTGGGGATCCTGAAGGAAAAGTCTACAAGACAGAACCTTCTATACCTATGGCCCCCAACCTTTAGTAATTCCTTAACAATTTAATCTTATTGGCTTATATGACATTGGCAGTGCCTATCCCAGGTAAGCAAATGCTCATGTGTTATTTCTCCCTGCAGTGGCACCTGCATCTCTCCTGATTTGGGGTTAGGTGTAAGCCCGGAAACCTTAGTTTTCCATTGGGTTCAAGAAAAGTCATTAATTTGCAATTTGTCCCTCTTTCTTCTTGTTCTAAGGATGGGGACTCTACAGTCCACATCTCTGAGCTGAAACCAGAAGGCTGTTGATTAGTTTTTCAAGTGTAGTTATATCTTATATGCAGCCTTTTCCCACAAAGTCTAGATATTTAAAATATTAAAAGACTGTGTCAAGCAAAGTATAATGTACTAACAATTCGCTGAACATTTTGTTAATCCAGCAAACAGACTGGATATTCTTATAGTGTTAATACCTAATCAAGGATTCTGATCAGTTTGAAATAACTGATATTCTTGCCTGGGTTGCAATAATTTCCATTAAAAAAAGAACTTATTGGGAATTCCCTGGTAGTTCAGTGGTTAGGACTTGCCACTTTCACTGCCGTGGCCCAGGTTCAATCCCTGGTCAGGGAACTAAGATCCTGCAAGCCGCGTGGCACGGCCAAATAAAAAATAAAAATAAAATAAAAATAAAAAGGGTCCTCCCGTCTCTCCTCATATCTACCACCACTTCCTCTCCCTAAATAATATATAATAACTCAATCAAACAGCATCAGTAGATAAGCTTAAAAAATAGCTGATGTGGGGTTTGTTAATGCATAAACTTGACATTTCAAATGTGAACAACTGTTCATCATAATTACCTCATCTCATCCTTTAAGCAGATATTATCATAGCAAATGTAGCTTGTGCCTCAACACCTAGCTTCCTTTCCGCCAGACTGCTGATAGGAATACTGGCTCTTTTGACCCTGACCATGCAGCTTTCCTCCTCCCTTCTGGACCATATCTAGGTATTGGACATACTGCATATCAGAATGGGCATTCGATTTGAGGAAGGACCTTCACACCAGTCCTGGGCTGATGTGCCCTCAGATCCACTTTCTGCCCTTTGCTGCTCTGCTATGTGTTGCAGGGGGTGGGAAAAGAGGGGGGACTCCTGTAAACTACTTTTCCAGGCCCCCTTGCAAGTGGCTTCCAGTTAAATTAATCCAATGGGTGGCACTGATAAGAGACTAGAGGGTGAGAGGAAAGAAGTCAGGGTATCTCAGGTGACCTCACTCCCGGGCTCTGGTAACACCACCTTCTCCCTATGCCCACCCCAGGGGTGACAGTGGCTTCCTGCTGTTCCTTATCTCTAGGTCGCTTCAATGCACGCTGGTTGGCTTCTCAGCTCTTCCAATGCCTTGGTTCACAGTTGTCTCCTACTGCACTACTTGCCTCTTTTTTCCTGAGTGGACTGGGATTGGGACTTCATCTGCCACATCAGAGCTTCACTCTTTACCAGATTTCCCCACAATGAATAAAAATCACTACTGTAAAGAAAAAAAATATGTTGCCTGCCATTCCAGTTCTGCAAGGATCAAGCCATTAGCCACTGCAGTCACCCAGCAGTTCATACATATTCTAGCTCCTCCATTACCTCTTAGGAGCAGTTCCTCAGAGCTATCTGAGAGGCTGTCTCTCAGGCTAAGGTCCCCGAATAAAACTTAACTCACAACTTTCACGTCGTGCATTTTTCTTTCAGGCGACACTACGGTATCACCATCTTGTCTGTGTCTCTCTCCAGTGCCATCATAAACACTCTGCACAACACCGCCATTGAAAAGAGACAATTCTCTCATTCATGTCACTGAAGAGAATCACTCTGGCCCATTCATAGCCTACTCTGTTAATGAATGCAATTGTTTCCTTCCCCAGTTCTCTCAACAGCAAAAATGTACAGTAGCCAACAGATTCCTAGACTAGAATAAGATCATCCACGGTAGGCTTGTTTTAAATGTGTGTCCATGTGTATATAAAAATGCATAACTGCATAAAAACACAGACACACACATGAAGTCCACAGTTCAAGAAAAATAAAACAAAAAGAGTCTGTATGGGGGTTACAATGACAAAAAAAAAAAAAGACCAAAACTCCTTCATGGAATTAAGGCTTCCACTTCCAGACAAGAAAGAGAAAGAGGGACTGGAATTATCTTCATGCCTGAAACAAAAACAAACATAAATACATGAAATAATGGTTTTCAAGACACTGGACATCAGGCAATGAAGAAGAGTGAACCCTGAGAGAGGGGGGGAAATGAGGTAAGCCCTTGATTGCTCCAGCTTACTGCCTTAAGAGCGTTTCCAAGCCACAAAATAGGGACGGGAAACAGAGACAAAGTCTAGCCAACTCCTGAAACTGACAAAGCTGGGATTCTGGATACAAAGCAGCTAAAGTTCCTAGGACTGAGCACCAGAAAGGAGACCTAAACAGAGAAAGAATCCTGGAGATCCAGAAGGGGTCTCTACCTCAGGTATTCAGAAGAGATCAACATATGCATATGAGGGGAAAGAATAACCTGAAAGGATTATGGATACAGGGTTTCTTTGGGGGGGGGGAGTGATAAAAATGCCCTAAAATTGTGGTGAATAATTGATAGATCTACATAGGAAATCATTAAGAATATAGAAGATTTGAACTAAAACAATTTTGTAAAAGAATAAAATTGGAGGACTCACACTACCCAATTTTAAGATGCACTACAAAGCTGCAGCAAGCAAGACAGTATGGAACTGGCACAAAGCTAGACACAGATATCAGTGGAACACAGGAGAAGGTCCAGAAAAACATCCATACAGATATGGGCAATTGAGGGAATTCCCTGGCGGTCCAGTGGTTAGAACTCTGCACTTTCACTACCAAGGGCCCGGGTTCAATCCCTGGTCAGGGAACTAAGATCTTGCAAGCTGCGTGGCGTGGCCAAAAAAAAAAAAATATATATATATATATATATGTGTGTGTGTGTGTGTGTGTGTGTATATATATATGTATTTCATATTACATATCCAACAAAAAACTTGATTCCAGAATATATAAAAAAACTCTCAAAATTCAAAGAAAACAATACAATTAGAAAATGGGCAAAAGACTTGAACAGTCACTTGACCAAAAAGAATACGTGAATGGCAAATAAGCAGATGAAAAGATGTTCAGCATCAGGGAAATGCAAATTAAAACCACGATGAGATACCACTACACATTTATTAGAATGGCTAAAATTAAAAATACTAACAATACTAAGTGCTGAAGAGAATGTGGAGCAACTGGAACGCTTACACATTGCTAGTTGGAATGTACAGCTACTCTAGAAAACAGTTTGGCAGTTTCCTTATAAAGTTAAACATATGCTTACCCTATGACCCATCAATCCCACTCCTGGGTATTTACCATAGAAAAATGGAAACTTACATTCACACAAAAACCTGTATGCTAATATTTACAGTAGCTCTATTCATACTCACAAAAAAACTGTAAACAACCTAAATGTCCCTCAACTTGCAAACAAATAAACTATGGTATATCCATAAAATGGAGGCAATAAAAATGAACTAATTATAGACACATGCAACAACATGGATAAATCTCAAAGGCCTTATGCTGAGTAAAAAAGCTAATCCCAAAAGGTTACATACTGAAAGATTCCATTTATGTTGACATTTGAAAAGACAAAACAATAGTGATGGAGAACAGATCAGTGGTTGTCAGAGTAGGGTGGTAACATGGGTTTTTTAGGGTGAAGGAACTAATATTCACCTCAGTTGTGGTGATGGTTACACATATCTATATATATTGTAAAATTCATAAAACTGTATGCCAAAAGTCAATATTACTTATGATAATTTTTAAAATAAAATTAATAAATCTAAAAAAGTAATGATTTTAAAAATAAAAGTGGGACTTCCCTGGCGGTCCAGTGATTAAGACTCCACGCTTCCAGTGCAGGGGGCACGGGTTTGATTCCTGGTCGGGAAACTAAGATCCTGCATGCCATGAGGCGCGGCCAAAAAAAAAAAAAAGTGTCTTGAAACCAAAGAACCCTCAGGAACACAAAAAGCTAACAGTCAATTGATAACACAGGGAAAGGTTAACATAATAGGCCTGATGTTGCTATTTCTAGGAGGCCCTGCTTGTATGATTGATCCGTGCAATAGCTCCTGGGAACTTGGCCAGGATAAAATATCCCCTATGCTACTAATTGATAAGGTTGTTTTATGTGCCTGGAATGCTGAATATGGCCATACCAGTCTTGCTAGATAGTTTCTGCAAATGTAATTCATAGAGAACACCTGCTTTCTTCTGGGAATCAGAAATTTCAGTAACAGTACCTAATCAGTCCCCAATTAAAAGAAAAAAAACTCCGAGTCTTGAGCAAGCTTCCCTAGGCAGAAACACTGTGCAGGCACTGCTGTATTTAATTGCTGGAGGAAGCAGCTTGTTCTGTGAAACCCCACCCCTTTGGAAGCCCACATCTAGACTCTTCCAGACTCCACCCATTATGTCTTTTTCCCTTGCTGATCCTGCTGTGTATCCTTTCACTGTAACAAACCATAGCTGTGACTACAAATGTCTCTAAATCCCATGAGTCTTTCTAGCAAATCACCAAATGTGTGGGTGATCGTCAAATGCCCAAAACAGTTCCAAAATATAAGTGGTACTTTAAATCTTAACCCTTTCCTCAAACCCTTTTTTTGGACCTGTACTGCCTACTCTTTAGCCTCTCCTAGAATCCCAAGCAGTGCCATATGCATTGTAGTCTTGAACATCTGCATTAGGCCCTTGAAAGAGCCTCATATGTGACACCCGAGTTCCAAGTGGAACTCAGAGCCTGGTGTAAATGTTACAATTAGGTTCAGCAGCAAACAACAAAGACCCATTTCTCTCTCACTTACAAGGAGTCCAAAAGTATGTAGTCCAAGCCTGGCACGGCAGCTCTATGCTATCAGAGACCTCAGCTCCATCTAACTGTATTGCCAGAAATGCCTTCCATTCCCAAGGTTACCTCTTGATCCAACATGGCTGCTGGAGATCTAGCCATAACATCCACATTCAAGATGACAGAAGGCATGGCAGAAGAAGGGCATGCTCCCTTCCTTTTAAGGATACTTTGCACTAATCCCACACAACACTTCTTCTAGTCTTTAAGCCAGAACTTGGTCATATGACCATACCTAACTGCAAGAGAGGTAAGGAAATGCAGTGTTTTCATTGCACAGAAATATGCTGAGCTAAAAATCAGGGTTCCATTAGAAAGATGAAAGGGAGAATGGATATTGGGAGGTAACTGGAGTCTCTGCTACACCTACTTAGTTCTACACTCAACACAAAGTAATCTCTGAATCAACTGTTTTAATACCCCAAGATAATTTGAGGTCAGTGTGTCTTTACCTAAAATGTGTTACAGAGGTAGATATGGAGAAGAGTGATAAGGAAAGATTTGTTGAGTATAAACCTAAACTGCTACTTCTTTCTTCTGCCTGCTTAAATATACTGTTGAGCCCCTCAGGAGGAAATGAACACATTCCTAGAAAGACACAAACTATCAAAACTGACTCAAAAAGAAATAGAAAATCTGAATAGATCTATAACAAGGAGATTGAATCAATAATCAAAAACCTCCCAAAAAAGAAAAGCTCAGAACCACATGGCTTCACTGTTGAATTCTACCAAACATTTAAAGAAAAACTAACACTAATCCTTCTCAAACTTCCCAAAAGTTGAAAAAGAGCGAACGTTTCCTGACTCTAGGAGGCCAGCATTACCCTGATACCAAAGCCAGACAAACACATGACAAGAACAGAAAACTATAGACATAGATGCAAAAATCCTCAACAAAATACTAGCAAACAGAATTCAGCAGCATATTAAAAGAATTATACACCATGACCCAATGTAATTTATCCCAGGAATGCAAAGGTGGCTCAATATATGAAAGTCAATCAATGTAATATACCACATTAATAGAATGAAGAGAAAAACCCACATCATCACCTCAATTCATGCAGAAAAAGCATTTGCAAATCTAACACCTTTTCATTATAAAACACCCAATAAACTAGAAATAAAAAGGAACTTTCAATATGATAAAGGTCATATGTGAAAAACAACACATCTAACATCATACTCAATGACGAAAGACTGAAACCTTTTCCCCTAAAATCAAGAACAAGACCAAGATGCCTGCTTTCACCACTTCTATTCAACGTAGTACTGGATGTTCTGACCAGAGCAATTAGGCGAGAAAGGGAAATAAAAGGCATCCAAACTGGAAAGGAAGAAGTAAAACTATCTCCACTGGCAGATGACATGATCTTACACACATAAAACCCTAAAGAATACACACACACACACACACACATACACACGCTGTTAGAGATAATAAACAAATTCAACAAAGCTGCAGGATATAAAATCAATACCAAAAAAAAAAATCAGTCATACTTCTATATATTAGTAATGAACAATCCAAAAAGGAAATTAAGAAAACAGCACCATATACAAAAATTAACTAAAAACAGATCAAAGATCTAAATTTAAAAGCTAAAACAGGGAATTCCCTGGCGGTCCAGTGGTTAGGGCTCGGCGCTTTCACTGCCAGGGCCGGGTTTGATCCCTGGTCAGTGAACTAAGATCTTGTAAGCCGCGTGGTGTGGCCAAATAAATAAATAAATAAATAAATAAAAGCTAAAACTATAAAACTCTTGGAAGAAAATATAGGAGGAAAGCTTCATGGCATTGGATTTTACAATGAATACGATACCAAAAGCACAAGGAACAAAAGAAAAAATAGATAAACTGAACTTCATCAAAATTAAAACTTTTGCACATCAAAGGACACTATCATAGAGTGAAAAGGCAACCCAATGAATAGGAGAAAATATTTGCAAATCATATATCTGATAAGAGAATAATATCCAGAATATGTAGAGAACTACAACTCAACAACAAAAAAATAACCAAATTTTTAAAATAGACAGAGGCTTGAATGAACATTTCTCCAAAGAAGATATACAAATGGCCAACGAGCACATGAAAAGATGGTCAACATCATTAGTCCTTAGGGAAGCATCAATCAAACCCATAATAAACTACCACTTCACAACTACTAGGGTGACTATTTAAAAAAAAACAGAAAATAAGTAGGAAAGGATGTGGCGATATTGGAACCCTTGTGCATTGTGGTGGGAATGTAAAACACTGCAGCCACTTTGGAAAACAGTTCAGTGGTTCCTCAAAAATTTAAACACAGACTTACCCTACGACCCAGGAATTCCACTTCTAGGTATATACTCAAAAGAATTGAAAATAGAAACTCAAACAGACACTTGTATGCAAATGTTCATAGCAGTATTATACCACCAATAGCCAAAAGGTGGAAACAACCCAAGTGTCCCTGAACTGATGGATGGATACACAAAATGTAGCATATATATACAATGGGATACTATTCAGCCACAGAAAGGAATGAAGTTCATGTACCTGCTACAACATGGATGAACCTTGAAAATATTATTTTAAGTGAAACAGATCAAATATTGTATGAATACACTTATATGAAATCTCTAGAACAGGCAAATTCATAGTGACAGAAAGTAGATTAAAGGTTATCAGGGGCTAGGGTGAGGGAGGAATGGGGCATTGTTACTTAATGAGTACAAGGTTTCTATTTGGGGTGATGAAAAAATTTTGGAAATAGTGGTGATGGTCACACAATTTTATGAATGTTATTAATGCTAGTGAATTATACAGTTAAAATAATTTAAATGACATTTTATGTTATATATATTTCACCACAATAAAAAAAGAAAGAAAAACCCACCATGTGGCTTATTAGCTAAATATACAATTTTCTGCAAACACATACTCACCTATCCCTTCATTCTCCTTTCTTAAACAGTTCGCTGTGATTCAAGCAGATGTTTTCACAAACAAAGGTTTCCTTCTCAGAAACTTCACTCTCAGTGTGAATCCGGGGCACAACAACTTGAAGGAAGGACCTTTAATGCTAAGCAGTATTACAGCATCTTATTGTTTGTTAGACAAAGTAGAATCCATTAAACAAATATTCCCATAGCACCTACTATGGGTTAGGCACTGTTCTAGGGGCAGAGACAGAGCAAACAAAAGAGACATTCCTGCCTGCACCAGGCTTCTTTCTCATGTATTGTGTTTTGGAAAATCTCTCCAGGAGACTATGATAAGCCTGTGACAACTAGCACAGTAAGAGCAGAGAGACCCGAGCGCTTGACAGACCCAGTTCTACCCGCTTCCCCACCTCTGTGATAGCGATGTCTAGAGATGAGAAAACTTTTAAGCAACTGCTCCCACCTGAGAAGGGCTAGTGCAGCCACTCTGATCATCACTTGACTACATTCCTCCATAACACTGGGAGCCTTCTGTCATACTGTCTTAGTTTGGGCTGCTATAACAAAGTACCATAGACTGTGCAGCCTATAAACCAGAGAAATTTATTTCTCCCAGTTCTGGAGGCTGAAGTCCAAGATCAGGGTACCAGTATGTTCGGGTTCTGGTGAGAGTCCTCTTCTGGGTTGTACACTGACGACTTCCTGTTGTATCCTCACATGGTGGAGAGTTCTCTGGGGCCTCTTTTTAAGGGCACTAATCCCATTCATGAGGGCTCCACTTTCATGACCTAATTATTTCCCAAAGGCCAAATGTCCCAATACCATCATCACCCCGGGAGTTAGGACTTCAACATATGATTTTTGAGAGGCCACAAATGTTCAGTCCATAACACATATCAATGGAGTAACACCTGGAATGTGGCCTTTGGGGTACAAATGAGCAGGTATCCTGGCTTTACTTGGATTCAAGGGCCCCAGAGAGATCTAGCATAGGAAAATTGATTCTTCCAAACTGGCCAGCCTCACCCCTTGCAGCTGTACACTGGAGTTTGGAGACAAAGCCCCAGCTAATAATAAAGGGTCACTTTGCTTTGTTTTATACTCTGGGCATGGATTTCCCTCAAAGACCTCCTGGAACCAGGTAATCAGGGCACGATTCAGGTTCTGCTCTATCCTGGCTAAACACATCCTCAACCTATTGATCTCATCCTTTAATAGATCCCCATTTACCAATCTCAAACATGTGACTCTGAACAAATGAGGTACTAAGCCTAACTTTCAATTTCTTCATCTCGCAGAATGGGGCCAATAATACAGTCTTCATACATTTGATGTGAAGGTTAAATGGCTTAAAGTATGCAAAATACTTAATACGGTGCTTGACTATTATAGCAGGTGCTCAATAAACAGTTGCTATTTCTTTCCTGCATTTATTTAATTATAAGCAACATCGTGAATGTATTTAAAGGGTGAAAATTTAAATATTCTATAGCAGTGAGTTTCAAACTTCAGTATTTAAAAGAAAAAAACCTTGGTAGTGTATTGAATCACAGATTTCTGGGCCCCACTGAGACATTCTCAGTCAGTCTGGGGCCAGACATGCTATTTTTAACAAGCTCCCAGGTAATGCTGATAGGTCTATTGAAACAACTTCATAAACTCAAGATGAATGCCCTCTTCAAACTGGATCACTTAAAATACAAAATTTAGTTTATCAACAGCTGACAACAACAAGAAATATGCATGCAAATCCTACTACTTCTCTTTTCTGGATTATGTATTACAAAGTACTCATCAAATACTTCATCAGAGATTGGCTAGCTGCTTTCCAAACCTGTCCCTCTTACTCCAATTAGACGATATTTCCCTGCCTCCCTTCCAGTTAGATGTGGCCTCATGACCAAATTCTGTCCAACAGAAGCAGCAAAGCAATGTGCAACACTTCCAGGCTTAGTGTGTAAGGCTTCCCCATATGATCTTCTTTTTCTTGCCTCATTCGTTGGCTGGAGGGAGAGGATTCCAAAGCCCCAAGGGATGGGGAAGCCACAAGATGGAAGACACCTGGTCCCTGAATCACCACATGGAGAGCCACCTGCCAGACCCTTGCACTGGCCCATTACATAGGTAAAAAATGAACTCTTCTCTGGTTAGGCCACAGAAATTTGGGGTTGGTCTATTATAACAGCTAGCATTACCCTAATACAAATATCCACAATGATTAAGAGAGGGAGCATGATTTAACCAAAAGAGAAAAGTCTCCTAACATATACTCTCTTCTAAGTGGAACAGAGGCAGTTTTTCAAAAGACAAGTGAACCTAAAAATCAAACCAAAAAACTGAAATGAAAAAGAAGTTACTGATTCTTAAGTCATGTAAGCCTAACATCATCTCATGCAACCTAAAGTCAGTGTTACACGATGTCAGAAAGAGTTTAATGAGAGTAACAGATGGGTTGTAGACAGCCTCACCTGTACAACATTTTAAACAGGACAGTTAACAAAGTTACCAGCTAAGAAGTTACAGGGAGGTTAACATCTCCCCCAATCTTCTATTGTAATGAAAATTTCAAAACGTAAAAAAAGTTGAAAGAATATATAAAGCACACCTTTTCATCCACCACCTAGATTTAACAATTGCTAGTATTTTGCCATATTTTTTCCTCTATGTATGTGGTGAATTTTTTTCGACTGAACTCTTTGAAAGTTGCATACATTAGGACTCATACACTTCACCCCTAAATACTTCAGCCTACATCTCCAAATAAGTACATTCTCCTATATAAATAACCTCAGTTATCACACCTAAGAAAATAACAGTAATTTCCTAATATCATCTAATACCAAGTCCACATTCAAATATCCCCAACTGTCCCCAACACATTTTTATAGCTCATTTTCATAAACCAGGAGCCAATCAACTGTCCTGTGCTACATTTGGTTATGTCTCTTTGGTCTCCATTAACTCAGAACACTGTCTTAGTCTGCTCAGGCTGCTAGAACAAAATACCATAGACTGGGTGGTTTAAACAGCATTTATTTCTCACAGTTCTGGAGGCTGGGAAGTCCAAGATCAAGGTGCTGGCAGATTCGGTGTCTGGTTAGGATGCTCTTCCTGGCTTGTGGGTTGCTGCCTTCTTGCTGTATCCTCACATGGTAGAAGAGAGAGGGCACTGATCCCATCATGGAGACTCCACCCTCATGACCCCATCTAAACCTCATCTCCTCCCAAAGGCCCCACTTTCAAAGACCATCACGTTGGGGATTGGGACTTCAACATATGAATCTTGAGAGGACACAATTCAGTCACTTATCTTGCCTTTCTGTTTCCCTTGACATAGACTTTTTGAAGAAACCAAGACCAACTGTCTTGTAGACTGTCCCATATTTTGGATATGCCCGTTTTCACACGGTATTTTATAACTTATTTCTCTAGCCCCTATATTTCCTATAAACTGGAATATGTGCCTAAACCTTGATTAGATTCACATGAAACATTTTGAGGACGAATACTACATAGGTAAAGCTGTATGCTTCCTCTTGCAACACATCAGGAGGCACATAATACCAGATAGTTCCACAAGGACCAAGGATAAATTTGATGACTTGAGTATAAGATGGTGACTGCCAGACCTCTCCACTGTAAAGGTACCTTCTTTCCTTTGTGATAGGTAAGTAATCTGTGGGGTGATACTCAGCACCACGCAAGTACCATGTTCCCCAACAACCCCTCACCTATGGCTCTGGAATTCACTGAAAATCCTTGTCTAAATCAACTGTCCTTGGGGGCTGTGAAATGGTGATTTCTAATTACATCATTCCAAAAAGGTTCTAAGAAATGCTTTCAGGAAATGTCATTTTTCTAATTTTAAGACACATTTTACTTCCATTTCTAACTTTTAAATAACTAACGTTACCGAACCACACAACTTATAATCTATTTCTAATGCATTTTTGCTACAGAAAAAGGTGTTTGCTTTATTTTTTTAATTTTTATTTTATACTGGAGTATAGTTGATTAACAATGTTGTGTTAGTTTCGGGTGTACAGCAAAGTGATTCAGTTATACATATACATGTATCTATTCTTTGTTTGCTTTATTTTTAAACGTTTCAATTGCAAAAGTAATGTGTCAGTGTTATAGAAATTTCAGGCCATTCAGAAGAGTACAAAAGGAAAAGTAACATCTCCCCTCTCTCCCTCTCAACAACAGGTCCCACTGTCAAAGGATAACCACTGCTAAGTTTGTGCATCCTTCCCGAGCACACATATCATATATAAATGTATATGCATCATGTTTATGTATATACATCATACGACTTTCAAAAAATAAATGAGATACTATACACACTGCTCTGTGCCTTGTTTTTTCCCACAACACTATGTGTGGGCAGCTGCCCTAAAAGGACATCTCAAAACACCTCTTTTTCCCAGCTGCATAGTATTCCTTAGTGGGAATGTGCTGTAGTTTAACCAGTTCCTTCTTAATGAGTATTGCAACTTGTTTCTGCTGCAACAAATATTGCCATCTATATAACGTAACATACTAGTGCATGTATTGCTGAAAAATAAAGTCCAAGAATGGAGACTGCTGGATCAAAAAGTAGAATAGCTACCCTGTAAATTGTTTTCTAAGTATTAACAAATAGCCCACCAAAAATTACGATTCTCATCACTCCCACTAACTGTATCCTAATGCATTTTAAAATTACAGCAGGTCTCTGCTCAAGTAGCAATGCTGGCCAAAGAATCACAAATCTAAATTGCAAATGAGAACTAATATTTACCAAGTAAGTACCAGACACTGCACTTGACCTTTACAATATCACAATAATACAAAAATTCTGTGAGGTGAGTGGCACTGTCTCCATTTTTGAAAAGAGGAATCTAAGGCTCAGAGAGTTTGCCCAATGTTACACAGCTTTATAAGTAACAGGGCCAACATTTGAACCCAGGGGATCTGGTACCAAACAGAGACTATACAGAGCTTCCCCCAACTAGGGCCAAAGTGAAGGGCTCTTACAAATAAATAAATAAATAAGGGCTCCGGATTAACCAGGAAGAGGGTGGTTCTGAAATGTTTGCTCACAGGCTCAAATGTTAATTTCATGCTACTGCAAAAAGCCATATTTCCTCTTTCAGATTTTGGCTTTGAACCCACCCTCAGCCTGTGCTTAGGAATCCAGCTTCAACAAAACAACAATGAGCCCACGGCCCACAGAACCTGGAGGGGCTAACCAACATGTACTTGGAAAGTTGGCGGGCGTGCAGGAGGGGGAAGCCAGAAGCAGGTGGTGGGCTAGCATGGCAAAGTTAGATATTCTGGCCCCTTTTATCAGTTGTCACAAAAACATTATGGGGGAAGTGGAACCACTGTACACACGAGAGAGAACCACAATTAACTGACACAGTCTGTTTATGACACCTTTGCCTGCCTCAAACACTCGCTGTTTCTGCTGCACAGACATGCGGGGCTCGGTAACTTCAGGATGGCACTTAATCACGTACCGAGCCAGACAGCTGGGAGCTCCCTGCCCTGACAAAACAGGTTAGACTGGTGCCAGGCAAGCACCTTACCCACTGCCCTGCAGCTCCCATCGCAGGCTCTGGGGGGCTGCCTTCAACGTCCCTGGAGAGTCTAGTCTTTGGTCACCTTCCCTTGTAGCTGCCTGGACCAGTGGCCAAGGAGGAGGAGTGCTTCTAACTGTCCCTTGGAGAGTAGGAGAATTCCTTTCAATTTAAATGCTAAGCATTCACAGCGTGTCTCTTATTGTCCTTAGGTCCTTTGGGATCTATCTGTACACACCGCTCCTAAAGTAACATCAACTCTTTTGGGGGGATAGTGGGATAAAAGGAGCGAGGAAGAGGAGGGAAAATCTCTTCCCCTTTCCCTGTTTTGTCTCCCTTCCAAAGAGAGGGTTCCAAAAGTTTCATGGGTACAGTCAACAACTGGAAGATCACAGAAAACTGATAACAATGTGATTTGAATAGGGAGAAGCGGGCATCAAACTGGACGATTTGAGGAGCATCTTAAAATGCCACAACAATGCCACAGAATGGAGGCATGGACATGCTATTAGGTGATTGCACTTCCAAAGTTAAAAAGAAAGCACAAAAGGGTCTAAAGTGATGTCTCCCTCCCACCCCTACGTCCCACCCACCTAGTTGCTCCCCAACAAGGAAACCAATGGTACTAGTCTATTGCATGGCCTTCCAGAGATATTTTACAACTACACCAGCAAATACATATATTATCACATTTTAATATATTACTATATATTAATACATTGTGTCATATATATGTATATATCACAACTTATTTTAAATATTAAAGCCTTCCCTCTCAAAGTACCACTTAAATATTTTTAAAGTGGCAGGAATTAGATTTTTTTAAATTTCAAAGTAAGGAGTTGAAATTCACAGCTGAATTCTTTTCACTCATGAAAACTTACCAACATTTAAAAGTTAAATTGGTTACCTCCATAAATTAAGTTGGGCACCCAGCACACAGCAGATACTTAACAAATGTTTCCTTAGATCTTTTTGTCCTTTATTACTCAGAGGCAACAGGACAGTTACTCATTTCCTCTATTGATATCGAGAAATGAAATCTGATTTCTTACTATTAAGAAAGAGAGGTCCTGAAATCTGTACTGCATTCACATAAGTATTCGAAGATTTTCATACCGAATTTTAATCAGAATCCCTATCCCAATAGTCTAAGTATATATTGGCTAGTTAGCTTATCAAATGACATCAGAATTCAGATTTGGGGGCGGGGGGCACTTGAAACAGAAGACTAAATATCCCTGAGAAAAAGAGAAATATTTTCTCTCAATTATAGGCTACCCACATCAAAATATTAATATTTGGCAGAACCTAGGACATCTCACTCTGACAAACAAATTTCTTAATGCATTTCAAAGTAAGATTAAAAAACCCAAAGACACAGAACAAAATTACAGAGAATGCTATGGGAGGATGTGGCGTTTTCTGAGCACCATCAATTAAACCAGATTTCCGCAAGACAAAATGAAACAGTACACTGGTAGCACAATCCCAATGACTAAAAGATTGAGATGAGTTTAAAAAGTACATATCCACAAAGGAAAATTCCACTGTTGTTTTCAAGCCGTAAGATAAAGGTGACTGAGCTGCTAAGAACATGGAGTACTCAGAAAATCCATTTTTAAATCCCATTTCCATGCACTTGAGCATGTATTTATGAGCCTGTCAAATCTACCTTCTAAAAGTATTTCACACTGTACTTTAATGAATTGGATCTAAGGGCTATAAAATAAAAATATTTTCATGGCTATCTATATACATATAAAGGCAATGTTCATTTGCGCTATGGCAGAGTCAATCGCCTGAAATGACAACATGCTTCAACTCCCCACTCTGCTACCTGCTCAGGAAACCTTCGACCTTACCTGCAGCCTGGGCATCAGTCATCACCGACTGACACGAACCACAAAGCTAAAGAATGGCCAGATTTGTGTTCACACCTATAATTTGCAATAACCAAACTCAGTTTTAGATCTGGTCCTGTTTCAATTCAAGACCTGTTTAGGCCACTCCCTCTTTAAAACTAGAGGGCTCCCCGACAGCTCTTCATACCCTTGGTGGCCATGAGCCTGGGCTGTCGACAATCAAGAACCATGAGAAGCAAGGCCCAGGGCCAAGGGTAATTGTCACATTAAAGATTAAGGTGTCTGCTTTCCATTCTCTATCAGGGAACCCTGAATGGAAATTGAGTGGAGAGATCCCTCCAGTATAAGTGATGAAGTCAAATGTTCCCTACTGGGAACAGTCGTGAAGTGGGCTCATCTATTTCACATGAGGATGCCAACGCGGACCTTCACTCCACTGAATTAAATTCAAAAAGAGAATACTTGGTTCCAGTTTGGAGTCATGTCATGGTGGGCGGGGGTGGGGGCGGAAGGGGGGGGCATGGCGGGGGAAGAGGGATGATTCAGATTGTGGCTGACATCCATGTTGTAATGTAAGATTTGTGCCGACCACTGTGCATGTAAAACAACGTGTGCCATTAAATCCAGAAAAGGATGGTGGCATTAGCCCACCTTTCACAACAAAAGAAGGCTGACTCCAGAATTAAAACCACTACTTTTCCTCTTCATACACCCTTAAATGTACCTTCGAAGTCGCGTCCTTCTTACAATCTAAGGAATAGGAAAGCTCCTCTTAGCTTAGAGAAGGCAAGTAACCGGGTGTAACTTCCCACCTGGACATAAGGGTGGGAGGCGTGCCCATCTCCCCGACTAGGCCCGCCATGGCGGTGCACCAGTCTAAGTCCTGGACCACGCTCACCTTTCACAGTGCTTCAAGCTTCGACTTTATTCACAAGAGATCCGGGAACACAGATGTCAGAAGTGGGCGCCCACCCAGGTTGACCATGGACGCGGCGGCATCCACCAAGCCCCATCAGCCGCTACCCAAGCCGAGGAACGCTCAGCCCTCGCCCCACCCTCACGGTGGCCTGCTTCCTGGGGCGGTGCGGTCCCTGGGAGGTCACCCACCTCCCGCCACCGCACACACCCTGTGGAGCTGAACTGGGGCGGGGGACGGGGGCGCGAGAGGGGGCGAAGCTGAGACAGAACCGACCGGACGGAACCAGGCCACCCCGGTGCCTTTCATTTTCCCGGTTCCCCTTGAAGAAACGTCGAAATGGGGTGGAATTCTTTTTCATGGTAATAGGGAGCCCGAAAATGCAGACAGTTGACCTTGGGAACCAAGACCGTCGCAGCGGGAAACGGAAAAGAAACGAAACACGTCGGCAGGTGAAGGGGGAGCACAAGGCGGCGGGGGGGGGGGCGGTGGGGAGCGCAGCAGCCCGGGCGGCCGAGGGGAGTCGGGGACGGTGGGCGCGGGTGCGGGGTGCTCACCGTAGATCATGGCCAGCCCGGTCTCGTGCAGGAAGCGCACCCGGCGGTGCTTGAAGAGCCAGATGGTGAGGATGGTGAGCGTGAGCAGCAGGATGAAGGTGAGCAGGCTCACGCTGTCCTGCCGGTGGCTCTCCTCCGCCTCCTTCTCCGTGGCGAGCTCCTCCATGGCGCTGCTGTCCTCGGCCGCCGCCCCAGAGGAGGAGGCCGAGGCCGCCGCGCGCAGCCCCCGACCCAGCAGCAGCGGGAGCAGCGGCAGCAGCAGCAGCCGCGGTGGCAGCGCCCGAACCACCCGCTCCGGGCCGAGGCGTGCCGCGTCAGCAGGCTCCATGGCCCCAGCGCCGCCCGCGCGCCTCCTGCGCGCTGGGACCGGCAGCCCGCGCCGTCGGCGGCTTCCCGTGGCGCCCCCGACCTGCCCGAGTGGCCGCTGCAGCCGCAGCTCCTCCTCCCGCTCGCGCCGGGGCCGGGGCCGCGCCGGGAGCCGCGCTGGGGGAGGGGCGCGCGCAGTGCGCAGGATCCCCAAGCACCGCCCCCCGCCCGCGCACCTGTCCGGCCCCCGGCCGTGCCGCGCGCGCCCGCCGCGCCGCCTCCCCAGCGGGGTTGCCTGTCGCCCTGCAGCCTGCGGGCGGGGCCGCTGGCCCCTTGCCTTCTGAGCTCCTCGCCCGGTCCCGGCGTACCTGGCCAGGCCGTCTGGGCTCGCGGGGCCACTTCCTGGGCACTCGCCGCCGCGCTTCGTAAACGGGACGCCAGAGGTCGCCCGTGCCTGGCAGGAGCATCCTCTTGGATGTGCGGTCTCGAGTCCTGTGTCTGGGACCACTCGAAATATTTGATCTCCGGCCAGTGTGTAGCCGCCCTGGGCCCAGTAAAGTGGGGACTCTGGAGGAGCCGAGGAGCCTCGAAGCCACGTTACCCCCTACACCTCTCTTCCCACGTCTCTCAGAGTGCCTTCCAGCATTCCGGGCTTCCCAGAATCCGCCAGGCTTCATTCAAACTTCGGCTCTAGCCTGACCCAAAGTGAGGAACGATAAGGGGTTGAAATGAGGGAAGAGCGTTAAAATAGCACCTTTACCACTTGGCAGGTAGACTGACTTCTTATTCTGGACTGTGTAACTAACTCTCAGGGGGAAGCGGGTTGAACCAGAAGGAACTGGACACTTGCCATTCCAGGTAGATGAGCAGCAGGTGGTTGGGAAGGGGCAGTTACCCTAGTGGCCCTTTTATGTTGACCTGCTGGTAGCCCAGGGAGTTTTGGATGATTCTTAAGACTGGGCCCAGGTCTGGAAAAAAAATCGTAAAGTGGACTCTAAATGATAAAGCCTCTTGGAACAAATCCTCAGGAAGAAGAATTTTCAATCTACCTTGTTCCTCTGGTCAAGGAAGAAAAGAGAGATTGAGTTAATTAATCACTGAATTCCCAGCGCCTAGCACTGTGCTCATAAGCGTTTATTGAACCACTCTGAAATCCGTACCAACTGTCCAAGTTTTGTCTCCCAGAGGAGTCTGCAATTTTAAGAGGATTCATTGAAGAGAGCAATGCTTAACTAAAAGGAGTAGTAATAGGGTAGAGACGGTATTAGGTAGGAAAGATATGTGGAGCACTGCAGACTTCCTGGTTCCCCTCTAGGTGAGCACGCTTCCCAGGCTGCCCAGTACCTTCTTTGCAGCAGGGGAATCTCTTCATCTAGATTTTAGCTAGCATCTCTCCCTGTTCCTCCAGACTGTCACACAGCCCCTACAAAATCCATATACCTTGAAGTTCCATGCAGGTTCCCAATGAAACTGCAAACACTAAAAATGTGGATAGTCACAGAGAAAGTTAACCAATGGGAAAACTTGATCTAAGTTCTGGAGACTCACTAAAAGCCATGTTTGCTGAAAATCTAATTTCCGGAGAGTCACTAAAAGCCATGTTCACTGAGCATAATATTTAATATCACAACCTCTTGGATCCCAAAAGTCAAGGGAAAAGCTTCTCTCTATAGGTAACACTGAGGACAACTCAGGAGCTACCTTAAAAGTACAGATTTCGTAGTACTTATGGCAGATCGTGTTTTCCAAAAGCGCCAGAAACCGTGTTTCCAATCCCACATGTTCTTCCAGAACTTTGCCACTCCCGCATTAAGAGGTGGCATCTATGTTCACCACCCCCCCCCACCCTTGAACCTTGGTAGACCCTTACGACTGCCTCAAAGAATAGAATGTGGTAACTTGTAAAGCTACGTCAGAAAAGGCAATCGGGTTCCTGCCTGGCTCACTCTTAACGCTCTTGCTCTCCACTCACTTTGCAGCCCTGAGCTTCCATGTAAGAAATCTAGACCATAATGAGATATCACCTCACACCTGTCAGAATGGCTATTATCAAAAAGACAAGAGATAATAAATGCTGGTGAGGATGTGGAGAAAAGGGAACCCTTGTGCACTGTTGGTGGGAATGTAAATTGGTGCTGCTACTATGAAAAACAGTACTGAGGGTCCTCAAAAAACTAAAAATAGGACTATCATATGATCCAGCAATCCCACTCCTGGGTATATATCCAAAGAAATTGAAATCAGGATCTCATCGAGATATCTGTGCTCCCATGTTCATTGCAGCATTACTCACAATAGCCAAGATATGGAAACAACTTAGGTGTCTGTCAACAGATGAATGGATAAAGAAGATGTGATATATGCATACACCATGGAATATTACTCAGCCATGAGAAAGAAGGAAATCCTGCCATTTGCAACAACATGGATGGACCTTGAGGGTGTTATGCTAACTGAAATAAGTCAGAGAAAAACAAATACTGTATGATCTTACTTATATGTAGAATCTGAAAAAACCAAATTGATAGAAACAGAGAGTAGAGTGGTGGTTACCAGGGGCTGGGGGTTGGAAGAGATGGAGAGATGTTGGTCAAAGAGTACATACTTCCAGTTATAAGATGAACAAGTTCTGGGAATCTAACGTACAGCATGGTGATTATAGATAATAATACTGTACTATATACTTGAAAGTTGCTGAAAGAGTAGAGCTTAAATGTTCTCACCACAAAAAAAGAAATGGTAATTATGTGACAGGATGGAGGCATTAGCTAATGCTATGGTGGTAATCATATTGCAATATATATGTGTATCAAATCAACATGTTGTATTCCTTAAACTTACACAATGTTATATGTCAATCATACCTCAATAAAGCTGGAAAAAAAAGAAATCTATCTATCTTGAAGGTTCCATGCTGGAGAAACCATGGAGAGACCACATAGCAGTAGAGACAGACACCACAGAAGCCAAACTTTTTGAATGTTCCCAGACCAAATGCCACACACATGAATGAGTGAGCCTTCAGATATTTCATTCCCAGATACCATTTTACTGTAAACATATGAGAGACCGCCCCCCCTCAAGGAAGAACCACCTAGCTGAGCCTAATCAATACCTGAATCTATGAGATAATAATAACATAATTTATGTTATTTTAAGCTACTAAGTTTGAGGGTGATTTCTCCCATAGCAATAGATAACCAGAAGAGTATTTATAGTATAAAGTGGTTGCCTCAGGTAGAGTATGAAAAGATTAGTCCCAGCTATTCACAAATATACACCAAAGAAAACACTCTATGATCTATATATATTTATATATGAAAACTAATGTATACGATACAAAGGTTCTGATTCCAGTTAACACAAAATAATCACACTCAACCCATTCTCTCCCACTGAATGCAGCTATAAAATCTGAACAGAATGCATGGAGCAGCTATTTGAGGACTCTAAAAAATACATTGTACCAGGCGATTTGAGGAAAAACACCCGAATTTGAAGTAAAACAAATGGCAGCGAGTTTACAATTTTTTTTCCCTCCGGTAGCCACTGGACTGGACTCAAGGCAGCCCAAAACCCAGTAGGGGGCATTGACATGGACAGAAAGCATAACAGGACGAGCAAGAAATAGATCTCCTAATGTTCAGAGAAAATAGGGAAGTACCATTTTTTCTTTTCTCCAATCTCTCACACCCTAGCCAATAGGCAACCCCCCTATGACAGCTGAGTCAACCATGACAATGGAGGGAACAGTGCTCTCAAGTGCCTAAAATGACAAGGGAGGGGAGATCTTTCCTCTGATTGGAGTAGCTATGGTCCCAAGCCAGTGGGGCAACCCCCTATTTATATATATTTTTCTCTCTCTGCCCTCCTACTACTTGGCCCCAGACATGGGTGAAGTTGCAGGAAGTGCACGGCAGAGAGGAGTAAATAAAGACTCAGATTTCTTGCCAAAGAATTGAAAAGGGGAACTCCAAGGAGTAGCAAAGTAACAGGGAGATTATGCAGAGGGAGATGCTTGGGAAAACAACCCTATCACATGGTTTTATGAGCTCCTAGATTCACCCCAACCTGCATGTGGATCTGATCTTACATAGCATACCAAAGACTGTGGTAACTGAACTAAGAAACTGATCACCACCCAGATCCTAGACTAGCCACTGGTTAAAACACATGTGGGACAGATCTAAATAGCACTGTAAAACTTTTGAAAACTGAATTGACTTTGGAGCCATGATCCACAAAAGGCAGGTCAGAAGTTATGATCTGGACCCAACCAAGTTGACTACAAGCTAAAACAAAAATATGAATATTCCTCCATGGGATTAAAACAAGATATAAAGCCCCATAACATAATATTTAAAATGTCCAGACTACAGCCCAAAATTATTTAGCACATGAAGAACCGTAAGAATCTCAACTATTGATTGCCTATTGAAAAGGCAATCAATAGACACCAGTGCTGAGATGACACATGACATAGCTGTTGGAACTATCTAAAAGAGACTTTAAAGCAGCTATTATAAAAATGCTCCAACAATCGCTTCGCCACTTTTTGGCTAAGATCAAGTGTAAAAGTGCTCCAACAATTTAAAGCAAACAGTCTTGAAATGAATATAAAGACAGAAAGTCTCAGCAAAGGAGTAAACAATAAAGGAAGAACCAAACTGAAATGTTATAACTGAAAAATATAATAATTGAAATTTTAAAGGTGACTAAATGGGCTCAGTAGCAGAATGAAGATGAGTCAGTAAACTTGAAGACAGATCAATAGAAATTATCCAACTTGAACAACAGAGAGGAAAAATTGAGAAATAAATTAATATAGCCACAAAGACCTGTAGGATAATAACAAAAGGTCTAACATTCACGTGTTTGGAGTCCCAGGACAGGAGAAAGAGTGTGATACAGAAAAAAAAAAATATGTGCACATATAATAACTAAAAACATTCCAAAGTTAGCAAAAGAAATAAACCTGCAGATTCAAGAACCCCAGCAAAGTCCAAACAGGGCAAACTCAAAAGAATCAATGTCCACACATATTATATTCAAACTGTTGACAAGAAAGGCAAAGAAAATACATTGAAAGCAGAAGAATAACAAATTACATTTAGAATAATGACAATTCAAATGACTATGGATTTCTCATCAGAAACCAAGGTGGTCATAAGGAAGTGCACAACATTTTTAAAGTGCCGAAAGAACTGTCAACCCCAAATAATATATCCAGCAAAAATAGCTTTCAGGAATAACAGTGAAATAAAAACATTCACCAAAGAAGGAAAACTGAGAGAATCCATTGACAGCAGACCTGCTATAAAAGGATGGCTAAGAGAAGTTCTTCTCTTTAAAATAGGCTTTTTGAAAACAAAAATTATAACATGATCTAATGGGATTTTCAATATATGTAGATGTAATACACAAACAACCATAACATAAAGGGGTAGGGGGATAAAGGGACCTATATGTTAGTATGGTTTCTATATTCCACTTGAATTGGTAAAATATTGATTCTAGGTAGATTGTAAAAACTTAAGTATGTATGTTGTATTCCCTAGAATATACAAAGAGATAAGAATTTTAATAACACAATATATGAATTAAATGGAATACTAAAACGTGTTCAAAGGAACCCAAAAATAGGCAGGAAAGGGGAAATGGAGGAACAAAAACCAGAGAGAACAAAAGAAAACAAATAGTAAAATGGTAGACATAAATCCAAACATATCAATAACTACATTAAAGGTAAATGGTCTATACAAATCAATTAAGAGAGAATGTCATAATGGATACAAACAAGACCCCAAAATAAGTGCCTAGAAATTCACTTCAAGTGCAGAAGCCAGCGAAGAGCAAGACAGCGGCGGCCTTGGAGTGGAATCGGGCCCGAGGAAGGGCCGTTGGTTTCTCACACCCAAGAAGGCAAGCATGGTGCAGCAGCAAAAGCTTGAGACAAACCTAGCGGTCAGGATCCGGAAGAACATCAAACATGATGTGATGAAAGCCAGCACCGGGCTGCCCGAGAACCTGGCACTGTTGAAGACCCTCACCAAGAAGGCAGCAGCCTTCTCCTCCACCAAGACACCTTCCTAAGGATGCTGTGCTCAGACCTATGCAGGTAACTCCATACGGAGAAGGGGGCTTGCTCTGCAGAGCCTTGGGTTGCGCCTTGAACTTTAGTGGGGGCCTGGCCCGTGAGCAAGTGATCAGCAGGTCCCAAGTACGCTGGTTGGCTTACCAGAGTGCTGAGGACGCCACACAGGCCAAGGCCAGGAGGATGCCTTCAGCCACTCTCTGTGTCCACCCTCCCCCTCCCCACATCCCTTCTCCACTGGTTTAACCCAGGGCAATAAACCTGACTTTGTCATTCAAAAAAGAAAGGAAGAAGTTCACTTCAAATATCCTGACATAGGTAGGTTTAAAGTAAAAGGATGGAAACATATATACCATGTAAACATGAATAACAGAAAGCTGGAGTGACTTTATTAATATCAGACTTAGACTTCCCAGCAAAGAAAATTACTAGGAACGAAGAGGGGCATTACATAACAATAACTGATCTATCCACCAAGAAGACATTACAATCTGCACTAGTTTTCTATTGCTGTGTAACAAATTACCCACAAACTGAGTGACTTAAAACAATGCACATCTGTTATCTGACAGTTTTTGTAGGTCAGAAATCAGGGCACAGCTTAACTAGGTTCTCTGCTTCAGGTGCCTGCAATCTAGGTATCAGCTAAGGATGCAGTCTCATCATAAGCTTGACTGGGGAAAAATCCCCTTCCAAACTCATCCAGGTTTGGGGCAGAATTCATTTCCTTGCAGCAGTATAAGTAACTAAGGGCCCTAGATTTTTCTTGGCCGTCCTTTGGAAGCCACCCTCAGATATGAGAGGCCACCTGCAGTTCCTAGAGGCTGACTGAAGCTCCTTGCCATGTGGGTTTCCTCAACATGGCTGCTTACTTCATCAATCCAACAAAGATAATCTCTCACTCCAGTTTGCTAAGATGGAGTCTTACATAATGTGAAATAATTATGGGAGCGACATTTCATCATCTTTGCCATATAACATGACAATCAAGAGGGTGACATCCCATAACCTTTGCCATATTCTACCCATTAGAAGCAAGTCCCTGGTCCTGCCCCTGCTCAATGGGAGGGTATTACAAAGGCATGAACATCAAGAGGTTAGTTCATTTGGACACACCTTCTTAGGGACTGCCTACCACACAGTTCTAGCTATGTGTGTGCATCAAATACCAGAGCTTTAAAACACATGAGGCAACAGACGACAGAACTGAAAGGAGAAATAAAGATGTCCACAATTAGAGTTGGAGATTTCAATACTCCTCTCTCTGTAATAGATAGAACTAATAGACAGAAAATCTGCAAGGATATAGAAGATCTGAACAACACAATCAACCAACTGGATGTAATTGACATTTATGGAACACTCCACCCAACAACAGCAGAATACACATTGTCTTTAAGTGCACATGGAACAAAAGTCTGCAATCAGTTTCACTGGGCTAAATTCACTGGGCTAAATTCAGCAAGGCTGGTTCCTTTTGGAGGCTCAAGGGGAAAATCCATTTCCTTGCCTCTTCCAGCTAATGGAGCTGCATTACCTGCCTCATGGTCCTTTCCTCCATCTTCAAAATCAGCAGTGTAGCGTCTTACTTCCATTGCCACATCTCCTACTTCCTCCTTTGACTTTCTTGCCTCCCTTTTTAAAGGATTCTTGTGAGTACATTTGGGGCCCATTCAGACAATCCAGGTAATCTCCCCATCTCTAGATCTTTAACTTGATCACGTTTACAGGGTCCCTTTTGCCAGTAGGGTAATATATCCACAGGTTCTGGAAATTAGGACATAGATATAGGAGGCCATAATTCAGCATACCACATACACTTGTTGAATAAATTGAACTCGTAGTAAAAAACATTCCAAAGAAGAATTCTACAGGCCCAGGTGGTTTCACTGGTAAATTCCACTGAAAATTTTTAAGAAGAAATAACACCAATACTACACAATCCCTCAGAGAAAATATGAGAGGAATGAACACTTCTCATTTTATGAGGCCAACATTACCCTGATACCAAAACCGACAGACAGTTCAAGAAAAGAAAGCTGCAGAACACTCTCTCTCATGAACTTAGACATAAAACTCCCCAACAAAGTATTAGCAAATTGAATCTAACAAAAAAAAGAAGTATACATCATAACCAAGTGGTGTTTTTCCTGGGATTGCAAGGCTGGTTTAACATGAGACAATTAATCAATGAAATCTACCATATTAACTATCTAAAGAAAAACCACATGATCATATTGGTGCAGAGAAAGTATTTGACAAAATTGTTGACTTGTCCATTCATGATAACAACTTTCAGCAAAACAGGAATAAAAGGGAACTGCCTCAACTTGATAAAGACCATGTGTAAAAACAAAAACAAAAAACAAACAAAAAACCACTACAGCTAACATCATTCTTAAGGTTAAAGACTGAATTATTTCCCCCTAAGATGAGGAAAGAGGCAGGAAGGTCCACTATCACCACTCCTATTCAACAGTGGAGCGAAGCTCTTAGTCAGTGCAATAAGGCAGAAAAAAATAACAAAAGGCATACAGATATTGCAAAAATCACAATATATAAATTTAAATCGAATACTGAGGAAACAGAGGAACAAAAAACCCAGAAGAAACAAAATGAAAAGGAAGGGGGATAAAAGGAGTTCTCAAAGGATATTAGAAAATTTCTCCTATTCACAGATGGACATCATCGTCTACTTAGAAGATCCCAAGGAATCCATAAAATCCTAGAACTATTGCTATGCACTAGCCATGTGCAATTTGAGGTAACAATTTTTAAAATATATCATTCACAATAGTAGAAAATAAAAGAAAATACTTAGATATAAATTTAACAAAACATGTTCAGGATCTATATGCTAAAAACTACAAAACGCTGATGAAAGAAATGAAAGAAGGCCTCAATAAATGGAGAGACATACCATGTTTATTTATCAGAAACCTAGCAAAGATGTTAATTCCCTCCAAACTGATGTACAGATTTAATGCAATTCCAGCCAACGTCTCTGAAGAAATTTTTGTAAATATAGACAAGGAAAATCTAAAATTAATAGGAACATCAAAGTACCTAGAATAGCCAAAACAAATTTTTAAAAGAAGAATAAAACTGGAGACCCCATACTACCCAATTTAAGACTTATTATAAAGCTACTATATTAAGTAATAAGGCATAAAGCAATCAAGGCAAGGTATTATTGGCGAAAGAATAGATATATAGATCAATGGAATAGAATAGAGTCCAGACGTAGGTCTACACACAAATATGGTGAATTGATTTTTGACAAAAGTACATAAGCAATTCAATGGAGAAAGTACATTCTTTTCAACAAATGGTTTGAAATAATTGGATATTCATATGCCCAAAAAAATGAACTCAATTTAAAAATGGGCAAAAGACTTTGACACTTAACAAAAGAGGATATGTGGAGGACAAATAATGACATGAAAAGATGTTTAACATCTGTAG
Source organism: Eschrichtius robustus (assembly GCF_028021215.1). Classification (NCBI taxonomy): domain Eukaryota; kingdom Metazoa; phylum Chordata; class Mammalia; order Artiodactyla; family Eschrichtiidae; genus Eschrichtius; species Eschrichtius robustus. The sequence continues at coordinate 43,723,445 of NC_090845.1, forward strand.
CCATTAGAGAAATGAAAATTAATGCCATGATTACTACCTATTAGAATGGCTTCAGTAAAAAATGCTGACAATACCAAGTAAAGGTGAGAAAGCAAAGTACCTAGAACTCTTGTACACTGCAGGTGGAAATGGAAACTGGTATAACCACTCTGGAAAATAGTTTGGCAGTTCCTTATAAAATTAATATATATTTACCCATAAAAGCAAGCAATCCCACTCCTAGGTATATATCCAAGAGGAATGAAACTTATGTTCATAAAAAAACCTATATATATATAGTTAATCACCACTTTATTTGTAATACCCCCCAAACTGGAAACAACCCACATGTCCTTCAATGCGTGAATAAACTCTAGTACGTCACACAATGGAATACTACTCAACAATAAAAAGGACTAAACAATTGATATACCTAATAACTTGAATGAATCTCAGAGGCATTATGATGAGTGGCAGTCTCAAAGGTTGCATACTATATGAATCTATGTTTATGACATTCTCTTTTTTTCCCAGCTTTACTGAGATATAATCAACACATAACATTGTAAGTTGAAGTGTACAATGTGTTGATTTGATACATTTATAAATTACAAAATGATTATCACCATAGTGTTAGCTACCACCTCCAACCCTTCACATAGTTTTTAGGACATTCTTGAAAAGACAAAACTATAGTTACGGAGAACAGATCAGTAGTTGCCAGGAGTTAGTAGGAGAGGAAGAGTGTAATTATAAACAGATAGCACAAGGGAGGTTTTTGGGGTGACAGAATTGCTCTGTATCCTGATTGTTGTAGTGGTTATATGAATCTGTATACATGTTAAATTCATACAAGTGTATATTAAAAAATACATTTTACTGTGTGTTGATCTAAATAATTCCTCCACATTATGTGTTAACAAACCCTTTTGTTACCCTTGGACATTCTCCAATTTTATATTGGTTTAAGGAGGTCGTTAAGCCTTCAAGAAGTCCCCTAAACATTTCATAATATAAGTCAAACCTTTATGCTGTACACTTGAAACTCAGTGATGTATGTCAATTAGATCTCAATGAAACTGGAAACAAAAAGTAAAATAAAAACCATGATTTGGAAAAAAAAAAAGTCCCCTAGAGATATGTCCTAAGTTCAGTTACCCTGAAATGTGGCAGGATGTGGCAGGATGTGGCAGGAAAGGAAAGCTGAACCCTTAAGTCCAGGCACATCCATAGGGTACTATGAAGTCTAAGGGTATAAATCTTAGCATCATGGTGAGGGACCTGTTTTCTAGAACTGGAAATCAAGTGTCCAAAATTAACTCTCTGATAGGTTTTCACAGATAAGCTGGAGAGTTACTAATTTACTGAGGCTTTAATTAAAAAGAAAAAACCACTTTGAATATTTTCAACTAAGGACCCCAATCTGGTAGAGGATGGTAACTTCAGGCTGAGCACGAGATTCCTGGGGCACCACCCTGTTTCCTCACCACCAACCAATCAGGAGAAAGTCACACACCCTGCAGCCTTCACCCCAAATTTTGCCTATAAAAGCTTCTCCCTGAAAACCATCAGGGAGTTTGGGGGTTTTTGAGCATGAGTCACCCATTCTCCTTGCTTGGCCCTGCAATAAGTCTTTCACTGCTCCAAACTCCGACCTTTTGGTTTGTTTGGCCTCGCTGTGCATCAGACACACAAACTTGCACTCAATAACATTACCACAGGGGACTTCCCTGGTGGTCCGGTGGTAAAGAATCTGCCTTACAATGCAGGGGATGTGGGTTTGATCCCTGATCAGGGAACTAAGATCCCACATGCCATGGGACAGCTAAGCCTGAGCCACAACTATTGAGCTCGCACACCTCAACTAGAGAGCCTACATGCTGCAAACTACAGAGCCCACACACTCTGGAACCCGCATGCCACAACTACAGAGCCCATGCACCCTGGAGCCTCCGCACCACAGCTAGAGAGAGAAAGCCCGCACTCCACAACTAGAGAGAAGCCCACGTGCCACAGTGAAGAGCCCGCGTGCCTCAATGAAAGATCCCGCGTGCCTCAAGGAAGATCCTGCATGCCGCAACTAAGTCTGATGCAGCCAAAAATAAATTAAAAAATAAATACTAAATTTTAAAAATAAAACAGAATAAAATAAAATAAAATAAATTACCACAGTAAAATCTAGCCTATACTAACTAATACATTTGTGATTTGTCCCCTGCCCACCTCTCTAGATTCATCTCTAGCTGTGGCCCCTACTCTCTCACTCTTCCCTAAGAGCATCAAGAAAGCTTAATGCCTCTGGGCTGCTGCATATGCTCCTCTGTCTGCCTTATAATCATTTTGATCTGACACCTGCTGCCAGTAGTTGAAAGCCCAGTTCAGATGCTACCTATTCCAGGAAGCCTCCTTAATCTGGGTTAGGTCTGTTTCCTATATTTTCCCCTAATACCTTGTGGTTAATTGTAATATGACCCTTCCCATGTTGTATCACATTATCTAATTATCTGTTGATATCCCACTTTACATTAAGCTCTTTAGAGGCAGAAATTGAGTCTTTTTTGTTGTTGTTGTTGTTGTATTTTTTATTGTTGCTTTTTATATTTATCTCTAGCTAAATAATGCATTGAGCACAATGCCTGGTACATAGTAGATGTTCAAAAACATTTGCTGAATAAATGATTAAACATATATAAATAGAGCAGAGGATATTTTAAAAAAATGTTTAGCTATATACATATAATACAATTAAACTGGAAGTCATTTTGTGAGTTCTATATTTTTCCAAGGTACCTCATGTGGCTTTTTGATCATCTACTTTATTTAGAATTCATATCTTTTTAGTTATCACTTGTTTTTGTCTAATATATTTTCTGCCCCCTTCTTACTTTCATTGATCTATTTCTATGGAATCCACTTACTTGATCTGTGTCAGTAAATATGTATAGTTAAAATTCAGTGCAGTCTTGGAAAACTGAAAGGATTTAAATATATTTTATGTATTTAATGCTATAATACCCTTGTAACATATTCCAAATTAAAGTTACCTTTAAATATAAAAGAAAAGGTTTGGGGGTTTTTTTTCAGCTATTTTATCATCCCCAAATCACAGTGCTCCATTTTTTCTTCTATTTCCAAAGGCCGAAAATCCCTCTCAATTCAAATTCAGTCTCAGTTCAGATTCTCTTGAAAAAAGGCAAAGTCATTTCTAGACACTCATAGTTTTATGTTTCTTATTAAACACACTGAAATTCCTCTAAATGTGAATCATTTAAGCAAAGCCTTGGGAAACCTCCAGATTCCTTTTAATTATCTTAAAGTAATCTGAAGATAGTTAAGCAAATGCTGGAGAGAATGACCTTATTATCAAGACGCTTTAAAATTTTTAAAAAGAGCCTATTATGAGCTAAAGATACTCCTCGAAGCTTTTATTAACAGTTCAAGTTTGTCCCTTCTATCTGCCTGCTCCTGTCTCACTACATTAAGCAAAATGTTGGTATTGCATTTTTTAAGCTCCTTTTAGCATCCTCCAAATTTGGGCTTCCACCCAGGGATGGCTGCAGTGCACCACTCTGTGAGTTGATGACAGCTAAGGTCGAATAGCCCCTGGGGAACTTCTGTGGATGTGTTGACTATCACAAGTATAAACAGATTATCCTTTTCGTAATGCAAGATGGGCAAGAAGACACAGGGAAGACCCAGGTACCATTACCTGCATGCCTGCATGAAACCACACAGACTACATGTTTATGATTCGGTAGCCATATTAGAAAAGTGCTGCCTCAGACTCTAGTCAGAGGTTAGCCACAGTATACCTTAGGAGTCCCCTCCACAGACGTCATCCTTCTTCCCATGGTGGCTGTAAACTTTTGCCTCTGACATGTACAGGAAAACTCATCAGTTAAAAGGAACTCATCAGGTTTATTAGAAATACTTTCGCTATAAGTAGCAGAAAACCTGTCTCCCAATGGCTAAAGCAAATAGGAGTTTATCTTACTCATATAACAGGAATTCTCTCTGTAGGAAGCTGCTAGTACAGGTTCAGTGCCTCAAGGATATAAGGACCGCATCTTCACACAGCCCAGCCTTTATGATTGAGAGACAAATACTGCAGCTAAAACCGAGTCCCCCCTAAAACTGAGTTCCCCTGCCAATTTTATGATTAACTTCTCTATCCAAAACTTTATTCCCTTTCTTGTCCCGTCCCTGTTCCCCTTAGGATTGAGGAGTATCAAAGAAAAAGGGGGATTGAAACTGAGCAGGACCCTTCAGGGCCTTTCCGGGAACAAAAGCCCCTCTGTATCCCCTATTTCTTGTTTGTAGGAAAAAGGCTTTAGTCTCCTAGGTCTTCCCCAAGTTCCAAAGAGCAGACTTAAGCAGTTACTAATTAAGGAAATGAGGGAATGCAGAAACAAAGAAAAAGCAGTTTAAAAAGAAAAGTAATGATAATTTAAACAATAGTCAGCAATAAAACAAAGTCCTAGTTCCTCCTCAAGGAATATACATAACAATCTGACACACATCTTTGAGTTGCTCTGCAGGAACTAAGACCTCCTACCCAGGTGGAGGATTATGACTACGTGCTGAGCACAAGCACGTAGACCCCAGACTGATTGGAACCAGAAGGTTGATAATTGGCATTCCTGAAACGTCACCCTGTTACCTCACCACCAACCAATCAGAAGAAAGTCCACAAGCTGCAACCCTCACCCCAAATGTTGCCTTTAAAACCCCTTCCCTGAAAGCCATCAGGGAGTTCAGGCCTTTTGGGCATGAGCTGCCTGTTCTCCTTGCTTGGTACCCTGCAATAAATGCTTGTACTTTCCTTCACCTCAACCTGGTGTCAGTAAATTGGCTGTGCTGTACAGCAGGCAAGTGGACCCAAGTTCAGTTTGGTAAAACAGCTCCAACCATAGGGTCTAGGTTCAGAGCAGGAAGATGGGGGGAGGGCCCCTGCAGCCTCTCTCCTTTTGTCAAGAAGGCAAAAGATTTTCTAGACCTAACTCTCTGAGTCCCAGCATACTTCAGCTTGGGTCTCATCACCCGGAGCTTAAGTTACCACCTCTGGCTGCAAGAGAGGCTGACAAAACAAGGAGCGGGATTGTCACAATTGGCTTAGTGCAGTTGTGAGGCTGCTGCTTCATAGAAAATCAAGGATCCATTCATTAGCTACAAAGAGGATACTTACACCAAGGTCTTGGGACTTGTACCTATGTCTGCCTCAGCAAGACTGTTCAGGAATATTATACCCAATTAAAAGGCCTTTGTTTAGAATGTGGCATGGAGTGTGTCAGGTACCGTACCTGCTAAAAGGATGCTCCTTTCGTGTTCAGCTATGAGAAAGAAACAAAGTACTGACACATGCTACAAGATGCATGAACTTTGAAAACATGCTAAGTAAAGGAAGCCAGACACAAAAAGTCACATACTGTATGATTCCATTCATATGAAATATCCAGAATAGGTAAATCCATAGAGACTGAATGCAGGTTGGTGGTTACCAGGGGTGGGGGAGAAGGGGGAATGACAACAACTGCTTAATGGGTTCAGGTTCCACTGAGGTGATGAAAATGTTTGGGAACTAGAGAGATGATGTTTGCACAACACTGTGAATGCGCTAAATGCCACTGAAATGTTCACTTTAAATGGTTAATTTTATGTTTTGTGAATTTCACTCAATAAAAAAGGGGATTCTGTTGCCTTCTACTGAAAAAATGAAGACCAGCTTTATGCAAATAATCTTTGTATAACATTTATTCTTCAGCTCCTACAAACTCATTTTAGCAGTAGTAGTTTCAATAAGAGCCACTGATTTGCAACCGAGGCAGAGATAACTAGTCAGCCTCCAATATCCCCTAGTCAATGTGCCCAGCAAAAGAGCAAAAACAGAAAGCTATAATTTCCCAGCTTCCCTTGCAGCAAGGTATGGCTATGGGACTAAGTTCTGTTCAGTGAAATGTGAATGGAAGCATTGGGTGGGTCTCCCAGGTAGGATCCTTAACAGTGTATGACCATTTGTCCTACCTTTTTTTTTTTCTGTCTTCCAGCCTGCAAAACAGACTTGATGGCTGAAGCATCACCTGCCAACTTGGACCGTGAAGTGACCTTGAAGATGGAAGCTGTGCTCTGAGTATGGTAGGGGAAAAAGAGAAGAGACTGAAGATATTATACCATTCGTGGACAGCCTACTTCCAGATTTCCTTTACCTGAGAGAAATGGGAGAGAAAGTTCTATCCTATTATTTGTTAGGGGGAGGGGGCTGTTGTTTACAAGCAAACTTAATTGTAAATGATACAGCAGCATAACCTCCTTCAGACAATCCTTCATTCTCTAATTCATTTAAGATCATACAGCCCAGGGCTTCCCTGGTGGCTCAGTGGTTAAGAATCCGCCTGCCAATGCAGGGGACATGGGTTCAAGCCCTGGTCCAGGAAGATCCCACATGCCGTGGAGCAACTAAGCCCGTGCACCACAACTACTGAGCCTGCGCTCTAGAGCCCACGAGCCACAACTACTGAGCCCACGCACCACAACTACTGAAACCTGGGCGCATAGAGCCTGTGCTCCGCAACAAGAGAAGCCACTGCCATGAGAAGCCCACGCACCGCAAAGAAGAGTAACCCAATAGAGAAAGCCCATGCGCAGCAATGAAGACCCAATGCAGCCAAAAATTAAATAAGTAAATAAATTTATTAAAGAAAAAATAAGATCATACAGCCCAGAGCATGAGTAACATACTCCACTCCAAGGTAAGAATGGACCTGCCTACAGGGCTATACCCTATTCCATAACAGGCGCTGCTGCCACTTACCTGGTCTGTCTGATAAGAACACTAAGTGTACATTTCTATCAATATACCTCAGAGGTCACAGGTTGGCCAAACCCATTCTGTAAGTACATTTTGTTTGGCCATCACATTTGTTTATTTTATTATTAATACTGTTATTATTTTTTTATTATTTTTGAATTATACTTGAATATGGTAAGGGGGCATGTGCTCTCCAGTTTCCCATAATCCCCTCACTGTATTTTCTCAAGCTGAGTGCTTCTCGTCTGTACAGAACCTACTGGGCTCCTGAAGGCATTAATGAGAACTATCCCTGGAAATGATTCATTCAACTTGGTGCTCAAGAAATAAAGGAAGTGGTGAGAATTAGTCAAGAATGTCTCAGCTTGAAATGATTCACTAACAATGAACTGAAGTCTGAATGTATTGATAGCAGACAATACAAAATATACCCCATGGCTCCAATGTTAATTTCAAATTTCTCTCCATGAAGAGAAAGCCTTAGGATGTGATTAGGGGAGCATTTCTGTCTTAGTCCTGTTGAACTTCAATCCCACCAGTGTCAGAGATTGTTTTCTTGTATCTGGACTTCAAAGATTTTCAGTCTGTCTTTATCAACTGCAGGCAGTTCACATATCAACTACGTGTCCAGACTGCTAACTACTGCTGAATAGTTGCTGCTGAATAGATCGCTCAACTCTGGAATGTAAGTTGGTCCTGCTTGAATGTAAGTTCTTTGAGGCCAGAAATCATGTCTGCTTTCCTCACTGCAGTCTCCCCAGCACCTAGCACACAGGGCCCGGTGCATAGCATTCACCTAGGGCTTCATGCATGGTTTTGCAGGTTGTTTCCTAGAGTGTGTGCCAAGAGGATAGCACATTAGCCAGGACTAAAATCCAGCCCTCCCTGCTCACCAAACCTGCACCCTGGTGGGGGCTGCTTCCAATTGGGAAAATGAGGGTTTTCCGAACTTGCACAAAGGTCCTCTGGGCTCCCCAAGCTAAGTGAGAAGAGCTACACCTGCCCAGAAAGTGAGCATTTTTGTAATTCACACAGAGGTTTCTTGTGGAGTGGCAGCAGCTCTGGTGGCTCTCAAAAATAATTTTGATATGCTAAGGGAAATAAGTCAGAGAAAGACAAGTACTGTATGATATCATTTATGTGTGGAATCTAAAAAATAAAGCAAACTAGTGAATATAACAGAAAAGAAGCAGACTCACAGACACAGAGAACAAACTAGTGGTTACCAGTGGGGGGGGGCAATATAAGGGTGGGGGAGTGGGAGGTACAAACTATTGGGTGTAAGATAGGCTCAAGGATGTGTTGTATAACACGGGGAATATAGCCAATATTTTGTAATAACTGTAACTGGAACGTAACCTTTAAAATTGTATTAAAAACTTTTAAATTTTTAAAAAAATAAAATAAAATACAAATAACTTTTAAATAAATAAATGCCCTCCTTCTATGAGCACTTTGTAATTCTGGCCACAGCCCCAGCTGGCCTCAGGAAGGGCAGCATGGGGCTTCCCATTGTTGCGTTTCTGCTCATTCCTATGTGTTTCACTTAGCGGTGGAACAATTTTTAGACTGCATTATGTGGATCTACAATTGATAAATTTGTGAGATGAAAAAGAAAACTACTGAAAAGCTATGTCCCAAGGGAACTTTCTGGGGTGATAATAATATTCTATATCTTGAATGTAGTTTGGGTTACACAGGTGTATGCTTTTTGCAAAACTCATGAAATGGTCCACTTAAGATGCATGCATTTTAATGTATGTAATTGTTATCTCAAAGGAAAAAATTAACCACAAACAATATTAAACTCCAGTTAACTTTATGCATACTTAAGTACTTAAGAGGAGATGTACTGATATATGCAATGCATCAAAAATAAGATTGATGGATGATGAAGAGATAGATAATGTGATAAATCAAATATAATGAAATATTAATTGTAGAATGTAGATGGAGAGTATATGGGTGTTCACTGTAGAATTCTTTCAAATTTTCTATGCTTGAAATTTTTCATAATAAAATATTGGGGAGAAAAAAGCTATGCCCCACAGTAGCAGATTGGATTATTGTACCCACTCTTTACTCTGTCCCCCTATTAACATTATATCACCACACCCTTTGCTATGTGACTTTGCAGGGACTCCCAGTAAAGTAGGTAGAGTAGATTTCCTTGCCCTATGGGCTTCATCCTTGGTCATGTGACTTACTTTGGCCAATGAGACAATAGCAAACACAGCATGAGCAGAGGCTCTAAATGTGTTTACTTGGCTTAGCCTGGCATCTTGTGCCTCTACCTTCACCATGAAAAGAACATGACCCATGTCGCTGCTGTTATCAGATCTGAACTTGAGCTGCAGCCTGAGGCAGAACTGCCCAAACTAACCCTGAGGCCCATGAGTGAGAAATAAATGCTTGTGTAAGACACTGAACTTTAGGATTGTTTGTTACACAGCATTATCACAGCAGAAACCTAATTACCCATTAGATCCATTCTGTCACAGAGGTTAAATGTTTCCATTGGAGAAATGGTTGTCCTTATCAAAATTCAGTGTCCTAATTTAGTGTCTGTGAGACCTATGGCTATACTGTCCTGGTGAGAGGCTGTGGTGGGGGAGGATTAAGGCTGACTTTGAAGTGTTCTGACCAGGACTAAGGCTAGGGCAGATGCTTCTAACCAAGGCAAAGGGCCCACCTAGACCAAGAGGGTAAATCAGGCCATATTCCCTCAGAATATGCTATATTGTCTCTTTGGTTACATTTTTGAGACAAACTTACATTTTCAGTGAAACAAGTGTACAAGTGTAACCACTCTTTGAAACTGGGTTGTGGAGCTAGTTGGAGTCAGAAGAGACCTTAAGGAAGATCTGTATTTACCTAATTGTACAGATGAGAAAACTGAGGGATAAATGCAACTGACCTATGCCTGCACAGGTAATTGGTAGCAAAGCAAGAATTAGAACCCAGGTCTCACTGTGTGATCCAGGTCCCAGACTGGCCTGGAAAAGCATTCAGCTAAATGATAGATTCTGCTTAAGAAAACCATAGGTTCTTGCTGAAAACTCAACTGCTGTTTCTTTGCTCACCACTTGAGCCTGATTTGATATTTTAATCCTTTCATTGAAAGGGGCAAGAGCTTCCTTCCTAACAACATTTATTACACACACACTCACCAAGGCAACAAGGATTGGATTCCGAGTGACTGTGCTTGGTGGGGGGCGATCAGAAAGACACAGCTGACCAGATTGAAGTTTGAATTTTCTTACACCCTTGCTACTCAAAGTGTGGTCCAAGGAACGGCAGCATTGGATCCCGCTATAGAATCTTGGGCTCTATCCCAGACCTGAATCAGAATGTGCACTTCAACAGGAATCCCAGAGGATTCAAATGCATAATAAAGTTTGAGAACCACTGCCCTGTAACCTTCTGTGGTGGTTTTAAAACATGGCCCCAAATTATTTGACTTTCCTCCCATTGAGAGTTGGGGGGGTGCTATGGTCTGAATGTTTGTGTCCTCCCCCCAAAGCTCGTATGTTGAAATCCTAATGCCCCAAAATGCTATTAGGATGTGGGAGGTGGGGGCTTTGGGAGGTGCTTAAGTCATGAGGGTGGAGCCTTCATGAATGGAATTAGTGCCTTAGAGAAGAGACCCCAGAGAGCTCCCTCACCCCTTCCACCACATGAGGATACTACAGAAGGTGCCAGCTATGAACCAGAAAGCTGGCCCTTACCACAATGTGACTATGCTGGTGCCTTGATCTTGGACTTCCCAGTCTCCAGAACTGTGAGAAATAAAATTTTCTTTTGTTTATAAGAAAACCCAATCTGTGATATTTTGTTATAACAGCCTGAATGGACTAAGATAGGAGGGGTCTATGCCCCTCCCATTGATGCTGGGTGAGCCAGTGACTGCTTTAACCAATAGAGTATGGCACAAGTGACGCTGTGTTACTTCCGGGGCTAAGTCATGGTCTACCTTATTCATGGTAGTATTCTCTCTTAGACCCCTGAGCAGCCATGTAAGAAGTCCCTATCTTGAGGCCCCAGTGCTAGAGAGGCCACATGTAGATGCTCTAGTTAACAGTCCCAGCTGAGCCCAGCCTCTGAAGAACCATTTCTGTCAAGGTATCAGGCACATGAGTAGATCTATCTTAGACCCTCCAGCCCATCTGCTTGCTGCACATCATAGAATGATTGCTGTCAGTACCACGTGGAAGAGAAGAATCACCACAATAAACCATAAGAAATGATTGTTGGGTTGTTTTTTTTTTGGCCGCACCATGTGGCATGCAGGATCTTAGTTCCCTGAACCTGTGTCCCCTGCAGTGGAAGTGCAGAGTCTTAACCACTGGACTGCCAGGGAAGTCCACGGAATGATTGTTGTTTTAAGGCAGAAAGTCTTGGGGTACTTTATTATTCCACAACAGACAGCACAGTCCTCAAGCTTAGCTACACTCCGAACATCCCCCCCTTGAGAATGAATGAATTGGTCAGGGGTACAGCCTGGGCATTGGGATTTTTAAAACCTCCCCAGGTAATTCCATTCCTCAACCAAGCTTGAGAATCCCTACTCTTTAAGGTATTATTGTGTTATCTTAGATCACTTAACCTTTCTGCACTTAAGTCTCTTGGATTTCATCAACTGAAAATGAGCATCACCACTTTTACACTGCATCACCTGGGTGATTCTAGCTGTCTGCCTGCCCCCTTGCCAGGCAGCTACCTAATCAGCTATTTTTCTTTAAGCACATGTGTAGTTTCTCAGTAATCCATGAGGGCCTAATAAATTTTGGTGTTGAGACAGGCATTATAGATTGGCTGACTCAAACTCTTTTTTTCTCCTTGCCTACCTCTGCTATCAAGGCTATAAAAACTAAAAACTCCATTTCCCAATCTCCATTACAGTTAAGCCCTGTGACAAGTACAGATGATTCCTAGTTTCTCTTCTTCCTCTTCCTCCTTTTTCCTGATGGAATACAGATATGCTGGTTAGAGGTACAGCAGTCATTTGCAGCCACAAGTCAAGGGACATGAGGATGGAGGCCTGCATATTAAGGGTACCAGGGCAGAAATCTGAGGATTGCATCTTGCTAATCCTACCAGATGGTTTTATCAGTCTGGGCCGGCTACTATTCATATGATGTTGTAGCCACATTTGACTGTTTAAATTTTAATTAATTAAAAGTCAATAAAATTAAATGTTCAGTCCCTCAATCACACGACAAATTTCAAATTCTCAATAGCTACAATCACACGACAAATTTCAAATTCTCAATAGCTACATGGAGCTAGTGGCTAATGTATTGAACAGCCAGAATTTTAGAACATTTTCATCATCAAGAAAGCTCTACTTGACAGTGCTGACCTAAAGCATCCCTAACGGATACAGTGTGTTTTGAAGGGAGCTCAGAAAAGGAAAGAGTGGTTTTAAAGTCATCTTCCAAAGGCGAAATCATGTGTGCTTCCCTACAAAGGCTAGGTTTGTTTCTGACTAAAACTGAAGCTACAGGGTTTTATTTGGTCCCTCTTTTTGCCAAAAACAGTGAGAATAAAATCATGCTATCCTCCCAAACCAATCATGTTCCATGATCTCTCAAAGCCAGGAGGAAAAAAAATGTTTCTGCAATGATTTGAAGCAATAGGCAGAAATGGAAACAGGGAAATGCTGAAGAGATGCAAGTAAAAAACAGAAAAGAATGAGCCAGAACAAAATAGAGATGATCTCTATTCTGTTTTCTAATAGCCATCCTTGAACGGCATATAATGGGCTTTCAGACCCACTGGATTTCAGGTGAAACCAGGTAATGGAAGAGGATTTTTATAGCCTAGCGGCCTCAGAGGGATTTCTACATAATAGGCAGAGGCTGACACAATTAACTGCTGTAGCTTTGCATTGTTATGGGTGTCATCTAAAAGTTTTTTCTTATTACAATATTGTAAAAATAAATAAATAAAGTCAAGAACAAAACAGAAAATCTCATATCCAAGTTATATTTGTTTGAATCTTTCCTTCTTTCAGGTTTGATTAAATTGACTGAGATAAACTACCTCTTCTACCATCTGTGCATTAAAGTCAATGTCTATTCTCCAGGTGGGACAAAGCCAGGTTTACAATCAAATGCAGGCACACAGGTTCACATTCATCATCACTTCTTCATGTGCAGCCTTCTACTTGCTTATGCATGGGTGTTTGTCCACCTCACCTGTTAGGATGGCTATTAACAATAATACAAAAAGATATACATGAGCAAGCATGCGACTATGTCTTCTGCCCAAGTTTCCTCCTTCCCCATATTCAGCCATACAGATCATAGAACTGTTATTAAAGTACTTCTCTCAACCCTTCATTTCACCAAATAGTGAAATATCTGGGGTCAATCATATATAAGCACTATAATTTATAGCAGGCATTATAGCTTAATGGAATCAACTTCAGGAATTAAAGTCTTTTCTCTAAATATGGAGTATGTTGAAGGTAAGTGTCCATATATCAAGGAAAAGTGACATTGATGAAAAATGCCAGAAGCTAACAACTGGAAAAGAAAGCTATAAACAATTGGTTTCCCTATATCTAATAATCACTAATTATTTTTTCATTGACTTCGGAAATATTTAATGAATTCCTCCTGTGTACAAAGCTCTGCAATCAAGTTAGTGAATTCACCAAGTCAGAGCCCTGCCGTCAAAGACCTTATCATTCTTTTTTTTTTTTTTTTCAGGGTGAGGCTTTTTTTTTTTTAACATCTTTATTGGAGTATAATTGTTTTACAATGGTGTGTTAGTTTCTGCTTTATAACAAAGTGAATCAGTTATACATCTACGTATGTCCCCATATCCCCTCCCTCTTGCATCTCCCTCCCACCCTCCCTATCCCACCTCTCTAGGTGGTCACAAAGCACCGAGCTGATCTCCCTGTGCTATGTGGCTGCTTCCCACTAGCTAGCTATTTTATGTTTGGTAGTGTATATATGTCCATGCCACTCTCACTTTGTCCCAGCTTACCCTTCCCCCTCCCCATATCCTCAAGTCCATTCTCTAGTAAGGACCTTATCGTTCTTTACAAGTCAAGGCTCTTCTGCTCCAGCCACAGATGTAGGCTTTTCATAGAGCTAATGGCAAGGCTGGAATATCACACTCAGAAAATGAGCAGAGACCAAGGTAAGCAAGGCAGCCAGACAGACCAAACTGTGCCCCCAAACTATTCCAACAGAAGCACCCCTGCTGCTTCCTGTGACTCCTGGAGGCTGGAATGTAGACTGTGACCCTGGGGTCCTGGCATCTCAGTGGCACACTGCCCTGGAGATTGGGCGTCGCTGTTGCCATTGCCACCACCACCACGGGACACATTCCTCACTGTTGCTAATTCTTCACCTCTCCCGCTTTCGATACAAAGTACCAGGTGGATGTGTTTCATTGGCTCAGCCTAGATCATGTGCCAGCCCCCTAGCTGCAAGGAAGGCAGGTAAAGCAAGCACCAGCTTTTCGAGCTCTGGTCCGGGAAGATCCCACGTGCCACAGAGCAACTAAGCCCGTGCGCCCCAACTACTGAGCCTGTGCTCTAGAGCCCGCGAGCCACAACTACTGAAGCCCTGCGCCTAGAACTACTGAGCCTGCACCTAGAGCCTGTGCTCCCCAACAAAGAGAAGCCACCGCCATGAGAACCCCGTGCACCACAACGAAGAGTAGCCCCCGCTCGCCGTAACTAGAGAAAGCCTGTGCGAAGCAACGAAGACCCAACACAGCTAAAAATAAATAAATAAATTTATGAAAAAAAATTTATAGGGTGAGCAGCAGAGGTAGGGGGTTCAGATATTGGGCAACATAACAATGAAAAATACGTTAAATGAGCTACATATAAAGTACAATGGGCATTCAAATGAAAGATAAGATCACTTCTAGCTGGTGCAATCAGAGAAAAATTTCTCCAAAAGATGATTTTTAAGGTGAATTTTATAGGATGGTATGATTTGGACTTGGGAAGATGTGGAGAAGAGCATTACAAGTGAGGCGGCAGTGTGAGAAAATAAATACACAGAGTTGGGAAAATGTGGAGGCAGGAAATGACAGGATTTTATTCCAACAAGCATTTATTAAACATATGATGTGTGCCAGGCACTCTGTTTAGCACTGGAGACTAAGACGTGAAAGGGACACTCTTTGCCCTTAGGTGTTCACAGTCTAGTGGGCAGAGACCACATCAAACTAAAAGACTTCTGTACAGCAAAAGAAACCATCAACAAAGTGAAAAGGCAACTTACGGAGTGGGATAAAATATTTTCAAACTATCTATCTGATAAGGAGTTAATATCCAAAATGTATAAAGAACTCCAACTCAACAGCAAAATAACAAATAATCCAATTTTAAAATGGGCAAAGGACTTAAATAGACATTTCTCCAAAAAAAGACATACAAAATAGCCAACAGGTATATGAAAAGATGCTCAAAATCACTAATTATTGGGGAAATGCAAATCAAAATAATAATGAGATATCACTTTATACCTGTTAGGATGGTTATTAACAACAGCAAAAAAAAGATAAGTATTGGCAAGGATGTGGAGAAACTGGAACATTTGTACCCTGTTGGTGCGAATGTAAAATGGTGCAGCCACTATGGAAAATGGTATGGAGGTTCCTCAAAAAATTAAAAATAGAACTACCATATGATCCAGCTATCCCACTTCTGGGTATTTATCGAGAAGAATTGAAATCAGGATCTCAGAGGTATATCTGCATTCCCACATTCACTGCAGCATTAGCCAAGATGTGAAAACAACCTAAATGTCCATCAACAGATGAATGGATAAAGGGAATGGAATACAAACATACAATGTAATATTATTCAGCCTTAGAAAGGAATTAAAGCCTGCCATATGTGACAACATGGATGAACCTGAACATTATGCTAAGTGAAAAAAAGCCAATAACAGAAGGACGAATGCTGCACGATACCACTTACATGCGGTATCTAAAATAGTCAAACATATAGAAACAGAGAGTAGAATGGTGGTTGCCAGGGGCCAGGGGAAGGGAGAAATGGGGAGCTGCTGTTCAGTGGGTATAAAGTTTCAATCATGTAAGCTGATTAAGTTATAGAGATCTGTTTTACAATAGTGCCTATGGTTAAAATTACTGTATCATAGACTTAAAATTGTGTTAAGAATGTAGATCTCATGTTAAATGTTCTTACCACAAACAAAAAATTTTTAATACACCAGGATAAGTGCACTATACAGGGGAAGAATCACAGACCAGGGTCACTTAACCAGCTTCAAGGGAATTAGGGAAGGCTTCCCCAAGGTGGTGGGCTCGATGTGAAAGACAAGTCAGAATTAGCCAGGTGAAGAAGTAGCAGGTGTGGGTGTACTGAGGTTTGAAGGAATTCCTAGTAGAAGGAATAGCATTGTATTAGTTTGCTAGGGCTCCCATAATAGAATACCACAAACTGGATGGTTTAACAACAGACATTTATTATCTCACAGTTCTGGAGGCTGGAAGTCCAAGATCAAGGTGTTGGCAGAGCTGGCTTCTCCTGAGGCCTCTCTCCTTGGCTCTCAGGTGGCTGCCTACGCACTGCATCCTCACATGGTCAACGCCCACTTATATGACCTCATTTTACATCAGTTGCCTCTTTAAAGGCTCTATCTCCAAATAAGTCACATTCTGAGGTCCTGAGGACTTTAACATATGAGTTTGGAGAGGGGACACAATTTTCAGCCCATGACAGGTATTCACAAAGTCATGGAGGTGAAAGGATGCATTGTATGCTTGGGCAATTGCAGGAAATTGGTATAGCCTGTGACTGAGTGGTGAATGATGAGGCACAACTGAGAAGTTTGGGTTTTACACGAAGGTGATGGGAAAATGTTGGGGAGCATCATGATTGGGTCGTATTTTTGAAAGACCACTGATTGTGGTGGGACCAAAACCAGAAGCCAGGAAATGAGTTGTATCAGTTAGCTTTTTAAATTTTTTTTATTTTTTGCTGTGGCAGGAACATAAGCCCAAACTTAATAGCTTAAAAAAAAAAACCCCATATTTATTTATCTCACTATTTTGTGCTTAGGCAATTTGGGCTGGGCTCAGATGGGAAGTTCTGCTGATCTGGGCCAAGCTTGGCTGAACCTGGTTGGGCTCATGCATTTGCTGTGAGTGGCTGGGTCAACTGAGGGCTGGCTGGTCCAGGATAGCTGAGATGGGATGGCTCATCTCTGTTCCACATGGTCTCTCAGCCTCCAGCAGGCTATTCTGGGTTTGCCCACATGGCAGTAGTGGTAGGGGTTCCCAGAGCAAGAGTGGAAGCACACAAGGTTCCATTAGCCTCTCACTTGAAATTCACACAGTATTGCTTCAACTGCAAAGCAAGTGTCAGGGCCAGCCCAGAGCCAAGGACTGGAGAAAGAGATTCCATCTCTTGATGGAAGGAGCTGCAATTATTTGTGGCCATTTCTGCAATCCACTACAACAGCTGGGAGGTAACTTTTTGTAATTCAGAAGGAAATAAATGATAAGAACCAAACCAAATTAATGACAGTGAGGATGGATGAGAGACTGACTTGGGAGAAGTGACAAGACTTGGTGATTGAATGGGTCCCCTGGCTCTGACTTGAGCAGTGAAGAGATTGGTGACATCATTTGGAAGACGAGTGCGAAGAGATGGGCTGATGGTCAATTTTCCCAGATCATATCATTAAATGCATTCAGATTAACCTCTGTTACAGTTCTCAACTCTTGCCCTTGCATGCACAGTCTTTATAGTTTGCTGTAACCATGGAACAGTGTTACCTGCTCATGAATGAGATAAGAGTGTTAGTGGAAAGGATGGATACCTCTGGGTAGCAGTTTTCTGTTCCTCCAGCAAGAGAGAACTTTTACTGTGTTAAGCTGTAGAGAAATACTAGAGGATATGTTTTCCCTGTTTCAGGGCTTGCATCTAGGACTTTGCACATGCTGTTCCCTTTCCTTGAAATGCCTTACCACTCATTTCTTTGCCTGTCCCTTGTGTCTGCTTTTTTCTCATCTACCAAGTTTCAGTTTACATGTCATCCTCACAAAGAGACCTTTTCTGACGACCCTATCTAAATGCACACTACTCTTGCCAGTTACTTTCTATTACAGTGCCCTGTTTAATTCTTTCTCAGCAAATTTCACAGTCTATTGCCATCTTGGTTTGGCTTATTTATGCGTTTTGTGTCTCCCATTACTCTAAAATGCAAGATCTGAGATCAACAATATCGTTTTATTCACCCCACACAGAGCCTGGCACATTCTAGGTGCTCAATACCTATTTGTTGAATGAAAACAGACTATTATCTCTATGGCTAGAGTTCTTCTTTTTGAATTTGCTTTAATATGAGTTTAGAAACACACATTGAAAAGTAGAAGGAAGCTTTTGATATTGAAGATGTGATTAAACACTGGAGTGATTTACTAATATAGTATATATTGGGTTGGCCAAAAAGTTCGTTCAAGTTTTCCTGTAATCGTATGGAAAAACCCGAATGAACTTTTTGGCCAACCCAATATTTACTGAGTGTTTACTATGTCCTTTGTATGCATTAAGTCATTTAGTTTTCATTACAAGACTGAGATAGTGAGATAGGTGCTATCATTATGCCCACTTTACGAAAGTATTAAAATTCATGGTAGAGCCCACACTTAAAGCCAGGCCTGTGCTCTTAACCACTGTGCCATAGTTTCTTTAAAATAATTCTGCTAGTTCCTTTAAAAGGCCTGTTTTCTACCTGTCTAGTATAAGTCTGCTTAGAGACGGGCTAAATAAATATTCCATCAAGTTCCTTCCCAGGCCTATGAATCAGTAAATAAATGTACGGCCATCTGAAATGAATGTCAACATTAGTTCCTGTTTCTTTATATGGATAGCCTATTTGAGCCGAGCAGTGAAAATCAAAGCTCCAAGAATCTGACTACACTATCAAACCAAATGTTTGAATAAGTTAAAGCAGTGTTTTTGAAATATGCTATATCCGCTAAGACACCAAAAGCACAAGCAGCAAAAGCAAAAATAAATAAGTGGGATTACATCAAACTAAAAAGCTTCTGCACAGCAAAAGAAACAATCAACAAAGTGAAAAGGCAACTTAAGGAATAGAAGAAAATATTTACAAGTCATGTATCTGATAAGGGATTAATATCCAAATTATACAAAGAACTCATACAACTCAATAACAAAAGAAACAAACAATCCAATTAAAAGATAGGCAGAGGACCTAAATACACATTTTTCCAAAGAAGACATACAAGTGGCCAACAGGTACATGAAGATGCTCAGCATCACAAACCATCAAGGAAATGCAAATCAAAACTACAGTGAGGGGCTTCCCTGGTGGTGCAGTGGTTAAGAATCCGCCTGCCAATGCAGGGGACATGGGTTCGAGCCCTGGTCTGGGAAGATCCCACATGCCGCGGAGCAACTAAGCCCGTGCACCATAGCTACTGAGCCTGCGCTCTAGAGCCCACGAGCCACAACTACTGAGCCCACGTACCACAACAAATAAAGCCCATGTGCCTAGAGCCCATGCTCCACAACAAGAGAAGCCACCACAATGAGAAGCCCGTGCACCGCAATGAAGAGTAGCCCCCACTCGCCGCAACTAGAGAAAGCCTGTGCACAGCAATGAAGACCCAAGGCAACCAAAAATAATAAACAAATAAAATTAATTAATTAATTAATTTTAAAAAACTACAGTGAGATATCACCTCACACCTGTTAGAATGGTTATTACCAAAAAAATAAGAGATAACAAGTGTTGGTGAGGATGCAGAGAAAAGGGAACTTTGTGCACTGTTGGTGGGAATGTAAATTGGTGTAGCCACTGTGGAAAACAGTATGGAGGTTCCTCAAAAAAATTAAAAATAGAACTACCATATGATCGAGCAATTCCACTTCTGTGTGTATATCCAAAGGAAATGAAATCAGGATCTTGTCGTGATATCTGCACTCCAGTGTTCAATGCAGCATTATTCACAATAGCCAAGATATGGAAAAATCTAAGTGTCTGTGAATGGATAAATGGGTAAAGAAGATGTTATCTATCTATCTATCTACACAATGGAATATTATTCAGCCATGAAAAGGAAGGAAATCCTGCCATTTGCAACAATATGGATGGACCTTGAGGGCATTATGCTATGCTAAACAAGTCAGGTAGAGAAAGACAAATACTGTGTGATCTCACTTACATGTGGAATCTAAAAAAGCCGAACTCATAGAAACAGAGAGTAGAATGATGGTTACCAGGGGCTGTGGGTGGGGAAAATGGGGAGATATTGGTCAAAGAGTACAAACTTCCAGTTAGAAAATGAATAAGTTCTAAGATCTAACGTACAGCGTGGTGACTATAGTTAACAATACTATATATATGTGAATGTTGCTAAGAGAGTAGGAAAAAAAAGGTAACTGTGAGATGATGGAGATGTTAACTAACCATATTGTGGTAACCAGTTCACCATATATGCATGTATCAAATCATCACGCTGTATCCCTTAAACATACACAACATTAAATGTCAATTATATCTCGATAAAACTGAAAGAAAAAGATTCCTAATCAAGGTGCTATCATGCAATCCAATTATTAAAAAAGGAATATGCTACAAACTATCAGCAGATAAGCTGATCTTCTTAGTTCTCCTATAGGTCCAACCCTTTAATGAAAAAAATTAAAATGCTTATTCCTTTTGAAAAACAAAACTTGTCAGATGATCCTGTATCCACTATCTATTGTGGTGTAACAAACCATCCCAAAACTTAGTGGCTTAAAATAATTATTTATTCAACATGGATAAACCTCGTGGATATTATGCTAAGTGAAATAAGCTAGTCACAAAAAGGCAAATACTGTATGATTCCACTCACCTGACGTACCTAAAGTAGTCAGATTCATAGAAACAAAAAACAGAATGGGGATTGACAGGGGCTGGGAGGAAGGAGGACAGGGGAGTTGTTTAATGGGTACAGAGTGTCAGTTTTCAAAATGAAAAAGTTCTGGAGGTTGGTTGCACAGCAATGTGAATACACTTAACACTACTGAACTGTACACTTTAAGATGGTAAATTACATGTTTGTGTTTATAACCACAATTAAAAATAAAAAGAGAATTATTATAATTATTGCTTATTATCTCTCACAATTCTGTGGGATGGCTGGAATTCAGCTGGGTGGTTCTTTGGCCGGTCTTGGGATCTCTTATGCAGTTGTGTTCAGTTGGGATCTCTAAGGGTGGCTGGGGCTGGAACCTCTAAGATGACCTCTCAGGCTCCAGGACCTCTCCCCACATGGCCTCTAATCATTCAGCAATCTAGCCTGGACTACTTTATGGCATGGCAGCTGGACTCCAAGAGGAAGAAAGCAGAAGCTGTCATTCTCTCTTAAGGCCTGGGCTCAGAAATCCCATAATAACACTTTCACCATATGCCATTGGTCAAAGCAAGTCACAAGACCAGTCAAGATTCAAGGTGTGGGAAGACAGAGTCCAGCACTTGATGGGAGGAATGGCAAAAAATTTGTGGCCGTCTTGAATATACCACAGGGCCCAACCATCAGATTGTCTGGGTCCTGGTGTATTTTTTTAATTAATTTTTATTGGAGTATAGTTGATTTACAATGTTGTGTCAGTTTCTGCTGTACAACAAAGTGAATCAGTTATACATATACATATATCTATTCTTTTTCAGATTCTTTTCCCATACAGGCCATTACAGAGTACTGAGTAGCGTTCCCTGTGCTATACAGTAGGTTCCTATTAGTATATATATATATAGTAGTGTGTGTATGTCAATCCCAATCTCCCAATTTATCCCTCCCCCCCCCCACTTGGTAACCATACATTTGTTTTCTACATCTGTGACTCTATTTCTGTTTTGCAAATAAGTTCATTTGTACCAGTTTTTAGATTCCAAATATAAGCGATATCATATGGTATTTGTCTCTCTGTGTCTGACTTACTTCACTCAGTATGAGATTCTCTGGGTCTTTGAATGAGTGATTATTTCACTGTAGGAGAACATCCCTTATTTTTGTGGAGGACATAGCCTCCGTTCCAAATAATCAAGAATATTGACAGAGGGCTCCACTTCCAACATTCTGAAGCCAGGTGTGGGCATAGAAGCATAAGAGAAGGATGCATGGGGACCATTTAAGCAAGAGCAACATTATTAGTCCCTGAATCCTAATGCCAGGTCAAGCTTCAGTGCTGATGTCTGCTCAACATCTCAAAAGGAGATACTTAAATCCAAGTGCTATTTGGGTCTGAGAGAATTGCCTCTATCACATCACAGTGGGGGGCTTTAACTATCAAAATCATCACTGTATTAACTTGAAGACTTTTGGCTGCAAGTGGAAGAAAATTCAGCTCAAACTAGTTTAGCATCATCATAGTAATAACAATAATGATAATGCTTACGTAACTGTGCTAGACACGGAGATGCACCCCCCAGGTCTCCCTTAAGAGAGCTGTGATAGCCTCCAGTTGTCAGTTCCTTCCAGGGTTGCCTCAAGTGCAAAGGGCCACCTCCCTCAAGGTCACACCCTTCTGAGCCCATATCCAATGACAGAGCAAGGCAGAGGATCAAAAGCCCACCTTGAGACTTGAACTCTGCCAGGAAATACTTGCTCTGGAGATCCCTGCTGAATTGGCTGAGGTTTTGTCAGACCTGCCTCAATGCTGCCCCATCCTGCTTCCTCCTCCTTTCACAGGTGTTGACCCCTTATAAACCTCTCGCTCCCCAAATTGCATCTCAGTGTCTGCTTTTGGAGACCCCGACCTGCAACAGTGGTCTGACCAGTGGTAAATTTGGCTTCAGGCATGGCCATACACAGGAATGCAGAGGCTCAAAGATGTACTCAGGCCCTGTTTTCTATCTCTCAGTACAGCTCTGCTCATGTCCGTACGTTAGCTCATTCAGAAAAGGCAACCTCATGGCTGGAAGGTGGCAGCAAGGAACTTCTGGGGTAGCCTTCCAATTTCACAGCCGGCAAAAAGAAGCAGGCATCCTTATTTATCCCAGCATTCCCAGAAGTCCTGAAGTTCACTCTAACTAGGTCTAGCTGGGTCAAATGCCCCAAGTCTGAACCAATCACTATGGCTGGGAGAAGGCGATGCTGATTGGTTTAGGTCCAGGACACATGCTTCACACTGAGTCAGGGTGGGAGAGGAATAATTTGCCACATGGAAGCCATGGGAAGTGGGCAGAGATTGGGTAAAAGGATACTCACATATCCCCCACAATCACTCCTTGAGACACTCTTAATCTTATTCAGATTAAAACTTGGTAAAAATCTATACTTTGATCAAGATAAAGGATATCAGTAAAACGGAGTCTAGATTGAGACTGGGAATATCTCAATTGAATGTTATTCAGCAAAAGCATTTCTAGAGTGCCTATCACGTGTGGAGCATAATACAAGGTATTGTTAGAAGATAGTCCCTACCCTCAAGGTACTTAAAATTTAATCATATATTTACTCAGTCAATGACAAGAGGTACTTGCAGAATGGTATCAACACCTTTAAGGGAAGAGTAGACTTTCTAGGAATCTCACACATGTGGAATGGAGCAGGAAAACCAAGAAATCTGCTGATTGGCTGGAGCAGCCATTTCAAAACCCACATATGTGACTATGGTGATGTGAAGTGCAGGCTTTCCTGAAGAGCCTATCCATTGTTACTTTTGCCTACAGTGTTACTAGTCATGGTAAACTCCTTCTCCTGCTCAGTTTAGAAGTCACAGATTATGAAAGGGAGGAGGAGTGGACAGTGTGATCCTAGAGACAGTAAGAAGGGATGACTAACAGGCTAAGAGAGAGAGGAGACAGAATGTGTGGCTGAACCACACTGACTCCATTTTGTCAGCTCCATCTTGGGCCTGCACTCCTACCCCCTCCCCTTTGCACATGACTGAGCTTTAGCTCAAGCCAGATAAGTTCCTTATCAGCTTTTACCCTTGCCTTCAGCTGATATAAAAACTGGAAGAGTGCCTTTTGCTGACGTGGATGCTTAATGGTCATGAGCACCCTCAGGCAGGAAAACCCCTCAGTTCCCATCAATGCAGGCGGTGCTTCTCACTTGGTAGTCAGATTCTGTTTTTAGCTTTGGCCCCTTTAAATTCCCCTGTACCCCTTTCATCGGTGTGGAGTGTAGCTTCGAATGCCTCTGGATCGTCGTCTGCCCAGTCCTGCCTGTATGTAAGTTACTCACAATAAACTTCATAATTGCACTTTATGGAGCAGCCTGCTTCGCTTTTTAGTCTCGAAGTTCCTTCTCAGTTTGGACAATATTATTCAATATCTCTGCCTCCCAACACAGAACCATCTGTGGAAGCTGTAAGAAACTGCAACTAAGGAGAATAAATAAGCTATACATAGAAAAATGTCTCAAAGAAATATTTTTAAAAGAGACCAGAAGGAAATACATCTAAATGTTTCTAAGTCTAAATGAGTAATTTTCTTTCTACTTTTTTCTATTTTTGAAATTTTCTATAATAAAGATGTAATATTTTTATATGAGGGGAAAAGCAAATGTTATTTTAAAACCCCAGCTGGTAGAACTATAAAAGCACACTGAGGTGAGCCATCGGGCAAACAGTCCTACACATCTTGGTAGCCATGGCACCATGGGACACAAAGGAAAGATCAAATTATACGTAATATACACTTTGAAAGAAGGCAGATAATTCTACAATCTATTTTAAGAAGTGTTCCACTGGGAATTCCCTGGCAGTCCAGTGGTTAGGATTCCACACTTCCACTGCAAGGGGCACTGGTTCGATCCCTGGTCGGGGAACTAAGATTCCGCAAGTTGCGCAGCACAGCCAAAAAAAAAAGTGTTCTATTAAGACTGTTCAATTTTAGAGAAAAAAATTTGGCACTAAAAGTGGTAAATTGAGTTATATGGAAATTTCCCTTATGCAGAACAACGCTTGCCCCAGAAAGCTCATTTACTTGAGTAAACAAGGCATCACTGGAGCACATGGGAGGACCATGGTGAAAACTCCACCCTCATTAGATAGCTTCCACCTTGACCTTGCGAGTGGGCATCAGCATGGAGGTGGGGCTAAAGTATACAAAGGACTCCAGGAAGCACTGGAGCATCGTGGAGTTGTGCCAGGACAGGGTTGGAGATGCTTGCATGCAACGACTGCAGCCAAACCCAAGTTAAGCAGACCTTCATTTCTGAGCTGTCACCCTCTACCCCCAACACATATACACTCTCACATTCTCTTTTTTAAAAAATATTTTATTTTTATTTATCTATTTGGCTGCACCAGGTCCCAGTTGCGGCACACGGGACCCTCTAGCTGCAGCATGCGGGATCCAGCTCCCAGCCCAGGGATCAAACCTGGACCCCACCCCCCACCCCGCACAGGAGCGTAGAGCCCCAGCCACGGGACCACCAGGGAAATCCCTCACTCTCACATTCTCAATCCTCATGATACCTCATGGTAGTTCTGACTTGCATTTCTCTAATAATTAGTGATGTTGAGCAGCTTTTCATGTGCTACTTGGCTATCTGTATGTCTTCTTTGGAGAAATGTCTATTTAGGTCTTCTGCCCATTTTTGGATTGGGTCGTCTGTTTCTTTATTATTGAACTGCATGAGCTGTTTATATATTTTGGAGATTAAGCCTTTCTCGGTTGATTCGTTTGCAAATATTTTCTCCATTCTGAGGGTTGTCTTTTCATCTTGTTTGTAGTTTCCTTTGCTTTGCAAAAGCTTTTGCGTTTCATTAGGTCCCATTTGTTTATTTTTGTTTTTATTTCCATTACTCTAGGGGGTGGATCAAAAAAGATCTTGCTGTGATTTATGTCAAAGGGTGTTCTTCCTATGTTTTCCTCTAAGGGTTTTATAGTGTCCAATCTTACATTTAGGTCTCTAATCCATTATGAGTTTATTTTTGTGTATGCTGTTAGGGAGTGTTCTAATTTCATACTTTTACATGTAGCTGTCCAGTTTTCCCAGCACCACTTATTGAAGAGACTGTCTTTTCTCCATTGTATATCCTTGCCTCCTTTGTCATAGATTAGTTGACCATAGGTGCGTGGGTTTATCTCTGGGCTTTCTATCCTGCTCCATTGAGCTATATTTCTGTTTTTGTGCCAGTACCATAGTGTCTTGATTACTGTAGCTTTGTAGTATAGTCTGAAGTCAGGGAGTCTGATTCCTCCAGCTCCATTTTTTTCCCTCAAGACTGCTTTGGCTATTTGGGGTCTTTTGTGTCTCCATACAAATTTTAAGATTTTTTGTTCTAGCTCTGTAAAAAATGCCATTGGTAACTTGATAGGGGTTGCATTGAATCTGTTGATTGCTTTGAGTAGTATAGTCATTTTCATAATATTGATTCTTCCAATCCAAAAACATGGTATATCTCTCCATCTGTTGGTATCATCTTTAATTTCTTTCATCAGTGTCTTATAGTTTTCTGCATACAGGTCTTTTGTCTCCCTAGGTAGGTTTATTCCTAGGTATTTGATTCTTTTTGTTGCGATGGTAAATGGGAGTGTTTCCTTAATTTCTCTTTCAGATTTTTCATCATTAGCATATAGGAATGCGAGAGATTTCTGTGCATTAATTTTGTATCCTGCAACTTTACCAAATTCATTGATTAGCTCTAGTGGTTTTCTGGTGGCATATTTAGGATTCTCTATGTACAGTATTATGTCATCTGCAAACAGTGACAGTTTTACTTCTTCTTTTCCAATTTGTATTCCTCTTATTTCTTTTTCTTCTCAGATCGCCATGGCTAGCACTTCCAAAACTATGTTGAATAATAGTGGCGAGAGTGGACATCCTTGTCTTGCTCCTGATCTTAGAGGAAATGCTTTCAGTTTTTCACCATTGACAATGATGTTTGCTGTGGGCTTGTCATATATGGCCTTTATTATGTTGAGGTAGGTTCCCTCTATGCCCACTTTGGAGAATTTTTATCATAAGTGCGTGTTGAATTTTGTCAAATGCTTTTTCTGCATCTATTGAGATGATCATATGGTTTTTTTCTTCAATTTGTTAATATGGTGTATCACACTGATTTCCGTATATTGTAGAATCCTTGCATCCTTGGGATAAATCCCATTTGATCATGGTGTATGATGCTTTTAATGTGTTGTCGGATTCTGTTTGCTAGCATTTTCTTGAGGCTTTTTGCACCTATATTCATCAGTGATATTGGTCTGTAATTTTCTTTTGTTGTAGTATCTTTGTCTGGTTTTGGTATCAGGGTGATGGTGGCCTCATAGAATGAGTTTGGGAGTGCTCCTTCCTCTGCAATTTTTTGGAAGATTTTGAGAAGGATGGGTGTTAGCTCTTCTCTAAATGTTTGATAGAATTCACCTGTGAAGTCATCTGGTCCTGGACTTTTGTTTGTTGGAAGATTTTTAATCCCAGTTTCCATTTCATTACTTGTGATTGGTCTGTTCATATTTTCTATTTCTTCCTGGTTCAGTCTTGGAAGGTTATACCTTTCTAAGAATTTGTCCACTTCTTCCAGGTTGTCCATTTTATTGGCATAGAGTTGCTTGTGGTAGTCTCTTAGGATGCTTTGTATTTCTGCGGTGTCTGTTGTAACTCCTCCTTTTTCATTTCTAATTTTCTTGATTTGAGTCCTCTCCCTCTTTTCCTTGATGAGTCTGGCTAATGGTTTATCAATTTTGTTTATCTTCTCAAAGAACCAGCTTTTAGTTTTATTGATCTTAGCTATTATTTTCTTTGTTTCTATTTCATTTATTTCTGCTCTGATCTTTATGATATCTTTCCTTCTACTAACTTTGGGTTTTGTTTGTTCTTCTTTCTATAGTTACATTAGGTGTAAGGTTAGATTGTTTATTTGAGATTTTTCTTTTTTCTTGAGGTAGGCTTGTATTGCTATAAACTTCCCTCTTAGAACTGCTTTTGCTGTATCCCATAGGTTTTGGATCATCATGTCTTCGTTGTCATTTGTCTCTAGGTATTTTTTGATTTCCTCTTTGATTTCTTCAGTGATCTCTTGGTTATTTACTAACATATTGTTTAGTCTCCATATGTTTGTGTTTTTTACATTTTTTACCCTGTAACTGCCATCTAGTCTCATAGCGTTTTGGTCAGAAAAATGTTTGAAATGATTTCACTTTTCTTAAATTTACTGAGGCTTGATTTGTGACCCAAGATGTGATCTATCCTGGAGAACGTTCCATGCGCACTTGAGAAGAAAGTGTAATCTGCTGTTTTTGGATGGAATGTCCTGTAAATATCAATTAAATCTATCTGGTCTATTGTGTCATTTAAAGCTTGTGTTTCCTTATTAATTTTCTGTTTGGATGATATGTCTATTGGTGTAAGTGAGAGGTTAAAATCCACCACTATTACTGTGTTACTGTCGATTTCCTATTTTATAGCTGTTAGCATTTGCCTTATGTACTGAGGTGCTCCCATGTTGGGTGCATATATATTTATAATTGTTATATCTTCTTCTTGGATTGATCCCTGGATCATTATGTAGTGTCCTTCCTTGTCTCTTGTAACATTCTTTGTTTTAAAGTCTATTTTATCTGATATGAGTATTGCTACTCCAGCTTTCTTTGATTTCCATTTGCATGGAATATCTTTGTCCATCCCCTCACTTTCAGTCTGTATGTGTCCCTAGGTCTGAAGTGGGTCCCTTGTAGACAGCATATATAGGGGTCTTGTTTTTGTATCCATTCAGCGAGCCTGTGTCTTTTGATTGGAGCATTTAATCCTTTCACGTTTAAGGTAATTATCGATATGTATGTTCCTATGACCATTTTCTTAATTGTTATGGGTTTGTTTTTGCAGGTCCTTTTGTTCTCTTGTGTTTCCCACTTAGAGAAGTTCCTTTAGCATTTGTTGTAGAGCTGGTTTGGTGGTGCTGAATTCTCTTAGCTTTTGCTTGTCTGTAAAGCTTTTGATTTCTCCATCGAAGCTGAATGAGATCCTTGCCGGGTAGAGTAATCTTGATTGTAGGTTCTTCCCTTTCATCACTTTAAATATATCATGCCACTCCCTTCTGGCTTGTAGAGTTTCTGCTGAGAAATCAGTTGTTAACCTTATGAGGGTTCCCTTGTATGTTATTTGTTGTTTTTCCCTTGTTGCTTTCAATAACTTTTCTTTGTCTTTAATTTTTGTCAGTTTGATTGCTATGTGCCTCAGTATGTTTCTTCTTGGATTTATCCTGCCTGGGACTCTCTGCGCTTCCTGGACTTGGGTGGCTATTTCCTTTCCCATGTTAGGGAAGTTTTCGACTATAATCTCTTCAAATATTTTCTCGGGTCCTTTCTCTCTCCCTTCTCCTTCTGGGACCCCTATCATGCGAATTTTGCTGCATTTAATGTTGTCCCAGAGGTCTCTTAGGCTGTCTTCATCTCTTTTCATTATTTTTTCTTTATTCTGTTCTGCAGCAGTGAATTCCACCATTCTGTCTTCCAGGTCACTTATCCGTTCTTCTGCCTCAGTTATTCTGCTATTGATTCCCTCTAGTGTATTTTTCATTTCAATTATTGTATTGTTCAACTCTGTTTGTTTGTTCTTTGATTCTTCTAAGTGTTTGTTCTTTAATTATTCTAGGTCTTTGTTAAACATTTCTTGCATCTTCTCCATCTTTGTCTCCATCCTTTTTCCAAGGTCCTGGATCATCTTCACTATCATTATTCTGAACTCTTTTTCTGGAAGGTTGCCTATCTCCACTTCATTTAGTTGTTTTTCTGGGGTTTTATCTTGTTCCTTCTTCTGGTACATAGCCTTCTGCATTTTCATCTTGTCTTTCTGTGAATGTGGTTTTTGTTCCACAGGCTGCAGGACTGTAGTTCTTCTTGCTTCTGCTGACTGCCCTCTGGTGGATGAGGCTATCTAGGACGCTTGGAAAGAGTATTCTTATCAGTGATCTAAAAATAGTGGTTGAGCCAATGCTTGCTCAATAAGCTTGCTGATTACATTAAAATGTTTGCATTGTTAACACCTTAGGAGAAAAGAGGGGACTAGGAACACATCCAAAGGGAAGTGCATTTAAGGAAATACTTGATGTAGCACAATAAGGCCTTTGTGCCACAACAGAGTCCTATCTTCATAACAAGCAGAAATATATTGTTAACAGAAACAAGTGAAAAAGCCCACATCTGCTACATTTGGCTTTGGTCAGACCCTTTGATTTAAACGGTACTCAAATTCTTTTATTTGAGGGAGATGAATGTAAGTCATTTAACCATAACACATAGCATTGTTAGGCATTAATTATGTGCCAGACACTGTGCTTTACATGTATTCTCTCATTTTCAAATATGTTTTGGTGTGAAATACACAAAAAATATGGAAGTTATAGTCACATTTTACCAAATGGTTAAAAAGTAAACTGTGACCTATGAGGTGCTCTGTAATGACCTATATGGAAGTGGAGTCTAGAAGAGAGTGGATATATGTATATGTATGGCTGATTCACTTTGCTGTACAGCAGAAACTAACACACCATTGTAAAGCAATTATCCTCCAATAAAGATGCTAAAAAAAAATCACATAAATGAAACTTAAAATTGTGATGACTTCTTTCAGCTACCCAAGTTAATTCTTTAATAACTGTTCTGACCCCTATATTTTGTTCAGAAAAAATTCAATCTAATTTAAATAAATAGAAGTACCTACAAAAAAAAGGTAATTAAAAAAAATAAAAAGTAAAAAAATAAAAGGTAAACTGTATCCACACAAAAACTTGCACACAGATGTTTTTAGAAGTTTCATGTATAATTGCTAAAACTTGGAAGCGACCAAGATGTCTTTCAGTAGGTGATGAGTGAATAAATGAACTGTGATACACCCAGACAATAGGATATTATTCAGTGATAAAAAGAAATGAGCTGTCAAGCCTGCATGGAGGAACCTTAAATGTCTATTGCTAATGGAAAGAATCCAGTCCGAAAAGCCTGCATACGGTTTGATTTCAATTCAATGACATTCTGGAAAAGGCAAGACTGTGGAGACAGAAAAACATCAGTGGTTGCCAAGGATTACAGGGGAGGGAGGGAGGAATAGGTTGAGTACAGAGGATTTTTAGGGCAGCAAAACTATTTTGTATAATACTATGATAGTGGATGCATGTCATTATACATCTGTCTAAACCCATAGAATGTACAAGACCAAGAATGAACCCTAACATAATCTGCAGGCTTTGGGTGATTATGAAACATCAGTGTAGGTTCACTGATTGTAACAAATGTACAATCTAATGGGGGATGTTGATAGTGAAGGGGGCTGTGCATGTGTAGGATTAGGGGGTATACGGAAATGCTCTGCATTTCTGCTCAATTTTGCTGTGAATCTAAGACTGCTCTCATAATAAAGTCTATTAAAGTTTTTTAAAAAGTAAATGTCTGTATTTACTAAGCAGGTCAGGAAACAGAACATTATAGTCACCCTTTAAAAGCCACCCCTGCCATTGATCCCTACTTCCTCCCCTTCCATCCCCCACCAGAGGTAACCACTACCCTGACTTTTATGCTAATCATTTCTTTTTTTTTTTTTTTTTGGCTGTACTGCGGCATGCAGAATCTTAGTTCCTCAACCAGGAATCGAACCCGTGCCCCCCTGCAGTGGAAATGCAGAGTCCTAACCACTGCACCTCCAGGGAATTCCTTATGTTAATCATTTCTTGCTTTTCTTCATGGTTTTACGACTTAAGTATACAACCCTAAAAATATAGTGTGCTTTTGTTTTTTAAATATATGTGGATAAATGAAGTCATATTGTATATAATATTCTGTGAATTGTTTTTTTAATGCTCAACAATATGTGAGATTCATCCATGTTGTTATGTATAGAAATAGTTTGTCCATTTTTTTAAATTAATTTATTTATTTTTGGCTGCGTTGGGTCTTCATTGCTGCACGCAGGCTCTCTCTAGTTGCGGCGAGCGGGGGCTATTCTTTGTTGCAGTGTGCGGGCTTCTCATTGCGGTGGCTTCTCGTTGCGGAGCATGGGCTCTAGGTATGCAGGCCTCAGCAGTTGTGGCTCATGGGCTCTAGAGAGCAGGCTCAGTAGTTGTGGCGCACGGGCTTAGTTGCTCCGTGGCATGTGGGAATCCTCCCGGACCAGGGATCGAACCTGTGTCCCCTGCATTGGCAGGCGGATTCTCAACCACTGCGCCACCAGGGAAGCCCAGTTTGTCCATTTTTATTGCTGTATAGTATTCCATTTTATGACTGTGCCATAATTTTTACACATTTTACTGTTCATGAGCATTAGTGCTGCGATGAACATTTTTGTATATATAATTGTAGTACACATTCACATGCCTTTCTGTTGGAAGTATACCTAGGAGTAGAACTGCTATGTTAACATACCTGTGTTGCTTCAATATCATTAAATAATGCCAGGTTGCAGTTCTAGGTAAGATGCAATAAGCATACTCTGCCTGTCTCACCCACTGAATGCAGCTATAAAGCCTGGAGCAGTTACTTTCAGGACTCTGAAAAGAAAATGAGAGTAGGCACATTAGGGAAAAGACTAGAACTCAAAGTATCACTGAACTGATGGTGAGTTTACCTCTTTTTTACCTCCCTCTGGCATCCCCTGGCAGCCCGAACTCATGAGTGCTGACAGAGAGAGCCCCAAAAGAACTCCTCTAGTTCAGGCTTGAAGAATGGGAAAGGAGTCTTCTAAAACTCAAATAAAGTATGGAAATCCCCAGTTATGTTTTTCTTTTCTTTTCTTTTCTTTTCTTTTTTTTTTTGTTCTCCTAAACCAAGTCTGAAAGTAATCTTATGGTGGCAATAGTAATGTTTCTGCATTCCACTTAAAATATATTGATTCTAAGCAATGCAGGGGAGAGTGGGCATTCTTACCTTGTTCCCGATCTCAAGAAAAAGCATTAAGACTTTTACCATTAGGTGTGATGTGAGCTATAGGGTTTCGTGTGTGTGTGTGTGTGTGTGTGTGTGTGTGTGTGTGTGCATGCCCTTTATCAGATTATGGAAGGTTCTTATACTTCCAGTTTGCTGAGAGTTTGTTTGTTTGTATTTTTCATGAACATATGTTGAACTTTGTCAAATTCTTTTCTGCATAAATTGATGTGATCATATGATTTGTCTTCTTTTAATATGATATAATTCATTGATCGATTTTGAATATTGACTCAGCCTTGCATTCCCAGGATAAATCTCATGTGGTTATGGCAAATTTTTCATCATGTTATGTACAAATAGGGATAGTACAGAAAATCCTAGTCAATGCAATAGGCAAGACAAATATAGAGAAAGATATGGATTGGAAAGAAGGAGAAAAAGATACTTCCTATTTATAGACAACATGATAGTTGTCTGTGTAGAAAATCCCAAAGAATCCACAAAATGACTTAAAACTAATAAGTGAATTTAGCAGGGTCACTGAATACAAGGCTGACACACAAAGATCAATTCTATTTTTTATACTAGTAATAGACAATTGCAGTAGAAGTTAAAATCAGTACCATTCATCATTCACCATAATTAAGTGGGATTTATCCCTGAGATGCAAGGATTATTCAACATACACAAATGAATAATATGACACTATATTGATAAAATGAAAGATAAAAATATATATGATCATCTCAATAGGTGCAGAAAAAGCATTTGACAAAGTGCAACATCCTCTCATGATTAAAAAAAAAAACACTCAAGGAATTGCCTATAGATGGAACACACCTCATCACAATGAAGGCCACATGTGACAAACCCACAGACAACATCATACTTAATGATGAAAGCTTGAAAGCTTTTCCTCTTAGATCAGGAATAAGACAAGGATGCCCACTCTCACCACTCCTATTCAGTATAACACTGGAAGTCCTAGTCAGAGCAATCAGGCAAGAAAAAGAAATAAAAGGCATACAAATTGGACAGGAAGAAGTAAAATTGTCTTTGTTTGCAGATGACATAATCTTTATATAGAAAATCCTAAAGACTTCACAAAAAAACCTGCTAGAACTAATCAACAAATTCAGTAAAATTGCAGGATACAAAATCAACATACAGAAAACAGTTGTGTTTCTTACACTAACAACAAAACATCTGAAAAGGAAAGAAAGAAAACTATCCCATTCACAGGAGCATCAAAAACACTAAAATACTTAGGAATAAATCTAACCAAGGAGGTAAAAGATACGTACATTAAAAACTACACGACTTTGATGAGAGAAATTGAAGAAGACATGAACAAATCCACGTTCATGGATCAGAAGAATTAATATTGTTAAAATGTCCATATTACCGAAAGTCACCTATAGATTCAATGCAACCCCTATCAAAATTCCAATGGCATTTTTCATAGAAATAGAAAAAAATCCTAAAATTTGTATGGAGACACACACACACAAACCAAATAGCCAAAGCAACACTGAGAAAGAAGAACAAAGCTGGAGGTATCACACGTCTTGATTTCAAACTATACTACAAAGCTATAGTAAACAAAGCATTATGGTTCTGGTATGAAAATAGACACATAGACAAATGGAACAGAATCAAGAGCCCAGCAATAAACCTACAAATATGTAGTCAACTAATATTTGACAAGAGAACCAAAAATACTCAATGAGGAAAGGATAGTCTCTTCAAGAAATGGTACTGGGAAAACTGGATAACCACAGGCAGAAGAATGAAATTGGACCCCTATCTTATACCACTCACAAAAATTAACTCAAAATGGATTAAAGAATTAAATTTAAGACCTAAAACCATAAAACTCCTAGAGGAAAAAATAGGGGAAAATCTCCTCAGCATTGGTCTCAGCAGTGATTTCCTGGATATGACAGCAAAAGCTCAAGCAACAAAAGCAAAAATTAACAAATGGGACTACATCACACTAAACAGCTTCTGCACAGAAAAAGAAACTATCAAAAAACTGAAAAGGCAACCTATGAAATGGGACAGAATATTTGCAAATTATATATCTGATAAGGAGTTAATACCCAAAGTACATAAAGAACACATACAACTCAACAGCAAAAAAGCCCCCTAAAAACCCAATTAAAAAATGGACAGAGGAACTAAACAGACAGTTTTCCAAATAAAATATACAAATGGCCAACAGATACATGAAAAGATGCTTAACATCACTATATACAAATGGCCAACAGATACATGAAAAGATGCTTAACATCACTATATACAAATGGCCAACAGATACATGAAAAGATGCTTAACATCACTAATCACCAGGGAAATGCAAATCAAAACTACAATGAGATATCACCTCACACCAGTTAGAATGGCTGTCATCAAAAAAGACAAGTGATACCAAGTTTTGGTGAGGGTGTGGAGAAAAGGGAATCCTAGTAAACTGTTGGTGGAAATGTAAATTGGTACAGTCACTATGGAGAACAGTATGGAGGTTCCTCAGAATTAAAAATAGAACTACCATATGATACAGCAATTCCATTCTGGCTATCTATCTAAAGAAAATGAAAACACTAATTTGAAAAGACATGTGCACACCTATGTTTATTTGCAGCATTATTCACAGTTGTCAAGATATGGAAACAACCTAAGTATCCATCAACAGATGAATGGATAAAGAAGATGTGGTATATATATATATATATATATATATATATATATATATATATATATATATACACACAATGGAATACTATTCAGCCATAAGAAAGAAGGAAGTCCTGCCATTTGCAACAATACAGATATACAGATGGACCTTCAGGACATTATGTTAAGTGAAATAAATCAGAGAAAGACAAATATTATCTGGAATCTAAAAATGTCAAACTCAGAGAAACAGAGAGTAGAATGGTTGTTACCAGGGGTGGGGGGAGAGGGAAATGGGGAGATATTGGTCAAAGGCTACAAACTTCCAGTTATAAGATGCACAAGTTCTGGAGCTCTAATGTACAGCATGGCGATCATAGCTAATAAAACTGTATCATATACTTGAAAGTTGCTAAGAGAGTAGATCTTAAATGTTCTCACCACAAAAAAGAAATGGTAATTATGTGACGGGATAGAGGTGGTAGCTAATGCTATGGTGGTAATCACTTTGCAATTTATAAACGTATCAAATCAACACATTGCACACCTTAAAATTACACGGTATTATGTGCCAATTGTATCTCAATAAAGCTGGGGGGAAAGTACTGTTCACAGTGTCTCCAAAAATGAAATACTTCAGTATAAATCTGACAAAACATGTACAGAGGGACTTCCCTGGTGGTGCAGTGGTTAAGAATCTGCCTTCCAATGCAGGGGACACGAGCTCGAGGCCTGGTCCGGGAAGATCCCACATGCCGCAGAGCAACTAAGCCCGTGTGCCACAACTACTGAGCTTGCTCTCTAGAGCCCATGAGCCACAACTACTGAGCCCGCATGCCACAACTACTGAAGCCCGCACACCTAGAGCCCGTGCTCCACAAGAAGAGAAGCCACCGCAATGAGAAGCCCGCACACAGCAATAAAGAGTAGCCCTCGCTTGCGGCAACTAGAGAAAGCCCCCATGCAGCAACAAAGAACCAACGCAGCCAAAAATAAATAAATTTATTTAGAAAAAAACAAAACAGGTACAGAATGTGCATGCTGGATGGCTCTATTGCAAAGCAGGAGAGGACAGTGGTGGAGATGGAATGTGAGCAAAGGGCAGCCTCTGTCAAACCATCTGCTCCACCAGAGGGAAGCATTTCCCCTAGTATACCTCACGGATAGTACTCTGATGCTTATCCCTGCTTTTGCTTACCTAGTCTTCACTTCGGTACACTTCCTCAGAACATGTTCAGTCTTGACTGCTAAGGTATCTATTGGCACAACATTGCTGCATAACAAATTACCCCAAAACTCAGTGGCTTAAAAACAGTAAGCACGTACTTAGCTCAGAACTGTGGCTCAGCAAATGTAGACTGGACCCAGATTGTGTGTGGTGGGGGAGGGGGAGGGGGGTCCTCTGTTTTTCGCTGGGATCACTCTACTCTCTGGGGATAGATTAGCTGCCAGCTTATCTCAGATAGCCTCGGCTGGTACTGGGGTGACTTGACTCTGCCTCACATGTATTTCATCCTCCAGCAGGCCAGCCTGGGCATGTTCTCAGAGGAACAAGAGCAGAAGCAGATACATGCAAGTGCTTTTTAGTGCCTCTGCATGCCTCACATCTGCTAACGTGCCATTGGCCAAAGCAAGTCACGTAGCTAAACTTGGAATCAAGGGGTACAGAAATATACTCAGTCTCTGCCATGAGAGTAGCCTCAAAGGTACTTGTCAAAGGGTATGGATACTGGGAGGAGTTATTAATTGGGGCCATTAATGCAATTAATCTACTAAAACCATGGTGTCAGACTCTCATATTTGGTACCCACCCTGGTCTCAATCCATTTGTGACCTCTGTCATCATTCTCAGACATCGTTTTTACATTATCATTGCTCCTTCTAACAAATTCCCCCAGGATTAGCTCTAGAGCTGGTCTAAGACCCCCAGAGATGTCTGGGTCACTGACTTTCATTACATTCTCACAGCTCTGAGCTCTGAAAAGCAGTTGGCCCAGGCTGGGTTGGTCTAGCTGAGATGAGAGCAAGAAATAAAGGCTGTGTACATGTCTGAGTATTCTGATCTGAACTATACTCTGTCACCATATTGCTGAGCTTCCAGAAGCTTGGATGTGAGGTTACTTCTCTCAGACTTACTATGTACAGCTGTGTGTCCACCGGTAAGGTCCTTTTGGGGATCTGGAACTAAACACCTCCCTCTGTCATTGAAAATACTACTGATTTCTAGCTGTGTATCTGACTATGTTAACTTCTTTTTGTGTTCTTTAGTTCAGTCAGCAACTGCATGTTCTCTCTTTCCATCTGAACCAAATTGTTGACTTTCCTCAATGCTATGAATACATGATTCCTAAAGTGGTCTAAAACACTATGGTTGTCTTCTTCCCATGCCAATTGACCCTCAACTACTGACCCTGCCTTCAGTAAATACTTAATGTTGGTGAGCCCTGTGTTTCAAGCTGAGCACCCAAAGTATATACCAAAGAGCCACATTAGGAGTTGGATGGTGGGATGGGGCTCCAAGCTCAATCCATGAAGTGAAAGCTGAGTGGAGATTAAAGCTAGGTCAACCTTGGCTTAAAAGAGAGAGACACCATGACTAAGCAGGGAATGCATGAGATTCCCAGTTTGGGGCCCAGTCACGGACAAAGTTGATAGGAGATAACATGGAGGTAAAGTTCAGGAGTGCGGATAATGTTGCATGTTGTGTTCTCTAAGAAGCAGACTCTGAGATAGAGTTTAGCATACAGAATATTTATTAAAGAGTGTCCTTGCAAATGTGAATGAAAAATGTTGCCTGCCATGTCAGTAAACAAAGGATGTTGCAGCCATCAAGCCACTACAGCTGCCCACCTCCATGGTGCGCCCTAAGGGAACTCAGGATGGAGACAAAAGGGTTGGGCTGCCCCCTGCCAAGCTCTCAGCCACTACAGCCACCCCAGAGGGTGCACCCTAAGGGGACTCAGGATGGGAAAGCACAGGATACTGGCCCTGGATGGCTAGGGTACATATCAAAGGAACGATTTCAGTGAGCCCAGACTCTTGCATCTTCTCATACATAGAAAAGCACCACATTCCTTAACCTGAGATGTCTGGTTTTCTTTAATCAACAGTAATCTTTTGAAGTTCTGACTACCTGATCTTTGTTGCAGAAACTCCTATATGCCCTGGTTCCTCCCTTACCTCTTTGGGGCAGTTCCTCAGAGCTATCTGAGAGGCTGTGTCCCAGGCTATAGTCCTCAGTTTTGTCCGCCAAATAAAACATAGTTCTCAACTTTTAGGTGGTGAATTTTTTCAGTCGACACAAACAACACCTGGAAAAAAAAGGGAAGGGAGAAGAACTGTGCAGAGAGACAAGTCAAGCTGCAAAATAGGCCCAAGAACCTCAACCAACCCTATGGACCATGATGGAGATAAAATGGTCCCTCAGAGTTGTCTTGGGCTGGGCCAAAATGGTCAGGCCATCTACTCCTGCATCCATCAGTCATTGGATGCGAGCACTGAGCAAAGCTGTCTACCCACAACACACTTGGCAACTGGGCCGACAAGCTCTTCCCTCTTCCTCCTTTTAGAGGTGTAAGTCACTGATCCTGGAAATTTGCCTAAGTCAATCTTAAACACAGGGCCCCTGAGCTCAGTATCTGAGCAATTCTACTGTGTTCTTTTCAGTCATCTCTGAGGTTACAGTTCATTTTTTTCGTCATTTTTGTCCAGTCTAATGTATTGCTTAAATATCATGATATAATCCTTCAGAGATAAATATATAAAGCTTAACACATTGTGGCAATTTAAAAACATGCTGTATTAGTCAGAGTTCTCTAGAGAAACAGAACCAATAGGATATATATGTTAGGGAACGTTGACCAAAACCACCCACCTTGGCTCGATGATAACCACTTGCATGAGTTGTCTCACAACAGGAGGTCCTGATGAGAAACATGGTGCTAACTGAAAACCAACCGGAGAATTTGGGAGGGGCCAAACAGAGGGAGGAAATGCCAGCCCATAATATTGTCCTACCACCCTCCCAGAATCCTTCTTGCTGGAATCCATCTTGGCTGAGAGGTGCTCACACCACCAGGCAGGACCCTGAGTCAGACCAAATGTGGGCACGAGCAAGATGATTGGCCAGAGACAACCGGAAAGCTAACGTCATCACCATAAAACCTGAGACTGTGAGCCACGTGGCAGAGCAGTCCTCCTGGGTTCCCTTACCCTCCTGCTCTCCGCCCAGGTGCACCCTCGCAATAAAGTCTTTTGCTTTGGCAGCACGTGTGTCTCCTCGGACAATTCATTTCTGAGTGTGAGACAACAGCCCACTCTCAGGCCCTGGAAGGGCCTATGCGCTATGTGTGTGTGTGTGTGTGTGTGTGTGTGTGTATGAAGAGATTTATTATAAGGAATTGGCTCACACAATTCTGAAGGCTGAGAAGTCCCACGATCTACTCTCTGCAAGCTGGAGACCCAGGAAAGCTGGAGGTGTAATTCAGTCCAACTCCAAAAGCCTGAGAACCAGGAGCACCAACGGTGGAGAAGGTTAATACCCAGCTCAAACAGTCAGTCAGGAAGGACCGAATTCTTCCTTCCTCCATCCTTTCGTTCTATTCAGGCCCTCAACAGATTGGATGGTGCTCATCCACTGTGGGGAGGGCAAACCACTTTGCTGAGTTCACCAATTCAAATGCTAACTTCATATGGAAGCATCCTCATAGACACACTCAGAAATAATGTTTAGGCAAATATCTGGGCACCCCATGATCCAGTCAAGTTGACACATAAAATTAACCATCACACACGTCCACAAATTCTTTGATTCTCCTTCCATCAGGACGTATGGCCTCTGTCTCCTTTCTTTGAACTGGGGTCGGCTTGTGATTGACTTGTAATCAATAGAATGAGACAAATGTGATGCTGTATGTTTGTGAAGCCAGGTCAGAAAAGGCAACGCAGCTTCTACCTTGTTCCCTGGGACACTAACCTTAAAGCCCTGACTCACCATGTAAAAGGTCCGACTACCCTGAGGCCACCATGCTGTGTGGCAGCCCAGCCCACATGGAAAGAACACAGGGTAGAGTTCTGTCAACATCTCCAGCCTAGGTCCCAGCCAACAGCCAGCATCAATAGGCAGACACGAGAATGGAGATGCCTTCCTATGACTCCAGCCCCCAGACTTTGAGTTACCCCAGCCCAGTCTTCCCAGCTGAGGCCGCAGACATGGTGGAGCAGAGACAAATGGCTCCCACTGTGCTCCGTCAGAATTCCTGACCCACAAAATTAGTGGGCAGAATAAAATGATTATTGTAAGCCATTAAGTTTGGGGGTAATTTGTTATCGAGCAATTGGATACAACATGGGATACAAAGCTTCTTGTGATAAATTCTCGGGTCTGTCCCTGCACTCTTACAGAATGGCTCTCATGCATCTTTTGGCTCTGCAGAGCCTGGAAATGACCTAGAGAAACTCTCCCTTTTGGAGAACTAGAAAGGAGAATTTCTGGATTAAAAGCATCATTTTTAGGAGTTCACTATGTGCTTTTTGCTTCAAGAGGCAAGTATATGACAACTGAATCCAGGTTATCCTAAAAAGTCCAAGAGTGAAGATGACTCAGAGAAGGGGGACATCAGTCTTCCACCACACAGGTTTAGTTCCTGATCCTAAATGAATGTTTTACAATTTAATCTGGTTGCCATTCGGCTCGTGTTTATTTTTACATCGACTAAACATAAAATACAGGTTGGTCCAGTTGTGTTAGTCATAAAATATATCAAGCAATCTTAGTTAAATAGTTTTAAAGCTAAGATTTTTCTCTCTGTATAAGATAATCTCTTTTAGTTAATGTTTCCAGACACCCTCAAATGAGCAGTGCATATCAGTGTCTGAAAAATCCAAATGAAAGAAGTTCTTTTATCTTCATAGCAGCTCACATGATTTATCTTGCTAACAAGCAGAAGTGAGGAATTCCACTTGAGGTTTTAATTAGAATGTAAGGACTCATTGAATAGAAGGAATTGAAAACCGCCACCTCCAACGGGTCAGAATGCAGCCAATGTAACAAGCAAGGCCTCTTGAAATTTAAGAGCCAAGTTTTCCTGGTGTTCAATATGGTTGACAGTCTATGGGCTGGACGAATGAAAATATCTACCTCATTACCCAGAATGTCACCCCAACTACTGTAATCAGATACTTTAGGGAAATTGTTGAAATCATTTGCCAGAAACATCCCTCAAGTTTTTCAACTAATCTCTGAAAAGCTTTGTGGAACAGCCAATTTCACACTCAGGTCAACTGTATTCTTTTAAACCCTTGAAGTCATCAAGTTTTACTAAACATCAAACCTGTGTATTGCAAATAATTTCTTTTCCTGCTTGCTGACATTGGAAATATTCTCAAGGACACTGTGGCAAGATGAGCTGAAGGAAGAAAAGCCTCGAAGAGATATTCCCTCTCACTCAGCCAGTGGGCAGTATTTGCTCCTGAGGTCACAAGGCTGAAAAAAATGAAAAGACAAAATATGCATTGAAGGCTTAGAGGTGGCAGGAACTATCATTATCAGAGAGAAAACTAAAGCCAAGAGAGATAAGTAACCTGCCAGAGATCATGTAATCAGGAAGGGCCAGGGCCAAACTTTGAACACAAGCACCTTTAATTAAGAAGCAATACTGCTTCTTGGAGCAGAGCTTATGAATTAAAAAAGGAGGGGGGGGGGGCAGAAAGAGTAGAAAACAGAAACATGCAGAAGACTAGTGTGGATGAAAAAATGTCGCCTGCCATTATCAGGAATGATTTCAATGAGCCCAGACTCTTGCATCTTCCCATACATAGAAAAGCACTAAATTCCCTAACTTGAGACGTTTGTTTTTTCTTTAATTAACAGTAATCTTTTGATGTTCCGACTACCTGGCTTTTGTTGCAAAATCTCCTGGCTCCTCCATTACCTCTTAGGAGCGGCTCCTCAGAGTGACCTGAGAGCCTGTGTCCCAGGCTGAGGTCCTCTGTAAGTCCCCCGAATAACACATAACTCGCAACTTTTCGGTTGCGCGTTGTTTTTCAGTCGACACCGGGGTTACCACCCATCACATCTGAGGAAAAACAGCAATCAAGTAGATCACGAGCTGGTTGCTTTGCCTCTTTCTCTTCCATTTCTTCCACCTGTTTCCATCCACCAATTCTAGCATTTGTCCTACGCCTCCTTGTTAAGCCATTCACTCCCTGCTTCTCTAGTTGTGTAGCCCAAGCACTTCCTTTGTTTTCTTTTAAGAAGATGATATTACTTTTTTTCTCTTTTTTTTGGCCATGCCACACGGCACGTGGGATCTTAGTTCCCCAGCCAGGGATCGAACCCGCGTCCCCTGCATCCCTGCATTGGAAGTGCGGAGTCAACCACTGGACCACCAGGGAAGTCCTGCCCACCCACTTACTTTTAACACAGAGACCCAACCCACACCATACTAGTTGTTAGTAAGACGTGACAAGGTAAGGGATTTCCATACTAGAACTGTGTAAATTGCAAAGTGCCACTTAAATGTGAGGTATTATTTTTTATAGTAAATTGATGTCATATCCTGTCCTACCACCCAGCCTGGAATGGCCTATCACTCCTTAAGGGAGTTCCAGAAGAGATGGAACCTTATTTACCATCTTAATATTTTTAAGTGTACAGTTCAGTCGTGTTGTGCAACCAACCTCTAGGACTTTTTCATCTCACAAAACCAAAGTACTATACCCATTAAACAACAGCTCCCCCTTTCCCCTCCCCTCAGCCCCTGGTGGCCACCATTCTACCTTCTGTCTCTATGAATCTGATTCCTCTAGATACCTCAGATAAGTGAAATCATACAGTATTTGTCTTTTTGTGACTGACCTATCTCACTTAGCATAATGTCCTCAAGATTCATCTGCGTTATAACATGTACTGGAATT
This sequence comes from Eschrichtius robustus, assembly GCF_028021215.1. Lineage (NCBI taxonomy): Eukaryota > Metazoa > Chordata > Mammalia > Artiodactyla > Eschrichtiidae > Eschrichtius > Eschrichtius robustus. The sequence continues at coordinate 43,766,654 of NC_090845.1, forward strand.
TCCTTTTTTGAAGGCTAAATAATACTCCACTGTCTGTATATAGTGGAGATGCATATATGCATCTGTATATATGCATTTTGTTTATCAGTTCATTCGTTGGTGGACATTTAGGTTGCTTCCACTTATTCTTACAGCTTTTAAAAATCAGTGCTTGTGCAAAAAGGAATAACCCCCACCCTTTCTGACCTGCTTCCTACTCTGCACTGTCATCTGTGTGTCAGAGGCTGACCCACTGCCTGCTCTTTCTCCTATGCCCTCCCTCCTGTGCCTCCCTTCCTTTCTTAGCCTTGCATACATACCTGCTCCCTATCAATCAACCAGGGTTCTTTGCCTTTCATTTGATTTATTTATTTAAAAAAATTTTATTGATATAATTGACATATAACATTGTGTAAATTTCAGGTGACACCGTGTTGATTTGATACATTTATATATTACAATATGATTACCACTGTAGCATTAGTGAACACCTCTATCATGTCACGTAATTATTTCTTTTTTGTGGTGGGAACAATTAAGATTTAGTCTCTTAAAAGGAAACTCTGGTATACTAGGAATGGTGGGAATGTAAATTGGTGCAGCCACTATAGAAAACAGTATGGAAGTTCCTTAAAAAACTAAAAATAGAACTACCATATGATCCAGTAATTCCACTCCTGGGTATATATCCAAAGAAAATGAAAACACTAATTCAAAAAGATACAATATGATCTAGCAGTTGCACTTCTGGGTATTTTTCCAAAGAAAACAAAAACACTAACTTAAAAAGATACATGTATAAAATAGATAAAAAACAATGTCCTACAGTATAGCACAGGGAACTATACTCAATATCCTGTGATAAACCATAATGGAAAAGAATATGAAAAAGAATATATATATACATATATAAACAACTGAATCACTTTGCTGTATACCAGAAACTAACACAACATTGTAAATCAGCTATACTTCAATAAAAATTAAGATACATGCACCCCTAAAAAAAAGATACATGCACCCCAATGTTCATAGCAACACTATTTGCAATAGCCAAGATATGGAAGCAACCCAAGTGTCCATCAACAGATGAATGGATAAAGAAGATGTGGGGTGTGTGTGTGTGTGTGTGTGTGTGTGTGTGTGTGTATGCAATGGAATACTACTCAGCCATAAAAAAGAATGAAATTTTGCCATTTGCAACAACGTGGATGGACCTGGAGGGTATTATGCTTAGTGAAATAAGTCAGACAAAGACAAATACTGTATGTTATCATTTATATGATGAAATAAAAAACAAACGAATGTATATAACAAAACAGAAACAGACTCACAGTTATAGAGAACAAACTGGTGGTTGCCAGTGGGGAGAGGGAAGGGGGAGGGGCAAAATAGGGGTAGGGGATTAAGAGACACAAGCTAGTATGTATAGAATAAGTAAGCTACAAGGATACATTGTACAGCACAGGGAATACAGCCAATATTTTATAATAACTTTAAATGGAGTATAATCTATAAAAATTTTGATCACTGTGTTGTACATTTGAAACTAATATTGTAAATCAACTATACCTCAATTTTAAAAATTAAAATTTTTAAAAAATTTCTAAAAATCTAGTGTCTTAGCAACTTTGGAGGTTATAATACAGTATTGTTGACTATAATCACGATGCTGTGTGGGCCTTTCATTTTAGACACCAGACTCTAACCCTGGGCTTCTGGAAGACTCTGTCACTCGTTCCTTTTCTGCTGAGAAACACATCATACCCTCTTCCAGCTCCCCACAGCTGCTGGTTCCTAAGGCCAAAGGCTCAGCTAGGGCTTTTCCAGGTCAGTGAATTCTCCTGATGTGGCCCCCTGCTGCCACCTGCTGGCTATAGTCATCAATGCTTCTATGAACCTGTTTCCTATTCAAGGTTAGCCCTTCCCACCTCATCCTCCATCATGGGATAAAACTTCCAACTACTTAAATTTTTTCTCTTCAGCATTTTCACCCTACCTGCTTTTAAAAGAAAGACCCTCTAGCGAATCTACACACCCTTTTATCGGCCTTGTCCAAATATAGAGAAAAAAAATCTCTCTGTATTTGGTCACTTCATTTTGCAAAAGGACACAGAAAATTCACAAAATGTATATCAGCTCCCCTTATCTCCCTGGAAGCAGTTATATTATAATCAAATAAGTTGAATTATGGGTAAATCTATAAAATATCAAGTATCAAGTTTTCTTTGAAACTCATAAAATGTTTCAAAAATCTTTTGAAAACATTTCAAAATAAAACAAGATTGTTTATTGTTAACACAGGCATAAAAATGAAACTTATAGAATTACAAGAATTACTTTACAGAGTCTTGGATCATTTGGAAATAAGACAAGCCAAGAATGGAGAGTAGATCTTCTATTTATGGATGAAACTAATTTGTGAATGGGCAAAACTGAAAACACATAATGGTCCAAGCCCCAGGTTTTGGGGGTAAGCGATTAAAATTGTGTTACTGACTATATCTTTATACATTATAAAATGTTTATTTCCCCCTGGCTTCCTACCTTACCTTCCCACTTCGCATTGGACTTATTGTCTCCAGCCCATGTACTTGATAGGCATCCATCCTGCTACAACATCCTGTCATGACAGGTGTGGTCAGTGGCACTGGATATGTATTTTTAAGGGTGGTATAAGGGTTGAGGTGAGAGGTGGGTGTCACAGTTGATGGTAGAGTCCAAGTAATGTGCTGGGGATTCAGCCTTGGGAAATACAGTGGCTTTCCTGTGGTTAGGGAGAAGGAATTAGATTGAAGTTTAAGGGATATGAAAGGAAGGAGCCAGATTTCAGTTAGTGGTGGCTTCAGAATTTGCTTTGATAAGAAGGGGTTAGAGTGGCAATCTGTAGTGAAGGAAGGTCTTCTAGGGATCCATCTTAGAGCTGAATTTGTCTAACAATTTACATAAAATTGAGAAAATGTTGCTCATCATTCAAAAATGGGAGGAGCTGATAAGGCTTTAGGGGGGCTTCAATTCTTCCATTGGTCACTGCATTCTGCTGCATTGTACTGTCAACTGAAGAAAAATGTACAACCTAAAAGTTGCGAGTTATGTATTATTCGGGGATCTTACTGAGGACTATAGCCTGGGAGACAGCCTCTCAGATAGCTCTGAGGAACCGCTCCAAAGAGGTAAGGGATGAGTCAGGATATATAGGAGTTTTTGCTGAAAAAAAAATGTAGTCAAACATCAAAAGATTACTGCTAATCACAAAAAAAACAGACATCTCAAATTAATGATTTTTTTTAAGTTCTTTACATATTTATTTATTTAATATTCACAAAAACCTTCAGAGGGAAGTACCATCACTATTTCCATTTTTCAGATAAGGAAACAATCACAGAAACTGAAAAACATGTCTAATGTCACATAGCTAATAAACCTTGAAGTTGGGGTTTAAACTCAGGTACATTGGTTCCAGGCTTCTTTAATGCAGGTATTTTCAAAGTTTATAATATGCTAATGTTTATTGTGATTTTCCAAAAGAGGCAGAGAGCACACTACATTTTCTAAACTTTTTGAATAATGAAACTCGTTTAATGATTTTCTCAAATTAATGATTTTAATGCTTTTCTATGTATGAGAAGATGCAAGAGTCTGGGCTCCTTGAAATCATTCCTTTGATATGCATCTTAACTATCTAGGGCCAGTATCCTGTTTTTCTCCATCCTGAAGTCCCCTCAGGGTACACTGTCGGGACAGAGGAAGAAGGGCAGCTACAGTGGCTGTTTGCGGGCAACATTTGTTGTTTACTAGAATGGCAGACAACATTTTTTGTCTGCACTGCTCTGGTAGGAAGTAAAGGTGAGAAATTGGACTCAGTTCCAAGCAAGGGGTCAGTCAAACATCCCTGTCTGGAGACTTCTCTTCTAGCTAGGTTGAGCTAAAGAAATAAATTAAAATTACATAAAACTTGTGTTGTCTGAAGCTTTAGCTCTCTGCTGGGACTCTGGAGCTACACCAAGATTGTGAGTGGGGAGTCAAGCTGCGGATGTTGCCCTGAAAGGTGAGAAAAGAAGGCCTTTAGTAAGTGTTATCATGAAAGTGCCGTCATGGATTTGATACTTTCAGGTGGAGGGGCCAGGTGGATCAGCCCATGCATCACCAGGTGGACTTGCTCTTGACACAGGAGTCTGTTGATGCTACCAGGGGAAGACATGTGCTAGTAGTTGAAATCGGTGTGAAACATCTCAAGAAATACTGTCAATGGAAGCAACCTAAGTGTCCATTGACAGATGAATGGATAAAGAAGATATGGTACATATCTACAATGGAATACTACTCAGCCATCAAAAGGAATGAGATAATGCCATTTGCAGCAACATGGATGGACCCAGAGATTATCATACTAAGTGAAGTAAGGCAGACAGAAAAAGACAAATATCATATGATATCGCTTATATGTGGAATCTAAACAAATGATACAAATGAACTTATTTACAAAACAGAAATAGACTCACAGAGAAAACAAACTTATGGTTACCAAAGGGAAAGGAGAGTGTGGGGAGGGATAGATTAGGAGTTTGGGATTAACATATATACACTACTAAGTATAAAATAGATAACCAACAAGGACCTACTGTATATCACAGGGAACTCTACTCAATATCTTGTAATAATCTATAAGGGAAAGGAATCTGAAAAAGTATATATATATATATACACATATATATATATATATACCATATATATATATATGGTATGTATATATCACTGAATCCCTTTGCCGTACACCTGAAACTAACACAATATTGTAAACCAACTATACTTCAATTAAAAAAAAGAAAAAGAAAATAAAAAAGAAGACTGTCAAATCCTAATACAATAAGAACAATTATTGATCAAATTCAATACCACAAAAAAATGTTAATCCCTGCCTGGTCAATGACTTAGTGATTCTGAGCACTTATTATGTACTCTGCTCTAGTGTACATTGTTTCGTTCAATCCTCACAACAATCCTATGAAATCTGTAGCATGCCATCCTATTATCATCATCATCAGGAAAATGAAGCTCAGGAAATTAACTTGCCTGTGGTCACAAGGTTCCTGGGATTCAAACTCCTGCAGTCTAACTTCAAAGCTCATGCTCTTAAACAGTCATGTTTTGCCTTCTGAGACCCCCATGTTTAGTTATAAAACTGTAAAGGTGCTTTAAAAGTTCATTACAATACATGTGCACCTCACTTTAGAATAAGCATTTATGGTGACATCATTGGTTACCTACCCAGCATCTACCCCTTATCCTGCTTCTTGAAGGAACCCAATTTTATTTAAGTATCTGCCTCTTTTTGTTCGGCCTATGTAATTTGGGTGAAGGTAGCTCAACTTGAAGGGTGGGTCCTGAGAAGTCTAGGCCAGTTGTGCTAATTCCTTTGCCCTTGCCAGGGATGCAAAAATCCTAGGCTTAAATCAATCAATCCAACATTTCCCCTGGAAAATGTTATTGCTCCATAGGTGGGCTTGTGACCCAAACTGGTCCAAAAGCTGTCAAGTAGAGAACATTTATTATCTGGTTTGATTAAAGACTCTCTCTCTCTTTTTCTCTCTCTTTCTCTCTCTCTCTCTCCCCAACCTCTGTCTCTCTCAATCTCTCCGTCTCCGTCTCTTACACACACACATACACAGCTGTCGAAATGACATTCCACCTCGCATCACCCATCCCAAGAAAGAACTGAAAAACCAAACCTATACCAACCCTTCCAACTGAAAGCTTTGCAGCAGTTACACTTAAAGAAAATTTCAACCTGGGACAAGACCAAAGTCCCATGCCCTTCTCTTCTCCTTGCCCTATGACAACTCCAATCCTGCTTTGGCTCAGGTCGTTGCCTAACTTTGCAGTGCTCCCTGATGTGCATCAGCTGTATAAAGCCTTTATCCTCTATTTGTGTCATTTTTTTCATTGACACTATCCAGCTGTCCCAACAAAATGTATTAAAGATTCCATTCAGCAGTATTCCAAAGAAGGGGCAGGTGGGAGCTGTCCACCCAGTTGCTGGAGTGAGGAGGGAATCTTATCATTTTATCCCTGACATTGTTTACAATCAATGATGCCTGATGATGATAAAAATCAAGTTGATTTAGTCAGTCTTGTTATTGTTTTAAATTCTCTATAGCAACGAACCCCTTATTGTTTATACCTGAGGTGAGCCATTCCCACTGTCCCACCTCCCCGGCTTGCTACCCTAGAGCTGATCTTTTTTCTCCTACTGTTTCAAGATAGCACTTTTATTATATGTCAATTTCCATTTCTGAAATTTCTCTTCTATTCCATTTGTCCATCTATTCATATGCTAGTTGCACTTTTAAGTTTTTATAAAATGTTTTATTATCTGATCATTCTGGTCCCCCATCATTGTTCCCTTTCTTTTCAGATTTTTTTCTGGCTATTTGTTTTTTCCATGTGAATTTCGGGATCAGCTTGTTTAGTTCCAATCCTCAACTTCTTTACAGTTTTTTTTTTTTTTCTCGAGGGTTTCTCTTTAGCTGATAATTGAGACTTGTGGCTTCTGGTTTTAACTATATTTTAATCAAGTTTGAAGTAGAATATTTGAAGTTTACAGTCATTCATTGAACATTACAAGGTCATCTGCCAATTTGGGGGGAAATTTCTCACTCTATTATGATTTTAAAATTATTAAGATTTTTAAAAAAATTATTAGTTCTTTGAATAGGTAAAAAACTCTGTTGGTACAAAATTCAAAAGGAACAAAATGGTTTATGGTGAAAAGTCTCCTCCCCGCTGCTGTCTCCAAGACACCCAATTTTCCTCTCCTGAGACAATCTGTGTTGCCAGCTTTTTTCAGATAGTCTGGGCCTATACAAGCAAATATATGAATTTTTCTTTATTCTCTTTTCATATAAATGGTAGCACGCTTTATGCCCTGTTCTGCACCATGCCTTTTCCATGTAACAATATTTTTGAGGAAATCATTCCAAATTAGTACATAAAAAGCTTACTCCCCCTTCCCATGGACACATAGTATTTCGTTGAATAAATGTACCACAAAGTACCACTATTGCTGTTCATATAAGTTGTTTAAAGATCTATTGCTATTATATACTGTATGATTCCATTTGTATGAAATTCTAATTATTGCAAGCTAATCCATGGTGACAGCAAGCAGATCAGTGGTTGCCTGGGGATTGGAGGTAGGGGGTTGTGACATCTGTCAAAATTCATTGAACTGTGCACTTTAGATGGGTGCAGTTTATTTTACTTAAATTACACCCCATTAAAATTGCTTTTAACAAGAAAAATTAAAAAGAAAAAGAAAACCATCAAAAACTAAATTTAAAATAAAAGAACAAAAAATTCAAAAAGAAGAAAACTTGCTTTCAATGAATCTATTGCTATTACAAGCAATGCTATAATAAATAACTTTTACATATGTGTCCATTCCCTCTATCTCCACCTGTTTTCTCAATTATTAATTATGACTTCACAGCATCTCATTTTGTTTCCTTTTGAAAAGAATGTTTTTGATAAAAAATCCAGAAAAGATACTCATTTTTTTATTTGGTCGTTCATTTGTTTTTTCTTGTCTGTCTGTCTCTGCTCACTCCCTGCCCCCAGGAAAGAACAGGACCTTTGTCTCATTCACCATCTTATACCCAGAGCACAGAATGGTGCCTAGCACAGAGAAGGTGTTCAATAAAATCTCTGTTGAAAGAAAGAGCATTAAAATGTATATTTTCAGGCTTTACTCCTAGGGATTGAGTCAGCACGTCTGTGATCAGTTCTGGGAACCTGTATTTTTAATATGCTCCCCCAGGTAATTCTGGTCATCAACCAGGTTTAGAACAATGCTTTAATTCAGCCCAACCCAACTTTTCACCCAGGTTAACTTCCTCCTTCCTGCATACCACACCCCTTCTTAAAACATTGCAGTGCTGTGGTAGATTGCTTTCAAAGATTGCCACAGCAATCCCGTCCATCCTGAATGCCTTTTGCAATGTGATTTTTTCACCTCTTCCTATCAAGAGGTGGAGCCTATTTCTCTCCCCTTGAATCTTGTCTGGTTTCAAGACTTGCTTTGGCAATGCAATATGATGGAAATGGTGCTGTGCCAGTTCAACACCTAGGTCTTAAATGGTCTTGCAGCCTCCATTTTTTCTCTTTTGGAAACTATATGGAGGAGAACTGAGGCACGCAGCCAAAAGCCTCCACCAAGGTCCCAGGTGGGACTGGGCAGGAACAGACTTCAAAAGCTACTCTGGGGGGCTTTGGGAACAAGAGCAGCAGGGAACTGACCCCACTTTCCAGTTCTTGCTGGACACATCCTAAGCAGTGGTTTAGAGCAAGCTCAGAGCCATCCTGCCAGGGTTCAAAGCCCACCTCAGCCACTTACTGTGTAACCTTAGGCAAGTTATTCCCTGTGTTTCATTTTCCTCATCTGCAAAATGGGGATAATAAAAGTCTCTTCTCATAGTCTTTAGGAGAGTTAAATGACTTAATAACTTGGAATTGTGTTTGGCACATTAAGAGTTCAATAAATAGTAGTTCTTATTATTTCTATACCTAGTTTCAAAATTATTATTTTACCTAGGTTTTTGCACACAGGACTGTTGTGCCCTTTGACCAGAGTAAGACTCAGGATTCTTGAAAGTCTGGGAGGTGGAGTGGGGAGATTTATGGGGAAAGATATTGGATTGCCTGCTTAAAAGGACAGAAGAAAGTTCAAGAGAACAACTGGAAAAATTTTAAAAGATGTGATTTTTTCTTTGGATGGACCTAGAGAGTGTCATACAGAGTGAATAAGTCAGAAAGAGAAAGACAAATATCATACATTAATGCATATATGTAGAATCTAGAAAAATGGTATAGATGATCTTATTTGCAAAGCAGAAATAGAGACACAGAGGTAGAGAACAAACGTATGGATACCAAGGGGGAAAGGGAGGGTGGTGGGAGGAATTGGGAGATTGGGATTGACACATATTGATGCTATGTATAAAATAGATAACTAATGAGAACATACTGTAGAGCACAGGGAACTCTACTTAATGCACTGTGGTGACCTAAATGGAAAGGAAATCCAAAAAAGAGGAGATATATATGTATAGCTGATTCATTTTGCTGTACAGTAGAAACTAAGACAACATTGTAAAGCAACTATACTCCAATAAAAATTAATTAAAAAACAAAAACATAATAAAAAAAGATGCGATTTTTTTAAACTTAATTTGGTGAAGCAGGTTATACCTATAATACGTGCCCATTTTGATTTGGAAACTACAAATAATAAAATAGTAATCACTACATTCCTACCATCCACAGACAACTAATTAATATTTTAACATAGTTCCTTGCACATTTTTCAACGCCATATAAATTTTACATTGATTTTTTTTCATATCAATATGCAATTTGTGTTCAATTTTTCACCATATCATATATAAGTATTTTCACACACATTTAAAAAATTTTGTCAACAAAATTTTAAATGCCTACATAATAGTCCATAAAATGGCTGTGTGCATATTCCCAATGAGCTCAAGTTAATGAATATTTAGTGCATCCATTTTCAATTATTATTAAAAATATCACAATAAAAATATTTGTTCATAGTTTTTTATCCTCATTTCTGGTCATTTCCTCAATTCAGATTCCTAGAAATGAAGTTATTGGATCAAAGGAACAGACATTTTAAAAGCTCTTCTTACATATTGCCAATTTGCTTTCCAGAAAAGTGATACCTATTTGCCCCACTCCATACTCTTGACAAGCCTTTGCTAATTTAACATTGCTTTAATCTTCATATTTTCATTACTAGTGAAATTAAAATGTTTTCAATATTTAATAGTTCATTGCATTTCCAAGATTGTGCCCATGTAATTGCTGCTCATGTTAATCAAATGCCACCTATATGAAAATATTAAAGAAATGCAAATGGGAATTTGGGAAAGAAAATGAGGGTGCTGTGATCCTGGGAGTTGGAAGACACACTCTGATTTGCCCCAGGTAAACTTTTTCCACATTCTCTCTTCCCCCAACTCCTTGGACTTTGTATCTGGCTGGATAGCAAGTGAAATTTGTGTCAAGCAGGAGGCAAAGCCAGACCTGACAGATTCTATTGGTAAAGATATAATAACAAACCCTTTTAGATTCAGACAGTTTACTAATCACAAAGACAGTGAAAGGAGGAAGGGCAGTCAAAGGTACGGGCTCCCATGGCCCTGGAGCAGGGCAGCACTAAAACAAAAAGGGCCTAATAATTGCAACACAGATAATAGGACACCCTATTGCTGAGGAGCCCATTCTAGACTGCCATCGATTGTTTTCATCGCTTGCAGCTGTGCCCTAAGGGAACAAGGCAGAAAGCCTCTTACCCATCAGAACCCAGGAGAAGGTAAGAAACTATGTTATCCCAAATGGAAGGGTGTCCTTCTTTCTCATGGCTGAGTGACAGTCTATATATATACACACCACATCTTCTTTATCCATTCAATCATTGATGGGCACTTAGGTTGTTTCCACAACTTGGTTGGACCTTGAGGACATGATGCTAAACGATATGAGGAAGACAAATATTGTATGGTATCACCTACATGTGGAATCTAAAAAAGCTGAACTCATAAAAACAGAGAGTAAAATGATAGTTACCAGGGGGTGAAGGTGGGAGATAGGAGAGATGTTGTTTAAGGGTACAAACTTGCAATGAGTAGTAACTAAGTCCTAGAGATCTAATGCACAGTATAGTGAATATACACAACAATATTGTATCATAATCATCATACTTGCTAAGAGACTAGAACTTAATTATTCCAACCACTAAAAAGAAATAATTAAGTAATGTGATAGAAATGCTAATTATCACTACAATGGCAAGCATATAATGCATAAGTGTATCAAATTAGCATATTGATTTGATAAATTTACAGAATATTATATGTCGAATATACTTCCATAAAAAAAGAAAGAAACTATTGTATGACAGCTTCCTAGGCTGATATCTCCCAGGGAAGACAGGGAGGTGAGTGGGAAAATGGCTTCAAAGCAGCACTTCACAAGCCTCCCATGCTCTCCCATGTTCCAGAAGGATCAGAGGCATTCTGTCAAGACTTAGATCCAGCTGTGGTACAAGCCTTGAATCCCTAGCCTATGTGGATACACACAAGTTACCAGGGCACCATGGCGGAGCCACTCCTTTACAGTGTGCGGGTAAGGAGTCTTGGAATTCTGTCTAGACCTTTTTTCAACTTAACAGAGTTTTGAGAAAAGTTCATTAGTTTCAAACAGGCCACTGTCTTCACTACAACAAGAAGATCAATGAAAAACTTGCACCTATAGCGATTATTTTATTGCCAGAGAGATCCTAAATGTTGTGGGTCAGCAGCTGCTGAAACTGGTTAACGCTATACCCTCCTCAGATCCTTCTGTGTCTTTAAAAAAATTTTTTTAATTGGAATATAGTTGATTTACAATGTTGTGTTAGTTTCAGGTGTACAGCAAAGTGACTCATTATACATATATATAAACATATATAATCTTTTTTTTACATTCTCTTCCATTATAGGTTATTATAAGTTATTGAGTAGAGTTCCCTGTGCTATACAGTAGGTCCTTGTTGGTTATCTATTTTATATATAGTAGTGTGGATATGTTAATCCCAAACTCCTAATTTATCCTTCCCTCCACTTTGGTAGCCATAAGTTTGTATTCTATATCTGTGAGTCTGTTTCTGTTTTGTAAATAAGTTCATTTTGTATCATTTTTTTAAGATTCAACATATAAGCGATATATGATATTTGTCTTTGCCTGGCTTACTTCACTTAGTATGATAATCTCTAGGTCCATCTGTGTTACTGCAAATAGCATTATTTCATTCTTTTTTATGGCTGAGTGATATTCCATTTCAGATTCTTTTCCCTTATATGTTATTACAAGATACTGAATATAGTTCCGTCTGCTATACAGTAGGACCTTGTTGTTTATCTGTTTTATATATAGTAGTATATATCTGTTACTCCCAAACTCCTAATTTATCTCTCCCCCCACCCACACTATCTCCTTTGGTAACCATAAGATTGTTTTCTATGTCTGCTTCTGTGTCTTTGAGTCATAATTGGCCCAGAAAGCAGGTGCATGGAGCCACACCAAGATTACTGCATCATATTCGTTGGTCTCACAAAGGCCTCTGATATTCTCAGTAACGTTCCTGGGTCTTAGTGTGCATTGTCTAGAAGAGGGATGGCACATATAAAGTAGCAAGGCTAATGTGCTAACTGAAACATTTACATTACAAACGGAGTGAAACAGGACTTCAGAAGTTGAAATAAAATCCTTATTCGGTGTTTTTGTTTGTTTGGTTTTTGTTTTTTGAGGTTTTTTTTTTGTTTGTCTGTTTTGTTTTGTTTGCAGCCCTGTTTCTTCTGAACTAAAAGCCAGTGTTAAAATATGTTTCTGGTCCTTTGGGACACTCTTTAAACCCAGCAGGCCAGTCTAAAAGATCCCGTGACTCCTCTGTTGATAACTGTGTTCCAAACTTCTCACACAGGAAGATATTGCATTCTGATCACAAGCCTAAACAAAACCAAATCATCATTCCACGTGATTGCAGAAAGGAAACCCACACATACAGCCTGTATTACTTTGCTAGGGCTGCTGTAACAAAATACCACAGACGGGGGGCTTAAACAACAGAAATTTATTGTCTCACAGTTCTAGAGGCTGGAAGTCTCAGATCAGGGTGTCTGTAGGGTTGGTTCCTTGTAAGGGAAGGATCTCTCCAGGCCTCTCTTCTTGGCTTGTAGGTGGCTGTCTTCTCCCTGTGTTTCTTCACGTGGTCTTCCCTCTGTGCATGTCTATGTCCAAATTTCCCCTTCTTATTAGGACACAAGTCATATTGGATTAGGACCCACCCTAATGACCTCACTTTAACTGGATTACCTCTATAAAGACCCTACCTTCAAATAAGGTCACATTCTGAGGTATTGCGGGTTAGCACTTCAACATACGAGTTTTGAGGGAATACAGTTCAACCCATAACATAGCCTAAGATTTTCCTGCTTGTTCTGATGCTCAGAGCCATTGCTCAGTTTGGCTAATTTGGCAGTACACTCTTAGACTAAGAGATTAGAAGAACGAATCATGAAGTAACATTTTTTACAACTCTGAAACCCAAAGAAGGGAACCAACAAGCCTTCAAACTCCAGACCAAAATTCTTGAGGGGAATGCTAATGCCAAAGTGCAAATCTTATGATTTAGCTGTAGATTATTGGAAAATAGTGGCAATCATATTGCCTAGGAGTAGAAAAATTAAGCAGAATGTGGAAACAAGCAAGATAATTGCGTGGCCTTTTTTTAAAATATAAATTTGTTTTATTTTTGGCTGCATTGGGTCTTCGTTGCCGCGCGCGGGCTTTCTGCTTTCTCTAGTTGCAGTGAGCAGGGGCTACTCTTCGTTGCAGTGCGCAGGCTTCTCACTGTGGTGGCTTCTGTTGTTGCGGAGCACGGGCTCGAGGCGCGCGGACTTCAGTAGTTGTGGCATGTGGGCTCAGTAGTTGTGGCACGCTGGCTCTAGAGCGCAGGCTCAGTAGTTGTGGCGCACAGTTGCTCCGCGGCATGTGGGATCTTCCCAGACCAGGGCTCGAACCCGTGTCCCCTGCATTGGCAGGCGGATTCTTAACCACTGCGCCACCAGGGCCTTTTAATGCTGTTCTATAACACTGTCCAACAAGCCTGACTAAGGTTCAGCTGACTCTCTAAGGGAATGTTACTTGCTTGACATACAATTTATTATTGGTTAGTACTCAGATATTTTATAAGTCTGTGAAGTTAGAGATTAACTTATAGAAAACTGGTCCAGCGTGATGATTTTCTTTTCTGCTCATTAGAAAAGATCTCAAAGCTTATGGTTTTATTGCCCCTTAGGACATTAACCAGTTTTGTATCCACGGTAGCAATCTTATTTCAACATTCCTTTTTCTTCACTGACTATATAAAGCCCCACTTCTCATATCCTCTTTGAATCAACTTGTTGACATTTTGGCTTCCTCACTAATGAATTAAATCAATAATTTGATACTGGCTCATTGTCAATTTGTCTAGGAATTATGTTTTTAATATTTTGAAAATTATACCTCGGTAGTACCCTTTTCAAGCAAAGGTTATCAACTAGGAGGCAGTAGGGTAAGTAACTACAAAATAGAATGTTGTCATTGTTAAAATCAAAAGTTGGACAAGAGATGTAGGAACTGAGTTTATTTCTGCCAGCAGGGTAGCATGATACGACAGGCCTGATAAGAACTTACACTGTCTCAACAGGAAGTGTAAGCACCAGTTTTCTAAACAGTTTGAGAAAAAGAAAAATTTGCAATCATACTAATTTAAAATTAAAATACCAGGCCAACGTATAAATTTCAAGGTTCTAACTTATCTTTCTAATAGGAAAGTTTTAAAAAAGAGTTTGACCAAATTTGCACTTCTGGTCATCTGAATGTCTGGTTACCTAGTTGTCTCTGTGGATTGTTAACCGGTCAGTAAATTTGCTTTAGAAATTTTGTTCTTTGCATATCTGACTCCAGTAGCTCATTTTTTTATTGGTTTTCATCAGCCTGCACCTATGGGTTTCTCCGTTCCCGTTGAGGTTTTTCATAAATTGTGGCAGATCTGCAACATTGCCAGGAAAATATGGTCTTCCTAGTCCTTTGTCTGTATCATGTGCCGTCATGTATACATTCTGAAGCCAATTAGTATATGAAAAATATGTAGTATGTGTAAATTTAGATCCTGACTCCCCAAGAAGTAATATCCCTAATACTTTTGGACAAATGGCTTATAGTACAGCAAATGGAATGGAAACTTTAGGGCCCTCCATTTGCGTGGGTCCTGTACGTACCCCAAGAGGGGCCCTAGCAATTTTGTATTCATAATTTGTATTATTTTTCTTAGAAAGGGCCCAACCTAAATTGTATAAACTGCAAACCCTACAAATCCTGGATTTCTCTCTTTGAGTGAACTGTTGCTGATTAGATGCTATTCTTAGCACCACGAGAATTAGTGAATGAATGAAAGAAGTGCTAAAGAGATGTTTTCCTCCCTAATTCGTGCAGCTGGGTGTTTGTGGTGGGGAGGTGAGGAGGTGGGAATTGTACAAAACCCAGCAAAGAAGCTCTCAGGGAAGATTTTATCTAGAATGAGCCCTGACTTTTTTTACTTTTGTCAGGAACTGGGGGAGAGGGGGAAGGGTGAGTAGGAAAGAAATCCTACTCATAAAGGTCTCAGGGACTTTCAGGTCTGCTTAGGTGTTGGCCATCTATATGATATTAACCACTTCCTCATGTAAGATGTAGGAAATGTTATTAAATATGCTTTTACTAAAACTTTTGTCTTGTGGCATCAGTTTTCTTGCCCAAATCTTTCTTACTGACTATTTTGGAATTGTATACTATACAATTGTTGATGAGTAGCAATTTTGTGAGTTGGGATCTTCTCGATGTCAGATTGAGAGCTTATTTTTTTTAATCTACATGCATAGAGGAAACTAGGAAATAAAGTCTCTAACCTAGCTTGGGTGAAATGGGAAGTAGCTCTTTTATTAATAAAATCCCAAAGGTAAAAACAAATTTTATGAACTAGCACACTCTGATTAACTCAGAGGTTTTAGTTTTATCACAGTTTGTCCCTTTCCTGAAAAGTATTGAAATGAGTGTTTGGAAAATGGAAATTCCACTAGAAAAAGATTTTTTTAGTCTGGAAACTATTTTTTAAAGTAGTTTCCATTGGAACTGCTTTGCTGTAAAAGTTACTGGAATGACTTTTATTTTATGCTGCTAAAACCATTCACTTCTGAGACTCCTTTCTTGACTTTTCCACCCTCCCCATCCCCATTTGAGTTAAAAGTCTGTTTCCTCTGTTGTTCCTTTTCTGTACTAACTTCCAAATATTTTTTGCTTGGCTTACATTAAGAATTTTACCAACAACAGTGAACAAGATACCCTATGCTAAGAGCAGTCGGAAAAGTATACAGTCTTTATAACCTGATTACACACAATTTCTATGCTTTTAAAAAATCATTAGAACTGGTTGATAAGAGGGTGAAAGAAAATCGGTAAGAACTACCTAAAAGTTAAAGTATGAGAAGAGATGTTGGTTCAAAAATCTATTAAAAGAAAAAAGTTATCTGCTTGTACAATTTTTTTCAACCTCCCAATTCTCTTCTTCAGTACATATGTAATACTATTGACAGAACTGACTCCCGCTATGGTAGCCAGCCTCTGAGATGACACCCCAAAGATCTATGCCTTCCAGTATTCATGCATTTGTTTAGTTCCCTTCCTGAGGGAGTCAGGGCCAGCCCTGTGTGATTAATAGAATCCAGAGGAAGTGATGTGTGATTTCTGAAGTTACATCATAAGAGGCCTTGCAGCTTCTGCCTTGGTCTCATGGAACATTTATTCTTGGAGCCTTCAGTATGGTGTATGAAATATGACTAACTTAAGGCTACCTTGCTAGAGAGATCACATGGAGAGGCTCTGAGATTTCATGTAGAATGATTCAGCCATTTGAGTCATCCTGGCTGAGGCTTTGGATGCCGCATGAAACCAGAGTTGAGCTGTCCCCGCTGAGCCCTGCTTAAATTGCAGATTCATGAGGAAGATAAATAATCATTGTTTTAAGCCATTAAGTTTGTTACGCAGCAACGGATCATGGAAACACTCCTCTCCTCCCTTCTCCTTCACTTGCAAAGTGTTTCCTTAGGTGAGTGCAGAGTGAACAAGCCTGTGTCAGATCAACTCAAGAAAAGGGACTTTTCCAGCCGCTGTTGCTGGGGTACTTGGCTTATTCATGCTGTGAAGATATATGTTGTCAGGACTGTCTTCTGAGAGGTAACAATGTCACTTCTGTGGTCAAGAAACACAGGGGACCCAGACCACGTCTGGAGCCTGTGGCCAGGTGCAAACCCACAACCCAACTTTTTAATACAGATGAACATCTATCTGTTTGGCTGATCATGAAGGGCAGCTTTCTATAGAAAAGAAGTCACAGGAGTATAAGTAGGAGGAGGAATATAAACAGAAGGAGCGACCAATTTCTGTCTGGACTCTGCGGAGTTAGGGCTGCCAGCACATGTGCCCTTTCCAGGACCTGCTTCCCACTTGTGTTTGCAATATAGAACTCATCCTTGTGGCTGCAGCAATTAGACCAGGGGTGCACAGTTGACCGGTGGGTAACCATTCTATTGATTGGCCAGCAGTTTATCTGGTTATCTCCCTTGAGAATCTGAACTAAGATATGAAGAAATTGTAGTATGCACTTGGACAGAAAGGCCATGAGGAATCAGGGTGGGATGACTGTCTCAGCCATGTGTATATGCTTTTGGTCAGGGGTGATGGTGGGATGCGATTTAACAGAAAGGGGATTTTATCGTCACTTTTGTTTAAGGGTCCCTGAAAAGATCACTGTTGGATATAGATTTTGTTTTAGGTTTAAGTCTCTCATTAATGAATACTTCAAAACTACGAGAGTTTTAGGGATTGTTTCTCTAAAATTAGTTTTGTTGTTTGTTCATTAAGAGGAACAACATCACTGTGGGACAGAGCTCCATAGGCATCAGAAGGCCTAAGCAGGTACTTCTTTACTTCTTTCTTTCAGATGAATCAGAAAGGAACAAATTTAGGAAGAGGGAGCACTGGACAGCACAGGCTCTGGATTTTTTTTTTTTTAATTTTTATTTATTTATTTATTTTATTTATTTATGACTGTGTTGGGTCTTCGTTTCTGTACGAGGGCTTTCTCCAGTTGCGGCGAGCGGGGGCCACTCTTCATCGCGGTGCGCGGGCCTCTCACCATCGCGGCCTCTCTTGTTGCGGAGCACAGGCTCCAGTCGCGCAGGCTCAGCAGTTGTGGCTCACGGGCCTAATCGCTCCGCGGCATGTGGGATCTTCCCAGACCAGGGCTCGAGCCCGTGTCCCCTGCATTGGCAGGCAGATTCTCAACCGCTGCGCCACCAGGGAAGCCCCAGGCTCTGGATTTTTTTATAGAACCTGTCTAACCACTCTCATTGTGACCACAAGTTAGTCCCTTCACCGCTGTGGACCTCTGTTTCCTCCACTGTACTACGCAGCAATGGATCACAATTTTAACCTTCTATGAATATAAAACATCTAAGGGTCTTATCCAAAACATCCTCACATAGACTTTTCATCTCACTCTGAGGAAGAAAAAGTGTGCACCCGGTGAAGACTCTGTTGCTTAAGATCTGGAACTTCAATTTACAGTCATTTCTAATACTTGAGCACATGCACTTTTCTTCCTGATTGTGCAATAAAAGGCAGGAAGTGAAAAAGGGAACACTCTTAACGCTCGAGTTAAGTCAGAGGCTCATTTAGGACATACACTAGATGTGAATAAGTGTGGGAAAGCAGAAAGATAACCAAATTTGAGCCTAAACTAATCTGCATTTGGTGTCCGACCAAATGCCAAAATACTGTGCTCAGAGAATTAAACCAACAACTTACCTTTTCTATTACACAAGCAATACATGTGTATTGTAGTAACATTCAACCCAAGTATAGCAAATGCTAATATTTAGTATATATTTTTAAAAATATCTTCAGGCAAACCCTATACCATTTGCTGAGAACAGATCTGATAGTTTATATGGCAACGCTTGTGTCGTCCACCAGGCTATAAACTCCTGAGGAGAACTCCTTTACCATTACTCTTCCCCCCACCCCACCACCTCCGCCCCACTTTAGTCACTTTCTTTGGGAAAGAATAGGGAAAACTTGTAAATGTTTCCTTCACTAGTGTGCAAGCATTCATTCGACAAACGTTTTATTGAGCAACTAGTGTGGAGTTGAGCAAGGCTTGGGGGATTAAATAAAAGAAAAACACAGGGCTTTTGGTCTCAAGAAATTCACAGTTCCAATAAGGAGACGATACAAAAATAATTATTTTTCTAAGTTCTTCTTCAATTTTAGAGTCATTCGTGGAAATTCTAAGAAAGCACATAAGAGAGGGCAAGGAGGATCGGGAAGGTCTTTGGGGAAATTTCCCGAGGAGGTGACACTGGCCAGACGTCGGGCAAGGAGGGTCGGGGAATGGGTGACGAAGAGTGAGGCATGCGAATTTCATGGCCCGTCCTGCGTCAGCAGGAATTCTTGTTCCCTCACCAATTGCACCACAAAACTGAAGTCTAATGTTCAACTACGGAGCCCTCCCGCGTCTAGAACCTGGAAACTGAGAACCTAAGGCCAAAAGCCCTAGCTGCCGAGGCTGCACTCCCGGCAGCGGGACAACCCCTCTGAGTCCTAGGAGGGGCGGGGCAGGGTTGGGGGCGGGGTCGGCTGTGAGTGCATCTGGGCCGACCGGGCCCGCCCCTGGGGGCTGGCGCAGGAGCCGGGTGCGGAATGGCTGTGTGCGTAAGTCGGCCTCTCTTCATAGGCCGCACAGGGCTGCTCGCGGGACTTGGATTGGCTCCCCGGGCGCTGAGCGGTCATTGGCTGCGGTGGGTCGTCAAGGCGATTGAGAGGAAAAAGAGAAGGGGTTTGGGGCCTGGCCGGCGAACCGAGGCTGAGGGCGGTTGGGCGGTTCCGTGGGGCGGTGTCCGGAGAGCTGCGGGGCCCGGGCCCCAGGGGTTCACGCCACAACTCCAGAAGGTGTCTGAGCCAGCGCGCCGGCGAGGAGTAGCGGCTAGTGGGACCCCGCGGGCCGGGACCATGGGCTGCTTCTTCTCCAAGAGGCGGAAGGCTGAGAAGGAGTCGCAGCCGGAGGGCGAGGAGGAGCGGCCGAAGCAGTACAGCTGGGACCAGCGCGAGAAGGTAACCAAAGTCCCGTAGCGGCTGGTCTCAGCCTTCCCGAGCCGCTCGGCAAGGGTCCCCAGCGGCCGGGCAGCGCTGAGGGGGCGGACCCAGCAGCTGCCGCTCTTGCGCGCTCGCTCTCTCCCGCGAGTAGTTGAAGTCGGAGTGAATGACTTTTGGGGGAGCCGTGAAATTCAGCGTCAGAGAGGGCTCCACGGAGGGCGGTGCAGCGCTGGAAGGGGCCCTAGAGCTCATTGTCCAGGCAGATGGACCCTTCGGGCTTGCCCTCCTCTGTGCATCCTGCCCTCCGGTCCAAGGATGGACTCCAGGGAAGGAAGGAGAACCCGGAATGCCCCAAATCTCACATCTCGTTTCACTCGCAGCGCCGAGCGGGGTTTTGTCCAGTGCTCGAGTTACACATGGGACTGATCTCACCTCTTTCGCGGCTTGTGTTCTTTCTGTGGTTGTTTTCTCTTTTGTCTGCCCTAGCCAGTAAATCTCTTTGGTGCCTCCTGATATATTCCACTGCTGAATTTTCTCAATGACGAAGTGGACCGTTTGACATACAGCTTTGTATGACCTCCTCTTCCACTTACCCGAAAGGAATAATGAAAATGGAATCAGCCTTGGAATGTGTGTTAAGACCGTAAGGTGAAAATAACCAGCATAAGCCAGGCAATATTTTACTGTTGCTTTCATGAATGAAAATGCCCTTATTTTTGCTTTTCTATGTAGCCAGAAACGAAAAAGCTTTGAACACGTCCACTAGTCTTACACAAAGCGCACTTAGTCATAAATTTCATAATGCTTCCTCTTTCTACATAGTTCTCCATTTGTGTTTAATAAAATACTTTGATAGATCCATCAATTATTTTTCTCATCCAAACGAAAAGAAAGACTTTTAAATGAGTGTTATGAACAGTTAACTCCTTGCTTAATAAACATACCTGTATCCATGACTACTTTATAGTAAATGTCTTACTAATGTTTTGATTTCATAGACCATTCCACATGATTTCCAGTCCCCAGCAGAATGTATTCACATAAACTCGGATCTCCAAGTGTCAGATTTTAAAAATTGGACGCTTTTTACAGACTTCTCAGCCCCATCTTTCTGCCCCTGTTTCACAGGGTTGCATGGTCTGTTTATTAATTCTCTTTTATCCATACTTGATAGCAGCATTTTATAATGTAAGAGTGGAAAATACTATATTTTCTGTCTGAAAACAACCCCTTTAAAAAATCTTCTGGACTATTAGAGAAAGAATTACCAGCTTACATTTTGAGACAGTGGAGATACCACATTTCCCAACATTGCTTTTTCTTTTGGGAATTTTTTCTTTTTCTTCTGGAATTACTAAGAATTCACTCTAGGGTACCTCTAATTTATGATAGCCTGCTAAATTTTATGTGATTTTAAAGATTTTTTTCTAGCTCCTTACCTCTCATGAGGTCAGTATGGGTAGTGTGCAAATGTTCTGTATTAGTCCAGTGATACTTTTACTGAGTTTAGCATGGTCTTGCTTGCTCCTAGAAGATTTTAATTGTACCTTAAAAGGAATGGGATGCAAATGCAGCCCAGAGAACATAAATGAGATACGTTGGATGTATATTAACAGAATGGTTTGTATTAAAAGTTTAGGTCTCTATAATGTGATCATGGACTATAACAGAAACAATTTTAAAGTTATATCAGACAATTACCATTCAACTTGTAAGACTTAGCTGTAAAAAGAAAGTGCAAAAAAAAAAAAGTGCACTGCCTGAAAAGTTTCCTTGCAACTTGGAAAAGTGGTGTTTAGATTTTTCCTTAGGTTGTGTAATCAGAGTATCTTTATTGAGAGGCACCCTCTGGGTTTTGGGTTTTGACTTGTGTAATTGGGTCAGTCTTAGGGGACCGAAGCTAGAAGAAATTGTCTCAATTAGAAAGAATGTTTGGGGACTCAGTGTTGTCATGACAACTGGTATACTGTAATCAACAGCGTAAGAAGCTCATTTTCTATTGCTGACTTGGAAAAAAAAAGTTTATTGTACAATTACTACATTGACATGATGAGAAATATTTTTGGATTGTAAGATCTGTGTTTAAATCATTTGGAAGGAAATGCTTTTATCCTTGTTATCTGTATGCTGCCTCCCATAGCTAGGCAAATTATTCAATATATATGTTCTCAAACACCAAGGGAAACTCAAAATTATAAGAATTATTTTCCCTGCCCTTGAAGAGCTGACTGGCTTTTTTGAGTTAAAACAGGAAATATTTAAGTATCAAGGGAAGATGAGTAGTACAGAAAAGTAGCTTTCATTTTCTAGTTATTCATACCAATACTCTTTCTAGACAATAGAAATGATGGCATAGGTATGAAAATTGTGATTTTGAGTATGGACAACACATCTTGTGTCCATTCAGGTTCCTCAGTTATAAAATCAAACCTGGTAAAAATTTCTCTACTGTTTAATAAGGTAAAGGTCTGTCCTGAGAAAGAGGGTTAGATAGTACTGGTCACCTCTGAGGATAGAACTTGGGCCAGAGATTGGGCAGGACAGAACCAGTCTTAGTATAAGGCAGATCATAATTCCCAGAGTTGTTCTTCAGTGGAAAGGGTGGCTTTGTGAAGAACTGATCTCCATGTTGGTCAAAACATTCAGGCACAGGTTGGATGGAGACCTACTAGAAAGAAGTGTCTGCATTGAGTAGGGGGCTAGATGCTGTTTTTAGCCTTTTAAGTACGTGAGGTATTCTAGTTATCCATTGTTGCATACCAAACCACCCCAAAACTTAATGGCATAGAATAATGGCAAGTACTTATTTTGTTCACAACTCTGCAATTTGTGTAGGGCTTAGCCGGGTTGGCTCTTTGCTTTATCTGGCATCAGCTGCAGCAGCTTGACTGGGGGTTGGAGGATCTGCTTTCAATATGACTTAATCACAGAGCTGGCTGGCAAGTTGATGCTGGCTTTTGGCTGGAAGCTCAGCTGGGGCTAAGGGCCAGAGGCCTCTTCCTGTAGCCTGGGCTTCCCCACGGCGTGATGGCTAGGTTCCCAGGGCAAGTGTCCTAAGAGAGACTGGCAGAAGCTGCATGGCTTTTTCTAACTAGGCTCTTAAGTGATGTAGCATTACTTCTGCTATGTTTTGTTGGTTGAGGCAATCACAGATGTCCACCTGCGTCCAAGGGGAGGGGATCTCTTGATGGGAGAAGTGTCAAACTTGTCGACATGTTTTAAATCCTTTACATAAAGTTTTTGCTGCTTAAAGGAAGTAACTAGTTCTTTGTTTATTCATTTTAAAATAGCTTTATTGAGATAAATTCATATGCCATACAGTTTACTAATTTAAAGTGTACAATTCAATAGTTTCAGCAAGTCCACAGGGCTATGTTACTATCACTATGATCTAATTTTAGAACATTTTTGTCCCTCACAAAAGAAACCCAGGTCCATAAGTAGTTACTCCTCACTCCTCCTAGCCCCTAGAAACTACAGTTTTACTTTCTATCTCTATAGATTTGCTTATTTAGGACATTTGTCAGTGGAATCATACAATATGTGGTCTTTTGTTACTTTCACTTAGCATGTTTTTGAGATTCATCCATATTATAGCATATATCAGTAGTTTATTCCTTTTTATTGCTGAATGACATTAACAGAGTAGATATTTTATTTCATTTTATTTATAAATCAATTTTATTTATTTTACTGTCCGTTTTGTTTATCCATTCATTAGTTGATGGACATTCGGCTTTTCATTGTTTCCACTTTTTGGCCATTACAAATAATGCTGCTATGAATATTTGTGTACAAGCTTTTGTATAGACATATGTTTTAATTTCTTTTCGATATATACTTAGGAGTGGAATTCCTGGGTCATATAGTAACTCTATGGTTAACTTTGTGAGAATCTGCCAAACTGTTTTTCAAAGTGTCTGCACCATTTACATTTTCACCAGCAGTGTATGGGGGTTCCAGTTTCTTCACTCATATAAAGTGGGAAAAGGGGAAAAGCGCATGGAGTGGAAAGTGTATGGGACTGGGGTTTTAATTTGCATTCTGCCCTGTACTGTATCTCACTGGCAAGTCATTTAGCTTTTCCAGCCCTCAATTTCCTAAGATCCCTTCCAGTTCTTTAATTCTTTGAGCATCTTAAGAGAAGAGGTAAGCATCGTTAGAAGCATTCAGGCAAATCTGAATGAACAGAGAGAATGTGACAGGATGTACAATTAGATTAAAAATCAATTAGATGATATGAAAAATCCTTTCTAATCCTAAAATTTCATAATTCTATTTTGTGGTTATATATTTAGCAACATGGTGTGTTATATAAGTGTAATACTTCACCTTCTCTTGTCATCAATGTATATAAGATCAAGGTACTGGTATTTGTTATTTTCACTCATGAAATTACCTTTCAGCTACATAACTATGTTGCCTTGAAAGTGACTTAACAATGTGTAAGTTTTAAATAATTTATTTTAATTGAAGTGTAATTTACATAACGTAAAATTTACCCTTTTAAAGTGTACAGTTCTGTGAGTTTTGACAGACAAATACAGTCATGTAACTATCACCATAATCAAGATATAGAACAGTACCATCATTCCCCCCAAATTTCCTCATGCTCCTTTGTAGTCAACTCTGCCTCCAGCCTCTGATCTGTTTTTTATCCCTATAGTTTTATCTTTTTGAGAATGTCTTATAAATGGAATCATGTAGTAGGTAACCTTTTGAGTCTGGCTTCTTTCACTTAGCATGACACATTTAAGGTTCATCCATGTTGTTGCATGTATCAGGAGTTCCTTTTTATTGCTGAGTAGTAGTCCATTTTATGGATTTACCACATTTGTTTATCCATTCACCAGTTGAAGGACATTTAGGTTGTTTACAAATTCTGATAATTATGAATAAAACTACCATAAACATTTGCCTACAGGTTTTTGAATAAGCATAAGCTTTCATTTCACTTGAGTGAATACCTAGGAGTAGGATTTCTGAGTCATATGGAAATTGTATATTAAACTTTATAAGAAACTGCCAAACCCTTTTCCAAAGCAGCTGTGCTATTTGCATTCCCGTCAGTAATGTATGAGAAATCCAGTTTCTCTGCATCCTCACCAGCACTTGGTATGGTCAGTTTTTAAAAATTTTTTAGCCATTCTAATAGGAGTGTAGTGGTATTGCATTGTGGCTTAATTTGCATTTCCCTAATGACTAATTGTTTGTGGAGCATTTTTCCATGTACTTATTTGCCATCTGTATATTTTCTTTGGTGAAGTGTTTATTAAAACCTTTTGCCCATTTTTTTTACTGGGTTATTTGTTTTCTTATTATTGAGTTTTGAGAGTTTTTTATATATCCTGGATACAAGTCCCTTGTCATGTGTGTCTTGCAAATACTTTTTTCCCAAATAATGACTTGCCTTCTCTTAATAGTGTCTTTTTTTTTTAAAGATTCACATTTTATTTATTGTTTTTTTGCTACGCAGCGTGCGGGATCTTAGTTCCCCAACCAGGGATCGAACCCACACCCCCTGCAGTGGAAACTCGGAGTCTTAACCACTGGACCGCCAGGGAAGTCCCTTAATAGTGTCTTTTGAAGAACAAAAGTTTTCAAAATTTAGATAAAAGCCCAATTTTCAGTTTTTTCTTTTATGGATCATGTTTTTGGTTTCACATCTAGGAAATCTTTGCCTAACCAAGATTACAAACGTTTTCTATTCTGTTTTCTTCTAGAAGTTTTAGAGTTTTTGGTTTTATATTTAGGTTCTATGATCCATTTTGAGTTAATTGTTAAATATGATACAAGGTATGGGAGATTCTTTATATTTTTACATATAGATGTCTAATTGTTCCAGCACCATTTGTTGAAAAGATTATCCTTTCTCTATTGAATTGCCTTTGCACCTTTGTCAATATATACATAAGTCTGTTTTTAAATTCTATTCTGTTCCATTGATTTATTCACCTAGTAAACATTGGTTTCTGTTTGAATATGGTTGAATACGAAGAAGCAGCCAAGAGAATGTACTTAGGAGCCAGACTGCCTAGGTCTGAGACTCAGCTCAAGTATTTACTGTGTGACCTTGGGTAAGTTATTTAGCCTCTGGGTGCCTCAATTTTCTCATCTGTAAAATAGAGATAATTATAGTATACAACCCTCATAGGGGTTTTTATGAGGATTGAGTGAATGATTATAAAGCACTTAGAATGGTGCCTGGTGCCTATATAGTGCTCCTTCTACTCCTGAGTCTTATTTTGAACTTCTACCCAGACCAGATTTCCATTAAAACTAACAAATGCCATTATTTCATCTCAGATTATCACTATGGAAGTTTAACCGTGGAGGTGAATTTTAATGAAAAATTTGCATAACTGCTCAGTGAAAGAATAAGATGTTCACTTTTGTTTTCTGTTAGGAAAATAATACTTACCTTAGTTTTTTAGCTATATCAGGTGAATTCCAACTCCTGAAATGTTTCTTTGATTTTTGAGAGTATATCCACTACCTTTCAAGCATTGTAGTTAGAAATATGACCTAAACTAAGCTCACTTCATAAGTGATTCTTGTGAAAAAGTAGTTAAAAAACTTCACCTTTCATGTTTGTGATTTTGGTCACTTTGAGAACTAGTAACTTTTGCAAAATTATTATGGTACTAAGCTTCAAGTTTTTTATTATCACGTTTTGTTTTGAAGAGCTTTCAGGAATTGTTGAGAAAGTAAGTACAGCAACGTAAATCCTAAGTTTCTCCTTTGTAGATCATAATGATAGTCCAAATAATTTTATACTCTAGAACTCTTTAGCTATAGGATTAATTTCACCCAGTGAACTACGAGAACTGAGGTGTCTAGATAAAATATGTAGAGTAGTAAATCACATTTAACTCCTCAGCATTGGCAGCAGTTATGGACTGATTGTTTGTGGTTCCCCACCACACACCCCCAGCCGCCTCCAAATTCATATGTTGAAACCGTAACTCCCAGTGTGGTTCTGTTTGGAGATGGGGCCTGTAAGGAAGTAATTAAGGTTAAATGAGGTCATGACGATGGGGCCTTGATCTGATAGGATTAGTGTCCTTATATGAAGAGGCATCAGAAAGCTTGCCATGCACCCACCCAGGAAAGACCATGTGAGGATAATTCAAGAAGGCAACCATCTGCAGGATAAGAAGAGAGGTCTCACCAGAAGCCAACCACAATGGCACCTTGATTTTGTACTTCCCAGCCTCTAGAACTGTGAGAAATAAATTTCTGTTGTTTCAGCTACCCAGTCTGTATTATTTTGTTATGGCAGCCAGTCTTGGTCTGCTCAGGCCATTGTAACAAGATACCATAGACTGGGTGGCTTAAACAACAGAAATTTATTTCTCACAGTTCTGGAGGCTCGGAAGTCCAAGATCAAGGTACCAACAGATCCAGTGTCTGGTGTCAGAGATAAATACAGCTGGACATTAGTTAAAGCAGTGAAAACAGATTTTGTTCAGTAACTACTGACGGGGGAAGGAGCTGAGCTCCATTCTGATTTGTGCAGAGGTGACTTAAGCCATTGAAGGAAGAATGAGGGAACGGGGAGAGCAGGGACTCAGTAGAGTCAGAGAAGTGAAAAATTACAAAGTTGGTCCGTGTAAATAAGATTAGGCCAGCCGTGTTAGCTGGCAGTTTTAGAAGTTAGGATCTTATCCTCCCACAGAGACTGGTAAACAGAGGCCCTATCCTTCCTAATAATTACATTTCATAGGAATGGATCTCAGGTCCTTGAGAAGGACACTTCTCATTAGTAAGAGATACAGTCACAGTTGTAAGCCCTTTTTAGTAAATGCTTTAAGAAAGGGAGGTCAGTGGCCTATCATCAGATGTTGGCTAGAACAAATAGTAAAATTTCCTGTGGAGTTGAGCTTCCTCAGGCAGGCATTTTAATGGGGACCTGGGGTCATTCTAGGGACAAAGCCTTGTGCTAGTAGAAGCCATGCTAGAGTTTGGTCAAGTCTGTTAGTGCAGGGATTTGGACGGACTTGCAGTGTGCCAAGAGTTCTGCAGTTCTTACTGGGGAAAGCCTGCTTCCTGCTTGTAGTCAGCCGCCTTCTTGCTATGTGCTCACGTGGCCTTTCCTCGGTGCCTGCCTGCATGGAGGGAGAGAGAGATCTCTTCTTATAAGGACACTAATCCCATCGTGAGGGCCCCTCCCTCACGACCTCATCTAAATCTAATTACCTCCAAATACCATCACATTGGGGGGTTAGAGCTTCAACATATGAATTTTGAGAGGACACAAACATTCAGTCCATAACACAGCCCAAGCAGACTAAGACAGCAGCCCAGTAATTTTAAAGTTAAGAATAGATTTTCTTTCTGCATTTGCAACAAGTCTCAACTACAACTACTAATATAGTACTAATTATAATATATTATAATTAATATAGTTGAAATTTCTGTTTAATACTGTACATTTATAATATATATCATTTCCCATGCCAAAAAAATTAGCTGAATTCCTTTAAGTAAGAAGTATTAACTTTTATTTTTTCTCTTTATCCAAACAGTGGTTTGTTTCCTATTTAATTCTGAGATAAATATGCTTGCAAACTTTTGAACTTGCTGTCTGTGTCTTAGGCAAAGATAATTTGGCCAGAATCTTGAAGCCCAAATCAATTCTCCAGGAAAATACGCACAAAATTTTACATAAAAGTTTTAAGGAGTTTCTGGTACAGTGAGAGAAACCATAAACTGAAGCTTGAAGATTCCCCTTGCTCATTGAGTTTGAGGCCTTGGTAGAGACAGGCCAACTCCTGGACTCCTTTTCAAAAAAACCTATTGGTGGCACTCTAGATCATCTCAGTCCCACTGTGGGAGGTAGACTGGTGCTGAGAAGACAAGCTGAAGAAGACCAGAGAACGTTTTTTATCCTCCTTAAGGCCTAAAGCAGAACCAACTTAAACCCCTCTTGCATGTTCCTGACTAGATCAAGATCCCATTAGCCTACTCCATGACCACATTCCCATCCCCTTCCACTGGCTCTACCAAGTAGAAGGCAGCCTCAGCCTCCTTTTACTGCAGGTAGGGACAGAAGAGTATGTAAAATGGAGAGACCCAGGACTGACATTAAAAGGAGTGCCTCTGCCTGGCTTTGTGTATAATTATCTTCCTACTCAGAAGTTGGCCAACTTGAACAGTGACCTAAGTGAATGTCCCTAAAAATACATTTCAGAGTCTGTCTTCTTTGGGGATGAAGTAGAGAGATGGGGTGTGGAGAAGTGTATGATCATCAATCTCAGTTACCCTTCATATTTGTTTATTTAAGAGATACCTGGAGACCACCTACTTCTGGTTATACTCTGAGGTAATGAAGATTAAGTAGTTAAAATGGATTCAATAATTATGTGTGCAGGGCCTCTGTGGTGCCAGGCACTTTTCTAAGTCTGGGGAAAACGGGTGAACAAAACAGATAATCCCTTCACTCATGTAGTTTATGTTCTAATGGAGGGCAGCAGGGAGACTGACAATAAATACAGTTCATATATAGTGTGTTAAAAAGAAGCTAAGTGCTTTGGAGAAAAATAAAGATGGGTAAAGAGGTAATATTATTGGAGGAGGTGTTTCTGTTTTAAATAGATTGGTTACAGGATTCAAGCCCAAAGTTTTAGATACATAAGGGGATGTAGATTGGTATTTAATGTAATGTAGGTACTCAGAAAAAGGAGAGTAGGCTTCTGGTTGAGGGAACTGGAAAGCGTCACAAGAAAAGTGTGACAGGTGGGCAAGTAGAAGAACTAGGAGAGAGCCTTCTGGGCAAAGGAGAATCAGAGGGCATAGACAAGTTACAGCAAGTGCGTCAGATCTACTGAAGAATAAAGTTCCCATAGGAGGGTGATAGGAGTTAGGACTAAAATGTGAGTTGATATCACATAGTAGTTAGTGACTTACGTTGAAAGGTTTTCTAATAATGAACCATTTTTACACAACCAGAGACAAATCCAACTTGGTTGTGGTGCTTTCTCGTCTTATAGGATTGATTTAATTGACAATTTTTTAGAAACATCTATAGGCATGAGTGAAATGGACCTAAAATTTTCTTTTGTTATGTCTTTGTTTTTCTTATTTCTTGCTGGACAGACTAGTAGCATGAATTAGGACTGTTGCTTCTTTTTCTATTGTCTTTAAAGGTTTGCATAAAACTGGGATGAATAAAACTAGAATCTGCTTATAAAACCATCAGGGCCTGGTGTTTTCTTTGTGGGAACACTTTAGCCACTGCTTCTATTTCTTTAGTAGTAATAGCTTTTTATTTAAGCTTTTAACTTCTCAAATTCGCTGTGGTAAGTTATTTT
This sequence comes from Eschrichtius robustus, assembly GCF_028021215.1. NCBI lineage: Eukaryota > Metazoa > Chordata > Mammalia > Artiodactyla > Eschrichtiidae > Eschrichtius > Eschrichtius robustus. The sequence continues at coordinate 43,796,740 of NC_090845.1, forward strand.
TTAAGAGATGCATTCATTTCATGGACAAAATGTTTTTTAAATTGTTGGTATATAGTTGTTGTTATTCTCTTTTTAACCTCTACTTTATTTATAATTATACGCCCCTTTCATTCATACTGTTTTTGTTCTTATTCTCTTGATCATCCATGCCAGAAGTTTGCCTAATTTTTGGTTTTGTTTTTTTGTTTGTTTGTTTTTTTGTTTTGGCCATGCTGCGCAGCTAGCGGGATCTTAGTTCCCCGACCAGGGATTGAACCCATGCCCCCTGCAATGGAAGCGTGGAGCCCTAACCACTGGACCACCAGGGAATTCCCAATTTTTAGTTTTTTCCCCCCAAAAAAAAACCTATTTGGGGCTTTGCTGATGTTTTCTATTGTATATTTGATTTCTAAATCATTAATCTCTCCATTATTTTTATCTTTTTTCCTTCTACTACAGAAAGTAGGTTTATTCTACTATTTATTGTCTAATTTCTTAAGATGGACATTTAACTCATTAATTTGAGAGTTTTTATTGTAGCTATTTAAGCACCATTTTTGCTGCATTCCATAGCTGGTGTTTTAACATTTAATCCTAAGTATTTTTAGGTTTTGATTATGATTTCTTTAATCCTTGAGTTATTTAGCAGTGTGTTTTTTAAATTTTCAAATAGGCAAAGATTTTTTAAAGTATCTTTTGTTATTAACTTCTAATTTAATTGCATCTTGGTCACATATAATAGCCTGTAAGTTATCTATTATTTAAAATTTGTTGAGGCTTTCTTTATGATCTAGTACTAGTACATGATTTTTTAAAAAATCCTTCAATGTGTGCTTGAGAAAAAATGTGAGTATACTCTACTAGTTGGGTGCAGAACTCAAACTTATTCATTGTGTGGTTTGGATCTCCTAGATCCTTGTTGATTTTTTTTTTTTTTTTGGTTCATTTGACCAATCAGTACTTGAGAAGCAGCATTAGAAGACACTCCTTAGATTTTAACTTGCCAGTTCTGAGGATCTGGAGAGGTCCTGAACCACTGTCAGAGTTCATCCCCACCCATTTTTCTCAGCTCTTCACCAGCACAGGGTTTCTGCCCTGCCCTGAATTTGCTCCCAGGGAAATCTGGACCAGAGGTCTGAGTCCTAGCAGGTGTAGGGGAAGCATTGTTGTCTCAAGATTTGGGAAGGGGAGAAGCAAGAGAAGAAATCTGAGTTTCCTTTTCTGTTTTCTGTTCCCACACCCACCACAGGGGTGTCTCATAGTTTCCCCTTTTCTTGGTGTTTTTCTTGCTTGGTCCATTTGAGATAGATCTTGGATAACTGGGAGCCAGCAACTATGCTAGTTCAGTATCTTGATAGAGACCAAACTGGAACACTGTACCTTTATATATGTGTGTCACCTGTAAAATCCTAGAAATGGAATCGCTTGAACACCTCTTCCCACATTAAACCTGTGCTGCCTCTTATATTTTCTTTTTCTTTTCTTTTTTTTTTTTGGTGTGTGGCACTACCAACATCCAATCACATAAACCAGAGCAGTGTTTCTTCAAACCTGTGGGTGGGATAATAGAAAATATTTGGGGTTTAACACAAATTAAGGGTAAGTATTATTTTGTGAAACTTTTCTTTCATTGGTATGTGTACATGTACAAATACTCATAAGTACGTGTACTGGGCTGTGCTGGAGAATGTACTAATGTGAATTGTAGTCAAAAAGGTTGAAAAATACTGGACTAGAGAACTAGGAATCATTTTTGACCCATCCTTCTGCCTTACCTCCTACAGCCATTGAATTACTAAATCGGCTGATTCTCCTTCCTCAGTATTTCTCAAATTCATTCCATCTTCCTCTTCCCTGCTAACCACTGCTCTAGTTCCAGCCCTTTCTGGATGACTGCAGCCACCTCTCCGATCCACACGCCACTTGTCCTTATTCTTACCAGAATAATCTTCCTAAAATGTAAATTTTGCTTATTTAAATCATTCTGTGGTACCCCTTTGTCCACGGAGAACTTCCAAGCTTCATAATATGGCCCCTGCCTACCTCTCCAGCTTCATTTGCTCCCATTGCAGTATCACTGGTAACGCCAGACCATGTTCACTTTTCCTCACACTCCCTGAAGAGTTTTCTTTTGTTTCATTCTTTCACTTTTGCCTGATATGGGAAGGGAGGATCCTTTACTCCTACCCCTTTTACCTGGTGAACTTCAGCTTATTCATTCTCACTTTGCACAGGAAGTCTTACACCCCTACCTCCCCTGAGCCTTGTGTCCCTCCTCTGTATTTCCAGAATATTCTGAGCATCTCTCATTACACAGCCAGGTTGTTTTAAAATCATTTGTTTAGGTTAGTGTTCACTTCTTTTATGGAAAGAGTTGGTCATATTCATTTTGGTGCTTAAAACAATGTCTGGCTCCTATTGGGTGTTCAGATGGCCGAATGGTTGAATGAAGATCTAGAAAGTTAAAGTGCCTTTTTCATTCATGTTGCTCATAGGTGACAAAATTGAGACTAGAAAACAGGTGCCTCTTTTATTGCCTCATGCTACAGACCAATACTACTTCTAGTACATTGTGTAAAACTGATGAGTACAACATTTATTGTGTAATACTGAATAAGTCACTTTAAGCTAATTTGCTAATGATTAAGATGATTAAATTATCCTTTGTAAATAATCAAGTTTTTGTGTACCGTACCTATGGGAGCCTGTTTCTGGTACATGAATAGTTTTGTATGAAATTTAATATTCACGAAGAGGTTAAGACAGTGCAAGTAGATTTAAAAGTAATTTAGAAAAATCAAAATGGTCTTTTAATGACTATATTTTGAGAGGTCAGCTAAAATTTTAAAAATAATGAGACAGATTCCAGGCACACTGTTTAAAAGATTCTGTGAGCTTTAGTTTAAAATGCCTAAAGATGGAAATGGTAAAATTTGGAAAATTTACATTGTAGGAGTAGCTCAGTAAATGTTTCAATCAAATTTGTAGATGCAAATTCTGACATATAGTGATTCTTCGGCTTTCAGGTGCTTCCATTTTCTGTAGCATATTGCAGAAATCAGTCAGGGTTTAGAAACTAAGACCCAGGCATCAATTTATGGAAAGATAGAGAAACATATTCCAATCTGGGTGTATTTCCAAGTTCAGAAGTTTTAAAGACGCAGAAGTTTTTTAAAAGTGAAGCATCAGAAAAAGAAAAGGCTCAAAGCTGAAATAATCCTTAATATCATCCAGTATGCTGTGTGTATGTATGAGAATTTCCCCAATTGTTTCCAAAAAGTACTTTTACAGTTGAGATGTTAAAACAGGATCCAACAATGTCCACACATCATTTGGTTGGTATGTCCTGAGTCTTTCTTTATCTATAACAGTTTCCTCTCCCTTTCTTCCCCCCATGCCTTTAATGTATTTATTAAAAAAAAGTTTTTTGTCCTGCTCATTTTCTTATTATGTCGCAAAGTCAGTAAGAGTTGGAACATATTATTTTAGCAATAAAAATCGTTCCTGACTCCCAATAGACAATTAATGTTTGCTGAATAATGTCAATAATACTCAAGGTCTGTGTTTGTTCCTGCAGGTTGATCCGAAAGACTACATGTTCAGTGGACTGAAGGATGAAACAGTAGGTCGCTTACCTGGGAAAGTGGCAGGACAACAGTTTCTCATTCAAGACTGTGAGAACTGTAACATCTATATTTTTGATCACTCTGCTACAGTTACTATTGATGACTGTACTAACTGTGTCATTTTTCTGGGACCGGTGAAAGGCAGTGTGTTTTTCCGGAATTGCAGAGATTGCAAGAGCGCATTAGCCTGCCAACAGTTTCGTGTGCGGGATTGTAGAAAGCTGGAAGTCTTTTTGTGCTGTGCCACTCAGCCCATTATTGAGTCTTCCACGAATATCAAGTTTGGCTGTTTTCAGTGGTACTACCCCGAATTAGCTTTCCAGTTCAAAGATGCAGGGCTCAGTATATTCAATAATACCTGGAGTAACATTCATGACTTTACACCTGTGTCAGGAGAACTCAATTGGAGCCTTCTTCCAGAAGATGCTGTCATTCAGGACCATGTTCCTCTACCTACCACCGAAGAGCTCAAAGCTGTCCGCCTTTCCACAGAAGCCAGTAGAAGTATCGTTCCAGTGTCCCGGGGTCAGAGACAGAAGAACAGTGATGAGTCATGCTTAGTGGTATTATTTGCTGGTGATTATACTATCGCAAATGCCAGGAAACTAATTGATGAGGTAAGGAGAAGAGAGAGAAGAGAAACAGACATACACCTGCATAGAAACACACCACTTTCTGGAGAGCGTCCATTCTTTTCAAATTGGCTATTAGAAATACAGGCAATCCTTAAATTATAGTCCTCTGCCCCCTACGGATTTATCTGTAAGCTAGTTGCTTAGGCCTCAAATACTTTCCCAAAGAAACTTTTTAAGAACAATTCAATTCAGGAAGCATCTGTTAAGCACTCATTATGTGCAGGTTACTCTGTCGCCATCTTTCATTGATTATAGGATGCACCTTTGTTTTCCACAGTTTTGCTTCTCTGAAATGCATCTTACAGTTGATGGCAGTTTAGAGCTGATGAAATATATGCTGGGAGTGGAGATAAATAGACAAAATTCTCTGCCCTCAAAGAACTTCCATTCTTTATCATAACTGATTTCCGTGGGAGCTCACAAAAGTAGTACTGCAAAGTAAAGGATGACCTTTTATAATTATTTAGTGGGGAGATTTATTTGGAGTTTTTAACTGTTTAAGGTATGGGAAAGGCATTTAGGCATACAACTTTTGGAGCCCGTTTTGACTGAGAGCAACCTCCACATTACTTTCCTTTGCCCTATTGCCATGAAGAGGAAGTTGGTGTGAAACAATGAGGTGGCAGCTGGGACAGCAGAGATTGTGGACTCATGAGCAGGGGCTTTTAGTGCTTTCAGGAGTAGAGAAGGGTTCTTTGGGTAGCAGCTTTCACTTGAAAAATAAATGGGGATGTGGAGGTTAGGGGCTCCAGAAGCAGCAGTTCCTCCAGTGGGGAGGCAGCAGTAGGATGTATTGATTAGCCATTAATCAGGCTTTCTTCAGAAAGAGTCTGTTTGAATTTAAAAATCAAACTTCCAGAAATGGAGAGGTGAATGGAAAACTCTTTTTGAATGGATTTTTTTTTTAAGTTGTAACACTTCTGTCAAAAGGAATGGTTTTAGAAAAAAAAAAACTAGAAAAATGACCACCTCTCTGTAGCTTATACATTCTACAATGTAGAAAACCCATGTCTGAAATCCACGAAGTATATCTGAGGTCCAGTTTTCAAAACAACAGAAGCCAAGTATAATCTTAAGACTTTGATATTTTCTTTCTTGATTATGCCAATCTGATAAAAATGTGCTATGGATCTGGTGAGATATAGAGAAAGTGCTCTGGCCTTTGAGCTATCTAATCACATGTTAATCCAACATCTGAGAGGTAAACATTTTCATTATACTGTATGGTGATTTTCTTAAAAATCTACATACAGTCTTCAAGAGAGGTAATTATTCAGGTTAAACTCCTTTTTGGTAGATAATGAGGAGAGGTCATAAAGAATGTACAGTACGTTTAAAGAAAAAAACCATCAAAACAAACACTGTCATTCTTCATGAGTTATCAGATGTTCTTAACCTTTTAACTTTTGATATCTGTTGTATGAAATGGCACTGTTGTGTGCACTTTTCGCAATATGACCAGGAAGAGTGATGTTCTTTAGATGTCCTTCTGGATTACAAAATAACTTAAATAAAAATCCAACAATAACAGTAACAAAAATGATGACAATAATAATAATAGCTAACAGTTAATATAGTGTTTATTATACGTCAGGTGACTGTTGTACAGTATTTAAGTGAATTAACTCACTTAATTCAGGAATAACCTATGAAATAGGTGCCATTGTGCCTCTTTATACAGATAAGAAAAATGAGCCACAGAGAAGGTAAGTAACTTGCAAAAGGTCACTTGCTGGTAAGTAGCAGAGCCATGATTTAAATCCAGGCAGTTTGGCTTTGTAGGCCATAGTCTTAACCCTTTTAAGCATGATGCTATTATGCTGCCTCAGTGGTAAAGGAAAGTTGATAAATGCCTGGTGGAGCTGGAATGTGACCGAAAGTGTGTGGAGGCAAGGCAGATACTACCCTCCAGCCTAGAAGGAAAAATCCTGGGACTTTTTGGCTAGAGTTATCCTAACTAATTCTGAAATCACAGAATTAAGAGAACAAAAAGAAGAAAACGCTAAGTACATGTGAAGAGGGTATCACAATGTGCTGAAAGACCAGTAACTTACATATCAAGAGAGCGATTACATATTTTTTAAAAAATGAAGCTCGAGTTCCCTGGAAAATATGTGTAGAAGCTAGTTAATGCTGAGACGGAAAAAAATGAAACTTGAGTCTTTTCTCGTATCATAACACAAATGTCTTAGAACAGCTTAGACTGGAACTGTGATTGCTAACTCTGGTTTTGTTAAACCCTAGGAGTAGCGCAGAATTTTGTTTCATAGTGTTTTCATAAATTAAACATATCATAATGATTTTTTAAGGTAGGAAGTGTAAAACTTGAGAGAGTAGGAAGTCCAGAAAAACTGGGTAAACCAGAAAGCACATTCCATAGGAGTCAAGAGAAGTTACTGGGCCTCGGTTTTCTTACCTAAAAATCAGATTTCTTGCTGCCTCTTAACTATATCACAGATAAGCACAGGATAAATTAAAGTAAAAGTAGTTTGAATTGTTTGGAAGTATTGTATAATTTAAGTTGGGTAGTTACGTCTATTTTCAAGTCTTTAAAAGTAGAAGAATTTTCATGAAAAAGAGTCTCTTCACATGTCTGCAGTGAAATATCAAAATAAATATACTAGTTTCATAGTTCATTGTTTTTAGGTAACAGTGTTTTGAATTAATCATCTTACTTTTGACAGTTTATGTGTCTGACTATAAAATGAGAGGTATTGAGCAGTCTAGAGAATTAGAAACAGATGTGGGATTGTTTCTGATAATTTAAGTAACTTTGCAGTCATTATCTGGCAGTGATGTTTATGTAATTTTCTGCTACTTTTGTATGGATGTTTCTCTTTTTCTGAGGCAGCATTGAGGGCTCTGGAAAAGGATTTGAGTTTGAATCCAATTTGATGAAATGGTATGGAATAACGTAGCCATAGAATGAAATACTATCAACCATTAAAACTGATTTTATAGTAGAATAGTTGGAAAATGTTCACAACCGAATAAGTGAAAATTTGTAGAATATTACGTATCTGATTTTTTTTTAAAGTAGATAAGTCTGGAGAGTTATATATACTAAAATGTTGACAGTTGTGGTTCTTTTTAGGAAGTGGATTAAGAGCAGGGTTTTCTTTTCTTGTTCGTAGCTCTATGGATTTTACATAAAACATGCATTATTTCTGTAATGGGGGAAAATTAAAACCGGAAGGGTAAAAGGAAGTATACCGGGACTTCCCTGGTGGTCCAGTGGTTAGGACTCCATGCTTCCACTGCAGGGGGCACGGGTTCCATCCCTGGTTAGGGGAACTAAGACTAAGATCCCACAAGCCACGCAGCGTGGCCAAAAAAAAAAAAAAAAGGAAGTATACCTATATAGCAGTGGCATCTTTGAGTGGTAGCACTTTGGTTGATATTTCTTTGTTTCTCTTTTTTATTTTTTAAATGTTTAAAAAAAATGTTCCGTATTGAGCCTATTTGTTACTTTTATAATTAAAAACTCAATAGGCTTTAATTGGTTGAATCGCTTTGCATTTTTAAAAACTTCTTTCATAATTATTAAAAAAATTAATGTGTACTCATTGTAGAGAACTGTAGAAATAAAGAAGAGTAGAAATAAGTTTAAATATCATCCATAATGTGCTGTACCTTGAATTGTCTTTGTAGGAATAATTTTTAATTTATTTAGTCCGTAATCAGTTTAATTGGGTTCAAGTCACAGCTCTGTCCCTTAAGAGTTGTGTGGCCATGGGCAGATTTCTTAACCACTCTGTGCTTTAGTTTCTCATCTGTAAAATGAGAGTAATAATAGTACCTGCCTCGTGAGAGGGTTAAACGTGTTTTACCTGTAGAACACATAAAACTGCCTGGCACATAGTAAGTACTCCATAAATGTATTCTAGCGTTATTGTGCTATACTATATATATTTGAATCATGCTTTTTAAAATTAACAGTATTATATAAGCTTTCCCCCTTTTATTATTTGCTATATTTAACAAGCTATGGTATTTTATCTTGTGAATGTACCATACTTTACTTAACCATTCTCCTCTCACTGGACAGTATCACCAAACTAAAGCTTCTGTTAGTTTCAGTCAACAAAATTTTTTTAATAAAGTTTAAAATTTTGAGGGCTAATTTACATTTATTTGACCCTTAATTGTAACAGTAGGCAGTACTAATTCTTTTTTTTTTTTTAACATCTTTGTTGGAGTGGCAGTACTAATTCTTAATCGGAACCACCCATCTGGAAGAAAGAATCTTGTGTATGTGAAAACTTGTTTATAGCAAACACCCTGAATTAATTACAGTTATAACTAAAACAAAAATCAGAGCACTGTGTTGTATTTTATACAGAAAAATTGTAGAATAGGAAAATATTGTTTTAGTCTCAGGTCATTTTAAAATGTAAATGAAATTTTATTTCCCACAGCTGGTTGGTAAAGGCTTTTTCCTGGTTCAGACAAAGGAGGTGTCAATGAAAGCTGAAGATGCTCAAAGGGTTTTTCGGGAAAAAGCACCTGACTTCCTTCCTCTTCTGAACAAAGGTACCTTCTGGATGATTGGTATACTTTTGTGGTTTTTCCCTTGACCTGTTGATTTGATTTACTCTTGCCTTTAGTATTTCTCTTACATTGTCTTCTCTTTGTCATTTGTTTTATGTTTTTCCTATTACTATTCAGAAATGTCAAAATTTCACATCATTCGAAAAGCCATATGTAATTACCTAGAAATTAGGCATTAGGTTTCTTTTTCCCTGTTCTATCATCTTCGTTCTTGAAAGTCACATTTTATTATTATGTATTTTATTATTTTAAATTATTATTTTATTATTATTATTGTACTATAGTGAGTGACCATTTCCTTCTCCCTGCCCAGAGTTACAAAGCACTTGATAAGGATTCTTTCTGCCTTCTTCAGTGTGCTTTGACCGTACTGGAAAAGGAATAAGAAATATAAATAAAACAGTATACTATTCTGTGTATTTAACACGATCTGATTAAGTTGTCAGATACCGGAAATATGTCTACAAACAGAGGAACTAGAGTTCCTGTGCCCTCCTGAAGTGTTGCTATTTGCCTCTATGTATTCTAGAAGACAGAGTACCGTTCATCTATTAGGGCAGGGACATTGTTTGCTCTAGGCTCATCAGGCTTTTCTTGACCGGCCTGAGCAAATATATATGGTAATAGGTAATGCTGATTGGATATACCCTAGAAAGAGGGCACATCTGCATTTACATGCTCTTTATGTATAAATAAGTTGTAATAAACTGCAAAAACCTGTATGAAAATATTGGAGGATTGTTAGGATAACTTTAATAACTAATGCTGGGTGCGATTTGGCCCTTAAGTATTAATGCGGTATTTCATATACTTTAGTGGTTACTCTAGTAGTACCAAGGACTGGCTCCAACCAGTGCATGAATCTATCCCAGATCATATATAGGAAATTATGACCCGGCTCCTTTGATGCAGCCATTTTGATATGGGAAAATTTGATGGAACCTTGGAAACAAATCTTTAAACTCTCAGCAGCTTTCAGAAATTGAATTAAGTAATAAGTGTGTGTAATAGACATCCTAAAGTGTGAGGATTAGGGATGAAGTGAGCATATGAGTAGGCCTAAATTAATGATTTATATACTTGTGTAATGTTAGTGAAGCGGTTTCGCAGAATTGCTCCAACCCAGCCATAATATGTGTTTAAGTCACATAACATTCCACATGGAAGAAATAAAATGTTCTGTTCCTGCAAAAAGTAGAACCAAAACCAATGGACAGATGTTATAGGAGTTTCAGCAAATAAGTATCATATAAACAGCTTTTAAAACCAGAGATGTCCATAGGAAGTGGTCACAGACTAATGAAGTCATGTCAAAAGGTCACAGGAGCCAGCTTGAAGGAGTCTCAAGAAGTTTCCACTGGCCAAATTTGGGACAATTTGAGCATCAAAAACAATAATGAAGGGAATTGATTAAACAACAATAGAAATCCATGCATCCATAGTGATAATAAAAAAGAGGGGAGAGGAAATTGGCACTGAACTATGGACCAGCGTGCCCAGTCTGCTTGGAATCAACCTAACTATATGGTCTACACGGATATCATGAATGACTGCTAGACATTCCCATGATCTAGAAGCTTCCTATCCTCTATTAAAAGAGGCACTCTTCCATTAGCTTGAAATGACCCTTTCTCCAGGACCCCAAATTGGCTCACAGTAATAATCAGTTTCTCACCTAAGTAGTCACAAATCTTCTGTTTAAAATTTGTTTTTATAATCTGAGAAATATCTCCATAAAACTCATCAGCCCATGCTTGTTATCTAATTTGAAAAATCAACAGTATTTAATGTATTCAGTTAATAAATGTGTATTAAGCACCAAAAAAGGGGGGGTGGGGGGGAGAGGGAATAAGGAAAGCTCTTCTGCTCTTTATAGAATACTCTGAGCTAATAAACGTAGAAGGAATGATAGACTTCAGAAATCACCATTTTCTAACCCCCGATGTAATAATTAATTCAGACAAAGGTTATCAGTGGATGCTAAAACTATTGGGGTAAAAGTTGATAAAAAGTAGGATACTTATACATTCTAATTCAAATGGGAAGTGTACCTTTAGAGCAGAGATTTGATGATCATCACACTAACCCAGTGATCAAACTTAGCATCACTGATGGCAGGGCAGCCTGACATTGTATTTCTCCTAATGTGATGCATTGAGAAATACACATCATCATCTATGAAGTATTCTTGCCAAAAATATTTTACCTGAATCTAATCGAGCCAAGACTTAATTTCTGGTTTATAGGAAAGAAAGGAAATCTGGAGACATGTTAAATGACACCATGAGGAAACTGAAACAAATTAAAAATAGAAGACATTTTACAAGATAACTGGCTAGGACTCTTCAGACAATGTCCTGGAAAACAGAAACAATGGGGGACTGTTCTGGATTAAAAGAAACCTAACAATTAAATGCAAGGAATGAACCTTAATTGGATTTTGGATTAGGGTGGGGTGAACGATAAAGCTGTAAAAGTCATTTTGGGGACAACTGGGGAAGTTTGAGGATGATATTTTGGAATTATTGTTGTATCCTTAAGTATGATAGTGGTACTGTGGTTACATAGGAGATGCATGCTGAAGTGTTATGATGTCTGCTATTTTCAAATGGCTCAGCAAAACAAAAAAGTGTGTGTGTTTGTGCATGTCTGTGTGTGCATGTGTGTGTATGTGTATAGTGTGTGGCAAAGCAAACGTGGCCAAATGTTAACATTTGATGGGTGTAAGTGAAGAGCAAATGGATGTTTGTTATTCTTTCAACTTTTCTATAATGTTTGGAATTTTTCAGAAGAAAAGTTGGGGAAAAATTTTAAGCTGCCCAATAGTGCATTGATTGATGTAGAATAATGAGCAGGCTGTCTGTGGAGATATTCCAGCAGGTGTTGGATGGATTGGGTCCTTATGTAAAAGTGGCCATCAGTCATTCTGAGGAGAGTTTCTCAGCCTCAGCACTGTTGACATTTTGGATAATTCTTTGCTGTGGTGGGCTGTCCTGTACATTATAGGATGTTTAGCAGCATCTCTGGCCTCTACTGACTAGGTACCAATAGCACACTGCCCCAATTATGGCAACCCAAAGTGTTTCCAGACATTGCGAAATGCCCCGTGGGGGACAAAATTGCTCCCAGTTGCAAACCACTGTTCTTAGCAGGGGGATGGACTTATTCTTTTGAAAATTCACTTTTATTTCAAATAGTTTATACTTTAGAGTCTGTAAGTTTTCCTCTTCTGTTAAAGTCGTCATAATTATTTCCTTTCAATTAATGAAGCTATTTGACAGCCTAATGAGAGAATTCATTGTGTTTTTCATCTTGAGAATCCAAATCTGACTGATTCTCAGAACCGTCTGGGGTGCTGTTAAAGATTTAAATTTCCACCTCCCACCCCAGAAAGACTGATTCAAATATCTCTGAGATATTCCCTTGGAATCTGCATTTTAAAAAGTTCCCCAGATGGTTCTGATGATTAGTCAGATTTGGGTTCCTTTGTTTTAGAGGGTCATTCATTCATTTATTCAACAAACATAGATGAGATCTGAGAAGTAGTAAAGGAGGAATCAGATTACATAGGGCCTTGTAGGCCACTGTAGAGACTGTGGCTTCTAGTTTGAGTGAGATGAGAATCTAGTAGACATTTTTGTTTTAAAATAAACTCTTTATATTGGAATAATTTTAGATTTTCAGAAAAATTGCAAAGGTAGTACAGAGAGTTTTGAAACTCACCTTCCTCTTATGTTAACATAAGCATGATAACATTTGTTGAAACTAAGAAATTTACATGGGTAAAATACTATTTACTCAAACTATAAACTTTATTCAAATTTCACTGGTTTTTTTTCACTTATGTCCTTTTTCTGTTCCAGAATTCAATCCAAGATCCCACATTGCATTTAGTCATTATGTCTCCTTAATCTCTTCTAATCTGTGACAGTTCCTTAGTCTTTCCTTGTTTTTCATAACCTTGAAATATTCGAGCAGTATTGGTAAGTTATTTTGTAGAATGTCCCTCAGTTTGCGTTTGTCTGGTGTTTTCTCTGGTTAGACTGGGGTTATGGGTTTTGGAGAAGAGGTGAAGTGCCCTTCTCATCACGTCACATCACATCACATCATAGGGCACATGATAGCAACATGACTTAATGCTGGTGATGTTGACCTTAGTGACTTGGTTCAGGTGGTATCTGCCAGGTTTCTTGTACACTGTAAAGTTCCTCTTTTCCCCTTTCTATACTCTTTGGAAGTTCTTTCTATGATCTTTGGAAGTTGAGTCACTAAGACCAGTCTACACTCAAGGAGAGGGAATTAAGCTCCACCTCCTAGAGAGGGGAGTATCTATATACATTATTTGGAATTCTGTAAGAAAGATTTGTCCCTTCTCTCCCATTTATTTATTCAGTCATTTATGTCTATCAGTAGGGACTCATAGATACATATTTTATTCTTTGGGTTATAGTCCAATACTATCAAATTGTTCCAGTTTTAGCCTTTGGGAGCTCTTTTAGGTTAGTTCCTCTGTCTCTTTGACATGCCTTTTATTTCTTTTTCTTGCATTATTATGTTGGCTAGGACTTCCACTATTATGCTGTGTAGAATAGTGAGAAGAGGACATCCTTGCCCTGTTTCTGATCTCAGGGTGAAAGTGTTCAGTCTCACCATTAAGAATGATGGTAGTTGTAGATTTTTCATACATATCTTTTATTAGACTGAGGGAGTTTCATTCTATTCATGGTTTGTTGAGGGTTTTTTTGGCTGTGTCAGTTCTTAGTTGCAGCACGTGGGATCTTTTCATTGCAGTGCACGGGCTCTTCATTGCAGCGCAAGGGCTTCTCTCTAGTTGTGGCGTGTGGGCTCCAGAGCATGCAGGCTCAGTAGTTGCGGCATGCAGGCTCTCTAGTTGTGGCACGCAGGCTCAGTAGTTGTGGCACTCGGGCTTAGTTGCCCTGCAGCATGTGGGATCTTAGTTCCCCGACCAGGGGTTGAACCCGCATCCCTTGCATTGAAAGGTGGATTCTTAACCACTGGACCACCAGGGAAGTCCCTGTTGAGTTTTTATCACACATGATGTTGAATTTTGTTGAATGCCTTTTCTGTATTTATTGAGATGATCATGTTTTTTTATTATTGAGTCATTTAATCTGGTGAGTGACTTTTGTTAATTTTGAATGTTGAACCAACCTTGTATTCCTGAGATGCACCCCGTTGATCATGATGTTTTATCCCTTTAATATATTGCTGGATTCAATTTGCTAATATTTTATTGTAGATTTTTACATCTTTGTCCATGAAGCGTATTGGTTTGTGGTTTTCTTTTCCTGTAGTATCTTTCTCTGGCTTTGATATTAGTGTAATGCTGGCCTCATAAAATGAGTTGAGAAGTATCCTTCTTCTTCTGTGATCTTGGAGAGATTATAGAGAATTAGTATCATTTCTTCCTTAAATGTCTGGTAGAATTTGCCAGTGAAACCCATCTGGGCCTGAAGACTTGGGGGGAAGATTTTTAGCCATACACTTTATTTATTTATTACATAGAGAGCTCTTCAAGATATATTTGTCTTCTTGGGTGAATTTTGATAGTTTTTGTCTTTTGGGGAATTGTTTCATTTCATCTGAGTTATCAAATTTATAGGTGTAGAGTTTATAGTATTTCATTATTATTAATGTATGTAGGATCAGTAGTGATGTCCTTCTTATACTCCTGTTGGTGACTTGAGGCCTCTCCCTCTCCCATTGGCCTCGATAGAGGTTTATCACTTTATTGATAATTTCAAAGAAGCAGCTTTTTATTTTATTGATTTTCTCTATTGTTTTTCTCTTTTCAGTTTCATTGGTTTCTGCTCTAATATTTATTTCCTTCCTTTCATTTGCTTTAGGTTTAATTTGCTCTTCTTTCTCTAGTTTCTTAAGATTTAAGTTTGGGTTACTGATTTCTTCTTTTCTAATAGAGTGATTCTCGTTACTCACAGTAAGTCTGTTCTATAAAGTTGCTGTGAACACTGAATCAGTGAGTACTGAATTGCTACTCCTAGGAGAAATGCAGGGCTAGGTTCCTGCAAGTCTCTGGTCACAACATTTCTTTCAACCAATCAGTATAACCTTGTTGTATGTGTGTTTCTGCTTAAAGACACCTCATTTAGTATATGTTTTTGATTCATTAACATTGAACTCACAGCCAGCAGCACTGTAACTTGTGCCTGAATGAAGCTTATCTAACAGACATTTTCTTTGTAAGGCACATCACAGGTTTCCTAAGCTTAGGAACATTAGACTGTACTTGAGCACTACATTTGAAGGCCATTTTAAACACTGATATTACCAGCAAAAAGTATAAAAATGTGGCACTAGATGGACTGTGAAAAGGCCACTTGTTTACAGAATGAATGCTGAAACAAGAAGGCAGAGCATCACTTTGTTCAAATTTACCTGGAAACATGCATGTCAGGCAGCTCATATTTTTTGCCACTTTGTGTGTGTCCATGAATGACCATGAAAAGACAAGTATTGATTTTGAGTAAAATATTTTACCTATTTGGTAAAATAAATTTTACCAAGTAAGCAATTACCAAATAAGGAATCCACAAATAATGAGGATTGACTGTATATGTATTTTGTGTTAGAAATTTTCCTTTAAGTGCTGCTTTAGCTGCATTCTGCCAATTTTGATATGATGTATTTTCATTTAATTCAGGGTTTGGCAAAGTATGGCCTACTGTACATTTTTTAAATGAAGTTTTATCAGAGCATAGCCACACTCATTCTTTTATTTATTATGTTTTGCTGCTATTGCACTGTAACAGCAGAGATGATTAGTTGTGACAGACATTGTATGGCTCACTAAGCCTAAAATATTTCCCATCTGGCCCTTTACAGAAAAAGTGTGCTGACCCCTGATGTAGTAGTTTCCCTTGAGACTTTTCACTTGATCCATGGATAATTTAGAAGTATAATGTTTAATTTCCAAACATTTGGGAGATTGTCCAGATGTGTTTCTATTACTGATTTCTAGATTAATGCTGTTATGGTCTGAAAACTCACATTGTATTATTTCTATTTTCTTTAATAAGTTAAGGCTTGTTTTCTGGAACAGAATATAGTCTATCTTGGTGAATAATCTATGTGCAGGTGAGAAGAATATATAATCTGCTTTTGTTTGCTGAAATGTTCTATAAATGTCCACTAGGTCGGTTTGGTTGATAGCGCTATTCAGGTCATCTATATCCTTACTGATTTTCTGCCTACTTGCTCTATGAATTAAAGAGAGGAGTGTCAAAGTCTTCAACTGTAATTGTAGATTCGTCTATTTCTTTTTTCAGACTCTATCAGATTTTGCCTTGTGAATTTGGAAACTCTGTCGTTAGGTGCATACACATCTAGGATTATGTCTTCTTGAAGAATCCTTTATTATTATGTAATGTCCCTCTTTGTCTCTGATAATCTTCCTTGTTCTGAAATCTGCTTTGTCTGAAATACAGCTACTCCAGCTTTTGTTTGGTTGTTAGTGTTTCATCATAAAGCTTTATCCCTTTTCTTTTAACTTATCAAAGTCTGTGTATCTAAAGTGAATTTTTTGTAGACAGCATATAGTTGGTTCTTGCTTTTCAATCCAATTTGACAGTCTCTGTCTTTTTTTTTTTTTTTTTTTTGGCTGCCTTGGGTCTTCGTTGCTGCCCCCGAGCTTTCTCTAGTTGCAGTGAGCAGGGGCTACTCGTCGTTGCGGTGCACGGGCTTCTCATTGCAGTGGCTTCTCTTGTTGCCGAGCATGGGCTCTAGGCACGTGGGCTTCAGTAGTTGTGGCTCGCAGGCTCAGTAGTTGTGGCTTGTGGGCTCTAGAGCGCAGGCTCAGTAGTTGTGGCGCACGGGCTTAGTTGCTCCGCGGCACGTGGGATCTTCCCGGACCAGGGCTCGAACCCGTATCCCCTGCATTGGTAGGCGGATTCTTAACCACTGCACCACCAGGGAAGTCTGTCTTTAACTGGTGTGTTTGCACCATTCATATTGAAAGGGATTGATATCGTTGGATCAATATCTACGATCTTGCTAGCTGCTTTCTGTTCCATTTGTTCTTTGTTTTTTGTTACCTCTTTTTCTGTTTAATTGGGTATTTTTTAATGATTCCATTTTACCTCCCCTAGTGACTTATTATTTATACCTCTTTTCCTAAATCTTATTTAATGGTCACCTTTGATTTTACAGTATACATATTTAAATAATTTGAGTCCACCTTATAATAATATTATACCACATCACCTGTAGTATATAAGGACCTAAGAACATCATATTCTCAAATCTTCCTTCCCATCCTTGTGTCACTGTTATATATTTTACTATTACATATGCTGTAAACACCTAATGCATTGTTCACATTATTACTTTAAACTGTCAGTTATTTTTAGAACAATTAAAAATAAGAAAAATATAGACATATTACTGGAGGTTTTAGAGCATATGAATGCCATGGTCCCTTTAAAATGTAGCTTTTATCATTCTGGTTACTCTGAGGGGAGAAACAGAGAGACCAGCTGGGAGGCTGTTGCTGTAACCTAATTGAGATGTGACAGTGACTTGTTCCAAGGTCATGTTAAATAACACAGAAGAGTTCATTAGATAGGATATCCAGAAATCTTTTTTGTTTACTTCGAAGTCTCACAACTTTTTCATGACAATTCAAATATTTAGATTTAAAGCTACTGCAAGCTATTTGATAAGACAGTCACATTAAAACAGTAAAAAGGGGCTTCCCTGGTGGCGCAGTGGTTGAGAATCTGCCTGCCAATGCAGGGGACACGGGCTCGAGCCCTGGTCTGGGAAGATCCCACATGCCACGGAGCGACTAGGCCCGTGAGCCACAACGACTGAGCCTGCGCGTCTGGAGCCTGTGCTCCGCAACAAGAGAGGCCACAGCAGTGAGAGGCCGGCGCATCGCGATGAAGAGTGGCCCCCGCTTGCCACAACTAGAGAAAGCCCTCACAGAAACGAAGACCCAACATAGCCAAAAATAAATAAATAAATAAAAATTTAAAAAAAAAAAAAAAAACAGTAAAAACATGACCAGTGATCTTGTTGACCTCATAATTCAGTTTGAAATAGTCACTTGAAGTAATCACTTTGAAGTAATTGTAGTCCTCATCATTAGATAGAGAGACAAATAGAACTGCTTAAAAAGCGCATTGTTGGTGGTGTAGTTTTTTTTAAATTTAGGGTCCACACATGTTAATCAAAACTGCTGCACTTGTCCGCCTTTTCTGTTGATGTTTCTTTGCTGGCAAATTAAGTCACTTATTGGAAGTTCTTCATATCCTATTCAAAGGATAGCAACCAAGTTACATACTTGGGTAATTCTACCAAAATTGTATTTCTGAATTCTAGATTATATTGTCTTTGTAGAATACAGGAACTTTCAGTAATAAATGTCTGACTTTAAAAGATATATCTACTGTATTTCTTTTAGTGATCCTGAATAAAAGCATATTCCATTCTACCTTAATTCAAACTTTCTACTCTCTGCAAAACTGGAAACCCTACATTATCAAATTTTTCTTTTTAGTTCAATATTTTTTCGGTTTGAAATGCTTTTTAAACTCTTTTTTGCAAATTTCCAAATGTACTGTTTCTACTCAGAAGCAGCTTCCAATGACCCCATGTGTACCCATCCCCCAGTTTTATCAACCTTTTGCCATACTTTAAAAAATAATCTATATATTCTCCTTTTTGCTGAAATATTTTAATCAAATTTTGATATGTCTTGTCATTTCATCCCTAAATATTTCAGTATGTGTCTTAAACAAAGTGAAATTAAAAATGAATGTTTTCTAGTAACAGTTTTATTAAGATATATTTTATATACCATAAGATTTATACCATAACAATTTGACAGCTACACAAATGTTTTCTTAAGTGGGGTGTATTATCACGTCTAACATGATTAACAATGTCTTAATATCATCAACTAATTAGTCCATGTTCAAATTTCCCTAATTGTCTAAAAACATTCTTTATGTATTTTTACAGTTAATTTGATCCAGATCTAAAACTGGCCCACTCACTCACTGTATGTGGTTGTTTTGTATCTTATATCGCTCTTAACCAGAAACAGGTGTTCCATCCTTCCCTGTTTGTTTCGTGCATTCGTCTTGTAAAAGAAATGTGGTCAGTTGTCCTGTAGTACGCATGGGTTTGTTTAATTTGTTCCTCTATAGTTCTTGTAGATTAGAAGTTAAATCAAAGCCTTGTTTACACTCAGGTTTAGTTTTTTGGGGGGAATATTTCACAGGTGGTACTATTTCCTATAATGAGAAGGCACATAATATTTGATTGTTGTACTTCTAGTGATGCCAATATTGTTAGGCTCAGGTGGTGACAGTCTTTTTATTGTAGAGTTTCCTGTCAGTCTTCCCTATGGGATGCTAAAGCCATTGATGATTGTTGCCTGATCCAGTTATTTTATTAGGAGTTTCAAAATGATCATTTTCTAATTGTGTCATTACTTCTGCATTTATTAATGGATGTTAACAGAACTTCTCCTCGTACGCTGAGCTGTTTGGCTAACTTGAAATATGCTTCATATCAGAAAAGCAGAGTAAATAAAGGAGAAATAATTAAGCATCGATTTTCAGAGTAAAAAGTCGGTGCCCGAGCAACCTATAGTGGTGTCCAGTGAATTTTGTTTGTTTGTGTCTTTTCTGAATATCATTATGAGCTCATGACTTTATATATTCAGTATGTTTTGATAAATTGCAGGCATTATTCCTTCTGATCTCACCATGTCTCATCTTTGGTCATTAGGAGCCTCTTCAAGCTGGCTCCTGTATCCTTTTGATAAAACCCTATTGGCCTTTGATAGCCTCATTGCTTTTTGGCTCAACATGATATTCGAGGTTGATCTTACCCATTTCTTGCCCCAGACATAGAATCATCCATTTTTCTGAGAAAATATTCCCCAGTTACCTTCTTTTCTTTACTCAGTACCCATCTTGATCTATATACTGTGATACTGCAAAACTCATACTTAAACTTGTTCTCTGTATCTAATTGTACAGTCGACTGTGATATATCCTGCCTTTTCTATATTTGTTGTCTGTATTAAATCACAAGCCTTTTCTCTCCTTCTTGTGCCTTGTTCTGTGGCACATGACTACATTCACCTTAGTATTTCATTCCTTAATACTTCATTTTTCTCTCTTGCTCCATATTGTTGAATAGATTTATGTCTTTTTTTTGAATTTTAGAATTTTATTTTATTTATTATTTTATACAGCAGGTTCTTATTAGTCATCAGTTTTATACAGATCAGTGTATACATGTCAATACCAATCGCCCAATTCATCACACCAGCACCACCACCACCCCGCCGCTTTCCCCCCTTGGTGTCCATACGTTTCTTCTCCACATCTGTGTCTCAATTTCTGCCCCGCAAACTGGTTCATCTGTACCATTTTTCTAGGTTCCATATGTATGCGTTAATATACGATATTTGTTTTTCTCTTTCTGACTTACTTCCCTCTGTATGACAGTCTCTAGATCCATCCATGTCTCAACAAATGACTCAATTTCGTTCCTTTTTATGGCTGAGTAATATTCCATTGTATATATGTACCACATCTTCTTTATCCATTCATCTGTCGATGGGCATTTAGGTTGCTTCCATGTCCTGGCTATTGTAAATAGAGCTGCAACGAACATTTTGGTACATGACTCTTTTTGAATTATGGTTTTCTCAGGGTATATGCCCAGTAGTGGGATTGCTGGGTCGTAGTTCTATTTTTAGTTTTTTAACGAACCTCCGTACCATTCTCCATAGTGGCTGTATCCATTTACATTCCCACCAACAGTGCAAGAGGGTTCCCTTTTCTCCACACCCTCTCCAGCATTTGTTGTTTGTAGATTTTCTGATGATGCCCATTCTACCTGGTGTGAGGTGGTACCTCATTGTAGTTTTGATTTGCGTTTCTCTAATGATTAATGATGTTGAGCATTCTTTCATGTGTCTGTTGGCAATCTGTATATCTTCTTTGGAGAAATGTCTATTTAGGTCTTCTGCCCATTTTTGGATTGGGTTGTTTGTTTTTTTGATATTGAGCTGCATGAGCTGTTTATATATTTTGGAGATTAAGCCTTTGTCCGTTGATTCGTTTGCAAATATTTTCTCCCATTCTGAGGGTTGTCTTTTCATCTTGTTTATGGTTTCCTTTGCTGTGCAAAAGCTTTGGAGTTTCATTAGGTCCCATTTGTTTATTTTTGTTTTTATTTCCATTACTCTAGGAGGTGGATCAAAAAAGATCTTGCTGTGATTTATGTCAAAGAGTGTTCTGCCTATGTTTTCCTCTAAGTGTTTTATAGTGTCTGGTCTTACGTTTAGGTCTCTAATCCATTTTGAGTTTATTTTTGTGTATGGTGTTAGGGAGTGTTCTAATTTCATTCTTCTACGTGTAGCTGTCCAGTTTTCCCAGCACCACTTACTGAAGAGACTGTCTTTTCTCCATTGTATATCCTTGCCTCCTTTGTCATAGATTAGTTGACCATAGGTGTGTGGGTTTGTCTCTGGGCTTTCTATCTTGTTCCATTGATCTATGTTTCTGTTTTTGTGCCAGTACTATATTGTCTTGATTACTGTAGCTTTGTAGTATAGTCTGAAGTCAGGGAGTCTGATTCCTCCAGCTCCATTTTCTCCCTCAAGACTGCTTTGGCTATTCGGGGTCTTTTGTGTCTCCATACAGATTTTAAGATTTTTTGTTCTAGTTCCGAAAAAAATGCCATTGATAATTTGATAGGGATTGCATTGAATCTGTAGATTGCTTTGGGTAGTATACTCATTTTCACAATATTGATTCTTCCATCCAAGAACATGGTATATCTCTCCATCTGTTGGTATCATCTTTAATTTCTTTCATCAGTGTCTTATAGTTTTCTGCATACAGGTCTTTTGTCTCCCTAGGTAGGTTTATTCCTAGGTATTTTATTCTTTTTGTTGCAGTGGTAAAGGGGAGTGTTTCCTTAATTTCTCTTTCAGATTTTTCATCATTAGTGTATAGGAATGTGAGAGATTTCTGTGCATTAATTTTGTATCCTGCTACTTTACCAAATTCATTGATTAGCTCTAGTAGTTTTCTGGTGGCATCTTTAGGATTCTCTATGTATAGTATCATGTCATCTGCAAACAGTAACAGCTTTACTTCTTCTTTTCCTATTTGTATTCCTTTTATTTCTTTTTCTTCTCTGATTGCTGTGGCTAGGACTTCCAAAACTATGTTGAATAATAGTGGTGAGAGTGGGCAACCTTGTCTTGTTCCTGATCTTAGAGGAAATGCTTTCAGTTTTTCACCATTGACAATGATGTTTGCTGTGGGTTTGTCGTATATGGCCTTTATTGTGTTGAGGTAGGTTCCCTCTATGCCCACTTTCTGGAGAGTTTTTATCAGAAATGGGTGTTGAATTTTGTCAAAAGCTTTTTCTGCATCTATTGAGATGATCATATGGTTTTTATTCTTCCATTTGTTAATATGGTGTACATTGATTGATTTGCATATATTGCGTATACTGAAGAATCCTTGCATCCCTGGGATAAATCCCACTTGATCATGGTGTATGATCCTTTTAATGTGTTGTTGGATTCTGTTTGCTAGTATTTTGTTGAGAATTTTTGCATCTATATTCATCAGTGATATTGGTCTGTAATTTTCTCCTTTTGTAGTATCTTTGTCTGGTTTTGGTATCAGGGTGATGGTGGCCTCATAGAATGAGTTTCGGAGTGTTCCTTCCTCCTCAATTTTTTGGAAGAGTTTGAGAAGGATGGGTGTTAGCTCTTCTCTAAATGTTTGATAGAATTCACCTGTGAAGCCGTCTGGTCCTGGACTTTTGTTTGTTGGAAGAGTTTTAATCACAGTTTCAATTTCATTACTTGTGATTGGTCTGTTCATATTTTCTATTTCTTCCTGGTTCAGTCTTGGAAGATTATACCTTTCTAAGAATGTGTCCATGTCTTCCAGGTTGTCCATTTTATTGGCATAGAGTTGCTTGTAGTAGTCTCTTAGGATGCTTTGTATTTCTGCGGTGTCTGTTGTAACTTCCTGTTTTTCATTTGTAATTTTATTGATTTGAGTCCTCTCCCTCTTTTTCTTCATGAGTCTGGTTAATGGTTTATCAGTTTTGTTTATCTTCTCAAAGAACCAGCTTTTAGTTTTATTGATGTTTGCTATTGTTTTCTTTGTCTCTATTTCATTTATTTCTGCTCTGATCTTTATGATTTCTTTTCTTCTGCTAACTTTGGGTTTTGTTTGTTCTTCTTTCTCTAGTTCCTTTAGGTGTAAGGTTAGATTGTTTATTTGAGATTTTTCTTGTTTCTTGAGGTAGGCTTGTATTGCTATAAACTTCCCTCTTAGAGCTGCTTTTGTTGCATCCCATAGGTTTTGGATCGTCGTGTTTTCGTTGTCATTTATCTCTAGGTATTTTTTGATTTCCTCGTTGATTTCTTCAGTGATCTCTTGGTTATTTAGTAACGTATTGTTTAGCCTCCATGTGTTTGTGTTTTTTACTTTTTTTCCCTGTAATTCATTTCTAATCTCATAGCGTTGTGGTCAGAAAAGATGCTTGATATGATTTCACTTTTCTTAAATTTACTGAGGCTTGATTTGTGACCCAGGATGTGATCTATCCTGGAGAATGTTCCATGCGGACCTGAGAAGAAAGTGTAATCTGCTGTTTTTGGATGGAATGTCCTACAAATATCAATTAAATCTATCTGGTCTATTGTTTCATTTAAAGCTTCTGTTTCCTTATTTATTTTCATTTTGGATGATCTGTCCTTTGGTGTAAGTGAGGTGTTAAAGTCCCCCACTATTATTGTGTTACTGTTGATTTCCTCTTTTACAGCTGTTAGCAGTTGCTTTAGGTGTTGAGGTGCTCCCATGTTGGGTGCATATATACTTATAATTGTTATATCTTCTTCTTGGATTAATCCCTTGATCATTATGTAGTGTCCTTCTTTTGTCTGTTGTAATAGTCTTTGTTTAAAAGTCTATTTTGTCTGATATGAGAATTGCTACTCCAGCTTTCTTTTGATTTCCATTTGCATGGAATATCTTTTTCCATCCCCTCACTTTTAGTATGTATGTGTCTCTAGGTCTGAAGTGGGTCCCTTGTAGACAGCATATATATGGGTCTTGTTTTTGTATCCATTCAGCAAGCCTGTGTCTTTTGGTTGGAGCATTTAATCCATTCACGTTTAAGGTAATTATCGATATGTATGTTCCTATGACCATTTTCTTAATTGTTATGGGTTTGTTTTTGTAGGTCCTTTTCTTCTCTTGTGTTTCCCACTTAGAGAAGTTCCTTTAGCATTTGTTGTAGAGTGGGTTTGGTGGTGCTGAATTCTCTTAGCTTTTGCTTGTCTGTAAAGCTTTTGATTTCTCCATCGAATCTGAATGAGATCCTTGCTGGGTAGAGTAATCTTGGTTGTAGGTTCTCCTCTTTCATCACTTTAAGTATATCATGTCACTCCCTTCTGGCTTGTAGAGTTTCTGCTGAGAAATCAGCTGTTAACCTTATGGGAGTTCCCTTGTATGTTATTTGTCGTTTTTCCCTTGCTGCTTTCAATAATTTGTCTTTAATTTTTGCCAATTTGATTACTGTGTGTCTTGGTGTGTTTCTCCTCGGGTTTATCCTGCCTGGGACTCTCTGTGCTTCCTGGACTTGGGTGGCTTTTTCCTTTCCCATGTTAGGGAAGTTTTCGACTATAATCTCTTCAAATATTTTCTCGGGTCCTTTCTCTCTCTCTTCTCCTTCTGGGACCCCTATAATGCGAATGTTGTTGCGTTTCATGTTGTCCCAGAGGTCTCTTAGGCTGTCTTCATTTGTTTTCATTCTTTTTTCTTTATTCTGTTCTGCGGCAGTGAGTTCAACCATTCTGTCTTCCAGGTCACTTATCCGTTCTTCTGCCTCAGTTTTTCTGCTATTGATTCCTTCTAGTGTAGTTTTCTTTTCAGTTATTGTATTGTTCATCTGTGTTTGTTTGTTCTTTAATTCTTCTAGGTCTTTGTTAATCATTTCTTGCATCTTCTCAATCTTTGCCTCCATTCTTTTCCCGAGGTCCTGTATCATCTTCATTATCGTTATTCTGAATTCTTTTTCTGGAAGGTTGCCTATCTCCACTTCATTTAGTTGTTTTTCTGGGGTTTTATTGTGTTCCTTCATCTGGTACATAGCTCTCTGCCTTTTCTCCTTGTCTATCTTTCTGTGAATGTTGTTTTCGTTCCACAGGCTGCAGGATTCTGGATTTATGTCTTTTGTAAGAAATTTGTAATTTCCTGGAGGTCAGGACTTCTCCATTACTGAAGGAGATAAAAAGCAAATCTATTAGGAATATAGTGATAGTGGAAAAAATTTTAATTGAATTGAAAGGCTTGTTTTGTTTGGTTCACTTACAACCATGTTTGCCAACAGTTTGACAACAGTAGTTCCAATGCTACATTTAAATCCAGGCCAAACTGAATCACGAATCTTTGTACCAGAATTTAAAGTACAGGTGGTTTAAAAGTAATCAAATTAAGTATGGGAAAGGAGGCACAAATATTCTATTCGGAGAATTAAAAAATAAAAACTTGGTCGTTGGTTCTAGAATATAATATTATGGCACATTCAAGAAAAATACTTTCAGATGGTCATTACTTTTGGTGCCTGGCCTCAATTCCTACTTGGCTAAGCTTCATTATTGGTGGCCCAGAACTTGGCTGGTAAGTAGGAGAGTTGGAAGCAAGACTAGCTGCCTAGCAAAATGATTTGAATAGCTTCTGATCTTATTTGTCATTTTATCAACTATTTTTTGTAGTTTTTATGGTTTTCGTAGAAGTATGAAAACCAGAAAAGCCAGACTGTTTACAACACTTAAAAGTGTGACACTAGTCCTATAATGGCACTGAAGCTACTTGTCATGTGATGAGACTCTATGTTAATTTGTTTTATGATTAGAGTAGGAAGTAGCTGAAGTGACGTGTCCCATCTGTCTATTCCCTTCTTTCTTTTCTCTTACCCCCAAAGAAGAGGCTGAAGATTCTTCAGGGAAGAATAAAAAGATTAATTTGAGAATAGATTTATATTCACGTTAAGACAACACTTCTTGGGTTTGCTTATAGGTCCTGTTATTGCCTTGGAGTTCAATGGAGATGGCGCTGTAGAAGGATGTCAACTTATTGTCAATGAGATATTCAGTGGGACCAAGGTACAAGATTTTATTGACTATATTTCATTCAGACCTTTCCTTTCCTTTCCTTTTCCTTACAATTAAATAGTATTTTCAGCACATCATGATTTTTAGAATTTATGGTAAATAATTGGGAGCTAAGCTTTGGTTTTTCCTTGCCAAACTAAAATTTTAATAGCTTAAAAATTTACAAAGTAAGTATCTACTTATTAAAAACCTTCAATAATACATGTTTCTAAAGTAAAATATCTCACCAAATGTCTCTTCAAGTTCTTCTTTTTTTAAAAGTAGTGGTATGTTGAAAATGTTATATTTTTAAGATTGTATACTTTAGATGGACAATCCTATTGACCAGTGTTCATTTTCATTTGCTTCAGTAATACTTGATCAAAACTTGAACTTGAGCTATATCTAGAAATCACTACATGTAGGTATTTTCTAGATATGGTTGATGAGGTTGCTGTATCTGAAAATTTCAAACTTAAACAACTTAATATAGCTTAAAAACCAAATATATAAGAGGACTAAATGAGTATATATAACTGGGTTTTTTTGATAAGTATCTGAGAGGAAATTTTTGATTTTGTAGTCTGATTTGGCTTATGGTCCCTTGAATTTGCATAATTTAAAGTACTTTGTTTTTTGTCTCATTTTATCATCACAGCAGTACTAAGGGAGAGGGCAAATCAGATTGAATAGAAAAGGAAGAAGAGAGAAAATGGTTATATGATTTGGAGTTTTTAGATCTGAATGAGTTAAAGATTATCTAATCCAACTTTCTCATTTTACACATGTGGAAACTGAGCCCAGAGAGGTTTATTAAATTGTCAGCATCATACAGCTAGTTTATGATAAAGCTAAATAGAACCCAGGTCTCCTCTAATTTCTGGCTGACATTTATAAAAGCTGTTTTTGAAGGGTTCTATTGAGTACTGCTTTGTTGATGTTTGGAAAATAGTTAATTTAAAATTAGTAATATATCTTTAGCAGCTTTGAAAAAGATAATCTCAAGTTTTGCTTCTCGGCCTATTGAGATTCTTATTTAGAAAATAGAAGAAATTAAGAGTTCTTTAAATAAATCTCTTTATTCGTAGCTTTCATAATATTGACTGTTACATATTTTAAAAACTGAAATTCCAAGTGTAATAAAATACAACTGAAGTATTATGAAAGCAAAGATCTTAATTATATCATAAGTGCTTTTAAAGGAGCTCAATTGCATCATAGCTTTTGAAACTATATTTCATGAATTCTACAGAAAATCCGCAAATATTATAAATGATGTACTTGAATTTCTTTTAAATAGCAAGCCTGTGACTGTTCTGTGAAGAACATGGGCTTTGGAATTTGGGGATTACTAGCATGTATTTTTTGTCTCTTTTATGTTTAACATAGATGTTTGTATCAGAAAGCAAGGATGCGGCATCTGGAGATGTAGACAGCTTCTACAACTTTGCTGATATACAAATGGGAAAATGAAGTGCAATGTGGAACCAAGGACTTGATTTTAAGCCCTTTTCAATTTGTGTATTAGCAATGTTTTTTTTTGCTGATGCTAAAATTGTTAGTCATTTTTAAAATAAGTTGTTGAATACTGCATCATTTAGTTGAGGTTCAAAAAGAGTTCACTTTAAATTAAGTAGTTTTAATCAGCTTAAAAACCATTTAACCCAGTTCAGTGAGCTTGTAGGTTTTGTTTCTCTGCATATGATACTGTTATTAGAAAATAGAAGTGGCTAACAGTTCATGATTTTAGTCCTAATTAAACGTTCTTTCAAATCTCTAATTTACACTTTCCTCAGTACTCCATGATATTTGAGAATATATTCCATTGCTTATTTTCTTTTTTAATTTAGAAGGATTCATTACTAGCAGATCAGTTAGAATGAACCTATGCGCATTTTTTTCATGTATATACATCCAGTTAAATATTTGCTTCCTAGTTGCATAATATGGCAAATGAAATTTTGTATACAGAGTTGACATAATACTTTGTAAATTAAGTTTTTTAAATTAATAGGTATTTGATAACCAGTTTTGCAAGTAACTCTACTAACTGATGTTGGTATAGCTGTTTAAAGACTACTTTGTGAGTAGTATGATTATTTGAATAAATTCCACATTGTTTAGTTTTTGAATACAACTGCTAGATGACTCTTCTGCTTCCTGGTAGGAAAAGGTATATGCAACACTGAAACTATAGAAGCCCAATCACCAGCAGTTCAAAAAGGTGATCACTGTTTTATCAGCTCTTATGAGCTATTAGAATTAAAACAAAACCTTGCAACATTTAGGTAAGAAATACTTAAGCTAGTGATAAGCTATGCAGATTATTAAAAAACTAGATAAATTTGATTTTCATTAGATATGCCACTTCTATCAATCAATGTTCAAGTATGGTAAAATTATTTTGGTTGCTTTAAAGCATTATTTTCCAGATCAACCTGACCGTAATAATTTACCAGGGGGCAGGGGAGAGCTACTTGTTTAAAAATCCACATTCCTGGACCAATCCTTAGGCAAATCGATTCAGTGCCCAGGGGAAACTCTGTTTTAAGGGGTTTGTTGTAACATAAGGTAATCAGAAGATCTTGATAGGTTGATCTTGTGAGGAGGGACTGAACCTGCCATCTACACCACACAGAGCAGCTAATCAGAAGTTAGCTTTCATAGGTCTATTTTTGAAAGGAACCTTGAATTTAATTATGTTTTGATAAAACTAAGGCTGAAAATAATCACTTGTAAAAATTCCTCTTATGATTGTTACTAACAATGTATTTTTGTGTTTAAACTGAAAATATTTTTGTGGATATTTTCAGATTCATTTACAACTATTGCATTGAATTGTGTGTTGATGTTCAGAAATAATACATTAAAAGATTTTCACTTTAAATTAATAAGTAATATTGACCACCTACCCTGTGCCTCACCTTGTATTAGCATTGTATCATTTCAGTCTTTCTACAGGAGCATTCTATTCTACATAGCCTATCCTTTAAATCAAAATGAATTCATAAGATGCAAATAAAAATCGGTGATGGGTTTAATATAATTTTTATCATAATTTACAAATGAGCTTTGCCAAGTAGTAGTCAGAGGACATTAATTTTTCTCATAGGTAAGCTAAATTAAACATATTCTTTCTGATCATAATTACATTATTAAATCCCATTATTCACAGTTTAAAAAATCACAATACTTTGTTTTTCAAAAATATAATACAATGTTATACAACGCTGTAAATTGAGTTCTTTATTTTACCTATGGTATTTTAGCAAAAACTCAGGAATATTACATATAAGGGAGATGTTAGTTTAAAAATTTCCACTAAATTTAGTATCTATTAACCAAAGCCTAAAATTTTATACTCTTCTGTCAGATAAGAGCTTTTACCCAAGTTTAATTTGTCTTTCAGGACAGTTCTTTGCTTCTGAATGTTTGAAAAGATTTTTTAAAAATAAGTAGTGCTACGGTTGTTGTTTCTATCATTCTAAACCTTGATTGTAATTAGAGTATTCTACATTTCATTTCTGAATAGCTTTTGAATTCATGAAAAAGTATTAGCAATGAAAACTTAGTAATTTTATTAAGTTATACATGTTTAGACATTATATTAGCTTATTTCTCTTGTGTTAATAGTACTGCTGTTTTTGCTTCTGTATATTTATATCTAGCTTTTGTATGTAATTTATCTAGTGTTTATAAAATGTGATTTGTAATAAATATTGTTAAAATGAAAAAGAATTAACACTAATTTTTGAAGAGCACTTCTATAACATATATTTACTCATGCATGTACCAAAATATGATCATGACACACATTTTTTAATGATAAAAGTAAAATACAATGGTCTAATCTGTCTTATGTTAATGAGAAATGAACTGTATGCCATGTTGTGTGTACAAAGCACTCTGGAGAAATGCAAAGGAAGTAGAAAACCTGTTTTAATCTAAGGAATTTCCAATATCACGCTCCCTTTGTTAAAAGGTACGTTTTGTTATGATTGAATACTTACTAAGATTAGGCATCTTTTTCTTCCATATTTAAGAAAATAGTGAATTGTTTG
The DNA here is from genome assembly GCF_028021215.1 of Eschrichtius robustus. Lineage (NCBI taxonomy): Eukaryota > Metazoa > Chordata > Mammalia > Artiodactyla > Eschrichtiidae > Eschrichtius > Eschrichtius robustus. The sequence goes on from NC_090845.1 coordinate 43,826,783, forward strand.
TGATATACTTTCAGGTTTATACAAATGGACCTTATTTTTGAATTGCTACCAAATTTATCAGCCTTCGTACCCAATTTCTCCCTCTCCCAGCCCATAAATCAGAGAAACTGCAGATTGGTTAGTTTTAAAAATAACATTTATTATCATTATTTCTATGTATAAAGCTTCTACATGTATATTTAGAGCATTTGGGGGAAGAAAACAGAACTGTGCAAGATAGCAAAAATTACTTCCTACTTATTGGATAATTCTTGCTGTGCTGAGTTTAAATTTTTTCTCATTTTTTTTTTCATTTTATATTTGTGTGAGTTATGATTTTATCTTTTTTTTTAAACATCTTTATTGGAGTATAATTGCTTTAAAATGGTGTGTTAGTTTCTGCTTTATAACGAAGTGAATCAGTTATACATATACATCTATCCCCATATCTCCTCCCTCTTGCGTCTCCCTCGCACCCTCCCTATCCCACCCGTCTAGGTGGTCACAAAGCACTGTGTTTTTCTCATTTAAAAGGGACATATTTAGGGACTTCCCTGGTGATCCAGTGGTTAAGAGTCCGTGCTCCCAATGCCAGGGCCACGGGTTGGATCCCTGGTCAGGGAACTAAGATCCTGCATGCCGCATGGTGCGGCCAAAAAAATAAATAAATAATAAAAGGGACATATTTAACTCTGTTTTCCATAGGAAGAGAAGATACTGTAATTAAGGTATGATTACTCCTTCAAAATCCATTCGAGAAAATATTTTATCCTTTAAAAGTGTAACACTAAAAAAAGCCACATTTCATTTGAATTTTAGTAATGAAAACTTTTTTTGTGAAAATGGAGTCATTCACCGTTGACTTGGTTTCCTTTTTTGATCGAGTGTTTGAAGAGGGTGGCAATCGGTCCTACTCAGCTGGGGAGGCAGTAAACCTTTATACTACTTCATCTCTCTCCTTTGACATTTGTGACATTTTGGCTTTTAGTGGCAAACTCAAGCAAGATGTTCAGAAGCAGCGTTTTTTTTTTTCCTTTACTAGTGTTTTGGTGCTTTCCTGGTCAGGGCAGGTTCTTACCTATAAATAGATGTTGAGGGAGCAGGTGCACAGGTAGCAGGGAGCCCTCAGCATCCTTCTCTTGGCTCTGATCCTCCCTCTGGGGCCTGCCTTCCCCATTTCAGTTTAATCTGTCCACTAGTAATTGGACTAATGAAAAGTAACTTGCAAGTGGCGTGACAAGTAATTAACTGATGTTTGTAAAGTGCCTTGAAATGGTGCTTTATGGATGTTAAGTATTACTGTGCTGAGCAAAGTAGTATGGTGATCTTTTAAAGTAGTTCAGTTGCGAAGCCATACACCCACCTACAAATAGGCAACTGAATAAGAGAAAACACATATAAGAGGCTGTTAAGACTTAAGTGCTGTTCTCTTATTGATTGATGTACTTTCATTTATCATTTGTAGGTCAGTTTGTTAGGCTCATTAATAGAACCTTTTATACTATTTCACCCTAACTTATAAACTGAGCATATATTAAGTGATTTTAAAATTTATCCCAGGACTTCCCTGGCGGTCCTGTGGTTAAGACTCCGTGCTTCCACTGCAGGGGGCACGGGTTTGATCCCTGGTCGAGGAACTAAGATCCTGCATGCCATGTGGTGTGGCCAAAAAAAAAAAAATTATCTCATTAGAGTCATCTAGTTTTAGGACTGTGAAGCGTATGGACATTTTCAATCCCTCATTTTACAGATGATAAATTTGAGGGTCAGAAAATTTAGATGGCCTGGCCAACTCAAACCATAATCACCGAACTACGGTGTAGACCTCTTGACTTTTTCCCTGCGATCACCCAGAGAATAAGGCTCAGCTCATCAGGCTCCTTCTTTACGAAGCCTTTTCTAACTCTCACAAAGGCGCAGTCCCTCTTTGGTGCTCACACAGTACTCTGTATAGATTTCCTGTAACACTTTATTCTATTTCTTTATCCATTCCTCCCTTGCTACTCAAAGTGTGGCCTGTAGACCATCAGCATCAGCATCACCTAGAGTTTGTTAGAATATCAGGCCCCATTCCAGATCTGTTGAATAAGCCTGTCAACTGGAGAAAAATATACAGCCTAAAAGTTGCAAGTCATATTTTATTCAGACTCTAATCCAAAAAGATATATGCACCCCTATGTTCATAGCAGCACTATTTGCAATAGCCAAGACATGGAAACAACCTAAATGTCCATCGACGGATGGATAAAGAAAATGTGGTACATATATACAATGGAATACTACTCAGATATGAAAAAGAATGAAATAATGCCATTTGCAGCAACATGGTGGACCTGGAGGGCATTATGCAAAGTGAAATAAGTCAGACAGAGAAAGACAAATACCATATGATATCACTTACGTGTGGAATCTAAAATGTGACACAAATGAACCTCTCTGTGAAACAGAACAGACTCACGGACATAGAGAACAGACTTGTGGTTGTCAAGGGGAGGGGATTGGGGGAGGGATGGAGTGGGAGGTTGGGGTTAGCAGATGTAAGCTTTTATATATAGAATGGATCAACAACAAGATCCTACTGTATAGCACAGAGATCTATATTCGGCATCCTATGAAAAACCATAATGGAAAAGAGTATTTAAAAAAAAGAATATATATATATATATATATATATATGTTTTATTCAGGGACCTTACTGAGAACTATAGCCTGGGAGACAGCCTCTCAGATAGCTCTGAGGAACTGTCCCAAAGAGGTAAGGGAGGAGCCAGGATATATAGGAGTTTTTGCTGAGAAAACAAACATGTAGTCGAACATCAAAAGATTACCGCTAATCACAAAAAGCAGACATCCTAAGTTAATGGTTTTAGTCCTTTTCTATGTATGGGAAGATCCAAGAGTCTGGGCTCATAGAAATCATTCCTTAGATATGCATCTCAACTATCTAGGGCCTGTATCCTGATTTTCTCCATCCTGAATTCCCCCAGGGCGCACCATGGGGCAGGGGACAGCTGCAGTGGTTGCTGGCTTGATGGTGGACAACATCGTTTACTGAAATGGCAGGCAACATTTTCTGTCTGCAAGCTTCCACCTTTTAACAAGGTGTGCAGGGGATTCATATATACATTAAAGTTGGAGAAGCTCTGTCCTAGACTGTTAGTTCCCCAAGCACTAAAATCAAGGCTTAGAAACCTTTGTATTCATAGAGAGTAGCTTAGGGTCCAGTAATGTGATCTATATTTAATAAATATTTTTGACTGAATGACATAATCCAGTGCTTCATTCTACTCTATCAGATTTTATTCTTTTCTGTAATTCCTCTCTTCATGTACTCTCCTTGATTGGCTTTGGAATAAAAACATTCTACAATATTTATTTTTTCCCCCCGTTTTGTGTTGAAATAGTAAACAGGGTCTCTGCCCACTGAGGCTCCTGGGGAGCTTTAAGAACATCAGTGGTATGCATTGGAAACAGAGAAGAGCACAGCAGTTTCTGACTTAAATTTTCTTCTGATGTGTTTTCGTATTCAAGTTTGTTTTATTCAATGAGGAAATGTGTTGCATAAGCCAGAGTGGTGCTTTGTTGATGCTGGGGCTGAGTTAAAGTAAAACGGCAGTCAGCTACTTGCTTTGGGCTTGTGGGGAAAGTTAGTCATTTAGTCCCTCTCAGATGTTATCCTCCCTCTTTATCTCTTGACATCTTCCCACTTGGAGAGTTTAGGGATGAGCTTGGCCATCATCATCAATAGAACATGTGCAGGATTGTCCAGGGAAGTGGGGGAGGAGACTAGTAACCCTGAGTCTCCTTTCTCCTAAAGACCAGCATTATCATAGCAGGTAAGTGGTAGAGCTGGGGTTTAAATGGCTGTCTGTTAACCACTATTCCAGAGAGAGGGGCATATCAAAATTACTTGTGGGTATTTTTCAAAATACATATGGCCCTTCAGGCAGTTAGAAAGCCTGAACAAGGGGGCTGTACAAAGCATTAAAGGTGGGGGAAGAAGATCAAAGATGGGCAGAGAAACAACATTCGAATAGCAAAAAACAAAGATCTCTATGTACTGTGGACAAAAAATGTTGCCTGCCATTCTAGTAAATAACAGTGTTGCCTGCCATTAAGCCATCAGGAACTGCAGCCCCCCCCCCCCAGTGGTGTACCCTCATGGGAATTCAGATGGAGAAAAACAGGATACTGGCCCTAGATAGTTAAGATGCATATCAAAGGAGTAATTTCGATGAGCCCAGACTCTTGCATCCTCCCATACATAGAAGAGCACTAAAATCATTCACTGGAGATGTCTTTTCTGTGTGTGATTAGCAATAATCTTTTGATGTTCGACTACATTTTTTTTTTGCAAAACTCCTATATATCCTGACCCTCCCTTACCTCTTCAGGACAGTTCCTTAGAGCTATCTGAGAGGCCGTCTCCTGGGCTATAGTCCTCTCTCAGTAAAGTCCCCAAATAAAACATAAGTCACAACGTTTAGGTTGTGGGCTTTTCTTCAGTGGGCAGTACTGATAAGGAGTAATGTTACTTGTAGGTTACAAAACCAAGGTCTACAACAGTGTACCCCCTGTGCTACCTTATGTGTAAGAAAAGGGGAGATAATAAGTACATGTATATATATGTTTAATTTTGCATAAAGGACCACTGAAGGGACAAATAAACCAATAAAAGTTGCCCATAGGAGGCAAGAGAAACCAAGCGGGATGGGGTCAGAAGTGGGAATGAGACTCCTAAATGTATACCTTTTTACAGCTTTGATTTTTGAACTTTGTAAATATATTATCTGTTTTTAGATCCAAGTTGGGGGTAAAGAAGCAGAAAGAAGGTGCTTAGAGAGTAAAAGAGAAAAAGAATAAGAACAAATAGAAAAATTCATGGGAATACTTTTTCCAAAGAATAGTTGGTGATTTTTTTTACTTGGGATGGAATTCAGGGAAAGCAAAAAAAGTTAATACCCAGAGATGGCTGGAAAGAGACAACCTTTGGCTTGATACCTTAGACCAGACCTGGATCCTGATAGAAAAGATGTTTCCTCAGTGACCAAGAGAGTTGAGGAAGAATCCAACTTGATGAAGGGATAGGAACTGAATAACTATCAAGTCAGTGGCACATCTTCTATTGCTATTCATGTGTATTACAACCGCCTTTATACTGTGAGTGTCAGTGCCACTTATATTTCAGAAGAGTGCCTCTAAATCTTCTCGTCAAGATCCATAGGTTGTTGTTATTTTTGTTTGTTTGTTTTTTGGGGGGTGTTGTTGTTGTTGTTTGTTTTTTTGGCCACACCACGTGGCTTGTGGGATCTTAGTTCCCCGACCTCGGCCCTTGGCAGTGAAAGTGCAGAGTCCTAACCACTGGACCACCAGGGAATTCCCTGTTTGTTTGTTTTTTAATCACACTTTGTTCCCTATAGCATTTTTCACTGATAATCATTGCCTTGTTCTTTAAAATTTCTCCCACCTTGTTTCCTGTGATAATGAATGCAGTTATCCACCATCCACGAATTCACTGAGCACTGCTTTTTGGGCCAGGCACTGTGCTAGATTCAGTTTTTCCTACTTCTTTGAGACAGTCTCTTTGGTTAGCTCTTCATTTCTTTTTTTTTTCTCTCTGCTCTTCCTTTTCCCTCTTCCACCTCAGCTGTTATCATGGTACAAGGGTCAGTCGTGAATCCTCTGCTTTGATCTCTGTGTCCTTTCCTTTAGGTCCATGAACCTTTCTCACAGCTTCAACCAGCACCGCTAAGGACAGCCATTTATCTGGCTGCTGTTGCTCAATCTTCAACTCTACCAAATATCTTCACTCGAGTAGTTAAATTTTAATTGTTCTCCTGGTCTCACCATGTAGTACACTGAACTCATCACATTCCTCCTTCCCAAATGGTCTCCCTGTCCTGGCATCCTTGTTTCCATTGATGACACGAAATTATCTCAGTTATACCACTGACATTTTGGGGTCATCTTAGAATGTTCTTCCCCAACCCACCCCACCCCTTGCTAGGCAGCTCTTAACTAGCCCTGTTGTTGAAATGTTTCTCTTCTCCATCCTCTCCTTTGCATGTCCATACTTATCAACCTAATGTAGGCACATGGTTGCTACATCGGCCTCCTCACTAGGACCCCTACTTAAGGTCTCTGCTCACTTCCTCCCATGCATCCCATACACTGCAGGGTTTTGCCCTGCATAGTAGTTAAGAGCGTAGCCTCTGGGGGTGGTTTTGTTATCATTAATCTCGAATCATCTTGTGATTGTCAACATCGCACAGTTGACAAGCTAGATTGTCAACTTCTGGAGTAATCCAAATGATGAACACCTTCGTTTTCAAGTCTGGGACCAGTTTCTTTTTTTAAATGATATCTGATTTTTTAAATAAATTTATTTTATTTATTTATTTTTGGCTGTGTTGGGTCTTTGTTGCTGCACGCGGGCTTTCTCTAGTTGTGGTGAGCAGGGGCTACTCTTCATTGCGGTGCACGGGCTTCTCATTGCGATGGCTTCTCTTGTTGCGGAGCACGGGCTCTAGGCGCGCAGGCTTCAGTAGTTGCAGCACGCGGGCTCAGTAGTTGTGGCTCGCAGGCTCTAGCGCGCAGGCTCAGTAGTTGTGGCGCATGGTCTTAGTTGCTCCGTGGCATGTGGGATCTTCCCGGACCAGGGATTGAACCCGTGTCCCCTGCATTGGCAGGTGGAATCTTAACCACTGTGCCACCAGGGAAGCCACTTTCTTAAAGAACAAAAACAACATCAAAAACTGAGTGGCAGGGAGTGGGGGAGGGAAGGCTTGGGAGTTTGGGATTAGCAGATGCAAACTATTATATATAGAATGGATAAACAGCAAGGTCCTACTGTATAGCACAAGGAACTGTATTCAATATCCTGTAATAAACCATGATGGAAAGGAGTATCAAAAAGAATATATATATGTATAACAAACACTTTGCTGTATGGCAGAAATGAACACAACATTATAACTCAACTATACTTCAATAACATAAATTTTTAAAAAACTGAGTGGCAACACATGCCAGGTACTTTCACAAAATTAACTTTGGTATAGCCCACAGCAGCTATCACAGTTACTTGTTTGAAGAACTCAGTCCTCCACTTTAGCCGTTTGATCTCCTGACTGGTGATAGTCATGATCAGTGAAAACTGGTCTTTGCTTATGTTCCTCTCCATGCCTGGAATCCTTTGATCACTCTTCCACTTTTCCCGCCCCCTTACCCAAAAGCTTCAAATTCTGCCCTTCCTTCTGGACTGGCCTGATTTCCATCTCCTCCAATAAGCCACTGACCCTTGATCGTTTGAACTAGTCATGTCAGAGCTGCAAAGAACAACAGGTATGGGTTTGAGAAACGTCAGACCTGGGTTTGACTTACATTCCACTACATACTACCTGTGTAGATCTCTGTAAGTTATGTCTTTAGTTTTGTGCTCTGTAAAATGAGAATTATGACTGCTTTGTAGTTATTTTGAGTATTCATTGAAATAAAGTAAGTAAAAATTCTAGCCTCAGTGTTAGGTCTTCACCTTAATCACACAAAACTCTGAAGTATTACTTTTCTTGTGTCTTATTTTTCTAAAACGACACAAAACTCACTGTGGACAGCCACCAAGACTTCTGTACCTGCCCCCTGTTGGCCTCAGGCAGCCAAATACTGCCTAAGGCAAATGAATACTGGTTGGATGAATACAAATATAAACATGTGTAGGGGGCTCTAGTAGTCTAATGCCGCTCAATTGGTAACTGACTGAACAACTATGAGTATTGAACTTATATGAGCTGAGATGATGGGTCATACGTAACAAAGTCTTGAGGTAGGCAGCTAGGCAGCCCAACAACTCCGAAATGTCTTTAAGGTCGTAGGTTCTTTCTATATTCCTGTTCTGCCCTCCTAAACATGTAACTTTTTCTTTATGCCAGTAACGTGGCTTTCAGACCTCTAGGTATGGTGACTGCATTCTAGGTAGAAAGAATGGAGAAGGTGAATGGCAAAAGGCCGGCTAAGTCTGTACCTTTCCATTGGGAAAACAGTAACTTTCCCAGAAGTCTCATTCAGTAGACTTCAACTTATATCTCATTTGCCAGAGCTGGATCACATGGCCATCCTACCTTCTAGGGAGTCTGAGGAGATGAGTATTCTTACTGGGCATATTGTCTCCCTGAAAAATTGAGGTTCTGACAGTAACATGAAAAGAACGGATATTGGGTAAACAACTCTCAGTATTTGCCACATGAAGCTTATAATCCGTGTAGTTTAGAATATACCATAAACAGACGGGAGGGGAAAAGTTTAAGAACATTTCTCCAAATAACCCAAAAGTTTCTTCAGAGGGATAAAGAATGAGATGAGATCATTTGGGTAAGGTCTCTCAGAGAAGTAAAAAACCTCCAAGAAATTTCTGAAGAACTTCAGGAACCAAATTATTGCTGTTGTGACTCAGACAAACAAAAACAACAACTGGTTCATGTATCCCATCAGACATGCAGGACTTATGGATGGCCTTAAATAGAGCATAGAAGGCCTGGAACAGTTTTCATGGCTTTCTATCCCAAAGATCCTGGTGCTTATATCTTCAGAAAGCCAGATACAGAGACTTCTGAGAACTCACTTAGATGATGGTTTCCAAGAGGAACCACTCTTCGCCTAAGCCACACATGGTGCAGTTTACTTCTAATATGGAAAATGATGGTTAGTCTCTAAAGCTGAGCATTCTCTGGAATCGGACAGTTCACCCCTTTTGAAATTTCCGATTTAGAAAAATCCAATCTAAGGAGAGAAGACAAAGTTCAGGGGAAATTAATTTTTGTCTTAAGTACATATAGATTCTGGATTTAAAAGTAAAGATAGTGATTGTGTCATTCAGGATTCCACCAGAGAAACAGAACCAAGGAATTGGCTTAGGTGATCGTGGGGGCTGGCTAGGTAAGTCCAAAATCTGCAGTCTGTAGAGGGGAGTGTCAGGACGAGCAGGCTGGAGCTCTCAGGCACAAGCTGATGCTGCTGTCCGTAGGTGGGAATCCTTCAGGGAAGCCCCAGTTCTGCTCTTAAGGCCTTCAACTGATTGAATCAGGCCCACCCAGATTATCTTGGATAATCTTCCTTACTTAAAGTCAGGAAGACTTGAATCATATCTACAAAACACCTTCACAGCCCCACCTCAATTAGTGTTTGAATGAATAGCTGGGAACTATAGCCTAGCCCTGTAACACTAATGGTGTTGGTTGGTGTTTCATTTTGTTTTTAAATTCCATCAGAACATTTTGTTCTTTGTGGAAATAAATCACAAGCCTGGACAGACTTCTAAGAAGAGAAAGAGCCAATATTATCAATCTGTGGCATCAGCATGAATACATATTTGGTCTATAAAGGTCATTAACCATCTGGTAAAAGGAAGCTTCACTGATTATAATTCATCCATTGGGTGTATGCTATTACCTGATTCCACTAAACTCTTTTCAGTTTATTGGTAAGAAAATTAGTCTTCCAACTCAATTGCAGTTAACACCTAAAAAGGAAGAAGTATTTCAAGGAATAGGTGTGTATTTCTTCATTTGTAAATCATTTCTTTCTTTTTTTTTTTCCTTTTTGGTTTCACTGCTTGGCTTGCGGGATCTTAGTTCCCTGACCAGAGATTGAACCCGGGCCCCGGCAGTGAAAGCGCTGAGGAGTCCTAACCACTGGCCCGCCGGGAAATCCCATCATGCCACAAATGTTTAATGAATACTGGGCTAGGTTAGTTGGCAATTTCTACTCTCCCTTGGAATAAAAATGGTGGATGCTTTAAATAATGAAACCTACACAAGAGTAAAAAGCATTTTGTATGAAGCATGTCTACTGTCTATTAATGATGTGGGGAAAGTTATTTTCTCTCTGAGCCTCAGTTTGTTTACCTGTTAAGTGGGAATAATGATTACTATCTGGAGGGTTTGGGGAAGGATTAGATGAGAAAATATAAGTTAAAACACTTGGAACACAGTAGATTCTCCACACACTGATTTTCTGTCTCCTTCCATGAATATAGCCTTCACAAATGAACTCTTGTGAATTAAAAGTTCTCTCCAACTTTTTTTTTTGCAGATTGTTTCTACTTGATAGCATTATTTTGGATATCAGTATATAGCAAAGAATCAAGTGAGGTTACCAGGGCTCGTGAATTTATCACACTGACTATACTCTCACTGTAGTTTCCTTTGTATTTACTTATGTGCATATGAAGACCATTTTTACATGTTTTCATTTCAACCATGAGTGCAGATAAAATTCTCCAGGTGTTTACAATTGCTTTTTTGTTTGAAAAATCATCAATTTTCCAAATTTTATCTGAAAATATTCCTGTGAGTCATAGTCATGAAGTTCTGAACAAAGGTTAGGTGTTACCAGATTTCACAAGTTTGAAATAATTTTTGGCCGAGGAAAAGGGAGCATATCTTGTATTCTTTTCCTTATCAGTCTCTCTCATGTGGCTCGGCAGATGCACGGGTTGTTTTACTACTAATTGTTAATTACACAAATAATACCATTTTATTTTCCCTGAAAAAAATGGAGATAAATCTAAAAATGCTCTTTGATCCCTACTCCCCATTGGTAACTACCATTCTCAATTTGGTCTGTATTCTTCCAGACCATTTGTCTATGGATTTACATATATAGTACAGTACACAGACAGATAAAATTATATGGAAAGTAGCTGTTTTACTTGTCTAAGGAAAATAGGGCCTATTATTGATTTTTATCATGTGAAACTGGTGTGATGAGTAAGAGAGAGATTGGAAAGAAAAGAGAAGGATGGAAGGTCTTGCCAAGAGTGATAATTTACTTCTCTATATTTCTTTGGCCTTTTCACTTTTGGTCCCCTGAGCCCATTGCTGGCAAGTTACACCACCATAGTGTCTGCACAATAGCACAGGTGGTCTAGAGATCTTGCATCCAGTTTCATCAAGGAGTGGCTCAACAAAGACAGATACACAGTCCCCTAGGCCTTCTGAAAGTCTCTCTCCACTGAAGTCCAAGCATTAGCAGTTCTAATTTACAAATTAAAAAAGAAAGAAAGAAAGAAAAGTCGTTTTGGCTTTAAAGTGCAAGCTGAAGTCATCATGATGGCAAATTCTTCGTGTTTTCCAACTGAAACAGAAATCTCTTTCTTAATCATTTCATTAATTTTTTTTTTTTTAATTTTTGTCTGCGTTGGGTCTTTGTTGCTGTGCGCTGGCTTTCTCTAGTTCCGGTGCGCCGGCTTCTCATTGCTGTGGCTTCTCTTGTTGCAGAGCACAGGCTCTAGGCACGTGGGCTTCAGTAGGTGCAGCGTGTGGGCTCAGTAGTTGCAGCGCGTGTGCTCACGGGCTCTAGAGCGCAGGCTCAGTAGTTGTGGCACAAGGGCTTAGTTGCTCCGTGGCATGTGGGATCTTCCCGGATCAGGGCTCGAACCCGTGTCCCCTGCATTGGCAGGCGGATTCTTAACCACTGTGCCACCAGGGAAGCCCTCACTAATTTCTTTTAAGTGATGAGGTAGCTTCAAGTTCCAGACAAGATGGCATAGGCTCATTTCTCCTTGCTCCTCCCTGCTAAGTACAACTAAAATCCCCGGAAATAATACAAAAGTCCATCATAAAGAGACTCTGGTACTGGAAAGAGGAATGTGGGCTGGCCAGAGACCTCAGGACTTGAGAAAACATGGAGGTGAGCTCCCTGGTTTTTCAACGTTCCAGACTGGGTGCTGGGGAAGCCTGTAACCTAGGATCTCCAATCAGAGCAGACCAAAACAAACAAACAAAAAACAGCAAAGCCAAAAAAAAAACCAAAAACCTGATCTTTCTGGCCAAAGCACCTGGAAAGGAGAGAAACCCAGTCCAGCAGGAGAGAAACCTTTTTGACAACACCTGCCCTACAGCAGCCTATGGTGTCAGCAGTGACTGAATAGGGACATTCGACTTAGGTGCCCCATTCAGTAGCTGCAGGCAGCTAGGGGAAACACTTTCCTACGCTTTCCCCTCCCTCTCCCTCGAAGAGCACAAGCCAAGATTGAGTGTGAGTCCCAGTGGCACCAGGCAGCCTGGGAAGCACCGCACACCCCCTCCCCCCATGGAGAGCAAGCTGGAGCCACAATGGCACTGGTCGGGAGTGGGGGTGGGGTTGGTGGCGGTGCTGTGCCCTGCTGGAGCCATCAGCAGATAACCAGCAAGGAATCCACACTGCTGTGGCTCACCCAGCAGCACCAGGTAGCCAGGGTTAGCACTTTCAGCCCCAGCAGGCCTGGCATCTCCCAGCCCCCCTCCCGTCAACCTGGTGACATGGGATGGTCCAGGGAGGCACAGGATCTCCTGACCCCCATCAAGTGGCAGGTGACTGGGGAGGCACTTTCCTCTCCCACCAGTGGTGTTGGCTGAGAATACATGGGGGAGTTTGGACATCTGCCACTCCTTTCCCACCCGGCATAAGGAAAGGATCCAGAGAGATGCTCCCCCTACCTGGTGTTGCCATGTCAGTAGAGACAGAGTGAGGGGTCCAGACTTTTACCCTTGTCAGCCAGTGGCAGCTAGTGCCCTCATTCTCTCAATTAGAGAGTGAAGAGAGGATCTCAGAGAGGAGGGAGCTGGAGAAAGGGATTCTTTAAATCTGTATAGGAAGTCCTAGAAAGACACCTGACTGACCACAAGGTAAAACTGACTAAATCAACATGCCTGAAGGTCTGAGAACTGAACTACAGTGTGCAATGCCACCTCCGTTTTCAAGGTGGCTTCAAATAGCACACAAAGGAGACCGGAAGGGTTCTAAAAACAAAATTGTCATTGGAACCACAGCCCACAAAAGTAGGCTAGGACTTGTGCACTAAACCTAAATAGTGTTACTGCCTGCCAAAATAGAAGATTTAAGTAGTATCCAGAGTCTTCTAACATCCAAAATGTCCAGGAGATAATGGAAAAACACTCATCATACCCAGATCTAGTAAAATCACAACTTTACTGGGAAAAGACAATTAACAGATATATCACTGAGATGAATCAGATGTTGGATTTATCTTAAATGAACTTTAGAGCAGCTGTCATAAAAAATGCTTCAATGAGCAATTACAAATTCTCTTGAAACAAATAGAGAGGGAATTCCCTGGTAGTCCAGTGGTTAGGACTCTGTGCTTTCACTGCCGAGGGCTCGGGTACAATCCCTGGTCGGGGAACTAATCCCATAAGCCACGTGGCAAGGCCAAAAAAAAGAAAAAAGAAACAAATGGAGAAATACATAAAATTTCAGCAAAGAAACAGAAGTTTCGGGACTTCCCTGGTGGCACAGCGGTTAAGAATCCACCTGCCAGTGCAGGGGACATGGGTTCGATCCCTGGTCTGGGAAGATCCCACATGCCGTGGAGCAACTAAGCCCGTGCACCACAACTGCTGAGCCTGCGAGCCACAACTACTGAGCCCGCATGCCAGAACTACTGAAGCCCACACGCCTAGAGCCCATGCTCCACAGAAAGAGAAGCCACCGCAGTGAGAAGCCCGTGCGCCACAATGAAGAGCAGCCCCTGCTTGCTGCAACTAGAGAAAGCCCATGTGCAGCAACGAAGACCCAACGCAGCCAAAAATAAACAAATAAATTTATTTTAAAAAAAAGAAACAGAAGTTTCAAAAAAAGAACCAAACAGAAAGTATAGAAGTGAAAAATATAATAATCAAAATAAAAAACTCATTGGATGGGTTCAATAGTATGGGTTCAATAGTCATGAAGATGACAGGATAGACTCAGTGATTGAGGACAGAACAATAGAATTTCTCCAATCTGAACAAAAGAGAGAAAATAGATGAAGGGGGGAAAAAACCTCAGTCTCAGGGACCTGTTGGACAATAACAACAAAAGTGCTAATATTCATAAAACTGAAGTCACTGAAGGAGAAGTAAAAGTGAATTCAAAGAAATAATAGGTGAAAATGACCCAAATTTGGTGAAAGACAAAACCTGCAAATTCAGAAAGCTCAGTGAAACTCAGACAGGAAAACTAAAAAATATCCACACCAAGACACATCATAAATAACTTCTGAAAACTAAAGATAAAGAAAAAAATCTTGAAAGCAGCTAGGGATAAAAGAAAATGCATTACCTGTATAATAACACTGATTCAGATGATAGTGAATTTCTCATCTGAAATTATAAAGGCTAGAAGGAAGTGATACATTTTTCAAATGATGAAAGAAAAGAATAGTCAAATCTGGGAATTCCCTGGTGGTCCAGTGGTTAAGACTCCGCACTTTCACTGCTGAGGGCATGGGTTCAATCCCTGGTCAGGGAACTAAGATCCTGCAAGCCATGTGGCACAGCCCAAAAAAAAAAAAAAAAGTCAAATCTGAATTCCATGATCAGCAAAAATATCCTTCAGGAATAAAGGGGAAATAAAGACATTCCTAGACAATAGAAAACTTATAAATTTTTTACTAGCAGAATTACCATTAATGAATGGCTAAAGGAAACTCTCCAAACAGAATGGAAATGATAACAGAAGGAAGCTTGGAACTTCAGAAAGGAAGGGAAACAACTAAATGTGTAAAAATAAGGATAAATATAACAGACTATCCTTTTCCTCATGAGTTTTTTCAATCATGACGGATTCTTGAAACAAAAATTATAACACCATCTGATGTTGGGTTTAATGTATGTAGAGGAAATAGATAAGAAAATTGCATTTAAAAAGTGAGAGGGTAAAGGGACATAAATGAAAATAAGATTTCTACACTTTACTAGAAGTGGTAAAATGTTGATGACAGTACATTGTGATATTACATATGTGTATTTTAATACCTAGAGCAAACATTAAGAAAACTATAAAGGGAATTCCCTGGTGGTCCAGTGGTTAGGCCTCCGTGCTTCCACTGCCGGGGCCCTGGATTTGGTCCCTGATCAGGGAACTAAGATCCCACATGCCACACAGCACCTCCAAAAAAAAAAAAGAGAGAAAGAAAAAGAAAACCATACAAAGTGATATACTCAAAAATACAATGTAGGGACTTCCCTGGTGGCGCAGTGGTTTAGAATCCGCCTGCCAATGCAGGGGACACGGGTTCGAGCCCTGGTCCAGGAAGATCCCACATGCCGTGGAGCAAGCAAGCCCGTGTGCCACAACTACTGAGCCCTCATGCCACAACTACTGAAGCCCACGCACCTAGAGCCCGTGCTCCGCAACAAGAGAAGCCACTGCAAGGAGAAGCCCACGCACCGCAAGGAAGAGTAGCCCCTGCTCCCCACAACTAGAGAAAGCCCACGTGCAGCAATGAAGACCCAATGCAGCCAAAAATAAATAAATAAATTTATTAAAAAAATACAATGTAAATCAAAATGGAATTCTAAAAAGTATTCAAGTAACCTACAATAAGGCAAGAAAAGGAAAACAGGAATGAGAAAGAGAGGGAATAAACAGAAAGCAAATAATAAAACATTAGACTTTAGCCCTAAGGTATCAATAACTATGTTAAAGGTAAATAGTATAGGTACATGAATTAAAATACAGAGATTCAGGGACTTCCCTGGTGGTGCAGTGGTTAAGAATCCACCTGCCAATGCAGGGGACACAGGTTTGATCTCTGGTCCGGGAAGATGCCACATGCCACAGGGCAACTAAGCCCGTGTGCCACAACTACTGAGCCTGCGCCCTAGAGCCTGCGAGCCACAACTACTGAGCCCATGTGCCACAACTACTGAAGCCTGTGAGCCTAGAGCCTGTGCTCTGAAACAAGAGAAGCCACCGCAGTGAGAAGCCCACACACTGCAAGGAAGAGTAGCCCCCACTCGACACAACTAGAGAAAGCCTGTGCACAGCAATGAAGACCCAGCGCAGCCAAAAATAAATAAATAAATAAATAAATTTTAGAAAAGAAAATAAAATAGGGAGATTCACAGAACGGCTTTTAAAAGTACCCCACCTATATGTTGTCTACAAGAAACTCACTTCAAATATAACATAGGTAGATAGAAAGTAAAATGATGGAAAAAGATATACTATTCAAACATTAATTTGTAAAAGCAGGAGTGGCTATATTAACATCAGATAAAGTAGACTTCAGAGCAAACAAAATTACCAGGGACAAAGAGGAATATTACACAGTGATAAAAGAGCCAATCCACCAAGAATACATAGCAATCCTAAATGTGTGTGCACCAAACAACAGAGCTTCAAAACACATGAAGCAAAATCTAATAGAACTGAAAGGAGAAACAGACAAATCCATAATTATAGTTGGAAACTTCAATACCCACTCTCAGCAACAGAACTACTAGACATAAGATCAGCAAGATTATACAGCTCAACAACACCATAAAACAACAGGACCTAATTTATAGGACACTCCACCCAACATCATAACTCACATTCTTTTCAAATACCAATGAATATTCACCAAGATAGCTCATATTCTGAGTCATAAAACAAACTTCAACAAATGTAAAAGAACTGAAATCATACCGAGTATGTTCTCAGACCATAATGGAATCAAACTAGAAATCAATAACAAAGTCAACAGGAAAATCTCCAAATACTTGGAAACTGAATAACACATTTCTCATTAATCCATAGGTCAAAAGGAAATCTCAAGGGAAATTTTTAAAAATACACTGAACTAAATGAAAATGAAAATACAGCATATCAAAATTTGTGGAATGTAGCTAAAGTAGTGCTGGCATGGGAATTTAGAACTAAATGCTTACATTAGAAAAGAAGAAAGACCTCAGATCAATCATGTAAGCTCCCATCTCAGGAGACTAGAAAAAGAAGAACAAAATAAAATGAACTCAAAGAAAGCAAGCAGAAGGAAGGAAATAACAAAGATAAGAGCAGAAATCAATGAAATTGAAAAAAGGAAAACAATAGAGAAAATCAATTAAACAAAAAGCAGTTTCTCTGAAAAGATCAATTAACTTGATAAACCTATAGCACTGATTGACTAAGATAAAGAGAGGAGACATAAATCACTAATATCACAAATGAGCCAGGGGATCTTTCTACAGATCCTGAAGCCAATTGAAAGGAAAATAAAGTTCTCAACCTGGTAACCAAATTCTTTGGAAGGAAGATGCTATGGAAATGTCTGTCTATAGCAAATATATAGTCAATCCCTGACCAAAATGTTCATTAAAAATGTCACTGTTTTTTTCTTTTCTTTCTTTTTTTTTTTTTTTTTGGCTGCACTGTGCAGCTTGCAGGATCTCAGTTCCCCAACCAGGGATTGAACTCGGGCCACAGCAATGAAAGCCTGGAATCCTAACCATTCGGCCACGAGGGAACTCCCAAAAATGTCACTATTTGGAAAAGAAACTTGCAAATTATTGTATTTCTTTGACATTAGGGTCCCCCCTGCAAAAAAAAAAACTACCATATGATTCAGCAATCCCATTTCTGGGTATATATCCAAAGGAACTGAAATCAGGATCTCAAAGAGCTATCTGCACTCCCATGTTCAATGCAGCATTATTCACAAGAACCAAGGTATGGAAGCAACCTAAGTGTCTGTCAACAGATGAATAATGGATCAAGTAAATGTGAGATATATATATATTTATATATATATTTATATATATATATATATGTATATATAAACCACATATACAAGAATATCATCAAGCCTTAAAAAAAAGAACGAAGGGGGCTTCCCTGGTGGCGCAGTGGTTGAGAATCTGCCTGCTAGTGCAGGGGACACGGGTTCGAGCCCTGGTCTGGGAGGATCCCACATGCCACGGAGCAACTAGGCCCGTGAGCCACAGCTACTGAGCCTGCGCGTCTGGAGCCTGTGCTCCGCAACAGGAGAGGCCACAATAGTGAGAGGCCCGCGCACTGCGATGAAGAGTGGCCCCCGCTTGCTGCAACTAGAGAAAGCCCTAGCACAGAAACGAAGACCCAACATAGCAATCAATCAATCAGTCAATAAATCTTTAAAAAAAAAAAAAGAACGAAATCCTGTTATTTGTGACAACATTGATGAATCTGGAGGGCATTATGCTAAGTAAAATAAGCCAGACAGAGAAAGACAAATACTGCATGGAATCACTTACATATGAAATCTAAAAAAAAAAAAAAAAAAGTCAAACTCATAGAAACAAAGTAGAATAGTGGTTGCCAGGGGCTGAGGGGTAGGGGAAACGGAGAGAGGTTGGTAAAAGGGTACAAACTTCCAGGGAATTCCCTGGCGGTCCGGTGGTTAGGACTCCATGCTTCCACTGCAGGGGGCACGGGTTCAATCCCAGGTTGGGGAACTAAGATCCCGCATGCCAAGTGGCCAAAAACAAACAAAAAAAAGGGTACAAACTTCCATCTGTCAGATGAAGAAGGTCTGAGGATCTAATGTATGACATAGTGAGTATAGTTGATAACACTGTATTGTATAATTGAAATTGCTAAGTAGAACTTAAATGTTCTCACCAAAGAAAAAGAAGGGGAGAGTAAATGTGTGAGGTAATGGATGTGTTTTTTTAAAAAAGGAATACTATGGGGAATTCCCTGGTGGTCCAGTGGTTAGGACTCCGTGCTTCCACTGCAGGGGGCACAGGTTCAATCCCTGGTCAGGGAACTAAGATCCTGCATGCCGTGCGGTGTGAAAATAATTAAATAAATTTTTAAAAAAACGGAATACTATGAAAAACCCTATGTGTAAAACTTTGACAACTTAGATAAAATGGAACGTTTCCTTGAGAACCACACACTATCAAAACTCAAACAATATGGAATTTATAATCTGAATAGTCCAATAACTACTAAAGGAATTAGATTTGTAATTTAAAAGGTCTTGGGAAAAAAAGTTCCAGGTCCACATGGTTTCACTGGAAAATTCTACCAACATTTAAAGAGTTAACACCAATTTTACACAATCTTTTCCAGAATACCAAAGAGGAGGGAACATTTCTGCGTCGGGGTCCCCAAGACCATCCCCAGGCTCAATGATTCAACTAGGACCTCAGCATATAGTCAGACTCAAGGCTATTATTTATTACAATGACAGAATACAGAGCAAAATCAGCAAAGGAAAAAGGCACATGGGGGAAGTCCAGAGAAAACCAGGCACAAGCTTCCAAGGGTTCTCTCCCAGTGGAGTCACACAGGATGTACTTATGTCCTCCAGCAAAGAGTTGTGACAACACATGTGAAATGTTGTCTATCACGGAAGCTCATTAGAAGCTTAGTTCCCAGGGCATTTATTGAGGGTCAGTCATGTAGGCACTCTCTGCTTAGCACTTACCAAAATTCCAGACTCCCAGAAGAAAAGCAGATGATCAACATAAACCATATTGTTTGTACAGTTTAGGCACAGTGAGATACTCTTATCAGTCCTGGGAATGGGAGGAACTCACCCCAAATCCAAGTTTCCAGATGCCATCCAAGAACCAACCTTGCAAACAGGCCTTTCAAAGGATAACAGTCAGGACTGCTATGTTAACTCTTCTACACAGCTTGGAAATCAGGAGACTTGAATTTTAGTCCCAGTATAAATCACATTTGTACAAACAGTTTAGGCATAGTGAGTCACTCTTATCAGTTCTGGGGATGGTGGAAACCCTCCTAAAATCCCAGTTCCCAGAGGCCCGCCAAGGGCCTGCTATGTTAACTCTTTTCTGCACAACTTCTTAACTCATATTATGAGGCCAGTATTCACCTAATATCAAAACCAGACAAACATGGCATGAAAAAAAACTCTCAAAACTTCTTTCAGGGACTTTGACACAAAAATCTGCAATCAAATATTAGTGATATAGAATCCAGAAAGGTATTAAAACAATTATACCATGGCCAAGTGGGGCTTATTCCAGCTATGCAAGGTTAGTTCAAAAATCAATATTCAATCAATGCAAACTACCATATCCACAGGCTAAAGAAGAAAAATCATATGTTCATATCAATTGATGCAGAAAAAGCATTTGACAAAATTCAGCATTCATTCATGATAAGAACTCTCAGCAAATTAGGAATAGAAGGGAACTTGCTCAACTTGATAAACAGCATCTACAAAAACAAACAAATAAACAAACACACCGCAGCTAACAGTTTTCTTAATGGCAAATTTCCCCCTAAGATAGGGAACAAGGGAAGGATGTCCACTCTTATTCAACATAGTACTGAAAGTTCTAGTCTGCACAATAAGGCAAGAAAAGGAAATAAAAGGCATACTGATTGGAAAGGAAGAAATAGAACTGTCCATACTCATGGACAACATGATTGTCTATGTAGAACATCCCAAAGAATCTACCAAAAAGATTCCTAGAACTAGTAAGTGGGTTCAACAAAGTCAAAGAATACAAGATCAACATCCAAAATTAATTGCATTTCTATATACTAATAATGACCAATGAATAAAGAAGCTGAAATTTTAAACACAATATTATTTACAATCACGCCAAAGAAAATGAAATACGATATACACTTAACAAAACATGTACACGATCTGCATGCTGAAAATTCCAAAATGCTGATGAAATAAGTCAAAGAAGATCTAAATAAATCGAGAGACACACATATCGTGTTTATGGATAGAAGACTCAATATAGTATAGATGTCGATTCTCCCCAGATTGATCTATAGGTTCAACACAATTCCTATCAAAATCCCAGCAAGGTTCTTGTAGATATAGACAGGCTCACTCCAAAATTTATATAGAAAGGCAAATGACCTTGAATGGCTAAATCAATTTTTAAGAATAATAAAGAAATATATAGCTACAGTAATCAAGACTGTTTGGTATTCACAGAGGGATAGACACATAGAACAATAAAACAGAATAGAGAGCAGAGAAATAGCCCCACATAAATAGCCTAACACAAATATGCCCACCTGATTTTGCCAAAGGTGCAAAAGCAATTCAGTGGAGGAAAAAATAGTTATTTTAACAAATTGTGTTTGAGCCATCAGACATTCATAGGCAAAAATATGAACCTCGACCTTAACTTCACATTTTATACAAAAATTAATTGAAAATGAAGCACGGCCTTATATGTAAAATATAAAACTATAATACTTTTAGAAGGAAATACAAGAGAAAATTTGCGGGACCTAGGGCTAGGTGAAATTTTTCTCAGACATGACACCAAATCATGACACATAAATGCAAACATTGATAAGCTGGACTTCATCAAAATTAAAACTTTTGGCCTTCAGAATCTCTTAAGAGGATGAAAAGACCAGCTACAGACTGGGAAAAATGTTTGCAGACCACATATCTGACAGAGAACTTGTATCTAGAATATATAAAGAATTCTCAAAATGTAATGGGCAAAAGACATGAACAGACATTTCACCAAAGAGGATATACAGATGGCAAATAAGCATATGAAAAGATGTTTAACGTCATCAGCTATTGGGGAAGTGCAATTTAAAACAAAGAGGTATCACTACACACCTATTAGAATGACTAAAATAAAAATATAGTGACAACACCAAATGCAGGCAAAGATGTAGAGAAACTGGATCTTTCCTACATTGCTGGTGGGAATGTAAAATGGTACAGACAATCTGGAAGTTTTGGCAGTTTCTTATAACACTAAATTTATACCATTCGACCCAGCAATTGCACTCTTGGGCGTTTGTCACAGAGAAGTGAAAACTAATGTTTACACAAAAAACTCTACATGAATATTCGTTGCAGTTTTATTCTTAATAGGCAAAAATTGGAAACAACCCAAATGTCCGTCCATGGGTAAATAGTTAAACTGTAGTACATCCATAGCAATACTACTACTCAGTAATAAAAAGGAATGAACTATTGATACATGCAACAACTTGGGTGGATCGCAAGGAAATTATGCTGAGTGAAGAAAAGACAGTTTCAAAAGGTATGATTCCATTTACATGTGATAAAATTGCACAGTACTATATACACAGACACAGAAACAAGTGCATGTAAAACTGGTGGAATCGGAATAAGTCCTGTGGATTGTACCGATGTCAATATCTTGGTTATGTAAGATATTACCATCGGGGGAAATTGGGTGAAGATTACATGACACTGTCCTGTAATATTTTTTTTTACAGATCCTGTGAATCTATAATTATTTCAAAATAAGTATAATAAAATGAGGTAAGTCTGAAGGACCATGAATATTTTAGAATTCACACATTTGCATATTATGAAATAGAGCTTACCTTTTTGTTTAGTCTAGAAATGTAAATGAAAATGACAATTATGAGTTCATGGTAAAGGGTTTGTTGCTTAAACATTTGTATGAGTCAGTATTCCACCAGAGAAGCAGACCAATAGCCATAGACACACACACACACACACACACACACACACACTCTCTCTTATTCATTCATTAATTAGAAGATATTGGCTTACAGATGTGGGGCAGGCTAAGTAAATCCAAAATCTATAGGGCACGCAGTCAGAAAGGAATGATCAGGCCCACTCAGATTATCCAGGATAATCTCCCTTACTTTATGTCAACTGATCAGGAGCTTTAATTACATGAAAATACCTTCATAGCAACACCTTGGTTAGTGTTTGATTGAATAAATGGGGGCTGTAGCCTAACCAAGTTGACTCATCAAAAAGCCACACATCATAAACCACTTGTGCTTGCAACTGAATAAATTTATTCTGTTAATAGCCACTTTGGCTTGATTATTATAGGTAATTCAAGTGCAAACGACTTAAATCAATAGTGGCCGACAACGAGTTGTATACATGAGGGTCCACTTATACAACTTTAGAGTTGAAAGGGGCCATGAAAAGCTTAGGTAGTATTTCAACACGGCCCAGGAACCTCCCCGTCGTCGGCGTCTCCGGCCCTTAGAGGCGCTGAGGCTCCTCCCGACAGCAGCGCGCCCAGCAGGAGCAGAGAGGAACCCACCTGGAGCCCGGCGCCGCGGGTGCGGGAGCACTAAGTGGGCGGAGCCTCGAGGCGCGCGGCGGTAGCGACGGCGCCCAGCCCGCCAGAAGAGCGCGCGGCGGGCGGACGGCGGGGAGCCAGTCGGGTAGGGTGAGCGCGGACAGCGGTTGGCTGCGGGGGGCGGGTGTGTGTGTGTGTGTGTGAGTGGAGCGCGGGGTGTGGGGGGACGGGGGGAGGAAGGAAGGGGAAGAGGCGGAGCGTGGGAGCGCACAGTGTCAGGAATACAATAGTGCTCCGCGCCGCTTCAGCCGCCGCCGCCGCCGCCTCAGCCGCTGCAGCCGCCGCCGCCCAACCGCCTGCCCAGCGCTGAGGCCTGACGGGCCGGGCGGGCGAGGGCCGAGGGCGGGAGCTGCGGCACTGGGGGCGGCCCCGGCGGATCCCGTGGCGGGGCGGGGGGCGGGGGGCGGGGGTGGGGAGGAGATTAGGGGGCAGGTGCGAGGGAGGGGAGAGAAGAAAGCGAGCGGTTCGGGGGGTGGTTACCACCCGTACCCGACTCGCCAGACACGTTGCCGGGCCCGAGTGTGGAGCCGGGAAGAAGCGGCGACCGAGCTGCGCGAAGGTAGGCGCCGCTGAGGCTGGACGCGGGGCGAGCGGGCTAGGGGGCGTCGCGTTGGGTGGGCAGCGGGAGTGGCGGCCTCGGGGAGTGGAAACGGGCGCCGCGGAGCGCAACGTCCCGGCCCAGCCTCGCCGCGCTCCGGGTCGCTCCGGCTCCTCACCGCGGTGGCCTCCGGCGTCCCCAGCACCTTGGGGCCGAGAGCGTGTGTGGGCTGCGGTGAAGTGCCCGGTGGTCCCTCGGCTGGCCGGCGCAGCGCCGGGTGGCCGGCGCGGGGGCGGGGGTGGTGGGGGCGGCCGGCCGGGCTCGGCTGCGGCTGCACTCTGGCAGGAATTGAGCGCCATAACTGTTGAGGCCGTTCCCTCCGGTGCCCCATCCTGGCGCCCCCTCCCTCCTGGTCCACTGCCTGCTCTCGGGGCTCCCGGGGTCAGACCCGCGGCGGGAGGACCTGCTCTGCCGGCCGCCTGGGGCCGGATGCTCCGGGGAGCGGGGGCGCGCCCTGAGTGTTTCGATGTTGGGGGGCGGGAAGAACCGAGTCCCGGAGACTGGGGGCCGGGCGGTGCGGGCGGCGGCGAGGTCCCTGGTGAGCCCGGGCGCCCCGCGGGCTGGCGAACTTTCCCTCCCCCTCGCGTCATTGTTCCGGCGCTCCGGGTCCGGATCCTTGGTGAGCGCCGGGCGGTCCGGGGGCGGGGGTGGCGAAAACGGGAGGGCTTTGCCAGTCTTACGGGAAATATTTCCCATCGCTGGGCACGGCAAAGTTAACTTTTCTCCAGCGATCGAGTTGGTTTTATTCCCTCCGCCGTGGGGCAATCGATTAAAAAAAAAAAAAAGAAAAGAAAAGATAGCCTTTCTCCAATCTTTTTCTCTTGCTTTTCAGAGCCACTGCTTCGGTGAAGTCTGGCTTTAAATTGCACCGGGCAACCTGCGTTTATTATTTGTGAGGAGGAAAGGGGGGCGGGATTTCGAGTGTGTGACCGTAATGGTGGTATGTGAAGGCATGTTTAAAAGTTGGTATCATTGTGTAGCCCTGGGACATATGCAGCTCCTAAGCATTTGGCAAGAAACTTGTTTGGCCGCTTCTCTGGATTTCTGAGTTGCAAGGAAATCCATGGTCTCAGATGTTCGAGAGATTGTTTTTGATGTGAGATCCGTTGATCTGTGAAGCTGAGGATGAGATCCCCGTGTGTCCCCCCCCCCCCCGCGTCCCCCCACCCCCCTGCCGTCTGATTGTGTAAGAAATCAAAACCGTGTTGATGGTGATTCCAGTGGCCTGGAGGGAAAGGCGACCTCATTCCCTGATAAAGATAACTGTCTGCTTCTCTCAAAACTGGCAAAGTAATGGAAAATAATTTAGGTAAAGACTGGTTGCACAACATCTTGGCTTAGTTTAAGCAACCCAGAATCCACTTTCCCAGAGTAGTTCTCTTAAATACCTTCCCTGCAGCCATTTCTTGTCAGCCTGGGGGTGAAGGCGGGGTGTGAGAAAGGAGTCGGCCTGAACAAAGCATCGCGTTTTTATTTAATTTAATACTTTCATAACATCTGTAAACAATGGGAATGTGGATCCCAGGCCTCTGTACCTTTTGAATAGTGTAGTTCTCATGCTTTTATAGTATCATGTGATTACTCTCTGGATAAGTGAAAATGTGTTGTTGTTTTTTTTTTCTCTTTTGTTTAGCCTAGGAGTATTCTACCTCTATAACATATCATTTTCTTTTTCGTTTAAAGTGAGCTCTGAATTTAAATACTTGAACTGTAATGACTCTCTCCAAGGGTGAGAGAATTACATGAGATCTCAGTGTTGGCTACCATCATTGAAACCTTTTCTTCAGCTATGCTCTTCTCTACAGTTTTGTTTGCTAGAGAAGTGCTCTTAACCCAGTATTGGTGCCTTGACAGAGTTTCTTGCATTATTCATCCAGTCAGTTCTGGAATACTCAGGGGTCCTGGTCGGGTTCTAGAACCCACACTTTCGTCCTCCCACTTTTCTGAGTCGTGTTGCTGTGCCTTGGCAGTGTGGTAAATGCCTTCTCACCTGTAGGAGTTGGTGAATCTTGTTCACAGGTAGGGGAAAGTGAAGAAGGGCCTCCCACTCCTTCCTGAAGTGTTTGTGATCGTCTGGCCTCCGGGAGTGACTTAGAAGCAGCCTTAGGGGTGACCGGGACCCACCTTCTGGCCTGTAGAGAGTTCCCAGGAGCAAGACAGGTGATGGTGCAGGGCTCTCATCATAGTTGAAATGTATGAGTTAGCGAAGGTTAAAATATTTAAGAACAAAGGATGTTGAAGCCTGTAGGTTGAGTATGATCTTCTCCTTTGGTAATGCTTGTCTTTTCCCTCCTTTGTGTTCCACTGACCCTAACAACCCATTTCTGCCCTAAGCTACACAAAAGCATTTCTTCTTTTTGCACGCTACTTTGAGGTCTGGCTGGAACTAAGCAAGTATTTTGGGGGAGGCAGAAGGCATTGGGTGTTTTTGAAGACATGGCATTACAAAGGGCTCTAGTAAGCCTTGATCAGGGATACAGAGGTTGAATATTATCATAGGACATAATGTACCTACCTCCTCATAGAGCTTACACAAAACAGGAGCTGAGGAAGGTAGAGATCATATGCTGGTTTACATTAAGAAAATCTCTCATCAGGGGATAACTTACTATGACCTTTACTTATCTCACCTTATAAGTGAGGGGTGAGTATTGGGTGACACCCATGTGGCACTTTCCTGAAATGGCTAATATGGGGACACTTGAATGGTTTACAAGTTTCTACCTGTTGTTCTACTTACAGTGACTAGGAAAGCTGAAGCATTCTGGTTTGTGGGGTGGGGAGGGTCTAGGATGAGTAGGTAGAAGTGATGAACGAATAAAAGGGTGCTAGCAAGTGGTCATTACAGACCAAGTAACTACTAGCTTTGAGTTTTCTGTTTTCTGGAATCTTTGTGACTCCCCCATGGTTATTTTTGCCTCCTTCCTGTAGATCTCTCCATAGACAACAGCAGCAAAGCTCTTACCATCAGAACTGCCTCTGTGCTTCTCTTGCAGGGGACAGTGAGCAAGAAGTGTCCTGGGGAGAATTTGCCTGACCCTATAGCTGAGCTTGGGAAAAGGAAAGTAAGAACTCAAAGGGTAGCTGACTGCAGCAAGTAGGGGGCCTGGTGTGGGGAAATAGTACTGGGGCATTGTCCAATGGGAGATACCTATATGTTCATTAGTGCTCTTCAAGCAGTAAATAATTTAATCTCTGTCCCAACCCAGAAGCCTTGGCTTAGCCCTGTTACCTAAGGGGCTTTTTGTTGGCTGATAGGCAAGGAAACCCGAGTCTGGAGTGTGTTTTTTGGAACAGCTGACAAGAGAATATGGTACCAGCATGGCCAGTACACTAGACCTTGTGTGTTGGAGTCTCCTGGGAAATTTGTTTTTTAGAGTTTCAAAACTTCTTATTTTGATACAATTACACAAAAAAGTTGCAAGAACAGTACAAAGAACTCCTTTATTCCTTTCACTCAAGATTACCATTTACTAACAATTTGTTCCCATTTGCTTTATCATTTGCTCTTTTTGTTTCTTTTTGTGAACAGTTTGAGAGCAACCATTGAGAGATTGGTATTTGTCAAAGGCATCTGCAAGAGGGTGGCTCAGGTGCAGCTGTGGGGTGCAGCAGAACATTGGTGAGTGAAATCTACCTAAAGCTGCAAAGCACACATTTGTAAATCACATGGAATCTCTGGTGCTAGATATAGAAATCATTATCAATTGTAAAAGTGGTTAAGGTAAACTCCCCTTTTGTCATCATTTTTGTCAAGTTTGTTCTTAGCTCTGCCAAACTTTAATAGTTATGAAAATCCATTCCACCACTCCCCCAACTTTGCACCTATAATATATTCTCCAACATTTTCATTTCATTTATTTAGCAAACATATATTTGCTAGGGGTATAAGAGGTGAAAGATATTCATCCCCTTGAGAGCTCAGCATCCAGTGGAAAGGTAGTAAGGAAATCTATCACCTCAATCAAGGGGAAGAGTATTCTGCTAAAGGGGTTTACAGGGGTAATTGGAACAGCAAGCTAGTTAAGGATTTGAAGAGTTAGATACCTGGGAGTCATTTGGGAAGTATGTGAATGTGAAGATCCATCTTTTCTGAGGCTTGCTGCTCTTAGATGACAAGGTTCATGAGTTAGGGAAGCCTTTGGTGTCATATCCAACACAGGCTGTGGGGTCATGCCAACTTGCGTTTTAATCCACCACTTGATTTTGGCCAGTTACTTAACTTCACCATGCCTCAGTTTCTTCATCTGCCAAACCACACCTCCGAGATAATAATTAATTGAGGTAATAATTGCTCTGTAAACATTCATTTCGTCTTCCCTTCGAAAAATACAGTATGGGGGGAATAGCATGAAAGGTACTAGGTATTAAGGTGAAATCCAAGGAGGTGTTTCTATTTTTCTGCAAATAAATATCTAATTACTAATTGTACTGAGTTGTGATGGAGATTACTATGAGATAATAGCAATAACAGCAGCGATGATTTGTTAACCATTTCTTGTGTGCTAAGCACTGTGTTAAGTGCTTATCACAGGGTATCCTTCTGAGGCTCAAAGAGGTGAAGCAAAGGTAACGTGCCTAAGGTCACACAGCAACTAAGAGGTAGAATGCTTCTGAGAGGGAGATCAGCAAGGTGCCCTGGAGCCTGAAGGATGAGCAGGAAAAAACAAGGTAAAAGTCAGAAAGAAGGGATTGCTAGGCAGAGGGAACAACAGGTGTTGTAAGGGCACTGAGGTGGGAGAGAGATGTAGAAAGGATCCACAGAGGTTTGGCTAGGACCTGGGGAAAGAGATGAGATAGGCAGGGGAAAATTGACAGGGCCTTATGGGACCTCATTAAGGAGCTTGTATTTTATTCCAAGGGGTGGGGGAGGCTGCTGGAAGGTGTTTTTCAGTGTGTGTGTGTATTTAATCCAGAAGGGCATCTAGTGAGGCCTAAACAAAAGTGGCTTAAGAGAGTCATTTCCCTTTCAGTGTCCCACTTTGTGATCCAATAGAGGCAGTGTTTCTGGCCCAAATGTGTAGATCTTTTTTTTTTTTTTTTGGCTGTGTCGGGTCTTAGTTGCGGCACACAGGCTTCGTTGAGGCAGGCGGGATCCTTTGTTGCGGCACGCGGGCTCCTTTCTAGTTGCAGCGTGCGGGTTTTCTCTCTCTAGTAGTGGTTTGCGGGCTCCAGAGCGCGTGGGCTCTGTAGTTTGAGGCACACGGACTCTCTAGTTGTGGCTCACGGTCCTAGTTGTCCCACGGCATGTGGGATCTTAGTTCCCTGACCAGGGATCGAACCCATGTCCCCTACATTGGAAGGCGGATTCTTTACCACTGGACCACCAGGGAAGTCCCACGTGTAGATCTTAAACAATTTTTACTGCCCACCATTAACATGGCTAAAAAGAGTTGCTGTGATGCTGGAAGAAGCTGGTCCTGTAGAATGCTTCTAGAAGGAGGTTTAATTGGGCTCTTATATCTGATGCTTTTTAGGCTGCATTAAGGGAGCTCTTTCAGCTTTCACCAAGCCCTGTCAAATGGGGAAAAAAGTAGAATTGAAGGAAAAAGTAATTCCTGGAAACCTGAGTTGTTGTTCATGTTAGAAATGGAACTGTTGAATATATAAGACTTTGGTTTAAATATATCATGATAAAGATGCTTCAGTGACTAAATGGAAATTTTTTGTGGAGTGTGTGTGTGTGTGTGTGTGTGTGTGTGTGTTTGGTGTGTGCCATCCGTGACGGCAGACAGTGCATTTGTGAGAATCTGGGAAGACTGATGATTTTTTTCAATACTTACATATTTATTTATTCTCATCCAGGTACTGCAGGTTTTTCTGTTTGAAACTATTTCTTATGTGCAGAGTAAACTTCATAGGGAAAATCAGTGTTCTTTTCCCCTTTCCATATGTAGTGGACCACAAACATATTTACTTTGAAGTAGCCTATGTCAATTAGCTTTTCTTTTTTTTTTTTTTTTTTGGCAGGGAGGGTAGTTAGCTGGCAGCTGGATGATCTAGGATGGCCTCACTCACACATTTGGTAGTTGGCAGGCTGGTTGGTTGGTCTAGGAGGGCCTAAGCTGGGATGGCTCATCCCCACTCCAAGTGGTCTCTCATCCAGCTGGCTAGTCTGGACTTGTTAACATCGTGGTCCCAAAGGCACAAAGAGTAGCAAGCGAGAGCAAGCACCAGTGCACAAGCACTTCTCAAGTGTCTGCTTGTGTCACATTTGATATTGTCCCATCAGCCAAACCACAGAAGTTCTTCCGTGGCCAAGCCCAGAGTCGTTGTGGGAGGGGACCCTCCAGGGTGTGGACATAAGGAGATGTGAGAAAATTGGGGACCGTTACCACAGTAATGCATAATAATTATTAATGAATATAACCGCTTTTCCTTTGATAAATCATTTTAAATGCTCATTTATAAATGTAGTGTATTCTTGAGACTAAGTAATATGATCATGCCACGTCTCTTCTATCGAGTGTGGAGCTGAGTGATGGTTTTTCTAGGAGGAAGCCAAAGGGAGACAGTGTGGCTCTAGATGTAGATACTCTCATGAATGGCTTGTCTGCTCACTGATCTTGTGTGGCTATTATCAAAGAAGCCCCTGGGCTTCCTCAACCTCCTGTTCAAGCTTTATCACAAAAACTGTAGTGTACTAGACTGCACTAGGTTTTGTAGTTGAGCAAAAAGACGGTTAATTGGGAATCCATCACCACCTGAAAGATGAGAGAAACATTTGCATCCTTTCTTCATAACCTTTACGTGATTTATAGTTTTACCTAAGAGAAGAAATCCTTATTTGGGCATTATAATAAGGACAAAGGATTCTCTGTAGATATGTTTTATTTGGTCAAGATTTTAAAATCTCCCTGTGGTTGCAGTGAAGAATCCACCATTGTGCTGTAGAGTGGCCAGTGACTAGTAATTTGGGGAGTCAGCCTTTGGTCTTTGCTTGTGAAGATTTTAGAAGTAACACCTTTTACACACCTGAAATAGGCTTTACAACCAGCTTGTGGCCTAAAATACATTACATGAAAATGCAACTGGACCCTAGGAAGCATGTGTGGGAAAATGAGTAGAAGGCTCACTTTGTACATCTTAGAGCTGTACATTTCTCTAGAAAATTGCCTGGTGATAGAATATCAGCTTCCTTTTTTTCCTCTTAGGATAAAAATGAAAAATCCCTGACATTTTAAAAGTCAGTGACTTGCACCGGTCAGAATGGCTATCATCAAAAAATCTATAAACAGTAAGTGCTGGAGAGGGTGTGGAGAAAAGGGAACCCTCTTGCACTGTTGATGGGAATGTAAATGGATACAGTCACTATGGAGAACAGTATGCAGGTTCCTTAAAAAACTAAAAATAGAACTACCATATGATCCAGCAATCCCAGTACTGGGCATATACCCAGAGAAAACCATAATTCAAAAAGACACATGCACCCCAATGTTCATTGCAGCACTGTTTACAATTGCCAGGACATGGAAGCAACCTAAGTGTCCATCAACAGATGAAAGGATAAAGAAGATGTGGTACATATATACAATGGAATATTACTCAGCCATAAAAAGAAACGAAATGGAGTTATTTATAGTGAGGTGGATGGACCTAGAGTCTGTCATACAGAGTGAAGTAAGTCAGAAAGAGAAAAACAAATACCGTATGCTAACACATATATATGGACTCTAAAAAGAAAAAAAAAAGGTTCTGAAGAACCTAGGGGCAGGACAGGAATAAAGATGCAGATGTAGAGAATGGACTTGAGGATATGGGGAGGGGATAGGGTAAGCTGGGATGAAGTGAGAGAGTGGCATGGACATATATACACTACCAAATGTAAAATAGCTAGTGGGAAACAGCCACACAGCACAGGGAGATCAGCTTGGTGCTTTGTGACCACCTAGAGGGGTGGGATAGGGAGGGTAGGAGGGAGACGCAAGAGGGAGGAGATATGGGGATATATGTATATGTATAGCTGATTGACTTTGTTATAAAGCAGAAACTAACACCACTGTAAAGCAATTATACTCCAATAAAGATGTTAAAAAAAGAAAAAGTGACTTGGAAATAGCCATCAAAATTATAAGTGCACATATCATTTGAACCAGCAAACACTTCCAGGAATGAATTCAACAAATGTTTGCATATTACTCGGAGTATTGCTTATAATAGCAAAAGAGTGGTTATAGCCTAAGGATCAATCAAGGCTTGATTATACAGTAGAATATTACATTGATATTGCATGATCTTCAAGATGTACAAAATGAAAAAAAAGCAAGAAACAGAACAATGTGTATTGTATACTACCATTTGTATAAAATAGATAGTGGGGCAATAATATGTAAATTTTTGCTTACATAAACATAAAATATTTCTGGAAGGATATTCAAGACACTGATAGCTTTGGGGCACACATGGCCAGGGTAGAGGGTGGGAGGGAGACTTTTCACTGCATAAACTTTTATATATACTTTTGGAATTTTAAGCCACATGAATATATTACCCTATTTTAAAAATTAAGTACATTTATCTAAAAAGAGATGGTATATGGTTATGGTGATGTGAACTTCCATGAACTCCTACTCAAGTTGACCTGGTCAGAACTATCCATGTTAAAAAATATATCCAGCCAGTTTTGTTTCCTAGAAATGCCTCAGAATAGTGTACTTCTGAATTTTTAACTATAGCCCTACCTTTTTCAGAATGTCATATGAATGGAATCATACAGTATGTAGCCTTTTTTGGTCTTGCTTCTTTTACTTGATTCATCTATGTTATGTGAAATAATAGCCTTTTCCTTTTTATCGCTGAATTGTATTCCATTGTATGGAATACAACGGTTCATTCACCTGTTTGAGGACAACTTGGTTGCTTCCAGCTTCTTGGCTATTATGAATAAAGCTGAATAAATATTTTGTGTGGACATAAGTTTTCAGTTGATTTGGGTAGATATGTAGGAGTGGGATTGCTGAGGTTTTATAAGAAACTGCCAAACTGTCTTCCAAAGTGGTTCTACCATTTTGCATTCCTACCAGCCATGAAAATGAGGAGTGTATGTCAAGGTTCATCTTCCTGCGTATGGATGTCCAGTAGTTCCAGAACCATTTGTTGAAAAGACTGTCCTTTCTCCATGGAATTGCTTTTGTACCTCTATCAAAATGTGGTTATGCTTGGGCGGGCCTATTTCTGAGATCTCTGTTCTGTTGAATTGATTTTTGTGTGTATCATTTTGCCATTACCACACTGTCTTGACTATTATAGCTTCATAGGATTCTTGAAGTCAGGTAATATGAGTACTGTTATTTTTTCTTCTTTATCAGAGTTGTAGTGGTGAGAGAGGACATCCTTCATTTGTTCCAGTCTTAGAAAGCATTCCATCTCTCACCGTTAAGTATGATGCTAGCTGTAGGGTTTTTTTTTAAAAATATATACCCTCTTGTGCTGAAAAGAGTTAACATAGCAGGCCTGAGGCTGCTATCTTTAGAAGGCCTGCTAGCAAGACTGGCCCTTGGCTGGTGTCTGGGAAATTGGCTTTTCAAACATTTTGAAAATAAAACATTATATTCTACCTTCATTTATTCCTTTTCCAATGCTCTTCATTTCTTTATGCTAATCCAGCTTCCCATCTTATTCATAATCTTTCTGCCTGAAGAATTTTCCTTTAACATTAACGTTTATGCCAGATCTGCTGTCAGTAAATTCTGTTTTTGTTTGTATGAGAAAGTCTTTTTTTTCCTCACTTTTAAAGGATATTTTCATGGAATATGGAATTCTGAGTTGACAGTTTTTTCCCCTCTCTCAGCATACTCCTCCACTGTTGCCTTGCTTGCATGGTTTCTGTTAAGTCTGCTGTAATTCTTATCTTTGTTCCTCCATAGCTAATTTGTCTTTTTTCCTCTGGCTTCCTTCAGTCTCTTTGTCTTTGCCCAGGTGTGGCTTTTTAGTTTTTTTCATATTTATGCTGCTTGGTATTCTCTGAGCTTCTAGTGTCTGTGGTTTGTTGCCTGTCACTAATTTGGAAAGTTCTCAGCCATTATTTCTTCAAATAATTCTTGTGCCCCATTCTCTCTTTTTTTCTTCCTTCTGGGGTTCCAATTACAAACATATTATACTGTTTGTTATTGTCCCACAGTTCTTGAATGCTGTGTTCTATTTTTTCTCCCTTTTGTCTCTTTTTGTTTTATTTTTATTGACCTGATCAACAAACTTGATCTTTATGTTCACTGATTCTTTCCTTGTTTGTGTCAGTTCTACTGTTGAGCATGGTGGTTTTTTACTCTTTTTTTATTGAGCATTTCCATTTGATTCTTTATCACAGTTAACATCTCTTTTCTGAAATTATCCATCTGCTCTTGCATATTGTCTACCTTTTCCATTAGAGTCTTTAACACAGTAATCATAATTCTTTTAGATTTCATTTCTGATAGTCCCAACCTCTGTGTCATACTGAATCTGGATCTGATGATTGTTTTGGCATTTGGAATATTTCCTGCCTTTTATTATACCTCATAAATATGTTAAAAGCTGAACATGGGTAGGAGAAGAACACAGGTTTCCTTCTGCTAGGCCTTTAGTGTGGGGATTTTAATTAATCTAGTCAGGAGTCGGCCTGTGTTCCATGTTTGTTTTTGCTATGGGCACCAGAGATTTCTGATTCCTCTAGTGATACCTTCTTTTTGACTCCTGCTTGGCTTTGGGTTTTTCCTTTGTGCTGTTTCCCAAGAACTGTCTCTTACAGCTCTCCCAGTTGTATTTCACTGTTACTAACCACATAGCTGGTTTGCCAGGTGGTGGTTGCTGGGGGAGGGGGAGTTCTCCGATGATTTGATTAAGCCTCAAACTTAGGCAGGTACTGGAACTTGGGTCTTGAGTGTGTCCTTCACAAGATTTCCTGCCCCTTCTCCAGGGGTGGAGCTTCTTTTTCTTTTTCCTCTGTTCCTTCGCCCAGCTGCAGTGAGTATCCACCAGTGTCCTCAAGCCATAGATTTTAAGTCCCCCCGCAAATTAAGCCTTTTGTTCTGTACTAGAGATAAAGGAAAGGGGTCTGGGTGGATTTCACAGTGAGTGCTATTTTCCTCAGCCAAACAGCACCTTCATGGAAGCTTTCTCTGACATATTTCCTTATCTTCCCTGTAGGAGCCTTGTGGGATTCCTTTTGGTAAAACTTGGAAGAGGATGGGAAACCCCTCCCTCACCATGTGGAGCCCAAGAGCTTCATACTCTCATGACATTCCATACTCTGGCCTCCAGTAATTTGTCAGAATCTCTAGTTTAATCTTCCTACCAGCTTACATGTTCAGATCCTGTGTCTACCTGCAGGCACCGGTCTCTTCAGATAGTGGGTTGGTGGTTTGCCCTATGACTTCACTTCTCTGATAGGTCCAAGAAGAGTCATTGATTTTCAGTCAATATAGCTTCTTTCTTGTTGTAAAGGTGGAAATGATGGCCTCCCAATACTTTACATGACCAAGCTGAAACCTAAGTCCTCAAATAACTCTTAATCTACACAAATGTCTAATGTGCAGCCCATAGAAACTTAGTACAGGTTAGTTTTTTCCCCTTATTTTTCTTTTTTTCAAACCCTTGAATTTTATAGTTTTATGGCTAGGGAGCCAGAAATAATTGATTCTATCTTGGGTTCTGCCTATTTTAGGCTTTAAAAACCTCTGTACCACTGGTAGTATGTTATATGTTTGTCTTCCTGTCTTCTAAAATTCTATGTATGCCTGTGGTAATTATTGAGCATGTTGTTAGCACTCAATAATAATTTGCCTCATTCAAAATTAGAGCATGATTTATCCTTTCTAGATCGTAGGGTTTGTTAGTGACCATGTGTTTGTTGTTTGTATTCTCCACATTTCCAGGTGCAATTCAGTTCAGCTGATAGTTGTTGAGTGCCCACTGTGCTATGAGTGAGGCACTAAGTGTTAAGTAGAATACAAGCCTGACCTGGTAAATGGAGTAACCAAGGGGTTCCTGAAGGCAATGGAAGCCCCATGGATGGAAGTATATTGCAACTTGGGAAACATCTCCATTTCAATCTAGAAGGATTTCTTAAATTCTTTTTAAATTTTTATTTTTAATTATACTAGTGATACATGAATGCATTCTAGTAAAAACTGAAAAGTTGTAGAAAGAGCCATGGTTGTCCATGACATCCTTATGACACTCTCATTCCATCACGTTCTCCTTCCCAAAGTTAATTTTGATTACTTACTTTTGTTTTACTGTGCAAATTGCTATATCAAATGTATCATCTAATAAGTTTACTGAAATACTTAAAATTTTTTTTTAATTTTTTGGCCGTGCCACACAGCATGTGGGATCTTAGTTCCCCGACCAGGGATTGAATCCATGCCCCCTGCTGTGGAAGCGCAGGGTCTTAACGACTGAACCGCCAGGGAAGTCCCGTGAAATATTTTTATATTTAAGGGAATAAGCACCCAAATTCATTTAACTTTTAAGGAATGTTTATTAGGGGTAACTGTCATCATTCAGGTTGGATGTGTGGCCTAATAATGATTCTTTGCTTCACATTATAATGTAACTCTTCTAGTTTTTAAACCTGAAAACTAGTGTTGGTGATAGAACTGTAAAAGTCTATTTTGGGTAAATGAGAAATACAGAAATTCGTACTGACTGAAAAGATGATGACCTGTTGCCTTTTTCTTTAATTATCATAGTATAATTGACTTTTTTGGGGGTGTGTATATAGTTCAGTGGATTTTGACACACGTGTAGATCAGTGTAACCACTACCACAGTCAAGGTACAAAACAGTTCCACCACCCCAGGAAACTGCTTTGTGCTACCTCTTTCAGTCATACTATGTTCCCACCCCAACTGCTGGCAGCCACTGATCTGTGCTCTATCACACTATAGTTTTGTCACTTCGATGTCACATAAATGGAGTCAGACTATATGTAATCTTTTGAGTCTTTTTTTCACTCAGCATAATGCTTTTGAGATTCATCCAAGTTGTGTGTATCAAATAGTTTGTCCCTTTTTATTACAAAGTAGTAGTCTATTATATGAAACCACATTTTGGTTGTTTCCAGTTTTGGGTGATTAAAAGTAGAGCTGCTATAAAAATTCATGTGCAAGTGTTTGTGTGCACATAAATTTGCATTTCTCTCGGGTAAATACCTGAGAGTGAGATTGCTAGAATTACACTGCCATTCATGGTAAAACTAGTTAGCTAGAGTTTGAATGCTAGAAATGGATAGAGTAACAAAGACCCAAGTTGTTTAAATCTTGCTTTTGCTTCTCACTAACTATGCAACCTTGAGTGAGTTTAACCTCTTTGTGCCACAGTTTCCATATTTGTAAAATGAAGTTAACAATAACAACCACTGGGATTATTGTGTGGGATTAATGGCATATTTTAAAAATTTATTTATGTTTGTCTGCGTTGGGTCTTCGTTGCTGCATGCGGGCTTTCTCCAGTTGTGTCAAGCGAGGGCTACTCTTCATTGGGGTGTGCAGACTTCTTACTGTGGTGGCTTCTCTTGTTGCGGAGCATGGGCTCTAGGCGTGTGAGCTTCAGTAGTCGCAGCACGTGGGCTCAGTAGTTGGGGCACGCGGGCTCTAGAGCGCAGGCTCAGTAGTTGTGGCGCATGGACTTAGTTGCTCTGTGGCGTGTGGGATCTTCCCGGACCAGGGATCGAACCCGTGTCCCCTGAATTGGCAGGTGGATTCTTAACCACTGCACCACCAAGAAAGTCCCAAATTGATGGCATATTAAGAATAAAATGCTGATAGGGACTTCCCTGGTGGTCCAGTGGTTAAGACTCCATGCTCCCAATGCAGGGGGCCTGGGTTTGATCCCTGGTCAGGGAACTAGATTCCGCGTGCCACAACTAAGAGCCTGCATGCCGCAACTGAAAAAAGACCCCGCATGCTGCAACTAAAAAAAGACCCCGCATGCCGCAACTAAAGATCCTGCATGCTGCAACGAAGATCCTGCATGCCGCAACGAAGATCCTGCGTGCCGCAACTAAGACCTGGCACAGCCAAATAAATAAATATTAAAAAAAAAAAGAATAAAATGCTGATCAATGTCTGGCATACTAAATATATTATTATTATTATCTCATGTTTAATAAAGCCTTTTCTTGTCAGAGACATTCGCCTTTAGTCAATTAAAATGGAGAAATTAAGTAATCCATAGGAGGGAGCTTCAAGATGGCAGAAGAGTAAGATGTGGAGATCACCTTCCTCCCCACAAATACATCAGAAATACATCTACGTGGGGAACAACTCCTACAGAACACCTACTGAACGCTGGCAGAAGACCTCACACCTCCCCAAAGGCAAGAAACTCCCCACGTACCTGGGTAGGGCAAAAGAAAAAAGAAAAAACAGAGATAAAAGAATAGGGATGGGACCTGCACCACTGGGAGAGAGCTGTGAAGGAGGAAAGGTTTCCACACACTAGGAAGCCCCTTCGCGGGCGGAGACTGCAGGTGGCGGGGGGTGGGGAGAAGCTTCAGAGCCACGGAGGAGAGGGCAGCAACAGGGGTGCGGAGGGCAAAGCGGAGAGATTCCCGCACAGAGGATCGGTGCTGACCAGCACTCACCAGCCTGAGAGGCTTCTCTGCTCACCTCCCAGGACGGGCAGGGGCTGGGAGCTGAGGCTCTGGCTTTGGAGGTCGGATCCCAGGGAGAGGACTGGGGTTGGCTGCGTGAACACAGCCTGAAGGGGGCTAGTGTGCCACAGCTAGCCGGGAGGGAGTCGGGATAAAGTCTCGACCTGCCTAAGAGGCAAGAGACCATTGTTTCAGGGTGTGCGAGGAGAGGGGATTCAGAGCACCGCCTAAACGAGCTCCAGAGAACGGCGCAAGCTGCGGCTATCAGCGTGGACCCCAGAGACGGGCATGAGATGCTAAGGCTGCTGCTGCAGCCACCAAGAAGCCTGTGAGCAAGCACAGGTCACTCTGCACACCTCCCCTCCCGGGAGCCTGTGCAGCCCGCCACTGCCAGGGTCCCATGATCCAGGGACAACTTCCCCGGGAGAACACACTGAGTGCCTCAGGCTGGTGCAACGTCACTCTGGCCTCTGCCGCCGCAGGCTCGCCCCGAATTCCATACCCCTCCCCTCCCTCCCCCCAGCCTGAGTGAGCCAGAGCCCCCGAATCAGCTGCTCCTTTAACCCCGTCCTGTCTGAGCAAAGAACACACGCCCCCAGGCGACCTACACGCAGAGGTGGGTCCAAATCCAAAGCTGAACCCCAGGAGCTGTGCGAACAAAGAGGAGAAAGGGAAATCTCTCCCAGCAGCCTCAGGAGCAGCGAATTAAATCTCCATAAACAACGTGATGTATCCCGCATCTGTGGAATACCTGAATAGACAACAAATCATCCCAAATTGAGGACGTGGACTTTGGGAGCAACAATATATATATATTTTTCCCTTTTTTCTCTTTTTGTGAGTGTGGATGTGTATGCTTCTGTGTGTGATTTTGTCTGTATAGTTTTGCTTTTACCATTTGTCCTGGGGTTCTGTGTGTCCGTTTTTATTTTTTGTTTGTTTTTTTAAGTATAGTTTTTAGCATTTGTTATCGTTGGTTGATTTGTTTTTTGGTTTGGTTGCTCTCTTCTATCTTTCTTTATTTATTACTTAAATTTTTTTTAATAATTATTTTAATAACTTATTTTATTTTATTTTATTTTATTTTATTTTATTTTATCTTCTTCTTTCTTTCTCTCTTTTTTTCCTCCCTTTTATTCTGAGCCGTATGGATAACAAGCTCTTGGTGCTCCAGCCAGGCGTCAGGGCTGTGCCTCTGAGGTGTGAGAGCCAAGTTCAGGACACTGGTCCACAAGAGACCTCCCAGCTCCATGTAATATCAAACGGTGAAAATCTCCCAGAGATCTCCATCTCAACGCCAAGACCCAGCTCCACTCAACGACCAGCAAGCTACAGTGCTGGACACCCTATGCCAAACAACTAGCAAGACAGGAACACAGCCCCACCCATTAGCAGACAGGCTGCCTAAAATCATAATAAGGCCACAGACACCCCAAAACACACCACCAGACGTGGACCTGCCCACCAGAAAGACAAGGTCCAGCCTCATTCACCAGAACACAGGCACTAGTCCCCTCCACCAGGAAGCCTACACAACCCACTGAACCAACCTTAGCCACTGGGGCCAGACACCAAAAACAAAGGGAAATACGAACTGTAGCCTGTGAAAACGAGACTCCAAACACAGTAAGTTAATCAAAATGAGAAGACAGAGAAACAGCAGATGAAGGAGCAAGGTAAAAACCCACCAGACCAAACAAATGAAGAGGAAATAGGCATTCTACCTGAAAAAGAATTCAGAGTAATGATAGTAAAGTTGATCCAAAATCTTGGAAATAGAATGGAGAAAATACAAGAAACGTTTAACAAGGACCTAGAAGAACTAAAGAGCAAACAAACAGTGATGAACAACACAATAAATGAAATTTAAAATTCTCTAGAAGGGATCAATAGCAGAATAACTGAGGCAGAAGAACGGATGAGTGACCTGGAAGATAAAATAGTGGAAATAACTACTGCAGAGCAGAATAAAGAAAAAAAGAATGAAAAGAACTGAGGACAGTCTCAGAGACCTCTGAGACAACATTAAATGCACCAACACTCGAATTATAGGGGTCCCAGAAGAAGAAGAGAAAAAGAAAGGGACTGAGAAAATATTTGAAGAGATTATAGTTGAAAACTTCCCTAATATGGGAAAGGAAACAGTCAAGTCCAGGAAGCACAGAGAGTCCCATACGGGATAAATCCAAGGAAAACACGCCAAGACACATATTACTCAAACTATCAAAAATTAAATATAGAGAAAACATATTAAAAGCAGCAAGGGAAAAAGAACAAATAACACACAAGGGAATCCCCATAAGGTTAACAGCTGATCTTTCAGCAGAAACTCTGCAAGCCAGAAGGGAGTGGCAGGACATATTTAAAGTGATGAAGGAGAAAAACCTACAACCAAGTTTACTCTAACCAGCAAGGATCTCATTCAGAGTTGACGGAGAAATTAAAACCTTTACAGACAAGCAAAAGCTAAGAGAATTCAGCACTACCAAACCAGCTTTACAACAAATGCTAAAGGAACTTCTCTAGGCAGGAAACACAAGAGAAGGAAAAGGCCTACAATAACAAACCCAAAACAATTAAGAAAATGGTAGTAGGAACATACATATGGATAATTATCTTAAATGTAAATGGATTAAATGCTCCAACCAAGAGACATAGACTGGCTGAATGGATACCAAAACAAGACCCATATATATGCTGTCTACAAGAGACCCACCTCAGACCTAGGGACACATACAGACTGAAAGTGAGGGGATGGAAAAAGATATTCCATGCAAATGGAAATCAAAAGAAAGCTGGAGTAGCAATTCTCATATCAGACAAAATAGACTTTTAAACAAAGACTATTACAAGAGACAAAGAAGGACACTACATAATGATCAAGGGATCAATCCAAGAAGAAGATACAACAATTGTAAATATTTATGCACCCAACATAGGAGCACCTCACTACATAAGGCAAATACTAACAGCCATAGAAGGGGAAGTGGACAGTAACACAGTCATAGTAGAGGACTTTAACACCCCACTTTCACCAATGGACAGATCATCCAAAATGAAAATAAATAAGGAAACACAAGCTTTAAATGATACATTAAACAGGATGGACTTAATTGATATTTGTAGGACATTCCATCCAAAAACAACAGAATACACATTCTTCTCAAGTGCTCATGGAACATTCTCCAGGATAGATCATATCTTGGGTCACAAATCAAGCCTTGGTAAATTTAAGAAAATTGAAATCATATCAAGTGTCCTTTCCGACCACAACGCTATGAGACTAGATATCAATTACAGGAAAAAATCTGTAAAAAATACGAACACATGGAGGCTAAACAATACGCTACTTAATAACCAAGAGATCACTGAAGAAATCAAAGAGGAAATCAAAAAATTCCAAACAAATGATAATGAAAACACGACGACCCAAAACCTATGGAATGCAGCAAAAGCAGTTCTAAGAGGGAAGTTTATAGCAATACAATCCTACCTTAAGAAACAAGGAACATCTCAAATAAACAACCTAAGCTTACACCTAAAGCAACTAGAGAAAGACGAACAAAAAAGCCCCAAAGTTAGCAGAAGGAAAGAAAGCATAAAGATCAGATCAGAAATAAATGAAAAAGAAATTAAGGAAACGATAGCAAAGATCAATAAAACTAAAAGCTGGTTCTTTGAGAAGATAAAGAAAATGAATAAACCATTAGCCAGACTCATCAAGAAAAAAAGGGAGAAGACTCAAATCAGTAGAAATAGAAATGAAAAAGGAGAAGTAACAACTGACCCTTCAGAAATACATGGGATCCTGAGAGATTACTACAAGCAACTCTATGGCAATAAAATGGACAACCTGGAAGAAATGGACAAATTCTTAGAAATGCACAACCTTCCGAGGCTGAACCAGGAAGAAATAGAAAATATGAACAGACCAATCACAAGCACTGAAATTGAAACTGTGATTAAAAATCTTCCAACAAACAAAAGCCCAGGACCAGATGGCTTCACAGGCGAATTCTGTCAAACATTTAGAGAAGAGCTAACACCTATCCTTCTCAAACTCTTCCAAAATATAGCAGAGGGAGGAACACTCTCAAACTCATTCTACGAGGCCACCATCACCCTGATACCAAAACCAGACAAAGATGTCACAAAGAAAGAAAACTACAGGCCAATATCACTGATGACCATAGATGCAAAAATCCTGAACAAAATACTAGCAAACAGAATCCAACAGCACATTAAAAGGATCATACATCATCATCAAGTGGGGTTTATCCCAGGAATGCAAGGATTCTTCAATATACGCAAATCAATCAATGTGATACACCATATTAACAAATTGAAGGAGAAAAATCATATGATCATCTCAATAGATGCAGAGAAAGCTTTTGACAAAATTCAACACCCATTTATGATAAAAACCCTCCAGAAAGTAGGCATAGAGGGAACTTGCCTCAACATAATAAAGGCCATTTATGACAAACCCACAGCCAACATCGTCTTCAGTGGTGAAAAACTGAGACCATTTCCACTAAGATCAGGAAGAAGACAAGTTTGCCCACTCTCACCACTATTATTCAACATAGTTTTGGAAGTGTTAGCCACAGCAATCAGAGAAGGAAAAGAAATAAAAGGAATCCAAATCGGAAAAGAAGAAGTAAAGCTGTCACTGTTTGTAGATGACATGATACTATACATAGAGAATCCTAAAGATGCTACCAGAAAACTACTAGAGCTAATCAATGAATTTGGTAAAGGAGCAGGATACAAAATTAATGCACAGATCTCTTGCATTCCTATACACTAATGTTGAAAAATCTGAAAGTGAAATTAAGAAAACACTCCCATTTACCACTGCAACAAAAAGAATAAATTATCTAGGAATAAACCTACCTAAGGAGCCACAAGACTTGTATGCAGAAAATTATAAGACACTGATGAAAGAAATTAAAGATGATACAAATAGATGGAGAGATATACCATGTTCTTGGATTGGAAGAATCAACATTGTGAAAATGACTCTACTACCCAAAGCAATCTACAGATTCAGTGCAATCCCTATCAAACTACCACTGGCATTTTTCACAGAACTAGAACAAAAAATTTCAGAATTTGTATGGAAACACAAAAGACCCCGAATAGCCAAAGCAATCTTGAGAAAGAAAAACGGAGCTGGAGGAATCAGGCTCCCTGACTTCAGACTATACTACAAAGCCACAGTAATCAAGACAGTATGGTACTGGCACAAAAACAGAAATATAGATCAATGGAACAGCATAGAAAGTCCAGAGGTAAACCCATGCACATATGGTCACCTTATCTTCGATAAAGGAGGCAAGAATATACAGTGGAGAAAAGCCCACCTCTTCAATAAGTGGTGCTGGGAAAACTGGAAAGGTACATGTAAAAGAATGAAATTAGAACACTCCCTAACACCATACACAAAAATAAACTCAAAATGGATTAAAGACCTAAATGTAGGGCCAAACACTATCAAACTCTTAGAGGAAAACATAGGCAGAACACTCTATGACACAAATCACAGCAAGATCCTTTCTGACCCACCTCCTAGAGAAATGGAAATAAAAACAAAAATAAACAAATGGGACCTAATGAAACTTCAAAGCTTCTGCACAGCAAAGGAAACCATAACAAGATGAGAAGACAACCCTCAGAATGGGAGAAAATATTTGCAAATGAAGCAACTGACAAAGGATTAATCTCCAAAATTTACAAGCAGCTC
This sequence comes from Eschrichtius robustus, assembly GCF_028021215.1. NCBI lineage: Eukaryota > Metazoa > Chordata > Mammalia > Artiodactyla > Eschrichtiidae > Eschrichtius > Eschrichtius robustus. Next base: position 43,870,534 of record NC_090845.1, read on the forward strand.
ATGCAGCTCAATATCAAAAAAACAAACAACCCAATCCAAAAATGGGCAGAACACCTAAGTAGACATTTCTCCAAAGAAGATATACAGATTGCCAACAAACACATGAAAGAATGCTTAACATCATTAATCATTAAAGAAATGCAAATCAAAACTGCAATGAGATATCATCTCACACCAGTCAGAATGGCCATCATCAAAAAATCTAGAAACAATAAATGCTGGAGAGGGTGTGGAGAAAAGGGAACCCTCTTGCACTGTTGGTGGGAATGTAAATGGATACAGCCAATATGGAGAACAGTATGGAGGTTCCTTAAAAGACTAAAAGTAGAACTACCGTACGACCCAGCAGTCCCATTACTGGGCATATGCCCTGAGAAAACCGTAATTCAAAAAGAGTCATGTACCACAATGTTCATTGCAGCTCTGTTTACAGTAGCCAGGACATGGAAGCAACCTAAGTGTCCGTCGACAGATGAATGGATAAAGAAGATGTGGCACATATATACAATGGAATATTACTCAGCCATAAAAAGAAACAAAATTGAGTTATTTATAGTGAGGTGGATGGACCTAGAGTCTGTCATACAGAGTGAAGTAAATCAGAAAGACAAAAACAAATACCATATGCTAACACATATATATGGAATCTAAAAAAAAAAAAAAAAAGTCACGAAGAACCTAGGGGCAAGATGGGAATAAAGACTCAGACCTACTAGAGAATGGGCTTGAGGATACGGGGAGGGGGCAGGGTAAGGTGGGACAAAGTGAGAGAGTGGCATGGACGTATATACACTATGAAACGTAAAATATATAGCTTGTGGGAAGCAGCCGCATAGCAAAGGGAGATCAGCTCGGTGCTTTGTGACCACCTAGAGGGGTGGGATAGGGAGGGTGGGAGGAAGGGAGATGCAAGAGGGAAGAAGAGATATGGGGACATATGTATATGTATAACTGATTCACTTTGTTATAAAGCAGAAACTGGCACACCATTGGAAAGCAATTATACTCCAATAAAGATGTTTAAAAAAATAAAATGATATCATGGAGATGAGTAATTTAAAAAATAATAATAATAATCCATAGGTGTGGTGTGTTTGGTAGGCAAGCCTTCAAACATGGTGTCCATGGGCGAAATTTTAAAAATTGTCCTCAGTTGTCCTTAGGAATATTTAGAGGTATGGGTGTCCTATATAATATCCAAAGATTGGATCAGATGGCCCCTTTTGATGGTTTTACTTGTCCTCCCAACATTAAAGACTCACGTTCAGCAAAAATTTAGTGCATTGCTATACTTCATAAAGAAGCTGCAAAAAGTAGCTCAGAATCAACTAACACTCGAGTGGTTGCTATATACCAGGCCCATGTGTAGGCACTCCTCAAGTGTATAAACCTGAGTACCTCCCCACAAAATAAGTAATTTGGATAATCACTAAATGCTATTTTTATACTTTTTTAAAAAGCTAACTGTTGAGGACACTGATGAGGCATGATTTCTTGGAACCCCCATGATATGAACCATCTATAATTTCTCAGATCCTAAAAGAAAACACATCTTTTTACAGGAAACCTCTCCAGTTTTGAGGCGCACATTGAGGAGAGAATTGACAAAAACAGCATGCCCACTCAGATATCTCCCTAGAATACTATGTCATTAGAAAATGCAGTGGAGGTCCCTTTCTTGCATAACTGCTGCATGCTATGGTCTGGCTCAGTCTGAGCAAGCACCATGGGCAGAGGAGATGTGTTTTCACTTGGAGAGCTTTTCCCTATCCTATGATGTATGCACAAAGGGCCACCCATTCACCTACTAGACAGTGGATAAAGCCCTGTATGTGTAAAGAGGAACCTAAATATCCTTTCTTTTCCTGTCTATTAGTTTCAGTTGTTTTGTAATGTTTTCACATGACACAATCCATCAACTGAGGACAGTTCTTCACCTGGGATTTCAGGGCAACTAGGTGGAACAGACGTCTTAAGCACACAGACTGGGAAGTCATCTCTGAACTGTTTCCTCACTGGCTCCCCTCCCCCAATACCACCAACAATCCAACACTCAAGTTTACCTGGAGCCTTTCCTCACAGCTGGATCATCCTGTCCTCTTCTTCCTGCCAATCAATCCTGCCTGGGCCAATTCCAAATTCTTGGAAATTCTAGCTTAGGAGATTCTCCATTTCCCCAAAACCCACTCACTTGGATGTTATCCTCTGCGCCATATTCTCTCATTTTAAGTCCTGTCTTTTTTATTCACTTTGGCACCTAATGCCATACTTCCTTACTCTGTGACCTATTTCGTATACACATGACCTGAAGCTTTACAACTAAACTGCCCCTCCCATAGTGATAGTAGAGCTTCAGATTCTCTACGTTCTGTCTCTCACAAATACCTGAAACAGAATTGTTGCCTGCTGGTTTTTTATTTTTTATTGAAGTATAGTTGATTTACAATTTTGTGTTAGTTTTAGGTGCACAGCAAAGTGATTCAGATACATGTGTGTGTGTGTGTGTGTGTGTGTGTGTATTCTTTTTCAGATTATTTTCCCTTATAGGTTATTACAAAATATTGAGTATAGTTCCCTGAGCTATACAGTAGGTCCTTGTTGGTTATCTGTTTGCTGCCTGCTGTTTAATTAACAAACCAAACATCACTTCTCATTTTGTGTTTAAAAAAATTACACATAATGTGTTCTAATGGCCACATAAATCCTGTGGAAAGCAGTAGTTTGGAAAAGAAATATACATTTTGCAGACTGTCAAAAGAAAACTGGTGTTTTCCTATGCTGCCACTGTGACTATACAGTCTGCCTGGGCAGAGCATGGCTCCGTAGTTTAGATTACAGTCAAAACTGCAGGCAGCTTTTCCCTAGCTGCATCATGGTTTCTAGCCTCATCCATGATTCCTTGCCCACTTATAATGTTAAAGAGCACTAGGATTTTTTCTTTTCAAATACAAACAAAACTTTGACTGTAAACAGTTGTATCCTACTTGTCTCACATGAAACTCGAATCTTATACAGGAGAGAGGGGGGTGTGTTTGTGTGTGTTATGAGCCTAAAGTTAGCTCTCTCTAGGATAACCAATTCAATCCAGGATAAACATTTTTTTATACTTCTAAATAAACCTACCTGTAAAAGCTCCAATTATGCCCTTTAGCCCCTTGAGGAGAATCCATGTAGGCACTTGCCTTTAGGGAAACCATCTCTAGGCTGATTTCTTGCCATGATCTCTGTGCCACTCCAGGTCAAACTCAACTTCCTTCCAAACTGCTGTTCATAAAGATGCAGGCTCTTAAAGGCCTCTTCCCTATACCACCATATCCACTCCTGCCACTAAGCCACCATGTACTCCTGGCTGCTCACAGCATAGTAGGTATGCCTGTACTCCTGAGAGCCTAGCAGGTAAAGTCCCCCACGCCCAAGCATAACCTTTCCCACCATCCTTACCACTTATGTCTTAAATCCTCTTCTCTACCCACTCCACCCAAGTGTGCATTCACTAGAGTCTAAACATACCATGAGTCATCCTGCCACTTTGTACTGCCTCTGCCTGAAGTTCTCCACATTCTTCTGTGTTTGTTCTATCTGCATGTTTCTCAGGATTCACTCAAAAGCTCATTTTTTTCACCTCAGTGGTTCCTTCCATCTCTCAAGGCCCACAGGACTATGTGCTCAACACTCATTTTCCCAAATGGAATGGTGTGATAAGAGTGCTTAATGGCCACCAAGTCTTTTCATTTCTGTATATACACCACTTTACAGTGTGACTTTGCAGCTCCTCCCATCAGGAGGTGGAGTCTATTTCTCTACTCCTTGAATCTGAGCTGTTCTTGTAATTTGCTTTGGCCAATAAGTGCAGCATGAGTAACTCTGGGTGACTTCTGAGCCTAGGTCTCAAGAAATCTTGTAGCTTTTCTCTCCTCCCTGAGAACCCTGAAGCAACCATGTGAAGAAGCCCCAGCTAGTCTGCTGGAGGAAGAGAGATGATATGGAGAGGCCAGTCAACAGCCAACCATCAGACATGTGAATGAGGCCATCTTAAATACTCAACCCTAGTCATATTGCCAGATGACTAACTTCATGAGGAACTCTCGGAAAGACTAGCAGAAGAACCACTCAGCTGATTCTAGCCCAAATTGCTGACCCACAGAATTATGAGCAAATAAAATGGTTGTTATTTTAAGTCACTAAATTTTGGGGTGATTTGTTATGCAGCAATAAATAACTGAAAGAGCAGGTTTTGTACTGCTGTATTCCTGGCATCTAGAGGGCATGTTCATGGCAGTTTGTCAGTAAGAGATTGCTGTGGATCACTGTCATCAAGGTGTCACTCCTCTTTACTTAGTAGACAACCAAACTTCCTAATCCTCATGTCTCTCCCTGGCTCTCAAACAGTTCAAAGCTTGGGCTCAACACTGTCTTCCAGGATGACACCTTTCAGTTCTTCTTCACTCCACTGGACCAACATCCATTCATTTGCTCCCTTCACAGCCCTATGACAGGTCATATCTTTCAGCTGCATGCTGCATCCCTCACTAACTACTTCGTTCGCTAACCCTGAGGGGCCAACCCATGGACTGCCTCAATGCCATAAAGCTGTTCTCAACTTCCCAGGCTTCCACCATCACTCTGAACCCTCACGACCTGATTCACATGTGCTTACAATTAGGAGAGACCTAAGAGATTGTCTAGGACAACCCCTTCCAGTTATGAATGAGGAAAGAAAGTCCCAGATAAGAAATAATAATAATGGGCTTCCCTGGTGGCGCAGTGGTTGAGAATCTGCCTGCTAATGCAGGGGACACAGGTTCGAGCCCTGGTCTGGGAAGATCCCACATGCCGCGGAGCAACTGGGCCCGTGAGCCACAACTGCTGAGCCTGCGCGTCTGGAGCCTGTGCCCCGCAACGGGAGGGGCCGCGATAGTGAGAGGCCCGCGCACTGCGATGAAGAGTGGCCCCCACTTGCCGCAACTAGAGAAAGCCCTCGCACGAAACAAAGACCCAACACAGCTAAAAATAAATAAATAAATAAATAAATAGAGTAGCTATTAATTTAAAAAAAAAAACAAAAAAACCCCACCAAGATTATTGGGCTTCACCCTCAGAGTCTCTGACTCTGTAGATCTGGGGTGGGGACAATACTTTAAAAAAAAAAACAGAATAATAATAATAAATGGCTTATTCAAGGTCACATGATGGCAGTATCAATACCAGAACCCACATGTCATGCAGATTATTACCTAGTAGATTGCTTATTTGTGCTTGGTTTGTGTGTGTGCAACTGTGCCCTGCAGTTTAGACTGTGGAAGTTCTTTGGAGAGAGGCATCATATCTTTTACTTCTCCTGCCTTTTCACACTCTCCTGCTATCTGCAAAGACTGACCAGTAACTACTGGACACGTCAGTAGTCAATAAATGCTTGTTGATTAATTGACATTTAAAAGGAAATTATGCTTGGAACTGTTCTGTATCTTGTTTTTGGTGGTAATTACAACCATAGGTATTTGTCAGAACTTGAACTGTACATTAAAAAGGGTAAATTATACTGTGTATAAATTTTTAAATTAAGGTATAATTCAAAGCAATTATGCCGAAGAGATCTATTTATTTGATAAATGCGGCTAAATGTATAGGTAACGTATTACTGTGAGAAAAGAAATTTGGCCCTTTGAAAATAAATTTGTACATAATAGGCACTCAGTAATGTTAGTTTCCTTCCTTCTTGCGCACAAATGCTTCATGATTACCTGTCAAGACTGCTAAAGAACGCATTCCTGCCCTAGGAGATGACTGGATCTCAGATGACTTCTAAGATCCTATGATTGCTTTGAAAGGTAAATAAATGACTATTTTGAAACACATGTGTAAAGTAAAATATAGAAGCGCTACTACACTATTCCAAAGGTGGGCCCCCTAGAACCTTAATTTTACTTCCAAAGACTTAGACTCAGGTATAAAACTATTAACCCTCTGTTAATAGAAATTGTTTTAAAACTTAAAAAATAATACAAAAGGACGACCAAATGTCCTTTCGTTGTCATTCTGGAGCATTGACTGAGGGGCCCACCCAAGGATTATTTAGTTCTCTAGGGGATTACATCTTTGTTTGGCTTATTATTCACTAATGATTAGGGTCCAGACTTTTTGAAGTGACATGTTAACTTAAAGATTTTTGTCTGGTAGAGATGAAAAAAATTTCTGTTTGGCAGAAGAAATAATCCCAAAGACTATGGATTAACTGTCCTATAGTGCATTAACCACTTTTCTATCTAATTTAGCTATCTTATTCTAGCATTTTTACTTTCAGTATCTGTATATACTGAATCTCTCAAATATTCTTTGAATCAACCTTACATAATGCTGGGTCCCTCACTAATAAATTAGTCTTTGACATGTGTTCATTCTGTATTTGTATGTGAGTCATGTTCTTAATTTTGAAAATTATATTGTAATTATATATATTATATTATACCCCGAACATCCTACAACATTGTCTGTGGACCATGCCCCATCCTTTACAAAGTCCCTGATATCTACTACTGACTGCTGGTTTTAATGCTGTAAGAGCACCTTGAAATACCTTTGTGATCATGCTGGTACCTGAAGAGGTCTTCTCAGGAAAAAAACTGGATACCTCTGCAGGTGCTCAAGAAAACTGCAGAAAGACTTTCTGGAACTACTCTCACAAAATGAGAAACTGATGTCTTTCCTATCATGTTACTGTTCTATCTATAAACCGAGAGGATGACATTAAGAACCTTTGTTTTAGAGATCCAGAACAAATAGACTCACACTGGGCCCTTCTTTCCTGTCAAACACTATTCCTATAATCCGCTTTTGCTAGTAATAGCCATAAAATAACTATATTGGAGCAATAAAAATTGATAAACTACCAGCTGCCTCAAAAATCTAATAGCTTTGGCAAAATATACTGCAGCTTGTTGTGATAGAGCCTCCTTTTCCCTAACAGGTTTTATTTTAACACTTGCCTTTTCACACTACTGAATAGTATAATCAAATTAACAAATTCAGCAAATGCTCAGTGAGTTCCAGGCACTAGACACTGCTCAGCCCTGACTACCCTCACCCCCTTCCCCAAGCAGGCTCAACTAGTACTCAGTATCAATCATTGGTTTGCAGTTGTCCAGGATGAAAATGGAGAATAGAGCCCAAATGGAGGGTTGCAATCTGCCCTGTCAGCACCCAAAAGATTTAAAATGGAGTCAAGCAAAAGAATGGATCTCTTTCACATTAATAAAATTTAATGATCTACAACACCACTGAGTATTAAATGCATACAGATTTGAAACATCCTGAGAAACAGGAAGGGTGGGTTAAAACGTGGTTCACAAACAAACTGGTATTTATAAATATTCTGGATCAGCTTGACAACTTTATTGAAAGAGGTATGAAACAAATATCTTCCAATAAACACCCAAACTCAGAAATAATCGAAATATGGTGCCCATTCATACAAAGACCAAAGTGCCAAGTTTCCATGCAGCGTAGGGAATCCTCTGCATAGGAAGTCTGAACCAAAATTCTAAAACACCAAGGAGGAGGGGGTGAAGTGGGTTGAGGATATAGAACAGGAGTAGGAGTAATTTTTTCAACCTACTTTTCCCCTGGTGATTACTAAAACAAAATTCTGTAATATTTCACAATAAAATGTTTTTGAAAAAATAATCCGTTTGGGCCAGCTTCTGCCTTGGGATGTAGGGAGCTGGAAGTAGTGTTGCTCTTACCCTTACAATTAGCCAAACTAAGTTAAAATTCATGACTTTTATTGAGCCCATCAGAGGAGTATTTTACTCAAGTATTTGTTGAGAGGAGTATTTGTTCAAGTATTTTGCTTTAATTTAAATTTGGTAGTTTTCTTGCTGTGGTGTTTTGAGAGTTTTGTTTTTTGTTTTGTTTTGTTTTGTTTGGCTGCACTGTGCAGCATGTGGGATCTTAGTTCCCCGACCAGGGATTGAACCCACACCCCCTGCATTGGAAGCACGGAGGCTTAACCACTGGACTGCCGGGGAAGTCTGAGAGTTTTTTCGTTTTTTTTTTTTAATATTCTGAATAAAAATCCTTTGTTGGTTATGTGATTTATCAGTAAATATTTTCTCTACATCTGTGGCTTGGTTTTTTATTCTCTTAATGGTGTCATTCACCAAGCAAGATTTTAATTTTGATGAAGTCCAATTTATCATTTTTTAAAAGGACTCATGTCTAAGAACTCTTATATTAACCCTAGATCATGAAGATTTTCTCCTATGTTTTCTTCTAAAAGTTTTCTAGTTATATGTTTTACATTTAGATATGTGCCTCTATCAAGTTAATCTTTGTACATGATGTGAAGTTTAGGTGGAGATCTGTTTTTTACATATGGATGTCTAATTGTTCCCACACCGTTCGTTCAAAAGACTATCCTTCCTCCTTTAAATTGCTTTTGCACCTGTTTCAAAAATCAGTTGCCTATATTTATGTAGGTCAGTATCTTAACTCTCTCTTTTGTTGAGAGATTGATCTGTTTTTATCACTTCATCAATACCACTGTCTTGATTACTGTAGCTTTATATTATGCCTTAAAATCAGTGTGTTTCTCCAACTTTATTCTTCTTTTTAAAATTTGTTTTAGCTATTCTAGATCTTTTGCTGTTCTTTATAAATTTTAGACTCATCTTGTCTATATTTACAAAAAATCCTACTGGCATTTTTGTTTGAATTAGGTTAAATCTAATGATGAATCTGATGACTTTGGGCAGAAATGACATCTTTAATATGCTGAATCTTCCACCACATGAATGTAGTATATTTCTCCATTTCTTTAGATTTTCTTTGATTTTTTCATGGAAGCATCTATGTTTTGTAGTGTTCAGCATAGAGATCCTGTACATGTTTTGTTAGATATATACCTGAATGTTTCATTTCTTTGGAGCTGTTGTAAATGATATATTTTTTTAAAGATTCAGTTTCTAGTTGTTTATTGCCACCATATAGAAATATGATTGATTTTTGTATTGACCTTATATCCTGCTTCCTTGCTAAGCTGTTAGTTATAGGACTTAAAAAAATAGATTTCTCTGATATATTCTAAGCAAACAATCATGCTGTTTAGGAGTAGGGATACTTTCATTTTTTCTTTCAATCTCTATACCTTTTATATATTTTTTGTCCCTTTTTGCACAGGCTAAGACTTCTAGTATGATGTTTAATAGAAGTGATGAGAGAGCACAGCTTTTTCTTATTTCACCTTTAAGTTCTTTATCAAGTTGAGGAAGTTCCCTTCTATTCCTAGTATGCTGAGAGTTTCTATTATGAATGCATTTTGAATTTTGACAAATGGTTTTGTCCTCATCAACTGATATTATCATTTGGTTTTTCTTTTTTAGACTTAATATGTTGATTACATTGATTGATTTTCAAATATTGAACCTGCTTTTCATTCCTGGGAGAAACCCCACTTGGTTGTAGGGTTTTATATATTGCTGTAAGATTTGCTAATATTTTGTTGAGGGTATTTGCTTTTATATTCATGAGGGATATTGGTCTATAGTTTTCTTTTTCGTATTATGTTTGTCTGGGTTTGGTGTCAGGGCTTCATAAAATGAGTTGGGAAAGATTCTATCCTCTCCTATTTTCTGGACGAGATCTTGCAGAATTGGTGTTATCTTTTCTTTTTTTTTATTTTTATTTTTTTACTTTATATTTAATAATTTATTCAATACTCATATCAATCCTATAAGTACAGTACTATTATTTTCCCCTTTTGAACCAATAATGAAACATTCTGAAGCACGGAAATGTTAACAGTTTCCCAAGAGCACAGAATTGGTAAGTGGCTGAGCAGAGATTAAAATTCAGGAAGTCTGACTGTAGTCCCTGTGCCATAACCCCTTGCCTATAAAATGGTGTTATCTTTTCTTTAAATGTTTGTTGGAATTTGCCAGTGAAACCATCTGAGCCTGGGCATTTCTTTTAAAAAAGATTTTTAGCTGTGAATTTAATTTCCTTAATAGATGGGTCATTATTCAGGTTACCTGTTTCATCTTCAATGAGTTTTAGTAGTTTGTGGTTTTCGAGCAGTCTGTCCATTTCATTTAAGTTGTCTAACTTATGTGTGTAGAGTTATTCATGGTAGTATCCCCTTATTATCTTTTTATGTCTGTGGGGTCTATAGTGATAATCTCCTCTTTCATTCCTCATATTGGTAATTTGCTCTTTTTTTTCCTTCTCAGTTTTGCTAGAGGTTTATCAATTTTATTGATCTTTTCAAAGGACCAGCTTTTGTTTTCATTTATTTTTCTCTGTTGTTTTTCTGTTTTCAGCTTCATTGATTTCTGCTTTATCTTATTTCCTTTTTCTGCTTGCTTTGGGTTTATTTTGCTCTTTTTCTAGGTTCCTAAGGGGGAAGCATAGATTACAGTTGACCCTTGAACAACAGGGGTATGAACTGTGCAGGACCACTTATATGTGGATTATTTTCAATAGTAAATACTACAGTACTACACTATCCACATGGTTGGTTGAATCCACAGATGTTAAACTGCCAATACAGAGGAACTGAGGTTATGGAGGAACCACGGATAGGGAGGGCTGACAATAAGTTAGATATGGATTTTTGACTGTGCAGAGGTTTGGCACCCCTGACCCCTGATTGTTCAAGGGTCACCTGTATTTATATGAGAGATTTTTTTCCCTAAAATATCATTTACTGCTATGAGTTTCCCTCTAAGCCCACAAATTGAGTTATGTTGTATTTTCATTTTTCTTTAATTAAAAATATTTTCTAATTTCCCTTAAAAGTTTATCTTTGATTAATGGGTTATTTAGATATATGATATCCAATAGCCAAGTGTTTGGAGCTTTTCCTCTTATCTCTCTGTTGTCGATTTCTATTTTATTTCCTTTATGGTCAAGGAACATATTCTATATGATTTCAGCTCTTTTATATTTGAGGTTTGTTTTGTGACCCAGGAGGTGATCTATCTTGTTGAAAGAATATATATTCTGCAATTGTTGGATAGAGTGTTCTGTACATATAAGCTAATTCCACTTGGTTGATAATAGTGTTCAGTTCTTACATATTCTTGCTGATTTTCTGTCTGCTAGTTCTATATATTAATTAGAGAGGAATGTTGAAGTCTCCAACTGTAATTGTGGATTTTTCTACTTCTAATTTTAGATCTGACAGTTTTTGCTTCACATATTTTGAAGCACTGTTGTTAGGTGTTTACACATTTAGGATTGTTAAGTCTTTGGGGTGAATTAAATAACCCTTTTAGCATTATGACATGTCTCTTTATATCCCACTTTATCCTTTCTTTTTAGTTTAATAGACATTTATTCTATTATTATGTATAGTTGAACAAGCTCTACACAAGAAATTATATGGTTTAAGATTTTTTTTTTTGAGTGGGAAGAAATTTGGGTCTCAAAACGTTTTGCGAGCCTGCTGCATGTTTTCTGGAAATCATTAAGTGGACCTTTCAAGACCCTTGAAGAAAATACGAGAAAAATTGGTTCAAGAAAACCAGCAATTAGATTTCAGAATTAACCTACCTGTTAAGATAGCAAACCAAGAATTGGAAAGGATTGGGGCAATTCCTCTTCCATATTTCCTATACACTCAAATCCACCCTGGGAAACAGAAGCCTAGTCTATGGGAAGACATGATGCAAGCAGAATGTGGTGGTATGCCCAGCCACAACTGGTGGCCTGGCAAGTTTGTGGAATGGTGAGGCTCTTGAGGGTAGTTTGAGCAGGGATGAGAAAAATAACTGTAGACAACACATAAAATTGAAAACCAATTGAACTTGTATTGACACCAACTACATGACTTTTCTCAGTATCCTTATGGGAATGGATAAAGTGGCTTGACCCAAAATAACACTGATTAGACTTAGCAGTGTCACTTTTAAATAAAACCAACCCTGCTTTCCCCTCTGTGGTGGCTTAGAGAGTTCATAATGGTCACAAACTAATATTACAGATAAAACATTTAAAATTTTGATCCAAGCTTTTTCTATCCTCCCACACTTGGAAGGTATCTGATGGACACCAATTTCCCAATCCTAGCATTACTAGCTTACAAACCTTAGGGCTAATTAACTCCCTTCTCATTTACCTAATGTTCAATTTCCATCAGTTTCAGTATACACCAGTGTAAATACCATGACTATTTTGCATGAAGTTCAGTGTTCTACAGATCCCAGTCCTGGGATTAAACCAGTAGCTCCCATCTTTTATGTGAACATCAGTGGTACCATGGAGGCCAAGGCAGTTTAATTTAGGTTAACCAGGATGTTTTCATTTGTAAGAAAACCCTCTTGCAACAGGTTTGTTCAATTCTCTTAAAAATGGTGACACTTCTTTACTTTTTGCCTTTCGGAAGCAGCTGTTACATAAATGGAATATTAGATTAAGTCTAAAAATGTGGGCCCTAGTCAACTTTCACTGTTTTTCTGCATATGATCATGATAAAGGATCAGGACTTCCTTCACATTTCCAAGGAAAATCCAATTTAAAAAGTTTGTCCTTGCCAAACTCCATAAAACAGCCACTTTAGAGTAAACCAGCAGAGCATTGCATTACCCCAGTAAAGCTGTAGGTTTCATCACATGCATCAACAAATCTACATGGCTAGTTTCTGCACTCCTCTTTTCCAGAATTTATTTTACACCTATTGTACCAAACAGCATTTTAAACACGGACATATCAACTCCCTAATAAAGCAAAAACAAAGGCATTTCCCTTATTAGAAACAAGATACACCATCACTTAAAGTCTTCACACATTATTGCACTTTAATTTTCATAATTTGACAATGCATTCAATGAAATAATCTGGAGACAACTAGTTTTAACAGACAAATTAAAAAACACCTTTAAGCGGACATGAATGTCCTAAATTGTTTATTAGGTAAGAATTTTACAAGCATTGTTTATATTAGCGGTAATGGTGGAGCTGGAGAGTATTGCGCCTTCTCCAAGCTGCACGGCGAGACCCACCAATAGTGTGGTGGGACTTGTGGCCCTTTCCAAGGCCGCGGCTCTTTCTGCCTGCAGATGTCAGCCCCCACATCTCCCTGTGCTTGTGGACTGGTTTGGTGATCCACTGGGTGACAGGGTTTCTTCTGATAGCATTATGAAATGGATCAATGATGATAACCTCAAAAAATTTGTAAGTAGAATCTTCACCAACCCAGTAAGAATTCAGGACCCTTAGGGCCCCACAGTGACGTCCAGTTCACTTCTTGGCAACAGAATGAAGGCTTCGAGCAAACTTGAGCTGGTTGACACCATGATGGAGAGGCTTGCTGTAGGTGGCACCCTTAGGAACTGGGCATTTGCGGGCACCACAGCACACACGAATCCGATATATGACATAACCTTGCTTGGCCTTGTAGCCCAGCCTGTGTACCTTGTCAGGCTGGGTGGGGCAAGGGGCCCTCTGCAGTGCAGAGAGCTGGCGGTTCTGCCAGCAGTGCACCCTGAGCAGAAAGCAAATTATGTGGGACTGCTTCTTCCTCCATAGCTCCTGGATGTACTAGCAAGTGCCCATCTCGTCTCACCTGATGGCTGCCGCCAGATTGAAAGGCCCACTTTATCCTTGTAATTTTCTTTGCTCTGAATTCTTTCTTTTGATCAGCATTTGCATCGTATCTTTTTTCATCTTTTACTTTTCATCTACCTATATCATTATATTTTAAATGATTTTCTTATAGCCTTTGTGGTGGGATCATGTTTTTTAAATCTGTTCTGACAGTCTCTGTCTTTTAATTGTATGTTTAGACCATTCCACTTAATGTAGTTATTGATATGCTTGGTTTAAACCTACCATTTTATTATTTCTTTTCTTTGTGTTATACCTCTGTTATTATTTCCTCTCTTTTCCACTTTCCTGCCTTTTGGGTTATTTGAACATTTTTTAGTGCTCCATTTTAATTAATCTACTGTGATTTTTGAGTTTATCTCTTTGCATATCTTTTTTGGTTACTCTAGGGATTATAATATGCATATTTAGCCTTGCACAGTCTACTTAGAATCAATACTTTACCACTTCAAGAGTAATGCAGAAACCTTACACCCTGTAGGTCCCTTTACCCTCTCCCCTTTATGTTATAGTTGTCTTATATATTACATCTACACATACTGAAAATCCCTTCACACATTCTTATTGTTTTTGCTATCAGCTGCCAAACATATTTTAAGTAATTCAAGAGAAGAACAGTCTGTTATATCTACCCAAATTTTACAATTTATATTGCTGTTCCTTCATTCCTAATGTGCTAAATTTCTTTCTGCTATAATTTCCCAACTGGCTGAAGAACTTCCTCTAGCAGTTCTTTTAGAGCAGATTGCTGGCTATAAATTGTCATTCCTGAAAGATATTTTTGCTGGATATAGAATTATGTGTTGACAGTTCTTTTTTCCCCACACTTCAAACATGTTGTGCCATTTCCTTATGACCTCCATGGTTTCTGATAAAAGAAATCCACTGTAATTCGAATTGCTATACCCCTATAAGGTAATGTATTTTTCCTCTGACTGCTTTCAAGATTTTTTTCTTTGTATTATGTTCAGCAGTTTGATTTGGATATGTCTGGAAACGGGTTTTTTTGGGTTTATTCTGTTTGGGGTTTTTCACTGCTCAGGCTATTCAAAGTCTCATAAGTAGGCTCTGGATCCAGAAGAGATTGGAATAATAATGACAAAAAACTTCTTTTGCAAGTATCTTTGCTTTGTAGGGACCTGCACACAGTAGAAATAGAAATATTTTCTGTATATCCCAGACAGAATTTTTTTTTATAAACATCTTTATTGGAGTATAATTGCTTTACAATGGTGTGTTAGTTTCTGCTTTATAACAAAGTGAATCAGTTATACATATACATATGTTCCCATATCTCTTCCCTCTTGCATCTCCCTCCCTCCCACCCTCCCTATCCCACCCCTCTAGGTGGTCACAAAGTACCGAGCTGATCTCCCTGTGCTATGTGGCTGCTTCCCACTAGCTATCTGTTTTACATTTGGTAGTGTATATATGTCTATGCACTCTCTCACCCTGTCACATCTTACCCCTCCCCCTCCGCATATCCTCAAGTCCATTCTCTAGTAGGTCTGTGTCTTTATTCCTGTCTTGCCACTAGGTACTTCATGACCTTTATTTTCCCTTAGATTCCATATATATGTGTTAGCATATGGTATTTGTTTTTCTCTTTCTGACTTACTTCACTCTGTATGACAGACTCTAACTCCATCCACCTCACTACAAATACCTCCATTTCATTTCTTTTTATGGCTGATAATATTCCATTGTATATATGTGCCACATCTTCTTTATCCATTCATCCGATGATGGACACTTAGGTTGCTTCCATGTCCTGGCTATTGTAAATAGAGCTGCAATGAACATTTTGGTACATGACTCTTTTTGAATTATGGTTTTCTCAGGGTATATGCCTAGTAGTGGGATTGCTGGGTCGTATGGTAGTTCTATTTTTAGTTTTTTAAGGAACCTCCATACTGTTCTCCCTAGTGGCTGTATCCATTTACATTCCCACCAACAGTGCAAGAGGGTTCCCTTTTCTCCACACCCTCTCCAGCATTTATTGTTTCTAGATTTTTTGATGATGGCCATTCTGACCGGTGTGAGATGATATCTCATTGTAGTTTTGATTTGCATTTCTCTAATGATTAATGATGTTGGGGTGAAAAACTGAAACCATTTCCACTAAGATCCACTAGATTTCCACTAAGAATGGTTCAGCATTCCTTCATGTGTCTGTTGGCAATCTGTATATCTTCTTTGGAGAAATGTCTATTTAGGTCTTCTGACCATTTTTGGATTGGGTTGTTTGTTTTTTTGTTATTGAGCTGCATGAGCTGCTTGTAAATCTTGGAGATTAATCCTTTGTCAGTTGCTTCATTTGCAAATATTTTCTCCCATTCTGAGGGTTGTCTTTTGGTCTTGTTTATGGTTTCCTTTGCTGTGCAAAAGCTTTTAAGTTTCATTAGGTCCCATTTGTTTATTTGTGTTTTTATTTCCATTTCTCTAGGAGCTGGGTCAGAAAGGATCTTGCTGTGATTTGTGTCATAGAGTGTTCTGCCTATGTTTTCCTCTAAGAGTTTGATAGTGTCTGGCCTTACACTTAGGTCTTTAATCCATTTTGAGTTTATTTTTGTGTGTGGTGTCAGGGAGTGTTCTAATTTCATACTTTTACATGTACCTGTCCAATTTTCCCAGCACCACTTATTGAAGAGGCTGTCTTTTCTCCACTGTATATGCTTGCCTCCTTTATCAAAGATAAGGTGACCATATGTGCATGGGTTTATCTCTGGGCTTTCTATCCTGTTCCATTGATCTATATTTCTGTTTTTGTGCCAGTACCAAACTGTCTTGATTACTGTAGCTTTGTAATATAGTCTGAAGTCAGGGAGCCTGATTCCTCCAGCTCCATTTTTCATTCCCAAGATTGCTTTGGCTGTTCGGGGTCTTTTGTGTTTCCATACGAATTGTGAAATTTCTTGTTCTAGTTCTGTGAAAAATGACAGTGGTAATTTCATAGAGATTGCATTGAATCTGTAGATTGCTTTGGGTAGTACAGAATTTTCACAATGTTGATTCTTCCAATCCAAGAACATGGTATATCTCTCCATCTTTTTGTATCATCTTTAATTTCTTTCATCAGTGTCTTATAATTTTCTGCATACAGGTCTTTTGTCTCCTTAGGTAGGTTTATTCCTAGATATTTTATTCTTTTTGTTGCAATGGTAAACGGGAGTGTTTTCTTAATTTCACTTTCAGATTTTTCATCATTAGTGTATAGGAATGCAAGAGATTTCTGTGCATTAATTTTGTATCCTGCTACTTTACCAAATTCATTGATTAGCTCTAGTAGTTTTCTGGTAGCATCTTTAGGATTCTCTATGTATAGTATCATGTCATCTGCAAACAGTGGCAGCTTTACTTCTTCTTTTCCGATTTGGATTCCTTTTATTTCTTTTTCTTCTCTGATTGCTGTGGCTAACACTTCCAAAACTATGTTGAATAATAGTGGTGAGAGTGGGCAACCTTGTCTTGTTCCTGATCTTAGTGGAAATGGTTTCAGTTTTTCACCATTGAGGACAATGTTGGCTGTGGGTTTGTCATATATGGCCTTTATTATGTTGAGGAAAGTTCCCTCTATGCCTACTTTCTGCAGGGCTTTTATCATAAATGGATGTTGAATTTTGTCGAAAGCTTTCTCTGCATCTATTGAGATGATCATATGGTTTTTCTCCTTCAATTTGTTAATATGATGTATCATGTTGATTGATTTGCGTACATTGAAGAATCCTTGCATTCCTGGGATAAACCCCACTTGATCATGCTGTATGATCCCTTTAATGTGCTGTTGGATTCTGTTTGCTAGTACTTTGTTGAGGATTTTTGCATCTCTGTTCATCAGTGATATTGGTCTTTAGTTTTCTTTCTTTGTGACATCTTTGTCTGGTTTTGGTATCAGGGTGATGGTGGCCTCGTAGAATGAGTTTGGGAGTGTTCCTCCCTCTGCTATATTTTGGAAGAGTTTGAGAAGGATAGGTGTTAGCTCTTCTCTAAATGTTTGATAGAATTCGCCTGTGAAGCCATCTGGTCCTGGCTTTTGTTTGTTGGAAGATTTTTAATCAGAGTTTCAATTTCAGTGCTTGTGATTGGTCTGTTCATATTTTCTATTTCTTCCTGGTTCAGTCTCGGCAGGTTGTGCATTTCTAAGAATCTGTCCATTTCTTCCAGGTTGTCCATTTTATTGGCATAGAGTTGCTTGTAGTAATCTCTCATGATCGTTTGTATTTCTGCAGTGTCAGTGGTTACTTCTCCTTTTTCATTTCTAATTCTATTGATTTGAGTCTTCTCCCTTTTTCTCTTGATGAGTCTGGCTAATGGTTTATCAATTTTGTTTATCTTCTCAAAGAACCAGCTTTTAGTTTTATTGATCTTTGCCATTGTCTCCTTCATTTCTTTTTCATTTATTTCTGATCTGATCTTTATGATTCCTTTCCTTCTGCTAGCTTTGGGGTTTTTTTGTTCTTCTTTCTGTAATTGCTTCAGGTGCAAGGTTAGGTTGTTTATTAGAGATGTTTCCTGTTTTTTGAGGTAGGCTTGTATTGCTATAAACTTCCCTCTTAGAACTGCTTTTGCTGCATCCCATAGGTTTTGGGTCGTCGTGTCTCCATTGTCATTTGTTTCTAGGTAGTTTTTGATTTCCCCTTTGATTTCTTCAGTGATCACTTCGTTATTAAGTAGTGTATTGTGTAGCCTCCATGTGTTTGTATTTTTTACAGATCTTTTCCTGTAATTGATATCTAGTCTCATAGCGTTGTGGTCGGAAAAGATACTTGATACGATTTCAATTTTCTTAAATTTACCAAGGCTTGATTTGTGACCCAAGATATGATCTATCCTGGAGAATGTTCCATGAGCACTTGAGAAAAATGTGTATTCTGTTGTTTTGGGGTGGAATGTCCTCTAAATATCAATTAAGTCCATCTTGTTTAATGTATCATTTAAAGCTTGTGTTTCCTTATTTATTTTCATTTTGGATGATCTGTCCATTGGTGAAGGTGGGGTGTTAAAGTCCCCTACTATGATTGTGTTGCTGTCGATTTCCCCTTTTATGGCTGTTAGTATTTGCCTTATGTATTGAGGTGCTCCTGTGTTGGGTGCATAAATATTTACAATTGTTATACCTTCCTCTTGGATCGATCCCTTGATCATTATATAGTGTCCTTCTTTGTCTCTTGTAATAGTCTTTATTTTAAAGTCTATTTTGTCTGATATGAGAATTGCTACTCCAGCTTTCTTTTGATTTCCATTTGCATGGAATATCTTTTTCCATCCCCTCACTTTCAGTCTGTATGTGTCTCTAGGTCTGAAGTGGGTCTCTTGTAGACAGCATATATATGGGTCTTGTTTTTGTATCCATTCAGCCAGTCTGTGTCTTTTGGTGGGAGCATTTAATCCATTTACATTTAAGGTAATTATCGATATGTATGTTCCTATTCCCATTTTCTTAAATGTTTTGGGTTTGTTATTGTAGTTGTTTTCCTTCTCTTGTGTTTCTTGCCTAGAGAAGTTCCTTTAGCATTTGTTGTAAAGCTGGTTTGGTGGTGCTGAACTCTCTCAGCTTTTGCTTGTCTGTAAAGGTTTTAATTTCTCCATCAAATCTGAATGAGATCCTTGCTGGGTAGAGTAATCTTGGTTGTAGGTTTTTCTCCTTCATCACTTTAAGTATATCCTGCCACTCCCTTTTGGCTTGCAGAGTTTCTGCTGAAAGATCAGCTGTTAACCTTATGGGGATTCCCTTGTGTGTTATTTGTTGTTTTTCCCTTGCTGCTTTTAATATGTTTTCTTTATATTTAATTTTTGATAGTTTGATGAATATGTGTCTTGGCGTGTTTCTCCTTGGATTTATCCTGTATGGGACTCTCTGTGCTTCCAGGACTTGATTAACTATTTCCTTTCCCATATTAGGGAAGTTTTCAACTATAATCTCTTCAAATATTTTCTCAGTCCCTTTCTTTTTCTCTTCTTCTTCTGGGACCCCTATAATTCGAATGTTGGTGCGTTTAATGTTGTCCCAGAAGTCTCTGAGACTGTCCTCAGTTCTTTTCATTCTTTTTTCTTTATTCTGCTCTGCAGTAGTTATTTCCACCATTTTATCTTCCAGGTCGCTTATCCGTTCTTCTGCCTCAGTTATTCTGCTATTGATCCCATCTAGAGTATTTTTAATTTCATTTATTGTGTTTTTCATCGTTGCTTGGTTTCTCTTTAGTTCTTCTACGTCCTTGTTAAATGTTTCTTGCATTTTGTCTATTCTATTTCCAAGATTTTGGATCATCCTTACTATCATTATTGTGAATTCTTTTTCAGGTAGACTACCTATATCCTCTTGATTTGTTAGGTCTGGTGTGTTTTGACCCTGCTCCTTCACCTGCTGTGTGTTTTTCTGTCTTCTCATTTTGCTTATCTTACTGTGTTTGGGGTCTCCTTTTCACAGGCTGCAGGTTCGTAGTTCCTGTTGTTTTTGGTATCTGTCCCCAGTGGCTAAGGTTGGTTCAGTGGGTTGTGTAGGCTTCCTGGTGGAGGGGACTTGTGCCTGTGTTCTGGTGGATGAGGCTGGATCTTGTCTTTCTGGTGGGCACGTCCACGTCTGGTGGTGTGTTTTGGGGTGTCTGTGGCCTTATTATGATTTTAGGCAGCCTGTCTGCTAATGGGTGGGGCTGTGTTCCTGTCTTGCTAGTTGTTTGGCATAGGGTGTCCAGCACTGTAGCTTGCTGGTCGTTGAGTGAAGCTGGGTCTTGATGTTGAGATGGAGATCTCTGAGAGATTTTCACCATTTGGTATTATGTGGAGCTGGGAGGTCTCTTGTGGACCAGTGTCCTGAAGTTGGCTCTCCCACCTCAGAGGCACAGCCCTGATGCCTGGCTGGAGCACCAAGAGCCTTTCATCCACACGATGTCTTGCCAGGTGTTCAAGTTGCCCTGGGCCTGCGGAGCCAAGTGAAGAGCCGCAGTTCAAGCTTTGAAAAGGCAGCGTTGTCAGGGCATTGGGTATCAGGTCCTGGTTAGAGGCAACTCCCACGACATCTCAGACAGCTCACTGGCACAAGGTGGCCATCCCTGGTTTCACATCAACATGATCTCAGACAGAAACCTCCTTGTTTTTCCATTTTGTCTTTAAGTTACTTGCTGGAACAACCGGCCGGTGGTCCCCAGGACTGTCGTGGCTTCGGCCGCCGGGGCCCCTCCAGAGCCAGCAGCCTTAGTGAGGCCGCCCTCCCCTCGGGCTCCAGGGCACTTCAGTGACGGCGGAGGGAAGAGACCCCGAGCCGGGGAATCCAGCTCTGCGGAAACGCGGGCTCCGTTCTGGGCGAGGAGGTGGGGCCGCCTCCCAGACAGAATTTAACATCAGTAAATTATAGTTGTAACTCCTGCTCCCTTTCAGTGATGTGGAAGATTGTTGCAAATGGACTAGAATGGAGAGAATTGAGCTCCAGAGAGAATGAGTGAGTTTTGTAGTTTTACACACCTAGTAAGTTGCAGGTCTATAAGTTAGTGTTCAAGTTCTGTTTACACTGCTATAATATGTTCCTATGCACTTATAGAATTTGTCCCTCCTCCTAAACTGAAACTTCAGCATAAGTTTATGATGAGATGCTCGTTTGAAATGTCTACTTTTTTTAAAAATCAGGGAAAGTCTGAAATTTTAAATTCCTTCAGGGAGGCATCAAGTCTTGGTTCGAGCAGGGATTGGTACACTATAGCCTGCCCGCTAAATCTGTCCCACTACCTGTTTTCGTGCAGCCTATAAACTAGAAATGGATTTTTCTGTTTTTAAATGGTTGGAAAAATCAAAAGAAGAATAATATTTGATGACATGTGAAAATTGTATGAAATTAAAATTTCAGTGTCTGTAAGTGAAGTTTTTTAAATATTTATTTACTTATTTATTTATTTGGCTGCGTCGGGTCTTAGTTGAGGCACGTGGGATCTTTCATTGCGGCACACGGGCTCTTCATTGAGGCACGCGGGCTCTTCATTGCAGCGCACGGGCTCTGGACCACACGGGCTCAGCTGCTGTGGCACGGGGGCTTAGTTGCCCCACAGCATGTGGGATCTTAGTTCTGTGGCCAGGGATCAAACCCTAGTCCCTTGCATTGGAAGGCAGATTCTTAACCACTGGACCATCAGGGAAGTCCCTATAAGTGAAGTTTTATTGGAACACAGCCATGTCCATTTATTTACATAAATAAATGTCAGTGGTTTCTCTTATGCTGTAATGGCAGAGTTGAGTAGTTAAGACAGAGGCTGAATGGCCTGCAAAGCAAAAACTATATACTGTCTAGCCCTTTACAGAAAACGTTTGCTAACTCCTTGTTTAGAATAATGTCCAGTGAATTGAGTTAGGATGTCACTGATCTGAACTGTGTGAAAAGGGTAGCTAGAATTCAAACTTTGCTCTTTGAATAAGTGTCTTAGGTGTAAGAAAAGTAGAAGATAAGAATTATTAACTGATTACAGTACTAGTCTATTGACATGTATTAAATGTTTTCAGTTCTGCAGCAATATTCTGTTCTTTTAAAATTAGCCCTTCAGGAAATCCTGCTATTTGCAACAACATGGACAAACTGGGAGGCCATTATGCTCAGTGAAATAAGCCAGACAGAGAAAGACAAATACTGCATGGTATCACTTATATGTGGAATCAAAAAAAAAAAAAAGGTCAAACTCATAGAAACAGGGAGTAGAATGGTGGTTGCTAGGGGCGAAGAGGCGGGAGAAATGGGGAGAGGTTGGTAAAAGGGTACAAACTTTAAGTTATAAGATGAATAAGTTCTGGGGATGTAATGTACAGCATGGTCACTATAATTATCAATACTGTATTTTATACTTGAAAGTTGCTAAGAGAGTAGATCTTAAATGTTCTCACCACAAAAAGGAAAAAAGGTAACTCTGTGAAGTGATGGATGTGTAAACTTGGTGGGAATCCTTTCACAATATATAGGTATATCAAATCAAATCATCACATTGTACACTTTAAATATATTATAATTTTATTTGTTCATTATACCTCAATAAAGCTGAGGGGAAAATTAAATAAATAAAGGGCAAAACATAAAATAAAATTAGTCTTTCAGATCGGGAGAAATTGATTAGAAGAAAAGCCAGAACTGTTTCTACCTGGTTGAAGAAGATTGTCAGTTGGAGGCACTTGAGGCCCAAGTGTGAGGGGCTTAGGGAGGTTTTCTTGGCTGGACAAGATAAAGGTCATTATTTAAACTTTGTTTTCCTGCTTCTCTGTTGGGCTTTTTACAGGTCTAATTACCTAGTTGACTTTCTGTAGGCTTCTTTTGTGAGTCTTTTCCTCTATGACTAGTGAGAGGAAATGGCTGATCACTTTTAAATGAAGAGGAAAGCCCAACTCATACCAGGAACCATTGCCCCTCACCCCTACCACTATAGGTGGACCTTTCCTCTGGGCTTATTGACCTACCTTTCCAGCTGGCATCAGAAGTCCATTGAGATGTCCGCGGCCTGTTTCTCCTAACCTCTTCCCTCCATCTCAAGGACCAAATGAGCCACATCTGTACTATGCATGAATTTAAGGATTTTTTTTAGGCCCAAGTTAACTTCTGTTACACATTGAAATTTAAGCTTCTCAAGTGGGTTGCCTATCATAGAGTTCCTGGCAACAACAAATCTTAAATGCACAATACACATTAATTTTTAGGGTAAAAATATTATTATCTTGATTTGTAAACTTACCTTTTAGGTGACAGGAAAACAAATCTCTCTTTGTGCTATGCCTGCATATGTATTTTCTATACATATGTGTTCTATAATTATATATTCTCTCTTGGATCTATTACTACCATGAAATATAGCTGTTCTGAATGTACTGGGCCACACCATTCTGGCGGTGAAAGCAGGGTCTGGGTAACAGTCCCTCAGACTTTTGCCAGCTCTATTATAGTTCTCCAGCTTCCAGGGAAGTCTTCAAACGTACCCAGTTTTCCCTGGAGGTACCTGCTGTGTTTTCCTGAATAGGTATCCTAGAGCTCCAAGTGTCGTCTCCCTCCTCTCCTCTTTGCTCTTAGCACCTTCGGTGACCTCTGGGGCAGGGTCCTTGCTGGGCTGCTAGTGCTTTCAGCCCCTGGAGGCTGCTCTCCTGTGTTTGCACAGCCCCCAGTGCTGCAAATACCACTGACATGCCTGACTCTGTCCATGTGGGTGACTCACTCGTACACTTCCCAGTTAAGGGTACTGGTGTCTGTGCTATGGCCCTTGACTCTCTCATCCTCCTGCTGCAGCTGGATCTTCTGGGGCTGTGGGGGCTGCATGTCAGCTTGTTTAGGTTTCTGTGGAAAGCCCATCTCTCACTGGATTCTGAACCAAGTCCTTGAAAGCTGAGCTTTTAGATTAACCTGAGTAACACACTTCACACCATTTTCTGAATCATTCCTCTCTCATACCTTGGGGTATTGCCACTAGATCAGTTGATGAGCTACCATCTTCTCTTGGGACTCCCTTCTTTACTAGGGAATTCCTTGGTCCCTCAAGAACCTAGATTCCTGGTAAGATAGGCTGCTCCTAGGTACACCTGACAGGTGAGAATCCAACTGGTGTGTTAATCACCTTCTGCTCAAGTTAGGCCCCTCTGTGAGTTTATGTGTATGTATTGATAATATATGCCCTATGGTGCATATCCTTGAGGAGATTTTAAAGCTGTGCAGCTGCTATAGGAAGCCCAGAGCTTAATTTCTGCCTGTACCTAAACTCTTGCATTCATCTGAGATGTTAGCATTAGTTTGGTCTTCTCACTGCCCAAACATTCTGCCGTGTACCACCTTGTGCCCACTTCAGGCCTAAGTGGTTGACCTAACTATGCAATGTTGCTATTTCATAGAAGTTGACTCTCATTCTTCCCAAACCTTCATCTACTTTTGTATCCTATTCCAAGGATTGTTATCCTCCTTCTTCTAGTTTCTTGAGGCAGGAGCTTTGATTACTGGCTTGAGACTCTTCTTTCCTAATGTAAGTATTTAGTACTGTAAATTTCCCTCCCAGCACTGCTTTAAGCTGTGCCCCACACATTTTGATATGTTGTATGTATTTTCATTTTCATTCAGTTCAGTGTACTTTAAAATTTTCCCTTGAGATTTCCTCTTTGGCCCATGGCTTATTTAGAAGTATGTTATTTAGTTTCCAAGTGTTTATAGAGATTTTCCTGTTGTCTTTCTGCTACTGATTTCTGCTTTGATTCCATTGTGGTCAGAGAATGCACTCCATATGACTTCAGTCCTACTAAATTTGTTTAAGCTTGTTTCATGGCCCAAGATATGGTCTGTCTTGGTATATTTTCTGTGGGTGCTTGAAAAAAATGTAATCTGCTGTTGTTGGATGCAGTGTTCTACAGGTGTCAGTTAAATCGTATTGGTTGATTATGTTTGTTGAGTTCTTCTATCAATATGTCCTTGCTGATTTTCTGTCTACTGGTTCTATCAATTGTTGAGAGAAGAATGTTGAAATCTCCAACTATGACTGTGGATTTATCTATTTCTCCTTTCAAATCAGTTAGTTTTTGTTTCACATATTTTGCAGCTCCGTTGTTTTAGTGCATACACATTTAGGATTGCTATGTCTTGGTAGATTGACCCTTCTATCATTATTTAATGTTCTTCTCCATCTGGTGATTATCTTTTTATTGATATTAATATAGCCACCCTGCTTTCTTTTGAGTAATATTTATATTTTATATCCTTCTCCATTTTTTTCCACTTTCAACCTACTTATATCGTTATATTTGAAGTGGGTTGTGGCAGACAACATATAGATGGATCATGTTTTTTAACCCACTCTGCCAGTCTCTCTGTGTCTTTTAATTGGTTTATTTAGACCATTTATATTTGCTGGTCATTCAGAGAGCAATAAAATGTCTATCCATAGAATATGTTTTCTAGATTCATGTCTGGCTTCTTCATGAGTGACTCTTTAAATACATGATATAATGAAAAGCTCACTAGGTGAAGAGCCAGATGTCTTGGGGCATAGGCCTTCCTTTGCCATACAGCAGTTCTGTGACCTTGGACAAATGATACTACACAGTTCCATCTAAAAATGCTCACTGAGTTTCTGTTGAGCACCAAGTACTGGATTACGTACTAGAAACACAAAGATAAGACATGACACACTCTTTGCCTTCCCAGAATTTAAAGTCTACTGGGAGACATGTACAAATGATCAGATAGTTACAGGGGATGAATATTATGGTAGAGGTTAGTATGGGCATTTTACCCAGCTTGGTAGTGCGAGGGGAGATTAGGTAAGGCTTCCAAGAGAGGTGATGACTGTGCTGAATTTTAAATGACCAGTAGAGATTGACAAGGTAAAAGGGAGCAGAGGAAGAAAATTTAGAACATTTCTGAGTTTTTGTTTCCTTGTGTTCAAGGAGAGATTGGCAGTCCAATCAAGAAAAAATTCAGCCTCTCACCCCCAGAACACATATTTAATATTGTGTAATCTAGATGTCCTCAGGCCTTGGTATCCTATGGCTCTATTTATACCCAAATTGTATGGTTCTTGGTTCTCTTGGTTCCTGCTGGACTTTCAGGCTCCAGCAAAGTGTTCGTGCTTAGGTCTATAAGTCATCATGGGGTATCTCACATGTCTTCATAAATCAATATCAATTAAAGTCACTCTTCTCCTGTGCAAAGTATTTATACAGTAGATGCTTAGGGTAGGTGGTAGGGAAAGGGGCAAATCATAGGCTTCAAAGGACTATTAAATTTATACTTTATTTGTCACATTTCTAATTCCTGTATTCACCCTAATGGTGTCTTCGTATATAAGTAAATTTTGTAGTATTTGTCTTCCTCTTCCTAAACCAGGTTCATATTTATTAATAAGGATTAAGTAGAATTTTCTAAAATAAATTTATTTATTTATTTATTTTTGGCTGTGTTGGGTCTTCGTGGCTGTGCGCGGGCTTTCTCTAGTTACAATGAGTGGGAGCTACTCTTTGTTGCAGTGCGCAGGCTTCTCATTGCAGTGGCTTCTCTTGTTGTGGAGCACGGGCTCTAGGCACGCGGGCTTCAGTAGTTGTGGCACACGGGCTCAGTAGTTGTAGCTCGTGGGCTCTAGAGCGCAGGCTCTGTAGTTGTGGCGCGTGGGCTTAGTTGCTCCGCGGCATGTGGGATTTTCCCGGACCCGGAATCAAACCCGTGTCCCCTGCATTGGCAGGCGGATTCTTAACCACTGCACCACCAGGGAAGTCCCTAAATAAAATTTTTTTGAAGTTCTTTAACCAGCTTAATCATTCTTACTCCCTTTTTGAGAATCCCTTTTCCATTGTCTATAGTTTTTCTGATAATTGGATGAATACATAGTGGTACAGAATACAGGAGCTACTGGGTAACCTCCTCATGGTGTTCACCAGTGGCCATGCCTTTTACAAGAGTATCTGGCTTGGGAAAACATGGAGAATAATAAAGAGTTGGAAAGCAAGACTTTAGAGTAGCAGGTAAAGGATTATGATTATTGACTCTGCAAAAGAAAAGATTTGAGGGTACTCCTTCAGTACTTGGGACATTTTAAACAAAATTTGGTAGCATCCAGTTATGAGTACTAAAAATAATATAAGAACTTTATTGCTATGATGGGTTTAGGAAAAGAAGGAAGTATTTCTAACAACTGTTGAGATGGTTTCCAGGGGGATATAGTAGAATTTCCTAGTTGGGCCTGAGAGAAAAATTTCATAATCTCCCTTTTAGGGGTTCGGGTAAATGTAGAGGACTTGAGAGGCAGTGGGCAGGATTGGGAAGGGGGCATTCTTACATCATCACCCAGCCTTCCCTTGGAAGTAGCATGAACTAATGGGAAGGTACGGTTTGGGGAATCAGTCTATGGGTTAAAATCTCAGCTCCCTAATCCCTCACTGAGGCTCTTTTGTATAAATGGATAATATCATGTGATAGGTATGATTACATTAATTAAAGTATGTGAAGCATCTACCACAGCAAAGGGTATACCCTCATGAGTATAGTCCCCCATGCCTTTCTTTATAGTCTGTCCCTAGCTGGGCTCCCCAAACTCACCATTCATCAGTCTCTTATACCACTCTGTAGTCTACAGAGTGAATAGTCTAGTCTATTCAGAATTACTTAATTTTTGTCTGTTAGCTTGTTCATTTTATTTTGTTTTAAGCATGTTGTGCCTTTCCATGCTATCATGTGTATTATGCCCTTCACCTTGGAGAATTCACCTTTGTCCAGGGCTGGCCTTCCACTTGGTGGACTCCGAACCCCAATAAGGATGGACCCCTACTTAGGGATTGACTTAAGGTCACCTAGCTCTTGAGATCTGACCTGTATAAACCAAGATGGCAATTTATTGATATATAGTGGAAATTCAACTGATTACATTTTCATATGTAGTCACCTCACCAGATTGCAAGAGCCAATTGTGCACATCACTGTCAAATTCCATGGCAAGTGACATCATCTTAATAGCTTGAAATTGACCATGGTGAGAGTATCTACATTTCAGAAAACAGTAAACTACAAATCAGAACTTCCCCCCCCCCCGAAGAGCCTGTTGTTAAACATTTATCAGCATACCACTGATACTATCTCTCTGTCTCTTTGGGTGAGTTGTGTGGGAAGCCAAACCATCTTCATAAGATTATTACATCATAAATGTGGACTTGGACCTGGGACTTTAGTGATGTGATTCTCATATTTGATGTTATCAGCATGAGACCTCTTCTCAGTCCTTTTCTAGAACTGTGGTGTTTCTGTTCTTCAGCCCAGAGGGGTGGGTACTTGGACATGAGCTCCAACTTCTCTGGGCCATGCTTAGGTGGTAACTTCTGACTGTGTGACGTTCCTTTTTTCCATCCTTTGGACTGATCCAACTTTTATTCTCACAGTCTTTTTCCATCCTAAGTAGAATATAAAATATAATTGTTTGTTTTTACTAAATTTTAGTCATATTTCAATCCTGCTTCCCGGAAATGAAGTCAAACGCACTTTTTTTTGCATCCAGTTCACTCCCAAATTAATTTGTTGGGAATTTTAGGTGTTGATGAGCTTTTGGTCCCCTGTATAGGCAGTATGAGGGTTTGCCCCCATAAGTGTTCAATCACATCCAAATGTGGGTTTTACTAGTCATTTCTCAGAGTAAGTACCTGCATTTTGCAGTTCTGAGTTCTTGAGAGGTCCCATACTGAGAGATCCCATGCTGTTTGGTTGGTCCACATCCTGATAATGTGTCACTTCCAACATGGAGTCTCCACACCCTCTCTGGATAGATTTAGTCACTATCCTTCCATGCTCCTAGGAAATTTGGAGCCTTCTCTTTTTCTGTTACAAAACCTATCACCCTGGGTTCTGGTAATTTGTTTTTCCTCTCCTTATCACTCCACCAGAGCCCTGAGCTCCTCGAAATTACAGGCCTTGCAGTTTTCTGTCCCTGTATCTGCAGTATTGAGCATGGTGTCAGGCCTGTAGTATCTTGCACATAAATTTGGAGTGTGGGTAAATTAATGAATAACATTCTGTGGAATTAAAGGGAATGTGAAAGTTAAGTTAGCCTGTGGGAGTTTTTAATATTAAGCTCCCTAAGTCCAAATTTTACACTGTGAGTTAAGAATCAATTCCTGGACAGCCTTTTTGCCCCCTTTATAATATTTTTCAACTCCAGTAATTGCTAAAGTATGTGAAAGTGCCTTTGGGAAGATTCCCTATACAGGAAGGAGCACGTAAAGGAATGTCACTCTTGGGTCTACAGCTTTGTCCTGGAATTATGTGGGCAAATGAACTAATCCTACTATTTAAAGGATGGTTTCTCCTCTGTGGATAGACAGGGGCTGGCTTCTTTGATGCTGATTCATGAAATTCTGCTTGTTTAAAGTATGCCTGTGTTCTCCCTGCAGTTATTTTGTGGGCTCACTTTACTCACCGCAATTTTGACTTTATGTGTTCCTAGTCACTGCCAATGAAGATTCAGGTTAAGTACCAAGTGTTATAGTTAGGCAGACAAGAATTCAGAGAAAGAGAAGTGTATATGCTAAAGAAGGATAAAGGGGGCACAGGGGATGGTGTTGGTAGTGAGCAAAGAGAGAAAACCTTAATTATATGTACACATAGCATAAGGGACAGTCTAAAATATAAGTGGAAGTAGAATATACCTGAAGAAAAAGTGAATAGGTCATAAGTGCACAACTCTATTAATAATCTCAAAGTGAACGCATCCATTTAACCAGTGCCCAGGTCAAGAAAAAGAACATCACCAGCACCTCAGAGGCCCCCTTCCTGTTTCCTGGCAATGACTTACTTACCCCTTCCCTCTACCCTAGAGGTTACCAAGTTACTGCTATCCTGAATTCCATCACTATAGATTAATGCTGTTTTTTCACTTTGCATAGATGGAAAAACTGCATATATCATACAGTTTTTAAAAATCTGTTATACTGTGATGAGCATGTCTCATCTGAACATTCTCACACGTCTTTTGAGGAACAAATGTGTGCATTTCTGTTGGATATATAACTAAGAGTGAGGTAATAGGGTACGCATATGTTAAGCTTTAGTAGAGGTTGTCAAACAGCTTTCCAAAGCGTTTATACTAATTTACATTCTTGCCAGCAGTATACAGAAGGTACCATTTGTTCACAACTTTGACAACACTTGTATTGTTAATATTTTGAATTGTAGCCATTCTAATGGATAGTAGTGGTATCTCATTGTGGCTTTCTTTCTTTTTTAATTGAGATATAATTTACATACAATAAAATGCAAAGATTTTTTTTAAATTTTTTTTTAAACATCTTTATTGAAGTATAATTGCTTTACAATGGTGTGTTAGTTTCTGCTTTATAACAAAGTGAATCAGTTATACATATACATATGTTCCCATATCTCTTCCCTCTTGCATCTCCCTCCCTCCCACCCTCCCTATCCCACCCCTCTAGGTGGTCACAAAGCACCGAGCTGATCTCCCTGTGCTATGCGGCTGCTTCCCACTAGCTATCTATTTTACATTTGGTAGTGTATATATGTCCATGACACTCTCTCACCCTGTCACATCTTACCCCTCCCTCTCCCCGTATCCTCAAGTCCATTCTCTAGTAGGTCTGTGTCTTTATTCCCATCTTGCCACTAGGTTCTTCATGACCTTTTTTTTTCCCTTAGATTCCATATATATGTGTTAGCATACTGTATTTGTTTTTCTCTTTCTGACTTACTTCACTCTGTATGACAGACTCTAACTCCATCCACCTCATTACAAATACCTCCATTTCATTTCTTTTTATGGCTGAGTAATATTCCATTGTATATATGTGCCACATCTTCTTTATCCATTCATCCGATGATGGACACTTAGGTTGCTTCCATGTCCTCGCTATTGTAAATAGAGCTGCAATGAACATTGTGGTACATGACTCTTTTTGAATTATGGTTTTCTCAGGGTATATGCCCAGTAGTGGGATTGCTGGGTCGTATGGTAGTTCTATTTTTAGTTTTTTAAGGAACCTCCATACTGTTCTCCATAGTGGCTGTATCCATTTACATTCCCACCAACAGTGCAAGAGGGTTCCCTTTTCTCCACACCCTCTCCAGCACTTATTGTTTCTAGATTATTTGATGATGGCCATTCTGACCGGTGTGAGATGATACCTCACTGTAGTTTTGATTTGCATTTCTCTAATGATTAATGATGTTGAGCATTCTTTCATGTGTCTGTTGGCAATCTGTATATCTTCTTTGGGGAAATGTCTATTTAGGTCTTCTGCCCATTTTTGGATTGGGTTGTTTTTTTGTTATTGAGCTGCATGAGCTGCTTATAAATCTTGGAGATAAATCCTTTGTCAGGTGCTTCATTTGCAAATATTTTCTCCCATTCTGAGGGTTGTCTTTTCGTCTTGTTTATGGTTTCCTTTGCTGTGCAAAAGCTTTTAAGTTTCATTAGGTCCCATTTGTTTATTTGTGTTCTTATTTCCATTTCTCTAGCAGCTGGGTCAAAAAGGATCTTGCTGTGATTTGTGTCATAGAGTGTTCTGCCTATGTTTTCCTCTAAGAGTTTGATAGTGTCTGGCCTTACACTTAGGTCTTTAATCCATTTTGAGTTTATTTTTGTGTATGGTGTCAGGGAGTGTTCTAATTTCATACTTTTACATGTACCTGTCCAATTTTCCCAGCACCACTTATTGAAGAGGCTGTCTTTTCTCCACTGTATATGCTCGCCTCCTTTATCAAAGGTAAGGTGACCATATGTGCGTGGGTTTATCTCTGGGCTTTCTATCCTGTTCCATTGATCTATATGTCTGTTTTTGTGCCAGTACCAAACTGTCTTGATTACTGTAGCTTTGTAATATAGTCTGAAGTCAGGGAGCCTGATTCCTCCAGCTCCATTTTTCATTCTCAAGATTGTTTTGGCTATTCGGGGTCTTTTGTGTTTCCATACAAATTGTGAAATTTTTTGTTCTAGTTCTGTGAAAAATGCCAGTGGTAGTTTCATAGGGATTGCATTGAATCTGTAGATTGCTTTGGGTAGTAGAGTCATTTTCACAATGTTGATTCTTCCAATCCAAGAACATGGTATATCTCTCCATCTTTTTGTATCATCTTTAATTTCTTTCATCAGTGTCTTATAATTTTCTGCATACAGGTCTTTTGTCTCCTTAGGTAGGTTTATTCCTAGATATTTAATTCTTTTTCTTGCAGTGGTAAACGGGAGTGTTTTCTTAATTTCACTTTCAGATTTTTCATCATTAGTGTATAGGAATGCAAGAGATTTCTGTGCATTAATTTTGTATCCTGCTCCTTTACCAAATTCATTGATTAGCTCTAGTAGTTTTCTGGTAGCATCTTTAGGATTCTCTATGTATAGTATCATGTCATCTGCAAACAGTGACAGCTTTACTTCTTCTTTTCCGATTTGGATTCCTTTTATTTCTTTTTCTTCTCTGATTGCTGTGGCTAACACTTCCAAAACTATGTTGAATAATAGTGGTGAGAGTGGGCAACCTTGTCTTGTTCCTGATCTTAGTGGAAATGGTTTCAGTTTTTCACCATTGAGGACAATGTTGGCTGTGGGTTTGTCATATATGGCCTTTATTATGTTGAGGAAAGTTCCCTCTATGCCTACTTTCTGCAGGGCTTTTATCATAAATGGGTGTTGAATTTTGTCGAAAGCTTTCTCTGCATCTATTGAGATGATCATATGGTTTTTCTCCTTCAATTTGTTAATATGATGTATCATGTTGATTGATTTGCGTATATTGAAGAATCCTTGCATTCCTGGGATAAACCCCACTTGATCATGGTGTATGATCCTTTTAATGTGCTGTTGGATTCTGTTTGCTAGTACTTTGTTGAGGATTTTTGCATCTCTGTTCATCAGTGATATTGGCCTTTAGTTTTCTTTCTTTGTGACATCTTTGTCTGGTTTTGGTATCAGGGTGATGGTGGCCTCGTAGAATGAGTTTGGGAGTGTTCCTCCCTCTGCAATATTTTGGAAGAGTTTGAGAAGGATAGGTGTTAGCTCTTCTCTAAATGTTTGATAGAATTCACCTGTGAAGCCATCTGGTCCTGAGCTTTTGTTTGTTGGAAGATTTTTAATCACAGTTTCAATTTCAGTGCTTGTGATTGGTCTGTTCATATTTTCTATTTCTTCCTGGTTCAGTCTTGGCACGTTGTGCATTTCTAAGAATCTGTCCATTTCTTCCAGGTTGTCCATTTTAATGGCATAGAGTTGCTTGTAGTAATCTCTCATGATCGTTTGTATTTCTGCAGTGTCAGTGGTTACTTCTCCTTTTTCCTTTCTAATTCTATTGATTTGAGTCTTCTCCCTTTTTCTCTTGATGAGTCTGGCTAATGGTTTATCAATTTTGTTTATCTTCCCAAAGAACCAGCTTTTAGTTTCATTGATTTTTGCTATTGTTTCCTTCATTTCTTTATCATTTATTTCTGATCTGATCTTTATGATTTCTTTCCTTCTGCTAGCTTTGGGATTTTTTTGTTCTTCTTTCTCTAATTGCTTTAGGTGCAAGGTTAGGTTGTTTATTCGAGATGTTTCCTGTTTCTTGAGGTAGGCTTGTATTGCTATAAACTTCCCTCTTAGAACTGCTTTTGCTGCATCCCATAGGTTTTGGGTCGTCGTGTCTCCATTGTCATTTGTTTCTAGGTATTTTTTGATTTCCCCTTTGATTTCTTCAGTGATCACTTCGTTATTAAGTAGTGTATTGTGTAGCCTCCATGTGTTTGTATTTTTTACAGATCTTTTCCTGTAATTGATATCTAGTCTCATAGCGTTGTGGTCGGAAAAGATACTTGATACGATTTCAATTTTCTTAAATTTACCAAGGCTTGATTTGTGACCCAAGATATGATCTATCCTGGAGAATGTTCCATGAGCACTTGAGAAAAATGTGTATTCTGTTGTTTTGGGGTGGAATGTCCTCTAAATATCAATTAAGTCCATCTTGTTTAATGTATCATTTAAAGCTTGTGTTTCCTTATTTATTTTCATTTTGGATGATCTGTCCATTGGTGAAAGTGGGGTGTTAAAGTCCCCTACTATGAATGTGTTGCTGTCGATTTCCCCTTTTATGGCTGTTAGTATTTGCCTTATGTATTGAGGTGCTCCTGTGTTGGGTGCATAAATATTTACAATTGTTATACCTTCCTCTTGGATCGATCCCTTGATCATTATATAGTGTCCTTCTTTGTCTCTTGTAATAGTCTTTATTTTAAAGTCTATTTTGTCTGATATGAGAATTGCTACTCCAGCTTTCTTTTGACTTCCATTTGCATGGAATATCTTTTTCCATCCCCTCACTTTCAGTCTGTATGTGTCTCTAGGTCTGAAGTGGGTCTCTTGTAGACAGCATATATATGGGTCTTGTTTTTGTATCCATTCAGCCAGTCTGTGTCTTTTGGTGGGAGCATTTAATCCATTTACATTTAAGGTAATTATCGATATGTATGTTCCTATTCCCATTTTCTTAAATATTTTGCGTTTGTTATTGTAGTTGTTTTCCTTCTCTTGTGTTTCTTGCCTAGAGAAGTTCCTTTAGCATTTGTTGTAAAGCTGGTTTGGTGGTGCTGAACTCTCTCAGTTTTTGCTTGTCTGTAAAGGTTTTAATTTCTCCATCGAATCGGAATGAGATCCTCGCTGGGTAGAGTAACCTTGGTTGTAGGTTTTTCTCCTTCATCACTTTAAGTATATCCTGCCACTCCCTTCTGGCTTGCAGAGTTTCTGCTGAAAGATCAGCTGTTAACCTTATGGGGATTCCCTTGTGTGTTATTTGTTGTTTTTCCCTTGCTGCTTTTAATATGTTTTCTTTATATTTAATTTTTGATAGTTTGATGAATATGTGTCTTGGCGTGTTTCTCCTTGGATTTATCCTGTATGGGACTCTCTGTGCTTCCAGGACTTGATTAACTATTTCCTTTCCCATATTAGGGAAGTTTTCAACTATAATCTCTTCAAATATTTTCTCAGTCCCTTTCTTTTTCTCTTCTTCTTCTGGGACCCCTATAATTCGAATGTTGGTGCGTTTAATGTTGTCCCAGAGGTCTCTGAGACTGTCCTCAGTTCTTTTCATTCTTTTTTTCTTTATTCTGCTCTTCAGTAGTTATTTCCACCATTTTATCTTCCAGGTCACTTATCCGTTCTTCTGCCTCAGTTATTCTGCTATTGATCCCGTCTAGAGTATTTTTAATTTCATTTATTGTGTTTTCCATCGTTGCTTGGTTCCTCTTTAGTTCTTCTACGTCCTTGTTAAATGTTTCTTGCATTTTGTCTATTCTATTTCCAAGATTTTGGATCATCCTTACTATCATTATTGTGAATTCTTTTTCAGGTAGACTACCTATATCCTCTTGATTTGTTAGGTCTGGTGTGTTTTGACCCTGCTCCTTCACCTGCTGTGTGTTTTTCTGTCTTCTCATTTTGCTTATCTTACTGTGTTTTGGGTCTCCTTTTCACAGGCTGCAGGTTCGTAGTTCCTGTTGTTTTTGGTATCTGTCCCCAGTGGCTAAGGTTGGTTCAGTGGGTTGTGTAGGCTTCCTGGTGGAGGGGACTTGTGCCTGTGTTCTGGTGGATGAGGCTGGATCTTGTCTTTCTGGTGGGCACGTCCACGTCTGGTGGTGTGTTTTGGGGTGTCTGTGGCCTTATTATGATTTTAGGCAGCCTGTCTGCTAATGGGTGGGGCTGTGTTCCTGTCTTGCTAGTTGTTTGGCATAGGGTGTCCAGCACTGTAGCTTGCTGGTCGTTGAGTGAAGCTGGGTCTTGATGTTGAGATGGAGATCTCTGAGAGATTTTCACCGTTTGGTATTATGTGGAGCTGGGAGGTCTCTTGTGGACCAGTGTCCTGAAGTTGGCTCTCCCACCTCAGAGGCACAGCCCTGATGCCTGGCTGGAGCACCAAGAGCCTTTCATCCACACGGCTCTGAATAAAAGGGAGAAAAAATAGAAAGAAAGAAAGAAAGAAAGAAAGAGGATAAAATAAAATAAAATAAAACTATTATAATAAAAAATAAGAAAAAAATTATTAAGAATAAATTTATTAAGAAAAAATTTTTTTTAATTTTTAAAAATAGATTTATTAATTTTTTATAATAAAAATAAGAGAAAAATTATTAAGAAAAAAATTTATTAAGAAAAAAATTTTTTAATTTTTTAAAATGAAAAATTTAAAAAAACTTATTAAAATTTTTTTTTAATTTTTAAAGATAGAAAATAAGGAAAAAATTATTAAGAAAACATTTATTAGGAAAAAAATTTTTTTAAGTAAACAAAACAAAACAAAAAACGGACGGACCTAACCCTAGGACTAATGGTGAAAGCAAAGCTATACAGACAAAATCTCACCCAGAAGCTTACACATATACACTCACAAAAAAAGGAAAAGGGGAAAAATTAATATATCCTGCTCCCAAAGTCCACCTCCTGAATTTGGGATGATTCGTTGTCTATTCAGGTATTCAACAGATGCAGGCACATCAAGTTGTTTGTGGAGCTTTAATCCACTGCTTCTGAGGCTGCTGGGAGAGATTTCCCTTTCTCTTCTTTTTTCTCACAGCTCCCAGGGTTCAGCTTTGGCTTTGGACCCGCCTCTGCATGTAGGTCGCCTGAGGGCATCTGTTCCCCGCCCAGACAGAACGGGGTTAACGGAGCAACTGACTAGGGGGCTCTGGCTCACTCAGGCCGGGGTGGGGGAGGGAGGGGTACAGAGGAGGCGGGGCGAGCCTGCGGCGGCAGAGACGGCGTGACGTTGCAGCAGCCTGAGGCGCACCGTGCGTTCTCCCGGGGAAGTTGTCCCCGGATCACGGGAGCCTGGCCATGGCGGGCTGCACCGGCTCCCGGGAGAGGCGGTGTGGAGAGTGACCTGTGCTCGCACACAGGCTTCTTGGTGGCAGTAGCAGCAGCCTTAGCGTCTCATGCCCGTCTCTGGGGTCCGCGCTGATAACCGCGGCTCGCGCCCGTCTCTGGGGTCTGCGCTGATAGCCACGGCTCGCGCCCGTCTCTGGAGTTCGTTTAGGCGGCGCTCTGAATCCCCTCTCCTTGCGCACCGCGAAACAAAGAGGCAAGAAAAAGTCTCTTGCCTCTTTGGCAGCTGCAGACTTTTCCCGGGCTCCCTCCCGGCTAGCTGTGGTGCGGTAACCCCTTCAAGCTGTGTTCACTCCGCCAACCCCAGTCCTCTCCCTGCGATCCGACCGAAGCCCGAGCCTCAGCTCCCAGCCCCCGCCCGCCCCGGCAGGTGAGCAGACAAGCCTCTCGGGCTGGTGAGTGCTGCTCGGCGCCGAGCCTCCGTGCGGGAATCTCTCCGCTTTGCCCTCCGCACCCCTGTGGCTGCGCTCTCCTCCGTGGCTCCGAAGCTTCCCCCCTCTGCTACCCGCAGTCTCCGCCCACGAAGGGGCTTCCTAGTGTGTGGAAACGTTTCCTCCTTCACAGCTCCCTCCCACTGGTGCAGGTCCTGTCCCTATTCTTTTGTCTCTGTTATTTCTTTTTTCTTTTGCCCTACCCAAGTACGTGGGGATTTTCTTGCCTTTTGGGAGGTCTGACGTCTTCTGCCAGCGTTCAGTGGGTGTTCTGTAGGAGCAGTTCCACGTGTAGATGTATCTCTACTGTATCTGAGGGAAGGAAGGTGATCTCCGCGTCTTACTCTTCCGCCATCTTGCCCAGACCCCCCCAAAATGCAAAGATTTTAAGAGTACAGTTTGAGTCTTTTAAAAATAAATTTATTTATTTATTTATTTATGGCTGTGTTGGGTCTTCGTTGCTGCAAGCGTAGTTGCAGTGAGCGGGGGCCACTCTTTGTTGCGGTGCACGGGCTTCTCATTGTGGTGGCTTCTCTTGTTGCGGAGCATGGATTCTAGGTGCATGGGCTCAGTAGTTGTGGCTCGCAGGCTCTAGAGCGCAGGCTCAGTAGTTGTGGTGCACGGGCTTAGTTGCTCCGTGGCATGGGGGATCTTCGTGGACCAGGGATCAAACCCGTGTCCCCTGCATTGGCAGGGGGATTCTTAACCACTGCGCCACCAGGGAAGTCCTACAGTTTGAGTCTTGACAAATGTATATACTAATGTAACTCACACCCCAGTCAAGATATAGATGATTTTCTGCCACCCCATAAAGTACCTTTTCATTTGATCCTCTCCAACCAGAGGCAACCATGATTCCAATTTCTGTCACCATAGATTAGTTTTGCCTGCTATTGAACTTTATGTAAATAAAATCATACAGTGTGTAAGCTCGTGTTTGGCTTGTTTTTGGCTTATTTTCTTTAACATAATGTTTTTGAGATTTCATCCATGATGTTGTATGTATCAGTAGTATATCCTGTTTTATTGCTAAGTATTTCATTGTATGAATGTACCAAAATTTGTTTATCTGTTCTCCTGTTGATGGACATTTTGGGGTTTTTTTTTGCAGTCTTACTGTGGTTTTTAATTTTTATTTCCCTGATGCCTAATACTATGGAACATCTTTTCATAATTTATTGCCATTTGATATTCTCTTGTGAAGAGCCTCTTCCAGACTGTTTCCATTTTTCTTTTGAGTTGTTTGTCTTATTAATTTATTGGAGTTCATTATGTAGCCTGGATATGAGTCCATTCTAGTCTGAGAGAGTCTTTTCACCCTCTTAAGAGTACCCTTGTTACACATTTATATAGGAATGTTCATAGCAGCTTTATTTTCAATAACCAAAAACTGGAAACAACCCAAATGTCCTTCAGTAGGCGAATGGTTAAACAAACTGTGGTACATCCATATAATGGAATAAAAGAAATGAACGTGGAACAACTTGGATGGATCTCAGGAGCATTATGCTGAATGTAAAAAAGTAAGTTTATATACTGAATAATTTCTTTGATATAGCATTCTTAAAATGACAACTTTATTGAGGTATAATTTCCATACCACGGAGTTCACGTTTCAAACATACAATTTAATGCTTTTTAGTAAATTTACCAAGTTATGTAACCATCTCCATAATCCAGTTTTAGAATATTTCCATCACTCCAATAAAATTTTTTGTGCCCATTTGCCATCAGTCAGTTCCCGTCCCCTGAGCCCTAGGCAACCACTAATCTACTTTCTGTCTCTATAGGTTTGCCTTTTGTGGACATTTTGTATAAAAAGGATCATACGCTGTATGCTCTTTTGTGTCTGTCTTCTTTCATGTAGCATAATGTTTTTGAGGTTCATCCATGGATGTGCCATGTATCAGTAATTCATTCCTTTTTATTGTTGAATAGTATTACATGATATGGATATACCACATTATGATTATCTATTCTCTGTGGATAGACATTTGGGGTGTTTCCAGGTTCTCACGAATAATGCTGCTGTGGACATTTACGTACTTGTCCTTGTGTAGGCAAATGTTTTTATTTCTCTTGGGTAGATTCCTAGGAGTAGAATTGCTGAGTTGTGTGGTAAATTTATGCTTAACTTCTTAAAGAAACTGCCAAACTCTTTTCCAAGGTGGCTGAACCAAGTTATAGTCCCACCAGTTTCTAGAGAATGTTCCATATTCTCTTGAAAAGCATGTTTATTTTGCTCATCTTGGGAGTGTTTTGTAAATGCCAACTCGGTCAATTTTTTGGTAGTGTTGTGTGAGTTTTCTATATTCTTGCTTGATTTTCTTTCTAGTTGTTCTGTTTTCAAGAATGGGATGTTGAACTCTCTATTAGTGTTGAATTGTCTGTTTCTTCAGTTCTTTGCCTTTAGTTTTCAGCAGTTTGACTATGATGTGTCTGGGTGTGGATTTCTTTGTATTATGTTTGGTATTCTCTCAGCTTCTTGGCAATTTTCATCTGTTTTTTCTTCAAATGTTTTTCGGCATCACACTCTTTTTCGTCTCTGTTTTGGATTCCAGTTACACAAATGTTAGATTGTTTATTGTTATCATACAGGTCCTTGACACTTTGGTTCTCCCCCTGAATCTTTTTTCTTTCTGTTATTTAAATTGGCTAGTTTGTTTGTCTATTTTCAGTTTCACTGCCTCCTCCATTCTGCTATTGTGTTCTTTCAGTCAATTTTTTATTTCAGTTATTTTATTTTCCAGTTCTAAAGTTTTAATTTGGTTATCCTTTATATCTTCTCTTTACTTTGCCAATAACTTTCTACTTAAATTTATTTCAAGAGTGTTCAAGTTTGGTGATTGCTCATTTGAGCATTTTTGTAATAGCTGCTTTAACCTACTTGTTAGAGAATTTCAACATTTGTGTCATCTCACTGTTGGCATCTGTTGATTGTCTTTTCCCATGTGAGTTGGCATTTTTGTTTTTTATGTACCGAGCGACTTTGGATTTTATCCTGGACATTTTGAATATTATGTTATTATGTTATTAGACTCTGGATCTTGTTTCAATCTAATGGAGAATGTTGATAATTTGTGTAGCAGTCAGTTGACCTGGTTAGGTTCATACTGCAAGTTCCAGCTCACCTTCTGTAGTGGGCTGTAGTTCCAATATGAGTTCAGTATTCAGTGCCTTTGCAGTGCTATTCAGATCTGTCCCATGTGTGACGCCCACTGGTCAGGTCTGAGACCTGAGTTTCTCTTAGCTCAGTTCTCAAAGTCTTTGACATGCTAATTAGGATCAAATCCACACATGCCCAGATGGGGGGTTGATCACAGTTGTTCATAAGCAGCTTTATGGGTTTGCTTTCCTGACGTCTTCCCTCTTCGTTATTACCATGGTATTTTATGGTTTTCTAGAGCTTTCCTTTTCGGTCCTCCAGTCAGAAACCACCCACTTTCATGATGCACTGCCTCTGGGGCATAAGGGACAGGCAGACAGAGAGAGAAAGAAAGTAAGAAAAAACAGTGGGATTTGGCTTTGCCCTTTTGGAGCTTGCTATAGTTCCACCGAATGGAATGGAATGTTCCTTTCCCTCGAGAGTTTTAACTCCTACAGTCTAGTCTCCCTCTGCCAGTCAGTTTCGTTGCTGTTGCCACAACCTCCACCATGGGATTTTCTGGACATGAGAGAAGGGAGAAACAGGAGAGAAAACCCCAGGGGATTTCCCCCCAGTCCCTCTTGAGTTTTAGTAGTTCCCTTTTCCAAAAGAAGCACCTT
Source organism: Eschrichtius robustus (assembly GCF_028021215.1). NCBI lineage: Eukaryota > Metazoa > Chordata > Mammalia > Artiodactyla > Eschrichtiidae > Eschrichtius > Eschrichtius robustus. The sequence continues at coordinate 43,911,653 of NC_090845.1, forward strand.
GAGCCAGAACATGTGCTCTAAACACAGTGCTCACTTTCACGTTTTGTTGTGTTTTCAGGCCAGAGAATACGGGAGGAAGAAAAGTAGTAAAGTCACCACCAGTTCAGTTGTACTAGGCACCCTGATACTCTTCCCTGATTCATCTGCTGATAATATACTTTAAAGAATTCTCTAATAGCTACCCAAGCATTCTGTACAGATTTTATAGTTGCTTCCGGTGGACACAAAGGTGGATGTGTTGATTCCATCTTACCTGCAACCAGAAGTCTTAACTGATATTTTAAAAGATGTTTTGGATTGGCTTCCTCAACTCCCCAACATATTTATATCTCTGAAATAGTTTCAAAGATGCAGCGTTTGGTGTAGTTAAGTGGACAAAAGTTTCTAAGTGTAAGCAGAGGAGCTGCAGTGTTGGCAGAATAATGACCTCCTGAAAAACAAAGCCACTTTTCTGAAGGCATACATGGTAATCTCATCCGGAAGCACAGTTCTTTGTCCTCATGCAGCATATCATTGACCTCCTTGTTTTCCTTGGCCCTGCCTCTTTGTCACATTCTCTTACTTCTGTCCTGCTGTTTTTCAGTAACCTTTGCCCCTCAGGACTTCATTCATCAACTCCTTTCTCCTCCTCCTCCCTCCCCTGTTTGTCTCTGGTTTACCCTACACTCTCTCCTTCTGAACATTACATTCTTGCATTTTATCACCAGACTCTGTCTTCCAAGGATAAATACACTGCTCTGTGACGTCTTAGGATGTAAGTGCTTGCACTTGAAGGGTGGAGAAGCTAGGCTGGGGAGGTGGGGGGTGAGTAATCAGCTTTTGCTTATAGATTAGGGCCAGACCGGAGTCCCTGCAAGGCATTGTGGTGGTCTAGCCAGCTGCTCTTCCAGCATATTAAGGCCTTCTCTCTCATCAGTATTTCTGGTGATAGTGGGGCCCGGCCATGTGAAGCTCCAGCACAGCCAGGAATATCGGTCTAGAAAGAAGGTAGTATTCAAGCCACACTAACCTCATTAACTTGAGAATATATCAGAGCCTTCTGAGCTGTTTTGTTTTGTTGTTAATTGTGAAATTTAATAGGAAGAAACTATTAAATAACAGTTACTTTTATGCAAGTATTTCCTATTCTTAGTTACGGTGGTACAGAATCACTGCAGGAAGGAAATCCTAAAAGGGCAAAAACACATGGGCAAAGCACAAGTTTTTATGTTGCAGCATGCTTTCAGTATTTTTATGGTGGAAACATAACGTTCCTTAAAAACTACAGTGGGCTTCCCAGGTGTCTCTTCAGATCCATCAGGTTCCAGGCATGCAAAAGCTGCTCAACTCATAACCTTCTGGGCATATATTAACTATGTATAGATAAAATTTGTAGGTATTCAAAAGATATGGTACCTTTTGGAAAGAAAATCCTCAGGTACAGCATGTTGTCTCATTTACTCCCACTGAAATTCATTATCTTCTTGTCTGGGAGCAGGGCAGCAGCAGGGAGCTCCCTGAGTTCTGACCCACTGTTTTTATGACAGACTGGCCCTCCTCACACAAGGACAGGTCAATGATAGTCTTTTCCACTGCTAAGATTTTTATTTTTTCAGGTCAGTGATACTCTTTTCCACTGATAAGATTTTTATTTTTTCTTTTGGCAGTAGCCAAAGCAACTAGTTATAAAGAAAACACACTCATTATTCTTACTCTTTCATTTTGCACAGTAATACTCATCTCAGTGGTATGTTTCTGTGGAGATCTCTTTAGCTATCAGAGCAATTTGACTTTGGTACTGGAAAATCTTAAGTCACAGAAACAGTGATTAAACAGGCAACAATTCTACAAATAATACTGATTTAATTATGTACATAAGGTCAACCAAGGCATGAGAATTAAAGTGAGATTTATTTAAGGCCAGTATACTGTAAACAGCCCCCCCCATCCCGTGACTATAATAACTTTCAGGCCCAATTAAGTGAATTATTCCTCATTGATTGTGAAATATTCCCAGGTAAAACCATTAAAGGCTGTATTGATTTCGGATTGTTGCATTATTTCTTAAAGCTTGTCTTGGAATAACTGCTGCATTTTCCAGAGTCTATGAGCTCTAAACTGTGAGGTGCTGGCCTAACTTTGATGGAACCTGAGAATTGGAAGGACCTTGGGGATCACCAAATCCTGGTACCTTCCCAGTGCAAGAATCCTCTCCACAGTATTCTGTCAGACAGGCAGTTGTCTGACTCTTTACCACTTTTACCCCCATAGAATGTATATTTTTCCTCCATACATTTTTGATGCTACTCACTCATCTTTCCATGATAGGTCATTCTCTATTCCCAAGCCAAGATCTGCCTTCTAGGGTCTCTCACCATTGTTCCCAGCTCCTCCATTACCACACAGAGGAAATCTCCTTTGTCCAAAATAGTTAAAGCCATCTATTTTCGTACTTCCCCTTTTTCGCATCTGTGATCTTCTCAGACTAAAAAAATTCCTGGTTCTTTCAACAGCTTAATTTAAGGCTTTTTAATGCAGTGGAAAATTCAAAGAATAATATAATGAACACTCATATTCTCCACCAGCCAGAATTATAAACAATTAAGATTTTGTCAGGGCTTCCCTGGTGGCGCAGTGGTAGAGAATCTGCCTGCTAATGCAGGGGACACGGGTTCGAGCCCTGGTCTGGGAGGATCCCACATGCCGCGGAGCAACTGGGCCCGTGAGCCACAAGTACTGAGCCTGCGCGTCTGGAGCCTGTGCTCCGCAACAAGAGAGGCCATGATAGTGAGAGGCCCACGCACCGCGATGAAGAGTGGCCCCCGCTCGCCACAACTGGAGAAAGCCCTCGCACAGAAACGAAGACCCAACACAGCCATAAAAATAAATAAATAAATAAATAAATAAAAAGATTTTGTCATATTTTTCTTTTTCTTAAATAGAGGAATTAAAACATTACAGAAATGGTTATTTCCCCTTTGATCACCCCTTCTAGTGTCCTCCTCCTCCCTCGCAGTGTCATGCATATATAGGTGTGTATAAACAACATATAGATTTGTTTTAATTTACACAAATGGTGTTATTATGGGTGTGTCTATATGTTTTGTCCATACAGCAAATGTCTTAGATCTTTTCGTATGTTTTGTATTAATCTTTCCATACTATGTATTGTATTAGTCATTATATGTATGACATAAGATATTTTGCCTGTCTGCCATCTGGGCGTATGGTCGGATTGTAGTCCTGCCTCTTCTGAAGTTAGGTGTGGCCATGTGATTTGCTTTGGTCAATGAAATGTCAGCAAAAGTAACGGGTGCACTTCCAAATGGAAGTTTTAATAGCCAGTATGAGATTTACCACATTTAATTCCCCTGGCAGATAGAGATGGGGTCTCTCTGTCAGCCTGGGTCTGAGAATAACTACTTGAACTTTCCTGCCAACTCACTTTTTAAGCATGTAGCATAAGGAATAAATAGACTTTGCTTGTATTAAGCCACTCGGATTTTAGGTTCCTTTTGTTAATTTGCAAACTTAGCCCATCCTGATTTATAAGTAGACCTACATCATTGTTTTTAGTGGCTGCAAAGTATCCCCGAGTGTGAGTAGACCTTATTCTGTGTAGCCATTCTCCTACTGACAGAAGAAGCTTAAGGACTTCCTGAATTTTGCTGTTATAAACAATTCTGTGTTGGTAATTGTATAAATTTGTGAGAGTTTCTCCAGGATGTGTATCTAGAAGTAGGATTGTTTGGGTCACAGCGTATGGATATTTTCAGTTTTACAGGATTCTGTCTTTGCCATCTAAAGTGGCTATATCAATTTACATTCTCACCCTTTCAACTGTCATTTGTGTGACATGATTCCCAGACTTTTTACTAATCTTGGTTCCCCTCTCTGGATTCACTTTTGTCAGTCATTGTTTCTCTGTGATACCCACACTGGAACTTGGTGTCCTGTTGTTGTCCAACTGAGGTAGATGATATATTTCCAAATTTAGCCCAAGCTGAGTAGCTGCATCACCCTGGGGTATTTGCTGGCATAGAAGACTGAACGTCTATCATCCTGTATTTAGGAAACATCCTGTATTTAGGAGTTTTTTAAATTGCAGTGGCTTTACATATGTTCCAGTTAAATTTCATCCTATTTTTGCTTATCATATTAGCTTTTGAATTCTCCCCTTTACTCTTACGTCACCCCTCCTAGGTCAATAATCCTAGGTTCGCCTACATTACTGATCAAAATTTTGATCAGCACAGGGCCAACGGCATAGCTCTGTGTCCCACCATGAGACACCTTTCAGGTTTACCTGTCTTCAGGATTCTTCATCTTATCAAGCGGAAAATCCTGGTGGCCTTTGTCAGCTGCACCACCTATACTCTACCTATAAAGAATTATCCCAATAAATGAATTGAGTGACTGGAACAGAAAGGAGTCTGGGGTAAGTTGGGTGTGTCATAATTTTAGAGAGCCTATGCTGGCAGTTAGTGACTATCAAGTGCTTACCCAACCAGTGCTTTATTAATCTGATCTAGAATTTAGTTTGGAGTGAGATTTCAAGCTTTTTATTAGTAATGATTATACTCCACCCCTTTGAAAATAAGGGAGATTTTTTTGCCTCTCTCCAGTCTGTTGGGAGGTCTGGTTTCTGTGAGTTTTCATAGATGAAAGGAAGTGATTCTGCTGTCATAGCTGCAAATAGTCTTTTATTCCTGGGGAGAGGAACAAGGTGGTTCTTAGGATTATGAGCAGCCAGGATGCTTGTGCTCTACTCCCCGGTCAGTGTCTTTTCTTCCTGCACCAGAACCAAACCTGTTCATAGTTCTAGAAGTTATAAGGATTCCCTAGACCAGTAGCTCAGGTCATTACAAGTTAGACTTGTTGATGGTCTTTCTCTTGTTCTTTGGGACCAACTACATGTCTAATTCCTGTGACCATTTTTGTATTAGGATTCTTAGTTACATGTGTCAGGATCCCAACTCAGATTAGCCTAAGAAACAAAAAGAAAGTTTACTGGTAAATGAATAGCCCCATGGACTGCTGCCTTTAGGAATGGCTGCATCCTCACTCATCACATCCCTGATTCTCGTTCCCTCACCTTTGCTTTCCTCTGAGTTAGTTTCGCTCACTCTCAGGCAGGCTATCTGCAGCAGATGCAGTGCTTCTTTTCCAATACTTCTGTCAGAACCTTTGGATGACTTGTTGATCTAGCCTGGTTCATATGCCTTAGCCCCAGGAGGTGTGTATGTGTTAGGAAGTGGAGCAGAGATTGCCCTCAACCTGACTACATGGACTGAGAGTGAGCCCTCATTCACTCCTCTTTCATACATTTGCTGAGTGCCCACTATATGATAGACACCATATTAGGCTCAGGGGTTATTACACTGAACAACATAGTCATATTGACATAACATAATCAATATATATATTGATCAAGATATAACATAATCTGCCTTCTTGAAGTGTATGAGCGTTTAAAAAATGGACTTTAATGTGCTCACAATAATAAAGGAGAAGTTACTGGTGCTGGAAAGCAAATGACAGGGGTTCTGACCTATTCTGGGGCAGGTGAGGGAAGGCTGCCCTAAGGAAGTGTTTTTTGGATTGAAATCTGACATGAGTAGGAGTTAGCTATGTGAAGTAGGTAGGAAGGTTGATGACAAGCAATTGGGGGAGGGAGGTGGAATGTACAGAGCCTTGGAGGTAGAAGGGGGCATATTCCAGGCACTGAAAGAAGGCCAGTATGGTTAGATCACAGAGACTGAAGGGGCAGAGAGGCACATGTGGGGCTGGAGAAGTAGGTTGGTACCACTTGAGCAATGCCTCATGGCTTGGCAAGAGGTTTGGAAGCCATACAAATAGCCCTAGTCTATGTGGGTAACTCACTTCCTAAAAACTTCCTTAGTCTAGTTAATTAACTAGCCAAGATCACCCACCTGGTTGGGATTTAAATCTAGGAACACCACAATATCTGTCACATGTCCAGACCTGGCTCAGGCATTGCCTCTCCCAGGAAGCAGTCCTTCCTGCCAATGGGAGAGGGTAGGTGTTCCTCCATTCCTACTCCCTTAGTACCCTGCTCAGAGAACTCTCATGGTTTTATTTACCCCATCCAAGCCTGGGCAAGACATGTTGGTGCCCAGCCAGACTAATGATTGGCATCTGTGCAAAAAAGTGTTGTCATAGCAAGCCTGTCTTTGAAAGGTCCCTTGGCTGGCATCTGGAACTTGATTTTCAGGGGGATTCCCACCATCCCCAGAACTGATAAGGGTGGCTCAATGTGCCTGAACTGTTTATATAAACAGTGCAGTTTCTGCTGAACACTTGCTTTCCTTCTTGAGGTCTAGAATTTTGATATTGCCAATCAGAGGGTGCCTATGTGACCAACCTCCAATCAAAACCCTGGGCACTGAGTCCCTAATGAGCTTCCCTAGTGGACTACATTTCATGTATGTTGTCACAACTTGTTGCTAGGGAAATTAAGTGTATCCTGTTTAACTCCACTGGGAGAGGACTCTTGGAAGCTTGTGTCTGGTCTCCCCTGTATTTCACCCCAGGTGCCTTTTCCCTCCACTGATTTTGCTTTGTATTTCTTCACCGTAATAAATCATAGGCGATGAGTGTGGTTATATGCTCAGTTACGTGAATCTTCCTAGTGAATCACAGAACTTGGGGTGGTCTTGGGGACTCCTGACACAGCACCCTTGCAAAACTATTCTTAAGTACTTTTCAAAACTTATTTTCAAAGGAGAGAGTGAGCCTGGTGAGGAACTAGGGCAGAGAAAGGGGCTCTCTGGTGGTGGCACTTGACTCTCCTCTCCTTTTGTGCAGTCAGCTTTGGTCCCAAACTTGTACTCTCCACTCTACTAAACCTCAGTCTTGCAGAGGCCTGCAAGGGAACCTTTGAGCACTGGGGAGCAGTGGAAAGGCTTTACACTAAGGAGTCATTCATGATCAGATTTGCATTTGGGGAAGAATAAATGCCCAAGAATCATCACGAGAATTTGTGAGGAGAGTTTGCTTCACCAGAATGCAACTATCTATACAAAGCCACTATCATAAAAGTAGTGTGGCAATGGACTAGAAATTTGATGTAACAGCCAGGTTTCCCAAATTCCAGCCCAAGTTCCTTCATCAAACCTTTATCGAGTTCTTTGATGTGTTCTGTAAGAGTGAACACGTGAAACTCAGTTCCTTCTCTGCTTTACTTCTGAGACAGGTCATGCAAAAGCAAGCATCATTTATACTGTCTGCAGTGGAACCCTCTGAACTTGTTTTTGGGTGGTTGGGATGCTTTCAACTGTCAAAGTAGGAATGTGGGGTTCTGAATTCAGAACGTGGAAAAAAACAGTAAGTAAATAATGAACTCTTTACCAGTCTCCCTCCTGTGAATTGCTGATATTTCAAATCATTGCATATTAATAGCTTAGGGGTGATTTTGGCACTTTTGAGTTTTACAGTTTTTCAGTTGGTAAAAATATTCCTATTTCCACAATCTGCCACCATTGTTTTGTCTTCCTTTGCATGTCAGGGATGATATTTCCTAAGGGAAAACTTAATTAGACCATGCAATAATCTTCTTGGGGAAATAGAGAAAATTGGTTATTTAAAACACTAGATGAAAGATCTTAGTTTTTTTAAAAAAAAACCTTTGAAAGAGGAAAACATCCTGTACTGAAGGAACAGAGGTGGGATGATGGAGTTCTGCTGTCCCTGTTTTGCATTTCTAACAGTAAACTTGAAAGCACAGGATCTTCTGACCATTGAAGCTGAAATTATGTATTCACTGTTTCCCATGAAATAACATTTACCATTAAAAAGAGATTGCATTTATATTTGTCTTGGGTAAATTTCTATGCAGAAAATTCTAAAATTTTTAATGCAGAAATTCATAAGTTCAAGACCCACACGAGCACACAAAAGCATTACATTGATTACATGTTCGTGTGTTGGCTGATTCCTGAAATGGTGTCTCAGAAGGATTAAAATTGAGCCTCTGTTCTGAGCACATGGGGTTGACTGTGGCTTGGGAGTGTGCCAGTTAGTTGTAGCACCTGCGCCTCCTCACAGGGTCTTGTTGCCGCTGCCCAGGAAGATGGAGGGAAACTGCCTCACCACTCCAGCCACAGATGCAAGGCTAGAAATCCTGCCTATGAGGCTTCTTCTCCTGCTGACTGACAAGAGACCCAGAGACGATAGTCTAGCCAGCTGGCTGCAATGCTGGGGCAGGAAAAGCAGCAAAAGTGAGAATAAAATCAAGTCCCCCCCACTCCCAAGCCCACGCTGATAATAATGATCAGACGCCTTTTTGTCAACAACCTCATCTTGCATTAAACAACATTCAGGAATCCTGGGTGTGATGGCCTATTTGCAGTGTGTAAACGGAACATGGGAAGAGGGTGGTGCTCAGATCTGACCTAGAAATTTGAGATGTAGGTGGAGAGACCTAACACCCCGCTGGGGACTCACAGGCCAATTACCTTGAGTCTGGTAACTGGAATACAACTCCTAAAGGAAACTAGGTGTTTTGAACTAAGAAATAATGTCTGTATAGGCGAGGCTTCATGTATTCTTTCTTTGTTTATTATAAGTCCTCAAAAGTTCATAGGAATTAAGGTTTTCCAGAGTGTGTGAGGGCTTTGGAGACAAAAGAAGAGAAGCAAAGGAAGGAGCCTTTTCTTTATTTTTGTTCGTGAGCAAAATCCTGCAGTATTAGACTGAACCATATGAAATTGCTGATACTCAAAACATTTTTACCTACAACAATGGCAATTTCATATGGTTTAACCTAATACATCTAATTTTACCACACAAATGCTTTGAAAATATTCTCAGCTTATTATTTTTTTGGACTTAACTTCATCAGAGGGGGAAGGATCTCATAAATTCTTAGAAAGTCTTTTCTTTATAATAATTTATGACATTAATCCTCACTTATCAAACGTGTTTTTTAGCAGCTCTATGGAAGTATAATTGATATATAAAAACTGCACATTTTCAATGTATGCAGTTTGATGAGTTTGGACTTAATGCATATACCCGTGAAACCATCACTACAATCAAGGTAATAGCCACCTCCAAAACATTCCTTGTGCCTCTTTTTTTTGTGATAAGAACACTTAACATGAGATCTACCCTCTTAAATTTTTAAGTGCACAATATGGTATTATTAATAGACACTGTGTTGTATAGCAGATCTCTAGAACTTAATTCATCTTGCATAATTGAAACTTTACACTCATTGAACAATAATTCCCCCATTTTCCTCTCTTCACAGTCCCTGGCAACCACCATTCTATTGTCTGCTTCTGTGAGTTTGACTATTTTAGATATGTCATATAAGTGGAATCATGCAGTATTTGTCCTTGCTTATTTCACTTAGCATAATGTCCTCCAGGTCCATCCATGTTGTTGCAAATGAAAGGATTCCCTTCTTTTTTAAGGTTAGTATTCCATTGTGTGTATATGACACATTTTCTTTATCCATTCATCTGTCAAATGGACACTTGGGTCGTTTCTATATCTTGACTATTGTGAATAATGCTACAGTGAACATGGGAGTGCCAATATCTCTTTGAGATCCTGACTTCAATTATTTTGGATATATATGGCCAACAGGTGTATATATAAAGGTGTATATATCAACATCACTAATCATCAGGGAAATGCAAATCAAAACCACAATATCACCTCACACCTGTTAGGATGGCTATTATATGTAAAAGAAGATAAGTGTTGGTGAAGATATGGAGAAATTAGAACTCTTTACTCCCACACTGTTGGTGGGAATGTAAAATGGTGCGGCCACTATGGAAAACAGTATGCAGATTCTTAAAAAATTAAAAATACAGCTACCCTATGATCCAGCAATCTCACTTCTAGATATATATCCAAAAGTAGTGTTTGTTTTTAACTTGGATATTCTTGAGAGAGAATCCCAAAGAAAACCAAAACCCCAAGGCCTGCTGTCTTAAATACAGTGGCATTGTGATCAGTGGTCTAGATAGACTGGAGTAGCCTGGAATTTTTAGTCCATTTCTGGCTCAGTACCTGATTCACTGGGCTTTCTTAGGCAGTCATTAGGCCTGACTACAAATCAGTTGCTATTCCAACATTTCATAATTTCATTCTCAAAATGCATGTGGGAGGCTAGCTACTTATTCCCTTGCTCAGAATGTTTTGGGGGCTTTCCTTTTCGGAATTACCTTTAGAGCCATATACTAAGCCACACGAGGAATTGGTTATTCACTTCATTCATTCAATAAGTATTTATTCGAGTTATTTACAATGTTGGGCATTGTATCAGGTACAGAGACAGATGACATGGACATAGAAGGTGGTCCAGGGAAGGAGTGTGAACAGAAGCATGTGTGCAGGAAAGCACCAGGACATGTGAGTGGGGAGCAGTGAGTGGCTCAGCTTCCCTAGAGAAGAGACCATGCAAGGAAAATAACACTGGAAAGGTGAGCTGTGGCCACGTTGCGGAGTGCCTTGGATACTAAGCCTAGGAGTCTGAAATTTGTGCTGTGAGCAGTAGGGAGCCATTGAAGGTTTTGTGCTTTTAGAGTTTTAACCTGCCAGCTGATGACAGTAGAATTGGAATTGTAAATCAGTCTTGCAATTTATTTTCCCAGCTTGTTACTGACTAAAACTGGCTTTACACACCTCAACTGCATGCCCATTTCAGTGGACTTTGAATAACATTTGATTGTTTCCAAAAGTGAAATGCACTTTCAAAGGAAGAAAAATTGCTTCCATTGACCTTACTCAGAGAAATATGATACACCAAAGGGACAGAAAGCAAATCAAAGTAGAAAATGTCCTAAGTGTTTTGAGGAATTGCATTTGCCTCAGAGGGTCTCTTGGAAGTCAGCCTGTAATTGGATGTGTGAATTCTGGTATATTTGTTTTTTTTTTAATTACTTCATAGTTACATACATCTGTGTAATTAATCTTTTTGAGTTGGTAACTGCCCTGTCTTTACTGGAATGCACTGAAGGGTAACAGTGTGCAAATAGAGGATGGGGATTATAACTAAAAAGAATAGGGATTCTAATGGCAACGCTAAGTTCTCTTCAGGTGAGATATTAGCAGTGTGGGACATATTAACTAGTTAACTGGTTAACTGCTGATTGCAGGTGCCACTACCTCTGGTCTGAGGAGGTACCTTATGGCTACTTTGGCATCAGGTAGGATGAGAGACTTGCGTATGGAGTGACATTTGTTATTTGCATGGCCGTTATTACAAATTTCTTCTTTGGGGTCAGGTGTTTGACCCCCTCTGTGATCTTGGCATTAGCTAGAGTGCCCTTCTCAGTGGAGCCCAGCAGTAGTGCCTGCTTTGGAGAATTATTCAATGTCTAAAGTGATTCAGTGTAGTAGGACTGTGGTGTGCGATGAAATTTCCATTCTATATTTAATCATTAAAAACTGACTTCTAAATTCTGTCAATTAACTCTTGCTGTACATCTAGCCACTTCAAAAGTTAGTGGCTCAAAATGGTAATTATCTGTTTAGCTCATTATTCTGTGAGTTGGCCATTTGGGCGGTTCAGCTGAGCAGTTCTGTTCTTAGCTGGTCTCCCTTATGTCTGTGGTCAGCTACAGGTCAGCAGGGAGCTCTGCTTCTGAGGTTGGCTGGCTGTCAACTGGAACAATGGTAGAGGGTAGGAGTACTGGGCTATACATCTGTTATCCTGCAGCAGGCTAGCCCAGGCTTGTTTTCATGATAGCTGGGCAGGTTTCTAAGACTGAATAGAAGCAGCAGGGCCTCTTGAGGCCTAGGCTTAGAACTGGCACAGCATCACCTCTGCTGCATTCGGTTGGCCTACGCAAGTCATAAAGCCAGTCCAGATTCAGGGAATGGGAAGGAGCTTCAAAATCACCTTGAAAGGACATAGATAAAGAAGAAGGTGGAGAATTGAGACCATTTTTGCTCTCTATCAGACAAATACAGATTACTCTTCTTAAAGGCTTCAGTTACTCCTGTAACGTTTAAAACTCATGTGCTCTGTATATTCACATAATTCGTATTCACAGGGTTAAAGACTGATCAAAAACAAATAAGAAAGTATTAAAATCGTTCACAAGTCAGGGCCATGATGATAGTCCTTTTGTGAAGTTGAGTTTTGGGGGGGGACTTGGATGCTCTGATACCTGAATGTGCCTCACATTTTATTTTATTTTTTTAAACATCTTTATTGGAGTATAATTGCTTTACAATGGTGTGTTAGTTTCTGCTTTATAACAAAGTCAATCAGCTATACGTATACATATATCCCCATATCTCCTCCCTCTTGCGTCTCCCTCCCACCCTCCCTATCCCACCCCTCTAGGTGGTCACAAAGCACCGAGCTGATCTCCCTGTGCTATGCGGCTGCTTCCCACTAGCTATTTTACATTTGGTAGTATATATTAATCCATGCCACTCTCTCACTTTGTCCCAGCTTACCCTTCCCCCTCCCCATGTCCTCAAGTCCATTCTCTACGTCTGTGTCTTTATTCCTGTCCTGCCCCTAGGTTCTTCAGAACCTTTTTTTTTTTTAGAGTCCATATATATGTGTTAGCATACGGTATTTGTTTTTCTCTTTCTGACTTACTTCACTCTGTATAACAGACTCTAGGTCCATCCACCTCACTACAGATAACTCAGTTTCATTTCTTTCTATGGCTGAGCAATATTCCATTGTATATATGTGCCACATCTTCTTTATCCATTCATCTGTCGATGGACACTTAGGTTGCTTCCATGTCCTGGCTATTGTAAATAGAGCTGCAGTGAACATTGTGGTACTGACTCTTTTTGAATTATGGTTTTCTCAGGTTATATGCCCAGTAGTGGGATTGCTGGGTCGTATGGTAGTTCTATTTTTAGATTTTAAGGAACCTCCATACTGTTCTCCCTAGTGGCTGTATCCATTTACATTCCCACCAACAGTGCAAGAGGGTTTCCTTTTCTCCACACCCTCTCCAGCATTTATTGTTTCTAGATTTTTTGATGATGGCCATTCTGACCGGTGGGTGATGATACCTCATTGTAGTTTTGATTTGCATTTCTCTAATGATTAATGATGTTGAGCATCCTTTCATGTGTTTGTTGGCAATCTGTGTATCTTCTTTGGAGAAATGTCTATTTAAGTCTTCTGCCCATTTTTGAATTGGGTTGTTTGTTTTTTGGATATTGAGCTACATGAGCTGCTTGTAAATTTTGGAGATTAATCCTTTGCCAGTTGCTTCATTTGCAAATATTTTCTCCCATTCTGAGGGTTGTCTTTTCGTCTTGTTTATGGTTTCCTTTGCTGTGCAAAAGCTTTGAAGTTTCATTAGGTCCCATTTGTTTATTTTTGTTTTTATTTCCATTTCTCTAGGAGGTGGGTCAAAAAGGATCTTGCTGTGATTTATGTCATAGAGTGTTCTGCCTATGTTTCCTCTAAGAGTTTTATAGTGTCTGGCCTTACATTTAGGTCTTTAATCCATTTTGAGTTTATTTTTGTGTATGGTGTTAGGGAGTGTTCTAATTTCATTCTTTTACATGTAGCTGTCCAGTTTTCCCAGCACCACTTATTGAAGAGTGCCTCACATTTTAAATCAAAGTCACTAACTGGATCCTTGCTACTAAATGACATGAAGAACATAAATGGAGATTTAAAACGAAGCCACAGATTCTTTGACACTAGTCTCATCAGGAGGTAGGGCCTATGTCTCCTTCGAGTTAAATCTGGGTGGGCTTGTGACTGCTTCAACCAATAAAGCAGAGTATGTGACTTCTGAGGCTAAGTTATAACATACAGTGCAGCTTCTGCCTTGTTCATTAGAACATTTATGCTGGGAACCCTGTAGCTGCCATGTAAGAAGCCTGACTACCCTGAGACTACTGTGCTGAGAGGCCTTGTGTGGGCACTTCAGAGGTGCTCTCTGCCAAGCCCAGTCATCCCTGTCAAAGGGTCCAGCTGAGTGAAGTGAAGAATCCTCCAGATGATTCCAGCTGTTTTGAGTCTTTGCAGCTGAGATCCCAGACATCATGGAGTAGAAAAACACCATCCTTGCTGTTTGTCACCTGAATTCCCGATTCACAGAATTTGTGAGATGATAAAATGATGGTTGCTTTATGCCACTATATTTTACAGTGGTTACATAGCAATTGATAAACTGGAACAGAATAAATAAATGGGCATGGCTGTATTCCAATAAAACTTTTTTCATGGACACTGAAATAAGAATTTTACATAATTTTTACATGTCATAAAATATCCTTTTGATTTTTTTCAACAATTAAAAAATGTAAAGGCCGTTCTTAGCTCATGGGCCATACCAAAAACAAGCAGTGAGCTAGATTTGGCCTACAGGCCATAGTTTGCTGACCCCTGCTCTAAAAGATTTTGTAGTACTTGTAAAATTTAAACCTAAGGGCTTTTGGCCAAGATAGCTCTGATTTCATGCTTCAAACTCATATTTCCTCTCTAAATAAAGTGACAATAGATAAAATAAAAAATTAGAAAGACATATCTGTGATCAAGAAAAGGTAAATCTCTGGACGAGAAACAGATCAAACAGTAAGTGGAGATTGTTAGTCATGGGCCGCTAGTTACTGATGTACTGGACTCTAGATCCAGAGAAAGGTAGAGATGGCTGGGAATTGTATTTCTATAGACAGTGGAAATCAAAGCACTCAGTGATCGGAGGAAATGATCCCTGGCTGTGCAAAGTCAAGGATTGCTCATGAACAGAGACGGAAAAAGATGTTACTTATATTTGTAGTGGCAGGCAGGAGAGCAGAGAGAGACTCGGGGCCAGATGCAAATGTATTATTGGCTTACTGTCTAAATCTGTACTTTTATCCCTATTGGTAGGATGGGATTGAGAATGCTGGGAGGAAGCAGCTCTCAATGGAGAGGGTGAATGAAGAAGGAGGGAAATGAACTTCCTCCAAGGTTAGCTTACTAACTAACTAAATTTCAAAGTGAGAACAGTTGTCCAAATTAGCACCCAGCAAATAAATTTACTCCCAATGAGAATCATTTTAGAGTGACTTTAAAGTTTATTTTCAAAGAGCTAAAGCAAGAATAACTTGCGTTATAAGTTTTTAAAAAATCTAGCCATACCTGGTAGGAACTCATATTCTAGTTGGAGATTTTTAAATATATATCAATGATTACAAAATAGTTTATGTTAGTGATGGTGCTGTACACAGCCCACTCAGAGCATACTGCTGTTGAGATTGTCAAGGGGGTGAGTCAGACAAGGGAGGCTTTTTAGAAGAGGTGACATGTTTGCTAAGCCTTATAAGGATGAGTTTATGTGTTTGCAAAGTGAGGAAGTTAGAAGAGAGCCTTCCAGGCAGAAGGGATAGTATGATTATATAAAGCATAGGGGTGAGATGCAACATGGGTGTGGGAACTACAGAGGTTCAGCATTGTTAGAGCATAAAACTGGAGCATAGTGTGTTTAGGAATAAAGCTGCAGAAGTAGGTATAGCTTGACTGTGGAGGACCTTGTTGGCCTTGATGAGGACCTTGATAAAGATCTAGGAGCAAAGGGAAGCCATTGAAGTCTCAACAATGAAGGGGCATGGTCGAATTTGTGTTTCAGGTAAGTTTCTGGCATTTGGGTGGAGGGTGAATTTGAGGGCAACAAGATCAGGAGCCCCAAGACCAGTTAGGAAGCTGCTGTTGCAGTCTCAGTTTCAGGAGATGGTTAAGTCCCAACCTAGGAAAATGAAGGCTAAAATGGGATGGGACTATTGATTTAGAAGACTATTTCAGACGTTAACTTGGCAGGGTTTGATGAGGATGTTCCAGGATGAGAGAAAGGAAAGAGTTAAGAGATTTTTTTCTAGATTTTGTAACTACATAGAGGGTGCCAAGTGAGACCCCTAGAAGGGAGGAAGAACCAGTGGAGAAAAGAAGGTAGTGGCCTTAGTGTTGATCTCCTTTCAGGTTGATGTGTTTGGTTGGCGGGGGCGGGGGGGGGGGCGGGGGCGTGGGTAGGGGTGGTGGTGTTAGATTTTTTTTTTCTTTTTTATCTTTTCCTTTCCTTCCTCCCTCCCCCATCCCTCTTTCTTTCTATTCTGGGAGCCATAGCATGGGTTTAGTGTAGTAGGGCACTTTGGGGAAACACCATCAAAAGATGGTTAGAGGAAGAAAAGGATATTAGGGAGCAATACAGGGAACCCGGAAAAAAAAGCCTTTGGAAACCAAGGCAGCTGTTTCAAGAGGGATAGTGGGAGGGAGGGACTAAGTGATCAGTATGTCAAATGCAGCATACAGGTACTTAGAGATGAGGGTTGGGAAATGTGCACAGACTGGTGACTTTTTCAAGAACTCTGTAGAAGGCAATTGAGGAGTGACTGAGAGCAAGGAAGGGAAAACAGACCATAGACTACATTTTGAGGAGTTTGCAAGAGAAGAGAAAGGAGATTAGGTATTAAATAGAGGAAAATGATGTAAGGTCAAGAGATAATTTGGGAATAAAGGTAGGGAGAGATTGAAATCTGTTAACAGGTAAAAATTTAGTATAAAGGCAGATTTTTTTCTATTCATAGAAAGTTATTCTTTGTTTAGAGCTGTCTAAAAATTAGAATGGATTGCCTTGTTAAATAGTTGCTCCCTGTCACTGGAGTGGTCGAATAGAGATTAGATGTTTTCTAGTCAGCTGTGTAGAAAGATATGTTGGTGAGCGTCTTTGGGTGTTTTAGTCTCTGTTCAGTTCTCAACACTTTGCCCAAAGTCGATTTAAGCATTATAAACTAATGAGTTATTCTGTGGACTTGTGTTGCCTGGCAGCTCTCCATAGATTGATCAAATCAATGGGCCAAGTTAACTTATGTGCCTTTGATCTTGAAGGATGAAATTAAACTGCAGATTCTTAGATAAGAAAATATTGAGGCTCGGTGTCCAGGAACGTTTCATCACTATGACAGTCAACCATGGTCTGGGTTCACAGGTATTTTTGACAAGGTAGTCACTTTCCACACACAACAACAGAGCCTTTATTTCAAATTTTTGAGAGGTTTTTTTAAATCTGTCCATCATTTTTGTAAAACACTGTTACTTGGAATAATTAAAATAGCACTGAGATTATAGGAGAAATGGATAGAGAAGAAAAATCTGTTTCCTTTTCTCTCTCTGTGATTCATATTCCTATATGGATGCTTTTAGTTTACATAGAAGTTTGGTTTTTTAGGGCCAAGAGGAGATAATTAGTTTCCATCTATGCTCTCTAGTCCTCATCTTAGATCTTTTAGTGGCCCTTTTGGGTAGCATTTAAAACAATTCAGGGGTAAACTTTGCTGTTTGTCTCAAATGACTACTTATCTGTATCCAAATCTGGCTTCCTGGGGTACTGAAGCATGAACAGCATAAATTACTGAACTCAACTAATTCTCAGAAAGCCACATTTTAGTCAGTACTTTCCAACTTTCTCATTTCTGTTACAGAACTAACAAGTGGTATAACTAATTAATTAGACTTGTATTCCTTTTCAAGTTATACATTTTAAATTCTCTCTGTTAACCTTTTGAAAATGCTAATAAGTAGTAAAACAACAAATCCATACAGGGAAACTAAAAAATGCAAGTACTGGAAAAAACAGCTCCCCCGCCCCTAAGAATAAGCACCAGGTGTGGTGAATATTTATCTTTTAAGGAAAAATAGTTGCATCCTTGTTACCAACTGACTTTCCTTCTTATGGCCCACAGATAGGGGAGCAGCCTCCCAGTTACCCCCAGGCCTGTAAGTTTTACCCGTTTCTTAGCCTGTTTGTTTCCTTGCTCTGGGAGAGTGCAGTAAGTGAAAATCTCACAAGTCCACAGGTTGATTCTTTTCCTTTCGCAATTTAATACTTTCCGAACATGTTAAGTACATGAATAAAAATGTCCTTTTAATCATATACTTACTTTTTAACAGTTAAATTTTTTATTTTGAAATAAAAGATTTTGAGATAATATGTCTAAATTTAGAGAGGAGTTGCAAAAATAATATAGAGAGCAAATTTCCTGTTCCAAACAAGATGGAGTAGACACATTTCACCGTATTCCAGTTAAATGCAACGATATAGGTAGTTTAAATGTAAATAGATGGAAAAAGACATACCATGCAAATGCCAATCAAAAGAAAGCTGGGGTGGCTATACTAATATCAGATAAATTAGACATCAGAGCAAAGAAAATTACAAAGGACAAAGAGGAGCACTACATAATGATTCAAAGGGTCAATCCACCCAGAAGACAGGGCAATCTTAAATGTGTACACACCAAACAACAGAGCTTCAAAGAACATGAAGCAAAACTGAACATAATTGAGAAATAGACATAAATCCACAGTTATTGGTGGGAACTTCAATAGCATTATATACTTACTTTTCAAGTGCACATGTAACATTCACCAAGATAGACTATATCCCAGGTCATAAAACAAACCCCAACAAATATAAAAGAATTAAAATCATACAGAGTATATTCTCTGACCATAATGGAATCAAACTAGAAATGAAAAACAGACTACAGGAAAGTCTTCAAACACTTGGAAATTAAACAACACACTTCTTATTAATCCATGGGTCAAGGAGGAAGTCTCAGGGAAATAAAAGAATACACTGACCTTAATGAAAATGAAAATACAGCATATCAAAACTTGTAGGTTGTAGCTAAATCAGTACTGAGTGGAAATTTATAGCACTAAATGCTTATATGAGGAATAGATGAAAGGTCGCAAATGAATAATCTAAGCTTCCACCTTGAGAGAATAGAAAAAAGAAGAGCAAAATAAACCCAGAGCAAGCTGGAGGAAGGAAATAATAAAGAAGAGAGAAGTTAATGTAATTGAAAACAAAAACAGTAGAGAAAAACAATGAATCCAAAAGCTGGTTCTTTGAAAAGAGATTCTGACTTAATTGGTGATGGGTGCAGTTTGGGCATTGGGATTTTACAATCTCCCCAGGTGATACCAATGTTTAATGGGAATTGAGAACCTCTGCTGTGGAGGCCAGATAATTTTCTCAGGGTTTAACCGGTGTTGGCGTCTATGGCCCACCCCTTTCATTTCTCCTGAGGAAAATTTGTAGCCGTTTCATTTTCTCTCACTTTTTGTTGCCCTCAAAGTCAGTGCTGATCCTTTCCCTTATATGTTAACTTCCCTGCCTGACTGCCCTTTTGCCATCAGTATAGCCCTGACCTGAGGTGAACTGTTCCCAACTGCAACCCCCCTCCACTTCACACCCACACCACCTTGATTGATTTGGGATTAACCCCCAAAACCCCCTCTGATTGGTTTGTCACACATCATTGGTCACCAGCTTTAGGCTGTGATCACCCAAGCCATAGTAACAGTGTGTCTAGTGCACCTGGTCTTGTGACCCTGGCTCTGAGGGAGCCGAAGGACTTGGTTTTTCCGTTCTGGTAGCCAGTGCAGTGCCTGCCCTTTATTAACACAGTATTAACAGTTGATGTACGGTGGATTTGCACTTGCTCAGTAAGTTTGGGGTTGTTTGTTTGTTTGACCTTACATGTGAGACCTGTTATTGTTTCTAAAACCTGGGATAAAGGTATTTTTCTCCTAATAAATTCTGATGATCACTTTAAATCAGGTAGATGTTATTGTAAATGTATTAGGGGTACATGTGCCTAAATTTCAATGTGGAAGCAACTCACAGCAAGAGATAAGACATAATGGAAATCATTATTTTTAAAAAATTGTTTGAGTTTCTATCTGGAGAAAGAATTAAGTATTTCATAGTAAAAGTTATTCTTGTTGATTTACTTTATTCTTAAGAGGTCTTATTTGCAAATGGTATTTTATCTTAAGAGGATTTATGCTTTGTACATGTATCTCTTTATTCTTAAGATGCCAAGCCTACTTATTTATCTGGGTAGTTGAAATTATTGAATATATGTATATAAATCAAAAAGAAAATGTAGGGAATTCCCTGGTGGTCCACTGGTTAGGACTTGATGATTTCACTGCCGTGGCCCGGGTTCAGTCCCTGGTCAGGGAACTAAGATCCCACAAGCCATGCGGCGCAGTCAAAAAAGAAACAAAGAAAGAAAGAAAGGGAACGTACTGCTAATTTTTAAAAAGTTATTAGAACTGGGGCCTTTTTGCTTAAAAGGCATAAAACAGATTTTAATTTAGAAAGGGTCTAGGACCATTAAAATTTGTCAAGATAACGTCACAGAATAGGCCACCCAAGCTGAAACCTTCCAGTGAGGTCTGTATTAGCCAAACAGTGGGCTGAGAGATTGGGAAGGAGGGGGCGGTGTTAGGAAAGTGATAATTCAGTTGTATGCTTCCAATTTTCAGTATTCTTTCTTTCATTAAAAGAAAGGTTTCTTGTAGTTTAGACCAGAGGTTGGCAAGCTATGGCCTGTGAGCCAAATCTAGCCTACCACCTGTTTTTGTATGGCCTGCGAGCTAAGAATGGTTTTTAACATTTTTAAGTGGTTGAAAAATGAAGAATAATATTTCCTGACATGTGAAAATATGAAATTTGAATTTTAGTATAATAAAGTTTTATTGGGACAGAGCCGTGATCATTTGTTTATGTACTGTCTGTGGCTGCTTTCATGCTACAATAGCAGATTTGAGTAATTGCCACAGAGACCATATGGCCCACAAAGCCAAACATGTTTGCTATCTGGTCCTTCACAGAAAAAGTTTGCTGAACCCTGATTTAAACTCCTTTCCCAATGTGGCCTTCCCATGCAAGATGATTTCTACTCAGGAGGTTTGAAATTCCCAAATAATTTGTTAACATTAAAGAGGGTAAGCCTGTTTCCTGGCAACGGGGATAACAGTGGTTGACATAGAAATACTTGACTGAGTGGCAGGAACCTGCCTAGGTAAACTGGTATTTTCGTCTTTTTTCTTTAATGCTTTTTGAGGGCTTTGGGAAAGAGTTGACCTCCAGACTCCTCATCTGGTCACAGGGGACTCATGAGTCACACGATGTGTCTTAATTTTTAAAAACAAGCTTTAAAATGACTGAGATGAAAGCAGTCTTCTTTTAAAAAGTACAGAAAAGTTCACCGACTCCAATTTCTGGTATCTCTTCTTTTTTAAAGACAAAGATTTGTGGGGGGTAAGGAGAAGCAGTAAAATATGTAGGATATGTTCTTTTTCTTCTGATTATTTTTTGTTTACTCAATTAAATATTTATGGTTTTAGTTACTGGAGTACTGAAATGTGGTAAAGATAAAAGATATTTGAGGTGAACAGGCTTGAAGGGAAGTTTTGTTTCCGCAACACTGAAACAGTGATAGATTGAATTGTTTTGTAGAGAGGGGTGAATTCTGAATTAAAGCATAGGCAGTGGACTCAAATGGTCTCAGTGTGGAGGGGGTTAGTATTGTTTACCCCAGAGCAGAGGTAATCAGCTCAAGAAACACATCTATAGTATTTATGATTTCTGTTTAAGGAATAGTTTGGGAGTTTCTTTGCCCACATGAGCAGGAATTGTTCCTTAAGAATAAAAGAAGTGTGCTGCTCTGGTCTGACCAGTGGCCTAACTCAAACGTCTGTCTCTGTTAATGGCCCTGAAGGGTATTTTCCTGAAAGTCTAAGGGAGCTGGACTTTTAGATGCTTCTTTACTTAAGGATTACTTCCAAATACCATCGTGGATTTATCCTCCCTGATTTTATCTCAGTCCTTCTTGAACCTGTTTACATTTTCATTCTGTTCCACTTCTTGAGCTGATGAGTTCTCTAAGTTCCCTAAACATTGCTCAAAGTCCTGCTTTCTTTTTGATAAAATTGCCTTTAGGTTACAGGGATTGCCCCTTTGTTACTTTAACTCTGTGATTGGGTGAATAAAGTCAACAATTTCCACACTTGATTCTTATCGATTTCTGCTTCATTCTTTTAGAGCAAGATTTCTCAACCTTGGCAGTATCGACATTTTGGGCCAGATAAATCTGTGCATTGCAGGATGTTTAGCAGCCTCCCTGGTCTCTACCCCCAAGATGCCAGTAACGCTGCCCCTTCCCAGTTGCGATAACCAAAAATGTCTCCAGATATTGCCACATTGTCCCTGGGGAACAAAATTGCCTTCAGTTGGGAACCACTGCTTTAGATATTTGTCTTTTCCAAACTGTAAGGTTTTGTGCTTTTGGGACTAACTTTATAAATATGCAGGCTCCTCTATCCAGTTGATTGTATTGTGCTTTTCTGGGTTTTTTCCAGCTCTGGTTGATGTCCATCTTGAACGACAGTGACAACTACTTTTCATAGTTTCAGTTTTTTCAGGTCAGCTGCATCGTTTGTGAGTGGTGTGGGGAACAAATACCTTGAAAACTTAGAAGTTTTTTCTAATTATAAATGTCCTATATGTGTACTGTAAAAATGTGGAGAATGGAAAAAATTAGAAAGAATGTTTTTGTCACTCAGAAAACTTCAGTGTTATTGATGCAACTAGTGTTAGTAAATTGGTTTATGGCCTTCATTATTTTCTATATATTTTATTTCATAGGTGTAATCTTGCTGTAAGACCAATTTTTATACTGTTTTTCCACTTAACATTTTAACATAAATGTTTCCCTGTGTTCCATGTTTAAATAATTGAATGAAATACCATAATATTAATATACTTTAAGTATTCCTCTTTTGTTTGATAGCTAGGTTTCATCTATTGTTTTTATTAGGGAGTTTTAATGAACATTTTGTTCATAAATCATTTTCTGTGTTTTGGATTATTTTTCAAATATGAATGTTGGAAGTAGAATTCCTGGATCAAAGGGTATGAATATGTATAAAGTAGAGCCTTAGATTATTTTTAAGTTGCTGCATGGCCCCACAGATGGCAGTGAATAGTGGCTCCTTGAACTGACCATGCATTTCAGAAGTATGTCTGGTGGGTGTATAGAAGGAAAGAAAGGGCTGTGTTTGAGTTAATCGCTTTTCCTGCCGCCTGCTCTTCTGTGGGAACATTAATGGGGAGTCAAGTAGCCACCAAACCACAGACTTAGATTCCAGTCCCAAGTAATCCTAGTTGGGTTGACTTCCAGACAGTGCTCCTTTAAGAGGGAGTTTCACCCAAGGAAGGCATTTACTTTATACAGTTGTATTTTGCCTGGCTTACAGTCACTGTTAAGATAAATTAGAATGCTGTTAATCATTTTGGTTGAGATTATAGTAGGAATAGGATCTGAAAACCACCTTCAAATTACTCTTCTCAAGGGTGCAAGGTAAGGGCTGGTGCACATTTCATTTCTGCCAAAACAAAGGAATACTCATTGTGGGAGGTAAGGAAGAAAATAATGTCATTGTAAAGTCTGCACGCCGAATAGAGGACTAGAAAATAAACAGCTGAATAATATCCAAATATCCAAATGTAAGGCAATGAGGTACATTGCACTGTACTTATTTTTGGTTTTGCTTAACAAAAAATTTTATTCTAAAGTACTTTTTAAAGTGTACCACCAAATGAAGTTTCACATGTTGTCTTTAGGGGTGCCTGGAAGCAGAACCTGAGACCATATTTGAACATACATGATTTGTTGAGGGAGTGCTCTCAGGAGAAACTTATAAGGGAGCAAGGACAAGAAGGCCGGGAAGAGGAAGAAGCTAAAGTAAGGATATAGTCTTAGGAAAGTCTAGCCTTAGCCTGTTTTGGTTAGGGGCATGGTTGGGGTGGTATAGAGCTGCTGGCTGCCCCTGGGAGGGAGACAGGGAGAGTATAATCTCCCTGGCAGGACTCCAGCCCTTGGGGAAAGGGACAGCTGTGAGCCATTAGCAACCAACAAGCAGTACCTGGGAGATGGGTATGCTAGCTAGTAAAGGGGATGTGGGTGGGGCATGTTTACCTTGTGCAAGACACTGTGCTGAGACCTGGGGGTAAGAGATGAATGTGACATAGTTCCTGCTTTGAAGATGGTTGTGGTCTTGTGGCAGGGCTGACCATGTAAAGAATATTTACAGTGCAAATGAAGAGCATTTTACATGGACGGAAGCATGTATAGAGACGTGGATAGAAAGCAAAGGAGCGAATAATTGTGAGAGAGGCGTATCTGGGGAACTTCACTGAGGAGATCTAACAAATGGGTCGGACCAGTAGGCAGAGGGAAGAGCCCTGTCCAAAGGCTGGCAAGTATGAAACAAGATGGTATGTTCATGGAATCACATGAGGCATAGCATGTGCAGGAGGCAGGGAGGCAGCAGCTGACGAGGCCTGACAAATTGGAGCCGGAATGCTGTGGGCCTCCAAGGCTATGCTCAGGAGTCTTGGGCTTAGAAGGGGCAGCATTCCTGCTGTTAACCCCCCAGCCTGCCTCAGGTCTCAGGGTCAACTTGGAGTGCCCTGAGCTCTGCCCTCTGGTGGCCATGTAGGTCCAAGCATGTCATTTAAACATTCCTGAGCCCCAATTTCATCTGTAAAATGGTGATAATGATGTTTATAGGACTGTTGTTGTGATTAGAAGTAATAAAGACAGATCTAAAGATTTGCCATCATGGAATTATTCTGCTGATATTTACTGTTCTTTGTCATTTTCCTGTAGTAATTAAAACAGCAGTGCTGTCACAGAAATAAATCAGTGGACTTTAACAGCCCAGACCCAAAAATTTGCTTGCTTTGTTTTCTTTTCTAAAAATTATAAGCAACCCAGTTTCCAGGACTGGTGTTATTGGTGTTAATCTGTTTCCTAGGCTCTTTATTGGTAATAAAAGATTTTTTGTTTCCACCTATAGTAAAAAGTGATTGTTACTGTAATAGTTTAAAAAGCACCAGATTTGGGAATTCCCTGGCAGTCTGGTGGTTAGGACTTGGCGCTTTCACTGCTGGGGCCCGTGTTCAATCCCCAGTCGGGGAACTAAGATCCCACAAGCCGTGTGGCGTGGGGGAAAAAAAAGCGCCAGGTTGTACAGATTCTTAAAAATCGGCACCTCCCTCAGTCATGAACAGTTTGGTAGCTCATCTAAAGAAGAGAATATTATAGAAAATGGAGACACTCTTTTAGCCAGAGTTCATAAGACCAGAACTTCAGATGAGAGGAGTATCTAGCTTACAAGAAGTCTTAGGTCTCCTGAAACTTTCAAGAAAGTGAAGAGAGAGGGGCCATACTCAGTTGGCTTTCTTCACTGAGAGTTTTTAGAGAATAAAAGTATTTCTTCTATGGCATATGCTGCCTTCAATCCCAGTACAAGCTGTCCATATGGAGGTTATGTTCAGTAGACATAGAATTTTTCTATTGATGTTATTCTTGACTCTACCTAAAAATTTCTCATTGGTAAAATGTCACAATATTTTTTAAAGGTTTTTTTAGCTTTATTGAGATATAATTTACATACTATAAAATTCATCCATTTTAAGTAGACAATTCAGTGGGTTTTAATATATTTACAGAGTTTTGCAACCATCACTACTACCCAATTTTAGAACATTTCTGTCACCCCAAAAAGAAGCTTTGTGCCCATTTGCAGTCAGTATGTGTTCTTACTCCCAACCCTAGGCAACCACTAATCTACTTCCTGTCTCTATAGATAGGCCTGCTCCTACTCTGGACATTTCATATAAATGGAATCATATGATAAGTGATATGGTGTTTATGACTTCTTTCACTGAGCATAATGTTTTTGTTAAGTGGGTTTTTTTTTACATGTTTTACATTTGTTTTACACGTTGTAGCATGTATCAGTACTTTGTTCCTTTTTATTGCCGAGTAGTATTCCATGGTCCAGATGTACCACAGATTGTTTAACCATTCACCTGTTGAAAGAAATGTGGGTTGTCTCCAGTTTTTAACTATTATGAACAAAGCTGCTATAAACATTTGTGTATAGGTTTTTGTGTGAAAATGTATTTCCATTTCTCTGGGGTAAATGCCCAAGAGTGCAATTGCTGGGTCCTGTGATAGTTACATGTTTAATTTTTAAAGGAATAGCCAAATTGTTTTCTAGAATACCTGTACCATTTACATTCCCACCAGCAGTGTATGAATGATATAGTTTCTTCACATCATCACCATTTGAATTTTCACTGTTTTTTATTTCAGCCATTGTGGTTTTAATTTTCATTTCCCTGATGGCTAATGATATTGAACCTCTTTTCATGTGCTTATTTGCCATTTGTAATGCTTTTTGGTGAAATGTCTGTTCAAATCTTTTGCCCATTTTAAATTGAATCATTTGTCCCTTACTGTTGAGTTTTGAACGTTCTTTACGTATTCTGGATACAAGTCCATTGTTGTAAATGTGGTTTGTAAATATTTTGTCCCATTCTGTAGCTTGTTTCTGTATCTTCTTAGTCTTCTGCAGAGCAAGTTTTTCATTTTGATGAAAGTGAATTTTTCTTTGATAGATCTTGCTTTTGGTGTAAAATCGAAGAACTCTTTGCTTAACCCTAGGTCCTGAAGATTTCCTCCTTTGTGTTTCTAAAGTTTTTTTTACTTTTACATTTAAGTCCATGATCCATTTTAAGTTAACTTCTGTATAAGGCATGAGACTTAGGTTGAAGTTCTTTTTTTTTTCCTATTGTTCCAGTACCATTTGTTAAAAAGGCCATCTTCCTCCATTTGATTACTTTTCTACCTCTGTCAGAAATCTGTTGGGCATATTCGTGTGGGAGTATATTCATTTTAATACTGCAAAATATATTAGGTTGTGGTAGGCAGAATAATGGGCCCCCTAAGATGGCTATGACCTAATCACTGGAACTTGTGAACATGGTAGGTTACATGGCAAAGGAGAATTAGGGTTGCTAATCAGCTGACCTTAAAGTAGGGACATTATCCTGGATTATCTGGGTGAGCCTGATGTAATAACAAGGGTTATTAAAAGTGGAAGAGGGAGGCAGAAGAGAAAGGTCAGAGAATGAGGTGTAATGATAGAAGCAGGGTTAGAGAGATGCAGTGTTGTTGGCTTTGAAGATTGAGGAAGCTGGCCAGGATCCAAGGAATGTGAATGGCCTCTAGAAGATGGAAAAGGTAAGGAAATGGATTCTCTCCTAGAGCCTCCAGAAAGGACCACAGCCCTGCCAACATCTTGATTTTAGCTTAGGAATACCTGTATTAGACTTCTAACCCACTGAACTTACTATTAGAGATAATAAATTTGTGTAGTTTTAAGCCACTGAGTTTGTGGTAACTTATTGCTGCAACAATAGAATACTAATAAATGGATATTTCAGAAAAGTTCCCATTGATAATAGGATTCTAAATGTTTGGGCACACCATTTATCTGGAAAGTTTACATATATGGAACATCCCAATGGTATCAGACAAATGAAGTGCTACTCTAGGTAGATTTGTGCATTCAATGGGGAATAATTAGAAAATATATTACTTTTATCTTTAAATTTCTACGTTCATTGTGACTTTAAATTATATTCTTTTTTGATGGGAAGTGTTTTGTGACTTGTTTTTGTTTGCATTTCAGAAGAGTGTTTGAGTGTCTTGAGTTTTACACTGGGAACCAAACACAGCCCCCAAAATTTATGTGACGGGAGGTTAACATCCTATTTAAAGAAACATTCTTCATTTTGCAATATATACAGATACTGAATTATTATGTTATAAACCTGAAACTAACATAGTGTTATATGTCAATTATATCGCAATTTAAGAAAAGAAATATTCAGTTGACTTTGATAGTAGGACAAATAGAATTTGATTAATAATTTTGATACTTATGCTAATCCTACTCGTTTTTTTAAATAACAGCTTTATTGAGTTATAATTTACATACCATACAGTTCACCCATTTAAAGTGTACAGTTTCATGATTCTTAATATATTCACTGATATGTGCCAACATCACTACAGAGCACTTTGAATATCTTATCTCATTGCCTTCTGATTTCCATTGTTTTTCATGAGAAGTCAGCTGTTAATCTTATTGGGGTTCCCTTATAAGTGAGAAGTCATTTTTCCCTTGCCGCTTTCAAGATTTTCTCCTTGTCTGGCTTTGAGCAATTTGACCATGATATGCCATCTATTTGTGCAGCTGTTTTCAGACAGTAGTATAGTAGTAGTAGTAGTGGTGGTGGTAGTAGTAGTAGTAGTAGTAGTAGTAGTAGTAGTAGTAGTAGTAGTAGTAGTAGTATAAACTACTTGGAGTTTTTTGAGCTTCCTGGATGTGCAAATTAATGTTTTTCAGTTAAATTGGGAAGTTTGCAGCCACTAAAAAAAAATTTTTTTTGCTTTTTTCTCTCTCTCCTTGTGGTACTCCCATTACATATATGTTGGTGCATTTAATGGTACCCCACATTTCTCTCAGGCTTTGTACATTTTTCTTCATCTTTTTTCCTGGTTCATGGTTTTCTTTAGTTCTAGGAACATATTTACATGGCTAATCTGAAGTCTTTGCCTGTTAAATCTGACATCTGGTTGCACTTACAGGCAGTTTCTGTTGCCTGCTTTTTTGCTGGTGTATAGGTCATACTTTCCTGTTTCTTTACATGTCTCGTAACTTTTTGTTAGAAACTGGGCATTTTAGATAATATAACATAGCAACTCATTACTGGTGCCCCACCGCCCCTCAGGGCTCTTTATTGTTATTTGCTTGTGAATTTTTTTAGTAACTGGCTGCATTATTTTATTGAAGCCTATTTACTCTCACCCTTTGCCCTGAAGTGTGAAGTCTTGATGTTGCTTCTTAGCCATGCAGCCTTTGGTATGCCCACAGTCACCCTGGGATTGACTGTGGTTTTGGCAGGGCTCTTTCTCTTTTCCCTGACCATGTCCAGCTGTTAAACTCCACTGATTGCTGTTGTTTTTAATAGTGCCCTGGGGCATATGTTGCTCCCCAAACTGATCCAATCAAATTAGGGCTCCTTTGAAGGGATAGTTCCTGAGATCAGTATTAGAGATTTCTTCTGACCCCAGGATGGTTCCTCCCAGCTATTTCTTTCCTTGGTTCTCTCCAGCATGCTGACATAGGCTTGGACTTCTCCACACACTGTTGCAAATGAAGTCAGTTCCATTGGGGGAAGATTTAGAGCCCTCTATTCTATGGCCTACTTCTCCCCCTAGGCAAAATCTCTGAGCCACAGCTCTAGTGCAGGGGGTGGGGACAATGATGTGTTTCCCTCTGACTGGTGACCCCAGGTCTCCTAGGTTTGCCTCTCCTAATGTAGAACCCACGAGCTGGGCCCAGGGCAATTAGGGCCTCAGTATTCTTGGTGGTATCACACCCCTGGACTTAGCCTCCATACCAGGAATGGGGGCCACCTGGAAGAAGGGAACCCCCATCTCTCAGCCATAGTTGTCTGGAACTTAGCCTCATCAACCAGTAGTAGCTGTGGACCAGATGAGAAACACACATCCTGCTCTTCCCAGGAGAAAGCTTTACAACTGGGAGCTGGAGGAGAGGGAGCTCCGTGTTCTTGGCTGCACTAGTCTGGTGTGATATCTGTGCTGGGAGCGGGGATGGAGGGAGTGGGTCTAGGTCCAAATACCATAGACTCTTACTTTATGTACTGAGTTGTAGTAGATTTTCTTTAATAAGTGCTTCTTCATTTTCTGTATGCCCTTAGGACCATTTCCAGAGATTTTATTTTATTTTTTTAAAGGGAACTTTATTTTTATTTATTTATTTATTTATTTTTGGCTGCATTGGGTCTTCGTTGCTGCACGGGCTTTCTTTAGTTGAGGCAAGTGGGGGCTACTCTGTTGCAGTGCATGGGCTTCTCATTGAGGTGGCTTCTCTTGTTGTGGAGCACGGGCTCTAGGCACATGGGCTTCAGTAGTTGTGGCTTGCAGGCTCTAGAGCACAGGCTCAGTAGTTGTGGTGCACGGGCTTAGTTGCTCCGCGGCATGTGGGATCTTCCTGGACCAGGGCTCGAACCCATGTCCCCTGCATTGGCAGGCGGATTCTTAACCACTGTGCCACCAGGGAAGCCCTCCAGAGATTTTAAATGAGTGTTTTTTTGTTTATTTTTTAAGTAATTTTCACCAGTTTCACTGGGGAATGGATCCACAAATCTCTTCACATTGTCATGCCAGAAATGGAGCTCTACTAGCTTTTTAGCATACAGTTTTGTTTCTGTTACTCCTAATTGCTCATAGTGGCCGTACTTGGATTTCTATCTCCTTGGTAGATTGTGAGTCTCTTGAAGGCAGTAGCCCTGACCTTTATTCCTTGTTGGATCATGATTGTCCCTAGTAGCATTTTATATACTGTGGCACATAAAAGAATGTTAGTTATTGACTGTATCACTGTCTTTTCTAGTTTATATTTTCAGCACTTCTTTTGTGACTTAAAGTGTCTTACCGTGTTTTCCTTTTTTTCTACTCTCTAGTGCTGATGTGTTCCCAGAAAGATGGTGCCTCTTTTTTAATCTGTCACTGGTCTCTCTTTCTCTCTTTCCCTTTCCCTCTCTCTCTCCCTCTCTCTCTCTCTCTCTATCTCTCTCTCTCTCTCTCTCTCTCTCACACACACACACACACACACACAAGGATGCTTAAACCATTGGAAGTTTTAATTAAAAACATTATTTTTCACGATATAGGAGCTTTCTATAGCATTTCTTGGGATAGATAGATATAATTTTAAATTAGGCTAGTTGTTTGTGGGATGGGAACAGGTAGAAAGTGAGAAAGGGGGAGAAAGGGCAGGCAGAAAAGCAATGGGTTGTGCTTTTAAAGATGGGACATGCCTCACTTGTTCTTTCTTCAGCCAGCCATGTCTCATGCCTTTTAACCTTGGCCCTTGACAGCTCTGCCTTTGCAACTGCTTTTTCCTTTCCTGCTCCTCTCTTATTGGGGATCCCTGGCTGATGATGGCCCTGTGGCTGCCCCCCTTTGTTTGGGTGGACAGTGGTCATGTGGCCACATCTGAGGCTCCAGCCAATCCTATACCATTCATTCTCTGCTGCTTGGATTTCCTCCTAAAGCTAATACGTGGCCTCACCCAGTCTTTGACGCACTGTGTATTGGAGACTTTGGTAGTACTCTTCTCCCATCACTCTAGGTCATTTGAGAATATTCTTAACAGAAATCATTTGATTTGTGTGATTTGCCTGCTGCTGCTTCTTGAGCAGTATTGACTGCCCTCTGGGATGGGTATGTATGTGTTGACTATTTTATTCAGTGTTGTTCTCTTTCCCAGGATGCTCCAGGATGAAACGTCATAGAACTCTCAGCAGCAGTGACAGTTCAGACGAGAGTGAGTAGAACCAGCCAACAGCTGGTAACCTCTGTATCTGTAATCCTTGAGGATTTCTTTGACTTGAGGACAAGCTGTTTCATGCTTCTTTCAATGGGTAAAAAATAATGTTTCTAGGAAGGAAAGCTTGGAGTACCATTTTTCTTATTCATTTAAATTTCATTAGACATAGATAAGTTAGGTGAGAGAATTGGTTTTATGTGGCATATAGCATTTTGTTTTTCACTTTTTATTTACCCGGGCAACAAAAGCCACATCTACCAATGATTTAACAGTTCTTTTCTAGAAAGTAAGAAAAGTATGAGAGCATAAATTGTAGGCCCTACAGTTCTATTCGTAGCTCAGGTACTAAGTGTTTGACTGGATGAGTCATCATTTGTAAAAGACAACAACTTTATTAACAGTAGCATTTGGGGAAGTGCTGAAGGATACACAGATTACCTGCTCCACATTCTTAGTTTTCTCAGTTGCTTTTGCAGATACTTTTTCTCCAGATGGAACATGAATTGTGTTATTCCAAGTTATTATGAAATATGATTACACCAAATTGAATCTCCTCAGCGTTAGCATTGTTGAAGCTTTTGCACCCTGGGATGTCACCCATAAATGTCATTAAACTCCATTATGAAACTTTTTTGGTTGCAATTTAACTCTTTTCTTCAGTGGTATGAGGTCACTGTGCTCTTCTCCATCATATATTTCATATTTTTTGGATGACATTTAGCTATAATAGCAGGTAATAAGTCTCAGTATGTTTTCCTAATTATCTTTTGCAGGTCCTTCCACTTCCTTTACTTCTGGCTCAATGTATAGGAGCAAGTCAAAAATTCCAAATGAACACAAGAAACCTGCTGAGGTGAGATCAGATATTAAATTCTTAAGACTTAAAAAATAGACAGATAGCTACCTTCTGCCTACATATCTACAATACCCAGATCTTGGAGACCTGAGGAGTAAACTACATGCCAATGGATAGGCTTGTTTTCTGATGAACTTTTTTGTTTTTCAAGAAAGATTCTGTTTCCTTTTTCCTTTGGGGAAAACAGTAATCTTCACTGTGCTTTCATTTTGGTGATGACACCTAGGTGCCTGGCTTTAGAATATAAATCCTCTCCTAGCCAAGAAGTCAAAGGGAGCCAGATTTGGAGAATTGGGAAGGACCAAAAGAGCCAAAGATCTGGCCTATGATAGGAAAGAGCTAAGTTGGCAGGTGGGAGGCAGTGCAGGAAAGGATAGATGAGGAAGTCGTGGATAGAGAAGGAAAGGACTGGGTTGGAGATCTGGGCTCTGGTAAGTCCTCACAGCCTTCAGAGCACTACCACCAGGCCAGGAAAAATGGGCCAGTCCTTGTGAGGCTAGTCATCTTCTGCCTCAAGGGCAGCAAAGTGCCAGGGTTGCACTTGGATTTGGTAATTGTTTAATGAATCCTACAGACTTTCCTCTTTGATAATTAAATGACGAGAAACTGACCTTGTCTATCTTCACTTCTACTATGAGTAGTCTTCCTTGGCTGCAAAGGAAAAGGGAATGTATTAGTTAACTATTGCTGCATTATATGTTATCACAAAATTATTGGCTTAAAGCAGCACACATTTATTATCTCAGTTTCTGTGGGTCAGGAGTCTGGGCACAGCGTGACTGGGTTCTCTCTGTTCAAGGTCTTTAAAGGCTGCAGTCAGTGTGCTGGCTGGGCTGTGTTCTCATCTGGAAGTTTGACTAGGGAAGAATTTGCTTCCGAGCTCATTCAGATTGTTGGCAGAATTCATCTCCTTCCAGCTGGAGGACTGAGGTCCCTGTTTTTTCATTGACTTTTGGTAGAGTACCACCCTCCACTCCTAGAGGCTGCTTGTAGTTCTTTGCCATGTGGCCTTCCCCATAGAACTTCTCAAAACACAGCAGCTTACTTTTTCAAAGCCAGCAAGGGGAGAGTCTTTTACTTCAGTCTGCTAAGACTGAGTCTTGTATAACATAATCATGAGAATGACATCCCATCACATTTGCCACATAACATAACCTAATCGAGGGAGTGACATCCCATAATGTCTGTCATATTCTGTTGATTAGAAACAAGTCCAGGTTCCACCTGCCCTCATGCAAGTTGGGGGGGGCATTGCTTTAGGGTGTCAGCCAGAGAGAGCATTTCTCCCTTTCTCAGAGGTCACTTGTCATTTTCACCTTTTGCCAGGGATCTTTCTGGGCACAGTAGAATATCAGTGTGTATTTATATGTGTCTGTGTCATGCAGAAAAACTTAGGGAATAAAACGCAAATAAACAGGAGCAGAACCAATTTCCCACCTATCCAGAGGAGGCTTTGACTGCAGAACGGTGAGAAAGAAACCTTGCTACTTTCCCATTTAGGACAGCCAGTCCTCTAACATAAAGTGACTCAAGAGCTTTGGGTCTTAAGGCCTGCTGCCTCCGAGTCAGTGAGAATATCAGTCTTTTGTTGCAAGAGATAGGGGACCTGGGCTACTGGAAGCAAATTTTTTCATTTATATGTCCCATTCTATTATAAAAGAGAGAACCTGATATTGTAGGACAAAACCAGCCTTGGCATTAGAAAAGATTGATTCCATGTGTTGCTTGGCTGGTTTATTTCATCTCTCTGAAATCATTTGTTTTGTCATTATAACATGGACATTATCACGCCTACCACTCATAGGTACCATTTATTGTAATTTTCTGTGCCAAGAGCTTTTTATTAGATAATCTGATTGTTTCCCAAAATTAAGCAATTGTAAGAACCTCCTTGGATGCTTCCTTCATTTAAAAATTTTATTTAATAACTTATTTATATCAGTATGGGCTGACATATATTTATTTTATACTTTGGGTTATAATCCAGTACTACATAATATATTGTATTGCTCAAATTATTCTATATATCAGTGAAATCATCTCTCATTTTTCTCTTTTCAATTTCCATTGATTTCTGCTCTTATTTTTATTATTTTCTTCCTTCCTGCTTCAGTTTTATTTTGTACTTTTTCTAGATTCTTGAGGTAGATGCTTAGGCTATTTGAAATTTTTCCTTTTTTCTAGTATAAGAATTTTAGTGCTATAAATTTCCCTTTAAATACTGCTTTAGCTGCACTGCATTAATTTTGGTATGTTTATTTTCATTTTCATCCATTTCAATATTTTTATTTTCCTTGAGACTTCCTCGTTGATCCATGGATTATTTAGAAGTGTGTTGTTCAGTTTCCAAGCATTTGGAGACTTTTATTGCTATCTTTCTGTTATTGATTTCTAGTTTGAGTTCATTTTTGTCAGAGAACATATTCTGTATGTTTCAGTTCTTTTACATGTGTCAAGGTTTGTTTTCTGGCCCAAGATATGGTTTATCTTGGTGAATGTTTCATGGGCACTTGAAAAGAATGTGTATTCCACTGTTGTTGGGTCCTATTGGTTGATGGTGTTCTTCTGTATCCTGGCTGATTTTCTGCCTAGTAGTTTTATCAGTTGTTCAGTTAGGGCTGTAGCAGTCTCCAACTGTAATTGTGGATTTGTCTATTTCTCCTCTCAGTTCTATCAAATTTGCGTTGTGTATTTTGAAGCTCTGTTGTTAGGTGCATACATATTTAGGATTGCTATATCTTCTTGGTGAATTTATCATCATGTAATGTCCCTCTTTGTCTTTGGTAATTTTGTTTGCTCTGAAGTCTATACTATCTAATATTAATATCATTTCTGGCTTTCTTTTGATTCCTGTTTACATGGTATATGGTATATTTTTTCCATCCTTTCACTTTTCGTTTATACATATGATTTTTATTTGAAATGAGTTTCTTGCAGATGATATATAGTTGGGTCATTTTTTAATCCACTCTTTCAATCTCTGTCTTTTAATTGGCATATTTAAAACATTTATATTTAATGTAACTTTTACTACTGTTTGGTTTAAGTCTGCCATTTTACTATTCTTCTGTTTGTTTTCTCTGGGTTTTTTGTTCCTCTTTTATTTTCTGTCTTCTTGTGGATTACTTGGAACATTTTTTAAAATTCCATGTTGATTTTTCTTCTTCTTTTTCTTTTTTTTTTTTTTTTTGGCTGTGCCACACAGCTTACAGGATCTTAGTTCCCCAACCAGGGATTGAACCTGGGCCCTCAGCAGTGAAAGTGCAGAGTCCTAACCACTGGACTGCCAGGGAATTCCCCCATGTTGATTTTTCTATGGTGGTTTTAAGGGTATATCTTTGTGTAGATTTTTAGTGGTTGCTCTTGGGAAGCAACCTTTAAAAGGAAGGGCCTTTAGCAAACATGACATCAGTCTCCTGGTCTCTAGATTTTACCACTTTGAAGTAAAGGAAGCTTACCACCATTTGGGTTTGTTTATCCACCCCACCCCCACCTTTATCATATAGTTGTCTTAAATATTTTCTCTACATACATTGAGAACTACAGTAGGCAATGTTAGAATATTTGCTTCAACAGTAAAATATTATTATAAAACTCAAGAGGAAAAGGGTAGTCTATTATATTTACCCGTATTTTTATTCTCTTGTTCTTCC
Organism: Eschrichtius robustus; assembly: GCF_028021215.1. Classification (NCBI taxonomy): domain Eukaryota; kingdom Metazoa; phylum Chordata; class Mammalia; order Artiodactyla; family Eschrichtiidae; genus Eschrichtius; species Eschrichtius robustus. The sequence continues at coordinate 43,947,228 of NC_090845.1, forward strand.
TTTATTCCTGATGTTCCAACTTTCCTTTTGTTTATTTCCTTTCTACATGAAGAACTCCCTTTAGCTGTCCTTTTAGGGGAAGTCTGCTGGTGATAAGTTCTCTTAGTTTTCCTTCATTTGAGAATGTCTTGGTTTTACCTGAAGGATATTTTCACTTGATACAGAATTCTGGTTTGACAGAACTTTTCTTTCGGCACTTGAAAAATGTTCTACTTCCTTCTTGCCTCCATGGTTTCTAATTAGAAATCTGCTCCCATTCAAATGGTTGCTCTCCCATAGGTAATCAGTCATTTCTTTTCCAGTTGCCTTCAAGATTTTTCTTTGTCTTTAGTTTTCCAAAGAAAACTTTAGAAATCCATGCCTGGGCATGGATTTCTTTGGGTTTATCCTGTTTGGGCTTTGATCAGCTTCCTGAATCTAAGTTTATATCTTTTGCCAAATTTGGGACATTTTCAACCATTATTTCTTCAGCTATTTTTCAGCTCCACCTTTTTTTCTCTTCTTCTTTTGAGACTTCAATTGCATGAATGCTAGATCTTTTGTTATTTCCCACAGGTCCTTCAGACTCTTCATTTTTTTTTTAATGTATATTCTTTCTGTTCATTAGATTAATTTCTCTTTTTCCCTGTTCCTTTATTCTGTTAATTCCATTATTCTATTGAGCCTATCCTATGTTTTTATTTCAGTTATTATATTATTCCATTTCAAATTTTCCATTTGGTTATTCCTTGTATCTTCTTATTTCTTTGCTGAAACTTTCATTTTTTTTTTGTTTCAAAAGTGTTTGTAATTTCTCGTTGAAGCATTTTTATGATGGCTGCTTTAAAATCCTTGTCAGATAATTCCAACATCTGTGTCATCTCAGTGCTGGTATCTGTTGATGGTCTCTTATTCCTGGTTCTTAGTATTATGAACGATTTCCTATTGCACCCTGGGCTGGGTTTTTGTTTTGGTTTGGTTTGGTTTGGTTTTTGGTATTATGTTATCAGACACTAAGTCTTATTTAAATCTGTTTTAGCAGGCTTCCATAATAACCAGACCAGTGGGGAAGAGGGACACTGACTTTTTACCACCAGTTACACAATTCCTAGGCTCCCCATCCTAGTTCTGTTATCTCTCTAGGAAGGTAGTTCTGTTATCTCTCTGGGAAGGGGGAAGGGTGTCTCATTACTGCTTGGCAGGGGTGGAAATCCCCACTTTGTTACCTCCACTGATAGCAGGGGGAGTGGTGTGGTAAGGGGTACTGCATTACTGATGGGCAGTGGTGATAGTCCAGGCTCCCTACCCAGTCTCTGCTGATATCACATTGAGGAGGAGGAATGCCTTGTTATTGCTGGGTGGGAGTGGATGTCAAAGCCTCTCAGGTGATGTCCATTGATGCCACAACAATTGTTCTTTTTTAAAAGACATTTTTAACATCTTTTTTGAAATATAATTCTTACAGCATACAGTTCATCTACTTAAAGTGTATAATTCAGTGGGTTTTAGTATATTCACAGAGTTGCGTGGGTAACCATTACCACAGTCTAAATTTAGAACATTTTCATCACCCCAGAAAGAAACTCCCTATCCATTAGCAGTTAACTCCCCGGGCCCCTACTCCCAGCCACTGGCAACCACTAATCTAATTTCTGTTTCTACAATTTTGCCTGTTCTGGACATTCCATATAAATGGAATAATACAATATATGGCTATTTGTGTCTGGCTTCTTTCATTTAACATAACATTTTCAAAGTTCATCCATGCTGTAGCATGTATCAGTACTTCATTTCTTTTTTATGACTAAATGATACTCCATTGTATGCATATATCACATTTTTAAAATCCATTCATTAGTTGATAGACATTTGGGTTGTCTCCATTTCTGGAGTATTATGAGTAATGCTGCTGTGAGCATTCATATACACGTTTTTAGGTGGACATATGTTTTCAAAAACACCTAGGTGTAGAATTGCTGAGTCATATAGTAACTCTGTTTAACCATTTGAGGGAATGCCAGACTATCTTCCAAAGGGGTTTCATCAGTTTACACTCCCACCAGCAGTGTACAAGAGTGTTTGAAATTTGTTAGTGCTATGGGTACCAGGGACTTGGAATTCCTCAGGTAACCTTGTTTTTGTCTCGTCTCTTGACTTTTCCCCTTGTGCTTGTCCTCAGAGAGATTCTGTCTTCTGCAGCTCTCCTAGCTGTAAGCCACTGTTATCACTGGAGGCTTTAGTGTGGTGGTAGGGTATGAGGGAGAGGTGGTGTTCTCTACTCTTCTGATTATGTATCAGTCTTTGGAGTGTGTAGTGGTCCTGTGTCTGGGGGTGAGGTTGGGGAGGTGGCCTTCAGGGGTAGAGCATTTTTGCCCCTGCCCACTATTTTCCTGAATGCCTGCAGCAGGTATCCTCTGGTATTCTCAGTCTATGTCCTTGAGGTTTTCTCTTCTGCAGATTAAGGCTTTTTTCTCCGTTGAGTAACACAGGGAAGCTGAGGCTGGGTGCTTTTCCCTTCCCACAGCACTAGTCCAGTGCCCTCACTTGAAATCCTTCCTCTGTAGATGAAGCCTTTTGTTTAATAAGGGAGCCAGGACACTGAGCACCAGCGACCCAGACAGCACCACTGGGGGAGCTTTTTCTCCAGGTTCTCCCCCATCTTCCCTGTGAGTGCCCTCCTGGGTTTCTAGAGAAAAAGCTTACAAGAAGGTGGGAACCCCCTATGACCACAGCCCCCAGAAACTTCATATTCTCATAGTAGTCCCCACTTAGCCCCCAGAGAGTCATCAGAATTTCTAGTTTAATGTTCCTGCTGTGGCTTCTGCCCCAAGTAAGGAAATGCTCCTGTCCTGTGTCTCCCTGCAGGCGTGCTTGTCTCTCTTTGAGTTTGACCATTTGTCCTGTGACTCATTTCTCTAATGGCTTCACAAAAAATCGTTAATTTGCTGCCTCTCCTGCCTTTTTCTTCTTGTAAAGATGAGAATTTCTTTTTTCTGACTCTCTACAGGTCCAAGATGAAACCTTATTTTTTAGTCATTGAAATGCAATATAAATGATCTTTTTCACTGGGGCTTAATTGGCTGCATTGATAGACAAATATTTTCTTTGATGTTTAGTGCTTTGGTGAGATTCCTGTGTGTGCCTCCCTGAGTTATCCTCTAGAGAAGTATTTCCTAGGGGTGTGTGAATTCCACATATGGTTCAGGGGCTTTGGTACCTTCTGAAAATTGTATACAGACTTTTAAGGGTATGTTTTTATGTGTATTTTTTTTCTGAGCTGGTAGCCTTCATCTGATCCTCAAAAGGGCTCCTATTCTAAAAGATGTTTTTAAAAAGCTAATTGCCCTAGAAAAAGCTCATAGTACTAGATGACCAATTTGAATATATTAAAAAGTCTTTTATTCTTTCTCAAAAGCCTGCATATTTTCACCTAATATTAGTCTGACTGGTCTATAATATATATCAACCTATCTTAAAAGATTGACTGCATATCTTCTCTAGGCCCAGAGTCTCATTTATTATATCTAAGACTTTCATAGCAACAGAGTGAAAGCTCATATATTTTAACTCAGCGGAGAACACTGCATACTCTCAAATAGAGCCTATTTATATCACTTTACCTGTATTTCTAACAAGCTTGATTATTTGGTTTTCTGACCCACAGCAGATAAAAAGTACTAAGCTTGCAAATGCACACTTAATGCACAAAAAGAGACATTGAGGAATGGGAGAAAAACTTTCAAAGCAAACCTCAGTTGTCATCTCTTGTATGAAAATTGCTCACATCTCCAAGTCAGACTCAATTGTTCTTCCTCCTCCATTACCAGGATGTATATGCCTCTGTTTGATACAGGGTAAGGAGAATAATCAGACCTACCTAAGCAGCCCAAAAGTACATTGCTTTACGGGAATCGATGTTCCAGTTGATGTCAGACCATTAGCCATCAGAAGTGTCCTATTTATTCTTTATAAGAAACCTAAGAATTATTTTAAACTATCTGAAAAGTATTTCCATGATTTTTAAAGTTTTAAACTTAGAAATTGAATAAGTTTTGCTTCCTTGGAAAAACCAGCGTGGGACACAGTATCTTGACAACACTGGCTACTTTTGTTGATACAAGAACAAGCTTGTATTCTTTGCTAGGTTTTCTCTGCTTTAAGTGGTTGATTCTTTTAGATAACCTGAAAAATCTTTTCTTGCCTTAAGATTGTATAATTCTAAGAAAATCACTTACGGTTAATTCCTTTTGATTAAATAGAGTTACCGTGTTTGCAGCTGTTTTTTAATGCTTTGGGGGTGACATCTGTTTGTCGTCAGTTATGTATAGTTTCAGATTTAGTGACTATGAATCAAAACTGATCAATCTCTCTGCTTCATTATACATGGACCAGACAGTGTTCCCCTTTGTGTCATACAGGAAGCAAATGTTTTGGCTTTTCCTCTAAAAAATGTCACAGAAATGTTCAGACTAGCTGTGCTTATAAGAAACTGCCCACTGAGAGATGTTAATGAGAACAGTAAAAGCCAGAGCTGTCCATGAAGGGCATTTTCATTTTGTGGCTCTGGCAGGTTAAGCATTGATATTCTAATTGAATTCATAGTGAGGCCTCCTTTGTTTCTGCAAGCATCTGAGAGGCCAAGATGTGCATGCACTGTTGGACTTGGCATAGCTTCTGGGCTGTATGTTAGCCTGTGAATCCCCTCTTTGACCATAAATGAGCAGATATCTGGTAAGTACAAAGCATTTTTGTTTCAGGAACTTTTGGGGAAACTACCAGTGCATATAAAATAGGCACACAGTTAAGAACTTGTAAAACTTGTCAACTTCATTACCTAGGTCAGTGTCAACATCCAGATCCCTCATTCACAATCTTTAATTTAGCAACAAATAGCCATGTTTCATTTTGTGAAGTTTCTGCATTACCTCATGACCTATAGAATGTTGGTTAAAGTTCTCGATGGAGCTCTTGCTTGGGAACACTGTCTTTGGGAGTCAAACCATGCACGTTTTAGTTGAGCCCTGAACTCACATCTCCTTTTACCCATCAACAATTACTTTATGGACTAAAGAGGAGAATTCAGCTATATACTTCCTTCTGCTTTTAGAACTAAAGCTGAGACTATGATGATGATAATAAAATAACTGCAACTAGAGTTTATTTAGCAGTTACAGTGAGCCCAATACCATGCTAAGACCTTCACATAAATTCACATATTTAATCCCTACAACTACCCCTATGAGGTAAGTGTTCTTATCCTTGTTTTACAAATAAGTAAACAAACATGGAGAATTTAGACAGCTTCCCAAACTAGTAAGTGGTGAAACCAGTAGACCAATCCAGGCAGTCTGTCCCTGGACCCATATTCCTCTCTTTAAATATTTTTTTTTAACGCTTTTCCTTTTTCTTTTCTTTTCTTTTTTAAATTTATTTATTTTTGGCTGCATTGGGTCTCCGTTGCTTCATGGGCTTTCTCTAGTTGCTGAGAGTGGGGGCTACTCTTCATTGTGGTGTGCGGGCTTCTCATTGTGGTGGCTTCTCCTGTTGCAGAGCATGGGCTCTAGGCACGCGGGCTTCAGTAGTTGTGGCACATGGGCTCAGTAGTTGTGGCTCGCGGGCTCTAGAGCACAGGCTCAGTAGTTGTGGTGCACGGGCTTAGTTGCTCCTCGGCATGTGGGATCTTCCAGGACCAGGGCTTGAATCCGTGTCCCCTGCATTGGCACATGAATTCTTAACTACTGCACCACCAGGGAAGTCCTAAAGAATTTTTTTTTAAATAAATTTATTTATTTATTTATTATTTTTGGCTGAGTTGGGTCTTTGTTGCTGTGCGCAGGCTTTCTCTAGTTGTGGTGAGCAGGGTAGTTGTGGTGAGCGGGGGCTACTCTTCGTTGTGGTGTGCAGGCTTCTCATTGCAGTGGCTTCTCTTGTTGTGGAGCACGGGCTCTAGGTGTGTGGGCTCAGTAGTTGTGGCTTGCAGGCTCTAGAGTGCAGGCTCAGTAGTTGTGGCACACGGTCTTAGTTGCTCCGCGGCATGTGGGATCTTCCCGGACCAGGGCTTGAACCCATGTCCCCTGCATTGGTAGGTGGATTCTTAACCACTGCACCACCAGGGAAGTCCCCTAAAGATTTTTAATTTCATTTTTTACCATATAAAACATTTGCCTGGTTCAGATATCAAACTATGAAACAAAATACATTCAGAAAGATTCAGCTTTTGTCTCTCTTCTCCCTATTTTCTCCCCTTTCCTCCGCGCTGGTTTTTTTTTTTTTTTTAGTTCTTGGTTTATCCTTTTATTGCTTATGAAAATATATACAAATATGCATGTATGTGTGTGCCACTATATGTATATAAAACTCATACGTCTACCCAGGATACACTGTAACTATTTTGCTTGCCTGTGTTTATTTTAAAAACCTTTAAAAATGACTTTTCTTACCAGAAGCAGATTCATGAGACCAGTCTGGTAAATATATTTCATATCACTTTGCAGATATCTTCCTGAGTACTGAACTTAAATTCCTATCCCCTCTTCAGCATTTTATGTTCTGCCTCATACTTGAAATGTTTGACTTCTACAGCAAGATAAGGCAGACTCTTGCACTCTGCCTTGAGTAAAAATGCTTCTCTAGAAACCTTGGATCTGACGCTGTTTAATCTGGCTAGCTTGTAAAATTGAAATCAGGCTTACCATGTAAGTCTATTTTTTTCTAAAGGTGGAAGGGAAGATTACAATAGTCATTGGATTTAGCCTTCATTTGCTTAAGAAAAATAGGTATGAGTTGATTGGTATTTCTGCAGTCCGAGGTTCCCCAGACTTCACAGAGTGCCTGTTCCCTGGAAGTTTGCTATTTCTGAAGCAATGGACAAGGGCCAGATTTCATTGGCTTCTTTGTCTAGAGTCTTCAAGTTACTCTTCTGTTTGGTAAATGTGTGTATTAGTTTCCTAGGGCTGCTATAACAAACTACCACAAACTGGGTGGCTTAAAACAACAGAAATTTATTTTCTCACAGTTCTAGAGGCCGGAAGTCCAAAATCAGCCAGACTGCATTCCATTCCTTGCCTCTTCCAGGTTCTGATAGCTATCAGCATTTATTGACTTGTGGATTAATGAATCACTCCAGGCTCTGCCTCCATGGTCATAATCCCTTCTCCTCTTCTGTCTCAAATCTCCCTCTGCCTTTCTCTTATAAAGACACTTGTTATTGGATTTAAGCCCCACCTGGATATTCCACGATGATCCCTTCATCTCAGAATCCTTAAATTATTTATATCTGCAAAGATCCCATTTCATATAAGGTAACATTCACAGGTTCCAGAAATTTGGATGTGGACATATCTTCTGCGGGGCCACCATTCAGCCCACTGCAATATGTTTCCAGGCTACTTAGGAAACTCTACAAAACAGACTTTCATAAGCAGTTATATCAAGTATGAAGACATGGCTTATGCTGTGTGATTATTGTTAATCCCAAAGCATGATTTTGCAATCAGTTGATTTATTTTGAGAAGTGTATTGTATGGAAAATAATGAAATATTTTAGGAGGTTGAAAAATACTTGGCTCTAGTATTCTTTGCAGAGCTAAGGTAGGATTTCCCACAGGCAGTAGTTGAGCACAATTGTAAATTGCCACCGCGTGTTAACCACTGTCTCATTAAAGGCACTCTGGTAATTTATAGAAATGGATCAGAGTGTTCAGCAAAATGGTGATTCAGTTTCTCCAACTAGCCACCCAGAACACTGAGCTCTGTGCAAAACATGTTAATGGGTATGTCTGTGATCCTCTCTTACCTCCTTATACAAAGCATTATGTAGTAAACCACCAGTTTTTTGTTTCCTATAGACTTAGCTTTCTCCCTGCACAGTACCCAATTAACTTTAATTGGCTAGGATTCTTGGTAGGAAGGTCATTTTGTTGCCACCTCGACACCAGCATGTTTAACGTTGGTTTCCTGCTCAGGTCATATTATTAATTCTAAATCTTCCCTAAATGAAACCAACAGGCATTTGCAGAGTTGTCCCTGCAAAATAGCAAATGGAATGAGTCCTTATGCATTTAAATGACATCATTCGATTATGTGATAGTTCAGTCCTGTACTCTGTGAAATGTCAGTTTAAACAGAACTACACCAACAGAGAATTAATTGCTTTCTTGTACCATGCGCTGTGCTTCAACTTTCATGTTACACATAACTTGGACAGTGTTTCTCTTCAGAGAACCTTGATTAGCATTAAAGGCTAAAATGTTTGCTTGATGGCATCTCTTCCTTTGATAATCCAGAGAAGTAGACACATTTACCTTAAACCTGCAAGTGGTTGTTTGATTTTTTTTTTCAGAATCAGCAATTAGTAGGTGAGGTATATATCAGTGTATGTACGCTTTTATATGAAAGTTTATTCTTCCCTCATTGTTTAGACATTAACTGGGCCTTCATCAGTGAAATCAGTGCCAAGTTAGCTGAAGAACTCATGACATTCTTCTTTCCTGTTCTTGAAAAGGCAGAATCACAAAGCCTAAGTTGCCACAGCAATTTAAGTCATGTTCCCGGGCTTGTGAGTACATTTCTGTGTCTCTCAATTACGCAGGAGCCCGTTCAGTCAGAGGATAACAGTACATCAAACTTTAGATGGGTATTCATTCCCATATTGTCAGTACCTAACTGTGCTTAAGGTGCAGAAAATGGACCATAGGGAATCTCTTTGTCTCTGTAAGTCCAAGTTTTAGCCGTACCCATATCATCATCCCCTACCTCTGGCCTTTGAACTTTCCACATAGCTAGGGATCCTTTGCCAGGGGTAAGGTTAAGGCTCGCACTGGGAGCCTCTTGGCTGCTGCAGTAAACATATCATTCGTGTCCTCCTCACCCCTGTGCACACTGCTGTGCAAAGTGGAACTGTCTATACTTTGTTTCTGTTTTTGTTTTTCTTCCTGGAAAAGCATTTTTTTTAAATTTTATTGAGATATAGTTGATTTACAATGTTAATTTCTGCTGTACAGCAAAGTGACTTTAGTTATACATATATATATATTCTTTTTCATATTCTTTTCCATTATGCTTTTTTTTTAACATCTTTATTGGCGTATAAATGCTTTACAATGGTGTGTTAGTTTCTGCTTTATAACAAAGTAAATCAGCTATACATATACATATATCCCCATATCTCCTCCCTCTTGCGCCTCCCTCCCACCCTCCCTATCCCACCCCTCTAGGTGGTCACAAAGCACCGAGCTGATCTCCCTGTGCTATGTGGCTGCTTCCCACTAGCTATCTATTTCACATTTGATACTATATATTAGTCCATGCCACTCTCTCACTTCGTCCCAGCTTACCCTTCCCCCTCCCCATGTCCTCAAGCCCATTCTCTACATTTGCGTCTTTATTCCTGTATTCCCGTCCTGCCCCTAGGTTCTTCAGAACCATTTATTTTTTAGAGTCCATATATATGTGTTAGCATACGATATTTGTTTTTCTCTTTCTGACTTACTTCACTCTGTATGACAGACTCTAGGTCCATCCACCTCACTACAAATAACTCAATTTCGTTTCTTTTTATGACTGAGTAATATTCCATTGTATATATGTGCCACATCTTTATCCATTCATCTCTCGATGGACACTTAGGTTGCTGTAACTGTGTATACTTTGCAAGCCTCTGTACAAATAAAGTTGAAAACCTGGATAAGATAGATAACTTACCATGGAAATACAGATTACCAAAATTGACCCCATTGGAGGTAGAAAGCTTAAAGAGATCAATTTCCAAAAAGGTAGAGAAAATTAATAAGGAACTACCCCACAAAAAAGCACCAAGTCCAGATGGTTTCATAGGGACCAGATAGTCCCAATAATTCTCAGATTATTCTAGAGCATTGTAACGCAAGGAAAATGTCCTAATTCCCTTTATGAAGCATGCATAATGCTGATACCTAAATCTAAAAGACAAAGACAATACCAAAAAAAAAAGGAAAGAAAGAAAACTGCAGATAAATATCACTCATGAGAATGATACAAAAATATTAAATAAAATATTAGAAAACAAATATAATACCATATTAAGAAAATAATATATCATGACCAAATAGATATTCATTCCAGAAATGCAAGTTTCAGTATTAAGAAATCTAATATTATCATATAGCATATTAATATATCTAAGGAGAGAACTATATAATTATTTCCATACATGCTAAAGAAGTCTTTAATAAAATTCAATACTTAGGCATTATAAAACATTCAAGAAAATAGGAACTGTAAGATACTTTCTTAGCATTATAACATAAATATGGCATAGTCTTCAACCTAGTATCTTATTTCATAGGGAAACACTAGAGGCATTTCCACTAATTTCAGTAAGAAGACAGATATGCCCACTATCCCCATTACTATTCCAAATATCAGTAGAGGTATTAGTCAATGCAATTAAACAAGAGAAACCAATTGGAGACATAAGACTAGGTAAAGATGATGCAAAATTCTGTTTGCAGATGATGCGATAGTATATTTAGAAAACCTTAGGAAAGTCAATGATAAAACTAACTCAAGCCATTAGGGGCTTCCCTGGTGGTGCAGTGGTTGAGAATCTGCCTGCTAATGCAGGGGACACGGGTTCGAGCCCTGGTCTGGGAAGATCCCACATGCCGCGGAGCAACTGGGCCCGTGAGCCACAGCTACTGAGCCTGCGCGTCTGGAGCCTGTGCTCCGCAACAGGAGAGGCCGCGATAGTGAAGAGGCCCGCGCACCGCGGTGAAGAGTGGCCCCCGCTTGCCGCAAATGGAGAAAGCCCTCGCACAGAAATGAAGACCCAACACAGCCAAAAATAAATATAAAAATAAATAAATAAGACCTGGTGCAACCAAATAAATAAATAAATAAATATTTAAAAAAAAAACAAAAAACAACTAACTCAAGCCATAAAAGAATTCAGTAAGGTGGCAGGATGTGAAGTTAACATATAAAATCAAAAGCTTTTATAATCAGGTGGAGTATATTAACACTCCTGGGGCATGTTGTAATGCAGGAAGTTAAGGAAATACTCAAAAAAGGGTGGGATGTGTCAAAAGAGCACAGGTGCAAGCCAACCTGAAAGAGCTCCCAGTGACCAAAGGTGGAACAATTTGAGCATCAAGATAAATAACAATAATACTGAATTATAACCCAAAGAATAAAATAGATCCATGAGTCTATAATGATATAAATAAATAATTGAATGAATGAACGAACGAACAAACAAATAATAAATAAATAAGGGAGAAGGGGCAGGTCTTTTTTACAGAGGAATTCCAATTAGTAAATGTAGAACTGAGGGAAATAGAAAATCACCATTAGAATACCACAGTAATAACTGTTACAGGCAAGGTATCTATTCGTGGATGCTAAAGTTAGTCCATGACAGTTTGAGGAGAAACAGGATGTTTTCATGATCTCAGCGTATCTCCTCTAAGATATTTATTAATTTCAAAGGAAAATATAGTAACCTAACAGCTGAGAAAACCAGCGAGACACACTGCCTTAACCAACTGATAAAGTTTAACATCAGCACTAATAAGACATTGACATCATACATTCCTGATATAATGGGATAAGAGGGTCACAGCAACCTTTCTATGGCATTTTTGCTCAAAAATGAATAAGCTCAGTGAGAAAACATCAGACAAACCCAGATTGTAGGGACATTCTATAAAATATATGACCAGTACTCTTCAGAAGTGTCGAGGTCTGGAAAGACTGAGAAACTATCACAAATTGGAGGATACTAAGGAGACATGACAGCTGCTGCAATGTGGGATCCTGGATTGAATTCTGGAACAGAAGGACATTAGGGGAAAAATTAGTAAAATTTGAATAAGTTTTGTAGATTAATTATAGTATTATAGTAATGTTAATTTCCTGGTTTAGGTAATTGTACTCTGGTTATGGGAGATGTTAACATTAGAGGGAACTATGTGAAGGGTATATGGGAGCTCTGTACTATTTTTGTAACTTCTCTGTAAGACTAAAATTATGTCTAAGTAAATAATTTTAAAATAAGGTGATAGCTAAATAAACGATTATAAGTTATTTATTTATTTTAAAATTAATTTTTATTGGAGTATGGTTGCTTTACAATGTTGTATTAGCCTCCACTGCACAACAAAATGAATCAGCCATACACATACAGTTATCCCTTCCCTTTTGGACTTACCTCCCATTTAGGTTACCACAGGGCACTAGGTGAGTTCCCTGTGTTATACAGCATTTTCCCATCAGTTGTCCATTTTATACATAGTACCAATAATGTATATGTGTCAATCCCAGTCTCGCAATAAGATCATCTATACCATTTTTCTAGATTCCACATATGTACGTTATTATATGATATTTGCTTTTCTCTTTCTGACTTACTTCACTCTGTATGACACTCTCTAGGTCCATCCACATCTCTACAAATGACCCACTTTCATTCCTTTTTATGGCTGAGTAGTATTCCATTGTATATACGTACCACATCTTCTTTATCCATTCCTCTGGATTATAAGTTATCATAGGATACTTGTTGCTTAATTTGAGAGAGTTAAGGATTGTTTGTTTTACGCAGACTCTTTAAGAGTAACCTGTATTGTTGATTTAAATTCAAGGAGCCCAGGAAAATAATTCAGGAAGTACCCCTTTACTCTTTATTAAATCCAGAACAAGCTGGCTTCCCTGTCAATACTTCAGACTCTTTACAAATAGAAGTTGATCTGGCCATTTACAAAGTTAAGAGACGTCTCTCTTGTTGAAGTGCAGAGTGGGTGGGGATGGTCTTTTTAAAAGGAGAACATTAAATGGTGTTAGTTCCATAGTGATGATCTTCTCAAGGTGTATGCAATGTCTTCCCAGGTATTCCGGAAGGACCTTATCAGTGCGATGAAACTTCCAGACTCTCACCATATTAATCCTGACAGCTATTACCTCTTTGCGGATACATGGAAGGAAGAATGGGAAAAGGGAGTCCAGGTACCAGCCAGTCCAGACACTGTTCCACAGCCTTCCCTCAGGTATTTTCATGCTTGTATCTTTGATTTAGGGGATGAATGCTCTTATGGTTATCTGTGTGCTGCTTGAGGAGAGACTTTGAGTGGCTAATTGAACATTTATAATGCAAAGTCACATACCATGTTCAGCAATTCACTCAGACCAATGGCAGATTATACCAGGCTAGGATAGGTCAGTAGTTGAAGTCAAGCTCATTTATTTAGGGATAATATATGTACCTATTCACAGGATAAAACTGTTTGAAGTCCAGTCTGAAATTATGATAAGGTTTTGGAGACCAAGATTTCCCAGTCTGACGCAATAATCAGTAACATTTATTAATTAGCTTTTGAAGAGAAGCAGAGCATTAATTACATAACCCCATAGTAACCCTATTAATATATAACGCCATGACAAGTTGCTTCATTTTAATAGGGGCTTCATAGTGATAGCATCTGTAAACAGAGGGCCAAAACATACAGAGTTTGTAAAATGCATAAACCCAAATGAAAGGGGATAACTGGAATAATTGGGTTGACCATAAGCACACAGCCTTCATTTGCAAAGACTTGAGAAGAAAGTTTAAGTAGAAGAGGACTTTTCTGACAGAGGAAGTAGTAAGTTTAGCTCCTCAAGAGTAATGACTGGTTTTGGAAGCCATTTTTTCTTACTGGTCTTTGTGTTCCCAGTGCTTTGCACAAAGGCCAGCATGAAATAAAATGCTTGGTATAAGTTTGAGTGAGTGAGGGAAGGAAGGAAAGGGAAGGAATAGAATCAGATAAAGGGGCTGGTGGGACCTGCTGGTTACTATGAGAAATGGTACATCTCATTGTATGGCTATCTATTTCTAGTACATATTAGGTTCTTAAAGGTTAGAGACCACATTCTTGAATTCTCGGCCCCTAGCATCAGGTTCTTAGGTCTTAGTCATATTCCAGAAATGCTTGTCAAATCACTTCTAAAAACCCAAACCCAGGCTGTCCCACCCACAGAGAGACTGTCTGTGTTCTGTTAAGGAAAACTTCACAGTCTTGCCCAATACACTTACTGACCCTCACTAGTTCATCATCATTGCCAGCATCCTCCTAGAAATCACAACAGCATCATGAATGAACATAGGAGTCAGGCATTTTCATGTCCTTACTGTCAGTATTTTTATATACTGTTGCAGTAACTGGGGAGCCTAGACTTCCACCTTAAACCAGCAGTAATGATGCATCCCTCTTCCTCCCATCTATCGTACTATCAGAGGAGACTTTCACCACTCCTTAGAGGTAATGAGGACACCTGCTTCCCCCACCCCGTGGTATCAGTGGAGGCCACATAGGGAGCAGTAGTAAGGTGCTCTTATCAATCCCAGCAAAGGAGGTATCAGTGGAGGCCTAATGGGAAGCCAGAACTCTCAGCCTCACCCAGTAGTAACAAAGAGTCCCTGCCCCGGATGTCAACACAGGCCAAATGGTGAACCAAGACATATACAATCACCTGGCAGTGATGAGGTGATATGCCCCGCAACCTGATCTCCACCCAGAGCAGTGTCAGAGGAAGCCAGTCAAAACAAAAGGTTTAAAGAAGATCCAGAGTCTCATAGCATAATCCCCAAAATGTCCAGTCTCCAGTGAAAAAAATCACTCATATCAAAAACTAGGAAGATCTCAACTTGAACAAAGATAATCAGTAGATGCCAGTACCAAGGTGACAGAGATATTAGAATTGTCTAACAAAGATTTAAAAGCAGCCATCATAAAAATGCTTCAGTGAGCAATTATGAGTACACTTAAAGCAAATGAAACAATAGTATCCCCTCTTTCATACCTGATATTGGCAATTTTTATCTCCTTTTTTACTTGCTATAGGTTGGTCATTTTTACTGACCATTTCACAAAGCCATCTTTTTGTTTCATTATCTTTTCTGTTTTTAATTTATTTCTGCTCTTATCTATTACTTCAATTATTTTAGTTGCTTTGGATTTATTTTGCTCTTCTTCTTCTAGTTTCTTGAATTGGGAGCTTAGCTTATTGATTTGAGATGTTTCTTCTTTACAATATGAGCATTTAGTGTTAAAAATTTCCCTCTCATCACTGCTTTAGCTATGTCCCACAAATTTTGGTGTGTTGTATTTTTATTTCATTCACTTTAGTGTATTTTTTCCTTTGAGACTTCTTTCACCTTCTTCTTTTTTTCCCTTGGGACTTCTTTTATTTAAAAGTGTGGTTTTTACTTTATTTGGATATTTTCTTATCTCTCTATTACTGATTTCTAGTTTTGATTCCATTGTATTAGAGAACACTCTGTATAATTCCAATTTGTTTCAATTTGTTGAGGTTTATTTTATGACCCAGGATACAGTCTATCATGGTACATGTTCCGTGAGTGCTTGAAAACAATGCCTGTGCTGCTGCTGCTGAGTGGAATACTCTGTAAATGTCAGTTCAATCCTGTTAGTTGATGGTGTTGAGTTCTTCTATATCTGGGTGATTTTCTGTCCTGTCACTTACTGACAGAGGTTGAAGTCTCCAGCTATAATCGGGGAATTGTGTTTTTCTCCTTTCAGTTCAATCAGTTTTTGTTTCAAATATTTTGCAGCCCTGTTGTTTGGTGCACATACATTTACTATTGCTATGTTTTGTTGGTGGATTGATCCTTTCTTCATTATGTAATATTCCTCCCTGTCTCTGGTAATTTTCTTTGCTGTGAAGGCTACTTAATCTGATATTAATGTTGTCACTCTTGCTTTCTTTTGAGAAATGTTTGCATTGTATATCTTTCTCCATTATTTTAGTTTTGACCTACTTATATGCTTATATTTTAAGTGTGTTTTTGGTAGATAGCATATATTTGGATCATGTTTTTTAATCCATTCTGCCAACCTCTGACTTTTAATGGGTTTAGACCATTTACACTTAATGTAATTATTGATATGTTAGGGCTTAAGTCTGCCATTTTATTTTATTATGTGTGTATGTGTGGGTTCTCTGTTTTTTATTTCTCTCTTTTCTTTTTCCTGCCTTCCTGATGGTTACCTGAACAAATTACCACAACTTACCCAGTGTGAAATAATCATTTGAAGAGCTCCATAACTATTAATGAAATTGAATTTGTAATTAAAAACTCTCCCTAAAAATACCTCCAGGCCCAGATGCTTTCACTGGAAAATTCTTCCAAACATTTAAAGAAATAAAAAGTGATGATACTGGAAGAGAAATCTGAATCAAACTAAATGTAGTTATAGAATAAATAGTTGACCATGGGAACGTGGATACACTGTTGCAGTTTGAGAGGAACTAGATATGCAGCTAGAGGAACTTAATGAAGGCAAACTTATGGACATAAAGAAAGTGATTGTGATGAAAAGAATGAAGATGCCCCAGAGAAAATGATGCCAGAAAAAAACTGCACATTAATGGAACTCTCAGAAAATTTTTCAACAGCCAAAGCACAAAAGACAAATGTTGGAAACTGATCCAAGTTCATAAAGGAGTATGACAACTTGCCAAGACATAGAAAAGGTGCTTGCTCTGTGTCACAAATTTTGTAATTAAAAGAAGGAGTCAAGCACTGTACTCTTGATAAGTTTTTACAAAGAGATAAAAGAGTTTAAATTCTCAGTGTTTCAAATTATAGTGTATTAAATACATATTGGTTTTACTATTTTTTATTTCCCTATATAGTTATAGCCAACAGTAAGAGAGTAAAATGCTTTGACAAAAATTTTAAAGGTCACTGAACAATCACAGTTTTCCCCATTGATTATTAAGGTTGCTTTTCACAGTTTCAGTTTGCACAGTCATTTTTACAGTACAGTACCACTGTGCAAAGCGAGGACTACCTGCTTTAGTGACAGCAGATCAGTGGTTTTTTTGGAAGTGGCCAGTGGAGCAGGAGGGTACAAGGAAACTTTTAGAGGTAATGGATATATTTATTATCTTGGTTGTAGTTCTGGTTGCACAAATTTATATGTGTGTCGGAACTTGTTAATTTGTACATTTTAAATATATGCAGCTTAATATGTCATTTTTACCTCAATAATGTTAATAAAAGTATCATCCATATATGTAATTATAAATATATATTTAAATATATAAACAATCATCACAAATAAAGGAGTGTATAGATGGTAATAAAATGTGGTAGTGGGCACATGAAGGCACAACAGTATGTGATTAGAAGAGAAAAGGAAGAAAGACAACAAATGTGACTATAAGCTACCCAAGAGCAGAACCCTTACTGTCAAATAGTAGGTTTTCAATATACATTTACTATTGTAAGGAGAATAGGACGAAGGAAGGAAAGAGGAAAGCGGGTGGGTGTTAGGAAAGAAAATTAGCAAACAACCAAAAGGTATTATAGTTGACCCTTGAACCACATGAGTTTGAACTGTGCAGGTCCACTTATATGTGGATTTTTTTCAATAGTAAATACTACAGTACTACACAGTCTGTGGGTGGTTGAATCCACAGATCCAGAACCACAGATATGGAGGGCCAACTGTAAATTATATGTGAATTTTTGACTGCATGAAGTGTCAGTGCCCCTGTCTTGTTCAAAGATCAACTGTACATTCCTACCAGCATTGTATGAGGATTCCATTTTCTCCGCATCCTAACCAACACTTGTTATTGTCTGTATTTTTTATTGTAGCCATCCTAGTAGGTATGAAGTATATCTCATTGTGGTTTTGATTTGCATTTGCTTGATGGCTAATGATGTTGAGCATCTTTTCTTCATGTGCTTATTAGCCAGTTGTATATTCTTTTTGGAAGAGAGCTTTTCTACTTTATTACAAAGAGAAGAAGCCTTTATGTGGTCAGAAAAATACAAGGTTGATCTTTTTTCCCTTCCTGTGAAACACTACTGTTCAAACTGCAAAGTGAATCATCTCAGTTCACCTCTTTATGTTCTATCACATTCACTTTGGAATGGCTGCCTTTGGCTGCTGAAAATCTAACCCTTTAGTGAAAAGGGTAACAAAGTCCCCTGACCAGCAGTTCTAGAATATCCCATTTTTACTTGGTGCCTCGATGCATACCTCCTATATATATCTCTTCTTTGGAGAAATTATTCACATCTTTTGCCCATTAGAAAAATTGGGCTATTTGTCTTTTTATTGTTGAATTGTAAACGTTCTTTACATAGTCTAGATACAGGGTTTTTTTAAAAATATTTATCTATTTATTTATTTATTTGGCTGCACCGGATCTTAGTTGTGGCACGCGGGATTTTCGTTGCCCCGTTCAGGATCTTTAGTTGCGGCATGTGGGATCTTTTAGTTGCGGCGTGCAGGCTCTTAGTGGCAGCATACGGGATCTAGTTCCCTGACCAGGGATCGAACCCAGGCCCCCTGCCTTGGGAGTGCAGAGTCTTAACCACTGGACCACCAGGGAGGTCCCTAGATACAGGTTTTTTATCAGATATATGATTTGCAAATCATTTCTCCCTTTCTGTGGGTTGTCTTTTCACTTCATTGATGGTGTCCTTTGAGGCACAGAAGTTTTTAATTTTGATGAAGTTCAGTTTATCTATTTTTTTTTCTTTTGGTTGCTTGTCCTTTTGGTGTCATATCTAAGAAATCATTGCCTAAACCAAGATCGTGAAGTTTTATACCTATGTTTTCTCCTAAGAATTCTGTAGTTTTATAAAACTCTTACATTTGGGTCTTTGATCCATTTAAGTTAATTTTTGTGTATGGCATGAGGTGTTAGGGGTCTAACTGCATTCTTTTGCTTGTGGATATCCATGTGTCCCAGCTCCATCTGTTGAGCAGCTCCTGTTTTGAAAGCAATGGACACTATATTATCCCAACCTTACCCACCTTGGTTCCACCAGGCTGCTATGAAAGAAAACATAGTTCTTGAATCACCAAGAAATCTCAGTCCCATCTTTTTAAATCTCCTTTCACAAATCTACTAAGGTGACTTTTCAAAAGTTTTTCCTACTTTGAACTGAGATGCTAATTTCTCTACTTCATGCTTCACTCTGTCCAAATATGTTACTTTTTCCCACTATATGGGAAAATACCATATATGTTCCTTTTTTATTGGTTAATTTTACAACTTTTTATGTTAGTGTTTCTTTTTTATATCTTTGTTGGGTTTTTTTCATAGATTACAAACTTTGTAGAAGTTAAGGAGGTGCCTGGTAAAAGTTTGGTTATTTACACTATTGAGAGAATACTTAGTTTTTGAAATTAAAAGATGTATAGCTTTATTCTTAAAAGCCACAAATAAAAGTATTTTCTTCTGACATAACTGCCAAATCTAAACAAATGTAAATGTTTCATAGCAAACCCTTGCAACGATTGTTTTCAGATTTAAAATAACGATAGTGTATTACCTTCATATAAAAATAAATGTTCACTAATAATTATTCAATTGTAAAAATTCTTCCTGCCTTCCAAATTTGAAAAATTGTCAGTGTGCATTAAAAGCATGATGACATTCCTTGATTTTGTGATAAATTTTTTTTTAATTTATTTTATTTTTGGCTGCATTGGGTCTTTGTTACTGCACACGGGTTTTCTCTAGTTGAGGCAATCAGGGGCTACTCTTCGTTGCGGTGTGCAGGCTTCTCATTGTGGTGGCTTCTCTTGTTGCGGAGCATGGGCTCTAGGCGCGTGGGCTTCAGTAGTTGTGGCGCATGAGCTTAGTAGTTGCTCGCGGGCTCTAGAGCGCAGACTCAGTAGTTGTGGCACACGGGCTTAGTTGCTCCATGGCATGTGGGATATTCCTGGACCAGGGCTCGAACCCATGTCCCTTGCATTGGCAGGCGGCTTCTTAACCACTGTGCCACCAGGGAAACCTGTGCTAAATATTTTTAATAAAGAATGTTATAGCAGTTCACAATAGCATATGAAAAGTATCAGAATGTAAAAACAAAAATCTTTTAATATATTATTTTGGGTTGACTCCTCCGTGTTAGTTTTAGTAAAATTAAAACCTCATTGGTTAGTTATTTTCTACTGATGGATATCTCTGGAGAAAATATTCTAAAATATAAATCTGTTAGAGAAATTTAAGAATGAATCTAATGTAATAAAATAGTTACTTAAGTGGAAACATACATGAAAATATTGGGAAATAATTTTTTACCATTATGTATGTATTAGTCAGGATAGGCCAACTGCTATAACAAACATCTCCGGAAGTCTCAGCAACTTAACACAGTGAAGGTTTTATTTTTTGCACATGTCTCCATCCAGTGTGGGTTTGGGATGTGGGTCATCTCTGCCCGACATAGGCATTCAGGGACTCAGGCTCTTTTTATGAGTGACTCCTCTGTCTGCCAGATCTTTTCCCACTCCCTTTTCCACCCCCAAACTTCTAAATCCAGTCTGCAGGAAAAGAAAAGGCAGCATGGAGGGTTATACAGGTAGATTTGGAGGGGGGCTAGGTTTTGAAGTGGATTATCCACACATATGCCATTAGCCAGAACTCATTCACATGGCCCACCTAACTGCAAAGGATACTGGGGAATGCAGTCTTGCTATGTGCCTAGATGGAAAAAGAAACATGGTTTGGTGAACACATTAGCATTTCTCTGTTACTCCTTGGCAGTGGTATTACGAACTCAAAGCTGCATGAGCACAAGAACCTTACTGATTTCTTTTTTAACATTTTTATTGGAGTATAATTGCTTTACACTGGTGTGTTAGTCTCTGCTGTATAAAAAAGTGAATCAGCTATACATATACATACATCCCCATATCCCCCTCCTTCTTGTGTCTCCCTCCCACCCTCCCTATCCCACCCCTCTAGGTGGTCACAAAGCCCCGAGCTGATCTCCCTGTGTGATGCAGCTGCTTCCCACTAGCTATCTGTTTTACATTTAGTAGTGTATATATGTCAATGCCACTCTCTCACTTCATCCCAGCTTACCCTTCTCCCTTCCCATGTCCTCAAGCCCATTCTCTACATCTGCGTCTTTATTCCTGTCCTGCCCCTACGTTCTTCAGAACCATTTTCCTTTTCTTAGATTCCATATATATGTGTTAGCATATGGTATTTGTTTTTCTCTTTCTGACTTACTTCACTCTGCATGACAGACGCTATGTCCATCCACCTCACTACAAATAACTCAATTTCATTTCCTTTTATGGCTGAATAATATTCCATTGTATATATGTGCCACATCTTCTTTATCCATTCATCTGTCGATGGACACTTAGGTTGCTTCCATGTCCTGGCTATTGTAAATAGTGCTGCAATGAACATTGTGGTACATGACTCTTTTTGAATTATGGTTTTCTCAGGGTATAGGCCCAGTAGTGGGATTGCTGGGTCATATGATAGTTCTATTTTTAGTTTTTTAAGGAACCTCCATACTGTTCTCCATAATGGCTGTATCCATTTACATTCCCACCAACAGTGCAAGAGGGTTCCCTTTTCTCCACACCCTCTCCAGCATTTATTGTTTCTAGATTTTTTGATGATGGCCATTCTGACTGGTGTGAGGTGATACCTCACTGGAGTTTTGATTTCATTTCTCTAATGATTAGTGATGTTGAGCATCCTTTCATGTGTTTGTTGGCAATCTATCTTCTTTAGAGAAATGGCTATTTAGGTCTTCTGCCCATTATTGGATTGGCTTGTTTGTTTTTTTTGATATTGAGCTGCATGAGCTGCTTGTATATTTTGGAGATTAATACTTTGTCAGTTGCTTCATTTGCCTATTTTCTCCCATCCTGAGGGTTGTCTTCTCGTCTTGTTTATGGTTTCCTTTGCTGTGCAAAAGCTTTGAAGTTTCATTAGGTCCCATTTGTTTATTTTTGCTTTTATTTCCATTTCTCTAGGAGGTGGGTCAAAAAGGATCTTGCTGTGATCTGTGTCATAGAGTGTTCTGCCTATGTTTTCCTCTAAGAGTTTGATAGTGTCTGGCCTTACATTTAGGTCTCTAATCCATTTTGAGTTTATTTTTGTGTATGGTGTTAGGGAGTGTTCTAATTTCATTCTTTTACATGTAGCTGTCCAGATTTCCCACCACCACTTACTGAAGAGGCTGTCTTTTCTCCATTGTATATTCTTGCCTCCTTTATCAACGATAAGGTGACTATATGTGCATGGGTTTATCTCTGGGCTTTCTGTCCTGTTCCATTGATCTGTATTTCTGTTTTTGTGCCAGTACCATACTGTCTTGATTACTGTAGCTTTGTAGTATAGTCTGAAGTCTGGGAGCCTCATTCCTCTAGCTCCGTTTTTCTTTCTCAGGATTGGTTTGGCTGTTCGGGGTCTTTTGTGTTTCCATAAAAAATTGTGAAATTTTTTGTTCTAGTTCAGTGAAAAATGCCATTGGTAGTTTGATAGGGATTGCATTGAATCTGTAGATTGCTTTGGGTGGTATAGTCATTTTCACAGTGTTGATTCTTCCAATCCAAGAACATGGTATATCTCTCCATCTGTTTGTATCATCTTTAGTTCCTTTCATCCACGTCTTATAGTTTTCTGCATACAGGTCTTTTGTCTCCTTAGGTAGGTTTATTCCTAGGTATTTTATTCTTTTTGTTGCAGCGGTAAATGGGAGTGTTTCCTTAATTTCTTTCTCAGATTTTTCATCATTAGTGTATAGGAATGCGAGAGATTTCTGTGCATTAATTTTGTATCCTGCAACTTTATCACATTCATTGATTAGCTCTAGTCGTTTTCTGGTAGAGTCTTTAGGATTCTCTGTGTATAGTATCATGTCATCTGCAAACAGTGACAGCTTTCCTTTTTCTTTGCTGATTTGGATTCCTTTTATTTCTTTTTCTTCCCTGATTGCTGTGGCTGAAACTTCCAAAACTATGTTGAAAAATAGTGGTGAGAGTGGGCACCTTGTCTTGTTCCTGATCTCAGTGGAAATGGTTTCAGTTTTACACCATTGAGAACGATGTTGGCTGTGGGTTTGTCATACATGGCCTTTATTGTGTTGAGGTAAGTTCCCTCTGCCTACTTTCTGCAGGGTTTTTATCATAAATGGGTGTTGAATTTTGTCAAAAGCTTTTTCTGCATCTGTTGAGATGATCATATGGTTTTTATCCTTCGATTTGTTAATATGGTGTATTGCATTGATTGATTTGCATATATTGAAGAATCCTTGCATTCCTGGGATAAACCCCACTTGATCACGGTATATGATCCTTTTAATGTGCTGTTGGATTCTGTTTGCTAGTATTTTGTTGAGGATTTTTGCATCTCTGTTCATTAGTGATATTGGCCTTTAGTTTTCTTTCTTTGTGACATCTTTGTCTGGTTTTGGTATCAGGGTGATGGTGGCCTCGTGTAATGAGTTTGGGAGTGTTCCTGCCTCTGCTATATTTTGGAAGAGTTTGAGAAGGATAGGTGTTAGCTCTTCTCTAAATGTTTGATAGAATTCGCCTGTGAATCCATCTGGTCCTGGGCTTTTGTTTGTTGGAAGATTTTAAATCACAGTTTCAATTTTAGTGCTTGTGATTGGTCTGTTTATATTTTCTCTTTCTTCCTGGTTCAGTCTCAGAGTAACCTTACTGATTATTGATTTATTTATTTATTTTGGTTGCGCCTGGTCTTAGTTGTGGCAGGTGGACTCCTTGGTTGCGGCATGTGGGCTCCTTAGTTGTGACAGGTGGGCTCCTTAGTTGCGGCTTGCAGGCTCCTTTAGTTGCAGGTCACTGGCTCCTTAGTTGTGGCATGTGAACTCTTAGTTGCGGCATGCATGTGGGATCTAGTTTCCTGACCATGAATCGAACCCAGGCCCCTTGCATTGGGAGCTTGGAGTCTTAACTGCTGTGCCACCAGGGAAGTCCCAGAACTTTACTGCTTTTATTCACCACTGTAACCCTGTAGTTGATGCTATGATCTGTACTGCCCAGATTCCCATTTAGTCTTAGGACCTGTCCACATGGTCAGGATAGTCTGACTTCTTACCTGGCAGCTCTGGGCTCCAAGAGTGAGTTTTCTAAGCAATAAGAAGTGGAAGGTGGCTCTCCAGCAGCAGCAATTTCATCATCTCTGCCTCCTATGACTCTTCCTCAGACACTGCTTGACCAGGTGGCTTGAGCAAGACCCCAGTCTGGTTACTGAGTCCAGAGAAACTGTGATTAAACACTGCTTCTCGTTCCCTTTCCTCAGCCCTCAGTGTTAACTTTGTAAGAATATAAATATATTTCTTTTTACAAATAAGCCAATGGAGATAGTTTATGGTTACTAACATAGTATTTATAGGCTTAAAACAAATGTACTCGTGGTGATTAAATGTAATTACTGTTATAGACTTTACAAAACCATAGTGGTTCTCAGGCAACACAAAGTAGAGAAGGAATTCCGTGTTTTTTAAAAATTATCAAAAAGGAAACTGAGAATCAGCCTAACACTTGTGTCCTCAACTCCTGCTTTTCCTTCCCACCCTACCTCTCATTTTTAGTCCACTTAATAAATGACATTTTAAAAAAAATTTTTATCTACATTAATCAGGAGGAGACAACACTAACTTTACTGCTTACACGAAACTGTCAGATCCAGAGTATGAAAATGTTGATATAAGCCAGATAAATTATTTACATATTCTTTTTTTTAAGCATAATTAGCTTCTGTGCCTCAGTTTTTGCAATTTATGAAAATCTAGATGTTTAGCTAACTTCTTTTTGGGGGCAAAGGAGGGAATAAGGGTGCCATTCTTTTTGGAAGCCATATAATTTTAAAATAATATGCAAAGTCCAATATTACGGCAAAAAAGACTGTTACTAGCTCATTTTTACTGTTGTGCTTGAACCTGGATAGAATTTTTTTTTCTAAGAAATCAATGTAAATGAAGTTTGATTATCAGATTTACAAGAAATTTAAAACTACCAAAGCTTTGAAAATACTCACAAGCATTAGATTGTATATCAAACATAAAGAGAAAGTAGAGAATGGAAAAGTCTTACTAAAAATCTAGAAGCACTAGTCAAGACAACAAAAACCTCATACTCTTCAAAGCCCAAATCCCCTGAATTTTTTATGTGTAAGCATTGAACGTCAGTCTGTTTTCCCTAGGGGATTACTTGACCCTGTAGTTGAGATCAAAGGAATATTGACACTCATTTTAGGTAACAACATTTTGTTACCAAATTTAGCTGAATTCAAAGCATTGTTGAAAATGTGCAGTTTCTTCTACAGTAAATATAAATGCATTTATGTGTGATAATCCCGCAATTATAATAATTATAATTTTGGTTAAAAAAAAAAAAAGAAGTGGAAGGTGCCAGTCTCAAGGCCTGCACTCAGAAAATGTCACAGTATTACTTCCACCATATTTTATTAGAGCAGTTGCAGAGAGCTCCCAGACTGAAGGGGAGGGAAATAGACCCTACCTCTCAACAGAAGGACTATCAAAGGATTTGTGACTGTCTTCAATCCATCACAATAGTAATATTTGTAATGTTTGTATTTGAGTTACTTGTCTTATTGCCTACAGACAGATTAATCAACCAGCTAGAGAAACTTAAATACTAGTAAAACTAAGCACTTGCTTTTTATTTATTACCTAATCCACAAGATTGTCAAAATGCTTCAGAATTTTATTTCCTAATGAACTTACAGAAGTAATTTTGGATGTATATAAATTAATTGACCTGATTCTTGGGTGCTAAAACTGAAAAGGGGTGAAAAAAGATACAACAGAGTAGGTGGAGCAAATCCTTTTAGAGTTTTTGTTCCAGCTTTCAGGTTAGGTTTTCCTCTCTGTTCCATTATCCTTTCTGCTATTCTCTTGTCCCTTAGTTTAGGGTAGTGTAGTGCATATACGTACGAGGTGATTGAGGGGAGGGGTACAGAGAATTCTGAAATGGAGCCAGCTTGCGCTGTAAGTTACAGGTGTTTAAATAAGCCTTTTCATTACCACAAGGAATTTTTTGAAGTAAGTTCAACAAATAAAGATGATGTTAACCCCATTACATGTTTTTTAGTTAGACCGTGGATGATTTTGATGCTCATCAATGATAAACAAGTTTCAGATAGTTTTTGTTTTGTTTCGTTTTGTGTTCATTTGTATATATATTTTTTTAATTTTATTTATTTATTTATTTATTTATGGCTGTGTTGGGTCTTCGTTTCTGTGCGAGGGCTTTCTCTAGCTGTGGCAAGCGGGGGCCACTCCTCATCGCGGTGCGCGGGCCTCTCACTATCGCGGCCTCTCTTGTTGCTGAGCACAGGCTCCAGACGCGCAGGCTCAGCAATTGTGGCTCACGGGGCCAGTTGCTCCGCGGCATGTGGGATCCTCCCAGACCAGGGCTCGAACCCGTGTCACCTGCATTGGCAGGCAGATTCTCAACCACTGTGCCACCAGGGAAGCCCCATTTGTATATTTAAATTAGTTTCTTTCACAGTAAGTTTCCAATGGAAGGAAAGCAATGCTTCATGTTTGGTTAAAAGGAAGCATGCATTATAAGTTATATTACACATAAGTGGTTAATGTTATATTTATCATGTATGTGTATATGATTTTTAAATTGTAGATGAATTATTGATTTACTGTAAAAACAAAAATAATCAGAATACAAATATTAACTGTATAATATATATGCTTATACAACATGTACATATATATGTACAAATAAATGGGAACATTCTGTAACTTGCTTTTCTCACTTAACAATATATTATCATATACTTCTGAGTCATTAGTGATACTGGAAGAGAGGATGGTTAGATATCCAGAGAGGCCTAGTTCTCCTTGGAATGTACATGTTGGACTAACTGGGTTATGGAGAGCAGTACTTTCTTCACTAAACTCCAGACTCAAATATGTAACTACCAATGCAATGTTTCCGCTTGGGTGTCCAATAGACATCTCAGACTTAAAGTGTCCCAAACTGAACTAGTGATGTTCTTCCCAAACTAGTTCCACCTGTAATTTTCTACATTTAACTAATAGCAGATTCATTCTTCCTGTTCAGTCTTTCAGGCCAAAATTCCTTGAGTCATCTTTGATTCTTTATTGCGTCATACCCCATATTCAGTATCAAAGGAGATCCCCTTGGTTCTACTTTTCAAAATATATCAGATTTCATATAGTAAGTCAAAGGAAGAATGGCCCCTAATGATAAATGGGAGCACAAGCCTGCCTCCCACTCCACTGCTATATTTCATCATCATGCTTCTCTCACCTCCCCCACTCTCCTTGCCCCACTCTTCACACACCTCCTTTCCCATTCCATTTTAGGCAGCAGCAGTCTACCATTTTGCTTTCAATTATGAGAATCAATAAAGAGCACTTTTATACACACATTTATCTTATTTAAAGTTTAAAGCAGTCTTTTGGTAGCTTTTGCAGTTACTATTGCTGTATAAATTGTTTTTCCAGTTACTGTTGCCCCCAAACTTAGCATCAAGCAACCATGTTTTTATACTTATAGGTTCTGTGGGTCAGGAATTCAGACAGGGCACAGTGGGGATGGCTAGTCTCTGTTCTACTATGTCTAGGGCCTCATCTAGGAAGACTTGAAGTTTGGGGGTGACTCAGCGGCTGGGGGCTGGAATCATCTAAAGGCTTTCACTAACATGTCTGCCACCTGGCCTGGGATGACATAAAGATTGCACATGGCCTCTCCATTTGGTTTGGCTTCCTCATAGCATGACAACCTCAGCATAGGCAGACTCTCTACAGGCCTCAGACACAGGGGTCCACATGCACGTGTTCCAGCAAAAAGATGAAGCTGTTTTCCCTTTTATGACCCAGCCTTGCAATTCTCATAGCGTCACTTCTGCTGTATTCTATTGGTGGAAACAGTCACATGCCCTTCCTGGTTCAAAAGGAGGGGAAATAGACTTCACCACTTGATGGGGCAGTGGGAGAGTCACATTGTAGAAGAGCGTGTGGAATTTTTAAAATACCATCTGTCACAGAGGTTGTAATTGTCTTTTGTTTCATAAATGAGGCATGGAGTCTTGTGGAGAAGCGGAGTGGCAAGATTAACAAGGGGCATCTTGGGAAACTACTCCTAGAGATATTATTATAAGGGCCTCCTGTTTAGTTAGCTTCTAAGGCACTTATTTCAAGCCTTTAAAAAATCCATGATGTTGTGGTATTTGTGCAGTTTCTATGCTATTCACAGATGATTCTGATCCACTCATTAGGAAATGAAGCATAGTCTCTACCTGTTAAATATTTAGATCAACTGAAGACACACTGAAGACTCACTGTGCATAAGACACTGGAAGAGGCTGTAGGTCGGCTTAGAGTGGTTGCAGCTTCTTTTTTTTGCCTCCTCAGTGTCACAGGAGTGTTCACATGGGCTAGAAGTAGCTGACCTACCCTGAGGAACAGGTGGATAGGCTTTCTTTCTATGAGGCTAAGCAGGTGTGGTTGTGGGTCCTTTCACCAAAATCAGTCATCCAGAAAGTTACTACAACATTCGTTTACACTCAAGCATCCAAATTGAAAACTGCACTTACTACATTACTCTAACAAAATTGCTCATATCTCTAGGCTTGTGAGCTTTTGCTGATTTGTTCAGTGGTCTGGTGACCATTCAAAGAGTGTCCCTCTACCAAGTGTATAGTGGCCAGAGAAGAAAATCACTGAGGGATGATCCTGGGATTTCCTCCAGCTATAGCAACGTTATGTGTACTTGAAGATGTTAAAGCTGCATTTTACAAAACCCCGAAGTAATATTTTTTCATTTATTCTCATAGACCTTCCCTCTATCGTTATAAGAATTTCTCCTTGTGAGTGCGTATTAACCACCTTTTACCCGTGCATTTCCTTGCCTTTGGTATTACTGTTTCGGCCTATAATTTTTTTTATTGTCATAGGCTCAGTCCTTAGATTCAGACCTTTAGTTCAAGATACATATGAAAGATGAGTGAGATAACATCATCATCATTGTTATAAATTTTGCATTGAAATATACACACAGAAAGATAACTAATGCATAACTGTATAACTCAGTTTTCATGAATTAAATACACTTGCTTAACTGACACCCAGATCAAGAAATAGAACATTACCAGCACCCCAGAAGCCCTCCTTCTGCTCCTCCCCACTGACTTCCTTCACCATAGGTGACAGTTTTGCCAGTTTTTAACCTTCATACTGAGACTGGATTGTTTTGTTCATCATTATGGTTGTGAGATTCATCCATGCTATTGCATGGAGCATTTCATTAAGTTTCACTTCTGTGTCATATTCCATTGTGTGATATACCACATTTCATTTATCCATTCTGCTTTTGATAGATATTTGGGTTGCTTTCAGTTTTCAGCTATTATGAAAAATGCTAATATGGACATTTTTATACATCTTTTAGGATACATATGTGTACTTTTTTGTTAAGTATATTCCTAGGAGTGGGTTTGCTAGGTCATAAGGTATGCACATGTTCAGCCATAATATCTGCTGCCAAATAGTTTGCCAAAATGATTGTACCAATTCACACTCCCAGCAGCAGTGGTCGATTTGCTCCATTTCCTTACAAGCACTTAGTATCTTCAATTTTTGGTCAGTCTTTTCAAGTTTAGCCATTCTGGCAGGTAATGGTGATTATGATTTCAATTTGCATTTCCGTGTTAACTCATGAGGTCGAGAACCACCATCTGGATAGCCTTATTTGTGAAGTGTCTATTCAGGTTTCTCGCCCAGTTTTTAATTGACTTCTCTGTTGTTTTCTAATTGATTTGTAAAAGTGTATTATACATTGTTGATAAACACGTTTTTCAGTCTCGGAGGTTAATGGCTTTTGTGTCTTATTTAAAATATCTTTGTATATCCCGAGGTCATAAAGATATTCCCCTTTGTTTTCTTCCAGAAGCTTAATAAATGTATTAGTTTAAATCAAGAACATTTATAGTCTACCTTGTCCCACATAGAATTTGAGGCAATTAAGATGAATAATTAAGCAAAATAGTCTTCCTTTTAGAAAAAGATAAATCTTGAAAAAAAATAGATATTCTATAATTACCTCATAAGCCATGCACCAAAAAGTGCAGCATATTTAATCTCATAGTCTCTGAAGAATTCATATGCATGTCTTGTCCTTTTCGGTTGGGTTCATTTCAGTTGGAAGCAGGCCTCTGATAGCAGTTCTCAAATTTTTAGCTTCAATTAATATTTAGAGTTCCACTTTTTTCCTCAAATACTTTGTTGTTGTTGGCTTTTTAAAACTCCATATGGTAGAAAAATTAAAATATGCAAATGTGTGTAGTTATTAACTTTATTCCACATGCATTATTTGGAATCATAAGCATTTGGAAGAATGCTTAGGAGGAAATATTCAATCTAAAATTATAGGGTGGACTATGCCTCTATATATATTTATATGTATTCTTATGAATACATTTATGTTTATGAATCCTTGTACATACATAGTAACCCTAGAAGCTCCAGAAGAAACAATTTTCATTATTTTATGATGACACATATATCTATTTCTTTCTCTCTTTTTTATTTTTAATTAATTAATTTCTTTCTTTATTTTTGGCTGCGTTGGGTCTTCATTGCTGCACGTGGGCTTTCTCTAGTTGCAGAGAGCCGGAGCGACTCTTCATTGCGGTGCGCAGGCTTCGCATTGTGGTGGCTTCACTTTGTTGCGGACCACAGGCTCTAGGCACACGGGCTTCAGTAGCTGTGGCACACGGGCTCAGTAGTTGTGGCTCACAGGCTCTAGAGGCAGGTTCAGTAAATGTGGCGCACGGGCTTAGTTGCTTCACGGCATGTGGGATCTTCCCGGACCAGGGCTTGAACCCGTGTCCCCTGCATTGGCAGGTGGATTCTTAACCACTGCGCCACCAGGGAAGTCCCTTTCTCTCTTTTTTATTATAATTTTTTAACATCTTCATTGGAGTATAATTGCTTTACAGTGGTCTGTTAGTTTCTGCTTTATAACAGAGTGAATCAGCTATACAAATACATATATCCCCATATCCTCTCTCTCTTGCGTCTCCCTCCCACCCTCCCTATCCCATCCCTCCAGATGGTCACAAAGCACCGAGCTGATCTCCCTGTGCTATGCAGCTGCTTCCCACTAGCTATCTGTTTTACATTTGGTAGTATACATAAGTCCATGCCACTCTCTCACTTTGTCCCAGCTTACCCTTCCACCTCCCCATGTCCTCAAGTCCATTCTCTACGTCTGCATCTTTATTCCGGTCCTGCCCCTAGGTTCTTCAGAACTTTTTTTTTTTTTTTTTTTTTAGATTCCATATATATGTGTTAGCATACAGTATTTGTTTTTCTCTTTCTGACTTACTTCACTCTGTATGACAGACTCTAGGTCCATCCACCTCACTACGAGTAACTCAATTTCGTTTCTTTTTATGGCTGAGTAATAGCCCATTGTATATATGTGCCACATCTTTTTCCATTCATCTCTCGATGGACACTTAGGTTGCTTCCATGTCCTGGCTATTGTAAATAATGCTGCAATGAACATTTTGGTACATGACTCTTTTTGAATTATGGTTTTCTCAGGGTATGTGCCCAGTAGTGGGATTGCTGGGTCGTATGGTAGTTCTATTTTTAGTTTTTTAAGGAACCTCCATACTGTTCTCCATAATGGCTGTATCCATTTACATTCCCACCAACAGTGCAAGAGGGTTCCCTTTTCTCCACACCCTCTCCAGCATTTATTGTTTGTAGATTTTTTGATGATGGCCATTCTGACTGGTGTGAGGTGATACCTCACTGGAGTTTTGATTTGCATTTCTCTAATGATTAGTGATGTTGAGCATTCTTTCATGTGTTTGTTGGCAATCTGTATATCTTCTTTGGAGAAATGACTGTTTAGGTCTTCTGCCCATTTTTGGATTGGCTTGTTTGTTTTTTTTTGATATTGAGCTGCATGAGCTGCTTGTATATTTTGGAGATTAATCCTTTGTCAGTTGCTTCATTTGCAAATATTTTCTCCCATTCTGAGGGTTGTCTTTTCGTCTTGTTTATGGTTTCCTTTGCTGTGCAGAAGCTTTGAAGTTTCATTAGGTCCCATTTGTTTATTTTTGCTTTTATTTCCATTTCTCTAGGAGGTGGGTCAAAAAGGATCTTGCTGTGATCTGTGTCATAGAGTGTTCTGCCTATGTTTTCCTCTAAGAGTTTGATAGTGTCTGGCCTTACATTTAGGTCTTTAATCCATTTTGAGTTTATTTTTGTGTATGGTGTTAGGGAGTGTTCTAATTTCATTCTTTTACATGTAGCTGTCCAGTTTTCCCAGCACCACTTATTGAAGAGGTTGTCTTTTCTCCACTGTATATTCTTGCCTCCTTTATCAAAGATAAGGTGACCATATGTGCATGGGTTTATCTCTGGGCTTTCTGTCCTGTTCCATTGATCTGTATTTCTGTTTTTGTGCCAGTGCCATACTGTCTTGATTACTGTAGCTTTGTAGTATAGTCTGAAGTCTGGAAGCCTGATTCCTCCAGCTCCGTTTTTCTTTCTCAAGATTGCTTTGGCTGTTCGGGGTCTTTTGTGTTTCCATACAAATTGTGAAATATTTTGTTCTAGTTCTGTGAAAAATGCCAGTGGTAGTTTGATAGGGATTGCATTGAATCTGTAGATTGCTTTGGGTGGTATAGTCATTTTCACAATGTTGATTCTTCCAATCCAAGAACATGGTATATCTCTCCATCTGTTTGTATCATCTTTAGTTCCTTTCATCCACGTCTTATAGTTTTCTGCATACAGGTCTTTTGTCTCCTTAGGTAGGTTTATTCCTAGGTATTTTATTCTTTTTGTTGCAGTGGTAAATGGGAGTGTTTCCTTAATTTCTTTCTCAGATTTTTCATCATTAGTGTATAGGAATGCGAGAGATTTCTGTGCATTAATTTTGTATCCTGCAACTTTATCACATTCATTGATTAGCTCTAGTCGTTTTCTGGTAGAGTCTTTAGGATTCTCTGTGTATAGTATCATGTCATCTGCAAACAGTGACAGCTTTCCTTTTTCTTTTCTGATTTGGATTCCTTTTATTTCTTTTTCTTCCCTGATTGCTGTGGCTGAAACTTCCAAAACTATGTTGAAAAATAGTGGTGAGAGTGGGCACCTTGTCTTGTTCCTGATCTTAGTGGAAATGGTTTCAGGTTTTCACCATTGAGAACGATGTTGGCTGTGGGTTTGTCATATATGGCCTTTATTGTGTTGAGGTAAGTTCCCTCTATGCCTACTTTTTGGAGGGTTTTTATCATAAATGGGTGTTGAATTTTGTCGAAAGCTTTTTCTGCATCTGTTGAGATGATCATATGGTTTTTATCCTTCGATTTGTTAATATGGTGTATCACATTGATTGATTTGCGTATATTGAAGAATCCTTGCATTCCTGGGATAAACCCCACTTGATCATGGTATATGACCCTTTTAATGTGCTGTTGGATTCTGTTTGCTAGTATTTTGTTGAGGATTTTTGCATCTCTGTTCATTAGTGATATTGACCTTTAGTTTTCTTTCTTTGTGACATCTTTGTCTGGTTTTGGTATCAGGGTGATGGTGGCCTCATGTAATGAGTTTGGGAGTGTTCCTGCCTCTGCTATATTTTGGAAGAGTTTGAGAAGGATAGGTGTTAGCTCTTCTCTAAATGTTTGACAGAATTCGCCTGTGATGCCATCTCGTCCTGGGCTTTTGTTTGTTGGAAGAGTGTTAATCACAGTTTCAATTTCAGTGCTTGTGATTGGTCTGTTCATATTTTCTCTTTCTTCCTGGTTCAGTCTCAGAAGGTTGTGCTTTTCTAAGAATGTGTCCATTTCTTCCAGGTTGTCCATTTTATTGGCATATACTTGCTTGTAGTAATCTCTCATGATCCTTTGTATTTCTGCAGTGTCAGTTGCTACTTCTCCTTTTTCATTTCTAATTCTACTGATTTGAGTCCTCTCCCTTTTTTCTTGATGAGTCTGGCTAATGGTTTATCAGTTTTGTTTATCTTCTCAAAGAACCAGCTTTTAGTTTTATTGATCTTAGCTATTGTTTCCTTCATTTCTTTTTCATTTATTTCTGATCTGATCTTTATGATGTCTTTCCTTCTGCTAACTTTGGGGGTTTTTTGTTCTTCTTTCTCTAATTGCTTTAGGTGTAAGGTTAGGTTGTTTATTTGAGATGTTTCTTGTTTCTTGAGGTAGGATTGTATTGCTGTAAACTTCCATCTTAGAACTGCTTTTGCTGCATTCCATAGGTTTTGGGTTGTCGTGTTTTCATTGTCATTTGTTTCTAGGTATTCTTTGATTACCCCCTTTC
Organism: Eschrichtius robustus; assembly: GCF_028021215.1. Lineage (NCBI taxonomy): Eukaryota > Metazoa > Chordata > Mammalia > Artiodactyla > Eschrichtiidae > Eschrichtius > Eschrichtius robustus. The sequence goes on from NC_090845.1 coordinate 43,981,348, forward strand.
TCTCTTTTTTAGATGGCCTACCCTGTTGTTTAAAATTTCCAGGGACTGATAATTCAGATTTCCTCTTGGTTACATTTTCTGATGCTTCATGTAGTATCTAGAACATTCATTGTAGAACGAGTCATTGGTATGAGAAATTTCTGTTTCTTCCCTTGCTTGGTTTCCTTGCCTTGGGCTCTTAAGTGTCAGGAGGGGTTTGGGGAAATAATGGGTTTGCTCAGGCCTGGTAGATAATTTGGTGGAAGAACGGGAATCTTTCATCCCATCGTGTTATCCTGACTCAGACTTATAGTCACTATCATTTATGGTTGGGAAATGCCTTAAGTTTGTATAAATCCATGGCCTCTTGGCTTTAACTCATCTACATAAATAGTAAAAATAATAAGAGATATAAAAATAACACTGGCATTATTGATCATCTGTTTTTTACTATACACTTTACTAAGCACTTTATGTATTTTATTTCATATAATCGTCATAACCCTGTAAGTTTGATACTATTATATCATAATTTATGATTATCGTCCTTACTTTTTAGCTAAGAAAACTGAACTTTGTAGAAATTAAGTAATTGCCCAAGATCACCATGCGAGTGAGTGGCAGTAAAAAACAGGTTTGTGTGAGTCTATAGCCTATGCTCTTTACCACCATCCAGTATGGCCTCCATGGCAGAAAATCATGAGTTTAGCTAAAATATATCTTTGGTATGTAATCTGGCTGTGCCTTTGTACAGGTATAACCCCTCCTGCTGGTTCCCCTTCTAAATAAATATGGTGGCCATGGCACCAAGAACGCACAATGCAACATTTTATTAGAAGGAATGGTAGTAGGGGCCTAGGAGCCAAAAGGGTAAATGAAACATTTTATTAGCAGTCAGAGTGTTCACAGCAAATAACAAAGCTGGATTTGTAGAACCATTTGCTTTCTAGAAAGGGATCTGTCATGCCTCTCAGTTGGCAGAGCAGGGGATTTCCCCAGGGTGGTAAGGGAGGACATTCAGCTCCACTGTATGGCCTGAGTGCTGTTGGGCCCATCCAGTCAGTGCCTGGAATCTGTCATTTGTTGATTGTTATCAGTGCCTTTCTTTTGCTTTTCTAGGATTGTAGCTGACAAGGTAAAGGAGGTCCTATTTATCCGACCCCGGAAGTACATCCACTGCTCCAGCCCAGAGACCGCAGAGCCTGGCTACATCAACATCATGGAGCTGGCGGCATCTGTGTGCCGCTATGACCTAGATGACATGGACATCTTCTGGCTCCAGGAACTCAATGAAAACCTCACAGAAATGGGTAAGTTGTTTCCTCACAAGTAACTTGTTCCTTGACTTGATTTGTGATTTTTTTAAAAAGTTGTCAGGACCATTTTAACTTGCTTTCATTTTGTGGCTTCCTTTCTTTTCTGGGCTCTTCATTTATTTTTCTCTTTAATCTTAATCTTAATGAGGCATTTCCTGAAATGCATAAATATATTGAAGTAGAGCAGTAATATTTAAATCTGACCTTGTCTTTCCTTGTTCATGGTGAATATCACAGATCAGGGACGGCATGTAGGTTTCACGAGGCCGTTTCCCAGTTGTGAGTGTGAGATTGGTCATGGCTGATTGGACTTCTGGTTGAGAAGGATTCTGAGACTGGTTCCTCGTTCGGCCCTGAAAAGTACCATGATCAGTGAGCAGGGCCAAGGGTAGTGGCACCTTGACATCTCCACCTGATGGAGAGAAACTGCAACTTCAGCATTAGGCAGCAGCACTGCAACTGACAGGTTGATGTGACCAGGATGCCTTAATGCAGGACTTGTATTTTGCTGCCTGGAAGAAGAATGGCAGGCCTAGGGCAAAACATCCCCAAAGCAGTTCTTAGCTACCTCCAGTGAGTTCTAGAGTTGTCATGCTACTCTCAAAAAATAGAATAAAATGAAGCAAAAACAAGCAAATAAAAAACCTCGTAGTAAACACAGTAGTAATTTTAAAGTAAACGTGTGCCGTACGGTACCATACCGGCAATGCTCGGAAATCCTAGGCTGAAAGGAAACTCACCTTATACTTACACACAGTTCCTTTTGACCTGTCTTCAGCCTAAACAGTGTTTAGGTCCAAGTGGTCCTGTGAAACTGGGTGGTTTTTAACTCTCTGTATGAGATATGGTAAAGGATACATTTGATTTTGTTTTTGTTTGAATCACATTTGTTCATTGTTAGTACAACAAGGATCAGTGGTTTTCCTTTTCTTCCCTTTTTTTCTTTCTTTCTTTCTTTTGAGGTTGGTATCTGAATGCATGTGAATACAAAATTAAAATTATACTAAATCCAGTTTGGCATGATGGTGATAGTTATTCTGCCAGTAACCAATACTAACTCCTTGCTTTTTAAAACATTTTGTTTTATGTCTTCTCTTGTTCTGCCTTCTAAGAGGAAAGAGAGGGGTCAAAAAAATTTAGGGTGGGAACCACAAAGAGAAGGGAATAAAAGACTGACAGAAAGGGAAAATGAGAGTATGAGGGCATAATCAAGTGGATCGATGGCTCAATGTACAGTTGCGTTTATGAACCATACAGCATCCATATACACTATAGTGACTACAGTGCTGCCTTCAACATGACACTGCCTTATAACCAAGTCCCTTTGGTATTTTGCAGTTAATTCCCTTTGGATGAGTTTTTTTAAAATAAGCTTTCAAAAAATTTTTTGAAATAGTTTTAGCTTTCAAGAAAAGTTGCATTTTTAATACTGTTACCATATACGCCTCACGCAGTTTGTTTCGCCTCATGTTAACATCTCACTTTACCATGATACATTTGTCAAAGCTAAGAAACCAGCACAGGTACAGTACTATTAGCTAAGTTCCAGACTTTATTGGAATTTCACCAGTTTTTCCACTAATGACCTTTTTCTGTTCCAGGATCCCATCCAGGATACCACATTGCATTTAGGCTTGGATGAGTTTTAAAAAGAGGATTGCCTTATCTCCAGCATTCCTTTTGAGTGAATGATACTGTAGTAAGGTTCTAAGAGCTTAAAATAAACTTTCAAAAACAATATTAACTTAAGCATGTTTTTTATTCAGATTAAGGAATTCTAAAAGTTGAGTGCTTACTGCATACCAGTCACTATACTAAGCAATGTATGAACATGATCTCATCTCTGCCTCACAAGAAATCAATGAGTTTGGTATTATTATCCTTATTTTTATAGATAAGGAAGCTAAGCCCTAAAGAGGGTAAATAACTTGTCAAAGCTTATATAACCAATGTGAGGTCAAATTGGAATTTGAATCCAAGTGCTCTTGTAACCAGACACTATACTCCTTCACTCCAGGAAAAAAAAAAGTGTAATTTGTCTTGGCTGGAAAAATTAAACATACTACCTGAGTAGTTTTCGGTTTCATAAGTAGCTACAACATTGAAAAGGTAGTTTATGCGGAATTCCAAAGTTCCTTAGGATCTTATATTGCAGATGAAGTGGTGTATTTGGATAAATTTGTTTTGGATCACTTTGAGAAGTACTCCTGAGTTTATAAGCTGTTAGAATAAATATATGTGTGCTCTCACAAAATCATCAGTCCCCCTAAGAAGAAAAATGTTTAGTTATTACCAATAGCCATCATATGAATCTTTTAGTTGAGTTATTATGTATAGAAGGCTAAGAAAAATTAAAAGTATAGAAGGAAAAGGAATCAAGAGGCAAAAAAGGTAATTTCAGAATTTGCAGTTAGACCTTTATGAATGCTAATGTTTATTTTATATTATAGTTTGTCATTAGAAAATATTATTGGATTTTCTAAAAGTCAGGTTTGAAAAACAAATAACAAATATTTCATATGTATAATCACATATACAGTACCTAGAATTTTCCTTTATGGCTTAATACCTTTTTGTATGAAAATTTCCTTGTTGTAACCATTAGATGTGCTCATTGGAACTAATTTGCTAAGAATGAATTGTTATTTATATCCAAATAGTTATATGATTCTAATTATTTTATTATACTATAAAGTGTTCAATATTACAAAGTCCAATGAAAGTCCTCCCTCAGTGGGAATAAGAGAAAACAGATTCAGGGGAGTTCCCTGGTTGCCTAGTGGTTAGGATTCCGGGCTTTCCAGGTTCAATCCCTGGTCAGGGAACTGAGATCCTACAAGCCGCATGGCACAGCCACAAAAAGAGAGAGAGAGAGAGAGAAAACAGATCTAGGAGGAGACTGGCTAGGATTTGGACAGAAAATTGAAAGGGTCAGTATATATAACTTACAAAGAATATGGTGAAATGTATTTCTCCTTTCATGTGTCAAACACTAATATGTGATGATAGGTAAATTTTAGAATAGCTCTAGTAAAAGATTCTTTAAAATCTGGTAGTTTTAGATCAGGGAAGAGATGGTTTTATCCTTTAGAATCTCCCCACCCCTGCACCGGGCTCACAGTAGGTGATTTGGGAATGACAGCTGACTGATGGGTTGATTGATTGTTTGTATTTCTGTGCAGGTTGTGGGCCAGTTGATGAGAATCTTATGGAAAAGACAGTAGAAGTCCTGGAACGCCATTGCCATGAAAATATGAACCATGCTATTGAGACAGAGGAAGGGCTAGGCATAGAGTATGATGAAGATGTGATCTGTGATGTGTGCCGGTCTCCAGACAGTGAAGAAGGGAATGATATGGTGTTCTGTGATAAGTGTAACATCTGTGTGCATCAGGTTAGTGAGAGTGGAGACCGCCACCTCCCCACGGTCAGCCTTTCTGAAGTTCAGTGATCATCTCCAGCACCCATATCTGGGTAGCAGCTTGCATTTAAGGGTGAAAATAAAGATTTGGCCTGGCTGTTCTCCAGTAATTCCTTTAGAAATAATACTCCTTATGATCCCCAAGGTGACTTATTAACTTTACTCCAGGGGGCTAAACCCAGGTCTTTATTGTGTATCTTCATGCCCATGCCATTGAGATTGCCTTGTTCGATACTTTTACAGTCCCCTGGGGAGTCTCCTTGCTGCCTGCCTGGGAGTCTCTCCTCTGCCTTGGAGTCCCTGTTATATCATCAGGTTACACCCATGGTCAGTAACCTTGGGGAGTTTACACTTCCTACAGCTGGAAGTCGGGACTCCTCATCCTGGCACCCAGAGCTCTCCCCTGTCTCCCAAATATACCACTCCCAGGAAACTAGGTCTACTCCACTTTTAAACATCATAGAATTTTAGGATTGTAAAAAACCGTCCCACTCCTTAATTTTACAGATAATACCAGGAGAGGTGAAGTGACTTTACCCAACCTCTTACAGCTAGTTGTCACTCTTTCTCTACCACACTACTTTTTTTAATTAATAGTAATGATGATGGTGATATCCACATTCTTTTCAGCTCTTTCCCTTTTTTCCCCCACAAGCCCTATGCTCTAGCAAAATAAGGTGACTCAGTGGGGCAGTGATGAATATTCCTGATGCTGTCCTGTCTCCATGTTTCAGCCACACCAATTTAAAATGCCTTCTCCCACCTCCGGCTAACAAAACTTTACATACCTTTCAAGACCTAGTTTGAATCCTTTCTTGAACTCCCTTACCCTAAGTGGTTTTTCACTCTTCTGAACCTGTTGTGTATTTCATTCATTTCATTAATTTATCTAGCAAATAGGTATGCAACACCATCCATGTGCCAGGACTGTGCTGCATGCTGAAGATACAGTGATGAAGAGGCAGACATGGTCTTTGCCCCCAGGGAGATCAGAATCTGGTGTAGGGTCTACAAGGAAACTGCCCATTTAGCATAGTATGCCAAGTGTTTTTGTAGATTGAAGTCCATGCTGCTGTGGAAGTGCATGGGAGGGATGGGGGTGGGGGATAACATCCAGAAGGTGGCATCCAAGCTGAATCTTAATGGCCAAAGGGAAATGCCAGAAAAAAACAGCAGCGTGTGTTCAGGCAGAGAGGAGAACATGTTCAGGTGGGGTAGTGAGAGTAGGCAAAGTATGTTAGAGGCAACTCTGAGCTGTTCAGAACTGTGGAGAGTGGTGGGGTCGAGTAGGGAATGCATGGAGAGTGAGGGTAGAGAGGGATACAAGAGACACATGTGAAGGGCCTTCTCTGACAAACTAAGGAACTTCGGTTTTGTCCTGTCAACCCTGAAGGATATGATTTGTAATTTAGAAGGATCATCCTGACTACAAAATTATTAAAATGATTAGATAACACAGGAGATAGAGAGAAACCAGGACTTAAGACTTTATTTTAGTTCCATGGGCCACCTAACCTAACCCTCTGTATTAAAAGGTACTCAGAATATTCTGTGATCAATTGGGTCTCTTTCTTCCTTTTACTTGTATCCTTTTAGAGTGAATTTTGAAAATTTATCTTCACTCTACCAGTTATTGGCATTTATGTCTCACCTTTAGTGAGAGAGAAAATCTTTACTACTTAAGTACAAACTTAAATATCTGACAGTACAGGTCCACAGTCCCTTCTATGCATTTCCAAAATTTTAAAGCTCTGAAAACTACAAGTTTTTACTTAAGTTTGGCACCAAAACTGATTTGAGGGCAGTAGCAGAACTCACCCCATATGAGGCTATTTGTAGTCTTTATTTCATTTTGTGAAAATACTCATATATTTTGTTAGAGAAATGTTAATGTATTTGATTATATGGCACTGCCCTGGTCCCATTAGGGGGTTAGGTAATATGCCATGTCTATACTGTACCACTTTTCTAAGATATGCACAATTCTGAATTTCCTGATGTTTCTTACCCTAGTTTTCAGATAAATGATGGTGGATCTTTAGTAGAATTGAAGGTAATAGTACTGAGGTCATCTGTATATATTTTCTGTATTTGTCCTTCACAGTTGGGACAAAATATTAATGAATTACTTCCAGGTTCTTTAACTAACAAAATGAAATGTAGCATAATAATTCTCCTTAAAGGTATTTTGCTTTGAAAACATATCCAGTAATGACTATAAATGGTGCCCTTTCCTCACGTAGAAAGAAATGACAATAACACCTGACCAGGCCTTGCAGAATATAAGCTGGTATGTATTAAAGCTGGATGTTGATGCCACATAAAGTTTCATGTAAAAGAGAATTCTTCCGAAGTGAGTAGGTTCACTTGAATTCTAAAGAGATACTTAGGTTAGAGCTCCCTCTGTTGACTGAAAAGTGACTTAAATGATTTGGAAGATTTGGTTTACTCAACAGAATTGGGGACATGTTGACAATTAAATTCATTAAATATAATTTTTCTTCTTTACTGCCACCATATTATATCAACTGTTTGTTCCTCTGTGACTATAATACACTTATGGTCAGTACTTTAGAAGAGAGGTTTATTTTACATCAGTAGATGTTGGATTTTAACAATTAATTTAAATTTTTTTCATTAAAAAGTGTGAAAATTGGGACCATTCCAAGGCCCTTAATGTATTCCATTTTCTGCTTCTTAGCCCAAGCATTGAACACTCAAACTGAGGCCTAAATTCATTTGCCTGAAGGTACATGCTCATAGTTTTTATACCTGTCATATATATAATGTTTAGCACTAAATTTATTAACCCCTTGAAATTATATGTAAAACATATGTTCGTGCATGTGTGCAGTTTTTTAAAAAAATACAGTCCAACCTTCGTCATTTTGTGGTCTAGAAAAAGTTGAGAGCCACTACAATGAAATACAAGCTTCTATGATCCTATGACCAGGAATAAGTCTACACAAGAGCTCAGTAAATGATTTTCTACCCAATAAAATGGCCAGGTGATAAAGGGTATTCCTAGAACCAGCTTCTGGTTTTTCTTCTGCTGGTCTGAAAGAGGCTCTGTTTTAGGGAGAAAGCTTGCTTTCATTTCCTTGCAGACTTTCTGGATCTCAGAGAAAGAAAAAGCTTTGAAGGTTAGGGACCTTATAAAATGATGCCCTGCTTTTGTGACAGCAGCCTAGTTGGAATCCAGCTTCAGTTGTTGAGTGAAATTTATTTGTTCTACCAAACCACCTACTCAAGCTCAGCGTAGAGAACCTTCCAGATAAATTGATGGTAAAGGACCTACCCCCAGTGACCTTACAGTATCACTGAGGAGATGAAACATAACACGATGTCGACTAAGTACCTGGAGAGGGAAACGACGTTGAGTGGAGGGTGGGAGTCAGGAAGTGGAGCAGACACAGGGGCTACGGTGATCTGAGAATTGAGGTGAAGAACAGCAGGCTTTTTCTTTGAAGGGCCAGATAGTAAATATTTTAGACTTTGAGGACCACATATAGTCCCTGTTACATATTCTTCTTTCTTTTAACATCCCTTTAAAAATATGGAAACCATTCTTAGCTTGTTGGCCTTACAAAACAGGCCTCAAGAAGTAGGCCTCTGGTTTTAGATGGGGTTGAGGGTGGGAGCAGAAGGGGTTTTTAGAGGGTTTATTGCTGTGCAATGGTATGAAGTCTTTGTTTTAGTAAGAAGAATATGACAGCCAAAATAGAAGAAGGATTGAAGGTATGAAGGGAGAGGAAGAGAATTTAGAAATAAATCAATCCAGGCATGACGTGAATGAGGACTTGGATGGAGCAGTTGTGGTGGGGATGGAGAGGAAGGTCAGAGTCTAGTGACCACTCCGTGGGGATTAGCAGCAAGCCCAAGGGACAGTAGATGAAGGAAAGTGGATAATAAGAGTCAAGGAATTTGGATCTGGAAGCTGCGAAGCATGGTGGTGATATGGATAGAGAGAGTTTGCAAAGGGGGCCAGTTGCGGGGGTAACATGATGGTGACTGTTGGAACTGGAATCTGAGCTGTGGGTGAACGTTCTGGGGCAGGCACAGACTTTGAAGCTGCGGTGGTGAATCAGTCAGTAGTGAAGGTATGCTAGGCCACATGGGGAGCCAGGTGGCCCCCAGCTATAGTCTCTAATGGTGAGAGTAGAGCAGTAAGGGGGGAAGGATGGGCGAAATTAGAGTTAGTGAAACGGAAATCTAAACTATTTTACAAACTAATCTCCCTCCTCCCACCTCCAATAGTAATTCATTTATTTATTTGTCCGACTTCATTCTGTAAGGAATTTGAAGTAGCTTCAAGGACTCATTATGGACTATTGTGATTTAGTCTAATATTCTGTTCAATTCAGGATCCATTCATAAGTCCCTTTTTCTTCAACTCAAGCAAGTAACTGCTACAATTTCCTGAGAGTGCTTTTCATGCAGCAGGCACTGTTAGGCTCTTTAACATTAGCTCATTTGCTCCTCAGAAGTTTCATTCTGCTTATTTCTTAACACTTTTTTCTTGATCACAGCAGTGCATGACATGTAGAAGTTGTTCAGTGAGTACATGACTGACTAATTATAATACATAATCATTGAGAAAGCTTTAGAAAACGGAGGCAAAAAAGAAAAAAATATGTAATCACAAAACTCAGGTAACAGTTGGGCTAACCTTTACGTGTATTTCCTTCTAGTCTTATTCTATCGTCCTTAAAGTTGATTCTCATAGACAGACATGCTGACCTTAAAACAGATGCTAGAAGTTGCTTTTTTTTTTTTTTTGAGTGTTTTAAAATTACTAAATCCTGGATATGAGCTCGTTTGGCCTTATTTGCCTCTTTCTCCTAAAAGTGGAGGGTACTCTGACTGTGTACCGGAGCAGACATTGACCCCGTGAGAAGACGCTAACCATCACCCCCTCTCCTCCTCGTGCCTCCAGGCCTGCTACGGCATCCTCAAGGTCCCAGAAGGCAGCTGGCTGTGTCGCTCCTGTGTCCTGGGCATTCATCCACAATGTCTGTTATGTCCAAAGAAAGGTGGAGCCATGAAGACCACCAGGACGGGGACTAAATGGGCTCATGTCAGCTGTGCCCTGTGGATTCCAGAGGTAAGAATTCATCCAGGTCTGTGAGGCCATTTGCTCTCCCACAACGTTCAGACTCAGGCTTCATGGAGATGCCTCGTGCCTGCCCAGGCTTCTGAGGTGACAATGGTTCCACTTGACCTCCCTCACATCCTTCTTTTGCAAGTGGGCATGTGAGCCCATGCTAATTAATTTATAGGTGGTACTACCAGTGGTATTGGATAAATTTGGATGAGAGGAGAGGGTAGGAGCAGCAGATTTTTTAAAGGTAAAACCTACCTTAAAAATACCAAATCTTAAGTGTAGAGTTTCATAAGTTTTTACACGTGTATGTATCTGTCACCACAACCCAGACCAAGACATCAGACATCCCAGAAGTAGACATAGAGCATCCCAGAAGGATCCCTCACACCCACTTTCCAGTCCTTATCTGGGTCCCTATTACCCAAGAGTAACTACCATTTTGATTTCTATCAGTATAGTTTCGTTTTGTCTAAAAATGGAATCATACAGTATGCACTCTTTTCTGTCTGGCTAGCAGTCTATATTATAGTGTGTGTCAACATTCATGCCTTTCTATTGCTGAGTAGTATTCCATTTTTTAAGAGTTTCTTTATTCAGAATGCCACCCCTCACTATTTAATCTGGTCCTTCAGTTGCTGTTATTTCCTGAGGGCTTCCAGACATTACTTCTAACTTTTTATGGCTGCCCTTTTTATTTTTATTTATTTATTTATTTATTTATTTTTAATTTATTTTATTTATTTTTGGCTGTGTTGGGTCTTTATTGTTGCGCGTGGGCTTTCTCTAGCTGCAGAGAGCGGGGGGCTACTCTTCGTTGCAATGCGTAGGCTTCCCGTTGTGGTGGCTTCTCTTGTTGTGGAGCACGGGCTCTAGGCGCGTGGGCTTCAGTAGTTGTGGCTCGCGGGCTCTAGAGCACAGGCTCAATAGTCGGGGCCCACGGGCTTAGTTGCTCCACGGCATGTGGGATCTTCCCGGACCAGGGCTCGAACCTGAGTCTCCTGCATTGGCAGGCGGATTCTTAACCACTGCACCACCAGGGAAGCCCTATGCCTGCCCTTTTTTAAAAAAAACAAAATCTGTTTGGACATCTCATTCACATTCTCTCTCCCCAACCCCTATCCAAGCCAGCAAATTTCTTAGCACTTTAACTGCAGAACAAGAGAGACTGCAGAATTCAGTTTATGGGGAGCTGATGATACTGTATCAGAAATTCATTCTCCTTTAAAACTTACCTGGCTTTATTCTTGTTAACGTCCAATCTGTCTAGCAGTCGAGCTCACAAAGTTAAACTGAAAGTTCTAGGTACATACTATGGTATTCTTATGGATATAGAAGTCAGTTTGTTTTTTTAATTTGAGTAGTGGTTTCTTTTTCTTACTAAGAACATCCAGCTAATAGACATGTGAAATGAACTCTGAGGTTTCTGGCCTGAGAGTCACTAATTTCTAGCAGCAAATTCCCCAGCTAATAAAGCAGGCTCTTTCAAAATATTAAAAGTCTGGAACATGACTCAGGAAGAGTTCTTTAAAAGTAAAAGAAGCTTTCTCACCTATTGACATTTTCTTATGGTTTCTAGTACCTGATTTCTAGTACTTTTGGGGCTGTTCTAGATGTCTCTGATCTTTATCCTGTTGGTTTCTCGATGTGGGTGGAACTTGTACTAGTTTAACTGTCCTTACTCAACAGTCCTTCACTTTTCAAAGTCGTTTCTCTCTTAGAAACTCATGTATGTATTTTTAAAGAAAAGAAAAAGAAAACACTTTTTACCAGAAGTTGCTTGACCCCTTATTTTCACACGGAAAAACGTTCTGTGTTTTTAAAAAGCATCTCTTTCAGCACTCTCTCAAAGACTAATTTCACTTTAAAGCTACTTTGACTGAGAGAATAGAGTAAGCTGGTGACAGTTAACGTGATTTTAAAGACTGGTTTTAAAATGTTATCCTCATCTTTTCTACTTATGTGCTGCAATCTCTTCATTACACAGATTGCTGCTACTTTCCAACGATACTATGTCACTGCCGCTGTTTTTCGTCATTCATTATTAAATGAAAAAAACACAAGGCAGGTGGCACCATCTCAAACACGCGAGAGGTGCTAGATTTTGTGAATCTTAATTCCTTTCCTTAGTAGCTTTCTTTGGTTCCTAAGTAAAGTGTAGATAGCTTTGATTCATTAAGGTGACCATGCCTAGTCTCTACTCCTGCCCTCTCATCCTATATAGGAATCATTTATATTACTGGAAATGATTGAAGCCCTGAGCAGTGACTAGAGATGGGTTTTATTTATTCTAAGTTCCATAGTAACCTTAGGAGACATGGCTCACCTCATTGTTTTGATGTTCTGAGCTTCTTGTAACATCATTTATGGTTTGTGAAAGGTACTTCTGGAATGCCTTGGTGCCTTCTGCCTTATGGTGGTGTTTTATTTGTAGGTCAGCATTGCTTGTCCTGAGAGGATGGAACCAATCACGAAGGTCTCCCATATTCCGCCCAGTCGGTGGGCCTTAGTCTGCAACCTGTGCAAGTTGAAGACAGGGGCTTGTATTCAGGTAAGTCCCAATGAGAAGTGGTGGAGTGGGCTAACACCAAATTGGCCAGACTCACCCTCCCAGTGAGAGCATCCTGCTAATTGAAAGGTTACTCAACAGGCTTCCCACTCACTCCTAGAGCTCTGCTACTGTACAGACCATTTCTGGAACCCCTTTTTTGGATGTTGCCTCTGGACCCTTCAGCTTATTCTTTTCAATAGCCATAGTGGTGGTTAATTTCCATCCTTCTCTCTCAGATCTGATGAATTAGGTGAGTTCTGAAGCTAGATGATCCTGGGTGGAAACAAGCCATAACTTCTAAACAACCAGGCCCATGTTCTTGTGTGGCTCACCCATTGTAGATGGATGACTTGGGTTCCAGGATGATTTGACAGATGACCCTGTTGCTGGACTAAGTGCAACTCATTTGACAGGGAAAGATGCATCTGAATGGATAAATTCTGGTTGATAGGTTTGAAAGTCATTCTCATAGGCATATTTGTTGCATATGGTAGTGCAAGTAGAGTTTTCTGAGACATCTGAGGCATAGAAATTCAGCTGCTTGAAGTAGAAGTCGTAGCTGGTGCACCCAAAAGCAACATTGGAGGTGGGGAGGATGGGGCTGGGAGAGGCCAGTCACCGCCAGAAAAGGCAGAAAGGTTGACCCTTCATAATCTAGTTTTCCAGAATGGCATCTCACCTTTTATTCCAAATGTAATAAGGTGGATTTCCTGGTGAGAGGGGCGGAAGGGCTGGCCTTCCACTTCCCAGACCTCTTGCATAGTATACAGTCTGGTTGGAGTTAGGTTTGCATGTTCACCTTCACAGAAAGGGGGCCATATGATGTCATAGCTTAGGGACAGTGGCTCTAGGTGTTTCGTGAGGTTCCTTGCTATCTGGCTCATCTTGCAGATTTCTTGCTCTAGACCTGGGATCAGCCACTCCTCCAAGTAACCCTGGTTCTTTTACTGGGAAATGGTATTTAAAGAATACAATCTGGGGCTTCCCTGGTGGCGCAGTGGTTGAGAATCTGCCTGCCAATGCAGGGGACACGGGTTCGAACCCTGGTCTGGGAAGATCCCACATGCCGCGGAGCAACTAGGCCCGTGAGCCACAATTACTGAGCCTGCGCGTCTGGAGCCCGTGCTCCGCAACAAGAGAGGCCGCGGTATTGAGAGGCCCCGCGCACCGCGATGAAGAGTGGCCCCCGCTCGCCACAACTAGAGAAAGCCCTCGCACAGAAATGAAGACCCAACACAGCCATAAATAAATAAAATAAATAAAATAGTGTTTAAAAAAAAAAAAAAAAAGAATACAATCTGGACCCCAAAAACACTTTTAGTTTTTAAACTCGTTTTTACATTTGACAGAATCGGATACTTTGTCTTGCTTTTTAAAAAAATTGTTTTCCTGCTGATTTTATTTATTTGAACTGTAGCACTTTAGCAATTATAAGGGGGAACATTTTTAAGGAAAACTATTCCCATGGGGTCTACTGCCTTAACAAATTGCCTGTTTATGCTCTTCTAAGTTCTCTCCTGATTGCGCCCCGCATGTGAGCCCCTTGAGGGCCAAGGTTATGTATCATTCTTCCCCTAGCACAAAAGAGTGCCTGCCCCTTGTCAGTGCTCAATTAGTGTTTATTGAATAAATATATCTGTATTTAATTGTATCATAGATTAGTTTGTAATATGCATTCTCCCCACTAAAAAATAAAATATTTCCCATCTTTTCATAATTATCATTTAGTCATTTTATAATAGCACAATGAATTTCTGTCTGTTAATTTACTTATTTTCCTTACTGTGGTACCTGCATTTTCCCCCATTTTTGCTGTTTTAAAGGATGATTTTTTTTACAACAGTTAGTAATTGGCAGCATGACTGTGGTGAGAGAAAAAACGCCCCATATTGCCACATTCTGTCCTCTATTGTAGTTATTTATCTATGAGTCTTAGCTTCCCTAGTAGGCTGCAAGCTCAAACTGTTTCATCCTTAGATCCTCCAAACCCCCGACATGGCCGATGGACAACAAATATTAGATTGATAGATGGATAGTGGATGAACAGATGGATGGAAGAAACATTCTGGAGTGGGTTTTTTTATTGCAGGGCAGTGGTTTTGTTTTTATTACTTAGAGTTTAGATTCTGCATTTTGTAAAGGTCTTTCCAAATTAAGACTCTTAAAAAAATTTTTTTTTACTGAGTAAATTAGAGATTTAATGAAGCTCCAGTGAAGTCTTAGTTTCTCTCAATCTTAACAGATCCAACACCTTTTTATAACAAATATTTTGTAATGCATCTATACTACCTTTACTTTAGTAATACCTCTACTTAGTAAACTATGAGTTTACTAAATGAAAATCGTGGCTTAAAATATGGTTGTTAAAATACAGGTATATAATTGCTAATTCTTAGTTTTCTTGCTGAGGTAATAAAAGGAAATACATTAATGATTTTACTTGTTTCAGCATTCCCTATCCAGTTCCTCTGTTGCATGTAGGTTCATGAACCAGCAATAAGTTCTAAGCAAAGGATAATCAGGCTTCAAAATTCTGACTGTGGTGTTTCCAGCAAGTAGTGTTAAGCAATGAGAAAATTCAGTAACACTTTTCATCACTCTGATGGCTTTGTTCGGGTGGGCTTCTCTGAATGGCCCAACCTAGAAATGGTTCTTTTTCTGGCCATCTCCGTTTTCTGCATAATGACCCTCCTTGGGAATTTAGCCATCATTATCTTGTCATGCCTTGATGCCAGACTCCACACCCCCATGTATTTCTTTCTGTCTAATCTCTCTTTTTTGGACCTTTGCTATACTACTTCCCCTGTCCCCCAAATGCTAGTCAACATCCAAAGCCACTGGAGAAATATCAGCTACCTAGGATGCATAGCTTAACTTTTCATATTCCTTAGTTTAGGATCCACTGAATGTGTACTTCTTTCAGTAATGGCCTTTGATTGTTATGTAGCTGTCTGCCAGCCTCTCCATTACACAGTTATCATGCACTCTTAGCTATGCCAACAACTGGCAGCAGTGGCTTGGGTGACAGGTTTCAGCAACTCTTTGGTGCAAATAGTGTTGACTTTCTTGTTACCTCACTGTGGTCCATATCAGGTGGAGAATTTCTTCTGTGAGGTACCTGCCATGGTTCAATTATCATGTGTTGATACATGGATCAATGAAGTGGAGATGTATGCTGCTGTGGTGGTCATAAAAGTCTCTTAAAATTTTGATTATAAGGAATTTCACTTATTCAACAAATATTTGAGTGCCTAATTGTGTGCCAGGCACTGTTCTAGGCACTTCGGATTTATCAGTGGACCAACAAAGAACTTTGCACCATGGAACTTACATTTTGGTTTGGGAGAAATCGGTGATAAGCAATAGATACTAAATATCGCATTAGAAGGTGGTAAGTGCTATGGAAAGGAAAAATGTGGAGTATGGTAAGAAGATGGGGATTGTGGGGCAGGAGGCATACATTGCAAGTTTAAATAGAGTGGTAAGAGTAGGACTCACCGTAGCTGTGGCATCTGAGCAAAGACTCGAAGGTGAGAGAAGACAATGCAGATATTTGGGGTAAAAATGTTCCAGGCAGAGGGATCAGCCAGTGCAAAGGCCCAGAGATAGGAGTGTGTTTGGCTTGTCCGAGAGATAGGAAAGAGGCCAATGAGAATGGAATGGAGTGTGTGGGAAGAGAAGATCAGAGAGATTACACAGGGACCTGATTGGTTAGGGCAGGGGTTGGCAATTTTTTCTATACAGGGCCAGATAGTAAATATTTTAGGCTTTGGAGGCCATATGGTCTCTGTCACGACTACTCAGTTCTGCCTTTGTAGCACAAAGGCGGCCATAGACGATACTTAAAGCTTTACTGGAATATAGCCATGCTCATATGCTTATTTATGGACTCAATTTATTTTATATGTCATAAAATATTGTTTTTCTTTTGATTGTTTTCCACCATTTAAAAAACGTAAAAACCATTTTTAGCTCCCATTCTTAACTCATGGGCCACATAAAAACAGGTATCTGGCTGCATTTGGTCTGTGGGCCATAGTTTGCAAGCCCATGGTGAAGGGTTTCCAGGGCCCTTATAAGATCTTTTGTTTTGGCACTTCCCTGGTGGTCCAGTGGTTAAGACTCCACGCTTCCAATGCAGAGGGCACTGGTTCGATCCCTGGTCAGAGAACTAAGAGCCCAGATGCCACATGGCGTGGCCAAAAGATTTAAAAAAAAAAAAAGATCTTTTGTTTTTGCTTAGAGTTTAAAGGGGGAGCCATTAGCAGGTTTTGAGCAGATAAGTAAAATGATTTGATTTATATTTTTAAGGGATCACTCTATGGAATCATGTCTAAGATTTGCTTCAAAATAATCTGGAGGGCAGGGTACTATGGGGGTTAAAGATGAATCAAGATGGGTCATACATTAATAATTATTGAGTCTGTATAATGGGTATATAGGGTTTAATATAGTATTCTCTATGCTATTATGTAGGTTTTTCCATAGTAGAAGGTTAAAAACAAAAATAGGCACTCTGGCTGCTTATTTGGAGCAGACCGTGAGGAGGGAAGGTTAGGAACGAGAAAAGCAATTAGGAGGCTATTACGGTAATCCTTGAGAGATGGCAGTGGTGGCTTTGTCTGGAGTGGTAACCCTGGAGGTGGTGAAAAGTGATTGGGTTCTGGAAGAATATTGAAAGTAGAGCCAAGAGGATTAACTGTGGATCAGGTATGAGGTGTGAGAGAAAGACAGGAGTTGGGGATGCTTCCAGGTTTTGGCCTGAACAGGGAGAAGGGTAAAGTTGCCATAAACTGAATGGAAAAATCTACAAGTAGAAGAGATGTGGGCGGAAAGATCATCATGAGTTCAGTTTTAGACATTTAAGTTTGAGATGTCTACCAGATATCCTAGTGGAAATATTAAACCGACAGTTGTCTATGCGAGTTTGGAGTTTGGGAGGAAGTTTTGGACTGAAGACATAAATTTGGGAGTCACTGTCATGTAGGTATCTTTAGCCTGCACTGGGTAAGATCACTGAGTGAGGGAGTGTAGATAGAGAGGAAAACAGTACCAAGCACTGGGCCTTGCAGCATTCCAGTGTTAAGTAGTCAGGAGTGTAGGGAGAGATAGCAGAGGAGACTGAGAAGTCACCAGGGAGACAGGAGGAAAACCAAGAGAGCATAGTAGCCTAGAAATCAAGGAAAGAAAGCGTTTCAAGGAGAGGGGAAAGATCAGTGATGTAAACATACTGCTGGAGTAAGATGAGGACTACAAATTGACCCCTGAATTTAGCAATGTGATTACTGGTAATCTGGATGAGCCGTTTAGGTGGAGTGATGATGGCAAAAGCTACATTGCCAAGGGTCAGGGCAAAGAAATGGAGTAGGAACAGTCCAGAAAAGTGAGGGAAAGAAGTCCGCTCTTTAAGATGGAAGAAATAACAAGTATGTACAGTCAGCCCTCTGTATCCGCAGGTTCTACATCTGAAGATTCAACCAATTGCAGATTGAAAATATTTGGAAAAAAATTCCAGAAAGTTCCAAAAAGCAAAACTTGAATTTGCCTTGCACAGGCAACTATTACATAGCATTTGTGTTGTATTAGGTTTTATAAATAACCTAGAGATGATTTAAAGTACGGGAGGATGTGCACGTAGGTTACATGCAAATACTATGCCATTTTATATAAGGGATTTGAGCATCTGTGGATTTTGGTATCCACAGGAAGTCTGGAGCCAGTCCCCCGAGGATACTGAGAGTCTATTGTATGTATACTTGTTAACATATAGAACATAACAGTATGCATGCAAAGAGAGTGACCCATGGAGAGGAAAAACTGCTGGAGCGAGGTTTTTCAGTAGGTGAGAGAGGGTGGGGTAAAGAGGGTGAGAGAAGGGCAGCTTCAGGTAAGAGCACAGATTGTTCTTCCCCGGTAACAGGCTTGAAGGCAGTGTGTAGGTGCAGTATTAGATAGGTGTGCTGCTGGGAATCTGCAGAGCACTCTTTTTTTTTTTTTTTTTAACAGATTCCTGGTGCCTCCTACTCTGCCATCTTCCCAGAATCCTCGCTCTTATTGTTTTGTTTTATTTTTTTTTATTTTTAAAAATTTATTTATTTTATTTTATTTTTTTAATTTTTGGCTGCGTTGGGTCTTTGTTGCTGCACGTGGGCTTTTCTCTAGTTGTGGCGAGCAAGGGCTACTCTTTGTTGCGGTGCGCGGGCTTCTCATTGCGGTGGCTTCTCTTGTTGCGGAGCACAGGCTCTAGGCCCGTGGGCTCCAGTAATTGTGGCCCATGGGCTCAGTAGTTGTGGCTCGTGGGCTCTAGAGCGCAGGCTCAGTAGTTGTGGCGCACGGGCTTAGTTGCTCCGCGGCATGTGAGATCTTCCTGGACCAGGGCTCGAACCCACGTCCCCTGCATTGGCAGGTGGATTCTTAACCACTGTGCCACCAGGGAAGCCCTATTTATTTATTTATTTAGGCCGCGCCACGTCTTAGTTGCAGCACATGGGATCTTCATTGCGGCATGTGGACTTCTTAATTGTGGCATGTGAACTCTTAGTTGCGGCATGCGGACTTCTTAGTTGCGGCATGTGAACTCTTAGTTGTGGCATGCATGCGAGATCTAGTTCTCCAACCAGGGATCGAACCCGGGCCCCCTGCATTGGGAGCGTGGAGTCTTACCCACTAGACCACCAGGAAGTCCCCAGAGTGCTCTTTTTGATTGTTGTAATTTCCCTCAGTGAGATAGGAAACAGGATCATCAGCTGACAGTGAGGATGTGGGTGAAGTCTCAAGGTTTGGGGAGAGAAGAGGTGTGAAATAGTTTTTTGGTTTGGGGAAGTGCACTGTGAGTGCCAGGCTGCATTAAAGATCTTCCCCCCAAGTGAGGGGGGGTGAACTTCAGGTGACCTTGTGAAGTGTGGCTGTATTTTTCTCCACCTATGTTCTGTCTATACTAATATACTATATTTGTTTACTGTTTTTGATCCCCATATAGGGAACAAGATTCTAAATTACTAATTGGTTTGAAATTAACTTAGTGGTGGTTTAAAAGGGAAAAAGGGTTTTGGTCTCTTTTTCCACAGGAAAACTAGGTGTCAACCATGGAAAACAAAGCCCACTCTATTAGTATAAGCAGAACATAGGTGGGGGTCAAGTTTTATTAGCATCTTTGTTTTTCAGAGGTTTATTTAAGGGTATTTGTGATTAGTAACACACCTCAGGTGTTTTGCTTTATAAACTCTTTATGGAAATTTCTTAACTGTGAATTGTGTTCATTCTTCCTATCTCCCAGCAGTGGGGAATACCCACATCTCTCCTCTTCCTTTGATTTGGGAACATTCATTCGGCAAGGATAGAATCTAACACTGGTGGTTTTGGGGTCTAGACTAGCCAATATCTACAGCCTCCATATCTGGGAGCTAGAACCTTTCTCCTGAGGATGAAGGTTTCTGATAATCGTGGAACAGGTCCTAAAGACTGGGTTCAAAACAGATGCCCCAGGGCTTCCCTGGTGGCGCAGTGGTTGAGAGTCTGCCTGTCAATGCAGGGGACACGGGTTCGAGCCCTGGGCTGGGAGGATCCCACATGCCGCGGCGCAACTAGGCTCGTGAGCCACAATTACTGAGCCTGCGCGTCTGGAGCCTGTGCTCCGCAACAAGAGAGGCCGCGATAGTGAGAGGCCCGCGCACCGCGATGAAGAGTGGCCCCCGCTTGCCGCAACTGGAGAAAGCCCTCGCACAGAAACGAAGACCCAACAGAGCCATAAATAGATAAATAAATAAATAATTAATTTAAAAAAAAAAAAAACGGATGCCCCAGACAGCTCTGAATTTTGCTTAAACCCTGGACACAGTCCCTCTGCCGCCTTTCCAGAATTCCTGTAGGGTCCTTATATATCTTATGTTCAAGCCCCATTCAACCTAGATCCAGATGTTTTAGGCCTTCCCTGAGAAAAAAGAAAGAACAGTGGTTAAAAATACAGCCTTTGGAGCCAGATTCCAGGGGTCCAAATCCTGGTTCCATCTCTTGTTTGTTATGTAATCTTGAGGAAGTTACCTGCCAAATCTGTTCCTCAGTTTCCACATCTATAAATGGAGATGATAAAATAGTACCTACTTAATAATGTGGTGAAGAGCTTAACACAGTGCCTAAGAGATACTAAATACTCAGTAAATATTAGTGGTACTAGTATTTGTACTTGTTGTTATTGTTCATATTATTCCCTGGAGTCAGTCTGACTTTGTTGATGGAAAGCCCTAGCATTCATCCAGTCAAACTGAATAGAATCATTAAACATTTGGTGCTGGAGTAGGTGCCCCTTTCGACAGTAGAGGAATGTGGTCATGTCTGGAGTTACATGCAAGTTTAGTGAAGTCAGAATAAATTGGTGGGCCACCATGAGTTTACTGTTAGGCTAATATGAGCTTGACTATGAAGGAAGTGAACTTTTTTAAAACAAATGAAAATCTCTGACAAGTGGGGAAATGCAAGTACGTCTACTCAGTGACTATTAAAGGTGGTACTAGTAGAGATGGAAATTAAATGTTAAGATTAAAGGGCATCAAAAAAAATTAAGAGGGAAAGCACCTTAATATTTTTCTCATATATTCCAAATTTTATTTGTGAGTACAAATTGTTCCTATTCTAAGATATTTCTGGTCCTTGCCTTCAGGTGTTTATAGTCTATTAAGGGAGACCAGATATAAACATGAGAAAAGTTAAATAACACTCAAGTGACATCTCCCCTCAGACCTTGCAGACCCTTTAGGGATGAGAGATCAGAAGGGCTGGTGGCCACCGTTGGTGCTAGAGTTTAAGTACATAATGGCTAAATAGGTTTTGTGGGCTGACTTTGAATCATTTATGACATGGTTTCAGTGACCAAGTTTTGAGAAAATTGCTCTGATATCACCCATTTGTCTGTTCACAGATTATTGGGGATTAAGGGCAACCAAATGGGCACTGTCCTGCAGCAGGATTAGAACTGCTGAGGACATATGCACCAGGCCCTTGGTGTTCAACGCAGGTGTCATCTGCTTTTGAGGAGGACACTCTATTTTGTTTTGGGGGGGGGTGACAAAATATTTCCTTAAAGAGGCAAGAAACAATTTAATTCCTAAATCAGTCTCTGGTGTTCTTTTTTCAAAGATTTTTATTCCAACCATCCTATCTGATCCAGTTCTCATCCCACAGAAACTCCAACTCCCCTTACAAATGTGAATATATAAGGGTAGCATTTTCCCTCTAATGAAAGTATTTCAAAAACTCATTTATCTTCTATAATTTCTGAAGAATAGGTAGAAAATTATTTCTTTTTCCCCCTTTAAAAGTAAATAAACCATAGTGAGATACTACTTCATACCCACTAGGGTGGTAATAATCAAAAAGGCAGACAATAACAATTATTGGCAAGAAGGTGTAGAAATTAGAACTCTTATGCATTGCTGGTGGGAATGCAAAATGCACAGCCACTGTGGAAAACAGTTTGGCAATTCTTCCAAAAGTTAGACATAGAGTTACTGTATGTCTTAGTAATTCCACTTCTAAGTATATACCTACAAGTTAGAGGTCCCCAAGACCACTCTCAGGTTCAATAATTCACTAGAAGGACTCACAGAACTCAAAACACCATTATACTCATGGTCATAGTTTATTACAGTGCAAGAATACAGATTAAAATCAGCAAAGGGAAGAGGCACATAGGGCAGGGTCCAGGAGAGACCAGGCATGGAGCTTCCAGTTTCCTCTCTAAGTGGAATCTTGTGGACAGTGCTTATTTCTTTCAGCATTGGTGTATGATAATATACACAGAGTACTGCCAACCAGCAAAGCCACCCAAGTCTTGGTGTAGAGATTTTATTAGGAGTTGGTCACATAGACGGGGCTGACCACCTGCATGGCTGGCCTTAGTCTCCAGTCCCTCCAGAGGTCAGGCTGATACCACGTGGCTCAGAGCTTCCACCATAAATCACATTGTTAGCATAGACTATCTGACATGGCCCAAGGCCCCCAGGTAAATAAAGACACTCTTATCAGGCAGGACATTCCATGGGTTTAGAGGTTACCTCTTAGGAGCTAGAGGCAAAGGGCCAAGCCTTTCTTCGGCAAGGTTAATCTTTTATTGCACATTACCAAAGAGAAATGAAAACATATGTCCGCACAAAAACTTGTACACAAATATTCATAGCAGCATTATTTCATAATAGCTAAGAAGTAAAAATAGCCCAAATGTCCATCAGCTGAAGAATGGATAAACAAATATGGTATATCCAATATAATAGAATATTATTTGGCCATATTTTAAGAAGAATGAAATTCTGATACATGCTACAACATGGATGAACCTTGAAAACGTGCTACGTGAACGAAGCCAGATATAAACTGTCACATATGATTCCACTTATATGAAATGTCCAGAATAGGCATTTCTATAGAGACACAAAGTAGATTAGTGGTTGCTTGGGGCTGGGATTGGGAACAGGGAGTGGCAAATAGGCATGAGATTTCTTTTTGGGGGTGATAAAAATGTACTGGAATTATGTAGTAGTGATGGTTGCACAACTCTGTTAATACGCTAAAAACATTGAAATGTATACTTAAAATTGGTGAGTTTTGTGGTATGTAAATTATATCTCAATAAAGCTGTTCTTTTAAAATGGGCAAAATAAAACCTCCCCTATCACCTTAAGTGATTACAGTAGAAATGAGATATATACAAAAGCATTTTGTTTAATAGAATGTGCCAAATATATGTTTTTGGAAAAAAAATTAAAAGTTATTTGGTTAGCATTTCTCCTTTACCACCAAGGTATATGGACTTCTAGCTATAAATATCATAGAATAACCTTTTTTTGAAACTAGATGGAATTTATGGTAGAGTTTCCTAAGGACATTCCATTTTTCATCTAAGTATCCAATTCTTATTCGTGTATTGTCTTTTTATTTTGAGTAATTTATATTTATGCCTCTACATTCTATAAATTTGACCTGAGAGAGATGATCTGTTTTTAGCTTCCCATTAGTAGTAGTTTTATGTCACACACTGATCTCCTTGAATAGAAAACAATCCTTTTGCATTCTCTTCCCATATTTTTGTCAATTATTAAACAGCAGAAGAGCACTATGCCCAACACTTTTAATCTTTTGCTAAAGAGTGCCTTTTGCTACTTGTGTTTTAAATGACCAGCTAGTTTCTTATTCAAGGGATAACCAAAGGTACCCAGATAAAAGTATAGTTTGGGGCTTTCATCATCCTCATTTTCATGAGGCTTTTCAAATACATAGAATTTTTAAGAATACAAACTTCGATGTAATGTAACAGACTCTTCCAGTTGATCTAAGTTGGGGTGGGCTGTTTTAGGAATACAGTAAGTGGCTAGAGTACCACTTAACTGAAAAGTGGAAGGAGTTGAGGGCAGGGAGCAGTGTAGGTAGAATATCAGGTACTTTACAGGAAGTACAAGCAATAATACATGTGAGGTTGGATAAGATGATCTTTGAATTGTTTTCCATCCCTGGAATTCTTTATCCTGTGAAATTAGATTAAATGGAATCTGCCCCCATTAAAGCTTTGATGGTTGCCAGCATTCTCTTAAGTGTTGAATTTCTCAGTCTATAAGGAGACCTATCAGGTTTTGCATTTTTTTAGTCTTTATTCATATCCAAGGTCATCCTCTGTGTTTAGTTATCAAAAACCCAACATATAGGTAATTGAGCAGTCTGCCCTCCAGATGCAAGCTTCCAAAAGATTTGAGACTTGGCTTTAACCATGGGAATTCCCACTATATCTTTTGAAACAAATCCTCCATTGCTTTCCCTCCTTCCTTTGCATAAAAATATAAACACACACATGCATTTTAAATCTTTGGAAGGAAAACTGTAACATAACCATAACAAATGGTAATTGAGACTAACTGAAGCACAAGAGTCCAGCAATCATGGGCCAGGTTCTCTCTGCCTCCCTGTGAGTCCTCAGTGCATGCCCCATAGTGATACTTAACAAATGTGTTGCATCTATGAATGGCAGAATATTATAAACTTAATTCCAGATTGTCTGTAACCATACTGTCCAACAGAACTTTCTATGATGTGATGGAAATCTGTGCTGTCCAGTATGGTTGAAATGTGGCTAGTGTGACTGAGGAATTTAATTTTTAATTGTATGTAATTTTAACTTTAATAGCTGCTTGTGGTCAGTTGGCTACCCTGGCTACCATGTTGGACAGCACAGCTCTATAAGACCAATTTCAAGAAGTTAGGTTACTTAGATATTGGAGTTCCTGTGGCCTTTTTTAGAACCAATAGCTGCTCTGGCTATAATATTGATTTTGTTTTTCTTTCAATTGTTCAGAAGCATTTCTTGAGTACTTCCTTGTTCAATAGTTGATGGCAATGCAAAGATGAATGACACAGCTTCTGTCGTTAAGAGCCATGGCCAGGGATTTTACATTTATTATGCTATAGGTACAGTGTGAAAAGGACCATTGTAGAAGCATATAATAAAGTGATATCGGGGTCACAGAAGAAGTACAGCATGACTCTTTACAGGGGCCAAAGAAGAATTCTCGGAAAAACTTAATGCTTGAGCTAAAATTTAAAGGCGAGTTTGAAAAAACATTTTTTTGCCTCTGTTTTTACTGTTCTCTATAAGAGCAGATTTCCTGGGTTACTTGTAAAGTGTCCATCATGGTCAGTTTAAGACCAACTTTCTCCCTGTCTTTCCTTTGCTTCCTATGAGCTGTCAGTTTAGGCCCAGGCGTATAGGGCTTCCCCTTTCCCCCCACAGCCCTGCTGCCTTAACACATCTTTTCTTCCCACAGTGCTCAGTGAAAACCTGCATCACTGCCTTCCACGTCACCTGCGCCTTCGAGCACAACCTAGAAATGAAGACCATCCTAGATGAGGGGGATGAAGTAAAGTTCAAGTCATACTGCCTCAAGCACAGCCAAAACAGGCAGAAGCTCGGGGAGGCCGAGTACCCCCTACACAGGGCTTCAGAGCAGGGCCAGACCAAAAGCGAGAAGACCAGCGTGCGGGCACAGAAGCTTCGGGAGCTGGAGGAGGAGTTCTATTCCCTGGTCCGTGTGGAAGATGTGGCCGCAGAGCTGGGGCTGCCCACACTAGCTGTGGACTTTATCTATAACTACTGGAAACTAAAGCGGAAAAGTAACTTCAATAAGCCATTATTTCCTCCGAAAGAGGATGAAGAAAATGGCCTGGTGCAGCCAAAAGAGGAGAGTATTCACACTCGCATGAGAATGTTTATGCACCTACGGCAAGACCTAGAGAGGGTAAGGTGACCAACTTTGACTAGTGTGTAGGTCTTGGTCTGCACAGAAATGGAGGCCCCACTTCCAGTTTTTAAAAGAACACAGCTCATTTACATTTAGAGTGTAAGCTTCTGTGTCCTTGCTTATCTTCTGATTTCATCGTGGCCCCAAACATTGGGCTTAGTTGAAATTCTGGTAGACACATCAGAGAATGGAAGCGTCCTCACTTAGATGCTCTGTGAACCTTAAATTTGAAATAAGTTTTCATTTGGTTTACTTTTTATTCACTGTTGAACCTAAATTGGCTCAGCTATATTTTACTGACACACTTATGAGACTACAGGCTGAAGAAAGAATGAATTTTATTTAGGAAAGCACCAGATCAGAGTTTCTTAAACTCGGCACTATTGACATTTGGGGCTGGATAGTTCTTTGTTGTAGGGGACTGTCCTTTGTCGTGGGGAACACTGTAAGATGTCTAGCAGCAGCCCTGGCTCTACTCACTGGATGCTAGTAGCAAACCCCCACATGCCCAGTTGTGAGAACCAAAAATGTACCCAAATTACCAAATGCCCTCTGGGGGGTCAAAATTGCCCCTGGTTGAGAGCCTCTGTGCCAGATAATTCAATTTAGCTGTATATAGATATATATATATATATAGATATATATATAGATATATATATATATAGATATATATATAGATATATAGATATATAGATATATATATATAAAATCAGGTATCTACTAAGTTAGGTACTGTAGGGGTTCAAAGATAAGTTAGGCCCTGTGTTTACCCTAGAGAATCTTATAATCAAGTATAATTATAGAGGTGGCTTGTTTTTTTCTCTGCTACCAGAATTTGGAGGGGAACTAATAGATTTGGCTCACTTTTTAAAATTTAACTCTCACACACATATAGCACTTACTATGTGGCACCACTGTTCTAAGCATTTTATAACTATTAACTCATATAATCCTAACATGCCTATGAAGAAGGTACAATTATTATCCCTATTTACAGATGAATAAACTGGGGCACAGAAAGGTTGAGTAATTTGTCCAGATGAAGGAGCATGGGAGGGCGAGGATTTCACCCTTGTGGCTATGGAGACTTGGCTGAGCTGAAAGTGTGAGCAAAAAAGCCACTTCCGGTCTTCCCAGCAGACCTTTATCCTGATGATCCAGCGCTCATTAGAAAACTGTACTGGATCCAGCATTGCCACCATTTACTCAGGGATCTAAAGGGAAAGCTAAAATGTTAAGTCATCATTCAGTTTTCCCAGCCTGGCTGTGCAGATAAATATCAACCCCATGATACCACAGGGAGAGTAGACTTCAGGAGGTGGCTTTGGAGCATTTTGCTTGTGCTACTGACTGATATGGGAACCATGATCCCACGACTGACCATGCTATGTGACTTCCTGTGGAGTGGCTCTCGTTATACAGCTTTTAGGTTCTGTCTTCTCTCCTCACCTGCCCACCACCCCCCAACCCCACCTGACTTTAGTTGTCTTAATTTTAGCTAAACAATTTCAATTGTCAGGTTTGTGTAACATGACAAAAATCTCTTATTTGCTGGGGGTTGGGCTTTCAGGTCCGAAACCTGTGCTACATGATAACCAGGCGAGAGAAGCTGAAACTGTCACAAATCAAAATACAGGAACAGATCTTCAGTTTGCAAGTCCAGCTTGCTAACCAGGAAGTTGCTGCAGGTAACCTGTATAAATTTTATATCAATTGTTTAACTTAAAAATCTTTTAAATTCATTTCTTCTAGTCCAGCCCTGATATAACATGGCCCGTTTCACTGTTGACTCATGAGGCAAGAAATCCCAGGGTGGGGTTGATGGAGTGGCAGGCCTAGGACAGATAACCTAGGTCCCAGACAGATATTTGAGGCTATTAGTTGGAGCCGTGAAATTATTCTAAAATCACTGGATTCATTTAGAAATCAGTACGATAGGATCTAATCCTAGTTTCCAGAAAACATTTAATTCCAGGGTTACTTAACAATAGTCTGTTATAACAGATCCTTAGCCAGAAG
The DNA here is from genome assembly GCF_028021215.1 of Eschrichtius robustus. Taxonomy (NCBI): domain Eukaryota; kingdom Metazoa; phylum Chordata; class Mammalia; order Artiodactyla; family Eschrichtiidae; genus Eschrichtius; species Eschrichtius robustus. The sequence continues at coordinate 44,009,012 of NC_090845.1, forward strand.
TTAGGAGATCTGGGCTCTTGTCTCTTCATTTATTCACTGATATTTTTTGAGCACCTCCTATGGACTAAGAGCTGAGCTAGAAGACAGAGCAGTCAGCAAGACAGAATTCCTTCAGAGAATTCTGCCCACTTGGTGAGAGAAACAAGTGAGCATAATTACAGTGCCCTAAGCATGGGAGCTTGGCTGGAATAATGACAGTCATATTCAGAGACATTTGTAACCTCCCTGTGCCTCATTTAACACAGAGGTCAGTGGCAGAGCCTGGGCAACCAGGGGTCACTGGGCAGGGTGTGCAGAAGCCAGCTTCTGCCAAGGGCCAGCTATAGAGCAAGAGAGGCACCCAGAAATAAGGTGTCAGGTAGGTATCAAAGGCTCGTGGTCAGTTGTGAGTATCACGGGTCACAGCAGAATGGTGTAGCAGGAGACAGCAGGGCTGCTCAGCCACAAGAGCACCACGATGGACAAGACAAGAAGAACCAAAGGACAGCAGGAAGAGCCTCCATGATGCCAAGGAAATTGGCCCCTAGACCATGTGGCTTCTGATTAGTGGGACCCAGCCCCATAACCACTTGTGGCAGCAACAGGTGGCAGGCCCTGGTAGAGATGGGGGCTGTGAGTGTTCAGTATGGACCCTTAGGGAACAAATGCTGCCCGTTGGGATTTTTTTTTACTTTCTGAGAAATAATAGTTCATTACTAGTGTATAGAAATGCAACAGATTTCTGTATATTAATCTTGTATCCTGCAGCTTTGCTGGATTTTTTAATTCTAATAGTTTTTGGGTGAAGACTTCAGGGTTTTCTATATAAAGAATTATGTCATCTGCAAATAGTGACAGTTTTATCTCTTCCATTCTAATTTGGATGCTTTTTATTTCTTTTTCTTGTCTTATTGCTGTGGCTAGGACTTCCAGTACTATGTTAAATAGAAGTGGCGAGATTGGGCATCCTTGTCTTGTTCCTGAAATTAGAGGAAAGGCTTTCAGCTTTTCACCATTGAGTATGATGTTGGCTGTGGGTTTGTCATAAATGGTCTTCATTATGTTGAGCTATGTTCCCTCTGTACCAACTTTGATGAGAGTTTTTATCATGAATGGATGTTGAATTTTGTCAAATGCTTTTTCTGCATCTATTGAGATGATCATGTGCTTTCTATCATTCCTTTTGTTAATATGATGTATCACATTGATTGATTTGCAAACGTTGAGCCATCCTTATGTCCCCGGAATAAATCCAACTTTATCATGGTGTATGATCCTTTTTATACATGGTTGGATTCAGTTTGCTAATATTTTGTTGAGGATTTTTGCATCTGTATTCATCAAAGGTATTGGCATGTAATTTTCTTTTTTTGTAGTGTCTTTGGTTTTGGTATCAGGGTAGTGGTGGCCTCGCAGAATGAATTTGGGAGTGTTCCATCCTCTTCGATTATTTGGACTAGTTTGAGAAAGATAGGTCTCAGTTCTCCTTTATGTGTTTGGTAGAATTCCCCTGTGAAGCCATCTGGTCCAGGACTTTTGTTTGCTGGGAGTTTTTTTAAATTATAAATTCAATTTCACTACTAGTGATCAGTCTGATCAAATTGTCTGTTTCTTCTCAATTCAGTCTTGGCAGGTCGTGTGTTTCTTGAAATTTGTCCATTTCTTCTAGGTTGTCCAATTTGTTGGCATGTAACCATTCATAGTATTCTCTTATGATTTTTTTGTATCTCTGTAGTATCTGTTGTTATTTCCTCCCTTTCCTTTCCTATTTTGTTTATTTGGGTCCTTTCTCTTTTCTTCTTGGTGAGTCTGGCTAAAGGTTTATCAATTTTATCTTTTCAAAAAAACAGCTCTTGGTTTCATTGATCTTTTCTATTGGGTTTTTTTTAAATCTCTATTTTATTTATTTCTTCTCTGATCTTTATTCCCTTCCTTCTGCTGACTTTGGGCTTTGTTTGTTCTTTTTCTGATACCTTCAGGTGGTAGGTTAGGTTGTTTACTTGAGATTTTTTCTTGTTTCTTGAGGAAGGCCTGTATCACTCTAAACTTCCCTCTTAGAGCTGCTTTTGTTGCATCCCATAGATTTTAGAAAGTTGTGTTTGCATTTTCATTTGTCTCAAGGTATTTTCTGATCTCCTCTTTGATTTCATCATGGACCCATTGGTTTTTTAGTAGCATGTTGTTTAGTCTCTACGTGTTTATTTTCACATTTTTCTTTCTGTAATTGATTTCTCATTTCATACCATTGTGGTTGGAAAAAATGCTTGATATAATTTCTCTCCTCTTAAATTTGTTAAGACTTGTTTTGTGGCTTAGCATGTGATCTATCCTGGAGAACGTCCCATGTGCACTTGAAAAGAATGTGTATTCTGCTGGTTTTGGATGTAATATCCTATAGATATCTATTAAGTCCAACTGGTCTATTGTGTCATTTAAGACCACTGTTGCCTATTGACTTTCTACCTGGGTGATCTGTCCATTAATATAAGTGGGGTTAAAGTCTCCTACTATTATTGTATTATTGTCAATTTCTCTCTTTATATCTTTTAGTATTTGCTTTATATAGTTAGTTGCTCCTGTATTGGGTACATATGTGTTAATGAATGTAATACCCTCCTCTTGTATTGCTCCCTTTATCATTATATAACGCCCTTCTTTGTCTTTGTTATAGCCTTTGTTTTAAAGTATGCTTTGTCTGATTATGAGTATTGCTTCCCCCACTTTCTTGTCATGTCCATTTGCATGAAAACGTACTCTGTCATTTAAAATGAATCTTTCTTTTTGATCTTAGGACTTCCTTTGACAAATGCAGTAGAAAATTCATTGTTTTACCCACCACCAAGAATTACCTTAAAGTTAAAAATGCCCAAATCAGCCCTGGAAGACTGCAGAAACAGCTCCACAGAGCCTGAACATGGACCTCTCTCTCCTGACGGCAGCTCCCCTGTTTGCAATATGAGGAGCATGCAGGTGGCTCAGGAATCACTAGAAATGAGAATGAAGTCATACCCAAGGTATCCACTAGAGAGCAAGAATAACTGTTTGCCGGCCAGTCTCAGCCATGCTAGGAGTGAAGCAAAGGATCCCAGTCCTGCTTGGAGAACTCCATCTCCAGAGTTCTATCATGGGCAGTCTCTGGGAAAGCCTCTGGTCCTTCAGGCTGCCCTGCATGGACAGTCTTCCATTGGGAATGGGAAAAGTCAGCCTAACTCCAAGTTTGCCAAATCCAATGGCCTGGAGGGCAGCTGGTCTGGGGATGTCACCCAAAAAGACAGCTCAAGTGAGATGTTCTGTGACCAGGAGCCCATGCTCAGCTCCCACTTGGGCAGTCAGGGCAGCTTTAGAAAATCTACCATGGAGCACTTCAGCAGGTCCTTTAAGGAGGCCACCAACAGGTGGGTGAGGACCACAGAGGACCTCCCGTGCTATGTGAAGCCAACCAAGAATATTAACCCCAAGGAGCAGCTCTGGGGCAGGCAGTTTGTCAGGCGGTCTGCAGGGAGAGCTCCATATCAGGAAAATGATGGGTATTGCCCAGATTTGGAGCTGAGTGATTCAGAAGCAGAAAGTGATGGGAATAAAGAGAAAGTTAGGGTAAAGAGAGATAGCTCAGACAGGGAAAATCCTCCCCATGACTCCAGACGGGATTGCCGTGGTAAAAGCAAGACATATCCCCTTTCCCACAGTTCAATGCATAGGTGATTAGAAATTCCAAGAAAAACTCCACCTTTGCCTTTGCCTCATATATTGGGGAAAACCCATACACCAAAAGGATTCTAGTATATGTTAGGAGGAATTGTAGTGAAAAGGATAAAATTTTTCCGCAGTAAATTGGCTTGCAGTTTTTGAACCAGTTTCAAGTCCAATTTTCACGAGCACATCATAGAAATTACATATTGTCCAAAAGTTTAGGGGGTTTTTTTGTTTTGTTTTTTTGCCAGAGGCTAGTGAGAAAAGCTGGGACCAGAGTATTTGCTCAGTAACTACTTTGGGGCAGCTTTCCAATTATATTAACACATTGATACACATATGTATTAAGAGTCCTTGCATTGTCCTTGATTTGCAGGAGACCATGATTATCAGACACTAAAACTACTTATCTTTTGAAGCTACAGCATGTGACTTACAGAGCTCCTGTCTGTAAGAAGTTTCTAACTCCACTGGTACCTGGAAACCCTCTTCAGGGAGAGACCAGGGACCAATATCTCAGATACTGTCAAACTCACTACTCTCTTCCTTTGCTCTGAACAAGGTTGAGTTCCTTTCACAGTATCTTAACTTACCAAGTCAATACACCTAATGCTTATAAGTGTCCAGTGCCTGTTCCTAGACTTGCTTGTTGGGGACGCACTTGTAACTATTTCCACCCAGCTAACAAGCATAAAAGGCTAACTTGTGGATAGTGTTTACAAAAGTACTACTTCCAAGGAAAATGCTCTGATTCTCTCAGTTTAGGCATTTGTGTAGGATCGCAGAGCCTTTCCCAAAGTGAGAACATTTCTGGAGGGTTTGTATCAGGTCAGGGTTTTTGTGTTATTGTTTTCAAATAAGTTTGACTTAAATAAGTTTGGCTGACAGTTTTTGTATACCTGCTTTAATGTTTATAAAATTTTTATTGAGGTATAATTAAGATATAGTAAAATGCAGAGAGGTTAAGTATTCTTACCTGCTTTAATTTTGAAACAGATTTTTATTGTCAAACAGAATTTGAAAGCATGTGTTTAACACATGGATATAATTTAGCTTTGTACCAACTTTGAATCCAAGGCAATTTCCCAAACAAAAGGGCTGGAGCTGTTTTTCAGAAGTTACTCATACTCTGTTCCCAAACTATCAGCCTTTATTAATTTCTGGGAGGAAGAGAATAATTACATTAGTGGGAGATAAAACATACCTGCTTCCTGTTTAAAGAAGAGGAAAATGTTACAGTTTTTAAAGTGTGAAGCCAACTATAATTATCTGCTCTCTTTTCTTCTTAGCCTTAAATTAATATTCTCTTTCTTCTAGTTTGGGAACATGTAGTGAGACTTTTCAGACAAAAGAGGCCATTTTAGATTTTTTAAGTTGCTTCCTGGTGAAACAGCCCAGCTGCAGTAAAGGCAGGGGCCCCTCTTCTCTCCATCAATATGGGAAACTCAGCAGTTTTCCTCCCCCCCGCTTTTGTTCCTGTAGCCTGTAGCTTTGTTAATGAATTCCTTTGCTTTTATTTCTTCCTCCTTTTCTGAAAACTTCTGTATTTTGCCTCTCCTTTGGCTACACCTTCAAAATGTTTCTTTTGTGCCTGTGTACATGTGTGAACATGCCATAGCATGTGTAATAGGTGTCCTATGCTTTGTTTGAATGGAAAAAGCTATGGATTATCCAAATGAGGAACAGTAGTTTTCCTATTTATGCACTAGGTTTCTGTGCTTTTTCTTTGCATTCTCCTGGTTTGGATATTAATTTGACACCTTCATGGTAAAGAAATTGTAGTGGAGCTATGTCATAAACTCCTTCTGTTAGAGGCCAGTGCAGTAGCCTATGTCCTTTCATGCCTTTCAATTCTGAGTGAGTGGGAAGAAAAGCAAACATTGAAAAAGTGCTTCAGCCAAATTCCATATGTAATGCCATTGGGAGAGTATTGACTAAAATAATTTCAGTCAGGGAAATATAGTTGTAATATTTTTACAGGATTTTCCTAGGTAAATGAAGGAGCCTTCAGTTGTATACATTTCAATTGCCCCAAAATGTATTTGCTACATTTTGCTGTTGTTTGAAGTATTACCTCTTAATCTTCTTTGTTAAATTTTTTTTCGTTTTGTCTTATATAGTCCAGTTTTCAAAGATGAACTTGGTCTTTTTTCAAATGTCACCTTTTTACCGATACTTTTTCATTAAATTATGAAAACTGTTAACTACTGTCGGTGTGGTAATTTTTTATTTTGGCATATGGGTTTTAGAAAAGCTTACATATGTTTCTTTTATATTTAAAAAAAATCTTATTCATTAAGCAAAACAGATGGTAAGGGGAAAGGAAGTAGGAATTGAATGTTTAGAAGCACAAATTTGTGATTCATGTCAGTACCAGGGACCAAAGAGAACTCGGAAATTGGACTCTACCTGCAAATCATGATTTCATCAGGCCGATAAGACGGAACCTTAGGACCAACATAAATCACTAGGGGAATGGAGCCTGTCTAAAGTCACAAAGTTCAGAAGGCTTAGATCAGGCCTCACTTAAATATACATTCTTTGCAAAATTCATTCTATTTTGGAGTCATGTGAGAATATTAAGATTATAGGGGTTATGTAGTGTCATGGGGGGATTTTTGAGGGCATTTATAAACATTTTCATTATGTTTGAGAAATGTATTTGCTGAAGGTCATTGGGTAAATCATTAGTGAAGATAGTTAAAAGATAAGGTTGTTTCTCTCCCCCATCTTCTCTTCCCCCTCCTCCCCCTCTTCCCCTGCATTCTCCCTCCACCACCACCACCTCTCTCTCCTTCATAGATAACTGTTTTGATTCAGTAAATTTCTAGGTAAAATGTTGGAGTACTAAAACTACAAATACCACTCTGTTATAGCCAACAAAAGCTTTGGGTGTATTCTAATGTCTATATCTCTAATAAGAGGTGAACCTTTGTTTTCATGTTGAAGAAACTTTTAAATTCATAGAATAAACTAGAGGATGCACAGTCCCGGGGCTTTTTCCCTCCAGGACTTTACAATCCTCAGCATGCTTGCTGACCCTTAAGAATGGAGGAAAAATACATGATAGGATTAAAACCTTATTCACCACTGAATAACCTTCATGGGATATTTTCAAAAAATGTATCTTATTTATAAGAAATGTTTATTAGATTTTCACAACCTTAATTCACCTATTTTCAAGTTTTATGGAAAGCAGCAATTGCATATTGATTTTTTAAAATAACTTTAAGTTAATAAATAAAGGCCTACCCTGAGGCTGTCTCTCCTACACATGGAGCTCTGTAATACTCAGTTCATCATTGTTGAAGGAGGCTTCTGTGAATTCAGTTAATTTTACTTCATGGATCGGAACGGATTGCATGACCTGAAACCATGAGGATAGCTGTGTTTGAAATGAGCCGAGATGACGGGGGTGGTCACGCCCCAGATTGGTGCTTCCTGCCCTGTCTAGTCACTGATGAGTTCTTTGACCTGATGCTCCCTAAATACATTAATCATCTTGACAAACTCTCAGAGCATCCGTCATTTCTCATCTTGTTAAAGTGGGTTTGGGTGTGAGCATTCCAACCTCACAGCCTGGACACCCCAAGCATTAATTTCTCTTTCCCTGACTACTACTCCCACCCCACCTTCTTAGTTTCCTTTACTTTTACCGATTGTCAGGTTATAAACAAACTAGAAAGATGGAATTGGGCTGATTAAGCTGTACTTACTACAGCAAGTATCTGCTCAGCTTCTCCCTGAAGAAAACAACCTGAGAGGGGGTTTACTCATGAGTTCTGTACTGCTCCATTCTTGCCATCCTGGACAGAAGATTGGACTAGTCATCTGACACAAAGGCAAACAGTTTAGAAGCTCACATCCAAAGAGCAAGATAATTCACACAAATCTAGACTGGACAGGCCTCGCGATGGAGCTAGGACCTGGTGAACTTGCCTTCTCCGTAGCTAGTCTAACCTGTAACTGAGTGTAGTTGGCTAAATAATGCCCCCCCAAAGATGTCCACATTCTAATCCCTGGAACCTGTGAATATGTTACATTGCATGATAAAAAGGACTTTGCAGATGTGATTAAGGTTAAGGACCTGAGGTATGGAAATGATCCTTGGTTATCCAGGTGAGCCCAACCAGTATAATCACAAGGGTACTTTTAAGAGGGAGGCAGGGGGATCAGCGTCAGTAGCAGTAGGAGTTGTGATAATGGAAGCAAAGAGGTTGGAGTGATGCTAAGAAGGGCCGTGAGCCAAGGAATGCAGGTGAAAAAGGCAAGGAAATGAATTCTCCCCTTAAGTCTCCAGAAGGAACCCAGCCCTGTCTATACCATGACTTCTGACTTCCAGAACTATAAGAGAATAAATTTGTGTTGTTTTAAGCCACTAAATTTGTGGTTATTTGTTATAGCAGAAATAGGAAGCCAATACACTAGGCATAGAGCAAGTGTTCCTTATCCTTTCAGGGACACATTCCTCCTTCCCAAAGGGCCCACCTGGGCTGCAGCTGACCACTCTAGGTTGGTCCTGTGCTCTCTATCTTAGTTGAAACACTTTCTGGAAATGGAAAAATATGTGTTTTTTTCAATCAATAAAATCCTTCCCTATACAAATTAGTTTTCTATTTCCTCCCTCCCACCCACTTTTTCCAAGGTAGCCTTTGGTACGTCTCAGGTAGCCTTGGGTAATCTTCCATGGCCTACTTGATCCAGTGTGCCTGGATCTGGCACTGCCTAAGGACTTGCCATAGGTTTGGATGTCCCTGTTGTCTGAAAAACTGTCCTCGGGAAGTGGAAATAATTCACTGAGTGTAACTCTGGGGAGTGGGGGAGAGGTGATAGAAGGCAGGTGGGGCTCATTATGAGGAATGATGCTCTAATTATCAGAGCCTCCTACAAGGAAATGGGTAGCTTGGAGAGTTAGAGAGTTCTTGAAGATCCCAGGGACCTGAGCAGGGCTTGGGGATTAAAGAATGCAACTCTATGCTGCCTATAAGAAACACACTTTAAGTATAAAGATACAAATAAGTTAAAAGTAAGAGGACGGAAAAAGATACCATGTTCACACTAACCAAAAGAAAGCTGGAGTGGCTATATTAGTATCACACGAGGGCAAATTCATCAAGAGGACATAAAAACCCTAAATGTTTATGCACCTAATAACATAACTTCAAAATACACTAAGGAAAAACTAGTAGAACTTCAAGGAGAAACAGACAAACCTGCAATTACAGTTTATGTCTAATTAATAGCACAAGTACATAGAAAATCAGGATATAGAAGATTTGAACAAAACTATCAACCACCTAGATTTAATTGACATTTACCACTCACTCCACCCCACAGCAGCAAAATATACATCTTTTTCAAATGCAAATGGAACATTCACCAAGTTAGACCATATTCTGGGCCATTAAACAAGTCTTAATAAATTTAAAAGGATTCAAAAACAACATTCTCTGAGCACAATGGAATAAAATTAGAAATCAGCAACAGAAACACCTCTGGAAAATGTGATTACTGGAAACTAAACACACCTCTAAATAACACATGAGTCCAAGAAGAACTGAAAAAGGAAATAGAAAGTATTTTGAACTGAATGAAAAAGAAAAAATACAATTTGTGGGATGGTGCTAAAGCAGTGCCTTGGGGAAATTCTATAGCACCAAATGCTTATATTAGAAAAGAAGGGTGTCAAATCAGTGGCCTCACCTTCCACCTTAAGAAATTCTAAAAAGAAAAGGAAATGAAATCCAAAGTAGGAGAAAGGAAATAATAAAGATCAGAGCTGAAGTCAGTGAACTAGGAAAGCAAATCAATAGAGAAAATCATTGAAACCAAAAGCTGGATCTTTGAGAAGTGATAAACCTCTAGTGAAACTGATCAGAAAAAAAAAAGGCAAATTATCAACATTAGAAATGAGAGAAATGACGTTGCTACAGATTCTACAGATATTAAAAGACGAATAAAGGAATATTATGAACAACCTTATGCCAGTAAACTCAACAGCAAAGACAAAATGGATACATTCCCTCAAAGACACAAACTACTAAAGCACATTCAAAAATAAATAGATAACCTGAAAAGCCCTTTATTATTAAGTAAATTGAATTTGCAGTTAAAAACTTTCTTATGAGGAAAACTCCAGGCCCAGATGACTTTGCTGGTAAATTCTAACAAACATTTAAGGAACAAATAATATCAATTCTACACAACTCTTCCCAAAAGATTGAACAGGAGAGAATAGTTCTCAACTCATTCTATGAGGCCAGCATTAACCTAATATAAAAACCAGACACAGACATAAGAAAACTACAGATCGGGAGTTCCCTGGTGGTCCAGTAGTTAGGACTCGGCACTCTCACTGCCATGGCCCCGGGTTCAATCCCTGGTCAGGGAACTAAGATTCCGCAAGCAGTGTTGGCAGCACGGCCCCCCCCCCAAAAAAAAATACAGGTCAATATCCTTTATTTAAAGCAAATGTGGGCTTCCCTGGTGGCACAGTGGTTAAGAATCCGCCTGCCAATGCAGGGGACACGGGTTCGAGCCCTGGTCCTGGAAGATCCCACATGCTGCGGAGCAACTAAGCCCGTGCGCCACAACTACTGAGCCTGCACTCTAGAGTCCGCGAGCCACAACTACTGAAGCCCATGCACCTAGAGCCCGTGCTCCACAACGAGAAGCCAGAGCAATGAGAAGTCTGCACACCACAACAAAGAGTAGCTCCTGCTCGCTGCAACTAGAGAAAGCCTGCACACAGCAACGAAGATCCAATGCAGCCAAAATTAAATAAATAAATAAATTTATAAAAATAAAGTAAATGCAAAAAAGTTCTTAAAACTTTAGCAAATTGAATTCCAACAATATATGAAACGGATAGTACATCATGACTGTCTTGGTCCACTTGGGCTGCTATAACAAAAAACTATAGACTGGGTGGCTTAAACAACAGGAATTTATTTCTCACAGTCCGGAAGCTGGAAAGTTTATGATCAAGTTGCTATCAGATCCATGTCTGGTGAGGGCCCACTTCCTGGCTTGTAGACAGCTGCCTTCTCACTGTGTGCTCACATGGCCTTTCCTTGGTGCCTACTCTCATGGAGAGAGAGAGAAATCTTCCTCTTATAAGGGCACTAATCCCATCATGAGGTTCCCACCCTCCTGGCCTAATCTAAACCTAATTATCTCCCAAAGACCCCACCTCCCATTGTGGGCTAGGGCTTCAACATATGAATTTGGGGGCACACAAACACTTCAATCTATAACAATGACCAAGTGAGATTTATTCCAGAAATGCAAGTTTGAGTGAACATTCAAAAAGTAATCAGTGTAATTTGCTATATCTCCAAGATACATAAAAAGTATTTGACAAACTCCAGTGTTCACTCCTGATAATAATGCTTAGCAAACGAAGAATAGAAGGGAACTTTCTGAACCTGATAAAGGACATCTATGAAAAACCTACAGCTAACATCATACTTAATAGTGAAAGACAATGTTTTCCCCCTAAGATCAGGAATAAGGCAAGAGTATCTGAACTCACTACTTCTCTTCAACACTATACTGGAATTTCTAGTCAGTGCAGTAAAGCAAGAAAAAGAAATGAAAGGCATCCTTACTAGAAAAGAAGAAATATTTATTTATTTTCAGATGACATGATTATGTAGAAAATCAGATGGAATCAACAAAAAAAGCTACCAGGGCTTCCCTGGTGGCGCAGTGGTTAAGAATCCGCCTGCCAATGCAGGGAACACGGGTTCGAGCCCTGGGCCAGGAAGACCCCACATGCCACGGAGCAACTAAGCCCGTGCGCCACAACTACTGAGCCTGCGCCCTAGAGCCCGCGAGCCACAACTACTGAGCCCACGTGCCACAACTACTGAAGCCCACGTGCCTAGAGCCTGTGCTCCGCAACAAGAGAAGCCACCGCAAGGAGAAGCCCGCACACCGCAACAAAGAGTAGCCCCTCTAGCTATCTAGGTGCTTTGTGACCACCTCGGGGGGTGGGATGGGGAGGGTGGGAGGGAGGGAGATGCAGGAGGGAGGAGATATGGGAACGTGTGTATATGTGTAGCTGATTCACTTTGTTATAAACCAGAAACTAACACACCATTGTGAAGCAATTATACTTCAATAAAGATGTTTAAAAAAAAAAAAAAAAGATGTGGCACATATATACAGTGGAATATCAGCCATAAAAAGAAACGAAATTGAGTTATTTGTAGTGAGGTGGTTGGGCCTAGAGTCTGTCATACAGAGTGAAGTCAGAAAGAGAAAAACAAATACTGTATGCTAACACATATATATGGAATCTAAATTTAAAAAATGGTTCTGATGAACCTAGGGGCAGGACAAGAATAAAGATGCAGATGTAGAGAATGGACTTGAGGACATGGGGAGGGGGAAGGGTAAGCTGGGACGAAGTGAGAGAGTGGCATGGACATATATACACTACCATATTGTAAAATAGATAGCTAGTGGGAAGCAGCTGTATGGAACAGGGAGATCAGCTCGGTGCTTTGCGACCACCTAGAGGGGTGGGATAAGGAGGGTGGGAGGGAGACGCAAGAGGGAGGGGATATGGGGATATACGTATACGTATAGCTGATTCACTTTGTTATATAACAGAAACTAACAATAGTGTAAAGCAATTATACTCCAATAAAGATGTTAAAAAATTAAAAAAAAAAAAAAAAAAAGAGTAGCCCCTGCTCGCCACAACTAGAGAAAGCCCGCGCACAGCAATGAAGACCCAATGCAGCCAAAAATAAATAAATAAAATAAATAAATTTATAAAAAAAAAAAAAGCTACCAGAATTAGTAAGGAAGTCTAGCAAGGCTGCAGGATAAAAGGTCAATTTACAAAAACCTATTATATTTATATACTAGTAAGGAACAATCAGAAGTTGAAATTTTAAAAATAAACCATTTATGATAGCACCAAAAATGTGAAATTCTTATGTATAAATCTGACAAAAGATGTGAAAGACCTTTACAATGACATCCATAAAACATTACCGAGAAAAATAGGAGACCTAAATAAATGGAGAAAGACACCATGTTCATGGATCAGGAGGCTCAATGTTATTAAGATTTCAATTATCCCCAAGTTGGTCTATAGATTCAATGCAATTCCAATCAAAATCACACCAGGGTTTTTTGGGGGGGTGAATTAATAAACTGATTTTAAAATTCATATGAAAGTGCAAGGGACCTAGGATAGGCAAAACTGCTTAGAACAAAAAGAATGAAGTTAGAGGACTGACACTACCTGATTTCACGATTTATTATAAAGCTACAATAATCAAAACAATGTGGTATTGGGGTAAAGATAGACATATAGCTCAGTGGAACAGAATGAATTCAGAAGTAGACTCATATATGTGGGCAACTGATTTTCAACAAAGGTGCAGAGCAATTTAGTGAAAAGAGGAGTGTCTTCAACAATCCTCTTCCCAAAAAGCATGCTGGAAAAATTGGATACCCATATGTAAAAAGTAAAACAGCTCCTATCAATACCTCACACCATATATAAAATTAATTTCAGAATGGGTCAAGGAGCTAAATCTAAAACTATAAAACTTCTAGACATGAACAAAGAAGAAAACCTTTAGGATCTTGTTTAGGTAAAAACTTCTTAGATATGACACCAAAAGCACTTTCCTTAAAAGAACATACTGGTATATCGGACTTCATCAAAATTAAAACTTCTTTTTGAAAGACACTGTTGCTAGGATGAAAAAAGAAGTCAGACTGGGAGAAAAGGTTTGCAAATCATTTATCTGATAAAGGAGTGGTATCAAGAATGTGTCAAGAATCCTCACAACTTAATAACAAGAAAATAACCTAATTAAAAAATGAGCAAACCATCTCAACAGGCACTTTGGTGAAGACAATGAATGGCAAACGCTCACATGAAAAGATGCTCAACCCCATTAGTCATTAGGGAAATGCAAATTAAAACCACAGTGAGATACTGTTACACCCCTATTAGAATGGCTAAAATTTAAAAGACTCACCATACCACGTGAACTGGAACTCTCATAAGTGGGTGGTGGGAATGTAAAATGGCACAGCCGCTTTGAAAAACAGTTTGGAAGCTTCTTACAAAGTTAAACATACACCTACCATAAGATTCCGCCATTCTGCTCTTAAATATTTACTGGAGAGAAATGAAAGCAAATGTTCATATAAAGATTAGTACACAAATGTTCATAGTAGCTTTGTTTGTGATTGCCGAAACTAGAAACAACTCAAATGTCCAACAACACTTAAATGGATAAACAAGTTGTGGTACTTACATACAGTGAAATACCTCTTAGTAATAAGCAGCCGCATAGCACAGGGAGATCAGCTCGGTGCTTTGTGTCCACCTAGAGGGGTGGGATAGGGAGGGTGGGAGGGAGACGCAAGAGGGAGGAGATATGGGGATATACGTATACGTATAGCTGATTCACTTTGTTATACAGCACAAACTAACACATCATTGTAAAGCAATTATACTCCAATAAAGATGTTAAAAAAAATGGAATGAACTACACACAGCAGGATAGATATTTTGATTCTCAAAATAATTATGCTGAGTGAAAGGAGCCAGACAAAACAGAAAACGTACTGTATAATTCCATGTATATAAAACTCTAGAAAATGAAAACTAATCTGGAGTAACAGTGGATCAGTAGTTGCCTGGGAGTTAGGAGCACGGAGGGGCAGGACTGAGAGATAATAAAGGGGCAAGAAGAAACTTTTGAGTGATGGATATATTCATTATCTTGATGATGGTGATGGCTTCAGGCATATGTGTATGTGTCAAAACTAACCAAATTTTACTCTTTGTATATGTCAGTTTATTGTATGTCTCTTATACATCAATAAAGCTATTAAAATAAAACCTTAAAAAGACTTCTTCAATTATGTCTGTGTGTCCCTAGGAACTCTGTTTCATTGGCCTGCAATCAGGAGGTTTTATTCAGCTTCTGATGGGTAATGGTTGGGCTTCAGCCATGCTCTAGAGACACAAGATTGCACAAGCACCATCCTTACGGCCCATGGAAGTTCTCATGGGGTCTTCTGAATCTAAATCTGCAACCCTTCTATGCTAAACACCTGCCTCCTTCATATTTTCCTACTATCATGTTCTCTACCTGGCATAATTTCTCTAGGGTCAATTTGAAATTACCGTGGCCACACTGGGGAATTTCTGACATGAACAAGATTGTTCACTTAAGAAGTACCTCAGGGGATTTCCCTGGTGGTCCAGTGGTTAGGACTTGGAGTTTTCACTGCCGTGGCCCGGGTTCAATCCCTGGTCCGGAAACTAAGCTGTGCTGCGCGGCCAGAAAAAAAAAAGGGGGTACCTTAGAACAAAAAGGGAAGAAACCCTCATGAGTCATGAGGAGATTGTTTTTATCTAAAAGAGAATTTTTTTTAACATAGGAAACTATATTAGCTTTGTTTCTATACTTCAAGGATTAATGAATGGTAGCTTTAAAATTATTTAGATTGGTAAAATTGTCAGTGGCCTGAGTTATTGTCTAAACCAGCTGTAATCTCAATATCTATATATCTATTTATCTTTCTATTTCTTGTGTCTGTCAAAATGGGGTTTCTGTATCAATACATTCTTCCTTCTTCAAAAAGCAACAAAATTACCCTTTAAAAATTGTAATTTCATGTTTGTCTGAAGCTGGGTCCCTCTTAATTTTTGTCCCTCTCCGTTTTAGCCCCCTTAGGAAACTTTTAAAGATTAACTGATCAGAACACATTCAGTTGCATTGTAAAGCAATTATACTCCAATAAAGATGTTAAAAAAAATTTTTTTAATTAAAAAAAAATTCAGTTGTTATGTGTACACTTTTTTTTCTAGTCCAGATAAACTGTCAAAAATGTCTAAAAAAAAGAAAATGTTATTAAATTATGTTTCTTTTTGTAGACACTGAAAAGTGTACTTACATAATAGCCTTTGTTATTCTAGTTATGAGAAAAGAAGAAAAGAGCTTAATTCCAAGATGAAGAAGAGCTTTTGATACAACTTAGTCTTTATTTATTTATTTATTTGGCTGAGCCGGGTCTTAGTTACAGCACGTGGGCTCTTAGTTGTGGCATGTGGGATCTAGTTTCCTGACCAGGGATGGAGCTTGGGCCCCCTGCACTGAGAGCACAGAGTCTTAACCACTGGACCATCAGGGAAGTCCCATGACTGAGGGTCTTTAAAAATTAGTTTACCATTTAAAAATAATGTCAGCACAATATTTTGGTTTGTACAAAACCAGGGTTAAATTATTTAACCTTTCTAAATTTCCTACACTGGCTTTATGAGTTAAGTAAGTTACCATTGTTTCCATAACTTCCTGAAAAAATATATATACGAACAATTAAATGAAATGATAATAACTTTTTAAAGAGTTATTATGAAATTTTATGAAATTCTTAAACTGCTACAAATCACAAAGATTTAACATATTAGCTAAAATTGAAATTTCCAGATCCTGACTAATTTTAAGGCCTTAGATAAATGGTTAAGTTAATTAATAAATAATCTTTGGATATCTGGACAGTTTCTAAGTAAGAAACAGATACAAAACACTGGCCACTGAACATAACTCTTTATTCTTATCTCCTAGAATGGCACTGTCCTTATCGTCCATAAATTCAGGAGAAGTGCAGAGAACTAACTGAATTCTAAAACGAAAATTTTTAAAGTTCTCAGAAACCCCTTGAACGTCCATGGCCTAAAGTCTTGCCATGATCCTTGATAGCAGTAAGATCTGTCCCCTCTAGGATCCACAAGTTACCTCCTTCTGAGTTAATAACGAGTTGCCCCATGGATTTGGAAAGTAATCCCAATCCTAGACTCTACCCTATGACATGCTGATATCATTAATTACAGCAGGGAACTCATAAAATACCTCCAGCTTTATCACCAGCAAGTACAGCTGCTTCTTCAAAACACCCACCTAAGCAGCCTCTGCATGATCCCAAACCTGAAGGCTTGGTTTTCTGAAAAGGCATCAGAGAAAAACTGCCCTTGAGCCTCAGTGGAAAAGACCTTTACAGGTACTGTTAGCAACCGACACAACACTAAAACTCCAAGGTACTGATACTGAAGTTCATGTTTCCCAGCTTATAAGATATACAGACCACCTAGAGGGGTGGGATAGGGAGGGTGGGAGGGAGGGAGACGCAAGAGGGAGGGAATATGGGGATATATGTATACATATAGCTGATTCACTTTGTTATACAGCAGAAACTAACACACCATTGTAAAGCAATTATACGCCAATAAAGATGTTAAAAAAAAAAAGATATACATCACTTCATCCTGACTACTGGATGGCCATTCCATTGGAATACTTTAAACAGGATTCTTAGGCTCCCTCCAGAAACTGCTGACCGCGGAAGTTGACAGCTTCCGCCCAAGGTTAATTTTCTGATTCTTCAGTGGCCTTTTTCCTTCCTTTTTCCACTCATCTTGCCTGTTATTGTACTTTACACTCCCTAGGAACTGACTCTAAGGCTCAATATGTTCTTCCTTATCTTCATCCTATGACTTTTGACCCTTTATGATCTTCTCCCACTTCAGAAAAAGTAAAATGTTCTGATGGGTTTTTCTCAGACCATAGCTACTGCTCTGAATTTAACTGTTTGCTGACAAAAATTTAATCTTTTTTTCTTTTAAACACTTGAGAAGGTACCTTTCCTTTTATAGGCCCCTTCTGGTTCTTAAGTTTCCCCCACGTCATTAATCCCAAGCTTCAGTCACATAAAAATTGACCTCACATCAACAAAATGCTTCTACTGAGGTTACTACAACCCTATCAGCAAAACGTAGCCCGTAAGGAATGAGAACTAATATTAGCTACAAACATTTTTTTTTTTTAATTTGACCGCACCACACAGCTTGCGGGATCTTAGTTCCCCGACCAGGGATCGAACCCGGGCCCCCAGCAGTGGAAGATTGGAGTCCTCACCACTGGACCGCAGGGAATTCCCTACAAACATTTGTTCTCTTCAGAGACACTCTTTTTGGGAACTGTTTACCTCCACTCACGTTATCTGCCCTTTTCAAGGGACATATAATTAGCTCATGTAAAATGATACTTATACTCCCAATAAAGTCTGTGCTCCATTGGGATACCATTTCTGAGGTGGACATCAGACTTACACCAACCTGCCACACACTAACTTATCCAGTATATTTGGGGCAATATTTTTTAAAATTTTATTTGTTTATTTATTTATTTATGGCTGTGTTGGGTCTTCGTTTCTGTGCGAGGGCTTCCTCTAGTTGCGGCAAGCGGGGGCCACTCTTCATCGCGGTGCGCGGGCCTCTCACTATTTGGGGTAATTGTTAGAGACTTTCAGATATTTAAAACTACCTCTCTTCCAGAGGATCAAATTTTCCTGAAAAGAAGAGGGAAGCACAGCAGAATCTGGCCAACTCCCAGAAAGATAACTGGCTCCTCCTGCATTCCCTGTGAGCTGCGGTTCCCACCGTGGTGAAAAGGTGGCCCCAAACCTGTCTCGGACCCTAACAGATGCCATAAATGACACAACTTCTACTCTAGAAGGCTCCCCCACCCCCCAAAAAGTCTAAATTCTTTAGCCAGGCTGTCACGAGCAATCCGAGGAGCGAGTTAGCTTTAGCAATACCTCTTGCTGCACTTATATAAATACTACAGGTCAAGTAGAACAATTTCTGATGAGGCTAAAAGAAAAAGGCACCTGGCTCTCTACAAGAGGCCAGCTGGACCATGGGACATGTTTCCATGGCCTGGGTTGGGTCATCTAGGCCCCTGTGTCCCGAGTCTATTACGAGGACGAATCATCACCTTGTTTCTGGTAACTGCCTGTGGTGCTTTTGGCCGATGGATCCTGTCCAGAGTCGTAAATGCCGCTGTGCAGCCCTTGTCACATCAGAAGATTCAGTACCTCATCCTGCAACAAAAGGAGCAGGAGAGACTTGCCCAAGTCCTCCTGCAGACAATTTTCTCGGTGCCACCTCCAGATCAGCAATATCTCAGCAATGGTGATGATTAGAATATATAAATTCATGTCCTGTGGCCTGACCTCATCTGACCTTGGATGAAAGGGGGGGGATGAGAAAGAAATGCAGCCCCTGACATCCAGGAGCTGGCCTGGCACTCACAGCAAGGCCTTGGTGCTCTCCCGATGGACATGACCAATTTCACAGATTCCCAACATCAGACAAGGCCACTCTATGACCGTAATGGATCAAGACAAAAGCTAGACTAATAAGCATTGTCCAAATTCCCCAAATGACTAAACATCACCCTCTCCTAGCTCATATGAATGGGTGCTGCTTCTTTATCAATCACTCCCTTCGCCTCACCTTTCTAGATAAGGATTAAGATACCCAATCATAGACTCACCCCCACTTTCTGACAGCCTCCAATCCGTGGACCCTCCCCCCAAATCTCCTAACACAAGGCCACATCCCGTAATAGAATCTAACACCTTCTTACCGAGACATCGCATGGTGTATATGTTCTCCTTTGTGGCAAGGAATCAATGAACCCAGATTTGTGTGACTGGACGAACAAATTAATGAATGAAGGGGCTTATAATAAAAGATCCAGGACTTACCCTCTAAGAGCTCATAATGTAGCAGGAGAGACAGACAAACCAACGGTTCTCAGTCAGTGTGATGAGTATTGTGATAAAACGTAAAGACAGGATGCTGTACAAGTGACATGTCAGAGCCAGGGGTTTCAGTGAAGGCTTCCTGGTGGAGGGGGCACTAGGGTGAATCTTAGGTAGGAGTTAGTCCAGTACAGAGGTAGGGGTTGGATTTAGTGGGAGGAAAAACGTGTCTAGTCAGAGAATAGCAAGTTCAAAGGCAAGAAGCAGAGAGAGTATATAGCTAGACCATGACTGAGGTCAAGAAGGGACTACCAGCAAGTCTTCAGGGCCTTATATGCTTTTGGGTCCATTGAAGGGTGGTAGGATTAGATTGTATTTTATAAAGATTCAATAACCACATACTGTGATCAAAGTTAACAAATCATTTACCTCCAGATGTTAAGATGGATACAGCATCACTTTTATTGTATTGCCAAAAAGGCATAAATTGAATTAACCATGAGGAAAAAGCAAATTAAGGAACATTCTGCACTTTGAACTCCAAAAATATCAATGTCATAAAAGAAAAAAAGGCTGGGGAGCTGTCCCAGGTTAAAGGAGACTAAACACAGCTAAACACAATGCTTTACCTTGGATTGGAATTAGGAACGAAATACATTTTTTTCTTTTGCTAGAAAGAACATTAGTGGGACAACTGATGAAACTCAGCTAGATAATACTGTATGGATGTTAATTGCCTGATCTTGGGAATTCCCTGGCAGTCCAGTGGTTAGGACTCCACGCTTTCACTGCTGCTGTGAGCCTGGGTTCAATCCCTGGTCGGGGAACTAAGATTGCCACAAGCCACGTGGTGTGACCAAAAAAAAAAAAAATCCCTGATTTTTAAAAAAATTTTATTTATTTATTTATTTATTTATTTATTTATGGCTGTGTTGGGTCTTCGTTTCTGTGCGAGGGCTTTCTCTAGTTGCGGCAAGCGGGGGCCACTCTTCATTGCGGTGCGCGGGCCTCTCGCTATCGCGGCCTCTCTTGTTGCAGAGCACAGGCTCCAGACGCGCAGGCTCAGTAATTGTGGCTCACGGGCCCAGTTGCTCCACGGCATGTGAGATCTTCCCAGCCCAGGGCTCGAACCCGTGTCCCCTGCATTGGCAGGCAGATTCTCAACCACTGCGCCACCAGGGAAGCCCCCAAATTGCCTGATCTTGATACCTGTACTGTGGTTATATAAGAGAATGTCCTTGTCTTCAGGAAATGCACACCACAGTATTTAAAGGTAAAGGAGCACCATGTCTGTAACTAACTCTCAAACTGTTCAGAAAAAAATATATATATATATGTGTAAATGAGAGAAGGATAAAGCAAATGTGGTAAACTGTTAACATTTGGGGAACCTAGATGAAGGGTAGTCATGAATTCTTTATATTATTCCTGCAACTTTTCTGTAAGACTGAATTTTTTTCAAAATATAGTTACCCCTTCCCTACCAAAAAAAAAAAAATGCATGTAGTTGAACAAGCTCTATGTGTCAGCACTGTGGTGGGACTTGGGAAGGAGAGGGTAAATAAGATGCATCCCCTGCTCTACAGGACTCATGGTCTAGCGGGCCATCTTGGCAGCGGATCCAAAGGTGTGAGACAAGACCTCCAAGAAGATGACAACAATTTGGGCAAGAAATGGGGAAGGCCTGAATGAACTAGGGCAGTGCCAACGTAGCTGGAAGGACATTAAAGGGACAATATTTATGATCTGGTGACTAACTGGACTTGAGGTAGGGAACAAGAGAAGTCTAGTGAGATGTCCAGGCTTCTTACACAGTCCATTGGCCGGACCATGGTCCCAGTCACCAAGACAGAGTGCTCGGGCAGTTTGTGGAGAGTAATGGGATTGGGTTTGGACAGCTCAGTGGTGCTGTTAAGTAGAGGGTTTGAGCTACAGGACTGTAGTTTAGGGGAAAGATCTGAGCTGAGATATATTTGGGGGAGTCATCAGCATCGAGGATTTAGAGGAAGCCGCGAGATAAGAAGAAGGCACAAGAGAACCCCAACATCTGGAGATCGCAGTCCCAGTCTTTGCCTCACCCAAGAAAATGTCCTTCAAGTTCTTACTTTTCTACCGATGGTTTGGGCTCTTTGCCAGATTTTTCCCAGCTGGATGTGTGGCTTTCGGAGGCTCCTCACTTTGTAGACTCCCTTCCCACGCGTAAATGGGGACATGGGAGAGTAGTTGTCTTAAGTACCTCCCGGTGTGAAGGCGAAATAACTGAGGCCATAAACACCAGTTATTCTAAGTACTGACCGTAAACTGAACTGAGATTGCTCCAACCATCTCCTGCCTGCCTAGAGCCTTGTGCCTTTAGGTATTGATTTCTGGTTCTTCCTCCTTAGTGAATTAAAGGAAATTAGAATGCCACAATGATTGTGATTTGAGTGCGATTTGATAGTGCAGATGGCAAAGAATGGGACACTTGATTGAGAGATATAAATGATGAGGTAACACGGACCTTGGATTCAACACATACAATAAAATGCGTAAATCTCAAGTGTGGCCCTGGATGGTTTTTGACAGTACATACACCTGTGCAACTCACGCCTCCATCGGGATACAAAACAGCTTCATCACCCCAGAAAATTCCCTCAACTCCCCTTCACAGTTAATACCTGACTTGCATCCCCCAGGAGCAGACACCGTTCTGTTTACCTCCCTCCCTTAATTTTATTTTTTAATGTTTTAAACTTGTGGGTTATTTAGAGAGAGCATGGATGGTCAGGTGGCAGAGCCAGGAATGCATTTAGGCTCTCAATGGAGAATGTGAAACTGAGTGCAGTTTAGGAATATTTATTCCACAGGATTTTTTTTTTATTGAGGTATAGTTGATGTACAATATTACATAAGTTTCAGATGTACAGCATAGTGATTCACAATTTTTAAAGGTTATATTCCACTTATAGTTATTATAAAATATTGGCTATATTCCCTGTGCTGTACAATATTTCCTTGTATCTTATTTATTTTATACATAGTAGTTTGTGCCTCTTACTCCACTACCTCTACCTTGCCCTTCCCCCCTTCCCTCTCCCCACTGGTAACCACTAGTTTGTTCTCTATGTCTGTGAGTCTGCTTCGTTGTGTTATATTCATTAGTGTGTTGTATTTTTTAGATTCCATCTATAAGTGATATCACACAGGATTTGTCTTTCTCTGTCTGACTTATTTCACTAAGCATCAAATAAAGCCTCTCCTCTTGCCCCACCAAAAACATTTTGCAAGAGTTGGCCTCCAGTTGACTCTTCTCCACTAGGAAAATAGGATTTGTTTAACCGCTTGAACTTTCCTTTTGAACCTGTTTGTGTTTAACCGGACCCTCGACTCAATCTCTCGGTGAGGCATTTGGATAACTTTTTTTGGTTAAGTCAGAGATTACCTTTAGCTATCCGTCCAAACTCCAAAGCTTAGGTTCACTGGGCTCCAAGCCTCTGTCCCACCTCCCTGCCCCCCGGCGGGCTCTGCTGGATTCTTCCTGCCGAGGAGGAGGGAAGGCGTGGAGGGAATCGGTTCCCACCCACAGCCCCGGCCGGGTGACTCTCCACCGCGGGCCCTGCTCTGCCACCTGACCTCCGAGCCCCCTGCAAGTCATCAGGCTGGTGAGTGCCCTGCTCAGGCCGGCCTCCCCGCCCCCTCTCTGGAGAGGGGACATCTGACGACAGCCAGCCCCATCCCCAAACCCGTGCGGCTGAAAGGAGACCGACCCCCTCTGCCACCCGGGGACCCGCGCCCCGCGCGCGCCCCACTCGGCCGGCCGGGGCTGGGGAGGAGGCGGGCGCAACCTTCAGCTTCCCCGGGGCACCGGAGGCCGCGGCCGCGCCGCCAGCCAGTACCGGGCCCCGCGCCCGCACAGGTGGCCCGAGCAGAAAAGGGACATTTGCCAGACACCCCCTCCCCCCGGCTTGCACCACGGAGCGTGGGGTTAAAAGTTGCGATTGCAAAAGTCCCGCGTCTGATCTTGGGCCTTATCTCAGATTGACAGCCGGAAGGCCTTTAGAACCTCTGCCAATTTTTAACAGCCAGTGAGGACTGCAAATGCTGCAGCGCTGGCAGGCAGCATTTGAGGACGATTTGAGCTGTGTTTCTTTAAAAAAAAAAAAAAAAGCGGTTTATCGAAGGTAATATTAAACCAAAGATTATTTTCCCCTATCATTAATTTGCCCATCCATGTGTGGGACCAGTGACTCCAAATCAGATAATTGTCAAGGAGAAGGGTGAAGATGCAGGCAGTTTTGATCATCATCAGGACGCAGTCTGGGAAAGAGAGAAGGCTCTTGAAAGTTGTCTGTCTTTCCTCTCCCACGTGGGTTTCTTAAGTAAGGATTTTTTCTTTTCTGATAATTTTTCTTTTTCTTCTACCTGTTCGCTGGTCACAGCCTCTGGCCTAAAGTCCCAGAATAGAATGTTCCTGCCTGTGGAGTTCCAGACTCCTTGCCAAACTGGCATGGTGCCTTCCTAGGCAGCAAGAAATAGCTGAGGGGCTGTCATTCCCTACAGTGGTGCCCAAACGATGTCCTTTTCTCCCCCCTTTCCATTGTCTGAATTTGAAAATGGATGTTATAGAGAACAGACTGGTGGTTGCCAAGGGGGAGGGGGCTGGGGGAGGGATGGAGTGGGAGGTTGGGATTAGCAGATGTAAGCTTTTATATATAGAATGGATAAACAACAAGGTCCTACTGTACATCACAGAGAACTATATTCAACATCTTATGAAAAACCATAATGGAAAAGAATATATTAAAAAAAGAATGTATATACATATATATATATGTATAACTGAATCACTTTGCTGTACAGCAGTAATTAACACAACATTGTAAATCAACTATACTTCAATAAAAAAAAGAATATGGATGTTATTTCTACTTTAGTGTATTATCACTGATGAACTGCATTTCTAAAAATGCAGTTCAGAAAAGTGCAGAGCAGGAAGATTGGCCTTTGGGCCGTCAGAGAAGGCAATCAACACCATGCACGGATGGGAAGGGCAGCAGGAGAAGGACGCCCAGAGGGCCACCAATGAGGGAGTTTCCCACCCCCTGACCCGCCTTGGGGGCTTGGGTGCTGGCATAAAGGCAGCCTTGCCTTGTAGAAGCAGCCAGCTCTCTCTGGGGGTCACTAGCGCCAAGGTGTGGATGTTGGAGTGTTGCTTTTTTTCTCTCTCTTTTTAAGAGAAACCTTGAAAAAAAAAAGCACCGGTAAGTTGATTGAAGATCTCTTGTGTTATGGCCTATCAGCTCTTTCTTCTTTTTTATCTGTCTCGTCCTGCCACATTGCATATTTTGTTCTGATCTGGGGAAAGTGTGTCCAGCCTTTCCAGTTCTGATTTTAAAAACTCAATCTGTATTGGGATCTTACCAGCGTCTTAGGTGTTTTGCTGAATTTGCTTTATCTCTGTTGTCTTCAGTAAATCTCCCCCATGACAATGTCTTCCGCTAAGATTGAGTGTGTTTTGCGGGAGAACTGGCGCTGCGGTGAGTCTCCAGTGTGGGAGGAGGCATCCAACTCTCTGCTCTTCGTAGATATTCCTGCAAAAACGGTTTGCCGGTGGGATTCGCTCAGCAAGCAAGTGCAGCAAGTGACCGTGGGTAAGGATGAAGGATGGGCTTGGATCTGCCCAGACAGCCATCTCTTCCCTGGGGAGGGGCGGTCACCTAATGTGTCATTCCTCCGGGACCTTCTTGTTAAAGCGTACTGAATATGCTTGAAAACTGTTGGATTGTCATCCTTTCTGTGTCCCCCACTTTGACCCAGGAGTAAAATCTGAATGGTCAATACTTTCCTCTTCCCCTGCGGGTGCCGGGCAACATTCCCCATTGTGTTTTGGATGGTGAGTCACGGTAGGATCTTTCCTTAATACCTTCAGTTAACAGCCGTGAAAGTTGGAGACCTGGTTTGTGGCACAGCAAAGGTTATCTACCTTGAGTCAGGCCAAGGCCTTAATTTGCAAAAAATAATAATAATAATAACAACAGATATATGCCCTCTTTGTGCAAAGAGGAGCTTTTGGACTTAGAAAGCATTAACCGGGACTTTCTGTTCACTGTTCAAAATAGGATTCACAAAGGAATTTCGAGTGCATTGGAGTATGATTCTGTTAATGGCCCTGTGATTTCCCATGGAGGGGTTTATCACATTCTATGGCCCAAGGGTATGGGCTTGACTAGAGATAAAGAAGTTTCTTCTTTTCATTCTTGTGTTCGTGGGAAAGAGATACCAGGAATTCCTGTGACCTCAGGATGCTCTCTCTCAACCCAGAACTGGGGACCTTTTTTTTTTTAGATGAGAGGGAACAGCTTTTAATTCACTCACGGACATGACTGTGGCTAGAGGCAAAATGACTGTGACCCGCTGTGATCAGACTTGGGGGAGGGACCCATCACCTTCCCTAGTCTCTCTTTCCCAGTATGCACACATTAGGGATATATTCCTACCCCTAATCTTCAAAACAAAAACAAAACAAAACAAAAAAACCCCCAAACCCTGGGAAGGGCTTGTGGTGTCCACAGTAGCTTAAAAGCTAACAGAAGCCTCAGGCCACAGGTTCGGATCCCTGATGAGGATATGACGCTCCTACTAGTGTCTTGCACATTCCCTGGGACCCTCCACGGCTCGAATCAACTTCTGCACAGGGCACCAAGCGTCTTGCACTGAATAGATGCTTAGGAAATGTTTTCACAATAAAGTCTGTCAATTTGTTTCCTGTGAGTACTCACCATGGTAATCAATCTCTCCACTTAAAAAAAAAAGTTTCCTTATACGTGGAAAAATGTGAAACCCAGGAAACCTAAAATTTAAATATACAAAATATAGTAGTATAAGGAAGACGTGATTTTTTAAATCACTGCATCTACATTTCTATTATTTTTTAATCATGCTTACTTCCAAAAAGGATTTAAGAAACAATTTTCAATTCAATACATACAAAATAGGGTCCCTTTAAAAAGACAAGTCCTAATTTTAAAAAAAAAAAAAGACAAGCCCTGTACTTGAGGGAGAGAGAGATGTCATAAAACCCAGTTCCTGGAACTAAACACAGTTTGTGTCCCTGCATTTCCTGAAGATCGGGCAAACTGAGCATCGCTTGCTCTGTGACAACTGCCCTGGTTTACACACCACCCCCTTAGGAACCTCTCCTCTGAACTTGCTGTGGCACCTGCCCCAGTGTATGGCGGGGCTGCTGTGGTTTGACTTCTCTGCTTCTCCCGCTAGACTGGGAGCTTCCAGAGGAGGTGGGTTTCGTTCATCTTTCCATCCATGCTGCCCGGAACAGCACACGGAGTTCATGCTCAACGAATATACTTGGTTATGTAACCGTCACTATTCAACAGAGAGGAGGGAGCACTCCCCTTGCCAAAAGAGCTGCAACCTCTTAGAGATGCCGGGTGGCGTGATGGACACAGTGTGACTACTGGCTGCCCTCTGACTGCTGCTTTTACCTCTGCAGATGCCCCAGTCAGCTCTGTGGCCCTTCGCCAGTCAGGAGGCTACGTCGCCACAGTTGGAACAAAGTTCTGTGCTTTGAACTGGGAAGATCAGTCAGCAGTTGTCTTGGCCACAGTAGATAAAGACAAGAAAAACAATCGATTCAATGACGGGAAGGTGGATCCCGCTGGGAGATACTTTGCCGGTATGGTTTATCTTTAGCACCTACTTACTGAGCTTTGGGGAAGACCAGAATATGACTTACAAAAGCCTCACAGCTGCAGTAGTAAAAGAAGTATTCGTAACAGGTCTTGGGTTCTTCTTTTATTATTACTTAAGTCACTTGTATCCAAAAAAAAAAAATCCCATGAGAAAAACTTCATAGATATCCCTTTCAACTGCTGTCTCTAGCAGACTAAAATTTGTATTGTATTTTTGTAGTTTAAATGAGTTTTAAGATAGAGGTTGTGTTGTGGTTACTGTTTAAATTGGAAATAATTTCAAACTTTCAGAAGAAAAAAGTAACAATAGTACAAACAACACCTGTATAGCCTTTACCTAGACTCACCTATTGTCAACATTTTGTTCCAACTGCTCTCTCAATACATAAACATTTTTCTCCAGGATCATTTGGAAGTAAGTTGCATATATCATGTGCCTTTACCTCTAAAATACTTCAGTGTGAATTTCCCAAGAAAAAAATGACATATTCTTACATGACCATAGTACAGTAATCAACTCAAAGAAGTTTAACATTATGACAATTTTATATGATGTACTATCTATATTTCAGTTTTGTCAATTTGCCAAATAATGTCCTTTATAGCATTCTTTCCCTCCAGTACAGAATCCAGTCTAGGATTATGTACTGCATTTAGTTGTCATTTCTCTTTAGTCTTCTTTCATCTGGAATGGAACATAGCCTTTCTTTGTTTTTTATGACATTGCCATTTTTGAAGACTACAATCTCACCCAACTCCCCTCTTTTTTAACAGAACATTCCTCATGTTTTTGCGTTTGTCTAATGTTTCCTTGTGATTAGATTGGTGCTACATATTCATGGCTGGAATCACTGCATAGGTGCTGTTCTGTCCTTCTCGGGGTATCCCATCTGGATACCATCTGTCCCTCATTGGTGATGTCAGTTTTGATCACCCAGTTGAGGTCTTAGATTTCTCTACTGCATAGTTAACTATTTTTAAATTGCAATTTATAAGCAGTTTGTGGGGTCTGTTAGTGATCTATTGCTGTGTAACAAATTACCCTGAAATTTAGTGGCTTAAAATAACAAACAGGGCTTCCCTGGTGGCACAGTGGTTGAGAATCTGCCTGCCAATGCAGGGGACACGGGTTCGAGCCCTGGTCCGGGAAGATCCCACATGCCGCGGAGCAGCTAGGCCCGTGAGCCACAACTACTGAGCCTGCGCGTCTGGAGCCCGTGCTCCGCAACAAGAGAGGCCGCGACAGTGAGAGGCCCGCGCACCGCGATGAGGAGTGGCCCCCGCTTGCCACAAGTAGAGAAAGCCCTCGCACAGAAACGAAGACCCAACACAGCCATAAATAAACATTAAAAATTAAAAAAAAATAACAACATATATTATCTCACATAGTTTCTGAAGGTCAAGAACCTGGGTCTGGCTTGGCTGGATGGTTCAAGGCTATGTCCTGAAGTTGCAGTCAAGCTGTTGGCTGGGGCTACAGCCTTGGAGGGAGCTGGAGTCTCTGAAGCGGCCTGGAGGATCTGCTTCAAATCTCACTCACATGGCAGGCAGTTGGCAGGAGGCTTCATTTCCTTACTGCGTGGGCCTCTCCATAGGACTGCCCGGGACATGGCTTCCCCCAGAGCCAGTGATGAGAGGCAGAGAGAGAGAGAGAAAGAGAGAAAGCCCAAGATGGAAGCTACAGTCCTATTATAACCAATCTCAGAAGTGACATAGCATCACTTCTGCCATGTGCTATTGGTCACAAAATTATGGAGGGGACTAGACAAGGGTGTGAATACTGGGTCATCTTAGAGGCTGGCTACAACATGCGGAGATACTTTAAGTCCAAGCAAATATCCTGGTCCTCATCAAAATATCTTCCTTAGGTTTTATATTCCTTGATGATTCTCACTTGAAGCCATCTTTATTATGATGGCTGCAGAATGACTTATATACAGATTTAAATGAATTTTAACTCTAGTTTGAAATTAAATAATGCATTTCACATTTAGTTCTCATTTAGCTCCCGTCCTAACAACCCTATAGTTAGCCAAAGTTGATTCTAAATCCCTGCTGTTTCCACCTCCCCACTCTGCCCCTCACATCATCAGCCATGCTGTCCTGGCTCCATTCTCTTTCTTTCTTTCTTCTTTCTTCCTTTCTTTCTTCCTTTCTCTTTCTCTCTCCTTCTTTCTTTCACTGCGCTGGGTCTTTGTTGTGGCACGCAGGATCTTTAGTTGTGGCATGCAGGATCTTTTAGTTGCAGCATGTGAACTCTTAGTTGCAGCATGCATGTGGGATCTAGTTCCCTGAGCAGGGATCGAACCCGGGGCCCCTGCATTGGGAGCATGGAGTCTTAGCCACTGGACCACCAGGGAAGTCCCTCCATTCACCTTCAACATGGAAGGTAAGTAAGATCTGAGCAGATGGTGTGGATTGTTTCCCATCTTCCTGGACTTTACACAACCACAGATCTAGTCCAGGACAGGTTGAAAGATTAAAGATGAGAATCCATTGGAAGCCCTTCTGCCAGTAATTTCTGCAGGATGAAGAAATATGATTGGATACTCTACCTCCTGTTGAAGTTGATTTTCTCTCTCCCTTATGGCTAGAAGTTTACAGCTCTGTGGCACTTGGTGAGACAAAATTAAAATGCCCTCAGAGGCCTGAGTTCTTAGCCTGGAGTCCCCAGTTCTTAACCTTTGCCCTCTGGAGACCCCTTAAAATTGTAGGCATCAGTGTGCATACATACTGGTCATGTGCATCTGTCAGAAGCACCTGAGAAACTTTTTCTAGAGAGAGTTTATAGCTTTCAGCAGGTGTTGAGAGCTGTCCCTGGCCCAGAAAAGGGTGGGGTCATCTGATAGTCTGGATGGGGGTCTCTTAGTGGTGGGTGGTACCCTGAAGGTGTCCCAACACCCAAGGTCTCACCTGTCTGGGCTCACTACTAGATGATGATAAACCAGGGCTCCAGTTTCTTTCCCACTAAGGAAGAGCCCTTTCTAAGCAGTGGGGGATCCACATTCATGTTCCAGGCATCTCTTTCTGTGAGGCAGATAGTGGGGGAAGGGGGTGGGTGGGGGTGGAATAGAAATAATAGAAACAAGCCCAACTGCCCTATAGCAAAAAAAAAAACAGGGAGGGAGGTCTGGCTTGCTGTTCAGGCTTCCCAGTTTCAGTCCATTTTCCTCTAACTCACCCTTCTTTCAGATGGCGCATGTTATAGTAAATGAGCTTTCCAATTTCTTCATTATGTTAAATCCTGCTCTGTCCTCTGAGATCACACTCAAGTCTAAGTGCATATTCCATGGGCACATGAGAAGAATGTGTATTCTGCTGTTGTTGAACGGAGTGTTCTCTATAAATGTCACTTAGGTCCAGTTTGGTTGATGGGATTCAGTTCTTCTATTTCTTTGCTGATTTTCTATCTACTTGGATCTACTACGGAGAAAGGGATGCTGACATCTCCAACCAGAATTATGGATTAGTGTGTTTCTCCTTTCAGTTCTGACTTTTGCCTTGTGTATTTTGAAGCTCTGTTGTTAAGCACATGCACATTTAGGATTATTATGTCTCCTTAGTCAAGTGACTATTTTCACAGTACGTAGTTACTCCTATTTATCCCTGGTAGTTTTCTTTGCTCTAAGTATATCTTGTCTGATACTAACATAGCCTCTACAGTTTTTTTAAATTAATATTTGCATAGGATAGGTCTTTTCCCATCCTTTTACTTTTAAGCTACATATATCCTTATATTTGAAGTGAGTTTCTTATAGACAGCATATAGTTCTATTTTCAAACAATTTATTCTGACATTATCTTAATTGATGTGTTTAGATTATTTACATTTAATGTAATTATTGATATGCTTTGACTTAGATCCACCATTTTATTATTTGTTTTCTCTTCTTTCCCTCTGTATTTTTTTGTTACTCTGTTTCCCCTTTCCTGCCTTCTTTTAGGTTATTTGAATATTTTTTAGAATTCAATTTTAATTTACTTATTGTGATTTTTCACTATATCTCTCTGTATAGTTTTTTAAGGGTTCCTGAATGGATTACAAATGTATAGTTAACTTTTCACAGTCTATCTAGAACCAATATTTTACCACTTCAATTGACAATCACCCATTTATGTCATAGTTGTCTTTATATACATAGATTTAAAATCCCATCAGAAAATGTAATTTTTGCTTTTGATCATCAGAAATATTTTAAGGAACTAAAGGGAAGAATAGTCTATTATATTTATTCATATACGTGCTATTTCTATTGCTCTTTCTTCATTCCTGTTGTTCCTTTTGGTATTTTTCCTTTTGCTGTTTCCCTTCTGTCTGAAGAACTTCCTTTAGCAATTCTTTTAGAGCAAGTCTGCTGGCTATAAATTCTCTTAGTTTTACTTCACAGGAGAAGGTCTTTATTTCACCTTCATTCTTTAAGGATATTTTCACTTGATATAAAATTCTAGGTTGACACGTTTTTTTTCTTTCAACAAATTAAAAATGTATCACTTTCTTCTGACCTCCACAGTTTCTCATGAATAATCAACAGTCATTGAAATCATTATTCTCCTATATGTTGTATGTATGTCATTTTTCTTTCATTAATCTTAAGGATTTCTATTTAACTTAAGTTTGGTTGTTTGTTTTTTGGGTTTTTGTTTGTTTGTTCTTTTTTTTTTTTTGGCCACGCCACGTGGCATGTGGCATCTTAGTTCCCCGACCAGGGATCAAACCTGTGCCCCCTGCATTGGAAGCATGGAGTCCCATCCACTGGACTGCCAGGGAAGTCCCTATTTAACTTAAGTTTTTAGAAATTTGATTATGATGTGTCTGGGTATAGGTTTCTTTGGGCTTATCCTGTTTGGGGTTTGCTCAGCTTCTCAAATATATAGTTTTATGCTTTTCACCAAACTTAGAGAGTTTTGAGCCATTACTTCTTCAAATATTTTTTGGCCCTGTATTCTTTGTCCTCTTCTCTAGGAATCTAGTGACACATATGTTAGCTCTTTTGTTGTTGTCCCACAGGTCCTTAACACTCTATTTTTTTTTCAGTCTTTTTTTCTCTCTGTGGATCAGATTGGATAATTTCTTGATCTAGCATCAGATACACTGACTCTTTCCTCTATCATCTCTATTCTGCTATTGAGTCCATCCAGTGGGTTTTTTATTTCATTAATTTTATTTTTCAGTTCTAAAATTTTCACTTGGGGATGCTTTATATCTTCTCCTCCTTTGCTGCTATTTTGAGTTTTGTTTTAAGACTCTGCAGATCATTCATTTGAGCATTTTTATAAGAGTTGCTTTAGTCTTTGTCAAGTAATTCCAACATCTGTGCCATCTCACTGTCTGCCTCTTGATTCTTTTTCCTATACGACTTGAGATTTTCATGCTTCTTTGTGTTGCCAAGTAACCTTGGATTGTATCCTGGACATTTTGACTATTACCTTATGAGATGCTGGGTCTTGTTTAAATCCTATGGAGAATGTTGATGTATTCGTTTCAGTAAGCAATCTGTATGTTTAGGTTCAGATCACAAGTTCCAACTTACTTTCTATTAGGTGCCATTAGGTGCGCCACTCAGTGGTCAGTCTGAGCCCTAGAAGGAGTTCTATCCATTAGCTCCGTTCTCCAAACCTTTAGCATGCTAATTAGAATCAGATCCATGCGTGTACAAACAGATGAGCCCAGCAGATCACAAACAACTTTATGGGGTTGCATTCCTGAACATCATCCCTCTTTACTATCTTCTAGTACTTTCCAGCTTCCTGTAGCTCCTTTTCATTCCTCCAGTCAGAAACCACCCACTTCTATGGCTGTTCTGCCTCCAGGGCCAAGTGGCAGGAGGGGAGAGAGAGAGAGAGAACATGAAAGCAATGGTGTTTGATCTGCCCTTTTGGCCCTGCAGCTTCACTAAATGGAGAGGAATGTCGCCTTCCCTCAGAGTTTTGATTCCTGTAGTTTCCTGTTGCTGACCACTCTCTGCCTTTGCTACCCTCACTGCAGAATTGCCTGGGGGCTGGTGCATGAGAAAATGGAGAAAAAGGAGTAGAAAATAAGCAGGGGGTTTCTTCCACTCTCTCTCGGAGCCGTAGGAGTGTTTTCTGCTCCTTGTGCCAGATCTAGAGGTTTCTCTCGGACCTCTTTCTGCCTGCACCACGGTGCTCAC
This sequence comes from Eschrichtius robustus, assembly GCF_028021215.1. Lineage (NCBI taxonomy): Eukaryota > Metazoa > Chordata > Mammalia > Artiodactyla > Eschrichtiidae > Eschrichtius > Eschrichtius robustus. The sequence continues at coordinate 44,042,112 of NC_090845.1, forward strand.
TTCCAAGTTTCAGGCTGGGTTGAGTTCAGGCCAGGACATACTAGAGGATAAAATGAAGAACTCAAGAACTCGCCACCAATTAGGTGATACTTCAAATTCTGTGTTCTTCTCTGAGCCGCCTGATAATTTACATTGCAGACTTGTCAAATAGCTATGCCATGCATTTTGTCCAGGTCTTAGAGTTTTGCTCAGTGTGAGAAAATGAGGTTGGTGCAGATGTCTGGAACCAGAACTTCTCAATGTAGTTTTAATTTGCATTATAAGCAAGGTAGTTGTCATTAAAAAAAAGAAAACCCATAGGACCCAGATTGGGATTGTATAATAATTTCCTTGATTTCATCACGGGGAAGGAGTCCTGGTGAGAGAAGATGGTGCAGTGCACGGGCGGGATGCTGTGCAGCTGAGCTCCGTGCTCTTTGGGTTTTGTAGGTACCATGGCTGAGGAAACAGCTCCAGCAGTTCTGGAGCGGCGCCAAGGGTCCCTGTACTCCCTCTTTCCCGACCACCATGTGGAAAAGTACTTTGACCAGGTGGACATCTCCAATGGTTTGGATTGGTCTCTGGACCACAAAATCTTCTATTACATCGATAGCCTGTCCTACTCCGTGGATGCTTTTGACTATGACCTGCAGACAGGAAAGATCTGTATGTACTTTTTCATTATTTTTCTTAATATTGCTGGTATTTTTTTCATATGCATATGACTAGCAGGCTGCCTCGCCCTTAACCCACTTGAAAAGGTCCTTACTTTTCAAACAAAGAACTGCCTAATGTTATGGTTCCAATATTGTAATGATTACACAGACGACTATACTGCCGGTCAAGCCATGGCTCTCAGCACAACTAAATATGGTCACAGTTGGCATAATATGGCTAGGTCCTTAATCCTTTTTCGTGCAATCATCACTAGAAAGAGGCTCACTGTAAAACGGATCCTGTCCTACCAGCTGGTGCTTAAAGGCAAATAGTATACAGCAGAATGGGACAAAAGAACAGAAAATTAGAGTTTGGGGTTGATATTTCTTATTTGTACTTTAGTTAACTATAGGCAAGTACTTAAAGACAAATTAACAACCTTTCAAAATGGAAAAGTAAAAAAAGTAGTTGCAGATTGTTCAACTCCACCAACGGGATCTAAATGAGCCATAGTTGGAAACTGGGAGGGAAGGAATTATTGGAAAGAATTTAAAAAGGAGTGCTTGAAACTTTCATGAAAGGTGCCAGACCACAAGAGCAAAACCAATCATAAAAATGACTTGAAAAAAATCATGAGTCTCATGTAGATTTAATCAGAGGCAAAATATTCCAGCGCAGATGTTTTGCTTTGAAATATGTAGTGCTCTTTTTCATGACTGTTTTTACCCACTTTACTTACACATGGTTTTAACATTTTTTCCCTTATACCTCAATCTGATTACTGTAATGACCTGGATTTTGTAGTGTAATGTTCCTCTGGATTTTGATGCTTGTTTTTTGTACATTATGATTCCCTTTAAGGCCGTCCAGTTGGTTTCAGAATACCCCTCTTTTCAGAAACAAGCTCTTCTAATATTTAGATAAGGTGATTTTGGAGCATTTAGTTGGGCAGAAACAGAACTCATACACCTTGTTAGTTTTTGTGCATGAATTGTTGGCAGCTCAAACCTGGGCCCTCGGCTGTGAGAGCATGGAGTCCTAACCACTGGACCGCCAGGGAATTCCCCAAAGTAGGCATTTTTGAAAGTAAAACAGCAAAGGTCTAACCACAGACTGAAGTGTATCTGAGGTAGGCATGCAGGGCTTCAGTTCAGGTCCCTCAAAAAGATCTTTTGTTATTTTATTAAGAATTCTGCTTTCTTTTTTCTCTCCTCCTCTGAAAGCTTAGGTAGCTGTGTCTGTACCCAAACTAAAAGGAGTGAGTCCACCCCAAATCCTACAGTACAAATCCTTTGTTGAGGGGTGCCCACTCATGTTTTTGGACATTTTTAGAGTTAGGAATCCTCCTGAATCATCCCACCTCTGGTACCCATTTGCCAGACACTGGATAAGCAGAAGTGATCAGTATTTATAATCAACTTGATTGCTCATTGTTTGACGCTCAGTATTGAGGGGCCTGTGGTTTTGGGGTGGGTGTGTGTGGTTGGTTTGTCTGTTTGTTTGTTTGTTTTTAACCATAGCCAACCGCAGAAGCGTTTACAAGCTGGAGAAAGAAGAACAAATCCCTGATGGAATGTGTATTGATGTTGAGGGGAAGCTCTGGGTGGCCTGTTACAATGGAGGAAGAGTGATCCGTTTGGATCCTGAGACAGGTAGGCCCACAGCAAAATGAAAAACCCCCTCCATGTCTAGGAAACACCAGACACTAGGGGCCAGAGAAACTTCATCACTAATAAAGTTATATAGAGATATATTCAAAGGTCTCAATTGGATGATTTTGGAAATAAAGGCCAAAGATATAGCCCAAAATGTTATAGTAAGAACTCCTTTTCCTGTAGAGGTAAATCTTTTTTGCCCAGAAGAAATTGTCAGGGAAGGTAGGTGAAATACCTGGGCGAAGTCTGACCTCCAAATCTTCTTTGAACTTTCCTATTGCTCCACAAGGGGTCCCGAAAAGTTGTGCAGGTGGAAATTTGCTAGAGCTAGAATTTAAATGAAATATTTGGTGACCTAGGGAAAAGACTCCGAACTGTGAAGTTGCCTGTTGTTAAAACAACCTCGTGCTGCTTCGGAGGGAAGGATTACTCTGAAATGTATGTGACCAGTGCCCGGGATGGGATGGACCCCGAGGGTCTACTGCAGCAACCTGAAGCTGGTGGAATTTTCAAGGTGATCTGGCTATTTCTTTTATTTTGAGGGTGAGGTGGGAGATCTTCGGTTAAGTAACTGAGTGATTGGTGCTTTTTCATACTTCCCAAACACAATTGTATTTGGCATTTAAGCTCATCATGCTAGACTTAAAAACATTTTATTGAGATTTTCTAGACCTGAAGTCCAGGACAATGTGTTCAGCCCACTTTGTACAGTGCTTTAAAATATTTTTTTGCTTCAGTGGTATTTGAAATTCTATAAATCAGTAGAATAGGCTTGGAAAACCAGTGTTTGAAACACATTTATAAGATTAGTTGATTGTTTTGATGTTGCAAGAATATTTTCAGGTTCTTAACTTTTTTTGGCAGTGAAATAAACACTGATAAGAGTTATAGATCTCTTGAGCTGAAAAGAAATGTAGAAGTCATCTGGCGCAAACCCCTTTCTTAACAGATGGGAAGAAGATAGAAATAAATTCAGTTTTCAATCCTAGTTGTAAATGGTTGCTAGTTGAATTATTATCTATGTGAATAATTGGGTTGGACCATAAATACCTAATCAAATAGTTCCTTTTTATTATAGGAAACAAAACAAGGATAATAGGTGGCTAAATATATTATTGTGAATCATAAAAATGTTTTTGGAGAATATTTGTGAATTACCTTGTATCAGAGTTTCTCTCTTTTCTTTTTTTAACAGATAACTGGCCTGGGGGTCAAAGGAATTCCTCCCTATCCCTATGCAGGATGAGTGACAGGCCTTCCTTCATAGTGGAGGAGACTTCTTAGAAGACAACTAGAAAATTCTGGTGCTGAAATTTCAGTCTAGTTACAAAAAAAAATGAAGCAATGATATTAATAGGATTAAATTTTTAATTACAATTTTTAAAACATAGAGCATTTTTAACAAGGGGTGACAGGTGGTTTTGATAACATACTATAAGGCCTTCTGCAAAAGTGCTATAGAAATATAGAGGTGTTCAACCGTCAACCAGCCTCTTGATTCTTTGCAAATTGCTGGTGGAATTGGGGGAGGGGGAAGGGACCATATTTGTTCTTTACTCTGCATTCCATACTTACTATACCTAAAGCTTTAAAACACTAATAAATAGTAGTCTGGTAATGACTTGCTATGATTACGTTCCTTTTTATTTTCATCATAATCTTATAAAATATGCTGCAGTGCCGACCTACCTTCGTATTACTTTTCCTGTATGTTATTTTACAAACTAAAATACTACTGGAGGATAAGAATCAAACATTTTGGCAAAATCTATGGTTCCGACTGCCACCTAGTAGATGTAATGTATCACTTTGGAAAGAATACTTTAAAAATAGCCTTATTGAGTTTTAATTGACCTACACACATTTAAAGTGTACAATTTGATAAGTTTGACATATATATACACATTAATGAAACCAACGCCTCAAGTAAGATAATGAATCTATCCACTACCCCAAGACTTTCCCTGTGTCCCTTTGTAATCCTTTCCCTTGGTCCTTCTGTATGCCTGCCCCCATCCCCAGGAAAGCACTGATCTGATTTCTGTCACTATAAATTAGCCTTAAAATTGGGTACTGTGATTTCTCCAACTTTGTTTTTTCAAAATTGTTTTAGCTCTTTTAGTTCCTTTGGCCTTCCATATAAATTTTAGAATCAGCTTGACTATATCTACAAAAAAATCCTGGAGCAATTTTAATTGGAATCGCTTTAAATCTGTAGAACAATTTGGAGAGAATTGGCATCTTTACTATTTTGAATCTTCCAACCCATGAACATGGCATGTCTTTCCAATTATTTAAGTCTTCTTTGATTTCTTTCATCAGCATTTTGTAGTTTTCAGCATACAGATTTTTGTTTTGTTTTGTTTTTGTTTTTGGCCGCACTGTGCAGCATGTGGGATCTTAGTTCCCCAACCAGGGATCAAACCCCTGCTCCCTGCAGTGGAAAAGTGGAGTCTTATCCACTGGACCACCAGGGAAGTCCCAAGCATACAGATCTTGTACATGTTTTGTTAGGTTTATATCCAAGTATTTCATTTTCTGAAGCTATTGTGTTATTATTATTTAAATTTTTTGTTTCCAGTTGTTCATTTATGGAAGTATGATTGGTGTTTGTATCTGATGACTTTGCTAAACTCACTTATTAGTTCTAAGGGTATCTCTATAACTTCTCTGGGATTCTTTGGATATATAATCATGTCTTCTGTGAGTAGACAGTTTTATTTTGTCCTTTCCAATATGTATATTTTAATTTCTTTTCCTTACCTTATTGCACTGACTAAGACTGCTGGCATTATGTTGAATAGGAATAGTAAGAGTGGATATCATTGCCTTGTTCCCAATCTTAGGAGAAAAGCATGCAGTCTTTCTTCAGTAAATATGATGTTAGCTGCAGAATTTTTTGTAGATGCCCTTTCTCAGGTTGAGTAAGTTCTCCTCTAGTCTAGTTTGCTGAGAGTTTTTATTAGTAGTAGTAGTAGTATTTTGGTTTTTTATTTTATTTATTTTTTTAATTTATTTTTTATTTACTTTTGGCTGAGTTGGGTCTTCCTTGCTGCACACGGGCTTTCTCTAGTTGCGGCGAGCAGGGGCTACTCTTCGTTGCGGTGCACGGACTTCTCACTGCGGTGGCTTCTCTTGTTGTGGAGCACAGGCTCTAGGCGTGCGGGCTTCAGTTGTTGTGGTGCGTGGGCTCAGTAGTTGTGGCTCGTGGGATCTAGAGCGCAAGCTCAGTAGTTGTGGCACGTGGGCTTAGTTGCTCTGTGGCATGTGGGATCTTCCCGGACCAGGGCTCAAACCCATGTCCCCTGCATTGGCAGGCGGATTCTTAACCACTGCGCCACCAGGGAAGCCCCGTAGTAGTATTTTGGATGTATTTTATCAATTTTTTTTCTGCATTTGTTGATATGATCATATGGTTTTTCTTCTTTAGACATTAATATGATAGATTTTTGCATCCCTGGGATAAACCCCGCCCTGGGTGGTGGCATATTATTCTTTTTATATATTACTGGATTCAACCTTCTAAAATTTTGTTGAGGATTTTCGCATCTATATTCATCACGGATATTGGCCTCTAGTTTTCTTTATTTCTACTGTCTTTGCCTGGTGTTGATATCAGGGTAATACTGGCCTCAGAAAATGAGTTAGAAAGTAGTCCCTCCTCTTCTATTCTCTGGAAAAGATAGTGTCTATTTATGGTTATTTATTCTTTAAACATTTAGCAAAATTCACCAGTGAAGCCATTTGGACCTGGAGATTTCTTTTTCGGAAGGTTTTTTAAACTTTCCCTAGTAATTATAGGGCTATTCACATTATCTATTTAATCTTGGTGAGGTTTGGTAGTTTCTGGCTTTCAAGGAACTATTCATTTTCGTATAAATTGTCAAATTTATGCACTTAGAGTTGTTCATAGTATTTCCTTATTTTTTTTTTTTTAATAATGTCTATGAGGTTTGTAGTAACATCCCCCTTTCTCCCTGGTACTGGTTATTTGTGTCTTCTCTATTCTTTGTCAGTCTTGCCAGAGGTTTATCAGTGTACTGATCTTTTAAAAGAACTTATTTTTTATTTCATTGATTTATCCTCTTATCTTCATTATTTTCTTCCTTCTGCTTTATTTTGATTTATGTTGTTCTTTCTCTAGCTTCTTAAATTGGAATCTTAGATTATGAATTTGGGACATTTCTTCTTTTCTAAAATAAGCATTTAATGCTATAATTTTTCCTCTCAGCACTTCTTTTTCTGCAGCTCACAAAGACTGATATGTTGTATTTCCATCTTTGTTAAGTTCAAAATATATTCTAATTTCCTTGGAGTCTTTTTGAGTGTGTTGTTTAATTTCCAAATGACTGGAGAGTTTACTGTTATCTTTTTGGCATTGACTTCAGGTTTAATTCCATTATGGTCAGAGAGCATATTTTCTATAATTTCAAGTCTTTGAAATTTATTAAAGTTTGATTTATGACCCAGGTTATGGTCTATCTTGCTAAGTGTTCTATATGCACTTGAGAAAAATGTGTATTCTGCTGTTACGAGTGGAGTGTTCTACAAATGTCAGATTCAGTTGAAGGTGTTGTTCGATTTTTTTTAAATTTTTTATTTTATTTTTATTTTTTTTTTTGTCAGTGCAACTTTTTTTTTTAATCAGTCATCAATTTTATACACATCACTTTATACATGTCAATCCCAATCGCCCAATTCAGCACACCACCATCCCCACCCCACCGCAGTTTTCCCCCCTTGGTGTCCATACGTTTGTTCTCTACATCTGTATCTCAACTTCTGTGCTGCAACCCTGTTCATCTGTACTATTTTTCTAGGTTCCACATACATGCGTTAATATACGATATTTGTTTTTCTCTTTCTGACTTACTTCACTCTGTATGACAGTCTCTAGATCCATCCACGTCTCAACAAATGACTCAATTATGTTCCTTTTTATGGCTGAGTAATATTCCATTACTTGTACATATTAATGTACCACTTCTTCTTGATCCATTCGTCTGTTGATGGGCATTTAGGTTGCTTCCATGACCTGGCTATTGTAAATAGTGCTGCAATGAACATTTGGGTGCATGTGTCTTTTTGAATTACGGTTTTCTCTGGGTATATGCCCAGTAGTGGGATTGCTGGGTCATATGGTAATTCTATTTTTAGTTTTTTAAGGAACCGCCATATTGTTCTCCATAGTGGCTGTATCAATTTACATTCCCACCAACAGTGCAAGAGGGTTCCCTTTTCTCCACACCCTCTCCAGCATTTGTTGTTTGTAGATTTTCTGATGATGCCCATTCTAACTGGTGTGAGGTGATACCTCATTGTAGTTTTGATTTGCATTTCTCTAATAATTAGTGATGTTGAGCATCTTTTCATGTGCTTCGTGGCCATCTGTATGTCTTCTTTGGAGAAATGTCTATTTAGGTCTTCTGCCCATTTTTGGATTGGGGTGTTTGTTTCTTTAATATTGAGCTGAATGAGCTGTTTATATATTTTGGAGATTAATCCTTTGTCCATTGATTCGTCTGCAAATATTTTCTCCCATTCTGAGGGTTGTCTTTTCGTCTTGTTTATGGTTTCCTTTGCTGTGCAAAAGCTTTGAAGTTTCATTAGGTCCCATTTGTTTATTTTTGTTTTTATTTCCATTACTCTAGGAGGTGGATCAAAAAAGATCTTGCTGTGATTTACATCAAAGAGTGTTCTTCCTATGTTTTCCTCTAAGAGTTTTATAGTGTCCAGTCTTACATTTAGGTCTCTAATCCATTTTGAGTTTATTTTTGTGTATGGTGTTAGGGAGTGTTCTCATTTCATTCTTTTACATGTAGCTGTCCAGTTTTCCTAGCACCACTTATTGAAGAGACTGTCTTTTCTCCATTGTATATCTTTGCCTCCTTTGTCATAGATTAGTTGACCATGGGTGCATGGGTTAATCTCTGGGCTTTCTATCTTGTTCCATTGATCTATGTTTCTGTTTTTGTGCCAGTACCATATTGCCTTGATTACTGTAGCTTTGTAGTAGAGTCTGAAGTCAGGGAGTCTGATTCCTCCAGCTCCGTTTTTTTCCCTCAAGACTGCTTTGGCTATTCGGGGTCTTTTGTGTCTCCATACAAATTTTAAGATGATTTGTTCTAGCTCTGTAAAAAATGCCATTGGTAATTTGATAGGGATAGCATTGAATCTGTAGATTGCTTTGGGTAGTATAGTCATTTTCACAATGTTGACTCTTCCAATCCAAGAACATGGTATATCTCTCCATTTCTTGGTATCATCTTTAATTTCTTTCATCAGTGTCTTATAGTTTTCTGCATACAGGTCTTTTGTCTCCCTAGGTAGGTTTATTCCTAGGTATTTTATTCTTTTTGTTGCAATGGTAAATGGGAGTGTTTCCATAATTTCTCTTTCAGATTTTTCATCATTAGTGTATAGGAATGCAAGAGATTTCTGTGCATTAATTTTGTATCCTGCAACTTTACCATATACATTAATTAGCTCTAGCAGTTTTCTGGTGGCAGGTTTAGGGTTCTCCATGTATAGTATCGTGTCATCCGCAAACAGTGACAGTTTTACTTCTTCTTTTCCAATTTGTATTCCTTTTATTTCTTTTTCTTCTCTGATTGCCGTGGCTAGGACTTCCAGAACTATGTTGAATAATAGTGGTGAGAGTGGACATCCTTGTCTCATTCCTGATCTTAGAGGAAATGCTTTCAGGTTTTCACCATTGAGAATGATGTTTGCTGTGGGTTTCTCATATATGGCCTTTATTATCTTGAGGTAGGTTCCCTCTATGCCCACTTTCTGGAGAGTTTTTATCATAAATGGGTGTTGAATTTTGTCAAAAGCTTTTTCTGCATCTATTGAGATGATCATATGGTTTTTATTCTTCAATTTGTTAATATGGTGTATCACATTGATTGATTTGCGTATATTGAAGAATCCTTGCATCGCTGGGATAAATCCCACTTGATCGTGGTGTATGATCCTCTTAATGTGTTGTTGGATTCTGTTTGCCAGTATTTTGTTGAGGATTTTTGCATCTATATTCATCAGTGATATCGGTCTGTAATTTTCTTTTTTTGTAGTGTCTTTGTCTGGTTTTGGTATCAGGGTGATGGTGGCCTCATAGAATGAGTTAGGGAGTGTTCCTTCCTCTGCAATTTTTTGGAAGAGTTTGAGAAGGATAGGTGTTAGCTCTTCTCTAAATGCTTGATAGAATTCACCTGTGAAGCCATCTGGTTCTGGACTTTTGTTTGTTGGAAGATTTTTAATCACAGTTTCAATTTCATTACTTGTGATTGGTCTGTTCATATTTTCTATTTCTTCCTGGTTCAGTCTTGGAAGGTTATACCTTCCTAAGAATTTGTCCACTTCTTCCAGGTTGTCCATTTTATTGGCATAAAGTTGCTTGTAGTAGTCTCTTAGGATGCTTTGTATTTCTGCGGTGTCTGTTGTAACTTCTCCTTTTTCATTTCTGATTTTATTGATTTGAGTCCTCTCCCTCTTTTTCTTGATGAGTCTGGCTAATGGCTTATCAATTTTGTTTATCTTCTCAAAGAACCAGCTTTTAGTTTTATTGATCTTTGCTATTGTTTTCTTTGTTTCTATTTCATTTATTTCTGCTCTGATCTTTATGATTTCTTTCCTTCTGCTAACTTTGGGTTTTGTTTGTTCTTCTTTCTCTAGTTTCTTTAGGTGTAAGGTTAGATTGTTTACTTGAGATTTTTCTTGTTTCTTTAGGTAGGCTTGTATAGCTATAAACTTCCCTCTTAGAACTGCTTTTGCTGCATCCCATAGGTTTTGGGTCGTCGTGTTTTCATTGTCATTTGTCTCTCGGTATTTGTTGATTTCCTCTTTGATTTCTTCAGTGATCTCTTGGTTATTTAGTAACGTATTGTTTAGCCTCCATGTGTTTGTGTTTTTTACGTTTTTTTCCCTGTAATTCATTTCTAATCTCATAACGTTGTGGCCAGAAAAGATGCTTGATATGATTTCAATTTTCTTAAATTTACTGAGGCTTTATTTGTGACCCAAGATGTGATCTATCCTGGAGAATGCTCCGTGCGCACTTGAGAAGAACGTGTAATCTGCTGTTTTTGGATGGAATGTCCTATAAATATCAATTAAATCTATCTGGTCTATTGTGTCATTTAAAGCTTCTATTTCCTTATTTATTTTCATTTTGGATGATCTGTCCATTGGTGTAAGTGAGGTGTTAAAGTCCCCCACTATTATTGTGTTACTGTCGATTTCCTCTTTTATGGCTGTTAGCAGTTGCCTTATGTATTGAGGTGCTCCTATGTTGGGTGCATATATATTTATAATTGTTATATCTTCTTCTTGGATTGATCCCTTGATCATTATGTAGTGTCCTTCCTTGTCTCTTGTAACATTCTTTATTTTAAAGTCTATTTTATCTGATATGAGTATAGCTACTCCAGCTTTCTTTTGATTTCCATTTGCATGGAATATCTTTTTCCATCCCCTCACTTTCAGTCTGTATGTGTCCCTAGGTCTAAAGTGGGTCTCTTGTAGACAGCATATATAGGAGTCTTGTTTTTGTATCCATTCAGCAAGCCTGTGTCTTTTGGTGGGAGCATTTAATCCATTTACATTTAAGGTAATTATCGATACGTATGTTCCTATGACCATTTTCTTAATTGTTTTGGGTTTGTTTTTGTAGGTCCTTTTCTTCTCTTGTGTTTCCCACTTAGAGAAGTTCCTTTAGCATTTGTTGTAGAGCTGGTTTGGTGGTGCTGAATTCTCTTAGCTTTTGCTTGTCTGTAAAGCTTTTGATTTCTCCATCAAATCTAAATGAGATCCTTGCCGGGTAGAGTAATCTTGGTTGTAGGTTCTTCCCTTTCATCACTTTAAGTATATCATGCCACTCCCTTCTGGCTTGTAGAGTTTCTGCTGAGAAATCAGCTGTTAACCTTATGGGAGTTCCCTTGTATGTTATTTGTCATTTTTCCCTTGTTGCTTTCAATAATTTTTCTTTGTCTTTAATTTTTGCCACTTTGATTACTATGTGTCTCGGCGTGTTTCTCCTTGAGTTTATTCTGTATGGGACTCTCTGCGCTTCCTGGACTTGGGTGGCTATTTCCTTTCCCATGTTAGGGAAGTTTTCGACTATAATCTCTTCAAATATTTTCCCTGGTCCTTTCTCTCTCTCTTCTCCTTCTGGGACCCCTATAATGCGAATGTTGTTGCGTTTAATGTTGTCCCAGAGGTCTCTTAGGCTGTCTTCATTTCTTTTCATTCTTTTTTCTTTAGTCTGTTCCGCAGCAGTGAATTCCACCATTCTGTCTTCCAGGTCACTTATCCGTTCTTCTGCCTCAGTTATTCTGCTCTTGATTCCTTCTAGTGTAGTTTTCATTTCAGTTATTGTATTGGTCATCTCTGTTTGTTTGTTCTTTAATTCTTCTAGGTCTTTGTTAATCATTTCTTGCATCTTCTCAATCTTTGCCTCCATTCTTATTCCGAGGTCCTGGATCATCTTCACTATCATTATTCTGAATTCTTTTTCTGGAAGGTTGCCTATCTCCACTTCATTTAGTTGTTTTTCTGGGGTTTTTTCTTGTTCCTTCATCTGGTATATAGCCCTCTGCCTTTTCATCTTGTCTATCTTTCTGTAAATGTGGTTTCTGTTCCCCAGGCTGCAGGATTGTAGTTTTTCTTGCTTCTGCTGTCTGCCCCCTGGTGGTTGAGGCTATCTAAGAGGCTTGATGGGAGGCTCTGGTGGTCTATTTTATTTTATTTTGTTTTTATTTTTATTATTTTTTTGGCTGTGCTGGGTCTTTGTTGCAGCTTGCGGGCTCTTCATTGTGGACTTCTCTCTAGTTGTGGCACACGGGCTTCTCTAGTTGTGGTGCGCGGGCTCTAGAGCACATGGGCTCAGTAGCTGTGGTGCACAGGCTTCTCTCTAGTTGTGGCGTGTGGGTTTTAATTGCCCCTCAGCATGTGGGATCTTAGTTCCCCGACCAGGGATTGAAGCCACGTCCGAAGGCGGATTCCCAGCCACTGGACCACCAGGGAAGCCCCCAGGTGTTATTCAGTTTTATATCCTTCTTAAGCGTCTGTCTTCTAGTTCTACTAATGAGAAAGGAGTGTTGAAATCTCCAACTATAATTTTGGACTTGTTTATTTCTCTGTTCAGTTCTGACAGTTTTTGGTTTGTGTATTTTGGAACTCTGTTGTTAGGTACATATAACTTTAGAATTGTTTGTCTTCTTGGTAAACTGACTCTTCTTCAATACGTAAGGTCTCTCTTTGGTAATTTTCTTTGCTCTAAAGTCTACTTTGTCAGGGACTTCCCTGGCGGTCCAGTGGTTAAGACTCCGTGCTCCCAATGCAGGGAGCATGGGTTCGATCCCTGCCTGGTCAGGGAATTAAGATCCTGCATGCCCAATGGCACTGCCAAAAATGAATAAATAAATAAAGTCTACTTTGTCTGTTTCTTTTAGTTCACGTTTGCATGGTATATCTTTTTCCACCCTTTTACTTTTCAAGTACTACCTATATCATTATATTTGAAGTGAGTTTCTTCTAGATAGCATATAGCTGGGTCATTTTTTAAATTGAGGTATAGTTGATTTACAATATTGTGTTAGTTTCAGGTGTAAGCTGGGTCATTTTTTTAATCTTCTGACAATCTCATATTTTAATTGACGTGTTTAAACCATTTAAACTTGGTATAATTTCTGGTATGTTTGCATTTAGTCTGCCGTTTTATTATTTGCTCTCTCGCTCTCTCTTTTTCCTGTTTATTGTTCTTCTGTTTGCCCTTCCCTGCCTTCTTTTGGGTTATTTGAACTTATTCTTGTACCTATCGTGATTTTGACTATATCTATTTGCATTAATTTTTATGATTACTTTGGGGATTATAAAATACATAGTTAATTCTTCATAGTCTATTTAGAATCAGTATCTTATCACTTTAATTGGAATGTATAAACCTTACCACCATATAGGTCCCTTTACACTTCCTCCTTCATGTATAAGTGTATTGTATACTATATCTATATACACTGAAAATTCATCAATGTTAAATTTTTTGCTTTCAACCATCAAGCATGTTTTATTCTCTTTTTCTTTTTCTTTTTTTTTTTTTTTTTTTTGACCATGCTGCATGGCTTGAGGTGTCACAGTTCCCCAACCAGGGATTGCACCCAGGCCACGGCAGTGAAAGCCTGGAATCCTAACCACTAGGCCACCAGGGAACTCCCAAACATGTTTTAAAGAACTCAAGAGGCGAATAGTCTATTATATTTACCAAGATACTTACCATTTCTGTTGTTCTTCCTTCGTTTCTGATGTTCCAAGTTTCCTTCCTATATCCTTTTTATTGTGTGAAGAACTTCCTTTAGCAATTCATTTAGAGCAGGTATGCTGGCTATGAATTCTCTTAATTTTCCTTCATAGGAGAATGTCTTTATTTCACCTTCACGCCTGAAGGCTATTTTCACTGGATATGGACTTCATGGTTGGTAGTTCTTTTCTTTCAGCCTTTTAGCAGTTTAAAAATGTTGTGCCATTTCCTTCTGGTTTCCATGGTTTCTGATGAGAAATCTGCAGTTGTTGAAATCATTGTTCCCCTACAGATAATGAGTCATATTTCTCTCACTGATTTCAAGATTATTCATTTTGTCTTTAGTTTTCAGCAATTTGATTATAATGTGTCTCGATATGGATTTCTTTGGGTTTATCCTGTTTGGGTTTTGCTCAGCCTCTTGAATCTGTAGGCTTATGTCTTTTACCTAACTTGAGAAGTTTGGGGGTCCATTATTTCTTAAAATACTTTTTTCTGCCTCACATTCTTCTTTCTCGGACTCCAATTACTTGAATATTAGACTTTTTGTTGTTGTCCCACAGGTTCCTGAAGTACAGTTCCTGAAATTAACAGTTCCTGTTAATTTTTTTCAATATTTTTTCTCTCTTGTTCAGGTTGGATAATTGTTATTGATCTATCTTCAAGTTCACTGGCTTTTTTTCTCTGTTATCTCTATTCTGCTGTTGAGTCCATCTGGTGATTTTGTTGTTGTTATTTTATTTTTCAGCTCTAAAATTTCCATTTGGTTAATCTTTATGTCTTTTTTCTATTCCAATACTTTCCATTTTCATATTTGTTTTGAGAATTTTCATGATTGCTCAGTCAATCATTTTTATAATAGCTCTTTAAAGTGCTTGGCAGATAATTCCAACATCTGCATTATCTCATTCTTGGCACCAGTTGATTGTCATTCCCCACTTGAATTGAATATTTCATTGTTCTTTGTATGCTGAGTAATTTTGGATTGTATCCTGGACACTTTGAATATTACATTATGAGACTCTAGGTCTTATTTAAATCCTATGAAGATAACTCAAAAAAAGTCATGTACCACAATGTTCATTGCATCTCCATTTACAATAGCCAGGACATGGAAGCAACCTAAGTTTCCATCGACAGATGAATGGATAAAGAAGATGTGGCACATATATACAATGGAATATTACTCAGCCATAAAAAGAAACGAAACTGAGTTATTTGTAGTGAGGTGGATGGACCTAGAGTCTGTCATACAGAGTGAAGTAAGTCAGAAAGAGAAAAACAAATACTGTATGCTAACACATATATATGGAATCTAAAAAAAGAGAAAAAAAAGGTTATGAAGAACCTAGGGGCAGGATGGGAATAAAGACGCAGACCTACTAGAGAATGGACTTGAGGACACAGGGAGGGGGAAGGGTAAACTGGGACGAAGTGAGAGAGTGGCATGGACATATATACACTACCAAATGTAAAATCGATAGCTAATGGGAAGCAGCCGCATAGCACAGGGAGATCAGCTCTGTGCTTTGCGACCACCTAGAGGGATGGGATAGGGAGGGTGGGAGGGAGGGAGACACAAGAGGGAAGAGATATGGGGATATATGTATTTGTATAGCTGATTCACTTTGTTATAAAGCAGAAACTAACACACCATTGTAAAGCAATTATACTCCAATAAAGATGTTAAAAATAAATAAATAAATAAATAAATAAATAAATAAATAAATCCTATGAAGAATGTTGATACATTTGTTTTAGCAGACAATCTGCGTGGTTAGGTTCAGTCCACAAGTTCCATCCTGTCTTCTGTGAGTGTGGTTCCAGTGTCAGTTCAGTTTTCACAGGCTTTTCAGTGTTATTCACGTCTGTCTCATGTGTGTACCCCTCAGTGGTCAATCTGGGACCAGTGAAGAGATCTAGCACTAGCTCAGTTCTCATAGTCTTTGGTATGTTAATCAGGATCCAGTCCATGCACATGCAGGTCAGGAGCTGGGAAAAGCAACTCCATAAAGTTGTTTATGAATACCTCGGCTCAAACCCGATCTGCAAAGGCCTTTTCATCGGGGATCTCCAGGGAGCATGTGGGTCTGAAGCTTCAGCCAGCCTCTCCCCCCGTCTTCACTGCAGTCCACTAGTTGTCTGATCTCTGCTTGGTCCTTTCCCAACCCCATTTCTCAAGGGAGTTCAGAGAGCAACAGGGCTGGCATAAGGAGACTCCCAGCACTCCAAGAAGGATGTAGAAAGCTTTATTGTAGACCATCAGGAGACCAGGGATGATCTGAAGCACAAAATAGAGCACCTTCCCCTTCCCCCCAATACAGCTGGCTAGCCTCTTAACCCATTCACTTCCAAACAGTGAGAGAGGTGGAATGGCTGAGGAGGTAGGTCATTCAAGGTAGGTCAGAGAAGTAGATAGGTGAAATGTCTGAGGAGCTCCAGGGACCAAGGTGGGGTATTCTGAGGACTGTGAGGAAGAAATCTCCTGGAATTTCAGGTGATCCCAAGCCCCCAGAGTGGCTCTCCTGCTCTCTCCAGGACCCCTAGCCCCAGGAACTCCACCTAGTGGGACCCAGGCTCTAGCCCCCTCCCCTGGTGGTGGAAGCCTCCCCCATGACAAACATTAACCCCCTTGCACTGAGTCTTTTCTGGCTAATTGTCCAGATGGCCATCTAGTCAACCAAACGTCTAAAACAACGTCTACTTGGCAGTGAATCAAGACATCTGGTTAACTTACGAACACAGAAGTAAGATCAACTCCCAAATCAGAACACCTTGTCAAACCCCAAAGCAGGTCATCTGGTCAGCTTGACTTTACAAAAGGAAATCTTTCATCATCCCTGAGGGTACCTGCACATTTCTTGCTGGGCATGCCAAGAATGCAACGCCCTAGTCACTCTTTACACAGTTTCAGAGTTGTATTTGTAGCAAGCTCCCTTGAGAAATGAGGTAGTATTTCCTTCCAGACAAAAAGCAGGTTTGTTGCTGCTCATTATAGGAGCAATCAATCCCCCACATTCAGTGTTCCTCTTCTATAACACCACCCACTATGTGCACAGACATGCACCTAGACCCACCTGTATTACCCCTTTGGAGAACCAGTTCAAACAACACACTCTGGCTACTGCTTTTGCTGTGAATAGTAAAGTCCTTTATCTCTGACCCAGGAGTCTCATGTCTTCTGCTTGCATCCATGAAACAGGATAGATTGTTAGCTTGCAAGTAGGGTAAAATCTCAGACCCTTTACATTTCTGGACATTGACCTGCATCCATTAGACACTGAGTCCAACGTCCTCAGGCCAGGCGGTAACAACAGGCTCCTCACACCAGGCACTAGGTCCTGTCTCTCCCCTGCCAGATACCAACTCCCAACCTCTGCTGCCAACTACTACTGCCCTAATTCCCCCTCCAGAGGCTAACAAATAGCTCCAGAACCTACCTCCTACCTTTTGCTTCAGAGACTAGGTTCCAACTTCTCCCTCCAGAGACCAAGTCCTGACCTCTCCTGCCAGAGATTGTCAGGACCTCTGCCTCCCAACCTGTGCCATGATCAACTAGGTTCCCCAATTTCCCCTCTAGAGGCCAAACCTCCAGTACCCCTCGAGATGCTAAGTCCCAATTTCAGCTCCAGAATCTAAGTCCTCATTCTTAGTCATGAAATGAGTCTCCAATTTTCACTGCAGAGGATGTCCCAACTTTCACAAGTGGTCACCAAAGCTGTCTAGCCACCTGACCTCAACCGAGTATTTCATGATACCATTTCTCATGCAGAGGAGAAAGGAATGGGGAGAGACTGGCAAAGGTAGGCCCTGGAGTCTTACAGAGAAGGTATACAGGGTCCATTCAGGACCGATCCTAGGAAAACCAGGAACAGTAACAGACCCTGAGCAGGCCCTTTCTACCCTCTGTGGCTGGTTGGTCTGTCGATAATGACCCAGGCGCCTAGAAGCCCCATTTCTTGGGTAGAGGAGGTTGGGGAGCAGTGGAACAACCTCAGGGGCCAACACCAAGGGTACAGAGGCCTTTTAGGAAGGACCCACTGGGAAAAAGAGGTAAAACCAAATACCAGCACATGCTCCCGCAACAGAGTTGGCTAGACACACAGCCTGCACCTGGGCACTTCGTGACCTCATCTCTTATGCAGGGGAGAAAAGAATTCATGAAAATGGCACAGGTCAACCCTGGGGTTCGCCGTGGTGGGTGCAGTGAGTGGCCTTTCAGGAGGGGCAATGCAGGAACTGGATGGATCTGAGGCCCCAAGCAGTGCCCCTCTCTGCATCCAGCTGGTCTTCCAATAACTACCAGGGATCTGTGGCCCAGTTTATCATGTGAGGGAGCAATGGAATCCCATGGAATGACCCCAGGGACCAATGTGAAGCATAAAAAAATCTTTCAGGGGAACCTCCTATGGAACAGGGACTATCTGAAACCTCATCTAAGCTCCACCCTCTTCAGCCAGCTTGTGATCTGACATTGTCACTCTCTGATGCCATGGTCTGGAAGGTTGACTGACTTGCTCAGCTTGACTCTGGAACCTAGATTGACTTGCTCAGCCCCCATGGACCTCCACACAGGGTGCAGAGACCTTTTAGGAGGTCTCCTCCAGACACTTAGCTCTAGGAAAAGCCCAAGATCAAGCTCCTCACACCTCAGGAGGCTAACTCTTCCACCTCGACCCTGTTGCTTCCCAGCCCCGGTTCTCAGCAGGTGAGGTCAGAAAGAAGTAGGACAGGCTCCCTGGTCGTTTGAAGGCTTCAACAGAGGATAGGCTTGCTGGGCCCTGGGTTCCGACCTCTGCAATCAGTGGGACCAGTGCCAGGAGCCCCTGTGGCCTCTTCAGGGGGACAAGAGGCCTTTTTGAAGAATGTCCTGACATTCAGGGCTGGTTCCTACCTTCAGACCAAACTCCTCCTCCAACTGCAGCAAGTTAACCAGGCTACTGCAACCCAGTGATATCCTGGCCTTGGTTATCAGCTAGGAGAAATCAGATAGCATGTGAAGTGACTTGAGTCCCTGAGGGTCCCTGCAGTGAAGGAAAAAGACTTTCAGGTGGAATTTCAGCAGACCAGGAGCCATCTGAAGCCCAACACTATGCTCCCTCACCTGTAAACAGCTAGCTGTCTAACATAGTCCTGGTTGCCCTCTGACCCCCCTTCTTAACCTGAGGAGGTCAAGGAGGAGAAGGACTAGCACCAGGAGGCCTCTAGGACCTGTCAGGGGGTGCAGAGACTGTGGGGGATGTCTCTGGGGAGTCCATGGAGGCCAACACAGAGGACTCAGAGACTTTTTAGAAGAGGCTTACTGTGGAACTGGGGTGATCCCGATCCCCAGGATGTGCCCCCCCAATCCCAATTGTAGCCAGCTATCTAACCAATCTCAAGTAAAGAACTTCTTGGCCCTCTTTCTCACCCATATCTAACCCTGACCCTGAAATCGAACAACTGAACATTGACCTCACCCTAAACTTAGCCCTAACACTGATTCTGACCATGAACTCGACCCTCACATTAATCATAACCCTAAACCTGGTTCTAAACCTGATTATAAACCCTAACCCTAAAGCTAACCATAAACTAGATCCTAAACATTACCTGATCATGACCCTGACTCTAAGCCTAACCCCTAACCTAATCCTAAATTTGATCTTTACCCTAAACCTATCCCTAACCATGAACCTGACCGTGACTTAAACCTAACCAGAACACTGACCCTCACCCAGAACCTGACCTAACTCGACATCTAACTCTAACCCTGACCCTGATGTTAATACTAAACATAACCCTAATTCTGACCCTGACAATGAACTTGACTCATCCTGATAGTGATTCTGAAACTAACCCTGACCCTAATCATGAAATTGTTTCCCTGATCCTGCACCTTACCCTGATACTAAACCTAGCCATATCCCTGACACTAACATTAACCCTAAACCTAACCTTATGCTGACTTTGTAGGAAAATGTGTTATTCTGATCTTGTTTTTACATATACTGTTTATAATAATAAGATTTCCTCTAGCCATAAGAAGTTACTTTTAAGAAAAATGGGTTATTTTGATGTTGTTTTCACTGAGCTTGTCCCCACAAATACTGCTGAGTTTCCTCTAAATTTACCCTAACTTACAGTAAGAAGCTACTTTGGAGGAGAATGTGTGATTCTGGGCACATTTTTACTTATACTGCTTAGATTAATCTAAATTTGCTCTTTCAAGAATTGGTTTCCTTGGCAAAGAGTGTGAGGTTCTGAGCATGTTTTAAAACATACTGCTTCTTTTCATCTAGGTTTGCCCTAACCTGCATTGGGGAATTACTTCTAAGAAGAATGTGTGATTCTAAGCTTGTTTTCACTTATATTGTTTAAATCCATTTAAGTTGCACTAAATCACCACGAGTTATTTTTTAGAATTATGTGTGATTCTGTGCTTATTTATACATATACAGCGTAGTTTCATCTTCATTTACTCTATCCATATTACTTTTGCGAAAAATTTGTGATTCTGAATATGTTTTAAAATAAAGCTCTTGGGAATTCCCTGGTGGTCCAGTGGTTAGGACTCTGCACTTTCACTGCCAAGGGCCTGGGTTCAATCCCTGGTCGGGGAACTAGATACCACAAGCCAGGTGGCGTGGCCATAAATAAATAAATTAATTAAATAAAGCTCTTAGTTTCACCTAGATTTGCTTTAACTTACTGTAAAGGGTTTATTTACAGGAAATATGTGATTCTGAATTATTTGCAGGGACTTCCCTGGTGGCGCAGTGGTTAAGAATCCGCCTGCCAATGCAGGGGACATGGGTTCGAGCCCTGGTCTGGGAAGATCCCACATGCTGCAGAGCAACTAAGCCCGTGCGCCACAACTACTGAGCCTGCGCTCTAGAGCCCGTGAGCCACAACTACTGAGCTCGCGTGCTGCAACTACTGAAGCCCGCATGCCTAGAGCTTGTGCTCCGCAACAAGAGAAGCCACCGCAATGAGAAGCCCACGCAACACAACGAAAAGTAGCCCCCACTCGCCACAACTAGAGAAAGCCCGCGCACAGCAACGAAGACCCAACGCAGCCAAAAAAAAGAGAAAGAAAACAAAACAAACAAAAAAACCCCCACAACATTGTAAATCAACTATACTTCAATAAAATAAATTTAAAAAGAAAAAGAAGTCCAAGGATCAATATCAGACAAATTTTAACATAATATCATTTCAAGTTAAATAAGAAAATAACATGTAATAATATAATAGATGTCTAAAAAGTAATTGCTAAAATTTAAAGCCAAATCCTAATAAATGCATTTTGCAATATAAAAAAGCCACTCCCTATCCACACTGCTCCCCCATCCTCCAAGTCCTGAATCCATAGGGGTTACCCCAGTGTATTACTGTCCCTATTCCCCCAAATTGTGTATGGTCTTACACTACAGACATGCTGAGCATTTTCCGCAATAATACTAAGATATTATACATTTTATATACTATATGTATTATATATTA
This sequence comes from Eschrichtius robustus, assembly GCF_028021215.1. NCBI lineage: Eukaryota > Metazoa > Chordata > Mammalia > Artiodactyla > Eschrichtiidae > Eschrichtius > Eschrichtius robustus. The sequence continues at coordinate 44,063,187 of NC_090845.1, forward strand.
TCTCCATCTTACAGATCAGGAAACTGAGGCTCAGAAGGAATAAGGAATTTAGCAAAAGTCAAACTATGTTGGTGTGAAATAAAGGAAAATAAATATATTGGTCTCTGCCCCCGATTCCTGACACAGAGCTCCTGAAACCCTTGTAAATTCCTATGTGATAAGAGCACTAGCAGCATCCTTTACTTTACTGAGGTGGCTCTGGGTGGGCTCCTGGATGGTCACCAGAAAGACCGAGCCATGTTTAGAAACTTGGAGTTTTCAGCCCCAGGCCCCCATCCTCCAGAGAGGGGCGAGGGCTGGAAATGGAGTTAACGATCAATCATGCCTACGTGAGGAAGCCTCCATAAAAATCCCAATAGCATGGACTTCCGGAAGCTTCCAGGTGGGTGAACACATCCACACACCAGGAGGGTGATGCACCCCAACTCCACAGGGACAGAAGCTCCTGCACTAGGGACCCTCCCAGACCTCACCCTAGGTATCTCTTCATCTGGCTGTTCATCTGCATCCTTTATCATGTCCTTTAATAAACTGGTAAACGTAAGTAAGTATTTCCTTGAGTTCTGTGAGTTGCTCTACCAAATTAATCTAGTCTGAAGAGGAGGTCGTGGGAACCTCCAAGTTGCAACCAAATCAGACAGAATTTGTGGGTAACCTGGGGACCTACTACTTGTAAATGGTATCTGAAGTGGGGTGGGGGGCAGTCTTGTGGGGCTGAGCCCTTAACCTGTGGGATCTGATGTGCTCTCCAGGTAGACAGTGTTAGAATTGAGTTCAGTTGTAGGACACCCAGCTGATGTCATAGAGAATTGCTTGCTGTGGGAAAAACCTCCACATGTTTGGTGACCAGAGTGTCAGAAATCCCACCCGCTCCCTTCCCTGTGTCTCCCTGAAGTAAGGGAGACACAGGGAAGCGAGCGGGTGGGATTTTTTTTTCCTATACACAAGAGGGAGAACTCGGTGATTTTTTCTAACACGGTTGGTAAGTGGTAGAGCTAAGTACCAAATGCAGGTAGGTCTGAATCTAAAGGGTGACTATTACCTAAGAAAAATCCTATCCCATATCTTCCTGAAGATTCCATATCTTCCTGAAGGGCAGCTCTGTTTCTCACAGGGTCCTCCAAAATCTCCAAACACCAATGACACACAGCCCCAAACACTGACCCTTAAAGAATCTAATTAAGGGCTTCCCTGGTGGCGCAGTGGTTGAGAATCTGCCTGCCAATGCAGGGGACACGGGTTCGAGCCCTGGTCTGGGAAGATCCCACATGCCACGGAGCGACTAGGTCCGTGAGCCACAATTACTGAGCCTGCGCATCTGGAGTCTGTGCTCCGCAACAAGAGAGGCCACAATAATAAGAGGCCCGCGCACCGCGATGAAGAGTGGCCCCCACTTGCCGCAACTAGAGAAAGCCCTAGCACAGAAACGAAGACCCAACACAGCCATAAATAAATAAATTAATTAATTAAATTAAAAAAAAAAAGAATCCAATTAAGGAGCCAAAGAAACCCCCATCAGAGTGTCGCTCGTCACTGGCCCACATAAACACACGCAGCACAGTCCCTCTCCCAGTGATCAACAGTCACGTATCCTCAATCAGCAGCCTCGCAGGCCTCAATCACTAATTACCTCAGGACTCACTAATGGAGCCACATTCCCAACATCACTGGCAGCTGATCACTGACCTTCCAAAACTGCCAATGGCCAAATTCATAGGGACTATCAGAGTATACAGAACCATCCCTCAGTCCTTGACTGTCAGGGTCAAGATTTTTCTGTAAAGGGTCTGAGATTTTACCCTCTTAGAAGACAGCAAGTTTTAGAGATGCTGACAGAAGACACGAGATTCCTGCGGCAGAGACAAAGGAGTTTACTATTCACGGTGCAGCAAGCAGCATGTACATCATATCAGCACCCCATGTCCTCGAAGTCCCACAGGGGTGACATAGAGGGACCCTGGTGGATGCTGCACACACAGTGGGTTTACATCACAGCCATGAAAAGCTGAATTTGGGGAATCCAGCCTGCTCTTTGTCCCAGAGGGAGACATTACCTCATCCCTCAAGGTTCCTCACTGTCAACACAGCCCTGCGAAACGGCCAAGGTAATAAGTGGTCAGAGCCCATCTGAGACAACCAGGAAGTAGTCTAAGGTCAGGCTATTATACTTCACCCCACACAAAGGAGTTTAGACTGACTTTCGGATGTCTGGTGTCAGCATCAATAATGACAGCATCCAAAAGCAAACCCCATCCCCAGTGGGGAGACGTTCTATGCCCCAGTCTTTCCTCCATATACAAACACATAACCCAAAGGAACACGGTTCATTCCAGTTCAGAATTTGTTGTTAGACTTGATTGGGAACACCATGACATTGGTTTGGTGAAGTCCAATAGGTGGTAACATCAATCACTAAACACAGCATAATCTGAGACCATTCAGGTGTTGGGGGAAGCAGATGAATTTGTATCAGTCAGATCTAAACAAGGTCATGCTGGCCCATGTGTTTGTACAGTTATGAGGGAGGTCTGTCTTCAGGAGGTGACATTGATGGCCTCGGGCACAGCAGACTAGTTTAGGACCAGCCATATTCTCTTGAGTTTTTCTGTTTTTGTCATCCCAAGGAAGTGATGACACACCTGGTAGCAGGTCAGATTGCCAGCTGTCTGCTTGACTCTGGGAAACCACACGATTGTTTTGCCAGGCTGTAGTGCTCAATCTAGGGGACAAAGAACATTAATTGGCTCCCCATCTCACACCTCTCAGGGTCTAAGATGCTCGTTCCCCAAGTACACTCCTTCCATAGCCATGAGATCAGGGTGTCCCATCCCAGTGCCTATAACTTCACTTTTATTCAATCATCTCCTGTTTGCACACAGACCTTTCATCCAGATGCAGGGTCAGGTGCAAGAGGACAAAAGGCATTTTTATAAAATTTACAGAGATTTTTTTTTAATGTCTTCTATCTTGGCCCCTGTGGGCCACTGGAGGGGAATTCGGTAAGCAGTGTCTTCAGTCAAGTGGTCAGTGTTGTTATGATCTACGACCACGTCCATCCAGCAAAAGAATCCAGGTGACTGAACCAGAATGAAGTTCAAATCCCCTAGGCCCCTTTTGGGCTGAGCTGCCACCTCTTTTGTCCTGACCATTACCCAGAAGGTATCCAATAGACGATGATCCCTTTCTGGTGACAGCCACATCCAGTGACCAAACTGACTTACTTAAGTGTGTGGACCAGGAAGAGGTAGAGAGAGGTAGAGTCTGAAATCCTTTTGAGTCCATTTTTGAGGAGGCTTTCAATGTTCAACAATAAGATATCTGCTGATGGTAGGCAGCAATGTTGGGTGCACCACTTTCAGACTGCAAACACTCTGCATCAGAAACATAGAGATTTTTACTTTGTACCCAGTCTCTGATGGTGGATGTGTTACCATGTCCAAGGGACAACGGCAGTGATCTGAGCAGCACAGACTCCATCCACTGCTTGATTCTAGTTGGTCTCATCAGAGAACAGGCCCATACTATGGGCGTCTACATCAGTCACCCAGACTGACCTCAACCACTCACCATCCATTACAGATTCCCACAGGCCACCATCATTGTCCTCAGAAATCCCCATTCACTCTCACCAGAGACCCTCTATCAGACAACCTCCTCCATCACCATCTCTCAAGCCCTAAAATTCAAATCACGTTCCAACTCTATGCCAACTGCTGTTCAGCTGCTTCTGAGAACCACTTCCATTTCCAGTCCCCACCACTAAGATCACCTTTTCTAAGGGCTGCTCTTTTTTTCACAGGTGCAGTGAGGCCACCATTTCTGTCCAGCATGAGAAAGCTAAATTGCTCTAAAGCTGTGATTTTCCAACTTTTTAAAGTATCATAGCCTTTTCAGAAACAGAAAAGGGGAAAAAATAAAAATAAAAAAAATAAAAACAGAAAAGGGGGGTGCTACTTGTGGAATTTGGGTTTCCTCTTTAAGCAAAACAAGGGTCAGTAAAGGACAAGACCCTGCCTTTTCTGCCACTAGCCGCCCCGCCCCCAGCTCAAGTAGACCTGCTTACTGGATGATAAATGTGTCAGTCAAAGCAAGACCCTCCCCTCGACTGCCAATAGACCCGTGCTATGCAGGGCCCGTGGCTCAGACATTCTGACTCGTTGGAAAGGCTATCAATCAAGTCCCCACTCCCGCCCCCTGCTCGCAGATGAGCGGCGGGTCCAGAGCCTGCACTCACAAACAGGCTGGCTGGTCAATCAGTCCTCCACCCTCTCGCTCAGCACACCCAGCGCCCCAGGAGCAAGAGCTCTTGATTGGCCATCTGCTGCCTTTTCAGATGGAGAACCCACCCTCTAAAGGTGGCAAAGCTGCTGTGATGAACAGCTGATTAACCCAAGGGCTGTCACTGGCCCACAGATCTGTCACGACTGGCTCCACCTCTTCCCAGACATCTATTGACACGAAGACGGGCGGGCCTGCAAACAGGCTCTGCGCGCATCCCAGCTTCCCTCTGCTGGTCCTTTTAAGGTGTCCGGTTTGGAGCCCAGTCTCCACCAGGGAAGAGAGACCGTGGCGCAGTGTAGGTTTCCCAGACTGTAAGAGCGCAGAGGGAAAGAGTCCCTATGCAGCCGCATTCTGGAAAAACAAAAACCTGGGGGTGGGTCCAAAACACTTTTAAAGATTAACTCAACAAGCTGCTTCTTTGGAGTTCTCACGTAGCGCTTAGGTATTGGCTCTCCTTCAGACTGCATGGGAAATTTTACCTGCATGTGTGCATGTCTGATTTTTTCAAAATATATTTAAACTTTCTGTAATTGTGTTTTCTGTAAGATTCTGTAATATGGTAATGGTGGTGCGTAATTCACTTACAACTCTAGTTTGAGTTGAAAAACAAAAGTAGCAAAAATAACCATAACTACAATACTCTTATTGGTTACACAATGTAAAAAATACATAAACTGTAACATCAAAAACCTAAATTGTGAGGAAAAGTGTAAAGTTTAGGAGTGCTATTGAAGTTATCAGCTAAAAATAGAGTGTTATAATTTCAAGATAATTTACATGAGCCTCATGGTAACCATAACGGAAAAACCTGCAGTAATTACACAAAAGAACATGATAAAGAAGTCAAAACATACTGATACCGAAAGAAATCAAAACACACAAAAAAGACAGCAGGATAAGAAATAAGGAACAATGAATCTACAAAACAGCCAGAGAATAATGAAAATGGCAATAGTAAATCCTTACCTATCAATAATTACCTTAAATGTAAATAGATTAAATACTCTAATCAAAAGACATAGATAAAATAGATTAAAAATACAAGACCCAACCATATGCTACCTGCAAGAGACTCACTTTGGTCTTAAAGACACATATAGACTGAGAGTGAAGGGATGGAAAAAGGTAATTCAAGCAAATGGTCACACACACACACAAAAAGGCAAGTGTAGCTATATATCAGACAAAATAGACTTTAAATTAAAAATGGTAAATTTTATTAATCAAAAGCCTTTTTCAGGGTCAGATCCCAAATGACCCCTCTGAGCTTGTTTTTTCAAAATGAATCTCCCCCCAAAGAGGCCACATTTGTAGGGCAAGTGGAATTTTCTGGAAAAGGGAGAAAGTGGATTCTAGGTGAGAAAAATAGTGGCACAGAGGTTGTTATGACTTAGAATCTTGGCAGAAGCAGAGGCTGGAAACTGTGCAAAGAATGTTTTTCATTTAGATGGAATTTGTTCAAATACACACACACACACATGCCAAACCTCGGTGTGACACCTGGCCCCAAACCACCATTCCTGCCTCGTCTTGATGGGTTTAGGGTTTTTGAAGATTTCCTCCATTTCCCCTTCCTCTCTCCTCTTTCTCCTCTTCCTTTCTCTCTCCTTCTCTCTCTCTCCCCCTCATTAAAATAACAACCTAGTTTATTTTTGTTTAATTGCTGGTAGCATGACCTCAATTACAAGGACAACACAACTAATGCAGTTTGTGTGTGCTGTGGAGGGAAAAAAAACTCAAAAAGAAAAAAAAAACCTAGAGAATGAATAGTAAGGGGGATTGTATTTTTTTTTGACGTCTTTATTGGACTATAATTGCTTTACAATGGTGTGTTAGTTTCTGCTTTATAACAAAGTGAATCAGTTATACATGTACATATGTTCCCATATCTCTTCCCTCTTGCATCTCCCTCCCTCCTACCCTCCCTATCCCACCCCTCTAGGTGGTCACAAAGCACCGAGCTGATCGGGGATTGTACTTTTAAACGAGGGGAGTCCTCTTTGAGAAGCTGATGTTTAGCAAACACTTGAAGGAGGTGAGGGAGTTGGAAAGGGAATAAAAAGACAAGGCTACAGCATTTCAGGGCCCCAGTTCAGGGCCTCTAATTGACACCTCGTGGCATTTGTTGATGGCTGCTCTTTTCCTAAAGTTCAGCTGAGACCCTGGATCCTCATTCTGACCCTGTCAGAGTTCCCCAAACTCTCTCTACCTTTGAGGCAATTGACTCCAAGAATCCTGCAGCTTTTCTGACAACTGCTACCTAAAGTACCTGACTGGCCTAAGTAATTTTTCAAACCTTGCCTACTGGAACCACAACTTTCAATACCACACCCTAAACCTCTCAGTAGTGACTGCCAGGTTTCCAGAACCACCTTCCATACCGAGTCCACAATCTGAACATCCCCAAAACCATAGTTACCACAAGTTCATTTTATAGGGCACTTCCATGGCCACTACATTAATGTTAATGAGGATTCATTCATTCAACCAATATTTACAAACACCTAATCTGTGGCAGGCAGTGTTATAAGTACTCTCAGATTAATCCTCTCAAGATACTTACGAGGTAGTTAATGTCATTAGCGCGAGTTGATAGAGGAGGAAAATGGGAATATAAGGTCACACGTTGGATATGGAGAGGGCTGTGATTTGAACCCAGTCTGGCTCTAGAATCCATGCCCTTAACCCCTGTGACTGTCTTGCAATCATGGGTCTTGTTTCAAAGTTCTCTCTTCAGTTAGACACTTCCCTTAGGTCTTTCTTAAATGTCATCTCAGTGAGGCCTTTTCCATGGCCATTCTAGCTAAAATTTACACACACACACACACACACACACACACACACACACATACACAAACACTCACTATACCCTTTCCTGCGCCATTTTTCTCCTTAACATTTATCACTATATTATACATTTTACTTATTTATCTAGCAATTATTACCCCAAATTGTTATTTGCTCTTTACATTTAATATCTGTGTCCTGCACTAGAAGTCAGCTGCAAGAGGGCAAGGATTTTCACCTGTTTTCTTTGCTGCTGTATCCCTTGTCACACAGTAGGCACTTGGTAAATATTTGTGGAATGAATGAATGAACCCTTCCCTTGTGGAATGAAAGAATGAATAAGTGAGTGAATGAACCCTTCCAATGATGGCTGATTCCAGGCTGCCTTGCTTGGATCCTGGTTGGCCCTGGATTCACCCCTCTGACTCCCATGCTTTTGACCGCAAGTGTATTGGCTCTGTTTACAAATGTTAACATTTAAAATCAGAATTATACCAATTCAGATTAATTTCTATTGAGGAAGTTTGCCCTGGAGTTAATTCTGAGCCAATGTAAATTCTTGTTCAATGCCGTACAGTGGCGAAGTTAACCCAAAGCCAATTTTGTCCATTTTCACTTTTCTGAAATTGTTTTCAGTGGGATGAATCATTTTCGGGTTAATCTTTACAGTGATAATTAGATCCACACATCAATATTCTTATCTGTGTCATATTTCAGCAATAATAGCTTTGTCCCTGATATCTCCTTGCCCTCAGGCTGCTCCTTGAACAGCTCAGGCACATTCTTGCTTCGGGGACTGTACTGGTTGTTCCCTCTGCCAGAAATGCTCTTGCATCTGTAGTTCATCTCTCTCTTTCTTCACATGTTTTTCCTCAAAAAAAAAAACAATCGCCTTTCAACAAGGCCTAAGCAGACTACCCTATTCAAATACAATGTTCTCCCATCCTGCACTCCTGATCCCCCTTACTGCTGTTATTTATTTTTTTAGTTATTTTTTTATTGAGATATAATTGATTTACAATGTTTCAGGTATACAGCAAAGTGATTCAGTTATATATATATATATATATATATATATATATATATATATATATATATATATATATATATATGTATGTATACATATATATGTATGTATATATTTCAGGTTCTTTTCCATTATAGGTTATTACAAGATATTGAATATAGTTCCCTGTGCTATACAGTAGCTCCTTGTTGTTTATCTATTTTATATATTGTAGTGCATATCTGCTAATCCCAAACTCCTAATTTATCCCTCCCCCGCCTTTATTTTTAATTTAATGCATACTTATCACCTCCCAATACACAAATATAATGTAATTTATTGTCTTGTTTATTGTCTGTCTCCCTCTGCTAGAATAAAACTCCACAAGGGCAGGAAGTTTTGAATCTCTTGTTCCCGGCTGTATCCCCACTGCCTATAATAGTGCCTGGCACCCAGTAGGCACTCAATAAATATTTGTTGAATGAATAGCTCCTGTTCTTCTGAGCTTTATTTGTGGCAAGTTTTCTCCAAGTCTAATATTTCAGGATTGCAGTTTGCAGATTCATGTTTGGTTGAGAGCATTGGTTCTGTTTTCCCTTAACACATTTTAAAGTTCACGGTTTTAGCTGTTGTCAGTTTGTTCTGCAGTGATTATGTCTATCAGTGATAGTCATTGTGGATCCAGTAAGATATTTTGTTTTTATTTCCTAGGTAATCCAGGAGAAAAACTGTACGCAATCCCCTTAGACAGTCCAGAATTGTCTGGGATGGGCTTTGCTAAGCTGAGTTTTCAGTCAGCTTCTGGTCAACTTTGTGTAGTGTGTAAAATCTAAACTCCTTCCAACAAGGACCTGCTGTCTAGCACAGGAAACTGTATTCAATATCTTGTCGTAACGTATAATGGAAAAGAATCTGAAAATATATGTAACTGAAATATATAAAACTGAATCACTTTGCTGTACACCTGAAACTAACACAACATTGTAAATCAACTATACTTCAATTTTTTAAAAAAATCTAAACTCCTTCTAACCATGGCCCATGGGGCCCTACAGATCTGGCCCATGACCACCTCTATAACCTCATCTCTAACCACTCTTTTGCTGGATGATTCCAGTGATTCTAGTAAGCACAATATTCCAGCCACACTCGCTTTCTGGCAGAATTTATCTCATCTGTTGGTTTCCATGCTTGTTTATCCTCTGTCTCACCCACGGCCTTGAGGTAAAGTCCATGAGGACAGAGACTGTCTTAGTTTGGGTCCTTCCAGAAGCTGACCCTGAGACAAAGATTGAAGTCAAGTAGTTTATCTAGGATGTGATTCCAGGAAGCACCTGTCAGGCAGTGGGGAAGTGAGGAAGTGAGACAAAGAAGGGAGGGCAGCCGATGAAGAGTGTTATTAAACGACTTAGTGCTGTGGGCAACTGGGACTTGTTCCCACTGCGGAGTTCTGGAGGCCAGTGGAGAACACACACCTCGGGGATGTCCCATCTGAGGGGCAAGGGGGCAGGGGTACTTATCTACCAGCTCTCGTCAGTCATTGGCTGAGGGCTGCTGCCAGGAAGTGTTCATTCCCTGGCCCCTCCAGCCTGCCAGGCCCGGAGGCAGAATGGCCTTATGCAGCTTGAGAGGAAGCCCTCCAGCCAAGAGATGCAGACCCTGGCAGGTGGAAGCCCTCCAGCCAAGAGATGCAGACCCTGGCAGGTGGCAGTTGGCCAGCGCACACCGGAGCAGTGAGGGAACTGACAGTGTCTGCCACAGAGACTGTGACTGTCTTGTTCACTGGGCCTTGCACATAGTACGTGCTCTATTAGACTGAAAGATGAAGCTGGTTCGTACCTGTTATTTTGCCAGAGCAAAGCTGGGCCCCATACATCAAGGTTCAGATATCCTTGGGGCCAAACAGTACGGTGAAAACATTGAGTGTGAGGTCTCTGACCACTCACACTGGCCTCCACTCCCACCCTGGGAAATTCCTGAGGACAGGGATCCTGGTATCTGTCATGCCTGGCACTCTGTCAGGGCTTGACACATAGTAGGCACTCAACTCCCACCCCTTCATCCCAATGTGGTCCTTAAAATGTCAGTCAGTCACCAGAATGGCTACAGTGAAAAAGATGGGGAGTGCTGAGTGATGCTGAGAATTCACCACTGGGGAAGTGTAGATTGGAGAATTGGCATGATTTACAAAGCTGATCATATGTCTACTCCCATGATTTAGCAATTCCATCCTTAGGTATATGCCCAAGAGAAATGAGTGCATATATCCATCAAAAGATATATACAAGAATGTTCACAGAAGGATTATTCTTAATAGCCCCAAATAGAAAACTACCCAAATGCCCATCAACAGTGGAATAGATGAAGTGTGGTCTATTCATGGCAATGGAAAAGAATACAGCAGTGAGGATGGGCAAACTACTAGTTACATAACAACGTGGATCCATCTCACAAACATCATGAGATTGAACGTTGTTAAAAGTCCAGAGAGTGGTTACCATTGGGGGAGGGGGGTGGACTTGAAGGGAGCTTCTGGCGTTTGTTTCACATTCTCTTTCTTGACCTGGGTGCTGGTCATATGGGTGTGTTTAGTTTGTAAAAATTTAATGAGCTTTGTAAACTTACGGTATGTACACTTTTCTGTATGTACATTTTAATTTAATGGTTTAAGAAGAGGTGGCCAGTGTGGCTGGGGCCCATGAAAGAGAGGAAAGGTTGCTGTCAGAAAGGGGGCAAGGACATGAATTTTAGGATTTGGTCTAAGTGTAGCTTCTTGTTTGACCAGAATGGAGGTTTCTTGAGAGCCTGAGAGCTTGATGAGGAGGCGGGGGGTGGGGAGGGGGCGATCAGAAATGCTCTTCCTCAGGGGCTGTAAGCCTGAAGGGCATTGATGGTAGGGAATGGCACCTATACCAGAGGTAACGATACCAATGTGTTGCAGCACATACCGTGCCAATCCCTGCTCTAAGTGAACAGATATACCCAAATACCTGCCCTCGTGGAGCTTACATCCTGGTGAGGGTTAGTGGGGGGACATGTTCTCTGGGCCAAGGGTAGCTATGGCTGCAACAGGCTGAGGTTTATTATGGGGGTATTCCCCCCATATACTCAGGTACTTGGTGGCTGGGATAACATGCCCCTTTCACTTCCACAGTCCCTGTAACTGCCGGCTGGAGAGTGGAGAGTGCTCCCTTTACACATTAGTACTCTCTGCTTTGGAGCTGCCCTCGAGCTGGGAGACTGGCTCCACAAGGAAGCATTCAGGGAGTGACACTGCTCACTTCCAGCAAGGTTCACCCAGACATCGCTCCCACCTTAGCCTCATACAAGTGAACCAGGGCTCCTCCTGACTCAGAAGCTAGGGTTAGGGGCATCATTTGTAGTGGTGGGTCCATCAGGCCAGATGTTCTTCCGGTAGCCAGTGACTGGGGGCGCCTGCACTCTCCGACGTCCCAGGTAGGGACCTGCACAGAGATGGTAGCAATGAACATGTGATGTGGGAATCTGAAAGTGTGAGCTGTGGAAGGGGGCCACAGGGGAGAGGGCAGAGATGCCAGGGGCACGAAGGGGAGCCCAGATGCCCATAGTTAACGGGGATCTAGGAGAGACTCCCTGGAAAGAAACAAAGACAGAGCCAGAGCAAGTGTCCAACTCCATCTGCCAGATCGAGAGAGAGCCTGAGAATGAGCCCCTGACGCAAGGAGATGGCCTATTCCCAGAGAAAAAGAACGGGGGATGGGGTGGGCAGTGGAGAGAGACTTCCTGCTCGAAACAGAGACACAGAAAGAGAGAGAGAGATAAGGGGGCAGGGAGAGAAACAGACACACATGCACACACACAGAGATGTGCATCTTGAGTTAGAGACCACCCAGATTGGGGTAGAGGGGAAGAGAGAGGCATCCAGACTCACCAAGACACAAGACAGAGGCAGAAACCCCAGAGCTGAGAGAAACAGAGAAGAAGGCAGGGAGGGAGACAAACACTCATCCTCAGCAATAGAAAAGCCCTGCTCTGACCCACCACCCTCAACCCCTGGTCACCCTGGCCCTTCTTCCAACATAGGCGGTCCCAGTGTGGTAGCTTTTTTCTAAATACGGCTGCCGTCAATTTCTTCTCATATGCTACACCTTGATCCAGAGAAGGCCTGAGCCACCACAGAAAAAGCCCAGGCTATTCTGCTGGAGAGAGAGGCCACACAGAAGACTCAAGTACCAAACATGGGAATACAGAAGCCATCTTGGACGTCCAGCCCAGTTGAGCCTCCAGATGATTCCAGCCCAAGCCACCCAAGACCCCAAGGACCACCTAGCTGAGCCTGGTCAACCACAGGACCATGAAAGGTAATAGTAAATCGTCGTTTTAAGCCACTGAGTTTTAGGGTGTTTGTCACATGGCAACAGATAACCAGAATACCCAGAAAAGGCTTTTCAAGCCTGACATCCCACTCCCACATCCCCCTCACAACAAAAGCAACACCAGCCAGTCACAGTTTCAGTCCCTTTAATTAGGTGCTCTGAAGAGAGGGCAGAATGGCAGACAAGGGGTGGAGAAGGTGGTGCTCTTAAGCCCCTTTCAGTAACCGGTCAGTGCTCATCCTCTGGCAGCTGGATCTTGCTGGGGTCGAAGCAGTTGGAGTCCATGATGGGGAGGCCATTGGCCTCTCGGTATTTTACAAGCCTCTCAGCTTCCCGGCGGGCCCACTCCTGCATCCTGGAGGCAGCAGCGTGGGGGTAGACGTGAGGGAGCCTCAATGGACACCAATCCCCATCTTAGCTCCCCAGGGACAGGATTTCTGGCAGTCTCCTTCAATCTCCACCCCTGCTTCTGCCCCGACCCGTCCCACTCTCTTTGACACCCCATGCACCTGTAGTCAGGCAGATAAGCCACAAAGGTGCTGCCAAGGACCAAGACGATGGAGAAGCCAAAGAAGAAGACGACCCGCATGTTCCAGAGGTCCACAGCAGGGTCCCTGTCATAACCGTGGGAGTCTGGGTTCTATGGCAAAGAGAAGAAGAGGTCAATGAGGGCTTCCTGCTGCTCCACAAAGCCTTATGCTGGCGCTGCATAACCTGGTCTCCAATTTCACCTCGGACCAATCTCCCCTCCCTCCCTAAATTCCTCTCTATTCTTAGGACTTGTCAAGCTCCTTCCCACCACAGGGCCTTTGCACCTGCTGTTCCCGCCGCCTGGAAAGCCTTTCCCCCAGATCTAGTCGTGGCTGGATCTGTCTCCTCATTCAAGGTTTTGGCTTCATCATCACTCCCCTTAGGAGGCACTCCCTAGTCACCTTATCTATTAAGTTGAACTATAGAAAATTGCCATTTTTACAGGTCAAAAATGTCTCAACCTATTAACTCCCTACCCCCAAGTCACTCTCCATCCTCTTACCTTGCTTAACTTTCTAGCATTTACTAGTTTACCAAAGTAGCATATCCTCCAAATCCTCTGATCACATCATCTTATATTATTGATTACATACTCTATATTACTGTTTCCTAACATTTTACATGTTTATTTTCAGTATTCTCCACTACCACGTAAGCTCTGTGAAAGCAAGGGCTTTATCTGATTTCCATACTGCTGAATCCCTAGCACCCTGAACTTAACCTGGCATTACAGCAGGCCCTCAATACATAGTTACAGAATGAATGAATAAATGAATAAGCATCCTATATATCCCAGCCCCTCAACCAGAGATTACTATTAATGAAGTACCTATTGTATGCCAGGCCTTTTCACAAGCACAAACTGCACAATATCCCAGTGAAGTGGAAAGTGGCAAGAATAATTAACACCTTCTAATGGTGAGTACTTACTAAGTGCCACCTGCTGTTTTGAGCATTTTGACTCATTTAATTACACGAGGCAGGTGTACTGTAGTATTTTATTTTTTTAGAAGGTGTCCTAATACTTTCCCCATCTTACACAGAAATTGAGACACCAAGGGGTTTAGCTACTTGCCCAAGGTCACTGCCTGTATTCCAACTCAGGCATTCTGATTTCAGTCTCTGATATCGGTATAGCGCAGCAGACCTGGCTCCACCACACATTCAGTTATGTGAGCTTGGACAAGTCACTTAACATCTTTATGCTTCAGTTTCCTCATCTGTAGAATGGGTACACTAATACTACCTACCTCGAAATAAGGTTGTTATGAGGATTAAATGAGTTAATGTATGTAAAGTGTTTCAAACACCTGAGCAAGCACTATATAAGTGTTTAGAATTACTGTTGTTATATTGCTTTAAATGTGTTTTGAGCACTGCCCACTTCAGGGTTGATATCTGTCTGCAAAATAAGGCCAATCTCGCCTCTGGCCCTGAACCCGAAGGTGATCAGGAGACAAAGGAGGAAAACAAGCTAAGCAAAATTCCCAAATCTTCGAGGATTTCGCCAGCTGCGCAATCTTCAGCCGACTAAGAACGTCCTCTACGGCGCCCCATCCGCCGGTCCCCGATTGACCCTTCCGGCGTCCGTTTCCCCTCCCTCTCACCTTCTCATAGAGGTTTTCGTCCTCGGCATCTGGGTCCTCCTGCCAGCGTAAAGTCGGTTCCGGCGGCCGCTTTCCCGTCACAGCAGACGGGGCGATCACAGCCCTGGAGGAGCTGGATTCCCAGCGAACACGGGCAGCCGGGAGCCCTCGCCTCGCCGCCAACGCCAAAAGGCGGCGGCCGCACAAACCTAACATCCCGGCCGCCATGACGGATCGTTCTGCAGTTTCTCGGGGGCGGGGACGGAAATGTGACTGCGCAGCTGCAGCTGGTCCGAGCGCGAGAATTGTCGCTCCGCCCCCGCCGCACTAAATAGGTCCCGAGTCGAGATTTTGTTTTCAAAAGGGCGAGGCGTCCTCTTTCCCTCCCTCCTGTCATGGCCTCACGGAAGCAACCATCTTCTTATCCTCTCGATCAGGCTATGGAATTTCTGACCGAAAGGCTGTGGAATTTCCTTGAAAATAAAGCGGTAGCACTTGCTTGGATTCCGTTCCCAACCAATCGCACAGAGAGCTCCCTCACCCTCTGGCGAAAAGGGCGAAGCTTCCATTGATCTTTCATCTTAGAAGGAAGCCAAGCTTTCTTAAAAGCGCCTCGCTGGATTGGCCAATTGCTGCTCCTTTTCTCGACTTGTGGGAGTATGCACGGGGAGCGGGGAGGTGGCGTACACTTGCCAATCAGAGCAAGCCGGGGCTGGCTGACTGCGGACGGCGACCAATAGACTGGGCAGGCCAGAGCGCGCTCCCTTAGTAGGTGGATGGTGGTCGAAGCGCCGGCTCCCTTCTTGTCGTCGCCATTTTGTGCTGGTGATCGCGGCCGGCTGGGAGTAGGCGGCAGTGGGTTTCCAGGGGAGGGTAGCGCGCCTCGCGCTTCTCTCCTCCCTCCCTCCTCCGCCCTTCCCCCCCCTCCTCCGCCCTTCCGCCCCTAGCCTTGGACTTGGTAGCTGTGCGGACCGGCTCCGGCTGAGCTGGGAGAGTTGGAGGAGGTGGCGGCGGGCCGAGGTGATGTCCGAGAGCCCTCCCTTGACAGCCCGGGCCGAGAAGGTGAGCGTCGACGCTGGTCGTGGGGGCGGAGGTAAGGGGCCGGGGTGGGGGAGGGGGTGCGTAGAGGACTGCGGGCGGCGGGTCTGGGCTTCGCGAAGAACCGATCGATGCTTGCACGATCTGAGCCGGGGAGGGGGTGTCTTTTTGTTTTTTGTTTTTCTCCTTTAGAGAGCAGAGGCGCGTGCGCGATTGGGACACTGGATGGGTGCACGCGGGTTGGGGGAAGGGAGGGACGAATGGGAGTGGGCTACTGTGGCTCACTGTGTCTGCGACGCCGAACTTTATCCGTGGGAGGCGGGTGTCTGCGACTTTGCTTTTTATTCATGGAAGTGTGCGCTCTGCTCTCGTGTGTGACTTTGGTACTTACCTACCCATGGGGAAGTGTTTTGTGGCTCTGGTCCTTATTCTTGGGTGGGGGAGGAGGGAGAACGTCGGTATGACTCGGGTCTCTATCCTCGGAGTGTGTCTGTAACCTTGGTCCTTATCCATGGGGAGGGGTCCTTATCCATAGAAAGTCTTCTTACGATTGGCCCTAATCCACTTACTGGGTGGGGGCGGGGAGTGCAAGGAACGTGTGTAAGACTTATTTCCCCTTCTTTTTTTGGGAGGGGTTTCGTATCTGTTACTCTGACGCTCATCCTGTGAAAGGGGGCCTCAGTGTGTGATTATGGCCCGTGTTGATTGTGGGTTCCTGTCTGTGATTTTGGCCCGTAGTTATTCGGGGCTCCAGTCTGTGACTTTGGTCCCTATCTGTTGTGGATAACCAGTGTATGACTCTGGCCCCTTTGCCAGATCTACTGAGGGTTTTGTCTCTGGCTCTCATCCACTGGGGCCCCTGGTTGTGATTCTAACTCTTACCCATCTGGGAGCAGGTAACTCTGGTTCCCTGTGGCTTGAAGAGGAAGAGAAAATTGGTGTGAGTGTATACAAGGAGGAAAGGTGTGGTGGCAACCTAGTGTTGGGCAGGTGCTGTTAACGCCTGACTTTGCCTGATTCTTGTTTAGAGGGTGGGGCCTGAAGATTCTGGGATACTTCGTGGTGACCCCTGGCCCAATCACATGGCTCTCAGGCCTTCCTTCGTTCTCACCGCAGCCCTGAGGGTTGCGGGAAGGGACTGCCCTTCCATCCCAGCAGAGTAACAGTGGTTCACAACAGGCTCCGAAAGGGCTCCTTATTACCTCTGAATAACTTGGGCCCAGAGCCCTGGGGAGGGAGCCGCCTTGGGGGACCTGGCTGTGCATAAGAGACAGGGCTCAGGGCTGAGCCAGTTGCCCTGTGAGGGCCAAAACTGTGTTGGCCCGGAGCCTAGGGAGGCGGCAGCTGTCTCATTGCCAAGTTACCCCTTCACCCCCTGAGCCTTTCGTGGTCTCCTGCTGTCTCATAGTGGGCAGCCAGCATCTTCTTGGGAGGATGAAATGGCACCTGAGGGCTCATGGAAGAAGCCTGGTGGGTGCCTGGGACTCCTGTTGTGAAGTCTCGCCTCCGTGCCTAATGTGCCTGATCTCAGACAAGTCATCCAGCACTTAGAGCCCCCCTGGGCAGGTAACTCCGGGCTTGACTTGTCTACCAGTCTCAGATGGCAAAGCCCTGATCACAGAATTGGTGGCACCACCGGGTCTCTCTGCAAGATGCTGTCTGCTGAAGGCCATGCTGTTTCTACGGTGGCCGGCTCTAGCCTCACGTTTGTAGGGAAACGAAGCAGCAGGCCAAATAGGGACTGCCTTCCTGCTCTGGTCCACAGGAGCACTAGGAGTTGGGAAACAGCGTCGCTGGGCTCAGGGACAGCAGAAAGCCTTCACAATAAGCGTTTCTCAAGGAGGCCCTCTCTGCCCCAACTGCCTTGACCCCTTTCTTCCTTCTGCTCTCTCCAGAGTCCCTGCAGGAGGCATCACCCAGGCTGGCAGATCATGGTGGCAGCAGCGGGGGTGGCTGGGAAGTGAAACGGAGCCAGCGGCTGAGGAGGGGCCCCAGCAGCCCCCGCAGGCCCTATCAGGACATGGAGTATGAAAGACGGTGAGTTACCCACTCCCACCTCTGCCAGGCAACCTAGGCTTGTCCCTGTGTGAGAGTTGATCCAGAAAAGTGCTAGGAAGGGGCTTCTGTGCAGAAGAAAACAACAACAGAAAACAGCACAGCAGATGATTGGTTTCTTTTCAGCAGACATTTACTTGGCACTTGTGAGCCAGGACCTGTGCTAGGCTCTGGGAGTGCATTGGTGAATTGAGACAAATAAGATTGTAGCCTTCTCCTTACTTAGGGTCTCACAAGGGAAACCACACAGTTTACAGGTCATTACAAAACAGCTTGATAGGTGCCATGTTTGGTTGCAGGGTGGGAAGGGATCAAGAGAAAGGGAGGAATGGAGACTGATGCCTAGATTTCCAGTTTGGATGACCCAGATAGGTATATGGTGCCATTCACCAAGGTGTGACAGCCACTGCAGGAGGAGAGGCAGAGGTGCATGACAGATGGGCAGTGGGTGGGTTGTAAGTGCTGTGGATTCTCAGGAGAGAGGTGTGGGCTGTAGCTTTGGGTTTGAGGGATGGAGAGGAGTGGTGCCTTCAGAGTCAGGAATTTGCCCAGAAAATGTATGGGGCAAGCCAGGTCAGATAGTATTACTCAGCACTGCATTTTTAAGATTTAGGATTCAGGGACAGGGTGGGCTGAAGTTGGTGTGATACTTGTCTTGGAATGGGACACTCTTACACAGTTATTTTTAAATTCTGGTACGAACAAGAAACAGTTGGAACACTTGGTGAAATACAGAGATCCTGGGCCATACCCTTACCATACTGGTGGATCACCTCACTTGATTCTAATGAAGATGATTTATTCCTGACATTTAAAGATTGTATAGGAAAGTAGACCTAATTCTCCCAGAGAGCCTCTATTAAGAGTCAGTAGATTTATGAAAAGTCAGGGAGGAAATAATTTTTTTAGTGTCTTACAA
This sequence comes from Eschrichtius robustus, assembly GCF_028021215.1. Classification (NCBI taxonomy): domain Eukaryota; kingdom Metazoa; phylum Chordata; class Mammalia; order Artiodactyla; family Eschrichtiidae; genus Eschrichtius; species Eschrichtius robustus. Next base: position 44,081,745 of record NC_090845.1, read on the forward strand.
AGGGTTTCTGCTACCACCACCTTTTCAAAAATATAGAATTATAATATTTTGTTTTCTGAAAAGTGATGAGCCCAAATTTGAGATGTCATCCTCTAGTGTTATTCAGCCTTGACTTTCTTTCAGAATGTCTTTTGAAAGGCATTCGATTTTGGATGGTATTCACTGGAAGAGCTCTGGTGGCAGTTCCTGAGTTTGAGTAGGTAAGATACTTGCCTCAGACTTTATTACCAAATAAAGCCACTGGCTTTCTTTTGGCTTTTAAAGGACCTCAAGTGCAGAGGTTTGAGTTAATCATACTTTTCCAGTTCAAGGTACATTTCTATCGTAGGTTGGTACAAGACCTTCTCTTGCCATATTTATTCTTTCCTTTTTTATTTCCAATCCCCATAGCTGTAGGCAGCTGCTCTGTTGTGTTTGAAACGTATCCTTCTAAAATATGTAGTGTTGTTTCGAGTGTGTGTGTTTTCAATTTACACAGATGGCAGAGTATTACAGTCTTCATTCTGTTTCCTGGACTTTGTATTAATCAGCCCTGCATTTTTAAGGTCTGTCTGTATTGCCATGTGTGTTAGTGCTTTGCTTCTAGTTGGTCCCAAAGACACCGTGGGGTGTGCCTACTGCCTTTTACTTAATGATTCCCTCAAGGATGGATACCTGTTTTTAATTTTGGTGTGCTGAAATTCATCACTTTTTTGTCCTATAACCTGTCCTTTCAGAATCTTCTCTATTCCTATCTCTGGATCACAAAGATTGTTCTCACTCTATAGTTTTACCTTTTGCATTCACATCTTTAAATCCATCTAGAGTCCACTTTTGAATATGTTATAATGTAGGTTCTGGTTTTATTTTCCTCCATATAGTGGGCAGTTTTCCCAGTACAGCCCCCCCAGATAGTCCATTCTTTCTTTATTGATTTGCAGTACCTCATCGCATTTTAAGTTTCCTCATGTACTTGGATCTGTCTTGAGTGATCCAATTTGTTTCATTGGTCTATTTGTTATTCTGGTGCAGAACCTTACTGTTTTTCTTACTGTGGCCTTATAGAATGTCTTAATAGCTCCTACTTTGCTCTTATTTTTCAAAGTTGATTTAGTCATTTTGCAGCTTTACATAAAAAACTTATCAAGTCCTTCAAAAAGTTCAAGAATTGCATTGAATTTGTATATTAATTTGGGGAGAATTGTCAGCTTTGTAAGTAGTCATCTCATCCTCTGAAACAGGCCACAAAGATCTATGAAATTCATTTAAAGGACATAAAAATCTGAATAAACCAAAATACAGGTCTTTGGTATTCCTTTTTTTAAAATTGACGTATAGTTGATGTATAATATTATATAAGTTTCAGGTGTGCAGCATAGTGATAACAGTTTTTAAAGATTATATATTCCATTCATAGTTATTATAAAAGACTGACTATATTTCCTGTGTTGTACAATATATCCTTATAGCTTATTTATTTTATACATAGTAGTTTGTACCTCTTAATGCCCTACCCCTATCTTGTCCCTCCCCCCTTCCTTTTCCCCACTGGTAACCACTAGTTCTCTATATCTGTGAATTTGTTTCTGTTTTGTTATATTCATTAGTTTGTTTTAAGTTTTAGAGTCCACATGTAAGTGATATACAGAATTTATCTTTCTCTGACTTACTTCATTTAGCATTAATACTCTCCAAGTCCATCCATGTTGTTGCAAATGGCAAAATTTCATTCTTTTTTATGGCTGAGTAATATTCCATTGTGTGGGTGTGGGGGGGTGGGGGTGTGTGTGTGTACACCACATCTTCTTTAGCCATTTATCTGTTGATGGACACTTAAGTTGCTTCCATATATTGGCAGTTGTAAATAATGCTGCTGTGAACATTGGGGTACATGTATCTTTTTGAATTAGTGTTTACATTTTTTTCAGATATATACCCAGGAGTGGACTGTTTTTAGTTTTTTGAGATACCTCCATACTGTTTTCCACAGTCGCTGCACCTGTTTACATTCCCACCAGCAGTGTACGAGGGTCCCCTTTTCTCCACATCCTCACCAACATTTGTTGTCTGTGTTCTTTTTGATGATAGCCATTCTGACAGGTGTGAGGTGATATCTCATTGTGGTTTTAATTTGCATTTCTCTGATGATTAACGGTGTTGAACATCTTTTCATGTGCCTCTTGGCCATCTGTATGTCTTCTTTGGAAAAATGTCTATTCAGGTCTTCTGTCCATTTTTAAGTTGGGTTTGTTTGTTTCTGTTTGTTTGTTTGATATTGAGTTGTATGAGCTGTTTATATATTTTGGATATTAACCCCTTATTGGTCATATCATTTGCAAATATTTTCTCCCATTCAATCAGTTGTCTTTTATTTTGTTGATGGTTTTCTTTGCTGTGCAAAAGCTTTTAAGTTTAATCTGGTCGTGTATTGTTTGTTAAAGTAATTCCTAGGTGCTTCAGTAGTTTTTATTCGCATCTTGTTTTTTTATTTTCCAAGCTGGTATTTACTGGGGTAGAGGAAAGCTGTTGGTTTTTGTAAGTTATCTTATCTCTGCTGTGTTCCATTGTTATTTCTACTCATTCATTGTTGACTTTGATGGTCTTTCTAAGTAGTTAGCCATGTTGTATACAAACCAATCCTGGCTTTTCTTATTTCTTTTTCCTCACTTATAGCACTGACCAGGACTTTTGATACCATGTTAAATAGTATCCGTGATGCTGATTAAGATTCATTTTAGTTAAGAATCACAAGTATAGATTCATTTTGGCAGGTTGTAACTGAAAATCCAAAGAATAATGGCTTAAACAATATAGTTTATTTTCTTTCCCATAAAGGACATCTGCAGACAGACAGTCAATCCAGGCCTGATAGGCAGCCCCTTTTGCTTAGCCATCAAGTGTGATGTGTACTGTAGGCTTTTAGAATATAGTCTTTAATAAATCAAGAAAATTCTCTAATTGTAGTTTGCTAAGACTGATCAGAAATGAGTATTGAACTTCATAATTACATGCTTTTTTTCCTCCTTTTGTCCATCAACTTCATAAATTGCATTCAATTGCATCCTTGATATTATTGAGATATACCCTCCTTGATCATGGTATGTATATGTATGTTTATAACTTCTCATTTTGAAAAAACTTCAGATTTACAAAAAAAGAAATTGCAAGTACAACGAACTCCCTCAATCCTCTACCCAGAACCACTAATTGTAAACATTTTGCCACATTCACTTTACCTACCTACAAGCCTACTCCTTCCTTCTTCCCCCTTCTCTTTTTTTCTCCCCTCTCCCTTTTCTCCTCCCCTCTCCCTTCCCCTCTTCCTTCTCCCTTCCTTCTACCCCTCCTCCACTTTCTATACATAACATTTTTTTTCTGACTCATTTGAGTTAGTGGCAGACATGACCGGTAAGTACTACAGCATGTTCGTCCCACTTTCTCTTTCATAATCACAGGATGCTTATCAATATGAAGAAATTTAACATTGATACAATAACTTTTGTCTTAAAGTCTATATTCAGATGTCATCAGTTCTTCCAAAAATGTCTTTTATAGCTGTTTTTCCCTAATCCAGTATCCAATCCAAGATCACACACCACATTGAGCTACTTTTGTTTTTTAGTCTCCTTTAATCTGGAATAGTTATTCAGTCTTTGTCTTTTATGCACTTGATGTTTTAAGAGTACATGTCAGTTGTTTCGTAGATGTTTCTCAATTTGTGTTTTTCTAATGTTTACTCATGATTTTTGGAAGAAAAATTATTTAAATAATGTTGTGTATACTTTTAAAACAGTGTTACATTTGATTAGATAATTGTTTTATTTAGGATATTTGCATCTGTGTCCATCAGTGATGGGGTCCTATAATTTCCTTTTCCGGTATTTATCTGGCATTGAATCAAGGTGGCCTCATGACATGAATTGGGCATCTTTTGCTATTTCTCTCTTTATTGGAGGAACTCATATAAGACTTATCTGTCCCTTGAAAGTTTGGTAAAACTCACCTTTAAAGGGGCCTGGGTTTTTGATTATCATTTTGTCTACTTCTGCCAATTATGGCATTTTATGTTTTCCAGAAATATACTCATTTTGTGGAGATCCTCTTATATTATGATTCAGTCCAGCTTCCTAGAAATGTATTATGAATGGGGACTACCTTTGGAAGGTATTTAGTCAAAGTGCTCTGTGGCCAATAAAAAGTATCCCTTACTATCCAAATCTTTTCCCTTCCTGAGTTTAGATAGCAAGAGTTCAGTATCCAAATTTATTTGGTTTAGATGCTGAGTGTCAGTTCAGGATTTCATCTGAACATTTATTCAACTCTATTCAGTTTTTTTTTTGTTTTTTTTTTTTGTTTGTTTGTTTGTTTGTTTTGGCTGTGTTGGGTCTTTGTTGCTATGCGGGGGCTTTCTCTAGTTGTGGCGAGCAGGGGCTACTCTTCATTGCGGTGCACGGGATTCTCATTGCCATGGCTTCTCTTGTTGAGGAGCACCAGCTCTAGGTGCACGGGCTTCAGTAGTTGTGGCACGTGGGCTTAGTAGTTGTGGCGCATAGGTTTAGTTGCTCTGCGGCATGTGGGATCTTCCTGGACCAGGGCTCGAACCCATGTCCCCTGCATTGGCAGGCAGATTCTTAACCACTGCACCACCAGGGAAGTCCCCAAATCTGTTCAGTTCTTAGATTCTGATAACTAAAGTACAAATATCGAGGGATACCTACATTAAGCAACAATGAAAAACATTGTTCATATCAAAAACCTTAAAGATACTCATATCTCTCATACCAGCCACTTCTTGTCTAGGCATTTATCATTAAGGAAACAATTTGGGTTCTAAGCCAAGCTCACAAGGACAGGGACTTCATTTTGTTCACAGCAGTATCCTCAGCACCTAGAATAGTACCTGACACATAGCAAATGTTACATTACTATTTGTTGAATGAATAAATGAACAATTATGAAAAATTGCAAACCAACTGAAATGTCTGGACACATTTTATTTTTCCCATTTGTTAATTACCTTTTAGCTTTTGGGGGTTTTTCCAATATTTTATTATGAAATTTCAAGCATACAGCAAAGTTGAAAGAATTTTACAGTGAACACCTCTATATCCATCCACTGGATTCTACCATTAACATTTTACCATATTTGTTTTATCACATGTTTATTTGTTTATGGTATTTTTTATACTCTAGATATTTAAAATTTTTTATGAAGCCAGATTTATCAGTTTTTTAAAAAATTTTATGACTTCTGGGTTTTGCCTTACTTACAAAGATCTTCCCCATTCTTGAGGTAATCAGTTCTTTCTTACGTTTTCTTTCTAGTATTTTGAAGGTGTCTATTCAGGGACTTGTATTTTTGATCCATCTAGAATTTACTTGGTGTAAGAGATGAGGTAGGTAAACAACTTTATTTTCTTAAAGGTCAACAAACTTTTTCTGTAAAGGACCTGATAGTAAATATTTTTTGGCATCGAAGACCATACAGTCTGTCACAACCAGTCTGCGGAAAGCAACCACAGACAATATGTAAATGAACGGGTATAGCTGTGTTCAAGAAAACTTTATTTAGGTGACTGAATTTGGTCCCCTGGCTGTGGTTTACCAATTCCTGAGCTAGACAGTTATCACAACTAGTATTTATTGACTAATCCATTTTCTCCTTGTTCATTTGAAATGCAACCTTTGGCTGATTCTAAATTTCCATATGTGTGTTTGTATACTATGAACTCTATTTGTTTTTACCGATCTGTCCATTTGTGTTTCAATTGCTCCACCTTTATAATATGTTTTAATATTTGGTGGGGTTCCTCTCTCCATCATTAGTCTTTTTTTTTAAACAGAATTTTCCTGACTCTTCTCTAAGTTGTTTCTTGTCCTTCGCTGTTATAAACAATGTTGCATTGAGAATACTGTTTCTGTATATGTGCAAGTGTATTAGTACATTAAATTCCCAGAAGGAGAATTGGGGGTCAGAGAGTATATAGATTTTTAGTTTTGCCAGCTATTGCCAAATTCCCCTCCATGAGGATCGTCCCATTTTCACCCCTACTACCAATATGAGAGTGCCTATTTCCCATACAGCCTTGCCAACAGTTTGTTGTCAAACATTTGGACTTTTGCAGATTTGTTGAGTTAAAAACATTTGATCACAGATCTTCCTTACAGAAGAATTCCAAATAATATATGTAGATACTCCCCACTCTAGGAAGTAGAGCTTAATTTTCCTCCTCTTGAGTGTGGGCTGATCTTAGTGACTCACTTCTAAAGAATAGAGTGTAAGGGAAAAAGAAACTTTACAGCGGAGAAACCTGGCAGACCCCACCATAACCAGATGATCAAGTTCAGTGTCACCAGTGGTAAGTCACGTTGATAGCATGCGCCTGAGATCTGATGTGATCAGAAGGGCACCTCTATTGTATTCTTCAAAAAACCATAACCTCAAGTCTAATCACAAGAACACATCAGATAAACCCAAGTTGAGGTACATTCTACAAAATACCTGACCAGTATGCTTCAAAATTGTGTCAAGGTCATAAAAAAACAAGGCAAGACTGAGAAACTTTCACAGGCCAGAGGAGACTAAGGGGGCATGATGACTAAATGCAATGTGGTATCTTGGATTAGATCCTGGAACAGAAAGGGGATAGTAGTGGAAAAACTGGTGAAATGCTAATGAAGTCTACAGTTTAGTTAACTTTTTAGCTCTGGCAAATGTACCATGGTTCTCTTCACATTAGGAGAAACTGGGTAAAAGGTATATGAGAATTCTATTAACCTTGAACTTTTCTGTAAATCTAAAATTGTCATTTCTTGAAAATAAGTTTGACTTTATCAAATTAGAAACTTTTATACATCAAAGAATGCTATTCAAAAGAATGAAAAGACATCCCACAGAATGGGAGAATGTGTTTGCAAATCATATATCTGATAAGGGATTAACACCCAGGATGTATAAAGAACTCCTACAAGAGCAACAGAAAAACCTAATTCAAAAATGGGCAAAAGACTTGAATAGACATTTCTCCAAAGCAGATGTATAATTGGCCAATAAGCACATGAAAAATACAAAATAACAAGTGTTAATGAGGATGTGGAGAAATTGGAAGCTTTGTGCATTGCTGGTAGGAATGTATAATGGTACGGCTGCTATGGAACACTGTTTGGCAGTTCCTCAAAAAATCTGTTACCATAGGATTCAGCAGTTCCACTCCTGGGTGTGTACCCAAAAGAAATGAAAGCAGGGACTCAAACAGATACTTGTACACCAGTGTTCATAGCAGCATTATTCACAATATCCAAAACAACCAGTAGGTGGAAACAACCCAGGTGTCCATCAACAGATGTGGTATATACCATACATACATATATGGCCATAAAAAAATGAAATTCTGATGCATTCTACAACATGAACCTTGAAAACATTCTGCTAAGTGAGATAAGCCAGACACAAAGGGACAAATGTTATATGAGTCCACTTATATGAGGTACCTAGAATAGGCAAACTCATAGAGACAAAAAGTAGAGTAGAGGTTGCCAGGTGGTGTGGGGAATTATTGTTTAATTAGAGTACAGAGTTTCTGTTTGGGGTGATGAAAAGGTTCTAGAAATAGATAATGGTGATGACTGTACAACGTTTTGAGTGTACTTTGTGCAACTGAGTTGTACACTTTAAAATGGTAAAGTCCTTGGGCTTCCCTGGTGGCGCAGTGGTGAAGAATCCGCCTGCCAATGCAGGGGACACGGGTTCGAGCCCTGGTCCAGGAAGATCCCACATGCCACGGAGCAACTAAGCCCGTGCACCACAACTACTGAGCCTGCACTCTAGAGCCCACAAGCCACAACTACTGAAGCCCACATGCTCTAGAGCCTGCACTCCGCTACAAGAGAAGCCCGTGCACCGCAACGAAGAGTAGCCCCCACTCACCACAACTAGAGAAAGCCTGCGTGCAGCAACGAAGACCCAACACAGCCAAAATAGTAAATAAATAAAAATTTTAAAAATTATTTTAAAAAAATGGTAAAGTTCTTGTTATATATATTTTATCACAACAAAAATGATTTAGGAAAAATATACAAAAATAAATTTTAAGTGTTATAAAAATGACCTATCTGGTGTAGTTTTAATTTTCATCTTTCATTATGAGTGAGATAGAGCATCTTTTCAAATATAAACCATCTGTACAGTTGACCCTTGAACAACACAGGTTTGAACTGCATAGGTCCACTGATACACAGATTCTTTTCAATAGTAAATACTACAGTGCTACAGGATCCATGGTTGGCTGAATCTGAGCATGTGGGGGAACCACAGATACAGAGGCCTGACTATAAGTTATACTCGGATTTTCAACTGAGCAGAGGGTCGGTGCCCCTAACCCCCGCATTGTTCAAGGGTCAACTGTATTATTTTCTGTGAATTCAGTTCCCTTTTTCTTTTTCCCTTATCTTTTCCCTGTTTATTGTTTGTCTTGACTTGGCTTGTGATGGTTTTTGTTTTTTCCAAGCAGAAATGTTTTATTTTTATGTAGTCAGATTTAATAGTCTTTTCTTCTATGGCTTCTGGATTTGGGTCATAGTTTTCCCCATTTCAAGATTATCAAAAAACTATCTCGTGTTTTATTCTTCTTTTCCTCTATGGTTTCATTTCTTCCATTTAAATCTTTGACCCATTTCAAATGTATCCTGGCTTATATGTGTGAAGTATAGTCATAAGATCGTGCACATGTCTAGGTATTTAACCTTTTTGATGCAGTTATACTTGGGATCTTCCTATTTCTAAACAGTGGCTCTCTGAATACAAGCACAGTATTTATTTCTGCATATTAATTTTGAACCCAGCATCTTTACTGATTTATCTTATTATTTATAATCATTTCTCAGTTGATTCTCTTAGGCTTAGGCAGATACATCCTCATATTATCTACAAGTAATGGTAATTTTACCTTCTTTCCAGCTTTTAATCTTTTTTTCCCTTTGTTTAATTGTTTAATAGCGAGTATCTTAGAATAATGTTAATAATGGTGTTGAAAATGGATATTCTAGTATCATTTCTGACCAGGATTAGGATCCTGCTAGTAGTAGTCTATGGTGGTGTCCATTTTTGTCTTGTTTTAAGTAGATATGTATTGGTTGCTTTTAGAATACTTTTAGAGGGAGTTTCCTGGTGGTCCAGTGGTTCCTCAGTGCTCTTTAGAGTCATTATTTTATCAAAGAATAATTATTGGGCACCTGCTGAATATTAGGCACTAAGCTAAGCTTTGGGGAATAGGGCAGTGAACCGAACAGGTGGTTCCCTCATCTCCCAAAACTCAGTCTAGTAATTTTTTAAATCATCAAAGAAATGCACATTAAATCAATGTTGAGATAATTATTTTACAGTTATTGCAGTAGGAGAAATTTTAACAAAACAGCTGCCAGAGGCTTCCCTGGTGGCGCAGTGGTTAAGAATCCGCCTGCCAATGCAGGGGACACGGGTTCGAGCCCTGGTCCCGGAAGATCCCACATGCCGCGGAGCAACTAAGCCCATGTGCCACAAATACTGAGCCTGCCCTCTAGAGCCCACGAGCCACGACTACTGAGCCCACGTGCCACAACTACTGAAGCCTGCATGCCTAGAGCCTGTGCTCCGCAACAAGAGAAGCCACCACAATGAGAAGCCTGCGCACCGCAACGAAGAGTAGCCCCAGCTCGCCGCAACCAGAGAAAAGCCCGCACGAAATAAATACATACATACATACATACAGTGAGAAGCCCGTGTGCCGGAACAAAGGGTAGCCTCCGCTCACCACAACCAGAGAAAAGCCCATGCGAAATAAATACATACATGGATACATACAATGAGAAGCCCGCGTACCGCAATGAAGAGTAGCCTCCGCTCACCGCAACCGGAGAAAAGCCCGCGCGAAATAAGTACATACATACATACATACAATGAGAAGCCCGCGTACCACAACAAAGAGTAGCCTCCGCTCCCCGCAACCAGAGAAAAGCCCGCGTGAAATAAATACATACATACATACATACAATGAGAAGCCCGCGTACTGCAACAAAGAGTAGCCTCCACTCGCCGCAACCAGAGAAAAGCCCGCGTGAAATAAATACATACATACATACAATGAGAAGCCCGCGTACCACAACGAAGAGTAGCCTCCGCTCCCCGCAACCAGAGAAAAGCCCGCGCGAAATACATACATACATACATACATACATACAATGAGAAGCCCGCGTACCACAACGAAGAGTAGCCTCCGCTCCCCGCAACCAGAGAAAAGCCCGCGCGAAATACATACATACATACATACATACATACATACAAACAAACAGCTGCCAGTGCTAGCAAGGTGACCGTGGAACAGAGGGGCAGGGTAGCGCAGTGCACGATGAGGTGGAAGGAAAGAGGTCGGCAGGGACCTCATCCCGCAGGACCCTGCAGACCTTGTAGGACCTTGGTGAGCATTTTGGTGTTTTGTAAGGAGCAATATGGTTGGGCTTGATTGACTTTGCCTTGTGAAACCCTCCCTCACATTTGGGGTATAGAGAGTGAACTAGGGGAGGCCTGGGTGGAGGTGAGGAGACCAGTCGGGGTTCCACATCTGAGGGCCCAGTGAGGGAATGGAGAGGTGGGGAAGGGAAGGAGAGAAGTGGGTTGGATTTGAGGGAGAGGTGGGAGCCAGCTTGCCCCACGGGGTCAGCGTGTAGGGATCCCTGTCAGGGGGCGGGGCTGAGGGTCTAGAGGGAGGGGGTGGGTGGGGTCACCCTCACCTCTTGCACCTTTCAGAAAGGACTGCCCTCTCTTCCCTCCCCATCCTTCTTTCCCCAGAGGGGGTCGTGGAGACAGGACTGGCCGTTACGGAGCCAGCGATCGTTCACAGGATGATGGTGGGGAGAACCGCAGCCGGGATCACGACTACCGGGACATGGACTACCGCTCGTATCCCCGCGAGTACGGCAGCCAGGAGGGCAAGCACGACTATGATGACTCGTCTGAGGAGCAGAGTGCAGAGGTGAGGGCAGGGGAGGGCCAGCTCCTGCAGGGCCTCTGTCTGGCTGCAGCACCGTGTGTAGGTAGCTCTCAGCTCCCATGCCTTCAGACTGTGCTCGGTGGCTTTGCCTCACCTGGAGGGTCTGTCCCCACTCCCCTCTCTGAGGGCTCCTCTCCCAAGTTGGGTCTCCCTAACTTCCACGTGCTTGGCTCTATACTTCTGAGGGCCCCTGGCCACCACCTGTCTCCCTTCTTCCCTGTTGTTCAGGGTTCACTGCAAGCCCTATACTGCCTGCTCCCAGCCAATTTGGGGACCCGGCATCTAGGGTTGGGAGGGCACTTGGATATCACTTGGATATCACCAAGCAGAGCGGCTCTGGGGGGCTGACCGTGGGCATTCCCAGTGGTGGCAGAGCCTCTAGACAGAAGGGGAAGTCCCCTCAGGCCTCTCCTTTGAGCTCAGAATCTAGCCATTTCCATGTTGGATCGTTAGCCCTGGCCTGAGTGGGGAGGCATGATGCTCACCATCAGGGAGCCCCCATCTGACGGGAAGAAGCAGCCTTGCCTTATGGGAACTCCAAGTTGAGGGGGCATCAGGGTCCTGGTCCACACAAGCAGACAGCTCTCCTTTCCAGTGGGAAGCAGAGTGTGGGCTGCTGGCCACCCTCTGGGGGGTCCAGTGGAAAGACCCCTGTGGTGGGCAACCGCAACCAAGCTTCCTCAAGTGGCAGCTGTGAGCTGTGCCTGGATGTCTCCAGGGCACTGGCTGGGCCCTGGGTGGACCAGGAAGAGTGGAGCGCTGAGTTATCTGGCCCCCGTGAGGGCAGGAGGGGTGTGGACCCAGGCCTGGCTTGCTTAGTCCTGAAAGGATGGTTTGAGCAACGCCCAGGAATCCAGTGACCACACCCTGTTAGGAGAGAGCCTGGTGGTGATGGAGGACTGGCCAGGCAGAGGATCAGGGACCGGGGTGGGGCAGCGCCATAGCCCTCGCACCTTTGCCAGCCCCTGCTGGCTGGCTCTGGCTGAGGTCTTAAGCTATTCCTAAACCCACGACTTGGTGGCAGGGCCCAGGCTGGGAATCTTAAGCAAGGTGTGGCGTTCCATGGCACAAGGAACAATTGTGCACATGCTAGCTGAGCTGGCGAGGGAGGAGGGGGGAGAAACAGAGCAGGGTTTAGTGTGCCAACCCCAAATGGTCTCTTCCCAAGGAGGTTTTAAGTGGAGTCTGGTCACCTGTCTGTGGGAGTTCCTCTCCCACACCGATACTGCCACCGGCCTCTCCCCACTCCCCACCAAAGCAGCCCCCAAAAGCATCCTGGGGAGAATCTCCAACCCCAGAAGGGTTGCAGTCCAGGGCCTACCCACCTTGCCTGCCCCAAGCCTTTAGCCGGAGCCCGCCCACCCCTGGCTTTCAGAGCCTGCCTGCCTCGGAGAGCCAGCGGCCAGCTCCTAGGCCCACCCCAGACTGACTGCCCGTCTGGTGTCTCTCGTCTCATTCTGTTGGCCAGGATTCCTACGAGGCCTCCCCGGGCTCCGAGACTCAGCGTAGGCGGCGGCGGCGGCACAGGCACAGCCCCACCGGCCCACCAGGCTTCCCCCGAGACGGCGACTATCGGGACCAGGACTATCGGACCGAGCAAGGGGAGGAGGAGGAGGAGGAGGAGGAGGAGGAGGAGGAGGAGAAGGCCAGTAACATCGTCATGCTGAGGATGCTGCCACAGGCAGCCACTGAGGATGACGTACGTGCCCCCCGTGTCCCTGGGCAGGTGGCAGAGCAGGAGGCCAGGCTGGGTCTCCTCCAGGGCCCTCAGCTTCTCCCTTACCCCCAACCTCAGCACCTTTCATCCCTTCTCCCCACTAGCTTCTGTCCGCCAGCACTGATCCGTCCCCTGGGTAGGCCCTGTTGTCTCCTAGTCTGGAAGGGAGGAGTGTTGGATAGGCTGACTTGGCCCAGGGGCTGTGGTGGTGGGTGGGGGAGGGAACAGAGCATTCCTTCTGCACATTCCACTGGCCATCCATCCATTCTGCAAATGTCCATCAAAGGCCAGATGCTCACCAGTCCCAGTGCCAGATATTTCTGGTGGCAGAGATGATGCGGAGACCCTGCGGCCTGGGAGGTGGGGAGGTTCCCCGTGGGATTTTCTGAGGTTTTATTCTCATTCCCCGCCCTCCTCCCTCTTTTGCCAGCAGCATCAGATCTCCTCACTGGCACGACCACAGAGCCTTGGGTTCTCCTTTGACTTCATTGCTGCTGCAGCCTTCCCACCCTGTTTTCCTGTGTGACATTCCCTCCCATCCTCCTCCCTTCTCATACAGACTTCCCCTAGAGAGCAGGAAAACCCCAAGTGGGCCACTAGAATAGCCTCCTCACTAGCCTCCCCAGTGCTCCCCCTCCTCCCCACTGCCCGTGAATTCTCTGCTCATCTCTCCTCTGAAACCTGCTGGCTGCCTGTGTTGTCGCAGAGAAAATCCCACCTGTGTGTTTGAGAGCTTTCAGGTCTGGCCCACCTGCACTGTTCAGGGTCAGACGGTAACTGAGTGCTGACATCTGCGGAGGATTTATCACAGGGTGGGCCACATGTCAGGTCTGATTTAATCTGCACAGCCACCCTGTAGGGAAGGTACTCTTTGTATTTTCATTCTGCGGATGAGGAAGCCAGGCCCCCAGCAGTGAAGCAGTTTGCCTCAGGTCCCACAGTCAGTGAGTGGCACAGCAGAGTTGGGGTCTGAACCTGGGCAGCTGAACCCCAGAGCCCACGTTCTAGCTGTTTCCTGAGCTCTCCCTGAGTGTTAGCAGTCCTGATCTGCTCCTCTGTGTCTTTCTTTTTCATCCTTGTATGTGTATGTTTAATTTCCCTTCTGTTGTTGAACCTGATGAGGAAACTGAGGCCCAGAGGCATTAAGGCTGCTGCCCAAGAATGCCCAGCACAGGCTCCCAGTCGCTTGCGAAAGGCACCACTGGCCTAGAGACTCTGCCTCGCCTGGTCCAAATCCCAAATTTCATCTGCAGCTTCCCTCTGGCTTAGGTCATCCAGGAAGCTTTCCAAATCCCACGGCCATGCCTTTTGGTTTCCACCCCAAGTTACTGCTCCATTTATGGTCTAGCACACATGGCTGGGGTTTGCTCAGACCCCAGTCCTTCCCAGTTTCGTACTTGTGTCATGGGTCTCTCTGGATGCAAGCCGGAGGGCAGTCCCTTTGCAAAGGGCCAGAATTGCTTGCCAGCTTTCCTTGCTCTGTGGCTGCACCAAGCCTGTTGTCAGACCACCCCTGCCCACCATTCTTGAGCTGCTGGCTCGCTTGCTCTCTTGCTGTTCTCCACCCCTGAGGGTCGTTAATGCTGCCATGCTTCACCTTGCACCACGCCCCTTTTTTCATTTGACTCACTCTGCAAGTCTGGGGCTGAAAGCTGAGACTGGGTACTGGTGTGGGGCTGGGGCTGTGGTCACTTGGGGGAAAGCCCTGAGAGAGGGAGAGGAGACAGTGTGTGCACATCCCCTATGACCCTCTGGGGTCCTGGAGGCCTCCAGCCAGCCTCAGGTACCCAGTAGCCCCCTTGTACTGAGCTTGCTCCAAACCGTATCTCCCCGTACAGATCCGTGGCCAGCTGCAGTCCCACGGCGTCCAAGCACGGGAGGTCCGGCTGATGCGGAACAAATCCTCAGGTGAGCTTTTGTTCTAGTACCCTCCTCTTCCGCTGGCCAGCCTCAGCCTCCGAGTCTCCCTCCTGCCTCTGCCTTTTCCCTCACCCTCCCTACCCTGCCTTCCTGCCACAGCTGGGAATGGGCAACTTGGGGGTACCCTCTCTTCTTCTCTCCCCCTCATCCCACTCTCCTCACAGCTCCGGCCAGTAGCCTCCTGTGCGAGGCTGTCAGGGAGGGGGTGCAGCTCTGAGATGAGCTGAGTGCTCCCCGGGGGCAGGGCCAGGGCCAGGCTCCGGGGAACCTCCTCTTTGGGACTCTGAGTGTCTGAGATGGTAACCCCGTCCCCCCCAGTAGCCTCCCTTCCCTCTCCTTTCTTCTCCTTCCCCTGCCCCTTGCTCCCCCCCCCCCCCACATTTTTCTGGTAACAGCCTCTGACCAGAAAGTAGGTCTGACACGGCCCCACCCATGTGTCCCACGAGGGGAGGCAGGGGATGGCTCTTGTCCAAGGGTGCATCCCAAGGAGCAGCCAGGATCGCTGGCCTCGCTTGTTCCCTCCCTCCCTCTTGCAGGCTGCTTGGAGCTGGCCTGAGGTTAGTAGGGTGGTGGGGGGTTGTCTCTGCAGGACCTCTGGCCCAGGCTCCCCAAGGCAGGCACAGTGGGGCCTCGTTCTGCCTGGGCTTCTCTCTGCATCTCTCAGTCTCTCTCCTCCCCACGCCTCCATCTCTCCATCTCTCCATCTCTCCATCTCTCTCTCTCTCTCTCTCTTTAATTATACCATTCCATCCTCCTGTGCATCCTAATGGTTATTCTTTTGGAGATCAAGCATGCCCCTCAAGTCCCGCTGTGTCTAAGCCCTCCCTGTGTGTGTACCTCCAAAGAAGGAGCTACTTTCCTGTGGTCTCAAGCCCTGGATCCTTTTCCCAGCCCTGGCCAGGCCTGGAGTCTCTCTTGATAGCATGTAGGCCTTGCTCTGCTGTACCCCAGCCAAGCTGACAGGATTCTGGTCTCCCTGAGGCGGTGTCCCAGGTGCAGCCCTCTCTGTGGCCCTGGACGCTTCTCCCAGGCACCTGCTGATCTTTAAGATCTTTAAGATCTACCTGGACGATCCTGGCCCCCATTCTCCTGCTGTCTTAGAGGACCTGGACTGTAGGTGGCTGTAATCTTCCCAGCTTGGCCCTGAGGTGGCTCCCTGGTGAGGCCAACCTTCCCTGGACTGTGGTGAGGCTGAGGTGACATTGTGTCCCTAACTCCCTCTGGTTCCTGTTGGGCCTAGAGCCTTCCCAGCCTCACCGAGCAGCCTGGCCCAGCTTCTCTTTTGCTCCTTTGATTAAACACCTGTTACAGGACCCCTCCTGGGCTGCCCTGGCCTTGTGCTGGGCCCCACCATTTGGTTATTTATTCTGGCCCATGTGAAGCCAGCAGCCTGCCCATCTGTCCTCCTTCCTTCTCTGGAGACCTCTCCTTGTACCCTTTCCCTCCCAGCTCCTTCTCTCCGTCTCTGTCACCCCAGGCTGTCCGGGCAGGTGTGCCTGAGCCCCATCTCTCTGTCTTTCTTCCCAGCTGGCGTGTGTGTATCCCCTGCCCCCAACCCCTCTCCAGCTCTGTTTTCTTCCCTCCTGCTTCCCTCTTTCCTGCCCCTCCCGACCATCTACCTTGCCTCCCACACCCTGGTCTTTCTTTGCTTCTCTCTCTCCCTTTCTTCCTTTTTCCTCTCCCCACTTCCCTCTCTGCCCCCCAGTCCTCTCCCCTCGGGTCCCGCCCCCGGGAACGCCGTGTGTCCAAAGCTGTTGACTAACCCACTGCGTCTGTATCTGAATGCTGTCTCCAGGTCAGAGCCGGGGCTTCGCCTTCGTCGAGTTTAGTCACTTGCAGGACGCTACACGATGGATGGAAGCCAATCAGGTTGCTTTGCCGCACTTGAACCCCCCCCCCAAACAAATACTACTTTGTAATCGAGCGCTCCCCATCGCCTGATTCTTACGGACACAGTTCCCTGCCCTGTGGCCCTGTGTCCCATCCCCCCACCCCCTCTCTCTCCCCCTTCCTGACCCTCACTATCTCCTCTTCCCATCTCTCGCTACCCACTGGGCTTCCCATCAAGAACCCACACTCACCACTGGCCCTTCCCACTGGCCAGGCACTAGCTCTGCCTCTCTTCCTCTCCTGGCTGAGCTTTCAGAGAAAGGGCTGCCTTGGGGGTGGGGTGGGGGTGGGGTCCTTCCACCTAAGTTCCCACTCCCCGGGGGACCGCCCTGCTCTGGGGTCGGGCAGAGCCAGGACTCTGTTCCACTCTTGGGCACCGCTGGAAGTCCAGCCATTGGGGAACTTAGCTGTTGGCACACTAACTAGCAAGTCCTGTTTTGCCAGCTCTGTCCCTGCATGTGAGTTCGGTCCTTTGATTTCCATGGGACAGGCCAGTACCGCTCTGTTGATCGAAAGTACCAGTCAAGAGTGATGGTTTCATTCACCAGGCCTCACTTCAGTCACCCCACCCCTCCCACTGCACCTAGCTCCCACAGGAGTCACCACTTGCCCCACTCCGCTAGGGACAGGCCTGCCCTCTCAGCGAGGAGCCGTGCTGTCTGGAATGGGGGGACCCAAGGCTTCTGCTCGCCCACCCAGAGCCCAGCTCACTGGTGTGGGGCACTGAAGGAAAGCCTCAGGGGAGGAAGGGGCGATGTGGTGGAAGGGAGGCTCAGCAGGGGCGGCCCTGGGGCCATCTCTGCCGGTCCACAGGCTAGTGCCATGGGCCCAGGACCCAGCCAGCCACGGGAAGACAGCCTCACAGCAGGACCGTCCATCTTTTAAATATGGCTCTTTCTTTTTCCCCTTCTCCAGCACTAGTGCGCGTGCGCTCTCTCTTTCTCTCTTTCTCTCCCCTCCTCTCCCTCCCCTCCCCTCCCCTCCCCTCCCCGTCCCCCCTCATCCCAAGTGTAGCCTGTGTAGTGCTGGCCCTGGGTGTGGCCTGGCAGCGTCAGGGCCGAGTGGGGGCTTCCCCCGCTGTCCGGCAAGCTTCGGGCAGCCGAGCACTGTGTGCCTGGTGGCGTGTGTTCACGTGTGCGTGCGCGTGCCCGGAAAGGCAGCAAGCAGCTGCGCCCGAGGGCTGTGGCGCTTTCCCTCCCTCCTTCCCTTCCTTCTTCCCTCGTCAGTTCTCCGACCTCCCTCCGTTCCCTGTCCCTCATCCATCCAGCTGAAGGGCTCGCTCACTCTCTTCTCCTGTGCTGAGACGGTGCGTGGGGCACTGCTGCCCAGGCCTCACTGTGCTCTGCTTTTCCCCGCAGCACTCCCTCAACATCCTGGGCCAGAAGGTGTCCATGCACTACAGCGACCCCAAGCCCAAGATCAATGAGGACTGGCTGTGTAATAAGGTACAGGGGCGGTGGCAACGTCTCTGTCTCCCCGGGGCCTCTGAGTGGCGTGGGTGTGGAGGACTGGCTCAGCTCAAGCAGCGCTGCT
Source organism: Eschrichtius robustus (assembly GCF_028021215.1). Classification (NCBI taxonomy): domain Eukaryota; kingdom Metazoa; phylum Chordata; class Mammalia; order Artiodactyla; family Eschrichtiidae; genus Eschrichtius; species Eschrichtius robustus. The sequence goes on from NC_090845.1 coordinate 44,099,808, forward strand.
CCTTGCCACCCACCCACCAGTTTGTACTGAGCTTTCACTTGGCGCCAGGCTCTGCCCTCATGCGGCACGATCTTGCCTGAAGCCCCAGTAGACTTGAAACAGATGTTTATGTAAGTGACTAGTGACAGTGGAGGCATAATGTGATCTATAAAATGTGGGCTTCAGAACCAGACTAGCTGAAGTTAGACTCTCCCAAATCTACCTTGATTTTCGTCAGGGTATTTAACCTCTCTTTGCCTCACTCTCCCCATCTCTACAATGCAAATACCAATGACCCCGCTCCCCAAAGGTGGTTGGGAGGATTGAAATGTGGTGATGAGAGGGTAACACTTGGAACGACACCTGGCCCGCTGTTAACGATGTTCAGTGTCAGCTCTTGTCCTGAAGGAACGTGTAGGGTGTTCTGAGAGCCTGTGTCAGGTGACCCGACCTCTGACAAAGCCATGTCCGCCTGAGACTGAGGGTACAAGCTGTAGCTCTTTGCAGTCAATATTCCCTAAGAGGAGGCTGAGGCTCAGAGAGATGGAACCTTGAGTGGTGCCTTGCTCCTGATCGTGGGCCATGGATGCCACCGTGAGTTCAGATCTCCCCTGGGGCCAGCCTCACAAGCAGCCTTGGGACTCTACAGCCTCACCTCCTGCCGCCGGCTGGCAGCCATGAGACCTAAGGGGAGACCTGAGAGCTTGCATAGGCCCTCTCCCCAAGAGGAACTCTGCCCAGTAAGGGGAGTGGTTCCTGCTTATTTCAAAACCAAAAAAGTAATATCAGAAGGCGGGTGTCCAGCCTCTCTGGAGAGGTAGGGACAGAGTGACGGGAGGACTCCATCCCTCCTGTATTTTCAGATACTCCTTGAAACTAGGGGATTCTCTTCTTTTCTCTCCTTTATCCACCACATCCTGTTGCTCTCCAGTCTTGTCACTTCCATCACAGAAATGCTCCCTCTTGCCATCCCCACTGCTCGGGCCAGTCCTCACCTCCTCCCCCACACAGTCGCCACAGGCCCCTCTCTGGTGTGCTGGCCTCTTGCCTCTTTCTCCCACTCCCTCACTGGCGACATTCCTCAGAACCACTTCTGACCACGCCCCTCCTCCTCTGCTGAAAACCCCCACAACTCTGAGCTGGAGTGTGACTACCCTCTGTGATCTAGTGTCACCTTCCCTGTCCAGCCTTTGCTTTTGCCTCTCTCCTCATCCTCCTACACAAAATCTCTTGCTGCCTCCGCCAGCAGTCGCTTCCCAGCAAAACCAAACCAAACTCTTGGACCTCCCAGATCAAACAGCCCTGCTGACTATACGCAGCTGAGTGAGCTGGGCCTCTAGGCCCGCTCCCCTCCCAGAGCCCCTGGGGGGGGACCATTTCCACAGACTCACCTGCTGCCCCTCTGTGCTACACCTGCTCCCCACTGTTAGGCCAGGAGGGCAGAGGCCACGTCCTGCATGGAGCCTGGCACGGGAGCAGTGCTTAGTACCTGACCATGGATCAGAGATAGAAATGTGGTGAAAGCTGGGGGTCTCCAGAGGCTGCAATACCCCAGGCAAATTTATTTCTCAAGAGCGGCAGGATCCAACCCAGTCCTCGAGATGAAGGAGGGGTGGGAGTCTGGCAAGAGAGGGGCTGCTGGCTTTGAGGGATAGAAATAACGAAGGTTTCTGAATAGGGAAGTACATTTTGGGAAGAGGAACATACCAAAGGGACTTTGGCGGGGGCATTTCTGGGAGTTGGTACCTCGGAGCAGGCGGCAGTTGGTAACAGAGGTGGGGGAGTTATGGATTCCTGAGTTGAGGGGTTGGCACTGAGGACAAATTTGAGACCATGTAAAGGGAAGATTCACGGGACCGAGGATGACAGCCAGAGCCCCAAAGCCCCCTGCCACCCCTGACCCTGGGACCTTCCTGGGCCGTGGCGGGTTCCCTGGGGGATCTCTGGATCCACGTTTGGAGGGCACAGTGGAAAGCCCCACCCCCTCTGATAGCCTGGCTTGTGCCTCACAGTGTGGCGTCCAGAACTTCAAACGCCGTGAGAAGTGCTTCAAATGTGGTGTGCCCAAGTCAGGTATGGCCCTCCTACCTCCCTCTTCCCCGGGACGTTGCTGGGAAGGGGGAGAAGGGTGAGGGGCTAGTGCTCTGGGAGGAGGGTGACCAACCTGGGAGCCCCTTCCCCTTTGTCACTGGCCTGTCTTCTGCCGCCCCTGACAGAGGCAGAACAGAAGCTGCCCCTGGGCGCAAGGTTGGATCAGCAGACGCTACCGCTGGGTGGTCGGGAGCTAAGCCAGGGCCTGCTGCCCCTGCCACAGCCCTACCAGGCCCAGGGAGTGCTGGCCTCCCAGGCCCTGTCACAGGGCTCGGAGCCGAGCTCAGAGAACGCCAACGACAGTGAGTCAGTTGTTCCTTCCTTCCTCCCTGCCCTAGGGTGTCTAGGCTGGGCTCTCCAAGGCCAGAGAGATGGTGGTGACCAGGACTTCATCCTCCCAGGGGCCTCTGCCTGGTGGGGGGACAGACATGTAATGTAGGGAGAGCAGAGGAAGAGCATTGCCAAACTCGACTTCGGGGGTGTGTTGAGAAGGTTCTCAGCAGGTGGGCGACTGAGCTGGGACTTGGACTGACAAGCAGAGTTTATCTGAGAGGAAGAGGTGAGGGGAAGCAGCAGGCGCAAGGACACGGAGGCCAGGGGAGAGGGAGCAGTGGGGAGCCACCAGAGGGTAGGGCCGGAGCGGAATAGCAGGGGTGCTCCCTAATGCTGGGCCCCTTTCTGCAGCCATCATTTTGCGCAACCTGAACCCACACAGCACCATGGACTCCATCCTGGGGGCCCTGGCACCCTACGCAGTGCTGTCCTCCTCCAACGTACGCGTCATCAAGGACAAGCAGACCCAACTGAACCGTGGCTTTGCCTTCATCCAGCTCTCCACCATCGTGGTGAGGGCGGCACAGGGGGGGGCCGGGCAGCCAGGATCCCGGCCCCCGGGGCAGGGAGGAGGGACCCTGACCCTAGCCCCCCACCGCGGCCCCAAGCCTGGAAATGGGGCAATGGAGCCGGGGACCTCCCCGGGCCTGACCCTTCTGCCCCTGCCCGCCCCCCTCCCCCAGGAGGCAGCCCAGCTGCTGCAGATCCTGCAGGCCCTGCACCCGCCGCTCACCATCGACGGCAAGACCATCAACGTTGAGTTTGCCAAGGGTTCTAAGAGGTCAGGGCCCCACCTGTGTCCTTTCCCAGCTTGCCCCCCAGCTTGGGGCCTCCTGTCTCACTCCCAGTCTCTGACATCCTCCCCAGGGACATGGCCTCCAACGAAGGCAGTCGCATCAATGCTGCCTCTGTGGCCAGCACTGCCATTGCCGCGGCCCAGTGGGCCATCTCGCAGGTACTCAGAGACTCCCCTCCACCCCAGCATCCCTGTACCTGGGCCGCCTCCACCCTCCCGCTCCCTCTCTGCAAACAGGAGGGCTGGCTTGCTGTTTTGGCTTCCTGTGGCCCCGAAAACCTCTCACAGTGGTCGCCAGTGGGGGCTGTGGGGTCCTCACTGCAGCTCCCTTCCCAGGCACCTCCTCCCAGGCTTTCCTTTTCAGCGCCGTCGCGGCTGCTTTTCTGTTCTGTTTGGTAGTTATATATCATCCTGAATTGTTACAACCTTTCTTGATAAAAGGGAATTTATAAGTGGCTGTAAGAAAATTGGCAGATGAGAATAAAGAAGGGGAGGATGGTATCTTCCTTGGTCTGACACCCAACACATGTATCACGCAACACACGTACCAGTGTCAGCCCTGGGAGCGTTTTGGCACGTGTCTTTGTTCCAGTCTTGTTTTTGTCACCACCCTGCTCTGCTCTGGCCGGGTGGCCCTTGTTTGAGGGCTGCATGCTTTCTGTCAGCAGACACTTGCTTCACCTGTGGGCAGACGTCTCTTAGCCGGTTCCCCTCCCCTCTGTGCCCCCTCCTCTGCTAATGAACCCCTCCCACCTGCCCCTCAGGCCTCCCAGGGTGGGGAGGGTGCCTGGGCCACCCCCGAGGAGCCACCGGTCGACTACAGCTACTACCAACAGGATGAGGGCTATGGCGGCAGCCAGGGCACAGAGTCTTCTCTCTATGCCCATGGCTACCTCAAGGGCACGAAGGGCCCCGGCATCACTGGAACCAAAGGGGACCCAGCCGGAGCAGGTTAGCCTCAGCATCTCTCCCTGAGCCCATGGTGGGGACTGGCAAGCATAGGGTCCTGGGCCCTGCCATTCACGTTCTCCTTTTTCCCTGTCCCCCTTTACAGGTCCCGAGGCCTCCCTGGAGCCTGGGGCAGACTCTGTGTCCCTGCAGGCTTTCTCCCGCACCCAGCCTGGTGCCACCCCTGGCGTCTACCAGCAGTCAGCAGCTGAAGCGAGCGGCAGCCAGGGCACTGCTGCCAACAGCCAGGTGAGGAAAATCAAGGGAGGTCCTGGGGGCCATGGGGGCGTTGGTAGACACTGAGCCCTGTTCCCCTGTCTTGCCCCGTGACTAGTCATACACCATCATGTCACCCGCTGTGCTCAAATCTGAGCTCCAGAGCCCCACCCATCCCAGCTCTTCCCTGCCACCAGCCACGAGTCCCTCTGCCCAGGAGTCCTACAGCCAGTACCGTGAGTAGCCATGGCCTACAGTGAGGGGTGGGGAATTCCTTAACAAAGCAGAGAGGAGTGCGACCCCCGCTTCTCACTCTCCAGCTGTTCCTGACGTCTCCACCTACCAGTACGACGAGACATCTGGCTACTACTATGACCCCCAGACTGGCCTCTACTACGACCCCAACTCTCAGGTGATAGGGCAGTCTGGGGAGTGGGTGGGGTCTGCAGTCTCCTCCTCGAGGTCTTCCCTCACGCTCCTTCTCCCCCACCTCCCCCAGTACTACTACAATGCTCAGAGCCAGCAGTACCTGTACTGGGATGGGGAAAGGCGGACCTATGTTCCTGCCCTGGAGCAGTCAGCTGACGGGCATAAGGAAACGGGGGCGCCCTCAAAGGAGGGCAAAGAGAAGAAGGAAAAGCACAAGACCAAGACGGCCCAACAGGTGAACACTGGGAGTCCAGCAGTCACTGGCTGGCCGTTAGGTGTCTTCTGATGAATGCCATTCTGTCATCTGTTATCCTCCGCTGCCAAGGGAGGGGATGGCGGTGGATGTGCACGTGGGCAGTATTTGTGCTCAGGAGAGACAAGGCTCCCGGTCCAGCTCTGCTCTTTGCTGCGTGACCTTGAGCCAGGGCCGTCTCCCTACCAGGTACATGGTAGGGCTGCCCACCTCCCTGAGGTGGCCAGTGCCATCCAAGTGTGCCCTGTCTGCTTTCCCATCCCCTGGTGGGAACCTTTGTGCTGTTGGTGGCAATGTGGGCTGGTATGGGCACGCCTGAAGCCAGGCTAGCCCTGCCTGTGGAAAGAAACGCGCATGCATGCTCCTTTGGGCCCAGAACCCCACCTGAGGGTGTGTCCATGTCTGTCTGTGTATATATATCCCAGAGAACTTCTCGCGGGCCCATCAGGGGGTGGGCAGGAAGACAACCATCACAGTGTTCTGTGGTGGTGGGCAGTTGGAGGGAACCTCAGTGTCTTGTCTGTGGAGGAAGAGTATGACAGTCTGGGTGCAACACTTAGAAGCAAGAACTACGTGTTCCTTTGGCAGCCCGGTAAATTCTAAAAATGGTGTTGTGCCTGGGGGTCGGGGTTGGGCAACGACATGGAACGTGGCATAGTATCACACGTGTAAATTAAAATTATACACAGAGCAAGCCATTCTATGCATTTTAGAACGATAAAATGAAAACACATGGCAAACCTAATAGCGTGGGTGCCCGTGAGGAGAATGGGGGCACAGCCGGGGAGGGGCTTGCTGAGGAGCACTGATGACAGGATGACAGAGAAATGGGGACTTTCACCTCCGCCTCTCTCACCTTCTGCTTGAGGCTGCAGGGCAGGAAGGGGCAGGCTGCTGCAAGGGCAGAGGTTGGAGTTGGTGACCCCAGCAGTTGGAGGATTCCTAAGAGCCTCACCCCCACCCTCGCCCCTAGATCGCCAAGGACATGGAACGCTGGGCCCGCAGCCTCAACAAGCAAAAAGAAAACTTCAAAAACAGCTTCCAGCCCATCAGTTCCCTACGAGACGATGAAAGGCGGGAGTCGGCCACTGCAGATGCCGGCTACGCCATCCTCGAGAAGAAGGTGTGTGTGGCTGTCCATCCGCGCCCTGCCCCCCGTCTTGTCATCCCTTTGGTCCTTCCGTGGAGTCTCTGAATTTCTGTGTCCCTCCACCCCAGGGAGCACTAGCCGAGAGACAGCACACCAGCATGGACCTCCCAAAACTGGCCAGTGATGACCGCCCAGTGAGTGCCCAGGGCAGAAAGAAGGGCAGGGCTCTGAGCTAGCCAGGCCTGACCTCTCACCCTCACCTTTTTCAGAGCCCGCCGAGGGGTCTGGTGGCAGCCTACAGTGGAGAGAGTGACAGTGAGGAGGAGCAAGAGCGCGGGGGCCCGGAGCGGGAGGAGAAGCTCACTGACTGGCAGAAGCTGGCCTGTCTGCTCTGCCGGCGCCAGTTCCCCAGCAAGGAGGCGCTCATCCGGCACCAGCAGCTCTCCGGGCTCCACAAGGTGACTGAGGGAGGCTTGGCAGGGAACCCTGTCCTGGCCCAGCCCAGCCGCTTCACTCCTTCTCCTGTCCTCCTTGCAGCAAAACCTTGAGATTCACCGGCGAGCCCACCTGTCAGAAAATGAGCTGGAGGCACTTGAGAAGAACGACATGGAGGTGAGGTGTGACCCACTCCTGGGCTCCATCCCTCGGTCCCTTACCAAGCGCTCCATCAGTGCAGGCAGCTGGCGCTCAGGTTCGTCAGCTAGACACAGCCTGGCTGCCATCAGCCACCTCACGTCCTGTCCCTGCAAGGCTTCTTCCCGATTCCCCCATGCTGGCTGCTGGCATTCACAGGACCACAGATCTGTTCGCCAGATCTAGCTCCCTGTGGGGGCCCCCCAGCTGTGCCCATGTTTCCTGCAAATAGCGATCAGCTCCTTCATTCTCACACACACTCTTTCAGCAAATGAAGTACCGGGACCGCGCAGCTGAACGCAGAGAGAAGTATGGCATCCCTGAGCCGCCGGAGCCCAAGAGGAGGAAGTATAGCGGCATGTCTGCGGCCTCTGTGTGAGTGCCCGGGGCCAGGTCGGGGGCCTGGGGCCGGCAGGCCAGTCACTCACACTGTGCCACTGTCTCCTGCAGGGACTTTGAGCAGCCCACGCGGGATGGGCTGGGCAGTGACAACATTGGCAGTCGCATGCTCCAGGCTATGGGCTGGAAAGAGGGCAGTGGCCTGGGCCGCAAAAAACAGGGCATTGTGACTCCCATTGAGGTGAGTCTGCGGGGAATCCCATCCCCATCCTCCAGTACTCTCTGCTGTAGGCCTGGCCCCCGCCCAACCTGACAGAGTCTGCCTCCCTCACACAGGCCCAGACACGGGTGCGGGGCTCTGGCTTGGGTGCCCGAGGCAGCTCCTATGGGGTCACCTCAACCGAGTCATACAAGGAGACGCTGCACAAGACAATGGTGACCCGCTTCAACGAGGCCCAGTGAGCAGCTGCAAGACCTACTTATACTTATGTCGGGTGTCCAGCCTGGAGCGGGGGAGGATGAATTGTTGGGTGGTCAGAGCAGGGGCCCTGCACCTGTCTACGAGCCCAACTCCGCAGCCAGAGAGGCCCTGACCAAGTCAGACTTAAGAGTTGGTGACTTTTATTGGAAAACTGGGCTGGGTTCATGTCTTTCTTTTTGTAATAAAAGCTGAAAAGTCCGCAGCTTGCATGTCTCTTTCTCATGTCCCAGAGTGGTTTGTGGCCCACACAGATACAGGGACATAAACACAGATGGACAAGATCTTGGTCACAGCCCCTCACCATTATTGGGTCCAGCAGGTCATACTGTACCAGGAAACCAAGTACCACCAGGGCACCACCAAGCACCACCAGGGCACCACCAGAGGGTCAGGCTTGAAGACCCTCTGGGTCAGAGCCAGGACTAGGAATTCCCCATCCCCTTGCCTTGCCACCCCGCAGCTGCACTTGCTGTACGGCTGCAAGGCTAAACTGTACTTGGGTCTGGGGACAATGCCTGAGGGCATCTCTGAGTGAACAACAATAGGCACTCTGGTGCCAGTGGGCCCTGTGCCCTCAACAGGCTGATGACCCCAGAGGTGTGGAGATAAGAGAATGAGCCTGCCAGTCCCAGGGATGCCCCACCAGTTGGGTCCACCCTCGTCCCCATCCGCCCCACGGCTTTTACCGCAGCACCCTATCCCTCCAGTCCCGCTAACCAATCTACACCCTGTGATTCACAAGTATGCGTGTGCTCTCAGCACAGGTCTGAGTGCAGTGGAACACGAAGCTGGGGCCGCCCTCTCCGGGCCTTGTGGGGCTGGGCCGTGAAACGGGGCCAGGAACGGCCCCTCCCCAAAACATACATGCTCTTAAGACAAGAGGGTGGAGGGGAGGTAATGTAGGAAGAGCAAGTGGTTCAAAGCCCCTCCTCCCTCACTTAGTCTGCATTATGACAGCACCCTACACAAGTTGTAAGGAGAGGGATGAAAAAGAGGGGCCCCCTAGAGGTGGGATGGTGCTGATCTGGGGTAGGGGTACTGCCCAGTGAGAGAGGGACAGGGAGTGGGAGAGGGAGAGGAAATAGGAATAGAAAGAGGCCACGTGAAAGAGCCTCAGTCTCAGGATGGGTGGCCTTCAGTCTGGAGACACCCCCACGTTCCCTTCCCTCTTCCCATTCCCCAGAACGTAGCTCCCAGGAATCCCACAACAAGGAACCCTCATACTTGGCTGGCAATAGTCAATGGTACAGCCACTCTGGAAAACTGGCTGTTTCATGCAAAGATAAACATAAGCTTACCCTATGACCAAGCAATTCCGTTCTTAGATATTTATCCCAAATAAATGCAAACATATATCAACAAAAGGACTTGTTATATGTATTCATAGCAGCTGTATTCAGAATAGCCAAAAACTGGGAATAACCCAAACATCCAGCAAGAGGCAAATGGATAAATTATGGTATATTCATACAACAGAATACAACTCGGTAATAAAAAGGAGCAAAATACTGATACAAAAGTCAACACAAATGAATCAAACATGTTGAGTGAAAAAAGACATAAAAGGAGTACATACTGTATGATTTCATTTATATGAAGCTCTCAGACAACACATTTATGGTGATAATAGAGGTGGGAAGGGTGTTCATTCACTGGAAAGGGTTACAAAGTAGCGTTCTAGAATAATGACATGTTCTGTATCTTGACGGGTGCTGGTCACATGGGTGTATAATCAGGTAAACATTCAACAAGCTGTATAATGAAAATCTGGGCATTTGATCATATAAATTATACAAGAAGTTGGAAAAAGACCACCAGAGCAAACCTCAGTAAGAGGAAAGGAAATAATATAGATAGAAGAGCAGAAATAGATGAAGTAGGGAAAGAAAACAACAGATTAATAAAATCAAAAGCAGAAACTTTGAAACAAAAATTAAGAGGAAAGGCAGACCTCTCTCTGGCAAGACTGATCAATTAAAAAAGAAGATGCAAGCAACCCAGAAACAAAATTACAAAGGGGAATTTACTACAGATGCAACAAAGTATCTCTGAAACTATAGATGAAATGAATACATTCCTTGAAGAATATAAAATGCCGAAACTGTTACATGAAGAAACAGGTTACTTGACTAGAGCAAAAAGTAACAAAGAAGTTGAAATGGTAGTCAAAATCTTCCTTCTTCCTGCCAAAAAAAAAAAAGAACCCAGATGGTTTTTATAGGTGCAATCTACCAAACTCCCAAGGAACAGTCAATTGCTATCTCATAAAAAGTTGTTCTAGATATAAGAAAAAGAACAAAAGATGTCTATTTTATGAGGCTGGCGTAATCTTTTTTAAATTTTAATCAGTTTTTGTTTTTTAATGTATTTATTTTTTATCTATTTTTTTATTTTTGGCTGCGTTGGGTCTTTGTTGCTGCACGTGGGCTTTCTCTGTTGCAGCGAGTGGGGGCTACTCTTTGTTGCGGTGCGCGGGCTTCTCACTGCGGTGTCTTCTCTTGCTGCGGAGCCCGGGCTCTAGGCATGCGGGCTTCAGTAATTGCAGCACGCGGGCTCAGTAGTTGTGATATTCCCAGGCAATATGCAGAGCACGAATCTAACCACAAGGAAACGTCAGACAAAGCCAAACTGAGGGACAGTCTACAAAATTCCCGGCTTATAATCTTCAAAAGTGTCAATGTCATGAAGGTCAAGGGAGCACTGAAGAACCGTTCCAGATTGAAGGAGACATCCCATTTGGATGTTCAAATGTTACCTCCTGGCGACCCCATTTAAAGTTCCAAACTCTGCCCTGCCATACTCCCTATGCCCCTTTCCTTGCATTCCTTTTCTCCATGACATTTCTCAATTTCTAACATACTATAAGTTTTCTTACTTCTCTATAGTCTCCTTCACTAGAATGAAAACATCACGAGGGAAGGGACTTTTGTCTGCCTTGCTCACCACTGTGTCCCCAATGCCTCGAACAGGGTTTGGCACATACCAGACCATGGAAGCATGAATAAATACACACACCACAACTGTTCAAATCATTCTCATCCTCAAGACTCCATTTTTAAAAAAATGGCTAATACATAAAGAGTCCCTAGGGACCTCCCTGGTGGCACAGTGGTTAAGAATCCACCTGCCAATGCAGGGGACATGGGTTCGAGCCCTGGTCCGGGAAGATCCCACATGCGGCAGAGCAACTAAGCCCATGCGCCACAACTACTGAAGCCCGTGGCGCCTAGAGCCCGTGCTCTGCAACAAGAGAAGCCACCGCAATTAGAAGCCTGCGCACTGCAACGAAGAGTAGCCCCTAGAGAAAGCCCGCGCGCAGCAACGAAGACCCAATGCAGCCAAAAATAAATAAATAAACAAATAAATTTATAAAAAAATAAAAATAACGAGTCCCTACAAATCCATGAGGTACAACAACCCAATAGAAAATGGATAAAGGAAACAGAAAATTCCCAGAAAACAAGAACTGCAAATACCTTTAAATCTATGAAAAGATGCCCAAGTTCACGACTAATAAGAGAAATACACATTATAATTACACCCGATTGGCAAACATCCAAAGGCTTGACAATCTGCTCAGTGAGGCTGTGAACCAGCTGCACTCTCGTACGTGGCCGGGGGCAATGCGAATGGTACAACTCTCACCCCCACTTGCCCTTTCTCCCTGCTTTCTTAGCTCCACAGGCTTTTGTTCAAGCTGTTCCCTCCGACTGGGATGCCCTTCCCTCTCACTTGGGAAAGTCCAAAGTCCAAATCCTGCCTCAATTACTCCTACTGATCCTTTTGAAGGCAATCAATTCTTCAGAGAAGTCGGCCACACCCACGGCTTCAGTTGCCACCTCTGACGGCCTCCAAATCCATCCGCTGAAACTCAGATCTAGTCCTCAAACTGTTCACTCAAACAACACATACCAGACCGTGGATATCTAACAGGCATCAAAAATGTAACACATCTGGGGACTTCCCTGGTGGCGCAGTGGTTAAGAATCCGCCTGCCAGTGCAGGGGACACGGGTTCGATCCCTGGTCCGGGAAGATCCCACATGCCGCGGAGCAACTAAGCCCGTGCGCCACGACTACTGAGCCTGCGCTCTAGGGCCCGCGAGCCACAACTACTGAGCCCGCACGCCTAGAGCCCGTGCTCCACAGCAAGAGAAGCCACTGCAATGAGAAGCCCGTGCACCACAACAAAGAGTAGCCCCCGCTTGCCCAAACTAGAGAAAGCCCATGCGCAGCAATGAAGACCCAACACAGCCAAAAATAAATAAATAAATAAATAGTGTAACATGTCTGAAAACCAACTCCTGATTTTGCCCCATGCCTGCTCCTTAACGGAGTATTTCCCCTGTCAATGACAACTCCATCCTTCCAGCAGCTCAGGTTAGAAACCCACGGGTCAGCCAGGACTCCTCTCTATTTTTCATGCGCTGTATCCGATTTCTCAGCAAATCCTGGTGTCTTTACCTTCAAAATCAATTCAAAATAGAACCCCCCCCCCCACTTCCTCTTTTACCACCTTGGTCTGACCCTCTCTCATCACTACCTGGACTCTTGCAGTAGCCTTTCCACTGGCTTTTCTGCTTCCTCTCCCCCACCCCCAACCCCCCCCACACACAGTTTGTTCTCTCTCCACAGAGAGCAGCCGGATTCTAAAATATAATTTAAATAATGTGACTCCCCTACTTAAAATCCTTTTATGGCTCCCCATGGATCTTAGAATAAAAACCAAACATCTCAGCCTGGCTTACAATGCCCTGCTTGATATGGCCTCGGATCTCATCTCCCAGTGCTCTCCCTTCCTCACTCCTCTCCAACTACACAGACACCTGTGCTCTTCCCAAACATTTCAAGAACTTCCAGTCTCAAGGCTTTGCCCCTGATGTTCCCTTTGTCTGATGCTTTCCCCTCATGTTACACATGGTTTGCTTCCTCACTTTTCACAGGCTACCTCCTCAGAGAGTCATTCCCTGACTACTTCACATGGGGTATGAGGGGAGGTCTCTCTGAGGTGAGGCAAACAATAAATCAGAAGGAAAAGATCTGATGGAAGAGCGTTCTTAACTATTGCAAGGGCAGTAGTCTCCTTGCTATGTTCTTTGCTATGTTCCCAGTGCCCTGCACTTAGTAGGCATTCAATAAATCTTTTTCGAATGAGCAAATTTGGAGGATTTGAGGACAGGATATGTGATACAGAATTTGGGATAAGGTGATAAAGGCATTTTGTGTTAAATACCTTTGCTGTAACATCACCTTCTCAGGGAGGCCTTCCTTGACCATACTATCTAAAAATGCAACCTGTCCCCAACAGATTTCCCTTTACCTTGTTCTATTTTTCTCCACAGCATTTAGCAGTTATCACATATATACGACATACTTACATATATATTTAATTGTATATTCACATATGAATATAGACTATACACAATGTATTTAATATGACATTTATTATATACAGATGTAACTTTTTTTTTTTTTTTTTTGGCCACAGCACATGGCTTGTGGGATCTTAGTTCCCCGACCAGGGATTGAACCCTGGCCCTTGTCAGTGAAAGCGTGGAGTCCTAACCACTGGACCGCCAGGGAATTCCCTACAGATGTAAATTATTTACATATTGACACTGGCTATCATGTTATGTAAACTATGTAGTATTAACATGTACATTTTGTTAGACACAATTTATATTATATTCACATGTATCTAATATAATTTTTATTTATTTGTTACATTTATGGTCTTGTCTCTCACTAGTCTGTCAGCTCCATGAGGGCAAGGAAGAATCCCTAGCACCTGGCCCACAGCTTGAGCTCCAAAATGTCAAATGAATGAACTCCTTTGGCCACCTGAGCCTCAGCTTTCCCCTCTGTAGGATGGGTGTGCCTTTCCATCTGGAGGTACCCCCATGTTCCGATCCCTTTTCCTACACCTCCCCCCCGCCCCAGAGGGCTGCTCCCGGAACTCCACAGCCCAGGTTTACATTTTCCCATACCCTGGGCGTTCATGCCCACCACGTGCACTAGGCGCCGGCCCAACCGGACTACCACCCCCAGCATGCCTCGCGCTCTCGGGAAGTGCCACAACCCATAGGGGTATCTGGGTCTGACAAGGGCCCTGATGGTGCAGGAGCAAGGGGGCGAGCCCCTCTAGCTAAGCATCTGTGGTACGTCCCAAACAGGGGGCCCTCCAAGGCCCCGCGCTTCCGAGCTCCGCGGAAACTCTGGCTCTTCTTGTACGACGGAGGTGGTTTGCTCTTCCGTTGCCCCGTGGCTTCGGCTCATCTCCAGCAGGAAGGAGAGGCTTCCGCCCGGCACAGGGGGTGAGCTGGAGCACGGTACCCCCAACCCCCTGGACAGCATTTGAGGGAGGGGGCTCAATTTTGGGGATCCCCGAATGGGCATATTTAGAGGCTCTGAGCCCGGTGTGGCATTTAGAGGTGGCTGTTTTTGAGGGGACCCTTAGCAAGTGGCATTTAGGGACTCCGGGGTGGGACTTGGGAGTCTGTTTTAAGGAGCGTCCCTCGGAGGCAGGGTTTATACCCCTTGGAGACCCCTTGGAGACAGGGTTTAGGGGGATGTTTGGGGAGACCCTTAGGGTTCGTGTACGAATACTCTGTCCACGAGGCAGGATTTGGTGTGCTTCCCCAGGGTAAAGGCAAAGTTTGAGGTTCCAGAACTCAAGGTGGAATTTTGGAATTCAGGAAAGGTCCTGGTGACGGTGGGAACGTTTGGGACCGACGTGGCATGTGGACGTATCGAATGGCCTTTGTGACCTCTGGTTCTATTATGATGTCTCGCCGCGCTTGGGTATAAAAGGCGGAGAGACTAGACACATCTGGGCCCACAAGTTTTTTTAGGAAGGATGTGGGAGTAACACATCCTAGGTTCTAAGTTCTTCCTGAGGGGACAGTGTGCCACGGGGCCTTCATAGACCATGGATTTATTCGTCATTCGTGAGGAGGTGGGCTGTTGTGGAAGACCATTTTTGCCTTTTTGTAAGTGTCAGCGTATGAATTATTCACGAGGGGGTGGATCAGCGTGCTGAGGGGGTGTGCTGAAAGGGGCGTTCTGCAGTCTGCCGGGCAAATTAGATCTCATTTATTAAGCGTAAAGGTGAGTAGCACCCCGAGTTTTCTGTGGCTTTTCTAGGGGCGTTGTGCATAATTCATGAGGAGCGTAGCTTTTACGGCTTCATCTGCGTGATCCGCTGTTAGCTTTCCCTTAGAGGTTTCAGGATTTAAATTTTGCGTCTCAGCGAAGGGACGAGGCCTCGCTCATTGTTCATTCCTTACGGCCCAGTAGTCCCAGATTATCAGCAAAGGCTCTAGATTCAAGTCCCATCGATCCTTGCCAGCTGTGTGATCTTTGGCAGATTTTTCTGTGAGCCTGAAAAAACGAGTAAGAGCATAATGATGATCAGATTAGTTTACACTCATTTAGCACTTTATTAGCCCGTTTAATCCCCACAACAATTATAGGTGGTAGGTTATTATCGTCCCATTTTATAGATGAGGAAACTGGGACACCGGGAGACTAAGTAATTTGCCTAAGGTTACTCAGTCAGTGAGTCTGAGTCTACAGTCCAGAGTCTGTAGTCTTGATCAAATGTCATAATGTCTGTCTCCCATCCACCCAATTCAATGGTACTACTACTACTGTTAGTCATATAGCACCGCGTGCCAGGCACTGTTCTGAGACCTTTCTACATATTTATTCATTTAAACTTCATCACAAGGTAGGTTACTATTGTTCTCATTTTATGGGTGGGGAAACAGTGGCCCAGAGAAGTGAAGTGTCTGGTCCCAAGTCACACAGCTAGCCATCGGTGGATGGAAATGATTTTTGTGAGGGTTTAAGAACTCTCTAAGGAGGTCACCTTTGAGCTGAGACCTGAACGACAAGAAGGAACCGATTTCCTGCTCTGTATTCCTGAGACCAGTGGCGCAGTGCATGGAAAGGACACACCACAGGAACCACCACATAGTGGGCGATCAGTTAATGTGATCTATTATTATTATTTGACAGAATCGTACTGGGTGCTTATCGTGTGCCTGGGGCTTTGGTATACAGTCGTATCTCTGGTGACCTGGTAGTCTGTCCTACCTATTTAATGGACATTGGTGGCCTTAGCGCTCTGTTTTCCAGTGTAATTCTGGAAGGGTGTTTCAAGGCACTATTTTTTAGATAATGTCCGAAGTTGGGGGTTTCTCTAGTGGCTGGGTACACCCTCACCCATAAGTAATTTTATATTAATATAAAATATATTTACAAATCACCTTTAAAGTAATATATAATACTTAAAAAGTTTAACAGTGCCCTGTGCCAGCACTGCTCTGAGCTCATTCCATAGTTCATATTCTCTGGTTTTCACAGTGACACATTTTGCCTTTACGATGTAGATGGGTTCTACTACTATCCCCATTTTACAGTTGTAGAAACTGAGGCACCTGCCAACAGTATGTGGTAAACCTGGATTTGGTTGGACCAAGGCAGCCCGGGTTCACGTGCAGTTAGTTAAGGGTGGGGAGGAGGCAGCTGCACTTCCCTTGGGTTTCCCCTGTGTTTCTGCAGCACCTTTCATTATTCATGAACGGGAAGGGGTGACCAAGTTGCCTCGCCTGGAGTACCATAATCCCTACTTGCTGGAGAGGGCATCTCATGCATAATTCATGAGTAACTGGGTGGGACCTTTCTTGACCTCTCTGAGTTTCCAGGTTGGGCTGCTGCAGCATCACCATTCATTATTCATGAGCTGGGGGAGTGTGTTTTCCCTGTGTTAGCCCTATTTCCCTGCTTACTGGGTATTAGATGCAGTAATGGGCGGACCTGTCTCTTTTGTTCTTGCCCACCGGGCCTCATGCATTACTCATGATAAGATGTGGCCTCGGTCTCCTTGGCTTCCAGGCTGCTGCAAGGTCATTCATTATTCATGAGCATTGGGGTGTGGCTTCCATGTTTTAACATTGGCTTTCTGGTTGCAGGGTGTTAGTCAACCAGCCACCTGGCCTCGTGCATAATTCACGGTCAGGAAGTGTGGACTTGATGTCCTTTCTTGGTTTCCATGGTAGCCTGGCTGTAACAATGTATTCATTATTCACCTTCCATGGGCGTGCCCTCTATGTCGTTTTACCTGTTTTCCTAGTTACTGCCACAGTAGCCACCAGGTGGAGCTATTCGCCTTCGAAGGAGTCACAGACAGGCAGGGCCCGTCATGTATGATTCATGAACGGGCGCGGCCAGCCTGCATCCGGGTTTCTGGGGGTGGGGCCCAAGGTTTTGTTCCGGCCCTGGGCTCAGCAGCAGCCATCTTGTGTCAGCGGCGGCTGAGGGGAAGGAGGTGGCAGGGACGAGCACAGCCACTACGGCCTGGGGAGGAGAAGGCGGCGACGGCGATCCTAGGCGGCCCAGGCGGCAGGGAGGAGGAGGAGGAGAAGGAGGAGGGTGGCGGCCGGGCTTGGCTTCGGCTCCTAGAGGAGTTGGCGGCGGCGCGACCCGGGGAACCGGCATTGGTAACAAACGGCCTTTCTAAGCGCCGGGGCAGGGGCTTCGGGAAGCATTGGAGGGTCTTGGGCCGGCGCAGGGCCAAGCTGACGTTGGGGCGGGCGGTGATGACTCGGACGCAGAGATCGTTGGAGAGAAGGGGGGGGGGTGATCTTGGGGCGGGGCCGACGTTTCCCATCCGGGACCAGCCCAGTCCCTCGGGCTCCAAAATCTGACCTTAGGGTCAGACCCCCAGAATCTGCTTTTAGAGACTCAGGCCAGCATTCCTAGTCAGTGACCTGACCCCATCCTGAGCCTTGCATCGCAGATCGGAACTTCCCCCAATCAGCAATAGAGACTTACGGGATCGACATTGCTGGTCAAAGCCTCCTACCAGTGTATGTCATTAAAGACCTTCCCCAGAATCTCTCTTCATTCACTCCTAGTTCCTCAGTATTTGCCGTCGCAGCTTTCAAGAGGGGCCAGACCTCAGGGAGGGTCCATTTGGCTTCATTTTAAGTCTTTTCTAGCATCTTCCTTCAGAACCTGCCCCCCCAACACACACACACACACACACACACACACACACACACACACACACACACACACACTCTCTCTCTCTCTCTCTCTCTCTCTCTCTCTCTCTCTCTCTCTCCCTCTCTCCCCCCGCCCTTCTCTCCCTCTCTCTCTCTCTCTCTCTCTCTGCCATCAGAGCTTTCAAGGGGTCTAGACCCTGTGAAAGGCCATTTGCGCTTGGCCTCCATGTCAGAGAGCACTCCCCCACATCTCAGAGGTCTCCCAACCCACCTTGGCCCAGCATCTTCCTTCCAAAACCCCTCCGGGCCAGCATTTCTATTCAGAGGTTTCCACTTAGCGCTCACCTTTAAAGACTCCTTTAATTCCTAGAATCTGCCCTTAGAGACTTCCTTTACTTTAAGAGAATGCACCCTTTTTTATGGTCCCAGTATTCTCTTCAGAGAGTACCTCTTGCAGGCCTCAGCATCTCCCCCATCAGACACTCATAACCCCCAGTATCTTCCCTCAGAGCCTCCCAGGGGACCAGACACCAGGGAGGAACTGTTTGGACATATAATCCTCCATCAGAGATCTCTCTGCCAGCATCTGCCCTTGCAGACCCTGTTGGCTCCTAGCCCCTTCCATCAGAGTCTTGCCTCTCAAATCCCACCCTTCACTCAGCCTCTGCCTTCAAAAGCCAACCAGGGTTCCAGCTTCTCTCACAGATCCCTTAACCTCACATCAGGCCTAAGAATCTGCCCTCAGAGCCTTTCAGGATTCCAGCATCTTCAGTCAGGCTTTCAGCTTCGTAGGACCCCAAAATCATTGTCAGTTGTCCCTTCCCACAACAGGTCCAATTCTCCATCAGAGTAGGAAACCCCTTTCTCTGCATCTACTCTCCGAGCCTCCATGGCGTCCCACATAATTGGTCATAGAAACCCAACCCCACCTGGGGACCTAGCCAGTATCTGCTTACTGAAGTTTTTAGGGCCAGAACTGTCTGGACTCAGCCTCCCCTTTCCACTCCTCAGAGCAGCTGCAGTACCTAGCACGTACCAATCAGAGATCAACACAAGACCTTTGTACTCCATTAGAAATCCCTCCACGACCCCACCCCGGGCCTCAGCATCCACCCTCATAGCCTCCTGGGACTCTGACAGAAATGTCAGAGACACCTTTTCCCTGCAAGTCCCAGTTATTTTTGGTCAAAGATTTCCCTCTGCCACCAGTGGAGACCCCCCAGGGCCCCAGCATCGTCCTGATGGAGAACACCCCCACCCCCAGACCCCAGCGTCTTCCCACAGCCTCCTTGGGCTGCAGAGTCCCCCACCCATTCCCTGTGCAGCCGCTGGGGCCTCCGGTGCAACTTCCTGGCCCTTTCCTAAAAGCTCCTTTTCCAAGGACCCAGATAATGAGTCTTAACAACCTTGCCCAGCACCACCCCTCCTGCCCCCCAGGGCTTCTAACATCCCCTTTCCCATCTCCCTCTGAGCCTCCAAGGGCTCAGACAACCATCTCCTGACTCTTTTATATTCCCAGGGACTTCTCAGTTAATCCCTCTTTGGAGGCTTGACAGGCCCCAGCATCCTGTGCCCTAGCTTCTCTCCATCCTGATAACTTGACCCTGTGTCTACCCTCTCTCAAACCTGCTCCAGGACTCCTACCTCAAACCTTCTTCTCTGGTTTGGGTGGTAGACGATGCTCAGCCTTCAAAATCAGCAGATTGGAGACCTCAGGCAAGTTCTGAAACTCTCTAAGCCTCAGTTCAACTTTGCTGAACAATTGATAGTATATGTGTTCTAATTGGGGCCTGAGCATATGTTGACAGAGAAGGGTTTCGAATTTATGTTGGGGGTGGAGGATCTTAGCTCCTCTCTGGGGTTTCTGCCCCAGACCCCTTCTGCTTGCCTTGAGACTGGCCTGTTCCAAATCTCTGCGATTGAAATCCACTCTCAGACCATCAACCAAAGCCTGCTTAGACCCTTGCTGCCAGCATTAGGGGTCCAGATGTCAAAGGTCCAGATAGCAGAGATCTCTCTGGTCCTGGATCATCTCTGATTTCGGAAGTGGGAAGATGGTGTGTCCCAAACAACCAAATCAGTGACAAGGCAAGGCGATAACTAAGTAGTGGAGGCCTCTGCAGGTGCCCAGGGAGGAGCTTATGTCCTTAAGTCGCTGAGTTCTGGAAAAGAAAAAGGGGGGCTCAGAGGAAATGAGATACCTATCGCGCGTCAGGAAGTCAGTAAATGGAAAAATATGATTTGCCTTGGTCTCCCTACTAACTCACCAAGCCTCTTCTACCCAAGTTGGTTCTTAGCGTTCCCAGCAGTTCAGCTAGATGACTTGGACCTAGCCAGCCTCCTGCCTCCTGGGTCCCCCTCCCTCAACCCTCATCTCTTAGCCCTGTGGGCTGGGCCCTGAGCTGGGTCCTGACTCTGTTCCCCCAGGAGGCATTGGCAAGCAGTCCAGCACCAGCTGCATGACTCTGGGCAAGTGACTGGAGTTCTCTGAGCCTTTGTTTTCTTATTTGTGACATGGGTATAAGGTTATCTGGTTCATGGGCATTGTTAGGATTATACAAAGCCCTTTACTCTGAGATTGACAGGCAGTAAGCTCTTGGTAGATGGTAGGGAGCGCCTGTCATCTTGTTTAGTGCTAGCATGTGACAAGCGCCAAGATGGAATCTTAGGTACAGTGGGGGTACTTGGTGTGATTGGGTGTCAGAAAAGGCTCAGTGTAGGAGAACAGAGGCTCAGAGGAGCATTGGGGGTGAGGGGGAGTGATTGGGGGCCCTGTCGTCTCCGGTGTCTGGATCCAGTCACCCCCCCCCCCCCCGCCAATTTCACTTCCACAGCAGCCTGCATTGTTCTGTCTCTGCGACCTAGTCCTCATGAGCTCAGGTTTTTCCATTTGTCTGGCAAGGACACTCGGCCCTGCCTTGCAGGGTCAGGACCATTGAGAGGATGAAACGCCATAACATCAGGAAGCAGCCTGGGCCTCAGGGTCAGCAGATCCCCGGTGGTTCCAGCTTGGCCACTCTCTTTGTGGGAACCTCGGTCAAGTCGCCAAACTTCCCTGAGTGAATTTCTTTTCCTCCAGTATGAGTTGTGAGTGTTACTGATAGTAGTCCAAACCCCACAGGGGTGCCCTGAGGACAGAGTGAGGCACAGATCGTAAAGTGATCTGTGTTTGACATTTGGCCCAGGGAGGACTCCTGATAAATATTCGTTTATCATTATTGTTGACCTGTTTAAGGGACTCCACACGCAGACAAGGCTTGGGAAGTGTGTGTTTTCTCTCTCCCTGCGACCTCTTTTATTGGCCCTGGGTGTTTTCCCCTCCCAGAGCTGGGGGTGGTGGGGAGCGGGTTGGACTTTGTGAAACTCTCCTCCGTGAGCCCCTCTGGGAACTGAGTTCTCAGCACAGTATCTCCTGCCGTCATGCCACCCTGATGGATGTCCAAGCCGCGTTTCTCTCTCGAACCCCTGTCACTGGGGTTAAGGAGGTTAAGGGAGAGGAGAAGGGCTGCTTGCTATTGCCTACCTGCTCTGTAACAGGCTCTCTGGTCTGTGGTATATCCCGTCACCTCAGCAGCTCCATGGAGTAGGTAGGTGGTATTCTCACCCCTGTTTTACAGGCAAGGGAACTGAGCCCATAGGGGTTAAATGATGACTCTCAAGGAGTGGCAGGGTCTGACCTGAAGCCACATCCTTTCTCTGACTTCCCCACAAGTACATTCTTTTCACTCCTTTCCCCCCACAGGATTGGAGTCTCTCCCTCATTATGCTGGGCTGGGGAGAAAGGCGAATGGCCTAATGGTTAGCAGCATGGATTGCAAGCCAGACCACCTGGGTTCAGATCTTAGCTCTGACAGCTGTGTGACCCTGGGCAAGTCACCTCACCTCTCTGTACCTGTCTCCTTTTCTGTAAAATGGGGATATTAGCCCTTACGTCTTCCCTTTCCCCACAATTACCACTAACCAACAGGAACACCCACGTGCCCTAGGCTCACCTCTGATCTCTTTTTTTCCTTCCAGATGTCCGGCTCGCCGCTGTCCAAGAAACGTCGCGTGTCCGGGCCTGATCCAAAGCCGGGTTCTAACTGTTCCCCTGCCCACTCCGTGTTGTCCGAAGTGCCCTCGGTGCCAACGAACGTGTGTGTCTTCTTCCTGGAGACTGGCAGGCGGGGTGGTGGGTGGGAAAGTCTTCTGTATCGCTGTCCCATCTGTCCCTCCCCTCCTCCTGCGTGTCTCTTCCCCTCCATCTCTAGGGAATGGCGAAGAACGGCAGTGAAGCAGACATAGATGAGGGACTTTACTCCCGGCAGCTGTAAGTGGGGCCGAGGTTGGACTGTGAGGTGGGAGGGGGCACTGAGTGGATAGGGTCAGAAGGGCCTGGCCCTGACCCGAGACGCCCCCTAACCTGGCAGGTATGTGTTGGGCCACGAGGCAATGAAGCGGCTCCAGACATCCAGCGTACTGGTATCAGGCCTGCGGGGCCTGGGCGTGGAGATTGCTAAGAACATCATCCTTGGTGGGGTCAAGGCCGTCACTCTGCATGACCAGGGCACTGCCCAGTGGGCCGACCTCTCCTCCCAGGTACCTCTTCCCATCGCCCTTCTCTGCCGAGACCCCATCCCCCGGGCTACACAGCCAGTTCATTTCTTTCCTCATTCCCCTTTGCAGTTCTACCTGCGGGAGGAGGACATTGGGAAAAACCGGGCTGAGGTCTCCCAGCCCCACCTGGCTGAGCTCAACAGCTACGTGCCTGTCAGCGCCTATACTGGGCCCCTCGTAGAGGACTTCCTCAGTGACTTCCAGGTACCTTGGGCCACCGCCCGACCTCCTGCCCAGTTCTCTCAGAGCCCATCTCTGGTTTATTCAGTTGATCAATATTTAATGGGCTAGCCCGGGTGCCAGGTTTCATGCTGAGGCTGCAGCTAGGGGATGCGGGCAGGCTTTAGACGCTGGACCTGCCTCTTCAGGGGGAAGATATGAGCCAGCAGACAGGACAGCATAGTGCATAGACTGGAGCCAAACTGCCTTGGCACAAGTCTCTCATTGTACTAGTGTGACCTTGGGCAGGTCACTGAGTCTCCTGTGCCTGCCTTTTGTCTGTTTGTAGACACGGGAATGGTAGTAATGCCGACTTCATAAAGATTTTGTGAGGGCTAAGCACTTAGAATAGCAGCTGGTTTTTTGTTAAATAAAAACCCTGGGCTGGAAAGAGGAGCTGTGGGAGCTGAGATTGTGCCCTGGGGTGTCCCAGCAAGCCAGGACACTGCTGCCGAACCCTGATGTAGCTGTGGGAGCTCACCCTGATGGAATGGGTGGGCATTCAGGCAGAGATTAAAGTCCCAAGGATCATGGCTGAGCAGGTGTTGTCTTGAGAATTGGGAGCAAGTGGGTGTGGTAGGAGTGAGCTCAGACTTTGGCTGAGGACGAAGTTTTACTTCTGTGTCTCGCAGGGCATGGCAGGGTTGTAGGCAGGCAGCACTGGGTGTTGGCAAATGAAGGAGTCAGCTGTTGTCCAAACTCTGTCCTCCCAGCTGCCTCTTTACTTTGCCTGCCATAGTTTAGGGATTCACATTTCCCTTCACTGAGTTTCGCCTGGGCTGAATCTGATACATGGTAGATACTTTGTATTTGTGATAGAGAGCTGAACCAGCAAAGCCATAAGGACTCCCTGAGGCCTCGCACTAGCCTTCCTCCACCATCTCCCCCTTTCCCCTTTCCCCTGGTGCTGGGCCCTCGCCTGAGCTGCCACCTCTCCACAGGTGGTGGTCCTCACCAACACCCCCCTGGAGGACCAGCTGCGGGTGGGTGAGTTCTGTCACAGCCATGGCATCAAGCTGGTGGTGGCAGACACGCGGGGCCTGTTTGGGTGAGTGCCCCCACCCTTTTCCCCTGACCCCTGCCATGCCCAGGAAAAGACCCCCAACCTCTGACTGCCCTCAGCCCCCCTCAGCCCCTTGGGTTTTGGATATTGTGTCTTTACCTCACCCCATGTAGCATGAGTGCCATCTGATTCCCAGCAGTGATGGGCTGAACTTGCTCAGCAAGTACTTGCTGCATCTTGAGGGACACGTGGGGTCCCTGAGCGCATGGGACTCGAGCATCAGCCCTGTTGCTTCCCTCTACAGGCAGCTTTTCTGTGACTTTGGAGAGGAAATGATCCTCACAGATTCCAATGGGGAGCAGCCGCTCAGTGCTATGGTTTCTATGGTCACCAAGGTGAGGAGGGCAGCCTCAGGGGTCCTGGCAGGCAGATGGGCAGCAGGCTTTCCTGTCTGCTCCTGGTACCCTGGGCCTGCCTCTGAGGTACTCCTCCTTTAACCAGGACAACCCCGGTGTGGTTACCTGTCTGGATGAGGCCCGGCATGGCTTTGAGAGTGGCGACTTTGTCTCCTTTTCGGAAGTACAGGGCATGATTGAACTCAACGGAAGTCAGCCCATGGAAATCAAAGTGCTGGGTGAGCTAGGGCCATGGGGAATCAGGGGAGATAGGAGGTGTTTCCCTGGACTCTGCGTGAGGGGAGACACATCCTGGGTGTCTGAGATGAACCAGAGACAGAGTCCCCTGTGGTCCACCCAGAGCTGGGGACATGGGGGAGAAGTGCTGTCTCGTGTTTGAGCTGTTCCTAGAAGAGGCTCCTGGTATCTGCACTGAGGGGGAAAAGATCTCTGGTGTTTGAACAAAGCAGATCAGAGGATCCACTCGTGTCTGACTGGATTCGGACAGGGAGCAGAGAATGTCTTCTAGTGTAGACTTGGGGTCAGGGACACAGGGTCCCATGGGCTCTAAGCTGGGCTAGAGGGTTGATGGTTTGTGAAGTTCGAGTGGAATCGATTACTCCTGATGTCTGGGCTGGGTCAGGGATGGATTTTTCCTCATCTTGTGGGTGTTGTGGGTTTTAGGGAGGGTGGGTAGCCTGACAGTTTCCCTGCCTACCCTAGGTCCTTACACCTTTAGCATCTGTGACACCTCCAGCTTCTCTGATTATATCCGTGGAGGCATCGTCAGCCAGGTCAAAGTACCCAAGAAGATCAGCTTTGTGAGTGTGGGGAGTAGTGGGCTCTGGGGGTGGTGCCGGGCATTTCCAGGTTCTCCATTCTACTCTTCTGGTTCTGATGCTCTGCCCCCGACAGAAATCCTTGCTGGCGTCCCTGGCAGAGCCTAACTTCGTGATGACGGACTTCGCCAAGTTTTCCCGCCCCACCCAGCTGCACATTGGCTTCCAGGCCCTGCACCAGTTCTGTGCTCAGCATGGCCGGCCCCCTCGGCCCCGCAATGAGGTGGGTAGGTGGGTGAGCCAGCCAGGGCAGGTGACCTTGGCATCGAAGGCCCGCAGTGCCTCTCTACCTAGCCCCCCCCCCACCCCCCACAGTGGCCTCACAGGCACGCTCTTGGTTCCTTCTGCCTCACCAGGAGGATGCCACAGAGCTGGTGACCTTGGCCCAGGCTGTGAATGCTGAAGCCCTGCCAGCGGTGCAGCAGGACAGCCTGGATGAGGACCTCATTCGAAAGCTGGCATATGTGGCTGCTGGGGATCTGGCACCCATAAATGCCTTCATCGGGGGTCTAGCTGCCCAGGAGGTCATGAAGGTCAGCACAGATAGAGAAGGACAGGGTTGGGGTGGGCCAGACACCTCCCTGATTCCATCGCTTGTCCATCTGTGTCAGGCCCCAGTTAACCACTCACCACTTCCCCTGTCCTGCCCAATCCCCAGGCTTGCTCCGGGAAGTTTATGCCCATCATGCAGTGGCTGTACTTTGATGCACTGGAGTGTCTCCCCGAGGACGAAGAGGCTCTCACGGAGGACAAGTGCCTCCCGGTATGTGAGTGGGGCCCTGGGGGAGATGTCATTGGGGGCATTTCTGGTGAGGCCTCTCTCTGACCCTTCTCCCTTTGCATTCCTCAGCGCCAGAACCGTTATGATGGGCAGGTAGCTGTATTTGGCTCATACCTGCAAGAGAAGTTGGGCAAGCAGAAGTACTTCCTGGTGAGTGATCCACTGGGACAGCCACTTTCTTCATCTCCTGTGGCCTCTGGCTACCTCTTACGGGGTCTCCTTCTGCCTCCTGAGGGCGGGTCTTTTGGTTCTTATATTTCTACCGCATGACTTTTGCCATTTTCTTTTATCTTGAGGGAAAGCCTGGTGTGTCCTTCTGTTTCCACCATCTTGTGCCTCCTCCCTCAGATGCCTGGGTTACTTCTCATAGCCCTGGCACTTGAGGATGTGGCACTAGACACACCTCTCCCCTCTCTTGCTGTCTTCAATGGGAGTGAGAGTGAGGAGTGATGAGTGACTTCACACTGACCTGCATCACCCTGACTAGCCTCTGTCTCTCTTCTTGGCTGTCTTCTAGGTGGGCGCAGGGGCCATTGGCTGTGAGCTGCTCAAGAACTTTGCCATGATTGGGCTGGGCTGTGGGGAGGGAGGAGAAATTGTCGTCACAGACATGGACACCATTGAGAAGTCAAATCTGAACAGACAGTTTCTGTTCCGGCCCTGGGACGTCACGGTGAGAGCGGTGGGGGTAGGAGGTGGGACTTTGTCATCTTGTTTTCCTCTTTTGTTTTCATTCTTCTTGGAAAAGGGGCTTTACCACCTTTTTCTTTCCTTCAGCTTCTCTCTGTCACTCGTTCAACAAACATTGAGTACCCTTCCATCGAATCTACCGTTTTTTATCTCCTTTTTTTTTTTTCTTTTTCCTTGACTTCTTATGAGTGCTGGTTGGGACAGTGTGTTGGGGGTCCCAAGTTCAATGATTCACTAGCCCCCTAGGACTCAGCAGTACTCAGCATGTAGTTGTACTCACAGTTAATGATTTCTTCCGGCAAAAGGATGCATAACAAAATCAGCAAAGGGAAGTGGCTCATGGGGCGAAGTCTGGGGGAGACCAGGCACAAGTTTCCAAGACTCCTCTCCCAGTGGAGTCGCACAGGACATGCGTAATTCCCCTAGTAGCGAGTTGCAACAACACGTGAAATGTTGCCAACCAGGGAAGCTCGTTAGAGACACAGTACCCAGGGTTTTTACTGTGGGCTGGTCACATAGGCACCCTCTGCTGGGAATGTCCCCAAATTCCAGACTCCCAGAAGAAGAGCAGGAGTTCAGCATAAACCACAGGGTTTGCATAAGCAGTCTAGGCACAGTGATTGGCCCTTACCAGGTACTGAATGGCAAGAACCCTCCAGAAATCCAGGTTCCCAGACTCCAGCCAAGGGCCAACCTGGCCAGCAGGCCTCTTTCCTAGGAGAGCACTTGTGCTAGGTTCACTCTTCTCTGCACAGATAGAAGCTGGGTTATACGGTGATCTAGTTAGGAAGCCTTCTGTAGGGGACTGTCATTGTTGCCTGGCCAGGATCGATTCCCCTTTTGTTCATTTATTCACCAAGTAGTTATTGAGTAGGTTCTGTTCTAGGTACTTGCAGTACACCAAGGAAACGAAGATTTTAGTGGGCGGGGACAGACAGTAAACAGTAAGCACAGTACAATAGCGAAGTTTATAGTTAACGTCCATAAGTGCTGTGCAGAGGGAACAACAAAAACAAGATGAAGGAAGTGGGCAGGCCAGGGAGATCGGTTTGCAGTTTTGATTACAGTGGTTAAGAAAGGGCTCATTTCTGCCGACTTGGAGGGCGTGAGGGAGTAGAGTCCCTTCTTCTGGGGAAGAGAGCTCCAGGCCAAGATCCTAAGGTGGGAGGGTAATAGGAGATGAGCTAGAGGAAATGGGGGCCAACTCATTTTGCCTTCAGTGGAGGTGGGAGCCAAGGGAGGGTTTTCAGCAGAGGAGGGACGTGACCTGATTTGGACTTTGAAAGGATCCTCCTTGTCTATGTGCTAAGATTCTGTTTTGTTTGGGGGGAATGTTCCCCAGCCCTGGGTGCCGTTAACTGAAAGAACAATGGAAGTTGGGTAGGCAGAAGAACATATGGCTGGCCTATTGTCTCCAGCCTGTCTGTGCACTGCTTCCCTTTTCACTGAGCCCCTGCCATATCCGTCACAGCCCTAGCCATGTGGTACTGTCACAGACTGTCTCCTGCCAAACCAGGGAGCCTCCTGAACTCAGGGCTTGGTTCTTCCCAGCATTAAATAAGCCAGCCTTCAGGAGGACAGCTCTGTGGAGGTTCGCTGGTGCATGCATAAATAACTGAGTTCTGTTCCCCCATTCCTACCCTTGCCCCCCCCCAGAAGTTAAAGTCTGACACAGCTGCTGCAGCTGTGCGCCAGATGAATCCGCACATCCGAGTGACAAGCCACCAGAACCGTGTAGGCCCTGACACCGAGCGCATCTATGATGACGATTTCTTCCAAAACTTGGATGGTGTGGCCAACGCCCTGGATAATGTGGATGCCCGTGAGTTTGGAGGCGGTTGAGGAGGTCAAGGGCCAAGTTGCGTGGGTACATGTGTGTGTGTGTGTGTGTGTGTGTGTGTGTCTCTTGGAGGTGCCTGTCTTCCCGTCTCCTGATGTTCATTTCCTGGCACTCATGTTTTGTCGTGACCCCCCCACCCCCCAGGCATGTACATGGACCGCCGCTGCGTGTACTACCGTAAGCCACTGCTGGAGTCAGGCACACTGGGCACCAAGGGCAATGTGCAGGTGGTGATCCCCTTCCTGACGGAATCATACAGCTCCAGCCAGGACCCGCCTGAAAAGTCCATCCCCATCTGCACACTGAAGAACTTCCCCAATGCCATAGAGCACACCCTGCAGGTGATCAGCGTGAGGGGAGAGGGCAGGGGGCAGGCACCCGGCCTCGCGGCCACTGGCCCCTGTGCTTTTTCTTTAAACCTTCCTCTCTTACTTTCTATCGTGCAACCTTGGTTTCTAGAATGATTCATTCTTTTTTTTTTTTTAACTTTTGTTTTGAAAACTTTTCACCGTTTAGACAGATACAGAGAATAGTGTGGGGAACACTCAAATACTCTTAGATTTAACATTTGTTAACGTTTTGCCACATTCTCTTCTTAGATTCATGTGGCTTTTTCTTCTTTGGGTGAAGTATATCGTGGCCATCACAATGCTTCACTCTCTCTGCTTCTTCAAAGGGAGGTTATATTTGCACATAACAGGGTCTCAACCTCAGCACTGGTGACAGTTGGGGCCCGATATCTCTTTGTCATGGGGGCATCCTGAGCACTGTAGGATGTTTAGCAGAATCCCTGGCTTCTACCCACTAGATGCCAAAGGCACCCCCTTCCATTTGTGGCAACTAAAAATGTCTTCAGACATTGCTGGATGTCCCCTGGGGGCAAAATCTCTCCCAGGTGAGAACTGCCCCCAGGTAAGAACTGCCGTGTCTAACCAAAACACCACCTTCATGCTGAACAAAGTTAATGGTTATTCTTACTGTCTCTCCTAGTTACTTATTTGTCTCTAATACTCAGTCCATATACAGGTTTCCCCTGCTGTTGCTCAAAATGGGTTTAACAGCTGGTTTTCCAGGTTGATTTTGTTTGCGTGATGCATATACGTACAGAATACAGAACAGTGCACATATTATCTGGCTGAGTTTTTTACAAAGGGAACATATCTAGGTTGTCCAGCACCTAGGCCTACAGACCAGAACCTAAGGATAACCATTGTGTTATCAGATGATTCTTATTACAGTCTTTGAGAGCAAACCATTCAGAATGTTTAGTAAAAGTATGGGGGGGGGGTGGGAACAAAATAGGGAGGGGGAAAAAACCAGTTCCCTCTATCACTTTCCCTTCTGCCCCTGCAGTTCCAGACTGGGTGTCTTTGTATTTGTGCACCCACCACAGACTCACTAGGGCATGAGTGACCTTGGACTTAGCCTCTCCATGCCTCTGATGAAATGGAGGTGACAGTAGTATACACTTCATGGGGTTGTAAAGCATTTAGCATTCACTATGTATCTGGTGCTGTTTTAAATAAACTTGAAATATATACATACTTGCAACCCGTGAGGTACATATTACTGTTACAGTATCTGTTTCGGAAAGGAGGGCACAGAGTTAAGTGTTACTGTGTGTCCCTGAAGTCGCAAAGCTAGATACTGTGTAGCAGAGCTGGTTTTGATCTCTAACATCTATATCCTCCAAACCCCCTCACCAATGACAGCACTTACTGTTCTAGGAGTTCTCAGAGGGCAGAGCCTCTGTCCAGTTTGCTGCTGAGTCCTCAGGGCCTGTATAGGATCGTAATTTTAAATATGTAATGTAATTTAAAAATACACATAATTGAATTGTTTCTTTTTTATTGAGGCATGACATACCTCACGTAAGGTACACAGAACTTAATTTTTTTCACGCATTCACTAGTGTAACCGCTGTCCAGATCAAGTTCATTGGTTTTTCAAATTGAGGTGCTGGGGGTGGTGGAGTGGGGAAGGTTGGGAACAGTGGTTGCGGGGCTTACCTTCTCCCAGAGCAGCTTTGTTCATCCTGTTTGATTTGTTCACTGATGGTCTTTCTAATGCCTCCAGAAGCCCATTTTGTCAACCATCGCCCCCTGTAATCTGTTTGTTCTGTCTGCAGTGGGCTAGAGACGAGTTTGAAGGCCTCTTCAAGCAGCCGGCAGAAAACGTCAACCAGTACCTCACGTAAGTAACCAAATGCCCCCTCACCCCACCCCCTGCCCTCCAGCCAGGGCATCCTGTCTGCTTTCCTCACCAGTGTGACACCCAGCACCAGGCACACTTCTCAAATGAGTCAGTGAATGCTGGGGCCTCATTCCACTGGGGGTCAGGACTAGCTTTCTGTGGAGAAAGTAGGGTTGCCCTGGAGCCCACTCTTGGGGCCGCTGTGTAATCCTGCCCCTCTGACCCCTCCAATTCCTGATAGAGACCCCAAGTTTGTGGAGCGGACCCTGCGGCTGGCGGGCACCCAACCCCTGGAGGTGCTGGAGGCCGTGCAGCGCAGCCTGGTGCTGCAGCGGCCACAGACCTGGGCCGACTGTGTGGCCTGGGCCTGCCACCACTGGCACACCCAGTATTCTAACAACATCCGGCAGCTGCTGCACAACTTCCCTCCCGACCAGGTAACGCCCACTTGCCAGGTCCATTTGGCGGGATGCGTTTCCTAGAAACAGGAGCCTGCTGTGAGTTCTCCATGTGGCTCCTCTCGGTCATTAGTCCAGCTGTGGCAGAGGCCCCAAGGCATGGGGGTCTCACACGAATGATTAAACTTGACCTATTTTTGCTGTTCCCTTTCCTTTGAGCAAGAGACTTCATTTCTGTTTCCCTTACCTGTGGTGTGGGCTGACTCACCCACCTCCCAGGACTGTAAGGATCATAGTGGAGAAATTTTGGAGTTAAGAGCTCAGGAATCAGTGGGGGTTCAAATCCCAGCTCCATTTGCACTTGGGCAAGTCACATACCTTCTGTCTGTACTTCAGTTTCCTTATCAGTAGAGATAACAATAATCTACCTCATGAGGGTTTTTGTGAGGATTTATTGGTATTTATTAATATTAACTTAGTACAGTGCCTAGCAATTCATAAGAGTTTGTTAAACGGCTGTGTGGCTTGCACAGAGTGAGTGCCAGGAGTTTTTTTCAGTGAGGCGCCCCTGTTTCATTCAGCCTGGCATCAGCACTTCCATCTACAGGACCCTACAGTCTGGGTTGTTCATGATCGATTCTAGCCCCTTGCGCGTGCCCAGCCAGGAATAGTGAGTCAGGGCACATCCACGGCCAAGGTGAGAAGTTAGAATTGTTAGAGAGGCCTCCAATCTCAGGTCCTGCTCCTCAAAATTCTCTCTGCTTCCTTAGCTCACAAGCTCGGGAGCTCCATTCTGGTCTGGGCCCAAACGCTGTCCACACCCGCTCACCTTTGATGTCAACAATGTAAGTCTCCTCCTTGGGGCCTCCTAGGGTCAGGTGGAGGGTGCGTGGGTGGGAAGGAGGCCGAGACTCCCCAGGCGAGGGTGGACGTGCTCACCCTTCTGGGCCCTGCCTTCTCCCAGCCTCTGCATCTGGACTACGTGATGGCTGCTGCCAACCTGTTTGCCCAGACCTACGGGCTGACAGGCTCTCAGGACCGAGCTGCCGTGGCAACAGTTCTACAGTCTGTGCAGGTCCCCGAGTTTACCCCCAAGTCTGGCGTCAAGATCCATGTCTCTGACCAGGAGCTACAGAGCGCCAATGCCTCTGTTGGTGAGGATGTTTGGCCAGTCGGCCAGGAGTCACCACCCCAACTTGTCCCCTGCCCAGTCCAGCCTTCTCTGCCCCTGGCACTGCTCTGCAACCCCTGGCCTAAGGCTTCCCCACACCTTCCTTTGAGCCTCCCTTGCTCTGAAATGAGGGTCGGTTGGGTTAAATTCTATCCCTCCTGCCTCCTCCTCCCCACTCTCTGGCCCTCAGGAGAACTAGCTGTTTGTTTCTCTTGCTCTGTGTGTGTTTCCCTTGGAAAGACCAACTTTTCTCTGTTTCTTCTTGATCTGTTTAGCTGGAGGGTGTGATTTCCACCAGTGGTCTCGCTCCCTTGGTATCTGCCCCATCTTCCCACCGCCATGTTCCTCTGTGTGCATCTTTGCCATGGTATTGCTCTCCACAGTTTTCCTCATCTCCCTCTCCATATCTCCGCCCCAGTTCCCCATCTCTCTCCATCTCTTTCCCCCAGCTCATGCTGTATATCAGGGGTAAAGGGCCAAACAGTGACTCTTCTAGGCTTGCAGGCCATATAGTGTCTGCAGTTATCACCTCTGCAATTGAAGCACAAGAGCAGCCATACACAACATACAAATGAATGAATGTGGCTGTTTTTATTTTCTCCCATGTCCCCATCTTCCTCCCCAAATATATATCCGTCATGTTCCTCTCTGTGTATTTCCTCCATCTTGTTCCTCATATACATGCACACGTATGTATCTGTGTGTGATATGTATAAAATGTATATAAAACGTATGCAAGGTGTATGTAAAATGTATATAAACATTGTGTGGGTGTATATATATATATATACACACACACACACACACACACACACACACATACACATACACAGCATATATAGGGTATATATAAGTTGTATCTATCATGTGTATAAAATTTTTTCTCACCTATCTCATCCTCTGTATATGCCCCTATTCTCCACTCTTCATATATTCTGTCCCTCAATATCTTAACCTCTATATCCACATCTGCATATTTCTCCCAACTTCCCCTCTATATATCTTCCCCTGCCTTTTTCCCCTGTATCCTCTTATGTCTCCCCACTTCTCTCTGCATCATTCTTCCTGAGATCTACAGCTCTCCCATCCTGATCTGTCCATCCCTACTTTCTCCTAATGTCTTCATTTTCAGTTCCTTAGAGTCTCTAGAGATACCTCTCTCTTGATATACCTGCCCCCTGCCCCCTGCCCCCCGTCTTACTCAGGTTTGTACTCTGTTGTCCTGCTCTCTCTCTCCCCATTGTTCCTCCTCTCTCCCAGGATGTCTTTCCTTTTCAAATCCTTTATCTACCTAGACACCTTTTGCCCCACCTGGGCTTCTGTTTCTACCTCAGACCCTGGCCTGGGGTCTAAAGGGTTGACGGTGTCCCTCTCTCCCTGCAGATGACAGTCGTCTGGAGGAGCTCAAGGCCACACTGCCCAGTCCAGAAAAGCTCCCTGGGTTCAAGATGTACCCCATTGACTTCGAGAAGGTGCTGGGTGGGGGCCCTGGGCAGGCAGTGGGGATGGGCTAAGCACAGATGGGCTGGACAGAACAGGTTCTGGGGATCTAGAGGCAGCCCCAGGCCTTTGTGGGATTGGATCACAGGCCTGCTACGTGGCCCTGAACGAATAGATGTTCCCAGCCATGCCTTTGTGATCTGAGAGCCCAGCAGGTAATTGCAGTGGACGATACTTGTGTCCCCGGAGGCCAGGAATCCTCTTCCTCCTCTGATCCTCTCCTTATTGTCTCCCCACCCTCCTCCCTTAACCTCTCACTCATAAAAGGATGATGACAGCAACTTCCATATGGATTTCATTGTGGCTGCATCCAACCTCCGGGCAGAGAACTATGACATTCCCCCTTCAGACCGGCACAAGGTGAGGGAAATCTAGACTTGACGTTTTACCCCCTCCCAGGCTGCAGTTGCCCACATTCTATCCCTTCTGTAGAATATGAGCTTCTTCTACCCTTAACTTCCTTCCTTGATCCTTTCCTTCCTTACAGAGCAAGCTGATTGCAGGAAAGATCATCCCAGCCATTGCCACGACCACAGCAGCCGTGGTTGGCCTTGTGTGTCTAGAGCTGTACAAGGTGGTGCAGGGGCACCAACAGCTTGACTCCTATAAGAATGGTTTCCTCAATTTGGCCCTGCCTTTCTTTGGCTTCTCTGAACCCCTGGCAGCACCCCATCATCAGGTGAGGGCCTGCATCAGGGGAAGTGGATTTGTGGGTGGGTGTTTCTCTGTAGAGCTGGCTCTAGCTTGCTTCATAGCCTGTCACCAGGAGAGGGTTTCTGTCAGTGTGTACCTGTTCCTTTTGTGTATCCCCTTGTTCATTTATTCACTCATATTTTTTTTTTTAGTATTTTCTATGTGCTACGTACCGGTCTGATTCTGCTTGTGGAAGCCCTCAGAAAAGATATTTGAATATTAGATTATGATTAATAACTGCACAATAGTAGCACCCAAAATTTATTGGGTGCTTAGTATGCTAAGTGCTTTTGCTTGCTTCTTCATTCACTCAGATATTTACTGAGCACCTACTGCATGCTAGGTACTCTTACAGGTGCTAAGGTTATATTCTTGAAATAGAGTAACACAATAAATGATTTTGGAACCCCAGAAAAAGAACAGGATAAGGAGAACTTGAGAGTACCAGGTGGTGAGGGGATGGGTTTGGGATTTTAGATGTGGGATAATCAGGAGTGGCCTTACAGAGAAGATGACATGTGAGTCCAGACTTGGAGGAGGTGAGGAGACAGGCCATGAAGGATTTGCCGGGAAGGCATTCCAGACAGAGGGGCCAGTCTCTGCGAGGGTACTGAGGTAGGAGTGTGCCTGGCATGTTTGAGGAAGAAGTCGTTAGAGCAGAGTGAGTGAGAGGATGAGGGGATAGGAAACGAGGAGAAGAGAATAGGATTCCAGTGACTTAAGACCTTATCTCCATTATCATAAGGGTTTCAGTCTTTACTCAAGGCAAGACAAAAGCCATGAGAAAGTTTTGGACAGAAGAGGCTTGTGATCTGACTTAGCATGTCTGCATGAGTGGAGGGGGAGACTGATGGGGCTGTGCCCTCTGGTGGCCCCCATCCCATTGGCCTGCTCCTTGTTCCACAGTACTATAACCAAGAGTGGACGTTGTGGGATCGCTTTGAGGTACAGGGGCTGCAGTCTAATGGTGAGGAGATGACCCTCAAACAGTTCCTTGACTACTTCAAGGTGAGACCCCTTTCTCTCTCTCACCCCACTGGGGGCGGAGTGTGCAGGTGACTGGCTGGCCTGTCCACCCCCGTGACACTGCTGTCCTCCCCCTTCTCCTACAGACAGAGCATAAGTTGGAGATCACCATGCTGTCCCAGGGCGTGTCTATGCTCTACTCCTTCTTCATGCCAGCCGCCAAGCTCAAGGAACGGTTGGATCAGCCGTGAGTTGGGTAGTGGGGAGCCTCAACTGGCAGCTGTCCCACTCCTGCTCACTGCCCTTCACCTCCTCTGCCCTCAGCTACCTGCCCCTCTTCACTTACTTTTTGCCTCCCTGACCCTCTGCTCCCCCGCCCCCAGGATGACAGAGATCGTAAGCCGTGTGTCGAAGCGAAAGCTGGGCCGCCATGTGCGGGCCCTGGTGCTTGAGCTGTGCTGCAACGACGAGAGCGGTGAGGACGTTGAGGTCCCCTATGTACGATACACCATCCGCTGACCCCTGTCCTCTCCTACAGACTGACCCCAGGCCCCCTCTCCAGACCCCTTCCAGCACAGGGCTCCCATTTGGCCTCTGTCATTCCCTCCTCGTCCCTCTATCTTAACCCCTCTTGCCTCTGCTTCCTACCTTGTTTGGGACATGAATCCTAATAAAGCGTTATAAACCCAGATGTGACATAGCTGCTGGTTCCAGGGAAAGAAGGGACTTCCTGGAGCTGTCTGGTTCAGATAGTAACCAGAAGGGCTCAGCCTCACCCCAGTTGCCAGCTTCCTGGGCAGAGAAAATGTGGGAACTGTCATGTCTTCCTCCTGCCCTTCCTGCTTAGGAAGAAATGGAGGCAGTAGTGAAGCTGTGGAGAGCAGGTACCTAGGTCCTTGTGACTTCACTGGAGGTGGGTTCAAGTTCACTTTCTCCATCTCTAGCTCCTAACTCCCTGCCATATTGATTTTGAAAGGTAGTTAAGAGTAGTGTTTGAGCAAGTCCTTTAACTTCTCTAACCTTGTCCCCCCTCTGTGAAGGGAAAAGTTATGGCAACCAGTCGGCCAGGGCTTGGTCACTGTGGCTTATGTCCTTGGGGCACATCCCTTCCCGCCTGGACCGAGGCACTCAGACCCTGGACAAGCCTTTAGCATCATGGTTCCCAGTGCTAGGAATGCCTGTGGTGCCCTTAGTTCAACTTCCCTGCTGCAGAGGGGCCTCAACAGCTCTGCTGGACTGAGGAATGCCAGTGTTTGTGCACACTTTGCAGTACTGATGAAAATATTTGGCTGAGAACATCTGTAAAGGAAAAGCCTCTTTCCTGTCCCTCGGGCCTGGTCTGCTTGTCCTGAGGCCTCCCACCTGTGAGAAGAGAGCGGCTGTGGGTTGTTGATTGGTTGGAGCAGGCAGTAGGAGGCTCACCACAAGCCCCACCAGGACGGCAGAACTGCCCGCACTGCGTCTTTGGTCTCGGCTGAGCACTTCAGACAGTTGAAAGCACCAATCGGACTGGCCACCTGGTGCCTGAGGAAGCCACTCATACCTCTGTCCTTCACCCAGCCAGACTCCAACTTTTTCCATTTAGAAACAGACCCCTCATTCCTTCACTCTAACCCAAGTATTGGGAATCACACAAACTGGCCTGACCCTGACCTGTCACCCATCATAGCCTGTTCCCACATCTGCTGCTTCCTGGGCCAGTTCCAGACTCCAGGCACAGCATATGCCCTTGCCCCACCTCCCTCTGGTTACTTTTTTTTTTTTTTTGGCCGCGTTGGGTCTTCGTTGCTGCGTGCGGTCTAGTTGCGGCGAGCGGGGGCTTCTCTTGTTGCGGAGCACAGGCTCCAGGCACGCGGGCTTCAGTAGTTGTGGTGCACAGGCTCAATAGTTGTGGCTCACAAGCTCTAGAGCAGGCTCAGTAGTTGTGGCGCACGGGCTTAGTTGCTCCGCGGCATGTGGGATCTTCCTGGACCAGGGCTCGAACCCGTGTCCCCTGCGTTGGCAGGTGGATTCTTAACCACTGAGCCGCCAGGGAAGTCCTTTTCTGGTTACTTGTTTTTTCTTGGCCTATTCTGTTTGGGTGACCTCATCCTTCTATACTTCCTTTCATTCTCCGCCAGGACATTAGGGACTGAAGTGCTTTATCTCTGGCATCCATTTAGTGGTGATGCTAGCTATCTAGGTCAAGTGGAGAGGTTTTCCCACCACAGGTACTTTTTCCATTATTGCTGCTCTAGAGTACCCCCAAACTGCACCTCTGTCCACTGTTTCCACCATTTCCACCTCAGCATCTGAGGCTTGCACACAAACTTGATTTCTCTGCCTCTACTATCCTGGGGCCTTCATGGGTACTCTAGACCTTGTTCACTGTATCCCCCCGCCCCCCACCATTACACCTCCTGACTCCAGACATTGCTGTCCCTTTCTTAACCACCACAGCTCCTGGATCCCCTTGCTACCTAATTTGCATAAGGTTTGAGAACAGCTTCTTCATCAAGAACCCATGTTTTCTGGTTGCATCTTAGTTCCCCACACATGCCATTTTACTTCTCTATCA
Organism: Eschrichtius robustus; assembly: GCF_028021215.1. Classification (NCBI taxonomy): domain Eukaryota; kingdom Metazoa; phylum Chordata; class Mammalia; order Artiodactyla; family Eschrichtiidae; genus Eschrichtius; species Eschrichtius robustus. The sequence continues at coordinate 44,137,246 of NC_090845.1, forward strand.
TTTTTGTCTACCATTATAACACCAGGGCTCAGTGGGCAAGGGTTGGGTCACTGCACTGAGCCCCCTGCACACAGCAGGCACAAAGGACAGAGTGGGACAAGGTTGCTTCCTCTTGTCTCTGCCTAGAACTATTTACCATCAGGCATTCAACAAACATTTGTTGACTGCTTACTGTGTGTCAGGCTCTATTGTAGGTGTTGGAGACAGCAACAGATAAAAAAGATCCCTGTCCTGGGGTGGGTTGTGTGTGTGTGTGTGCATGCGCATGTGCGCATACTTACGTTTTGCTAGGGCAAGACCCAGAATAGACAATAAACACAGTAAGTAAATTGTATGTTAGAAGTTGATCAGTGCAGTTCAGAAGATCTGTAAAGCCAGGTCTGGGGAATGATGGGGGGGTGCAGGTAGGCATTTTTAAATAGGGGAGTCAGGGAAGGCTTCATGAAGAAGGTGACATTGAAACAAGGACTTGGAAAAAGATGAGGCAAGTGGATATCTGGGAAAGAGCATTCCAGGCAAAGGGAACAGCAAGTGCAAAGTCCCTGAGGCTGGACTGTGCCTGCTTTATTCAGGAACGGCTAGGATACTAGTACGACTGGAGCCGAGTGAGAAGGCTAAGAGATGAGCTCTGGGAAGTGATGGACGCGATCATCTATCACGAGGTGGACTCTTGTCTTTGTCAAGTATTTCCACTCCCGACATGCTCCGGTAAATCCTCGTTAATATGAACTGGTGTGACCAAGGGTACCATAAGGGGAAGCCCAGAAGAGGTGGGGAAGCTGGCTTTGGACTGGGGTGCCGTGTAAAGATGTTCCAGATGGCTTGCCGGACGGAGTCTGCTGCCATTTAAACTGGGCTTGGTGATAGTGTAGGAGTTTTGCAGGCAGAGACGGGTGAGGGATTAGGTCGGTTTGTCAGTGCTTGACACACAACAGGCGCCCAATAAATAAAAATGAAAACCGGAGAGCCCAGGAGGTGGGGCAGGGGGAACCATGGGCGGGGCTCCGGCGGGCCAGAAGAGGTAGTTGAGAGGTGGCAGTAAAACCCAATGTAGGGTGCAAATCCTCGCGTGAGGCGGAAAAGAGCACCCTTTCCAACCCAAAGTCCCAAGCATGCGTAGTAATGCACTCGCCCCTGTAAAGGTCCGTCTTTCCCTTCAGCCTAGGCTCCACCCCGTGAGCTTCGCTGATGGAGATGGGAGGGGTTAAAGGCGGGACGAAATTCGATTGAACGATCTATTGACCAATCACCTTGCGAGGCATTCGACCCATTGTAAGAGAACAAAAGGAGGCCCCGCCCCCTCGACGGTGAAACCAATGAAAACCTGGCAGAGGCGTGGCCGGGACAGCGAAATCACGCCTCTCCAGCCAGGCCACGCCCTTTATTCTTGCTCTGCCTCACCCCAGGGAGCAAATCCGATTGGATGGGCGACAAACTCAAAGGGCGGGGCCGCACACATTCACAGTGGGAAAGAGCTCGCGGTCGGGGAGGAGCAGCTGGGCGGGGCTAGACTCTGTCCTATCTAAGGTGGTAGAGGCCAGTGATTCTCCAGGCCGCTTCTCCTAGAAAAGTCATCTGCTCGCGAACCTTTAAAGTCCCTGCCTCCGGAGGCACCTCAAGGGACTAGGACTGACTGCCTCATCTTTTTCCTCCTTCCAAAAGTCTCGTTTGCTATCATGGGGATGTACCAAGTGAGACGGAGTAGGGGGACCGAGTGGTGACCGGCACGCTGGTCACTGGCTGCTGCCCACTTCAGCGTTAGCAAACTTCTAGCAAGATCGGAACTGAGTACTAAACAACCTCTACACTTCCCCCCGGGCGCCATTCCAGGGCCGGCGCCACATTCCCCAGTGGGCGCGCAATGGCCGCGCCCCCTCCCGCTGCGGACGGGTCTTTTGGTACATGCAGTCCGAGGTGAGTCCCCTCCTTCCCACTTCACCCTTTCCAGCGCGTGCGTGCGCATGCGCGGAGCGCGGCGCGCGCAGCGGCTGGGCCGTTGGCTGTTCGGCCCTGGGATCCGCCGCGTCTCCGCGAGCAGTCGGCTCTGAACCGCGAGCCGCCGTGAGCTCTCGGATTCTAGCCGGCGCCAGCGAGCCCAGGGGCATCGCCCGCAGCGGCCAAGCTCATGGCCGGCTAAGCGGGACGCCGCCTCCGCCTCAGCCACCGCCGCCGCCGCCGCCTCCTCCTCCTCAGCCGGCGGCGGCCCGGGCCCAGCAGCCATGGCCGAAGACTACTGGGACGGGCGCCTGCGGCGAACAGGAGGAGAAGGAGGTCGCGCGGCCTCAGCCCGGGCCGCCGCCCCAGGCGCCGCCGCGCCGGCCCCGCGGCGTTGAGGTTGCTCGCGCGCCCCCGCCGGTGAGCGCGTCCACGAGGCGTGGGGTGGGGGCTGCCCTTCCTTCTACAGAACCAACCCAGACCCCGGGCGTTGCCGGGCTGCACTGCTGGCATGTGTCCCCTCCCCCAGCGAGTTTCCCAGAATGCGCCGGGCCGGGGGTCATTTGGGGCCTCCCTGACCTTGGCCCCGCCCTGGGCCTGGTCTGGGAGCTGGGGATGGGAAGTACTGTGGGTGCTAATGGGGAGCAGGGTAATCGAAGGACCAGAGGGTGTGTAAATGGGTGGCAGAGTGGTGAAAGACTCGAGGTTTGCTAACGGGGGCCTGAGCTGTGGAGGGGTCGGAGCATGTGGTAATAAGTCTTACCGCTGTGTAAGGTTTTGAGGCCCAGTGTGTGCTAACGGAGGGGCGGTGCAGGGCGATGGAGGGACCTGAGGATGTATAACAAGGGAGAGGACGTCGGAGGAGTGCTGAGATACGCAATTGGGGTTATAGCTGTAGAAAGGCCCCGTGTGTGTTACTGGGGGGATAAGGTGGTAGAGGTACCAGAAGGTGTGCCAGTAGGATCGGGGTTCTGAGGCCCTGTGTGTGGTAAGGGGGGGGGGGTCAGGATGGTGTTAATATTGTGTATTTGTCCATGACGGACTGCGGGGTGTGAGGGTCCAGAGTGTGCTCATGGAGGACAGGGTAGTGGAAGAACTCCAGTGTTGAGAGGGTACTAATGGGGGTCATAGCTCTCGAGGGTATGTGCATATGGTAATAAAGGTCTGGGTAGTATGAGGCCCAGTATGTGCTAATGGGGGCAGAGTAGTGGAAGACCTGAGCCTGTGCTAATGGGGGCAGAGTAGTGGAAGACCTGAGCCTGTGCTAATGGGTATCAGAGTTGTGGATATATGTGTGTGGGGGTTGGGGGGTTGGTGGTGAGGGAAGTATCTAAGCACTGTAAGAGGTTCAGTGTATTAAGCATCAAGATGGTGTGAGATCAGTGTGTGTGGGTCCATGAGGTCAAGGGATGTGAGACTCTAGGACACCCTAAGAAGGAGCAGGGTAATATATGAAGTTCTAGTGACTACTAATGTGGATTTAGAGGCATGGAGGCGCTTAAATGTGTGCCAGTGGGGGGAGAATCAGAGCAGTATGAGGTCTGGAATATACTAATGAGCGTCTGAACATTGTGAAGACAGTGTGTTCTTGGGGGACTGAGGTGCGTTGAGGTTCCAGGAGTGCTAATGGAGGGTAGAGCTGTGGAGGGGATCTTGTGTACAATAAGGAAGATCAGGGCTGTGAAGGGATCCAGTTGTCAACCGACAGGGGTTATAGCTGTGGAGGAGTTGAAGCAAAGAGAAATGAAGGACAGGAACGTGTGACGGTCTAGGTGTGCTAAAGTGGATTAGCGCCATGGAGAGCTGAAGTGTGTTAATGGGGTTCTGGGCTGAATGAAGATCTGTGTGCGCTAATGAGGGTCAGGCCATTATAGAACAGCGTGTTTGTGTGTCCCTGGGGACTAGGGCTGAGTACAGGTTCAGGGTGTGGTAATGGGGAGGCACTGTGAGGCCCAGTGTGTGCTAATAGGGGTCAGGGTGAAGTGAAGGTCCAGCGTGTGCTGATGGGATATGGCGGGACAGGGTAGTGGGAGGACCAGAATATGTGTTAGTGATGATCATAGCTGTGGAGGGATCTGAGTGTGGGCAAAACCAGGTCAGGGATCTGCAAGATTCACTTTGTGTTCATGGGATTCAGGGTAGTGTGAAGGTCCAGTGAGTGCTAATGTGGGTTACCCTCTACTGCTGTAGAGGGTCCCAAGTGCATGTTAATAGGGGTCGGAATCATGTTGGGGGAACAGTGAGTGCTGTGGAGAAGATAACAGGCAGCATGTGGTGCTAAGAGTTAACTTAGAGGGGCCAGTGGTGTGCTAACAGAGCTTAGTGCTGTGTTGAGGCTTTGTGTGCTGATGGGGGTTAGAGATAAATAGGGAAATTGCGGTGCCGCTGGCAGTTACAATGCAGAGAAGCCTTCTTGAGGGTCCAGTGTGTACTGAAGGAAGCAGGACACTGTGAGAGTCCAGTGTGTGCTTATGAGATGTGCCTGAACAGAATGAGGATGGTATGTTCCTGTGGGAGTTAGTAGAGTGTGATGACTGTGTCCTCAGTGGTTGGTGTGATGTGAGGTGGTGAGTATTCTTGGGTGTGGAAGTATTCCGAGGATGGAAGCATCCCCTCAGGGGGTCAAGACGGACATGTGCCCTTTTCTGAGTGGGGTTGTGTAGCCAGTTTCTTGCTCCTTCAGTATTCTAAAACCTAAAAATCTCAGAAAACTGAAATGATATTTAAAAGTTTTACTGCAGATTAATGTTCAAGTGTCTCTGTTCACAGGGCCCTGTCCAGGGTCCCCCTGCTGGGGGCGTTGCATGATACACAGATTTTGTACCCTATCTTCCTAAAATCCCCCCAAAACTGAACTCTGGAATATGTCCAGCCCTTGGGGTTACCACTTAGAGGTCATGGACCCATGGCTCCTTCGGGTTCCTTCCTCATCCTCCGTTCAGCCCTACTTACAGTCCCCCCAGCTCCCCCATTCCCTGCCACAACAGGCAAAGCGGCTGGGTATCCATGCCATATGGACGTATGGAAAACAGTCTTTGGGGGCTGGCCATGCTTCACCTTCCTCAGCCTCAGGTCCAGTGTTCAGCCTCCTGGGTCAGGATTTTTTTTGTTATTGTTATCTTGGGTTCTTTGGATGGACTTCATCCTCTTTACTGGGTCTTTCTGCTAGGCTGGCCCCTCTACCCCTTCTGGGGGTGATGAGCTCAGGCAGGCAGAAGTGGGGTATGGGGACCGCTAGGGTAAGCACCTGAATTCAAGGTAACAGATGACCCACTTCTCTCTTTCGAATCCAGCCCCAGCCTCATCCTCAACCTCCTATCTAGCTCCACTTCCCTTGGGCCCAGGGCCATCTTAGGCCCTGCTGTGAGTCCAGATGGTTCCTGGGCCAGGTCTTTCCCCCTCCTTGCTGGCCCAGAGCCCAGGAGGAAGCAGAAGAAGGCCGGCCTAAGCCTTTTGGTGGCCCCGTTCCCTCTAGCAGCCCCATCTTCTTGCTGATACCAGTGTCCCTGGGCCACCTTGTCTGGGGTTGTTCATGAGTAGCAGGGACTCACCCTGCTCACCCTGACAGATGTTGGTCCTAGGCCCTTAGCCCCCTGCTTCATTAATTTCTGCCATAAGCACTTTTTGAGCATCTACTCTGTGTCAGTCACTGTTCCAGGTCCTCAGGATACAGCCGTGACCTAAACAGACATAAATCTACCCTGGCGGAGCTGATCTTCTAGTTATGGTGGTGAGGAGACAGACAGTAAAGAATAAAGAAACCAATAACTAGATGGTGTCATTTCTGAGGAGGTGATAAGTGCTGGGGGGGTAATTGGCAAGGTGAGGGGGCTCAGAATGGTTGCAATTTTAAATAGGGTTATTCATGGTTATCTGTGAAAAAGGTCATATTTGGGCAATGGCCTGAAGGGGATGAGGGAGTGAGCTATTTTGAAATCTAGGGGAAGGGTCTTCTAAGTACCAGGAACAGCCACTGCAAAGGCCCTGAGGTGGGACTTTTGGGTGCGGTTGCAGAACAGCAACTAGCAACGAGGGGGCGGTGAGGCCAGAGAGGTAATGGTGTGAATGGGGGCCTTGTGGGCCACATTAAGGACTGAGACGTTTATTTGGGGTGATAAGGGACATGTGGTACGTTCTCAAGTAGAGGAGAAATGTGACTTGGCTTGTAAAAATCTGGTAAAATCTGGGTTCAACCTGATGGAACCTTTCCAGCAGCTCTCAGGACAGCTGGTAGACTGAGATCCCCTCACAACCCCACCCAGTGGTTGGGTCTGGGCAGGACTCCCCCTCCCTCTCCCTGCACCCCTCACCTGGGTAGCCCAGTGGGGTAGTCCTCTAGCCACCTTGACCATGGCTGCTGGGGGAGGCGGGAGGGTCCTTGTGGTCGCGGGGAGCATTCCGCCTTGGCAGTTGGGGGTGATGTGGGCTGGTGCCAGTGGAACATGCCATTCTGTGGGCGTGCCCGGGGCCGTGTCAGTGGATCCGGCGTCCTGGGCGAGCCCCCCGCCACACCAGTGGCTGGGTCCATCAGTGCTGCTGCACCCAAGAATGCCTGCTGTGGAGCCCTCTGCTCCCACAGTGAGGGTACCCCCATAGAAGCCAACACGCCACCAGTTGGGCCCTTTCCCTCAGCCAGCCACCCAAGCCTCAGTACCCAGGTGGGCTCCTTAGGAGCAGGGTGCCCTGGGGCTGGTCATCGTAGGTGGCAGGCACTGACAAGGGTCTCCATCCATGCCAGGTTTCCAGGAGTCCTGAGTGGTCCCAGGACTCCACAGTGGTTGGGTGGGCACTGACACAGGTTCATGTTAGTGCACCTCACTGGGTTGTCATGGGTTTTAGGGGGCCCATGGGTGTCAGGCAGATGCTAACGTGGGACCCATTCGCATCCATACCCCCTGCGCAGGTCGCCATGGATCGGATGAAGAAGATCAAACGGCAGCTGTCAATGACACTCCGAGGGGGCCGAGGTGTAGATAAGACCAATGGTGCCCCTGAACAGATAGGCCTGGATGAGAGTGGTGGTGGCGGCGGCAGTGACCTTGGAGAGGGCCCCACACATGCTGCCCCTGGGGAACCTCGCTCTGGACGGGGCCCACTCAGCTCTGCACCAGGTGGGTCCACTGACCATTCCCACTCCCAGACTGGTCCCAGGGGTGCTGCCTTCCAACCGAGTTCCTCTTAAACTTGCGTTATTTTCATTTTCCTTTCTCCATTTTCTCCCTCATCTCTGCCATCCTCTCTCAACACCCTCTCTCTATTGTCCATCTGTGTCCCTTTCCTTGGCTTTGTGCCCAGGCCTCAGCGGGGAGGAAGGGTGCCCCGCCTGCCACAGCTGCCCCAAGCCTCCCTCTGCCCTTCTCCTGCGCTCTGTGACGGCCCCCTCAGGCCTCCTGGCACCTGCCTGCCCTAGGCCTGCCTTCCCAGGGCATTTGGCTACTTCTGCTGCTGCCTGCCCACTGGCTCTGGGCCAGCCGCAGTTTCAGCTCGCCGCTGACGCGGGGTGCTCCACTAGGTGACTATTGCCCTCCCAGTTCAACCTGTCTTGACCTGTGTGAACCTCCCTGGGCCTTCCCACCCTCTCCCTGAGGGACTCCAGGCTGCTCTGGGGGCCATGTGCATACGTGTGTGATGAGGGAATGTGTTACGGGAGGGTGGGGGGATTTGTCCTGGGGCTTTTGAGCCCACCCGGCCTGCCCTCCCCCTGTCCCCACTACCAGAGATTGTACATGAGGACTTGAAGATGGGGTCTGACGGGGAAAGTGACCAGGCTTCAGCCACGTCCTCGGATGAGGTGCAGTCACCAGTGAGGGTGCGCATGCGCAACCATCCCCCACGCAAGATCTCCACTGAGGTGCTGAACCCCCTGTCCGGGCAGTGGCGGGGCTGGAAAAGAGGGTCGGACCTGGGGTGTTGGAGCTCATGGTCCTGTTTCTCCCCCATCTTGCCTGCTAGGACATCAACAAGCGCCTGTCACTACCAGCCGACATCCGGCTGCCCGAGGGCTACCTTGAGAAGCTGACCCTCAATAGCCCCATCTTCGACAAGCCCCTCAGCCGCCGCCTCCGCCGTGTCAGCCTGGTGAGCATCTTCTCTTCCTGTCTCCTCCTCTTCCTCCTCCCAGTCCCTTCCCCTGAGCTTACTTCAGCCTGCCTCCTTTGCCCCACAGTCTGAGATTGGCTTTGGGAAACTGGAGACCTACATCAAGCTGGACAAGCTGGGAGAGGTGAGAGACAGCCAGGAGGCCCATGGTAGGGCTGGGGGTCAGTGGGAACTCCCTGCAGCTTCATAGCTCGTCTCCTGTCACTCTTTCTCACATTCCAGGGTACCTATGCCACCGTCTACAAAGGCAAAAGCAAGCTCACAGACAACCTCGTGGCGCTCAAGGAGATCAGACTGGAACACGAAGAGGGGGCACCCTGCACCGCCATCCGAGAAGGTACAGGCCCCATCCCATCTGCCCCAGGCTTCGCGGGCTCTCCCCATGGTGTGCGCGTGCACGCACACACACGCACACACACACCCATAGTGAGGACAGGGACTAGGGGTTCTGGGACTTCCCTCCTGATGTTCTGGGCTTCATGAGAAAGTGCCCATCACCCACCTATCCAGATAATAAATCAGGGTAACCAGGAATCTTCCTGTGTGGAGAAGAGGCAGGTGAATTGTAAAGCAGGGTGCTTGCTTTGGTTCTGAGAATATCCCTGAAAGTGCTCACCAGTTTACTTGACACAATAGTTTCTAGTCAGAATTTCACATGGAATGAATCTGAATTGCATAGTAATTGAGTGTGCAAACTCATTTTCACACGAAGCTGCAGGTCTGTGTACTGAGGATTGGAGCAAGGGCGCTTTCCAGAAACCAAAACCTGGTTGTGAAAATCTAGTGTCACATAAGCCTGGGGCTGCAATCCCAGGTTCTTGCTCTGTACTCTTCTCTGAGCCTTAGTTTCCACATCTGGAACTTGGGGACACACCTTCTTCCTGGTATCAGGTGGGTTAGAGCCAGTGGCTGTGAGCCACCACCCCAAGCCACCTGGGCTCGACCCGGTCTAGTCCTCTTCCTTGCCTCTGTTCTGAGGGTGGGCCCTGACTCTTCCCCTGTCCCACCCCCCTGCTTCCTGCAGTGTCCCTGCTCAAGGACCTCAAACACGCCAACATCGTCACGCTACACGACATCATTCACACAGAGAAGTCCCTCACCCTTGTCTTTGAGTACCTGGTAAGGTTGGGTGGCAGTGGGTCCCGGGGGGGAGGTGGGGAGATGGCCAGGAGCCACAGGATGTGACCCTCTTTCCTCTACCTGCTCTTTTTTCCTCAGGACAAGGACCTGAAGCAGTACCTGGATGACTGTGGGAACGTCATCAACATGCACAACGTGAAAGTGGGTGTGGGGCAGGAAGCAGGGGCACAAGGGGGCCCCCCACTCACCCACTCCATCCCACAAATCTCCCAGAAACAGACTTTTCCCGTTTGGCTTTTTTGCTGGGAGCCCTTGGAGGGCATTGGGACCCTATCATCTTTTGTGAGACAAGGCTCTGGGCTCAGTGCCTGTCTTTGGGAGGGGGAGCAGTGCCTGCTGGGGGTCAGGCTGCTGGATACTCTTTGACCTCTGCCTGCCGTTCCTGGGTCCCCAGCTGTTCCTGTTCCAGCTGCTCCGTGGCCTGGCCTACTGCCACCGGCAGAAGGTGCTACACCGAGACCTCAAGCCCCAGAACCTGCTCATCAATGAGAGAGGAGAGCTCAAGCTGGCCGACTTTGGTACCCCTGGCCTCTGCCTTCTTCCCAGTGATCCCCCAGCCTTACTCTCCCAGCCTCCCCCTTCCCCACAACCACCTAGTCTCAGTCCCTCCCCTTCAGCCCCTCCAGGCTTTGCTTAGGATGCCCTCAGTCCTAACTGCATTCTCCCCCAGACTGCCCGCAACCTCCTCAATCCCAGCTGCCCCTTCTCTCCACCTACCAGGCCTGGCCCGGGCCAAGTCAATTCCAACGAAGACCTACTCCAATGAGGTGGTAACACTGTGGTACCGGCCCCCCGACATCCTGCTCGGGTCCACAGACTACTCCACTCAGATTGACATGTGGTGAGGACAGGTCGAAGTGTGGCAGGGGCCATGCGGTGAAGGGGGGTGGCTTGGTCACAACAGCCAACCGGCCAACTACCTCCGTATTCACTGTGCCCTCCCTGCCCAGGGGTGTGGGCTGCATCTTCTATGAGATGGCCACAGGCCGGCCCCTCTTCCCGGGCTCCACGGTGGAGGAACAGCTGCACTTCATCTTCCGCATCTTGGGTGAGGAGGCATGAGCCCTAGGAGCTGTGGGGACAGGCAGGGAGGCCCTGTGAGATGTTTAGGATAACTCCACTTCCCCGCCAGGAACCCCAACTGAGGAGACATGGCCGGGCATCCTGTCCAATGAAGAGTTCAAGACATACAACTACCCCAAGTACCGAGCTGAGGCCCTTTTGAGCCATGCACCCCGGTGAGGCTGGTGGGTGGGTGGGTGTTAGGGACCAGAGTACCCAAACTGAGTTTAAAACAGGTCCCCTTGTCCTTGTGGTAGACTTGACAGCGACGGGGCTGACCTCCTCACCAAGCTGCTGCAGGTGAGACCATCTTCCTGGGCCAGCCTTGGGGCCTAGCGGATTCCAGGTGTGGGGAAACAGGGAGCTACAGGGGCAGGGTCTGGGGCGGGGAGGAAGAGAAGCCTACTTGTTTAAACTGTCAATACTCCCCCATCCCAACACACACACTCAGTTTGAAGGTCGCAATCGGATCTCCGCAGAAGATGCCATGAAACATCCATTCTTCCTCAGTCTGGGGGAACGGATCCACAAACTTCCTGACAGTGAGTGGAGCTGGGGAATGGACCGGCTGGTGGGGGGCTTCGGGGAAGAGGACTGCTGCAGATAGCTGGGCAGGTTGTGTTGGGCTCTGGCTCTGCCACCTCGGGTGGGGTGGGGTGGGGGGTATGCCCTTGTTCACGTGTGTGATGTGTTGTTTATTACAGAAGAGTTTTTTAGTTTTCAGTTCCTTTTACCTTTCATGGAAATTTTCAAACGTACATAAAAACCGATGGAACATCACTTTACCTTTTAAAAAAAAGTAAATGGGGGCTTCCCTGGTGGCACAGTGGTTGAGAGTCTGCCTGCCAATGCAGGGGACCACGGGTTCGAGCCCTGGTCTGAGAAGATCCCACATGCCGCGGAGCAACTAGGCCCGTGAGCCACAATTACTGAGCCTGCGCGTCTGGAGCCTGTGCTCCGCAATGGGAGAGGCTGCGATAGTGGGAGGGCCGCGCACCGCGATGAAGAGTGGCCCCCACTTGCCGCGGCTGGAGAGAGCCCTCACCCAGAAACGAAGACCCAACACAGCCATAAATAAATAAATAAATAAATAAATAAATAAATAAAAATTTAAAAAAAAAAAAAAAGTAAATGTTGTGAAATAGATACTGAGAAATGACAGATCATAAGCATATAGCACAGTGAATTTTTACAAACTAAACACCCGTGTAACCGGCATACAGGTCGAGAAATAGGATGTGAGAAGCTCCCCTAAAGTGCCCTCTTTTCTCCTTCAGTTATTCCTGGCATCCCCTCTTAGAGTTGCCACTAGTTTGACTTCTAAAGCATAGATACGCTTTCCCTGTCCTTGTACCCTACAGAAATGGAGTCACATGGCGTGTTCCGTTATGTCCGACTTTTTAAAACTTTTTAATATGGACATTTTAAAGTTAGATATATTTATATATTAGACCAAATAATATGGTGAGTCCCCAGGTACTCCAACAAGTGATCAACTCATGGCCAGTCTGGTTTTATCTATAATCACTCTGATTATTTTGAATCGAGTCCCAGATACATCATTCATCTATAAACAATTTCAGCATGTATCTCTGAAATATTTTCTTAAGCATAACAATAATACCATTATCACGCTAAAATTTGATTGGATTAATCTCAATCAAATCCCAAACACCATCCATTGTCTAGACTTTACAGGTGGTAATCGCAATATCACTGTCGCACTTGACAAAATGATTTCTTGGTGTCATGTAATAGTCTGTATTCCATTTTCCCTGGTTGTAGCTGGTTTGTGTGTGGGATTATTTGACGGATGAAAGTCAAGGCTCACAAAGAAAAGGCAACTTTTTCTAATTTCCCTGATGGGGCCACATGGGAGGTGGTCCTAGGTGGCCTCATGGGTCATGCTCCACTCCTGTCTCTCCTCCACCCACAGCTACTTCCATATTTGCACTAAAGGAGATCCAGCTACAAAAGGAGGCCAGCATTCGGTCTTCATCGATGCCTGACTCAGGTAAGGGTACGTGTGGCCCTCACCCTCTTCCCTGCCCCGTCCACCTACCTGCTTGCTCACCAACAGCCATCTGCTCTGCTTTCCCCTGCAGGCAGGCCAGCTTTCCGAGTGGTGGACACCGAGTTCTAAGCCACAGACCGAGGCCCCAGCAGGCAGCAGCTGGAGGGATGCCATACCCCTCACAGGGCAGCCCCCAACTGCATCATCCTCCCTGCTTGCTGCCTGCCTGCCTGCCTGACTCATGCTCGCCTGCCCACATGTCCCTTGCTGCCTGTCTGAACACCCGACCATTGGCCTGTCGGCCCACCCATTGGCCTGTCTGCTGGGTGCTAACAAAGTTCTCATCGCTCCTTCGCCTGGTCTGTCTGTCTGTCTGTCTGTGTGTGTCTCTCTCTTTCTGTCTCGGTAGTTGCCGGCGGACAGCATGGCCATGCCAGCCTCCCACACTGAGGCCAGGCCTATACCCCTCCCCATCATACCCCCCCATCCCTCCGCCGCAGGACCACTACCCCACGGCAAGCCAGGGGTCTGGAGCTAGCCCAGGCTGGGGATCTCGACTCAGACAAGACACGGTGATGCCTTGGGTCTGAGGCTCCCCTGTCTGCTTTCCTGCCTGCCCCACCTGCCTCATGTTGTGTGGGCCTTTTTCTTTTTGTTTGTTTCATTCATTGTTTTTTAATTACTTTAAATGAGGTTTTCATTTTTTAAATGCAATATCTCTGTATACAGGCTGGCTGGGCCCCACCCACTGTGTGGCCCTCCCACAGTATTTTGTGCAATGAAGCCCCGCTCCCAGCCTTTCCATGGCAGGGACACAACCCCTATCCAAAAGCCTGACCATCACCAGACCCTGGGGTCAGCTAAGGGAAAGCATGCCTCAACCACTCGCCTTCCGACCCCCACCTGCCATCCCCAGCTGCAGGGGGACTTGGGGACTACTGGAGACTCTCTGGGAGATGGACGAGGTGGGGGGCCCCCACTCTTTCCCTCCTGCAGTCCCATAGCAGGGGCCTCCTTCTCAGGGTCTCCCTAGCCCAGCCCTCCTGCCTCCGTCCCACTCGGTGCTGTTGAGTAGGGGCCCTGCCAGGAACTGACCAACTCAGCGAGGAGCCATAGTGTGTATATGTGCACAGGCAGGGACAGAGGGGCACATGGGGGGGGGGTGCCCAGGCGTTACCCCCTAACCCCTGGGGAAGATGAGGCAGGGCAGGGACAGTCTCTGGGGTCAGTCTCCAGATGGGTGGTTACCTCCCCTTCACTCTAAACCCTGGGGCCCTCAAATGGGGTGGGAGGGCAGGGGCCTTCCTAGGGGGGTTTGGGAGGGGTGGGTTCCTGAATGCACCATAATCGCTGTATGAAATATTAAAAAGTCTAAAGTGAAAAACCTGATTGTAAATCCCTGTGGGGGTGGGCTCAACCCACGGTGAGTACTGGGACCTTGGAGAATTCATACCTGGTCCCCATCGTCTAGAAGAGCACGGAGTGGGCCAGAGACGCTTCAGGACTATGAAAAAGGCATCTGAGGGGTTGCACACAACGGTGGAACATCGAGTTGAAGCAGGCAGGGCAGGCTGTATAGAGCATAGGCTAAGGATCAAGTGGAGAGAGGAGTTAGATTTACCTGAGAATATGCGGAAGCCAGATAGAGGGTAGACTGGTGGGTGTAGAGAGGCTGTTTGTTTGAAAGACACTTGGAAGGCCCAGTAAAACGAGTTGGGGAGGTGAGGCAGAGAGGCCCAGTATGACCAAGACATGTCTGGCTGGGAGCATGAGAAAGGCCAGTTGGAGAGGGAATATGAGAGGAGGGTAGATTTTGAACCACTGAGTAGATAGGGGAATCCTTTTAATACATGGATCAAATTCAGGAGTAGGGCCATTGATGGATGTTTAGATTACTGGTGTCTAGGAAGTAATGGAAACCGTGGACATGTATGAGATTACCCTGGGAAGGATGCAGTGGCTTGTGAGAGGCTAGAGGTCAAGAGACACAGCCTGGGACTTGGTCTCAAGTCGAGGCTTCGATTTCCTCTGTCCTGGAAGTTCTAGCCCCTGTCCACCATCTTGGGCAAAGCCTAGGATAGACTTCCAGGCAGAAGAGGTGGGGTGGGCAGGGCCAGGCAAATGCTACAGGAGATGCAAGCTTAAGTGACTGGTTACTGAAGTCTAGCGGTGGCAGTGGCCGATGGACCTCTACTGTGTCCCTGTAAGCACCTTGGTGATAGCTTGCGGCCTTATAGTTCCATGATGGCTGCCATGTCCCCAAAGACGGGAAAGCAAGCAGGGAGAACATCACCCTCCCTACCTGACCGCTTCCTTGTAACAGGGCTGAAACTTCCACAAGTTCCTCAGCAGACTTCTTATGCCATCCTTTGGCTAGAATCAGTTGACATGGCCACCTCTGGCAGCAAGGGAGGTGGGGAAAACGAAGACCTTGCAAAAGGGGACAAGATTGCCAGGCCGGACTAGAATTCACCCAACTGCTCTGGGAAGTGGTAGGGTCCTTGGTGTGGGCAGATGTTGGTTTCTGGAGAATGGAGAAATCGAGTTTAGGCCTAGGGAGGGAGGCCTCTTGTTGGATTGTAGGAAGGACGGGCTACCAATTAAATGGGGAGGGGGAGTTTGCAGAGGGGCAATAAGAGGCAATTCAGAGAATCTGCCAAGCTTCAGCTGGGCCTGAAGAGCAGCTACCTGCCATGTGCCAGACTGAACTCGAATGCCACTTTGGGGATCCCCAGGTGAAAGGGCTGCTCCCTTTCCTCCCTCAAAGTTTGCACAACTGAGTTGTGACCCCCTCACCTGTGCCAGGTCTGAGCTGGAGGCTGGAATCACAGTAATATACAATCCCTGCCCTGCAGAAGTTAACCGAAAACAGGTAAATCATAAGATCATGTGTATGGGTGGTAGTGGGGTTTGAAATTGTGCAGGGAAAGGGTATTCTGGACCTGTGTGTGCCTGGGCCTAGAGGTGTGGAAAGGCAAGGTGTGTTTTTGCCTGTGGGTATGGGTGGTGATAGTGAAGGAAATCACTGAAACAGACCCAGAATCGTGAGCCTGTCTTGGGGAGTTTGTGATATGGTCAAGTGGGGACAGCCAATAGGCAGGTAGATGTAGAGAGCCAAAGAGGGAAATTTTAGTTATCACCAACATGTAGGGCTGGGAGCCCTAGCAGAGAAAAGGCTGGCATAGTCTAGTGCACTGGTTCTCAGCAGGCGATAATCTCCCCCACCCCCAGAGGACGTCTGGCAGCATCTGGAGACACTTTTGGTTGTGCCAACTGGTGGATGCTAGCGGGTAGAGGCCAGGGATGCAGCTAAACATCCTACAATGCTTCCTACAACACAGAAATGTCAATAGTGCCTAAGTTGAAAAAACCCTGGCGTAGTGGACTGGTTCTCGAACTTCTGGTCTCAGGATCCCTTTATATTCTTAAGAATTGAGGACATCCAAAGAGCTTTTGCTTATGTCATGCAGCCTCTGGAAAATTCCACTGCACATGCAAGAGAGAATGACCATGAAAAAGTATTGTTGTGAATAGTTTTGACTTTGTGAACCCCCTGAAAGGGTTTCCTGAACCGGTAGAAAGCCTAGGACCACAGTTTGAGGATCTCTGGCCTGGTGGTCTAAGGTGCCAACTCTGGAACTGGAATTCCTGAGTTCGAACCACAGCTCCACTACTTACTAGGTGGGGCAAAGTGAATTAACGTTTCTGGTGCTCGGCATCCCCATTGTTGCCCGTAGGCAATCTGCTGCCTAAGACTACTATTTACGTGCAATAAAACACCTAAACAGGGCCAACTATTATTAGTACTGCAACTCCAACAAATATACCTGGCCTGGGGCTGACTTGCCTTCAACACGTTTATCAAGAGAATAAATCTAGTTCACGCAGGGAGGAGGCCCGAAGGGCTGGATGGCGCCCTGTAAGTGGTGACCTCTTTTGCATTAGGTTTTTTTTTTTTTAATTGATTGATTGATTGATTGACTGATTGATTGCTATGTTGGGTCTTTGTTTCTGTGCTAGGGCTTTCTCTAGTTGCGGCAAGCGGGGGCCACTCTTCATCGCGGTGCGCGGACCTCTCACTATCGTGGCCTCTCTTGTTGCGGAGCACAGGCTCCAGACGCGCAGGCTCAGTAGTTGTGGCTCACGGGCCCAGTTGCTCCGCGGCATGTGGGATCTTCCCAGACCAGGGCTCGAACCCGTGTCCCCTGCATTAGCAAGCAGATTCTCAACCACTGCACCACCAGGGAAGCCCTGCATTAGGTTTTGATGGAGGAGAAGGGAAGGGTAGTGCAATGAAAGAAGGGTATTCTGGTCAGGCTAGCAAAAACGCCGCTCCCAGGATAGGGGCCCGCGGTCCCCAGCAGAGCATGGGACCGAGAAGACCTGGAACCTTTGCGTTCCCCTGAGCGCTCCCCAATACATGTCCTCGTCCACGCCGGGGACCTCTACCTGCACCTTCCACAGAACCGTCTACCCCGACTCAACATGGCGTTAGAATCCCACAAGACACCTTTGTCTTTAGTTTCCAACTGGAGGCTTTACCCCGCCTATTCGTCACAGAGATCACCGCCCAAGGTCCGATGCCCGCCTAGCCCCTCGACGCGTCCGAGCGAGGGGTCCCTTTTCAAAACGGCAGTAGACCCCCGGCTGTTTGGGGGGCCCTGTTTCCGTTTCCGGGACCAGAAGCCGGAAGTAGCAGTTGAGGGGCCTCTTCCTATCCCCAGCTGCGGTGACTGTGAGAGGAGGGCGAAAGGCCATGGCGGCGGTCGCAGAGAGTCCGGCGGCTGCGGCTGCGGCCGAGGACCGAGAGCCACAGCGTGAAGCGGTGCCGGGCCTGGAGAGCCAGCGGCGCCAGATCGAGAACGGCGAGAATGGGCGAGGGCCTCCGCTGCGGGCGGGCGAAAGCTGGTGAGGCGGAGCTGCGAACGGAGCCTCGGCTTGGGGGGACGATGGGGGCGTTGGGGACGGGGCGGCGAAGGTCCGCAGGAGAGGTGCCTTGGGGCGGGGGAGTGGCCTGTGAGACTGAGGACAAGAGAGGCGGGGAAGTGCCTTGTCTGGGAAAGAGGCGGGGCCGGGCCTGTGTGGTGGAGCCTGCGGCCTGAGAGCCGGAGGCGGTTTGTTGTGGAGAGGCAGGGGGGCGGATCTTTTTTTTTTTTTTTTAAACATCTTCATTGGAGTATAATTGCTTTCAATGGTGTGTTAGTTTCTGCTTTATAACAAAGTGAATCAGCTATACGTATACATATATCCCCATATGTCCTCCCTCTTGCGTCTCCCTCCCACCCACCCTATCCCACCGCTCTAGGTGGTCACAAAGCACAGAGCTGATGTCCCTGTGCTATGCGGCTGCTTCCCACTAGCTACCTATTTTACGTTTGGTAGTGTATATATGTCCATGCCACTCTCTCACTTCGTCCCAGCTTACCCGTCCATTCTCTAGTAGGTCTGCGTCTTTATTCCCATCTTGCCCCTAGGTTCTTCATGACCATCTTTTTGTTTGTTTGTTTTTTAGATTCCATATATATGTGTTAGCATACAGTATTTGTTTTTCTCTTTCCGACTTACTTCACTCTGTATGACAGACTCTAGGTCCATCCACCTCACTACAAATAACTCAGTTTCATTTCTTTTTATGGCTGAGTAATATTCCATTGTATATATGTGCCACATCTTCTTTATCCATTCATCTGTCGCTGGACACTTAGGTTGCTTCCATGTCCTGGCTATTGTAAGTAGAGCTGCAGTGAACATTGGGGTGCATGTGCTTTTTTGAATTATGGCTTTCTCTGGGTATATGCCCAGTAGTGGGATTGCTGGGTTGTATGGTAGTTCTATTTTTAGTTTTTGGTTTTGCTTTTTATTTATTTTTGGCTGTGTTGGGTCTTCCTTTCTGTGCGAGGACTTTCTCTAGTTGCTGCAAGCGGGGGCCACTCTTCATCGCGGTGCGCAGGCCTCTCACTATCGCGGCCTCTCTTGTTGTGGAGCACAGGCTCCAGACGCGCAGGCTCAGTAGTTGTGGCTCACGGGCCCAGTTGCTCCGCGGCATGTGGGATCTTCCCAGACCAGGGCTCGAACCCGTGTCCCCTGCATTGGCAGGCAGATTCTCAACCGCTGCGCCACCAGGGAAGCCCTATTTCTAGTTTTTTAAGGAACCTCCATACTGTTCTCCATAGTGGCTATATCAATTTACATTCAGGGGGCCGGGTCTTGAGAAGAAAGGGCCACGGCGGCGGGGTCAGGCTCGCATGGTGGAACCAAGAACCTGGGAAGGAGACTGTCTCAGCAACAGAGCGGGACAGCATGGTCTGCGCGATGTAACGTAGCATTTGGAGGCGGCCCGCGGTGCTCCGCTGCGCCTGACAACGGAGGCGAGGCGGGTGACGTCAGGCGGAAGAGCGAAATCGGAGCCGAAAGGCTGTGGGGGCGGGGGCAGTCGGAGCCTGCGTGATGGAGGGAGCTGGAGCCTGGGAACGAGGCTTGTGACGTAGGCCGAGGGGCGTGTCCTGGGGCCGAGGAAAGACTGCAGAGGGGAGGTGGTGCCTTGTGAAGCAGAAAATGGCGCCTGCGAATGAGCAAAGTTTGTGACGCGGCGAGGTTTTTGCCTCTGGCCGAGCCCTTCTTCCCAGGACGGGAGAAAGTGCAGGTGATTGGCACGGGAGGGGCCTTCGATGTTACATTTGTTTTCTGTTTTAGTACTGCTTTGTTTTTGTAATCAGGAACAAATAGCTTTTTAAAATGTCAATGCGTATCTTGATAAATCGGCTTGTTTAATTGATTTGCTAACCAGTGCTTGAAATGTACTGTTCCTGGGTTCATTTTATTTCTCGCCGAGTTGCATCTCGTTTTTTAAGTTGTGAAATACGTAAGACCTGTAAAGATTATATGAAACGTTTACGTAGCCCAGGTTGATGGACATTCTATAAAAATAAACGGCCTGTGTTCTTCAAAAATTTCAAGGTCGTGAGAGACAAAGGATGAAGAACTGTTCCAGACTGAAGAAATTAACGGGATTTAACGAGTCATGATAACTAAATGCAAAGTGTGATCCTGGGTTGGATCCCGGAGCAGAAAAAATAAATTATTTAAAAATCAGTTTTTTCTCATAAAATGAATTTTCTCTCTTTTACTGTAAAAGATATGAACGGGGAAATTGGTAAAATTTTACTAAGGTCTGAAGATTAGCTATTAGTACTGCTAATTTCTTGCTTTTGATAACTGTATTGTGAGTATGAAAGAGAATATCTTTGTTTTTAGGAAATACATGCCGAAATATTTAGGGGTAAAGAACCATCGTGTAAGCAAGCTTACTCTGAAATCGCTGAAAGGATGGCATATATAAAAACGTATTTAAAGAAATAATCGAGCAAATGGGTAAAATTTTAAATTTGGAGAATCTGGATGAAGGGCACACGGGAATTCTTTGTATTATTTTTGCGATTTTTCGGAGTCAATTTCAAAGTAAAAAATTTAAAGAATAATAAAAAATTTGTGAATTAACCAACTAGGTTAAGATTCAGACCGTTACCTTAAGAAATCCTTCTGTGCCCCTCCCAGATGAAGGTCCCCCTCCCTGCCACGGGAAGTTATTATCCTGAATTTTTAATTTCGTTAACGTTTCCCCACCATTGTATGCATCCCTAAGTAGTATTTGTGGTCTAAGCTTTTATTTTATTGAGGATATATATGAAATCAGACTGGACGTACATGGTGTGCCCTTTGCATCATGTCAGGTGGGTACTCGGTATCCACATGACGTCATTGGTGACGTTAGCCTTGATCACTTGGTGAAGGTATCTGCTGGGTTTCTCCACTGCAGGTACTATTTTCCTCTTTCCGTACACAGTAATTCTTTTTAAAAATAATTTATGTCCATCCTTTCCTCAAAATGTTTTAACAGTCTTCCTATTTTATTCAATGTAAATGCTAAAATTCTTACAATGACTTGCAAGGCTTTAGGATTGCGAGGCTGGTCCCTGGCTCTGATCTTCTCCCATGCTCTTCTGATTTCCCTCCCCCTCACTTTCCCCATCCGGCCATATTGGACTCTTGCTGTTCCTCGAACGCCTCAAGCATGCTCTCACCTGAGAGCCTTTAGGAGTGAGGTTTGCTCATTTTACAGAGTTCTTTAATCACAGTACTCGCGAAATATATATTCCTGTTACTGGAGAGACAAGTTGAGATTCCCCAAATCGGAAATATGGAACTGAGCAATTTGTTTTACCATTACACTATAGCTCTCCAGCAAGGCAAAACCTCAATCCATCCTGAGAATAAACAACAATAACAGGAACATTTTTATAGCCCATTTGGAGGTGTTCAGAAGGACGGGGGGGGGGACTTTGGTTTCTGCCCCATCCTACCTTTACAGCCTTGTGACAATACCCTTTAAAATTATTCCACCAGTACCAGGTTTCCTCTTGGGGTGTTGAAAATGTTTTGGAAGTAGATAGAGGTTGTGGTTGCACAACGCTGAATGTACTAAATGCCATTGAATTGTTCACTTTTTAAATGGTTAATTTTATGTCATGTGAATAAAAAATTATGCTCTGTCAATAAAAAAAATTTATCCCATCGATGTTGGTTCAGTATTGAAGCCAGTTTATCTCTGCTTTTGTGGATAATATCATGCAGCATTTTTCCTTAGCTCCATTTTTTAATGCTTATCTAGAGCAGAGCACCTCAAGATTCTTTAATTTGCTGTCTATTTTATAGGGGTTTGCTGCAGTGGTCAGGAAATTTGTGCTTATAAAGCATTTCAAAGTCATGGACTAACCCCAAGTCATATACCTAATATCCATATTAATATTTGCACCTTCTATCTTTTGTCAGCTGGCAGGTCTGGGTGGGGGCATTTAATTAATTTGGCCATCTAAACTGATTTAATTTCTAGGAGAAGCTTAAATTTTAAGAGAAAATTCAAATCTGTGATAGTTTAGCCTCCTCGGCAAATTTTCGAGGATGAACCATCTAAAACAATTAAATCTGGGATAGCTGAAGGAGTCTCTAGGTCTGTGCAGGGTGTGGATAGTTTCCTAACAGAGGTAAGCAAGCATGAGGTTCTCTTTGTTCAGGTTAAGGAAGGTGGGTGGCTGGGTTCAGTGTTGCAGAATCGACTGTGATGTGTGAAGGGGAAGCAACGTCTCACTGGAGCTTAAGAGACTAGCCTAGAAATGCTGAGGGTTTTCTGTCAATGGAGAAGTCTGCACAGCACGGGGAACCGTTACCTTTAATGAAGACCCTAGAACTAAACCGACTGAAATTTTCACACGTTTGGTTGGCGATTGCTGCTATAGCTCTTACACAAGGTAAACATGCTTTGGCCACTGGATCTAATGAAAGACTGAAATAAACAATAGGCCTCTGACAATTCCCCTGTAATTGAGTCGGCACCCCTAGTACCTGTTCAGACTTTTTGTGAACCAAAAAGGGAAAGGGGTTTGTGAGTCTAGCGTCCTGGAGGGGGGATCTTTTGGTAGACAGTTACTGTACTAGTCTTTGTTGCTTGAACATGAGTATGCTTTTTAGCTTGAAAAGTATGCAGTTTTTGAAAGATATTTACATTAGTATATCTAATTATATATAATTAACAATAACTAATCTAGGAAGATAAACTTTCTTTTTGGTTTGTCATTTTTAAAAATATCAAGTTTGAAAAATGAAAGCTTTTCTGAAATTTTCAAGTTAATTAAAATTGGGGGAATTTTGGATAAACCTAATGATGCTATTGTCATTCCTTTTATAGGGCAAAGGAGCAGATCTTTGTGGTATCTCCCAGAGATAGTTTAGACAGAAAAGAACATCTTAACAGTGTTGTTATTCTGACTTTGGCCTGAATTTGCGAAAGACAAAGGAAGAATAGTTGTTTTTTAACAAGATATAAATTGAAGTAAAGACAAGAAATATTTATAGTCAACCTCGTAAAACACAGTGATAAACAACAAAGATTATTAGGAGCTTAACTTTTTTTTAAAGCAAGAATTCTTTTTAGAAAATGAGCTAAGGAGATGTCAGAAGGTACCAAGAGTTAACAGTAATTTGGTGACAGAAAAAGGAACTTCCAATCTGGGCATAAATTAATGTAGTCATTTTACAGAAAAGGGCCCAAATTCTAATTTTTCTCCTTTGGTACATTATTCATGTAACAATTTACAGAAAGGATTTATTTATATGCGTGCCTTCTTATTTATGTATGTAGGCTTATACAGATATATAAATAATGAATTTAGAACAAGGTAATAGCACATTTACCATCTGAATAAGCTAACAACCTTTTAATAAAACAAGTAGGAAACCATCTCTTAGTTTATATCCATATTTCTATTTCCCTGTAATTATTATACCTAGTGTAATGATTAACCAGAATAACCAATATTTTCTCCAGACACAAGAGAAATCTAGAGGACAGACAATGTTTTTAGTAATTTCTTTCCGTAAGCACGTATTTCATATCATTTTAACAAATTTGAGGAAACACAAACATAAGTGACTTTAGGAAGATCCATTTTATTTCTGTATACTAGCAACAAGAAATTAGAAAGTTAAAATTTAAAAGATACCATTTACAGTAGCAACCAAAAAAAACAAGTGTAGGAGTAAATGTAACAATGTGGGTGCTTTTTCATTAGACAATGACAACTCTGTCATGACTGCCACCTGAGCTGACAGATTATGAGCCATCCCAATTCAGAGATGTTAAAGTTTTTGTGTCTTTGAATTGAAAAAACATGGTAGTGATACTTTGTGAAAATTTATGTGAAACTTAAGTCTTCTATGATGGCTTTAGAAATCCAGGTTGTAGCCAGGTCTGGAGGTTTTGCTTACCACTCTAAAAAGTGATTTTAGTGTTAATCTTCCTTAAAAGTCTGCTTTTAAAAAAAACCCATTGAGCTGTGGCTCCTTTTGCTTCGAAGCTCCCATTAACAATAAACTAGCTTTACTGAGTGAATTAACCTCATAGGCCATCAATGGAGGCAATTAAAACCTTGAAGGGGAGGTGAAGGTGCAAGTGGCAGAGGGTAAGGTCCGTGATGGGGTTTTCTAGATGAGTGATGGGAAGTGTCTGTGGCTTGAGCCACCGGGGTGGGGAGGGCGTGTGTCCCTGGCATGAATGAAATACGGGGTCTGGGGGGGGTGTCACTGCAACCCCCAAAATAAATAAATGAATAAAAAACAACCCACAGAAAAGTTTGCCTATTTGGGCAACATGTGACTATTCCAGGGTTTTTCTATCTCTCCATCCCCCTACCTTTCTGATCCTTTTTTAAACAAAGAAAAGTTGCCATTTTAAGGAATCCAATTTATAGAGTTAAATCGCTGGAAAACTAATGTTTACGTATTTTTCAGCAGTTTTGTAATTTTTTAAAGTGTTTATTTGAGGCTGTTAAATACTTGGGACAGCCTTTTGTGTGTCAAAAATTCCATAGCAGGGACTTCCCTGGCGGTCCAGTGATTAAGACTCCGCACTTCCACTGCAGCGGGCAAGGTTCGATCCCTGGTCTGGGAACTAAGATTCTGTATGCCACGGGTGGGCGCAGCCAAAAAAAAAGAAAAAAAAAATTCCATAGCAGAGCAGGTTTGTGTTGGGGTTGGAGGGGGGAACGAGGATTATGTGTACATGAACTTTTTTGTCTAAGCCCTGGGATCGGAACAGTAACAGCTAATGTTCATTTAGCACTTATTATATGTCAAGTATTTTGCAGACTTCAGAATTTCTCATGACGTTTTACAACGGCAGATTTCAACAGTCCTAAATGTTTATCCTAGTAGTGCATATAAAAGTCTCCTTTAAAAGAGAACAGGTCAAACTGCACTTAAAGGTGGTTCAGGTGGTAAATTTTATATGTTTTTCACCACAGTTTTACACAAAGAGTGAGCTAGTCACCATACACTTAGAAATTTACTCTAAAGCCAAAATAAATCCTAAATAAAAAATTATTTTAAAGATGGCAGTATACAGTTTTTGAAGGAAAACTTTATGATTCTTTTAGCAGTTGAAATTCTTTTTGATTTCTGAGCGGGTTTTCAGAATTTAACAATCCATTTCTTAGCTGAAGATTTTTGTATCCTTTACAAACACTGCACATTTAACAAATGCCTGAAGTCTTACAACATTAGCTGCAAATAGCAGTTATTTTGAACCTAATTTGACTGTGTTACCCCACAGACTAATACAAGTGAATGATTGTTTATTCCATAATAAAGTCTCCTGTTTTCTGGCACCATGGGTATGGGTATGGGGTTTGTTTTTTTTTTCCCTTGGTTTTTTTTTTTTTTTTTTGCCGTTATTGAGCACACTTTCTGTTTTTAATCAAATCTCTTGTAGTATCTTAAGAAGTTAAGCATTCTGTCCGAATCTGGATTTCACTGAATACATTTTGCTTCTAATTTATTTTTATATGATGCTGAAAATTTTTTTAAATGTTGAATTCTGGGAAGAATTTCTTTTTTTAATCGGAAAAATAGTTGGCGTATAGCGCTGTTATTAGTTTCAGGTGTTCGTGAAACGTGTCATCTTGACTTGTAAACACGTGTTGATACTTTTAGTCTAATAACCATGTGAAGTGGTACCACTAACCCCCAGATAGCTGTGTGACACCCCTGTCACCTGTCTGGTCCAGGTTCCTCGTGGAGCGGCACTGGTACAAGCAGTGGGAAGTACACGTGCAGGGAGGAGGCCAGGACCCCAGCACCTTCCCTGGCTGCATCAACAATGCTGAGCTCTTTGAAGGTACCAGGCTTCTGCCTCCCCACATCAGCCTAGCCTGGACTTCTTGTCATCTTTGTCCCAGCAAATGATCATGAGCCCCTTTTCTGTGCTAGGTCATTGGTGAGATGGCCAGAGTGACTCATCACTTTCCTTCCCTGATTGTTCCTCTGCCACCTCCCCCCGCCCTCCTGCAGACCAGGTAAACTGGCGCCTCAAGAAGGGACTGGTGGAAGGTGAGGACTATGTGCTGCTCCCAGCGGCTGCTTGGCATTACCTGGTCAGCTGGTATGGTCTAGAGCATGGCCAGCCTCCCATTGAACGCAAGGTATAGTGGGTGGAGAGGGTGCTGGGGGGCGGCTTTTATAGTGGGGGAGCGTAGGAGGAAGGCCTCATAGGCCCAGGATGGGTCCAGACCTGTGTGTTCACGTATGCTGTATCCATACACCTGGGTCGGCCCTCTCCTCCTCTCCCAGGTCATCAGACGGTATCTTGCTGTGTCCCCTGCATTTGCTCGCCTGTGCGTGCTCCCCTCACAGAGCCTCGTACGTGTGTCTATGCCACGTGTGTTTGTCTGTGTGGATGTTCCTCTGATCTCAGAGGTCGTCGTTCCTGTGTCCGTGTGTGTGTTGGGTGGGTACACCTGTGTGTGCATCCTTCCCTCCTTCCAGGTCGTGGAGCTGTCCAGCATCCAGAAGGTTGAAGTGTACCCAGTAGAACTGCTGCTCATCCAGCACAGTGATATGGACACAGCTCACACCGCTCAATTCAACCGCACAGATTCTATTGGTGAGTCTAAGGGTCGCGGAATAAGTTGGCATTCCCAGCCACGGTCACAGCTCGGTGACCTAAGGAGTCTGACGCCAAGATGGATGGATCCTCCAGGGTTCCAGGAAGACCTTGAATGTGCTCCATCACCCTCCACAGACCTAGTTCTGCGCACCGCTCAAGAGCAGTTTCTGGTGAGCCCCCAGGAAGAGACACGGCTGTGGATCAAGAACGCGGAGGGCTCTTTTGAGAGGTTGTGCAACACACGTGTCACGGTGCTTGACGCCGCTCTCCAGACTGGGCAGGTAAGGGTGGGGAGGGCTTCTTGGCCCACCACCCGTGCTCAGGTTGGGGGAAGTGAGGGCTAGGTGTCCGTGGGCCCTCCATGAATGCCTTTCCTGATCTTTACTCCTCTTCCTCCAACCCAGGTGGTCATCATGGAGACCCGAAACAAGGATGGCACTTGGCCCAGCGCACAGCTGCCCGCCATGTGAGCCCTTGGGGTTTCCAGTCCAGAGTGGGATCCCACAGTAGGCAGAACAACTGAGCCCAAGAGCACATTCCACCCACAAGTAGTAGGTCCTCAGCTGATAAGAGTTTCTCATCCGTCCCAGGAGCAGCGCGTCGGAGGAGGATGAGGACTTCCAGGGCCAGCCGGGCATCTGTGGTCTCACCAATCTGGGCAACACGTGCTTCATGAACTCGGCCCTGCAGGTTGAGCCATTAGGTCTAGGTCTGGCACTGCGCAGGGATGGATTTGAGCATTGGAGATTGGGGACAGAGCTAGGGGGGTACTGCAGGGCAAGGGGTCAGGTTGGAAGCTGGGGCCCCACAGTCTGGCTCGACATGCCCACGTTACTTTCTGAAACGTTAATGCCTCTTCCTTCCACTTGCTCCCTGCTTTCCCTTGTCTTCTCTCCTTTGTCACCACATTCTTCCTTCTCCTGAAATACTGCTCTCTTCTCTCCCCTACTCCCCTGCCCCTTCTCTTTCTTTCCCCTTCCTCCTCCCTCCTGTCTCCCTTTCCTCTGTCCCCACCTTGGTTACCTCTCTCTCCTCTTCATGCACCTGGCCCCTGCCTTCTGCAGTGCCTCAGCAATGTGCCACAGCTCACCAACTACTTCCTCAAAAACCGCTACCTGGAGGAGCTCAACTTCTGCAACCCGCTGGGCATGAAGGGGGAGATTGCAGAGGCCTATGCGGACCTGGTGAAGCAGGCGTGGTCCGGCCACCACCGCTCCATCGTGCCCCACGTGTTCAAGGTGTGGCTCAGCCCTGGCCGGCTCCTCTGCGCCCCCATCCCCCAACTCCCTCACGCTCTGACGGCCCTGCCCATCTTCTCAGACCAAGGTCGGCCACTTTGCGTCCCAGTTTCTGGGCTACCAGCAGCATGACTCACAGGAGCTGCTGTCGTTTCTCCTGGATGGGCTGCACGAGGACCTCAATCGTGTTAAGAAGAAGGAATATGTGGAACTGTGCGATGCTGCTGGGAGGCCAGATCAGGTGGGTGCTCCTGGAAGACCCCCATCCTGAGAGCCTCACTAAAGCCACTAGGGCCTCTGCCTCAGGAATCTTCTGGCCTCCCTGGAGTATCCCGCACACCACCATTTTCTATTAAGCTCCTCTTCCCTGACCTCAGTCCCAACCTTGGCTCCAACGCCACATCTGCCCTCACACCCAACCCAGAGTTAACCCCCACCTGGTCTCCTGCCCCAAATAACCCCCGGCCCTGACAGTGAACGCAGTCGCCAGATAGCCCTCGCTGTAACTCTGCCTCTGGACTTTACCGGTGGCCCTAACCTTAACTTTAATCCCATGCGCATCCACCCCACACCATGGTTTTCCCCGGCCCCGGGCAAGCCTCACCACCCACCACGGCACTCAACAGGAGGTTGCTCGGGAGGCCTGGCAGAACCACAGACGGCGGAACGATTCTGTGATTGTGGACACTTTCCATGGCCTCTTCAAGTCCACGGTGGTGTGCCCTGATTGTGGCAACGTGTCTGTGACCTTCGACCCCTTCTGCTACCTCAGTGTCCCACTGCCTGTGACCCACAAGAGGGTCATGGAGGTCTTCTTTGTCTCCATGGACCCCCGCCGCAAGCCAGAGCAGGTATGGGGGGAATGGGGACAGGGGACGTAATGAGGGACATGTAGTCAGAGTTCGTTTGATTACTCTGCCGTACCTCAGGGTTTCCTTCCCTAGCTCACCACACATCCTTCTGCTCTTTTGTGGATACCGTTCCTCCCTCAGCACCGGCTCGTGGTCCCCAAGAGAGGCAAGATCTCGGATCTGTGTGTGGCTCTGGCCAAACACACTGGTGTCTCGCCAGAAAGGGTGAGGCTCTGCAGATAGAAGGAGGGTGGGATTCAGGGGCAGGGGGGCAGAGAGAGGCAGAAGGGCCTGGGGGAGACCTGGCAGACTGACCGGTCCCCTCTCCGCATCCCATTCTCAGATGATGGTGGCCGATGTCTTCAGTCACCGCTTCTATAAGATCTACCAGCTGGAGGAGTCTCTGAGCAGCATCTTGGACCGAGATGATATCTTCATGTGAGTGAGAGGACCAGGGGAGATGAGGGCTTCTCAGCAACCTCCTCTGTTAACCACCTTTCCTCTCCCTTCCTCGGCCTGATTCACAGGGCACCTGCGCGGCTCGGGGCTTCGGCCATGTGTCTTAGTGGGGCAGGGGGCTAGGGGCTGCCAGTGAGTGGGGCGACACATCCTTATACAGGGCGTCCTTGGGTGTTTTCCTCCTTGTTATGTGAGGGAGGCTCCTGTTTCTTTATTTTATTCAGCACTTAACTAGTACCTCGTATGTACCAGATGCTGATCTGCACTCCTTACTCACATTGCAGGCCTCAAAAACCAAGTGATTTTTGAAATGGGGAGCACTAAGATGCTTTCTGAGCATAAGAACATTCAGAGCAAGTTTGAAATCTTCGGGTAACTAAAACAGAAGGTGCTTTATGAGTAGAAAAGTTTTTGTAAACCAAGCAGTTTAGTTTTCCAAAAAGAAAATGGTTTTAGATCCCTGTGTCACAAAAAAATTTTTGTTAACTCCCTCAGTGCTCTGATAACACCGAAGTACTTCATCTAACATCACATAAACAAAGGGCTGTGTAAGTCATCCAACAGTTTGTAAAATGCAGAACCCTGGGTGACTCTTTGGACCCTTTTAAAAATATTTTCAGGCTGTGAGTGGTGAGTGGCTGGAGCAACTGGGGTAGAGTCCTCGAATCCCTCCTGGGTGTCCTGATCAGGTGTGACCTGATGTCCATCCCCCACAGATACGAGGTGTCAGGCAGGGCTGCTATTGGCGAGAACTCCAGAGAGGACGTTGTGCTTCCTATCTACCTGCGGGAGCGCACCCCAGCCCGGGACTACAACAATTCTTACTATGGCCTGATGCTCTTTGGGCACCCGCTCCTGGTGTCGGTGCCCCGGGACCGGCTCTCCTGGGACGCCCTGTATCACATCCTGCTGTACCGCCTCTCGTGAGTCTGCCCTTTGGGATCAGGCAGGGAGGTGGGGTCAGAACTCAGACCCGGGCGTCTAGCTGCTTAGTTGCCACCTCCCGTCTGCATCCAGAAGACAGCTCAAACTTAACATGGCCAGAGAGGAACTTGTAGGCTTTTTTCTTTCTCTAAATTTCTGACTTTGCTACCACTTCTCCTAGGTGCTGGGGATACACAGAGGTGAACAAGACAGACAAAATACAGACTTCATCTTGTACTTAATTGTCTCTTCCTTGGAGAGGCTTGGTTGTTTGTGTTTTTACTGATAGATTTTCATCGTGCTTAAAATCCAGAGTCCTTACCAAGGCAAACAACAGTGCGCTATCTGGCTTCACCTCTCTCTCATGTTGCACTTACAAGTGCTCCTCAGAGGCCGTCCCTGATGGAAATTTACAGCTGATCGTGGGCCTGTTTACCAGTGGCTTATCATACTTAAGATCCACGCTCCTTAACTGTGGCGCACAAGATCCTACATTGTCAGGCCGCCTCTTCCCGTGTCCCTCTGGCATCTCCTGAGACCTTCCGGGCTCCTCCTTAAGAACTGTTAGTGTGTGGGTTTACCAGTGGCTTCCCATCATAAGCAAAGTAGGATTCTGGACTCTGTCCTCCCTGCCCTCGGGTCCCTCCTTGAGAGTCTCCTCTGCTCTGTCGGCAGACGCTATGTGACCAGACCCAGCTCGGATGACGAGGATGATGGGGATGAGAAAGGTGAGGAAGAGAAAGGAGAGAGGATCAGCAAGGATGAGGGTCTGTACAAGCAGTCCCATGGCCTGAGGAAGGGTCAGGGGGTCTGGGGTCGGTCTGGCCCACACAGGGTCCACATGGATGTGTATTGCAGCTCAACCCCCTGGGGCTCACACATTTCCACCTCTGACATCCTCTCCTGTCCCAGCAGACCTGGAGGATAAGGACAACCTCCCTAAGCCTGGACATGTGGCTGGGGGCAGCTCCCAAGACCCTGGGCCGGAGCAGGCTGGGCCCAGCTCTGGAGTTGCGGGCGGGAGCCGGGCCCCCGTGGACAACTCCCCTGGACCATCTCACTGGCCCCAGAGAGCACGGCGCAAGCACCTCTTCACCCTGCAGACAGTGAATTCCAATGGGACCAGCGACCGCTCGACCTTCAACGAGGATACCCATGGTGTCTCCTTCAGCTGTGAGCCAGGGTTGGGGAGGCGGGAGGGGGGGTTTCCTTGGCAGCAGGGCCCATGACCACCTCCCCTTGCCCCCAGCCCAGCCGTACATTGCCATCGACTGGGAGCCAGAGATGAAGAAGCGTTACTATGACGAGGTGGAGGCTGAGGTAAGCGAGATCCTGGGGATGGGAGGCACTTTCACCTTGTGCCACACACACCCTCCCCCACCTCCGCCGAGCCGAGCCGTGGCCGCAGAGCTCCCAGGGCCTCGGATTCCTAGCTTCAAAGTCCGTGCTCTTAACCACTCGGCGTGCGTCTTCCACCCCCACTCCTTTTTATCCCCCCCCAACCCCCGTCCTCATACCTGGCTGTCCACTCCCCCGACCTAGGGCTACGTGAAGCATGACTGCGTTGGGTACGTGCTGAAGAAGGCTCCGGTGCGGCTGCAGGAGTGCATCGAGCTCTTCACCACCACTGAGACCCTGGAGAAGGAAAACCCCTGGTGAGGGACCAGAATGGGGCCTCTGGGGGTGCAGTTGGGTGGG
The DNA here is from genome assembly GCF_028021215.1 of Eschrichtius robustus. NCBI lineage: Eukaryota > Metazoa > Chordata > Mammalia > Artiodactyla > Eschrichtiidae > Eschrichtius > Eschrichtius robustus. The sequence goes on from NC_090845.1 coordinate 44,168,161, forward strand.
ACCACCTCCCCCAGTCCGTCACCACTAAATACACCTCCTTCCCCCTCCCCCTCGCTCGAAGCCTTCCTGCCACTCTGGCCACCAACACCCCAAGCCTATTCCTACCTCAGAGCCTTTGCCTGGGCTGTTCCTTCTCCCAGGGTCGTTCTTCCTCTTGTTATCTACAGGATTTGACCTCCATTTTGCTCAGGTCTCTGAGCAAATGTCACCTTATCAGAGAGACCTTCTCTTACTCTTCTGTTAAAAGCCACTCCTCCCCCAGCCATCAGCTCCCTCCATTCCCTCTCTCTAGCTCTGTAACGCCACTTGATGTCACATCCTAGATCCCCTTTTGCATCGTTTTTTGTCTTTTCTGTTAGAGTGAACCCCTTAAGGGGGAAGACTTTTAAGTTCACTGTGTGTCTCTTCTCACTGATTATAATGGTGCGGGCTGTGCAGTAGATACTTGTTAGATCCTTGCAGAATAAACAAAACAGAAAAAGAGAACCAAAAAAGACAAAACCAGTCTCAAAAATAAGAGCGGCATCTCCGTGGAGCAGAAAGGGAATAGAAGTACAAAGTAGTGCCAAAGGACTCAACAGTAGACCGTCAGTAAAGACCTGGCGAGTGAGTCAGTGAATAAAATAGAAGAGAGAAAACTGGAGTGAGAGAGGGAGGCTCTAAAAGAAGACTAGTGTCTCACAGACCGGAAGCCAAACAAAAACACACGCCAGTACAAAAGTGTATACAGTGGGGAGTTGGTAAGTACTTGGCAGGATTTTAACGTGTCAAGAGAGCAAACTGGAGTAACAGGCAGGCTAGGAGTAAGAGCAGCATCTCTGGACGAGACGTGGCCCACGAAGGCCACACGGCACAAGGAGCATGCGGTAGGTGCTCAGAAAGTGTCTGTGTCCCGACTCGGGCTCCATCTCTAGGTACTGCCCCAATTGCAAGCAGCACCAGCTGGCCACCAAGAAGCTGGACCTGTGGATGCTGCCGGAGACGCTCATCATCCACCTGAAGCGCTTTTCCTACACCAAGTTCTCCCGCGAGAAGCTGGATACCCTTGTGGAGTTTCCTATCCGGTCTGGGGCCCGGGGAGGCTGGCTGTGGGGGGAAGGCAGGCAATGGGGAAGGGGGCGCCAGCAGTGTTATCCCTCTCCCCACCCACAGGGACCTGGACTTCTCCAAGTTTGTCATCAAGCCGCAGAACGAGTCGGCCCCAGAGCTGTACAAATATGATCTCATCGCAGTTTCCAACCATTACGGGGGCCTGCGGGATGGACACTGTATGTGCCAGGCCGTGGCAGGGCCGTGTGCCGGGGGGTCAGGATGTCCCCAGTGGGTGTCCTCAGATGTGTGAACGGGTGGCGAGGTCATCAGGGTGGGAGGAGTGAGAGAGCGAACGTGGTTGCCTCTTAGGGGCAGGAGGGTGGGTGAGGACAGCTTCCCCTCTCTTACAGATACGACATTTGCCTGCAACAAGGACAGCGGTCAATGGCACTACTTCGATGACAACAGTGTCTCACCTGTGACTGAGAATCAGATTGAGGTGTGATTTCCATCCTCCCTTCTCCCGACACCCTCCTCCCCGGTCCACACTGACTCCTGTCCTCTCCTCGCAGTCCAAGGCAGCCTATGTCCTCTTCTACCAACGCCAGGATGTGGCACGTCGCCTGCAACCCCAGCCCAGCTTATCTGACCCCCCAGCATCCCCAGCCTGTGGTACCCCAGCCAACTTTGAGTTCATGGATATAAACTGAGGGGCCCTGGCCCTGCCACAGGGAAGGAAGCCATGTCTGCTCTCTTCCTTCCCGGCTCCAGCCCTGTCCTCTTACCTGTGTTAGGTGCCCCATGCCAGACGCCACAGGCTTAGTCGTGGCTACTGTTCTCCTGTGCTGCTATATTGCTTTCTCCTGGGGAAGAAGAGGTATGTCTCCTTCCGGCAGTGTGTTCCCTACCTGTGTTTGCCCCTTAGAGCATTAACCCTCCCTTCTATTCTCTATTTATGGTTGTCCCCTTCCCTCTTGTCCTCAACCTGGGGTGAACTGAGGGGGTGGTGGTGGGGTGCACCTGAACACAGAGTGTATTTTCTTATTGAGACTCTGTACTTTCCGCTGTGTACATATAAAAGTGCCAGTGTGTTCCTTGGCAGTGTGGGGTTTTTTCTTTTCACATGATTACCAAGCACCAGTTCTGTGCCTGTGTGCTTACTGAATGCCAGGTGTGTGATGGCTGCTGCTCTGAGTGCACTATCTGTGTGCCAGGTACTATTCTAAGTGCTTCTGAAGCACCATCTGCACACCAGACACGATTCTCAGCACCAACTGCATGCCCAGTGTTTTCCAAAGCATTTTGGAAATATTGACTCATAATCCTCACAACAGTCTCACACAGGAGTTGTCATCGCCAATTTCAGATGGGGAAACAGATACAGAGGTCAAGTAATTGCTTGAGTTAGGTCCAGAGGTCAGTACACCTTATCAGTTACACTGGAGTAGTCCCGGAGGGGACGTTTGACCTCCCTGGACCCAGGATGGGAATCTTTGTGGACATGACCTGCACTACAGGTGATGTGGGAAAGGTGTGCCTGGAACAGACAGGCATCCGTGTGGGCAAATGGGTGGTTTCCGGACGTAAAAGATACTAACCAGACCACCTCGCAGGCCCCCAGTAGTGTCCTCTGAGGAGTGGGTACATCTGGCCCAAGGCAGCCAAACTGACAGGACAGATGTGCCGTGTTTGTGTCGCCCCTATGCCTAGCCTCCCACCATGACTGCAGCTCCCCCACCAGGCAGGGTCCCCTCAGCCTCATGCCACAGAAGAGTGAGGTGGTGCACCTAGCACAGAATGGGTGCAGCATAGTGTGTCTGAGCATAAGATGCCACCTAAGCACTGCACAGCCCCCACCTGAGCCCTCCCATAGGCACCAGCTCTCACCTCTGAGAAACAGGGCTCCTGTGGGGACAACCTTGGGGCAGCGTGGAGTGGACAGATGTGCAGTATCCGGACGTAGACAAGCACCCCAACCCTTCACACTGAGGAAGGGAATCCTGATCAGGATGGCTGAGAGACCATTCCCACGGGAAGGGCCTCCTCATTCCCCTCAGCCTGCTGCCTTTGCACTGGACCTGGCAGGCTCCCCCCGCCCCCACCTCCAGCTTTATCACCCACAAATCTCCGGTCGTGCTGTTGACACAGGCAAGAATCGAGGTAGTTGCTGTGAGCTCAAACTGACTTAAGCGCAAAGCACAGAAATACTAGTCAAAGGTATGACTGGATCCAGGAACTCATAAGCTGTTGTTTAATCCTCACGAAGACTATATGGTTTAAGCACTATTACCCCATTTTGCAGATGAGGAAGCAGGCGTAAAGAGCTGGTTCAAAATAAGACCTCATTAGCTATGAGTAATCAATCAGTCCTGGACAAAAATTCACCTACAATGAATTCACTCAAAATAACTTCCCGGGTTTAACCAAAGACGTTTCGAAAAGACAACACGCCTAAGAATCAGGAAAAGTAAGAGGCAACAGACACAGTTACATGGAGACACCTCATACTAGAATCCTCAGACATCAATGTAAAACAGTTACGCTTGCTCTGGCCATGGAAATAGGGATGATTACACATGAACAAGAAATTTAAAACTTTTAAAAATGAAAATGAGTTGAGAAAGAACCAAGCAGAAGTGATAGATCTGAGATAGACAATAACAAAGTTTGAGAAGTCAATGGATGAGTTTAGCAACACATCAGACATAGCCGAGGAGGGACTCTGTGAATTGGATACAGTTTAAAGTGTACTAAGTAATGCACTTCTAGAAGATTTTAAGATAGACTAATACTACATTTCGATAAATTAAGGGTATAAAAACTAAAGAATAGAAAAGTATAAATTTCAAACAAGAGGAAGGGAAATAGATGAATAATCCAAAAGAAGGCAAGAAGAAAGGAACATGGAACAAGGTGGATGGATAGCACGTATGCAACCACTTGCAAATAGTCTGCTCTGCCCTCTCCAGTTCAAGGGAGGGGACTGGGAATGAGGCTGCTGCTTCCAGACCGCAACTGCCACCGTCCCAGGGAGAAGGTGGGGCGAGGGTGAGGAAGAATGCCACAGAACTTTCCCACGACTTTGAAGATGTCTGTTTCTTGATTGGGCACTTGCTCTGTTGCTATAAACCTGTGACTGTTTCCAGAGTACTGACACAATCGGTTCTGACAATTCAGCTTGCTTTCTTTTTTCTTTTCTTTTTAAATTTAATTTTATGTTTTCGTTGGGGAACACAAGCTTGGAGCTTCCTAGTCTGCCATTATGCTGATGTCACTCCCTTTGTGTATTATGTGTTTTTTTTTTAATAGGAAATTTATTGATAGAAATCTCATATTTTTTCATTAGATGGCACATCATTTATTACTTGTTTTTTATTTATTTTTTAAAATTAATTTGTTTACTTATTTTAATTTTTTTTGGCTGTGTTGGGTCTTCATTGCTGGGCGCGGGCTTTCTCTAGTTGCGGCAAGAGGGGACTAACTACTCTTCACTGTGGTGCACGGGCTTCTCATTGCAGTGGCTTCTCTTGTTGTGGAGCACGGGCTCTAGGCTCGCGGGCTTCACTAGTTGCAGCAGATGGGCTCAGCAGTTGTGGCTCGTGGGCTCTAGAGCCCAGGCTCAGTAGTTGTGGTGCACGGGCTTAGTTGCTCTGTGGCATGTGGGATCTTCCCGGACCAGGGCTCGAACCCGTGTCCCCTGCATTGGCAGGCGGATTCTTAACCACTGCGCCACCAGGGAAGTCCCTGAATTAGGTATTTTTAAATGATTCCACTTTATCTCTTTTGTTTGCCTGTTAGCTCTAACTCTTAGTTTTATTTACTGATTGCTTTAGGGTTTATATTTATTATACATATTTAACTTATCAAAGTCTACCTTCAAGTGATATATACTACTTCACATATAGTATAAGAACTTCACAATAGTGTGCTTCCATTTCCCCCTGCTCAGCCTTTATGCTACTGTTATCATGCATTTTCCTTTAACATATGTTATAAATCCCAAAATACATTGTTATTTTTATTTTTAAAAAAAAATATTTATTTATTTTTTAATTTATATTTGGTTGCACCGGGTCTTAGTTGCGGCATGCGGGCTCCTTAGTGTGGCATGCGAACTTTTAGTTGCAGCATGCATGTGGGATCTAGTCCCCTGGTCAGGGATCGAACCCGGACCCCCTGCATTGGGAGTGTGGAGTCTTAACCACTGTGCCACCAGGGAAGTCCCTGTTATTTTTATTTAAGCAGTCAATTACTTCAAAGAGATTTAAATAATAAGAAAAGGAGTCATATATGTTTACCCACATAGTTGCCATTTCCAGTGCTCTTCATTCCTTTGTGTAGGTCCTGATTTCCATCTGGTATCATTTGCCTTCTTTCTTTAACATTTCTTATAGCGAAGGTCTGCTGGTGATGAATCCTCTGTTTTTGTATGTCTGAAAAAGTCTGTATTTCACCTTATTTTTTGAAAGATATTTTCATGGGTCTAGAATGTTAGGTCAACTGTTTCTATTTCTTCCAGTACTTTAAAGACATTCCTCCACTATCGTCTTCCTTGCATTGTTTCCTATGAGAAATCTGCTCTCATCCTTCTCTTCGTTCCCCTGTGCATAGTCCTTTTTTCCCTCTGGCTGCTTTGAAGATTTTCTCCTCAGCACTGGTTTTGAAAAAATTGATTATGATATGCCTTGGTGTAGTTTCTTTTTTTCTTCTTCCAGTTTTATCGAGATATAATTGACATACAGCACTGTGTAAGTTTAAGGTGTACAACATAATGATTTGACTTACATACATTATGAAATGGTTACCACAATGTTTAGTGAATATCCATCATCTCATATAGATACAAAATTAAAGAAATAGAAAAAAAATTTTTTCCCAGTGATGAGAACTCTTAGGATTTACTGTCTTAACAACTTTCATATATAACATACAGCAGTGTTAATTATATGATGTTGTGTATTACATTCCTAGTAGTTACCTTAGAACTGGAAGTTTGTACCTTTTGACTGCCTTCATCCAATTATCTTTCCCACCATCCTCCTGCCTCTGGGAACCACAAATGTGACCTCTTTTTCTATAAGTTTGTCTCTTTGTTTTTGAAGTATAATTGACCTTCAACACTATGTTAGTTCCTAGTACACAGCATAGAGATTCAATTTTTCTATACATTTCAAAATGATCACCAAGATAAGTCTAGTTACTGTCACCATACAAAGATATTACATAATTATTGTCTATATTCCCCACACTGTACATTTCATACCCATGACTCACTTATTTTGTAACTGAAAGTATGTACCTCTTAACCTCCCTCACCTATTTCTCTCCTCCTCACCTCCCCTCCTCCCTGGCAACCACCTGTTTGTTCTGTTTATGTTTAGTTATGTTTGTTCATTTGTTTTGTTTTTTAGATTCCACATATAAGTGAAATCATACAGTATTTGTCTGACTTATTTCACTTAGCATAATGCCCTCCAAGTCCATTCATGTTGTCACAAACGGCAAGATTTCATTCTTTTTTACGGCTGAGTAATATTCCATTGTGTATATATATACACACCACATCTTTATCCATTCATCTGTTGATGGGCACTTAGGTTGCTTCCATATCTTGGCTATTGTAAATAATGCTGCAGTGACCATAAGAGTACACATATCTTTTCAAATTAGTGTTTTCATTTTCTTTGGATAAATACCCAGGAGTGGAATTGCTGGATCATATGGTAGTTGTATTTTTAATTTTTTTTAGGAATCTCCATACTGTTTTCCATACTAGCTGCACCAACTTATATTCCCACCAACAGTGCACAGAGGTTTCCTTTTCTCCACATCCTCACCAACACTTGTTATTTGTTGTCTTTTTGGTAATAGTCATTCTGACATGTATGAGGTGATATCTCATTGCGATTTTGATTTGCATCCCCCTGATGATTAGTAATGTTGAACATCGTTCATGTATGTGCCTGTTGGCCATGTATGTTTTCTTTGAAAAAATGTCTATTCAGGTCCTCTGCCCATTTTTTTAATCAGGTTGTTTGGTTTTTTTTAACGTTGAGTTGTATGAGTTCTTTATATATTTTGGATAGTAACCCCTTACCAGATATATTGTTTGCAAATATCTTCTCCCATTCAGTAGGCAGCTTTTTGTTTTGTTGATAGTTTCTTGCCTTGGTGTCATTTCCTCATGTTTCTTGTGCTTGGGGTTCCTTGAGCTTCTTGGATCTGCAGGTTTCTAGTGTTCATCAGATTTGGAAAAATTTTGGCAAGTGTTTCTTTCTTTCTGAAGCTCCCCTCTCTCTTCTTCTTTATGGACTCCAATTACTCATATATTAGGCTGCTTGAAGTTGTCTCACAGCTCACTGATGCTCTTTTCTTTTCTTTTTTTTTTTTTTGATTCTTTTTTTCCTATGTACTTCATTTTCAAAAGTTTCTATTGCTGTGACTTCAAGTTGACTAGTTATTTTTTTCTTCAATGTCTAATGTGCTGTTAATCCTATCTGGTGTATTTTTCAACTGGGGCATTGTAGCTGTTCAATTTGGGTCTTCTTTATATCTTCAATGTCTCTACTTAACTTTGAACATATGGCATACAATAATAACAATAACTGTGTTAACGTCCTTTTCTGCTAATTCTAACGTCTGTATCAGTTCTGAATCAGTTTTGATTGATTACGCTCCTTATTATGGGTCATGTTTCCCTGAAAAGGCATTTCTGATACTCTTTGGTTGGATCTCAGACATTGTAAATTTTATCTTACTAGTAGCTGGATATTTTTGTATTCCTACAAATCTCCTAGAGCTTTGTTCTTGGATGCATCTAATTTTCTTAGAAATAGTTTCATCCTTTCAAGTCTTGCTTTTATGATGTTAGGCAGTTCCAAAGAAGTGTTTAATCTAGGGTTAATTATTCCCCACCACTGAGGCAAGATCTTCCTGAGTCTTCTATCCAATTACGAGTGTTTCCAGTCTTCCTGGTTGGATCAGCCACTGGAACCACCCTGTGTGAGTGCCAGGCCTTGTTCCCTATAACCCTTTTGAATGGCTCTTTCCCCAGTCTTGGGCAGTTTCCTCACACAGATGCACTGCTTGATATTCTGTTGATTGCTCCAGGAAGACCCTCTGCAGATCACCAGAGTTCTCTCTGCAGCTCTCTCCTCTCTGGTACTCTGTCCTAAGGACTCCAGCTGTTCTGGTCTCCACAGACTCTCAGCTATGTCTCTTCAACTCAAGGGCTCCGCCAGGCTCTGCCTGGGTTCCCCTCCCTGAGCAGTGGCCTGGACAATCCCTCCAGGCAGTAAGCTGGGGAATTCACCTCATCTGCTTCCTGTTTCTCAGGGGTCACTGTCCTTCATTTCCATTGTCCATTGTTTTAAAAACTGTTGTTTCACATATTTTGTCTAGTTGTATTGTTGTTTCAGGCAAGAAGGTGAGTCTTGTCTCTGTTGCTTCATCTTGGCTGGAAGCAGAAGTGCTCTCCCACAACTTTGTAAAACTTGCTGTTTAGCTGTTCTTTTTCTCACTTCTTGAGATGAAGGCTTAGTTCATTAATTATTCTAACTTTTTGCCTTGATACGTTTGTACTCCTAGATAATAAAAAACCGAAATATGGATTGTAAAAACCCCATGTAAATAGACTTATTACTTTTGACACTGTTGGATTCTTTAAATTCTTTAAATAAAAAAAGTAACACATTTGTGAAATGCTTACAGTTTTTTTGGTGCCATCATAGATCTCACCTTGAAAAAAGTTTCCTTAACAACTGGAAAAGAATGTATATAAACATGGGTATCTCTATATTTTAAAAACTTACTGTACCTTTAAAAAAGTGTACACTCTTTCTGGGCTTCCCTGGTGGCGCAGTGGTTGGGAGTCTGCCTGCTAATGCAGGGGACACGGGTTCGAGCCCTGGTCTGGGAAGATCCCACATGCCTCGGAGCAACTAGGCCCGTGAGCCACAACTACTGAGCCTGCGCGTCTGGAGCCTGTGCCCCGCAACGGGAGGGGCCGCGATGGTGAAAGGCCCGCGCACGGCGATGAAGAGCGCCCCCCGCACCGCAGTGAAGAGTGGCCCCCGCTTGCTGCAACTCGAGAAAGCCCTCGCACGAAACCAAGACCCAACACAGCCAAAAATAAATAAATAAATAAAAAAGTGTACACTCTTTCTGTGTGGAAAGGGGATAGCGGAGAGAGCAATCTGGAAGTTAAAAAAGAAATATGGAAGGTAGAAGAAAGCAAGGAGAAGAGGGAATAGAAAAGTAGGAAAAATTAGTAGCACATGGATGAGGTTTACAGAAATGGCATGTAACCCTCACTGTTCCTAGATCTTCAGTTATAGTTTCCATAGACTGCAATGCATGGCTGGTCATGGTCCACTTGCATTCACCAGCCACCCCACTGAGCAGACCACTGCCTGTGTTAGCTACTCTATAAAATGGTAAAAACAGTATGTAAATACACTGTAGAAGAAGACTTAATTGTGAATATAGTTTTTTGGTATTTTTAAGAATGAACAATGTCTGAAGTCAGGGCTCCAAGAGAGCATCCTCTTTTTTTTTCTACTGCCGTGTAAGGTCCCTGTCCTATTCTCTGAGCAGCTCTAAAATCTTGTTTCTTTCCATTCTAGAACCTAACAAAATCTTGGATTTGGTTTGCTCTAGCAGTTACAGTCACTGAGGCGCTTTTCTCTCTCTCCTTCCCTCAGTTAATAGGTTTCCTGTGCCCAGTTGGAAATGGGGCAGGTTGGAGAGGACCTTTCCTCTTTCCAAATGGAGACCGTGCTGAAAGCAGCAGATTTTGTGTCCATTTGGTATCACTGCTACCTCTTCCCAAGCTCCTGTCCCTGTCATCAGCTGACCCTTTCTTTCTGTGATGTATGAATAGGGCTATGAGTTTCAGTGAAGGTAAAATATGTGTTTTCAAATAAAATCTGTTTTTGAATCTATCCTGGGGACAAAAATACTTCCATAATTATTAAAAACTGTGTACTGGTCTGTCATAAAAAAACAGCAATATGTATAGGACTTCAGAAATTACAAAAAAGCTTCCAGATACATTCTCATTTGCCCTCTGTGTAACACCGTGGGACGTGGTATTATCATTGCCATGTTGTAGATGATGGAGCTGCCGCTGAGGCAGGTAGGCATTTTGCCCTTGCCCAAGGTCATATAGCAAATAAGCGGTATCTTTTAGCCAAGTCTTAGCTCTACAGCCCCACTCTTTCTACTACTTTATTCCTTCTAACATGTGCCGAAAAGCATTTTTATTTGTTTAAAGAAAAATAAAGTACTTTCACTCCTCCTAATGAATTTTTAAAAATATTTATTTATTTATTTGGCTGTACCGGGTCTTAGTTGCGGCAGGCGGGATCTTCATTGCAGCATCCTTGTTGCAGCATGCGGGATCCTTAGTTGTGGCATGCGGGATCTAGTTCCCTGACCAGGGATCGAACCACCCAGGCCCCCTGCATTGGGAGCATGGAGTCTTAACCACTGGACCACCAGGGAAGTCCCCTCCTAATGAATTTGAACATGTGTAAGCTTTTTAAAAAATAGAAATGTGTTGGGAATTCCCTGGTGGTCCAGTGGTTAGGACTCCGTGCTTCCACTGCCGGGGCACGGGTTCCATCCCTGGTTGGGGAACTAAAATCCCCGCAAGGCGCATGGCATGGCCAAAAAACAAAAGGAAATGTATTCCTATAATTTGAAAGAATGAGCCATGTTAGTAAGGCCAGCTCTTTGGAGAGCAGTTAATTATTTTAGACCATCTCATTCCCTAGCTTTATCTCTTTGTGCCCTGCCATGGTGGGGTTAATGCCATCCTGGTTAGTGAAGGGCTGTCCATCATAGGGTGGGCAAGGGAGGATGTCTCAGGTTCAGGGGATTTGCTACTTTTTTAGTGGTTCTGGCATGAGGTTTGAAAGTGAGCAGTTTAAGCATTCCCCCCACCCCCCGCCAGATTTCAGCTATTTGTGGTAGCTCTTTGTTTTAACCCAGTATCAAAAAAAGAAGAGGGTGGTTATTTTGTTGCTCAAGCAGAGACTGAACATCACCTGCTTTGACTGCTACAGTGTAATTCATCCATGTCTCCATCCCTATCTTTGGCATGTTCTGAGGACTCCCATCGTGGAACCACACAGGGCTGCTTCTCCATTTTTACAGGATACAGAAATACTGGAAGCTTCAAATTGTGCTGTTGTATTCAGGTGAAGTAATTTTATTCACAGGAAAACAAGTTAAAGATTATTTTGTGTTTTTGGAGAATGGAGAGTTTATAATAACCATAATCCAAAGTTTACATCTTTTCTGATGCTAAAACTCAGCAGAAAACTCCAGAAGAAATTGTTTTGTTAGAGATAGGACAGGGAACTGCCCAAGGGAGTTAGACATATCAAGTAGGCTACTTTTATTGAATGTATTGAATTAGATGACAAGGAAATGTATTAAGTGCATATATATTACCTGTCACTGACTACATCTGAAGCCCTAAATCTCTTAGCAAAGAGATCTGAGCATGCAGGGAAAGTGAGTGCTGAACCCAAGCTGGTGTGCGTGTGGTGGTGTGTGTTCTGAGGGCTTTTTAAAAATTTTATTTATTTTTCCTTAGTTTTATTGAGATCTAATTTACATAGAACATTGTATTAGTTTTAGGTGTACAACACGATGATTTGATATACATATATATTATGAAATGATCACCACAAGTTAACACCTCTCACCTCACATACTGAGATCTTTTTTATTGAGTTATAATTAACATAAAATATTATACTTCAGGTGTACAACATAGTGATTTGATATTTTATGCATTATGAAATGACCACCACAATAAGTCCAGTTACCACCCATTACCATACAAAGCTGTTACAGTACTGTTGACTATATTCCCTATGTGTACCTTATATACCTGTGAGTTATTTATCTTATAGCTGGAAGTTTGTACCTCTTAATCCTCTTCACCTATTTCATCTGTACCCCCAACCCTTCCTCTGTGGCAACCACCAGTTTGTTTTGAGATCTTTTTGAAGGAAGAATAGATATCTTTAATTTCTTATTGCAATGCTGGGATGTTTCTTATTTTTCCCATGGTATCCTTCTAACACCCCTCCTTATCCCCTCCCCCACTTTTCCTCCAACACTTTCCTAAAGCGGAATTTGTGGAAAACCTATTCTGGTTTATTTATTTATTTATTTAATTTATTTTTGGCTGCGTTGGGTCTTCGTTGCTGCGAGCGGACTTTCTCTAGTTGCCACGGGCGGGGGCTACTCTTGGTTGTGGCTCGCGGGCTCTAGAGTGCAGGCTCAGTAGTTGTGGTGCACGGGCTTAGTTGCTCCGCGGCATGTGGGATCTTCCTGGACCAAGGCTCGAACCCGTGTCCCCTGCATTGGCAGGCGGATTCTTAACCACTGAGTCACCAGGGAAGCCCCCTATTCTGTTTTTAAGTTAGAATTTTATAAGCCAGCCCCTTAGGTGATAGCATTCCCAAAAAATCAGGAGTTATGTGTCTATTTTGGAAGTACAATTTTTAAAACTGCAGCGCTCACTTATTAACATCACTGAAAGCATAGAATCAAAAGGTGATATTTGCACTTTTAAAGCATTATTAGATGATAAAATTAGAGATAAAGGAATAATTCACATTCCAGAGCTCGGTAATGTCTTCACAATAGTGCTTTCTGTATGATAGACATCACTCTCCAATGTCAAAGGGGGCCTCCTTCACCAGAAGTTAGCATTTTCTGGGGGTCTCTTCCATGCCATCTTACTCTAGGGACAAGGAGTGCACTTGGGGTCTAGTCAGAAGCCTGGTCCTAACTCCCATCTCAGGCTTTGACCTCGTTTTCTACAGCTGCAACCATAGTATGTTGGGTGAGGCTCTGGATACAGAACTCTTGCAGCTCTGCGTTTCCATGGTTCCAAGAGCACAGAAGAAATAACAGCATAACCTAAATTTTGTTGGACTACGTTGCTTGACTGTGTTTAGCCTGTGTGTGTGTGTGCACACATGCACACACATGTCTGAGTATTCTAGGAATAATATAATTATAGTGGATGAATTCCTGAGCAATGATGAGCAATAATGGGGAACAGTATGGCTGACTGTCTCTATGATAACCTCAATTAACTATGTGTATGCATATTTTACTTATTTTGGTAACTTGTATTTTATTTAATTAATTTATTATTTATTTATTTATTTGGCCGCACTGGGTCTTAGTTGCGGCAGGCGGGATCTTCGTTGCCACATGCGGGATCTTCAGTTGCTGCATGCGGGATCCTTAGTTGCGGCATGCGAACTCCTAGTTGCGGCATACGGGATCTAGTTCCCTGACCAGGGATCGAACCCGGGCCCCCTGCATTGGGAGTGCGGAATCTTAGCCACTGGGCCACCAGGCAAGTCCAGTAATTTGTATTTTAAAGTATAAATAATTTTATGTTCATGATTGTGCATTTGTGACCATCAGTTACTTGTGATTGCAGCGATTATTGGCCATTATTTCTGCTGTGGAATTGTAAGAGCTGTGGAGGAGGTGGGTAGAGGAGACACAGGGAGAGAGATGACTCATTTTAACCTTTTCTGGAGCAAACAGGTGATCACATCAGAAAAAGATGCTTTTTAGTATTTATTTCCCCTTCCCCCTACCCCCAAACACCTTTATCAGTGATGTATGACTGCCTTTCTGCACTGACTTTGTTCTTCAACCACTGCCTTCAAGCTGGTGCTTCTTTTCAAGCGCCTTGTAGACTTGAGAGCACTTTGCATTTAAGTGAGTCTGAGGCAATCTTTTCAGCAGAGATGCTCAGTTATCATATGCTTCTTGGGGACAACTCTTTGAAGTCCTCATTTGCTAAAGTCTCATCATGAGAATTTAAGGACTGCTACAGAGCATCTTCGTTAGACTTATTAAGCCACATGGCTGAGGGAATTCCCTGGCGGTCCAGTGGTTAGGACTCCGTGCTTCCACTGCAGGGGGCACAGGTTCCATCCCTGGTCGGGGAACTAAGATCCCACATGCCATGCACGTGGCCAGAAAAAAAAAAAAAAGAGAAGGGTTCACAGAAGGCAGGAGTCCCTCTGTGATCCATGTTGGTCCTAGGAAGCATGGTTTTATTTTGTTTCTGTGTTGCTGAGGACCAGGAGTTGAGTGGCCTGAACTGTTGTCACAGAGGTGATGGTTTCTTAGAGGTTCTTTTCATATAACACCTGAACAACCATGAAGAAAATGCTAATTAGCTGCTCTCCAAAAATATTTTCAAAAAATGATGCTTTGCCAAGGCATGGAAACAACACAAGTGCCCATCAATAGACGATTGGTTTAAGAAGAAGTGGTATATATATATAATGGAATATTACTCAGCCATAAAAAGAATGAAATAATGCCATTTGTAGCAACATGGATGCACCTAGAGAATATCATACTAAGTGAAGAAAGTCAGACAGAGAAAGAAAAATATTATATGATATCATTTAGGGACTTCCTAGGTGGTCCAGGGGTTAAGACTCAGCGCTTCCAATGCAGGGGACGTCTGTTCGATCCCTGGTCAGGGAACTGGGGAACTATGATCCCGCGTGCCGTGCAGCGTGGCCAAAAAATTAAAAAAAAATTTAAATATATGATATCATTTATATGTGGAATCTAAAAAGTGATACAAATGAAATTATTTACAAAACAGAAACAGACTCACAGACATAGAAAACAAACTTATGGTTACCAAAGGGGAAAGGGAGGGAGAGGAGGGATAAATTAGGAGTTTGGGATTAGCAGGTACAAACCACTATACATAAAATAGATAAGCAACAAGGATTTACTGTATAGCACAGGGAACTATATTCAATATATTGTAATAACCTATAATGGAAAATAAAAATAATCTGAAAAAAATATATATAACTGAATCACTTTGCCGTATACTAGAAACTAATACAATATTGCAAACCAACTATACTTCAATTTTTAAAAATGCTGCTTTGGGTTTGAATGCCCCATCATACATTTCTTTTCATCAAGAAACCCTAGGCTTTTCCATTTTAAACCTCCCATATTTCCCAAAGCAAGACAACCAGTCTTCATTAGTCTCAAAGGTTAGCAGAGCTTTTCCTCACAGAGAGCTATGGACGCTGAAGGGTTCAAAAGCAATTATAACATATTCAAGACTCTCTTCCTTATGGTTCCAGCAAATATCTCTGCCATCTGTCTGCCTGCTTTTTCTGTCATTGCTGAAATTCTGACACCATGCTCATGGTCAAAGCCACTCCTGTGGCTATTCGAATTTATTTCCTGCTTTTCTCATTCTCTTTCTGTTTTTCATGCTGCTATCAAACTCACCTAGTTATTCACAGTAATTCTCTTAGTGAGAATCAATAAGAGGTTTTGATTCTCAAGACATATAACCTGATTTTTCTGACATATTTTTCCTTGTCCTTGTTACTGTACTTAGACCCAGAGAAGTAACATTTTCTTCTGCATTTGTAAAACCCTCTACTTTTTCCCCCAAAGATATTTCACCACAGTTGACTATTTTAACTGATAACATGTAGCATGTACCATGCACTCCTTTCCTTAGTCCTTGAAAATAATTTTCAGCTTTTGTTCTGCTATATCGTTATTCCCAGATACTTTTTTGGCAGTACAGTGTAGTAACTTGCTACTCTTTTAAAGGCCACAGTAATTTTTTTTCTTTTTCTTTTTCTTTTTTATTTATTTTTTATACAGCAGGTTCTTATTAGTTACCTGTTTTATACATATTAGTGTATATATGTCAATCACAATCTCCCAATTCATCCCACCACCACCCCCTCCCCCTGCTTTCCCCCCTTGGTGTCCATACGTTTGTTCTCTACATCTGTGTCTCTATTTCTGCCTTGCAAACC
This sequence comes from Eschrichtius robustus, assembly GCF_028021215.1. Lineage (NCBI taxonomy): Eukaryota > Metazoa > Chordata > Mammalia > Artiodactyla > Eschrichtiidae > Eschrichtius > Eschrichtius robustus. The sequence continues at coordinate 44,184,063 of NC_090845.1, forward strand.
AGTTCATCTGTACCATTTTTCTAGATTCCACAAATGTGCATTAATATACAATATTTGTTTTTCTCTTTCTGACTTACTTCACTCTGTATGACAGACTCTAGGTCCATCCACATCTCTACAAATGACCCAATTTCGTTCCTTTTTATGGCTGAGTAATATTCCATTGTATATATGTACCACATCTTCTTTACACATTTGTCTTTCGATGAGGTTGCTTCCATGAGTGGGCTCTTGTAAATAGTGTTGCAAGGGCCACAGTAATTTTAAAAATCCAAAACTTTCTTTTTACCACTTAAAAAATCCTAATGCACCCAACAAGGATTTTGAAATGGCCAGGGAACAGTTCGTGATACACAAAGGATATCTCTGTTTCTTAGCAAAGTGATAGAACATAAACACCTGCAACTCAACAGACTTGTGAGATACTTTCTTAATTGTGAAATAACGTTTAAATTATATTGATTTAGTGTTATTTTTTGCATTCAAAATCTCTGAAAAATTAATAATCCAAGTGTGGTATGAAGGGTACCATTTTATTAATTAGATTAGTGGGCTGCCAGAGCCGAATATTCCCCACTTTACCAGGCACAAGGGCTTCCTGTAGAATTCTACTAGACCAAGACAGGCCTTTCCTCTGAGCAATAGTGATAAAGTTGTCTAAATATGTGAACTGCAGTGTTTTTGTTTTCTTCAAGTAAAAAGTTGAAAGATGTGTTGGAGGATTTTGCGAGCAGACTTTTTGTTTCTTAATGACTATTTTGCCTCACAGAGAGACTGAATGACTTGGCTGCTCTCAGAGGTGGCAGAGGCCCACTTGGGGGGTTACAGCCCTCATTTGCTGGGCTTGGGGCAAATATTCAATGAATATTGTTCAGTAATGAGTGTTAGTACAGTTGCAACATTTTTATACGTTTTAAGGTTGGCCCTTTGAACATTTGGATTTCATAGAATATATTAAAATGGTTTAAAACTCTATGGAGGGACTTTCCTGGTGGCACAGTGGTTAAGACTCTGTGCTCCCAACGCAGGGGGCCCGGGTTCGATCCCTGGTCAGGGAACTAGATCCCACATGCATGCCGCAGCCAAGAGTTCGCATGCCACAAATAAGGAGCTGGCGAACTGCAACTAAGGAGCCCGCCTGCTGCAACTAAGACCTGGTGCAACCAAATAAATAAATAAATATTAAAATAAAACGCTATGGAGTAAATATCTACCCCTTCCCCCATTTTTGACACTATAGTGAGATATTTTGCATTGCAAAGTCCCATAATGGCCCTTCTTTTTACTTATAACATTGTATAATTATGTAACAATGGGAAAGTGTTCAGAATAAGTCCTTCCTTTTATGTTTTTATGTTGTGTGAACACTATGGAATAAATCGATTTCTGTTGTCATTGCCATAGGTTATTCTTATCACATGTGGTTTTTCCAGTTACTACGCACATAGCATAATTTAAACCATTCAAGCACTGGAGTCAAGACAACTGGTCTGAGTTCCAGCTTACTAAGCCGGTGGTGCTCAAAACACAGCCATGGGCAAAGGGCCACAGAAGTCCATTCTCTGAAGTTGGTGTGTGATGTGTTAATTTATAGCCTAATTCTCCTGTTGACTTCTCAATTCACTGCATCATAAAGATTTTAGCTGTAGCTAAAAAAGAAAAAAAGAAATCCAGAGACTGATACTTTCCTCATAACTTCCAGAGTTTTAACATGCAGGGTATATATAAAAAGTATATATATTTGGATTTCATATTATATCTGTTCCATATGACACATATAACATGCGTATGTGACACATATACATAGAAAACATATTCATATGATAAAACTGTGGTACAGACTTCAGTAATTCATGTACAACCATCACTACTTTTGCCATATCCATATACCAAATGAACGTTATTACCTAATATGTTTTTTTTAATCTTTATTGAAGTATAGTTGATTTACAATGTTGAGTTAGTTTCTCGTGTACAGCAAAGTGATTTAGTTTCATATCTATCTATCTATCTATATCTATATCTATATATATCTATATCTATATATTCTTTTCATGTTCTTTTCCATTATGGTTTATTACAGGATATTGAATATACTTCCCTGTGCTATATAGTAGGACCTTGTTGTTTATCTATTTTATATATAGTAGTGTGTATCTGCTAATCCCAAACTCCTAATTTATCCCTCCCCCACCCCTTTTCCCCTTTGGTAACCATAAGTTTGTCTTCTATGTCTGTGAGTCTGTTTCTGTTTTGTAAATAAGTTCGTGTCATATTTTAGATTCCACATATAAGTGACATCATATGATATTTGTCTTTGTCTTACTTACTTCGCTTAGTTTGATAATCTATAGGTCCATCCATGTTGCTGCCAATGGCATTATTTCATTCTTTTTTATGGCTGAGTAGTGTTCCATTGTATATATGTACCACGTCTGCTTTATCCATTCATCTGTCAAGGGAATTTAAATTGCTTCCATGTCTTGGCTGTTGTAAATAGTGCTGCTATGAACATTGGGGTGCATGTATCTTTTGAATTATATGCCCAGGAATGGGATTGCCGGATCACATGGCAACTCTGTTTTTAGTTGTTTGAGGAACCTCCATACTGTTTTCCATAATGGCTGCACCAATTTACATTCCCACCAACAGTGTAGGAGCCCTAATATGTTTCTTTTTGTTTTTTTTATTAAGATACCATATAATCCACCATTTTATTTATTTATTTTTTATTTATTTATGGCTGTGTTGGGTCTTCGTTTCTGTGCGAGGGCTTTTCTTTCTAGTTGCGGCAAGCGGGGGCCACTCCTCATCGTGGTGCGCGGGCCTCTCGCTATCGTGGCCTCTCTTGTTGCGGAGCACAGGCTCCAGACGCGCAGGCTCAGTAGTTGTGGCTCATGGGCCCAGTTGCTCCGCGGCATGTGGGATCCTCCCAGACCAGGGCTCGAACCCGCGTCCCCTGCATTGGCAGGCAGATTCTCAACCACTGCACCACCAAGGAAGCCCCCTAATATGTTTCTTTAAATTGATGCACATTTCAAAATTTAAATAAAATGATGCTCAGTCCTAAGTGCAGGGTGCATTTATCACTGGTGGTAATTATGGACACAGCACTAAATAACAGAGAATCACAAGTGAGAGAGATGGCCCCTTCCCCAGGTTCTTTCAGCCTCTGTAGGTATCACAGATAGAAAGTCTCAGTTTGGAACTTTGGACAAAACAAGTACATCTTTTGACAACAGAAGAGTAAGTCTCAGACCCAGAGCCTCCACCGAACAGTAGGATTTAGCTAAAATTCAGTAATGCTACTTTGTTTTCATTGTACTGACCCCAGTATATAAAAGGGGGGGGGGGGGAAAGCAATAACATAGAAAAAAAAGTTTTGTGATCACATTCTCCTTTATTTATTTATTTATTTATTTTATTTTGGACGGGCTGTGTGGCCTGCAGGGTCTTAGTTCCCCGACCAAGTACTGAACCCAGCCCCCGCAGTGAAGGCGCCAAGTCCTAATCACTGGACCACCAGGGAATTCCTAACATTCTCCTTTAAGAACATAAATTGTTAAAGTTAATTTTATTTAAAAAGACATAAGTGAACATGTGAGAATTTACCATGTTAGTACTACTTTAATTTAATCTAAGCAATTCATAATTATTATAGGGATTTTTCAAATAGCCATGCTGGAACTCAGAAAAGAAATAGGAACACCAGGTAAAGAAGCCAGGTCTCTCTAGTATTTTGCTTTTTACTCAAATATTGAGACTATTTTACATAACTAATTATAAGTTGCTATATAACTATGGTTATGGCAATTATAAGTTTGATTAATGTGTAGGATCAAAAACTGCAAATACAATAAGCTTTTGGTTCTCTTGCTAATCCTCCTTCACAAACCCAGATATACATCTGAATATGCAACAGGCACGGATTGGGTGACAGCCTCAGAACAGAGATTGGGAGCAAGAGGGCAGCCAGGCACAAAGGAGAAGCCATTCCAAACTGGGGGCACCAGCCTGCAGGCAAACGGAGCCCTTCATGCATGCGCGCTGTGAGGAGACTGTGGTCTATATATACAGTCATTGCATGACAGCAACTGCCAGGGCTACCTACTGGTGTTGGTGACATTCCAGAGCGTTCTATTGGTGTTGGTGACATTCCAGAGCGCTCCATGCAGTCTCACTTGTGGGGCATGCATTTTCCATAAGAGTGAGAAACTTCATCTATTTGCCTGCTTTCAGATGGTGTTTAACTCTCTGCTTTAACTTGAAAGGGGAAAAGAATCGCTAACAAAAGTGTAAGAACATATTGTTGTAGTTGTCGATGTTTGCTCCAGCAACTATAGCTTGTGAAAGGGGCCCAACTCCATGGAAGAAAGGGACATTATAAGTCCCAACTCCATGACTGAGACTTTGGGCAAGTTGCCTTACATTTGGGTGTCTCCATTTCCTGACCTAGAAGATGGGTACAATAATACATACCCATCTGACTTAGGTTGTTGTTGACCTAATTAATCTCCGAATACCCTTTTCACTGTAAAATGTCTGTGATCTGCGTTCTAAGATTACACAGATGAACTAATTTCCTTTCATTGGGGTATTTTCCTAGGAAAATGGTTATGGTTTCCTGTCTTCCCTTTTGGAATCTCTTAAGTAACACTCCACGTCTAAGCTCCTGGTGGTGATTTCTGACACACGCAGCAGTGAGCGGTAGCTTGCAGTGAGCAGCGTCTGGGAGCGAGACTTTAGTTCTCTGACCGGGAATCGAACCCTGGTTGCCCGGGTGGAAACCAGGAATCTTAACTGCTAGATCACAGGGCCAGCAGCCAGAATCTAACTCCCCAGTCCCTGTATACCTTGAAAGGAGGGATCTGACAAGGAGACAGAAGGTATAGAGGAAAGTAAAGTGCTTATTAGGAAAGAAGAGTACATGCAGAAAGATGCATGGGCGAACTCAGTGAGAGAGTCCTGAGAGTCGCACCTTTGGGAAGTTTAAATCCTTTATAAGGGGGCAGTCTTCTGGGTCTTTGTCTTCTTCTTGACCAGTCGTATTTCTTTGACTCCATGGCTAATTTGTCTCAGGACCCTCCCCTGGGTGCGAATGCACCCCTCAGTCAAGATGGTGTTGGTGGCATTCCATTGCAAAGGCGTCTGGGAGGGAAAATAGCAAGACTCATTATGGTCTGGCATCCCCTGCCTTTTTGACCCCATGGAGGCTTTCTGCATATGTGTAATGTTTCCCTTGCCCCAAGGATGAGAAGTGTATGACCTCTTGATCTTTTAACAAGGTTTAGTCCCTCTCTGTTCCTGCCATAGAAGTGTCAAATGTCCGGCTATTTGCCCTATTCCTGTTGTTTCTTACATCGAAGTGCAGATCTTGAAATGCAGACAGGAGGCTGGTAGTGAATGTCCGGCCTGGAGCCCATCTATTTGTCATCCCAGGAAGTGTGAACAGGAGGCCAGTTGTAAACTTCCAGCCTGGAGCCCATCTATCTCCTGCCTCAGTGGGCTCACAATGACTAATGTCCTGCCGAGTTCCATAGTCCACACAGGTGGCATCCAGGCGATGTGACTCTGGGAGGTGATGTGGGAAACTGTAAGATAAGGTGACACCGGGAAGATATTTTATCAAAACGCCAAAGTGTGAGAAAGCATATCCTCCTTCGCATTTCAACACATTTATGTCACTTGGGTGACAGCTCTTAAGCAGCAGTGCACTGGCAGCTGCTAAGCTGGCTTGTCACATGTCCACGGATTCAGCCGGAAAAGAGACAGTGAACCCAAACTCACTCAGGCAGTGTAGTCCTTACAGAGACAGCAAAAGTAAGACCAGCGTGATGTCAGCTCCCATGTCCTTAGTCCCACAGTTTGACACTGAACCAGAAGGGCCAGATGACAGGCCGTGGGTCGCTCTGTCATTGAAGAACCAACTTTAAACCACAGCCAAGCAATTTTGTAGACTTTACACAGAAGCCTGCAGCTGTACCCTAAGTGTGATCAAGGTGGGAATTCCAGCTGCACCAGAGCCAGGGAGGCAGATGGAAAATTGCCTCTTGGCGGCTCCTCCTCAGGCTGCTTGTCTTGTCATGTCCCAGGGAAAAATCCCAGGACATTCTGCCAAGACTCATTTCAGACTTCAGCCAAACCTTGGCCCATGCGGGCTCCATGGAGATGTGCAAGGTCACCGCCACGGCAGAGCCATTCCCCTACACCTGCACTGCCTGACCTTTCATGGATCCAGCTAGCTAAGAATTCTTTTTATTTTATTTTTTCTATTTTTTGGCCGCACTGTGGCGCGGCCTGCGGGATCTTAGTTCTCCGACCAGGTATGGAACCTGCGCCCTTTGCAATGGAAGCGCAGCATCTTAACCATTGGACCACCAGGGAAGTCCCTAAGAATTATTTTTAGAAGCACAGGCCATCCCATCAGATGCCCCATCAGTCATTGTACTGATAGGGGCTTGGACAAAAACCCTTTCTATTTGTTTTGAGTGAAATCAGATGAGAGTGACTGTGGCTACGACTCCCAGTAGAACAATCACACCTGCCCGGAGGACAGACTGCAGCCAGGATCTTGATCCAGAGCCAAGCCAGCCAAATATGTCATTTAATCCAGATGCAGCAAGAGGTGTTGGCAACTGCACACACCCTGACTTAGTGGCCAGCAGGAAGTCCAGGGTGATGGGATTGTCCATCCCCAGTCACGCTAGAGAGTGTAGACTGGTTCATGTGTGGCAGGCAAGTATAGGCTTGATGTCCATGTCAGAAGTGGTACCCTACTGGGCCATAAACTGTAGCAGAAGTGTATCATTTATTACGACAGGAGTAAACCAGTTTTATGTCCCTTATGATAGAAGCTCAACCGAATTAAACAGTTCCTACCTCAGCCAGCTCAGCCCCCTGCCACAGCCTGCTCAGGGGGAACTAGATTCTACTAATAGGTTTGTAGCGACCTCAGCAGCAGCATTTTGTTGCCTTGGGGTCCAGGACAAGGTTACCACAGCATTCGGAAATGATAGGACAGGTCAGGGGTCCTGCAGGCAAGAGCCAAGAGAGCCTAATGGTGCCCCCCACCCATGCCAACCCCTGGGTCTAAGGTGTTGCTTTCCCACCAGCCCAGGTTGTCACTCTCCTTTTGTGGTCATGTGATGGGTACCCCCAGTCTCCGAAGCGCCCACATCTTCCAATCTCCCCAAGTCTTCCCCACACTGTGGGTCTAGGCTCATCCTAAGATGGCCCAGTGGTTTCCTTCTCTGTATACCTTGTGCCCTCCTAGATCATCTTCCGCCTCCGGACGTGTGCACCCCTCCAGGACCAACTTAGAAATTGTCACCTCATACCTATGATCCTCATTAACCCAGAGTGAAGAGAAACACCAAGTTAGTAGCTCCAACCTCCCATCTCTTCTGGGCCACTTGCCAAGTCCCGGGTTCTTGCAGGTCGGTGTGGAAGGGAACAGGCAGAATGAAAAGGACTACTTGGGTGGTTTGGGTCTCTTACAGTCAGTCTGGGCCTCTTTCCCTTCCCCCGAACTTCATAATTAAAACATTTTCTCCAAATGGGAAGTTCTCCTGTGGAGAATTGCCACATCTAGAGCTCATACTGCCTGTTTTTTGGGTTTTTAAAAAATTTTTTTGCCGCGCAGCACGGCTTGCAGGATCTTAGTTCCCTGACCAGGGGAACTGGTCCCTGCGGTGGAAGCAGGGAGTCCTAACCACTGGACCACCAGGAAGTTCCAAATACTGCCTGTTTTAAATGTATGCGCCACTGGAAACTGAGCCCTGCTGGCCCACTTATCTTTTTTTAAAATTAATTTTTATTGGAGGAGAGTTGATTTACAGTGTTGTGTTAGTTTCTGCTGTACAGCAAAGTGAATCAGTTATACATATACATATATCCACTCTTTTTTTTTTTTTTTGGCTGCGTCAGGTCTTATTTTCGGCACACGGGATCTTTCATTGAGGTGTGCGGGCTCTTCGTTGCAGCGCACGGGCTTCTCTCTAGTTGTGGCACGTGGGCTCCAGAGCAGGCGGGCTCAGTAGTTGTGGCACGCGGGCTCTCTAGTTGTAGTGCACAGGCTCAGTAGTTGTGGCACACGGGCTTAGTTGACCCACGGCATGTGGGATCTTAGTTCCCTGACCAGGGATCGAACTCACGTTCCCTGCACTGGGAGGTGGATTCTTAAGCACTGGACCACCAGGGAAGTCCCTATCCACTCTTTATTAGATTCTATTCCCATATAGGTCATTACAGAGTATTGAGTAGAGTTCCCTGCACTATACAGTAGGTTCTTATTCGTTATCTATTTTATATATAGTAGTGTGTATATGTCAATCTCCCAATTTATCTCTACCCCTGCCTTCCCCCTTGGTAACCATAAGTTTCTTTTCCACATCTGTGACTGTATTTCTGTTTTGTAAATAGGTTCATTTGTACCATTTTTAAAGATTCCACATATAAGCGATATCGTATGATATTTGTCTTTGTCTGACTTCACTCATTATGACAGTCTGTAAGTCTATCCATGTCGCTGCAAATGGCATTATTTTGTTCTTTTTTATGGCTGAGTAATATCCTATTGTATATATGTACCACATTCTTTTTAAATTAAATGAGTCTTTCTATTTAGACTCATTTATTTTATTTTATTTATATTTTCGCTCTTTTTTTAAACATCTTAATTGGAGTATAATTGCTTTACAATGTTGTGTTAATTTCTGCTGTATAACAAAGTGAATCAGCTATACATATACACATATCCTCATATCTCCTCCCTCTTGCACTTCCCTCCCACCCTCCTTATCCCACCCCTCTAGGTGGTCACAAAGCGCCGAGCTGATCTCCCTGTGCGATGTGGCTGCTTCCCACTAGCTATCTGTTCTACATTTGCTAGTGTATATAAGTCAATGCTACTCTCTCACTTCGTCCCAGCTTACCCTTCCCCCTCCCTGGGTCCTCAAGTCCATTCTCTACCTCTGCATCTTTATTCCTGTCCTGCCTCTAGGTTCATGAGAACAATTTTTTTTTTTTTAGATTCCATATACATGTGTTAGCATACGCTATTTGTTCTTCTTTTTCTGACTTACTTCACTCTGTATGACAAACTCCAGGTCCATCCACCTCACTACAAATAACTCAATTTCATTTCCTTTTATGGCTGAGTAATATTCCATTGTATATATGTGCCACATCTTCTTTATCCTTTCATCTGTTGATGGGCACTTAGGTTGCTTCCATGTCCTGGCTATTGTAAATAGTGCTGCAATGGACATTGTGGTACATGCCTCTTTTTGAATAATGGTTTTCTCAGGCTATATGCCCTGTAGTGGGATTGCTGGGTCGTATGGTAGTCCTATTTTTAGTCTTTTAAGGAACCTCCATACTGTTCTCCCTAGTGGCTGTATCAATTTGCATTCCCACCAACAGTGCAAGAGGGTTCCCTTTTCTCCACACCCTCTCCAGCATTTATTGTTTGTAGATTTTTGATGATGGCCATTCTGACCGGTGTGAGGTGATACCTCATTGTAGTTTTGATTTGCATTTCTCTAATGATGAGTGATGTTGAGCATTCTTTCATGTGTTTGTTGGCAATCTTTACATCTTCCTTTGAGAAATGTCTATATAGGTCTTCTGCCCATTTTTGGATTGGGTTGTTTGTTTTTTTGATATTGAGCTGCATGGGCTGCTTATATATTTTGAAAATTAATCCTTTGTCAGTTGCTTCATTTGCAAATATTTTCTCCCATTCTGAGGGTTGTCTTTTCTTCTTGCTTATGGGTTTCCTTTGCTGTGCAAAAGCTTTGAAGTTTCATTAGGTCCCATTTGTTTATTTTTGTTTTTATTTCCATTTTTCTAGGAGGTGGGTCAGAAAGGATCTTGCTGTGATTTATGTCATAGAGTGTTCTGCCTATGTTTTCCTCTAAGAGTTTTACAGTGTCTGGCCTTACATTGAGGTCTTTAATCCATTTTGAGTTTATTTTTGTATACAGTGTTAGGGAGTATTCTAATTTCATTCTTTCACATGTAGCTGTCCAGTTTTCCCAGCACCACTTATTGAAGAGGCTGTCTTTTCTCCATGGTATATTCTTGCCTCCTTTATCAAAGATAAGGTGACCATAGGTGTGTGGGTTTATCTCTGGGTTTCTATCCTGTTCCATTGATCTGTATTTCTGTTTTTGTGCCAGTACCATATTGTCTTGATTACTGTAGCTTTGTAGTATAGTCTGAAGTCAAGGAGCCTGATTTCCCCAGCTCCGTTTTCCCTTCTCAAGACTGCTTTGGCTATTCGGGGTCTTTTGTGTTTCCATACAAATTCTGCAATTTTTTGTTCTAGTTCTGTGAAAAATGCCATTGGTAGTTTGATAGGGATTGCATTGAATCTGTAGATTGCTTTGGGTAGTAGAGTCATTTTCACAGTGTTGATTCTTCCAGTCCAAGAACATGGTATATCTCTCCATCTGTTTGTATCATCTTTAATTTCTTTCATCAGTGTCTTATAGTTTTCTGCATACAGGTCTTTTGTCTCCTTAGGTAGGTTTATTCCTAAGTATTTTATTCCTTTTGTTGCAGTGGTAATTGGGAGTGTTTCCTTAATTTCTCTTTCAGATTTTTCATCATTAGTGTATAGGAATGCAAGTGATTTCTGTGCATTAATTTTGTATCCTGCTACTTTACCAAATTCATTGATTAGCTCTAGTAGTTTTCTGGTAGAGTCTTTAGGGTTCACTATGTATAGTATCAAGTCATCTGCAAACAGTGACAGTTTTACTTCTTCTTTTCCAGTTTGGATTCCTTTTATTTCTTTTTCTTCTCTGATTGCTGTGGCTAAAACTTCCAAAAGTATGTTGAATAATAGTGGTGAGAGTGGGCAACCTTGTCTTGTTCCTGATCTTAGTGGAAATGGTTTCAGATTTTCATCATTGAGAATGGTGTTGGCTGTGGGTTTGTCATTTAAGGCCTTTATTATGTTGAGGTAGGTTCCCTATATGCCTACTCTCTGGAGAGTTTTTATCATAAATGGGTGTTGAATTTTGTCAAAAGCTTTTTCTGCATCTATTGAGATGATCATATGGTTTTTATCCTTCAGTTTGTTAATATGGTGTATCACATTGATTGATTTGCGTATATTGAAGAATCCTTGCATTCCTGGGATAAACCCCACTTGATCATGGTGTATGATCCTTTTAATGTGCTGTTGGATTCTGTTTGCTAGTATTTTGTTGAGGATTTTTGCATCTATGTTCATCAGTGATATTGGCCGGTAGGTTTCTTTTGTTGTGACATCTTTGTCTGGTTTTGGTATCAGAGGGATGGTGGCCTGGTAGAAAGAGTTTGGGAGTGTTCCTCCCTCTGCTATATTTTGGAAGAGTTTGAGAAGGATAGGTGGTAGCTCTTCTCTAAATATTTGATAGAATTCGCCTGTGAAGCCATCTGGTCCTGGGCTTTTGTTGGTTGGAAGATTTTTAATCACAGTTTCAATTTCAGTGCCTGTGATTGGTCTGTTTATATTTTCTAATTCTTCGTGGTTCAGTCTCAGAAGGTTGTGCTTTTCTATGAATTTGTCCTTTTCTTCCAGGTTCTCCATTTTATTGGCATATAGTTGCTTGTAGTAATCTCTCATGATCCTTTGTACTTCTTCAGTGTCAGTTGTTACTTCTCCTTTTTCATTTCTAATTTTGTTGATTTGAGTCTTCTCCCTTTTTTTCTTGATGAGTTTGGCTAATGTTTTCTCAATTTTGTTTATCTTCTCAAAGAACCAGCTTTTAGTTTTATTGATCTTAGCTATTGTTTCCTTCATTTCTTATTCATTTATTTCTGATCTGATCTTCATAATTTTTTTCCTTCTGCTAACTTTCGGGTTTTTTTGGTTCTTCTTTCTCTAATTGCTTTAGGTGGAAGGTTAGGTTTTTTATTTGAGATGTTTCTTGTTTCTTGAGGTAGGATTGTATTGCTATAAACTTCCCTCTTAGAATTGCTTTTGCTGCATCCCATAGGTTTTGGGTTGTCGTGTTTTCATTGTCATTTGTTTCTAGGTATTTTCTGATTTCCCCTTTGATTTCTTCAGTGATCTCTTGGTTATTTACTAGTATTGTTTAGCCTCCATGTGTTTGTATTTTTTACAGATTTTTTCCTGTAATTGATATCTAGTCTCATAGCGTTGTGGTCAGGAAAGATACTTGATACGATTTCAATTTTCTTGAATTTACCACGGCTTGATTTGTGACCCAAGATATGATCTATCCTGGAGAATGTTCCATGAGCACTTGAGAAGAAAGTGTATTCTGTTGTTTTTGGATGGAATGTCCTATAAGTATCAATTAAGTCCATCTTGTTTAACCTGTCATTTTAAGCTTGTGTTTCCTTATTTATTTTCATTTTGGATGATCTGTCCGTTGGTGAAAGTGGGGTGTTAAAGTCCCCTACTATGATTGTGTTACTGTCGATTTCCCTTTTTATGACTGTTAGCATTTGCCTTATGTATTGAGGTGCTCCTATGTTGGGTGCATAAATATTTACAATTGTTATATCTTCTTCTTGGATTGATCCCTTGATCATTATGTAGTGTCCTTCTTTGTCTCTTGTAATAGTCTTTATTTTAAAGTCTATTTTGTCTGACATAAGAATTGCTACTCCCGCTTTCTTTTGATTTCCATTTGCATGGAATATCTTTTTCCATCCCCTCACTTTCAGTCTGTATGTGTCCCTAGGTCTGAAGTGGGTCTCTTGTAGACAGCATATATATGGATCTTGTATCCATTCAGCCAGTCTATGTCTTTTGGTTGGAGCATTTAATCCATTTACATTTAAGGTAATTATCGATATGTATGTTCCTATTACCATTTTCTCAATTGTTTTGGGTTTGTTATTGTAGGTCTTTTCCTTCTCTTGTGTTTCCTGCCTAGAGAAGTTCCTTTAGCATTTGTTTTAAAGCTGGTTTGGTGGTGCTGAATTCTCTTCGCTTTTGCTTGTCTGTAAAGGTTTTAATTTCTCCATTGAATCTGAATGAGATCCTTGCTGGGTCGAGTAATCTTGGTTGTAGGTTTTTCCCTTTCATCACTTTAAATATGTCCTGCCACTCCCTTCTGGCTTGCAGAGTTTCTGCTGAAAGATCAGCTGTTAACCTCATGGGGATTCCCTTGTATGTTATTTGTTACTTTTCCCTTGCTGCTTTTAATATTTTTCTTTGTATTTAATTTTTGATAGTTTGATTAATATGTGTCAACATGTTTCTCCTTGGATTTATCCTGTATGGGACTCTGTATCTCCAGGGCTTGATCGACTATTTCCTTTCCCATATTAGGGAAGTTTTCAACTATAATCTCTTCAAATATTTTCTCAGTCCCTTTCTTTTTCTCTTCTTCTGGGACCCCTATAATTCAAATGTTGGTGTGTTTAATGTTGTCCCATAGGTCTCTGAGACTGTCCTCAATTATTTTCATTCTGTTTTCTTTATTCTGCTCTGCAGTAGTTTATTTCCATTATTTTATCTTCCAGGTCACTTACCACATGGCTGCTGAATCAACTAGCCCTGAAAATGCATGGCACTGGAGCGTGGGGTCCATACCCACCATTGCTGGCAGTCAGAGAGTGCGAGAGAGGGTCAGGAGCGGCAATGCAGTGTCCTAAGGCGTTTTTATATTTCTTAAGACTTTACTGTTGTCATTTTCTATATTTTATTGAACTTGTTATATATTCAGTACTTTTCAATTCATTGCAGTCATTATTTCTTCTATTGCTCAAACTGTCCAGTTTAGAAGGAGCCAGTTGGAACGCTTTCACATTGGCTTCTGTCTTTTTTCTTTTATTATTGAAATTTTCAAATAGATTTAAAGTAGAAAATAGTAAAACACACACACACACACAAAAACCGTGCATGGCTCTATTCCTAAGCTTCAACAATTAATACCATTTTGCCAATTTTGTTTGCTCTTTTCTCCTCACCCACTTTTTTCACTGGGGCATATTAAAGCAATCCCAGCCATCCTGTCATTGCACAGATAAATACCTCATTCTGTATCCCTAACTCATAGGTACATTATATAAGGAACCACAGGGCCATTATATTTACTTAATAAGATTAACAGTAATTCTTTATATTATCTAATACTCAGTCCATATTCAAATTTCCATGATTGTCTTTAAAATGTCTATTTACAGTAGCTTTGTTAAATCTATATCCAAAGGTCATTTATTGCTACTGGATGTTTTTCTCCTGAGTCTCCTTTCCTGTAAATCCACTATACACCCCTACCCCCCAATTTTAAAGACCATTGATTTATTGGAGAAACTAAATCATTTGTCTGATTGACAAATGGATTTAGATGATTGCTTCTTTTTTTAAATAATTTTTTAAAAATATCTTTTATTTTATTATTTATTTATTTTGGCTGTGTTGGGTTTTCGTTGCTGTGGGCGGGCTTTCTCTAGTTGCGGCGAGCGGGGGCTGCTCTTCATTGTGGTGCATGGGCTTCTCATTGCGGTGGCTTCTCTAGTTGCAGAGCACGGGCTCTAGGCACGTGGGCTTCAGTAGTTGTGGCACGCAGGCTCAGTAGTTGTGGCTTGCGGGCTCTAGAGCGCAGGCTCAGTAGTTGTGGCGCACGGGCTTAGCTGCTCCGCGGCATGTAAGATCTTCCTGGACCAGGGCTCGAGCCCGCGTCCCCTGCATTGGCAGGCGGACTCTCAACCACTGCGCCACCAGGGAAGTCCTGATGATTGCTTCTTTAAGGTGGTTTTTATTGTGTTTTCCCCTCCCCATGTTTCCTGTTCACTGGCATTTAGAGCTAGAGGCTTGAGTAGATTCAGTTTAATTATTTTTTAAGGGAAAGAATCATTTCATGCAGTGTTATGCACTTTCTTTTGCATTTCATCATGTGTGATTTTATCTTTTTAACTGATGCTGGGATTGATTTGTGTTTGCTGGTGATCTCAGCCTGATCCCTCCATTGTAGCATTTCCTACCAGCCTTTCTCCTGTTGATTTTAGCAGCCACTGAAGATAATTGTCTAAATTCATTATTTCAGTAGTGGTTGGAAAGTAGTGGTCTAATTCTAGCAATCAGTCTGCATTCATTAGCTGGGATTATTTTATAAAGGAGACCTTTTCCTTCCAGCTACTATTTTCATCCTGAAATACGTTTCATGAAAAGAAAGTCAGGATTTACAAACAGAAATAGACTCACAGACATAGAAAACAAACTTATGGTTACCAAAGGGGATAGCAGGGTTGGGGGGAGGGAGAGATAAATTAGGAGTTTGGGATTAATGTATGCATACTACTATATATAAAATAGGTAAACAACAAGGACCTACTGTGTAGCACAGGGAACCATACTCAATATCTTATAATAACCTATAATGGAAAAGAATCTGAAAAATTATGTATATAATATATATATATACACATACACATGTGTGTGTAAATGAATCGCTTTGCCATACTCTTGAAACTAACACAGTATTGTAAATTAACTATAATTCAGTTAAAAAAAAGAGTTAATGTTAAAAAACAAAAGGATACTTTTTTATCATTTATTAATTTTCAGAGAATTGGTTTCCTAGAGACCTTCATTGTTTAATATCATTAGGAATTCATGGATTTTTATGTATTTAATGTGTATCCATTGTGATTAAAAAATGTTTTTTACTGTAGTTGGTTTACAATATTGTGTTAGTTTCATGTACAGCAAAGTGGCTCAGTTACATTTTTTTTCAGATTATTTTCCATTATAGGTTATTACAAGATATTGAATATAGTTCCCTGTGCTATACAGTAAATCCTTGTTACTTATCTATTTTATATATAGTAGTGTGTATCTATTAGTCCCATACTCCTAATTTATCCCTCTTCCCCCCCTCCTTCCCCCTGTGGTAATTATAAGTTTGTTTTCTATGTCTGTGAGTCTGTTTCTGGGTTTGTTTTTTTAAAATTTATTTATTTTTGGCTGCATTGGATCTTTGTTGCTGAGTGCAGGCTTTCTCTACTTGCGGCGAGCGGGGGCTACTCTTTGTTGCAGTGTGCGGGCTTCTCATTGCGGTGGCTTCTCTTGTTGTGGAGCACGGGCTCTAGGCGAGCGGGCTTCAGTAGTTGTGGCTCGCGGGCTCTAGAGCACAGGCTCAGTAGTCAGAAACAGGGAAGCCATGTTTCTGTTTTGTAAATAGATTCATTTGTATTATTTTTTAGATTCCACCTACAAGTGATATCATATGATATTTGTCTTTCTCTGTCTGACTTACTTCACTTAGTATGATATTCTCTAGGTCCATCCATGTTGCTGTTGCAGTATTTCATTTTCTGAGCCTGAGTAGTATTCCACTGTACATAAATACCACATCTCTTAAGCCAGTAGTCTGTTGATGGACACTTGGGTTGCCTCCATGTCTTGGCTATTGTAAATAGTGCTGATATAAGCATTGGGGTGCATATATTTTTTTGAATTAGAGTTTTCATCTTTTCCAGATATATGCCCAGGAGTGGGATTGCTGGATCATAAGGTAGTTCTATTTTTAGTTTTTTAAGGAACCTCTGTACTGTTTTCCATAGTGGCACCAATTTACGCTCCCACCAACTGTATAGGAGGGTTCCCTTTTCTCCACACCCTCTCCAGTATTGATTATTTGTAGCATTGTGATTTTTTTTGCTGCTCAAATTGTGCCATTTTATTTATTTATTTAAAACATTTTTTAAATTTTAATTAATTAATTAGGCTGTTTTGGGTCTTCGTTGCTGCACTCGGGCTTTCTCTAGTTGTGGCTAGTCGGGGGCTACTCTTCGTTGCGGTGCATGGGCTTCTTATTGCACTGGCTTCTCTTGTTATGGAGCACAGGCTCTAGGCACGTGGGTATCAGTAGTTGTGGCATGTGGGCTCAGCAGTTGTGGCTCACGGACTCTAGAGAGCAGGCTCAGTAGTCATGGCGCACGGGCTCAGTTGCTCCGTGGCATGTGGGATCTTCCCGGACCAGGGCTCGAACCCGTGTTCCCTGCATTGGCAGGTGGATTCTTAACCACCGTGCCACCAGGGAAGTCCTTTTTATATATTTTTTAATTAATCTTTTTTGGAGTATAGTTGCTTTACAATGTTGTGTTAGTTTCTACTGTACAGCAAAGTGAATCAGCTGTATGTACACATATATCCCCTCTCTTTTGGATTTCCTTCCCATTTAGGTCACCACAGAGTGTTGAGTAGAGTTCCCTGAGCTATACAGTAGGTTCTCATTAGTTACCTACTTTATACATAGTATCAGTAGTGTATATATGTCAATCCCAATCTCCCAGTTCATCCCACCCTCTTGGTGTCCATACATTTGTTCTCTACATCTGTGTCTCTATTTCTGCTTTGCAAATAAGATCATCTATACCATTTTTCTCAATTCCACATATATGTGTTAATATAGGATATTTGTTTTTCTCCTTCAGACTTACTTCACTCTGTATGACAATCTCTAGGTCCATCCACATCTCTACAAATGACCCAATTTGCTCCTTTTTATGGCTGAGTAGTATTCCGCTGTATATATGTACCACATCTTCTTTATCCATTCCTCTGTTGATGGACATTTAGGTTGCTTCCATATCCTGGCTATTGTAAATAGTGCTGCAATGAACATTGGGGTGCATGTATTTTTTAAATTATGGAAGTTCTCTGGGTATATGCCCAGTAGTGGGATTGCTGGGTCATATGTTAGTTCTATTTTTTAGTTTTTTAAGGAACCTCCAGACTGTTCTCTATAGAGTCCGTATCAATTTACATTCCCACCAACAGGGCAAGAGGGTTTCCTTTTCTCCACACCCTCTCCAGCATTTATTGTTTGTAGATTTTTTTTATGATGGCCATTTTGACTTGTGTGAGATGATACTTCATTGTAGTTTTGATTTGCATTTCTCTAGTACTTAGTGATGTTGAGCACCTTTTCATGTGTTTGGTTTTTTTTCTAAATTTTATTTATGGCTGTGTTGGGTCTTTGTTTCTGTGCGAGGGCTTTCTCTAGTTGCGGCAAGTGGGGGCCACTCTTCATCGCAGTGCGTGGGCCTCTATCGCAGCCTCTCTTGCTGCGGAGCACAGGCTCCAGATGCGCAGGCTCAGCAGCTGTGGCTTACGGGCCTAGCTGCTCCGCGGCATGTGGGATCTTCCCAGACCAGGGCTCGAACCCGTGTCCCCTGCATTGGCAGGCAGATTCTCAACCACTGCGCCACCAGGGAAGCCCTTCATGTGTTTTTTGACCATCTGTATGTCTTCTTTGGAGAAATGTCTGTTTAGGTCTTCTGCCCATTTTTTGATTGGGTTGTTTGTTTGTTTTTTTTTGGTATTTAGCTGCAGGAGCTGTTTTGTATATTTTGGAGATTAATCCTTTGTACGTTGCTTTGTTTGTGAATATTTTCTCCCATTCTGAAGGTTGTCCTTTTGTCCTATTTATGGTTTCCTTTGCTGGGCAAAAGCTTTTAAGTTTGATTAGGTCCCATTTGTTTATTTTTGTTTTTATTTTCATCACTCTAGGCGGTGGGTCAAAAAAGACCTTGCTGCATTTTACATCAAGCAGTGTTCTGCCTATGTTTTCCTCTAAGAGTTTTACAGTGTCTGGCCTTACATTCAGGTCTTTAATCCATTTTGAGTTTATTTTTGTGTAAGGTGTTAGGGAGTTTTCTAATTTCATTGTCTTGCATGTAGCTGTCCAGTTTTCCCAGCACCACTTATCGAAGAGGCTGTCTTTTCTCCATTGTGTATTCTTACCTCCTTTGTCATAGATTAGGTGACCATAGGTGTGTGGGTTTATCTCTGGGCTTTCTATCCTGTTTCATTGATCTATATTTCTGTTTTTGTGCCAATACCATACTGTCTTGATTACTGTAGCTTTGTAGTATAGTCTGAAGTCAGCGAGCCTGACTCTATTTTTCTTTCTCAAAATTGCTCTATTTTTCTTTCTCAAAATTTTTCTTTCTCAAAATTGCTTTGGCTATTCAGGGTTTTTTGTGTTTCCATACAAATTGTAAAATTTTCTGTTCTAGTTCTTTGAAAAATTCCATTGGTAGTTTGATAGAGATTGCATTGAATGTGTAGATTACTATGGGTATGATAGTCATTCTCTCAATATATATTTTTTAACATCTTTATTGGAGTATAATTGCTTTACAATGGTCTGTTAGTTTCTGCTTTATAACAAAGTGAATCAGCTATACATATACCTATATCCCCATATCTCCTCCCTCTTGCGTCTCCCTCCCTCCCACCCTCCCTATCCCACTCCTCTAGGTGGTCACAAAACACTGAGCTGATCTCCCTGTGCTATGTGGCTGCTTCCCACTAGCTATCTATTTTACATTCGGTAGTGTATATATGTCCATGCCACTCTCTTACTTCGTTCCAGCTTACCCTTCCCCCTCCCCGTGTCCTCAAGTCCATTCTCTACATCTGCATGTTTATTCCTGTCCTGCCCTTAGGTTCATCAGAACCATTTTCTTTTTTAGCTTCCATGTATATGTGTTAGCGTACAGTATTTGTTTTTCTCTTTCTGACTTCAGTCTGTATGTATATGTACCACGTTTTCTTTATCCATTCCTTCGTCGATGGGCATTTAGGTTGCTTCCATGTCCTGGCTACTGTAAATACCACTTATCTTTTATTTTTAGTTTTTTCTTTCATAAGTCCATTTTATTTTTTAATGGCATTCGCCCCTGAAATGTTCAGTGTATGGCCCCCAACCCAGTGATGTTTGCTAAAAGGTGGCACCATTTGGTGGTGACCGGGTGTATTTGGGGAATCCAAAATGTAGCACCACCCATCTAGGAGTCCTTGGATAGCATGTCCCCTCCTGACGTACAGACAGGGGTGGCAGTGCCATGCCCTAAAAACACACCTACTGCAGTTGGTGCCCGGCCAACCTCATGCGACAGGAGGGAAGGGGCCTGGAGGGTCTATTGTCAAGATGGGCCAGGTCCAGTGCCCTGAAGCTCTCCTTGCCACCCAACTGTGTAACTGGCAGTCTCAGCACATTGGCCAGGCTTCTTTGGCTTTGTGTGCTGAAATCACCAGGTCTTGCTCTGGGGCCCAGTCCTGAACTATAGCAGAGTTACTGTACCCTGTGCAGCACTGTGTCCAGGCACCCATGGTCCTTACCTGGGCAGTGTGGGGCTAACCAGCTTGTTGATCCATTGCTGCAAATCCCGAAAGGGTCCCATTTCATGGACATCCACCACATGGGTCACAAACAGGGCTGTGGGTCTTGCGCGATCTGCTGCCATAATGTTTGTTCCCATGGAGGCTGGTCATCCAGTGGCCTTGATACCAGGCTACTGTCCATGAGTCCAGGGCAAGCTCCACAGCCTGCAGCTCTGTCCATTGAGCGCAGTTCCCCTCTCCATGCACAGGTTTTCTTTTAACTTTTAATTTTGAAATAATAATAAATTCACATGAACTTGCAAAAAAAGTACAAAGGGGTTCCTGCACAAAAAAAAAGTACAAAGGGATTGCATGTATCTTTTACCCAGCTTTCCCATAACTATAGTACAATATCAAAATGAGGAAATTGACATTGGTACAATCCACTGACTTATTCATATTTCACAAGCTTTACATGCCGTGTGTGTGTGTGTGTGTGTGTGTAGTGCTGTGCAGTTCTATCATATGTGTAGATTCATGTAACCACTACACAGACACAGAACAGTTCCATCAGCACAAAGAGCCCTGTTCTGTGCCTTTATAGTCCCCCACCCCCCTCCCTGTCCCCTTGGCAACCACTAATCTTTTCTCCATTTCTATAATTGTGTTATTGCAAGAATGTTACATAAATAGAACCAAACAATATTAAACCTGTTGAGATTGGCTTTTTTTCACTCATTACGGTTCCTTTGAGAGCTAACTAAGTTGTTTCGTGTGTCAATAGTTTATTCCTTTTATTTATTTATTTATTTTATAATATTTATTTATTTATTTATTTAGGTTGCACCAGGTCTTAGTTGCAGCATGCGGGATCTTTAGTTGCAGCATGCAGGATCTTTAGTGGTGGCATTTGGACTTCTTAGCTGTGGCATGTGGACTTCTCAGTTGTGGAATGAGGACTTCTCAGTTGCGGCATGAGGACTTCTCAGTTGCGGCATGTGAACACTTAGTTGCAGTATGCACACAGGATCTAGTTCCCAGACCAGGGATGGAACTGGGCCCCCAGCATTGGGAGCATGTAGTCTTACCCACTGGACCACCAAGGAAGTCCCAGTTTATTCCTTTTAATTGCTAAGTATATTCCATCATATGGATGTTACTACCATTTGTTTAACCATTCATTCACTGAAGGATATCTTGGATAATTCCAGTTTTAGGTATTACGAATAAAGCTGTTAAGACCGTTTCATATACAGGTTTTGGAGTGAACATAAGTTTTCATTTCTCTGGGATAAATGCCCAGGAATGCAATGCTGGGTCATATAGTAGTTGCAGGTTTAGTTTTATTTTTTTAATTTTTAAAAATAAATTTATTTATTTATCCTTGGCTGCATTGGGTCCTCACTGCTGTGCTCGGGCTTTCTCTAGTTGCAGCGAGCGGGGGCTACTCTTCATTGTGGTGCGTGGGCTTCTCATTGTGGTGGCTTCTCTTGTTGTGGAGCATGGGTTCTAGGCATGTGGGCTTCAGTAGTTGTGACATGCAGGCTCAGTGGTTGTGGCTCTTGGGCTCTAGAGCGCAGGCTCAGTAGTTGTGGCGCATAGGCTTAGTTGCTCCGTGGCATGTGGGATCTTCCCGGCCCAGGGATCGAACCCATGTCCCCTGCATTGGTAGGTGGATTCTAAACCACTGCACCACCAGGGAAGCCCGCATGTTTAGTTTTATAAGAAACTGCCAAACTCAAATTATTTTCCAAAGTAGCTGTACCATTTGAAATTCTCTCCAGCAATGTGTAGGTGATCTCTGCATCCTCTCCAGTGTTTAGTGTTGTAACTATTTTTTATTTTAGCCATTTTGATAGTTGCGTAGGTGTATCTCACTGTGGTTTTCATTTGCATTTCCCTGATGGTTAATGATGTCCAACATCATTATTTGCCATCTGTATATCCTCTTTGGTAAAATGTCTCTTCATGTCTTCTGCCCATTTTCTAATTGGATTTTTTTGGTTTTCACTGTTGAGTTTTGAGTGTTCTTTACATATTTTAGATACAAGTCCTTTGTCAGATATACATCTTGCAATTATTTTCTCCCAGTATGTAGCTTGTGTTTTCATTCTCTTAACAGAGTCCCTCCCAAGGCGAAAATTTTTAATTTTGATGAAACCCAATTAGTCACATTTCCCTTTTATGGATTGCTTTTGGCATCATGTATAAGAACTCTTTGTCTAGCCTGATGTCCTGAAGATTTTCTCCTATGTTTTCTTTTAAAAGTTTTAAAGTTTTATGTTTTACATTTAAGTCCGTGATCCATTTCGAGTTAATTTTGTGTAAGGTGTGAGGTTCCAGGTTTTTTCCCATTGATATCCACTTGCTCCAGCGCCATTTGTTGACCAGGCTGTCCTTCTCCTGCTGAATTGCTTTCACTTCCTTGACAAAAGTCAGTTGGGCGTATTTGTGTGGGTCTCTGTCTGGACTCTCCATTCTGTTCCATTGATCTATTTGCCTCTGCCAGTGACACACTCTCTTGATCCCCGTAGCTCTATAGTAAGCCTTAATATCAGGTGGAGTGGTTCCTCCTGCTTTTTTTCTTTTTCCAAAATTGTTTTAGCTATTTTAGCCTTTGCTTTTCCATATAAATTTTAGAAAAAGCTTATCTATATCGATGACATTTTCATAGTAATTGCATTAACCTATAGATCCGTTTGGGGGGAATTGACATTTCTTACCACGTTGAGTCTTCCAATCCATAACACGATGTATCTTTCCAGTTATTTAGAGCTCCTCTGATTTCCGTCATCAGTATTTTGTAATTTTTAGCGTACAGACCCTGTACATGTTTTGTTAACTATATACCTAAGTATTTAATTCTTTTGGGAGCAATTGTATATGGTATTGTGTTTTTACCTTTGATTACAATTAGTATATGGAAATGCCATTTGTGTGTTCATGTGTGTGTTTTCCAATAAAACTTTATTTACAAAAAGATGGGACTTCCCTGGCAGTCCAGTGGTTAAGACTCTGTGCTTCCATTGCAGGGGGCACGGGTTCGATCCCTGGTTGGGGAACTAAGATCCCATATGCCATGCAGCATGGCAAAAAAAACCAAACAATTTTATTTACAAAAAGAGACAGTGGCCCGTATTTGGTCATGGGCCACAGTTTGCCAGCCCTTACTCTAAGATATATTCAGAGTTTCTTCTCAAAGGCAGATTTCCATTGTTAGTAAATTAACAAAAAGAGACAATTGTCTTTTACATTTAAAAAACTTTCTAATGTATAAATCTCATTAGTTATATTACTATGTGCCTGTGGCTTACAGGCACATAGGCTAATGCATATCTCCGTGGTTAAGCCGTATACATTTTGAATCCCTTTTATACTGAAAATAATCTCTTTGATTTATTTTTCCCTGGATGAAATATTTAGACAGATCATGCATGGCCAGAAATGTAAGTAGCTTCTCTGTCTTTGTTACTGTGATGTTGTGATTTGTAATAAGAAATATACATTTGGTCTTTACCCCCCAGTTTCTGGCACAGAGCTCCCCAAACCCTTGTAATTTCTTTGTTTGTTTTTGAAGTTTTTTAAAAAAATTAATTAATTCATTTTTGGCTGCATTGGGTCTTCGTTGCTGCACGCGGGCTTCCTCTAGTTGTGGCGAGCGGGGGCTACTCTTCATTGTGGTGTGTGGGCTTCTCATTTCTGTGGCTTCTCTTGTTGTGGAGCACGGGCTCTAGGCGTGAGGGCTTCAGTAGTTGTGGTGCGCAGGATCAGTAGTTGTGGCTCGCAGGCTCCAGAGCGCAGGCTCAGTAGTTGTGGCGCATGGGCTTAGTTGCTCTGCGGCATGTGGGATCTTCCTGGACCAGGGCTTGAACCCGTGTCCCCTGCATTGGCAGGCGGATTCTTAACCACTGCGCCGCCAGGGAAGTCCCCTTGTAGTTTCTTAAGTGATAAGAGCCCAGGAGAATCTTTTCTTCTAATATTTGGTCTTTCACCCTGGTTCCTGACACGGAGCTCCTAAATCCTTTGGAATTTCTAATGAGGTGGCTCTGGGTGGGCTCCTGGATGGTCACCAGAAAGACCAAACCATGATTAGAAGCTTGGCATTTTCAGCCCCAACCCCCATCCTCCAGAGAGGGGAGAGGGCTGGAAATGGAGTTAATGATCAATCATGCCTACGTGAGGAAGCCTCCATAAAATCCCAATAGCATGGAGTTCTGGGAGCTTCCAGGTGGGCGAACCATCCACATACCAGGAGGGTGATGCACCCCAACTCCATGGGGATGAAACTCCTGTGCTCAGGACCCTCCCAGACCTCGCCCTGTGTGTCTCTTCATCTGGCTGTTCATCTGTATCCTTTATCATATCGTTTAATAAACTGATAAACGTGAGTGTTTCCCTGAGTTCTGTGAGCCTCTTTAGTGAATCCAAGGGGGAAGAGGTCGTGGGAATCTCCCATGTGTAGCTGAGTCAGACAGAAGTGGTGGGTAACCTGGGGACCTACTACTTTCGATTGGCATCTGAAGTTGTGAGGGCAGTCTCATGGGACTGAGCCCTTAACCCATGGGATCTGATGTGATCTCCAGGTAGATGTGTGTGTCAGAATTAAGTCGTAAGACACCCAGCTGGTGTCACAGAGAATTGCTTGGTGGGGGAAAAACCTCCACACATTTGGTGACCAGAATTATCAGAAGTGGGAATTCCCTGGCGGTCCAGTGGTTAGGACTCTGCGCTTTCACTAACAAGGGCCCGGGTTTAATCTCTGGTCGGGGAGCTAAGATCCTGCAAGCCACACAGACAAAAAAAAAAAAAAAAGAAAGTTATCAGAAGTGGTGTTCTGTATGAAAGTAAAGGAGAAAGGTAGGAGGAGAACTTAGATTTTCCTTAACACAGGTACACATAGCAAGTTTATCAGTCCCGACATTCACCTTCTTGCTCTCTCATTAGGCCACCTCTCGCCTGATCCTTTGGGAGAAAAGGGTTTCCTGGGTCTTTTCTTGTCTGCACTACTTAGTGTTTTGGGGTTGCTGGTTTCTCCATCACCTTGTCTTGGATCTATTATGCAAAAGAAAAGCCAGGGAACTCACCACCATGTCATTCCTTGAGTCTCGAGACACTAGCCAGTCTGCTGTCTTTTCTCCACCTTTCAGAGTCTTCCAGAGTCTTGTTTATATACAATATCCAGGTTTTTAGCTGTACTTAGTGGTAGAAATAGGGAGAAGCATGTCCACTCCATCATCTCCAGGAACCAGAAATCTGGTTGTTAGAGTTTGTCAAATCCTGTTTTGGGTTTTTTTTTTTTCCCATCAATTGATATGATCATATAATTTTTCTTGATATGGTGGCTGACATTGGTTGATTTTTGAACATTGAACCAGCCTTTCATACCTGGAATAAATCTCACTTGGTTGTGGTGTATAATTCTTTTTTTAAAAAAATAAATTTATTTATTTTATTTTTGGCTGCATTGGGTCTTCGTTGCTACGCACGGGCTTTTCTCTAGTTGAGGTGAGCGGGGGCTACTGTTCGTTGCGGTGTGCAGGCTTCTCATTGCGGTGGCTTCTCTGGTTGCGGAGCACGGGCTGTAGGCGCACGGGCTTCAGTAGTTGTGGCACGCGGGCTCAGTAGTTGTGGCTCACGGGCTCTAGAGAGCAGGCTCGGTAGTTGTGGCACACGGGCTTAGTTGCTCTGCAGCATGTGGGATCTTCCTGGACCAGGGCTTGAACCTGTGTCCCCTGCATTGGCAGGTGGATTCTTAACCACTTTGCCACCAGGGAAGCCCCAACTGTGGTGTATAATTCTCTATAAACATTGCAATATTTGATTTGCTAATGTTTTGTTGAATTTCTGTGGATAAGTTCAAGAGAGGTAGCAATCTGTATTTTTCTTTTCCTTGTTGTCCTTTTTTTCTGGTTTTGATAGCAAGGTAAAACTGGCCTCATAAAATGAGGTGGGAAGTGTTCTCTTATCTGGAAGAGATTTTATAAAATTGGCTCTAATTTCTCTTTAAAACATTTGGTAGAATTCTTCAGGGAAAACATCTGGGCCTGGAGATTTCCATTTTGAGGGCTAAAAATAACAAATTCAATCTCTTTGATGGTTATAGAACTATTTAGATGAGTTGGGTAGTTTGTGGTTTTGGAGTATTCAGTGCATTTCTTCTAAGTTGTTGAGATTATGAGCCTACAGTTGTTCATAGTATTATTATCTTATAATCCTTTTAACAGTTACAGGATCTGTAGAGATAATTCCGTCTTATTCCCAATATTGGTGATTTGTATCATCTCTCTTTTTGTCTTTCTAGAGGTTTTTCAATTTTATCAATCTTTTCAAAGATCTATCTTTTTATTTCATTGATTTTATCATTTTTCTGTTTTCAATTTTATTGATTTTTGCTCTTATTTTTATTATTTCCTTCCTTCTGCTTGCTTTGGATCTATCTTTGCTCTTCTTTTTCTAGTTTCTTGGGGTAGGAACTTTGATTATTGATTTGAGAACTTTCCTCTTTTCTAATGTAAGCATCTAGCGCTGTGACTATCTCTCTCAGCACTGCTTTAGTGCGCTGCACATATTTTGATGTTGTATTTTCTCTTTTCTTTCAGTTCTATGTATTTGTAAAAATTTCCTTTTGACTTCCATTTTGACCCATAGATGATTGAGAAGCATGTTTTTAAATAAGTGTTTTAGAGGTTTTCCTGTTGTCTCTTTTTATTGATTTCTAGTTTGATTCCATATGGTCAAGACCATATGATATATGTATATGCTATATGCAACAAATTCTTCTAAATTTGTTGAGATTTGTTTTATGGCTCAGGTAATGGTCCATCTTGGTAAATATGTTCCATGGGCACTTGAAAAGAATGTATATTCTGTTATTGTTGGGTTGAATGTTTTATAAGTATCAATTAGATTCTGTTGATCAGTGGTGGTGTTCAGTTCTTCTTTATCATTGCTGAATTTCTCTCCACTAGTTCTATTAATTGCTGAAGTCCTCAATTATAATTGTGGATTTATCTATTTCTCCTTTCAGCCCCATCAGTTTTTGCTTCATGTATCCTGAAGCTATTTTCTTTAGTGCAGACACATTTAGGATTGCTATGTCTTCTTGGTGGACTGATTCTTTTATCATTATGCAAAGTTTCTCTTTGTCTCTAAGTTTATTTGCTCTCAAGTCTACTTTTTAAAAAATGTATGTTTGCATTGCTTATCTTTTTCCTTTCTTTCTTTCTTTTTTTCTTTTTTTTTTCTTTTGGCTACGCTGCATGGCAGGCGGATCTTAGTTCCCTGACCAGGGATCGAACCTGTGCCCCCTGCTGTGGAAGTGCAGAGTCTTAACCACTGGACCACCAGGGAAGTCCCTGAAGTGAATTTCTTCTAGACAGCATATAGTTGGGTTGTGTTTTCTATTCACTCTGCCAATCTCTGGTATATTTGGACCATTTAAACTTAAAGTAATTAATGAGATATGTTTGGGTTTATGTCTCCCATTTTATTATTGGTTTTCTATTTGTTCCCTCTGATTCTTATTCTTCTGTTTCTTTCTTCTTGCCTTCCTTTGGGTACATAAGCATTTTTTAGAATTCCATTTTTATTTATTTACATTATTTTTGAGTATGTCTCTTGTGTGGTTTTCTTAGTGGTTGCTCTAGGTATTACAATGTGCAGGTGTAACTTATCACAGTCTACTGATAGCAATGTTTTACCACTTTGATTGAAGTGGAGAAAACTTATTTCACTTTAGGTCCCTTTATCCTTCTGACTTTTAAAACATAATTGTCCTAAGTGTTTCCTCTATATACACTGAGCTCCATATCAGATGTTGTTATTATTTTTGCTTAAATCATCAAATATGGTTTAAAAAGCTCATGAGGAGAAAGACATTCACTCCATGTTAACCCATTCTGTGGTTCTTTTTTTGCTTCATGAAGCCTTTGTCTGTTATTATTTTATTTTTGTTTGGAGAACTTCCTTTAGCCCTTCTTGAAGGGTAGATCTACTAGCAACAAATTGTTTTACTTTTCTTTCATCTGAGAATGTCTTTATTTCCTTTTCATTTCTGAAGGATAATTTTGCCCAATATAGAATTCTCAATTGACAGCTTTTTTTCTTTCAGTACTTGAAAAATGTGCCATGTCCTTTAGTCTCTGATTTCAGATGAGAAATTCACTGTTACTCTAATCAGTGTTCTCCTATACATAATGTGTCATTTTCCTCTAGTTGATTTCAAGTTTTTTTCTTTGTTTTCAGTTTTCAAAAGCTTAATTATGATGTATTGGCATGGCTTTCTTTTGGTTTCTCCTACTGTGGTTTTCTCAGCTTCTTAAATCTGTAGGTTTGTGTCTCTTGCCAAATTTGGGAAGGTTTCAACCATTATTTCTTCAAATACTTTTTCATCACTACTCTCTTTCTCCTCTACTTCTGGCAGTCTAATTATCTGAACCTTAGATCTTTGTTATTGCCATATAGGCCCCTGAGACTCTATTCACCTTTTTTTTCTTCAGTGTATTTTCTCTCTGTTGTTCAGATTGGGTAATTTCTATTGTTTATCTTCAAGGTCACTTCTCCTCTGTCAAATTCATCCTGCCATTGATCTTTTCTGCCTGAGTTTTAAATTTTGCTTATATTTTTCAGTTCTATCTTTCCATTTGGTTCTTATTTTATATCTTATATTTGGTGAGAATTTCTATTTCTTCATTTGTTTCAAGTTTATTTGTAATTCCTTGTTAAATCATTTTTATAATAACTACTTTAAAATCCTTCTCAGATAGTTCCAATATCTGATTAATCTTGGTATTGGCTTCTATTGATTGTCTTTTCATTCACATTGTGATTTTTCTGGCTTTTGGTATGACCCCTGATTTTTTATTGTATCCCGCACATTTTGTCTATCATGTCAGGAGACTCAGGATCCTATTTAAATCTTCTGTTTTAGCAGTCATTCTGTCTAGGTTTATCATATAGGTCCTGACCTTTTGGGGCTGTGGTTCCAATGATAATTTAGTTTTCAGAGACCTTGCAATGTCACTCTGGTCTGCTTTGTTTGCCTGGTACCACTGGAGCACCACATCAGTCTTTGTTGGTGCCAGGGGTGGATGTTGATTTCCTGGTTCTGTCTGGTGCCCATGGGTGTGGGATGGAAAATGTGGGACTGGGAGGTGGGAGCACTTTTTTTGGTTTCCTAGTGCCTCCTGCCACATCTGTGCTGGTGCTACCCTCAGGGATTCAGGGCCCTTTCCTTGGTCTGCATGCTCCATGCTAAGTTTCAAATGGTTGTTTTGTTTTGTTTTGTTTTGGTGGTTGCATTGCTGCAAGTGTCCCAGCATGCCCTATCAGACTCTAATTTAGCTGATCTGTCCATGAATCAGGTCCAGTTATCAGGAATCTTGATGTGTCAAGAGAAGTGACATGTGCAAAGCCACAGGAGGGGTGGGGTGGTGGTGGTGGTGGTGGGGACTGTGGCCTAGTGGCAACTTCTTTTTCCTACAGGCTCCAGTCTGCATAATTGTCAGTCACTGACACTTGTAGTTCAAAAGCCTCATTAGGTCTGACTGGCCTAAGTGGGATGGCAGTCTGTTGAATTTTTTTAAAAGCACTTCCATCTCTATTAGGTTTTTGTTTAATACAATGATCAGCCACCCCTCCCCCATCTTGTGTTATTTTAGTGACACCATATGGCTGTGGAAGCCAGGTGGGCTCCTGGTTGTGTCTTATTCTACTGCTACTGTTTTAGTTGTGGCCATTTCTCCACTGGAAACATTCCATAAAATCAAGAGAAGTATTACGCCTACTTAAAACATCTGTTATTCCAGTACTTTTAGCAGCATCCATTAGAACCATTTGGGTGTATGTCCATCAAGTAAAACATAACACAGTTTGACCAGATATCAACTGTGATGAGGCACCACTGATAACCAGAAAGTGTGTCACAGATCTGATGTTAATCTATTAGGAGAGGGTGAGGCCAATGCCCAGTATAATGGGGGCTCTTTAATCACAAGACTTTGCCAGAAGTTATAAGTTTGGCAAGCAGTCCCCTATTTTGTAAGACACTTCTAAACTTGGTTTCCAGAGGGACTGAGTGTTGTAAATCCACCCACATAAGTCCAAGAAACTTTACTTGGCAAGCAGCACTCTGGATGTTGTTGGAGTTGATCGGCTACCCCTGCTGGTAAAGATGAGATGACACCATAGTCAGGGCTGCTGACACTAAGGCTTTTGACTTGCTGACCAACAGGACATCATCTATATAGTGAAAGCTTTGGACCTCATAAGGTAGAGGTAGTTGCACTAAATCATGACTCATCCACTGGTGACAAATTGTAGGGGGAGGGCAGAGTTTGTCCCATGAGTGCTTTTTACATGTGGCAGTGCCCTGAAAAGAGAAAAAGCATGAACTGCCAGATCCCAGGGGGTTTCCTCATAACCCCTAACTTGGCCTACATTGCCCTTATGTCTTTTCTCCAAAGAGGCATCATGACTTTACCTGCCCCACGTTGGGTGTCAATTTGTCAAGTGGTCAAGCAGTCCCTAAGTGGCAGTGAAGTTGGCTTGTCATATTTCCATAGATTCAGCTGCTAAGGAGACAATGAACCATAAGGATTTATTATTTACATAGACAGTAAAAGCAAGGTCGGTACTGTGTGACACTGAACCAGAGGGGCCAGGTGACAGAAAGCATGCATGGTGGGTCACTCTGTCATTGAGAACCCTTCTCTAACCTACACACAAGCAGTTGTATGACTTACACAGAAGCCTGCAGCTGTACCCTAAGGGGAGGCAGCAAAGCAGAAAATCCCATGCCTTACCCAATCCGGGGGGGACAGATGAGAAATGGCTTTGTGGGAACCTTTGGCAAGATAGCAAGGCTTCTGGAAGATAGGGAGGCAGATGAGGAACATCCTGTAACAGCCCCTCACAAGACTGCCCCGTTCCAGGGGAACATCACAGGGCATTCTTCCAGAACTCGGGTGACTGCAATCAGACCTTGACTACATGACCTATGTGGAGAAAAGCAAGGTGGCCAGGACACCATGTTCGAGCCATTTGCCTACAATTTATACATGAACATTCAGGCCTTGTAGCTTAGAAGCTTACTAGCATTTTATAGGAAATGCCTAGTGAATAGAGAATTTTAAGCAGTACCCATACCTATAAGGTTGTCTCATTCAATCTTGGTTAATATGGTTCAAATAGAAAGTATTTTGTTAAAAATATCAGAACAGGGAATTCCCTGGTGGTCCAGTGGTTAGGACTCCATGCCTCCACTGCAGGGGGCCTGGGTTCGATCCCTGGTCAGAGAACTAAGATCCCACATGCCACCAAATATACCAAAACAAAACAAAATGTGACCAAAACCAAAACAAACACACACACACACACACACACACACACACACACGAAACAAAACAAGCAAAAAGATTTAAAAAATTAGAACATGAAAATGAATGTTTTCTTATTATTCATGTGCCATTGTTACAACTTTGGAATTCCCCTAATAAAAATGTAGAAGCAAATAGGTAAAATCAGATAAAAGCTAAATAAGGATTTTAGTATTATGATAAGAGGATAAATGTAAGGCAAAGTATTTATGCTTTTGGATAGAATAATCTTATACATTTAAATTTAAAGGTCCTTTGTATTCTGACATTTATCTTGTACAGTTTCTGTGTATTCATAGTCACTTTTTGTAAACCCTTGAGTGGTGTAAATAAAACAGCTTTCTGTTGCCAGAGACTTATATTTAAATCAATATTACTATCCAAACATCTAAATTTCTTTTAACACATGGTTACCTGTTTATTTCTTCTATATTCTTCTATGTAGGGTAAATTCAGCTCGTCTCCTCAGGTTTTAAATTAAACTGAATTAAAAAAAAACCTTTGTGGGCTTCTGGTGGTGCAGTGGTTGAGAATCTGCCTGCCAATGCAGGGGACACGGGTTCGAGCCCTGGTCTGGGAAGATCCCACATGCCGCGGAGCAACTGGGCCCGTGAGCCACAACTACTGAGCCTGCGCGTCTGGAGCCTGTGCTCTGCAACAAGAGAGGCCGCGATAGTGAGAGGCCTGCGCACCGCAATGAAGAGTGGCCCCCGCTTGCCGCAACTAGAGAAAGCCCTCGCACAGAAACGAAGACCCAACACAGACAAAAATATTAATTAATTAATTAATTAATTAAAAAAAATGACACCTTGCACTTGAAAGAGTTATGAAAATTATATAAAGAAAATAACATATGCAAACTAGTATATATAGAATGGGTAAACAGCAAGGTCCTCCTGTATAGCACAGGGAACTATATTCAATATCTTGTGATAAACCATAATGGAAAAGAATACAAAAAAGAATGTGTGTGTGTTTATATATACATATATACACATATATACGTTTAACTGAATCACTTTGTAGTACAGCAGAAATTAACACAGTATTGTAAATCAACTATACTTCAATTAAAAAAAAGAGAAAAAAGGGATTTCCCTGGCTGTCCAGTGGTTCCCCTGTGCAGGGGGCACAGGTTCGATCCCTGGTCGGGGAACTAAGATCCCACATGCCACACGGCTTGGCCAAAAAAAAAAAAAGAAAGAAACAATAACAATACTTTAACTTAATAAGTTTAAACTTGGTGTGTAATAATATAGGGGATACAATGTTATATGTCAGACATGTTTCAAAAAAATATAGGAAACAGTGAGAGGCAGATGAGAGTGGGCACTTGTTTAGGGTGTGGCCCAACTCAGAGGCAACAGGCAACACTGCACTCCACCAGCTGTAGGCCCTGGCACCCCACAGCCTCAGCTCTCAGTGTCACTCCAGAGAAGCTGGAACACTCTTAGCATTGAATCCATGAGTTCTTCCTCCTGCTGCCCCAGGAAGATACTTGTTCAAAGCCCTTCCCATAGGTGTCAGCAGGATACAATTTGTGTTTGGAGGACCATCAGATATTCAGACTATGATGTTTGGGACCAAAGCAGTCAAATACTTAAGAGTAAGATAATTTCAGTCGAAAGTGTTTTAGAGAACCATGTAAATGAAAGTTTCAGTTAAGGGGAGGATGGGGGAATCATACCTTTTATATGCATGTGAATGCATATAATGCATGCGAATTAATGCATGCAAATCTCTCATACTGTGATACAAAGCCCAAAATAGAAGAGGGGTCCCCACTCCTGAGACCTGCCTTAGGTACAGGAATCTATGACAATTATAAGGATAATGAACACTATTACTAAGAAAAGCCTGTAATGAAAAACCGAGCCCATCTAAACCTGCAGAATCAGAGTGATTTGGGTCACTTTTTTACTTTCAGCTTTTACTTTCAGCTTTTACAGTAACGCAATGTCATTCAAGTGTCATCTCTAGTCATGACTTCCCCTGATGTTCCAGAAAGGGTTGCTTATTGCCAATGATTAGAGAAATGTAATAAATGCCTTTACAAATAATTTTGCAAATACATTTAACAATGCCAAGTGTTGGTGAGAATATGGAGCAGTTGGAGTTCTCACACACTGCTGGTGAAAGTACAAATTGGTACAGCAACTATGGAGAACTATTTCGCATTATCTACTAAATTTTAACATATGCATACCCTGTTTCCCAGCTATTCCACTCCTAGGCATCTACCCAGCAGAAATGCATTCATATGCACACCAAAAGTCATGTAGATGAGTGTTTACATCAATGTTCTTTGTTGAAATAAGAACCTGGAAACAACACAAATGTCCGTGGTGATACAATGGTTAAATTATGATATATTCACACAATGAAATACTAGACTGTGACTAAAAGAACAAACCATAGGTATATGGAACAACATGGATGAATCTCATAACATGATGTTGAGTGAAAGACGTCAGACACCAAACAGTACATCCAATACGATTCCAATTATTAAAGTTCAAGCACAGACAAAACAAACGTATGGTGTAACAAGTCAGGATAGTGGTTACTTTGAGGAGGCAGGAGGATAGTGCTTGGAAAGGCACAAAGGGAGTTTTTGGGGGTGCTGATAAGGTTCTATTTCTTTTTTAAATTTTTATTTACTTTTAAAAATTTTATTGGAGTATAGTTGATTTACAGTGTTGTGTTTCAGGTGTACAACATAGTGATTCAGTTATACATATACATATATTCATTCTTTTTCAGCTTCTTTTCCCATATAGATTATTACAAAATATTGAGTAGAGTTCCCTGTGCTATACAGTAAGTCCTTGTTGGTTATCTATTTTACATATAGTAGTGTGTGTATGTTAATCCCAAGCTCCTAATTTATCACTCCTTGCCATGTTTCCCCTTTGGTAACCATAAGTTTGGTTTTGAAATTTGTGAGTCTGTTTCTGTTTTATAAATAAGTTCATCTGCATCATTTTAAACAATTAGATTCCGTATATGAGTGATATCATGTGATATTTGTCTTTCTCTGACTTCATTTAGTAGGATAATCTCTAGGTCCATCCATGTTGTGTAAATGGCATTATTTCATTCTTTTTTATGGCTGAGTAATATTCCATTGTGTATTTGTACCACATCTTCTTTATCCATTCCTCTGTCGATGGACATTTAGGTTGCTTCCATGTCTTGGCTATTGTAAATACTGCTTCAGTGAACATTGGAGTGCATGTATCTTTTCAAATTATGGTTTTCTCCAGATATGTGCCCAGGAGTGGGATTGCTGGATCATATGGTAGTTCTATTTTTAGTTTTTTAAGGAACCTCCATACTGTTCTCCATAGTGGTTGTACCAATTTCATTCCCACCAACAGTGCAAGAGGGTTCCCTTTTCTCCACACCCTCTCCAGCATTTATTGTTTGTAGATTTTTTGATGATGGCCATTCTGACCGGTGTGAGGTGATATCTCGTTGTAGTTTTGATTTGCAATTCTCTGATAATTAGTGATGTTGAGCATCTTTTCATGTGCTTTTTGGCCATCTGTGTGTCTTCTTTGCAGAAATGTCTATTTAGATCTTCTGCCCATTTTTAGATTGGGCTGTTTGTTTTTTTGACATAGAGCTGCATGAGCTGTTTGTATATTTTGGAGATTAATCCCTTGTTGGTTGCTTCATTTGCAAATATTTTCTCCCATTCTGTGGGTTGTCTTTTCGTTTTGTTTATGGTTTCCCTTGCTGTGCAAAAATTTTAAGTTTAATTAGGTCCAATTTGTTTATTTTTGTTTTTATTTTCATTACTCTAAGAGGTGGATCAAAAAAGATCTTGCTGAGATTTATGTCAAAGAATGTTCTGCCTATGTTTTCCTCTAAGAATTTTATAGTGTCTGGCCTTACCTTTAGGTCTTTGATCCATTTTGAGTTTATTTCTGTGTATGGTTTTAGAGAATGTTCTAATCTCATTGTTTTACATGTAGCTGTCCAGTTTTCCCAGCACCGCTTATTGAAGAGACTGTCTTTTCTCCATTGTATATTCTTGCCTCCTTTGTCATAGATTAATTGACCATAGGTGTGTGGGTTTACTTCTGGGCTTTCTATCCTGCTCCATTGATCTATATTTCTGTTTTTGTGCCAGTACCATGCTATTTTGATGACTGTAGCTTTGAAGTATAGTTTGAAGTCAGGGAGCCTGATTCCTCCAGCTCCATTTTTCTTTCTCAGGATAGCTTTGGCTACTCGGGGTATATTGTGTTTCCATACAAATTAAAAAAAATTTTTTTCTAGTTCTGTGAAAAATGCCATTGGTAAATTTGATAGGGATTATGTTGAATCTGTAGATTGCTTTGGGTAGTATAGTCATTTTCACAATATTGATTCTTCCAATCCGAGAACAAGGTATATCTTTCCATCAGGGTTCTATTTCTTGACCTGGGTATAATTACATGTGTGTATGTATTCATTTTGGAATAATCCAGTCAGCTATATGCTTAGGATGTGTGCATTTTTCTGATAAAAGCGTCTATGAAAGTTTAAAAAAATCAATTGAAAGAATAAAACATGAATAAAACATCATGTCATGGAAAAATACACTTTATTATTGATAACCTAACCAGACACAAGCTATCACTAATGTTAAATGAAAAAAAAGTGCACAACCTAAAAGTTGAGAATTATGTTTTATCTAGCAGACTTACTGTGGACTATAGCCTGGGCTACAGCAACTCAGATAGCTCTGAGGCACTGGTCCAAAGAGGTTAATGAGGATCCAGGATATATGAGTGTTTTGCTGAAAAAAAGAATGTAGTTGAACATAAAATGATTACTGCAAATCACAAAAAACAGACATCTCCAGTTAATGATTTTGGTGCTTTTCTATATGTGGGAAGATACAAGAGTCTGGGCTCATTAAAATCATTCCTTAGATATGTATCTCAACTGTCTAGGGCCAGTATCCTGTTTTTCTCCATCCTGAATTCCCCTCAGGGGGCACTGTGTGTGTTTGTCTGGGGGGGGGGGCTGCAGTGGCTGATGGCTTGATGGCCGCAGCACCCTTTGTTTACTGAAATGGCAGGCAACATTCTTTGTCCATGCCAATCCTTCTAGGTGCCCTTTTGAATGCTTTTTCTTTGCCTTCAGGCTTTGTCCTCAGTCATCATTTCTTCTCACTCCACACGCTCTGTACTGATGTCACTGTTCCCATGCCTTCAGTTGCCATGTTAACGCAGAGTGCTCTCATGTTGCTATTTCATACTTTTCTCCCTCAAGCTCAAAAGAAGCATTTCAGAAAGGCTTCCTTGGAACATGAGTCCTGCAAGATACTCTGTGGGAAGAAAGCCAGGTCCATGGTCAAATGATTTTGGGAAATGCCTTTGCTCTTAGAAATTCACAATATGCATTAGCGTATTAAAGACTCTGTACCTGTTTAACTTTGTGTAACCAAACGTTCCCCCTAACTTCTTTTACATGGAGTCCCTGCTCTTTCATTTTTCGGTTAACATTTGCTAATGCCCTAGAGAACTATCATTTTTTAGGGCAACTGCTTTGGGAAATGCGGACGTTAACCCATTTATCCAACTATCTGATGGATGTCTCTATTTGGATGTCACACAGATGCAACAAACTCATCCTGCTCAAAACAGATCTCATACTATCCTTCAGTTCTTAGAGGTAATCAGTCATCAGATCCCAGGATTATATTCTTCAAATCTCACTCAACATCCCCAATCCTCACTGTTTCTACTTCAGGCCATTATTACATTTTCTACCTGGACTATTGCAGTAGTCTCCTAAATGTCTCTCTTATCCCATTCTTTCTCTTTCCTTGAATTCATACCTCACACTGCCACCAAACTGATCGTCTGAAAACATACAGTGATTATGTTATTCCCACTAGTTAAAACTGAGGATTATTTCTTCATTTGCTTCAGTGAAAAGCTTGCATTCCTTAGTGGGGCCGGCAGGGTGCTCCGTGACTGGCCCTTGCCCTGCTCTAAACCTCTGGTGCCTTCCTTCTCTTCCTCTGTACCATGTACAGATCACAGAAGGCAACAAATCATTTCCCACCCTCTGCTCCCTCTGCCTAGAATTTCTTTATCATCCTTACAGATTAGTAGAGTCAGAACTGGGTTCCAATTCCCACTTTACACCTTACTAGCTCTGTGACCTTGCACAAGGTACTTTAACACTATGGGCCTAATTTTCCTCATCTGTAAATTGGGGATCATCATAGGCTCAGTGCTTAGCAAAACAAAACCAAACAAAACCAAAAACCCCAAAATTACTTCATACATTTTATTTTTATTTATTTAAAAAATATATTTTATTTATTTATTTATTTATTTGGCTGTGTCGGGTCTTAGTTTTGGCACGCAGGATCTTCGTTGCTGCATGCAGGATCTTTCATTGCTGCATGCGGGCTCTTGTTGAGGCACACGGGCTTCTCTAGTTGCAGCGTGTGGGCTTCTCTGTAGTTGTGGTGCACGGGCTCCAGAGCACGCGGAATCAGTAGTTGTGGTGCGCAGGCTTAGTTGCCTCGTGGCATGTGGTATCTTAGTTCCCCGACCAGGGATCAAACCCGCGTCCCCTGCATTGGAAGGCAGATTCTTAACCACTGGACCACCAGGGAAGCCCCTACTTCATACATTAAAAAAAAAATAAAGCTGTGACAACTTTATGTTTTAAGACCCAATTTTTTTTAGTGGCAATTTTTTTTTTTTTTTTTGGCTGTGTCGGGTCTTCGTTTCTGTGCGAGGGCTTCCTCCAGCTGTGGCAAGCGGGGGCCACTCTTCATCGCGGTGCACGGGCCTCTCACCATCGCGGCCTCTCTTGCTGCGGAGCACAGGCTCCAGACGCGCAGGCTCAGCAGTTGTGGCTCACGGGCTTAGTTGCTCCGCGGCATGTGGGATCTTCCCAGACCAGGGCTTGAACCCGTGTCCCCTGCATTGGCAGGCAGATTCTCAACCACTGCGCCACCAGGGAAGCCCTTTAGTGGCAATTTTGAAGGATCTTTATTCAAGATTGCCTAGCAAGCTGGTATCATTTTACCTTTAGTAGTTGCTATCTCTTTTTCCTCTCCCAGCTATATTGAGATATAATTGACATAACAGTGTAATAACATCACATAACAATGTGTTATTTGATACATTTATAAATTGCAAAATGATTAGCAACATAGCATTAGCTACTACCACTATTCCATTACATAATTACCATTTCTTTTTTTGTGATGAGAACATTTAAGGTGTACTCTCTTAGCAACATTCAAGTATATGATATAGTACCATTAGTGGGATAATGTATCATTAGAATCACCATGCTGTATATTAGATCCCAGAACTTGTTCATCTTATAACTGGAAGTTTGTGCCCTTTGACTAATGTCTCCCCATTTTCCCCACCCCCTGATAACCACAACTCTACTCTCTGCTTCTCTGAGTTCAACTTTTTTAGATTTCACATACAAGTGAGATCATGCAGTATTTGCTCTCTCTAAGACCCAATGTGTTGCATATAGCCTTTATTTTAACTTTGAATCTAGCATTTAACCAGTAGTTACACACCTCAAGCTAGGCTCACCCATGACACTGCTTCTCCAGGAACCTAACCAGCAGCCCTAAGCCCACTGAGCTTCAAGCTTTTCAAGGAGGCCCAGGCCTTACAGGGGCCTCTCAGCCTGATGATGCCTTAGAGAAGGTGTGTTATGTCACCATAACACCAGTGGTTGCACTCGAGAAGAGGCCAGTGTGGGTGCCACCATCTTGCTTGAGGGAGGAAGGATGCTGAGTGGTGCACACCAGAGCTGTGGGGACTGTTTTGTTAGTTTAAAGCATCTGTCTACAAACTTCAGTCTTCAGTGAGCACTCTAGAAAATTGTCAGCTTCCCAGATGGAGCCTATGGGGATCAGGATTGTTGTGCAAAGTTTAAGAACATGGTCTGATTTCCTGTCACCTTACTGACATCCTCTCCTCCAACCTGTCTTCCCACTCACTTCCTTCAAGACATGTTGGCCTCCTTGCCACGTGCCCTTAATACCCGGGGGCACCCAGTAATTTCCCACCTCAGGCCTCTGTGTTTGACTTTCCCTCTGCTTGGTACACTCTTCCTCTGGTTGCCCACGTGGCTGGCTGCTCCCTCATGCTCAGCTTAAAGGTTACCTTTGCAGAGAGGCCTTCCTTGACCTTCTTTCTCCAAGTCAGAAAACCAACATCCTGAATTTTAAAAAGATAGC
The DNA here is from genome assembly GCF_028021215.1 of Eschrichtius robustus. Taxonomy (NCBI): domain Eukaryota; kingdom Metazoa; phylum Chordata; class Mammalia; order Artiodactyla; family Eschrichtiidae; genus Eschrichtius; species Eschrichtius robustus. The sequence goes on from NC_090845.1 coordinate 44,223,754, forward strand.
TTTTCATGTGTGTGTGTGTGTGTGTGTGTGTGTGTGTGTGTGTGTGTGTGAATTTTTTGCCCTTAATTACTTTCTGTCCACCTATTTGTTTACCTGCTTATTGCTTGTCTTTCCCACTCATATATAAGCTTTATGTGGGTAGGGATTTTTCTCTGTTCTCTTTCACTACTGTATAACCAGCTCCTAGCACACAACAAATAAATAGGTAAAGTACTGGGGGATGGTGTGGAGTTTGTCTTCTCTGGGCATTAGCAGAATCTCGGGGGGTTCAGAATGGGTTACTAGCCTGGAGTTACCTTCCTGCTGCTGAAGACAATCTCAAGTCCTCCCCCACTGTGCCCCCAGTGTATGTCCAGTCTCACGGATGACAAATATCAGTGGGCAAGGACACCAAGATCATGATCCTCACCTCCTGAGACTCTTGTTTCTTCCTCAAGGTATTTATGAGGGTCCTGGGTGATGGTGGTGAATGCTGGTCATTCAGGCAGAGGCCCACCCATTCTGTCCTGGGTAGGCCGTGAGAATGTGCGTTCATGTCTAAGAGCTGAAACTCGCGTCCCTCAGGGTCCAGCATGTGAACCACAGCCAGAACAGGTTGGAGAGACCATAGGCCTGCTGGTCCTGCAGGAGTGAGGAGGGCCGCCTGGGAAGCTGTGGAGGAGAGACGAGGTGGGAAGGATGGTGTCTGAAGGTGAAGGGGGATGTCTGAGGGAAGAGGCCTAAGGATATTTGTGCCCTGATGCCTATGTCCCTACTATTGTTTTCCCTTCCCCTTCAGTGGGCCCCTAGCTGTCTTCCCCACACCTAACTCTCTGTGCCCACGGGTACCACATCTCTCCCCTCAATGTGCACCATCTGTCTGGGCAGACTGGAAGACACCACTTCCCACCTTTTGTCCACTAACACCGCGTCTACCTGAGCCTGACGCATGGACCTGAGGATAGGAGATGAGGGCTTGGAGCCTCATGACAAAGTTATCCAGCAGTGGGTGAGGGGCCAGCGGGAGGGGGTCAGAAGAAATGCTTCTGTGTCAGGCTGCCTTGCTCTTCATCTCAGAAGCGGGCCAGATGGCCACGTGGAGGTTCAGACAGGGTCAAGAGTGACAGATGGAGACTAATTTTTACCAGTCAAGGCAAGGGTGGGTCTGAAAGTGGAGTCAGCTGGGAGACTCCCCTTGGTGTGTGGGCACCCAGTCGGTTAAGGGCTGCAAGCTTGGGCTTGGTGATCAGTTTGGGGACTTAACATTGCACCTAAGCCTGGGATTTGGGGCCTTGCTTGGAATAAAGCAGCTTAAGTCCCCAGGCTGGAATTTAGCTAGAGTGAAACGCCTAGCAACAAGCCAGCCCCTTAGCTACAGCAAGGACACTGGCAATGCAGGCCTGGAACCTCTCCCTTGGAATCCTTGGCAAGCAGCACTGAGGCCTAGAGATCATGGTCAGAGACGGAACGCTTAGTGGAGAATGGGTGTCATGGAGACTGGGGCTTGCACCCAGGCCTGGCAGGGTGGGGTGAGGAAGATTAGATTCAGTCACAGAGCATTTGGGGGAGAGGGAGTTCACTCACATTTGGGATGGGCGTGGCTAAAAGGAACCACCTCTCTGGAGGGCTGACAGGAGATGGTTGTGCTCAAGAAGAGGCCTTAGTGTGGGTACCACCAGCTTGCTTGAGGTTTAGGGAGGAAGGATGCTAAACGGTGCACAGCAGAGCTATGAGGACTGCTGTGTTGGTTTAAAGTATCCGTCTACAACCTTCAGTCCTCAGTGAGTACTCTAGAAAATTGTCAGCTTCCCAGATGGAGCCTACGGGGATCAGGATTGTTGTGCTAAGTTTAAGAACATGGTTAACTTAAAATCTCAGTGTCAGACTACACTTTTATTTTTTATTTATTAAAATTACTGGACTGAATGTCAATATTATGACATAGTATGAGTGTGTTTCGTGTTTGGTAATTGCAATCATTGTTGCTTTTGTTGTGGTCATCCATTTACAATGCTTGGTGTCAGTTTATTTATCTTTTGTAAAAATAAAATACAGTGTGTGTGTGTGTGTGTGTGTGTGTGTGTGTGTGAAAAAAAGCTAGGAAAAAAATAAATAAAAAAATGTTAAAACAAAAAAAAGAATAAATTGGATTCTTCATTCCCTTCTGGAAAAAGGGTTGGGAACTAATATTTTTTGAGCACCCATTAGCATCCATGGTTTGAGCAACCATGCTGGGAATTTTATATATGTTATTGCATTCATTCTTACGGGACAGGGATAAAAGAAAATATATTGAATTCTAAGAGATTGCAGGTGTTTTCCTCCCCCATTTCTAAAGAGGAAGGCTGCTGCCTTGGTTAAGGAGCTACCTTTGTAGTGCAGGATCCAGGTGTTCCCAAATGAAATGAAAATCAAGAGATGAAGAGACTCATCTACATCCTTGGCAGCACATTGATATTTTGTGCCAAATAGTTCTTTGTTTTGGAGGCTGACCTATGCACTGTAGGATGTTTAGCAGCATCCCTGGCCCCCACTTGGGAATCACATGTTTAAGGGTTGAGACTTGGAGGTGAGAAAGGAGCTAGACTAGAGAGGTGGTGGAGTGGGCGTTGAGGACAATTTTGGGGGGTAGAAAGAGAAAAAGGAGAATTTTTTGAGTCACTACTACAGACTGAGGATGAGAGAATCCCCCGAAGGATTTTTTGAGAAGTTATTTATTAAGAGTGAATTTTCCCCTTTATAATTTTCTTGAAAGTTTGGATCAGGATTTGAGTTGCTCTGAATTGTGATTTTTATATGGTTGTTGCTTTCTTTGAATATGATTCTGTGTTGAAACTGGACCACATGGTAGGTGTTCGTGTAGATTTTATATGGTTTACACTCATAACAGTCTTTTAAATTCACACTATCCCCATTTTTATAGATGATGCCCTAATCTCTCTGAAAGGTAAGATTTCACCTTGTACCATTCTTCCTTCCTCTTCCCTTTGCCTTCACAGAGAGGACCATGTTTCATTTTCTCAAGATTTTAAAAAGACTAGTATGAAAAAACACCTGTTTTTCCTCTTTTAAAATGGTGTCATAGCTTACATTCGGAGGTAATTTAACATCTAACCCTCATATGATTCAGAAAGGTATGTCTGCAAGTTTCTTATTGTTGCTATAACAAATAACTACAAATTCAGTGGCTTAAAACAATACAAACATTATCTTACAGTTCTGGAGATCCACAATCAGTCTCAGTGGGCTAAAATCAAGGCGTCGACAAGGCTGCATCCCTTCTGGAGACTCTAAGGGAGAATCCATTTCCTTGCCTTTTCCAGCTTCTAGAGACTGTGTGCATTCTTGACTCATGACCCTGCATCACTTCAACCTCTGTTTCTTTCATCATATGTACTTTTCTCTTTGACCTGCCTGCCTCCTTCTTAATAAGGACACTTCTGATTACTTTGTGAACCCACCTGAATAATCCAGGACAATCTCTCCATTTCAAGGTAATTAATCACATCTGCAAAGTCCCTTCTGCCATGTAAAAGAGCATATTTACAGGTTCCAGAGACTGGGATGTGGGCATCTTTGGGGCCATTATTCTGCCTTCCCCAGCAAGAGTGTAAGACCTCGCGGTATGTATGGTCTCATTCTGACAACGTGCTTGAATTGTTCCATCTTGACGTGATTTTTTTTAATATGAAATTCTTAGGCTTAGCTGACATTTAATTTTCACATTAGAAAAGGGATAAGGATTAATCAAATTATAATAATATTGATGGAGATGCTGATAAGAGTTTTAAATACTAACTCAAGTTCCTCTTTAATTTCATTCCTAGTATCTAATTACTAGGCCCGTCAAGAAGAAGAAAGTTGTGGCTACAGCACATTCAATGGTCTTCCTGAAACATACAGCATGTCTAATAGTTAAATAGGTGGGATAAATCCTCTTTCAACAGATTCAAAAGTATCACCTGCCCAGCACAGTGCCTGACACAGAGTAGTGGTCCATGAATGTTGCTTAAATAATTAAAAGACCGCACAGTCACATCAGGTTTTATTGATGTTGAAATATGTTGGTGAGAGATGATACCAAAAGCTGTTATGTCATTTGTTATATATTTGGACATAATGCAATTTGACCTGCACTGCCTAACTTCTGGTGAAGCTCATGGGTTGGGTACATTAGTGTTACTGTGATTTCATTTCACTTCTTCCTTGTCAATATACTCAAACTAGTTTCTCCGAGGCCTCTTCTCCTTAACTCACTTTTCTGTTGTGCTTGATGAAGTGAATAATCATAGGCTTCAAAACTTGCCTTGAACTTGGAAGTTCAGCCATGGGCTGGAGGGAGATAGTGTACGAGTTAAGAGCGTGGACTTGGCAGTCAGACTGATGATGTATTTAAATGCTACCTCTGCCACTTGCTGAGAAGCTGCAGGCCCATCCTGAGCCTCAGTTTTCTCACCTGAAAGTGATGATAATAGTGCCTGTTGAATCATAGGGTTGTGGAGAGGATTCAAGGAGAGCCATGTGAAATGCAGAGTCAGTGCCTGGCTCACAATGACCACTTAGTAAATAAAAGCTAATATTTGTCAGATTGAATTATTACCTATTAACCAGTAAGACTGTAAAACGGGCGTTCTGTACTTTCCTGTGTCCATGACTATTTTGAGGAGAATTTTGGGGAAGAACCTATCCCTCCTCCTGGAGGAGAGTGGGAGAGCGGATGCTTAATGGTCGGAGGATTTTTTTTGAAGTGATCAAAATATATTGTACCTAGATAGAGGTGGTGGTTGCACAACATTGTGAATGTATTAAATGCCACTGAATTGTATACTTTACAATGGTTAAAATGGTGAGTTTAATGGTATGTGTATTTTGCCACAATTAAAAACAAATCTCAATGTCAGACTACATTTTTATTTTTTATTTATTTATTTATTAAAATTTATTTATTTATTTTTGGCTGCATTGGGTCTTCGTTGCTGTGTGCGGGCTTTCTCTAGTTGCAGTGCACGGGGGCTACTCTTCGTTGCTGTGCGTGGGATTCTCACTGTGGTGGCTTCTCTTGTTGCGGAGCACAGGCTGTAGGCATGTGGGCTTCAGTAGTTGTGGCACACAGGCTTGGTAGTTGTGGCTCGCGGGCTCCAGAGTGCAGGCTCAGTAGTTGTGGCGCAGGGGCCTAGTTGCTCTGTGGCATGTGGGATCTTCCCGGACCAGGGCTCAAACCTGTGTCCCCCTTCATTGGCAGGAGGATTCTTAACCACTGCGCCACCAGTGAAGTCCCAGAATGCCACAGACTCTTACTGTTCTTACCCAGTTTTACTAGATTTTCTTTCTTTCTCTCTTTCTTTCTTTCTTTCCTTCTTTCTTTCCTTCCTTCTTTCTTTCTTTCTTTCTTTCCTTCTTTCTTTCCTTCCTTCCTTCTTTCTTTCTTTCTTTCTTTCTTTCTTTCTTTCTTTCTTTCTTTCTTTCTTTCTTTCTTTCTTTCTTTCTTTCTTTCTTTCTTTCTTTTCTGCACCATGTGGCACGCAGGATCTTAGTTCCCACATTGGAAGCATTGGAAGCACAGATTCTTAACCACTGGACCACCAGGGAAGTCCTAGATTTTCTTGAATAAATAGTTCTTCATTTGCTGTATGCTCTTAGGACAATTTGCAGAGACTTTAACTGGTTGCTTTCTTAAAAAGAAATTTCACCAACTTTATTAGTTTTGTTGGAAGGGGGTCCATGGAACATCTCACTCTACCACCCTGGAACTCTCCATATATATATTTAACTGACCCAGCTTCAGTAATTGAAAGACTACTATTAACTATCAATAATACTGTATTGCATATTTGAAAGTTGCTAAGAGAGTAGATCTTAAAAGTTCTCATCACTAGAAAAAATATCCGTGAGTACGTATGATGACAGATGTTAACTAGACTTGTGGCCATCGTTTTGTAATATATACAAATATCAAATCATTATATTGTACACCTGAAACTAATATAATGTATGTCAATTATACCTCAATAAAGTTAAAAAGAAAAAGACCATCCTTTTCCCACTGCACTGTACTGTGACTGTGACATTTGTCATAAATCAGGTGGTGAATTTAAATAAATAAATAAGTAAGTAAGTAAGTAAATAAATATATATATATTTGTTCTGGACTCTCCATTTTGTCCTGTTGGTCCACCTGTTTATCCTCACACCTATGTCACATTGTCTTAGATCCTGGAGCTTTTTAACAAGGCTTGAAATCAGGTAGTGTAAGTCCTCCAACTTTTTCTTCTTTTTCCTCTTCTCCTCCTCATCCCTCAAGACTGGACTTAGCTATGGTGTTTTTACCATGTACAACTTTTAAACATTTTTATGTCATTGAATATATGTCTTTCTCTTTATGGTTTCTAGATTTTGAGTCACTGTTAGGAAACTTTTCGTCAGTCCCAGGTTATAAAGGAGTTCACTGCCTTTCCTTTGTGTATGTGTATGTGTGTGTGGTTTTATTTTATACGTTTAGATCTCTGATCCATATAGGATCTGTCTTAATATACAGTGTGAGGAATGGGTCTAGTTTAATTTTCTTTTCCACTTTGCTATCTTTTGTCCTAATACCACCTATCAACTGTGTTCATCTCTTTTACCACTGATTTGAGGTGACAGCTGTACCATAATTTCCCTTGTGCACTTGGGTCTGTTTCTATATTTTCTATTCAATTTCACTAGTCTGTGTGCCAGTACCACATGTTTTAATTATAGAGACTTTATAGTAAGATTTAATATCTGGGAGAGTTTGTCCCTCCTCAAGGTTCCTCTCCCCACCCCCAGATTTGTTGAGATATAATTGACACATAACATTGTATACATTTAAGGTGTACAACGTGATGATTTGATATATGTATATATTGCAAAATTATTACCACCATAAGGTTAGTTAAGAAGTCCATCACCTCACAGAGTTACCTTTTTTTTTTTGTGGTGAGAATGTTAAGATCTACCCTCTTATTAACTTTCAAGTGTACAGTACAGTATTGTTAACTATAGTCACCATGCTGCACAGTAGCTCCCCAGAACTTATTCATCTTATAACTGGAAGTTTATAGCCTTTGACCAACATCTCCCCATTTCCTCCCAAGCCCCAGGTAACTATCCTTCTACTCTCTGTTTCTCTGAGTCTGTCTTTTTTAGATTCCACATATAAGGGATATCATACAGTATTTGTCTTTCTCTGACTTATTTCACTTAGCATAATGCCCTCAAGTTCCATCCAAGTTGTCATAAACAGCAAGATTTCCTTCTTTCTCATGGCAAATATATATATATATATATATTTTTTCCCCTCCCTTTATTCCTTTGTCAGTGAACACTTAGGTTGTTTCCATGTCTTCACTATTGTGACTAATGCTATGGAGGTTCCTCAAGAAATTAAAAATAGAACTACCATATGATCTAGCAGTCCTGCTTCTGGGCATATATCTGAAAGAAATGAAATCACTATCTTGAAGAGATACCTGCACCCCATGTTCACTGCAGCATTATTCACAATACCCAAGTCATGGTTCCTTTTTTTCAGGGGTTTCCTGGATACTCTTACTTCTATATTCTTTCATATTAACTTTATAATCAACCTGTTTAGCTCCAGGAAGACATATGATATTTTAATTGGGATCATCTTAAATTTAAAATGAACCTAAAGACAGTGAAACCTTTATGATGTTAGTTATTCTTTCCATTTGTATTTCCATTTGTTCAAATCTAGTTGTGTGTTTTTCAGGAGCGTTTTGTAGTTTTCCTATTAAATATATGCCTAGGATTTTATTCTGTTTTGTTTTATTGCTGTTGCTCATTTCACCAAAAAGGATATACAGTTGGAAAACAGCCACAAGAAAATATGATCATTAGCCATTAGTGGAATACAAATTGAAACCAAAATGAGAAACCAGTACACACCTATCAGAATGGCTGAAATAAAATATAGTGATAACACTAAATACTGGCAGTACATAGAAACTGGATCAGTCATATATTGCTAGTGGGAATGTAAAATGGTACAGCCTTTCTGGAAAATAGTTTGGCTGTTTCTTATAAAACTAGACATAATCCAGCAATTTCGTTATTGGGCATTTATTCCAGAGAAATGAAAATTTATGTTCACACAAAAACCTGTACATGAATGTTCACAGAAGTTTTATTCAGAATAGCCCCAAACTGAAAACCACCCAACTATCTTTTGACATTAAGGATGAATGTTTAAGCGAACTCTGGTACATCCATACTTTGGAATATTGCTCAGAAATAAAAAGGAACAAACTACTGATACATACAACAACTTGGATGGATTTCAATGGAATTATGCTGAATGAAAAAAGACAATCTTGGGACTTCCCTGGTGGTCCAGTGGCTAAGACTCTGTGGTTCCAATGCAGGGGACCTGGGTTTGATCCCTGGTGAGGGAACTAGATCCCATATGCTGCCACCAAGAGTTTGCGTGCTGCAACTGAAGATCCCACACATGGCAACAAAGATCCTGCCTGCAGCAACTAAAAAATAAATAAATAAATATTAAAAAACAAAAAGAGAAAGAAAAAAGGCAATCTCAAAAAGTCACATACTGTATGATTATATGTATGCAATAAGCTGGAAATAACATAGAGATTAGGCGTTGCCAGGGCTTCAAGTGGTGGGGAAGGTGGGTGTTTATTCTGGCTATAAAGGTGTAGTACGGAGAAACTTTGTGGGGATGGAACGCTTTTCTCTCACTCTCTCTCTCTTTTTAGTACTTATTTACTTATTTATTTATTTTGGCTGCGCTGGGTCTTACTTGTGGCATGCAGGATCTTCGTTGAAGCATGCGGGATCTTTTGTTGAGGCATGCAGACTCTTAGTTGCCGCATGCATGCGGGATCTAGTTCCCGGACTAGGGATCGAACCCGGGCCCCCTGCAATGGGAGCATGGAGTATTACCCACTGGACCACCAGGGAAGTCCCGGAACAGTTCTGTATATTGATTATGGTAGTGGTTACATGCAGTAAAATTGAATGGAACTAAACACACACAAATGGGTGCACTTAAAGCTGGTGAAATCTGAATAAGCTCTGTGGATTATACCAATGTCAATTTCCTGGTTTCGATATTGTACTATAGCTATGCAAGATGTTAGCACTTGGGGAATCTACTGAAGCATCCACAGGACCTCCCTGTACAATTTTTGTTATCACTTCTTGTGACTCTATCATTATTTTAAAATAAAAAGCTAAAAATTCAAAATAAACTAATGGATTATAACCTATTGAATAAAATAGGAAAACATGCATCCACACCGATATGGATAAATGAATGAATAAATTGAAATTTTGATGAAGAATGAGATATATACATAGTATCAAACTACCTCCTCACTATATACTCATTAATTACAAAAGGAAAACCATAACTTTATAGAGAAACCTGGCAGACACCATCTTAATCAAGGAATCAAAGTGAACATTCTCAGTATTGATAGGGTGAAATGAAAAGGACACAGCGTTGCCTCTGTGATATTCCTATCTAAGGTACAAAATCTGAATCTAACCATGAGGAAACATCAGACAAATCCAAACTGAGAGACATTCTACAAAATAACTGGCCTGTAATCTTTAAACGTATCAAGGCCATGAACGTCAAGGAAAGCCTGTGGAAATTGTTTCAGACTGAAGGAGATTAAAGAGACAGGATAACTAAATGCAATATGTGATTCTGAACTGGATGGACCCTTTTGCTAGAAAGGACATTATTGAGACAAGTGGTAAAACTTGAATGGGGTCTGAGGATTAGATGGTAGTAACATATTCATGGCATGTCCTGATTTTGATGCTGTGTTTTGGTTATATAGGAGAATGTCCTCATTTGTAGGAAATACTCATTAAAGTACCCAGGAATGATCAAGTATCGAGTCAGCAACTTAATCTAAAATGGTCCAGCAAGAAAAGTTCTGTGTACTGTACTTGTAACTTTTCTAAGTTTGAGATTTTTTTCAAAATAAAATATTTTTGAAACATCAAGCAAGATTGTCTTGCCAAAAATGCAGGCATTTTTTTAATTAGAAAAATTACCTAGTGGAATCTGTAAGATATAGCTAAATGAAAATAGGAAAAATTGTTGCCTTAAAAACTTACTTAAAAAAAAAAGACAATTCAAGAAGATGGGGGAAAAAAGAAAGCAGAAGGAATAAATAGATAAAAGCATAGATGACAGTATAAGGTTGAAAAAAATGATACATTAAATACATTTTCTTTTGGATAATAAATATAGATAGACTAGTTTTAACAAATACAGTGAGTAAGAAGTACAAGAGAAATAATGAGAATTGCAAGTGATATTAAAAGAATCATAGGACACTACTTTTTTCAATACCATCCAAATAAACTTGGCAATCTAAATGAAATTTGTGTTTTTAGGAAGATATAAATGGACAAAATTGACTCTGGGATAGAGAGAAAATCGAATACACCATTTACAATAGAACAAATAGAATGAAAATTCAAAGTTACCCTCCTAAACTGTGCCAGACCCAAAGGAAATCCTAGGGGAATTCTACCAGTGCTCCTTCGACTTTCCCAGAGCTTAGAAAGAAAAGGGAAAACTTTTCAATTCTTTTCATTTATTTATTTTTAATATTTATTTATTTGGCCGCATCAGGTCTTAGTTGCCACAGGCGGGCTTTTAGTTGCAGCATGCGGGATCTGTTCCCTGACCAGGGATTGAACCGAGACCTCTCCATTGGGAGCGCAGTCTTAGCCACTGGACCACCAGGGAAGTCCCTCAATTCTTTTTTTTTTTTTTAAACATCTTTATTGGAGTATAATTGCTTTACAATGGTGTGTTAGTTTCTGCTTTATAACAAAGTGAATCAGTTATACATATACATATGTTCCCATATCTCTTCCCTCCTGCATCTCCCTCCCTCCCACCCTCCCTATCCCACCCCTCTAGGTGGTCACAAACCATCGAGCTGATCTCCCTGTGCTATGCGGCTGCTTCCCACTAGCTATCTATTTTACGTTTGGTAGTGTATATATGTCCATGCCACTCTCTCACCCTGTCACATCTTACCCCTCCCCCTCCCCATATCCTCAAGTCCATTCTCTAGTAGGTCTGTGTCTTTATTCCCGTCTTGCCACTAGGTTCTTCATGGCCTTTTTTTTTTTCCCCCTAGATTCCATATATATGTGTTAGCATACTGTATTTGTTTTTCTCTTTCTAAATTACTTCACTCTGTATGACAGACTCTAACTCCATCCACCTCACTACAAATACCTCCATTTCATTTCTTTTTATGGCTGAGTAATATTCCATTGTATATATGTGCCACATCTTCTTTATCCATTCATCCGATGATGGACACTTAGGTTGCTTCCATGTCCTGGCTATTGTAAATAGAGCTGCAATGAACATTTTGGTACATTACTCTTTCTGAATTATGGTTTTCTCAGGGTATATGCCCAGTAGTGGGATTGCTGGGTTGTATGGTAGTTCTATTTTTAGTTTTTTAAGGAACCTCCATACTCTTCTCCATAGTGGCTGTATCCATTTACATTCCCACCAACAGTGCAAGAGTGTTCCTTTTTCTCCACACCCTCTCCAGCATTTATTGTTTCTAGATTTTTTGATGATGGCCATTCTGACCGGTGTGAGATGATATCTCATTGTAGTTTTGATTTGCATTTCTCTAATGATTAATGATGTTGAGCAGTCTTTCATGTGTCTGTTGGCAATCTGTATATCTTCTTTGGAGAAATGTCTATTTAGGTCTTCTGCCCATTTTTGGATTGGGTTGTTTGGTTTTCTGTTATTGGGCTGCATGAGTTGCTTGTAAATCTTGGAGATTAATCCTTTGTCAGTTGCTTCATTTGCAAATATTTTCTCCCATTCTGAGGGTTGTCTTTTCGTCTTGTTTATGGTTTCCTTTGCTGTGCAAAAGCTTTGAAGTTTCATTAGGTCCCATTTGTTTATTTGTGTTTTTATTTCCATTTCTCTAGGACCTGGGTCAAAAAGGATCTTGCTGTGATTTATGTCATAGAGTGTTCTGCCTATGTTTTCCTCTAAGAGTTTGATAGTGTCTGCCCTTACACTTAGGTCTTTAATCCATTTTGAGTTTATTTTTGTGTATGGTGTCAGGGAGTGTTCTAATTTCATTCTTTTACATGTACCTGTCCAATTTTCCCAGCACCACTTATTGAAGAGGCTGTCTTTTCTCCACTGTATATGCTTGCCTCCTTTATCAAAGATAAGGTGACCATATGTGCGTGGGTTTATCTCTGGGCTTTCTATCCTGTTCCATTGATCTATATTTCTGTTTTTGTGCCAGTACAATACTGTCTTGATTACTGTAGCTTTGTAATATAGTCTGAAGTCAGGGAGCCTGATTCCTCCAGCTCCATTTTTCATTCTCAAGATTGCTTTGGCTATTCGGGGTCTCTTGTGTTTCCATACAAATTGTGAAATTTTTTGTTCTAGTTCTGTGAAAAATGCCAGTGGTAGTTTGATAGGGATTGCATTGAATCTGTAGATTGCTTTGGGTAGTAGAGTCATTTTCACAGTGTTGATTCTTCCAGTCCAAGAACATGGTATATCTCTCCATCTATTTGTATCATCTTTGATTTCTTTCATCCGTGTCTTATAATTTTCTGCATACAGGTCTTTTGTCTCCTTAGGTAGGTTTATTCCTAGGTATTTTATTCTTTTTGTTGCAATGGTAAACAGGAGTGTTTTCTTAATTTCACTTTCAGATTTTTCATCATTAGCATATAGGAATGCAAGAGATGTCTGTGCATTAATTTTGTATCCTGCTACTTTACCAAATTCATTGATTAGCTCTAGTAGTTTTCTGGTGGCAGTTTTAGGATTCTCTATGTATAGTATCATGTCATCTGCAAACAGTGACAGCTTTACTTCTTCTTTTCCGATTTGGATTCCTTTTATTTCTTTTTCTTCTCTGATTGCTGTGGCTAACACTTCCAAAGCTATGTTGAATAATAGTGGTGAGAGTGGGCAACCTTGTCTTGTTCCTGATCTTAGTGGAAATGGTTTCAGTTTTTCACCATTGAGGACAATGTTGGCTGTGGGTTTGTCATATATGGCCTTTATTATGTTGAGGAAAGTTCCCTCTATGCCTACTTTCTGCAGGGCTTTTATCATAAATGGGTGTTGAATTTTGTCGAAAGCTTTCTCTGCATCTACTGAGATGATCATATGGTTTTTCTCCTTCAATTTGTTAATATGATGTATCACGTTGACTGATTTGCGTATATTGAAGAATCCTTGCATTCCTGGAATAAACCCCACTTGATCATGGTGTATGATCCTTTTAATGTGCTGTTGGATTCTGTTTGCCAGTATTTTGTTGAGGATTTTTGCATCTATGTTCATCAGTGATACTGGCCTGTAGTTTTCTCTCTTTGTGACATCTTTGGTTTTGGTATCAGAGTGATGGTGGCCTTGTAGAATGCGTTGAGGAGTGTTCCTCCCTCTGCAATATTGTGGAAGAGTTTGAGAAGGATAGGTGTTAGCTCTTCTCTAAATGTTTGATAGAATTCTCCTGTGAAGCCATCTGGTCCTGGGCTTTTGAGATGTTTCCTGTTTCTTGATGTAGGCTTGTATTGCTATAAACTTCCCTCTTAGAACTGCTTTTGCTGCATCCCATAGGTTTTGGGTCGTCTTGTCTCCATTGTCATTTGTTTCTAGGTATTTTTTGATTTCCCCTTTGATTTCTTCAGTGATCACTTCGTTATTAAATAGTGTATTGTGTAGCCTCCATGTGTTTGTATTTTTTACAGATCTTTTCCTGTAATTGATATCTAGTCTCATAGCATTATGGTCGGAAAAGATACTTGATACGATTTCAATTTTCTTAAATTTACCAAGGCTTGATATGTGACCCAAGATATGATCTATCCTGGAGAGTGTTCCATGAGCACTTGAGAAAAATGTGTATTCTGTTGTTTTTGGCTGGAATGTCCTATAAATATCAATTAAGTCCATCTTGTTTAATGTATCATTTAAAGCTTGTGTTTCCTTATTTATTTTCATTTTGGATGATCTGTCCATTGGTGAAAGTGGGGTGTTAAAGTCCCCTACTATGATTGTGTTGCTGTCGATTTCCCCTTTTATGGCTGTTAGTATTTTCCTTATGTATTGAGGTGCTCCTATGTTGGGTGCATAAATATTTACAATTGTTATACCTTCTCCTTGGATCGATCCTTTGATCATTATATAGTGTCCTTCTTTGTCTCTTGTGATAGTCTTTATTTTAAAGTCTATTTTGTCTGATATGAGAATTGCTACTCCCGCTTTCTTTTGATTTCCATTTGCATGGAATATCTTTTTCCATCCCCTCACTTTCAGTCTGTATGTGTCTCTAGGTCTGAGGTGGGTCTCTTGTAGACAGCATATATATGGGTCTTGTTTTTGTATCCATTCAGCCAGTCTATGTCTTTTGGTTGGAGCATTTAATCCATTTACATTTAAGGTAATTATCAATATGTATGTTCCTATTCCCATTCTCTTAAATGTTTTGGGTTTGTTATTGTAGGTCTTTTCCTTCTCTTGTGTTTCTTGCCTAGATAAGTTCCTCTAGCATTTGTTGTAAAGCTGGTTTGGTGGTGCTGAACTCTCTCAGCTTTTGCTTGTCTGTAAAGGTTTTAATTTCTCCATCAAATCTGAATGAGATCCTTGCTGGGTAGAGTAATCTTGGTTGTAGGTTTTTCTCCTTCATCACTTTAAGTATATCCTGCCACTCCCTTCTGGCTTGCAGAGTTTCTGCTGAAAGATCAACTGTTAGCCTTATGGGCATTCCCTTGTGTGTTATTTGTTGTTTTTCCTTTGCTGCTTTTAATATGTTTTCTTTATATTTAATTTTTGATAGTTTGATTAATATGTGTCTTGGCGTGTTTCTCCTTGGATTTATCCTGTATGGGACTCTCTGTGCTTCCAGGACTTGATTAACTATTTCCTTTCCCATATTAGGGAAGTTTTCAACTATAATCTCTTCAAATATTTTCTCAGTCCCCTTCTTTTTCTCTTCTTCTTCTGGGACCCCTATAATTTGAATATTGGTGCGTTTAATGTTGTCCCAGAGGTCTCTGAGACTCTTTTCATTCTTTTTTCTTTATTCTGCTCTGCAGTAGTTATTTCCACTATTTTATCTTCCAGGTCACTTATCCTTTCTTCTGCCTCAGTTATTCTGCTATTGATCCTGTCTAGAGTATTTTTACTTTCATTTGTTGTGTTTTTCACCGTTGCTTGGTTCCTCTTTAGTTCTTCTACGTCCTTGTTAAATGTTTCTTGCATTTTGTCTATTCTATTTCCAAGATTTTGGATCATCTTTACTATCATTATTCTGAATTCTTTTTCAGGTAGACTGCCTATTTCCTCTTCATTTGTTAGGTCTGGTGTGTTTTGACCCTGCTCCTTCAACTGCTGTGTGTTTTTCTGTCGTCTCATTTTGCTTATCTTACTGTGTTTGGGGTCTCCTTTTCACAGACTGTAGGTTCGTAGTTCCCTTTGTTTTTGGTATCTGTCCCCAGTGGCTAAGGTTGGTTCAGTGGGTTGTGTAGGCTTCCTGGTGGAGGGGACTAGTGCCTGTGTTCTGGCGGATGAGGCTGGATCTTGTCTTTCTGGTGGGCACGTCCACGTCTGGTGGTGTGTTTTGGGGTGTCTGTGGCCTTATTATGATTTTAGGCAGCCTCTCTGCTAATGGATGGGGCTGTGTTCCTGTCTTGCTAGTTGTTTGGCATAGGGTGTCCAGCACTGTAGCTTGCTGGTCGTTGAGTGAAGCTGGGTCTTGATGTTGAGATGGAGATCTCTGAGAGATTTTCGCCGTTTGGTATTATGTGGAGCTGGGAGGTCCTTTGTGGACCAGTGTCCTGAAGTTGGCTCTCCCACCTCAGAGACACAGCCCTGATGCCTGGCTGGAGCACCAAGAGCCTTTCATCCACACGGCTCACAATAAAAGTGAGAAAAAATAGAAAGAAAGAAAGAGGATAAAATAAAATAAAGCTATTATAATAAAAAATAAGAAAAAAATTATTAAGAAAAAATTTATTAAGAAAAAAATTTTTTAATTTTTAAAAATAAATTTATTAATGTTTTATAATAAAAAATAAAAAAATTATTAAGAAAAATTTTTTAATTTTTTAAAATAAAAATATGAAAAAACTTATTAAGAAAAAAATTTTTTAATTTTTAAAAGTAGAAAATAAGGAAAAAATTATTAAGAAAACATTTATTAAGAAAAAAAAATTTTTAAGTACAAAAAAAAAAAAAAAACAACAGACGGACCGAACCCTAGGACAAATGGTGAAAGCAAAGCTATACAGACAAAATCTCACCCAGAAGCATACACATATACACTCACAAAAAAAGGAAAAGGGGAAAAATTAATATATCCTGCTCCCAAAGTCCACCTCCTGAATTTGGGATGATTCGTTGTCTATTCAGGTATTCCACAGATGCAGGTACATCAAGTTGTTTTCGGAGCTTTAATCCACTGCTTCTGAGGCTGCTGGGAGAGATTTCCCTTTCTCTTCTTTGTTCATACAGCTCCCGGGGTTCAGCTTTGGATTTGGACCCGCCTCTGCGTGTAGGTCGCCTGAGGGCGTCTATTCCCCGCCCAGACAGAACGGGGTTAAAGGAGCCACTGCTTCGGGGGCGCTGGCTCACTCAGGCCGCGGGGAGGGAGGGGTACGGAGGAGGCGGGGCGAGCCTGCGGCGTCAGAGGTCGGCGTGACGTTGCACCAGCCTGAGGCGCGCAGTGCGTTCTCCTGGGGAATTTATCCCTGGATCATGGGACCCTGGCAGTGGTGGGCTGCACCGGCTCCCGGGAGGGGCGGTGTGGAGAGTGACCTGTGCTCACACACAGGCTTTTTGGAGGCGGCAGCAGCAGCCCCAGCGTCTCACGCCCGTCTCTGGGGTCCGCGCTGATCGCCGCGGCTCGCGCCCTTCTCTGGAGTTCGTTTAGGCGGCGCTCTGAATCCCCTCTCCTTGCGCGCAGCGAAACAAAGAGGCAAGAAAAAGCCTCTTGCCTCTTCGGCAGCTGCAGACTTTTTCCCGGTCTCCCTCCCGGCTAGCTGTGGCGCGCTAACCCCTTCAGGCTGTGTTCACGCCGCCAACCCCATTCCTCTCCCTGCGATCCGACCGAAGCCCGAGCCTCAGCTCCCAGCCCCCGCCCGCCCCGGCGGGGGAGCAGAGAAGCCTCTTGGGCTGGTGAGTGCTGGTCCGCACGGATCCTCCGTGCGGGAATCTCTCCGCTTTGCCCTCCGCACCCCTGTGGCTGCGCTCTCCTCCGGGGCTCTGAAGCTTCCCCCCTCCGCCACCCGCAGTCTCCGCCCGCGAAGGGGCTTCCTAGTGTGTGGAAACCTTTCCTCCTTCACAGCTCCCTCCCACTGGTGCAGGTCCCGTCCCTATTCTTTTCTCTCTGTTATTTATTTTTTCTTTTGCTCTACCCAAGTACGTGGGGAGGTTCTTGCCTTTTGGGAGGTCTGACGTTCTCTGCCAGCGTTCAGTGGGTGTTCTGTAGGAGCAGTTCCACGTGTAGATGTATTTCTAATGTATCTGTGGGAAGGAAGGTGATCTCCGCGTCTTACTCTTCCGCCATCTTGCCCAGACCCCTCCTCAATTCTTTTTAAATTGAATGTAACACTGATCCAAACTTACCAAAAGTAGAGGAAAAAAAGTGGGAAGGTAACTAACTACAAATTTCATTTATGTATATCAGTTCATAAATCATACATGAAACAATGTGAAAAATACTGCAGAACAAAAGAATAATCCAGCATAAACAAGTGGGAGTTTTTTTTCTAGGGATGCCAGGAGAGTCAGATGGAAGGAATTCTATTACTGTAAATCATTATACTGATTGATATTAGGAGAAAATTGGATTATCTCCCAGA
The DNA here is from genome assembly GCF_028021215.1 of Eschrichtius robustus. Taxonomy (NCBI): domain Eukaryota; kingdom Metazoa; phylum Chordata; class Mammalia; order Artiodactyla; family Eschrichtiidae; genus Eschrichtius; species Eschrichtius robustus. Next base: position 44,241,640 of record NC_090845.1, read on the forward strand.
TGTAAAACATATGTGATAAAAAAAACCAGTGATCAGGTCTTCCCTGGTGGTGCAGTGGTTGAGAATCCGCCTGCCAATGCAGGGAACATGGGTTCGAACCCTGGTCCAGGAAGATCCCACATGCCGTGGAGCAACTGAGCCAGTGTGCCACAACTACTGAGCCTGCGCTCTAGAGCCCGTGAGCCACAACTACTGAGCCCACAAAGCCACAACTACTGAAGCCCGCACGCCTAGAGCCCGTGCTCCACAATAAGAGAAGCCACCGCAATTAGAAGCCTGCGCGCTGAAACAGAGTAGCCCCGCCCCCGCTCGCCGCAACTAGAGAAAGCCCGAGCAGCAGCGAAGACCCAACGCAGCCAAAGATAAATAAATAAATAAAATAAAATAAAATAAAATAAAACTCAGAGGAAAACATAGAGGTTTAAAAAAAAAACCAATGATCATTCCAAATAAAAACTCATAATACACTAAGAATTGTTGGCTATTTCTTTAGCTTGATAAAACCAATAATCAGCATCATATTAACGGTGGGACCACAAAAGCTGTTCCATTAAAGTCAGGAAAAAGATGAAATTGGTCCCTGTCAGGACCTGACATGTCCTAGTTAGCCAATGATGGTTAAGAAATTAGAGACTGAAACTAGAGGAACAAATATTGGAGAGGAAAAAATATATAACTTTTTTGAAAAGATAGGTGCCCTGCACATACCAAAACTCTGTGAAAATGAAGAATGTGAAAAACAATAAATGTAAAAAGCTAAAAGAAAATTTAGAATGATAATTATATACATTTGGGGACAGGGGGTCTTGCCACGTTATTCTTTATAAAGGAAAAGATGGCCATATCTCAACTAGGAGTACTTATAATATGGCAAAAGAAGCCAAGGAAATAATAAAACTATATCAGTGACCTGACACAATTCCAATCATTCATCCCACAGATCTCTAATCACTCACCCCAGAGACCCCCTTCACTAACCTCGCATAGTCTCCATCACACACCCCATAGACTCCATTACTGACCCCACAGATCTCCATAACTTGGCTTACTGAACCCCAGCCCCCCATCACTAACCCAAGGGGTCATTCCTGATAAAAGCCAGTATCTAGGTGAGTTCTTGTAACAAAGACCCCTTCTGCTGCTTTTTATCTGTCCCCTTCTCTCAATCCTCACCTATTTGCCACCACTGTGCATCCTCATTAGCAGCTGTGAAGTCAGTTTCCCATGGCCAACAAGGGCGCCTTTGTGACCGCAGGGATTTTGCTCCTGGGGGCTCTTCAGTTGCTGCGGGCACTCAGTGGTGTTCCCCACAGCGTTGTGTTCCCAGCGAGTGGCAGATTGGATCTGTCCCTCTGGCAGAGGAGCTGGCCTCTCTCTGGTGGCCTGTCCTTGTACCCTTGGGATGGGACAGCAGGAAGCGGGTCAGCTTTTAGGAGTTTTGGAACTGCCTCGCAGACTGTAAACTTGGAGCAATCTCTCTTCCTGTTTATATAGTTAAATATAGATATAAAAACATAACATTACATAGATTAAATTGATCACATAGATATTGCACAAAGATGTTTTAGCTATGTGATTTATGTAAGGTGTAAAAATAGTTTTCATGAAAATTGTTGAAACTTGTGCTGGTTATATGACAGGTCACTGTACTTTTTAATTACCTTTTGTCCATGTTTAAGTTTCTATAATAAAACTTAAAAAAAAATCATTACTTTGGGACTTCCCTGGTGGCGCAGTGGTTAAGAATCCGCCTGCCAATGCAGGGGACACAGGTTCAAGCCGTAGTCTGGGAAGAACCCACATGCCGTGGAGCAACTAAGCCCATGTGTCACAACTACTGAGCCTGCGCTCTAGAGCCCGGGAGCCACAACTACTACTGAAACCCTTGTGCCTAGAGCCCGCGCTCTGCAACAAGAGAAGCCACCACAATGAGAAGCCCGCGCACCGCATTGAAGAGTAGCCCCGCCCGCCCCCCCCACTCCGCTCACCACAACTAGAGAAAGCCCGCGTGCAGCAACAAAAATCCAATGCAGCCATAAATAAATAAATAAAAATCATTATTTTGAGAACTGTAATGATAATAAGCATGCCTCTGTTACCCAAAGCAAGTTCATGTGCTCTATGCACAGTGAGGCCAAACAAACTGAAAAGTTAGAGTTTGGAGCAGAGAAAGATTTATTGCAGGCCAAGCAAGGAGAATGCGTGGCTCATGATCAAAAAACCCAAAGTCCCCAATGGTTTTTGGGGAGAAGTTTTTAAATAGGCAAAATTTGGGGTGAGGGCTGCAGGGTGTGTGACTTTCTTGTGATTGGTTGGTGGTGAGGTAACAGGGTGGTGCTCCGGAGATCTCGTGCTCAGCCTGAAGTTACCATCCTCCACCTGGTTGGGGGCCTTAGTTCCTGAGGAAGAACTCAAAGATATTGTTATGTATATTCCTTGAGCAGGAACCAGGACCCTGCTTTAATCACTGCACTATTGTTTCTTGACTGCTCCTCCTTTGTTTCTGCATTCCCTCTCTTCCCTAATTAGTAACTGTTTGAATCTGCCCTTTGGAACTCAGGGAAGGTGTAGGAGGCTGAGTGAAGCCCATTTCCTACAAACAAGAAACTGGGGAAACGGAAAGGATTTGTACCCTGGAGGGCCCCACAAGTTCCTGCTCAGTTTCACCTCTTCTCCCTGCTTTTTAAATTGTACTTTTTAATATGTATTTTTCCCCCTTTTCATCCTTACTTTTAGTCCAACTCCAGGCACACTCCTTAAAGCATTGTGTCCTTTATGTCTAGTGACATATAGAATATATATTTCACCATCAGTTAATATTTGTAAGTACATAGGGTGAATTGAAACCGCACAGCTCAGATGGGATTTGAACCCAGCCAAAACTCAGATTGGGACTCGAACCCACTGTCTCTTAATTGAAATCACTCACCTGGTCTCAGGACTTAATCAAGCTTAGGTTCTTTATGTCTTGTTAGAGAAAGAATTCAGTGAGAGACAAAGTGATAGGTAAGAAGTGGATTTACTTAGAGAGATACACATTCCATAGACAGAATGCGGTCCGTCTCAAAAGGCAAGAGCATCCCCAAAATAAGGGGTGGTTAGTTTTTATGGGCTGGGTAATTTCATAGACAAATGAGTAGGAGGATTATTCCAACTATTTTGGGGAAGGGGGTGGGGATTTCCAGGATTTGGCCACCACCTACTTTTTGGCCTTGGAACTGTCATGGCGCTGGTAGGTGTGTTATTTAGCATATGCTAATGTATTACAATGAGTGTATAATGAGGCTCAAGGTCTACTGGAAGTTGAATCTTCTGCCATCTTGGACCTAATCGGTTCTAATCAGTTTATGTTGTACCCTCAATGACTATGTCATTCTTTTAAAGGTTGTGCCTTGCCCCCTTCCCTCCTGTTTCAGAATCAGCCACTATATTTCACCATTATGCAACTAAATCCTCTTATGACCACTAAATGTCTTCATCTTAAGACTCAGAAAGATGCCCATATATCTAAATATCTATATCTAGATATAATAGTTATTCTGTATATTTCCATATGTGTATATTCATATATATTTTATTTATAAGAAATACATTTGTGTTACACACACATATAAGTATATATATGTGTGTGCATATATATATGTATTTTATATATATATATAAAATTGAAGCTGAGCAGAACCCTATGGGGCCCTCCTGGGCACAAAAACCTTTCTGTGTTCCTCATTTTCTCATTTGTAGGAAATAGGCTTTATTCCACCACCTCCCTTACCTTCCCTGAGTGTCAGATTGTTACCAAGGCTCTTGTTCCATAATCATACCCCTGCCCCTCCCTCGAATGGAAACCAATTGCTCTTATCTAAGTTTCAAGAGGAAGCTGCAAAGAGAAAAACAACTGGTTAGAACCAACTAGGCCCGAGATGGCAGATTTGACTTCTAGTAGGCCTTGAGTCTCATTATATGTTCATTGTAACACAATAGCAGGCTAAATGACAAACCCACCAGTGCCATGACAGTTGACAATTGCCATGACAACAATCAGAAAAGCCCATACAGGGACTGAAAAGGAGTATTGCCTCAGTTCCTGTCCGAACCACACCCCTGTTCTCAGATAAGTCACGAATATTCCTCCCTCTTTCCAACTCCCTCCCTTTTACCTCAACCCTCCTATATATATGGTGTCTCCACCCAAATTGGGTTGAGAAGTTGATTTGCAAACTAGGTTTCTGCTTCTCCATTCTTTGGCCATTGAATAAAGCTTGTGCTGTTCCAGTCTCAGCATCAGTTTCATGATGGGCTGTGCGAATCTGATAGGAAAAAGAATCTCCCTGGCCCAGACAAGGCATCTCGGCTAGGGCTAGGACTCTGGTGCGGGTCTGGATGACCAGTTCGGTAATGAGATCCCACAGGTTAAGGGCTCAGTCCTGCAAGACTACCCTCTCCCCGCCCCCACTTCAGATGCCAGATTGTCACCTATACTTCTGACCAGTTTCCATGAAGCAGAAATTTGATTAATTCACAGAACTCAGAGGAACATTTTACCTACTACATTACAGGTTTATTATAAAAGAATATAACCTAGGAACAGCCAGATGGAAGAGATGCATAGGGCAAGATGTCTGGGAAGGGGGAGCGGAGCTTCCATGCCCTCTCTAGGTGCACCACTCTCCCCACATCTTCACATGTTCACCAAACTGGAAGCTTTTTATTTCCCCTTCTTACCTGAAGGATAGTTTCACTAGATAAAGAATTTGCACTTGACAACTCTTTTCTCTCAGTACTTTAAAAAATATTATGTCACACACACACACAAAATATTATGTCACTAGTGAGAAATCTACTGTCATTTTTTTCAGTCTTTTTCTTTTTTGCATTTAAAAAAATTGAGATATAATTGACATATAACATTGTGTAAGTTTAAGGGGTACAATGTGTTGATTTGATGTGTTTATATACTGCAAAATGATTATCACCATATCATTAGCTAACACCTCTATCCTGTCACAAATTACAGTTTCTTTTTTGTGGTGAGAACAATTAAGATTTGCTCTCTAGGCAACTTTCAAGTATATGATACATTATCATTAGCTATATTCATCATGCTGTGTATTAGATCTCCTTTATTTATCTACTACTTGCAAGTTTGTACCCTTAAACAGTATCTCTGCAATTTCCCCACCCAATCTGCTGTCATTTAAATTGGTGTTCCCCTAGAGATAATGCTTTATTTCTCTCTGGCTGCTAAAAGGGAGCAGATTTTGCCACCCCAAACATGCCTCTTCAGCATATTATTATTTATTTTTTTAATTAATTAATTACTTTAAAATTTATTTTTGGCTGCATTGGGTCTTCGTTGCTGCACGCAGGCTTTTCTCTAGTTGCAGCGAGTCGGGACTACTCTGGTTGTGGTGCACGGGCTTCTCATTGCAGTGGCTTCTCTTGTTGCGGAGCATGGGCTCTAGGTGCACGGGCTTCCATAGTTGTGGCACATGGGCTCAGGAGTTGTGGCTTGAGACCTCTAGAGCGCAGGCTCAGTAGTTGTGGTGCACAGGCTTAGTTGCTCTGCAGCATGTGGGATCTTCCCGGACCAGGGCTCGAACCCGTGTCCCCTGCACTGACAGGTGGATTCGTAATCACTGAGCCACCAGGGAAGCCCTGGTCTATTATTTTAAGCTGGTTATTTTTAAAAAGACAGCAGCCCTGAGAGAAGCTCTGAAAACTGAGTAGAAGTTACCCTTTTGTAAGAGACCTTTACATTTATAAGGGAAATCTCCATTTGTTAGGTGTCTCCCTTCTGTACCAGGAAGAGAAAGATGATTTTAAATCTCTAGAACTTCTTATCAATGGAGTAGGCAACAACTTAAATCTACATAACAACCTTACCCCTGTTTACTGTGCTTTTCCTGGTCACCTCCCATAACTGACTCCCCTCCCAGCCCCTCCAACATTTTCTTCCACCTTTAGCTGGAAGATAGTATTTAAGGTGATGGCTTTGGCCATTTCAGAGAGTTACTCAGTTTTCCTGGGTATCTCCCATGTATACAGGAGGTATACATGTTATTAAACTTTTGTTTGTTTTTCTCCTGTTAATCTGTCTTATGTCAATTTAATTATTAGACCAACCAAAGAACCTAGAGGAAAGAAGGGAAAATTACCCCACCCCTTCACTGTTTTCAAGTTATTTTCATTGTCTTAGTTTTCAAAAGTTTAATTATGATATATACGTATTTTAAATTTTATTTATTTATTTATTTATTTGGCTGCATTGGGTCTTAGTTGTGGCATGTGGTATCTTTCATTGTGGCGAGTGGGCTCCAGAGCATGCAGGCTCAGTAGTTGCAGCGAGTGGGCTCAGTAATTGTGGCACGTGGGCTTAGTTGCCCCACAGCATGTGGGATCTTAGTTCCCCGACCAAGGATCGAACCCGTGACCCCTGCATTGCAAGATGAATTCTTAACCACTGGACCACCAGGGAAGTCCCCCTAATTATGATATATTTTGACATGAATTTCTTTGGGTTCATCATATTGAGATTCCCTCAGCTTCTTGGATCTGTAGGTTTGTGTCATTTGCCAAATTTGGAACATTTCATTAATTATTCAAATACTCATTTGGTCTCAGGGTCTTTCTCTTATCTTCCTGGGAATTCCATGATATGAATGCTGGGCTTTTTGTTATTGTCTTACAGGTCTATGAGACTCCGTTTAATATTTTCTGTCAATTTTCTCTCTGTTGTTCAGATTGGGTAAGTTCTATTGATCTGTCTTCAAGTTTACTGATTCTACCTTCTGTCATCTCTACCCTACTAGTGAGCCCATCCAGTGAGGTTTTTATTTCTGTCATTGCCCTTTTTGGTTCTATAATATCCATTTGGGGTTTTAAAAAAATAACTTCTTTGCTGAGATTCTTCTCATTTTTCATTTGTTCCAAGAGAATTTGTAGAGTTTGTAATTGATTGTTGAAACATTTTTATATTGGGTGCTTTACAATCTTGTCAGATAGTTTGAACATGTGAGTCATCTCGGTGTTGGCATCCGTTGATTGTCTTTTCTCATTCAAGTTGTTATTTACTTGGTTCTTGATGTGACAAATGATTTTCTATTGTATTCCAGGCCTTTGTCTATGATGTTAGGAGACTATGGGTCCTATGAAAATCTTTCATTTTAGCAGCCAGTCACCCTGTTTAGGTTTGGCATGAAAGTTTCGGCCTGATTTTGGTGCTGTGGTTCCAATGGCAGTTTAATTTTCTGAGCCTCTGTGGTGTTATTTTTATCTGCTTGGACTATCTGGTGCCTCTGGGGCTCTCACTTGCCTTTGCTGGTGCTGCTTAAGGGTGAGAAGGATTTCTACAGGCCAGGCCTCTGGGTGTTCCTCAGTGGTAGAGGGATGTGATGAGCTCCACTGACCAGTGCCTTCTGGCTGCCCAGGTGTCTCTGTGCAGCCAGAAGGGGAATCTCAGGTCAAAGTGGCATCCTGGGTCAGGATGATTGCTGTGGCTAGGTCCCTCTTGCTGGTTCTGCCCCTCTTGCCTGCCTGGTGACTCTGGACAGGGGAGAGGTTTTCCAAGTCTGGTCGACTGGTTGGATCCTTCTTTCTAGTTTCACCCACCAGTATCATGTTTCCTGTTGGGAGAAGGGAATCTCAGGTCTCTTGGGCCTTCAAGGTAAAAGAAGTTTCCAGCCTGGCCTCTTGCTGTGGCTGCATCTCTCCAGCAGTTCCCCCCTGCCTGGTTCTTTCAACTTGACCACCATCAATGGCATATTGCCTAGAATTGTGCCATTTGATATTGGAGACACCAGCCACGTGTGGCTACTGAGCACTTGAAATGAGGCTAATGAGACTGGGAATTGATTTAAAATTTTATTCATTTTAATTAACTAAAAATTTAAAATAGATACTCAAGTGGAAGATCCAGTGCTTCAATAAAATGCAATACAATTTTGGATTAAAAGATCTGAAATGATGTCCTGTCCCCATTGACCACGTATTGAGAGTCACAACCTTTCCCTGGCAAACCTTTCAAATACCTAGCTGCCATCTGAAAGAAAAACTGTTCTAAATGTAATGTTATACATTTTGGTAATATTAGACATTTCTTCTGTTAAAAAAATACTCAATTCAGTTATTGGAACACTTTTAAAGTATGTTTGAAACAACCTGTGAATATTAATCTACATTTTCTTTTTTAAAAAAGATTATTTATTTATTTGGCTGTGCCGGGTTTTAGTTGCGGCATGTGGGACCTAGTTCCCTGATCAGGGATCGAACCCGGGCCCCTTGCATTGGAAGTACGGAGTCTTAACCACTGGACCACCAGGGAAGTCCCTAATCTGCATTTTCATCTGTAAATTTTATGAAGTCTACATATAAATCAAGTATTTCTGATGAAAATTCAGCATTCAAATTGAGATGTGTTGTAAGTGTAAAATACACATCTGATTTCACAGGCTTACTACAACAAAAAGAATGCCAAATATCTCATTAATAATTTAAAAAATTGATTACATGTTGAAATGATAATGTTTTGGATATGTAGTTTAAATATATAATTAAAGTTAATTTCATTTGTTTCTTTTTCTTTAATGTGTCATCTGTCTGCAGCGCCTCATGCTAAGTTTCCTCCTCCTTTTCCACCTGTGTTGGAAATTGAGGCTGATGCTCTGTTTGTTTGTTTGTTTGTTTTAGTTTGGTTTTTTGGCCACGCCGAGCGGCTTGCAGGATCTTAGTTCCCTGACCAGGGATTGAACCCGGGACACGGCAGTGAAAGCACCAAGTCCTAAACGCTGGACCACCAGGGTAATCCCCAGGCTGCTGCTCTGTGTCAAAGTGATTTAGATTCTCCAGGCAGGAGTAAGAAGTTTCATTCTTCTTTTTTTTTTAACACCTTTATTGGCGTATAATTGCTTTACAATGGTGTGTTAGTTTCTGCTTTATAACAAAGTGAATCAGCTATACATATACATACAATTTGGAACAGCAAAGTTATTTCTACATAGTAACAGAGATGTTCACATTTCATTAGTCAGGGAGGCTAAAGTCTGCCTCCCACACAGAGCCATTGGCCAGCTGCACCACCTGCCCAAAGCAACCTCAAGCCTTTGCTCCCACCCACTTCCACTTCCCTCACACAGCTGTGTCCTCTATCTGCACCCCCCGCAGGCTATGCACTGCCCCCTCCCTGCACAGGACAATGAGGACCTCACTGATTTGCAGACCAGGAAGCCTCATATACCTAGGGAGGCCAGAGCCCCATTCTTACTCAGCCATTGGTTAACTGTGCCTTTTGTCTACAGCCTCTCATGTGCCACTTTGGCTGCCTTCTTTCACATGGCCGTGGGGGTTACTACCTAGCCTCAGTTAACTATAGGCTGAAGAAGCTAAAGCCCAATTTCTGCAGTCATTGGCTAACTATTTGTCTGTAGCAACTCAGGCTAGACCTTGCCTCTCTCACTCTGCACATAGCAACAGGGGCTTCTCCCTGGTAACAGGCTGCTGCTTCATCCCATTGGCCACCAGAAACTAGATCCCACCTTTCGTACACAGCCATTGGCCAGCTGTACCATCTATCTACAACCCCTCAGACTTGGTCTAGACAAGAGAGCTCAAGTTGCTGGCTTCCATTAACTCTTCCACCACCACTGCTCATATGGTAGGACCTTGAATTTGGTCATTTGTTATCTGACTAACCATCAACGACTCTCTTGTCAAAATCTAAAATCCAGGCTCCTGTAATAACATTTCTACTACCTTTGGACCAAATTTCAACCCTATCAGTATTGCTCTAGTCTGACCTGTAATCTACAGCTCTGATAATTCTTCCACCATCAATGCTTTTCTCGTATCTTTTAGCATTCAGCCTTTAATTAACTATTCCTCCATCAACGTCTCTCTGATCTGGAGCTTGAACCCAGGCCTGTTAATTTTTCCACCATCAATGCATACTAGGACTGATCTCAAACTCGACATCTGTGAACCTTCCAACATTAATGACCTTGATAAAGTCCATCTGATAAAGACCACAAGGGTCACATCCATAGTTGGACAGAAATGGGTTTTTTTTTAAACAAGTTTTTTAAAAATTTATTTATTTATTTATTTTCGGCTGCATTGGGTCTTCGTTGCTGCCTGTGGGCTTTCTCTAGTTGCGGCAAGCAGGGGCTACTCTTCATTGCAGTGTGCGAGCTTCACATTGCGGTAGCTTCTCCTGTTGTGGAGCACGGGCTCTAGGCTCACGGGCTTCAGCGGTTGTGGCATGCGGGCTCAGCAGTTGCGGCTTGCGGGCTCTAGAGGGCAGGCCCGGTAGTTGTGGCACACGGGTTTAGTTGCTCCGCGGCGTGTGGGATCTTCCCGGACCTGGGCTCGAACCCGTGTCCCCTGCATTGGTAGGTGGATTCTTAACCACTGCGCCACCAGGGGAGCCCAGAAATGGGTTTTAACTTGCTGCAGCAAAGGAGACCACACACCGTAGGAATTGTGGAGGATCTCACTTAGGGTGGCCGACTTGTTTTAGTTTTGCCTGGGACTTTCCTGATTTTAGCACTGAAGTTCCCTTGTTCCAATAAACCCCTCAGTCCTGGGCAAACAGGTATGGTTGATCACCCTAGTCTCACCAAACAAAGGAAGAAATAGAATTATGGTAAGTCACCTACATACAAACAAGTTCCATTCTGAGAGCGCGTTTGTAAGTCCAATTTGTTCGTAAGCCCAACAAAGTTAGCCTAGGTACCCAACTAACACAATTGGCTATATAGGACAGTACTGTAATAGCTTTATAATACTTTTCACACAAATAATACATAAAAAACAAACACAAAAAATAAAGAAAACATTTTTAATCTTACAGTACAGTACCTTGAAAAGTACAGTAGTACAGTACAACAGCTGGCATACAGGGGCTGGCATCGAGTGAACAGGGAAGAAGAGTTACTGACTGGAGGAGGGAGAGGAGGTGGGAGATGGTAGAGCTGAAGGATCGTCAGCAATGGGAGACGGAGGGCAAGCTGCAATTTCACTCACGCCTGACATTGATGGCACAGGTTCTGGTTCCTTGCTGGATTCAGTTTTATCTAGACTCTTTTTTCGTCATAGATGGCATGGTAGCACTGGATTGCATTCTGAACGGCTGCTGCAACCTTCGTGTACCATTCTACGTTCGGTTCCTGTGCCTCAAAAACTAACAGTGCCTCCTCAAATAAAGAAAATCCCCTTGCCATTTCCTGCATCGTGAATCTCTTCGGTTCTTCAGCAGTACCAGCTACATCACCGCTGCTTTTACACTTGCTTCCGGACATCCTGGGCTTGAAATATACTGTACTACTGTACTGTATACAGTATGGTACTGTAAAGTACATAAAAGCACAACCACTTATAGAGGATGCACACACATGACAATGTACACCAGACATGTGAGCTAATTTACGTGATTGGACATGTGAACGCACGTCAACATCTTCGAAAGTTCGCAACCTGAAGGTTGTATGTAGGGGACTTACTGTACTACAGGATGTTGGGGAAGAGTGGAGTTCAGTTAAAATTTAAATGAAGCAGTGTACTGATTAGCCCAAAGCAAAGTAGGTTGGTATGTAAAAGAGTCAATGTCAAGTCTGGACTGTGAGGTGGATCCAGGGTCCTTTTTATTTAGAAACGCTAAATTAAAAAAAGATGTGACATACTGTCTGCTAAGGTTTCCACTACAGATGCAAGAAAAAAGTGTCCTTACGCTTTCTGTCTGTCTGATTGTGGCAACCCAGATTGAATGGGGGAATACAGGGAAAAATTGCAACTGACAAATAACCTTGTGAACAGTAAAAGCCTCCTTTATTTCAAAGAAGAGTTTATAAGAACAGTATTGGAAAATTATTCCCCTACACCCTTGCCTTCTGATTTTACTTTTAAAAGCATAAGGGTTCAGTCTAAGCATGGTTGGGGAGGGATAGTTAGGGAGTTTGGGATCAGCATGTACACACTGCTATATTTAAAATGGATAACCAACAAGGACCTACTGTATAGCACAGGGAACTCTGCTCAATGTTATGTGGCAGCCTGGATGGGAGGGTAGTTTGGGGGAGAACGGATACGCGTATATGCAAGGCTGAGTCCCTTTGCTGTGCACCTGAAACTGTCACAACATTGTTAGTCGGCTATACTCCAATATAAAATAAAAAGTTAAAAAAATAGATGTGACATGTTTGCTTCAGATACCCCTTATTTGAAGCTCTGAACCTGGGTTGGAAATCGAGTCTGCTTCTCTGTGTCAAAGTGACTTGGATCCTCCAGGCAAGAGTGGGATGTTTTATTCTTACTGACATAATTTCAATTAACAAAGCTTCTGATAGTCTATGATTTTAGAGAACAAGTTTTCTGGGACTAGGGTAAGGCAAGAGAGACATTCACTTCAAAGTGCAAAATTTAAGGGGGCACCAAAAACTCAGTAATCAAAACAAATAACATTTTAGTGCAATATTTTCAAAAGTCAAAATACAAGAACATTGATGATTGAATCATTAATAGAGAACATGAAGCCAGATCAGAAAAATGCAACATAGGTGTTGGTAGAGTTAAGAAAGGTTCAGGTTTGAGATCAGCTCAGAGAGGCATTGATGATGGAAGTAAACAGGGTCTAGGATTTGAGACGTTGACCAGAAGTCACAACAATAATAAGTTTTGGCAATTTATGTCGAGGTGCGTGTGTTACAATAATATTCTCATATTTGCCATTCTGTCTTTCATCCAGTTCATAAATACTGCTGGGGAGACAGAGAAAATGGGATAATCTGAGAGGCTAACATTCTAGCTCTCCAGATTGTTGAGCTGAGGTCCAGAGAAAGGAAATGAATGTCCTCAGGGTACCCAGCAATCCATACTCAAGCTTAGCCAGGGTCTACCTGCTAGGTTGGAAACACCTTACGCAGGGAAAAGAGCTCTTTACCTCTTGTCAGAGTAGGCTCCCTGCAGGAGGGTGTACTAGGACTAGCTTATAAAGACTGTGTATAGGAGTTCAGAGGTGAAGAACACCCAGAATTCTCTTCTCTCCCAAGAGTCAGTAGCAGCTCCTGAATTTCCATATAAGAGAGGCTAACCTGGTTGACAGCAGGTGTTGGGGGCATGTCTTGGAGATGCATTTTCATCGAAAGTGTGCTTAAAATGTTTTCTAAATATTTTTCTATTGATAATTTGCTGAAAAACATTAGTTGTCCAGATCAAAGGCTAGTATTATTATTCACACCTACTATCATTTCAGTGGGGTAATGGAGACTGAGGGGGATTAAAGACCCCTCCATATCTGTTCCACAGTCCGTCAAAAGGAGACTGTACCACCTTGACTCCTCCCCTCTCTTCTACAGTGGTATCGCCCAGGAGGGACTTTTCCCCCCTCTTCCCAGTGGTATCTCCCTTGAAGATCGGGACACATTTCCCCTCCCCCGAGTTGGGGTTTGGCACCTCTGCTTCTGTAAACTTTGCACAAACCTATAGAACTCGGTTCCAAAGACCAGCTTCTCCTGGAAGCTTGTCTTCAGAAAGTTTCTACCCATGAACGACACCCCCCTCCGTCGCCTATGGAACAGCCCACTGTACGGAATGGATGCTACGATGGCGGCCCTCATGGTGGAAAGACTCGGCGCAGCCATGTTCCTCTCTCGGCACCGCTGCTCATGGACAAAGTCTCTGCAGATCCATAACAGCACCTTGTTCAGAGTGAGTAGACCACAGTCGCACAGCTCTTGTGTGATCGTGTGCGAAATTAACAGCCCCAGAAGGGGCAGGTTCAGAGGTGAGGACAGGAAACGGAAATGACCCTCAGAGGCTGTTTAAGTCTTGTTGGCGCGCGGCACTAAAGCGAGTGCACGAGGGTTTGTGGCGTGACAGTCATCAGTGATTTTGAGGTGATGGCTTTGTTGGCTTTTGGGAATGACAGTTTGTGGGGTCAGTTGGTGGGGAATTAAAGAATCTGGTGAATGGGAGTGTATGCGGGTCAGGGAGGGAGGGAGGCTTCTGAGGTAGTCAGTTCTTTTTTAGATTCCTTGCTGCATTTTGTTGTCAAGTCCTAATAGTGTGTGTGCTTTTAGATTTTTTCCTCAGTCTCCCCAGAGATTTGCTAATTTTATTAGCCTTTCCAAACTACCAACTTTTGGCTTTGTTGATCCTCTCTGATATACCTTTGTTTTCCCTTTCCCTAATTCCTACTATCTGTGCTATTTTCTCTTTTATCTAACTTCTTAAATTGGTTGTTAATTCATTAATGTTCAGCCTTTCTTTGTTAAAAGGCATTTGAAAACATGAATTTCCCTTTAAGAGTCTCTTTAGTTGCGTTCCACAAAATGTTATATACACCATCTTATTATTGAGCTTTGTGTTTAATTTTTCTTTTTTATTTATTCTTTACATTACTATAATGTTTTGGGAGGGCTGACATTTTAATTAAATTTTTTATCCAGGGGTATGGTATGTCTGTGTGACTATTTTATATTTGTCAATTTTTTTTTACTTTTTAAATTTATAGGTGCAGCTCCTTAAAGAATTTATTTTACATATTTTATATTTTTCTTGTTATCATTACTAACGGATTTTTTTTTCCGTTTTCATTTGGTCATTGTTATTATACAGGGAAAAAACCATCTGCTCTTGTAATTTTATCTTGTATCCAGCCCCTTATCAAATTACCCTATGACTTCTGGTAGAGTCTGGGGTAGGTTTTCTATGTATAAAATCATATCACTGGCAAAGAAAGCTACATTTTCATTTCTTTTTTTTTTAACTTTATTTTAAATTTTATTTATTTATTTATTTATTTATTTATTTATTTATTTATTTATCGCTGTGTTGGGTCTTTGTTTCTGTGCGAGGGCTTCCTCTAGTTGTGGCAAGTGGGGGCCACTCTCCATCACGGTGCGCGGGCCTCTCACTATCGTGGCCTCTCTTGTTGCGGGGCACAGGCTCCAGACGCGCAGGCTCAGTAGTTGTGGCTCACGGGCCCAGTTGCTCCGCGGCACGTGGGATCTTCCCAGACCAGGGCTCGAACCCGTGTCCCCTGCATTAGCAGGCAGATTCTCAACCACTGCGCCACCAGGGAAGCCCCATTTTCATTTCTTTGCAATATTTATTCTGATTATTTCGTCTTCTATTGTGTAAGCTAGAGCCAGAAAAAACTATTTTGAGTTGTATCAGACATCCCTATCTTTTTGCTAATTTTAATGGCAGTTGCTTCATCATTTTATTTTTTAGCATAGTATTTCAGGGATATGTTTTGTAAATGATTTTTGTGATATTTAAGTGATTTACTTCCTCCCTAATTTTAGTTTGAGTTTTTATTAGTAATGACTGCTGAATTGTGTCAAATGCTTTTTTGGTGTAAGTTAAAAGCAGCATGTTTCCTCCCCCCCCTCCCAGTTTGTTGATTTAATAAATATTATTAATGTTGAATCATCTTCTGGAAAGAAGAGGCTCAGAGCTTCTCTGCAGAAGAATTTAAGAGGGATTTTTCACCCTAAAATGGTGAAATAATTAAAGTGGACAGAAGAGACCCCTTTCATTAAGATTACCAGGTTTCCAGGTTTTTTGCCTCCACAGTCACTCACCAGGACCCCATGGACAAGTCCTTCCCCTGCCTACCCCATTCAGCACCATTCACTGCCTCACTTCCACCTTCTCCCCAAACCCAAATCTGCCGTGAACCTGGAATTGAGGGAAGAGCTGGTTGGGTAAAGTGTGAAGCACCCCCTGTGGAGCCACCCAAGAGTAACGGACTCTGAGTTCATTAATTTGACTCCAAATATCATGATTGTTTCCACAATCTACCCTCACTAATACTCAGAGTGGGAGTTGCTGAACTTTGTGGGGTGAATGTGGAATGACAGTGATGACATGGATACTATCCTTTTAGGATTTGTTGGTGTCTCTGTGGAGCTGTTGAACTTTCTGCATATTGGAGGCTGCAGGATCTTCCATTTATTCTGACTGCAGCCCACATACAAAGGCCTCTCCAGCTTTGGAAGGTGGGCTGGTACTCGGAGTCAACATGCCAGCTAATGGGAAATCACCCCAGAGGTTTCCTGCCCTGGTTCCAGGACAACCTGGCAGATCATTTGAGGTAAGTAAGAGGAGCCTACTTTTTTCCCATTTTTTTATTTTTAAAAAATTTTTTAGACAAAAATTTTTATTTTTTAGACAAATTTTGATTTTGAGATAATTGTAGATTCAAATGCAATGTACTGATGTACTGTTTACCCAGTTTCCCCCATCATAGCATCTTGCAAAACCTTGGTATTGATACAGTATCACAACCAGGATATTGACATACAGAACATTTCCTTTACCACAAGGATCTCTCATGTTGCACTTTAATAGTCACACCCACTTCCCTCCTCCCCCTCTCCCTCCTTAACCCCTGGCAACCAATAATCTGTGCTCCAGTTCTATAATTTTGTTATTTCAAGAGTGTTATATATGTAGAATCATACAGTATGTAACCTTTTGGGACTGGCTTTTTTTACTCAGCATAATTCTCTGGAGATGCATCCAGATTGTTGCATATATGAATAGTTTGTTCCTTTTTATTGCTGAATAGCATTCCATGGTATGGATTTACCACAGTTTGCTTAACCAGTCACTAGTTGAAGAACATCTTGGTTGTTTCCAGTTTTTGGCTGTTATGAATAAGGATGCTGTGATTGTGTAAGATTTTTGCATCGAAGGAATGCACGTGAGTGCAATTGCTGGATTGTATGCTAAGAGCATTAAAACAATTAAGTGACCTAATTTTTAGTAGTTCTAGATTTACAGAATAATTGAGATGGTAGTATTAGTGTGGTACATTTGTTACAATTAACCAACATTGATACATTATTATTAATTATAGTCAACAGTTTACAGTAAGGTTCACTCTTTGTGTTACACATTCTATGTGTTTTGACAAATACATAATGACATATATCCACCATTACAGTTCATACAGAACAGTTTCATCTGTGCTTTAGCTATTCATTCATCTTTCCTCTCCCCCTGCCTGAAACTCTGGCAACCACACTTTTTTACTGTCTCTATAGCTTTGCCGTTTCTAAAATGTCATATAGTTGGAATCATACAGTCTGTGGCCTTTTCAGATTGGCTTCTTTCACTCAGCAATTTGCATTCAAGTTTCCTCCATGTCTTTTCATGGCTTGATAGCTCATTTATTTTTATCACTGAATAATATTCCATTGTATGGATGTACCACAGTTTGCTTATCCATTCACCTATTGAAGGACACCTTGGTTGTTTCCAGTGTGGGGTGATTATGAATAAAGCTGCTATAAACATGTATGTACAGGTTATGCTGTAGACATAAGTTTTCCATTCATTTGGGTAAATGACTAGGAGTGCAACTGTGGGTCATATGGTAAGACTTTGTAAGAAACTACCAAACTGTCTTCCACAGTTTTTCATCATTTTCATTCTCACCAGCAATGAATGAACATTCTTGTTGCTTCACATCTTTGCCAGGATTTGGTACTGTCAGTTTTTTGAATTTTAACCATTCTAATAAGTGTGTAGTGGTATCTTATTGTTGTTTTAATTTGAAATTCCATAATGAAAAATGATGTTGGACATGGTTTTACATGCTTATTTCCCATCCGTATATTTTCTTTGGTCAAGTGTCTATTCAGATCTTTTGCCCATTTTGTAATGGGGTTGTTTGTTTTCTTATTGTTGATTTTTAAGAGTTCTTTGTATATTTTATTTTATTATTTAAAAAATTTTTAAAAAATATTTATTAGGGGCTTCCCTGATGGCGCAGTGGTTAGGAATCTGCCTGCCAATGCAGGGGACACGGGTTCGTGCCCCAGTCCGGGAAGATCCCACATGCCGCGGAGCGGCTAGGCCCGTGAGCCACAACTACTGAGCCTGCGCGTCTGGAGCCTGTGCTCCACAATGGGAGAGGCCGCGACAGTGAGAGGCCCGCGCACCGTGATGAAGAGTGGCCCCCGCTCGCCGCAACTGGAGAAAGCCCTTGCACAGAAACGAAGACCCAACACAGCCAAAAAAAAGAAATTTTTTTAAAAAATTATTTATTTATTTATTTATTTATTGGCTGTGTTGGGTGGGTCTTAGTTGCGGCAGGCGGGATCTTTTGTTGCAGTGCGTGGGTTCTCCGTTGGGGCGCACGGGCTTCCCTCTAGTTGTGGTGTGTGGGCTCCAGAGTGCATGGGCTCTGTAGTTGTGGCACACTGGCTCCAGAGTGCGTGGGCTCAGTAGTTGCAGCACGTGGGCTTAGTTGCTCTGCAGCATGTGGGATCTTAGTTCCCTGACCAGGGATCAAACTGGTGTGCCCTGAATTGCAAGACAGATTCTTAACCACTGGACCACGAGGGAAGTCCCTCTTTGTATATTTTTAAATACAAGTCATTTTATCAGATATGTGTTGTGCAAGTATTTTCTCCTGTTCTGGGCTTGTCTCTTTATTCTCTTAACAGTGTCTTTCACAGAGCACAATTTTAAAATTTCAATAAAGTCCAACTTGTCAGTTTTCTTTCATGTAACGTACTTTTGGTGTTATATTTTAAAACACTGCCAAACCCAAAGTCACTTAGATTTTCTCCTGTTATTTGCAGAAGTTTTCTTTCTTTTTTTTTGTCCACGCCGTGCAGCTTGTGGGATTTCAGTTCCCTGACCAAGGATTGAACCTGGGCCATAGTAGTGAAAGTCTGGAATCCTAACCACTAGGCCACCAGGAAACTCCCTATATGCAGAAGTTTTATATTTTTGCATTTTGCCTATAAGTCTAAGATCCATTTAGAGTTAATTTTTGTGAAAGTTGTCAGGACTGTGTCTAGATATTTTCTTTTTGCATATGGATATCAAATTGTTTCAACGCCATTTACTGAAAAGGCTGTCCTTTCTCCATTGAATCGCTTTTGTTCCTTTGTCAAAGATCAGTTGTCTATATTTGTGTGGGTCTATTTTCTGGCTCTCTATTTGTTGCATTGATAAATTTGTCTATTTTTACCAATACCATACTTTTATTTATTTATTTATTTTTAAATTGAGGGATAATTGACTTACAATATTATATTAGTTTCAGATATACAACATAGTGATTCGATATTTGTATGTATTGTTAAATGATCACCATGGTAAGTCTAGTTGACATCCATCACCATACATAGTTACAGAATTTTTTTTCTTGTGATGAGAACTTTTAAGATTTACTTTCTTAGCAGCTTTCAGATATGCAATATAATATTATTAACTATAGTCACCATGCCTGTACATTACATCCCCATGACTTATTTACTTTTTAACTGGAAGTTTGTACCTTTTGACCCTTCACCCACTTTACCCTCTCCTCTTGCCTCTGGCAACCGCCAATCTGTTCTCTATATCTATGAGTTTGTTTTTTTGTTTGTTTTGTTTTGTTTTAGATTCCACATATAAGTGAGATCATACACTATTTGTCTTTCTCTGTCTGATTTATTTCACTTAGCATAATGCCCTCAAGGTCCATCCAAGTTGTTGTAAACAGCAGGATGTCTTTCTTACTCATGGCTGAATAATATTCCATTGTGTATGTGTGTATATCTATATCTCTATCTATCTCACATTTTCTTTATCCGTTCATCCATTGGATGGACACTTAGGTTGCTTCCATATCTTGCCTATTGTAAATAATGCTGCAATGAACATGGGAGTGCACATATCTTTTCAAGTTAGTATTTTCATTTTCTTCAGATAAATACTCAGAAGTGGAATTACTGGATCATATGGTAGTTCTATTTTTAATTTTTTGAGGAACTTCCATACTGTTTTCCATAATGGCTGCACCAATTTGCATTCCTACCAACAGTGCACAAGGGTTCTCTTTTCTCTATGTCCTCACCAACAATTGTTACTTGTCATCCTTTTGATAATAGGCATTCTAACAGGTGTGAGGTGATAGCTCACTGTGGTTTTGATTCGCATTTCACTGATGATTAGTGATGTTGAGCATCTTTTCATGTACCTGTTGGCCATTGCTATGTCTTCTTTGGAGAAATGTCTATTCAGATCCTCTGTCCATTTTTAAATTGGATTGTTTTTTGCTATTGAGCTGTATGAGTTCTTTATATATTTTGGATATTAACACCTTGTCAGATATACAATTTGCAAATATTTTCTCCCATTCAGTAGGTTGCCTTTTCATTTTGTTGATGGTTTCCTTTGCTGTGCAGAAGCATTTTAGTTTGATGTAGTCCCACTTGTTTATTTTTGCTTTTATTGCCTTTGCTGTTGGAGTCAGATCCAAAATAATCATTGCTAAGACTGATGTCAAGGAACTTACTGCCCATGCTTTCTATGAGTTTTATGGTTTCAGGTCTTACATTCAACTCTTTAATTCATTTTGAGTTAATTTTTTATATGGTGTAAGATAGTAATCCAGTTTCATTTTTTGCATGTGGCTGTCCAGTTTTCCCAACACTATTTTTTGGAGATATTGTCCTTTTCCCATTGTATATTCTTGGATCCTTTGTCATAAATTAATTGACCATATATGCATGGGTTTATTTCTGGGCTCTTTATTCTGTTCTGTTGTTGTTTGTGTCTGTTTTTATGCCAATACCATACTGGGTTTTTTTTCACTAAATTTATTTATTTATTTTTATTTTTATCTTTTTAATTGAAGTATAGTTGATTTAAAATGTTGTATTAGTTTCAGTGTACAGCACAGTGATTCAGTTATATATATATATATATATATATATATATATATATATATAAATTTTTTAGATTCTTTTCCCTTATAGGTTATTACAAAATATTGAGTATAGTTCCCTGTGCTATACAGTAGGTCCTTGTTGGTTGGTTATCTATTTTTTTTTAATTGATTTCTTTTTTTTTTTTTTAGAGCTCCTGATTTATTTATTTATTTATTTATTTATTTATTTGGCTGTGTTGGGTCTTTGTTTCTATGCGAGGGCTTTCTCTAGTTGTGGCAAGCGGGGGCCACTCTTCATCGCGGTGCACGGGCCTTTCACTGTCGCGGCCTCTCTTGTTGCAGGGCACAGGCTCCAGACGTGCAGGCTCAGTAGTTGTGGCTCACGGGCCTAGTTGCTCCGTGGCATGTGGGATCCTCCCAGACCAGGGCTCGAACCCGTGTCCCCTGCATTGGCAGGCAGACTCTCAACCAGTGCGCCACCAGGGAAGCCCCGGTTATCTATTTTATATAGATAGTAGTGTGTATATGTTAATCCCAAACTCCTAATTTATCCCTTCTCCCTTTCCCCTTTGGTAAAGGGGAGGTAACCATAAGTAACCATAAGGTAACCATAAGTTTGTTTTATGTGTCTGTGAGTCTGTTTCTGTTTTGTAAATAAGTTCATTTGTATCTGTCTTTTTTTGTTTTTTGGCTGTGCCACCAGGCTTGCGGGATCTCAGTTCTCCCACCAGGGACTGAACCCAGGCCACAGCAGTGAAAGTGCTGAATCCTAACCACTAGACCACCAGGGAACTCCCTGTATCTTTTTTTAGATTCCACATATAAGTGATATCATAAGATATTTGTCTTCGTCTGGCTTACTTCACTTAGTATGATAATCTCCAGGTCCATCTATGTTGCTGCAAATGGCATTATCTGATTCTTTTTTATGGATGAGTAATATTCCATTGTATATATATACCACATCTTCTTTATCCATTCTTCTGTCGATGGACATTTAGGTTGCTTCCATGTCTTGGCTATTGTAAATAGTGCTGCAGTGAACATTGGGGTGCATGTAACTTTTTGAGTTATAGTTTTCTCTCATACTGTTTTGATTACTGTAGCTTTGTAATATATAGTTGACCTTTGAACAACACAGGTTTGAACTGTGTGGATCCACTTATATGTGGATTATTTTCAATAGTAAATACTACAGTACTACACGATCTACAGTTGGTTGAATCTGTGGATACAGAGAAACTGGGGATAAGGAGGAACCAAGTATATGGTGGGCCAACTATAAGTTATACATGGACTTTCAACTGCTCAGAGGGTCAATGCCCCTAATCCTGCATTGTTCAAGGGTTTTAAATCAGATAGTGTAATGCCTCCAGCTTTGTTCTTCTTTCTCAAGATTGCTAGTGTGTTGCAGTATTTAACTTACTGCAAGAAGTGAACTTACTGCAAATAAGTAAACAGCAATTTAACTTACTGCAACTTTTAGTTTTGTTAGGGTTATACTTACGTGTTTCATACTTCTGAGTAATTATCAATGGTTTCATATTTTTTATTTTGGAGTCCACGTTTTCATTGCTAACATATAGAAAAACACTTGGTTTTTGTGTGTTTTTCTATGCTTTCTATGACCTTTTCATCTGGAAATAGAGACAGTTTAATTTCTTCCTTTTTATTCTGTATGCCTTTCATTTCCATTTCTTGCCTTATTGTAATGGTTAGAACTTCCAGCACTATGTTGAATAAGAGTCATGCGAATAGACATCCTTGCCTTGCTCTTGTTCTTCAGTCTTTTATCATGAAGTATAATGTTAGCTGTAGTTTTGTTTTAGATGCTGTTTATCAAATTGAGGGTGTTACTCTGTATTTCTATTCCTATTCTGGTTTTTGCAGGAATGAGTGTTGGATTTCTTCAAGTGCTTTTTCTATATTGATTGATACAATCACGTGATTTTTAAAATCCTGTTAACATGGTGGAGTATATGGATTGATTTTTGAATATTGAACCTGTCTTGCATCCCTGGAATAAACCCTAATTGGTCATGGTATATAATTCCTTTAATATATTAATGAATTATAGTTGCTAATATTTTGTCAAGAAATTTTGCCTCTATATTCATGAGTGATATTGGTGTGTAGTTTTCTTTTTTATACTATATTCATCCAGTTTTGTAATCAGGGAATGTGTTAGTTTCATGTGGTTGCTGTAACAAATTACCACAAACTTGGTGGCTTAAAACAGCAGAAATTTATTCTCTCATAGTTTTAAAGGCCAGAAATCCAAAATAAGCATCACTGGGCGAAAATCAAGGTGTTGACAGGGCTTTACTCCCTGCAGAGGCTCTGGGGGAGAATCTGTTTCTTGCCTCTTCCAGCTTTTGGGGGCTGCAGCTATTCCTTGGATTGTTACTTCATCTCTTCATTCTTCATGGCCAGCATCTTCAAATATCTCTCTACTGTCTTCACATCGCTGCCTCTGTGTGCGTCAAATCTTCTTTTGCCTCCCTCTTGTAAGGATACATGTGATCACATTTAGAACCCACCTGGATAATACAAGATACTCTCCTTATCGGAAGATCCTTAATCACATCTGCAAAGACCTTTTTATTTTTGCCATGTAAGGTGATATTCATAGATTCCAAGGATTAGGATGTGGATATCTTTTGGGGGCCCCTTTTCACCTATCCTAGGAAAATACTAGCCTCATAGAATGAGTTTGAAAGAATTACCTCCTCTTCTGTTTCCTGTAAGAGATTATGTAATTGTGTTAATTCTTCGTTAAAAGTTTGGTAAAATTCTCCAGGGAAACCATCTGGCCAGAGATATCTTTTTTTGGGTGAGTTTTATTTTTTATTTTTAAAAACTTTTATTGGAGTATAGTTGATTTAAAATGTTGTGTTAGTTTCTGCTGTACAGCAAAGTGAATCAGTTATACATATACATATATCCATTCTTTTTAGATTCTTTTATGAGTTTTAAATTATGGATAAATTTTCCTTAATAGTACAGGGCTACTTAAATTATCTATTTCATATTGGATGACTTGTGGTCGTTTGTGGTTTTTGAAGAATTGGTTCATTTCATCTAAGTTATAAGTGTAGAATTGTTCATAGTAATTTCTCTTTTGATGTCCGCTGGGTCTGTAGTGATATTCTTTGTTTCATTCCTGATATTGGTAATTTGTGTCCTCTCTCTTTTTTTTTGTCAGTCTTACTAAAAGTTTATCAATTTTATTGATATTTTCAAAGAACCAGCTCTTTCTTTCATTGATTTTTATCTATTGTTTTTCTGTTCAGCTTCATTAATTTCTGTTCTTTTCTATTATTTTCTTCCCGTTCTGTGCTCTGGGTTTATTTTGGTCTTTTTTTCTTTATTTTTAAATTGAAATATAATTGGCATATAACATTATGTAAGTTTAAAGTGACAATGTGTTGCGAGTTCCCTGGTGGCCTAGTGGTTAGGATTCCAGGCTTTCACTGCTGCAGCCTGGGTTCAATGCCTGATGGGGGAGCTGAGATCCCGCAAGCTGTCCTGTGCAGCCAAAAAAAACAAGTGACAATGTGTTGACTTGATACATTTATATATTGCAATATGATTATCCCTGTAGCATTAGCAAACACCTCAATCACATCACATAATTATCATTTCTTTTTTGTGGCAGTAACAGTTAAAATCTAGTCTCTTAGCAACTTTGTATAATACAGTATTGTTGACTATAATCACTATTCTGTGCATTAGCTCTCTTGGACTTATTTATCTACTAGTTCCAAGTTTGTACTCTTAACTTATCCTCAATATGGTCTTTTTTTCTAGGTTTTTGGTGTGGGACCTTAAATCTTTGATTTGAGACTTTCCTCTTTGAAATGTATGCATTTAGTGCTGTATATTTTCCTCTCAGCAATGCTTTAGATGTGTTCCACAAATTGTAAATATGTATTTTTTTCATTTTCATTCAGTTCATTGTATTTTTTGGATTTCCTTTGAGACTTCCTCTTTGAACCATGGATTATTTAGAAGTGTGTTGTTTCATTTCTAAGTGTATGGAAATTTTCTTGTTATCTTTCTGT
Organism: Eschrichtius robustus; assembly: GCF_028021215.1. Classification (NCBI taxonomy): domain Eukaryota; kingdom Metazoa; phylum Chordata; class Mammalia; order Artiodactyla; family Eschrichtiidae; genus Eschrichtius; species Eschrichtius robustus. The sequence continues at coordinate 44,266,372 of NC_090845.1, forward strand.
TATTGATTTCTAGTTTGATTCCCGTGTAATCAGAAAAAATAACTTGTATAATTTCAATTCTTCTAAAATTGTTGGGGTTCGTTTTACGGCCCAAGATATGCTATATGTTCCATGGACACTTGAAAGGAATGTGTGTTCTGCTGTTGTTGGGTGGTGTGTTCTGTAAGTGTCAGTTAGATCCTGTTGGGTCATTGTGTTGTTGAGAATGCTCATTTTCTGTTTAGCTGTTCTGTAAATTGTTGAGAGAAGGGGTGTTGAAGTTTCCAACTATAATTTGTCTACTTCTCCTTTCAGTTTCATCAGCTTTTGCTTCTGTATTTGCTGCATACACATTTAGAATTGCTTTGTTTTTCTTGATGGATTGACTTTTTTATCATTATATATCTCTCTCTGTGTCTGGTAAATTTTTTTTCTAAATTCTAATTTATCTGATATTAATATAGCTACTCATGCGTCTAGCTTTATTGAGGTATAGTGGACAATACTTCTGCTTTCTTTTAATTAATGTTTGCATGATATATCTTTTTCCATACTTTTTCCTTCAACCTGCCTATATCGCTATATTTGAAGTGACTTTCTTTTAGATACCATACAGTTGAGTCATGTTTTTAATCCTTTCTATGAGTCTCTGTCTTTTACTTGGTGTAGTTAGACCATTCACATTTAATGAAATTAATGATATGTTAGGCCTACATTTACTATTTTTCTTTTCTGTTTGTTCTCTCTGCTTTGTTTTCTGTTTTATTTTTCCCTGTCTTCCTGTCAGTTTCTTGAGCATATTTTAGAATTCCATTTTGATTTACGTATAGTGTTTTTGAGTGTATTTCTTTGTATAGCTCATTTAATGGTTGCTCTAGATATTACATTATATACACATAACTTATCATTGTCTATTGCTATCATCATTTTGCCAGTTTGAGTGAAATGTAGAAACCTTGCCTCCCTTTAATCCCCTTTGCAGTCTCCTGTTTATCATTGTCTTAAATATCTTGTCTACATACATTTAGAACCAGATCAAACAGTGTTAAAATTTTTTTCCTTTAATTGTCAAACGTAATTTAAAAACTCCAGAGGGGAAGGAAAGTCTATTGCACTTACCCACATTTTCATTTACTGTATTCTTTCTTACTTTGTGGTGTTCCAAGATTCTATATTTTATCTTTCATTTTCTGTTTAGGGAATTTCCTTTAGCCATTCTTTTAAGGTAAGTCTGCTGGTGACAAATTCTATTAGTTTTCCTTCATCTGAGAATGTCTTTATTTCTCCTTCATTCCTGAAGGATATTTCATTAGGTATAGGATTCTGTGTTGACAGTTCTTTTCTTTCAGCACTTGAAAAATGTTATGCTACCTCCTATGGCATCTGTGGTTTCTGATGCGAAATCTGCTGTCATTCACATTGTTTTGTAAGGTGTTGTTTCTCTCTCATGGCTTTCAGTGCATATATTTTATTTTATTTTTATTTTTTTAAGATTGATTTATTATTTATTTAATTTATTTATTTATTTTTGACTGTGTCGGGTCTTAGTTGCAGCATGTGGGATCTTCGTTGAGGCAAGTGGGATCTTTTGTTGTGGGGCGCAGGCTCTTCATTGTGGCGCGTGGGCTTTCTCTAGCTGTGGCGTGTGGGTTTTCTCTTCTCTAGTTGTGGCACACAGGCTCCAAGGTGCGTGGGTTCTGTAGTTGTGGCGCACTGGTTCCAGAACACATGGGCCCTGTAGTTTGTGGCATGCAGGCTCTAGCTGAGATGCACGAGCTCAGTAGTTGTGGCACGTGGGCTTAGTTGCCCCACGGCATGTGGGATCTTAGTTCCCTGACCAGGGATCGAACCCACGTTCCCTGCATTGCAAGGTGGATTCTTTACCACTGGACCACCAGGGAAGTCCCTCAGTACATATATTTTAATCTTTAGTTTTCAGAAGTTTAAGGATGTGTCTTGGTGTGGCTTTCTTTTGTTTTATCCTATTTGTGGTTTGCTCTGTTTCTTGAATCTGTAAATTTATGTCTTTCGCCAAATTGGGACGTTTTCAGCCATTATTTCTTCGTGTACTTTTTAAGCCCCATCCTCCTTCTCCTTTCCTTTTTGTGTTCTGATAACATGAATATTGGTTCTTTTGCTATAGTCCCACAGGTCCCTGAGGCAGTATTTTTCCAGTTAATTTTGTCCGGGTAATTTCTATTCTTCTGTGTTCCATTTCACTGAGTCTTTCCTCTGTCCCCTCTGTTCTGTTGTTGAGGCCATCCATTGAGGTTTTTTTGTGTTTTTTTTTGGTTTGTTTTTTATTTATTTTTTGGCTGTGTTGGGTCTTCGTTGCTGTGCGTGGGCTTTCTCTAGTTGTGGCGAGCGGGGGCTACTCTTCGTTGCTGTGCGAGGGCTTCTCATTGCAATGGCTTCTCTTGCTGCAGAGCACAGGCTCTAGGCACACAGGCTTCAGTAGTTGTGGCATGCAGGCCTCAGTAGTTGTGGCTCGTGGGCTCTAGAGCGCAGGCTCAGTAGTTGTGGTGCATGGGCTTAGGTGCTCCGTGGCATGTGGGATCTTCCCAGACCAGGGCTCGAACCCACATCCCCTGCGTTGGCAGGCGGATTCTTAACCATTGCGCCACCAGGGAAGCCCCCACCCATTGAGTTTTTAATTTTAGTTATTGTGTTTGTTAGGTCTAAAATTTCAATTTGGGTCTTTTTTTTTTAAAAATTAATTAATTAATTTTTTTATGGCTGTATTGGGTCTTCGTTTCTGTGCGAGGGCTTTCTCTAGTTGCGGCAAGCGGGGCCACTCTTCATCGCGGTGCGCGGGCCTCTCACTATCGCGGCCTCTCTTGTTGCGGAGCACAGGCTCCAGACGCGCAGGCTCAGCAATTGTGGCTCACGGGCCTAGTTGCTCCGCGGCATGTGGGATCTTCCCAGACCAGGGCTCGAACCCACGTCCCCTGCATTGGCAGGCAGACTCTCAACCACTGCGCCACCAGGGAAGCCCATTTGGGTCTTTTTTATATCTTCTATTTTTTTCCTGAGACATGCTCACTGAAGCGTTTTTGTGATGACTGATTCAAAATCTTTGCTGGATAATTATCTCTATTATGTCAGTCTTGATACCTATTGATTTTTTTTTCATTCAGTTTGAGATTTTTCTGGTTCTTGATAGTCAATTGAAACCTAGGCATTTTTGGTATTATGCTATGAGAATCTTGTTCTTATTTAAACCTGTTTTAGCTGGCTTCCTCTGACTTCACTCCAGCTGGGGAAGAGAGGGTGTCACCTCATTAGTGCCAAGTGGCACTATATATATATACACCACATCTTCTTTATCCATTCATCTGTTGATGGATACAGGATGCTTCTGTGTCTTGACTATTGTAAATAGTGCTGCTATGAACATTAGGGTGCGTGTATTTTTTTGAATTAGAACTTTGTTTTGTATATGGTGTTCAGAGTTTTTAGTCATACTTAGCAGGAGGAATGGGGAAAAGTATATTTACTCTATTTTCCCAGAAGCAGAAATCAGCCTACTTCTTAAGAGAGAAAAAAAATACAGAGCTCATTTCCAGTTCAGATTAAAATTACAGAACTTTTACTTCTTTGCTATTATACTTACATATCTTTTTTTGGTGGAGGTGTTATAATGACATTAACACAATTACTTTCTTGGTTTATCCTATAATATAAAAAATAATGGCAAATGAAGTAAAACTAATAAGAATGGTTACCTTTTCTAAAAAAAAGAAACATTGGGAGTGTTAGATAAATATTTTTCCACGTCCAGAAACAATTTTCCACATAATTTTAGTGGTTACATAGCACTCCATCCTTTGAGCACTTGCAATGGTGGTAAGTTTTCATTATAATTGACAATTTGATGGTGAAACTCCTTGATTTGTTTCTTTATGTACATCCATGATTAGTTGTTAAAGATATTTTTTGGGAAATTGAATTTTTGTGTCACAGGAGAGGGTTCACTAAATTGTAAGGAATTCAGTGGATGACAGTGAAAAATCTTCCTCTTCACACTAAATGGTAATACTGTTTGGAGGCTGATGATTCTGGGCAATGCATGGCAACTTTTTCCTGATCAGTGCTCTACCCCTCTCCAGCTCTTCCTTCCCAGATCTTCCAAAAAAGTTAGAGATGGCCACATCTCCAGCCAGTTTTTATTTGTTCATTTATTTACTTATTAATTTTGTTTTCCTGTGGTTTTTAGGGAGCTTCTAAGTATAAATAGACAAATATTAGGATAAAAGGAAGGGAAATAAAAAGAAGAAAATATCAAAACAAGTTCTAGAATGTAGGCATGTTGGTCAACAATCCTACACAATTAGAAACTTCGAAGTCTAGATTTATCTCTGATATTCTGGGACGACATAACAGAGTTAGAAGTCCAATCAAACACATGAATTTCAATGCCCCCACAGAGAAATCGATAATTCCTCTATAGTAAAGATTTCCTGATACTTGAGAGTTAAGAAATCTTTTGATGGATCTTCATATGGATGATGGAAACAGTATCTTCAATCACAACTTTGTCATAAATGCTATTACAGGACTCCTATGGCTTTTTCTCTTTTTGAAAATATTTTTTTCATTCAGTGTTTAAGTAAGATTAAAACCTGTAAGATTTTGCTTACAGTTAATGAGTGATAAGAGAAAGGGTGAACATATATTATCCTCTGATTGGGTAATTAAAATGCATCTGACCCAAAGTCAAGTTACTCAGTGATATACCAGTTACTTTGTGTGGGCTTAAGAGTTTTTGACCAAAATACTTCTAAACAAAACATGCCATCTGAGAGCATAGGGATACTGGGTACATAAAATACTACATAAGAAAGTTGATGGAAGGTAGTTGTGTCAGACCTTTAGATTCTTTTTTTTAAAATTGAAGTATAGTTGATTTACAATGTTGTGTTAGTTTCTGCTGCACAGCAAAGTGATTCAGTTATACATACATACATACATACATACATACATACATACATACATATATATATATATCTATGCTTTTTCATTATAGGTTACTACAAGATATTGAATATAGTTCCCTTTGCTATACAGTAGGACCTTATTTATCTATTTTATATATAAGACCTTTAGATTCTTTAGGCTTCTAACAGTTGGTTGCCATATGCAGGAACTTTGCAACCAGTTCGTCGTTATTTTCTCTCTTGACTTTTCTGAGTTACAGTTTTAACCCACACCCACTAAGCAGGATTAAAGAGACACTTTAAAATAAAGATTAGTTGGAAAACATAAAGCAATCCTACATCCCAGTAGAATTTTAGTTGAATTAAATTGTAAGAGAAGTGCAATGATTATTGCACATATTGTTCTAGTCTCACTACATCTGTTGAATAGAATTTGCATTCCAAGTGTTTTCATCTTCACCATCATTGAGTCCTTAATCTGTCTCTCTTCCTTTTTGAAGTCTTCCCCATGCTTTTCTGATACTCCTTTCTGGCTGGTTCTCTTTTTTTCTGAGTTGCTAGATGGTGCACAATTTGAGGGTTCTGATGATGTTGTTATCAAAGAAGTCTGTGCAGGAGGAGCATTACCAAATAAGAAATTGCTAATCAATGTCCAGATGACGTGGCATGGATAAAGTACCATCCCCAACAGTGTCCAAATGTCTCCCCTGGAAGAGTGCACCATGGATGTAGTTGGTCTTTCTGCCTGTGCAGTAAACTGCAATGCTTTTTCTCAAGGAGCATCCAGAGGGAACTGATTTATAAAGGAAGAACCATCAAGAAGACAGAATTGAGTTATTGCAACAATGTTTCTTTCTCTAGCATAAGATTCCCTCTTGAATTCCACTTTTGCCTGTTGTCAGCAACGTTCCATTCATGATGCCCAAAGACATCAAGAGAGCTACCGCTTTTTGCAATTCAGACATAGCTTACTTTTTTTCAGGCCCTTATACAAATATGGCCTTCTTTTTGGGTCATTTTATAGAGAGGAGCTAGCAATATTTGCAGATGTGGACCATGCATCCTGCAAAATCCACATAACCCGATCATGGGCTGTGTTTCTTCTTAGTACCAAAAGTAGGCAACAACAGTTCATTTTTTGTTGCCTGTGGAATGTCACGTGTGGCTCCTGCCAAGGGTATTCCTAAGAATTTCACCATTTGAGTGGGCCCTTAGATTTTTGTTGGATTTATCAACTAGCTTCTGTTGATCATATGTGTCACTATTGCATTTAAGTCAGTCCTAGCTCGATCTTCAGTTTCCAATATTATGATATCATCAATGTAGTATATTATTATACTTGGGACCTGCATTAAGTTTAAATCCCTTCTAACCAAATTATGACAGTTGAAGTATGACAGCTGGTGAATTCAAATAACATTTTGGCAGTACAGTAAATGTAAATTAGGATCCTTCCCACATGAAAGCAAACTGTAGTTGACTCTTCCTATATTGAGATAGGGAAAAAAGCATTTGCAGGATCAGTCACTGAGAAGCAGTCTCCTTTAGCTTCCTGTATTTTTCCACTGTTGAAACCATATCAGGAAGTACTGATGCTGTTAGGTGATACTAATTTATTTAAGCCTTGATGATCTGCTGTTAGTCTCCCTGAGCCATCCGCCTTTTTCATGGGCCACTCAGGGCTATTCTAAGAGAATTTGTTGGACCAGCACTCCAGCTTCTAACATGTCATTAATTAAAATGGTAACCTTTTTTGTCCAACACATTTTCTACACTGCTTCAAAATAACAACTTGTATGAGCTTGGGCAATTATAAAGGTTCTCATTTATCATGTGCAATTAATACTGGCCAAGGGATGAACTTATATTCCTCTTGTTTTACAATACTACGTAGGAGAAGTATTCCCCAGTCAGACATAAATATCCATCTCAGGAATACATTTAGATGAAGGAGATGCACTTCACATAAAGTCTATTCAAATATTCCCATTTTCATGCAGATTTTCACCTTAATTCCATCAACTGTTGCATCCCTATATCCTTTTAATCTAACTGTGGCCCCTGTTAGGACTTGACCAACAGATTTTGGAATCACAGTGCATTATTCTTACATGTCAAAGAGTCCCAGGAAACTTTCTTCTCTGCCCTCTGGCCATTTACCCACATATGTGCATATGGCCTTTGGGTACTCAGCTGGGTGTTGAGCCTGGCTGGAGACTAAGATAAACCTTGAGTCCATACTGATAGTAAATGTATGAACAAGGGAGCAAGGAAAGCTCTTCCTTAAGGTCTAATGGCAACTAGTAATGTGGAAAGAATGATGGAGTTAGAAAAATAACCTTTTGCAACCATTCTAGTTAGTAATAATTAAGCCAAGCAAGAATCACTGATGGATGCCAAAGCTATTGGATGAAAGTTTAATGAGGAACAACATATTTACATAGTTTCAAGGTATGTTCCTACACATTGCTCATTAATTACATAGGGAAAATTGGTAACTTTACAATGGAGAAACCTGACGGACACTACCTTAACTAAATGATCAGAAACATAAAAATTTTAATTTGAAGAGTCCTCATAATCTCATCTTCTGGAGATAACCAGTCTTAACAGTTCAGTAAATATCCCTCAGGAATTCTGAAGTTTTTCTGGATATGACTGTCTGATTGATTGTTCCAGAGACATTTGTTGAGAAGAGTATCCTTTCCCCACTGAATATTCTTTTTTTTTTTAACATCTTTATTGGAGTGTAATTGCTTTACAATGTTGTGTTAGTTTCTGCTATATAACAAAGTGAATCAGCAATACGTATACATATATCCCCATATCTCCTCCCTCTTGCGTCTCTCTCCCACCCTCCCTATCCCACCCCTCGAGGTGGTCACAAAGCACCGAGCTGATCTCCTTGTGCTATGCGTCTGCTTCCCACTAGCTATCTATTTTACATTTGGTAGTGTATATATGTCCATGCCACTCTCTCACTTTGTCCCAGCTTACCCTTCCCCCTCCCCATGTCCTCAAGTCCATTGTCTGGTAGGTCTGCCTCTTTATTCCCGTCTTGCCCCTAGGTTCTTCATGACCTTTTTTTTTTTTTTTTTTTTTTTTTAGATTCCATATATATGTGTTAGCATAAAGTATTTGTTTTTCTCTTTCTGACTTACTTCACTCTGTATGACAGACTCTAGGTCGATCCTCCTCACTACAAATAACTCAATTTCGTTTCTTTTTATGGCTGAGTAATATTCCATTGTATATATGTGCCACATCTTCTTTATCCATTCATCTGTCCATGGACACTTAGGTTGCTTCCATGTCCTGGCTACTGTAAATAGTGCTGCAATGAACATTGTGGTACATGACTGTTTTTGAATTATGGTTTTCTCGGGGTATATGCCCAGTAGTGGGATTGCTGGGTCGTATGGTAGTCCTATTTTTAGTTTTTTAAGGAACCTCCATACTGTTCTCCATAGTGGCTGTATCAATTTACATTCCCACCAACAGTGCAAGAGGGTTCCCTTTTCTCCACACCCTCTCCAGCATTTATTGTTTGTAGATCTTTTGATGATGGCCATTCTGACTGGTGTGAGGTGATACCTCATTGTAGTTTTTTTTTTTTTTTTACCTCATTGTAGTTTTGATTTGCATTTCTCTAATGATTAGTGATGCTGAGCATCCTTTCATGTGTCTGTTAGGACATCTGTGTGTCTTCTTTGGAGAAATATCTATTTAGGTCTTCTGCCCATTTTTGGATTGGGTTGTTTGTTTTTTTGATATTGAGCTGTATGAGCTGTTTGTATATTTTGGAGATTAATCCTTTGTCAGTTGCTTCGTTTGCAAATATTTTCTCCCATTCTGAGGGTTGTCTTTTCGTCTTGTTTATGGTTTGCTTTGCTGTGCAAAAGCTTTAAAGTTTCATTAGGTCCCATTTGTTTATTTTTGTTTTTATTTCCATTTCTCTAGGAGGTCCCTACTGAATATTCTTGACACCTTTGTCAGACATCGATTGATCATATATGTGTGAATCTATTTCTAAACTCTATTTTGTCTCATGGATATCTTTTTTTTAAAATTTATTTATTTATTTTGGCTGCACCAGCTCTTAGTTGCGGAACGCAGGATCTTTGTTCCGGCATGTGGGATCTTTGTTCCGGCATGCAGGATCTTTTTTTTTTTTTTTTTTTTTTTTTTTTAGTTGTGGCATGTGGACTTAGTTGCGGCATGCATGTGGGATCTAGTTCCCCGACCAGGGATTGAACCTGGGCCCCCTGCATTGGGAGCGTGGAGTCTTACCCACTGGACCACCAGGGAAGTCCCTCTCATGTATATCTTTACAAAAATACTACACTGTTTTGAAAACTGTAGCTTTATAAGTCTTGAAATGAGGTAATGTCAGTCCTCTAACTTTTTTCTTCTTGTTCAAAATTGCTCTGACTAGTCTAAGTCTTGTGGTTTTATTTCTATATTAATTTTAGAATCAGCTTGTCCACTTTTAGTTCTTAAATTTCTTTATTGATTGTGATCAGTGTTGCTTGTAATATTTCAATTTTAAGGAACTTACTGAGATTGTTTTCTTTGTGCCCTAGTATATGATCAAGTTTTGTGAATGTTCCATGTACACCTGAGAAAAAGTATATTCTGTATGATCTGGGTATAGTGTTTCTTTCTTTTGTTCTTTCCTTCTCTCTCCCTTCCTTCCTCCCTCCCTCCCTTTTTCTCTCTCTTTAAAAGTCTCCCATTAGAGAAAGCTTCTATTTCTTCTTGTATCTCTGTAGTTTTCAGCTTATGTAGGCTTTTGCTGTGTTACTTTGTGCATAGATATTTACAAATATCTTTATTGTTATATCTTCATTGTGAACAGGGCTTGTAACATTACGAAGTATCCTACTTTATCTTGTATAATTGCTTTTGGAATTCTACTCTGTCTGGTATCAGGATTTCAATCCCTGCTTTTATATTGTTTTCATTTGTTAAATCTTTGTCCATCTTTTTAACTTTAGCCTTTTTGAAAGACCATTTTAAGCATGTCTCTTGCATACAGCATTGTGTTGGGTTCTGCTTTACAAGGCAATGTGAAAACCTTTTTCTTTTTTTTTTTTAATTTTATTTATTTATTTATTTATTTATTTATTTATTTATTTATGGCTGTGTTGGGTCTTCATTTCTGTGCGAGGGCTTTCTCTAGTTGCGGCAAGCGGGGGCCAATCTTCATCGCGGTGCGTGGGCCTCTCACTGTCGTGGCCTCTCTTGTTGTGGAGCACAGGCTCCAGACGCGCAGGCTCAGTAATTGTGGCTCACGGGCCCAGTTGCTCCGCGGCATGTGGGATCTTCCCAGACCAGGGCTCGAACCCGTGTCCCCTGCATTGGCAGGCAGATTCTCAACCACTGAGCCACCAGCGAAGCTCGAAAACCTTTTTCTTTTAATAGATGAAGTAAGCCCATTCACATTTATTTGTATTACTGTTTGGTAATATAAATAATACAAATATGTTCTCAGTTCTCTCATTTTATCTTATGATGTAATTACTGTGTGTATTTGTTATATTTACTGTGTTTCTTTTTCTATTGAGTGTTTCCTCTAAACTTTTTTTTGGTAGTTAGGAAGACTTGTATTTTTATGCTGGTGGTTACCTTTGTGTTAATCCTTTTTATAGTACTCTTAGTCAACCCTTTTATCTTTCTTTTTATTTACATATTTATTTATAAAATTGTATATATTTAAGGTGTACAGCATGATGATTTGATATACATATACATAGTGAAATGATTCCTACAGTTAAGCTAATTAACATATCATCTCCTTACATAGTTACCATTTTTTGTGTGTGATGAGTGCACCTGAAATTTACTCTCTTAGAATATTTCCATTGTTCAATACAGTGTTAAGTATAGTCATCATGCTTGTATATTAGATCTCTAGACTTTATTCATCCTACATAAGTGTAATTTTATAATCTTTGACCAACATCTCTCCTCATTTCCCCCATACACTTGGTAACCACCATTCTACTCTTTGCTTCTGAGTTTGACTTTTTAATTTTTTTTTTAGATTCCACATATTAGTGAGATCATACAATATTTGTCTTTCTGTCTGACTTATTTCACTTAGCATAATGTCCTCCGGGTTCATCCATGTTGTTGCAAATGGCAGGATTTCCTTCTTTCTCATGGCTGAATACTACTCCGCTCTATATATACCAGATCTTTTTTATCCATTCATCCACTGATGGACACTTCGGTTATTTCCATATATTGGCTATTGCAAATAATGTTGCAATGAACATGGGAGTGCAGATACCTATTCGGGGTAGTGATTTCATTTCCTTTGGATATATACCCAGAAGCAGGACCACTGGATCATACAGTAGTTCTAGTTTTAATTACTTGAGAAATCTTCACATTGTTTTCCATAATGGCTTTACCAATTTAATTTATTTTTAAAATTAATCTTTTACCATCTAATTTGTCTCTCATCTGTTACCTATACAGCAGTAAGTGATCTTATTCAGTTTCCCCCTTTTTCTTTCTCTTCTCCTCCCATATTTTAGTTGTATTTTTTCTACTTTGTCAGGACACTTAATGTTTATACATTATCCTTCAACCCATGACCCCAGCCTTATTTTAGTCTTAGCTTTACCGTTAAATATATGAAATGCTTACTGTCAGTCCTTTTGCCAGAATTTTCCCATTCATTGTTTTTGGTTGAAGCTCATTGTTTAGTATAGTGCTATCCAGTAACACTTCCTTCAGTGTTGGGAACGTTCTGTATCTGTGCTGTCCAGTACTGTCCAGTACTGTAACCAGCCACATGTGGCTACTGAGCACTGGAAATGTGCCTAGTGTGACTGAGGAACTGAATTTTTAATTTTATTCCATTTTAATTCATCAAAATTTAAACTCAGATAGCCACATGTGGTTAGTGGCTACCATATTAAACAGTGCAGCTCTAGCAAATTCCTTAGGAAGGGCACACATATTCTGGCCTATTCAAAACTTTTTCTGATGGCCTTGATACTTGAAGGGTATCTTGGCTGGATATAATTTCCTTTATTTGTACTTTCTTTCCTTAAGTTTCTTGAATGTGCTGTTCTACTGTTGCCTTGCTTTCTACATTGTTTTTGAGAAATTGATGCTGATCGAATTCTTTTGCCTGGAGGCCCTGAGGAATATTTTTCTTTGCCTTTAAATTCTAATGGTTTTAATTAGGATATATCTCAGAGTTGATTGTTCCAAGTCAATTTTCCTTGGTATCCAGTGGGCCCTTTGATTGTGTTGAGGTTTGTTTTATGATCCAGTATATGGTCTAGCTTGGTGAATATTCCATGTGTACTTGAAGAAACAGTTAATCTCAGTTTTTGAGTGAAATGTTCTACAATTCATTGGATGATTGGTGGTGTTCAGTTTTTCTGTATCCTTGTTGATTTTCACTCATCACTAAAAGAGGTGACGAAAGTTGGCAGCCGTATTTGTGGATTGTCCCATTTCTTCTTTCAGTTTTGCTTCATGTATTTTGAAGCTATATTGTTAGGGCAATCTCCCCCACACCCCTGTTCCCAGGGCTTCCCCATCTTGGTCCTCTAGCTGGACAGTTGGGGCTTTCATCTCCGTCCTGGCACTCACTTTCTGCAACTAGGTTTACCCTTGGGGCCAAGTGGTGAGAGGTTAGAAAAAAGGCAATGGGGATCCTTCCCATACTCTTCAGACCACTATTCCTCTGGCCAAAGAAGAGGATTCCTCTCCCTTAGAGTTTGAGGGGCCTGCTGCTGCAAGGTTGCATCTTTGGCACTGGGATTTACTTTGGGGCAGGACTGCATGAGAAAGAAAAGAGGCTTTTTCTCATTTTCTCTGTCCCACAAGATCCCCTCCCACCCCCTTTCAGTCTTCATGTCATATTGGTGTACCTGCTGACTCTGTATTTGATGCCTCTCTCAAGCTCTGTGTTCTCCTAGCCACCCAGTTTATTCTGGTGGCTTCAGCTAGTGCTGAAATGCTACTGTCTCTCAATCCTTCATCTATCCTAGCCTCCTCTCACAGATCCAGCATCATATATGCACCTTCCAGCTGGATGTCTCTATCAGTATGTGACATAAACACTCCAGCTCAGGTCCAAGATCTATCTCAATTTCCCCTTCTGCCAACCAACTGTCTTTCCTGTTTTGCTACTCTCAATATTGTGGCACCAGCCTCAACCCAGCTGTTCATGCTTTTATCCTGGGAGTAATATTCTCTCCCTTTCTCCTACTTGACAGTACTTCTGTATAACTTATAAATCTAACTATATTGTGTGAAGGTCAGAAAATATTCTGATCATATAAAGAGTCAAGTATTTTGGAGATTGATGATCTACAGAAAAAAAAAAAGGTGAAAATCCCTCCACTGTCTGCCCCTGAATATCTCTCTAGCCCTTTATCTCATCACAGCCCAAAGCACTGTTTTCCTGTCATACTGTGCTATTTGTAGTTCTGTAAATCACCATGTGTGTTTCATGTCTTCCTGCCTTTTCTCATACTACTGCCCCATGTTCGTGAGGGAGATTATATTCTTGTTTAAGGATTCAAAGCTCTACCTCCCCAGTAACACAAGGTGGAATCTTATTCCATCCCTTGTGAAAGCCCATTGCACCCTGTACACATGTCCAGCATAGCTCCTGTAACATCTCATCGCAGGTGTGTGTTCACATACAGTCATACCTCCGAAATATTGGAGGTTTGGTTCCAGACCACTGCAATAAAGAAAATATCTCAATAAAGCGAGACACATGAATTTTTTGGTTTCCCGGTGCATATAAAAGTTACATTGGCATTATACTGTAGTCTATTAAGTGTGTAATAACATTATGTTTAAAAAAACCAATGTACATACCTTAATTAAAAAATACTTTATTGCTTAAAAATGCTAACCATCATCTGACAATACAGGGTTGCCACAAACCTTCAGTTTGTAAAAAACGTGATATCTGTGAAGCACAATAAAGTGAAGTGCAGTAAAACACGGCATGCCTGTGCAAGTCTCCTTATTGGGGTACGAGCTCCTTGAGAGCAGGCACTCTATCTTTGTTTCCCCAGCAATTGGGACAGGTCCAGGCACAGAGTGTTAACTAAGTAGTCAGTGGTCTTTTCTCCATGAATTGAAAAATTAATACACTAGCAGGACTGTTCTGTGTTTTCTTCCCCCAAAGTATAGTATCAAGCAAGACAGGGTCAGGTTTCCAGTGCCAGCTAAAAATTGTCACTTGCTATCTGCCTCTACAAGGATGAAGTCACTAGCCACTGCAGTCGCTGACCTTCAACATACCCTGAAAGGAGTTCAGGGTGGAGATCAGGAATGAGGTACTCTGTGCTCTGGGAAAAACTGGCAGAGCAGGCCTTCAGATAGTTAGGTATTTTCAGGAGAAAATTTTCTGAACTCAATTTCTTGCATCTTCTCATATCTAGCAAAGCACTAAAACCATTAACGGAAACATCTGCTCCTTCTGACTAGCAGCAACCTTCTACCAAGATGTGTGCTTAATTGCATGTACCTCCTTCACCAAAATCACATATATACTGACCTCCCCCCTTGCCTCTTCGGAGCAGTTCCTCAGAGCTATCTGAGAGGCTGTCTCCTGAGCTATAGTCTTCATTTTGCCCCAAATAAAACTTAACCCACAACTCTCACGTTGTGCTTTTTTTTTTCAGTTGACACCAGTGTAGCTTTTTCTAGTCAACTGTCAAAAGTGCTCTATTGAAAGAATTAGTTCCCACACATCTTTTCCATGTGTCCCATTCTGATCATTGCAGATTGTTGTTACAGGGATCTGTGTCATTTGAAGACGTGGCTGTGGATTTTACCCGACAGGAGTGGTACAGACTGGACCCTGCCCAGAGGACCATGCACAAGGATGTGATGCTGGAGAACTACAGCAACCTGGCATCAGTGGGTGAGGATTATTGTCCATGTAACTCCTGGTAGCATGTGTTTCCTTTCTTGGTTGCTGTAACCTGGGCAGCCTTTGTAGAGTTCAGTAATACTTTAGTTCTAGATTCAAGGGGTCACAGATGATTTATCAGTTTGGGGCACCAGGAAGAGTGTGTGTGTTCTCGCTTCCCCCAGTGAAAGGTTTCAATGGGCGCCCTTCCTTGTGCAGCTCATGAAGATGCACCTTTCTCCTCCATCAGAGGCCCTAAAGCTCAGACAACTTGGCCCACGTCCTGTGCCATTTCCCATTAACAGGCCTCTGCGTGGCCAAACCAGAGATGATCTTCAAGTTGGAGCGAGGGGAAGAACTGTGGATATTAGAGGAGGAATCCTCAGGCCATGGTTACCCAGGTGAGTGAGCAAGAACTAGGCATATGGAAAATAGGGGAAATAAGAGCTCAGGAATTCAGGTCAAAGGTTAAGTTTGTGCAGTGTTTTTCAGGAATCTCCTTTCACAGGCCCTTGCTCTTTGAAAATGACCGGAGGACAAAGGTCTATATGCTTTAGATACCTAAATCCTACATCCCAATATCCTACTCACACTTAAGTGCTCTCTCCTATTTTATCTCAATCTTTGTAGTCATTTACCACTCTTATCTTTCCCTGCCTGCCTCAGCTTAGGCATTTATTCTTAGCTAGTCTGTCTCTCTTTAGTATTCTCAATTGCCTTCCTTCCTTCCATTGCCTTGGATGCCTTCTGTTGTCAAGCAATCATTCATACATTCATTTAGTCATCTACCAAATCTTAAATGAGGTCAACTATATGCTGGTCACATTCTAGGTGTGGGGATCCAGTAGTGAATAAAGTAATATCTCTGTTCTCCTGGAGCTTGCAGTCTAATGAGGGAAAGAGACCAGAAACAAACAAGTACATGGTGTTTGGTGGTGAAAAGAAAATCAATTCAAGATAAGAATAGACAGTGATGGGGTTTGTGCTTTTGGGGAATGTGGTCAGAGAAGACTCTTTGGGGAAGTTAACATTAGTGCACCAACATCAGTGAAGTGAGAGAGACAGAGCCATGTGGAATTTTAGTATTCTGAGCAGAGAGAACAGTAAGTGCCAAGCCTAGTCTGAGCAATATATCATAGGAACAGCAAAGATGCTGGTGTGGCTTAAGTGTGGGTGGTGAGAGTGTTAAGAGGTGATATCAGAGAGTTAGCTGGGGGCTAAATTATGTAGAATTTTTATAGGCTTTGTTAAGCATTTTAATTTTACACTGTGACAAGGGAAAACCTATGTTGGGTTTTGAGTGAGAGTGATATGATCTGATTTGTTTTTAAAGGCTCTCTCTCACTGCTGTGTGCCAACAATTCTGTTGGGGGTAATGCCCTCAGTCATGATAATGACCTTCAGCATCAGAAGATTCAAACTTTGGATCAAACTGTTGAATATGGGAAAGCCTTCTACAAGAGAACAGGCTTTGTTGGACATAAAAGAACGCACACGGGAGAGAAAAACTTTGAATGTCATGAATGTGGGAAAACTTACTGCAGGAAATCAAATCTTATTGAACATCTGAGAATACACACAGGCGAGAGACCCTATAAATGTGGTGAATGTGCAAAAACCTTTAGTGCAAGATCATACCTCATTGCTCATCAGAAAACTCACACAGGGGAGAAGCCCTTTGAATGTAATGAATGTGGAAAATCTTTTGGCAGGAAGTCACAACTCATTCTGCATCGGAGAACACACACAGGAGAGAGACCCTATGAATGCACTGAGTGTGGGAAAACCTTTTCTGAGAAGGCAACCCTCATGATTCATCAGAGAACTCACACAGGGGAGAAACCCTATGAATGTGGCGAATGTGGGAAAACATTTCGTGTTAAGATATCCCTTACTCAACACCAGAGAACTCACACAGGGGAGAAACCCTATGAATGTGGTGATTGTGGGAAAAACTTTCGTGCAAAAAAATCCCTAAACCAACATCAAAGAATTCACACAGGCGAGAAACCCTATAAATGTGGTGAATGTGGGAAATGCTTCAGAATGAAGATGACTCTCAATAATCACCAGAGAACTCATACAGGTGAAAAACCCTATCAGTGTAACGAATGTGGGAAATCTTTCAGGGTGCACTCATCTCTCGGAATACATCAGCGAATTCACACAGGAGAGAAACCTTATGAATGTAATAAATGCGGTAATGCCTTCTATGTCAAAGCACGCCTCATTGAACATCAGAGAATGCATTCAGGAGAGAAACCCTATGAATGTAGTGAATGTGGAAAAATCTTCAGTATGAAGAAATCCCTGTGTCAACATCGGAGAACTCACATAGGAGAGAAACTTTATGAATGAAGTGAATGCAGAAATGCCTTCTATGTGCAAGTATGCCTCATTGACAGAGGAGAGAGACCCTTTGAATGTCAAGAATGTGGGAAAGCCTTCTGCCAGAAAGCACTTCTCACAGAACATCAGATAACTCACTTAGGCCAGCCCTTGCCTTGTACTATGGAGAAAGCTTCTCTAAGAAGATTCCCCTCATCATTTGACCAAGCCCTTTGGGCCATCTGATTACTGGTGCACACAGAGTGCACTTGTAACAATTTGGCTCTTACATTGGTGTGAAAATTGTCCTGATCCCCTTAGGGAGTGGCTCACTGTTGTTTTCATTTCATTTGGATTTTCCTAATTAGTGGTGAGGTTAAACATTGGCTTACCTGTTGACTGGCCATTTGTTTTATTTCATCTGTGCAATGACTGTTCATATCCTTTGCTCATTGTTTTCTAATGGGCTGTTTATCTTTTACTTCTTGGTTTAAATGTTGTTTCTCTTGGTTTTTTTAATATATGAAAATATAAAAATCATTTTTCAGTCATGTGTGTTGCAAATATCTCCCCTCAGACTGTGACTGGTTCTTTAATTTTTTTAACTCTTTTCTTCTGCTGAGGTTTTATGTTTTCATATTATTGGTTTCAAGATGATAATATTCTCCTATACTTTACTATACTAAAGTGAAGGCTTCACTTTCAACATTTAGAATTTTAATCTACCCTAAATTTTTTCTGTGTAATATGAAGTCTACAATATATAATGCTGCATTTCTTTTAAATACTTTACATCAGTGGTATCACACTATTTTAAAACTTATGCAACTTGCTGTTTTTCATGAAATGTTACATTTCCAAGATCTATCCATGTTGATAAATATATTTATTTATCTCTCCATTCCCCTAGTGAAAGACATTTGTATCGTTTTTGTGCTTAGTGTTTAAATCTAGAAGTGGAAATGATGGGTCCAGGGTGTAGATAGTATGCCAGTTATTAATCTATTGTGCTTCAGCTCCAAACCTACCGTTCTATACTGGGCTTTGTGATGCTGGGGCCATGACTCTACAGAACACATTTCTGTCTTGCCAGCTGCTACTCCCTGTTGGGTCTTACCGGTAAGAGATACTAAATATAAATATTGAGCCTGCAGAAGGAAGAAGGGACTTGCTCCTTTTTTCCTTCCGGTTGGCTCCCTGTTCATCTGAGTGTCAGCCCAGCATTGCTTCTTCACTTGGGCAGCAGCAGTTCCTCATGGTAGCAGCAGTTTAATCCAGTTTGCACTTTTCCAGCACTAACAGCTTTAGGGTACCCCACCCCCTCAGAGACCTAGCAGCATCTGGCTGGTGCCACCTCCTTAGAGGTATGAATCCCAGTCACATGAGACCCCGCTTCCAACCTTCTATTTTTAATAATTCCAACTTCTTCCCTTGTTACCCTAGGCCAGCTGCTTTCTGCAGTTGCTACCTCCATGATAATTTTAATGTTCTCTTTTTCTCTTTTAAGTTATGTGGTTAATAACTTCATCACTAGTTAAAAATTCATTTTAAGTTCTCTCTGTTAAAATAATCATTATGGTTTCTGTCTCCTAACTGGGTTCTGATTGATATAGAAGTTTTTCAACTTGACTAAATTTTAAAGTTAAAAAAATTGCACTAATTTACACTCTCATGAGCAGTTTGAGAAAAAGTTTACATTTTCCCACATATTCACCAGGACTTATCTGCTCTTTTTAAATTGTTGCCGATCTGAAAGGTGTAAAATGGCTTTAAGCCCTCCCATCCATGAATATGGTTTGTCTTTTTATTTAACTCACCTTTTTAAATTTTAAATAGTATTGTATGGTTTTCTCTAAGAAATTGTCTTTGAAAGTTAATCTTTCAATAGAAAATTTGCTCATATACATGTATATACATATATATTTAAAAATATTATGATGTATTATGGGGTATATATATATTTATATGTAATATATGTATCTATATATACGTATATAAGTGTGTGTGTATACATGTGTGTGTATGTCTCCCCAGAAAACATTTCTGTTTTATATATTCATTTTATTTTACCCACATATTTACCACTTTGGTTGCTCTTCATTCTTTTCTGCATTTCCTCCAGGATCATTTTCTTCTTTGCCTGAAAAATATCCTTTAGAGTTTTCTTTAGTGGAGGTCTATTAATGATAAACCTCTCAACCTTGTGAATATTTTCTCTTGCACTTTTTTGATAAACAAAAGTGAATCCTTACCTTTAGTACTTGGTAGCACTGTGCCATAGTAAATTGATGCTAAATTAAATACTTTTTTTTAAATTTTATCCCTGAGTGTTCCATAATGATTATGACAACCCAGGATATTTGAATTAATCACCAGATGCCCCCCAATACATCATACACTTGAATATACATATTACACTTTCTTCACTTTGTATATAGCATGCCCTCATCCTCATTTACTAATTATTAAGTTTATCAAGATGATATCTCATCAGTTCTTCCAATCTTCACCTCATCCATTAAAAAAACTAAATTTGATGTTTTAAAATTATTATTATTATGGAAAATGTCAAACATAAATAAAAGTAATCTATAGTGACAGAAAGCAGATGAGTGATTGCCTCTGGGGTAGGAATTAACTCCTAAGAGGTAGGAGGGAACTTCCCAGGGTGATGGAACTATTCTGTATCTTGACTGGAGTGGATGTTAATGGGGATACACAAGGTCATGAAATGAGTAAACTTAAGATTTGTGCATTTTATTGTATGTAAATTATATGTCAATTAAAATTTTAAAACAACAATAAAGAGTTCCCTGTTCCCATATCAGGAGTCAAATGTGGGCTGCTTGGGAGAAAACCAAGAATCTTGACCACTAGATGAGATGAAACACACTGGCAATGGGAGACTTGGTCCTCCCAAGGCTTTAGAAATGGTTTTGCTCCATGAAAATGACCTTTACTAAGGCCCCATGATGGGTTGTGCTGGCCTTCCATTAGCTACCATCACTTATGTGGTGATCCCTACTGGCCAATACTACTGTGTGTATTTGGCTCCCAATAGCCTGAGCACAGTCTCTCCTAATCCTCCATTAGCTACCATGATGTAGTTCTTACCCCCATCACATGTCTGCACAGTGTCTACTAACACCCACTCCATTAGCTTATAGCAGTTCTTATCACCACCTTTAGTCAAGAGCACAGTGTCTGCTGACCTTCCATTAGCTCACAATAGCTTGTCTTCCCACACTTTTTATTCCAGCAGAGTCTGCTGACCCCCTTTAGCTCATAGCATCTTGTCTCGCAACCCCTTTTAGCTGCCATTACAATTTTTACTGACCTCCATTTACTTACAGCATAGTGTCTTTTCACTCCTTTAGCCTCCAGCTTAGTGACTGATGATCTATTAACTCAGTATCATGTCTTTTGCCCTCTTTTAGACTCAACATGGTGACTGCTGACCTCCCATTAGCTCCCAGCGATGTGTCATGACCTTCCTTTATACCTAATGCAGTGGCTGTTGACCCCATGTTGGCCCTCACCACTTTGTTCATTCCCCATTGGCCACTGTACAGTATATTTAATCCAATGAGTTCTAATCGCAGTGTCTGCTCATCCTACATTAGATCCCCTCACTATGTCTGCTGGTTTTTTATTAGCCATGAGTACAGTGTCTTTGACCCCCATGAACCCACAACACAGCACAGTTGCACCAATATTTATCTGCTGTTCCCCAGTTAGCCACGAATATGGTGACTTTGATCCTCTTGAGCCCCAGCACAATGTCTGCAGAACTCACATGACCTTGTCACTCTATCTTCTGATCCCCCATTTACCAAGTTCCAAGTTTTTTACCTGAGGACCCCTAAATAGCCTCCATCACTATGTCATCTGACCTTACATTATAGCCTATTAGTGTA
Source organism: Eschrichtius robustus (assembly GCF_028021215.1). Classification (NCBI taxonomy): domain Eukaryota; kingdom Metazoa; phylum Chordata; class Mammalia; order Artiodactyla; family Eschrichtiidae; genus Eschrichtius; species Eschrichtius robustus. The sequence goes on from NC_090845.1 coordinate 44,287,437, forward strand.
TCTGCTGACCATACGTTAATGTCTTCTGACTTGTCAGACACCCACACAGAGTATGACCTCCTTGAGGACCCATTACCATGTTTTTTGTCCTTACAGTAGCTGAATCCCTGTGTCTGCTGCTGAGTCCCCCTCCCTCTCCTTTAACCACGAGTATTGTGTCTTTGACCCCTTGTGGCCTGAGTAGAGTTTGCTGACCCCACGTTAGCTCCGATCCCAGTGTCTGTTGATCCTCCATTAGGCAGCAGTACTGTTTCTTCAATATGCATGAGGTTCCAGCAATGTATTTGCTGATCCCCAATTAGCCACAAGATCAGAGACTAACCTCCATGAGCTTCTGGCACAGTATCTGCTGATTCCACAGTAGTCTCATCTTGCTGACCACCCATTAGCAATGAGTACAATGTCTTTGACCTTCATAAGTCCCAATCACAGTGTTGCTGACCCTGCATTAACCATCATCACTGTGCCTGTTGATCCCCCATTAGCCACTAATACAGTGTCTGAATACAATGATGCCCCAGTACAGTGCATGCTGACCATACATTAGAGCCCATCACCATGTTTGCTAACCCTATACTGGCCTCAACACTGAGACTACTGACTACCAGCTACTGGTTTAGAGCCTTTGCCTCACGTTTTTCAATCACAGTATCTGCTACTGATCCTATATTAATTAGTGTCATCACTGTGTCTTCTAATCTTGGTCATGGGTAGAATGTCTTTGATCTTCATAAAAAATCTGACTAGTGTCTGCTGATCCCACATTAGTACTTTATTACCCTGCTGATTACCATTAGCCACCACTAAAGTGATTTTTGTCTCCACCCCAGCATCAGCCCATTCGCTACCCCCATCCCTGTGGATGCAGGTTACTTATCCTCTAATACAATGCATTGACCTCATGAGCCCCAGCATAATGCCTGGGATTCATTAGAGCCTACCCTGCATTAGAGCCCTTCATGGTTTCTGATGATCTTCTATTGGTCGCCAGTACAGTGTCTTTGACTCCCATGAGTCCCCATAACCATATCTGCTGGTGCTGTATTAGCTCCCGTGATTGTTGAATTCCCACTAGTCATTAATATACTATATTTGATCCCTGTGATTACTCCCCACAGTTTCTGATGACCCTCTATTAGGACCAGTCACTGTTCCCTGATTTCTGTAAATTGGTTTGTTGGCTGTTTCAATCGCTATAATTGTTCCTTGGACTCTGGTGGTTCCCCAGCCCTGCAGACTGCTTTTTTATTTTTCCTTTCCCAGCACTTCAGAGACTCTTCTTTGATGTTTTTGGCCTGATCCTCTGGATCTAGGCCCTGTTGCTCTCGCTCTTTTGTAGCCCCTCTGACTGTCTTCCAAATACAAGGAGTGTTTTGTGGTCTCTTCAGATGTTTGATGATCCCTGTGTTCCTCAGGTCCAGACACTATCCCCTTGTCCCGTTAGCTGTTTCCTGGTTTCTCTGGCTGTGCCCTCAGCTTGAGATTGTTCCCTTATCTGTCTGGCTGTCTCCTAGGTATTTATAGCTGTTGCATGACATTTAGGGATGTTTTCTTCTTCCATTTGCCTGTTCTAGAGTCTCTCTGGTTGTCCTCTAACTACAAGGACTGTTTTCTGGTCCTCTGGCCGTTTGATAATTTCTCTGACTGTTCACATCACTGCCATGACTGTTTCCTGGTCCCTATGGCTGTTTTCTAGTGTCCGGGGATGCTTCCTCAGCCCTGACCTATTGTCTGGAACCACAGACTGTTCCTGCTGCTTCTAGCAGTTCCCCAATACATGGACTAGGTTACTTTACCCTCCCTGATGTTACCTCAATCCTGGGTATGTTCACATGTCTTATTGCTTATTTTCTGGTTTTGCCAACTGTTTCTCAACACCAAGGACTGTTGTATACACCGGATGTGGCCGCAGGCATTAAACAGCAAGTGGGAGTTGCAGGCTCCAGAGGGAGCACCTTCCAGGTAGATCCCTTTAGCTGTGGCTGCTATGGAGAAACAGACCCTACAGAGAGGCTATTTAGTTCAGAGTCCTGGTGTGAGTCACTACATTTCCTCCCATTACCCTTCTAGAAAATCCATTAAGGTGAGTAAAATGAGTTACCCCTTACCCCCACATTCCATGTGTCTGTGTGTGAATCTCTGCTTGGAAAAGAATCTCTGATGGCTGAGAGGAAGTACGAGGGGTTGGCAGTCCTGTGAGGTGTGCAGCATGGGGTCCAGCTCCATGGGTAGCCTGGGGGCTGGCCCTACCCTCACCCGACCCTCATTACTTCTCCCTGAAAAAATGGGTCTCACAGTCCCTACCCAGAATCCTTCTGAGGTCTGTGCTAGGATTGGAGGATGATTTATGGGTGTATTCACCCCTTGGATATTTTTTCCGGTCAAAACACAAAACTCTCATAATAATAACTTCATGTGTAATATTACTAACAGTGACAATTGCTAGACAGGCAATGTAGTGTAATGATGAAGAACATGAACACTGAAGCCAAATCTGTATTCAAATCCGAGGCCTTAATGGTTTCTTAGCTATGACACCAAAAGCACGTACTATGAAACAAAAAGGAAATAAATTGGGCTTCATCAAAATTAAAAACTTTTGTGTGGTAAACAGTACTGTCAAGAAAGTAAAATGTCAACCCACAGAATGGGAAAAAATATTTGCAAATCATATATCTGATAAGGGATGTGTATCTCAGATATATAAAGGACTTGTATAACCCAATAAAAAAAAAATAACCCAACTTAAAAATGGGCAAAGGATCTGAATAGACATTTCTCCAAATGAGATATATGAATGGCCTAAGCACATGAAAAGCTGCACAGCATCATTAGGCATTAGGGAAATGGAAATCAAAACCACAATGAGATAATACTTCACAACCACTAGTAGGCTAGAATAAAAAAGATAGACAATAGCAAGTGTTGACGAGGATGTAGAAAAATTGGACCCATCTTACATTGCTAATGGAATGTAAAGTGGTGCAGCTGTTTTGGAAGAAAGTTTGGAAGTTTCTTAAAATGTTAAACATAGAGTTACCATATGATCTAGGAATTCCACTCCTGGGTATCCACCCAAGAGAAATTAAAACATATATCCATACAAAAACTTACACACAAATGTTCACAGCAGCATTATTCAGAGTAGTCCCAAAGTGGAAACAACCCAAATATCCATCAACTAATGAATGGATGATCAAAATGTGGTATATCCATACAATAAAATATTCAGTAATAAAAAGGGATGATGTACTGATACATGCTACAAAATGGATGAACTCTGAAAACATGTTACTTGAAAGAAGCCAGTCACAAAAGACCACATATTGTATGATTCCATTTGTATGAAATGTCCAGAATAAGTAAAACTATGGAGACAGAAAGTAGATTAGTGGTTGCCTAGGGCTGGGGTTGGGGGAGGTGGGAGAATTGGAGAGTGACTGCTAATGGGCTTCTCTTTGGGATGATGAAAATATTCTAAAATTCTATTGTGATGGTTGCACAACTTTGTGAATATACTAAAATTAATTTAATTGTCATATTAAATGGGTAAATTTTATTGTATGTGGATTGCATCTCAATAAAGTTTTAAGAAATATTATAAAAATAAAAAAGATATTAACTAAGTCAGTATTTGATTCCTTGTAATATTAATTTGATTATTAATTTGATTCCTTTTTAATTTGATTTCCTTTTTGGTTATGTAATATTTTTTAAAGAAAAACAATTAATTAATTCCCACTTACGACTGAGAAAGAAATCCTGCCTTTTCCTAGCTCTGTGTCCTTGGGGAAATCATATTACTTCTCTATGCCTGTTTCTACATCTGTAAAATGGGGATAAAAATAATGCCTAACTCATACGGGCAGTGTGAATATTAAATGACATTATATATGTAAAGTACTTAAAACAGTGCTAGGCATATAGCTCTCTGTACTAGTTATTATTAGTAATAGTAATGGTAAATATATTTTATAATAGTAGTGATAGATCTTAGTAATGACTATTTACATTATTGCAAATAATGTTTTATTAGGCATGATAATTTATAATATTGGAAATAATGTATAATACTAGTAGCAATTGCATGCCCTCTGGCATCTTTAACTCATGATTTTGACAAACTCAAAGACATTACAAATATTTAATATACTCATTTGTAATGTTTTTCTTATGGTGATGCTCGTACACTAATTTCTAGTGTACAAATCCCCCCACTGAAAAATACCAACATTTTCAAAGACTTCTGAGACAGCCACCCCCCAAGTGATAATGTTCCTGCTTCTATTTCCAAGTGAGGTCACATTCTGAAATGGTGGGGGTTATGTATCTTTTTGGAGGACACAATTCAACCCATAACAATTCTCCATTATGCAGTCCTCACTGTGGACAAATCCCCATGTTTATAAATCTCTACTGTTGCCAAGAACAGATGACAAATCCCCAAGCCCTGTGTAAATAATTCCCTTGAAAAGTAACCTCTCTTCATTGTGGCATATCCCCTCTTTCACAAATACCCAGCTGGCAAATACTGTATTAGATTTCTATCGTTGTGTAACAAATTACCACAAACTTAACAGCTTAAAGCAACACCCATTTATGATCTCACAGGTCAGAAGTCCAAGTAAGCTTGACTGGGTTCTCTGCTTAATGGTCTCACAAAACCAAAGTCAAAGTGTTGGCCACACTGGACTCTTCTATGGAGGCTCTTAGGAAGAATCCATTTCAATCTTATTCATGTTATTGGCACAACTTAGTTCCTTGCAGTTGTAGTACTGAGGTTCCCATTTCTTTGTTGGCTGTCAGCCAGTGGTGGTTGCTCTCTGCTTCTAAAGGCCAACTGCATGCCTCACAATGTGGGCCTCTTTGTCTTCAAAGTCAATTAGGACGTGCCAAATGCTTCTCATGCTTCCAATTTCTCCAGCATCCTCTTCTGTCACCAGCAGGAGAAAACTCTGCATTTCTGAAGGGCTAAGGTACTTAACTAGATTAGGCTCACCTGGATAATCTCCCTATTTTAAGGCAAACTGATTAGTAACCTTAATTACATTTGCAATTAATTTGCTACATAATGTAATATAATCATGGAATTATATCTCATCACATTCACAGGTTACACGCACAATCAAGGGGAGATGTTTATATAAGGCCTCCTGCAATCACTTTTGCACTATCTTTGTATTCACAAATATTCCACTGGCATATCTCCACTGACAGTCCCCATTGGCAAATCTTCCTTCTCATAAATATCTACTCACTGGAAAATCTTTCATTCCTTAACCTGTTGGGGAAAAAAAAATCACCCCATTCCAAAAAAAAACCCCTTAAAATATCTCCACTCATGACCCCTCTTGACAAATCTCCTCACTGAGAAATAAAAACTATTGACATATCACCAGTCTGCCACTGAGAAATCTTATGCATAAACACCCACTGGCATCTTTCTTATTTATAATCCCTGTTGAAAAAATCTCTTTTTATAAATAACCTCCATAATACATACTCCATTGTTGTTTGTCCATTGAAAAGTCTTTATAAACACCCACCTGATGGTGTAACCTATTTATAACCTTTGATGACAATTTGCCTTGTTTTTAAACACTTGACTATTGGCATATGTCCTATTGCCCAGCTCATTTAAAAAATATACCCATTATTAATACCCTTGTTGACATATACCCTATTGACGATATCTGTTGTATACCTCTCCATTCTTATACACCTATCAATGTATCCCTAAGTGATAGCTCCACATTTACCAGGATCTATATTCATAAAAACCTCTCCCCCTCAACCAGGTATAACTCTATTGATGATCACTGGTGACAAATCTCTTTATTCTTAAATACTCACCAAAGTCATATCACTCATTGACAACCCAATTTACAAATCTTCTGATGTGCAAATACCTGCCCATTGGAATTTTTTTACATTAAAAATCCCAGTTGAACATAAATTTTCACCTACTGGAGAATATCTCATTGACAGCCTACATTGACATATCTCCCCTTTCTTAAATACTTCTCAATATATCCCACACTGATGAGCACTTAGTAGATACAAGTTCCTTGTTTATAGATACAGGTTCTTTGGCATACTTGTCTCAAACCCAGGTTACAGTATTCATCATTCATAAAAATCACACCAACTGAAATATATCTCTTACTGATGATCTCCATGGACAAATCTCCACATTTATAAATTCCTGCCTGTGACTTCTTCTAGCCAAGATGGAGTCCCAGGGCCTGGATTTACCCTCATGCCAGGAACAAACAGAACAAAAACCAGACAAAGTACATTGAGAAAAAAAAAAAAGGTTTTCAAGACACTGGATATCAGGCAATGAAGAACAGTGATCCCTGAGGAAAGGGAAACAAATAAAGTGAATCATATGATTTGTCCAACATACTTCCTTGAGAGAGTTTCCAGGGTACTGCACAGAGAGGGGAAACTGAGGAAGAGACTGGTGAATTCCCTGAATTGAGAAGGAACTGAGAGTCTAGGGAGAACAAGGCAGCTAGAATTTGTAGGACACACCACCAAAGTGGAGAAAACTGCACAGAGAGAAGATCGGGGTGATCTGCCTAGGGTCCTCCTTGAGTATTCAGTTGAGTATCAATCAGCACATGTGTGTGAGGAAACTGAGGCCAGGGAGAGAACCATCCGAAAGGATAAGAGGAAATGGTGTCTGATGCTCACACAGGGCTGTGAATAGTGCCTGTTCTCAATAGCTAGACTGGAAAAATAGGGCATTGGGTAGAGAATTCAAGAAGCTATTGCCTCAGTAGCAGGGATTAATTAGCCCTAGGCTGAGCACCCGGTCAGGGAACTGAAATCCCACAAGCTGTGTGGCGCGGGGCGGGGTGGTGGTGGGGGGGGGGGGGGGAAGAAAAGAACATTGGTTCCATGGGTTTTCTTTTTGCCTGATATATCTGACAGTGGTGGAGAACCTGGCAACCTAGAAATGCCAATGGGCCCAGACAAGAAAAAAGACCCTACAAAAGCCAGTTCTGTCTAGTAAAAGAACCAGGGAATGAGCAGCTTAACAATATGGTAAACTTTCAGAAAATAGTTGCTTTACTGCATCCCAAAAGTATAGAAAAAAAATGTGGCCCAACTCCCATCAATGCTAATAAATGCCAAGTGAAGAGCTTATATTTTCACCCTGAACGGACTGTAAAAGTCATGCCAAACCCCTGCCGAGGTGGTGTCAGAAAAAATCGACTATGAAGCCAGGACTTTTGTCCCCACTGGGTGGTAATGAGCCTTCTTCACCTATATGATGTCAGTGGAAACCATACAGGGAGCCTATACTTCCTTTCTCACATATCAGCATCAAGGCACCCCTCCCTTTTCCCCTAGGGTGGTGTCATTGGAGGCCATGTGGAAAACAGTAGGGAGGCACTGCTACCCCTTCCAGCCAGGGAAATAGTGGAGCCCTACTTGGTTGTGGAACTCCCAGTCTTGCCCAGCAGTAGCAAGGAGCCTCCCAACTCTGTTATTAACAGAGGCTGAGTGGGGAAACTAGACTTCTCCCCATAGCTGGCATTAACAAACTGGCACCCTCCACTTCTTTTCCCTGCTGGAGTGGTGTCAGAAAAAGCCAGCTTAGAAAGAAGGTTTAGGGTATTCCCTGGTGGTCCAGTGGTTAGCACTCAGCACTTTTACTGCCATGGGCCTGGGTTCAATCCCTGGTTGGAGAACTAAGATCCCACAAGCCCCGTGGTGTGGCCATAAATAAGAACCAGGATCTTACAACATAATATCGAAAATGTTCATCTTTCTTTCTTTTTTTTTTTTTTGGCTGTGCAGCTTGTGGGATTTTAGTTCCCTGACCAGGGATTGAACCCAGGCCATGGCAGTGAGAACGTGAAGTCCTAACCACTGGACCCCCAGGGAATTCCATGAAAATGTTCATCTTTCAATTGAAAATCACTTATCACACCAAGAATCAGGAATACATGTGAACACCAAGATGACAGAGATGTTAGAATTATCTGACAAAGATTTTAAAGTAGCCATAATAAAAATGCTTCAATGATCAATTATGAACACACTTGAAACAGATGCCAAAATAGAGTCACAGAAGAGAAATAGAAGGTCTCAGCAAAGATATAGAAGATAGAAATAAAAACCAAATGGAAATTTAGAACTGAAAAATAGAATAATCATAATAAAAAACTCAAAAGATGAGCTCAGTGGAGAAACAGATGAAGAAATCAGTGGGTTGGAAGATAGAAGAACAGAAATTACCCAGTTTGAACAACAGAGAGGAAATAAAATTTTAAAATGAATGGGGGGCTTCCCTGGTGGAGCAGTGGTTAAGACTCCACACTCTCAATGCAGGGGGCCCGGGTTCTATCTCTGGTCAGGGAACTAGATCCCACATGCATGCGCAACCAAGAGTTTGCATGCCACAACTAAGGAGCCCGCATGCCACAACTAAGGAGTCCACCTGCTGCAACTAAGATCTGGTGCAACCAAATAAAGAAACAAATATTTTTAAAAAATGAATGGATCCTCAGGGACTTGTGGGATTATAACAAAATATTTAATAGTCCTGGAGGAGAGGAGAAATAGGGCATGACTGAAGAACTGCTCAAAGAATTAATTGCTGAAGACTTCCTAAATTTGGTAAAAGACAAACCTACAGATTCAAGAAGCTGAGTGTTTATCTGGGAATGTGTTTATTCTTCCTTCATTTTTAAAAGATATTTTTGCTGGATATGAGATTCTTGGTTGGTAGGTTTTTTCTTTCAGTACTTTGGATATGTCATTCCATTGCCTTCTGGCCTCTGTTGTTTTTGAAGAGAAGTCAGTTGTGAATGTTATTGGGGTTCTCTTCTATATGATGAGTCATTTTTCTCTTGCTGCTTTCAAGATTTTCTCTTTGTAGTTGCCCTTCTGCATTTTTTTTTCACACACACACTGTATTTTATTTTTACAAGAGATAAATAGACTGACACCAAGCATTGTACATGGATGACCACAACAAAAGCAACAATGATTGCAATTACCAAACATGAAACACACTCATACTATGTCATAATATTGACATTCAGTCCAGTAATCCTCCACTGTAACAGCTCTTTTACTTTGCAGTGAAAATTGATTTGTATATTCTTTGCCTCTGAGTCCTTGTGGGATTTTTTTTTTTAATTCAAACAGAAAGTCACAAAAATTATACTCATCCTCATCAGTTCACTCAGTCCCATGTAATTAATTTTTTTTCATCTTGATCTTTTGTTAGCACTTTTATGAGTTCATCAGTTTTTCATTAGAGTTCTGAAAATGCTTATTCATTCAGTTCAGCAGTACAGTCAGTTACCAGAAACCTGTACTTGTCAGTCTTTTCCATGAATTCCTTGAAGATGAAACCCTTTTATAGGAACATATTTGCAAAAGCATCAGAGTACACCCAGAACTGTCTGTAAATGACAAAAAGACTTAAAAATGACCATGGTTAAAGATTTGATGAAAGTTCATAATAATGCAGTTGACAAGAAAATTAGTTATTTCTGAGATATACATTTTAAAGTAATAACTAGGATTATGACTTATAACATTATACCAGAACATATAAGATTTTTAGAAATCTCATGTAATGTCTGAAACATTTATATTAACATATTTCCATACAAATAACCCAATGAAAGTTTAGTATTAGTTGTTTTGTTTGTTTTTTTATACGGCAGGTTCTTATTAGTCATCAATTTTATACACATCAGTGTATACATGTCAATCCCAATCGCCCAATTCAGCACACCACCATCCCCACCCCACCGCAGTTTTCCCCCCTTGGTGTCCATATGTCTGTTCTCCACATCTGTGTCTCAACTTCTGCCCTGCAAACCGGCTCATCTGTACCATTTTTCTAGGTTCCACATACATGCGTTAATATATGATATTTGTTTTTCTCTTTCTGACTTACTTCACTCTGTATGACAGTCTCTAGATCCATCCACGTCTCAACAAATGACTCAATTTCGTTCCTTTTTATGGTGGAGAAATGTTCCATTGTTTATATGTACCACAACTTCTTTATCCATTCGTCTGTTGATGGGCATTTAGGTTGTTTCCATGACCTGGCTATTGTAAATAGTGCTGCAATGAACGTTCAGGTGCATGTGTCTTTTTGAATTACAGTTTTCTCTGGGTATGTGCCCAGTAGTGGGATTGCTGGGTCATATGGTAATTCTATTTTTAGTTTTTTAAGGAACCGCCATATTGTTCTCCATAGTGGCTGTATCAATTTACATTCCTACCAACAGTGCAAGAGGGTTCCCTTTTCTCCACACCCTCTCCAGCATTTGTTGTTTGTAGATTTTCTGATGATGCCCATTCTAACTGGTGTGAGGTGATACCTCATTGTAGTTTTGATTTGCATTTCTCTAATAATTAGTGATGTTGAGCATCTTTTCATGTGCTTCGTGGCCGTCTGTATGTCTTCTTTGGAGAAATGTCTATTTAGGTCTTCTGCCCATTTTTGGATTGGGGTGTTTGTTTCTTTAATATTGAGCTGAATGAGCTGTTTATATACTTTGGAGATTAATCCTTTGTCAATTGATTCATTTGCAAATATTTTCTCCCATTCTGAGGGTTGTCTTTTCGTCTTGTTTATGGTTTCCTTTGCTGTGCAAAAGCTTTGAAGTTTCATTAGGTCCCATTTGTTTATTTTTGTTTTTATTTCCATTACTCTAGGAGGTGGATCAAAAAAGATCTTGCTGTGATTTACATCAAAGAGTGTTCTTCCTATGTTTTCCTCTAAGAGTTTTATAGTGTCCAGTTTTACATTTAGGTCTCTAATCCATTTTGAGTTTATTTTTGTGTATGGTGTTAGGGAGTATTCTAATTTCATTCTTTTACATGTAGCTGTCCAGTTTTCCCAGCACCACTTATTGAAGAGACTGTCTTTTCTCCATTGTATATCTTTGTCTCCTTTGTCATAGATTAGTTGACCATAGGTGCGTGGGTTAATCTCTGGGCTTTCTATCTTGTTCCATTGATCTATGTTTCTGTTTTTGTGCCAGTACCATATTGTCTTGATTACTGTAGCTTTGCAGTATAGTCTGAAGTCAGGGAGTCTGATTCCTCCAGCTCCGTTTTTTTCCCTCAAGACTGCTTTGGCTATTCGGGGTCTTTTGTGTCTCCATACAAATTTTAAGATGATTTATTCTAGCTCTGTAAAAAATGCCATTGGTAATTTGATAGGGATTGCATTGAATCTGTAGATTGCTTTGGGTAGTATAGTCGTTTTCACAATGTTGATTCTTCCAATCCTAGAACATGGTATATCTCTCCATCTGTTGGTATCATCTTTAATTTCTTTCATCAGTGTCTTATAGTTTTCTGCATACAGGTCTTTTGTCTCCCTAGGTAGGTTTATTCCTAGGTATTTTATTCTTTTTGTTGCAATGGTAAATGGGAGTGTTTCCTTAATTTCCCTTTCAGGTTTTTCATAATTAGTGTATAGGAATGCAAGAGATTTCTGTGCATTAATTTTGTATCCTGCAACTTTACCATATTCATTAATTAGCTCTAGCAGTTTTCTGGTGGCAGTTTTAGGATTCTCTATGTATAGTATCATGTCATCTGCAAACAGTGACAGTTTTACTTCTTCTTTTCCAATTTGTATCCCTTTTGTTTCTTCTTCTTCTCTGATTGCCGTGGCTAGGACTTCCAGAACTATGTTGAATAATAGTGGTGAGAGTGGACATCCTCGTCTCGTTCCTGATCTTAGAGGAAATGCTTTCAGTTTTTCACCGTTGAGAATGATGTTTGCTGTGGGTTTGTCATATATGGCCTTTATTATGTTGAGGTAGGTTCCCTCTATGCCCACTTTCTAGAGAGTTTTTATCATAAATGGGTGTTGAATTTTGTCAAAAGCTTTTTCTGCGTCTATTGAGATGATCATATGGTTTTTATTCTTCAATTTCTTAATATGGTGTATCACATTGATTGATTTGCATATATTGAAGAATCCTTGCATCCCTGGGATATATCCCACTTGATCGTGGTGTATGATCCTTTTAATGTGTTGTTGGATTCTGTTTGCTAGTATTTTGTTGAGGATTTTTGCATCTATATTCATCAGTGATATTGGTCTGTAATTTTCTTTTTTTGTAGTGTCTTTGTCTGGTTTTGGTATCAGGGCGATGGTGGCCTCATAGAATGAGTTAGGGAGTGTTCCTTCCTCTGCAATTTTTTGGAAGAGTTTGAGAAGGATAGGTGTTAGCTCTTCTCTAAAAGTTTGATAGCATTCACCTGTGAAGCCGTCTGGTCCTGGACTTTTGTTTGTTGGAAGATTTTTAATCACAGTTTCAATTTCATTACTTGTGATTGGTCTGTTCATATTTTCTATTTCTTCCTGGTTCAGTCTTGGAAGGTTATACCTTTCTAAGAATGTGTCCATGTCTTCCAGGTTGTCCATTTTATTGGCATAGAGTTGTTTGCAGTAGTCTCTTAGGATGATTTTTATTTCTGCGGTGTCTGTTGTAACTTCTTCTTTTTCATTTCTGGTTTTATTGATTTGAGTCCTCTCTCTCTTTTTCTTGATGAGTCTGGCTAATGGCTTATCAATTTTGTTTATCTTCTCAAAGAACCAGCTTTTAGCCTTATTGACCTTTGCTATTGTTTTCTTTGTTTCTATTTCATTTATTTCTTCTCTGATCTTTATGATTTCTTTCCTTCTGCTAACTTTGGGTTTTGTTTGTTCTTCTTTCTCTAGTTTCTCTAGGTGTAAGGTTAGATTGTTTACTTGAGATTTTTCTTGTTTCTTGAGGTAGGCTTGTATAGCTATAAACTTCCCTCTTAGAAATGCTTTTGCTGCATCCCATAGGTTTTGGGTCGTCGTGTTTTCATTGTCATTTGTCTCTCGGTATTTGTTGATTTCCTCTTTGATTTCTTCAGTGATCTCTTGGTTATTTAGTAACGTATTGTTTAGCCTCCATGTGTTTGTGTTTTTTACGTTTTTTCCCCTGTAATTCATTTCTAATCTCATAGCGTTGTGGCCAGAAAAGATGCTTGATATGATTTCAATTTTCTTAAATTTACTGAGGCTTGATTTGTGACCCAAGATGTGATCTATCCTGGAGAATGTTCCGTGCGCACTTGAGAAGAAAGTGTAATCTGCTGTTTTTGGATGGAATGTCCTATAAATATCAATTAAATCTATCTGGTCTATTGTGTCATTTAAAGCTTCTATTTCCTTATTTATTTTCATTTTGGATGATCTGTCCATTGGTGTAAGTGAGGTGTTAAAGTCCCCCACTATTATTGTGTTACTGTCGATTTCCTCTTTTATAGCTGTTAGCAGTTGCCTTATGTATTGAGGTGCTCCTATGTTGGGTGCATATATATTTATAATTGTTATATCTTCTTCTTGGATTGATCCCTTGATCATTATGTAGTGTCCTTCCTTGTCTCTTGTAACATTCTTTATTTTAAAGTCTATTTATCTGATATGAGTATAGCTACTCCAGCTTTCTTTTGATTTCCATTTGCATGGAATATCTTTTTCCATCCCCTCACTTTCAGTCTGTATGTGTCCCTAGGTCTAAAGTGGGTCTCTTGTAGACAGCATATATATGGGTCTTGTTTTTGTATCCATTCAGCAAGCCTGTGTCTTTTGGTTGGAGCATTTAATCCATTCACGTTTAAGGTAATTATCGATATGTATGTTCCTATGACCATTTTCTTAATTGTTTTGGGTTTGTTTTTGTAGGTCCTTTTCTTCTCTTGTGTTTCCCACTTAGATAAGTTCCTTTAGCATTTGTTGTAGAGCTGGTTTGGTGGTGCTGAATTCTCTTAGCTTTTGCTTGTCTGTAAAGCTTTTGATTTCTCCATCAAATCTAAATGAGATCCTTGCCGGGTAATCTTGGTTGTAGGTTCTTCCCTTTCATCAGTTTAAGTATATCATGCCACTCCCTTCTGGCTTGAAGAGTTTCTGCTGAGAAATCAGCTGTTAACCTTATGGGAGTTCCCTTGTATGTTATTTGTCGTTTTTCCCTTGCTGCTTTCAATAATTTTTCTTTGTCTTTAATTTTTGCCACTTTGATTACTATGTGTCTCGGCGTGTTTCTCCTTGGGTTTATCCTGTATGGGACTCTCTGCGCTTCCTGGACTTGGGTGGCTATTTCCTTTCCCATGTTAGGGAAGTTTTCGACTATAATCTCTTCAAATATTTTCCCTGGTCCTTTCTCTCCCTCTTCTCCTTCTGGGACCCCTATAATGTGAATGTTGTTGCATTTAATGTTGTCCCAGAGGTCTCTTAGGCTGTCTTCATTTCTTTTCATTGTTTTTTCTTTAGTCTGCAGCAGTGAATTCCACCATTCTGTCTTCCAGGTCACTTATCCGTTCTTCTGCCTCAGTTATTCTGCTATTGATTCCTTCTAGTGTAGTTTTCATTTCAGTTATTGTATTGGTCATCTCTGTTTGTTTGTTCTTCAATTCTTCTAGGTCTTTGTTAATCATTTCTTGCATCTTCTCAATCTTTGCCTCCATTCTTATTCCGAGGTCCTGGATCATCTTCACTATCATTATTCTGAATTCTTTTTCTGGAAGGTTGCCTATCTCCACTTCATTTAGCTGTTTTTCTGGGGTTTTTTCTTGTTCCTTCATCTGGTATATAGCCCTCTGCCTTTTCATCTTGTCTATCTTTCTGTAAATGTGGTTTTTGTTCCCCAGGCTGCAGGATTGTAGTTTTTCTTGCTTCTGCTGTCTGCCCTCTGGTGGTTGAGGCTATCTAAGAGGCTTGATGGGAGGCTCTGGTGGTGGGTAGAGCTGACTGTTGCTGTGGTGGTCAGAGCTCCATAAAACTTTAATCCACTTGACTGTTGATGGGTGGGGCTGGGTTCCCTCCCTGTTGGTTGTTTTGCCTGAGGCAACCCAACCCTGGAGCCTACCTGGGCTCTTTGGTGGGGCTAATGGCAGACTCTGGGAGGGCTCACGCCAACGAGTACTTCCCAGGACCTCCGCTGCCAGTGTCCTTGTCCCCACGGTGAAACAGAGCCAGCCCCCGCCTCTGCAGGAGACCCTCCAACACTAGCAGGTAGGTCTGGTTCAGTCTCCCCCAGGGTCACTGCTCCTTCCCCCGGGTCCTGATGCGCACACTATTCCGTGTGTGCCCTCCAAGAGTGGGGGTCTCTGTTTCCCCCAGTCCTGTCGAAGTCCTGCAATCAATTCCCACTAGGCTTCAAACTCTGATTCTCTAGGAATTCCTCCTCCCGTTGCCGGACCCCCAGGTTGGGAAGCCTGATGTGGGGCTCAGAACCTTCACTCCAGTGGGTGGACTTCTGTGGTATAAGTGTTCACCAGTCTGTGAGCCACCCACCCAGCAGTTATGGGATTTGATTTTATTCTGATTGCGCCCCTCCTACCGTCTCACTGTGGCTTCTCCTCTGTCCTTGGACTTGGGGTATCCTCCTTGGTGAAGTCCAGTGTCTTCCTGTCGATGATTGTCCAGCAGCCAGTTGTGATTCTGGTGCTCTCGCAAGAGGGAGTGAGAGCACGTCCTTCTACTCCACCATCTTGGTTAATCCCCACCCTTCTGCATTTTTACTATGATGTGTCTGGGTAATGATCTTTTTGAATTTATCCTGCTTGGAGTTTGTTGAGCTCCTGGATGTGTAGATTAATGTTTTTCAGCAAATTGGGAGAGGCTACAAATGGGTCCTGACAGGAATAGACACACTGAACTGAGCTGTGCGTACCTGGAGGGAGATGCAAATGCTCAGAGTACTATAAAACGACCAGAACAGAAGATATTGTACCAATTTGGACCACCGAGTTACATTCTTCAGACCAAGGAACACACTTTACAACTGTATTGGTCTGCTTGGGCTACCATAACAAGATACCACAGACTGGGTGACTTAAACAACAGAAATTTATTTCCTCACAGTCTGGAGACTGAGAGTCCAAGATCAAGCTGCCAGTAGGGTTGGTTTCTGGTGAGACCTCTCTTCCCAATTTATAGATGACCACCTTCTCACTGTGTCCTCACATGGCATTTTCTCTGTGCATGCACACCACTGGTGTTGCTTCCTCTTTTCATAAGGATATTAGTCCTTTTGGATCAGGGCTCTACCCTTATGACCTCATTTAACTTTAATTACCTCCTCGAAGGACCCATCTCCAAATATAACCTCATTGAGGGTTAGGGCTTCCAAATATAAATTTTGAGGGAACACAATTCAGTCCACAATAACAATCTATAGTGTCCAACAATGAGCAAAGAGGTATCCTAGGAGTAGTGCTTTGATAGAGACTTAGAACAGGTAACTGAAATATTTGTTGTCTAAAACTGGGGGAGATAAGGGCATGCAGGGCTGACTTAGACGTCTTCACAGTGTGTGCTCACACTCAACATGAGGGTGGCCAAGAGAGGGTCTCCAATAGATAGATTCCTTCACTTTTCAGAAGAATCTGGGGAAGAGGAGGTGGGAGAAGACGCTGGTACGACTATACAGTTTCCCCCCACAACACTTCAATGTTCTTTTATTCCTACCTGATTCAGTGGTCCCAGGACCAGGGCTGCAATTGCAGGGGCCAGAAGCAGGGATGATTCCTAGGCAAGGAACTTTAATTGTACTTTCAAACTTTTGCATCAGAATTCCTAAAGGCATAACGTGATTGATAGACTGTGCCTTCACCCAACTTGGCAAACTTGGGGTTGACAGTGAATACAGCTGTATTACCTAGTGGTTGAGATAGACCACTAGTTCTGTACTTGTGATGATACCCTATATAAATGGGAGTAGACTGAAGGGGAAGCATTTGCTAGACTGGTATTGCTGCTGGCAATCTGGACCAGCACAGTGGCCAAACCTATTGTCCCTTCCAAAGGTGGTAAAATTTGGGTCAAATTCAATGATAAATGGAGAGAAGAAGGAATATAGCTGAGAGTAAAAGAATGAATAAATGGGTTATGCAACAAGGGAAATCCATTACATTGGTGCCCGAAAGGCTCAGAGTCAGAGGTGATATTGCCTCTTATCTCAATTAAACCAAATGCCAGAAAGAACGAAGCCATATGTTGCCAAGACTACTCCTACTTTTGGAACCTGAGAAGGTCAAATAGAAGTCTGCAAACCTGAGTGATATTGTTCTGGGAGATGAATGTGCCAGTGTCTTTTGAGTATTTTATTTTGGAAAGAACACTTAACAAGACATCTACTCTCTTGACAAATTTTAAATGTACAGTATATTATGTTGACTATACGTACGGTGTTGTATGCAGATTACATCTACTATCATGTTATGATATGGTGTAACACTGCCATTGTTGCTAAGACTATATTTATATTGATGGTCAAGTATATAGAGAAATTGAGTTAAAGACTTTTCAGGATATAACACTGACGGCAAATGACTAGCTTGAGGAAGAATTGGATTTAGCTAACTATCAGCTAATCTCTATGCTAAATAGTTCCGCACAAGTTTATCATAAGGTATAAATAGATGTAGATCAGAGAGGAAGAGTAATCAAATTGGTATAAAAATGTGAAAATGCATGTAATGGCTTTACAGGATGGATTTGAATTATTGAAACTGAGGGTGAACCCTTGAACTTGCAACTGGTGTCAGAAGTGAGGGCAGTCTTGTGTGGGGACTGTTCCAACTTCTGCCCAAGATAAGCATACAAACATCAATTGCTTTTCTATATACTAGTAATTAACAATAAGTAATTGAAATGAAAAATGAATACTACACAATAAAGTGGAAATAAGACAACACCAAGTAAAATAGCATCAAAATGTGAAATACTTAGGGAATAATTTGTCAGATGTGAAAGACCTGTACACTGAAAATTACAAAATATTGTTGAGAGAAATTAAATGGAGAGATATACCTTATTTATGGGTCAGAAAACTCAATATTGTTAACATTTCAATTCTCCCCAAATTGATCTATAGATTCAAACCAACCTCAATAAAAATCACAGCAGCTTTTTTTGTTGTTGAAATGAACAAACTTATTCTACAATGTATATGGAAATGTAAAGGACCTAGAATAGTCAAAACAACTCTGAAAAAGAAACAACTTTATTGAGGTATAATTTAGGATCCATATTTAAATTGTACAGTTCAATGACCTTTTTGAAAAAAACAAAAGTTTATTCTTAAATGTACAACAGGCTCCAAGACAACACTTCATTCTAGATATGGGTGGCAATAGATGTTATGGCAGGGAACCCAGATGTTTAAACAGGAATGGAATTAAGGATCACCTCAATGACCTTTATTAAATTTACCTAGTTGTGCAACCATCATCACAATCAAGTTCTATAACATTTTAATCACCCCAATAAGATTCCTTGTACTAATTAACAGTTAATGACGATTCCCATTCTCACACCCAGACAACCACTAATCTACAGATCTCTGTAAATTTCACTTTTTGCGGACATTTCATAGAAATAGGCAAGTACAATCCTAGATCTTTTGTGTCTCACTTCTTTCACTTAGCATATTTTTGAAGTTCATCCATAGTTGAACAGTTCATGCTGTAGTATTTATTAGTATTTGTTCTTTTTTATTGCTGAATATACCACATTTTGTTTATCTACTTGCTGGTTGATGGACATTTGGATTGTCTCCACTTTTTGTCTTGTATGAATAACGCTGTTATGAATATTCAAGTGTAAGTGTTTGCATGAAAACATTACATATCTTTTGGGTAGATAATGGGAATGGCAGTACTGGGTCCTCTGGTAAATTTATGATCAACTTTTTAAGAAACTGCCAAACTTCTCCAAAATGGCTATACCATTTTAATGCAGTCACACCAGAAATGTAGGAAAGTTCCTGATTCTCCATATCCTTGCCAACATTTGTTATAATTGTTTTTTTTTAATTTTAGCCATTTTAGTACATATAAAGTGGTATTTCATTGTGGTTTTAATTAGAATTTCTCTATTGACTAATGATGTTGGGCATCTCTTCATGTGCTTATTTGTATATATTTTTTGGTGAAATATCTCTTCAAATCTTCAGCCTAATTTTAAAGTGGGTTGCTTGTCCTCTTTTTATTGAGTTGTAAGTGTTCTGTATATATTCTGGATACAAGTCCTTTATCAGGTAAATGATTTACAAGTGTTTTCTCCCTGTCTGTGCTTTGTCTTTTCATTTTCTTAATGGTACCTTTTGAAGTTTAAACCTTTTTCATTTTAATGAAGTCTAATTTATCATTTTTTCTTTATGGATCATGCTCTTGGTGTCCTACTTAAGAATTCCTTGCCTAATACAAGGTCACAGAGATTTTTCTCGTATGTTTTCTGCTAAAACTTTTATAGTTTTAGCTTTTATGTTTACATATCTGATCCATTTTTTTGTTAATTTTTAGTATGGTGTGAAGTAAGATTTAAATTCATCTTTTTGCATGTGGATATGTAATTATTCTTGCATCAAATGTTGAAAAGACTTTTCTTTCCCCAATGAATTGCCTTCACACTTTTGTAAAAAATATTTTTACCATAAGTATCAGGGTTTATTCCTAGACTCTCTGTTCTGTTCCATTGATCTATGTCTCTATCCCCATGCCAGTACCATACTGTCATGATTACTGTAGTTTTATAGTTTTGAAATTGGGAGGTTACTGTCCTTCCACTTTGCTTTTTGGCAAATTCCTGTTTGCTAATCTTGGTCTTTTCTATTTCTATATAAATATTAGGATTAGCTTATCAATTTCTGGGGAAGAAAGTCTGCTGGAAATTTGATAAAGTTGTATTGAATTTGTAGATCATGTGATCGTTCTTCTTTACCTTGTATATATAATATGGTAGATTGCGTTGACTGATTTTTGAATGTTGAAGCAGCCTTATATCACTGGAATAAACCCCACTTGGTCATGATGTATAATCCTTTCATATGTTGCTGGATTCAATTTGCTAATATTTTGTTGAAGATTTTTACATCTATGTTCATGAGGAATGTTGGTCTGTAGTTTTATTTTCTTGTGATGTGTTTGTATGGCTTAAGTATCAGGGTAATACTGGCCTCATAGAGTTGGGGAGTGTTCCTTCCTCCTCTATTTTCTGAAAGATTTTGTGGAGTGTTGATATTATTTCTCCTCAAATGTTTAATGCAATTAAGCAGTTAAACCATCAAGCTTTGGGCATTTTTGTGTGGAAAGATTTAAAGTTACTAATTGCTTACTATTGCTGGTGAGATGTAAAATGGTACAGTCACATGAGAGCCATGCCTGGGTTTCAGATCTGAGATATCGGTCAACTGTCTTGGGAAGATGGTGGGATTGGAGGATAAGGAAATAAAAATTAAATCACACTGAGATATCACTCTACATCCACCATAATGGCTACAGTAAAAATGATGGAAAATACCAAGTGTTGACAAGGATGTGGAGCAAATAGAACTCATATACTGTGCTGGTGGGAGTGTACACTGGCGAAACCACTTTGGAAAACTAGTTTTATAAACTAGCTGAGCATGGACACCATATAGCCTGGCAGTTCAACTCCTAGATATATACCTAACAGAAGTTCATAAATATGTTCACCAATAGATAGGTACTAAAGTATTTATAGTAGCACTATTCCCAATAGCCCCAAGCTGCAAACAACACAAATGTCCATTAACAATAGAATGGATAAATATATTGTAGAGTATTCACAGAATGGAATATAACATGACAATAAGAATGAATTATCCATAACTACATTTAACAATATGGACGAATCTCATATTTATAATGTGAATGAAAGAAGATAGACACTTGAGTATATTACCAACATATGAAATATAATTGTTTGACTCAATTTATATAATAAAATACCAAGCAGACAAAGCTATGTAAGTCAGGGTAGTGTTTACCTGGCGGGGTAGGTGGACAGTAAGGCCTGGAAGGGAGCACAGGGAGTTTTTCTGGGGTGCTGGTCATGTTCTGTTTCTTGATCAGTGTTCAGTTTGTGAGAATTCATTGAGCTGTATGCTTATGATATATGCAATTTCTGTATGCATTATACTTTAATAAAAAGGTTTAAAAACAAAATAAAATTACATACTAGAAAGAAAGCCCCTTTCTTATGAGTATTCCAAAAAACATTTAATTGAAAACAAGAAAGCGTTTATATATCAGTGCTTTAAAAAAAAGCAGTGTTCTCAGAGAAGTCTTCCAGTTATTCAACTATAATAAACTATAATCATATCTTAGGCTAAAAAACTACAATGCAACATGACTTTATCCCATAGCAATCTACACAAAATTACTCTTAATGTGCATGTAGAAAATGAATATATCAAATTAACTAAATTGGAAGAAAAACCACCAAAGTTTTATGTATTGAAATCCAATTTCTTAACCATTGTTTTTCAAACAGAAATCCCAAAGAAAGCAGAAGCTTCAGTGGATGAGACTGGAAGTCCAGAGTGCTGTGGCTCAGTTTCATTGTCTTAGGGGCAGTTACTAAGGGGATAAGAAGTTTATGGTCTGCAGCTTATATAATGATAGCTTTTGGGGTACAGGTTAGAAGGTATGCCTACCATTTTCGAGTGCGAATCACCTGCTGCCACAGCATAGAATTAATGAGGGAACAATTGCCACCTTTAGGTGTGTGTAACATTTAATAACTCTATTCCTGTAACATAGGCTAGAGCTATGCTTAATTTGCCAATGCATAAAGTCAGACTTTAAGTTTAAAAATTGTATTTAATTTTTAAAAAATATACCATGGTGACTTCTCAAAGGGAAGAGAAAGAACGGTTCCTCAGGGCAATATTTTCTGTGTCTTAAATGTCAATGATAACAAAAACTTCTGGCTTCTACTCATAGATCTATTATACATTCCCAAATTGGTTTTTGCCTTGACTTCAGTGCCCTGGAGGTGTTTGAACAATGAATACTCTTCTCCCCACCCTAGAAATTTGAAAAAAAAAATTGGCCAGTATTGAGGACTTTTACATCCCAAGGTATGAAGGACAAATCAGTGCTGAATTTATAAAGTCCTTTATCCAAAAAGTGAAACACAGGAGATTACAAGTCATCTCCTGGGGTCTCTATTTCTACCATTTGCAGGAGATTGAGAGTACCTGTGTGAATCATAAAACCAAACAGGGCTATTGCTCAAATGCTTTATCGAAGTATCTCCCTATGCATATAATTGCTTATCAACTTGTATTCCACCTGACTGAAGGATACTTGACTTTGTTTGCCCTCTGTTCACTTAGGCTGTTTGTAGTCTGTCATATCTACTCCCCCTGTACAATGATTGATGCATCAGGCACTCCTCGTCTCTCCACTATGAGACAGCTGATGCATATCCAGTTGTGATTTCCAGCTGAAGGCATTTTCAGTCACTGGCTTTATAGAGTTTTTCTCCACTATGAGTTTTCTGGTGTTTAATGAGATTTGACCTGTCAGTGAAGGCCTTCTGACATTCTGTACAAGCATAAGGTTTCTTCCCTGTATGAATTATCTGATGCATACTTAGTGTTGCTTTCTGGATGAAAGCTTTCCCACATTTACTGCATTCATAGTGTCTCTCTCCAGTATGAGATTTCTGATGGATAGTGAGGCGTGACTTCCAGGTGAAGGTTTTTCCACAGTCACTGCATTTATAGGGTTTCTCTCTAGTATGGATTTTCTGGTGTGTTATGAGATTTGACCTGTCAGTGAAGGCCTTTCCACATTCAGCACATATATTGGGTTTCTCTCCTGTGTGAATCTTCTGATGCACCCGGAGTTGTGACTTCTTCGTGAAGCATTTTCCACAGTCACTGCATTCATAAGGCTTCTCTCCAGTATGAATTCTATGATGTGCAATGAAGTGTGATTTCTGGATGAAGGCCTTCCCACATTCAGGACAAGCATAAGGTTTCTCTCCTGTATGGATTCTCTGATGCACACTGAGTGTTGATTTCTGGATAAAGGCTTTCCCACATTCATTGCATTCATAGTGTCTCTCTCCAATATGAGATTTCTGATGTATTTTAAGGCGTGACTTCCATATGAAGGCCTTTCCACAGCCATTGCATTTATAGGGTTTCTCTCCAGTATGAGTTTTCTGGTGTTTAATGAGATTTGACTGATCACTGAAAGCCTTTCCACATTCGGCACACATATACGGTTTCTCTCCAGTATGAGTTTTCTGATGAGTAGTGAGATTTGTCCTATGAGTAAAGACCTTTCCACATTCTGTACATATATAAGGTTTTTCTCCTGTATGAATTCTTTGATGCACGTGGAGTTGTGATTTCTTAATGAACGATTTCCCACAGTCACCGCATTCATAAGGTTTTTCTCCAGTATGAATTCTCTGATGTGTATTGAAATGGGATTTCTGGATGAAGGCCTTCCCACATTCAGTGCATACATAAGGTTTCTCTCCTGTGTGAATTCTTTGATGCATCCTGAGTGCTGATTTTCTTGTGAAGGCTTTCCCGCATTCACTGCATGCATAGTGTTTCTCTCCAGTATGAGTTTTCTGATGTATATTGAGGTCAGAATTCTGGGAGAAGCCTCTTCCACATTCACTGCATTCATAAGGTTTTTCTCCTGTATGAATTCTCATATGTCTAAAGAGATATGATCTGTGGAAAAAGGCTTTTCCACATTCACTGCATTTATAGGGTTTCTGCCCAGTATGAATTTTCTGATGTGTAATGAGGTTTGACCTGAGCGTAAAGGCCTTCCCACATTGAGTACATACAAAAGGTTTCTCTCTTGTGTAAACACTTTGAGGTACCTCAGTTTGCGGCTTCTGAGTGAAGACGTTCTCACGCTTGTTGCATTCATGGGATTTTTCTCCAGCATGAATTCTCTGATGCTCAAAAAGATGTGACTTTTGGGTGAACGTCTGTACGTATTGAGTACACACATAAAGTTTCTCTTCAGTATGAATTTTCTGACGGTGGGTGAGAACTTGTTTGTGGCCAAGATGTTTTTCACATTGATTAAGTTCACAGGAGTTTGCTCCTGTATTAGCATTCTCATTCTTAGTAAAGGAAGAGCTATGGGCAAAATTGTTACCATTTCTAAAAATCTTATCAAAGTTCTTTGTTGCATTGCTTTTATTATGATTATGTAAATTTAAAGTATGCTTCAAACTCTTTCCAATTGTGTCATAGTTATGGAGTCTTTTAATGGAAGGAACAAGCCTGGTACTCACATGAATTATTTTTTCAATGTTTTTACATTCATAGCCCCTCTCCTTAATCAATACTTTCACATGACTTAAAGGGTTATTTTGGTTTTCTTGATATCTCTCTAGCCGGTCATTATCTTGCCACAGTTCTTCTAAAATGGAACACAATGAATCTTTTCCTATGGATTGACCAAATTTCTCACAGTGTAATGAAACTTCTCCAGAAATTCTCTGTTGTTGGGTTTGCCCATTATCCTCATCTAAAAAGAAAGAGAAAAAAATGAAAATGACTCCAGAACAATTATCAGAGAATAGAGGGTACATGGAGTTTGGACAGGATGAACAGAGAAATGGAAGAGTCCTTATGACAATAATGAAAATAGTAATAATGTAGTAATATGAAATTCTTCTAGAACACTTACTCTATGCAAAACAATTATATATCACTTATGATGCACCAGGCACTTCCAAGTGCTTTACACAAAGTAGCTCATTTAATCTTCACTAAACCCTAAGAGGTAGCTATCATTATCAATCATGTTTCACAGATGCAAAAACAGAAGCACAGAGAAGTTATGTAACTTGCTGAAGATCAAATAGCTAAATAAATAAGAGATGCAATTTGAACCTGGGAATCCATATCCACTATGTAGGAAGTCAGGACAGTGAGTAGAGTAACCAGAAGAAGAAACTGAAGTCTGTTAAAGGTAAGCCTGCATGGAAGAAATATTTCAGAATGCATGTCCTTATTACATATTAGGTCTAAAACATTAATAATCTCTCTGCTTCCTCTTGCTTTTCCCTCTGAACCATTACGAGCATCTACGTTAAATTTATAGTCCTCAAATACCAATTCCTCTATATCTATAAGAAAAATATATGCTTTCAACAAGTGTCAAATAGGAGAGGGCAAACCATCTATGGTAGAAACTGCAAGCTGTCCACCAAAATCTATTCACCTCTTCTTTTATAGTAATAGAACATAGCTGGGCATTACGTTTACCAGTCTCACTTTGTCCTCACCAGTGGAATATGAGCAGAAGTGATATGTACCACTCCTAGGCCAGGCTTTAAGACAGTGGGCAAATCTCCCCCATTCTCCCTTCCCCAGCCCAGAGGACTCAACAATGACCCAACATCAACCACCCAGCTGACAACAATACTCTAGGAGATGGCAGAGCAATAACTTGGAACATGGTCCTTGAATGACCCAACAAGATCAGAGTTGATTTGTTGAATGCACCCATTCACCTGAGAATGCTTATGTAAGAGAGGATACAGTTACATTAAGCTTGTTGCTTTGCTCCTCTGTGCATATTCAAAAGGTATTGTCCTTGATATCGGCTCTAATTTTAGTACACCTCTAGGGAGGTTATATCTGCTATGAATGTATAAAGCAGACACAGTACCACTCATATTGATACTAAATTTGGCACAGTTTCGTGTGATAACAGAGAGAATTAACACATAAAGCCTGAAATTATTAACATTTCATGCAATTATCTTCCCTTTCCAAATATAATCTATGGTCTTTTGAATTCCTCTGATCAGATATTTGAAGGATCCTTCTGAAAGAGAGCAAAATATCCTCCTCTGCCTATCTCCCCAAATTCAATAAATTTAAGTTTACTAAATATTTTCCATGCTTGGTTTCAGAAAACTGAAGAATAAGTGTTACAGTTATCAATTTTTTGTCTTTCAACCCCCAATTCACCCTTCCTTGCCCGCTCTACAAAAATGGATCTGAGTCTTTTTTCCTTTGCTATCTGGCATGATGTTGAACCTTGTCAATACAGGGTGATGGGGAAACACTGGAGGAAGGGGTTTTGCTTCCTGGTTCTAGTGAGCTCACCCAGCAGGCTCCTCCAGCAAGGGCAGCTTGTCTATTACCAGGCTTCAGCAGTGTGGTGGCTTCAGCAGCATCTGGCTCCTGATGCACATGCAGCTTCCGAGGCACCCAGCTTCTGCAGTGCATTGCAGCCAGCAGCACCCAGCACCCAGCAGTTTACCCTGGCACCCCTCTCAGATGGCTTGTAGTGGAATATTTGCAATGAGACACTTCCCTATGATCAGCTTTTTCTGGAACCGCAGAGGGCAGATTTCCAGTAAGTTCAACCAGTGTGGCACGACAGCTGCCATGCCATGAGCCATGGATATGCCCTCCCTATAAGGTCTGGATTCATCCCTGGGAAGCAGGGGAGGCGCTTCCTTGGGTGTTCCTTCACAGCCTTAGAGATACTCTCCCACACTAATTTGCTATTCCTTTATTCTTTAGAGTTCTCTTTACTTTTACTGGCTAATCCCTTGTTACCTCAATCCCACAATAGCTAATAACTATTTTTTTAAAAATTTATTTATTTATTTTTGGCTGCGTTGGGTCTTCGTTGCTGCACGTGGGCTTTCTCTAGTTGCAGCGAGCGGGGGCTACTCTTCGTTGCGATGCGTGGGCTTCTCATTGCAGTGGCACTAATAATTCTTTGTTAAACTTTCCATGTTCAAATTAGCATGTGGTTTCTCTCTCCTGATTAGGCCCCAAGTTATACAATAAGAAACAGGCTCTTTTTTTTCAGTGTAAGAATGGATCTTTTTTAAAATTCTTTTTCATTATGGTTTATCACAGAATATTGAATATAGTTCCCTGTGCTATACAGTTGGACCTTGTTGTTTATCCATTCTATATATAATAGTTTGCATCTGTTAATCCCAAACTCCCAGTCCACCCCTCCCTCACCTGGCAACCACAAGTATGTTCTCTATGTCTGTGAATCTGAGAAATAGGCTCTTAATTCTGGGAGCTTTCTAAAAACTTAGAGGTTAAAAAAAAGCCTTAGTTACTACACAGTCTAAAATCCTATGTTTTTCTGGGAGTTCCTGTGGGATGGAGGATGAGAAAAAAGAAAGAGCCATATATTCTGGAGTAATTAAGAGCCATTTCATGAAATAGTGAAATCTGATCACAAGGTGAAAATGTATCATCTAAATAGATAGAGCACAGGATAAAGAGTCAGATTAGGGGAACACTATCACATATGGCAGACATCAAGAAAACATTAAAAATGCACAGCAAAGGAAACAATCAACAAAATGAAAAGGCAACCTATGGAATGGGAGAAGATATTTACAAGTCATATATCTGATAAGGAGTTAATATGCAAAATATATAAGGAACATATACAGCTCAATAGCAAAAAACAAACCGATTAAAAAATGGGCAGAAGAATTGAACAGACAGTTTTCCAAAGAAGACATACAAATGGCAAACAGGTACATGAAAAGGTGCTTGATATCAGTAATCCCCAGGGAAATGCAAGTCAAAACCACAACGAGATATCACCTCACACCTGTTAGAATGGCTTTCATCAAAAAGACAAGAGATAACAAATGCTGATGAGGGTGTGGAGAAAAGGGAACACTTGTGCACTGTTGGTGGGAGTGTAAATTGGTGCTGCTACTATGGAAAACAGTATGGAGTTTCCCCAAAAAATTCAAAAGAGACCTATCATATGATCCAGCAATTCCACTTCTGGGTATATATCCAAAGGAATTGAAATCAGGATCTCTTAGAGATACCTGCACTCCCATATTCATTGCAGCATTATTCACAATAGCAAGATATGAAAACATCCCAAGTGTCTGTCCACACTGAATGGATAAAGATGTGGTATATATATACAATGGAATATTATTCAGCCATGAGAAAGAAGGACATTGTGCCATTTGCTACAACTTGTCTGAACGTTGAGGGCATCATGCTAAGTGAAATAAGTCAGAGAAAGACAAATACTGCATGGTATTATCACTTGTATGTGGAATCTAAGAAAGCCAAACTCAGAGAAACAGAGAGTAGAGTGGTGGTTCCTGGGGACTGGAGGGTGGAGGGAATGGAGAGCTACTGGTCAAAGGGTACAGACTTTCAGTTATAAGATGAACAAGTTCTGGGAATCTAATGTAAAGCATGGTGACTATAGATAATGATACTGTGTCATATACTTGAATGTTGCCTAGAGAGTAGACCTTAAATGTTCTCACCACAAAAAAGAAACGGTAACTATGTGATGGGATGGAGGTGTTGGCTAATGCTATGGTGGTAATCAGTTTGCAATATATAAATTATCAAATCATTTATATATTTGGATTGGAAGAGTTGATAATGTTAAGATGTTAATTCTCTCCAAACTGACTTATAGATTCAATGTAATCACAATCAAAATTCACTTTCATAGAAATTGAAAAATTGACTGTAAAATTCAAATGGATACACAAAGTACTTAGAATAGCCAAAACTATTTGAAAGAGAAGAACAAAGTTGGAGGACTAATATGACATGATTTCAAATTTATTACATAGCTACACTAATCAAGACAGTGTGGGAATGGTGTAAAGATACATGAATAGATCAGTGGAACAGAATGAAGAGTCCAGAAAGAGACCCACATACATATGACAACTGATCTTCAATAAAGGTGCAAAGGCAATTCAATTGAGAGGAGGATAGCTTTTTTTAAAAAATAAATGATGCTGAAATGATTGGCTAGCCATGTGCAAAAACGAACAAACACAAAACTCTGATCCATACTTTAAATCATATATAAAAATTAATGCAAAATGCATCACAGAACTAAATGTAGGATCTAATTTTTGGGGAGACCTTGGATCAGGTAAAGATTTCTTAGATACAACACCAAAAGCACAATCCATAAAATAAGAAAAAAGATAAGTTAGACTTTGTCAAAATTTTAAATGCCTCGTGAAAGACACTGATAAGCAAATAAAAAAATTCACAAAACACATATCTGATAAATAACTTGTGTCCATAATATATAATGAACTTTCAAAACTCAACAATAAGAAAACAATGTTCCCTATAGAAAACTGGGCAAAAGATCTGTACAAACACTTCACCAAAGAAGATATATAGATGTCAAATATTAGATATTATGGAAATGCCAAATAAAACCACAGTAAGATACAACTATCTTACTATTAGAATGGCTAAAAGTTTTTAAAATGGACAATTCAAAGTGCTGGTGAGAATGAAAATCAACTGGAACTCTCATACATAGCTGGTTAGAATTTAAAATTGTATAACCACTTTGGAAAAGTTTGGCAGTTTCTAATAAAGTTAAACATATACTTACCATACAGCCCAGCAATCTGACTCCTAGGTATTTACCCAAGTGAATGAAATCTTATCATCACACAAAATATGGAAACAAATATATAAACATAGCACCTTTATTCATAAACACCAAAACTGGAAACCATCCAAATATCCTTCAGCTGGTGAATGGATAAACTGTGATACATCCATACTATGGAATACTACTCAGCAATAAAAAAGGAACAAACTATGGAAAACACAACAGTAGGAATGAGTTTTGAATGCTTTATGCTAAGTGAAAGAAGCCAGGCTCAAAAAGCTTCATACTGTATGATTCCATTTATATGACATTCTGGAAAAGGCAAAACTATAGAGACAGAAAAGAGATAAGTATTTTCCAGGTCTGGAAGTGGTGGGAAGAAGTGACAGTAAAGGGACCTGAGGTAATTTTTGTTCTATATCTTGATTGTGGTGGTGGTTACATGACTGTATGCATTTGTCAAAACTCATAGTGTTATTATTATTATTATTATTATTATTATTATTATTATTATGGCCACACCACGTGGCTTACAGGATTTTTGTTCCCTGACCAGGGATCAAACCCAGGCCCCGGCAGTGAAAGCGCTGGGTCCTAACCACTGGACCGCCAGGGAATTCCCCAAAACTCATAAGACTATTAACATAAATAAACCTCATAGAATCATAAAATATGTTAAAAATGGACTTGAGCATAGGTTATACAAAATATACAGATACACGTTTGAATTGGAAATACATGGCCATGTTGTTTGCCTCTCTGAATGAAGAGTTTAATTGTCACATGCTAAGTCATGGGGAATAATTGTAGGTTTTTTCATAAAGCTAATGTCAAGATAAATAGAACATTTTAGGCAATGAAATTTATCGTTAGCTTTTGAAGTGAACTAATAAAAAGAATGGAATCAGCAAATACAATCAGTAATAGAAAAATTATAATCCAGGCATAAGAAAATATGGAGCTGGTTTTGGGTGATATTACTGGGAACTAAGAAGATGAACTGAGAACTGAAAATGATATTCTCAGAAATGGAAAAGCAGCAGGAACTGTAGAGTGATTAACTTAAAAATGACAGAAAGATTTAAGAAACACTGACAAATGTGAGAAAAGTTGGAAGGTGACAAGGGTTTCTGATACATGAGGTAATGATTCCAATTTCTGATGTAGTGAGGAGCAAGAGAAACATCTCAATGGAACTTTCTGGGTAGCTAAATGTAGTACTAAAGTACCAGGGAAGAACAGACTGGAGACATCAAAAACAGAGTCATCAGAATTTCAGGATGGATGAATCCTTGCACGTATATGAAGAAAATACTGGTGAACAGTAGACAGGATCTGTAGGGCAACCTCATTTATGGGGATAATGAGGAGAAGGCTGGAAAAGGGGGCAAATAATAAATTGGATGCAAATCAGTACGAAACAGACAGGAAACAAATCAAAACTAGGGGAACATGAGCAAGGTCACTCATAGGAGAGAAACTCAAAGAGACCACAACAGGTCAATAATGAAATGCTCAAACTAGGTATTGGAGAAATAAGAAATAAAAAATGAGGTGCCACTTTATACCCATAGTTCGCCCAAAAATGAGAAACTCTGGTAATACTAATTGTTGGCAGAAACTCGAGGAAAGCAAGAACCCTGTGCCCTATTGCTGGGAGAGTAGATTAGTGCAGCCAATTCAAGAAGAATACGGTGGTGCTCAAATTCAATATGAGAATATGCAATGATCAGGCAAACCCTCTCTTCTATATACATCCCTGAGAAATTCTCACACTCTGTAAGAGAACATTTGTGTAGAAATTCATTGTAGAGTTGTTTGTCTTAAATGGGAGTTAACGAAAACCTAGGTTCCACCACTGGGTGTATGGTTCAATAAGATGTGGTGCTAGCACACTGTGGAATACTACGCAGCAATCTGAAGGAATGAAGCCAGATGAGCACTGCAATATGGACAGACCTTAGGGGTGAGTAAAAAAAAGGAACATAATTAAGACATGTAGCACAGGGACTTCCCTGGTGGTCCAGTGGTAAAGAATCTGCCTTCCAATGCAGGGGATGCGGGTTCAATCCCTGGTCGGGGAACTAAGATCCCACATGGCCGTGGGGCAACTAAGCCCACGCACCACAACTACTGAGCCTGTGCACCCTGGACCCCATGTGCCACAACTAGAGAGAGAAAACCCAAACGTCACAACTAGAGAGAAGCCCACGAGCCACAGCTAGAAAGAAGCATGAGCGCTCCAACAAAGAGACCTTGGGCCGTAACAAAACATCCCGCATGCCTCAATGAAGATCCTGTGTGCTGCAACTAAGACCTGACACAGCCAAAAAAATAAGGAAAATAAATAAATTTAAAAAGTGTATAAACAAAGAGTGTTTAACAAAAAAGACATGTAGCACAATATAATTTATATACACTAAAAATACATACTTATAAACCAATACTTCAGGCTTTAAGAGAATATCATACAAATTCAAAGATCAAACACATTAGATCTGTTGCCTGTGGGAGGAGGCATAAGGGGTGGATATGAGGAATTGGAATAAAAGGGAAGAAAATTTAAAATACCTAATGTACAAGGAAAGAACCTAAGATAAGGGGGTGGGAGTGAAGTAGGAAGAATAAAAAGTCCCTAGGTAAGACAGGGTGGTATGTATGTGATCCAGGGTACAGAGATTAGAGACAGCTTTCTTGTCAAAAAAGCCAAGCAAAGAAGACAATGGATATTGGCAAGGGTCATACTTGGAGATAGCATTCAGATATTGGAGGGGCTCTGTCAACTCTCTCCAAGCAACTCCAAACGCTTAGAGCCTTCAAGATAGGATATCTTCAGAGCCTTTCAAAGGTATCAGCCTCTTCTAGAGAAACTGAGATCTATTTCCATGTCCCCCATCTGCCTAGGTCACACTCACTCACCTGAGCAGCTCTGATGTGGGGTTTCCTCCTCCAACGTCCATGGCCCCTCTCCTTGCTCCATCTTGAAGATGACCTCTGGTTTGGGAACTTG
Source organism: Eschrichtius robustus (assembly GCF_028021215.1). Lineage (NCBI taxonomy): Eukaryota > Metazoa > Chordata > Mammalia > Artiodactyla > Eschrichtiidae > Eschrichtius > Eschrichtius robustus. The sequence continues at coordinate 44,319,688 of NC_090845.1, forward strand.
GTACCCTGTTAACAGGACATGATACAGGATTGGGTCCAGCTAATTGGGTTTCGGGGCCTTTCAATGACACTTCCATTTGCTCTTCAGGAAAGTAATCCCATTTCACTGGGAGTAGAGTAATAATCACAGACGTGAAAAAGGACTGAAGAATCTCGGGCAAATCAAAGATGACACCATCACACACTTCAGATGTCCCAGAGCACTCAGCAGCTGAGAATGGAAACGGCCTCTCTGAGGCCCCTGGCGGGCGCATAGGATGGCTGTGCTTACCCACTGAGCACAGGTGGCTATAGTTCTCCAGTGTCACATCCCGGTACAGGCGCCTCTGAGCAGGGTCCAAGTGCTGCCACTCCTCCCTGCTGAAGTCCACAGTCACATCCTCGAATGACACCTGTAACAACACAGTCCTGTTCAAGGTGACATGGTCAGCACTGGAGTATGGAGGGAAGAGGAATAGGAGGTTGTTTTTAATGACTTTTACCATAATGTATCATGTAGGGTTTTCACCCAGCACCCAGTTTTGCGTTTTATTTTGTGAGAGAAAAACACATGGAAGTATCTTGACATTCACTGTGTATTAAATTCATTCATTTATTCATTCAGTCCCTCTTTTTTCAAAAATGAGGATTAAAATAGGCTCTCTTTAAGTCCTCGAGTTAACGTAGGAACTACATACAATACATTTACTGGTTGATTGTGTGCCAGGCAATGGCAATATAGAATTGACTAAAATATAAAACAACTTGGACAACCAACATAAGAAGATACAGAGGGGGAAGGCATTTGGAAGAAATGTACTGGGGTAAAGGCCAAACAATAAAGCCTTTAAAAGATAACATAGAAAAAACCATAGTAGAGATGAATATCTTCATCATCTTGGATTATGAAAATAATTCTCAAACAGGATGCAAAAAACATTAACCATAAAGAAAAAGATTGATGTCTGTCTCCAATGAAGTTTAAAACTTCTATTCATTGAAAAGACAGCATTATAAAAGAAAAAAAAAGAAAAGCCACCAAATAGAAGATATCTGCAACACATTACTGACAAAGGGCTCATATCTAGAGAATGTAAAGAACACTTACAAACCATTTTTTTTTTAAAAAGAGAGAGATCACCAGTAGAAAAGTGGGCAAAAGGTCTGAACAGGCATTTTACAAAAGAGGAAATCCAAGGCATTAATAAACACAAAAAGGGCTTAACTTCCTTAGTAACCAGGCAATGCATATTCAAACCATAATGAGTTACCATTACACAACCCCTACAATGTCTTCAATGAAAAACACTGGCAATATCAAGGATGTGGAGAAAAAGGTACCCTTGTACACTGTTGTTGGGAATGTAAATTGGTGCAGCCACTGTGGTAAACAGTTCCTCAAAACATTAAAAACAGAACTACCATATGATTCAGCAATTCCACCCCTGGGTATATATCCAAAGAAAACGAAAATGCTAATTTGAAAAGATACATGCACCCCAATGTTCAAAGCAGCACTATTTACAATAGCCAAGACATGGAAGCAACCTAAATGTCCATCAACAGATGAATGGATAAAGAAGATGTGGTATATATATACAATGGAATACTACCCAGCCATAAAAAGAATGGAATTCTGCCATTTGCAACAACATGGGTGGACTTGGAGGGTATTATGCTAAGTGAAATAAGTCAGATGGACAAAGCCAAATACTATATGATATCACTTATATGTGGAATCTAAAAAATAAACTAGTGAAGATAACAAAAAACAGGAACAGACTCACAGACATAGAGAACAAACTAGTGGTTACCAGTGGGGAGAGGAAAAGGGCGAGAGGCGAGGTAGGGGTAGGGGATTAAGAGGTACAAACTACTATGCATAAAATAAATAAGCAACAAGGACATATTGTACAGCACAGGGAATATAGCCAATATTTTATAATAACTATAAATGGAGTATAATCTTTAGAAACTGTGAATCACTATGCTGTACACCTGAAACTTATATAATATTATAAATCAACTATACCTCAATAAGAAATTTTTTTGAAGAATGGCAATATGAAGTGTTGAAGAGAACATGGTGCAATGAAAACTCTCATATGTCTAATGGAGCAGTAAATTGGACGACCATATTGGAAAACCTTTTCGCTTTACCTGGTAATGTTGAAACATGCACACGCAAGGACACAGTGATTCCATCCATGGAAATATGCTCAATTGGAATCTGTGGTCATGCGCAACAAGAGGCATGTTCAAGAGTATTTACAGCAGCATTATTCAAAATGTGTGTAATATTTCATGATAAAAAAGTTTAAAATTAACAGTAATTTTAAAAATCAGTGTTCAGCATAACAGTAACAGTATCTACTATCTTTGTGGAAAAATATGAAGGATATTTTCTTAGTTGCTTTTATTTGCATAATCTATAAGCATATACCACCCATCCACCCACCCACCCACCAACTAATCAAGACTGGTTTCTTGGTTAGGGAAATCTGTGGGACTGGGGGAAAGAACCATGTGAATGTATTACCTATTAAAAAATTAAGTTTAAAAGTTACCAATGGGTTCAAGGTGGAATAGATACAATTCTCCCTATTTCTCCTGCTAAGTAGCTAGAAACCCTGGACATTATATATATATAAAAAAGATAAGAAGACTGTCAGTTGGAGAGAAGGAGGCTAACTGGCTAGGGACCTTGGAACCTGAGGAGTGACACAGCAGTGATTTCCCAGAGTTTCCTTTTCACCCCATATATCTTGGACTGGGTGGTGGAGAAGCTGGCAACCCAGAACACCAACTGGTGCAGATAAAAACAGTCCCAAGAAAGCCTGCTCTCTCTAGCCAAAGTACCAGGAAAGGGCCAATGTAGCAAGAGAGAAAAATTTAGATAATTACTGCCCTACTCCAGCCAAGCATCACAGAAAAAAGCTGCAGCTCCCATCCCAATTCTCATCAGCAAAGGCTGAGTGGGGAGCCTAGGTTTTCATCCCTGCCTGGGGATAATGAGGCCCCTCCCACACAGTGTCAATTTAGGCTATGTGGGGATCTTGAACTTCTACCCCCAACACAGTAATGAGGTACCTTTTTGTCTCCCCACCAGGGTGGTGTCAGAGGTGGTCTGGTGGGGAGCATGAAATTCCACCTCCAGCCAGGATCAACAAGGTGCTTGTTCCCTCTGGGGTGTCAAAGGAGGCTAATTAGGGACCTGAACTTCCACCTCCACCTGGCAGTAAGAAGGAGATTCTCCTTTTTTAGCAGAACAGTGTTGGAGGGAGACTGCTAAACACAAGATTTAAATAATATCCAGAGTCCCCAAAATATCCAGGACATAACTGAAAATCAGGCACCATGTGAAGAAGCAAGAAAATCTTAACTGGAATGAGAAAAGACAATCAACTGACACTGACACTGAGATGACACAGATGTTAGAATTATCAAGGATTTTAAAGCAGCCATTATAAAAATGCTTCAGGGATTTCCCTGGTGGCACAGTGGTTAAGACTCCACGCTCCCAATGCAGGGGGCCTGGGTTTGATCTCTGGTCAGGGAACTAGATCTCACATGCATGCCACAACTAAGAGTTCACATGCCACAACTAAGGAGCTGGTGAGTCACAACTAAGGAGCATGTGAGCTGCAACAAAGGAGCTCACATGCTGCAACTAAGACCTGGAGCAACCAAACAAATAAATAAATATTAAAAAAAAAAAAAGCCTGGCTACACATTAGAGTCATCAGGGGAACATTTTGTCCCTGTTCTAACAGTACTTTGTTATTATTTTTTAAAAATGCGGGGGCTTCCCTGGTGGCGCAGTGGTTGAGAATCCGCCTACCAATGCAGGGGACACGGGTTCGAGCCCTGGTCTGGGAAGATCCCACATGCCGCGGAGCAACTAAGCCCGTGTGCCACAACTACTGAGCTTGCGCATCTGGAGCCTGTGCTCTGCAACAAGAGAGGCCGCGATGGTGAGAGGCCCGCGCACCGCGATGAAGAGTGGCCCCCACTTGCCGCAACTAGAGAAGGCCCTCGCACAGAAACGAAGACCCAACACAGCCATAAATAAATAAATAAATAAATAATTTTAAAAAATGCTTCAATATACTTAAATGCAAAAATAGAAAGTCTCAGAAAAAAAGATATAAAGAAGAACAGAATGGAAATTTTAGAACTGAAAAATAGAATAACTAAAATTTTAATATCAGTGGAAGAGCTCAATAGCAGAATAGAGAGGACAGAGGAAAGAATTAGAGAACTTGATGATAGAACAATAGAAATGATCCAATCTGAACAACAGAAAGAAAATTGACTGGAAAAAAAATGAGCAGAGCCTCAGGGACCTCCGAGACTATAATAAAAGATCTGGCATTTGTGCCATCAGAGTTCCAGAAAGAGAGGAGAAAGTGTGGGGTTGAAAAGTATTTGAAGAAATTATAGCTGAAAATTTCTCAAATTTGGCAAAAGATATCAACTTAGAGTTTCAAGAAACTGAGCAAACCCCAAAAGGATAAACCAAAGAAATTATACGAAGACACATTATAGTCAAACTTCAGAAAACTAAAGACAAAGAAAAAATCTTGAAATCAGCAAGAGAGAAATGACACCTTACCTATAGGGGAAAAACAATTAAAGTGACAGCAGATTTCTCACCCAAAACCATGGTGGAGAGAAGGAAGTGGCACAACATTTTTCAAGTGCAGAAAGAAAAGAACTGTCAACCCTGAATTCCATATCTGGCAAAATTATCCTTAAGAAATGAAGCGGCCATGGCCATTAAGTACATGAAAAGATGCTTAACATCATTAATTATCTGGGAAATGAAAATCAAAACTACAATGAGATACTACCTCACACTCACTAGGATGGCTAGAATCAAAAAGTCAGATAATAACAAGTGCTGGTGAGGATTTGGAGAAATTGGAAACTTCATACATACACCGCTGGTGGGAATGTAAACTGGTGCAGCTGCTTTAGAAAACAGTCTGGCAGTTCCTCAAATTATTAAACATAGAGTTATCATTTGATCTAGCAATTCCACTCCTAGGTGTATATATATACTTGAGATAAATGAAAATATATATCTGCATAAAAACATGTACACAAATGTTTACAGCAGCATTACTTATAATAGCCAAAAGGTGGAAACAACCCAAATGTACATCAGCTGACAAATGAATAAACAAAATGTGATACACCTGCACAATGGAATATTATTCAGCCACAAAAAGGAAGGAAATACTGATACATGTTACCACATGTACATGCTACACTTCTTCCCTATCTATTTGCCTACCTACATATATACCTGCTGACCTATTATGGACTGGTGACTTCCTACTTTATTCAGTGGGTTATAACCTATTACTATCATTATTTCTTTTGCTACTCAAATTGCCCCAGGTTTGGCCAGAGGGAGCTCCTTAAAAACATTATGCTGAGTGAAAGAAGCCAGACAAAAAGATCACATGTTATGTGATTCCATTCATGTGAAATGTCCAGAATAGTAAAGTCTATAGAGACAGAAAGCATATTAATGTTTGCTTAGGGTTGGAGGAGGCAGGGAGGTGAGGTGGGGCAGAGTGATGGCTTAAGGGTGTGGGGTTTCTTTTTGAGGTGATGAAAATGTTCTAAAATTGATTGTAGTGATGGTTGCACATATCCATAAACATACAAAAAACATTGAATTGGACACTTTATTTTAAAAATAAATTTATTTATTTATTTTTATATTTGGCTGCGTTGGGTCTTTGTTGGTGCACGTGGGCTTTCTCTTGTTGTGGAGCACGGGCTTTAGGCACATGGGCTTCAGTGGTTGTAGCACACGGGCTCAGCAGTTGTGGCTTGTGGGCTCCAGAGCGCAGGCTCAGTAGTTGTGGCTCATGTTGCTCGGTGGCACATGGGATCTTCCTGGACCAGGGCTTGAACCCGTGTCCCCTGCATTGGCAGGTGGATTTTTAACCACTGCGCCACCAGGGAAGTCCCTGAATTGGACACTTTAAATAGGTAAACCATGGTATGTGAATTATATCTAAATAAAGCTGTTACTAAGAAAGAAGAAATGAAGGAGAAATCAAGATATTCTCAGAAGAAGAACTAAGAAAATCTGTTGTCAGCAGACCTACCCTAAAAGAATGGCTTAAAGGAAGTTCTCTAAACAGAAAGGAGATGGTAAAAGAAGTCTTGGAATATCAGGAAAGAAGAAAAATGGAAAGAGAAAAAATATGGGTAAATACAATAGACTTTCCTTTTCCTCTTGAGTTTTCTAAATTATATTTGAAGGTCAAAGTAAAAAGTATAACATTTTTATCATGTGGATCTCCATGTATGTACAGGAAATATTTAAGACAATTGTAATTGGTGAGGGTAAAGGGACTTAAAGGGAGCTAAGTTTTCTACACTTCACTCTAACTGGTAAAATGTCAACACCAGTAGAGACCTATGTGGTGATGGAATAGTTCTGTATCTGGATTATTGTACAGGAATCTACACATGTGTAAAATGGCAGAGAACGACATGCACATCGCAGAAATGTCAATTTCCTGTTTGTGATAATTGTACTCTAGTGATGCAGGATGTAATCATTAGGGGAAACTGGGTAAAGAGTTACATGAGACCTCTCTGTACCATCTTTGCAACTTCCTATACATTTATAATTATTTCCAAATAAAAAGTTTTAACAAACTACTAAATTATCCTCAGAAAGATTGGAGTAGGGGACACAGCAAAAAAGATCAAGATGCTATTAAAAAGGAGCACTCACAGGAGTTCCCTGGTGGTCCAGTGGTTAGGATTCGGCACTTTCACTGCTGTGGCCAGGGTTCAATCCCTGGTCAGGGAGCTGAGACCCCGCAAGCCGTGCAGCACAGCCAAAAAAAAAAAGAAAAAAGAAAAAAAAGGGGGGCCATTCACTTCTTCCTCTCTATCTGCCTACCTATGTACCTACCTACCTATTATAGGGTCTGGTCACTTCCTACTTTATTCAGTAGATGATAATCTATTACTATTATGATTTCTTTTGCTACTCAAATTGTCCCAGATTTGACCAGAGGGAGCTCCTTCAAAGTGGCTCCTGTGCCATTTTGACACGTTCCCATCTTTTGAGTGCTTCATTACTTCCCAGCACAATGAGTTCTTCCAGAATCATTTTGTACTTTCTCTGTTCCAACCCTGGAGTCAGTCATATCTCCAAGAAGCTCTAGTTCCTATTAGTGACAAATGGTAAATCAAGGTGTGCTCATTGTGCCTGGCATATAATTGTCATTTCAGCAGTCAGAGAAAGGAATGTTTTTCCTTATAGGAGAATGCCAACTAATCAATATAGAAGAAATGATGGAATTAGAAAAACACCATTAGGGAAGTAGCACCGTAATTAATTGTTACAGGCAAGAATCATCGCTAGATGCTACAATCAGTGGACAAAAGCATGAGAAATAGTCTCAATGTATACATAGTCTCATTGTATCTCCCCACAACCTAGTTGTTAATTACAAAGAGAAATATAGTAACTTTACAGTACCTGACAGATGCCATCTTAGCCAGGCGATCAAAGTTAACATTATCAATAAAGGACAAATTGGTATTGAATGCTTGCCAGCGTGAGGCACTGAGAAGAACACAGCATCATTTCTGTGATATTTGACAAAAATGAAAAACCTGAATCTAATTATGAGGAAGCAGGGAAAAAACCCAAATTGAGGGACATTCTTCCAAATGGTGTCATGAAAGTCAAGGAAAGTGTTTCAGATTAGACGGTAAAGGGACATGACAACTAAACATAATACATGAGCCTGGATTGGATCCTGGATCAGGGGGAAATGCTATAAAGGATATTATCGTGACAACTGGGAAAACTATTTACAAATTGTATGTTAGTGAAACCGAGCAGGACCCTGTGGGGCTCCTGGGCATGGAAGCCTTTCTGTCCCCTGTTCTTTATTTTTAAGGTTTTTGTCTTTATTTATTTATTTATTTGGCTATGCTGCATGGCTTGTGGGATCTCAGTTCCCCGACCAGGGATTGAACCTGGGCCCTGGCAGTGAAAGCCTGGAATCCTAACCACTGGACCACCAGGGAACTCCCTGTCCCCCATTTCTTGTTTGTAGGGAATAGATTCCAGCCTCCATGACCTTCCCTGACTTCCAAAGGGCAGATTTGAACAGTTGCTAATCAGGGAAGGGAGGGGATGCAGAGACAAGGGAGGAGCAGCCAAGAAACAATAGTGCAGCCTTGGGGCAGGGTCCTGGTTCCTCCTCAAGGGATACACATAACAATATCTCTGAGCTCTTCTGAAGAACTAAAACCCCCAACAAATGGAAGGTGTTAGCATTCCTCATTCCAGAGAAGACCACATGAGGCCAGATTAAAGGAACCAGAGAAGCTCATCAAGAGACTACCTGAGACCAAATTAAAGGAGTGCAGGCCTTGCACACACTCTAATACTTATCAGCAAGCCCGCCCTTGAACCATTGTTATAAAACTCCTCATCAAATCCTCCCGGGTTGGGACACACAGTTTTTTGGGGCAGGAGCCTACTGTGTCCCCATTTGTCTGGCAAAGCAATAAAGCTACTCTTCTCTACTTCACCCAAAACTCTGTCTCTGAGATTCGATTTGGCACTGGTGCACAGAGGCCAAGTTTTTGGCCTCATTAGGTAATTAGATAATACACATCAAATATTAGATAGTACTAGATCAATGTGCAATTTCTTGATTTTGATAACTGTACTGTGATTATGTAAGAGAATGTCCTTGTTCTTAAGAGATACACATTAAGTATTTAAGGGTAAAGGGGAATTATGTCTGCAAACTACTCTCAAGTGGTTCAGAAAATAAAGTTTTAAATATATCTGTGTGTATACACATACATACATACATATATACATAAATTGGGAAGAGAAAGCAAATGTGGCAAAATGTTAACAGTTAGTGGATTTGGGTGAAGGGCAAAAGAATCAAATGTTTCAAAAGAATTAATGCTTTAAAACTCTTAGTAGAAAATATAGGTAAATATTTGTTTAGGCCTTGGGGTAGGTGAGGATTTCCTAAACAACACAGAAAATGCACTAAGTATCAAAGACAAGATCTAGTGATTCAACTGTGAGGAAATGAGGAACCTTTATTCATTGAAAGACCTTTGTTCTTTGGGGGCCCTTATTAGTGAGTGTTCAGGGGCACAGAGCAGGTGTGGAACTCACAGTACCTGCTCCACCACCAGCAGCTCCGGGGGCAGATCCGCAAGCACTGGGCAGTGCCCAGCACTTCTCCATCCACCAGCTCTCCTGAGCACAGCCCCAAGGGTTGCTGAGAGCAGGACCTCCACCTGAGTCTCTAGCAGCATGTCTGACCTACTCCCCTTCACTGCGCAAGGGCACTCACCCAGGGAAAGCCCTGGGGTCAGGCTTGAGGGAAGCTCTCATTCTGCCTGCCCATCCTCCTGATCCTTGCTCTCTTGCCGGTGACCCCAGGACAGACCGGCAGGTGTGTAGGTGACACAGGGGAGGAGCCTCAGGTGGCAGGGAGGAGTGGCTATTTGCCAACCAGTATGGGAAAATTAAAATATTCTATCATTTGGCACTGGTAAACATTTTTTAAAAACTTTCTTTACCATTTTTAAAAATTGAAGCAGGCTTCCCTGGTGGCGCAGTGGTTAAGAATCTTCCTGTCAAAGCAGGGGACACGGGTTCGAGCCCTGATCTGGGAAGATCCCACATGCCGCAGAGCAACTAAGCCCATGCGCCACAACTACTGAGCCTGTGCTCTAGAGCCTGTGAGCCACAACTACTGAGCCCACGTGCTGAGAGCCCGTGCACCACAATAAAGAGTAGCTCCCGCTTGCCGCAACTAGAGAAAGCCCGCGCACAGCAACGAAGACCTAACACAGCCAAAAACAAATAAATAAGTAAATTTAAAAATAAAAATAAAAAATAAAATAAAAATAAAAATTGAAGCACAGTTAATTTACAATGTTGTGTTAGTTTCAGATGTACAGCAAAGTGATTCAGATATTATATATATATATATATATATATATATACTTTTTCAGACATTGTTAAACATTTTAACAACTCTGACAGCCCAAGCTGGTGGACAAAAGACCACCCTCATCTGTCTCTCCCTCCCTGGGAGTCACACAGGGAAAGGGTACAAAGACCATGCCAGGCACAGATGCCCCTCTGATCCCTTTCCCCACCAAAACAGACACTTTGGACTCCACCCTGGCTGGGTAGGCTTATGTGATGTGATGGAGAGGGATTTTGGAGCTAGTGATTTGGATACAAAGTTGCTAATATAGAACCACCCAGATTCTAGCCTCAGCAGCCACGTACAAAAAGGTTTGGTTTTATGGCCCATTTCTACCATGGAGGATGGCCTGTGTCTCTGCCACCACCAGGACATTTACAAGGACTCCCTCATCCTAGGTGAGGATCCCCACTCCAGCTCTTGACGGCTCACCAGTGAACCACACAGCAATGTCTCAGTCCCAAAACATTCTGCACTCTCACCCCCAGGGAACGCTGTGCTGCCAGGACTGGCCACTCACTGCCCATTCTGTCCCTGGCCATCTGCTCTGTCCCACCCTGCAGCTGGCTTGGGGCTCAGTCCCGAAGGGCTGCTCTCACTTCTGCCCCAGCACACTTCTCCATCACCTCCTGTGATATGACCCTGCCCTTCTAAACCCTACCCCAGCCTAGCAGGAGGGCTCCCAGGGCACTTACTAGGCTGCCTGAAAGTATGCAGTGTAGCTCACTGCGCCCTCGCCTGGGGCTGGGGGTACCCTAGTCTTTCCTGCTCCCATGCTCCTCCCTCTGGCTTTCCCTGCTTACCCTACCTACTCCTGTCCCCTAACTTCTCCCTGCTCCCTCTCCTGGTTCTTGTTCCCTCTGCATGGTCCCCATCTGACTCTTCCTTGGTCCCTCTGTTTACTGTTCCTTCTAAATGTTTCTTGTTATTTCTGACTGTCCCCTGGTCTGTTTCCTGATGCCTCTGTTTATTGCTTCCTCTGATTGTCCCTTGTTCCATTGTTTCATGCCTCCTGTTTCTTCTTCCCTCTGACTGATCCCTGATGTCTCTGACTGTCCCATGTTCCCTTTGACAGCTATTCCTCTAGCTGATCCTTAGTCTGTGGCACCATTCTGGTTGCGCCCCAGTCCATCTGGCTGCTCCCTGGCCCTGATGAGGCTTTCTCATTCCTTCTAGTTGACACAGACTGACTGCCCTTTGACTCCTCTGACTTCTTTGTAGATCCAATTCTTCCCTGCTCCTTGGGCAGTCCTGGAATGCATTTCTAATATGCTCTCATCTGGTGCTCTGCATCTGGTCCATGGACCACTCTCTGTGAAGTGCTGGTCTACCTGGCTCCTAGCCTAGGCTCTTGATCATCAACATATACTACTTCTGTGTGCTTTGTGCCACAGCTGGGTTCTGTACTTTCACCTCTCCATCACTTGCATTACATCTGACCTTTGACTGGCTCCTTTGGCTGTTTCTTGGGCAGGGTGACCAACTGTCCCAGTTTGCCTAGGACTTTCCCTGTTGTAGCAGTGAAGTTCCACATCCCATGAAGCCCCTATTGCCCTATCTCAGGGAACTATGGATGCTCTCCAGACTCTCTCTGGCTTCTGCAACTGTCCCTTAACCCCAGTGCCCACTACATGGGGCCTCTGGTTTCGGGAATGGATACTATGCCTTCCAGCTGTTCTCTAGTCCCTCTAGTTGTTCCCAGGTCAGACAGGCTGCTATCCAAACCAGATATACCTTTGATGTCCACTTTGCTTTTCCCTCTGGCTATTCCCCAACCTCAGCGACTGTTCCTTGTTGCCCCTGGTGCCCTTGGCTACTTCTCATCCTCAGAGGTCCTTTTGTCTCTCCAACTGTCCCATGGGTCTGTCCCCTTCCTGCCCCTCCAACCTGTTCTACAGCCTCAGCAGCTGGTCCCTGCTTCCTCTGGCTGCTGCCTATCCCAGGCTCACCTTTCCCATTTCCCATTTCTGTTCCCCAATATCTCTGCCTTTCCCCATCCCCTCAGAGTCTCCTCTGACTCCTGACACCTCTTGAAGTGGCTTGTCTGGCAGGCTCTTACCCACCAAACCTTTTTGCTTTTCCTTTTAGCTGAGTCTTCTGTTTCCTTGTCCCTCTGGATGGTCCCTGTTCCCTTTGGTTGATATCTGGTTCCTCTATTTCCTGGTCCCTCCTCCCATTTTGAGATCCTTCTAATTGTTCTAATATCCTCTGGCTCTTCCTTGCTCCCCACTATTAACACTTCTCCAGCCCCGACTACTGTTTCTTGGTCCTTGGTCTCTCTGCTGCTCCCTGGCCTCTGGCTCTTGTTTCCCATTTCCTCTGTTTGTTCCACTGATTTCCCACCTGTCCCCTGGGCCCCTTGGTTATCCTCTATTTCCAATAAGTGCAACATGGTCCCTCCAGCTGTTCCCTGTGGCTATTCCTCATCCCTCTTTCTCCTACTGACCCCTCTGCCTGTTTTCCAGCTTCAGCCACTATTTCTTAGCCCAACTGGCTGTTCCTCACCGCTGGGGACATTTTTATTGGTTCCTTGGTATCTCTGCCCATTCCCTGCTCTCTGACATCTAATGAAAAAACTAAGAACCTAACAAATAAATACGTGAATAAATAATATTTACCAGGGTCTTGGTCATTTCCATCTCTTCTTGCAAATGGGCAGAGGTCTATGGTTGGGAAGGAAGACATGAGTGGAGAAATGTGCCTTGCAGAGATCAGAATCATTCGTCTAGAAATTCCCACACATTGGCTGGGCAAGAGACCATGTGCAGAAGGACTGGGGAGGACCACATTGTTGTGGCCCCAACCTGTGGGTCTGTGACTGATATGATGGAGAAGACCCTGGACAAGGACAAGTTTCCAAGAGTGGAAGTGCCCTACTGTTAGGCAGCAATTCGTTTACCATTCAATGTCCCTACACCTTTGACTCAAAATATAATTTCAGTGACTTGGGCAAAAAGATTTAAGTGTAAGAATTTCATCATAGCAGTTTTTATCACAACAGAAAACCTGGAACACCCTAAATTCACATATAGTGGATTGGTTAAATTAGATATAGTTTATCCAAAGGATATAAAGCTATGCATCATGTGTGTGTGAAGAAAAATATTTACTGGCTAGAAAATTATATTAAACTGCCAAGTTAAAAAGGAGACAACCAAATACTATGATTTCATTTTTAAACTTGGGCTATACAATGTATATGTGTGTGGTATGTATGTACACTCACAGCCCCACATGTATACCCACATACATGCACATACAAAGGGAAAAAACTGTAAGGAACTATAGCTAAATGTTAACAATGATTAACTTTGGCTAATGTTGGAATTATAAGTAATGTTTTAGTCTCTTGTATTTGCTTACCTGTATTTTCTAACATTATATTGTGAAATAATGAAATTATGAAATAGTAAACATCAAAATAATTTTTTAAAGTTTAATATTATCCTAATGACCACATGACCCTGAGCCCCTGTGACAACGAGCCTGTCCCCAGAGGTGACAGCATCCACAGGACAGTCGGAAAGAGGGAGCTGTGGGGCAAGGTCTGGCTCCCTCATCATGTTCCTCTGTTTACAGAATCTCAAGGGGAACTTTTAGTGGGAAACTTGGTCTTGGCTATTGTGTGGTGAGGGTGGAAGACACGGTCGGGAGACAAGCTTCCAGTCCACTGATGTCACTCACAATCCCAGAGGCCTGGACAAGTCATGTACCTTCTCAGGCCACTTTACTCATCTTTGAGAGGAGGAGGAAGAAGCAGAAGGGCCCTAGACACTGTGGTCACCCTACTACCCTGCCTTTCTCTAAGTTCCAAAGAAAAGGGATTTTTCTGCCCTAGATCAGGGTAGAGGAGAAATCAGCAAATCCCCAAGGATCAGGGGAAAGCAGGCTCTGGTAGGGATCAGCTGAGTGTGTGCACAGAGCCAGTGAGGACTGAAGGGCCTGTGCTGGGCGTCAGGGGGTAGCGTCTCCCTGGCTGGGGCCGGTGGTCACCCCCACCCAGACCTCGCTCGCAGACACCCTGCAGGGAGCTGCCTCCCACTCCTCTAGGCTGTGGGGCTGACCCTCCCATCCCACCTTTCCTCCATCGGCTACATCACATTTTCCACTGAAACAGGAAGGGCTCTGGATGTGGGACACCAGCCACGTGGTGCTCACGCAGCAGGAGGATGGTGACCTGTCTCAGGGACACCAAGTCTGGAATTTGCCCCTCCTGTGACACACTTGCCCCTGCCCTGAGTCCCTACTGACAGGTCGGGGCCATCTCCTCACTGAATAAACTCCTGCCCCTTGAGCCCTGTCCCTCCTCACCTCACACACACTGCCACGTCCCTCTGCAGCCAGGGCTGGGGACCACTGGGGAGAGCTCCGGTTGGCTGGCATTGTCCCGCTGAGCCTCAACCCTCAGGCTCTCCTGCTGACAACTCCGCTCTTCCCAGGAGCCTGAGGCCAGGCGGGTCCGTGGACTCAACCAGAGCTTCTGGGGCTGGAAGGAAGATCCTGCAGCCTTCACTACGGGGTCTGGCCCAGGGGCTCCGCAGAGACTCCAAGAAACCTGGAAAGACAGTGTCCACGTGGTCAGTCATTCAGCATTCACCCCAAAAATGCTTCCTGGGGGCACCAAAGTACAGTTTACAGCACTGGATACTGTGGAAGAGAAAAGTTCAGTAATCAACACCAAGTATTAGCATACAATATGGAAAAAAACTCATGAGATTTGGTGTAAAATGAATGAGAGTTTGAATTCCAGCTCTTCTGCATTCTAGCTGGAATCTGGCGAAGTCACTTTAGTCTGAGTTTCTTCACCTTAACACTGAGGATGAAAACACCCATCTCATAGGGCTGTTAGAGTTAAATGACATGATGCTTCAAAAGCACTCCTATTTGGCACCAGGAGCACGCTCCATTGATATTAAATATTGCTGTTATTATAAGGTGCAAGGAATGTTTTATTCGGTACCTCATTTAATTTTCACACTCATCCTATGAACTAGGTATTACTTTTGCTATTATTCCCATTTACCATCAGATAGAGCTGTTCATAAATATTAAGAAATTTGCCCCAAGATCTCTTAGATTAGGGGGAAGGACAGGGATTCAAACCCAGGTCTGCCTAGCTCCAAAGTACATTTTCTTAACTACTGTGCCATATGGTATTCTATATGTGGAAGAATCACAATAAACATCATTTCTGTTTCTTGCTGCCTTTAAAGTGCTCTGGCTGAAGGATGACATGTCACATGTGATAAATCAAGTGCCTGTATAATTCAGTGTACATTCTCGGCAACTTATAGAGCCCACCCACCCTCTTCTGCCAAAGATGAAAACATAAACACTTTGTCCCCTCTCTCCCAATTCCCATCTGGCCCTGAAAGTCAGCATGTCTGCACAGGCTCCTAAATCGGTAACCTACACTGCTTGACAAAAACTGTGTCCCAAATGGTGCCATCAACTGGTTTCCATAGGTTCCTCAAATAATCACCAACACAGGCAACACAACCCCAATAGAAAATCAACTATTAATCTGCTCAATGCCCCCTGGATCCAAACCTGACCTCCTATAGGACTCCATAACTCACAGCCCATATGTAGAGGCAATGACTCCCATAAACCCCTCAAATATAGACCTTCCGGTCCATCACATACTAACTCACACAGTCCTGCAATTACCGATGTCTACAGGTCCCAATCAATGACTCCTATAGGGCTCCTAAAACTGTCTCCCAAAGACTTAAAATCCCAGGCTTGCAATCAATCTTTCACCACCTCAGTGTCCCAATCAATAACTCTCATGGACTGACTGATTAACTTCAGATACTTTAGATGACTTCAGACCTCCAACTCTTATAAAACCTCAAGAATTTCTACAGAGGTCTCAATCACTTACCAACATATGTCTCTAATTACGTTTCTTCAAGGATTTCCCAAGATTATCACTCACTGACCCAACATGAATAGCATCTATAGGCCCTGGATTATCTAATCCTATTGGACTCTAACTCCGTGATGCACCCCCACAGAAATCCTCCGAATCCTTTGCTCCCAGAGGAACCAAGTCAATCCCAAATCTGGTTTGGTATTGAATTTAAAGAATAAAAAGAAAACTTAAAATGCTTCCAGGCAGAAACAACATGTTATTTACAATGGAAAGGGATCACAATGGCACTAGATTTATTTGCAACAATAGGAGCCATATTAGAAGAAAACATCTACAAATTATTGAAGGGGACTGCAATCCAAGAATTTTAAACCCACTCTAGCTGAATACCATGCTTCCACTAGAGCAAAAGACAATTTTAGACATACAAGCACTTATAACATTATATGCCAATATTAGAATCTCAGGAGAATACTCAAGGGGATAGTCTAACCAACTGTAAATTCAATAGTAACAGAAACCTCAAAATTGGAGGAAAGCAATTTCGAGAAATGATTATTGCAATTGATATATAGTTATAACTGAGTAAAGAAAAATGTATGTAATTGGGCATCTGGAACAAATAAGATTATTACTATTAATAAGTGGAGAGTCATGGGGGAGGAGAGAAGATGGCGGAAGAGTAAGACGCGGAGATCACCTTCCTTCCCACAGATACAGTAGAAATACATCTACACGTGGAACTGCTCCTACAGAACACCCACTGAACGCTGGCAGAAAACGTCCGACCTCCAAAAAGGCAAGAAACTCCCCCCGTACTTGGGTAGGGCAAAAGAAAAAAGAAACAACAGAGACAAAAGAATAGGGACGGCACCTGCACCAGCGGGAGGGAGCTGTGAAGGAGGAAAGATTTCCACGCACTAGGAAGCCCCTTCGCGGGCAGAGACTGCGGGTGGCAGAGGGGGGAAGCTTCAGAGCCACGGAGGAGAGCGCAGCCACAGGGGTGCGGAGGGCAAAGCGGAGAGGCTCCCGCACGGAGGAGCAGTGCCGACCAGCACTCACCAGCCCGAGAGGCTTCTCTGCTCCCCCGCCGGGGCGGGCGGGGGCTGGGAGCTGAGGCTCGGGCTTCGGTCGGATCGCAGGGAGAGGACTGGGATTGGCGGCGTGAGCACAGCCTGAAGGGGTTAGCGCACCACAGCTGGCTGGGAGGGAGACCGGGAAAAAGTCTGCAGATGCCGAAGAGGCAAGAGACTTTTTCTTGCCTCTTTGTTTCCTGGTGCGCGAGGAGAGGGGATTCAGAGCGCCGCCTAAACGAACTCCAGAGAAGGGCGCGAGCCGCGGCGATCAGCGCGGACCCCAGAGACGGGCGTGAGACGCTGGGGCTGCTGCTGCCGCCTCCAAAAAGCCTGTGTGTGAGCACAGGTCACTCTCCACACCGCCCCTCCCGGGAGCCGGTGCAGCCCGCCACTGCCAGGGTCCCATGATCCAGGGACAAATTCCCCGGGAGAAGGCACTGCGCGCCTCAGGCTGGTGCAACGTCACGCCGGCCTCTGACGCCGCAGGCTCGCCCCGCCTCCTCTGTACCCCTCCCTCCCCGCGGCCTGAGTGAGCCAGCGCCCCCGAAGCAGCGGCTCCTTTAACCCCGTTCTGTCTGGGCGGGGAATAGACGCCCTCAGGCGACCTACACGCAGAGGCGGGTCCAAATCCAAAGCTGAACCCCAGGAGCTGTGCGAACAGGGAAGAGAAGGGGAAATCTCTCCCAGCAGCCTCAGAAGCAGCGGATTAAAACTCCACAAACAACTTGATGTGCCTGCATCAGTTGAATACCAGAATAGACAACGAATCATCCCAAATTCAGGAGGTGGACTGTGGGAGCAGGATATATTAATTTTTCCCCTTTTCCTTTTTTTTTTTGTGAGTGTATATGTATATGCTTCTGGGTGAGATTTTGTCTGTATAGCTTTGCTTTACAATAGCTTTATTTTACTTCACTATATTATAGCCTCTTTCTTTCTTTCTTTCTATTTTTTCTCCCTTTTACTCTGAGCCGTGTGGACGAAAGGCTCTTGGTGCTCCAGCCAGGCATCAGGGCCGTGCCTCTGAGGTGGGAGAGCCAACTTCAGGACACTGGTCCACAAGAGACCTCCCAGCTCCACGTAATACCAAACGGCGAAAATCTCTCAGAGATCTCCATCTCAACATCAAGACCCAGCATCACTCAATGACCAGCAAGCTACAGTGCTGAACACCCTATGCCAAACAACTAGCAAGACAGGAACACAGCCCCATCCATTAGCAGAGAGGCTGCCTAAAATCATAATAAGGCCACAGACACCCAAAAATACACCACCAGACGTGGATGTGCCCACCAGAAAGACAAGATCCAGCCTCATCCACCAGAACTCAGGCACTAGTTCCCTCCACCAGGAAGCCTACACAACCCACTGAACCAACCTTAGCCACTGGGGACAGATACCAAAAACAACGGGAACTACAAACCTGCAGTCTGTGAAAAGGAGACCCCAAACACAGTAAGATAAGCAAAATGAGACGACAGAAAAACACACAGCAGATGAAGGAGCAGGGTCAAAGAACACCAGACTTAACAAATGAAGAGGAAATAGGTAGTCTACCTGAAAAAGAATTCAGAATAATGATAGTAAGGATGATCCAAAATCTTGGAAATAGAATAGACAAAATGCAAGAAACATTTAACAAGGACGTAGAAGAACTAAAGAGGAACCAAGCAATGATGAAAAACACAATAAATGAAATTAAAAATACTCTAGATGGGATCAATAGCAGAATAACTGAGGCAGAAGAAAGGATAAGTGACCTGGAAGATAAAATGGTGGAAATAACTACTACAGAGCAGGATAAAGAAAAAAGAATGAAAAGAACTGAGGACAGTCTCAGAGACCTCTGGGACAACATTAAACGCACCAACATTCGAATTATAGGGGTCCCAGAAGAAGAAGAGAAAAAGAAAGGGACCGAGAAAATATTTGAAGAGATTATAGCTGAAAACTTCCCTAATATGGGAAAGGAAATAGTTAATCAAGTCCTGGAAGCACAGAGAGTCCCATACAGGATAAACCCAAGGAGAAACATGCCAAGACACATATTAATCAAACTGTCAAAAATTAAATATAAGGAAAACATATTAAAGGCAGCAAGGGAAAAAAAACAAATAACACAGAAGGGAATCCCCATAAGGTTAACATCTGATCTTTCAGCAGAAACTCTGCACGCCAGAAGGGAGTGGCAGGATATACTTAAAGTGATGAAGGAGAAAAACCTACAACCAAGATTACTCTACCCAGCAAGGATCTCATTCAGATTCGATGGAGAAATTAAAACCTTTACAGACAAGCAAAAGC
Organism: Eschrichtius robustus; assembly: GCF_028021215.1. Lineage (NCBI taxonomy): Eukaryota > Metazoa > Chordata > Mammalia > Artiodactyla > Eschrichtiidae > Eschrichtius > Eschrichtius robustus. The sequence continues at coordinate 44,338,949 of NC_090845.1, forward strand.
TGAGAGAGTTCAGCACCACCAAACCAGCTTTACAACAAATGCTAAAGGAACTTCTCTAGGCAAGAAACACAAGAGAAGGAAAACACCTACAATAACAAACCCAAAACATTTAAGAAAATGGGAATAGGAACATACATATCGATAATTACCTTGAATGTAAATGGATTAAATGCTCCCACCAAAAGACACAGGCTGGCTGAATGGATACAAAAACAAGACCCATATATATGCTGTCTACAAGAGACCCACTTCAGACCTAGAGACACATACAGACTGAAAGTGAGGGGATGGAAAAAGATATTCCATGCAAATGGAAATCAAAAGAAAGCTGGAGTAGCAATTCTCATATCAGACAAAATAGACTTTAAAATAAAGACTATTACAAGAGACAAAGAAGGACACTATATAATGATCAAGGGATCGATCCAAGAGGAAGCTATAACAATTGTAAATATTTATGCACCCAACATAGGAGCACCTCAATACATAAGGCAAATACTAACAGCCATAAAAGGGGAAATTGACAGCAACACAATCATAGTAGGGGACTTTAACACCCCACTTTCACCAATGGACAGATCATCCAAAATGAAAATAAATAAGGAAACACAAGCTTTAAATGATACATTAAACAAGATGGACTTAATTGATATTTATAGGACATTCTACCCAAAAACAACAGAATACACATTTTTCTCAAGTGCTCATGGAACATTCTCCAGGATAGATCATATCTTGGGTCATAAATCAAGCCTTGGTAAATTTAAGAAAATTGAAATCGTATCAAGTATCTTTTCCGACCACAACGCTATGAGACTAGATATCAATTACAGGAAAAGATCTGTAAAAAATACAAACACATGGAGGCTACACAATACACTACTTAATAACGAAGTGATTACTGAAGAAATCAAAGGGGAAATCAAAAAATACCTAGAAACAAATGACAATGGAGATACGACGACCCAAAACCTATGGGACGCAGCAAAAGCAGTGCTAAGAGGGAAGTGTATAGCAATACAAGCCTACCTCAAGAAACAGGAAACATCTCGAATAAACAACCTAACCTTGCACCTGAAGCAATTAGAGAAAGAAGAACAAAAAAACCCCAAAGCCAGCAGAAGGAAAGAAATTATAAAGATCAGGTCAGAAATAAATGAAAAAGAAATGAAGGAAACAATAGCAAAAATCAATGAAACTAAAAGCTGGTTCTTTGAAAAGATAAACAAAATTGATAAACCATTAGCCAGACTCATCAAGAGAAAAAGGGAGAAGACTCAGATCAATAGAATTAGAAATGAAAAAGGAGAAGTAACCACTGACACTGCAGAAATACAAAAGATCATGAGAGGTTACTACAAGCAACTCTATGCCAATAAAATGGACAACCTGGAAGAAATGGACAGATTCTTAGAAATGCACAAACTGCCGAGACTGAACCAGGAAGAAATAGAAAATATGAACAGACCAATCACAAGCACTGAAATTGAAACTGTGATTAAAAACCTTCCAACAAACAAAAGCCCAGGACCAGATGGCTTCACAGGTGAATTCTATCAAACATTTAGAGACGAGCTAACACCTATCCTTCTCAAACTCTTCCAAAATATTGCAGAGGGAGGAACACTCCCAAACTCATTCTACGAGGCCACCATCACCCTGATACCAAAACCAGACAAAGATGTCACAAAGAAAGAAAACTACAGGCCAATATCACTGATGAACATAGATGCAAAAATCCTCAACAAAATACTAGCAAACAGAATCCAACAGCACATTAAAAGGATCATACACCATGATCAAGTGGGGTTTATCCCAGGAATGCAAGGATTCTTCAATATACGCAAATCAATCAATGTGATACACCATATTAACAAATTGAAGGAGAAAAACCACATGATCATCTCAATAGATGCAGAGAAAGCTTTCGACAAAATTCAACACCCATTTATGATAAAAGCCCTGCAGAAAGTAGGCATGGAGGGAACTTTCCTCAACATAATAAAGGCCATATATGACAAACCCACGGCCAACATTGTCCTCAATGGTGAAAAACTGAAACCATTTCCACTAAGATCAGGAACAAGACAAGGTTGCCCACTCTCACCACTATTATTCAACATAGTTTTGGAAGTGTTAGCCACAGCAATCAGAGAAGACAAAGAAATAAAAGGAATCCAAATCGGAAAAGAAGAAGTAAAGCTGTCACTATTTGCAGATGACATGATACTATGCATAGAGAATCCTAAAGATGCTACCAGAAAACTCCTAGAGCTAATCAATGAATTTGGTAAAGTAGCAGGATACAAAATAAATGCACAGAAATCTCTTGCATTTCTATACACTAATGACGAAAAATCTGAAAGTGAAATTAAGAAAACACTCCCATGTACCATTGCAACAAAAAGAATAAAATATCTAGGAATAAGCCTACCTAAGGAGACAAAAGACCTGTATGCAGAAAATTATAAGACACTGATGGAAGAAATTAAAGATGATACAAATAGATGGAGAGATATACCATGTTCCTGGATTGGAAGAATCAACATTGTGAAAATGACTCTACTACCCAAAGCAATCTACAGATTCAATGCAATCCCTATCAAACTACCACTGGCATTTTTCACAGAACTAGAACAAAAAATTTCACAATTTGTATGGAAACACAAAAGACCCCGAATAGCCAAAGCAATCTTGAGAACGAAAAATGGAGCTGGGGGAATCAGGCTCCCTGACTTCAGACTATATTACAAAGCTTCAGTAATCAAGACAGTTTGGTACTGGCACAAAAACAGAAATATAGATCCATGGAACAGGATAGAAAGCCCAGAGATAAACCCACACACATATGGTCACCTTATCTTTGATAAAGGAGGCAAGAATATACAGTGGAGAAAAGACAGCCTCTTCAATAAGTGGTGCTGGGAAAATTGGACAGGTACATGTAAAAGTATGAAATTAGAACACTCCCTGACACCATGCACAAAAATAAACTCAAAATGGATTAAAGACCTAAGTGTAAGGGCAGACACTATCAAACTCTTAGAGGAAAACATAGGCAGAACACTCTATGACATACATCACAGCAAGATTCTTTTTGACCCAGCTCCCAGAGAAATGGAAATAAGAACACAAATAAACAAATGGGACCTAATGAAACTTAAAAGCTTTTGCACAGCAAAGGAAACCATAAACAAGACCAAAAGACAACCATCAGAATGGGAGAAAATATTTGCAAATGAAGCAACTGACAAAGGATTAATCTCCAAGATTTACAAGCAGCTCATGCAGCTCAATAACAAAAAAACCAACAACCCAATCCAAAAATGGGCAGAAGACCTAAATAGACATTTCTCCAAAGAAGATATACAGATGGCCTACAGACACATGAAAGAATGCTCAACATCATTAATCATTAGAGAAATGCAAATCAAAACTACAATGAGATATCATCTCACACCGGTCAGAATGGCCATCATCAAAAAATCTAGAAACAATAAATGCTGGAGAGGGTGTGGATGAAAGGGAACACTCTTGCACTGTTGGTGGGAATGTAAATTGATACAGCCACTATGGAGAACAGTATGGAGGTTCCTGAAAAAACTACAAATAGAACTACCATACGACCCAGCAATCCCAATACTGGGCATATACCCTGAGAAAACCATAGGTCAAAAAGAGTCATGTACCACAATGTTCACTGCAGCTCTATTTACAATAGCCAGGACATGGAAGCAACCTAAGTGTCCATCGACAGATGAATGGATAAAGAAGATGTGGCACATATATACAATGGAATATTACTCCGCCATAAAAAGAAACGAAACTGAGTTATTTGTAGTGAGGTGGATGAACCTAGAGTCTGTCATACAGAGTGAAGTAAGTCAGAAAGAGAAAAACAAATACTTTATGCTAACACATATATATGGAATCTAAGAAAGAAAAAAGGGTCATGAAGAACCTAGGGGCAAGACGGGAATAAAGACGCAGACCTACTAGAGAATGGACTTGAGGACATTGGGAGGGGGAAGGGTAAGCTGGGACAAAGTAAGAGAGTGGCATGGACATATATACACTACCAAATGTAAAACCGATAGCTAGTGGGAAGCAGCCACATCACACAGGGAGATCAGCTCTGTGCTTTGTGACCACCTAGAGGCGTGGGATAGGGAGGGTGGGAGGGAGGGAGACGCAAGAGGGAAGAGATATGGGGATATATGCGTATGTATAACTGATTCACTTTGTTATAAAGCAGAAACTAACACAGCATTGTAAAGCAATTATACTCCAATAAAGATGTTAAAAATAATAATAAAATTTAAAAAAAAGAAAAGACAATGAACAGATGCCAACATTGAGATAATATAGATGTTGGAATTATCTGACAAGGATTTTAGAGCAGCCATCATAAAAATGCTTCATTGTGCAATTATGAAAAAACACAACACAAATGAGACAATAGAAAATCTCAGCAAAGAAATAGAGGATGTAAAGTAGAACTAAATGGAAATTTTAGAACTAAAAAATATAGTAACTGAAATAAGAAACTCAGTGGATGGACTCAATGACAGAATGGAGAGGACAAAAGAAACAGTGTACTTGAAGACAGAATAGAAACAAACCAATCTGAACAACTACAGAGAGAAAATTAACTGGAAAAAAAATGAAGACAGCTGAGGGACATGTGAGACTATAACAAAAGATTTGACATTCAAATCATTGGTGTCTAAGAGGAGAGGAAAGAGTATGGGGCTGAAAAAGTATTTGAAGAAGTAATGGCTGAAAATATTGCAAATTTGGCAAAAGACATCAACTTACATATTCCAGAAGCTGAATGAAACACAAACAGGATAAAACAACAGCAACAAACAACAATAAAAACCCATGCCGAGACACATCATAGTCAAACTTATGAAAACTAAAGAGAAAGAAAAAATCCTGAAAGCAGCTGGAGAGAAATGATGCATTATCTATAAAAGAAAAACAATTTGAATGATAGCAAATTTCTCATCGGAAACCAGAAGGAAGTGGTACAACATTTTCCAAATGCTGAACTTTCAGCCCAGGATCCTATCTCCACTGAAAATATCCTTCAGGAATGAAGAAGACATCAAGACATCCTCAGATAAAGGAAAACTAAGAGAATTTTTTGCCAGCAGACCTACCATAAAACAATGGCTAAAGGAAGTTCCTTAAACAGAAAGGAAATTCTAAAGGAAGAAAACTTGGGACATCAGTAAGGAAAAAAGGATACGGAAAGAGCAAATATGTAGGTATATACTTTCTTTCTCCTAAGTTTTCTAAATTATGTTTGACAGTTGAAGCAAAAATTATAACACTATCTAATATGGTGCTCAATGCATGTAAAGGAAATATTTAAACACGGGAGGATAAAGGGACATAAGGTAATTAAGGTTCCACGCTTCCCTGGAAGTGGTAAAATGATACCAGTAGATTTTGATAAGTTGTGTTTATATTACATGATACATAGAACATCCAGTTAAAAAGCTATATAAAGTGACCCCCCTGAAAACACTATGAATAAATCAAAATGGAATTCTTTAAAATGTTCAAATACTCCAAAGAAGGGCAGGAAAAAGAAAAGAGAAAAACAAAAATAGAGAGAATAAACAGAAAACATAAAATATGACAGACTTAAACCTTAACATATAATTACATAAAGTATAAATGTAAATATACCAATTGTAAGACAGAGATGGACAGATTAGATTTAAAAAATCATGACCCAACTATATACTGTCTATAAGAAATTTACTATAAATATAATGATATATGTAGGTTGAAAGTAAAAGAATAGAAATGATATATCATGTAAACATTAATTAAAAGGAAGCAGGATTGGATTTATTGGATAGAGTAGACTTCAGAATAAAGAAAATTACCAGGGACAGATAGGGACATTGCATAATGATAAAAGGGTCAATCTACCAAGAAGATATAGCAATCCACACAGACCTACTAGAGAATGGACTTGAGGATATGGGGAGGGGGAAGGGTAAGATGTGACAAAGTGAGAGAGTGGCATGGACATATATACACTACCAAACGTAAAATAGATAGCTAGTGGGAAGCAACCGCATAGCACAGGGAGATCAGCTCTGTGCTTTGTGACCACCTAGAGGGGTGGGATAGGGAGGGTGGGAGGGAGGGAGATGCAAGAGGGAAGAGATATGGGAACATATGTATATGTATAACGGATTCACTTTGTTATAAAGCAGAAACTAACAGACCATTGTAAAGCAATTATACTCCAATAAAGATGTTAAAAAAAAATAGATATAGCAATCCTGAATATATATGCACCAAGCAACTGAATGGCAAAATATGTGAAGAAAAATTTGATAGAACTGAAAGGAGAAATAGACAGATTCACTAGTTGGAAACTTCAATACCCTTCCTTCAACAATTGATAGAACAACTAGACAGAAAATCAGCAAGGTTATAAAAGAAATCAAGAGCACCATCAACCAACAGGATCTAAGCAACATTTATAGAGCATTCTACCCAACAATAGCAGAATACACATTCTTTTCAAGTGCCCATGGAACATATACCATATAGACCATATCCTAGATCATACAACAAACGTAAAAGAGTTGATATCATATGTAGTGTGTTCTCTAACCACAATGGAATCAAACTAGTAATTAATAACAAAAAGACAGGAGAATCTCCAAACACTTGGAAACTTAACAACATACTTCTAAATAATCCAAGAATCAAAGAGGAAGTCTCAAGGGAAATTTTAAAAATACATTGAACTGAACAAAAATGAAAATACAACATATCAAAATTTGTGGGATACTGTTATGTTGTGAAGGGCAGTCTTGTGCATGCAGTCTTTCAACTCCCACTTGTCCATATAAGAATGGGCCTTGGGCCTGGAACACTTCCTTACCAAGGATAAAGAGCCCACACAGCCTGTGTTGGGCTTATCGCCTTGTGTGGGAATATATTTCCCTATTTCAGACTCAATGTGTGCTATTTTGTTCTGTTGAAGCTTGTACATCAGTGACCCCTAGGCACAGCCCCAGCTTTCAATTTTTCAGCCTCCATGGGGGAGGGGTGGGAGTCCTTCCTCTGTGGCATGAGAGAGGTGTGAGGAGTATCTTACTTTAGTTTATATTCCTTTGCTAACTAATGAAGTTGAGCATCTTTTCCAATGCTAATTTGCCATTTGGCTGATGGAGGACCCGCTAGCCATGAGGAACTGATGCAGACTATTGAAACTGATCTTGCTCTGTCTCTTCTCTGTGTGAGTAAAGTGTTGTTCCATCCAGTGCTTGACTGTGTTGTGCTTTCCTTGGTAACACTGATACCAAGATGCCGTGGGCAGAAGTGTTCAGAGTCCTCCCCTGGGATTGATAACCAGTGTACAAGCTAAAGCAGTGTTGTGAGGAAAATTTATAGCACTAAAGGTATACATTTGAAAGGAGAAAAAGACTTAAATTAATAATCTAAACTCATTTCAAAACACTAAAAAAGAAGGGCAATGTAAACCCAAAGCCAGCAGAAGAAAGGAAATAATAAAAGTAGAAGCAGAAATCAATGAAATTGAAAACAGGGAAACAATAGAGAAAACCAATGAAACAAAGAGCTGGTTCTCCAAAAAAAGAACAATAAAATAAACAAACCTCTAGTAAGACTGACAAAGGAAAAATCAAAGAAGACATAAATGACTAATATCAAAAATGAAATAGGGGATATCATTACAGACCCTGCAGACATCAAAAGAATAACTTAAAAAATACAATGAACAACTTTACACACATAAATTTGACAAGTTAGATGAAATGGTCTAATTCCTCAAAAAGTACAAACTACCACAACTCTTCCAATATGAAATAGTTCATTTGAATAGCTTCATAATTGTTAAGGAAATTGAATTTGCAATTAAAAAAACAACCGAAATAGAAGTCTCTAGGCCCAAATGGTTTCAATGGAGATTTCCGCAAACTTTTCAAAAAGAATTAACACCAACTCCACACTATCTCACCCAGAAAATAGAAGAGGGAATTCTTCCTAACTCATTCCATAAAACCTGATAGCAAAACTAGACAAAGAGTACAAAAAATACATTATTGATGTGCTAATGTTTTCCTGCTGGGTTTATATGTAGTTTGCACAGCAAATTTTGCACATTTTGTCATCACCTGTATTTGAAAATAGGATGTGTCTTGATGAATTATCTCATTATCTAACCCTACCCCCAAAAAAGTCCAACTGGAGACCTTCATGAACATAGATGCAAAAATTCTAAACAAAATATCAGCAAATATAATTCAACAATATATAAAAAGAATTATACACCATGACCAGGTGGAGTTTATTCCAAGAACACAAGACTAGTTCAATATTTGAAAATCAATGTAATCCACCATATTATCAGCTTAAACAACAAAAATCATATGATCATATCAATTGATGCAGAAAAAGGTTTTGACAAAATCCAACACCCATTCATGATAAAAACTCTCAGAAAACTTGAAATAGAGGGAAACTTTGTCAACTAGATTTTTAAAAATCTACAAAAAACCCCACAAAACACAAAAACTACAAGAAACATCATACTCAATAGTCAGAGACTGAATGTTTGCCCCCTAAGATCAGGAACAAGGCATGACATCAACTATCACCACTCTTATTCAACACAGTAATAAAAGTTCTATCCAGTGCAATGAGGCAAGAAAACCAAATAAAAGCCATACAAATAGAAAAAGAAGAAATAAAACTGTCCTTATTTGCAGATGATATGATGGTCTACACAGAAAATCCCAAGGAACCTACACAAAAACTTCTAGAAGTAATAAGTGGCTTCAGCAAGGTTACAGTTACAAGAACAACACACAAAAATCAGTTGCATTTTCTTGTAATGGCTTGCAGAATCATAAGGTGTCCCCAGAGTCGGTTTGTCAATGTGTTCTGAAGGAAACCTGGGACACAGCCAAATGCAAGCAAAGTCATCCTCAGACAGAAATATTCCTAAAGAAGAGTGCAAAATAATCACACTGGAACGAAACTACATGAAATCATGGTGAAGTACTAGGAGGATGGTGTTCCGTGTGGGGGTGTTATAATTAAATAATTTTAATTAATTAATTTATTATCTGCCTTCTTTCAAAATCGATTTAAGAAGACTGCTTGTAATCTAAAATAGGGAAAATGGACAGAGTCTATGTTTTTGTTAAAGTTGATGCAGAACTTTCAATGTAAACAGCCATTGTATCTGGTGGATATGACTTTTCCAACAATACAAAGACATACTCTGTCCTGGAAACAAACAAAAAATCAGGTGTATTTTTACACACTGCAAATGAACATAATGAAACAAGTTAAAAATACAATACTTTAGGGACTTCCCTGGCAGTCCAGTGGTTAAGACTCCACACTTCCACTGCAGGGGGCACGGGTTCAATCCCTGGTCTGGGAACTAAGATCCCGCGGCCAAAAAAAACAAACCAAAACCAAAACTAAACCAAAACCAAAACCAAAACAAAAAACAATACTTTACATCACTCAGAAAACGAAATATTTAGGTGTAAATGTAACAAAACATGTAGAGGGCTCGCATGCTGAAAACTACAAAACGTTGATGAAAGAAATCAACAAAGATCTAAATAAATGGAGAGAGATACTGTGTTTATGGCTTGGTAGCCTCAACTTAGTAAAAATACCAATTCTCCACAAGTTGATATACAGACTTAATATAATTTCTATCAAAATCTCAGCAAGAATTTTTTGTAGATATAGGCAAAATTATTCTAAAATCTATGTGGAAAGACAACGGATCTAGAATAGCTAAAACAATTCTGACAAAGAATAAAGTGGGAGAAATAAATCTACCTGATTTCAATACTTTTTATTTAACTATGGGAATCAAGACAATGTGGTATAGATGAAGGGATAGGCACATAGATTAACAGAACAGAATAGAGGACCCAGAAACAAGCACAGTCAACTAATTTTTTTACAAAGGTACAAAAACAATTCAATGTCTTTTCAACAAATGGTGCTAGAGTAATAGGACACTCATAAGCAAAAAACAAACAAAAATGAAACAAAAACCGAAAATGAATCTCATTCTTAATATCACATTTTATAAAAAATTAACCCAAAATGGATCATAGATTTATATGTAAAATGTAAAACTATAAAACTGTTGGAAGACAACAGAAGAGAAAATCATCAGGACTTAGGGCTTAGTGAAGAGTTCTTAGATATGACACCAAAAACATAATCTTTTAAAAGAAAAAATAGATAAATTTGACTTCATCAAAATTAAAAATTGTGGCTCTACAAAAGACACTCTTAAGAGGATGAAATGACAAGCTGCAGACTGAGAGAAAATATTCACAAACCCCTTATTTGACAAAAGACTCATATCTATAACATAATAAGAACTCTCAAAATTCAACATTGAAGAAACAAACAACCCAATTAGAAAATGGGCAAAAGACATGAAGAGACATTTCACCAAAGAGAATATATGGAGGGCAAATAAGCACATGAGAATATGTTCAACATCCACAGACAAGCATATTCTAACATCTATATGGAAAGGCACAGCTCCTAGAATAGCTAAACCAGTCTTGAAGAAGAATAAAGTGGGAGAATCACTCTAATAGATATTAAAGCTTACTGCATGGGTACAGTAATCAAGACTGTGGTTTTGGCAGAGGGACAGACACAGATCAATGGAACGGAATAGAGGATCCAGAAATAGCCCCACATAAGTATGGCCAACTGATATTTTTACAAAGATGCAAAACAAGTAAGTGGTGCTAGAACAACTGTACATTCAGGGCAAAAAGAACCTCAACCTAAACCTCACTCCTTACACAAAAATTAACTCAAAATGGATCACAGACTTAAATGTAAAATGTAAAACTATAAAATTTTTAGAAAAAACATAGGAGAAAATCTTTAGGATTTAGGGCTAGACAGAGTGTGGTATGATAAGAAATATATATTTGGTTTTTGTTCCTGGCACAGATCTCTTAAAAGCCCTGAGATTTCTTAAGTGATAGGAGTGATAAGAGCATCTTTTGTTAGTTTGTTATTCCTTACAAGCCCCTTCCAACGATGCCTGAGTTTATGCTGATGAAGGGACTCTTGGTGGGTTCTTAGATAACTTTAGGGTGGGGGCTGGTTGCCAAAGGAACCAATCATTTGGTTATAGGGCTTGATTAGAGGGTTGAAACTTTCAGTCCCACTCCCCCACCACCACCTCCCTCCTAGGGAGGGGAGAGGAGCTGGAGATTGAGTTCAATCACCAATGGCCAATGATTTAATCAATGGGGTCTACATGATGGAACCTCCATATAAACCCCTCCAGAAAAATCCCTAAATGATGAGGTTTGGAGAGCTTCCAGGTTGAACACAGATGTGCTGGGAGGAAGGCATGTCCAGAGAGGGCATGGAAGCTCTGTGCCTCTCCCCCAATACCTTGCCCTGTGTATCTCTTCCATCTGGCTGTTCCTGAGTTGTGTCCTTTACAATAAACTGGTAAACATAGTGTTTTCCTGATCTCTGTGAGCTATACTAGCAAATTATTGAACCTGAAGAAGAGGCCCTGGGAACCCCCAATTTATAGCCAGTAAATCAGAAGTATGGGTGGCCTGGGACTTGCAGTGACTGGCATCTGAAGTGGGGGCAGTCTTGTGGGATTGAGCCCTTTAACTTATGGGATCTGATGCTAACTCCAGGTAGGTAGTGTCAAAATTGAATTGAATTGTTGGACATTCAGTTGCTGTCAGAGAATCAGAGAATGACAAAGTTTTTAGACTGGACACCAAAAGCATAATCCATAAAAGGAAACACTGATAAACCGGGTCTTGCCAAAAATTTAAAAACTTTTGCTCTGAAAAAGACCAGAGGATGGAAAGGATGAAGAGGATGAAAAGCCAAGCTACTGACTGGGAAAAATACTTGAAGACAACATATCTGACAAAAGACTGGTATCTAGAATATGTAAAGAACTCTCAAAACTCAACAGTAAAATCATCCAAACAATTCAATTAGAAAATAGGCAAAATGCATGAACAAACATTTCACCAGAGGATACACAGATGGCAAATAAGCATATGAAAAGGGGTTCCGTATTATTTATCAGGGAAATGAAAATGAAAACTACAATGAGATATCACTATACATATATCAGAATGGCTAAAGTAAAAAATAGTGACAACACAAAATGCTGGTGAGGTTGCAGAAAAACTGGATCTCTCCTACACTGCCGGTGGGAAACGGTTTGGTAGTTTCTTATAAAACTAAGCATGCAATTACCATACGGCCCAGCAATAGTACTCTTGAGCATTTATCCCAGAGACATGAAAGCTTATATTTACACAAAAAATCTGTACATGAATGTTCATAGCAGCTTTACTGGTAATAGCTCAAAACTGGAATCAGTCCAGATGTCCTTCAACAAGCGACTGGTTAAACAAACTGTGGTACATCCACCCCAAGGAGTGCTATTCAACAAGAAAAAGGAATGAACTGTTGATACTCACGCTACTTGGATGGTTTTTAAGAACATGATGCTAAGTGAAAAAAGCCAACCTCAAAAGTTCATATACTGTATGATTTGATTAATATAACAATTTTGAAATGACAAAATTTTAGACATGGAGCACAGGTTAGTGGTTTCCAAGGGTAGTGGAGACAGGAGGGAAATAGGTGTGGTTATAAAAGGGCAACACTAGGGATCCTTGTGATGTTGGAACTGCTCAGTATTTTGACTATGGTGATGGATACACAAACCTACACAGGTGATAAAATTGTATAAAACTTGGTACACGCATATACACATACATGTATGAGTAAAACGGGAAATCTGGATAAGATGGTTGAATTGTATCAAGGTCAAAATTCTGGTTGGCATATTATACTTTAATTTTGTAAAATGTCACCATTGGAGGAAACTGGGCAAAGTGCACAAGGGATCACTTTGTACCATTTTTTACAACTGCATGTGAATCTATATCTCAAAATATATTTTAAGTAAAAAAAATTTTTAAAGGATGTTCAATGTCAATGTTTAAAAAGATGTTCAAAGCTTTTGTACAGTAAAGGAAGCCATCGACAAAACGAAAAGATAACCTACTGAATGGGAGAAAATATTTGCAAATGAGGTGACGGATAAGGTATTAATATCCAACATATATAAACAGCTCGTACAACTCAACATCAAAAAAACAAAAAAACCAATTAAAAAATGAGCAGAAGAACTGAATAGACATTTTTCCAAAGAAGAAATGCAGATGGCCAACAGGCACATGAAAAGATGCTCAGCATCACTAATCATCAGGGAAATGCAAATCAAAACCACAATGAGATATCACCTCACACCTGTCAGAAGAGCTATTATCAAAAAGTCTACAAATAACAAATGTTGGCAAGTTTGTGGAGAAAAAGGAACCCTTGTACACTGTTGGTGGGAATGTAAACTGGTGTAGCCACTGTGGAAAATGGTACGGAGGTTTCTCAGAAAACTAAAAATAGAACTACCATATGACCCAGCAATTCCACGCCTGGATATATATCTGAAAAAAACAAAAACACTAATTCGAAAAGATACATAAACCCCAATGTTCATAGCAGCACTATTCACAGTAGCCAAAACATGGAAACCACCTGTGTCTATCAACAGATGAATAGATAAAGAAGATGTGATATATATATATAATGGAATACTACTCAGCCGTAAAAAATAATGAAATTTTGCCATTGCAGCAACATGGATGAACTTGGAGGGCATTATGCTAAGTGAAATAAGTCAGACAGAGAAAGATAAATACTGTATGATATTGCTTATATGTGGAGTCTAAAATATACAACAAACTAATGAATAAAACAAAAAAGCAGTGGACTCACAGATATAGAGAACAAACTAGTGGTTACCAGTGTGGGGAAGAGGGGCAATATAGGGGTCTGAGAGTGGGAGGTACAAACTATTGGGTGTAAGATAGGCTCAAAGGTGTATTGTACAACACGGGGAATATAGCCAATATTTTGTAATAACTGTAAGTGGAAAGTAAACTTTTAAAAGTGTATAAAAATAAAAAAAATTTTAAAAAGATGTTCAATGTCATTAGCCATTAAGGAAATGCAAATTAAGACAATGATGATATAATCACTGCACACCTATTAAAACAGCTAAAAATGTTTTAAATAGTGACAATACCAAATTCTGGAGAAAATGCAGAGAAATGATCTCTCATATGTTGTCAGTGGGAATGTAAAGTGGTACAGACACTCTGGAAAACAGTTTGGCAGTTTCTTTAAAAAAGTGACCCAGCAATTGCACTTCTGGGCATTCATTCTAGAGAAATGAAATCTTACATGTACACAAAAATATGTACAATTGTTCATAGCAATTTTATTTGTAATAGCCTCAAACTGGGGACAACCAAAATGTCCCTCAGTAGATGAATAGTTAAACAAACTGTAGTACATCTATAATATGGAATAATACTCAGCAATAAAAAGAAATGAACTATCATTACAACGATAGTTGTAAGGATGGTTTTCAAGGACATTATGCTGAGTGAAAAAAAAAATCTCAAAGGCCACATACTGCATGGTTCCATTTATATAACATTCTCAAAATAACAAAATTATAGAGATGGAAAACAGATTATTGGTGGCCAAAGGTTAGGGATGATGGTGGGGGTGAAAAGTATAAAAAGGGTAATAGCTCTGTATCTTGATTGTGGTGGTTATTACACGAATCTACACACATGGCAAAATGACAAGGAATTAGGCACACACATTGTACCAATGTTAAATTTTTATACTGTATTATGATTTTATAAGATGTAACTATTGGGGGGAACTGGGTAAAGGGTACATGGGATTTCTCTGTCTTATGTTTGCAACTTCGTATGAATCTATAATTATTTCATAATAAAGAGTTTTTAAAAATCACAATTACCCTGGGAGATTTTATTATAATATAATGGGTCAAGTAGACCAAAAAAGAAGTAAAGAGGATTTGAAAAATATAATCAATGCTAGATTTAATTCTGTCCAATTAATATACTCTTCTTTTAAACTCATGGCACAGTTAAAAAAAACTTTTTAAATTGTGTAACTTGAACTCAAAGAAAAAAATATTGATATTTCTTAAAAATTAGAGTTTTGGCAGGCTATATTGACAACAATCCTACAAAAATCAGAAATATAGAATCAAAATTGCTAAGAGACTATGTCTTAAACATCCTCACCACAGAAAAGAAATGATAATTATGTGACAGGATGGAGGTGTTAGCTAAAGCTACTGTGGTAATCATGTCGTAATTTATAAATTTATAAACATACCAAATCAAAACACTGTATACCTTAAACTTACACAATGTTATATGACAATTATATTTCAATAAAAAAGAAATATAGAATAAAAAGATAACCAAATGACCAAAACTAGTTTGCAATTAAGAAATATTCTCTACAGATACAAACTACTACACATAAAATAGATAATAAGAATTTACTGTATAGCACAGGGAACTATATACAATATCTTGTAATAACCTATAATGGAAAATAATCTGAAAATATATATATATAACTGAATCACTTTGCTGTACACCTGAAACTAACACAACATTGTAAATCAACTATACTTCAATTAAAAAAAAGAAAGAAAGAAATATTCTCTAAGTAGAGTGATGATTACTAGGGGCTGGGGGGTGGGGGAAATGGGGAGATGTTGGTCAAAGGGTACAAACTTCCAGTTATAAGATGAACAAGTTCTGAAAATCTAAGGTACAACATGGTGATTTTTGCTAATGATACTGTATCATATGCTCGAATATTGTCTAGAGAGTAGATCTTAAATGTTCTTATCACACACACACACACAAAGTGGTAATTATGTGACATGATGGAAGTGTTAGCTAACACTATGGTGATAATCATTTTGCAATATACAAATGTATCAAATCAACACACTGTACACCTTAAACTTATACAATGTTATATGTCAAGTATGTCTCAATAAAGCTGGGGGAAAAAGAAATATTCTCTAAACATGGCAGGATTGGGACTTCCCTGGCGGTCCAGTGGTTAAGACTCCACGTTTCCATTGTAGGGGGCGTGGGTACGATCCCTGGTCAGTGAACTAAGATCTCACATGCCACATGGTGCAGCCAATAAATAATTAAACAAACAAACAAACAAACATGGCAGAATTGAAGATAAATTCAATAATAAAATTATAAACTTCATACCTAATTTTGAGACATGGCTAAAGTTATATTTAAGGGATATTTTAGCCTAAAATGTTTTTAATATTTAAAAAGAAAAGCCAAAGATAAATGAATTAAGTGCTAAACTTAAGAAATTAGAAAAAGAAAATAAAATATTCATGAGAAACCTGATAAAGGTAAAAGAGAAGGAAATATACATGTACACACACACACACACTTACATATCACACATATATTCACACAATTTTAGGAATGAAAAAGGAACTACTACCACAGATGTGGAAATGACCAGAATAATTTAAGCATTATACGTGGCTCTATGAAAATATAAAATCCCTAGCAAACATAAACCACCAAAATTAAACCCCCCAAAAGAAGAAATCTGTAAAGACCAGTAATCAGAGAAAATAAAATAATTAAAATTTACCATTTTAAAAGGCACCAGTTCTAAGTGTGTTTATAGCTGAACTTTAAAAAGAAGATAATTTCTATGCCATTTTAACATATAAAAAGATAGAGGGCTTCCCTGGTGGCGCAGTGGTTGAGAATCTGCCTGCTAATGCAGGGGACATGGGTTTGAGCCCTGGTCTGGGAAGATCCCACATGCCGCGGAGCGACTAAGCCCGTGAGCCACAACTACTGAGCCTGCGCGTCTGGAGCCTGTGCTCCGCAACAAGAGAGGCCGCGATAGTGAGAGGCCCGCGCATCTCGATGAAGAGTGGCCCCCGCTTGCCACAATTAGAGAAAGCCCTCGCACAGAAACGAAGACCCAACACAGCCATAAAAATAAATAAATAAATAAATATTTAAAAAAAAAGATAGAAATCTCCTGAATTCCTTTTAAAAACTGCCATAACCTTAATACCAACACATGTTAAATATAGTACAAAAAAAGAAAAAAGAAAAGAAAACTATAAGCAGTTTTCTTATAGTGGCAAAAATTTTAAATAAAATATTACTAATTCAAATCCAAATGTATCTTATAAGAAAAATTCCCCTTGACCAAACAGAATTCTTCCAGGAAGGCAAAGATGCGGCCACATTACACGTCAATGTAATTCATTACAACAACCAATTACAGAGAATAATACCATAAGGCTGTTAATATCAAAAAGCACCTGACACAATTCAGGAGCTATCCCTAATAAAAATACAAATTAAAATAGGAACATTAAAGAACTGTGTAAATATTACAACAACTACCCCCAAAATCACCAGAAAACATTATGCTAAAAAAAATGCCCAGATAAAAAGACTTAATATCATTAAAATGGCAATATTCCCCTAAATGTTGTACAGGTTCAACACAATCTCTATCAAAATCCCAGTGGCATTTTTGCAGAGGGTAACGAGCTGATCCTAAAATTCAGATAGAAATGCAAGGAACCTTCCCTAACCTATTCACTATTCAGTGAATAGCCAAAATACTGAATAAGAACATAGTTGGAGGACACACGTTTCTCTATTTCAAAACTTGCTACAAAGCTACATAAATCAACACAGTATGGTACTGGCATAAAGGAGGCATATAGATGAATGAAATAGAATTGAGAGTTCAGAAATCAGCCTTTACACTCATGGTCAGTTGATTTTAGATAAGGGTTTCAGTACAATTCAATGGGGAAAGGAACATCTATGACATCAAAAGCACAAGCAACTGGGATGAAGTGAGAGAGTGTCATGGACATATATACACTACCAAATGTAAAATCGATAGCTAGTGGGAAGCAGCCAAATAGCATAGGGAGACCAGCTTGGTGCTTTGTGTCCACCTAGAGGGGTGGGATAGGGAGGGTGGGAGGGAGACGTAAGAGGGAGGGGATATGGGGATATATGTATATGTATAGCTGATTCACTTTGTTATACAGCAGAAACTAACACAATAATGTAAAGCAATTATACTCCAAGAAAGATGTTTTTAAAAAAGCACAATCAACAATAACAAAAATAGATAAATTAAACTTCATAAAAATTAAAAACTTTTGTGCTACAAGGTCACCACCAAGAAAGTGAAAAGACACCCATAAAATGGGAGAAAATATATGCAAATCACATATCTGACCAGGGACTTGTATCCAGAATATATAAAGGATGCTTACAACTCAATGATACAAAGACAAATAATCCAATTAAAAAATAGGCAAAGAATTTGAACCGACATTTCTCCAGAGAAGACATACAAATGGTCAATTAAACACATTGTCTTAGTGTGTTCAGGCTGCTGTAATGAACTACGATAAACTGGGTGGCTTAAACAGCAAACATTTATTTCTTACAGTTCTGGAGGCTGGGAAATCCAAGCTCAGACGTCAGCAGGTTGGGTGTCTGGTGAGAACCTGCCTCCCAATTCATAGATGGCTATCTTCTTGTTGTGTCCTCACATGGCAAAAGGTGGAAGGGGGCTCTCTGAGGTCTCTTTTATAAGGGTACTAATCCCATTCATGAGGGCTCCACCCTCATGACCTAATCACCTCCCAAAGGCCTCACCTCCTTATACCATCACACTGCGGTTTAGGATTTCAACATAGAATGGGAGGGGCACATAAACATTTAGTCCATTGCAAACATGAAAAGTTACTCAACATTCATTAGGGAAATAGAAATCAAAACCACAATGAGATACCACTTCACACCCACTAAGATGGCTAGAATAAAAAAAAAGACTTGTTAAGTGTTGATGAGGATATGACACATTGGAACCTTCATATATTGCTGTGGGATGTAAAATGGTGCAGGTTTTTTGAAAAACAGTTTGGCAGTTCTTCAAAGGTACCATACGATCTAGCAATTCCACTTCTGAGAGAAATGAAAACATACGTCTACACAAAAACTTGTACACAAATGTTCACATCAACATTATTCATAGTAGCCAGAAAGTGAAAACAGCCCAAATGTCCATCAGCTGATGAATGGATAAACAAACTGTGGTACATCCATACAAAGGAATATTATTCAGTAATAAAGAATGAAGTACTGATACATGCTATAGCATGGATGAATCTTAAAAACATGCTAAGTGAAAGAAGATAGTCACCAAAGATCATATATTGTTTGATTCCATGTGTATGAAAGGTCTAGAATAGGCAAATTTATAGAAACAGAAAGTAAATTAGTGGCTGTCTGCAGCTGGAGGTATGGGGTGGGAATGAGGAATGAGTATGATGTTTCCTTTTGGGGTGATGAAATGTTCTAAAATTGGATTATGATGGTGGTTTGCACAACTCCTTGAATATACTAACAACCATTGAATTGTAAGCTTTAAATGGTGAAGTTTATGGTAGCTGAATTATATCAATAAAGCTGTTAGGAAAAAAAAAGATCATGTAGCTAATAAGTGGCCATGCAGGATTTCAAACCCCGTATCTGGAAAGGTGAAGGTATTCAACAAATGTTTGTTGAATGAATGAATGAATACCCTTCACTTTCAAATTAGCAACAAGATAGGGATACTCTCTATCAAGTATCACTCAACATTGTTCTGAAAGCTCTAGCTAAGGCAATAGGAGAAGATGAAGTAATCAGAATAAATATTTGAAAGGAAGAGAGAGTATCATTGTTAATTGGATGTGACATGATATTATATCTAGGAAAACTAAGAGACCATAAAAGGCAACTGGAATTCACATGAGAATGTGATAGCTGGATTGGATAAGAAATAAAATACAAAAAAGAAATAAAAATTAAAAAATTTATATATTTTTTTCTATGGAAATAGAGAAA
The DNA here is from genome assembly GCF_028021215.1 of Eschrichtius robustus. Classification (NCBI taxonomy): domain Eukaryota; kingdom Metazoa; phylum Chordata; class Mammalia; order Artiodactyla; family Eschrichtiidae; genus Eschrichtius; species Eschrichtius robustus. The sequence continues at coordinate 44,358,901 of NC_090845.1, forward strand.
CGTGCTATTCACTGTGATGATATCAAATTTAAAATATCTAAGAATGAACTTTTCAAAAAAGGTTCTGAATCTATAAGAAGAAAATTTAAAAATACAGTTTTAATGGTTGCTTTTGAAGTGAAATAAAATGGTTTTAACATTCATATAGAAGAATAAATGCTAAAAAAGATTAAAGAAAACAACCAAAAAAAAAAAAAAAGGAACAGTGAGGGGATTAGCACTATTCAATATTAAAAGTATTTCTAAAGTCAAAACAATTTTTTGAAAGGGAGTAGATACATATATCAGAAGAAAAAATAGAGTTCAGAAATAGAACGATATACATTTGGGAATTTATGTGACAAAAGTGGCATTTAACTGAGTTAGAAAAGGGTGTTTATTTAATGATTGGTGCTGGCAAATTTTCTATCCAAATGGAAAATAGAAACTTTGATCTCATCTCACACCACACACCAGAATTTTCCAGTTGGATTACAATTTAACTTTAAAACAATAAAAATTTAAATTTAAGGCATGTATTTATTTAAGCACAAAGCAGGAAGAACCCACTAGGCAAGACACGATATTCAGAACTTGTTAAGGAAAAATTACCTAATCAGATAATTATTTTTTCTAATTATATGTGAATACACCTTTCAAAAATCAAGATAAAAGAGAGATAAAGGGAAAAAATTACAATAAATGACAGAAGGTTAATATCCACAAATTAGTAAGACAAACTACATAAAGAAAAAAAAGAGCAAAGGATATGAAAATGTTTAAAAATACATTTCAAAGGCCAATAAATATGAGAAGATATTCAGCCACCAGTTGTCAGGAAAATGCACATCAAGGTAAGCTACATACTGTTGTGTTTGGCCCTCAGAATGGCAGAAATTAAAAAGTGCAGCAACATTCGGTGTGGGAGATGATTTTGGAATGAGCCCTTTTATATGTTGCTGGTGGGAGTTGCAATTTTACAAAAGTTTTGGACTTAAATTTCAGTACATACCATCCACTTCAAGGACCATCCATTCCTGCACCTAATAATCGCTCAGATGACAGTCTCTGGCTATAATTTAGAAATCAATAACAAAAATTACAACTTTTTGGGAAATCAAAATCTCATAACTAAATAACTAAGGGATCAGAGAGAAAACCACAACAAAAATTAGAAAACATTATTAATAAACTATGGTGGAAATGTTACATATCAACACTTGTGACATGGAGCTAAAGTGTTCTTAGAGAAAAATTCATGAACTTAATGCTTATACTGTAAAAGAAAATGATTGAATATTAATGAGATAAGCATTCAATTTAGGAATTTAAGAATAAGAATAAAAGAAAAAACCCAAAGAAAAGAAAGAATGAAATCAAGGGCAGAAACTAATGACACAGAAAACAAAGATACAGGAGGACCAAGAAGGTCAAAGGTAGGTTTTTGAAACAATCCCATCTCAATCCTAAGACCACCTATCACTGACCCCATGAAGCAGGATATCTGATTCCACAGGCCCCTCTATCACTATCACTAGTCCCAAAGAAACGTTATCATTCATCCCACAGAGCTCCATCACTCACACCACAGAAACCTTGACCATCCACCCAATAAACCCCATCATATACCTCATAGACTCTGCAACACTAATCCCACGGCCCTCATCACTCACCTCAAAAATTCTCCATCACTCACTCACTCATTCACTCTCCATTACTCACTCCACAAGCTCTCCATCATTCACTCCACAGACCACCCATTACTCTCCTCAAAGACCCTCATCACTTACCCCACTGAACTCCCATCATTCATCTCACAGACCCCTCCATCACTTACCCCACTAACCCCCTATGACACCCCACAGAACCCCCATCATTCGCCCCACAGGAACTCCAGCACTAACCCCAAAGAGCACACATCACACCTCCGAGACTGTATCACTCACACCACAGTCCCCATTCCTCACTGCACTTACGCCTGACCACTCACCCCACAAACCTCCATCGCTTATCCCACAGACTCAGTCACTTACTCCACATCCATCAGTGGCCTCCGAGGGTCCTCATCACTCACCCACAGACTCCTCATCGCTCACCTCACCGATGCCCGCTGCTCACCCTATAGACCCTGCATCACTATGACCTCACAGACCCCCCCAGTACTCACCCCACAGACTACCTATTACTTTCCCTACTGCCCCCACCATTCACCCACAAACCCCTGTCACTCTACGCACCTCCTCATAAGTGACTCCAGAGACGCCCCATCACTCACCCCACAGAGTACCATCACTGAGCCCGAAAGCCATGTCGTAACACCCCCATAATTATGTCAACGTTCTACTGGCCCTAAATCGCCGCCTCTGTTAAACTCAGTCCCGGAACCAGAAGTACTGAAACTGCCTCTGCGGGACTCCCACGTTTCTGGACTTCGCACTGCACATGCTCAGTGTCGGCGTGGAAGCGGCCGTTAGCCCCCAATTACACTGGGTGCACTCACGAGGTGTCAGTGCGTGTGCGTGTCTGTGTGTGTCGGAGGAGAGGCGGGCTTTCCGATTTTCTTTAGTGACTTTGTCAGGCCACTAACATGGCTGTCCCCTTGGGAGTGTCTCTCCGGGAGTCGCCATCTTGGGAGGGTGGGCATCTCTGCTGCGCCGGAGCCGGCGGTCCCCCGCCCGACCTTCCCCGGTGGGGTTTCCCGGGAGCCGATCGGGCCCAGCAGATCCGCCTGCGGATCCCGGACTCCTCCCTCCTGCGCCGCATGCTCCACCATTACCCCGAGGCGCGGGCCTGGCGCCTTCCCTTCTCTGCGCTCGGGGCCCCGCCCTCAGGCCGTATCCCCGGGGAGTCGCGGCATCTTCGCGCGTTGCAACCCCCCTTGCCCCTCTCCCCCATCCTAGCTAGAAAGACACCTCCAAGGCACCGGCCCAGACACTGGCCGGCCCCCGCCCCAGCCGCCGCTCCACTTCTCGGGGTGCGGAACGGCCCCCGATCGGCGCAGGCGGCTCGCGGCGGCAGGGCCCGGGGCGCCGCTACGTGCCCACCTGACGGCGCCTCTGTCCACCCGTCGGCCTGGGGCATCGCCCGGCTCTGGCTGTCACCGACCCTGGGTAGTTGCCACGGGGGGAATAGTACGTGTCAGATTTAGGCCAGGAAGCGGAAGTCGCCCGCAGCGAGAGTTTAACCACTCTGGGCGCAGGGAGCTGAGGTGATTGAGCGCCAGAAACCAAGCATCTGTGCAGGGAGCCATTGAGCTGGACGGGGGGGCCGCGGGGGGGGGGGCTTGTGACATCAGTGGTGGGGCACGTCATCCAATTTTTTAAAAACTCGAGTAATCAGCCTTCCCAGTTTCCTTATAGAAGCATGAAGTTTAAACTTCTTTTCTAAAGATCCAAGTTTTGATTTGTTGCATTTTCATTAGTGTTCAGTTTCAAGTGCTAATTTGTAATTTTCCCCCGTTTGACCCAAGAATTATTTAGAAGTCCAGTGTCGAACATGCAAAAATTCTCCGAGACTCAAATGTCAAGGGAATGGTGACTTTATTCAGGCTGCTGCGACAAGAACAGCCCTGCGCAGTGTCTCCTGGAGCATGGAGAGTTTTATATGGGATAGGAATTTTATAGAAGGAAACCAAAGCAGCCAAGTGCCAGCTGCAAGTTTGGTGGGCTTTGGTCCGCAGGTGGAATGCTGCTGAAGGGAGCTGTTTTTGATTTGGCCCATCTCATTCTTTTGTATCCTGTTCTCATACTTAATGATTAAAGAAGGAACTTAGAGGGAGTGCAGAAAATTTTACAGTTCCTAACACCATTTTTCATTTGCTCAAACACAAAGTTAATCTCGATGTTAGTGATTTCTAACTTAATTGCACTGTGATCTGAGAATGTTGTCTGAATGATGTGGAGTTGAAATTTGTTGAAATTTGCCTTAAGGTTCAAGTACAGGCCCAGTTTTCAAAAATGTTTCATCTCTTGATTGAAAAAACCGTATATTTTCCAGTAGTTGGGTTTAGTGTATATGTTTATTGGTTCAAGCTTGTTAGTTGGGCTGTTTAAAATGTGTATATTGTTCCTCTTTGCTATACACTTGAAACTAACACAACACTGTAAATCAACTATACTCCAATAAAAATTTTTTTTAAATGTGTATATCATTCCTGATGATTTTCTTCTGCTTGCTCCCTGAGTTACTGAGAGAGATTTCCCACTGTATTGATAAGTCAGGGTTTCATTTCACCAGTCAATTTTTGCTTCCTATATTTTTAAGTTTTATTATTAAATACAAGTAAGACTATTGTGTTGCTGAATAGATACAGCCAAATAACTTCCCCAAAAGATTTTTAACATTTCCTACCCCCACTAGCAAAATATGAGTCCATCAAGGCAAATCTTCTCTAGCACTGAATGTTGATGCTCTAATTTTTGCCAATCAGAGGGCTAATTTAACTGCTTTAATTTGCATTTTCCTGACCACTTGTACAACTGAAGATCTTTTTCTGTTTGTTGACCATTTAGATTTTCTCTTCTGCAAATCTTCATATTCTTTGTCCAATTTTCTTTGGAGTGATTTGTCTTTTTCTTATCAATTTGTAGGAGCTCTTTGTACACTAGGGATATTATTAAGTCTTTGTTAGTTAGTGGCATTGCAATATTTTCCCCCTAACTCTTTTTGCCCTTTGCATTTGTAGTTGTCCTTTGATCTGTAATTAGAAAAATGTATTCTTTCATCAAAAATAAGTTTTCTTTTCTGGCTTCTGTATTTCCTATCTTGTATGGTCCCCCTTCCCCATTCCAGGTAGTCCTAAAAAGATAGTCTTAACATTTATTTCATTTTTATTGTTTTAAATTTTTCTACTTTAACCTTTAATCTAGTTGAAATTTACTCTGGTATATGGTATGAGATCAAGGTCAAGCTTCACTGTTGCTGCATCAAATAAAAACAAATCTAGAATTAGATAGGGAGAGACTAATTAGAAAGAAAGACTATTGCAATAGGGAGAAGATTCCCATCTCAGAAATCTGCAAGCATCTCAAAACCAAACAGAAAAAGGCTTTTTGTTTATAGATAGGGTAAGGAGGAGGCAAGCCAAGATAAGCAGAATCTGTGCAGGAGAAGCTGCACAAGCAGGGGAATGACCCGTGGGGTCTGACAGGAAAGTGCCCACTGTGGTCAGCTGATTCCCAGGACAAGCTGAGAAGAGGGGCACATTCCACATTTTTTGTGCTTGCTCAGGCTTGGGGGCAAGCAGAGTTCAGGAACCTGTAGGAAGGAGAGAAGCTTGGCTAAATTTTGGCTAACAAGCATTTTGTTGAGATTAATCAATGTTTATAAGGAAAAGAATGAGAATTTGGAGGGTCTGTGTCTGGCCATGTCACAGGTAAACAAGGGGCGTCTGTGGGTCCAAAGTCGTATAGGGAAGGGAGGTTCTTTGCAGTAAGCAAAGAGTAACACACAAGAACACAAAAGATTAAGGGAGGATTTCCCTGGTGGAGCAGTGGTTAAGAGTCTGCCTGACAATGCAGGGGACACAGGTTCAATCCCTGGTCCAGGAAGATCCCACACATGCCATGGAGCAACTAAGCCCGTGCGCCACAGCTACCGAGCCTGTTCTCTAGAGCCCGCGAGCTACAACTACTGAGCCCGAGTGCCACAACTACTGAAGCCCATGTGCCTAGAGCCCGTGCTCCGCAACAAGAGGAGCCACCACAATGAGAAGCTCGCGCACCACAACGAAGAGTAGCCCCCACTTGCCGCAACTAGAGAAAGCCCGCACACAGCAACGAAGACCCAACGCAGCCAAAACTAAATAAATTTTTAAAAAAATGAGTAAGGGAATTTCTTAACCTTCACTATTTACCAGAATCACAGGGTTCAGGTAAAATCCAACATTATCAGCTGGCACGGTTTATGGAAGTTACTGCCCTATAGGCACTGAATTAAACGTCACTTCTGTCATATAAGGTCACAAATATATTTAGCTTGATCTGAACTCTATTGTGTCTCTATATCTGATTTCAAAGGATTTTTGTTCTTGCAGATCTATTTTTCTAGGAACTCTGAAGTTCCCAGAATCATTTTATGAAGTTTCAAAATGAATGCTACGCACCCCACAAAACCCTCCACAAAACAAAACTATTGTTATTCTGATTGGAATTGTATTATCGGGTAACCCGAACGAACTTTTTGGCCAGCCAAATATATTAATAGTTTGGAGAGAGTTAATGCTCTTTATTATAATAAGCCTTTGTATCTAGGGATTCGATCTGTCTCTGATTATGTCTTGTATTATATGCTTCAATGATATTTCATAGTTTTCTTCTTATAAAAGTCCATCATCTTTTTTGGTTAAATTGATTCTTAGATATTTATAATATTTTTATTGTTATTGTTCAGACTTATTTTTGCTAATCCTGTCTGCTAACTGCTAGTATAATAAGGAAAGACCTATTTTAAAAATTTTATCTTATATTCAGCTCCTTATCAAAACTCCCTACCAATGCTGGTAGCTTCTTGGTATAGTCTCTTAGGTTTTCTAATTGTATAATCATATTAGATTTAGATAATATTCTCTTTTATCTGCTATTTGATGTCATTAGTTCTTTTTCCACTGAATTAGCTATCCAATATGGTAGCCACTAAACTTACATGGCTATTTAAATTTAAATTTATTAAAGCTACATAAAATTTAAAATTCAGTTTCTTAGTCACCTAGCCACATTTCACGTGCTCAATGGCAGCATATGGTTAGTTGCTACTGTATTAGGCAGCTCTCTCTATATAGAACACGTCATCATTGTGGAAAGTTGTATCAGACAATGCTGAGATAGAACCTTCAAAATAATATTGAGTAATAGATGTGATAGAGAGCATCCCTATGGTGTTGTCACTTTTAATGGAAATCATTTTATCCATTTTACCATTTAGTATAAAGTTTTCTGGCAATTTTTGGAAAATGGTTTTGTCAATTTTAAGTCATTTCCTTCTATTTCTATTTTGAGTTTTTATTATTAATATAATGGCTAATGAATTGTATCACATACTTTTTTATATCAATTAACAGTGTTACATGGCTTTTCTAAAGTGTTGGTGTAATGAAGTATATCGATTGATTTACAAATATTAAACCATACTAGCATTCCTGGAATCATCTTAATGGTTATGGTGTATTTTTTTTCCCAAGACATATCTGGATTTATTTGATATGCGGATATTTTATTTAGAAAAGTTTAGCCATATTCATGAAATATTGTCTCTAGTTACCTTCTTTTTCGAGAAATATATTTCAGTTTTGGTATTAACATTATTGTCTTTTAAAAAATAAATTGGGAAACTTCCATCTTTCTCTACGAACTGGACACTATAGACCCATTTAGTCCTGATTTATTCTGGAAAGTGTTTCTTAATTTTCAACTGGTTACGGTGTTATGGTAATATTTAATTTATTTCTGTTTTTGGTGGCTCTTATCAGAGAATGTGATCTGCCAGAGCCCTACTTTTAAAACATATATCAATCATTTCTCTGAGGCAAAGTTAGACAATTGAATGTTTTTTTAATGTTGCAAGGACATAGGAGTAGAGAGTCTGCTTGTAAGATACAAATTTCTTTTTATGTCTTTTAAATGTAGCTTATTGATTATAATTTTCATATCTTTCTTACCTTTATTTTTGTTAGCTTGATCTACCATATTCTGAACGAGGTATAACCTCCCACTATAAATTATGAATTTAAAATGTATAAATTATGGATTCTTAACCGTGGTGGTTAAGAATCCGTCTTGCAACGCAGAGGACGCCGGTTCGATCCCTCGTCGGGTAGATAAAATCCCACATGCCGTGGGGCAACTAAGCCCGCGCACTGTAACTACTGAGCCGATGCAGCCAAAAAATAAATAAAATAAATAAAATTTTGTTCCTTTTCTATGAATTTTTTTCTGGTGTTATTGGTGTTTGTATAAATGTTTATACATATTATATCTTCATCTAATGTATACTGTATTATTACATAATGTCTCTTTTTAAAAATCTGTTGAATGCTTTTGGCCTTGGAGTTTAACCTGATAATTATATCATCTGGCCTCCTTTATTCTGCTTGCATTTACCTGATGTATCTTTACATAGTGTTTAATTTTGCCTCTTTATTTCAAATGTACATTTAGGAAACAATGCATAACTCTTGTTTTTTAACCCTATTTCACAGTCTTGTATAGGAGAACCCAATAGATTTCATTTGTTAATGATATGCTCAATTTTGTGTCTTCAATCAGACTGTTTCCCTTTTCTACTTTGTTGTTGATACTCCTTTTCAATTTCCTTACATTTGCCGTCTCTGTCAAGTTTCTGTTCATTCTTCTTCCTCTCCTGGTAATTTGGAAGTTCAACTCTGCTTATCAATTCTGCTGGTGATTATCCTTCTATTACTTATAAACATGATTCAAATTTTCTCTATTGGTCCATGACACACACACACACACACACACACACACACACACACAGATGCGTTACTTTCATTTACTCCTAATTTCTTAGGAGAATGTACCATTTAGAATGTTTTTACTTCTTCACTTGACCCTCACCCAAAATTTCTGTTCTTTTCTAAGATGATTTTTAAAAAATTAGAATGGATGCTGGGAATATGGTGGCAGCTGAGCAGTTTTTAAATCTCTCTTCATGCCAACATGCAAACAGCAACCAGACAGCAGCATCAAAACCCATAGATAACATTCACAACAAAACTAGGGGACACAGTATCTCCAGCATGGTAGATTTTCTGCAGGTATGACTGCCAACAATATTTCCATCCCTGTTAGTGCTTACCACTCCTCCCATTGAGATATGGAGTATATTTTTTCATTCTTTGTGTCTGGGCTGGCCTTATGTTCTGTTTCACCAATAAAATGCAGTAGAAATGACATTCTGGGGCTTCTGAGCGTAGGCATTAAGAGGCCTTGAACTTCTGCTTTAGTGAGAGGGGAACCTAGACACCCTGTAAAAAAATCCTATCTTTCTGAAGACCAAGGCTCTGAGACACCATTTTAAAAAAGAGTCCATGTGCTTAAGAACTGAGGCCCCAACTGAAAACTAGCACCAAGGTCCCAATCATGTGTTGAAAGCATCTTGGATCCTCCAACCCCATTCTAGCTGCCTCAGACATCATATGGGGAAGAAATGGAGCCATCCCCACTGAGTCCTGCCCAAGTTTTTGACTGATAGAATCGTGAGCAATAAAATAGTTATTATTTTAAGCCACTAAGTTTTGGTGCAGTTTAGTTCCACAGCAATAAATAGCCAAAATATCCATTAATTTCAAAATATGTGTGGGTGAGGACAGGTCACCAGTAGCCACAAGAACTGCATGGTATAGTTACCTGTGTAGGAAAAAGCAGAGAGAATTAAGGGGCATTTGACAGGCCTGAGAATAGGAGAATGCCAAAACAGTCAACAGGGATGGTATGCCAACTTGAATTCAGTAGCTGATACTGAGAGGCGTTTTACCCTATCCAGTAACAAGTGAATGTAAGGGGTCTGCAGTAAAGTCTGAGGGGGCTGGAGCAGCCTAATTCCTGTGAACTCTTAAGACTGACTGTGCTTGGGGGTCCCCAAGACCACCCTCAGGTTCAATGATTCGGCAGAAGAACTCAGAGAACTTAGCAGAGTGGTTATACTCATTGTTATAGTTTATTACAACAAAAGGATAGAGATTTAAATCAGCAATGGAAAAGAGCACATGGGGCAGAGTCCAGGAGGGACCAGGAACAAGCTTCCAATTCTCCTCTCCCAGAGGCGTCATCTAGCCAGTGCTTAATTCTCCCAACAAGATGTGGAGTAACACACAGAAATATTGCCAACCAAGGAAGCTCACCTGAGTCTTGGTGTCAGAGTTTTTATTTGGAGTCAATCACATGGGCAGAGCTGACCTTAGTTACTCGGTCCCTCCAAAGTTCGAGCTGATTCTGGATGGCCCAAGACCTCCACCATAAGTTACAGTTTTAGAGTAAACTCTATGGCATGGCTCATGGACTCAGGTAAACAAAGATATTCTTAACAGGCGGGCTATGTCAAGGGCTTAGAGGTTGTCTACCAGGAGCTGGGCAAGGGCCAAACCTTTCTTTGAGGCATGCAAGGTTTGGACAACCCAGACCTGCTGAGTTAATCCTTTATTGTACATTGATCCACTAGGGCTCTCTTCCAGGATAGGGATCTACACTGAGGAGAAACTTCTGAAGGTGAAATCAAAATTGAACAGGTTAGGACAATAGAGAGTAAGTGTATTCATTTCCTATGGCTGCTGTAACAAATTGCCTCAAACTTGGTGGTTTAAAACAACAGTAACTTATTCTCTCACAGTTCTGAAGGTAAGTAGTCTGAAATCAGCATCACGACCAAAATCAAGGTTTCAGCAAGGTCCTGCTCTATCCACAGGTTGCCAGCATTCCTCACCTCTTCTGAGCCTTCACCAGCAGTGCCTTCAGCATCTATATTTCAACCAGCAGTCTGTTTTAGGCAATCGAGGCTTTTTCTGTCATGTTCCTTAACATTCTTCCAGCCTCTACATATTATTCAACTACACTATTCCAAAGCCACTTCCACGTTTTTAGGTATTTGTTACAGCAACACCCCTCTTCTGTTACCAAACTCTGCATTCGTTTCCTATTGCTGCTGGAACAAGTTACCACAAACTTAGTGGCTTAAAACAACAGAAATTTATTCTCTCACAGTTTGGGCAGCCAGAATTTCCAAATCAGTATCACTGGGCCAAGACCAAGGCGTTGGCAGGGTCATGCTCCCTCTGGAAGCTTTAAGGGAGAATCCATTCCTTTCCTCTTCCAGCTTCTGGTGGCTGCTGGCATTCCTTGGCTTATGGCCCCATCACTCCAATCTCTGCCTCCATGGTCATATCTCCTTCTTTTCAAATTGTGTAATCTCCCTTTGCCTCCCTTATAAGATACTTGTCATAGGGCCCGCCTGGAGAATACAGGATAATTTCATCTCAAAATCCTTAATCACATCTGCAAAGTCCTTTTTTTTTTTTTTTGCCATATGGTAACATTCACAGGTTTCAAGGATTAGGACATGGATTTCTTTTAGGGAGCCATTATTCGGTCTACCTCAATAAGGAAAGAGAATGTCCAGGTAAAAGTAGGGGAATAGAGTCAAGAAATCTCAGAAACAAGTTGCCATAATCTTTAGCACTATGCAAAAACAACAGAAGAGGGAGCTCTGACATTTGAGAAGTTACCCTGAACCCCACCTCCTTCCAAAAGTTCAGGAAAACTAATTTCTTATAAAGAAGAGCAACAAAAATGTACAGAAGGCAAATCCCATACAATGTTGCTATAAGGATAAAAGAATAAGCGGTAGAATATCAACCTTAGAGACAATGAAAGCATGATTGAAACTCACGCTTACAGAACACATCAAAGCTATAGCCAGCTTTTTTTTTTTTTTTTTTTTGCCTCACCTCTTGTGAGCCCCAACCAGGGATTGAACCCAGGCCCTCGGCAGTGAGAGTGCAGAGCCCAAACCACTGGACTGCCAGGGAATTCCTGAGCCAGCTATTTTTAAAAAAATTTTATTTATTTTTGGCTGCGTTGGGTCTTCATGGCTGTGCGCAGGCTTTCTCTAGATGAGGCGAACAGGGGTTACTCTTCGTTGCAGTACGCGGGCTTCTCATTGTGGTGGCTTCTCTTGTTGCCGAGCACAGGTTCTAGGTACGTGGGCTCAGTAGTTGCAGCGCACGGGCTCTAGAGTGCAGGCTCCGTAGTTGTGGCACACGGGCTTAGTTGCTCCGCGGCATGTGGGATCTTCCCAGACCAGGGATCGAACCCGTGTCCCCTGCATTGGCAGCCGTATTCTTAACCACTGCACCACCAGGGAAGTCGGAGCCAGCTATTTTGAACAAGCTAAAAGACATTAAGAAAATGGTGCAAGGCAATAAAAGAATAACATAAATAAGTACTAGAAAAATTCAGAAATAACATGATGGATCTCAGGAAATATTTGGAGAAAAAAGAAAAAGTCATTTCAGAATAGAAGATTAAACTATAAGGAACATGAAGCAAATAAACATAACACATGATGGCTTAAGGGAAATAGAAGGCAAAAAGGAGGAAAATGTTTCTTAAGAAAGAAAGAAAGAAAGAAAGGAAAGAAAAAGATTTGAGAACAAGTGACAAATATTGAAGGTAGAAAAAGAAGATCCAATTCATATACCATTAGAAGTCCCTGAAAAAGAAAACCAGACCAAGCGAACAAAACAAATACGAAAAACTATAGTTCTGGAAAACTTCCTAGAATAATTTTTAAAAAGTTAAAACTGCATACTAAGAGAGAACACCAGACTTCCTTCTGCTTCTGGCCAAGATGGAATAACAGGGACCAGATTTACCATCCCATCTGAAACAACTAAAATAATGAGAAAAATGTATGAAACAATGGTCTTCAAGATATTGGACATCTGGCAATGAAGAACAGTGATCCTTGAGAAAGGGGAAACAAATGAAGTGAGCTCTACAAACGCCTCAGCCTGGATAGAGTTTCCAGTCATAACACTGACAGGGGGAATTCAGGCAGAGCCCAGTACTCTTCCTGAGTTAAGGAGATGGACCTGGGAGTTCAAGGAGACCAAGGAAGCTAGAGTTCACAAGTCAGCTCGCTGGAGAGAAGAGAGCTACATAGAGATGAAAAGAGCTACAGAGATCTGCAGAGGGTCCCGCTTGAGTTTTTGACTAAGTACTCCTCAGCTCATGGATATGAGGAAACTACACAAGGCTGGGTAAAGAACCACCAGAAAGGATTAGCGAGAATAATCCTTGGAGCTCACAGAGGACTGGGAATAGTTCGTGATCTCACCAGATAGAGTGGAAAACCTCATAATTCACAGAGAATCAAGTAGAGTACTTAGAAGGTCAGTAGTGGGGACAAAATTCGCCCTAGACTAGATGTTGCTCTGGCCCTGCCTAATAAAGCTTAAAAGCAAGACCTGAAAAAATCCAACTATTCCCAGATAAATTAACTGTGACCCAGAATAAACCTTAACAATATTTATAAGAAACACAAAAATATCCAGCCCCAAGCAAGGTAAAATTCACAGTGTCTTTCATCGAGTAAAAAATAACCAGGCATGGGGAATTCCCTGGTGGTCCAGTGGTTAGGGCTCCGCACTCCCACTGCAAGGGGCACAGGTTCGATCCCTGGTTTGGGAGCTAAGATCCCGCATGCCGCATGGCCAAAAGTAAATAAATAAATAAATAAATACAAATTATTTTTAAAAATAACAAGGCATGCAGTGAACCAGGCAAACATAGGACACATGATTTGGAGAAAAATAAATCAAATTGACACAGAAATGACACAGATTATGAATCAGTAGTGAAGAACATTAAAACAGTCATTATAACTCTATTCCAATGTTCAAAATCCTAGATTATGCATATTAAGTAGAGACATGGAAGTTTTTTTTCTTTTTTTAATCATGGTCTGGTGGGATTTATTCTAAGAATGCAAGGTCAGTTACACATCCAAAGTCCAATTAATATAATATAATTCACCATATTAACAGAATAAAGAATGAAAACCATGATCATATCAAAAGATATATTAAAAAAGACTTTACAAAATCACACATTTATGATACAAAAACACCCAGTAAACTAAAAATGATGAAAGCTCACTCAACTTGCTAATGGGCATCCACAGAAAAATCTATCCATAATGTGATACTAAATGGTGAATGCTTTCCTCCTCAAGCTGGTAAGGAGGCAGGAATGCTCATTCTTACTGCTTTTATGGAAGGTTTTTTTAAAGGTCCAAATAAAACTTATGGAGATGAAAAACTACAGTATCTGAAATGAAAAATGAATGGCTAGAATTAACATCAGATTAGACATTGCAGAAGAAAAGATTAGTGAATCTGAAGGCATAGTGATAGAAACTATCCAAACTGAAATGTGGAAGGAAAAAAGACTGAAAAATGAACAGAGTATCAGCTGTGGGATAAAATCAAGCTGCCTAATACATACATAGTTGGTGTCTCTGGGGGGTGGGAGGTACAGAAAAAATTATTTGAAAGAGTATACCGTGTACCTGAGAATATCCACCCAGAACGACCACCACCAAGTCATATTCTCGTAAATTATTTGACTTTAAAGATAAAGATCTTTGGAGCATCTAGACAAAAAGAGCAAGTGACTTATGAGGGTAAGAAGATTAAATAGTCATCAGACTTTGATAGCAACCCTTTATGCCAGAAAAAAGTGAAGTAACGTTTAAGATAGAACAAGGAAAGAAAATGTGAGCCAAGGGGCTTCCCTGGGGGCACAGTGGTTAAGAATCTGCCTGCCAATGCAGGGGACACGGGTTCAAGCCCTAGTCCAGGAGGATCCCACATGCAGTGGAGCAACTCAGCTCGTGCACCACAACTACCGAGCCTGTGCTCTAGAACCCGTGAGCCACAACTACTGAGCCCGCGAGCCACAACTACTGAGACTGCATGCCACAACTACTGAAGCTTGCGCACCTAGAGCCCATGCTCTGCAACAAGAGAAGCCACCGCAACGAGAAGCCCACGCACCGCAACAAAGAGTAGCCCCGGCTCGCCACAACTAGAGAAAGCCTGCATGCAGCAACGAACACCCAATGCAGCCAAAAATAAATTAATTAAATAAATAAATTAAAAAAAAAAAAGAAAATGTGAGCCAAGAATTTTTACCAAGAAAAACTGTCTTTCAACCATAAAGGACATGGACAAAATGTTATCGACATGCGAGAACTCAAGGAATATTGTCCTCATATGTTCTTCCCAAGAAATCTATTAAAGAACAAACTTCAGAAAACCAAAATGATTAGAGTCTTTGACCTAAGGACCGGTGGTAAACACTGAACTAAGAATTAAGACCAAATAAGGGACCTCCCTGGTGGCCCAGTGGTAAAGAATCTGCCTTGCAATACTGGGGATTGGGGAACTAAGATCCCATATGCCATGGGGCAACTAAGCCCATATGCCACAACTGCTGAGCTCGAGTGCCTCAACAAGAGAGCCCGTGTGCCGAAAACTACTGAGCCCGTGTGCCCTGGAGCCCACGTGCCACGCACCACAACTAGACAGAGAAAAAACCCGCATGCCACAACTAGAGAAAAGCCTGCATGCTGCAAGAGCCCGTGCACCGCAAGGAAAGATCCCACGTCCGCAACGAAGAAAAACACAGCCAAATAAATAAATATTAAAAAAAAAAGAATTAAGACCAAGTAACAGTTCAAAGGGAGAGTTTAGAATGGAATGGCTGGACTTCCCTGGTGGCGCAGTGGTTGGGAAGCCGCCTGCCAATGCAGGGGACACGGGTTCAATCCCTGGTCCAGGAAGATCCCACCTGCTGCAGAGCAACTAAGCCCATGCTCCACAACTACTGAGCCTGCACTCTGGATCCCGCGAGCCACAACTACTGAGCCCATGTGCCACAACTACTGAAGCCGGTGCGCCTAGAGCCCATGCTCTGCAACAAGAGAAGCCACTGCAATGAGAAGCCCGCGCACCGCAACGAAGAGTAGTCCCTGCTCGCCACGACTAGAGAAAGCCCGGGTGCAGCAACAAAGACCCAATTCAGCCAAAGATAAATAAATAAATTAATTTTTAAAAAAGAATGTAATGGCTCAGGTAATGTAGATATAGTACAACCATGAAAATATTGGGAGAGAATAGTGAGAATATATTCATGTTTTTAAACTATTCTTGGGGGGAAAGGGGGTGGGATGAACGGGGAGATTGGGATTGACACGTACACTACGTATAAAATAGGTAACTAATGAGAACCTACTGTATAGCACAGGAAACTCTACTCAATGCTCTGTGGTGACCTAAATGGAAGGAAGTCCAAAAAAGAAGGGATATATGTATATGTATAGCTGATTCACTTTGCTGTACAGTAGAAACTAACACAACATTGTAAAGCAACTATACTCCAATAAAATTTTTTTTAATTAAATAAACTATTCTTGGTAATTATATCAGTGGTAGTGGTATTAGTCTTGTTATTCTGAGACTGAATAACGCCTGTGTGCCCAGAGAGGGGTTAACATCACAGGCTTGAGACTGCTCTCCTTCCAAAGACCTGCTCACAAGGTTTGCCCTTAGCTGGAGTCTGGGAACTTGGATTTCAGGAAAGTTTCCACTATTCCCTAACTGAAAAGTGTGGCTCACTATGCCTAGACTGTTTGTACAAACAGTGTGGTTTATGTCAAACATCTGCTTTCCTTCTGGGGATCTGGAATTTTGGAACATACTCAGCTGAGGGTGCCTGGTGACTAAGTCCCAGTAAAGATCTTGGGCTGTGAGTCTCTAATTGGCTTCTCTGGGCAGAACCATCACACACACACGTATTGCTTGCTTTTGTTGCTGAGGGAAGAGCAAGATCTGTGTGACCCCTTGTGGGAGAGAGACAGCATAAGGAAACCTGTGCATGGCATCTTCCTGTGTCTTTTTCCTTTGCTGATTCTACCACATATCTATTTGCTGTTGTGAACCTTAGCTGCAAATACAACTATATCCCCAGTCCTATGAGTTCTTGCAGCGAATCATCGGATGTGGTGGCAGTAGTGGGACTCAATTAGAACAACACTGACTCACTGAAATATGGCTACAGCATTACTTAGGAAGGAGAAAGAAAAAGGGATGGGGGGGTGACAAAATCCTGGTGACTGGATGGCTATGGGGTTACCTGCAGCAACTGAGCTGCCATCTCTTGTGAGAGGCAAATTCCCTCTGGAATTTGAAGAATGATAAAGCCATAGGAGTTGGCTTGCTCCATCCCCTGGCTGTTCTTGGCTACGCTGGCTAAAAGGAGGAAAAAGAGCAGCTCAGCTGATGGCTTTGGTTTTTGTTCTCTCCTCCAAGCGGGAGGAGAAAGGGCCCTAATATTCTCCCCAAATGAGCTTTGTATAAGCTAAAGACAATAAAAATCAGTTTGTAGTTGCTGTCTCCTCCAGGTAGGAGGGGAAGTGTCCCCAAATTCCTGAAGGCGGGCCTTGGGCGTACCAAAAATGTTAAAAGTTTGTGTTGCTCTCTCTTCCAAGTGGAAGGAAAATAGCTAAATCAGGTCCCAGGGCTGGAGCAAGGCTTTAGATAAACCAGGAGAAAAAAAATAACCGAGTGAAATAAACAATAAAAAGCTACTCTAGTTTTTCTTCAGCTTAGCAGCTGCCTCAGCTCCACTGCAGCCCCTCCTTAAGTTGCAGCCTGGCTCTCTAGGCAGCTGTAATGTTAACCACATAAATGCTGATTTTACAGTTTGAAGGAAAAAGGGGATTTTTGTGTGTGTGTGGTCTGATCATTTCCTTTTCCCACTTTTTAAAAAATTGAGGTATAGTTGATTTACAGTATTATATTAGTTTCAGGGGTACAACATAGTGATTCAAAATTTTTATAGGGCTTCCCTGGTGGCGCAGTGGTTGAGAGTCTGCCTGCCAATGCAGGGGACACGGGTTCGAGCCTTGGTCTGGGAGGATCCCACATGCCGCGGAGCAACTAGGCCCGTGAGCCACAACTACTGAGCCTGCGCGTCTGGAGCCTGTGCTCCGCAACAAGAGAGGCCACGATAGTGAGAGGCCCGCGCACCGTGATGAAGAATGGCCCCCGCTTGCCGCAACTGGAGAAAGCCTTCGCACAGAAACGAAGACTCAACACAGCCATAAATAAATAAATAAATAAAATTAAAAATAAATTTTTTATAGATTATTCTCCATTTAAAGTTATTATAAGATATTGGCTATATTTCCTGTGTTGTACAATATATCCTTGTAGCTTATTTATTTTATACATAGTAATTTGTGCCTCTTAATCCCCTACCCCTATCTTGCCCCTCCCCCCTTCCTTCTCCCCACTGGTAATCACGAGTTTCTTCTTCATATCTGTGTCTGCTTCTTTTTTGTTCTATTCACGTTTGTTTTATTCTTTAGATTCCACATATAAGTGATAATATATAGCATTTGTCTTTTTTTGTCTGACTTATTTCACTAAGCATAATACGTTCCAGGTTCAAGAGGGGAATTTTTAAAAGACTTTGTATTTATGGCTATCGCATGCAGACATATGATAAAAGTTAATATAAAATGTTATATGCTTCATTTCATCAGTGCTAGACAGATCATCCTGACAGGGAAAGCTGCAAAGGAAAAACAAAAAGTGTTAGTGGATCATAGTTCCCTTGCTTTTTGTGATTGCAATTTAAACTATTTGACTATTGAAAAGAGAACAAGACCCCGTAATGAATGATTTTTACCTATTGGAGCCTCTGGGAAAAGGGAGACAACATGAAAATAGATGCAATCTCCAGATGGAAATGTACTTTTGGAGATTTGAAATCCAGCTTTTAGTTTGCTAGTGTACTCTTGTGGAAATGAACTGTCTGGCCTGTAGAGGCCGCTGGTTTTCCAGCCCAGTATGCATATTTTTGAGTGAGTCTGGACTCTAAAACTGACAAGATAAAAAAGGCTTTTAGAAATAATAGGAATGAATCTATATATAAAACAGAAACAGACCCACAGACATAGAAAACAAACTTATGGTTACCAAAGGGGAAAAGGGATGGGGGAGGGATAAATTAGGAGTTTGGGATTAGCAGATACACACTACTATATATAAAATAGATAAACAACAAGGACCTACTGTATAGCACAGGGAACTATATTCAATAAATTGTAATAACCTATAATGGAAAATAATCTGAGAAATATGTATACGTATAACTGAATCGCTTTGCTGTACACCTGAAACTAACACAATATTGTAAATCAACTATACTTCAAGTTTTTAAAAGGGCTTTTAAGACTCATAGATATAGAGAACAAATTAGTGGTTACCAGTGGGGAGAGGGAAGCGGGGAGGGGCAGTACAGAGGTAGGGGAATAAGAGAGAAAAACTATTAGGTGTAAATAAGCTACAAGGATATATTGTACAACACAGGGAATATAGCCAATATTTTATAATAACTATAAATGGAGTATAACCTTTAAAAATTGTCAATCGCTATACTGTACAACTGTAACATATAATATTGTACATCTACTATACTTCAATTTAAAATTTAAAAAAAGATAATGATGTTCATCCTAACCACTTCTACTAAAAAAAAAGGTGTGTGGGGGGGGAGCTTTTAAGAAAGACTTGCTTGTCACTTAGATTGAGAACACAGTTGTCTGGCCCTTCCTCATCTCGGTTTTGCTGCTACTGAAGAAAAGCCGCTGGCTTCTAAAAAGTCCTGGATTCACAGATCCTAATTCCCCAGGCCTGACTCTAAGCTGAAACCTGAAACTGTCTTCTGCAGCTGTTTCAGCCTCACTGTGAGCTGTGCTGAACTGAAAGCGCATCTCGAAGAACAGAACTCAGATTCTGGAATGGTTGTCTATTTCAGACAGCCTCCGTGGGTGTCTACTAAAATATCATGGATGCTGAGTGAATATGATATTTGATCATCATACAAATGCTGACGGGAAAGGGCTTGTTCTCTGAAACTGAGCTGCCCACGGGCTCCATATCTCTGGTACAGAGAATAATTGTGAGGCTAACTTGTGGTTACTGTTGAAAGCTGCAAGGACAGCACAGGGAGTGTGACCCCTCCCCCCAACTCCCCACAGATGGGACTCGCGCCACCGCTTGGCGATTTCTCACTGCTGTTGAGT
Organism: Eschrichtius robustus; assembly: GCF_028021215.1. Classification (NCBI taxonomy): domain Eukaryota; kingdom Metazoa; phylum Chordata; class Mammalia; order Artiodactyla; family Eschrichtiidae; genus Eschrichtius; species Eschrichtius robustus. Next base: position 44,378,545 of record NC_090845.1, read on the forward strand.
TGCTGTATTCCACTTTCCAAAAGATTTGCAGTTTGTACCAATGAACTGATAGCCTGACTCTACTTCCTTCATCTCTCTCTTGCTGCACACACTTTAGAAGGCGCTTGATTATTAAATGCAGCTGTTCCCAACAAGGGATTGTTTTTTATCTAGGTTACTCACTGGGGAAATGTTTAAGGTTAAAGGAGTGGGAGGTTATGTGAACCCATTTTGAAAAACAATGGAAAGTTAAGGATTCTTCCTGAGGGATTCCTGAAAGTGATGTGTCTTTCTGGTTAAATTGTATAAAAATGTTTCCCTGGGAAAATGGGTTTTCTTCTTGCATAGAACCCTTCCAGACAAAAGGTCTGGAGGAGAGTGATTGGGAAATGTCAGATTATGATTACTGAATGAGACACACTGATGTCACAACTGTGGAGAAATATAGAAAAAGCCTGGGAGTAGAGAGGGCGTTAATGAGCTTTGTTTTTCTGAACTGCTCCTGGAAGCTTTCCCTTCTTCCTGAAGAAAGATGCCCCATGGTGTTTCCTTTCCAAGCTGCTGTGAGCACTTTGAATGCAGACTGTCTGCTGAGTCTCCTCTTCACACCTGACAGAGCTCAGACTATGGGACCGCAGGGGTGGCCCCAGCTCCTGCACTTTACCCGCAGGGCACCTCCAGCTGTAGTCCACAAGAGGGATGAACAGGATAGGCCAAATGATGGAAGCCGGCCGCCTTCAGGCAGTCCCTCTAACCAAGGACTAAACTGGGTTATCTGGATTGGACTGGGCGAGAGGCTCCAAGTTGGGAGTCCACACTGGGGACCCTGTTAGCTCGTTCTGTCTTACTAATGTCTGTCCTGAGACCAAGACCTCAAATGAATTATTCAAATTGGACAGGGAGTTCTAGATGGAAGGTCCCTGGGTGGGAGGCCCCATTGGGACCCCGGGGAGCTGCACTGCCCCCCTGATGTATATCCTGTTCGGAGTGACCTAACAATTGTGAGCTCTTTGTTTCCAGGGGTGCGACGTGTGCCCTCTGGGAGTGCAGTTCCTGCATGAGAGCCCTGAATATCCCTACACAACCTCAGCCTGGAAAACTTTCAGGTCAGCTTCAGCTTATTGAGCACAGGGTGCTGTGCCTGAATCATTGCCACGAGCCAGGCCAGAAAAAGTTCATATAGAAATTTAAGGACTTCCCTGGTGGCGCAGTGGTTAAGAATCTGCCTGCCAATGCAGGGGACATGGGTTTGATCCCTGGTCCGGGAAGATCCCACATGCCGCGGAGCAACTAAGCCCCGTGCGCCACAACTACTGAGCCTGCGCTCTAGAGCCACGAGCCACAACTACTAAGCCCGTGCGCCGCAACTGCTGAAGCCCGCACGCTCTAAGGCCCACATGCTGCAACTACTGAAGCTCGCGCGCCTAGAGCCCTTGCTCTGCAACAAGAGAAGCCACCGCAATGAGAAGCCCACGCACTGCAACGAAGAGTAGCCCCTGCTCGCCACAACTAGAGAAAGCCCGCGCGCAGCAACGAAGACCCAACGCAGCCCCCCCCCCCCAAAAAAAAAAGAGAGAAAGAGATTTAGGAAGCCACTTGGCTTTCTAAGATAGATCTTTTTGGTTAATGGGATTTATTTTAACTGGTGAAATCTAAGACCTCTAGAAGGTATCACTGAGGCTATACCACAGGTTGGTCTTATGCTGCTGCATGCGGTCCTACTGATAATTTTGCTGTACAGTTGTCTTGGTCAAGGGCCAAAGGGTGCACTAGCCAGAAAGGAGTTAACAGAGCAGGCCTGAGACCGCTATCCTTTGAAAGGTCTGCTTGCAAAGTTGGCCCTTGGCTGGGAACTTGCATTTGGGGAGCATTCCCACTGTTCCTGAATTGATAAGGATGGCTCACTTGCCCAGTCTGTTATGCAAACAGCATGGTTTACATCATCTGCTTTCCTTCTAAGAGGCTGGCATTTTGATGCATGCTAGGCAGAGAGTGCCTAGCGACAGCCTCCAGTAAAAACCTTGGGCACTGAATCTCTAATGGCCTCCTGGGCAGAAACAACACTCATGTGTGGCTGTGTTTTTGTTGCTAGGGAACAGCGAGCTCTATACGACCCACAGAGGGAGGGAGACAGCATAAGGAAGCCTGCGCATGGCATCCTTCAGACTCTGCCTGTGTCTTTTCCCCTTGCCCATTTATTCTGTCACACATCCTTTTGCTGTAATAAAACTTAACTGTGAATACAATTATATGCTCAACCCTGTCAGTCCTTTTAGCAAGTCATCAAATGTGAGGTGACCCTGGGAACCCCTAACACAGTGGGATAGAGTACATGAATAACTATGAGATATTCTAGTTCTATCACCCTCTTTATCTTTGAGAACCTATATTTTTGGTGTGGAAGAAAGGAGAGACAGATACAATAGAAGAGCTTAAGTAAAAACGAACAAAAAACAACCAAGAAACCAACCTATATTCCTGAATTTAAATTGCAAATATCAGTATGATCTCACAAGATGGTTTATTTTAAAAAAAATGTGTGTGTGTGTACGTGTGTGTGCCCTTTCTAGCATCTGTCTGCTGAAGAGGCCTAGAAACAGTGACCAACTCAGTAGTAATGAGCAACCCTGGCACCCAGATTGTGGCCTTGAAACAACATTTCTCATGAAAAGAAACCAGCATTTCTTGGAGAAACAGCTGGGACTGGAAATGTAGAAGATGACCCTGGAATCTTGTCATCATAACAGATGGTGAGGAAGTGTTCAAGGCCTACTAGGGTCACGGTCAAAGGACCCGGGAGCCAGCTTCAGGAGTCTCCCACTGGCCACAGACGAGACAATTTGAGCTTCGAGAAGATAATAATTGCAGTTTGACCGAAACCCATCTAATCTGTTTAAATTAGTGAATTCAGAATGATCTTTTTTTTTCTTCACATCTTTATTGGACTATAAATGCTTTACAATGGTGTTAGTTTCTGCTATATAACAAAGTGAATCAGCTATACATATACATATATCACCATATCCCCTCCCTCTTGAGCCTCCCCCCCACCCTCCCTATCCCACCCCTCTAGGTGGTCACAAAGCACCGAGCTGATCTCCCTGTGCTATGCGGCTGCTTCCCACTAGCCATCCATTTTACATTTGGTAGTGCATATATGTCAGTGATGCTCTCTCACTTCATCCCAGCTTCCCCTTCCCCGCCCCCCGTGCCCTCAAGTCCGTTCTCTAGGTCTGCGTCTTTATTCCTGCCCTGCCACTAGTTTCATCAGTACCACTTTTTAAAATTTCATATATATGCGTTAGCATACGGTATTTGTTTTTCTCTTTCTGACTTACTTCACTCTGTATGACAGATTCTAGGTCCATCCACCTCACTACAAATAACTTAATTTCATTCCTTTTTATGGCTGAGTAATGTTCCATTGTATACATGTGCCACATCTTTTTTTTAAATTTAATTTTATTTTTATACATCAGGTTCTTATTCGTTATCTATTTTATACATATTAGTGTATATATGTCAATCCCAATCTCCCAATTCATCACACCACCACCCCTACCCCGCCACTTTCCCCCCTTGGTGTCCATACGTTTGTTCTCTACATCTGTGTCTCTATTTCTGCCTTGCAAACTGGTTCATCTGTACCATTTTTCTAGATTCCACATACATGTGTTAATATACGATATTTGTTTTTCTCTTTCTGACTTACTTCACTCTGTATGACAGTCTCTAGGTCCATCCACGTCTCTACAAATGACCCAATTTCATTCCTTTTTATGGCTGAGTAATATTCCATTGTATATATGTGCCACATCTTCTTTATCCATTCCTCTGTTGATGGACATTTAGGTTGCTTCCTTGTCCTGGCTATTGTAAATAGTGCTGCAATGAACATTGGGGTGCATGTGTCTTTTTGAATTATGGTTTTCTCAGGGTATATGCCCAGCAGTGGGATTGCTGGGTCATATGGTAGTTCTATTTTTTGTTTTTTAAGGAACCTCCATACTGTTCTCCATAGTGGCTGTATGAATTTACATTCCCACCAACAGTGCAGGAGGGTTCCCTTTTCTCCACACCCTCTCCAGCATTTATTGTTTGTAGACTTTTTGTTGATGGCCATTCTGACTCATGTGAGGTGAAACCTCATTGTAGTTTTGATTTGCGTTTCTCTAATGGTTAGCGATGTTGAGCATCCTTTCATGTGTTTGTTGCCCATCTGTATGTCTTCTTTGGAGAAATGTCTATTTAGGTTTTCTGCCCATTTTTGGATTGGGTTGTTTGTTTTTGTGATGTTGAGCTGCATGAGCTGCTTGTATATTTTGGAGATTAATTCTTTGTCCCACCTCCTAGAATAAGGGAAAGAAAAACAAAAATAAACAAATGGGACAGAATGATCTTTAATAAAGTAGTAACCTTTCGAGGATGATAGGGAACCAAGTCATTTTCTTGAAAACTGGTAAATAAAAGGAAAAGAATAAAGCATTTGTCCTGCCTTTCCTATATGAACTGTAGCATCAGTAACCAAATGACAGGTGAGTGAAAGCATCTCTATAAAATGTATTGCAACTAATAAATGAAAAAGAATTGCTATAATTTGAATATCACCATTTTGCAACCACCATTGAATGGATCTAGGCTTTGAGCATCTCAGCTGCTAACATCACAAAAAGAATGACAACCAGACATTATGTGCCCCCGATGAGAGGACACGCCGCTACCTGAAGTCTTGCTAAAGAGATCAAACTCGAACCAGACTGGCCTCCGCATTCAGCTGTCAGTTTGCAGGAAACAGAATACAGAGAAATATGCTGAACTGCATGTGAAATAACAGAAAAAAATATATATTGGTCTCTGTCCCCAGTTTCTGGCACAGAGTTCCAAAAACCCTTGTAATTTCCTATGTGATAAGAGCGCTAGGATCATCTTATGTTCTAATATTTGGTCTTTGACCCTGGTTCCTGACACAGAGCTCCTAAATCCTTTGGAATTTCCTCGGTGACAGCAGTATCTTTTGTTCTAATAAGGTGACTCTAAGTAGGCTCCCGGATGGGAGCTGGTCACCAGAAAGACCAAGTCATGATTAGAAGCCTGGAATTTTCATTCTGCATGGGGGAATTCTGCATTCCCCAGAGAGGGGAAAGGGACTGGAGGTGGAGTTAATGATTAATCATGCCTATGTTATGAAGCCTCCATAAAAATCCCAAAAGTACGGGGTTCAGAGAGCTTCCAGGCTGGTGAACGTGTGTAGGTGCTGGGAGAGGGCAGGGAAGCGCCCCTTGACACATACCTTGCCCTACACATCTCTTCCATCTGGCTGTTCATCTGTATCTTTTATCATATCCTTTTAAAATAAACTGGTAAGCAGTGAGTAAACTGGTTTCCTGTGAGCTGCTCTAGCAAATTAATCGAATCCGAGGAGGGGGTCATGGGAACCTCCAATCCATAGCTGGTTGGTCAGAGGCACAGCAGCTTGGACATGCGACTGGCATCTGAAGTCTCCTGGGACTGAGCCCTTAACCTGTGGGATCTGACACTATCTCCAGGTAGATAGTGTCAGAATTGAGTTAAATTATAGGACATCTGGCTGGTGTTGCAGAGAATTGCTTGGTGTGGGAAAAAAAACCCCACATATCTGGGGTCAGAAGTGTGAGTGTGGCAGTAGTGTGAGAGTACAGGAGACATATGTAGGAGGAGTAATGTAGGTTTTCTATACACCGCACCACATGTGTGCAACTACTCAAATCTAGACTGTGGAAAATCCAGACTTGAGTGAGAAACTTGAGAGTAAAAGAGATTTTAAAAACCTAACAATTTGGGACTTCCCTGGTGGTCCAGTGGGTGTGACTCCATGCTCCCAATGCAGGGGGTCCGGGTTTGATCCCTGGTCGGGGAACTAGATCCCACATGCATGCCACAACTAAGAAGCCCACATGCCGCAACTAAGACCCGGCACAGCCAAAATAAATAAATATTTTTAAAAACCTAACAATCTTTTTAACGGGCAAGACTAAACTACAATGTTTAGGATGTGCACTTGTGTGATATAATGATAAAGAAATGCAAGAAAGTAATTGTTATAAAGTCAGGGTAATGGTTGGTGGGTTGAAATTGGTTGGGGCTTCTGGGATGAGTGACAAAGTTCTTGAATTCAGTAGCAGTTACAAGGGTGTTAGCCTTGTAACCCATTAAGCTACACTTTTGTGTCATATGGCCTTTTGTATCTATATTTTATTTTACTTTAAAACAATATGCAAGCCCTGGGCTATTATTGGGTTTTCCCTTATAGTATATTTATCCTGAATGCCCGGTCATCTTCCATTTTATGCTTATGTTGCAAACGTCATTGCTTGATACTGTTTTCCTCCTATTCTGAGATTTCTATTCTAAGGTTAGAGAATTTTGTTGAATATTTTCCTCAAGTCCAGAACATTGATGGTAAATTCTCTGTACTCTTTGTCTAAAAATATCTTTGACTTACCGAGAAGAATTTTCATACTTATCTTTAAGGTAAGGTAAGTGAAAATGAAATAACTTCTTTCTATTCTCACCCATAAAAAGAGGAAGAACTGGAATTGCAATTTATTAATTTTACTCAGAATTTCACGGTATTTCCAGGATTGCATACTGACTAAAATGTAGAGTCGATATTCACTGAGTTTTGCATATTTTATCTAGAGTAAAATTAATAAATTTCAATTCTAGGCCTAGATCAAGTGCCCCCACAATATAGTTGCCCAGTAAATCAAAAAATGTTTAAAAATTTAATTGTGGTAAAATACACACAACATTTACCATCTTAACCATTTGTAAATGTACAGTTCAGTAGTGTTAAGTATTTTCACATCATTGTGCAGCCAATCTCCAGAACTTTTTCATCTTGCAAAACTAAAACTCTGTACCCATTAAACACCAATGCCTCAACTCCCCCCCCAACCAACCCCTGGCAACCACCTTTCTACTGTCTGTCTCTATGAATTTGACTACTCTAGGTATCTCATATAAGTGGAATCACATAGTATTTTTCTTTTTGACTGGGTTATTTCACTTAGCATAATGTCCTCAAGTTTCATCCCAGTAAAATTTTGTAAAATCCTGGTAATTTGGAAAGTATCAAACATACACAAAATAAGAGAGAATGGCATAATGAGCACCTATGAACTGTTACACAGCTCTAACAATTATCATCAATTTGCCATTTTTGTTTCATATATTCTGTGAACTCTTTTTTGTTAGAGTTTTTCCCCCAACATTTTATTACGAAAAATTTCAAACATCCAGAAAAGTTCAAAGAAGTGTACAATGAATACCCATGTACCTATTGTCTAGATCCTACAATTGACATTTTGCTATATTTACTTTTCAGTAGCTTGCTTTATCTGTATAACATTTTGTTATATTAGTTAACATCTCTCCATCCCTCTATCCACCAATCCATCTTTTTCTTTTGAGAGTGGATGGGAATTTAATACTTGTAAACATTACAAATTGTAGATGTAAGCTGTAAAGGACCCCACGTCATTGGGAATGGGAGAAGAGACCCGAGTCAGATGTTTCAGCAGACAGCGGCAGCAGCAAACACACACTGAAGGCACACCCGGGAATGCCAAGTGCTATGGGAGTTGGCTCATTTCATCCTCGGGGCAGCCCCAATAGGTAGGTGCGTTATGTCATCTTACACATGGGGAAATAGACCCAGAGACATCAGCACAGCGAGGAGCTCACACAATGGCCAAGTGGCAGAGCCACGATTCGAACCCAAGCCCTGCTGTGTGCACTGATCCCCTGGGCCCAGCTCTGTTCTGCTCACAGGGTCCTGTGAGGGTGAGGCTCACAGTCACTGCCCTGGGTTGAGCACCAGAACCACCTGGAGAGCCTGGTAAGAGACCCCACCCTCTGCTCAGGATGGAGGCACCCCAAGCTCTGAGAGGACAACAGGAAGGCGGCAGGATGAGCAGGTGGAAGGAGCCAAGAAGCCAGGTCATGGGGCCTCCAAGCCACAAGTCCTGAACTTCGCATCCCCACGCCCAGGTGTGGCCTTCAGACCCACACCTGCCAGCGTCAGACATCACCAGATGGCAGGTTTTGATGGTGACATGGGAGAGTGCCTGTGCACCCCCAGGCACAGCCTCACTGAGCCACCCTTCCTGAGCCTGCCCAGTGGCGGGTGGGCTGCTCCTGATAGGGTCCTTGGTGGGGTGAGTGGAGGGGGAGGCCTGCCCCGCAGACCCCAGCTCCCTGCTCCCTCTCCTCCAGGAGCCTCCCATCCCCGAGGGCTGGGTGGAACCTGCAGCTGTGCTCCCATCACAGCACTGTCCTGTCGCCTTGATCATCTCTCTCACTAGTCCACAAGCTTCGCTGGGGCTCAGGGCACATCTTACTCCTCTTTGCAGTCCTAGTGTTAGGGCTCAACATGTCTCTCTTAACCAGGGCACAACCTGAAATTCCTGCGCTCCAGCCCAGCCAGAATCCAGAGAACCACTAGGTGGCAAAGCTGGTGGTCCAACAGGTGCTCTGACCGTCCTTGCTGGCACCACATCTACCTGCCCCAGGTAGACCTGGATTCTGCCAAAGGTCCTGCTCAGTCAGGGGGATGCAGGGTGTATAAATGAGGTGGGTCATTCACAACCTGGGACCAGGAAGACACAGGCTCATTTTCATCCACTCTGAAGCTGCCCCCGAAGATCTATCTGGAAGGAGCGTGAAGAAATGGCACCCTTGCAGAATGCCAGCTGGCCTCTTGATGCGTCTGCTCTGAAGGGGCCACACTTGCCGGTGGGTCGAGATGCACTTTCTTTAAAAAGGATTCATCACTCCTCCTTTGTTGGGCTTCGTCTGGGATCTGCTGGAAGCCTGGGAAAGCTGCCCAAGTTTGGGGGTGGGGAATGCTCCAGAACTCATCTGCTTTCACCACCTCAATTTTGGCCGAGGAGACCAAGGAGACCAAAGAGAAGGGACAGGTCCAAAGTCTGAGGCAGTAAAAGGCAGAGCCCGGCACTACTCACCCACCTGCCCCAGCTGCCCACTTTTCAGAGCAACACGTGGACTCTGGATCGTGCCAGTGGTTACACTGGCCTTCACGCCGGTTAGGGAGTACAGATCTAATACTACCTTTTGGTACCCACAGGGAAGACTGTTGGGGAATGAGATGGACCGTGACCATCACCACCACCCCAGAAGCCTGCCCTTGGCACATGGCATCAGGGCCAGGGACAAACAAACCACAGGTGCACTTAGTTTCTCTAATTTGATGAAGGCTGAGTGGGGTATACATTTGGGGAGATGCCCCAAACTTGGCTTTGAAGGCTCTAGCTCTCAGCTGCTTGCTCCTTCTGAGGTCCAAGGCCCAGGCCCATCCATCTTCTCTATTGAGGCACTGCAACGTGAGTTGCAGACACCAATACACCTTGCCCTTGCTTAAGTATTTTTAAGGAAAATCCCAGGCATTATTATTTCACCCATAAATACTTTAGTATATATCTTTAATAGATAAATATTATTTGCTTTAGCATAACCACAAAACCATTATGACACCTAACAAAGTTAGTAATTCCTTGACACCATCTGCTATCCAGTCCATGGCTAAATTCTGTGGGGTGAATGCTGAATGACTGACCACGTGGACCCTGTCCTTCCAGGTTTCTCAGAGTCTCTGTGGAGCCCCTGGGCCAGACCCTGTAGTGAAGCCTGCAGGATCTTCCTTCTGGCCCCAGAAGCTCTGGTTGAGTCCACAAGCCTGCCTGGCCTCAGGCTCCTGGGAAGAACGGAGCTGTCAGCAAGAGAGCCTGGGGACTGAAGTCCAGCAGGAAGATGCCAGACAACTGGAGGTCTCCCCAGTGGTCCCCAGCCCTGGCTGCAGAGGGATATGGCAGCGTGTGTAAGGTGAGGAGGGAGAGGGCTCTAGGGGCAGGAATTCAGTGAGGAGATGGCCCTAACCTGTCACCAGGGCCTCAGGGCAGGGGCAGATGGGTCACAGAAGCAGCAGATTCCGGAATCACTGCCCCTGAGACAGATCACCATCCTCCTGCTGCGTGAGCACCATGTGGCTGGTGTCACATGACATGGACAGAAATGAACAAGTTCCTGTGATTTATCACTTCTTCATCGATTTATTATTGCCTTTCTTTTTTATGAATTTTAGGATTTTTCTAAGATTCTGTATAGCAAAATGGCAAAAATAACAATAAAATTTAGGATCAGGGAAAATATGGAGAGGGTAGAATATCAACACCAGGACAAGTTCAAACTGTAAATTTGTCTTTGATCTAACTAGAAGACTTAGCAAAAAATGAAATTAAATCAGCTACAGATTTACAGAAATTAGTTATATGTTATATCAAAGTTACACTTGCGTTTAGTAAAAATTTCTACAAGGCAGGTTACCAGGAAAAAAAAGAAAAGCATTTCCTTGACTCCTCTGCCCTTTTCCAGCTCCTCAAAGGGGAGACTACTTTGAATTCATTTATTGATTCTTTTGCATTACCTCCCCATCTCTAAATTACACACCTATATTGCTAGTTCTTTCTCTTGCAGGCATTATCTTTTGTCTTTCCACCATGGAAGATAAGGATCTAGCCATCTTTCATGCATCCCACTTCCCAAGTTCCACACTCCTAAACTGGTTGCGTCATTTGTTTAGATCTATGGTCAGTATTTATTATTTCGACTATTAAACTATTCACAGCTGAGCCATGTTGTAGTTTGATTATTTTTATTTCCTGCTCATCTTTTGGTTTTTCCTACAGCTAATAATTGTCTGGCTTAGTTTTCTGTATGCTTACCAGTGATTGAACTCAGAATCCTTTCCAGCTGTGTACAATTTATCAGCATATTCCACATATTGTGTGATAATAATAACAGCAAAAACTTATGTAACCAGCACTGCTCTGGGTACTCCACACATACCCCACAATCACCTGATGAGAAAGGTAACCTGAGTTTCCCCATTTTGATACTTGGGGAGACTGAAGCACAGAAAATTTAAGTAAAGTCACCTATATAGGTAAAACCTACAGTCTCCCTCATGTGTGTCCCCTTTACTCTCACGCAGAACACTTCACCTTTCAGATTCATTTGGCACTTAGTTCTACCACTTACCCACTGTGTTAGAAAAACCACCCAGTCGTCCCTCTTCTGTGAAGGGAAAAACCCCGTCCTCTTCCTCCCACGTGTCTCCTTCATTCTCACACAGAACACTTCACTTCTGACACCTCTGGTCACCAAATGTGTGGAGGTTTTCCCCCCGCAAAACAATCCTCTGTGACACCAGCTGGGTGTCCTACAATTTAACTCAATTCTAATACAATCTACCTGAAGGTAGTGTCGGATCCCACAGGTTAAGGGCTCAGTCCCACAAGACTGCCCCCACCCCCTGCCCCAATTTAGATGCCAGTCAAAATCCCCATGTTGTCACATGTGCTTCTGACCCATCGGCTATAAATCACAGATTCCCATAACCACCTCCTTGAGTTCGATTAATTTGCTAGAGTGACTCACAGAACTCAGAGAAACAGTTTACTTACTGTTCACTAATTGATTATAAAAGGATACAAATGAACATCTAGATGGAAGAGATGTGTAGGACAAAGTATGTGGGAAGGGCGCAGAGCTTTCATGCCCTCTCAGGGCCCATCACTCTCCCCAAATCTCCATGTGTTCAACAACCAAGAAGCTCTCTGAACCCCATACTATTGGGATTTTATGGCAGCTTTATCACATAGACATGATCGATCATTAACTCCATTTCCAGCCCTTCTCTTTTCTCATGAGAATGGGGGGTTAGGGCTGAAAATTCCAAGCTTTTAATCATGGTTTGGTCTTTCTGGTGACCAGTCCCCATCCAGGAGCCCACCTAGAGTCACCTCATTAGAACAAAAGACCTTCCTATCACCCAGGAAATTACAAGGGTTTCAGGAGCCCTGTGCCAGGAACCGGCGTCAGAGACCAACACATATTTTCTATTATCTCACATCACCCCAAAGCACAGGCAAGTAAGTGGTGGCAGTGAGATTCAAATCCAGATAGTCTGGCTAGAGTCCATTCTTTCAAATAATAAAAGTAGGTTATTCATTCCATCTGTTTGAAGAAATCTCTCCTACAGCTTTCTGACCTGCTCCAATCAGGAATGACTCTCCTACACTTGACCACCTACTCCAATCCTAGAATCCATGCCAGAGGTCACTGCCATGGATCAGTTTACTGGATATCCCTCCAGACTATTTTCTATGCATTTACATATACATTGTACATAGAAAAATATATAGTTTAGTTGTGCTTTTCCTTTTATAGGAATATTCTTATTTTTCTGCAAATTGCTTTTCCATTAAAAATGTAGCTTGAAATAAATATGGCTTACAGAGACCTCCAATTGATATGATATGGAAACCTCTCTAAGCCATATTTATCTCAAGCTATCAGTGAACTTATAGTTCACTTCTCATTTTTCACTGGAACACTCAGCAAATTCCCTGGTACATAATTCTATGGGTACACATGTGGATATTTTATTAGGAGAATGAATCTCTGGGAATAGAATTCCTAGGACAAAGGGGCAGTATTAATTTTAATAAAACTTCCAAATTATCCTCCAAAAAACCAGAACCAGTTTATGTTTATGAGTGGATGACCCTGCCAATTACACGCTCTGTCTTCATTGTTGGATACTATCGACCTTTAGATCAAGCAAAACCAAAAGTTATATTTGTTTAAATTTGCATGTCTCTAAATACTATTGCATCTCTCTAAGGTTGAGCATAAATTTCCTAAGCTTATTGGACATTTGTGTGTCTTTTTCTATAAACTGCCTATTCATATAACTTACCCATTTTTCTATTGGGTTTTCAAAAATTTTTTCCTATTGATTGGTTGGAATTCTTTATTCTGGATATTAATCTTCATTATTCTTTGGTTGCTTATCTTTCAGTGTTATTTATGATCTTTTATTGTGCAGGAATTTTAAACTTAAGTGTAGTAATATTTGTCAGTATTCCCTTTATGGTATATGTATTTTATATCTAAGATCTGAGATTATTTAATAATGTTCTATATTATCTTCTAACATTTTTATAGTCAGCACTTTAGTCTTTCTGGAATCTATTTTTATTTCCACATGGAAGAATATTAATTTAAAATTTGCATAAATGGTTTGTTTTAGTGTATAGTTCAGTGGGTTTTAACATATATATCGATTCATGTAACCACCACTGAAATCAGTATACAGAACAGTTTCAAGACCCAAAAAACTCCCGCATGCTGTTCCTTTATAATCAAACCTCCCCCTCATCCCAACCGCTGGCAACCACTGATCTGTTCTCTGTCCCTATAGTTATGTTTTTACCAAAATGCCATATAAATGGAATCACCAGGAAAATTTGCTCAGGTTATAGTATGTAATCTTTGAGTCTGGCTTCTTTCACTCAGTGTAATACTTGGAGAATCATTCATGTTGATACACGTATCAATGGTCCATTCTTTTTTATTGCTGAGTAGCAATACTCAGCATAGTTTGTATATTCCCTTGTATGAATGTATCACAGTTTGTTTATACATTCACTCATTGAAGGACATTTGGGCTGTTTCCAGTTTGGGGCAATTATGAATAGAACTGCTATAAACATTCGTGGACAGGTTTTGCTGTGCACATAAGTTTTCCTTCCTCTATGGCAGAGGCCAGCAAACTACAGCCCATGATCCAAAACCCACCAACTGCCTGTTTTTGTAAATAAAGTTTTATTCAAACCAGCCACACTCGTTTGTTCATGCATTGGTTGATTTCCTGCTATAATGGCTGAGTTGGGTAGTTGCGACAGAGACTGTGTGGTATAGAAAGTCTAGAATATTTACTGCCTGGCCCTTTCCAGGAAAAGTTTACTGACCCCTGGAGTTCATAAATTATTTTTGGGGGTCGCTTTACCCAGTTCTTCCCTCTAGGGAGGGAGGGAGGCCCCACCCTCCTGGGACCACAGCTCCACCTACTGGAGAGGAAGGTTCCCCTCCCTTAGTTTTGGCTCTTCAGAGGTCTTTGGCCACTGCTGATGCCACCGTGAAAGTGCTTAGGGGCCTGGACACAGGAGACAAGAGAAAATAAAATAAAAATAAAAATAGTGGGGGATTTCCACACTCTCTGAGCATTACGCTCAAGCCAAAACTAAGGGACTTCTCCTGCCTCTCTCTCTGCTGTGCAGTGCTCACTTCCGGTTTCAACCTGCATTTAATTCAGGCTGGAGAATACTGGAAGAAGAAAAATGGTAAACTCACCACCACTTCAGTGGTACCTCAGATTCTGGTCTTCTCCCCAGTCCTCCTGCCTCTCTTTTCAGAGCCCTCAAATAGCTGGTCCATGCATTTTGTCCACTTTTTATAGCTGAGCTAAATCTGTGAAGTCTGTCTTCTCCGCGGTTGTGCAGCCACTGATGTCTCTGCTCAGATTTTTTTTTTTTATAATTAAGACTGGTTTTCTAGGGGTCACCCCCCCCCATGTCTGTACAGCTCAGTATTCAGCAAAAGATTGATCAGAGGTTGTGCAAAAACATGTCAAGCCATGTTTGACTTGCTTTGCTGCCAGAGCGTACATTCAAACATCAGGCCTTTTACAAGTCTGCCCTGGCTTTTATTTCCCTCTGGGCTTGCTCGTGTCTCCTCCGTGCATACACAGGCTCAGTAACCTAGAGATAAGTGGATAGGGTTGGGGTCTTTTCTGATATCTGCTGCACACGTGCAAAGGCTCCAGTCTGCCTAAGATAGTTTGTCAAGCCCCCTGTAGATGTCTCATCACCCAGATGTTGCTAAATTCCCAGCAGACCAGTCCATTACTTGCCCCAGACAGGCTGTAAGGTCCTACTAATGGCTCTGCTGGCCCCCTAGGTTTGCTTGCTGCTGAGATAGCCACTTAAACTGACCATGCTCCAAATCCTGTTAGCCATCTCCAGCAGCTGCAATGAAGCTTGCTGTTTTCCTGGGCTGCCCTGCCCTGGTTGAACTACTGCGCCAACAGTGCCAGAGGAGGGAGCCACAATGGAAAAAACCACCCAAACTGCACTGTGTTGAGCAGTTTTGATGCATAAAACAATATACAGAATGCGTTCGGTAGAATTCTAGAGTACTGAAATGGTTGTTTTGACCATTTTTTCCCCCAGCTTTTAGAGTTGCTTTTGGGGGAGAAGATTTGTCAACCTCCTTACTCCATCCTGCCAGAAGCAAAAGTCTGCCTTAAGTTTTATATAAGCAAAAATAATAGAAGAAAGCAGGCTACCTACCACCAGCCCAAAACCTCCCTGGGGCAGGGATGCTTGTCTCTTCACAGACATCCTCAAACCATCTGCTAAAAGACTCCACACTTTCCCATCAACCACACATTCATTCTGAATCAACTATGCCCCACCGTTAGCTTCCTCTGTAGTTCAGAACTGAATTCCCATGACCTTTAACCTCTAGAAATCCAGTCACCTCCCCAAATTGGGATGTGCAGGGCAACAGTGAACTGTATAACCAGACCCAGTGTGCTTACAAAACAAACAAACAAACAACCTTCTTCCATTTTTTCTTTTTTTAGAAATTTATTTATTTATTTATTTTAGGCTGCTTTGGGTCTTCATTGCTGCACGCGAGCTTTCTCCAGTTCCGGCGAGTGTGGGCTACTCTTCCCTGCGGTGCGCGGGCTTCTCATTGTGGTGGCTTCTCTTGTTGTGGAGCACAGGCTCTAGGCGTGTGGGCTTCAGTAGTTGTGGCACGTGGGCTCAGTAGTTGTGGCTCGCAGGCTCTAGAGCGCAGGCTCAGTAGTTGTGGCGCACGGGCTTAGTTGCTCTGCAGCATGTGGGGTCTTCCCGGACCAGGGCTCGAACCTGTGTCCCGCGCATTGGCAGGTGGATTCTTAACCACTGCGCCACCAGGGAAGTCCCCCATTTTTTTATTTTCAAGCTTTCCATTTCATATTAAGTGTCTCCGCTCTCAATTGGACATAGCTGTATTTTGTTCATCTATCCAATCTGAGATTCTCTATCATTATTAGGTGAGTTTAATCTTTTATATGCAGTGCCATTCTTTGGCCTTATTTCTAGACCAGTGACTCTCAACAGGGGGCAATTTTGCTTCCCCCAACACCACCAAGGGCCATTCGGCAAATGTCTGGCAATACTTTTTGGTTTTTACAATGAGAGAGTGATGGCGCTATTGGCATCTAATGGGTGAGGAGGCCAGGGATTCTGCTAAACACCTACAATGCACAGTATGGTCCCCCACAGCAGAGAAGCTGTTCTAGATGTTTGGGGGTGTCGGGGAGGGGGAAATTCTCCCCCTATACCTCTTGAGTTTTTGTGGCTGGACTAATAATAAAATGGACATAAGACAGATTAACAGGAGAAAAAGAAACAACTTTTAATTCACGTACTCAGAGGTCTTATAGAAATAGGACCTAAGAAGTGGCTGAAATAGGCAGCTTTTACACTTTTTAGACAAATAAACAAATTTCTCTGAGGAATTTCTGGGATGAATTGACAAGACAAAGAAACTTAGGTTTGGGGTGCTTAATTAGTAAGGAATCTAAATAGAGTCTGGTCTTGGGGTAGTAAACTAAAGAAGTAACGAGGTTTGTTTGTATAGATTTCTTGGCCCAAATTCCCTGTCTCTGGTGATAAGGGGGTTCTTCTACCTCCAGATGCAGGGAATGTACCTTTCACATGGGAGATTTATTTCCTGCTTTCAGGGAAACAAAAAGAAGGGTCAGAGTATCCCTCTTGCATCAGCCATTTCTCAAGTAACTTTAATTCAGAGTAATCAGTATGCCATTGAGGCATATCTTGGGGCAGCTTGCCCTTGGCCCCAACAGGGGTTACACATTCTATTTCTCAATAACTAAATCCTAGGGATGTAATCATTGACATTGTTGGGCTGTGAATCACTGACTCACTATACACCCAGTAAATAACCACCAAAAAATGTTCCATCTGCTGATTTCCAAAGGCTCCTAATCACTGCATCACATGCTTAGCAATACCAGAAACTGCTGCTGATTAACAAATACTGATCCAGAATTGCCTCCATCTATGTCCCACAGGAAACCCACTTGCTTGACCCTCAAACCCCTTAATTACTGACAAGGAATCACTAAGAGGCGTGAATTTCATAAGACTAAGGCCCCACACAGACCATAGAGAGCATAAGTCACCTTGCAGTCACTAGGCATATAGGCCCTAACCATTGACACCCAGAGCATCCACAACCCAGACACCACCCCCTAATCACTACCTTGCAGACAACCACAATCACTGACTTCCGTAGGCCTCCCAATCATTCACCTACACATTTCCCTCAATCAGCAACGCTCACAGGCCCTCAGTTGCTTTAAGAGAACTCCATGTTCCTACCCCTTACAGACCCCCCAACCCCTGACATCAACAGATCCCAAATCATCGACCCAGTAGGCACCTAAAACCTGATATCCAAGGACTCCTACCTCTGACCTGACAGACAGCAAATAGCTGCATAGATTCTTGCACAGTGAAGTCTAAAGTACATTAATCATTGACCCCCCCCTACATATTCCCATCACTGATTCCTCCCCAGAATATTAATCACCAAAGAAGATATACAGATGGCAAATACACATATGAAAAGATGCTCAACATCATAGGGAATTACAAATTAAAGTAACAGTGGGATACCATTACATACCTATCAGAAAGGCTAACATCCAAAATACTGACAATATCAAATGCTGGTGAGGATATGGAGCAACAGGAACTCTCATTTGCTGGTGGGAATGCAAAATGGTACAGCCACATTGGAAGATTTTGGCAGTTTCTTGCAAACCTAAATATAGTGCTACCATATGGCCCAGGAATTGTGCTCCTAGGTATTAATATTAACCCAAATGAGCTGAAAACTTATGTCCACACTGAAACTTAGACAGGGATGTTTACAATAACTTTATTCATAATTGCTGAAAACTGGAAGCAACCAAGATGTCCTTCAAAAGGTGAATGGATAAATAAACTATGGTACATCCACACAATAGAATATCATTCAGCAATAAAAGGAAATGAGCTATCAAGCCATGAAAAGACACGGAGGAAACTTAAATGCATATTGCTTAGTGGAAGAAGCCAGTCTGAAAAGGCTACATACTGTATGATTACAACTATATGACATTCTGGAAAAGGCAAAACAACAAAGACATGTACACCCGTGTTCAGAGCAGCACTATTCACAATAGCTACGCAGTAGAACCAATCCACATGTCCACTGATGGATGAATGGATCAACAAAATGTGCAAAGACAAATACTGCCTGATTCCACTTTTATGAGGTATCTTAACTAGTCAAATTCATAGAAACAGAAAGTAGAAATGTGGTTAACCAGAGGCTGGGGGAGGGGGAAATAGGAAGTTGCTGTTTAACGGGTACAGAGTTTCAAATTTGCAAGATGGAAAAGTTCTTGACAGCTGTTGTGCAACAATGTGAATGTACTTGACACTACTGAGCTGTACACTTAAAATGGTTAAGATGGTAAATTTTATGTTTTTTTATCACAATAAAAAATGTTAAGAATTATACAGATAGTAAAAAGATCTGTGGTTGCCAGAGTTTCATGTGGTGGCGGAAGGACGAATAGGTGGAGCACAGGGGATTTTTAGGGCTGTGAAACTATTCTGTATGACACTGTAATGCTGGATACATCATCATACATTTGTCCAAATCCATAGAACTTCACAAAACAAAGGGTAAACCCTAAAGTAAACCAGGTAACTTTAGTTAATAATGTATCAGCCTTAGCTCATGAATCGTAACAAATGTAACACGCTAATGCAAGATGTTAATAACAGGGGTGATGAAATTAAATTGATACTTTAAAGGCAGGACAAGAAAACATCAAATTCCCTCTGTGTGTTGTTTGGGCCTCCTCCCTCCCTCCCTAATGTGCAGTGTACATCTGCGTTACACATTAACCAGAACACCTAAAAGATGGGAGTGCCTGCTTGACCGCAAAGATCCATTTTTTTTCCCCTTTCTTCTGAAGCTAGCAATGTAACTTCTTAAAAGAATAGCATTCTTTCCCGACTCTATAAGGGGTCATGGTGACTTGCTGCTCGCTTTGTACTTGCTTACCTGGACTATGTAACCTTGGTGAACTTTATGTAAAATATTAATATCTCATTTTGATGTACAATCCTTTGTCTCAAAAACGTGTATGACTATGCCTTCAACTTCTAACAGGCAGAACAGTCCTCAGAGATTTCTGAGAATCTGCTTCCCGGGTTATAATCTTCAGCTTGGCTTGAATAAAATTCCCCCTTTTTTCTTTCTTTCTTTCATTTATTTATTTATATTTATTTATTTATTTATTTATTTATTTATTTATTTATTTATTTATTTATTTATTTATTTATTTATTTATTTATTTATTTATTTATTTATTTATGGCTGTGTTGGGTCTTCGTTTCTGTGCTAGGGCTTTCTCCAGTTGCGGCAAGCGGGGGCCACTCTTCATCGCGGTGCGCGGGCCTCTCACCATCGCGGCCTCTCTTGTTGCGGAGCACAGGCTCCAGACGCGCAGGCTCAGTAGTTGTGGCTCACGGGCCTAGTGGCTCCGCGGCATGTGGGATCTTCCCAGACCAGGGCTCGAACCCGTGTCCCCTGCATTGGCAGGCAGATTCTCAACCACTGCGCCACCAGGAAAGCCCCGATAGATCATGTTTTAGTCTTTTTTTTTTTTTTTGCCTCTATATGTGTGAAAAAGTATTTTACTTTAATTTTTAAAGGAATTTTTATGGACTACAGAATTCTAGTTTAACAGGGTTTTTTTTTTCCTTTGAATACTTTAAAGATGCTCTACATTATCTAAAAATCTGTCATCCTTATTGCTTTTTCTCTGAATGTAAAGAATCATTTTTCTTAGGATTCTTTTAACATTTTCCCTTTATCACTAGTTTTAACAATTTGATTATGTGTCTTGGTGTAGTTTTCTTCATGTTTCTTGTGTTTGAAGTCCATTGAGTTTCCTGGAACTATGGGTTTATATTTTTCATCGAAGTTAAAAATACTTTAGACATTACTTTTTCAGATATTTTGTATTTCCTCCTTGCCTTCTTTCTTTAATAACTCCAATTTCACGCACAGTTGGCTTTTTGAAGTCCCATGGTTTATTTTTTTCTTGTTCTTTAAAAAAATATTCTTTTTTTTAAAATTAATTAATTAATTTATTTATGGCTGTGTTGTGTCTTCGTTTCTGTGCGAGGGCTTTCTCTAGTTGTGGCAAGCGGGGGCCACTCTTCATCGCGGTGCGCGGGCCTCTCACTGTCGCGGCCTCTCCCGTTGCGGAGCACAGGCTCCAGACGCGCAGGCTCAGTAGTTGTGGCTCACGGGCCCAGTTGCTCCGCGGCATGTGGGATCTTCCCAGACCAGGGCTCGAACCCGTGTCCCCTGCATTGGCAGGCAGACTCTCAACCACTGCGCCACCAGGGAAGCCCCTTTTTTCTTTTTAACTTAGCTGTTAATTGAATTTTTGTCGACAGGGGAAACCGTGAGCCATGGAGAGACAAGGTATATGGGAACTCTGTATGATGTGATCAATTTTCTACAAACGTAAAACTGCAAAAAAAAAGTTTATTAATTAAAAGATTAATGCAAATGGTGTTGGTCATACAGTCAGTTGGACTCTTTCTGTTTTGTGAAGCGTGTGTTTTCAAGATCCATCCATACTACCTAGTCTTTCACAGTGTTTGCCCACTAGTGTCAGACACTCAGGCTGCCTCCAAACAAATAGAGGTCCTCATCTATATTCACTGTGAGGACAAGATTTGCTCAGGGATATTTGCCTAGGATTCAGATTTCTAAGTCATAGGATTAACTTATACTTAAATAAGGAGTGCCACATGGCACTCAAAGGGCTGCTGTCACCCACTGGGCATGGAGTTCCCCTGTCCTCTCTCATTCCTGCCAAAACTTGGCATGACCTAGCTCTCCAGTGTATGATAATCTCGTGGGTATAAATAATATATCAGAGTTGTTTTAACTTGCATTTCTGTAAATATTAGTAAGTTCAAATATCTCTTCATATGTTTCTTATCATCTCGCTTGTGAACTGCCTATCATGATCCTTGCCTATTTTGCTATTGGAGTTCCCTTATTGAATTTTCCCCCTCTTTACCATTTCAAAGGTTTGCACTAAATATCCTTGGGAATATATCTTAATTTGCTTCTTTCGATATTTCTAATGATAAAAATTAATATCCAATCATTGCAAACAATTAAAATACAGGAAAGACCATTTACATAAAGCAACCTCCCAGACTCTATCACTGTTGATGTTATTTGCACATATCTTCCCAGCCTACAGTTTTGCCAAAACACCCAATATTTTCCAGAAATGTCTAGTATTATGCATTATTTTTTTTAAGTCTTTACTGGAGTATAATTGCTTTACAATATTGTGTTAGTTTCTGCTGTACAATAAAGTGAATCAGCTATTATGCATTATCTTCAAACCTACTTTCAAACATGTTTATTATTTTATTAATAAATAAGTAAATATTTTTATTATAGAGATTTTCAATCCAATATAAAAGAAAAATACTAGTAAAATGGCCATGATGTTTCTATCACCCAGCTTCAACAATTATCAACACACAACTAAATTTGTTTTGTCTGTAATTCAACTCCCCCAATGGAATATTCAAAAGTAAGTCCCAGACACCGTATCATTTTATAGATAGATACTATATTATGTGTCTTTAAAGCATAAAAACTCTCTTTTAATAACATAACCACAATACCGTTATTGTGGTTAAATATTTTAAAATTTACCAAAGTCCCTTAATATTATCAATGTTCAAATTTCTCTGATTGTCTCATAAGTCTCTATCTACAACTGGATTATTCAAATGAGAATCTAACGTAGTCTCCGTAGCATTTGGTTGATATGACTCTTAAGTATCTTTCCATCAATATCACTTCCCCTCCCTCTTTTTTATTCTTATATTTTACTTGTCAAAGCATCCTTGTCACTTGTCCTAGAATTTCACATTGTGGATTTAGCTCACTGTATCTCCATTGTGTCCTACAATATATACCTCTATCCTCTGAATTTCCTGTAAACAGGTATTAGGGGTTTGATCAGATTCCAGTGTGATATTTTGATAAGAATATTTTATCGGAGATGCTGTGCATTTTTAACTGCATCTGTTCATACACACATGATATTGCATTGTATCTCTTTTTGTGATGCTAATATTGGCCAGTGGCCTTGGGTATTGGAACGTTTTTGTTTTGTTTTCCTTATCAATATATTGTACATACCTTTCAATGTCAGAATCTACCAGCTTATCTAGTCAGTCTGTAAGGAAGACATACTGGAGTTCTCTTCTGGGTACTCATACAGTACAAACTGCCAGTACAGTTGCGGTTTGTAACAAGAGGCTGCACATTTTTGCATTGTTCCCTGCCACCCATAAGTTTCACAGTTATATTAATGAACTTTCTCAAATCTCTAAGATGCAAGTTATCTATATGTTCAAGAATGAACTGTCTGAAATTTATTTTGGAAAGATCTTATTATGCCTTTTAGACATCTAAGAATAAATATTCAACTGCAATGTTTTGTCTTTAGTTTATTGTTTGGTTCCAAAGTAGTTGGACATTTACTCTGACATCCCAAATGCTTGACAAGCCAGTCTTCTTCTACAAAAAAAGACAAAGAAAAGGAAGCAAAGAAGATTGTATGCTGATTATATTCATGAGAATATTTTTAAAACATATTTTAAAAATCACTTGTGGGCTTCCCTGGTGGCGCAGTGGTTAGGAATCTGCCTGCCAATGCAGGGGACACGGGTTCGAGCCCTGGTCCGGGAAGATCCCACATGCCGCGTAGCAACTAGGCCCGTGAGCCACAACTACTGAGCCTGCGCGTCTGGAGTCTGTGCCCCGCAACAAGAGAGGCCGCGACAGTGAAAGGCCCGCGCACCGCGATGAAGAGTGGCCCCCGCTTGCCACAACTAGAGAAAGCCCTCGCACAGAACCGAAGACACAACACAGCCATAAAATAAATTAATTAATTAATAAAAAAAAAAAAAGAATTACTCAAATCAGGACTTCCCTGGTGGTGCAGTCGTTAAGAATCCACCTGCCAATGCAGGGTTCTATCCCTGGTCCAGGAAGATCCCACATGCTGTGGAGCAACTAAGCCCGTGCGCCACAACTACTGAGCCTGTGTTCTAGGGCCTGTGAGCCACAACTACTGAGCTCACGTGCTGCAACTACTGAAGCCTGCGTGCCTACAGCCCGTGCTCCACAACAAAAGAAGCCACCTCAATGGCACTGCAACGAAGAGTAGCCCCCGCTCGCTGCAACTAGAGAAAGCCCGCGCACAGCAATGAAGACCCAATGCAGCAAAAAAAAAAAAAAAAATTACTCAATATTACTAAAAACTATAGGTATAAAATTTAATGAAAATATTATTCGCAATAGACCCCTAAGTATGGAAAACCCTGTATATACAGTTTTGTTTAAGTAAATTATGTTATAGCAACATACTCTAATACTGTTTAGCTAAAAGGAACAATATATTTATTTTTTCAAAATTCCTCAAATTTTTATTGAGTGACTACCATAAGTGTTGACTGTACAGGAGTAAAACAACAAACAAACAAAACAAAGACCCTGCCCTCTGGGCCTTACATCCTAGTAGCTAGATGAGGTTAATGTTGCTGTAAAAGCAGCAAAATATTTAAATAACAGTATCAAGGAGACTGAAGCTGAGAAAAAAAGGAATGGGCTGAAAACATAAATCTTGTGATGGCTGGTATAGAGATGCCAATTAAAACATGGAAGCCGATGACGTCACCTCATTCTCACGCTGAAATTCTCAAAGCTAGTCTGAACACAAGAGGCCATAATCTTTTTTTCTTTTTTTTTTGGCCACACCACGTGACATGTGAGATCTTAGTTCCCCAACCAGGCATTAAACCGGCACCCCCTGCAGTGGAAGCAAGGAGTCTTAACCACTGGACCACCAGGAAATTCCCAAGAGACCATAATCTTGTGGTTCCCCTATGAGATGTCCTGATACACTGTCTTAAGATGTCGGAGTGGAAGGAAGTGAGCTCACCCCTTCTTACGAAAACACCAAAATCACAGCTAACTGCTGAACAACCATTGACAAAAAAACGCTGGAACCTACCAAAAAAGATACCTGACATCCGTAGACAAAGAAGAAGCCACAACGAGACAGTAGGAGGGTACAGTCAAATCCCATACCCAACGGGTGGGCTACCCAAAAACTGGAAAATAATTATACCACAGAAGTGCTCCCACAGGAGTGAAAGTCCTGAGCCCCACATCAGGCTTCCCAGCCTGGGGGTCCAGCAAAGGGAAGAGGAGCGTCCAGAGAATCTGGCTTTGAAGGCCAGCGGGGTTTGATTGCAGGAACTCCACAGGACTGGGGGAAACAGAAACTCCTATGAGATGTCCCAGCAAAAGGCCCTCTCCTCATGCCAGCTGCTCTCACATGCAGGACTTGGGTACTTCCTCCAAGGCTAAGGCCATGAGGATGGTACTCTCCAGAGCACCTTGGGACAGTACAAGTCATTGACACAGTGCACACTTTCAGGACACATATGTTAAATAGTGCAGTAGAAAATGTAGAACCTGAAAAAAGAGTTGCATCATGACAACACAATATACTAAAATAGATATGCACATGCGAAGGGAATGTGAATAAGAAAAATACTTTTAGGATATTTCTATCCTGCCAGTCAGGGTCCTGGCAGAACACAGATGGCACCCTCAAACTGGGTACTTCAAGAGGACTAAGAAAATGGCAAAAGTGTGGGCAGGGGTAGAAAAGCCACAGAAGGTGTATAGTACCATGGGTCTGAAAACCTGGATCCCTCAAGGACTAGCCAATAGCTTAGAGTGGGGAGGGGAGAGAGACAGATTGAACCAAGGGCTGCCTGCCAGGAACTCGGAATGTGAACACATGAAACACAGGTGACTTCACAGGGACCTGATGTCCCCAGACAGCAAGTGCATGTGGGGATCTCAGGTGTCACTTGCTCCCCAGCCAGACCCAGACTAGCCCAGTCCCTCCCAATGGCCTCTGCAGTGCATCTTCCAGCCTTGCCCCCTCTTCCCACGGGCTGCCCACCCCAGGCTCATCCCATAGCTCTGTGCATCCGCTGCCACTTAATCGAACTCCAAACCTGGTCAAGTCAGAGAAGGGCCGACCACGACACACAGGAAGGCAGTTTCCAGAATCCTCTGGTCCAGATATTTAAATATCTACACACACACACACAATCTCTTCAGTTCCATCCCTATATGTACCCTCTCTCTTGGTCTATTTCCCTGTTGTCAGTCTGCAAAGTCTGGTGATTTTTATCAGGGTAATGAGAATACAGATGCCTTTTAAAAATGCTTTATGCTGTTCTGTTTACTCTGACTATTTATAATCAATAGACATCAATTTATGAATGAACAGAAAAAGTTATACAGCCATTCACATTTTTTAAAAAATGTTTCAAAAGTCCTGCCAATAAAAATTACTTAAAATTGTTCTATTTAATTTCTGGAGTCATTTGGTCACCAAAGGTTCTGCAATTACGTATCTATCTTCAGTTTTTATATTAAAACCTTGTAAGAAGCCTCTATTGAATGGATCCCAAATGATACGTAACTAATTCCTTAGTTATGTAGCTCATGAGGAGAATTGAGATGAGGGTGTAACATGGGAGTTAAAACCCTGGATTCTGGGTCAGGGTAACAGAGGTTTAAAAACCAATTTCATTGTCTAATAGCCTCTATAGCCTTGGAAAAGCTACCTAATCCTAGTTTCCTCACTTCTCAAATAGAAGTAATAATACCTACCTGATGTGGTTGTCATAAGGACTGAGTAGGATAGTAATAGTAGCAGGTGAACATGCATTGAAGGGCTGTCTGAGTGAGGCAATGGGGTGAGGGCTTGATAAGGATTACCTCATTTAATCCTCAGAACGACCATGCAGTGGGCATTATTATTGTCCCCATATTACAAGTGAGAAAATGGAATTAGAGTGGTCAATGTCCTTATTCAAAGTTACACAAGTAAATGATCGAATCGAAATTAATCCACAGTGACAGATGAATAAAGAAGATGTGGCACATATATACAATGGAATATTACTCAGCCATAAAAAAGAATGAAATAATGCCATTTGCAGAGACGTGGATGGACCTAGAGATTATCATACTAAGTGAAGTAAGTCAGGCAGAGGAAGACAAACATCATATGATATAGCTTATATGTGGAATCTGAAAAAAAAAGATACAAATGAACTTATTTACAAAACAGAAACAGACCCACAGACATAGAAAACAAACTAATGGTTACCAAAGGGGAAAGGGGGGGAGGGATAAATTAGGAGTTTGGGATTAACACATAAACACTACTATATATAAAATAGAAAATCAACAAGGATCTACTGTATAGCACAGGGAACTATACTCAATATTTTGTAATAACCTATAAGGGAAAAGAATCTGAAAAAGAATGTGTATATATATATATATATATATATATATATATATATATATATATATATATATATATAACTGAATCACTTTGCTGTACACTCAAAACTAACACGACATTGTAAATCAACTACACTTCAATAAAAAAAATTAATCCACAGGCAGTCTGTCTCCAGAGCCACATGTTCTTAACAATGTGCTTCCAGAAGGCCCATAAAACACACATAAGCTGGCATGAGGCGAATGCTTAATAAGTGGTCATTGTTATTAAGATGAGTAATACGACAATTAGATATAGTCGACTTAGTTCATATACAGTGGCTATTCTTTTTGTTTCGAAACACTGTATGAAAGAAAAATTGTGACTCTTTTGACTCTATGACTAGACATGCTTATTCTCCAAGATGACACAGTTGAAAACGATATGCCAGTGCTTCATCTTCCCATTACATTACTGCAAGATTCCTCATCCTGCCTACGAAAGAATGGGGAATTCATAGACTTGCACTGTCTTATACAGTAGCCACTAGTCACAGGAATTGAGAAGTGTAAAATACATGCGGGATTTCAATGATTTTAGTATGAAAAAAGAATGTACAATATCTCATTAATAACTTCCAATTGTTTACGTGTTGAAATGATATAATTTAGGATATATTGGGTTAAATGAAATGTATTCTTAAAATTAATTTCACTCGTTTCTTTTTACTTTTTATAAAGTGGCTACAAGAAAATTTATTTATGTGGCTTGCAAAATCTTTCTACTGAAGAGTGCTGGTCCTGGCAGAGCCTGGCAATGAGGCCTGAAGCAGGTTAGACATAATCATGGTTTATAAAATTCTAAATCCAGTTATAAAACCAAATATCAAAATATGATTATTATATAAATTTATTATATAGTATATTGATAACTGTATGAACCATAAACCCTACATTATATTAAAAATGATAAGAAACAGGGATGGGAAAGGACATAACAATGATCAGATGTATGTTAGATTCCTTCTGTTAAACAGATGGGCCTCAAAAATGCCATTTCAATCTTAACTTTAACAATTAGAGAAATGCCATGTGTTCTAGGTTCTGAGATACATGTTTCACATCCTAATAATATTCTGGATCAGAATTTGGCATGCAGTGGATAGGGTGGGGACAGAGGTCCTGGTGGGGCTGGGACATTGGAACTGAGTGTCAGGTCAACCTGGGACAGAGGGCAAAAATATCAGCCAAAGAAAGTTGGGGGGAGGAGAAAAAATGACCGATGTTGACTCTTAACCACTCGGTCCCCTCCTCCCAGCCACCTGTCTAGCAGTTGAAGTCAGGGATCGAATTTGTAACAGGAAGTGTTAGCGCCGGAGACGCAGCCCCTCCCTTCCAGCTCCTCCGGCACTGCCAGGTCCTGACTCATGCCTCCATTTATTCCAGTCACAGTGACAAGTTGGAAGAGAAGGACGTGTCAGGTGCAGAGAACACAGGAGGAGAGGATCTGACTAGGGAGAAGGGGAGTGAGGGCAATCGAATAGGAATGGCTTCTGTTTGTCACCGCCACTCCCCCAGTTTATTTTGCGGCTGCTTCCGCCCCATCCCCCAGGAAGCGCAGGACCAGGAGGCAAGTGTGCTTTGGGGAAAAAGGCGACTATTCCAGAAGCTCAGTCAGGAGCTCTGGCTCAGCCCCACTGCAGCCAGAGCTGTAGGTCCCGGGCACAGCACGAGACCCCTCTTTGCCTGACCCAGTGGTTTAGAAGGGTGAAGACTGAGCACCCCTTCATATTTGGACAGGAGATGCTAAGTTTGTCTTCCTGCACCGGCGTGGGGAGCATTGAGTCAGGACTGAATTCGAATTCCTCACCTGCCATCCTAGGCCTGATATACTCAAATGGAATTTACTTTTAGGGGCTATAGCCTGGGCAGTGCCAGAAAATGACTATAATGTGTATTGTACACTTTGAAAATTCAATGTATATTTTAAAACCTTGCTTGTCAGTTTGCTGATATTTTAACATACTGGTGGCCATTTAATGTATACTGTATTGTATTCCACAAAGATGTATAGTTGGCTCTCCGTATCTGTGGGTTCTCCCAAAGACTGAAAATACTCAAGGGACTTCCCTGGCGGTCCAGTGGTTAGGACTCCGCGCTTCCACTGCAGAAGGCACGGGTTTGATCCCTGGTCAGGGAACGAACATCCTGCATGCTGTGGGGTGTGGCTATATATATATATATATATATATTTGGCAAAATATTCCAGAAAGTTCCAAAAAGCAAAACTTGAATTTGCCACTCTAGCAACTATTTACATAGCATTTACATCGTATTAGGTATTATAAGTAATATCTAGACATGATTTAAAGTATGCGGGAGAATATGTGTAGGTTACATGCAAACACTAAGCAATTTTATACAGGGGACTTGAGCATCTGAGGATTTTGGTATCCATGGAGGTCCTGGAACCAATCCCCTGAAGTTATCCAAGGATGACTGTATTAAACCCCCATGTGTACTCGGCACGTTATTGGTGTGTCTTTTTACTTCAATCCCATCTATTACAGAAAGGCCTCTGTTAACACATACAGGCGCTCTGCACTGCCCATCAGGTCTCAGGGCCCAGGGCCCAGGGGCATGGATTGCTGAGCACCATCAATAAATTTCTTCAATTCATTAGATTAATTGAGAAATTCTTAAATATTTTGAGCAGAGAAATGTTAACAGGAGACTCTTTCAAGAAGCCTGCAAGGTAAGATTTGGGGTTTGGGGTGTGTAGGAGGTGGGGATCTTAAGGTAGGGCTACCTGGGCACAGGGGAAGGGGAGCAGAAAACGGCGGTTGCAGAGACGGGTAGGGGTAGATCCAAGGACCTGGGGGACAGCTGACAAGGCATCACTGAGGAGCCCTCTGCCCAACTCAAGCCCTGCCCAGGCTCCCCCTCCTGCCCAGCCACAGAGCCGGATGCAGCTTGCTTCCTTTATTTGTAAAAAGAGAAGGCTTCCTTTTCTTTTTGTATGAATTTATACATACTCTACAAATGTGAAAGATCTGGAAAAGCATTACCGTACCTGTAGAAAACCATTATTCATACTTGGGGGGGGAGTTTTGGTTGTCATCCCCTTTCTGTGTATAGTTAACATTTTAACACGGTGATTCATGTGCATCTTGCATTTTTCACTTTACTATTATATGAAAATCATTTTTTCCATGATGTTACATGGTCCTGATAAACAACAGTTTTAAAGGTTTCATAATATTTTGAAAAGAGACTGTCCACCCTTGGTTTCCTTAATTTATTATTCCCCAACTGTGATTTCAAATGTTTCCCTTTTTACAAATAACGCTTGGATAAATATCTACACACACACACACACACACACACACACACACCTCTATCTATTTATCTATAAATGCATCATCTATATAACAAAAGAAGGTAAACATAGAGAAGATGGAAGAGAAGATGGACGGGGTGTGGGGGAGGGAGGAGGGGAAGAGGAAGAGAGGAGGGTTATTCCTTCACGTTAAGAACCCTGTTCCGGGGGAGCGGAGGCCGCAGTGCGCACGACAGTCACCAGGGCAGCGGCTGCGGATCGGGGCGGAGCGGCCAGGAACCTGAAAGGGGAGGCCAGCCCCCCATACTGCGGAGAACAAGGCGGGCGCTTTGCCGCAGTAGCACTTGGCCTTGGCCTTGGCCTTGGGCGGTCTCTGGCGCCCCCTGCCGTTCGCGTTGTGAGCCTGCAAAGGGCTGCTGCTGTTGGTTCTCTTCCCCTTCGCCGCTGCCTCCTCCATTTTGCTTCTGCACAGATTTTCTTTCATCCATCCCTCCCCTGTCCCTCTCCAGTCGTCCGCTTTTTAGGGCTCCCAACCCGAGGAGCCCCTTGCGGAACTAGCTGCTGCCTTTAGACCCAAGGGGATGAGCAGGCCGACATGGGGCCCCGGCGGGCTGAGACCGCTGGCGACGGGGCCCAGGCCCCTCCCAGCGCGGGAGAGGATTAATCTTGAGCGGTGGCCGCTTGCCCCCAGGGCTCGGGGCCCCTCCTTGCGGTTCCCGGTCTGTCGCTCTCTGTGGTCCCAGGAGGAGGTGCTATCAAGGACCGAATCGGGGTGCAACAGGGACTGCACAGCCCTGGCCTCCACAGTCCCCTCCTGCGGGCGGAGGAAGTGGGACACAAGGGTCAGGGGCCTGGGGTCTCTGGGGTGGAGACCTGCCATTCTCAAAGACAAAGCAGAGCTGGACAGTAGTTAAAGTGGTAAAAACAGATTTTATTCAGGACTATTGCAAGAGGGGAAAAGAGACCTCAATATAGAACCAGGTTGAATTCTGAGTACAGAATGAGCAAGTGAGAAGTTATCGCCAGGAGCAGTGGGGCGGGAAGGGGCGGGGCGGAGTGTATCGGTGGGTGGAAAATTACTAAGAGGAAATGTCAGGGGTAAGGTGGGATTCTAGCTAAATCCATCTAACAGGATGCTTGCTGAGGGCAGCGAGGGATCAGACATCACCTGGGGGATGGTGGAGGATGAGGAACCGGATCAGCTATCCAGGGTGATCAGATACGGAGAATGGGGAATTCTGGCTAAATTGACTTAGCAGCATTCTTGCTAAAATTGAACAATGCAGAGAGGAACACAGAAGCCCAAAAGTCGAGGGCTAGTTGAAAAGTTCAGGGGCGCCTGAACAGAGTTTGGTCAAGGGGAGAATCTTTGTCACAACTCTGTAGCCCAGAACCCTGGAAATGCCCAATGGTGGCACTTCAAGACAGCAGGACAACTGTTCAGGAGCCAGTGGAGGGGCTTGTGGAGGACAGAGGCTGCCACCTCCCCACGCCCTTTGCAGGTTTCTACAGCTCGAGCTGCCAGGAATCAACACTCCCCTCCTTTACGATTCAGAATAACCTCAAATCCAAACCGGGCCCCTGGCCTGAGGGCCTTCTCTTGATCCAGCCCCTAGGCTGAGTCAATCCACGTGGGGCCAGGAGGGACCTCAGCGACCCTCCACAAACCCAGTCTCTAGTCGTCCCAAGTGGGATTCAATGAGCATCCCATCTCGCCCAGAATCCCCACTTACATGGCTCTGTGTGCCTCTTGTGCTTGGACCAGGCTATCGCTCCTGCACTTCCAGACCAGGGACCAGATGGTCTGACCCAAGCCAGCTAGGAATGGTCTCCAAGCAGGGGATGACTCCCAGCAGCCAGACATGAAGGTTGATTCCAGAACCCACCCAGCTGCTACCCCAGGGACCCCACAGACCTCCCAAGCAGAGCCAGTTCAACAGGAGGAAGAGGTGGGGAAGACAGCTGCAAACACTAGAGGCCAGTGATTCCAGTCTGGATACTGATTCATTCACACAGCTTAGATAGCAGAGTTTAGACACGTGACCAGACCTCACAAAGCACACGTTTTCCCATTTATCCTTCTATCCACACATTCACCAAATATATGGAGAGCTCCCAGGCAGTTGGGATACAAAGCGGAATAAGAAGGAAGTCAGAGGACGAAGGAGGAAGATGACATTACAGCCAAGTGCAGTCAGGAAGCATGAACAGCGGAAGCTGGGAAGAACTGGTCAGGAGGGGGCCAGAAAATGTTACTCCCCGGAAGTCACCTTAGAACCAAGCTGTGAATGGTGAGCAGGGATTTGCCAAGTTAAACAAAGAGGGGCGGGGTTCTCTTGGTAAAGGAAGCAGGTGCGTAGTGGCCCTAGGTCCCAGCTCACACAGCCCAAATCTGCCCCAGAGCAGATGAGGTAGGTGAGGCGGACAGTCGCCAGAGCATGGAGGACAACGCGAGGGGTAAAGGAAGTGTGTCAGGCTTGTGTTGGGGCAGTGTGGAGGGGACATCTCAGGGGAACAAGATTGGAAGTGAGCTTTTGGGACTGGTGCTGGGACCTGAACTCAGTACCCTGAGAAACAGACATAGATGATGTTTCTGCCTTTATTTATTATTTTATTTTATTTTATTTTTTGGCCACGCAGCGTGGCTTGCGGGGATCTTAGTTCCCCAACCAGGGATCGAACCCGCACCCTTGGCAGTGAAAGCGCAGAGTCCTAACCACGGGACCGCGAGGGAATTCCCTCTTTCTGCCTTTAGAGGACAAGTTTTCGCCAAGTTTTCCCCCCTCACTGCAACCCAATGACAATTTGTGAATATTTCAATGCTCCGGGAATCTGAGGATGGATGAGTCATTGGTTAGGGTTTCTGCAAAGGTATTTGACCCCAGCCATGTGTGAAGCAAGTTGCTATTCTTTCTTGAATGACTTCTTCCCGCAGAAGAAGCTGGTAACCACCCACAGTTCCGCCTGTTGGTTTGGGAGTCTCATCTGGTCATTGACCCACAGTCTCTCCAGCTTCCCAGTACTGCCAGGTGGAGAGTGTCTTCCTGGCTTTTCCTCCGTCCCAAGTCCCAGCCAGGAGCTGGGTAACCGTGGTATGTGGAAGGAGCAGGCCAAGGGCAGGCAGCAGGTTGGCCTCTCTAATTTCTGCTTTTCCTCAGAACCTGAAGGTCTTCTTGGTAATGAGGTGGAGCCCAGCCTTCTTGAAAGTGCTTCTGTTCCTTGCCTGTGTTTAACCGATGTCAAAAGTGACAGCAAGGTGTAGGGGGAGGAAGGGGCAGGGACCGACAGGCTTTCTCGAGCTCCCTCCCGCCCTTTGACCACAACATTAGCAACCGTGCCTGTCACTTGTTGGTGCCCTTTGTCACCATTGGTGTGTTCGAGTAAAGTTTGAAATGCTGTAACTTTATCTATAAAGACAAATAAAACGAAACAAAAGTCTGGAAGCAAAGAGAACAGTTTAGGAAGTAAAAATCGTAATCCAGGTGAGAGGGGATGAAGACTTAAGGCAAGAGGTGTGGGGAGGCAGGTACACGCATCCCCTGTAAGCTTCTTGTGAACCTGAAATTAGGCTAGAGAAAAGCAGCCAGCGTGGTGCCCAGCATACAGTAGGTGTCAGATAAGTGCTGGGTTGCCACCTTTTCCCTCCCTGGGGTAAACTCTGTCGGAAAGCAGGCCCATGGGTGCTCTCTGTGGGTGTAGGCCAGGAGGAAGGCCTTGTCCTGGCTCCTGATACTACAGCAAGTTTCCAGAGGGATGCCATGCCCTTTTCAGCTCTGGAGAGGGCTTCTGGAGGCGAGGGAGCACTGGAGGTGACCAAGTTAGCCAGACCGACACACCCTTCTACCATTCAAGGGCTCCCTCCAAGGGTGAGGGTTGCTGTGGGAGCCTCTGCCTGTTCTCTGAGAGGTTCTCAAGACCCTCACCCTCCTGCCCCAGTGGCCCCTCACCCTACCTTGGCAGCCTCCCAACTACCTCCTCTTCCCAGAAAAAGTCTCACTCTGGCATGAGGTTTTACAACACAGGGAGTGAAGTGGATGTCGGGAAACAGGAGGCAGTGACTGCCGTATCTCCCAGCTCAAGCTTTGCCCTCCCAACCTGACCGTGCTCTTTCACACAACAACGCAAACTTGAGCTACCCAGGGGGCCTAAGGAGTGCTCATCCCTTCACTTAGGCCAGAAGGAGGGAAGGAAGGAGGATGGATGCATGGATGGGAGGAAGGAAGGGATAGAGAAGGAGAAAGAATGGGGTCTAGAGACAAAGTATGGAAGGAAGGGAGGAGGGGGAGAGAGAGAGAAGAGGGTAAAGAAGAAGGAGGAGGGGACTTCCCTGGTGGTCCAGTGGCTAGGACTCTGCGCTCCCAATGCAGGGGGCATGGATTCGATCCCTGGTCAGGGAACTAGATCCCACTTGCCGCAACTAAGGGTTTGCATGCCGCAGCTAAAGATCCTGCACGCAGCAACAAAGATCCCACATACTGCAACTAAGACCCAACACAGCCAAATAAATAAATGAATAAATAAATAAATAGAAACTGCCACCCAGACCCCTGTCTCTAAAAAAGAAAAAGAAAAAAAAATGGAGGAGGAGGAGAGAAAAGAGGGAGGGAGGAAAGGAGAGATGCGGAAGATTGAAGAATGAATGAGGTCTAGAGACAAAGTATGGAAGGAACGAAGAAAGAGGAGGAGAGAGAGGGAAAGAGAAAGACAGAGGGAGAGGAGGAACCAGAGAAGGAGGAGGGAAGCAAAGAGAGGGGAGATCTTTCAGAAGGCAGCCAGAGGAGATGGAGGCTGAGGGGGGTTCTTAGGTCTCTGGCCCAGCTCTTCCTCTGGATTCACCCACGATGCCTCAGTAACCTCAGCATCTCTCTTTTTAAAAATTGTTTATTTTTTATTGAAGTATAGTTGATGTACAACATTATATAAGTTACAAGTGTACAATATAGTGATTCATAATTTTTATACTCCATTTATAGTTATTATAAGATAGTGGCCACATTCCCCATGTTGTACAATATACTCTTGTAGTTTATTTTATACCTAATGGTTGGTACCGCTTAATCCTCTACCCCTATCTTGTCCTTCCCCTCTTCCTTCTCCCCACTGATAATCACTAGTTTGTTCTCTATATCTGTGTCTGCTTCTCTTTTATTATCTTCACTAGCTTCCTGTATTTTTAAAATTCTACATATAAGTGATATCACACAGTGTTTGTCTTTCTCTGTCTGACTTATTTCACTTAGCATAATGCCTTCCAAGTCCATGCATGTTGCTGCAAATGGCAAAATTTTGTTCTTTTTTATGGCTGAGTAGTATTCCATTGTATATATGTACCCCACCTTCTTTATCCATTCATCTGTTGATGGG
Organism: Eschrichtius robustus; assembly: GCF_028021215.1. Lineage (NCBI taxonomy): Eukaryota > Metazoa > Chordata > Mammalia > Artiodactyla > Eschrichtiidae > Eschrichtius > Eschrichtius robustus. The sequence continues at coordinate 44,413,703 of NC_090845.1, forward strand.
CATTTAGGTTGTTTCCATATCTTGGCTATTGTAGATAATGCTGCTATGAACACTGGGGTGCATGTTCCTTTCTAATTAGTGTTTTTGTTTTTTTCGGATATATACCCAGGAGTGGAATTAACCTCAGCATCTCTTCAGTGGAGTGTAAGCGCAGGGAGTACCAGAGATTGTCTGAGACCCGCCATAATCCCCCCCCCCAACACTTTCCAGTCTAGGGCACCTTCCACTCCAAAATTTATGGCTTACAATGCAAGAGGGGGTGTTCGAGGGTGAGGGTCCATATCCCAGAGATATTTCTTTAGCATCATGTACTGAGTGTCTACTGCATGCCAGCCCCCTGTGACTTGTTCTGGAAGCACACACCAGGAAAAAGAGCAGCTCTCTCCTCGAGGAACTGGAGGTCCAGTAGATCTGTCCTCCTGCTGAAGGAGTCTGAAGGAGTCAGCATCTTGTGCCGAAGGCAAACATGGCCGCATCTGAGGAGAACATGGGTGAGAAGTGCATGGGAAGAGGCAGGTCTTGTCTGGGGGAGGTGGGGGATTAAGGCCCCCAAGTCAGCACCCGCCCACTTGGAGAGCCCACTCCCAGAAGCCAAGTGTCTCTGTCAGGAGGAGGAATGTGCCCGTAAGTTGGTTGCTTCCTTCTCCTATGGTCCAGCAGATTGTACCAGGTTGATAGGGGAGGAAATCCTGCCTAACTGGAAGCTTCTGGCGCTGCTATGCCCAGAGTTCAGAGCCCAGTGTGGCTTGGAGAAGACCCAGGTCTGACACCTGCCCCCCTTCCAGGAGGGCTTCCATTGTAACTGGCTCTGGACCTTCCTGACCCCCTTGAGAGCGACCACGGCCCCCACAGCCCGAGGCCAAGCTGGTACTTGGGACCCCTCCCCAGCTCTCACTAGGGAAGCTGGTTCAGTGTAGCAACATGAGCTGCTGCATCCTGGGCCTCTCTCCTTGGTTCTTCCTTACTCCAATCAAAAAGAAAGGTCCCGGGCTTGCCTGGTGGCGCAGTTGTTAAGAATCCGCCTGCCAATGCAGGGGACACGGGTTCGAGCCCTGGTCCGGGAAGATCCAACATGCCGCGGAGCAACTAAGCCCATGCACCACAACTACTGAGCCTGTGCTCTAGAGCCCACGAGCCACAGCTACTGAGCCCACACACCACAACTACTGAAGCCCGCGCGCCTAGAGCCTGTGCTCCGCAGCAAGAGAAGCCACCACAATGAGAAGCCCGCACATTGCAATGAAGAATAGTCCCCACTCACCACAACTAGAGGAAGCCCGCGGGCAGCAACGAAGACCCAACGCAGCCAAAAATAAATAAATAAGTTCCTTAATTTAAATAAATAAATAAATAAAAAGAAAGGTCCCCCCTTCCTACTGTACAGCACAGGGAACTATAATCAATATCCTGTGATGAACCATAATGGAAAAGAATGTGGAAAAGAAAATATGTATATGTATAAACTGAGTCACTTTGCTCTACAGCAGAAATTAATACAGCGTTGTAAATCAGCTATACTTTAATAAAATGTTTTAAAAAAGAAAACAAAAGAAAGTACACCCCCCCCACACACACTCCACATATATTCCCTGACCCACTGGCCAACAGAGAGGGCTGAGTGTCACATTGGTCTAATTCTCATTCTAGGTGTTCTCTTCATGGCCTAGCCCAGGGCCAGACTAGGACGTGAACACTGATGAGGCAGTAAAGAGCAGGAGCTAGGGACTTCCCTGGTGGAGCAGTGGTTGAGAATCTGCCTACCAATGCAGGGGACACGGGTTCGAGCCCTGGTCGGGGAGGATCCCACATGCCGCGGAGCAACTAAGCCCGTACGCCACAACTACTGAGCCTGCGCGTCTGGAGCCTGTGCTCCGCAGCGGGAGAGGCCGCAACAGTGAGAGGCCCGCGCACGGCGTTGAAGAGTGGTCCCCGCTCGCCACAACTGGAGAAAGCCCTCGCACAGAAACGAAGACCCAACACAGCCAAAAATAAATAAATAAATAAATACTTAAAAAAAAAAAAAGAAAAATGCACTTTAAAAAAAAAAAAAGAGCAGGAGCTAATCACTTTCATCTGGAAAGATTTTCCTGTTTTTTCCATTTTTTCCCTTTAGCTCTATAACCATAGAAGAGGGATTACTAGGCCCAAGGGCATAACCCTCCTTAAGGTTTCTTATTCACCTGTCAAGCAAATGTTCCTTTCTTTCCAAGTGAGTTGTTTTCTACTTCCAACCTGCATTCTACTCCATCTTCAGTGCTGAGTATCATTATTTCTCATTAATCCTACTTCGATATTTGAAAATGATCTTTTCTGATTGTGTTCATTTTAATTTCTTTGCTCCCAAGTAAGGTGGACATTTTCCCATAGCTTTTAAAAAATTAATTAAGTTACTTATTTATTTTTGGCTGCACTGGGTCTTCGTTGCTGCGCGCGGGCTTTATCTAGTTGTGTTGCGCGGGCTTCTCATTGCGGTGGCTTCTCTTATTGCAGGGCACGGGCTCTAGGTGCACGGGCTTCAGTAGTTGTAGCTTGTGGGCTTTAGAGCGCAGGCTCAATAGTTGTGGCGCACGGGTTTAGTTGCTCCGCAGCATGTGGGATCTTCCTGGACCAGGGCTCAAACCCGAGTCCCCTGCATTGGCAGGCAGATTCTTAACCACTGCTCCAACCGGGAAGCCCTTCCCATAGCTTTAAGTCACCTTAATACTTGTTTGTTCAGGCCCTTTGCCACTTTATCTTTGGAGTATCTACTGGGTTTTTTTTTTTTTTAAGTTCTGTTCAATTCAGTTTTAATGAGTTTCTACTTGGTATCATGCAGGAATTGTGTGGGGCCCCAACAGTACGGAGATGAAGTTAACACATGCCTTACCCTTCAGATGACACTCTTCATGGGAAAGCAGGGCTCCTAACGAGATCATTTCAATACTATAGTAAGACAGGGGTTTGCATCAGGCACGGGGAAGGGGAGCATTTTCCCCTGAAAGGAAATACCAAGTACTGAAGGAATAAGAATGAACCAACAGAAGAAAACACGGAGGAATTCACAGGCGGAAAGAACCACAGAGATAAAGGCCCAGGGGCAGGAACCAATAGTAGGTGGTGAAGAGCCCGAAAAGCAGATGCTTAAGGCTGAGGTGGGAGAGCAAGAGGGCTTGAAAGATGGGGCAGTTGGGGCTAGGAGGGGTCAGAGTATGAATAGCCTTGAACTCCACTTGAAGAAGTTTGGACCACTTTTCGGAGATGAGGAAGAGCTAGTGAATGGCTTTTAGCGGGAGAATGACATGGGAATATTTGTCTTCAGATTTGATTCCTCCCGGCTGCAGTGTTTACAGTGAATAGGACAGAGATCCAAAATAGAAGGGTGTATGAGTTTGCTAGGGCTGCTGTAACAAAATAACACAAACTGGGTGGCTTATCAACAGAAATCTATTGTCTCAGAGGCCAGAAGTCTAAGATCAAAGTATCAGCAGGGTTGGTTCCTTCTGAGGGCTGTGAGGGAGAATCTGTTCCATGCCTCTTGCCCAGCTTCTGGTAGTTTGCTGGCAATCTTTGGCGTTCCTTAGTTTGTAGAAGCATGACCCTGATCTCTGGCTTTATCTTCACATGGTGTTCTCCCTGTGTACATGTCTCTGTGTTCAAATCTCCCCTTCTTATAAGGATACCTTTTTATAAGGACATGATATTGGATTAGAGCCCACCTTAATGACCTCATTTAAACTTGATTACCTCTGTAAAGACCCTACCTCCAAATAAGATCACATCCTGAGGTACTGGGGCTTAGGACTTCAACATACAAATTTTGCAAGGACACAATTTAGCCCATAACAAAAGGGGAGAATAGATTAGGAGCCTAGGACTTGAACTGTGGAAGGACAGATAAAATAGAGGGGCTAGGACAGAATTCATTTGTGGATGTAAAATCCACAAGTCTTGCTGTTTCATGAAATGTAGGGGAAGGAGAGTTCAACTTCCAGGTTTGGAGCACTTCCATTTCAGGGTTATTTGGGTATTAGTACTAGAGGAGGAGGATGGGGAAGGGGAGTAGAGAAGATTGGACTGTAAGGTGACAAGATCATGCTAGATACATTAAGCTTGAAAGATCTGTGGGACGTTCCCATCAGTCAAGCAGAAGAGAGATCAGAGCTGGATACATACATTTGGTAGTGAGAAGCATGTAGGTGGAAGTTTAAAGTAATGAGCAAGGAAGTGATTGCCCAAGGAAAGCAGAGGAAAGATAGAGGGTCAAGAATAGAAGGCTAGGGAACACCATGTATAAGGCTATAAGGACGGTGCTTAGTATGAGAAGTTCATTAAAAAATTCCAAGGGGGGGTTGGGGAGAGATAAATTAGGAGTTTGGGATTAACATATACAAACTACCATATATTAAATAGGTAAACAATAAGGACCTACTGTATAGCACAGGCAAGTATACTCAATATCTTGTAATAACCTACAATGGAAAAGAATCTGAAAAAGTATATATACATGTATATATATATATACATATATATAACTGAATCACTTTGCTGTACACTTGAAACTAACACAACATTGTAAATTAACTATACTTCAATTTAAAAATTTTTTAAAAAGAAACATTACCAGCAAAGATAATAATAATAATAATAATTCCAAGGAAGAGCTACCTTCCATGGGAATGTTAGATCCATGAGAAAAGGGACTCTGTCTGATTTGCTCACTGCTATCTACTCAACTACCTAGAACAATGTCTGGTACAGAGTAGCTGTCCAATAATTATTTGATGAATAAAACGTTGAATGAGCAACTCAGAGAGGTGTAAGAAAAATCAAGAGTTCAGTGTCCCAGGAGCCCTGGGAGTGATTCTATCATCCCTACCATGCCTCACTTCAAAAATATCATTCTTGGGCTTCCCTGATGGCGCAGCGGTTGGGAGTCTGCCTGCCAATGCAGGGGACACGGGTTCGAGCCCTGGTCTGGGAGGATCCCGCGTGCCGCAGAGCGGCTGGGCCCGTGAGCCACAACTACTGAGCCTGCGCGTCTGGAGCCTGTGCTCCGCAACAGGAGAGGCCACGATAGTGAGAGGCCTGCGCACCGCGATGAAGAGTGGCCCCCACTTGCCGCAACTGGAGGAAGCCCTCGCACAGAAACGAAGACCCAGCACAGCCATAAATAAATAAATGAAAATAAATAAATAATTTTAAAAAAAAATCATTCTTATACGTTATTGACTCCAGTGACTTTCAAAAATGAGCTGTTTGTAAAAGGTTTCTAAACTTGATTTGTAACATCATAAAAAACTTCTACAAAAAAATATTTGTGCATGGTGTTAAAATAGATGTTGTAAATAAACTAGATATTGTCTTTCAAATGCTAAGTCTTACATGTTAACCCACAAGAATGATCAGAGTAATAAAACTATTATATACCGTTTGGAACACAGATGTTTACAGCAACTTTATTTGTAACAATCCAAACGTCTCGGTGAATGAATAAACAAACTGTGCCAGACAACAGAACACTAATCAGCAGTACAAAGGAATTCATACTGATACACACAATGACATCGGTGAATCTCAAAATAATAGAGTTGCATGAAAGAAGTTATGCAAAAAAGAGTACATATCGTATGATTCCATTTATATAAAATTCTAGAAAACGCAAGCTAATCTATGGTGACAGAAAGCAGGTCAGTGGTTGCCTGGGGGATTGTGGGAACAGAGAGGAGCAGAAAGTAGTGATTAAAAAGGGGGCAAGAGGAAAATTTGGGGGCAAAGGATATGTTTACACTCTTGACTGTGGTGATGGTTTCACAGATGTATACAACAAACTTAGCAAATAGTACACTCTAATATGTGCAATTTATTGTATGTCAAGTATATCTCAATAAAGATGTTTTAAAGAAAACCCCAAATAATCCGGTTTTAAAATGGACAAAGGACTTTAATAGATATTTCTCCAAAGAAGACACACAAATGGCCACCATATATATATATATATATATATATATATATATATATATATATATATATATAGTACCTAAAAATGTGCTCAACATCACTAATCATCAGGGAAATGCAAATCAAAACCACACTGAGGGCTTCCCTGGTGGCGCAGTGGTTGAGAATCTGCCTGCTAATGCAGGGGACACGGGTTCGAGCCCTGGTCTGGGAAGATCCCACATGCCACGGAGCAACTGGGCCCGTGAGCCACAACTACTGAGCCTGCGCGTCTGGAGCCTGTGCCCCGCAACGGGAGGGGCCGCGATAGTGAAAGGCCCACGCACCGCGATGAAGAGCGGCCCCCGCACCATGATGAAGAGTGGCCCCCACTTGCCGCAACTAGAGAAAGCCCTCACACGATAACTAAGAGACCCAACACAGTCATAAATAAATAAATTAAATAAATAAATAAAGTATTAAAAAAATAAATAAGTAAATAAACTAGGCCTTGACTTTAAAAAAAAAAAAAAACCACACTGAGATATCACCTCACACCTGTCAGGATGACTATTATCAAACAAAACAAAAGAAAACAAGTACTAGCAAGGATGTGGAGAAATTGAAACCCTTGTACACTGTTGATGGGAATGTAGAATGGTGCATCCACTAGGGAAAACAGTATGGAGGTTTCTCAAAATACTAAAAATAGCAACTACCATATTATCCAGCAATCCCACTTCTGGGTATATATCCAAAAGAATGGAAATCAGGATCTCAAAGAGATATCTGCACTCTCATATTCACAATACTGAAGACATGGAAACAACCCAAACACTCATGACAGATGAATGGATAAAGAGAATGTGGTATATGCATATAGTGGAATATTATTCAGCCTTAAAAAGAAGGAAATCCTGCCATTTGCAAGAACATGGATGAACCTAGAGGAATTTATGCTAAGTGAAATAAGCCAGTTGCAGAAGGATAAACACGGCATGGCTCCACTTATATGAGGTATGTAAAGTAGTCAAACTCATAGAAGCAGAGAATAGAATGGTGGTTGCTGGGGGCTGACAGGAGGGGAAAATGGGGAATTGTTGCTCAATGGATATAAAGTTTCAGTTATGGAAGATGAATAAATTCTAGAGATCTGTACAACACAGTACCAATATATAGTTAAGCATATACACTGTATGTAATTAACAATAAGGCACTGTACACATTAAAATATACTGAGTCTAGATCTCATGTTAAATGTTCCTATCACCAAAAGAAAAAAAAAAACCCCACAAAAGAACACAAGGAAACTTTTAGAGGTGATAGATACGTTTAGTACCTTGCTTGTGGTGATGGCAGCACTGGTGTATGCATATATCCAAACTCATCAAGATGTGTACCTTAAATATGTGCATTTTGTATATCAATTATCCTTTAATAAAGCTTAAAGAAAATGCGGGTAATTACATGAGACTTCATGAGGTCTTAAAGGACCGGACTTGTATCCGCTGCCTACATGGTGCCCGGCATTTAGTAAGCCCTCAATACTCTCCCGTTTATTAACTAGAGGTTAAGGACTAACTCAATGTCCCCGCAGCTCCCTGAGGTCCCACAAACCCCGCCCCTGTTGCCGAGGGAACAAGTGCAGAGAAGGCGCCTCCTGGGCTGCGCAGCCAGGCGCGTCCCAGCCTGTCTCTGCGGCTCAAGCAGCACCAATGAGAGGCGCCCACAGTCTCGAAAGGGCAGGGAATCGGGAAGGGCAGGAGACGACCTGGAAAGGACTAAAGAGCCGGCGGAGAAGCCGGAGACCGAGAGGCTGAGAGAGAAAGATGGCAGAGGAGCCGAGAGAGGGGAAGATCCTGGAGAGGGCGACAGGGCGCCCACGGCGGGAGCAGGTTCCGGGCCAGCGTTCATTGGCTGCTCCCAGTCAGATCCCTCTGGGCCCAACAGCCGGCAGTGGCTTGACAGGTTGCAAACTCCTGACCCGGCGCAACGCACCAATCCCTCGAGCAGTCTCCTTGCATATGTAACCTGTCCCCGCCCTCCGCCCTCCGCCACCCCCCAGCAAACTAAGGCGTTCATTGGTTCAGCCTTTAGATCTTTCCCGAACTCTCCAGCTTTGTCTGTAGTTGGCAAAGTGCAAAGCTCACCCCCCTAAAGCCAAGTTCATACCTTCTTAGCGACCAAAGCCAGGGTGACTGAGCGCCTGGTGGGGACCTCAGGTGCTGCAAGAGGAGCATTTACTGTGATCAGAGGCACATCTTACCTTGTCCTTCACACATCTTCGTTCGGGAAAAGCTGAGTGTTGGAGTCCCGGAGGGATGAGGAAAGTGTCTGCTAGCCCCCATCGTTAATGGTTTCTGAGTACTACCACTCTCCGCTAAAGGATACAGGGCTCTTCAAAGAAATGGCTTATTCTATGGCTGGAGCAGGGAAAGTACAAGATGTGCTTCGACCATCTTGCGCCAGAAAGTAGTGAATTGCTCAGAGAATAACGGGGACATATCAGAATGATACAGGAGGCAGCTTGAAGGGGCTCTCACTGGGCCAAGTTTGGACAGTTCGAGCCCCGAAATAAATAACGACTTCCAGTTCCGGTCAAGAGGGAGTAGGCCATCCCTCGCAAACCCTCCCTCTTACAACTAAAACCCCCTGTACACGACACAACAAATAAGCACAGGAAGACTCTGGAAGGTGGAAAGAAGGCAGATAGACGGTCTAGGGACCTCAGGACTTGAGGAATAACACAGCAGTGAATTTCCTCAGCTTCCTTATTGCCGCTTATAAATCCTGGACAAGGGGCTCCAGAAGCCTCCAATCTGGAACTGCCAACGGGCACAGACAAAAAAAAAAAAAAAAAAAAAAGCTACAAAGAAAGTCTGTTTCGCCAAAGGTCGGGGCAAAGGGTGGCTTAACAACAGAAAAACCTTTTAGATAATACCAGCCCTACACCAGCCAAACACCAATGGAAAAATCAACATCCCCCTCAACGCTACCATGTTTCATCAGGAGAGCAGGGAGCTGGTATTCCACCCCACCCCTCAGTGCTGAGCCTCTGCCTCACCCAGCATCCACAGACTAAACAAGGCAGTACCCGTTAGTCTAATCAGGATTTCCCATTCCCCTCACCTCTGATGTCAGCAGGGCCCAGAAGGCAAGTGAGCTTACACCCACACACAGAGGTAAGGAGATGGTGTCAGTCTGTGTCCCACCCACCTACATGGAGGCCTGTAGGTATTTTGAGGCTCTTTTGTTTGAAATGTGCACATTGAGGATTGTCATGTCTTACTGGTAGATTGATCCTTTTATCATTATGCAATGTCCCTCTTTGTTTCTAGTAAGGTTGTTTTTTGTTTTTGTTTTTGTTTTTGTTTTTTTACTCTGAAGTCTACTTCATCTGATATTAATAGAGCCACTGCTGCCTTTTTAAAGATTAATATTCAATCTACTTATGCCATTGTATTTGAAGTGAGTTTCTTGTAGATAATATCTGATGTGGTCCTCAATTTATGTAGAGGGGATATTTAAGACAATTATATTTTTAAAGTGGGGAGGGTAAAGGAAATAACGTTTCTGCACTTCGGTCAGAGTGGTAAACATTGATACCAATAGATAAGTTACATATCTACTGGTTACCTAGAGCAACCACTAAGAAATCTATACAAAGAGATATACTCAAAGAAATCTATACAAAGCAGTACACTCAAAACACTATAAATAAATGAAGATGGAATCCAAAACATGCTCAGGTAACCCACAGGAAGGTAAGAAAAGAGAATGAGAAACAGAGGAAACAAGCAGGAAATAAATATTAAAATGGCAAACAAACTCTAACATATGAATAGTTACCTCAAATATAAATGGTCTAAATTCATCAATTAAAAGAGATTGGCAGAGTGGATTAAAAAACATGATCCAATAATATGCTAGAATAAAGAACTCTTAAAACTCAGCATTAAAGAAACAAACAATTTCTTTAGAAAATGGGCAAAGGGCATAAAGAGACATTTTGCTGAACAGGATACACAATGGCAAATAACCACATGAGAAGATATTCAACATTATTAACCATTAAGGAAATGAAAATTAAAACCACAATGAGCTATCACTACACACTCAGAATGGCTAAAATACAAAATCATAATGCCAAATGCTGGCGAGTATGCAGAGAAACTGCATTACTCATACATTGCAAGTGGGAATGTAAAATGGTACAAGCACTCTGAAAAAGTTTGGCAGTTTCATATAAACTAAACATGCAATTGCCAAATGACCCAACAGTTGTACTCTTGGGCATTTATCCCAGACAAATGAAAACTTCTGTTCATACAAAAACCTGTACATGAATGTTCATAGCAGCCTTATTAGTTATAGTGAAAACCTGGAAACAATCCAGATGTCCTTCAACAGGTAAATGGGAAAACAAACTGTGGTATATCCATACTCTAGAATACTATTCAGCAATAAAAAGGGGGCTTCCCTGGTGGCGCAGTGGTTGAGAATCTGCCTGCCAATGCAGGGGACACGGGTTCGAGCCCTGGTCTGGGAAGATCCCACATGCCGCGGAGCAACTAGGCCCGTGAGCCACAACTACTGAGCCTGCGCATCTGGAGCCTGTGCTCCGCAACAAGAGAGGCCGCGATAGTGAGAGGCCCGCGCACCGCGATGAAGAGTGGCTCCCGCTTGCCACAACTAGAGAAAGCCCTCGCACAGAAACGAAGACCCAACACAGCCAAAAATAAAATAAAAAAAAAAAAAGGAACAAAATGTTGATACACACAACAACTTGAATGAATCTCCAGGGAATTGTGCTGAGTGAAAAAAGCCAAATCCAAAAGTCATATAGTATATGATTCTATTTATGTAGCAGTCTTGAAATGACAAAATGATAGAGATAGAGAACAAATTAATGTCAGGGGTTAGGGTCATGGAGGAAGGGATGGACGGTGAAAGGGTAGTGGGTGTGGTTGTAAGAGGGTAGCAGGAGAGATCCTGTGGATTGTATCAATGTTCATTCCCTGGTTATGATATTGTACTGTCATTTTGGAAGGTGTTACCATTAGGTGAAACTGGATAAAGGGTATATAGGTTCTCTGTGTATTATTTCTTACAATTGCATGTGATTCTACAATGATCTCGAAGTAAAAAAGTTTCATTTTTAAAAATGCACAGCTCACACATGATAGCTGTGTATCTCTGGTTTAGATTATGGCTACAAAGTAGTAATGATCTAATGTAATGACAGAGGGCAGTGAGAATAAGGCAAAGAAGGAGGAAATTTTCCAGAGGCAGAAGAGAAGAACAAGCAAGCACTTGGTGGCGAGAGCCACACTACCTGGGCTAGAATCTTGACTCTGCCACATACTAGATCTACAGCCCTGGCTAAGTTACTCACTTCCTCTGTGCCTCAGTTTCCTCACTGTAAAATGTGGATGAATTAATATGCACAAATCACTTAGAACAGCAACTGACACATAGTTAGCACCCAAAGGTTTATTATTTCTATTCTAGGAAGGATATGCTCAACTTCTGACATTGCTAAAGAAATACTAGGTTGACATCTTAAAATATAATTCCATAAAATCATATCACATGAATATTTAACTCATGAGAATTTCACTATTTATGCTCTGGGGATAACTAACATCTATGTAATCATTTGAATGACTTCAGATTTGCTGGGTTCTTTTTTTTATTACTTCATTCTCCTCCATCTTTATCCTAATTTGTATAATAAAAATAATATAAATTTTTAAAATAAAAATAAATAACAGTAAGATTATAACCCATAGAATAAAATAGGGAATTATGAGTCCATACTGATATAAATGAATACATTGAAAATTTGATGAGGAACAGGATATTTACATGATCTCAAAGTGCCTCTCCATAAATTGCGTGTTAATTACAAGGGGGGGAAGAGAGTAACTTTACAGCAGAGAAGGCTGGCAGACCCACCTTAATCAAGTGATCATAGTGAATATCATTGTTTACAGGGCAAATTTACATTATGTGCCATCTGATTGGATGCACTCAGGACACAGCATCACTTCTGTGCTATCCCTGACAGATTCATTACCTGAGTCTAATCATGAGAAAACATCAGACAAATCCAAATTGAGGGACGTTCTACAAAATAACTGCCCTTCAAAAGGTTATGAAAGATAAAGAAAGACTGAGGAACTATTCCCGATCGCAGAATACTAAAGAGATATGAAAACTAAAGGCTAAACATAATCCCCAATGGGATTCTTTTGCTATAATGAACACTGTTGGGACAATAGGTGAAACCTGAATGGGGTCTGAGGATTAGATGGTAGGGATGTTAATTTCTTGATTTTGTTGGTTGTCCTATGGTTATCTAGGAGATGGTCCTTGTTTGTAGAAAACACTGAAGTATTCGGGGATGATGGGGTATCAGGTTGGCAACATACTTTCAAGCAGTTCAGAAAAAAAATTACTTTTATTGTACTTGGAACTTTTCTGTATGCTTGAGATAGTTTCACCTAAAAACTATTAAAACAGAGCAAAATAAAATTATTCATCTAAACACATATGAAATAAAAGCCATATTTTTATGGCAAGACAAGATAAATTTAAACAAAAAAATCTTCTCTGCCCTTTGGCCTCCTCACTTCCCCCACTGTGCATTGTGTATCTGCATTATGCATTGACCAGACCTGCCCCATCGGCAGGAATACCTGCTCAACCATAAAGAGCAATATTCTCCCAGCACCAACAAGACAACTCCTTAAAAGATAACATTCCTTCTTGATCTTGTAAGGGATACATGACCCACCACGATGCTGCTTAGATCTGGATTATGTAAACTGTCAGTAATACGTCATTTGATGTACAACCCTCTGTCTCAAAAAACTTATATAACTGTGCCTTGACTTCTAACTGGCGGAACAGTTCTCAGGGCTTTCTGAGATGCTCTTCCTGGGTTATAACCTCAAATTTGGCTCGAATAAAATTTTCCATTTCTTTCTTAGATCGACTGATTAATTTCTCATCGACACACACCATCAGAAAGTGAAAAGAAAAGACACAGACCAGGAAAGATATTTTCTATGCATATAATGGACAAAGGATTAGTATCCAGAATATAAAATATCATTAAGAAAAAAGATGGACAACTACATAGAAAAAAGAGTAAGAAATTTAAGCAGGCAATTGAGAAAAGAGGCAAATAATCATATAAAAGATGCTCAGCCTCATGAATAAAACCTCATAAAGAACCAGAGGTGGTATCATTGTGCTATTAATCCAATACTGGAGATTTTCCAATACTGTGAAACCTATTTAATGAGAAAAGGATAGTTTTCCTTATCGTACATATAAAAATGATTTGTAACTAGTATATTCAATATCATATGAGTAAATGTAGCTAAAGTGTCTGAGAATACAATCCACAGTTTAATCTTCATAGTGATTCAAACCTGTTCAGCAATATTTTAAAATTTATTTATTTATTTATTTAACAGCTTTATTGAGATATAATTGTGCAGACAAAAAATGTTACCTGGCATCCCAGGAAACAACAAATGTTGCCTGCCATCTAGCCATCAGCCACTGCATCCACCACCACCGGGGCGCCTTGAGGGGATTTCAGGATGGAGAAAAACAGGACAGTGGCCCTAGATAGTTAAGATGCATATCTAAGGAATAATTTTAATGAATCTAGATTCTTGCATCTTCCCATACATAGAAAAGCACTAAAATAGTTAACTTGAGATGTCTGTTTTTCTGGTTAATCGTAATCTTTTGATGTTCGATTACATGTTTTTTTCCCCCTAACAAAAAGCTCCTATATATCCTGGCTCCTCCCTTACCTCTTTGGGGCAGTTCCTCTGAGCTATCTGAGAGGCTGCGTCCCAGGCTATAGTCCTCAGTAAGGTCCCTGAATAACACATAACTCACAACTTTCAGGTTGTGCTTTTTTCTTCAGTCAACAACTGGCACATAACATAGTGTTAGGTACCACCTCCATCCTGTCGCATAGTTACCATTTCTGTTTTGTGGTGAGAACATTTAAGATCAACTTTCTAGGCAACATTCAAGTATATGAAACAGTATCATTAGCTATATTCATCATGCTGTATATTAGAACCCCCAGAACTTGTTCATCTTAAAGCTTGAAGTTTGTGCCCTTTGACCACTACTTCTCCATTTTTCTACCCCCAGCTCTGGATAACCACCACTCTACTCTCTGTTTCTGCGTTTGGCTTTTTTACATTCTACATATAAGTGATATCATTCAGTATTTGTCTTTCTCTGTCTGGCTTATTTCATTTAACATAATGCCCTCAAGGTCCATCCAAGTCATCACAAAAAGTCCTTCTTACTCATGGCTGAATAATATTCCATTGTGTGTGTGCGTGTGTGCGTGTGTGCGTGTGTGTGTGTGTGTGTGTATCTTCTTTAACCATTCATCTGTTGACAGACACTTAGGCTATTTCCATATCCTGGCTATTGTGAATAATGCTGCATTGAACATGAGAGTTCAGTTATCTCTACAGGATCCTGATTTCCATTCCTTTGGATATATACCCAGAAGTGGGATTGCTGGATCATATGATAGTTTTATTTTTAATTTTTGAGGAAACTCCACACTGTTTTCCATAGTGGCTATACCAATTTGCATTACCACCAATGGTGCACTGGGGTTCCCTTTTCTCCACACCCTCACCAACACTTGTTATCTCTTGCCTTTTTGATGATAGCCATTCTAACAGGTGTGAGGTGATATCTCATTGTGGTTTTGGTTTGCATTTCCCTCATGATTAGTGACGTTGAGCATCTTTTCATGTACCTGTTGGCCATTTGTATGTCTTTGGAAAACTGTCTATTCATTTCCTCTGCCCATTTGGAAGTTTTGCTATTAAGTTGTTTGAGTTTTTAATATATTTTGGATATTAACCCCTTATCATATAAATGATTTGCAAATATCATCTCCCATTCCATAGGTTGCTTTTTCATTCTGTTGATGGTTTCCTCTCTGTGATATAGTCCCACTTATTTATTTTTACCTTTGTTGCTTGTGCTGACATATCCAGGAAATTGCTGCCCAGAACAATGTCAAGGAGCTTTTCCCCCATGTTTTCTTCTAGGAGTTCTATGGTTTCAGGTCTTAAATTAAGTCTTTAGTCCATTTTGAGTCCATTTTTTGTGAGTGGTGTATGTTCAGCAATATTGTTTTACCCAACAAATGGATAAAAGAAACACATATTTCAGTTAGCTGTCTTACATTCTGTTGGCTCAAAGCCAGAGACAAAATTTACTTGTACTATTAATCATTTTAAACAACTCTTCTCTTATAAACTTAAGATGAAGGCAATGAAAACCTTTTCCTTCCCTACCAACTTGGAGATTTTGATGTCAAAATAGCATGTATCATGATTTCCAGGTGCTGTGGCTTTTCCCTATTCAAGTAATGTCCTGACAGGGTTCTACTTTTGGTAGTGATTATTTTAATTTCCTGTTCTATGGCATTTTCTTTCTCCATATCTCACTACTTATAAAACTGCAGATTTTTAAATAAAAAATACATGAAATATTTCCAATACTTCTAGGGTATCTAGTAGTTATTTGGGGAAAAAAATGAAAACTTGAGATCTGTCTTCTCCTTGTACCAAAAAAGAAATTCCATCTGGTTTGAAGCTTTAAATGTTAAAGACAAAAAAAAAAAAGAAAACTAAAGGAAAGAAAAAGTCTTTGAAAGTGTTAATTTAAAACAAGGCTGAGGCTTCCCTGGTGGCGCAGTGGTTGAGAGTCTGCCTGCCAATGCAGGGAACACGGGTTCGAGTCCTGGTCTGGGAGGATCCCACATGCCGCGGAGCAACTAAGCCCGTGAGCCACAGCTACTGAGTCTGCGCGTCTGGAGCCCGTGCTCCCCAATAACAGAGGCCGCAACAGTGAGAGGCCCGCGCACCACGATGAGGAGTGGCCCCCGCTCGCCGCAACTGGAGAAAACCCTGGCACGGGAACGAGGACCCAACACAGCCAAAGATAGATAAATTAATTAATTTAAAAAAAAACAAAAAAAAAACCAAGGCTGAATATTTTTATAATTGACAAATCAGATGTCATGAAAGAAAAAATATTGATAAATTAAGCCTCCTAAAAATATAATTGTTTGTGTGTGCTTCTGGACATCTTGCTATTCTTATATCAACGTCATTTTTTTTAACAAAAAATGAGATCAGTGAATGCTTATTGCTCTGCAACTTATTTTTATTCACTAGGCAATAAAATAAAGGCATCTTTCCAAATCAGTGCCTTTGTTTTAATGAATGTGTAAGTATCTCATTATATGGAAATCTATAATGTATTCTCTTTTGTATTCTTCTCTTTTGTTAATATCTTAACTAACTAGGTTATAGGAAGAACAAAGGGTAAGCCTATACCAACACTTATAACGCCTAGAGATTCTTATCAAAGGGTTTCAAAGCACTAATCCAATGCTTTCATGACATCCTCTGCTCCAGCAAGTGGCTGGAGATAAGTGATTCTGAAAAGAAAACTGCTGAGTCACGGAGCATAATTTTTTTACACCACCCACAGGTGGATACGAAGTTTAATATTTTTAAAAAGTAATTAAGATTCTGAAGACTATAAAGTTATAGATGTTGAAAATTACATAGTTTTGCTTTTCAGAGTGATGATAAAATGCACCATGCTAGTAGTTAACTTTTAAACGGGGAGGGAGAAGGGTAAGCTGGGACGAAGTGAGAGAGTGGCATGGACGTATATACACTACCAAATGTAAAATAGATAGCTAGTGGGAAGCAGCCTCATAGCACAGAGAGATCAGCTCGGTGCTTTGTGACCACCTAGAGGGGTGGGATAGGGAGGGTGGGAGGGAGACGCAAGAGGGAGGACGTATTGGGATATATGTATATGATTCACTTTGTTGTAAAGCAGAAACTAACACACCATTGTAAAGCAATTATACTCCAATAAAGATGTTAAAAAATAAATAAACTTAACAGCAATACATCTCAGGTGTTGCTAACAAAAAGGAGAGGAAAAATGAGATTTCTAATTTCATGATCTAGATATTGTATCTTCCAAGCAGTTTCCAAATTGTATACAAAATCAAATGTATACTTAGTTGTTTTCTTTGGTTCTCAGAAAAAGTTTTCCCTACCTTCTCCTTGGCTTTTTTCCTTCCAGAAAGTTCCCTGGATGGAATTTTGCACATAGCCCAGCAGAGGGCTCTGTGTTCTGAGCCACAATCAGGCATACATAGAAGACACTGCAGACACCAGTTAGGGAATCAGGAATGAGGGCTCCTACCTCCCACACACCACCCTCGGGACTATCAGCTTCCAGTTACAGCTGTTCAGGGAACAACAGATGGTGTCTGCACTTCCTTATTTAACCAAGGAGGCAGAAGAAATAGTTTCTAAGAATAACTAGCGGCTTGGAAAAGTATCCCTATTATGTGAATTGCCATGCAAGTGTTTTATATTGCAGCTTTTATTCCCCTAAGATTCCTATTTTAATTTAAAAATGTATTTGAAAGATATACAGACATATAACATAAATGCTCAGGAAAAATACATTAAAAAGAAATACGTCACTGTGGTAAACAATGGTTATTAACGAAGAGATTATGGCTGATTTTGCTACCTTCTTTTTTTTCCCGGATTTTACAGTTTGTGCAGTTCTTTTGTTTTGAATGCTCCATTCTCAAAAAGGGAAAATATAGAAGAATGAAAAAGCAAGAGACAGGAAGTAAATGCTTATCAAAAAGATTCAAAACATTTGGAGCAACTTTGGGAATTCCCTGGTGGGCCAGTGGTTAGGACTCAGCACTTTCACTGCAGGGGTCTAGGTTCAGTCCCTGGTTGGGGAACTAAGATCCCACCATGCAGCCAAAAAAACAAAACAAAAAACCCCACAAAACAAAACAAAACCATTTGGAGCAACTTTAAGCAATCTTTATTGAAAGAGTTTTTAGAACAGTATAAAATGGTGTACATGAAAATGATTCATTTAGCCTTTCTCTAATTGGTCATTTTTATCCTTTCAGCAAAAAAAAGTGGAAGAATCCACTTATTTGAAGAAGGAATGGATCTCTTTTCCAGAAACAAAGTTTAAAAACTGCTGTTGTTTTTATCTCGATTTCAAGGAGGGGGGAAAACCCTGTCTGATGACTTTCTGTCATTAAAGTATATTTTGAATTAAAGGATCATTTACTCCTTTATTCCACGAATATTTAGATTCCTTTTATGTGCCAAGCACTTTTCACACCCTGAACAGCTCCCCCATCAAACCCACAAAAAATGTTTGCCTCACTAATCTAGATCACAAGCCCTTGTTATCAGGAAACTAGAACTATCTTATCCCCTCTAGGTAGGTCCCCTATCTCCCCAACTCCAACTGTGACTTAGCTAGGCCTCCTTCATTCTTAAGTTCTCCAACTATTCTTTTTTTTTTAATTGAAGTATAGTTGATTTGCAATATTTTATTAGTTTCAGGTGTACAACATAGTGATTCAATATTTTTATAGATTATACTCCATTTAAAGTTATTGTAAAATAATGGCTATATTTCCCTGTGCTGTACAATATATATCTGTTGCTTATTTATTTTATACATAGTAGTTTGTACCTCTTAATCCCCTACCCCTATCTTGTACCTCCCCCCTTCCCTCTCCCCACTGGTAACCACTAGTTTGTTCTCTATATCTGTGAGTTTGTTTCTCTTTTGCTGTATTCATTTGTTTTATTTTTTAGATTTCACTCTCTATTCTTCAGGGAGATCTTCTCCCCCCCCACTGCAACTGGCTTCTGCCCTCTGGACATTGGCTTCCTCAGTATTCTTGGATGCGTGCCCTTATCAAACTCCTTGCAGATACCACCAGGTCATTTGCTGAACTGCGGGCACCAGGAAGGAAGGACCAGGAAACCCTTGAGGCAAACCTGCTGACATGGAAGTCCCATGTGTGTGTAAGTGAACTGTACTTATAGAATAAGTAGGTTTGTAAGCATTCTCTAGTTCCGATATGGGGTCTTTCTTCTCTTTCCCACCATATTTTATTTTACTTTTTAAAAATCGAAGTATAGTTTATTTACAACATGTACATCAGGTGTACAGCAAAATGATTCAGTTATATACATATATATAGATATAGACATAGATATTTCAGATTATTTTCCATTACAGGTTATTACAAGGTATTGAATATAGTTCCCTGTGCTATACAGTAAATCCTTCTTGCTTATCTACTTTATGTATTGTAGTTTACATCCATTAATCCATACCTCCTAATTTATCCCTCCTCCTCCCCCTTTCCCTTTTTGTAACCATAAGTTTGCTTTCTATTTTACATTTTTAAATGTTTATTTTGAAATTATTTCAAACTTAACAGAAAACTTGCAAGAATAGTACAAAGAACTCTGTATACCCTTCATCCAGATACCTCACTTGTTAACATTTTGTCCCATTTGCTTTATCCTTCTCTCTTTCCACCCCCTCCATTTGTATATGTAATATTTTGGCATGATTTCCATTTACCCTTAAATACTGTGGGACTGTAAAGAAAATATTTCCATGTTTCTGCATAGTTAGGGTTTTCTGAGAAAAGAAATTTGGGCTAAAAGACAAGACTTGGAAGCTAAAGGGTGAATAGATAGTAGGAAATCATAGGGAGAAATTTGGCATCCCAAAGGTATGTGTTTACATTTCAAAGTGAGATGAAACCCAGAGCCAGTTGTTTACATTCCAGAGGATTCTGAAAGACTGGGACTATGGTGCAATGGGTTCTCCCTGTCTCTCTCAGAAAGGAAGTGGCTGCGCAGCTGTCCTATTCCTATGTAAGCTCCAACATTCCTAATTTTGGTGCGCCTCCCTTAGAGTCCAACTCCTATGTTGCAGGTCTGTCCATCTGGCTCTGAATGCATTGCCCCAGAAGGGGGAAGGATTGGGGCAAAGGGAAACTGATGTAGTTATTCCTGTAAGTAATAATAACCTGCCTGAAATCTTATATTTACTTTCAATATAATATGAATAAATACAGATATTAAAATTTTATCAAATACTTCAGAGTGTATATCCTACTAACAAGGGCATTTTCTTACAAAATCACAATTCTATTATTAAATTCAGGAAATTTAACATTGATACAAATATTATCTAATCTTCAGTCCTTATTCAAACTTTGCCAATTTTCCTAGTAATGCCTTTAAAGCAATTTTTTCCTGGTCCAGGATACAATCCAGAATCACATATTGCATTAATTGTCAAATTCTTTTTAGTTACATTTAATCTGGAACAATATATTTGTTGCAATATTAGCTTTGATCACGTGGGTAAGGTGATGATTGCCAGGTTTCTCTATTATAAAGTTACTGTTTCTCTCTTCTTAATTAATAAGCATCTTGTAGGGAGACACTTTGATGATGAATAGGATATTTTGTAGACTCAAACTCCTCCCCTCCCATTTAGTATTCATTGATTACTCTTGCCTAAATCAAGAATGGTTGAAAATGATGATTTTCTAACTCTGTCATTATTTTTCTACATTTAACAATTGCTTTCTAATGTAAGGCACCTGGTATAGATTGAATGTTTGCATACCCCTAAATTCATATGTTGAAAACCTAACACCCAATGTGATTGTATTGGAAGTGGAGCCTTTAGGAGGTGATTAGGTCATGAGGGTGGAGCCCTCATGAATGGAATAAACGAGACCCCGGAGAGCTCCTTCTTCACTTCCACCGAGTGAAGACACAGAGAGAAGTTGGCAGTCTGTAACTCAGAAGAAGGCCTTCACCAGAACCCAACCATGCTGGCACCCATGCTTGGACTTCCAGTCTCCAGAATGGCGAGAGATAAATTTCTGTAATTTGTAAGCCACCCAGTCTGTGGTATTTTGCTTTAGCAGCCCAAACAGACTAAGATAACATACACACACACACACACACACAAATATATATATATATATATATATATATATATATATATATATATATATATATATATATATATATATATATATATATATATATAAAATATATGTTATATAATATATATATATATAGTATGGATTCATGGATTCTTATTTTATTTAAATGGTTATAATCTATTATGATGAGCATCTATTTTGATGCTCATATGATCCCATATTTGCTCAAATGATCCCATATTTGGCCCGTGGGAGCCCCTGCAAGCTGGCTTGTGTGTCCTTTTGACATGTCTTCATCATTGTTTGAGTACATCCTTACTTAATTGCACAACAAGATGTTTCAACTTCATTTGTTTCCCCTTCCCCGGGTTCCTTTTAATGGGGAATGAAATTTAGAAATCAAGATTTGTATGCACATTAAAGCTTTTTATTTATAATTTATCAGTTATACTTTACATTTTCCTTTTAAAAGTTAATAGTGAGTGTTTTTGAAGCAAATGATTTTAAATGTAAAAAAAGTTTTCTTTTTCTATTTCATTTAATTTATATTGTGATGGAATATACATAAAATTTTGTACACTTATTTCAATTGCATTTTATTTTTAATCCTTTAGTTCATTACTATCAATACAACCAAAATTTCACAAAATCTTGATTTTAGTATTTTTGCTAAAATGAAGGAAAATAAATTATATGGAAGGTACATGTAATAATTTAAACATTTTATGTGAATTCATATTTTAGTATTCATCCAAATATCAGCTATCCATCAACAGAATACATATGGGCAATGATAATTACATTTAGTCACCTATAATATTTTGCTGAATTTCAGTCATAATAAAACTACAGCTGTTCCAATCTGTAAGAACTGGAAGACATCTCTCTCATACTCACAACAAGAAAAAAGTTGGTCAAACTGAAAATCAATGACTTTTCTTAGATCCATCAGAGAACTGAAGTCACAGGACAAACTTCCACCCCCCAAACTGGAGAGACCCATGAATACAGAGAATTCAAGTCAGTTTACCTGAAGCAGAAGCCACTGGAGCAAATAAATAATTTGTGTTTGGCCAGGGGAGGGCAAAAAGTAACCATTCAGAAATAATTCCAGAATGTTCTCCCATGAATGTTCTCCCATAATGTTAATCCCATAGCAAAGAACTACCCCACAAAGGTCTTTGCCAGAGCCTTATCCAACTTGGAGGAAGGGAAATTACCCAACTTCAGTCCCCTCCAGGTTTTCTGTCTCAACTAAGGGTTGCGGGTGGGGAGCTGAGAAACACTTGTGTATGTCACAGGCCAGGGGCACCGGGTCACTAAAAGACAGAGACCTAATCATATGATTATAGAATGTTTCTCTTCCTCCCACACCTAACCACCACATAAACAGCGTTCCTGTATAATAATAGTGGATTAAGCTGAAAGAACTTCGAGCCTTAGTCTTCATTTAAGAAGAAGTTTCTAGGGAAACCCAAAGACAACAAGAGAGGTAAAACAAGGACACTAGAGGAAATTGAAGACACTGAAACCTGAAGCTACAACAAACTGTAAACACAGCTTACTTCCTAGCCAGATCAGCATAAAACCTCACACTAAAGGTCTGTCTACCTCAGTTCCTGAGTATAATTACTCATTATATCTGTATGGCTTTTAGCAAAAAAATTACAAGGCATGCTAAAAGGCAAGAAGAAACATGGTCTGAAGAGACAAAACATGCAACAGAACTAGACTCAAATATGGCATAGATTTGGAATGATCAGACCACGAATTTAAAATAGCTCTGATAACATGCTAAGGACTCTAATGGAAAAAGTGGACAACATGAAAGGACAGATAGGTAATGTAAGCAGAGAGATAAAAACTGTAGAAGGACTCAAAAGGAAATGTTAGAAATCAAAAACATTGTAATAGAAATGAATTCCTTTGATGCACTGATCAGTAGACTGGACAGGACCAAGGAAAGAAGCAGTGAGCTTGAAGATATGTCAATAGAAACTTCCCAAACTGAAATGCAAAGAGAAAAAAAAGAGTGAGAAAAGCAGAACAGAATATCCAATAACTGTAGGTCGATTATGAAAGATGTAAGATAAATGTAATGGGAATATCAGAAGGAGAATAAAGAAGCTGAAGAAATATTTGCGATAATAATGGCTGAGAATTTCCCAAATTTATTGATATAAACCAAACCACAAATCCAGGAAGTTCAGAGACTACCAAGCAAGATAAATACCCCAAAACATTTATACCTAGGCATATCATCAACCATGCAACCAAGAAGAGAGTGGAGTGAAATATTCAAAATCTCAAAAGAAAAAAACCCATTAACCTAGAATTCTGTATCCAATGAAATTGTCCTTCAAAAGTGAAGGAAAAATAAACTTTATCAGGTAAACAAAAACAGAGGGAATTTGTTGCCAGTAGACTTGACTTGCAAGAAATGTCAAAAGAAATTCTTCAGAGAGATGGAAAATTATATAGGTCACAAATTTGGATATATATAAAGAAACGAAGAGCATCAGAGAAAGAATAAATGAAATCAAAAGAAAATATTTTTCTTATTATTATCTAATAGATAACTATTCAAAGTGATAATAGCAACAATGTATTAGGTGATTAAAGCATGAATAATAAGTGAAAGGAATGGCAGCAATGCTATAAAGGATGGGAGGGAAAAATTGGAAATACTCTATTATAAGGTACCTGCACTACCTGTGAAGCACTATAGCTTTATTTGAAAGTGGACTTGGACTAGTTGTAAATGTATGTTGCAAACTCTAAGGTAACCACTAAAATAAAATTTTAAAAAGATGCATAATTGATATGTGAAGAAAGAGAGAGAATGGAATCATAAAAAATGCCCAACTAAGACCAGAGAAGGCAGAAAAAAGAGGGGAATATTTTTAAAAAAGAAACAAAGAACAAGTGCAACAAATACAAAAATTACAAACATGGTAGATATTAGTCCAACTACTTCAATAATAATTTTTACGTGAATGGTCTAAATATACCAATTAAAAGAATGTCAGAATGGATGAAAAAAACCAAGACTCCACCATATGTTGTCTAAAAGAAACTCATTTTAAATATAAAGATACATACAGAATAAAAATAAAGGGATGGAGAAAGATAAATCAAACTAACACTATTCAAAAGAAAGGTGAAGAAGCTATATTAATTTCCATCAAAACTGACTTCAGAGCACAAAAAATTATCAGGGACAAAGAGGGACATTACATAATGATAAAGGAGTCAATTCTGTGAGAAGATATCCTTACTGTGAATGCTCCTAAGAACAGAGCATCAAGATACATGAGGTAAAAACTGATAGAACTGCAAGGAGAAATAGACAAATCCGCTATTATAGTTGAGACTTTAATACCCTTTTACCAGTAATTGATCCAGCAGGCAGAAAATCAGTAAGGACATAGTTGAACATCATTAATCAACTGGATCCAATTGACATCTATAGACTACTTCATCAAGCTACAGGAGAATATACATTCTTCTCAAGCTCACATAGAACATTCACCAAGATAGACCACGTTCTGAGCCATAAAACACACCTGACCAAATTTAGAAGAACAGAAATCATATAAAGTATACTCTCAGGCTACAGCAGATTAAAATAGAAACCAATAACAGAGATAGCTAGAAAACGACAAAATATTTGCAAATTAAAAAACACACTTCTACATAACACATGGGTCAAAAAAAAGAATTCTCAAGAGAAATTTTAAAATATTTTGAATTAAATGAAAATGAAAAAAACACCTTATCAAAATTTATGGGATGCTGTAAAATCAGTGCTTAGAGGGAAATTTATAACATTAAATGCATATATTAGAGAAAAATAAAGATCTAAAATCAATAAGCTAAGCCTCCATCTTAAAAAACTAGACAAAGAAAAGCAATATAAACCTAAAGCAAGTAAAAGAATAATAAAAATTAGAGCAGAATTCAATGAGATTGAAAACAGTAAAGCAATAGAGAAAAATGACAAAACCAAAACCTTGTTCTTTGAAAAGATCAATAAAATTGATACATCTCGGGCTTCCCTGGTGGCGCAGTGGTTGAGAATCTGCCTGCTAATGCAGGGGACACGGGTTCAAGCCCTGGTCTGGGAAGATCCCACATGCCGCGGAGCAACTAGGCCCGGGAGCCACAACTACTGAGCCTGCGCGTCTGGAGCCTGTGCTCCACAACAAGAGAGGCCGCAATAGTGAATGGCCCATGCACCGCAATGAAGAGTGGCCCCTGCTTGCCGCAACTTGAGAAAGCCCTTGCACAGAAATGAAGACCCAACACAGCCATAAATAAATAAATAAATAAATTAATTAATTAATTAATTTAAAAAAAAATTGATACATCTCTAGCCAGACTAAGAAAAAAAGAAACAAATTACTAATATTAGGAATGAAAGAGGGACCATCACTACCAACCGCATGGACATTAAAAGGGTAATAAAGGAATGTTATGAATCACTCTATGCCCACAAATTTGATAACTTAGATGAAATGGACAAATGCCTTAAAAAACACAATCTACCAAAACTCACACTAAGTGAGATAATCTGAATAGGCTCTTTCTATTAAAGAAATTGAGTCAATAATTAATAACCCTCCAAAACAGAAAGCACCAAGCCCAAATGGTTTCCTGGCAAATTCCACCAAACATTTAAAGAAGAAATGACATCAATTCTTTATCATCTCTTCAGGAAAATAGAAGCAGAGGGAATACTTCCTAATTCATTCAGCGAGGTCATCATTACCCTAATACCCAAACCAAATAAAAACATTACAATAAAAGAAAACTATAGACCAATGTCTCTCATAAACATACATGCTAATATCCTCAACAAAATATTAGCAAACTGAATCCAAGAAAGAATTATACACCATGACCAAGTAGGATTTATGTCAGGTATGTAAGGCTGGTTCAATATTTGAAAATCAATTAATGTAATTCATCACATCAACAACCTAAGAGGAAAAATCATATGACCATATTGCTAGATGCAGAAAAAGCATTTGACAAAACCCAACACTCATTCATGATAAAAGCTCTCAGCAAGATAGGAACAGAGGGGTATTTCTTCAACTTGATAAAGAACATCTACAAAAACCTACAGATAACATCATACTTAAGAGTGAGAAACTAGAACTTTCCCATTAAGATCAAGAACAAGGCAAGGATGTCCCCTCTCACTACTCCTTTTCAACTTTGTACTGGAAGTCCTAGCTAATGCAGTAAGGAAAGGAAATAAAAGTTATACTGATTGGGAAAAATGAAATAAACTCTTTGTTCACAGATGATATGATTATCTATGTAGAAAATCCCAAAGAATCAACAAAAAAACCCTGGAACTCATAAGCAGTTAAACAAGGTCACAGAATATAAAATTAACATATAGGGCTTCCCTGGTGGCGCAGTGGTTGAGAATCTGCCTGCTAATGCAGGGGACACGGGTTCAAGCCTTGGTCTGGGAAGATCCCACATGCCGTGGAGCAACTAGGCCCGTGAGCCACAACTACTGAGCCTGCGCGTCTGGAGCCTGTGCTCCGCAACAAGAGAGGCCACGATAGTGAGAGGCCCGTGCACCGCAATGAAGAGTGGCCCCCGCTTGCCGCAACTAGAGGAAGCCCTCGCACAGAAATGAAGACCCAACACAGCCAAAAAAATAAATAACTAAATAAATAATAATTAAAGGTGCTAATAATTTTTTTTAAAAAATTAACATATAAAAGTCAATTGCTTTTCTATGTACCAGCAATGAACAATTGGTATTTGAAATTAGAAACACAATACCATTTACATTAACATCAAAAAATACTTAGGCATAAACCTAACAATATACGTACGGACAGAATGTATATGAGGAAAACTACAAAACTCTGACGAAAAAATCAAAGAAAATATAAATAGATGAAGAGATATTCTGTGTTCATGGATTGGAAGAATCAATGTTGTTAAGATGTCAATACTCTGCAACTTGATTTATAGATTCAACACAATCTTAATCAAAATCCCTGCAAGTTATTTTGTGGATATTGACAAACTGATTCTAAAGTTTATATGGAGAGGCAAAAGACCCAGAATAGCCAACACAATACTGAAGAAGAACAAAGTCAAAGACTGACTCCCAAACTTTAAGACTTAATATAAAGCTACATTAATTAAGATAGTGTGGTATCAGTGAAAGCATAGGCAAATTGGTCAATGGAACAGAATAGATAGAGATCCCAGAAATAAACCCATACAAATATAGTCAATTGATCTTTGGAAAAGGAATAAAGGCAATTCAACGGAGAAAGGATAGTCTTTGCAACAAATGGTGCTGGAACAATTGGACATCAATATGAAAAAAAAATCTAGATACAGTCCTTATACCTTTCACAAAAATTAACTCAAAATGGATCTTAGACCTAAGTGTAAAATGCAAAACTATAAAACCTCTAGAAGATAACATGGGAGAAAAATCTAAGTGACCTTCGGACTAGCAGTGAGTTTTAAAATATAATACCGAAAGCATGATCCATGAAAGAAAAAATGGGGGACTTCCCTGGTAGTCCAGTGGGTAAGACTCCACACTCCCAATGCAGGGCACCCGGGTTTGACCCCTGGTCAGGGAACTAGATCCCACATGCATGCCACAACTAAGAAGCCCACATGCCACAACTAAAGATACCACATGCCGCAACGAAGACCGGGCACAGCCAAAAATAAATAAATAAATAATAAATAAATAAATAAAATATTTAAAAAAGAAAGAAAAAATCGTTGTTGGGCTTCGTTAAAATTTAAAACTTCTGCTCTGCAAAAGACACTGTTAAGAGAATGAAGAGACAAGCCACAGACTCAGAGAAAATATTTGCAAAACACATATCTGATAAGACTTGTATCTAAAATATACTAACAACTCTTAAACCTCAACAATAAGAAAACAAGCACCTCAGTTAAAAATGGGCAAAATATCTGAGCAGAATAAAGAACAAAGAAAATACACAGTTGACAAATAAGCGTATGAGAAGATGCTCAACATCATATGTTATTAGGGAATTGCAAATTAAAACAATAGTGAGATACCACTACATACCTATTAGAATGGCTAAAATCCAGAAACTGACACCATCAAATACTGGTGAGAATGCAGAACAACAGGAATGCTCGTTCATTGCTAGTGGGAATGCAAAGTGGTGCCACTTTGGAAGACAGTTTGGCAGTTTCTTACAAAGGTAAACATAGATTTACCATACTACCCAATTGAGTTGAAAACTTATGTCCACACAAAAAAATCCCTGCACGTGGATGTTTTTAGCATCTGTATTCATAACTGCCAAAAACTAAAAGGAATCAAACTGTCTTTCTATAGGTGAATAGGCAAACAAACCATAGTACATTCATATAATAGAATATGATTCAGTGATAAGAAGAACTGAGCCATGAAAAGATATAGATGAATTTTACACACACATTGCCAAGTGAAAGAAGCCAGTCTGAAAAGCTACATAATGTATGATTCCCAGTATGTGATATTTTGGAAAAGGCAAAACTACTATAGAGACAATAAAAGATCAGTGGTTGCCTAGGGTTCGGGGTAAGGGAGGAAAGGGATAAATAGGTGACACATGAGGATTTTTAGGGTGGTGAAATTATCAAGTATGATGCTATAATGTTAGATACATATCATTATGCATTTGTCAAAACCCATAAAGCTATATAATACAAAGAGTGAACCTAAATGTAAGCTATAACTTTTAGTTATACTTATGTATCAATATTGATTTATTACTTGTAACAAATGTAACATTAATGCAAGATGTTAGTAATAGGGGAAACTTGTACCAGTGCCAGGAGGGATGTGGAGGCCATGGGTATATGAAACTCCATGCTCAATTATTCTGTAAATTTAAAACTAATTTTTTAAAAGTAAAAAACCTGTAGTTGGTCATTATGAAGTTTATTTGTCAAGATTGGAAGAGACAACATGTTTATTTAAATTTTTAGTTTGATTTATAACTTTTAAATATATATATACATATATGTATATATGTATATATAGGAATATATATGTGTGTGTATATATATGTATATGTGTGTGTGTGTGTGTGTGTGTGTGTATATATATATATATATATATATATATATATATATATATATATATATATGCATTCTTGCTTTAGGACCTGCTGGAGGTGGGCTTAGATTGTGTAGATGATCTTTTTGAAGAAAAGCAAGTTTGGAAGACTTGTTCCACCAGATGTCAGAATGTATATAAATTAGGGCAATGTGGTAATAATGCAAGGATAGGCAAGCAAATAAATGAAGTTGAATGGAAAGTATAGCAGTATGTCCAGTACAGACCCTTGACCTATGATCAAGGTGTTATTACAGAGCAATGGGGAAGGTAGACCTTTTCAATAAGTGGCTCTGGGCCAATTGTGTATCTACATGGAAAAAGGCTGAATTTGGTTCCCTATTTCACACTATCCACTAAGCATCAACTAGCAGGGCATTATAGCTAAATAAGAAAGGCAGAACTATAAATCCTTTAATAGATAAGATACGGGGATAGCTTCATGACTTGGTGGTAAGGAATTTCTTTTTAAACGAAAACTTCAAATCACAAAACTCAAATGAAAAGTGTGATTTATTTTACTCTATTAAATTAAGAAATGTGTTCATCAAATTATACTATAATTAAAATAAAGAGACAAGCCACAGAATGGGAGAAAGTATTTGTAACATAGCTATGAAAGTTCTCTTATCCAGAAGGTGAAAAGAGTTTTTGCAAATCAATATAAAAACGGGCAACCCAACAGGAAAGGGTCTATACAAGCAACTCATAATTGAGGAAATTCAGATGGTATATAAACATATGAAAAAGGGCTCTATTTTACTAGTAGTAGGGAAATTGCCAATTAAAACCACAATAAGATGTTACTACACACCCAACAGATTGTCAAGCATTTTAAAGTGTGATGGAACTGTAATAGGTGCACATTTATAGGAAACAGCTTGGCATTATCTAATGACATTAAGGATATGTACTCTCTATGACACAGAGGTGCAAATACATGTCTGTCTGAGCCATCCCTCAGGATAGGCTGGCTGCAGTTTAACCCATGCCAGTGCAGGGATTTCCCTAAATAGTTCAGTTGGTGTATATATCCTGAACCTCAGTAATCTGACCATTGAAAGCCCATTTTTAACATTCACAAGCTAATAACAAGCACTAATTTTTCAATTGAAAAGACATTTTAAATGTTCATTATACAAATTAGCAAAGCCTCAAGTGTTGATCAGAGATAATATAGATGAACAACCAGAGTGAGGCCTTTCCGAACAAATGCTAGCTCACTGTCCTTGCTGTGGGAATTCTCAGTTAGAACAACTTGTTGTTCAAGGTGTCAATTAAAATCAACCCACCTATGTTGGTCAAAAGGTACATACTTTCAGTTATGAATAAATTCTGAGAATCTAATGAACAACATGGTGACTATGTTCATAATACTGTATTATACACTTGAAACCTCCTAAGAGAGTAAATCTTAAATGTTCTCACTATTAAAAAAAAAATGCCAACTCTCTGAGGTGATACATGTGTTAAATAGCTTGGTTGTGGTAATCATTTTGTAATGTATAGGTATATCGAATCATCAGGTTGTATATCTTAAATACATATAATTTTTATTTTGTCCATTATGCTTCAATAAGCTAGGGGAGAAAAAACCAACCCACCAATGGTAGACACTCTGATGTGGTACCTAGATCCCCCTTCAAGCAAGGACTTGTGGACCCAGCTGCTGGGAGCACTGGGAGTGCAGTCCTCAGCCATCAGTCCCTTCAGAGAGCCTCCTTGCACAAGGCCATGCCCTCCCAGGGTGGTCCCCACCCAGTCATTGACCAATGCGGGATGGGGGTGGGGGCATAAAGGCCTGGCTACCTTCAGCCCAGCTTGGGAAATCTCTGATGGGCCAACCTATCTCCAGAGCTTTCCTGCGTGATCAGCCAAGGCTATCCTAGGGACTGCACATAACAACTCGACGTGTCCCTCTGTCCAGTCTGGCCTCTCCACCTCCCCTCCACATGCACCGATACCAAGAACATTCCAGAATAAACAGTCTGAACACTAAACTCCATCGTGGGGCCTGCTTGTTAGAGAGCCCCACCTGCAATACCACCTTCCTATCTTGCTGCCTATGCTGTCAGGTTTTAAAGGCAATGACAAACATTGCAACTACCAGATCAGATGGATGAGTCTTTGGCTTCAAGGTATATGGTTTCAACAAACTTCTGTATATAACATAGCTAATATTATATAGCTAGAATACACCTCAAGTTGCAAAGCTTCGGCCTACTGTGAAACGTGTGCATTTTGAAGATATAAATGGAAAGAAATCCTTTAACTCAGCTTAGATTTCAACTAGTTTGTACGAATACTAAGGCACTCAGATTCTTGGATTAAACCTGAAAACCTGCCCATTAATTGTAAAAAAAAAAAAAAAATAGAAGAAAGAAAGAAAAAGAAAAAAACTGGTGATCTAGAAATGTAAGAATTTTATCTGAATTAAAACTTCATATTGAGGATGAAATGTTTTTTACCATCTTAGCCTTTTTTGTTTCTTATACTTTAGTGTGACATAAATTTTAAGATTAATCTGAACAGAAACATTTGAACTCAGAGCAAAATATTTGCATCTTTTTACAATCTTGTGTTAGTTTCAGATGTATAGCAAAGTGATTCAGTTATATATATATATATACATATATATGTATATATATACACACATATATTCATATATATATTCTTTTTCCGATTCTTTTCCATTATAGGTTATTACAAGATACAGAATATAGTTCCCTGTGCTATACAGTAGGTCCTTATTGTTTATTTTATATATAGTAGTGTGTATCTGTTGATCCCAAACCCTTAATTTATACCTCCCCGCCCTGCATCTTTTTGAAATAGAAATTTTTAGTGCAGTATAAATGACTAAGTCTCTGTTGAAATCTTTCAACAGTGCCACTAGAGGGCCTGCACCTAAGGAAACACTTGGTATAGTAGAGGTTGCTAGGTTTAGCAATTGCTGGTTTTAAGAGCCTTAAAAACTTTAAGATAGAAAATAACTTGCGTGAAGAAAATGAGAAAGAGGGAGACAGAGAGAGAGAGGTAGACAGTGACAACAAAGCATTAGGTGTTGATGGGTTACAGGAAGGATCTTAGATGTCCTAGGGCCTAACAGTGCCAATACTGCTCTTCAGAATTAAGAAGTACCATTTCTCATGGGAACCTGAACTTTTAAAGAAAAAAGGTTAAAAGAAACGCACCCTTCTGTGGCATTCTTAAAAGCTTTGACACCGTTTTTAGCATCAATTAAAATTCTTCTAGTATTACGATGCAAATTACATTGTTTTAGGAGCAAGATTGGGAATAAAGGAGTGGACACAGGTTTAGAGAGCTAGGCTAGGCCCTGCTGGGAAGGGTGGGTCTAGGCCCCCTCATTCTGTCCCTGGCAAGTTCAGCCCCCTCATCCTTAGGACCAGGGAGGGAAGAAAGGGAGTCTGATTCTCTTGTTCCAACTTCATGTTTACCAGCCTCTGCCTAGACTGTCTCCACCTTTGGGCACCTCGCTCTACATTAATGCCTTAAGACATCTCTTTTTCCTTCTGCATTGGAAGAGGCTTCCCATGAGACAGAATGACCTTTAGACTGGAAAATTAGGCATTATCTATAAAATTGTAAAGATTTTCAAGTGAGTGTGCATTTCTGAATGCCAAGAATTGTTATTTTTCAGTGATTTCTCAAGGGAACGCTGATAAGAAGATGTTTTGAATATTTTCCTTCCATGCCCTTTGCTAACATCATCTTTGCTCACATAGTTGTTGAGAACGTGAAACTGAGACAAAAATGTTGTGTAATCTAGAGGAAAGAAATGTTCCCAGATCCTTATCCTTGAATGAGAAATATGGTGTATTTAGCTTCTGGAGTTGCCATAACAAAATACCACAGACTGGGTGGCTTAAACAACAGAAATTTAATTCTCACAGTTCTGGAGGCTGGAAGTCCAAGATCAAGCTGCTCCCAAAGTAAATTTCATTCTGAGACCTCTTCTCTTGATTTGTAGGCGGCTGCCATCTCACTGTGTGCTCATATGAACTCTTCTTTGTGAAGGGGAGGGGAGTGAGAAGAAGAGAGGGAGGAAGGGAAGGAAAGAGGGAGAGAGAAGAGAGAGAGAGGGATAGAGAGAAAGAGAGAGAGGGAGATGGAGAGAGGGAGAGAGAAAGCTCGTGAGCACTTTTTGATGTCTCTTCTTTTAAGGACACTAATCCATCAGATCAGGGCTCCACCCTTATGACCTCACTTAACCGTAATTACTTCCTTAGAGACCACATCTCTAAATATAGCCACACTGGGGGGTTAGCCACACATGTGAATTTTGAGGGGACGCAACATTCACTCCATAACATATGGTGAAGATGCCTTCATTCTCTTCCATAAATAACGAGCTAAATGTACTGAATGTACTTGTTCCCCATAAATATATTGGTAAAATCTCTTTAAATATTAAAGCTAAAGATGGAATTCCACAGCATAGTAAAATTTTTTCAGAAGGCTCAGAGAATATTCTCTCTATGCCTGAAGGTATTTATGTTTCCTATAAAATATCTGATTGACAGAAATATTGTGCTGAAGCATATTGTATACCTAGACCATTTCTATATTAAGCATTTAACTGCTAACCTAGAATTAAACCCAGGAATAACAGACAGGCCTTTTCAAGAGGAAGGATGCTGTGTGTAGCAAAACTTCTCCTGCCACTGTGAAAAAAACAAAACAAAACCCAAAAGTTTCAGGGAAACAGCAGCTTTTAAAGAGACTTTAGCCAGAGTTATATCATTATTTTGGAAAAAGCACCCAAGGTCTTGGTATTGGGGATTGTGTGGAGTCATTAAGAAAAGGAGCAGGCACTTCTGCTTCCAGCCAAGATGAAGTAACAGGTAACAGATATAACCTCCCATCTGAAAGAAGCAAAATAAATGAAACAATATAAATGACAGTGGACAATATAAATGAAACAATGGTTTTTTAAGACACTGGATATCAGGCAATGAAGGACAATGATCCCTGAGATATGGAAGATAAACAAGGTGAGACCTGTGATTGCCCCAGCTTACCACCTTGAGAGAGTTTCCATGCCCAGCAAAGTGTCAGAGAATGAGATGAAGCCCAGTAGACTCCTTGAGTTGGGAAGATCTCCTGGTTGTGATAGTGTACTACAGTTTTGCAAGATGTTACCATTGGGGGAAATTTGGAAAAGGGTACATGGACTTCTCTGTATTATTTCCTACAACTGCATGTGAATCTACAATTATGTCAAGATGAAGTTTTAAAAAAACTTTAACTTTAAAAATAAGAGAAATAAAGGTGCTTTCAGATATAGAAAAGCTGAAAGAATTAATCACTAGTAGACCTGCAGCATGAGAAATGTTAAAGCATGTCCTTCAGGCAGAAAGCAAATGATAACAGATGGAAATCAGGACCTACCCAAAAAAATGATGAGGGACTTCCCTGGTGGTCCAGTGGTCAAGAGTCCACCTTCCAATGCAGGGGATGCCGGTTCGATCCCTGGTTGGGGAACTAAGATCCCACATGCCACGGGGCAACTAGGCCCTCATGCCACAACTACTGAGCCCGCGTGCCATAACTAGAGAGAAGTCTGCACGCAGCAATGAAAGATCCCACGTGCCACAACTAAGACCCGACACAGACAAAAAATAAATAAATAAAATATTTTAAAAACCCCAAAGGAATGATGAACACTGGCCTTGGAAACTACATATATAAATATATAAGATTTTGTATATTCAAATCTCTTTAAAAGAAAATTGCCTGTTTAAACAAAAATAATAATAATGCATTATGGGGTTTATAACATGTAAAAATATAATGCATGACAACAATAGTATAAATTTCAGGAGGGTAGAAATGGAAGTATACTATTGTAAGGTTCTTATACTATATATGAAGTGGTATATTGTAACTTGAATGTAGACTATGATAAGTTAAATATGCTTACTATGAAACCTAAAGCAACCACTAAAATAACAGTTATAGCTCATAAGTCCACAAAGGAGATAACATGGAATCATCATAAAAATATCAATCCAAAAGATGGTAGAAAAAGAGATAAAAGGGCACAAAGAGCAGACGGGACAAACAGAAAATGAATAGCAAGATGATAGACTCGAACCTAACCATATCAATAATCACACTGAACATAAATGGTCTAAACATCCAAATTAAAAGGCACAGATTGTCAGATTGGATAAAAAGGCAAGACACTACTATATGCTTCCTACAAGAAACGCTTTAAATATAAAAACAGAAATAGGTTAAAAGTAAAAGTGTGGGAACAGATACACTGTGCTAATACTAGTGAACACTAGTGGAGTGACTATATAAATATCACACAATGTTGATTCCAGAGCAAAGAATATATCACAGAAAAGGTCATTTCATAATGAAAAGTAGCCAATTAATCAAGAGGACATAACAATCCTAAACATTTATGCACCTAATAACAGTGGATCAAGATACATGAAGCAAAAACTGATCGAACTGCAAGAAGAAATAGAGATTTCAATACCCTTCTTTCAAAAGCTGATGGAACAAGTAGGCAGAAAATTAACAGGGATAGAGTAGATGTGAACAACACTGTATTATTCTGTTCAGGCTGCCATAACAAAAAAGGCTGGGTGGCTTAAACAACAGAAATTTATTTTCTCACAGCCCTGGGAGCTGGAAGTCCAAGATCAAGGTGTTGGCAGATTTGGTTTCTCCTCAGGCCTCTCTCCTTGGCTGCAGATGGCCACCTACTCACTGTGTCCTGACATGGTCTTTTCTCTGTGTGTGTGTGTGCTGCTGGTGACTCTCCCTCTTCTTAAAAGGACACCAGTCATACTGGATTAAGACCAACCCTTATGACTGGATTGAACTTTAATTACCTCTTTAAAGGCCCTGTCACCAGATATAGTCACTTTGGGGGTTAGGTCTTCAACGTATGATTGTGGGGGAACACAATTCAGTTTATAACAACACTACTAACCAGCTTGACCAGACTGACACTTATAGAACAATCCACCCAAAAACAGCAGAATATATTCTTCTCAAGTGCACATGGAACATTTACCAATATAGACCATATTTGGGGCCATAAAACAAGTTTCAATAAATTTATAAAGATTAAAGTCATGCAAAGTATGTACTCTGACCAAAATGAAATTGAATTAGAAACCAATAACAGATGAATCCACTATCATAGTTTGAGTCTTCAACCTTTCTCTCATAAATGGACAGATGCAGCAGGCAGAAACCAATAACAAAAAGATCCTTGGAAAACCCCCAAGTATTTGGAAACTAAATAACCCATGGATCAAAGAGAAATCAAGAGAAAAAATTTAAAAATCTTAGAATTTGTGGGATGCTGCTAAAGCAGTATTTAGGAGGAAATACCTATATTAGGAAAGAAGATCTCAATTCAATGAGCTTAGCTTCCACATCAAGCAACTAGAAAAAGAGGAGAAAATTAAATCCAAAGTAAGCAGACGGAAGGAATTAATAAAGATCAAAGCAGAACTCAGTGAAACAGAAAACTGAAAAACAATAGAGAAAATCAATGAAATCAAAAGCTGTCTTTTTGAGATCAATAAAATTGATAAACCTCTAGATAGACTGATGAGGAAAAAAAGGCACCACTTACCAAAATCAGGAATGAAAGAGGTGACATGACTACAGATTCTACAGACATTAAAAAAGATAATTAGGGAATATTATGAACCACTTTATGATAATAAATTTGACAACATGGATGAACTGGGCAAATTCCTTGAAAGACACAAATTACCAAGGCTCACTCCAGAAGATAATCTGAGTAGCCTTAAAGAAATTGAAATTGTAGTTTAAAATGTTTCTACAGAAAAACAAAAAAACAGAAAACTCCAGGCCGTGGCTTTACTGGTGAATCTACCAAATATTAAGGAGGAAATAATAACAATTCTACACAAACTCTTCCCCAAAATTGGAGAGGTGGCAATACCTCCCAACTCATCCTATGAGGCCAGCATTATCCTCATACCAAAATCAGACAATGACATTACCAGAAAAGAAAACTACAGACCAATATCCCTCAGTAATATAGATATAAAATTTCTAAACAAAATTTTGGCAAATCGAATTCCATAATGTATTAAAATGATAATACATTGTGACCGAGTGGGATTTATCCCAGGAATGCAAAATTGGTTTAACATTTGAAAAGCAATTAATGTGATTCACCACAATTACCACAATGACAAAGTTAAAAAGAAAACCACATGATCATCTAAATAGATGCAGAAAAGCATTTCACAAAATCTGATACTCATTTTGACAAAACCCCCCAGAAAATTAGGATAACAGGGAACTTTATAGGGTATCTGGGAAAAGGAAAGGAAAGGGAAAAAAAGGAGCAGAGCTCCTCAAGGCCATAGCCCTGGCTGGCGAAGCTGGGTACCTGCAGGCCACCAGGATTGCTAAAACATCTGTCAATGCTGGGAATGAGCCTTCTGAAATGAAACTAGCCTTCGTATTGGATTCTTTGAGATATTTAATCTCTCATAATCCTGTCAGCGTCCTTGAACTTGGATCATACATCAAGTTCTGCCAAGGGACATAGATCTTTGCTTTGATACTTTATTAATATCAGTGGTGATGATAGTGATAATAGGAATAGCTAACAGTTACTGCACAGCCACTATGCATCAGGCACTGTGTAAAGTTTGATACGGATTAGTTCACAGAATCTTACAACCACCCTATGATGGAAGTATTTAAAAATATATATATTAAAGATAAGGAAACCGACACGGAGAAAGGAAACAATTCGTCCAAGGTCATACAGTTGCATAGCAGGACATGGGGATACTCACACACTCTAACTAGACAAAAGGTCAACTCTTAAGACATTCTGGGTAACTTCAGAATTGATTTTCTCATACTACATGATGGTACACAACATGTACATGGGCAGCCCAAAAACTATGAGGAATTTTTATATATACAAAGGACTAAATATAATACATATATAATATCAAGAATGATGTAGCAAAGACCATATGTGGGTCATTTATCCAGAAATAATGAAAATTTATTTGGGGCATATTTGTCTGAAATCTCACTTACAATGGTTTTACAAATTGAATAAAAACTTATTGAATATGTGTGAAGTAAACCAACAGATATTAAACTTTTTTTTCACCTTTGATGGACCTGTGGGTCAGTGTACATGTGCTTGGAATAAATATGCTAACCTTGAGAAATTTTGTACCAAATGCATTTCTGATCAAAATCAAAAGCAAACATTTCAGAATCACTTCCTTTGGGGAAATTGCTTTTTGTTTAATTAAAAATTTAA
Organism: Eschrichtius robustus; assembly: GCF_028021215.1. Classification (NCBI taxonomy): domain Eukaryota; kingdom Metazoa; phylum Chordata; class Mammalia; order Artiodactyla; family Eschrichtiidae; genus Eschrichtius; species Eschrichtius robustus. The sequence goes on from NC_090845.1 coordinate 44,451,992, forward strand.
AAATAATTGCTGAACATATTGAATTGCAATCCCTACCAAAGGAGCTACCAGGGAGGGCCAGAGGTGTGTGTCACTGTTCATGGCATTTCAAAGATGGTTCCACAGATCAGTTTGTAGGTTTATATTGATCTCTTTGTTTGACTATTAAATATTTTCATATTCGAGTTTTGCTTTATTTCTAAGAAATAAACATAGCCACCGAAGGATTTCCTCATCAGAGTAAACTTTAATAACAGAATTACAGGACCTGTTATTTGGTTTAATTATTTTTTTCTTTTTTCCCCCAGCTTTATTGAGAAATAGTTGACTTTTTTTTTTTTTAAACTCATCTGGTCCTTGGGTTTGGAAACTGAAAATATACAAAACCGCACGTTTTATGAAAACATGGAAGTATCATATTTAACATATAAGGAACTTTTTAAAAAATTAATTTAAAACAAAAGAACCCTGTCTGTTGGTTTAATGGTATGTTTCTCATCCATTTGGATCACAGGGATAGCAATTTCAAATTATCACCCGATGCATTTTGTAGGACAGACTTTTTAATAAGGAATATTAATGTTACAGGTAGTGTTTCGGTTCACTTGCAAATTTCCCACACTTCTGACCCCTGGGTTGTATATTCAAAATGTCTTCAAGAAATATTCAGAAGCGGAAACTTCCACACTCTGCTTTAGATGGAACACTTACAGTTGCACTGGCACTCATCTAAGAGCAACATTAAAGCTGGTTTGCAGCAAGTCTCAGGCCCGCACCACCTCTCATTGGCTGGGACGGCCCAAAGACCACCTGGGCTCAGAGTGACTCCCTGCAGACCACTGCAGTGGCCTAGAGGAGCCGATAATTGAGGGCGCTGAGCCAGGACTTGGGACTCCCGGCTAAGTCTTGGTTTGTCACTCAGCAAAATGTGTATACGCAGTCCTCTCCCGCAGTCATCTCTCCTGTAATGGGTTGCTGAGCAGGAGGCAGGGTGATGGGGTTTCAGAGGTGGCGTTAACCTGGCGGCCACAGGGGCGAGCCAGGGCAGTGGCCTTGGGAAATGGGAGTGGCAGGTTTCAGAGGGGAGCCTCAGGCACGCAGGACTGCTGGGGTAGATCCAAGATTCCTTAAGGAGGTGCCCCTGGCTTGCACCCTTGTTTAACATTTTTTGTTAACCAAACATTTATTCCTGGGGCTCCCTCACCTCTGTCCAGTAAGGGCAGCCTGAACCTCAATTTGCTCAGCTGTAAAATGGGTAGCCTTACAACAGCAGTCGGTGAACACTTCAGGTTTTGAATGTTTCTCAGAATTTAAAATCAACACTAACAAAAACCAACAACGAGTTTAAAATCTTTTAAAAGTTTTAGGTGGATAATTTTGAGGGTGATGTCAGAAAACCATAATCAGCTAGTTTGGGTTTTAATTTTTGTTTTAATACATGGTGCTTCTGATGATTTTAATGTGATGATGATGATTAAAAACCCAAATCCCTTTAATGGCCTTCATGGCTTGTCAGGTACCTGTGAGGTATATGGCTGAAGTCGTGTTAGTTGGGATGGGTTTTGAGTGAGTCTATGAGTCTTTGGAGAGAACGGATCGCCTTTGAGTGAGCCTCGCCCCCCCCAATCCGCCCCCGCCCCATCCTTCCTCTTCCCCACACAGCACTGTGCAGTGAGCTTACCCTGGGATTTTGCTCATCTTTTTATAAACGTTGTGCAAAGGAGTCAGAAATCTGTGTTCAAATACTGCCTAGAAATTAAAGTTTTTAATCAAATTAAATAATATTTAAATGAATTGAAATTTAAAATACACTCTCCCCAGCCATGAAATTATTGTTTCTCCTGGTGAGCATTTCGGAGCCCCTCACTGAGCTCCAGCTGGAGTTGTTCCTTACCCCACGTGGCGCTAAGGTGGCCGCCAGGGCTCCTGCACTGGGAGACAGGCATGCCCGGTCCAGGGATCCAATTTCAGAATAGAGAATTTGTTTTTTAAATCCTCTAATCAATAAGAATTCATAAGAAATCAAATGTTTAGAATTACGTTTGAAGCCATTTTTTGCCATGCATTTTAAAAATCAAGGTATATTTTACATACAATAAAATATTCCCATTTTCAGTATAGAGTTCAATGAATCTTGACAAATGCATAGAGAACGTCCCAATCAACCTCCAAAATTCCTTCATGCTCATCCCAATCATTCTCCCCCAAGACAACAACTAGTTTGATTTCCTTCACTACAGATTATTTTTCCTGGCTTAGAATTTCATACAAATGGAATAATTACAGTATTTCTATTTTGTGTCTGGCTCTTTCACTCAACCTTGTGTTTATGAACTTCACAGACATATGAAGTAGTTTGTCCCTTTCATTTGCTAAGTAGTATTCCATGATCCCATTGTTGTGTTTCTTTGTCAATTCTTATGTTGCTGGACTCCTGGGATGTTTCCAGTTTTTTTGCTGTCGTGAAGAAAGCTAATGTGAACATTTGAGCACAAGTTTTTTGTGTGGACATATTGCGGTAGCATGCTGTGGCTGGCTCACCAGAGCCAATTTTGCAAACCTCTTCTCAACTCTGGTTCTGTGACGTCATATTAGTACACAGTTTGAAATAAGCCATGATGGGAGTATTTACACCATAGTTGGCAATCGCTACAAATTAGAGCTTTCTTTCCCCGGAGAGCTTGTTGGTAAACATTTACCGGTACACCACTGGACATACGTTTTCTTTTTTTTTGGAGTAAATACCTAGGAGTGAGATCGCTGGATTGCATGGTATGTCTGTTTTACTTTACATGAAGCTGCCAAACTGTTTTCAAAGTGGTGTAACATTTTACACTCCCAATAGCAACATATGAAAGTTCCAGTTGCTCCACATTCTCATGAATACGTGGCATTGTCAGTCTTTTTAATTTTAGCCATTGAATGAAGATCTGAATAGAAGAGGGGTGATGGGAAATGGAGGTTATATGGCAGCCAAGTAAGCTGTACATTTGTCTTTCTCCTTATAGACAGAGAAAGTCCTCAGTAAATACAAGTTGAAGCATGTTGAGATCCCCTCACATAATGCCCTTTCCCTGATCTTTCCCATTTCATCTCAGAGAGGAATGCTGAGGCTCCTAATGGGAGAAGGTAATCACTTCAAACACAACAGGCCGCGTTCATACTGTTGGGGAATAATTAAAAATAAAATCTTGTGCCAACCCAGTGAATTCGCTCCACAAAGGTAGAAAAGAATGAAATAGTTTTATTGTCGAATAAGCATTAAACCAGCTCGTGATGTGCATCACAAGCAATTCACTGAAGAGATTTCAGAGAAGGAAAGAAACCTCATCGTTTTATATAGCCAGGCAGATACAACCCATTGCACACAGGTTCTTAAGACAGATGATAACTTGCCCTCAAGAGAACTTGACAGCACCATTTACTACACACAGGTCATCTCAAATTCCCTGGTAATCGGTGTAGCCATCTGCCTTTAGGCAAAGGAAGAATAAAATACATATCTCCTTGACAAGCAGGTGACAACTTGGAGCCAGTCGCCTAGGTCAAATTCCTAGGGTCGTGGAGATAGGGCGCTATCTCCGCTGACGTTTACATTTCAAAGAGATGGCTCCCAGGCCCTCAAGAACAACATTCCTGAGTTGTAAAACTGGCAGGAGGCCTATTTAGCTTTTTTTTAAAAGAGTTACATATATCTTGAAGGTACGGAGAAAAAAGTTACAAGTTTTCTGAAGGAAATACTCCAAGAAAAGGGAGGATGGAAAGTCTCTTTCACTTGTGACACCAGGAAAAATTCAACTTTTAAAAACTTTGTGTTTACCCTACAATATTTCCACACGCTTCCCTGCGTTATGCCCTACTCCAGGTCCACAATTTCCCCTGACCTTCTACTATTAGTCTTTCAAAATCCTTATCAACTCCATTCCTAAAGGAAGCCTCCCCAAACAGCAGGCCGCCACTCCTAGAGCCACAGCCACGGCCACACTAGAGACTCGCTGTTATCAAAGGCTATGACTACAGTCTCTTAGAATTGGAAAACTTTGCAGATATTTGGTCTGATTCTAACCCATTTCAAAGACGGTAAAACTGAGACAGGAAAATCCCAAATGGGTACTTAAGGCGCCGGGTCACTGGAGCAAAAAGGACGCTTAAGGATCCCCCGCCCAAATTCGGGGATCCCTAAAGTCAGCCCCAGGTGACCAAAAAAAACAAACAAACCAAAAAAAACCCTGCTTGATTCCACTACGGCACGATTGGGGTTAAAGCCCACGGAACGCAGGTCTCCTCCTGACTGCGCCTGCGCGAGTCAGGACGTGCGAATTTGCCCTAGACCCTGACGTTTCAGGCAGCCCCTCCTAATGCGGAACACGACCCACATTCCGCCGGTCCTGCCTTGACAGGCGTGACTCTAATCCAATACGAATGGAGGGCTGAGTCCTCCGGAGCCAATAGCCAAAGTCCAAGGGGCGGTGGAGGCGGACTCTATAAGGAAACAAGAAGACAGGCCCAAGATGGAGGCGGCGGCGGCTGTAGCGGCGTGACAGGTGAGGGCGGGCCCGGCAGGGTTAGGTTTCTGGAGCGACCGCTGGGCTCGGGTAGGGAGCCGGGACCGAAAGCTCAGCTCCAGGATGGCTGCGCCTGGGCCCCGACGCCCCCCGCCCGGAACCGGAGGAGTGGTTTGACCTGGGGTGAGACCATCGTCGACAACGCGGGGGGGGGGTAGACTGGAATAGGGGTGCAAGGCTGCGGGGGATGGTTTCGCCCGTCGCGTGTGGCAGCGCGCCTGCGCAGAGCTGGAAGGCCCTCGGTGGGCGGGGCCGGGCCGAATGGGGCTTGGGTTGTGGTGCCTTGTCATGTGCAGTCCCTCTCAACCTCCTTAAGGTATCTGATGACCCTTGCTTACCGACAACGGGGAATGCGTGAAGACGTAGCTCACTTCTCGCTTTCCTTATTCTGGATCAATGTCTAGCCCACTAGGAGAATGTTTGAGGATTCCCCCATTCCTCCTCTTTAACCCTCCCCAGCCTCCTTCCGTGATCACCAGTAATATGCCTGCGACCCTTTCATTAGTTGTCAGGGAGAATTTTGGCGCGCCCTCCGCCCCACCCGCGCTTTACCCCCGTTTATCTCAACTCAGCCACGTCTGGTGTTGCTCCATTACCCTCCTTTCCCCCATGACAGTGTCTGGTGACACCCGTTATCCACTCTTCTTCCCATTACAGTCCCTAGTGACCCCTATTACATCTCCCCTCAGCGTAGTGTCTGCTGAGCCTCTATGAACTCCCCATCACAGTCTGGTGACTCCCATTAGCCACCTAACACAGTATCCGTGAACCTACCATCATTACCGTTCAGGGCTTTGGGATGCCCACAGTGCCCTTACGAACACTGTTTGATGCAATTCCCACTTCCCTCAAACTAAGGGCAGTATCTGATGATCCTCTGTTAGTTCCCCATCACCCTGTCTGTGACTCCCTCCGCACCACAGTATCTGGTAACCCCCTTCGCCATTAGAAAGCCAGGGCAGCCTGTTCATGTCCATTACGTACCTGACAGGCCCCAGTGCAGTGCGTGCTGACTTCCCCGTTAGTCCCTAGCACGGAGACTTACGTGCTCCTGTGCCCTCCGGGACAGTGTGTGTACCTCTCACTATGTCCTACCCCCCACCCCACCCTGCCCTATGCAGTGAATCCGAGACCTTGGCACTTAAGTGTGAGACAAACAACAGGAGCGGCTGAGCAGAGGAGGAACTGGATCCCTTGGGCTGTGTGGAAATTAGGCTACAAGGGGTGACGTGGAGCTGGGAGATTGAATTTTTGCCCCCTGCCACTTTGCTTCCAGACCATCATTATGGGACCTCTGAATTTTCCCTCTGTCTTCTAGGAGCCCCATGGCACCTGCCCAGCCCCACCTTAGCCCGTCTTGACAAAGTCCTAGGCTCCATGGAGCCACCACGGGGCCCCCCTGCCAACGGGGCCGAGCCGTCCCGGGCAGTGGGCACCGTCAAAGTGTACCTGCCCAACAAGCAACGCACGGTGGTGAGTCTGACGGGAGCAAAACTGGCAAGGGGTGGGCGTGGACCCAGTTGTAAATCTTGGATCAGAAAGGTGACAAGGGCTGGGAGAGTCAGCTGGGGACCCCACTGAGCGCTGACTCCTCACACCTACACACACACAGGTGACTGTCCGGGATGGCATGAGTGTCTACGACTCTCTAGACAAGGCCCTCAAGGTGCGGGGTCTCAATCAGGATTGCTGTGTGGTCTACCGGCTCATCAAGGGGTAAGTGTGGCACCGCCACCTCCAACTGGGCACGCAGCCTTCCAGCCCCTCCTCAGAGTCATGCGACTCTCCACTCTGCTGTGCAGTCTCTGTTAGTCTTCCCTTCATTCAGTGAATCCGTGAGTGCATCCAGCTTTTGTCTCATTACTTCATTAGTTTATTGGCCTGTAAGGTCAGCAACTCATTTTCTTCTTGGACCCCAAATCCTCACCGTGCTCCGTCATGTCCTCCCAGAATTCATCTGTTTCATCTTTCACTGTTTTATCAATTTGTCAGCTCTCTCCTTCCTCCATTTCCTTGTTCTCTGTCTGCTGTGTGGGCCTCGCTGACCTTCCCTTTATTCCTCCGTTTTAGAGTTCCTTAACTTTTTTGTATTCAATTCACGCATTGCTTTTTATTTGTTATCTCAGTGCCTCACCAGCTGCTTTGTCGGGGGCTTGCTCAGGACTCCTAAGATTTAGTTGTTTCTTCAGTCTCATTTGCTGCTCGTCTTGTGGCTAAGAGCATGGACTCTTCGCACTGTCCTGCCACTCACAATCCCTTGTGGCTCTGGACAAGTCGTTTCATCCCCCTGAGCCTCAGTTTCCCCATACGTAAAATGGGGGCAAGGATAGTACTAGTTCCTAGAGTTGCTGTACTAAGAATGAAACATGTCATCTATTATTGCATGGATGGCAGGCTTGGAGGGACTTTTGGGGGGTTCCCTTCTTCCCCATGGCCCCTGTCCACCCTCCCACTCACTCCCTTCCATGCCTTCTGCAGGCGAAAGACAGTCACCGCCTGGGACACAGCCATTGCCCCCCTGGATGGCGAGGAGCTCATTGTGGAGGTCCTCGAAGACGTCCCCCTGACCATGCACAATTTTGTGAGTGCAGGGTAGAAAGTGGGGGCAGACCGTGGGTGTGGCGGGAGGGTCCCTGACCAGGCCTCAATCTTCTCTACTCTGTGACAGCAGGTACGGAAGACGTTCTTCAGCCTGGCCTTTTGTGACTTCTGCCTTAAGTTTCTGTTCCATGGCTTCCGCTGCCAAACCTGTGGATACAAGTTCCACCAGCATTGTTCCTCCAAGGTCCCCACAGTCTGTGTCGACATGAGTACCAACCGCCGACAGTGAGCCTGGCCTGGGGTGGGCAGGGGGATGGGGAGGACAGAGGCCCAGCCACAAGGCTCTTACAGACAGCTGACCCATGTTCCCTTGCTTTACACCCTGAATGCCCTCAAGGTTCTACCACAGTGTCCAGGATTTGTCCGGAGGCTCCAGACAGCATGAGGCTCCCTCGAACCGCCCCCTGAATGAGCCACTCACCCCTCAGGGTCCCAGGTAGGGAATGCCTTAGCTGAAGGGCTGCTGTCAGAAGAAAAAGATCTGGAGGCCTCCGTAGAGTACAAGCCATACTGAATTCATTTGTTTACTCCATGAACATTTATTTAGCACCTACAAGTGTGAGTAAGGGCATGGAGCCCTGGGGCCTTGGGTGAGTCCCCTGATCTCTCTGGGCCTTAGTTTTCTCATCTGTAAAGAGCGGATAATGACCACATAGGGTTCTGGTGAGGATTAAATGAGTTAAGACATGTCCAATGCTTAGAACAAGAACTGGTATAGGATAAGTTCTTATTAATTATAATATATATCTATATATATGCATCTAACTACTTAGTTAATTCCTCCAGTATAACCATGCTCAAGCCTTTCCACTTTGAAATACATATTATTTTATCGTAAATTCCCTTTCACTTCTCCTTTATGTTAAGTATTATAATACTATAGTATTTCAATGTTGAAATATATTATTGCTCTAATATATCATGTTCATATGATATGCATTTTATATATCTATATATTTTATAATGTCAATATTTATATGATATATTTATGCTATTGTATTATGTGTTATGTTGATAATATTTTCATATAATGTAGAACATCAAACATTTTTATGTAATATATGAAATAGTAAAGTTAGAGCATTATGTTATTTTTAATTATGGGTATATGTGAATAAATTATCTATGAATTGCATTTCAGGATAGTGAAGGGACCATTAAGAAATATTTTTGTAACATTATAATATATTTAGTATATATCATGTATAACAGATGTGTATGTGTAACATATAACATTATTATAATATGTGTAAAGCATTGTAATTTTAATATAGATAACATACTGTACGTTATATAATACATAATATATTTGAATAGTACATATAGTTATACAATATTATATATTGCTCTTCCCCCACTATCTGCATGGCTTGCTGTCCTTCCTTTAAGTCTTCGCTCAAATGTCACTTGCTCAGAGAAGCCTTTCCTGACATCACCAGGGACACTTCCTGTCTCCTTATGTTGCTTTATTTTTTGCTTTATTGCACCTATCACCATTGGACATATTAAATATTCTTTGTTTTTTATTTCTCTTTTTTCCTGCTGCAGTCAGCCCCATGAGGGCAAGAACCTTTATTTGTTTTTTGTTTTTTTTAAATTTAAAATTTTTAGTACAGTTCAAATCAGCATGCGTGTAGAACCTTTATTTGTTTCGTCCACAGTTTTATTTCCACTACCTAGAATGGTATCTGGCACATGGCAGGCACTCAGTCAGCGCTTCTTGAACAAATGCATAATAGTAATGACAGTGGACGTTTACTCTGTGTGAGCTAAACACACACTTAGGACGGGGCGGGGCGTGGGCGGTGGTGGCAGCTCTGCTGGTTCTCTCATTCACTCGACAGTGATTTCACAGCCTTTCCCCTGCCAGCTCCTGCACCCAGCACCGCGACCCCAAGCACTTCCCCTTCCCTGCCCCGGCCAACGCCCCCCTCCAGCGCATCCGCTCCACATCCACCCCCAACGTCCACATGGTCAGCACCACAGCCCCCATGGACTCCGGCCTCATCCAGGTTGGTGTCGAGGCGGGAGGTCACGGGGGAGCACCGGGCAGAGGGGAGGGCCATTCCTGTTGTCTTCTATGTCCTCTCTCTGACGCCCAGCCCTCTGCTTCCAGCTCCCTGCCCAGAGTTTCAACACTGACGGTGAGCCCCCCGCTACCTGCACCCTGAGTCCCCCACCCCACCCCACCCGGCTCCACTCACATCCTCTCCGCAACTGCAGCTGCCGGGAATAGAGGTGGTGGCGATGGAACCCCCCGGGGGAGCCCCAGCCCGGCCAGCGTGTCCTCGGGGAGGAAGTCCCCACATTCCAAGTCCCCGTCAGAGCAGCGGGAGCGGAAGTCCTTGGCCGATGACAAGAAGAAAGTGGTGAGCTCCAGGGGGCACCTTTGGTGGGGGCACCGCAGGCCGAGTGATGAGGGGTGTGGGCAGGCCCCTGAGATGCCGCCCTTGTGGCCCGCAGAAGAATCTGGGGTACCGGGACTCGGGCTATTACTGGGAGGTGCCACCCAGTGAGGTGCAGCTGCTGAAGAGGATCGGGACGGGCTCGTTTGGGACCGTGTTTCGTGGGCGGTGGCACGGCGATGTGGCCGTGAAGGTGCTCAAGGTGGCCCAACCCACAGCTGAGCAGGCCCAGGCCTTCAAGAACGAGATGCAGGTGCTCAGGTGAGATTGCTCGCGCGCAGGGATGGGGGCAGGGGCGGTGGGCACCGCCTTGGTGCCTCTCTGGGGAAAGGCCATACTGAAGGCACTTCCTGCACGTCCCCTGTGTACGTGTGGTGTTATAACCATAATGGTAAGTTTCTTCTCTATCAGAGAAGCCCCTTTCCCCTCTGGGAAAAGGGTATGTTTAGAGGACCTCTGGTCACATTGGTGTTTGTGTTTGTGTAAATACTGATATTAATTAATGGCTCTGCCTCCAAAATGTGGGTCTTTTCGTTTGCCTGCTGTGAAATGGGTATCACTAATGTTACTGTGGTACTTACATCAATGGCATAATGTGAGTTAACTGCATCGCCAGGCAGCCTGGCGTCCTTCCCTCTCCTCTGCTTGTTCTGCATCATTAGTATATCTTTATTGTGTTGCCTTCTTGTTATTAATTATAACAATACCATACTTTAAAGAACAGTATTAGACCTATAATCAGAACCAGAATTTAATCATTGTTTGATTAATGATTGTGGTTGCTCTGCCTAATATATCATTCATACTATATTAACTCATTTGTGCTAAGAAACCCTGATGCTCCCTTTTTGCCACCCTAGTTCCTACCACTCCTGGGGTTGCCAGGGTGGGCTTTCCCCTCTGACAAGTGGGCACAATTATGTTGCAGAGTTGACGTTATCATAATTCCTTGTGCTGTTTTAATACTCATCCTCATAATGGATGCCACAGTAAGGAAATTTTCAGTCTTTGCTCCTCTCTATGAAATGACAATGATTTGAGCAGGCTGTGAATTTGCGTTGTGTTCGTATTGAAACTATAACCTAACTGCTGTGAAGAATACTAATGTGCTGTGAGCAAAATTGCGGAGCGTTGTTGATGTTCTTTGCGTGTAAGTTACCATTGTAACTGCAGTTAATACTTCTATAAGGAGTGAAAGTTTTCTTCTAAATGAGGGTGGCTCCATTCATACAGGACAGAGTTTCTGTCAGGTAACCTAGGTACCCAGTAGCGATAACAGCAAGGACAGTGATATTTTCAGGGTGCTTGCTTGTGTTCAGCTGTTCTAATAAGCACCTTACAGGTTATTTACTCACATAGTCCTCCCAACACCCCTGTCAGGTAGCTCACGGAATTATCACAGTTTTGCAGTTGAGGAAAATGAGGCACAGAGAAGTTAAGTGTCTTCCCTGAGATTGTACAGTGAGTACCCAGGGAAGCCTGGATTGGAACTTAGGGTCTAATTTGAGTCCAAATCCCAAGCTCTTTACCTCTAAGCCTCTCATGGTTAACAGGATATAGTCACACATCACTGATATTTTTACCCGGCATTTATCGATATTCTGTTGATATATCACTGATGAAGGTTGGCATTCCACTTTCTCATCTCATCTCAAATGGTCACAGGCTCAGGTCATGATCAGGGTCAGAGGTATGGCAGGTACTGATGATTAAGACACTCCTGGTCAGCAGGGGGTGAGGGGTAATCCCTCCCTCCTGCTTTTGTTGGGAGACTTGGATGAGGAAGCCCAGGACATAAGCGCCCAGCGTGGAATCATAGCCCAGCAAACACATCTCACAAATTCATTGACTCTGGCCATAGTCTGGCCCTGAGCCTCCTGAAAGCCAGGGTGGGAATGATGGCAGAAGGCAGCAGTGAACAGCGCCATTCCCAGTGCTCAGAAAGTTGCTGTTTACCCTCCCTGCCCTGATACCTCCCGCCCTGCCTGCAGGAAGACACGTCACGTCAACATCTTGCTGTTCATGGGCTTCATGACCCGGCCGGGATTTGCCATCATCACACAGTGGTGCGAGGGCTCCAGTCTCTACCACCACCTGCACGTGGCCGACACACGCTTCGACATGGTCCAGCTCATTGACGTGGCCCGGCAGACTGCCCAGGGCATGGAGTGAGCGTCCTGGCCTGGGGACTAGGGAGGGGCTGGGGGATCTGGGGGTGGGGAGATGAGGTAGCCCTCAGACCATCTGACACCTGCTTGTACCCCAACAGCTACCTCCATGCCAAGAACATCATCCATCGAGATCTCAAGTCGAACAGTATCTACATGTTCCTCTCTAAGGGCTGGGCTGGGGTGGGGGGCATCAAACAGGATGAGGGCTTAGAGGGATGGCTCTTGTGGGAGGCTTTCTGGGGGCAAACAGGGAGGGGCACACGTGGCATTTCCCTTTGCCAGGTGCCAGAGCTGTGGCTGGGGAGGGGCCTTTAATGGGAGTCTCTTGGTCAGGAGTCAGGGTTTTGGCTGGTGCAGGTGCTGTTCTTCGGGACTCTGGTCAGGGTCTGAGGAGCGGCAGCTGTGGAGGGCGTTAGGGGAGCTCCTGACCAGTGTCACAGGCATGGTGAGTGTGGGTGCCATTAGAGGAGCTTCCTAGTCAGGAGGCACAGGAGGGCCAAGTGTAGGGGGCATTAATTGGAGCTCCCCACCCAAGTCAAGGTTGTGGCTAGTTTGTGTGACATTGCGGGGCTTCTGGTCGGGGTTAGAGGCGTGACTGGTGTGGAGGTGTCAACGAGAGCCTCCCAGTCAGGGCGAGAAGCCCGGCTATTGGGAGTCCCTGTAGTGGCCCTTGACCCTGGCGGACATCTTCCTACACGAGGGGCTCACGGTGAAGATCGGGGACTTCGGCCTGGCCACAGTGAAGACGCGGTGGAGTGGAGCCCAGCCTTTGGAGCAGCCCTCGGGCTCTGTGCTATGGATGGTGAGTTGGGCCAGGCTGGACTGGGGGCATATAGGGACATGGGCTGCTGGGCTAGGATGTGGGAGGCCGAGTGGGGCCGGGGATGCCTGCACCCCAAGGTGTGGGTGTCTGGACTGCTCATGCTTCACCCCGTGTGGGTGGCTCTGAGTTACACCCAGTGTGGCTGGTGGGCTCTGGGCCTATGGGCCAGTCATTTGCTGACCTCCACATTTCCTCCTGCCCGGTCCGACCTATTGAAGGCAGCTGAGGTGATCCGTATGCAGGACCCGAACCCCTACAGCTTCCAGTCAGATGTCTACGCCTATGGGGTTGTGCTCTACGAGCTCATGACCGGCTCGCTGCCTTACAGCCACATTGGCAGCCGTGACCAGGTGAGCCCCGTGCCTTACCTGCCATCTCCCAGGCCAAGGGATCCCCTCAGCCTCCAAACCTCAGATCTCCACCTTTGCACGGACCAAGAACACCACACTTCCCCCAGAAACCCCAAGTTTTCTGAGCTGAGGATTCCCAGATTCCTCTGGGTCTTCCGTACCCAGAATTCCCTCCTTCACCCACATCTACTCCTCTGGGTCCTCAAAGTCCAGAATCTCCTGAATCCCCTATACCCAGAATCCCCCTAGGCCCCCCAAAGCCCAGAAGCCCTCTGGACCCCTAGACACATACAGTCCTCTGGCCTGGGTACTCAAACTCTCCAAAGTCCCCAAAGACCAGAGTCCCATTTCTCCCAGAAACAATCCCTTTGTACTTCTGGAATCCTCACAGTTACCTACAACCATTCAGGCCTTAGGTATCTGTCAGACTTCAGGGCCCTTGAATCCGTAATATTCTAGGCCCCAGACATTTCTCCAGGTTCAAGGCCTGGACTCTCCCAGACCCTCAGAAACCCAGGATCCTCTAGGCTTCAGGTACCAGTAGTCGTTGGGTCTTGAGCACTCACAATCCTACAGACCTACGTGGACCCATAGTCCTGTAGGCCCCAGACCTCTACAGAAATACAAGCTACTGAGGGCTGGAATCCTTTAGCTTCCTCCAGACCCAGAATTTCATGTTTCCCCCAGACTCAGTACTTTCTAGGCCCCTAAGCCCCCTAGAAACCTGTGGACCCATAATCATCTGGGCCCCGGACACCTACAGCCCTTGACTTCCCCCAAGCTTAAATCCTTCTGTTCTGTAAGCAGAGAATCCTTCTAAGTCCTCAGAGACCCAGAATCTTTAGATCCACAAGATACCCACAGTCCTCTGGGCCCCAATACCCAGAATACCCCAGTTCTCCTAAAAGGGGCCCTCCAGGTCCCTCAAGACCCAGAATTCCCTGGGCTTCCCAGCCCAGACCCCCAGATCACCCCATTCCTGTCCTCCCTCCCAGATTATCTTTATGGTGGGCCGTGGCTATCTGTCCCCGGACCTCAGCAAAATCTCCAGCAACTGCCCCAAGGCCATGAGGCGCCTGCTGTCTGACTGCCTCAAGTTCCAGCGGGAGGAGCGGCCCCTCTTCCCACAGGTGGGCCGAGGAGGAGGGCTGGACACCCTGGGGAGGGAGCCTCTGAGGAGAAGGACTCTGAGGTGTGAATGTGAACTGTGTTGTGTTCAAGGCTCCGAGGTGTACAATGTGTGTGAGTGTGTGCTTCCCCATTAGGCTGGGGTCTGGGGGTGTCAGGGTGCCCACGCGGCTCTGGACACCCCTCCTCACCCGCCCCTGCCCCCAGATCCTGGCCACGATTGAGCTGCTGCAGCGGTCACTCCCCAAGATTGAGCGGAGTGCCTCCGAACCCTCCTTGCACCGTACCCAGGCTGATGAGTTGCCTGCCTGCCTACTCAGCGCAGCCCGCCTTGTGCCTTAGGCCCCACCCCCAGCCACCAGGGAGCCAATCTCAACCTGCCACGCCAAGGAGCCCTGCCCACCAACCAATCAATGTTCTGTCTCTGCCCCGTTACTGCCTCAGGATCCCCCATCCCTGCCCTGGGAGATGAGGGGGTGCCCATGTACTTTTCAAGTTCCTCTGGAATTGGGGGGCCCTCAAAGACCGAGACCCCTGCCTCCTCCATAATTCGGTTTCCTCTTGGCTTTGGCGATACTTCTGAATTCGGGAGTTCCTCCATCTCCAACGGCTGGGATTTGTGGCAGGGATTCCACTCAGAACCTCTCTGGAATTTGTGCCTGATGTGCCTTCCACTGGATTTTGGGGTCCCCAGCACCCCGTGTGGATTTGGGGGGGTCCCCTCTGTCTCTCTCCCACCATTCAAGGACTCCCCTCTTTCTTCACCAAGAAGCACAGAATTCTGCTGGGCCTTTGCTTGTTTATTTTTCTTCCGGACTCTTCTCATGGGGTTCAGAGCCGCTGAGGGGTGAGGGTGAGTCCAGGCAAGGGTTGGAGGTTGAGGGGAGGTGCGGACCACACAAACAGCGCCACTGCACGCATCACCACAGGCGGCACGATGAACGAGGACCACATATGCCAAGCACGGCACGAGAGGAGGCCACGTCAGTCACAGACACAGACATCACTGCAAAGGTGGGGAAGTGGGGGACCACTGGCCTGTGTGCAAAGGATTCTGGGAGGATGGGTGGCGTTTGCATATTTAAAGACAGCTGTCAGAGGCAGGAAAGTGGGGCAGGGGTCCCTGGGGAATTGAGGGGTCCTAGCAGTGGGAGGAGCTCCCAGTGTGTTGAGTGGGGTTGGTTGGGGTGGGGGGTGGGGGGGTGAAGGGAAATCCTTGGGGAGCTGGGTGGGGGCAGTTGAAGAGGTGGATCTCCAGAGATGTGAGATCCATAGAAAGGGTCTCAAAGGTAGGGGTTTCTTAAGGATTTGGGAAATTTTGATAGGGAACAAGGTGTGCTTGAGAGATCTGGTACCAGGAGTGGGGTTTTCCAGGAATTTCAGGGCTCCGGGAGGGGTTGCCTGGTGTTTGGGAGCTTCCAGAAAGGAAAATGCATTCTGAGGGCACCAGGAATGGAGGTCTTCAGGGATTTGGAGGTTCTAAAACTGAGAAGTAGGTCTCAGTTTTTGAAAGGACTTGGGAATTCTAAACGTGAGAACTGGATTTAGGACCAGGAGTGAGGTTTCCCCAGGGACTTGGGCATTCTGAGGAGTGAGAAGAGGGATCTTGGCGATCCAGGAGAGGGCTTCTCAAGGGATGAGCTTCCAAAAGTGAGAATTAGATTCAGGGCCCAGACAGGGGTTGCCCAGGGATTTGGGGGCTCTCAGGGTGGGGTGTCAGTCGGAGAAGAGGCTGGCGAAAGACTTCCTCAGGCTGCGGATGGTCTCAGCTTTCACCTCGTCCTGGCTAAGGCTGGGCCTGGGCGGGGCTGGCTCTGGAAGGTTGAAGGCATTGGTCAGAGACTGGGATTTGCTAGAGAGAAACAAGGTGGAGGCGTGGGAGGAAGGGGGGGAGAGGAAGGGAGGAGGGGGAGAGAAACACAACGTTACCCCAGGCCGGGCCCCAGCCCTGCCCCTCTGGTCCTGGGGCTGTGCCTGTGACCCTCCCCCCCCCCCCCGCCCCAGCACGGGCCTGGACCCTGAGGGAGTCTCAGGACGAATGGAGGAGCCCTGGGCCAGGCTGGGAGGACTTGGATCCAAGGTGAAGAAGCCTGGGATTGATGGGAAGAGTTCTGGGCTGAATCTTCTCTTATAATTCTAGGCTAGATTGGGAGGAGTTTGATATATAGGTGACGATGGGCAGGGAGGTTTCCAGTCTAAGGGTGAGGAGTCCAGAAAAGCGGGGGGGGGGGGGGGGCGGTGCTTGGACCAAGGACAGGCTGGAAGGGGCAAATCTAAGGGGGAGCAGTTGGGTGGGGCAGGGAGGACTTCTGAGCTAAGAGAGGAGGTCTGGAATGGACCAGAAGAGGCAGAGAGGATGGTGTGATTTGGGAGGAGACTGAGATGGACCAGAAGGGAGCCTAGACTTTAGGAGAAGCATGAGGACGACTGGGAAGAGTGAAGTGACATAGGAGGACGGTGGGTGGGGCCGGGAGGAGTTTGCGGGTTCGGCTGGGGGGGGAGTCAGGTTGGGCAGGAGGAGGATGAGTTTGGCAGGGAAGTACTGAAGGAGGGTCAGCAAGGCGCCTGGGGTGGGCCGAGAGGAGCTGGGCTGGGGGGCTTTCCCAGGGCCTACTGGGAGGATTCTGCACTTCAAAGGGGGTTTCTCTGGGATGGAGGGCAGGAGCCTCTGTGAACTGGGAGGGGTCTGGCCCAGACTGGAACTGGAGAGAGAGCTCTCAGGACCCCTGTGTAGGACCTGGGTCTGAGGAGCCTGGGAGCTGGGGCTGCCCTCCAGGTGCAGGAGCGCATTCTGTGAGCAGCAAGGTGAGGGCTGCTGTGGGGTCCCCTTACTTGAGCTGGGGGTGTGGGGGTCCCCCGGCAGCGGCGGTGGCAGGTGGCGGCACGTCCTGGCTGGGTTTCTGGGCCAGCTGTGGCTTGGTGGGACGTCCAGCGGGGCCCGAGCCACTGGGTCGAGGCTGCTGCGTGGTGGGTGGCCCAGTGCGGGGCATGGGACCCGCCTGGCTGGCCTGGCGTGTGGGGCCGGCAGGGCCTGGGGGTTTCTGGGGTGGGGCCTGGCGCTGCTGACCACCCGGTGGAGCCCCTGAGGCCTTTGGCGGAGCCTGACCAGAGGCCGATGTCTGACGAGTAGCCTGTGGGGGGCCTGCCTGGCGCTGGGGAGAGGGGGAGGCCGGCGGGCGGGCTGCTGGAGGTGCCCCGGGGCCTCCCGCCACTGGCCGGGATTGGCGGCCTTGACCCTGGGGCAGCGGCGTGGCCTGGGACGCAGGCTGCTGGGGCGCTGATGTGGGACTCGGTAGGCGCTGGGGCAGGGGGCTGCCAGCTGGGGGTCCGAGGCCCGAAAGGTGCTGCTGACCCTGCGGGGTCGGGCGCTGCTGCAATGGGGGTCCCTGGCGTTGGGGGCCTGGGCCCGGCTGTGGAGGGCCGCCTGAGGGACGGAGAGAAAGTGCACACGTGAGAGCGAGCAAGTGAGAGGTGGGGGGCTGCCGGCGGGGTCGGGGCCCAGGAAGCTGGCCCCTCACTTACCCTGTGGCGGGGGTCGTTGCTGAGCTGGGGGCCCCGCGGGCTGCTGGGAGGTCTGGCGGCCCAAGGGCAGGGCCCCTGGGGACGGAGTCTGCGGCAGAGGAGTGGAGCAGGAGAGGTTAAAAATAGTTACCAGCCGGTGGAGCATCAGCCAATCAGAATGACATGGGTTCCCTGTGTGCTGGGTGTTGCCGCATTTGTGGCTGAGCTGAGGGGATGGCAGGTTGTGGGGTGCGGGACTCACTCCCAGGGGAGGGGTCAGGAGGCACTCAGGGAAGTCAGGGTAGCAGCTATTTATCATTTTTTTAAAATAGTTGGTAACTGCTGCGACACATGTGCGTCATGGCGATGCCCCTAGCCTGCTGATTATCAGCTCTGTGACACAGTATGACCAAGGGCTGGCCTGCCCGCCACTAGCCTCCAAGGGCCAGAGCCAGGGGCCTGACCTGGCTGTGGGAGCCCCTGCCGGGAGAGGCATCCCGCTGCCACTGCCGGGGCAGGGCCTGGGCCATCTTGTTGACCACAAGCTCTACGATGAGTTGCTTGTCTTCATCCTGGTGGTCACCGATGAGCGGCATGGAGGAGCCCACCACCTGGGGGAGGAGAAGGGATCCAGTGAGGAGAGAAGCAGGAAGTGCATGGGAGGGTGACGATGACGAAGTGCTTTAAGTTGGGAAAAGGCATGACTGGCGGCTGCCCAGGAAACCAACTTCAGTATGAGAAGCACCGATTATGCAGTGTGGGGAAGGCTTGCCTTTTACAAGATACCTTACAGCTTAGGACAGACTAGCAGGGGTGAGCTAATGAGGGCCTACTGGCCAAATCCGGCCCAGCACCTGTTTCTGTGCAGCCCCAGGCCCCGGAGCTAAGGATGGGTTTTACATTTTTTAATGATTGAAAAAAAATCAAAACATTTCATGACGTGAAAATTATATGAAATTTAAATTTCATTGTCCATAAACCAAGTTTCATGGGAACACAGCCACCCTTACTTTCTTGCCGTATCGTCTGTGGCTGCTCTTGCAGAACTGAGGAGCTGCAGTAGCGACCGTATGGCCCACAAAGCCTAAGATACGCACCGTCTGGCCTCGACAGAAAACGTTTGCCAATCCCTGCTTTATAGTTTGCTCGGTGCTCTGTGTTTTACAAAGAACTTTGTGGTTTACATGGTACTTTACAGTTTACAAAGCTCCTTGCCCTTTACAAAGGACTGTTACATATATGGCGTGTTTAGACTTTGGAAAGTGCTTTGCAAAGGGCACCACTGTTTACACGATGCTTTACCATGTATAAAGCGCTACCGTTTACCATGCACTCTGAATTTTCAAGGTATTTTACA
This sequence comes from Eschrichtius robustus, assembly GCF_028021215.1. NCBI lineage: Eukaryota > Metazoa > Chordata > Mammalia > Artiodactyla > Eschrichtiidae > Eschrichtius > Eschrichtius robustus. The sequence continues at coordinate 44,470,872 of NC_090845.1, forward strand.
GTTTGCAGATTGCTTTACTGTTTACCGGGGACACTGCTGCTTATAAAGAGCTTTAGAATTTTGAAAGCGCTTTGCTTCAATAATGAGGATTTCCCAGTTTACAGAGCTCCTCTTTAAAATAATTTTATGAAGCACTTTGCTGTTCACTAAGGAGTACCTTCCTAAGGTACTTTACAGTTTACAGAATGCTTTAAGTATCAACCACCACTCTCTATAAAGTTCTTTGTAGCTTACGAAGTACTTTGCTGTTGGCCAAGTACAAATTCACAGAACACTTTAAAGATTACTAAGTGCTTGGTCATTCACCAGAATGTCTCAGTTCACAGAGGACGTTACAGCTTAACAAGTGTTTTGCGCTTCACTAAAGATGTCCAAGTTCACAGAGCAGTTTAGAATTTAGTAAGTATTTTGCCATTTGCCAGGGATGTCCCGGTTCACAAGGCACTTTACGGTTTTACATATTGCCATTCGCTGAGGGCTTTCTAGGCCCTGGCGTGCTTCACAGTGTTGCTGCCCTGCACCTGCTCCCCGCTCTGTGCCCCCACCAAATTCTGGGGTGCTCCTACCTCAATGATGTGGTCCCTTCCGTCCTTGCCATGCAGCGCTTCCACTGCGCAGATGTCCAGTCCCCCAAAGATCTCTGAGCACGTGTCCACCCACAGCTTGTACCTGCCAGGACACAAGGCAAGGAAGCCCATCAGTGCCTGGTCTGGGCGGCCACACTTCTACCCCCCAAGCCCAAGTTCAGGCCGCCCACCTGTCAGACATGGCAATCTGCTCGAGCATCGCAGAGCCGGTGTTGGTCTTCCAGTTTCCTGACACTGACGTCCTCCTGGAGAGTAAGAGGAGACAGGAGAGAGGCTTGGGGGGCCTGGGCTGCACAAGGCAGGGCAGGGGACCCCTACCCAGGCCTTGGTCTCCTTACTCACATGTAGGCCTTGTAGTTCTGCCCAATCTTCTGGACGCGCACATCGTATTTGGCATCAATGAAGGGCTCGGCAGTGGCATATGTCTTGGTCAGTGCCACGACACTTGCGATGTCCTGGAAGTCGTGCTGGTTGTCCACCTTGACCTGTGGGAGTGGGGTGGGGAGCAGGGCCCGGTCAGGAGGGGGCGGCAGTCGGGGTGCCTTAGGGCAAATGACACAGGTGTGGTGAGTGCACAGAAATTTGGTGGACACCCCAAGGCACTCAAGCATGCATTAATTCTGGGTCTCCTGGTTTTTACATGTACACACAGACACCAAATTGGGCGTCTACAACTCTGTGAACACACAAAACCCGACTTTTAGACTTGTTTACTTTAAATGGTTAAGTTGTATGGTACGTGAATTATATCTCAATAAAGCTGTGGGAAAATTGTGTGTATATACAGTATATGCATGTGGGCACCCAGACAAAATCAATTGTACACACAATATATAAACATACAGAAGCATGGACACACTCAAACATACAAATTACAAGTCTGCTTTCTACGGACACACAGACAAAATCAGATGGGTGGACAGCATACAGGACCCCAAGACCCTTGAATGTAAAAGATGATGTAGTGTGTGTTCAACACAGAGGCCTGCCTATACACAGACACAGTGCTGGATACACTAACAAAATAACAGGACACACAAAACTGGCTGAACGCATGATAGAAAATTGGGCCACCAAAATGTAAGAATATGAGGAAAAATACAAATAGATAAATGACACAATTATACAGAATTATTGTGTGCACTGAATACACAATATACTTCTAACAGGCGTACCTTCTCGGAGATACTGTGGGTTCAGTTCTGGACCACCGCAATAAAGCGAAGGTCACAATAAAGCAAGTCACACAAACTTTTTGGTTTCCCAGTGCATATAAAAGTTATGCTTATACTGTAATCTGTTAAGTGTGCAATACATCTAAGTGTCTAAGAAAAACAATGTAATACCTTAATTAAAAAATACTTTATTGCTAAAAGATGCTAACCATCATCTGACAACCCAGGGTTGTCACGAACCTTCAATTTGTAAAAAAAAAATGTAGTATCTGTGAAGCGCAATAAAGCGAAGTGCAATAAAACGAGGTATGCCTGTTCTTATATCCGCACGATGCCAGGAACATGCATCATTTATAAGCACGCACATACAAAGCCCACCCGGGGACTTACCTTACCCATCCCAGAGTGTGCGTGCCCCATCTTCACAACTACAGGGTACGTTGTGCTGCTGAGCTGGTAGGGTGGAAAGGGAGAGCATGGTCAGGGAAGAAGGGCTGACAGCCATGGCTGGGGGTGGTGCTGAGGGGAGCCCATCCAGCGGGAGCCACACTGAGAGCGATTTTCCCAGAAGAGGTGGGTCAGAGACAGCCAGCCGGCAGCTGGGGGTCACACAGTACCTCGGCGCCCAGAATTGAACCCAGAGCCCTGCCTGCCTGTCCCTCCCTCCACCACCCCCAAGTCCCAGACTTCCCGCCTCTGCTTTCCTGGGCAGAGGCATGGGATAGGGGTGGGGGACTTTTCCGGAAAAGGGAAAGTTTGTTTTTACAGTGAATGGATGATAGAGAAGTGGGTGTGTGATGTGCGTGCGTGGGCGCGTAGTGGCGAGCATGTAGCAACTGGACCCCTCAGCCAGGCCTTGTGTGTGTCTCCTCCACACACATATACAACCCAGAGACACACAAACCCTCAGAACTCAGATCTACACAGCCAAACCCAGAGCTTCCCACACATGCTGAGACCCACGCGATGGAAAGATCCACCACCAACACCGGTTCCGGAGCCTGCCTTGCTGTGTGGCTGCACAGAGACCCTCACAGCCAGCCAGCCAGCCCAGCAGCACACACTCAACACTTGTAGACACGCAATCAACACTTTTGGGCAGAGACATACACACAGCCCTCCTCCTCTCACCCAAATCCACGTAACAGACGGACACGCAACACGAAGGTTATCCATGCAACACAGAGACGAACAACCCTCAGAGGCACAGCCACAGAATGCAGAGGCACACACAACTCTGACAGGCACACACAACAGAACTGGGCACGTATTCAACACTGACAGATACACACGCAATGCTCCTGGGCATACGCACAACAAACAGAAGGACCCACACCACATGGACAGGTATACACACTTCTAGGTATTCACACTTCTAGGTATTCACAGAACCACCGAGACCCACAACACAGAGACTCATACTCCTGGGCACACGCAAAGTGTATGCAGGGACGCACACACAAAAAACGTGCCTTGCCATATATACAGATGGAGAGGCATGCACACAACCAGAGACACCCAGAACCTCCTAAGTACATGGACAACACCCCGGGGTGTGTACATGCACACACACTCACATCCAGGCGTGGGGATACCTCAAGTCTCCCCCAACCCTGGGTGGAGTAGAGGGGACCTAGTTGGCCGACCCCAGCGCCACCATACATGGATGCACATGCAGGGCTTTGCCCTCCCTCCTCTGTGCCGACAGGGGTGACAGGGTAGAGGATGGCATTCCCGGAGGGGCTGCTGGGGCGGTGGCGGTTCCCAGTTCCCGACAGGCACAGGAAGTCCGCAGGGTCAGGGTGACCGATTGACCTTCAGGCCTCACCCTCCCTCTGCACGCCCCCCCACCTTCCTCATTTCCCAAATGACTGGCGTCATGATGGGGCGCTGAGAGGCACTGAGTTGTTACCGGGATGCTCTGATTAGCATTCCAGGGAAAACAGGCTGAAATGGCAGATGACGTAACAGGCACACACGCAGACCACAGAGGTGATAGCACATCCTCAATTCCATTCGCAACCCAGACCTGCTTTACAGGGGCAGGCACAACTCCAGAAGCAGCAGAAAACATAATGGGCTCAGGACTTCCCTGGTGCCACAGTGGTTAGTCATCCACCTGCCAATGCAGGGGACACGGGTTTGAGCCCTGTTCCGGGAAGATCCCACATGCCGCGGAGCAGCTAAGCTCCGTGCGCCACAACTACTGAGCCTGCGCTCTAGAGCCCGTGAGCCACAACTACTGAGCCCACGTGCCACAACTACTGAGCCTGCGTGCCACAACTACTGAGCCTGCGTGCCACAACCGAAGCCCATGCGCCTAGAGCCCGTGCTCCGCAACAAGAGAAGCTACTGCAATGAGAAGCCCCACGCACCGCAACGAAGAGTAGCCCCCGCTCGCCGCAACTAGAGAAAGCCCGCGCGCAGCAGCGAAGACCCAATGCAGCGAAAAATAATAAATAAATAATACAATAAAAAAAAAAACACCAACAAAAAAACCATACTGGGCTCAGGTACACTCAAGTACACACACACACCACAGAGGGGCACACACCACCTAAAGGCACACAGGCAACTCTCAGAGGCAGAGACACAGCAGGAAACTGTGTGCAAGCACACATGCACACCACCCCCCGCCCCGAGGTTTTTAGGCTCTTTTCATAAACCTTCCTTGTTTTCTCTGGACCTGAGCCTGAACACAACACTGTGTATATGTGTATGCGTGTGCCCACACATGTGTGCATGCAGGGAGCTCTGAACACTGGGATCCCCTGGCCAACCCTAGGTTTGAATCTTGGCCTCTCCTCTTCCTAAGGCCATGTTCAACCCCAGGCAGGTCACTTAACCCTCTCTGGGCCTCAGTTTCCTGATCTGTATAAAGGGTACAATCAGGCCCAAGCAGTCGGTGTGTGTGGGGACTGCCAGGTGTCTGCTGTGCACACCCAGCTGGACCCCACGCCCCCCACACCCATCCAGCTCGCCAGGTGGCCATACAGCCAGACACCCGTCCATGAAACCCCACCAGTTTCAAAACCTGCACGATAACCCGGGTCCACACAACCCCTCACATGTAGACAGTGGGCAAAACTCTGTGCTGACTCAGGTTTCAAAGTCATGATGCTGCAGCGGGACTTCCCCTGCCCTCACTTCTCCCTTCGCCTCCACCACCGACTTAGCGCCCCCCGTCTCATTCACTCTCATTTCCCACTTTCACAGTCAGCTCCTCCAAATTCCTGGTTTACTTCTCTTCCCTCTTATCTGGTCCTGCCCACCCCCCCAACAGAGTCATTTCTTCACTCTCCTTCCTGGGCAGATCACTTGACCCCTTTGTGTATCTCATTTTCCTCATTGGTATAATGAGAACACGAACAGTCTCTAACTCACAGATGTTGTGAGGAACACATTAGTTATTTCGGGCAAAATGCTTAGCACAGTATCTGGCACACAGGAAGCCTCCATCCTCAAAAGGTGTTGGGCACTATTATTATTATTGGTTTAATATCCCTAGGTTAGCCAATATTAATTAACAAGGAGGTAATCGGGACTCACTGACAGATAAAGTATTTCCAAAGATTTTAGAGCCGTGTTTGATACATAGTAATAGTAAGCACTTCGTAGTGCTGGTGGTAGTTTCTGTTTTGGTGGTAGTGTTGGTGGTGATGGTTGTGCTAGCCACTCTGAGTTAATCAAGCTTAATTAGCAAGGGGGTGATGGGGATTGGATGAGAGAACTACACAAAGGCTTCAGGGCACAGTACACAGTAAGCGCTCCATAAGTGGCTCCTATCATCACTATCATCATCATTATTATTATTGGCCTGTCCTCCCTGACCTAACCAAGGATGTTAATCGGCCCTCAGAGCCCTTTCCCAGGACGCCAGGGAAGATTCAGGCAGCATCTGGAAGCTGGTGGACAGAGATTGCCTCACGCCGATCCCCACCAGGGGCGTGGGAGGGTTGGTGGGGAAGGGGCAGGGCAGGATGGGAGGGGATCAGTTTCCTACTGACTCACTGGCCTCTTTCACCACCATTCAACTCCCCCCACCCCAATGCTCATTCATTCACCAGCGACCTCCCCGCTTGCCAGGACTGTGCCCAGCGTGGGTTAAGATCCTGGTGCCAGTTAGCCTAGGTTCAAATCCCAGCCATGCCCTGTGGTCCTGGGAAAGTTCTTCAATTCCTTTATGCCTGTCTGGGAAATGGGAATAATACCGATAACCACCTCAGAGGCTTATCGTAAGCTTTAAGTGAAATAAATTATGCCGAGTGCCGCCCGGTACACAGTTGGTGCTATATAAATGCTGACTATTTGCCTGTGGTTTTTTTTTTTTGAGAAGGGTTAAGACCCAGGCTCTGGCTCCATCCAGGTCACCTGAGTTCCAATCCCAGTTCTGCCACTTATTAACTGTGACCTTGGATAAATCACTTAACCTCTCCGTGCCTCAGTTTCCCCACCTTGTATCCTTCCTCCATTCACCTGCCCTACCTCCCTCCACTGCTTCTACTTGTTTGCTCTCTGCCGCTCACCGCCCCCCCCCCAAAACAGTAGGTGCACAAGAAATGCTTATTGAAGGAATGAACTAATTTGGGCTTTAGCCATGGGGATTTTCGGGGATGTGGGTGATCGGATAGATTTTGGAGACTTTAGGGAATTGCACTGGGTGGAATCCTGCCTGTAAGCCCTCCATGAGACCGCCTGGAGGGACTGGTGCCTGACGTGGAGATGGGGGAGGGGGGTGGTCAGGGCGAGGCTCAGGGGGAGGGAGAGGAGGAGGGTGCATCTCCTTTTCGGCAGCCCAGGGCCCGCCCCTTGGCCTCCACGGATGGTGGGCGGATGAGTAATGCATCCAGGAAGCCTGGAGGCCTGTGGTTTCCTACCAGCTGCCACCCCGCCCCTCGCTTGGATATTTATCCTCCGCTGCTCCAGCCCTGCCGCCATCGCCGAAGACCCAGCGCCCAGAGAGGCTACACCAGAGGTAGGTAGGGGCTTGGGCGGCCCGCAGGGCCTGGAACTGGGCTGGAGCTTTCCTGCCTGATGATACTCGGCTGCTCAGCCTGGCCAGCGGGTACCGGGAGCCTAGGCTGGTCCAGGGGAAGAGGGTGGGGGGCTGGAACTGCTCCCCCAGTCCCGACACTCCAAATTCCTTTGAACCCCTGGCATCCATCCTCAGCTCCCCGAAAGCCATGAGCCCTTAATGTCAGATGCCTCCCAAGCTGCCAACTCCTCTAAATTCCCTCCCTGTCCCCCGGCAACCCAAACCCCTGATGCTCCCTAAACTCCCCCAGCCTCCCAAATCCCTAAACTCAAAGCTTCCTCTGAACCCAAATCCCTCAGGCACTCCCACCCCCTTAAGCCCCCAAACTCCCTCAACTCCCTAAATCCCCAACCTCCTCCAAATTCCTCAACTTCCCTCAACTCCCCCACCTCCTCCACCTCTCAATATGCGCAACCCCCAAACTCCCAACCTCCCCGAAAACTCCTCCAGCTCCCCAAAGCCCAAATTCCTCAGCCCCAACTCCTCAACCTTCCGACTTCTTCAACACTCTTAAATTCTCAAACTCCCCAGCCCCCTTATTCCCCAAACGCTACAGCCCCATAACTCCCCCACTCACCTAGTCCCCTAAATCCCTCAAACTCCACAACTCCTAAACTCTCCTGACTCCCTACCCCCCTAAACTCCCCTGGGCTCTCAAATCCCCAAGCCCCTTAAAATCCCCAAACTCCCCAACCCGGTGTGTGTGTGGGGTAGAATGGGGTGGGAGGCCTGCCCAGGTACATGGATCGGCTGAGCTGGGGGCCCTCTGAACCCTCCTCCCCACCCCCACAGAACGCACCATGGCCCCCTTTGCACCCCTGGCCTCTGGCATCCTGTTGCTGCTGTGGCTGACAGCCCCCAGCCGAGCCTGTACCTGCGTCCCACCCCACCCACAGACGGCCTTCTGCAGCTCCGACCTCGGTGAGTGTATCCACCCTGCCCACACACTCTGGGCTTCGGTTTCCCTCTCAGTCCAGTGGGGTTCACGATGGTGCCTACCTCTAGAACAATTCCACTCAGCCCCACACTGACTCTGCTTTAGCCGCTCTGCCATCCTCACACTTCCGTGATTACTCAAGGCCCAATCCCACCTCAGGGCCTTTGTACTGTCTACTTCCTCTGCCTGGTATACCCATTCCCCCAGGTATCCACATGGGTGGCTGCCTTAAATGTCACCTTCTCAGGGTGGCCTTCCCTGACCACCCTGTTCAAAACTTGAACCCCTGTCCCCTACTACTCCTGATCCCCCTCACCCAGCTCTGAAGTTCCCCATCACACTTAATACCGTCTAACTTCCTATATACTTAATTATTTTGCTTATGTTTAGTCTCTCTTCTCCTGGCTAGAATGTGAGCTCCACAAGGAACGGATTTCTGTGTTTTGTTCACTGTTATGTCCCTGACACCAAGAACAGTGCCTGGCACAGAGCAGGCGCTGCAAAATATTTGTTGAGTGAACGAACACATGATGAATATGTGAAAGAGGCTTGAAGCAGTGCTTGGCTAAGAGTAGGCACCAACATACAGGTGAAGCAATTAACCAATGTATAAATCGCTAGGGTGCTGTCTGGCATCCAGCAATCCCTATTTAAGTATGTGCTTTGCTAGTATTATTATTGTGATTATTTTTATTGGCTCATGCAGTCCCTTTGACTCGTTTTTTTCCCCTCTTCTCCTGTAGTCATCAGGGCCAAATTTGTGGGGACTGCAGAAGTCAACCAGACCTCCTTATACCAGCGTTACGAGATCAAGATGACCAAGGTATCCCTCCTGCCCCTTCCCCCGGCAGTTCCTAAAATCTTCCTCCCTGTCAAAATAAAAGACTTTGGCCACCGGTTTGGCGAGGAAATTAGCTGTGATATCAGAGTGCTATACGACTTCAGGGAAGAATGTGGAGTGGGAGGATTATGTCAGTAAAAGATTCTTCCCCTCATCCATTGACAGATGTTCAAAGGGTTCAGTGCCTTGGGGGATGCCTCTGACATCCGGTTCATCTACACCCCCGCCATGGAGAGCGTCTGCGGATACTTCCACAGGTCCCAGAACCGCAGTGAGGAGTTTCTCATAGCTGGTGAGGCCCCGCCCCATCGCCCTGTGCCACGACACCCCTCCGATGCTGCCTGGCAACTGCAAGGGAGGGAGGAGAGGCTCTGTGGGAATGGTCCCAGTTGAAATGGGGACCGCCCCAATTTCAGCCTATCAGAAGGCTGGGGCTTTGCCCAGCGGGGTCTGTGGTCCTGGGAAACCAATCTGGCACCACTCTGTCCCTGGCCCAGCCAATCAGAATCTGCCTGTTGACCCCCCCCACCCCGCCCCGCAGGACAACTGTCGAACGGGAACCTGTACATCACCACCTGCAGTTTCGTGGCTCCTTGGAACAGTCTGAGCTCCGCTCAGCGCCAGGGCTTCACCAAGACCTACGCTGCTGGCTGTGAGGAATGCACAGTGAGTGCCTGGACCTTGCCCGCCACCTGGAGAGCAGTCCTTGGGCTCTTCCCCAAACCATGGCTTGTTTTTGGTTCCCTCTGACTATTCCTTGTCCCTATGGCTGCTTCCCAAACCCTAGGGATGTCCCTGATCTCTCCTGCTGTTCCCTCAAATCTGAGACTGTTCCCTTGGACATTCTGCTTGTTCCTGGGAATTCTCTGTTTCCTGGACTTTCTGGCTGCTTCCTGTCCCTCTGACTCCCCCCTGTGACTGCTCGGCCACTCTGACTGTTCCAAGACTGCTCCCTGATGGCCCTGAATGTCCTCTGACCCCAGTGACTATCTCTGAGCCCCACATCTCCTTATGCTTAAGTTTCGTGCCCACCGGTTGTTCCCTGCTACTGCCAGCTGTTCCCTATCCAATGGGACAGGTCCCCAGGAGACCTGCCTGACTGTTCCCCCACCACCATTCCGGGAAGCTGATCCTTTCCCTGGACTGCTGTCACCTCCTCAAGCCCAATGACTGTTCCCCACGATGGGAGGGAGTGTTCTTGAGTCTGTACCCAGGTGGGGTGACAACAGGTCTCCCCAGCAGCTCCAAATTAAAAGCTGAGGAGCAGAAAGTTCTCCTCCGGAGGGGAGGTAGGGGCAGGAGGAGAAGCCCTCAGAGATGTGTCTCCCTCCCCTCCTCCAGGTGTTTCCCTGTTCATCCATCCCCTGCAAACTGCAGAGTGACACTCATTGCTTGTGGACGGACCAGCTCCTCACGGGCTCTGACAAGGGCTTCCAGAGCCGCCACCTTGCCTGCCTGCCCCGGGAGCCAGGGATGTGCACCTGGCAGTCCTTGCGGCCCCGGATGGCCTGAATCCTGCCCCTTCAGCGGAAGCGGAAGCCTGCACAGTGTTCACCCCCATTTCCACTCCCGCCTTTCTTTCTCCAAGACAATGAAATAAAGAACTACCACTCAGCAGGCAGTGTCCCTGTGTAGTGTCTGGGAACAAACCTATGTCAGACGACCTGGTGCGAGCATCCTGGGACCAATGCTGAGGGGGTGAGGGGTGTCAAATGCTTTTTATATTTTACATAAAATTTGAGGTATTGGTAATAATTCTCTACATTGGCATTAGTGCTGGCGCCTGCAACATCAGTAATGGTAATTTAACCTGCCTTATCAACCACGGCTTATTGGATAATCTCTCTACTCAACGCTTAAAAGCATTTTACCAGACTAATTTGTAATTCCTATTTGCATTGAACTTTCTAGTTCATAAATTATCCCACTGCTGCCAAATCACTACCTCACTGGCAGATTCCGCTATTCACAAATCCCTCCAGTTGACCAGCTCATTGACAAATGCCCTATCAATCAGTAAACGGCTCTCCTCCTTGCCTCGGGTGTGGTCCTGATGTCATTCAGGGAGGATATTTTACCCCATCCAAACCTGTGGGTGTTACTGTCCCCACCCTTAGGTTTTGTACTGTGAGTCTGACTTGAGTGAAAGAGGAGACTCCCAGGGGGCCCAGAGGCCCCCCATCAACATAACCGAGCCAGGGACTCTGGAAGAAAGGGTAGCCCTGGTCTCCCACCCACAGCCTGTGGGAGATTCCTTGGAAGTGTTCGTTTGGAGAAAAGGAGAGATGGGGAGAAGGTGTGATCTGGAAATCCCCAAGCTCTGCCCTTCTCCCCTCTTCCCTATTTCTCCTCCCCTCACTCCTCTGACCAACTCTGACGCAGTGAAGTACATGTAGTGTTCAAAATCAGGACCAACCAGGCACGTTAGCACCACCCCCCCTTCCCCTACACAGCTGTCCCTTCACCAAAACTGAGGCCTCTAGACTCGAGCCTCACCTTTCTGCTTTATCTTCCCCCATGAAATCTGAGTGAGAGACCCTCCAAACACTCCCTTCCTCAGGCCTTCCTGCTCACACAGCCGGGCCCAGGCCCCTCTGGGCTCTTCCCAGTCCCTGGTGCCTACCCCTTACACTCCAAAGGTCCTGACTGAAGTGGGAACTGGGCTTTCAGATTGGTGCAAACATTCAGTGGAACACTCAAGTGTCCTGTTGACCTGGATCCTCTTTACAGAGATCTTTGTTGAAGGAAAAGACCCCCAAATTCCCTCCCATCAGACTACCTACTGGTGCTACCAATAGGAACCCAGGTCTCCTCCAGGACATTCTGGGTCACCAAGCGTGGCCCCCTGGATCCTCTGTGGTCCCTGTCCTTTTGCACTCCTGGAAGGTTCTGCCAGGGTCTAAGGTATGTCCCAGGGATGTGTGGATTTTGAGCACCCAGTGGCTGCTTGTGCAGATACGTCCAGCAACAATTTCTATGTCAGTATCTACATGTTGATATGCCCTGGGAGGATCTGAACCCTGTCCACCGAAAGGGGCAAATGGCAGCTTCCACTGATGGGTACAAGTGTAAGGGAAGGACCTGGGCCCTGGTGGCCTTGTCGCTATTGGCTCAACTGCCTGCAAGAGTCTGGCAGCTCCTGACAGTTCACCATACCCTGTACTCTTACACTGGTCCCTGACGCCAGGGCTTCTTCCCTGAGCGCTCTGCTATTTTAACCCCTGGGAGGAAGGTGAAGGAGAAAGTGGCAGAAGAAGGATGGAGCCTGGTGTGGAGACGGTTCTCCTGCCGACCTGTCCACCTGCAGGTAGTGCCCTGGATCAGGACTCAACGCTTCACGGGGCTGACCGCCAGGCCCAACAGCAGCCCTCTTCACAGAATTTAGAACATACAAGGCCACCTCCCCCAGACCCCGGCAGGAGCTCCTGGCAGGAGATCTGTAGTCCTGGGGTCACTACATCCCTCATCACTCTTCTAGGAAATCCACTACAGTGAGTGAAGTGATTTACCCCTCACCCCCACATTCCATGTGTCTGTGTGTCAATCTCTGCTTGGAAGAGCATCTCTGATGGCTGAGAGAAAGCACGAGGGGGTAGCAGTCCTGTGAGGTGTGCAGCATGGGGTCCAGCTCCATGGGTAGCCTGGGGGCTGGCCCTTCCCTCACCCGAGCCTCAGTACTTCTCCCTGAAAAATGGGTCTCACACTCCCTACCCAGAATCCTTCCGAGGTCTGTGCTAGGGTTGGAGGATGATTTATGGGTGCATTCGTTCATTGGGTATTTTGGGGGGGGGGGTCAAAACACATGAAACTCTTATAACAATAACTTCCTGTGTAAGATTACTAACAGTGATATTAATTTCTAGACTGGCAGTGTAGTGTAGTGGTTAAGAGCCTAAACACTCGAGCCAGGTCATTTGCAGTCAAATCCTGCCCCTTCCATGTACTAGCTCTGAGACCTTGGGGAAATCACATTACCTCTTTATGCCTCAGTTTCCACATCTGTAAAATTGGTATAAAACAAATGCCTAACTCCTAGGGACAATGTAACTTTACATGTAAAGTGCCTGGAACTGTGTTAGGCACATAGCACTTACAAGTATTGGTTAGTAGTAGTAAGATAAATGTAATTTAATGTATAACTTTAGTAGTGATCATTCTTCTCACTAATGATTATTTACAATATTGAAAATCACATTTAATGTCAGGAATGATAATTTACAATATTGGAAATAATGTATAATATCAGTAGTAATAACTGAATGCACCCTGGAAACCTTAGTTTAACTCGTGATCCTGATAATCTCCCCCACAGATGTTACAAATATTTAATATGCTCATTTGTTTTTTCTTATTACTAGGATACTTTTACACTGCTTCCCAATGTGCAAATCACCCCACTTAAAAATACCAACATTTAAAAAGACTTCTGAGGACAACCCCTCTCCCCAGTGATAACATTCCCCACTATGAAGTCCTCACTGTGGACAAATCACCACATTTATAAATCTCTACTGTTGCCAAAACTACAGGTGACAAATCTCTAAGCCCTTGGTAAATCTTTCCTTTGAAAAGTCCCCTCTCTTCACTGTACAAATACCTCTTTCACAAACACCCCACTAACAAATACCTCTGTTGAGCTACCCTCTTTATTCATAAATATCCCATTGACATATCTCCATTGAAGACCCCCCGCATTGACAAATATCCCCATTCACAAATACCCAGAAGTAATCTATCGCCCACTCATGGACCCCAGTGACAAATATCTCTCTTCATAATTACCCGATCCATTGGCATATCTCCTATGACCACTCAGTTGACAAATCTCTCTATTCATAAATACCTTTCTATGACATAATTCTCACTGACAACCTCTACTGACAAATCTTCCCATGTATTCTACTGGCATATCTCCCCATTCAGACATGCCCATCAAAATGCTCTCATTGCCAATCTTCCTATTCAGAAATACCCACCATTGATATCTACCTCATTGATAAGCCGACTTTAAAACCTTTCCATTCATAAAACCCCATCCATCCATATAGCCCCTCTTGATTGACTTCCCCCACTGACATTTCCCCATCCTTAGATATCTCTAGTTGGAAAATCTCCCTGCTGGAACAGCTCCCAATATATTACCCTATATGTTGAAACATCTCTCCACACCCCCCAATGACAGATGAAGAGGTAGATTTCTATACGAACACCCCTTCCTTTTTATCAATACTGACACCTACGTCTCACTCTCCAGCCTTGGACACTTCCTATGCCAGTAGTGGTGAAATCTGAGGACCAACCCCAGTTATACTGTAGAGCGCCCACCAAAGGAAATGATTAGGGCACAAGCTCTCTCTGGATGTAGGCGTGAAGGTGGAGTTTAAAAAAGAGATTAGTTGAAAGTCTGCATGAGAAGCTGTGAGAACCCCAGACACGCCCCAAATACCAATCCCCACTCCAATAGAAGGCTAAAGACATGATCTCTTATAAGAGTAAAAGAGAGGGTTCAAATGGGCAGGAATGCCCAGGCCGCACCTCCCTGTTGTTGACTATTTATCCACCACTGAGCTTGGGCCTCCTGCTGAACCTCTGTGGAGAGTTACAGCTCTGATGAATGGAGGTGGGGCCACTGGTACCAGAGGCCCAGTCTCAGTGTCCTTTCCCCCCACCACACCATGGGGGCCTCCCTTGACCCCAGGCCCCTGGAAAGTAGTAGTGTTAATTAAATGTTCCCTGAATCTTCTCCTGATTGGGGGTGAGCTGGGCCAGGGAAAAGTTATGCTTCGACTCCCCCCACCCCGACTGTGTCTCCAGGTCCTTGCCATGAGTTCCGACTTCCTGCTGGCCCCTGCTTTGCTCCTGGCTCTGTCCCTGACCACCCTTGGGCTGGCCCTCATACTGTTTATTGTAACTCAGACGTGGGTAAGTCTGGGTAGACCTCAGAGAAGCCTCTGATGCAGGGACTCACAGTGAGGTTCCAGAAGGGTGAATAAAGCCCCCTGAGGTGGTTGAACCTGGATGGTAGTTGCTCTGCAAACCTTTTTTTCCCAAGAGTCTTGGGGACAGGGAAAATCTTGAATGTTTGAACCCCAAGGGGTCCCCTGACACATTTCTCCCACCCTTAGTCCTTGTGGCTTAATTCCTGGGTCTTCTCACTGAGACCATGAGGCATTATGAGTTCAAGTAACCAGGGCACCCTGCTCACCTCTTCCCTGTACCCACCTCCCCACCAAAATACAAGCCCCTACCTTGCTCTGACTGAGGGAATCGGGTGGGTCTTTGAGATCCAAAAGCTAATGATGCAATACTAAGACCCAGCCCCTCACCCCATAAATGCTCTTCAGTCCCAGTGTCCCTCTCTCTTTTCCCCCCTCACAGACAATCAACGTCCTGAAAGGGGTCCTGAAACTCTGGGTCATGAAAGTACCCAAATATAAAGAGCAATGTGGTTGTATCTATCTACACACCCACCAAGAACAGTGGTGGTGACATCCATGGGGAGAAGTTTTCTTCTAGGAATTCCTTATCTCAGGTCAGCCAGCCTGTCCCCACCCTGCATGGACTCCTCATCCTCAGACTTCCGGCTCTGTCCCAGCCCTGGAACAAAGTGCCCCTCCCTGGGGCATTCTTCTACCAAATACCCCCAACCTCAGGATACTGTGCTCTTGATTTCAGCCAACCACAGCAAATTCTGTCCCTGACCCATAATGTCCTGGATCTTTGGGGCTGACCACCTGGGGATCACAATCTGTCCCAGCCAAATGACATCTGGTCACACTTTACTGACCATCAGGACATGGCATCCATCCCCTCTAGGCTCTTTGAGGGATGGGAACCTGCACTGAGTTGTGTAGCCTTGGAAGGGGCTCGGGGAGGAGTATATCAAGAGGTATCTTGAATATCTACAGGTAAGGATGCCCGGGGCCTTGAGTGTGCCCCTCAGGTATGCCTGCAGCCACAGCTCCAGCTCTGCCCTGTTCTTTCTGCTCCCTGTTCCTGTTTGCTGGGCCCTACTTCCTCTCCTGGTCCCCTGCCCCTGCTCCTTCTCCGTGTTCTATCCCTCCCCCCGCTCCTGCGCCCTCTCCTCGCTCTCTTCTTTCCTCTCTGCTCCCCACTCCTCTTTGTTTCCTCGTTGTTTGCTATTCCCTTTCATGGGTCCCTGGCTCCCCTGCCTATCCTTAGCGTCTGTGGCCCTTCTCTTCCAGGAGCAGAAGCTATGAGGAGAAGCGAGTGGAGGAGTGCCCTGCCCAACCACCCCCAGGTGCCTCCCTGCCACCCCCACAAAGCCACATACCTGAGTCTCAACCTTGCACAGTGTCCGTGGAGGGACCTCTGTTTATCTGAGCACTGGCAAGAAGAACATGAAGCCATGAACTTGGCTGTCTTCCCCGGTGACCTGATATCTGCTATTGAATCTTCCTGTACAACAGCCTCTGGCCCTGGACCCAGACTTCTATTCAGCCACAGTGGGCTGGGGACGCTTCACCTCCTTCAACATCACAAACAAATCTAAGCCCATCAACCTCCCCCCACCACCCCCTCAAGCCTCCCAAAGACCACCAGCTTCTAACTGTGCTAGGGATCTGTCTGGTTTGTGTTGTGTTTCTTGATCTGGGTGCAGAAGACAGGAGTGTGTTCACTTTGTGAAAATTCAATGAGCTGTACTCTTATGATATGTCCCCTTTTCCGAACTTGTTATACCTCAGTGAAATTGGCCCTTCAAAACAAAACCCCATAAGCTACAAGAATATACTGTACAGCATGGAGAATATAGCCAATATTTTATAATAACTGTAAATGGAGTATAATCAATAAAAATTGTGAATCACTATGTTGCACACCTGAAACTAATATAATATTGTAAGTCAACTATACGTCAATAAAAAAATAATAAGTTAAAAAAAAGAAAGGGAAGAAAAAGAAATCCCCGCCCTCTTGACATATCTCCCTCGCTCTTTACTTCAATTGCTCCCTCACTCCTGCTCTCTCTCTTTTCACACAATCCCCACATCCCTGACCCTGTTGATTCTCACCCCAAAGCACCCTCTCTTTCCTCATAGCACAGGGACCATGAATCCTGGGCCCAGAGAGGGGACTGGATCCGGAGAGACCTTGGTGTTGGACTCCACCCGTCACATCATGAACCCTCTGCAAATATTTGCTGAGCCACAAATCACCTGGAGTGCAGGTAGCAAGGGAAGGGAAGTCCTTATGCCCATAGCACCCCACCCTCTAGGTCTGCATGACCAAGTTGATGTAAGTAGATCACCAGGCTAGGGAAGTCGGGGTGAAAAGAAGTCAAACTGTGCTTCACAAGATCTTCCCTGTGCCCCACCCCTGACTGGTGACTATTTAGACACATTGAGATGAGTATCCCTGAGGATTCCTGGTGGTCTCCAAA
Organism: Eschrichtius robustus; assembly: GCF_028021215.1. Taxonomy (NCBI): domain Eukaryota; kingdom Metazoa; phylum Chordata; class Mammalia; order Artiodactyla; family Eschrichtiidae; genus Eschrichtius; species Eschrichtius robustus. Next base: position 44,487,848 of record NC_090845.1, read on the forward strand.
CTGGACGGGAGTAGATGGGGTAGGGGGGCCAGAGTCCTGGTATGTGTCTTCCAGCTTCAAAGTACGGGGTGGCGCAAGACTGCTCCCACAAATCCACGCCTAGCTTTTGCCCCTCCATGCTGCACAGTGGGGTTGGCGACAAAAGAGGAAATAGGGGAGGCAAGCTGGCCTGTGGGAAGTCTAATGCTTCTGCCACCACTCGCCACCATTACCCACCATTAACTTTGTCTTCTTCCTGGCCTCTGAAGTCCTGTTCTTTCTGTCCCTTGACAAAAATAGCCTCTGCACAGCTACAGACAGCCAGGAGGTGCGTCTGCCCTACTAGATATCAGGAATTAATGAGAAAATATAGTTATTAAGACAGTACTGCACTGGAACAGGTATAGAGAAAGTGACCGATGGAGTAGAACAGAGAGTCCTGAACTTGCCCCACACATATATAGGATTTTAGGATATGACGGAGGTGGCATACCAGATCAGTGGGGAAAAAAGTGTTGCCTATAAGGAAAAAGATGAAACTGGATCCCTACCTATCTCACACTGTATATGAAAATCAATTTCAAGGAACACATATAATAAAGATGTTCGGAAGAGTGCTACTTGATTGCTACATTGAGAACAGCGTAATGTAAGTGAATGGATGTGATGACCACTCTGTAATGCATGTAGAGAAGCGTTAAAGAAAACATGTAATAAAGATGTTTGTAAGAATGCTAAAAAGAAACAGAAAAAGTAAATCAACTTCAGATGGATGAAGAGCTTAAATGTCAAAAACAAAGCTTGCCACTTTTATCATCTACTAAATTTCCATATGTACATGGATCTAAATCTGGGTTTTTAATTGTTCTTCTTTTAGTCTGTTAGTCTATCTATTCATGTGTCAGCATCATATCGTTTAAATTAGAAAAGCTTCATAAAATGTTTGCTGGCAAATGCATTAAACTCCTTGTAGGCTGGTAGGGCTAGTCCCCTCTCATAGCTCTTCTTTTTCAGGGTTTTCCTGGCTATTCTTGCATGTTTGCTTTTCCATATGAACTCTACTATCAACTTGTCCAGCTCCAGATAACAGCTTATAGGTATATTTGGGGGGATCACATTGTATTTATAAATTAAAAATAGAGACCTAGGAAGGGGAACTGACATCTTTATGATGTTAATTAATCTTATCCACAAATAAGGAATGTCTTTCCAGTTGTGTAAGTCTACCTTTGAGTCTTTCAGGAGTGTTTTAAACTTTTCCTCATATAAGTTTGCACACCCCTTGCTAAATTTATCCTGAAATATTTTATCTTTTTTGTTGTTACCTTACATGGGGTTTTCTCTTCTATCTGGTTATTTGTGTATATGAAAACTACTGATCTCTGTATGTTGATTTTATATTCTGCTATGTTATTAAGTTACTTTATTGTTTGAAGTTGTTATTGGTTCTCTGGGGGATTTCCAGATATACTATCATATCATCTATTAATAGAGATATTTTTACATCCTCTTTACCCATTCTTGCATCTATAATTGCTTTGCCTAGTCTAACTGCATTGGTCTAATACCTCTAAGTATTGTACAATGTTGAAAAGGAATGGAGACAGTGGGCACCTTGCTTTGTTCCTGACCTTAGTGGAAATGCTTTCAATGTTGTCCTATTAAGTTGATAATAACTTTCGGATTGAGGTATACAAATTTGATTATGTTAAGAAGGCATGAGTTGATTTCTGTTTTTGAATGATTTTATCATAATGGGTGCTGAACTTTGTTAAAGGCTTTTAAAATATCTATGGAAATGATCATATGACTTTCTCCTCAGATCTGTTAATATGTTGTATTATATTAATACATTACCTATAACAAACCATCCTCGCATTCCAAGAAGGAAACTTACTTACACAGTTATGCTATCTTATTTTCTTAATTTAGTTCTGGATTTGTTTGCTAATATTTTATTTAGGATTTTTGCATTGATATTTATGATTGAAAATGGTCTATGCTTTTCTTTTTGTGTTATCAATGTTATAATTGCTTCAGAAAAATAATGTGGAAGTTTATCTTCATTTTCTGTTCTTTGTAACAATTTAGGTGGCATTGGGATTAACTGGTCTGTAACAGTTTGGTAGAATTCCCCTGTGAAACCATCTGGGCCTGATGCTTTTTTAGGGGGTAGTTCCTTAATAACTTTATTTCTTTTATGGAAATTGGTCTGTTAAGCTCAAATGGGGTCGATTTTGGTAAACTGTGTTTCCCTAGAAAATTATCCATTTCCTGTAGGCTTAAAATTTTATCTGTGTATGCCTTTTTATATTTTAACTTTTGGAATCATGCTAACATATTACATTTAAATGCATAAAACTAAGTCAGTATAGATGGGAAAAAACCTAAAATTTAATATAAAGGGAAACAAACTATATTTGAAATAACATGAATAATATAACCATGTTGAATGACAAAATGAACTAAACCATGTAACATTTGAATACAGTACTTTGTATATCCTCATCTAAAGACATAAAAAGGGCAAACAAATCTCAAGCTATACCTTACTACAATTGTTTTTCACAGTGGTAAGGGTGTTGAAACTCTAAAAATACTTTCTGTGTATTGTAGGATTGAGCAAATGAGTAAATATATTGATGATGTTGGAAGCTAGGGCTCTCAATGTTAGAGAAGATAAATATAAATATAGAAAGAGGGAAGGCTAGGAGGAACCCTATGTTGTGTTGGATTAGAATTGAAAGTATCGGGGATCCTAGCTCAAAGAGAAGAAACTCCTCCCAATTCCCTGGTCCAACTGATTGCTGATCACCAGGATCCTGTGAGTTTCTGCCCAGAATGAAAAAAACAGTTTTCATCAGATACACCACACTAATACTGGTAGGAATGTTTCCCTCCTGCTGTTCCAGTGACTTGCTGATCTGCGCCCTTTCTCCTTCAGTGGAGCCAACCTGCACAGTGAGACAATGTGGTGAGGCACCTCCTGTGGATAAAAGGCATGTAAATCCAGACCCTTCTCCCTCCATTTTCCTGCGTGTGATCTTGAACCAGTCAAGGGCGCCCCTCTCTCCATGGCTTCTGTTCCTCTCAGGCTCACATCCCCCCTTCTCCCAGAGATGCAGGAAGGAGGAAAGTGTGTGAAGTAAACTCTGAAGAAGCCCCAGATGAAGTGACACAGCCAGGAAATTTCAGAGTAACAAAACTCTGGGGGAATTTCATGACATTGGAAACACAAAGGATCCAATGTGGAAGGCTGATCCAAACTTGGCAAGGAGGATGACAATTTACAAAGCATAGAAATAATGTTGGCTCCCTGTCATCAGGTATGCCATGAAAAGAAGGCAGTCATTGCTCACACTACTGTTCATAAGTTTATTATAAAGAAATAAAACAATTTAATTCTTAAAAAAGAAAAAGAAAGTATCAGGGGAATTCCCTGGCAGTTCAGTGGTTAGGACTTGGCACTTTCACTGCTGGGGGCCCAGGCTTGATCCCTGGTTGGGGAACTAAGATCTCACAAGCCGTATGGTGTAGCCAAAAAAAACCCAAAAAATATCAGTATGAACACATTTCATATAATTTCATATATATGTATATATAAAATTTCATATGCATATATTTCATATATATATATATATATAATGAAATTTCCTAAGCTCTGCACAACGAGAGGATCTAGAAGCAAGGACATTCCAGTAGCAATGAGTACATCTAGCTCCCAGATCCTGGCTTTGAAATACCATTATCCTAGGGTTGTGAAAGAATAAGATATGCCTGGAGGTGATGTTGGCAGAAATGCCAGAGTAAGGGCCTATAAAAATCCTCTCCTCCATAAAAGCAATGAGAATATTGGTAAAAATTGTCACAATCAACTTTATCAGAACTCTGGAAACTGACCAGAGGTTTACAATAATTCAGGAAGCATTTATTGAAGAAAAAGGCTGAATCTCACTAAGAACAGTAAGTTTTGTGGCATTTGAACTTTTCCTGTTCCCATTCTCTTCTTCCCACTTCCACAACAGATTTTAAAATCAATACCCTTGCAATTCTGATGAAAACACAGCAGGCTGGCTAGCAGCCAATGGAGGAAGCAGAACAGGGTAGGAGTTCCTCTAAAGCCCCATTCCCAGAAACTATCTTTATTTGACCTGTATGGCACTTCCCCAGAAAACTCCATTCACCAGACTTGTCTATTTGACCTGACTCAGAATCCACCTGGTGTGAACAGTTTTTCTTGGGGGTGCTTTTCAAAAATAATCAGCAGCAATTGTTTAACACAGCAGCTGTTTGAGGCAACGATTACAGTTAAGACAATCAACAAGCTGACCAAAACTTAACAGAAAAATCTGAGTAATAAGACGTTCATAGGAGGCTTTGAAAAGTTCTGACATATTCCTAGGAATCTAGAAAGCCATAAATATGCATAATGCTGTGTGCATGCCTAGGATCTCTGGCTGACCTTGAGGCTCTGCACAGGCAGGAAGTGAAGGCTAAGGCAAAGTTGTAAACAGCCTGCCTAAACATTGAAGGCATGCCCCAACGTGCCCTCAGAGCCCATCAGCAAAGGCTGGGAGACTTACTAGATCCAGGTGTTTAAAGAAATATCTGTCCAATCATTAGTTGACCACTAAGCTAATAAAGCAGAGACTTCAATGACCATATATGACAAAGAATATAGACTTTAGAGAATTAGTTCAGGAAAGTCCCTAAAAAACCCCCCAAAGAACAACAAAAGCAAACCCTGGGGAGGAGGGGGAGTCTGATTTCCAGAGTTGCCACATTATATTATTTAAGATATTCAGTTTTCAACTAAAATTTATAAGACATGCGAAGAAACAATAAAGTATGACCCAAACACAGAAAAATAAAGCAGTCAGTAGACACTGTCCCTGAGGAAGTCCAGATGTTGGAATTAATAGACTATAAATCAACTACTTGGAATATTTTCAAAGAACTAAAGGAAACCATGTCTAAAGAACCAAATGAAAGTATAAGAATGGTGTTCTAACAAATAGAAACTATCAGTAGAGATAAAAATTATAAAATAATAGAAATTCTGGAATTGAAAAACATAATAACTGAAATGAAAAATTCATTACAGGGGCTCAACAGTAGATTTGAGCTGGCAGAGGAAAGAATCAGCAAATTTGAAGATAGGTCGACTGAGATTATCCAATCTGAGGAGCAGAAAGAAAACAATAAACAAAATTACTGGAGCCTCAGAGGCCTGTGAAACACCACAAGCATGTCAACACACACATACTGGGAGTCCTAAAAGGAGAGAGAAAAGAGAAAAGTGAAATAAAGAATATCTGAAGGAATAATGGCTGAAAACCTCCCAAATCTGATGAAAAAGATTAATCTGTACATCAAAGAAGCTCACGAACTTCAAATGGGATAAACTCATAGAGATCTACATCTAGGCGCATCATAAGCAAACCTATAAAAGTGAAAGACAAAGAGAGAATCTTGAAAGTAGTAAGAGAGAAGTGACTTTTCACATACAAAGGATCCTCAGTAGGACTGACAGCTGATTTCTCATCAGAAACCTTGGAGGCCAGAAGGCAGTGGGACAACATATTCAAAGCACTGAAGGAAAAAGACTGTCAACTAAGAATTCTATATCCTTCAAAACTATATTTCAAAAATGAAAGAAAAGTTAAGACATTCACAGATAAGCAAAAACTTAGATAATTTGTCACTAGCACACTTCTCCTACAAGAAATACTAAGAGAGTCCTTCAGGCTGAAATGAAATGACACTAAACAGTAACTCACATTCACATGAAGAAATAAAGAGCACCTGTAAAGGTAACTACATAGATAAATATAAAAGACAGTGTGAATGCATTTTTTATTTGTAATGCTTTTTTCCTCCTATCTGATTTAAAAGATAACTGCATCAAGCAATAATTATAAGTCTATATTCATGGGCATATGATGTGTAAAGATGTAATTTGTATGACAATAATAGCACAAAGGCAGAGTGAGGGAATAAAGCTATAAAAAGGCAAAGTTTTTTTTAATACTATTGAAATTAAATTGGTTTTTAATTAAAATGAGAGTGGTATAAATTAAAATGTTAATTGTAATCCCCAGGGAAACTACAAAGAAAATAATTTTTTAAAAAACATGGAAAAAGAAACAACAAGAGAATTAAAATGGCACACAGGAAAATATCTATTTAACACAAAAGTATGCATTAATGGAGGAATACAGGAACACAAAAGGCATAAGAAATATAGAAAACAAATAGCAAAATTACAAGCATAAATTCTACCTTATCAGTAATTACATTAAATGTAAATTAATTAAACACTCCAATTAAAAGGCAGAGATAGGCAAAATAGATGAAAAACATGACGTAATTATATGCTGTCTATAGGAGACACCCTTTAGATTCAAAGATACAAATAACTTGAAAGTAAATGAATGGAAAAAGATTTACCATGCAAATAGTAACCAAAAGAGAGCTGGAATGGCTATACTAACATCAGATAAAATAGACTTTAAAACAAAAATTGTTACGAGAGATAAAAAAAGGACATTTTATACTGATAAAAGGGTCATTCCATCAAGAAGATATAACAATTATCAACATATATGCACCTAACAACAGAGCCCCAAATACATGAAACAAAAAAACAGGCAGAACTGAAGGGAAGAAATAGACAATTCAATAATAATTGTTGGGACTTCCCTGGGGCACAGTGGTTAAGAATATGCCTGCCAATACAGGGGACTCAGGTTCAATCCCTGGTCCAGGAAGATCCCACGTGCCACGGAGCAACTAAGCTCGTGCGCCACAACTACTGAGCCTGTGCTCTAGAGCCCGTGAGCCACAACTACTGAGCCCATGCGCTGCAACTACTGAAGCCCGTGTGCCTAGAGCCTGTGTTCTGCAACAAGAGAAGCCACTGCAATGAGAAGCCCACGCACCACAATGAAGAGTAGCCCCCACTCGCTGCAACTAGAGAAAGCCCATGCACAGCAACAAAGACCCAATGCAGCCAAAAAATAAAAAAAGCAAAAGAACAATAATTGTTGGAGATTTCAATACTTCACTTTAAATAATGGATAAAACAACTAGACAGAGGATAAACAAGGAAAGAGAAGACCCAAACAACACTATAAACCAACTAGACCTAACAGACATCTATAGAACATTCCATCCTACAACAGCAGCATACATGTTCTTCTCAAGTGTACATAGAACATTCTCTAGGACAGACTATATGTTACACAAAACAAATCTCAATAATGTAAAAGAGCTGAAACATACAAAGTATGTTCTCTGACCACAACTGAATGAAATTAGAAACCAATAACAGAAGGAAATTTGGGAAATTCACAAATATGTGGAAAGTAAACAACACACTCCTAAATAACCAATGGGTCAAAGAAGAACTCACCATGAAAATTAGAAGATACTTTGAGATGAATGAAAATGAAGACAACATACAAAAATTGCTTATAGGGAAATTTTAGCCGTAAACGTCTACATTTAAAAAGAAGAAAGATATCAAATCAATAACCTAATCTTCTTAAGAAACTATACAAAAAACAAAAACAAACACTAGAGCAAGCAGAAAGAAAGAAGTAATAAAGATTAGAGTGGAAATAAATGAAGTTGAGAATAGAAAAACAATAGAGAAAATCAATGAAACCAAAAGTTGGTTCTTTGAGAAGATCAACAAAATAAGCAAACATTTAGACTAAGGTTTTATTTTATTTATTTATTTATTTATTTATTTATTTATTTAAACTAAGATTTTAAAAAAGAGAAAACTAATTACTAAAATCAGGAATGAAAGAGACATAACTACTGACCTTAAAGAAATAAAAAGGATTATAAGAGAACACTATGAACAATTCTATGCCAACAAATTAGAAAACCTAGTTGAAATGGACAAATTTCTAGGAAGACACAAACTCCCAAAACTAATTCAAGAAGAAATGGAAAATCTGAATAGACCTACGATAAGTGACGAGATTGAATTAGTATTTAAAAAAAAAAAAAACTTCCTACAAAGAAATACCCAGGACCAGATGTCTTCACCAGTGAAGTATGCCAAACATTTAAAATAAAATTAACACTAGGGACTTTCCTGGAGGTCCAGTGGTTAAGACTCCACGCCTCCACTGCAGGGGACACGGGTTTGATCCCTGGTCGGGGAATTAAGATCCCACATGCCGCACGGCACAGCAAAAAAATACAAAAATTTAAAAATTTAAATATTAAAAATAAAATAAACACTAATCTTTCATTAACTCTTCCTACAAATAGAAGAGGAGGGAACACTGTCCATTTCATTCTATGAGGCTACTATTACCCTGATACCAAAACCAGACAAAGACATCATTAGAAAACTACAGATCAATATCCCTTATGATTATTGATACCATAATTTTCAACAAAATACTAACTGAATCCCATAGCATATAAAAAGGATTATATGTCAGACCAAGTGGGATCTGGCCCAAGAATGCAAGTGTGGCTCAATTTGCATGAAAATCAATATGGTAATACGCCATATTCATAGAATAAAGGACAAAAAGCCGTATCATATCAAAAAACATAGAAAAAGCATTTGACAGAGTCCAGCATCCTTCCATGATAAAAACACTTCAACAAATAAAGAATAGAAGGGAACTTCATCAACACTTAGGTAGCAGTTAATAAATGTCAGATGCACTGTTGTAACCACTTTATGTTCATTAAATAATTTAATTCTCACATTAACTCTATAAGGCAGGAACTATTATTACCCATATTTTACAGATGGGAAAACTGAGGCACAGAGCATTTAACTAACATTTCTTATGTTCGGAAGCTAATAAGTTGTGGAGTTAGGATTACAACACAGAAATTCTGACTACAGGGTCCATGTTCTTAACCATAGTCAGCTATACTATCTCTCAGTGAATGTAAAATAATAATAATGATAAACAAAGTTGGTTTCCTAAGAACTAATGATTTGATCTTCATCTGTTGGTAAACTTAATTCATAGCACTGTTGACTTATATCAGTGACCATAATTTGTAATACTTGTAAGAATTTTTAATATTAGTACCAATGTTTATTTAAGTTGGTAAAGCTGGGTCAATACTGATATTTAATTGTAATTTAATTCATAAAACTGGTGATGATTATTTATATAAGTAAACATAATTTGTAACATTGTAAAAAACTTCTCAAATTAGTTATAAAACTTGATGGCATTGGTAATGGTGATTCAATTTCTTTTTTTTTTTCCAATTTCTATTTGTAACTAAAACCTGATTCATAACTGTGGTACTCATAACTTATACTAGTAAACATAACTTTAATGTTAGTAATTATTTATGATATCAATTGGATGTTAACCATATTAATAATGATTTCTGTTAGTAACTGTAGGATAGCTCAAAACATAGGTACTCATAATTTATATTAGTAATCTTAATTTGTAACATTGGCAGTAATTTGTAACAGTACTTTACAATGTTTGTACTAATAGTTTAATTTCTTTTAGTAATTATAACTTAATTCACAACATAGGTACTACTCACTTATATTGATGATCTTAATTTGTAACACTGTAATAAATTGTAACCTTAGTTGTAATATTTGATGATATTAGTAATGATAATACAATTTTTATTATTAAGTGTAATATAATTCAAAACAGGGACTTATAATTTATATTAGAGCATAATTTATAATATTGATAATAATTTGTAATAATAGTTATAATCTTCAATGGTACTAGTAATAATTATCAACTTCTATTAGGAACTATAATTTAATTCATAACATTGGTACTCACAATTTTTTATCAGTAACAGTAATTTGTAATACTGGGTATAATTTGTAATATTAGTGATTATATTTGTGGTAAAAGTAGCCGACAATCCAATTTTCTATTTGTATACAATCTAATTTTTAACACTGCTACTGATAATTTTTATTGGCAATCCTAATTTGAAACACTATTAACATTTCTATCAGGAGGAATAATTGGTAATGTTAGTAACAATGACTTGATTTGTATATGTAACATAATCTGATGTGCATCATTATTTTTTAAGTCTTTATTGAATTTGTTACAATATTGCTTCTGTTTTATGTTTTGGTATTTTGGCCGTGAGGCATGTGGGATCTTAGAATTATGCAACGCTTCATGAATTTGCGTGTCATCCTTGTGCAGGGTCCATGCTAATCTCCTCTGAATCGTTCCAATTTTAGTATATGTGCTGCCGAAGTGAGCACCATAATCTGAATCATTACATTAATTCTGTTAATTTACATTAGAAATCAGTTTTTTAATACTGGTGAGAATAGATACTATAACAGGATCAATGATTTAATCACACCTGTAACAACATAAGTAAATTCCTGGTAGTAATAAACCCTATCACGAAGCAACGTCGCCCTCCATGTGCATGTGCCGGCTGCACTCTCTGATAGCATACCACTGGTAATACATCCATTGGCAATACTATTGCAATAGGCATGATGCCTTTCCTTCCAGCTCACTCCCTTTCCCCAGACTCACCATCTCTTTGTGATTGGGGTAGAAGGTCTGATCGATTAGAGGGAATTCCTCTGTCCCCAGTTTCTTGTGCAGTCGAACCATCTGAGCGAACTATGAGAGTCAGGAGAGACGGGTCAGCAAGTCCCTTTACCTGGAGGGAGTCTCCAAGCTGGGACTCCAAGCTTCCAAACTTCCTCCGTTCCCCCAGATCACAGTGGTTTCAAGCTCCCGCATGCATGTATGAGCTGTTCCCTCTGCCAGTAGCACCCTTCCTGTCACTTACCACCCAGGGCTTGTCACAGAAGTTGTAGACAGAATGCAAAGAGTTAACGCTGGGGATTCCGGCATACTGCAGCCCAATGACCAAACTGCGGTAGTCTCCATTCCGTGCCATGCTGAAGGCATGCTGGCGGATCAGCACGAAGTCTGGTTTCAGAGACCTGGGGTGGCAAGGGTAGAGTGTGGATGGTCCTCCCAGAAGCTCCCCACCGCCTTTAGAATAAAGGTCAAGTTTTGAAATCTCCACAGCTCCTAGAAACTACACAGTGGTTTCTCACCTCAGCCACATACACAAGCTGTTCCCTCCACCACATGTGCCCTTCCTACCCTTTCCTCATCTGGTGGCCCTCTTAAGCCTTTCCTGCCTGCTCCTCTCCTCACCAAGGTGAGCTTGCAACTTGCCCGCTCAGCTCTCACAGCTCCCGGTCACAATCTCTCAGACTACTTCTGTCCACAAAGGATGCTGCCCAGAATAAATTCCAGCCTCAGAGCCTCTACATGGGCTATTCCCTCTGCCTGAAACGCTTCCTCCCTAGATTTCTACATGCACCACTCCTCCACCTCCTTCAGGTCTTTTCTCAAATGTCTCTCACACTACTGGTCTACCCCCAACCAAACAGCAGACCCTTCCCCAATCCCTTCACCAATCCCTATATCCCTTTGCTGATATTTTTTTCTTAGCACTTTGAATTTTCTTCTTTATTTGTTTATTGTGTGTATCCCACAGTAGAATGTAAGCTTCATGAGAGCAGAGGGATTTTTTGTCTTTTTTGGGGTCTGTTTTGTTCACTGCCAGGACCTCAGCATGTACAACAGCTCCTGGCACACAATAGATACTCAGTAAATATTTGTTGAATGTAAAATGCTGAGAGCAGCACCTGGCATGCAGTAGATGCTCAAGAAATGTTTGTTGAATCAATATTTGGTTGGCCAAAAAGTTCGTTTGGATTTTTCTGTAAGATGTTATGGAAGAACTCGAATGAACTTTTTGGCCAACCCAATAACTGAGAAGTTTGGCTTGTGGTCTTCTGGGATCCTTGGCTCTTCTCCAGAAGAGAAGCTATCTCCTTACATTCTGTGCCTAAGTTCTTTTTCTAAAAATTGGAATATAATTGGCATGCTATATGTCAATTATTGCATAAGTTTAAGGTGTACAACATGTTGATTTGATACATTTGCATATTATAATATGATTGCCATTGTAGCATTAGTTAGTACCGCTACCATGTCACATAATTATTTCCTTTTTCATGGTGGGAATAATTAAGATCTGGTCTTTTAGCAGGTTTGCTGATTATGATACAATATTATTGTCTGTATCCACCGTACTGTGGATTAGATCTCTAGGATTTATTTATCTACCAGTTGCAAGTTTGTACTCTTAAACAACATCTCTCCTATTCTTCCACCCCACCCCCTAGCCTCTGGCAATCACCTTTCTACTCTCTGTCTCTATTAGTTTGGCTCTTTCAGATTCCACATATAAGTGATAGCATACAGTATTTCTCTTTCTCTGTCTGATTTATCTCACTTAGCGTAATGTCCTCAAGATCCAACCATGTTGTCACAAATGGCAGGATTTCCTTCTTTCTCATGGCTGAATAACATCCCATGTGTGTGTGTGTGTGTGTATGTGTGTGTGTGTATCACTTCTTTATCCATTCACCTGTTGATGGATACTTAGGTTGGCTATTGCAACGTGCCTAAGTTCTTGCTCACAGAAGGATGAGAGGGGAGGTGGGGACTCTCCCTCAGCTCTAAGGGAGCCCTTATGCTTCCCCCATAACACCAAGGTAACCTTTTTACACTCACCGCACAACCTTCACCCCATTCCGAAGAACTTCCATGTCCACAGAGAATCCACCATTGGCATGAGCCACGAGGTTGAGATCAGAGAATTCAGCCTGGGAAGGAAAAAAAATCAGGGATTCACTCACATCACACAAAAAAGACCACTCAGTTTGCAGTCTGGACAGTTGACCCCCATGTCCACCTGCCCGAACTAACCTGTTCTACTTTAATGTCAATTTCTCCATGGATCTTTTTCCCTTTGAAGTATTTCGCCCTGAAGAGGAAAAGCAGAGCACATCCGTCAATGCTCCAAATCTCAGGAAGACAAAACCCAGGCTGGTCCTTTGACCCCTTTGCCCCTCCAGTGCCACTAGAGAAACTATAATGTGATTTATAATTGTTGAAATACTTTGAAAAACCTAACAGTTCTTTGTGAACAATGAAGTCTGTTGTAATCCTTGTGGAGGTATGTAAATGTCAAAGGACATTGCAAACTATAAAACAAGTTCTTAAAACACAGAGAGCAGGCATTTCCCAAAGCATGGTCTGCTTGTCATACTGCTATCTGAAAAGCTTTGCAAAACAAGGAGTGCTTTGTAAAGTGTAACATACTTTGAAACTGCATGGAGGTTTGTAAATGGCAAAGAACCTTAGGGGATATATATATATGGAGTGTGCCCAGGCATGCGTCAGCGCCTATGTCTGCTTGTGTGGCCTGAAGCATCTCTCTGCTTTCTAGCCCTTTCCCAAGGAAGAACACATTCACCATGTGTAGTTGTGCACTGAGAGGGACACAGCAGCCATGAGTGGGCAGCTGCATTAGAAAAGGAGGAGCAGATTGAGGGGTGCAGGCCGGTGGGGGTTCTATAGAAGCCAGAGTCAGCCATGATGAGGGTGGGGAGGAATGCAGCTGAGGATGAGGGGAAGCCACAGGAGGGGAGAGGCGTAGGAACAGCAGTAGACACATCACGAACTGCTAAGTCACTGTCCCTGGGCCCATTCCCAGATGGGCTTCTCCCCCAGGCCCAGGATTCCTTCCTGACAGGCTTCTCCACAGACAGAAGCTCATCCCCAATCAGGTTTCCCGTAGAAGAAGGCTGAGGGGAGGAGCCACTCCTGGGATTGCCTACATGCACACAATCAGGGTCTCTGATATACACAGCACAACCAGCCCTAGTGATTTCACTGACATACCCCTAAGACCCCAAGCACAGCTATTTTCTCCTCTCTCTCCCTCTTCCCTCCTACCCCCTACTCCATCACTGACACTGTCCCCTCACAGATGTTGGAAGAGAATCTCTTAGACCTGTGCATTTTTCATTTAGAAAATGATGATGATCACATGATATCACTTATATGTGGAATCTAAAAAAATGGTACAAATGAGCTTATGTACAAAACAGAAATAGAATCACAGATGTAGAAAACAAACTTATGGTTACCAGGGGGAAAGGGGGGGGAGGGATAAATTGGGAGTTTGGGATTGACATATACACGCTACTATATATAAAATAGATAACTAGTAAGGACCTACTGTATAGCACAAGGAACTCTACTCAGTACTCTGTAATGACCTATATGGGACAAGAATCTAAAAAAGAGTGGATATATGTATAACTGATTCACTTTGCTGTACACCTGAAACTAACACAACATTATAAATCAACTATACTCCAATAAAAAATTTAAAAAATAAAAATAAAAAAATAAGATGAATGGAAAAATAAATAAATAAATAAATGAAAATGATGAGTATAGACTATCTCACTTTTTTGACCATAAATGTAGTGGATACTGTGGTGTTCTGCTCAGATCTCCTCTTCAGGGCCAATGCACCCTGAATATCAGCTGTTGAAAGATCACAGCTGTGTCCCCTTGGGAATTGTCTTCTGTCACAGGGAACTTCCTTGGCCAAGGTTATACTCGCTTCTGGCAGCCCATGGCTGATATCTGGTCTATGAGTGAGTACAAAGGCCAGCCTCTTTGCCTCAATATAGGCTGACTCTGAAGGACCATCCTAGCTCTAGAGCTCCCCCTTAGGATCAGCTGAGGCCTTGGATGCTACCGCATTGTGGACCCACTTCTCCCTCTGCTCAACCTTGCCCTCCTTACAGGTGCTGATTCCAAAGGCACTCCCCAGTAAGCCTGTGCATGCAATTCTCTGCCTCAAAATCTGTTTTCAGAGACCCCAACCTAAAACAGTGGGCCAGAGAAGTCAAACTACAAAGAAGACTCTACTGCCTTTCTGGAGCTGGGCCACCCAGCAGCCAGCAGGCAATAAGGAAGCATCATTTGTGGGGGTGGACCACAATAGTCCCTGACGTGCTGTAGCAACACAAAGCGCCCTGTGACATGTCTGGGCTGTGGTGCAAGCAGGATGCCACTTGAACCATATGATCTGGCAAACCCTATGATGCTGGAGATGTCTGTAGTGAGAAAAGATGCAGTGTGGAGTTGATTCTCCTGAGTGGGAGAATTATAGTGCAGGCCCACGGGGTTTTGAAGCAGCAGGAACTTTAACTGATGGTGGACTGTAATGAGATACTAGTGGAAGGGGATGCACTAGCTGGTGAAATATTCCTGGTACTAGGGAGGTGTGAGGGAAATGGTAACCAGACTTGGATGACTATTCGCTAAACACCATTGATTAGCTGAAGAAAGATATGACATGCTCAGGGTGAATGATCACCAATTCAAAGCAAAATGTAAAAGGCAGAAGACCTCCTTGGCTGTATTTAAGGAAACCCCAATCTTCTGCAACCAGAGGGCAGACAGAGGAGAAGATCAGACTTAGGACCTAACTGTAAGTGTAGTAGAACTTCAGAGAAGGTTGAATTCCCAGGCCCAGTACATCTCCTATGCCATGCTCAGGGCCCTAAAAGGACAGGAGTGGAGCCCTGAGATTGTGATGGGGATATCTGGAAAGATGCATGTAACACCTTGAACTTACAGATTCACCTGAACCCACTGGGTCTGCTGGAGTAGCCCATTCCTTGTTAGAATACAGACCTTCCCTGTGCTTGAAAATAATGCAGAGGCCTCGAACGAAGCATGTGTCTTATAAAACAATTCTTACCCCTTTCAGAATCAACTTCCCTTCCCCTCTTGGCAACCATCAATAACCAGGGTCAAATCCTAGCACAACCTGACTGGAGAGGTTCTAAGCTTGCAAAGGAAGGAAAGGAATGATATACAGAAGCTGAAGAATCTGACTAACATGTATCAGCAGGAGCTGGGAAAGCATGCCTGAGACTGGATGCTGAGGACAGTGGACCAAGGGAGTGAAGCATGAACTTGGAGCACTCTCCCAGGACACAGAACTTAAAACCACGGCAAGGACTCTAGGAAATGTTGCTGATACAATTTTGGATGACTTGTGGAAGCTTGGAAAAAACAGTGGACCACACCAAGTGAAGCAGAAATACCAGACTTCCATGGCAGATTGTGGAGGAAAGGATCAAAGGGCTCAGAGAAGCAAATGTATTAGAGGAGATACACTACTTAAGTCTGGAAAACCAACCAGCTGACTATATTCTATGGGAGGGCCCAGAGGATATACCCGACTTACAAAATGATGAATATGTTGGTGAGAGTGGCACCAGCCATGTTGAGAAGCACAGTGGACATAAGGTCATAAATGAAGTCCTGGCCCAGGTCCTGCTCACAGTGGGTACGTTGGGTCCACAGGTCCACCTAGTGGTCACTTCCCCAGCTCACAAATACATAATTGGAATGGACATATCTGTAGTTTTCAGAACCCCTACATGAGTTCCTTGGCCTGCCGGGGCAGAGCTATGGTAGTGGGGAAGTTCAAATGCATGCCTCAGAAATTATACCCCCCTCCCCTGATCAAAACTGTAAATCAAAGACAATATTGTATCTATCCTAGAGGTGATGGTGGAAATTAGTGCTCCTCTGAAAGAGCTAAAGGACGCAGGGGTGTCAGTCCCATCATATCTCCACTGAATTAACCAGTTTGGGCCCTGAGGAGGCTGGATGGATCCTAAAGAATGTAGACTACTGCGAGCTCAACCAAGTGGTAGCCTTGATTGAAGCTGCTGTACTGGTCATGCTCTCATTGCTGGAGCAAATTAAAGGATCTCAGGTACGGCAGGTGGGCACTGATTTAGTGAATGACTTCTTTTCTATTCTGATCAGAAGAGAGGATCAGAGACATTTCACACTCACATGAGACTGACCACAATATACATTGATGGTCTTGCCATAGGGCTATGTTATCTTTCTCACCCTATGTCATCATATAGTCCAAGAGGACATGGACCATCTGTACATCCCAGAGAATACCACACTGGACTACTATATCGATTACATCATATTGATTGGCCAAGATGAGCAAGAGATGGTTAGCACATTGCCTTGATAAGACACATGCACTCCAGAGGGTGGGAGATAAACCCTGAAAAGACTCAGGGTCCTGCCCATTAGTGCGATTTTTAGGGATTCAGTGGGCCAAGGTATGCCAGGACAGCCCCTCCAAATAATCGCGCAGAGCATTGCATCTTGCACCTTCCACCATGAGGAAGGCCTCTTCAGGTTCAGGTGAGAGGTCTCTTTAGGTTCTGGAGGCAGCATATTCCACACCTGGAAATACTGTTCCGATCCATATTTCAGGTGACACATAAGGCTGCCAGCCCTGAGCAGGTCCAGGCCGTGGTGTGAGCAGTCCTGCCACTCAGGTCATATGATCTGGCAGATCCTACGATACTGGATAGTGGGGAAAATGCAGTGTGCAGCTTACGGGATGCCTGAGTGGGAGGCCTCTGGGGTTCTGGAGCAAGGCCATGCCATCTGCAGCAGAGAATTACACAGTTTTTGAGAAACAAATCCTGGTGCAGTACTGGGCCCCGAGAGAGACAGAATGCTTGACCGTGGGGTACCAAGGGACCACGTATCCTGGTGCCTATTATGAGCTGGGTCCTGCCAGGCCCACCAAGTAATGAAGTCAGATGGGCCCAGGAGCCAGGATCGACCCCAGGCAGGACCATGCAAGCTGCCTGAGCAAGTAACCCGGATGCCCGTGTCATCCACACTGTGTGTTAATGCCTCCCTCAGCTCACTAAGGGAACACCTTACAACCAGCAGATGAAGGAAGAAAAAGCCTAAGCTGGGTTCACAAATGAGTTGGCTTGGTACGTGGGTGGAAGCCAAAAATGGACAATGACGATGCTATAGCCCCACTCAGAGTGGTCTTGAAAAACAGTGGCAAAGCTCCCAATGGGCAGAGCTTTGGGCTGTGCACCTGGTCATCTATTTTGTGGGGAAAGAGAAGTGACCCAAGATTCGAATACATATTCACTGATGGGCAGTGGTAAATGGCTTGGCTGATTAGACAGAGGCCTTGAATGAACAATATTGGAAGATCAGGAAAAGGAGGTCTGGGACACCGAAATGTGGGTGGACATACGGGAGTGGAGATGAAACGGAGTGAGGAGTGAAGATATTTGTACTGTGTGTTTACACCCATCAGATAGCATCCACCCTGGAAGTGGCACTAAGCAACCAGGTAGACAGAATGACTCAGCCAAATGATGTCAGCCAGCTTCTAGAATCAGCCAGTGCTGGCAGATGGGCACACGTATGAAGTGGCAAGGGTAACAGAGATAGAGGC
The DNA here is from genome assembly GCF_028021215.1 of Eschrichtius robustus. Taxonomy (NCBI): domain Eukaryota; kingdom Metazoa; phylum Chordata; class Mammalia; order Artiodactyla; family Eschrichtiidae; genus Eschrichtius; species Eschrichtius robustus. Next base: position 44,506,046 of record NC_090845.1, read on the forward strand.
AGCATGTGAGGCCTACGGCATTATTGCTGAATGTCCAACCTGCCAGCACCAGAGACCAATATTGAGTCCCTGACACAGCACCATCCCTCGAGAAGACCAACCGGCCACTCCATGGCGAACTGACTACACTGGGCTCCTTCCACTCTGGAAAGAGTAATGACTGATTTTGACTGGAATATTCTATATATGGGTTTGTCTTTCCTGACTACAGGACCTTAGCCAGCAACCCTGTCCAAGGGCTTACATAATATTTGATCCGCCAGTATGGGATCCCACATAACATTGCATCAAACTGAAGGACACACTTTACAGCAAAGGAGGTGCAAAAGTAAGCCCACGACCATGGAATCAACTGATGACATTATATACCGCGCCACCCAGAAGCTGCTGGCCTGAGAGAGTGATAGAACAACCTGGTGTAGCCACAGCTAAGACCTAAGCTTGGAGGTGATACCGTGCAGGAATGGGATACCATCCTCCAAAACACAGGGTACACGCTAAATCTGTTGTTTGTGCTGTGCTCTTTAGAGGTAGAATACACCTGTCTGGAGACTCGGAGGTGAAAGTAGGAGTGGCCCGGCTTACCATCAATCCCAGTGATCCACTTTTGGAATGTGTGCTTCCTGTTCCCTCAGGGTTCTGCAAGGTTAGAGGTCCTGGTTTTCCAAGGGGGAACACTGCTACCAGGGGACACAGCAAGAATCCCATTACCTTCTAAGCTTTGACTGCTACCTGGACGCTTCAGGTTTCTCATGCCAACGGAAAGGAAGACGAGTCACTGTCTTGGCAGGGGCACGTGACCCTAATCATCAGGAGGAGATAGGGTTGCTGTTACACAGTGGGGGCAGGGAGGAATATGTTTGGCCCCCAGGCGATCTGCTTGGGCATCTGTCGGTACTCCTTGCTTAACATTGATGGCAAATGGACGAGTACAGCAGCCACAGTCTGAGGGGATGGGGACCAGGAGCTCAGGGATCCCTCAAGGATGAGGGAACGGATCACTCACCAGGTAAGCCACTGAGACCAAGGGGGGTGCTAGCCGAGGGTGAGGGGAATCTAGAATGTGAGGGAGAGGAAGGAAACAATGCATCATTTACTTATGCCACATTTATCAACTATGGCAGTGGAGGCTGTAGTTTGTCCAACTAACTGTGCTCTTTCAAGTGTCCCCCAGAAAACAAGATCAATTAGAATCCTGGAGACGCTGTTCCCAGATGGGGTGAACTTACTTCTAAAAAGCAAGTGAATCTGAGCAGCCCAGGGGGTAGGCTGTGCGCTCCACCCAGATCTTCACACTCCTCCTTCTTGTCACTTCTGTCCCCCAGCTTCTGGGAACACCTGCTGCTGAAGGCTCACAGTGCTGTCCGTCACTGGGAACTGCCCCCTGAAGCAGGGACTCACCTTCCGCAAGATTATGCCTCCTCCCAGAGGGCAGCCTGCAGCCAGTGACTGACTGATGCAGGACTACAAAAGCCTGGCCACCCCATCTCAACTGGGACAACTCTGAAGGGTCATCCCAGCTCCAGAGCTCCCCAGATGATCGGCTGGGACAACTGTTGTGAAGCATCACAGCTCAGCCTTTCCTTCTGCCAAATCCTGCTTCCCCCACTCCTCCCCTGCAACACGTGTTATTCCCAAGAGCTCTCTCCGATCAATCTGCACACAAATCTCAGAGTCTCAGGGTCTGCTTCCAGGAAAGTCTAAGAAAAGAAGCCACAAGAAGAAATATATAACCCACTATATACATATTTACATAATAACCCATCCTAATATATATTATATAAGACATATAATGTTGTACAGAAAATTTAATATAGGATGTCTTATATAACATATTGCATATTATATATTATGTTACAGTATCTAGAATGTGTATAAATATGCATATATTAGAATGAAAGTTTCAGTAAATAATTACCTTTAGTACTTGCAATGGAGTCTGATATTTCCTATTCTATTTTATTCCATTTCATGAAGAAAAACATACACATATATATGTATTATATACTATAAACTCATTATATAACAAATGTATTAGAGAATAGACATAATATATATGGTATACATTATTGATTACATTTCTTGTTGGAGTGACAGTTTCACTAAATAATAATTCCACTTACTATGTGCAATATACTTTGTTACTATTTTTATGTATCAATATGATCATGTATCATAGTTCTACTTTCATTTCATGAAGAGAATGAAATGCTGGTCACAAGCCAAGAGGTGACCCACAGCCGAAAAAACACTGGACTAAATTATCTGTAGAAAGAGGTGACGAGTCTCAACTCTGAGTCTGCAACTTTAAACCACACAGGGCTCAAGACCCAGGAAGGAATGAGAGTGGTGAGGTTTGGTGGGAAAGGCATCAGACTGTGCTTAGGTGTACAATCCATTACAGAGTTTGCACAACTCCTCCTTTATTCCAGGCTGAAATCCCTAAGCTTGCGTGCTTCTGAATGTCTGCAAGTTGGTGATGCAGAGGTCTCTATTCCTCACACTGAACCTGGTGTACACAGGCTCTCTCCCTTTGCCCATCCCACCCCACCTACAGCAGACACTAAAGAAATGGTTGCTAGGTTGATTGGAAGAGAAGACTGGAGTGGCTGCTGGGATAAAGGAGGGCTTTTGGGATACAGAAGTGGAAGGGAAGAATTGTTCACAGAATTCAGCAGATGCTCAATAAATGCTCGCTAGACAAGTTCGAAGAAAAAAGTGGAAAACACTGGAGTTGTGATTATGGAAAGGGGAAGGGCCTTGTCAGTAGTCAGTAGATAATTAATAAATGCTTGATGGAACGAGGGAAAAGGCAGCAAAGGACCTGCCTGGAGGGTCGAAGTGAAGAAGGGAAGTCTAAAGGAGGGTGGTTACCGGTATACAGCAGGGGCTTCATTAAGGTTTGTTGACTTCAATGGAGCAAATTTAGCCAGGAAGATGGCATCTGTGTGAGTGGGTGTTAGTGAAGGAATTACAACACGTGTTCAATAAATGCTTTATGGATTGAGGGAGAAGAGAGTGGAGGAGTCTGCTGCAGGGATGGGAATGTCGTTGTTTGAACAGGACACAGTAAAAGAGTGATAAATGCTTTTTGGATTAATTGGGGGAAAAGGGCAGTTGGGAAGATGGCTGCTATGTGGGGGAGGGAACCTAGCCAGAAAACAGTAGGTACACATCATGAGCTTTCGATTGTGTCGTGTGAAAGGCAGGATGGAGACTGTCGAAGGGGGAGTTAGGGCTACAGGAGGGGGAGAAGAGGCACTGAATATGGGGTTCTCAGTAGTATACAGTAAGTGTTCATTAAAAGATTGTTGGGGCTGAGTGGAGGAGAAAGTATGGAGAATACAGCTGGTGGTTGGGATTAGAAGGAAAGGGAACTGAGGAGGGTTCATCCTAGGATATAGTAGTGCTTAATAAATGCCTCCCATACTCTTACACATGGAAAGTATGCAATAAATATCTGTAGAATGAATAAATAGAGAGAGCTCTGAATAGAGACAAAGACTTCTGGGTAAGGGTTCCTGGGGAGAGGGGTGACTAACCAGTAAAGAGCTGGTACTCAATAAATTCAGGCTGAAAGAGACCCCTGGAGAGAGAGCTCCTGAGACAAGGGCAGGAACTTCCAAACTTGGCAAGAGGAAGTTGAGAATGGCTCTTATATAGTAGGTGCTCAGTAAGTGTTTACTGGCTTAAATAGAAAAAAGGCCCTTTGGGGTATAGACTTAAGATTGGGAGAGGGAATCCTAGCGATACTGAAGGGAGTGGGAAAAGGGTAACCCTTCTAAATTTGGTTCTAGATTTATTGAAGGAAAGGACCCTGGGGAGAGGCTTTATGATTGGCACAGGTTATCCTAGGAGTAAAGAAGGGGAATCTGCTTCCTACGCACGACAGGTACTGCATACGTGCTCACTGGGCCCACTGGAAGAAAGGCACTTTGGGGAGGAGGTGTGACTATAGAACACACAGAAGGCACTCCATCAATGCTCACAGGAGCTATTAGAGGAAAAGGCCTTCGGGGGAAGGTGATTTAGAATCGAGCACCCGGCAGACAATGGCTAAATGCTCACTGGATCCATTAAAAGAAAAGGTCTTTGGGGAAGGGGGGTGGCTAGAGATGGGCATATCGTCACTGGATCCATTGGAGGAAAAGTCTTTGGGGGAAGGGGAACGGGGATACAGTAACTTGATTTATGTAAGCTTGATTCTCCATTCTTGGGAGGAAAGGCTTTTATGGAGAAGGCACAGAATCAGGCACACAGTGGGTGCGCCACAAATGCTCCAGGAGTGATTTTTTTAAAAGGTCTTTGGAAAGAAAGATTGAAACGGTGCACGCAGTAAGTGCAGATATATGATCACTATTAATTGGAGGCAAAGGCCTTTATGGAGAAGGTCTAAGATTGGGTCATGCAGATGGTGATCAATATATACAGACTGAAGCCACTGGAGGAAAAGGTATTGGGAAAAGGGTCTGGGGTGAGGTAAACAGCAAGCACTCAATAAATGCTTGCTGAATACACTGAAGGAAAGAGCCTTTAGAGAAGGCTCACACCTTTAGATCAGGCAGTTGATAAATGCTAAGTGGGTCCACCAAAGGAAAGGTCTTTGAAGAAGTAGCTTGAGAATAGGGGTTAAGGGAGGCACTCAAATGAATGCTTTCTAGATCCGTTGTAGGAAAAGGATTTGGAGCAGAGAGCCTGAAGATGAGCCCCACACAGAAGGCTCAAAAATGCTCATAGAACTCATTTGAGGAAAATATGTTTGAGGAAGGGGCTTGGGGGTGGGGCATACACCAGGCACTTAATAAATGCTTCCTAGATCCTTTGGAGAAATAGGCTCTTAGAGAGGGGGACTGAGTTGGGGCACAAAGAAGGCATTCAATAAAGGCTCACAGGATCCATTAAAGGCAACGCTTTGGGCGAGAATCTGGGATGGGATACATAGCAGGCACTCAATCAATGTTTAGTGAATAGTTTAAAAGGTTTTTGAGGTGAGGGCTGGGGTGGGGGCACATAGCGCACTCTGGATACATGCTCACAAGATCAGAGAAGGCCTTAGGGCAAGGACCGAGGGGGACAAGACACATATCAAGCTCTCAACGAATGTTCACAAAATTCACGTAAGCCAAAGGCCTTGAGGAAGGGCTCCCACTGAGGCACACTCCAGGCACTTGATAAATGCTCACAAGATCCATTAGAGGACAAGACCTTTGGGGCACGGGTTGGGGGTGCAGAGCACATCAGGCTCTTGATTGCTCGCAGGATATACTGAAGTCAAGGCTTTTGGGAAGGAGGCACACAGCAGGCGCCTGATAACTGCTCCCCGTATGGATCTAGAAGGTCTGGGTAGGGGCAAGGAGGAGGCAAGGGCGGGGCACACAGGAAGCGCTCCGCATAATAATTTAAAGGAAAAGGGTTTGGGCGAGGGGGCCAGGCACAGGGCACACAAGCGGCGCTCGATAATTGCTCATGATGGAACGATCTGGGGACCCAGAACCGCGGGGGGACGTCCGCAGCAGTGGCTTACCAGTCGGTGTGGGGCTCGTCGATTACCAGCAGCACCCTGGCGGCGGCGCCCCCACGGCCTGCGCCCCCAGAGCCGCCGCCCACTTGCTCGCTGAAGGTGGCGGCCGCGGCCGCCGTGGTCTGCTTGACCGCATTGGACAGCGACGAGAAGAAGCCACCGCCCCCCGAGGACCCGGGGCTAGGGGCAGCCGGAGAGGCCACGGGGGCTGCCGATGAGGCCCTCTCAGCAGTGGCGGTCGCAGGACCGGGCGTGGCTCCCGGGCTGGGGGCAGCGGGCGGCGGCGGGGGCGGCTGCGGGCGCTGCAGGTCTGTCATGTACCCATTTGGCAGATTGGCCATGAAGTTGCTGTCCGACAGGCGGCGCCGCAGGTAGTTCATGGCTGCGACGCGGGGCAGGGCGTCCTAGGAGCAGTCTTGTCAGGACCGCGGGGGCGGACCGCGCGGGGCCCAGGAGCACAGCTGTGCTCTCAGGCACGACGCGACTCTTCCGCTGCCCGCTGCAGACTGAGGCAGCGCTGAGTCGCCGCCGCCGCCGCCGCCGCAGCGCGGATGGTCGCGCCCGTGACCCCCTCTTTCGCGCCCCGCGTGGTGCAGTCCGGCTGGGCCGGTGGCGGCGCGGACGCGACCAAGGCGACTGGGAAGGGGAGTTTGCGGAGGTGCGGCGAGTGACGTCAGCGCGCCTTCAGGGCTGGGGTGGCGGTGGCGCGCGCCGGCAGGCGGGGGCGAAGGCACTGTCCGCGGTGCTGAAGGCGTCATTGCGCAAGCGCCACGCCGCATCCTCTCTCCCCTCCCCCGCCTCCGATTGGGGATGCGCAATTTGGGGAGTGGGGGCGGGGTGGGTGTTTGTCCGGGGGGTCCGGGTGGGTGCGTCAGGCAAGCCCCCCACCCCGCCTCATCCTGGTCTTCACACGCACTCGCACTCACACGCAGGACCCTCCGCAGATACTCGGTTTCCAGTGTTGATATTCACCACAGGAGGCATTTGGGGGGATGGGAACACCCGGAGGCTCAAAAGTAGTGAAATAACCCCCTCACGGCGAGGGCTGGGGGTCACACGCAGTACTCCGCGAGATCAGTTTCCCACGTCCACATAGGCTCAGCTAGGCAGAGAGATGGATGCGGGGGTGGCGTAGACAGCATCAGACAGGGGGAGGTGGACACTTGTGGGGAGTACATACCCTTGCGCTGGGGGGGGGGGGAGCTGGAGGCACACAGGGAATGCCACGTATGTGGAGAAATATAGACACACACACAAGCAAGGAAACATACGGAGGCATGTGCGGAGAGAACACACCGATCTAGGTATCTATACAGACACACATAAGCCCAGGGTAACACTCATGGGCATGCATGCATACATGCACGCAAATACGCCTACACACGCACACAGGCACCACTCGGACACACGGAGACCCAGGGAAACTCACATGAGCATGCACACCCAGACAAAACACACCCACAGACAATCATGGACAAACCTAGATCTCCACACAGACATTTCCTGAAGCTCTAGCCTTGATGTGTGTTCACCTCCCCACCTCACCCCCCTACACACACACTTGGCCTATAGGTCCCCATCCCTTTGCCCTGGACACAGTCAAAAACCACGATAACCATCTGGCATCGTCAGTGCTCAAGGCCATCTTCCCCTGCACCAAAGAACTTTCCACAGACAGAGGCAGACCCATCCTAGGGTATGCAAACTGTAGGTGCCAAATAGTGTTTGCCACATGAGCAAATGATCCTTGTAGGTTGGGCAGAGGTGGGCTGTGGAAGCTCCCTGTAAGATCCTGGCTACAATGAAAACACAAATCCATTTAAAAATAATCATTTGTTGACTGATTGTACCCAACCCTCACTACAGTACTATGGGGCGGGTAATATGATTTCCATTTTACAGATGGAATCCACGAACTCCAATTCATTCCCAGAGGGTCATGTTCACTTTGTGATCCATACATTTTTTTTTTTTCTTTTAAGAATGTGCCAGAAAGAGGTGTCAGTGTGGCTGGAACAAAGTGAGTGAGGGAGATTGTGGCAGGAGATGGGGTCAGAGAGGTTAGCAGGGACCAGATGGAGCAGGGCCTTGTGGGCCATCGTGAGCGATAATGGTGGACCAAGTGAGATGGAAGAAGATATGGCAAGAAGTAGGCAGATTTGGAGTTCCTTGTGCCATCAGGATTTTCAAGTGAATCATCCAGTTATTCATTTGTATATTCTTCATTCATTAAATCTTTGGCCTGTTTAAACAAGGTCGTGGTGTGAGGTCTGGAGCCAGAGAGCCTGGGTTCAAACTGGGCCTCCACTATATTCTTGAGAAAGTGACTTAACAGCCTCTGAAACTTGGCTTCCTCATCTGTAAAAATGATCACCCGACCCAACTCTAGAAGGGTGGGGGTGGGGGAGTGCTGTGACTTCTGCCAGGAATGTCCTTTCCTTCTCTCTCTCAAGGATCGTCTTTGGCCTAGGTCTCCAGGAAGTCCCCTCTTCCCTTAGGCTCTCACAGTCCACTATCTCTGTTCCCTCCTCCATCGCAGCCAGCTTCAGCCCACTTGCAGGCCTCTGCTTTGGCCATTCCTTCCCCCTCTCATGGATGCCCTCTCTGGCATCCCATATCCCAGTGTTCCCCAAATGGGGAACTCTCCAGAAATTGGGTATCTCCCAACATTTTGAAGTATGTGCTCCCCAGTTTTTGCTCAGTAACAAAAGCAAACAAGCTCTGCTGGGCCCGTGGTGCCCTCTCTGGGGGATGGGAGCAGCTGCAGGTCTACAGATCTTTCTGGCTCCTCTGGGAGTGAGAAGGTGGGCTCCTTAGGAATCTGTCTCCAGTCTGCCTCTTCCCAGTAGCCCCATTGCCAGGTTCCTAGTACTCATGTCCCCCAGTGTCATTCCCTTTCTCCAGGTGGCTCATTTTCCAGAAATTAATTTTTTGGTAGACTGTTTTGCAGAAGAACGAAGATTCCCCCGACCCCCACCCCAGGAGTGTCTCAACTCCCTGAGGCAGAGGTAAGGCTCCTCTGTACTGGCTTCATCTTCTCCAGCAGGAAGGCACATACAGAAGGGGCTCCAAGAATGTGTTTCTTTGTTGTGCATTGGTGAGCAATGACTCTGAATCACACACACTTGACATATGTTCGTAATCAGTATTGTACCCATGTTTATAACTCACACATACATATTCATGCCACTTTAATGAGCATGCACACACACCCACATTCCTATAACTTACACACTGTTATATGCACACGGTTGTAACTTCACACGCACTCCACATACACTCAATACATCCTTAATTCCTGCACAGACCCATAGGTCTGCATATCACACATTCACAGAGATATGTGCCTCATAACGCACACATAGAGCCAAATTTCCACTTTCTTATAAACCCATATTTTTCTCATACCCTGGCAGTAGCACCGGAACCCCTCACTTAGGCTCATTCCTTCCAAGATAACCGAATATCCGTCGATTTCATCTTCACCCCAATCCATCAATTGACCCATTTTACACAAGGGAAAATCGACCCAGAGAAGTGAGCGCCCTGACAGACTCCAGGTGTCACAGATTTCCCAACGGAAGCCTCCCACACAGAGGTGCCCCTCCACTCACAGGACAAAGTCCTAAACTCTGCTCCTGACATGGTGTTTCAAAAATGTCCAGCCCACTACCTATCTGTGCCTGTTTCCTCCTTGGTAAAATGAGGATAATAATATTGACCTCATATGTTCATTGTGGATTAAATGAATTCATGCTATGGAAAGTCTTAAAACACTACCAGGCACACAGCCTGGGTTTGTTCCCTTCACTGTGGAGACACATATGGCTCTGACTCTTCTTCCCCATCCCCCATGATGTCCAGCGCTATTGTTAGTATACAGTAGGCGTTGGTAAGTGTTGAATAAAATGTTCGAATGAAAGGATCACCCTTTCTAGTCTGTTCCCTTGCTTAGATGTCCTCCCCTTCTACCAGCCCTCCTCCACCCGATGCCCAGACTTAGCTCTAGTATACAGTAGATGCTAATAAGTGTTGAATGAATGAACAAACGCTAAAGGAATGTGTCTGAGTGTCTTGGGGGCTCCTCCTGGCAGATGCTGACTCTAGCTTCTCTTTGCCCCTGTCCCGGCTCAAAGCACCTCGTAGGCACTTCCTCAGCCCGCCCCCCGCCTCGCGGGAGCTATTTGTCGCCGATAATTGCAGCGTTGGAGCTGGGCTGTTGGGAGTGGGTGGGTGCAGGTGTTCGCTCCGTGGGGCGCCAACCCCTGCCAGGCCTCATTGCCGGATGACGCGGAATCCGCCAGCGGAGGGAGCTTTAGGAGCGGGGAGATGGAAAACAAGCACTCTGGCCAATCAGAAAGTGCCTGCCAGGGAGGGTAGCCAATCAGGAAGCCCGTAATTCGTAAATCGGGACTCTGCAGAGGGACGTGCTGGGTGACCCGGGGCACTGCGGGGAAGGGGGGCAGACATCAGGGCTACAGCAGGGACGGACACTCGCCTTCACTCCTGTCACACCGTGGTCACGGTGGAAAATACTGTTTTCCACCACAGGCCACTGCGACTTTGCCTGTGCTGCGCTCTTTGGCCTAGAAGATGCCATGGCCCCACTCCTGGGGAAGAGGCTGGTTTATTGAAGTCTGAGAGGTCAGGGGGTCAGAGTGGAAGAGAGAGATGTTCGAGCTTCTCATCCTCAGGGTTCTTCGCAGGGAGGCACGTGTAGACATGGCCGTTTCTCCTCCACCACCACCTTCTGCCCTTGCAGCACATCGCACAGTGCCGACGGTTTCCCCCAGAAGGTCACATTCTTCTCACCCTGACCTTCGACCATGGTAACGGTGGGCCTGGTGCGTTAGGGGTGGGGGATGAAGGCGAGAAGCTCAGGGAAGGCAAGAATGCATTCAACAAACTCTTATTGAGTGCCTACTGTGTGCCCAACACTATTTTTTTTTAAGCTGTGAGATATTGGGCAATTTCTTTATCTCCCCTGTACCCCAGTTTTCTTCATCTGAAAAATGGGAATACTAGTAATACCCACCTCACTGGGCTGAGTGAGGATAAATGAGTTGATTCAGGTAAAGTGCTCAGAGTCATGTTGGGTACACAGTAAGTGCTCAATAAATGCTGGTAATTATTTGTTGATATGAGCTACCTTCTCTCACCTCTAAAACCTTTTATTTATTTCCCCATTGCCCACTGGAAAAAACCCAAATGCCTTGCCCTGGCATTCAAGCCTTGTTGTTAGGTGCAAATCCCTGCCCCCAAGTCAATCTCTAGTTCTCACTTCCACTTTATTCAAAGCCCCATGTCCAAAATGGTCTTTGCCTGGGTTATTTGTCCCACTAGGCAAGCTCTCCACTCACTCCCATTCCGATTCTCTCAATCAGTCCTTTCTCCATTCATTCCCTCCCTCTGTCAAGTCCTTCATGCCTCCATTCAACACCCCTAACTCATCTTCTGGACCCACTCTACACCCCACACCCAGAGACCAGATGGCAGGCTTTCCATGAGTTGGAAAGAGGCCACTTAATCTAGTAGTTTGATGCATGTGGAAATAAGGAAGGGGTAAGTGAGTGTTTCAACCCTCTCCAACACCTGGGCCACCCTGGCCACCTGGAAACACTTCAGGCGGCTGATCACCTGTGTCCGGGACTCTGCTCACACAGTTTACATGGTGGGAGAGCCTTCCCCAACCCCCTCCTGCCAGGGGAGGCCCAATCAGCTTCCTGGACCCAGATTGAGGTGGCAGTCCCTTTTCCACACACCAACCATTTCTCAGATGCCTTCTGTCAGGGCCCAGCGGACCTGGATCCCGTGGGGGAATCCATGGGATCTGGGTTCTGTGTGTCTGCAACTGTTTTGCCAAAAAGGCCTTAGAGTGCTTTGGGGCACGGGTGACTGAGGGAATGAGAAAGTGAATGGAGGCATGAGTGACTAAACGAGGAAGTCAAAGCTTGGGTAACTGAGGGGCCAGAGCACATGGACACAGGAAGGACGGAGTGAATGGGAGAATGGCTGAGTGACTGAATGAGTCACTGAAGGGCACGGAGGCTACTGATTCTCCCCTCAACATCCTCTTTCTCAGCTTCTTCTTTAGTTTCTCCCCTCTTCCTACAGCTGCGAGATGGCACTCGGCCAGACAGGCACCTTGGACCCAGTGGTGGAAGCCCTGGTTGGGGGTGGCCAACTCTCCCACCCTGACTGCTGACATATCAATATCATGACCCCTTCCAAGGCACACTGCCCCCTCACTCACGAGAATTTGGGGAGCGTGGCCTTGCAGAGGCGCTGGCGGGTGCGGATGGGGTTGGGTCCACACGGGGGCATGCACAGCCCCCAGGTACTCCACTCCGACCAGAAGCCTTTCCCTGCCATGAGGGGAGGGGTTCCTGTGTCAGAATTAGAGGTCTTGGTGGGGTGGTGAGAGAGAGGCTGCAGGGACATGCGGTCTGCGGCAGAGAGTCAGAAAGCCCCTGTCCCTGCACCGGCTGCCGCACCCTCACAGCATGGTCTCTGGGGGCACTCACAGAGGCAGCGCTGGATGTTGTAGCAGTGCCGGATATCCTGTTGTTCCCCGCTACATCGCTGTCCATCAAACTTGCGGCCCTTGCAGAGCCTGGAGCGGGTCTGCTGGCCTGGGATCTCCTGGCAGCTGATGTGTTTTATGCTCCGGCGGATGCAGGTGCTCCACTCCCCCCAGAGCTCCCACTCTCCGTTCACTGCAGAGACAGGGGCAGCTGGGCTTGCACCAAAGAAGGGAGCCAGCAAGGGGGTTCAGAGGAAGGAATGGGGGCTGGGAGAGGGGGTGGGAATGATCAGATGTGGGAAAGGGGGATCAGAGTTGGAACCAAGGCATCAGAGCCAGGAATGGAGGAATCAGAGGCAGGAACAAGGCATTAACAGCGGGGACTGGGCAGCAGAGATGGGTGGGGGGCTTAGGCATGGAAATGGTGCATCTTGGGGTACTGACCGGGGCAGTGCACGGCCGTGTTGCAGATGTGGGTCCGGGTGGCATCACCGACACAGAAGGGGCCCCCGTGCTGGGGCACAGGGCGATCACATGTCCGTTGTTCCCGAGTCTGACCCAGGCCGCAGGTCACAGGGCAGGGGCTCACAGCGCCCCATGGCCCCCAGCCACCAGCCACTGTTGGGGAGGACAGGAGTGGGGAGAAAGGCCACCTCAATCTCCCCCCTCAGCCCCTAGACCCTTGAGACAGGCTGCCCCCAAACGAAGAGCTCCATGGTCACATGGTCTCAGATCGCTGTCCCTTGAAATGGCAGAGCATCTGTGCCTAAATCAAGAGCAGAGTGTCAGAGGCCTCATCCCCGAGTACCTGGGCAGGGTGGCAGGCCGGTGCAGGCCCGCTGCTCAGAGGATGACCCTGGGCAGGGATTCCCAGGAGGCTGCGTGGAGGGCTCAGGTGCAGAGCATGTGCGGCTTCGTCTCTCCTCAGATGCCTTGGGTCCACCGTGGCAGGTGCCTGAGCAGGGGCCCCAGGGGCCCCAAGCAGCCCAGGCCCCGTGTGCTGTGATGGGGTGGGGGTGGGGAGATGCCAAGTGTGGTCATGCATGCTGCAGTCCTCCCACCCTGGAAGTTCCCTGCTGTAACCCCCAGACCCACCCTGGGTGCCCACATCATTGCTCTGTGGTTGCCCTCACTCACTGGGGCAGACCTGTTTGGTGTCACAGGCCTCTGACTCCTGTGCCTCTCCTGGGCAGTGGCCCCCACACTTGGGGGTGGGGCGATCACATGCTCGACGACGAATCCGGGTCCCTTTAGAGCAGGTGACAGAGCAAGATGCCCAGGGCCCCCAGTTGGACCAACCACCCATCTCTGTGGGAGAGAAAAGAGGGGGACAAGATGGAGGTGGTGGTGTCATTCAGGGGTCCAGGCTTCCTCATGTATCCCACATCAGCTAATCCTGTGCCCATTGTTTCTGCCACACCTGGCCCACCACCATTGCTCATCTGGACTATTGCAGTAGCCTTCACAGTGGTCCCTTTGCTTCACTACTCACCACATACAGTCTGTCGTTCTGACAGCGAGAGGGATCTGTCACAACCCAGGTCAGATCATGTTTCTCCGCCATCACTACATCAGTCAGAATAAAAGCCAACATCCTCACTGTGGCCCACAGGGATCAGTCCCCCTCTGACCTCACCTCCCACCACTCTCCTCCAGCCACGCCGGCCTCCTCCTCCACACCTCACAAACATGAAGCACACTCCCACCCTCAGGGCTTCTGCCCTGATAGTTCCCAGTGCCGGGTAACTGACGGTGCTCGCCCGCCTTGCTGCTCCTCCTCACCAGGACAGCACGGCTTGTCCTGACACGCCTGCAGCTGCCACTGGAGGGTCCCAGGCTCCACCTTCTCGGGGCATTGCCCGCCCCAGCCTATGCAGCGCCGGTGCCGCAGCTGGGAGCCCTCCATGCAGGTCACTGAGCAGGGGACCCACTCGGACCACGGTGACCATTGTGGGAGCCTGCAGAGAGAAGCACATGTCCCATCCTGGCACGCTCTGACAAGGATGGTGTATGGGACCACAGAGTGTGGGTAGGCACAGACAGGGGTGTGGGATAAATGTATGTGGAATGGAGTGATGAGAGTATCTACCTCTTAGTGATGTTGGGGAGGAGATGGGCACACAACAAATACTTAAATATCATTTACCTTCATGATCAGGAACCTGGAGTTACCCTTTGAAGTCCCCCAAGGACAGTGCCAGGCACGCAGTAAACAAGTGCAAGGACTGGGGGCCCAGAACTGCTGTCAGAAGCCTACCAGGCCACAGCCATGCACGGTAGCGGGCAAACAGGAAGTGCATAATAAATAGGAGCCATCATCCCAATGAGCTCAGAGACCCCATCAGAAATACCCCAGATCCAAGCCCCTGCATGGCATAATGCTAAACAGGTGGGACCTGTTGACAACTAGGGACCCAGAGCTGCCTTCAAAAATCCCCAAGCGCCCCATCCCCATGGTGTATCTGGGATATATATAGTAAAGAGTTAGAAAATACGTCTGACATACAGAGAGGGCTCAGTACACGTAAGCTGGCATCACGATTAGGAGACTAGAGATACCCTCAGAACTCCTCTGGCTACCCCCAACCTCTGCAATGCATCTGGTATGCCGGAAGTGCTCAATGAATACGAAGTGTCATTATAATTAGGGACCTGCAGCTGCCCTCAGAATTGCCCAAACTCTCCCCCTCCAGCAATGTGTCTGTATACAGTAAGTGCTCCGTATGAGCTGTCATCACCATCTGGGGACTTGAGCTACCTTCAGAAATACCTGAGCTGCACCCCACCCACAATGCTTCTGGTATGCAGGAAGCGCTCAATACATGTAAGCCATGGCAGTTCTCAACTCGGGATGATTTTTACCTGTCTGGAGACATTTTAGTTGTTGCAAGTTGCCACTGGCATCTAGTGGGAGGCCAGGGATGCTACAACACGTCCTGCAACGCACAGGTCAGCCCTCACAACAAAGAATTTTCTGGCCCCAAATGTCAACAGAGCCGAGGCTGAGAGACCTGGAGTCATGGTCACGATCAGGGCCTTGGAGCCACGCTTGAGAATCTCAGAGAAGGCCAGAGCCCAAGTTCTGGGTCGCCCCGCAGACAGTCCTTTCTGCCTCCCCTCAAACCCCAGGCTCCCCCTAACCTGCACGCCATACAGAGCTTGCTGCCGGGCTCCTGGAAGGCGTAGTCAGGATTGAGACAGCAGTCTTCCGTGCTGACACCTCCCCCAAGGAGGCCCTTGCACTTGCCCGTGGATTCCTCATACTGGGTGAAGCAGAGTACAGGGTCTGAGCCTGGAACAGGGCGGGGGAGCACGGTCAGGGGTGTGGGGGGGCCCAGGCACCCCTGGGGGCCAGCCAGGCCCCCACCCACTCACCTGTGGCTGGCAGGGTGAGCAGCGGCAGCGGCAGCAGTAGCAGCAGTAACCGGTGGGCCTGCACTCGGGTGGGCATGCTGAGCACTGCACCCCTGCAGCCCCGCCAGAAAGGAGGCCCGGCTTTATGTGGGCTGATCTGCTCCTAGAGTCAGTGGGAAAGAGGAACCAGGGGCAGGAGGAACTAGGAGGGTGAAGGGCAATGGTGGTGATGGGGGATGGCGGGGAGGGGAGGGTATCGTGCAGGTCTCTTCAGCTCCGACCTCTCCCTTGCCACCTCTGTCCCTGAGCTTCCTCCTCTCCTCTCCCCTACTTCCTGCCTCACTCTCGGTCCTGTTTTGTTTGTCACTGTGTCCCCAACACCCTAGGCCCCGCCCAGCAGCCCAGTGGCACTCAATCAATGCTCTTTGGACAAATTCTTACTGAGGGGAAAGTGGAGCCTGGAAGTTGGAAGCAAGATTGAACTCCCTCGCTGTGTGACCTTGAGCAAGTCACTTGAACCTCTCTCTGAGCCTCAGTTTCTCCACCTGTAAAATGCACGCCCTCTACCACAATGACAGGGCCAAACTCACAGGGGTGTTGAACAAGGGTGAAGTGAGCATGGCATGCTCAGCGTGTCCCTCCTCATGGGGTGGAGCGGGCATCGAGGTAATTACTTCATCCCTCCATCCTGACTTCACCACCACCCTCCTCTTTCCTAAAAGTGAGGTTCATTGTGGTCAGCAATGTGGAGGGGAGGTCAGCACAAGGGAAGTGAGAAGGGGAAGTGGCAAGAGTATGGGGAGGAGAATTCAGAAGGACTGAACTGGTGATATCCACTGCCCCAGGGGCCAGCTGGGGACACCCTCAGGGCCCGAGGAAGGGGGTGGTTGGCTTGGCCATGTTCCATCAAGTATCTTGGGTAGGTAATACCTGCCACCCCTCCCCACCCCACACACAGCCTACATCATAGGGCGTGTTGCGAAGATTGGGAGTTAAGATTTTTAAAAGTCCTTAAGCCCAGTGCCTGGCATACAGCAGGCGCTGTTTGTTAAATACACTGATTCAACATCTACTGAGCAACTATTGGGTGCCAGTCGTTCTGGGCATTGGCTGGAACAGACAACAAGACAGCCCCAAATCCTGGCCCTCAAGGGACTTACGCTCTAAAAGAGGCAGACAATAAATGTCACCTCCCTCACAGAAGCCTTCCTCAGCTTTTTGTAGGGCACCTCTCATTCTCTAGCCCAGTGGCTCTCAAACCTGTATGTGCATCAGAATCATCTGGAAGGTTTGTTGAATCCAGATTGCCAGGCCCCACCCCAGTTTCTGATTCTGTAGGTCCGGGGTGGGGCTCAAGAATGTGAATTTCTAACAACGTCCCAGGTGACACTGATCCTGCTGGTCGGGGACCACACTTGAAGATCCATCATTCTAGTTCCTGACCCTTTACTTTTCTTTGTGGATCTCATGTAGAAAAACTATTCTTCGTAACCCTTATCTTAATAATTAATTCCAATGCAGCCCATTTTCCATGCTCCACAGAGCCTTTTTTGTTTTTTTTAAATAAGTCCTAATGAATGAAACTCCAGAGCCTGCTTTAAAAACAGGAATCTTTTTAATTAACAAAAAGGAGTCTAAGAATTAGGAAGGCAATGTCTCATTTCCCCTGCATCCAAGGAGGAACACCATTCTGCAAATTAAAACAAGGTTGAAGGATTCGATTTGGCCAGGCGTTAAAACAGAACTTTCTCAAGAATACTGGTCTTGCTTTATGGGTGATAAGGTGTGTTGACATTCGTATCCGTTACAGATGTACTGTTTCCTGATAACACCTGTCTTTGAAAGTGTGCTTTGAACAAAGGGGTTTTGTTATGCTTCTAGGACTTCAGACATCAGTGCTGTTAGCCTATGAAAACAAACTCCCCAAGAAACCTGTAATTCTGGTTGGCTGCTTTATCTAATCACCTGTTGCCCTGGTAATAATGTCATAATCGATACTTCCTTTGTTCCTAAACTGTATACCTACTCACTGGATTTCCTTGGGAAGGGGATTGTCACCACTTTCATCTTCTGCTACACGTTTGGGCAATAAAATGACTGCAGATTTCTTATTTAAACAAAGACTGAGTCTTATCTCATGTAATCACTGCAACACCACCTAATATGATGTATTTGTTTGTCTGTTGTCCTCACTAAAATGCCAGCTCCACAAAGGCAGGGATTTGTGTCTGGTGTGTTAACTGCTGTGTCTGGAGGTCCTGGATGGGCACCAGCAAACAGTAGGTGCTCAATAAACCTCTGCTGAATGAATAAATAAATGCAATAAATAGAGCTTTAGAGATTCTGATAAGCGTGAAGAGGAATAATCTGGATTGGAGGTAAAAATGCGAGCATCACGGCAGGGAGAAGTAGTGTCTCAAGTGCCGGGACTGGACCAGACCACCTGGAGAGGGCTTGGCTCGTGAGAAGAGGGAAGGGAAGCCCAGGCAAAGCCCCGGCGAACTCCAGCATTTCACGTTTTGGAGAACTGGGAGAAGCCAGCCCAGGGGCCTGAGGAGGAAGAGGACAGATGGAAGAGGGCCTTCCTCTAGGCCTGGCACATTCCATCCATGGGTTCTCACACACGAATTCAGCCTCATTTTCTCTTTTTCTTTTTTTTACATATTTACACACACACTTCTGAATTTAGCCTCTACTATAGTCTCTTACGAACAAGCTCACATACATACTCAAATGCACAGCCTCTCTCAGCCACTCAGGGAGTTGTTTACTGTCATTGGCCCCCAGTCTTACTATGGTCTCCTTTGGCCAAGACCACAGTTACCCTCACGGGTCAGTTTTGCACATCCACAGAGTCACGCCTTTTGATAGGATGTTTCCACCGTTCACTCGGGCCGTCATTTTCTCACATACACAAATGGTTAGTGATTTTAGCCACCAGTGGTCTCTCTGGAAGTTTCTCGCGCACACACCCACACCCACAATCACTCTTTCTCCCACCTCTTCACACTCGCACCCATTCTGCACACCCAGAGTCACTATGCTAAGAGTTTCACACGCATACACAATTGCACAGAGTCTCAGACACCGTCTTAGTCGCCTAGTCTCACATTTCTTTGCAAGCAGCTTCCAACATGCCCAGTCCTTGCTCTACAGCCTTTAATAAAGTCTCTTGCAGTTTTACACAGACCCACAGTTTCTCAGACACTCTCAGTCACTCGTTTTCTCAGACACTCTCAGTCACCCAATCAGTGTCACGGTCACTTGCCCTCACTCAGCCTCTGACATCCTGTCGTCACTAATTCACCAATGTTACTAGGCTCTCAGTAAGTCTCACACACACAGCCTCTCATGGCCCATCTTAGTCGTTTACACCATCATCTGCTGCATCCAGCCAGCGTATCATGTACCCTCAGACACAATTACAGCCTCAGCGGTTTCTCACACACACTGATCGCATGGTCTCTGTGTCTCATTTACTCTGTTTCATTTTCTCAGTTTTTCACCAGCATGTAGTCTCCGGTTTAGTCTCTCATGAAACGTTTCACACTCTCACACGCTGCTCAGTCATCAGTTTTCTCTCAGGCGGCACTGACTTCCTTCTTTTTTACTCATTGCCTCTCACTCACAGTGAGGTGGTCTCTAGCTCACTTTCACTCACTCAGTCTCACCATCATTTTCTCTTACACTTTCAGAGTCCCTGAACCTGTGGGCTACACTGGAGTAGTAACTGCAAATCAATCTGCCACTAGGCTGAAGTACACACACACACACACACACACACACACACACACACAATTACAGCCTCTCACGCTCTTCCAGTCGCGGCCACATTTTCTCAGTCTCTCACACAGTCTTTGCTAGTTTAGTCTCACAGGAACGGTTTTCATACACACAGTTGCGTATTCTGCTATCTTACGTCTCAGGCACCCATCCGGCCTCACAGCCATTTTCTCTCATACCATCAACCTCTCACACATACGCTCCCATTACTTTAGTTGATCCAACAGTCTTGCGTTAACAGTTTCACACACAAGCCATCTCCCAAACACTGAGTCACCTGCTCACTTACAGTGAAGTTCCTTACCTACACACGGTCCCTGACGATCTCTATGGCACTTTCGTGCTCGTACAGGCTCTCACACGTTGTTTTGGTTACTCAGTCTGTTTTGCTCACCATCAGCCTGTTCAACAGTGACTGATGCGCAGTCCCCACTTCCTTCTCATAAACGTTATTTCACACACACCACCAGTTTCTCGTATAGTACCTTAATCACTCATTCAGTCTTACGGTGGTTTTCTGCCACCCAGCCACGATTTCTCACATAGGCACAATGTCAAGTTTGCAGTTACAACTTCCACTCTCTCAACACACGGCTTCACAAACGAACGTGCGCAATCACAGCTTTCCATAGTTTTCTCTTTTTCACACACCTGGTTACCAATCTACAGTCTCTACCACTGTTTCGGACACACACCACCATGCTCTCTCACCCTCACGATCAATCTCACACCCTCACCGCCTTTCACACAGAGTCACGCCTCTGCACACAGTTACTTCCAATGGCTTTAGGGGGAAAAAAATGCTAGCAGCCTCCAGCATCACCTTTAAAAATATATATTTACAGGAACAATTCCCCATTCTCTGGGACTCTTAGAAAAAAAGATCCATTTTTGGGGAAGTAAAACAAACAGTGGAGACAGGTGTAGCACCGTCCCCCAAATCACCAACCCCCAGGTCCCCAGGCCCAGGCTGGGCCGGTGCTGACGGGAGGTGAACCCAGGAGTCCTTTGAACCCGCCCTTCTCCAGCCTGGAATTCACACAGGACAGGCTTTATGTCTCTCATTCCTCCCTCCCAACTCCAGGGACACTTAAAGGGTCCTTTGTACCCGCCCGCAGGAAATTGGGGGGCTGGGAGGGAGGGAGCTGAACATACACGTTTGGTATCAAAAATAAACACTTGGGGGAGGCAGGAAGACCCCCTCCCCAAATCCCTTCCTTCCCACCCACCCTATCTCAGATATAGGAACAGATGCCTCCCTCTCCCCTATTGAAAAGCCCTGTTTAAAAATAGATTATACTATCAAAATGGCAGGGGGTGGGGGATAGGGAGACCTGGAGTACTGGTTGGAGGGGCCCCCCAGACGGGGACCACTCCCCAAAAAAAACCCTCCATTGGGAGGAAACAGGCAGGACCCCAGGAGTTTGGCAGACACAGGAATGGCTTCTCAGGGGAAGAAGAACAAAAGGGGCATTCCTCCCCGGCCAAAAAAGGTGGTTGAAAAAGGACAAGCTGTCTGAGAGAAAGACCGGGGAGGTGGAAATTCCCATTTCCAAGGGTGTGAGCCTTCCTTGGCCAAAACTCCCAAACCATTAAACAGCACAAATTCTTCCTGGACCCTTGGGGAGGGCCAGGAATAATAAACTACAGCAATCTAGCTCCTCTACCCACACCCCAAAATGGAGACAGGGCTCCCTCAGCTCCCCAAGGGCAGCCTGAGAAATAAATAAAGAAAGGTCCTTCTCAAGCCAGACCCCGACTGTCTCATCTTGGGGAAAAAATGTGGAGATGGGGGAGATGCCCTTGCCAACCCCCCCTCCCCGAAAGAGTTGGGCCAGGCTCCTCCCAGTGGCCTTCAAAAAATAAATAAATAAACCGTCCCCACCACTGCAGTAGGAGACGCGTTAAGAGCGGCCACTGGGGGACTGACCAAGAAGAGAGAAGTTGTATGTTTTCTGTGGAAGGGTTACTGAGAGATCCTTTCTCCTAAGAATCCCCACCCAACCACAACCACAGCACGAGTCTGTCAGCTGAACTATGTTTCTCCTTGAGACGGCTGGCTGGAGAGAAGTTCAGGGCATGGATGGAGTGACCCCAGAAAGGGGTGGTGGTGGTGGTGGTGATAGTCATGGCTTCTGGGGCCCGGGGGAGAGCACCACGGGGGTTGAGAGGCCATCCACGCTGATGGAAGGGATGTGCACCTGGGCGCTGCCACTGGACGGAAACTGGGGACAGAAATAGGGAGAGGTCATGGATTGGGACCGTGCTAGGATCTCTCACCCTTTCCAAGATGGGGGGAGCTGATCCTACCTGGAAGGAGAGCTTGGCCGGGCTACGGGGTGCAATGGGACTCAGGGTGCTCCAGAAGTGAATGCTGGGGGGCAGCGAGCTGGGCGTCAGCAGCACCGGGGTCTGTGGGGAAGGGGTGGTCGGGGCGCAAGTGAGCAAGAGAGCAGGTGTGGGAAAACCAAAGGAACTTGGTTCCAGCCCCGCCAGATTTCCCACTCATACTTCCGAGATCACTCCTCAAAAGTGCACAGGCCTGGACCATAACTACTAAGGCCATGCCCGTGACAGCTCTCCAGCTTTACACAGACAACCCCTCCTAACTCTTGAGGGCCCACCCCAGCCTCATTGGGCAAGACCACCTACAAGACCCCACCCACACGTCGCTTTCAAACCTCACCATCCCAGTAGCTCAGGGTCAACTTCCAACTCTTATCCCCCACCTGCATACCTCACAGGAAACCCGCCAAGCAAATCCCAGACCCAAAAGCCCCGCTTAGGTTCCTCAAGCTATGCTCCAACCCAGAAAGAGTTCCTGCAGAAAGCCTCTCGGGCCCCTCAGTCCCTGCCCACAGAACTCCCTAGACCTGCCCTTCTTTTGGGGACCCGACCCCTCGGCATTGCAGGCTTGGTCGCCTTGCAGCAATCAAGCCCCGTCTCTCCGCGCAGCCAACCCCACTCGAAGGCTCCACCCTCCCACTCACTCAGAGGTAACCGCATTGGCCCTCGCGGTCGGTCTAACTCCTCCCACCCCCACTCCGCCCCAATCCCATTCATTCCAGGTGCCAGCCCCGCCCCTTCGAAGGTTCTCACCAATGTGTGCGTAGGTAGCAGGGAAGGCGTCAGCGCTGGGCCTGGCGCCTGCAGACCGGAACCAGTTCCCGATCCCGGAGTCCGTTCGGGTCCCGGCCCACCCAGCAAGCTCGGGCTGAGCGGAAGCTCCAGGTCCCGGGGCTTCCGGCCCTTCTGAGGCTGGGCGATCTCCGTGCTAGAAGTTGTGGAAGCCGCAAGGCCGCCCACCGCCGCAGTTTCCATAACGACCGCGGGCAGCCGGGCTGGCACGCCCTCCGCGGGAGGGGCTTCTGGCTCGGCCTTGGGCTCAAAGGGCTCGGCCTTGACGGCTTCCAGGACAAACCCCTCCTCCCCAGTGGCTGCGGCTTCTAACTCTTCCTTGGGCTCTTCCACTTTGACTTCTGGGGGCAGTGGCCGGCCCAACCCAGGCTCCATATTTGGCTCTTCGGATTTAAGGTTTGGGGCCTCGGGTGGGGTCAGGATGACCTGGGAGAGGAACAAGTGCAGAGGGGGTGCCTAAGGATTGCTGGGGTAGTGAAGCCAATTATTTCCCTTGGAAAGCGGGACCTGGTAGTGGGAGCAGGTCCTCCAATAAGACGTGGGACTTTGCCAAGGAACTGGGGCTCCTTCTGGAGTAGGTCCTCCTATCTGGGGGCAGGGGAGGGGTGAGACACCTGATAGCGGCACAGCTGCCTTTAGGGGCGGGACACCAGGAGATACCGCCCCCATTTCACGAAAGCAGGGGTTCTCAGAAATTTGCTTTATGGACCAGCAGCATACGCCTCATCTGGAAACTTGTTAAAAATGCAAACTCTCAGACTCATCCACAGACCCACATAAACAGACATTCTGGGGGGTGGCCCCCCGAAATCTGTGGCTTAAAAAGCCCTCCAGGTGCTTTCTGATGAGTGCTAAAAGTGTGAGAACCAGTGCATTAAGCAAACACATTCAGGACACCTACTACATGTTGGGTGTACTGCTAATTGTCGTGTACTGAATTTCCTTCTTCCTTCCCAGGCTTTGCATAGCTTTCCTCCCCATCCCTTTCTCCAAGGGGACTTCTGTGTCCCTCCTTCCACTATATCTCCTTTAATAGGACATTTATGTCCCCCCTCCTCCCAGCCCCCCTCCTCATTTGGGAATTGTACATCCCTCCTCTTGCTGACTTTCCGGGTTCTAGTCCTTACCTGCAGAGGCAGGCCGGCCTCCTCAGCCTCCAGGCAGGCCTCCAAGGGGCTTGGACTGGTGCTCCTGCTCCCCGAAGGGGGCACTGCTGCTCCTGCAGGGGCGGTGCTGGGGAGCACTGTGGAAGGCCGAGGATGAGAGGGCGGCTGCGGCTGCGGCTGCAGGGACTGGATGGTGAAGGTGGAATAGAGGCCCGAGCGCATGTAATCGTTCCGGCTGCTGCGCGCCAAGCCACCCGGGCCTGCCACTCCTGCACCCTTGGGTGTGCCTGGCTTCCCAGAGGCAGTGTCCCCGGGGACGGCGTGTACAGCTGTGGTGCCCACATTTGCCACAGTGGAGGTGACAGACACCTCAGGCTGGGGCGGGCAGTCCTCAGTGGAGCACCCCGCGACCTCGGGGTAGGACACAAACTTGTAGACGAACTTCTGGCCACTCACTTTGCGGATGATGTTCTGGGAAGGGGGGAGACAGGATAGAGGGTCTTAGAAGAAAGGGCCAGGGAGGGTGCGGATGGTGAGGGGGTGAAGGGGTGTTGTCTCCTATAGTGCCTTTCTTTCCTCGTGCCCCTCTCCTGTCCTTTTACATATACACCGTCCCACCTCAGTGTCTGCCTCCCCATAGGTTCCCCCTCCCAGCTTCTTTCACATCTCACCCATCTCTCAATTTGGGGTCTCCTCCGTTGTCCTCCAGTTTCTACTGCTCTCCCCCAACCTGATTCCCCTCTCTGTATTCTCCCCCAGCTTCTCCTCCTTTTCTGTCCCCCCCAACCCATAATCCTTCCTTTAGTCTAATGCCCTTCTCCCCTCCACGTCTCCTTCCTGTCCATCCCCCTCCAAGTCTCCCTCTGTCACACTCTCTGCATCTCCCTCTGTCCAATTCCCCCACCCCCACCTCAGATACACACAGCCACACCCACGGGCTCCTCTCCACACTGGGGCCCACCTAGGGGAGTAGATCCAGGAGCAGGCTTTCCTCCTGGCTCCAGGAACCAGGAGTGTCTGTGGGCTAACAGGGCCAGGCCCTGGGGCTGGCTGCCAGGACAGTTTTGGAGTCTAGTTTATGCAGTAAGACAGGAAAATGAAGTCACTGATAATAAATGTTGGAAGAGACTAAATGAATGTAGAAGAATGTGGTGATGAATTGTTAATAAACATGAATTATTACAGGATTATTTAAAGCTCTTGACACAGACGTGGAACAGGGCAAGGTCATCAGGGAGGACAGGATGGGGAGCCTCATTCTTAATACTGTTGGGCAGGTTTAAGCTGAGGCAATTGGAAAATGAAGTCACTGATAGCAACTAACAAGAATTTAAAATACTGGTATAAATATTGGGAGAATCTTAAGGCTGGCTTGGGTGGGTCACAGAGCACGTTTGGGGTATTTCAGGACAGGTCTGGAGGGTCTCAGGGATATTCTGGTGGTCTCAGAGCACAGAGTGAGGCAGCCTCATTATTAATATTGTTTTAGAGGTTTGAGCTAAAGGATTAAAATATAAAAATGGAATAAATGCTATAAATGAGTTAAGGGTGTGAAGCACAGGTCCAGGGCTGTTCTGGGGGACAAGAGGCATCTGGAGGGCACTAGGGCACCCTGGGGACATCTTAAGTGTTGGTCATGTATCTCACAGGGTGGGTTTGTGCTTCTCAGAAAAGGAATGAAAAGGGAGATTCATTAATATTGTTTTGGAAGTTGCAAAGGGGGTTGAAAGGAAGGGGAATTGGATGAAGGCAGTCAAAACGTACACACTTTCAGTTATAAGAAAAATAAGTACTAGGGATGTAATGTACAACATGATAAATATGATCCACACTGCTGTATGTTATATATGAAAGTTGTTAAGAGGGTAAATCCTAAGAGTCCTCATCACAAGATTTTTTCTTCCTTTTTCTTTTTGTATCTATATGAGATGATGGATGTTCATTAAACTTATCGTGATGAACATTTCTTGCTGTATGTAAGTCAAATCACTATGCTGTCACCTTAAACTTATACAGTGCTGTGTGTCAATTATATCACAATAAAACTGGAACATGAAAAATATTGTTTTGGAAGTTTCAGGTAAAGAAATAAGAAACTGACGGGACTTCCCTGGTGGTCCAGTGGTTAAGACTCCACGCTCCCAATGCAGGGGGCCCGGGTTTGACCCCTGGTCAGGGAATTAGATCCCGCATGCCGCAACTAAGAGCCCGCATGCCACAACTAAAGATCCCACGTGCTGCAAC
Organism: Eschrichtius robustus; assembly: GCF_028021215.1. Lineage (NCBI taxonomy): Eukaryota > Metazoa > Chordata > Mammalia > Artiodactyla > Eschrichtiidae > Eschrichtius > Eschrichtius robustus. The sequence goes on from NC_090845.1 coordinate 44,531,715, forward strand.
TAAAGATCCCGCACGCAGCAACGAAGATCCTGCATGCCACAACTAAGACCCGGTGCAGGTTTATTAAAAATAAATAAATAAATAAATACTTTTAAAACAAAAGAAGTAAGAAACTGAAATAACTGGTATAAATATGGGGGGGTTATCTAGCACTGGTTTGGGAGTCTGAAAGGATAAGATAAGGAAAATGTACAATTTTAGCTATAGGAATAAGATGATAAATTAAAATAATTGATATAAATATTGGAGTGGACCAGTGTTGCTCTGGGAATACAAGAGGATGGGGTGTGGAGCGGGCATTATACATGTTGTTTTGGAGGTCTTAGCTAACGGAATAAGAGATAAAAAGAATTGATAAAAACGCTGAGGGTCCTGGAGAATGAGGTAAGGAAAGGTTAGTATAATGCTGTCATGGAGGCTTTGATTCTAAGAATAAGGATATTCTAGAATTCTTATTCTGGGATAAGAGATTATGAAATAACTGGGGGAGCCCAGGACTGGCCTAGGATGAGGAAGAGTCATTACTAAGAGTTTTCAAAAGTTTTGGCCAGAGGAATAAGGCAAGAAGATGAAATGTCGTGCGGGGCATGGTGGGACAGCAGGACTTTGGGGATCTCAGAGAGAGTGGAGTGAGTAGGGGGTCAGTGTTAATGGTGCTATGAAGGTTTTAGCCAAAGCTAAAATAAAATACAAGAAAATAAAACAACTGAGATAAATGCTTAGGGGCCCCCATGTTCGTGTAAGAGTACCAGAGGATGGGGTAAGAAATGGTAAATTTTAATATCGTTTTCAAAGTTAGAGCTCTATCAATTTAGTCAAGAAAATGACATAACTGATTTAAATGTTTGGCACAGGCCAGGGGGTGGGGTTCCTGGCCCTAGTCTCAGACACCTTACCTTATCATAGTAGTACCGCAAGGCCCGGCTGAGCTTGTCATAATTCATGTTGGTCTTATTCTTGCGCAGCCCCCAGAGCCGGGCCACCTCCTCAGCATCCACCAGCTTGAACTCACCGCCATCCCGGGAGGTCCAGGAGATGATGTGGCCATTGCCTTGCTCTCTCAACAGCTGCAGCAGAAACTGCCACAGCGTCACAGAAGGGTCCATTGCTGGGGGAGTGCTCACGCCATCCCAGGGGTACCTGGAGAGCAGAAAGCTCAGAGCTGAGAGGTTGCAGACACAGGAAGGGGAAGAGGTCAGCAGGAGGAGGATTCCTTTCTTGCCATCTTGCCTCCACCTCTGTCCCCAACTGCCACCACCATTCCCTGAACGCCCTCAGCCTGGCTTTGGATGACTCCTGTAATGCGATGAGACTTCTGGGGATGCTAGGATAGCGTCAATGTCTTCTGCGTGTGGGACAAATGTGAACCTCTGGGGGCCAGAGGGCAGACTGTGACACGCAGAATAATGCCCCTCACCCAAAGATGTCCACATCCTAATTTCTGGAACCTGTGAGTATATTATGTTACCTGGCAAAAAGAACGTTGCAGGTGAGTTTAAGGTTATGGGCCTTAAGCTAGAGACTATTTGGGTGAGCTCAATCTCATCACATGAACTTTTTTTTGTGGTTACAATATACCCTTGTTGCTTATTTATTTTATACAGATCCTACGACCTCAAGGAATTGAATTCTGCCAGCAACCGAAACGAACAGGAAACGGATCATCCCCTGGAGCTTCTGGAAAGGAATACAGCCCTGCTGACACCTGGATTTTAGCCTGGTGAGACCTGTGCTGGCCTTCGGACCTCCAGAACTCTAAGAGAATAATTTGTGTTTTAAGCAGTTAAAAGTTTGTTATAATTTGTTACAGCACGAATAGAAAACTAGGATAAGGCCCCACACCTGAACATTTTCATTTGCATCTTCTACCACATCAAATATTAAGTTTTCCAGGAGGTTCCTTCTGCCAGCTCCTCGCAAAGGCTGTTCACTTCATGCTGGGTTCCCTTCCTCTGCCTAGAAGTCTTCTCTATCGTTCAGTTCCCAGCCCCAAGGGCCTTGCCTTTATGAAAATTCCTAACACTGAATGTCTGCTCTCTTCTGTCTCTCTACCCCACGCTCCTCTGACCCATCTCTGTCCCTCTGTGTTCTCCTTCTTGACAACAGCAATAATGAACATTTATTGAGTGCTAAATACATGCCAGGCATTGTACCAATCAGAGGCAATATGGCCTACTGGACAATCAGCCTCTCCAGAGCCAGACCACCAGGGCTGGAATCCTGGTTCTGCTACTTATTAGCAGTGTGACACTGGGCATGTTCTTTAACCTCTTGTGCCTCAATTTTCCCATCTGTAAAATAGGGATAATAATAATACCACCTAGCTCATAGGGTTATCGTACAGATTAAATATACTATGCCTGGGGTATGATAAGCTCTTATGAAATATTAGTTTCTAATTTGTTCATAATTCCTGATCTGCTATGCCAAAACCTGATCTGAAACAAAATAAGGCCTTTTGTGGTCTTCACTGATCCTCACTTGGTGTGACTGTTCATACATCTTGCTGCAGAAATCTGAATGTGGCTGATTACAGAGCCCACTAAGGGTGTTATGTAACATCTTGTATGTATACCTTGTCACCTTTCTAAAATCTGAAAAATTCAAAATTGTGAAACACATCTGGCCCCAAGGGTTTTAGATAAGGGCATGTAGACCTGGATTGCTATTTCTATAGCTATTGACTCATTTCTCTCTCATCACAACTTTGGGAAATAGGTACTCTTATTATCTCTAATTTACAGATGAGGAAGCAGAGGCACAAAATGTCTAAATGACATGTACAGGCCACACAGCCCTAAGTGGCAGAGCCAGGATTTGGACGCAGGCAGCCAAGTTCCAGGTGTCTGATCTTTTCAACCATTAGACTAAACTGCCCCTTGCACTGACTGCTCCCTCAGCATGTCGTGCAGAGAACAGGACCCTCCTGGCCCCGCCCCCCCACCCCATAACTGCTCCCTTTGCTGAGTGTGAATTGGAAATAAACATGAGGTTCCTTTTCCTTAAGGAATGAGCTTTCATCAATCAACTGTTCACCCAGCTGGGACTGTTGGGTTAAGAATAAGACCTTCCAAATCGGAAGGTTTCAAAGAACCTCCCTCTATTATTTATAGCTTGAGTCTTTAATCTGTAATGAAATACAGTCTGATCCTCTTATGTCTGAGCTGTTTCGAAGTTCATCCTGCAGACACAATTTTAGGCAATTATGTAAGTCACAAGGCCACGAAGTGTCCAGATCAGAGTCCCATGATCAGAGACCTTGCTGGGTTTATTTGGAAGGCCTGTTTGTTTCAGAGGCACAAAGAGACCAGTGTGACTCCTGGTGGCGACAACAGGCAATTTTACCAGTTCCTCTTTCAGTAGCCACAGAATCTTTTACTTAAGGTGAAACCTGACGGTTGGCTTCAAGCCTCAGCAGCACATGGGGTTTTGTATTTTGTTTATTATCACGTCTCCCATGTGACCCCTAATAAGAGTTCTAGTCATATGCCTCACTCAGATGTGTTTACTTCTCTTTATTTCGTTCATTTAGCAAGCATTTTTGGAGGGCCTACTGTGGGCCAGGTGCTGGGGATACAGCAGTGAATACAACAGTCAAAAATCCCTGCTCTGGCAGAATTCACATTTTAGTGGGGAAGACAGACAAGAAACAAGATAAACAAGAATATGTCAGATGGTGATAAGAGCTCCGGGGGGGGGGGGTGGGGAAACGAAGCAGGGAAGGAGTTCTTATTTTTGAAAGGGTAGTCAGGGGAGGGTAGTCACGAGGTGATATTTGAGGAAAGACCTAAGAGAGGTGAAGGCGTCAGGTCTGTGACAACCTGGGGAGCAGCCATCCAGGCAGAGGAAATAGCCAGGGTGAAAGGCCCTGAGGCTGGAGAGCCTGTCAGGTCAGAGGAAGGGAAAGGAGTCTGGCGTGGTCAGAGAGAAGGCAGTGAGGGGAAAGTACCAGGAGATGAGAACAGAGGGGCAGCAGGGGCCAGACTAAGTAAGGCTCTTTCGGGCCCTGGAAGGGCTTTGACATTGACTCTGAGTGAGACAGGAGCCATGAGAAGGCTGTGAATAGAGGGGTGACAGGCTGTGATTTGGATTTTAACAGGATCCCTCTGGCTGTTGTGAGGAGAACCAACTGTACGGGCTGAAGAGGCTACTGCAATAGTCCACGTAAGAGATGGTGGTGGCAGCAGTGGAACTGGCGAGAAGTGGCTGAGTTCTGGATAAAATCTGAAGGCAGAGCGAACAGGATTTGCTGGCAGATAGGATGGGGGTGGGGTGGGGTAAGAGAGGTGCCAAAGGTGATTCTAGGTTTGTGGCCTGATCACCTGAGATGGCAGCACTGCGGGAGAGCAGGTTTTGAGGGCAGATCGGGAGATCAGTTTTGGAGATGGTCAGTCTCAGAGGCCCTGTGAGATACCTACGTGTATGCCAGGAAATAATCATACTAATCTAAAAAATAGGAACCAGTCACAGAGCCCTTACTGTGTACTGCAAACCATTTTAGTCACTTAACTCATTCAATCCTCAAACCAACACTATGCATGGGCATTATTATTACCCTCCCGTTTTCCAGATGAGGAAATGGAGGCACAGAGAAGTTAAGTTAACTTGCCTAAGGTCACACAGCTGGAAGTTAGCAGAGCCAGGGTTCAAACCCAGGCAGTTTGGCACTAGGCAGTGATCCTGGCCACCTTGCTCCATCAGCTCTCTATAGAGCAAAACAGAAGGGTAAGATCCTACAGGGGGACAGGGATGCTATTTTACACAGGGTGAGCAGGGAGGGCTTCCCTGAGGAAGTGACATTTAAGCAGAGCTCTGAAGGAGGGGAGATAGCAAGCCATGCTGACATCTGTGGGAAGGGTGCTTCAAGCACAGGGAACAGTGTGCACAAAGGCTCTGAGGTGGGCCCAAGCTTGGCATGGGCACCCTGAGTTAATCCAGTTCCCATCTCAGAATATGTATGTGCTGTTCTCCCTGCCAGGGGTGCCCTTCCCCCTTCCCCACACATGATGAACCCTTTATTACACACATCATCAAGTTCTGGTATCTCCCAGGCAGAATTAACTCTTCCTCTGTGTGATCCAATGTGCCGAATAACCTGTCTGCCCTTGCAGATCTGTTCTTCTCTCTGGGTCTCCAGCCTCATACTCCTGTCCTGTTCCAGCTGTGTGACCTTGAGCAAGTTACTCAACCTCTCTGGCTCTGTTTCTGTACCTGTAAAATGGCGGATATGTCACCCTCAAAGTAAAGTATCTGCAAGATACACCTACTCTCAAAGGCTTTTGTGAGGATTAAAGGTCAGTATATGTAAAGGACTTAGAAAAGTTATCTCTGGGACATAGCAGATACTCAAATGTTACGATTAGCTGGCTTGACACTCTACTCCCTCCCCAGCCCCTCCCCCACAATCTTATGTATCAGCATGGCCTCACTATCTGGCTCCCACCAGCTTTCTGACCTTGCCTCCTACCTCTCCCTCCACTCTGCTCCAGCCACTCTGGCCTCCTTCATGGCCCTTGAACATGCCAGGCACAATCCCACCTCAGGGCCTTTGCACCGGCTGTTCCTTCTGCCTGGTACACTCTTTTCCTAGGCATTATGGCTCCCTTCCTGAACTCCTTCAGGCCTTAATTCAAGAAGCACCTTCTAAGTGAGGCCTGCCCTGTGCCTAAGATTTCAACCACCCTGATACTCTATTCCTACCTTCCCTACTTCACTTTTCCTCCTTAGCACTTGTCTAACATACTAATTAATTAGACTTATTTATATAGTCTGCACTCTTAGCAAATGTCTGCTCCACAAAGGCAGGAACTTCTGCCTGTTTTGTTCCCTCCCATATCCCCAGCACCTAGAATGCCTGGTGCTCTGTAGGTGCTCTGTAAGTGTTTGTTGAATGAACAGTCCCGACTAACCAGCCTCTTTTAACTAGCTCTCTTATGCCCTCTTCATCTTCATCTGCCCCCCACCCTGATTTGTCTGATATTATATTTTTCCCATTCATTCGTGCAATAAATTCTTATCAAGTACTGGATAAGAATTTTAGGTGCTGGAGACCCAGCAGTGAATAAGCAGACAAAAAGAGTCCCTCATGGGACTCCCATTCTAACGGGGAAAGACAATAAATATGACAAACTGGTAAACTATACAGTGTGCCTGACAGTGATAAAGGGGAAAGACACAAATAAAGCAGAGAAGGGGTCTAAGTCTTGCTGGGTGTGCAGGTTCAGATGGTCAGGGACGGGTTGACATTTGAACAGAGCCCTGAAAGGATCCACACAGAGATGGGGGTAGAGCGTTCTGGGCAGAAAAAATAGCCAAGGCAAAGGCCCCAAGGCTGGGTCACACCTGGTGTTTTTGAGGATGAGTTAGGAGGCCAATGTGGCTGGAACAGAGTTGGGGGGGGGGCGGTGCGTAGGAGGTAAGGCCAGAGAAGTTACTTGTTTTATTAACTCACAGGTATTCTTTATTTACATTGGAGGGTATTCTAGTTCTGATTCCCCCATTTAACCAGTGAGGAAAGAGGTGCAGAGAGAAAGTGGTTAAACCACTAAGGTCACATAGCTGCTGGGATCGGGGGTGGATGGGTGCTGAGACAAGGTGTGGAATGGAGACAGCTCTGCAGGCAGAGGGAACAGCAAAAACAAAAGCGTGGAGATGGGAACTAATTTGGTTTTTAAGGAGTGGGGCCTCGCGTGAGGTGAGATGAAACGAGAGAGGAAAGCCTCAAAAATTATCCTATGTTCTAAGGGGCAACCTAACCTGGTACCTACTGATCACCTCTGTGTAAGGTATTTAACCTCCCTATGCCAAACTTCCCTCAGTACCTAGCTCATAGGGTGGATTAAATGAGCTCATTAACATACAGCATTTTGCCTGGTACACAGTAGGTGCTCAGTAAGTGTTAGCTCCTACTGGCATTATCACTATCACGAATGTATTCATTTACTGGAGGGAGGCAGGATGTCTTAGTGGTTAAGAGTTGTGTATGAGAGGGTGTGTTCTAGAGTAAAAAAGTCCTGGGTTCAACAAGCACACAGGCTGATCCACTATTAAGAAGGTGGGAGGGTGGCAGGGAAGGCCACAGACTGATCCACCACAAGGAAAGGAGGGGGGAAATAAAAGCACACAGGCTGACCCTCCTGGAGGGATTACAAAGCACTGGACTCACAGGAGGGTACACTGGAGGGGTGTGAATGCAATCACATGGGTGGCAGGAAGGCCAATGAACAGATCCACTGCAAAGGTGTGTGTGTGTGTGTAAAGGCTCACCTTATTTACTAGGGGCAAGGAGAGCAGAAAAGCACATTGACTCCTGCACAATAGTGGAGAGGGAGAAAAGCCACCCCACAGACTGATTAAAAGGAGAGGGGAACAAGGCCATGGACTGGGCTACTGAAAATGGGGAGATATAAAGCACTAAACTGACCCACTATTAAAAGGAAGGGAGAAGCCCAAGGACTGGACTGACAGTCTACAAAAAAGGGAGGACAGGGCAATGTGCTGATAAGCAGGAGGACGTGAAAACAAGCATGTAGACTGATCCACTGTAAAATGGTGTGTGTGTGTGTGTGTGTGTGTGTGTTTGATAAAGCCATGGACTGATGCATTGGGGGATTGGAGGCAGGAATACAAATTCACAGATTAACTCACTGTTGGGGGGGTGGGTACAACGCTACGGACTGACTCACTACAGAAACAGTAGGGATGAAAAAACAAGGCCACAGACGGGGCCCCTGAAAGTTGAGGACAGGAGAATACAAACACTCAGACGCACCTACTGTCAAGGAGGTGGACATTGCCGGAGACTGGTTCCCTACAAGCGGGGATCTGGGGCAAGACCACGGCCGAGTCTACTGTAAGGTGGGGTGGGGAGAAATACAAACACGCAGACCGACCCATTATAAAACAGGAAGGGAGGTTAAGCCACGGGGCAAAGGGCCAAAGGGAGGGGACAATGGCACAGGTAGGTCCACCAGCCGAGGTGGTGGTGGTGGGGAGTCGAACACCAGCAGGCCATGGGCCAAGCCACATCCCCCCGCGCGGGGGCGGGAAGGATACACAGGGTCACGGACCGGGCCCTCCACCCTCCAGGCCCCGGGCTCACCTGTGTGTAGCGCAGCGGCGGTGTTGGCAGCTCCGGGGGGCGGGGGCTCCATGCGCGGCCCTACCGCCCCCCAGGCCCGGGCTCCGAGGCGGCGGTGGCGGCAGCGGTGGCGGCGGCAGCACCTAGAAGCCGCCCCTGCGTTTCCCCACTGCTCACGTGGGCCCACGAAGGAGGAGCCGAACGTTCCGCTGCTCGCTGATTGGCCAAAGCACCGTGGATCGACGGCGCGGCTTCCAGGGCTGGGGAGGCGGGCCTTGCTCCACAGAGCTATGTTGTGATTGGCCCGAGGGGAACTGGTGGAACGCAGATGGTCACCTGGGTTCCGAGGGGGCGTGCTCGACCCCTCCAGTGCTCCACGCTGATTGGTTCAAGACAGATGGCTAGGTCATGGGCGACAGCAAGGTTCGGGGGACGCCTGCCTCGCACTGATTGGCCTATATGGGATTGATGGAAGACAGCCAGCGTCCGAGGATAGGGGTGGTTAGGCCCTGCTTTCTGCTGATTGGCGGCCGAGGGACTCTTAGCTGCCAGAACCCCTAACGGGGCGGTGCCAAACTCTACGCAGCTCAGCGGAAGCGGGACTTGTATAGAAGTACACAGGCATAGCAGCCCGCAGGGAGGTCTGGCAAGGGTTCTGCGTAGGCGGGCAGGGTAACTCTGTAGTGATTGGCTAGAAAAGACGAATTTAGAACCGAGCAGCTGCCAGACAAGCGAAGGAGTGTTGAGTGGCGGAAACTAAATGCCTACGAGGGCGGGTCGAGCTGCAGCTAGTAATAAACCGGTGGAACCAGGCTCTGCATCGATTGGCGGAAGCTTGACTCAACCTAGAATAGGGGCTGGACCAGGGAGGGCGGGATCAGCCCTAGGCCCATTGCTGGTAGCTGGAACTATTGATAATTAGAAGCTGGGGCAAGGCCAAGGTTGGGCCTAGACGGGCGTGGGTGTAATTTAAGGTACCTGAGAAACGATTGGGGTGTGGGAGAAGGGTAAACCCTAGGGCCAGGAGCGAAAGGCTGCCTTGGGGAGCAAACTTCCACCCTGAATCGGCCCATTCTCTAAGGTAATTCAAAGACTATTGTACAGGAAAAGAAATGGAAGGGTCAGGTGGGGGCCCAGGTTGTCAAGGCGATGGTATAGAGGGCAAAGCAGAAAGCCAAGTGGCACATTCTGCCAGGGGACAGGCTGAAGGCGGGACTTCAGTGGTTTTTAAAGGTTCCACACAGACCGGATCTCTGGGCCTCCTAGTAACTTTGTGCTTTAGAAATAGGGCACTTTCGCAAACTGCAGGGGTTAAGGGGGGAAAGAAGGGCCATATGACTCAAAGACATTCAGGCTCTTTAATGTCAGGGGAGGTAGGAAGAAGTCAATGGTGAGGCTCCGGGAAATTCTGCAGGCCTTGTAGTTCTCTAAGCCCCTGAAAAAGAGAACAGAAAAGACTGAACGGAGCCTGGGTCCAGGCCCCACCCCAGGCTTGCTCAGAACTCCCTTCCCTCCGAGCCAGCTCGGCTTCAATTTGACTCCAGTTTAGAGGGAAAGATGGTGCTTCCCATCTCTGGCTCTCTCTTCCTCAGGTCACCGCCGTAAACATTTGGAGATAGAGTCTGGGAATGGGGTGAGTTGCTCTCACCTCTAGCAACATGTGGATATGGGCCTTGATATTCATGGAGTCCTTGGTGAGGCTGTTGCTGAGCCTGGAGAAAAGAAAAAAGAAAGGGCGAAGTGGGCCCCACTTATGATCATGAGGATGATGCTTCCTCATCATTTCAGGAACTACCTACATCCTGGATGACTTCCACACGGCAGGTGGTAGGACATCCTATTACCTGACCTGCTCCTATGCAGAGATGCCTGGCTGCCATCTGGACGGCACAGATTCAGAGACATTTATTGAACGCCTACTCTATGCCGGGTCGTTTTAGGTACTGGGGAGATAGCAGCAAACACAACAAACAAAAATCTCGGCGTCGTGGAGCTCAAACTCTCATTAAGAGGGACAGTGATGGAATAAAACACGGAGTATGTCAGATGGTTATAAGTACAATGAAAAAATTAAATGATAAGAGAGGATAAGGAGTGCAGGCATGGGGGCTGTAATTCTAATTAGAGTGCTTAGGGATGGCTTCACTGAGAAGCATTTGAGTAAAGACTTAAAATGAAGAGGCGAATCATGTGAATACACGGAGGATGAGTGTTCCAGACACAAGGGGCAGCAAATGCAGAGGCTCTGAGGTGGGAGTGTACCTGGCATGTCTGAGGCACAGCAAAGAGGCCAGCATGGGTGGAGAAGAATAAGCGAAGGGGGGTTGTAGGAGGTGAGGTCACAGAGGGAAGTGGGGGAGACAGATCATGTAAAAGCTGACAGGCCATAGTAAGGACTCTGGCTTTTACCCTAAGTGAGATGGGAACCAGGGGAGGATTGTGATCAGAGAAGGGATGTGAAACAACTAGGGTTTAAGAGGATCCATCTGGCTGCTGTGTGGAGAACTGACTAGGGATAAGGACAGCTAGCGTGGAAGAGGAAGCCCAGTGAGGAGGCTATTGAAATAGTCCAGGTGAGAGATGCAGACTCACACCACAGCGGCAGCAGTTGAGGTGATGAGAAATGATTGGATTTGGGATATATTTTGAAGGTAGAGTCAACAGGATTTACCAAAGGAGGATGCTGGGTGCGAGAGAGAGGACTTAAGGAAGACACCAAGGCCTAAGCAACTGGGAAGCTGGAGTTGCCTGAAACCACTCTGGCTCTGGACTGTTGAGTTATGTGAACTAGTCAATTCCTTATATCTATGCCAACTGGGACCAGTCTCACCCAAAAGAATCCTAATTGATACAAAGGATCAAGGAAGGCCTTTCTGAAGAATGAGTAGGAGTTAAACAGTAGGACGGTCTTTTCCACAAAAAGTCCAAGAGGCAGGAGAGAGCTTTCTGAGGAGCTGTCAGGAGACCAGTGTTAGAAACTAAGCGAATGGTGGAAGGAAAGTGGCACAGGATAAGATCCAAGAGGTAGGAAGGGGCTAGATCATGCAGGGTCTTGATATCATGATAGGAATGTGGATTTTATTGGCTGAGCTATCTGTCAGTGTGGGAGTGCTTTAAGGAAACGAAATACTGTTAAGAAAAGTAGAAGGCAACAACATAGGATGTCAAATTGGGAAAAAATAGTATGAACCCATTTATATATCACTGTCTCCCAAATTTATATTTTCAATCCAGCCCTCTCTCCCGAACTCCAGCCTTGGGAGTTTTAACTACATCTTCAGAAAATCTATTTCAGTGTTTAACGAGCACCTCACACTTACCAGGTCCTAGACTGAACTCCTGATCTTCCCCTCCAAATCTGCTCCTCCCTTATCTTCTCCACCTCATAAAATGGCAATTCCATCCTCCTAGTTGCTCAGCCAAAAACCTGGACTCCTCTCTTTTTCTCACACCCCACATCCAATCAAGCATTCTATTTAAAATTGCAACTGCTCCCTCAGAGGCAATGTTTCTAATCTCCAATCCTTGTTGTTCTCTGCAACACTGTCAACCTGTGACATACTACATCCTTTACTTATTTGTTTACTGTCTGTCTTCCCTGACTAGAATGTAAGCTGCGTAAGGGCAGAGATTTGGTCTGCTTTGTTTCCCGCTGTATCCTCAGGAACAAAAACAGTATGCGGCACATAGTAGGCACTCAATGTACAAGCTTAGTCTGTGAAAGGTTTCAACGCTTAAAAAAAAAAAGGAGGCGAAAAGTATAAAGTTCACCAAATGCTAGTTGTAACACAAAAGGGATATGTTTAATTTATTGCTACTGATTAATATGTAAGGCAGTGTTAATAGTCATATGGTTATTCGTTTCTTCTATAATCATGTCTGCTTATGGGTATGGATGTGTACTCCTTTCTCTGTAATCAGAAAGAATGTACACAGAGACCTGATCCTCCCACTCCTCAAACAAAGAAACAGACTGAGAACAGGAAGGACTGATAGGCCATTTTGGTTAAATAAAATAACCTGAAAGAAAGTTACTTTAAAGTGTGTCCGGAATAACCAAGTATTTTAAAGAACAGAGTGAGCTACACAGACTCAAATCTTCATCTCCTAGAAAGATTCAATTACTACGGAGTCCTACTAATTATCACAAAGTAGTAAAAGATTCACATTTCTCATCACACTAATAGACCAGGTCAATACATCAAAAATACCAGACAGGGGGCAGGCAATGACAAATACCTCATTTTGGGGAAAGACATCAAGTCTCATAAAATTAAAACCTATTTGAAAGGCTCAGGAATCCTGTGACATAACAAGGAAGGCTTTGTCATAAAAAATTGGACTTGGTCTAAATGGCCACCAAGTTCAGAATTGCATTGGCCTATGAAACCAGGTCCCTCGGCCAAATTATTCACCAACTGGCCTGATCAGTAAGACTTAGAAATCCCAGCGGGTCTGAGGCTCATTTGGGTCTACGGACACTGAAATCCTGAAAAGGTTTGAAAAGAGAAGAATTACTGAAACCTAAGGGAGGCAACTCTGGAAGAAATGAATGTAGGAATAAAGAGAAATATAACCTAGAAGGAATCTTAGATCCGTGGGGTTCACACTTGTGAGATGTTGTTAATCTAAGTGTATTTGCTCAGCATCCCCTCACTCACTCCATCTGAGTGAGTGAATGCTCGCCATTCTCGGCAGTTCCTCCTAACATGGCAGGCACACTGGTTGCCTTGCCAGGAATGCTCTTCCCCAGACAGCCCTATGGCTTGTTCACTCAACCAAGTGACTCAAATGTCACTTCCTCTGGGAGGCCTTCCCTAGCCACATTTCAGACCTCCCGTCCACACTCCCAATTCCCGTTCCCTGCACAGAACCTTAAACTCAACTGGAGCCCATCCTTTATCCCCACATTACCTCCCCATCACCACCCACAGAGATCTGCTTCAATCCCCACTTAAATCTATTTCCAGCATATGCTTTTAAATTCATTCAACAAACAGAGTGCCTACTATATGCTATGTGCTATTCTAGTGACTTGGGATATAGAGAAAATCTCTCCCTTTGCAAAGCTTATATCCTAACGCGAGGAGGCAATGAACATTGTAAAGAAGTAAATTACACAGTAAACATTAGGAGGTCCTAAGTGCTAGAGAAAAAAGGAAAAAGTAGAACAAGGGAGGGGAATCAGGAGTGCCAGGGGTTGCAATTTTAAAGTTAGGTTATAGAAAGCCTCATTGAGGAAGTGACATTTAAGCAAGACTTAAATTGAATAAGGAGAAAGGAAGCAATGCAGGTACCTGGGGAAAGAGTGCTGTAGGCAGAGAGAAGAGCCCCTGCAATCACGCTGAGGTGGGATCATTCTGAGGGTGTTTAAAGAAGCCTGGGAAGGTTAGTGTGGTGAGAGCACAGTGAACGAGCAGGAAAATTAGAAGGAGGTGAAGTCAGAGGTAATTTGTTTTATTGTTTCTGATTTATAGGCCGAGACCTCCAGGATCTGGTCAAAACTGTGCTGATGTGTAACAGTTATAGTCCTTCTAGGAGGTAAGCCTTCAAGGAACCCTTCTGTCTTGTTCCCTGCTGCCTCCCCACCACCAAGCACAGAGCCTGGCACACAGCAGATGCCCAATAAATTTTTGTGTGAGTGAACAATAAAAGACCATATATCAGTGCTTATTATGTTCTACACCTGGGGCTAAGCTTTGCATCCCCACTTTCCTCAGCCCTAGCCCTGAGGGGGAGGGGAGATGGGTTCCTAAGTGTCATCCCAGGTAGCCATGGGGAAAGGGGGAAGAAGGGTGTTGCAAATGGTGGTGTTTTTTAGGCACTATCCTCATGCAATGGACTTACTCTGTGAGGAGACTGCTCTTACGATCAATGAACCTGAGAGCTTCTGCCAGTGTCAACTCCAGGAAAAAACCATATCCAAGGGCCACATAGATCCGTGAAGTGTCTGGGCTAAGGAAACAGTGGTTAGAGGAAGCGGGGAAGTCCTTATCGCTGTTTAGCACACCACACAGTTTGAGATTTTTTTTACTCCCCTCTCCCCCGCCTTCCCCAAATTGAAGCTCTGGGTGGGCAGGGATTTTGTCCTATCTTATTTACTGTCACATCTCCAGCACCTAGCAGTGTCTGGTACATAGCAAATACTCAAAAAAAAATTTTTGTTGAATGAAGGAAAGGGGAAGCTGAACCCTGTGGGCTCAGAGGGGCGGGTAGACACTCACACCACTGTGTCAACGAAGAAGTTACAGCCCAAATCCACCTGCATATATAACTCCGAGTGATTAGCTTCCTGTGGGGCCAGGGAGAAAGAGGTAGGGATCAGTGGTCAATTTTTAGGTTAGGTGACAGGTTTTGGTCTGGGGTATCTCCTCTCTTCCCCCTCCTTTGCCCACAAAAAGATGGTACCTAACCCTGGCATCTTTACCTGGAGTCGCTCAATGACATTTCTCAGTTGAAGGTATTTGGCCAGCTGCTCATACACCTTGTCGCGATGGTCCAGCACCTTTCTGATGGGACAAGAGTAAAATGGTGACCAAGAGGAAGTCCTGTCTCTCTTGGAATACCGCATATCATGACCCTCTGAGACTCTCATGTCACCATGCCCTAAAGAGGTGTTTCAGTGCATAAGTCAAGATTTGAACTCTGGGTCAGACTACTTCGGTTTGAATCCGGGCTTTCCATTTTACTAGCTGTGTGACTTTGGCAAGTGAGTAACCTTTTTGGAACTCAATTTCCCCATCTTTAAAATAGGAATAACGAGTATTACCTCACAGAGTCATTAGGAGGATTAAATGAGTTTACTATAAAGCATTTAGAATAGTGCCTGCCAAATAAGAAGCTCTATATATGTGTTAGCTATTATTTATTAGTATTATTACACTCTACTCCCAATGCCTCCCTCCAATCAGGATACCCCATTCTCACCCCAGAAAAAAATCCTCCATCCCTTTTAGGATGCTCATAATCCTAGACCTGAAAACTCTACTTCCTGCTCAGATTAATAATGATAGGAATAATAATTTTTCATACTCATTGAGCCTCTAGTATCCAAGTTAAATCCTTTACAAGGACTGAACACGTTGAAAACTCAAAACCACCACATGAGGAAGGTTGCATTAACTTCCCCATTTCCCAGATGAGAAAACTGAGGCACAGAAACTCGAGGCGAGGTACAACGTGTTCACACGGAAAGCGAAAAGGCCAAGCCAGGATTCGAACCTGAAAACTCGCTCGTAATCCTTAAGTGCCATCTGAGCCCGCGCATGCGCGGACACACCCTCCATTAAGGCCGCCATGTCTTCTTCCCCCCCCCCCGCCGTCGCACCCCGGATATCGCCCCTCCTACCCCTCGAATGGCGCGCGGGGCCGGGTTCCGAACGCCTCACCCACCAATCAGAAGGCTACACCCTGACTTCGAACGCCCCGCTCACCACGTGCACCGCTCCAAGCGACCCGCCCCCTATTCTGTCACTCACCTCAGGTCCCGCTGCAGCACGTCAGAGATGAAAGCCTCGTAGCGCAGCACCTTCTCCGCGGTGGCCTCCACCGCCCGCCGTTTAGGGGGCGTCGCCATGATGGGCTCCTGAGGAATGAGGAGGGGGAAGACCATGATAACCACTCAGTTTGCCCTCAAGCACAGTACATCTGCACCCTCTCAACGTTAGGAGTGGGGTCTTCCGGCTCAAGCTGGGGGTTCAGCCTTCTGCCCCTCCCAACTCTGGGACCCGGTCACACAGGGACACCCAAACGCGGCCATTACCTGAGAGCCGCCGGCAAAAAGAAGGGTTGGTAAGAACCTTAGCTTCCGGGTGGCGCGGGTAAATGACGTACAACGAGGGCGCTGGCCAACCAAATAACCAGGTGGCGTGGGGTGGTCCTGAACGGAAGAAAACGCCTGAGAGAAGAGAAGGGCGGGCCTTTACAAAATCCGATGAGATTAAGGAAGGCTGCAGAGCGTGGGAACCGGGACTAAACGCGGAGCCTATGAGGACTGCGCGTGGTTGGTGGGGGTGGGGTTTAATAGGATTTGGCGGGTTCCAGAGGAGGCGGGACGCACAGGTGGAAGTAGAGAGAGTAAAGCGTTTAGTATTTAAAAGTAAGAGCTTCACGGGGAGATCAGCTCGGTGCTTTGTGACCACCTAGAGGGGTGGGATGGGGGGGAGGGAGACAGACGCAAGAGGAGATCTGGGGATATATGTATACCTATAGCTGACTCACTTTGTTATACAGCAGAAACTAACACACCATTGTAAAGCAATTATACTCCAATAAAGATGTTGAAAATAAATAAATAAAAAAACAAACAAATAAATAAACAAACAAATAAATAAATAAGTCCGAGCTTCAGAAGCAGACGGGCTAGAGTCGATCATGAATCTGGTCTGTAAAAAGGAAAGTACATCCTTGTATCGCCCTGGATTTTGATTTTTCACACGGGAAGTTTGGGTTTGACTCCCGATAATGGAAATGAATGTGAGCATTAAACAAACGTTTTTAAAAGGAGACAGTTTTTCTAAAATGCACCTTTGATGACTCCAGCTCTGTGGCCCACAATCTAACTGGGGTTCAAGCAGAGATTGACAATGCACTATGTCTAATCACGTCATTTAATAGGGGCGTCAATTGGAGGGTCGCTGAAGTCCTCTGCCCAAGATAGGTTATCTTGTAGCTGAAATAGTTCCTATGTTTTTATCTAAATGTGTAAGCTTTTTATTAGTTTATTTCTAAGCGCTCAAACTACCGAATGGATTTATTTCCCATGTTAAATTTTCAAATAATAGCATCTAACCCAGTAAGTCCAGGCCTGAGACTGGAGGAGAACCTGGATGCTGGATCCCCCAAATGATATTCCCACCTGCAGGGCCTAGAGCACCCACCCCAATCAGGGAAGTCTCCCCAGATAATTTGCGGGTTTACGTGTCTTTTAAGCAAGCTTTGTTTCAAATACTCAAAACCTGAGCAAGTCAAGCTTTTCTTTGCCCTTAGAACAAGATGATTGCAAAGGAAATATTGTGAGTTAAAAAATTTTTTTGGTAAATCTTCTCATGTTACATATGGTTACAATTACATTTAGTTTGATCAAAACAGACACTAGGTAGTTAGACAAATATTATCGAGTTAATCTATACCATTTTCTTGTGAAAAAAAGGTGTTACATTTATTATCTTTATTTAACATGGAGAGCACAGAGTTCTGATGAGCTGGAGATGGGTTTGTGCAAGTCTATTAACTTACATTCCACAAAAACCATTTTTTTTTCTTTTTAAAAAGGTTTCTAACTTTATTTTTTACATTTCAAACCTACAGAAAAGTGGGCACTGAACACCCATATAGCCTTCACTTAGATTCACCAAATGTTAATATTTGATAGCATTTGCTTTCTCTCGTTTCAGACCACGCAATAATTGTTCACATGGCTGCATAGCATTCTGTCTTTTGGATGGCCTCAGATTTTTGAGGCAGTCTTCTGTTCCTCGATGTTTGGATGTGTCCAGTTCTTTTCATTGTTATAATCCAGGATAAGTTAACAGTCTTTGCTTTCAAAATTTTGTGTGCTACCATGTTTATTTTCTTGTGACAAATTTCTAGGACTGTAATTTATTGATCTAAGGGAGGCTTGTATTGTAAAGCAAGTGTTAAGTGACAATTGTACACCTACTCCCAATAACAAACTTCCTCATCGAAGTTTTACATCGAGGTCAGCACACTGTGGCCCCCAGTTTGCTGACCCTTGTTTTCCTACTGCCTGCAAGCTAAGAATACTATTTACAATTTTTAAAGGCTTGAAAAAAAGTAAAAAGAAGAATACTTTGTGACGTGTGAAAATTATATGAAATTCAAATTTTAGTGTCCAGTAGTAAAGTTTTAAACATAGCCACACTCATTCATTTACTTTGATGAAAGAAATTTTCACACATTGAGGTATGGGGAAGTCATTCTGGCTTATACATGAGTTAACCTGAATTTTATGCTTACTAAAACAAAACAGCCTGTTTGTGGCTTATCAAACTTACACTGTACATCTACTTTAATTATTAAAGAAAAGGGCGCATTGACTAGAAGTAAAGAATATCCATGTTAAAGATAAAGATTAAATGCCTCCCTTCCTGGGATGCCAATGCTGGTACTCCTTCAATGATAAGACTCCCTCCCCCGGCGCTAAGGCCATACTGACTTGCTCTGCACGTTCTGATCTGTTTCTTTTTTTAACTTTGTAGGAATGTATCCCTGACCTGTTTGATGTTCTTTGTTCTGACAAGATACAAAACTCGGCTGAAAACCAAGCTTCTCCGGAGCAGTTCCTCAGAGTTATCTAAGAGGCTGTCTTCTGGGCTATAGTCCTCAGTTTGGCTCAGTTCTTTTCTATTCCTATTCCTATCATAGATTGTTTATTGATTATTTCTGTCGACAACTTATTGTCTGTGGCTGCTTTCATGCTGTGTTAACCAAGAATTCCAAGAACGGAGGCGTGGTTGAAATAAAGAGGCATTTATTTGGGGTTTGTTAGGACTAGTCCAGGAGACACAGACTCAAGAAGCACTTGAATTGTGTTCTGCAGGACTACAAAATGGGGGAATTTTATAAAGGCAAAAAAACACCACAAGGTTACATAAATTGTCAAGAATTAGGATTGCAGCTGGTAAGAAGTGAGTGTGCTTGTTAAGCAAGCATTGGCTGGGGTTCAAAATGATTACATAGATGCCAAGGGGGGACTTTGAAACTACAAGGTTGCAACTAGCAGCTGCTAGCAGATATTGTTTTGAAAAGGGCCGCTGGTGTCCTTGAGTTTGATACAGTTCAGAGAAAATTCAAGTTCTCAGTGGTGCAGGGATGTGTCTGAGACAAGATCCCCAACAGCTGCCCGACTCCATTTTTTGTATGTCTGAACTGTGATTACTCCATTATAATTTCAATTTGTCATCACTACGATGGCAGAGTTGAGTAGTTGCCAAAGAGACCGTATGGCCTGAAAATTCTAAAGAATTTACTATCTGGCCCGTTACAGAAAAAGTTTGCCAATCCTAGCTCTACACAATCATGTCAGTCACCAATACATAGGTTGGGACTATAATAAGTACATGGGCCTCCCTGGCTTCAGCTTGTGACTTCTTACTGGCTTATGGGTGGGCGTTTTCAGGCTTCTGGGAGATATGAGGCTCTTATATCTCTATTTATATTTTCTCTTCCTCCGGTCCAACCTCCTATCCCCTAACCTCCCCCAGCTCTGACTTAGAGATCTCTGCCTTTGCCTTTACCCAAGAAGAGTAAGAAATAACTGAGGCCCAGATGAGTTATAGCTCATTTGTTCATTCACTACCTACTTTATTTTCCACTGGATATTTGGAACCTGATAAAAATACATCCCATTAAATTGAAAAGTAAAGGTAAGATCACAGAAAATATAAAGCAAGTAAAAGATTAACATCAAAGAAGATTGGGAAGTATGTATGAAATTCACATCTGTGCATAGCTGTGAATTTGTCTCTGATCTTTCCACAGCCATAGCAAAAAGGAAATTGGGTTAGTTATGTCGATGAAAATAATCTTTAAACAATCTAAATATAATAGGAATAGAACAGAGTTTTATTTGAGCCAAATTGAGGACTCTAGCCTGGAAGGCAGTCTCTCTCAGATAACTCTGAGGAACTGCTCCGGAGAAGCTTGGTTTTATATCTTGTCAGAAGAAAGAACATCAAACAAGTCAGGGATACTTCCTTCAAAGTTAAAAAAAAAACAGATCAGCACATACAGAGCGAGTCAGTACAGCTTTGACACCTGTTAAGGGCATCTTAAACATTGGCGTACAACCATTGGCAACCCAGGAAGGGAGGCATTTAATCTTTAACATGGACATTTTTTACTGCTGGTCAATGCACCCTTTTCCTTAATAATTAAAGCATATGCACAATGTAAGTTTGATAGGCCACAGGCAGTTTTAGTTAGCATAAAATTCAAGTTAACTTATGTATATGCCAGAATGACTTCCCTATACCTCAATATGTGAAAATTTCTTTTTCTTTTTTAACATCTTTATTGGAGTATAATTGCTTTACAATGTTGTGTTAGTTTCTGCTGTATAACAAAGTGAATCAGCTATATGTATACATATATCCCCACATCCCCTCCCTCTTGCGTCTCCCTCCCACCCTCCCTATCCCACCCCTCTAGGTGGTCACAAAGCACCGAGCTGATCTCCCTGTGCTGTACAGCTGCTTCCCACTAGCTAGCTGTTTTACATTTGGTAGTGTATATATGTCAATGCTACTCTTTCACTTTGTCCCCGCTTACCCTTCCCCCTCCCCGTGTCCTCAAGTCCATTCTCTACCTCTGCGTCTTTATTCCTGTCCTGCCCCTAGGTTCAACAGAACCATTTTTTAGAGTCCATATATATGTGTTAGCACATGGTATTTGTTTTTCTCTTTCTGACTTAAAACCATAATTCAAAAAGAGACATGTACCATAATGTTCATTGCAGCACTATTTACAATAGCCAGGACGTGGAAGCAAACTAAGTGTCCATCAACAGATGAATGGATAAAGAAGATGTGGCACATATATACAATACAATATTACTCGGCCATAAAAAGAAACAAAATTGAGTTATTTGTAGTGAGGTGGATAGACCTAGAGTCTGTCATACAGAGTGAAGTAAGTCAGAATGTGAAAATTTCTTTCATCAGTTATGTGATTTGTATTGTTTATGAGGGAAAAGCATACCAGTTCATCAGCAGAAGGAAATATTTCATGGCACTCAGCAGGAAACTATAAAATTAGAACTCTCCTTCACTTCCTGCACTAAAATGAATTCCAGATGGATTAAAGATTTAAATGTAAAAAAACTATGAGCGTGCTAGAAGGAAAAAAATGGAAGAATCTTTTATTATTCTCTCAGAGTGAAGTCCTTTCTAATCATGACATAAAATTCTCAAGTCATGAGAGAATATATTGATACATTGTGTACATAAAATTAATGTATGCATGATTAACTTAAAAAGCCTTAAAGCCAAATGACAAATGCGAAGAAAAATTTGCAAGAGATACAAGAGATACAATCAATGGCTAGTTTACTTAATATATAAAGAGTGCTTACAAATCAATATAAAAGGCCAATAATTTAAAAGGAACTAGACAGAGACAATTCATAGATATACAAATCACTTTTATTTATTTATTTATAATTTTATTTATTTATTTATTTATTTATTTGGCTGTGCCCGGTCTTAGTTGCGGCACACGAGATGTTCAATCTTTGTTGCAGCATGCAGGATCTTTAATTGTGGCATGCAAACTCTTAGTTGCGGCATGCATGTGGGACCTAGTTCCCTGACCAGAGATTGAACCTGGGGCCCCTGCAATTGGGAGCACGGAGCCTTAGCCACTAGACCACCAGGGAAGTCCCACAAATCACTTTTAAATACATGAAAATGTGTTCATCCTAAATCATAATAGAGAAATGCAAGATAAAGATATGAAATGCTGTTTTTCATCTATCAGTTTGGAAAAGACCAGAAAGATTTGTAATACAGTTGACCCTTGAACAACAGGATTAGGGTTTGATCTGCATGGGTCCAATAAATATATTGGAAAATTTTTTGGAGATTTGTGACAATTTGAAAAAACTTGCAGATGAAACATGTAGCCTAGAAATATTGAAAAAATTAAGAAAAAGGTATATCATGAATGTGTAAAGTATATGTAGATACTAGTCTATCCTTACATAGGCATAAGATGAGTGATATAAATATAAGATTTAATAGTGTTAGTTTTCTTACTGTTTTATAACTTTGCTTTCAAAGAATAACATTACCATACAGTATTCCTCTCTCCTCTCTCTCTCTCTCTCTCTCAGTTGGAGAAACTGAGTATCAGCCGATAATCACAGGTAACTGTTGGTTTTTTAACAGTAACCTTGTTTCTAAATTGGGAGATTGGGATTGACATATACACACTACTATATATAAAATAGATAACTAATAAGTACCTACTGTATAGCACAGGGAACTCTATTCAATACTCTGTAATGGCCTATATGGGAATAGAATCTAAAAAAGCGTGGCTATATGTATATGTATAATTGATTCACTTTGCTGTACAGCAGAAACTAACACAACATTGTAAATCAACTATACTCCAATAAAAATTAATTTAAAATTTTTTAAAAAGTAAAAATAAAAAAGTAACAGTGTTTCTAATATTGTATTATGAATATGACAAATACTGTATGCCATAAAAATTTTATAATGATTCATTTATTAGTGTATAGGCTAGGCTACTGTGAAACAATTGTATCAATTATACTAGCCTATCATAAAGCAATCATATTGTGCTTCTTCACTATCAATGCATGAAACATTATAACTATAAATAAATATGAATATCTTTTTCACATTATCTTTTCATTTTTGATGTCTAGTGTTAGTAATACAGATAACATCTACAGTGTTCTGTTTTTAATGTTTATTTATTTATTTGGCTGCACCGGGTCTTAGTTGTGGCATGCGGGATCTTTAGTTGCAGCATGTGGGATCTAGTTCCCTGACTAGGGATCGAACCCAGGCCCCCTGCATTGGGAACGTGCAGTCTTAGCCACTGGACCACCAGGGAAGTCCCTACAGTGCTTTGTATCATATAAGGCAATATTGATGTAGGTACTGAGAGATGATTCATCTTGTAAACAGATGACTTGAACTTATCAATAAATACAGTACAGTACTATAAATGTATTTTCTCTTTCTTATGATTTTATTAATATCATTTTCTTTTCTCTAGCTTACTTTATTGTAACGATACAGTATATAATACATATAACATACAAAATATGTGTTTATCAACTGTTTACCTTATCAGTAAGGCTTCTGGTCAACAGTAGGCTATTAGTAGGTAAGTTTTAGGGAAGTCAAAAGTTATACGTGGATTCTTATGGGGAGCACCCCAACCCCTGTGTTCTTCAAGGGTCAGCTATATACTGTTGGTGTCACAGCTTAAGTTCTCTGGGAAGTAGATACTGAGATGGAGTTAGAAGTGCAGGTTTATTGGGCAGTAACACCTGTGAAAGAAAAAGGGGGGAAGGAGGATTGGGCAGGTTTGGAAGCTGTCAGACCATGATGCCAGCCTGACAAAGTTGCAGCTAGCCCAACGAGGAGCTCCAGAGCAAAGATTACCTGTTAGAGGAGTCCTGCCTCACACTTTGAACCACCTCATTGCTCAGTAATTGGCTGGGGATAGTGGGACCTTGACGCTAAAGCTGAGGTGAACCGCAGCAGAGCTAACAACTGGAGACTCTCAAGTAACCATACCTCTCAAAGCTGGGCAATGAGTCCTTTCTTGAAGAGGAGTCTGACAAGCTCATCTCCACGTTGGCCACAGTTGACAGCTACGTGGGAAAGCAAATATTGTTACATGCTGTTTGGGAAGTAAACAGAGGAATATATATATATTTGAATTTTTAAAATTTTGTTTATTGTAAAATATACCTAAGATAAAATTGACCATTTAAACTATTTTTAAGTGTACTTCAGTAGCATTAAGTACATTCACACTGTTCTGCAACCATCACCACCATCCGTTTCCAGAACTTTTTCATCTAGAATATCTTTAACTAGTTTAAAGTACACCTAACTCTTTGATCCAGAAATTCCACTTCTAGGAATTTATCCTACAGGTATATTAGCACCATTATGTATTGAAGTACAACCAGAACATGCATGGCAGCATCGTGTGTATTAGCAAAATATTAGAAACAACCTAAATGTCCATCAATGGTGGACGGGTCTAATTAAGGTACATCTGTACAAGAGAACATGAACTATTCACCAGAAAGTTATAATCCAGGGCCTGTATGTACCCAACAACATGGCCTCAAAATAATAAAGTTTAAAAATAAAATTCTAAAACTTCTTTTACAATTTCTTGTAAGCCAGACAGACCACCCAGCAAAGATTCTCTTAGTCTTTGTTTCTCTAGAAATGTATTTTGTCTTCATTAAATTTTTGAAATTTTAAGATAATTGTAGGTTCACTAGAATTTGCAGAAATAGCACAGAGAGGTCCTGTGCACTTTCATCCAGTTTCCTGCAATGGTTAAATCTTACATAACTATAGTACAATATTGAACAAAGGAGACTGACAGCAGTATGATGTGTGTATATAGATAGTTCTATGCTGTTTTATTACATGTTCAGATTCAATAACCTCTACAACAATCAGGATACAAAAATATTCTCTCACTGAAATTATCTGCCTCATGCTACCCTTTCATAATCGCACCCCCCCTCTCCCTAATATCTCTTAACTCCTGGCAACCACTAATCTGTTTTCCATTTCTATAATTTTGTCATTTCGAGAATGTTTTATAAATGGAATTATACAGTATGTGCCCTTTTGAGATTTATTTTTTTTCTCTCAGCATAATGCCCTGGAGATCCATCCAAGTTGTTGCAGGTATCAATAGTTCCTTCTTTTTGTTGCCAAGTAGTATTCCATGGTATGGATGTATTACAGGGTGTTTAAACATTCACCTATTGAGGGACATTTAGGTTGTTTCCGATTTTTGTTTTTGTTTTTTTAAATTAATTTTTATTGGAGTATAGTTGCTTTACAATGTTGTATTAGCTTCTACTGCACAGCCATACATATACATATACATATATCCCCTCCCTTTTGGATTTCCCTTCTATTTAGGACACCACAGGGCATTAAGTAGAGTTCCCTGTGCTATACAGTATGTTCCCCTCAGCTGTCTATTTTATCCATATTATCAATAGTATATAAGTGTCAATCCCTATCTCCCAATTCCTCCCATCCCATCCCTTTCCCCCTTGGTATCCATACATTTGTTCTTTACATCTGTGTCCAATTTTTGGCTATTACCAATAAGGTTGCTATGAACAATTGTGTACAGATTTTTGTGTGGATTTAAGTTTTTATGTCTCTAGGTTAAATGTCCAGGAATGCTATTGTTGAGTTGCATGGTAGTGATGTTCAATTTCTTTAAGAAACTGCCAAACTATTTTCCAGAGTGGCTGTAACATTTTATAGTCCCACCAGCAATGTATGAGTGACCCAGTTTATCTGCATCCTCTCTAGCATTTGGTGTTGTCACTATTTTAAAAATTTTAGCCATTCTAATAGGTGTGTAGTGATATCTCATTGTGGCCTTAGTTTGCATTTCCCTGATAGCTGAAGATGTGGAACATCTTTTCCTGTGCTTGTTTGTCATTCGTATATCCTCTCTGGTGAAATGTCTTTTCACATCCTTTGCTCATTTTCTAATTGGCTTGGTTTTTTTTTTTTTTTACACTTTCGAGTTTTCAGAGTTCTTTACATACTCTAGATACATATCCTTTGTCATACATATGGTTTGCAAATATTTTCTCCATCTGTCTTTTTATCCTCTTAATGGGGTCTTCTGCGGAGCAAAAGGTTTTAATTTTTGAAGTCCAAGTTATTGATTATTTTTCTTTTTGGATCATGCTTTTGGTGTTATATCTTCACAAGCCTAGCTCCCAAAGATTTTCTCCTATATTTTATTCTAAAAGTTTTGTAGTGTTATGTTTTACACTTAAGTTTACGATGCTTTAAGAAACAGCTTTATTGAGATATAATTCATACACAATAAAATCCACACATTTGAAGTGTACAATTCAATGGTTTTTAGTATATTCACAGAGTTGTGCAACATCACCACAATTTAATTTTCAAACATTTTCATCACCTCAAATTGAACTCCTGTGCCCATTCTTCAGTCCACTCCAGCCCTAAGCAACCACAAATTTATTTCCTGTTTCTGTAGAGATGCATATTCTAGACATTTCATATAAATAGAAACATACAATATGTGAGCTTTTGTATCTGGCTTCTTTCATTTAGCATGATGTTTTCAAGGTTCATTCATTTAACATTTATTTGTATTTTATTGTAACATTTATTTGTATTTTATTCCTTTTTATGTAACATTTATTTGTATTTTATTTGTATTTATTTGTAACATTTATTTTGTATTTTGTTCCTTTTTATGGCTGAATAATATTCCATTGTGTGTATATAACACATTTTCCCCTATTTTGCCAGTAGAGTAAAATGTAAAGTCCTTACCTCCATTTAAGTCCCTTTATCCTCCTCCTTTTATAATATTAAGTATTGCCTCTATGCACATTGAAAGCCACATCAAACAATGTTATTATTTTTGCTTCAACCATCAAACATGATTTAGAAAACTCAAGAGAAATCAACTCTATTTTATTTACCCCTGTTTTACTCCTTCAGTTGTTCTGACTTCCATTCTGGTGCTCCAAGATTCCTTTTTTCATTACTTTTCTGTTACGAGGATTTCCTTTAGCCATACTTTCAAAGTAGGTCTGCTGGTGACAAATTCTCTAAGATATTTTCATCTGAGAATGCCTTGATTTCCCTTTTATTGCTAAAGGGTATTTTTGCCGGTTAAAGACTTCTTGGTTGACATTTTTTTTTACTTCATCACTTGAAAAATGTTATGCCAATTCCTTCTGGTCTCCATGTTTTCTGATGAGAGATTCACTGTCATCCAAATTGTTTTCCCACACATATAAAGTATTGTTTCTCTCTCTTTGCTTTCAAGAATTTTTGTGTTTAGTTCTTCAGAAGTTTGACAATGATGTGTCCAGGCATGGGTTTCTTTAGATTTATTCTGTTTAGAGTTTGCTCAGCCTCTTGAATCTGTAGGTTTATATTTTTCACCAAATATGGCAAAATTTCGGGCATTACTTTTTCAAATACTTTTTCAGCCCTGCCCTCTTTTGCCTCTCCTTTCAGGACTTTGATGACACAAATGTTGGAGTTTATGTTCTACTGGTCCCTGAGGCTCTACTCATTGTTTTCAATCTATTTTTTCTCTGATGTTCAGATTAGGTATTTTCTATTGTTCTATTTTCGGGTTCACTGATTCTTTCCTCTGTCCTCTCCATTCTGTTTTTGAACCCATCCATTGAGTTTTTTTTTAATTCAGTTATTGTATTTTTCAGTTATAAAATTTCTGTTTGGTTTTTCTCTGTATCTTTTGTTTCTTTGCTTATGCTTAGATTCTCTGTTTTTTCATTTGTTTCAAGTGTGTTCGTAACTGAAGCATTTTTATGATGGCTGCTTTAAAATCCTTGTCAGATAATTCTAACATCTGTATTGTCTTGGTGTTGGCATCTGTTGTTTGTTTTTTTCATTCAACATAGGATTTTCCTCATTCTCGGTATTACGAGTGATTTTCCATTGCATCCTTCACTTGTGGGTATTATGATATGAGACACTGTGCTGACAGCAAAAAGGGAGTATTGCCTCATTACTGCCAGGTAGTGGTCAAAGTCCCAGTTCCCCCCATAGCCTCTGTTGATACCCTGGTGGGGGTACCTCATTATTGCTGGGTAGAGGTGGGAGTTAATACTACCCACTAGGCCTTTGCTGACACTGCCCTGGCTAGGAAGGGGTCAGGGTCTCATTGCTGCTTCCCACGTGGCCTCCACTGACACCAGTGGGTAAGATCTTTGTTACTGCTGGATGTGGAAGTCCAAGGTCCTTACAGAGTGTCTAGGTGTCTGGGGCATCACAAGGGGTGTAGCCTCATTACTGCAGGGCGGGAATGAAAATCTTGGCTTCCCATTCAGCCTTCTCTGAAACTACAATGGCACGAATGGGCAGAGATAGTTTGCCTTCATTTTGAAGCACATATTTGACATAGAGTTATTGCTTGACAGTGTTTTTCTTTCAGCACTTTTAATATTATTCTATTGCCTTCTGCCCTGCATTGTTTCTGATGACATGTCAGCTTTAATTGTATTGTGATTCCTTTTTTGTGTGATTTTTTTTCTTGTCAGTTTCTAGGTTTTCTCGTTGTCTTTCAACAATTTAACTATGGTGTGTTTAGGTGTGGGTCTGTTTGTGTTTTCCCTTCTTGGAGTTTGTTGACCTTGTTGGATGAGTAGGTTAATGCTTTTCATCAAATTTAGGAAGTAAGTGGACATTATTTTTCAAATATTTTTTTCTTCCCTATTCATTCTCTTCTCTTTCTGAGACTCCTATTACAGGTATGTTTGTACATTTGATGTTGTCCTATAGGTCTCTGAGGCTCTCTTCATTTTTCTTCATTCTTTTTTTCCTGTTCTTCAAGTTGGACAACCTCTATTGATCTACAAATTCACTGATTCTTTTTTCTACCAGGTCAAATCTGCTTTTGAGATCCTATAGTGAAATTTTCATTTCAGTTATTGTACTTTTCAACTCCAAAATTTTCATTTGGTACTTTTAAAAATAATTATCTTTCTTCATGGATATTCTTTATTTGATGAGTCATTGTCATCATACTTACCTTTAATTCTCTAAACATAGTTTCTTTTATTTATATTTATAATAGCTGTTTTGAAGTCTTTGTCTACTAAGTGCAACATATGGGCCCCTTCATACACAGCTTCTACTGAATGCTTTTTTCCTGTGTATAGGTCATACTTTTCTGTTTTCTTGCATATTTCATAATTTTTTGTTGTTTTTGGGGGGAGGTGTGAAAACAGGATATTTTAGATAATATATTGTAACAACTCTGGATTCTGATCCCCCCAACCTCTAAGGCAGCAGTCCCCAGCCTTTTTGCCACCAGGGACCGGGTTTCATGGAAGACAATTTTTCCACCAAAGGGGGGTTATGGTTCAGGTGGTAATGCGAGTGATGGGGAGCGATGGGGAACAGCAGATGAAGCTTCTCTCACTCGCCCGCCACTCACCTCCTGCTGTGTGGCCTGGTGCCTAACAGGCTGCGGACCCGGGGGTTGGGGACCCCTGCTCTAAGGGGTGTTTTTGTTTGTTTTGTGACTTGCTTGGACTATTTCTAAAGAGTGTTTTTCCTCAGTGTCTGTCTGCTTTTATTTCTGCTCAGTGTTTAAAAACATTGTTTTTATATATTTAAGCCTGGCCTTGTTAGGGTAGTCCCTGGGTCAGCACAGCTTAGTTGTCAGTCAATGATTGGTCAGAGATTATACTTAGACACCTTGAGGCAGTAAGGCGACTACCCTTTGCTGATGGATCTGTGTGTAGCTTGGGGGAATGCATTAAAAGTGCAGCTATTTTCCAAGTATCTCCTGGCTTTTACTGTCTACATTTACAGTGTTTTATGTTCAACCAGGGTTGAGTACCTTGCTCGGGCTGGCTCCAGTTTTTCCTGAAGATGCATGAAGATTTGCTCATGTGCGCAGTTCTTCTAGATCACTTGGTAATTAGGATCTTATCAAGGCCTGTCTTGTCTGTGTCATTCCCTGGATCTCCCTGTTAAATTTATGACTGACTTGTTGGTTTATTGCTTGCCCCAATCAGTATTGAGGCCTCAGGCTAGCTGTGATGTTGACCTTTCCTGATTGTTAGCCACTGAGATCACTGATGTTTTTGATAATGCCCCTGGGCATGGAATTTTCCTCACTCTGCTCTAAAAAAAGTCAGCCGCCTCCTGCAGCAGAGCTGCTTGTCCTTGGGGACTGTTCTTTCCTAGTGAAACTTCTGTGTCTCAGAGCTGGAGGGGGCAGGAACAGCTCCAGGTTGAAACATTACAGACTCCCATCATTCCTACTGAGATTCAAGTAGATTTTCTCGAATAAGCACTTTTCAATTTGTTGTATAATTTTGGTCAATTTCCAGAGTCTTTAACTGGTTGTTTTTTGACAATTTTGTCCACTTTTGTAGCTGCTTTTTGGGGAAAGGATTTGCCAAGCTCCTCACTTAGCCATTCTAGAAGTCTCTCCATTCCTGAAACTAGATTTTTTGATTGCATCATTTAATAAGTGTTAGTATGCTTAATGAAAATTTGTGCCAGTATAGATTAACAGTTTTGATACAAAAGACTTATGCATGCTGTGACTTAGACTCTTAATCAGTTCCAAAAATGCTTAGTCACCATGCAGAGTCTGCATTTTTATATGTTTATTCATATATATGTGATGCTTGTGACACATGAGAATGAAGAGATATTGCATTATTCCCCAAAATGGGTGACAAAAGTTTGAAGTATCAATAAATGAGTAATATTATTACTCTCCTTATTAATGGTGCCTTTATTTCAGGGACTAGTTTTTTTGTCTTTTTTCCACATGTTAGCTCTGTTTAACATTCTTTTCTCACTTCTAGGGGAAAAATGTGTTTCTCCTTTACTATCCCTCATAGCAGATGAAATATTGCCTCCTTGCCATGGACATTTCAGTTCATACATTGACATGCTCAATCAGATGGTGTTTAAAGTATGTATTAATACTTACATAAAGAAACTAGATATCACTTTAAGCTTCCTCTGCTACTTCTTTCTTTTTTTAAAACTTTTATTGGGGTATAGTTGATTTACAGTGTTGTGTTAGTTTCAGGTGTACAGCAAAGTGAGTCAGTTATACATATACATATATCCACTCTTTTTTAGATTCTTTTCCCATATAGGCCATTACACAGTACGGAGTAGAGTTCCCTGTGCTATACAATAGGTCCTTATTAGTTATCTATTTTATATATTGTACTACTTATTTCTTAAGCTGTTACCTTAGATTAGGTAATAGGAATAATTTTGTAGTTTTATTTTTCTGTAACCAAGTGGAAGAATGATTGACGTCACATTCTAATATGTTCTGAAAATTTAAAGACTTTAATTTAAAATTGTGGTTTCTAAGATGATTTCATCTAAAATGATTCTCCTAGTATCATAGAGTGAAAACAAGTTCTAAAGAAGGTAAATGTTATTTATTTATTTATTTATTTTGCTGCACCACACAGCTTGTGGGATCTTAGTTCCCAACCAGGGATGAACGCAGGCCCTCAGTAGTGACAGCGAGGAGTCCTAACCATTGGACTGCCAGGGAGTTCCCAGTTAATGTCATTCTTGGTATTACAAGTATCTGGTTCAGATTTTTCTTATCCATCTTAAGAATATTTTTAATTCAGAGAAGACTAATTTTAGAATCTTAAGTCTGTTTCCCTTTAAATATTATATAATATTTATTCAACAAGTTTAAGTTCTGAAAATGCCTTGATAGGCATAAATTGTAGATAATATCTCAATTTATGGTCTTACAAATGAATTGTAATTTGTTTATTTTTTTGTTATTTTGTCATCTGTAATGGTTATACACAAATACTTCTTTGAGTTATTTTTATTTTTGTTAGTTATGTTTGAAACTAAGCACTGTGAAAAATTATCAATCCACTAAAAATTGCTTTAAAAAAAGTCTGCCAGTACTTCCCTGGTGGCGCAAATGGTTAAGAATCCGCCTGCCAATGCAGGGGACACGGGTTCATTTTTCTTTGTATTTAATTTTTGTCAATTTGATTACTATGTGTCTCTGAATGTTTCTCCTTGGGTTTATCCTGCCTGGGACTCTCTGTGGTTCCTGGACTTGGGTGGCTATTTTCTTTCGCAAGTTAGGTAAGTTTTCTCTTCAAATATTTTCTCCGGTCCTTTCTCTCTCTCTTCTCCTTCTGGGACCCCTATAATGCGAATGTTGTTGCATTTAATGTTGTCTCAGAGGTCTCTTAGGCTGTCTTCATTTCTTTTCATTCTTTTTTCTTTATTCTGTTCTGTGGCTGTGAATTCCACCATTCTGTCTCCCGGGTCACTTATCCATCCTTCTGCCTCAGTTATTCTGCTACTGATTCCTTCTAGAGTATTTTTCATTTCAGTTATTGTATAACCCATCTCTGTTTGTTTGTTCTTTCATTCTTATAGGTCTTTGTTAAACATTTCTTGCATCTTCTCGATCTTTGCCTTCATTCTTTTTCTGAGGTCCTGGATCATCTTGACTATCATTATTCTGAATTTTTTTTCTGGAAGGTTGCCTATCTTCACTTCATTTAGCTGTTTTTCTGGGGTTTTATCTTGTTCCTTCATCTGGTAGAAAGCCCTCTGCCTTTTGATCTTGTCTATCTTTCTGTGAATGTGGTTTTTGTTCCCCAGGCTGCAGGATTGTAGTTCTTCTTGCTTTTGCTGTGTGCCCTCTGGTGGATGAGGCTACCTACGTTGTGTACTTTCTATTGCCATATATTCCTGTTGACTGACAATGTCTGTCATCCTGCCTTTAATAATGCTAAGATTGATATGCAGATTCAGGTAGTATCAACTACGTTTTGAATTAATGCGTAATTGTTTACAATATTCTGTAAGTCTTTTAAAGTGACTGTTGTCTATTTTTGGGATGCCTTTTCTCTCCTTTCTTTATTAATTCGTTTTGTGACGTTTGCTTTCTGAAATATTTCAAAGAATCAGAATGAGCTTTTTTCTCTAAAATAGTTTTATTATGGATATTTTCAAACATACCTTAAAGTGAAGAAACGAGTAAAATGACTCCACCTTGTACTTACCACCCAGCTTCAACAAGTATCAACCTTTTGCCAGTATTTGAACTGAGGTTTTTGTTTTTTCTTTTTAACTTTTAATTCGGAATAATTTTAGATTTACAGAAAAGTTGCAAAGATAGTGTGAAGAGTTTTTGTATAACTTTCGCCCAATTTTCCCCATTATTAAGATTTTACATTTCCATGGTTTATTTGTCAAAAACAGAGAAACCACCAGTGATACATTGCTGTTAAGTAAAACTCCAAACTTTTTTTGGATTTCAGCAGTCTTTTCCATTAATGTTCTTTTTCTGATCTAGAATCCAATCTAGGCACCACGTTGCATTTAATTATCATGTTTCTCCAATCTCGTCTAGTCTATGACAGTTTCTCACTCCCTCCTTGTTTTTCATGACCTTGACAGTCTTGAGGAGTATTGGCCAGGTATTCTATAGAATGTCCCCCAATCTGGATATGTCTGATGTTTTTATCTTGATTAGATTGTAGTATGGATATAGAGAGGGATGACAATAGAACATATTTTTGGCTTGGGGACTCTTTAGACCCTCATTGCCCTGCCTCTTTACATCTTGGGCGGAGACCTAAGTTCTGTCCTCTACAGATGAAGGGGGCCAAGAACTATTTGATTACAGCACCTCCTGGTTAGGGTAAGTTGAAGTAGACCAACATCAGAAATCTCTCCCGAGATTTTGCAAAACCATGACATTCTAGTTCTTTCTAATGCTTTGGGGGTTTCAGTAACAGTTTTTTTTTAAATTTTGGGCTGCGTTGGGTCTTCATTGCTGCACGTGGGCTTTCTCTAGTTGTGGTGAGTGGGGGCTACTCTTTGTTGTGGTGCTCGGGCTTCTCACTGCGGTGGCTTCTCTTGTTGTGAAGCACAGATCTAGGCACGCGGGCTTCACTAGTTGCAGCACGTGGGCTCAGTAGCTGTGGCTCGTGGGCTCTAGAGCGCAGGCTCAGTAGCTGTGGTGCACGGGCTTAGTTGCTCTGCGCAGCATGTGGGATCTTCCCGGACCAGGGATCAAACATGTGTCCCCTGCGTTAGCAGGCAGCTCCTTAACCACTGCGCCACCAGGGAAGTCCCCAATAACATTTTTTTGAGCAAACCAGGTCTCAATTTATAGTGCTCTGTGAAATAGTTATTTACCTTTCTGCTCAGAAAGATAATTATTTATCTTAGCTGGCTCAAAATCAGTCGTGCTTCTCAATACAAATACTTTTGGCTGTGTGCATGTCTTTGGCATGTTTTTCCAACAGAACTTAACATCATCCAATATATAATTTATTTTTAGTTTAATCTCTGCCTTCCACCAGTAGATTGTAAATTCTCCATGTGTGCTGTGATTTGTGATTGTTCACTGATGAATCCTCAGTGCCTCAGTGTAGCAAGTTCTGAATTTAATAAATGAGCCAGTGGAGGTAAAGGCCTGAATGCAGGCAGCGGGGCCTGAAACACAGGTGTTTTGCCAGCAGGAGGAGCTCCAGGACATCGGAATGGAATAGACCATTTCATCTGCTAGTAATTTATGGTGACCAGCAGAGTTCTACCCTAGTGTTTCTCCAATTCAACCATGCACCGGAAACCCCTGAGCATCTTGTTCAGGATAATGCTCATCTTTACATAGGAGGTCTGAGTTGGGGCTCAAGATTCTTCACTTATAACAAGTTCCCAGGTCATGCTGCTAGTCCACACACCACACATGAATTAGCAACATTGTATAACATCTCCTAGTTATGTTAAGGAATCATAACATTCCCAATAATTCCAAAACTTTAAGGTTCTTTTTATAGAAATGTAGTGGTTAGGAGAGTTTAGCCTTTGGAGACAGACAGACCTGCATTCAAATCCTAACTCAGCCACTTTCCCACTGGGCATGTTAATAACCCTGTCTGTCTTAGGTTAATATCATCTTTGTGCCTAAGTTTCCTCAGCTATTAAGTGGGAGGAATAATATGTACTTGGCAGAATTATGAGTTAAATGGACAAATGCAGGTAAAGTTCTCAGGACAATCTCCAGCACACAGTGAGTCCTCAGTAAATGGCACTTAAAAATTAATAGGAATATAGTAGAGCACTTTACATTTTAAAAGACTTTCCCATGTGTGGCCTGGTCCACTGCCATGAGATAGCTAATGATTTAGGTCGCATTACTGTTGGTTGATGATTGGTGATAATACAGGACTCCAGGTTCCACTGGATCAAGGGGGAATGAAGTTGACCTGGCCAGCTATATTCTCAAGCTGGAACTGTTAATCTCTTCCTCATGGGCAGCAAGGCCCAGAGTCCTCTTTTCTTTTTTTACTCCAGTTTTATTGATATGTAGTTGACATACAGCACTGTACAAGTTTAAGGTGTACAGCATAATGATTTAACTTACATACATCATGAAATGATTACCACAATAAGTTTTTAAAAATTTTTATTGAATATAGTTGATATACATATATATATTCTTTTTCAGATTCTTTTCCATTATAGGTT
Organism: Eschrichtius robustus; assembly: GCF_028021215.1. Lineage (NCBI taxonomy): Eukaryota > Metazoa > Chordata > Mammalia > Artiodactyla > Eschrichtiidae > Eschrichtius > Eschrichtius robustus. The sequence goes on from NC_090845.1 coordinate 44,566,611, forward strand.
ATTATAAGATATTGAATATAGTTCCCTGTGCTATACAGTAGGTCCTTGTTGTTTATCTATTTTATATATAGTAGTGTGCATATGTTAATCCCAAACTCCTAATTTATCCCTCCCTCCCTTTCACCTTTGGCAACCATAAGTTTGTTTTCTATGTCTGTGAGTCTATAAATAAGTTCATTTGTATCATTTTTTTTAGATTCCACATATAAGTAATATCATATGATATTTGTCTTTCCCTTTATGATTTACTTCACTTAGTATGATAATCTCTAGATCCATCCATGTCGCTGCTAATGGCATTATTTCATTCTTTTTTTTATGACTGAGTAGTATTCCATTGTATATATATACCACATCTTCTTTATCCATTCATCTGTTGATGGACATTTAGGTTGTTTCCATGTCTTGGCTATTGTGAATAGTGCTGCTATGAACATTGGGGTGCGTGTATCTTTTTGTATTATAGTTTTGTCCGGGTATATGCCCAGGAGTGGGATTGCTGGATCATATGGCAACTCCATTTTTAGTTTCTTGAGGAACCTCCATACTGTTTTCCATAGTGGCTGTACCAATTTACACTCCCATCAACAGTGTAGGAGTGTTCCCTTTTCTCCACACCCTCTCTGGCATTTATTATTTGTAGACTTTTTAATGATGGCCATTCTGACTGGTGTGAAGTGATACCTCATTGTAGTTTTGATTTGCATTTCTCTAATAATTACAGATGTTGCGCATCTTTTCATGTGCTGATTGGCCGTCTGTGTGGCTTCTTTGGAGAAATGTCTATTTAGGTCTTCTGCCCATTTTTTGATTTTGGGGTGTTTTTTTTTTTTTGTTATTATTGAGTTCTATGAGCTGTTTGTGTATTTTGGAATTTAAGCCCTTGTCAGTCGCATTGTTTGCAAATATTTTCTCCCAGTCTGTAGGTTCTTTTCACTTTGTTTATGGTTTCATTTACTGTGCAAAAGCTCTTAAGTTTTATTAGGTCCCATTTGTCTACTTTTGCTTTTATTTCCATTACTCTAACAGATGGATCCAAAAACATGTTGCTGCAACTGATTACCACAATAAGCTTAGTGAATATCTATCATTTCATATAGATACAAAATAAAAGAAAAAGAAAAAAGTTTTTCCTTGTGATAAGAACTCAGGATTTACTGTCTTAACAACTTTTTTTTTTTTAGGCCATGCCACGTGGCTTGTAGGCTCTTAGTTCACCAACCAGTGATTGAACCTGGGCTCTTGGCAGTGAAAGCACAGAGTCCTAACCACTGGACTGCCAGGGAATTCCCAACAATTTTCATATATAACATACAGCATTGTTAATTATCTTAATCCTGTTGTACATTACATCTCTAGTATTTATCATACAACTGGAACTTTGTAGCTTTTGACACCTTCATCCAATTCCCTCTCCCCATGCCCGCCATCCAGAGTCCTCTTTTCTGGTGCTGGGTGAGACATGACTACCCTGAATTCTTATGACAGCAGTGTGTAAATGTGTAAGGAGAGAGGAGGAGCTCAAAATTAGTGTATGTGGAAGCATCCAGGCTTGTGACTGTGAAATGTAAGAAGCCTGTATTCTCTTGGTTCCACTGTCTCAGTAGCCTGCCTGTCTCCTGAAAGAGACACAAGGGGAGAAAATAATGGCTCTGGGTTGATGACAAATTTTTCACAGGTGAGTAGGAATTTCATTCGTTTTCAAAAAGCAGACACCAGGTAGACATTTCTCCTTTGCCTGGCTAGGAGTTTCCTAAAACAGACTGCAGCAATAACTGCCTGGATTCCTGATCATGTTTTGTCAGGTCTCTGGGCTGCTTGTGGGTAGGGGGGACTACACAGAAATGCTCCCATTCAACTCTTCGCTGGGGCTGACACGCCCTCCCCTGGGCATCACATTCTGCTGAGTGCTACGGTGGACACTACAGAATGAGATAAAATGTCTTTGCCTCAAGAGATCCATGTTCTCACTGGGGAAATAATTTTTCAGTTATTGAGTGTTTTGCTCATGCCTACATTGTTCTTGGGACTCTGCTCAGTGTTGGAGAAAGAGAGGAATCAGTTTGGAAGAACTCTAGTATTAGAAATATAAGCTAAGGCATGTGTTAGAGGTGCTATTAGAGTCATGAGACTGGATACGGTTGCTTTGGGAGTGAGTGTGGACACTGAGCCTTAAGGGTAGAAGACCCATCTCAATTTCCTGTGAATGTGGTCTTCATACCACAGGGCTATCACCTCATTCGTCCTCATATGAACATTAAAGGACACGGTATCTCACTAAGACAGAATCTGTGTGATTTTACTGAAATCAGCAGTCTTCAGGTATGTGGCTATGGACTTCCCCTGGGGAGGAGTGGGATCTGTTGGACCTCACTCAGCGTACCTTATACAGAGATGTGATGCTGAAGAACTACAGCAATCTGGTGACAATATGCACAAATGGCATCATTCCTTCGCTTAGTCATTTATGAGGCAAGTATTTCTTAAGCACGTATTCTGTTCCAGGATGTGGGCTGGGGACTGGGAAAACACCAGTACATGAGACAAAAATGATCCTTGCCATCATGAGGCTTATTGTCTAATGACTTCCCAACGAAAATGAAGACCTGTACTTTTCACTGACTCTTTATTTCCTCCATGGTTAAAATGCTTGGGATTCCTTAAATATGTATCTAAGCTTGGGCATGAGTTTCAGATCAGGGATCCTCAGTATATTAGAGGCACAGAATGGATATTTGTGTTTGGGATCCTTTTGAAAGACTTTTATTTGATTGATGAGAGATTTGGTATGCTCATTTGCTGCTCTCACATTCACACTTGCCTATCTTTAGAATCCTTGAGGGTGAAAATGTTGGCAGCTGTTTCATGGAAGGTCTTATTTTCTATACAGTCATCCCACTTCATGTACTCTTTCCCACGAATGGACATTAACCATGCAAACTCAGCATACAAATCCCAGAGAAAGACCTATTTATCTTCTTTACATTTAACATTTTAGCAAATTCCCTGGCGGTTCAGTGGTTAGGACTCTGCACTTAATATGGGCTCTTAATTTCTCTCCACTGGGGATTTCTTTCTTTCTTTTTAATTTTTAAAATAAATTTATTTATTTATTTTTGGCTGCATTGGGTCTTCGTTGCTGCGCGTGAGCTTTCTCTAGTGAGGCGAGCGGGGACTACTCTTCGTTGTGGTGCGCTGGTTTCTCATTGCAGTGGCTTGTCATGTTGCCGACCACAGGCTCTAGGCACTCGGGCTTCAGTAGTTGTCGCGCACGGGCTGACTTGCTCTGTGGCATGTGGGATCTTCCCGGACCAGGGATCGAACCCGTGTCCCCTGCATTGGCAGGCAGATTCTTAACAACTGCGCCACCAGGGAAGTCCCTCCACTGGGGATTTCTGATAATAACTTCTTTTTGTCAAAATCCGTCTCAATTGTCATAGAATTATTGTTAGCAAATTAACTAAACGTCTACACCTTATCCCTGTAATTGGCAACATGTTCATATAGCTAAGGTTCTCAAAGTATGTCTTTGCTCATGATTGCATTCTTTTCTAATTAAGGGTCTGTATTTTGAATTTGGAAGAAAGCTGTATTGGCTGTACTGACTTTTTTTGTACATTACATCCCCATGACTTATTTATTTTATACGTAGAAGTTTGTACCTTTTGACCCCCCATGTTGACTTTCTAAACCTTTATTCTGGCGTTTCTTTCTCCACATTTTAAATATTTGTCAAGTTTGTTTCTGAGTGGGAGTTTTCTTAAACACCCAGGGTCAACTTTTCAGTGGGAGATGTTTGGGGGAACAGCCATGTAATGACCTGAACTGTCATGGTAAGAGTCACAAGGGATGATTCTTTGTCCTTTACATTAAGAGAATATTGAAAAGGCCCTGAATTAGAAAAGCCGTGTGTGGAAGGCTAAATAATAGCACCCCCAAAGATATCCAGGTCCTAATCCCTGGAGCCTGTGAATGTTACCTTATATGGCAAAAAAGACTTTGCAGATGTGATTAAGCTAAGGATCTTGAGATAGAGAGACTATGCTGGACTATCCAGGTGGGCCCTAAATGTAATCACAAGTGTCCTTATACAAGGGAAGCTGAGAGAGTTTTGACTACAGAAGAGAAGGCAATGTGATGAGAGAATCAGGTTTTGAAGATGGAGGAAAGACCCATACTCAAGGAATACAGGTGGCCACTACAAGCTGAAAAAGGTAAGGAAACAGATTCTTTCCTCAGAGCTTCCAGAAAGAACCAGCCCTGCCAACACCTTGACATTAGCCCAGCGAAACTGATTTCAGATTTTGACCTCCAGAACTGTGAGATAAAAAATTTGTGTTGTTTTAAGCCACTAAATTTGTAGTAACTTGTTAAAGAGGTAACAGGAGACTAATATGCAATCTAAGAACTGGGAAAGTCATTTAGGCAAGTGGAATTCACACAGGAGAAAGCAGTATCTCAGGAAAGATACTATAAATATTATTAACTTAGCTCAAAACATGTTTTTTCACTGGGAATTCATACATACATATTTCCATTAATTTGACTCAGATATTGAGTGTTTATAAAATAATTCAGCCTTAAGCAATTATCAGAAAATCTCCATATGAAGATAATGAGCATGATAGAGCCTGATTGCAGAAGAGTCACCCTTTCAACTTGAAAAAGAAAAAAACTTAAGGCAGGAACCATATACACCCACAGGAAATCATTAAAAAATATAATGTCCACTGTATACATAACAGAAGGGGAGAATTCCAATGAAGGTAATGAATAGAAGAATTTCTTCAGTCATAGCTCATCTCTTCATCAACAGGAGAGAGTGTATTCTGGAGAGAAACCCAATGAATATAACATTTCTTTTGAAATTTCCAACATGAGGGCTAGCCTTACTCAGCACAGGAGAATACATACCAGGGTGAAGATCTATGAATGCAATGATTTTGGGAAAGCCTTCAGGGATCTCCCTTCTCTTAGGAAGCATGTGAAAACTTACACTGGAAAGGGACTTCCCTGGTGGTGCAGTGGTTAAGAATCCACCTGCCAGTGCAGGGGACACGGGTTTGATCCCTGGTCCAGGAAGATCCCACATGCCGTGGAGCAACTAAGCCCGTGTGCCACAACTACTGAGCCTGCGCTCTAGAGTCTGTGAGCCACAACTACTGAAGCCCATGCACCACAACTACTGAAGCCTGCGCGCCTAGAGCCTGTGCTCCGCAACAAGAGAAGCCACTGCAATGAGAAGCCCGCACATCGCAATGAAGAGCAGCCCCCACTAGAGAAAGCCCACGCACAGCAACAAAGACCCAACACAGCCAAAAATAAATAAATTTATTTTTAAAATTTATAAAAAAGAACCCTTACACTGGAGAGAAATCCTTTGGATGAATTCTGTGTGGAAAGACCTTTGGTGTAAGTATATCCATTAAGGCATACATGAGAATTCACAAAAGAGCAAATTGTATGAGTGAAATCAATGTGGGAAAGCCTCCAGCACAAACTCTTACCTTAAACAGCAGAAGAGAATATATAATGAGGAGAAACTCTATGAAAGTTATACTGAAAATGCCTGTAGTTGTTCTACTTCCCTTAGGAGTCACATGAAGATTGCACTGGAGAAAAATCTTATGAGTATAATCAATGTAGAAAAGACTTCAGTCTGAGAGCTCAGGATAATACATACTGGGGAGAAACCTCTATGAGTGCAAGTGATGGAAGAAATGTTCACATATTGAGCTATGTGGAAGTCGTTCCGGCTTATACATGATTTAACTTAAATTTATATTAATTATTACAGCCTGTTTTGTGGCCTGTCAAACATACATTGTATATCTGTTTTAACCATTAAAGAAAAGGATGCATTTAAAAATCAAAATGGAGTAACTGTGGTTCAGGAATCCAAAATGAAGCTAAGTGGCCACTGTGGATGTGGTTTCAGACACATTCCTGCATCACTGAGAACTTGAATTTTCTGAACTGTGTCAGACTCAAGGACACCACCAGCCATTCTCAAAATAATATCCTGCTAGCAGCTGCCAGCTGCAACCTTATGGTCTCAAGGTCTCTTGTAACTATGCAACCATTTCAGACCCCAACAAATCCTTACTTAACAAGCACGCTTAGTTCTTGCTAGCTCCAATCCTAATTCTTAACAAACAACTTACGAAATTTTGTGTTTTTTGCCTTTATAACACCCCCTTCCCCCATTTTGTAGTCCTGTGGAACACAATTCAGTGCTTCTTGAATCTGTGTCTCCCAGGCTATTGTCCTCAGTTTGGCTCAAATGAAACTCTTTTCCATTCCTATTACAGATTGTTTATTGATTCTTTCTGTCCACACAAGTTCTGTGGGAAAGCCTTTGGTGATTATCCTCCCTTTAGGAAACATGTGAGGACTCATGCTGGAGGGAAACTGTGGATGTTTTCACTTACTGTGCATAAAGGAAGTTAAAATGGGAGCGAGACTTTATAAATGTTATGGATATGTAATTGCCTTTGTCAGTGTCTCATCTTCAGAGTGGACCACTAAAGTCATTAATTTTTGTTCTTTTGCAATGTAAACTTTTAAGACTATAAGTGTCCCTTTAAGTAAGTTCCTTCATTACATCACACAAGTCTTATATAGCATTTGCATTAAGAGTTCATTATAAATATCGTCAAATTTCCATAATGGCAATTTAAGTGATCCATGGATTATTTACGGGTATTTGATGTAATATTAGTATGTGGATATTTCAATAACATTTTTGTTTTGTAACATCGAATTTTGTACAAAGAACACTGCCTTTATTAAATTGATTCTTTGATATTTGTTGGGACTTGTTTTCTGTCATAGCTGAAAGTAGCAAATACTTCTAGCTACTTATTATCCATTCTCCCCTTCTTCTGTGCTTAGGAAACCCTGATTTTTCTTAGCTTAGTAACGTGTACTATAAAATATAATCTATATCCCAGCCATTTCTTTGCAGCCTAAAATCCATAGTCCTGGCCAGTGGGAAGTTGGCATGATCACTGGGTGGTAAAAGAATCTATAAAAAAAAAGTGGATATATGTATATGTATAACTGATTCACTTTGCTGTACACCTGAAACTAACACAACATTGTAAACGAACTATACTCCAATAAAATTTTTTTTAGAAAATCACTGGGTGGTGCTTCAAAGAAACTCCTGAAAAGGGAAGTGTGTCATCAGGCTTACTCTCTTCACAATTTTCTCTTTGCCTCTTCCCATTGTTCCTGTCAGGAAAGTAGGCACAATGCCTAGGGTTGGAGGAGCCCTTTTATAGCCACAAGGATTATCTTAGTCTGCTCAGGCTGCTATAACAAAATACCATAAACTGGGTGGCTTATAAACAACACATATTTATTTCTCACAGTTCTGGAGGCTAAAAGTCTGAGATCAGGGTGCCAGCACATTGGGTTCTGGTGAGGGCCCTCTTCTGGGTTGCAGACTGTCAACCTCTAGTTGTATACCCACATGGTTGAGAGCAGACCAGAAGAAGCAAACTCTCTTGTGACACTTATAAGGCCACTAATCCCATTCATGAGTGCTCCACCCTATGAACTCATCTAATCCTAGTTACCTCCCAAAGGCCCCACTTCCTAATACCATCACATTGGGAGGTAGGGTTTCAATATATAACTTTTGGGAGGATGCAAATATTTGGTCCATGACAAGGATTAAGACTACAGGCTAAGGATGGAGTTACAAAAAACACATCTTGGCTCCACAATGCCATCTTTGAGTGGTTGCATCAATCCTAGACCGCCTATTTCTGCACTTCTTGTGACATGATAAAAGTAAACTTGCTTTCAGTTTAAGTCACCATTTTGTGTGTAGGATGGTGTCTATCACAGCTGAATAAAACCCTGGAGTAGATTAAAAAAAATTATCCATGTGTGGTTGAAAAAAATGTATATTCTATAATTTTATTACAAATTTTCATATATATGTCTATTAGATTGTGCTTGTTAAATGTGTTTTCAAGTATGATATGTACTATTGAATTTTTATTTCAACCTGTCACTTGCTGCTAGACATATGTTGCAATCTTCTTTTATGATTATGGATTGTTAAATTATCCTTGTAATCTTGATATCTTTTTCTCTTTTCTTTTTCCTGAGGCCGTGTTACTAAGTACAAAGAAGTTTGGACATTTAATTTCTTTCTGGTTAATTGTTCCTTTTATTCTTATGTAGCAATCATCTTTTTGCACTAACAGTGAATTTTCATTCATTCATCTTGCCCTCATGGTGCTTACATTATAGTGCCTGGGGTGGGGTGGGGTGGGGTGGGAGAAGATGGATGATAAACCAGTAAATGCAGTGAAAGAGCATGCAGAGGGAGATAGAGAGTGGGGAGGTTGAGGTTTATATTCTGTAGAGGATGGGCAAGGAAAACCTCCCAGTTAAGGGATTTGAAAAGAGACCAAAGTGAATTGAGAGAGCAAAGTTTCTGAAGCTGGGCGAGGGTGTTCCAGCAATTGCAAGGAGGACAGTGAGCCTGAAGTTGAGCAAATAAAGGCAAGGGTGGAAGGAGGTAAAATCAGAGATGTAGCAGGTCCTCATCATATAAGGCCTTATAAGTTGCTGTAAGAACTTTGCCTTTTAACTCTCAATGAGGTGGAGATCCATTAGAGGGTTCTGAGCAGAGATATCAATGATATCACTTATGGTTTTAAAGGATCATTATGGCTATTATATTTAGAATCAACTGTAGAGGGATGAAGGCAGAAGCAGGAAGACCAGTTAGGAGGCTGTTATGAAATCCAGGTGAGAGATAATAGTAGTTTGGACTAGGGTGGCAGCAGTTGTCAGATTCTGGATATATTTTTAAGATAGAACTGACAATATTTTCTGATGGGTTGGATGTGGTATGTGAGAGAAAAAAAGAAGTAAGAAATGACACAAAAGTAGTAGCTAAGTATTTCTGACATGAGCAAATCAGAATATCATAGTTTCTAGTTCCTCAGGGGGAAAGACTGTGAGAACAGTAGGCATGGGTGGCAGCGGTGAGGAGAAAGGAGTTTGGTTGTTAACATGTTAAATTAGACATGCCTAGATGGCATCTAAGTGGAGAATGTCTGTGTGCAGTTTTCCATGAGTCTGGATGTAGAGGTAAAGCTATAGATATAAATTTGAATGTCTTGGGCCTATAAATGGTACTCAAAGCCATGAGACTAGATGTTATCACCTAGAGAGTGAGTATAGATAGGAAAGAGACGAGATCTGGGGACTGAGCCCTGGGGTACTTCAACTTTTACAGCTTGGGGAGATGAGGAGTAACATGCAAAGGAGACTGAGAGAGTGGAGAAATAAGAAAATCATATCTAGGAAATTAGTGATTAACGTGTTTCAAGAAGAGACAGATCAACTTTATCAAATACTGATAGGTCAGGTAAGATGAGGAATTAGCGTTGGATTGAAAATTGTGAAGGTCATTGGTGACTTTGTCTAAGTAGTGATAGGGGCAAAATCTTGATTGGAGTGGATTAGAGAGAAAGTGGAAGGACAGGAATTGGAGACAGGAAAGACAGCATTTCTTTTTGCCCTTAATGTCTGTTTTGTCTAGTATCAATATAACTATATCAGCTTTTTTGTTATTGTTTATTTGGTACATCTCCATTCTTTTTTATTGTGGTAAAATATACATAACATAAAATTTGCCATTTTAACCATGTTTACTTTTTCCATTCTTTTACTTTCAATCTTTCTGGGAATTTAGGTTTTCATTGTGCCTTTTGTAAACAGGTGAAAAGTCAGGCTGGATTTAAAATTTTCTAGTCTTTCATACTATTTTGATATAGGTAAAAATATTCACAGACATTTATGTAGTTATGGATGCTTAATAGTTCAAATAGCCTTTAGAAGAATAGACATGAACAACTTACAAGTCAGAGCAGGAAAAATGGAATGATAGAAAATTGAGAACAAAAAAACTTTGGTCTTAAAAAAGAGCTAGAAAGCAAGAAAAATAAACAAACAAATATAGAAAAAGGGGCTTCCCTGGTGGCACAGTGGTTGAGAATCTGCCTGCTAATGCAGGGGACACGGGTTCGAGCCCTGGTCTGGGAGGATCCCACATGCCGCGGAGCAACTGGGCCCGTGAGCCACAAATACTGAGCCTGCGCGTCTGGAGCCTGTGCTCCGCAACAAGAGAGGCCGCGATAGTGAGAGGCCCATGCACCGTGATGAAGAGTGGCCCCCGCTCGCCGCAACTAGAGAAAGCCCTCGCACAGAAACGAAGACCCAACACAGCCATAAATAAATAAATAAATAAATAAATAAATAAAAATTTAAAAAAAAACCAAAAAAACAAAGGGTGAAACTTTAAAAAAAAAAAATAGAAAAGGGACTTCCCTGGTGGTGCAGTGGTTAAGAATCCACCTGCCAATGCAGGGGTCACTGGTTTGATCCCTGGTCTGGGAAGATCCCATATGCCATGGAGCAACTAAGCCCGTGCACCACAACTACTGAGCCTGTGCTCTAGAGCCCACGAGCCACAACTACTGAGCCCTCACGCCACAGCTACTGAAGCCCGTGCGCCCTAGAGCACAAGCACCGCAACTGCTGAGCCCACGCATTCCAGGGCCCACGTGCTGCAACTACTGAGCCCGCGTGCTGCAACTACTGAAGCCCACATGCCTAGAGCCCGTGCTCCGCAACAAGAGAAGCCACCACAATGAGAAACCCGTGCACCGCAACGAAGAGTAGCCCCTGCTCGCCACAACAAGAGAAAGCCCGCGTGCAGCAACGAAGACTGAACGCAACCAAAAATAAAATTTAAAAAAAATATAGAAAAAATAAAACAAATAGAAAGCATGCAATAAGATGGTAGAAATGAATGCAAGTATGTTAATAATCACAATAAATATAATAGAAGAAATTCGCCAGCTAAAAGATTAAATTTTGTCACTGGGATAAAAAATGCAAGTTACCATCTGTTTATAGGAGACATCTAAAACATAAGGACAGAAAAGGTGGAAAGTCAAAGGATGGTGTGGTTATATTAATAGCAGACAATACAGACTTTAAGGCCAAAAATACTAAAAATAAAGAGAATAACTACATAATGATAAAAAGTTCAATTCACTAAGAAGTTTTAATTCTAAAATCATATGCATTAATATGTAATAGTCTCTTGTGGTTGCCAAGGGGAAGGTGGTGGGGAAGGGAAGTATTGAGAGTTTGGGATTAACAGATGCAAACTATTATATATAGGATGAATAAACAACAAGGTCCTACTGTATAACACAGGGAACCATATTCAATATCCTGTGATAAACCATAATAGAAAAGAATATGAAAAAGAATATATATATGTATAACCGAGTCACTTTGCTGTACAGCAGAAATTAACACATTGTAAATCAACTGTACTTCAATAAAATTTTTAAAAAATGAAAAAAATAGTCTCAAGACATACAAGACAGAAGTTGATACTACTACTAGGGAAAAAGAAAAGAAATCTACTGTATATCATACATTACTGCTCTCAACTATCGCTTGTACTTGGCTAGGATGTTGGGGGGCAACTCAGACGAGATGTCTCTACTGAGCACCTTCAGCTATCACTCCAGCGCTGAGAGATATTTGACTCTACCACAGAATTTATGTGAATTCAGACATGTTAATCTAATCTCTCTAAGCTATAGTTTTCTTTTCTTTTTTTAAACTTTTAATTTTATTTATTTATTTGTTTATTTCAGGTGCCTCATCTTTTATTATTTATTTATTTATTTAAACATCTTTATTGCAGTATAATTGCTTTACAATGGTGTGTTAGTTTCTGCTTTATAACAAAGTGAATCAGCTATACATATACATATATCCCCATATGTCCTCCCTCTTGCTTCTCCCTCCCACCCTCCCTATCCCACCCCTCTATGTGGTCACAAAGCACCGAGCTGATTTCCCTGTGCTATGCGGCTGCTTCCCACTAGCTATCTATTTTACATTTGGTAGTATATATTAGTCCATGCCACTCTCTCACTTCGTCCCAGCTTACCCTTCCCCCTCCCTGTGTCCTCAAGTCCATTCTCTACATCTGCGTCATTACATTATTCCTGTCCTGCCCCTAGGTTCTTCATAACCATTTTTTTTTTAGATTCCATATATATGTGTTAGCATACGATACTTGTTTTTCTCTTTCTGACTTACTTCACTCTGTATGACAGACTCTAGGTCCATCCACCTCACTACAAATAACTCAGTTTCATTTCTTTTTATGGCTGAGTAATATTCCATTGTATATATGTGCCACATCTTCTTTATCCATTCATCTGCCGATGGACACTTAGGTTGCTTCCATGTCCTGGCTATTGTAAATAGTGCTGCAATGAACATTGTGGTACAAGACTCTTTTTGAATTATGGTTTTCTCAGGGTATATGCCCAATAGTGGGATTGCTGGGTCATATGGTAGTTCTATTTTTATAAACTTTTAATTTTATATTGGAGTACAGTTGATTAACAATGTTGTGTTAGTTTCAGGTGTACAGAAAAGTGGTTCAGTTATAAGCTATAGTTTTCTCATCAGTAAAACGGCAATAAAAATCTTTATCCCTTGGGGATATAGTTGGGAATAAACTATATAGTGCATGTGTTGGAAAGTTTTTTCTGCCCATCACTTCCATAGCTGGTTCTGCCTAGATGAAATGCCAAGGTTCAGTGGGATCTCCCTTCCAAAATCCCATTACCCTTCTAGGCTCTCAGCAGGTCACTGTTATTCTGTGAGGGGCTTATGAGTGCCCTGGGCCATGGAAAACAGAGCTGTCACATGAAGTTTTCATAATATGTGCAACAGAGATGACATATTTATCATAGCAGAATGTGGACACTATGTTCACTTGTGGCCAATTATGTAGGATGAGGTACTCCAAGTGTTTTCTCTCTTCCTCATTGCCACCCCGAGAGTTATGTCCCATAAGCTCTGGGAAAGACTGAACATAATTATGCCCTAATTGGGATCTGGAATGCTCATGCCTAGGTCCTCTGCCTCTTTGTCATTTCCTAACATTTTCTATTCTCATCAGCTGAACATGTAACTGGACCTAGGATCTCTCCCTGTCCAACCTACCCATAATATATCACAGAAAAGCCCTGCTTTGTGGGGTGCAGAAATCCCTTCACTTTGACACCTTGTTGGGGGGACTTGTTCTGGAAAGCTCTCACTCTCCTTTCCTGAAGTTGGTAAAAATTTTTTTAAAAGCCCTGTCGAAACTTGTTTATTAGTTTGTTTATCTTTCTAGCTCCCCTGTATTATCCATGAGGACCATGGCCAGCTTCACAACCACATTCCTTTCCAAGTTGCATTTTCTTTCTCTTTCAGTGACTTTGGGCTTCCTGTTTTTCCTCCCAACCATCTATAATGCAAGAAAGAAGTCAAGGATGGATTTATAATGCATCTGGCAAATCTTAGAATTCATTTGTAATAGGGCTAAACAGGAAACAGTCCAAATATCCATCAGCTGGTGAATGCATAAACAAATTGTGATACATCCATACAATGGCTAATTACTCAGCAATAAAAAGAAGCAAAAGTGCTGACATACAATACAGATGAGTTTCAAAAGCGTTATGCTGAGTGAAAGAAGCCAGACACAAAAGACCATACTGTGTGACCGCATATATCTAAACTCCATATCACTCTATAACTCCATATGCATGCCTCTGTACTGTATGTTTACCTGAAACTCTAGAACAGGCAAATCTAGTCCATGGTGCCATAAAGAAGGTCAGTGGTTACCTCAGGTTGGAGGTGGTGTATAGAACAGAAGTATCATGAGGGAGACTTCTGGGGACTATTCTATATTCTGATTTGAATGAGTTGTCAAAACTCATCAAATTGTGCAGTTAATATGTGAGCACATTATATACCTTACTGTGTATATTATCTCTCAATAAAAGAAAAGTTTCTTAAAAAACAACAAAACTTAGAACACAGGATTTACCTCAGAATAATACCAACCCACACCTTTTCCAAGAGGCATAGGTCTGTTTTTCCCAAGCATATTGATGCTTTCACAGATTCTGATTTTCTAACGTTTGCACCCATGAGATCTTCCTCTGTGGTCCTCTCCCTGCCTGAAGTCTCACCTGAAGGCGTTAGGGACTGAGTGATAGCTGCCTGAGTAGAGGGGATGGATCCATTTTGTTTGATGCTGTCTTCCTCACACCTCAACAATGCCTGGACCAGGGTTAGTGCCATAAATATGTGCTGAATGAATGACACTGGAAAGCCTCCTACTGTAACTGAGAGGACATTTCATCTCATGAACTTTTTAAGGTGCATGGTTCCCCACAACTTACTTGGTTTGTGTGCAAGAAAAATCCTCACTCAAGGAGGGAGGGCTGCAGTAGGGTGGAACAGTGGGAGCTGTTTGTCAGTCTCTTCCCATGATCTCCATCTCCGTTGTTTCCCAGCAGATCTTTTCCCAAGAGTCAGTATCCAGCGGATTTTACATAGACGTGCATACAAGTAACTATCTTGCTGGTACAAACAGATCCAAAATAAACATTCCCACAGTATTTCTGATTATTTTCTTTATTGGGGTATAATTTACATACAATAAAATCCTACCATCTTAGGGTATATAGGGTGTTGAGTTTTCACAAATATATAGACCCATGTAACCTCAACCCCTACCAAGATATTTCTATCACTCCAGAAAGTTTCATCATGATCTCTTCCCAGTCAATCCTCCCCACCCAGTAGTAACCATTATTCTGACTTCTATCACAATAGATTAGCTTTGCTTTTCTAAAACTTCAAGTAAATGGAATCATACAGAATGTACTATTTTCTTTGTGGCTTCTTTTACACAGCATATTGCTTTTGAGATTCCTCCATGCTGTTGCATGTATCAGTTTTTTGTTCCTTTTTATTGCTGAATAGTATTTCATTGTATGGATGTACCAGAGGTTGTTAACCTAGTCACCTGTTGTTGGATAGTTTGGAGCTATTATGAATAATGTTGCTATGCACATCCATGAAGGGCAATGAGTTGGTTTCTGAAATGAAAGTCATAACATCCTTCAGGAAAGGTCAGTGTTTGGCTGCTCCATAGTTTCGGTTTTAGAAACTATGTGGGTCAGTAAATGGCAGTCTGGGAAGACGGATGATTGGAAACCTGCCGGGGGTGTGGCACTGGTGTGCCTGTGTTGGGCATTATTGAAGGTTCCTGTGGTCATCACTGTGGATTAGTGATGTGAAGAGCCTGGTCATGCCAGTGATTGGGGGACTTTGAAGTGTCCTCTGGCAGTCCCTGTAGTTCAGCCATGGGTGGCTTCTGCTGGTCAGTGAATGACTGGCAGCCAGAGGAATCAGGGGCATGGTCCCAGGGATTTGGGACCTCACGTGACCAGAGATCAACTTTCCTGAGTTCGTCAATCACTGGAGGACCTGGTGCACACCTGGTTTTCAGTGTCTAAGAAGGGGGTGGGGAGGGTGAGTTTGAGTTTTCATCTCTGTCAGAAGAGGGAGGGCCAGGTAGGTTGCCCTGGATGTGCACTGAAACATGCAGAAGCTCAGTTTATGCACACAAGATGTTGTCCCCCCTCAGCCTGAGCACTTTGAAGACAATGGAAAATAGGAATATTGTTAATTGGGAGCCAACCCTGCATGGGGTTCAGGATCGCAGAGTGACAGGGACTTCCCTGGTGGTCCAGTGGTTAAGACTCCACGCTCCCAATGCAGGGGGCATGGGTTTGATCCCTGGTCGGGGAAGATCCCACATGCCGCATGGCACAGCCAAAAAAAAAAAAAAAAAAAAAGAATCACAGAGTGACTGAGTATGGGCACTTTGGAGTCAGCTGACCTTGGCTTAAGTATTTCCTGGTCCTTGTACTTGCTAGCAGTGTGATCTTGGGCAACCGACTTCACCTCACTGTGCTTCAGCTGCTTCTACTGTCAAATGGTCCTAATGATAATCATTGTCATGTAGCTGACAAGGTTGCAGTGAAAATTAAATGAGGTACCTGATATTGATCACCAGGGCCTCAGGACAGAGGCAAATTCCAGACTTGGTGTCCCTGAGACAGGTCACCATCTTCCTGCTGCGTGAGCACCACGTGGCTGGTGTCCCACATCCAGAGCCCTTCCTGTTTCAGTGGAAAACGTGATGCAGCCGATGGAGGAAAGGTGGGATGGGAGGGTCAGCCCCACAGCCTAGAGGAGGGGGAGGCAGCTCCCTGCAGGGTGTCTGCGAGCGAGGTCTGGGTGGGGGTGACCACCGGCCCCAGTCAGGGAGACGCTCTCCCCTGATGCCCCACACAGGCCCTTCAGTCCTCACTGGCTCTGTGCACATGCTCAGTTGATCCCCACCAGAGCTGCTTTCCCCCCAGCACAATACTGTTAATTAAGCTATAGACCTAATTCAAATTTCACCATTTTTTCCACTAGTGTTCTTTTTGTTTCAAGATCTTCTCCAACCTTTGACTGTTCCTCTGTCTATCCTTGTCTTTAATGACCTTGACACTTTTGAAAAGTACAGTTCAGGTATTTTGTAGAATGTCTCTCAATTTAGGTTTGTCTGTTGTTTTCTCATGATTAGATTTAGGTTTTGCATTTTAGCAAGAATGCCACAGAAATGTCCTCAGTGCACTTCTTGAGGAGGTACGTGATGTCGATGTTAACCTTGATCATTTGGTTAAGGTAATATCTGCTGGTTTCTCCATTGTAAAGTTTCTATTTTTCCCATTGTACTTAATAAATACCTTGGGGAAGATACTTTGAGACTATGCAAATATTCTGTTTCTATTCAATCTTTTGCCCACTAATTTTAGCATCTATCAGTGGATCTTGCCTACAACAATTATTACCGTGGTGTTTGCCCAATAGTGGTTTTGTATTTCCTTCATTCCTTCTACATTTATTAATTGGGATTATTCTCTAAGAAAGAGCTGTCCCTCCCCTCTCACTTATTTATTGGTTTTTTTATTCACTTTTTAATTTAAATCAGTATGGACTCATGGATACTTATTTTATTCTCTGGGTTATCCTCCAATACAGTAGCCCCTTCTTATCCGCAGTTTAGTTTTCCACAGTTTCAGTTACCCATGGTCAAATGTGGTCCAAAAATATTAAATGGAAAATTCCAGAAACCAACAATTTATAAGTTTTAAAACTGTGTGCCATTCTGAGTAGTGTGATTAAATCTCCCGCCACCCCGCTTCGTCCTGCCTGGGGCTGTGAATCATCCCTTCATCCAGTGTATCCCACCCGTTTGTTGCAATATAGCAGTGATTGTGTTCAAGTAACCATTATTTTACTTAATAATGGTCCCAAAGTGCAGGAGTAGTGATGCTGGCAGTTTGGCTATTCTCTACTGTGCCTAATTTATAAATTAAACTTTATCATAGGTATGTATATGTATAGGGAAAAATAGTATGTATAAGGTTCGGTACAATATGTGGTTTCAGGCATCCATTGGGGATCTTGGAACATATCTCCCATGGATAAGGGGGGAGCTACTGAACTAGCATTATTTATTGTGTTGTTCACATTGTCCCAGCTGTGGCCATTGGGAGCTCCTTCAGGTTGGCTCCTGTATCCTTTTTTTATTATTTAAATAAACTTTTAAAAATCTACAATAGCTTTCGATTTATAGAAAAGTCTCAAAGATAGTTTTCCCTATTGTTAACATCCTACATTGCTATGGTATGTTTGTCACAACTAAGGAACCAACATTGGTACATTACTGTTAACTAAACTACACACTTTATTCGCATTTCTTTGGTTTTAAACTAATGTCTTTTTTCTGTTCCAGGATCTCATCCAGGTCACCACATTACATTTATTCATCATGTCTCTTTGGCTTCCCCTAGACTGTGACAGTTTCTCAAACTTTCCTTGTTTGTGATGACCTTGACAGTTTTTAGGAGTACTGGTCAAGTGATTGATAGAACATTCTTCAGTTGGTTTTATCTGACATTTTTCTCATTACCAGACTAGGGTTTGAGATTTGGGGAAGAATACCACAGAAGTGAAGTGCCATTCTCATTACTTCATATCAGGCAGGGGTACATGCTATCAACCTGACTTATCCCCAATAATGTTAACCTTGATCACTCCCTTGGCAGATGTTTGCCAGCTTTCTCCACTATAAAGTTACTCCCCACCCCCTTTCTATACTCTACTCTTAGGAAGCAAGTCACTAAGCACACGACCCTCCCCCACCCAGGGATGGGGAGAGGATGTTAACCACCACCTCCTGGAAGGTGAAATATCTACACACATTATTTGAAATTCTCCAAATTATTTGTCTCATCTCTCCCATTTATTAATTTATTCAATCCTGTATTTATATCAGTATGGACTTATGGATATTCATTTTTATTTCATGGGCTATAATCCAATACTATTGTTTATTTTTGTTGCTCAGATTTCTAGCTTTGGCCATTAGGAGCTCCTCTGGGTTGGCTTCTGTATCTTTTTGACATGCCCGGCCTTTTTGGAGTACATTCTTACTTTTTGGCACCACAAGATATTTCAAGTTCATCTTGTAGTTTCCCTGCTCCAGCCCTGGACTCAACCACTTCTCCAAGAAGCCCTAACTCCTTTTATTGGAGAATGGTATTGAGAAACAGGATCTGGGCACTAAATGTGCTCACTGACTAGTCAGAACACTCCAATGTTACCTAATATATTCTTAGAGCCCAATCAAGAGACAGAAATCACACAGGAGTTTGAAGAGAGCATGTTTAATATAAGTAATTAACTATAACAGGGAATTGGAGTAATGGGAGATCGGCTACTAAGAGGTAAAGAGCACTCCAAAGAATAGCATATATAGGGAGTAGCCTTTATCCCTAGTGCTGAGATAAAGCACCTGAGAAAGAGGCCACTCCCCATCTCTCCACCCCGGCTTAGAATTTGATCTAATTGGAAAGGGCACGACCATGACCCATTGGATGGCAAAGAAGTTTGCTGAGCAGGTTGGCAGGGCCTGATGGAAGTCTGCCCTCTGGGATGACAGGGGAAGATGTTTATGGGATGTGCCACATGCTTATGGCCGCTGGGTGCTGCTGTCCACCTAGGGATGCATTGCAGAAGCCATGGGTGCTGCAGGAACTTGGTGAGAGCAGCACACCAGAACTAGGAAGAGAAGTCTCTTCCTCCTCCAGTGTATTTCTATGCCCTCTACTGATAACTGAAATACTTAGGCTAATTTCTTTCCTTTCCCATCCTCTTCAGTGCCGTTATACTATTCATTTTAAATATAGGTATGTTCATTTGTTAGCTTATATGTCATTTAGGTTTCACCCCACATTGTAGTTAATTTTAATTTTAATTTTTTTGGAGTATGTGAAACAGTATGGTTCCATGAGTCAAAGCTACACAAAAAGGTATATTCAGAGAAGCGTCACTTACCTCCTTGTCCCTACTGTCCTATCCCTTTCCCACCCATCCCCTGTAGGTAAGTGAGCTCTTTAGTTTCAAGTGTATCCTCCTGTATTTCTTTTGCAAGTACATGTATGTCTTCTTTTTTTTTTTTTTAATGAATAGCCCAGTTTGCTTTTTTTTTTTTTAAAGAAATTCACGTTCTTTTATTTATTTATTTATTTATTTATTTATTTATGACTGTGTTGAGTCTTCGTTTCTGTGCGAGGGCATTCTCCAGTTCTGGCAAGTGGGGACCACTCTTCATCGCGGTGCGCGGGCCTCTCACCATCGCGGCCTCTCTTGTTGCGGAGCACAGGCTCCAGACGCGCAGGCTCAGTAATTGTGGCTCACGGGCCCAGTTGCTCCGCGGCATGTGGGATCTTCCCAGACCAGGGCTCGAACCCGTGTCCCCTGCATTGGCAGGCAGATTCTCAACCACTGCGCCACCAGGGAAGCCCGTATGTCTTCTTATATCCCCTTCTTTCTAGATATTCTTTAAAGCTTCACTTTTTTCATTTAACAGTATGAAATCGTTCCATATCCATTCATAATCTTCCTTTTGTTGGAGATCTTTAAGGTGGATTTCTAGATGTAGGATTGCTGACTCAAGAGGTAAGAACAAATGTGGTTTAGTTAGATATTACCCAATTCCTCGCCGGAAGGATTGAACCAATTTGTGTTCCCAACAGAAATATACTAGAGTGCTTTTTTCCCCACAGCCTCACCAATATAATATATTGTCACACTTTTAATTTTTACCAGTCTGATAGATGCGAAATGGCATCTCGGTGTTATTTTAGTGTGCATTTTCCTAATTATAAGTAAGTTTAAACTTTAAAAATATATTTGGTACATCTCTTTTTCTTTTTGTGAATTGCCTGTTCATGTCTTCCCATTTTTTTAATTTATTTTTTATTAAAGTATAGTTGATTTACAATGTTGTGTTAATTTCTGCTGTACAGCAGTGATTCAGTTATACATATACATACATTCTTTTTAAAATATTTTTTCCATTGTTTATCCATTCCATATATAATAGCTTGCATATGCTAACCCCAACGTCCTACTCCATCCCTCCCCCACCCTCCATCCTCCTTGGAAACCACAAGTCTGTTTTCTATGTCTGTGAGTCTGTTTCTGTTTCATAGATGCATTCGTGTCATGTTTTAGATTTCATATAGAAGTGATATCATATGGTGTTTGTCTTTCTCTTTCTGACTTACTGCACTTAGTATGATAATCTCTAGTTGTATCCATGTTGCTGAAAATGGCATTATTTCATTCTTTTTGATGGCTGAGTAGTATTCCATTGTATATATGTACCACACCTTCTTTATCCATTCATCTGTCAGTGGACATTTAGGTTGTTCCCGTATTTTTAAAATGAGGTTTTTAGGCCCATGTTTCTCAATTTTTAAGAGTTCTTTATATCAGGGATCAGCAAACTAGAACCCATAGGCCAAATCTGGCCCACCACCAGTTTTTATAAATAAAGTTTTATTGAAACACAGCCACACTCATTTGTTTACATATTGTCTATGCTGCTTTCACACTACACCTGCAGAGTTGATTGAGTCAATTCTTTTCATTCTTGTTTCTTTATTCTGCTCTGCGGTAGTTATTTCCACTATTTTATCTTCCAGGTCACTTATCCGTTCTTCTGCCTCAGTTATTCTGCTATTGATTCCTTCTAGAGAATTTTTAATTTCATTTATTGTGTTGTTCATCATTGTTTCTTTGCGCTTTAATTCTTCTATGTCCTTGTTAAACGTTTCTTGTATTTTCTCCATTCTATTTCCAAGATTTTGGACCATCTTTACTATCATTACTCTGAATTCTTTTTCAGGTAGACTGCCTATTTCCTCGTCATTTGTTTGGTCTGGTGGGTTTTCACCTTGCTCCTTCATCTGCTGTGTATATCTCTGTCTTCTCATTTTGCTTAACTTACTGTGTTTGGGGTCTCCTTTTCGCAGGCTGCAGGTTCGTAGTTCCTGTTGTTTTTGGTGTCTGCCCCCAGTGGCTAAGGTTGGTTCAGTGGGTTGTGTAGGCTTCCTGGTGGAGGGGACTGGTGCCTGTGTTCTGGTGGATGAGGCTGGATCTTGTCTTTCTGGTGGGCAGGACAGTGTCTGGTGGCGTTTTGGGGTGTCTGTGACCTTACTGTGATTTTAGGCAGCCTCTCTGCTAATGGGTGGGGTTGTGTTCCTGCCTTGCTAGTTGTAGGGTGTCCAGCACTGTAGCTTTCTGGTTGTTGAATGGAGCTGGCTCTTAGCTTTGAGATGGAGATCTCTGGGAGAGCTTTCACCGTTTGATATTACGTGGAGCTGGGAGGTCTCTGGTGGACCAATGTCCTGAACTCGGCTCTCCCACCTCAGAGGTACAGGTCTGACACTTGGCTGGAGCACCAAGACACTGTCAGCCACACAGCTCAGAATTAAAGGGAGAAAGAAAGAAATAAAAAAATAAAATAAAGTTATTAAAATAAAAAAAAATTATTAAAAATTAAAAAAAAGAAAGAAAGAAAGAAGAGAGCAACCAAACCAAAAAACAAATCCACCAATGATATCAAGCACTAAAAGCTATACTAAAAAAAAAAAAAAACCAAAAAACGGACAGACAGAACCCTAGGACAAATGGTAAAAGCAAAGCTATACAGACAAAATCACACAAAGGATACACACACACACTCACAAAAAGAGAAAAAGGAAAAATATATATATATCTATATATATATAAAAAAAGGAAGAGAGCAACCAAATCAATAAACATATCTACCAATGATAATAAACTCTAAATACTAAACTAAGATAAACATAAAACCAGAAACAAATTAGATGCAGAAAGCAAACTCCAAGTCTACAGTTGTTCCCAAAGTCCACTGCCTCAATTTTCGGATGATTCGTTGTCTATTCAGGTATTCCAGAGATGCAAGTTGATTGTGAAGATTTAATCTGCTGCTCCTGAGGCTGCTGGGAGAAATTTCCCTTTCTCTTATTTTTTGCACGGCTCCTGGGGTTCGGCTTTGGATTTGGCCCCACGTCTGCGTGTAGGTCGCCTGAGGGTGTCTGTTCTTCGCTCAGACAGGATGGGGTTAAAGTAGCAGCTGATTAGGGGGCTCTGGCTCACTCACGCCAGGGGGAGGGAGGGGTACAGAATGCGGGGCAAACCTGTGGTGGCAGAGGCTGGCGTGACATTGCAACAGCCTGAGGTGCGCCGTGCGTTCTCCCTGGGAAGTTGTCCCTGGATCACGGGACCCTGGCAGTGGTGGGCTGCACAGGCTCCCGGGAGGGGAGGTGTGGATAGTGACCTGTGCTCGCACACAGGCTTCTTGGTGGCGGCAGCAGCAGCCTTAGCGTCTCATGCCTGTCTCTCGTGTCCGCACTGATAGCCGTGGCTCACGCTCGTCTCTGGAGCTCGTCTAGGCGGTGCTCTGAATCCCCTCTCCTTGCGCACCCCCAAACAATGGTCCTCCAATACTTCTAGGTAGGTCTCTGGACCTGCTGTGGCACTGTGGGGCCAGCTCAGACTCTGATCTGGCCTTACTCCTGCGTGTACTTGTCTCCAAAGTCCACAGTTGCCCCCAAAGTCCACAGCCTCAATTGTGGGAACACTCGTTTTCTCTTCAGATATTTCACAGATTCAGGTTTTACCAAGCCAATTGCAGGGGTTTAATCCACTGCTCCTGTGGCTGCACGGAGAGATTTCCCTTTCTCTTCTTTGGTCATACAGCCCCTGGAGTTCAGCTTTGGTTTTGGCCCTTCCTCTGCCTGTCAGCCATCCTCAGGCATCTGTTCCTGCCCAACCAAGAGGGGTGAAAGCAGAGGCTGATTAGGGCTCACTTGCTCACTCAGGCCGGGGAGAGGGAGGGATACAGCAGTCACAACTGGGGTGTGTGGGGAGTGCCTGCAGTGGCAGAAGCCAGCAGGAAGTTGCTACAGCCTGAGGTGTGCCGTGCGTTCTCCCAGGGAAGTTGGCCCCAGATCATGGGACCCTTGGCAGTGGTGGGCAGCACAGGCTCCCGGGAAGGTGTGGGCAGTGACCTGCACTTGCTCACAGGACTCTCGGCAGCAGCAGCGGCAGCCGTCGCGCCCGCCTCTGGGATCCTAGGTAGCAGCTGCGGCTCACATGGGTGATACCCTGCTGTCTGTGAGTGCATGTAGGTAGAAGCTCCTATGGTGGGATTGCCCCTCTCCTTGAGCACCCTGCAGCAATGGTCTCTTGCCTCTCAGGAAGGCCTAGGCTTTTTCCCAGACCCCCTCAGCTGTGGCGCACTAGCCCCCTCAGGCTGTCTCCACACAGCCAACCCCAGTCCTCTCCCTGGGGTCTGACCTCCGAAGCCTGAGCCTCAGTGCCCAGCCCCCACCTGCCCTGAGCAGACAAGCGTCTCAGGCTGGGGAGTGCTGGTCGGCGCCGAGCCTCTGTGCGGGAATCTCTGCGCTTTGCCCTCTGCACCCCTGTTGCTGCGCCTCCTCCGTGGCTCCGAAGCCTCCCCCCTGTCACCCCCCATCTCCACCAGTGAATGGGCTTCCTAGTGTGTGAAAACTTTTCCTCCTTCACGACTCCCTCCCAGAGGTGCAAGTCCTGTCCCTATTCTTTAGTCTCTGTTTTTTTCTTTTGCCCTACCCAGCTACGTGGAGATTTTCTTGCCCTTTTGGAAGTCTGAGGTCTTCTGCCAGCGTTCAGTAGGTGTTCTGTAGGAGTTGTTCCATGTGTAGATGTATTTTTTTAAATTAATTAATTTATTTATTTATTTTTGGCTGTGTTGGGTCTTTGTTTCTGTGCGAGGGCTTTCTCCAGTTCTGGCAAGTGGGGGCCACTCTTCATCGCGGTGCGCAGGCCTCTCACTTTCGCGGCCTCTCTTGTTGCGGAGCACAGGCTCCAGACACGCAGGCTCAGTAGTCGTGGCTCACGGGCCTAGCCACTCTGCGGCATGTGGGATCTTCCCAGACTAGGGCTCGAACCCATGTCCCCTGCACTGGCAGGCGGACTCTCAACCACTGTGCCACCAGGGAAGCCCATGTATTTTTGATGTATTTGTGGGGAGGAAGGTGATCTCCATGTCTTACTCCCCTGCCATCTTGAAGGTCCTCCTGGAAGTTTTATTTTTTTTAAATTACAGATTCAATTTCACTTCTAGTGGTCAGTCTGTTCAAACTGTGTTTCTGCTTGACTCTGTCTTGGCAGGCTGTATGTTTCTAGAAATTTGTCCATTTCTTCTACGTTGTCCAATTTGTTGGCATATAACTGTTCACAGTGTTCTCTTATGATTTTTTAAATCTCTGTGATATCATTATTATCTCTCCTCTTTCATTTCTTATTTTGTTTATTTGGGTCCTCTCTCTTTTCTTCTTTGTGAGCCTGGCTAAACATTTATCAGTTTCATTATCTTTTTTAAAACCCAGCTCTTGGTTTCATTTACCTTTTTGGTTTTTTTATCTCTATTTTATTTATTTCCTCTCTGATCTTTACTATTTCCTTCCTTCTTCTGACTTTGGGCTTTGTTTGTTCTTCTTTTTCTAACACTTTTATGTGGTAGGCTAGGTTGTTTATTTGAGATTTTTCTTATTTCTCGAGAATGGTCTGTAATGCTATGAACTGATTTTGCTGCATCCCACAGATTTTGGAAAGTTGTGTTTTCATTTTCATTTGTCTTGAGGTATTTTCTGATTTCCTCTTTGATTTCATTGTTGACTTATTTTTTTAATAGCATGTTGTTTAGTCTCCACGTGTTTGTTCTTTTCCCCTTTTTCTTTCTGTAGTTATTTTCTAGCTTTGTGCCTTTGTGGTCAGAAAAGATACTTGAAATAATTTCTATCCTCTTAAATTTGTTGAGGCTTGTTTTGTGACTTAGTATGTGATCTATCCTGGAGAGCATTGCATTTGCACCTGAAAAGAATGTGTATTCTGCTTTCTTTGAACGTAGTGCCCTGTAGATATCAATTAAGTCCAACTGGTCTATTGTGTCATTTAGGACCTCTGTTGCTTTATTGATTTTCTGTCTCAGTGATCTGTCCATTGATGTCAGTGGGGCGTTAAAGTCTCCTACTCTTATTGTACTATTGTCAATTTCTTCCTTTATGTCTGTCAGCATTTGCTTTACATATTTAGGTGCTCCTGTATTGGGCACATATATGTTAACGAGTGTAGTATCCTCTTCTTCTATTGTTCACTTTATCATTATATAATGCCCTTCTTTGTCTTTCATTATAGCCTTTGTTTTAAAGTGTATTTTGATACGAGTATTGCTACCCCTGCTTTCTTGTCATCTCCATTTGCACGAAATAACTTTTTCCATCCCCTCACTTTCATTCTGTGTGTGTCTTTCACCCTGAAGTCTCTTGTAGGCAGCATATTGAAGGGTCTTGTTTTTTTATCCAATCAGCCACCCTGTTTTGATTGGAGTATTTAGTCCATTGACATTTAAAGTAATTATTGATGGGTATGTATTTACTACCATTTAATTCCTTGTTTTCTCATTTTTTTGTAGTTCTTTGTTCATTTCTTTTTCTTTTTGTGGTTTGATGATTTTTTTTTGTAGTATGCCTGAGTTCCTTTCTTTTTGGTTTTTATGTATCTATTGTTGATTTTTGATTTGTGGTTACCATGGGATTCATATATGTTGACCCATAATTGTATCAACTTGCTATAAACTGACAATCATTTAAGTTCAAACACATTCTAAAAGGTGTACATTTTTTACTTCCCTCCCCCACGTTTTGTGATTTTGATGTTCTATTTTACATCTTCATGCTTATCCTTTTGCTGTTAATTGTAGTTATAATTGCTTTTACAAAATTTTTTTTGATTGTTTTTTAATCTATGTACTGGCTTATTTAAGTGATCATCAATCCTTTTATATATTTGCCTTTCCTATTGTGATTTTTCCTTTCCAATAGATTCTTGCTTCTTTTCTTTTTAGACAAAACCCTTCAATATTTCTTTTAGGGAGGTTAATATTGCTGAATTCTTTTAGTTTTTGCTTGTCTGAGAAATTCTTTATCTTTCTTTCTATTCTAAATGGTAATCTTGCTGGGTAGGGTATCCTAGGTTGCAGGTTTTTCCCTTTCAGGACTTTGAATATATCATGCCACTCCCTCTGGCCTGCAAAGTTTCTGAAAAGAAATCAGCTGAGAGCCTTATGGGGGTTCCCTTGTAACTGACTCCATTTTTCTTTGCTGCCTTTAGAATCCTCTCTTTATCTTTAACTTTTCCCATTTTAATTATGATATATCTTGGTGTGAGTCTGTATGGGTTCATCTTGTTTGGGACCCTCTGTGCTTCCTGTACCTAGATATCTGTTTCTTTCTTTAGGTTTCAGAAGTTTTCAACCATAATTTCTTCAAATACATTTCAATTCCCTTTTCTCTCTTTTCTCCTTCTGGAACCCCTATAATGCGGATGTTGGCATGTTTTATATTATCCCATAGATCTCATATGTTGCTTTCGTTTTCTTTTTCATTTGTCTTTCTGTCTGCTGTTCTAATTGGATGATTTCCATTTTTCTATCTTCCAGATCAGTTATGTGTTCTTCTGTATCACCTAGTCCGCTGTTAATTCCTCCTGGTGTATTTGTCATTTCAGTTATTCTATTCTTCAGTTCTGCCTGGTTCTTTTTAATATTTTCTTGTTCCTTGTTAAAATTCTCACTGTGTTCATATATTTGTTTCCCTAATTCGGTTAGCATTTTATTGCTAATGCTTTGAAGTCTTTAATAATAATAAATAATTTCTGTTTCATTAGTTGTTTTTTCAGGGGTTTTCTCTTGTTCTTTCATCTGAAAAAAATTCCTCTGCCTTCTCATTTTGCTTAACTTCTTCTGTCTCTATGAAATTAGGTGAAATAGTTACCTATACCAATCTTGAAGGAGGGTCCTTGTGTGGGAGCATCACAATACTGTCTTCATGTGCCCAGTGGCTTTGATGGGAGAGCTGGATCTGAAGTGAGCGTGAATCACATCTTCCCCCAGAGTGTGCTGGTAGCTATCACATTGGTAGGAGGTGGGGCTGGAAATGGAGGGGCTAGAGCCAGGGCCAGATGTGGGCTAGGGCTTCTCCTCTGCTCAGTGGCCAACACCACCCTATTGGGGGTGGGGGTGGGTCCTAACTTGCTGGAGCATAAGTTCTAAAAGTCTGGTCTGAGCTGGCTCCATTCCCTCTAAGTGTGTGCTCTCCCGTCTCCCAGCACTGGCACCCTTGTCCCAAAGGGGAGCAGTGCTGGAGCAAGAGGAGCTGGAGCAGGTGCTTGGTGTGGGTCAGGGCACAGGCTGTGGCAGTACCAGCACCAGTCAGTGTTCTGGACCATTCCTGCAAGTGCCAGCAATGGCTGCCTTCACCTTGTTTAGGCGCCATGCTGGGTCTGAGCCAGCTCTATCCCTCACAACTGCGCACTCCCCTCTGCCATGGTAGCCCTCACCCTAGTGCAGAGTTGCACCATGGAGCAAGTGGGGCCAGATCAGATGCTTAGCTCAGGCTGGGTCACATGCTGGGTTGGTCATGGGAAACCAGCCAGAGTCCTGGGTAGTTTCAATATGCTTCCCCACCCTTGTTCCGGGGAGTAAGCAAGCATGTGCATGCTCTTCATGAGTGGTGTGTAAGTTTCTTACAGCCCTCCTATTAGCCTCACTGGTTTTCAAACCAGCTCGTTTCTTGTCTTCCCCGTGTCAGACCCCAAGGCTGGGTGCTCAATATGTGGCTTGAACTTCTCACTCCCCAGGGAGGACCTCTGAGCCTGTGCAGTCCCCTTCATCTTCTGTGCCGCCTCCCAGGGGTGCAGGTCTTAACCTGATTGCTTCTCTTCCCTTCCTAGTTGATTCTGTGTGGATCATTTTTACAGCCTTTTTGCCAGTCTCCAGTTTGTTTTCAGTGAGAATTGCTCCACACGTTGATGTATTTTTCATGTGTTTGTGGGTGTAGGTGAGCCCTGCATCCTCTTCCTCTGCCATCTTGATCTCCCCTTCTCTCCTCCCTCCCCCTTTTTTCAATCTCCTCTTCTCCTGAACTTTGAAAAACTTTAAGAATTACAAAAACAGCTTTCAAAAAAACTGTTCTGAAAGCTGCAGGCATGAGATTGCACCTATGATCCTGAGAAAAAGGCATGAAAAACTGGAACAGGCTCTCAACAGTTCCAACCACAAATTTTCAGCAGTTACAGATAAGAAAAATTGCAGCCTGGGACAGACCACTGTCATATGCCCTTCTTGCCCTATATAAACTAATCCTGCTTCAGCTTGGGAAGTTTATTGTTCTTAAGTTTCTAACTGATGCATATCAGTTGAGTAAAATCTTTAAGTACTCTTAGAGTCACAGTTTTTCTCTTGACAGGTTCATTCTGTAATAATAAAGGGGTTAATTCATCAAAAGGACATAACAATCCTGAATGTTTAGGGACCTAATAACAGAACTTCAAAATATGTCAAGAAAAATCTGGTAGAACTGCAAGGAGAAATAAATAAATCCACAATTACCGTCCAATATTTCAACACCCTTCTCTCAATAATCACTAGAATAAGTAAACAGAAGAGAAAAAGTAAGGATATAGAAGACTTGGATAACACTATCAACCAACTTGCCCTCATTGACATTTATAGAGCATATCAGTAGACTACACTTCCTTTACAAGAACACATGTAACCCATTTACCAAGATAGACCATATTCAGGGTCATGAAACCAATCAAATACATTTAAAAGTATTCATATCATACAAAGTATGGCCTGGGACCAGAACTGAATTAAATTAGACATCAAAACCAGAAAGATCCCTGGAAAATCCCCAAATGTTTTGAAACTAAATTACATGCTTGTAAATAATCTGTAGACTAAAGAAGAAATAAAACTTGAAATTAGAAGGTATTTTGACCGAAATGAAAATGAAAGCACAGCATATAAAAATTTGGGGATTCAGCTAAAGAAATATTTAGAGGTAAATTTATAGCACTAAACATTTACATTAGAAATTAAGAATGCTCTTAAAGCAATAATTTCAGCTTCCTTCTTAAGAAACAAAAGCCATAGGAGCAAATTAAATCTAAAGTAATTAGAAGAAGGGAAATAATAAAGATCAGAGCAGAAATCAATGAAATAGAAACCAGAAGATCAATAGAGGAAATCAATGAAACCAGAAGCTAGTTCTTCGAGAAGATCAATAAAATTGTGAAACCTCTAACCAAAATGATCAGGAAAAAAAGAGAGAAGACACTAGTCACTAAGATTAAGAATGACAGAGGTGAAATCACTGCAGATCCTAAAGATGTAAAAAAGGATAAAAGGGAGCACTATTAGAAAAGATGGAGGAGTAAGGACCCCTGGAATTTCACCCTTCCATACAAGCAATGAAAAAACTGGCAAATATTGTCAAAATCAACTTTTTCACAACTCTGGAAATTAACCAAAGTTTTTCAGTTACCTGGGAAGCATTTAGTCAAGAACGTATACTGAATCTCAGTAAGAACAGCAAGTTCTGTGGCATTTTAACTTACCCTACTCCCACCCCCAACTCCCCAGTTCAGTGGCAGACTTGAAAAGACCACATTCCCGGTACTGGTAGGAGCAGAACAGAGTTATTGCTCTTTCTAAGAGCTGCTATAATCGTGGGAGTACAGATATCTCTTTAAGACCCTGCTTTCAATTCTTTTGAATATATATCCAGAAATGGAATTGCTGGATCATATGGTAGTTCTATTTTTAATTTTTTGAGAAACTGTTATACTTTTTTCCATAGTGGCTGTACATTTTTACATTCCCAGTAACAGTGCGCAAGGGTTCCAATTTTTCCACATCCTTGCCAACACCAGCTATTTTCTGGTTTTTGATAGTAGCTCTGCTAATGAGTGTGAAGTGGTATTACATGTAGTTTTTTTTTTTTTAACTTTGGGTTTATTTTTATTTATTTATTTATTTATGGCTGTGTTGGGTCTTCGTTTCTGTGGGAGGGCTTTCTCTAGTTGCGGCAAGCGGGGGCCACTCTTCATCGCGGTGCGTGGGCCTCTCACTATTGCGGCCTCTCTTGTTGCAGGGCACAGGCTCCAGACGCGCAGGCTCAGTAATTGTGGCTCACGGGCCTAGTTGCTCCGCGGCATGTGGGATCTTCCCAGACCAGGGCTCGAACCCGTGTCCCCTGCATTGGCAGGCAGATTCTCAACCACTGCGCCACCAGGGAAGCCCTACATGTAGTTTTGATTTGCATTTCTCTAACAATTAGTGATGTTGAGTGTATTTTCATGTGCCTGTTGTCCATCTGTATGTCTTCCTTGGAAAATGTCTATTCAGGTCCTCTGCCCATTTTTTTTTTTTGGCCACACCGTGCAGCATACGGGATCTTAGTTCCCTGACCAGGGATCGAACCCGCGACCCTTGCATTGGAAGCACAAAGTCTTAACCACTGGACTGCCAGGGAAGTCCCATACCCACTTTTTAATTGGGTTGTTTTGTTGTTGAGTTTTAGGAGTTCTCTATATATTCTGGATATTAATCCCTTATCAGATATACGATTTGCAAATATTTTCACCCATTTTGTGTGTTGCCTTTTTCGCTCTATTGATAGTGTCTTTTTTAAAAATTTATTTATTTATTTTTGGCTGCATTGGGTCTTCGTGCTGTGTGTGGGCTTTCTCTAGTTGCGGCGAGCAGGGGCTACTCTTTGTTGCGGTGCACAGGCTTCTCATTGTGGTGGCTTCTCTTGTTGCGGAGCCCGGGCTCTAGGCACGGGCTTCAGTAATTGTGGCACGTGGGCTCAGTAGTTGTGGCTTGCATGCTCTAGAGCACAGGCTCAGTAGTTGTGGCACATGGGCTTAGTTGCTCCGTGGCATGTGGGATCTTCCTGGACCAGGGCTTGAACCCATGTCCCATGCATTGGCAGGTGGATTCTTTTTTTTTTGTTTTTTTTGTTTTTTGGCAGGTGGATTCTTAACCACTGCGCCACCAAGGAAGCCCTGATAGTGTCTTTTGATGCACAAAAATTTTAAATTTTCATGAAGTTCAATTTGTCAAATTTTTTTTTGGTTGTTGTTGTTGCCTATGCTTTTGGTGCCATACCCAAGAAACCATTGCCGAATCTAATGTTGTGAAGTGTTTGCCCTATGTTCTTAGAGTTTTAGATCTTACATTTAGGTCATGGATCCATTTTGAGTTAATTTTTTAATATGGTGTTAGGTAAGGATCCAACTTTATTCTTCCGCATGTGGATATTCAGTTTTCCCAGCACCATTTGTTGAAATGGCTGTTTTTCCCCCACTGAATGGTCTTGATAGCCTTCTCAAAAATCATTTTATCATATATACAAGGGTTTATTTCTGGATTCTCTGTTCTATTCCATTGGCTTATATGTTTGTCTTTATGCCAGTACCATGTTGTTTTGATTACTGTACCTTTGTAGTAAGACTGAAATCAGGAAATGTGAGTCGTCCAGTTTTGTTCTTCTTTTTCAAGATTGTTTTGGCTATTCAAGGTTCCTTGAGATTCTATATGAATTTTAGGATTTTTTTGTGTGAAAAAAATTTGGGATTTTGATAAGGATTGCATTGAATCTAGATCAGTATTGACATCTTAACTATGTTAAGTTTTCTAATCTATGAACATGGGTTATTTTTCCATTTATTTATGTCTTTATTTTCTTTCAGAAATGTTTTGTAGTTTTCATTGTACAAGTCTTTTAACTTCCTTGGTTAAGTTAATTCCTAAATATTTTTATTCTTTTGATATTATAAATGCAATTGTTTTTTAAATTTCCTTTTTGGATTGTTCATTGTTAGTGTATACAAATGCAACTGATTTTTGTGTGTTGACCTTATGTCTTGCTACTTTGCTGAATTTGTGTATTAGTTCTAACAGGGTTTTTTTTTTGGTGTCTCTATGGAATCTAGGGTTTTCTACATATAAGAACATATTATCTGTGAACAGAGATCATTTTACTTATTCTTTTCCAATTTATATGCCTTTTATTTCTTTTTCTTGCCTAATTGCTCTGGTCAGGACTTCCACTATTATGTTGAATAGAAGTAGCAAAGGTGGGCATCCTTGCCTTGTGTCTGATCTTAGAGGAAGTTTTCAGTCTTTTACCACTGAGTATGGTATTTTCTGTGGGTTTTTCATATATGAATCTTACTATGTTGAGGTAGTTTCCTTCGATTCCTAGTTGTTGAGTTTTTTTTTTTTTAATCATGAAAGAGTGTTGAAATTTGTCAAATGCTTTTTCTCCATCACTTGAAATGACCATTTGGCTTTTTGCCCTTTCATTTTGTTAAGTTGGTGTACTACATTGTTCAGTTTTCATGTTGAGCCAACCATGCATTACAGAAATAAATCCCACTTGATCATGTTGTATAATCCTAATATGCTGTTAATTTAGTTTGTTGACGATTTTTTTATGGCCTTTATTATGTTGAGGAAAGTTCCCTCTATGCCCACTTTCTGGAGAGTTTTTATCATAAATGGGTGTTGAATTTTGTCAAAAGCTTTTTCTGCATCTATTGAGATGATCATATGGTTTTTATTCTTCAATTTGTTAATATGGTGTATCACATTGATTGATTTGCATATATTGAAGAATCCTTGCATTCCTGGGATAAATCCCACTTGATCGTGGTGTATGATCCTTTTAATGTGTTGTTGGATTCTGTTTGCCAGTATTTTGTTGAGGATTTTTGAATCTATATTCATCAGTGATATTGGTCTGTAATTTTCTTTTTTTGTAGTATCTTTGTCTGGTTTTGGTATCAGGGTGATGGTGGCCTCGTAGAATGAGTTAGGGAGTGTTCCTTCCTCTGCAATTTTTTGGAAGAGTTTGAGAAGGATGGGTGTTAGCTCTTCTCTAAATGTTTGATAGAATTCACCTGTGAAGCCATCTGGTCCTGGACTTTTGTTTGTTGGAAGATTTTTAATCGCAGTTTCAATTTCATTACTTGTGATTGGTCTGTTCATATTTTCTGTTTCTTCCTGGTTCAGTCTTGGAAGGTTATACCTTTCTAAGAATCTGTCCATTTCTTCCAGGTTGTCCATTTATTGGCATAGAGTTGCTTGTAGTAGTCTCTTAGGATGTTTTGTATTTCTGCGGTGTCTGTTGTAACTTCTCCTTTTTCATTTCTGATTTTATTGATTTGAGTCCTCTCCCTCTTTTTCTTGATGAGTCTGGCTAATGGCTTATCAATTTCGTTTATCTTCTCAAAGAACCAGCTTTTAGTTTTATTGATCTTTGCTATTGTTTTCTTTGTTTCTATTTCATTTATTTCAGTTCTGATCTTTATGATTTCTTTCCTTCTGCTAACTTTAGGTTTTGTTTGTTCTTCTTTCTGTAGTTCCTTTAGGTGTAAGGTTAGATTGTTTATTTGAGATTTTTCTTGTTTCTTTAGGTAGGCTTGTATACCTATAAACTTCCCTCTTAGAGCTGCTTTTGCTGCATCCCATAGGTTTTGGGTCGTCGTGTTTTCATTGTCATTTGTCTCTAGGTATTTTTTGATTTCCTCTTTGATTTCTTCAGTGATCTCTTGGTTATTTAGTAACGTATTGTTTAGCCTCCATGTGTTTGTGTTTTTTACGTTTTTTTCCCTGTAATTGATTTCTAATCTCATAGCGTTGTGGTCAGAAAAGATGCTTGATATGATTTCGATTTTCTTAAATTTACTGAGGCTTGATTTGTGACCCAAGATGTGATCTATCCTGGAGAATGTTCCGTGCGCATTTGAGAAGAAAGTGTAATCTGCTGTTTTTGGATGGAATGTCCTATAAATATCAATTAAATCTATCTGGTCTATTGTGTCATTTAAAGCTTCTGTTTCCTTATTTATTTTCATTTTGGATGATCTGTCCATTGGTGTAAGTGAGGTGTTAAAGTCCCCCACTATTATTGTGTTACTGTCGATTTCCTCTTTTATAGCTGTTAGCAGTTGCCTTATGTATTGAGGTGCTCCTATGTTGGGTGCATTGCCGCAGACCGGCTGCAGAAAGCTAGAGGTTCCTGGCGGTGAGGGGTAAGGAACTGAAAAGCACCAGTATGGGGTCAGAAGGGCCAAGACAACTGATGGTTGCAAGGCAAGTTTATTCAAAGAGCATGAATGTATATATAGGTTTAGTATGGAACGAATATTAGACAATAAATCAGTAAACCTTGTATTTCCACATAATTCTGTCGCCACTATCTATGCGCCAGCATGCCTTATGGGCCATTCTTTGGAGATACAGACTTCCTCCTCAGGGCAGCACGTCCTTCTTCTGGGGAACAACCAGGGGCTCTTAGATCCAGAGCAGGCACCTGGAACGAAACTGGCCGCAAGCCATTTTCCTTTTTTACGCTCAATACCGCAGCGTCAGGAGTGCATACCAAGAAAGAGACAAGCAGTTCTCCGGAAAGCAGAAAGCTGAATAAGCTTACAGCTTGGGGGCCACCACAGTGCATATATATTTATAATTGTTATATCTTCTTCTTGGATTGATCCCTTGATCATTATGTAGTGTCCTTCCTTGTCTCTTGTAACATTCTTTAGTTTAAAGTCTATTTTATCTGATATGAGTATAGCTACTCCAGCTTTCTTTTGATTTCCATTTGCATGGAATATCTTTTTCCATCCCCTCACTTTCAGTCTGTATGTGTCCCTAGGTCTGAAGTGGGTCTCTTGTAGACAGCATATATATGGGTCTTGTCTTTGTATCCATTCAGCAAGCCTGTGTCTTTTGGTTGGAGCATTTAATCCATTCACATTTAAGGTAATTATCGATATATATGTTCCTATAACCATTTTCTTAATTGTTTTGGGTTTGTTTTTGTAGGTCCTTTTCTTCTCTTGTGTTTCCCACTTAGAGAAGTTCCTTTAGCATTTGTTGTAGAGCTGGTTTGGTGGTGCTGAATTCTCTTAGCTTTTGCTTGTCTGTAAAGCTTTTGATTTCTCCATCAAATCTGAATGAGATCCTTGCCGGGTAGAGTAATCTTGGTTGTAGGTTCTTCCCTTTCATCACTTTAAGTATATCATGCCACTCCCTTCTGGCTTGTAGAGTTTCTGCTGAGAAATCAGCTGTTAACCTTATGGGAGTTCCCTTGTATGTTATTTGTCATTTTTCCCTTGCTGCTTTCAATAATTTTTCTTTGTCTTTAATTTTTGCCAATTTGATTACTATGTGTCTCGGCGTGTTTCTCCTTGGGTTTATCCTGTATGGGACTCGCTGTGCTTCCTGGACTTGGGTGGCTATTTCCTTTCCCATGTTAGGGAAGTTTTCGATTATAATCTCTTCAAATATTTTCTCTGGTCCTTTCTCTCTCTCTTCTCCTTCTGGGACCCCTATAATGCGAATGTTGTTGCGTTTAACGTTGTCCCAGAGGTCTCTTAGGCTGTCTTCATTTCTTTTCATTCTTTTTTCTTTAGTCTGTTCCACAGCAGTGAATTCCACCATTCTGTCTTCCAGGTCACTTATCCGTTCTTCTGCCTCAGTTATTCTGCTATTGATTCCTTCTAGTGTAGTTTTCATTTCAGTTATTGTATTGTTCATCTCTGTTTGTTTGTTCTTTAATTCTTCTAGGTCTTTGTTAAACATTTCTTGCATCTTCTCGATCTTTGCCTCTATTCTTATTCCGAGGTCCTGGATCATCTTCACTATCAGTATTCTGAATTCTTTTTCTGGAAGGTTGCCTATCTCCACTTCATTTAGTTGTTTTTCTGGGATTTTATCTTGTTCCTTCATCTGGTACATAGCCCTCTGCCTTTTCATCTTCTCTATCTTTCTGTAACTGTGGTTTTTGTTCCACAGGCTGCAGGATTGTAGTTTTTCTTGCTTCTGATGTCTGCCCTCTGGTGGTTGAGGCTATCTAAGAGGCTTGATGGGAGGCTCTCGTGGTGGGTAGAGCTATGTTGACGATTTTTGCATCAATGTTCATAAGGGATTGTGGTCTGTGATTGATTTTTTTTTCTTGTAGTGTCTGTCTGGCTTTGGGATCAGCATAAGGCTGGCCTCATAGAATGAGTTAGGGAACATTCCCTACTCTTCAATTTTTTTTTTGAAAAGCTTGAGAAGGAATGATGTTAGTTTTTCTTTAAATGTTTGGTAGAATTCATTGGGAAAGCTATTAGGCTCGGGGATTTCCTTTCTTGGGAGATTTTTGGTTGCTGATTCAGTCTTTTTACTAATTATTGGTCTCTTCAGATTTTCTATTTCTTCATGGTTTAGTCTTGGTAGGCTTTGTTTTTCTAGGAAATTGTGCATTTCATTTAGGTTATCCAATTTGTTGGCATACAATTGCTCAGAGTACTCTCTTTTAATTCTTTTTATTTCTGTAGAATTAGTAGTAATGTACTCACTTTCATTTTTGATTTTAATAATTTGGATCCTCTGTTTCTTTCTTAGTCCATCTAGCTAAATGTTTATCAATTTTGTTGATCTTTTCAAGAATCAGCTTTGGGTTTTGTTGCTTTTCTATCACTTTTCTATTCTCTATTTCATTTATCTCTAATCTTTATTATTTCCTTCCTTCTGCTAGCTTTGGGTTTAATTTTTTCCTCTTGTACAGGTTCCTTAAGTTGTAAAGTTAGATGTTGACTTGAGATCTTTCTTGTTTTTTAATGTGTTTATAGCTATAAATTATCCCTTAGCATTGCTTTCACAGTGTCATGTAAGCTTTTCTTTTTTTAAATTTTACTTATTTTTGGGCTGTGTTGGGTCTTTGTTGCTGTGCACAGGCTTTCTTTTGTTGTGTCAAGCAGGGGCTACTCTTTGTTGCAGTGTGCAGGCTTCTCATTGTGGTGGCTTCTCTTGTTGCAGGGCAGGGGCTCTAGGCACCAGGCTTCAGTAGTTGCAGCACGCAGGCTCAGTAGTTGTGGTATGCGGGCTCTAGGGTGCACGGGCTTCAGTAGTTGTGGTGCGCAGGCTCAGTAGTTGTGGCTCATGGGCTCTAGAGTGCAGACTCAGTAGTTGTGGTGCACGGGCTTAGTTGCTCCATGGCATGTGGGATCTTCCCGGACCGGGGATTGAACCCGTGTCCCCTGCATTGGCAGGCAGATTCTTAACCACTGCACCACTAGGGAAGTCCTCCATAAGCTTTTATATGTTATGTTTTCTTTTTCATTTGTCTCTAAGTATTTCCTAATTTCCCTTGTGATTTCTTTATTGATCCATTGGTTGCTTAAAAGTGTGTTGTTTAGCTTCCACAGATTTCTGAACTTTCCCATTTTCTTTCTGTTATTGATCTCTAATTTCATCCCATTGTTTTATTTATTTTTTTAATATTTTATTTTATTATTATTTTTTATACAGCAGGTTCTTATTAGTTATCTATTTTATACATATTAGTGTATATATGTCAATCCCAATCTCCCAATTCATCCCACCACCACCACCCCCCACCCCACTTTCCTCCCTTGGTGTCCATACGTTTGTTCTCTACATCTGTGTCTCTATTTCTGCCTTGCAAACCAGTTAATCTGTACCATTTTTCTAGATTCCACATATATACATTAATATATGATATTTGTTTTTCTCTTTCTGCCTTACTTCACTCTGTATGACAGTCTCTAGGTCCATCCACGTCTCTACAAATTACCCAATTTCATTCCTTTTTATGGCTGAGTAATATTCCATTGTATATATGTACCACATCTTCTTTATCCATTTGACTGTCGATGGGCATTTAGGTTGCTTCCATGCCCTGGCTATTGTAAATAGTGCTGCAATGAACATTGGGGTGCATGTGTCTTTTTGAATTATAGTTTTCTCTGGGTTTATGCCCAGTAGTGGGATTGCTGGGTCATATGGTAGTTCTATTTTTAGTTTTTTAAGGAACCTCCATACTGTTCTCCACAGTGGCTGTATCAACTTACATTCCCACCAACAGTGCAAGAGGGTTCCCTTTTCTCCACACCCTCTCCAGCATTTGTTGCTTGTAGATTTTCTGATGATGCCCATTCCCACTGTTTTTAGAAAAGATACTCTGTATGATATCTAACTTTTAGAAAATATTGAGGTTTAATCTGTGGCCTAACATGTGGTCTATCCTGGAATATGTCCCATGTACACTTGAGAAGGATGTGTATTCTGCTGTAGTGGGTAGAGTGTTCTGTATATGTCTGTTAGATCGAGTTTGTTTATTGTGTTGTTCATGTCCTCTGTTTCCTTAGTTATCTTTTGTCTGGTTATTGTATTCATTATTGCGAGTAGAGTATTGAAGTCTCCAACTATTATTGTAGAACTATCTATTTCTCCATTCAATTCTGTAAATTTTTGCTTCATATATTTTGATGGTCTGTTATTAGCTGTGTAAATGTTTATAATTGTTATATATTCTCACTGTTTTGAACTTTTTATTAATATATAATGTCCTTCTTTGTCGCTTGTCAAGAGTTTTTGACTTAAAATTTATTAGTCTGATATTAGTATAGCCATCCCTGCTCTCTTTTGGTTATTATGCATGGAATAACCTTTTACATACTTTCACTTTCAACCTATTAGTGTTCGGGGATCTAAAATGAATTTCTTGTAGACCCCATACCGTTGGATCACTTTTTTGAAAAAAATCCTTTCTGCCAATCTCTATCTTTTGATTGGGGAGTTTAATCCATTTACACTAAAACAATTACTGATAAGGAGGGACTTACTTCCATTTTGGCATTTGTTTTCTGTATGTCTTTTAGCTTTCTGTCCCTCCTCTCCTGCAACACTGTCTTCTTTTGTATTTAGTTGTTGGGGTTTTTTTTTTTTTTTTGGTAGTGAAATTTTAAAATTCCTTTCTTATTTCCTTTTGTGTATATTTTATAGCAATTTTCTTTGTGGTTACCATGGGGGTTTCATTTAACATCCTAAAGTTATTACACTCTAATTTGAATTTATACCAGCTTAATTTCAGTAACATATACAAATTTCTCCTTTAATAGCCCCATCCCCACCTCTTTCAGTTGTTGATTTCACAAAATTACTTCTTTATACATTGAGTGTTCAAAAACTTAAGCTAGTAATTTTTTAAAAATGCATTAGCCTGTCAAATTATGTAGATAACAAAATGTGGAGTTACAAACCAAAGTTATAATAATAGTAGCTTCTAGATTAATAATTGCTTTTTTAATGTATTAGTCTCTTAAATCATGTAGAAAACAAACAGTGTGGTTATGCACCATTGTTACAATAATGCTGCCTTTTATAATTGCCCATGTATTTACCTTTGCTGAGATCTTTATTTTTTCATATGGCTTCAAATTACTCTCTATTGTCCTTTCATTTCAACCTTCAGGACTCCCTTTATCATTTCTTGCAGGGCAGGCCTAGTGGTAATGAACTCTCTCAACTTTAGTTTATCTGGTATTATCTTAATTTCTCCCTCACATCTGAAGGACAGTTTTGCTGGATATAAGATTCTTGGTTGGCAGTTTTTTTTCTCTCATAACATTTTGAATATATCAGCCCACTGCCTTCTGGCCTCCAAAGTTTCTAATGAGAAACCTGCTCATGATCTTACTGTGGATTGCTTTCAAAATTCTTTGTCTTTGCCTTTTGACCACTTATAATGTGTCTTTGTGTAGCTCTCTTTGAGTAAATCTTACTTAGAGTTCGTTGAGCTTCTTGGATGTTTATATTCATATCTTTCATCAAATTAGGGAATTTGGGGCCATTATTTCTTTAAATATTCTCTCTGCCTCTTTCTCTCTTCTCTAGAGTTCCAAAATAGTTACATCAGAGTAACTGTCAGTGCAGTTGTTGTTTAGGTGGGAGTCAGATTTCTGGTACTTCCTACTCCTCCATCTTCTCAGAATCCTCCTCTAGTCAACTGATTTTTGAATAAAGTGCAAAGTCACTTCAACAGAGAAAGGATTGTCTTTTCAATAAATGATTCTGGAGCAACTGAATATACATATTTTAAATACATACTCAAAAACAAAACAGAAACAAAAACCAAGATGAACTTCAACCTACACTTCACACTTTATACAAAAATTAATTCAAACAGATCAGAGACCTATAGAAAAATATAAAATTATAAAACTTCTAGAAGGAAATATATGAGAAAATCTTTGTGACCTTGGGTTAAGCAAAGAGTTTTAGATATTATTCATAAAAGAAAATTAACATGATTCATAAAAGAAAACATTCATATATTGGATGTTATAAAAACCAAAGTTTTAAATTTTATTTTAAGAAATAGTCTTCAGAGAAAGGTTAAATTTAAAGTTTCTACTCCTTGCCTGGCTCATGTTCTTCCTTCATCCCACCTGGAGGGCCATTCTAGTGTTTGTCTCTAATGATGTGCTCTTTTGCTCAGAAAGCAGTTAGCATCTAGTGTATCTGGGAGGTCAGAAGAGACCAAAGAAGTAAATCAAGAATCACCAACAACTGTGGTAGGAACACTGGGCTGGGAGTCATTCACACTCCAGCATTGCCTTAACTGTCTAGTAGAGGAGAGAAACCTGCAACCCACACAGTGACACAAAGCAGAATGACAGAGGTGTTGTGAGAAAACTGAAAAAGGAGGAGCAAGGGGTTTGGGGAAGGCTTCCCACTGGGGCAGGCACCTGAGCTTAACCTTGAAAGATAAGCAGAAAGTTGACAGGCAAAAACAGACAAATACAAAACAAGCAAGTACAGGCAACTCTCCCCCATCCTATATAATTCCAAGGCTAAAATAAGAGGAACACCACTCACTATTATAACTATTTCCACAAATGCATTCAGAAGAGAAGCAGGTCACTTGGTTGGAAAGGAAGTAGAGGGAACTTCCCAGACAGTGATGCCAAAGCTGAGTCTTGAAGGGTGAGCAGGAATAAGCAAAAGAGAAGGACAAGCCTGAGCAAAGGCCTGGAATGTGGAAGCCCATGCTGGATTGACAAGAGAGTGACTATCCAGGATGTCCTGAGTGTTTGACACCTGGAGGGCCTGGGAAGAGGATTTGTCTATCACAGGAAAGTGAGGCCCTGTCATAGAGAACTTTGATGGGCACACCATAGAGTGGAGAACTGATTCTGAATACCCTGGGAATCCAGGGAAGATTCCCAAGGAGAATGGTGACATATTTTTTTCATCTGTGGCCCATTGGGAAGACAACCCTGGAGGCAAAATGGATTAGCCAGCCACATCTCAGAGGTGGGAGTTCATTATAATGTAAAATACAGGAAACCTGAACTAGGGCTGTGGAACTGGGAATGAAAGAAATCAGCAGTAAAGAGACAGGAGATATTGGAGAAGTAGGTCTGAAGTCAGAGGTGAAGAGCAAGACGCTGACCAAGATTCTTTGAATGAGCCACAGTGAAAAATAACTCAAAGGGAAGTTAAAACATTAGCTTGGACAAAACAAGTAGTGCTTATAAACATTCACAGCCATAGAGAGGTAGTAATGCTTTCTTTAGAGCTCACAGACTGCTTCTTAGTTCAGCTTGAATTTCTCACCTCTTGCCCCAATCCCTAAACTGGATTTGATATAAACTGTAAAGATTTAGCAGGGGATACTGTCTTTAGAGGCAAGGCTCGAACCAGGAAAATAGCTTCTTAACAGCAAAATCTTAACATTTTTGAACTTTCCTTTTCTACATGATGATTAGTTAAATGCAACTCTAGTGTAAATTACAGCATTTATTTGCTTTTATCTTCAAGGAATAATATGGAGCCAGATAAATTGCAGTAATTTGCCACTTTGCAACAACACCAGGCAAGGCACCTGATCATCACTGGCTACTGGACACTCTTGTGTCCAGCCAGTCCCAGCCAGTGTAAGCTGGTCACTGGGCAACCAGTAGTGACCAAGACCAACATTGTCCCTGCCTTCATTTCTAGTTGAGGAAGATGGGTGTGACAAAACAGGTGTGAGGGGTTCAGACAATGCCTCCATTTACTTCTTAATTTCAAGATTAAAATAAAAGAAACATTCTTGCTATATAATTATGTCCATAAATTCATTCAGAAGAGAGGCTGGTCATCCAGATGGAAAGGAAGCAGAGAGAGCTTCCCAGACGGTGTTGCCAAAGCTGAGTCCTGAAAGGTGAGCAGTGTGATTGTAATCTTTCACAATGATAACATTTTTTTCTATTTTACTTTTGTTTTACTTTTACTAATATATTTTTCTTTATTTTCATTTTACATCATTTTAATCATGTATTATATAAGACTGGAATTTTTACATGTTCATGGTGAATCAAATCATTATGGAATGACCCTTTCAACCCCGATTAATACTTTTTGTCTTAGTATTTTTAGTCTGATATTAATATAATTGACCTTGCTTTATTTTGATTAGCATGTACCTGGCAAATTTTCTTCCATCCTTTTATTTCAAACGTTTCTGTATCCTTATGATTTGCCAGGTTTGGCATAAACAGCATATGGCTAGACTTGTTAATTTTCATCCAAAATGACAATCTCTGACTTTAACTGGAGAGTTTACCCCATTAACAATTTTTTATTACTGATTATGTAATAAAATATAAACTTCAAATATGAACTTATTACTACCTTCTTACATTTTGCTATTTTTCCTGCCTTTCTATAAATCTTTTTCTACTTTCTCGACTTCTAAAAGCTGATTTACTTGTTTTTGTTTGTTTTTCTCATTGCCTACCTCATGATTTAAATAGCAGATAGTAAAATGGTACTAATATGAAATTATTCCAAATAATTGGAGATGATAAGGGGATCAATTTTCCTGCCACATACAATAATGCAATGAAGATCACTCTGATGTGTGAAACTGAGGCGCTGGTGTCAGAAGAGACGAGTGTATCCTTTATGGTGCACAGAACAGCATGCACATAGCTGTATGGTTTCTCCGTAACCATTTGCTTCAAACCTTGGGCTGTACAGCAGCTCCGTTATTAAGGGTCCGGAGCAAGTGCAAACACAATACTTTCGGGAAGGGGTGGCGCTACGGTCGATAATGGACCGGAAGTCGCTTTGCGAGCTTTTTTACCTCATCTGCCCTGAAGCGTTCCACCGTGTAGCGCCTTCCGGGCGCTGAGGTATTCTTGTGAGGGCTTTGAAGAGAGACTTGGAGGGGTCGGTGTGGGGGTTATTGAAGGGGATTTGGGGGTTGATAACGGGTGTCTTTGGAGTCAGTATGGGGACTTGTTCGAACTTGAGTTGAGCAGTCAGATCGTTATTTTCCATCTTCTTATATTGTCAACGGAGGCCACAGTTGGGTATGTACTGTTTTCGTTTTTGTTAAGTTCTAAGTATTTTCTAATTTCAGTTATTTTTTTTTTACCAAGAGTTTAGAAATGCCTTTTCAATTTTCAAAAGTTAAGGCTTTTGTTTCTAACGCAACTTATCTGTGCCCTGTGTGATGCTTATTCATTGGAAAGTGTTTAGACTTCCTTTAAGACTAAGGCCAGGGTCAGTTTTTATTAATATTGCATCTGTAGCTAGAAACTAGTATGTGTTCTCTGGTTGATAATTGTCTTAACCAAAACGTGTGTATTCTTTGTGTGTGCGCTTGCTCTTTTAATCTTTGAGAGTAATGATTTGCGTGTGTGTGCATATGCACGCAAACATTTAAAAACATTTGTATATTTATATATTTTAGTAGGTGTTACTGGGTTCAGGTAGGAGTAGTTTTCAGAATAAAGACTGTCAAATTATTCTAGGTGAGTGAGTCAGGGCAGACAGCGCACAGCGTGGCATGTGCAAGCGGGGGAGGGGGCAGGGCTTGGCATGGCTCAGCATGTGAGAGGTAAGGCAGAACAGAGTATGTGCAGGAAGTGGGGAGGGGTATATGAGGCTGAGAGTCTGGGATGGGGGCAGGGCCTGGCAGTGCATGGGACCCACAGGGTTGGGAGCCTTAAGGCAAGACAGAGTGTGTCCAAGAAGGCAGAGTCATGCATGTGGAGCCTGAAGAGACTAGGGAGACTGGGCAGGACAGACAGGTGGGCGGAGCATGTCTGAGGGGCTGGGCCGGCTGGGCAGAGGAGGCTTGTCTGGGTCCATGGTGTAGGGCAAGCAGGGTAGCAGGTGTGTCCTGGAGGGTGGACAAGGCAGG
Organism: Eschrichtius robustus; assembly: GCF_028021215.1. NCBI lineage: Eukaryota > Metazoa > Chordata > Mammalia > Artiodactyla > Eschrichtiidae > Eschrichtius > Eschrichtius robustus. The sequence continues at coordinate 44,610,911 of NC_090845.1, forward strand.
CTGAGCCCTGCAAGTGTAAGGAGGTGGAGTCTAGCTTTTCTGGGTGGATATGCAGGGCCTTATGCATTAGACTGGGCAAGATGCAGCCAGGTGGACTAGCCAAGTGTGTCTGGATAAGGTGGGCAAGCAGGGCCAGGTGGTGCCAGTCATTCCCAAGCAGGCAAGACCTAGTGTATCCAGGCAGGTGCTGTGGGCCCCAGCCACAGTGGCCAGAGGGTGAGGCCAGGAGTGTTGGGGCAGGGTGAGCCCATCCCCACCCACTTAGTGCTGACCCAGAGCCCTCCTCCCATCAGCACAGGAACACTACTTATAATCCCTGGTCTCCGGTGAATCCAGGACACAGGATGGATGGGGGAATGGAGCTGGTGCGAGGGTCTGCCCCTCAGTTCTTTTTTTTTTTTCTTCTTTTTAATTATTAGCACCTTTAATTATTATTTATTTCTTTCTTTATTTTTTTGGCTGTGTTGGGTCTTCGTTTCTGTGCGAGGGCTTCCTCTAGTTGTGGCAAGCAGGGGCCACTCTTCATTGTGGTGCGCAGGCCTCTCACTATCGTGGCCTCTCTTGTTGCGGAGCACAGGCTCCAGACACGCAGGCTCAGTAGTTGTGGCTCATGGGCCTAGTTGGTCCGCGGCATGTGGGATCTTCCCAGACCAGGGCTCGAACCCGTGTCCCCTGCATCAGCAGGCAGATTCTCAACCACTGCGCCACCAGGGAAGCCCCTGCGCCTCAGTTCTTAACTGTGATACTCTCAGAGACTTTGCCATGGTCCCCCTGACAACTGCTCAGTCGATCACAGCTGCCTCAACTGCAGAAGTCTGAGCTGTCCCAGAAGTACCAGGTGGTGGCAATGCCATCGGCAGTAAAGGCGGCCATACACTAGCTGTTGTCTAAAAAAGACCTGCCTCAGTACTGAAACTTATACCAGGACTTTTATATACGAGACTCTTGACAATCAAAGCCTGATAAGTGTATGGCAGGGCCCCTGCGTGGAAGGATGAGGACATTGAAGGCAGGGAGGCTCAGCAATGAAGAGAGAGGAGGCACGGAGTGTCCAGAGATCATTTAAGAAACAAATTGGGGAGACCTGTCAGCATTTTCCTAGCCTACAGCCCTGGATGAATGACACTGAGGACTTTCCATTCCTAGATTCTGCACTGAAGAAGCAGGCAATGGATACGAAGAAAAAGAAGAATTTGAAGAAAAAAGTGGAGAGGAAGGTGACAGAAATGGTGGAATGAGGGGCATGGGGGCAGAGGTTGGGGGCAGAGTGCAGGGTAGTAGCACAGGGTTAGGGGGCTGACACTGATTCCCCTTCCCCTGCCTTGACCACTCTTGTCCCACAGAAGGAGAAGCAGCAGGAGCTCATGGAAAAGTCAGAAGACCCAGAGCAGTCAGATGCCAAGCACCCAGCCTCACTGCGGCAGTGCCTGGGACCTGGCTGCGTGCACCCCTCCCGGCCAGGCTCCAAGTACTGCTCGGACGACTGTGGCATGAAGCTGGCAGCTGAGTGAGTGCACCTGGAGGTTAAGCAACAGGGCATAGAGTAGGGCATGGAGTAGGGCATGATCTATGCCATCTGTAAGTCCATCTACCCCGCTACCTATGTATCCCTCCACCATTCGTCCACTCACCCACCTATCCATCCACCCTTACATCCACCGACCCGCTGAACCAGCCATCCACATTCCATCCACCAACCCACTCATTCACCCTCAACAGTCACTTACCCACCCAGCTGTCTAGCCATCCACCCAACCACCCACCATCCAATCACCCATTCACCAACATTCACTCATCTACCATTCATTATCCTAAACATCCACCATTCATCCATTGGTCACTCATCCAATGGTCACTCATCCATTTCTTCTTATTTTGATGCCCCCATTCATTATCCTAAACATCCACCATTCATCCAATGGTCACTCATCCATTTCTTCTTATTTTGATGCCCCCACATACGCATTCCATTTCTTGCTGTCTCCCCTTCCAGCCGCATCCATGTGATCCTGCCCCAGCGCATCCAGGAGTGGCAGCAGAGCCCTTGCATTGCCGAGGAGCATGACAAGAAAACGCTCGAGTGCATCCACCGTGAACAGCAGGACACCCTCACCCGCCTGAAGGAGTTGGAGTGCCATTTCCATGAACTTGAGGCCATCATTCAGCGTGGCAAGCAGCAGGCTGTGTGCGAAGATGAAGAGGTGAGTGGGAATGGGTGGGGTGGAGCAGAAAGGTGCCTGATAGCTTGCCCTGCCGTCCCCACTCTGCACTGCTTTACTGGCCCTACTGTCCTATGCAGAGCAACAAACATGAAAGGAACAGCGTCAACCTGCAGATCTTCTGTGTCTCCTGCGGGAAATCCATCAATATGCAGGTTGCCCTGCGCCACATGGAGCACTGCTTCTCCAAGGTTGGAGCATTGGCTGGGGGCAGACGGGGCAGATGGGGCAAGGGTGTTTTTGGCTGGGTGGGGTCCATGAGGAGGGGGGCAGGTTTTGTGCCCGGGTATTTGTTGTAGAAGAGAATACAACACACATCCATGGCTCTACCCATTTGTGCTTTTCTTCCATCCCCAGTAAAAGGGCCAAGATTTGGGCATCAGCCACTGGTGAGGGGGGGGGGGGACATTGGCTGAGCAGACAGGAGCGTAGGGTCCACAGGGAACAAGTGTGTTGTTTGGGGCTTTGTCATGGGAGGGTATGCAGTGTGTGTCTATAGTTCCTCACATTTGTACTCTTTTTTCCCCAGTATGAGCGCAAATCGTCCTTCAGGGCCCTGTACCCCACTTGCGTCGAGGGGTGAGTGTGAGTGCTACTCAGGGTCAAAGGCATGATGTGGACAGGGTCAGGAGCAGGGTGGGCAAGATCAAGGGCAGGATGTGGGTAGGCTCAGAGACAGAGGTGGGCGGATTAGCGGCAGGGTATAGGTGGGGTTGGGGACAAAGGGTGGGCAGGGTTCAGGGTGGGACCACCCTCCTCCTGACCCTTAGTACCTCACTTTCACCTCTCCCCAGAGCCACAAGACTCTTCTGTGATGTTTACGACCCACAGAGTAAGAGCTACTGTAAGCGACTCCAGGTGTTATGCCCTGAGCACTCGAAGGACCCCAAGGTGAGACTTTTCTTTCTCTACCTCATCGCCCTCCATTCCTCCCCTTCTCCCTACCTGACCACCTTCTTCCTCTCGTCCTCCAGTGCTTGATTGCCTCCTATTCCTTCTTCCTTCTGCCTGACTGCCTTCATACCTCCTGACCAATCCCTATGTATCCCCTCCTCCTTTCCTGACCTCCTGTACACCCCCCTCCTCACTGCCCAATCACTTTCTAGTTTTACTTTTCTCTCTGCCTGTTTATTTATTCATAATCTCCTTGCCTGACCCCGCCCCCCAACATTTCTCTCTCCCTCTGCCTGACCAGCCTCCGTTCCTCTGCTCCTCACTGCATAACCATTCCCCATTCTTCCCTTCTCCTTGCTTGCTCATCTCCCTTCTTTTCCCAGCCCCTGCCTGACCACCCCACAATCCCCCCTCCCTCCCTGCATGGTTACCCTCAATTCCACTCTTCTTACTTTCTGACTTCCTTCCATTCTTATTCTCCCTGCCTCACTTCCCCAATCTCCTTCTCACCACTTGTCATCTCCTAAATCCCTTCTTCTTCCCTGTTTGATCAGCCCCCATCCCTTTCACCCTCCCAGCCTCATTCCTCACCTCCCCCATGCTTTACCAACCCTCATTCATCTACTTCTCCCTGTCAGACCTCCCCTCCATCCTTCCTCTCCTTCCTGTTTGATCTCTTTCTGTTCTTCTGTCCTTCCTGCCTGATCACCTCCATTCCTACATCCCTGCTTAACTTCTTCCTCCATTCTCCATGATTGATCATCCCCCTTTGGCCCCCTCTTCTTTACCTAATCACTGAATTCCTCTCTTCCCCCCTGCTAAGTCACTCCCCATTCCTCTCCTTCCTGCCTGCCTGCCGTCCATTCCCCTCTTCCTTTCATCCTGCCTGCCTGATCACCCTCCATTTGCCACCCTTCACGTACCTCATCATCTTTCATTCTTCCCCACAGGTACCGGATGGTGAAGTGTGCGGTTGCCCACTAGTGAAAAACGTCTTTGAGCCCACTGGTAATTTCTGTTGCCTCCCCAAACGCCTGTGCAATAGCCACTGCTGCTGGGAGAAGCTGAGACGTGCCGAGGTGGACCTAGAGCGCATGCGCATAGTAGGTTACAAGGCTGAGTGGGGCTGAGGGGCGGGATGGAATCCTAGAAGCCCCTTCTCATGCTTGCCCCCCCACAGTTGTTCAAGCTGGAAGACCTGGTTGAGCAGGAGCACAAGGTGCGCACAGCCATGAAGAATCGGGCAGGGCTGCTGGCCCTGATGCTTCATCAGACAATCCAGCATGACCCGCTCACCACGGACCTACGCTCCAGAGCAGACAGCTGAGCTCTGCTCAGCTGAGGTCCTGTATTCAACGCCCTGTGCAAGGGAGACACTCTACGAATTCCTCACACACCTGTTCCTCTAACCACATCTTTCTCAGGGCATCTCAGAGTTTCTCTGTGCTTCTCTGTTCCCCCATTTAGTCTCCTGTCTCGGTCTACGCCTCCTTGAGGTGGGGTGGTCCTCAAAATCCCCCTGTTTCTGTCCGTTCCTGTATCCCCCATCTCTTTCTTTCCTGAATCTGGGCGGGGCCAGGAGATCTGCCCTGCCCTCATCTCCCATCATCCAGAGTTTTGTTTAAAAACTTTAGAACAAGAGATTTTAGTATTCTCTGATGGCCCCTAAGCGGTTCTCTCTGGCCACAAACCCAATTCCGAACCTCCAGTGGTGGTGGGTGACAGTGCAGCTTTACTTGGGGGGTGGGCTACAGTGCACGTTTGGGGGTGCTTGTGATGCCCACTGTGCTCGGTGCATCCTCTTCTGTCAACGGAGATGTGATCTTACGAAGGGAATGCCAGTGACCCTTGTTCTCCTAAGTCCCCCATCCCAGGCCATCAAATATGCAGCTGGCACCTGATTAGTGTACTTTGATCAACTTCTGTATAATTGTTAATGTTCCCCAGGCCAGAAGTGCTGGGGAAATGTTGCAATGGAAGGAATAGGTGAGTGTGGGATAGTCCTCCTTGGTGATTCCACTTTGGGACACTGAGGAGAGTTCAGGGTGTCATGGCAATTGTGTCCCTGCCCCCACCCACCTTGTTCCACCCTTTACCATACCACGAGGTCCCAGCCTTTTCTGTCAGCCTTGGCCCCTGCCAGTCCAGTCCTGGTCTATCTGTCTCCCCCCCATACCTGCCCATCCTGTCCTGTCCTCCTCCTCCCACTACCCTGCTCTGGGTCTGCCCTTTCCAGCTGGCTCTGCCCATTTCAAGCCTACAGAGTTGCCAGGACTGGGACCTCTGCCACATCTGCCTTTGCCAGCCCCAGCCAGGCCCCCTGTGCCAGTGGAGGTGTGTCAAGCAGTGCTGCCTGTGGGTACTGGTATGTCTCAAATGATGAACTTGAACTACTCTTCCTATTCTTTTTATATTCACTGGCCCCTTAGGGATTTTTTCATTAATTTTCACTATTACATTTTTCCCTGGGGACTCACATATTTCACCTAAATGTTTAAGTATGTTGCTCTAGACTTATACCTCATATTCCACGATAACTAGTAGAGTAGTTCTCTAATGCACTACGTATCTGGTGCAATATCTCCTTTTTTATTACTAGTATTGTATTTTTGTTTCCTTTTCACTTCGTCAGATTTTCCAGGAGCTAATCCATATAATTAATTATTAGAAAGGCTTACCTTTCTGTTTTATTTATGCTCCCTAAATCTATATTTATTTATTTAAGCTTTTATTAATTGCCACCTTGATTTTTTTGTTTTGTGTTTCATTTTTCTATGTGTTTGCTTCATTTTGTTCTTTTTCTACCTTCTTGAATCAAATTCCTAACTTGATTATTTTTTGGTTTCCCAGTCTCTTTTTAATAGTAAAGGATTTGAGACTATACACTTTTTTCTAAGGGTAGCTGTGTCTCATAAACTCTGGTATGAAAGGTGCAACTTCAGAATTGATTTCTCACTTTGATCCTAGCTATTGAGGAACGTTTCTTAGTTTCTAACTGGTTAAAGTAGTTTGGTTATCTTCTCTTTCTTTTTTTGTAATTATGGTTTTACTGTGATAAGAGAATGTAGCCTGCTGAATCTGAACTTGTAAACATTACTCAAGATTTTCTTTGTGGGCCAGATTACTCAATTGAATTTTGTAAAACTTTCATGGATATAAGAGAAGAAACTACATTCTCAGTTAGGTACAGATTACTCATTACGACTTTTCAATCTAGTTTGAGGATTAACATTTCTTTACTCTGATTTTTTGTCTTTTTGTCTACTCCATCTGTTATATTATCAAAAGATAGAATAAATGGTATAATATTTTAAAACAAATTTCTCCTTATAGTTCTGTTTTTGGCAGGTGGGTGGGGAGATCCTAAAGTATATATCTTTGGCCATTTTTCACAGTGCCACTATGTGTTTTCTTTGTTTTGCTTGTTGAGTCCTTTTGACCTTGAATTTACTTTGGTAAGTACATCATCACTGCTGCTTTTATTTTGCTGCCACTAATCTGGTGTATCTTTGCCTAAACCTTTATTTTGCATTTTTCTCTTTGTTTAAGATATACTTCTTTTAACTGCATATAAGTGTATTTTTTGCTCTAATCCCACATTTGTGTCTTGAGATTCAGTCCATTTAAATTTGTATAATGATGATAATCTTATTTTTTTGTATTATATTATCCTTATTATCAATTTTACTATTTCCTAAATATAGCTTTCATTCTTTTCTTCTTCCTAACACCTTTATGACATTTGTGTTCATTTTTGTTCCTCCCCCCTCATACCTCATTAGTTTGGTAATTTTTATGTTTACTAATTGTCCAATTATGTATTTGGTCCTTTCTAACAGGCATGATTTATGTTTTTTCTATTATTTGATCAGAATATAATTAACCTTTCTTGGTAGAGAAAGATACTCTATCCTCCATATTTGCCTCAGCAAGGTGAACAGTATTATTTCCGGATTTTTCTAGAAACATTTAAACTGCTTTTTTGAAGACTGTATTTTTCTTAGGTTAAGTCAATTCTGCTTCAAGAAAACTTACTTAACATTTTTATTCAAAGTCCCCAGTCACTTTATTTATCATAATTTAACTATAGCTATATGAATGTGTACTTGAGGGTGTGTATTTTACCGCAACAGTCATAGCTAACCATTGTCTTGCTCTGTTATTTTGAGATCTATCTTCTGATTTAGTATTCACTTATTTAGAATACTTCCTTTAGTGTTTTCCTCAAATAGAGTAAATTGGTGGAATAGTCTTCATATTATTTAATGTCTGAAGCTGTTTATTTCTCCATGGTCTATGGGAAGTAGCTTCTAAGATGGCTCCCAATGATCCTTGCCTCCTGGTATTCACGGCCTTGTGTAATTCCCTCCATTTGAGTAACTTGCTTCTAGTCAATAGCATACCTTTAACACTGAGGAGATGCCACCTTCATGATTCGATTACAAGAGATTGTAGCTTCTGTCTTGCTAACAGGCTGTCTCCCTTGTTGGATTTAGTGAACCAACTTGCCATGTTGGGGAGGCCCGTATAGCAGGGAACTGAGGGTGGCCTTTCACCAACAGTCAGTAAGAAACTGAGGCTCTCAGTCCAACAGCCCAAATGAACTGAATCCTGTAAACAACCATATAAGTGAACTTGGAAGCAGATCCTTCCCCAGTTGAGCCTTCAGATGAGGCCCCAAGCCTAGCTGAAACCTTGAATGCAGCCTCAGGAGAGACCCTAAAACAGAGGACCAAGCTAAGCTGTGCCCAGATTCCAGACTCATATAAACTATGAGATAATAAATGTGTGTTTTTTTAGGCCACTAAGTTTATGGGGATGTAGAGCCAGGCAATTAGGGACTGGAGGGTCAGTGGCTTTGTGAGGGACTTCTAGAATGAAAGCCGTAACATCCTTCAGGAATGCTCAGTGTTTGGCTGCTCCATAAGTCAGTTTTGGAAACTATGTGGGTCAGTAACTGGCAATCTGGGAAGACGGATGATTGGAAACCTGCTGGGGGTGTGGCACTGGTGTGCCCGTGTTGGGCATTATTCAAGGTTCCTGTGGTCATCATGGATTAATGATATGAGGACCCTGGGCCATGCCACTGACTGGGGGACTTTGAAGTGTCCTCTGGCAGTCCCTGTAGTCCAACCATGGGTGGCTTCTGCTGGTCAGTGAATGACTGGCAGCCAGAGGAATCAGGGGCATGGTCCCAGGGATTTGGGACCTCACGTGACCAGAGATCAACTTTCCTGAGTTCGTCAATCACTGGAGGACCTGGTGCACACCTGGTTTTCAGTGTCTAAGAAGGGGGTGGGGAGGGTGAGTTTGAGTTTTCATCTCTGTCAGAAGAGGGAGGGCCAGGTAGGTTGCCCTGGATGTGCACTGGAATATGCAATCAGTTTATGCACACAAGATGTTGTCTCCCCTCAGCCTGAGCACTTTGAAGACAATGGAAAATAGGAATATTGTTCATTGGGAGTCAACCCCGTATGGGGCTTAGAATCACAGAGTGGCTAAGTGTGGGCACTTTGGAGTCAGCTGACCTTGGCTTAAGTATTTCCTGGTCCTTCTACTTGCTAGTAGTGTGACCTTGGGACAACCAACTTAGCCTCACTGTGCTTCAGCTGCTTCTATTGTCAAATGGTCCTAAGGATAATCATTGTCAGGTAGCTGGCAAGGTTGCAGTGAAAATTAAATTAGGTACCTGATATTGATCACCAGGGCCTCAGGACAGGGGCAGGTGTGTCACAGGAGGAGCAAATTCCAGACTTGGTGTCCCTGAGACAGGTCACCGTCCTCCTGCTGTGTGAGCACCATGGGGCTGCTGTCCCACATCCAGAGCCCTTCCTGTTTCAGTGGAAAATGTGATGCAGTCGATGGAGGAAAGGTGGGATGGGAGGGTCAGCCCCACAGCCTAGAGGAGGGGGAGGCAGCTCCCTGCAGGGTGTCTGCAAGCGAGGTCTGGGTGGGGGTGACCACCAGCCCCAGCCAGGGAGACGCTACCCCTGACGCCCAGCACAGGCCCTTCAGTCCTCACTGGCTCTGTGCACACACTCAGCTGATCCCTACCAGAGCCTGCTTTCCCCTGATCCTTGGGGATTTGCTGATTTCTCCTCTATCCTGATCTAGGGCAGAAAAATCCCTTTTCTTTGGAACTTAGAGAATGGCAGGGTAGTAGGGTGACCACAGTCTCTAGGGCCCTTCTGCTTCTTCCTCCTCCTCTCAAAGATGAGTAAAGTGGCCTGAGAAGGTACATGACTTGTCCAGGCCTCTGGGATTGTGAGTGACATCAGTGGACTGGAAGCTTGTCTCCTGACCGTGTCTTCCACCCTCACCACACAATAGCCAAGACCAAGTTTCCCACTAAAAGTTCCCCTCAAGGGATTTCCCTGGCGGTCCAGTGGTTAACACTCTGAGCTTCCATTGCAGGGGCACAGGTCCAATCCCTTGTCGGGAAACTAAGATCCTGCATGCCGAGCGGTAAGGCTAAAAAAAAAAAAAGTTCCCCTTGAGAGTCTGTAAACAGAGGCAGACGATGAGGGAGCCAGACCTTGCCCCACAGTTCCCTCTTTCCTGTGGATGCTGTGACCTCTGGGGACAGGCTCATTTTCACAGCGGCTCAGGGTCATGTGGTCAGTAAGACAGTATATATGACAAAACTCTATTATTTTAGTTTTGTTTATTATACAAATAGTTATATTTGTAACTATTACAAATATAACTATTTGTATAATAAACAAAACTAAATATAAAGGAAGTTATACACTACGAATAAGTAGAAAGAATAAAATTTAAATGACCTCTGTTATCTCCTAACTAAATTCTATTAACATTTTGATTTTTTTCCTTTCAGATATTTTTTCTGGCTATGAGCTTTGGTGTTTATGTTCATGAGTGTTTAGTATATTCATACATGCACATTTAGTTTAAATGAAAACTAGAATTGTTTGGTTACCTTCTCTCTTTGCTCTGTATTCTAACTTAAGTATTTTTCCACGTCAGCAAATATTTTTGTATACAATTTTAACAGCTGCATAATACTGAGTCTTTGAATATATCATAATTTTTATAACCAATATACTGTTAGTTAACATTTATGAAGGATAGTTTTGGTTTTGACTATTAACATCACCGCAGTGGAATTCCTGCATTTAAATCTTCATGCACATGCATGATTGATTGTTTTCTAGAAATTGAAATCTTGGGTCAGGGTGCAAGGACACATATTAAACGACTTAGGAGGGGATAGTTGTACACTTGGTCCCAATGAGAAACCTGCCTTTTCCAAGTGTCACACAATCATATCAGTCACAGATACACAGCTTGTGGCCACAGAAATGTGGTGCCCCCTGGGTCTCCCACAGGTTGCGGCCCCCAGCTGAAGTGTGGGTGTTTCCAGGCTGGTGAATCTGATCTCTGCAACGTACCTGCACATCATCCCCTCTGCAACTTTGACTTCACAGACCCAAGCCCCTTCCCAAGAAAAGCAGGAAATAACCAAGTTTTTAATTTAATAGATTAATTCATGTATTTGTTTGTTGCACCCATTGCTTTTCCAGTGTTTTTAGGGGGCATTAAAGAATCCCTGTAGTAAAATGTCCAGGTATGACTCTATAAATTTAGGTCAGAGAAGATATAGACAGAACGAACAAAGTCAGCACCAGAATCTATTTGGACTATAGGCATTTGGGCCTGATGGTCCTGCAGAGTAATTAAATTTGAGCTAGAAGTTTGTTTCTTATCTTCCTATCAGATATAGCTGGAAAGGAAATGCAGTCGTTTGTAAGATTTACATTGGCCACAGGGAGAAAATATGACAATTCTTCCAGGGTAAAGGTTTCCTGATAATTGAATTTCAAAAACAAATTTGATCTCATTATGGAGTATGGGTGAGGTAACCTTATACTTTATCATCCAAATCAGGACACTTTAAAATGGGAAGGGGCATCATTAATAATTATGCCGGAACAACAGGTGTAAACTGGACAGAGGGTCAGCCTAATGAAAAAGACGAGTGTCGTCAATAGTAATCTTGTCATAAGTGTAGGATGATAGGGTTTGCCACAGCCATCTTCTAGAACAATGGTTCTCACAGTGTGTTCCTTGGACCACCACCAGCAGTATCATTTGAGAGATTGGTAGAAATGCAAATTCTCGGGTCCTACACCAGACTTTTGGTTATGAGGTTTAGCAGTCTGTGTGTTGACAAGCCCTCTAGGTGATTCTGATGCATGCTCAAGTTTGAGAACCGCTGGTTTAGAACCATCTAAAAGAAGCCGAGGGCGTAGGGCCAAAGCAGAACACAGTGGATAGGGTTCTTCATGTGCACACCTCACTGATGATTTCATTTCATACGGGTGCAAACCATCCTACATTTTAACTTTCCTCTGGGGCTTTTGACGCTACTTGGGCCTTAGGTAGGTCAAAGTTAAAAGAATATATTTATATCAAAGCACCATATTGTACACCTCAAGTATATATAATTTTTAATTTGTCAACCATTCCTCAATGAAGCTGCAAAATTTTTTAAATATTTTAAAAAATTGGTAATAGAATATGCCATTTTCAGTCTGGGCTTAAAATTCTGTGCAAAGACTCTGTGGTCAGTTCCTCTTTTAATGTTGTTTTAAAAAATCTCTACTTAAAATATGTTATCCTGAAATATAAAATACAATTGCAATAGGGACTATAATTCTTTCAAGATACAAAAGTTAGTTAATATATCTTCCCTGCATATATAATCCCTCCATGGTGATCCATTAGATCAAGGAAAAAATTCTTACTTTTTCTATGATGGAGTCCAGCATTTGTCCTCAGATTTTAAATTCATTTTGCTTCCCTGAATGTCACATAGACCCTTCTTCTTCTACATAGAGCTATTTGACATCAAATAGTTTTTCTTTTTCACTTCCATACCTTTGCACTTTGTATCACATGCCTTATCATCCAATTTAAGCTTCTCCAACACTGGCGGGTAAACTTACTCCCTCATGGAGAACTTACCTTTCCTACCTACCTGTATTTGTTTTTCACATTTCGGGGTTGCTACAGGACAAGGGGTGTGTATAATATATTTCTCCCTTCCCAGTTCCCAGCATAACATCTGCTACTCGGTACTCAACTGCCCAGGAAAGGTGTTTCTGGCAGTTCTCGAAATAGCTGGAGGACTTAAGAGGGTTGTTTAGTCCTCATTTTTATCAATATTTTTAAAATTGAAGTATAGTTGATTTACAATGTTGTGTTACTTTCTGCTGTACAGCAAAGTGATTCAGTTATACATATATATACATTCTTTTTAAAAAAAATATTCTTTTCCATTATGGTTTATCATAGGATATTGAATATAGGTCTCTGTGCTATACAGTAGGACCTTGTTGTTTATCCATTCTATATATAAAAGTTTACATCTGCTAACCCCAACCTCCCGCTCCATCCCTCCCCAGCCCCCTCCCCCTTGGCAACTACCAGTCTGTTCTCTATGTCCATGATTCTGTTTCTGTTTCATAGATAGGTTCATTTGTGTCATATTTTAGATTCCACATATAAGTGACACCATATGGTATTTGTCTTTTTCTTTCAGACTTACTTCACTTAGTATGATAATCTCTAGTTGCATCCATGTTGCTGCAAATGACATTATTTCATTCTTTTTCATGGCTGAGTAGTGTTCCATTGTATATTTGTACCACATCTTCTTTATCCATTCATCTGTCAATGTAGTTCTCATTTTCAGTAAAGAATGACTTTTACTGCATGAACACAGTGAATTGCAGAAATTTCAACTATATTTCTTTCTCCTATAAAATATTATATAATATTAGGTATTTAGTAGTAGGCATACTATGTTATATACCAGGATTAAAACTCATTAAAAAATTATTAACTAGGAGATGTGGGTTATTCTGGGCTGGGGTGGGAAAAGTACAAGATGAACCTGAACATTTTGTTGTGCCAGAAGGTCAGGATGTGCTCAAGGCATCATGGGACATGTCAAAAGGACATAACATTCCAGCTGCAAGTGACTCCCACTGGCCAAATCTGAGAACATTTTAAAATTCAAAATAAATATAGTAATAAATTATTAGAGAAATGCAAATTAAAACTACAATGAGGGGCTTCCCTGGTGGCGCGGTGGTTGAGAATCTGCCTGCTAATGCAGGGGACGCGGGTTCGAGCCCTGGTCTGGGAGGATCCCACATGCCGTGGAGCAACTGGGCCCGTGAACCACAACTGCTGAGCCTGCGCGTCTGGAGCCTGTGCTCCACAACAAGAGAGGCCGCAATAGTGAGAGGCCCACGCACCGCGATGAAGAGTGGCCCCCACTTGCCGCAGCTAGAGAAAGCCCTCGCGCAGAAACGAAGACCCAACATAGCAATCAATCAATCAATCAGTAAATCTTTAAAAAAAAAATAAAAAAACTACAATGAGGTACCATCTCACACTGGTCAGAATGGCCATCATTAAAAAGTCTACAAATAACAAATGCTGAAGAGGGTGTGGAGAAAAGGGAACCCTCCTACCCTGTTGGTGGGAATGTAAATTGGTACAGCCAGTATGGAGAACAATATGGAGGTTGTTCAAAAAACTAAAAAGAGAGTTGCCATATGATCCAGCAATCCCACTCCTGGGCATATACCCAGACAAAACTATAATTCAAAAAGATACATGCACCCCTATGTTCATAGCAGCAGTATTCACAATAGCCAAGACATGGAAACAACCTAAATGTCCATTGACAGATGAATGGATAAAGAAGATGTGGTATGTATATATACAATGGAATACTACTCAGCCATAAAAAAGAATGAAATAATGCCATTTGCAGCAACATGGATGCAACTAGAGATTATCATACTAAGTGAAGTAAGTCAGAAAGAGAAAGACAAAAACCATATGATATCACTTATATCTGGAATCTAAAACATGACACAAATGAACTTACCTACAAAACAGAAACAGACTCATAGACATAGAGAACGGACTTCTTGCTGCCAAGGGAGAGGGTGGGTGGGGGAGGGATGGACTGGGAGTTTGGAATGAGCAGATGCAAACTATTATATATAGAATGGATAAACAACAAGGTCCTACTGTATAGCACAGGGAACTATATTCAGTATCCTGTGGTAAACCATAGTGGAAAAAACCAAAAATCCTACAGTTAACAAAAATTTAATGGGGAAATATTTAATAAATTACCTTTGGATTTCAGCACAGTAAATAAATAAATAGATTATAAACTGATTGAATGATATAAGAATCTATGTCTGTTCATATATAAATAAACAAATGAAAAATAAACTGGGGAGAAGGGAAACTTTTTTTTTAAACATCTTTATTGGAGTATAATTGCTTTACAATGGTGTGCTAGTTTCTGCTTTACAACAAAGTGAATCAGCTACACATATACATATATCCCCATATCTCTTCCCTCTTGCGCCTCCCTCCCTCCAACCCTCCCTATCCCACCCCTCTAGGTGGTCACAAAGCACAGAGCTGATCTCCCTGCATACAGGTCTTTTGTCTCCTTAGGTAGGTTTATTCCTAGATATTTTATTCTTTTGGTTGCAATGGTAAATGGGAGTGTTTTCTTAATTTCACTTTCAGATTTTTCATCATTAGTGTATAGGAATGCAAGAGATTTCTGTGCATTAATTTTGTATCCTGCTCCTTTACCAAATTCATTGATTAGCTCTAGTAGTTTTCTGGTAGCATCTTTAGGATTCTCTACGTATAGTATCATGTCATCTGCAAACAGTGACATCTTTACTTCTTCTTTTCCGATTTGGATTCCTTTTATTTCTTTTTCTTCTCTGATTACTGTGGCTAAAACTTCCAAAACTATGTTGAATAATAGTGGTGAGAGCGGGCAACCTTGTCTCATTCCTGATCTTAGTGGAAATGGTTTCAGTTTTTCACCATTGAGAACGATGTTGGCTGTGGGTTTGGCATATATGGCCTTTATTATGTTGAGGTAAGTTCCCTCTATGCCTACTTTCTGGAGGGTTTTTATCATAAATGGGTGTTGAATTTTGTCTCACACCGGTCAGAATGGCCATCATCAAAAAATCTACAAACAATAAATGCTGGAGAGGGTGTGGAGAAAAGGGAACCCTCTTGCACTGTTGGTGGGAATGTAAATTGATACAGCCACTATGGAGAACAGTATGGAGGGTCCTTAAAAAACTAAAAATAGAACTACCATACGACCCAGCAATCCCACTACTGGGCATATACCCTGAGAAAGCCATAATTCAAAAAGAGTCATGTACCACGATGTTCATTGCAGCTCTATTTACAATAGCCAGGACATGGAAGCAACCTAAGTGTCCATCGACAGATGAATGGATAAAGAAGATGTGGCACATATATACAGTGGAATATTACTCAGCCATAAAAAGGAACGAAACTGAGTTATTTGTAGTGAGGTGGATGGACCTAGAGACTGTCATTCAGAGTGAAGTAAGTCAGAAAGAGAAAAACAAATACCGTATGCTCACACATATATATGGAATCTAAAAAAAATAAATAAATGGTCATGAAGAACCTAGGGGCAAGATGGGAATAAAGATGCAGACCTACTAGAGAATGGACTTGAGGATACGGGGAGGGGGAAGGGTAAGCTGGGACAAAGTGAGAGAGTGGCATGGACATATATACACTACCAAACGTAAAACAGATAGCTAGTGGGAAGCAGCCGTATAGCAGAGGGAGATCAGCTCAGTGCTTTGTGACCACCTAGAGGGGTAGGATAGGGAGGATGGGAGGGAGGGAGACTCAAGAGGGAAGAGATATGGGGACATATGTATATGTATAACTGATTCATTTTGTTATAAAGCAACAACTAACACACCATTGTAAAGCAATTATACTCCAATAAAGATGTTAAAAAAATTTTTTTATTGGAGTATAGTTGATTTACAATGTTGTATTAGTTTCAGGTGTACAGCAAAGTGAATCAGTTATACATATATATATACCCACTCTTTTTTTAGATTCTTTTCCCATATAGGTCATTACAGAGTATTGAGTAGAGTTCCCTGTGCAGTAGGCTCTAATTAGTTATCTATTTTATATATAGTAGCATGTATATGTCAATCCCAATCTCCCAATTTATCCCTCTCCCCTTCCCCCCTGGTAACCATAAGTTTGTTTTCTACATCTATGACTCTATTTCTGTTTTGTAAATAAGTTCATTTGTACCATTTTTTTAGATTCCACATATAAGTGATATCATATGGTATTTGTCTTTCTCTGTCTGACTTACTTCACTCATTATGACAATCTCTAGGTTCATCCATGTTGCTGCAAATGGCATTATTTTGTTCTTTTTTATGGCTGAGTAATATTCCATTGTATATATGTACCACATCTTTATTCATTCCTCTGTCAATGGACATTAAGGTTGCTTCCATGTCCTGGCTATTGTAAATAGTGCTGCAATGAACATTGGGGTGCATGTATGAATTCCCTGGATTAGTGTTAGTATGGTACATGTTTTGCCATCCTTTTACTTTTAACCTATTTTTGTCTTTATATTTAAAGTGGATTTCTTGCACAGAACATATAGTTGTGTCTTGCTTTTTTATCCAATTGAAAAATCTCTATTTGCCATTTACATATAATATGATTATAGATGTGGTTGTGTTTAAATCTACCATATGGCTATTTGTTTTCTATTTGTTCTATCTGTTCTCTTTTCCCTTTTTCCTTTATTTCTGTCTTATTTTGAATTAAGTATTTTTTATGATTCCATTTTATATTCTTCATTGGGTTTAAGAGCTTTAATACTTTCTCATTTTATTTTAGTTGTTGCTTTAGAGTTTATAGTATTAATATCATTAACTTATTACAGTCTACCTTCACGTGATATTATAGCACTTTATGTATAATTCAAGAACCTTACAACATACTTCAATGTACCCTCCTAAGTTTTGTGCTATTGTTGTTATATATTTCAATTTGCATATATTATAAATGGCATGATTCATTGGTATTTTAATTTTAAACAGTTGATTATCTTTTAAAGAGATCCAAATAATAAGAAAAGTATTTATATTTACCCATGTAGTTACCATTTCTGGTGCTCTTCATTCCTTTGTGTAGATGTAGATTTCCATCTGGTATCATTTGCCTTCTGCTTGAAGGACCTCCTTTAACATTTTTTGTAGTGCAGGTAAGCTGATGATGAATTCTTTAAACTTTTGTATGTCTGAAAATGTCTTTATTTTGTCTTCATTAAAAAAATAATTTTGCAGGTAGAGAATTCTAGGTTGCTGGTTTGTTGTTGTTAATTTCAGTAAAGTTCTTGCTCCACTGTTTCCTGGCTTGTTACTGACAAGAAAACTGCTTTCGTCCTTATCTTTGTTCCTGTGCATTTTCTTTTTTTCTCTTGGATTTTCTCTTCACCAGTGGTTTTGAGCAACTTGATTATGATGTGCCTTAAGTAGTTTTCTCATGTTCTTGTGCTTAGGATTTGTTGATTGTTGTATCTTTGGGTATATATTTTTTTATCTTACGTGGAAACATTTCAGCCAATATTTTTTCCAGACACCCACCTCTCTCCTCTCTTCAGGAAGCCCCACCTCCTAATACATTTATGAAATGACAAAATTTTGGAAATGGAGACCAGGTTAGTAGTTGCCAGGGGTTAGGGAAAGGTATAGGAGGGGGAGGTAGGTGTGGTTGTAAACTGCAACACCAAGGATCCCTGTGATAGAAGTGTTCTCTATCTTCATTCAAACCTATAACTGTGATAAAATTGTATGAAACTAAACACACACACACAAATGAATACATGTAAAACTGGGAAAATCAGAATAAGATCAGTGTACTGTATCAATGTCAATATCCTGATTGTGATCATAGTTTTGCAAGATCTTACCACTGGGGGAAACTGGGTGCTATGAACTAAATGTCTGTGTCCCCCACAGATTTCATAGGTTGAAATCCTTACCCCCAAGGTGACAGTAGTAGGAGGTGGGGCCTTTGGGAGGTAATTAGGTCATGAGAGTGGAGCCCTCATGAATGGGTTTAGTGCCCTTATAAGAAAAGACATGAGAACTAGCTCTCACTCTCTGTTCTTCACCATGTGAGGATACAGTGAGAGGATGGCCACCTGCAAACCAAGAAGTGGGTTTTCACCAGACATCAGATCTGCTGGCACTTTGATCTTGGACTTTCCAGCCTCCAGAACTGTGAGAAGTAAATTTCTGTTGTTTAAGCCACCCAGTCTGTGGTATTCTATTATAGCAGCCTGAATGGACTAAGATACTTGGTAAAGGATACACAGGACCTCTCAGTATTACTTGTCATAATTGCATGTGAGTTCACAATTATTTTAATTAAAATTCCAATTTAAAAAGGCATGTAGGGCTTCCCTGGTGGCGCAGTGGTTGAGAATCTGCCTGCCAATGCGGGGGACACGGGTTCGAGCCCTGGTCTGGGAAGATCCCATATGCCACGGAGCAACTGGGCCCGTGAGCCACAACTACTGAGCCTGTGCGTCTGGAGCCTGTGCTCCGCAACAAGAGAGGCCGCGATAGTGAGAGGCCCGTGCACCGCGATGAAGAGTGGCCCCCACTTGCCGCAACTAGAGAAAGCCCTCGCACAGAAACGAAGACCCGACACAGTCAAAAATTAAATAAATAAATAAATAAATAAAAATTAAAAAAAAAAAAAAGGCATGTATGGGACAATTAGGGACATTTGTTTAATAAGTAGGTAACAAATGATATTAATAAAATATTGTTAATGTTTTAAGTGTGTTAATGGTATTGCAGTTAAACAGAGATACATACTAAAGGAAATAAGGACAAAATATATCATTTCAGTGATTTGCTTTAAAATAATCCAGCAGTAGTAGATAAAACAAGATTAGTCATATGTTCATAACTGTTGATAGTTGTTGTACATGGGCGATGGGTACAAGGGGTTTATTATACTATTTTTTGCATTTCTGAATAGCTTGAATATTATACAGTACACGTGGATAAGTTCTGTAATGCCAAAAATTAAAAGATAATTTTTAAGAAAAAGGGAGGAAATGACCACAGGAAAAAACTGGACTGAAAATGTTATATATGACTAATGCCACTTATAATTTTGACCTAGCTGTTGCTCAAGCAGTGTCAAAAGGCTGACCAAGAAAAATTATTACAGAGTATTACTGAAGTGCATTTAGCCCACGCATTGATACATATAATTTAGTCTTTTCTGTTTGTATGACGTCAGACCATCAGAAAGGTGTGCCCTCAGACAGTTTTGGTTTCTTGTTATAATACATTTGCTGAGATCTGCTTTGACTGTAGGGCTTTGGCTTCCTCTGGAAAAAATGCTCTAGAATAGGGGTAGGCAGCTACACTCATTTGTTTACATATGGACTATGGCTGTTTTCATGCTACAAAAGCCAAGTTGAGTAGTTGTAACAGAGACTATGAGCCACAAAGCCTAAAATATTTACTATTGGGCCCTACAGAAAATATTTGCCAAGGGCTGCTTTAGAAGACAGCCAAAGAAAACACACAGTACTACATGCAAGATGGGGTTGCTATAACAGGGAACTATATTCAATATCCTGTGATAAACCATAATGGAAAAGAATATTAAAAAAAGAATATATATATATAACTGAATCACTTTTCTGTACAGCAGAAATTAACACAACATTGTAAATCAACTATACTTCAATACAAAAAAGTAAAGGATTTCCCTGGTGGCACAGTGGTTAAGAATGCACCTGCCAATGCAGGGGACATGGGTTTGAGCCCTGGTCCAGGAAGATCCCACATGCCGCGGAGCAACTAAGCCCGTGCGCCACAACTACTGAGCCTGTGCGCTAGAGCCCACGAGCCACAGCTACTGAGCCCGTGCACTGCAACTACTGAGCCCACGTGCTGCAACTACTGAAGCCCGCGTGCCTAGAGCCCATGCTCCGCAGCAAAAGAAGCCACCACAATGAGAAGACAGTGCACTGCAACAAAGAGTAGCCCCTGCTCGCCACAACTAGAGAAAGCCCGCGCGCAGCAATGAAGACCAAATGCAGCCAAAAATAAACTTTAAATTTTTTTTAAAAAGTAAAAAAAAAAGATGGGGTTGCTATAAATGACATTGTTTCTCTATTATTAGGCTGACTATATGTCCAAGTTGTCACAGCATAATTATGAACAGAGTCCCCTCTATCAATTTATATGAATATCTATCAAAAACCTTTTGAGAGCGAGTGAGCCCCTGGAGTGAGCCCTGCTGGTCTTCAAAGCCAGGTGTATTGAGGGCTTGTCTCTCTAGTACCAGTCTTAAAAGTTGGCGTGTCCCATGTGAGGTACAAACCCTTCACTCCTCAGGGAGAAGCTCCAGGTTTTGAGTTCCCTCGCAGTTATGGGTGGCCTTGCTGAGGGTGCAGTTTATGGCGAGATGGCGTCTCAGCCTTTACTACCTGCTTCCAGGTGGTTTCCCTCTCGTTGCCTGATGAGAAGGGGTCGCTCCACCAGTTTTTAGTTGTTTTTTTTTCCTGAGGACATTGTTCCATACATAGCTGTAGGCTTGGTGCGTCCGTGGGATGAGGTCAGTTCAGGATCTTCCCCTGCACCGACATCTTCACCAGGAATCTCTGAAAATCTTAAAAGGAACCAGGGCTTCTGAATCAACAAACCTACAGGAGCCAAGAGGAGATACCTGTACGGAGAGCTCCGGAGGCATCTCCATAGGCTCATTGTCAAGTAAATGTTAAAGCCCCCATTCACTGGGAAGCAAAGGAACTCTGTCTGCACTGTGGAGGACAGATGGCTATGGAGAAGTCTGGAGTCAGGAATATTAGCTGCAGGATAACAAGAGGAAGAAGCCTGCATCCCTGCTACCAAGTAGCTGACAGTTTAGTGGGAGAAAAAAGAGTGAAAATCATTTCCATACTGGTGTGGAGCTCTGAGTTAGTAGGAGTTGGGGGATTATGTAAGCCTTTGTACAGAAGATGAGTCTAAGGGGGGAGTAAAATGTGAATTGAATATTGAGTGGAAAGTGGTCAAGAATGATTAAGAAAGATCACTAATTGTTTCTTGACTGCTTTGGCAGATTATCAAGTTATCTGAATTTAGTCCTTTGATTTTTTGTGATTAAAGACAGTTTTATGTTAAAAAAAAAAAAAAAAAAAAAAAAAACCTTTTGAAAACCCCATACCAGGAAGTTTCTACCACAGAGGAACTGTCATGCTGTCCTTGTGGACAATTTAATCACCTAACTGCTTGTGTTTCTTTTATTCTGTATCTGCCACAAAGAACACAAATTTGCAGTTTGATTTTAATAGCCATGTTACTAAAATTCATTCAGCATTGCGTGAATAGCTACAGTCTAATTGTGCTCTGTTGTTGACTTTGTCCACTCTGTCTATATTTTCCCTGATCCTAACTTTATAGATTCATATGTGTTCATTTTACTATACTGATTATAAACCTCATAAATTCAATGGTAAATGGAAGCAGCAACTAAACAAATAAAGGAACAAACGACAATGCACCAGAGACTGAGTATTTTCTAGTTCTTTTCTGGGAAGGAGAAGAGATCTATGGTCAGAGCTGGGGAAATGAGGGGTTACAGGTGAGAGGGTACCTTCCAGAGTCTGGAATCAGCAGGGAGCTGCCTCCCCCTCCCCTAGGCTGTAGGGGTGACCCTCCCATCCCACCCTTCCTCCATCAACTGCATCATTTTCCACTGAAACACGCAGGGCTTTGAACGTGGGACACCAGTGACTTGGTGCTCACGCAGCAGAAGGACGGTGATCTGTCTCGGGGCAGCAAGTCCAGAATCTGCTGCTTCTGTGACCCACTTGCCCCTGCCCTGAGGCCCTGGTGACAGGTTAGGGCCATCTCCTCACTGAATTCCTGCCCCTGGAGACCTCTCCCTCCTCACCTCACACATGCTGCCATGTCCCTCTGCAGCCAGGGCTGGGGACCACTGGGGAGAGCTCCAGTTGGCTGGCATCTTCCTGCTGGGCCTCAGCCCCCAGGCTCTCTTGCTGACAACTCTGCTCTTCCCGGGAGCCAGAGGCCAGGTGGGCACCCATGGACTCAACCAGAGCTGCTGAGGCCGGAAGGAAGATTCTGCAGCCTTCACTATAGGGTCTTACCCAGGGGCTCCGCAGAGACTTCAAGAAACCTGGAAAGACAGTGTCCACATGGTCAGTTACTCAACATTCATCCCACAAACACTTCCTGCAGTCACCAAGGAGTGGCTAGCTGTGTTGAATACTGCAGAAGAGAAAAATTCAGAAAAAACTAACTCTAGTTTATAGTCATGGTGGAATATAGGAAAGATGATAAAATTTGGATTAAAATTACTGAAGGTTTGAATCCCAGGTCTCTCACATGTTAGCTGGGAGAATATGAAGAAGTTACGTTCAGATACAGGTTCCAAAACAAGGCAGATATGCCTATCTTAAGAGATAATAAAAACTACATGAGATGATACTTGTAATGGTAAGCATTGAATAAATATTAGCAATTACTGTTATTAAAAGGCACACACCAGGCACCTCATTTAATTTTCACAACTCTGACAATCAGTTCTATTATTATTCTACCCATTTTACAGATAAGAAAATAGAGGTGTAGGGATTTTTAAGTCATGTGTACTAAGATCACAAAACTAAGTGGAAAGACAGGATTCAACCCAGATCTGTTAGTTCCAAAATTCACACTCTCAGCCACTCAGTAATATTGCATCAAATGCCCAAGCCCTGACCTGCTCTAGCCTGTTGA
The DNA here is from genome assembly GCF_028021215.1 of Eschrichtius robustus. Classification (NCBI taxonomy): domain Eukaryota; kingdom Metazoa; phylum Chordata; class Mammalia; order Artiodactyla; family Eschrichtiidae; genus Eschrichtius; species Eschrichtius robustus. The sequence goes on from NC_090845.1 coordinate 44,633,754, forward strand.
TAATTGGTCACTACAGGTCCCAGATCCCTGAGACCACATCACTGTTATCTCTGGCTGGTAGCAGAAGCCATCCATGACTCACTGAACCACATCAAATGCAGGGTGCTACTGAAAAACTAACCAAACATTGACATGGCACAGACTCTTAACATTAATTCAGATTGCAAATTACTTTTCCAAGAGGGTAATTAGCCTGGCTTTCAAAGGCCCCTCAAATAATCCCCAGCAGAGGATCCCAATAACATACCCCCACCAGGAATCCAATCATTGATCTGTCTAGACAGCTAATAACTGATCCTTACAGTACCTGAAATGGACTAAAGGAGAGGCCAGATGCTGACCTTCCAGGCCCCAATTAACTGACTCCGCATGACCACAATTCCTGATACCCATAGGACACCAAATCACTGATCGCAAGTATTTTCAAAATAAGACCTCCCCAAAGTCTCCAGTTGCCAAAGCTCCAAGGCTCTCAGTCAACTCACTGACTACGTCAGCCTTTCAATCATTACCTTGCAGAGATCTTAATCACTGACTTCTACAATCAATGATTCCTACAGAGATGTAATCACTTTCCCCCAAAATGCCCAAGTATTATTTGCTAAGGGCTCCTTCAAATGCACATTCACTGCTGACAAATTAGTAACTCCAGCAGGACTTCCCATCACTGATACCATTAGGCCTGAAATCAGTGGTTCCTAACTCTGCGTGCACATCAGAATCAAACTAGGATCTTCTAAAATCTTCTAAAAATGCTTATGCAAAGTTCCACTCCTGAATGAGTGTAACTTAATATCTGTGGGCCCAGGCATCTGTATTTATAAAAACTGCATAAGTGATTCTGATGCACTGTGAGGAGTGAGAACCACTGTCTTAAATCTGATCCTCCCCCACATGCATCCTCCTAGCATCAGACTTCTCACAACAATGGAAGCCAGAGTCATTTGACATCTACGGACCATGGAGAGAAGAGGACTTCAGTGTAAGGAGACTATATCCCTCCTAAAGATCCTATTTCTCAGCCAGAACCAAAGAAGGACAGTTTTAGACATGAAATAATTTGAAGAGTGTTCCATCAATTTACCATAGTGAAGGAAAACATTCAAGGAAGTATTCTAAATAAAAGAAAATTGAATCAGAAGTGAGATCTCAAAAGAACAAAACAATGCATATGCAAACACACAAGTTCACCTGGTCATCGTGAGATCTTTGAAAACAACAGGACATGTATGTATGTAAGTGTGTGTACAATCATAACAGAGGAAGAAAATGTGACTGGGAATTTGAAATTTAAAATGCTAAGTACCTTTTAAAGCAGAAACCTAAAGAAAATATAAATGACCTGTAATAAAAATTTTAAATTATCTTTGAGAGGTCCAGAAGTATAACTGTCTTGCTGAAGAAAATTGAAAGGAGAGGGCATGTCTCTATAGGTATAAATAGGGAAAATATAAACTTAATTATGTTTGATAGAAATGGGAAGATATACCTTTAAAGATTTTATAAAAGTTAAAATTCCCTGACTTAAAAGGTGAGTGGGCTGGGGAGAGAGGGGGTGAATGGTCATACCTGCATTAAGTCATCAAAAGTAAGAACAGGAAAAAGAAAGCAGAAAATAATATAAATAGTAAACATAAAATAAGAAACAAGGCATAGAATTAGGTATACTATGGTTATGTGAAATTGAATCAGTTGATTCATTCTGTCAAGAGAGAGATAAGATTGGAATAAAAAAGCAAGCACAATGAGACATAGTTATAAGAAGCATAACTAAAACACAGCAGCAATTTGCAAAATAAAGGGTTGGGCAAAGATATGCCAAGCAAAGTTCAGAAAAAGGAAAGCCAGTTTGGTGATATAATTATCAAAGGGAATTTCAAGGTCAGAAGCATCCAATCGGTATAAACAGGTTATATATAAAGGCAGAGCTAGTAGACTAAGGAACTTAGGAAGAGTGAACTTAGGAACTCTAATTCAAAAAATTAAACCCAACCCCGAATAGCCCAAAACAATCTTGAAAAAGAAGAACAAAGTTGGAGGTCTTACACTTATGGATTTCAAAACTTATTACAAAGTTACAGTAATCAAAACAGTGTGGTACTGGCATAAAGACAGATATATAGACCAATGGAATAGGGAGCCCAGAAATAAATGGGTCATATACGGTCAAATGATTTTTGACAAAGGTGCCAAAAGCATTCAATGTGGGAAAGGTTAGTCTCCTCAATAAATGGTGCTGGGAAAAAAACTGGATATCCATGTGCAAAAGTATTACCTTACACCATATACAAAAATTAATTCAAAATATATCAAAGACCTAAATATAAGACCCAAAATTATTAGAAGAAAACACAGGGGAAAAGCTTCATGACATTTGTATTTGGCAAAGATTTCCTGGATATGACACCAAAACACAGGAAACAAAAGCAAAAATAGACAAATTGGACTACATCAAAATTGAAAACTTCTGTGCATTGAAGGACACAATCAATAGAGTGAAAAGGCAACCTAGGGAATGGAAGAAAATATGTGCAAATCATATATCTGATAAGGGGCTGATATCCAGAATATATAAAGAACTCCTATAACTCAACAACAACAACAAACCCAGATAACCCAATTAAAAAATTGGCAAAGGATTTGAACAGACATTTCTCCAAAGATGATATATGAATGGTCAACAAGCATATGAAAAGATGGTCAACATCAATCATTAGGAAAATACAAGTCAAAAAAAGTGAGATAACACCTCATACCCACTAGGATGTCTACTATTAAAAAAAAAGAAAATAACAAGTGTTGGCGAGGACGTGGAGAAATCGGAACTCTTGTGCACTGCTGATGGGAATATAAAATGGTGCAGCCACTATGGAAAATAGTACGGCTTTCCTCAAAAAATGAAAAATAGCAATCTCACTTCTGGGTATATATCCAAAAGAATTGAAAGTAGGATCTCAAAGACAAATTTGCACACTCCTGTTCATAGCAACACTATTCACAATAGTCAAGAGGTGAAAGCAACCCAAGTGTCCATCAGGAGATGAATGGATAAACAAAATGTGGTATATTCATGCAATAGTATATTACTCAGCATTAAAGAGGAAATTCTGACACATGCTACAACATGGATGAAACTTGAAGACATTTGCTAAATGAGATAAGCCAGTCACAAAAAGAAAAGTCCTGGATGATACCACTTACATAAGGTATCTAGAATACTCAAATTCATAGAAACAGAAAGAAGAATGGTGGTTGCCAGGGGCTGGAGGAGGGGGAAATGGGGAGATGTCGTTTAATGGGTATACAGTTTCCATTTCATAAGGTGAAAAAGTTCTAGAGATTGTTTGCAGAACAATGTGAATATACTTAACACTATTGAACTGTACACTTAGAAATGGTTAAGATGGCAAATTTTATGGTACGTGTTTATTTTTGCCACAACAAAGGTAATTAAAAATAGATAAAGAAATAAAAATCAAACTCAGAATGCACCAACAACACTGAAGTTATACACTTTGTACCAGATGTTATTTCACACAGCAAAAGCTATATTTATAAGAAAATGTACAGTCCTACATGATTCGTTATTAAAATGAGAGAAAACCTCAAAAAAGCTAAGTACTCAACCTGAGTAATTAGAAAAAGAAATTAGAAAAAACTCAAAATATGCTAATAAATCCCCTAATAAAACCTAAATGTGATATGTGTGTATATTATATGTACATTGAGAGTATAAATAAAGTGAAGAGCTCATCCTTTGAAATGACCAGTTACATGAATAAACTTCCAGTAAATCTGATAAATAGAAAAAAAATACAATATTAGGAAGGAGGAGATATTACTACTAGAGGAGATATTCCACTAAACATTATTTCTAGAAGAATATTATGTGCAAATCCATAGCAACATTTAAATATGGAGGTGAAACAGGTGCTTCTCCAGCAAAATATAAATTAATGCAAAAAAAGAAAGAGCAAAAGAATCTCTAAGTGACCAGTGTATAGAAGTCAGAAAATTTGTAATGTGTATCATTTTTAAAAAACACCAGCTTTGGGACTTCCCTGCTGGCGCAGTGGTTAAGAACCCACTGTCAATGCAGGGGACACGGGTTCGAGCCCTGGTCTGGGTAGATCCCACATGCCATGGAGCAACTAAGCCTGTGGGCCACAACTACTGAGCCTGTGCTCTAGAGCTCGCGAGCCACAACTACTGAGTCTGCGTGCCACAACTACTGAAGCCTGTGAGACTAGAGCCCATGCTCCACAACAAGAGAAGCCACCGCAATGAGAAGCCCACACACCGCAATGAAGAGTAGCCCCTGCTCGCTGCAGCTAGAGAAAGCCTGCGCACAGCAACGAAGACCCAATGCAGCCAAAACAAAAACAAAAACAAAAAAACCAAAAACCCAGCTTTCTGTACTATTTTTTGCAATGTCCTGTGAATCTATAATTATCTCACAATAAAAAGTTAAATACAGTATGGTGACAGATGGTTACTAGACGTATCATGGTGATAAATTTGTAAGCAATACAAATATTGAACCACTATGCTGTGTACCTGAAACTATTATAATATAGTATGTCAACTATACTTCAATTAAAAAAAGAAAGTTGGGCTTCCCTGGTGGCGCAGTGGTTGAGAATCTGCCTGCCAATGCAGGGGACACGGGTTCGAGCCCTGGTTTGGGAAGATCCCACATGCCGCAGAGCAACTAAGCCCGTGAGCCACAGCTACTGAGCCTGCACGTCTGGAGCCTGTGCTCCGCAACAAGAGAGGCCGCGATAGCGAGAGGCCCGTGCACCGCGATGAAGAGTGGCCCCCGCTCGCCGCAATTAGAGAAAGCCCTCGCACAGAAACGAAGACCCAACACAGCCAAAAATAAATAAATAAATAAATAAATTTATTTAAAAAACAAAGTTAAGTACAAAAAAAAGGTACCAGGATGAAATTGACTTAATATGGAGTGCAATCTAACTTTTAAAAAACAGTATTTCTACAGTTTTTAAACAGTTCTAGACCAGGGGATGGCAAACTACAGGCTGCAGGTCAAATCTGGTCCTTGGCCGGTTTTTGTAAATAAAATCTTACTGGAAAACAACCATGTCCGTTCGTTTACGTATTGTCTGTGGCTGCATTTGCTACAGCAGCAGAGTTGAGTAGTTGCAAGAGAGACTGCAGGACTGGCAAAGTCTCAAATATTTACTGTTTGGCTCTTTACAGAAAAAGTTTGCTAATCCCTGTTTCAAATAATCATAGCAAGTTGGAAATCTTCCAAATTTATTTTATGAAGCACTGTTACCTTACCTAAAAAATATAGTCTTAATACAAACAGTTCTCTGGAGATTATTTCATCTTATAGATGCAAACATCTTTAATAAAATATTAGCAATTTGAGTCCAGTAAGGATCAAAAGAAAAATTTACCCCATGACCAAATTGGGTTTTCTGATAAGACACAGATGGTTAATGCTAGTCCATTTATCGATTTACTTATTACATCAACAAATTAAGAAGAAAAACTATACAACCGTATCAATGGATATAAAAAGAGCATTTGACACAATTCAGCAGTAATTCTTAAAATTTTGTAGGAAACTACAAAAATTCGGCAAAGATCATAGTCTCAAAACCACCAGGAAGTATAAAACTAAAAGGTAAAATGCTGAAGACAATTTCCATTAAAACCAGTAACAACATGGGGTTGTTCCTATCACAACAGTGTTTGAAAGCTCTAGCTAATGCAATTAAATATGAAGATGAAATAAGCTGCTTCAATATCAAGAAGGGAGAGAAAATCATTTTTATTTGCAGGTTATATTATTGTATACTCAGAAAACTAGTACAGGGAATTTTGACAAGGTGATGGGGTACAAGATTGAAACAGATGGAGAGGAAAAAAATATCCTATTTCCAATAATGACAACACAAAATACCTAAAAGTGAATGTAACAAGAACGGTGCTGGACTCAAAATAGAAAAACTAATAGTTATTATTCTAGAATACAATATAAAACTTAAGCACATGGAGAGACAGACCATATTCCTGGGCAGGAATATAATAAAATAAAAATATCACTGTTCAATATTAACCGTATTGACATAACCAAGTGCCAAGCAGAATTCCAGTTCTTTTCCAGCTTGGTAAAACAATTTCAAACTCTGTATGCAAGTATAAATAGCCAAGAAAATTATGTAAAGGAATACTGAAGGGATGCTTGGACTAGCAGATATTAACATTTACAATAAAACTAATGCAATCAAAACAGGGATAAATAGGCCGGTAAAATAAAAGAAAATGTCCACACTTTGATCTTAATATGTACAGGAATAGATATGACACCAGCGATGTTCAATTGAGGGAGTACAGAAAAGTTCACTATGTAAAACCCAGGGAAAAGAGGAGGAATGAACAAAGGCTATGGAAATGCAGAGAAGGAATCAAAGTGCCCAAATAACCAGAAAAGATCTCAACCACTAATAGGTGGAAAAGGTAAAACAGAACTAGATATAATTATTCAGCCCTCAGAACAATAAAAAATGAAAAAGAACATCATCCAGTACTGGAGAGGATTTGGGGAAATGGGGGTATTTATATATTGCTGATGGGAATATTTCATACACATTTCCGTATACATAGATGTATGTATTATACATTGTATACATCGATATAATATATACACAATGTATTACAAAATATATGTATAACACTTTTGAGAGGCATTTGGCAATGTCTATTTTAAAAATACACACACTTGTACCTAGCAATAAGGTTCAAATACAGCAAAAGCCGACACAAGCAAAGAGAAACGCACAAATCACGATTACACTGCTCTCTACAGAGCAGGTAGGTGAAAAAAAAAAATCAGAGAGGGTATACCAGTTTTGAACAACACAATTAACAATCGGGGAACACATATTCTTTGAAAGCAATAGATGGCACATTTATGGGACTTGGCATAAGGCAAGTCTCCACAGGTTTCAAGGAACGTTCATGACACAAATCACATTATCTAACCTCTGAGAAATGAGGTTAGAAATCAATAACAAAAGGATTAACTGTTTATTGCAAAACAGAAACGCGCTTCAAAGTGACACGTGTGAAATGAAAAAAAATCATAACTGAATTTTAAAGTACTTGGAAATGAACAATAATGATAATACGATACAACAAATCTTGTGGGTCTTAGATGGAAATGTACAGCTTTAAGGCTTAAATTAGAAAAAGAAAGGCTGACTAACAATTAGCTGGGCATCCGATGTAAAAGATCCCATCACTGAATCCACAGTAGCCCCATCACCGACCCAGATTCCGCCCCCCACCATCACTCAGCTCAGAGTAGCCAACCCCCTTCAAAATCACCTCTGCGCGACGCTAACTCGTAAACAGCTGAGAACCGCTTCCCTTCCAAGTGCCGACCTCTAACACCCGGGTGTTTAGTGGAGGGGCGGGGGGTGTCTCATGCGCATGCTCAAAAGCACTTGCGAAGCTCCGTTCCCCAATCAACAGGGCACTTTCACGCAGAGTCCGTGAGAGTTCCCTTACCCTCTGCGGCTTTGCTGGGCTCGGAATATGGCCGCACCCAAATGTTGCTGCTTCAGGGGGCCGCCATCATGGAAGGGTGTCCGTGCCGTACAGTGGAAGAAGCTGTTGCCTCCTGCCTCACGCAGCAGAACAGTGGGGCCGCCTTGGGAGAAGGTGGACTACGCTTCTTTGGGTAGACTTCCTGGTGCATGGGGGTCTTTGCATTTAGCCTCTGAGGGGCTCCTAGGGACATAGCACGGGTGAGAGGGGAGCCATTACTAATGAAAAGAGTAAGAATAAGAACCCAGAGTGAGTCTGGGAGATACCGCTGGAGTTGAGGGGAGAAATATCAGGATGGTACCCTCCCCTGGCCGATACTATGGAGTGTTGAAGAAGGGAGAGTAGGGGCGATACTGTACCCCTCCCCCCCCCCAGATACCACGAGGGGAGAGAAGTCGGGGTGGGAGCGTCGGGGTAATCTCAATCAACCCTCACACTAGTCACTCCAACTGAAATAATTGGTATCAACAAAAATTAGTTTATTTATTTTTTGGCCGCACCTGCTGGCTGGTAGGATCTCAGTTCCCCAACCAGGGATTGAACCCGGGTCACCGCAGTGAAAGCCCAGAATCTTAACCAGCAGGCCACCAGGGACACCCCCCACAATTAGTTTTAAATTGATATGGCTAATGGTTGTTTTCTCTGTCTAATGTAATGTGTCAATAAAAACATCTTCTAGGATTATTCATACTTCCTTGTAAAATAACATCTAAGTAATAATTATGCAAGTGCAGCCTTACAACAAATTTCCAATCCTGTCCCACAAGGAGTTTGCTGCCCCTTAGGGCCTCAAATATGGAAATTATGGAGAAGCCATTGCCCCTCTGGGAGATGTCGTGGGGGCAGAGGTGAGAAGAATCCACGATATCCCTTCGATGGATGAACTGCTACACATTCTTCAAAACCCATCTCACATGTCTCCTGTGGGAAGCCCTCTCTGACGGTGGTAGAGGCTCCATGCCAGCTGAAGGTCCTTCTGACGCGCAGGTCCTATTTGAAAGGACCTGGCCCTGAGCTCTGGTGTTCTCTATGTCTTTGTGCCCTCAGACCGGTCACGTCCTTTTTGGGCCCCAGTTCAACATTCTGGACAGTAGAGGGCTGGACTCTGTGATTACCCAATAATAGTGTGAAATTTTTCCATTAAAAAGCTGGGTGTAAAATAAATAAGCTATCATTGCCTTCTATCTACTGACACATGTAAATGGTTGTGGCTGTTTGTCCAGAGGTCCCTGCTCAGTAAATATTGTAAACTATTTTTTACCTACTGAAGGAAGGCATGCAAGACAAGACTGATCAGAAGACTGTGGATATTACTCCTTGCATCTACCGTAGGGCAAAGAGGTACTCATCATTACATCCTTAGCTGCAGATATGAAAATATTCTGACCTTGCGTTCTTCCTTGTTTTCAACTACATGCCCATATAAATGTGAGGATTTGAGACTGGCCTGCTCCAGGATGCAGGGCAGTCAGTGGTAGAGTTTAAAAGGAGACTCTGATCTTCCTACTTAAAGTGCAGTCCTCCAGCATTTCCAATTCACATCACTCTGCCCTATCCACCCCTCTTTAGCAGTTATCACCTTTCCACAATGTTTATTGCCTCTCTTCCCCACTAGGATGCCAGGTCCAGGAAGCTAGGGACTTGGGGGCTGTTTTGTTTTACCAAACATCAAGTACCAAGAGCAGTGACTGGTGATCAATAAATATTTGGTGAATGAACAAATAGGGTCTTACATACTTGGAAGTTCTCCATCTCTAGTATTTTCTGCATTACTCTAGAAATCAATTTTATAATTAGTCATGTCATCCAGAGATGCCTGCAGAGTCTTTAGGAGGGAATAATTAATCTTTTAAGAAAATGAATCCAGTGCATGTGTTTTGCTGCTCTCTACATGTATGGTAAGATACTAAAAATAAAGCAGTTGATTACTCCACATACGTGAGAAGCAGAAATCACTGCAGTATCAGCACGAACAAAGAAATGAGCAAACAGTAAATGAATAAGATAATTTCTGATAAAAAGGAAGGCAATGAAGAAAACGAAAGCATGGTGAGGAGCTAGAGAGTTGTGCGGTAGATCGGGGAAGAAAAACATCCGAAGAAAGGACATTTGAGCAGGTGCACGAGTGGTGTGATGGAGTGAACCCTGGGGCCAGAGCACTTTTGGCAGGGGCCACAGAAAAGTGTCAATGCCATGGAGCTCCTGCCTCCCTGCTCATCCCACAACTGGGTGGCATCTCTGGGCTGGGGCCAAAGATTTTCTTACCCCATTCAAGAAAGAGACATCACTTTTCTCCATGCAGACTTTCTCTTTTTACATTTAGATGTTTATCTAACAGTTTAATTTTCCCAATTCACTTAAATATTAAGTTAGTTTCAATAATATAATTAGCACTTATGCACCTACCACCCAAAAGAAAAGGTATGGCCTTAATAACCTCCATCTAGCCATGTGTTCCCCCAATTGATGGCCCTGCCTGCCCTCAGCTGAGGTAGACATCATCCTAAATCCCAAGTTCATCAATTTTTGATTCCTTTTTATATAATTTTATCACAACTATACAAAATCCTAAATAGTTCATGTTCTTTATATTAGTAGCTTTTAATTTTATAAACGTGTGTTATGTTTTATACACTATTTTGGGAATCACAGGGTTTGTTTTTTCCCTTAAATTCATCCTTATTGTTGGGTACTGTTCTAGTTCATTCATTTTGACTCCATCCATTTTTGTTTCCAGGTCTTGCTATTGTGAACAGGATGCCATGCATATCCTAGGTTTCATGTGCAAGTGTTTCTCGTGGATATATTCCTAAGAGTGGACTGGATAGATTGTGAGGTATGTACATATTCGCTGTAGGAGGAAATGCTAACTATTTTCTAAAGTAGTTACACTGATCTATATTCCTTCAACAGGGCAAAAAGATCCTGTAGCTGTACATCCTCTGCAACATTGTACTGTCAGACTTAAATTTTTGCAAATTGAATGGGTGTAAAATGTCATCTCATCATGTCTTGATTTGTATTTCCCTGATCGCTGATGACTTTGAACATCTCTTCATATGTTTATTGGCTCTTTTTTTTTTCTTCTCTGAAATAGTCTAATAGACTGAGTTTTTTAAAAACGTAACCATAGTGCTATTACGACACTCGCATTAACAATGATTCCTGGTGCTCTATTAGACATATATGCATGCCAAACATGCTTCCACTAATTCCATTTCTTCTTTCATTTATTCATTCAACAAACACTCAGACCAGGGCTATAGGGGCAGAAAGAGAATCTGGGATAATCAGAGAGTCCAACCCTCTAAGAAAGTAAAAATTAGCTCAGGGTATAAAAGTCTGCTCTGCCACTCGTAAGGCCGGGAGAACAGACACAGATAGTCAGATGCAAAATTAACAGAAAATATTATTTCTCCCAAGGATGTCCTGCAGCTGTAATGTAGTAAATAACTCCTACTTTGAGTGACTACTGCTTTTTTACTCACTGAGAAACTGTTCTCTACAATCACAGGCTATCAGAAACTGCTGTTTGAAGTGATATCAGTACAGATAAAACATCCCACTCTTGCTGAAGATTCTAAGTCACTTAGACACCGCAGCTAAGATTTCCAACCCCAGTGCAGAGAGAAGGGGTATCTAGATACAGAATTCTGTATCTACCTTAACTTTATGGTTTCCAAGGAAACAGGATCCTGGGTTCGCTTCATAGTCCACATACAGCCCCGCTTTGCTTTGAGTTTACCAAAACACTGCTTCATTCACATTTCACCTGAACTTCACCATTCCTCAGAATTCCATAATAACTCTATTTTTTCCTTTGTTCAGTGAGCCACCCCATGGTTCCTCTGGCGTGTGGTCTGCCTCACTGACTGATAGATTTGTCTGACTACAGATTAATCCCAGATGGTCTTAGGCTAATTGGGATAGGATACCCTTACATTCCAGATTGTTAAACTGAGGCCCAGAGGGGATGTGACTGGACTGAGAGCATCCAGCAAGTTCACACCTGAGCCCCTCAAAACACCTTCCTCACTTGAGGATTCAGAAAGGCCTTCAGAGGGTTACAGAGCCTTCTACCTCTTTCAGGAGGATTCCCTTGAGGAGATATCTGAACTTGGTTTTGAAAGATAAGTAGGCATTCCCAGGTGAAGGGTAGCATGACTTCTTCCCCTTCTGCCCCTGTAACATCTCCCGGAGGGCACAGGCATCTCCAGAATTTCCATATTGGGGGTGATAAGGGGCAACAAACTCGTTGAAGGGCAGAATCAATCTTGCCTTAAAGCTACATTTGCAAAGTAAGGGCACTATTACTATATAGATTTTATTTTATGAGAAAATAAAAATAAATTTTCCTAAAGATACTTTTATTGACATATTGCATTAGATTAAGGGAAAAATCAAAAACCATTATTGGTAAGAACTTTTACTTTAGCTCGAGTAGCTGGAGTGGGAGATAATGTAGATTATGGGAGCATCCAAACCCCACAGCCAACCCCCACAAGCCCAGCAGAGGGGAATCTAACACTGACTCCTCCCCCTTTTTCTCAGGGCTATATCCTAGGAGGGCTTGCAGGTCCCTGATTTCTTCCCTTTCTCCCCTCGCGGTATGTTCCAGGAGAGACCCGCAAGCAGTCCTATTTCTCCTTCTCATCCTGTGGTATCTGCCAGGAGATAACAGCCACGGGCACCTCTGCGTCTTTCCAGAGGCCTCTCAGCTTCTCTAAACATTATTACACAGATCCCAGGATGCCCGGCCAGAGAAACGTCCCCACCCCCGCTCCCCACTACCTGTGAGACAGCGCCAGTGCTCAGCAGCGTGAGTTTAGAGGCTTCCTCATCCTCTGTACGGAATGTACACTCCTCCAACATGGCGTACCCCATGAGGAAGCGCAACCTGGGCGCGGCCATGTTCCCCGCCTGACAACGCTGCCTAGGGGCACTGAGGGCAACCAAAACACCGACTCCGTAACATCTCCATGTTGGCTCTGGCTGACTACGGCTTCGAATGTGATTTTGCGCATGTGCAGAACCGCGCCCCTTCGTGCGAAGCCCCAAACCCCGAGAAGGGGCGGTGCTAGGGGTGGTGACCGGAAGCTGCTGCGGTTTTCAGCCGCGGTTTAATAGTTGTTGTCAAGAGGATCCCAGTGCTCTTTGCCGGAGGGATGTGGAGGTGATGGGGACCCGGGGAGGGTGAGTGTTGGGGAATTCTGTGTGGTCAGTGATGGAATCGGTTGTCTGAACGTAGTTGGATGATTCGCTTGTTATTTTTCAGGCTTTCCTCTTTTCTCATATCAACGTTAAGGTCTTAAAGTTCACTCTGAGACCCACAAGGTTTGGTGCATTATGTTCTAAGTGTTTTCTAAGAGTTGATTTTTTTTTTTTTTGCCCATGAATTATTTAGAAGTGCGCTTTCATTTTACAAAAGTTTATCTTTTTACTAGACTTCTAACCGTAGTTTTCTGTGGTTAGAAAAATGTCTACATGAAGCTCATTCCTTGAAATATGAGGGGAGTCATGGCCTAGTCCTTGGTGAATTGTTTTATAAATGTTCCATGTATAATTCGAAAATAATATTTAATTGTTTAGTCGTCAATTGTGTTGTACAAAATTTGTACTTTTTTTGTCTGCTAGTTCTATTACAGAGAAAGGAGAGATTAAGTCTTCACTGTGATGATGATTTGTTCATTTCTCCTTCCTGCTGCCCATGATCCATTTTGAGTTAAGTTTTGTATGAAGTGTGAGACTTAGATCAAGGTGCATTTATTTGGATGTCCAATTACTCAAGCACCGTTTGTTAAAAAGACTGTAGTTCCTCCACGGACTCGTTCTGTACCTGTGTCAAAAATAAATTTGCCATACTTTTGTGTGGCTATTTCTAGGTTCTCTATTATGTTCCATTTATTTATGTGTCTGTCTACTTTTATCATGAATGTGTGTTGAATTTTGTCAATACTGTATGAATTTATATGGTTTTTCTTCTTTGGCTTGTTAATATGGGGGAATGCCCTTATTGATTTTTGAATATTGAATCAGCCTTACATTCCTGGAATAAGCCTCACTTGGTTGTGGTGTATAATTCTTTTTTTATACTGCAGGAATTGATTAGTTAATGCTTTTTTTTGAGGATTTTTGTGTCTAAGTTCGTGAGAGATGTTGGTCTATAGTTTTCTTTTTTTGTACTTTCTTTTTCTGGTTTTAGTATTAGGGTAATACTGATCTCAATAAATGAGTTAGAAAGTGTTCTATTTTCTGGAAGAGATTGTGTAGAATTATGTTATTTTTCTTTAAATGTTTGATAGAATTCTCCAGTGAAACCATCTGGGCCTGGAAATTTCCTTTTGGAAGCTTTTGATTATGGCTTCAATTTCTGTAGTAGTCAAATGACTATTCGGGTTATCTATTTAATACCTTTTCAGAGTATCTTCATATTTAATAGTGGGTAAGTTGTGGGAGTCTCTGTTTTGTGAGGACTTGGACTATTTCATCCAAGTTGTTGAATTTATGTGCATAAAGTGGTGTGTGGTATTCCCTTACTTTTCTTTTAATGGCTGCAGGATCTATAGTTATATCTCCTGTTTCATTTCTGATATTGGTAATTTGTGTCTTCTCTCTTTTTACCTTTGTCAGTCTTGCTAGAGGATTACCAATTTTATCGGTCTTTTCAAAGAACCAGCTTTTGTTTTCATTGATTTTTCTCTATTGTTTTTGTTTTCAATTTTATTGTTTTCTGCTCTTATATCTATTACTTCTTTCTTTCTATTTGCTTTGGGTTTTCTTTGCTCTTCTTTTTCTAGTATCTTATGGTGGGAGCTTACCTTACTGATTTAATACCTTAATTCTTTTCTAATATAAACATTTAGCATTATAAATTTCTCTCTCAACACTGCTTTATCTGCATCCTGCAAATTTTGATATGCTGTATTTTGATTTTCATTCATTACTTTTTAATTTCCCTTGAGACTTCCTCTTTGATCCATGGATTATATAGAAATGTGTTGTTTAATTTCCAAATGTTTGGAGACTTTCCTGTTACCTTTCTGTTATTGATTTCTAGTTTGATGCTATTATAATCAGGGAACATATGCTGTATGATTTCAATTTATTAAGGTTTGTTTTATGACCCTGGAGAATGTAGCACAGGTGCTTGAAGAGAATGTGTATTCTATTAGTGTTTGGCTGCAGTAGGATGGGTATATTCAGTTAGGACACCCTTTTCTTGGTCCTTTGATTAAGGGGAGCAGGCTTTTCTTAGAGCTTTTTTTGTCTGTAGCTATTGATGGTTCTGAGTTATAAACTTTTCTAGTGCCCTGTTTGTGATATATGGGAGGGAAAATGAAGCCCGGGGAACTCACCGCTATGTTGTTCCTTAGGCCTTGAGGTCTGTGGACTGTCTGCCTTTCCTTTTTACCTTTCAGAGTCTTTCTATTTGTATTTGCTGTTATGTCATTTTTTCCCTGGTCTCTTCTACATTCATTATTCTCTTCTACCTGTATTTTCCTGTATTAACTTTGTTAATTTACATTTTGCTAGGGAAGCATCTGTTTCACATCAATATTAAAATATGTTGCTATACAGTTATGCATAATATCCCGCAATAACTACTTTGAAACACTGCCTCATCTGGGAAAGATTCTCATTCTGTCTCTCTCTCCCTCTCCTTCCCTCTCTCCCTCTCTCTCTCTCTCTCTCTCTCTCTCTGTGTGTGTGTGTGTGTGTGTGTGTGTGTGTGTGTGTGTGTGTGTATGTTTTTAAACTCTTCTTTATCTCATTTGCTAGGGGGCTATCTGTGACATCGGTCATTTTAAAGGACCAGCTCTTTGTTTTCTTTAAACTCCCATTGTTATATTTATTTGACTTATTTAAGGTTTTTATTAATTACTATTTTCCTTTTGGGGGGTTGCTTCATTTTGTTTTTTTTCTACTTCTGACGGTTTAGATTGAATACTTAGCTCTTTTTTGTTTTATTTATTTATTTATTTATTTATTTATTTATTTATTTATTGTATAAAACATTTACTTTGTTGGTCTTTGGGGGCAGTTTGATACATCACCAGTGTATTACAGCTGAGCCATTAATCTTGTAGCTTCCTCACCATTAACTGGTTCATTTTTATGACACTGCTGAGGAATCAGCTGTTTCTGCAGAGGTTCAAGAGAAAGGCCTTTTAAGAAATGTGCAGGTTCCTTTTGTATATCTGCAGAAGCTGTTTCCACTCTATTAACTTTTTCATCATTCACAATGTTTATCTTCTTAAGATTAGTGGTAACTGGTTTTGCTGTATTTTTTAACCTTAAAGTTTTTTGGCTGGCTCTATGGAATACATTCCTGGACTTCTGCCCTCTTAGTTTGTTCTTGGCCATTGTCTTTGATACCCTCGTGCAGCTGCTCAAGTTCCAGGTGATACCATCTGCACCTGTTATATCTATCTTTAATTAAAAATAAAGCCATTTAAATCTATAAATTTCACTCTGTATACAACTTTAGCGTGTTCCATGACTTCTGGTAAAAATTGTTTAGCTACTGTATTGATTTTCGACTTTGATCCTGGGTTATTTAGCAAACTGTTTCTTTTCTTTTAAAACAGATTTATTTATTTAGATACATAAAACAGACTTATTTATATATATTCAATACCTTAAAATTCACCCATTTAAAGTATACAATTCAGTGGTTTTCAGTACATTCACAGAGTTGTTCAGTCATCACCACAATCTAATTTTATAATATTTTCAACACCCCAGAAAGAAACCTTGCACACATTAGCAGATATTCACCATTCATGCCACCCCACACCCCCAGCCCTAGGCAACTTCTAATCAGTTTTCTGTCTCTCTATATTTGCCTATTCCGGACATTTCATATAAATGGAATCATAAAATATGTGGTCTTTGTGACTGGCTTCTTTCACGTAAGATAATGATTTCAAGGTTCATTCATGTTATAGCATGTATTGGTACTTCTTTTTTTATTGCCAAATAATATTCCATTGTATGGACACACCAAATTTTGTTTATCTGTTCATCAGTTGATGGACATTTAAGTGCTTTCAGCTTTTGGGCTACTATGAGTAATACTGCTGTGAATATTTGTATACAAGTTTTGGAGTGGACATGGGTTTTCATTTCTCTTGGTAGATACCTAGGAGTGGAACCGCTGGGTCATATGACAACTCTATGGGTAGCATTTTGAGGAACTGCCAACCTGTTTTTCAGAGTGGCTGCACCATTTTACAATTCTACCAGTAATGTATGAGCTCAAATTCATTCACATCTCACCAACACTTGTTACTGTCTTTTTTTTTTTGCCATCTTTGTGTATATGAAGTGGTCTCCTAATGAATAGAACATTTTTTATCTTTAAAAATATTTATTTATTTTTTGGCTGTGTCGGGTCTTAGTTGCGGCATGCAGGACCTTTTGTTGTGGCGTGCGGGCTCTTCGTTGCGGTGCACGGGCTCCAGAGTGCGTGGGCTCTGTAGTTGCAGCAGTCGGGTTCTCTAGTTGTGTCGCACGGGCTTAGTTGCCCCACGGCATGTGGGATCTTAGTTCCCCGACCAGGGATCAAACTGAAGTCCCCTGCATAGCAAGACAGATTCTTAACCACTGGACCACCAGGGAAGTCCCAGAACATTTTTGGTTTTGATTGCATTTCCCTAAGGACTAATGACGTTGAACATCTTATACTATAATCAGAGAATGTAGTCTGTCAATTCCCAACATTCAGACATCTACCAGATTTTTTGTGTGGTCAGGTTATTTGATAGAATTTTGTAAAAGTTCCATGGGCGTAAGAAAAGAAAGCATATTCTCTTTCTTTGGCACAACATCATCTTTATGTGTTTAAAATTTAATTTGTTCGTACCTTTAATTTTATTTTACTCCTTATTTCTTTTACTCTTTGGTTTCCTCTTCATCTCATTTCTTAACTTTTGTTGTCCTAATTAAGTTCCTCTTCATTTTATGTGATATTTACCCTTTCCCAACAAGAATGACTAAATCTGTAGTGCCTGTATTAGTTGATCGTAATAAAATTGTACCTCAATTTGGACACAGAGACACCCTCCCCTCCCTAGTTCCCTCAACAGGAGAAACAGTTTTCACCTCTGGATGTTTTTGAGGTAATTAAAAATTTTAGTCCCAGGCTACTAGTATTTTCCTTATGGCATATCTCTTCTGTTTTAAGAAACTTTACTTAACATTTTTATTCCAAATTACGGTCATGTTTTCAACATCTGTTAAATAGAACCATGTTTATTTTGAGCCTCCCACATAAAAGGTACCATGTGGTGTACCATTGAGAATGTGAACTTGGAAGCCAGGTAGACTGAGTTTGATTTAACATCACTAAACCTCTGTTAGTGTATGCATAAAATGAGATAATAATAACTACAGCAACACATAGATGACGTGATTGTTGTGCAAATTAAATGAGGTACCTCCTTCTGTATATTACATGATTCCTTGTAATAACAGTACTTGCTAATATGAATCAAATGTTTACCTGGGCCAGTCTGGTGCTGAGTGCCTTAAAAACATCATCTCATTTAATTTTCACAACCCCTTGAAATAAATAGTTTTGATTTGTTTTGGGAAAAAAATCTGAAGAAACATTTTCATATTCATATAGCTAAAGGTTGGCAGAGCTAGAAATGAAGCTTTTATTAATTTTAGTCTAAATCTCATGGTCTTGCTCATATTCCATTTTGATGAATAACTCGAATCGGTGTTGATGTGGCTTTGTCTACTCCACAGTATCCAGTGTCGTGAACTATACTTCGGTGCCCTCAGGAAGCGCTTGTGGGGTGAATGTTGAATGCCTGACCAAGTGGACACTGTCTTTCCAGGTTTCTTGGAGTCTCTGTGGAGCCCCTGGGCCAGACCCCATAGTGAAGGCTGCAGGATCTTCCTTCAGGCCCCAGCAGCTCTGGTTGAGTCCACAGGTGCCCACCTGACCTCGGGTTCCTGGGAAGAGTGGAGTTGTCAGCAAGAGAGCCCGGGTGCTTAGGCCCAGGGGGAAGATGCCAGCCAACCGGTGCGCTCCTGGGCCATCCCTGGCCCTGACTACAGGGGGATGTGACAACTCCTGTGAGGTAAGGAAGAAGAAGAGGTGCCCAGGGACTGGAATTCATCCAGAATGAAAGATAGTATCTCATTATTTTAATTTGTATGACTTTTTTTTAACCAGGCAACATAATCAGGGGATTTTTATTGGATTTATTTCCCTTATGTGAATTTCCTTTTCCTGTCCATTGCTGATTTATTTATTTTAGCTTATGGATGTTTACAGTTTTTTTGAATATTAAGGTTAATAACCCTTTATCATTCTTATATATTTTTGTGAATATTTTTTGCCACTTTGTAATTTGAAATTAGTTTCTAGTTTTATTTATAAGTGGCAAAAGGTGACAAGTAGTTTTCGAAGTCTTCTTAAAACAGTGGCTCTTCCCTGCTTTGTTTCTCCCAGATTCCAACTCCCTAGAAGCAAGCACTCTTAATCTTTTTAATGGAATTTTTTTTTTCGTTTTGGGCATTATCTATTGACTTTCCACTATGGAAGGTAGAGATTCAGCTTTTCCATGCACCTCCACTCATACACACATTTGCCTCTAGCTATCACTGTTTTGATTAGATCTACTGTCAAGGTTTATTATTGTGACTGTTTATAGTTAAGTCATGTAGTATCCATGCTGTGATTACTATTTCTGCACAACTTTTTCTTTTGCCTGGAATTAACTATTTTTCTTTCTGGTTTAGTCATTTGTTTGCTTTACTATATACGTATCAATAATTCAACTCCAAATTCTTTCCAGTTGTTTAAATTTCCACTCTGTATATTCAAACATATTAGGTAATGATCATAGTGACAATAATTATAAACACTCACATAATGTTTACTATATGCCCAGCACTGTTACACACACACTACATATACTAACTCATCTTCCTAACAACCTGGAGAAGTAGGTACCATTGTTATTCCCATTTTATGGAAGGGGAAACTGTGGCATAAACAAAAACTATCTGGCCCAAGTTAACACAGCTAGTAATGGAGGGGGGGCTATCTCAACTCTGGGTATCAATGTCTTCTCTTTGAAGAAATCTCTCCTGGACCTTATTGATTCACTGAAGGCTAGTTTGGTTGCTCTCTCAGCTTCACACACAGCTATGACCTTGGTGTGTTCTGTTCGCCATCCCTCAGGAAATCCTTTTTACCTCTGTCTTGTGTCAGATTCCCTTTCCTGGGAATCCTGTATCTTCCTTCCTGTTTCCTGGATCCTGTGTCTTCCTCTTTCTTGGTTTACCCCCTAATTTTTTGGGAGCACATCCTCCAGTATATCCTTGAGAATGGATGCATGACAGGTGAACTTTTTGAAGCTTTGCATGTCTGAAAATGTCACGCAAAAATGTATTTATATAATATATATAATTGTATAAGTAAACTTATAGAAGTAAAAAAAGTAATAAATACCATGGAAATATATTTATTTGACCCTGACACTAAATTTATCTTTTTGGCTGGGCATAGAATTCTAGGTTGGAAATCAATTTTGTGTAGAATTTTACAAGTCTGTTTCCAGTCTAGTCCTTTTCTACCCATACACAACGTTTTCTCTGCTTTTCAAAAAACTATTCTTGTTCCGTTGTTGATCCTCCATATTTTAAATTCTTTGTCCTACTGATTTCCATTTCTTTTTCTTTTGCTCGCCTTTCTAGAAGTTTTTTTTTAAACTTCATCTCCCAGATTTTCTTCTGTGTCTCTCATTAATGCTGTTCTATATTGTTGGAGGATGGAGGCAATGAAAAGTGCCCATCAAACTGGGACGGTATCTTGAGACTGAAAAATGAGGCAGGCAGCTCCATATAATCAATGGATCAGTTTATTGTTATAGGGTAACTTACTCACAGGGTGGGATCAGGGGGGCGATGATCCAGAAGTATTTGCAGCTGCATTCTGCACAGCTGAGGGACGATTGGGACAATTTCATAGTTAACCTAGGGTATGGGGGTACGTGCTTGGAAACAGGAAGTGCATTCCTAAGTCAAGATTTATGAATGGGTAACTGGTCTTATGAGCACTGGGAATATGTCAGTGAAGGCCTTCATTATTGTTTATAAATTTATTTTATTTTTATTTATTTTTGGCTGCGTTGGGTCTTTGTTGCTGCACGTGGGTTTTCTCTAGTTGCAGTGAGCGGGGGCTACTCTACGTTGTAGTACATGGGCTTCTTGTTGCGGAGCATGGGCTCTAGGCATGCAGACTTCAGTAGTTGTGGCACGCGGGCTCGGTAGTTGTGGCTCACGGTCTCTAGAGCACAGGCTCAGTAGTTGTGGCACACGGGCTTAGTTGCTCCGTGGCATGTGGGATCTTCCTGGACCAGGACTTGAACCCCTGTCCCCTGCATTAGTAAGCGGATTCCCAACCACTGCGCCACCAGGGAAGCCCTTCATTATTGTTTAAAGACTACCAGAGCGTAGAGGCCACCAGACCTAACGATCGTGAAACAATATCTATTAACTACAAAGCCCTTGGTGACAGAGAAGAGGCTTACTACACAGTACAGCTCTAGGCAGGGTCACTGGAAGGACAGGAGGAACTGCAGAGGCCCAAGATGGCATCTGTTATGATAACAGCCATACATACGTTTTATTTTAAGTAGCTCTGTTTCTTTTCAGGATATTCCCTTATAATAGCATACTATTTTTGTTTTATGGATGTAGCATCTTATCACTCTAAGGATATTAGTAATAGTTTTTTAATCTAATTTTTAAAAAATAATAGACACATGGCTCAAAAATACAAAATTAAAATATATATAAAAATTTTAAATATACAAAGCTATATAGTCTAAATTCTCTTACCCATCTTTCTCCTATCTGTTCATCTCTCTTTAATACATATAACCAAGTTAGTTAGTTTTCTCTGCATGAGTTTCTTTATGCAGATAAAAGCAGCTGAGAACATATTCTTATTTTCTCCTTTTAAGTTCACGAAAGGTGTCCCACAAAACAAATAATTATCAATTTTTAGTAATTTTAAGTCTTTTGGTGAGATAGAATATGAATTATAAACAATGCTGCCATGAACATTTTTGTTCACGTCTTGTCATGTACATGTGTCCACGCCTCTCTTGACTATACGCATGGGGTGGAGTTAGTGGGTCGTAGATTCAGCCTATCTTTTAAAAATGTTTTTATTGTGAAATATAACATATATCCAGAAAAGTGTGCAAAACAGACATGTACAGCTCAGTGATTTTTCACTATGTAGGTCTAGAAAATGCCCATAGTCAGCATTCCAGAATCCCCCTACTCCCAAAGATAACTACCCTCCTGACTTTTATGATAATTACTTCCATTGAGAAGAAAATCACAAGACACAGAGTGGAAGAAGAAACAGACAACAGAGGACTTATATCCAGGATGTATAAAGAACAACAAAACAATAAGAAAAAGCAGACTACCCGGTAGTCAGAGGCCTTATTTGAATAGGTATGTAACAAAGGAAGAAATCCAAATGGCTAATAACACCTGAGATGGTACTCAATCTCTTTAGTCATCAGGGAAATGCAAAAGTTAAACCGCAATGTAATACCACTACACTCCCACCAGAATGGCTAAAATTAAGAAGCCTAACAATGACAAGTGTTAGCAAGGATAGGGGGTCATATCAGTAGTGCATATACTCATTTCAGCACATATAGCTGCTGCTATGTTAGCTCATATCAGCAATTCATATGCTGCTGGTGGGAGTATAAATTGGCACAATCTCTTTGGAAAACATTTTAGCCTTCTTTATCAAAGCATACATAGACCATATGAGGAAACACTTCTCCTAGGAAAATACCCAAGAGAAATCCTTGGCTAATGTACCGGGACACACATTTAAATGCTCCCTTTAGCGTTACTTGTAACAGCAAGAAACTGGAAATAACTTAAATGTCCATCAATAGTAGAATGGATACAGAAATTGAACATAATATTGAGTGAAAGAAGCCAGACACAAAATAATTTGTATTGTTTTAATTTATGTAAATTAAAGCAGAACAAAACCATATTGTACAGGGATGTATGGTTAGATGGTGAAACTCAAAAGCAAGTGCTTACTATCAGAGGCAGGATAGTGGTTTCCATGATTGATGGGGAGGCTGGGTGGAAGGAGGGAAAGAGGCATGAGGAAGGTTTCTGGGCAAAGAGGTGGCAATGTTCTGTTTCCAGACCAGAGTGGGAATTACGTAGGTATTTGCCTTGAATAATTAGTTAAGCCAAATATTTATGTTTCATGTATTTTTTGAATGAGTATTATATTTTGTAAAAATCTTTTGAAAAGGAAAAGAATCCCTACCCTCCAATTTTGACCGCAGTCTCCCATAAACCCTTTCCAAAGACAGCTACAAAAACATACATACATACACACACAGACACACACACACTCTGCTATAGCCATTTTTAAACTTCCAACACTTTTCTCATTTAAAAATAAATCTTGGTAATCATTAAATGTCAGTAGACGTAATGAGTTGCCTCATTCTTTTTAAAGGCTGAATCTTATTCAATTATATGGATATATCACAATATAACCAGCCCCCCGTTAATAGACATTTAAGATGCTTCCAGTCTTTCGCTATTACAGACAATGCTGCAATGAAAATCCTTATTTCATCCTTATACATATTTCAGTTAACACAAGAGGGAATATGTTTAAAGAGAAACTTCTGCAAATGGAATTCTCAGGACAAACGATATATATGCATTTTCATTTTTGATTGATATAGCAAAATGACCTTCTTTGTGGGTTGTATCAGTTGTATAAGAATGCCTGTTTTCACCATACCCAAGACAGAAGAGTGTCTTGTCATATTTTTCTTTCTGGCCCATATAATAAGTTAAAACATGGTATCTTAGTACAGATCTAATTTGCATTTCTCATGTTATGACTAAGGTCGAATATATGTAATTGTGTTTAAAGATCCATTTATATTATTTTTCCTGAGCTGATTTTAAATTTCCTTTGCCCATTTTTCTATTAGGTTTTTGGTATTTACGTATTAATGACAGTAGCTCTTTGTCTTTTATATGGGTCCCAAATATTTTCCCTCAACTTCTCAGTTGTCTTTTAAAGGAAAATATTGACTTTTTCTCCGTGCATTTCACATAATTGTGCTTATCAATCTTTTATGTCCTCCAAGCTTTGTGTCATAAGGAGAAGGCCTTCCCCATTACTCAGCTATATTTAAAAAAAAAATTCCTGCATTTTCTTTTAGTATTGATACTTTCATGTTTTTAGTTTTGCTTTTACTTCTGTGACTATCTGGATTTTTGGTTGTTGTTGTAAAGCCTTAGCTAGGGATCAATCTTCATTTTCTTCAAGATGCCTACACATTTGTCCCAATACCAGTTATTGAATAACCTATATTTTCCCCACTAATATGCAACACTACATTAGGATATATATATATAAAATATTTATATTCTAATACATAACTCTGGGTATATTTATGCACCTTATTCCCTTCTGTTGATCTAATAGTCGTAGTCTTTATGATTCTAATTCCTCTGTATTTATAGTTTATTCTAATACATAGGAGGGCTAAGTCTCTGATTACTCTTCTTTTTCAGAAATTTACTGTTTTCTTGATTGTTTTATTTTCCATACATAATTTATAATCAGCTTACCAAATTTAAAAATAATCCTCTTGTTGTTGTCAGTGAGTTTGCATTAAACTTGTATTTTAAGATAGGACCATTCGTCTCTTTATGATAATTCAGATTTACTACTAAAGTACAGAGTATGTCTGTATTTTTTTCAAGTAATCTTTGCATTTTCCATTAGTGTGATAAAGTTTTCTTCAAGTATATTTTTGACATCAGTGCTTGTTTCTGTTATCTAAATGAAAAAATACAATGCAAATATATATGAATGTACATCATTACAAAATGGAACTAAAATGACAATTATACACACAAGAGATAGTTGGAGAGTGAGTGAAAGGAAAAACAAAGAATCCTGTGGTTCTCTTATTCTTGTTCAGGAGAACGATATCGATATGGATAGACCTTGTTAGAGAAACAAGCGTATACTTATGGTTCTCTTTTCTCCACATCCTCTCCAGTATTCATTGTTTGCGATCTTTTTAATGATGGCCATTCTGACTGGTGTGAGGTGATACCTCATTGTAGTTTTTATTTGCATTTCTCTAATAATTAGCGATGTTGAGCGTCTTTTCATGTGCCTATTGGCCATCTGTATGTCTTCTTTGGAGAAATGTCTGTTTGGGTCTTCTGCCCGTTTTTTTGATGGGGTTTTTTTTGTTGTTGTTATTGAGTTGTATGAGCTGTTTGTATATTTTAGAAATTAAGCCCTTGTCAGTCACATCATTTGTAAATATTTAAGCGAGACAGATTTCTAATCTCAGTTAAGCATTCATGAGACAGAATGGGGAGTTGGAGGGTCTGTGTCTGGCCTTGTCTGCAGATACAGGCAAAAGGAGAAAGGTCTGCATTTGTTCTTGTCACAGGTAAACAAGGGAGTCGTTTACAAGTCGTATGGGGGTCATGGGAAAGAATGGACAGCCAGACTTATCTAAGTCATGTGGGAAGAATGGTTGTTTGTGGTAGGTCATTTCTCAAAAAGGAACACAAATAGGTAGGAGGGATTTCTTAACTGTCACTGTTTTCAGGGCTCAGGTGAAGTTCGACATTGTCAGGGGTTCTCAGTTCTGTTTGAAAACTTGCGTCTAGTCCTAGATGACCATGCCCCCGGCCACATGGCATTCTTCTGCCCCACAGAATGGCTGAGTGATGACCAAGGGAAGTGGTTCAGGGAGACATTTGGAGGTGTTGGCAGGTGTTTTGCGTGTGAGATGCAGGAGCTGGGACCCTACCCGCTGCTTCTGACAGACTTCTCAGCAAGATTAAGGGGAATGGTGATAGCATCCTGGTAGTAGGTATTGGAAGACTTGACAGTTAAATTTAAGGCTCTTGCAACAGTTTGGGAGAGATGTGCCAGGGCATTTTCCTTTGTGAGGAAGGCTCCAGGGGGTGGTTCTGAAAGGCAAAGGTCATTAATGCCTGTCCCTTTCCTGTACTTCCTGAGGTCTGAGGTGTTTCCTCTTCAGGTTCTGTGTTGTTCCTCATCCTCTACTGACACAAAATCATTATGGCCCATTCTAGTAGCTATAAATGCAACCTCCCCCTGCCCAATTATCTTCTACTAGTTCCCAGACCTTTCATCTGAATGGGTCAGGTACAAGAAAGACAAGGGCATTTTTATAAACTCACAGAGATCTGTTATGTTGTGCACTTTGGCCCATATGGGTCACTGTAGGGAGACATAGTAAGCAATGTACTGAACCAAGTAGTAATTAGCCTTGTGATCTAGGACAGTGTCCATCCAACCAGGGAATCCAGGTAGCTGAACCAGAATTAAATCTCAGTCTCTCAGGCTCCCTCCCTGCTGGCTGGGCTGCCACGCAGAGGGCTACCAGCCAGGCTGGTCTGGGGTCGCTAGGTGAAAGAAAGATTATACCCAGGAATGTTCAACGGAAGATCCCAGATTGTCAAAATGTGTCCATATAACCCCTGATCACTAATTACCCAGGGAGCAGCTGAAAGGAACTGATTACTTTCTGGGGAGAGCCATGTTCATTGACCCAACTGCTTTACTAGGGTGTATGGACCAGAAGGAGGCAAGGGTGATAGAGTCTGCAATCCTTTTGAGTCCATTTCTGAGGAGGCCATTCCAACACTCGACAATACCAGATGCTGGTGGATGGTGAGGAGTGTGGAAGTCCGTCATACACCTTGACTATCAGCCTATCATTACATGGCTTTTGCAGTAAAAGGTGTACCGTTTTCAGGCTGCAGATAAATAGTCCAGGACGCCGAAAACCTGACACAGATTAATTCTAAGGGCCACAGCGGTGTGGCTGGAGTCAGCTGAGCAGACTGAAACAGCAACACTTCAACCTGAAAGAATGTCAACAATGGTGCAACAGTGCTGCCATCCCTGAGAGCAGGCTCTTGAGGTGTGCTGCAGTATGCCAGGAGCAGGCGGGCCCACAATTCATGCAGTGTGTCCTTCCTCATCCCAGTGGGTCATCTTTTAGAAGGAGTCACGTTTTGGCAGGCAATGGTAGCTTCTGCGTCAGAAAGATATAGTCTTGCATTTTGTGCCGAGCCTGTGATGATGGTTGTGTTGCCATGTCCACGTGATGATGGATGCAGAAAAGCAATAGCAGTAATATAGGCCCTGAAGGCTCCATCAGCAGTGCGGTTCCAGTCAGTGTCATCAGAGACTGGACCCTTACCATGGGCACCTACGTGGGTGATCCAGACGGTTCACTTAGTAGCCTTGATTTGTCTCCATGGCCCACAATACCAAAGAAGGCTGTCCAGTCTCCCAGCCCATAGTCTTCCAAGTGGGAGACTGAACAGCTGGACATTGGCAATAGCTTAAGAGTCAATAGATATCAAAGGGAATATTGGCCAGAGTTACAAGCATAGGCTTGAGTTCTGCCTGCTGAGGGAGTGCTCACATCCATTCTCAGTTCTACTAAGGTTGAACAGCCACAGAGCCCGGTAGAAACCATTAGATTCCAGCTTAGACCAGTCATTAGTGGATCAGGTGTAGGCATTTGAGGGATCTTCTATGAATCGAGTGCCCCATGAAGCCCAGCAGCCTTGCTCCACGGTTGGCAGAGTGGGAAACAGATTTTCCCCCAAAGGGAAAATCTGTCCCATTTTCATGTGAAGCCAGGCCAGCTGTGCTCTTGAATATACTCTTTCCTTTTGACAAGTGAGGCCCTTTTGACAAAGGGCCTTTTGGGCCCTTCCCACCTTGTTAGTCATCGAGTCTGAATTGACCTACCCCCAAAGGGGAGTATCAAGCTGGAGGGTTTGCAAGGCCTCCATGGGTTAGGTGTTCAGTTTCGACAAGAGCCCAGTAGTAAGCTAATAGCTGCTTTTCATAAGGGGTGTAGCTAGTAGCTGTGTAAGGAAGACGACAAAGCCGGTACCCTAGGGGGCTTTTCCAAAGGGAGGCTGCCCCCCTTTGCTAGTGGCCCCAGCAGGCAACATCCATCAGTTACACAGACTGGTAGCTCAACAGGGTCATTTAGGCTTCGGGGATCCTGAAGGCAGAGAGCAGAGAATGTGCCACAGCGTGCCGGACAACATCCTACACTGACCGTTGGTTTGGGCGCCACTCAAAAGACATTGTTTGTGGTTTAGCCAATATAAAGGACCAAATAGAGTGTCCAGGTGAGGCACATATTGTCTCCCATTCCCAAAGAGCCCAGTGTGATGTTGGGCTTCCTTTTTGGCATAGGGTTCAAAGAGGTAGAAGTTTTTCTTTGATTGCAAGAGGGATAGAGCATAGTCCATCCACCCAGAGGTCCCAGACACTTTAGTCGAATTTTGTCAGGGTTTACCAGCGACCTCTGAGGGCAAAGGCATAATGATACTATGGGCGGAGCCATTGAAATTAAGGCTTCCGACTGGCTAACCAAGAAGACTTCATCTATATAGTGAAAAGTTTGGACAGCAGAGGGTAGAGGCAGTCTCGCTAAAGCCTGACCCACTCACTGGTGCGAAACGCCAAGGTACTCTCATTACTTCTGGGAGAGCACTGCCAACGTATATGGAAGGCCTTGCCATATGAATGCAGATTGGTCGTGGTCTTTGGTGTCAAGAACTCTGTAGGGGCTGAGATTTTACCCTACTTGTAAGCTAAGAAGTTGGCTTGCCACGGTTTCAAGTATGTTGACAGAGGCCATGAGACTCCTGAGTCAGTGATGGGAGACTTTATTAGTCACAGAAAAATCAGTAGCCAGAGTCAGCGTGGTTGCATGTTAGGGGGAAAAAAATTAAATCTCTTAGCAACCCAGGAAATCTCTACAAATATAAAATAGAAAGAAAATTGTTTTGTTATTGAATAAGCATCAAAGCAGACCACAGTGTGCATCACAAGCAATTAGCTAAAGAGATTGCAAAGACAGAAAGAAATCTCACCCTTTTCTGGGACAGAGCAGATAGAGTCCATTACCTGCTTGTTTTCAAGATAAATGATAACTTACCAAGTCCTCATGCAAGAGAACTTGACAGGACAATTCTGTCTACATTCTTTCATAGTTCATCCTAAGTTCACCTGGTAATGGGAGCGGCCATCTGTGCTAGTTAATTGCCCTTATCTAAAGGCAAAATCAAACTTCTCCTGTCTCTATGACAAGCAGGTAGTTCCAGCTTAGAGCCAGGTGCCTAGGCTAAGCTCCCAGGGTGACAGGGAGATAGGGTACTATCTTCCTTGTTGTCTACATGTCAATGAGGTATCTCCCAGACCCTTAAGAAAAACATTCCTGGGTTATAATGCTGACAAAAGGCTTATTTAACCTTTTAAAAGATTTACATACATATCAAAGGGGCAGAGGGAGGATTTACAAATACCAGGTTTCTCAAGGAAATACTTTAAGAAAAAGGAAGCAGGAAATGGTCTCCTCTTTTGGCAACAGGGAAAATTCCATTTTTTTTTTTATCCTTACAACTTTCCTTTTATAATAACACCACACTTTTCTAATTATCTCACTGCAGTTTCTACCTTTCTGTGGGCAGTTTGCTGCCACCTAAATATCTAGTAAGTCCATACAATAGCTAAGCAAAGCAATTAGGAAAATTACCATAGGGTGAATTTTAAAAGTCAGTGCAATTTACGCGTTGGGGAAAAAAACCTTTAAATATGTCTTACCAGTAGTTAAAGCACATTCTTGATTAGCAATGTGCAAAAGCTCTCTGTTCCTCATACGTTACTTTTACAAACTGTTGTATTATCATTATTGCTTGCTCTTTCAAGTGATTGTTTAAGTATTATTTTGTAGTTCCTTATGAAGTCTTACCCAGTCCAAGGCCAAGAGTAGCTCTCTGGGGGCCTGATAATTTTTGTTTGTTTGTTTTTTGATGTGGACCATTTTTTAAGTCTTTATTGAATTTGTTACAATATTGCTTCTGTTTTATGTTTTGGTTTTTTGGCTGGGAGGCATGTGGGATCTTAGCTCCCTGACCAGGTGTCGAACCTGCACCCCCTGCATTGGAAGGTGAAGTCTTAACCACTGGACCACCAGGGAAGTCCCTAATTAAGATTTTCTGCGGCTGCTTCCCACTAGCTATCGGTTTTACATTTGGTAGTGTATATATGTCCATGCCACTCTCTCATTTCGTCCCAGCTTACCCTTCCCACTCCCCGTGTCCTCAAGTCCATTCTCTACGTCTGCGTCTTTATTCCTGTCCTGCCCCTAGGTTCTTCAGAACCATTTTTGTTTTAGATTCCATATATGTGTGTTAGCATACGGTATTTGTTTTTCTTTTTCTGACTTACTTCACTCTGTATGACAGACTCTAGGTCTATCCACCTCACTACAAATAACTCAATTTCGTTTCTTTTTATGGTGTAGTAATATTCCACTGTATATATGTGCCACATCTTCTTTATCCATTCATCTGTCTGTGGACACTTAGGTTGCTTCCATGTCCTGGCTATTGTAAATAGTGCTGCAATGAACATTGGGGTACATGTGTCCTTTTGAATTATGGTTTTCTCAGGGTATATGCCCAGTACTGGGATTGCTGGGTCATATGGTAGTTCTATTTTTAGTTTTTTAAGGAACCTCCGTGCTGTTCTCCATAGTGGCTGTATCAATTTACATTCCCACCAACAGTGCAAGAGGGTTCCCTTTTCTCCACACCCTCTCCAGCATTTATTGTTTGTAGATTTTTTGATGATGGCCATTCTGACTGGTGTGAGGTGATACCTCATTGTAATTTTGATTTGCATTTCTCTAATGATTAGTGATGTTGAGCATTCTTTCATGTGTTTGTTGGCAATCTGTATATCTTCTTTGGAGAAATGTCTATTTAGGTCTTCTGCCCATTTTTGGATTGGGTTGTTTGTTTTTTTGATATTGAGCTACATGAGCTGCTTGTAAATTTTAGAGATTAGTCTTTGTCAGTTGCTTCATTTGTAAATATTTTCTCCCATTCTGAGGGTTGTCTTTTTGTCTTGTTTATGGTTTCCTTTGCTGTGCAAAAGCTTTTAAGTTTCATTAGGTCCTGTTTGTTTATTTTTGTTTTTATTTCCATTTCTCTAGGAGGTGGGTCAAAAAGGATCTTGCTGTGATATATGTCATAGAGTGTTCTGCCTATGTTTTTCTCTAAGAGTTTTATAGTGTCTGGCCTTACATTTAGGTCTTTAATCCATTTTGAGTTTATTCTTGTGTATGGTGTTAGGGAGTGTTCTAATTTCAGCTCGGTGCTTTGTGACCACCTAGAGGGGTGGGATAGGGAGGGTGGGAGGGAGGGAGACGCAAGAGGGAAGAAATATGGGGATATATGTATATGTATAGCCGATTCACTTTGTTATAAAGCAGAAACTAACACACCATTGTAAAGCAATTATACTCCAATAAAGGTGTTAAAAAAAATAAAAAGGAAGAAAGAAAAGATTTTTTTTCTTATAAGCCCAATGAATTTCTCCCAAGTTCCTGTTGTTCAGTAATTAACATCACACGTACATAATGTAGCCCTGCAGTAATGGTTCCATCTCCCCAAACAGTATTGCCCAGATGCAAAACACAGAGACACCCATGGTCATTTCTAGTATATTATTATGAGGCACTCTTTGAAGGGTACAGGTTGAACTTGCAGTGCTTAATGTAGTTGGTTTTAATTATTTTAAGTCTTGAGGAACAACCCAGCCTATGGGCCGTTGCTTGCATTGGTCCAAATCAATAACAGGCATGCAAATCTCCTTGAATAATAGGCATCTACTTTTGTTTATCCATGCTGGGACTGGAGAGAACTTACATCCTAAAATTAATACAGTGACATAAGACCTATCTTCTGCAGTTGCTATCTATAAATGCCAGGTTTCTGTTTGTCTATTAATTAGATGCTGTTTTAAACCATTTATCCCTTCTGATATAGTCATAGTCCAATACCTGTTTGTTCCCTTGAATATGCTGTAATTCTGAACTAGTGATGCTATCCTAGAGTTATTTGATAGCTAGCTGCTCCTGGACTGTACAAATGAGTGGCTCTGAGACCTATGTGGTGATTTTTTTGCCCCACCATTAAATTATTCCAAACAGTCCAATTCCAGAATTTTCTCAGTTTCCATTTGACTTGAGTTTCCATGGCTTTTAAACATCTTGCATGATGTGATTCCATTCAGTTTGCCATTGTATTATGTGTTTCTGTAATTATCCCAAAGCACCAAGTTTATTATTCAAAATCTCATTACCAAAAGAGTTAGCTATACCTGTGCCTGTTCCTGTTTCTTCCAGGATTGTACTCCGATAAGCCTTCTTTTGCCCTTGTGTGGTCCCAAACAGGCCCCTTAAACAGATTCCATAGTGGAAGGGCTCAGGGATACAAGTCTAGTTGTGAAGACTGATTTTAGCCTCAGATGTATTAAGAGAAACTATCCACCTATAATCCTAGGGGCTATTAAAATAGACTCAGGGTTTTCTAGTAAAATCTGATTCTTAGGTAATTGAAATAACTGTGCTGTGACTAGGACAGTAAGGCAGTCTATGAGAATGGTAATGTTTGCTTGTAGGGGAGGAAAAAATAATTTTCTTTCTACCCTTCTAAGTTCTTGGCTGAGACCCCTTTAATAAAAGATAAATTAATAAGAGAAAACAAGTTTATTAACTTATATACCACATGTATATATGGGAGATACCCAGGGAACAATGAGTCACTCAAAACGGTGGCTTAGAATTCCAGCTTATATAACATCTTCAACAAAGAACAATAAATTTATGGGGAAACGACAGGACAAAGGAAAGCAGTTTTAGGTTTCCAAGGGCAGCATACTGTGGGAACGTAAATATATGGGAGGAGGCTAATGATAGATAAAGGCTAGTTAATAAAGTTTGTTATGTAGGTGCCATCTCCAGGCTGGTAGGGTCTAAAGTTGCCTCCCGTGATTAACTTTTGTCCTTCCTGGGAGAGAGGAGAGGAGAGACACCTTTGAAAATTTATATCTTTTTAAAAAAATTTTTTATTGGAGTATAGTTGGTTTACAATGTTGTGTTAGTTTCTGCTGTACAGCAAAGTGAATCAGTTATACATATACATATATCCACTCTTTTTTAGATACTTTTCTCATATAGGTCATTACAGAGTACTGAGTAGAGTTCCCTGTGCTATTCATTGATCCTTATTAGTTATCTATTTTATATATAGTAGTGTGTATATGTCAATCCCAATCTCCCATGAAAATTTATATCTTACTTTTAGGCAAATGGGAGGGCAGGGAGCTTTTCTATTACCTGCTTCTTCTCAACTGCATTCAGCTCAAAATAATCCTTATGCCGAAGTGACATATTCTGCTACCCTTCGACCTCATTTCAGTTGAGCTCAATACCAGTATCAGTCACTGTAGAAAACTCAAGTTTCAAGTCCTTTGTGGGAGCGACAGTCCAATCCTCCTGAGGTACTGGCTTCATAGGGAAAGCATGAATCCAACTGTGTTTTTTTTTTACTTGGGAAGGTCCCTCCCAGTGTGGTGACAGCCTGTCTCTTCCTGGGACTCTTTTATGTAGATGAAATCTCCCTTTTGATAGAGGTGGCAGACTTTTTCCAGGGGGTCTTTCCAGGTTCTTATGACTTTATGTCTCAGGGTTTCTGGGGAAGAGAGAAACCCTTTAAAGAATTGAATATGATTATGGGAAGATTCAGTTAAATTAGGCACAGGACATGGTCTCAGACCAAAATTCATAGGCCTGCTAAACATAAGTTCAAAGAGAGTGATTTCATGCTTGCTGGCAAGGGTTGCTCTAATTTTTAACAAGCTAGTGGTAAAGCTGTAGGCCTTTTTAACGCTAATTGGTTGCTGAATCTTGGCCAATGAGTTTCTTTAGAGTTTGATTCATTTGCTGTACATGTCCACAGGAATAAGAATGATAGGGTATATGATAGCTTGTAGAAATCTGCAAACATTTTTGTAATTCCTGAACAACAGTGGAAATAAATTGACTTTTTCTGTCTGATTCAACGTGCTCTGGTATCCCCAAAGTGGAAATGACGTTTATTAAGGGAACCTATACCATTGCCTGAGCACTGGCTTTTTGAAGAGAGGAAAACTTCAGGCCATTCTGACATGATACACACCATAAGTAGACAAAACCTCCTACGTTCTGCAAGCATTGCTTCTATGAAATCCAACTGCCAGCAGTTCCTGTTGGATGGGAAGTTGGTTGGGGAAAACTTCTGGTGCTTACCTTGGGAGTGGCCTGTAAAGAATTCTGCTGACAGATAGCACATCTCTTTAATATGTTTTGAATAAGTTCATCTCTTTGGTAGGTGTAGTGAGAGTCTTTAAAATGCCTTTATCAATGGGGAAAAACTGAAACCATTTCCACTAAGATCAGGAACAAGACAAGGTTGCCCACTCTCACCACTGTTATTCAACATAGTTTTGGAAGTTTTAGCCACAGCAATCAGAGAAAACAAAAGAAATAAAAGGAATCCAAATCGGAAAAGAAGAAGTAAAACTGTCACTGTTTGCAGATGACATGATACTGTACATAGAGAATCCTAAAGATGCTACCAGAAAACTGCTAGAGCTAGTCAATGAATTTGGTAAAGTAGCACTTCCAGGGACTGGAATGGGGGAAGGGCTCTCCCGCCTCCATGGCCTCCTTGCCTCCCCAGGGAGAGGGGAAATGAGTCAGCCAGCTGTCGGTGCTAGAAGCTTCAGGATCACGCGCTCGGACAACGGACTTTCTCTAGGAGCCCGTGCGCCCATCCTCAACCAGGAGAAGACGCTCAACCTCCCACATGTCCCGTCCACCTGGGTTTCAGAGGATCTTGCCTTCTGACCCGGAGGCAGAGGGATTGAAGGCATCGCCTTCCTCCCCTACTAGAAACACAAGAAGAAGCTGAGAGTTACGTGGCCGGATCAACCCAGGCTCCCAGTGCAGTGTTAGGACTGAGGGCCCCAAGGGGGGAAAGTGGGAGACTCGCCCCTTCCAGCTCATTTGCACCTGCTCCCTCCACCCTGCTGTGGGTCGGGTTCTCTGCCAGGGTGGCCTACCCCTTGCGTAGCTTTTGTGATTTGATGTTCTGTTTATTTACTAAGTGGGCAGGTTACAGGTGTGGTGCCGGAGTCCTGAGGTTTTGCTGCTGTATACTTTTTTTTTTTTTTTTAAGATTTTGGTTTGTCAGGCTCGCTATGTTCATTTCACGCAGCGAGGGTTTTGTCGTGCCCGAGATGGCCACGGCCGGCAGGAGTGGGCTTTATTGTGTGAAGAGTTCAGGGAGGGAGGTGCCAGCCCGGGGTATCGGCCCCCAAAACGAGGGTGACGGTACCTTTCTGAACACTTCACTCACTCGCCTTTTTTTTTTTTTTAACATCTTTATTGGAGTATAATTGCTTTACAATGGTGTGTTTATTTCTGCTTTATAACAAAGTGAATCAGTTATACATATACATATGTTCCCATATCTCTTCCCTCTTGCGTCTCCCTCCCTCCCACCCTCCCTATCCCGCCCCTCTAGGTGGTCACAAAGCACCGAGCTGATCTCCCTGTGCTATGCGGCTGCTTCCCACTAGCTATCTATTTTACGTTTGGTAGTGTATATATGTCCATGCCACTCTCTCACTTTGTCACAGCTTACCCTTCCCCATCCCCGTATCCTCAAGTCCATTCTCTAGTAGGTCTGTGCCTTTATTCCCATCTTGTCCCTAGGTTCTTAAAAAGAAATGAAATTGACTTATTTGTAGTGAGGTGGATGTACCTAGAGTCTGTCATACAGAGTGAAGTAAGTCAGAAAGAGAAAAACAAATACCGTATGCTAACACATATATATGGAAACTCACTCGCCTTTCACTTGGGCCGCCCGACTTCCCCTTCTCACTAGAAAGAGAAGTAATTTTCCAAACGAGAAGCAGGCCAAACACCGAAGGAGCTGGGCTTGCCGGCTGCTTCCCACCCAGCAAGAGCTAGTGTGGTTGGTTTGGGGTTTGGTTTTCACAATTTCTGAGTTAAAACTGCAGGCTGCTTCTGCCTCCCAAATCCCGCACGAGGGCACAGGTGCGTGGCGAGCATCCCGAGTGGCTGTAGCCATGTTTTAGCTGCTTGGAGACCTGGATCCAGGTGACCCTGAGACAATTCCAAGCACACTTTAACCCACTAGGTCAGCTAGATAAGACGGTGGATGTCCGGAACAAGTTGCTGATTAAGGTGGTACAAAATCTTGGTCTCCCATCACTGGGGGAGGGGTGGTGTCAAACGCTCCTGCCAGAGAACCCGCCCCTACGAGGTTCTCTCGGGGGCCATCCTCCATCCACCCTGGCCACCAGCGGGAGAGTGACGAGCAGGGCAGAAGGGGACGGGAGTCGCTGCCCCCACAGCTCAGGAAAGAGGCCATTCCCACCCCGCGCCCCTCCCGAAGCCTTGTCGCAGAGCAGCTACACGGAAGCCTCCAGAAGCCACAGCGGCGCCCTGGATGTCACACCCCTCTGAGGGAACTAGGTCTCGTTTGGATTTGCAGTGTTCGGATGTTCTTTATTTACAAGACCAGGTTTTGCCTTCTGTCAAGGTGGGAAACGCTGTCATTGTCCCTCCCAAAGCCTGGAATAAAGAAAAGAGGCAGTGTGAAAAAAAACCATAGGAAGAGAAAATACATTCACAGTACTGTACTGTATTTAGTGATACTGTAAGTTTATGTCATCTGTTTACAAGAGGAATCATCCGTCAGTACCTACATCAATATTGTCTTATATGATACAAAACACTGTAGATGTTTTATATATTATTAACACTAGATATCAAAAATGAAAAGGTAATGTGAAAAAGAAATTCATATTTATTTACAGTTATACTGATTCATGCATTGATAATGAAGAAGCAGCAATATGATTGCTTTATGGTAGACTAGTGTAATCGATACGATTGCTTCACAGTAGCTTAGTCTATACACTAACGAATGAATCGTTATAAAATTTTTGTGGCATACAATATTACAGTCATATTCATAATACAGTATTGGAAACATTGTTACTTAAAAAAAACCCTTACCTCTGATGATAGGCTGATAAGCAGTTTCTCCATTTAGGAGAGAGGCATACTGTACAATAACATAATTCTTTGAGAGCAAAGTCGTAAAGCAGTAAGAAAACTAACACACTATTTTATATTAAATATCACTCACCTTATGCCTATGCAAGGATAGGCTGTCCACTGGAATACAAGTCTTGCACACAATGTTCTATACGAAGCATACTTAGGCGATGATAATGGCACAGAAACATCTCATAGAGTTCTTGCCATACAGTTATTAGATTTTCAAATGAAGACAAACACATACACATCGGATACATTGGGTAACTGTACGGCACGATGATTATTTGCTATTCATTAAGTGCATGTGGATCATCATAAAGGTTTTCATCCTGGTCTTCACGTTGAGTAGGCTGGGGAGGAGGAGGAAAAGGAGGAGTTGGTCTCGCTGTCTCAGGGGCAGCAGAGGTGGAGGAGGTGGAAGGGGGGGCAGGAGAGGCAGGCACACTCAGTGTAACTTTATGGAAACACATCATGATTTCTCTCTGACTTTTTTGCTTTTTCATGTCTCTGAAAATGTTTCTACACAGTACCAATCCTTCCTCCACCATTTGCATTAGTTTCAGTGCCCGTATCATAGAAGGATCCATGTCGTTAAAGAAGTCAAAAGCAGTCTTGAAGAGTCAGAACCCTTCTGCCAGATTGCCTAATGTCAATTTGTTTTCTGGCCCTGCTTCTTCTACATCTTCTTCCTCCTCATTGTCTGGCACTGGTTGGGAAGCACTCACCTCTATCAAGTCGCCTTCTGTGAATTCCTCTGCTGTAGTGTCTATTAGCTCTTGAATTTCTCCAAGATCCATATCTTGAAACCCTTCACCCCCTGCCTTTTTTGCCACATCACAATCTCTTTCCTGATTTCCTTGATTGGCTCTGTCGTAAATCCTGTGAAGTCATGCACAACATCTGGACAGTTTCCTCCAGCAGGAGTTTATTGTTTCGGGCTTGATGGCTTTCATGGCTTTTTCTATAACAACGGTGGCATCTTCAGTGGTGTGATCCTTCCAGACTTTCATGATATTCTCTCTACTGGGGTTTTCTTCCATAGCATTGGCAGTCCTTTCCATAGCGTACTGTGTGTAATGAGCCTTAAAGGTCCTTATGACTGCCTGATCTAGAGGCTGAATTAGAGGTGTATTATTTGGGGGCAAGGAAACCACTTTGACGCCTACAGTGTTGAACTCATGAGGTTCTGCGTGGCCAGGGGACATTGTCCAATATCAAAAGAACTTTCAAAGGCAGTCCCTTACTGGCAAGGTACTTCCTGACTTCAGGGACAAAGCATCGATGGGACCAATCCAGAAAAAGAGTTCTGGTTGTCCAGGTCTTCTTGTTGTACCATCAAAAGACTGGCAGCTGGTGTTTATCTTTTCCCTTCAGGGCTCAGGGGTTAGCAGCTTTATAGATAAGGGCAGTCCTGATCATAAACCCGACTGTGTTTGCACAAAACAGAGTTAGCCTATCCCTCCTGCCTTAAATCCTGGTGCTCACTTCTCTTCCTTACTAATAAATGTCCTTTGTGGCATTTTTTCCACAATAGGGCACTTTGGCCTGCATTAAAAACCTGTTCAGGCAGATACCTCATCTCCTTGATGATTTTCTTAATAGTGTCTGGGAACTCATCTGCCGCCTCTTGGTCAGCAGAAGCTGCTTCTCCTCTTATCTTGACATTTTAAAGGCCAAACCTCTTTCTAAAATTATCAAACCATCCTTTGATGGCATTACATTCTCCAGCTTTAGATCCTTCACCTTCGTTTTGCTTTAGGTTGTTGTAGAAAGACTTTGCTTTTGCTCAAATCATGTTAGAGTCTATAGGTATGCCTTTCTCAGAGCAATCCTGCATCCAAATAAAAGCTGCATTTTCAATACGAGTTGAAAAAAATTTCACAAAAAGTGCAAGGTTTTCATGCCTGCTGGCATAGCTGCAGTGATAGCTTCACCAATTTCCTTTTTTTAAAAAAAAATAATAGTCCTTTTGCTGGATTTATTTATCTTGAAATGGTGGGCAACCACAGCTGCAGACCTCAACATATAGCACATAGCAAGCAATTCAGCTTTTTCTTGTAATGTCATGGCTTTCCTCTGCTTCTTGGGAGCACTTCCAGCATCACTAGTGGCACTTTGTATGGGTCCCACGGTGTTATTCAAGGTTTACGGTAGTGCACTAAACACGATGAAAAATACATGAGAACCACGAGAGATGACTTGTTACCGTGATATGCAATTTTGTGG
This sequence comes from Eschrichtius robustus, assembly GCF_028021215.1. Lineage (NCBI taxonomy): Eukaryota > Metazoa > Chordata > Mammalia > Artiodactyla > Eschrichtiidae > Eschrichtius > Eschrichtius robustus. The sequence goes on from NC_090845.1 coordinate 44,672,684, forward strand.
AGAGATAAACTGCTCATGCAGAGATGATTAGCGTCACACAGCGTTTTAAGCGGATACTCTCAACACTTGAGCTCATTGCAATCGCAAAAGGAGGTGGCTATGAAATTATTACAGTACGGTATGGACTACAGCTAATTTTATGCAGTTATGATTTATTACTGCATTTTTACATTTGTTTACATTTCTCTTGACTGTGAACGGCGCCATGTGTGGTCTGTAAGTGTGTGCATAAGTTTTGATAAATTTTAACTTTATATAACAGATTTGTGTATATTTTATGGCAGTAAATGACAAAATAGACTAGTATCTACAAATATTTTATGCATTCATGACATACCTAACTTTTTAAAATTTTTTCGATATTTCTAGGCTACACGGTTCATCTGTGAGTTTTTCAAATTGTCGCAAATCCCCAAGGATTTTTCCAATAGATTTTTTGAAAAAAATCCACGTGTAAGTGGACCCGCGGAGCTCAAACCCATGTTTTTCAAGGGTCAGGTGTACATTGAATTGGCCCAAAGGGCCCCCTCAACCCCCGAGGTCACTTAAGTTTCCTTTCCACACTAATCCATACCTAAACCCCATCAGCTGAATCTGGGTGCTCCCTTACTCCCTCAAGATCAGATAGGATGGTCTCGGGTGCCTGTATCCAACAGAGCTTTAAAAGGCTGAGACTCTCCCTTCCCTGAAGTTCTCCAGCATACTCAGGGGGGTGTATGGCCGCCTCTGGTCCCTCTTGGGAACAGGGAGCCCTCTGTCCCACCCCAATCATTGCTTCAAAGCAGCTGATTTCAGGGTAGAAGGGAAGGGAGGGATGAGGCATGGAGTGAGAGGGCGGTTCCATGCCAGCAGGCAAGTCTTTACGTTTATGTTTAGTTTTGAACAATGCAACGGCTGCTTGGGGCTCAACCAAATGATCTCATGTTTTCAGTATGCCCAGAGCTCTGCATCTGGCAGCAAGGTCCTTGTGACTGATGCCATGTCTTTCAACTTTTAGGATGCCTCAATTCTGCAGCCACAGCCATATTGCTTTCCGTTTGTGCCCATTGGCTAGCTCAGGCATTACTAGTGCAGTAGCAACTTTTTCTTTTTAAGGTGTCCACTTTAATCTGGGGCACTTGCTGCCCATTTTCATGATAGTGTAGGGGAGGAGGAAAGTTTTTCTCGACCTTCTTAGGGTACCTGGCTGGATCTGAAAATTAAACTGACAGAGACAGATTAACAGGAGAAAAGCATACACATTTATTTGTAAGTTTTACATGAGGTGGGAGCCTTCATAAGGAAATTAAGACCCAAAGAAACAGTTAGACCTGAGGAGTTTTATGCTGGGTTTGATGAAGAGTGGACAGTTGTGGAGGAATATGATAGGGCAGAGAGTATGAGGTAAATGTAGTAAACTGTGGGAAAGTTAGCACGACTTGTTTCTGAGGATCCCTTTGTTTTTGGAGATAAGGATGCTGCTTTCCTCTGGGTGTAGGCAGGGCACCTCTCACATGAGGGTGATCTGTTTCAGGGGAGACGGGCGGGGGAAGGTCAGCATGACCTCCCTACTTCTGTGTTCTCCAACCCCTTCAGCTTAAAATATCCAATATGCCAAGGTGCCATATGTGGGGGTAGCACATCCTGAACCCCATCTATAATAGCATATCTTAAGTTTTCACTTACTTTTAAGATAAAGGCTAGGGAAGTCTTTCAGGGCAGTGAGGCTGACCTCAAAATTTTATCTAGAATTCTTTGGGTCAGTTTCTCATTTGGCAGTAGGTCATTTTCATCTTCATCAGCACTAAAGATCCAGTATGGGGCAGTAAGAGCCTGGATGCTAGTCACTGCCTCATCTGTGGTTTCCCACAGGAGTTTGTCTCAGGGAAATCTCACCAAGAAGGCTGAATTATAGCAGGCACGGCCTACTGCAAAAAACCTCTGAGACCTTTGGCTGTTGTTTCTCAATTGATCTGAGGTTGGCATGATAGACTGTAGGAGGGGCTGAGCCATAAGACATTCCAGCTGTTTCCATTCTTCCATAACAAGCTTCACATGCCCTCCTGCTCCTCTTTCAACCAACCAGCCAAAGCTGTAACCATGTGCCTGGCTCCTGCCCATACTGGTTACAAGTTTCCCTCCTTTTGCCCTGAGTATAGATGCTCATCTCTGTAGCTGTTGTCTGAGAAGTGCTGGGAGCTACCGCTGCCCTCAACTGACTCTTAGTACAGGCATCCCTCGTTTTATTGCACTTTGCTTTGCAGGTATTGTGGTTTTTTTTACAAATTGAAGCTTTGTGGCAACCCTATGTTGAGCAAGTCTATTGGCACCATTTTTTCAACAGCATTTGCTTACTTCATGTCTCTGTGTCACATTTTGGTAATTCTTGCAACATTTCAAACGTTTTCCTTATTATTATATTTGTTACGGTGATCTTTGACCAATGATCTTTTTTTTAAAAAAAATATTTATTTATTTATTTATTTATGGCCGTGTTGGGTCTTCATTTCTGTGCAAGGGCCCTCTCTAGTTGCGGTAAGTGGGGGCCACTCTTCATCGCGGTGCGCGGGCCTCTCATTGTCGTGGCCTCTCTTGTTGCAGAGCACAGGCTCCAGACGCGCAGGCTCAGCAATTGTGGCTCACGGGCCTAGTTGCTCCGCGGCATGTGGGATCTTCCCAGACCAGGGCTCGAACCCATGTCCCCTGCATTGGCAGGCAGATGCTCAACCACTGCGCCACCAGGGAAGCCCCTTGACCAGTGATCTTTGATGTTACTATTGTTAATTGTTTTGGGATGCCACAAACTGTTCCCATATAAGATGGCAAACTTAGTTGATAAATGTATGTGTTCAAACTGCTCCACTGACTAGCCGTTCCTTGTCCCTCTCCCTCTCCTCAGGCCCCCCTATTCCCTGAGACATAACAATATTGAAATTAGACCAATTAATAACCTTACAATTGCCTCTAAGTGTTCAAGTGAAAGGAAGAGTCTCTCACTTTAAATCAAAAGCTAGAAATGATTAAGCTTAGTGAGGAAGGCATGTCAAAAGTTGAGATAGCCTGAAAGCTAGGCCTCCTGCACTAAACAGCCAAGTTGTGAGTACAAAGAAAAAGTTCTTGAAGGAAATTAAAAGTGGTACTCCAGTGAACACACAAATGATAAGAAAGTGAAACCACTTTATTGCTGATATGGAGAAGGGTTTAGTGGTCTGGATAGAAGATCAAACCAGCCACAAGATTCCCTTAAGCCAAAGCCTAATCCAGAGCAAGGCCCTAACTCTCTTCTATTCTGTGAAGGCTGAGAGAGGTTTGGAAGCTAGAGAAGAAAAGTTTGAAGCTAGCAGAGGTTGGTTTATGAGGGTTAAGGAAACCTTTTCCATAACATGAAAGCACAAGGTGAAATAGCAAGTGCTGATGTGGAAAGTGCAGCAAGTTATCCAGAAGATCTAGCTAAAATAACTAATAAAGGTGGCTACACCAAACAACAGATTTTCAGTGTAGATGAAAGAGCTTTATATTGGAAGAAGATGCCATCTAGGACTTTCATAGCTAGAGAGAAGTTAATGCCTGGCTTCAAAGTTTCTAACTTTGAAGGCCGACTTTAGGAGCTAATGCAGCTGATGACTTTAAGAAAAAGCAAATGCTCATTGACCATTCTGAAAATCCTAGGGCCCTTAAGAATTATGCTAAATCTACTCTGCCTGTCCTCTGTAAGTGAAACAACAAAGCCTGGATGACAGCACATCTGTTTACAACATGGTTTACTGAATATTTTAAGTCCACTGTTGAGACCTATTGCTCAGAAAAAAAAAGATTGCTTTCAAAATATTACTACTCATTGGCAATGTACCTGGTCACCCAAAAGCTCTGATGGAGATTGTACAGCAAGATTAATGTTGTTTTCATGCCTGCTAACACAATATCCATCTACAGCCCATGGGTCAAGGAGTAATTTCAACATCAAGTGTTATTATTTAAGAAATACATCTCATAATGCTATAGCTGCCATAGGTAGTGATTCCTCTGATAGATCTGGGCAAAGTCAATTGAAAACCTTCTGGAAAGGATTCACCATTCTAGATGCCATTAAGAATATTCATGATTCATGGGAAGAGATAAAAATATCAACATTAACACAAGTTTGGAAGAAGTTGATTCCAACCTCATGGATGACTTTGAGGGATTCAAGACTTCAGTGAAGGAAGTAACTGCAGATGTGGTGGAAATAGCAAGCAGACTTGAATTCGAAGTAGAGCCTGAAGATGTGACCAAATTCCTGCAATCTCATCATAAAACTTGATTAGATGAGGAGTAGCTTCTTATGTATGAGCAAAAAAAGTGGTTTCTTGAAATAGAATCTACTCCTGGTGAAGATGCTGTGAATACTGTTGAGATGACAACAAAGGGACTAGGCCATCGGCCCTCAACCTGAGCCGTGTCTCTTATTTAGTTCTGGGGAGCACCTGGCTGACGTGAGTGCTGTAGAGGAGAATGACTTTGAGGGCAGAGCTTTAATCTCAACAATTAAAATCGAGATTGAGACAGAAGCAGTCAGAATTATACTCTCAAGAAAGAATATCTCCTAATACAGAAGTACCTGAAGGCTGGTTGGGGTGGTGAGGCCCAAGGCAGTCTTATCAAGGATGGAGAGTAACTAAACTGTTCCACTGAACTGTCCAAGCCAGCAGAGTAGAGTGAATAAAGGAGAAAAAATTGCCTGCCTCAGGTGCAAAAGTTCTCTGGGAATCTCTTATTTTAAAAATCTCTGCTGCTTCCACAACCTGAAGACACAGTGAGGAGGAAGCAGACCTTCACCAGAACCTTCATGCTGGCCCTTTGTTCTTGGACTGCTCAGTCTCTATAACTAGAAATGGAATGAAACATGTGCCAAATCCACTGGGTGTCAATTGATTGAGAAGTTAGTTTAGAATCGAGGCACCAGTCCCTCCCACCAGGAAGCTTACACAAGCCTCTTAGACCAGCCTCACCTACCAGGGGGCAGACACCAGAAGCAAGAGGAACTACAATTGTGCAGCCTATGGAACGGAGACCACAAACACAGAAAGTTAGACAAAATGAGACAGCAGAGGAATATGTGCCAGACGAAGGAACAAGATAAAACCCCAGAAAAACAGCTAAGTGAAGTGGAGATAGTCAATCTACCTGAAAAATTATTCAGAGTAATGATAGTAAAGATGATCCAAGATCTCGGAAAAAGAATGGAGGCGCAGACCAAGAAGATACAAGAAATGTTTAACAAAGAGCTAGAAGATACAAAGAACAAAGAAATAGAGTTGAACAACACAATAAATGAAATTAAAAATTCTCTAGAAGGAATCAATAGCAGAATAAATGAGGCAGAAGAACGGGTAAGTGACCTGGAAGACAGAATGGTGGAAATCACTGCCTTAGAACAGAATAAAGAAAAAAGAATGAAAAGAAATGAGGATGGTTTAAGAGACCTCTGGGACAACATTAAACACACCAACATTTGCATTATAGGGGACCCAGAAGGAGAAGAAAGAGAGAAAGGGCCTGAGAAAATATTTGAAGAGATAATAGCTGAAAACTTGCCTAACATTTTCTTGGAAACAGTCACCCAAGTCTAGGAAGTGCAGAGAGTCCCATACAGGATAAACCCAACATGCCGAGACACATATTAATCAAATTGACAAAAATTTAAGACAAAGAGAAAATATTAAAAGCAACAAGGGAAAAGCAGCAAATAACATACAAGGGAATCCCCATAATGTTATCAGCTGATTTTTCAGCAGAAGCTCTGCAGGCCAGAAGGGAGTGGCATGATATATTTAAAGTGATGGAAAGGGAAAACCTACAACCAAGAATACTCTACCCAGCAAGGCTCTCATTCAGATTTGATGGAGAAATCAAAAGCTTTACAGACAAGCAAAAGCTAAGAGAATTCAGCACCACCAAACCAGCTTTACAACAAATGCTAAAGGAACTTCTCTAGGGAAAAGAAAAGGCCACAACTAGGAACAAGAATATTATGAATGGGAAAGCTCACCAGTAAAGAAATGACCACAAAGGATTTAGAATATGACATAAACTTAGTTGATAAAGCAGTGGCAGGGTTTGAGAGGATTGACTCGCATTTTGAAGGAAGTTCTACTGTGGTTAAAATGCTATCAAACAGCATTGCATGCTACAGAGAAATCATTCATGAAAGGAAGAGTCAGTCAATGAGGCAAACTTCACTGTTATATTCTACTAGGAAATTGCCACAGTCAGCCCATCCTTCAGCAGCCACCACACTGATCAGTCAGCAGCCACCAACATCAAGGCAAGACCCTCCACCAGCAAAAAGATTATGACTTGTGGAAGGCTCAGATGATGGTTAGCATTTTTTTAGCAATAAAGTATTTTTAAATTAAGATATGTACATTGCTTTTTTAGATATAATGCTGTTGCACACTTAATAGACTACAATATAGTATAAACATAACTTTTATATGCACTGGGAAACCAAAAAATTTGTGTGTCTCACTTTATTGCAATATTTGCTTTATTGTGGTGGTCTGGAATACCCACAGTATCTCTGAGGTATGCCTATCCTAGCTGTTACAATGGGGTGGACTTGAGATTGGCCACAAGATTGGTGAGGAAGCCCCAACCTGGATGAGAGTTAGGACCAACCAGAACACTGTTCAGACAGCTGTCTTTAAACCTACTTTGTGGTACTTGGTGTGCAATAACTTCTCCAGTTCCTCCTCATTGACTGCCAGTAAAGTGGAGGACCATATATTGAACAGTTGACCATACAATTTGGTTGAACATTTTCACTACTGATTCCATAGACTTCCCTCAGATCTCCTTAATTTGCCTGTCTTAGTTTTCTATCATTGCTGTGACAAATTGCCACAAACTCAGTGGCTTAAAACAACAGAAATTTATTATCTTATAGTTCTATAGTTCAGAAGTCCAAAATGGCTCTCACTGGGCTAAAGTTAAGATGTTGGCAGGGGTGGGTTCCTTTTTGAAGGCTCAAGAATCTATTTCTTTGCTCTTTCCAGCTTCTAGAGGCCACACATGTTCCTTCACATGGTCCTCTTCATCTTTAAAGCCAGCATTAGTGGGTCAGTTCTTCTCACACTATATCACTCTAACCTTCTCTTCTACCTCACTCCTACACTTTTAAGGACTCTTTACATTGGCCCTAACCTAATAGTCCAAGATAATTTCCTTGTCTCAGGGTCAGTTGATTAGCAACCTTAATTCCATTTGCAACCTAAATTCCCCATTGCCATGTAGTATAACATATCCACAGGTTCCAGGGATCTTTTTTTTAAATTTTATTTATTTATTTAGTTTGGCTGTGTTGGGTCTTCGTTTCTGTGCGAGGGCTTTCTCTAGTTGCGGCGAGCGGGGGCCACTCTTCATCGCGGTGCGCGGGCCTCTCACTGTCGCGGCCTCTCTTGCTGCGGAGCACAGGCTCCAGACGCGCAGGCTCAGTAGTTGTGGCTCACAGGCCTAGTTGCTCTGTGGCATGTGGGATCTTCCCAGACCAGGGCTGGAACCCGTGTCCCCTGCATTGGCAGGCAGATTCTCAACCACTGCGCCACCAGGGAAGCCCTGTGAGTCCCTTATATTTCCTTTTCCAGAAAGCCACATCTCTGTGCACAGCCTATCCTTTGTCTTTAATTTTTGTCAGTTTGATTACTACGTGTCTCAGCATGTTCCTCCTTGGGTTTATCCTGCTGGGACTCTCCTCACTTCCTGGACTTGGGTGACTGTTTCCTTTCCCATGTTGGGGAAGTTTTCAGCAATTATCTCTTCAACTATTTTCTCAGGTCCTTTCTCTCTCTCTTCTCCTTCTGGGATCCCTATAATACGAATGTTAGTGCATTTAATGTTGTCCCAGAGGTCTCTTAGACTGTCTTCATTTTCATTCTTTTTTCTTTATTCTGTTCTGAGGCAGTGATTTCCACCATTCTGTCTTCCAGGTCACTTACCCGTTCTTCTGCCTCATTTACTCTGCTATTGATTCCTTCTAGTGTATTTTTCATTTCATTTACTGTATTGTTCATCTCTGTTTGTTTGTTCTTTAGTTCTTCTAGGTCTTTGTTAAACATTTCTTGCATCTTCTTGATCCTTACCTCCATTCTTTTTCCGAGATATTGGATCATCTTCACTGTCTTGCTTCTGCTGTCTGCCCTCTGGTGGATGAGGCTATCTAAGAGACTTGTGCAAGCTTCCTGCTAGGAGGGACTGGTGGTGGGTGGAAGTGGGTCTTGTCCCTCTGGTGGGCAGGGCTGTGCTCAGTAAAACTTTAATCTGCTTGTCTGCTGATGGGTGGGGCTGTGTTCCCAACCTGTTTGTTGTTTGGCCTGAGGTGACCCAGCACTGGAGCCTACGGGCTGTTTGGTGGGGCTAATGGTGGCCTCCAGGAGGGCTCACGCCAATGGGTACTTCCCAGAACTGCTGCTGCCAGTGTCCTTGTCCCCGCAGTGAGCCCCAGCCACCCCTCACCTCCACAGAATACCCTTCAGTACTAACAGGTAGGTCTGGCCCAGTCTCTTACGGGGTCACTGCCTTTTTCCCCTGAGTCCTGGCGCGCACAAGACTTTGTGCGTGCCATCCAAGAGTGGAGTCTCTCTTTCCCCCAGCCCTGTGGAAGTCCTACGATCAAACTCCACTAGACTTCACATCTAGATTCTCTGGCTCCTCCTCCTGTTGCCAGACCCCCAGGCTGGGGAGCCTGACGTGGGGCTCAGAACTTTCACTCCTGGGGGATAACTTCTGTGGTATAATTGTTTTCCAGTTTGTGGGTCGCCCACCTGGCAGGGATGAGATTTGTGTTTATCACAGTTGTGCCCCTCCTACCATCTTGCTGTGGCCTCCTCTTTGTCTTTGGGAGTAGGGTATCCTTTTTTGGTAGGTTCCAGCACTTTTTTGTCGATGGTTGTTCAGCAATTAGTTGTGATTTTGGTGTTTTCATAAGAAGGGGGTGAGCTCATGTCCTTCTACTCCACCATCATTTGGAAGTGACCTGCTGGCTCAGCAGGGTGGTGTGGGACACCAGTCAGCCTGCAGCTCCTACAGCTTCTGTGGCTCCTGCAGGATCCTTGTTGGGCCAAGTGCTTGGTTAGCCCTTGCACTGCCCATCCTAATCATCAAAACTTCCAAGAACTGTGAAAGGTCTGAGATTTTATCCTACTTGCAAGCTAACAAGTTAGCTGGGCACAGTTTCATGGATGCTGGTAGAAGACATGAACTCCTGGGTCCGAGACAAAGGACTTGAATACTCACAGCATTAGTGGTAGCCAGAGTGTGAACATTTGCACCACTTCTCTAAGCCTCAATTCCCACAGGGTGATGCAGAGGGCCAGGTGATACCTGCACATGCAGTGGATTCCATTATAGGAGAGGAACCCCAAGTTTATAGATCTCGAACCTTTCATGAAGGGCAGTAAGCCTGCCTGATCCTTGCCTTGAGGAAGAAATATCTTGAGTACAATTTCTAGTATAACCTGCCCTTTGCTCTGGAGAGGGGCACTCTATCTTCTAAGCCTGTTCACTATATAAATATCTTCGAAAAGATAGTTTGGAAAAAAGGCAGTTATGAGTCTGCTTGAAAGATATACAGAAATGTGAGATTTGTGGAGAATTTTCTCCCAATAGTCTCTCAAGTCCCTTTTAATCTGGAACAGATCTAACCAATTCTCCTCCCTCTTGTTTTTCCCCTTACTATTTATTTATTGAAGAAATTGGACCACTTGCCCCGAGCTGTGTTCCACATTTTAGAATTTGATAAGTGTATTCTTGTGGAGTATTTAATAGTTCCCATATCACCATTTTAATGTGAACAGGTAAATCTAGAGGCTTGATCAATGCAGATTCAATTTTTAGGCAAAAATACTTCATAGGTGGTATTTTTTTAATTTATTTATTATTTATTTTTTCTTGGCTGTGTTGGGTCTTCGTTTCTGTGCGAGGGCTTTCTCTAGTTGTGGCAAGCGGGGGCCACTCTTCATCGCGATGCACGGGCCTCTCACTATCGCGGCCTCTCTTGTTGCGGAGCACAGGCTCCAGACACACAGGCTCAGTAGTTGTGGCTCACAGGCCTAGGTGCTCCGCGGCATGTGGGATCTTCCTAGACCAGGGCTCAAACCCGTGTCCCCTGCATTGGCAGGCAGATTCTCAACCACTGCGCCACCAGGGAAGCCCCATAGGTGGTACTGAGTGCTTGCTAGTTCATCCCCCCCAGAAGGCACATAATGCCTGGTTGTCTCTCTCTCAGTATGTTCAGGTGTTGTCAACCCAATCCATAGGTTTTAAAGTCCCTTTATTCTTTCACCCAATGGTTTTGGCAGCCGTTGGTGATTCTTGCTTTTATTAGCATTTATTAGCTGGAATACTTCTGAAAGAATAAATTTCCATAATCAACTATTGGTGTGTCCTGAAATGCAGTACTTAGAGGAAGGATAATCATTTTAGTGTAAAACTCAAGTAATGTCTCTTTCCTGATATATAAAACACTTCAGAGAGCAGGAACCGAGCCGAGCAGAGCCAGCCAGTGGCTGCGGCATGGGGGCTGAACATTAATAAAAGTATCCATGGAGAACACTGAAAATTCAGTGGATTCAAAATCCATTAAAACTTCAGAGACAAAGGTCTTACATGGAAGCAAATCAATGAACTCTGGAATATCCTTGGATGATAGTTACAAAATGCATTATCCTGAAATGGGTTTATGTATGATAATTAATAACAAGAACTTTCATAAAAGTACTGGGATGTCATGTCGGTCTGGTACAGATGTAGATGCAGCAAACCTCTGGGAAACCTTCACGAACTTGAAATACGAAGTCAGGAATAAAAATGATCTTACATGTAAAGAAATTTTGGAATTAATGTACAGTGTTTCTAAAGAAGATCATAGCAAAAGGAGCAGTTATATTTGCGTGCTTCTAAGCCGTGGTGAGGAAGGAAAAATTTTTGGAACAAATGGACCTGTCGATCTGAAAAAATTAACAGGTTTCTTCAGAGGGGACTGTTGTAGAAGTCTAACTGGAAAACCCAAACTTTTCATTATTCAGGCCTGCCGAGGCACAGAACTGGACTGTGGTATTGAGACAGACAGTGGTGTTGAGGATGACACGGCCTGTCAGAAAATACCGCTTGAGGCAGACTTCTTGTGTGCATATTCTGCAGCACCTGGTTACTATTCCTGGCAAAATTCAAAGGACGGATCCTGGTTCATCCAGTCACTTTGTGCAATGCTGAAACAGTACGCTTACAAGCTTGAGCTTATGCATGCTCTCACTTGGGTGAACCAAAAGCTAGTGATAGAATTCAAGTCCTTTTCCACTGATTCTGCTTTTCACGCAAAGAAACAGATTCCTTGTATTGTGTCTATGCTCACAAAAGAACTGTATTTTTAATCACTAAAGAAATGGATGATTTTAAAAAAAAAATTTGTATGCCAAGTGAGGAAACGGTGTAACTGATACTATATTTTCCTCTCTCATTTAAATCTAATCTAATCCCCCAGGTGATACTTGGAAACATGTCACTTTCATAGCAATAAAACTACTATGAAGCTACCTCAGACACAATCAGGTAGTTGAAATTGAATTTAAGAATAAATAAAAATGGATAGTGGTACAGTCATTATGAGAGGATTATAAATTAACAGCTCTCATAATTAGCAAGTTTTAGTGATTATGCTATGCTACAGATTTTCAAGGAATTATGGAAGAAGTTAAACATTGCAGTAATGTATTTCATTGATATGGATATGTTGTTGTATCAGAGAATGTGTTATGGTTTTTGTCAAACTATAGAAATGATGATGTGGAATAATGTATCCTAGAAATTGGTGGTCCATGTGCGTGGTCAAAGGCTTGAAGACCTTGATCTTAGAATTAGTATTTGGAGATAAGACAATGGTATTTTTGCATCACTTCTCTGAGCACATGGTTTTGTGATGCATGTCTTTGTTGTTAAAAGAAAAAATCATGTTTAGTATTGAAAAAGGAACTAAATGTTTTACTTGAAAATGTGTGAGAAAACTAAGTTGACGCTCTCAAGGTTAAATGCAACATTTATAGAGGGAGACAAGAGTTAGGACTCTAAGGTGCTGAAATGCAACTCTTCCCACTAGCTGCTGGGCCTCGCTTTCCTACAGAATACCTGAAGGGCTCTTATGTCAAAACTTCAAACTTTGATCACACTGATAGCAGCGTGAATTGAAGAAACTCTGTAGGAACATACTAAAATACAACTTGCAGAATACACAGTGAGGTGTAAGGAAGAAACAGTAAATCAAGCATCTGGGCACTCCGTAATTAGAAGATAGTGTGAGCTTGAACAGGGACACAGCGCAGCCTATGTGATGAAGGCAGAGCCATAGACTACGGCTTCAGGGGAAGGGATGCTGGCTAATTATCTTCATAGGTACTGGTGTGCGCGGAGGATGCTCCCAAGGCAAGAAGCTCCAAGAAAGTGAACCACATCAAACTTCTGAAATGGAAATTTTCCAAAGATGGTGAGAGGCATAATAAAAATCATAGCACTCTTTTTTAAAAAAATTTTTCAATGATGGCTTTTAACTGGATGTTAAATCAAATTCTTACCTGCCTTTGTGTAGATAGCACATTATATAAAATACACTTAGCGCCACTGCCAATGTAACGGATACACTGAATAGCAATTCACTTCTCACTTTACACTGAGGGGGAGAAGGGCTGCGGTTGTCAGCCTGTCAGAAATTAAGTATGTAAATCAATGCTTAAGTGTATGAATTTGAATATGATTTACAAGAGGCTTGAAGTGTTGTTGGGGGAAAATACTGAGGTTTCTCTTTCCCCTTCAAGGTTAACAAGTGCTCAGTGACCTTTACAGACTGCACGCGGGCATGGGTGTGCCCATGTGTGCACTTGGCCACCGAACTTTGGCCGGGAGCTGAAATACTCCCGAAGAGCAAATCCTGGACTCCTTCTGGAACGTCCCTTTCTGCCATCCATGAATGTCAGCCCATAAGAGCAATTTCATTAGCATTTCCTCATTTTCCAATATAAGCAGTGAGTGTGGCCTGATAATATGGGCCCTCATCCATCCTTTGCAGAGTATGGGAAAAATCATAGCACTCTTTGCAGTAAAATTTTTCAGCATGTTAAGTTGTGTTCTGTTGACATTTACAATCAAAGGAGAATGATACTGTTATGATCATATACTGTTCTCTGAAATGAAAGGACCATGGCACCCAGGACTTTATCAGTCATCCAGTCTTCCCTCCTTTGGTGCCAGGGAAACTGAAGGCCAGAGAGGAGAAGCAGCACAGCCCCCAGCCAGGGAGGCCTGGCTCCGAGCCTTCTAGCTCAGGAGGTGTTGAGCTATCCCTGCATCGCTGTATCCCGCTGGTTTTCAGTCTGACATTTCCCGTGAGCTTTCTTTTGCTAAAAGAAAGGAACTCACATTTATAAAGGAGAGCTATTTGTTTTGACTATGTCTGTAACTTTTTCTAAGTAAATGAAGCATGTAATGGTATCTTAAGGTGTGTTCCTGTGTGGCAGTTTTATAAAAAATTTGTTATTATGAATTTTTATTCCCAAATATAAATTTTAACTTAAAAAAATAAAAATAAAACACTTCAGTGGTGATCTGTTACTAAAAGAATTCACACTATTTCATGATCAGACTCCAGCATACTTCCTTGGATTTTTTTTTCTCTTAATTGCCTCCTTGACATGTTATATAATCTCTCCTTTTCACAAAGCTGTTCGCTCTTTGCTTAATTACTGTGTATTTTCCTGTCTCCACACCAATCTCTTTGTCTTTTCTGGAAAACATTTTCCCCCACTTATCTCTATCACACTTACTTTTTCCAGGATTCAGTTTAAACTGTACCAGCTCTATGGAACCTAAACCTACATCCCCAGTAGAATCGACTGTTTTCTCTTTGGGGCCCACATTGTACCCTGAATGTATTTATAATATGCACTTTTTGTTTTTTGTGTTTTTTGAAACTGAGTTATATTTGAACTACATTGAATTACCCAGATCTTAAATGGTATAGTTTAATGAATTTTGACAAATATGTATACCCATCACTCAAATTAAAATATAGAACATGTCCATCACCCTTGAAGGTTCCCGCCTAATCAGTCAATATCCTCCCCCTGAGGCAACCATTGTTAATATTTTTAATCCCTATAGATTAGCCCTGCTGGTCCTTGATTGTCATATAAATAGAATCATACGGTTTGTGTTTGGCTCTGCGTTTGGCTTCTATTTGTAAATTTTTGAGAGTCATCCAGGTTGTTGGTTCTACCAGTAGCTCTTTCTTTTTTATTGCTGAATATTCAATTATATGAATATACTATAATTTGTTTATGCATTTACCTGCTGATGAACATTTGGAATGTTTCTAGTTTTTTTTATCATGATAAATCCTGCTATAAATATTCTTGTGGAATTTTTCTGAGGATATATTGTTGTCATTTCTTTTTAGTATCTACCAAGGAATGGAATTGCCAGATTACAGGCTGGTGTATATTTAACTTTATTAGAAACTGCAAAACCAGGGACTTCCCTGGTGGGGCAGTGGTTAAGAATCCGCCTGCCAATGCAGGGGACACAGGTTCGACCCCTGGTCCAGGAAGATCCCACATGCTGTGGAGCAACTAAGCTCGTGCGCTACAACTACTGAGTCTGCATGCCCTAGGGCCCGCGTGCTGCAACTACTGAGCCCGCATGCTTTAGGGCCCACGTGCCACAACCACTGAGCCCGTGCGCTTAGAGCCCATGCTCCGCAACAAGAGAAGCCACCACAATGAGAAGCCCGGGCACCACAACAAAGAGTAGCCCCTGCTCACCACAACTAGAGAAAGCCTGCGCACAGCAGCGAAGACCCAAAACAGCCAAAAAAAAAAAAAAAAAAGAAACTGCCAAACAAGTTTCCAAAGTGATAGTTCAGTTTTACATTTCTACCAGCAATTTTTCAGTTTCTTTTTAACTTTAGCTTTGAAAGTGAGTGTATAGTGCTATCTCAGTGTAGTTTAAATTGCATTTCCCTTATAACTAATGATGTTGAACATCTTTTAATATGCTTTATTGGTATGTCTTTTTCATGTGTGTCTGTTCAAATATATTGCCCATTTTAAAAAATTGGGTTACATGTCTTTTGCTTTGTAGGAGTTCTTTATACATTCTTTTTTTTTTTAATTAATTTTATTTATTTATTTATTTATTTATTTATTTATTTTATGGCTGTGTTGGGTCTTCATTTCTGTGCGAGGGCTTTCTCTAGTTGCGGCGAGCGGGGGCCACTCTTCATCGCGGTGCGCGGGCCTCTCACTATCGTGGCCTCTCTTGTTGCGGAGCACAGGCTCCAGACGCGCAGGCTCAGCAATTGTGGCTCACGGGCCTAGTTGCTCCGCGGCATGTGGGATCTTCCCAGACCAGGGCTCGAACCCGCGTCCCCTGCATTGGCAGGCAGATTCTCAACCACTGCGCCACCAGGGAAGCCCTATACATTCTTAATATGGGTGTTTTGTATACATATTGCAAATATTTTCTCCCAGTCTGTGTCTTGGCTTTTTGTTTTCTTAATGACATCTTTTTAAAATTTTTATTTTATTGAAGTATAGTTGATTTACAATGTTGTGTTCAACATTTCTGCTGTACAGCAAAGTGATTCAGTTATACATATATATATTCTTTTTCACATTCTTTTCCATTATGGCTTATCACAGGATATTGAATATAATTCCCTGTGCTCTACAGTAGGACCTTGTTGTGTATCCATTCTGTATGTAATAGTTTGCATCTGCTAACCCCAAACTCCCAATCCATCCCTCCCCCACTGCCCCTCCCCCTTGGCAACCACAAGTCTGTTCTCTATGTCTATGAGTTAATGACATCTTTTGATGAGCAGAAGTTTTAATTTTGATAAGGTCCCATTTACCAAAATTTTCTTTTGTGGTTGTTGCTTTTTGTACTATGTCAAGAAATCCTTGCTTGTCCCAGCATTGCAAAGATGTTCTCTTATGTTTTCTTCCGGGACATTTTTAGTTTTAGTTTTTATGTTTAGGTCTATAATACAGCTTGAATTAATTTTTTGTTGACTTTTTCTGTCATTTGTTTTCTATTTCATTAATTTTTTTGATCTTTGCTAGTTCTTTTCTTTTACCTTCTTTGGGTTTATTTGGTCTTTTACTTTCTAGCTCCTTGAGGTTAAATTTTAGGTCATTGATTTTAGACTCTTTTCTAATATAAGCATTTAAAGCTATAAATTTCCTTCTAAATTTATCTTTATCTGCTTCATGCAAATTTTGATTTTTTTTTTAGTAAGCAGCCTTCTAAGTTGGCTGTCAGTGATCCCTACTTCTCGGTATTCATACCCTTGTGTAATCCACTCCCCTTTGTATGTGGGCTGGACCTAGTGACTTGCTTCTAAGAAACAGAATAAGGTAAAGGTGTTGGGATGTCACTTATGTGATTAGGTTATAAAAGACTGTAACTTCCATCTTGCTGGCACTCTCTCTGGCTCTTCTCGCTTGCTGGCTTTGATGAAACAAGCTACCATGTTGTGAACTTCCCTATGGAGAGATCCACGTGGCAAAGGACTGAGGGCAGCCACTGGCCAACAGTCAATGAGGAACTGAGTCACTCAGTACAACAAACCTCGAGACATGAATCTTATCAACAACCACTTGCCTGAGCTTGGAAGTGGGTCATTCCAAGTCAGTGTTCAAGATGAACGTAGCCCTGGCCAACATCTTGATTGCAGCCTTGTGGGAGACCCCGAGTGAGAGGACCTAGCTAAGCCACACCTGGACCCCTGACCCACTGTGAGATAATGGATATTGTTGTAACTCACTAAGTTTTAGGGTAATTTGCTATGCATCAAATAGAAAGCTAACACAGATTTTGGTACTGGGAGTAGGGTGTTGTCATAACATACCTAAAAATGTGGGAATATCTTTCAAACTTGGATGTGGGTGGAGGCTGGAAGGATTTTAACGAGCATATTAGAGAAATCCTAAATTGCCTGAATAGATTATTAATTGAAATTTGGACTATAGGGTGCTGCTGAAGGCTCAAAAGGAAGTGAAGAACATGTTTTGGAAACTGAAGGAGCTTATGTGATAGAAACTTAGCAACACTGTCATCTGCAGTTATGTGGAAAGTAGAGAATTGTGCTTCATGAACTTGGTGATCTATCTAATATTTCCAAGAAAAGTGTGGAAGGCATCTAGTTTCTTCTTGCTGCTTTTAGCAAAATGTGAAAGGAGATAAATTGAGAGAAAGACTGTCAAACACAAAGGATCCAGGACTTGATGGTTTTGAAAATTATTAGCCTCTGCAGATAGCACAAGATTCTAAAGTTAAGAAATAGTTCTGAAACACTATCAGGAAAATATGATCTAGAAATAAAGCAAAAGATGTGACTATACAGCCTTTTTTTAAGACCTCAGATCTGAGGACCAGAGCATTCAGCCACACAAAACTCCCCTTGAAGAGATTAAGAGTGCCTCATAGATCTCAATCAAACAAGAGGGCCTCTAGGAAGCTTAAGAGTGTGTCCCTCAGCCCTCTCAGCAGGAGTCCAAGATAAAGAATGGCTTATCTCAAAAAGAGATCTGTAGGTGCACTTTTCATCTAAGGAAGTGAACCCAGTGAGATTCACAGACAACTCATAGTAGGAAGCAGACTGAGAAAACTCTTCTGCTACTTTTCCTGAAATGCTACCTTTCAACCTTTCATGAAATAGGAAAGATGGCTCAGAGGGTGGGACCAAAAACACAGAGGGTAGAACCAAAAGCCATGAAGAACTTATCAAGGAACTCCTAAATTTGCCCAGCCAGGTAACACTTAATTTTCTTCAGCATGTAAAAATTTTGTAGTTTGTATTCTGTATTTTGACCTCTATTTCTTCTGTTGAGCACTGAGTGGTCATTTTAATCACTGTTTCCCTGTATGTAATATGTCTTTTTTTGTTTGTTTGTTTTCTGGCTGTTTTCTTTTCTTCTTTGGTTTTCATTAGTTTGACTACAGTGTGCATAGGTGTGGTTTTCTGTGGATTTATCCTGCTTGAATCTGTAAATTTATGTCTTTTACCATATTTGGGAAGTTTCTGCCTATTATTTTTTTTTATAAATTTATTTATTTACTTATTTATTTTTTAATTTTGGCTGCATTGGGTCTTTGTTGCTGTGTGCGGGCTTTCTCTAGTTGCGGCGAGCGGGGGCTACTCTTCATTGTGGTGCACGGGCTTCTCATTGCAGTGGATTCTCTTGTTGCAGAGCACGGGCTCTAGGCGCGCGGGCTTCAGTAGTTGTGGCACGCGGGCTCAGTAGTTGTGGCTCACGGGCTGTAGAGTGCAGGCTCAGTAATTGTGGCACACGGGCTTAGTTGTTCCACAGCATGTGGGATCTTCCCGGACCGGGGCTCGAACCTGTGTCCCCTGCATTGGCAGGCGGATTCTTAACCACTGCACCACCAGGGAAGTCCGTGCCTATTATTTTTAAAAATATATTTTTCTGTCCCTTTCCCCTCTCCTGTCTCCTTCTGGTTCTCCAGTTACATGTATGTTAGATCTTTTGATATTGTCTTATCCTGGGACTGTATTCTTTTTTTCAAATTTTTTCTCTCTGCTTTTCAGACTGGGCAATTTCTGTTTGTCTGTCTTTACATTCATTAACTCTTTCTGCTGTTAAGCCCATCTAGTGAATTTTTTAGTTCCAGATTATATTTTTCAGCTCTAGACTTTTCACTTGGTTATTTTTTTAAATTGAGGTATGATTGACATATAACATTATATTAGTTTCCGGTGTATAACATGATGATTCAATATTGTATATATTGTGAAATGATCACCACAGTAAGTCTAGCTAACGTCCATTACCATACATAATTACAAATGTTTTTCTTGTGTTGAGAACTTTTAAGATTTACTTTCTTAGCAACTTTCAAATATGCAATACAGTATTATTAACTATAATTACCATGCTGTATATTACATCCCCATGGCTTATTTATTTTATAACTGGAAGTTTGTACCTTTTGACCCCTTCACGCATTTCACCCACCACCCACTCCTGCCTCTGGCAACCACCAACTGTTCTCTGTATCTGTGAGCTCTGTTTTTTGTTTTTTGTTTTTCTTAGACTCCACATATAAGTGAGATCACACGGAATTTTCTTTCTCTGTCTGATTTATTTCACTTAGCATAATGCCCTCAAGGTCCATCCATGTTGTTGCAAATGGCAATATTTCCTTCTTTTTTATAGCTGAATAATATTCCATTGTGTGTGTATGTGTGTGTGTGTATATGTTTGTGTGTGTGTGTGTGCGTATATACACACACACACACACACACACCACGTTTTCTTTATCCATTTTTCCACTTGTGGATGCTTAGGTTGATTCTATATCTTGGCTACTGTAAATAATGCTGCAGTGAACGTGGGAGTGCAGATATCTTTTTGGGTTAATGTATTCATTTTCTTTAGATAGATACCCAGAAGTGGAAGTGCTGGGTCATACCTAGTTCTGTTTTTAATTTTTCGAGGAACCTCCATCTTGTTTTCCATAGTGGCTGCACCAATTTACATTTCCACCAGCAGTGCACAAGGGTTCCCTTTTTCCTGTGTTCTCACTAACACTTGTTATTTCTTGTCTTTTTGATGATAGCCACTCTAACAGGTATGAGGTGATATCACATTGTGGTTTTGATTTGCATTTCCCTGATGATTAGTGATATTGAGCACCTTTTCATGTACATGTTGGCCATCTGTATATCTCTTTGGAGAAACGTCTGTTCAGATCCTCTGCCCGTTTTTTAATCAGATTTTTTTGGGTTTTTTGCTGTTGAGTTGTATGAGTTCTTTATATATTTTGGATATTAACCCCTTATCAGATATATGATTTGCAAATATTTTTTCCCATTCAGTAGGCTGCTGTGTCATTTTGTTGAAGGTTTCATTTGCTGTGCATAAGATGTTTACTTTGGTATATTCCCACTTGTTTATTTTTGTTTGTTGTTGCCTTTGCTTTTGGTGTCAAATCCAAAAATTCATCTCCAAGACTTATGTCAAGGAGCTTACCACCTATGTTTTCATCTAGGAGTTGTATGATTTCTGATCTCATGTTCTAGTCTTTAATCCATTTTGAGTTAATTTTTGCAGGTAGTATAAGATAGTGCTCGAGTTTCATTCTTTTGCATGTGGCTGTCCAGTTTTCCCAACACCATATATTGAAGAGACTGTCCTTTCCCCATTTTATATTCTTGGCTCCTTTGTCATAAGTTAATTGACCGTATACGTGTGGGTTGACTTCTGGGCTTTCTGTTCTGTTCTGTTGATCTATATATTTGTTTTTATACCACAGTCGAGTTACTTAATACATTCATCACCTCACAGAGTTGCTTCATTTGAGTGTGTGTGTGTGTGTGTGTGTGTGTGGTGAGAACACTAAAGTTAATTTTTGTATATGGTGTGAGATGTGGGTCAGGGTTTGTTTTTTTCCTCCAAAACGCATATCCATTTGTTGCAGCACAATTTTTAAAAAAGACTTTTCCTTTCCCCCATTGAATCACTTTGGCACCTTTGTCATAAACCAGTTGTCCATATGTGTGCAGATGTGTTTCTGGATTCTCTATTCTGTTCCATTGATATATGTGTCTGTACTTAGATCAATACCACGCTGTCTGATTATTGTAGCTTTAAAGTAAGTCTTAACATTACATAGTATAAATCCTCCATGCTAATCCTTGCTTTGTGTATTCTAGTTCCTTTGCATAGCCATATAAACTTTTAACATTTCCCTGTCAATTTTTACCAAAAAGTTGACAAATAATTGGCTGAACAAGTAGAAGACAAATGAGTAAAGTGATATAAAATTTCAACAACACTCAATCGAGTTGATTTATATATTATAGAACACTGCACCCACCAGTAGCTGAATATGCATTCCTTTCCAGGGACACATGAAACGTTCTTCTGGATAGAACATATGTTGAAATCATACAGAGTATGTTTTCTGACCACTATGGAATTAAATTAAAATTGGCCAAAAAAAAAAAGGCATCAAGAGAAAATGGCTATATTTTTGAAGACTAAATGAAAGCAGCAGTAGAGGGAGCTATGTAAAGTGGGAAAAAAATGCACATGCTTCCTTCTAAAAGTTATAAAACGCAAATTCCCATTAAAATGAGCAACAAAATAGGATCAAGTTCAAATCCTGTACCGAAATATTATTTTTAAAAATGAAAGACTGATGGGCTTCCCTGGTGGCGCAGTGGTTGAGAGTCTGCCTGCCAATGCAGGGGACACGGGTTCGAGCCCTGGTCTGGGAGGATCCCACATGCCGTGGAGCGACTGGGCCCGTGAGCCACAATTGCTGAGCCTGCGCGTCTGGAGCCTGTGCTCCACAACAAGAGAGGCCGCGATAATGAGAGGCCCACGCACCGCGATGAAGAGTGGCCCCCACTTGCCGCAACTAGAGAAAGCCCTCGCACAGAAACGAAGACCCAACACAGCCATAAATTAATTAATTAATTAACTAATTTAAAAAATGAGGGGGGAGGAGAGAAGATGGCGGAAGAGTAAGACGCGGAGATCACCTTCCTTCCCACAGATACAGTAGAAATACATCTACACGTGTAACTGCTCCTACAGAACACCCACTGAACGCTGGCAGAAAACGTCCGACCTCCAAAAAGGCAAGAAACTCCCCCCGTACTTGGGTAGGGCAAAAGAAAAAAGAAATAACAGAGACAAAAGAATAGGGACGGCACCTGCACCAGTGGGAGGGAGCTGTGAAGGAGGAAAGATTTCCACGCACTAGGAAGCCCCTTCGCGGGCAGAGACTGCGGGTGGCAGAGGGGGGAAGCTTCGGAGCCACGGAGGAGAGCGCAGCCACAGGGGTGTGGAGGGCAAAGCGGAGAGGCTCCCGCACGGAGGAGCGGTGCCGACCAGCACTCACCAGCCCGAGAGGCTTGTCTGCTCCCCCGCCGGGGCGGGCGGGGGCTGGGAGCTGAGGCTCGGGCTTCGGTCGGATCGCAGGGAGAGGACTGGGATTGGCGGCGTGAACACAGCCTGAAGGGGTTAGCGCACCACAGCTAGCCGGGAGGGAGTCCGAGAAAAAGTCTGCAGCTGCTGAAGAGGCAAGAGACTTTTTCTTCCCTCTTTGTTTCCTGGTGCGCGAGGAGAGGGGATTCAGAGCGCCGCCTAAACGAACTTCAGAGACGGGCGCGAGCCGCAGCTAACAGCGCGGATCCCACAGCAACAGGGGCGCAGAGGAAAAAGCGGAGAGACTCCCGCACAGAGGCTCGGCGCCGAGCAGCGCTCACCAGCCCGAGAGGCTTGTCTGCTCCCCCGCCGCCGGGGCAGGCGGGGCTGGGAGCTGAGGCTCGGGCTTCGGTCGGATCGCAGGGAGAGGACTGGGGTTGGCAGCGTGAACACAGCCTGAAGGGGTTAGCGCACCACAGCTGGCTGGGAGGGAGACCGGGAAAAGGTCTGCAGCTGCCGAAGAGGCAAGAGACTTTTTCTTGCCTCTTTGTTTCGCTGCGCGCAAGGAGAGGGGATTCAGAGCGCCGCCTAAACGAACTCCAGAGAAGGGCGCGAGCCGCGGCGATCAGCGCGGACCCCAGAGACGGGCATGAGACGCTGGGGCTGCTGCTGCCGCCTCCAAAAAGCCTGTGTGTGAGCACAGGTCACTCTCCACACTGCCCCTCCCGGGAGCCGGTGCAGCCCGCCACTGCCAGGGTCCCGTGATCCCCGGACAAATTCCCCGGGAGAACGCACTGCGCGCCTCAGGCTGGTGCAACGTCACGCCGGCCTCTGCTGCCGCAGGCTCGCCCCGCCTCCTCCGTACCCCTCCCTCCCCGCGGCCTGAGTGAGCCAGCGCCCCCGAAGCAGCTGCTCCTTTAACCCCGTTCTGTCTGGGCGGGGAATAGACGCCCTCAGGCGACCTACACGCAGAGGCGGGTCCAAATCCAAAGCTGAACCCCAGGAGCTGTGCGAACAGGGAAGAGAAGGGGAAATCTCTCCCAGCAGCCTCAGAAGCAGCGGATTAAAACTCCACAAACAACTTGATGTGCCTGCATCTGTTGAATACCAGAATAGACAACGAATCATCCCAAATTCAGGAGGTGGACTTTGGAAGCAGGATATATTAATTTTTCCCCTGTTCCTTTTTTTTTGTGAGTGTATATGTATATGCTTCTGGGTGAGATTTTGTCTGTATAGCTTTGCTTTACAATAGCTTTATTTTACTTCACTATATTATAGCCTCTTTCTTTCTTTCTTTCTTTCTTTCTTTCTTTCTTTCTTTCTTTCTTTCTTTCTTTCTTTCTTTCTTTCTTTCTATTTTTTCTCCCTTTTACTCTGAGCCGTGTGGACAAAAGGCTCTTGGTGCTCCAGCCAGGCATCAGGGCCGTGCCTCTGAGGTGGGAGAGCCAACTTCAGGACACTGGTCCACAAGAGACCTCCCAGCTCCACGTAATACCAAACGGTAAAAATCTCTCAGAGATCTCCATCTCAACATCAAGACCCAGCATCACTCAATGACCAGCAAGCTACAGTGCTGAACACCCTATGCCAAACAACTAGCAAGACAGGAACACAGCCCCATCCATTAGCAGAGAGGCTGCCTAAAATCATAATAAGGCCACAGACACCCCAAAATACACCACCAGACGTGGATGTGCCCACCAGAAAGACAAGATCCAGCCTCATCCACCAGAGCTCAGGCACTAGTTCCCTACACCAGGAAGCCTACACAACCCACTGAACCAACCTTAGCCACTGGGGACAGATACCAAAAACAACGGGAACTACAAACCTGCAGTCTGTGAAAAGGAGACCCCCAAACACAGTAAGATAAGCAAAATGAGACGACAGAAAAACACACAGCAGATGAAGGAGCAGGGTCAAAACACACCAGACTTAACAAATGAAGAGGAAATAGGTAGTCTACCTGAAAAAGAATTCAGAATAATGATAGTAAGGATGATCCAAAATCTTGGAAATAGAATAGACAAAATGCAAGAAACATTTAACAAGGACGTAGAAGAACTAAAGAGGAACCAAGCAATGATGAAAAACACAATAAATGAAATTAAAAATACTCTAGATGGGATCAATAGCAGAATAACTGAGGCAGAAGAAAGGATAAGTGACCTGGAAGATAAAATGGTGGAAATAACTACTACAGAGCAGGATAAAGAAAAAAGAATGAAAAGAACTGAGGACAGTCTCAGAGACCTCTGGGACAACATTCAACGCACCAACATTCGAATTATAGGGGTCCCAGAAGAAGAAGAGAAAAAGAAAGGGACTGAGAAAATATTTGAAGAGATTATAGTTGAAAACTTCCCTAATATGGGAAAGGAAATAGTTAATCAAGTCCTGGAAGCACAGAGAGTCCCATACAGGATAAACCCAAGGAGAAACACGCCAAGACACATATTAATCAAACTGTCAAAAATTAAATATAAGGAAAACATATTAAAGGCAGCAAGGGAAAAAAACCAAATAACACAGAAGGGAATCCCCATAAGGTTAACATCTGATCTTTCAGCAGAAACTCTGCAAGCCAGAAGGGAGTGGCAGGATATACTTAAAGTGATGAAGGAGAAAAACCTACAACCAAGATTACTCTACCCAGCAAGGATCTCATTCAGATTCGATGGAGAAATTAAAACCTTTACAGACAAGCAAAAGCTGAGAGAGTTCAGCACCACCAAACCAGCTTTACAACAAATGCTAAAGGAACTTCTCTAGGCAAGAAACACAAGAGAAGGAAAACACCTACAATAACAAACCGAAAACATTTAAGAAAATGGGAATAGGAACATACATATCGATAATTACCTTGAATGTAAATGGATTAAATGCTCCCACCAAAAGACACAGGCTGGCTGAATGGATACAAAAACAAGACCCATATATATGCTGTCTACAAGAGACCCACTTCAGACCTAGAGACACATACAGACTGAAAGTGAGGGGATGGAAAAAGATATTCCATGCAAATGGAAATCAAAAGAAAGCTGGAGTAGCAATTCTCGTATCAGACAAAATAGACTTTAAAATAAAGACTATTACAAGAGACAAAGAAGGACACTATATAATGATCAAGGGATCGATCCAAGAGGAAGCTATAACAATTGTAAATATTTATGCACCCAACATAGGAGCACCTCAATACATAAGGCAAATACTAACAGCCATAAAAGGGGAAATCGACAGCAACACAATCATAGTAGGGGACTTTAACACCCCACTTTCACCAATGGACAGATCATCCAAAATGAAAATAAATAAGGAAACACAAGCTTTAAATGATACATTAAACAAGATGGACTTAATTGATATTTATAGCACATTCTACCCAAAAACAACAGAATACACATTTTTCTCAAGTGCTCATGGAACATTCTCCAGGATAGATCATATCTTGGGTCATAAATCAAGCCTTGGTAAATTTAAGAAAATTGAAATCGTATCAAGTATCTTTTCCGACCACAACGCTATGAGACTAGATATCAATTACAGGAAAAGATCTGTAAAAAATACAAACACATGGAGGCTACACAATACACTACTTAATAACGAAGTGATTACTGAAGAAATCAAAGGGGAAATCAAAAAATACCTAGAAACAAATGACAATGGAGATACGACGACCCAAAACCTATGGGACGCAGCAAAAGCAGTGCTAAGAGGGAAGTTTATAGCAATACAAGCCTACCTCAAGAAACAGGAAACATCTCGAATAAACAACCTAACCTTGCACCTGAAGCAATTAGAGAAAGAAGAACAAAAAAACCCCAAAGCCAGCAGAAGGAAAGAAATTATAAAGATCAGGTCAGAAATAAATGAAAAAGAAATGAAGGAAACAATAGCAAAAATCAATGAAACTAAAAGCTGGTTCTTTGAGAAGATAAACAAAATTGATAAACCATTAGCCAGACTCATCAAGAGAAAAAGGGAGAAGACTCAGATCAATAGAATTAGAAATGAAAAAGGAGAAGGAACCACTGACACTGCAGAAATACAAAAGATCATGAGAGATTACTACAAGCAACTCTATGCCAATAAAATGGACAACCTGGAAGAAATGGACAGATTCTTAGAAATGCACAACCTGCCGAGACTGAACCAGGAAGAAATAGAAAATATGAACAGACCAATCACAAGCACTGAAATTGAAACTGTGAATAAAAACCTTCCAACAAACAAAAGCCCAGGACCAGATGGCTTCACAGGTGAATTCTATCAAACATTTAGAGACGAGCTAACACCTATCCTTCTCAAACTCTTCCAAAATATTGCAGAGGGAGGAACACTCCCAAACTCATTCTACGAGGCCACCATCACCCTGATACCAAAACCAGACAAAGATGTCACAAAGAAAACTACAGGCCAATATCACTGATGAACATAGATGCAAAAATCCTCAACAAAATACTAGCAAACAGAATCCAACAGCACATTAAAAGGATCATACACCATGATCAAGTGGGGTTTATCCCAGGAATGCAAGGATTCTTCAATATACGCAAATCAATCAATGTGATACACCATATTAACAAATTGAAGGAGAAAAACCACATGATCATCTCAATAGATGCAGAGAAAGCTTTCGACAAAATTCAACACCCATTTACGATAAAAGCCCTGCAGAAAGTAGGCATAGAGGGAACTTTCCTCAACATAATAAAGGCCATATATGACAAACCCACAGCCAACATTGTCCTCAATGGTGAAAAACTGAAACCATTTCCACTAAGATCAGGAACAAGACAAGGTTGCCCACTCTCACCACTATTATTCAACATAGTTTTGGAAGTGTTAGCCACAGCAATCAGAGAAGGCAAAGAAATAAAAGGAATCCAAATCGGAAAAGAAGAAGTAAAGCTGTCACTATTTGCAGATGACATGATACTATACATAGAGAATCCTAAAGATGCTACCAGAAAACTCCTAGAGCTAATCAATGAATTTGGTAAAGTAGCAGGATACAAAATAAATGCACAGAAATCTCTTGCATTTCTATACACTAATGATGAAAAATCTGAAAGAGAAATTATGGAAACACTCCCATTTACCATTGCAACAAAAAGAATAAAATATCTAGGAATAAACCTACCGAAGGAGACAAAAGACCTGTATGCAGAAAATTATAAGACACTGATGAAAGAAATTAAAGATGATACAAATAGATGGAGAGATATACCATGTTCCTGGATTGGAAGAATCAACATTGTGAAAATGACTCTACTACCCAAAGCAATCTACAGATTCAATGCAATCCCTATCAAACTACCACTGGCATTTTTCACAGAACTAGAACAAAAAATTTCACAATTTGTATGGAAACACAAAAGACCCCGAATAGCCAAAGCAATCTTGGGAACGAAAAATGGAGCTGGGGGAATCAGGCTTCCTGACTTCAGACTATATTACAAAGCTTCAGTAATCAAGACAGTTTGGTACTGGCACAAAAACAGAAATATAGATCAATGGAACAGGATAGAAAGCCCAGAGATAAACCCACACACATATGGTCACCTTATCTTTGATAAAGGAGGCAAGAATATACAGTGGAGAAAAGACAGCCTCTTCAATAAGTGGTGCTGGGAAAATTGGACAGGTACATGTAAAAGTATGAAATTAGAACACTCCCTGACACCATGCACAAAAATAAACTCAAAGTGGATTAAAGGCCTAAGTGTAAGGGCAGACACTATCAAACTCTTAGAGGAAAACATAGGCAGAACACTCTATGACATACATCACAGCAAGATTCTTTTTGACCCAGCTCCCAGAGAAATGGAAATAAGAACACAAATAAACAAATGGGACCTGATGAAACTTAAAAGCTTTTGCACAGCAAAGGAAACCATAAACAAGACCAAAAGACAACCATCAGAATGGGAGAAAATATTTGCAAATGAAGCAACTGACAAAGGATTAATCTCCAAGATTTACAAGCAGCTCATGCAGCTCAATAACAAAAAAACGAACAACCCAATCCAAAAATGGGCGGAAGACCTAAATAGACATTTCTCCAAAGAAGATATACAGATGGCCTACAGACACATGAAAGAATGCTCAACATCATTAATCATTAGAGAAATGCAAATCAAAACTACAATGAGATATCATCTCACACCGGTCAGAATGGCCATCATCAAAAAATCTAGAAACAATAAATGCTGGAGAGTGTGTGGAGGAAAGGGAACACTCTTGCACTGTTGGTGGGAATGTAAATTGATACAGCCACTATGGAGAACAGTATGGAGGTTCCTGAAAAAACTACAAATAGAACTACCATACGACCCAGCAATCCCAATACTGGGCATATACCCTGAGAAAACCATAGGTCAAAAAGAGTCATGTACCAAAATGTTCATTGCAGCTCTATTTACAATAGCCAGGACATGGAAGCAACCTAAATGTCCATCGACAGATGAATGGATAAAGAAGATGTGGCACATATATACAATGGAATATTACTCAGCCATAAAAAGAAATGAAATGGAGGTATTTGTAATGAGGTGGATGGAGTTAGAGTCTGTCATACAGAGTGAAGTAAGTCAGAAAGAGAAAAACAAATACAGTATGCTAACACATATATACGGAATCTAAGGAAAAGAAAAAAAAGGCCATGAAGAACCTAGTGGCAAGACGGGAATAAAGACACAGACCTACTAGAGAATGGACTTGAGGATATGGGGAGGGGGAGGGGTGAGATGTGACAGGGTAAGAGAGTGTCATGGACATATATACACTACCAAATGTAAAATAGATAGCTGGTGGGAAGCGGCCGCATAGCACAGGGAGATCAGCTCGGTGCTTTGTGACCACCTAGAGGGGTGGGATGGGGAGGGTGGGAGGGAGGGAGATGCAAGAGGGAAGAGAAATGGGAACATATTGTATATGTATAACTGATTCACTTTGTTATAAAGCAGAAGCTAACACACCATTGTAAGGCAATTATACTTCAATAAAGATGTTTAAAAAAAAATAAATAAAATGCAAAAAAAAAAAAAGATGAAAGACTGAGTGTTGTACACAATGAATAGCAGAAATTTCCAATTAGATATTTGTATTCTGTACATTATGTATAAGTAGGTATTTAATAGGCATACCCTATGGGATATTATGGTAAAAATTACTAAAAACAATTTTCTATCTGTCTCTTCCCTATCCCCCCATGCTGACCGTGTCACCCTGAACGGGATTGTGTTGTTACAGGTGTCAGTGTCCTTTGAGGACGTGACTGTGGACTTCAGCAGGGAAGAGTGGCAGCAGCTGGATTCTACTCAAAGGCGCCTGTACCAGGACGTGATGCTGGAGAACTATAGCCACCTCCTCTCACTGGGTAAGCAGAGCCACTCTGTGAACCTACAAGGACCTTGTTATGGGTAAAATTGTGTCCCCCCCCCCAAAGAAACTATGTTGAAGTCCTAACCCCCACTACTTCTGAATGTGACCTTATTTAGAAATAGGGTCTTTCCAGAAGTAATCAAGCAAAAACAGGGTCATTAGATGGGCCTAATCCAATATGACTGGCATCCTTATAGAAAAGGGACGTCTAGACACAGAGACACAGAAACACAGAGGGAAGGCAATGTGAAGACATACAAGGAAAAGATGACCATGTGACTGGAGTGATGCATCTACAGGACAAGAAATGCCTGAGGCCAGAGAAGCCAGGAGTGAGGCATGGAACAGTTCCCTCGCTAGCACCTTCAAAAAGAGCATGGCCCTGCTTACACCTTGATTTTAGACTTCTGGCCTCCAGAACTTCAAGACAATAAATTTCTGTTGTTCTGAGCCACCCAGTTAGTGGTACTTTGTTACAACAGCCCTAGGAAACTAGCACAGCTTTCTGTACTGGGAAGTGGGGTGCTGCTGTAACAAATACCTACAAAAACCATGGAGGTGGCTTTGGAATTGGGCAATGGGTAGAGGCTGGAAAGATTTTCAGGTGCTTGATAGAAAACGTCTAGATTGCCTCAGAGAAACTGTTGGTAGAAATAGGAGTGTTAAAGGTGTTTTGGGTGAGGTCTCAGATGGAAGTGAGGAACATATAATTGGAAACTGGTGGAAAGGTGATTCTTATTATAAAGTGGCAGAGAATTTGGCTGAATTGTGTTCTCTTGGGTAGAAAACAGAAGTCATGAATGATGAATTTGGATATTTAGCTGAGGAGATTTCTAAGCAAAGTGTTAAAGGCAAGGCTTGGTTTCTGCTTCATGCTTACAGTAAAATGCTAGAGGAAAGAGAGAAATTGAAGGAGGAATTGTTAGTAAAAAGGAACTAGAATATGAAGATTTGGAAAATACTCAGCCTATCCATACTGCAAAATATAAGAAGGTGTACTCTGGAAAGAGCACCAAGGGTGTGGCTGGACAACCAGTTGCTAAAAAGATTAGGTATATGATTTGTGGATCCAATCAACCATCTCAGGAGAAACGCTGCCAGCTTGGGCTGAAGAGGATGGAGGCAGGGAAAAAGGCAGGAAGACTGGGGTTCTGGGATTCTACAGACAGGAAACAGGCCAGTAAAGCTATTTGGCTGTGAACACCCTTCAAGAAAAGGGATGAATGACCCCCAAAATGGTTCAGAAGCCAGCAGGGCTGTCACTGCCATCACAGGCCCAGAGGGCACAGACTGGGAAGATGCAGGGCGACTGGCTGTCACCTCTTTGTTTCCAGAAGGTTGAGCCACCTAATTGGTTCCAGAGCTAAGAGGGCAGGGCCACCACCCAGGTGTGAGGTTGCCACATCTGATCTGAGGTCACACCTCTTAACATGCTCTCTTGAACTCTCTCTTCAACTGTCCCTTATGGTACTTGTTGACTATCAGTTTTGAGCCAGTATTTAGCCTAAGACGGAGTTTACTGCCCACTTTGGGCACATTCTCAAGCAACATGACTCTGGGAGGACCCAGCCTCAGTGCTCCAAGGGCAGCTCCTGGCCTCACACCATCCACAGGCTGGGCCTCCATCATAAGGACTTGGGCCCCTTACGAGCAGCACTGGGAGGCAGGTGTTGTCCCTCCTTTTGTTTATGGAAGAGCCAGACA
Organism: Eschrichtius robustus; assembly: GCF_028021215.1. Lineage (NCBI taxonomy): Eukaryota > Metazoa > Chordata > Mammalia > Artiodactyla > Eschrichtiidae > Eschrichtius > Eschrichtius robustus. The sequence continues at coordinate 44,703,736 of NC_090845.1, forward strand.
CAAAAACTTACTCTTCAAGACCTTGGAAGGGATATCTCAACATGGCCCACACCACTGGACCCCTAGAAATTTCACTGCGATAGAAGGCCCCTAAATTTTTTTCCCACCTTCTGACACACAAATGTCTTATCCATAAGTCTAGAGTAGTTGCTCCTCCTTGTTCACTAGGTCTAATGAGCATAGTATCACCCATGTAATCGACCGATGTGATGTCCTGTGGAAGGGAAAGTTGATCAAGATCCCTGCAGACTAAATTATGACATAGGACTGGAGAGTTGATCTGCCTCTGAGGTAGGACAGTGGAGGTGTATAGCTGGCCTTGCTAACGGAGAGAAAACGGCTTCTGCTGGTCTTGACTAACAGGTATTGTTTTTAAAAAAAGCATTTGCCAGATAAATAGCTACATACCCGGTATCAAGGAGTGCGTTCATTTGCTCAAGCAACAAAACCGTATCTGGTACAGCAGCTGCTGTTGGAGTCACTACCAGGTGGAGTTTATGATAATCACCGTCTTCTGCACAGGCCAAATAGGCACGGTGAATAGGGATGTAGTGCAGCCACCACCCTGCATCCTTCAGGGCTTTGATGGTGGCACTAATCTCTGCAGTCCCTCAGGAATGCGGTACTGCTTTTGGTTTACCATTTTCCGAGGTAGAGGCAGTTCTAGTGGCTTCCACTTGGCATTTCCCACCATAAAAGGCCTCACTCCATAGGTCAGGAAACCAATATGGGGATATTGCCAGTTGCTGAGTATGTGTATTCCAGTTATGCATTCCTGGACCAGAGAAGTAACCACAAGATGGGTTTGGGGATCCACTGAGCCCACTGTGTGTGATGGACCTGAGCAAAAACTCCATTGATCACTTCACTTTTATAAGCCCCTACGCTGTCTGGTGGGCCACAGTGATGTTTTGGGTCTTTTGGAATTAGTGTCAGTTCAGTGCCAGGGTCCAGTGATGTCTGGTAAGCCTCACTGGTTTTTTCCCCAATGCACAGGTACTCTGTAAAGGGATATAGGTCCCTTTAGGGAAGGTTGGAAGAAAGGTTAGTAGTATAAATTTTTGGCAGTGTCATGGGTTCCTTCCTTCAGGGACCCGGCCTCCCCCTTCATTCAAAAGTGTTCATTCCGGGTGTGTAAACTGGCTCAAGTCTGAGAATTGATTGAGGAGCCAGGACTCTGTGTTTTGATGTTTCAAGTTAGACTTCTGTTCACTTGACCTAGGACTCTTCTCCTTAGACAGATCAAGTAAGAATTTAGTAGATTGCCCACCTATTTCTTTTCTAGGGATGTCAGGATCAACTAGCCAACCCCATAGATCTCTGTGAATTGGACTGTTTCTTTTTGTTTGTGGTTTTTTTTTTTTTGCAGCGCAGAAAGTTTGGTTTATTTCTAATGTATATTAAAGACATGTATGCATTTTTTCCTATTTGACAGTAGTATGGTATATGAGAAAGAAGTTTAAATCTCCACCCGGCCACTTGTTGAATGAATAACTAAGCCTCTTCCTAGCTATGTGATTTTGGAATTTTACCTCTCTGAGCCTCAGTTTCCTTATCTAAAGGGACTAAGAGGAGAGTTATTTTGAAGATGAAATGAATGAATTTATCTAAAGTGCCTAGGGCAGTGTCTGGTACATAATGAATACTCAGTATTCTTTTATTTCCCCTTTCCTTGCTCTTAATTTGTTGATATGTCTGTCTGTGAGCAGGTGAGCCACTCTGTAACAGATGTTACATTTAATGCTAGTCCCCCTATTCTCATATAGTGTTAGAGAGAAGGATAGAGAGGTATAGACATATAACACATAAATATATGAGTATGTAGCATAGTTTCTTAAATATCTGAAAACTGTTCTTTGCGAAATGTTCATATACTGTTTTTGTCCTGCTTTTCTTAGACTGTCCTAACTCTGCTGCCTTGAAAGAAGGTTATCTCTTAAATAATGGAACACTAAGATAAAGGTTTGTTTTGAAAGATGTCTGAAGTCTAATGAGTAGGAGAATGAATTAAAACAGTATTATAAAAATTTCTACTCTTATGTGTGAATCGGACTTTTTTTTTAATTATTTATTTTTAATTTATTTATTTTTGGCTGCGTTGGATCCTCGCTGCTGCACGCGGGCTTTCTCTAGTTGCAGTGAGAGGGGATTCCTCTCCATTGCGGTGCGCGGGCTTCCCATTGCGGTGACGTCTCTTGTTGCGCAGCACAGGCTCTAGGCACGCGGGCTTCAATAGTTGTGGCTCGTGGGCTCTAGAGCGCAGGCTCAGTAGTTGTGGTGCACGGGCTTAGTTGTTCCACAGCATGTGGGATCTTCCCGGACCAGGGCTTGAACCCGTGTCCCCTGCATTGGCAGGCGGATTCTTAACCACTGCGCCACCAGGGAAGCCCCCGGACTTTTCTGATTACTGCTTTGACCCTGTGGTAACCGCATCCACCTTGCATTTGACAACTCAGTGCCTCCGTTTGGCCCCTGCCACCCCAGGATCCAATTACTCCCATTGCATTTAGGTTGCCCAGTTCACTGGCAGAAGTTCCCACTGAAATTTCTGACCTACAGCAAAGAGCAATCACAGATTACCCGGGGCCCCTTCACAAATTTATTAGTCACAGTCATCATCACAGATGTGTCTCTGGACCCTCCCGGCGTGAGCAAACCTTCCACGATAAATCCACTCTAACATTCCAATCTCCCTAAGCCTTTGTACACCAAAGTAGTCCTGGCATTTCAGCTGCATTTAGTGTGGGCCATGTTTTGGTCCATGTTTCAACCAACCAGCCAAACACACTGCTTCAGCCCTTCCTAACCCCTCAAGTGGCAACATTACATTCAGAATCTGCTTAGTGTACACATGTCAATAATTTTGGCCTGATCCAACTTTATGTTCTTTCTGTTATCCCACACTCTTAATATCCATTTCCACACATATTCCCCAGATTTCTGTCCGTATAAATTGGACAAATCATGCAGTTCTTTTGGAGTATCTCACACCTCCTCATGGGTCACACTGTGTACCTCACCCTTGGGCCTTGATGAGACTTAAGTCTAGTTATAGGTCTGGAAGCAAAGAAGGGTGGTAGGCATAGGTCCTGAGGGGAACCAGCAGTACCTTACAAGGCAAGTCCCTCAGGGGAGCCCACTGCAGGCTCCTCTGGCAGAGGAGGGTTAAACTTCTCAGTTGAGGGTAAAAGGGCTGCTTCTACTGGCAAAGACTCATCTGAATTTAGAAGTTCAGTGTCCTCATATGTCTCCATTCCAGTTTTCAGGATCCCGTTCCTTCCTCATCAATGCTCTCCTTTAACAGCAGACACTCTGTGAGGCTGGGAATTCAATTTGTGTTGTAATTTAGCCACTCACAGGATGAGACTCTGGGTTTGGTTTTCAGCCGTCTCAGCTCTGCAGCTACAGGAGCTAAGGGTTACTTTCAGGACAGACAGAGAAATTTTCAGGTCACTTATGCGATGCATGATCTGGGAAATCAAATCCCTGAGCTCATCCTTTTCTTTCCCCACTTCATCCAGCGCAATTAGGAGCAATCAGGCAATCTTACTATACTTGGAAGTTTGACAAAAATTTCCAAGGTATCAAATACAAGGTTATCCAGAACCTCACTTCTTATAAGCATTTGATTAGGAGTATCCAGTGTTGATATTTTGCACATCTCTATTGCCATGTCACACCAGGGACTATTAGTGCCCTCCTTACTACTGAAATAGAGTCATTAGTGCTTTTGAATCTAATCAGAATAAGGAACCAATTCCAGAAATCCCATAACTAATTCAGAAAACTCATCCTTGAGATTCTGTTCCTCTAGAGCCACTCTCAGTACCAAACTCTGTATTATGGTTCTGCAGAGAAATAGAACCAATAGGATATGGGTATATACATATAGAGAGTATACACATACGCGCATGTGCACGTGTGTACATAAATACAGAGTAGGGGGGAGAGATTTATTTTAAGGAACCAGCTCACCCAGTTGTGGGGACTGGCAAGTCTGAAGGGCAGGCCAGCAGGCTGGAAATTCAGGTGAGTTGATGTCGAACTTTTGAGTCTGAAATCCACAGGGCAGGCCACGGACTGCAAACTAGGCAGATTTCTTATGTCGCAGTCCTGAAGCAGAATTCCTTTTTCCACTACCCGTTCTTTGTTCCCTTTGCTCTCAGCAAGCACCTCAGCTGGTTGTGGTTTTTTACCAAGTGGGATGACCCAAAACTTTATTCCTGAAGGGTCTGGCCCATTAGTAGTCCTGCCTGAGTTGAATTGTTGTAGTTTTCCATTGACTTTAATCACAGGGCATGATAGTATGCCTTATGGGGTCTCCTGTATTCTAGACATACTCTTCTTTACCTCCATCATGATATAGCAGTCCAATTTCCCCTTGGTAGTCAAGATCAACCACCCCAGCCAGCACAGTAACTCCCTTCTTTTCCTGTTGATTCAGAGGCGTGAAAAGACCAAGATGTCCAGGTGGCAGACTTAACTTCCAGTTCAGTGGAATCATTGTTGTGTCTCTTGGTGGAAGTGTTCCTCCCTTTGGAACTAAAACGTGTAGAACAGCAGAGCATAAGGTTGCCGGTACAGGAAGCAAAATTTTTGCTAATGGGTCACTAGTGGTAATAGTAAGTGGTGCCACTCCTGGCCCGGGGCTGAGTGGGTGGGGCTACCACCCTGGTGGGCTTGGAGGACAGAGTGTCGTACCAATGAGAATTATTGTGAAGCCTTAAAATCTAATGGGGGGCTTCCCTGGTGGCGCAGTGGTTGAGAGTCTGCCTGCCAATGCAGGGGACACGGGTTCGAGCCCTGGTCTGGGAAGATCCCACATGCCGCGGAGCAACTAGGCCCGTGAGCCACAATTACTGAGCCTGCGCGTCTGGAGCCTGTGCTCCGCAACAAGAGAGACCGCGATAATGAGAGGCCCGTGCACCGTGATGAAGAGTGGCCCCCACTTGCCACAACTAGAGAAAGCCCTCTCACAGAAACGAAGACCCCACACAGCCATAAATAAAGAAATAATTTTTAAAAAATGTAATGGAATTTGCCCTGCTAGGTTTCAGACTTGCTTGAGACCTCCCATCCCTTTTTAAATTCTAATTTCTCCCTTTTGGAATGGGAGTATTTATCCTCTGCCCATCCCACCACTGTATTTCGGAAGCAGATAACTCATCTGTTTCCACAGGTTTGCATGGAGAGGAATGTTGTCCCAGAATGACTCATACTCAAGTCTCATCTGTAAGATTTGGATGATTTAGATGATGTGATTTGAGACTTTGAGTTGATGTTTAGATGAGATTTTAGACATAAGAGTTGATGCTGGGATGATTAAGACTTTGGGGGATACTGGGATGGGGTTAGTGTATTTTGCACATGGGAAGGACATGAATTTTGGGGCATCAGAGGGCCGGCTCTTATGGGTTGAATTGTGTCCCCTCAAAAAAAAGATATGTCGAAATCTTAACCCTCAGTACCTCAGAATGTGCCCTTATTTGCAAGTAGTAATCTTTACAGAGGGGATCAAGTTAAGATGAGGTCATTGGTGTGGGCCCTAATTGAGTGGTATCCTTACAAAAAAGGGAAATTTGGGCACCGAAATAGGCACGCATAGGGGGAAGACAATGAGAAGAGACGCACAGGGAGAAGACAGCCATGGGACTGGAGTAAAATGTGTTTACAAGCCAAGGAATGCTAAAGATTTTTGGCAAGCACAAGTGCTAGAAGATGCAAGGAAGGATTCTCCCCTATATCTGCCAGAGAGAACATGACCCTGCTAACACCTTGATTTCAGATTTCCAGCCTCCAGAAATATGAGACAATACCTTCCTATTGTTTTAAGCCACCCAGTTTTCGGTACTTTGTTAGAGCAGCCCTAGGGAACTAACACAGAACCTCAGAGAGGCCGCTTCCATCCTCAGCTGCTGAGTGCTCTGGGGCATCTGAAGTGTGTGATGGTGTCATCCGTGATTGGTCTGAGATTCTTCAGTCCCTTTGCACCTTTGCACTTATTACTCTTTTCCCAATGAAATGTGGTCACTTTTCCAAAGAACAAATGGAAAGCAATTAGCTGGACCCCATTTTCTATCATTTCCTGTTAACAGGGTGTGAAATTCCCAAGCCAGAGGTCATCTTCAAGTTGGAGCAAGGAGAGGAGCCTTGGACGTTGGAGGAGGAAACCCCACATCAGAGCTGCTCAGGTGAGCGAGTGTGATCCGGACATGGAAATACTTGAGGCTGATACTTTTAAAAGGCTATGATCGCTACCCTTTTTTTTTTTTAACATCTTTATTGGAGTATAATTGCTTTACAATGGTGTGTTAGTTTCTGCTCTACAACAAAGTGAATCAGCTATACATATACATGTATCCCCATATCTCTTCCCTCTTGCGTCTCCCTCCCTCCCACCCTCCCTATCCCACCCCTCTAGGTGGTCACAAAGCACCGAGCTGATCTCCCTGTGCTATGCAGCTGCCTCCCACTGAAGGTACAAAACTTTAGAAACTTCTTGAAAATAGATAACATTGGCCTCTCTGGTACCAAATTGCTCTCTCCCTTTATTTCCCTTACTGTTATCAACTGTCTCCTTGGCTTGGCTTTCCTCCAGGAGAATTGCTGCAATATGTATAGTCTCGATCATATGACAGGCTTCCTCAGTATGGATCTGGTTTTCTTGGATATTCTCTCCTTCCATCACATTTTTATGCTTTAGTACCGAAACCCCACTCCCAGGGTCTTAGATCCTTATCATATACATTCAGGTTTTAATGGATTTGCCATCTTTGAAGATCAGTTGGTTGCCTCACTCCTGTTCTCCCTGGTGCCCTTTCACCTTCTTCTCCATCTCATTTTCATCTTCTCACTCTAAGATACCAATAAACTGTCATCTACAACCAGCCTCACCTTCTTTTCTCTTTGTAGATGTTGCCTTTAGATTCCTCACTTCTCTCCACCTTCCCTATCTCACGCCTCTCTCCCATCTTCTGACTTTATGATCACTGTCACCTAGCATTTTTTTCTTTTAAAATCAGCCTTATTAAGGTATAATTTACATACCATAAAATGTATCCATTTTAAGAGTACAGTTTGCTGAGTTTTGGCAAAGGTACACACTGATATAACCACCACCCCAATCATGACATATTACATTCCATCACACAGAATGCACTTTCATGCCCCTTGAAGTTAATACTCAACACCACTTTGGCCCCAGGCAACCACTGGCATGCTTTTTGTTATTATAGATTAGATTTGTCTTTATTAGGGTTTCATATAAATGGGATCATACTGTATATACCCTTTTGGGTCTGACTTTATTTGTTCAGCATAATGATTTTGCAATTCATTCATGTTATTGAGTGTATCACTAGTTTGTTCCTTTTAAATAATGAATACTCTTCCGTGGTATGACTATACTGTAATTTGTTTATCTCTATACCTGTTGATGACAGGTGGTCATTGTTTGGTTATTATGAATAAAGCTGCAGTGAACATTCTGGTATGTCTTTGTGTGAACATATGTTTACATTTCTCTTGGGTAAATACCTAGGAGTGGAGTTGCTGGTATAATATAATCAGTGTTTACTTACCTTTCTTATAATTGCCAAACTGTCTTCCAAAGTGGCTGTATTATTTTACATTCCTAACAGCAATACATGAGAATTTCTGTTGCTCCAAATCCTCACCAACACTTGCTATCATCAGTCTCTTTAATCTTTGCTATATAGTGGATGTGTAATGGTATATCATTATGATTTTAAGTTGCATTCCTCTGATGAGTAATGATGTTAAGTATCTTTTCATGTGTTATTGACCATTTGTACATTTTTTTTGTGAGTTGTCTATTCAGATATCTTTCCCATTTTTTATTGGGTTGTTTGTCTTCTTTTTATTGAGTTTTAAGAGTTGCAATTTTTTAAAATATTTTTTTAACTTTTATTTTATATTGGAGTATAGCCGATTAACAATGCTGTGATAGTTTCAGGTGCACAGCAAAGCGACTCAGCCATACATATACATGTATCCATTCTCCCCCAGCCTCCCCTCCCATCTAGGCTGCCACATAACATTGAGCAGAGTTCCCTGTGCTATACAGTAGGTCCCTGTTGGTTATCCTTTTTAAATATAGCAGCGTATACATGTCAATCCCAAACTCCCTAACTATCCCTTCCCTCCACCCTTCCCCACACTGGTAACCATAAGTTCATTCTCTAAGTCTGTGAGTCCGTTTGTGCCTTGCAATTTTATTTTCTTACTGGTGCCTATCAAAAGGCAAATGTTTTAATTTTGATGGAGTCTAATTTATCATCTTTTTCAAACTTTTAGTATTTTTTGTGATCTGTTTAAGAAATCTTTGCCTACTACAAGGTCACAAAGATTTTCTCATATTTTCTTCTATAAGTTTTATTATTTTAGCTTTTTCGGTTTAGGTCTATGATCCATTTTGTGTGTTTAATGTAAGGATTGTTGTTCATTTTTTTCAATATGATATTCAGTTGTTCTAGAACCATTTGTTGAAGAGACTTTTTTCCCACTGAATTTCCTAGGCACATTTATTAAGATCAATTGATTTCATATATGTGAACCTATTTCTGGATTCTCTATTCTGTTCAATTGATCTATATGTCTTTCTGTTTTAAAGTGAAGGTTTTATTATTATTTAGGTATGTGAGGTCAACAGATCCAGAGACAACTGCCAGTGAAAACAGTTTGTAACTCACAGTTCTCAAGAGGAGGAGGCATGCCACACCACATAGGGTCACACCAGGGAGCACCAGGGTCAATCAGGAGGTAGAAGTTGTGAGGAGGAAGCATGGGCAAGAGACTTCATTGTGATTTTCATGGAAATAATGGGTGAGCCAGAGTAATCAGGCTGGGGAGGTTTAGAATTAGCTAGTTTGAGTAATTTCAGCGGGCTCTGGGGTGTAGGGACTGTCCTTAGTTGCCTGGTACCCAGCCCTGAGGTGATTTGGGCATGGGGCTAGTGGCTCAACCTGTGAGATCGTGATGAAGGAGATAATTGGTGGATATGGGCTCTGGATTGGTTGGTTTGCATATGAAAGGTATCGTTACAGGGAAGTCATTTACTGCCTCTAGGAAATAACTAGCCCTGGGAGGGGCAGTCTCTCCAGGATCAGCAAGGCATCAGATGCCAGAGCATCAAGAATACAGAAAATAAGAAAATATAGTTAATACACTGTCCTTTTGCCAGACCCATACGTAATTACTGTAGCTTTTATAATGAGTCTTGAAGTCAGGTAGGGTAAGTTCTCCAGCTTGGCTTTTTAAAAAAACTACTTTGGCTCTTCTAGGTCATTTGCATTTCCATATAAATTTTATAATCAGTTTGTAATTTTTTTGAAAAAACTTGCTGGGATTTTGGCATTAATTCTGTAGATCAGTTTTAGGAGAACTGACATCTTAATAATATTGAGCCTTCTAATCCATGAATATGGCAACTTTCTACATCTATTTAGACCTTTGACTTCTTTCAGCAGTGTTTTATAGCTTTCTGTTTAGAAGTTTTATGTATCCTCCATGAAATTTATCCCTAAGTATTTGATGTTTTTTGATACTATTATAAATGGCATTGTTTTTTTTTTTATTTTCAGGATGTTCATTGCTAGTATAAATTGCTAGTGATTTATTTTTGTACGTTGACTTTGTATCCTGAGGCATTTCTAAATCCGCCTATTAGTTTTCTTGTAGGTTCCTTGGGGTTTTTCATGTAAGTAATCATCATCACTTTAAGGGCACTTTTACTTCTTCCTTTCCAATCTCATGATTTTTATTTCTTTTCCTTTCCTTATTTCACAGTCTAAGACCTTTAGTTCGATGTTGAATAGAAGTGTTGAGCATGGGCATGCTTGCCTTGTTCTGATATTTGGGGCAAAAAGTTCGTACCATGAAGTATGATGTTAGCTGTAGGTTTTTTGAAGCTGCACTTTATCAGGTTATGTAAGTTCTTTCTAATCCTAGCTTATTGAAGAGGTTTTCTCTTACCATGGTTACATATTGGATTTTGTCAAGTGCTTTTTCTTCATCTTATTAGAGTGATCATATGATCACTTTTATTTTGTTAATATGTGAATTTATTTATTGATTTTCAAATGTTAAATTGACCTTGCATTTTTGAGATAAATACTAGTTGATTTTGATTTATTACCCTTATTATATTAATGCATTGTTGGATTCTGTTTACTAATTTTTAAAAAAATATTGGCATTTTTCATGAGTGATATTGGTTTGTAGTTTTCTCTTTTTTTGCAATATCTTTGTCAGGTTTCGGTATTAGAGTTATGCTGGCCACAAAAAAAATGAGTTGTGAAGTTTTCCCTTCTCTATTATCTGAAATAGTTTGTGTAAGATTGTTACTTCTTTTTTTACTGTTTCATGGAATTCACCAGGGCCTGGAATTTTCTTGATGAGAAAGTTTTAATAACAAATTCAATTTCTTTAATAGACATAGGGCTATTCAGATTTTCTGTTTCATCTTTTGTCAGACATAGTAAGTTGTATTTTTTAAGGAATTTGTCTATTTCCTTTATGTTGTCTAATTTAATTCTGTCATGGTCTGAGAAAAGAATATATTTAGCTGTTGATGGGTGTTGTGTACTAATATTATATATATATATAATCTCTCTGTATATAGATTTAAAGTTGGTTGTGTGTTGTTGAGATCTGTTGCTTTATGGAATTATATTCTACTTGTTCAATTATTTGTAATTATAGGGGATAAAAACTGACGAGGAGATTTTAAAGTTTATATGGATATACAAAGGACCTAGAATAGCCAACACAGTCTTGAGAAAGAAGAAAAAGTATGAAAGATTTACACTACCTAATGTTCAGATTTACTATAAAGCTACAGTAATTCAGACAGTGTAGTATTGATATAAGGACAAACAGATATATAAATGGAACAAAAGAGAGTCCAAAAATAGACCCACACGTATATGGACAACTGAGTTTTGAGAAAGGTGCAAATACAATTCAGTGGGAGAAAGGAACATCTTTTGAACAAATTGCACTTGAACAAATGGATATTAGTATCAAATGGAAGGAAAAAACCTTGACCCAAACCTCACACCATATACAAAAATTAACACGAGCCATAGTAGGACTGAATTGTTTCTATTGGACCAACCCATCTAACAGATCAAAACTGTTAATTCTGGAAAATATATTTTAAAAACTACTGAAGACACTGGAGAGTGACCAAAAGAACATTTTTCTAGGTCATCATATATTGAGTAATTTTGGATTGTATCTTTAACATTATCAGTGTTATGTTATAGTAACACTATATTCTGTTACACTGTTCTGTGCTTTTTCATAGTAGGCAATTAACCAGGTTATACTCAAATCGGAGATGCTGTCTCACCTAAGGTGGATAGCAACTCACATCTCTGTTCAGACTTCCTCTAACTTCTGACTTCTCTCCAAAATCTGCTTGCTTTTATTCACTCTACCAATACATGTTTTGCTTTGTTTTTCTAGAGCTTACAGTTACTGTCTGTAGAAGAATTGTTGTTTAGGAGGTTACTTCTCCATACTAGAAGTGGAACTCTTACAGTTGATCCTTGTACATTTACCCTGTATTCTGAGACCTTGCTAATAAATTCACTCATTAATTCTAGTGAGTCTTTTTGTAAATTCCTTAAAATTTTCTGTATCCATTATCATGTCTTTTTATCATTTCCTTTTTAGTCTGCATGCCCTTTATGTTTATTTTATCTTGTTCCCAATCTGAAGGCAAAGGCTTTCAGTCTTTCAGTGTTAAGTATATTAGCTGTGGTTTTCCTTAGATGCCCTTTATTAATTGTGGCAATTTATTTTTATTCCTAGTTTGAAGAGTTTTTAACATGAATGGATATGAGATATTCCAAATGCTTTTTCTGCATTTATTGAGATGAACATTTTATTCTGGTAATGTGATGAATTTCACTGATTTTCAGATCTTAAACTGACCTTGCATTCCCAGGATAAACCTTACTTGATCATGATGTATTATCTTCTTTCATGTATTTCTTGATTCAGTTTGCTAGTATTTGGTAAGGATTTTTATCTCTATGTTTCTGAGAGATATTAATCTTTAGTTTGGGGGGATTTTTTTCGCTTATAACATCTTTGATTTCAGTATCATGTTAATGCTAACCTCATAAAATGAGTTAAAATTCCATGCCTGCTCTGTCTTCTGGAAGAGTTTGTGTAAAATTGCTATATTTGCTAAGATTTTTCAATGTTCACTCCTCTGTTTGGTGATTTTGTATAAGATTGCTTTAAATTTTATAATTTTTCCTTAAATATATGATAAAATTTACCAGTGAACTCATCTGGGTCTGAAGTTTTCTTTGTGGGATTATCTTTAATTTCAAATTCAGTTTCTTTAGTAGATATAGGGATGCTCACATTTTCTATTTCTTCTTGTTTTGATAATTTTTCTTTCAAGGAGTTTGTGCATTTTATCTAAGTTGTCAATATTTGACATTCAGTTGTTTCATAATATTCCTGTATTATCATTTTAATGTCTGTTGTATCTTCTGTAATGTGCCCTCTTTCTCTGAAATTGATAAAATTTCAATTCAACAGGATTACAAAAATATAAATTTGTATGCACTTAATAACATAGCCTCAAAATATATAAAGAAAATATGGATTATACTAAAAGGAAAGATAAAATACACAACCATAGTTGGAGATTTTGACATACCTATCTCAGTAATTGATTTTTGTCTGTTTACAGACAAAAGAATCTGTAAAGATGTAGAGGATTTGAACACGATAAACCAGTATGACCTAACTGACACACATAGGTCACTGCATCCCACAACTGTAGATTACACATTCTTTTCAAGTGCATGTGGCACACTGACCAAAATAGACCCTATTTTGGGACATAAAGCTAATTGCAACAAATTTCAAAGGATTGAAATCATACATTATATGTTCTCTAGTTACTGTTGAAATAAATCAAAACTCTGAACAGAGAGACAATTAGAACATATCCAAATGTTTAGAAAGTAAGCAGCATATATACACATAGCTCATAAGTCAAAGAAAAATCCACAGTGGAATTAGAAAATATTTTGAGCAGAATGATAATGAAGATGTGACACATCAGAACTTGTGGCATGAAGCTCAAGTACCACCCAGATAGAAATTTATTGCTTTAGATCAAGATGGTAGAGTAGGAAAATCCTGAGCTCATCTCCTCCCACAAACACACTTAAATTACAGCTACACAGAGAACAACTAACTATCTCTGAGAATGACATGAAGACTAGCAGAACAGATTTTTCCACAACTAAGGATATAAAGAAAAGGCCACATTGAGATATGTAGGAGGGGCAGAGACACAGTCTATTCAGAACCCACACACCCAGTGTGATGACCCACAAGCAAGAAGGTATCATAACTAACAACTGCAGAGGTCCCCCCTTGAAAAGTGAGGGGTCCAAGCCCCACGTTGCACTCCCCAGCCCAGGATACCTGCACTAGGAAGACAAGTCCCCCAACATCTGGCTTTGAAAACCAGTGGGGCTTACATCTGGGAAAGCTGGAGGGCTGTCAGAAACTAAGACTCCACTCTTGAAGGGCTCACATACAGACTTACTCTCTCTGAGTCCCATTGCAGAGGCAGCAGCTTGAAAGTGCCTGGGTTATACGAGAATGAGATTCACTGACTAATTTTAGAGCATGTGCCAGAGGGGCAGGGATCTAGTGGAACTTTCTCTAGGGACAGAATTGCTAGTGCATTTTTTTTACTCTCCTTCCACCTAGCTGGCCTGGTGCTGGCAGGTACCATTTCTGTCACTCTCCCACTCTCCATTAGCCTCACTAACACCATGCACCCAGTGTTCCTCTAAGGACCCACCCCACTCCACCCAGTGGGCAGCCTCAGCTGGCCCCAGTGCCCCCCCAAAGTGGGTCCTGCTCCAGGGGGCCATTCCACCCTCCAGTATGCTCACAGCAATCATGGCCCAACCACAACAGGTGAGTACATGCAGCCCACACAGAGGATACCCCTGGAGCACCTGGTTCTGGTGACCAGGGGGTATTGTATCACTGGATATTAAGAAGATATTATGATGAACTTTATGCTAACAAATTTGATAACTGAGATGAAATGGATACAGTCCTAGAAAAACACAAGTTATAAGAAATGTCACAAACAGAAAGAGAAAATTTTTAGTAGTCTTTTTATCTATCTATTAAAGAAGTTTAACCTAGAATTTAAAACCTCTCTTCATTGGTGAATTCTCCCTGTCGTTTAAAGAAATAATACCAGTATCGTACAAGTTCCTTTGGAGAACAACAAAAACAAAAAACATTTTCCACCTCATTTGATAGTAAATTGAACTATATTAGAATAAAAAATTACTCTTCTTCCAAAGGTATCATCATGGTCAGAATGGTGGTCACCTCTGGAGGTCAGTAATTGACTGGGAAGGACCACAAGGAAATTTCCTGGGATAATTAAAATATTTTATATTTTCATCTAGGTGGTGGTTACATGGGGTATAATATGAAAAAACTCATGAGTTCTACATTTAAGATCTGCACTTTACTGTATAGAAATTATACCTCAATAAATGAAGAATTTCTTATGCAGATCATCTTATGAGCCTGTGAGATTATTCCTTGGGGATATTTATATAGGAATGGTATTGCTTGATCATTGGAGTATACATGCTGTACACAAGTGTGCCCATTTCACCACATCTATGCCAGTACTTGGCATTATCCAGATTTCTTATTTTGTGGCCAATCTAATGGATGTAAAGTGGTATTGTGGGGTTTTTCCCCCTTTTTAATATCTGTTATCCATTTGGGTTTCCTCTCCTGTGAATTTCTTGTTCCTATTATTTTATCTTGTCTAACCATATAGTTTTCTTCTATTCTTGACTTGTACCTAATTTGCTCACTTCCTTTTCCATTGAGCCTTTTCCCCCCACTGAGATGCCACTGGCTATGGATGTTGTTTACTGTCTTCTGGATACTTGTTCCCGTAGTAATTAATTCAAAAGATTCTTCCATTCTGAACACTTAAGCTTTTTATTTGTATTCTTATGACTTCCATATTGGCACCACTAGTTGCTATATTATAACTGGGCTTTAGTACCACACTTACCTACATATTAGACAATTCCCACAGAATATTCTACTTTATTCATCCTTACTTAGTATGTGAGGAATTGGCATCATCATTGCCCAAATCAGGAATCTTCAACATTCCAAACTTTGTCAGATTCTGCTGTTTCTTGTTTCTTCCCTCTTAGCTATCTTCTCCTACTAATTACTCTGCAATTCCTTTTTTTTTCTTTTTAAAAGAATACTATTTAGATATCCTCTCATCTTAACTCCTAGTATCATCACCTAGAGTAAGTCTGTATTTTCTTATGCTTGGATTACTCTGTTCCTAATGGGATTTGCAGATTCCATTCTTGTTTCTAGTTCATCTTAAATGCCACTGAAGATAGATTTCATTACCTGAGACACTGCATTTATCTTTGCCATTAGCTTTATGAAGTAAAGCTATTAATATTAAATATTAATTTTTTGCAGTCCAAATGATTTTATTTTTATTTTTTAAAATTTATTTTATTGAAGTATAGTTGATTTACAATGTTGTGTTAATTTATGCTGTACAACACAGTGATTCAGTTATACATATATATATTCTTTTTCATATTCTTTTCTGTTACAGTTTATCACAGGATATTGAATATAGTTTCCTGTGTCAATTACTCCATGTTATATAATACATGACCAATAGCTCTTCTCTCAGTGCCACCTACAACATGGCCATTTATTTCCAATTAAAGTTGTATCTGTGCAGTTTCCTTAATTCATGCTTTCCTCAGATTTTCACCTTGTCTTTAATGCCTACCAAATATGAAGTTCGTCTCTGAGTCTAGGCTCTTTATTATTTTGTGCTTTGCCTATCTAGGCAATAGACACTTCCGTTTTGTTTCAGGTTATCGTCTATTCCATGAAACTCCCCTTACCTACTCCAAAGTTATTGCTCTTTTCCATTTCCGTTCCCCCATCACTCAGATGCTTCTGCCCCTAGTAATTTTGAAAGTCCCTGAAAATAAGAGCCTGTATCTTATTTTTGTTATCCAAATGCTAAGCACAAAGAAAATACCAATATTAACTAATCAAATTTGTGGGGGACAAGAATATGAGTATTTTGCTCTATTTCAGAAGGGTTTTTAAAAGTTCTACTGAGAGGAATTCAACGTAACATAGATTGTAATTGGAAAGCAAAGACAATGGAATCAAATATTTAAAAGTTTACTGTCTATGCATTGTGTTTCTATTTTTTAAACATTTATTTATTTTGGCTGCTATTAGAAGTCTATTAAAATGATTAGCAAAATGAATAGCACATAGGGTGTCTGCTTCAGAGGTTCAGAAAAAAGTCTCACTAGCAATATGATCAGATTAATTTTCAAAATAAAAGACTCAAACTATTTGATGAAGCATACATACATTTTTAAATGGCACAAAAGAAGATGCTAAGCAGGAATGGAGGAAGAGGATATGAACATGTCCTTTTATTTGGGAATAAACTGGACTTTTGTGAGGCATTTTTTTTGAGTGGCAAAGAGAATGCCAGCTTGCATGCACAGCTCTTTCTAGACTGATGACTCTCCATTTATGTACTGTTCATTGAATCTGTGGGATCAGGAAAGGTGTAGAGAAGCTTTTTATTGCAGGAGCAAATTTTTTACAATGAATATTGGTGCTGGTGATCTAAATATTGTCCAATACAGCAGGGGGTTAGAAGTTAAGTTCTATTTATGTTAGACATTTCATATACATTTAAGTGTTAAGTGAGAAGTGAAGCCACCTCTAAAACCAAGCCTAGGAATCCAGGGCTTAATAACTTCCAAATAAAGTAAAGCCAAATGTATGAGAATAAAATGCAACTTAAGAATAAGAGGAGGGAGAGGCCTTCAAGATGGTGGAGGAGTAAGACGTGGAGATCACTTTTCTCCCCACAAATACATCAGAAATACATCTACATGTGGAACAACTCCTACAGAACACCTACTGAACACTGGCAGAAGACCTCAGACTTCCCAAAAGATATATATATTTTTTTCCTTTTTCCCTTGTGAAAATTCCCTTGCGAGTGTGTGTGTGTATGCTTCTTTGTGGGATTTTGGCTGTATAGCTTTGCTTTTCCATTTGTCCTATAGGGGTCTGTCTGTTTTTTTTTTTTTTTTTTACTATAGTTTTTAGCGCTTGTTATCATTGATGGATTTGTTTTTTGGTTTGGTTGCTCTCTTCTTTCTTTCTTTTTTTTATTACTTTTTAATTTTTTTTAATTTTTAATACTTTTAAAAATGTTTTATTTTAATAACTTTATTTTATTTTATTTATTTATTTTTTTCTCCCTTTTCTTCTGAGCCATTTGGCTGACAGGGTCATGGTGCTCTGGCTGGGTGTCAGTCCTGTGCCTCTGAGGTGGGAGAGCCGAGTTCAGGACACTGGTCCACCAGAGACCTCCCAGCTCCACTCAACGACCAGCAAGCTACAGTGCTGGACACCCTATGCCAAACAACTAGCAAGATAGGAACACAACCCCACCCATTAGCAGAGAGGCTGTCTAAAATCATAATAAGGTCACAGACACCCCAAAACACACCACCGGACAGGGTCCTGCTCACCAGAAAGACAAGCTCCAGTCTCATCCACCAGAACACAGGCACCAGTCCCCTCCACCAGGAAGCCTACACAACACACTGAACCAACCTTAGCCACTGGGGGCAGACACCAAAAACAACGGGAACTATGAACCTGCAGCCTGTGAAAAGGAGACCCCAAACACAGTAAGTTAAACAAAATGAAAAGACAGAGAAACACACAGCAGATGAAGGAGCAAGGTAAAAACCCACCAGACCAAACAAATGACGAGGAAATAGGCAGTCTACCTGAAAAAGAATTCAGAGTAATGATAGTAAAGATGATCCAAAATCTTGGAAATAGAATGGAGAAAATATAAGAAACGTTTAACAAGAATCTAGAAGAACTAAAGAGAAAACAAACAACGATGAACAACACAATAAATGAAATTAAAACTTGTCTAGAAGGAATCTATAGCAGAATAACTGAGGCAGAAGAACTGATAAGTGACCTGGAAGATAAAATAGTGGAAATAACTACCGAACAGCAGAATAAAGAAAAAAGAATGAAAAGAATTGAGGACAGTCTCAGAGACCTCTGGGACAACATTAAACGCACCAACATTCGAATTATAGGGGTCCCAGAAGAAGAAGAGAAAAAGAAAGGGACTGAGAAAATATTTGAAGAGGTTATAGTTGAAAACTTCCCTAATATGGGAAAGGAAATAGTCAATCAAGTCCAGGAAGCACAGAGAGTCCCATAGAGGATAAATCCAAGGAGAAACATGCCAAGACACATATTAATCAAACTACCAAAAATTAAATACAAAGAAAAAATATTAAAAGCAGCAAGGGAAAAACAACAAATAACATACGAAGGAATCCCCATAAGGTTAACAGCTGATCTTTCAGCAGAAACTCTGCAAGCCAGAAGCGAGTGTCAGAACATATTTAAAGTGATGAAAGGGAAAAAACTACAACCAAGATTACTGCACCCAGCAAGGATCTCATTCAGATTCGATGGAGAAACTAAAACCTTTACAGACAAGTAAAAGCTAAAAGAATTCAGCACCACCAAACCAACTTTACAACAAATGCTAAAGGAACTTCTCTAGGCAGGAAACACAAGAGAAGGAAAAGACCTACAATAACAAACCCAAAACAATTAAGAAAATGGTAATAGGAACATACATATCGATAACTACCTTAAATGTAAATGGATTAAATGCTCCAACCAAAAGACATAGACTGGCTGAGTGGATACAAAAACAAGACCCATATATATGCTGTCTACAAGAGACCCACTTCAGACCTAGGGACACATACAGACTGAAAGTGAGGGGATGGAAAAAGATATTCCATGCAAATGAAAATCAAAAGAAAGCTGGAGTAGCAATTCTCATATCAGACAAAATAAACTTTAAAATAAAGACTATTACAAGAGACAAAGAAGGACACTACATAATGATCAAGGGATCAATCCAAGAAGAAGATAGAACAATTGTAAATATTTATGCACCCAACATAGGAGCACCTCAGTACAGAAGGCAAATGCTAACAGCCATAAAAGGAGAAATCGGCAGTAACACAATCATAGTAGGGGACTTTAACACCCCATTTTCACCAATGGACAGATCATCCAAAATGAAAATAAATAAGGAAACACAAGCTTTAAATGATACATTAAACAAGATGGACTTAATTGATATTTATAGGACATTCCATCCAAAAACAACAGAATACACTTTCTTCTCAAGTGCTCATGGAACATTCTCCAGGATAGATCATATCCTGGGTCACAAACCAAGCCTTGGTAAATTTAAGAAGATTGAAATCATATCAAGTATCTTTTCTGATCACAACGCTATGAGACTAGATATCAATTACAGGGGAAAAAAATCTGTAAAAATTACAAACACATGGAGGCTAAACAATACACTACTGAATAACCAAGAGATCACTGAAGAAATCAAAGAGGAAATCAAAAACATACCTAGAAACAAATGACAATGAAAACACGACAACCCAAAACCTATGGAATGCAGCAAAAGCAGTTCTAAGAGGGAAGTTTATAGCAATGCAATCCTACCTCAAGAAACAAAAAACACCTCAAATAAACAACCTAACCTTACACCTAAAGCAATTAGAGAAAGAAGAACAAAAAAACCCCAAAGTTTGCAGACGGAAAGAAATCATAAAGATCAGATCAGAAATAAATGAAAAAGAAATGAAGGAAACAGTAGCAAAGATCAATAAAACTAAAAGCTGGTTCTTTGAGAAGATAAACAAAATTGATAAACCGTTAGCCAGACTCATCAAGAGAAAAAGGGAGAAGCCTCAATAGTCTTGAAAAAGGAGAAGTAACAACTGACACTTCAGAAATACAAAGGATCATGAGAGATTACTACAAGCAACTATATGCCAATAAAATGGACAACCTGGAAGAAATGGACAGATTCTTAGAAAGGCACAACCTTCTGAGACTGAAGCAGGAAGAAATAGAAAATGTAAGCAGACCAATCACAAGCACTGAAATTGAGACTGTGATTAAAAATCTTCCAACAAACAAAAGCCCAGGACCAGATGGCTTCACAGGCGAATTCTATCAAACATTTAGAGAAGAGCTAACACCTATCCTTCTCAAACTCTTCCAAAATATAGCAGAGGGAGGAACACTCCCCAACTCATTCTACAAGGCCACCATCACCCTGATACTAAAACCAGACAAAGATGTCACAAAGAAAGAAAACTACAGGCCAATATCACTGATGAACATACATGCAAATATCCTCAACAAAATACTAGCAAACAGAATCCAACAGCACAGTAAAAGGATCATACACCATGATCAAGTGGGGTTTATCCCAGGAACACAAGGATTCTTGCATATACGCAAACCAATCAAAATGATAAAACATATGAACAAATTGAAGGAGAAAAACCATATGATCATCTCAATAGATGCAGTAAAAGCTTTCGACAAGGGGCTTCCCTGGTGGCGCAGTGGTTAAGAATCTGCCTGCCAAGGCAGGGGACACGGGTTCAAGCCCTGGCCCGGGGAAGATCCCACATGCCGCGGAGCAACTAAGCCCGTGCTCCACAACTACTGAGCCTGTGCTCTAGAGTCTGTGAGCCACAACTACTGAAGCCTGTGTGTGCCTAGAGCCCGTGCTCCGCAACAAGAGAAGTCACTGCAATGAGAAGCCTGCGCACCGCAATGAAGAGGAGCCCCTGCTCCCCGCAACTAGAGAAAGCCCGTGCACAACAACGAAGACTCAACGCAGCCAAAAATAGATAAATAAATAAATTTATAAAAAGAAAAAAAAAGCATTCGACAAAATTCAACACCCATTTATGATAAAAACTCTCCAGAAAGTAGACATAGAGGGAACTTACCTCAACATAATAAAGGCCATATATGACAAACCCACAGCCAACATCGTTCTCAATGGTGAAAAACTGAAACCATTTCCACTAAGATCAGGAACAAGACAAGGTTGCCCACTCTCCCCACTGTTATTCAACATAGTTTTGGAAGTTTTAGCCACAGCAATCAGAGAAGAAAAAGAAATAAAAGGAATCCAAACTGGAAAAGAAGAAGTAAAGCTGTCACTGTTTGCAGATGACATGATACAATACATAGAGCATACTAAAGACTCTACCAGAAAACTCCTAGAGCTAATCAATGAATTTGGTAAAGTAGCAGGATACAAAATTAATGCACAGAAATCTCTTGCATTCCTATACACTAATGATGAAAATTCTGAAAGAGAAATTAAGAAAACACTCCCATTTACCATTGCAACAAAAAGAATAAAATACTTAGGAATAAACCTACCTAAGGAGACAGAAGACCTGTATGCAGAAAACTATAAGACACTGATGAAAGAAATTAAAGATGATACAAACAGATGGAGAGATATACCGTGTTCTCAGATTGGAAGAATCAACATTGTGAAAATGACTCTACTACCCAAAGCAATCAATGCAATCCCTATCAAACTACCAATGGCATTTTTCACAGAACTAGAAGCAAAAATTTCACAATGTGTATGGAAACACAAAAGACCCCAAATAGGCAAAGCAGTCTTGAGAAAGAAAAACGGAGCTGGAGAAATCAGGCTCCCTGACTTCAGACTATACTACAAAGCTACAGTAATCAAGACAGTATGGTACTGGCACAAAAACAGAAATATAGATAAATGGAACAGGATAGAAAGCCCAGAGATAAACCCACGCACATATGGTCAACTTATTTTTGATAAAGTAGGCAAGAATATACAATGGAGAAAAGACAGTCTCTTCAATAAGTGGTGCTGGGAAAACTGGACAGCTACATGTAAAAGAATGAAATTAGAACACTCCCTAACACCATACACAAAAATAAACTGAAAATGGGTTAAGGACCTAAATGTAAGGCCAGACACTATAAAACTCTTAGAGGAAAACATAGGCAGAACAATATGACATAAATCACAGCAAGATCTTTTTTGACCCACCTCCTAGAGAAATGGAAATAAAAACAAAAATAAACAAATGGGACCTAATGAAACTTAAAAGCTTTTGCACAACAAAGGAAACCATAAACAAGACCAAAAGACAACCCTCAGAATGGGAGGAAATATTTGCAAATGAAGCAACTGACAAACGATTAATCTCCAAAATTTACAAGCAGCTCATGCAGCTCAATATCAAAAAAAACAAACAACCCAGTCCAAAAATGGGCAGAAGACCTAAATAGACATTTCTCCAAAGAAGATATACAGATTGCCAACAAACACATGAAAGAATGCTCAACATCATTAATCATTAGAGAAATGCAAATCAAAACTACAATGAGATATCATCTCACACTGGTCAGAGTGGCCATCATCAAAAAATCTACAAACAATAAATGCTGGAGAGGGTGTGGCGAAAAGGGAACCCTCTTGCACTGTTGGTGGGAATGTAAATTGATACAGCCACTATGGAGAACAGTATGGAGGTTCCTTAAAAAACTAAAAATAGAACTACCATACGACCCAGCAATCCCACTACTGGGCATATACCCTGAGAAAACCATAATTCAAAAAGAGTCATGTACCACAATGTTCATTGAAGCTGTATTTACAATAGCCAGGACATGGAAGCAACCTGAGTGTCCATCGACAGGTGAATGTTTAAAGAAGATGTGGCAGATATATACAATGGAATATTACTCAGCCATAAAAAGAAACGTAATTGAGTTATTTGTAGTGAGGTGGGTGGACCTAGAGTGTGTCATACAGAGTGAAGCAAGTCAGAAAGAGAAAAACATATACCGTATGCTAACACATATATATGGAATCAAAAAAACAATGGTTCTGACGAACCTAGGGGCAGGACAGGAATAAAGACCCAGACGTAGAGAATGGACTTGAGGACACAGGGAGGGGGTAGGGTAAGCTGGGACGAAGTGAGAGAGTGGCATGGACTCATATATACTACCAAATGTAAAATAGATAGCTAGTGGGAAGTATCCGCAAAGCACAGGGAGATCAGCTCGGTGATTTGTGACCACCTAGAGGGGTGGGATAGGGAAGGTGGGAGGGAGATGCAAGAGGGAGGAGATATGGGGATATATGTATATGTATAGCTGATTCACTTTGTTATAAAGCAGAAACAAACACACCCTCGTAAAGCAATTATACTCCAATAAAGATGTTAAAAAATAAAAAAAAAAGAAGAGGATGAGATTTTTTATGGGACATGTGTTCAGAGTACAGTATCAAAATGACAGGGGAAAACTGGATTTGATGATTCAGAGCATTCTCAGTATCTAAAAACTCTTGCTGGTGAGATAGTGTGTAATTCTTCATTTTACAATTATTATTGAGATTGGCATATGTCTCATGAACTGTACTTGTAATGGAACAATCTGTGATTCCCACTCTGGGCAAGAATAGTATATTAATTGTGTTAAAGGTAATTCACAGTAGTAAAGAGAGCACTAGATACAGTGACTTAAATACAGAATTTTATTTCTCTCTTATATAAAGTCTCTAATATCACAGGCCATTGGAAAACCTAGTTGCTCCTGCTTATTCATGAATCCAGGTTCCTTCCATTACTCAACTCCGCTGTCTCTTGGATTCTTTGTGGCATCTGCATGTTTGAATCCATGTTGCCGTCAAGTCCAGGTTTTAGTAAGCAAGAGGGTAGAAGAAGGTATAGAGAAAACATGCCTACTGTTTCAATGCTCTGGTTTGAAGGTAGCACCCATTATTTTCTCTCACATTCTGTTTAGAACATTGTCACATGGCCACACCAATTTTCAAAGGAGGTTGAGAAATGTTATATGACTGAGCAGCCATATGCCTGGCTACTACTCTGTTTTTGCAAAAGAATGATGAAACAGATTCTGGTGGGCAGCTTTCAGTCTACCACAGTTGGTTTGTCATCTCTCTGATTTTGTACTTCTTGTTAAATATATATAATTTTTGTTCCAAGAAAACAATAACACCTGGATGGAGAGTTGGAGTATAGACATCCATTTATTGTTTGTATAGGTCAAGATGGCTGTGATCACAATATTTTTCCTATAGGCATGAATAAATTAATTTTTTCAGTTTTTTTGAGATATAATTGACATACATCATGGTATAAATTTAAAGTGTACAGCATAATGACTGGACATATATATCGTGAAATGATTGCCACAGTAAGTTTAGTTAACATCCATATCATATAGATACAAAAAAGCGAAAGAAAAAATTTTTCCTCGTGATGAGAATTTTTAGGATCTACTCTCTTAGCAAATTTAACTGTTTTTTATCACCTTAATTTGATATTGTTGCTAATAAGCAAGAAGCAGTGAGATAAGTGAGGATTTAGAATTGAACGCTAATGAGGACTTAGACTCTGAGTCACCCCTTCAAGCCAGGCTAATGAAGACTTAGACTCTGAGTCACCCCTTCAAGCCTAGGCTCTCCACAGAAATTTCCCCTTAAAACCCTTGTCTGTTTAATCTTCACTTCACCCTTCTTGATATCCCCTACCAAAATAGAGCTAGATTGCTTAGCTGAACTCCAGTCTCCAATACTGAATATATATATAAAATCATTCTGAACTTCACTTTCCTTATCTACAATGGTGGATAATAATAGAAAATACCTCATAGGGCTTTTGAAAGGATTAAATGAGTTCATATGTATATATTTCTTAGAACAATGCCTGGAACATCGTGTCATATAAGAGCTTGGCACATAATAAGTGCTATATATGTATTTTCTGTCATTGTCATCATCATCATCAAATATACTGGTTTCCCTGTGTTCAATTTGGATTAATTTACGTGTACCTTTTAATCTTCTGCTGTCTATTCTTTGTGTCAATTTTACTTTTTCATTCTCTTTTTAGATGGAAAGTTTGGGATTAAGACCTCACAAAAAAGAATTTCTGGAAAAGTTTCATTTCATACTGAAATGGAGGGTGAAGATACAAGAGATGATTCATTGTATTCCATTTTAGAAGAACTGTGGCACGGTGCTGAACAGATAAAAAGCTATCAGGAAAAACAGAACAAACCTCTGAGTCATGCTGCTTTCATCAATAAGAAAATGTTGAATACAGAATGGGATTATGAATATAAAGACAGTGGAAATTTTGTTCATCCAGGCCCAAATCTTATTCCTTCACAGAAAAGATCCCATAAACGTGACTCATTTGGAAAGAGTTTAAAGTATAATTTAGATGTACCTATTCATAATAAAAACAATGCAACAAAGAACTTTGATAAAATTATTGGACACGGTCAAGTTTTCACCCAGAGCTCTTCTTATACTAACCATGAAAATACACATACAGGAGTGAAATTCTGTGACAGCAATCAGTGTGGCAAAGTCTTCAGCCTCAAACAAGCACTCAGTCACAATCTGAAATTTCCTGTTGGGGAGAAAGCAAATATGTGTACTGAACTTGGGAAGATCTTCACCCAGAGGTCACACCTCTTTGCACCTCAGAGAATTCATACTATGGAAAAACCTCATGAACTTAGCAAATGTGTGAATGTTTTTACACAGAAGCCACTACTCAGTATATATTTGAGAGTTCACAGAGATGAAAAACTATATATATGTTCTGAGTGTGGGAAGGCGTTCATCCAAAATTCAGAATTAATTATGCATGAGAAAATTCATACTAGAGAAAAACCCTATAAATGTAGTGAATGTGGAAAATCATTTTTCCAAGTGTCATCTCTACTTAGGCATCAGACAACCCATACTGGAGAAAAACTTTATGAATGCAGTGAATGTGGGAAAGGCTTCTCCCTGAACTCAGCCCTCAATGTACATCAGAAAATTCATACTGGAGAGAGACACCACAAGTGCAGTGAGTGTGGGAAAGCCTTTACCCAAAAATCAACGCTCAGAATGCATCAGAGAATTCATACAGGAGAGAGATCCTACATATGTACTGAATGTGGACAGGCCTTCATCCAAAAGGCACACTTGATTGCACATCAAAGAATTCATACTGGAGAGAAGCCTTATGAATGCAGTGACTGTGCGAAATCTTTCCCTTCTAAGTCACAACTCCAGATGCATAAGCGAATTCACACAGGAGAGAAACCCTATATATGCACTGACTGTGGGAAGGCCTTTACCAACAGGTCAAATCTCAATACTCACCAGAAATCTCATACTGGAGAGAAGTCTTATATATGTGCAGAATGTGGGAAAGCCTTCACAGACAGGTCAAATTTCAATAAACACCAGACAATTCATACTGGAGAGAAACCCTATGTCTGTGCTGATTGTGGGAGGGCCTTCATCCAGAAGTCAGAGTTAATTACACATCAGAGAATCCATACTACAGAGAAGCCTTATAAATGTTCTGACTGTGAGAAATCCTTCTCCAAGAAACCACATCTCAAAGTACATCAGCGAATTCACACAGGAGAGAAACCATATATATGTGCAGAATGTGGGAAAGCTTTCACTGACAGGTCAAATTTCAATAAACACCAGACAATTCATACTGGAGAGAAACCCTATAAATGTAGTGACTGTGGAAAGGGCTTCACTCAGAAATCAGTTCTGAGTATGCATCGCAATATTCATACATGAAAGTAACCCTGTTTCTTGAAAATGAGAAAACCTTATCACAGAAATCAAGTCTAAGTGTGTATTATAAAATTCAACCAAGACCGATCATATATGAATACATTGTATAATAAAAAGAATTCATCAGGCTCTTTCACCTGAGATGAGAAAAATTATTTGGAAGAGACCCTCTAAGAATGCACTGAATGAAGGGGAACTTCCATATTTTCACAGCCTCACAAAATATAATAGAATTCATACTGGGGAAAATGCTGTCAGTTTGAGGCATTAGGAAAAGCCTTCCTGTACAAAGTATTATATAAGGCAAGTTATTACCAAATTCTTTACAGATGGAGTATGCAAAATTATATAAATGACTGTAATGTTTACTGTGTTATATTAAGCAATTTAAAGTGGCAACAAAACAAAAGGTAGGACAACAAAATGATATATTTAATGTGTAGACCTGCTCTCAGTTCTGTAGGGTATTTGTAGCAGAACACATTGCACAATGGGAGGAATAATTGAATTGAAATTTTTTTTTGGATTTAATGTAATTGTGTCTATCAAATATGTTTCCTATTGAATATTTTGCTCATGTGAATCCACAGTTTTAAAGTCATTATGGTTTTATACACATCTGCTGATATAATTTTACATGAACACATAAATATAATCCTATCATTCATACTGGTTTCCATGACATCATGTTTTTATCTTCCTTCATTGTGGCACAATGCAAAATAGCCACAGATCTCTCCCATCCTTTTTTTATGCACCCCCCTTTGTAATATTACTCTGTTGTTTTTCTTATTAAGAGGTAGAGCTGTCTCTCTACTCCTT
Source organism: Eschrichtius robustus (assembly GCF_028021215.1). NCBI lineage: Eukaryota > Metazoa > Chordata > Mammalia > Artiodactyla > Eschrichtiidae > Eschrichtius > Eschrichtius robustus. The sequence continues at coordinate 44,731,268 of NC_090845.1, forward strand.
GACTCTGAGCTTGGCCATGTGACTTGTTTTGGCCAATGTACATTAACAAAGAGATTCAAGAAGATGCTGGGGAAGTGTGTAAAGCCTGCCTCGAGTCTTACCCTCTCTTGCTGCTCTTTGGAATTCCAAGACCTTCGTGTGAAGAAACTCATTACTGAGGGATGAGAAGCCACATGGAACAGAGATGAACCAGGCCAGCTGAAGCCCCTTAGACCAAATGCCAGACATGGGAGTGAGGCCTTCATCAACCTTCAGCCCCAGCCACGCCAGCCCACACCAGAAGAGCCACACCAGTTATCCCAGCCAACCTGGAGAATTATGAGATAAATAAAATGATTATTGTTTTAAGCTACTAAGTTTGGGGTAGTCTGTTGCACAGCAAATGCTAAGTAATACCTAAAAGTGTACGCCTACTGGGGGTATTGTATCAAAACATAAGACGTGACATTAGCTTTGGGCCTGAGCAGCAGGCAGAGACTGGAAAAACAATGAGGAAAACTGTTAAGAAAGGCTGGAAATCATGGCAGTCTGTGTTGTTTAGTAAGGGAAAAAAATAGCAAAATATAGCAAAACAGTCACCATCCTCTGTGGAAAGATAGAGAATGTACCAAATGAACTTGTGGATCTGGCTAAAGAGATTTCCAACAGAATGTTGGAAGTATCAGTTTGCTTCTTTTAGCTGCATATGATAAGATACAGAAAGAAAAGTATGAACTAAGCAAATAACTGTTCCATTTGCAAGCAGAATTCAGAAGAAATAACAGAAAAGCCAGGACTTGGCTGGGTTGGAAAATAACTGCTTCACATCTCCAGTCTCTCCAGCCACCAAAATATTCTCAAGGTGAAAAAATGGCCCAAGGGTAGAGATCAAATCGTAGATGTGGCTCTAAGACCCTTTGTTAAAATGTGTGAAATATTTAGGTTGGAGTTTGGGAGACTCTCTCAGCTAAGTCAAACAGCTTCTAAAAACTTCACAACATTGTCCCAGTAGCCTGACACACTGCTCACAGTAGGGAGGGTAAAAAGAATTGTTGATGTCGCATTTGGGACATGGAGTAAATACAAACCAGATTCATAGAAACTTGTAACATTTTTAATAGAGCTTTACTAGCAAAACTACCTCCAGGTTGGACTTAAAGGGACTGAAACAGTCCAAAATGAAAAGTGGCCTCTGGACTCCCCTCTCTAACTTCTGTGAACAGGAAGCACGCTGAGAAAGTTACTCAGCTGCAAACATGGGCCATTTCTTATGGGAAGAGAAGGCTGTCTCAGAGAGAAGACCCAAGAACAATGTACTAAAATGGACCGGGAAGCCATTCCCAGGTAGAACTGTGACCTAAGCAAGAAACATTATTTGCCCCTGGGGCAGGGATACCTGACAATATTTGCTCTGTGGGATTTCAGAATTATTATGGAACAGTGACTGATATGTGCCTCTTGTTCTTCCCCTTTTTGAATGGGAGTATCTGTTGCAGTTATCCTGTCCCTATCTCACTATTGTATTTATATTTATGTGTGTGTGTGTGTGTGTGTGTGTGTGTGTGTGTGTGTGTGTGTGTGTTGGGTTGGGGGGGTGGTCATATAACTTGTCATTTAACTCACAGGTCTCTGGATCAAGAAACTGAGAAACTGCACCCAAGGAGCCTCAGCCATATCTGAACCTGATGCAGAAGACTTAAGGTCTTAGATTTGAGCCTGATGCTATAATTTGGGATAAACGTTTAGAGGTCTTGGAATGAAGGTGAACATATTTTGCATGGTATGATAATGTAAATAATTTATGACCAGAAGAGAGACTGTTAGATAGAAAATGCTACAAATTTCCATCCCTATATGTATGCCTGTTTTCAGTCATTATTTTGCTTTGTATTTCAGTTGGGATAATTTCTATTAACCTATCTTCAAGTTGACTGGTTTTTAACCCCTACCGTGGCTCTGTTAGATCTACTGATGAACCCATTGAAGGCATTCTTCATCTCAGTTATGTTTTCTTTTTATTTCTAGTATTTCCATTCTCTCTGCTGAAATTCCCCATCTGTTCATACCTGTTGTTTACATTTTCCACTGCCCTCTTTAACGTATTAATTAATCATTGTTATTTTAAATTCCCTGTTTGACAGTTCCAACAGCTGGATCAACTGAGTCTGGATCTGTTGATTGCTTTGTCTCTTGACAGTAGATTGTTTTCTCTTGCTGTTTTGCATGTAATTTTTGGCTGAATGTCCGATGTTGTATGTAGGAGAGTAGAAACTGAGGTAAATATTTATTCCTGGGAGTAGATAATGGCTGCTTTCCTTATAGGTCATTAGCATAGGGGAATTGAGTCCATCTAGTCAGGATTTAGGCTGGGTTTAGGTTTTGTTGCTCTCTTTACCTGCAGTGTGTCAATGACTTCAAATTTCTCTAGTGTTACCTTGTGCTTAGAATAGGCACTGATTTTCCAGATAATTTTTCTCAATATTCCTGAACCACCCTTGCCTTTAGGCGTTTCCTATGTGCCTGCATCTCAGAGAGGCTCCCTCTCTATGCTCTTGCTTCTCCCTTAGTAGTAGACTTCTATTTTACCTGGGTCTTGGTGACCTGATGAGTGTGGGGACAGGAGTTGTCCTGGGCCAGCCTCAGTCTTAGGTCTTGGAGGGTGAGGCTTTTTCAGTGATCCTGCCCTCCCCATTAGTATAAAGCCTTCAATGGTCTGGGCCTAGGATGGTTTCCTGCCCTTACCCTGTGAGTGGAAGGTTTTTTCCCTTTTCCTTTCCTCTAGCCACAGTGGATCTTCACCTATGTCCTGTGGGCAACAAGGTTTGCTGCACTTCCCCCAGTGGCTTAAGGATTTTGTTTTGTAAGGGAATAGGGTCCCATTGGGGCTTTGTGCCATTTCTGTATCAGCAGCTGTCCCCTTGCAGGCCTACACCACTGAGAGAGGCTTTCTCCAGTCCCACCCTATCCCCAGTGTTTCTTGTGAGCACCCAGTGGAGGTCTGTGGAGAAGAACCTGCAAATGGGGGCCAAATACCCCTAGGTCTCCAGCTCTCAGAGGTCCTGTATTCTCACACTATCCCACACTCAGCCTTTAGAAATTTATTTAAAATTCTTGCTGAATTCTTACTGCTGGTGTGGTAGACCCATCTTCCTTCCTGCTCTGCCATAGGTGACCAGTGATAACTTCCTGTCTCCTTTGAGGCATTTGTCTTATATATCAAGCTAGTTGGTTGCTCTATGATGAGTTCAAGAAAAGTTATGATTTTGTAGGTTACCTGAATTTTTTCTAATTATAAGAATGGGAGCTCTTTTCAGGTGTCTACATTCTAGCCAGAACCCAGAAGTCTGGATGGTCTCCTTTGGCCACTACCATCAGAATATATGCCACCTTTCAATATGACTTTGCCACTTCACCCAAGAGGTAGAGTCTGTTTCTCCAGCCCTTGAAACTGGATTTGGCCACTTCTTTGGCCAGTAGGACATTAGCAAATATGACACAAGCAGAGGCTTGAGAAGTACTTGCACACTGAGGTTTGCCCACTCCTGCTGCTCTTTGAAATCCTGAGCCCAAGTGTGAAAAAGCCTGGGTTATGCTATTAGAGGATGAGAGACCTTACGGAGCAGTGATGGGGCAGAGATGAGCCATCCCAGTTGAGGTGCCCTAGACCAACCATATTTCATCTGCCAGATGTGTGAATGAAGCCATTCTATCCATCTAGCCATGGTCAAGCCCACTGTAGTCGGCAGCCTCTGAGATGACCTTGAATTATCCCCACCTCTTGGTATCTACAACCTTGTGTAATTCTGTTCCCTTGAGTTTGGGCTGGATTAGTGACTTGGTTCTAGTGAATAGAATGAGGCAGAGGTAATGGGATGTCACATCCAAGATTAGGTTACAGAAAGATGGGGGCTTCCATCTTGGATGCTGTCACTCTCAGAGGGCTTACTCTAGGGGAAGCATGAGGCAGCCCTATGGAGAGACCCACATGAGTGAGTTTGGGAGCATATTCTCCCAGTCTAGCCTTCACATAAGACCATAGCCTCAGCTTACAGCTTGACTGCAACCTTATGAGAGACCTTCAGCCAAAGGCACCCTTCTGAGCCTCACCTGAATTCCTGACCCACAGAAACCATGAGATAATAGATGTTGTTTTAAGCTGCTAAATTTTAGGGTAATTTGTTAGATAGTAATAGATTACAATAGTAATACACTGGCCTAGACTAGAAAAGCTCTGCCATCCACCCCACCCATCCCAGACAACTCACAGAATCGTGGATTAAAATGTTGATTGTTTTAAGCCACTAAGTTTTGGGTGGCTTATTACCGAGAAAAAGCTAACTAATACATTTATTATTTACTGAATTTCCTCCTCCACTATATCCCCAACAGATAACCAGTACTAATTAACTACTATGAACACTTTCATGTTTTAATCTGTGCTCATAATTGTATATAGACATACATATGTTACGTGCTTATAATCAGATAGAAGCTGTATAAGGATTGGTTTCTTCCTTGATTTTCAAATATGGGATCATGTCATACAACTATCTCTGCTTGCTTTATTACTCAACAATAACTCTTCTGAATGATTGCATGATAGTTCGTGGGGTGGATATGCAATAATTTATTCAACCATTTGCATATTAAGATTTATTTATACACCCCCTTTTCAACTTAGGAGCAATGCTGTTCAAAATATTGAGGCAGTTTGCATAGTGGTTGGGTAGATAGGCTCAGGAACCAGTCCAGCTAGGGTTTCCATCCTGGCTCTACCAGTTACTAGCTATGTGACCTTGGACAGGTTAGTTAACCTCTCTGTCCTGATTTCTTCAGCTGTAAAGGATGGATGTTCACAGTAGTACCTATCTCATAGATTTGACATGAGATGTATATAAACTTCCTAGGGCTGCTGTAATAAAGTACCACAAACTGAGTGGCTTAAAACAACAGAAATGTATTGTGAGGGCAGAAGTCTGAAATTAAGGTGTCAGCAGGGCCACACTCCCTCTGAAGGCACTAGAGAAGGAATTGTTTTGTGCCTCTCACCTAGTTTTTGGTAGTCTCAGTCATTCCTTGGCTTGTGGATACATCACTCCAGTCACACAGCCATTTTCTTCCCGTGCGTCTTCACATCGTGTTCCCTCTGCGAGTCTGTCTGTGTGTCTAATTTTCCCTTTTTTTATAAGAATACCAGTCATATTGGATTAGGCCCACCCTACTGGCCTCATTTTAACTTGATTACTTCTGTAAAGACTCTGTTTTCAAGTAAGGTCACATTCTGAGGTACTGGAGGTTAGGACTGCAACATATCTTTGGGGGGTACACAATTACTCTTAACAAGAAGTTGATGTGTAAAGCACTTAGAACTATGTGTAGGGAGAAGTTCTTGATGAATACTAGATACACCCCACTTCCTGAGCCTGCCAAGGTCCCCCTACCATTCTCTATGCTTGGGCAGGATTTGAGAGCTTGTCTGTGGTATCTTAGTCTCATCCAACTACCTAAAGAAAATGTTTAGAGTGACAGGGAAAGCAGGCCGAGGACCAAGGCTTGTGCTATCAGCATTTGAGGACCAGGCCAAGAAAGATTCATCTACAGAGGATAATGGGAAGGAGCAGCTGGAGAGGTGAAAACATACCAGGTGAGCAAGGGGTTCACAGAGAACAGAGTGTTTCCAAGGAGTGTTTCAGTGAAGGAACTGTCCAGTCTAGAGGTCAATTCACATGAGGAAAGAAAACCGGTGCTTGGATTTTGTGACAAGGAGGTCATTATTAACTTTGGTGAGTGTTATTTTAGAAGTGAATTTAACTAAGGAAAACAATTGAGCAAATTTGAAGGAGTTTCTGAACTCAGATGGTGTTACTTCACCACAAAACTTTTCCAGTAGAAAAAAAAATTAGGTTATTGGGCTGTATTGTTCTACTGTTGTCTGGGTTATGCTCAGAAATGTGTTTTCAAGAATCCTGTGTGACTCCAGGTTAGAGTCGGCCAAAAGTAGAAATTGCATGAGATTCGGGAGGTCAAAGAGAAGGAGCAACCATTACTCCAAAAGTTTGAGATTAGATACAGGGAAGGACAGATGCAGAGATACCCGGAAGGTCTTAATTTTTCCTCACTCTCTTCCACTCTGTATTCAGCCCTTTCTATCTCCCAGCCCTGCTTACCTACAGTGGCCCCAGGCCTGCCACCAGATGCCTGGCTGCAACCCACAAAGGCAACAGCTCTTCATATATTTCTCCATCAGCTCCCCTTTCACAGTCTCACTTAAGCAGCTGGATGTGCCTGGCTTCTCAGATTTTCTTGCAGGCACTGACTTATCCACCCATGCCAGTGTTTCAAAAGGGCTGGTTTAGTCACTTCTCTAATCTTCCAGCTTCCCCTTCCATACCTTTACTTCCCCAGCTACTCCCACAATTGTGCATGATCTAATTCATATAAAAATTCCTTATTCCATAATACTCATAATGAATCCACTTCCCTGATTGAACCCTGATTGTTAAAGTTACACTTTCTTTTCCTGAGAACTTGGTAGACATTGCTCTTCTAAAATTGAGTGGTGCCATTGAGAAGTCTTAGATTAACCTGCTCTCTATTTTTCTTGTATGTTTCTGCCATGTGATTCTTTTTTTATGCTGGAAGTTAAGGATCTTTAGAAGCATATGCCTTAGTCTTGATTTTTGTGAGCTAATTTTAACTGGGTTATAGTGAGCTGTTCCAATCATGATTCAAGCCTTTTATTTCAGGGAAGTTTTATTTTAACTTTTTTATCTGGTCCATCTCTTCTCTTCTTCAGGGACATCAAGTATGCCAATATAATGTGTCTTTGTCATCTTCTCCGTCCATTTCTTACCACTCTACATTCGTTTCATATCATTATTCTTTTTGGTTGTTTGTGATTGGCTCTAGCCTCCTGTTCAGAGATAATTCTCCATGAATTCTTAATGTCTAGACATTAACAGCCAGTGTGCTCAGGTTTATTTACATTCCGGAACAGTAAAGATAGAGAATGTCTCCCTCCCTGGAGACATTCCCAGAGAAGATTTACTTACATTCTAGGACAATAAAGGTAATGTCTCTCTTCCTAAGACGAGGATGGGCAATAAATCAATATAACAATATTGTGTTTTCCCCACATTTTAATTATGTCAATTTTCAATCATGTAGAAGTACTGAAAGAACAGTACGATGAACACACATACAACTTTCATCTAGATTCAACAATGTATATGTAAATATTTTCCTGAATAATTGATGGTAAGTTATAGACATTATAGCATTACACTCAAATATTTGAGCATCCATATCCTAAAAATAAGGACATTCTCCCCCATAACTACATCATCATTATCAATCTAATTCTCATATGATATCTAATATGATATATCCAGTCCATTTTCAAATTTCTCTCATTGCCTCCAAGATATATTTTACAACTTTATTGAGGTATAATAACATATAGTAAATAGAACTTGTTTAAAGTGTACAATTTGCTGAGTTTTGACATATGTATGTACCTTTAAAACCATCACTACAATAAAAATAACATATCCATTACCCCTAAAAGTTTCCTTATGCCCGTTTGTCATCCAACCCTCCCTCCCCACACCCTTCCCCCCATCCACAGGCAACCACTGATCTGTTTTTTGTCATTATAAATTAGTTTGAATTTTCTACTATTTTATATAAATGGAATCGTACTGTAGGCATTCTTGTTTTGTTTTGCTTCTTTCATTCAGCATAATTATTTTGTGATTCGTTTTTGTTGTTACATGTATCTATATTAATTACTTTTTACTGCTAAATGGTATTTCATTGTATAGATGTACCAAATTTGTTTATCCATTCACGTGTTGACAGAAATCTGTGTTTCTAGTTTTTGGCTATTACAAATAAAACTGATACGAACATTTGAATACAAGTCTTTGTGTGGATGTAGCTTTCATTTCTCTTGTGTGAATACCTAGGATTGACTAGTTTGGTCATATACTGAGTATATATTTAGCTATTTAAGAAATTTGCAAACTGTTTTCCAAAGTGCTGTACCATTTTACATTTCCACCAGCAGCATATAAGTGTTACATTTGCTTCACATCTTTGCCCTCACTAGGAATGATTATTCCTTTTAATTTTAGCCATTTTTGTGGGAGTGATGTGGTGTCTCACTGTGGTTTTAACTTACACTTTCCTAATAACTAATGCTATAGATCATCTTGTGCTTATTTATAATCTATATATCATCTTGGTTGAGATATCTTTTAAAATATTTTGCCCAGTTGTAAGAGTTCTTTATATATCCTAGATATAAGTCCTTTGTTGGATATATATTTTGCAAACATTTTCTCCCAAGTTTGCCTTTTCATTTGAATAACAGAAGAGCAAAAGTTTTTAATTTTAATAAGTCCAATTCATTTATACTTTCCTTATAGTTCATGCTTTTTGAGTCATGGTTAAGAAATTTTTGCAAAACTCAGGGTCACTAAGACTTTATCCTATGCTTTCTTCTAGACATTTTATAATATTGGTTCTTACATTTAGTCCTGCTATCCATTTTGATTTAATTTTGTATATGGTCTTAGGAAAGGGTTTAGGTTCACTTTGTTTTGCATATGGCTGTCCAATTGTTCCAGAACCATTTGTTTTAAAAAACATTATCCTCCCTCCATTGACTTGCCTTGTCATTTCTGTAAAAAAGTCAGTTGATTGGTTGTATTTCTGGAAGTACTTCAGTTCTATTTTTCCATTTGTCTATCTTACTGCCAGTACCACTATTGGCATTGTTCTAACTTCTGTATTACTCTAGCATTAGTGATTACTGTAGTTTCATAATAAGTCGAAGCCAGATAGTGTTAAGTCCTCCAACTTTTCTTTTCCACAATTGTTTTGGCTATTCTAGGTCTTTTAAATTTCCATATGAATTTTAGAATCAGCTTGTTGGTTACTATAAAAAGCCTGCTTGGGTTTTGGTTGGGATTGAATTGAATCTATAGATCTATTTGGAAATAACTGACATTTTAATAATATTGAGTTTTCAGATCCATGAACAGGGTATATATTTCCATTTATTTAGGTCTTCTTTCATTTCTCTCAGAAGTGTTTTATAGTTCTTTAGTATGCAAATTTTACACAGTTTGTCAAATTTATCCCTAAGTATTTCATATGTCTATATTATTTTAAATGGTATTAATTATTTTAAAATTTCCAATAGTTATTTGCTAGGATAGAGGAATACAATTGACTTTCACATGTTGATCTTGTGTCCCATAACCTTGCTAAGCTCACTTATTAGTTCTAGTAGCTATTGTTGATCCTGTTAAGCTTTTCTACATAGACAATCATGTCATCTGTGAGAAATGGTAGTTTTGCTTCTTCCTTTCCATTATAGGTGCCTTTTATTTATTGTCTTATTGTACTGGCTACAGTACAATGTTGAAAAGAAGTGATCAGAGTGGATATCTTTGCCTTTTTCTTGATCTTAGGAAGAAAACATTTAGTCTTTCACCTTTGAGTATGATGTTAGCCGTGGGTTTTTCATATATGCTCCTTATCAGGTTGAGGAAGTTACCTCTATTACTAATTTGTTGATAGTTTTTATCAATAGATGTTGGATTTTGTCAAATGTTTTTTCTCCAGCTATTGAGACAATCATATAGCTTTTCTTTTTTAATTTGTTAATCTGTCAAATTACATTGATTATATTGATTTTTGATAGTTAAATAAATCTAGCATTTCTGGAATTAAACCCTTCTTAGTCATGATGTATTATCATTTTTATATATCACTGGACTCAATTTGCTAAAGTTTTTGTTAGGAATTTTTGCATGTATTCTTATTTAGGATGTTGGTTTTTAGTTTTCTTACATTTTCTTTGTCTGCTTTTGGTATCAGGATAATGCTGACTTCATAGAATGAGTTGGGAAGTGGTCCCTCCCCTGGAAGAGTTGGTGTAGAAATGGTGTTATGTCTTCCTTTAATGTTTGGTAGAATTTGCCAGTGAAGCCATCTGGCACTGGTATTCTTTTATAAAAGATGTGGTGTATATATCATGGAATATTATTCATGAGAAAGAAGAAAATCCTGCCATTTGTGACAACATGGATGGACCTTAAGAGCATTATGCTAAGTGCGGAAGTCAGACAGAGAAAGAAAAGTACGGTACGATATCACTTATATGTGGAATCCTAAAAAGCCAAACTCATAGAAACAGAGAACAAAATGGTGTTTACAAGGGACTGGGAGGGGTGAGGCAATGGAGAGATGTTAAAGGGTACAAACTTGCAGTTAGAAGATGAATAAGTTCTGGGGATCTAATGAATGGCATTGTGACTATAGTTAACAATACTGTATTATATACTTGAAAGTTGCCAAGAGACTGGATCTTTAATGTTCTCACCACAAAAAGAAATGATAATTATGTGACATCATAGGGGTATTAGCTAATGCTATGGTGGTAACCATGCTCCAGTATATAAGTGTATCAAATCAACAGGTTGTACACCTTAAACTTACACAATGTTAAATGTCAATTATGTCTCATTTTTTAAAAAAGTTTTTAACTAAAAATTCAATTTAACGGTTATAAGGCTATTCAGGTTATCATTTTCTTCATTGAGCTTTAGCAGTTTGTATTTTTCAAAGAATTTGTCTATTTCACATACGTTGTCTAATTTAGGAGCAAAATATTGTTCATTGTATTCCTTTTTTATCCTTTTAATAAAATCTGGAGGATCGGAAGTGATGTTCCCTTCTCCCATTCTTGATATTGATAGTTTGTGTCTCATTTTTCTTCTGGGCAGTTTGGCTAGAGATTTATCAATTTTACTGATTTTCCTCAAATATCCAGCTTTTGGTGTGATTGATTTTTCTCTATTGTTTTTCTGTCTTCAATTTTATTTATTTATGTTCCCTTGTTTATTATTTCCTTTCTCTGCTTACTTTGAGTTAAATTTGCTCTTCTTTTTCTAGTTTCTTATGGTTGAAGCTGAGCCACTAATTTGAGACGTTTCTTCTTTTGTAGTATAAAGCTTTAGTGATATAAATAACCCTTTAAGCACTCATTTAGTAGCATCTAATATATACTGATATGTTGTCTTTACATATTCATTCAGTTCAAAATACTTCCTAACTTACCTTGGGATGTCTTCTTTGTCCCATGTGTTATTTAGATGTGTGTTACAGTATCCAGATATTTTAGAATTTTCCACTTTCTGTTATGATTTATAATTTGATTCCATTGTGATCAGAGAATATACTTTGTATGACTTGAATACTTATAAATTAATTGAGACTTCTGTTACGGTACAGAATATGGTCTATCTTGGTAAAAGTTTCATGCACACTTGTAAAGAATGTATTTTGCTCTTGTTATGTGGCATGATCTATAAATATGAATTAAGATTTTTGATAGTATGATTCAAGTCTTCTGTAGCCTTACTGATTTTATGTCCATTCTATCAGTTATTGAGGGAGAGGTATTGAAATCTCCAATTAACATTGTGCTTCTTTCTATTTCTCCTTTCAGTTATACAGTTGATGCTTTATCTATTTTGAAGCTCTGTTATTAGGTATACAGCATTTAGGACTGTTATGTCCATTTGTTGAGTACGCCCTTTTTTCATTATGAAATGACTCTATCATGGTAAAATTCTTATATTAATAGCCACTTCTTTTTTTCTTTTGATCCGTTTTAGCAAGTATGTATTTTCCCATCACACACACTTATATATAGTCTCCAGCCCTTCCAGAGGCTGAGCTGATACCACATGGCCCAAAACCCCTACCATAAATCCCACTCTTGGTATAGACTACCCAGCATGGTTCCAGGCTCCCAGGTAACAGACATTCTTATCAGGCAGGACACTCCAAGGGCTTAGAGGTTACCTTGTAGGAGCTGGGTCAAGGGGCCAAGCCTTTCTTTGGGCAAGGTTTATCCTTTACTGAACACCGACCTTTTTCTGTTCCAGGATCCAATGCAGTTTATCACATTGCTTTGAGTTGTCATGTTTCCTTAGTCTCCTCCAACCTGTGACAGCTTCTTTGGTCTTTATCTTTCATGATCTTGACACTTTTGAAGATTAGTCTTGTAGACATGATGAGTAGTCTTGTAGAAATGTCCCTCAATTTGCATTTGTCTGATGTTTTATCATGAACAGATTGAGGTTATGGATTTGGGGGATGGATATCACAGAGATTATGTGCCCTTCTCATCGCATTATTTCAGGGGACAGATTATATGAACATGACTTATTACTAAGTGATATTACTAAGTGATATTAACCTTGGTCACTTTGTTATGGTGGTGTCTCCCAAGTTTCTCTGTTGTAAAGTTACTGTTTTTCCTCTTTCCATACTTTTCACTGACTCAAAGTCCTCATACTGAAGGAAAGGGCGATTAAGCTCTACCTTCTGGATGGAGGGGCATCAAAGAGTTTGTAGTCATATGTTAAAACTACCACAAGGGAATTATTTTGAGGTTATGCAAATATCCTGTTTCTCCTTAAAGTTTCATCCATTAATTTTAGCGTTCATCAATGGCTCTTGCCTTCAGCAACTACTACTGTTTTGTTCTAATAGTGATTTTCTTTCCCTCATTGCTTCTACATTTATTAATTGGCATTCCTCTATAAGGAATATTTGTCTTCTCTATTCTTTGTATTATAATCCAATACTACATTATGTATTATGTGGCACAAATTGTTGCAGGTTTGGCCATTGTTAGGTCTTTCAGCTTGGCTCCTGAGTCCCTTTAACATGCCCCCATCATTTTATTGTGGAGGAGGGTACTTCCTTACTTACTGGAACTATAAGACAGTCCAGGCTCATCTTGTAATTTCCCTGATCCAGACCTAGAATCAGCTATTAATTTCTCCAAGGAGATCTGGTTTCTTTTGTTGGAAAGTGGCATTTAGAAATCAAGCTCTTGGCATTATGTATGTTTATTGCTACTGGTGTGTCACTGCTAGGAGTGTCAAAGAGCTAGGAAATGCATGTATTTATCCTACCCATGTATACACACATTTATTTTTATTTCTTTAGCTATCTGTATATATTTTAAAAGAAACATGAGTTCATGCTGATATTCCTGACTTGAACCCAGTACTACAGGGTTCCTTTAGCCTTCTCCCGGCCCTTGCTTATTTGCACTTCTTTCTCTTGACAGGAAAGAAAAACAGTTAACTCCATTTCTGTGGGCCAATTTTGGGGTTCCCTATTTTCTATTCAGTTCCACTGATCTGTGTTTCTGGATTTTTGTCATTACCACACTGTCTTGGTAACTGTAGCTCTACAGTGAGTCTTGAAATTGGGTAGTGCAAATCCTCCAACTTTGTTTTTTCATAATTGTTTTGGCTATTCTTGTTCCTCTATTTTACCATACCAATTTTAGAATTAGCTTGTCAAGGGTGGTGGGGTATAGCTCAGGGGTAGAGCATTTGACTGCAGAATTAGCTAAAAAATAACTTTAAAAGGCTTGCTGGGAATTTGATTGGAATTACATTGTATCTATAGATCAAAGTGGGGAAGAATTGGCATTTTAATTATATTGGGTCTTACAATCCATGAGCATGGCCTATCTTTCCATTTATTTACATGATATTTTATTTCTTTCGTTGATGTTTTTTAATTTTCAGTATACAGATCCTGTACATATTTTGTTAGATATATACCTAATTAGTTTGTCTTTGTGGTCATATGTGTGTTATATTTTTGTTTTTTGTGTTTTTTTAATGTGTGTTATATTTTTAAATTTCAAATTCCATTGTTCATAGCTGGTATGTAGGATATAATTGACTCGTATATTTGACAGTGTATCCTGATATCTTGCTAAACTTGCTAATTCTAGGAGCTTTTTTCTAGACTTTAAATTTTTATCTACATAGACAATAATGTTGTCTGAAAATAGAGTTTTCTTTCTTTCTCTCCAATCTGAATGTCTTTTATTTCCTTTTCTCATCTAAAAGCACTGTCGGGCTTCCCTGGTGGCGCAGTGGTTGGGAATCTGCCTGCCAATGCAGGGGACACGGATTCGAGCCCCGGTCTGGGAAGATCCCACATGCCGCGGAGCAACTGGGCCCGTGAGCCACAACTACTGAGCCTGCGCGTCTGGAGCCTGTGCTCCGCAACAAGAGAGGCCGCGATAGTGAGAGGCCCGCGCACCGCGATGAAGAGTGGCCCCCGCTTGCCACAACTAGAGAAAGCCCTTGCACAGAAACGAAGACCCAACACAGCCATAAATAAATAAATAAATAAATCTATTAAAAAAAAAAAGTGGCGGAGGCAGCCACCACACAGCCCAGGTGGCATGTCTGCAAATGCAAATATTAAATTTAAAAAATAAAATAAAATAAAATAAAAGCACTGTCTAGGACTTCCAGCAGAATATTGAATAGGAGTGATCAGAGAAGATATCCTTGCCTTGTTTCTAATCTTAGAATGGGAACATGCAATTTCTCACCATTCAGTATGATGTAAATTGTAGGGTTTTTGTAGATTCCATTTATTAGGTTAAGGAATTTCCATTCTGTTCCTAATTTGCTTTGAGTTTTTACCATAAATGGTTATTTATCAAATGCTTTCTCTGCATCTACTGAGATGATTATATGGCTTGTCTTATTTAGTCCATTAATATGGTGAATTAAAATGATTTTGAAATGTCAAAACAGCCTTGCACTCCTGGCATGAACCCCTCATTGTTGTGATATGTGAAATACATGTGTGTTTGTATGAACATGTGTATACATATACATGTGTATATGTATCTTTTATAAATTGTATATTTTTTATAAATCTTTCATAAATTGTATATTTTTATATCTGTTTATAAATATAAATATATAAAATATATTTATATATTTATACATATAACTAATACTTTAATGAAGACTTTTGTGTCATGTTCATGAAGGATACTGGTCTTCAGTTTTCTTTTTCTGTCATATCATTTTCTGGTTTTAGTATTTGGGTAATGCTGCCTAATAAAATGAGTTGGGAAGTGTTCCCTCCTCTTTCTCTGAAAGAAGTTATGTTTTCTGAAATGTTGGCAAGGGTATGGAGAAATTGGAACTTTCATGAATTGCTTTTGGGAATATAATATGGTACCACCTCTGTGGAAAATAGTTTGGCAGTTCCTCAATAAGTTAAACGTAGAATTACCAAATGACCCATCAATTCCACTTCTAGGTATATACCCAAAATAGTTGAAAACAAGTGTTCAAACAAAAACTTGTACACGAACATTCATAGAAGCACTATTCACAACAGCCAAAAGGTGGAAACAACCCAAGTGTCCATCAGCTGATGAATGGATAAACAAAACATGGTATATCCGTAAAATGGAATATTATTCAGCCATAAAAAGGAATGAAGCATGGGTTCATGCCACAACATGGATAATCTTTGAAAACATTATGCTAAGTGAAAGAAGACAGACACAAAAGGCTACATACTGTATGATTCCATTTAAAGGAAATATCCATAACAGGCATATCTGTAGAAACAGAAAGCGGTAGTGGTTGCCAGTGGTTGTGGGAGAGTGGGATGGTGGGAGAGTGGGATGAGGGGTGATTCTTAATGGGTAGGACCTTTTTTTTTTAAGAAGTTTTTTTTTTAATTTATTTTTTATTTATTTATTTTTGGCTGCATTGGGTCTTCGTTGCTGCGCGCGGGCTTTCTCTAGTTGTGGTGAGTGTGGGCTACCCTTCATTGTGGTGGGCGGGCTTCCCATTGTGGTGGCTTCTCTTGTTGCAGAGCACAGGCTCTAGGTGCAGGCTTCAGTAGTTGTGGCTCACGGGCTCTAGAGCGCAGGCTCAGTAGTTGTGGCGCACGGGCTTAGTTGCTCTGCGGCATGTGGGATCTTCCCGGACCAGGACTCAAACCCGTGTCTCCTGCATTGGCAGGCGGATTCTTAACCACTGAGCCACTGGGGAAGCCCCAGGAGGTTTCTTTTTGAGGTGACAAAAATATTGTGGAACTAGATAGTGGTGATGGTTGCTCGACATTGTGAATATACTAAATGCCAAAATATTTCTGAGAGAGAGAGAGAGAGAGAGAGGAAGGGAAGGAGGAAGGAGGAAGGAAGGAAGCAAGGGAGGGAGGGAGGGAAGAAGAAAAAGAAAATGTGTGTAGCTTGAGTTAATATACATTCATATACAGTCCTCCCTGGGTAACCATGGGGATTGGTTACAGGACTCCTGCAGGTACAAAAATCTGAGGATGCTCAGGTCCCTTACAGTTGGCCCTCTGTATCTGCCGATGCAGAACCCACAGATATGGAGGGCTGACTGTATTTCCAAGCCTCCAAGTTAGCTAAGAGGGCCTAGAAGAAATAATAACCCAATGAGTACCAATGAGCGTACACAGCAACCAGATCTAGGTTTCTAAATATCATTTTCTAATAAAAGGAACCAGAGTTCCTTGAAATAGTTGAACTGGGGCAGGGAAAATACAAAATAAGGTGGAGCAACTTGTAGTTCCAGGAAGTAAGGAAGTGCTCAAAAAAAAAAAAATGCGGGCATACCAAAAGGGCACCATAGCCAACCTGAGTCTGCTTGCAATGGCCAAAGGTGGAACAATTTGAGACAGAAGATAAATGACCATATTATTAGATTATAACCCATAGAATAAAATAAATATGAGTACAAGTTGATATAAATAAATAATTAAATAAATAGATGGGGGAAAGGGACAACTCTTACTTACAGAATAATTCTAATTAATAAAGGCAAAAGGAATGAGGGGAGTATAAAAGCACTATTTTTTTAGAACACCACAGTAAAAAATGTTGCAGACAAGATCCATCCACGGGTGCTAAAATTAGTAGGTGAAAGTTTGATAGGAAACAATGTATTTGCATAGTCTCAAAGTATTTTTCCCAAGATATTTGTTAATTACAAAGGGAAAATAGTAAATTTAGAGTGGAGAAACCTGGCAGACACCACTGGGTTAACCAATCAAGGTTATCATCACCATGGTGGCACAAGAATGTGAACATAGTTAATGCCACTGAACTGTACGCTTAAAAATGGGTTAATATTGGCTGTACAGCAGAAACTGACACAGCAGTGTAAAGCAACTATACACCAATAAAAAAAATTAAATAAAAAATAAAAGCAGGCAGACTGGCAAAAAAAATTGGGTTAATATTGGGAATTTCCTCGCGGTCCAGTGGTTAGGACTCTGTGCTTTCACTGCTGAGGGTGCGGGTTCAATCCCCAGTCCAGGAACTAAGATCCCTCAAGCACACAGCACGGCCAAAAAAATGGGGCATTAACATGGTAAATTTTATGTTACATGTATTTTCCACAATTTTTTAAAAAGTAATCTTACATCTATGACTGAGGAAGAAGGGGGCACTGACAGCCCCAAGATATGATATGTCCTATGAAATACTTTGGACAGACCTTTATACTAAGAAATGATTTATTGTTTATCTGAGATCCAGATTTGTCTATTTTTATTTGCTAGCTCTGGAAACCCTACCCAAGAGGCCACATTTTCCATTTGAACCAGAACTTGCTCTGAATGAAGAAAGCTTGCAATAGCGTTCTAAGAAACTCAAAACCCCAAAGAACTCTGGCATGTCCTTTTTCACTTGTATTACTTCCCTGTGTGAGCCAGCTCTTTACACTGAGAATGATATAAAAGGAAAGAAAGATCAGGCAACATAGAATTCCTCTTCCTTTCAGTCCTTCCTTGCTCATCAGTAAGCCTAAGGTAGAGAATGTGCATGTATCAAGAAGGGAAATAAAAAGTTGAGTTCATTTTGTGCAGTGTTTCCACTGTTTTCATAAGAGCTAAATAAATACACAAGCTATGAAATCTGAAAAAAAGAGGTTTAACATCACCAGGAAAATAACATACACATTATGTGCCCCCTGATATATAGCCCTGGGAAGGGTATATCACTTCTGTAGTACTCTTGTCAAAAATGTGTAACTTCGACCTAATAATAAGAAAACACAAGACAAACTCAGATTGAGGAACATTCTACAGAATAGCTGATTAGTACTCTTTAAAAGTGTCAAGGTCATGAAAGACAAGAAAAGACTAAGGGACTTCCACAGATTGGAGGAGGCTAAAAAGACATGAAAACTAAATGCCATGTGGTATCTTGGATTGGATTCTGGAACTAAAAAAGGACATTAGTGGGAAAACTGGTGAAATCTGATGAATAAAGTCTGTAGGTCAGTTAATCATACTGTTCTAATGTTAGTTTTTAGTTTTCATAATTATATCATGGTTATGTTAACAGAAGAAATTGGACAAAGGGAATATAAGAACTTTGTGCTATTTTTTCAACTTTTCTGTGTCTAAAACTATTTCAGCATAAATGGCTAAATAAAAGTTGAATGATTATGATCAAAAACATCTTAGGTGTAGAATTTAGAACTGTTGGTCACATAGTAAGTATATGCTTTATAAGAAACTGTTGAACTGTTTTCCAAGGTAGTTATACCATTTCACGCTTCCACCAGGAATTTATGGGAGTTCCAATTGCTCCACATCTTCACCAGCACTAGGTAGACCAATATGTATTGTGGTAGTCTGCTTCACAATATGTATTGTGGTAGTCTGCTTCTACCCCAACGATAGCCCCAACGATAGCCACTTTCTATTCACTCCCTTGTGTAATTCCTTCCCCCTGAGTGAGGCTAGATGTATTGATTCACTTCTAATGAGAATACAGCAAAAGTGATGGGATATCACTTCCAATACGAAAAGACTGTGGCTTCTATGTTGGGCACTCTATCTTGGATAACTTACACTGGCAATAAAAAAAATTCCATGTTTTGAGCAGCCCTTATTGAGAGGCCCACGTGGTGTGGCAGACTGAGGTCCATAGTCCATCAGCCCACAAGGAACTGAGGCCCTCAGTCCAGCAGCCATGTGAATTAGCTTAAAAGTGGATCCTTCAGATGACTGTATCCCAAGGTGACATCCTGACTGCACCCTCTTGAGAGATCTTGAGTCAGAAGCACCCAGCTGTGCCACTCCCAGATTCATGGCCCACAGAAACTGTGATATAATAACTATTTGCTGTTTTAAGCCACTAAATTGTGAATAATTTGTTACTCAGCTATAGATAACTCAAACATATTTAAACCACATCGAGTTACTATCCTTTACCTATGACAATGGCAAAAAAAAAAAAGGTTGATGAGGGAGTGGGGACACAGTCACTCTCATACCGTGATGTTATAAGTGCAAAATAAAAATAGTACACATCTGAGGAGGGGCAATATAGGGGTAGGGGATTAAGAGGTACAAACTATTAGGTATAAAATAAGCTACAAGGATATATTGTACAACACAGGGAATATAGCCAATATTTAATAATAATTATAAATGGAGCATAACCTTTAAAAATGTGAATCACTATATTTTAAAAGAAATTTTTTTTTTTTTTTTACAGGCTTGGGGACAAGGACGTTTTACTTTTTTTTTTTTTTTTAAAGGTTTCACATTATTTATTTATTTATTTATTTATGGCTGTGTTGGGTCTTCGTTTCTGTGCGAGGGCTTTCTCTAGTTGTGGCAAGCGGGGGCCACTCTTCATCGCGGAAAATAAATTTTTTTAAAGATAGCATTGTTTCCAGAATATTTTCTCCCAGTCCATAGGTTGTCTTTTCATTTTGTTTATGGTTTCCTTTGATGTGCAAAATCTTATAAGTTTGATTAGGTCCCATTTGTTTATTTTTGCTTTGATTTCTTTTGCCTTGGGAGACTAACCTAAGAAAATATTGCTATGATTTATGTCAGAGAATGTTTCGCCTATTTTCTCTTCTAGGAGTTTTATGGTGTCATGTCTTATATTTAAGTGTTTAAGCCATT
Source organism: Eschrichtius robustus (assembly GCF_028021215.1). Taxonomy (NCBI): domain Eukaryota; kingdom Metazoa; phylum Chordata; class Mammalia; order Artiodactyla; family Eschrichtiidae; genus Eschrichtius; species Eschrichtius robustus. Next base: position 44,751,074 of record NC_090845.1, read on the forward strand.
TTGAGTTTATTTTTGTATATGGCGTGAGGGAGCGTTCTGACTTCACTGACTTATATGCAGCTGCCCAGCTTTCCCAACACTACTTGCTGAAGAGACTGTTTTTTCTCCACTGTATATTCTTGTCTCCTTTGTCGAAGATTGACTGTAGGTGTGTGGGTTTATTTCTGGGTTCTCTATTATGTTCCATTGATCCATATGTCCTAGCCACAGCAATGAGGCTGTCTTACATATACACAACTTACCAAAAAGCATATTATATAGGTGCAGCCCCAGTTCTTTTGACTTAGATCTACTCAATAGTCTCTATTACTAAAATTGTCAATGCTTGGCATGGGACCACTCTTGTGAAATGCTGCAAAACATTACAATACCTTTTGACAACCCCATAGGGGTTATCTTGACCAAAGACAGATCAGTTGGTGGCCCCTGATGGAACTGTATTGGATTTGTGACATAAATGCTTATTGACTATTAACTGCAATTTGCACAGCATCTGTTATCTTGGTAAATTAATGCCTGCCTTCAGAAGAGCCCCTAATATCACCCAGGATTTCTTTTGCTTCAATAAGTTTCCTTTTCAGAGAAAGAAGTCTTGAGATAATTTGATTCCAGAAGGAGAGAGACTGGACCTTGATTTGAGTCCAAAGACTTTACTCAAGAGGAATTTTGGACTGCCTTTTTCTGTCACCAAGTCTCTTCTTTCCACACTTGGTAAGAGGCCAGAAAAGTGGGTGAAATTCTACATACTATTGTTCAGAGAACAGCAGGAAAACTAGACAAGGTCACTAAGGCTATAGAACTCCTTGCAGGAGAGGTTCATGAAATCAAGACAAGCAGTGGTTGAGCATACAGCCACTCTAGATATAATACTGGCCTCTCAAGGTGGAAGAATGTTGTACCTATATTCCAATAGGTTCTCTGGGATCTTTAACATTACTAAAAATATCAGAGAAACAAACAAGCAAATCAATGTATCTGATATTTTTGCTAGTGCACCAATATCTGCTTCTGCATATTCTTCAGATTAGGAATGGGATCTGCTCTTTTCCTTTACTTGGGTAAACTTGGCTCTTGACTTAGGAGTGTACTACACATTCTTAGTATAATCATTCCCCTAGTATCTGTGTTACAGTGTTTAAATGTGGGACCTCCAGAGTCCTAAATGCTACTGTGCAGCCACTGTCCTTTCTGATGATGCAACACTAAGGTGCTTTTGAAGGAATGTGAAGAATGGACATTTGTCCAACTACAGATTATGTTCTCCAAACCATCTTTAGATCAATGTAACCCAGACAATGGTGAAGATGTGAATTTTCCAGAATAATATTCTATAGCTGACCTCACCTGCCCTTGGTCAAAAGGGGTAGTGAAGAGTAAAAACTTCTCTGGGACAGAAAGAGTGAAAAATCAGCTCAGAGTGAGAAAGAAAAAGGCAGCATTGCATAACAGGTACAGATAAAGACAATTGCTAGTTAACAGGAAATACTATTTCTCCTAAATTCATACAGCAGCTGTAAAATGCCACAAAGACACATTTTTTCTCTACTACTTTCTTATCAGTGATGACCCCCAGATCCACTTTGCTATTCCCATCTATTGCCGGAGATTTCCACCCCTTCCCCTCTGGGTCCCTGCCTCACTCACCTCTGCTTACACACATGGCCCATCACATCAGACTGCCATCTGGGCCCCAGGAAGCAGGAGTCCAAGATCAACCTGAAATGGCAGATCTGACCGCCCATCCCCATCCCACTTAAGGGTGATCTTTGATGGGCCTGAAACCCCAGGAATATTCTCTATCAGCAGGAGGACGAAATGTTTCTTTTGTTTTTTAATTTTATTAAAGTATAGTTGATGTACAATGTCGTGTTAATTTCTGCTATACAGCAAAGTGATTCAGTTATACATATATACATTCTTTTTCATATTCTTTTCCATTATGGTGTATCACAGGATATTGAATATAGTTCCCTGTGCTATACATTAAGACCTTGTTGTTTATCCATTCTCAATGTAATAGTTTGCATCTACTAAGCTTGATTCCACCACAGAGATGGCCTCAGTGAAAAACCACAATAGGGTGAGGGCCACAAATATGGTCATTCATACAGTGGGACCTCTCCTTCTGGAGCAAAAGTGCTATTAGATGGACTTTGGCTGTGTCCATTAAGATCATGGCTTTCAATCTGTCTCTCACCTTGGAAAATGTTGTCACCAGCAGAGGTGTGATTTGGGGGGCAAGTTATTCAACCTCTCTGTGGATTTATGCTTTATATCTCTTGTAAAAAGAATACACACACATGCATGAATGAAGTAATTTAAATCGTTTTAAGATACAGAAAGGCATTGGCAGGCTTTAGTACAGGAAATTTTCACAGATGCCTCTGTGCATACTAAATAAGAAATGTGTTCCAGTCTCAATTATTGTAGATTTACATAATGTAGTCCCAGCTGACCTTAGAATCACTTTATTTGGCAACCTCAAGAAAGCAATGCTTGTGTGCCTTTGGAACTGGCTGGATATCTGTTTTGTTTGTTTGACTGATAATTCAATTTACTCACTCTAAAAAAATTAAACTCCACATTGAGCATATCTATACTAAATGTTATGAAAGCCTACATCTAGAATCTGACTTCATTAGAACAGTAATAGAAAATATGCTTTTTAAAAAGTTTTATTTTTTGAAAAGGTAGTACATCCACATAGTACAATTTTCAAAAGTTCTGAAAGGATATACAGTTGTCTCCCTCCCAATTCCTTCCCTCCAGCCACCCACTTCCCCTTCCCTTTCCCAGAGGTAATCAGGGTTCCCAGCTTCTCGTGTATCTTTCCAGAGATAGTTTATGCATATATACTCAATTATGTATTCACCATTTGTTCTCCTTTTTACTTACAAATGGTAGCATATTATCCTCAGTATCCTGCACCTTGCTTTTCTAATAATGTATATTGGAGGTCATCCCACATCACTACACAAATGGTGTCCAAGTTCTCTTTATCCATTTTTTTTTTTTTTTGTCTACCTAAAAGGTTGCTGTGCGAACATTCCAGGATTTCAGGAGCCATGTGGAAAGCTTCCAATCTTTTGTTTTCACAAACAGTGCATCACTGAATACCTCTGTGTGTTCATCATTTTGTACATGCATGAGTATATACATTCCTAGAAGTGGAACTGCTGGCTCAAAAGCCATGTACATTTATGGGTTTGATTGCCTTGGAATCACTCCTCATTGAGTAAGAGTTTTTCCTGGACTTGTTGTTTGTTGGAAGTTCATGTAAGGGAAGAAATGGGGCCACATTCTAGGCAGATCAGAGTTTTTCTAACTGGAATTACTTTTGCATTTGGTAGGTTTTTCAGATTTGACTTTCCAGAGTCAGTAAATAGGGGCAGCTGTTGGGTTCTTCACAAGAACACTCCCTTCTCTTTCCCCAGCCCCTGCCAACTGCTCCGCTCATGAGTATAGACTACTTTCTGCAAATATGGCTTGTCTGAGCAATTCCTTGTTGAGGCCCCTGCCTGTCTCTCCTGAGACTCCAAATGGGTCTAGGAAACGTCCCACCCGCCCACGCTCTCTGTTACCATTGTTATGTATCTATTTGGTCTTGCACTCCGCCTAAAACTCGGCAAAGAGTCCTTACCAGTGCTATCTCACATCTGCAGCCTTGACCACTCCTCTCTAGCCTTTGAAATCTCCTTGCACTGGTGCTTGATTTCCTCTGCCTCTGGCAGCCCTCTCATCAGGGCTTCAGCGATCTCCTAATTTTGTCAGATACAGAGATTACACGTCCACTTCTTTTTCTCCTAGTAGCTTTTGGGTGAAGACTGAGGTGGAAAGGATAAAAGGCTGACTTTACTCCCCATATTTAAACCAGAAGTCAGAACATACTTTTAAAATGTTTAAACTGACAAAACTTTCCTTCAGTGAAGATAACTGCACTGTTGACTCTCTAATGTGAAATGAGCTTAGACTTCCGGGTATGGCCTTTCCCATGGGCTTTCTTTCCTGTATGTGTTCTCTGATGTACAATAAGATTTGACTTTTGAGTAAAGGCTTTCCCACATTCTGTACACTTATAGGGTTTCTCTCCAGTATGAGTTCTCTGATGTACAGTGAATGTTGATTTTTCTCTGAAGGCTTTGCCACACTCAGTGCACGCATAGGGTTTCTCTCCTGTGTGTGTTCGCTGATGTATTATGAGCTGTGACTTCTGGCTGAAAGCCTTCCAACATACAGGACATTCATAGGGCTTCTCTCCTGTATGGATTCTCTGATGTATAATGAGCTTCGACTTTTCTCTGAAGGCTTTGCCACATTCATTACATTTATAGGGTTTTTCTTCTGTATGCGTTCTTTGATGTATAATGAGATATGATTTCTGGGAAAATGCTTTTTCACATTCATTGCATTCATAGGGCTTCTCTCCTGTATGACCTCTCTGGTGTAGCATGAGATAGGATTTCTGAGAGAATGCTTTCTCACATTCATTACATTCAAAGGGTTTCTCTCCTGAATGAGTTCTTTGATGTACACCAAGGTTTGACTTTTGGGTGAAGGTTTTCCCACACACATCACATTCATAGGGTTTCTCTCCTGTATGAGTTCGCTGATGCACAATGAGGGTTGACTTCTCGTTGAAAGACTTCCCACATTCCGTACATTTATGAGGTTTCTCTCCCGTATGAGTTCTTTGATGTATAATGAGAGTTGACTTATCACTGAAAGTTTTCTTACACTCATTACATTCATGGGGTTTCTTTCCTGTATGAGTACTATGATGTATAATTAGATCAAGCTTCTGTATGAAAGATTCCCCACATTTGGTGCATTCGTAAGTTTTTTCTCCTGTGTGGGTTTTCTGATGGACAATGAGGTTTGACTTCTGAGTGAAGGCTTTACCACATTCGTTACATTCATAAGGTTTCTCTCCCGTATGAGTCCTGTAATGTATAATGACAGTTGACTTTTCTCTGAAGGCTTTTCCACATTCTGGACACTCAAAGGGTCGCTCTCCTGTATGAGTTCTCAGGTGTATAATGAGCTGAGATTTTTGGCTAAAGGCTTTTCCACATTCTGTACATCCAAAGGGTTTCTCTCCTGTATGAGTTCTCCAATGTACAATGAGGTGTGACTTCTTGCTGAAGGTTTTCCTACATGCAGTACATTCAAAGGGTTTCTCTCCATTTTTAATTCTCTGATGTAGACTAAGACCTTTCTTTTGCCTGAGGGTCTTCCCACACTCTTTATATCCATAGGGTTTTACTCCAGGAGTTGTTTTCTCATACTCAGTATGGAAGAATAATTTTGCACATTCATTATCATGTTTCTTTCCTGCAGAGCTTCTACTAAATAAGTCTAAATTATCTACCATATTATATCCAAATGACTCATATTTATGGGGCCTTTGTATTGAAGCAACAAGGTTTGTACTCAGATGAAGTATATTTCCAAATTCATTATAGTCGAGGCCACTCTTGGTGGTAATTGTTTTCCTGTCAGGGAATCCAACTTGCATCAGATATTTATCTTGGTCATCCTGATGCTGTCTCTCAAACTGTTCATCAACCTGGCAGGCTTCTTCTAGAAAGAAGTACAATAAACCATCTTTATACTTTCACATTATGGAATGGACCTTCTTTAGAAATGCCCTGCCATATGAAAGCTGATACTGATATTTCATTTTATGAGTTCCTGGAGAGAGAATCACAGCCATCAAATCCTGTTCTTTTACTAAACTCCCACCTGCTAGCCTTTTTGTTACCAAAAACAATCTTACCCTAACATCTCAGTCTTTCTTACCTCTACTTTTACATCACTCTGGGGATCTTATCACCCTTTATTTATCATATGAACTCTTAACTGTTCCTGACTTACACTATTTCCACCTAGACAGAAATACAACACTGTGACTCGTGGACTCAAATCTTACAACAATCCTGAAACCCACATTCTCAGTAAATGAGAGAAATATCTAGAATAATTAGCCTTACAAAAACAAAGAAACCTAAATATCTTTGCCCAATTTGGATTCACCTTTGTATTCATCCAAGTTTGCATTCACAGTTCTTCAACACCACCTTCTGCTTCTGTCTACACTAATTCCACTAAAATCTCCATCTATTATTAACTCCAAACCCTTCCTCATGTTCCATCACCCACATAGCCCAGTCCTCCATATTTTGCTATATTCAGAATCCAGATAACTTTCAAGAAGCAGTTCAGTCTTTTCAAAAAAGCTTAATCTGATCTTCCTCAATGACTTTAACTTTCATTAACTTCTAAAGTAGTCAGTTATCTGTACCACTCATTTAGACAGTTAAAATTGCAAGGCCTTGCCTTTAATATACCATACTTCATCAATTATAAGATGCATATTATTCCACATTTTAAAACCTCTGAATCCAGATTCACCTTACAATCAATGACATGTCATAAATTAATTGGTGGCAAATTTTATTTCTCAGTGGTGTGTCTTAAAACCAATGGTATCCTGGACAGTAAATACTTTTTGCACATACACTGAATTATTATTTTTTGTAGTTTAGTTTCCTTCTCACCTTTTCCTAAAATTTTATATGAAAAATTTCAAACATACAGAAAAGTTGAAAGAAGAGTACAATAACTACTCATATTACCACTTAGACTTAATAACAACATTTGAGAGTAATACTGAATTTTAAAAGGGATCATGCAGCTGTGGCTTCTCTTCCTATGACTTCCTTTCTTTCCATAGTAAAGCACTAGTTCTTAACTGAGAGTGAATATCATAATCATAAGAAAAGCTTTTACAAAGTACATTTGATGGGACCCAAGCTCCACCAAGGATCTACTGAATCTGGACCTCCTTAGGTGGTTAAGAAGCAACATAGCACATGTGGCTAGGGTCGTAAGTTCTCTAGGCCAGGATCAAATCCTGGATCAGACTTTTACATGTTCTGTGACCTTAGGCATATTAGCTAATCTATTTGCATCTTACTTTCACACCTGGAAAACAGGAATTATAACAGTGCCCACTGAAATGTAATGTTTATGTACAGCACTTCAAATGTTTACTAGAACAACAACTACCACTAATGCAATACAGCTACTACTATTATGATTGAGTCACTACATTACTATAAAAAGAAGTAAGGACTATCTCAGTATATTTAACATGTTCTTGAATTAACTGAAAAAAGAAGGTGTATAAAAATAAGCACAGTAGGCTACCATTTTTCTAAGGAGGAAACAAATATATAAGTATATATTTAAAATAATATAGGCTCATACTATAAAAAACAATGGAAGGATAAATCTTTAAATTTTAATAAATGGTTACCTATGGGGGAAGGAAGAGAGAGAATAGGATGGAGAGGGAAAGAGGCTGGACTTCTTTGAATATACCTTGTTTTCTAGATTTGATTTTATTTTCTAGGTTTGATTTTGGAACCAAGTTAATATTTTGCAAATATTTTATATACTCATAAAGCAAAATTGAAAATAAAAGGATTCCCTAATAGTAATAAATATCCCCTCATCTGTATTTCCTAACAACCATGCTAAAAAGTCTTGATTCTCAATGGCACCAACATGATTACCTCAATTGATTCAACCCACTATACATATTCAGCAGTCTCAGAATAATACTAACAATATTACCATCAGATGTAAGATTAATAAATTAAAAACCTTTAAGTCCAGAATTTGACTTGGAAATATACATTTGAATACGTGATATATCTTTCTCTTAAAAATCTTTTTTTACATAGTTCCTAGCTATGTCAATGAAAAGGCCTAGAAACAATTCCCTAACATCCAAATTGTGGTCACAAAACATTATTTACCACTAAAAAGAACCAAGGCTCCTTGGAGAAATGGCTGATTCCAGGGCAGAGAAAGGAACTATATAATATAAGCCTGGAACATCTTGTAACAACAGAAAGCAAGGAAGCTACCAAAGACTAGGGACCCAACTTGAAGGGGTTTCCACTGGCCAGAGATAGAGCAGTTTGATTTATAATAAGGATAAGGCAATGGATCAAAACATAAAAGTGTTTAAATCTATAAGTCCATAAATGATACTCCAAAAAGACATACTAGGCTTTGAATGATGCTACAAAACCAACTCATTTTGAAAACTGATAAATAAATGGAAAAATACATGTAACTCATATATAACCAAATACAGTTGACCCTTGAACAATGCAGGGGTTAGGGGCACTGACCCTCTGCACAGTTGAAAATCCAACTGTAACTTATAGTTGGCCCTCCATATAGGTAGTTTCTCCTCCTAGTCTGCGGTCCCACATCCGTGGATTTAACCAACTGCAGATCATCTAGCACTGTACCATTACCATTGAAAAATGCATATAAGTGACTTGCACAGTTCAAACCTGTGTTGTTCAAGGGTCAACTGTAATAGATGGAGGGCAATCCCTCTTTATTGAAGTATTCCAACTAATCAACAAAGAAGGAAAGTTCTTTACAGAAAAATGCCAACTTACGAATGTAGAAGGAATGATAGAAAGTGCACCATTTTTCCAACCATCTTAGTAATAACTGATTCAGGCAAGAATCATCAGTGAACGTTAAAACCACCGGGTAAAAATTTTGGAGGAACAGGATATACACACAGTTTGGCAGTTCCACAAAACGTTAACACAAACAGCTATCACATGGTCTAACAACTCCACTCCTATGTATGTTCTCAAAAGAAACGAAAATGTACATTTCAAAACTTCTACATGAATGTTCATAGCAGCATTATCTATAATACCCAAAAAGTGGAAATAACCTAAATGTCCATCAACAAATGAATGGATAAACAAAATGTGGAATATCCATACAATGAAATATCATTCCACCATAAAAAGGGATGACACATGCTACAATATGGACAAACCTTGAAAACATGCCAAGTGAAAGAAACCAGACATAAAATTCCACATTTTATATGGTTCCATTTATATGAAATGTCAAGAATAGGCAGAACTATAGAGATAGAAAGTAGATTAGTGCTGGCCGGGGGATGGGTGTTGGGGAATGGAGAGTGACTGATAAGGGATAGGAGTTTCTTTGGAGGGTGATGATAATGTTCTAGAATTAGATAGTGGTGATGGTTAGATAGTATATTCTGTGAATATACTAAACATACTGAGTTTTTGAGTTTCACTTCAAAAGAGTGAATTTTATTGTATGTTAATTATATCTTAATAAAGCTATTGTTAAAGAGAGAATCAAGATGCTTTAGGAGAACAAATCTGATAGGAATGTCTAAACTGGATGGAATCAGGTAACCCAATCTGGAATTAGAGCATTAGTGCCTAGGTCTGTGACTCATGTGGGCCTGGCTTCAGATGAGCAGTGGGAGGTAAGAACGATAGAAGTGGCAGGGCGTGGGGCCGGGGGATTGGCATTTACAAGACAACTTTATACAGGGAAATGGAGCTGTGCAGAAACTTATCGGTCAGCACCAACTTAAGGAGAGTGGTCTGGTGGGTGTAGGATAGGGGAGCGGGTGTCAGTCTTAGGTGTTCATGTCCCTGTCCTCCAACAACCATTCCTGAGATATTCCTCAAAGTCCTTTCACAGGTCCTCACCCCTGACTGACAAGCTGGGACCTCCTGTCCCCACAGCCTGAGTCAATCCCACTTACCTGGAAAGCTCCAAATTGGGATTTTTCCTTCTGGCAGGCATGGCTCTTCTACCTCCAATTTGAGGATGAGATCTGGTTTGGTAACCTGCTGCCCTGCTAATGAGAAATGACAGCGATACCTCCTTGGTCTTCAGAGCCTCTGAGAAAAAGGAAGGTGGAGTTTGGGGCAGTACAAGCGATATATCACTTGACACAATGGTCGTCAAACCAATTCATCTGAGTTTTGAGTTCACAAACACCTTGTCAGGAAAGCAAAGGGGGAAAAGGAACTCTGATCCATGGAATTTAATGACAGACTCTTCAATCAGTTCAGAGGCCTTGCAAGTTTCCATACTTGAGAAAGGAAAGGCGTTCTATCGGACAGAATAATCATAAACAGCAAAATTACCTGAGGAAGCCATTCTTACCCACAGAGACCAGGTTGCTGTAGGTCTCCAGCATCACATCTCTGTACAGGTTCCTCTGTGGAGGGTTCAGGTACTGCCACTCCTCCTGGGTGAAATCCACAGCCACATCCTCAAATGTCATGAGTCCCTATAATTGCACATTCTTTTATTCTAATATGCTTACAACTGGGTGATAAGGATGGAATGAATGTAGGGGAACTTCTGACTGGGTTCCCAGTTCATGATGATAACTTAATACAGGATGCCTATCAAGTTAGTGACCTACTGTGTGGGAAAAAAAATCACAAGTCATGGTAGAGAAACTATTACATTAAATAACAGAATATTTAAGACAATGTGGTATTAGCACAAGGATAGACGGATAGACATATAGTCCAGTAGAACTAAAAAGATAATCCAAATATGTACGGACACCTGAGTTATGATAAAGTTGAAACTGCAAAACAGTGGGGACAGGATGATATTTTCAAGTAAATGTGGATGGGTTACCAGATATCTATATGGGGACAAAAATGACATCTAACCCCCTAACTCTCTCTATATACAAAAATCTGCTACAGGTAACTTGTAAATCTAATGTGAAAGGTAACACAATGAAGTGTCTGGAAAATAATATACGAAAATGTTTTCATAAGCTTGGGGTAGGGAAAACATTCAAAAACAAGACATGAAAAGCACTACTCATAAAGGAAAAGACATACATGTTACAAGATTAAAAATACAGCAGCAAAGGCAAGCTATAGATGGGGAGATTATCGGCAGCTTTCATAAGTGATAAAGGGTTCTGATCTGGAACATATAAAATAACCCCTACAAATCAAAAGAAACATACCAACAACGCAGAAAAATAGACAAGAGATGTGAATAGATACTTCATTAAAAAGAAAAAATAAACATATGGACATATGTTCTATGAACATAAGAAAATATACCCAACCCTGTTAGCACTCAGGTAAATGAAAATTTAAGCCACATTGAGACACCACTTGGCACCCACCAGAAACATTATAATTATATGACTAAAATGCCATAAGATTGTGTTGAAATGGGAACTCGCACACGCTGTTAGTAGGAATGTTAAAAACTGGTATAACTGCTTGGGAAAACAGTTTGGCATTATTTACTAAAGTTAATGATTTGCAAACACTATGACCCAGAAATTCTACTCTTAGGTGCACACTTTAGAGAAAATCATGCACATGTGCTCTAGAAAACAAGTACAAGGATGTTCACAGAAGCACTATTTCTAATACTAAGTTGTGGGAAAAATCCAAATGTCCCTCAACAATACAGTAGGTAAATTGTGGCACAATCTTTCAAAGGAATACTATGTGGTAATGAAAAGGAATGAACTACAGCTGCATATCCAACAGAGATGAATGTCACAATTGTACTAATGAGCAAAAGAATCCAGCCCCAAAAGAGCACATACTGCATGATTCTATTTATATACAGTAAGAGAACAGGCAAGCCTAATCCATGATGTCAGAAGTTAGGAGAGTGATTACCTTTGAGGCTGGTATTGATTGAAAGAAGGCATGAAGGGGGATTTAGGTCGTGATTTATGTTATAATCTTCACCTTGACCTGGGGGTGTCTCCACAGTGTGTTCACTTCGTGATAATTCATCAAGCTGTACACTTATAAACTGTACTTCATGTATGTTATAATTAAAGGTACTTTATATCTTTACACTTAAAATTATTTTTGACAAATGCAAAGGCACTTGATGGAAAATGGGAGTTCCCATTTCAACAAATGGTGTTGGAACAATTGGATATCCATATGCCAAAAAATAAAAATAAAAAAAGAACTTCAATCCATACCTCCAACATATATAAAAATTAACTCAAAATGGATCACAAACCTAAATGTAAAATCTAAACCTATAAAATTTTTAGAAGAAAATATAAGAGAAAATCTTTTTAACCTTAGGTTTGCCAAGTATTTCTTTGATGCGATACCAAAACTCAAAAGATACTGTTAAAAGAATAAAAAGCCATGGAATGGGAGAAAATATTTACAAATCATATACCTGACAAAGAAGTTGTGTTGAGAATACATAAGAACTAGAACTCTCAAAATTGAAAAAAAAAAAAAAAGGCAAAAGAGACATACTTTACCAAAGATATATAAATGGGAAATAAGCACATACAAAGATGCTCAACATCATTAGCCATGAGGAAACTACAAATCAAAACCACAATGAGCTACCACTACATACGTATTAGAATGGGAAAAGAAACTGACAATGCCAAGTGTCGGTGATGTGGAACAACTGGAAGTCTCATTTATCATAGATAGGGATGCAAATGGAACAGCCACTTTGGAACAGTTTTCTAGTTTCTTATGAAGTTAAGCATATACTCCCATAGGACCTGCAATCCCACTCACAGGTATATTTACCCAAGTGGAAAGAAAACTTATGTAAACCCAAAAACCTGTACATGAACATTTATATAGCAGGTATATTCGTAATCACCAAAATATGGAAACAACCCAAATGTTTTTCAACCAGTGAGTGAAAAACAAACTGTAATCTATACAATGTAATACTAAACAATAAAACTGAAAGAACTAATGATACATGCAACAACATGGGTGAATCTCAAATGTATTATGCTAAGTGAAAGAAGCCAGACTCAACAAGCTACATACTGTATTATTCCATTTATATAACATGGGAAAGGCAAAACTGTAGAGACCAAAAATATATCAGTGATTACGAGGGGCCAGGGTGCGGCAAGGGGTTGACTACAAAGGGTAAATACAGTTGACCCTTGACAACACAGATTGACAATCTGACAACACAGATTTGAACTACATGGGTCCACTTATATGCAGATTTCTTTCAATAAATATATTGGAAAAATTTTTGGAGATTTGCAACAATTTGAAAAAACTCACAGATGAGTTGCATAGCCTAGAAATATTGAAAATATTAAGAAAAATTTAGGAATGTCATGAAAGCATAAAATATACGTAGATACTATTCTATCCTTACATAGGCATATGGTGATATTTATATAAAATTAATAATGTGTTAGTTTTCCTACTATTTTATAACTTTGCTTTCAAAGAATTTTATTACCGTACAGTATGCCGTTCTCTCTCATAATTGGAGAAACTGCTTATCAGCCTATCATCACAGGTAACTGGGTTTTTAAAAAATGTAACAATGTTCCCAATACTGTATTATGAATATGACTGTAATATTGTATGCCATAAAATTATATAACGATTCATTCATTAGTGTATAGGCTAAGCTACCATGAAGCAATCATATCGACTACACTATGCTACCATAAAGCAATCATATTGCTGCTTCTTCGTTATCAATGTATGAATCATTATAACTGTAAATAAATATGAATTTCTTTTTCACATTATCTTTTCATTGTTGATGTCCTGTTAATCTGTATAACATCTACAGTATTTTGTATCATATAAAACAATATTAATGTAGGTACTGACAGACGTGATTCATCTTGTAAACAGACGACACAAACTTAAGTATCGACAAATACAGTGCAGTACTGAACATGTATTTTCTCTTCCTTATGATTTTCTTAATGACATTTCCTTTTCTCTAGCTTACTTCATTGTAAGAATACAGTATTTAATACATATAACATACAAAATATGTGTTAATAGACTGTTTATGTTATTGGTAAAGCTTTTGGTCAACACTAGGCTATTAGCAGTTAAATTTTGGCGGAGTCCAAAGTTATATGTAAATTTTCAACTGTGCAGGGAGCTGGAACCACTAACCCCCGAGTTGTCCAAGCGTCAACTGTATTGGGAGGTGATAGAACTGTTCTACATCTTCATTGTGGCAGTGTCAAAACTTGCAGCGTTTGCCAAAAGATGCAGAACTGTACACTGAAGGCCTATTTTACTGTATACAGATTATACCTTAATTTTTTATTAAAAAAATTAAGGATCCTCCAGGTAATTTAGAATAACTTCACCTGTTAAAGGTGAAGTAGTTAAATCCAAATCTCTTCACATATCCTCCAAAAAACTATACAGATCAATATGAAGAACAAATAAAACTATACATAACCTATACCTTCAGTATAACTTATAATAGAAAATAGAGAGTACTATACACATTTCTAATTACCTATAATTGAAAAACAAATACCAAATTCTAGCTCAGCTGGCTTCCAAATTACTGCCACAAACCTTTCTGGAGTGTGAGAAGGGTATGAAGAAAACAGTCAAGAGAACAGAGAGGGGAGCAGAGAACCTAAGAATGAGCTGAAATCAAAGCTTAGAAAGAGAAAATCTACCATAAGTATAAAAACACTGAAAAATGGGCTAGATCAATCACAGCACCAGCTATAAGAAAGGTATATGGGACCCAAGGTGGCAGTCACAAAAAAGCATCGCCTCCAAGGGAGCAGATGATAAAAAGGAATGAGGAAGAACCATGTGGAGATTGGGTTGTAAAGGGGAAAAGCTAGAGGGGGAAATTGAAGGTCATGTGAGACAAAAAATGACCTAAACAAACTAAAACAAGTCAGAGCACACACAAGTGGCCCCTCCACAGTGCCAAAAGAAAAGTCTCCATTAAGGGAACTGCAGTTTGCCTCACTGACAAAAGAGGAGGCTCTTGAGCCAAGAATCGTGCAAGTCACCACAACCTCCAACACTGTCCTTAAATAGATGAAAACAGTGTGCATCCATTCAAAGCTTCTTTGAGAACAATAGAAAATGAGAAAATATTTCAGGTGATAAGAAATTCACCCCACAATGGCATTAGCAAAATGACAGAGTAGGCAGCTCCCAGCCCTTAGCTTCTCTCCCACTACCACCCCAAAAATAAAAATTAAAAAACAAGCAGAAAAGTGTCACAACCAACTTTGTCAAAACTCTGGAAAACAAAGGTTTGCAGTAACCACATGGAATCAAGAAAAAGGCAACTTAAAAGACATCAGGAAAACTTCATGGCATCTTTACTTGCCCCTCTCCTAAGGGACAGCAGTCTTGAAGCAGCAGCAGCCAATGTTCCCCATGTGGGACCCCCAACCCCTAATTCTGAAGGAAGCAGAGCAGACCTTATTCACAATTAGTGTGTGTCTGTTCTAACCTGTCTGGGGCTACCAGAAAGACTGATGCAAGGTGCTCCTCTCTGTTTCACCTAACTCTGAACTCAGGCCAGAAAGCAGTAGGCGTTGCTCTTAAAGGCTGCAAGGCAAACTAACAACCCAGAAATGCCTGGGGCAAAAGATTACAGTCCAGATAGACAACAGACTGCCTAAGGCCTGAAAGGAAATACTGGGGGGGATTCTTTGGGAAATTAGGACATTCAAAAGCACCCATGTACAAGGGAATGTAGAAAGCCACACATATGCCCAGGATAAGACTCATGCTCACAAGAGACCTTAGAAGACTCTAACTGCTCTAATTCTTCCTAAGCATAGAAAAATGAAAAGCTTCCAAATTTGTACAAGATCTGAGTATAAATTTGACACATAAACTCATTTAAGGTTGTACAAAATAGGAAAATGCAGACTAATCTCACTTATGAACAACAGTGCAAAAAATCCTAAATAAAATACAGTTAACCCTTGAACAACATGGGGGTTAATCTATGTATAACTTATAGTCAGCCCTCCATATCAGTGGTTTTCCACATCTGTGGATTCACCAAACATGGACTGTGTAGTACTGCAGTATTTACTATTGAAAAACATCCACATATAAGTGGACCCAAACAGTTCAAACCCATGTTGTCCAAGGGTCAACTGTATAAGCAAAAAGAATAGATCCACATTAAGACAATAATACATCATGACCAATTAAAATTTATTCCAGGCATACAATGATAGTTCAATATTAGAAGGTTCATTAACATAAATCACCATTAAACAGACCTAAAGAGAAAACTTACATGATTAAGATAATTAATATAAGAAATGCTGATACAAAAATATTGAAACAGAATTCAATACCCAATCCCGATTTAAAAAAAAAAAACAGTAAAGATTAGAATAAATGGTAATTTCCTTAAAATGACCAGATAGGAAGGAAGGAAGGGAGGGAAGGAGGGAGGGAGGGAGGGAGGGAGGGAGGGAGGAAGGGAGGAAGGAAGGAAGGAAGGAAGGAAGGAAGGAAGGAAGGAAGGAAGGAAGGAAGGAAGAGCAGAAGTATGTTTTGCACAGGGGCTTTGAGTCACCATGAATAGCGTAACGATGTAATTTTAGGTGGGGACTGGCCACACCAGAAAGATCGACCACATGATTTAGGGTGGGGGCTTTGGGTCACTCCCAGAGGGGCTGGAGACAGACAGCAGCCACATGGACAATCATGCTTATAAAATGAAGCCCTAATTAAAAACTCTGGGGGACTTCCCAGATGGTCCAATGGCTAAGACTCCGTGCTCCCAAAGCAGGGGACCCAGGTTCGATCCCTGGTCTGGGAACTAGATCCCACATGCCACAACTAAAGATCCTGCAGGCTGCAACTAAAAGATCCTGCATGCGGCAGTGAAGATCCCAAGTGCCACAACTAAGACCCGGCTCGGCC
The DNA here is from genome assembly GCF_028021215.1 of Eschrichtius robustus. Classification (NCBI taxonomy): domain Eukaryota; kingdom Metazoa; phylum Chordata; class Mammalia; order Artiodactyla; family Eschrichtiidae; genus Eschrichtius; species Eschrichtius robustus. The sequence continues at coordinate 44,767,648 of NC_090845.1, forward strand.
AAAATAAATAAATATTTACAAAAAAAGAAAAAAAAAAAAAACTCTGAACACCGAGGCTCACAAGAGCTTCCCTGGTTGACAGAACTCCATGTGTACTATCACACATCAATGCCAACCACACAAAGTCATGCACCCTGACTCCATGGGGAGAGAAAAATGGAAGCTCCATGTTTGGTACTTTCTAGGGCTCTGCTCTATGTACTTCTTCCCTTGGCAGGTTCCAATCTGTATCCTTTCCCTGTAACAAGCCATAACCATGAGTATAACAGCTTTCAGTGAGTTCTGTGAGTCCCTCCAGTGAATTGTCAAACCTAAGGGTGACCTTGGGGACCCCCAAACTTGTAATTGGTGTCAGAAGTGAGGGTGGTCTCTTATCGGGACAGTTCCCTCTAACTTCAGAGTTGTCCAACTCTTCATAGATAGAATGATAGAAAGTCACAAACATGTAGTTATCCCTAAGTTAATTTATAAATTTAATCTGATCCTAATTTAAAAAACAAGCTTTTTAATGGTACTAAACAAGGTAGTACTAAAGATCATATCAAAAAATAAATGTGCAACAATCGCTAGAAAAAGTCTGGAAAAGAGAAACTGTGAGGAAGGGAGTAGCCCTACCAGATACCAGAACATACTCTGATACAGGCATTCTCTCAAAGCACAGGGTGAAAGACCCACTTTTTAATAAATGGTGCTGGGTCAACTGGAGAGCAATTTGGGAAAGGCTAAATTGGATCCATACCTCATTACATACACAAGTATAAACATCAAATGGATCGGGAGCTAAATGTAAAAAACTGAAACCAAACAAAGTACTAGAAGAAGGCATGGGTGAATGTCCATATAACCTGAATGGAGGGAAAGACTTTCTAACTATGAATAAAAATTCAGATGTAATAAAAGATTAATAAATACAACCACAAAAATATAAAAACACTTTGGCAAGTCCAAACACATAAGTCCAAAGACAAATGACAAACCAGGGGGGAAATCTGTTGCAACATATATCACAAGTAAAGATTGCTGTAACATATATCACAGATAAAGATTAATATCCTTAATATATAAAGAACTCTTAAAAATCAAAGGGAAACGAAGAACAAATACATGATAGAAAATTAGACAAAAAACATAAGACAATTAACAAGAGATATAAAAATGGCTCTTATAGATATTTTATTTATTTTTTGGCTGCACTGCGAGCTTGCAGGATCTTAGTTCCCCAACTAGGAGCTGAACCTGGGGCCATGGCAGTGAAAGCGCCGAGTCCTAACCACTGGATCGCCAGGGAACTCCCATAAATGGCTCTTAAATATATGAAATTACATTCAACTTTACTCATAATAATAGTAATGCTAATTAAAACTATACAGAGATATCATTTCTTCCCTAGCAGATTGGAAAAACTTAAAAGCCAGACAATATTCTGTTGGTACAGCCATAGAGAAACAGGTACTATCATACATTGTTGGTGGGAATGTTAAACAGTACAACCCTTATGGAAGGGAATTTAGCAATATCTAATAAATTGTGTTTACCCTTTGACCCATCAATGCCACTTGTAGGAATTTACATAGAAGATATACTTGCACAAAAAGGAAACAACTTATGCACAGTATATTTCATTTCAGCATTATTCTTAATTGCAAAATACTGAAACAACCAAAATTCACATGTATATAGGAGAATGGTTGAACAAACTGGTACATCCACTAATAGAATACTATGCAGCTATAAAAATGAACAAGTCACAGAAACAGAACAATCCAAAGTTCGTATGAAATCACAAAAGACCCTGAATAGACAAAGCAATCTTGAGAAAGGACAACAAAGCTGGCGGCATCACATGCCCTAATTTCAAACTATATTACAAAGCTGTAGTAATCAAAATAGTATGGTACTTGCATAAAAACAGAACATAGATCAATGGAACAGAACAGAAGGCCCAGAAATAATCCCATGCATAAATGGTCAATTAATTTATGACAAAGGAGCCAAGACTATACAATAGGGAAAAGACAGCCTCTTTAATAAATTCTAAAATAAACTGTGTTGGGAAAACTGGACAGCCACATGCAAAAGAATGAAACTGGAGCACTATCTTATACTACGTGCAAAAATTAACTCAAAATGGATTAAAGACTTGAACATAAGACCCAAAACCATAAAATTCCTAGAATAAAACATAGGTAGTAAGCTCCTTGACACTGGTCTCGGTAATGATTTTTTTGGATATGACACCAAAAGCAAGGCAACGAAAGCAAAACTCAACAAATAGGACTACATAAAAAATAAAGAGCTTCAGTACAGCAAAGGAATCCATCAACAAAATGAAAAGGCAACCTACCAGACAGGAGAAAACATCTGCAAATCATATAACTGAAAAGGGGTTAATATCCAAAATATATAAAGAACTCACACAACTCAGTATCAAAAAAACAAACAACCCAATTAAAAAATAAGCAGAGGAACTGAGTAGACATTTTTCCAAAGAATACATACAGATGGCCAACAGGCACATTAAAAGATGCACTAATCATCAGAGAAATGCAAATCAAAACTACAATGAGCTATCATCTCACACCTGTCAGAATGGCCATTATAAGAGACAAGCAATAGCAAGTGTCAGCAAGGATGTGGAGAAAAGGGAATCCTTGTGCACTGTTAGTGAGAACGTAAATTGGTGCAGCCATTAGGGAAAACAGTATAGAGGTTCTTCAAAAAATTAAAAATAGAATTACCATATGATCCAGCAATTCCACTTCTGGGTATTTATTCAAAAGGAAACAAAAACACTGACTGGAAAAGATATATGCACCTCCATGTTCACTGCAGCATTATTTACAATAGCCAAGACATGGACTCAACCTAAGTGTCCATGGATGGATCAATGTATTAAGAAAATGTGATACATACAAACACACATACACACACACACACACACACACACACACACACAATGGAATATTATTCAGTCATAAAAAAGAAGGAAATCTTTACATTTGTGACAACATGGATGGATCTTTAGGGCATTATGCTAAGTGAAATAAGTCAGAGAAAGATAAACACCATATGATCTCACTTATATGTGGAATCTAAAAACAAACAAACAAACAAACAAAAGAACCTTCATAGATACAAAGAACAGATTGGTGGTTGCCAGAGCCAGGTGGTGGGGAGGGGGGTAGACAAAATAGGTAAAGGGGGTCAAAAGGTACAAACTTCCAGTTATAAAATAAATAAGTCCTGGGGATGTAATGCACAGCATGGTGACTACAGTTAATAATACTGTATCGTATATATAAAAGTTGCTAACAGAATAAATCTTAAAAGTTCTCATCATAAGAAAAAAACGTGTAACTGTGTGATGATGGATGTTAACTAGACTTATTGTGGTGATCATTTTGCAATATACACAAATATCAAATCATTGTGTTGTACACCTGAAGCTAATATAATGTCATATGTCAATTATATCTCAATTAAAATAAAATGAATGAGGACAATATTTGTAAACATACATGGAGCAATTTCTAGGTTATATTGCTAAGGGAAAAAAGCAAAGTGCAAAAGACTATAAATAAAGTATACTACCTCTTTGAGTAAGAAGGAAGGGGAAATTTTTAAAATATACCTTTATCTGCTTCTTTTAAAAAGAAACACTATAAGCATAAATCAGAAGCTAACAAGATTGGTTATCTCCAAGGTAGAGTGAGAATAGGGTAGAAGGTACAGGGGAGAGGTGACAACTATGTGTATATATTTCTGTATAGTTTTGTCTCTTCAAATCATATTAACATTTTACATATAAAGAATAAAATTAAATCAACAAAAATGGAAAGAAAGAAAATCTAAAATGGAATACCAACAGAAAAAAATGAACCTAACTGTATACCAAATAAATAACATAAGCACACTAGTTAGGAAAAAAAAAAAAACCAAAAGGAAAAATTAATTCAAGTAACTTCTAAACAGAGTACTTTGATTACATATCCTCAGTACAAAAGGCATGCAAACAAATCATGTAATGTACTCAATAGGTTGATTTTTCACAGATGTGGGTGCAGGAATTCTGATTCTACTTTCTGTATATTGTAAGACTGAGCAAATGAGTCAATATATTGATGCTAGGATCCAGTGCTCTCACTGTTGGTGAAGGCAGATGCAAATATGGAATGAGAGAAGTCTAAGAAGATTCCTGGGATATTGTATGAATTCAAGGTATGTGTGTGTGTATATACAGACACACACATACATACACAGACATATAAATAGAGACACACACACAGAGTTCACTGAAAGGGCCTAGAAGTAATGACGCCCAGCAGCAATGAGCACACCCAGCACCCAGATTTTGATTTCTATAAATAATTATTTACTAACAGGAACCAGTGCTCCTTGAAGAAATGGCTGATTCTAGGCCTGGGGTAGGGAAAGTAAAAGATGGAGGCTGGAACATCTTATTATGTCGAAACTAAGGAAGTGCTCAGAAAATTATCAGGATGTGACAAAAGGACACAAAAGCCAGCTTAAAGGGGCTCCCACTGGATAACTCAGGGACAAGTGAGCAGCAAAATAAACAGTGACAGTAATGGATTATAAACCACTGAAAAAAATTAAAATCCATAAAAATAAAAATTCTGTATTACTGATATAAATAAATAAATAAGAAGAGGAAGCCCCACCTGCTAACACCATCACTTACCTTGGGCATTAGGATACCAACATGTGAATTTTGGGGGCACACAAACATCCAGACCATAGCAAAGGTCAACAAACAAAAATCAATCATATTTCTATATACTGGCAATGAATACTCGCAATTGAAATTTTAATAACAAAACCATTTACAATGGCTTAAAAAATGAAACATGCCATGTTGTTATGGAGTGAATTGTGTCCCCCCCTAAAATTCTTAAGTTGATGCCCAAACCCCCAATGTGACTGTATTTGGAGATGGGGCCTTTAAGAAGGTAATTAAGGTTAAATGAAGCCATAAGAGTGGGGCCTAATCCAACAGGACTAGTGTCCTTCTAAAAATAGGAAGAAACACCAGAGCTCCCTCTCACTCTGCAGATGCACAAAGGAAAGACTGTGTGAGGACAGTGAGAAGGCAGCCGTCTACAAGGAAGAAAGTTCTCACCAGAAACCAACCCTGATCTGGGACTTCCAGCCTCCAGAACTGTGAGAAAATAAATTTCTGTTGTTTAAGCTAGTCAGTCTGTGGCGTTTTATGGCAGCCTGAGCAGACTAATACACAATGTATATGCTCTGTATGTTGAAAATTACAAAATGTTGATGAAATCAATAAAAGATCTAAATAAATGGAGAGACATACTGTGTTCATGGACTGGAAGACACAACATAATAAAGATGTCAATTCTCCCCAAACTGATCTATAGGTTTAACTCAATTCCTATCAAAGTCCTAGCAAGGGGACTTCCCTGATGGCGCAGAGGTTAAGAATCCGCCTGCCAATGCAGGGGACACGGGTTCAAGCCCTAGTCCAGGAAGATCTCACATGCCGCGGAGCAACTAAGCCTGTGTGCCACAACTACTGAGCCCACGTGCCACAACTACTGAAGCCAGCACACCCTAGAGCCCATGCACTGCAACTACTGAGCCCACGTGCTGCAACTACTGAAGCCCACACGCCTAGAGCCTGTGCTCCACAACAAGAGAAGCCACCGCAATGAGAAGCCCGCACACCACAACAGAGAGTAGCCCCTGCTCGCCACAACTAGAGAAAGCCCGTGCAACGAAGACCCAACGCAGCCAAAAAAAAGTAATTAAATTATTCTAAAATTGATATATAATGACAAAGGCAAAGAAACAAGAATAGCCAAAAATTTTTGAAAAAGTAGAATAAAGTTGGAGAAGTCATACTACCTGATTTCAAGACTTACCATAAAGCTGCAGTAATGAAGACAGTGTGGTAATGGCAGAGGGTTAGATACACAGATCAACAGAACAGAAGAGAGTCGAGAAATAGACCCCACAAATATGGCCAACTGATTTTTGACAAACCATAAAATCAATTCAATGGAGAAAAGATGGTCCTTTCAACAAATGGGGTTAGAACAAATAGAAATCCATTTGCAAAATTATGAACCACGACCTAATCCTTACACCTTACATAAAAATTAATGGAAAATGGATCTTAGGTCTAAATGTAAACCTAAAACTGTAAAACTTATAGAATAGGAGAAAATCTTCATGACCTAGGGTGATATTGTGATTTATAATAAGAAATATATTTTTGGTCTTAGCTCCCAATTTCTGGCAGAAAGAGCTCCTGAAACCCTTGGAGTTTCTTAAGTGAGGAAAGCAATAAAGGTGTCTTTTGTTATGTTAATGAGATGACTTTGGGACCCCCCCACCTAAGGAGGGGGAGCTGGTTGACAGGAGAACCAACCACGTGATTAGAAGGTTGGAACTTTTAGTCCCGCCCCCCAACCTCGGGGAAGGGGAGAGGGGCCGGAAGTTGAATCAAAAGCCAATTGCCAAATAAATAAATAAATAACAACAACGCCAATGAGTTAATCATGCCTATGTAATGAAGTCTCCATAAAAACCCAAAAGGACTGGGTTCAGAGAGCTTCTGAATTGGTAGACACATGGAGGTGCTAGGAGAGTGACACACCTGGACCTAGAGAGGGTATGGAAGCTCCACACTTCTTCCCATTTACTTTGCCCTTACACATCTCTTCCATCTGCATGTTCATCTGTCTCCTTTACCATATCCTTTAATAAACTGGGGAATGTGTTTCCCTGAGTTCTGTGAGACACTCTAGCAAATTAGTCGAACTCAAAGAGGGGGTCGTTGGAAGCTCCAATCAACAGCTGGTTGGTCAGAAGCACAAGTGATAAGCACTGGGTTTCTGAGTGGCATCTTAAGTTGGGAGGTGGGGGCAGTCTTGTGGAACTGAGCTCTTAACCTGTGGGATCTGACACAATCTCCAGGTAGATAGTATCAGAATTAAGTTGTAGAACACCCAGCTGGTGTCACAGAGAATTGCTTGTTCTGGGGGGAAACCTCCACACATTTGGTGACCAGAAGTATCAGAAGTGAAGCGTTCTGTGTGAGAGTAAAGAAAGATTCACAGGAGTGACACAGTATGAAAGAACTGGGTTTTTCTCTACATAGGAGGTAGAAGACTAGAGGTTTTCCATTTCACCTAGTGTTAGGCAAAGAGTTCTTAGACCTGACACCAAAAGCACAACCCATAAAGGAAATGGTTTATAAATTGGACATTTTCAAAGTTAAAAATTCTTGCTCTGTGAACAACACTATTAAATGAAAAGACAAGCTACACACTTGGAGAAAATATTTACAAACCATGGATCTGACACAGGACTTGTACACAGAATATATAAAGAACTCTCAAAACTCAGTAGTGATTGGGCTTCCCTGGTGGCGCAGAGGTTAAGAATCCACCTGCCAGGGGGCTTCCCTGGTGGCGCAGTGGTTGAGAATCTGCCTGCCAATGCAGGGGACACGGGTTCGAGCCCTGGTCTGGGAAGATCCCACATGCCGCGGAGCGACTAGGCCCGTGAGCCACAACTACTGAGCCTGCGTGTCTGGAGCCTGTGCTCCGCAACAAGAAAGGCCGCGATAGTGAGAGGCCCGTGCACCACGATGAAGAGTGGCCCCCACTTGCCGCAACTAGAGAAAGCCCTTGCACAGAAACGAAGACCCAACACAGCCAAAAATTAAATAATTAATTAATTTAAAAAAAAAAAGAATCCGCCTGCCAATGCAGGGGACACGGGTTCGAGCCCTGGTCCGGGAAGATCCCACATGCCTCAGAGCAACTAAGCCCGTGTGCCACAACTACTGAGCCTGTGCTCTAGAGCCCTCGAGCCACAACTACTGAGCCCACGTGCCACAACTACTAAAGCCCGCGCACCTAGAGCCTGTGCTCTGCAACAAGAGAACCACTGCAATGAGAAGCCCGCACACTGCAACAAAGAGTAGCCCCCGCTCACCACAACTAGAGAAAGCCTGCCCACAGCAACGAAGACCCAACACAGCCAAAAATAAATAAATTAAATAATTTTAAAAAAACCTCAATAGTGATAAAACAAACAATCCAATTTAAAAATGGGCAGAAGACCTGATTGGACACTTCACCAAAGAGGATATGTAAAAAGTAAATAAGCATATATAAAGATATTCAACATCATTAATCATTAGAGAAATGCAAATCAAAACTACAATGAGGTATCATCTCACACCGGTCAGAATGGCCATCATCAAAAAATCTAGAAACAATAAATGCTGGAGAGGGTGTGGAGAAAAGGGAACACTCTTGCACTGTTGGTGGGAATGTAAATTCATACAGCCACTATGGAGAACAGTATGGAGGTTCCTTAAAAAACTAAAAATAGAACTACCATATGACCCAGCAATCCCACTACTGGGCATATACCCTGAGAAAACCATAACTCAAAAAGAGTCATGTACCAAAATGTTCATTGCAGCTCTATTTACAATAGCCAGGACATGGAAGCAACCCAAGTGTCCATCATCGGATGACTGGATAAAGAAGATGTGGCACATATATACAATGGAATATTACTCAGCCATAAAAAGAAATGAAATGGAGGTATTTGTAATGAGGTGGATGGAGTTAGAGTCTGTCATACAGAGTGAAGTAAGTCAGAAAGAGAAAAACAAATACAGTATGCTAACACATATATATGGAATCCAAGGAAAAAAAAAAAGGTCATGAAGAACCTAGTGGCAAGACGGGAATAAAGACACAGACCTACTAGAGAACGGACTTGAGGATATGGGGAGGGGGAGGGGTGAGATGTGACAGGGTGAGAGAGTGTCATGGACATATATACACTACCAAATGTAAAATAGATAGCTAGTGGGAAGCAGCCGCATAGCACAGGGAGATCAGCTCAGTGCTTTGTGACCACCTAGAGGGGTGGGATGGGGAGGGTGGGAGGGAGGGAGATGCAAGAGGGAAGAGATATGGGAACATATGTATATGTATAACTGATTCACTTTGTTATCAAGCAGAAACTAACACACCATTGTAAAGCAATTATACTCCAATAAAGATGTTTAAAAAAAAAAAGATATTCAACATCATTGGCCATTAGGGCAATGCAAATTAAAGCCATCATGAGATAACACTACACACTAGAATGACTAAAATTAAAAACGCAGTTGACCCTTGGACAACATGGGTTTGAGCTGCATGGGTCCACTTATACGTGGATTTTTTTCAATAAATGCATACTACAGTACTACACGATCTGCAAGTTAGTTGGAAACACACATACAGAAGGCCGATTGTAGGTAGATTTTCAACTACTGGGGGAGTCAGTGCCCCTAACCCCAGCGTTGTTCAAGTGTCAACTGTACTGACAATACCAAGTGCTGGCAGAAATGTGAAGCAATTGGAATTCTTATACATTACTGGTGGAAATGAAAAATAATTCAACCATCCTAGAAAACAATTTGGCAGATTCCCAAAAAGTTAAGCCATACACTTACCATATGACCCAGCAATCCAATATTTACTCTAGAGAAATGAAAACATATGTTCACACAAAAACCTGTGCATGAATGTTTAAAGTAGCTCTACTCACAACTGCCAAAAACTGAAAATAATTCAAATGTCTTTCAACAGGAGAATGGATAAATAAGCTGTGGTACATCTACATCATGGAATGCCACTCAGCAATAAAAAGGAAAGAACTATGGACACACACAACTTGGCTGAATCTCCAGGGAATCATACTGAGTGAAAAAAAAATCCAATCTCAAAAGGTTACAGACTATGTGATTTGAATTATATCACATTCTTGAAATGACAAAATTCTAGAAATGGAGAACAGATCAGTAATTGCTAGAAGTCTAGGCATAGGGTGAGGGGGGGAAATGGATGGATGTGGCTATAAAAGGGTAACATAAGGGATCCTTGTGGTGATGGAACTGTGTCTTAACCATATCAATGTGAATATCCTGGTTGTGACATTGTGCTATAACTTTGCAAGATGCTACCATTGATGCAAACTGGGCAACGGATACATGAGATCTCTCCGTATTATTTTTACAACTGCATGTCAATCAACTGTTGCAAAAGAAAGTTTAATTTGAAAAAAGGAAAGCTATATACTGTATGATACCATTTATATGACATTCTTGAAGAGATAAAACTCTAGTGACACAGAACAGGTCTGTGGTTGCCTGAGGTTACAGGGAGGGGAGGATATGACTGAAAGGGGTTGCATGAGGCAGTTTTTTGGCGGGATGAAACTATTCTCTATCCCATAGATTAGTTATAAGAATCTACATAGGTGTTAACATTTATCGACCTGGACAACAAAATCAATTTTACTGTACACTAATTTTAAAAATAAAAAAAATTTAAGTGAAAGAAAAAAGATGGTGGGCTGTGGGTGCCTACAGGACTTTGTCTCTGGCCAAATGAGAATCAGAAGTCCAACTGAGAAAATTACTTCAGCAAAATCATTTGGAAGACAAACAAATTCCCTAAGATATTTCATTCCCAAATTACATCTAGATATTATGTCTCCAGCTCACTGAAGAATGCTATAAGGAATATCTGCAGGAAACCAGAGGCTGCATTTATCATTAGGCTGTGACTGAAGACAATTCCACCATCCACACGAAGATTCAGCAAAGAAATGCCTTGAAAGGCAATTGCAGGAAACCTTTACTTCCCTGAGGGCTTGATGTGTTCTCTCCTTGATGAGTAAAGAGAGCCAGATTACCTCTGGCTGCCAGAGGCTCAAAGAGAAATTTGCAACTCAACTAATATTGTACTGCGTAACTGTCTGTTGCCCTAAGTCATTTGTCTACATTCTAATCTGGCCTTGCTGCTGTCTCATTTTCCCTGATTCTAATGCTTATTTATAAATAATTTTCTCTTTTATGTCTGAGATTCCTACATCGCTCATCACATTCATGGTAAAATAAAAGAAGGAACAGACAATATACTTACCTGGGGTTTGGCCATTTCCTGCTCTTCTTGGGAAAAGACAGAGATGTGTGAAGCCTGAGCTAAAAGAGTGGAGAAGTGGAGAGCATATGAGAGACCCCATCAGGCTTCCAGTGCCCAGAATTATCTGCCTAGAAATCCCCTCACATGAAGCTGCTCTGTGGAAGTTTGGGTGACCATGTGGTTTTAACAACCACTTGTGTATTCTTGAGTCTTTTCCTCATGTGAACATCTAACACAAAAGGTTTTCTTCTATATATACTTGTGTACTGACTCAGAAATTGTATTTCTAGGTATTTTCCTTAATGAAATAATGTATCATAATTTCTCTGTAAGTACCTTCAACTCAGCATTGACTTTAACAATGCCAAACTTAAACAATCCTCTATGACCCATGATATGGGATTAATAAGGAAATAAAGGGGATTAAATTCTATGTAGCTACTGAAAATAATGTTGTATGGTACTGTACACTTATTATCTGTGTATTTTCTGTACATATATCTAAATTACAAGTTTTTTTAATGTTACAGAATAAATCTTTAAGCTGAATGGCAGTAACTTCTAAATGAAAGAAAAGGCAGGTTATCAAACTTCAGGAACGCATTTTAAAACCATACGTTAAATGTTTAAAAATGCATATCCCTTATACACACTAAAAAGTGTCTAAAGAATGAACATTTAAACAGAGGGGGCTAAAATTAGTTCTTTTTTATTTTCTTCTCTATTTTCTAATCAATCTATAATGCAAATGTGTTACGTGTTAAATGCCAAAAAAAAAAAACCCACTGAACTTTAACACTATTATTCCCAGGCGTTTTAAGCCCGACCCCCCCGCCCCGCCAGACCCCACAACACCAGACCCTGCCCACGCCTCCCAAGCCCCAGGCTCTGCGCGAGGCCCCTAATCAGGTGAGTTCTCTCAGGTGCCTCTTCTTGCTTCTCCTCACCTCACTGGGGACGTCTTGCCCAGGAGCCAGAAGGAAGCCTTCGGGTGCAGATTCACTTCAGCTGGAGCATTCACACAAGGCCCCTACCTCGGGGCTCGGGCAAGGGGAGAGGAACAGAGGGAGAGGCGGGGGCGCCTAAGGAGGAGCTTGAGGGGTGCGTATGAACCCTTAGCGCAGGTCACTGTGCTGGAAAATGTGTAAAAGTCAACGTTTAATATGCCCCATTCAACCCCAACTAGCCCCATAACTTTGTCTACCACTGAGCCCACAAACCCTCATTCGCTGACCTCTCGGTCCACCCCACAACCTCCCACATCAGTGACGCCCCAAAACCCGCTTCATTCGTCCCCCAGAACTCCCCATCACTCAGCCCATCACCCCTACCACTCGCCCCCTCAACCTCTCTCTCGACACAGATTTTGTGCTCGCTGCAGAGGAGACCGTTACGAAAACCGGCCCCGAGAAGCACTTCCGCTTTGGGACCAACTCCGGCTCCGCAGCCCAGAGGGCTGTAGCGGCCGGGTGTGCGCACGCTCAGTGGGGGCTTTGAGCCCGCGTACACCAATAGTCAACACGGGGCCCCCTCCCGCCTGCCGGACGCGAATGCGACGGGGCTGCGGCGCAGGCGCAGAGGGGAGATGGCCGCTCCGGTGACGTCACTGCTCTGAAACGATGGCCGCGCCCACTGCGTCTTTTCCCTTCGAGGGTGGCAGTGTAGAACAGGTGCTTACGTTGATCTGCGGAGGCCGTCATTCCTAAGACTCCAAAGATCGGTTTCCTTATGGAGGGAGGGGAAGGGCCCAATTAAGGAGAATGCTAGCAGGCGGGAATTTCATGTCTTGAGCCTGGAGGGCAGTATCGGGTTTGCAGGTGTAATTGAATAGGAAGTCGGGATGCGTGGCAGAATTGCTCAGCATGCACAAAGGCTAGGAGGTAGGGAGAGGTCACTGGCTCCATCCAGTGGCTAAGGCTGGGAGTGTACAGTCTAGCGTTTGAAGGACGGTGTGCAGACAAACAAGAAGCTGAAGAATAAATAAATGGCCACCTAGTACACACACGCACCGGGATGAAGGGGATGTGTTAAGTAGTGGCTGACAATGTTGTTGTCTCAGGATGGGCAGGGACGATCTCCTTTTGTCGGGGGTGACAGTTAACGCTGATCAAAAGGAGCCGGCCACACAAATATTTGAAGCAAAGAGCTTCGTGGTGGAGGGCGCGGCTGTTACAAAGGCCCTGAAGTAGGACCTGGTTTGGCACGTTGGAGGAACAGAAACAGTGTCAGTGTGTTGGGAATATAGAAGGTGTGGGCAAGGGAGAAGTGAGTGGGTGCCAGATGCTGTAGGGCCTCCTCTGCCAGGGACAGAGCTCATGTCTCATTCTGACATAATGGGATGCCATTAAGGGGGATCAGATTTTTAAAACACCAGTCTGAAGCAATCTAGCATTATATATTAACTTTAAAAATACACGTATACTAGACTCTTGTTTATTGCCTGTCTTGAACCGCTAGGACATGAGCTCCACAGGAATTTGCTTAAGCACCTCCCGTATGCCAGGTAGTGTTCTAGATATTGGGAATACAGCAGGAGAGAAAACAGAACCAACCAAACAAACAAACATGATGGAGACAGCCTGGTTGCAAACTCCCACCTACCAGCCGTGTAATCTAGGTCAGGACTCAACTCCTCTGTGCTAAATTTCCTCATCTATAAAATGGGGGATAATGACAGCACCTACCTCATTAGGGCTGTGGTGACAAATGAGCTGATAATTGTAAATGGTTTAGAACAATGCCTGGAACACAGCAAGTGCTGTGTAAGTGATGATGATGATTAAAATAAAATTAGATGTGTGTATGTATAAAACTTTTTTTAATAAGAAGAAAAAAAATAAAAAGATGACCTGCAGGCTGCTTTGTGAATGACAGATTGCAGAGGGCAAGGGCGAAAACAGGAAGAACAATAAGGAGGATCCTGCCAACAGGCCCAGCAAGTGATAATGGAGGCTGAGACCTAGCTCAGTATCTCCTGTGTGCCAGGCACTGTGTGAAGCACATGACATGACCTGCCTCAGATAGTCCCCACTTTCTGTGAACAATCCTGTGGTCCCACCCGTCTTGTTAGGTGAGGAAACTGAGTCCCAGAGAGACTAAGTAACTTGCCCAAAGTCACACAGTTTCCCAAGATCGGATCCTTAACTTCTACCCAATAATACTCTTCTTTTGTTTATTCAGTATCCCACAGAACTTCCAGAAAATATCTGAGGGTCCTCATTCCAGAACCATTAAAACTAGGCAAGGAATTTGGGGGGGGGGCCAGGAATATAGATGGAGCTTCCTAGCAGACAAAGCAAAGAGAGAAAGCAGGGAAGTAACTCAGGTCTCTTGCTCTCTTAAGGATCTCTGCCTTCTGGGTACAAAACTTGTCAACTCTCTTAATGCATTAGGAGGTGGAAAATAGGAGGGGCTGGACCTTTAGGGCCCCTGTCAGTCTGGCTTCTTCCATCCTGTAAACATAACTTCTCTGCCACCTTGTACACACATATATATACACACACCCCTGTGTGTAGGGGGAAATCCTATAGGGTTGGTGGGTGTTGGGGTACAGTGATTTCCAGCTCCAAAAATATTCTGAGCCAGTGATACAGCCCTGCAGAAACTGTCCCAGGGTTCACAGTGCATATCCACAAGCTATGTGAAACCAGATTTTCTGCTATGGAGCTAGGATGCCCACTCTCTGTCCTGGGCATCCTCTACCATCAGTCCCTACAGGTACAAACTCATTCAGTGGCCTAAGCAGCAGGTAGCTAGGTGAAGGGGTGTGGAAAGCTGACAGGTAGCTGGTCCCACCACAGAATCTGCACGATGTGACACTCCAACCCAAAGGCCACCCCCACCTCGCTGGTGAGTCATTACAACTGCTCTTAAGATACATTTTCTCAAAACTGTGGAAGTGTTGCCAATTGTAAGCAATCATTTTGGACCATAGGTAGCAGGTGAGTTTGGCAGAGCTACAGCATAGGAGCAGCCAGCTCTCTGGTGAGCTTGGAGCTGCCACTCTAGCCCTGCCTCCAAGAGAGGAATCCCCTTCCATCCTCTTGAAGCCATTGGTATTTAGGGTGGTATTGGTATGTGCAGCCAAACTGAATCCTGAACAATACATCAGACTTTTCTGTCTTGGCAGATGTGTCACTAAACAGAGACACGTGGGACCAGTGAGGGCAGGGGGGGTGAATAATGGTGAATGAAGGACAAATTGGGAATGAATGGGGGCAAGGAGAGACAAAGGGGGATGGCAGGGAGGTGAATGAGCAGTGGAGTGGAGTGAATGTGGGTAGTGTGGGGCAGAGTGAGGGAATGACTACGCATTCAATTTTGAATCAATTTAAGATTATGGATGAGATTGAGTAAGTGATGGGAAAATGAGGCACCGTCTAAGTGGCAAAAAGTGAAAGAGGGAGTGGACTGTGAGTGAATGGGACGCTGTGAAAGGTGGTGAATGTGAATGGGGTTGATAAAGCATGAGAGTGCAAGTCGATATGAGTACTAAGGATTGAAGTGTAAATGAATGATGGTTTATGGGGCACAGTATGAGTAAGGAGAGGTGAATTTAGGGAGAAAGTAGCAGTGAATGGAAGTCATGTGAGGCACAGAGGGAAGAATGGGGGGCACAAGGGGCAGAATAAGAGGAAACAGAAATGAATACATGGTAGAATGTGAATAAGTGAATCGGGTCAAGTTTGTTTGAGTGGGGATACTACGAGGGAGGAGAACGACCAGAGGTGAATGAGAGGCAGACTGGGATTAGATGGGGCAGGTAATGCGGGGCAGCGTTCCAGTAATGTGCAGAGATCCCAGTGGGAATCAGCCCAGGTGAATGAGCCAAAGCATGTGCATGGATGGAGGTAATGTTGGGCAGAGTGAGAGGGGATGGAAGTAAAGAGCAGAAGAAGGTGAGGAATTGGGTATTGTGAGGCAAAGGGAGAGGGGATGAAGGTCACATGGCCCAAGGTGAGTAAAGTGGGGGAAATGGAGCCCGATGTGAGCAAAAAGTGGTAAATCCGAGGCAGAGTGTGACTGAACGAGGGTACCGCGAGGCAGAGTGGGAGCAACTCAACATGAATCGGGAGCAGAACAAGATTGATGAGTGGAAACAGGGGTTACATCGGGAGTGACTTTAAATGAATGAGATAATGGGAGGCAGTGAAGATTGAGAAAGAATGGAGGTGACCAAGTGTAGAGTGAGTATGTGTGGATAACTTGGGCTAGTGTTTGGGAGTAATACAATTTCAGGAAATGCAGGTAATATGGGAGGAGCGCTTGAGAGAATAGAAGTGAAGAAGGGGCAGAAATAGAGTGAATGAGGGAGGGAATGAGGCCCAGAGTCAATGAACAAAGGTGAAGGATGGGCCACGTGAGAGCGTATGGGAGTCATTTGATGCGGTGTCAGGCAGTGAAGGTGAAAGTAGGAAAAGAGAGTCTGGGAGTGAATGGAGGTGAAGAAGGAATAGGATGTGAGAGAGCTTGGGTAAGAGTAAGTAGAGGGTTAGGGAATTGCAGTAACACGAGGCCCAGTGTGAGTGAATATAGGTGGATAAGAGGCAGTGTAAGTGGACGAGGGAATAAAATGTAGAATGAGAACGGGGGTGTAAAAGCAGTAGAGTGAACATGTATATGTAATATGTAATGTGTAATATGTAATGTGGGGCAGAGTCTGATTAAATGGGTGTAACATGGGGCAGATTCCAGTAAATGAGGGTGGAACAGAGCACACTAAGTGAAGAGAGGTGAAGGAGGTGCTGAGAATGAGTAAATAGAAGTAATGTGGAGCAAAGGGGAGAGCACAGTGGTCATATTTTATAAAGCATGAGGAATCCGAGGTGGTAGTAGGCATGGTGTAGTGACCAGAGCTGACTACTCAGCAGAGTGGGGGAAATGGAGGTGATGAGGGGCAGAATGAGTGGAAATGGAGGTAACCAAGTGGTAGAGCATGATTAATGGGAGTAGAGTGGGACAGTGTTAAGGAACGTAGGGGAATGTGGGCTGAGTGTGAAGTCTACTACCTGGGTCCTGTCTGTCCTTTTTGTGTCCCCAGCCCCTCTCTCCCTGCATCCCTTTCTGATATCTCTGGGTTTCTCCCTGTCCTTGTCTCCTTCCACCTCTGTGTATACATCAGTATCTTTCTTTTTCTTTGTGTCTTTAACAGAGCTAGCACAGGGGAAGATGGTGAGATGCCCAACCCTTTGGCTTCTCTGTTCCAGAATCTGTCACTTAGATCTTCACAGAGCCCAAAATTCCAGCATATCCTTAGTTCTGAGCACTGGAGGGTGAGTCTGAAGCAATGGGTCAGTTAGGAGGGCTTGTGGGTGTCATAATGCAGGCCTGGGACACTATGGTGGTGACCCTGGCCATACTGATGCCTGCCACTGTGGATGCCAAGATCTTCGAACGCTGCGACCTGGCAATGAAGCTGGAGGAGGCGGGCCTCAACGGCTTCAAGGGCTACACCATTGGAGACTGTGAGACTCGTCACCCCAAGTCCCACCCATGCCACGGGCCGCCCACCACACTCAGACCCAGGCCCTTCCCCTTTGCCATTTGTTACCTCCCAGGCTAGGGAATGATCCTCTCAGTCACTCTCTGACTATGATGAGTATTTTAACTAACTCTAGTTTCATCATCATTGCCTTCACAACCATTTACCCTCATCTCTACTAACACCGCCATCACTACCATCAATGTCATCACTGCTGTTATCACCACGAATACCATCACCACCACCATTACTGGTATCTCACCAGAATCACCAACATCAACCCCAAACCAAGATATTCACCCCCAACAACTAAGATTAAAACCATCCCTGCCCCACTCTCTCATCCTACCCTCTCCCCTATTCCCAAGACCCATGCCCATCTGCTACCTCCCCCCTCCCTGCCCCAGGGCTGTGCATGGCGCACTATGAAAGTGGCTTTGACACCTCCTTCGTGGACCACAATCCTGATGGCAGCAGTTCATATGGCATTTTCCAGCTGAACTCCGCCTGGTGGTGTGACAATGGTGTTACACCTACCCAGAACCTCTGTCACATGGAGTGTCATGGTAAGGCAGCATTGAGGACACCTTGAAGCCCTGCCTGGCCCCACTCCCCAACACGCAGAGGGCAAGACTGTCTAAGCCATAGCCTTGAGTAACAAGCAGAAAAATGATAGGGAAAGGAGCAGAGTTGCCTGGGCTGTTACAGACACCAGCCTGTATCCTTACCCAGATTGCACTGAGATGTTGTCTAGGTCAGGAGGACTCAGAGCTCCCAAACCTCACCTAGAATGGAGGCTGCCATTTTCTAGGACTCAGGAAACAATACACTTAGCTCCAAGTGGAATGGAGGGGGAAACTGTCCTGATTTGGGGTTGGGGTTGTCCAGGCCCTGAAGGAAGAAGCAGATATCTGTCTGTAGGAACAGAAACAAGGTACCTCTGTGCAGAAAGGAAAGAATTTTCCAGACAAGAGTGTGGTATTGTTGAGGACAAAATTGAATAGCAGTAGAAGTTGTTCAGGGTTGGCCAAAATGGTGTTTAAGGTTGTCCAAGATAGGCCAAAATGGAGACTGTGGTTATTTGGGACCAGCCCAAGTGGAGGTTGAAGTTGTCCAAGTCCTGCCACAGTGACAGAATAGATCACCCAGGACTTGGCAGCTTGAAGGCTGAGGCTATCCAGGACTAGTCAACATAGTGGTTGAGATCATTAGTCAGAATGGCAGTTAAGGTCATCCTCGTCTAGCCACCATAGCAGTTGATGTCATCTAGGACCAGGCACCATGGTAGCTGAAGTTGAACAGGACTAGCCAACATAGAGACTGAGGTCTCTTGTAACTAGTAAAAATGGGTGTTGACTCTATGACATACATCACAGCAAGATTCTTTTTGACCCAGCTCCCAGAGAAATGGAAATAAGAACACAAATAAACAAATGGGACCTAATGAAACTTAAAAGCTTTTGCACAGCAAAGGAAACCATAAACAAGACCAAAAGACAACCCTCAGAATGGGAGAAAATATTTGCAAATGAAGCAACAGACAAAGGATTCATCTCCAAAATTTACAAGCAGCTCATGCAGCTCAATAACAAAAAAACAAACAACCCAATCCAAAAATGGGCAGAAGACCTAAATAGACATTTCTCCAAAGAAGATATACAGATGGCCTACAGACACATGAAAGAATGCTCAACATCATTAATCATTAGAGAAATGCAAATCAAAACTACAATGAGATATCATCTCACACCGGTCAGAATGGCCATCATCAAAAAATCTAGAAACAATAAATGCTGGAGAGGGTGTGGAGGAAAGGGAACACTCTTGCACTGTTGGTGGGAATGTAAATTGATACAGCCACTATGGAGAACAGTATGGAGGTTCCTTAAAAAACTACAAATAGAGCTACCATACGGCCCAGCAATCCCAATACTGGGCATATACCCTGAGAAAACCATAGGTCAAAAAGAGTCATGTACCAAAATGTTCATTGCAGCTCTATTTACAATAGCCAGGACATGGAAGCAACCTAAATGTCCATCGACAGATGAATGGATAAAGAAGATGTGGCACATATATACAATGGAATGTTGCTCAGCCATAAAAAGAAATGAAATGGAGGTATTTGTAATGAGGTGGATGGAGTTAGAGTCTGTCATACAGAGTGAAGTAAGTCAGAAAGAGAAAAACAAATACAGTATGCTAACACATATATACGGAATCTAAGGGGAAAAAAAAAAAAAGGCCATGAAGAACCTAGTGGCAAGACGGGAATAAAGACACAGACCTACTAGAGAATGGACTTGAGGATATGGGGAGGGGGTGGGGTGAGATGTGACAGGTTAAGAGAGTGTCATGGACATATATACACTACCAAATGTAAAATAGATAGCTGGTGGGAAGCGGCCGCATAGCACAGGGAGATCAGCTCGGTGCTTTGTGACCACCTAGAGGGGTGGGATGGGGAGGGTGGGAGGGAGGGAGATGCAAGAGGGAAGAGAAATGGGAACATATTGTATATGTATAACTGATTCACTTTGTTATAAAGCAGAAGCTAACACACCATTGTAAGGCAATTATACTTCAATAAAGATGTTAAAAAAAAAAATGGGTGTTGATGTTATCCAGGACCTGACAACATAGTGTTTGAAGTTCCCAGGACTGACCAACCTTGCAGTTGAGTGGCTTCCCAGCCAGCCAACAGCCATTGCAGTTGAGATCATTCATAACCATACAAAATGACAGTTGAAGTCATCTGGAACTGGCCAACATGGAGTCTGAGGTTGTCCAGGACCAGCCAACATGGTGGTTGAGGTCACTCATAACTAGCAAACGTGACAGTCAAGATCACTCAGGATCAGTCAATGAGTTAAGGTTGTACAGAACCAGTCAACATGGCAGTTGATGTAATTCATAGCCAGCTAATAAGTGAATCAAGGTCATCTAGAATCAGGCAATATAGTGGTTGAAGTTATTCAGGCCCCAAGAAACCCAGAACCCCTTGTCCCTTCATACACTGTCACCCTGTCTCCAATACACCAGATTACTATATCCCTCTCTTCCTCCTAGAACTGTTCAACCGCCATATTCTGGATGACATCATGTGTGCCAAGCAGATAGTGTCCTCACAAAATGGTATGAATACCTGGTAAGTTTCATGGGGATGGCTTGGACTCTGGGCAGCCGGGATAGTGGCACTGCCACCCCATCAGCCTGTCCACTTCATCCTCCCTCTCTCCCTTCATTTCCCAGGGATTCTTGGAACCAGCACTGTTCTGGCCATGATTTATCTGAATGGCTCAAGGGGTGTCATATGTATGCAAAACCATACACAACAGAAATTCATTCATGACTCAGCTTCCCAGAGATAGAGATTTCATTTTCCTTTCTGTTCTTTCTTTTGTGGATTTAACAAAGGATGATATCTATAAACAATGCAAGAGACCCCTGATGTCTGACTCTCTTCATTTTTCCAATGCCTGAAGGTACCCCTATTCAATCTCTCCCTCCATATATTCAAAGCTCTAATCAGGGGACACGAGATCACTCAGGGTGGGGGTGGAGGATAATGTAGTGATTAAGAGCATAGGTTCTCCTGGGTTCATAAACAATCTCTACCACTTACTGTCCCCAAGTTGCCTTGGGTGAGGCACTTAATTTCTTTGTGCCTCAGTTTCCTCATCTGCAAAATGAGGATGATAGTGGTAGTAACTATCTCATGGGTTTCTGAGAGAATTAAATGAATTAATGTTTGTAAAGCACTTAAAGTGTTTAGTACACAAGACAATTCTAGGTCTGGAAATAGAAGGGTGGTGTGGGGAGGTATGAAAATTGGCTTCCCTTAAAAAGTATCACTCTCTGCTGAAGTAACTACAGGGTCTTTAATTAAGGTAGATACAGTCTCTTCAGGGGAAAATGGAATTGGTTTCAGCTTACAGAGAAAGCTCAGTGGGAATTAGGATTTTAAAGTATTCACATTCTCCCACATCCTCCCACATTATTACCATTCTAACTCTCAGCCCCCAACTCCTTCTTTCATGATCTGTAACCAAAGTTTCAAATGACAAACTGGAAATTTAGGCCAGGAATTCAATGGTTGCACAAGGTAATAATTATTTTTACAGAATCCCCGGGTTTCAGTCTATGTCTTGAGCAGAGAATTTAGGAATTTGAACTTGCCATTCTTTCTCTTTGTGCCGACCAGCCCCATTGGAAGCAGCCACCCCCGTGAGGAAGCAGTCCCTCACGTCCTTTGTACTCTTTGGTTGGGGTGGATATTCAACTACCCAAAGCCTTGTTTTCAGTGTTGACTTCATCCAGATAAGCACAGATGATCATTAAAGCAGTTATCTGCCACTGCATGCCAAGGAATGCCAGAGCCCCCTTCTTTAATGCCACCTGGATTTCCCCTGCCTTCAGCCCCAACCAGCCTAGATAACCAAATCTCACATTTCCCTGGGGTCCATAAAAGGTACCATCACTCTGGATACCAATTTCTGAATGAGATAGTTATTTATCAAAAGCAGCATAAATAAACTCTGGTGAACTTAAGTAAAAAGCAGATCTCCTAAAAGCCTATCAGGTAGCTCATAGTATTTCTGGGAAGACTGCATGATCTAGCTCAGACAGGGGGAAGGTCCACACAAAGAAGAAGCCAGGAGGCTTCCCTGGTGGCGCAGTGGTTGAGAGTCTGCCTGCTAATGCAGGGGACACGGGTTCGAGCCCTGGTCTGGGAAGATCCCACATGCCCGGAGCAACTGGGCCCGTGAGCCACAATTACTGAGCCTGCGCGTCTGGAGCCTGTGCTCCGCAACAAGAGAGGCCGCGATAATGAGAGGCCCGCGCACCGCGATGAAGGGTGGCCCCCGCTTGCCACAACTGGAGAAAGCCCTCGCACAGAAACGAAGACCCAACACAGCCATAAATAAATAAATAAATAACAAAAGTGATTGTTTAAAAAAAAAAAAAGAAGAAGGAGAAGCCAAAATCTTGAACGTAGAATAGGTTGGGGCAAGAATATTGGCATTATCAACTGTTGCTACTTCTGAAAACTGGATTTGATGCCCTAGTGTTTCCTTTACATTGTTCCGATTATGCATCCTTTCTAATAATTTACAATATTTATAGTGTATTTATCATTGTTATTCCTTTAGTGGTTATCTTTAAATCTCTAATTTTATATCATTTGATAAACTCTTTTTTCCGTAGGTAGCACTTATTCCCCATTATGAGAGATGTCAAAGCAGCTGTTCTTCATAATAGACTGTATTAGGTTTTTTCTATGAGAGTTTGATATTAAATCTGGACTATTTCCCTTAATATCATTGCCATGGGACTATGTTTATTGAAATCAATTAAATTGGGTTTCTCTTGATACCTGTGCCCAGATTTACCATGAGGTTTGGCTCTCATATATTCAAGGCTTCAAAGGACTGCAGCCTTGAACAACCTCTCTGATGTATAATGGTCATTCACTATACACCCATGATAACAACTACAGAGGCCAAGTATTTTGCACCAGGATCTTGGCTCTTGCTATTCCTTATGCCTGGAATGTTCTTACCCCCAGTATGGCTGGCTCCTTATTTTTAGAAAGACCTTCCCTGACCACCTTAGCTAAGGCATGATCCTTTCACCTCACCTTTTTCTTTTCCTTTCACATTTTTATGAAGGATTTTCCATTTTCAGTTCTTTTGCAAAGTTTCTCTTTTCTCTGAGTTCTTTAATCCATGATGAACTTTAACTTCTGGAAGGTTTTTCTTATATTCAGGAAAGCTATAGGGTTTCTCACCTATGTGGGTTCTTCGATGTAGAGTGAGTTTTGACTTCTCTCTGAAGGCTCTACTACACTTATCACATTTATAGGTTTTTCTCTCATGTGTGAGTTCTTTGATGTATAACAAGATATGATTTCAGGGAGAAAGCTTTCTCACATACATTACACTCATAGGGTTTCTCCCCTGTGTGAACTCTCAGATGAATAATGAGATATGACTACTGGAAGAAAACTTTGTCATATTCTTTGCATTCATAGGATTTCTCAAATTTTTCTCCTGTATGAGCTCTCCGATGTAACATAAGATAGTACTTCAGGGAGAAGACTTCCCCACATACAGTACATCCATAGGTTTTTTTCTACTGTATGAATTCTTTGATGAGCACTGAGATTCAGCTTAAGGGTGAAGGCTCCTCCACAGTCTGAACACACAAAAGGTTTATCTCCTGTATGAGTTCTTTGATGTCTACGTGATTTTGATTTCTCTCTGAAGGATTTGCCACATTCATTACATTCATAGGGTTTCTCTCCTGTGTGTGTTCTCTGATATGTACCTTTTGATTGAAGGTTCTCCCACATTCATTACATTCACAGGATTTCTCTTCTGTGTGAGTTCTCTGACGTATAATGAGCTTTGTCTTTTCTTGGAAGGCTTTACCACATTCGTTGCATGTATATGGTTTTTCACCTGTGTGCGTTCTCTGATGTATATGCAGTGCTGATTTCTCTCTGAAGGATTTGCCACATTCATTACATTCAAAGGGTTTCTCTCTTTTGTGCGTTGTACTTCTGATGTACACTGAAGCGTGCCTTCTTGTTGAAGGCTCTTCTGTATTCTGTGCATCCGTAGGGTTTTTCTCCTACATGAGTGATCTGATGAGCAATAGGAGTGAATTCTTGCTGAAAGTTTTTCTACACTCAGGAAATTAACAGATTTTCTCTCCAGCTTGAGTTATATTATGCTGAACAAAGAATGGGTTATGCTTATGACCTTTCCCACCCACATTATGGTCATGGGATTTCATTCCATTATTTTTCTTAAGCCTGCCATGAATTAATAATTTTCCATATACATTACATTCATAACATTCTGAGCTGCAAAGCCTCTATTATGACTGAGTAAACCCGAATTATCTTGAAAACTTTTCTGAGTCATATATACAGGGAGTGTGTAATGAAGAAACCACCCCTGTGCTCTGAGGAAGTGGGTTTACAAATCCATTATATTCATGACCTCTCTCCTTAGTCAAATTTTTCTCATTAATGGCTATAGCTTGCCTCAGGTGTCTGTTTTGGTTTTTCTGGTACCTCTCCAGCTGGTCAACTTTCCAGACTTCTAGAAAGAAGAATAATAAACCATACCGTGTGAATACACCTTTTGTCAGAAGCAGACCTTTGTAGGGTTGACTTTTATTTTCTTTTGACTAGATACCAGTCAGAAAGTAATTCGAAGCACATGTCTCTCCTATATGCTGAGCTTAAGGGGAAAGAAGCTCAAATTGCTCTAATAGATATTGGAACAGGAGAGTAACAGTAAATATAAGTGACTTTGATTGTTTAAGAAAAGTACCTTAAAATTGAGGAGAGAAAGTGAAAATGGGTTTAGGTAGCCACTGAGTAGGAAAAAATGATTTTTTGAAATGGTATCGGATCTAGGATTTGGAGGGAGGGGACTCAAAATAGGATGGAAAGAGCCTTTCAGGAAGGCTGAAAACAACTGAGGTGACCAAGAGAAGAAGCAGAAGGACAAGGCTAGATTATAGTCTAGTTCCTCTCCATCTCATTCCAAGATTACCATGAGACAGTAACTCACAAAACTAACAATTTGGAGTTAGAAAAAAAAGTTCATATGCTTTAGGAAGATATTTCTGAGCTTTAAGAGATGTCTGGCACTCACTGACACACTGGAGTCTTACCCTCATCGTCTCCCACCTATTCATTTCTTATTTACCTGTACAACTCGAACTTGGGATTTCTCTCTCTATGATCCAAAGTCCTCTCTTCTCCAAAGAGGTAATCATATCTAGTTCAGTAACAGGATACCCTGTAATGGGAAATGATACAAGACTTGGGCACATCTGTGTGGGCTTCAGGGCCTCAAAGTAATTAGGAAGGTACATTTTAATAAGCATAACTTTCACATGAGAGGTGAAAGTACAAACACCTTGTTCAGTCTAAGAGCGATTAAGAATCTTTAGTTCCTCAGAAATAGACTCACAGACATAGAAAACAAACTTATGGTTACCAAAGGGGAAAGAGAGGGGGAGGAGGGATAAATTAGGAGTATGGGATTAATAGATACAAACTACCATACATAAAATAGATAAGCAACAAGGACTTACTGTATAACACAGGGAACTATATTCAATATCTTATAATAACCTATAATGGAAAACAATCTCAAAAAGATATATGTATATATATAACTGAATCACTTTGCTATACACCTGAAACAAATACAATATTGTAAATCAACTATACTTCAATTAAAAAAATTTTTTTTAAGAATCTTATGGTTACCCACATTGATTGATTTGTGAATGTTGAACCATCCTTGTGACCCTGGAATGAATCCCACTTGATCATGGTGTCTGATCTTTTTAATGTATTTTTGGATTTGTTTTGTTAATATTTTGTTGAGGATTTTTGCATCTATATTCATCAAAGAGATATTGGCCTATAATTTTCTTTTTTTATACTGTCTTTGTCTGGTTTTGGTATCAGGGTAATGGTGGCCTCATAGAATAAAGCGTTATTTGAGGTATTGTAAGAAAAAAAAAAAAAAAAAAAAGAATCTTATGGTTACCAAAGGGGAAAGGGAGTGGGGGAGGGATAAATTAGGAGTTTGGGATTAGCAGATACAAATTACTATATATAAAATAGATAAACAACAAGGACCTACTGTATAGCACAAGGAACTATATTCAATATACTGTAATAAATCATAATGGAGGGACTTCCCTGGTGGTCCAATGTTTAAGACTCCACGCTTCCACTGCAGGGGATGCAGGTTCAATCCCTGGTCAGGGAACTAAGATCCCATATGCCGCGCGGCACGGCCAAAAAATTTAAGAAAAAAAAAATGATGGGAAAGAATATGAAAAAGAATATATATATATATATATATATATATATATATATATATATATATATATATAACTTAATCACTTTGCTGTACACCAGAAACTAACACAACATTGTAAATCAACTATATGTCAATAAAAAAAATAAAAATAAAAATAAGAATCTTTAGTTCCTGGAACTTGAGGTCAAAGTATTACTACACTTCAGAGATGGAAAGTTGTTCTATTGGGTACACTATGAATTACTCAAGGAAGCTGTACTCACCCACAGAGACCAAATGGCTATAGTTCTCTAGCATCACATCTTTGTACAAGGTTCTCTGAGTAGGGTCCAGATGATTCCACTCCTCCTGGGTGAAGTCCACAGACACATCTTCGAATGACACCAATCCCTGTAATTACATACTTCTATTCAATCAGTTTGATAAAAATTAAAATAATATATTTATTTATTTATGTATTTATGTATTTATTTATTTATTTATGCTGCACCAGGTCTTAGTTGCAGCACGCGGGATCTTCGTTGCAGCCTGTGGACTTCTTCATTGCAGCATGCTGACTTCTTAGTTGCAGCATGAGGACTTCTTAGTTGTGGCATGAGGGCTCTTAATTAAGGCATACAGGATCTAGTTCCCCGACCAGGGATTGAACCCGGGCCCCCTGCATTGGGAGCATGGAGTTTTACCCACTGGCCCACCGGGGAAGTCCCAAAATTAAAATAATATTTTTTAAGAAGGGAATATTCTTAAGAGAAAAGCTACTGTTTAATCATTTCAAAGATGCCTTCTCTGAGATATTTGCAATACCTGTATCTAACAAAGGACTTTTATACTATAGAAACTATAAAGAACACCTACAAATCAGTAAGATAAATATATATATATTTTTTATAAATTCATTTATTTTACTTATTTAGTTTTGGCTGCATTGGGTCTTCGTTGCTCCATGCGGGCTTTCTCTAGTTGAGGCGAGTGGGGGCTGCTCTTCGTTGTGGTGCGCAGGCTTCTCATTGCGGTGGCTTCTCTTGTTGGGGAGCACGGGTTCTAGGAGTGCGGGCTTCAGTAGTTGTGGCACGTGGGCTCAGTAGTTGTGGCTCGAGGGCTCTAGAGGGCAGGCTCAGTAGTTGTGGCGCACGGGCTTAGTTGCTCCACAGCATGTGGGATTTTCCTGGACCAGGGCTCAAACCCGTGTTCCCTGCATTGGCAGGCAGATTCTTAACCACTGTGCCACCAGAGAAGCCCCCAGTAAGATAAATATAAACAATCCTATAGAAAAAGATTTGAACAGACACTTCACAAAAGATGATATATAAATGGCCAATTAACATATTTAAAGGTGCTCAAAATTATTAGTTATCAGGGACATACAAATTTAAACCACAATGAGATACCACTATATACCAACAGAATGGCTAAAATTAAGACCAAAAACCCAATGTTGGTGAGGATGTGAAACAACTGGAACTCTCGTATATGGTGAGAGTACAATGGTACAGCCTCTTTGGAAAACATTGTAACTCAATCTACTATTGAGGAGCATACCCCTAACCTAGGACCCAGCAATCCCACTCCTAGGTAAATATCCAACAGAAATGAACACATATGTTCACCAAGATATAAACAAGAATATTCATGGAAGTATTATTTGTAATAGCCAAAATGGAAACATCCAGCAGCAGTAGAATGGATAAACAATTGTGATATATTTATACAATAGAATCACAGTAATGGAAAGAAAACAAACTACTGATATATAAAATAACAAGAATGAGTCTCAAAAACATCATGATGAATGAAAAAAAGCCAAACCCAAAGAATAATAACGTATGATTCCATTTACATGACGTTCAAGAAGAAGCAAAAATGATCTATGATGGTGAAAATCAGATAGTGGTTACCCATGAGTCAGGGGATAGCAATTGAAAGGGGAATGAAGGAGGGGTTATTTACAAGTGCGTGACTTATTTTCAAACATCTGAGGATTTTCTAGTTATCTGTTATAGGCATGTAGTTTAATTCCACTGTGGTCAGAGAATATACACTGTAGAACTTCATCCTTTGAAATTTGTTGAGACTTTCTTTATGGACCAACATGGGTTCTTTATTTTTAATAAATTTATTTATTTATTTATTTATTTATTTATTTATTTATTTATTTATTTATTTATTTATTTATTTATGGCTGTGTTCGGTCTTCATTGCTGCACACAGGTTTCTCTGGTTGCGGCGAGTGGGGGCTACTCTTCGTTGCGGTGCGCAGGCTTCTCATTGCGGTGGTTTCTCTTGTTGCGGAGCATGGGCTGTAGGTGTGCAAGCTTCAGTAGTTGTGTGGCTCGCGGGCTCTAGAGCACAGGCTCAGTAGTTGTGGCGCACGGGCTTAGTTGCTCCGCGGCATGTGGGATCTTTGCAGACCAGGGCTCGAACCTGTGTCCCCTGCACTGGCAGGCAGATTCTTAACCACTGTGCCACCAGGGAAGTCCCCAACATGGGTTCTATTTGGATAAATGCTCCTTGTGCACCTGAAAAGACTGAATTCTTCAGTTGTTGGGTGTAGTAATTATATGAAGTTGTGCCAATTATATGAAGTTGGTTAATTGTGATGTTCAACTCTTCTATAACATGTCTGACTTTTTTTCTGTTTATTCTATTACTGAGAGAGGTGTTAAAATCTCTATGTTGTGGATTTGTCTATTTCATCTTGTAATTCTATCAGCTTTCACTTTATATATTTTGAACCTATGTTATTAGGTGATGTAGTATGCAGAATAATGGACCCCCAAAGATGTCCTGTCCTAATCCCCAGAAACTAAATATGATGAGTTGCCATGCACATGAATGTTTCGTTACATGACAAAAGGGACTTTACAGATGTAATTAAGATTATTAATCAGTTGATCCTAATTTAGAGAGATTACCCCAGATTACCCATATGGGCCCAGCGTAATTACATGAGCCCTTAAAAGCAGATACCCAGGGGCAGGAGTGGAAGAGAAAGGCAGAAGGGAAAGTCAGAGATTCAAAGCACAGAAAGAAGTTGCCATGCTATTGTCAGCTTAAAGATGGAGGGGACCATGTGAAAAAGAAGTGAATTATGACAACAAACTGAATGACTTTGGAAGTAGATTCTTCCCTAGAGCCTCCAGAAAGGTACACAGCACTGCCAACACCATAATTTCAACCTTATGAAACCCTAAGAAGAGAACCCAGCTGAACCGCACTTTGCCTGGACTTCTGCCCCATGGAAACTGTGAAGTAATAAATGGGTGTTGCTTTAAGCAGCTAAGTTTGTGGTAATTTGTTACAGCAGCAACAAAAACTAATAATGCAGGTAGATTAAAATTTTAGAATTGTTCTATCTTCTCTTGAATTGACCCTTTTATCATTATGAAATTTCCCTCTTTATCTTTAGCATTACTTCTACCTTACAGCCTACTTTCTTTGTTATTATTATAGCTACAACAGCTTTCTATTAGTGTTTGCATTGCATATATTTTTTCATTTTTTTATGTTCAACCTTTCTGTGCTTCTTCACTCCTTTCTATGTTTCTTGCTTCCATTTGGGATCAGATTAAATAACTTTAATATTTAGTATTTCTAGTAGTATAAGTCTACTGATGATGAATTCTCTTAGCTTTGTAGTAAGCTTTGTAATAAATATTTGTATTTATTTCACTTGCCTTTTTGGACTACTGGTATAGAATTGGGTATAGAATTCTCAGTTGGCAGATTTTTGTTTCCTTTCAGTACTTCAATGATATCATTCCATTTTCTTCTGGTTACCAGAATATCTCTTGAAAAAACCAGCCATTCATCTTATTGTTTTTCCTTTGTCCTTTTTTCTAAGGACAGCTTCTAAGGTTTTCTTTATAACTTTGGGTTTCATCAGTTTGAGTATGATGAGTTTAGATGTAGTTTTATTTGTGTTTAGTACTTAGGGTTTGGTGTGCTTCCTGAAACTGTGGGCTGATGACTACCATTAGTGTTGGAAAATACTCAATATTTCTACAAATATTACTTCTGTCCCCATTCTCTCTATCCTCTTGTCAAGCAAAAGGCAAGGCCAGGCCAAGGCCTGACATATTCAGCCTGTAAAGAAACAATGAGCCCCTTCTAGATTCAGACTGTTTATTACTTACTTAGACAGCAAACAAAAGGATCAACTAAAGATTACAGCTCCCTAAGACCCTGTTCAGGGCAACACCAAAACAAAGGGGCCTGATGACTGCAACAGGAAAGATAGGACACTCTGTTACTGAGACACCTATAGCCATGCTGCAGCTAAGAAGTTTTATAGCCTGCAGCTCTACCTTAAGGGAGTGAGGCAGAAAACTTCATACCTCAATAGAACCTGTGGCGAGAGAGAAGTGCCCTCCCAGAGGAGATAGGGAGGCAAGTGGGAAATGACCCTATAGGAGCTCCTCACAAGCCTCTCATGCTCTCATTTTCCAGGAACAATACAGTCATTCTGCCAAGACATAGATTCAGCTCTAGTTCCAGCCTTGTCTGTGTGGCCTATGTGGATACATACAAGGTCACCAGGGCACTGTGGAGGAGCTGTTCCACCATAGCTCTCTTTTATTTATGTCTTTTATACTGTTATACTTTATTCTTTTTTCTCTTTGTGCTACTTTTGTATATTTTCTATTGTCCTGTCTTCTAGTTCATTATTCCTGTTTTCTACTGTGTTCAATCTAAAGTTAAGCCCTTCCAATGAGTTCTTAATCACTGATATTAGAATTTTGGGTTCTAGCATGTCCATTTGATCCTTTCCTTAGTGATTGTAGTTCTCTGTTAAATTTTTCCATCTTTCCATCTATTTGTCCATCTTTCCCTCCATATTCTTGAACATATTAATCATAGTTTTCCTCTGGCTGCAGATAGAATCTGGTGAAATCACATCGATCCCGTTGAGACTTGATTTTAGGCTTTGTTGAGGCTGGTCTATTCCACTTATACCTCACTCATAGGGTGTAACCCTTACTACTAAATTGTAGCTCTTAGTCCAAGGGCGTGGCTCTTCTGGGTCTCAACTGAAAGCCTAGAGTGCATGCCAGGGCCTCTCTACCTTGGTGGGGCTTGAACTCCATCCTTTGCTTCTCTAGTACCAAATAGCTACCAAAATCTCCACTCATCTCTTCACTCTCCAAGCTACAGTTTTCTATTGGGTTTCTTGGAATCTTGCCCTGCACACATAGAGCTTAGAGTCAGACAAAGAGGTATTTGTACACAGATATTTTGGCTCTCTCTCTGCAGTTCCTTCCTCTCTGAGATTTTTTGCTTCTTAATCCCAACTGTTTTGGCAAGCTAGTCTCTTTCTGAATGGTCTCTATTCCCTCTTATTGTCTTGCACTGCCATTTGGAAAATACCAAAGTTAAAGTAGAACTCCCTGTGCTTCCCTTCTCTCAAGAATTGTAGCTCCTCAAGTCCTGCATGCATTGGTGGGCTTCCAGTACCTTCAGACAAGTTTTGTATGTATTTATCCAGCATTTATAGTTGTTTTAGCAAGAGAGTTAGTCCAGTACAAGCAACTACATTATGGCCAAAATTAAAAGATGCCCCACACTTTAACCTCTACTTTTAGATCTTGGTTTTCATATCTCTAAATTCTATTGAATGAGAAAAATTTTACAGTGATCAGCCTGACAAACAAAGCCTAACACAGTCAAGATTCACCCATGCATCTAAACTTGCATTACACAAGTTCTCCAAAAATGTCATGTTTCATTCTATTAAGGACACACATTTTTATTCACACTGTAACATCTGTAAAATCAGGTTGTTTTAGTATTAATGGCAAGAAATGGCTCCATTAGCAGAGGGATTTTTCTTCCTTAGAGGTACATAAAATAATGTTGCATCTTACAATTGATGGTAGCTTAAATTAGATGAAATAAAGTAGCTTCTGTTCCACTGTGTTCTAATTAGTTCTCCAATACAAATAATGCCTTATTCTTATCTAATCACAACCCTTTGCTTATATACATATGCTCCCTCACTTTATTCTTCATCTTTTTTTCCCTGTTTGTAACTTCCTGACATTATTTGGGTAGTAGCTACTAAGCAAAACTTTCAAAAGTGACTATTAACTTAATTAAGGTTTCTATTAACTTTTCCACCATTAAGGTCCTTCTGATTTCACCTTGAACCAGGGCTACTGTTATGTTTTCCATATCAATATATCACTGGTAGAGATCTTGAATCCTGGGACTTTCCTAAATGTTCTACCATCAAGGCTCCTCTGGTCTGAACTTTAACTTCAGCCTTTTTAAATTATTCCACTGTCGGTGATCATTTGGTTGAAATTCAGCCTAGGTGTATGTTAACTCTTCCACAATCATTGCCCCTGTGATCTTGAAATCAAACCCAAGTCCTATCAATTATTGTATTACCAATGTGTTTCTGGACCATCAATGGACCCTGGCTTGTCCTTGTCCTCTGATAACAATTCCACCATTAAAACTCCTCTGATATGAGATTTCAGTTATATATTGCTGTGTAACAAATGACCACAAAACTTAGTGACTTAAAACAACAATGTATTATTTTTAAGGATTCTGAGGATTGACTGGGTGATTCCTCTGCTGTTCTCACATGGGCTCACATATGCAGCAGCAGGCAGCCGGAAGGTCCAGGAAGACCTCTCTCTCATGTCTGGGGCCTCACCTGGGATGGCTGTAATGGCTAGAATGGCTGGGCCTCTCTTCTCCACTTGGATTTCCATCCTGGGGTTCTTTACATAATGGAGGAAGAGTTCTATGAGAGTGAAGTCAGAAACTGCAAATCTGAAACTCTTGAGATTTGGGCTATAACAAGCATGACATCACTTCTGCAACATTCTACTAGTCAAAGTATGTAACAAGGTCAGCCCAATGTAAGAATGGGAGAAGCAGCAAAGGATTATGGCCATTTTTAACTTACCACATGTGACAAAGAAACAATGCCCCTGCTAACTTTTCCAATATCAATGCCCATCTGATCTAGATCTTAAATCAAGTTAGCTATCAATTCTTCCACCATCAATGCTTCTCTGTTTTTTAGACTCATGAATCTGAGTCTAAGGTTTAGACCTTAGGGATAAGGTCTAAACTGTATCTTTGGTATTGTTAATATTCCCCCTAAAACAACCCCTCTAAAGTATGCAAAGAGTCCAGGTTTCTCTCAACACTTCTACTAGCAATGCTCCTCTTGCCTGAGCATCAAACGTAGATCTTATGCAACCATTTCACAATCAATGACTCTCTGCTATGGATCATAAAACTGTGATTTTGTTAATTCTTTTGTAATCAAAGTATGGGTCTCAAATTATGAGTCTACTTTTCCATCATCAGTATTGATCAAGTGTATTCTTGAATCTGAATATTGAATCTGTTCTGACTTCTGTTAATTCTATCTGAGACTTTGGGATTCCAGGGGCAGAAAGATTGTAAGTGATAGGCAAAGACTGGCCTTGGAAGATCTCAGAGGGGCCAATGGGAGGCTGGAGGATATTAACACTGTGAGTTATAGGCAGAGGTGAACTGTACCCATTTGAGGGGCCAGTGGAAAACTTGGCCAGTGACAATACTAGGCTGAAAGTGACAGGCAAGGATAGACACTGGGAAGACAATGGAAGCCCTGAGGGACAGTTATGCTTGGGCTATAAGTGACAAGCAGGATTTGACTCTGCCCCACTGAAGTGCCAATGGGAGGCTCAGAAGGCAGTGAGAATGTGACACTAGCACTCTGAATGACAGCCTGGGATGGGCTCTGTCACACTGAAAAGCCAGTGGGAGGCCTGGAAAGTGGTCACACTGGTGCTGACAGACTGGGGGGTCCTGCCAAAATGAAAGTGTCAACGGGAGTCCTGGAGGGTGCTGACCCTGGGGCTGCAAGTGACAAGTGAGGGTTGGCTTTATTAGCATTGAAGAATCAATGGTAGACCTGAAGGATGGCAGTGCTGGGGTTTGACGGTCAGGTGAGGTGGGCCCTGCCATCACTGAAGGACCAATGGAAATTCTGGAGGAGGTGGACACAAGGGCTGTGACTGACAGGCAGAGGCAGGCCTTATCCTATTGAAGGCCCAATGGGAGGTTGGGGGGGAGGTGACACTGGGTCTAAGTACCAATAAGAGACATGGAGGGTGGTAATGCTGGGCCTGTGAGTGACAGGCCAGGTCAGGTTCTGCTGGCATTGAAGACTCAATGGAAATTGTAATGCTAGGGCTATGAGTGACAGACTGAGGGCATACCCTGACACCATTAAAGGACCAATGGAAAGCCTAGACAGCAGTGACTCCTGGGTTGTGAGTGATGGGCAGGAACAGGCCTTGCCAATATGAAGCCCCAATGTGAGGCAGTGACCCTGGGGCTAGGAGAAGTGGTACCAGCACTGAAGCCAATAGGAGGGCTGCAGGTGGTAATGTTCGGACCAAGAGTGACAGGTAGGGGTAGGCTCTGCCACATTGAAGAGCCACCATCTAAATCCCTTTGCTTTCACCATGAATCTGGACTTCTACAAACTATTCTACCATCACCTGTTTCGTATTCCTAACCATAAATCTGAGACTGTCTTATCTATTTCACCACTAATGGATCTGACATCCCAACTGTACTTCAGTTAACACTTTCACCATCAACACCTTTCTGGTCTAACCTTAAACCCAGGTCTCTGTTAAATATTGTGCCATTAATAGCTTTCTGGTCTCATGTCAATTCCAGCCCTATTCCATCATAAAAGCTCTTTTGGTGTAAATCTTGAATCCAGACTTCTATTAACAATACCACCATCAATACCCCTCTGCTTCTAACCTTGTATCTGGCCCTGTGTTAACTATCCCAACATCAATTTCATTTTGGTCTGGATACCAAATCCCAAGCATCAAACAACTCTTCTATCGTCACTGTCCCCCTAAACTGACCTCCAATTTGGGTGTCTGTTAACTCAATTACCATCAATTTCCTTCTTTTTTAGAATTTGTCCTTGGTTCTATTATCTTGTCCTTGATCAATTCCCCTCTGTATTGTAATGAGAATTAATGCCTCATTAAGTCTTCCAGTATCTCTGATATTCTAGACTGACCTCAAAGTCAGCCTCTCTAAACTACTCCACCTAGAACTTGAAACTATCCTAATTAACCCTTTAATAATTAGTGCAATACAAAGCAATAAATACCCTTGGGTCTAGGCTTCAAATCCTGGGCCTCCGTTAATTCCCTCATCAATGACTCTCCACTTTGAAATTGAGAAAGACCTCTGTCAACTTCTCCACTGTGAATATCCATCTGCTGTGACCTTGAAGCCAGGTCACTTTAAACTACCACCATTAATACCCCTTGAACTTCTGGGGACTTCCCTGGTGGTGCAGTGGTTAAGAATCCACCTGCCAATGCAGGGGACATGGGTTCGAGCCCTGGTCCGGGAAGATCCCACATGCCACGGAGCAACTAAGCCCGTGTGCCACAACTACTGAGCCCGTGTGCCACAACTACTGAAGCCCACCGCATCTAGAGCCTGTGCTCCGCAACAAGAGAAGCCACTGCACTGAGAAGCTCATGCACCGCAACGAAGAGCAGCCCCCCACTCACTGCAACTAGAGAAAGCCTGCGCAACAATGAAGACCCAGTGCAGCCAAAAATTAATTAATTAATTAATTTTAAAAAATACCCCTTGAACTTCTGTTAACTATGCCTCCATCAGTGTCCCTCAGCTATGACTTCAAACCCAGAGCCTCTGTTACCTCTTCCAACATGAATGCCCCTCTGGACAGACCTCAAACTCAAGTATTTTTTAACTATTGTACCATCAATGTCTCTGTAGACTGACCTTAATCCCAGGCCCCTGTTAACTCCTCCACCACAAATTACCTTCTGGTCTAGATCTCAAATTCCAGGCCTCTGATTTATCTACCTCTATCAGTTTTCTTCTGGTCTGACTTCAAACTTTGGTCTGTGAATGCTTTCAACATCAGTGCCCATTTGGTATAGATCTAAAATCATGAACCTCTGTTACAAATTCTATTATCAATGCTCTTCTCAACTCAGGGCCTAGAATTAATGCTTTTACCTTCAAATTCTCTCCGGACTGATACCGAACCTGGATACCTGTTATCTGTTCCACCATCAATGCTCTTCCTCTGACCCACGTGTAACTCATGCGTCTGTTAACTATTCTTCCATTAGTGCCCTTC
Organism: Eschrichtius robustus; assembly: GCF_028021215.1. Classification (NCBI taxonomy): domain Eukaryota; kingdom Metazoa; phylum Chordata; class Mammalia; order Artiodactyla; family Eschrichtiidae; genus Eschrichtius; species Eschrichtius robustus. The sequence goes on from NC_090845.1 coordinate 44,804,137, forward strand.
TAGTCTAACCTTGAATCTGGGTCATTGTTAAATATTTTAATATCCAGCTTTTCAGGTCTGAACTTGAACTCAAGCCTCTCAGTTTTTTCCCCAGCTTTATTGAGGTATAATTGAGAAATAGAAAGTATATATATTTAAGGAATGCACGTGATGAGACATATATATATGTGTGTGTGTGTGTGTGTGTGTGTGTGTGTGAATGAGCACCACAATTAAGTTAATTAACGCATCCATCACCTCACATAGTTACTTTTTTTTGTTTGGTGTGGTAAGAACAGTTAAGATCCACTTTCTTAGCAAATTTCAAGTATACAATGTAGTATTATTAACTATAGTTACTATGCTGTAAATTAGATCCCCAGAACATATTCATCTTATAACTGAAAGTTTGAACCCTTTGACCTACATCTCCCCATTTCCCCTACCCCCAGCCCCTGGCAACCACCATTCTACTCTCTGTTTCTATAAGTTCGATTATTTTATATTCCACATATAAGTGATACCATACAGTATTTGTCTTTCTCTGTCTGGTTTATTTCCCTAAGCATAATGCCCTTCAGGTTCATCCATGTTGTTGCAAGTGGCAGGATTTCCTTCTTTTTATTGCTATATAGTATTCCTCTGTGTGTGTGTGCATTTTCTTTATCCATTCATCTGTCAACAGGCACTTAGGTTGTTTCTATACCTTGGCTATTGTGAATAATGCTGCAATGAACATGGGAGTACAGATACTTCTTCGAGGCCCTGATTTCATTGCCTTTGGATATATACCCAGAAGTGAGAATACTGGATCAATTTTTGAGGAATCTCCATGCTTTTCCCCATAGTGGCTATACCAATTCCCATTCCCACAAACAGTGTATAAATGTTTCCCTTTCTCCACACTCTCACCAACACTTGTTATCTCTTGTCATTTTGATATTAAGCCTCTTTTTAGTATTGTACCATCTATGCTGCTCTGAAATGACCTTTAGCTTGGGCATCTTCAAATTATTCCATCAGTAACTCTCTATTCTAGACCTTGAAACTGTGCTTCCATTCACTTTTATACAATCAGTGTCCCTTGATTCTGAACTAGAACCTATGTCTCTGTTAACTATGCCAACATCAAACCAACAGCCTTTCTGGCCTGATCCTAAACTTGGGCCCCTGTTCATTCTTCCTCTATCAATGACGCTGTGATGGTTAATTTTATATATCAATTTGACTGGGCCATGACTGGTTAAACACTATTCTGGGAGTGTCTGAGAGTGTTTCTGGATGAGATTAACATGTGAATTGTGGACAAGTAAAGTAGATTGCCCTCCATAAAGTGGGTGGGCCCTATCCAATCTATTGAAGGTCTGAATAGAAGAAAAGACTCAGTAAGGGAGAATTCACTCTCTCAGCCTGTCTTTGAGCTGGACATCAGTCTTGTGCACTGGGACTGGAACTTAGACCGTTGGCTCTCCTGGGTTTCCAGCTTTCTGACTGCAGATCTTGGGCCTTGTCAGCATCCATAACTGTGTGAGCCAATTACTTTATAACAAATCTTTTTATGTATGCATGCACGCACACACACACACACACACACACACACACACGGTCAGTTCTGTTTCTCTGAAGAACCCAGATTAATAAAACACCTTTGTTCTGCTTTGGCACCTGGGCGCCTGTTAACTATTTTATCATTAATACCTCCCTGGTTTGACCTAAAATTCAGGCTTCTGTTAAGTATCCCATCATTACTAACCCTCCACTATAACCTCAACCTGGGCCTCTGTTAATATTTCCACCATCGAAGACTTCAATCCCAGCATTCTTCAACTATTCCACCATCATTGCTACTCTGACCCAGGCCTCTGTTATTCATCCACTGACAATTTTCCTTTGTGAACTCAAACACTTGTCTCTGTTAACCCTTCCACCATCTGTTGTTGACTTGAACTTGGGCTTATTTTTTTTTTCTTAAACATCTTTATTGAAGTATAATTGCCTTACAATGGTGTGTTAGCTTCTGCTTTATAACAAAGTGAATCAGTGATACATATACAATATGTTCCCATTTCTCTTCCCTCTTGCATCTCCCTCCCTCCTACCCTCCCCATCCCACCCCTCTAGGTGGTCACAAAGCACCGAGCTGATCTCCCTGTGCTATGCGGCTGCTTCCCACTAGTTATCTATTTTACATTTGGTAGTGTATATATGTCCATGACACTCTCTTACCCTGTCACATCTCACCCCACCCCTCCCCATATCCTCAAGTCCATTCTCTAGTAGGTCTGTGTCTTTATTCCCGTCTTGCCACTAGGTTCTTCATGGCCTTTTTTTTTTTTTCCCCTTAGATTCCGTATATATGTGTTAGCATACTGTTTTTGTTTTTCTCTTTCTGACTTACTTCACTCTGTATGACAGACTCTAACTCCATCCACCTCATTACAAATACCTCCATTTCATTTCTTTTTATGGCTGAGTAATATTCCATTGTATATATGTGCCACATCTTCTTTATCCATTCATCTGTCGATGGACAGTTAGGTTGCTTCCATGTCCTGCCTATTGTAAATAGAGCTGCAATGAACATTTTGGTACATGACTCTTTTTGACCTATGGTTTTCTCAGGGTATATGCCCAGTATTGGGATTGCTGGGCCGTATGGTAGCTCTATTTGTAGTTTTTTAAGGAACCTCCATACTGTTCTCCATAGTGGCTGTATCAATTTACATTCCCACCAACAGTGCAAGAGTGTTCCCTTTCCTCCACACCCTCTCCAGCATTTATTGTTCCTAGATTTTTTGATGATGGCCATTCTGACCGGTGTGAGATGATATCTCATTGTAGTTTTGATTTGCATTTCTCTAATGATTAATGATGTTGAGCATTCTTTCATGTGTCTGTAGGCCATCTGTATATCTTCTTTGGAGAAATGTCTATTTAGGTCTTCTGCCCATTTTTGGATTGGGTTTTTCGTTTTTTTGTTATTGAGCTGCATGAGCTGCTTGTAAATCTTGGAGATTAATCCTTTGTCAGTTGCTTCATTTGCAAATATTTTCTCCCATTCTGATGGTTGTCTTTTGGTCTTGTTTATGGTTTCCTTTGCTGTGCAAAAGCTTTTAAGTTTCATTAGGTCCCATTTGTTTATTTGTGTTCTTATTTCCATTTCTCTGGGAGCTGGGTCAAAAAGAATCTTGCTGTGATGTATGTCATAGAGTGTTCTGCCTATGTTTTCCTCTAAGAGTTTGATAGTGTCTGCCCTTACACTTAGGTCTTTAATCCATTTTGAGTTTATTTTTGTGCATGGTGTCAGGGAGTGTTCTAATTTCATACTTTTACATGTACCTGTCCAATTTTCCCAGCACCACTTATTGAAGAGGCTGTCTTTTCTCCACTGTATATGCTTGCCTCCTTTATCAAAGATAAGGTAACCATATGTGTGTGGGTTTATCTCTGGGCTTTCTATCCTGTTCCATTGATCTATATTTCTGTTTTTGTGCCAGTACCAAACTGTCTTGATTACTGAAGCTTTGTAATATAGTCTGAAGTCAGGAAGCCTGATTCCCCCAGCTCCATTTTTCGTTCTCAAGATTGCTTTGGCTATTCGGGGTCTTTTGTGTTTCCATACAAATTGTGAAATTTTTTGTTCTAGTTCTGTGAAAAATGCCAGTGGTAGTTTGATAGGGATTGCATTGAATCTGTAGATTGCTTTGGGTAGTAGAGTCATTTTCACAATGTTGATTCTTCCAATCCAGGAACATGGTATATCTCTCCATCTATTTGTATCATCTTTAATTTCTTTCATCAGTGTCTTATAATTTTCTGCATACAGGTCTTTTGTCTCCTTAGGTAGGTTTATTCCTAGATATTTTATTCTTTTTGTTGCAGTGGTAAATGGGAGTGTTTTCTTAATTTCACTTTCAGATTTTTCGTCATTAGTGTATAGAAATGCAAGAGATTTCTGTGCATTTATTTTGTATCCTGCTACTTTACCAAATGCATTGATTAGCTCTAGGAGTTTTCTGGTAGCATCTTTAGGATTCTCTATGTATAGTATCATGTCATCTGCAAATAGTGACAGCTTTACTTCTTCTTTTCCGATTTGGATTCCTTTTATTTCTTTGTCTTCTCTGATTGCTGTGGCTAACACTTCCAAAACTATGTTGAATAATAGTGGTGAGAGTGGGCAACCTTGTCTTGTTCCTGATCTTAGTGGAAATGGTTTCAGTTTTTCACCATTGAGGACAATGTTGGCTGTGGGTTTGTCATATATGGCCTTTATTATGTTGAGGAAAGTTCCCTCTATGCCTACTTTCTGCAGGGCTTTTATCGTAAATGGGTGTTGAATTTTGTCGAAAGCTTTCTCTGCATCTATTGAGATGATCGTGTGGTTTTTCTCCTTCAATTTGTTAATATGGTGTATCACATTGATTGATTTGCGTATATTGAAGAATCCTTGCATTCCTGGGATAAACCCCACTTGATCATGGTGTATGATCCTTTTAATGTGCTGTTGGATTCTGTTTGCTAGTATTTTGTTGAGGATTTTTGCATCTATGTTCATCAGTGATATTGGCCTGTAGTTTTCTTTCTTTGTGACATCTTTGTCTGGTTTTGGTATCAGGGTGATGGTAGCCTCGTAGAATGAGTTTGGGAGTGTTCCTCCCTCTGCAATATTTTGGAAGAGTTTGAGAAGGATAGGTGTTAGCTCGTCTCTAAATGTTTGATAGAATTCACCTGTGAAGCCACCTGGTCCTGGGCTTTTGTTTGTTGGAAGGTTTTTAATCACAGTTTCAATTTCAGTGCTTGTGATTGGTCTGTTCATATTTTCTATTTCTTCCTGGTTCAGTCTCGGCAGTTTGTGCATTTCTAAGAATCTGTCCATTTCTTCCAGGTTGTCCATTTTATTGGCATAGAGTTGCTTGTAGTAATCCCTCATGATCTTTTGTATTTCTGCAGTGTCAGTGGTTACTTCTCCTTTTTCATTTCTAATTCTATTGATCTGAGTCTTCTCCCTTTTTCTCTTGATGAGTCTGGCTAATGGTTTATCAATTTTGTTTATCTTCTCAAAGAACCAGCTTTTAGTTTCATTGATTTTTGCTATTGTTTCCTTCATTTCTTTTTCATTTATTTCTGACCTGATCTTTATAATTTCTTTCCTTCTGCTGGCTTTGGGGTTTTTTTGTTCTTCTTTCTCTAATTGCTTCAGGTGCAAGGTTAGGTTGTTTATTCGAGATGTTTCCTGTTTCTTGAGGTAGGCTTGTATTGCTATAAACTTCCCTCTTAGCACTGCTTTTGCTGCGTCCCATAGGTTTTGGGTCGTCGTATCTCCATTGTCATTTGTTTCTAGGTATTTTTTGATTTCCCCTTTGATTTCTTCAGTAATCACTTCGTTATTAAGTAAGGTATTGTGTAGCCTCCATGTGTTTGTATTTTTTACAGATCTTTTCCTGTAATTGATATCTAGTCTCATAGCGTTGTGGTCGGAAAAGATACTTGATACGATTTCAATTTTCTTAAATTTACCAAGGCTTGATTTGTGACCCAAGATATGATCTATCCTGGAGAATGTTCCATGAGCACTTGAGAAAAATGTGTATTCTGTTGTTTTTGGGTGGAATGTCCTATAAATATCAATTAAGTCCATCTTGTTTAATGTATCATTTAAAGCTTGTGTTTCCTTATTTATTTTCATTTTGGATGATCTGTCCATTGGTGAAAGTGGGGTGTTAAAGTCCCCTACTATGATTGTGTTGCTGTCGATTTCCCCTTTTATGGCTGTTAGTATTTGCCTTATGTATTGAGGTGCTCCTATGTTGGGTGCATAAATATTTACAATTGTTATAGCTTCCTCTTGGATCGATCCCTTGATCATTATATAGTGTCCTTCTTTGTCTCTTGTAATAGTCTTTATTTTAAAGTCTATTTTGTCTGATATGAGAATTGCTACTCCAGCTTTCTTTTGATTTCCATTTGCATGGAATATCTTTTTCCATCCCCTCACTTTCAGTCTGTATGTGTCTCTAGGTCTGAAGTGGGTCTCTTGTAGACAGCATATATATGGGTCTTGTTTTTGTATCCATTAAGCCAGCCTGTGTCTTTTGGTGGGAGCATTTAATCCATTTACATTCAAGGTAATTATCGATATGTATGTTCCTATTCCCATTTTCTTAAATGTTTTGGGTTTGTTATTGTAGGTGTTTTCCTTCTCTTGTGTTTCTTGCCTAGAGAAGTTCCTTTAGCATTTGTTGTAAAGCTGGTTTGGTGGTGCTGAACTCTCTCAGCTTTTGCTTGTCTGTAAAGGTTTTAATTTCTCCATCGAATCTGAATGAGATCCTTGCTGGGTAGAGTAATCTTGGTTGTAGGTTTTTCTCCTTCATCACTTTAAGTATATCCTGCCACTCCCTTCTGGCGTGCAGAGTTTCTGCTGAAAGATCAGATGTTAACCTTATGGGGATTCCCTTCTGTGTTATCTGTTTTTTTTCCCTTGCTGCCTTTAATACGTTTTCCTTATATTTAATTTTTGACAGTTTGATTAATATGTGTCTTGGCGTGTTTCTCCTTGGGTTTATCCTGTATGGGACTCTCTGTGCTTCCAGGACTTGATTAACTATTTCCTTTCCCATATTAGGGAAGTTTTCAACTATAATCTCTTCAAATATTTTCTCGGTCCCTTTCTTTTTCTCTTCTTCTTCTGGGACCCCTATAATTCGAATGTTGGTGCATTTAATGTTGTCCCAGAGGTCTCTGAGACTGTCCTCAGTTCTTTTCATTCTTTTTTCTTTATCCTGCTCTGTAGTAGTTATTTCCACCATTTTATCTTCCAGGTCACTTATCCTTTCTTCTGCCTCAGTTACTCTGCTATTGATCCCATCTAGAGTATTTTTAATTTCATTTATTGTGTTTTTCATCATTGCTTGGTTCCTCTTTAGTTCTTCTACGTCCTTGTTAAATGTTTCTTGCATTTTGTCTATTCTATTGCCAAGATTTTGGATCATCCTTACTATCATTATTCTGAATTCTTTTTCAGGTAGACTACCTATTTCCTCTTCATTTGTTAAGTCTGGTGTGCTTTGACCCTGCTCCTTCATCTGCTGTGTGTTTTTCTGTCGTCTCATTTTGCTTATCTTACTGTGTTTGGGGTCTCCTTTTCACAGACTGCAAGTTTGTAGTTCCCGTTGTTTTTGGTATCTGTCCCCAGTGGCTAAGGTTGGTCCAGTGGGTTGTGTAGGCTTCCTGGCGTAGGGAACTAGTGCCTGAGCTCTGGTGGATGAGGCTGGATCTTGTCTTTCTGGTGGGCACATCCATGTCTGGTGGTGTATTTTGGGGTGTCTGTGGCCTTATTATGATTTTAGGCAGCCTCTCTGCTAATGGATGGGGCTGTGTTCCTGTCTTGCTAGTTGTTTGGCATAGGGTGTTCAGCACTGTAGCTTGCTGGTCATTGAGTGATGCTGGGTCTTGATGTTGAGATGGAGATCTCTGAGAGATTTTTGCCATTTGGTATTACGTGGAGCTGGGAGGTCTCTTGTGGACCAGTGTCCTGAAGTTGGCTCTCCCACCTCAGAGGCACGGCCCTGATGCCTGGCTGGAGCACCAAGAGCCTTTCATCCACACGGCTCAGAGTAAAAGGGAGAAAAAATAGAAAGAAAGAAAGAAAGAGGCTATAATATAGTGAAGTAAAATAAAGCTATTGTAAAGCAAAGCTATACAGACAAAATCTCACCCAGAAGCATATACATATACACTCACAAAAAAAAGGAAAAGGGGAAAAATTAATATATCCTGCTCCCAAAGTCCACCTCCTGAATTTGGGATGATTCGTTGTCTATTCAGGTATTCAACAGATGCAGGCACATCAAGTTGTGTGTGGAGTTTTAATCCGCTGCTTCTGAGGCTGCTGGGAGAGATTTCCCCTTCTCTTCCCTGTTCGCACAGCTCCTGGGGTTCAGCTTTGGATTTGGACCCGCCTCTGCGTGTAGGTCGCCTGAGGGCGTCTATTCCCCGCCCAGACAGAACGGGGTTAAAGGAGCCACTGCTTCGGGGGCGCTGGCTCACTCAGGCCGTGGGGAGGGAGGGGTACGGAGGAGGCGGGGCGAGCCTGCGGCGTCAGAGGTCGGCGTGACGTTGCACCAGCCTGAGGCGCGCAGTGCGTTCTCCTGGGGAATTTATCCCTGGATCATGGGACCCTGGCAGTGGTGGGCTGCACCGGCTCCCGGGAGGGGCGGTGTGGAGAGTGACCTGTGCTCACACACAGGCTTTTTGGAGGCGGCAGCAGCAGCCCCAGCGTCTCACGCCCGTCTCTGGGGTCCGCGCTGATCGCCGCGGCTTGCGCCCTTCTCTGGAGTTCGTTTAGGCGGCGCTCTGAATCCCCTCTCCTCGCGCACCAGGAAACAAAGAGGGAAGAAAAAGTCTCTTGCCTCTTCGGCAGCTGCAGACTTTTTCTCGGACTCCCTCCCGGCTAGCTGTGGTGCGCTAACCCCTTCAGGCTGTGTTCACGCCGCCAGCCCCAGTCCTCTCCCTGGGATCCGACCGAAGCCCGAGCCTCAGCTCTCAGCCCCGCCCGCCCCGGCGGGGGAGCAGAGAAGCCTCTCGGGCTGGAGAGTGCTGGTCGGCACTGCTCCTCCGTGCGGGAACCTCTCCGCTTTGCCCTCCGCACCCCTGTGGCTGCGCTCTCCTCCGTGGCTCTGCCACCCACAGTCTCTGCCCGCGAAGGGGCTTCCTAGTGCGTGGAAATCTTTCCTCCTTCACAGCTCCCTCCCACTGGTGCAGGTGCCGTCCCTATTCTTTTGTCTCTGTTATTTCTTTTTTCTTTTGCCCTACCCAAGTACGGGGGGAGTTTCTTGCCTTTTTGGAGGTCGGACGTTTTCTGCCAGCGTTCAGTGGGTGTTCTGTAGGAGCAGTTCCACGTGTGGATGTATTTCTACTGTATCTGTGGGAAGGAAGGTGATCTCCGCGTCTTACTCTTCCGCCATCTTCTCTCCTCCCCTCAACTTGGGCTTATTTTTACTCTTCCACCACCATTATCCCTCTGCTCTGACTTCCTATCCTGGTCATGATTTTGCTACCAAAGCCCTCTAGTCTAGATTTTGAACCCTTCTGCTAACAGTTCTATCAGCAATGATCCCCTAATCTAGATATCAAATCCTAAGCCTCTATTAATACTTCCCCACTGCGCCCCTCTGCTTTGATTGCAAATCTAGGCCACTCTTAACTCTTCCACTATCAATGGCTCTTTGGTCTAAATCTCAAAGCCTAGGTCTCTGAGCTCTCTTCCACCATCACTGCCTCTCTGCTTTTATTGTCAATTCAGGCACTTGTTAACGGTTCTAACGTTAATGCCCCCCTGGACAGACTGAAAAGTTGGATATTTATTAAATTTTCCACCATTTATGCTGCTATGGTCCAATCTCAGTTCTGGGCCCCTTCAAGTGACTACAGAAGAGTTTGGATACCAGGAGGAGTGACTCATTGGAAGGCATGAAATACATTAATATAACAATCTGCCACAATTGTTAACAATTCCCACATCACTGACCTTCTGATTCAGGTCTCTGTTAACTTTTCCAATATTAATGGCCTGTGATTCTCAAATCTGTGACTTTGTGAATTCTTCTACCATCAATACTCCTCTGGTCTGGATCTTGTTCCTGGACATATGGGACAAATTTCACCATAAAGTTCTATTTGGTTTGACCTCAAATCAAGGCTTGTATTATATTTTCAACCATCAGTGTGTTACCAAACCAAACTTGGGTCTGCTTGCCTACTGTGCAGCACTACTGACATCAGGTTATGGTGAAGGAAAGTACAGAATTAACTGCAGATACCAAGCAAGGAGAAGGGGCAGCTCACGCTCAAAAGACCAGAACTTCCCATGGCTTTCAGGGAAAGGTTTTTAAAGCAACATTAGGGTTGGGGATTGCAGGGTGTGTGATCAGCTCATGGACTTTCTTCTGATTGGTTGGTGGTGGTATAGTAATAGGGTGATGTTTCAGGAATCTTAATCATCAAGCTTCTGGTTCCAACCAGTCTGCGGTCTAGTGCTTGTGCTCAGCATGTAATCATCCCTCACCTGAGTAGAGAGTTTTAGTTTCCACCGAACAACTCAAAGATATGTGTCAGATTGTTATGTATATCCCTTGAGGAGGAACTAGGACTCTGTTTTGTCACTGAACTATTGTTTATTGACTGCTTTTCCCTTGTTTCAGCATTCCCTCACTTCCCTAATTAGAAACTGCTTGAGTCTGCTCTTTGGAGCTCAGAGAAGGTCTAGGAGACTAAAGTCTTTTTCTACAAACAAGAAACAGGGGACAAAGAGGGGCTTTTGTAGCCAGGAAGTTCCTGCAGGGTCCTGCTCAGTTTCAATCCCCCCCCTTTTTGATATTCCTATATCCTGAGGGGAACAGGGACAGAACAAGAAGGGAATAAAATTTTAGATAGAGACGTTAATCATAAACTTGGTGGGGGAACTCTGTTTTAGGGGGACTTGGTTCAAATGCTCCTCTAATCTCATCTTGAACCTGGGTTCCTCTCAATATTTTCACCATCAAAGACCCTCTATTTTAACCTTAAATCCAAATCTCTTTTAATTATTCCAGCAAAAGAGTTCTTTGTAGACATCAAACCCAACTCTCTGTTAACTCATCCACCATTAATGTCCCTGTGAGCTGTTGTTGACCCTAGGCCTCTGTTAACTCTCTCATTATTAATGCTTCTACAAGTAGAACCCATGATCTAAACTAGGACTCTGTTAACTCATGCAAAACAAACTTCATACTTTATGGCAAGACAAGAAAAATTTAAACATAAAAATTCTTCTCTGCCCTTTGACCTCCTCCCTCCCCACCACTGTGTGTTGTGTATCTGCATTATGCATCGACCAAACCTCCCCCATTGGCAGGAGTACCTGCTCAACCATAAAGAGGAACATTCTCCTAGCATCAGCAAGACAACTCCATAAAAGATAACATTCCTTCTTGATCTTGTAAGGGGTCACATGACCCACCAGGCTGACACTTAGATCTGGATTATGTAAACTGTCAATAATATGTCATTTAATATTTATAGGACATTCCATCCAAAACAACAGAATACACATTTTTCTCAAGGGCTCATGGAACATTCTCCAAGATAGATCATATCTTGGGTCACAAATCAAGCCCTGGTAAATTTAAGAAGATTGAAATCATATCAGGTATCTTTTCCGACCACAATGCTATGAGACTAGATATCAATTACAGGAAAATATCTGTAAAAAATACAAACACATGGAGGCTAAACAATACACTACTTAATAACGAAGTGATCACTGAAGAAATCAAAGAGGAAATCAAAAAATACCTAGAAACAAATGACAATGGAGACACGACGACCCAAAACCTATGGGATGCAGTAAAAGCAGTTTTAAGAGGGAAGTTTATAGCAATACAATCCTACCTTAAGAAACAGGAAACATCTCAAATAAACAACCTAACCTTGCACCTAAAGGAATTAGAGAAAGAAGAACAAAAAAACCCCAAAGTTAGCAGAAGGAAAGAAATCATAAAGATCAGATCAGAAATAAATGAAAAAGAAATGAAGGAAATGATAGTGAAGATCAATAAAACTAAAAGCTGGTTCTTTCAGTAGATAAACAAAATTGACAAACCATTAGCCAGACTCATCAAGAAAAAAAGGGAGAAGACTCAAATCAATAGAATTAGAAATGAAAAAGGAGAAGTAACAACTGACACTGCAGAAATACAGACGATCATGAGAGATTACTACAAGCAACTCTATGCCAATAAAATGGACAACCTGGAAGAAATGGACAAATTCTTAGAAATGCACAACCTGCCGAGACTGAACCAGGAAGAAATAGAAAATATGAACAGACCAATCACAAGCACTGAAATTGAAACTGTGATTAAAAATCTTCCAACAAACAAAAGTCCAGGACCAGATGACTTCACAGGTGAATTCTATCAAACATTTAGAGAAGAGCTAACACCTATCCTTCTCAAACTCTTCCAAAATACTGCAGAGGGAGGAACACTCCCCAACTCATTCTACGAGGCCACCATCACCCTGATACCAAAACCAGACAAAGATGTCACAAAGAAAGAAAACTACAGGCCAATATCACTGATGAACATCGATGCAAAAATCCTCAACAAAATACTAGCAAACAGAATCCAACAGCACATTAAAAGGATCATACACCATGATCAAGTGGGGTTTATTCCAGGAATGCAAGGATTCTTCAATATATGCAAATCAATCAACGTGATACACCATATTAACAAATTGAAGGAGAAAAACCATATGATCATCTCAATAGATGCAGAGAAAGCTTTCGACAAAATTCAACACCCATTTATGATAAAAGCCCTGCAGAAAGTAGGCATAGAGGGAACTTTCCTCAACATAATAAAGGCCATGTATGACAAACCCACAGCCAACATCGTCCTCAGTGGTGAAAAACTGAAACCATTTCCACTAAGATCAGGAACAAGACAAGGTTGCCCACTCTCACCACTATTATTCAACATAGTTTTGGAAGTGTTAGCCACAGCAATCAGAGAAGGCAAAGAAATAAAAGGAATCCAAATCGGAAAAGAAGAAGTAAAGCTGTCACTGTTTGCAGATGACATGATACTATACATAGAGAATCCTAAAAATGCTAGCAGAAAACTACTAGAGCTAATCAATGAATTTGGTAAAGTAGCAGGATACAAAATTAATGCACAGAAATCTCTTGCATTCCTATACACTAATGATGAAAAATCTGAAAGTGAAATTAAGAAAACACTCCCATTTACCACTGCAACAAAAAGAATAAAATATCTAGGAATAAACCTACCTAAGGAGACAAAAGACCTCTATGCAGAAAATTATAAGACACTGATGAAAGAAATTAAAGACGATACAAATAGATGGAGAGATATACCATGTTCTTGGATTGGAAGAATCAACATTGTGAAAATGACTCTACTACCCAAAGCAATCTACAGATTCAATGCAATCCCTATCAAACTACCACTGGCATTTTTCACAGAACTAGAACAAAAAATTTCACAATTTGTATGGAAACACAAAAGACCCCAAATAGCCAAAGCAATCTTGAGAAAGAAAAATGGAGCTGGGGGAATCAGGCTCCCTGACTTCAGACTATACTACAAAGCTACAGTAATCAAGACAATATGGTACTGGCACAAAAACAGAAATATAGATCAATGGAACAGGATAGAAAGCCCAGAGATAAACCCATGCACATATGGTCACCTCATCTTTGATAAAGGAGGCAAGCATATACAGTGGAGAAAAGACAGTCTCTTCAATAAGTGGTGCTGGGAAAACTGGACAGGTACATGTAAAAGTATGAAATTAGAACACTCCCTAACACCATACACAAAAAAAACTCAAAATGGATTAAAGACCTAAATGTAAGGCCAGACACTATCAAACTCTTAGAGGAAAACATAGGCAGAACACTGTATGACATAAATCACAGCAAGATCCTTTTTGACCCAGCTCCTAGAGAAATGGAAATAAAAACAAAAATAAACAAATGGGACCTAACGAAACTTAAAAGCTTTTGCACAGCAAAGGAAACCATAAACAAGACCAAAAGACGACCCTCAGAATGGGAGAAAATATTTGCAAATGAAGCAACTGACAAAGGATTAATCTCCAAAATTTACAAGCAGCTCATGCAGCTCAATAACAAAAAAACAAACAACCCAATCCAAAAATGGGCAGAAGACCTAAATAGACATTTCTCCAAAGAAGATATACAGATTGCCAACAAACACATGAAAGACTGCTCAACATCATTAATCATTAGAGAAATGCAAATCAAAACTACAATGAGATATCATCTCACACTGGTCAGAATGGCCATCATCAAAAAATCTAGAAACAATAAATGCTGGAGAGGGTGTGGAGAAAAGGCAACCCTCTTGCACTGTTGGTGGGAATGTAAATTGATACAGCCACTGTGGAGAACAGTATGGAGGTTCCTTATAAAACTAAAAATAGAACTACCATATGACCCAGCAATCCCACTACTGGGCATATACCCTGAGAAAACCATAATTCAAAAAGAGTCGTGTACCAAAATGTTCATTACAGCTCTATTTACAATAACCAGGACATGGATGCAACCTAAGTGTCCATCATTGGATAAATGGATAAAGAAGATGTGGCACATATATACAATGAAATATTACTCAGCCATAAAAAGAAACGTAATTAAGTTATTTGTAGTGAGGTGGATGGAGTTAGAGTCTGTCATACAGAGTGAATTAAGTCAGAAAGAGAAAAACAAATACAGTATGCTAACACATATATATGGAGTCTAAGGGAAAAAAACAAAAAAGATCATGAAGAACCTAGTGGCAAGACGGGAATAGAGACACAGACCTACTAGAGAATGGACTTGAGGATATGAGGAGGGGGAAGGGTAAGCTGTGACAAAGTGAGAGAGTGGCATGGACATATATACACTACCAAACGTAAAATAGATAGCTAGTGGGAAGCAGCCGCATAGCACAGGGAGATCAGCTCGGTGGTTTGTGACCACCTAGAGGGGTGGGATAGAGAGGGTGGGAGGGAGGGAGATGCAAGAGGGAAGAGATATGGGAACATATGTATATGTATAACTTTGTTGTAAATCAGAAACTAACACACCATTGTAAAGCAATTATACTCCAATAAAGATGTTAAAAAAATAAAATAAAATAAAATAATATGTCATTTAATGTACAGCTCTCTGTCTCAAAAAACTTACGTAACTGTGCCTTGACTTCTAACCGGTGGAACAGTTCTCAGAGCATTCTGTGATGCTCTTCCCAGATTATAATCCTAAAATTTAGCTCACATAAAATTTTCCAATCCTTTCTTAGATCAAATGATTATTTTTCAACACTTTTCAATCGTCTATGACTCTCTTGTCTAGATGTCAAATCCTGGGCTACTGTTAACTTTTCCACCAACAGTGTTCCTCTGTATTAGATCTTAAAATTGGACCAGTGTTAACCTGCCCACCATTAATGGCCCCCTAGTCTAGGATTCAATTTTTCCTGTCTATTAACTCCTCCACCATCAGTGTTTCTTGGCTATGATCTTAAACCTGGGCCTCTTTTAACTATTTCCCCATCAATGCTCCTCTCTCTTTGATCTAGAACCTAGGCTTCTAATAAGTCATTCACCACCAATGCCCCTCTGGTCTTACCTTGAATATGGATCTTTGTTAAATATTACAACATCCATGTCTTTCAGGTCTGAACTAGAACCCAAGCACTTGTTTACTATTGTCCCGACACAGTCCTTCTGGTCTTACCTTGAACTTGGTCCTGTTGAAACCATTTCACTACCAGTTCCTCCTCTAATCTAGACCTCAATCTTGGACCCACATGTTTCATTTGCTTGCTATGTCTCAGGAGTATCTTAATCATCTTTAGTATTGCTTTTAATGATCCTCTAGCATTCCACACTTTGGAGGTATCACTTCTTTCTCCAATACCCATGGTTGGAGTTTGGGTTATTCCCAATTTCTTTGTGTTAATAACAAACCTGTGATGAAGGCTCCTAAAGTTAAATCTCTGTGAACATACATCTTTATTGCCTTAGGATGAATTTCTAGAACTATAAATAGAATTGCTGGATCAAAGGAGGGCAACAAGTAGTTCATATGAAGAGACAACATTTTTAAACCTTCCAATAGAAAGATGCTTGCCACCCAGGTCTTTCAACACTCTGTCCTTCCCCTTGGGTCCTTTTTAAACAGGAGTAGAAAATGATATAATCCCTAGTGAGATGTTTGTTTATCCTGTGCAGTAAAGACTTAATGCAGCAGGCCTGGGCTTCCCAAACCCTGCATATTCCAAACCTCTTCAGGGCTGGCTCTTAACCAGCTCCTGGGCGATAATCTCTGAGTCCCTGGAATATCTTGCCTGATAAAAGCATCTTTGTGTAACTGAGATCGTGGGCCACACCAGATAGTTTACGCTAAAACCTGAGTTATGTTGAATGTACATTTTTGTATGTCTGGGGCTTTGGGCCACACTGTATTGGTTTGACCTCTGGAGGGCTGGAGACTAAATAGTTAAGGTGAGTCACGCAGGTACTCCATGCCTATGTGACTGACCCCCAGTAAAAATCCTGGATACCAAGGCACCAGTAAACTTCCCTGGTTGGCAATACTTTATACATATTGTTACACATCATTGCTGGAACAATTAAGTGCTGACCATGCAACACCACTGGGAGAGGATAACTGGAAACTAAGGTCTGGTTTCTTCTGAGCTCTGCCCTGTGCACTTTTTTTCCTTTGCTGATTTTAATCTGTGTTCTTTCACTGTAATAAACCATAATCGTGAGTACAACCACTTTCCTGAGTTCTGAGTCCTTCTAGTGAATCATCAAACTGAGAGTACTCCTGGAGACCCCATATTTGGCATCAGAAGTGCCATTCACTAGAATGACCCTGACTCACTGAAACATGGCAAAAGTATTGTTTGGGAAAAGGAAGGATGAGTGGATACGAATTGATGAACCTTTGTTGCCTGGATAGCCTCCAAGTCACCCTTGGTATAAAATAGCAGCTGTGAATTTACTAGAGGTAAAAGTTACCAATGGAATTTAGAAATGACAGACCTAACTCCTGAGGAGTTGCCTCACTGGATGTATTAGAGTTCTCCAGAGAAACAGAACCAAAATGAACCAAATACACACACACACACACACACACACACACACACACACACATGATTTATTATAAGGAATTGGCTCATGAAATTATAGATGCAGAGAAGTCCCACAATATGCTGTCTGTAAGTGAGAGATCCAGGAGAGTTGGTGGTATAAATCCCAGTCCTAGTCTGAAGGACTGAGAACGAGGAGCACCAATGGTATTAACCCCAGTCCAAAGGCAGGAGTAGACCAATGTCTCAGCTCAGTCAGTGAAAGAGAGCAAATTCTCCCATCTTTCACGTTTTTGCTCTTATCAGGCCCTCAACTGATTGGATGGGTCCACCCACACTGGGGAGGGCGCTCTGATTTACTCAGTCTGCTGATCCAAATACTAATCTCATCTGGAAATACCCTCACAAGTACACCCAGAAATAATGTTTAGCCCAATATCTGGGCACCAAATGATTAAGTCAAGTTGTCACATAAAATTACCCATCACACTTGAAATATAAGGATATGCAAAATAACAAGAAACAAGCTAAGTATACAATCTCTTGGTTATTATTATCTGTAACAGCTAAAATGAAAGCAGAGTGTTGAGGTAGATTCTGACACTGTGCCAACCTCAGATTTCAGCTGGTCTGAGCTATAGCTGCTAGCCTCAGAGCCACTACTAAAGGAGAAAAAAATATGCCAGAATACTGGATAGTATCCCTACAACCTCTGGTCACCAAGAAGGTAGTGCAGGTGGCAGGGAAGCAAAAGCAAGAAACTACTGACACCAGGGGTTATAGAGTGAAGGAGCGTTGAGAGTTTAGCTAAGCTACTCCATGGTTTTGCTGCCTCAACATCCATTTTGTTTGGCCAAGCAGCCTGCAGGGGCCTTAAAGTGACACTAGCCCACTCACGCAAGCACGTGCACTAGATAACAGCCCACAGAATCACAAGTAAATGTAGGTTCCTGATATGACTTCCTCAACAACCCTTGTGATAAACAGTCTTCCCGCCTCCTAGGAACTTCCCCTTGTGTACCCCTTAGATAAAAGCCCTGTGGAACTTACCAAAACCCCACTCTTTTTGGTTTGAATTGACCAATCCAGCCTTAGCCTGGAAACCCTAAAGCACTCTACCCACCAACCCTAATAAAGGTATGGGCCCAGGTCTTGTCTCTCTCTCCACCTGCACCCCGCCTTGACCTCCCCATATGGCCCATCAAGGTGTGCCTCCTCCAGGATGTGTGAGAAATAAACCTTTTAATTTCAATTTCTTTGTTGAATCTAGGCTCTCCATTCAGCTCCAGAGGCCTCTATTTAACAACTTTTAATATAACAAAGTTATAACAAGGACTTATCTCATTTTGTGGATCAGTATCATCAGCTTCCCTTTATGCATCTTCCAGATGCTAAGAAAATTAGGGTGATTTACAAAAGAATGGGGAACTACAATAGGGAGAGTCAAGGGACTTCTCCAAGCAGGTTGGACAAGTACCTTTACATACATATTTATATATAAATCTTTAAACAGTTATTAAGAGGGGGCTCGGCTGCCTGGCTGTGTACACCACCCTGTAGTGACCGAGGTGCCAGGGCTAGGGCAGGGTGACCTCAGTCCTACCCCAATGGCGTGACCCTGCCACATGCCCACCCTCACCCCTCAAACTTTATCCAGCCCCGGGGGTGCTGGAGCTTGGAATAAGTAATGGGATGGCTGCCAATGTGTTTTGAGTGCTTACACGTGCCAAACCCTGGGCCTGGTTCAGTGATTTAACTCTGCAATAGCACTGTGGTGGTGCTTCACAACTGTTTTACAGACGCTGAAATTGAGACTCACGGAATGTTTTGTATTGTGAGACGTGGAATAACAGTGGGGCAAAACAAGAGTATAGAGGAAAGCGGTAGGACTTGACCTTCATTAGAAATAGGCTTTAGCAATCTTGAGAAAGAAAAACGGAGCTGGAGGAATCAGGCTCTCCAACTTCAAACTATACTACAAAACTACAGTAATCAAGACAATATGGTACTGGCACAAAAACAGAAATATAGATCAATGGTACAGTATAGAAAGCCCAGAGATAAACCCACACACACATGGTCACCTAATTTATGACAAAGGAGGCAAGAACATACAATGGAGAAAAGACAGCCTCTTCAATAAGTGGTGCTCGGAAAATTGGACAGCTACATGTTAAAGAATGAAATTAGAACACTACCTAACACCATACACAAAAATAAACTCAAAATGGATTAAAGACCCAAATGTAAGACTCTCCACTATAAAACTCTTAGAGGAAAACATAGGAAAAACACTCTTTGACATAAACCACAGCAAGATCTTTTTTGACCCACCTCCTAGAGTAATGAAAATAAAAACAAAAAAAAACCAGATGGGACCTAATGAAACTTAAAAGCTTTTGCACAGCAAAGGAAACCATAAACAAGATGAAAAGACAACCCTCAGAATGGAAGAAAATATTTGTAAATGAAGAAACAGACTTCATTTAGGATTAATCCTAAATGGATTAATCTCCAAAACATACAAACAGCTCATGAAGCTCAATATTAAAAAAACAGACAACCCAATCAAAAAATGGGTGGAAGACCTAAATAGACATTTCACCAAAGAAGACATACAGATGGCCAAGAGGCACATGAAAAGATGCTCAGCATCACTAATTATTAGAGAAATGCAAATCAAAACTACAATGAGGTATCACCTCACACTGGTCAGAATGGCCATTATCAAAAAATCTACAAACAATAAATTCTGGAGAGGGTGTGGAGAAAAGTGAACCCTCTTGCACTGTTGGTGAGAATGTAAATTGATACAGCCACTATGGAGAACAGTATGGAGGTTCCTTAAAAAACTAAAAATAGAGCTACCATATGACCCAGCAATCCCACTACTGGGCATATACCCTGAGAAAACCATAATTCAACAAGAGTCATGTACCACAATGTTCACTGCAGCTCTACTTACAATAGCCAGGACATAGAAACAACTTAAATGTCCAATGACAGATGAATGCATAAAGATGTGGTACATATGTACAATAGAATATTACTCAGCCATAAAAAGGAAATTGGGTCGTTTGTAGAGATGTGGATGGACCTAGAGTCTGTCATACAGAGTGAAGTAAGCCAGAAAGAGAAAAACAAATATCATATATTATCGCATATATGTGGAACCTAGAAAAATGGTACAGATGAACCGGTTTGCAGGGCAGGAATAGAGACGTAGACGTAGAGAACGGACATGTGAACACAGAGGGGGAAGGGGAGGGTGGGACGAACGGGGAGATTAAGATCGACATATATACACTACCATGCGTAAAATTGATAGCTAGTGGGAACATGCTACAAAGCACAGGAAGCTCAGCTCGGTGCTCTGTGATGACCTAGATGGGTGGGATGGGGGGGTGGGAGGGAGGTCCAAGAGTGAGGGGAAATAGGTATACATATAGCTGATTCACCTCACTGTACAGCAGAAACTAACACAACATTGTAAAGCAATTATACTCCAATAAAAAAAAGAAAAAAGAAGCTATTTGGACAAATTTTAAAAAAAAGAAAAGAAATAGGCTTGGGGGGAGGGAGAGGGATGGACTGGGAGTTTGGGGTTGGTTGATACAAACTATTACATTTAGAATGGATAAAAAACAAGGTCCTGCTGTATAGCACAGGGAACGATATCCAATCTCTTGGGATTAACCATAATGGAAAAGAATATAGAAAAATAATGTCTATATGTGTATAACTGAGTCACTTTGCTGTACAGCAGAGATTGGCACAACATTGTAAATCAACTATACTTCAATTTTTAAAAATCAGGAAAAAAAGAAACAGTTATTAAGAAATGGGATTAATAAAGGGGACATTGATGGGGCCAAAATCAAGGGATTAAAGCAGCTCTATTGGAGACTGGCTGGACCAATGGGGCCCTCTGCTAGTCCCCCAACATTGAAATGCCCTAAACAAACCCACTCTATTCTCCCTAATTAGAGGAATTTAAAAAGCCAGAAGGCAAAGGTAACAAAGGGAAAACTGATCTTGAGTTGCTGGGGGTGATGGTTTGGCAAATTAATCAGGATGAGGATTGATGAAGAAGCCACAAGGCCCCTTGAGTTGATCCTAGGCCTGGGGATCCAAGGCCATATGCACATGTGTGAGTAAAATGGCCAGGGTAGAAAAGAAACTTTCTGGGACTCCTTGACATGGGAGACCAATGCATAGTTATTCCAAAATCTGTTGGTGAAGTCCTAACCGGGGCTACAGTTAGATTGGGAAGACATAGGGATGCAATAGTTGATAAGATTAAGATGAAAGTTTGGATGAAAATTAAAATGTGTGAATGGACTTTATGTGACATAGTTGCATCTCCCCTACCTGAATGTATTATTGGGATGATGTCTGACTGGGGAACACTTCTCCTATCTAGTACTGTAAAACAGAAGGTGTGTAAGTTTGCCCTCTGGCCAGTATTTTTTTTTAACATCTTTATTGGAGTATAATTGCTTTACAATGGTGTGTTAGTTTCTGCTTTATAACAAAGTGAATCAGTTACACATATACATATGTCCCCATATCTCTTCCCTCTTGCGTCTCCCTCCCTCCCACCCTCCTTATCCCACCTCTCTAGGTGGTCACAAAGCACCGAGCTGATCTCCCTGTGCTATGCGGCTGCTTCCCACTAGCTATCTCTTTTACATTTGGTAGTGTATATATGTCTATGCCACTCTCTCACTTTGTCCCAGCTTATCCTTCCCCCTCCCCATATCCTCAAGTCCGTTCTCTAGTAGGTCTGTGTCTTTATTCCCATCTTGCTCCTAGGTTCTTCATGACCATTTTTTTTCTTAGATTCCATATATATGTGTTAGCATACAGTATTTGTTTTTCTCTTTCTGACTTACTTCACTCTGTATGACAGGCTCTATGTCCATCCACCTCCCTACAAATAACTCAATTTCATTTCTTTTTATGGCTGAGTAATAGTCCATTGTATATATGTGCCACATCTTCTTTATCCATTCATCTGTTGATGGACACTTAGGTTGCTTCCATGTCCTGGCTATTGTAAATAAAGCTGCAGTGAACATTGTGGTACATGACTCCTTGTGAATTATGGTTTTCTCAGGGTATATGCCTGGTAGTGCGATTGCTGGGTCGTATGGTAGTTCTATTTTTAGTTTTTTAAGGAACCTCCATACTGTTCTCCATAGTGGCTGTATGAATTTACATTCCCACCAACAGTGCAAGAGGGTTCCCTTTTCTCCACACCCTCTCCAGCATTTATTGTTTGAAGATTTTTTGATGATGAGGCCAGTATTAATTGAACATGTTAAATGGGAACTTACACGCGTTGTTAATTTGAAACCGTATAGAATACCCGGTGGACAAAAAGACATAGACCAGAGCTTATGGGAAAGGTCCATAAGTGCTACTCAGTGGCGATCACTAGGATTTTGGACCAGAAAATTTCCAGGCATGGCAAGTACAGTAGACACCAGCTGAGAAACAATTACCAGCTTGTTATTAGGCATTAATTGAAACTGTCCCTATGCCTGAAGGATTTAAAATAATCTTGCAGTATGAAATGCCCATAATGTCTTGGGTAATGTCAGAGAAACACTCCAAGAAGAAAGGCAGTGCACAAAACAGTTCCATAATAGAATGAAAATGATTTCTATAGGAACATGCTACCAAAGGAATGCAAGAAATCGTATTCACAAGCAGGCAGACTCTTTTTCTTCGGGCTGACTTTGAAATCACATGAGGAGCTGCCAAATACTATTACCACAAAGGTAGTGTCCTATAAACGGCTCTCTATTGAATATCAGAAAGCTACTTAGTTTACAGATGGCAGTTCCAAAGTGGACAGATAACATCCTGTTTGGAAGGCCACCACACTACAACTGACTCATATAGAAAGTCTAATTGAAGAAGTAGAGAACAAATCAATTCAGTGGTCTGAATTGCATGCTATTTTTCTGGCAATTATGGAAGAATTGAACAAAGAAAAGAGCTGCTATGTTTGAGTTTTTACCGACTAATGAGTTGTCACCAATGGCCTGGCTGTATGGTCAGGCAGAGGAGCAACAGAATTTGGACTATTAAAGGGATCCCCATATGGGGCACAGCCCTATGGAAAGCACTAGGGGAATTTAAATGGTGCTGAAAAGTAGAACATGTTGATGCCCATCAGAAGAACCCCTTTACAGGAGCCAAAGGATTTGGCAAGTGGATATCCTGATATGCTTGTTTGAGGTAGCCACCTGGGTCCATGAAATGAATGGACATGGGAAAGATACAGCAATGCAGGGATGAGCTGATCACTGACATCTTCCTCTAGCACCCACTGAGATACAAAACATGAACCAGGACTGTACTGTCAGGCAAAAGAGGCAGAGACTTCAGATAACTATGGGGCAGATTCCCTGGAGGAAGGTTCCACACATAGCTGGCAACTAGTCTATGTCAGACTTCTGCTGGTAGTTCCAGGAAGTTATAAATAGATCTTTTTTTTTCACTGAGATATAATTGACATATAACACTTACGTAAGTTTAAGGTGAACAGTGTGTTGATTTGATACATGTATATAGTGCAATATGATTACCACTGTAGCATTAGCAACCACGTCTACTGCATCACATAAATGAGTCTTATAAATGAGTCTTGACAGGAATGGACACTCTGTACTAGGTTTTACATACTCGGTGATAGATGCAAATACTCAGAATACTATAAAAGGACAGGAATAGAGGCCAGGACCAGATGGCTTCACAGGTGAATTCTATCAAACATTTAGAGAAGAGCTAACACTGATCCTTCTCAAACTCTTCAAAAAAAATTGCAGAGGAAAGAACACTCCCGAATTCATTCTACGAAGCCACCATCACCCTAATACCAAAACCAGAAAGAGATATCACAAAAAAAGAAAATTATAGACCAATATCACTGATGAACATAGATGCAAAAATCCTCAACAAAATACTAGCAAACAGAATCCAACAACATATTAAAAGGATCATACACCATGATCAAGTAGGATTTATCCCAGGGATGCAAGGATTCTTCAATATATGCAAATCAATCAATGTGATACACCATATCAACAAATTAAGGAATAAAAACCATATGATCATCTCAATAGAGGCAGAAAAAGCTTTTGACAAAATTCAACACCCATTTATAATAAAAACTCTCCAGAAAATGGGCTTAGAGGGAACCTACCTCAACATAATAAAGACCATATATGAAAAACCCACAGCAAACATCATGTTCAATGGTGAAAACTGAAAGTATTTCCAGTAAGATCAGGAACAAGACAAAGATGTCCACTCTCGCCACTCTTATTCAACATAGTTTTGGAAGTCCTAGCCATGGCAATCAAGAAGAAAAAGAAGTAAAAGGAAAACAAATTGGAAAAGAAGAAGTAAAACTGTCACTGTTTGCAGATGACATGATACTATACATAGAAAATCCTAAAGATGCCACCAGAAAACTACTAGAACTAATCAATGAATTTGGTAAGGTTGCAGGATACAAAATTAATGCACAGAAATCTCTTGCATTCCTATATACTAATGATGAAAAATCTGAAAGAGAAATTAAGGAAACACTCCCATTTACCACTGCAACAAAAAGAATAAAATACCTAGGAATAAACCTACCTAGGGAGACAAAAGACCTCTATGCAGAAAACTATAAGACACTGATGAAAGAAATTAAAGACGATAAAAACAGATGGAGTGATATATCATGTTCTTGGATTGGAAGAATCAACACTGTGAAAATGACTGTACTACCCAAAGCAATCTACAGATTCAGTTCAATCCTTATCAAGCTACCAATGGCATTTTTCACAGAACTAGAACAGAAAAATTCACAATGTGTATGGAAACACAAAAGACCCTGAATAGCCAAAGCAATCCTGAGAAAGAAAAATGGAGCTGGAGGAATCAGACTCCCAGACTTCAGACTATACTGCAAAGCTACAGTAATCAAGACAATATGGTACTGGCACAAAAACAGAAATATAGATCAATGGAACAGGATAGAAAGCCCAGAGATAAACCCACACACCTGTGGTCAACTAATCTATGACAAAGGAGGCAAGAACATACAATGGAGAAACGACAGCCTCTTCAATAAGTGGTGCTGGGAAAACTGGACAGCTACATGGAAAAGAATGAAATTAGAACACTACCTAACACCATACACAAAAATAAACTCAAAATGAATTAAAGACCTAAATGTAAGACAGACACTATAAAACTCTTAGAGGAAAACATAGGAAAAACACTCTTTGACATGAACCTCAGCAAGGGACTTCCCTGGTGGCACAGTGGTTAAGAATCTGCTTGCCAATGCAGGGGACACGGGTTCGATCCCTGGTCTGGGAAGATCCCACATGCCGTGGAGCAATTAAGCCCATGTGCCACAACTACTGAGCCTTCGCTCTACAGCCCGTGAGCCACAACTACTGAGCTCACATGCCACAACTACTGAAGCCCACTCAGCTAGAGCCTGTGCTCCGCAACAAGAGAAGCCACCACAATGAGAAGCCCACACACCACAACAAAGATCAGCCCCCGCTCGCCGCAGCTAGAGAAAGCCCGCACGCAGTAACGAAGACCCAATGCAGCCAAAAATAAATAAATTAAAATAAATAAATTTTTAGAAAAAGAAAAAGTACTCTTCTTTAAAAAAAAAAAAAGCCACAGCAAGATCTTTTCTGACCCACCTCCTAGAGTAATGAAAATAAAAACAAAAATAAACAAATGGGACCTAATTAAAATTAAAAGCTTTTGCACAGCAAAGGAAACCATAAACAAGACAAAAAGACAACTCTCAGAATGGGAGAAAATATTTGCCAGTGAAACAGCGGAAAAAGGTTTAATCTCCAAAATATACAAACAGCTCATGGAGCTCAATATGAAAAAAAACAACCCAATTAAAAACTGGGCAGAAGACCTAAATAGACATTTCACCAAAGAAGACATACAGATGGCCAAGAGGCACATGAAAAGATGCTCAATATCACTAATTATTAGAAAAATGCAAATCAAAACTACAATGAGGTATCACCTCACACCAGTCAGAATGACCATCATCAAAAAAAATCTACGAACAAAAAATGCTGCAGAGGGTGTGGAGAAAAGGGAACCCTCTTGCACTGTTGGTGGGAATGTAAATTCATACAGCCACGATGGAGAGCATATGGAGGTTCCTTAAAAATCTAAAAATAGAACTACCATATCACCCAGCAATCCCACTACTGGGCATATACCCTGAGAAAACCATAATTCAAAAAGAGTCATGTACCAAAATGTTTATTGCTACTCTATTTACAATAGCCAGGACATGGAAGCAACCTAAGTGTCCATCAACAGATGAATGGATAAAGAAGATGTGGCACATGCATACAATGGAATATTACTCAGCCATAAAAAGAAACGAAATTGGGCTTCCCTGGTGGCGCAGTGGTTGAGAATCTGCCTGCCAATGCAGGGGACACGGGTTCGAGCCCTGGTCTGGGAAGATCCCACATGCCGCGGAGCAACTGGGCCCGTGAGCCACAACTACTGAGCCTGCGCGTCTGGAGCCTGTGCTCCACAACAAGAGAGGCCGCGACAGTGAGAGGCCCGCGCACTGCGATGAAGAGTGGCCCCCACTCGCCGCAACTAGAGAAAGCCCTCGCACAGAAACGAAGACCCAACCATAAATAAATAAATAAATAATTTAAAAAAAAAAAAAGAAACGAAATTGAGTTATTTGTAGTGAGATGTATGGACCTAGAGTCTGTCATAGAGAGTGAAGTAAGTCAGAAAGAGAAAAACAAATACCGTATGCTAACACATATATATGGAATCTAAGGGAAAAAAATGGTCATGAAGAACCTACGGGCAAGACGGGAATAAAGACACAGACCTACTAGAGAATGGACTTGAGGATATGGAGAGGGGGAAGGGTAAGCTGCGACAAAGTGAGAGAGTGGCATGGACATATATACACTACCAAACATAAAACAGATAGCTAGTGGGAAGCAGCCGCATAGCACAGGGAGATCAGCTCGGTGCTTTGTGACCAACTAGAGGGGTGGGATAGGGAGGGTGGGAGGGAGGGAGACACAAGAGGGAAGAGATATGGGGACATATGTATATGTGTAACTGATTCACTTTGTTATAAAGCAGAAACTAACATACCATTGTAAAGCAATTATACTCCAATAAAGATGTTTAAAAAAAAAAGAGTCATGTACCACAATGTTCATTGCAGCTCTATTTACAGTAGCCAGGACATGGAAGCAACCTAAGTGTCCACCGACAGATGAATGGATAAAGAAGATGTGGCACATATATACAATGGAATATTACTCAGCTATGAAAAGAAACGAAATTGAGTTATTTGTAGTGAGGTGGATGGACCTAGAGTCTGTCATACAGAGTGAAGTAAGTCAGAAAGAGAAAAACAAATACCGTATGCTAACATATATGTATATGGAATCTAAAAAAAAAAAAAAGGTTCTGAAGAACCTAGGGGCAGGACAGGAATAAAGACACAGATGTAGATTATGGACTTGAGGACACAGGGAGTGTGAAGGGTAAGCTGGGATGAAGTGAGAGAGTGGCATGGACATATATACACTACCAAACGTAAAATAGATAGCTGTGGGAAGCAGCTGCATAGCACAGGGAGATCAGCTCGGTGCTTTGTGACCACCTAGAGGGGTGGGATAGGGAGGGTGGGAGGGAGACGTAAGAGGGAGGAGATATGGGGATGTATGTATATGTATTGCTGATTCACTTTGTTATACAGCAGAAACTAACACACCATTGTAAAGCAATTATACTCCAATAAAGGTGCATTTTTTTTAAAAAAGGACTGGAATAGAAGTTACTGTAGCAATTGGGACCACTGAGTTACATTATTTCAAACCATAGAACACACTTTACAGCTCATAGTGTCCAAAAATGAGCAAAGAGATAGCGCCTTAAATGAATATATAATGTTGCATATATAGCTCAGAGTATTCATTTCATAGAGAATTGGAACAGGTAGATGCCTAAAGTGGGGGAGATAAAGGCATGAAGAACTGGCTTACACCCCTTCATGAATGTATGGTCACATTTAACATGATACAGGCCAAGGGAGAGTCCCTGCTAGATAGATTCCTCCATTTTTCTGTGAGGTCTGAGGCAGAGAGGGCAGGGAAGATGCTGTTACCACTACACAATTCTTTCCCTACAACACCTCAACTTTCTTCTTTCCGACCTGATGCAGTGGTCCTGGGACCGGGGCTACAACTGCAGGTGCCAGAAGCAGGGATGATCTCTAAATGAGAAACTGTAACTCTACCTTTAAACCTTGATGCCAGAATTCTGGGAATTCCCTGGCAGTCCAGTGGTTGGGGCTCTGTGCTTCCACTGCAGGGAACACAGTTTCGATCCCTGGTCGGGGAACTAAGATCCCACCAGAATTCCTAAGGATCTAATGGGATGGGTTGTGCCTTCACCTGTTATATAGATAGGTCAAAGATGGCCTTTCTGTATTGGCCCTTAGGTTGTTTATTTCTTCACTGCAGGCTGAGACCCAATAGCTCAAAACCTGCTGATGCCAACTTAAATTTGTACACATCCAATTATTTTATAAATAGCCCAAACAAGTAGATTTTTCACCATTTAGAGCCTACCTGTTTTGCATACCCAACGAAACCTCACCCTACATCTGCTGGCAATAGATAAGGTAAGCCCGGGCTGTAAAAGACCCATGTTGCTGCTGCCCTTCAGAGCTCTCTGACCCAGAGACTCCCCACTTTGCTGCTGAATGACATCACCTAGACACAAAAGCTCCCTCTCTTAACCCCTTAGCCCCCAGCAGTTCCTTTGCCCTCCTCCTCGTACAGGCTCCTGCTGTGAGGCACTTCCCCAGCCTGCAAGCCCAGTAACACTCGTGTGTGATCCTGCCACCTCGTGGTCATATTTTTTTCTTGATAACCCCCAAATACCTCAAACCCCGTAAGTGGAAATAAGGGGAGAACTTCGGGAGATAATTAGGAAATAGATATGGAGGCCACCCAGTCAGCAGGAAAATCAATTAGCAAAAATCCTGGATGGTCTCAAATGGGTGGGATTCAAAATTTGGAATACCACTGCTTCGGTTTGGCGTGGCACTGCTCTGTACTGTATTACACTCTACATTTTGGGGGGTATCCTCCTGTGCTTCAATAGCCTGGCCAAGTGATAGCATCAGTATTTGAGTGAACACATGCCACTGGAACTAATTTTGGGGGGGGCAGAGGGGCCCAGCTGCATGCGGTAGGAAGTCAGCCTGCCCACCTGGGTATCCATTAGGCAGGTGGTGGACACTGTAAGACCTGTGGGCCTGAACAGAAAAGGGGGAGGGGTGCACACCTCAGGACGGAGGGGTGGATACCCCTGACCCCATAATGGGCTATAATGGGAGGAGCTCCCTGACAATGGCCAGCGATTCAGGGTTACTCTGTGACGAGAGGACATCCTTGTCGCTGGGGACCACTGTGGCAGCTAAACAAGCCTATAAGGCAGAGGCATCAGGCCAAGGTTAGTTCCCTAAGTGCAGTTGGGGGAGGCGCCTTTGCAAACAGCTAGCCTGACTCTGATGCTGTCGCACTTGGATCTGCTGTTACAGGTGGCATCATTCTAGCCCTTCCCTGGAGGGCTATCTGGACCCCAACTCTTGGGCTGAGGTGGCTAAAGCATTACTTAAAGTGACAAAGACAAGGAAGTTATCTTCCTGCCTCTCCCAGGACTCCTAAACAGGGGGCCATCCTGCTGAATGAGAGAGGCAAGCCAGAACTTCCTCTTGGTGGTTTCTCACCAGGCCACAGCCTGGTGAGGAGGTAGGAGCTTACACTCACGGGAAGACCAGATGGAGGGGAGGGCCCTGGAGAAGAGGACTGGTGCCCTCTAGAGGCCCAGGCAGCACGATGCCAGCACGGTCATGGTGAGGAGAATCTACCCCTCCACCCAGGACCACCCACAAAGTAACAGACAGAAGACACAGGAGGGGAAGGTCAAAAAAAAGGGACAGGTTCTCACTTGGGGGAAGCGACACATCCCCCTTCTCCCTGAGGCCCAGTCCTCCATAAGGACAGAGTCCAGGAACCAAATGAAAAAGGGGCTGCCTGGCTGTATAGAATGTATCAGGCAGAGAGCGAGAATTCCACCTAACAGGGTCTGGAATTAAACAATTGGCGGCCACAGAATGGGATGGAAAAATGGGCCCCTGGTAAGGGATCTTGCACAATTAGTGAGGAAGGGAGGAAGGACCCCCAGAGGCAGCTTTGGACCCTAGTTCACATATACCTTGTTGATATGGATTTTTTTTTATGGCTTGGAGGGCCACCCACCCCACATGAGGCCTCATAATCACCTGGGCAGGCTGTCAACGGAAAACACCAGCTGAGGCCAAAGATCTCCTCCATCAGCTAGGGATGCTGGAGTGGGCTTATCAGGTAACAGATGGTGTGCAGCAGGATGACTGGGCAAGTGGGAGGAGGGTGAATAGAGTCCTGAGTCCACAGCGTTGCTTCTCAGAGGGGCTCCTGACAAAGGTAAGTCCTCTTTACTGGCAATGATGGTTAACACGAAAACAGTTCAAAAGTCACAGCTGCCCTTGGATTTAATAGAAACTCCTGAAAGACAAACTCAGATCCAAGTGTTTAGGCCACCTGGCCTAAATCAAAATTACTATCGAGAGTGAAGCCCCCCCCCTCCTAAGTCAAACAAACTTACAGCTTGGCCTCTGCTTAAGCGTGAACTCTGAGAAAACAAGACAGGTTATACATTAGTCAGAATTTTCCAGTGAAGCAGAACCAATAGGATGTATATATAAAAAGAGGGTTTTTTTTCATAAGGAATTGGCTCACAGGGTTATCCTGGCAAGTCCCAAGATCTACAGTGCTCAAGCTGAAGCCCTAGGAGAGACCATGGTATAGTTCCAGTCCAAAGATTTGCTGGCTTGAGGTCTAGGAGGAGACAATGTTTCAATTTGAGTCCCAAAGCAGGAAAAAAAAGTACCAGCTCAAGGGAGTCAGGCAGGAGGAAATTCCCTCTTCCTTATGAGAGGGTCACCTTTTTGTTCTATTCAGACCTTCAGCTGATTGGATGAGACCCACCAACACTGGGGAGGGCGATCTGCTTTACTCAGCCCACCAATTCAAATGTTAATCTCATCCAGAACCTCACAGACATGCCCAGAATAATGTTTGACCAAATGTCTTGGCACTTGTGACCCAGTCAAGTTGACACATAAACTTAACCATCACAGGTTAAGGGACAAGAGGGTCCCAAATTGGAGGTTCTCTGATAAATCAGTGCAGCAGTGGCCAGGACAGCCCGCACAGAGGGATCCAGCAGTCACAGATATAGGGCCCCGCCTGGAAGAGAATCGCCCTTGTATCACATTAACTGTAGTTTGGGCTCCAGAACACAAACACATTGGCTGGCTCTGTTGGACACAGGTGCTCAAACCTTCCTAATCCCAGGGAGCATTCATGCTTTAAAGGGAACTGCCCCCCCTCCAAGGAGGTGACTGACTTCAGAGGACAATTAATTAAAAGGAAAATTACCCACTTAACTATTAAAATTGGCCCAGATTTGCTAAAAGATGTTTCTTTCCTGGTTGTTCCCTTGGAGACTATCCCTGTTCCCATTACTGGACCGGCTCAGTCAGCAGCTAACTTCATGGAACAAACCCAAGGCTTCTACTCTATTGGTGGGCGCCAACCAGTGGGAACCAGTTACCATTTCGTTATTGGTGTGGGCGGTAAACACGCCATAGTACAGGATATGACAAGGCACTGAGGGCCAGGCTGTCACAACCCTGAGTGAACACCTCACTGAAAGGGGATGGGCAACTGCCTCCCTCCATAAGGTACAAGGCCCCTACCAGTCTGTTAAATTGGGTGGTTACTTTCAGAACTGAGAAGGGCAAACTCTTCCTAATCCAATAAAATAAAAGCTCCTAGTGCTCCAACCTCCCACATCAGCAAGGAGGCCCAACATTTGGTAGAAAAGTTTGGATTCTGGTGCCAACACGTTCCTCACATCTACTATTTGCTAGACCCTATCTACGTATTGAGTCACCTGCAAGTCTTGCATTTTGAGTGAGGACCTGAGCTACAACAGGCACTAGATAAACTAAAGGAGGCTATCACTTCAGCTCTCCCACTAGTGCCCCAAGGATAGGACTTACATTTAGAAGTTTCTGCTCCCACCCCAAAATTTGCTTCCTGGGGCCTCTGGACCAAATGGGCAGGCAAACCTCTACCTGGGCTTTTGCTGTAAGGGGCCCCTAGCCTCAGCCCAGATGTATTTGCCACCGGAGAGGCAATTTCTAGCAGCATACAGGGCACTTATGGAAACTGAGGCCCTTTCTGGGGCAGAGCCAGTTATCCCACAGACCGAGATTCCTCGTATGCCCTACGTAATGGAAGAAAAACTCCCCATAAAATCAGACTGGCCTCAGAGGCCCCGTTATTAAAATGGAAATGCTATCTACAGGGTTGAGCTAAACCCAGCCCTACTGGAGTGTCACAAACTCCATGAGGAAATAACCACATACCTGCCACTGAAGCTCATTCGCCCAAACCCCAGAAATGCCTCTACCCCTTGCTCAACGGGGACGGGAGGGAGGATGGTCAGCACCCTCAAAACAAGCAAAGCAACGGTCTTCCTTTACCAATGGAGTGAGTGCAAGGTGTAAGGGACCAGACAATAGAGAGCCACAGCCTGTCACCCCCAAATCCATACGGGGCACAGACCAAAGTGCCCAGTGGGCTGAGCCGCATATAATAGTCCTAGCAATAGAGTATGCCTTTGACAAACATTTTCCCAAGGTTCATATTTTACTGACTCCTGGTTGGTGTTCATGAGCTAACTACTTGGTCAGGACTTTGGCAAAATCAGGGCTGGAAAATACAAGCCAAGACATTTGGGCTAAAGAGGTATGGGGCCGATTGCCACACTGGCTCCCGATCTGCCCATCTGGGTGCACCATACCTCGGCTCATACCAAACAAGACACAGAGGAAGTGCTCTACGACTCAAAGCCTGATGAACTAACTGAACCACCAAAGCAGCTAGGGCTCTGGAAGGAGGGGGAGATCTCCAGACCTTTGGGAAGAGCCACCCTCCCCTTCTATCAGGGGGCACACGAGAGGTCAGGGCTTTGGGGCATCACAGGGTTATGAAAATGGATTGTTAGTAGAGGAGTGGGCTCAGCAGGGAGACAAAACATTAGTGGCTGTACCAGAAGCCAGAAATCTAGACATTGGGCCTACCTCACTGGAGGGACAATTTACAGAGGAGGAGGGCCACATCAGAGACGGCAAATTGATTTCATTGGGCCTCCCCCTGCAGCGGCAGGAACATATATGTTAACACATGGTTAATAGTGGTGGGTGCCCACACAGGCCTTCCACTGACGGCTCTTGTGGGGCCCCAACCTCTGTTAATGTTACTGAAGTGTTAACACCGCAGCCTCACAGCCCTTGGGAGTGCTGCCAGTTATACAAACAGATCAAGGCTCCCACTGCACAGCAACGCAACAGCGGGCATTACAAAATCACATTGTGTGAGTTTTCACCTGCTCCGTTGTCCTACAGCAGCAGATGTCACAGAAAGGCATAATGGTATTTAAAACAAGGGCTCCTGAGAGAACCTGGAGGAAGATGGTCCCTCAAGTTCAAAAGTGCAGACCTAAGACATAACTGCACTGTATTAAAATTCACAACAAATGAAATGACCACCTGTAGAGACGCTGTGACCTCTCCTGGTGGACACATCCACACTGGACACAACCCAATTACCAGTTTTCATGGACATGGGAGCCTTGCATGCTGCCCACAGCAAATGAACATCCACCTGGTACTTCCACCTTTTTCCCTTCTCCCTCATAGAAACTCCGGAGCCTAGCAGCCACTTCTCCCTTGAGACCAACAGTGACCTGCTGTGGACCACCAAGTCTGGGACCACATTCAGCATGCTTCTGCTCCTCATCCAGTGTAAGCTGAGGAGACCACTCACCACTATCTGGAGAGAGAGGCGTCCTCATCTGCTGCCCACACACTCCACTAAATCACCATAGATCAATCTTGGACCAGCTCCCGATACCCAGGAGGTGGAACTAATTACCCCTGGACTGGGTAACACCATTTGGACGATACCCAAGGGACAATCAGAACTCCTACTGCTGCCCACAGATGACCTCTGACTTTCACCCCTATTCTGTTGCTGTGCCCCTTCCATACCTGAGAAGTTCCTCCCTTCACCAGTGTCGACTACACACCCATTGATGGATCACCCTCCCCTGGCAAACTACACCCTACTGTTGACAAGGCCTGGAAATAACATGCCACATGCACAACACGGGAGACACACAACATGGGTCAGGATGGAGACCACGGGAAGCACGCTGCTGGCCATTCAGTTTGGTCAGTCCTACTAACATGACCACAGACACCACCACTGAGGCTAGCACTCCTCCTCCTTCCATCTCTACTGCTACCAGCAACACCCATTCTGGCTAAGCCAGGCTCTAAGATATGGCTTGCGACTCACAGGTGCCTTCTAATTCTGTGGGTCAACTCTAGCTTCAAATATGCGGCCAATCATGGGCTGAGCACATAACCAATTGAGTTGACTCAGGTGCTGAGTATGGGGTGGATAACATGCACATTTACTTGGCTAAAACATTATAAGCTCCTATTAACACCACCTGGAATTGCACTAAGCCGCACAACTTGCCTTCACAGGAACACAGAATATAGGCAACAATGGGAGCCTTGGTGGGCCTGTAAGGGAATCCCTGGTAAAGGGCTTTCCCTATTACAAGCTTCCCCTTGTCCAACACTGGACACTGGGTTTGACTCAAAATTGCAGTAGATTTTTACTCAGCAACAGAACCCCTCAAGGACTTACCCTCACCAACCACACTAGCCACAACTCTCCAAGGCCACAGTCTTTCCAAATATTCCCCTGATACTAACCACTTTAGGATCACTAATTGGTGAGGGGATGGGCAGTAGGAACAGCGTATGTGCAGGACACCACACAACAATGAAAAGAAACACAGCCAGTCATGTCCTAGGAGTTATCCACACAAATTAAATAAATTGCCCAAGGACTGGAACTCTTGGCTGAATCTCACCACTCTTTAGCAGCCATGGTGTTAGATAACAGCATAGCTCTAGATTACCTATTTCTGGGCCCTTATTAACACATCTTGTTGCATGTTGGTTGTCAAAGAAAAACAAATCAGGACTTAGTAAGGAGAAACTTTTTTTCAGAAGGATTATTGGAAGGGAGGGAAAGGGACTATTGTAATGGGGAGGGCTGGTTGCAATAGGGAGAATGCTATGACCTTAAGGTCTACAAGGGTCTCAAAATCAAGCAGAGAAAGGCTTTTCTTTCACAGGGTAAGGAGGAGGCAAGCAGAGAAAAGCAGAATCTTTCGAGGGAAGTTGGACAAGCAAGGGGAAATGGCCAGTGGGGTCTGACAGGAAAGTATCCTGCTGTTGTCAGTCAATTCTCAGGAGAAGCTGAGAAGGGAGGCAAATTTCACTTTTTTGTGTTTGCTCAGGCTTGGGGGCAAGCAGAGTCCAGGAACCTGTAGGAAGGGAGAAGCCTGACTAAAGTTTGGTCAAGACAAAGCAGAGGGTAAGCAACAGGTAATTGTGAACACTTAGTCGGTCCCCCCTTGTTGTTTAAGTCAGACAAAATCTGTCCTTGAGCACTATTAGGGATGGAATGAGTCATTGGGAAGCTGAGTTAGGTCCAAATAGTTTTCAAGGGGGTGCTGGCCTTCACGTTCCTCTTGTTCCTGAAGAACTGACTACTGTATCATCTGTTGATTGTGCTGTTAGGCTGACAGCTGTTGGAAGGCCTTAGCGATTAGGCATTTAACAAGAGAAATACTCAGGAATAAAATAAAATAATAGTTATTAAAGGTTGAATAAGCGAGTAAAACCAAGATTTGAGGGTCAGAGAGAGCAAGTCGAGAAGATTCCTAGACATTGGGCCTGAAGGGTATTCAGATAGTGGAGTGAAGATGACAATGGAAATCTGAAGAATTTTCTGGAATGTCTGGATGTTTTTGGTGATGGCATATCCATCAGAGAGCTTTCAGGGAACACATGCACAGCAATGGCTTCCAATCATTACAAAAGCGCCCCCCTTGAAGGGCCAGGATGGTGTCCAATGCCAGACAATTATGAAGATCCACTCATTGGAGTTCCTGTAGTTCTCTGGCAATGATGTTAGTGGTTTTAGATGTTAGTGGTAAGATCCACAATCATGGTTATTTTCTGTAGCAGAGCATAGAAGATGCAGGTGGTTGGGTGAACTTCTAAGTGGCCCACACTGCAGCAGCTCTAGGCATGCAGGTTGCCCATAGTTGACTTGTTGCAGCAAGTTTTTTAGATTTACTCCCAGTCTCTTAGCCTCTTGTTCTAAGGCTTCTTAAGAACCTGATGAGACAAGAAGCACAGCCTCCTTCTGGGGCTTGGATTCTGCCTAAGCTTGTAGTTGTAACATGTTTTGTAGACCTCTTGCCTCATCTAGTGTCTGGAAAACTTAAATCAGAGGTAATAGAGTAGTTAAGGTGAGAAAAAAAGGCAATCTGGTTAAGCATAGATGGCCCTTTTTGAAGAGTACTGAGGTTGAAGGAGATTCCTTTTGAAGTCTAGGGGGGAAAAGCTAAAGGGACCCTGAGTGATAGCACAAAGGATGCCCTTAAATATGAGATGGCATAGGAATTTAAGGGAAGCTGGAGGCTTCCGAAGAAGAGGGAGAACATAACCAGCATTCTAAAGTAAGGTTGTGAGACTGTACTATGAGTTGAGTGAAGGAACGCTATAGATTCTGGGGTCCTTGCAGGGATGGCAGAATTGTTAAAGGGGAGAACAGCTTGGGTGAAGGGGAAGAGGAGATAATACAAATGAAGGCTCATTACGGAAAGCTGCAGTTGTAATGGGGGGAGTTATGTGGATAGCAAAGATGATGCTGGAGGGGATAGAGAAAAAGGATGATACTGCAAGAAGAACAGTAAAAATGGTGAGATTAGGAAGTATGTAAAAGAATCCTACAGGGTCTTGTTTGGCATCTTGGGTAGAAGCTGATCACCTCATGATGTCATCTACTTGGTCCGAAGTTCTTAGGAAAGCAGTCTACCTTGTGGCAACATCTGCTTCTGGGGGCTCTCGAGAGACCCTCAGTTTATTTTTTTTCAAGTTTAAAACATGTATTTAAAATTCAATTTATAAAATGCTTAATCTGCTGACTCAGGAGCCCACGGTGTGGGGTTGGGTAGGGTGGGCAGCTGCCCATTAGACCAGCAGAGCAGGACTGCAGGGGTGCGACCCTCCCTCCCATGCCCTTCTGTTCAGATACCCAAGGGGCCCATGTGCACCCCTGGGATCACATGGCCGAACACAGGACCCCAGAGGTTTCCAGAGTCTTTGCCTACCAGGGAGGCTGGGCCGGCCCTGCCGGCCCATCTCTGAGCAGATCATCCCCAGGTGGGGCAGAGCTGCATATGGCTGGGCTAGACAGGGAGGCCTGGGGCAGTGGGCTCTGGAAGGGGCTGCTGGTAGCAGATAGGGTGTTGCCTCCTGCCTGCAGGTGGGGAGCACCCTGACTGAGTGGGTGGTGAAGGGTTGGTCACCAGGCCCAGACCCCAGCTCCTTTGGTTATAGGCTGACATCACAGTAGTGGCTCATGGGAAGTGGTTAGCTGGAAGGTCTGAGGCCTGGGTCACAGAGTCAGGGAGGAGCTGGGAGAAGGGGACAGTACCGTGAAGGCAGATAAGGGGCAGCAGCCTCAGGTTTCTGCCCCCCACTCCCCTGGTGTTTTCCAAGCTAAAGCCTGCAGCTTACTTTTTAAAAAAAAATTTTTAAAAGAAAAGAAAAGCAATTTATAAAAGAAAAAAATTAAAAATCTCCTTATTGTTAAATATTTTAATATATATTGCTATATGTATTGAATACAATGTGAAAATAAAAAAAAAGAAAAAGCACTTAAGGAAAGTTACAGACAACTGCCTAAAAACAACAACAAAACCGAAAACACCCACAAACACACACACAAAATCCAAACTGTTTTCCCATCTCCCCTCCCACCTCCCCCCAACACCATAGTTTCCTGTTTTCATTTCTTTCTTTTTAAAATTTTGCCTGCCACCTCTCCATCTGAGAAGCCAGGATATGACTGCTGGGGGGTGGTGACAGGCACACAGCAGGCAGAGCCCCATCTTCGGCCAGAGGGAGGTGAGAGCATCAGTCCCTACTACATCCTTGATCCACAGACACCCATCAGCCAGCCTCCCCTTGGCTCCCACTAGAGAAGGGGAGCAAGAACAGGTGGTCCCGACGGCTGAGCAATCAGCACTTCTGGCCTTCCCACCTGGCCCACCTCTGTACCTTCTCCAACTGAAAAGGATAGTTTCATCTTGGGCCAGAAACCACTATTACATGAGGGATGGACACTATCCATTTAGAATGCAGAAACTTGGTCTTGGCAGTAGAACTGTAAAGACAGCAGCAACCTTCTCCCGTCCCCCCTCCTGGAGGTCATTTCCCCTCAGAGCAGCCTGTGGACACCATTCAACATCCTGCGGGTTCTTACTGACTGAAGCTTTGTTCCAGCTCTGCTCATGGACAATTTCCTGCCTTCATGTAGTTTTAAGCCTGTGGACTAATTGCTGACTCAACTGACAGCTGAACTTTCCTCCTAAGGGGAAGATGTAGTGGGCCAAGACTTGCACAAATGTCACACCAAACCACTCCTGAGCGAGGAGGCCGTCTGGCTGGCTGAGGGATATAAGATGCAATGCGATGGAAGAGATCAGAAAGCCCGAGAGGGGCCAGATTGTACACACACAGCTGCTCTAGGCAGGGCCCCCTAAGTCTCTTCCACCTCAAAGAACCAAAGCAAATC
Source organism: Eschrichtius robustus (assembly GCF_028021215.1). NCBI lineage: Eukaryota > Metazoa > Chordata > Mammalia > Artiodactyla > Eschrichtiidae > Eschrichtius > Eschrichtius robustus. The sequence goes on from NC_090845.1 coordinate 44,842,757, forward strand.
TCCAGGCTCCAAGGACAGAGGGGAAACTGCCTTCATTCCAGGCCCTTGCTCTGGAAGAAGGGGTGGAGGATAGCCTAGGCCTATGGGGAACCAGTCTGTCATTACCAACCTTTGCAATGCACAGCTTGTCTCTTCCCAGGTGTATTGAGAACGGTCTGCTCCCAAGGTAGTGATTTCACAAGAGAAATGTGCTGGATAGAGTTACGGAGCTGATGCCATCAACAGAGATGGCACTCCACAGACCCTTGAGAGTTCTAAGCCTTGCTGGAGCAGGAAGATCTACCTACCTTCTGACCACACTCGGCAGAAGGCTCGGAGTCCTGGAGTCAAGACTCTCTCCTGGCTTTCCTTGTGCTGACAGCAAAATACTGAGCAAGGCTCCGCAGCCCTTACTCTTTTTTTTTTTTTTCTACTTTTTGGCCGCACTGCGTGGCATGTGGGATCTTAGTTCCCCGAACAGGGATCCAACCCGCGCCCCCTGCAGTGGAAGTGCGGAGCCTTAACCACTGGACCACCAGGGAAGTTCCTCGCAGCCCTTACTCCTAAAGCCCCAAAGTGCAGCCTCACTCCCTGCCCACTTCTAGAAGTAGTAAGCCTGGCTGGTAGGGAACCACTCCTGAGAGGTTTTGGAAGGGGAAGTCTGTTCACTTTCCCTGTCTCCCAAAATACACTAGAGGTGAGGGGTTGGCACCCTCCCCAGGCTCTCTGATTCTATAGAGCTAGCCCAGTCTTCAGGTAGCGCCCAGATGCTCTGGGGCTTAGCTGGGGGGAGGGAGGTATAGGCATGGGGTGCTCATCTGTCCTGGGGGCTGCAGAGCCCTGCCCCTTTTCTGGGCTGCAGTAGGAATACAGAAGCTAAGCTCACCAAAATCCTATTGGTTAATGTTTCTAGTGAATTGCCCAGAAACATTTTTAAGTAGACTACCAAACTACTCTTTCTCAATTAGAAATTCATTAAACTGCTAAAACCCCTCCCATGCACTTTTACTTTTGCAAATCAAATATTGTATAAACAAACAAAAATAGGAAGCAAAGAAACAAAAAGGATATTTTCAGATGGAACTTGCTTTTAAGTGATGAAAACATGCACTTGAGGGTGGGTGGATGGGAGTTCTCATTTGTGTTTTGAAATCCCAAATTAATGAGCATGATAAACTGTTATTGCTGGCACTGGCTTCACCCCAAGTGGCCGAGTGGCACTGTCTGACTCTCTGAGTCCTTGGTGGGTCCCCCCCAACCCTCCTCTAACCCCCACCCTTTCCCTTTCCATTGACTTGGGACAGCCCTTCTAGACATGCCAATCACAGTGGGGGGAGGGACGTCACAGTGCATGGGGTTCAAGGTCACAGTGGGCGCAGCAAAGGGAATCACATTGCAAGTAAGTCAGGTTGTTCCCTCTGCTCAAGTCCAGCTGTCTGCCACGGCAGTGCGACCCACAGCAGACGACCCAAGAAGTGGTGACAGAGGCAGTGGCGGTGGCATCCTTTCCTGCCCGCATGTATCTGTGCTATTTGAAGCCTTGTAACCCATCAGGACCCAACAGCTGTCTGATCACATTGTTGGGCTGCCTGCTGTCTTCAGGTTGGGAGATCCTGGTTGGCCTGTCGAGGATGGGTTTCTCTTGCTCCTCCTCTGGGCTGGCGCTGCCCGGGATCCACTTCCAGGCCTCCGCGTACTCTGCCTCGCGCTGCACTAGGGACTTGACGGGAAGGGCTGGCCTGCTGGTGGAGTTGGGGCTGCTGACCACACCAATGCTGGTGGGCCTCTTGAGGATGCGGCTCTGTGGAGGGGCCCCGTGGGAAGGCTGTCGTCCTGAATCACAATGGGCACTTTGGGAGGAGATTTGGATTTCCCCGCTGTCTGCCACCTTCCAGCTCTCAGGGACTTCCTCATCTTCCATCTTACTCACCGCTTTCGGAGACCCTCAGTTTAGAGTCTGCAGTTGGGATGGACTTCCATTTAGAGCAGATTTCAATATCTTTTCAGTTGAGAAACACCAATCCAGGGTTTGACCCCCCGGGGTTTGGCAGCAGTGTTAGTGATGTAAAGAGGATGACGCAAGGGCCCTTTTAATAGGGCTCAAGATTAGTTTTCTGGTTGCCTTGAGAGAACTAACTCTCCAGTTTCTAGGTTATATAGTGGTTTGCATAGGAGAAATGGAGGAAAAGCAGCTTCCACCTGTTGAAAGGTGCAGAACAGAAGATATATTGTATGTATTTTTTGTGTATGGTAAAGGAAAATACATGAAAATAATAAGATCACTCACACATATTTATAACACACACCTACACACCTGAATGAGGTTAAATGTATAAAGAAAAGAGTCTGGAAGGATCATCCCCAAACTACATAATACTAGTTATGCCAGGGAAGAAGGCAGAAGTTAGATTACAGAGATATTTCCATTTCCTAATTTTTTTACTTTGCTATATTGTTTACATTCTTTGCCCCACATTGCATTGCCCTTGCAAGGAGAAAAAAAATAATAAAGACTAAAAATGGAAGAGCAAAGGAGATGGCCTTGAGTTAGAGCATGACCCCACAAACTGAGATGACAGCAAAGGAGCCATGGAAAACCAGGAAACCACTCACACTCCAAGGCTCTGCCAGAAATTTTTAACTAAAAACAGCCTCTTTGGAACAACTACTGATGATACCACACAGAGCTGAAAACGACTGGCCCTTAGGAAAACTCAACAATAAAATTTCTTAGGCTAAAGGCCCAGAAAATTTGACTTGCTTAGGAGCTGGAGTGATGAACTGATTTCTCTTGATGGAGAGCACAAATCATCTAACTGATCATGTTTGCCCTTTTCACTGTGGCTGCCATGAAGCTCACAGCTAAAATGTTCAGCTCAGTTTATCTGAACTAAGGCCAGATGATCTGTGTCTCTTCACAGCAACTTTACCTGCTTCTTGATCTTCTATTCCCTCTAAATTTCTCTAATTCTTATTTTCAACTAATTGCCCTTTCCCATTTTGCTGTGGGAAAACCAAGTGGGAAACAAACAACCTATCTGAGACTCAATCATTTTCTTTTCCTCTTTGGAAAGCTACTGGGGGTGGGGTGGGTACAGAAGAGTTTTCAGAGACCAAGTTGGGTTAGCCACTCTGCAATGGCTGGATGTGAAATGTGTTGTTTGTTCATTCATTGATAACGTGTTTCTCCTCTGACCAGCAATTCCATTTCTATAACTTTGTCCTAAGGTAAGAATCATGGATGTGTGCAGAGATTTAACTGCAGGAACCTTCATCACAGCTTTGCCTTTAAAACCATAATATTGAAAATAACCTAAATGCCCAATCACTGAGAACTGAGAGAATAAGTTATGGAACCTCCAAAGGATGGAAAGGCAGGCAACCATTAAAAGTAACACTATAGACGATTAAGAGGCTAAAGAGACACAGCAACCAAATTTGAAGTGTGAACCTTGTCTGGAATCTTAATTTGAACAGACAAAAAATCTTGGAGATAATCATTAAAGTTTGAGCCCCGACTAGATATTTGATATTAAGGAATTTAACCACTAATGATCTGAAGGTATTATTGTTAATTATTTTACCTTGAATAATGGTATGGACCTTTAAGTCCTTATCGTTTACAGATACATAATGGAGTATTTATGGATAAAACAATATGTCTGGGACTTGTTTCAAATAATAACAGACATGTAAAAATTTATTGAGCTGTACACTTAATATTTGTGCATTTTATTTTATACCTCAATTAAAAACAAATTAAAAAACAATCTGGGAGGAAGAAATGAATGGGTAGTCTAGGTTAGGGGTTGGCAAACTTTTCTGTAAAGAGCCAGATAGCAAATATTTCAGAATTGTGAAGCCTATGGTTTCTGCAGCAACTACTCAGCTTTGCCATTGCAGGTTGAGAGCAGGCACAGACAATACACAAAACAATTATGCTCCTTGACTGTGTTCCAATAATATTTCATTTATGGGCACTATGATTTGAATTTTGTATCATTTTCACATATCACAAAATATTGTTCTTCTTTTGACTTTTTTTCCAACCATTAAAAAAATGTGAAAACCATTCTTAAGCTTATGGCTGTATAAAAGCATGCCAGATTTGGCCCACTGCCTGCAGTTTTCCATCTCCTGGTCTAGATGAAATAAGACTGGCCAAGAGTTGATGATTGATGAGACTGGGTGATGTGCATAATGGGGTTTCATTATACAGTTCTCAATGTTTGAAAACTTCCACAGAAATAAACTAAGTTTGGAAATAAACTACTATGGAAATAAAGTTAATGGCATGGAAGGATAGCTGAGAAGTGAAGAAGAGGCAGGCCACAAGATCATGCTCCCAATTGTTTAATAACAAACAAACATCTGTCCCCCTAGATATTACAATAGTTTGCGGCCCTCCAAGGCTCAACTCTACCTGACACAATCTTATTCCTTGGTATTTAATTTCTTTAACTGGATTTTCTTGGGTATCACAGGAGCAGCTCTGACATAGAGTTCATGGAAGATACATTAAATATATACATGATCGGTGCTACAAAACCATGGGGAATGGATAATAATCATGTATTAACTCACTTAATTATCATCCCAAGCCTCACAGGATAGGCCCTGCTATCATCCTCATTTCCTAGAGAGGATACTGAGGCCTAGACAGGAAAAGTGACTTGTCTGAGATCACACAACCAGTGATTAGAGGGTGAGGTGGTGAGAAAATGAAAAGCAGAGAACTCCTCCCTAGCTGTTGTGGCACCACGGTTTTCAGAGATGCAACCCTCAGTCTGCTTCTGGATGCCCTAAAAAATTAATTCTCCTTCTAAACTACAGAGAACGTTGTTTGGTTTTTAACTCAAGAATAACAAAATGTTAAATTTACATTGTGCTTTACAGTTTAACTTAAAATCTTAATATTCAAAGCCACAATAAGGAAAAGAGAAACCAAAAATTAAGGAGATAGTTGCAAAACACATATCACCAATAAAAGAGTGGTATCCGAATATATGAAAACAATTCCTACAAATCAGTAAGGAAAAGGCAGACAATGCAACATAAAAATGAGCAAAAGATCTGAACAGGCACCTCACAAAACAGGATCTCCAAGTGATCAATACATATATGAAAAGGTAGTCATCAGGGAATATAAATCAAAACCTCAATGTCTGAATCCTCCATTGGAATGTTGAAACCACAAGGGCTGGGATTTTTGTTTATTCATGGATGTATTGTTGATCTCAAAGAGCCACCAATCATGGACCCCAAAGAATCCCAACATGACCCTTCACATTCCCATTCCTGTCTCCATGGACCCTTGTCACTCATCCTATAGACCTCCTATTGTCCACTTCACAGATCCCCCATCACTCACCCAACAGACCCTCCATCACTCACCCCAGACCCCCTTCACTCACTCTATAGACCCCCTTTACTCACCCCCTTGAAATCCCATCATTCACCCTACAGGCAGCATTGCTCACCTCACAGATCCCCCATCGCTCACCCCCATAAACTCCCCATCGCATATCCCACACACCTGATCCTCCAGACTCCCCTATCACTGTTGTTCACATCATTCAGTCCAAAGGACCCCTCATTAGAGCTTCCACATGTCCCCATCACTGACCAGACAGACTCCCATCGCTCAGCCAGGCCCCTCACCCTGGCTCTGCTCTCAGGACCCAAAAGCTCCTTCTCAAGCCAGGCTTGGCTCCCCGCTTACACAAATGGGCTCAACGTCCCTCGAAAATCCCTTCCCCTTCCAGCCCTCCTCGGTGGGTCTGGATGGCGCATTAGCTTATCTTTCGCCCGATCAGAACCAGCCACCGAGCCCAGCTCTGCCAGTAACAAAAATGGCGTCATTCGCTCTGCGCCAGCAACTCGGTCGCCGGCCGGGAAATGGCTAGTGCCTCCCACGGCTTCTGGGTGCTGCCATTCCAGCCAGAAGATATATGCGTTTTGGAGCTCGGGGAGTCCCCGTGATATTTCCGAGGCAGGGTACTCGAAAGCAGTGTGAAGCTCGGAAGCGCCGCGACTGTCCCGGGGGGGGGGGGAGATTCCAGGCCCGGGGAGGGGGGCGGAGATTCCAGGCCCTGAGCGGAGGCACCGCCTGAGCAAAGGCGTGGCGATGCGACTGGTTGGGGTGTTCGGTGGGAACCGGGGGGCGAGGCGGGGAGTGGAAGCACCACCTGAAAGACTGTTCTGTGGAAGCCTCATTTCTAAAGCGTCTGGAGAAAGTGAAGAGTACCTTGACATAATGTTTGTATTCACTTGGGGGCTCAGACCACACTCCCCGCGCACTCCTCCGAGCCTAGCGTCACCGCCCTCCTGCCCTCCTATTGCTCCTTCCTCAGGTCAGGGCCCGCCCCCTCCTGTCACTCACAGCCTGGACTTTCTACCCGCGTCATTTAAATTGGGCAGAAGCGACCTTTTGCAGCCCATATCAAAGCTCAGAGAGTTGAGTCAGAGGTTCAAGGTAAAACCTAAGGGGCACTGATTTTAGAAAACTTAACAAAGGGCTAGATTGCAGTCAGCCCAGAACGGGATTAAATAGTTCACAAAGGCGTAGGTTCTATATCTACAAAATAGAGGATCTCTGATGGTGCAGTATTTAAGAATGTCCTAGGATTCAAGATCTCTACCAAGGTGTATGGATGGAGAAAACTTAACAAAAACCTTGCTTTCAAGGTCAAATTAGGAGGGCCCTGATAGTGGAATGGTGGCCCAGTTCCAGTCATTCAGAGAGGCTTTGAAAATGGAAATGTTAACTTAGACCCAAATCTGAAATAGACCAGAGAAGCATTAATAGTGGTATAATTAACAATGGCCCACAACTCACAACCTATACCAAAGGGGCAATGATGGTGGAAGAGTTAACAAAGACCTGACTTCAAGGTCACACGTAATGGGCACTCATGATACAAGCATTAACTGAGGGCTGGGGTTGATGCACATAGGAGAAGAGGCACTAACAATGGAAGAGTTAGCAGATGTTTGATTTTCCATACACACCAAAGGAGCATAGATGGGGAGGATTTAACTGAGACCTGTAGTCAATGTACAGACCCTGGGGAGCAACAATAGGGAAAGAGTTAACAGGCTTGAGAAAAGATTCACGCATAAATTGCCCTGATAGTGAAAAAGTGAACAGACCTCCAAGTGCAATACACAGACACAAGGGACTGTTAACTATCTACCCTCAAAAGCCTAGATTCTATATCTAGATAAGAACCCATTAATGGTGGAATAGATAACAGTTGCCTGAGTTCAAGGTAAAATCAGAGATTGATTTAGGTTGGAAAAGTTAACAGAGGCCCAGGTTGGGAGGACATAGATAAGGGATTCTTATGGTGGAATGACTAACAGTGGCTGGGATTTGAGATCACACAGAGGGCATGGATGGTGGAAGAGTTAACAAGGACATAGTTTGAATATTGACCAGATGGGCATCAATGGTGGAATATTTCAAAGACACCTGTATTTGTTTGCTACTCTAACAAATGACCACAAACTTGTGTTGGCTTAAACCAACACAAGTTTACTACTTTACAGTTCTGGAGGTCAGAAGTCCAAAATGGGTTTCACTGGGCTGAAGTCAAGGTGTTGGCAAGGCTGTACTCCCTCTGGAGGTTCTAGGGAGAATTCATTTCCTTGCCTTTTCCAGCTTCCTTGGCTAATGACCCCTTCTTCCATCTTCAAAGCAAGCAATGTAGCGTCTTCAACTCTCTCTTTGACTGTGACCTTCTGTTTCCACCATCACATCTCCTTCTCAGACTCTGACCCTCCTCCCTCCCTCCCTCTCTCTTATGAGGAGCCTTGTGATTACATTAGACCCATCTGGATAATCCACAATAATCTTCCCATCTCAAGATTCTTTTTCTTTTTCTTTTTCTTTTTGGCTGCGCCGCACAGCATGAGGGATCTCAGTTTCCCAACCGTGCCCCCGGCAGTGGAAGCCAGGAGACTTAACCACTGGACCGCCAGGGAAGTCCCAAAATTCTTAACTTAATCACATCTACCATGTCCCTATTGCCATGTAAGAAAACAGATTTACAGATTCCAAGGATTGGGACGTGGATATATTTGGGAGACCATTATTCTGTCTACCATAATGCCCAATTTTGAGGTCAAACCAGAGGCTCAATGGTGGTGGAAAATCTGATTGAGACACAGTGTATTAATAGGGGAAGACAACTGATGGTAGATCAGGTTTGAATTCAAACCAGATGGGCATCAATGAGGGGCTTGAGCTCTTATGTCAGAATTGTTTCAAAGGCCCAGGTTCAAGATCAGAACAAAGGAAATTGATAGAAACCTCAATAGAGACTCTGGACCAAGGTCACAGAAGCACTGATGGTGGACACATTAACAGAGGCCCAGGTTTAAGATCTAAAACATAGGCACACTGATGGTGGAATACTTAGCAGAGCCCTGGGTTTGAGATTAAAACTGAAGGTCACTGATGATTAAAGATTTAACAGATAGATTCATGGTCAGAAAAGAGGGGCATTGGTAGTAAAATCTACAACTGTGATCTGGGTTTAATATACAGATCAGAGAGGGGAACTAATGGTGTTAAGAAACTTGGATTTGATTGACAGATCAGAAGAGGCATTGATGAAGGAAGAAATAAAAATAGAACCCAGGTTTGGGTTTCATGCCAGACTGAATTGATGATGAAATAGTTACTTAACAGAGACCTAAGTTAGATGTCCCGACAAGTGGCACATTAGTGGCAGAAGTATTAACAGAAGGCTGTGTAGAGAAAAAATTGAACAGAGAACCAGGTGCAAGTCAGACCTGAGAGGAAGAGTTAACAGAGGACCAGGATCAAGGTTCAGATCTGAGGGACATAGATGGTAGAAGTCTGACCCAAGACCCAGATTCAATGTGGACAACAGGGGACACATAATCTTCTGTGTGGTCCTGACTAAAGCCATAATCATGTCTTGACTTCAGTAGTGTTATACAGTAGTGGCTATGGACTGAATTGAGGGCCCCCCCCAACGTGTTGACGTCCTAATCCCCATGTGACTGTATTGGACATAGGGCCTTTAAGGAGGTGATTAAGGCTGAGGTTATGAGGGTAGAGCCCCGATCTGATAGAACTGGTGTCCTTAGAAAAGAGCCAGAGTCACCAGAGACATCTGTGAGACACCATGTGAGGACACAGAGAGGAGATAGCCATCTGCAAGCCAGGAAGAGAGCTCTCACCAGAAGCCAAATCCTGCCAGAACTGTGATCTTGGACTTTCTGGCCTCCAGAATTGTGAAAAAACAAACTTCTGTTGTTTGAGCCACCCACTGTATGGTATTTTGTTATGACAGCCCAAGCAGAATAATACAAAGCTATGTACATGTTTAAGAGTTGTCTCAATTATGTGGGAAACTAGGTATGACAGGACCCCTGGAAATTAAGAATTTTCATGAAGTTAAGATCAAAGCTCTGGGGGAGACCTTCAAGATGGTGGAGGAGTAAGACGTGGAGATCGCCTTCCTCCCCACAAATACATCAGAAATGCATCTACATGTGGAACAACTCCTACCGAACACCTACTGAATGCTGGCAGAAGACCTCAGACCTCCCAAAAGGCAAGAAACTCCCCAAGTACCTGGTAGTGCAAAAGAAAAAAGAAGAAACAGGGACAAAAGAATAGGGATGGAACCTGCACCAGTGGGAGGGAGCTGTGAAGGAAGAAAGGTTACCACACACTAGGAAGACCCTTCCCGGGCAGAGACTGCGGGTGGCGGAGGGGGGAGGCTTCGGAGCCACGGAGGAGAGCGCAGCCACAGGGGTGTGGAGGGCAAAGCGGAGAGATTCCCGCACAGAGGCTTGGTGCCGAGCAGCACTCACCAGCCCGAGAGGCTTGTCTGCTCACCCGCTGGGGCGGGCGGGGGCTGGGAGCTGAGGCTCGGGCTTCGGAGGTCGGGTCCCAGGAAGAGGATTGGGGTTGGTGGAGTGAACACAGCCTGAAGGGGTTAGTGCACCACAGCTAGCCGGGAGGGAGTCCGGGAAAAGGTCTGGAACTGCCAAAGAGGCAAGAGACTTTTTCTTCCCTCTTTGTTTCCTGGTGCGCGAGGAGAGGGGATTCAGAGCGTCACCTAAACGAGCTCCAGAGACAGGCGCGAGCCGCGGCTATCAGCGCGGACCCCAGAGACGGGCATGAGACGCTAAGGCTGCTGCTGCCGCCACCAAGAAGCCTGTGTGCGAGCACAGGTCACTATCCACACCTCCCCTCCCGAGAGCCTGTGCAGCCCGCCACTGCCAGGGTCCCGTGATCCAGGGACAACTTCCCCGGGAGAACACACAGCGCGTCTTAGGCTGCTGCAATGTCACGCCGGCCTCTGCCGCTGCAGGCTCGCCCCGCATCCGTACCCCTCCCTCCCCCGGCCTGAGTGAGCCAGAGCCCCCGAATCAGCTGCTCCTTTAACCCCGTCCTGTCTGAGCAAATTACAGATGCCCTCAGGTGACCTACACGCAGAGGCAGGGCCAATCCAAAGCTGAACCCCAGGGGCTGTGCGAACAAAGAAGAGAAAGGGAAATTTCTCCCAGCAGCCTCAGGAGCAGAGGATTAAATCTCCACAATCAACTTGATGTATCCCGCATCTCTGGAATACCTAAATAGACAACGAATCCTCCCAAAATTGAGGCCGTGGACTTTGGGAGCAACTGTCGACTTGGGGTTTGCTTTCTGCATCTAATTTGTTTCTGGTTTTATGTTTATCTTAGTTTAGTATTTAGAGTGTATTATCATTGGTAGATTTATTTATTAATTTTGTTGCTCTCCTCCTTTTTTTAATATATATATAGATTTTTTTGTTCCTTTTTTGCTTTTTCTGAATGTGTACGTGTATCCTTCTTTGTGTGATTTTGTCTGTATAGCTTTGCTTTTACCATTTGTCCTAGGGTTCTCTCTGAATGTTTTTTTGTCTTGTTTTGTTTTCAGTATAGTTTTTAGCACTTGTTATTATCGGTGGATCTGTTTATTGGTTCGGTTGCTGCCTTCTTTCTTTCTTTTTTTTAATGACTTTTTAATGTTTTTTATTTTTAATAATTTTTTTAATTTTAATAACTTTATTTTATTTTATTTATTTTTCTTTATTTATTTCTCCCTTTTCTTCTGAGCCACGTGGCTGACAGGGTCTTGCTGCTCCGGCTGGGTGTCAGGTCTGTGCCTCTGAGGTGGGAGAGCCGAGTTCAGGACATTGGTTCACCAGAGACCTCGCGGCTCCACATAATATCAAACGGCGATAGCTCTCCCAGAGATCACCATCTCAATGCTAAGACCCAGCTCCACTCAATGACCAGCAAGCTACAGTGCTGGACACCCCATGCCAAACAACTAGCAAGATAGGAACACAACCCCACCCATTAGCAGAGAGGCTGCCTAAAATCATAATAAGGTCACAGTTACCCCAAAACACAACACTGGACACGGTCCTGCCCACCAGAAAGACAAGATCCAGCCTCATCCACCAGAACACAGGCACCAGTCCCCTCCACCAGGAAGCCTACACAACCCACTGAACCAACCTTAGCCACTGGGGGCAGACACCAAAAACAACGGGAACTACGAACCTGCAGCCTGTGAAAAGGAGACTCCAAAAACAGTAAGTTAAGCAAAATGAGAAAACAGAGAAACACACAGCAGATGAAGGAGAGAGGTAAAAACCCAACAGACCAAACAAATGATGAGGAAATAAGCAGTCTACCTGAAAAAGAATTCAGAGTAATGATAGTAAAGATGATCCAAAATCTTGGAAATAGAATGGAGAAAATACAAGAAACGTTTAACAAGGACCTAGAAGAACTAAAGAGCAAACAAGCAATGATGAACAACACAGTAAATGAAATTAAAACTTCTCTAGAAGGAATCCATAGCAGAATAACTGAGGCAGAAGAACAGATAAGTGACCTGGAAGATAAAAGAGTGGAAATAACTACCGAACAGCAGAATAAAGAAAAAAGAATGAAAAGAATTGAGGACAGTCTCAGAGACCTCTGGGACAACATTAAACACACCAACATTCGAATTATAGGGGTCCCAGAAGAAGAAGAGAAAAAGAAAAGGACTGAGAAAATATTTGAAGAGATTATAGTTGAAAACTTCCCCAATATGGGAAAGGAAATAGTCGATCAAGCCCAGGAAGCACAGAGAGTCCCATACAGGATAAATCCAAGGAGAAACATGCTGACACATATTAATCAAACTATCAAAAATTAAATACAAAGAAAAAATATTAAAAGCAGCAAGGGAAAAACAACAAATAACATACAAGGGAATCCCCGTAAGGTTAACAGCTGATCTTTCAGCAGAAACTCTGCAAGCCAGAAGGGAGTGGCAAGACATATTTAACGTGATGAAAAGGAAGAACCTACAGCCAAGATTACTCTACCCAGCAAGGATCTCATTCAGATTCGACAGAGAAATTAAAACCTTTACAGACAAGCAAAAGCTAAGAGAATGCAGCACCATCAAACCAGCTTTACAACAAATGCTAAAGGAACTTCTCTAGGCAGGAAACACAAGAGAAGGAAAAGACCTACAATAACAAACCCAAAACAATTAAGAAAATGGTAATAGGAACACACATATCGATAACTACCTTAAATGTAAATGGTTTAAATGCTCCCACCAAAAGACATAGACTGGCTGAATGGATACAAAACATGACCCATATATATGCTGTCTACAAGAGAACCACTTCAGACCTAGGGACACATACAGACTGAACGTGAGGGGATGGAAAAAGATATTCCATGCAAATGGAAATCAAAAGAAAGCTGGAGTAGCAATTCTCATATCAGACAAAATAGACTTTACAGTAAAGACTATTACAAGAGACAAAGAAGGACACTATATAATGATCAAGGGATCGATCCAAGAGGAAGCTATAACAATTGTAAATATTTATGCACCCAACATAGGAGCACCTCAATACATAAGGCAAATGCTAACAGCCATAAAAGGGGAAATCAACGGTAACACAATCATAGTAGGGGACTTTAACACCCCACTTTCACCAATGGACAGATCATCCAAAATGAAAATAAATAAAGAAACACAAGCTTTAAATGACACATTACACAAGATGGACTTAATTGATATTTATAGGACATTTCATCCAAAAACAACAGAATACACTTTCTTCTCAAGTGCTCATGGAACATTCTCTGGGATAGATCATATCTTGGGTCAGAAATCAAGCATTGGTAAATTTATGAAAATTGAAATCGTATCAAGTATCTTTTCCGACTGCAACGCTATGAGACTAGATATCAATTACAGGAAAAAAACCTGTAAAAAATACAAACACATGGAGGCTAAACAATACACTACTTAATAACCAAGAGATCACTGAAGAAATCAAAGAGGAAATCAAAAAATACCCAGAAACAAATGACAATAAACACAATGACGACCCAAAACCTATGGGATGCAGCAAAAGCAGTTCTAAGAGGGAAGTTTATAGCAATACAATCCTACCTCAAGAAACAAGAAACATCTCAAATAAACAACCTAACCTTACATCTAAAGCAATTAGAGAAAGAAGAACAAAAAAACCCCAAAGTTAGCAAAAAAAAAAAAACCCAAAAAAACCCCAGAAGGAAAGAAATCATAAAGATCAGATCAGAAATAAATGAAAAAGAAGTGAAGGAAACAATAGCAAAGATCAAATAAAACCAAACACTGGTTCTTTGAGAAAATAAAGAAAATTGATAAACCATTAGCCAGATTCATCAAGAAAAAAAGGGAGAAGACTCAAATCAATAGAATTAGAAATGAAAAAGAAGAAGTAACAACTGACACTGCAGAAATACAAAGGATCATGAGAGATTACTACAAGCATCTATATGCCAATAAAATGGACAACCTGGAAGAAATGGACAAATTCTTAGAAAAGCACAACCTTCCGAGACTGAACCAGGAAGAAATAGAAAATATAAACAAATCAATCACCAGCACTGAAATTGAGACTGCGATTAAAAATCTTCCAACAAACAAAAGACCAGGACCAGATGGCTTCAAAGGCGAATTCTATCAAACATTTAGAGAAGACCTAACACCTATCCTTCTCAAGCTCTTCCAAAATATAGCAGAGGGAAGAACACTCCCAAACTCATTCTACAAGGCCACCATCACCCTGATACCAAAACCAGACAAAGATGTCACAAAGAAAGAAAACTACAGGCCAATATCACTGATGAGCATAGATGCAAAAATCCTCAACAGAATACTAGCAAACAGAATCCAACAGCACATTAAAAGGATCATACACCATGATCAAGTGGGGTTTATCCCAGGAACGCAAGGATTCTTCAATAGATGCAAATCAATCAACGTGATACACCATATTAACAAATTGAAGGAGAAAAACCATATGATCATCTCAATAGATGCAGAAAAACCTTTCGACAAAATTCAACACCCATTTATGATAAAAACTCCTCAGAAAGTAGGCATAGAGGAAACTTGCCTCAACATAATAAAGGCCATATATGACAAACCCACAGCCAACATCGTTTTCAATTGTGAAAAATTGAAACCATTTCCTCTAAATCAGGAACAAGACAAGGTTGTCCACACTCACCACTATTATTCAACATAGTTTTGGAAGTTTTAGCCACAACAGTCAGAGAAGAAAAAGAAAAGAAATCCAAATCAGAAAGAAGAAGGAAAGCTGTCACTGTTTGCAGATGGCATGATACTATACATAGAGAATCCTAAAGATGCTACCGGAAAACTACTAGAGCTAATCAATGAATTTGGTAAAGTAACAGGATACAAAATTAATGCACAGAAATCTAACATTCCTATACACTAATGATGAAAAATCTGAAAGAGAAATTAAGGAAACACTCCCATTTACCATTGCAACAAAAAGAATAAAATACCTAGGAATAAACCTACCTAAGGAGACAAAAGACCTCTATGCAGAAAACTATAAGACACTGATGAAAGAAATTAAAGATGATACAAACAGATGGAGAGATATACCATGTTCTTGGATTGGAAGAATCAACATTGTAAAAATGACTATACTACCCAAAGCAATCTACATATTCAATGCAATCCCTATCAAAATACCAACGGCATTTTTCACAGAACTAGAACAAAAAATTTCACAATTTGTATGGAAACACAAAAGACCCTGAATAGCCAAAGCAATCTTGAGAAAGAAAAACAGAGCTGGAGGAATCAGACTCCCGGACTTCAGACTATACTACAAGGCTACAGTAATCAAGACAGTATGGTACTGGCTCAAAAAAAGAAATATACATCAATGGAACAGGACTGAAAGCTCAGAGATAAACCCACGCACCTATGGTCACCTTATATTTGATAAAGGAGGCAAGAATATACAATGGAGAAAAGACAGCCTCTTCAATAAGTGGTGCTGGGAAAACTGGACAGCTACATGTAAAAGAATGAAATTAGAACACCCCCTAACACCATACACAAAAATAAACTCAAAATGGTTTAAAGACCTAAATATAAGGCCAGACACGATAAACTCTTAGAGGAAAACATAGGCAGAACACTCTATGACATAAATCACAGCAAGATCCTTTTTGACCCACCTCCTAGAGAAATGGAAATAAAAACAAAAATAAACAAATGGAAGCTAATGAAACTTAAAAGCTTTTGCACAGCAAAGGTAACCATAAACAATACGAAAAGGCAACCCTCAGAATGGGAAAAAATATTTGCAAATGAAGCAACTGACAAAGGATTAATCTCCAAAATTTACAAGTAGCTCATGCAGCTCAATATCAAAAAAACAAACAGCCCAATCCAAAAATGGGCAGAAGACCTAAATAGACATTTCTCCAAAGAAGATATACAGACTGCCAACAAATACAGGAAAGGATGCTCAACATCACTAATCATTAGAGAAATGCAAATCAAAACTACAATGAGGTATCATCTCACACTGGTCAGAATGGCCATCATCAAAAAATCTAGAAACAATAAATGCTGGAGAGGGTGTGGAGAAAAGGGGACCCTCTTGCACTGTTGGTGGGAATGTAAATTGATACAGCCACTATGGAGAACAGCATGGAGGTTCCTTAAAAAACTAAAAATAGAACTACCATATGACCCAGCAATCCCACTACTGAGCATATACCCTGAGAAAACCATAATTCCAAAAGAGTCATGTACCACAGTGTTCATTGCAGCTCTATTTACAGTAGCCAGGACATGGAATAACCTAAGTGTCCAGCGACAAATGAATGGATAAAGAAGATGTGGCACATATATACAATGGAATATTACTCAGCCATAAAAAGAAACGAAATTGAGCTATTTGTAGTGAGGTGGATGGACCTAGAGTCTGTCATACAGAGTGAAGTAAGTCAGAAAGGGAAAAACGATTACCATATGCTAACACATATATATATGTAATCTTTAAAAAAAAACGGTTCTGAAGAACCTAGGGGCAGGACAGGAATAAAGACGCAGACGTAGAGAATGGACTTGAGGAGACGGGGAGGGAAATGGGTAAGCTGGGACGAAGTGAGAGAGCGGCATGGACATATATACACCACCAAATGTAAAATAGATAGCTAGTGGGAAGCAGCCACATAGCACAGGGAGATCAGCTCGGTGCTTTGTGACCACCTAGAGGGGTGGGATAGGGAGGATGGGAGGGAGACGCAAGACGGAGGAGATATGGGGATATATGTATATGTATAGCTGATTCACTTTGTTATAAAGCAGAAACTAACACACCATTGTAACACAATTATACTCCAATAAAGATGTTAAAAAAAAAATCGAAGCTCTTCTCAAGAATTTTTTGACACAGTGAGTAATACCCTTCATGCATATTCCTGGGCCCTAGACCCAGATTTTCTGATACGGTCGGTAAGGTTGAGGTCCAATAATCTGCATTTATTTTAACTTTTTATTTGGAAATGATTTCAGGCTTACAGAAAATGTTGCAAGAATAGTAATTATATTTTCCTGAAACATTTGAAAGTAAATGTCCCTAAATACTAGTGTATTTTTCCTAAAAAGCTAGACATTATTTTGTATAACTACAGTATAAAAACAAAGCCAGGAAGTTAACATCATTTCAACACTATTATCTAATCTGCAAATCTTTTTCAAAATGTGCCAATAGTCCCAATAATGCCCTTACTAGCAAAAGAAAACATTTTTTTCTGTTCCCAGATCCAGTCCAGGATAGTGTGTTGCATTTACTTGTCACATCTTTCAGTCTTTTTCTTTTTTCAGTCTTTTTGAAATCTAGCCTTTCTTCATCTTTTATGACATTGACATTTTTGTCGAACATAGGCACGTTGTTTTGTAGACTGTCCCTTGGATTCATTCTTATATCTCTGATTCCAATCCAAGACATCAGGTTTATTGTAACCTTATCCCTTTCCCATATTTGAAATGCTTTTCTCTGACAATGGAAAACATGACTCTTGTTATCTATGATATATTTGTTTGCTCAGATCCTCATATAAGGTAGTCTCAGAATTCCTAAACATACCCCTGTTTAAAAACAAATTTACTAACTAAAGTACAACATTTGTGTACAGTTCTTTTTGCTTTCAGCCTTATAGTATCTGGTCAAAATAACTATTGTTTCCCAAAGCTACTTAGGTTAGTTATTTTCTCCCCCATGCCCTTCAGTGTGGTTATATTATTCACTTGTAATACAGTTAGGTTCCATTATTTCTGTTTACATCCCATTTGGGGTTCCCCTCTCATCCTAGTTTATTTTAATTTATTTATTTTGCAACCACTTTCTTACTTTCCTTATTTTTTTTCTGGAGTCTGTGAAACGTGACTATTGTTCTAAGACTCAAAGCTCTGCAAAAAGGTATACTCAGAGAAATATTGCTTCCTGCTCCATCCTAGTCCCCATCCCCTCCTTCTTTCCACCACGTTCCCACCCCCACTCCCTTTGGATTACAAATTTCCTTCATTACCTCATGTGCAGGCTCAGAGTGAAGTGTTGGGCCCTGGGAGAGGTGTTCCCTGTGAGTCTATGCTCCAGTTCCTTTCTGCAGTAAATGTCTCTAGAGGCCTGATTGCAAATATCCCTGCCTACTTGATTCCCTGGATATGGTGTGTTGAAGGTTGAGAGGATTCATCTGAGCTCTTAGTTATGGGCTTATTCAGCCTAAGGACTGAGGAGTTTCACTATTTTATTTAATTTAGGTTTAATGAAAGGTAAAAGAGGTAAAGAGGAGAGAGAAACAGAAGAGGGAGAGTGTGAGGGAGGAAGAGAGGAATCTGAGAGGCTGTGAGAGAGAAAGAGTCAGAAAGAGATAAGCAGATAAAAGACAGAGTGTGCAACTTGGTGAGGCAGGGATGGAGGAGGGTCTTCTGCCCAAGGAATGTGCACTCAACTCACAGGCAAAACTGGAGGGGAATCTATGAGCATCTAAGTCAGGGATTGGCCTGGCCTCTACCCTGAAGAAGCCCTTGCCCTTTCATCTGTCCCACTGAGTCCCTACTATTGCCCCTCCAGAATAAATTCACATGTCCAGCGAAACCTACGGAGAACACTCCCAAGGAAAAGGATCAGAATGTGGGCTGATGCCTTCCTCCCACTGGACAGGCCTGGGGAGGGGGTTGGGAGGGACTAAGGGAAGCAGAAAAACTGTCTCTCTGCCCAGGAGCAGCTGGGGTATCCTCAGGGCAGGAGTGAGGGACCCACATCTGACACCCTTGGAACTGGGTTACAGAAAGTGTCTCCTCTCTGTGCTGTCTATGCCCCAGTAGGTGATTTTGTCCAAACCCCTGCCTCCCGGTAGCCAGGTACCAGGACACACCAGCCGCACCAGCAGATTCAAAAGCCTAAGGGGAGAACTGTGTGTCCCAGGTTTCTTGGCAGATGGCCTAAGCTGCTTTGCTTTGCAGCTCTGCAGATTGAAAGGAATGAGGGTACAAGGGCCAATGGGGCCATGGGAACTTCTGGGACAGAGGAAGAACACCTGGTGAATTATTCAGGATTTGATGACCAGCATCTGGATTTTGCTACCCAGAGGCAGTGTGAATCTCAACATCCACCTGGAAGGGATGCTGAGCCTGGGCATCACTGCAACCCTTCAAGGGTACTGGGTTTGGTGATCCAGCTGGCTTGGGCTGCTGTTGTAGGGACCAAGGTTATACAGCCCCATTAACACATCTGTTTCACTGCTGGGAAGCAGTGAAATAAAATTGCCATGCAAATCTCGTGCAAGTCTTCATAGCGACATATACTTTCTTTTCTCCTGGGTGAAAATCTAGAAGTGGAATAGCTGTTAAACCCTCCAACTTTGTTTTTATGGTAAGTGCATTGTTAGATTTTAAAGAAACTACCAAACTGTTTTCCAGATTGGTTGTACCAGTGTACCAGTCCACAGGGCACAGTAGATACTCCAGACAAAAACCCACACGTATATAGACAACTGATTTTTTTAAGGTACAAAGGCATTGTGGTGGAGAAAGGATAGCCTTTTCAACAAATGGTGCTGGAGCAATTGGATATTCATTGCAAAAGAATGTACTTGGGTCCATACCTTGCAATATATTCAAAAATTAACTCAAAATGGATCATAGACCTACATGTATAACCTAAAAGAATAAAACTTCTAGAAGAAATCACAGGAAAAAATTTTGACATTGTTAGGCAAATATTTCTTTGTTTTGACAGGAAAAGCACGATTCATTAAAGAACAAACTGATAAATTAGATTTCACCAAAGCTGAAAAAGCCATTCTTTAAAGGACACAGTTAAGATCATTAAAAAACAAGCCACAGGGCTTCCCTGGTGGCGCAGTGGTTAAGAATCCGCCTGCCAATGCAGGGGACACGGGTTCAAGCCCTGGTCCGGGAGGATCCCACATGCCGTGGAGCAGCTAAGCCCATGTGCTGCGGCTGCTGAGCCTGCGATGTGGAGCACGCGGGCCACGGCTACTGAAGCCCGAGCGCCTGGAGCCCATGCTCCGCGACAAGAGAAGCCACCGCAATGAGAAGCCCACACCACAATGAAGAGTAGCCCCCCCCCCCCGCTTACTGCAACTAGAGAAAGCCCGTGCACAGCAACGAAGACCCGACGCAGCCAAAAATAAATAAATTAATTAAAGTACTCAAGAAATTGTTATAGTTAAAGCAAAACAAAAAACAAAAAACAAGCCACAGTCTAGGAAAAGTCTTTGCAAAAACATGTATCTAAGTATAAAAAAGACTCACAAAACTCATCAATATGAAAATAGCCCAATAAAAAACGGGCAAAAGATTTGAGCAGAAGATATACAAATGACAAATACATGAAAAGGTGCTCAGCACTATTGTCATTAGGGAAATACAAATTTAAAGCATAAAGACATACCACTACACACTTACTAAAATGGCTAAAATTAAAATGACTGCCCATAGCAGGTGTTGGCATAGATGTGGAAGAGCTGGAATGCCCATACACTGCTGATGGGAATGTAAAATGGTACAACCAATTTGGAAAACAGTTTGGTTGTTTCTCTAAAATCTAACAATGCACCTACCATAAAAACAAAGTTGGAGGGTTTAACAGCTATTCCACTGCTAGGTTTTCACCCAGGAGAAAAGAAAATATATGTCCCTATGAAGACTTGTACAAGATTTGCATGGCAATTTTATTTGTAATAGTCAAAAACGGAAAACAATTTAATGTCCATCAACAGGTGAATGAGGGACTTCCCTGGTGGTGCAGTGGATAAGACTCCATGCTCCCAATGCAGGGGGCCTGGGTTTGATCCCTGGTCAGGGAACCAGATCCCACATGCATGCTGCAACTAAGAGTTCGCATGCCACAACTAAGGAGCCGGCGAGCCACAACAAAGGAGCCCACCTGCCGCAACTAGGACCCAGCACAACCAAATAAATAAATACTTTAAAAAACAGGTGACTGAATAAACAAACTGGAGTCCATATAACACAACATGGATAAATCTCAAAATAATTATACTGAGTGAAGGAAGCCAGACAACCAGGGGTACATAGAGTATGTTTCTATTTACATGAAACCTTACAAAATGCAAATTAATCTTCAGTGACAGAGAGCAAATCAGTGCTTGCTTAGGTGTATGCAAGTGGGGATGAGAGAGTGATGAATGTGTTTACTAACTTGATTATGGTGAATATATTTATATATAATATAAGCTTACCAAATTGTGTACTTTTAATATGTACAATTTACTGTATGCCAATTATACCTCAATTAAGCTGTTTTTAAAAAACATCATCGATGGCAACAATCTGTATGATCAGTCATGCCAGAAATACATGCAAGAAAGTCTAAGATGTTGAGATATAAAACTGGCAGATATATTTTTCTGATCTCATACCCGGCAGCAATGATTTATCTTTAACACCAACTCTCAGATTCTGAGTTCCCCCGCTTCTCTCAAGTGATATAGTTATGATTTGTGCAAAATTCCATCTTTATGTTATACTTCAATATAAAGTTTACTCTTTTAAAAGAGAAGTGGAAATACACTATAGAGCAAAAGAATCTTCAGCTCAATGAACAATATTCTAGACAATATGGGAAACTCCCACAGCCACATAATGCTGGCCTTTTCATTCATCCATCCTGGAGTCAGAAGGTCCACAGCATCCTGGGTCCTGGTGCAGGCCTTGCCCTCATACAGGGGTCTGTCACCACCACCAGCACAGAGAGTCTCTCCTGTTCCCTTGGTGGAAAAGTGCTGAGCACAGAGACTTCCACCATCCTGGTTTCTCACACTATAGTCTGTAGCTCTGACAGTCGGCAAGTCCCTCCACACAACTGGCCACAGGCTTTCCTGCTTGTAGATGTATTCATCATTTACACGTGCTCTCTGCAGGTGCTGGGGTTTACAATCTCCTCATGGGGTGGAGACTAGCATTGTGGTGAAGGATTAGCCAAACATGGTCTTCATTCCTCCCTGTACTATTTGTTGACTGTCTGACCTTAGGCAAATTCTGGCCTCTTGAATCTACATCTGTGACATCTATATCACATGCTCCTGGGAGCGTTTGGGTTTCTTGTGAACCCAAAACAGAGTAAGCACAGAATACATGCATGGTATTATTATCACCATGTCCATCAGTTAATAATAACAACAGTTAATGTTCGTAGATTACTCACTATGTGCCTAGCCTTATGCTAAGTGCTTTACAAGCACAAGTTACAACAGCCCTGTGAGGGAGGTGCAGTTATTACCTCATTTCACAGAGGAGGAAATGGAAAGTCAGGGAGGTTGAGTGACTTGCCCAAGGTCACTCAGTCATCAGGTGTTGGGGCAGGGAAGTGAACTCAGGTCTGTCTGCCTACAGAGCCCACATCCCTCCCACCAGGCTGCACTGTCTTCCACCCCATTTGGCCTCAAAGAGCTCCAGTCACTCCTTTCCAAACCCAGTGACCCCAGAACTTCAGAACAAGGTATCTGACTTACTCCTTGCAGTAGGCAGAATAATGGCCCCCAAAGATATTAGGTCATAGTCCCTGGACACTGTAAATATTACCTTACTTGGAAAATGGTTCTTTGTAAATATGATTAAGTTAAGGCTGTTGAGATGTGGAGATTATCCTGGATTATCTGGGTGGGTCCTAAATGCAATTACGTGTATCCTCATAAGAGATGCATAAGAGATGCCCAGAGTCCAGGAGAGAGAGGAGGTAAAGGAGTGGGAGGGAGAAGCAGAGAGAAGCGGCCAAGAATTGGAGCCAGACCAGGGGCTGGAGCCAGAATTGGAGTCGAAGCTGCTTTTGCTAAAGCAGCAGCTAGTAAAGAAGTTGAAAAGATGCTGGTTTTCTTAGGACTACTCACCTCCCTCCTTTCTTTCCTGTATGTGATAGCTCTGTCCATTAGGAAGTTCTTTGCTGGTGGGATTTGGAGAACAAATGTGCAGCTTCCCAGGAAGATAGTGGTGATCACCGGAGCCAACATGGGCATCAGTAAGGAGACGGCCAGAGAGCTCGCTAGCAGAGGAGTATGCATTGCCTGCTGAGATGTACTGAAGTGGGAATCTGCTGCTAGTGAAATCTGAGCTAATACAAAGAACTCCCAGGTGCTGGTGTGGAAACTGGACCTATCCAATACCAAATCCATCTGAGCTTTTGCTGAAAGCCTTCTGGCAGTGCAAAAGCAGCTCCATATTCTGATCAACAATACAGGAATGATGATGTGTCCATATTCCAAGACAGCTAACAGCTTTGAAACCCACCTGGGAATCAACTGCCTGGGCCACTTCCTTCTCACTTGCTCTCTCCTGGAGCAGCTGAAGGAGTCTGCTCCTGCACAGATGGTGAACCTGTCATCGGTGGCTCACCATGCTGGCAAGATTCGCTTCCAGGACCTTGAGAGTGAGAAGCGCTATAGCTGGGGTTTTGCATATTGCCACAGCAAGATGGCCAACATACTTTTTACCTGGGAGCTGGCCAAGAGGCTCCAACGGATGGGGGCCACCCTCTATGCAGTGCACCCAGGCATGGTCCACTCTGAGCTTGTCCAATACTCATTCCTGCTGTGCCTGCTCTGGCAGCTCTTCTCCCTCTTTGTCAAATTGGTGTGGGAGAAGGGAGCGCAGACCAGACTGCACTGTGCCATAACTGAGGGCCTGGAGCCCCTGAGTGCCAAGTACTTCAATGACCGCAAGAGGACCTGGGTATCTCCAAGGGCCTGAAGTAACAAAATGGCTGAGTGCCTGTGGAACGTCAGCTGTGAGCTTCTAGAAATCCAGTGGGAGTAGAGCTGGTAGAAGAGCCACAGCCTTATCAGGCCAAGTCCACGCCATAATGAAAGGGGACCAAGGAGAAGGACCATCCTGAAGGATTTTCCTTCTGGTTTACTGCTGTTGCAAACCCTGCCCTGTTCTGATTCTCCTGACCCTTACGGAAACCTTGGCACACCCAACGCTCTTGTGAAGCTGGCTCACAGCATGAGATGCTCACAACTGCAGAGGATTCTTCTCCAAGAATTTCATGAATAGAGTGCTCTCTTGGGGCAGGAGGACTGGGCAGATCCCAGGTGGGCATGGGGAAGGCAGAAGAGCCTGGGAAATTGGGGGCAATTTCTTCATCAATACCAGAAATGCCAGCCAACATTTTCAGCTGAGGCGACAGGAGCATCAGGGTTACATATTTCCAGGGACTGTAAGACTCAAACTTTTGACTGATCTCTTTTCTCTTTGGAATACTAGTCGCATCTCTTGAGTCTAGACAACTCAGGAAAATCTTGGCTAACTTTGGCCAACTTTAGTTCCTTCCTCTGAGCATCCTGAAGCCACTGTATGAAGCTGGACCTTCCCATTTTCTTTTTCCAGTTATTTTTTTAAGGTTAAAAAAAATTGCCAGCCTTATTGAGATATAATTGACATATAACACTGTGTAAGTTAGGACCTCCATTTTCAATCATGCAGATTGTTTCTTTTTCTAAAGAGTTCCCTTTACCTCAATTTTTAGAGAAAATAAAAACTGAACATGGAAGGAAAGAAGGGAGGGAGGGAGGAAGGGAGGGAGGAAGGAAGGAAGGAAGGGAAGGAAGGAAGGAAGAAAGGTAGAGAGAGATTTGAAGAGATACACAGAGGAGAAGGCAATGTGAAGATGGAATAGAGAGAGATCTGAGGATGCTGGCCTTCAAGATTGGAGTAATGCCGCCTGAAGCCAAGGAATGATGTGAGCAATCAGAAGCTGAAAGAGGCAAAAAATGGATTCTCCCTAGAACCTGTAGATAGAGGACAGCCCTTCTGACACCCTTAATTTAGGCCAGTGATGCTGATTTCAGGTTTATGACCTCCAGACTGTGAGAAAATAAAGCTCTATTGTTTTATGTCACCAAGTTTGTGGTCACTTGTTACAGCAGCCACAAGAAACTAATACCTGATTTTGCTACCTAAAAGTGGAATGCTGCTGTAACAAATACCTAAAGATATGAAAGTGGCTTTGGAATTGGCTAATGGGTAGAAGCTAGAAGAATGTTGAGAAGCTTGATAGAAATGTCCTAGATTGAATTGAAAAGACTGTCAGTAGAAATAACAACTTTGAAGGTGATTCTGGTGAGATCTCAGAAGGAAGTGAGGAGCATGGAAGAGAAAACCTACATCATCTTAGAGAATACATATATTGTCATAAGCAAAATCGTAGAAATATGAACATTAAAGGTGCTGTTGATAAGGGCTCAGAAGCAAATGAGGAACATGTTATTGGAAACTTAAGGAAAGACAATCCTTGTTACACTGGCAGAAAACTTAGTGAATTGTGTCCTACAGTTGTGTGGAAATCAGAGCTTGTAAGCAATGAACTTGGATATTTAGCTGAGGAGATTTCCAAGCAAAGTGTTGAAGGTGTGGTCTGATTTATTCTTGCTGCATATAGTAAAATGTCAAAGGAATTAGGTAAATTGAGGGGAAAATGGTTGAGCAAAAGGGATCTAGGATTTGATAATTTGGGGAATTCTCAGTCTATCGAGATTGCAAAAGACATTAAATTAAGAGATTCATTCTCAGAAAGGTGTGCTCTGGAGAGAAAGTCAAGAGTGTGGCTGTGTTTGCTAGTACTGCAGAGATTAGATGTGTGACTCGTGAATCTCTTCAACCATCTCAGCCATACCCAGGAATAGAGCTAGGATAATCTAGGAAAGATATGTGGAGGACCATCTGGTCTAATGGTGTGAATCTCTGGACATACTTGGGAGACCCACACAATTTTTGATGTTATATCTTCAGAAACATGGACAGATTGAACTGAACGAAACAGAGGCAAGAAAAAATGAAGGAAAGACTGCCAGACTCCCAAAATTCTACAGGCATCAAAAAGGCTGATAAAACTACTCAATTACAAACATATGCCACACTTCAAGAGAAAGGAAGAATGACTCTGAGGGCAGAGCTGTAGGCCCATAGGACAGAGCCTCAAGTCACAGAGGATTATTCCCAGACCTTGAAACCCAATGGAATTTTCCCTGCTAGATTTAAAAATTGCTTAGGGCCAATGACTCCTTCTTTCTTCCATTTTCTCCTATTTGAAATGATAATGTCTATAGCTACTATTCTATGCCTGTCCCACCACTGTATTTTAGGAACAGTTAATTTGTTTTCTGGTGTTCAAGTCCAAAGAGGAATTTTGCCCCAGGATGGATCATACCCAGAGTACCACCCATACCTATTTTAGAAGATGAGATTTGGTACTCTTGAGCTGATGATATTTAGATGAGATTTTAGACTTGAGCTGATACTGTGATGGATTGAGAATTTGGGGACTTGGGGATGGAGTGCATGTAGTTTGCATGTGGGATGGACATGAATCCTTGGGGACCAGAGAGGAGACTTAATAACAGCCCCCCCCAAAGATAGCCACATCCTAATTCCTGGAACCTATGGGTATTACCTTTCAACAACAATAGAAAAGACTTTGCAGATGAGATTAACGATCTTGAGATAGGGAGATTATCCTGGATTATCTGGGTGGGCCCTAAATGTATCATAAGTGTCCTTATCAGGGGAGAGCAGAGGGAGATTTGGCACAGACCGAGGGAAGAAGGCAATATAACCATGGAGGCAGAGATTAGAATGATGCAGCCACAAGCCAAAGAATGCTGGCAGCCACCAGAAGCTGGAAGAGGCAACAAGAAGATTCTTTCCTAGAGCCTCTGAAAGGAGTGCAGCCCTGCTGACTCCTTGATTTCAGCCCAGAGGAACTAATTTCAGACTTCTGGCCTCCAGAACTGTGAGAAATAAAGGTCAGAATATTTCACTGAAACATTCAAAAACATACATACATGGAAGCAACCTAAGTGTCCATCAACAGATGAATGGATAAAGAAGATGTGGCACATATATACAATGGAATATTACTCAGCCATAAAAAGAAACGAAATTGAGTTATCTGTAGTGAGGTGGATGGACCTAGAGCCTGTCATACAGAGCGAAGTAAGTCAGAAAGAGAAAAACAAATACCGTATGCTAACAGATATATATGGAATCTAAAAAATAAAAAAAAAATGGTCATGAAGAACCTAGGGGCAGGAAGGGAATAAAGACACAGACCTACTAGAGAATGGACTTGAGGACACGGGGAGGGGGAAGGGTAAGCTGGGACAAAGTGAGAGAGTGGCATGGATTTACATATATTACCAAATGTAAAATAGATAGCTAGTGGGAAGCAGCCGCATAGCACAGGGAGATCAGCTCGGTGCTTTGTGACCACCTAGAGGGGTGGGATAGGGAGGGTGGGAGGGAGACTCAAGAGGGAGGGGATATGGGGATATATGCATACATATAGCTAATTCACTTTGTTATACAGCAGAAATTAGCACAACATTGTAAAGCAATTATACTCCGATAAAGATGTTTAAAAAAACCAAAAAAAAAATACATACATACATTTCTATTGTTTTATGCCACAAGGTTTCTGATAATTTGTTACGGCAGCCACCTAAAATTATGTGTGATTATAGAAGATTAAGTAAATTATGTTAAAGGTCCTTTGTAATTTTAAGATTCATTCACTCATTCATTCATTCAACCAACCAACAAATATTTGAGGCAATATAGAAGAGTAAGTAAAAGCACAGACTTTGGACTCAATTCAACTTGGGGGTGAACTCCAGTTCTGCTACCTACTGATCCTGTGACCTTGACCAGGTTGCTTAAGTCTCAGCACCTCAGTCTCAGCATCTGCACACAGGGGATGATAACAGTACTTAACTTAAGGAGCAGTTGTGAAAATTAAATGGCTTTGTGCTTGGCACATGGTCATTGCCCTGTCCTCCTTGCCCTAAGAAGGAGAAGGAACTTAGATCAGGGCTGCGATGGAAAGCCCAGGGGGTATTGGGGACCTATTGGAGGCACTACTGGGGACCTATTGGGGGTGGGTATAGGAAAGACTTCCTAGAAAAAAGTGACTTCTGGGCCCCCTGAGGGACACAGCAAGCCCCGATTACATGGGTATTCTTTTTAATACTATTATTGTAAATAATAGTATTAAGGGATAAAGCATGTTTCTGGTTATCGGGTCTTCCAGAAGAAGCACATATCGAAAACGCACATATCGAAAACAGGTTTTTTTTCTTTAAGTTTAAAATTTTTAAGTTATTAGAGAGGTCCTAGGAGGCCCTAGGAAAGACCCCACATCTGAGGAAATCGGAGACTGACGGGAAGGATTTGAGATGGCGGCCTGCCTCAGATATACCATTTACTAAAATTAAACAGCAAAAACACACAGCAGAGGGTAGAAAAATGTAAGCTGAAGGCAAAGGTAACATCTGAGCATGCATGCTAATGGGCCTACGGAAGCTGGAGTGGCCAATTCTGGTGGGAAGCAATCTTGCTTCAAGCGGGGAACTCGAAATCTCCGCTGACTTCAAAAAGGCGCGGACCCTGGACTGACAAATCCCACTACTGCCTCACTTGCCCCACCTACTCTCCTGACCTCCGATTGGCCAGATCAAGTTAATTAACTGTTCTGATTAGTTGATTGTTCTTGGGCAGTTGAATTCTGGGATTTCATCTCATTGTCGAGCAATGCTTCACTGCCGCTTCACCTCTGAGGTAAGTTCTCTCTGAGGGCCACCCTAGACAGGGTAAGGGGGGGAGCAAGTAGAAAAACCAAGAGCTCCTGCTGGTAATTAAAGTGGTTGGGTATTTTCTGTACCTCCCAACATCCTCAAGATCGTTAGGACTGAGAGACGACTTAAAGCCTTTTGGGGTGATCCCCGTCAGGCAGACATAAAACTAAAACTATCTTCAGTCTGTGAGACTCCCTAATTGCTCTTCCTGAGGGAAGCAAAACACCCCTCAGCCCCAGAAACCCCCAAATCAGCCAGATGCCCCTACATTTCCTCAACCAGAGATAATAGCCTTTGCCTAAGGGACTCTTTTATCGCCTCCTCTGGGATAAAGAAGCAATGTTCTTAGCCTAAGACCCTCCCCCCCCCCCGAGAGACTCCCAATGCCGTCAGTTTGGGGTGCGCCAGATTGCTTCATCGAAACTTCCTACCTTCTCAGCCTGAGTAATACGTGGTCCTACAATCTCAGAGATTCCAGCTCTCTTCACTCTAATAATTTTCAAATAACGTAGTAATAGCCGTTTTAAAATCAAGGTATAGGGCTTCCCTGGTGGCGCAGTGGTTGAGAGTCTGCCTGCCAATGCAGGGGACACGGGTTTGAGCCCTGGTCTGGGAGGATCCCACACGCCGCGGAGCGACTGGGCCCGTGAGCCACAATTACTGAGCCTGCGTGTCTGGAGCCTGTGCTCCGCAGCAAGAGGGGCCGCGATAGTGAGAGGCCCGCGCACCGTGAAGAAGAGTGGTTCCCCGCTTGCCACAACTAGGGAAAGCCCTCGCACAGAGGTGAGGACCCAACACAGCCATAAATAAATAAATTTAAAAATCAAGGTAGGGCTTCCCTGGTGGCGCAGTGGTTGAGAATCTGCCTGCCAATGCAGGGGACACGGGTTCGAGCCCTGGTCTGGGAGGATCCCACATGCCGCGGAGCAAATAGGCCCGTGAGCCACAATTACTGAGCCTGCGCGTCTGGAGCCTGTGCTCCGCAACAAGAGAGGCCGCGATAGTGAGAGGCCCGTGCACCGCGATGAAGAGTGGCCCCCGCTTGCCGCAATTAGAGAAAGCCCTTGCACAGAAACGAAGACCCAACACAGCCATAAATAAATAAATAAATAAAATTAAAAATTAAAAAAAAATATGGATTCGCAGAACAGATTTAAAAAAAAAATCAAGGTATAGTTGATTTACAATATTATATTAATTTCAGGCATATAACATAATGATTCAATATTTTAATTGATTATACTCCATTTAAAGTTGTTGCAAAATATTGACTATATTCCCTGTGTTGTACAATATATCCTTATTGCTTATTTATTTTATACATAGCAGTTTTTATCTCTTAATCTCCTACCCCTGTTTTTCCCCTCCCCTCTTCCCTCTCCTCACTGGTAACCACTAGTTTGTTCTCTATATCTGTGAGTCTGTTTCGTTTTTGTTATATTCATTTGTTTTATTTTTTTTAATTCTGCATATAAGTGATAACATACAGCATTTGTCTTCACCTGTCTGACTTACTTCACTGAGTATAGTACACTCCAGGTCCATACATGTTGTTGCAAATGACAAAATTTTATTCTTTTTTATGGCTGAGTAGTATTCCATTGTATATATATACCACAGCTTTATCCATTTTCTGTTGATGGACACTTAGATTGCTTTCCATATCTTGGCTAGTGTAAATAATGCTGCTATGCATATTGGGGTGCGTGTGTCTTTTCAAATTAAAGTTTTTGGGGTTTTTTTTTGGATATATGCCCAGGAGTGGAATTGCTGGGTCATATTGTAGTCCTATTTTTAGTTTTTTGATGTACCTCCATACTGTTTCCCACAGTGGCTGTACCAATTTACATTCCCACCACCAATGTACAAGGGTACCCTTTTCTCCACATGCTCCCCAATGTTTGTTGTTTGTGGTCTTTTTGATGATAGTCATTCTGGCAGGTGTGAGGCGATATCTCTTTGTGGTTTTGATTTGTATTTCTCTGATGATTAGCGATATTGAGCATCTTTTCATGAGCTTGTTGGCCATCTGTATGTCTTCTTCAGAAAAATGTCTATTCAGTTCTTCTGCCCATTTTTAAATAGGGTTGTTTGGGTTTTTTTTAATATATTGAGTTGTATAAGCTCTTTATATAATTTGGATATTAACCCATTATCAGTCATATCATTTGCAAATATTTTCTCTCTTTCAGTAGGTTGCCTTTTTGTTTTGTCAGTGGTTTCCTTTGCTGCTCAAAAGCTTTTAAGTTTAACTAGGTCCCATTTTTTAAAATAAATTTATTTAGTTTTTTTTTTTTAGTTTTTTTAAATTTTTGGCTGCTTTGGGTCTTCGTTGCTGCATGTGGGCCTTCTCTAGTTGAGGCGAGCAGGGGCTTTTCATTGCGTTGGCTTCTCTTTGTTGCGGGCCACGGGCTCTAGGTGCACAGGCTTCAGTAGTTGTGGCACGCGGGCTCAGTAGTTGTGGTCGCGGACTCTAGAGCATGGGCTCAGTAGCTGTGGCACACAGGCTTAGTTACTCCACGGCATGTGGGATCTTCCTGGACCAGGGCTCGAACCCATGTCCCCTGCATTGGCAGGCGGATTCTTAACCACTGCGCCACCAGGGAAGTCGTAGGTCCCATTTTTTAATTTTTGTTTTTGTTTCCTTTGCTGTAGGAGACAGGTCCAAATAAATATTGCTACAATTTATGTCATAGTGTTTTCTTCTATGAGTTTTATGGTTTCTGGTCTTACATTTAGGTCTTTAATCCATTTTGAGTTTATTTTTTTATATGGTGTGAGAAAATGTTCTAATTTCATTCTTTTACATGTAGCTTTCCAATTTTCCTAGCACCACTTATTGAAGAGACTGTCTTTCCCCCTTGTATATTTTTATTTCCTTTGTCATAGATTAATTGACCATATGTGCGTGGGTTTATTTATGGGCTTTCTATTCTGTTCCATTGATCTATGTGTCTGTTTTTGTGCCAGTACCATACTGTTTTGATTACTTTAACTTTGTAGTATAGTCTGAAGATACCTCCAGCTACTAGTTTGGGAGTGTGATACCTCCAGCTTTGTTCTTCTTTCTCAAGAATGTTTTGGCTATTTGGGGTCTTTTGGGTTTCCATACAAAATTTTAAATTATTTGTTCTAAGGACTTCCCTGGTGGTCCAGTGGTTAAGATTCTG
Source organism: Eschrichtius robustus (assembly GCF_028021215.1). Classification (NCBI taxonomy): domain Eukaryota; kingdom Metazoa; phylum Chordata; class Mammalia; order Artiodactyla; family Eschrichtiidae; genus Eschrichtius; species Eschrichtius robustus. The sequence goes on from NC_090845.1 coordinate 44,874,436, forward strand.
TGCTTTCACTGCAGGGGGTGTAGGCTCAATCCCTGGTCAGGGAACTGAGATCCTGCATGCCGTGTGGTGCAGCAAAAATAAATAAATAAATGATTAATTAATTAATTTGTTCGAGTTCTTTGAAAAATGCCATTGGTATTTTGATAGGGATTGCATCAAATCCGTAGATTGCCTTTGGTAGTATGGTCATTTTAACAATATTAATTCTTCCAATACAAGATTCTTTCCATCTGTTTGTGCAGTCTTCAGTTTCTTTCATCAGTGTCTTATAGTTTTCCAAGTACAAGTATTCTACCTGTTTAGTTAGATTTGTTCCTAGGTATTTTATCCTTTCTGATGCAAAGGTAAATGGTATTATTTCCTTAATTTCTCTTTCTTTCATTTTTTTTTTAATTTTTATTTATTTATTTATTTTTGGCTGTGTTGGGTCTTAGTTGCGGCACATGGGATTTTTCGTTGTGGCACGTGGGCTCTTTGTTGCGGCGCACATGCTTCTCCCTAGTTGTGGTGTGCAGGCTCCAGAGCATGTGGGCGCAGTAGTTGCAGTGTGCCAGCTCTCTAGTTGGGGCGCATGGGCTCAGTAGTTGTGGCGCACGGGATTCTCTAGTTGTGGCATGCAGGCTTCAGGGCACACGGGCTCAGTAGTTGCAATGTGCGGGCTCTCTAGTTGTGAGCCCATGGGCTCTGTAGTTGTGGAGCGCAGGCTCCAGAGCATGTGGGCTCTGTAGTTGCAGCACAAGGCTCTCTTGTTGTGGCACGCAGGCTCAGTAGTTGTGGCACACGGGTTTAGTTGCCCTGCGGTATGTGGGATCTTAGTTCCCTGACCAGGGATCAAACCCACACCCCCTGCATTGGAAGGTGGACACTTAACCACAGGACCACCAGGGAAGTCCCCACTGATAGTTCAATGTTATTGTATAGAAATGCAACAAATTTCTGTATATTGATTTTGTGGCCTTCAACTTAATGAATTCATTGATGAGCTCTAGTAGTTTGTTTGGTGGCATCTTTAGGATTTTCTATGTGTAGTATCATGTCATCTGCAAATAGTGACAGTTTTACTTATTTCTTTCTGATTTGGATTCCTTTTATTTCTTTTTCTTATCTTGTTGCTGTGGCTAGGACTTCAAATACCGTGTTGAATAAAAGTAGCAAGAGTGGGCATCCTTGTCACATTCCTGATCTTAGAGGAAATGCTTTCAGCTTTTCACTGTTTTTTTAAATTTTTCTTGAGTGTAGTTGATTTACAATGTTGTGTTACTTTCTGCTGTACATCGAAGTGTATGTGTATATACATATACATATATCAACTCTGTTTTTAGACTGTTTTCCCATATAGATCATTACAGAGTATTGAGTAGAGTTCCCTGTGCTATACAGTAGGTCTTTATTAGTTATCTATTTTACATAGAGTAGTGTGTTTATGTCAATCTCAGTCTCCCAATTTATCCCTCCCCACTTTCTCCCTGGTAACCATAAAATTGTTTTCTACATCTGTGACTATTTCTGTTTTGTATATAAATCCCTTTGTACCATTTTTTTAGATTCCACATATAAGCGATATCATACAATATTTGTCCTTCTCTGTCTGACTTACTTCACTCAGTATGACAGTCTCTAGTTCCATCCATGTTGCTGCAAATGTCATATTTTGTTCTTTTTTATGGCTGAGTAATATTCCATTGTATATATGTACCACATCTTCTTTATCCATTCCTCTGTCGATGGACATTTAGGTTGCTTCCATGTCTTGGCTATTGTAAATAGTGCTGCTATGAACATCGGGGTGCATGTATCTTTTTGAACTATGGTTTTCTCCAGGTATATGCTCAGGAGTGGGATTGCTGGATCATATGGCAACTCTATTTTTAGTTTTTTAAGGAGCCTCCATACTGTTCTCCATAGTAGCTGTACCAATTTACATTCCCACCAACATTCCCTTTTCTCCACACCCTCTCCAGCATTTATTGTTTGTAGATTTTTTGATGATGGCCATTCTGACCTGTGTGAGGTGATACCTCATTGTGGTTTTGATTTGCATTTCTCTAATAATTAATGATGTTGAGCACCTTTTCATGTGCTTTTTGGCCATCTGTATGTCTTCTTTGGAGAAATGTCTAGCTTTTCACTGTTGAGTATGATGTTAGCTATGGGCTTATTATATATGGCCTTTATTATGTTGAGGTATGTTCCCTCTATACCCACTTTGTGGAGAGTTTTTATAATAATTGGATGTTGAATTTTGTTAAAAGCTTTTTCTGCATCAATCTATTGAGGTGATCTTATGATTTTTATTTTTCAATTTGTTAATGTGGTGTATCACATGGATTGATTTTCAGATATTGAACCATCCTTGCATCCCTGGGATAAATCCCACTTGGTTATGATGTATGATCCTTTTAATGTATTGTTGGATTCGGTTTGCTAATATTTTGTTGAGCATTTTTGCATCTATAGTAATCACTGATATTGGCCTCTAATTTTCTTTTTTTGTGATATCTTTCTCTAGTTTTGGTATCACGGTGATGCTGGCCTCATAGGATGAGTTCAGAAGTGTTCCTTCCTCTACAATTTTTTGGAATAGTTTGAGAAGGATAGATGTTAATTCTTCTCTAAATGTTTGGTGGAATTCATGTGTGAAGCCATCTGGCCCTGGACTTTTGTCTGTTGGGAGTTTTTAATTACTGATTCAATTTCATTACTGGTATTTGGTCTGTTCATATTTTCTATTTCTTCCTGGTTCCACCTTGGGAGATTGTACATTTCTAGGAATTTGTCTATTGCTTCTAGGTTGTCCATTTTATTGGTGTATAGTTTTTATAGTCATCTCTTATGATCCTTTGTATTTCTGTGGTGTTGGTTGTAACTTCCCCTTTTTCATTTCTGACTTTATTGATTTGGGCCTAGTAATAGCCTTTAAATTCACTCATATTAGTGATCTTCATTTCTTTTCAACAGAGCAAAACCCCACATCCCTCTGCCTGAAAACTGAAACCCTTCAGTCAGAGACACCATATGGTCTCTGGGACTTACCTCCCCTGCTTTGCCTCAAAGCATCCCCCCTCAATAAAACTATACATTCACTTCACTGCTTCCCCAACAAGGGTCTTCATATCTTTCCTTCAGGATAAGCCAAACTCCAGGAAAACGACTAACAACAGTAACACCCCTCAAAGACTCAATGCTGCTTTGATCATGCCCACAGAAAACATGTCATCCCTAATCAGTCCTTCTCCCAAAGACCTCCAGCCCCCTATTCTCATCTTATTTCCCCACCCCCACGTCCTTACTCAGGGACAGATAAGCCAAGGATGGAGAAAAGTAGAACCTTAATTACAGGTGACTAACTGAGTGTGGCCTTCCCTCAGCACTTTCTCTCCCAACAGAACTTTTGGCCTTGTGGCTGGACAGATCCAGGATGTGTTCCTTCTAGATCAGACCAATCCCAGCACCATGAACAGAGGCAGCTCCTTTGCAAAAAGCCCCAGGGAATATAGCCACAAATCAGAGAACTCCAAGGTGGGGTGATCTGGAGGGGGCAGAGGAGTGGACCAGGGGACAGTGTAGGGTGGCTAGATTTCTGAGGAGGGGAGGTCAGAGGCACTGGGAACAAGGAGCAGCATGTCACGAGGACATCCAGAGCTTCCCACCCTCACTCTGTCCTTGCCTAGCATCCCTGGGTACAAGATCAGTGACCTTTACTGGATTGGTTGACTCTCAGTCAATTCCAGAAGGTGAGAGGAGAGGATGCCACCAGCCTTAAGCACCTACTGCATGCCAGGTGAGAACCTAGGCAATGTTACCCATGTTCTGTCAGTTAGCCATGACATCAACCAGGAAGGATTATTATCTCCAGTTTACAGATCTAACTTGGAGGTCCTGCAGCCAAGGAAGAGTTCCTGGCTGAATGTCAGACATGTTTAGCTGAGTCATTGCTAGGATTTATTCTTCTTTCTTTTCTAGGCTTTCAAGGATATTTCCAAATACTTCCCTAAGAAAGAGTGGGCAGATCTGGGTTACTCAGAGAAAATCACCTATGTGTATATGAAGAGAAACTATGACATCATGACTGATCTAGGTAACAGGAAGTTCTGGGTCCAGACAAGGCTGGGAACAAATGACCATCCCTCTTTACATGCCATGGCTTCTTCTTAGGCTGTGGCAATCGTCCCACATTTGTCCTTTTGTGTGGGAAGAAATCCCAGGGAAGCTTGCAGGCATTCTGCTCTTTTACTGATATGTCCTGTGCAAGGCTGTGGACTGGGAGTGGCCACAGAGATACTCTGTCCTGGATCCTGTGCATTTCTCTCCCACTGGCCCTGGTTCAGAACCCCCCTCCCCCAGCTGATTAGCTTTACTGTTGGTGCTGTGTCCCAGCATTCTACCCTCCTCTCAGGTTGCCTGTTAAGAAACAAATATTTTGCATCATTCTAGGTCTCAAGGCTACCCTACCAACTTTCATGCGTCCTAAAAAACGAGCCACAAAATCCAACGGGCAGGATTCTAAAGGTCGGAGCCCCGGGAATCAGCGTAAGTGACAGGAAAGGGTCTCCTGAAGCCTGTCTACTTTGGGGTTCGGATGGGGAAAGATTCTCAGGAGTTTGTTCCCTCAAAAGCATCATGGTTGAGTGAAAAAAGTTGGATGCAGAAGGTTAAGCACAGTCAGAGGCCATTCATATAAAATCCTAAAACATGCAAAACAAGAATATATATATTATAAGGATAGTAAGTACATGGTAAACGTATAAAAACCTGAATGAGAATAAAACCCATCAAATTCTGGAGTGAAGAACTGGAGAAGGAGGGAGGGCAAGGATCAGTGAGGGCCGCACAGATGGCTTCAGCTGTGACTTGTTCATAGTGCCTTGTTCTATTTTTAATAAAGAGCTCAGAGTGATCTGAAGTAGTTGTGAGGTAATGTTGAAATGCAGCTAGACTCGGTAGTAGATGCACACATTTCGAATATTATTCTCCATAATTTTCTGTATGCTTGAAACATTTCTTTTTTAAAGGAGCTAGTTCTTGCTAAATACCATTAATGAATCACAGGATGATTAAGAAAAATTTAAAGTGTAAATCTACCCCAAACTTCTAAAATAATAGAGCATAGGTATTGGATAACTATCTTAAGAGAGAAAGTGATTAACACATTATGTAATGACATATGGCTATTTCTCTGTGTTTTACCAAAACCAAATAGTTGTCTCACTCCTAATTGAACCTGATTCTATGTGTTGAGTTTGGGAGAGAGTCTGAGAGAGCAGTCCTCCACACACTGACCTTTCCTACTTGTCAGTGAGCAGAGGCAACGTAGGGTTAAAAAAGTGACAGATTCTAGATATCTTTGTGAATTTCAGCAGTGTATGTACTCACTTAAAAAGGGGATAGGATGCGTTCACTTGCTCTTTTGCTCTGACAGCACAGTTGTAAGAAGACAGGGTCAGAATTTTCAAAGTGTCTCCAATAGACCTTTGACTCTCCGGCTAAACAGGGCAGATTCCACAAGCTCCCAAAATTACTGCGAGAGGACTGAAAATCCAGTGCTTGAGTATATACAAAGTTTTTGACATTAAAGAGGTGTTCTTATACTGGAAACATTCCAGAACAGCTGGATTAAATCATCCATGGTTCATCATACACTTAACAGTTTCATTGAGGCATACTATAAAATTCACCATTTTAAGTATACAGTGATTTTTGGTTAAAGACCAGTCAATTTAATTCTTTGGGGAAACAAGTAAGAAATATGTAATGAATAGGATTAGGCAGTGATGGGGTTTAGTTCACTTTTTATAAACCATCAGAAGGAAAATTATGAATTGATGCTGCAAATAAATGCATAAACTGTAATAATTCAGAGGCTTGTCTCAAAGTAACTCCTTGACAGTGAGTGGACTCATAAACCTCTGCTGCAGAATACCGATACTACAGGAGTCTCTCTGCAGTTTGGGAATATTTACCAACAAAGAAAAATTCTGATTTGTCGCCTTCTTTTAGACGAACCTGCTCAGGAGGCTTCCAACATGCAAGAGAGAAAACACCTGAAGGTGAGTGCCTCCCAAATCCAGAGGACCAGAGACCGTTTATCTCTCCATGGATGTGAATATTGGTAAAAGTGGGAAAATACTGAAAATGGCCTGTGCTAACAAAAGATCAAGATGAAAAAAAATTAATTACATGGGACTGAGTGAACTGATGAGGATGATTATAATTTTTGTGACTTTCTGTTTGAATTATTAAAAAAAAAATCCCACAAGGACTCAGAGGCAAAGAATATACAAATCAGTTTTCACTGCAAAGTAAAGGAGCTGTTACAGTGGAGGATTACTGGACTGAATGTCAATATTATGACATAGTATGAGTGTGTTTCATGTTTGGTAATTGTAATCATTGTTGCTTTTGTTGTGGTCATCCACTTACAATGCTTGGTGTCAGTCTATTTATCTCTTGTAAAAATAAAATACAGTGTGTGTGTGTGTGAAAAAAAAAAATGGCCTGGCCCTCACTGCCTCCCTTTCCTGATCTCTTTATCACAATGCCTGATGTAGTATTGAGAGCTTAATAGTAATTAACAACAATTGTGATAGCTGATACTTCTTTTGTTTTCATAGTGATGCCAGATTTATTTTAGGCAATTCACATGGATTAATTTATTTAGTCCCTAAGAAAACCTCTATGACATTGCTACTATTATTATCCCCAAATAATAATGAGGATATTATTATTACTAAATAATAATAATAAACATGCGGATATTGTGGTACAGAGATGTTAAATAATTTGCTGGAGACCACAGTGGCAGTGGCAGTAGTCTAACCCAAAGCCCCAAACCATTTCCAAATTCGTGAATTTTTCATATGTTTCTGAAGCTCAGGCGTTTCCCCTAGGGCTAAACTCGCAGATGCTGCTGATGCTTCTGTTTAGATGCCCACTCTCACAACAGGAAGTACCAGCTCCCCTCTGCTCAGTCAAAGGGCCCCTTTCACATTGCTTGGGAATCGCCTGGACTGTTGGCCCCTCCCTTCTGTGAGCTCCTTCGGGGCCTTGTCTGCACCTGAGGCATCTCTGAAGCCTCAGTCCCAGCCCAGGGGGACCCTTAGAGGGTTCTTGAATAAGTTCTTCCACAATTGCAGATTAAACTCTAGTTTAGAGGGTAAAGGGATCTGGCGGGTGGGTTGCCAGTGTGGACACGGTTGAGGAGAGAACTCAAAGAAGGATCATAAAAGAAAGTATTCATTTTCATTATTACCACGTTTAAACAGCATTTGTAAGCTCAGAAAGTTCTTTCACTTAGCTTGTTTTACAGTCATTGTTCACTGATTCATAAATGAAGGAGCTGGTTACACTGTTGTTGCTCACTGTTTCATAAACAAAGGAGCTGAATGAAGGTTAGCTTAAGGTTGTTGGTCAGTGACACACCCTGACACCAGTAGAATTGGTAGAGGAACCGCCTCGCTTAATTCCACCTGAAATGTTCTTGCCAGGGTAGGACAGGATGTCACATCTGGCACCACCTTCTTGGCTGCCTACATGAATTTCCACGAACCATTCCTTTCTTCTCCCTTCCCTATATTCATCCCCCCACACCATTTGCCAGCAGTGTTTTGTCCCTTCTGTACATTGTTCCATTTACTCTCCCAGCAGCTGTCTACTAGCTTATATTCGATCCCTTATATTTTATAGAAGCCCCTCCTCACTTTCACAGACCTCGTGAATTGTTAGTGTGCTCTGCTTCCCCAAATCTTCCGTGTACCACACTCTTGCTCACATGGAGACTTCTCTTGGCGAGAGTGTCAGTCTGGAAAGAGTGTGAAGACAAGCGTTCTAGTCCTGGAAACACCCTTCATGTAGACCATTCCTTTTCCTTCTAACTTCCCAGGTTCCTCGTAGTTTAGGTACAGGTAATATAATGATCTCCCAGACTTGTTGAGAACTTTAATTAAGGTACTGCGCACAAAGACACTTTGTAAGCTCTAAAGCACTCGAGAAATGCCATTGATACTCTTTGTATGTGACCTTCACATTAAAAAGGTGATGCCCAAGAAGCCCGAAAAGAAAAAAAATCCTTCGAAGTTAGTACCAGCAACATCAGGCTCAGAGCAGGCTCAGAAACAGCTGCGCTCCCCGGAAAAAGCAGATACCTCTGGTCAGCAGAGTAAGAAAACATCAGGTAAGAGGAAACTCTTTGGGAACAACTCCTCTGGCTTCCCTGGCCATGTTCAAGTGCATGGGCTAGGTGTGAGAGATGGATCCTGGACAGGCCTGGGGCCAGGCTGGGCTGAGGAGCTCACCCAGCTCCAGCTGAAACATCAGAACTGACTTCCAGGGAATTTCCTGGTGGTTCAGTGGTTAGGACTTGGCGCTTTCACTGCCGGGACCCAGGTTCGATCCCTGGTCGGGGAACTAAGATCCCACAAGCCGCATGGCACAGCCAAAAATTAAAAAAAAACAAAACAAGACAAAAAAAAAAACTGACTTCCAGCGTCACAGACTTGAGTTTCATCGATACGAAAGCTGTGTAACTTGGGGCAAGCCTTCCAAATTTTCTGAGCTCCAGTTCCTAGTCCATAAAACGGAAATAAAGAATCAGAGTTCACAGGTTATTCAAAGGTGTTCAATTCAAGGGACTTCCCTGGCGGCCCAGTGGTTAAGACTCCGCGCTTCCACTGCAGGGGGCACGGTTTCCATCCCTGGTGGAGATCCTGCATGCCACGCACAGAGCAACCAAAAAAAGAAGTGTTCGATTCAGTCTACAAGCCCTGACGCCATGAAAGGTGCTCAGGTCATTATTCCGTCTGTGATAACCTGGGAACATATCTTACTTGGAGTTTTATCCCCACCTTCAGCTCAATGCCTGGCACACAATATGCCCTTAACAAATACATGCTGAATGAAAGAAGGTCGGAATAAATGTTCTGGTGAGTAAAGAGGTTGGGAATCTAAACCTGACAATGGAAGGAGCCAGAAGCTAAAACTCTAACTGGCGTTTGGTGTGTATTGGTGCGGGTTTAGTATCTCAGCCTCTCTGAGCCAGAAGGTGTGGAAAAAAGACTATGTAAAAGGCCTGTGGTCACTTGGGAGGGAGGAGGCATCTCCTTATCTGACAAAACAGGGCCCAACACTCCCTAACCCACCCAACCCCCATTTACCAACTCTTCTCCACCACAGGACCCAAGGGAAGGAAGATTAATGTCTGGACCCACAGACTGCGGGAAAGAAAGAACTTGGTGATCTATGAAGAGATCAGTGACCCCGAGGAAGACGACTAACTCTGTAAGTGACCTTTCAGTCCATCCCCACATCCCCGCAAAATGCACTGTTCTCTTATGGTACTTGTATCCCATCTTGTTGCTTGTTCCCAAATCATTCCTTTCTCCCTGTCCCTTGGGGTGCAGCTCTGAGGCTAAATGAGGAGGTTTCCCTTGCTTTTTCTACTCCCTGCTCTGTATATCCAGAGATCTTCCCTCCCCAGGATGCTGTGGGCTCCCAAACCCCAGGTCAGCTACTGGCGTGTAGGCCACACCTTCCTCTAGCCTAGAAACTCATAGGACAGATGAGGGAGTCGCTGTAGCCTGCGCAGAAGTTTGGTCTTTAGGAGCAGCGGGAGAAGCGCATAGACCACAAGGCAAGGTGGAATCGAAGTGCACAGGGCTATGTAGGTCAGAGTTAAGTAGTGATTTTTCAGTCAATGGGAGCTCACCGCCACTTACTTGCCTTCCCTTTCCGTGCCTCAGCCTCGGGGATGTGACAAGTGCCCATGATAAGAAGCAGAACCTGGTGGCCTTTCATGGACATGGGCATGGCTGTGAACTCCTAGCCATCAGCTGTATAGCAAGTGAAAGAAAGAGTTCACAACAGTGAAAAGTTAAACATGATTTTTCTTACTATGTGCCAAACGTTGCTAGATATTAGAGTTGCGTTGATGAGCAAGACATATACCTAATGTGTATTTCTCTCTGTGTATCCATGCATCTACCTTAAAAAAACAAGTATTGTCAAGTATTCTTTGTACAAAACGACACTAACCTCCCTCTCTCCAGATGCAACTACTGAGAGCAGTTCTGAGTGTTTGATTCCAGATGTTTTTCTCTGCATTTACACACAAACACACACACACACACACACACAGGGTACCACTATGAGCATCTCTGACCTGCTTTTCCCCACTAGCAGCGTGTCCTGGACAAGTCTGTCTCACTCTGTTTCCTGTTCAGTATGTGCTCCATGCTACAAACCTCCATTATTCGTTTACCCTGCATCAATCACTGACAATTAATAAACATTTACAAGTTTTTCTCAGTTGTTTGCTCCTCCCGTTCTTGTGCACACAACCCTGTGCACCTGTGTGAGTGTTTCTTTAGGACACGTTCTTAGAAGTGGAATTGCTGTGTCAAAGGGTTCATTCATCCAACACCTAATGGGTTTGTACTGTGTACTAAGGGCCATTCTAGGTGCTGGAGAGATGTCTGGGAACAAGATAAACAACTGTCCCTGCCCATGTGGAGGTGACAGTCTAGTGGGGGATGTTGCTAGTTTTTATTCTGATGGATGCTGTACACCCCAGTCCTGGGGCAGGATTCTGCAGGTGGTTGGACACCTTGGCCTTTGCTCTTTCTAAGATCTTCAGGGTCATGGGGCTGGGACGATCCATTTGGGAGTATGTGGGAGGAGACAGAGATGAAACTGTCAACTGGGGAACATGGAGGAATAGGGAAGGAGAGGTCCATTGTGAGGACCATGGTGGACAGGAATGGAAGAGTCCACTTAGTCATGATTCAGGGGAGCAACAGATGGAAAAGTCCACTGGACAAAGGCATGAAATTGCCCATCTCACAACCAAGGGCTTGGGAGCTGGGATAGGGGTCAAGTGCTGAGAATGGGATAGTCCTGTCCCAAACGAACCGTTGCAGGCCACAGAGCTGGAACAGTCGGCTCTGGGGAAGGGAAGAGAGGAGTCTATTTTAGAACAAACCATTGTGTGTGTTGGGGGACATTAAGGCTACCAACGGAGATCCAAGGTGACTTACATGGGACATCAAACACCAGCCCCAGATGGAGGCAGTGTTGCACCATTTTGACCATCCACTGCCCATCACCTCAGCCTCCTGGCTCTCATCCAGCCGTGGAAGGTCTCCACTCTCCTGCTGAGGCCTCCATCTCCCCTACATCCGCCTTCATCCCACCACTGGACCCATCCCCTCACCCCAACAGATTTGAATGAAAGGCGGGAGGAACCGTAAGCCAGCAGATAATGGGCTCCTGGAGAAGGGCAAGAATCAAGTCTCTCCTTGGACTCTGGTCACTGTGACTCAGGTTGGAGCCATGGTTGCTGGGCCAGAATTGGGTCTACCCCCTCCCACAAACACTCTATGATAGCTGCAGGGTCGCAGGTTGCTGTCCACACAGCAGCCCTGGGGCCGGGCCTGGGTCTGGGTCTCCTAAAGACCTCAGGGATGGGGGACCCTGCCCGAGAGGACCTTGCTCTGGGAGACTGAGAAGATCCTCAGAGAATCACCACTCTGTGGAGCTCTAGACCTGGGAGTTGGCATCGACTGTGACAGACAGGTGGGAAAGGAGGCGTGGCCAGGGGTATGGACAGATGTGGACACCCGCATAAACCCTCCCTGACCACCATGTTCTGAGGCACAGCCTTCCTCACAGGGGTGACCCTCCCCGCAGAGCCAGCTCCTGGGGGCTGCATGGTGAGGGCATCCCAGTTTACCTGAGTCCCCACCTACTCCTCCAAGAATAATAATGTCTTGCCACTCAGGATCATACCTTTGCATGAGATGGGTCCCAGGCCCAGGAGTCTGCATCCCAGGCCAGGAACAACATCTGCAGGAATGAGGGAGGTGTGGTCCACTGGGGTCTCCCCCTCTCAGCCCACCTTCCATAATAACCATAGAAAGTACAATTAATAATCATCTTATGTTTGCAAAGTGCCTGGGCTGATGCTAAGCATCTCGTATGGATTCTCCTGTTTATCTCCACAACCAACCTCTGAGCACAGACACTATCATCATTATGATACTATAGATGTTACATATAGCTAGAGAGAGAGATTGTAATGAGAGATGGAGACACAGACAGACGTCCAGCTTCTTGCCAGAGTTCCGACAGCTGGCATGTGCAGGAAGAGCTGAGTTTGGAACTCACCGTGACTTCAGAGACACTAAGGAAATAGGTATGTATTTGGGGGGTGGAGAGGCTTGAATGAGCTCTTGAGTTCTGCCCCAAATCTCAGGGTGAAGAATGTGGAGTCATTTTTCCAAGACAAGGAACCCTAGAGGTGGAGCGTGTCCAGAGGGAGAGGCAGGTTTGGTGGTAGTGAGGGCAGGGGAGGACAGAGATACACAGGGTGGGTGGAAGAGGGGCTGGCAGAGAGGCAAGGGAGACCCAGGGCCAAGTGTGGGTTATCACAGCCTTCGGCGGGAGAGGGTGCCAGGAAGGAGGGCATGAGGGGTCAGCTGGCTGGGGTCAGAGGTTCCCCAGAACTGTGAGGACACCCTGCCTGGCGCTGCAGGGAGAGGTGGGTGCTGCCCAGGTCAGTGAGGTCACTCTACCTGTGCCTCAGAGGAAACAAATTCTATTTTACCCCAGTACTGTTCTTCTTTACTCAAATTTAATATTCTGCTAATAGACATTGTGTACCTTATTCTCTGTGCAAATACGGAAGAGGACATCCAAAAGAGAAACAGAAGGATTTAATTTTTCTTTCTCCCAAGGAAGATGGGATCCACGAGCTGGATTCCTCAGCACAGGAGACGGGTACAGGGAAGGATGGCTTGAAAACACTCTGGGGTCATGACAGGGAGCATTTTCCCTTAGGTTCCCTAGGTAGATACAGCTCCTTCCTTCCTCCCTTCCTTCCTCCCTCCCCTTTTCCCTTCCTCTCCTCCTCCCCCCCCTCCTCCTCCTCCTCCTCCATGTGACAGATCCAAATTTTGAGATGCAGGGAGACTATGGTTTTGCCCAACCCTAGAAGTCAGCCTGTTTGTGGCCCCCAAGTACACCCCCAATCAGCCTCCTCCCCGCATCAAGCCTGGGGCCCAGTGTGGACACACGTGCTCTTATGATGAGGGTCCAAAATGACTTTTTTATTAAATTTCCAGTCTCTGTTTTGTTTCTCTTTCAATAATTTTTAAAACTGGTTCTAAAGCAAAATCCTGGGAATTCCCTGACGGTCCAGTGGTTAGGACTCTGCGCTTTCACTGCTGAGGGCCCAGGTTCAATCCCTGGTTGGGGAACTAAGATCCCACAAGCCGCACAGCGCAGCCAAACAAAAAATCCTATTCATAGTAGAGAACTGGGAAAATGCAAGGACATGTGAGAGAGAACAGTACATCCATCACAAGAAAACAGTTCTGAGCTTTATTCACCAAGACCCACAGTAAAGAACACATTTTACAAGTGACTCTAAAACAAGTGCTTCACAGAACAATACTGACCCTTAATATGTGATACTCTCCAATATTTTCTATTCTGTTTTATGATGTGCTATGTGATTTCATTCTAATTCATTTAAAATGTGCAATTCTGGGCTTCCTTGGTGGCGCAGTGGTTAAGAATCCGCCTGCCAATGCAGGGGACACGGGTTCGAGCCCTGGTCCGGGAAGATCCCACATGCCTCGGAGCAACTAAGCCCGTGCACCACAACTACTGAGCCTGCGCTCTAGAGCCCGCAAGCCAAACTACTGAGCCTGCGCACCACAACTACTGAAGCCTGTGCAACTAGAGCCCGTGCTCTGCAACAAGAGAAGCCACCACAATGAGAAGCCCGTGCACCACAATGAAGAGTAGCCCCTGCTCGCCGCAACTAGAGAAAGCCTGTGCACAGCAACGAAGACCCAACACAGCCAAAAATAAATAAATAAATAAGTAAATAAAATGTGCAATTCTATTCAGGATCCATAAAATATTTTCTTGACCATGAGTCACAACCTTTGGAAAGTCTTTCTCCAGGGTCCCAGTGTGTGTCCACCAGGTGACTTGCTGCTCTGGGTCCTGCAGGGAAGGTTCAAGGAAGCCTCATGATGTCCCTCTAATCCAGGGTCCCCTGAAAGGTGCTGACTTGGAGGCTTCCTGCTCCCCTGGCACAGGCCTGACCGGGGGAGGGGTGTATGGAGGGGTAGGCCATCCCAGATGTCTGGGAAAAACACTCCTATGTCTCTTTTTTACTCTCACAGTACTACCACACCCACAACACTTCTGGGACGTGTGGGGGTTTTCCCCATACCAAAGCAATTCTCTGTGTCATCAGCTGGGTGTCCTACAATTCAATTCAATCCTGACACTAATGGGAGTTAGCACAGACCCAACAGGTTAAGAGCTCAGTCCCACAAGACTGCCCCTTCCAGCTCAGATGCCAACTGATAGTCCCAGGTTGTCACCTGTACTTCTGACCAACCAGCTACACATCAGAGGTTCCCATGACCCCCTTCTCGAATTCAGCCATTTGCTAGAATAGCTCACAGAACTCAGGGAAACACTTACTTACATTTACTGGTTTATTATATAATAAAGGCCGTGATAAAGGATACAGATGAACAGCCAGGTGAAGAAACACCTGGGGCGAGGTCCGGAAGTGTTCGGGGCACAACAGCTTCTGTCCCTGTGGCATTGGGGTGCCCAGTCTCCCAGCATGGATGTGTTCACCAACCTGGAAGCTCCTGGAACTCCATGCTATTGGGATTTTATGGAGGCTTCCTCACATAGGCATGATCAATTATTAACTCCATTTCCAGCCCTTTCCCTTCTCTGGAGGATGGGGGCCTGGGGCTGAAAATTCCAAGCTTGAAATCATAGCTTGGTCTTTCTGGTGACCAGGAGCCCACCCAGAGTCGCCTCATGAGGACAAAAGGTGCTGCTAGTGCTCTTATCACATAGGAAATTATGTGGGTTTTAGGGGCTCTGTGCCAGGAATCAGGGGCAGAGACCAATATATATTTTTTCTGTTATTTCAAAGCAGGCATCATCCTTTTGGTGGGGAGGGATACCAGCTCAGAGTAGATTGGGTTATAAAGAAATGACAGGGCTTCCCTGTTGGCGCAATGGTTGAGAATCTGCCTGCCAATGCAGGGGATACGGGTTCGAGCCCTGGTCCGGGAAGATCCCACATGCCGCGGAGCAACTGGGCCCGTGAGCCACAATTACTGAGCCTGTGCATCTGGAGCCTGTGCTCTGCAACAAGAGAGGCCGCGATAGTGAGAGGCCCGCGCACCGCGATGAAGAGTGGCCCCCGCTTGCCACAAATGGAGAAAGCCCTCGTGCAGAAACGAAGACCCAACACAACCAAAAATAAATAAATAAATAAAACTTTAAAAAAAGAAAAAAAAAGAAATGACAGACAATCAGAGTTTATTTCTCACTCATGCTGCCTGCCCACCGCAGGTAGACTGGGGCTCTTCTCCACATTATCAACACCCTCATGCTAGGTCCCAGGGACACAGAGAAGCCACGTGGGTGGCCCGGCAGAGACAAGAGAGTGGCTAAGCATGAACTGTCTCATCAAATGGTCAAGTCTGACCCTCGAAGGGGTGAGAGAGTGCGGTCTTCTGGGAGCAGAGAGAGCTAGGATATTTGTGAACATTCTAAAGTCAGCCACAAGGTGGGTGTGACATCATAAAAGAGTGTGGTGTGGGAGAACTGCCTAACCCAGTGGTTCTCAATGGGGGAGAGCGGGTGTGGATCTTGTCCCCTAGGGGACATTCAACAACGTCTGGAAACAGTTTTGGTTGTCATAACTTGATGGGGGGAAGGTTACTGGCATCTAGTGGGTAGAGGTCAAGGATGCTGCTAAACATCTTACAATGCAGAGGACAGTGTCGTCCCCCACCCCAAGAAAAATTATCCAGCCCCAAATGTCAATGGTGCCAAGGTTGAAACCCCTGGCTAAAGGAATGCTATTTAAATGGAAAGATTTCAGGCATTAGACAGAGGCGATCTCTCAGCGAGGGTAGGCAAGAACGAGAATGGTACAGTTTTTCTCAGTCAGTCAATTTATCACAAGGCACTTATTAGGCCTTGACTGTGTACAGAACTCTGTGGGAAAGGCTGACAAGGTAAGAGACGGGTTCCTGTCGTCATCTTAAGGGAGAAAGTTGATGGTGAATGTGTCCTCTTGTTCCCACTGCTCTGAGGGCCATCTCAGCTTAATGTCAAGGGTGTCTGCTTATGAATCTGTTTCTCAGCTCTCTTTTCTGTCCCACAGTCAATCTGTTGATCCCTGTGCCAGCACCGCCCTATGTCAGGGACCGTAGCCCCACAATATTACTGGCTGTTCAGAAGGCAAGTCCTTCCTCTTTGTCCTTCTTTAGGTCCTTTGCACATACAGGTACATTTTAGAATCTGCCGGTCAAGTTCCAGGATTGAAAAAAAGGGTCCCTGTTGGGATTCTGACTGGAATTTCATTGAATTTGTCGATCAACTTGGGGGTTAATGACATCTTTATGCTGTTGAGTCTTCCCACCTAAGAACCTGGGTTTTGTCTCCATTTTTAAGAACTTTCTTAAGTCTTCCATAAAGTTTTATAATTTATTGCATCCACGGTTCGCACATTTTCTGTTAGATTTATTTTCTGTTATTGTCTCTATTCAGAGAAGTGGCCAGACCCCACTCTCCAGTTCACAACTGAAGGAACTGTAAAAGAGGACAGATTTATTCTTCCATTAGAGACAGAGGGCTTGGGGTGCGCTGCTGGGGGCAGATGCCATTTGCACTGAAAGTCAGCCGACCAACCACACTGTAGAAGAAATTCTATGGGAACCACAGTAATCATATTTCTACTTTCAATGCAACACTAGACTTTAGAAATCTGGAAGGTACTGGGTGGGGGACAGAGGCAGAAAGGAGACTGAGAGACAATGAGAAAACTACACTGGCTTCATAATATTACTTTGGATTTAGTCCAGTTCACTTTATTTTGTTGACTTAATTAAGATTTATTCTCCCGGGCTTCCTTGGTGGCGCAGTGGTTGAGAATCTGCCTGCCCATGCAGAGGACACGGGTTCGAGCCCTGGTCCGGGAAGATCCCACATGCCGCGGAGCAACTAGGCCCGTGAGCCACAGCTACTGAGCCTGCGCGTCTGGAGCCTGTGCTCCGCAACAAGAGAGGCCGCAACAGTGAGAGGCCCGCGCACCGCGATGAAGAGTGGCCCCCGCTCGCTGCAACTAGAGAAAGCCCTCGCACAGAAACGAAGACCCAACACAGCCAAATAAATAAATAAATTAAATAAATTAAAAAAAAAAAAAGATTTATTCTCCCTTAGGGAGACACATGGTCTTGTAGGAACACAGTTTTTGAGCCCATGACATAGGCCAATGATGCTTTGGACAACATTTTATGTGTTTTACAGTTTTATCTGAATATTATATTCATAAAATGCATGGATCAAGGTATCACCCGTTCAGACTCTTCATAAGTGGGTAGGACATCTGAGTATCCTGTTGGCTTTGGGGTGATTAGCCATGGAACAAACAGGCTGGAAGCGGTCCCCTCTCTACAAATGTGTTTCTCTCTTTCATTATTACTGTGGAGGCTGAAGGTACCTCAGGCTCTAATTTGCTTCTTTCTCAGCATTCCCCACACCTATCCTCGGGGCCCTTCCCAGGTAGCAGGTAGGGATTTCACTGTCATTAGAAGTCATTAAAGTGCCGTCCACCCCGTGTAAGGGTGTCGAGGACCCAACTAGCCCTGTAGTTCTGGGGGTAGTTCTTGCTCTTTCTATCCGTTTACCCTCCACCTACAGTTTCCCTGGATATACTCTTAACCTTCTTAGTTATTTCTGCCCGCTCCTTTTGGCTTCTGGTTCTCTTCACCCTTGTAAATCTTATCTGAACTGCTTTCTCTTTTTAGGAATTCTTCACAATTTCTGGTTCCTGGATGGCACCTTTCTTCTTTTCCAGTACTTTAAGAAATTTTTCCATCATTTCAGTGGAGCAGTGGGGAGGTAGACAAGTTTGCTTGAACAGCCATCTTCAGATAGTCTTTAAGGGTGTTTTTTAAAGTTCCTAGAGCAAAAGTGGGTTTCGTTTTATTACATTGTGTTCAGAGAATGTCCCTTGTATTCTTCTACATTTTGCCAGGAGTGGTGCTGGTGGTGGTGGAATTTATCAAGATTGTATTTATGGCCTATTATGGGTATTATACAGAAGGTTGGGCAGATTTTTCACTTTCTTTAATGAGCAATTCTTGGAGTTTCATCTTAGAGACGAAAGTGATTGATACCAGCCAATCTGTGAGGTGTGGGAGGGGAGTCTACAAATGAACCTTTAAATTAACTTAACCTGATTATTCTAAGGCCCACTCCTGCTGTTTCTCCCTTTTGATTCTAAGTTTGGAGTTTTTCAGAGGCTTGGTTACAAAGCACAGCTCTTGCCTCTGGTGATTTGAGTTGCGATATCATCTCCTCAGATTTCTCTACAAGTCTGATCCCACCTTCTTTCTATCTCCCAGGAGTGCCTCAGTATTTCTGGTGCCCACAAGCACCGTTTCCTGTTTTCCTGGACTGTTAAGAATTTATCCTTAAAAACACTTTTCCTCCCAAATCAATGGGATGTTGGATGGGATGTGAGGTGGGCATATGAGCTGTGTCTGTCACCTTGCTCCAATTGTCTCTTTTTAGGTGTGTTGTGTCACTATATGAATGTAATTTTTCTCCATTTTATTTTCTAAATGGTTATTATTATTATTATTATTATTACCTATAACAAGAAACATTTGATTTGCTCAGGATCCTGTGGGTCAGCTATTTGGGCTGGGCCAGGTGGTTTTTCTGCTGGTCTTGCCTGGGATCACTGATATAACTACAGTCAGCTGGCAGGTGGGTTGAGGCCTCAGCTAGGATGAGTCCTTGCTTCTTGTGGTCTTATCCTCCAACAGGCCAGCCTGGGCTTCTTCACGTAGCAGGCTTAGGTCCTCTGAGAACTGCTGCTTCCCCAGGCTCTGCTCTGCAGGTTCCCTTGCACCAAGTTTGGTGCAGGACTCAATCTGTTTTATTCTCCAAAAAAAATTCATTTCACAAGGCAATGGTTACAGAAGGATACTTTATTGAAGATTTCATAGGGAAGACTGGTAGAAGTGAAGGAAGTATATATTTTACAAAGCTAAGCAGTTCACTGCAAAAATCACCTGAACTTCCTTTTTGTCCAAAAATATCACCCTTAGTTATTCTACAACTGGGTTCTTCTATTGCTTTCCTCTATCCCCAATCCTCAAAATGTCCATTTTCTTATTGGGACAATTTTACTCTCTCCAGACCTGGGTCCTCCACACTCAACACTTAACACTGTCTTAAATGCTCTTGTTTTAGCTCAGGTTCCCAAGGAAACAGCCTTTGGGCCATATAGGACATCTCCAGACAGACTCTACATAGAAACCCTGCTTGGAACAGTGCGTGAGAGGGAGGAAGAAAGGAGAATTTAACTGCCTGGCTCACTCCCAGTTTCTTTTCTTATAGATCAAAATGTACCCCATAGCCATTAACTCCCCCACACTTGCATCATCTGGCCACTTGGGCAGCTGTTTGGGAAGCCAGATCTCACACTTTGAGGTGTAGTGTTTCATACAGTCCAAAGTGGTGGGAGGAGCCAAAAGTGGTGGGAGGGGCCAGAAAGTCCAGGCGTGCTGCTCATTTGCTTGGCTTTACAATGGCATTTAAGGGTGAGAGCTAAATACTCCCAGGCAAGTCCTAAATTCACCTGGCAGTTGGAGTAGCCATCTGTGCTAGCTAATTGCCTGTATCCGAAGGAAAGATTAAAACTCCTGTCTCTAAGACTAGCAGGTGCTTACAGCCTGGAGCCAGGCGCCTAGGCTAAACTCTCCGGTGACAGGGAGCCAGGGCGCTTATCTCCCTCAACATCCACATTTCAAAGAGATGGCTCCAAGGCTTTTAAGAAAGACATTCCTGGCTTATGGGCTGGCAAGAGGCTTATTTAGCTTTTAAAAATATGTACGTACATATCAAAGGGGAAGAGGAAGTATTCACAAATACTAGGTTTCTCAAGGAAATGCTTGATGAAAAATGAAGGGGAAGTGTCTTTCCCTTTTGACAACAGGGAAAATTCAATTTTGTGTTTATTTATCCTAACAATTTTCCCCTTTGGTTATTCTTTTATAGTTACACTAGTATTCTTTAATTATCTCCATTGCCATTTCTGCCTTTCTCTGGATAGTTTACAGTGCCTAAATATCCAGTAAGTCCACAGCAAGACACAAAGTAAAGCAATCATCAGAAATACAATAGACTGAATTTTAAAGTTTAAGATAATACTCACCTTGGGAGAAAAAAACCTTAAATATGTCATACAAATGATGAATGGTTAATGTAGATTCTTTATTGAGCAAATGCGCAAAAATTCTCCTTCATCATACATTAATTGTACTGCTGTGCTGTCTTTAATGCTTGTGCTTTCTCTGTCTTAAACCTTCCGAGACTCTGCGTGCCTGAGACTGTTTTTATTCCGCCCAATATAAAAGTTCCTTTCTTTCAACACTTTGGAGTTACTACACCACTGTCTCCTTGCCTCCACGGTGGTGTCTGAGAGATCTGATGTCAGTTTAATTATTCTTCCTTTGTAAGTAAGCTACTCTTTCTCTCTGAAAGTTTTAAAAACAATTTTTGCTTATCTTTCATAATTTTACATTTCACTGTGTCTAGGGGTATGTAGAGGGGGGATAGGGGTGGGGCTGTTATTTGTTATAAGTGCCTAGCCCAGTGGGTAGAGGGAGTGCTAGGGAAGGAATGGTTAGTTACCAGTCAGCCTGACTGCACTTATTCTATGAGCTTTCCAACCCCACTATGCCTTGATGTGACCATGCCACTTTGGACTGGCACTGGACCAGACCAGCCAATTTTCTGCTCTGTGGTGTTTAAAGGACAGGTAATGAGCCTTCTAGAAAATATGAGGAGAAAAAGGGATGCAATTAGAAAGCTCCATCTCAGCTTATCCTCCATCTGTGGCCTCTGGCCTTTTCCCACAAACCATCAAGAGTTTTGTTGCTGGGAGCTGTTCTGAAATCCAACCACCTTCTCACCTCTTCAAGGTCACACAGCTGGTAAGTTGCGTGCGAAGCCAGAATTTGAACCCATAAGTTCTGGCTTCAGAGTTTGCACTCTAAAAGGCTAATGCTCTTAATTATTCTATAATTCAACCATTAATTAGCATCTCTATCCATCCCTTAAACAACAAAAGAACTTCTCTTTTCTTTCTTGTCCCTCCCCTCATCTTCCATGCTTGTATTACCTGAAATTGTAGTTCAAGATTGTAATTCTTTACTTTTCTTATTTTTATTTTTTTTATTTGTTATTTTTTGGCTGCGTTGGGTCTTCATTGCTGCGCGCGGGCTTTCTCTAGTTGCGTCGAGCGGGGGCTACTCTTCGTTGCCGTGCACGGGCTTCTCATTGCGGTGGCTTCTCTTGTTGCAGAGCACGGACTCTAGGCGTGTGGGCTTCCGTAGTTGTGGCACACGGGCTTAGTTACTCCGAGGCATGTGGGATCTTCCTGGACCAGGGATCAAACCCGTGTCCTCTGCACTGGCAGGTGGATTCTTAACCACTGCGCCACCAGGGAAGTCCCAAGATCGTAATTTTTAAAATTTACAATCAAACTTATTTAGATTTTTCAATAAATTTTATTGTTTTCCCCGTCAGCATTGCTTTACTGGAACCCCCTCCTTCCTCCTAAATCCATTTTATTTTTCTTCTTGCTGGATCACATACCTTAATCATACTTTCAGAAAGGGTATGTGTATGATGAACTTTCTGAAATATTTTTGCTCTCGTCTGGATTATTTTGGCTGAATCTAGAAATCTAGGTTCAAAGTTATTTCTCATCAGCTCTTTGAAGAACTTTTCCATTATATTCTCTCCCTTTTCTCCCTGGAAACTTTCAGGATTTTCCCTTTATCTTCTGGGTTTTTATCTTTAACCTAAAAATTTTATTTCGTGTGTGTATGTGTATGTGTGTGTGTGTTTGAGTCATGCTCAGAATTTAGTGTCTCTTTTCAGTTTGAAGATTCATTTCTCTCTTCAGCTTAGAAAATTCTAGAACATTATTTCTTCATGTATTGCCTTCTCTCCAGTCTTTCTATTCTCTATGTCTGGAACTCCTATTAGATGAATGTTGAAACTTCTGGCATCTATTCTCCATTTCCCTTATTTTTTTTCCTTTCATACATTCTACTTCTTAATCCATTTGTGCTATACTGTGAAGTAATGCCATTACCCGAACACATTTTTTTCATTGGTTTGCTCCAATTTCTCTTACTGATTTGTAAAAGCTTTGTTATATATTAACGATAGTTGCTTTTAATTTGTTGCATATTGTAGGAGAATAGAATATGCCACCCTAAAATATGCCTCTCTGGCATAAAGATTACTTTAAGCTGATTATTTTGAGAAACAGCGGACACTGGAGAAGTTCTAGAAGGAGAGAAGTTACTCTTTTGTAAGGGAAATTTACATTTATAAAGGAAATCTCCATTTGTAAGACTGTCACCTTCTCTGTGCTAGGAAGAGAAGGATGACTGTAAATCACAAGAAACTCTTATCCATGAAGAAAGCACTGACTTAAATCTGCATAACAAATCTTATCCTTGTTTACCATACTTGACCTGGTCATTTTCCCATACCTTGCCTCTCAACCGGAAGCCCCAAACCCCTTTTTCCTTTGTTTTAAGCCAAGTTGCTATGTGAATCCAAGCTCTAGCCATCGCTTTGAGTTACTCATCCCTGAGTCTCTCCCATCTGTATACGATTTACACATATTAATAAACTTCCACTTGTTTTTCTCTTATTAATGTCTTTTGTTACAGAGCCCCAACTAAGAGCCTAGAATGGTAGAAGGAAAAGATCTTTTACCTCCCCTACAACGTTTCAACATTTTCCTGCAGATTTGCTTTTCAGATGGTTGTCTATGGTGTCTTTTGACTTAGGTAACACTTTAATTTTTACATCTTAAATATGTCAGATTTGTTGCTCTTACCCTTGGTGTAATGACAAGAAATGCCATGCCACCTCAAGATTTATCATAATATTTTCCTAAATTTTCTTCTAGTTCTTTATGACTTCAAATTTTCACATTTAAATCTCTAATTTTTCTTGAATTTATTATTTTATTTGGTAAAGGTAAGAATTTAATCTTTATTTTTTCCAAATGGATGGACATTTGTCAAACTATCATTTACTATACAATCTGTCTTTTGCCCACTGTTTGGAAATGCATGTTAAAGTTTTGTATATAGGTCAGCTTATTTTATCATCTTTCTATTTTGTTTCACTAATTGTTTCTCTGTGTATTAGTTTTCTCTTGCTGTTATAACAAATTACCACATACTTAGTGGCTTAAAACAACACAAATTTATTATCTTATACCTCTGTAGGTCAGAAATTCAAAATGAGTCTCACTGGGCTAAAATCAAGGTGTTCCCAGGGCTGTGTTCCTTTCTGGAGGCTCCAGAAAAGAAACCATTTTCTGGCTTTTTCCAGCTTCTAGAGGCTGCTCACATTCCTTGACTCATGGCCCCCTTTCCACCATCCATGAAGCCAACACATAACATCTCTCTGACCCTGCTTCTGTCATCACATCTCTTTCTCTGACTCCTGCTTCCATCTTCCACTTATAAAGTCCCTTGTGATTACCTTAGACCCACCCAGATAATCCAGGATAATCTATTTTAAAAGTTTAGCAACCTTAATTCCACCTGCAATTTTAATTCCCCTTTACATATAACAACATATTCACAGGTTCTGGGGATAAGGATATGGACACCTCTGTAGGAAGAGGTACTATTCCAGGCCCCTTACTGATTTTTAAGTACATCTCAGCATTTGTTAAGGCAAGAATACCCTACTATTCTTTTGCAAAAAAATCTTAGTTATAAAATAAATAAATCCTGGTGATGTAATGTACAGCATGGTGACTATAGTTAATAATACTATATTGTATATTTGAAAGTTGCTAAGAGAATTGATCTTTTTTTTTAAAATAAATTTTATTTGTTTATTTATTTTTGGCTGTGTTGGGTCTTTATTGCTGCGCTTGGGGCTTAAGAGAACTGATCTTAAAAGTTCTCATCACAAGAAAAAAAATGTGTAACTATGTGTGGTAATGGATGTTAACTTGACTTATTGTGGTGATCATTTCACAGTATATACCAACATTGAATCATTATGTTGTACACCTGAAACTAATATAATGTTATATGTCAATTATATCACAATTAAAAAAAAAATTCAGGCTTGTACATCTGAGTATTTTCTCAAAAGAATAAATAAAAATGTTTCATAATTGTCTAAACTTCAAATAATTCATAAAAACTAAAAATAATTCTTGGTTGTTCCCATATATTTATTCTTCTGCCACTTGGTTTTCCACTGGCAAACTTTAGAATCAATATGGTATAATCCAAAAAAACCCAGTCATAATCCAAAGAAAATCCCACCTGGATTTTGTTTAGAAATTGCATTAAGTAGAAAATTGCAGTACATAGAAATTGTATAAAATAGATATCAGAAGTGACATCTGGGGACTTCCCTGGTGGCGCAGTGGTTAAGAATCTGCCTGCCAATGCTGGGGACACGGGTTCGAGCCCTAGTCCGGGAGGATCCCACATGCAGTGGAGTAACTAAGCTCGTGCGTCATAACTACTGAGCCTGAGCTCTAGAGCCCGCAAGCCACAACTACTGAGCCCATGTGCCACAACTACTGAAGCCCGCACGCCTAGAGCCCGTGCTCTGCAACAAGAGAAGCCACTGCAATGAGAAGCCCACACACCGCAACGAAGAGTAACCCCCGCTCACCGCAACTAGAGAAAGCCCGCACAGCAACGAAGACCCAGTGCAGCCAAAAATAAATAAATTAATTAATTAACTAAAAAAAAAAAGAAATGATATCTGTACAATATTGAATCTCCTCATCCAGGAATAGAATATTTCTGCAAATTTATTCCTATTTTCTTTTCTATTCTTGAGTTCAGTTTTATAGTGTTGTTACTACAGTCATGCATATTTCTGATTCAGTTTATTCTTAGTGAGTTTTTTTTTTTACCATTTTATTGTTGTTGTAAATGGAATATTTTCCCCCGTTATAATTTCTATCTGATTATTGCCAAGAGGTAGGAATACAAGTTGATTTTTGGATATTTATTTTGTGTCCATGCCAACGTACTGAATTCTTTTTCTAATTCTAATACTTCTGTTGCTTTTCTTGGACCTCCTAAGTAGATAATCTCATCATCTGAAAAAAATATTATATTTACCATCATTTCAAAATACTTACCCCTCTTATTGCACTGGGCATCATGTCCAGATCAAAATTGACAAATATTTATTAATAGTGGGAATAGTGGGCAATGAACACATGAGGACTGAGATTTAAAACATAATACCATTTACAATTGCTGCAAAGAAAATGAAATACTTAGGTATAAATCTAATAAAACATGTATAGAACTTGTATGCTGAAAACTACAAAACATTGAGGAAAAGAACCAGAGAAGACTCAACATAGCAAAGGTGTCAGTTTTCCACACTTTGATATACAGACTTAATGCAATTCTTATCAAAATTCCAGCAATATAGTAGCTATAGACAAGATTATTCTAAAGTTTATATGGAAAGGCAAAGGAACTAGAATAACTAAAAACAATTTTGAAAAAGAATAAAGTGGAAGGAATCACCCTACCAAATTTCAAGGAATCAGAACTGTGATGTTGGGGAGAAAATAGACACATAGGTCAATGGAACAAAATAGAAAACCCAGAAATAGTTGCACACTGATTTTTTTTACAAAATTACAAAAGTAATTCAGTGGAAGAAGGATTATCTTCTTAAGAAATGGTGCTGGAGCAACTGGATATCCATAGGCTCTCCAAAAAGAACATTGACCTAAACCTCATACCTAATATAAAAGTTAATTCAAATGGATCATAGATTTAAATGTAAAACATAAAAATTTAAAACTTAATTATGATGAAGAGTTCTTAAACATGACACAAAAAGCACAACCCATTAAAAAAAAAAAAGATAAATTAGACTTCATCAAAATTTAAGTTTCACTCTGCAAGAGACCCTGTTGAGAGGATGATCTCTTTGGGTGGTGTTCAATATGAAGATTTACATTTTTAAGGCCAGGCACTGAATTTCAAGTTAGCATTTATTATTAAAAAGCAAGCTTGTTGGGCTTCCCTTGTGGCACAGTGGCTAAGAATCCACCTGCCAATGCAGGGGACACGGGTTCGAGCCCTGGTCCGGGAAGATCCCACATGCTGCAGAGCAACTAAGCCCATGAACCACAACTGCTGAGCCTGCGCCCTAGAGCCCGCGAGCCACAACTACTGAGTCCCCGCACCTAGAGCCCATGCTCCACAACGAGAAGCCACCGCAGTGAGAAGCCCACGCACTGCAACAAAGAGTAGCCCCCGCTCGCCACAACTAGAGAAAGCCCGTGCACAGCAATGAAGACCCAATGCAGTCAAAAAATAAATAAATTTTAAAAATAAATAAATTTTTTTTTAAAAAAGCAAGCTTGTTGTGCTTAACTTTAGTGGCAGTAAGGAAGGAACAGTGAAACAAGGAGTATACAGAAGTAATCAACTCTAGCCAACTGCCCCACTTCTAAATATGGAGAGGAGAAAAAAGATTATATAACTGTAGTGGCTTATATATGCATAAAAATTATCTGAGAAGACAAATGAATGTCTCTTAAACACTTGAAAACTTCTTTCATAAAGAAACACATGTGAATTTGAACAGCAATACCATTTTCACCTATTGGGGGGGCAAAATTCCATGTTTCATAACTTAGGCTGTTGGCAAGGCTGTGGTATAATTGGCTGATGGGAGAGCAAAATGGCCACCCTGGCTCCTCCTTGGACCTGTTATGCTTGCTCCTACCTCAGGCCCTCTGCACTTGCTGCTGCCTCTGTCTGGAACTTTGTCTAAATAACCATGGGACTTGCTCCTTCTAGCCAATCGAGGACCCAGCTTCTTGTCCTTTCCTCAGTGAGGTCTCCCTGACTGCCCCCACCCCCCGCCACCGCCCCCGGCATCACAGTCATCACCCATTTTCCTCATAGTGCTT
Organism: Eschrichtius robustus; assembly: GCF_028021215.1. NCBI lineage: Eukaryota > Metazoa > Chordata > Mammalia > Artiodactyla > Eschrichtiidae > Eschrichtius > Eschrichtius robustus. The sequence goes on from NC_090845.1 coordinate 44,901,518, forward strand.
ATCTTTATCAGGAATGATTATCTGTTTTCCTCTCTCCTACTAGATCAGAGATCAGCAATTTTTTCCTGAAAAGGGCCAGATAATAAATAGGTTGGGCTTTGTGAGCCCTATGGTCTCTGTTGCAACTCCTCAGTTCTGCTGCTGTAGCACTAAAGAACCATCAACAATGTGTAAATGAATGAGCGTGACTGTGTTTTAATAAAACTTTATTTGCAGACACTGAAATTTAATTTCATATTAATTTTCAAGGGTCACAAATTATTCTTCTTTTTATTTTTTTTCAATCATTTAGAAATGTGCAAACCATTCTTAGCTTGGGGGACATACAAGAAGGCAGTGGGCTGAATTTTGCCTGCATGCAATAGTTTGCCCTTTCTTGTGTTAGAACATCAACTTCAGGGGTTATTGTCTGCTTGATACATTGCTATATCCCCAGCACCTAGAGCAGTGCCTGGCAGCCAGTAGGCTCTCAAGAGGTATTTCCTGAGTGAGCAAGTGAACAGATCTATGAGTTGGGTAGCGAGCTACTGAACTGTGGAGATATGGGTGAACAGATGAGAGCTGGCAGTCCTACTCTTGGGGCCTCAATTTACCCCTGTGTGAACCTAGGAAAGGTCCCCCAAGAAGTCCTAGAAAGAGATCAAAAAACTGAAGCCAGAGTTGCAATTCAGCATCTTTATTCTTCCCCTTTAGCTCGAGGGTGATCCTCTCAAACAGCTTCTGCCAGGAGGAGGCAGAAAAGACTGGGTTGGGCAGGGGCTCCCCAAGGACCTGGCCTCCCCCTCCTCCCGTGGGGCTGGAGTTGGGGTTAGGGCCATGATCCAAGCTCGGCATCCCCTGGGGAGGAAGGGAGAGGACCACTCTTCAGCCTCTGTAGCCCCCTACCTCCAACAGCCATGTTGATGGGAAACAGCCACGTTGATGGGAACCAGCCACCTCCACACTCCAGGCAGGAGGGACCCGGGAGAGCAGCCCCATCTTACTCCACGTGCACAGGCACATGCACACGGGGGCCCAGGTGGAGCAGGGCTTGGTCAGTGTCCAGATACATGGCTCTGGCCTGTGGCCCAGTTGGCAAACATGAAACCTAGACTGATCGCCATGAAGAGGACCCCCAGGATACCAAAACACAGAGCCTGTGGATGTGAGGGAGAAAAGATGGAGCTGGTTGGGTACCTACACCCAAGCTCCTCCAAAGGATGTTCCTCAAGCCCTCCACCCCCTCCAGAGAGTGCCCCGTTCATTCATGACCCTCCTTTCCTGCTCCCTCTCCTTCCTTAAAACCAGTGCCTTCCTGTGAATCCTCCTTCCATCTTCCTAGAACCCTTCAGGGAGTACTCTCCCACATCCTCCTTGAAAACGTTCCAACCCTCTTCTGAGAGTGCTCCTTCCATCTGTCTGAAGAATGCTTCCTCTAAGCCAGCCCCCTTTTGAGTGCTTCCTGTCTTCTTAGACCCTTCTTGTGCTCTGTCTGCTCAGGCCCTTCCTATGACAATCTCCTTCATTCTTCCAGACCATCTGCCCCCCTCCCCGCCAAGCCTCCTCTTGAAAATGTTCCTTCAACTTCTAGCCATCCTGGAGTGCTCCCTCCTCAGAATGCTCCCTCTTTCCCCAGCCCTCCCCTGGAATGCTCACCTGGATCTTGGGCCAGGAGTAGAGGGGCTCCACCTCAGAGGGTACAATGCGGAGGTAGAAGACGCTGGGAAGGATGAAAATGAGGCTGGGGGCTGAGGTGGACCCTGAAGGACAAGCAGGAGGGACAGAATCAATGTAAGTTTGGGGTACAAGGCCCATATTAGGTGGGGTCTGGGACTGGGGTTGGGGGTACTGACCGATAACCCCAAAGATATCCCGGATAGTTGGCACGCAGATGACGAGGACATTGACCAAGACAAGGAGGATCAGGGCTATGGCCACATGGCGTGGCCAGCTGAAGGCCTTGCTTGGGAAGAGCAGCTGCTGCAGAGCCCGGCGGATCTGTGACCAGAGTAGGGTAGGACACAGGTCAGGGCTCAAGCACTACCTCCCCTTCCATGTAGTCATCTGTCTTTAACACCGCCCTCAGTCTGAGATCCCTGATTTCCCCTCCATCTGACTGTCTCTCCACCCTGTCTGACCATCCTTCTATGTTTCCACCTTCTGAATGAGCATCCTGCCTCCCTCTGTCTGACAACCCATGACTCTTCCTTCTGTCTGATCATCCATCTATTCCTCCACTCACTGTCTGAAATCTTGTCCTCCTCCTCTATCCAACTATCTCTGCCTCCTCCTGTCTGACCACCCACTTGTGCTTTCACCCTGAGATCCCTGTCCCTCTCTCTCCATCTGACAACCTCCATATCTCCCCCCTCTGTCTAGTCATCCCACCTCTCCGTCTGAGAGCCTTGTCCCTCCTACACCTCACTACTCCTGCCTCCACCCTTTTTCTGGCCATCCCTATTTCTCCATCCTGAATGTCTATCTGTGCCTCTTCCCTGTCTGACCATTCCTGCCTCCCTCTTCTGTCTAGCCAGACATCTGTGCCTCCTCCCTCCAACTGACTGCCCCTGTCCTCCTGATTCTTTCTGCTCTGCCATCTATGTCCACCTTGTGTCTGACCATCTATTTTTGCCCTCTCTGTCCATTTGACAACTCTGCCTTCCCTGTCTGTCCATCCCAACCTCCTCTATCCATCCATCCATCCACTCCCATCTCTACTGTCCATCCAAACATTCCTGTCTATGCCCCCTACCCATCCATCCATGTCCCTCCGCTCCATGGGCCCACCCTCGCCCCCAACGCACAGGGAACAGCACAACTGGCACAGTGAGAGTCACCGCAAGCAGCACGGCTAGGCGCACACAGAGGATGAGCAGATCCTGCTGGCTGTACATGTGCAGCATCTCAGCCTCCACGCTGCCTGGGACATGGAACATGGGATACGGGATGTGACTGGAGCACCAGGACCAGTGTCCCAGAAACATATACGTGTGCACACGCGCGCACACACACACACACACACACACACAGACGGTGACAAAATCTCCATGTGTGATGCGTAAAGTCCCTTTTGAAACTGATAGGTCTGAGGGCATGGAGGGAAAGTGCTCAGGTTCCTGCCCAGCAGTCTGCCCAGTCCCCACCCCAGCTCCCTACCCAACCCTGGCCCCAGCCCCACTCACTGTAGAAGGTCAGGTAGCCAAAGGTCGCTGTGAGTGCATACATGCAGAACATGGCCCCAATGGACACATTGGCCACGGCCTGCATTCTGCGCTTGGAGGGCCTGAGGTATAGAGGTCATAGAACTGTCATGCCCAGACCCCTGGACTTGGTCCAGGCCCCTCAAAACCAGCCCCCATCCTCCAGAGTCCCCTCCTCCCAGAGCTGAGGTTCAGCTAGTACACACTGGGATGCCCATCTCTGCCTCCCTTGTACTAGCCACGCCTCCCTTCTCTGTCCATCCATCTTACCCCATATGACCATCTTGGCCTATCTCTCCGCCCATCTCTGCCTCTCTCTTCCATTAGACTGTCACAGCCTCTCCATTCTGATCATCCATGCTGTCCCTCTGACTGATCATCCATACATCCCCCTATCATATCATCCCTGCCCTCCCTTTGTCCATCCATATCCCTCTCCATCTGACCATCCCCGTCTCCGCATCCCATCCACGTATGCCACCCCTCCATCTCATCTTCTCAGCCTCCCCACTTGTCCATTCATACTTGTACTGGATGTTAAAAGAGTAGAATACTTAAAAGTCCCAATTAGTAAACAGTCACTGCCCTGCGTTTCCCAAGGCCTCCTGGCCACCTCAAACACCTCCCTTGGCACAATCTAGCCACAATCAAGCTACAGCACAAGGACTGTTGTAGGGCTTATCAGACATTATGACTATCACCCCACCTGCTGCCCCATCACGCATGCCCACTTGCCTGCCCACTCACCGGCAGAGTTCTGTGTAGATGGGCAGCACCTCAGGGTGGCAGACAAAAGCAAAAGCCATAATGGGCACTGTGTAGAACATCTGGGGGAGTGGCCCAAGTACAAGAGATTAGAGCATGCAGGGTTCAATCCTCTCCTCCCCATCCCCCCAGCCCCACCACTGCCCTCCATATCAGACACATGGAAGCCCCCAGTGTCTGATACCTGGCTCCACTCTGAGCAGAGTGCACTGTGTGACAGAACCAGAGGACCTGAGTGCGGTGCAAGGCATAGACATATGCCTGCACACCAACCTGTGAGTCAGCTGTGAACATCTGGGCCTCACAGCTTGTGTTGAGGCTTGGGGGGCTCTTCCTCTCCACTGCTGTCTCATTGTGGCCTATAGCACAGCCAAGCTGGAACTTCTTATAGATGACCTGGGGGAGGGAGGGTGTGGAAGTGAGGTCATGGGGAAGGCTATGTCCCAATGCCCCAAACTCCCTCCACACTTTTTCATGTCCTTCTCCCTCAGACTCACCGAAATGAGGAAAAATAGCATACAGGTCAGAGAGAGACCACTGGTATACCCCAGGTAGCCTGCAAGGGGCAATATATGGAGCCTCAGAAATCAAGGGATTCCCCCAGAGCAAATATCAACCCCCCCAGGCTGGCCTTCAAGGCCCCCTCACCCCAATTTTGCCACACTTTGCACAAACTTCTACTTCTACCTGGACCACCCCCCCCCCACACACACACGCACTTAGCAAACTCTTATTCATCTGTTAAAACCCCACACCAAACAAGCTCTCCTCTGGTATTCCATAGCCCTTGAAAGTGGAGATTCTTTGAATCTGGCTCCCCTTCTCTAATTCCACCATCCAATGACCAACGCAGGAAGCCTCTTACCCAAGTGTCTCATGAGGGCCAGTGGCAGGATGATTAACACACTGACAATGATGATGAGGAGGTTTCCCTTCAAGAACCAGTCCCTAAGGAGACAGGTAAACATAGTGACTAGCTGCCTATCAAAGAAAACTGTCAGGCAGACGCTCATAGAAGACAGCTGGACAGAGAGGTTTCTGCATGCAGTCAGGAGAGATGGGCTGACCCTTCAGCTATGAGAAGTCATCCAGGTGGTTACAGAGACAAATGGCACAAAATGATTGACGGAAACAGCCAGACGGATTATCGGACTGTCAGTCACACACAGTCAGAGGGATATAGCTGGAAACACACACACAGCTGGACAAAAGTGTGCCATCAGACCTCAGATGGACATACAAGCAGATGAGCAAACAATACCCCACATCAGCCAGACTCACATAGTCCAACACAAGGTACCAGACACAGAGAGAGTCATGACCCTGGTATGTCTGATAGGTAGAACACCAGTCTGATGATCTGGTAGGCAGGCAACAATGCAGAGTCAGACAAAAGTCAGAAACACACATGTGTGGTTGTTTGAACAACTCAAGGTTTGTTGAGCACCTGAAAGTGGCTGGGCCGATTTGGCCACACAGTCAAAGATGGAAATAGAGACAGAATCAGCCAGCTGACCACTCAATTGGAACCAAGCTCAAAGAAAGAGCAGGATCTGTACAGAGATTGGAGGGAGGTGCCCAGGCAAGATAGTCTGTTAATACAGAATTGTCTGAACAACTGCTCATTTATTCAAAAGAATTTTATTAAGTGCTTACTATGCTCCAGGTATTCACACATTCTCTTTCTACCTTAGACACACAGTTACACAGACCTAAACTAACAAAGCACCATTGGTCATATATACAGTGGGAGCTAATTATAATAGTTAGACACACCTAGTCACGTAGACTGTCAGCTACCTGGATGGTTTCAGGATCAAACCAAAGATCTAACAGGATACACAGAATCAGCTATCATATACAAACAATTGAAAAGATTCAGCCAGCAGATGGATACAGAATTAAACACACAGTCAGCTGGATACATACTCAGAACAACAGGCAAACATACATGGCTAGAACCATAATACAGAAGGCATATACAGTTGTAGTTGAGGATCACACACAAACAGCCAGAAAGAATTTGCCAGAACGATGGTCACCAAGTTAAACACGGAAAGTTAAACACAAATCACATATACTTAGCTGGCACCACGGTACACTGCACACACACGTGCACATACTCTCTTGGAGTCAGTGACCATACACTTATAGCTAGACAGAGTCAGTCAGCCTAATGGACCCAGAATCAAACAGAATCCACTGGACAGAGAAAGTCAGAGTAAGCAAATGTCAAACACACATGGTTGGAGCCACAGTATACAGGACACAGCTGTAGTCAGCTAGCATACAGATGGCCAGAGAACCTGCCAGTATAAGAGTCACAGAATCAAACCCACGGACAGAGTTTAGGTCAACTGGATAGGTACAGCCACACGGTCAACATCAGAGTACACTGCACACACAGAGTCAGCCAGAACAGTCACAAAAATCAACACATGGTCTTACTGGACTCCTACAGCCAGAGCAAGAGTCACACATACTACTGGCATCACAACACACAGGAATCGCAGTCTGAACAAACTGGCCTGCCCAAATGTCTCAAAATGGAAGACCTGGGGGTCAGCTGGACACACAGTTGAAGCTAGTAGCCAGACCTCACGGGCAGAATCAGTGGTCTGTGGGCCAGAGCCAAGGGGTGTTGCACACTCACCCCTCAGGGTCCATGTCCAGGAAAGTGCCGATAACCAGGGGGAGTTCGGATTTGATGATGAACAGGTAACTGGACATGGCTGGTGCAGGTGGGGGGAGGTGTAAGCAGAAGGATCCCTCTCATCTCCCTCCCACCCCAGCCTGGGGAAGCCCACCTCAGCCCACCCTCTTCCCACAAGCTGACCCCCACCTCCCAGAGTCCTCACCCCCAACATTGTGCAGACAGATGACCGCGGCCACCACTACCTTCCCCACAGGCCCCAGCGCCCTCTGTCCCAGCTGTTCATAGGCTCGGATGCCTGGAGGGGAGGGGACCAGAAAGGAACAGGTTGTGGGTCGAGGAGGCCAGGCCAGGGGTGAGTTGGAGGCCAGAGAGTCTGGGAGCTGGGGAGCTGGGGTTTGGGCTAATTGGGCCTCATTGCTGGGAGCTGGAGGTAAGGGCTAAGCAGTTGGGGTTGGAGTCTGGTAGGTGGATCTGTGACCAGGGAGAAGGTTGGGGGCCGGATGTGGGTAGTTGGGGTCTTGGGGCAGGATATGGACTGAGGCATGGCAGGAGTGAAGTCTGAGAGCTGGGGGCTGAGGACCGGCAGTCTCAGGGTTGCGGGGCTGGCTTCCATGGATACGTGTGCTGGAGACTGAGGGGTGGGGGCTAGAAGTGGAGTGGAGTGGTCTGGGGTAGAGGGTCTGGTTTGATGGCCAGACTGAGGGCTGAGGGTTGCGGATTGGGAGCTGGGAATCTGGGAGCCCAGATGAGGTCTGAGGGCCAGGGTGCCCTCTGAGGTCTGGAGCCCAGAGAGCTGAGCGTGGTGTCTGGGGTCCTGGATCCAGGATCTGGGGTCCAAGGTCTAGGTTGAGCTCACCTACAACACCAGCACAGGTCAGCAGGAGATGGATGGAGTACGAAGACAGAAGAGCGATGCAGAGCAGCAGGGCCCTGTGGCAGATGGCACTGCTTGGACTTGGCCCCCAGGCCTCCCGCCTGCCCACCACACCCCTCCCCCACCCCAGACTGCCTAGGACTCACAAGAAGAAGAGGACCCCTGTGTGGGCCATGGCATAGGCCAGCCCCAGGATGCCGCTGCCCATGATGGCGTTGCTGAGGTTGAACACTGACATTCCAAACGATGTCTTCCCCTCGAACTGCGGGTAAGGGGCAAGGCCCGGGCACACATGGGGAGGGGGACCAGGGAAGGAGACCAGTGCCGGGGCCTGGGAAAGACTAGGGAAGAAGTGACTGGGGCAGAGGAGAAGCCCAGGAAGGGCCATCAGAGGAAGGAAAAAGATTTGAAGACGAGGAGAGCTGGGAAGGGAAAGGCTAGGTGAGATTTTAGAGGGGAGCAGCTGGAAGTGGAGAGGAACAGGGAAGGGTGGGGCAGCGACCAGAGGCAAAACAGCTGAAGGGAATAACCGGGAAGAGGGAGCAGTAGGGGAGGGGCTGAGCTGGGCAAGGTGCAGCTGGGACAGATCCTGTGGGGTCACTCACATCCATGAACTGGGCTGGCTTCCTCCCAGGAGAAGGACTATGGCTGGGCAGGAAGCCCTCGTGCTCCTGCCTGTAGCTAGAATAGACAGGGAAATTGAGGCTGATGAGAAGGTAATTCTGATCCCTGACCTCAACCCCTTGGGTCCCCGACTCACTCCACAGCACCCCCAGGGAGGGCTCCGTTCATCTTTGGATCCTGCAGTTCCATCCTGTGGGCAGAGAAATGGGGTGGGGGGCTCAGAGATGGAGCAGGGGGACTTACAAAGTGGGGAGAACTAGATGAAGGGGGTCGGGGGGGTCCGATAGCGACGGACAGATAGATATAGAAACAGAGACACAAAGATGAGGTGAGGGGAACAGGAACAGAGGGATTAGAGAGACAGGGAGATAAGTGGAGATAATTGGAGACAAGAGGGAGAGGCCGACAAAGAAAGAGATGAGAGAGAGAGAGAGAGGGACTCAGGGGAGAGACGCCAACAGTTACTCACTGAGACATGGAGAAAAAGAGGGCAGCAAGAGATAGAGGGGTAGAGACAGAGACAGAAAGAGAGAGATACCGACCCCTCAGCAGATGAGATGGCCATTTGGAGCTGGGATAGCCTCTCCTCCCAGACCCCAGACTCACTCTCTCTTGCTGTCTGTCTCTTCCCTTCCCCGGTCCCCCGCGCACCCCCCTCTTCCCTCCACCCTCACCGCGTGGTCATGCCTCTCACTCCTTACAGGGACACGTGTCCGCCTGACTGCCCCACCCCTCCTAACGCCCCCTACCCCCCTCCTCCCCGCCTGGGCCGCCAGCCTGAGCCCAGAGCTGATGCAACCTGTTGGAGGGGCTGAGGATGGGAGGCGGGCTCAGCGACCCCAGCCCCCCACCCCCTGGACGCGGCAAACTGCTCTCTGCCACAACTCTGAATATTCTCACTAGAGGCCAAAAGCAATTCTCCAAACTGAACCCCCCTCCAGGGATAGAAGTGACCCAGGGACCCTCATTTAATCCCCCTTCTAGGGACTAGAGAGGTATTTTCTGGGACCCTTGTCAAGTCTTAAACACTCCTATTCCAGTAGAAGTCACTTTAGAGACACTTCCAGACTTGAGATCCTTTCTGGGCTTGGGGTGTCTCAGGAACATGGCCAAGCCCTAATTTCCCCTCCTGAAGAGAAGCTGTCTCTGAGACAATCATCAAAAGCCCCCTCCCAGGGCCTGATGTGTTTCCTGGGGTGGGGTGTCTCTGCAATCCCCACGCAAGCCTGGAGCCTCCCTCTTCTGCATGGAGTGTCTCTGAAGAAGCCCCCAGCCCTGAACTCACTTCCTGGGAATGCCGTATCTCAGAAACCCCCATTCAAGGTCCCCATCATGACTAAAACTCCCTCCAGGAAACCCCCTACCCAAGCCCTGAATCCCCTTCCTGGGTCAGGGAAGGCTCTCAAGGAGCCCCATCGTCAGCCATGAGCACCCTCTGGAGCCTCCCACCCACTCCTGAATTCATTTCCTGGGATCAGGGTACCAAAAGGATTCCCCCTCCCATTCAATTGTGTACTAGTGCTAAAAATGCCTCCAGGGAACCCCTGAGCCCTCTCCCAGGACCCCCATTCGTGCCTTGGGGACTCAGGAGCCCCCCTCGATGGCCAGCACCCCCTCCTCACCTCCCTGCTCCTCTCAGCTCTTGAAGCGGCAGCAACTCAGAACTAGGGCTCTGGGACCCCGCCGGGGCGGCAGGGCTCCCGCTCAGCCAGACCCTGCCTTCGCCTGCCCTCTGACCAATCAACTCCGCCGGGCTTGCTCGGCGGCTAATCAGCACTGCCCGGGCCCCATCTGGCAGGCGGATTTTTTTTCCTGTAAAGTTTTAACTTTAATTCAGTTTCCCTCTTCTGGTTCTGGGCAGGGGGAAGTCGTGGGGGGGTGTGCCTCCCTTCATCTGAACCCACATGGAGGGAAACAGAGGTTTTGGGGGAGGTGAGGGAGATGGGCTGAAAGATCAAGGGAGTAGATCCACTCCTAGAGAGAGGGACAGACAGACAGAACTGACTCAGGGGTCAGACATACAGTGGGATGGGATGGATGGCAGGAGGAGAGACAGAGATAGGAAGAGAAACAATCCCAAATAGAGACAGGCAGGCAGAAGAAACAGCACAAGGACAGACAACAGGAGGGGACAGAAAGACAGAGTGTGAGGGAGTGGTAGACAGGCAGAGGGGCAGTCAGCGAAGAAAGAGACTCAGAAACGGTGGGCAAGGAGAGGCTCTCGCAAGCTCCTGGATGAATGCAGATGGACAGGTGGACACCGCCAGACACATCCCCAAACAGAGGTTAGGAACAGACACACTGGCTCAAAGGGACAGAGCAAGTGGCTGAGGCAGAGAGACACACGGAGGGGCAGGTGGCAACAGGCAGAGAAAGTCAGATTCAGGCAGAGGAGCAGACAGACCTGGGGACAGCAGTGGGACAGGTGCAGGGAGAGGCACGGCCAGGCCACCAGAGGCTGACCTCAGACAGACAGCCCAGCCGACAGAGGACCCTAGATCTTGGGGGGGGGTCCCCAGAGGGAGGCAGGGAGGGTACTTGTAGTTGGGCGGGGAGTGTGGATACACACTGTCTGCAAACTAGGCACACCCTGAAGTCCTGGACCCCAGCCTAGGCATTGGGTGGAGCCTGTCCACACCCTAACGGAGGAGCCCCACTGTCTGTCTGCCTGTCTCTCTTAAATAGGGGTCTGTCAGTTGACTCCATTCGGGCATGTGACAGGCATGTCTGCGTCTCCTGCAGGAAGTCAGGCGGGGTGGACATGGGGTCCAGGCCCAACTCGACTGGGCTGTTTGAGGCCCAGGTGGACAAGAGGCCTCTGTCCCGGCCCCTCCACCCACCTGCCCGCCCCCCACAGGGAGCACAGAATTCCCGGAAAGGCCAGGGGCTGGCTGGGACTTCAAAGCTAGCCTGGAGGCTCCCACCCCACTCGCAGTGCGAGGAGGGTGGGATGGGGCGTTCACTTCCGCACAGCAGGAGAGAGACTCCCGCACACTCAGAGATCGCAGCCCCATCCAGGGGCTTAGAGATGGAGGCAGGCTCGCCATCACCCACAGAGGTACAAACTCGCATGCAGACTCCCAGCCACACACAGAGAATACAGGCTGACCAATACGAACACGCGCAGACGGCACACGGAGAGCCCAGGCCATGGGACAGCCACGTATAGCCACACAGAGTGACTTAGTCTTATAAGTATCATCACCCACTGAGCCGCACACAGAGATCACAGACGGATGCGGGGATAGGCTCACACTGCTTTACAGCCACTACAGACTCACAGACATCATCACCCACGGACTCACAGCCACACCAAAGAGAACCAACAGGCAAATCACACACAGACTCACAGCCACACACAGAGCCAGAGCACACAGACAAATATGATTCCACAGAGCCGACAACATCATACACAGGCCCAGCATCTCCCACACACACGATTCCAGGTTCAGATGGCCCTGGAGGCCAACGTCCAGGTTCAGCCTCTATCATGATACCTCTGTGCATGTGAATTTGTGTATGAACTTGTGACCACATACAGCTCTGGTCACAGAGAGAGAGGCACCCGCAGGCAGACACGATTGTACAGACAGAGAAGCCGCAGTTACAGACACATGCACAACTGCATTCAAGCAGACAGCTGCACACAGCCGTGTATACACAGCTATTCACACAAATCAAGTCAGGGAAGACATGCACAGGGAACGCATATATAGGCGCACAAACTGGAAAAACAGGGATGCAGAGAGTACACTTACTATCATTACAAAGAGGAAATGCAGAAAATACACCTAAAGCTGCATGAAGAGGAAACAAGGGAACATACACTGCCACCAAAAGAAATGCCCTTCTGGAGCACACACCTATAGCCACTCACAGAGGAGAGATGCAAACATGGTGCCAGAGAAGAAAGACACACAGACATCGGAGACACACACACAGAGGAGAGACAGATTAACACACTTCTCACCCACGAGCATTACAAAGGAGACACATAAGCACCCAGGGAACACACACACACACAGCCCCATGTAGATGAATTGTGCAAGCAGATGGGACCAACACACAGTTGTCAAAAAGGAAACACACGAGTTGGATAGGCAGCGACAGACATAAGACACAACCAGGCAAGTAACATAGTAAGACACACGTGGAACTCACATACGTGTGTTTGTTGCTGGGAACATGTACAGGTAGCTGAGATACCCTCAGGGTATTCATACACAGGCGCGCGGGCGCAAGCCGGCGGGAGCACACACACACACACGCACACACACACACACCACTCCCCCGTCTATCCCGGCCTACTCCGTGATCTCTCGTCTCTCTCCTCTTCCCCCCTGAGAGCCATTAAACATCTGTGCTCCAGGCCAGCCAGGGAAAGAGACACCTGTCAGCAGAGGCCTTGGCCCAAATGACTAAGGGGCGGGCGGGGGGGGGGGGACGGGGACTGGCTAGGCAGGTGTCTAGATTTCAAGAAAAGTTTGAAGTGTCCCATCCGAAGAACTAGTGAAACTTCAACAAAAAACAGATGCCCTCACCCACCACCTCCCAGCAGCAGCTTCCTCTGATCATTGTCTTCCCCTCCAAGGGCCAGCCCTGCCCTCCCACGTTGCCCAGCACAAGGCCACCTGGGCACACAGCTGGAGGTCAATGAATACTACTTATCAAGTGTCATATTATCATCATTATTTTTATTTCTGCCGAGTGAACTCTTCTAGGGGAGGGGCAAACCTTCATCCAGCTCTGCACCCCATAGCTCAGCTAAGTTTCAGGGCATTGGAAATAGCAGGTGTTCCACATATGCTGGTAGGAGGAAAAACAAAGGGAAAGTGAAATCTGGCTGCAGAGGCAGCCTGCTTTAGAAGGAACAGATGTCTTTAAGCTTGACCGAGGCCTTGAGGCCGCGCCAGGGATAAGAACGCTTTGTTCGTTCATCAAAGTAGGGCCCTTTCTCAGGGTCATTTAAGGCTTTTGTTGGTTCATTAAAGCAGACCCTCGTGGGACATTTGGGATTCCTATCGAATCTATTAAAAGTCAGTTTAGGATCTTGTCAGTTCTTCTAAGCAGACCCCTGCTTTTCATTAAAACACTACTCAGCAGTCTTCAGGGGAGGGAGCCACGGAGCAAAGCAGTTAACAGCGCGAGCTTTCCCAGCTCTGCCACTTAGGAGCTGTGCGGCCAGGAGCAAGTTTCGAAACCTCACTGTTTCAGCTTCCCGCAGGGCTTACTACTGCCTAACTCAGGGCCATGGGGAAGATTGAATGAATGAATACAGGTAAAGCACTAAGAACAATGCTTGACATACAGTAATCGCTCAATAACATCTTTGGGAAAGGAATTAATGAACTCTTCTCTGCCAGTGAAGGCATCCCCCCACTGAGCTGGGTTTGGATTCTAATCTCTCCTTTCATGCAGGCTCCCCACGGATAACTCTTCCGTCCCTCAAAGCAGCCCCTGGACTGCAAGGCTTTTTGAGTCACTGTCTGGTCCCCTGCGCCTGGACCACCCCCGTCTTTCCCTCACGTGGTAAGATGCCCTCCGGCACAGGGCCGGCCTGGCAGCTCCCCTCTCCTTGACCTTTTCAGGAGGCTGAGGGGAGGACACCTTTACACTCAGTGGGGTGCTGGGTGGGAGCTGCAGGCGGACACCCCACTTCGGGAAGAGCCTGGGGAGTTCAGAGCCTGGCTCCTGTCCCCCAATCCCCCCAGCCCTGCTGGAGGAAGCAAGTTTCTTTGCAAAAAATTAAACATCCTCTTTGTGAGAGGCAAGAAAACAGGAAGCGTCCCACAGGGTGAACATGGGCCCCCAATGCCTGGCACCCCCTCCTCTCTGTGGAGCAGCGCCTGGTGGCTTGAACCCTTGCTTTCTCACACTTGCTCACCTCTGCAGGGGAGCCATGTTCCCACCGCCCCCCACAATGCCCTTGAACTCCGCTGACAAGCTCTGGCTTCCTCCCTGGCTCTCCAGGGTCTCTGCGCGGCTGTCTACACCTCCTCCCAGGGCCCCACATAAATGCAGAGCACACCACTACGGAAAGAGTGAAGGAACAAAGCAACAAAAGGGTGAATTCAGCAAACATCTATTGAACACCACCTGTGTGCCGGGCCCTACTCTAGGCGCCAGGGAGGCAGCAGTGAACAAAACAACAGAAACCCCTGCCTAGCGAAGCTCACATTTCTAAGGAATGATGAATCTATCGTTCAGTTGTTTGAATACTCGCCAAGCTCATTCCCATTTCAGGGTCTTTGCACTTGGTGTTCCCACTGCCTGGAATGCTCTTCCTCCAAACATTCCTAGGGTGTGCCCCCCTTCAGGTCTCAGCTCAAATGTCACCTCGTCAGAAAGCCTTCCCTGACCACACTGTCTAAAATAGCAATTCAACCCCTGTTACTCTCCAATCCTTTCACCCTCCTTTATTATCCTTCATAGCTTTTATCACCACCTGACATAACATATTTATATACTTAATAGTACATTTACATTTAGTAGTTACTTTAGTAAGTAGATATATATAGATACTAGCAGATTTATATATATATATATATCAGCATATACATTTATATCAGATATGTATATTTTATACATAAACTATACAAAAAAGCATAAATATATATTATATATTTGCACATAATGACATATTTATATTTATATTTATTTGCTAATATATAATTTACATACTAGTAAATATTAGACATCACTATATATTTCTATATCATCACATATGCAGTAAATGGCATATGTTTACACATCTAATATATATATATATATTCTCCTTTGTCTCCTTTTCCTCATCTGTAAACTGGGGAAAACACAGCTATTATTAAAAATGAAATTATGTAAACTTATAATTAACTAAATTAGATTTTAAAAGGTGATAAATACTCAAAACTCATCACTTCTTAATTATTATTTTACTACATTTCATTATTTCTATGCTCCTGAGATCATTCATCCCTAGTTTAATTGTACTGTAGAAATAATACACAATGGTGCACTAGTGCATCTCTTCCAGACTCTGTGTTCCGTGACTACACCTTGGTAAGTTGAAATCTGACAAGATGATAGTATGTAAACCATGGAAACTGGCAAATGTTAGAAATCAGGGCTTCCTCTCCCTCTCCACCTAAAGAGCTGATTGTTAACCATTTACCAGCACACCACTGAGAGCACTCAGAAGAGTGCCTGGCACATGGTAAACGCTATAATAAATGTTTCCATTACTATATTTGCTTGTGCACTGGGTCGAGATGCAGTCTTTTTTTCTAGGTCCGAGTTAAAAGTGTTTGAAGAACACAGAATTACAGACAGTGTGCGGAACTACACCTATTTAATCCTGCCAATGACTCTCTGTGGAGTCTGTACTACTTGTTACCCCCATTTTACAGAAGAAGAAACCGCAGTTCTGAGACGGTAACAGTCAGAAGGCGCTATCAATTAGCAGAAGTGGGATTTGAAATCGCAGCCGAGCAGCTTCTGCGCGCTCGCGCACTTAATTAACGCGCTCTCCTTCCTCTCAAATTCGCTACGCCAGAGGTAATTGCACTTCGCGGCGCGCGAAAAATAAATACGTGCCGCCGTGCGCGTTGTATCTTGGGAAATGTAGTCCACAGGCTCAAGGAATACTATTGTACAAGAAGGGAGGGGCGGAGAGTACGTCGATTTTCGCCTTGTAACAAAAGAACAAAGTCAGTTCTCGTGCCTCGCGACGTTTCGGCCATGCCTTGCGCGACTTCGGCGGCTTTACTCGCGCCCGTTGCATGCTGGGAACGGCAGTTCGCCCGACCGGCTACGTCGGCGCGAGATGCCGGAACTCACGTGGTACGATCAGGTCGGGTCCCCGCTTCGCGCGAGTCACCGCGTCCCACGATGACAGGCTTTCCACGCTCCGGTCGCCCTTAGGCATGCGCGACAGACATTCGGATCAACTAAGAATACAAACTGAAGCCCTACGACTTCTCACCGGTTTGCGCTCTCGCCGAGGCTCGGGCTGCTTGAGGACCGGCCTCCTTCGTTCCGCTTCTCCCCACTCCGAAAGTTTAAGGTAGGCCCTGGGGCGCGGAGGACTTGGGTCCCGGCCAAGACGGTTGAGGCATGCCTGCGCTGTCCCGCCGGTGAGGGAAGGAGGCAAGTTCGCCCTCGGCGCTGCAGCTGCGTAGTCCGGGCAGCTGGCACCAGGTAGGCTCCAGACCCAAGGTTTGTCTGGAGAAGGGGCCCACTCATGCGGGATGGTCTGGGGGTGGGCGGGGGGCGCAGAGGTCCAGATACCGGCGGAGCCGGTCTTGTGGTCCCAGTGGGGACTTGGGCTTTCAGGTAATGATGAGGAGGGACCGGCGGTGTAGCCAGAGGGCTGTTAATGGGTGGGTGTGGAGGTTTGGTGGGCTGCGTGGGTGTAATAGAGGTCTGGTGGGAGTGTTATTGGGGAATCAGTGAGGGCTAAAAGGCGTGTTTTAGTCGATGTGTTCAAGGGGGCCAGTGGGATGTGTTCGTTAATTAATGAGGGGATGGTAGAGTGGGCAACTAGAAGATAATGGGAGGCAGGTAGGAGTGTGATCCTTGAGGGACTGATGGAGGTATGATATTCAACGGGTTAATAAAGAGTGGTGGGGCATAGTGATTGAAAGGATAATGGTGCAGCTGTGGAGGGAATAATAGAGGCCGGTAAAAGTCATGATCAAGGAACTAATGGGAGTAGTGATCAAAGAAGAGAGAATGAGAGGCTGAAGGGGTGTTGTAATCAAAAGATTTTAGTGGGTGATGATGGTATGATCATTGAAGAATTAATAGGAGCAGAGTGAGCAAAGAGGGGGTAATAGTAAGCTGTTGGGTGTGATCATCAAGTGATTGTTGGGTGGGGAGAAAGGTGGGCAGTGAGGGAAGAATGTGGAACTGATGTATGATTATCAGGGATTAACATGAATGTGTGGTAGGGAAGGGTTACAGGGGGGCTAGTGGTGTGATCTATGAAGGATCAGTTGGAGGGCCAGGTTAATGGGGACTGATAAATCATAGTAATTGAGAGCTCGATGGGGGACTAATAGGCCATGATTCTCCAGGCATTAATGGGCGGTGGTGATAAAGATGTAGTAATAAAGGAATTATTGGGGGCCTAATCTCTTCAGGGGAGAGAGATGAAGGAGGTGGGGAGTGCAGTGAGGTAGTATGAGGATAATGGGGTGAAAGCAAGGGATTAATGGGGGGCTAGTAGGGCTGTATGACTCTAGGGGCAATGAGGAGAGCTGGGAAGACAGTGAGATGTTATTGGGGATAAGGTGGGCAGAGAAGGGTTGATAGTGGGGTTTAATATGTGGTGTGTGAGTGACAGCAGTGGGAGGTGGACAGGGTCAGTAATAGGTCATCTATGAGATAAGGGTTGGGTTTGTGGGCTCTTTGGGGGAGATCTGTGGGGTTAGTGATGGAGCCTGAGAGCTCAGTGGTGGGGTCCTTCAGGCTCAGTGAGGTCATTGGGGTTAGTGACTGGGCTCCAGCCTTCCCACCTGTTGAGTGAGCTGTCACACGGGTCAGATGAGCCCGGTTTAGTTTTTGTGGTTCTCGCTGCCCTGCAGAGGTAGGTGATGGCCCACTTACTGATATAGGGCGGCGTCAGCTTGCTGTTGGCAGGTCCCTGGGCAAACAGTGTGTGAGATGGGCCGGACGTCAAAGGACAAGCGGGATGTCTACTACCGCCTAGCCAAGGAGAATGGCTGGCGTGCCCGCAGTGCCTTCAAGCTGCTACAACTTGACGAGGAATTCCAACTCTTCCAAGGTCCCCACTTGGCGGGCGAGTCACTGGGGGATGGGGTGGGCGAAGGGAATAGACAAGTGGGCTAGGTCTACAGAGCTCCCTGTGGTAGGTGGGCTGACTTGGAGGGTCTGTGGGGCAGGGGCCAGGCAGGTACGCGAAAGGAGCTGGGCATCTAGGCAGCAGACAGATACGAGTGCTGCCCAGGGGAAAGGGGTGAACTCTGCAGGGTCCCAGGTTGGAGAGGTGGGTGCAGCTGACCACTACACCTTCCTGTGTGTGCTCAGGTGTGACGCGGGCAGTTGACCTGTGTGCGGCCCCGGGCAGCTGGAGCCAGGTGCTGAGCCAGAAGATTGGGTGAGTGTGGAGTCCCAGATGGGAGGGTGGGAGGGCAGGTTAGATGGAGGGTGGACCAGGAGTGATAACTGGGCTGACATGGACCGTGTTGTCCACAGGGGCCAGGGGTCCGGCCACGTCGTGGCCGTGGATCTTCAGGCTATGGC
This sequence comes from Eschrichtius robustus, assembly GCF_028021215.1. Taxonomy (NCBI): domain Eukaryota; kingdom Metazoa; phylum Chordata; class Mammalia; order Artiodactyla; family Eschrichtiidae; genus Eschrichtius; species Eschrichtius robustus. The sequence continues at coordinate 44,919,861 of NC_090845.1, forward strand.
TCCACTACCAGGTGTGTTACAGATCCAGGGGGATATCACCCAGGTGAGAGCATGGCTTGGGGTGTTGGGGTGTATCCTTGGCAAAGGCCCCCCAACCTGGGGGCTACGGCAAGTGGAAGAGAAAAAGAGAAAGACAAACAGACTGAGAAAGACAGACAGAGATAGAGTAACCGAGAGAACCCAAGAGAGTGTAACAGCAGAGAAACAGAGCCAGCCTGTCGTCATCACAGAGAGACAGCAAAAAATGATCCCAGAGATGGAGCCTGGTCTTAGGCAAAGCCTGAGAATTTGGCTGACCCAGGGGCTGCGGGCCAGGGCCAAGGGCAGGTGGGGTTAGAGGGCTGTGGAGGGGGTGCCTTGGGGCCACTCATCCTCCCTCTCTTCCATAGCTGTCCACTGCCAAGGAGATCATCCAGCACTTTGAGGGCTGCCCCGCCGACCTAGTGGTGTGCGACGGGGCTCCTGATGGTAAACAGCAGGGATTGGGGGGCCAGGCGGGGGCCCTATGTGTGTCCTTCTCTGTATGTCCCGCCTCTGTTGGCTTCTTTTACTGCCTCTCCTCTCCACTGTCAGCTGTTCCTACACCTAGCAACTTCTCCCTACTTCTGTTTCCTATTCTCTGCCTCTGTCTTCTCCCTTCCCATACTCTACCATTTGGGTTTTGTCCACCCTTTCATCTTCTTATTGCTCGCCTCTCTGCAACTGTCCAATTCCATCTTAGTGTTCACTCTTTTTCTTTTTTTTTTTTCAGTCAGTTAGCCATCCATCCATTCAGCACATTTACTGAGCACCTGTTTTGTGTCAGGCACTGTTGTACATGTTGGGAAAATATTTGTGAATAAAATTCTACTAATCTCTGACCTTATAGAGCTGGTGTTCTAGTGGGAGCAGACAGAAGAGAAACAAGTGATTGAGCTATGTAGCCTGTCAAAAGGTGATAGGTACCATGGGGATGTCAATGAAAAGGAGAGGGAAGAGGGGAGTACCTGTAGGAATTTTAAATAAAGCTTGGAAGGCCTCATTGGCTTTAGCACAAAAACCTAAAGGAGTCAAGGGAATGGGCCAGGGGCACGTCTGGAGGAAGAACAATCCAGGTAAAGGAATTGGCCTATGCAAAGGCCCTGAGGTAGGAGGGTGCTTGGCATGTGTGAGGAATAGCGAGATCAGTGTGGCTGGATTGGAGTGAGTGAGCAGGAGAGTTGTAGGAGGTGAGAACAGATCCTTGTGTGGATCTTTCTGGGCCACAGTGGTGACTTTGGCTTCTTCACTGAGATGAGAGCGTGGGGAAAACCATGAGAGGGTTGTGAGCAGAGGAGGGCCGTGCCTGACTTGGGTTGTGACAGGATCCCTCTGGCTGCTGTGAGCAGTGTGAGGGGTGAGACCTGGGGAGGGGAGGCCTCTGCAGTCGTCCATGTGGAGTTGAGAAGATTTGCTAATGGCTTAAATGTGGGTGTGAGGAGAGAGTGGTGGGTGGGTGTGTGTCAAAGGTAACTCGAAGGTTTTTGGCTTGAACAACTGGAAGGATCAGATGAGATGGGAAAGATGATGGGAGGAGCAGGTTTGGGCAGGGAGATCGGGAGTTTGTTTTTGGATGTATTGAGTCTGAGATGTTCGTTCTGATCTGAGTCTGGAGTTAAGAGGAACAGTCTGGACTGGAGGTAGAAATGATGATAACAGTATTCGCGCCTGAGGTTGTTTTGAGAATGAAAATGAGTGCCTAAGGGTTAGGAGCTCAGAGTACGCATCTAGTTGGCAGATAGTATTTGCATGCAGAACCTTAGCAGTAAGAGAGCCTAGGAAATGTTTTTAGCGCTCTAACCTCTGGGAGGTTAGAATGGGAGCATAGCTAGACTGGATGGCCCCCTAACACTATTCTCTTGCTGCAGTAACCGGCCTCCATGATGTTGATGAGTATATGCAGGCCCAGCTCCTCCTAGCCGTGAGTAACCCTGGCTGCCCCTGCCTCGGCTTGGCCCCCTCCTGGCTGTCTCCACCTCACCCTTAGCCATCTCTCCTGCCCATAGGCTCTGAACATTGCTACGCATGTCTTGAAGCCAGGGGGCTGCTTTGTGGCCAAGGTAAGGCTCGGGGAACCTGGTAGGGGGTAGAGAGGGGTCTCCAAAGGTCATCCTCATGCCTCCATCTCTGCCTCCCCACCCTGCAGATCTTCCGAGGCCGGGATGTGACACTGATCTACAGTCAGCTGCGTGTCTTCTTCTCCACCGTGCTCTGTGCCAAGCCCAAGAGCAGCCGGAACTCCAGCATTGGTCAGTGGGGTGGAGGGGCCAGGCTGGGGGGTGCGCATCTCAGGGACCCATCCGCACAGGGTGGTGGTGGCAGTCGCCCCTCACTCTACCTTATCCCCGCAGAGGCCTTTGCTGTCTGTAAGGGTTATGACCCCCCTGAGGGCTTCCTGCCGGACCTGACCAAACCCCTGCTGGACCACTCTTACGGTGAGAGCCAGAGCCCTGGGCCCCATCCCTGGGGAGAGTCTGTCCACCAATGGAATTTATGTTCCAGGAGGGCCCTCAGCCCCACCCCCTGGTGGAAACTCTGCCCCTTAGGGGAATTCTGTCCCAAAAGGATCCTCAGCCCCACCCTCTGGAAATTCCACCCCTGTATGGATATTTTGTTCCAGGAGGATCTTTAGCCCAGTGGCCTAGTGGTAACTCTTGGACCTGGTGAAAATTCTGTCTTGGGAGGATCCTGAGTCCTACCCCAAGGGAGACTCCACTTGCTTGCGGAGATTCTAGACTAAGAAGACTCAGTCACGCCCCAGGTGGAAACCCCACCCCTGTGTGGGAATTTCATCCTGTGAGGGCCTTCAGACTGGCCCCTAGAGGGAAAAAGTACAGAGTGGCTCTTGTGGCAGGCACACTTGAGTGAGACAAAGTCCAGACAGTATATGGCAGGTGGGCATAAGTGCAGTCGGAGAAAAGTGGGTTGGGGGGGGTGGTGTGTTTTAGAACAGGTGATCATGGAAGGCTTCCCTGAGGAAGTGATCTGAACCAAATGAAGGATTTCTGATAAAGGAGGGCAAGAGTAGCTGGTGGATACGTTGGGGAGGCCTCGGTACCCATCCTGGGTGCAGCCTGAGTCACGACTGGTCCCAGACACCCCAGCCCTGTCCTGCCTCATCTCTCCCTGCTTGTCAGATCCAGATTTCAACCAATTAGATGGTCCCACCCGCATCATTGTACCATTTGTGACCTGTGGGGACCTGAGTGCCTATGATTCGGACCGCAGTTACCCACTGGATGTAAGCGCCCAGCCAACGGTGGGTGGATGGGGGGTGCTGTCCTAGGTTCCCAGGTCCTCACCACCCCCTGCCGACATGTGTCCCTGCAGCTAGAGGACGGCTCAGAATACAAGTATACTCCGCCCACGCAGCCCCCCATCTCACCACCGTACCAGGAGGCCTGCACCTTGAAGAAGAAGGGGCGGCTGGCCAAGGAGATCCGCCCCCAGGACTGCCCCATCAGCACAGTGGACACGTTGCCCCAGTCCCTGGCCGCCCCACAGCGCCACACCCTGCTGGCCTCTGAGGTCTGGAAACATGGGCCCAGAGCCCTTAGTGCCCTTTCTCTGTGCCCACAGTGACCCCTTCCTCGTGTGCCTCCTTCTGCCCCAAATCACATGGTTTCTGGGACAAACTTCTCTTCCCTGCCTCCCAATAGCTATAAAAACCAATGGGTAAAACCAAGTACAGTGAACGGAAAAGCTTAGCCAAGTATCTGAGTCCCTTCTTTTTTTCTTGGGTAGGTGGAAGACAGTGAAATGAACCGTTCGCCTTAAGATGTTAAGGTAAATTTGCCTTTTTGTCTAAGAATTTGAGTAAATGGCACCTTTAAGAAAAAACTGAGTAAAATTTCACCTTTGAAACTTTTACATCAACTGGTAAGATTTCAGTCAGCAAACCTTTACTAAAACACCTGATCTTACGTGCCAGGAACTGCTTTAAGGATTTTACATATTGAGGCACTCGGTAAACATTTATTGAGCACATGCTGTGTGCTGGGCATTGTTCTAGGTTTGAAGATAGAGCGGGGAACAACACAGGCAAATATCCTGGCCCTCAGAGCTTCTAGTTTGGGAAAGAGGTGATAAGCAATAACACAGTCTAAATGCAGGAGTTGCCACCCACACAGACACAAACTATTTATCTTGATCTCTCTATATATGTACACACACACACACACACACACACACACACACATAAAATGTAAAAGTAATATGGGATATGAAGAAATTTTTAAAGCAGGGTAAAGAGATCAAGAATTCTAGGGGGTGGCAGTTTGCAGTTTTTAAAAAGGTTATCTTGGAAGGTCTCACTGAGGTAATGTTTGAGCAGAGACCTGAAGAAGATGAAGGAGGGAATCGTGTGTTTATCTAGGGGAAGAGCATTCCAGGGAGAGGAAATAGCAAATACAAAGGCCCTGAGGTGGAACCCTGCCTGGTATGTGAGGGAGCAGTGAAGAGCCAGTTTGCCTGGAACAGTCTGGGCTAAACCTATCAGTGCTGGAGGGCTTCTCATCCTCAGGATACCACATCAGAGGACATCCCTGTCTGGCAATGGCTTTGCAGGTTATTCAGACCAAGTCTTCCATTAAAATAAGAAGTAAAAAAGACATCTTTTAAAAAATGAAATGGCAAATCACAATGGGAAGAGATATTTATAATCCCTATATATAGTATCCTTGATATTTAAAAAACTGCTATAAATCAGTAAGGAAAAGAAAATATGAGAATGGCCAGTAAGCACATGAAAAGCTGCTCATCAGGGAAATGCAGGCTAGAACTAAAAAGATTGACAATACTAAGCGTCTGGAAGGATGTGCAGCAACTGGAACTCTTGAAGACGCCCATGGCAGCATATAATGGTGTAGCCACTGGAAAATTGTGAGGCCTTATCTGCTAAAGCTGCATGTGTGCCAGTTCCACTCCTAAGAAGTGAGTACTAGAATGTTCCTAGCCAGCACTATTTGTAGTACCCCCAGACTAGATACAGCCCAAATATCCATCAGCTGTAGAATGGATCGTTAAATCCTGGTTTATTCGCAGTGGAGAGCTACACATCAAAGAGAATGAACGTTATATGTTTTATGCATTTTTCTGTGTGTTATGGTTCACAATGAAAGTAAAGGGAAAAACTTCAAAAAAATGTTAGTAGCTGAGCAAACAATGATTATAGTAGAAGACAGTGGGGAAACATTTTGGTTTAAAACTTCCTTTTACTTTGACCTTTAGTTAGCTGGCAATCTGATAAGGACTCGGAAGCTGTTTGCTGTCAGGAAAACCAGAACTTGAGTTGATGAACTTGTTTTCAAATATCTCATCAACCGGTCCTGAACATACAAGCTCCGAGTGGGAACCTGCAGCAACCACCAGGAACACAGCGAGGAAAGAAACATCACGGAATGTCCGTCTGCACTGCAGAGGGGATTCTTGAGTGGGGTCTTGCCTCTTCTCTAAATCTTTCCAGCCGTGTCCTGATTATGTCCAGAATTTACCCTGAGAGCGGGGGTTCTTAACCTGGGTAGAAGTCAGGGTTATGTGTGGATTTGATGGAGGGAAACATTACATCTTTATTTTCACTAATATAAGTGAAATTTTAGCTATACTCCCGGATCTGAATGCTGGCATCAAATCACAATAGTAAAAGCAGTGCCTGCAACTTCCACCAATACAGATCACAGTTACTTTTTTATGTTATGTTACAGTCGTTGCAGGCATCTTAAAATATTGTTCACATTGGTCACCACTTTGAATAAGATCTTAAAATTTGATGAATTAATAAAAAAAGTTCATATAGCATCCCAATGTTGTTTCATTTTAACATGGTAACTATTTTTCTAGTTTTATTGAAATATAATTGATATAATGTGTAAGTTGGAAGTGTACAACATAATGATTTGATATATGTGTATATTGCAAGATGACTACCGTGGGTTTAATTAACATCTATCACCTCACATAGTTACAGTGATGGGAAGTTTTAAGATTTGCTCTCTTAGCAACTTTCAAATATACAATATAATATTGACACGTATAGTCACTATGCTGTATATTACATCCCCAGAACTTATTTATAACTAGAAGTGTTGTACCTTTTGACCACCTTCACCCATTTTTAGATTCCACATATAAGTGAGATCACACAGTATTTGTGCTTCTCTGACTAATTTCATTTAGCATAATACCCTCAAGGTCTGTCCACGTAGTCACAAATGGCGGGTTTCCTTTTTTTATGGCTGAATAATATTCTATCATATGCATATACCGCATTTTCTTTATTCATTCATCTGTCAACAGATCCCTAGGTTGTTTCCACATCTTCGCTATTGTGGATAATACTGCAATGAACATTGGGGTGCAGATAGCTCTTTGAGGCAGTGATTCCATCTCCTTTGGATATATACCCAGAAGTATATATTTGGGATACGGGGAATACTGGATCATATGGTAGTTCTATTTAATTTTTTGAGGAACCTCCATGCTGTTTATTTAGTTTCCATAATCCTGTGTATTTGAGTGTGTGTGTGTGTGTGTGTGTGTGTGTGTGTGTATGCACATGCACACGCATGCTTTCAAAAATACTCTATGAAGGGGTCCACAGACTTGATCAGATCAGATGCCAAAGGGTTCCCCAGACAAATTTTTTTTTTTTTTTAGCTGTGCTGCGTGGCTTGTGGGATCTCAGTTCCCCGATCAGGGATTGAACCCAGACCACGGCAGTGAAAGCCCAGAATCCTAACCACTAGGCCACCAGGGAACTCCCCAGAACAAATTTTTTACGTTAAGAACCCCTCTCTTAAAGGAATATCAGAAAGTCTGCCATGACTGCAGTCCTGAATTTCTATATTTTAGCAAACAGGAGCTGACAAACACCAGCTACATGGGCAGACCCGGTTTCCGCAACTTACTCGCTTATCTTTAGAAAATCACTGTTCTTTGTCCACACACCATCCATTGACCTCAGGACTACTGACATCCCAGTCTGTGACCCCAGGTGTTTCTGTACCTGACTTTGAGACCCTGGGAGTGTCCATACTGAGTCTAACCCCAGGGGGCCCACACCACAGCTTGTTAACCCAGGAGTCTTATCACCCACGTCAGTATGACCACAGGAATGTCCACACCCCAGTCTGTGTGACTCCAGGAATGTAAAACAGAAGTATCCACACAAAAGGTGGTGTGTCCACACCCATCACCATGTAAATTCAGCAGTGTCCACACTAGAGTCAGTGACGCCCCAGGAGTGTGGACAGCCCAGTTTGTATAATCCCAGGAGTATCCACGTCTCAATTCCCAGGAGCGTAAACACACCAGCCTTTGGGACCCTGTGGGCATACTCACCTCGGGCTGTGTGTCCCTGGTGTCCACCCCCATCTGTGTAACGTCAGAAGTGTACACCGAAAGTCTCTCTGACAGAGCAGTGTCTAATTCCCAGTCTGTGCAAGCCAGTGGAGTCCACACCCCCAAGTGTGTGGCCGAGGAGGGGCCCACCCGGCCTAGGCCTGCTCTCTGAGCTCGGGAGTGCCCACTCTCCACCTGTGTGGCCCTAGTCTTGCGAGTCCAGGAGTGTCCACGCCCCTCAGTGTGACCCCAGAATTTTCCACACCAAAGTCAGTTTGTAACCAGAGGTACATCCGTCCCAGCCCGTGTGTCCCCAGTGGGGTACTTACTTTAGTCTGAGTGACTCCTGGAGTGTTTCCACCCCAGTCTGTGATGACAGGAATGTTTATTCTCCAGTCTTTGTGACCCCAGGCTTTCCGCAACACAGCCTGTGTTACCCCCAAAGTGTACACGCCCTGGTCAGATGACTGCAGGTTTGTCAATTGCTAAGACTGTGTAACAACAATGGGTGTCCATTCCCCTATCGCTATAACCCCCAGGGTTACCATACCTCAGTCATTGTCACCCCCCAAGGGTGTCTGCAGTGTAGTCTGTGTCACCACAGGAGTGTATACACTCCAGTCTGTGTGACACCTGGAGTATTCAAAATATAGTCTGTGTGACCCCATAAGCGTGCATATCCCAAAGCTTCTGACCGCAGTGTTGTAAAAACTCCAGTCTATTTGACCACAGGGGTGCCCACTGCAAAGTATGTCAGTCAGCAGCAGTGCCCACGTCCCAGTCTGGGTGACCTCACCAATGGCATATGTCAGGTTTTGTCACCATAGAAATGTCCACCCCCTCTGTCTGACCCCAGGAGTCTCCAGACGCCAATGTGTGTCCTGAGGGAAGCACACCCCTGGTCTGTGTTGCGAAAGCACTGTTTGTTTACACCCCAGTCTGTCACTGTTGCCTTTCCACCTGCCAGTCAGTGTCCCCTAGGAGTGATCATTCCTCAGCGCTTGAAACACCAGGAGTGTCCACACCCCAGTATACGTAACCCCAGGAGCACCCACAGTCAGCCTGTGTTTCTCCAGAAGGGTCTACACAATAGTCTGCATGACCCCAGGATGATCAACTTTCTGTGTGACCACAGGAGTGGCCACCACCCAGTCCACGTGTCCCTAGGACGGTACACCCTTGGCTGTGTGATCAGTGAAGTCTCTATGCTCTGGGTTCTGTGACCACCAGGGTGTCACTCCCCAGCCTGCAACTCCAGAGCTTTCTACCCTGTGTGGGAGCGAGGAGTGTCCCCACCTCAGTCTCTGTGGCCCCACAGGCTCATTTACTACGTCATCCCTGTCACCCTAGGAGTAGCTGAACTCCGGTCTGCGTGATGCCACAAGCGTCCACATCCCAAACAAGGTGAGCAGAGGGGTGTCTACACTTGAGTGCGTGTGACCACAAACATGTCCTCCCCTTGTCTTTGTGACCCCAGATGGGTCCGGTGGGTTTTACCCTGGCTGTGTCCACATCCCAATGTTTGACTACAGAAACGTCCACAGCCCAGCCTTTGTGACCCCCAGGAGTGTCCACCCCACAGTCAGAGTCCAGAAGTGGCAACGGCTTAGTCTGGGTGACTTTGGGAGGTTCCACAGCACAGTCTGAGTGGCACCGTGAGTGTGCTCATCTCAAACTGTGTGATCACAGAGGTGTCCACACTCCAGTCTCCGTGGCCCGGGAATGTCCACACCTAAGTTCCTGTGACAGAAGCAATGTCCAATCTCGAGTGTATGTGACCCAGTATTGTCCAGACCCCACAGTTGCTGGCACAGCGTGTCTGTACCCAGTGCCTGTGGCCTCAGGAGGGTGTGCTCCCATCAGGGTGACCACAGGAGTATGAAAGTCCCATGCCTGTGACTGCTGGTGGGTCTACACTCCAGTCTGGGTGACCCAGGGGAGGATACCCCCCATCTGTGTGACCAAAGGAGTCTCCACGCTCCAGTGTCTGTGACCCATTCAGTGTGACTAGAGGAATGCCCACAGCAAATTCGGTGTGATCACACCACTGTCCACCCCCATCTGCCTGTCCTGAGAGGCATCTCTGCTGCGGTTGGTGTGATCCCAGCAGAGGGCATACGGCAAGCAGCATGACTACAGAGGTCTCCTTCTGGATAAACACAGGCTGACTGGGGGTCCTCCTGGTGTTCCATACACTGGGGCGTAGACACGCCTGCCTGTGATACTCCAGCAGTGTCCACGCCACAGTCCTTTGACTACAGTGGCTCCCCAGTGTATGTGTCCTCAGTCATGTCGTTGTCCCAGCCTGTGGTCCACACCCCAAAGTTTGTGACTCTGATGGTGCCCGAAGTTGAGCCTGTGTGAGAAGGTACCAGATCATAGTCCACGTGACTCCAGGAGTGTCCACCCACCAATCTGTAGGAATCTAGGAGAACACATCCCAGCCCATGAGACTTCAGGAGTGGCCACGCCCCATCCTGCGTGACCACACACCAGGCTGTGTGACCCCCTAGAGCCTCCACACCCGAGTGTGTGACCCCAGGAGGTCCACATCCCAATCAGTGTGACCCCAGGATTGCTTACACCCAAATCTAGTGACCTCATGAATGTCTACACCGTCATCTGTTTGATCCCAGGAGTGGCCACACCCCAGGCTATGTGACCCTGGGAGGATCCATACACCAGTCAGTGTGACCCCAGGAGGGGTTACATCTAGAGAAAGAGTAATCCAGACAAAGGGGAAAAGCCTGTGCAAAGGCCCTGAGGCAGGAGCATACCTGGCACATTTGAGGTAGAGTGAGGAGACCAGTGGAGCGGGAGTAGAGTGAGCGAGGCGCGAGTGGCAGGAGGTGAGGTCGGAGAGGTTACGGGGCCTGGTTCTGTAGGGCCTCTCTGGCCACGGGGATGACTTTGGCTTTTTTTCTGAGAGCGATCTCAGAGCAGGGGTCTGAGCAGAGCCGTGGGCTGACTTGGGTTGTAAAAGGACCCTCTGGCTGCTGTGAGGACAGACTGGAGTCCTTAAGTCAGACCAGAGATCAGGCTGAGCCATGGAGGGCAGGGGCCCCAGGAGCCAGGACCATAACCACTTGACAGGCCTCCCCAGGGGGCTGTACATTCTCTCTGGGGCACATGGTAGCCCTCCTCCTGTTCCCCAGAAACACAGGATATATTGGGGAGAAGTCATGGGGATTGAATGAAGATGACCTCACTGTGGGACCTCAGGCCAGCCTTGCCTTTCCCTGGGCCCTGGGTTTCCGCCTTTGGCAGATGAGTATAATAATTCTTGCCCTGCCAATCTCTCCAGCATCTCTACTCACCTATTCTCTCCAACCACACAAGCCTCCTTGATGTTCCTCAAACACACCAAAGCATTATTCCCACTTCAGGGCCTATGCGCCTGCTGTTTCCCCTCTGCTTGAACACTCGTCCCAAGATATGTACATCGTTCACAGTTACATGGCTTCCACCTTCGTTTTCTTTTCTCTGCTTAAAGATCATCTCCTTAGGAAGCCTTCCCTGACTATCCAAAATAGCACCTCTGTATCCCTGCATCCTGCTTTGTTTTTCTTCATAGCACTTAGTACATCCTAATAGTATATTATATATCTACTTGTTGAGTCAGCCAGGGCCCTGCAGTGGGGGTGGAGGGACACAAAGCACACACAGGTGGAATTTCGAAGAGACCTGAATGAAGGGACCATTACGGAGGTGCAGAGAGTTCAGTAAACCAGTAAGGTTGCTGAGCTACCCAGGGACTGGCATCAGAGGGGTGCTGCCACCATTCCTAGGCCTGAAGGGGCAGGAAAGGGAACAGTGTTCCCGAAACCCAGGAGAAGCTGGAACCCAGCCCCAGCCAGTGAACACCTGGCTTTCTCTGTCCTTGTGTTGTCCAGTCACCTACCGGGGTCTCTCATTGGCCAACCCAGCTGGAAGCCAGGTGGGGCAGAGCATGGCTGATGAAGTCCACACGGGGACACAGGGCAGGACGGGGAAGGAGGGAGAATGGATTGCCGGGGGTGAGGGGACAAGTAGAATATCCAACATGTTAGTTTAGTGTTTTCCATTGCCTATTGAATAATACTGAGCATGGGAGGTCCCTGAAGACAGGTGTTTGTGCCTGTTGTGTTCTCTTCTGTGTTTTTAGTACCTAGAGCAGTGCATGGCACACTTAATAAATACTTGCTGAAAGTATAAATGAATCAAAATAATAGATATAAATGTATAATGCCAAAGTGAAAGGATGAGCCACAGACTGGGAGAAAATATTTTCAAAATGCATTATCTGACAAAGGACCAGTATCCAGAATATATAAAGAATTCCCACAATTCAATAATAAGAAAGCCAACAACCCAATTAAAAAATGGGCAAGAGATTTGAACAGATACTGCACCAAAGAGGAAATACAGATGGCAAATAAACATGTGAGGTCTTTAGAAGGTACGAGACAGCTCTTGGCATGGGTGCCAGGCATGAATGCAATGTGGCTTTTGATGGCTTCTGGTGGACAGTTGTGTACCAAAGGGATGAGAACCGCTGCTGGGGTCTTAAAGCACAAGCTTAATGCTGTATCCATGGGCAAACAGGCACTATGCAGGAAGTTAAGCACTATGTAGGCACTAAGCTGAAAGTTGAAGGGGTGGACTTGAATCCTTGACCTGTCCGGGCCAACTTTTTGATCCTGGGTACACGTTTTTTATCCATGGATGGCTTGCTTGGGGTGCAAATTTTGGAGATCTTTTATATAAAGGTGTCAAGAGAGGTACTGGCTACAACGCAGGGAGCAAGAAGTTTTAAGCAAAGGCAAATGTGTTACCCTGAAGATTTCAAGGTCAGTCAGTCTCTGGTATATATGGGCGTTTATGACAGCAGTCATGCATCTTAACAGTTGACAGGCAGCTGGATGGATGCTCATGGGATAGGAGAGGAAACAACTTTTAATTTTTTTAAAGCCTATTTTATTTATTGGCCATGCTGCACAGCATGTAGGATCTTAGTTCCCCCACCAGGGATTGAACCCGTGCTCCCTGCAGTGGAAGCGCAGAGCCCTAACCACTGGACCACCAGGGAATTCTCCAACTTTGAATTTAAAAAAAAAAACAACATGTGACAAGACGCTCAACATCATTAATCATTAGAGAAATGCAAATTAAAACCACAATGAGATATCATTATACACTTATTAGAATGGTGAAACTTAAAAAGACTGACCATACTAAGTGTTGACGAGGCTGAAACTCTCCTATGGTGCTGGTAGGGATGTTAAATGGTTAAGTTACTTTGGAAAACAGTTTGGCAGTTTCTTATAAAGTGAAGCATACACCTACCACACAACCCAGCAATCCCACTCATAGGTATTTATCCAAGAAAATGAAAACTTATGTTTATACAAAAACCTATACACAAATATCCGTAACAGCTTTGTTTGCAATCACCCCAACCTAGAAACAACCCACGTGTCTTTCAACTGCTGGCAAATAAATAAAGAAACTGATACATCCTCACTTACTACTCAGCAATGAAAAGCAAACTACTGATGCATCCAACATAGATGACCCTCAAATGCACTAGGCTAAGTGAAAGGAGCCTGAATAACAAGGCTACATACTGTCCGATTCCACCTATATGGCATTCTGGAAAAAAGCAAAACTGGGGGGATAGCACACAGATCAGTGGTTGCCAGGGAGGGGTTAGGGGTGGAGGGAGGGGCTGACTTCAGCGTGGCCACACAAAGAACTATTTTGAAGTGAGAGAACTTCTCTCCTACTAGTGGCAGTTAACCAACTAGTTTTGTTTGTCAAGCCTCAGAGAACTGTATGCTACAAAGGAGACATTTTACTGTATGTAAAATATACCTCAGTAAATATGACTTTTTATTAAGTGCAGTACTTTGCAAGCAGTGAGGAATTCTATGTCTACAGGACGGGCTGTGATCGTGCCTGTTGTTACTCCTCCTCTCCATCTGGTTTCTGCACAGACACGTCTCAGGAACGCATCTGAGGAAAAGGAGGAGCCGTAGCCATCCTGCCACAGCTCAAGGTAGCGCTTTGTTTGTTGACTGTTAGGACCTGAATTGTGTCCCCCTACAGATTCATGTGTTGAAGGCCTAACGCTCAATGTGACTGTTTTTGAAGATGGGGGCTTTAAGGAGGTCATAATTAAATGAGGAATGAGGTCATAGGAGTTGGTCCTAATCCAATAGGACTGGGGGGGAGTCTTATAAGAAGAGGAAGAGACACCAGCGAGCTCTTTCCATGCATACATGCACAAAGGAAAGGCCATGTGAGGACACAGTGAGAAGGTGGCCATCTGCAAGCCAGGAAGAGATGCCTCACCAGAAACCAACTCGAATGGCACCTTGATCTTGGACTTCCAGCCTCCAGAACTTTGAGGAAATGTGTCTGTTGTTTAAGCCACCCAGTCAGTGGTATTTTGTTATGGCAGCCCTAATACATTGAGCAAACTAATACTTTGCCTCTCAGTTTCAGATCTGACTCCAGGAGACTCATTTCGGCCATGTCTGAGGACAGCAGGCATTCAAGTGAAAGAACGAAAATTCAGCACGGTCTCCCTGTCTAGTTGAACGGGGCTCTGAAGCTCAGAGAGGGGATGTGTAGCCAGAGAAACGCAGGGTGAAATCCACAGCACTCCCACAGATCGGATTCTGGGGGCTGTATCCACAGGACCTCCTCAGCCACACTGCAAGATGAGTAAGAATTGTTGGGGGTAATAAAGACATTTTTTTAAAAAGAATTGTTTGGGGAGTTTTCAGAACCACCCTAAGCCTCCTTCTAAAGCCCCACCCAAACCTGGTTCACGCCAGGCTGTTCTCCCACATAACACGTATGCAGTTCAGAGGCACTGGTGCCGTGGTTTGGGAGAGTAGCTGTAATGGTGTCGTCTCAGGCTTGGTGGCAGCCCAAGGTTAGGGACAAATGTCTGAATCTCTCTAGGTGGCAGGGGCTGGGGAAAGCTGGGGTGGATCATAGATCACAGACCGCATCTCACAAGAAGGTTCTGCCAGACGCAGGAGCTGAAAGCAATTACCAGCCAGGCAGAGTTGGTGATTGAAAGCTTCCAAGGGTGATTGGGTGTGCACGCCCACATGGAGGTGTGTGTGCACAGTGTGCATTCCAGCACGTGTGAAATTATTTGCATGCGTGCCTGGTGTGCTTATGTCTGTGTGTGCACATTTACAGTGTTCACACGTGCACGCGTATGTGGTACATGCATGTGCATTCAGGCTTTGCTGGTTTGGGTGCAGGTGTGTACGTGCATTACACAGGTGCAAGTGTGCACCTGTGGAGATGCTAGGGTGCAGATGAGCCCAGCAGGGACACGGGGGCCTGTACCCTGATCAGGGTGCTTGTGAATAGCAATAGTGTACACACACCGGGATGTGCTTATGCAGGAGATTTCGTGTTCAAACCCCTATTACCATGGGCGCAAGCCTGAGTGTTTGTGTCTGTGTGTGTATGGGCGTACCCTAGGGTGCACATGCGTGGCTGTGTGTGAGTGCAGAGGTACAGAGGAGCCCATTGGCCCAGGCTTGTGTGTGTAGTGTCTGTGCTTGTATACCCCGGATGCCGGTGCATTTGCCAGTGTGATTGACCAGGTGCACACATGGGTCTGGGCCTGGGTGTCAGTAAGCACGTACCCCTGAGAGCCTGGGCCTGGGCATGTGTGTAGGCATGGCTGGAGTTATTTCCATCGGCCTGGGCCTGGCCGTCTGTGCTCATGTCCCCTGGGGGGGTTCGTGAAGGCACATCTGTGTTTGTATGGACTCACAAGTGCCCAGGAGCCTGGACTGTGATGTCTGTGCACGCGTACCCCGGGCACCCATAAATGTGTGTGTACACAGGTGCATATTGGTCCATGGGCCCTGTATAAATGTGCCTGTGTGTGTGTGGATGGGTGCAGGTGTGCCCACAGTCCTGGGCCTCACTGTCTGTGCATGTACAACTCTGGGGGCCCATGCACATGTGTGTGCATGGCTTCATGTGTGGACATGGGCCTGGGTAAGGGCATGTGTATACGTGTATCCCTAGGGGCCCATGCATGGCATGTGCTCAGGTGTTCAGATGTGCCCATGAGCTTGGATCTTGGTGTCTGTGCACATGTCTCCTTGGGGGCACACTTATGGCATCTGTGTGGGGGACGGGTGTGCTGCTTCCCTTCCACCTACACCCGGCTGGGGATTGTAAGAGAAACCAAGAAATGTGCTTTCTCTAGGAATCCAGGTTTTGGCAGAGGCCGGGGAGTGGAATTCAGGACCGTTTTGCTTTTCTCCAACCTTGTTACTTGGGACAAAGCTAGAGCTGGGAAACCGCCCCTTCCTTCATTCAGCCGAGTTGAGCACAGTGGTGGGCTCTGGCACCCTGGAGACGATGTGACCAAACTCCAGACTCCAGGAAAGATGAGCAATGCTTATAAGCCTCCATGATACAAAGCAGAAGTGCCAGCAAGCTGCTCAGATCAGGGAGCAGAGACTCAGGTAAGGCTTCCTAGAGGGTGGGGTAGGAAGGTGCAGGGAAGAGGGCCCAGGGCAAGGGAGGGCCTGGACATGCAGGGACAGGAAAAGGGAGACAGAAGTCAAGGCAAAGGCCTTGACTCAGAAGGCCAAGGCCTAGGAGCAGGAAGGCAGTGTTCACTCGGTCAGGAAGCCGCATCTGGCTCTCTCATCGCTTGTAGGAGACCCAGAGGCCAGGCCTGGGAGGGGCCTAGAGATGGATTAAGGTTGGTAGGTGGGGGAGTTGTTGATCTGTCCCTGGAATGGGCAGCTTACACTTAGGAAGCTGTTTAGGGTTCCCAGGGCCACTGGGGCCCAGGTAAGCCACCATCCTTCCCGGGCCTCAGTATTCTTTGCTGTCAAATGGCTTGCCTGCTTGCAGCCCAGGCCCAGGGAAGCATTTAGCCTGAAAGAGTAGCCCACAGACAGTGAGCGGGCAGAAGAGCGGCTCCCCAGCGTTGGGCCACTGTCCTGCTCCTCTGCTACCTTTGAGTCTTCACACCCTTCCTCATGGGGCAAGGCTCGGAAATGGGCTGAGGGAGCCATGCCCGCTGGCCTGTCGGCAGTGGGGAGGCCAGGCCTGGCGGGCCAGCCACCCTGGGCTAGGAGGGGGCAGCTCCACCGCCAGCCCCAGTCCCCCACCAACTTGCCCAGACAGAGAGGGGGAGGCACAGGGACCCCCAACCCTCCTCCTGGCTCTGGCTGGGCAGGGGGACTGCTGCTCCTGAATTCCAAGGCTGGTCCAAGTGTACAGCAGGTTTGCAGAGAGCAGAGAGGTCTCCCTTCTAGTCTCAGCACCCTAGCCCTTCACCCCAAAAAAGCCCCTCAGGTGTAGTGTCAGGGCCCCCACCTCAACCCCAAGCTGATCGCTTTCTTCTAGATCCTTTTAGTAAGGGGGTCACCACTACTGACTGTATAATATTGGGGCAGCAGGCCACCGTGCACAGCTGGGCAGGCTGTGCCCTGACCAGGGACACCCGGCCAAGGAGGCAAGTGGGGACGGAGATGCGGCCTGGGCTCCTCTTGCATCCCTGGGTCCTGACCTGGGGCCATGTCCGTCAGGAGGAAGGGGCGTCCTTTCCTGAAGTTCACAAACGTCCTAGGTGAGCTAGTGGCGCCCCTCAGCGTCCAGGTCTCAAAAGCAAAGAAGTGAGGAGATAGATGAGTCAGAAAGCGGATATAACCACAGGGGCTGGGCATGCCTCAACCCAGGAAGGCCTCTGAGCTGCAAAAAGTCTCAGCCAATGTCTAGTTCAGTGCTATACATTGTCAGGAAAAACTGTGGGAGGCTTTTAAATGGGCAGAACTATTCCCAGGTGTCGTTTCAATGGAACGCTGTTGTGTCTAGGGGACATTTATGGCTTATCTGATCCATAGGGGCAGCACCCTTGTCTCTGGCTGGGCCATTTTGAAACTCTATAGAGACAGTAGTTAACATGCGCAGAACTGAGAAGTCCCATTATTAAACATGCAAGTGAATTTTGTCCTGTCAAGATACGAGTGCTTTCTACCCTGTAGAAAGGATGACTCCAAATATCCTAGGGCATCAGTTGGCAAATTCATCTATATATATCTATTCTGCGGATTCTCCTTTGAGCTGATTGTAACGTCTTAGCAGTTCTCATTACTAAAAGCCCTAAGTAAAATCTTTGACGTGTGTTCACTTTATATGTGTATGAGTCGTGACATTACCATTTTGGAACTTTTTCTTTAACCGCATCTGCCAGGTCATAGTACAGATAAGGTACAGAGGTGAGAGGGGAAGGGTCTTGCGTGAAGGGAGCCTCAGGGGCTGGGGTGGGGAGACAGCTGAATCCAGGCCATCCTGGGCTCTGCCCTGCTCCTGGAGGGGGAGGGGCTGTGCTTTGCACAGGGTGTGGAAAAGGGGGGCTGTAACACCCCCCAACCCTGAGGATGTGGAATGACCCTCTGGGGTGAGGGCCCCCCCTGTTGGTTCCCACCTTCAGTGCTGTGCCCTGATTCAGATCTAAGGCACAGCCAGCTCCCCATCCCCGTCCTGGACAGTGCCAGTTGTGTTGGGCTTATTCAGGACACACAGGTGCTGAAATGCCCCCTTGCCATCCTGGGCTGCTGGGCTGGTGACACCAGTGGGAAGGGCTTTATTCTCAGGCAGGTTGTTTCAACAGCTGAGTCTCAGCTGCCTTATCGATGAAATGCAGGTAATTATGGTTCCTGCCTTACAGTGGTGCGGAGCAGATTAACCGAGATAATGGATGAGAAGCTCTTTAAATAGTCCAGCACAGAGCAAGGACTAAATAAATGTCAGCTGCCAGTCATTAGGTCTGTTTGCAGAACTTCCAATGGCAAACATCTTAGAAAGGATGCTTGGGACCCCTTCCAGATGCTGGCCTAGCAGGGCCCAGCTTCTCCATCCTGGGCTAAGACACCTAGCAAGTGCTCCCTGGGTGATGGATCAGTGAGTCAGATCCCTGGCCAGCGAGGATGTGTCTGGCTCACTCTCTCTGGAACCCCTGTGGCTACCACGCAGGGGATCCTGGGGCCCAGAGGACAAAGCGGGGAGGAGCACAAGGAAAGATGAATTCCCATCAGGTGACTGTGGGGCTCACTGGGGGAAGTCACCTCTTGGGGCCTTGGTTTCTCCATCTGCACAATGGGCACGTTGGAGTTGGGAATTGGCTGCTGAGGACCTTTGCAGCCACCTCTTAGGGAGGAACAGATGGTCTCCAAGAGCATAACAGCTGGAAACTGAAGCTCCCCCCCCACCCCAGGCCCTGCTTTCAGAGATAAAGCACTGCAGACCAGAAGGGGAAAGGCACGCCCTTCCACAATAAGGAAGCTGCTCAGCAGGCTGAGAGGCAGAGTCGGCCAAGAGCCCAAGTGCCCAGGTGCGCAAGGCTAATGTAGAGGAGATTTTGGTCCTTAGGTCACTCCTGAGGCCTGCCTGGGGAACTTGCAGGGGCTGAGGGATGGACTCAGTAAACCTCATCTCTCTCAGCCACCAGAAATTCTGCCTCTCGTGACAGGTATTTTATACTAAAATGTCAATGTCTTCCAGAAGCGGTGAACATGTTTGTGACAGAGGCTATCTGAAGAAGGTAAAGCCTCACTGGAAACGATTTAATCTAATGGTGGAATTTAGGGCAGTGTGGCAATAGGAAGGAGAGGTCTCTGGGGAGACTTCCAAGTACACAGTGAATCTAGAGGCCCCAAGGCAGCCCAGGAGGAAAGGGAAATCTCTTTCCTATCTTAGGTCTCCATGCAAGGCAGATGGCCCTCCCAGGCACTTCTGTTCCCTTCCTCTGAGGGCTCTGTCTGTCCAGCTGTCAACCTGTCACTTCAGTTCTGCTCCAAAGCCGTTGAGTAGATGTGTATTCATCAAGCATCAGTTTCTAACACTGAGGAAGGAGCTTCCTAAAGAGGGAGGTCTGTTCTTTTGGATGATTACAGGTAAGTTCTGTGTGGGAGGGTCAGACGGGAGGCTCCAGGAAGCAGACAGGGCAGGTCAAAACATTACAACAGTCATCACCCTCTTTTCCACCCACCCACTCACCCATCACCCAACCACTCACCTAGCCTTGCACCCATTCATCCACCCATCAGTGACCCACCTACCCACTTATTCATTCATCCACTCATCCATCCACCCATCCATCCACTCACACACCTACCCAACCATACACCCCCCAACCCACATAACTGGAGACCGTTATGGATCCAGCCCATAATATGCATTGGGAGCACAGAGATGAATCATGTCTACCCCCTGCTTTTAAGCAGCCCCCGGTCTAGCTGGAGAGACATCCACGGGCATACCTCACTGCATGATTCTGTGATCAATTCTGTGGAAACCCCAAGAGAGAGGAGAAGGAAGGCCATTCCTGGAAGTGGGCACAGCATGGGTAAATTTTGGGAGGTGTAAGAGAGATGAGTATGGTTGAAGAATCAGGTGGATGAAGGGCCGAGGCAGAAGTTGACACTGGAAAGAGGGGGAGGGACCTTTCATTCCTGACCCTGGGAAGCCAGGGGTGACATTTGAGCAAAAGAGCCAGCACCCAGAGAGTGTAGCCAGAGACCTTTGGGTGGCCAGCCCACTCTTGCTCCAGGCCCCAAGGAGCCATGTGTGTCAAATCCAGCCTGCAATTCAAAGAAACAAAAAGACTCCAAATCTCAGGATGCCTTTGTGGGAACTGTCTCTGAGATGGACGGACAGGTGGACGACGGATGGATGCAGAGACGACTGGTTGGTGTGCAGATGCAATCGTGAACTCTGGTTCATGCCACGTGCTCTGGGGACGTGTGAGGGACCCAGCATGGTTGGGGGCATTAGGCATGTGCATCCCAACGTACCCGGCTCTGCAGAGCTGGGGGGCTTGCAGGATGCACGGCCGTATCTCCAAGGGAAGAGGAGGGAGGGGAGCGCTGGGCAGCTGTGCTGGTGAGCATCTCTAACCAGGAAGTGGAGGCCACTCCTAGCTGGGGCTCTTAAGAATTTCCTCGACGGAAGCAGCTTCTGAAATCTCCTGAGTGTAGCTGAATTTTTATCTAAGAAACCATCCGAGGCCCCTTGTCAGGAGCATTGGGCTCTGTTGGCTCTGTGGGACGGCGTTGTCTTTCACAGGGACCAAGAGCCAGGAGGACAGTGGAGGATGTGCCATAGGGATGACATCCCTGGCAGGGGATGGGGCTCGGTGTCTGAACAAACCCCCGTGCTGCAGCCTTCCAGGTGTCAGGCCCAGTTAGGAAAAGCCCACAGCTTTAACAGCTCGACATGAGGTCGGTGCAGTCAGATCTTGGGGCACCAGAGGGACCCAGGGTAAGGGACAGTGTACCAGGGGGCCCTGGGGAGCCAGGAGCTATGGAGAGGCCCAAGCAGGCTCTGGAAGGAACAGGAGCAGCAGCCTGCAGGTGGGGTGGGGCAGGAAGCTGAGGGCAATAGGACTGACTGCAGGGTGAGTGTCAGTGTCCCCCCCAGATCCAGAGAGTCTTCTTGGCAGCCCCATTCCAAGCGTGCTCCAGGCAGGCAGAGGCCAGCAGCACCTCCCCTCCTTCACCCACATTAGTCAGCTGCTTGACGGAGTCCTGTAGTCAGCCCTCCCTGGACATCCCCTGGAAGCCCAGCCCAGCGCAGCCCAGCACAGGCACTGGGGGCCCCAGACAGAACAGATGTGCAGGCCCTGCCTAGTGGGGAGACAGGAGCTTCTGTGTGACAAGGCTTATGAAGGGAGGGTCAGCCCAGGGTGTGGGAGTGCCAGAGACAGGAGGCGGGAAAGGTTTCCCCCACCTCGCAGGTGATACCAAGCTGGATCTTGAAGGGAAATCAGGAGAGCTCAAGGGTGAGAAGCAGAGGAAGGGCATTCCAGGCAGAGGGCATGGCATGGGCAAAGGCAGGGAGGTATGAGAAGGGAAGCAGAGAGATGGGAATAAGGCATGCTCCTGGTGACAGGGTCTGTGAGGGACCAGGCTCTGCGACCCAGAGCAGCTGGACCAGGGAAGATGAAACCCTTTGGGTCGGCCACCATGGTTTCCAGTTCCCACCCAGCTACCAACTCTGGGGGGGACTTTGAGGAAGTCACTTAATCTGTCTAGACCTCACTTTTTCCATCTATTTAATGACATTACTGATGCTCTAGGCACAAAGCCATTTAATTAAGAGCCTGTGGACCAGAGGTTTCAAGGAGCCCTTGAATTTTCAGCGAACTCTGTAAGTGCTGTCAAAGCCCTCCAGCCAAAGACCCCCAGGAATACGCCTGTGCTTGAACAAGTTGGGTTGACTGCTCGTTGCAGCAAGAGACAGCTCACACTGTGGGGAACCGTGCGGTGTCTTAGTAAGAGGGTGCTAGAGAGGATTTCTTCTAGGATTTGGGCTGGTGTTAGGTGATTCGGGGGAGGGTTTAAGGAAGCAGGGCTTTGCTCTGGATTGGAAGTGGAGTGATTCTGTGATTGCGTATCAGTAAATCTTATCTAGAAGATTAAAGTGAGGCTAAAGTTGTAATTGGTAAAGAAGCAGCATATTAGCCAGGTTAGGGGACCACTTGGTCATTTTTGTGGCTCGGACAATCCTCACGCTCTGTCTGTGTTCTGACGTGATTATGGAGTGGTCTTGTTTTTGTCTTGATCTATGGCAGCTGCAGAGTGGCCTTGTCTGAGGCTGATGTGCTATAAAACTGTTCACATTCAACGGGAGGACACCAAGTTCTGTTTGTGAGTTGGACGCCAGCTCCTGGATATGGGGCCTGCTTTTCTCTTTCTCAGTGTGCTCCTAAGGAGAGGGCTTTAATCAGATTTTCTGGGAGATCTGGGATCTCACAAAGAAACAAATGCTTAATTTCTAAAATCGCCTAGAGCCCAGACAGGCTTTGAATCGCCTGTCCAAGATGGCCCCTCATGTGGCTTATCACATGTGACCTCAGTTGCTGCCTCCGGGAAATGAGCGGCTCTTATAGCAGCATCAGGTTTGTGGGGGAGGGTGCAGCCACCCGCAGAGGCTCCGACAATGTTGGTGAAATTAAATCACTCTGTTAAAACCAGTCTTTGTGAAATTAAATCCCTCAATCTTAAAACCAACATGGACCATTGAATGGCAGCAAGAAAGACTGTTTGGTTTCTCTTGTGAATAGCAGCTCTTCTTCTTCGTGCTTTTAAAAATGTCCTTTTGGGCTTCCCTGGTGGCACAGTGGTTGAGAATCTGCCTGCCAACGCAGGGGACACGGGTTCGATCCCTGGTCTGGGAAGATCCCACATGCCGCGGAGCAACTAAGCCCGTGTGCCACAACTACTGAGCCTGCGCATCTGGAGCCTGTGCCCCGCAACAAGAGAGGCCCCCACAGTGAAAGGCCCGCGCACCGCGATGAAGAGTAGCCCCCGCTTGCCTCAACTAGAGAAAGCCCTCACACAGAAACGAAGACCCAACACAGCCATAAATAAATAAATTAATAAAAATGTCCTTTTTACAACTCCAATGCCGGGGAATATGACATCTAACAAAAATGCATACGTGTTTCTCTTTTGCCCCAGCAATCCCACTTCCAGCGATTGGCCCTAAAGATACACCTCCGACAATGTGAAAATACATATGCACAAGGTTATTCACTGCAGCATGATTGATAATTGCAAAATATTGGCAACAATGTCAGTTCCTATACATAGACAGTGGTCGAATAAACGGTGGTACAGTCACACAAGGGAGTCCTATGCAGCTGTAAAAAGATCGAGGAAGAAAGCTATGGGTGGATGAGGAGTGATTTCCAGGACATACTGTTAAGTGGAAAAAAGCCAAGTGCATAAAAGGGTATGCAACCCTTCGTGTAATAAACAAGATGATATAAGAAAACATATGTATATTTGCTTACCTTTACAAAAAAGAAACATACGAAGGCTAAACCAGCACATATTGAGATTGGTTGCCTAGAGGGCTGGGTGAGGGCCAGCTAGAAGAAATGGGACAGAGAAGTGACACTTCTTGTTGTCACAACAAAATACTTGTTGATAAAGTTCTGACTTTTGAAACCATGTTAATGTTTCACGTACTTAAAAAAATAAATGAAGTTAACAAGGATGGGGTAAAATCCTAAAATGGAATACAGACAGAAACAAAAGAACCTTAATCATATTTCAAACACAGCTTCACTGAAGGCAACCAGGAAGAACTAACTCAAGTAACTTTTTTTTTAATATCTTGAACCGTCCTTTTCAAGGTTAAAGAACCCAGAACATGCCATCGTTTTCACAGCTGTACTAAAACACATTTCCCAGGTGGTTGATGCTTTAGAATGTATATGTGTATTCTCCTTTGTTTCTGATAGTATCTGAAAGAATCACTTATTTTGTACTGGATCCCATTTATACAGTTCAAGGGTAAAGTTGATATGAAAAAATTAACTTACTATAAAGGAAAACTCTCTGAGTGAAGTTCATCCAGTGCTTTTGAAGAACCCTTAAGACTGCAAAGGACTGAAGTGCCTAATAAAATTGTGTCTCTATTCTTTGCTCCAGTTAGTTTTAATTATTTTGCTTTGTTTGAAAGTTAATATTGCTGGAATGAAATTTGGCCTAAAAGGAAACAAGGAAGAATCAGTTAAGAAGACACGGGTATTATTCTGACTGTAGATGGTAGCAGCAGGCTTCCATGACCATAAACTTGGGAAGAATTTTTGGGAATTACAAAATGAGCGTTCAGTGGGACATCATATTTTGATCATCTGGGCAGAAGAGTGGGAGTTTCTTCAGAGAGTTGTGGTCGTCTTAGTACCTTGTAGTGAATTTGGTATAAAGCCGGGATCCTAGGCACAGGCCTGGGGATGTGATGGTCCATCGGTGTCAGCTCAGGGCTCTTGGTGGAGGCTTCGTCCTTTCCCATGTTTGTTGTATTACACTGGCAAGGAGTTGTTTTAACTAGTCTTCTTCCCTTTTCAGTATATTTCTATTTGTAAATTTTATTCAGGGGTGATTTCATAGCACAGGTTTGGAAATATCCACTTTCACTTTGGTTTTCAGTGATTTCGCTGTCCTTGCCCCATTGCATGTTCGAGGACTTATCCCCGAACTGGCAGCACACCCTTTTCCTGTGTGTTTCATCATAACTGTGACTAAGGGCTAGTCCTCAGCACTCAGACGTTTTACATTCAAATGCCAGTTTAGGATTCCACATTTTCAAGTATACACTTGCAGTCAGCCGTGAGAACGACGTCAGTTTTCCATTCTACACTGAGAGCTCAGCAGAATTTGCCATTTGGTCATTTCCTGTAGCACAAGCCATTGTGCCAATCTGGGTGTGAAAAAGGCATGTGCTCCAAATCCTTTTCTTAGGACAAAGCCGCAGAGGCATACCACCGACTAGATTCTCCTGCTACAGCTCTTAATCCAGTGAACGTTGTGTCGGGCTCACCTTCCACGGGTCGGGTTGGAGCCCACCTGTGGCTTGTCGGTGGGACTGCATTTAGAGCTGTTGCTGAGGGCTCATTTCCATGGACTGTAAGACAAAAAGATAAGGAAAGAGGTACATTTTCTACTCCCTTCTTACCCATCTTTGATCTTTGTAAATCCCAAGGTGTTTTTACATTCTTCAGTGCTGCTTTTAGAGCCGCTTTCGTTGTTGTTGTTGTTTAATACTATATTCCCACTGCAGCCAGTTAAGGACATGTAAATAAGTGATGGAGAAGCAAAACGAAATTCCAGACCAAGCTTTTCCATTTACCATGAAATTGGTTAAAAAAACAAAATGGTGCTGATTTCTCACATACCATCTGGGCCACATCACTCCAAGGAGACTGTCTGTGTCCCTCCCAGCATGTCTCTTTCGCGTGGGACACCCACATTCCCACACACCTTCCGAGTCATCCTGTTGCTGTCTTAACATTTGTCCCATGGTCTTCCCACCTTTTCTTTAACATGGTCAGTTCATATAAGGTTGTGTTATGTTGTCATTTATCTTCAGTCTTCTTACTTTCTAGGAACTTCCTGTAGAAAAGCCCTCCAAACAAAACAAACCTTAATTGACTAAATAAAGATAATGCATGCTCAACTTAGGATAAGCACTACGGCAAAGCATATGAAATCTACCAAGCTTGCAAGACCAGTTGAAGCTGACTCAGAAACCCTAACACACAGCTGATTGCCAGCGGGCTTCTTGTTGCCCTGGTTAGAGTCAAGCATCTGCTTCTTCGCCAGGCGCCCAACACATGTGCTGGGCTCGCAGGTGATTGAGATGCACAGAGGAGGGCGCTATAGGACGGGCTAGCTGACCCGGCTCCTCTTCACGGGACTGGTAACTCAGACCTGAGCGTGGCCCTGGCTTTTGGCACAGAGCAGAGAAAGGAATGAGTTGAACCTAATCTTGCAAAGCAAGTTCGCTGTTTTATCAATAGTTTGTTGTAGATTTCAGGGATGACGGATTCTGATGCACTCGTTTTATAATGTTTTGGTCACACCAGCTCTTGATGCCTTCCTTTAAATGAATTGTAGACGGAGGCATTTAGCTTCTTTCTTGGCCTGTTTTTTGTTGTTGTTGTTTGTTTGTTTGTTGTTTTTTATCACAAGCCGATTGCCAGCATAATGGAGAGGAAACCAGATTGGATATGGACTCTTTTTTATGCCTCTTCCAGTGTCATGTTTATATATCCAAATGGACGTTATCCTCTCAGATTATTATCTGGCACTAATTTATAACTGTTACATTATCAGAGACGGTAGCAATATATCAGTGCCCGGGATACATCACAGGCCTGTATAGATGTATGTCTACACCTAAGGGTAAATGAATTAATTATCAGGTTTTACACATCAGTCTCTAATAGAGATTTTAAAAACCCAACGAATTGGCCTATATCTGAGTATACAAGTATCATTTCTCCATGCATTATTATACGCCTTCCCTCTAATTAATGACTGAGTTGGTGGGAAATGGCTGTTTTATTCGTGGGTTTTTTTGTTGTTGTTGTTCTCAACTTTAAAAGTAATCTACCTCTTAAAATTTGTAGTTTAATACTTCTTTGGTGAATTTGTGCCACTTTAACCCTTTCACTATCATTCCCATTTTGTTGTTATGGGGACTTTATGTTGAAATATTGTATAAAGCGTTTGTAGCAGTTTAAAAATAAAATATTTAAAATTATTTAAATTGTTTTGGACGCTTCAATTGTGTTATACGTGATTTACATTTTACATTTTGTTTGAGTTGTTAATCTGGAGAGTGTTCTTGTATTGAAGTTTGCTGTTCGTAATTTTATTGTTTCTTGTTGGAGAGTGATATAGAAGGCTATTCTGATGAAAACATTAAAATTTACAAATTGACATACAAAAGGGGTTGTCTGTTGATTTTAACCAATGTAGCCTTGAGAGAGAGAGAGAGGTTAATTATAGACAGACAAGTTAAGAGTGGTGTTTGCTATTTTTCCCCTTCCAGCATGAAATAAATCATTTGAGCTTGTCAGATGTACAGAAAGTTTTCTTACGCTGTTGCTAGCAAGCACTTAATGACAGGGGGGAATTCAAATGATGCATTTTATATCATTGCAACCAATAAAAAACTTTCTAAAAGCTGTGAAAAAAAAAATCCTACCAGGGATTGAACCCGTGCCCCCTGCAGTGGAAGCACAGAGTCCTAACCACTGGACCGCCAGGGAAGTCCCAAACTGAAGTAACTTTTGAACAAGGTATCCATCAGGCTACAGACAAAATGGACTGTAACAAATACCTCTAGTTGGTAGACTCCTCTTCCACAGTGAATCAGGTTAGTGAATCTGAAACTACTGAATGTGTACTTTAGGACTGAGCAAATAAGTAAAATTCTTGTGGCTAATGAGAATCAGGTTTCTCACTGTTGGAGAAGGGAGTTACAAACAGAAAGGGAAACAGAGAAAGGCTCGGATGAACACTCTGGTGTTGGATTGGTATTGTACAGTAGATGTCAGTAGGAACTCATGGATTTTAATGTATAAGTAGAAAGATAGATGTGTGTATGGATTTACATACATATGTGTATATGGATTCACAACATATACGCATCCATATTATATCCTAACTCTGTCCACGGAGAGGGCCCAGAATCAGCAACACTACAGAAGCAATGAGCACTTCTAGTGCCCAGATCTTGGTGTCCTAAGTGCCATTATCCACTCAAAGAAAACGAAGCTTCTTTGGAGAAATGTCTGAGTCCAGGGCCAGGACTGGGAAAGTACAAGATGAGCCTGAAACATCTTGATGTGATCTAAAGGAAAGATGTGCTTTAAAAAATGATGGAGACATGCCAAAAGGACACAGGAGCCAGCTCGAAGAGACTCCCACTGGCCAAAACTAGAACAATTTGAGCATTAAAATAAATAATCACAGTTCTTTTAAACAAATGGCGTTGGGAAAACTGGATATCCACATGCAAAAGAATGAAGTTGGGTCATATCATATACAAAAATTAACTCACAATGGATCAAACATATAAATGGTAGACCTAAAACTATAAAACTCTTGGAAGAAAACAGAGGGAAAGCTTCATGACATTGGATTTAGTAATGATTTCTTGGATATGACACCAAAAGCACAGGCAACAAAAGAAAAAAATAGGTAAGTCGGCTATGTCAAAATTAAGAACTTCTGTGCATCAAAGGACACAATCAACAGAGTGAAAAGGCAATCCATGGAATGGGAAAGAATATTTACAAATCATATATCTGATAAGGGGCTAATATCCAGAACATACAAAGAACCCCTACAACTCAACAACAACAACAACCATTTTCAAATGAGCAAAGGACTTGACTAGACATTTCTCCAAAGAATATATATAAATGAGGCCAATAACCACATGAAAAGATTATAAACATCACTAATCATTAGGGAAATACAAGTCAAAACCACAGTGAGGGGCTTCCCTGGTGGCGCAGTGGTTAAGAATCCGCCTGCCAAGGCAGGGGACACGGGTTCGAGCCCTGGTCCGGGAAGATCCCACATGTCGCGGAGCAACTAAGCCCGTGCGCCACAGCTACTGAGCCCGCGTGCCACAACTACTGAAGCCCTTGTGCCTAGAGCCGGTGCTCTGCAACAAGAGAAGCTACCGCAACGAGAAGCCCACGCACTGCAACAAAGAGTAGCCCCCGCTCGCCGCAATTAAAGAAAGCCCATGCGCAGCAAAGACCCAATGCAGCCAAAACTAAAATAAACAAATAAATTTATAATTAAAAAAAAACAAACCACAGTGAGATACCACCTCATACCCATTAGGGTGACTACTATAAAAATAAATAAATAAATAAAATAACAAAAAATAACAAGGGTTGGTTAGGATAACCTTGTTGGAACTCCTGTGCACTGTTGGTTGGAATGTGAAATGCTGCAGTCATTGCAGAAAACAATATGGTGGTTCCTCAGAAAACTAAGAATAGAATTACCATATGATACAGCAACTCCATTTCTGGACATATAATCAAAAGAATTGAAAGCAGGGTCTCAGAGAGGCATCTGTACACCTGTGTTCATAGTAGCATTATTCATAATAGCCAAAAGGTGGAAGCAACCCAAGTGTTCACCAATGGATGAATGGATAAACAAAATGTAGCATATACATATAATGGAATATTATTCAGTCTTTAAAAAGAAGGAGATTCTGACACATGCTACAATATGGATGAACCTTGAGGACATTATGCTAAGTGAAATAAGCCAGTCACAAAAGGGCGAATACTGTATGATTCCATTTACATGAGGTACTTAGAGTAGCCAAATTCATAGAAACAGAAAGTAAAATGGTGGTTGCCAGGGGTTGGGGGACGAGGGAAGGGGAGTTGATGTTTAACAGGTATGGAGTTTAAGTTTGGAAAGATGAAAAAAGTTCTGGAGATGGATGGTGGTGTTGATTGCACAGCAATGTGAATATATTTAATGCCACTGAACTGTGCACTTAAAAATGGTTAAGATGGACTTCCCTGGTGGTGCAGTGGTTAAGAATCTGCCTGCCAATGCAGGGGACATGGGTTCGAGCCCTGGTCCGGGAAGATTCCACATGCTGAGGAGCAACTAAGCCCGTGTGCCACAACTACTGAGCCTGTGCTCTAGAGCCCACGAGCCACAACCACTGAGCCCGCATGCCACAACTACTGAAGCCCGTGCGCCTAGAGCCCACGCTCCACAACAAGAGAAGCCACCGCAATGAGAAGCCCGTGCACCGCAACAAACAGTAGCCCCCAATCGCCGCAAAAAAAGAAAGCCCGTGCGCAGTAACGAAGACCCAATGTAGCCAAAAATAAATAAATAAATAAATGTATTTCTTTTTAAATGGTTAAGATGCTAAACTTTATGTTATGTGTATTTTATCACAGTTTAAAAAATTATGTTCAGTGAAAGAAACAAGACACAAAAGATTTGTGATTGTATGATTTCATTTATATGAAATGTCCAGAATAAGCAAATCCAGAATGAGATTAGCGGTTGCCTAGGGCTGTCAGGGACAGATAGGGAGTGAATGCTAACAGTCACAGGGTTTCTTTTTGGGGTGATCGAAATATCCTAAAATTAGATTGTGGTGATTTTTGCACAAGCCTATAAATACACTAACTACCATTGCCTTGTACAACTAACTTGGGTGAATTTTATGGTATGTAAATTATATCTCAATTAAGCTACTTTTATAACTACATAAAGAGAGTAACTGGGACTTCCCTGGTGGCGCAGTGGTTAAGAATCCACCTGCCAATACAGGGGACACGGCTTCGAGCCCTGGTCCGGGAAGATCCCACATACCATGGAGCAGCTAAGCCCGCGCGCCACAACTACTGAAGCCCCTGCACCTAGAGCCCGTGCTCCACAACAAGAGAAGCCACGCAATGAAGACTAGCCCCCGCTCGCCACAACTAGAGAAAGCCCACGCACACCAACGAAGACCCAACGCAGCCAAAAATAAATTAATTAATAAATTAATTTTAAAAAGATAGTAACTGATTTTAACCTGTAAATTATGAGTCCCACACTGATACAAATAAACAAATGAATAAATAAATACATGGGGAAGAAGAGAAAGCTCTTTCTCACAGTAGAATCCCAGCTATACATGTAAAAGAAAATCATCATATGGCCACCATCATAGTAGTAATTGCTTCAGGCAAGAATCACCAATGGATGCTAAACTGGTGAGTGGAAGTTTGACGAAAAATAGGAAAGATACATAATCTCAAAGTATGTCCCTACAAGATACTTATTAATTACAAAGGGGAAAGAGTACATTTCGGTGGAGAAACCTGGAAAACACCACCTTAATCGAATGATCAAAGCTAATACCAACAATTTGGAATTAACCAATGCTTTGTGCTTCCGGATACACTGAGGAGAACACAGCGTCACTTCTGTGGAATTCCTGCCCAAAATGCATAATCCAAATCTAATCTTGAGGAAACATCAGATAAACCCAAATTTAAGGACATTCTTCCAAAGCACTGACCCGTGCTCTTTGAAAACATCAAGATCGTGAAAGTTAATGGAAGATGGAGACATTGTTCCAGATTGAAAGAGACCAAAAAGACCTGATAAAGGAATGCAGCTCGTGACCTAGGATTTCCTTTTCCTAGGAAATAAAAGGACAGTATTGGCACACCCACTAGGATGGCTAGAATCAAAGAGTCAGATAAAGTGTTTGTGAAGACGTGGAGAAATTGGAACCCTCAAACTCTGCTGGTAGGAACGTAAGAAAATGTCCTTGTTCTTAGAAATTTTATACTGAAGTATTTAATTGAAAGGGCATCACACCTGCAACTACGATCAAATACTTTAGAAAAAATTATAGATAGATAGATAGATAGATAGATAGATAGATAGATAGATAGATAGATAGAGATATACTGAGAGAAAAAGAGAGACAAAATGAGAGAGAGAAAACATTCTGAGGCTTGGCAATTTTTTTTTTTTGTCAATCTAATAAGCAAAGAATGGGATCTCTTTGTCTTAATTTTCATCTTTAATTACAGGGAGGCCATTTAAAATGTCCTAGAAACTATAACCCAGAATGACTACAAAGGCTATAAAGTCTGACAGATATTTATTGAGTGCCCACTCTCTACTAAGCTCCAGCAGTAAAAATATGAAACATCACACCTAGTAGATATGAAATCATATCTGTTGTTTTAATTTTGCATTTCCCTGATAAAGAGATTGAGTTATCTTTTCATATATTATACATATGGGCCATTTCAAGTGACTTCTGCCGTGAATTACCTATTCATGCCTACTGTCCATTTTCTACTGTATTGTTTGTCCTTTTCTTATTGATTTGTAGATGCCCTTTATACGTCCTAGAATCTAGAGACTAGTTCTTTGTCACACACATCAAAAGACTAGATGGAAACAATCAAGTCTGTGAAGCTCAGGGTACGCATAGTGAGGATCTTCCAGTTTTAAATGCCAGGTCTTGCAACCAAAGGAAATATTTCTTGCTTGTGCTGTGGGTCATTGTTGACTCGATTTGAGTATGTTTGAAAACTGAGGAAAAAATTAGAATGAAGTCTAAGTCATAAAATTTATGGCCTGTATTCTGCTGTTAAGGAAAGGAATTAACATTTGTGCATCTGGCCTACGTAATTATCCATTACAGTTGACCACTGAACAACTGGGGGGGGGGTTTCAATCCGTTTATAATTCATAGCCGGCCCTCCATACCCACAGTTTCTCCACATCCCAGGAATCAACCAAACAAGGACTGTGTGGTACCGTAGTATTTACTATTGGAAAATATGCACCTATCAGTGGATTGTGCAGTTCAAACCTGCGTTGTTCAAGAGCCAACTGTTAAATATTTTTCATTTGTAATATATGCATATTCATTTATGAGTTAAAACTCCATTTAACTTCATGTTAACATTTTTTTAAAGAGAGGAGACATGCATTTCTCTTCAATTGCCACTGGTATTTCCAAGCAAAGAACTGCTAATCCCACTCTTTTGTTTAACAGAAAGGGACACTGAAGCCCGGGGAGTGGGCATGGCTTGCCCAGCTCCATACAGGCAGGCATTAATCTGATTAGAACCAGTTTTCCTTAGCTCCTCAGGTCAGGGTGGGGTCCAGCTTGACCTTGGCTTCCTTCTCCCTTCCACTTGATAGCTAAGTAAGTATGCAGTCCGTGCCCAATAAATGCTCCTTTGGAAAAAGGCCCTTCATCAGCCTAGGGACAGAGCGGAGTGTCTAGACACTGCAGGGTAGGGTAGGCAGACAGCAAGTGCTGCATAAATCCTCAGAGTTGGTGCAGATAGGGCCCAATACAAACCATTGTTGGGGACGCTGTTAAGTGCTTTATAAATGCTCCCAATCGGTGCTCCGTACTAGCCTCCGGAAGGAGTCCCTAAGGGAAAGCACAGGCGCCTAATTCTTGCTCCTAGGTGACAGTCAGTACTGGTGTTTCTGGCCGGTCCCTGGTGCTGGAGAGGGTTGGAAATTCCCATAGTTCCTTCACAGGATGGGAAAGGAGAGACCTCGGTTTATTTTCCCATCTGTGAAAAGGGGGCACAGCAGTGACACGAAGACGTGCGCGGGTGGGCAGTTTCGGGGGCGAGGCCGATGGCTGGGGAAACGGACTTTCTCTCCTCCCTCCCCCATCTTTCCCATCTCGGCTTCCAAGGATTAGGAATTTGGCGTTTGGACAGTTTGTTCTTGGACGGCCAGAAGACCTCCCGACGCGACCCTTCAGGGACTGGCACATCAAGAGGTCGGAAAGGTGCGGGATCCAACGTTCCACGCGCCGACGTCCTCCCGCGCCCGGCTCCTCTCAACCTCCCGCTCCTCCTTCCCTCAATCCTCCCGCTCCCCTCCTCCTCCGTCCCCGCCCCGCTCCTGTCCTCTTATTGGCCGAGCGGGCCGGCCGGGCCTCCCCGGGATTTAAAGGGCCCGCTCTCCGCGCCGCCCTGGGAGCCGCAGCTGGTCCCGGCCTTGCGGCCTGCGGGGGAGGCTGCCCGGAGGAGGCGGCGACGGTGGCGGCGGCTGTACGTCCCCGGCCCCCTGGACCGCAGCTTTCTTACTGCCAGGTAGGTCGCCGGTAGTGCACGTGCGGCTCTCCCGCTCGCATCCTGAGCCGGCCTCCCCTTGCGGGTCTGCAGCGCGTGTGCTAGGGCCCCCTCTCCATCACCTTTCCAACTCTCCCTTCTGCTGTGTCCCTTACCACCACCTGCACCTCCCTGCAGCCCCCGGGCCTGGGCAGGGCTTTGTTGGCGGCCGGGAGAGGCCGGGTGGGGGTGGGATGGGGCGCGCGGGGGATACAGGACACCCCCCACATCCGTTCAAGGAGAGATGCACACGGCCCCCAAGTGTCACAGGATCTCCCTCTCTGCCCTCCACACTGAGTGACTCTACCTCGGAAACCAGGGAGCCCCCCAATTTGATATACGGGCCTAGAATGTACACCATTCAAACACTATCGGACCCGAACTGTTCCCAGCATACAAGAAACACAGGTCCTTCATTCACCGCAGGTCATGGGCTGTGTGTGTGCACCCAGAACACCCCCCACACACAGCTGGCGGCTCAATCTGATGTACCTGACACTCACACCCTCCCCCAGCCCCCCAGTACCCTGTCTCTACAAGGGTTGGACAGCCCCAGACTGAAATCTGAGTGCTCAAGTCCATCTCTTGAGCATCGTCTGCCCCGTGGACATCCCAGCTAAGCTCCTTCTATGTCCCCCCTTTGGCAGGTCTATCCATCTGTCCATCCATCCGTGGGGGTCCACAATGGCCACCTTCAGCCGCCAGGAATTTTTCCAGCAGCTGCTGCAGGGCTGTCTCCTGCCTACTGCCCAGCAGGGCCTTGACCAGATCTGGCTGCTCCTTGCCATCTGCCTCGTCTGCCGCCTCCTGTGGAGGCTTGGTAAGTGCCTGCCACACCATGGGCCCCCACGCCAGGCCAAATCACACCTACCACGTTCATCCATACCAAGCCCCACTTTATCCTGCCACATCTTGCTAAGCCAAGCCAGGCTCATACACGTCCAGCCTACCACAGCCCACCAGGCTAAGCGCCATTCTACCACACCACGTCCTACTAACCCAGCCACCCCATGCTACACCACACCAAGCCACATCCTGCCATGCCAAGCCACATCCTGCCATGCCAAGCCATACCTTTCCGTATCCCTGGGTTCTGGGACTGTTGAAAGCTGAGGTTCTTGGATCTTGGGATCCTGAAATGCCTACATCCCAAGGTTGTAAGATTCTGAAATGCTGATGTCACAGGGTTATGGAAAGTACCATGTATCCCAAAGTGCCGTGTTATAGAGTTTGGGGATTCTGACAAGTTGAAATTCTCACATTCCAGGCTTCCAAAATGCTGGCATTCTGGATTTCTGGAATCAAGGCATGATAAAGTCTCTGGATTCTAGGATTCTGGAATGTTTCCACAAATCGTGGCAAGCCTATATCCAAACAACAAGATCCCAAGTACCCGAGATTCCTATGGGATGCTGAGGATTTTGGAAATCTGAGATTCAGAAGTTCTACGCTTTCTTTTTTCTTGTTCTTTAATTTTAAATGGATGTTTTATTTTTTCCCCAGGTTTATCATTTTGAAAAGTTTCAAAGTTACTGAAAAGCTAAGTTGAAAGAATAGTACAATGAACACCCATATATGCATCACCCGATTCTCCAACTGTCAACATCTTGCCACATTAGCTCGCCCTATCTACCTATCTATCTACCTATCTACCTATCTATCCATCCGTCCATCTGCCTATCTATCTATCATCTTCCTGAATCACTTGAATAACCTGCTGACACTTCATCCCAAATCCTCTTGCGTGTGTCCCCCAAGAACAAAGACATCTTCCCCCCACAGCCATAGCCTCAACCATCACCCCTCAGGAAATTTAATCTTGATGCCATAATATTATTCAATATAAGTTATTCAAATTTCCTCCAGGGTTCCCAAAGTGACCTTTATAGATGTCTCTTTTCTTTAAACCCAAGCCCTGCCACCTCCCCAGCTCCCCAACACCTGCTTTGGGCCCCCTGCAATCCCACCACGTTCCAACCTCTAAGCCTTTCCCTGAGCTACGTCCTCTGCCCAGGCTGCCCTTCTACCAGCCCTGCTCTAATTCCCTTTCTTGTTCTCTCTCTCTTTCTCTCATCCAAAGGGTTGCCATCCTACCTGAAGCATGCAAGCACCGTGGCAGGCGGGTTCTTCAGCCTCTACCACTTCTTCCAGCTGCACATGGTTTGGGTCGTGCTGCTCAGCCTCCTGTGCTACCTCGTGCTGTTCCTCTGCCGACATTCCTCCCATCGCGGCGTCTTCCTCTCCGTCACCATCCTCATCTACCTACTCATGGGGTATGGGTGTATGTCCTCATCCCCACGCTGTCAGCAGAAGGGCGGGGGGATCCCCAGGCCGCCCCTCCTGAGGCTGTCCAGGACAGGGAGGACGTGGGGTGTTTCTGGAGGGGGTGGAAATCTGGGAGACTTGTTCTTTCCGAAGGCTACACAGAACAGGCTGGACTTGAGCTCCCCCTGGAGGAGGGAGCCCTGGAGAACTATTCCTCCATGAGGTTGTGCAGGGCAGGGAAGGGTATACCCTCTCTGCACCTTGGTTTCCCCCCTTTGTGGTATCTGAGGCCAGGGGAGTCATAGGGCCAAGACCACCACCTTTTTCCTCAGTGAGATGCACATGGTGGACACCGTGACATGGCACAAGATGAGAGGTAGGCAGCCCTGGCCCTCTCCCCTGCCCCAGCCCCTCCAGCCCCACTCCACATCTCCTAACTCCCCCCACCCTGTCTTTCCTTCCCCACTTTTCTCCCTCATCTGCCTAGCCCACTGGACACGCAGCCCTTAGAATCCCCTTACATCTGTGTTTCTCTCTACCATGTCTCTTCCCCATCTGTCTGTCCCATCTCATGTCCATGCCTGACTCTCTTGAGTCAGGACATCTGCCAGTCCTGGGCCTACCTGCTCAACTGCCTGTCTGGCCCCATGCCCACCTCTCCACACTTGCTCTTCTTTCTTACCGCCTCTCACCTGGTGTTCCCCATCCCCCCATGCTGACCTGCTCTCTGCTCATCCACTTGACCATGGGCACCACACCTAGGGGCCCAGATGATTGTGGCCATGAAGGCGGTGTCTCTGGGCTTCGACCTGGACCGGGGTGAGGTGGGTGCAGTGCCCTCGCCCGTGGAGTTCATGGGCTACCTCTACTTCGTGGGCACCATCGTCTTTGGGCCCTGGATATCCTTCCACAGCTACCTACAGGCCGTCCAAGGCCGCCCGCTGGTGAGGTCCTGGGTGGACGGGTGGGCAGGGACCATGGGAAGCCACCATGGGGCAGTGTTCATGGAGCCTTGATCCCCACAGAGCCGCCGATGGCTGCAGAAGGTGGCCCGGAGTCTGGCGCTGGCCCTGCTGTGCCTTGTGCTGTCCACCTGTGTGGGCCCCTACCTCTTCCCGTACTTCATCCCCCTTGATGGTGACCGCCTCCTTCGCAAGTGAGCACAGCCTTCGAGGCCTCTGCCCAGCAGTGAGGGGGTTGGGGAGGGACCTGGGGTCTCCCCAGCTCTGAGTTGTCTCTTAATGCTTCTGTCTGTCTTCTGTTACTACAGCAAGAAACGCAAAGCCAGGTAAATGAGGGCAGGTGCTGAGGGCGAGTGGGGCTGAATGGGGGTGGGTGCACAGTCTGTGACTGATCGGTTCTGTGAGTCTGAGACTGTCTGACCATCCACCCGGTGACTAGACAGAGACTGAGTGTCTGTGGCTGTGGTTTGACCAAGATTGGCCGTATGACTCCGTGTACAGTGGATACTCCGTCACATACTGTGCCTGGCTGTCCGTCTGTTCTGCTATTTCACCACCAGAAGCAAGTTATGTGACTGCAATGGGGAGCCACAAGTATGTGTTGGTTGGTGACACTGATCTGTCTGTGACTCTAGCTAGGGGTTTGTATAGGTTGTTTACCTATCAGCCAGGGACTCCTGTGTGGG
The DNA here is from genome assembly GCF_028021215.1 of Eschrichtius robustus. Taxonomy (NCBI): domain Eukaryota; kingdom Metazoa; phylum Chordata; class Mammalia; order Artiodactyla; family Eschrichtiidae; genus Eschrichtius; species Eschrichtius robustus. Next base: position 44,957,126 of record NC_090845.1, read on the forward strand.
ACTGGAGTTCTGGCTGTCTGGCTGGGCGGTTGTCCACAATGGGAGTATGTGGCTGTCACTGGATAGGATAAATCTGGCTTGTCTGTAACCCTGGCTGGGAATGGGTCTGACGGTCGCGTGTCGTGCGCATGTCTGTGATGGATTCTGCCTGTGGGTCTGCCTTCTCTGGTTCCTTGGTATTGTCTAGCTGAGGGGCAGAACCGACCATCCACCCCTGGTGTGACTAGGATTTCATCCAGCTATTTGACTGTATGACCTTCTCCCCTACTCATTGGCCGCTGATTGTGTCTGATGCTGAATGAGGCTCTGAAGGGTGGAATGACTTGCCCAGTGTCACCCAACTAAGCAGCCAGGCACTAATCCCAGGCCTGAATCCAGAACCTACGCTTTTTCCAGTGTAAGATGCTGCCTGTCTTTGACCGTGTCTGATTGTACAACTGACAGGATGACTATCTGAGTGCAGAATTGTGTGTGCATGCATAACAGGGTGCTTGATGGTCTCTGTGCCTAACTAAAGGACTTCCGGGTATCTTACGGTCACCGAATCAGGTCAGAGAGCTTGGAGTCTGATAGTATGTGTGTCTGGCCATGTGGCTGTGAGGTCAGCCTCTAACAGTCCCTGGGTCTGGATGTCTGGCCACGTGAAGCTGCAGGACCGTGTCATATTATAGGGCAGCTCACACATCCATTTGAGCTACCTGAAACTAACTGATGGTGTACGGATGGACAGATGTGTGGGACTATCACAGCGCACCTCTTTTGCCGCTATATTTGTCTGTCTTGTTGATGAACAACTCAGGCCAGCCTCCAGGGCCTCTCTGACTCTCTTTCCTTTCTTCTCTGCTGCCTTCCTGACCCCTAGGGGCACCATGGTAAGGTGAGTCTACAGAGAGGGGCCAGGGATGCTGGCACATGGTGGGGTGTCATGCTGGGGCCTGGGCGTGATGCTTCTCTCTCCCTGGCTCCTTTCCCGCAGGTGGCTGCGAGCCTATGAGAGCGCTGTCTCCTTCCACTTCAGCAACTATTTTGTGGGCTTTCTGTCCGAGGCCACGGCCACGTTGGCGGGGGCTGGCTTCACCGAGGAGAAGGATCACCTGGAATGGTGGGGAGGGCTGGGGAGCCCCATCTCCCACAGGGTGCTGCCTAGAGGAGCTGCAGGGAGGAGGGGGGTGTTCCCGGGGGAGGGAACAGCCAAGAACAAAAGTGTGGCCGTCAGGTGGGTCAAAATCCCAAGTGAGTTTGCGTGTCTCTTTTGCCCATAGGGACCTGACGGTCTCTAAGCCACTGAACGTGGAGCTGCCCCGGTCCATGGTGGAAGTTGTCACAAGCTGGAACCTGCCCATGTCTTATTGGCTAAATAACTGTGAGTCACCAAGTCACCACTCCAAGAGAGTTGGCAGTCCTCAACCCACACCCCTTTCACACATTCATACAACAAGCTGAAGATAGTAGGGACCAAAAAATCTCCCAAATCCCTGCCCTTGTGGAGTTGACATTTTTGTGGGGGTAGCAGTATAATAATAAAAATAAAATACACAATAGTTCAGGTAGTGATAAGTGCTATGGTAAAAAAATAAATAAATAAAGCAGGTAAAGATGATCTGGGAGTGTTAGGAGCGTGTGAGTAGGGGTAGATGCAATTTTAAATACATCATCCAGAGCAAGTCTCACTGAGGAGCTAACATTTGAGCAAAGACCGGAAGAAGGTGAGAGAGCAATCAATGCAAACATGTAGGGGAGGAATTTAACACATGGAAGGAACAGCAAGTGCAAAGGCCCTGAGGCAGGCGCATACCTGGCACATGTGAAAAACAGTGAGGAGACCAGTGTGGTGGGATCAGAGTGAGCGAGGGGACCGGTGGCAGGAGGTGAGGTCGGAGAGGTTACAGGGCCTGGTTCTGTAGGGCCTTTCTGGTCACGGGGAGGACTTTGGCTTTTTCTCTGAGAGAGATCTCAGAGCATGGGTCTGAGCAGAGGAGGTCCATGGGCTGACTTAGGTTGTACCAGGACCCTCTGGCTACTGTGAGGACAGACGGGGAGTGGGGGAGGGCAGAGTGGAAATGGGGAGGAGAGGTCAGATTCTGGATAAACTCTGAAGATAGAACTGACAGGATTTGCTGAGTTTGGTTATGGGCGTCAGGGGGCGGGGGGCAGATCAAGGGTGATAATGAGGCTTTTGTCCTGAGGAACTGGAAGGGTGTAGTTGACACTGGCTGCACTTGGGAAAGACTATAGGAGGAGCAGGTTGGGAGGGAAGATCAGGAGCTAACTTTTAGACAATGTGAAGTTGGAAGCCATTATAAAGAGACTTCATCCTGGGGGCCCCAAGAGGTTGTGGGTATCCTCACCCTGCCCTCTGGCCCTCCAGGAAGGGCAGGGGGGAATCTCAGGAGACTCTTGCCCCACATCTCCCCCCTGCAGATGTTTTCAAGAATGCTCTCCGCCTGGGGACCTTCTCAGCTGTGCTGGTCACCTATGCAGCCAGCGCCCTCCTGCACGTGAGCAGGGCAGAGCGGGACCAGGGTGGTAGCTGGATGGGGGTGGTAGGGCCTCCTCGTCACTCACCTCATTGCCCCCCACCCCCACCCCAGGGCTTCAGCTTCCACCTGGCTGCGGTGCTGCTGTCCCTGGCGTTTATCACTTACGTGGAGCACGGTGAGGGCGGAACCCAGCCCAGTAGATGGGATGGAAGGTTGGTGGCGGGCTGGAACCATGGTCCCCTGAGGCTAACCTGACGCCCTTACCTCTCCCCTGCCCCGCATCTGCCCTAGTCCTCCGAAAGCGCCTGGCTCGGATCCTCAGTGCCTGCATCTTGTCGAAACGGTGCCCACCAGACTGTTCACACCAGCATCGCTTGGTGAGGGTTCAGCCTAGGCAGCCTTGTGTCCAACTCTCCCCCTCAAAAATGACTTCTGTCTCCATCTTATATCTGTCTCAGGGTGCCCAGCTTCCTCTTCCAGTGCCCGAACCACCCCCATAACCTCACCTCTATTCACTGGCATCCATTTATCTAACGAACATTTATCAAGCAACTGCTATATACCCACCTAGCGTTTATTTTCCCCAGTGAACATCTGTTGAGCACCTGCTGGTATCAGGCACTGTTCTAGGTGCTGGAGACACAGTGGTGAACAAAACAGACCAAAGTCCCAGCCCTCTGGGACAAACATTTTAACGGGGGAGACAGTAAATAAAAAATAAGTAAAGTATAACAGTTTGTTAGATTGTGATTAGTGCCAAGGAGAAAATACATAAGAGAAAGAGAAAGGGAAGTATCAGGGGCTGAGTGGTTTCAAGTTTAAGTGGGGAGGTGACTTTTGAGCTCTTTAACTGAAGGAGGTGAGGGAGGGAAGCATTCCAGGCAAAGGGAACAACCAGAGTAAAGGCCCTGAGATGGGAGAGGCCCTGGAATATTTGAGGAACAGCGAGGAGGCCGGTATGGCTTGAGCAGAGTGAGTGAGAGGGGGAGAGGTGGGCCCTGTAGGTCACAGTGGGGATTTGCTTTCATTTGAGTCTTTTTTTTTTTCTCATTCTTTTTGCAACAAGAAGTATGGAGAATTTCAGATTTGCCTCCCACCCGACAACCAATATTTATCACCGTAAACCCCCAGCTCAAAGCCCCATCCACCATTCTTCCTCCTCTGCCTGAATACTCACATCTCCCCCAACCTGGACGCTCTCATGCTAACAGTACCCTCATCCTTGGATACCCCTTGAGCTCCCATAGGGGGATCAGAACCATCTCTTTCCTACCCTGGGGGTGGGTGCCCTGGACATCCTCATTCCTGTGCCTTGTGCGTTTCCCTGTGTGCCCCTGCCCAAGTGGGGCTGGGGGATGGTGATTAGGTCCAGCTGCCAAGCATATCCATCTGTTCCCCACAGGGCCTGGGGGTGCGAGCCTTAAACCTGCTCTTTGGGGCCCTGGCCATCTTCCACCTGGCCTACCTGGGCTCCCTGTTCGATGTTGATGTGGACGACACCACAGAGGAGCAGGTGAGGTGGGGCCCTGGGCTGGGGGTTACCCAGGGATGTGCTACCTGTTCATGGGAACCATGAGGACAAAGGTGGGGAGGCCAAGGCATGGGAACCTTGTGTCATCTGTTTCCAGCTTGTGTAGCCACTGCTCCACCGTCCTTCTGTCCCATTGTCCCTCTGGTTGATTCATACTGTTGGGTCTTTTACTTGGGTGAAGTGTGCAAAATACATTTATTTTACTTATAAGATTTATTTTCTAGAGATGGCGTGCAAAATCCAGGTTTCACTTTTTTAAAAGTTAATTATTTCATCATTTTTATTTAGGTAGAATTCGCAAGATTTCTTTATTTAATTTGTTAAAAAAAATAGTTTTACTTACATTGATTGTGCAAATCCTGGATTCTACTTAAAAAGTGTATGTTAAAACGTATATACTAGTTTTATGCAGGTGGAGTGTGCACATTCCAGGTTTTACTCCTTTTTAAATGAAAAACAACTTCAAAATAATGTTTATTCATATGGCACTAGCAGGATCCCGGTTTAGCTTCTCTTTTAGTTCATTTTTTTTCTTTTTTTTTTTTTTTGGCCATGCCGTGTGGCTTTCAGGATCTTAGTTCCCCGACCAGGGATTGAACCCTGGCCCCCGCAGTGAAAGCACCGAGTCCTAACCACTGCATGGCCAGGGAATACCCTGAATTAACTATTTAAAGTTTTAATAAAAATAAAACAAAAATTTTATTTAAAAAGAAGCAAAACCCAGATTTTGCACATTCAACCTGAATAAAAAATTTAAAGTTGTTTTTAATGACAAAATATAAAATAATATAAAGTTTTATTTTCAATTAAAAATTTAACTAAGGGAATTCCCTGGCTGTCCAGTGGTTAGGACTTGGCGCTTTCACTGCGGGGGCCAGGGTTCAATCCCTGGTCGGGGAACTAAGATCCCTCAAGCCACGTGGCATGACCAAAAAAAAAGTTAATGCATATCACGTGGTTGAAAAACCAAACAGTATTCAAGATATTCAGGGGAAAGTCTTATTCCTGCCGTCTTACCCCCACCCTCTTACAGGTAACCACTTTTATTCATTTTATTAAACTATCCTTCTAAAATTGAAGCATAATAAGCAGATATAAAAATATATTTTAATTCCCTCCCCCCTGCTTTTTACCCTAAAGGTAACACATGAATGACACTGTGCTGCATGTTGCTTTTTTCACATAATTCCTGAAAACCTTCCACATGAAGACATAGAGTGTCCTCGTTCATTTTTTCCATTGTGACACAATGTAGTTTGTCCCTTATTGGTGGACACCCAGGTGATTCCCACTCTTTTCCTATGGTAAGTGGTGCTGCAGCAAGTAATACCCTCACATCCATGTGGATTCACATAGGTGCAGACAGAGCTGTAGGATCTAGTCTTGACAGCAATGGAGAAGTTACCTTTTTGCCCTCCCACCAGCAGTGTGTGATCGTGCTTGATGCCCCGACAACAGAGTGCCTCTCAGACCTCATGGATATGTTTGCCAGTTTGAGTGGAGGAAGATGATGAGTGAGGCTGAGTATCTTTTCGTATATTTAAGAGCCATTTGGGTTTTTTTTTTTCCTTTACTGAAAATGGCCTACTCACCTCCTTTGCTAATTTTTGTCTTTTTAAAAAATCAATTTCTAGGAGCTCTTTATATATAAGGGAAAGTACAGGTCAGAGAGTGGGACTGCCTTGTCTTGTTTTTTAAATTTTTGAAAGAGAAGAAAATACAAAAGAAAAAAACTAAATCTGCTTACCTTTCATATGTACCCAATCTCTTCTCTGGGGCCTCACTCAGGGTTGCAGTGGAGTCACAGAAACGTCCTTGAGCAAAGGATAGGTTTTCCTGAGACCTTCTTTGTTCTTGCTGAGTGGGACCGACCATCACCGCTTTCTCTCCCACAGGGCTACGGCATGGCATACACTGTCCACAAATGGTCAGAGCTCAGCTGGGCCAGTCACTGGGTCACTTTTGGATGCTGGATCTTCTACCGTCTCATAGGCTGAGGCACATCTGTGGACCCTCACAACTCTCTCAAGACCCCTTCTCAGGGTGCCAGCTCTGATGGGGGATGAGGGAAGGCCCTCTCTCTAATTATTGACCCTCTCTCCATCCTTGACCCCCCCAACACCCATACACACACACACACACACACACACACACACACACACACACCATTTCCATGCCTGTCAATCCCCACCCCACCACAAGGCGGGAAGGGAGTGGTCCCTGCTGGGGCCTAGGGGCGGGGGATGCTTGGGGAAGCAGAGAGGGGGAGATCCAGGGCCTCCCCGCCTTCCTTGTCCCTTTTTATATACAGTTTGTTATTATCAAATAAAAGTAGGAAGTATACAAAAGGCTCACTCTTCACTGCTCAGTGGGGAATAGAAGTGAGTTAGGAAGGGGGCACAGCATGGATAAAGGTTTGGAAGCTAGAAACCATGAAGAGGGAGGTTGTGATTGGTTCATGGTTAATTTATTATCATTCATGATTGGATGATGAGCCTGAGGATAACACTGCTTGATTTGAGTGGGGCCAGGACAGATTGGATACTTGGATGTAGGGGAGGCCTGATACTAATTGGCTGGAAAAACTGAGGGATCCCCATTCGGTTTGGTTGCTCTGACTGGGACAGAGGAGGGAAAGACTGATGAAGAGTTGATGCTTATTGGTCCTTAGGACTGAGGGGTGTGGGTTCTAATTGGATAGGAGGCCTGGGTTGGATCTGGATACTGACTTAGTCTGGGTGCCCACTGGGTTACAGTTATGGAGTTCTGATTGGTTCTTTAGAGTTGGCAGGGGGAGATTGAGGGTCTCCATGCCAATTGGCCAACAAGGCTGAAGGGCCTGGGTTTTGATTGGTTCTTCTGACTTGAAGTCGGGAGAGGTGAAGATGGCCTGAGGGAGAGGCAGAGGCAGCGTGTAGGATTTCATCTGCCTGTTGTATTAACAGCTTCCTTGCCCTTTAGGGGATTAGGATTGAAGGTTGGTCTGGGAAAAGATTTCGTTGCTCTGCCTTTTAAAATGAGGGCAAAGGTGAGAGGACACAACGCAATGCTGATTCAACAGCACAGAAACACCCGATTTCCGATGTGATTGATAAGGGGATAGGAAATTGAAGCCGCGACTCGCTGCAGGTTGGCTTCCACCGAAAACGCCCACCAACCTTGGCCCTCCCAGCCTCTTCCACGCCTGACTGGGTCTCAACCAACAGCGAAAATGGTACCAACGCGTGAGGGCGGGGTCGGCGGCACAGAGAATTGCTATTGGTTGGGAGCGGCACTGGCCTCCTTCCCACCCCCTCCATTGGCCAGTTCCGTAAGGCGGATCCTGTGAGGGGTTGGGTTTGAACCAGGGATATTTCGGAGCCAGCGAGCGATCCTAGAGAGACCCCGGAGCCGGTGGGAGAGGCCGCTGCAGCCGCGCTGCTGGGTGAGTGCCCTCCGCCTGGCCTGCCACTCCATCCCTTAGTTCTCAATTGCTAAACGGCCAGCCCTCGGCGCGCCTGCGCGAGACCCTCCCCTCCCCCCCGCGCCGTCCCACCACCCCCGCCACCCCCACGCGCCTGCGCAGGACCCCCGGCTACCGCGCGGTCGTCCGGACGACAGAAGATCCGCCTTCTCATTGGGCAGCTGAACTAGAGGATTCTAGTTCTGATTGGTGGTCTCTGTATTTGACCCTCCTTTTTCTCTTTAGCGCCCCGCGGAAGGCTCCTCTTTGTTGCAGGTTAGTCGCAGGCTGAGCAATTTCGGGACGGGTCGGGCAGTCCCACACACTGAACCTGAGGGTTGTGGTTCTGATTAGTCTTCTCTCTTCTGTCCTGCAGTTTCCAGGACTACGGGGAGGGTAATAGCTTTCCGTTGCATGATGCAAGACAGTGACCCCTGCAAATGGGACCTTACCTGGTCGTTGTGTCTCCCCCAGCCGACTGTGACCCCTGAGGGCGGGGATCAGGTGGCTCCCCCACCAAAGCGTGACCAATGAGGGCTGGGACCTAGTCTGATTCTTGTGTCTGCCCACCAGACTGTGACCAATGAGGGCAGAGACTAGGCCTGGTTCCTATCTTCCCCAGCAAACTGACCAATGAGGGCTGGGACCTGTTCTAGTTCCTGTGTCTACCGCATCCTATGGCTCCCGGAGGGCTGGAACAAGCTTTCAGTCTTTCTGTGGCCTTACAGTCATGTTTTTTAAAACAGTAAATAATTAGATTATTTTAATCGTGTCTGTATTAATTGGTTAATTGAGTCCATTTACATTTCTTGTCATAATAAACTATTTGGATTTGATTTTATGATCTTATTATGTGCTTTCTATTTGTTCAGGTTTTTCCTTTCCTTTTATTCTCCTTTCTACATATCCACACACCTCCATCAGCCTACAAAGACATGACCACCAATGCCAGCCCCGTGCACCCATACTGGCCCCGGCACCTGAGGCTGGACAACTTTGTGCCTAATGACTGCCCCACCTGGCATCTCCTGGCTGGCCTCTTCTCCATCTCTGGGGTCTTAGTTGTGACCACATGGCTGTTGTCAGGTCATGCTGCGGTCATCCCACTGGGGACTTGGCGGAGACTGTCCCTGTGCTGGTTCGCAGTGTGTGGGTTCATTCACTTGGTGATTGAGGGCTGGTTCAGCCTCTACCACGAGGACCTTCTCGGAGACCAAGCCATCTTGTCTCAACTCTGTGAGTCCTGAGTTCTTCAGTGTGCTGTGGAAGGGAATTTCCTGGGCAGGGATTGGCTTAGATGCTTACCCACCCACCAACTCTTTTCCATTCATTTTAAATAAAATTTTTAAATTTATTTAACTTTTTGTTGCACATATATATTCACATGGATCCAAAACTAAACAATTTAAAGAGGTATGCAGTGAAAATCTGCCTTCGATCCACCAGGTTTCCCCAAATAATTGCATATGTTTCTTTTCAGGGTTTTACACATAAATTACACACATAAGCCTCAGTTTGCTCAATTGTAAAAGAGGGATAATAAGTCATATCCAAATATATGTAAGACACTTAGAACAGTGTTTGGCAGATAGTAGATGCCATATAACTTTATTATCATCATCATCATTTTTATTTTTTCTTTTGTGTAAATGGTAACATGCTATGTACACTTCTGAACTTTGCTTTTTTTAAATGAGGACACTTACAGAACTATTTGACTTTTCCAGTATTGATAGCATTTTCCACCAATATTTTGCTGTTACAAACAATACTCCTTTTTGGCCTCAAGAATAAATCTGCTAGAACATTCTTCTGCAAGTCTCCGTGTGGAGATCTGCTTTCATTTCTCTTGGGTAAATATGGAGGAGTGGAATGGCTGGGTCACATGGTAGATGTGTGTTTACCTTTATGAAAAACTGCCAAACTTTTCAAGAATGGCTGCACCAAAAAAAAAAAAAAAAAATGGCTGCACCATTTTATATTCCCACCGGCAGTATATGAGACTTCTAGTTTCCCACATCCTCACTGACACTTGGTATGGTCAGGTGTTTCTTAAATTTTAGTCCTTCCAGTGGATGTGAGTGATATCTCATTATGGTTTTAATTTGCTTTCCCTTAATGACTAACAAAAGTTTGAGTAGCTTTCATGTGTTTACTGACCATTTGGAAATCCTCTTTTGTGAAAAACCTATTCCAGTCTCCTATTTTTACATTGCGTGATCTGTCTTTTTCTTGATTCTCTGCTCACTCTTTCATTTACTCATCTGTTCACCTTCTCTCTCTCTCTCCCGCTGTCACTCACTCATTGGCTACGTCCTTCACTCCATCATTTACACCTGCCTCATTTTATTCCACAAACATTTATTGAATACCAGACAATCACAGCAACACTTATTGTTCTGTGTCAGGTTTGCACACATTATCTTGTATACATATATTAACCCTAGAGTCCAAACAACTACCCCATTTGACAGATGAGGAAACTGAGGCATGGGGAAGTTAGTCTGAGTTCCTTTTCCTGCTGATATTCTTCATGTATGTCTCTTGTCTTCTTCAGGGAAAGAGTATGCCAAGGGAGACAGCCGATACATCCTGTAAGTGTTTGCCTCTGTCAAGGGAGACCTGTGTTTTGGAGGGGTGGTGAGTCAGGGACCACTAATGGGGTGCCTTGTGGGGAGAGCACAGTGATGCCAGTGCCCCCCAATCCTTTCTCTTGCAGGAATGATACCTTCATGATATGTATGGAGACCGTCACAGCTTGCTTGTGGGGACCACTCAGCCTATGGGTGGTGATCGCCTTTCTCCGCCAGCAGCCCCTCCGCTTTGTCCTACAGCTTGTGGTCTCTGTGGGTGAGGAGAGGGCCCACACTGGGTGCTTGAGGGCTTGATGGGGGAATCCACAGACATGGGGGCATCCCTGCGGGTGGGACCTCTCAGTGTGCCCATCCAGGGCTGAGTCAGACTGAATGACAAACTCCCTGAGGTTCTGGAACAGCCACGCCCCTCTTGGCCTGCATTCTCAAGCGAGGCGGGTTCATTTCTCCTCCCACTCCATCACAAAGTCTCCCATGAAGGTTACGGTTACATGAGGTGGCCCATGATGGTGGGAAGCCCCCGGATCCTCCAGGATCAAGATTCTGAGTTTCCTTCATCTGAGATTCAGTCCTCTTATGTTCTTACTTTGTTAACTTTCTGGAAATGTGAGTTCTCTTTAGTCCTGGAATCCTGAGCTGTCTTGAATGAAAGAATTTTGAGCTTCCTTAAATTCTAGAGATATGAACTCTCCTGAGTTCAGAAAGTCTCAGCTTCTGATTTCTGGAAATCTCACTTTTCTGTTTTCTCAAATCCTCAGCCGTATGATTGCAGAACTCTTATGTCTCTGAATTTGGGAATCCTGAGCTCTGATGACTTGGAAAATGGCTTGGAATTGTTCCCCCTCCTTACAGGATTTCCTTCTTCCCTTTCTCTCTCCCACAGGTCAGATATACGGGGATGTGCTATATTTCCTGACAGAGCACCGTGAGGGATTCCAGCATGGGGAGCTGGGCCACCCGCTCTACTTCTGGTTTTACTTTGTCTTCTTGAACGCCCTGTGGCTGGTGCTGCCCGGAATCCTCGTGCTTGATTCTATAAAGCAACTTGCTCGTGCCCAGAGCACGCTGGACGCCAAAGCCACAAAAGCCAAGGGCAAGCAGAACTAATGAGTGATGAACTGGGCTTGAACACTGGCTATTGAGGAACTCTCCACCTGCCAGAAGATTCCAATCCTTGCTCTCACAGGTTGGAAGGACAAATCGAATTGATCTGTCAAACTCAGGCTGATGGGTGGACAGGGGGAAGAAAGGAGCTGTGTGGAGCTACAAAGGTACAAGAGAACCTTGGAAGTCTGTGATGGGGACAATTTTTTTAAATCAGGAAATAAAGATCTTGACCCTATACTGAGAGATCTTTAATGACTAACCCCAGAGATGCCCCATGACTGACCCCATAGACCCCTCCAGCACTCATTCCACAGACCACCATTCTCTCAGCCATAGACTGCCATCATCATCATGTAGACCTCGAATCTATGACCTCACAAATCCCCATCACTGACCCCACAGATTCCTCTGATGGCTGATTAGATCCATGAATCACACCTGTCAGCTCTTTTAAGGCGTGATCATCCACCCACACCCTTGGCGTTCTCTCCAGAACACACCTTTCTTTTTGCAATATGGACAGGCTGAGAATTTTCCAAATCCCAGTTCTTCAGTTTACTCAACCTCTTGTCTCCTGATCAGGTACCCCACAACTACCCCATCACTAACTCCATAGACCCCTCATTACTCACTCCAAAGACCCCCATCACTACCCTAACAATCCCATCACTCACACCAGAGACCCCACAAAACTCACTCCACCACCCTCCCATCACTCACACCACATACTCCATCATTAACAACTAAGATACCCATCACTCTCCCCACAGCCTTTCATTTGCTCCATAGACGGACCATCATTCACCTCACAGACCTCTGTCACTCACACCACAGACCCCATCACTCGCCCCAACAGACCTCCCATCACGTACAACTCCAAGACTCACCTCATAGACTCCCTATCATGTGTCACACAAACCCTCTCACTCTCCCCACAAACCCCCTATCATTTACCCCATAGGCCTCTTATCACTCACCATACAGGTCCCCTATCACCACCCTATAAACTCCCCATAACTCACCCTGCAGAATCCATCACTTACCTTACATACCCCATCACTCACCCTATAGATCCCCAATTACCCCACAGATCTTCCATCACTTACCCCATATCCTATCACTCAACCCCACAGACCACCTATCATGTACCCACAGATACTCTTCACCCTACAGACCCCCATCACTCATCCTGCACTCTCTGTCATTAACCTCATAGACCTTCAGTCATAAAACAAATGGGTACTTGAGGAATTTTGAGGAGATGACAAAGAATGAATAATAAAACTGCAGATACCTGGAGACTGGCTCCAGGTAACCTGTGCAGAGCAGGACTTCAGTTTAAATCCTGGTTCCGCTCGAGCCTACAGTGTAGCTTTTGAGAAATGCCTCACTGTTAAGGCCAAAGCCGTGCTTCACTTTCTCACCTCAGATCCATCACTTACCTCATGGTTTACTTAAGGCATGCTGGCCTCCGTGCTCTTCCTCAGACACACCAGGCACAGCCCCACCTTACGTCCATTGCACTGTCTGCTCTCTGTGCCACTTACTATCCCTTTAGTCTAGAGCATGTTTTCCCCTTTCATTCAGTGCTTTCATCTGTAAAATGCTGATAATAATAGTACCTATCTCGTAGGGGTTTTATGCAGATTAAAGGAATTAATATATTTAGACTATCTGGCATACACTTTGTTGAATGGAACAATGAACAAATGAAAGAGAAAGTTCACCCCAGCACTATGGCAAGGACCTCCTTTTTGAATTCCTTGCTTCTAGTATCTTTCCTTCCAAGGCTCTCTCCACAACTAAGACAGGGACATCTGATCACATCATACCCCCATCTAAGACCTGTGCTCCAGGGCCCGCAGGATAAAACTCCAAGCTCTAGGCTAATGTTTTGCTCATTCCACCCTATGGTAATTTTAATGAGAAATAGACTTTCAAACTCCCTGTTTCCATCAGAAAATCCAGCAGTGCCACAGAAGTGTTTTAGAATTGCTGACTTCTCTAAAAAGGTAACGTTAAGGGTAGCATCCATACAATACTGCAGCAACAGCTGGAGTCCAGGTAACTTACAGGACTCCTTTGTGAGAAATTACATCTGTTAAGGGCAGCCTGTATTTTGTCCAAACCATATAGATGTTATACAGTAAAGTGAGGAGAATGCCTTTTTGCGTTTTGTGGCACATAAAGTTTCTCGAAGGAGTCTAAGCTATGTCCAGTATTCAGCTGATATTTGGTGGACACACACCATTTAATAACAGGACCGATCTCAACGTGTTGTAAGGATTCAATAAAAACAAAGGCAGGGCTTCCCTGGTGGCGCAGTGGTTGAGAGTCTGCCTGCTAATGCAGGGGACACGGGTTCGAGCCCTGGTCTGGGAGGATCCCACATGCCGCGGAGCGACTGGGCCCGTGAGCCACAACTACTGAGCCTGCGCGTCTGGAGCCTGTGCTCTGCAACAAGAGAGGCCGCGATAGTGAGAGGCCCGCGCACCGCGATGAAGAGTGGCCCCCGCTTGCCGCAACTAGAGAAAGCCCTAACACAGAAACGAAGACCCAACACAGCCAAAAATAAAAATAAATAAATAAATTTTAAAAAAACCAAAAAAACAAAGGCAAACTTTAAAAAGCTAGGACCTCCAGAGAGCATACAAATGGCTTTTTTGGGTAAATTACTTATTTAAGTATAACATGCGGGCAGAAACTGCAAAAATCATAAATGTACAGCTCCATGAATTTTCACAACGTGTAAACTATTTTTTAAAAGATTCTGGAAAAAGAATTATTCTTCGGTTCAGCTGATTCATTTTAAGTGAGGCGCACAGGCGTTTGAAATAGATGACATCATCTCTAAGCAGAGACGCGAGGCGACTTGGGGCGGGATGTGGAGCCTTGACGTCGTCGCGCAGCAGCTTCCTTTCCCCGCCCAGTTTTCTCGCCCGAATAAGTCGTCACTTTAACACGCACCTAGGTGAACCCGGAAGCAAACTGCCCAAACAACCAAACCAAGGACAAGGGCGGGGCGGGCCCTCAATAGGCGCCTGCACACTGGCTAAAGTGAGGCAAAATGCCCGGCTTTGGGGGGCGGGGCTCCTGGCAACAGCACACTGTGCGCACGCGCAGAGGCGACCTCCACCCTGTGCCAGGTGGGGGGGTGGGTAGGGTCCCGTGGCGGCCTCTGCGCCTGCGCCCGGGCGCAAGGTGGGGCTGCAGGCGCTCGCATTCTGGGGTGTGCGCAAGGGTAGGGGGCAACGGTCAGCTGTCACCCGGAGGCGGGTGGTGGAGGGATGGCGACGGCCTCTGGATCCTCGGACTTGGCCGGCTCCGGAGCGCCCCCGCCTGGTGGGGGAGCCCAAGCGGCAGCTGAGGAGGAAGAGCGAGAGGTGGTGCGGGTCCGAGTCAAGGTGAGGCTGGCGGCCAGTCGTCCAGCCCGCCCAGAGCTCCCTGGGGAAGGGAAGGCGGTGGCTGTCTTAGGCTGGAGGGCGGGACCTGAGAATTGGGGTGTTACGTGAGGGGCGAGGCTTGAGGGCAGAGTGATGGTGGCGTGAGTGGAGGGTGGGGGAGAGGCTGGACCTGGGAATGCGAGGGCAGGGCATGGGGCGTGAGGACTGCAAATGGAAAGGTAGAGGCCTCTGGAATGGATGGGTGGAGATTGTGGGTAGAGAGGAGGGGCTATAGGGCTGGAGGAGGGGCCTTAATAGTTGAGTGGGGCCTTGAGAAATGAGGGAGACTGTTGCTGTCTGAAAAGGAGCCGCTGACATCAGTCAACATATGTGTTGAGAGTGCACTTTTGTGCAAGTCCCCACCCTGGATGAGCGGACATACTCGTCGGGGAGACAAACAGCTCAATAAATGAGATGCTTCAGACACTGGTAAATGTCATGGGGAAATGACGAAAAAGGTTCGGGACTAGGGAGTTACTTTAGCCAAGGTCGTACAGGGAAATTCCCAGAGAGGTACTGAAGGAGCAGAGACCCAAATAAAAAAGAGTCAGGCATGTGCATGTCAGGGGGGAAGAGTGTTCTAGACAGAGGGAACAGCAAGGGCAAAGGCTGGGAGGTGGGGATGAGCTTGGCATGTTCCCTTAGGTTCCCATGTTGCTGGAGCCCAGAGAGCGAGGGGAAGAGTGGTAGGAGGTGAATCGGAGAGGGAAGAGAGGGGCAGATTGTGAAGGGCCTTTGGCGTGTACTCTTGAGTAAGAAAGCTGTCGCAGTGGTTCCAGCAGGCAGTCGGTGATGGTGGCTCAGACTAGGGTGGTGGCACTGCTGGTGATGAGAAGAGGGTAGATTCTGGTGAGAAGTGAACAGATCACTTCAATGTAATAGAGGAAGCTCAAAGGTAGAGGTTTGGGAGTTCAGAAAAGAGAAGATGCCTGAGCTGTGAGTGAGCCAACTGAAGAAAGTGGGAAGGACGTACCAGACTGGGGGATCTGCATAAGCAAAGGCCTGGAGCCTGAATGTGTTCAGAGTAACTTCCAGGAGTTTGGTAGTACCAGAGTGTAAAGTTCAAAAAAGCTGACTGGAGAGAGGCTGGCTGGGGTCCTATAGGTCCACCTGTTGGGGATCCTGGGGTTCCCTTTGAAGAGATTTAAGCAGGGGAGTGTTGTAGATAGATGTGCTAGATTGGTGGCAGCGTGGAGGACTGGTTTAGTGAGGGCCAGACTGGACATGGTGATCCAGGCAACCATCATTGAGGGGATGTAGAAGAAGGATTGGGTGCCTGGACTATTGCAGTAGCCCCCTCACTGGAACACTCCTTTCTCCTTTGTCCCCCACATACTGTTCATAGAGCAGCCAGAAGGATCCTGTTAAATCCTGAGTCAGACCACATCCCTCCTCTGCTCAGAACCCTCCCAAGCCTCCCCCACCCTCCACTCAGAGCAAAAACAACAGTTCTCCCCATGGCTCAGAACTCCCGCCTTGATCTGGTCCCTGCCACTCACTCCATGTCAGCATGGTGATGTGACCCCTGATGGCCTACCCCTGTCTTCTCTCCCCAGAAATGTGAGAGCTTCTTGCCACCTGAGTTTCGCTCTTTTGCTGTGGACCCCCAGATCACCTCACTCGATGTGTTACAGCACATCCTCATCCGAGCCTTTGACTTGAACGGGTGAGTAACGGGATGCTGGGGAAAACCAGTGGGCCACCCACCTCGACAGCGGTTGTTTGGCATTTTTACTGTTGTTGTTTGGTAAAGGGGGAGGTTGTTTTATTATTATTATTACTATTATTATTATTATTATTATTATTTATTATTAGTATTAAAATAATCCCACAGTGAACAAACAGCCACATACATATCTTGGAATATTTGGGGAAATCTAGTCATAGGAGTAATATTGCTGAGTTAAACGGTGTATGCTTTTTTAAAATTTCAACAGATGTTTCCAAAATGTTCTCCAGGTAGGTATTACCAATTTACAGTCTCACCAGCAGCACATAAAATTCCTGTTTCCCTCACACCCTCACAAACACTGGCTACTAGAAAACATTGGAAAATTTGCCAACCTGATAGATGAAGAGTAGTGTCTCTTGGGGGCAGGTGTGATGGTTATTTTGTTGTCGTTGTTATTTTGGACGAATGCACATGGTAACAAACTCAAAGAATATAAAAGTGATGGGTATTTAGGATGTTTCCATGGTTACAATGGTTATCACACAACATACTTCTTTGCATAGTTGCACAGGTGTATCTGAAGAACAAATTCTTAGTTGTTATTTGACTTTTTGTGCATAAACATTTTTTGTTGTGAAAAATAACATACAGATTGCTTTTTTTTTTATGCACAAGGCTGCTTTCTTCCCACTTCTATCCCTCAGCTACTCTGTTACCCTCCCTAGAGGGGACCACATTACCAGTTTCCAATGTGCTCTCCAGATACAAGCAGGTGTGTATCTGCTTCTGTTTGTGAAACAAAATAGAAATAAACGATCTGACCTCAGGCTGCCTGAAATCCTTGGCACAGTGCCCAGCACACAGTAGGAAGTTGTTTTCAAAACCATCTATCCTCCTCGGCTTCTTTTGGAAACTGTCCCAGAGGCCTCCAGGGCACTGGGGCACTGAAAGCTGCCATGTCTCCTCTGTCCAGGAAGAAGAATTTTGGTATCAGCTACCTGGGCCGGGATCGGCTGGGGCAGGAAGCTTATCTCTCACTCCTGTCTGACTGGGACCTCAGCACGGCCTTCGCCACCGCTTCCAAACCTTACCTGCAGCTGCGTGTAGATATTCGGCCCACTGAGGATAGTGAGTACCTGGTGCCTCGCGGGCACTGCTCTGGGATGCCCCCCTTTCCCCGTGGATGACTCCACTCCTCACAATGCACTCCCTCACAGTGGGCTAGGGAGCAAGGAATCCTGGGTCCAAATCCTGGCTTGGCCACTGGCCCTCAATTTCTTTATCTGTAAAGCAGAGATAATGGTATCTTAGGGCCATGATGACGATTAAACAGGGAAATTCATGTAAAATGCCTGGAAAGGTGCATAGCTGCATAGTGAATGCTCAGAAAGTATTAGCTCTAATAACAATAATGATCACATTTATTATAGCATATAATATAGTAATATATAATTGTATAATGCAATATAATAACAGAGCTACAGTATTATATGTTTCAGTTATAATAATATTGTAAATATAACAATGCTGATTATAGTCATGGTAATTGTATTTATTCATTCACTCACCCTGCACTCATATTCATTTGTTTGTTCCTTTTATCTCTCAGCCACTTCCAGTCTTCTCATATTTGTTCCCCTAGTCTTACCTGTACTGGTCCCTGGGAGCCCACAGATAAATTAAGACATGGTCCCCAAAATTTGATTATGGAGCATACATTAGAAAATAATAGTGTGTCAGTGTTAAAGTTCCTGGGTATGGTAACTGTATCATGGTTATTGAAGGAAAATATCCTTGTTCTCGGGAAAAACACAGTTAAGTATTAAGGGGTAAAGCATCATGATATCTGCAAATAATTCAGCAAAAAAATAAATGTATATATATGGAGAGAGCAAGATGAAGCAAATGTGGCAAAAATGTGAACAGTTGGGGGAGCTAGATGAAGGACATATGGATGGTCAATGTATTCATCTTTTAACTTTGTCATAGATTTGAAATTTTTTAAAATAAAAAGTTGTGGAGTGGAAGACACGGTTCCCAGCTTCGGGGAATTCACAGTGCCTATTTGGGGTGACTGAGGCATTTTATTTTACTTTATTTATTTATTTTTAATATTTATTTACTTATTTGGTTGTGCCAGGTCTTAGTTGCGGCATGCATGTGGGATCTAGTTCCCTGACCAGGAATCGAACCCAGGTCCCCTGCATTGGGGGCACAGTCTTAACTACTGTGCCACCAGGGAAGTCCCGAGGCATTTTATTGATGTCATAATAACATATAAATAGCTAACATGTGTCGAACACTTGGGGCCATTCTGCACACATAATGTTTATTCATTGGATTGTCAAAACAATCCTACAGGGTAGGGACAATCGTTATCCCCATGTTATAAATGGGGAAACTGAGGCTCATAGAGGGGACAGGACTTGTTCTATTCCTACCGTTGTCTTATTTCCCAAGCTCCTGCAAATACACGAGTTTGTTTCTGAATTCCTGATCCCCTTACACTGATCTCTTTGTTCAACCCTAAGCCAATTCTATGTTGTTTTAATCATGTAGCTTTATGATATGTTTTAATGTTTTCCTTTTAAAATTTTTTGTTGAATATTCTCATGCACTTACTGTTCTTTTCTTTTTAAATTATGTTATTTATTTATTTATGGCTGCGTTGGGTCTTGGTTGCTGTGCACGGGCTTTCTCTGGTTGCGGCAAGTGGGGGCTACTCTTCATTGTGGTGCATGGGCTTCTCATTGTTGTGGCTTCTCTTGTTGCAGAGCATGGGCTCTAGGGTGCGTGGGCTTCAGTAGTTGTGGCACGCAGGCTCAGTAGTTGTAGCGCACGGCCTTAGTTGCTCCGCAGCATGTGGAATCTTCCCGGACCAGGGCACGAACCCATGTCCCCTGCACTGGCAGGTGGATTCTTAACCACTGCACCACCAGGGAAGTCCCACTGTTCTTTTCATTTAATAGAATTAGCTTATCATTTCATTAAAATCCTGATGGGAATTTGATTGGAGCTGCTTTTTTTTTTTTTTTTTTTTTTTTTTTGGGCTATGCCACGCAGCTTGCAGGATCTTAGTTCCCTGACCAGGAATGGAACCCAGTGAACCTGGGCCCACGGCAGTGAAAGTGCCAAGTCCTAACCACTGGACCGCCAGAGAATTCCCTGGAGTTGCACTTTTTAATGATACTGTTTTTTTTTTTTTTTTAGCCGCACCACGTGGCTTGTGGGATCTTAGTTCCCCGACCAGGGATTGAACCCAGGCCCTCCACAGTGAAAGCACAGAGTTCTAACCACCGGACCGCCAGGGAATTCCCTAATGAAACTAATCTTTAATTATCCAGTAAATACATTCTCCTTATTATAAATAATGCTGAAGTCTCCTGGAACCACTGTGCCTAATCTTTTTATTTATTTATTTATTTTATTTATTTTATTTTTGGCTGCATTGGGTCTTCGTTGCTGCACGCGGGCTTTTCTCTGGTTGCGACGAGCAGGGGCTACTCTTTGTTGCAGTGCGCGGGCTTCTCGTGGTGGCTTCTCTTGTTGGGAGCACGGGCTTCAGTAGTTATGGCACACGGGCTCAGTAGTTGTGGCTCGCGAGCTCTAGAGTGCAGACTCAGTAGTTGTGGCTCACGGGCTTAGTTGCTTCGTGGCATGTGGGATCTTCCTGGACCAGGGCTCAAACCTGTGTCTCCTGCATTGGCAGGCGGATTCTTAACCACTGCACCACCAGGGAAGCCCCCACTGTGCCTAATCTTGTTCCCCTACCCGTTGCCCTGCAGGAGCTACTTTGATCAGTTTGATGTGTAACCTTACAGGTCCTTTATCTATTCACACACACATACACACAGACAAATTAGTCTACATATAGAGATACGTAAGTATATTCATATTTGTATATGTACTCAGACGGTATGTGTTTAACATTAATGGTATCATGCTATACATTAATAGGTAAGTAAGTGTCCAATCGATGGAGCTGTTACAAATATTATTAATGGAATTCTTGGGATCGTGTTCATGACTGTGAAAGCAACAGGCATGTTGTGACCACTTAGATGGCCCAGTCCCTCTTTCAGGGAAGAAGTCAGTTTCTGTCACCTCTACAGTTGGAAGATTACCAAGCCTAGACCATCAACCAATCTGTGCATTTGTGATATGAATCCTCTTTCTGTCATATGTATTGCAGATATTTTTTTCCAAGCTTATCTTTTTGTTTTATGGCTTTGTTTATGGTGCTTTCTTAGTCCTATCAAAAACTAAAATTCGTATGCAGTCTTATACATATATCTGTCTTTTTCTTTATGATTTCTGAATTTCTCCTTACTTTGGAACATCCTCCCCATCCACAAGCTTATACAAATATTCTCCTACATTTTCTTCTAATATGCTTATTATTTTCTTTTCTACATATAAATCTCTGTCAGCATTGTGATTAGTAGACCTAGCTTTAAAAAAAAAATTCCAGACAAATAGGTATGTCAGCATCATTTATTAAATAACCACCTTTTCTACACTGATTTGAAATGCCACTTTGGTCATGTACTGAGTTCCCATATGTCCTTGGATTTATTTCTGGTCTTTCTATATTGAATTCCACCAGTTGGCCCTGTTTGTCTCATGCTATGCTAACACCATATTTTTATCACAGTGGTTTTGTGATACATTTTAATAAGGCAAGCACTGCCTTCCTCCCACTATTCTTTTTTTTTGGCTCTCCTTTTTCTTAACTATTCTTAAATGTGAATTCTTTCATATGAACCTTAAAATAATTTTATCCAGTTCCAGGAAAAAACCCATTACATCACTGATTGGCATTGCACAATATATATAATTTAGGATTTGGGAGGTTTGACAATTTTATAATAAGGAGGTGCAGTACGTCTAGTACATATTGTGTAATACTGCAAGAAGGGCCTGGGGCAGCACCCCATAATGAAACTTGCATGTTTCTTCAGGGAAGTGTGTGCATATTCACACTTAGTGGGTTACATAAAGACTAGATATAGGGCTTCCCTGATGGCGCAGTGGTTAAGAATCTGCCTGCCAATGCAGGGGACACGGGTTCGAGCCCTGGTCCGGGAAGATCCCACATGCCGCGGAGCAACTAAGCCCGTGCGCCACGACCACTGAGCCTGCGCTCTAGAGCCCGCGAGCCACAACTACTGAAGCCCACGTGCCACAACTACTGAGCCCGTGCGCCACAACTACTAAAGCCTGCGCACCTAGAGCCCGTGCTCTGCGACAAGAGAAGCCACCGCAGTGAGAGGCCCGCGCACCGCACCGAAGAGTAGCCCCTGCTCACCACAGCTAGAGATAGCCCACGCACAGCAACAAAGACCCAACGCAGCCAAAAATAAATAAATAAATAAAGTAAATTAATTTATTTTAAAAAAAAAAGACTACATATAGTCACACGTCAGTTCGGATCCGGTTTTGCCACTAGATGAGTTTGGGCTTGTAGAAATCCTTTGTCCATTTTATTAACAGGTTCTTTCTTTCTTTTAAAAGTCAATATAGAATATCTCTCTTTTCCTGTCATGTTTTTGGTCTTTTATTTTTTTTTTAACCCACTGAGTTGTACACTTTATTTATTTATTTATTTTTTAATTTGGTTGCACCGGGTCTTAGTTGCGGCTCACGGGCTCCTTAGTTGCAGCATGTGAACTCTTAGTTGCAGCTTGCATGTGGGATCTAGTTTCCTGACCAGGGATCAAACCGGGGCCCCCTGCATTGGGAGCGCCGAGTCTTATCCACTGTGCCGCCAGGGAAGTCCCGTGTTTTTGGTCTTGAGCGGTGCTTTTTCTGACATTCACATGGCTGCTCTTGCTTTCTGCTTGTGTTTGCCAGGTATACCTTCATGTTTCTTCAATTTTTAACCTTTCTTTGTCGCCTAGTTTTAGTATGTCTCTCACAAAATCTCCATAGCTGGATTTATGCTTTTTTACACAATTGACAGTGAAATCTTTTGACCTCTTTTCCCCTCCAGTCTCCCCCACCCTCCCTAGCCCTTGAAATGGAAGCTTTGGAACACTTCTCATTCTCATTCTCCTCCTGTTCCCTAACCCTTAACTTCCGGGCTTTGCTCAGACAGTAATTTTGTTTCTTTTTCAATTCCAGGCTATCATTATCTTTTCTTTAGAGTCAGTGGCTTATGTTTCAGGAATCCTAACGTAACAATGTCACAAACCCCCAGTCACAGTCTCTTTGTCATTTTATGTTTAACTGTATATATTAAAAACTTGTGGCCTGTCACCATTTACCCTCCCTTTTGCCTTCCCCCACCCACCTTGAGCCCTTGTAGTCATTCAGTAGTCATTTCTTAGAGAACTTCTTTGATCTCCTCCAGTAGGGTGCATGGGTTAGATGTATGCTAATGATCAGAAACTTCAGTCGTGGTGGATACGTACTGGGTTGGCTGGATGTGGGACCCTTGGATCTCAGGCCTCTCTTGTCAGTACTCCGTCGGTGCTGCAAGCCACTGTCTTGCTTCCAGAGTTGTGGAACACCACTGTCTTGCTTCCAGAGTTGTGGAACAGAAGCCCATCGGCAATCTGACCTTCTTTCAGTTGTAAGCAGCCTGTTCTTCGTCTTTGGAAGCTGGCAAGAGTTTGTCTTCGTTCTTAGAATGTGGGCATTTCGCCAGCAGGTGAATAGAGTTGGGGGAGCCCGTGGTCTGTGCTGTTCGTTGATGCATCCTATCTGAGACCTGCCGAGCCACTTCTTCATCTCAGGGACAGTTTCCTTCATATCTGGGTAATTCTGTCTCCACCTGACCCCTTTGCTCCTCCTGCATTTCCTAGGGTTTGCACGTCAGGTCTCCTGGACTTGTCCTCCAAGTCTCTCTGCTTTCCTCTCAAATCATCAAGCTTTAGCTCTGTGCCTTGACAGGGGCTCCTCTCTTTGGTCTTTCAGACCATTGGTGTGACCTTCTTCATTTTACCTGTTGAGTAGTGCGACCTTCTTCATTTTATGTGTTTTCATGTTTTAGAAAGCCCACTCTGGCAGCTGCTGGGAGAGGGTGCAGAGGGGCAAAGGGGAGGCAGGGACTGGTTGGGAGGCAGTTTCAGGTGAGAGGCGTGGTGTGAGCTGAGAGAAGAGGTGGAATTGAAGTGTGTTCTGCATGCAGAAGCTATGGAGCTTGGCGACGGTTTGGCCCTGGGAGTTGAGAGAGTAGGAGGCGGCAAGGACATCTGTCAGGTGTGGGACTTAAGCAACTGAACAGGTAGAGACGCTGTTCACTCACATGAGGAGCAGAGGAGGAGGTTATGTCTAGAGTGGATCTTGGGCTCCCCTTTTGGACCCCTTAGGTTTGCAGTGCCCCATGGGACACCTAAGGAGAGGCAGTGACATCCACTTGTGGCCCAGGGTTTGCTTCCCCCTCAGCTCTGTGGGAGAAAGTACAGTGGACTTCATGGAAATGTTGCTTAGGGGCAGCATTTGCCTGCAAATGACAATGGCTTGACCAAATCCCAGTTGATTTGTTTCGTATAATAGAGTTTGAAAGCCACTGGTCTTTGCTGTTGTCAGCTTAGCAGCTCTGTGGTGCCAGGGCCGATATCTCTCAAGTCTCTCGAACTTAACTCAGGTGGCCACTGCTGCTTCAGGCACATGACATTTGAGGTGGGAAGAAAGGATGCAAGGGGGAGTAAAGAAGAGAGAGAAGGGACAGACTTCTGCTGATGTTCCAAGGGCCAGAATTGGATAATATCAAGCATAGCATTGTTTCTTCTGTCTAACATGCATGGCATACCTGTTCCACAAATACTTTTGCTAAAATTCATCTGGGCCCTGGAGTAAGGTAAATGAGATTCACATCCCAGCCCTCCCGTTTCCTTGGCCACTTACTAACTGTTCCAACCTGTTTGTCATGGTCTGCAAAATGAGAATGATAATGGTAGTCTATATCAATTGTGGGAGGAGGGCTAGCAGGAATATAAGATTAAGAGTTTGGGCTCTTGAGCTTTGGGCCTGGCCTTCAAATTTCGGCTCTTTCACCCACTTGCCGGGGGGCCTTGGGCAACTTCTAGTCCTGACTGTGCATGTTTCCACATAGAGTGGCGATAATAACAGTGCCTAACTTAGAGGATGGATGTGAATATTAAATGAGTTAATATCTGCAAAGGGCTCAGAACGCTTCCTGGCACTTAGCCGTATGGAGGTGTTGTCTACTGTTCTTATTGTTTATATTGACGTTAAGCCCTGTCACAGTGCCTGGCACATAGTAAGTGCTTGACAAATATTACTTTATATCATTAAAATACTACTATTAGAGTCTGCCCAGCCATTCTGTGAGACAGTTTCCACAAGAAGATTGTTCATGGTTTTATCTTTTACGTGATTGGGATGACATGGGAAGGGAGAGGGGAGTGGCTCATTGCCCTGTGGGTGGCCTGGCTTTGGAGGGAGAGGAACCCGGCCCTGAGGTCTGGGGTTCTCATCCGCATTCTCATACGGCGTCATTCTGTGTGCCCAGGCCCGCTGCTGGAAGACTGGGACATAATCAGCCCCAAGGATGTCATTGGCTCCGACGTGCTGCTGGCTGAGAAGCGGTCATCGCTGACGACAGCTGCCCTGCCCTTCACACAGTCCATCCTCTCTCAGGTGCTTTCAGGGAGCCCCGGGGCCCAGCTGTGATTGGAGGGCAGGGCATCCCTGGCACCCCCGATTCCGAGCATGCCAGTGGGCACCTGCCCCTGGCCTGCCCAGCTGAGCGGTGGCCTCCCTCCCTCCTTCCTTCACAGGTGGGCCGCACCTTGTCCAAGGTCCAGCAGGTGCTGAGCTGGTCATATGGGGAAGACGTCAAGCCCTTCAAGCCTCCCCTGAGCGATGCGGAGTTTCACACATACCTGAACCACGAGGGCCAGCTCTCCCGCCCCGAGGAGTTGCGCCTGCGGATCTACCATGGTGGCGTTGAGCCCTCCCTGCGAAAGGTGAGCCTTCTTGGTCACTCATTGGATCCATCACAGCAGTCATGAATAGCTCAAGAGACACATGCGGTGGGCCACACTCTCGGGGGATGGCGTGGAAGTATTCCAGCACAGCAGGCTTACCTTCAGGAGGGGCTAGGAGTCAGAGGCAGGAAGGCAGGCTTTTCCAAAGGAGGGCAGAGGCCCAGGGTGGCTGGGTGGTGATGGAGCCACACGAGGGTGTGGCAGCTCATCTGTAGACCCTCAGCCTCATCCCTTTCATCCCTGGCCAGGTGGTGTGGAGGTACCTTCTGAACGTGTACCCAGACGGGCTGACAGGCCGCGAGCGGATGGACTACATGAAACGCAAGAGCCGCGAGTATGAGCAGCTCAAGAGCGAGTGGGCCCAGCGAGCGAGCCCCGAGGACCTGGAGTTCATCCGCAGCACGGTCCTCAAGGACGTGCTGCGTACCGACCGGGCCCACCCCTACTTCGCAGGGCCCGAGGACGGCCCACACCTGCGGGCTCTGCACGACCTGCTCACCACTTACGCCGTTACCCACCCACAGGTGTCCTACTGCCAGGGCATGAGCGACCTGGCCTCGCCCATCCTTGCCGTCATGGACCACGAGGGCCATGCCTTCGTCTGCTTTTGTGGCATCATGAAGCGCCTGGCTGCGAACTTCCACCCTGATGGCCGCGCCATGGCCACCAAGTTCGCTCACCTCAAGCTGCTGCTGCGACACGCCGACCCTGACTTCTACCAGTACTTGCAGGAAGCTGGTGCTGACGACCTCTTCTTCTGTTACCGCTGGCTGCTGCTCGAGCTCAAGCGCGAGTTCGCCTTTGATGACGCTCTCCGCATGCTGGAGGTCACCTGGAGCTCGCTGCCCCCCGACCCTCCCGAGCATGAGGTAGAGCTCGTGGGCCCCCCCAGCCTGGTGGCGGACACTGGCTTTGGGGGCCACAGGGGACGGCCCGTGCGGCAGAGGCACATGCTGAGGCCCGCCGGTGGAGGAGGTGGTGCTTTTGAAGATGCTGTTGACCACTTGGCCGCCACCAGCCAGGGGCCTGGTGGCGGGGGGCGTCTCCTGAGACAGGCCAGTCTGGATGACCTCCAGCAACTCAGGGATAACACAGGCCCCAGGAGGGACCTCCTGGTCCAGCTGCCCCACCCAGCTGCCCTCATCAGCTCCAAGTCTCTCTCTGAGCCCTTGCTGAACTCCTCAGACCCACTGCTTTCCTCCTCTTCCCACCCTGATTCCCCATCGTCTTCATCTCCATCATCCACCCAGGACGCCTCTCCCACTGGTGACGTGACTGCAGGATCCCCCTTGATGCCAGAGGTGGGGTCCCCACAAGACCCTGGGAAGTCCCTGCCACCCCCACCCCCACTGGGCCTGCCCCCGCCCCAGGAGTTCGGCCGAGGGAACCCATTCATGCTCTTCCTGTGCCTCGCCATCCTGCTGGAGCACCGCGACCACATCATGCGCAACGGGCTGGATTACAACGAGCTGGCCATGCACTTTGACCGCCTCGTGCGAAAACACCACCTGGGGCGCGTCCTGCGCCGGGCCAAGGCTCTCTTCGCTGATTACCTGCAGTCAGAGGTGTGGGACTCAGAGGAGGGGGCCGAGGCCACAGCCCCATCTTGATCAGACTCCCTCCAGCCCACTATCAGCCCCACCAGATATCCGTTCTTTGCCAAGAGGGCCTACACATGAGACCCCACCTCCCTGCCTGCCAGCCCTAGACATGGGGGAGCATAGTGCCCTCTCTCCCCAGGTCTGAGAGTATGGGGCTCTGCTTCAGTACTGCCCCACGGCAGCCACGGCCTCTTTTTTCTGTTTTTGTTGTTCTGTTTTTAACAACTGTACTTTGCACACATGAAGGTCACTGTGGTCTGTGTATTTCTCCGCCTTCTCCCTGGTTTTTGTTGTACATGGAGTCCCCAGGGCCTGTTTACCTGCTGGAGCTGAAATACTTCCCATTTCAGGTGAAGGGCGGCTCCTGCTTCCCCAGTGGCAGGAGAATGGATGCTGAGAAATCAGTTCTAGAAGGTGAGCCCAGGTCGAGGACTGCTTGAGGAGGCCTGAGGCTGTTTTGTGGTACATCTGTCTGCCTGTAAGGGTCTGGATGATGTCTGTGAATGTATGTTTTTAGGACAGGCCCTTGAGTGAGGGATGGGAGAGAGAGTTCCTGATTCAGAAAGGGCAAGATTCATTACAAAGACTGAATTACAAAGTATGGGCTACTTAGAAACACTGGGCCAGCTACCTCTAGCATTCCACACGTCACCATTTCTAGGATCCAGACCCTTCTCTGTGAGTCTTATGCACTAATGCTAGTGGTCCTGGGCAGGGGTCTAAGGTTCCTATTCTTGTCACTTGCTTTGGGGACAGCTTAAGGGACTGTGGCCTTGCCATGCCTCAGGCTGTCAGCACTAAACTGGGTTTCCAGCTCATGGATACCTCTCTTAACCATTTCAACAATAGGAACCATTTATTTGCCTTCTCCGTCCCACTACTGTGGACAAACAAATCAAGCACTGATAAAGCTCAGGCCCTAAAAGGAGTCACCTACCTATGTGGAGGATAATGATCCAAAAAAGTTCATTTTTCCCACTTACCTTCTCAGAAGGCAGATTCTCTCACAGGCCGAGTGCTGTCCCTTCACAGAAGACATGGCAGATGATGGATGAAGTAACTTGGGGTCCTTCAGGTCGTGGCCTCACTGTGCCAGGTTCTGGCCAGCAGTTGCTGCTCTAGGCAATACTGACAGGTGAGGGGCATGAGGGCAGCTATCCTCTCATCTGTCTCTCCCAAAACAATGTCATATAAAGCTGGAGTTAACTCTTAAAAGGCTCCCATCACCCCCCAGTATTGGACAGGAGGCTGACCACTCCTCAGATGAGGGCTCAGTCACCGGAGGCAGGACAAGACCATTCTGTGCCTAGGGTCTCCAAGACTGTGGGTCTAACAAGTGCGGATAAGGGGCTCAGGCACCCTGGCCCCAGGGGCCATCCAAGATATGGGAGAATCTGGCCCTCTGAGGACCTGAAATGTCCCCTTTGTCAGTAACCAGCTGACACCCTCTGGGTGCATTCTGTGATTTATGAGCTTAGATATTTGAGAAGTCAGACAAGTCAATTCTGTGTATGGCAGCTTGGGACCTCTGAAGGCCAGAGGAGTCCTTTCTGTGAACAGGAGGCTCAGATAACCTGAAGGACAGAAATCTCTATTAGTTTCCGAAGTTACTTGGGACTCCTGGCTCCTGCTAAGATGGCAGACAGCACAAGCCACTAATTCCCTTGCCCAAAAACTACTCTGGAGAAACCACAGAGGGAAACATGAGCTCCAGAAACTAGCACAGCTATGAAGACCTATGAGGAGGTGGAAGGTTATCTTTAACTGACCTGTGTTTTGAGTGGTGGATGGCTGGAGGCAGCAAATACAGGACAGGTTAGAGATTTAAGTTCTGGCTGGTGCCTCTCCCCCATGTTGAGTTGCCTGCCCCCTCACTGCAGAAATCATCCAAACCACTGGTACAGGTGTCTGGCGGGGGGGGGGGCTAGTATCAGGGTATCAAGCACCCTGCTGAGGGGAGGAAATGAGCAGCCAGAGGAGTGATTACTCCCCCACCGTCCCCCTCCAGACACCAGGGCTAGTGGTAACACCTGGGAGATGACCCCCCTCTTAGGGTTTAAAGATGAAACCTACCAGCAGAATTGTTGGGTGGTGTGATCATAGATGGGAGTGAGAGCTCTGTGTGTGTGGTGCCTGGGACTCTCCACCCTCTGGCTCATCTCCCCTCACACCCCTTTACCCCTTGGACTCCAGGTGATTAACCAGAGTCAAGTCTGGCCTTCAGCCTTCCCTCAGCACAGTTACCAGCCAGAACAGCTGCTCACGTCAGGGGAATATGAGCTCACTGCCAAAAGAACAAGACACCCGGGCAGTATAACGACCTCCAGTGAAAACTAAACTGGATGTATTAGTTGTCTATTGCTGTATAACAAATCACCCCCAAACTTAGCTTAAAACAACAAATATTTATTTTCTCAGTTTCTGAGGGTCAGGAGTCTGGGAGCAGCTTAGCCATGTGGTTTTGGCTCAGGGTCTCTTCTGAGGTTTCAGTCAAGTTGTCAGCCAGGACTGCAGTCAGCTGAAGGCATGACTTCGCTGAGCGACCCACCGCTAACATGGCCCACTCACAGAGCTGTTGGTAGGAGGCTTCAGTTTTTCACCACATGAGCCTCTCCGTGGGGCTCCAAACAACACGTGGTCCCAGCAGGCAGGCAAGAGACCGTGACCAAGACAGAACTGCAATGTCTATTATAACTTAACCTCAGAAATGGCATACCATCACTTTTGTTGTATTTTCTTGGTCACATAGGCCAACCCTAGTAAAACATGGAGGGGAGCCATGCAGGATGTGAACATCAGGAGGCAGGGATCATTGGGGGCTATATCAGACTGGCTACCACACTGGGTGTCATACAGTATCTGAAGCAGAAGTACTGGGACATACAGATGAAGACTTTTAAATAAGTATAATAAGAGAGAAAATATAAAACAGGAACAAGAAATAGAAAAAGGACTCAAAATAAGGTATGAGTATGATGGTAGAAAAAAAGAAACAAAAATACTGTAAATGAAGAAGATGAAATGAGATGTCAGAAGTTATAATAGTAAGTACAAAAAATATTTAGAACACCACCCTCAATGGATTTTGTTTTTTTTTAAAAAGTCCAACTGTACACACACACCCACCCACCCACAGGGGATGTTGAAAATGGAAGGATGAAGAAAATATATAGCAGACTAATCAAAGCCCAAAGAAAGCTGGGAGAGACATCCTAATAGCTAACAAAATGAAATTTCAGATAGCAAAACACAAAGAAGGACATATACTCCTTAACAGAATATATGTCTACCATAAACACATATACTCCTAAGGAGACCTGAACAATACATTTTTAAGCTTGATATATAATTTCATATATATGACACACGTTCCTATATAACCCTCCACTTAACAAATGGAGAAGACTCCTTTTATGCTTACACTTAATTACAAAAAATAGACCCTGTTAGGGCACAAAGAAAGCCTCAATGAATTCAAAAGTATAGCTATTAACCATGTTCTCTGACCACAATGCAATAAAATTAGCAATAATGAAAAGCAATAAAAAAAAAAAAGGCCCCAGGAGTTCCCTGGTGGCGTACTAGTTAGGATTCTGGGCTTTCACTACCATGGTCTGGGATCAATCCCTGGTTGGGGAACTGATATCCCACACAGCACGGCCAAAAAAAAAAAAAAGGTCCCCATTTTTGGAAACCAGCATTACTAAATAACCCCTGGGTAAAGGAAGAAATAAAGGAACTTTAGAAATACTTAGAACTAAACAGTAAAAACACTACATGCAAAATTTCTGGGACACAGCAAAACCAGTTATTAAAAGAAAATGCATAGCTTTAAGTACATTTATCAGGAGAGAAGAAAGGTTGAAAAATAAATGACCTAAGCATTCAAATCAAGAAGTTGGGAAAACAGCAGAGGAACAAACCCATGACTCCATGAGTCATGAAGGAAATATCGTTAAGGAAGGAAATAAGTGCCAAAGAGAATTTTTAAAGTAATGATAAAGAATAGCAAAATGAAAAGCTGGTTCTTTGAAAATATTAATGATAGGCCTCTGCCAAGACTGCTTTAAAAGAATGCAAAATACAGCACAGAAAAAGGGAAATTATAGACACAAAAAGGCTCAATATTGGAAGCTAATACATTCAAAAACCTTGATGAAAGGCTTAAGTTTCTGAAAAAATTAAAATGTGCTCAAACTGATGCAAAAAGAAATTGAGGAACATAATAAGTTTTAAGAAAATTTGAAATGATAGTTAAAGACACTCCATCTCATTGTAACAAAAAGCTTCAGGCCCAGACCCAGATGGTTTTGCAGATGTAGTTCATCAAACTTCCAAGGAACTGCTAATTCCCAAATATACAAATCGTTCCAGAAAATAGGAAAAAAGCAAAAGCTGCCCAACTCATTTTTTGAGGCTAGTATAGTCTTGATTCTAAAACCAGATAAGGAAGATACAAGACAATAAAGTTATAGACCCATTTCACTTATGAATATAGATGCAAAAATTCTAATAAAATATTAGCTACCCGAGTTCAACAGTGTTAGTTTAAAAAAAAATTACAAGTAGGGCTTATCCCAGGAATTCAAACATAATCCAAATTAGAAAATTAATGAGTGAACTACCACATTAATAAGGAGAAATCATATGATAGTCACAAAGCAGAAAAAAATATTTGATAAAATTCAGCACTTGTTTATGATATTAAAAAAATAACTCAGCAAACAAAATAAGAGTAGAAGAGAACATCTTTGACTTGATAAAGGTTATGTGGCAAAAACAGCAAAAATGCCCAATAGAAAAAAACAAAAACAAATTTTTTTAAAAGAAAACAAAAACAACAAACAAAATGCCTAATAGAGAAAATTTAAACACATTTTCCCTCTAAGATCAGGAATAAGGCAAGGATGTTCCCTCTCAATATTGCTACTTAATATACAGCTGGCCAATGCTGTAAGGAAAGAAAAAGAAATGAGATGTAAGTTTTGGAAGAAATTGATAAAAACCCATTTGTAAATGATATGTCTGACTACCTTAAGGAACTAACAATGACCAGAAAAACTGTTAGGACCACTAAGAGAGTTCGGCAAGGTTTCCAGATCAACCTATAAAAACCATTTCTCTACAATAAGAAAATAAAGTATCTAGGAAAGAATTTAACCAATACAAAAGACTTCTATAAGAAAAGAATTGGAGGCCTCCCTGGTGGCGCAGTGGTTAAGAATCCGCCTGCCAACATGGGACACAGGTTCGAGCCCTGGTCTGGGAAGATCCCACATGCTGCGGAGCAACTAAGCCCGTGCACCACAACTACTGAGCCTGCCCTCTAGAGCCCGTGAGCCACAACTACTGAAGCCCGCATGCCACAACTACTGAAGCCTGCGCACCTAGAGCCTGTGCTCTGCAACGAGAAGCTGCCACAGTGAGAAGCCCTCACACCGCAACGAAGGGTAGCCCCCACTCGCCGCAACTAGAGAAAGCCTGCACGCAGGAACGAAGACCCAACGCCGCCAAAAAATAAATAAATAAATAAATAAATAAAATCTATTTAAAAAAAATTTTAACTCTAATAACAAATACTGTAGGTGATCTGAATAAAAGGAGACATCTCATGCTCTTTGCTGGGAAGATTTCGTGATGTATTAGCTATGTATTGGTAACAAATTACACCCAGGCTTAAAACAATAATCATTATCTCAGTTTCAGAGGGTCAGAATTCTGGGAGTGGCTTAGCTGGGTGGTCCTGAACCTGAGTCTCTCATGAGATTGCAGTCAGGATGTGGAAGGGGGCTGCAGTCATCTGAAGACTTCACTCCACTTCCAAGAAGGCCCACTCACATAGCTGTTAGCAGGAGGCTTCAGTTCCTCCATAGGGCTGCTGCATGAAGTACCAGGTACCGTCCCACAGAGAAAGCAGTCTGTGTGAAAGCAGGAAACCGAAGTGCCTTTTATGACCTAGTTTTGGAAGTGACGTGCTCATTCTGTGCATTACAAGTCAGTCAGAAGTCCAGCCTACCCTCAAGGGCAAGGGAACTAGGCTCCAACTCTTGAAGGGGGCATTATCAAAGAGTTTGTGAACATATCTTAAAACCTCCACAGGTAATATTATTAAGATATTATTTTGCCCCAAATCTATTAATTCAATGCAATCCCAACAAAACTCCCATTAGTTTTTTTGTTTGTTTTTTTTTGTTTGTTTTTTGTTTTGGCCACACTGCACAGCTTGTGGGATCTTAGTTCCCCGACCAGGGATCGAACCCGGGCCCCAGGAATGAAAGCACAGAGTATTAACCACTGGACCGCCAGGGAATTCCCACAGATGGAATAAAAACATAATGCTGGTTGAAAAAAAGAGTAAAAAAAACCAAAAACAAATGACACTACCATTTAAATTAAAAGCATACCAAGGGACTTCCCTGGTGGTCCAATGGGTAAGACTCTGCGCTCCCAATGCAGAGGGCCTGGATTCGATCCCTGGTCGGGGAACTAGATCCTGCATGCATGCTGCAACTAAAGAGTTCGCATGCCCCAACCAAGAAGTCTGCATGCTGCAACTAAGATCCTGTATGCCACAACTAAGACCCGGCGCAGCCTAAATAAATACTTTTTTTAAAAAGCATACACAAAAACGCACATTTTATATGAAATCACACCAAGAGATACACATTAAACCCAGTAAAATAGTTAACTGTGGGAGGAAGAGAATGATAGTTGGGCGCAGGAATAAAAGAATAAATAAAATGAGAGGCTTTGCATAGAACAACCATGACGATGTGTCATGAACTGTGAAATATGATCAGAGCTCAGACACTTTGAGAGGTAAATAAGTACCTCTAATTTTTGCATGGGGGCTCAGATTATCAGAGGGCTAAGACTAGCACGTATGTGGACAATGTGAAATCTCTTCACGTCCATCCTGGGCATAGAAGTCTGGATATGGCAAAAGCCAGACAAGTCCATTTTGTGGATGCATACCATACTGTACTCCAAAAGTTAAATCTAGTCTGTGTTTGGGGTGCTGACCCTTAGCAGGCTGGACAAGTCCATTCTATGGATGACATATTTAGAGTCTCTGAGGGCAAACTAACCCATTCTTCCTTGATGGGGAGTTCAGAAACGAAAAGTCTGTTAAATCCATTCATTGTAAAGGTAGCTCAGACACTCAGAAGGCTGAACAAGAACAAACTGTGGGGAGTGGGCTCAGACACTCTTTGCTTTGGATAAGTCCATTATGTATTGTGAAAGTCCTTTCTGTGGATCAAGGGTTCAGCAACTCTGAGTGACAGCAAATAATCGTTCTGTTGGATTGGGATTTACTCCTTCTGAAGATTGAAGCATCCTCTTCCGTAGAAGGCACCTCAGGCGGTCCACTGGTAGGGAATTCGAGAAACTGGCTTCAGGAGGCTGTCAGATAAGGATGAGGGCTGAAGTTATAAATGAGAAGGAACGATGCCAGGGAAAAGGGTCCCATAACAGGTGGCTAGATGTTGGGCACAGAGAAGGAAACGTAGGGGTCAGGGTCAGGGACTAAGAAACAAAGGGTCTGATGTTAAGGACTGTGAAGGGCGATGACGTCAGGGACAGTGGGGAGATAAAACATCGAGGCCTCGAGAGGTATGAGGTTAGAGGACTATAAGGTGAAAGAGGTTATCAGAGGACGGTAATTATGTCCTCAGGGACCTAGAGGAAGACGTCAAAACCAATGGGGGAGACGACGTCAAGGATGGTGAGGGTGATGTCCGGGACGGAAATGGGTGTTACAGCGAAAAGGCTCGTGCGTGTAAGGGATGAAGACGGCTGGGGCCTGTGGAGAGACGCTGATGTCCGGGGGCACAAACTACACAAACCTCGCCTCCATTCCCGGAAGCGTGCTGAGCGCATCAATCCCTTTGCATTGCCGTCCCTTCCTCCCACCCCGCCCCCTCACTGGCCTCAGCCAATGAGCGCGCACGCCGGCACGCGTGGCGGACGATCCGTGACGTGACGCTACGTACGCTTTATCAGGAGTCTTCCCGCGCGGCGCCCTTCCCAGTCTCTCGGCTTCTTGGCGGTAGCTGTCTCTTCGGCCTTTTACTTAAATTCCAGGTAAGCAGCGTGTGTTTTGCGGAGCGACCGCTCCTCGCCCCACTGACGTGTGCCACGCCGGGCGAGAGCGAGGTGCGCGAGTGGGGAGAGTACCGGCTTCTGACACGTAGGCTTGGGCTTCTTCGGGGCGGGTGGGTCCCGTGCTCGGAGGTGACACGTTTTGGTTGGTGCGAGGCTGGCGCGCTACATCCGAGTGCGAGGAAAGCCGGGAGGGGCTGGCGGCGTGGCTGGTGGCGGTGACCGCGCGACAGCGGAGACCTGGGTGGGGGTGGGGGTTTTCGTACGTTACCGCCGCCATCTTGTTTTGCGGGTGAGGAGGGAGCGCAAGGGTGTTCTGGGCATGCGCGGCCGCACAAAATGACGGGCGCGGTGGCGGGGGATGTTGTGGGCATGCGCGAAGGCGGCCCCCAAATGGCTTCCTCGCTGAGTTCGCCCCGTAGGTTCCCGCCTGTTTGGCCTTTCTGTGTTTCTCCGTAGTTACTCCGTATTTTGTTCCTTTTGTCTCTTCTGTGTTCTCTTCTCTTCTCTTTATCTTTTCTCATTTCTCCAATCTCTTTCTCCCGTCTACACTGCGTCTTCCACTCTTCTCCATATTCTTCCCACAGGACTTGAATTTACCGCCATGTCCTCTGAAGAAGGGAAGCTCTTCGTGGGAGGGCTCAACTTTAACACTGATGAGCAGGCTCTGGAAGACCACTTCAGCAGCTTCGGACCTATTTCTGAGGGTGAGACATGGGCCAGACACGTGATGGGGGCGGTGTGTGGAGGAAAGTCTGGGGCCCATGCGTTTCAGGAAACAGGAAAAAAGGGTCAGGACCCCAGGCCTTTACATTAATGCTCTCCTGCTTTTGTCCCTAGGTCTAAGACTGAGAACTCGATAATTTTCCATTGAGGATTGGTGGGAGGAGGGTCCAACACGCTTTGCCACTTGCCCTCTTAACTCTCTCCCCTCTCCCTTTTCCAGTGGTTGTTGTCAAGGACCGGGAGACTCAGCGATCCCGGGGTTTTGGCTTCATCACCTTCACCAATCCAGAGCATGCCTCAGATGCCATGAGAGCCATGAATGGAGAGGTGAGGCCGCCTACCTGCATAGGGGCCCTGCTCCCATCTGTCACTTCGACCATTCTTTCTGTTTTTCCCTCTGTGTCTGCTAGGGGCAGCGCGGCCACCAAGCTCCGCAGTGCCCACTCACAGGAGCGTGACTGCCTTCTGTTCTAGGGGGTGGAGGGCAGCGGCAGACAGAGCCGGGCTGCCTGGGAGGCGACGACTGGTCCTGCATGAGGCCGAGAAGCCACCTGTGGATGGTTGACCTGCTCTGGGCTTAGGTAGTAGAGTCTGCAGACCTGTGGGCCTGGCCCGGAGAGGACCTCGTGAGTCTTCTGGGATGGACTCTGAAGCCTCAAACCAAGAGAGGTGTCTATCTAGCCCTAATAGTCGGGCAGCTTAGAGGAGTGGGGAGGAGAACCCAACCTGAGTTCAGTCAAGATGTAAGTAGTAGCAGGGGGAACACGGTGGATTCAGGTCATTTTGTGGGATTCTGTAGCTCCTGATAAAGCCATTCTGGTCAAAGGAGCTTGTTCTGGAATGTGGCACCCAGAAGCTGGTGCCCAGCAGGAATTTCTGGGCTCTTTTGCCCACCTGCACAGCCCGCTCTTACCTCATCCCTGCTCTGTTTGACCACCAACCCATCCATCCTCCTTGTGTCTCCCCACACCTAGTCTCTGGACGGTCGTCAGATCCGTGTAGACCACGCGGGCAAGTCGGCCCGGGGAACAAGAGGGGGTGCCTTTGGGGCCTATGGGCGTGGTCGCAGCTACTCTAGAGGTAAGTGCAGTGGTAAGTTTGATCATGGGATGTGGAGGAGAGTTGCCTGCTGGACAATTGCCATTTGAATATTTTTTATCTGCTGTAGGTGGTGGGGACCAGGGCTATGGAAGTGGCAGGTATGACAGCCGACCTGGAGGATATGGATATGGATATGGAAGGTCCAGAGACTATGGCGGCAGGTGGGTAGCCAAGGGGTTGGGGTACTCTGGTGGTGCTCTTCCCTCTCCCCAAGATCTCAGCTCAGCTGCCTGAGTATTCATACATTTCTTACTGTGGTGCTACTAGTGTTTGCTTTTACAAATTATAATGAAACTACAAAATAAGTGTGAAACAATAATTTGGGTTAAATATAACAAGAAGTTATTAGGTCATATAATTGCAATGTACAGTAGACGGTGACACATGTTTATTGTACTGTTTTGATTAATTGTGTGTACTAATGTTTAATATGGTTTAAAATGCTATACTTAAATTATACATGATGGGATTATTTGATGTTTACTTCGTATTCATGTTTAATATATCTCATTTTACACGTTAAAGTTTATATTATAGTACATAAAAAATGTGACAGGATTTGTAAGTGTACGTGGTTTTTAGTATTATCAGAAGGTGTATATAAGATGTTCCTGTGATACTACTCTGTATGTTTTTTCCCAGAAGCCAGGGTGGTTATGACCGCTACTCAGGAGGAAATTACAGGGATAATTATGACAACTGAGATGAGGCATGCACACCTAATGTAGGTGAGGCTTCTGTGTTGCCACCGAGCAGACTTCTGTGTACCAGTCCTGTCCCTCTCATTTTTCTCCTGCCTATGCATACCTCAACAAGCCCACCTGACACCATTCCTAGGCCTTGCTCTCAGGTGCCTGTTAAAGGCTAGTCTGCTTTGGCGCGGGGTGGGGGGGTGTCAAACCTGTTTTGTCTGTAATCATCTACTCCTGTTGAGCATGAAAGAGGTGGAGGGGTGTCCCTGTTGTCTAGCCTTTCAGCATCCTCATCAACCCTGGGAAGTGAGCATGTTAGCCTATTCCCAACATCACAATTCTCCCCCTTCTTACTGTTCTCAGATACACAAGGAATAAAACTTCTTCTGATCCAGGACCATCCCTCCAAATGGCTGTATTTATAAAGATTTTTGGAGCTGCACTGAAACATCTGTTTTAGTTACATCAATTTTTTTTTTTTTGAGTAGAGCTCCCAAGGTAGCTTGTTAAAGACCTTTCAGAAAGTTCCATGTGTTTTTTTAAATTTTTCTCCCATTTAAAGACAAATTCTGAGACATTTGTGGAGTCTGGATATTTTTTCCTTTTTTACCAGTTTTTTAGTTCGGGCTCTCAGGAATGTTGGTTCTGGCAAAAAATGTTTGGCCAGACTGATTTTTTTAAATAATGTGCATCTAGGAACATTTTAAACACCTGTACACAATGTTTAATCGTGATTAGGAAGCAATTTCTGACTGTAACTATAAGAAATGAAGAACATGATTACTTAGAGGTGTTTTTTACTCCAGATCTCTGCCTTGATTATATAGAAGTTTCTTAAAAATATTTGTGTGTCATTTTTTTTTAATACTGGAAGAAAAAAATATTCTGTTGTGTTTCATGTAGCGTTTAGGATGTCTTTCACCGAGTTGATTAAAAAGATGAAATCTGAAAACAAATCGATATTGATAGTGCTTTTTCCTTACTCAAATTAAGGTACAGAGGCTTATTACAAATTAAAAGTAGAAGAAGGTCAAGAGGGAGACTGAGAAAAAGATTTAGTTAGGGGGTGGGCAGGGACTGCCAAAAGGGTAGAGACCTTGAGTTCGAAGTTTGGTTGAGTTTGGGATTGGTTTTGGTATACATAAGGCTTGTGGGAAGGGTGGGGAGTCCAGGTGAAATCCCCTCATGGCTGGAATTGGGTTTCCTGAGATGGTCTCTTGGTCCCGTTGTGATCATCTCGGTGTCACCTTTGGAATGACTGCTTGGGTTTGAATCTCCCTGTCTTCTCTGAGCATCAGGTAGGTGCCCTCCTCACAAGATTGTCCTGAGAATGTAGGCTAAATCCTGTCATAAAGAGTGGTGCCAGCTCCTGAAATACTGGGGGTGGGGGCAGGTACAGTAAACTCACCTTGGTGTGAGGGACACAGGAGAATCCTGGTTTGAAAACAGGGTTCTAGGAGCACAGCCTCTGGGTTCTGATTCCTGGATTCAAATCCAGGCTCTGCTGCTTTCCTTTCCACTTATTTGACCTTCAGTGAGTCATTTAACCTCATGTCTCTCAGCCTCATGGACAATTTACATTTTCTGTTGGGGGGGGGGGTCAAGTGCATTTAATAAGCATGTTTATAGCTGTTAAAAACAGTTAGCAAAGGCATCAGCCACAGGCGTTCAGTCTTCCATGGTGGTGTGAGGGTCTGAAGTGGTAAAGTGGTAGTTCCTCAGTTTTAACTCCCTTTAGTCATGGTTCTGGTGCCTGCATTGGAGCCCCATGGGCTCTAACCCTCTTTAGAGTTTCTGATCAGCTGTGTCCTTTGCCTCTAACTGGCAGATGCTGAGCCAAGTACCACCAGATTGTAAGTTTCAGGACATCCTAAACTGCCTTATTCACTCATTCATGGGGCAGGTGTTAATGGACTGAATGTGTACTTTTCCCAATGTGATGGTATTAGGAGGTGAGGCCTTTGTGGGGGGTGATTAGAGTTAGATGAGGTCATGAGGGCTCCACCCTCATGATGGGATTAGTGCCCTTATAATAGTCACTAAGAAAGCTTGCTTCAATCTCCTGCTCTCCACCATGTGAGGATACAATGAGAAGTTGGCAGTCTGCAATCTAGAAAGCTCTCCCCCAGGAGAGCTTGGCCATGCTGGCACCCTGATCTAGGACTCCAGCCTCGAGAAGTATGGGAAATTTCTGTTTATAAACCACCCAGTATATGGTGCTGTTAAACGGCAACCAGAGCTGACAGGTTACATGGGTCCCTGTATCGTGAGAGTTCCAGTATTGATGGCCTGTCTCCTGTGCCTCCCAGCTAGTTGGGACAGGCCCCAGGACCATTCCTCCCATCCAGTCATGAATTTGTTTTGCCAGGTGGATGGAGACTTGGGAACTTCAGAGACCTGCCTGGCCCGCTGATCCAGGCCCAGGTAAAGGGACGTTGTGGCTACTCCTTACTGGTTGAGTACTCAGTCTAAGGCATTCTGTGCTGGGCCTCCAGGGAATTAAGGCTGTGGGATCTGGCAGGAGGACTACTGTTACTCCCTAGGGTGGGGGGCACCTCTGCATCCTACCTCTCAGGAAGTAAAATGTCCGTCTCGCAATGTGGCCTGAGACAGGATCCCATAATCACTAAGTTCCTGCAACAAAATGATCCCCTAAGTGACATCAACAAAAACCATAAATGTCCTTTCAGAAGGTGCTGTGTAGTAATCCAGTCTTGGGAGGCCCAGTGTCTTGTTTACTTGCTCTAAGGAAAGGGGCCTAGAAGACACAGTTTTCTTTGGCACATACTCAGCAATACAATTTCTGGACTTGAGATTCAAAACCCTTATTAAAAGCTTATTAGTCCTCTTCACTTTGACCAGAATCTCACTAGTGTGCATGTTTCCCAAGAACCCACTGAGACCAGAAACACATTCAAAGGTGCTTTGAGAACCTGTGTCCCAAAGCTTGTGAAGACCAGACCCCTGGCCTACAAGTATTTGTATTTTCAATCCCTGGATCTTGCCTACCCCCCACCAAACTTGACACGAACATCTCACAGACACCCCCAACCCCTACCCATTTTGAGGTCCAAAATAAATCCCAAGCCCTGCCCCTCTCACCACATGTGGCGGAAGTCACAGACCCTGCTTCCTAGCTTAGTTTTTTTATCTGCCTCAGGTTCAACATGTGCAAAATGGGAATAATAGTGCCACCTCACAGAGCGGTACTGGAGGTGACGTTTAGAACAAGGTAGGTCTGTGATGCTACCCCCACACCTTGCCCTACATTCTGGTTTTGGGGATGTAAACTTTCAAAAAGCTTTTTAAAATAAGTTGCTGTAAATACTTTAGATATGTAAGAAAGCATATCGGATAACAGTGGGCAGTGTTCCTTCCACTCCTGCTTTTGGAGACAAAGCATGCCACAGTTCCTGCCCAGCTGCATTCCTCTTCCACCTCTCACCCCTCTCCAGGCTAGCATGATCCCTTATAATTCGAAGTGCACAGAGATCTGCGAAACTAAAAGTCGTTTTATTTCAAATTCAGTGACAAGACCTGAAGCTTTTCATAATCTCTTTTTCCCACTTAGTGTGAGTATGTATGCAATATACTGCAGAAGTATTAGTGTTAGGTTATGGAGAACTGCCCTAGAGTCTATGGGACATGGGTTTTAACATAACCAGTGAAGGCACAAAGAAACCTAAGCCTTCTAAATTGTTGAAAACAATCTGTGGCATTGTTCTGTGTAAACATTTCTAATATGCTGTTCTAAATTCAATTTTAAGCTTCCTTCAAGTAAAATTCAGAAAGTTTTCTTTACTCTGTCTACTTAATAGTCGTTCAAGCACAGAACTTGTGGTCTCCATTTTAAACTTTGACTGCAATCCTTAGTAAGAAGTACATTTTTTTAAATTGGGATACAGTCTATGCATTTGTCTATTTAAGTGGAAGAAAGGTTTAATGAATTAAATGTGCAAAATGCCCTGATGTTTTCTAGTTTGTTATATTTTAACAACAGTTGGCTCCAAACCACTCAAATGCTTATGGAGCCTGCAGTTTAGAAAATGCAGTGTGTTTATAATTGTTGAACCTGGGTGATAAGTACATGGAAGTACATTAAATCAATACTATTGTAAGTTTGAGATTTTCCATAATAAAAAGTTAAAAGAAAACCGTTAGGGGTGTGGTTTGTTAGACCTTTGCGTTGGCATGGGAAGTGGATGGCATGGTCAGCTGTTTCTGGCTGGCTTGCCCCTGTTCCCCAAAGCCTTCTCCATTGTTACAGGCATTTCTATTCCAAGGGCCTCAAGAAACCCTGCAATGCTAGCTTGTATTTCTTGACATCTGACAATATTTTCCAGATGCTGGTCCTAGGGAATTCCCTGGTGGTCCAGTGGTTGGGACTCTGCACTTCCACTTCAGAGGTCACGGGTTCGATCCCTGGTCGGGGAACTAAGATCCTGCATGCCATGCTGCGTGGCCAAAAAAACAAACAAAACCAGATACAGGTCCTAGAACCCCTTCCTGTCTCTCCTCACCAATCACAGCCCTCAGGACCCCTCTGGCTTCTCCAGGCAGATGGACCATTCCTTTGCCCAGCAACAGAGGTCCTGCCTGCCTTCCTTCAAAACCCAGGACCTCTTAGAAACCTTTCTCCTTAAGGGTAAAATGGGGATCATACCCATTGAATGAGTCAAGACATGGGAAACACCTAGAACAGTGTCTGGTAGTTACGTGTAGTCAATAAATGTTAGCAAGCATTTGTTACGTGTGCCAGATAATAATAGTAGGAACACAGCAACAGATAACAACAAATTTCTTTGCTTAGGAATCACATATTGGGGTCTACGGATGATAAAGTCATAAATTGGTACGTGATGTAATGATAGAAAGTGACAAGCGTTAAGGAGAATAAAGCAGAGGGAATGAAGAGTGTTGGGGTCTTACACAAGGTGGTTTAGGGAAGGCGACTCAGAGGAGGTGACCTTACAACAGAGACTTGAAATTAGAGGGAGAATGGTAGGGGAATGGTCCCGCCACGGTGCTCTGGCTGCCTAGCACGTATCATAGGCCACGTAGGCAAGCTGACCTAAGTATTGGCAGAACGCCCTGTGATCCTCGGAACACAGAGCACGAGAGGCTACAAGGCCATTTCTCATTAAC
Organism: Eschrichtius robustus; assembly: GCF_028021215.1. Lineage (NCBI taxonomy): Eukaryota > Metazoa > Chordata > Mammalia > Artiodactyla > Eschrichtiidae > Eschrichtius > Eschrichtius robustus. The sequence goes on from NC_090845.1 coordinate 44,999,720, forward strand.
ATCATCTCTACCGAGGAGGCTGCCATGAGTTGGTTTCTCATCTCCCGAGGTTCTGGTGAGGTATGAGGCTTTCTGTTCCTTCTCTCCCTCAATTTAAGGTTATAGAACTGCTTAGCATGTACTAGCTTCTTGGCAACGCAGTATCCTACCATCTGCGCTGCAGTCATCTGGCCCCTTTTTGTTTCTGTGTTACCTTGCACGAGGGACATGAACTGGCATCTGTGGCCCTTCTTGCTTCTGCTATCTATGTAAGTAGCAAACATCTGAATCGAACCAGGGTATGTTTCTTTACCAGCCAAATATCTCAGCCTTGCCTTTCCTTGACATCTGGAAGAGGAGAATTAGAGGCAGAAGAAAAAGCAAGTAAGTGCAAAGGCCCTGAGTTGGGAGCTTGCTTGGTGTGTGTGAGGAACAGCAAGAAGGTCAGTGCAGCCAGAGTAGAGTGAGCGAGGGGACTAGTGGCAGGAGGTGAGGTCGGAGAGGTGACGGGGCCTGGTTCTGTAGGGCCTCTCTGGCCACGGGGAGGACTTTGGCTTTTTCTCTGAGAGAGATGGAGCAGGGGTCTGAGCAGAGGAGGGCCATAGGCTGACTTGGGTTGTAACAGGACCCTCTGGCAACTGTGAGGACAGACTTGGGGAGGGGGCAAGGGCGGAAGCAGTGAGGAGGCCACCACAGTAGTCCAGGCCAGCAGTGGTGGTGGCAGCCGTGGATGTGGAGAGGAGAGGTTGGATTCTGGATACGTTCTGAAGGTAGAACCGACAGGATTTGCTGACAGATCAAAAACAAAGGGGGTGGGATGAGAGAAAGAAATTGTTATGAATCCACACTGGAGAACCTCACACAAAGTACCTTGGGAATTGGTGTTAAATAGTGTAGTGGTAAAAAAAAAAATAGTGTAGTGGTTAGGAGCAAGGATTCTGGAGCCAGGTGGCCTGGGTGTAAATCCAACTCCACTGCTTACTGGCTGTGCAGCCTTGGGCAGGTTACTTCATCTTTTTGTCTTCATTTCCTGATCTGTGACATGGGATAATAATAGTACCAACTTCATAGGGTTGTTGTGAGTATTAAAGAAGGTTTTCTATGTAAAATATTTCGAAAAGTGTTTGGCACAAAGTGCTTGTTATCAGTAATATTAGCGTAGGATGAGTAGAAGTGTTTGCAGGCACAGAAGAGAGTGTTCCAGATCTCAGGAACAATTTGTGCAGTTTGAAAAGGATGTGCAAGAAAGCCAGTGTAACTGGAACATAACCAGATAGAGTAAGCAACAGGGGATGAAGTTGGAGAGGAGGCCTAAAGAGGTCGGCTTCTCACAGCAACTGGAAGCTGTTGTAGATTTCAGGGCCGATCTACCAGTGCACAAGGTCAGAAGAGAGACAGGAGTGGAAATTGACTTGGGACTTGATGCGGGGATGGGGGGTGGGTGGGGGGACATACAGAGAGGTGAGAGAGGGATAGGGTACTGTTGTCAACACTCCTGGCTAGTTACCAGGGGGGGTGGTTTCTGGTATCCAGGATAAGAAACAGTCCAGTTCTACTTCCTGCCTGGGTCCAAATGCTAGTTTTAATATTTTCTATGTCTGTGGCCATGGGCAGTAAACCCCTCCAGGGTTCACTTTCCTCATCTTCAAAGTGGGGCTAAATGTTGCACCTACCTCATTAGGGCTGTTGTGACAGTTCTATAAGATGGATATTGTAAGAGCTTGGTAAATGCAGGCGGTCACCAAAACCAGGTGAAACGTACCCCAAGAAAGCAAGGATGGCTTAATATTTAAAAAGCAACTAGATGTAGGTCAGTGTATTAACAGAAAAAAATGAGACGAATCAAGGGCTGTGCCCATGTAGCTATATCACCTGAGACTGAGGTACCAAACCCAGGGTCCAGTCTTGCTCAGGCCCTCAGTCTGGCCCTGAATCACTCACTGGGTAAATGGAATTGAGATCTTAAGAGTAGAGTGGGGCTTCCCTGGTGGCGCAGTGGTTAAGAATCCGCCTGCCAATGCAGGGGACACGGGTTCAAGACCTGGTCTGGGAAGATCCCACATGCCGTGGAGCAACTAAGCCCGTGTGCCACAACTGCTGAGCCTGTGCTCTAGAGCCCGTGAGCCACAACTACTGAGCCTGTGTCCCACAACTACTGAAGCCCACGCACCTAGAGCCTGTGCTTCGCAACAAGGGAAGCCACTGCAATGAGAAGTCCGCGCACCGCAGCGAAAAGTAGCCCCTGCTCCCTGCAACTAGAGAAAGCCCCGTGCAGCAACAAAGACCCAATGCAGCCAAAAATAAATTAAAAAAAAAAAAAAAAAAGTAGAGTGACTCCAGTTCTAGCCCTGTGGAGTGATTTCTCTTCTGAATCAGTCACTTCCTGGCCTCACTGGCCTTATCCACACATCCATTGTCCAGAGCTTTGTGTATTTGGCTCCTTTTCATTCAGGTTCCAGCTTAAATTTTTGTTTTATTAAAAAATTTTTTATTTTATTGAAGTGTAGTTGATTTACAGTGTTGTGACCAGCTTAAATTTCTCTCTCATCCCTGCCCCCTTTGCCCACTGCTCAGCAATGCTAACGAAACTACTATTTTAATGATAGCACCAATTTAAAAAAGTGATCTTATTTATCACTTATCTTTCTAGCTAAAATGGCAGTTCCATTAGAGTGGGGACCTTTTGTCTGAGTTACTGCTGTTTTTCCAGTGCCTGGCACCTAATAGGGGCTTGATAAATATTTGTCGGAAAGCTGGCTTGCTATTGCATCTTGCTGGAGGCTGCTCAAATGGTCTGTGAGGCTTTTCCCAAGTGTAGGAATCTGGTTTCTGACTCAGACCATGGAGAGTTGTCACCATTAAGACTTTGGGGATTGTGAGAACTTTGGCTTCAGAGGCAAACGTTTTCCTATCAGGAAGTGGTCAGATTTAAATTATGATCTTATGTCCCAACCCCCACTTGTCCAATTTGGGAAGAAACCTCAGGGATGAGATAAGCGATTAAGGACTCAGGGTCTACACGCCAGTTACACCTCAGCTCCGTGTGTCCTCCCATTTTGCTCTCTGGCCTTGATTCTCAGCACACCCTTGTCACCCCAAGCCACCTAAGCTTTCCCTCAAATCGTGCTCCTTTTAGTTCCTGAGGATGAGGCCCAACTTCAGGTTTCATTTCAGCCTGTGTTAGTAATGAAAAGCAGACACAGCCAGTGGGGTCCAATGCTCACCTTTGCAGTTATAAACTCTGGAGGCCAAATAGGCAGGAGGCACATGAAGAAAGGAGTCCAAAAAAGCCATGGCCCCTGCCTGTTTCTGCCATCACTTAAGTTACTATTGTGATGTGGCATTATCTTCAAACAGCTCTGGCTTACCTGTCTTTTCTGTCCAAACGTGTTTTTGTTCATTCAGCTAGGACCCTCAACCATCGCTCTTTGACAGTAAAATAACCCCAGACTCTGTTAGAGTGGGTGGGACTTGTGGTCCCCCATGGACTTGAGCTTTTTTAGATGTCGTGATTGTAACCAAGGTCACTCACAACCTCCAGGAGTTGCTTCTGGTGACTTGATACCCCCAGGCCTGAGACCCTTCTTTCCCCACCCACTGACCTGCCATTCATGTACATAAATTCTGCCCCTTTCTCTCCAGGCTCCGAACAAACTGAAAGTGCCTTCTGTTATCAGCTTGTTGTTCAAAACCCATCTTTAATCCAGTAAGAGTGTGTAAATGTTTAAAAACAAAAATTGAAAAAATGCAGAGCGCATAAATGCAAGAGGTGGCTGTGGTCGTTCTCATCCACATTATTCTGCACCAGATTTACCTCTGGCAGATGGATCTGTTATCGGGAAAAGTTTTTAAAACAACTAACAGTAGTCAGCATTTAGTGGATATCTTCTCTGTTCCAGATGCTTGTCTAAGCTTTAAAAATATTAACTAATTTAGTCCTCACACTAAGTCTATGAGTCAGTTTTTTTTCAGATGAGGAGGCTGAGTCACAAAGGGGTTAAGTGACCTGCCCAAGACCACATAGTTGTCAGAGCCTGTGGCAGTGACCAGGTTATACTGCCTTCTGAAAAGTACTGTACTACTTCCTGGAATGACAGCAAATGTTCTCGCAACAGGTGTCATTCTGAACACTTTCTCTGCATTAATAGCTAATTCATATTTATAACAACCCTGTCATTAGTATCTTATATATAGTATCTTATATATAGACTTATAGGAATGAGGTTTTTAAAATAATTTTTGAAATTTTAACATGAATATTGTAAAAACAACAAGAACAAAAAATCAATTCTGGCAGTGAGACAGTAGATCTCCTTTGTATTGCTGACTCTCCTGTGATTTCTTCCCACCACGTTTCTTTGTTTTGTTTGTTTGTTTTTTGGCTGCACCGGGTCTTAGTTGCGGCACGCGGGATCTTTTAGTTGTGGCATGTGGGCTCTTAGTTGTAGCATGCGGGATCTAGTTCCCTGACCAGGGATCGAACCCGGGCCCTCTGCATTGGGAGTGTGGAGTCTTAACCACTGGACCACCAGGGAAGTCCCCCCACTACGTTTCTTTGGAAGCTGAATGGTGGGGTGAAGGGGTGGGGTTCTGTCCTGGGAGGGTCACGGTGAATGGGAAAGGCATTGATTGTATCATCCTTTATGGCAAAAAAAAAAAAAAAAAGAACTTGGAAATACAGTTGTTCATCGGTGTCTGTGGCCGATGGGTTTTAGGACCTGCCATGGATACCAAAATCCACAGATGCTCAAATCCCATAATTGGTCCTCCATATCCACGGTTATGCATATGCGGATTCAACCAACCACAGATGGTGTAATACTGTAATATTTATTGAAAAAAATCTGTGTGTAAGTGGACCCGCAGAGTTCAAACCTGTGTTGTTCAAGGGCCAGCTGTAAACCCAATGCTGGTCACAAATAGGGGTCCAGTTCAACAAAATGTCACCCTTGAACTTCCTGGGCTTCAGGTTTCCTCATCTGTAAGATGGGGATAGTAATGGACCCACAACATTCAGTTATTAGGATTAAGTGGATAATACATGTAAATCACCTTAAACAGTATCCAGCACATTGTCCAATAAATGTTAGTGGTTACACGTTTGTGCAAAGTTTATTTAGCAATCATGAAACAAAAGGGTGTTCAATATCCTGAAAAGACCACCCATAGCTTAGTTACATGGACAAGGGAGGTTGCTGCATCAGTACAGTACAGTGTAGTCTATTTTTGTTAGAATACAAAGGGCAATACGTTTTTGGCTGTGTCTCATTTAAGGTTGCTTTAAAAAATACTGTTCAGGTTACTGTATTATAAAAATAGTGTGGGGACTTCCCTGGTGGTGCAGTGGTTAAGAATCCGCCTGCCAATGCAGGGGACACGGGTTTGAGCCCTGGTCCAGGAAGACCCGACATGCTGCGGAGCGACTAAGCCCGTGTGCCACAACTACTGTGCCTGCGCTCTAGAGCCCGCGAGCCACAACTACTGAGCCCACGTGCCACAGCTGCTGCAGCCCACATGCCTAGAGCCTGTGCTCTGCAACAAAGAGAAGCCACCGCAATGAGAAGCCCGCACACCACAGCAAAGAGTAGCCCCGCTCGCGGCAACTAGAGAAAAGCCCACTAGAGAAAAGCCCACTCACGGCAACGAAGACCCAACGCAGCCAAAAAAATAAATAAATTTATTTTAAAAATAAATTTTAAAAAACAGTGTGAAAATAACACTATTTTTATAACACATACAATAATCTGAACAATAATGAGAATTGTGTCAAAGTCAAGATCCGAAAGGAAGCTACTAAACATTGTGTTCCAACTTTGTACATTGTATATCCTGATCACCTTAAGATGAATAGAGATGCAGCTTCTTGTTGGAGTTGAAATAAGGATGATTTCAGATAGCCTCCTGGGATCCAAACCCCAAAGCTTGTTGTACCTATTTATATCTTCTGCCTTCAGAGACTCACGCCCAGACCAAGCTCCTTGGGAGTATCCAAGCCGCCCACCCCAACACAGACACACAGAAAGGACTCTTCTTACTCTGGGCGTGTCTGAAGGCCCATCAGTCACCTAGGAACTGGAGAATTTTCTGGGGGCCTCTGCATGTGTGATTATTTTTTATTCTGCACTTCAAATCTTGCTTGGCCAAGATTATGCTGCTAAAAAGCAGCTTATACCGCTCTTTCAAAAAAAGTCCTTTCGTTTCTTTTTTTTTTGTTTTTGAAAGTCATATTTCTGATTTTCAGTGAGTGATTCGCATACTCGCCCCTGTCCCTGTGGTCCCTGGACATTGTTCTTGTGTACACAAAAAAATGCCATTAGGGACTGAGGCTGGAGAGAACTTAAAAGGGCGGAGCCTCCATCCTTGTGCCAGAAGCTACTGTCCCTTAATGCGCCTGCGTGGTTCTCCCACGCCCTGGGGAGGATTCCTATCGATTTGTTCTGCGCTCGGCAGTTCTTCCTGGCAGCAGGCGGCCATCTTGCTGGAGCTTGAGAGAGACAGGAGAGAAGGGTGACACTGGTTTCAGGGCCGCCCCGGGAGCCTCAAGAGCGGGAGGCAGCCCCGGAGGTGGTCCCTGATCCCGGGTCCTGCTCTTGGACCCGAGAAGGGAAGGCGGGGGCGGTGGGGGCAAGATGGGTGGAGAATGCCAACAAGGATTGCTAGGCGGCGGGAGGAGGGGCGTTGCTATGGTGACCGGGGAGGGGCGGGGCCAGGTCTGCTGTGAATCATCCGGGCGCTGCCCGGGAAGGGCAGGACTGGGGTGGTGACCATGCTAACAGCCGGGTGGGATTTCGTGACATCCTGGACTGGAGGGAGTCGGTGTCTATGGCAACGATCGCCTGGCGGAAGGGGCGGATCTAGATCTCTTCACTTGAGACGCTGACATTCCAGGCCCTTGTCCTGCAGGCTCCCGCGGGCGGACGCGCCGGAAGAGGAGGCCGGGGAATGGCCGCGGTGTGGCAGCAGGTCTTAGCAGTAGACGCGAGGTGAGGCGTGGGGTCGAAGCTCGCGGGAGCGGAAGTTACTGTGGTGCATGCGCAATGGCGATAAGTGAGGCTGGGCGGAGAACTTGCCTTACGCGGCTGAGTGGGCTTGCTGGAGGTGAGCATGCGCAGTAGCAGGGTGTGGGGCTTGCCCATAGGGAATGACTGGCAAGCGAGGGTCGTTAAACAGCATGCTAGGATAATGCAGTCACATGTGGGCATGCGCAGAGTCTGTGGTATTGGAGCCTTTGTTGGGGGTGGGTGATAGAGCCCATGCTGGTGACATCCTGTTCCCCACTTTTGCCCCCGGACTTCTCTTACTATCACTTCCCCAGTCTGACCCAATCGCCATACTGACCCCCACCATTGCCCCACAGTAACCCCCGTCACCATGTCAGATTGGCCCCTATTATTGTCTACACTGACTCAGTCACCCCATACCAATTCCAGCAGAACTGCAGACTGCCTCCATTGTGCCCACACTGCCCTCATTGCCATGCCCATTATTACTGTGGACACACCCTTATCACAACACCAGAGAGACCCCCATCACCACTGCTGATCACTTGCCATCCTGACCTATCACTGCCACACACTTCATTCTCCTTCCCTATCCCCTGAGCTGATTGATTCCCTCTGTCCTGTGCCTGCTGCCCGCCTTGCCTCCTGCCATCGCAGGTACAATGCGTACCGCACACCAACGTTTCCACAGTTTCGGACACAATATATCCGACGGCGCAGCCAGCTACTGCGGGAGAATGCCAAGGCTGGGCACCCTCCAGCATTGCGTCGGCAGTACCTGAGGCTGCGTGGGCAGCTGCTGGGCCAGCGCTACGGGCCCCTCTCTGAGCCAGGAAGTGCTCGTGCCTATAGCAACAGCATCGTCCGCAGCAGCCGCACTACCCTTGACCGCATGGAGGTGAGCTCCTCCCCACGCCACCTGCCTCCATATATATTCACTCAACAGACTTGTCGAGCACCTGCTATGTTCCAGGCACTGTTCCTGGCTCTTAGGATGAGCAGAGGGCAAAAAGAGATAACGTATGAGATAAATCAACAGACAATAAGATAAATAGGTTGATAAACAGGCAATAAACAAGATAAGTAGGTCAATAAACGTAGCAAACCAGGTAAACAAGTGAATAACTACCATGGCTTGTAGTGAGGAGTGCTAACATGGAAAAATAAAGCTGACTTTGGGAATGAAACAGGACAGGTGTTGGGGACAGAGAGAAGCTATTTTTAATGGGGATGCTCAGGGAAGGCGTCTCTGAGGAGGTGACAATTGAGCTGAGACTTGAATGAGGCAAGAGACAAAGCTGAGTGGTTTTCTGGGGGAAAAGTGTTCAAAGAGCATTTGTTAAGTATTTGCTGAGAGGGGCAAGGGTGAGACCAGGGGAACTAGTGCAGAGGCCACCACAGTAGTCCAGGTGACAGTGGTGGCAGTGGAAGGGGTGAGAAGGGGTCTGGTTCCAGCATGCGGGATCTCAGTTGCCCGACCAGGGATCGAACCTGCACCCTCTGCAGTGGAAGTGCAGAGTCTTAACCACTGGGCCACCAGGGAAGTCCCATGGTTCTGGGTATATTTTGAAGACTCTAGATCCCATAGGTTCTTGAGGGCTGTTTGCAAGGTGTGCCTACCCTGACCCTCTGTTTGCAGGACTTCGAGGATGACCCTCGGGCCCTGGGGGCCCGTGGGCACCGCCGCTCCGTCAGCCGAGGCTCCTACCAGCTGCAGGCACAAATGAACCGTGCCGTCTATGAGGACAGGTATGCACCAGGGGCAGCTGAAGGTTTGTGAGGAGGAGAGGAGCCACGGGGCAATGGCAGGCCAAACGCTAGTACCTCCCTCCTCTCACCCCTCACTCCTGTTGGGACCTAGGCCCCCTGGCAGCGTGGTGCCCACGTCAGCGGCAGAAGCAAGTCGAGCCATGGCCGGGGACACATCGCTGAGCGAGAACTACGCCTTTGCGGGCATGTACCATGTTTTTGACCAGCACGTGGATGAGGCAGGTGAGCCAGTGGATGGTGGGTCCCGTCACCACGCATTTGCCCAAACAACTGGGTGACAACCACCCAGTGCATCCTTTTTTGGAATGCAGAGTCTCAGGCCCACCTCTGAGGGAGGAATTGCTATTCATCACACCTTTCACAAAACCTAAAAGCCCTCTGCAAAGTGATCTGCAAAGTCTTGGTTACTTTGTCTACCATAAAGGGGCTCAGCAGCTTAAAAGAGCACTTTGCAGAAGGCTTCTGGGGTCATGAGTCGCTTGAACGAGCTTAAAACCTTTGCTGCGGAGAAATCCCCTTGCAAAGGGCAGAGTGGGTTTTGCAAACTGCCAAGACCTTGGTAACTGTAAAGCGCTTACTGAGATGTAGAAGGCTTTTCGCATTGCAGAAGTCATTTGCAATCCATAAAGTACCTGCCAAGATTTAGGGAGCTTTGGGCAGAGGGCCTTCTGGGGTTCCAACTCTCTTTCTCAGCCAAGGAAAGGCCCTTTGCTGAGGCCACTGTGCCTGGTGCAGTGGGTCCCGGCCCTTGGCTCACACGTCAGAACCTTCTGTAAATGAAAGCATTCGGTGAGCGTGCCGGCTCTCACAAATGGCTCCTTGGCCTTGCAGTCCCCAGGGTGCGCTTCGCCAATGATGACCGGCACCGCCTGGCCTGCTGCTCGCTTGATGGCAGCATTTCGCTGTGCCAGCTGGTGCCCGCCCCGCCCACCGTGCTCCGAGTGCTGCGGGGCCACACCCGCGGGGTCTCCGACTTCGCCTGGTCCCTCTCCAACGACATCCTCGTGTCCACCTCGCTTGATGCCACCATGCGCATCTGGGCCTCTGAGGACGGCCGCTGCATCCGGGAGATCCCTGACCCCGACAGCGCCGAACTGCTCTGCTGCACCTTCCAGCCGGTCAACAACAACCTCACTGTGGTCAGGCTCCAGAGCACCCCCTTGCCAAGGGCGGGATGCCGGGCCAGGAGGGCTGTCGCAGGGAGTCGGGATAAGGGGGTCCCCTCTAGTCCATCGCCTCTGTCCTCCTCTGGCCAGACTCAGAGGGAAACGGGGCAGAACTGGGGACGTGGTTCTTGGTCTGGGATGGCCTCACTGTGGTAGACTCCGGGGATGGGGGGCGGTCTGGGGGTAGGGTCACGGTCCCATCAGGAGTAGTCCTACCGTTTTCCAACTGCAGGGGCTGCTGGTTGGGGAGCAGGATTACTAGTCGGAAACCTTGTTTCATCTCAGTGGCAGCGTCACGGTGGTCCGACCCGGATAGAGAGTCAGAGGGCAGGGGAAGGAAATGAAAAGTCTGGCCTGGTCCTGAGCGGGGAGTAGGGGGAGCTGGCCCAGTGAGCCCGTGCTCTGGGATCCTTTCAGCTGTAGCAGCAGCCGCCGCCCTAGTATAGTCAAGGCTCCAGGAAGGACCAGGCAGGCCCCTTTAGTTCTGGGAGCAGCTGTCTCTTCTGGTCAGATTGCAAGAGGGACTGGCTGGGGAGGATTACCGGCCTGAGTCACCTTCCAGTCTGCCGGCCCACCCTCGCTGTGATGAGAGTCCAGTAGGGATCAGCCAGTCCCATCGACAGCAGCCCCGCTGTGGTCAGATTCAAGGAGGGACTGGCTGGGAGCAGGGTGATGGTGTGCGGGTCTCACCCACAGGTGGGGAATGCCAAGCACAACGTGCACGTCATGAACATCTCCACGGGCAAGAAAGTGAAGGGTGGTTCCAGCAAGCTGACAGGCCGTGTCCTCGCTCTGTCCTTTGATGCCCCTGGCCGGCTGCTCTGGGCGGGTGATGACCGTGGCAGTGTTTTCTCCTTCCTCTTCGACATGGCCACAGGTAGGCAGACCCTAGGCCTGCATCCGGCTGCTCACACTCTCACCCTTCTGGTGCATAGCCCCAGCCCTCACCGCTGCCTCCCCTCCCTCTGCTGCCACAGGGAAGCTGACCAAAGCCAAGCGTCTGGTGGTGCATGAGGGCAGCCCCGTGACCAGCATCTCCGCCCGCTCCTGGGTCAGCCGCGAGGCCCGGGACCCCTCGCTGCTCATCAATGCTTGCCTCAACAAGCTGCTGCTCTACAGGTGGGTCTCCTCTCTGGGCCGCCTGGAGGTGGGGGGCCTGCCGCCTCTGTCAGACTGGTACGAGAGCCCTGTCTCCCCAGCAGACTAAGCCATGGAGCTTAACTTCATTGAGGGGGGAGGTCCGGTCTCCTAATAATAGTAATAATATGATAATGGTGACATCAATAGGAGCAGTAATGCAATAGGAGCAGTAATAGTAATAGCAGTAGCTACCATGTGTGTAGCAGTTGCTGGGCTAGGCCCTGTTCAAAGTACCTTATACATATCCCCTCATTTAATCCTCACAGCAACCCTGTGAGGTGGGTGCCGTAATCATGTCCATTTTACAGATGAGCAAACTGAGCCATAAAATAGACTAGAGTCCCCTTAGAGCAGTGGCCTGCTTTCCCTTCCTTCCTTTCTTTTTTTGTTTTTGTTTTTTTTTTGAAGCTGGGAGTTTTACTATCCCCACTCACTTATGTCTGTCATCTAAATGCAGTTCTCAGCCTGGGCTGCACGCTGGAATGCTTTTCTCACCAAACTGCCTGTGGAAATGCCCCAGGCTCCCTGCAGTAGCTCGGGTTCATTCCTTTGAATGGCCATGTGGTATTCCATGGTGCAGGGGTGCTGTAGTTTGGTCAGTCATTCCCTCTCTTTGTGCCCGTCCTAAATCAGGATCTCTTAGGGACCCTTAGGAAAAGAAACTAGTGAATTAAACAACAGAGGCTCCCCATTTGTATCAACAGATACAGTTTCCAAACTGTCACTAACTCATACACCAGCCCGTGCTTTATAGGTTTATGCAGTCGTCTCAAAACTGGATTTCATGAACCTTGAAAAGACCTCAGGTGCAGGGGTGGGGACACAGACTGGCCCACCGTTCGTCCCCCTCTGGGGCTGAGGCTGCCCCCTGACCCACTCTCTTCCTCCTCTCAGGGTGGTGGACAACGAGGGGACCCTGCAGCTGAAGAGAAGCTTCCCCATTGAGCAGAGCTCGCACCCCGTGCGCAGCATTTTCTGCCCCCTCATGTCCTTCCGCCAGGGGGCCTGTGTGGGTGAGTCCCAGGGGGTCGGGGTGTCTGGATGGCCAGGGAGGGACAGGGACCAGGGCTGGTGCTGATCTGGCTCAGCTATCACGACATCCTAATGCCCTGACTTCCTGGGCCTCGAGAACTCTCCCGCCCCAGCAACCTCACACTTTGAACACAGACCCCCAAACAGCCCAGAAACCTCACAGCCTAAGACACAGACCCCTCCCCGCCGCCAACAAAGAGCTCAGAGAACTCACACTCTGGACGCAGAGCCAAAACAGCTAGGTGACCTTGCATCTAGGGATGGTCCACCCCAGAGCCCCCAGCCCCACGACCTCACACCTTGGACATAAATCCCTCAACACCTCAGACGCCTCAGAGACTTCACACGCAGGGCACCCCGCTGCCTCCTGCAGCACCTCCTAATGGTCTTCTCTCATCTGGGCAGTGACGGGTAGCGAGGACATGTGCGTGCATTTCTTTGACGTGGAGCGGGCAGCCAAGGCCGCCGTCAACAAGCTGCAGGGCCACAGCGCGCCCGTGCTGGATGTCAGCTTCAACTGCGATGAGAGCCTGCTGGCTTCCAGCGACGCTAGCGGCATGGTCATCGTCTGGAGGCGGGAGCAGAAGTAGGAGACTTCCAGCCTTGCCCCTGTCCACCTTCCCACCCGCCTCCGGCCCCAGCCTTGTGTTTGTAAATAAAGTTCCTGTGGTTGTGCCGATGGCTGGCTCCCAGGTCTTCTGGGGGTGGGATGGGGGAGAGGGCAGCTCTAGGACCCAAGATGGGATGGGGTTCACCTCCTCATTCATGCCTTCATGCATTGATTCATTGATGGATTCATTCAGCAACCGTTTATGAACGTCTGCCATGTCAGAGGCACCACTTCAAGTGTTTTATACAGTCATGCTTTGGACAGACATTGTGGAGCGCCTACTGTGTGCCGGGACCTGTTCTAGGCACTGAGGGTACAAGCTGTGACTTAAACTGACAGGAATGGCTGCCCTCGTGGGGCTTACATTCTAGTGGAGGCAGGCAGATAATAGACAAAAATGTATAATAGGTCAGCTAAAGCTGAGTGTTGTGAGGAAAAAGGGCAGGGGATAGAGTGCAGGAGTGAGGGGAGGGTTAGGCTCTTTTTGGTGTCATGATCAGGGAAGATGTTCCTGACAGTGTGAAATTTATTTTTCTTTAATTTTTATTTTATATTGGAGTATTACATTAGGTCCTTGTTGATTGTCTTTTTTATGTATAGAAGTGTGTATATGTTAATCCCAAACTCCTAATTTATCCCTCCCTCCCACCTTTCCCCTTTGGTAACCATATGCTTGTTTTCTAAGTCTGTGAGTCTGTTTCTGTTTTGTAAATAAGTTCATTTGTATCATTGTTTTAGATTCCTCATACAAGTGATATCATATGATATTTGTCTGTCTGACTTACTTCACTTAGTATGGTAATCTCTAGGTCCATCCATGTTGCTGCAAATGGCATTATTTCATTCTTTTTTTATGGCTGAGTAATACTCCATTGTATATATGTACCACATCCTCTTTATCCATTCATCTGTCAGTGGACATTTAAGTTGCTTCCGTGTCTTGGCTATTGTAAATAGTGCTGCAGTGAACATTGGGGGTGCATGTATCTTTTCAAATTATGGTTTTTTCTCCGGATATATGCCCAGGAATGGGATTGCTGGATCATATGGGGTTTTTTTTTGTTTTTTGGGTTTTTTTTTAACATCTTTATCAGAGTATAATTGCTTTACAATGGTGTGTTAGTTTCTGCTTTATAACAAAGTGAATCAGCTATACATATACATATATCCCCATATCCCCTCCCTCTTGAACCTCCCTTCCACCCTCTCTAGGTCATCATAAAGCATCAAGCTGATCTCCCTGTGCTATGCGGCTGCTTCCCACTAGCTATCTCTTTTACATTTGGTAGTGTGTATATGTCAATGCTACTCTCTCACTTCATCCCAGCTTACCCTTCCCCCTCCCCGTGTCCTCAAGTCCATTCTCTAGTTCTGCATCTTTATTCCTGTCCTGCCCCTAGGTTCATCAGAACAACTTTTTTTTTAGGTTCCATATATATGTGTTAGCATACGGTATTTATTTTTCTTTTTCTGACTTACTTCACTCTGTACGACAGACTCTAGGTCCATCCACCTCACTACAGATAATTCAGTTTCGTTTCTTTTTATGGCTGAATAATATTCCATTGTATATATGTGCCACATCTTTATCTATTCATCTGTCGATGGACACTTAGGTTGCTTCCATGTCCTGGCGATTCTAAATAGTGCTGCAGTGAACACTGTGGTACATGACTTTTTGAATTATGGTTTTCTCAGGGTATATGCCCAGTAGTGGGATTGCTGAGTCGTATGGTAGTTCTATTTTTAGGTTTTTAAGGAACCTCCATGCTGTTCTCCATAGTGGCTGTATCAATTTACATTCCCACCAACAGTGCAAGAGGGTTCCCTTTTCTCCACACCCTCTCCAGCATTTGTTGTATGTAGATTTTTTTTTTAAATCTTAAATTTTATTGAAAAAGTAGAGAACAGTAGTATGTTTATTTAATAATTATTTTGGACTTATTCTTATCTTTTTTTTTTAGCATCTTCATTGGAGTATAATTGCTTTACAATTGTGTGTTAGTTTCTGCTTTATAACAAAGTGAATCAGTTATACATATACATATGTTCCCATATCTCTTCCCTCTTGCGTCTCCCTCCCTCCCACCCTCCCTATCCCACCCCTCTAGGTGGTCACAAACCACCGAGCTGATCTCCCTGTGCTATGCGGCTGCTTCCCACTAGCTAGCTATTTTATGTTTGGTAGTGTATATATGTCCATGCCACTCTCTCACTTTGTCACAGCTTACCCTTCCCCCTCCCCATATCCTCAAGTCCATTCTCTAGTAGGTCTGTGTCTTTATTCCTGTCTTACCCCTAGGTTCTTCATAACCTTTTTTTTTTCTTAGATTCCATATATATGTGTTAGCATACTGTATTTGTTTTTCTCTTTCTGACTTACTTCACTCTGTATGACAGACTCTAGGTCCATCCACCTCACTACAAATAACTCAATTTTGTTTCTTTTTATGGCTGAGTAATATTCCGTTGTATATATGTGCCACATCTTCTTTATCCATTCATCTGTCAGTGGACACTTAGGTTGCTTCCATGTCCTGGCTATTGTAAATAGAGCTGCAGTGAACATTGTGGTACATGACTCTTGTTGAATTATGGTTTTCTCAGGTTATATGCCTAGTAGTGGGATTGCTGGGTCATATGGTAGTTCTATTTGTAGTTTATTAAGGAACCTCCATACTGTTCTCCATAGTGGCTGTATCAATTTACATTCCCACCAACAGTGCAAGAGGGTCCCCTTTTCTCCACACCCTCTCCAGCATTTATTGTTTGTAAAGTTTTTGATGATGGCCATTCTGACCGGTGTGAGATGATACCTCATTATAGTTTTGATTTGCATTTCTCTAATGGTTAGTGATGTTGAGCATTCTTTCATGTGTTTGTTGGCAATCTGTATATCTTCTTTGGAGGAATGTCTATTTAGGTCTTCTGCCCATTTTTGGATTGGGTTTTTTTTCCCCCCCTCTGGGTTGTTTGTTTTTTTGATATTGAGCTACGTGAGCTGCTTGTAAATTTTGGAGATTAATCCTTTGTCAGTTGCTTCATTTGCAAATATTTTCTCCCATTCTGAGGGTTGTCTTTTCATCTTGTTTATGGTTTCCTTTGCTGTGCAAAAGCTTTTAAGTTTCATTAGGTCCCATTTGTTTATTTTTGTTTTTATTTCCATTTCTCTAGGGGGTGGATCAAAAAGGATCTTGCTGTGATTTATGTCATAGAGTGTTCTGCCTATGTTTTCCTCTAAGAGTTTGATAGTGTCTGGTCTTACATTTAGGTCTTTAATCCATTTTGAGTTTATTTTTGTGCATGGTGTCAGGGAGTGTTCTAATTTCATACTTTTACATGTACCTGTCCAATTTTCCCAGCACCACTTATTGAAGAGGCTGTCTTTTCTCCACTGTATATGCTTGCCTCCTTTATCAAAGATAAGGTGACCATATGTGCATGGGTTTATCTGTGGGTTTTCTATCCTGTTCCATTGATCTGTATTTCTGTTTTTGTGCCAGTACCATAGTGTCTTGATTACTGTAGCTTTGTAGTATAGTCTGAAGTCAGGGAGCCTCCAATCTGATTTTGAACTATTCCAAGATGCCAGTCTCTCTGGTTTGACCTCCTCTATTAATAATTCCACCATCAGTGCCCTTCTGGTCTGCCAT
The DNA here is from genome assembly GCF_028021215.1 of Eschrichtius robustus. Taxonomy (NCBI): domain Eukaryota; kingdom Metazoa; phylum Chordata; class Mammalia; order Artiodactyla; family Eschrichtiidae; genus Eschrichtius; species Eschrichtius robustus. Next base: position 45,016,071 of record NC_090845.1, read on the forward strand.
AAAAACAAGGTCTCTGTTAAGTATCCTCCCGTCACTGCTCCTTTGGCATGACCTTGAACCCAGGCCTTCATTTCATATTCTAATTGAAAGGCCCCTCTAGTCTCAAATCAAACCCAGACCTCTTATTAATTCTTCATCCAAGACTCCTACACTGTTGTACCTAGGCTTCTTTTTAACTATTCAACCTTCAATCCTTTCTGATCTGACTTTGAACCCAGGCCATTTTAACTCTTAAGCCACAGTGCTCCATTGGTCTGACCTCAGACCTGGTCCACTATTAACTGCTGCAACATCAATGTCCTGCTGGTCTATTCTCAAACCAGGGTCTCTTTTATTGTCATTCCACCTTCAATGTCATCCTGCTTCCTTATCAAAGCTCTTCCACTATCCTTGCTCTCCCATCTGTCTGATGTTTACTCTTCCAAATTCAATGATCTACTGGTCTAATTATCCAACACAGCCATTTAAATCCCTCCTCTCCAGGCCTATCCTCAAACCTCTGTTAAATATACCACCATTAACTCCCCCGTGATTTGGCCTCAAACCTGATCCTCTGATAACTGTTCTGTTACCAGTAGCCTGTGAGTCTGTCATTGAACTTGTACAGTTATTTCTTCCAACATCAGTGCTCCTGGAATCTGAACTCAAACCCCGGGCTCTGTTAACTATTCTAGAATCTGTTCCTCTCTTGACCTAGCTCAAACCCAGATATTTATTCAGTTGTCTCCATCTCTGTTTCTCTGGTCTGACCCTAAACCAGGGCCTCTGTTAACTCTTAATGCCCCTCTAGTCTGAGTTCAATCATTTGCTAAGTATTCTAACATCAACATCTCTCTGTCTAGATAATCAAACAGAACGATTGTTAACTAATTAAAAAAATCCCGGCCCCTCTTACATAACCCCAAATTTGGGTCTCTTTATTCCACCATCAGTGATTTTCTCGTCTGTTATTGAACCCTGTGTGTAAACTCTTCTACCATCAATGCTCCCCTTATCTGACTTTGAACCACAGTCCCTGTTAATTCTTCCACTGTCAGTTCCCCTCTGGCAGTGTTGCCTTCCACTGGGGCCTCGGATAAGGCTAGCACTGTTATTGCCCCTCTGGCCTGACCTTAAACAAGGTTAGTAATTTCACCATCAGTACTCTTTTAGAGCACAGACCCTAGCATGTAACTAGTCCATTATCCATGCCCTATCTTCTGACCTTGAACTTGGACCATTGTTAAGTCTTTCACCATCTGTGCCCCTTTGGTTAAGACTTCAAACCTGGGCTTATGGAAAATACTCTGGCATTAATGGCCTTCTTGTCTGAATTCAAATATAGGGGATGAAAACTACTGAACTTATAAGGACTTCAAAGTGGTCACTACTGGTGAAATACAGATTACAGTCAGATATAATGGGGTGGGAGATTGCAATGTGGACCAAACTGTTCACAGAGATAAATGTAGATTCTAGTGGAGTCACAGGCTGGAACACAGACACTCCCATGATCCATACCTGACTCTGTGTGAGCCAAGGAGTCTCCACGACCTAGTCTGCATGACCACATGTGTCCAAACTCCAGTCTGTATGACCCCCAAAGTGTCTACACCCCAATCTGTGTGACTGCAGGAGGTCCCTACCCTAGTACATATGTATGCAAGAGTGTCCACATTCTAGTCTTTGTGACATGAGGCATGTCGACACCCTAGTCTGTATGACTCCTGAAGTGTTCATACCACAGTCTGTGTTACACCAGGAGTGTCTATACCCAGTCTGTTTGACCTGTTTTCAAAGTGCTCTGCACAGGACTCATGGGACTCCACATCCCTGTCTATTACCCTAAGTGTTCAGACACTTGTCTTATGACCATAGGAGTGTTCACACTCCATTCACAAGGGAGAGAAGAAATGAATAGATATTCTTTCATTTCTGCTGCGGATAATTAGATAAATGTAGATTCAACTAAGTTTTTTAAAAAAAAACTTAATGATAATCAAGTTGAATTAAAGACAGGAAAGAGAACTTTCAAATCACTTGAAAAAGAATGAAAAATGACTCCATAACAAAAGGTAGACCACTAAGGAAATACCAAGAAGGCATTAAAAATACCGAAAACGGGCTTCCCTGGTGGCGCAGTGGTTGAGAATCTGCCTGCTAATGCAGGGGACACGGGTTCGAGCCCTGGTCTGGGAAGATCCCACATGCCGCGGAGCAACTGGGCCTGTGAGCCACAACTACTGAGCCTGCGAGTCTGGAGCCTGTGCTCCGCAACGGGAGAGGCCGCGACAGTGAGAGGCCCACGCACTGCGATGAGGAGTGGCCCCCGCTTGCCGCAAGTAGAGGAAGCCCTCGCACAGAAACGAAGACCCAACACAGCCAAAATAAATAAATAAATAAATAATAATTAAAGGTGCTAATAATTAAAAAAAAAAAGACTTTAGCTCATATCAATTTCATTCAAAAATCTCCCACTAAATTTAAAAAAAAAATACCGAAAACATAAAACAACACGGAATTTCACTTTCTGACAATAAACATTAATGGATTAAAGTCCATACATTAAGTGACAAGGGCATGCAGTTTGAGTAAAAATTCAAAAATCAACCAAATAATGTCTAAATCAAAATGATTCAGGAAGATTGCTTTAAACAATGAGTAAAACTGTATGAGAAAAGTAAAGACAGAGAAAACAGTAGTTGCAATATAAATTCAAGATAAAATTAAGGAAAAAAGCATTAAGCAGTTAAAAAGGACCCTTTTTATTGATCCAGGGCATGATCAACATTGAAAATATAACAGTCATGAATTTCTATAGTCCATATAACAGAGACCAGACCTTTAGCTAAAGAAATAGAAGACAGCCAATTGAATCCTTGCCAACTTATCCATATGGTTGGATCAAGTTGAGCAGTCTTCACACCAGACATTAAAAATATGAAATAGGCTTATAAATTAGGTTTAGTGGAAAATGCAGCAAAATAGAGGAAGTGGTCTACTTGTTTTCCTATCCTGGACTCAAAGAGGGATACTCTCATGGCCTTGGGTGTTCTCTCTTGCAGTGAATATGAGTGGCCACAGGTACAATGTTTAACGTACCTATTAGATCTTGACAACCCTAGGTCCGTGTTTTTTAAAAAAAATTGTTTTTTAGGGAATTCCCTGGCGGTCCAGTGGTTAGGACTCCACGCTTCCACTGCAGGGGCACGGGTTCATCCCTGGTCAGGGAACTAAGATCCCGCATGCCGCGCAGCACAGCTGAAAAATTTTTTTAAAAATTTAAATTGAGGTATACTTGACGTACTATATTATATTAGTTTCAGGTGTAAATATAATAAAATATAATGATTTGATATTTGTATAAATTGTGAAATGATCACCACAATAGGTCTTGTTAACATTCATCACCATATATAGTTACAGTTTTTTTTTCTTGTGATGAGAACTTTTAAGATTTGCTTTCAGGGGACTTCCCTGGTGGTCCAGTGGCTAAGACTCTGCACTCCCAATGCAGGGGGCCTGGGTTTGATCCCTGGTCAGGGAACTAGATCCAACATGCTGCAACTAAGACCTGGCACAGCCAAATAAATACATAAATATTTTTAAAGAAAGATTTACTTTCAAATATGCAATACAGAATTATTAACAGTATTACTATAATATTGCAGTATTATTATAGTTGCCACGCTGTACATTAAATCCCCATGACTTATTTATTTTATAACTGGAAGTTTGTACCTTTTAACTCCCTTCACCCATTTCACACTCCCCCCACCATACCTCTGGCAACCACCAATCTGCTCTCTGCATCTATGAGCGTCCACCTCCCACAAGGTCCATTTTCAGGTGCTTATTCAAAAGAAGAAGTCACTGATGGTCAAATTCTACCTCACAGCCTCGTCTGACTAAAAAAGATGTGCACTGCTCTATTACTGAACCACAAGAAACCCTCAAGTTATAAAAACAAAAAACAGGGACTTCCCTGGTGGCGCAGTGGTCTGCTCATCAGAGCGCCCCCTGTTGGGAGGAAATGCTGGGCTTCGCGTCTCAGCCTCGCTGGGTCACCAGATGTGGGCTGGCCCGGGCAGGGCTTGACCTCAGGGAGGTGGCTCTCAGCAGCGGAGGCCCACCCTGCCAAGCTGACAGCTGCAGCCAGTGCTTCCTTGAAAGAGGGTCTGGGTGGTGCACATCCGCATCTACCACTGCCAGGAGAGGCCTGAGGAGAGGGGCTGGGAAAGAAATGGCTGGCCACTGGGTGAGCAACTGGGGACCGAGTTTTTTAATCCATGGTCCTGAGCCAGTCACCTCGCCACTCTGTGCCTCAGTTTCCTCCAGACCCAGTTGAGAGTTGGGGAGTCAGTTCATTCATTCTTCTGACATATATTGCCTGAGCCTCTACAGTGTGCCAGGCACAGTGCCAGGATTTAACAGGGAACAAAACAGGTAAAACCTCTGCCCTCAGGAAACCAGCATTCCCAGCGACCCCTAAAATCCATCCAGTGGTGCAGCCTCAGAGCAGAGGTCACCTCTGGCCTTGCTTTTGATGATTGTGACACACAGTGCCATGGCCTCAATGCATATTTGGACAGATGACTGACTGACTCGGAAGCTGAGGAAATGATCAGTGGGATCCATGTGATAACAGCAAGGAGGGAGCCACTGTGGCTTCTTGAGCAGGACAGCAAAGAGATAAGTGTGAGTTTTAGAAGGGCTATTCCAGCAGCAGTCAATAACAAAAGTGCAGGAAGAAGAAAATTTTACTTCATGTCACCCTGCTCCTTGCAGGGGGTCAAATAAAGAAAAATAGATAGCCGAGGCCAGGCCACACTGCCTGCCCAGCTGTGTGTTAAATGTTTTCGGCTTTTTGTAACCAAGTTATTGCCCATCGATGGCAGCAATGATTGGGGATTTGCCTTTATGATCTGACCACAGGGTATCTGGTTTGTTAGTCTGTACCTTTTGCAGCTAGCCCCTCCAGGGCCTCTCTCCTCCATGTGGCCCTCACAGGATAGCCTGGACTTCTTTATATATTAGCTGGGCTCCAGTTGAGGGAGGGGAAAAAGAGAGAGAGAGAGAGCACCAGCAAGTGAGAGAGAGTGCACCTAAGACAGAAGCTGCAGTCTTTTTATAAACTAACCTGAGGTGATGTTCCATCATTTCTGCCTTATTCTATTTGTTAGAAGTGACTCTGTAAATCCAGGCCACACTCCAGGGGAAGAGATGACACAAGGGCATGAGCACCAGGAGGCGGGGGTCATTGGGGACCATCTTAGAGGCTGCCTCTAAGGTGTGTGGGGCTTCCCTGGTGGCGAAGTGGTTAGGAATCTGACTGCCAGTGCAGGGGACACGGGTTTGATCCCTGATCCGGAAAGATCCCACCTGCCGAGGAGCAGCTAAGCCCATGCGCCACAACTACTGAGCCTGCGCTCTAGAGCCCTCGAGCCACAACTACTGAGCCCGCGTGCCACAATTACTGAAGCCCGTGTGCCTAGAGCCCGTGCTCCACAACAAGAGAAGCCACCGCAGTGAGAAGCCCGCGCACCGCAACGAAGAGTAGCCCCCGCTCGCCGCAACTAGAGAAAGCCTGCGCGCAGCAACGAACACCCAACCCAGCCAAAAATAAATAAATAAACAAACAAATAAATAAATATAAATTTTAAAAATAAAATAAATTTAAAAAATAAGGTGTGTGGGACCACAGACAAATATTTTTTGCAAGGCCTCTGTCTATATGAATAATTTGAATAAAAATGTACTAAAATCATGGATCCATATGAAGTATTATGATTTATTGATGAAGATTTAGAAAAAAGTATAGAGAAGAGGTATTTATGTATTCGTTTATTGTCCAGTCAATACACCTGAATAATCCTTGTGTGTCCAGGCTCCATCTCTTCCTCTTAGGTCCAGGAACCATCTCCTTATGTTCTTTATTGTCAAATATGCCTAAAAAGGAAAAACAACCATTTTTCACCTCCCATGTAGGGAAAAACCAAGTTTTCCACCTCCTTTTGTGTTTCTCTTTCCAATGTGTCTCCTTTACTACTCACACAGAACACTCACAACACCTCTGACACCAGATGTGTGGGGTTTTTTCCCCACACCAAGCAATTCTCTGTGACATCAGCTGGGTGTCCTACAATTGAACTCAGTTCTAACACTGTCTACCTGGAGAGCACATCAGATCTCACAGGTTAAGGGCTCAGGCCCACAAGACTGCCCCTCACCCCACTTCAGATGCCAGCTGCAAGTAGTAGGTCCCCAGGTTACCCACAAATTCTGTCTGATTTGGTTGAAACTTGGAGGTTCCCACAACCTCCTCTTCAGGTTAATTTGCTAGAGCAACTCACAGAACTCAGGGAAATACTTACATTTACCAGTTTATTAAAGGACATGATAAAGGATGCAGATGAACAGCCAGATGAAGAGATACATAGGGTGAAGTCTGGGAGGGTCCCTAGTGCAGGAGCTTCTGTCCCTGTGGAGTTGGGGTGCATCACCCTCCTGGCGTGTGGATGTGTTCACCCACCCGGAAGCTCCTGGAGCTCCATGCTATTGGGATTTTATGGAGGCTTCCTCACGTAGGCATGATTGATCGTTAACTACATTTCCAACCCTCTCCCCTCTCTGGAGGATGGGGAAAACTCCGAGTTTCTAATCATGGCTTGGTCTTTCTGGTGACCATCCAGGAGCCCACCCAGAGCCACCTCAGTAAAATAAAGGATGCTGCTATTGCTCTTATCACGTATGAATTTACAAGGGTTTCAGGAGCTCTGTGTCAGGAATCGGGGCAGAAACAATATATATTTTCTATTATCTCACAGTGCCATTCCTGGCTAATTTCATCTTCCACCACAAGAAGGTAGCAACGCCATTATTACTCACAATGCCATGGCTCTTTAGAACCTGTTTGTACTGGAAAAATATAGATCTCTTGCCTCCGCAGTTCCCTAATACCATTTATTTAATGCTGGTTACATCTTACTTGGGACATTGCATCATCCATTGGCCTGCCCATAAATACTGGCTTCCAGTGACTCCTCGTACAGAAGTTACTGTGTTTTGTTGATAGGAACCACAAAAGCAAGCCTTACACAGAGGATGTGGGGAAATGTGAATAATACTTCATTTTCTGGTCATGTTAAATTTTCTGTTTGGAATTTTATAGCATAAAGGTAGAACAAGATAACTTCTAACCACGTCTTCTCCTGAACTCTTTGAACAATAATCAGTGCATCCTAGAATGAGATCTATTGCAAGCTTGACTGCGCCCCTGCCTTCCACTCACCACCACCAGGGGGGAGGAAAGAAAGGTGCCCATGGCAGAAGTCCCAATTGTACAAAGAATGTCCATTCTTCATCTGGCATGGCTTGAGACCGACCTGGGGAGCATGATGTCACCACATTGATGAGCCAAGAGACCCCATTGGAGTTGTGGAGCAATGGTCTTGAAAGTCCCTGCAGGAAGTGGACATGGCCCAGAGGACTGCTTGACACCTGGTGCAGAGCTTGTGGAGGGAATGACGGCCCTGGGTGCCATACAAGGTAAAGGCACCTGCCACCACCTCTTCACCTTTAGGTGCCCTAGACTGGAGGTAGTCCCACTGTTGGAATAGTCATGGTGAGAGCTGATACACATGCAACTCAAGCCCAACGGCTGGCACTGAATGTTCAGGCCTAGAGCCTTGAACTTGGCCTATAAAAAACATGAGTGAGAGTCAGTCAAAATCAGGCTGTCACCACCATTCTGATGCCCCAGTCTCATAAGATCTTATGAAAGAAATGCCACACCAGTCAGCAGGAGCGATCTACTTGCCAGCCCCACGCCCCAGCCCAGAAGTGGCCACAGAGCTCTGGGACAGCCCTATAGGTATAAGTACCAGAGCTCATCAGGGCATCTGTCTGACCCTATACATAGGGTAAAGGGTAAGAGAGAGCACCTTCAAAAAGGAAAAATAAGGATCAGGGCCCATGTGGGTCCTGGTCCAGACCAGGACCTCACTCAAATGGTACTTCTGCCCCGGCCAGTCCCAGCCACCAGACAGGGTTTTAAGCCACCTTGAGGAAGCCACTCCAAAGCATGGGGGCCCCTGCATCTCAGGGCCCGGAGCAGGGATCCTACCTGCACTGCCTGTGGCTTATGTACAAGATATCCTAGGTTCCATATCATCTTTCATCAGAAAATTATTAAAGAAAGCTTGTAATATGTTAATGTGGTGGGTTTAAAATATGTCCATGAATTCTTCGACACTCTTCCATTCCAGAGATGGTGCTTAATTCCCCTCCCCTTGAGAGTATGCTAGACTTAGTATAGTCTAAGTATAGTATAGTGAGTATGCTCACTTCTAATGAATGGAATTTGGTGAAATGTACAGTATGTAATTTCCTAGACTGGCTCATAAAAGGCACTGGAGTTTCCTGCCTGTTCTCTCTCTTGGATCACCTGTCTGTGGGAAGCCAGATGCCATGTTGTGAGGCTGTATCAAGCGGCCATATGGAGGGGTCCATGTGATTAGGAATGGAGGCTTCCTGCCAACAGCCTTGTAAGTAAGCTTGGAAGCAGACCTTTCTGTCCAAATGAGACTTCAGATGAGACCACAGCCCCAACTACCATCCTGACCGCAAACTTGTGAGAGAACTGGAGCCAGAACTATCAAGCTAAGGCACTCCTGGACTCCTGCCCCTCTGAAAATGTTCGAGATAATAAATGTTTGTGGTTTTAAGCCACTACGTTTTGGGGATAATTTGTTACACAGCAAAAGATAGCTAGTACAAATACTATTGGTTAAATTTGTTCAATAGAACTTTATAAATTCAGTTCAAGGGTGGGGTGAAGTGGAGAAAACAGAGGGGGGATATATTTAGCTTTCCAAAATGGAAAGATCTTCATGTTTAAGTTTGTCAGCAGCTACCATTTGTATATTAGAAGTTGTGCTAATTACAGATGTGTGTCATTTTAAAAGCCCCCAAAAGAGCTACTGAATAATTCTTATTAACCATGAGTTACTGGATATATTTTAAAATATGAAACTGCATTCTAAAACTATAATTAAAACTTGCAAAGAATTTATACTTGTTTTCCTTCCAGGTAGTCTGGATAAGTGTTTGTCTATGTTTTTGTGCAGAGTTTGCTTTCCACTGACACACTTAATTAAAGACTCAGCAGAGCTCTTACACAGCGTGACAGAGATGGTGGCGCCATGGGATGTCAGGAACCAGGGTTTCTGAGTCAGTGATTGGAGGAGAAGCCACCTGCCCATTAGAAATACCCATTTTAGACTTTACTACTTCCTGGAATCACCTCCCAGGGCTAAGATGAGGCAAACAAAGTGTCTAGAGTGTAAAATTTAAGGAGACATGTCAACTGATGAATGGGTAAACAAAATGTGGTCTATCCCTATGATGGACTAGTATTCAGCCATGAAAAGGAATGAAGTACTGATACCTGCTACAACGTGGATGAATTTCAAAAACATCACTTGATATGGGGAACCAGAGGTTACCAGGGGACCCCAAGAGCAGCTGGAAAATGAAGACAACATGGAGAAGGCAAAGCTGAGGAATGCCGGGATTCTGAGTCTTGTTGGTATTATCTGAGCCCCTGGATCCAGCCTTGTCCAAAGTCAAACTACACCTGAACTTCCCAGTTGTATGCTGTGGGTCAGGAATTCAGACAGAGCACATCAGTGACGATGGCTTATCTCTGCTCCTCCTTGTCTGGGGCCTCAGCTGGGAGACTTGAAGGCCAGGGGCTGGATCATCTGAAGGCTCCCTCACTCACACGCATGGCAGTTGATGCTGGTTGCAGCCTGGGCCTCTCCATGTGATTGGTTTGGGCTTCCTCACAGCATGGTGGCTGGCTTCCAAGGCCAAGCCCTGTGAGAGAGAGGCAGGTGGAAGTTGTATCACCTTTCATGACCAGTTTTGGAAGTTACATAGTGTCACTTCCCCCATCTCCTATTCATTGAGGCAGTCACAGGGTCCTGCCCAAGTTCAGAGGGAGAAGGAAAAAGGTTCTGCTTCTTGATGGATAGCGACAAGGTTCTGGAAAGGCATATGGGGCCAGAAATATTGCTGTGACCATTTTTGGAAATTATAATCTACCACTAACTGAATAAGACACTGGGCAAGTTGCTTCACCTCACTAGGCCTCAGTTTCCTCATCAATTAAATGGGGATAATAATAGTGTCTATGGTGGAAGGAGAGAATCACATGAGATAATGCATATAAAGTACATAGCCTAGTGCCTGCAATATGGCAAGTGCTCAGGGAAAATTAGAAATTATTGTCGGAATTCCCTGGCGGTCAAGTGGTTAGGACTCCATGCTTCCACTGCAGGGGGCATGGGTTCAATCCCTGGTCAAGGAACTAAGATCCTGCATGCTGCATAGTGTGGCAAAAAAAAATTATTGTCAATAATCATTAGCATTGATCAATGAGGCATCTTGAGCCAAAACAAGGTGTTGTGGGTTGAATTGTATCCGCCCCCCAAAATATATTCAAGTCTTAACCCCTGGTACCTGTGAATGTGACCTTATTTGGAAATTAGATCTTTGCAGGTGTAACTAAGATGTAAGTTAAGGGGCTTCCCCAGTGGCACAGTGGTTAAGAATCCGCCTGCCAATGCAGGGGACACGGGTTCGAGCCCAGGTCTGGGAAGATCCCACATGTTGCAGAGCAACTAAGCCCGTGTGCCACAACTACTGAGCCTGCGCCCGCCAGCCACAATTACTGAGGCCCGTGTGCCTAGAGCCCATGTGCCTAGAGCCTGTGCTCCGCAACAAGAGAAACCACCGCAATGAGAAGCCCGCTCACCGCAACGACGAGTAGCCCCCGCTCGCCCCAACTAGAGAAAGCCCGTGTGCAGCAATGAAGACCCAACGCAGCTGAAAATAAATAAATTAATTTATTTTTAAAAATGTAAGTTAAGATGAGGTCATACTAGATTAAGGTAGATCCTGATTCCAATCACTGGTTCCTGATGAGAAGAGGCACAGAGATACATACACAGGGAGAATGCCATGTGACGATGGAGGCAGGAATTAGAGTGATGTGTCTGCAAGCTATGGACCGCCAAGGATTGCTGGCAACCCACCAGAAGCTGGAAGAGGCAAGAAAGGACCCTCCTCTGGAGCCTTCAGAGGGAACATGGCCCTGCCACCAGCACCTTGATTTCAGACTTGTAACTTCCAGAGCCATCAAAAATTTGGGGTTTTTTTTTTTTTTCATTCTACCTATTTTTATTTTTTATTTTTTTTATTTTTTTAATGTCTGAAACATTTATATTAACATATTTCCATACGTATTTCCATACAAATACAAATATAAGATTTTTAGAAATTTCATGTAATGTCTGAAACATTTATATTAACATATTTCCATACAAATAACCCAATGAAAGTTTAGTATTAGTTGTTTTGTTTGTTTTTTTATACTGCAGGTTCTTATTAGGCATCAATTTTATACACATCAGTGTATACATGTCAATCCCAATCGCCCAATTCAGCACACCACCATCCCCACCTCACCGCAGTTTTCCCCCCTTGGTGTCCATATGTCCATTCTCTACATCTGTGTCTCAACTTCTGCCCTGCAAACTGGCTCATCTGTACCATTTTTCTAGGTTCCACATACATGCATTAATATACGATATTTGTTTTTCTCTTTCTGACTTACTTCACTCTGTATGACAGTCTCTAGATCCATCCACGTCTCAACAAATGACTCAATTTCGTTCCTTTTTATGGCTGAGTAATATTCCATTGTATATATGTACCACAACTTCTTTATCCATTCGTCTGCTGATGGGCATTTAGGTTGCTTCCATGACCTGGCTATTGTAAATAGTGCTGCAATGAACATTCGGGTGCATGTGTCTTTTTGAATTACGGTTTTCTCTGGGTATATGCCCAGTAGTGGGATTGCTGGGTCATATGGTAATTCTATTTTTAGTTTTTTAAGGAACCTCCATATTGTTCTCCATAGTGGCTGTATCAATTTACATTCCCACCAACAGTGCAAGAGGGTTCCCTTTTCTCCACACCCTCTCCAGCATTTGTTGTTTGTAGATTTTCTGATGATGCCCATTCTAACAGGAGTGAGGTGATACCTCATTGTAGTTTTGATCTGCATTTCTCTAATAATTAGTGATGTTTGGGCATCTTTTCATGTGCTTCGTGGCCGTCTGTATGTCTTCTTTGGAGAAATGTCTATTTAGGTCTTCTGCCCATTTTTGGATTGGGGTGTTTGTTTCTTTGATATTGAGCTGAATGAGCTGTTTATATATTTTGGAGATTAATCCTTTGTCCGTTGATTCATTTGCAAATATTTTCTCCCATTCTGAGGGTTGTCTTTTCGTCTTGTTTATGGTTTGCTTTGCTGTGCAAAAGCTTTGAAGTTTCATTAGGTCCCACTTGTTTATTTTTGTTTTTATTTCCATTACGCTAGGAGGTGGATCAAAAAAGATCTTGCTGTGATTTATGTCAAAGAGTGTTCTTCCTATGTTTTCCTCTAAGAGTTTTATAGTGTCCAGTCTTATATTTAGGTCTCTAATCCATTTTGAGTTTATTTTTGTGTATGGTGTTAGGGAGTATTCTAATTTCATTCTTTTACATGTAGCTGTCCAGTTTTCCCAGCATCACTTATTGAAGAGACTGTCTTTTCTCCATTGTATATCTTTGCCTCCTTTGTCATAGATTAGTTGACCATAGGTGCGTGGGTTAATCTCTGGGCTTTCTATCTTGTTCCATTGATCTATGTTTCTGTTTTTGTGCCAGTACCATATTGTCTTGATTACTGTAGCTTTGTAGTAGAGTCTGAAGTCAGGGAGTCTGATTCCTCCAGCTCCATTTTTTTCCCTCAAGACTGCTTTGGCTATTCGGGGTCTTCTGTGTCTCCATACAAATTTTAAGATGATTTCTTCTAGCTCCGTAAAAAATGCCATTGGTAATTTGATAGGGATTGCACTGAATCTGTAGATTGCTTTGGGTAGTATACTCATTTTCACAATGTTGATTCTTCCAATCCAAGAACATGGTATATCTCTCCATCTGTTGGTATCATCTTTAATTTCTTTCATCAGTGTCTTATAGTTTTCTGCATACAGGTCTTTTGTCTCCCTAGGTAGGTTTATTCCTAAGTATTTTATTCTTTTTGTTGCAATGGGAAATGGGAGTGTTTCCATAATTTCTCTTTCAGATTTTTCATCATTAGTGTATAGGAATGCAAGAGATTTCTGTGCATTAATTTTGTATCCTGCAACTTTACCATATTCATTAATTAGCTCTAGCAGTTTTCTGGTGGCAGTTTTAGGATTCTCTATGTATAGTATCATGTCATCCGCAAACAGTGACAGTTTTACTTCTTCTTTTCCAATTTGTATTCCTTTTATTTCTTTTTCTTCTCTGATTGCCGTGGCTAGGACTTCCAGAACTATGTTGAATAATAGTGGTGAGAGTGGACATCCTTGTCTCGTTCCTGATCTTAGAGGAAATGCTTTCAGTTTTTCACCATTGAGAATGATGTTTGCTGTGGGTTTGTCATATATGGCCTTTATTATGTTGAGGTAGGTTCCCTCTATGCCCACTTTCTGGAGAGTTTTTATCAGAAATGGGTGTTGAATTTTGTCAAAAGCTTTTTCTGCATCTATTGAGATGATCATATGGTTTTTATACTTCCATTTGTTAATATGGTGTATCACATTGATTGATTTGCGTATACTGAAGAATCCTTGCATCCCTGGGATAAATCCCACTTGATCGTGGTGTATGATCCTTTTTTTTTTTTTTTAAACAACTTTATTGAAGTATAATTGCCTTACAATGGTGTGTTAGCTTCTGCTTTATAACAAAGTGAATCAGTTATACATATACAATATGTTCCCATTTCTCTTCCCTCTTGCATCTCCCTCCCTCCCACCCTCCCCATCCCACCCCTCTAGGTGGTCACAAAGCACCGAGCTGATCTCCCTGTGCTACGCGGCCGCTTCCCACCAGCTATCTATTTTACATTTGGTAGTGTATATATGTCCATGACACTCTCTTACCCTGTCACATCTCACCCCACCCCCTCCCCATATCCTCAAGTCCATTCTCTAGTAGGTCTGTGTCTTTATTCCCGTCTTGCCACTAGGTTCTTCATGGCCTTTTTTTTTTTTTTCCCTTAGATTCCGTATATATGTGTTAGCATACTGTATTTGTTTTTCTCTTTCTGACTTACTTCACTCTGTATGACAGACTCTAACTCCATCCACCTCATTACAAATACCTCCATTTCATTTCTTTTTATGGCTGAGTAATATTCCATTGTATATATGTGCCACATCTTCTTTATCCATTCATCTGTCGATGGACATTTAGGTTGCTTCCATGTCCTGGCTATTGTAAAAAGAGCTGCAATGAACATTTTGGTACATGACTCTTTTTGACCTATGGTTTTCTCAGGGTATATGCCCAGTATTGGGATTGCTGGGTCGTATGGTAGTTCTATTTGTAGTTTTTTCAGGAACCTCCATACTGTTCTCCATAGTGGCTGTATCAATTTACATTCCCACCAACAGTGCAAGAGTGTTCCCTTTCCTCCACACCCTCTCCAGCATTTATTGTTTCTAGATTTTTTGATGATGGCCATTCTGACCGGTGTGAGATGATATCTCATTGTAGTTTTGATTTGCATTTCTCTAATGATTAATGATGTTGAGCATTCTTTCATGTGTCTGTAGGCCATCTGTATATCTTCTTTGGAGAAATGTCTATTTAGGTCTTCTGCCCATTTTTGGATTGGGTTGTTGGTTTTTTTGTTATTGAGCTGCATGAGCTGCTTGTAAATCTTGGAGATTAATCCTTTGTCAGTTGCTTCATTTGCAAATATTTTCTCCCATTCTGATGGTTGTCTTTTGGTCTTGTTTATGGTTTCCTTTGCTGTGCAAAAGCTTTTAAGTTTCATTAGGTCCCATTTGTTTATTTGTGTTCTTATTTCCATTTCTCTGGGAGCTGGGTCAAAAAGAATCTTGCTGTGATGTATGTCATAGAGTGTTCCGCCTATGTTTTCCTCTAAGAGTTTGATAGTGTCTGCCCTTACACTTAGGTCTTTAATCCATTTTGAGTTTATTTTTGTGCATGGTGTCAGGGAGTGTTCTAATTTCATACTTTTACATGTACCTGTCCAATTTTCCCAGCACCACTTATTGAAGAGGCTGTCTTTTCTCCACTGTATATGCTTGCCTCCTTTATCAAAGATAAGGTGACCATATGTGTGTGGGTTTCTCTCTGGGCTTTCTATCCTGTTCCATTGATCTATATTTCTGTTTTTGTGCCAGTACCAAACTGTCTTGGTTACTGAAGCTTTGTAATATAGTCTGAAGTCAGGGAGCCTGATTCCCCCAGCTCCATTTTTCGTTCTCAAGATTGCTTTGGCTATTCGGGGTCTTTTGTGTTTCCATACAAATTGTGAAATTTTTTGTTCTAGTTCTGTGAAAAATGCCAGTGGTAGTTTGATAGGGATTGCATTGAGTCTGTAGATTGCTTTGGGTAGTAGAGTCATTTTCACAATGTTGATTCTTCCAATCCAGGAACATGGTATATCTCTCCATCTATTTGTATCATCTTTAATTTCTTTCATCAGTGTCTTATAATTTTCTGCATACAGGTCTTTTGTCTCCTTAGGTAGGTTTATTCCAAGATATTTTATTCTTTTTGTTGCAATGGTAAACGGGAGTGTTTTCTTAATTTCACTTCCAGATTTTTCGTCATTAGTGTATAGAAATGCAAGAGATTTCTGTGCATTTATTTTGTATCCTGCTACTTTACCAAATGCATTGATTAGCTCTAGGAGTTTTCTGGTAGCATCTTTAGGATTCTCTATGTATAGTATCATGTCATCTGCAAATAGTGACAGCTTTACTTCTTCTTTTCCGATTTGGATTCCTTTTATTTCTTTGCCTTCTCTGATTGCTGTGGCTAACACTTCCAAAACTATGTTGAATAATAGTGGTGAGAGTGGGCAACCTTGTCTGGTTCCTGATCTTAGTGGAAATGGTTTCAGTTTTTCACCATTGAGGACAATGTTGGCTGTGGGTTTGTCATATATGGCCTTTATTATGTTGAGGAAAGTTCCCTCTATGCCTACTTTCTGCAGGGCTTTTATCGTAAATGGGTGTTGAATTTTGCCGAAAGCTTTCTCTGCATCTATTGAGATGATCATATGGTTTTTCTCCTTCAATTTGTTAATATGGTGTATCACATTGATTGATTTGCGTATATTGAAGAATCCTTGCATTCCTGGGATAAACCCCACTTGATGATGATGTATGATCCTTTTAATGTGCTGTTGGATTCTGTTTGCTAGTATTTTGTTCAGGATTTTTGCATCTATGGTCATCAGTGATATTGGCCTGTAGTTTTCTTTCTTTGTGACATCTTTGTCTGGTTTTGGTATCAGGGTGATGGTGGCCTCGTAGAATGAGTTTGGGAGTGTTCCTCCCTCTGCAATATTTTGGAAGAGTTTGAGAAGGATAGGTGTTAGCTCGTCTCTAAATGTTTGATAGAATTCACCTGTGAAGCCATCTGGTCCTGGGCTTTTGTTTGTTGGAAGGTTTTTAATCACAGTTTCAATTTCAGTGCTTGTGATTGGTCTGTTCATATTTTCTATTTCTTCCTGGTTCAGTCTCGGCAGTTTGTGCATTTCTAAGAATCTGTCCATTTCTTCCAGGTTGTCCATTTTATTGGCATAGAGTTGCTTGTAGTAATCTCTCATGATCTTTTGTATTTCTGCAGTGTCAGTGGTTACTTCTCCTTTTTCATTTCTAATTCTATTGATCTGAGTCTTCTCCCTTTTTCTCTTGATGAGTCTGGCTAATGGTTTATCAATTTTGTTTATCTTCTCAAAGAACCAGCTTTTAGTTTCATTGATTTTTGCTATTGTTTCCTTCATTTCTTTTTCATTTATTTCTGACCTGATCTTTATAATTTCTTTCCTTCTGCTGGCTTTGGGGTTTTTTTGTTCTTCTTTCTCTAATTGCTTCAGGTGCAAGGTTAGGTTGTTTATTCGAGATGTTTCCTGTTTCTTGAGGTAGGCTTGTATTGCTATAAACTTCCCTCTTAGCACTGCTTTTGCTGCGTCCCATAGGTTTTGGGTCGTCGTATCTCCATTGTCATTTGTTTCTAGGTATTTTTTGATTTTCCCTTTGATTTCTTCAGTAATCACTTCGTTATTAAGTAGTGTATTGTGTAGCCTCCATGTGTTTGTATTTTTTACAGATCTTTTCCTGTAATTGATATCTAGTCTCATAGCGTTGTGGTCGGAAAAGATACTTGATACGATTTCAATTTTCTTAAATTTGCCAAGGCTTGATTTGTGACCCAAGATATGATCTATCCTGGAGAATGTTCCATGAGCACTTGAGAAAAATGTGTATTCTGTTGTTTTTGGGTGGAATGTCCTATAAATATCAATTAAGTCCATCTTGTTTAATGTATCATTTAAAGCTTGTGTTTCCTTATTTATTTTCATTTTGGATGATCTGTCCATTGGTGAAAGTGGGGTGTTAAAGTCCCCTACTATGATTGTGTTGCTGTTGATTTCCCCTTTTATGGCTGTTAGTATTTGCCTTATGTATTGAGGTGCTCCTATGTTGGGTGCATAAATATTTACAATTGTTATAGCTTCCTCTTGGATCGATCCCTTGATCATTATATAGTGTCCTTCTTTGTCTCTTGTAATAGTCTTTATTTTAAAGTCTATTTTGTCTGATATGAGAATTGCTACTCCAGCTTTCTTTTGATTTCCATTTGCATGGAATATCTTTTTCCATCCCCTCACTTTTAGTCTGTATGTGTCTCTAGGTCTGAAGTGGGTCTCTTGTAGACAGCATATATATGGGTCTTGTTTTTGTATCCATTCAGCCAGCCTGTGTCTTTTGGTGGGAGCATTTAATCCATTTACATTCAAGGTAATTATCGATATGTATGTTCCTATTCCCATTTTCTTAAATGTTTTGGGTTTGTTATTGTAGGTGTTTTCCTTCTCTTGTGTTTCTTGCCTAGAGAAGTTCCTTTAGCATTTGTTGTAAAGCTGGTTTGGTGGTGCTGAACTCTCTCAGCTTTTGCTTGTCTGTAAAGGTTTTAATTTCTCCATCGAATCTGAATGAGATCCTTGCTGGGTACAGTAATCTTGGTTGTAGGTTTTTCTCCTTCATCACTTTAAGTATATCCTGCCACTCCCTTCTGGCGTGCAGAGTTTCTGCTGAAAGATCAGATGTTAACCTTATGGGGATTCCCTTGTGTGTTATTTGTTTTTTTTCCCTTGCTGCCTTTAATATGTTTTCCTTATATTTAATTTTTGACAGTTTGATTAATATGTGTCTTGGCGTGTTTCTCCTTGGGTTTATCCTGTATGGGACTCTCTGTGCTTCCAGGACTTGATTAACTATTTCCTTTCCCATATTAGGGAAGTTTTCAACTATAATCTCTTCAAATATTTTCTCGGTCCCTTTCTTTTTCTCTTCTTCTTCTGGGACCCCAATAATTCGAATGTTGGTGCGTTTAATGTTGTCCCAGAGGTCTCTGAGACTGTCCTCAGTTCTTTTCATTCTTTTTTCTTTATCCTGCTCTGTAGTAGTTCTTTCCACCATTTTATCTTCCAGGTCACTTATCCTTTCTTCTGCCTCAGTTATTCTGCTATTGATCCCATCTAGAGTATTTTTAATTTCATTTATTGTGTTTTTCATCATTGCTTGGTTCCTCTTTAGTTCTTCTACGTCCTTGTTAAATGTTTCTTGCATTTTGTCTATTCTATTGCCAAGATTTTGGATCATCCTTACTATCATTATTCTGAATTCTTTTTCAGGTAGACTACCTATTTCCTCTTCATTTGTTAAGTCTGGTGTGCTTTGACCCTGCTCCTTCATCTGCTGTGTGTTTTTCTGTCTTCTCATTTTGCTTATCTTACTGTGTTTGGGGGTCTCCTTTTCACAGACTGCAGGTTTGTAGTTCCCGTTGTTTTTGGTATCTGTCCCCAGTGGCTAAGGTTGGTTCAGTGGGTTGTGTAGGCTTCCTGGTGTAGGGAACTAGTGCCTGAGCTCTGGTGGATGAGGCTGGATCTTGTCTTTCTGGTGGGCACATCCACGTCTGGTGGTGTATTTTGGGGTGTCTGTGGCCTTATTATGATTTTAGGCAGCCTCTCTGCTAATGGATGGGGCTGTGTTCCTGTCTTGCTAGTTGTTTGGCATAGGGTGTTCAGCACTTTAGCTTGCTGGTCATTGAGTGATGCTGGGTCTTGATGTTGAGATGGAGATCTCTGAGAGATTTTTGCCGTTTGGTATTACGTGGAGCTGGGAGGTCTCTTGTGGACCAGTGTCCTGAAGTTGGCTCTCCCACCTCAGAGGCACGGCCCTGATGCCTGGCTGGAGCACCAAGAGCCTTTCGTCCACACGGAAAAAAAGGAAAAGGGCAAAAATTAATATATCCTGCTCCCAAAGTCCACCTCCTGAATTTGGGATGATTCGTTGTCTATTCAGGTATTCAACAGATGCAGGCACATCAAGTTGTTTGTGGAGTTTTAATCCGCTGCTTCTGAGGCTGCTGGGAGAGATTTCCCCTTCTCTTCCCTGTTCGCACAGCTCCTGGGGTTCAGCTTTGGATTTGGACCCGCCTCTGCGTGTAGGTCGCCTGAGGGCGTCTGTTCCCCGCCCAGACAGGACGGGGTTAAAGGAGCAGCTGCTTCGGGGGCGCTGGCTCACTCAGGCCGCGGGGAGGGAGGGGTACGGAGGAGGCGGGGCGAGCCTGCGGCGTCAGAGGCCGGCGTGACGTTGCACCAGCCTGAGGCGCGCAGTGCGTTCTCCCGGGGAATTTGTCCCTGGATCATGGGACCCTGGCGGTGGCGGGCTGCACCGGCTCCCGGGAGGGGCGGTGTGGAGAGTGACCTGTGCTCACACACAGGCTTTTTGGAGGCGGCAGCAGCAGCCCCAGCGTCTCACGCCCGTCTCTGGGGTCCGCGCTGATCGCCGCGGCTCGCGCCCTTCTCTGGAGTTCGTTTAGGCGGCGCTCTGAATCCCCTCTCCTTGCGCGCAGCGAAACAAAGAGGCCAGAAAAAAGTCTCTTGCCTCTTCGGCAGCTGCAGACCTTTTCCCGGTCTCCCTCCCAGCCAGCTGTGGCGCGCTAACCCCTTCAGGCTGTGTTCACGCCGCCAACCCCAGTCCTCTCCCTGCGATCCCACGGAAGCTGAGCCTCAGCTCCCAGCCCCGCCCGCCCCCGCGGGGGAGCAGACAAGCCTCTCGGGCTGGTGAGCGCTGCTCGGCGCCGAGCCTCTGTGCGGGAGTCTCTCCGCTTTTTCCTCTGCGCCCCTGTTGCTGTGGGATCCGCGCTGTTAGCTGCGGCTCGCGCCCGTCTCTGAAGTTTGTTTAGGCGGCGCTCTGAATCCCCTCTCCTCGCGCACCAGGAAACAAAGAGGGAAGAAAAAGTCTCTTGCCTTTTCGGCAGCTGCAGACTTTTTCCCGGGCTCCCTCCCGGCTAGCTGTGGTGCGCTAACCCCTTCAGGCTGTGTTCACGCCGCCAACCCCAGTCCTCTCCCTGCGATCCGACCGAAGCCCGAGCCTCAGCTCCCAGCCCCGCCCGCCCCGGCGGGGGAGCAGACAAGCCTCTCGGGCTGGAGAGTGCTGGTCGGCACCGCTCCTCCGTGCGGGAACCTCTCCGCTTTGCCCTCCGCACCCCTGTGGCTGCGCTCTCCTCCGTGGCTCCGAAGCTTCCCCCCTCTGCCACCCGCAGTCTCTGCCCGCGAAGGGGCTTCCTAGTGCGTGGAAATCTTTCCTCCTTCACAGCTCCCTCCCACTGGTGTAGGTGCCGTCCCTATTCTTTTGTCTCTGTTATTTCTTTTTTCTTTTGCCCTACCCAAGTACAGGGGGAGTTTCTTGCCTTTTTGGAGGTCGGACGTTTTCTGCCAGCGTTCAGTGGTTGTTCTGTAGGAGCAGTTCCACGTGTAGATGTATTTCTAATGTATCTGTGGGAAGGAAGGTGATCTCCGCGTCTTACTCTTCCGCCATCTTCTCTCCTCCATCGTACGATACTTTTAATGTGGTGTTGGATTCTGTTTGCTAGTATTTTGTTGAGGATTTTTGCATCTATATTCATCAGTGATATTGGTCTGTAATTTTCTTTTTTTGTAGTGTCTTTGTCTGGTTTTGGTATCAGGGCGATGGTGGCCTCATAGAATGGGTTTGGGAGTGTTCCTTCCTCTGCAATTTTTTGGAAGAGTTTGAGAAGGATGGGTGTTAGCTCTTCTCTAAATGTTTGATAGAATTCACCTCTGAAGCCATCTGGTCCTGGACTTTTGTTTGTTGGAAGATTTTTAATCACAGTTTCAATTTCATTACTTGTGATTGGTCTGTTCATATTTTCTATTTCTTCCTGATTCAGTCTTGGAAGGTTATACCTTTCTAAGAATTTGTCCATTTCTTCCAGGTTGTCCATTTTATTGGCATAAAGTTGCTTGTAGTAGTCTCTTAGGATGCTTTGTATTTCTGCGGTGTCTGTTGTAACTTCTCCTTTTTCATTTCTGATTTTATTGATTTGAGTCCTCTCCCTCTTTTTCTTGATGAGTCTGGCTAATGGCTTATCAATTTTGTTTATCTTCTCAAAGAACCAACTTTTAGTTTTATTGATCTTTGCTATTGTTTTCTTTGTTTCTATTTCATTTATTTCTGCTCTGATCTTTATGATTTCTTTCCTTCTGCTAACTTTGGGTTTTGTTTGTTCTTCTTTCTCTAGTTTCTTTAGGTGTAAGGTTAGATTGTTTACTTGAGATTTTTCTTGTTTCTTTAGGTAGGCTTGTATAGCTATCAACTTCCCTCTTAGAACCGCTTTTGCTGCATCCCATAGGTTTTGGGTCGTCGTGTTTTCATTGTCATTTGTCTCTCGGTATTTGTTGATTTCCTCTTTGATTTCTTCAGTGATCTCTTGGTTATTTAGTAACGTATTGTTTAGCCTCCATGTGTTTGTCTTTTTTACGTTTTTTTCCCTGTAATTCATTTCTAATCTCATCGCGTTGTGGTCAGAAAAGATGCTTGATATGATTTCGATTTTCTTAAATTTACTGAGGCTTGATTTGTGACCCAAGATGTGATCTATCCTGGAGAATGTTCCGTGCGCACTTGAGAAGAACGTGTAATCTGCTGTTTTTGGATGGAATGTCCTATATATATCAATTAAATCTATCTGGTCTATTGTGTCATTTAAAGCTTCTGTTTCCTTTTTTATTTTCATTTTGGATGATCTATCCATTGGTGTAAGTGAGGAGTTAAAGTCCCCCACTGTTATTGTGTTACTGTCGATTTCCTCTTTTATAGCTGTTAGCAGTTGCCTTATGTATTGAGGTGCTCCTATGTTGGGTGCATATATATTTATAATTGTTATATCTTCTTCTTGGATTGATCCCTGGATCATTATGTAGTGTCCTTCCTTGTCTCTTGTAACATTCTTTAGTTTAAAGTCTATTTTATCTGATATGAGTATAGCTACTCCAGCTTTCTTTTGATTTCCATTTGCATGGAATATCTTTTTCCATCCCCTCACTTTCAGTCTGTATGTGTCCCTAGGTCTAAAGTGGGTCTCTTGTAGACAGCATATATATGGGTCTTGTTTTTGTATCCATTCAGCCAGTCTATGTCTTTTGGTTGGGGCATTTAATCAATTCACGTTTAAGGTAATTATCGATATGTATGTTCCTATGACCATTTTCTTAATTGTTTTGGGTTTGTTTTCGTAGGTCCTTTTCTCCTCTTGTGTTTCCCACTTAGAGAAGTTCCTTTAGCATTTGTTGTAGAGCTGGTTTGGTGGTGCTGAATTCTCTTAGCTTTTGCTTGTCTGTAAAGCTTTTGATTTCTCCATCAAATCTAAATGAGATCCTTGCCGGGTAGAGTAATCTTGGTTGTAGGTTCTTCCCTTTCATCACTTTAAGTGTATCATGCCACTCCCTTCTGGCTTGCAGAGTTTCTGCTGAGAAATCAGCTGTTAACCTTATGGGAGTTCCCTTGTATGTTATTTGTCGTTTTTCCCTTGCTGCTTTCAATAATTTTTCTTTGTCTTTAATTTTTGCCACTTTGATTACTATGTGTCTCGGCGTGTTTCTCCTTGGGTTTATTCTGTATGGGACTCTCTGCGCTTCCTGGACTTGGGTGGCTATTTCCTTTCCCATGTTAGGGAAGTTTTCGACTATAATCTCTTCAAATATTTTCTCTGGTCCTTTCTCTCTCTCTTCTCCTTCTGGGACCCCTATAATGCGAATGTTGTTGCGTTTAATGTTGTCCCATAGGCTGTCTTCATTTCTTTTCATTCTTTTTTCTTTAGTCTGTTCCGCAGCAGTGAATTCCACCATTCTGTCTTCCAGGTCACTTATCCGTTCTTCTGCCTCAGTTATTCTGCTATTGATTCCTTCTAGTGTAGTTTTCATTTCAGTTATTGTATTGGTCATCTCTGTTTGTTTGTTCTTTAATTCTTCTAGGTCTTTGTTAATCATTTCTTGCATCTTCTCAATCTTTGCCTCCATTCTTATTCCGAGGTCCTGGATCATCTGCACTATCATTATTCTGAATTCTTTTTCTGGAAGGTTGCCTATCTCCACTTCCTTTAGTTGTTTTTCTGGGGTTTTTTCTTGTTCCTTCATCTGGTACACAGCCCTCTGCCTTTTCATCTTCTCTATCTTTCTGTAACTGTGGTTTTTGGTCCACAGGCTGCAGGATTGTAGTTTTTCTTGCTTCTGTTGTCTGCCCTCTGGTGGTTGAGGCTATCTAAGAGGCTTGATGGGAGGCTCTGGTGGTGGGTAGAGCTGACTCAATTTGGGGGTTTTTTGTTGTTGTTGTTTTTTGCCACGCCGCGCAGCGCCCTTTGTGGGATCTTAGTTCCCCGACCAGGGATTGAACCTGGGCCCTCCAGCAGTGAAGGCGCAGAGTCCTAACCACTGGACCACCAGGGAATTCCCAAAATGTCTGTTGTTTTAAGCTCCCCCAGCCAAAAGACTCAGCAGACACTGGCACCCTACTCTTTTCCTGGCACTGGGAATGCAGTGATGACTAAGGTAAGGACTCTGCCTCCGAGGGGCTGGCAGCAATACAAGCAGTAAAGCAATGAATGGAGGGGCTCTGAGAATGATGGCATGCTACTATGGACAAGAGGCTCTGTGTCGGGGATCCCTAAGTTTGATGATTTACTCTGAAGCCTCACAGGACTCTGTGTAGTCGTATTCACGGCTATGATTTATTACAGTGAAAGGACACAAAGCACAGTCAGCATAGGGAAAAGGCACACAGGGTGAAGCGGGGAGGGAACCAGGAACAAGCCTCTAAGACTCGCCTCCTGGTGGAGTCCCACAGGACACGCTTAATTCCTCCAGCAATGAACGGTGACAACGCATCTGAAATGCTGTCTACAGGGAAACTCACCGGGGTTAGAGTACAAGATTTTTCTCAGGGGCCAGTCACGTAGGCACCCTCTGGTTAACATGTACCAAAATGCCAGACCCCCAGAAGGAAAGCAGGTGTTCAGCTTAAGCCACAGGGTTTGTACAACCATTTAGGCACAGTCAGCCACTTGTCATTTAGAAAGTGCTGGGAACTCTCCCCAAAACTGAGTTCCCAGATGTCAGCTGTATTAGTCAGCTGCCATACAAGTTACTGCAGACTGGGTGGCTTAAACAGCAGAAATTTATTTTCTCACAGTTCTGGAAGGTAGAAGTCCAAGATCAAGGTGCCACCAGGGTTGGTTTCTAGTGAGGACTCTCTTCCTGGCTTGTAGACAACCGCCTTCTCGCTATGTCCTCACATGGCCTTTCCTCTGTGCGTGCACCGAGAGAGCGAGATCTCTAGGGTCTCTTCCTCTTCATCTAAAGACACCAGCCCTATTGGATCAGGACCCTGCACTTATGACCTCATTTAATCTTGATTACCTCCTTAAAGGCCCCATTTCCAAATACATTCACTTTGGAGGTAGGGCTTCAACATATGAATCTGGGGTGGAGACACAATTAAGTCTGTTACACTAACCAAGGGCCAACTTTGCAAGCAGGCCTTTCGAAGGACAGCAGTCTCAGGCCTCCTATGTTAACTCTTTCCAGCACAGGCTCCAAACCCAATTCCAGAAGCCTTGAAATGGCTGACAGTCACATTGTTCCCTGGGAGGAAGGGGGCTCCATTTGGTGCTTGTGGTCCAGGTTACAATGGTCCCTTCCCTGTGTGTTGAGAACCTTCTTGCTACCTTGGCCACAGCTGACAAAACCAGAAGTGGATGTGTGAGCAGAAGGCATCCCTACAGGTTAAAGGACAGAGTGTGTCTTTTTTTTTTTTTAAATAGATATGCTTGTTGCTTATCTATTTTTTAAATTAATTAATTAACTATTTTTTGGCTGTGTTGGGTCTTCGTTGCTGCGCGCAGGCTTTCTCTAGTTGCAGCGAGCGGGGGCTACTCTTCGTTGCGGTGCGCAGGCTTCTCATTGCGGTGGCTTCTCTTGTTGCGGAGCACTGGCTCTAGGTGCATGGGCTTCAGTAGTTGTGGCGCGCAGGCTCAGTAGTTGTGGCGCACGGGCTTAGTTGCTCCGCGGCATGTGAGATCTTCCTGGACCAGGGCTCAAACCCGTGTCCCCTGCGTTGGCAGGCGGATTCTTAACCACTGCACCACCAGGGAAGTCCCCAGAGTGTGTCTTTTATTTGGCGGGGAGTCACTGAAGGGTTTTAAGCAGCACAACAGCTAACACTGCTGATTGAGAGAAGCTTCATTTCTCACAAGTAGCTGAAACATGAATTTCCTACATGTGCAATTAACTATGAAATGGCTCAGGGCAAGTTGAGAACCTCTGACTGTCTTTACTAGACCCCTACGAGTAAAACATAATTCCACGTACATACAAAATGCAGCACCACACGAATTTGTGTCAGTCTTTACTAGAAAAAGAAAAGCTGAACATGGATTGAACTGCTACTTCCTTAACAGTAAGTAGGTGTCATGGATTTGGGAAATGACTCATAAGTGTTGACATGACTCAGGATTGTATGAAACTAGGCCATGTAAAACTTTATTAAGTCCATTCACACAAGCTGTATGTATACAAGTTATATAAACGGAATATATGCTAAGAGTGTATTCAAAGCTAGCTCTGAATTAAGGGCACTGTGCTTATAAAAGGCACAATTCCACTAATCAAATTTTATTTTTACTTTATATTAGGGTACATTAGAAACTTACACAGAAGTCTAGAGAACAGCAAAATGAGCATTCTGCACCATCACCCAGCTGCAACCTTTATAAACTATGGCCAACCTTATTTCGTCTATATTCCACCCACTATGTACCTTTCAGATTATTTTGAAGCAAATCTCAGGTATCATATTATTTTATCTAGAATATGTCAGTATGTGTGTCTGAAAGATAAGGACTCTTTAGAAAATCTAACCTCAGTACCATTTCCTCATCTAAGAAAAATTTAAAAATCCTCAATAGTGTCAAACATCCATTCAGCCTTCATATTACCCTGATTTTTTGTATATATTCAGGATGACTTCATATGGATGCTTCACACCCCCATAATTAGGCACATGCTGTTGGTTGTGTCTCTTTTTGTGATGTCATCAGTCATTGATGGGCGATGCCTGGATCTATTTATTCACAAGGGGGTGACAAAATGGAATGTTCTGATTCTCTCATTCCTTCTTCATCTATTAGCCCAAATACATCTATAAAGGGAACTTCCCCTTGCCAATTCTTTGCCTTGTATAAGAAAACCAGGATAAATGCTTGATTCTTTCCCTGTGTTTACCAGTTTCCAATATAAAGAGTTGTTTCCCAGGACTTCCCTGGCGGTCCACTGGTTGAGACTCCGCCCTTCCACTTCAAGGGGTGTGGGTTTGATCCATCCCCGCATGCGTGAGCGGTGCGGCCAATAAAATAAATTTTTTTTAAAAAAGAGTTGTTTCCCAAGGTGACCAATAAGCTATTTTTATTTGTATCATCATGAATTTGTGGATTTTAAACAGGTTTAGGGACTTCTCTGGAGGTTCAGTTATTGAGACTCCAGGCTCCCACTGCAGGGGGCGCTGTTAGATCCCTGGTCCTATCCTGGTCTGGGAACTAAGATCCCGCCAGCCGCCAGGTGCGCCCTCCAAACAAAACAAAAATAAACAAACAGGTTTATATTTCATGTATTTCAATCCATTACAATTACAACCTTGTTGACGCTCACATCGTCCCATCTACAAATCAGTGGGATCATCTTCAGTTTGTCTTCTGAATCAATCACTCATGACTTCTGGTTTTTCTGTTCCAACAAAGCTTTCCTTTCTGGTATTGTGGCCTCATTTTGTTTGCCCACATGGCTTGAGGTTTTGTTAAATTTTCCTCTTGATGGCGATGTTACTCCAGAAATGCCAAGATGCCCTCAATCCCTCACCTCATCTGCATCTACACTGTTTCTTCGCCCGCCTTTCACGTCTGAAAAAAACGCCTCCGAGCCAGATGGCTGCTGGAAAGGAAGTTGCTTGCTGCAGGGTTTGCGGGAAACCTGCTCACTGCCGCAGAACTTGCCTTTCTTTCTCCTTTGAATATGAAATAAATCTGAGGTCTAAACTGCAAAGTCTCATCAGACATCACTTCTAGAATTCCGTTTCTACTCGATCTAGGCTCTGTAAATCCGCACTAGTTAACCCCACATTAGATCCCCGCAATTTTCCCAAGTTGTCAAGAAATGCTGGAGGCTAAAGGCCTGGAGGAGGGCGTCCCTAGCCACCAAGCCCTGAGGTCCCGGGCCTCACACACCCGCCAGGCTCTGGGTGTCCTCCTCTGTTTGTGGACCCAGACGGGAGGCCGGTAGTTCTCAAAGCGATGATGCAGCCGCATACTGCGGACGTGTTAGAAATGTAAATCCTCGGACCCCACCCCAGACCCACTGAAGGGGAAAACTGGGGATGAGGCCCTGCAGCCTAGGTTTTAACAAGCCCTCCAGCAGATTCTGTGAACCAGTGCACTAGGCCAGGTGCGCTAAGTGGGAAATAACTATTTGGGGCAAGTCCTCAGAAGTCCGGTCAGAGGGTCCCCATCAATTGATCGGTGTGCACCATACAATGCTCACACAGAGGACGCGCGCATGCGCTCTAGGGGAGGGAATACAGTTTTGTCTTGTGGTTTTATCACTTATATGGGCACGGGAGCCCTTTCCCACCCCATTAAATAGGCTTCCTTTGCTTCCTATTTCTTTTACTTTCATTCCAGAAATGATGTTTTCTTTTATCATTAGAAAGGTCATCCACGCTGCTTGCAAGTTTTTCAGAAAAGAAGGAACTACGCTGTAGTAGAAATAAGTGACAAACATAAACCCAACATCTTAGGAATAGTTTCTCATTTCTGTACTTTACATGTTTATATATTTCTAAATTTCCGCGTTTGTATTTACATAAATATATTTTTCTAAAATTGGGTTCGCTTGTACATATTATTATATTTTGGATCATACTTTTTCACTTCTGTATGTATTGTTATATAATATGCAGTTTTCCAGTAATGATAACTTCTGAATGCGTATTTTACAATTTTAAAATTAAAATGTAATACTTGATTATAGTGAAAATTTTTAAATATAGAAACATAAAATAAATATTTCAAATCTCAACCTAACTTTCTAGAAATATATCCAACATTACCAGCTTGATTTGCATAATTTCAGACTATATCTATTTGTATACAATCATTCAATTATATCTAATATATATGAGCATGGATACAAATGCCCAGGGTTCGTCAGGCCAATCCAGATAATATTCATCTTGTAAGATACATCTAATTGTATATGTAAACATATTTATAAACAACACATTACACATTTTTATACAATTAAGATCATATCACATATAGTGTTTCGTGCTCTCAATTCATCATTTACCCTCATGTTATAACAATGTCCCATATAGTTATTCTCAAAGTGCCTGCTATTTCTTTATTTTTTTATAGATTAAAAAAAAAACCTAGCGTTTATTCTAATTGGAATGTCAACACATTCATTTACAAAGTTTAGAAAAATTAGAAATTATAAATGAGAAATCATTCACTTTTAACCCTCATATAAAATCACACGTTTAAAAGTTCTAGGTGCATTCATTTTCTGCATGAATGATATTTATATTTCACATAAAAATGGAATGATTTTCTACAGTTTTATATAATATTTCTCCAATCCTCATATTATGATCATTACTCACAAGTTTGTATTCCAAAAATTATCCAAAAAGTAAAGGCCTAAACAGGCTAATCCTATTCCTCAGACCTAATTACTTTTATATTTAATTAGTAGTATAATTTAATTTAATTAGTAGTTTAACTTCTAATTTTAATCTACCCATATATAGCTATAAATATTTTTACAACAAAATGTCAATGTATATGTACATTTGTTTTACTTCTTGGATTGATTTAGGAGTTTTTATTCTTTTTTTTCCCTCAGTGGCTTGGAAGTTATATTTTCTATTCCTACCAATGGCTAGAGTTAATTAGTATCTCTATTGTCTGCTTTTTAAAAGTCCGAGGAATCACTTTAACCAAAACAGATTCATCAGCATCACTGGACACTCTTCTTCCTCCCGTCTCTCCTGTTAATATTTTTGGTAATTTAATGCCTAGCTTGCTATCAAAACTTATCAGAAGTGTAAAGTATATAATTACTCTTATCTTTTTCGATAGTCAGTGTTTGTTTATCTATACCAGCATTCTATACCAATTTCTTTGCTCACTTTTGACCCTTGCATCCCACTACTTCGTTGTGTTATATTCCTGTTAGCTGGAGTACATTCTTTGGTACATTTTTCACCTCAGGTCTGTGGGCATTGATCATCGCATCCTTATTTGTCCAGTCATAACTGTATTTTGTCCTATTCGTTAACTGAGTAGTGGTATAAATCTAGGTTTAAAGCTATTTTTCAAGCTACTACTCCGATCAGTCATATAAGAAATATTTATTGAGTGTCCACTAGGTGTCAGGTACTGTTCTAGAGACTGCATACATGAGAGGAAAAACAATGAACAAACAGCTCTTATCTTCACCATTCAATCGAATGAGAAATGAGATATCACTCTGATCCTATTCTCACAAATTTAATCTGTCCTTTTTTCTTTTACCTTTTTAGGATTTTCTTTTGATTTTTACATTTTTGAAGTTTCACTGCTATCTATGAAGCCTGGAGAAAGCCTCATGCGACATGAACTATAAATGGCAGGACTACTGTAGCAGATGGTGGAAGAAGTGGATGTGCTGGAGTGGATAGATGATGTGAAGCTGGAAAACCCCCAGAAAAACCCACAGGATGACTACATCCCCTGGGAGGGCCAGGGGCTCCTCCATTTACCAAAGTGATAAGGAATGCTGTGGTGAGGGGGCCTCAGCTTCACTGAAAGGATGGGTGGGGACGCTCCTCTGTCAGCCATTGCCAGTGGGAGCCAGTCAGGGAAGGAGGTGGATGGGGCGAGGGGTGGGGAAGAGGTGGGGTGAACAAGAAGGGCCTTGGGATCAGCCTGGGGTGATCCACCCATCCTTCAAGTTGTCCAACATGAAGGTCCATAACGGGTTCAAGGTCAACAGAAACATCTACTCTTCTTCTTGCTCAAAAATAAAATTGTGGGCTTCCCTGGTGGCGCAGTGGTTAAGAATCCACCTGCTAATGCAGGGGACACGGGTTCGAGCCCTGGTCCGGGAAGATCCCACATAAAAAATAAAATAAAATAAAATAAAAATAAAAAAATAAAATTGTGTTGATTACAAAACTTACAACACACAAATAAAAGGGAAGTAAATGGAAAAATATACAGAAATAAAATCCAGAGGGTTATCTTTAATACATAAAGAATTCTTACAAACAAAAAAAAAAAAATTCAAATTTTTTAAATGGGTAAAGGATGACAAATTATTACTTTTTAAACACCACAAGTGGGCTTCCCTGGTGGCGCAGTGGTTGGGAGTCTGCCTGCCAATGCAGGAGACACGGGTTCGAGCCCTGGTCTGGGAAGATCCCACATGCTGCGGAGCAACTGGGCCCGTGAGCCACAATTGCTGAGCCTGCGCGTCTGGAGCCTGAGCTCCGCAACGGGAGGGGCCGCGGTGGTGAGAGTCCCGCGCACCGCGATGAAGAGTGGCCCCAGCTTGCCGCAACTGGAGAAAGCCCTCGCACAGAAACGAAGACCCAACACAGCCATAAATAGATAAATAAATAAATTTAAGAAACAAAAACAAAAAACACCACAAGTGGTCAGAATACACATGAAAGGGCTTCCCTGGTGGCGCAGTGGTTAAGAATCCACCTGCCAATGCAGGGGACGAGGGTTCGAGCCCTGGTCCGGGAAGATCCCACATGCCGCCGAGCAACTGGGCCTGTGAGCCACAACTACTGAGCCCGTGTGCCACAACTACTGAAGCCCGCGCGCCTAGAGCCCGTGCTCTGCAACAAGAGAAGCCACGGCAATGAGAAGCCTGTGCACCACCACGAAGAGTAGCCCCTGCCCGCCGCAACTAGAGAAAGCCCGCGCACAGCCATGAGGACCCAACGCAGCCAAAAATAAACAAATAAATAAATTTACATATTAAGAAAAATACACATGGAAATATATCCAACAGCTGCCTGATAATCAAAGAAGTGTTATTTCTCTGTGATGCCTTCTTTGATTCCCACCCCCTCAAGTGATAATTTCCTTGCTCTGTGCTCTCACAGGGCTGTCAGTGACCTATGTCTTATACAGTGTAGGATATGTCTAAACCTCCGGCTCTCTGACTGATCTGCGTACTCTTCAGAGCAAGGGTTGTGTCTTTTATTTTGTTTTATTTATCATAACACAGAATGGACTTTTATCCTTTTATTGTACAGTTCTAGGAATTTTACCACATATTCACGTGAGCACCACGGCAATCAGGATACAAAACATTTCCATCACCCCAACTATCCCTTTCTAGATACACCCCACCCCCACCTCAACCCTCTGTAAACCACTGATCTCTTCCCATCACTAGAGTTTTGTTTTTTCAAGAATGTCATATAGATGTAATCATAAAGTATGTAATCTTTTCAGACAGGTTTCTTTCATTCAACATAATGATGTTGAGATTTCTTCAAGCTGTGCTGTGCACCATAGTTTGTTTATCCATTTATATATTCATGGATATTTGGATTGTTTCCAGCTTTGGGAAATTATGCTCAGAGTTGCTATAAGCATTCATGTACAAGTGTTTGTGTGAATATAAGTCTTAATTTTTCTAGGGTATACTCAGAAGTGAAATTGCTGGGTCACGAGGTAAGTGTATATTTACCTTTATAAGAAACTGCGATCAATTTCCAGAGTGGCTGTGACATTTTGCTTTCCCACCAGCAATGTATGAGTGATCCAGTTTCTCCATATTCTTGCCAGCATTTGGTGTGGTCAATATTATTTATTTTAGTCATTCATTAGAACGTGTGTATCTCAACATGGTGGGTATCTGCATTTCCTTAATTGTAATGAGGTTGAACATCTTTTTATGTGTTTACATTCCACCTTATATCTTCTTCCATGACATATCTATTCAGATCTTCTCCCCATTTTAAAAACTGGGCTTGTTTTCTTATTGTTGACCTTTAAGAATCCTTTACATACTCTGGATACAAGTTCTTTGCCTGATGTGATGTGCAAATACTTTCTCCTAATCTGTAGCTTCATCCTTTTAACAGTGTCTTTCAAAGATCAAAAGTTTTTAATTTTGGTGAGGTCGAATTTAATCATTTTTCTGTTATGGATCGTGTGTTTGGTGTCATGTTTAAGAACTCTTCCCCTAATTCCTAGTTTAAAAGTTTTTTCCTTTTTTTTTTTTTTTGTTTTTTTTTTTTTTTTTTTTGCTGCGCTGAGCGGCATGCAGGATCTTAGTTCCCCGAGCAGGAATCGATCGAACCTGCGACCCCTGCAGTGGAAGCACAGAGTCCTAACCACTGGACCGCCAGGGAAGTCCCCCAAAGTTTTCTTTTAAAAGTTTGATAGTTTTATGTTTGACATATAGCTCTATGATCTGCTTTTGTTAATTTTTGTCTAAAGTTTGAGGTTTCCATTGCGATTCATTTTTTGCACATGGATTACTAATTTTTCCAATGCCACTTTTTAAAAAGACTATCGTGCTTCCATTGAATTTCTTTTGCAACTGGGTCAAAAATCAAAGGTCAGTATTTGCGTGAGTCTACTTCTGAACTTTTGCTCCATTGATCTATGTGTCTGTTCCTTTGCCAATACCATACTGTCTTGAATACTGTAGTATTACCGAAATTCTTAAAATTGAGTAGGGTGATTCCTCCAACATTATTCTTCCTTTTCAAAATCCTTTTAGCTACTCTAATTCCTTTGTCCTTCCATATAAATTTTAGAATCACTTTGTCTAAATCTACAGAAACTCCTGCTGGGATTTTGATTGGTATTGCATTAAATACTTTGATCAGCTTGGGGGAGCTGACATCTTTCCTGCATTGAGTCTTCCAGTCACTGAACACATTTATTGCGCTCTTGCTGATTTCTTTCATCAACATGTAGTTTACAGCATACAGTTCCTGTATGTGTTTTGTTAGGTTTATAGCTCTTTCATTTTTGTTGGAACTGTTGTACATTTTGGGGGAGTTTCCAATTGTACATTTCTAGCTTATAGAAGTGTGATTGATGTTTGTTTGTTGACCTCGTATACTCTGACCATGCTTTGCTTAATTATGAGTTCCAGGTGTTTTTTGTTTTGTTTTGTTTTTGTAGATTCCTTGAGATTTTCTACATAGGCGATCTTTTTTTTTAATTAAAAAAAATTTTTATTGAAGTATAGTTGATGTACAATATTATACAAGTTACAGGTGTACAATATAGTGATTACAATTTTTAAAGTTTACACTCCAATTATAGTTATTATAAAATATTGGCTATATCCCCTGTGTTGTGCAAATAAGCTACAATCCTTGTAGCTTATTTTATACATAATAATTTGTACCTCTTAATCCCCTAGCCCTTTATTGCCCTTCCCCCATTCCCTCTCCTCACTGGTAACCATTAGTTTGTTCTCTATATCTGCATAGAAAATCTTGTTGTCTGTGAATAAGGACAGATTAATTTCTTCCTTTTCAATCTGTATGCCCTTTCCCTTTTTCTTGCCTAATTGCACTCGTGAAGACTGCCAGTACTATGTCCAGCAGAAGTGGTAAGAGTGAACATCCTTGCCTTCTTCCCAATCTTAGGGTGAAAAGCAATCAGTCTTTCACCAGTATGATGTTAGTTGTAGATTTTTTTTTTTGTGAATGCCCTTATCAGGTTTAGGAAGTTCACTACCATTCCAGTTTGTTGACTTTTTATCATGAAAGGGTGTTGGATTTTGTCAAATGCCTTTTCTGCATCTATTGAGATGATCATGTGGTTTTCTTTGTCCTTTATGTTCTTTTTTTTTTTTTTTTTTTTTTTTTGGCTGCGCTGGGTCTTAGTTGCAGCTCACGGGATCTTCATTGCAGCATGTAGGATCTTTTCAGTTGAAGCATGCGGGATCTTTAGTTGTGGCATGCGGACTCAGTTGCAGCATGTGGGATCTAGTTTCCTGACCAGGGATCGAACCTGGGCCTCCTGCATTGGGAGTACGGAGTCTTAGCCACTGGACCACCAGGGAAGTCCCAATACACAATTCTTAAAATGATTTATATAATACCCAGTTGAGCCACAAGGGTAATTTCTTTAACTTCATTGGGCCTTGCAAAGTAGGAGTATTTCCTGTTAGCAGTGGAACTGAATGCCAAATGTCCTATGAGAGTCCAGGCCACCACCCATGTGAGCCTTGGTGTGAAGTTACTGGACGCTTCAGCCCCATCTGGAAGCCCCAGCCAGCCTAATGGTTTGCCTCTGAAGTGAAGGTCTTTGTTTTCCCAAGAAGTTCCTGAATGGTCCATGGTTTCCTCTGATCTGAATGAGAACTTAGAGGGAAGTGAGAGAGCACCTAGCAGTCTCTTCTTTATGCTCCAATTCAGCATCATACTCAAGATCAGAGAGGGACTTCCCTGGCGGTCCAGTGGTTAAGAATCCACACTTCCAATGCAGGGTGTGTGGGTTCGATCCCTGGTCAGGGAACTAAGATCCCACATGCCAAAAAAAAAAAAAAAAATCAGATAATTTGAAGAAAAATTAATTTGTGCGAAGCATAATCAAGGATAGTTTAGTTAAATTATAGGCTTTATTTCTGCACACTTTGTTGACAAACATAAAATTCATAATTAATGTAAGTGACACCCAGAGGCCTCTAAGTATTTAATGGTTAGAAATCAAATCTATTTGTGGTAGATTGTGGAAATGGCCCTAATTCTCCACTCTTCCCTGTTTCCATGTCCTTGTGCAATGTAACTTCACAGCTCCTCCCATCAAGAAGTGGAGTTTATTTCTTCACCCCTTGAATCTAAGCTGCCTTAGGACTTGCTCTGGCCCATAGGACAGTAGCAAATGTGATGAAAGCAGAGACTTGAGGTATGCTTACATATGCTGCTCTTGGGAACCCTAAGCCTAGGGTTAGGGTTAGGGTTAGGGTTAGGGTTAAGGGTTAGGGTTAGGGTTAGGGTTAGGGTTAGGGTTAGAGGTTAAGGTTAGGGTTAGTGTTAGGGTTAGGGTTAGGGGTTAGGGTTAGGGTTAGGGTTAGGGACGTGAGCCAGGGCAGTGGAGGCCTGTCGTATACCTTCCGGCCTGCCAACTGCCAGATATGTGAGCGAGGCCGTCTTGTACCCTCCAGCACCAACTGAGCTGTCCTACCTACACCAGAAGAACCAGCCAGGTGACCCACAGAATCATGAGAGTTAATTTAATGTTTATTGTTTTAAGTCCTAAGTTTTTTGGCTTTGTCGTATGCAGCAAAAGCCAACTAATACGCAATTCTTTTTTTAAAAAAATATTTATTTATTTATTTATTTTTGGCTGCGTTGGGTCTTCGTTGCTGCACGCGGGCAATTGTGGCGAGCGGGGGCTACTCTTCATTGCGTTGCACGGGCTTCTCACTTGCAGTGACTTTTCTTGTTGTGGAGCACGGGCTCTAGGGTGCAGGCTCAGTAGTTGTGGCTCGTGGGCTCCAGAGCGCGGGCTCAGTAGTTGTGGTGCACGGGCTTAGTTGTTCCGCAGCATGTGGGGTCTTCCCGGACCAGGGATCAAACCTATGTCTCCTGCATTGACAGGCGGATTCTTAACCACTGCACCACCACCAGGGAAGTCCCAATACGCAATTCTTAAAGTGATTTATATAATACCAACATAAAGATGGAAAAGGATATTTTTAACTAAGCCCTTGTTATTGCGGGAGTGGGGAGTGACTAAAAGTGAGCTTGAGGGAAATTTTGGAAGTGATGAAAAAATTCTGAAACTGGATTGTGATGATGGTTGTATGATTCTATCAATTTATTAAAAATCATTGAACTGGGCTTCCTTGGTGACACAGTGGTTAAGAATCCGCCTGCCATCGCAGGGGACACAGGTTCGATCCCTGGTCCAGGAAGATCCCACATGCCGCGGAGCAACTAAGCCCGTGCGCCACAACTACTGAGCCTACGCGCCACAACTACTGAAGCCCATGCACCTAGAGCCAGTGCTCCGCAACAAGAGAAGCCACCACAATGAGAAGCCTGTGCACGACAAGGAAGAGTAGCCTCCACTCACCGCAACTAGAGAAAGCCCGTGCACAGCAATGAAGACCCAACACCGCCAAAAATAATTTTTTTAAAAAAATCATTGAATTGTACACTTACAATGGGTGAATTTTATGATATGTGTATTATACCTTGATGAGGCTATAGAACATGTGCCCAGACCCAGGAGAGATGAACAGACTTTATCTTGCCCCAGCAGTCACAGCAACAACCAACCACAGTGTGTGCCTGGAAGATAAGCCAGATGAGGAACCAGGGCTAAGGAGATGCTGCTGCCACCACCGTTCTCTTGGCCAAAGACTGCTGACTACCTCAAGGACCTGCTATTAGAATTGTGAGAAGCTTTTCTAGCGTTCCTTGACACAAAAGATTTCATTTTCTTGGCTTGCAATCAGACTTGTCCAGTCTTCCACAAATAGACCATAATTTCTGTGCTATCTCCCTGTTTCCCCCCAAATCATCACAAATAACTAGTGAGGTGCAGCTGCAGCAATTTCTTAACCAAGAAGGGATCACAGGTGCTATTGGGCCTTAATACCATCAAACAGACCTTTTGTTTGCCTCTGGGAAGAAATTCCCATTTCCCTCAAAAGATCTTCCAAAGTTTCACCACTAACCCCAAGCTTATTTCCTTTTTTCTTCCAGCAGATGTCCCATCCTACATGATGTGGAAAAATGGAATTCTCCTTACCTTTCTTCTCTCCTTCCTGCTCAGTCATTGCCATCTTCACCCCCATTCTTGCTTCCTTCTCTGGGTCTCTGGAGCCCCAGAGGATGACGTGGCTATATTCTGCGATTATGTCCTTTCTCCTTTTTTTTTAAATTTTTAAAGTTTTTAAATAAATTATTTTAAACTTTTATTTTATTTTATTTAAAATTTTTTATTCATTTATTTATTTTTGGCTGCGTTGGGTCTTCGTTGCTGGGCGCGGGCTCTCTCTAGTTGCGGCGAGCAGGGGCTACTCTTTGTTGCAGTGCGCAGGCTTCTCATTGAGGTAGTTTCTCTTGTTGTGGAGCACGGGCTCTAGAGCGCAGGCTCAGTAGTTGTGGCGCACGTGCTTAGTTGCTCTGCAGCATGTGGGATCTTCCCCGACCAGGGCTCGAACCCGTGTCCCCTGCATTGGCAGGCAGATTCTTAACCACTGCACCACCAGGGAAGCCCCGGGAATTAATCGTTTTTAAAAGTATACATACTTTGTTTTTTAGAGCAGTTGTAGGTTCACAGCAAAATTGAGCAGAAAGTTCCCACGTACCTCCTGCCCCCCCACACACAGCCTCCCCAACTATCAACATCCCCCACCAGGGTGGTGCGTTTGTTACAACTGATGAAGCTACACTGACATGCCATTATCACCCAAAGTCCATAGTTTACATTAGGGTTCACTCTTTTTTAAAAAAAAATTTTATTGGCGTATAGTTGATTTACAGTGTTGTGTTAGTTTCAGGTTTACAGCAAAGTGAATCAGTTATACATATACCCATATCCCCTCTTTTTACATTCTTTTCCCATATAGGTTATTACAGAATACTGAGTAGAGTTCCCTCAGCTATACTGTAGGTCCTTATTAGTTATCTATTTTATATATAGTAGCGTGTATCTGGTAATCCCAATCTCCTAATTAGGGTTCACTCTTGGTGTTACACATTCTATGGGTTTGGACAAATGTTTAATGACTTGTATCCACCATTACAGTTTCATACAGAGTATCTTCACTGCCCTAAAAATCCTCTGTGTTCTTACCTATTCATCCCTCCCTCTGTCCTAACCCCTGGCAACCACTGACCTTCTTACTGTCTCCATAGTTTTGCCTTTTCCAGAATGTCATATAGTTGGAATCAAACAGTAT
Organism: Eschrichtius robustus; assembly: GCF_028021215.1. Classification (NCBI taxonomy): domain Eukaryota; kingdom Metazoa; phylum Chordata; class Mammalia; order Artiodactyla; family Eschrichtiidae; genus Eschrichtius; species Eschrichtius robustus. Next base: position 45,054,565 of record NC_090845.1, read on the forward strand.
GGAGGCTTTTCAGATTGGATTCTTTCACATAGTAATGTGTGTTTAAGGTTCCTCGTGTCTTTTCATGGCTTGATAGCTCTTTTCCTTTTACCACTGAATAATGTTCCATTGTCTGGATGTATCACAGTTTACTTATTCACCCAGTGAAGGACGTTTTGGTTGCTTCCAAGTTTTGGCAATTATGAATGAAGCTGTTGTAAACATCCACGTGCAGGTTTTTGTGTGGACATAAGTTCTCAGCTCCCTTGGGTAAATACCAAGGAGCGCAATTGCTGGATTGTATGGTAAAAGTATGTTTACTTTTTTAAGAAACTGCCCAACTGTCTTTCAAAGTGGCTGTACCATTTTGCATTTCCACTAGCAATGAATGAGAGTTCCTGTTGCTCCACATCCTTGTCAGCATTTGGTATTGTCAGTATTCCAGATTTTGACCATTCTAACAGGTATGTAGTGGTATCTCGTTGTTATAATTTGCATTCCCCTGATGACATATGACGTGGAGCATCTTTTCATATGCTTATTTGCCATCTGTATATCTTCTTGGGTGAGGTGTCTGTTCAGGTCTTTGGCCCATTTTTTTTTCCCCCATTTTTTAAAAAAATAAATGTATTTATTTATTTTTGGCTGCCTTGGGTCTTCGTTGTTGTGCGCAGGCTTTCCCTAGTTGCGGCAAGCAGGGGCTACTCTTCGTTGCGGTGCGCGGGCTTCTCATTGTGGTGACTTCTCTTGTTTGTTGCAGAGCACGGGCTCTAGGCGTTCGGGCTTCAGTAGTTGTGGCTCGCGGGCTCTAGAGCGCAGGCTCAGTAGTTGTGGTGCAGGGGCTTGGTTGCTCCACGGCATGTGGGATCTTCTCAGACCAGGGATAGAAACCATGTCCCCTGCATTGGCAGGTGGATTCTTAGCCACTGTGCCACCAGGGAAGTCCCTGGTCCATTTTTGGATCAGGTTGTTCGTTTCCTTTTTTAAAAAAATGTTTATTATTTTTTAATTGAGATATAATTGACATATACCTCTGTATTAGTTTTAGGTGTGCAACATAATGATTTGATATATGTATATATTGTGAAATGATTACCACATGGTCATCTTTTTTTTTTGTCTGCTGCACTCCCACCTCTTTGCCTTAGATCCGAGGGGTAGAGATGGCTTCTCCTATTCCAGGCAACCCTTCCCCTGGTCTCTGACCCCCATTGCCTCCTACCTCCTCAGCGATCTTTCTCTCAGCAATCCTCTCTCTTGTGTTCCTACTAGACTTTTACCTTCTGCAAATAAAATGGCTCCCATGAAACCTGAAGCACTGTATATATTTTTCAGGTTAACTGATTTAATTGTATTTATTTATTTATTTATTGGCCACACCGTGTGGCTTGCAGGATCTTAGTTCCCTGACCAGGGATTGAACCCAGGCCCTTGGCAGTGAAAGCACGGAGTCCTAACCACTGGACCACCAGGGAATTCCCTTTTTACATTAAAAAAATTTTTTTACTGGAATATAGTTGACTTACAGTGTTGTGTTAGTTTCTGCTGTACAGCACCTTCTTACATTTATTATTTATATTTTTTTACATTTAATTTGTATGTCTTTCACATTTCTTGCCTATAATTGTCACCAGCCTATATACACTAACCTGGGCATTTTAGAACAACTATGGACAGTAGGTACATAATATCTATAAATCCTAAGAATTTTATAACAACAGATGAAAAGGGGATTTTTCTCCCTTTCTCTTGTAATTTGGTGCTCGAGTTGCATTATTGAAGCAATGTGCTCAAATTGCTTTTATTTTCCTTAATTAAAGGCACAATATTATCTATTCTTATCTGCAAAGGAAAAAAAAGATACATTACGGAAGGAAAAGTAAAACAAAAAAGTGATATTCCTTTTCCTTTCAGGATGACAAAAGGAACATACAGAATAAATTCCAGGGACTTCCCTGGAGGTCCAGTGGTTAAGACTTCGCACTTCCAATGCAGGGGGTGCAGGTTCAATCCCTGGTCGGGGAACTAAGATCTCACATGCCGAGGGGCAACTAAGCCCATGCCGCAGCTACTGAGCCCGTGCACTGCAACTAAGACCCGACCCAGCCAAATAAATAAATATTTTTAAAAAAAGAATAAATTCCACTCCCTCCGGCTCATCCAGCTGCCCTCAGGCTGCCCAGTGAATGATGAGAGGAGAGCTATTTGGCTTTGGGCTGAAGCTAGTGTGTGCTTCAAGCAGAGGCAAACCTCTGATGCTTGCAGGAATGAAATCACAAACTATTAGACCAGGAAACTCTGAATCACAGTCTGACAGACAGATTGCTCTAAACATTTTTAAGGAAGCAATAAATTCTCTATCACACACATATAATATGCCTTTCTCCATCTTTTGGCCTGCTCTAATCCAGGCACTGTGGAGGGAACACAGGAATATGAGGCACGCACTATTCTTGTCCTCGGACTGCCATCAGCCTCAGAGCACAGCTCAGCCCAGCCCCGTGCTGACCCAAAATGGAACCAGCAGAGCCGGCGTGGCTGAGCAAGGACTGGGTGAAGTCCAGAGGGAAGGCAATGCGTGACCGTGACCAAGGAGGGCAGGTTCTACGGAAGACTCGGGCTTGAGAAGGTGAGAGCAGGGAGAAGGGGACAAGTGGCATGCAAAATGCCCCGGAATTACTGACAAATAATACATCACTTGTAATAATACCTACTTGTAGATAATACATCACTCACAGGTAAGAGTGCATTTAGCCTATCCATCCGCATCTGACTACGAAGGTATCAGGCTTGATTCCCCAGTTCATAATTTATATTCATGTGATTGTTCTCATATTTAGATCGAGAAACTAATTTGGATGAACCAAATTTTATTTGCCTCCTCGCCAGTGACATCAGTTGATCTTCCTGCCTCAGCTGCCCTCCATCCACCCCACCCTCTCCTCTAGCTCAGAGGACACTGCATTACCAATCATTGTTTTCTGGATTGTCTCTTCAACTAGCAGTGAAACCACAAGGGCGGGACTCATTCATTTCTGTACCCTGTCCCCCACCCCAGAGGGCTCAGCACTGGGCTTATCGTGGATTATGGGAGACTATGCGGTTTTGTGGAAACCTGGGGAGTGGACCGTTCACGCATTCATTTATTCACTCATCCCACAGCTATTTCTTGAACATCTCCTACACGCTTGAAACTGTAAAATCAGGCCACAGGTCTCTTGGCCACTTACGGATTACAGAGGAGGGATGATGGGGGTAAGTCCAGGGGCCACGGGAGCCCACAGGAGAGGCACAGAACCTGAGCTTGGGGTGTCAGGGAAGGAGTCCTGTGGAAAGAGATGCCTCAGCTAAAATCCGAAGGATGAATAGGAGTTTGATAGATGAATGAGGGGAGGGGATAGGGGAACTGGGGACCGAATTTTAGAAGACACCGCTCAGCTTTATTTGTGCTGGTTGTGTGGCCTTGAACAAACTGGTCACCTAAATTCTCTGAATTTCAGTTTCCTCATTAGTAAAATGCAGACAAAAGTAGCTACCTTGTGGGCTGGTTGTGAGGGTTAAAGGAGAGAATGTATGTAAAGCATCTGGCAGAACACCTTGAACAGTAGATATTCAAGAGACGTTTCAGGGAGCAGAGATGCCTGAGTAATTCATCAGGTCAACCCCCTGTATTAAAGCAAGGACAGAGCTGTTGTCTGGGGGCAAGGATTGAGTTTGAGATCCAATTCACTTTGGCTCTGCAAACTCGAGTCAACTAAGGGTGAACCAAGAAGGCGTCAAGAGTTCAGCTATCAATGACAACAGACCAAACCAGTAGGTGGTTACGACAGTTGCAGGCCATCAGACGCCAAATAATTTGTTTTGCAAATGATGTATTAGGCCAGAAAGGAAATTGATCCTGAAAGTTCCAATTCATGGCTGCAGGGACACACTCAAGAAATCTCTACCCTGAGGCCGGGGCAGCTGATGGTGCTCTGGTTGGTTTAGTTATCACCTTCCATCATTGGCAGCAGCTTCATGTTCTAATAAAAGGGCAGATTTGGTGTTTAGGGTCCTAAATTTCCCTGTGTGGGAGTGAGCAGATCAGATTTACTCAAGCAGGGAAATGCTCAGTTCTGTGTCCAAAATAGAATCAAGTTATTGAGACTGAGAAATCCCTCATTTTTGCTGAGTTAGCCGAGTTTGGGAAACATAATTAACTGGATTTTAAAAGACACAATGCTGTAATGATGTCTTTAGAATGAGATAGTGGTTGCTAGGGGCTGGCGGGGAGGGGGAGGGGGCATTGGGAAAAATGGGGAGATGTTGATCAAAGGGTACAAACATCCAGTTATGAGATGAATAAGTTCTAGAGATCTAATGTACAGTGTGGCGACTATAGTAACAATACTGTATTGTACACTTGAAATTTGCTAAGAGAGTAGGTTTTAAGTGTTCTCACCACACACACACACACACACACACACACACACACACACACACACACAAACAGAGTAACTCTGTGAGGTGATGAGTGTATTAACTAACTTGATTGTGGTATAAAAACAGACACATAGACCAATGGAACAGAATAGAGAGCCCAGAAATAAACCCATGCATATATGGTCAATTAATTCATGACAAAGGAGCCAGGGATATGCAATGGGGAAAAGACAGTCTCTTCAATAGTGTTGGGAAAACTGGACTGCCACATGTAAAAGATGAAACTAGACCAATATCTAACACCACACACAAAAATTAACTCAAATGGATTGAAGACTTGAATGTAAGACCTGAAACCATAAAACTCCTAGAAGAAAACAAAGATAGTAAGTCCTTGATACCAGTCTTGGAGATGATTTTTTGGATCTGACTCCAGAAGCAAAAATAAACAAGTGGGACTACATCAAACTAAAAAGCTTCTGCACAGTAAAGGAAACCATCAACAAAATGAAAAATCAACCTATGGAATGGGAGAAAATATTTGCAAATTATATATCCAATAAAGGGTTAATATCCAAATATATAAAGAATTCATACAACTCCATAGCAAAATTCCAAATAATCCAATTAAAAAATGGGCAGAGGATCTGAATAGAAACTTTTCTTTCTTTTTTTAAATTGATTTTATTTTTATTTATTTTTGGCTGCATTGGGTCTTTGTTGCTGTGCGCAGGCTTTCTCTAGTTGTGGTGAGCAGGGGCTACTCCTCACTGTAGTGCACGGGCTTCTCATTGCGGTGGCTTCTCTTGTTGTGGAGCATGGGCTCCAGGCATGCAGGCCTCAGTAGTTGTGGTGCGCGGGCCCAGTAGTTGTGGCTCACAGCCTCCAGAGAACAGGCTCAGTTGTGGTGCACGGGCTTAGTTGCTCCGCGGCATGTGGGATCTTCCCAGACCAGGGTTCAAACCCGTGTCCCCTGCATTGGCCGGCGGATTCTTAACCACTGCGCCACCAGGGAAGCCCAATAGACATTTTTCTAAAGAAGACATACAGATGGCCAACAGGTACATGAAAAGATGCTCAACATCACTAATCATCAGGGAAATGCAAATCAAAACCACAATGAGATACCATCTCACTCACATCTGTCAGAATGGCTATCATCAAAAAGACAAGAGAGGGACTTCCCTGGCGGTCCAGCGGTTAAGACTCTGTGCTTCCACTGCAGGGGGCGGGGGTTCGACCCCTGGTCAGGGAACTAAGCTCCCGCATGCTGCATGGCCAGCCAAAAATAAATAAAGAAAAAAATTAAAGAAAAAAAAAAACGAGAAGAAAGAACACGTGTTGGTGAGGATGTGGAGAAAAGGGAACCCTTGTGCACTGTTGGTGGGAATGTAAATTGGTGCAGCCACTATGGAAAATAGTATGGAGGTTTCTCAAAAATTAAAAATAGAACTACCATGTGATCCAGCAATTCCACTTTTGGGTATTTATCCAAAACAAACGAAAACACTGATTTGAAAAGATATATGCACCCCTATGTTCACTGCAGCATTATTTGCAATAGCCAAGACATGGAAACAATCTAGGTGTCCATCCATGGATGAATGGATAAAGAAGATGTGGTATATATACACAATGGAATATTACTCAGCCATAAAAAAGAATGAAATTTTGCCATTTGCAACAACATGGATGGACCTTAAGGATATTATGCTAAGTGAAAAAAGTCAGACAGAGAAAGACAAATATTGTATGATTTCCCTTATATGTGGAATCTGAAAAACAAAACGAACAACCAAATCAAACCAAACTAAACTCACAGATACAGAGAACAGATTGGTGGTTGCCAGAGGGACTGGGGGTTGGGAAGGTGGATGAAGGAGGTCAAGAGGTATAAACTTCCAGTTATCAAATAAATAAGTCATGAGGATGTAATGTACAGAATGGTGACTAAAATCAATAATATTGTATTGCATATTTGAAAGTTGCTAGAAGTAAAATCTTAAATCTTAAAAGTTCTCATCACAAGAAAAAACATTTTGTAATTTTATATGGGGACAGATGGTAACTACACTTATTGTGGTGATCATTTAGCAATGTATACAAATAACCAATCATTATGTTGTACACCTGAAAATAATATAATGTTATATGTCAATTATGCCTCAATAAAAATGTTTGTTGAGTAAATGAATTTTGATTAGGCAGATCTAATACATTCTATAAATTTTACAGGTGTTCCTCTCCTGCCTAAGATCGAATCCCAAACTCTTGTGTGATAACCTCACTGAATTATTTTAAAAGAATAACTGGCTCTCGAGGGTGGGGTGTTGCCTACCAAATTACTTTGATCAGTCCACATAATTAGGCTTTTCCCCTTGAGGCCCCTGACCAATCTATGGTTTTAACGATCCACACAAGCACGCGTGCACTTGTCTGTGTGAGTGTTCATGTAAAGTATATACACACGTGTTTGTCTGAAGAAGGGCCATATAAAGGTCACATAGCTGTCAGAAGCCTTTTCAGCTCATTAGCTGAGTTTCTGGAGGTTTCTCAGCCTTGTGGTTCAGCTTTCCCTCTGCCAAGTGGGGATGTGTTTCAGTTTCCTATTTCAATGAAGGTTTAGAAGGATTGCTGTGATACCACTTTCCTGAATGAAAAATGTCACTTGACCACAGGGAATAACTTTGAGGAAACCAAAGGCTGGAAGTTGAGAGCTAACATCTCAAGGCAGTATTGTTAGCATGTAAGCCTTTATGTTGATCAAAAACAAACCTATTCAAAGCTTAATCAAAATATGAAATAGAGGGGACTTCCCTGGTGGCACAGTGGTTAAGAATCCACCTGCCAATGCAGAGGACATGGGTTCGATCCCTGGTTCGGGAAGATTCCACGTGCCACAGAGCAACTAAGCCCGTGCACCACAACTACTGAGCCTGCGCCCTAGAGCCCCTGATCCGCAACAAGAGAAGCCACCGCAATGAGAAGCCCACGCACCGCAACGAAGAGTAGCCCCCGCTCAAGAAAGCCCGCGCGTAGCAATGAAGGCCCAATGCAGCCAAAAAATTTAAAAATAAATAAAATAAAATAAAAAGTGACATAAATATATATATAAACCTTGCAGTGACACTTCTTTGGTTGAAGGCTCATAATTGCTTTAAAAAAAAACGTTTTCTTTTTTGAATTTCCAGTAGTTATTACCACAATTTCAAAGACAGCAAAGGCTACGGACTCTGAATCTGGGGAAAGAGTATTGAAGTGGACAAGTGTTGAGTGTCCTAATGGGGCTCCCAGCCATGGGGCTGAAGTGTCTTCTCTGCCTCCGTGCGGGAGTTCCCTGGCCTACGGACAAGAATTGGTCCTTCGCGCAGACATAGAGAGTGGATTTGAGGACACGGGGAGGGGGAAGGGTAAGCTGGGACGAAGTGAGAGAGTGGCATGGACATATATACACTACCAAATGTAAAATAGATCGCTAGTGGGAAGCAGCCGCATAGCACAGGGAGATAAGCTCGGTGCTTTGTGACCACCTAGAGGGGTGGGTTAGGGAGGGTGGGAGTGAGGCTCAAGAGGGAGAGGATATGGAGATATATGCATACATACAGCTGATTCACTTTGTTGTACAGCAGAAATTAACACAACATTGTAAAGCAATTATACTCCAATAAAGATATTAAAAAAAAAAAAGAATTGGTCATTTGGCTGCCCAAAAAACGTTTGCCCTTTAGGAATATGTTCAGGTTCACTCAGCCCTAGGCAGGGAGAGAAGAATGCTGCGTCAGCTTAGTTACTGTTGCAAAGCAAAAGACTGCAAAACTTAGTGACTTTGAATTACAACAGTGTATTTGCTCACAATCCTGTAGGTAGGCAATTTGAGCTGGGATCTGCTGGTGGTTCCACTCTTGGATTTCTCTCTGCTCAATCATGTGGCTACAGTCAACTGAAGGATCGTCTGGGCTGGAAGTTCCAATGGCCTTGCTCACATGTCTGGCAGTTGGTGCCACTGTCAGTGGGGGTGCTTTGGTTCTCTTTCACACTACCTCTCATCCTCCAGACCAGCTTCCTTGCATGGAGGGCTCAGGGCAGCACTGTACTAGGGCCCAGGCAGAGGCTGCAAGGTCTCTTGAGGCCTAGGCTCTAGATTTCACATAATGGGAGTTCTGTTGCATTCTGTTGGCCAAAGCAAGTCACAAGGTCAGCCCAGATTCAAGTGGTGAGGAAATAGACTCCACCTCTGGATGGCGAGCTGCAAAGTCACCTTGCCAGGGGACTTGACTACAGACAGGGGAGGAATGTTTGTGGCCATCTGTATTAATCTGCTCGGGCTATCCTAATGGAGTACCACGGACTATTTGGCTTAAACAACAGAAATGTATTTTTTCAGTTGAGGTTGGAAGTCCAAGATTAAGATGTTGGTAGGTTTGGTTCCTGAGGCCTCTCTCCTTGGTTTAAAGATGGCTGCCTCCTCACTGTGTCCTCATGCGGACTTTACTCTGTGGGCATGCATCTCTGGTGTCTCTTCCTCTTCTTATAAAAACACCAGTTCTATTGGATTAGGGTCCATCCTTATGACCTCATTTAACCTTAATTACCTCCTTAAAGGCCCCATCTCCAGATACAGTCACACTAGGGGTTAGGACTTCAATATGTGAATTTTGGAGGGACACAATTGGGTCCATAACATCATCTTTGCAAACAATCTACCCAATGCATTTAGTTATAAACCAATTATAAGATATTTTACTCCATTTACTTGTTTTGATTTCAGTACAAAGTTTATTTCTTTTGGGAGAATAAATCTTTGGGATGAGGATCAGAAGCTGTCTAGCCACTAACTGCACTGTGGCCTGGCATCTACTTTTACCCTTTGTGAAATCCAAACCACTAGGACCTTCAGGGATATCACAAGCAGGTATTCAGAGCTTTGGGGAGGGAGGAGAGATTCTGTTTGGTAACTGGCCTCACTCAGTGCCGAATACCCGGCACTGCTATAATTATTTTATAATCAAAATTTTACATAAGGAGTTCATCTGTCTTTGATAAGACTGTTACTAATTATCAGGGAAAAAAAGCTTTGAAAGGATGAATATATTTCTCTTTTTTTTTTTAATTTTATTTATTTATTTATTTATTTTTGGCTGCGTTGGGTCTCCGCCGCTGCACACGGGCGTTCCCCAGCTGCGGCGAGCGGGGGCCACTCTCCGCTGCGGTGCGCGGGCTTCTCATTGCGGTGGCTACTCTTGTTGTGGAGCACGGGCTCTAGTCGCGCGGGCTTCAGTAGTTGTGGCATGTGGGCTCAGTAGTTGTGGCTCGCAGGCTCTAGAGCGCAGGCTCAGTAGTTGTGGCACACGGGCTCAGCCGCTCCGCGGCACGTGGGATCCTCCCGGACCAGGGCTCGAACCCGTGTCCCCCGCACCGACACGCGGACTCCCAACCACTGCGCCACCAAGGAAGCCCTATTTCTCTTTTTTTAATCCCTGCTCCCCCGAATATCCTGGGCCTGCATCTTGCTGCCCCATTCCATTGTGTAGCTTCCCCCCACCCCCAGCTGCCTAAATACTCTTAAACATTGACAAAATACCTTTCAGTTATAAATCAAAGAAAATCAAAAAGTTTCATTTCTTTAAAAGATTTTGTGGGGGGCTTCCCTGGTGGCGCAGTGGTTAGGAATCCACCTGTCAATGCCGGGGACGTGTATTCGAGCCCTGGTCCGGGAAGATCCCACATGCTGTAGACCAACTAAGCCCGAGCACCACAACTACTGAGCCTGCGCTCTAGAGCCTGCAAGTCACAACTACTGAAGCCCGCAAGCAGCAATGAAGACCCAACGCAGCCAAAAATAAATAAATAAATAAATAAAATTAAAAAAAATATTTTGTGGGAACTTCCCTGGCGGTCCAGTAGTTAAGACTCTGCGCTTCCACTGCAGGGGGGTACAGTTTCGATCCCTGGCCGGGGAACTAAGATCCCGAATGACGTGCACAGCGGCCAAAAAAAAAAAAAATTTTTACTTTGATTTCAAAAGACCATTGTTGGCAACAAAGAAGTTTTTACTTTATTTTTTTTTTTTTAAGATTTATTTTTGGCTGCATCGGGTCTTAGTTGTGGCGTGCGGGCTCTTCATGGTGGTGCGCGGGCTTCTTTCTAGTTGTGGCGTGAGGATTTTCTCTTCTCTAGTTGTGGCGCGCAGGCTCCAGGGCACGTGGGCTCTGTAGTTTGCAGCACGCGGGCTGTCGTCCAGGCGCTCGAGCTCAGTAGTTGTGGCGCGCGGGCTTAGTTGCCCCACGGCATGTGGGATCTTAGTTCCCTGACCAGGGATGGAACCCGCGTCCCCTGCACTGTAAGGCGGATTCTTTACCACTGGACCACCAGGGAAGTCCCTCAAAGAAGTTTTTAAAGCTTCCTGTCCAACTTGCAGCACTCACACAAGGTATGCTAACACTATGCATATGTACATCTTTATCACCCAATTTTCTGAAAGCTCTAGTGATTATAAGATTATAGACACACACAGTGGGTTCTCCCATAATTGCCAAACTTAGCAGATTAAAAAAACCCAAAACTCTTTTTCTCTTCAAGTTGCCTGTAATCAAGGTATAAACAAGTTGATGATGATGAAATCTGTATAATTTAAAGGGCTCCAGACATACAGTGCAAGCTCTATTTTTGGAGGTTTTTTTAAAAAAGCATTTTATTTTATTCAGATAGGCTCATCCTTTTATTCATAAGCTAAAGATCTTCTTCTGTTCCCCTCTGTCTTCTTTCATTGTATCACTTGGGGGCATATTTCTGTAATAGAGACTATATAGCTTATTGCATGTTGGGTTATACCATACTATAACCATTAGGGCAAGATCCCAAACAAAAACAATTCACCCCTCTCTATCTATGGCCCCTGAGTGGAGATACTAAATTGAAGTATGTATGTTACAAATCCAGCCACCATCAGAAAGAAACATTCAGTAATGACCAAGGGCCCACACTTTAACCAACCCTTTTATTTGTTCTACCCAGCACCCCAAGTGCCCATATACACACTTAAAATAACAATCTTCCTAGGATCAGAGCTGATACAAAGGCCAGCTTGTGTTTTCAGCAGTGAAGGCAGTGCTGGGCATAGACGTGGAGTTTCCAAGCGAATTAAGGGAAATTTGTCCTATCTGGCGAAAGCAGGGGACTCAGGGATCAGTCTTCCTAAAATTGGGGGCACTGTGTTAAATTATCAGCTGTCCCCTCCAGGGAATTCCCCGGCGGTCCAATGGTTAGGACTCCACACTTTCACTGCTGATGGCCCGGGTTCAATCCCTGGTCGGGCACTAAGATCCCACAAGTGCCGCAGCACGGCAAAAAAAAAAAAAAAATTAGAAAGAAAACCAGAAAACAGTCCCCTCCCTTTCAGCATGTGACTGACTCAGGGCAGTGAACAGGGGCCCCACTGCTCCATCTATATCATCTATATCTCTATCCCTATGAATCATGTATTTACTCATATTTATATTTTTTTATAATGCATGTAATCTATATTTATATTTTAATTTACATATATAACGTAAAAGTTGCAGACTTTAAAATCGGTAACTGGCTATATCGCCTATGATGTATATTAAATAACACATGTCAATCATAGCAATCCTGTCCCATCTGAGCAGGCCTAATGCTCCAAAACCATCACTTTGCACATTGAATACTGGGTAAAATGTTTATTCTCTTAAACACGTTTTGTCAAAGGCCTCGCCAGTTAGGGCTTTTAACTGCTGTAAGCTTTGTACCTGTTTTGTCAGTAAAATTAATAATTTTAATACATCGTATTTGAAGACCACAAGATGTTCACGCTGCGATTTACGGTCTTAGGAGAGCCAGACACCCCACCGTGCCCGTCCTACTGCAGCAGGATTTAATTTTATTAAAGTAACTTCTGAGGGGCTTCCCTGGTGGCACAGTGGTTAAGAATCCGCCTGCCAATGCAGGGGATACGGGTTTGAGCCCTGGTCCGGGAAGATCCCACATACGACAGAGCAACTAAGCCCGTGAGCCACAACTACTGAGCCCGTGAGCCACAACTACTGAGCCCGTGAGCCACAACTACTGAGCCAGTGCACCTAGAGACCATGCTCCACAGTAAGAGAAGCCACCGCAATGAGAAGCCCATGCACTGCAACGAAGAGTAGCTCACTGCAACTAGAGAAAGCCTGCACGCGGCAACAAAGACCCAATGCAGCCGAAAATAAGTAAATAAAATAAATTTATTAAAAAATTTAAAAAAATAAAAATTTTTCATTAAAAAAAATAAGGTAACTTTTGAGAGTTTTCCTAAAACCCTAACTCAAAGAACGCTTTTTATTTTGAGTAAACTATAGGGTAAATGAACGAAGAACCACTGGGCACAGGCATGAAAACCCTAGTGGGTGAGTTACAGAGTTTACGATTGTAACGCCCAGGGCACCAGGCGCCACGCCCTGATGTGCGATCTTAGTAAACCCCAGCAGTAAACTCCACCTTCTGCCCCTCCTACACTTGAACAATCTGAACCTCTGAGGCTGTATTCAAACCCACCACCCGAAATCCCCAAAGCCCGGCTTAAGTGGCCTGGCACACTGGTCTGGCATCTACTGCGCATGCCTCGAACCCATGACCAATGGGAGCCCGGAGCAAGGGAGCGGAGGCGGGACTATGTTATTCTCCGAACTCGCGTAGCTTCAAAGAACAGCGAGGACGAGAACTCGGTCATCGACCAATCAGAGGCCACGGCGGTCCCCTGCTCTCCCCGCCTGTGAGCCAATTGCCGGCTCCGGTGCGTCGCGAGCTGCTTCGAAATTAAGGAATCGAGGGGGTGGTGAAAGTGGTTAAGATGGCAGATGTGAGAAGGCTGAGGGCGAGACCAGAGAGTGAGGCTCGCCCGAAGCGGGCGGGAATCAGGAGGACAGGATGGGGATCTTGGGACAAGCAGGATTGCGACACTCCCCTCTCCATTAGGGAATGAGGCAGCCGTCGTATCCCTCCCCCACAAACAAAATGATATGTTGCAAGATGGCCACCCCCTCCGCAGTGGTATGATCCTGGGCGACAGCTCCATTTTGCGTTCCTCCCCACGCCCGCAGTGGTCCATTCCAGACTGCAGCGTTAACGCTCTTGGGCTCACACAGTCAAGGGAGTGGGCGGCCCTTGGGACCCACTGACCGGAAAGTTGAAACTCTTAGAGTCACACACACTCGGGTGTGTATCCTTCTGGTGTCACAGACTGGGAAGTAGACACTTGGGGTCACAGATCGGGGTAGGAGGTAGGGAGTACCCATTTAGGGAAAGCTGGTGGTGACTTTGAGGTTGTGGGCAGTGTAGGGACCAGGAGGGGACCTTTAGCACCCCGGCTGGTCCGAGGTTAGCAGCACAAACCTAGAAGGGAAGGAGAGAGCTGGCTGGCACAGTGTTTTCCCGTGCAGGTGGGAGGAGTAGGGCAGGAAACGTGTGGTGGGTTGGACCTCCGAGGTTGGCAGGGAGGTCTCCAGGAACATGTCACGGCCCTGGAAGGGTCTAGCTGGGCCCACACAATGGATCTCTGAGATGGACTTTGCAGCAAGGAAAAGTAGAGAAAGGGCAGTGGAAAGGTGGCCATGTTTGGTCTCTGACCATCCACCAATGGTGGTGGGACCTGAACGTCTGATGGAGGAGGGTGAGGAGAGGATTGGTGCAGGAGTGGGGAGAATGCTAGGCTGAGGGAAGGATAGTTAATTCATCCAAGTTACTCAGCTATTCCATGAAAACAAACAACAATGCAAGATTATAACATGTTAAGCTCTGCCCTCATCACATGAATTATCTCATTTAATCTTCCCAATAGTCACTACTATTATTATCTCCACTTTATGGGTGAGAGAACTGAGGCACTGAGGGGTTACCAGACTTTAAACAGCTGGTAAGTGCCAGAGCCAGAGCCAGGCTGTAGGGCTCCAGAATCTGGTTCTATCCACTGAGCAATTCTTATCTCTACAGTCGTCTCTGCTTTTCTGTGCACACCCTGTCCTCACTCCGTCCTGACCAGGACTAGAAATCAGCCCCTCTCCTGAGGGGCCCTAAAGCACCCATTTGCCCGTAGCATCAGTGAACAGTGTAGACATCTCTGTGGGAGGGGCTGGCCCCTGCACACTCTGAGCTGTTTTTCTTCCCTCTTTCCCCATGCAGGGAGGTGAAGAGAGGACAGGGGAGCCCAGTGGGAAGAGGGCAGTAAATCACAGCATAGATATCTAGACCGTACAATGATTATTCAACAAATATTGATTGAGCTTTTGCATGCAGGGTCTTATGCTAGGTGGTGGGGATATGGCAATGAACAAGACAGACGAGGGTCCGGTTCCTGCCTGCCCTGGGAGTGTGTTTGGGGAATTCCTGGTAGGCAGACTTTGGTTATCACAATGATGGGGGTGCTTTGGCGTTGAATAGGCAGGGGCCTGAGATGCTGGGGGACAGCTCCACACCACCAAGACTCGTAACATCCATGATTGTCATTCCTGGATGGTAAAAAGAGGCCTCCCAAAATGTTTCTTATGAAAAGGAAGCATTGGGTCCAAGGGTTGGGAACTGCTGTTTCCTTAGACCTGTCCCCAGGAAGCACCCCTCAGTCAGGGGTAGGGAGGACCACGAAGGGCAGGAAGGAAAGGGGAGGAGAAGGATGGCATGGCAAAGGAAATTTTGCCACCTTGGCCTCAGTTTGGCCTTTGAGGACAGCGGTAGTGAAACAGGAGGGAAAGGGGCAGGACACAACTTTTAAAAGAATGGCATAGCCATAGGACATGACAAAAACTGACTAGAACCGACTAGGTCCAAGATGGTGGAAGATTCAACTTCCAGTAGACCTTGAGTCCTCATTATACGCTCGCTCATTGTAATACGTTAGCATACACTAAATGACACACCCATCAGCGCCATGACAGTTCCAAAGCCAACCATAAAAGGTTAAAAATGGGTGGTGGCCCAATTCCTGGAAATCCCCGCCCCTTCCCCCAAACAGTTGGAATAATCCTCCCACTCATTAGCCTATGAAATTACCCAGCCCATAAAGACTAACCACGCTGTATTTCGGGGCCTCTCGCCTTCTGAGATGGCCCACACTCTGTCTGTGGAGTGCTTCTCCTAAGGCCATTCCTGCCTTTTGAGACGGACCGCATTCTGTCTATGGAATGTGTTTCTCTCTAAATGAATCCGCTTCTTACCTATCACTTTGTCTCTCACTGAATTCTTTCTGTAAGGAGACATCAAGAACCTGAGCTTCATTACGTTCTGAGACCAGGTGTGTGATCTCAATTAAAAGACAGTGGGTTCAAGTCCCAATCTGGGTTTTGGCTGGGTTCGAGTCCCAGCCTGTGGGTTCAAGTCCCAATCTCAGTTGTGCGTGATTTCAGCAGGACCCTGCCCATTCCTATATCTCCTCCGTGGGTTCGGTCGCGTGGCAGTGACTGGGGTGTAGAAGACGCTCCCATGTCTTATAACCGACAATGTCTTATTACCTACTCAGGACTTGAGGCATGGCAGTCAGAATCTTGTAAGCAGTATCCCCTCAAAATAAAGCAAAATAAGCACAAGATATAAACAGGAAATGACTCTTTGTCTGGTGATCCCTGGGGGTTGGCAGAGAGAGGTGATGCGGGAGCATCAGGTGGGTGTAAGTTATTAGGCATATCCTGGCTCTTGGGGGTTCCTGGGTATTCACTGGATTACTAAGAAGTACGTTAAAACTTCTGCTCCCCTCTGTGGTGGGCTGACTTGTAAGTATTCAATCCACTCTCCTGCTGAGAACAACCGGAAAAGCTAGATTAGGATTTTTGTTCTTTTTTAATCTATTTGAAGGCCCAGGAGAGCAAATTACCTTTGAGGTCATCACCTCACCAAATACTATCATCCAGTACAGAAAAGCAAGAGTTGATGGGAACAAATAAAAGTAAAATAAACCAGCTCCAAATTATTAGTGCAGGTCACCAGAGCAATTCAATAATCTGAATAAGATGAAAAATGATTGTGAAATGATGAATAAATCACTGTTTTCCAGGGTGGGGAAACTCATTCTATTAGGGACTAAAATAATAAAAATCTACTTTAGGTTTTTCATTTGGAGAAAAATATAAGTTTTAAACCTGTCTGCTCCTTAGAAGTAAGAACAGGAAATAATACAACTTTTAAATGTTAATTTACAAAATAACCAGCAAATGTAGCAGATGTTTAAAGCCCCCTGATGTAGACTTAAAGGAGACAGATCTAGGAGCGGAGAAAGAAGGAGAACTAAAGACAGAAAAGGAGCAGAAGAATTTTATCTCAGGCCCCATGTGGCATTTAACAGTTTAGGAACCATTTCTCACATAACTGGCCTCAGCTCCACCACTCACAAGCTGTGTGACCTCGGGCAAGTTAGCTAAGCTTCTCTGGGCCTCAGCTTCCCTATCAGTAAAATGTAGATAGCTGGAGTGCTTACCTCAGGGGGTCGTCTGTGCCCATGAAATGAGTACATAAGTGTGAGGCACTTAGAAAAAGATCAGAAAACACTAAATCAAATTAGACATTAATCCCTCATTCATTCCTTCAAGAAACATTTATTGAGTGTCTAGTTTGTGCCAGCTACTGGAGAGATGCCTGGGACACAGTGAGAGTTCAATGAACAGTGTCAACATGAATGAATGCAGTGGCTTCCTAAGGAAAAAGCAGGACCTTGCCCTAATGAACAGGCTGGAAGGGGCTCCAGGCCGGGAGGTATGAAATCACCCGGTAAGTTGGGAGCACCATTCGCTGAGTTGTGAGCAGAGAAAGGAGGGAGGGAGGTTGGAATTGCCACACCAGAAGGGGCCTTGAGCCTAGGCTTAGGAGAGAAGCTTGGCACCTGCAGGTGTGGGAGCCATACAGGTTTCCAGGTAGGACTGTGGGTCCTGCCTTGAGATGTGCTGTTTCCCTTCAGGTACCTGGGAGTGCCAGGCACACCCCAGACGTGCTCAGCTCCCCCAAGCTGCTGTATGTGTACCTGAGAACTTCGCGTCTCCAAACAGGCAACAGGCCCAGGGAGGAGTGGGGACTGAGCTGGCATTCACTTGGGGAAACAGTCTGTCAAAGTTAGAGCTACGCAAACCCTGCTATGCCCCAATTCCCCTCCTGAGAGTGTGCATGCCTACGTGGACCAGGAGATGCGTACAGGAGGGAACACAGTAGCCTTGCTGCCAACCACAAAAGCCAGAAACAGCTCAGATGTCTGTTAACAGGAGAATATGAATAAACAAATTGTACAGTAACACAACAGAATACTATATAGCAGTAACAGGCAAATACGAATCTTAGTAACAGAGCAGGCGTGGAGCATCCTGATGAAAAGTGCACACTCTGTACCCAACCCGCTTGGCATGCAACCTGGGCTCTACCACTTGCTAGCTAGGAGCTACTGGGGAAATCATTTAACCACTCTGTGCCTCAGTTTCCCTCCATCAAATGGACACGGTAAAAATCGTGTGTGTCCCCCGGGCTGATATGAGGATTTCAATGAGCCAATATTTCAATGAGTCAATATTTCAGAACAGTGCCTGGCACACACGTTCAGTGCTAATGAATGTTTGCTAGATAAATATAGAATGTTGAGTGGGGGGGGAAGGACAAGTCTCCAAATATTACATACTTTCAAAAGTTCAAAGGCAACAGCAACTAAACAAAATGTTGTTTAGGCATTTATATATGCTATAAAATCCGTTTCTTACAAAAAGGGGATGATAAACAGCAAGTAATTTGGGAGCTGCAGGGAGGCAGGGGTAGGGATGGGGAAGTTGAGCTGGGTGCGAGCAAGTTGTTGGGGTCTCAGGAGAGGGGTGGGATCCCAGGTGCTCGCTGTGTAATTAAAGGAAAAGCTTTAGCGCAGCAACCCTTCAGCGCTAGGGGCCTTGGACCTCGGGCCCCAGACTAACTAGATGCTTTGGGAAGGAAGGAGGCCGCCCAGCCCATGACTGCTCCCCGCCACACTGCAGAAATGCTGCAGTGGCCTAGCTCTTGCTGCCAGCCAACCAGGGGGAGGAGGGCCTGAGCTAGTTAGAGGGAGATGGGCCCCAGAGAGTAAGAAAAAAGGAGGAAGACATGAGCTGGTCCAAAACATGGGTCTAACCAGTCAAATGGAGGAGGGCCCCAGTCTAGGGGAGGAGGAGGAGGCCAGGCCCACCGAGGGGCCCCTGGAGGACTTGTTTCCCTTGTGGTTTTTTGCACTTCCTGTTCCCCTGCTCACTGCGAAAGTTCCTCTTCTTACCCTGCACTCAGAGCCTAGCCGGAGAGGACAAGGGCAGGAGGCACCATGAGTGGGGGCCCTTCGGGAGGCAGGCCTGGGGGCCGTGGAGGACCAGGGGTTCAGCAGAACATACCCTCCACCCTCCTCCAGGACCATGAGAACCAGCGACTCTTTGAGATGCTCGGACGGAAATGCTGGGTGAGCTGGGGATCTCCTGGCCCTCCCTGCCTCCCTTTCCTCTTCTTCCTCTCCTCCTCCTCTTCCGCCTCTTCATCTTCCCCATCCTCCCCCTCTCCTCCTTTCCCCCCCTTCCTCTCTCCTCATCTTCCCCATCCTCCTCTCTTTCTCTTTCTTGCCCTTGTCCTCTTCCTCTCCATCATCTCTCCTAGAATCCACTTACCCCCATTCACCAATCCCAGGAAGATCTCGATGACCATTCAGTTTCCCTCTGGCTGCAGCTCTTCCTTCAGAGCCATGACAGCCATGGGCAAGGAAGGACCAGGTCTGGTTCCCAGACCCTCTGGCTGCCCCTGACCAGATTCCACTGAGTCTTGCTCTCCCCTCCCAGACGCTGGCCACCGCGGTTGTTCAGCTGTACCTGGCGCTGCCCCGTGGAGCCGAGCACTGGACCAAGGAACATTGTGGGGCTGTGTGCTTCGTGAAGGATAACCCCCAGAAGTCTTACTTCATACGCCTTTACGGCCTTCAGGTGACCCCCGCCTCCCACTGGACAGACAACCCAGTTTTCAACCCACAAACCCAGAGCTGTGTCCATAGCCCTGAGCCCTCAGGCAGATCAATGAACCCCTGAGCCCCAGAACCAAAGACTTCATCCAAATGTCAACCTCTGGCTTGTCTTTCTAAGTCTGCGATGACTGGCCCCAGAGTCTTCATGTCAAGATCTATAACCCCAATATTAGTATACCTCCTAAGTCTAATCTGTTCCACAAACTCCAAAAAGATGACTACTGTATTTTTACCTGAACCTCCAATCTGTTTGAAACTCAACATTTTGGGTCTCAGAAATCGCCCATCAAAACTCCTGAACTCCAGAATTTTGCCTAGCTCCTAAGTCATAAATCTGTTCCACAAATGCTCAACCTAAACTCTCTAAGCATAAACCCCAAATTCATCCTTCTAAACCCTAAAGGTAGATCCAGTAGGACCACATCAAGATCCCAGGGCCATAAAATATTGACCAAACCCCTAAGCTGTAACTCTGCTCTACAAACCTCAAATTGCACAGACGTTGGCTGAACCCCCCTCCAAAATAACCTCCCAAGTCTATATGTCTGAACCTCAAATCTCAACCCCAACTCCCAATACTGGAGCCCTACCTGCCCAAATGAAGGCCCCCATAAAAGGGGGGATTTGGGATGATTCTATGAATGGGCTTAGTTTCCTAGGACTAGAGTCCAAAATCCTCAAATTCAAGCCCCCAAGTTCCACATCTAGGGCCCTGGACCCCAAGTCCAAATCTCTCACTGAAGTGTCTGATTCCCATACTGTACCTCAACCCTCCACATCTGACACCTAGACCCCCAACTCTCCGATGCAGAGCTGGAAATCTCCAAATCAGATCCCGGGCTCCCAAGTTTGTATACCATGTTCCCTGTCCAGAAAACAGAGGCCTGCCACCCAGGGCACGCCTCAGTGCCAGTGTGTTCCCCACTTCTCCAGGCTGGCCGGCTGCTCTGGGAACAGGAGCTGTACTCACAGCTGGTCTACTCCACTCCCACCCCCTTTTTCCACACCTTCGCTGGAGATGTAAGTGACCACCTAACCCCTGGGCCTCAGTTGGGGTGCAGGGAGGAGATGGGAAAGGTGTGGGGGACCTGGAAGGCCACTGACCCCCGACGCACGTGCAGGACTGCCAAGCGGGGCTGAACTTTGCAGACGAGGGTGAGGCCCAGGCCTTCCGGACCCTGGTGCAGGAGAAGATACAAAAACGAAATCAGAGGCAAGGTGGAGGTGAGGAGGCCTTGGGGGAGGAAAAGAGGTTGAGCAGAAGTGAGTGCAAGAGTGGGGAGCTGGAAAAGCCCCTCTCATGGTTCTGGTTCCCAGTCTACCTGTCTCTCCACAGACAGGCGCCAGCTCCCCCGTCCACCAGTACCAGCCAATGAAGGTGAGTCCTCTAGTGCAAGGAGGAGTAAGAAGGGGCTAGCCCAGGAACCTGTGGCAGGGTTGCGATAGCTCTCTACCCATTCCGTCTTCCCAGAGAGAAGAGGAGGGCTCCCACCCCTGCCCCCACACCCAGGTGGAGACCAAGGGGGTGAGTGCTGTTCTTCCCTGTGTCTCTACGTGGGCAGGTGGGTGGGGGGGGGGTGAATGGATATACAGATGGGGAGTGGGTGGATGGATGAGTAGGTGGGTGGGTGCAGCGATAAGTGGGTGAATGTGTGAGTGGATGGATTGGTGGTGGAAAGATGGTTGAACGGGGGCATGAATTGATGGAAGGATGAAAATATAGATAGATGTATAAGTGGGTGTAGAGATGTATAGGTGAGTGGGTATGTGGATAAATGGATGAATAGATGGATGGATGATTGAGTAAATTAGTTAATGAGTGAGTGATTGAATGAATTCGGCAGTGAATAAGTGAATAAGTGACATAACATTTCAATCGGTGAAGAAAGCAACTATTGAATGAGTGAACGAATAACTTAACAAATTAGTCGATGAGCCAGTGAATAAATGAGTCAGTACTTAAGTGATAAGCATGAGTAAATAAATAAATAAATGAATCAGTGAATGTATGGATGGTTTGTGGCACCCACCCACCCACTTCTCCATAAACCCTATCTGGACCCCTCACCCACTCCCTCCATGACCATCAAACACACAGATTCCCTCAACCATCTTCCTGTCTCTTGCTCCTATGCTCTGGTTGGTAGGTAAGTTTGTCAGTGGCCCAGTCACCCACTTTTCCCCACAGGCCCAGCAGCTGGCTCACTGTCCCTGGGGCTGGTGACAGTGGACATCCAGAACCCAGACATCACGAATTCACGATACCGTGGGCTCCCTGCACCTGGGCCTGGTCCAGGTGATAAGAAACGCTCAGGGAAGAAAAAGATCAGCAAGGCTGATATTGGGGCACCCAGTGGATTCAAGTGAGAACCTCTCCCCAGTGGGCCCACGGATCCTGGGGGTGGGGGAGCAGATGAGCAGGTGGATAGGAGGAGACTTGAGTGGATGGAAGGATGGGAAAATGGATGGGTGGGTGGGTGAGTAGGTAGATGAGTGGATGGGTAGGTGGGTGGGTTCAAAGCCGGGACTAGGGAGAGGCACCAAAGGCACCAAGGTTGCAAACTTTTACAGAGGCAGTCACTCTCCGGGTCATGCAACTACAATTCATGACTCAGAGAGTGAGTGCCTCCTGAAATTTTGCTCCCTAGGCACCTCACTCACCTCAATCTAGTCCCACCCTAGTCCCACCCTGGGTGGGCTGGTGGGTGAGTGGATGGGTGGGTAGATGGATAGTTGGATGAATGAATGAATGGGTGGGTTGGAGAATGAATAGATGATGGGTAAATGGGAAGTGGGTAGGTAGATGGATGGGTGAGTGGATGAGTATGTGGTCTGATGGGTATATAGGCTGATTTGTTCACAGACAAGGTGGATGGGGGTGGATAAGTGGCCAGATATGCAGATGAATGGACAGTTCAATGGGTAAATGGACAGAAGTGTGTGGTTGAATGGGTAGTCAAGTGAGTGAATGGATGGAAAGATGGGCACACGGGTAGATGGATGGGTGGATGGACAAGTGTGGGTTAGGACAGATTGGTGGACAAATGGGTAAATAGATGTGTGTGGACAGATGAGTGGGGAGACAAATGTATATAGATCAATGGTCCGACAGGTGAATGTGAATGGCTACGTGGGCAAATAGACGGGTGGATGGATGGTGGAAAGAGGGCTGGGCGGACAGATGGGTACCACAAACCATGGACCCCTTCTAGTTCCATAACTACTGCTCTCACTCATTCATTCACTTAAGACTCATTCATTAATTCTGGCCCCTCAGAGTCCCTCTGGGCAGGAGAGGGCAAGAGGGCTTCACTAGGAAGAGAGGGAAGGAAGGGCCGTGGGGCTTCACTGGGGTCTCCTCACCTCCCCCAGACATGTCAGCCACGTGGGGTGGGACCCCCAGAATGGATTTGACGTGAGTAACTCCAAAGTCCCCTGGACCCCACTCAACTCCCACCTACCTTTCCATAGTCCACTGCTCCAGACCTACCCCCAGACCCCACCCTTCCCACACCCCTCTTAGATCCCTCTCTGGGGTGGACCCCATGATAATCTGTGCCCCTTCCCTCCCCACCTTATTCCCCTACCCCTGCCCTGGCCTTTTTCCTCCTGGGCAGGTGAACAACCTGGACCCAGATCTGCGGAGCCTGTTCTCCAAGGCGGGAATCAGTGAGGCCCAGCTCACTGATGCAGAGACCTCCAAATTTATCTATGACTTCATTGAGAACCAGGGCGGGCTGGAGGCTGTGCGGAAGGAGATGAGGCGCCAGGGTGAGCCCCCCTCTTTCTGGACACCCCCTTCTTCTCCAACCCTGGTAGCTGATCTCTAAGAGATACACTGCAGGCACTCAGTCCTCATGGAAACCCCTATACCGCTTGAATTGGGAGTTGGTCGGTTAGGGTACCCATTTTACAAATGAGCAAAACTGAGGCTCTGAAGAAAACTATAATAATAGCTCTGTGTTATCTTTCCCCCTCAGAGCCGCTTCCACCGCCCCCACCGCCATCCCGAGGAGGGAACCAGCCCCCCCGGCCCCCAGCTGTGGGGAGTAACAAGGGTCGCCCTGGCCCACTACCCCCTGTACCTTCGGGAGGTGCTCCTCCCCCACCAACTCCCCGGGGGCCCCCACCCCCGGGCCGAGGGGGCCCTCCGCCACCACCCCCTCCAGCCACTGGACGCTCTGTACCACCGCCCCCTCCCCCCCCTGGAGCTGGGGGGCCGCCCCTGCCTCCGCCACCACCGCCACCACCGCCACCACCCAGCTCTGGGGACGGACCGATCGCTCCCCCACCCCCTCCTTCTCTGGGGCTTGTGGGGGGCCTGGCCCCTGGTGGGGGTCGGGGGGCGCTTTTGGATCAAATCCGGCAGGGAATTCAGCTGAACAAGGTGAGGGCCGGCGTGATGGAGGATTGGGGGACTGGGACTCTGGGGTGTGCTGCACAAGTCAGGATATTAGGGGGCCAGGGCCGAGACTGATGGGGGTCCCAGGATTTGGGGGTTGAGTGATAGGGTTGGGAGGTTGGTGGGGAGGCTGGAGTGTGTGGGAGGAGAAAGGATGATGAGGGGCGGGGAGAAGCGCTCCTCTCACAGGCCCTGAGCCCTGTGTGCTGGACCCTGCTTGCTGCAGACCCCTGGGGCCCCAGAGAGCTCAGCGCTGCAACCGCCACCTCAGAGCTCCGAGGGGCTGGTGGGGGCCCTGATGCACGTGATGCAGAAGAGAAGCAGAGCCATCCACTCCTCGGGTGAGAGCCCCCCCTCCCCTGCGAGCCTGCCACTCGGAGCCCATCCTGCCAGGACCCCGACCCTGGTTCCCAGCTAGTGTCAGCCTAAAAACACCCCTAACAGCCACCATCAATAGTAACATTAGCCCCATCTGTTGATGAGAGCATGAACATGAATCTTTAATCAGTCTCTTTTTCTACAATGTTAACTGTCATTATGTAACAGTAATATGATTAACTCTATCTTTGACAATAATATTAACAGTAATCCCATATGTTCAATAGTATTAACATTAGCCCACTATGTGATGATAATATTATAAAGAACCCCATCTTTGATCATCATATTGACTCTAACTCCATGTGTCAACAGATTAACCTTAACACATTATGTGATAATATTATAACTAACCCAATCTTTTACAATAACGTTGACATTAATCCCTTAATGTGTCAACAATATTGTCATTTATGACAATTATATGAGCATAATATTAACCTCATCCTGTTATGTGACAATAATATAATTAACTCCAACTTTGACAATAATACTAACATCAACCCCAGAGTCTGTTCACAAGATAAACATGAATCCATTACATGACACTATCATAACGAACCTCATCTTTGACCATGACATCATCATTAACCCCATTCCGTGTCAACAATGTTAACCTTAACCCATTATGAAACAATAATATTGTAATTTCCTCCACCTTTGCTAATATTTAAATCCACCCCATTAAGTGATAAGTCTGTTAAAATTAACCCTTTGTGTGACAGTAATATCCCAACTAACCACACATTTTTGACAATAATATTAACCTCGACTCCAACTAGAACCCAGACCCCAGCTATAGTCCCTAACTTGCCCCTAAATCTCCCTCCTTTGAGGGGGCCCCTTCTTCATCCAACACACAGGCCCCAGATCTAATTTCCAAGCACGAGATCTCAGTCCGCCAGGGCCCTGAGTCCCAACCTCCCAGGCCCTAGTAACCCGCCTCCCCAGGGCTTTTGAACCCTCCTGCCCATCCTGAGTTCCACTCTTTCTCTCTCCCTCTAGACGAAGGGGAGGACCAGGCCGGCGATGACGATGAGGATGATGAATGGGACGACTGAGTCACCACCACCACCACCCCCCCCCACTGTTCTGTGCTCACTCCCCTGGCAGCCCTGCTCGCCACCCTCCACTCTCAGCTTCCAGGCCCCTAAGTCCCATTTCTTCCCCACCCACCCCTTCAATGCTGTTATCTCTGACTGCCCCCCGCCCGACACTCACCCTAGCAATAGCAGGGGACCTTTTTATACACAATTTCTCAGTTCTCCTCACTCACTCAAGGATTTTTAAACAAAAATAAAATAACTGTCTTTTTGTTTCTTTAAATCTTAGTTCCTTTATATTCCAAATGTGGGAATTTGGGGTCCTTTTTCCTCCGAAGTCCCTTTTATTCCCATTTCATTTATTTAACCTTATAGGTATACATTCATTCATTCATTTGTTCCCTCGGTCATTTAGCCTGTATTTCTTTGTTTCCTTCTGCCCTTCTTTCTTTCCACAGATATTTATTGCCAGGCACTACTTTAGGGGCTAGGGATAAAGCAGTGGGAAAAAAACAACAAAAATTCTTGGTCTTGTGAGGTCAACATTCTAGGGCAGAAGACACACAAGAAACAAGGAATTAAATCGAAACAAAAGATAGTTATAGGACTTCCCTGGTGGTGCAGTGGTTAAGAATCCGCCTGCCAATGCAGGGGACACGGGTTCGAGCCCTGGTCCGGGAAGATCCCACATGCCGCGGAGCAACTAAGCCCGTGCGCCACAACTACTGGGCCTGCACTCTAGAGCCCACGAGCCACAACTACTGAGCCCACATGCCACAACTACTGAAGCCCGCGCACCTAGAGCCCGTGCTCCTCAACAAGAGAAGCCATCACAATGAGAAGTCTGCGCACTGCAACGAAGAGTAGCCCCCACTCGCCACAACTAGAGAAAGCCTGCGTGCAGCAACAAAGACCCAACACAGCCAAAAAATAAATTTAATTAATTAATTAATTTAAAAAAAAGATAGTTATAGATCATGATAAGTGCTATGATGTGCTGAGGGGAAGTGACATTAAGATGGAATGTTCAGGGAAAGCCACTTGGAGGAGGTGACCGTTATTCTGGATCTAAAGAGAGAGGAATCAACCATGTGAATATTTGGGGAGAAGGGCATTCCAGGCAGAGGGAACAGCCAGTGCAAAGGCCCTGAGGTGGGAAAAAGCTTGGTGTGAGGCTGAGTGTGGTGAATGAGTGAGAGAGTTATTTGTTCATTCACGTACTTATTTTTTTAAAAAAAAAAAACGTTCAATCAACACAATATTAGATCAAGAGAGTACTCGATGGTCAGACTTCCCCACTCTCCATGCACACAACTCACACACTAGGATCCTGATGGGCAGGATCTCCCTCTTAATTTTAAAATTTGGTTCTGCCCAGTTCCCAGTGCAAACCAAGTCCCGGCCAATGGCAATGGAAGAAGCAAAGACTTAATAATCAAGTAGATCTGCTCTAGAATCCGGGCAAGATGCCTCACCTCTGAGCCTCAGTTTCCTCATCTATACAATGGGGGCAACAATATGTAACCTTTTCCAACTGGGATCCCACTGGGTCACCCTCCTCCTCTAGAACTTTCTCTCCAGGAAAAAAAAAAAAGGCACAACTCAAAACTGTCCGTGGTGTTTAAAGCTGTTTCCAAAGGAGTAATTAGAAACTCTTGCACATCAAAGCCTAGAATAGAGGTGCCTACTCCTTCCCATTTCTGAAATCTGGTGGATTCAAGATCTCAGGTTTCCTACCTTTAGAGGAAGAAGAAAGGGGGGAGGAAGATAAAGGTGAGGGGAAATTCAAAGAGGGCAGACTTCTTCCATCTGCAAAACCAATGGAAGAATTTCTGAACCATCCAAGGGCAGCTTGAGGGGTTAGGGGAGGGCGGAGGTGTGGGGAGTGGGAGCTGGCTTTGCCCCTTAAGAATTCTCCCGCAGCCGTGGAAGCTGGAGAAGGGGGGAGTCTCAGGTTCCCTTTAATTCTTTCATTATTCTTCATCCCCTACTCCACTCCCCACCCAACCGTGGTTGGTTCCCGTGGCGAGCACTGAGTCTAGGAAGGGCCTATCATATCACTTCTCCCCCACCTCCCCCGTGCCAAACCCAGAGTTCTGTAACCCCTTGGGCAGGCTTTGTCCAGGAAAAGACCTTACATCACACAACCTCTGAATCTCCAGGAGCACAGGCTAGAGCAAGCACAGACCTGTGGTAAAAGAGTTGACTGTGGGCGAGTTGCTTGACCTCCCTGGGCCTCAGTTTCCTCAGTCTTTAAAATGAAGATTAAAATGAAGATTAAAATTAAAGTAGATGGTGTCTGCAAGGTTCCTGGCTCCCTGTAGGCATCTATAAGCACCAGATGCTGCTACTGCTGTTGTTACTATTGTTATTACTGGGTGTCCCTGATCCTGAGTCACCACTGATTACAAAATGCGTCGTTATTCTCTGTATCTCTAAGAAAGATGAAAAAGTACTGCCAATTAAATTATGACCCATCAGTGCTTGTGAGACACAGCCTGATTTCAGAGATGTTAAAAAATTAAATGCTTCTGGAGCCCTGGCTGGGGATGTTGTTCCTTAACCTGCATTCTGGCTCCACATGTATGTTCGCTTGTGAAACTCATGACATGGGTCACCCATGGTCTATGTGCTTTTCTGTATGTGTGGTACAGTCCATATGAGGTTTACATTAAAAGCAGGTCAAACTTGTGCAGCTTGGAATGGATAAAACCTTGTATTAGCCTCACACTGGGAGATGCAGTATACACAGTTAGGCACTAAATTAATTCTGAATGAACAGACGAGTGGCTGGGAGTAGGACACAGTAATAACAGGGTAGCCTCTTACTTTGAGGTCTCTTGAAAAGGTGCTAGTCCAGAAAGATTCATTTTCTTTTTTTTTTAATAAATTTGTTTATCGTATTTATTTTATGTTTGGCTGGGTTGGGTCTTCGTTGGTGTGCGCAGGCTTTCTCTAGTTGCGGCGAGCAGGGGCTACTCTTCGTTGCGGTGCGCAGGCTTCTCATTGCAGTGGCTTCTCTTGTTGCGGAGTACAGGCTCTAGGCACGCGGGCTTCAGTAGTTGTGGCACATGGGCTCAGTAGTTGTGGCTCGCGGGCTCCAGAGTGCAGGCTCAGTAGTTGTGGCGCATGGGCTTAGTTGCTCCGCGCCATGTGGGATCTTCCCGGACCAGGGCTCGAACCTGTGTCCTCTGCATCGGCACGCGGATTCTTAACCACTGTGCCACCAGGGAAGCCCCAGAAAGATTCATTTTCTAGATGAGCAGGAGATGCCCACCCAAGGTCATTCATCCGAGGTTTTACAGATGCAGAAACTGCCTAAGGTCACACACTTTAGTAAATGGTGGAGCTGGGATTGGACCCAGGTACTTAGGCTCTAGAATCCCAGCCTTTACCCACTACACTGTACTGTTTGGGGAAGACCAAGGGATGCTTCCCAACACCCATAAACCTCTACATTTTCCCCCAGATTCAGGCAGAAAGAGGTCATGCCTTAAACCACTTTGGTGGGTTGGACAAGCCTCCTGGACTCCTGGGATTGGGAGGGTCCTGCCTGCCAGGGGAGACTGGGGGCATGTGAGGACCAGCATCGAACTCTGTTCTAGAAGGAATAAGGGAGGGAAAGGGAATCTGTGGTGGGACTTCACTGTTAACTGTTCCACTCATGAAGCAGGGACTAATGGAACCTCAGCCTGACCAGCCATTTCTCCAACCAGCGCACAGCTGGCCTGGCAGGCACAGAATAACCGTGTGGTTAACTGTATAACCGTGTGGTTAACTGTATAACCGTTTGGTTAACTGTAGAACCGTTTGGTTAACTGTAGAACCGTTTGGTTGACTATATATCTCATGGACTGACAGGGAGAGGGGCAATTTGAGGAAATGACAGTGCAGTTTCCTGACACTGTGAGCTACTGAAAATCGAACTGACTTACAGCCTGCCTGGGACAGGCTGGGGCTGGTGACCTGATGGTGCAAAAGATGGGCAGCCTCCTGAGGGACTTACAGGCTGGCTGACTGATGATCCACGCTGTTGCTGCCTGCCTCGGTGGCGGGATGTTGCAAATGGCTGACTTGCTAGGAATCACACCCAGCCTGAGGGGCTGTCTGGATGTTACACTGTCTGGCGATGTGTAAAGGAGATCTACCCTGAGGGAATTTCAGGCTGACTGATGGACAGATCTGTGGCCGCCTGATAGGCAACTGTATCTGGTGATTGACTGTCTATCCTGACCAAATCACAGCATGCTTGACAGACCACGTGGTCAGTCGGATGCTGAGAATGGCTACCTGGCTGACTGATATGAGGGGCAGACTGAACGAGGCACAGACCAGCTGACCCACTGAAAGATCAGTATAGCTGCCTGACCCCATGGCTGTCCATGGATAGAATCACAGCCGCCCCAAGAGGGCCCCGGGGTCAGAGGCTGCTGACTGACCGACCAATGGGGGGCATGCCTTGCCTGAGAAATGACAGATTGCTGACGGCTGACAGGTGGCCTGGAGGCTTTAGCTGCTGTGACTACGTGCTCTGAGGGAATAAAGTGCCTGATCATGGTGTGAATGAGGAGGAACCTGAGGGAATTACAGAGTGACCAACTGACAGTGGAGAGCGTGACTGCCAGGGCTACATTAGATGCTGACAATGACAGCCTGTCCTGACATAATCACAGCCAGCCCGAGGGCCCGGCTGGTTGCTGTGGCTTCCTGGGCGGTGGTGAGATGATTCTCCCCAGGGGATTCGAAGCTACTCCCAGAGCCAGGGTAGATAGAGAGCCCGGTTGCTGGACCGACTGTAGGTGCGATGAAGGGACAGTCTAAGGGAATGACAGGCTGCCTGCCGAGCAGCGAGCAGCGTAGCTGTTGTCAGCGCCGTGTGTCTGCCTTGAGGGCCTCGCAGCTGGCCCGAGGGCACGAATGGATGCTGCTATTGACAGACTGGCAGCGTGAATGGGGGCCGGAGGTCTGATGAGACAGTGGTCGTGGTGATTGTCTGATCTGAGTCGGGTGACTGCCTGAGCAAGCTGTATGTGGAGGTAATCCACCTGGGGAGTCACGGCCTGCTTGGGGTTAAAATGTGGTGACGGACTGACGGCGGTAATTGGGGGTCTGACAGGACGGAGAATCCCCCCGTGCAGCTGGCTGACAACGTGATTGGCTGACAGCGTGACAGACAGACCGGCTTACGGGCAGGGCCTCCAGCAACCTCAGCTGTCGCCGCCGCCGCCCAGACGCACTCTGGGAAAGCGCCGGCGAGCACCCGCCTTCGGGACCGAGACGGGTGGCGGGGAGGGGTCCGGTCACGGCTAGCCGGTTGGTCCGCGCGGGCGTTGCTCGAGGCGCGGCGCGGCCAATAGGCTGCGCGTTCTCGGCCACGCCCGCGCGAGCTCTCTTCTCGCGAGGCCGGTTAGGCCCGAATGTCGTTAGCCGTGGGGAAAGATGGCGGAAAATTTAAAAGGTGAAGCAGTGGCGGCAGCGACGCGGGCCTGCTGGCCGGGCCGGGTGGGCTGGAGGGGTGGCGTCGCTGGCTCGGGGCCCCGGCGTCCGAGGCCACGGGGTCGGGAGCCGGAAGCTCGGCGCCGAAAGGCTGGAGCTCGAGGCGCGCGGGCCTGGCGCGCGGGGCTGGGCGGGGCTGAGGGGAGGGGGCGCGTGCCTCGGAACGCGGCGGGCACGGGGCTAAGTGGGGACACGGGAGGGGCGCGCGCGCCGCAGGTCGCGACCGGACGGCGCGCGCACGCGCGGGGGTTCGTCTGGGAGGCCGCGCCCGCGCGCGGGAAAATTGGCCGCCGGTGACCGTTACCCTCTTGGTGTCCACGCGAGACGCCGGAAGGGGAGGGGAGGGAAGGGGACGGACCTCCTTTTCGGAGTTAGGGGACGGGGACCCTTCTGGGGGAGGGTATTTCCTCGCAGCGTGGTGGGGGAGGGGTTTGCGGCCGAGAGGGCTCGCCCAGGAAGAGGGGAAGGGGGCTTCCCTAATGGGAGAGCTGGACTCCCCCCATGCGCGGGGAAGGAGGGGTGACTCAGTGTGTTGGGGAAGGTGGGCCCCTCTGGGTGAGGGAAGCTGCGGGGAGGATGGGTTCCACAAGTGTGAGGGGGAGCTCTGAGGGTAGGAGAGTCCATCTGTGGTCAGTGCGGAGACAGCAGCTGATGTGAGTTGGGACCACGTTAGCGGGGCTTCAAAAGCAAGTTAAGGGTTTGAAAGGGAGAGGCATCACAGGGAAAGGAAGGCGTGGGTACAGGCCGAGTCTCCACTAGGCCTGCCTAAGTGGAGGGGGGGAAATGCACACGTAATAATTTTGCAAAACTCTTGTACATTTGTAGGTTGACATCTAGAGTATTTCATCATGAGTTTAAATGTTTGGTTTTTGTAATGGAAGGTAGAAAATATTAAACATTTTAAAAAGATGAAACAGGATGAGGACTGACTGACTATGTTTGGAATAAGGGTTTTGTGAAATGATTTGATAAAATGGCTTCTAAAGCACAGTAGTTAAGAATATGCCTTGAACCAAAAGAAGCCTTTTTAAATAAAAAAATGTGTGTCCTGAAAACTTTTGGTAGCCCCCCAAAACAGTCCAGGTATATTTAAAATAATTACTGTAACTAACCTATATTGTTCTGTCTGTTCTTGAATTCAGAGCACACCACTTTGGGCCAGCTTTACCCTTCACAGAAATGTGGATGAGACAGAGAAAATCAAAATGCAGCGTGAAAAAATATACCTTGTGGGTTTAAAGCACCTACACTAATCATTTGGGGAAGCTTCCTGTAATCTAATACCACTCCACAATCTCTTATTCATAATTCTGAAATCCAAAAAGCCCTGAAAACTTAAATTTGGTATCATTCAGTGGTAAAACTAGGCTATATGGAGGGACTGTTCAGTGCCACTATCTCGCAGCTTTATTTCTCCTATTTTTGTGAAAATTCAGACTTTTGCTACAGAACTATTAATGTATTTGATTATGGCTTGATGTCCCTGACCACAGTAGGGGTGTGTTAGGGAATGTATGGGATATACCTAGAACTGCACTTGTAAAATCCAAAAAAGAAATTTGGATTCCAAAACATCTGGCCCCAGGAGCTTCAGATAAAGGATTATGGACCAGTCTTTCTAGTTACGCCTTTGTTTGGTGCCCTGGAGGTTTTAATCCCATCCCTACCCACACCCCTTGGGGAAATGCACCCTACTGAGATGGAGGGGGTTGTTCTCTTTCTTTTGCAAAGTGGGGAGAAGGATGATTAGGTCCTGAACTTCAGGCAGGTTTGCAGGCAGTTTAAGGAATGGTATAGAGGGAGCTGGAAGCTCTGGGAATAGATTCCTTTAGGACAATCCATGCAGCAGATCCCACTTGGAAGTCTTCTGCCCCAGGGAAAGCCTTGGACAGTGAGCATTGGGGTAGATGGGAGTGGCACGTTTTTGTTGTAGAGGGGTCTTAGCATTGGGAAGGCCTGTGGATTAAATTTCACTGACTCTGAGGTAGTCCTTTGGAAGTCCCAGGGAGGATTTGGGGTCCTCTTTGACCCCTGGCCTTGCCAGGATGCACAGCAATAGTTCCTTCTGGCCCCCTTTGTTCTAGGCTGCAGTGTGTGTTGCAAGTCTTCTTGGAATCAGCTACAGGACCTGTGCCGCCTGGCCAAACTCTCCTGCCCTGCCCTTGGCATCTCCAAGAGGAATCTCTATGACTTTGAAGTCGAGTACCTGTGCGATTACAAAAAGATCCGCGTGAGTCTGGGGTGACCATGGCCGGGGCAGGGGTGACTCAAGGAAGCTGGCTTCCTGCCCCCTTACCCCCAATTACCCACATCTGTTTCCAAAAGCAATTTTCTCTGATCTTAAAAAAATAGGATTAGTAGGCCCTCTTATCATCTCCATTTTACAGGTGGGAAAACTAAGTGGCTTTCTGAGAGGGGCAGGAGCCAGAATGAATCCCCAGATAAATCTCTCCTCCCACCTCCCTAGGAATACAAACCAATCGCAAAGATTGAGATGTTGAGCCCAGGAGTGGAGATAATGACAGCTAATGGTTTTGAGCACTTTCGTGCCAGGCACTTCCTTTCAGAAACTCATTTAATCCCGCCAACAACATTGTAAAATGGGAACTGTTGTTGTTGCCAGAGGAGGTAATGGCAGGATAGTTAAGAGAGCAGCCTGGAGCCAGCATGCTTGGGTTCAGATTCTGGCTCTGTAACCCCGAGATACTTACCCAAATTCTCTGTACTTAATTTTCCTCATCTATAAAATGGGTATAATTAGTAGTATCTACCTCATATAGAGTTGTGAGGGTTAGATTAGTTAATAATACACGTAAGGGGCTTCCCTGGTGGCGCAGTGGTTGAGAATCTGCCTGCCAATGCAGGGGACACGGGTTCAAGCCCTGGTCCGGGAAGATCCCACATGCCACGGAGCAACTAGGCCCGTGAGCTACAATTACTGAGCCTGCGCGTCTGGAGCCTGTTCTCCGCAACAAGAGAGGCCGCGATAGTGAGAAGCCCGCGCACCGCGACGAAGAGTAGCCCCCGCTTGCCGCAACTAGAGAAAGCCCTCGCACAGAAACGAAGACCCAACACAGCCAAAAATAAATGAATAAATAAATAAATATTTTTTAAAAAAAATAATAATAATACATGTAAGTTGCTTAGAACAGTACCTGCTACATAATGAATGCTAGAAAAATGTCAGCTTTTTTTTTCTCTTATTTACAGATGAAGAAACAGGCCCAGCGAGGTTAAATAACTGCCTAAGTTTACACTGCTAGGGATCAGCAGATTCAGGATTTGTCTAGTTGTAGAATCTGTGTAGTTAAACTCTGTCCTATAGCTGCCGCTCAGCAAGAAAAGATCCCTCTGGCTGCTGTGTGGAGAACAGACTGTAGGGGCAAGGGTGGAAGCAGGGGGACAGGTGAGGCTGCTGCTGCACTCCAGGTGAGCAATGACGGTGGTGACAGTGACAGAGGTTTGAAGTGTAGGATTCTGGATGTAGCTTGAAGGCGGGGCTGACAGGATTTCCTGAGAGTGGATGTGGGGAGTGTGAGAAAAAGGAGTTAAGAATGACTTCGAGAGCTGGGTTGAACAGCTAGCAGGAGGGAATATGTTTGGGAGATTAAATTAAAAGTTGGGATTTAGACAGATAGTAAGCGGGAGCAAGGGATTTGAACCCAGTGAGCCTCACTCTAGAGCCCATGCTTTTTAACCACTGCACAGAGTCATTCCAGGAAACGGGGGGAACAGTTTGGGTGTTGTCCACAGGCATTGGGATGGAAGTCTCACGAGGGCTGGCCCAAGGGTCTCATCTGTCACTTACAGTGACCCCATCCCTCCCCACCCCACCCCCAGGAACAGGAGTATTACCTGGTAAAATGGCGTGGGTACCCAGACTCAGAGAGCACCTGGGAGCCACGGCAGAATCTCAAGTGTGTGCGCATTCTCAAGCAGTTTCACAAGGACTTGGAAAGGGAGCTGCTCCGGCGGCACCACCGGTCAAAGCCACCCCGGCACCTGGACCCAAGCCTGGCCAACTACCTGGTGCAGAAGGCCAAGCAGAGGCGGGCGCTCCGGCGCTGGGAGCAGGAGCTCAACGCCAAGCGCAGCCACCTGGGACGCATCACCGTGGAGAACGAGGTGGACCTGGACGGCCCCCCGCGGGCCTTCGTGTACATCAACGAGTACCGTGTCGGTGAGGGCATCACCCTCAACCAGGTGGCCGTGGGCTGCGAGTGCCAAGACTGTTTGTGGGCACCTGCTGGAGGCTGTTGCCCTGGGGCGTCGCTGCACAAGTTTGCCTACAATGACCAGGGCCAGGTGCGCCTGCGAGCCGGGCTGCCCATCTACGAGTGCAACTCCCGCTGCCGCTGTGGCTATGACTGCCCCAACCGCGTGGTACAGAAGGGCATCCGCTATGACCTCTGCATCTTCCGCACAGATGATGGACGCGGCTGGGGTGTCCGCACGCTGGAGAAGATCCGCAAGAACAGCTTCGTCATGGAGTACGTGGGAGAGGTAGGGAGACGGGGCTGGGCGGGTGTGCGCAGCTCTCCCCACGTGTGTTCCCACCGTGCACGCCCAGCTCTCCCCACTGTGTGCCTGCAGCTTCCCTGCTTTCCCTGTGGGAAAAGTGTTGAGGGGGTGAACCTGAGTGTGAGGGGGACATCCTGGCAGGGGCGAGTATTCCAAGCTGGTAAAGGCACGTTGAAATACCTCCAGACTGGGCTGACTTCATAAGGGTACCTAGCAAAGAGGAAAGCGGGAACTGAAATCCAGGCGGCGTTCCTTTTAACAGGCCGTGTGGTCTGCACAGGGTTGCGTCACCTGAAAAGGTACTTCCTCTTCTTATTTCACGAGGGTCCAGCTTATCACCAAGCAGTATCTACCCGGAAGGAGCACCTTTTACTAATCTGCACAAAAGGAACACAGTCTGGAGTAGGATGTAGACATGCCTTGGGGAGGTTGGCTACCTCCTCCTTTAGCCGCGCAGGACACTGGGGAAAGGCGGGCTGTGTCCAGCAGGCTAGCCGCTGGACCAGACAAGCCCCACATCTTAATGGCTTTGCACGCTGTAAGTCCGTTTGCTCCTCCAGTGTGGGCATTTAGGTCATATCCTTCCACACGACGGCGTGGCCACCTAGGTTCTTTCCCTCTTGTGCCTTTGCCATGCCTTAGAGTTGCCTCTGATCCTCAGCATGGCCTGGCAAGTGGGCTGGGGGGGTGCAGAAGGGGAGATTTCTAAGGGGCCAGGCCCAGACGCGGTGCACATCATGTCTGCCCGCACGTACTGGCTGGAACCGAGTCACTGGCCTTACCTCAGTGCAAAGCAGCTGTCAAGTGTGATTCAGCCATATGCCCAAGTGGAAAACAAAAAGGGATTTGGGTGAATAAGTAGCAAGTATCTGCAACAGCAAGTGTCATCTTCTAAGGTGGGACGT
This sequence comes from Eschrichtius robustus, assembly GCF_028021215.1. Classification (NCBI taxonomy): domain Eukaryota; kingdom Metazoa; phylum Chordata; class Mammalia; order Artiodactyla; family Eschrichtiidae; genus Eschrichtius; species Eschrichtius robustus. Next base: position 45,090,691 of record NC_090845.1, read on the forward strand.
GGTGGGCATTTGGAGTGGGGCAGTTCTTTGTTACGTAGGACCATCTCATGCATTGGGGAACATTTAACATCCCTGGACCTTGACCATTTAAATCCATGAGTGTGCCTTGTCACGATGACAACCGCAAACACCTCCGTATTTCTGTGGGTCTCTTAGGGGTTTGACATGGCTGGGAAGTGACAGAATTGGCCTAAGGGACGCACACCTGAGGCTGTGCACACTGTAGTGATAACACTGATGAAGAGGAGAGGCTCCTGCTCTGAGGAACTATAAAGTAGAGAGGGTCATAGCCCCTGGGGCTGGGGGCGGGGCAGAGGCCGTCTAGAAGCAGAGCAGTCCACACTGCAGAGGACCCTGACAGTCTGGACAAGGAGATAAGCCCCAGATAAGCCCGGTGGTCGGGTGGAGGAAACGTCCACATGTTGAAGGACCTGACAGTCTAGAGGAAGGAGGAGGTGGCCACAGCCCAGAGGGTTCCTGACAGTCTAGAGAAGGGGGGTCCTGACAATCTGTAGGAAGAGGTGTCCACGTCCCAGAGTGACCTGAGGAAGAGAGCAGGCTCTCCAAAGGACCCTGGCGGTCTGACTTAGGAAGTGTCCACACCCACACTGCCCTGACACTCAGGAAGATGAAGTGTCCTCACTCCAGAGGGATAGTGACAGTCTGAAGGAGCTCAGGTCTACACCTAAGAGACTCTGACAGCCTGGAGGAAGTGTCCACACCCTCAGTGCCCTGACACTCTGGTGGAGATGTCCAGACCTTAGAGGGACAGTGACAGTGTGGAAGAGATGTCACACCCCAGAGCTATGTTAGCAGTGCAGGGGATGAGGTGGCCACACCCACAGGAGTCAGCAGTCCTAGAGGAAGTCCAGAGCAGGGGGTATCCCTAGCTTCACTGCACTGACAGTCTTTGGAGGAGCTGTCAACAGCACAGGAGAATCCTGACAGGCGAGGAGGAGGAAGAGTCTTCAGCTCACTGGCACCCCAAGGTCCCCTGGGCCCAATACTTTCCCACCATTCTTCCTTAGTGTCCTTACTCCTCCACGCTGTAAACGTGGCGGTTTCTGGGGACCCTGCGGTGCTGTCCTACTGGGTGTTATGTAATCAAGGGCATATCCCCGACCCGTTCACCACACTGTCCTCCTCCAATCTGGACCCCCATTCACTCTCCACCTCTGCACTGACAGTCCCTCCACGTGAGCTGCCCTTCCACGTTCTGTCAGAACATCCCCACCCTCACCCAGCAGAGAACACAGCCTGTTTCATCAATTCTGAAACATGCACTTTCTTCATATTTTAACAACTCTGAAATGAAAGTGAGTCTCGCTTTAGTTTAATTAAATGATGGCATATCATCATTTAATTAGCAGCAGTTTTTCCTTTCTTGGGAAAGGGTGCACAAAATCAGGGAGCCTGTTAGATTTTGACAAGCTACAGTACTCATAACCACTCCTAACAAAAAAACAAACAGAAACCCCTCTCACATCTCTGATCTTGTTGGATTTTGACAACAGCCCCTATCAGGTTGGGATGATTGTCATTGTCATCTCCATTCGACAGATGAGAAAACTGAGGCCCAGAGAGGTATAGTAAAGTGCTCAGAGTCACCAAGCTAGTAAAGTGGGTAAAAAAGGCCCAAATGTCTAAAATTGGTACGCTGCCAAACCTGGTGGAGTGTTTTTTGGATTTGGGAGGGGGGTTTGGCTGAGGAAACAGGGGCAGGGAGAGAACATTCAGGATCCCATATCCGGGGCGGGGCAGAGCAGCAACTGGACTCCGAGTCTTCTGGTTCCCATTCCCATCAAAACCCTTTCCCAGCTGCCAGCTTCTAGCCCATCTGTCTTCCCCAGTCACTCCGGAGAACTGCTGGGGAGCAGGGACATGGACTGATTTGTCCTCAAGTTTTCAGGGTGGACTACCCCTTACAGAGTGGGACTGAAAAGAAGACAGAGAGAAGGAACCGTTTGTGCCCTGCAGGGTTTGCAGTGTGACTCACTCCTGGGGAGACTGGGGGAGCAGGTAGGGGCAGAACAGGCAGGAAGATGGAGACTGGGGAGGAGGTGGGCATTCCCTCTGGTTGGGGAGGGGCCCAAAGGGAAAAGCTGGCCCAGACACCACCCAGTATGCTCATGAGCCCAGGAGAGGCTGTCCTTTGATCCCAGGCTTCTGAAGGCAGCGGTGGGTGGGGATTGGGAGCTTCAGGAAGGCTGCACAGAGAAGTGACATCTTTTGGAGCTGATGTCACAAGGAAGAGTATGTGTTCTCTGGGAGGTGGAGGGAGACTGACCTTGACGTACTCTTCCTCAAAATGCTTCTGTGGCTCCTGTTTTGTCCCTCAGGAGAGTCCCCACTTTTCAATCTGGTCAAAGCCCTTGCGTGATCTGCAGTTTGCTTTAGATGGTGTATCTCTTTTCCACTGCCCCTCAAACTCTAAGCACTGTGGGTGTCTGAGTCCATCTATATTACCAGATTGTGACCCACAAGGGCCAGACTGGGCCTGGTCTCTGTGACTTCCCCACCAAATTGACCCCTGAGGGCCAGGACCAAGCCTGGTTCCTGTGTCTGCCCCACCCAACTGTAACCCCTGAGTACTGGGACCAGGCACAGGGTAGGCCTCATGAAAATCCACTGAATGAATGAGTGAAAAAACAAACAAAAATTGGGGGTATGGGGGAGCCAGGTTCCTCAAGGAACGGAGCTGGAGTATGGGGCAGTGAGCAGTGTGGCCTGAGGGATAGGCCTTGGTCTTCTAAGGGGGTTTTTGATCGGCATTCAGCACGGAGCAGAGGCTGGAGGTGATGGTGGAGGAGGCAGGGAGGAGGCTAGAGAAAACGGAGGCTGGTCAAGACCGGAAGTAGGAAGAGCAAGGTCACTGGCTGGCGTGAGGATGAGCAAGGAAGGAGGCCCGGGTGGGTCTCGGGCTTACGCCCAGTGTGGCAGGAGGGTGGTGGTGGGCAGTGGGTCTCTGATGAAGGGAGAAGGAATAAGGGGTGTGGCGAGAAGAGAGTGCCTGAGTTGCCTATAGGACCACTGCTGGACAGAGGTCAGGTCTCCGAGCTAGAAAGCAGGATACAAGTAACGGGCATCTGCTGCGTGTCTGCTGTGTACTGTGCTGGCACTTGTGTCTGAGGGCCGGGCAGAAACCCGGGAGTGGAGAACGAGGCCGGCCCTGTTCTAGGGGCACCCAGGCTGAGGAGGGGGCAATCTTGGCTACCGTGGGACCTCTCCCAGAGGCATGGGCCCAGAAGAGGGGACATGAGGGATGGAGAGGAGGGATGGGGTGTGGCAGGGGCTGGGGTGAGGAATCCATCACCAGCACTTGGGAGGCAAGGACAGGCTGGGCTAGGATAATGGTCCAGTTACTAGGACAGATGGGAACCCATCTGGGGAGGAGGAGATGCCTACTGCTGTCTTAAACACCAGTGGTTGGCAGTGCGCGGTGTCAGGGCTGAGCGAGGTGTTCTGCTCTGTGCTCTGGTCCCCTTTCTTTCCTCTTCCATCTCTGAGTTTTTGGCCTTGGTCTCTTTTTTGTGATCTCAGACTCCTTGGGGTCTTGGGCCTTTTTTCTGGACCTGGATCTTTTGCATTAAGATTCTGTCTGTGTTTCTAACTCTCTGCCTCTAGCTCTCTCTTCTGAGTCCCTTTCTCATTCATTCAGTCTCCCTTTTCCCAGGCCTCTCTCTTCAGCTTACACTCCGTGTTCCTTTTGCTGTCTGCACCACCCTGCACTGGCTCGGTTCTCTAGTGCTGGGTCCTGCAGTGCCTCAGGCTCTCTCGCCCTGGATCAGTCAGCCTCTCTCACCCCCACTCTCCCCACCCCTCTCTGTTGAGCACTGGGTCTTTTTCTTCCTCGCCCTTGATCTGGGTCCCCTCACTATGTCCTACTATGGGTCTCTCACTGTGGGGACCTCTGTCTGTCACTCCTGGACCTTGTGGCCACCCTCCGCCTCCCGTTGAGACTCCCTGTGCCCTCCAGAGGCCTGAGAAGGGCTGACACACCCTGTGTGGCACTGCCTCGCATGTGTCCACGCCGTCCAGCCCCGCTGAGCCAGCCGCAGGGTGCGGGTGCCTCCTTACTCCCTTGTTCTCCTCCAGGGGGGCCACGCTAGGGGGTCGGGAGCTGTGCTGGCTTTCCTGAACCTTCTTGGCCAACCTCCCCTCCCCCGTGGCCTTCTCCTCAGATCATTACCTCAGAGGAGGCAGAGCGGCGGGGCCAGATCTACGACCGCCAGGGCGCCACCTACCTCTTCGACCTGGACTACGTGGAGGACGTGTACACCGTGGACGCCGCCTATTACGGCAACATCTCCCATTTTGTCAACCACAGTGTGGGTACCCCGCAGGCGGGCGGGGGGTCGGGAGGAGCAGGCTGGGGCCCCTCCTCACCCTCCCACTGTTCTTTTTTGCCCAGTGTGACCCCAACCTCCAGGTGTACAACGTCTTCATAGACAACCTTGATGAGCGGCTGCCCCGCATCGCTTTCTTTGCCACAAGAACCATCCGGGCAGGCGAGGAGCTTACCTTCGATTACAACATGCAAGGTGGGGGTGGCAGGGGACCGCGGGCAGGGACACACGATGACGTGGGGCACAAGGACCCCTCCCCAAGGAGCTTTAAGATGCTCTTACTCCCAGTCTCATATCTGGACTCCTGGACCCCTGCCTACCCTTTGGGGGTCCCTTCATTCCCAGCCACTGGACCCCAATTCTGAGACCCTCATACCACCTTCTCCCAGGGCTCCTGGGGGAGGATATTTGGCTCAAGAGTTATGACACTCCTCCTGACTCCAATCTTGTCTGAATTTCCCCAGTCCCCCAACCCTCCCCGCTCCTAACCCCCTTTGGCCTTCCTCATTCTAAGCCTCTGGACACCCTTGTGGCCTCCAACCAGTCCCCTTCTTGACCAACTAGCCACCTCTGAGACACTCGAGGGGGGATCTTTGGCAGGAGAGTTCAGATGCCCCTCTGGATGCCCAGGTGACCCTCCATTCCTGACCCCTGCCTGACACAACCCTCTTGGTTGCCCCTGACAACTCCCTGACCCCCCCCAAGAACCCCCAATCCCTGGCCATCTTCCTAATACCTGAACACCCCTCTAGTGCTAAGCCCTGGCCCTTGCCTGAAACCACCAACCCATGACCCATTCCTGACCCAGATCTCAGACCTGCTCCCAGCCCCTAAGATCCCTGGGTCCCGTGGTAAAAAGAAGGGCAGTGGGACAACTTCATCTAGGCCTTCTATCTAACAAGTACCCCCCCACCCCCGGCTATGACTCCACAGTGGACCCCGTGGACATGGAGAGCACCCGCATGGACTCCAACTTTGGCCTGGCCGGGCTCCCCGGCTCCCCCAAGAAGCGGGTCCGTATTGAATGCAAGTGTGGGACTGAATCCTGCCGCAAATACCTCTTCTAGCCCTTTGAAGTCTGAGGCCAGACTGACCATGGGGGCCTAAATATGCCTACCCCACCCACCCACTGCTGCCCTCCTGTCGAGGAACGACTGCCAGGGCCTCCTGCCTGCCTCCGCCTGCCCCCACCTGCCCCATGCTCGGGGCTGCGGGGCCCTGGGGAGGACAGACTCCAGGAGTCCCCTCTCCCTGTCCCAGCCCCATCCGTGGGTTGCACTTACCCCTGCCCACCTTCGGAATTGATTTTTCAGCACCAGGACTTTCTGCAGTTGGGATTCATTGCCTAGCAAGGAGGTCCAAGGGCTGAGCCCCAGTGCAGACCCAGAATAGAAAGACGTTTGTTTTTGCACCTGCTTCTGCCTGGAGCTTGAAGGGTCTGCTGCAGGCCCTCTCCCCACTGCCCCAAGGGTGTGGGGAAGCAGCCCCAGGACAGGCTGATACCAGAGCCCGGGGTTCCCAGCCCACTCGTCTCCCCTACCACAGAAACGTGCTAGTGAAAGAAAGGGGGTCTCCAAGGCTGGGGTCTGAAGCCGGTTCCTGCTCATGCTTGCATGCTCCTAGTGTCGGCCTAAGAGCCGTAGGGTCTCTCTTTAAGGGCTACGCGTCTGAGACGTGGACACCCACATGCCACTGGAAGGACAGTGGATGCCCATGGCCCGCTGGCCAGTGAAAGGCAGTCCAGACTTTCCCAGCCCTTAAGGTGGGCTGGGACTGGGCTCTGCCTTTGGGAGTACATAGAAGGTGCCCAGGGCTCTCAGGAGCTCAAAGGGTGCTGGGAGCTCTAACCTGGGGTGCAACGACTGCTGGGAGTACCCAGAGCTGGAACTGAGACCTGGCTAGGCTGTAGATAGCACTTAGGACAAAATGTGCATTGATGGGGTGCTGATGAGGTGCCAGGCACTGGGCAGAGCACCTGGTCCACGTGGATTGTCTCAGGGAAGCCTTGGAAACTATGGAGGTGGATCCCAGGAACGGGCCCATGTGGCCGAAGGCAAAGCACAGGCCAAGAATGGGGGTGGGGATGGCTTACCCACGAGGGTGTGGTGAGGCGAGGGGAGCCTCTGCTGCCTCCCAGCCCTGGCCCTTTGTGCTCGCCTTGGGTCCAATGGTCTCAAAAGTTACCTGCCCATAAATGTACAAAAGGCGAAGGCTCTGATGGCTGCCTCGCCCCTTGCTTCCCCTGTGAGGTCTTCTCTAAGAAGCCTTCCCTGACTACCTATGCGTAGAGTGTCCCTACGTGAGACTGTGCCCTGCCACCAGATGCCACATCTGTGTGTCCGTTTGTATGTCCGTCTGTGTGTCCGTGCTCCCCACCCCAGACTGACCTTCAGGCATGGACTGAATCTGATTCTCCTCTTGTATATCCCTCAGTCCTACCCAGCCTGGGATGGGCATCAATAAAACAAATTATTGACTGAACAAACCAAGGTGTGAGGATTGAAGACCTTGTGTAGGTGGGGGTTGGGGACATGAGAGGCTGGGAGCCGGGGGGCGCCCAGGAACGCGGTCCTCCAACCTCAGCCATTTGACTAACACTCCCCACAGTGCACCACTTGCACCGTCGTCTACGTAACATCCTAACCTAAAATAAGCTTGCTTTATCCTTAAATTTTATAATGCACTGAAAAGCAAACGAAATCCATTGCTGTTTAAATGGACAAACCATGATCACTGGCCATAAACAAAACCCAGAGAAATAAATACAGTGGCGATACAGAAATATGACACAATTCTAGCTGGATCCTCCCTGCTCTTCAAAGTTTTGAGCCCAAAGCCTGCCTACTACATTCAAAGAGAGAAGTTTGTGTGTGCTGGGGGAAGGTTTTTCTGCAAATATTTATTGAGCACCTATATGTGCCAGGGTATAAAGCAGATCACAACGAGATGGTGTTTCAAGTATATGTCCTTGTTCTTACCATCCCTCAACCTGAACGTGAGCCAGTGCCCTTTGGTTTTGCTCAGAGACCGCACATGCTGTGACACAGATAGATACCCAAATATTTCAAAGACCTCACACACAGGTGACAGAATCCTCAACAGCTCAGAGACCTCAGGGCAACTAGGGCATGGGCCTCCAAACAGCTCATAGACCTTATACCCTGGATATTGACCCCAAACCTCAGGGACCTCACACCCTGGGACATGCATCTCCCTACAGCCCAGCGATCTCATACCTGGACACAAACCCCACATCACTGAGGCTGCACTGAAGCCAGGGGACACAGACTTCCAAAGAACTCTGAGACCTCAGATGCTGCCTCATGCCCTGCGTCGGATTCGTGGGCTAGAGATGCACAAACATCTCAAATACCTCACAATCTGGAATACTGCGCCCCAAGCTGTTTGGAGCCTTCACACCCTGATCATCGAGTCCCAAACTGCCCAGAGGCCTCACAGCCTCAGATAACCCCCCCCAAAACAGCTGAGATGTGACACCCCGGACATGGACTGCCCAAACACCCGAGAGACTTCATACTCTGAACACAGATCCCTAAGTTATTCCAAAACCTCATACCTTAGACATGGACCCCCAAGTTGCTGAGACACCCTGGAACACAGAGCACTAAACAAACACCCCAGAGGCCTTGCTCCCTAGAACACAGTGCCGCAAACAACTCAGACTCAAGTCTCGGACACATACCCCAAAGAGCTTAGAGATCTCAGAGCCCAGAAACAGACGCAGTTCAGAGAATTCCGACCCTGGGAAACAGATCTATACATGGCTCAGAGACCTCACACCTTCTGACACAGACCCCTAAACAGTTCAGAGTCAGGGCATCCTAGGAAAGACTACCAAGCATTTCAGAGACCTCACACTTTGCAACCCACATACCCAAAGAGTTCAGAGGCCTGAAAATCTGACTACAGGCCCCCACAAAGCTCAAAGACTTCACAGCTGGGGATAAAGACCCACCAACTTCTTGGAGAACTTACAAACTGGGGTAAAGATGGAGAAACGGTTCAGAGACCTCAAACCCTCTTCTCAGACCACCAGACAGCTCAGAGACCTCACAACACGAACATGATGCTAGACAGCACCAAAATCACATCCGCTGGGACACGGGACCTAAACCAGCTCAGCAACCTCACACTCTCGACAGATTCCTGTTCAGAGATGTCACGTACTGAACACAGATTTCCCCCAAATAGCTCAGAGCCTTCAAACACTGAGGCAGATCCCCAAACAGCTCAAAGGCCTCACATTCTACTTCACAGAAGAGCTCAGAGATCTGAAAATCTGGACGTGGATCCTTTACACAGCTTCTAGACTTCAGGTCCTGTGATACAGACCCCAGATAACTCTGAGGTCACACGTCCTGGACACAGACCCCAAACAGCTTAGAAACCTCACATCCTAGGCTAACATCCCCAGCAATAAACACAGACCTCCAAATGACTGAGAAATAGCACACCTTGGACTCAGACCTCAAAACCACTCAGGGAACTTGCACTTTGTACCCGTATCCAGAAAGATTTCAGATACCTGACCTTTATGGACACAGATCACCAAACAGCCCAGAAACCTCACAAACCTGGGCAAAGTCTGCCACAAATGGCAGAGAGACCTCATAACTGGGACACAGACCCACAACAGCTTGGGGACCTTGCATCATGGAGGCACAAAAACGGCTCAGACACAGCATATCCTGGCTACGTGTGCCCACACACAAGCACCTCACATTCTGGGACAGAAACCCCCAAAGAGTTCATTAACCGCATAACCTGGAAAGTAGACCCACAAACAGGCCAGAGACCTCACATGTCAGACATACAACACCAAAATGCTCAGAGTTAACAAACCTTACACCTAGGAGACAGACCCCTACACAGCTCAGAAACATAACAACCTGGACACGGACCCCCAAACACCCAAGAGACATCATAAACTGGTGACAGAACCCCAAACTGCTCAGAGACCTCAAACCCTGGAAACAGACCCCCTAGTAAGTCAGAGGCCTCACATCCTGGGACAGAGACTCCCCCAACAGGAGCTACCTCACCCTTGGAAACATACCCCAACAGTTAGGGACCTCAATATCAAGGGATACAGAGATCAGAGATCTCACACTCTGGGACACAGAGGTCTGAAACAGTAGAAAGACCTCAGCAGAAAGACCTCAAACTCTGGAAGCAGATCCTGAAACTGCCCCGAAAAATCACACCCAAAGACAAAACCCCCAACATCAGAGAGAGCTCACTCCCTGGGACACGGGCTCAAAACGGATCAGAGGGGTGACACCCAAACAGTTCAGCCACCTCACCCCTGAAAAGAGAGACTTCTAAGGAGTTCAGAGACATCATGCTCTGCACAGAGACCACCACAGAGTTGAGAGATTTCACACACCGAATAAAGACCTCCAAATAGCTCAGAAAACTCACTAACCGGCACCCACCTGCCCCATGCCCCCATTAAAAGCTCAGAGAACTTGACCCTGGAACAAACCTCTAATGAGTCGGATAGCTCACACCCTGGGACTGAGGCCTCCTGAAAAGAAGACTTCACATCTGAAAATATGTCCCAAACAGGTCAAGGAACTCTCCAACCAAAAGAGCTCAGGGACCACAGACTCTAGGACAGTCACCCAAACAGCTCAGTGAACTCACCCCTGGAATGTAGACCAGAAGAAGCTCAGAACCCCCAAATCCAGGATTCAGAAATCCTTCTGAGACTTAGGATATAGACCCTAAAGTATAATTCAAAGAAAATATGCTGGATGCAGAACATTGAATAACTCAAGAGACCTCAAATCGTGAGACATACACACCCAAACAGATCAGGAAACTCACGCCCTGGGACACACACACACACACACACACACAAACAGCTCAGAGAATTCAAATTCTAGGAAATCATGCCCCGAAAGAACAGACCTCACATCCTGTGACATACTCACAAAAAGATCAAAAACCACACAGGCTGAGATATACACTCACAAACGTTTCAGAGAAACAGCATCCAGGGACATATAACCACAAACAGATCACAGACCTCAATCCCTGCAACATTTGTACATAAAAATACAGACACGTCGCATGCCGGGATACATGCCAACAAACAGATCAGAGCATTCATATCCTGGGAACTACACCAAAGAATGGACGGACCGGGGACTCACACCCACAAAGAGACCAGAGACTCAAATCCTGGGACACAAACCCAAAACACCTCTGAGGCCTCACATGCTGGGACAAAGAAAGACAGGTCAAAACCGTGTGACCTGGGACACAGAGTCCCAAACAGGTGAGACACCGCACACTGTTGACGGACATACAAAAACAGACCCTCACATCCTGAGACACACCACCACTAGGGATCAGGTATCTCACGTCTTGAAGTACACCCACAAACAAATGTGACAGCCGGGGACAGGGACCCCCACATAGATCAGAGACTTCACACCCTTGGACATACACCCACAGACAGGTAATAGACCTTGCAAGCTGGAAATACACACAGAACTAGATGAAAGACCTCTCATCCTGGGACATAGACCCTAAAAGAGGTCAGAGAACTTATGTCTTGGGACATATGCCCACAATCACAACAGAGACCTCAGACCCTAAGACACAAAACATCAGACAGAGAGCATACACCACGGAATGTACACCCACAAAGGGATCAGATACTGCCCACCCTGGGACATACATCAAAAAAGACCAAAGAGAGGCACATTCCAGGAAATATACTTTAAAATCCTGGGAAACAGCAAAATGTACACGCAAAGTGGAGAGAGACACACATTCTGGAATACTCACCCACAAAGAGATTAGAGACCTCAAACACTGGGACATTCGCCCACAAGCAGATCAGAGGTCACACAACCTCGGACACATACCAGCAAACAGTTTGGGATTTCACATCCTGGAACAAACAGCAAGAAACAAATCAGAGACCTCAAAAGCTTGACAATACACATGAAGATATCAGGGCTATCACATACTGGGACATATAGCGACAAAATGTTCACAGACCTCACATGCTGGGAAATACACACAGAAACAGATCAGAGGGAATCCCCTGGCAGTCCAGTGGTTAGGACTCGGCACTTTCACTGCCGGGGCCCAGGTTCGATCCCCGGTTGGGGAACTAAGATCCCGCAAGCTGCGTAGCGTGGCCAAAAAAATAAAAATAAAAATAAAACAAAGAAAGAAAGAAAGAAACAGATCAGAAACCTCGCATCCTAGGACACACACCCTCAAATAGATCACAGACATGAAATCCTGCAAAACACCCACAAACCATTTACAAACCTTGCATCCTGGAACATACAACAAATCAGAGACCTCACATCCGGTGACTACACACAAAGAGAATACAGATAACACATCCTCAGACAGACACCCAGAAGCATATCAGTGACCTGAGGTTCTGGGAAGACAACGGCAAACAGATCAGAGACCTCACATCAGCAAAATAAACACACAAAGTGGAGAGAGACACACATTCTGGAATACTCATCCACAAACAGCTCCCCCCAAAAATCACATATTGGGAAATACACCCACAAACACCTCAGAGACTTCACATCCTTGGACATTCACCAACAGATCAGACACATCAAAACCTACAAATCGCACGTGGAAATCAGTCCTCATATATAGGGGAATAGACCCACAAATAGATCAGAGGGCTCAAGTCCTGGGATGTACATTGACAAAAAGATTAGAGACCTCACAGCCTAGATACAAAACAAACAAAGACTTCAAAGCCTGCAACATCCATCCACAATCAAGTTAGATACTCCATGAGCTGAAAAATACACCCAGAAAATACACCAGATGGCAGACGGGACATCTTGTGGCATAGCCCACAAACAGGTCAGAGGATCCAAGCATTGTAACTTCAAATCTCTCTCTCTGACCTCACATCATCTGCCATCACATCACCTTTTGTGACTTTACTTATGTCGCCACATAGCCCTCCCTGTCTCGACATACACAGTCACTTGGTCTTCTCTGATCCTGAAGGCTCTGCCTCTCTCATATAAAGATTATACTGTGACTATACTGGACCCTCCTAAGTAATCCAGGATAACTGCCCCAATCTCAGGATGCTTACTAATACATATCTGCCAAGTCCCCTTTTCCAGGTAAGACAACACACTAACAAGTTCCAGGAATGGGGTGAGGACATATTTGATGATCCATTACTTGAGCAAAAAGAAACCTCACGTCCTGGGACATACATCCATGAAGTGCTCAAAAAATTCACATCTGGAGCCACTCACCTCCAAAGAAATCAGAGACCTTCCGCCCAGGGACATACATGCAAAAGAGGAGAGAGCCGCACATTCTGGAACGTTCACCAAATAATGCTTAGAGTCCTCACACTTTGAGAATTAAACTCACAAAGGCATAAGAGAATGCACTCTCTGGGACACACACCCCCGACGAGAAGAGGGACCCGACACGCTGGGATATACACCCACAAAGAGATCAAGGATCCACATTCTAGGACCCCCAAACAGACTAGACCTCTGACTCTGGGACATACACACACAAAGAGCAGAAAAAAAGCCCACATTCTCTGACATATACACACAAACAGATCAGGGACCTCACAAACTGGGACATATAACCCCAAATAGAACAGACCTCATATACCCTTTTACAAACACACCCAAGGAGATGATACACTCACATGTGACATACACGCACAAACAGATCAAAGACCCGATCTGAGAAATACAACCCAAACCACACCAGAGACCTCCAATCCTGCAACATGAACTGACAAACAGGTTACAGACCTCACATGCTGGTAATGCACCCAGATAAATACAGACACCGGAAATCTTGGGGCACACAGACTCAAGGAGATCGGAGAACTCAGATCCTGGGATACACACCCACAGACAGAGATCCTCCCAGAAACAAGTGCACGGAAATAAACCCAGAAGCACATCGGAGAGCTGTCAACATGGGACATGCACCCACAAACAGATCAGAGGCCCACATCCTGAAATACGCACCCAGAACGAGCTTAGAAATCTCACATCCTGGAATATATCTATCTCTACCTCTATCGATCTATCTATCTATATCTATATCAATACCGATATGCATAGACTTTAATAGGTAAGAATTTCACTTCACAGCATATATGCCAACAAACAAGTAAAAAGTGCTTAAAATACCCCCATAAGACATCAGACATCTTACAACCTGGAATAAATACCCACAAACAGCTCAGAGACCTCACACTCTGGGATGTACATTCACAAAACATCAGAGACCTCACATCCTGTGACATGCATTGAGAAACAGGTCAGATAACTCACCTCCTGGGAAAACACCCTCAGACACATCAGAGACCTCATGTCCTTGTTCATTCCCCAGTGAAAAGATCAGACACTTCAGGGACTACCCTGGTGGCGCAGTGGTTAGGAATCCGCCTGCCAGTGCAGGGGACACAGGTTCGAGCCCTGGTCCAGGAAGATCCCACATGCCGCAGAGCAACTAAGCCCGTTCATCACAACTACTGAGCCTGCGCCCTAGAGCCCGCGAGCCACAACTACTGAAGCCCGCGCACCTAGAGCCCGTGTTCCGCAACAAGAGAAACCACCGCAATGAGAAGCCCACGCACCACAACAAAGAGTAGCCCCTGCTCACCACAACGAGCGAAAGGCCGTGCACAGCAACGAAGACCCAGCACAGCCGAAAAAAACAAAAGGATCAGATACTTCACACTATCAGACAAGAGACAAGTACCCACAAACAGATGAGGGAATTCCCATCATGGCATATACACCTGGCTTCACTCACCAGCAAACATACCAGAGACCTCACACCATGAGAATGAGACAAACAAACAGATCAGGAAGCCTCATATCATGGGACATAGACCTAGAAACAGATCTGGGGTTTCAAGCAAAGGTAAATGTACCCACAAAGAGCTCAGAATCCTTACACCCTGAGCATGCACACCTCAACAGTTCAGAGAACTCACATCCTGGGACCTGTACACAAACTCAGATCAGAGACCTTCTCTCCTAGGACATATGTCCCAAAACAGCTGGGCCCACAAATTCTGGGACACACAACATCAAAGAGATCAGAGACCTCACACCCTGGTTCAAACACCCACACACAAATCAGAGACCTCCCAACCAGCAGACACAAACCAACAGATGGTGGAGTTCACATCCTGGAATGTGCACTGACAACCAGATAGAGACATCACAACCTGGGACATTGTGTTCGTCTCCTTCCTTCCTCCCTCCTTTCCTCCCTCCCTTCCTCCCTTCCCTCTTTCTTTCTTTCCCTCTTTCTCTCTCTCTCTCTCCCCTTCCTTCCTTCCCTTCCCTCTTTCTTTCTTTCCCTCTTTCTCTCTCTCTCTCTCCCCTTCCTTCCTTCCCTTCCTTCCTTTCTTCTTTCTGAAAAGAAGGCCACATTTATTCCATTTCTTTTTTTTTTTTAATTTTTTTTTTGGCTGCACTATGAGGCTTGTGGGATCTTAGTTCCCCGACCAGGGATTGAACCCGGGCCCTCGACAGTGAAAGCGTGGAGTCCTAACCACTGGACCACCAGGGAATTCCCTAGTCCATTTCTTGAAGGTGCAGGCCTTTTATCTCCTCAGGACTTGGTGCTGTAAAAAATCACCACAACCTTATTGTCATAAAACAACACAAATATGTTATCTTACATTTCTGCAGATCAGAAGACTGGCAAGGAGTCTTGCTCCGTCTTCAAAGTCAGCAGTGTTTCATCTTCAAATGTCTCTCTCTTTGTATTCATCTATGTCTATCTCCATCTCTCTTTGATCTCTGCTTATGTCATCACGTCACCTTTTCTGACTCCACTTCTGTCACTACATTGTGTTCTCTGACTCTTGCCTTCATGCTTCCATCATGTAAGGACACTTGTGATTACACTGGGCCTACCCAGGTAATCTGGGATAACCTCCTCATCTCAGGATGCTTAACTTAATCATACCTGCAAAGTCCCCTTTTCCGTGTAAATTAACATAATCATAGTTTCCAGGGATTAGGAAGTGGACCTCTTGGTGGGGGGCTGTTATTCAGACACCAAAGACATACATGCACATACAGCTCACAGACCTCACGTTCTGAGTCATACACTTCCAAATAGATGAGACACCTCCCACCCTGTCATATTCCTCCAAAAAGAACAGAGAGACACACATTTTGGAACACATACCCCAAAATGCTCAGAGTCCTCAATCACTTGGAATTAAACTCACCATCTGGGACATACACACACAAATTGCAGAGAGAAACACACTCTTAGACATAAACCCACAAACAGCAGCAAACTGAACAGACCTCACACCTTGGATAAACCCACACAAAGAGATCAGGAACTCACATACTGTGATAAACACTCACAAACAGATCAGAGACCTCACAACCTGAGATAGATACCCACAAACAAATCAGAGATCTCAAATCCTGCAATATATACCCACCATCAAGTCAGAGACCTCATATGCTAGGGAAAAAAAGAACCAGAAACCAATCATAGACCTGAGATCTTACAACATACGCCCATTAAAAGGTCAGAGAGCTTGTATTTTGGGACATCCTCCCAAACAGGTCAGAGGTTTCAAAACAAGGGAAATGACCCACCGAGAGCTCAGTAACCTCACAGCCTGGACATAAACACCTTCAGATCAGATAAGTATATAGATATAGACATAGATATAGATATATAGACACAGATTCACACATATATCAGCAAACAAACCAGAAATCTCATAAGCTTGGAAGTATCCTCCCAAATTTCAGAGATCTGACAACCTGGAACATGCACACCCCAAGAGCTCAGAGAACTCATATCCTTGGGATGAACATTCATAAAGAGTTCAGAGACCGGACACTTCCTAGGACAAGCCAAAAGCGAATGGACTAGAGAACTCAGATCCTGGGAGAACACCCTCAGACAGGTTGGAGACTTCACACTCTGGTTCACTGGCCAGTGAACACATCAGACATTTCACACCATCAGATGTTACCCACAAACAGATCAGGGCATTCACATCCTGGGAATAGACCAATAAAGGGATTACAGACCTCACCAGCCGGACATGCAGCCACAAACAGATCAGAGACCTCAAACAAATAGCTCAGAGGCCTCACACCATGTGATATACACCATCAAACAGATCAGGGAGCTGAAATCCTGGGATATGCATCCACACACAGATTAGAGACCTCACAACCTGCACATGAAGTCACAAAAAGACCACAGACTTCAAACTCTGCAACGCGTACCCACAAATAGATCAGAAACCTCAAGCCCTGGGTCATATATAACAAACAGATCAGAAAGTTCACATCCTGGGATATATTCCACAATGTTGAGGTCATAGGTACCTGAGACCCACAAATGGATCAGAGACCTCAAGTCCTGCAACCCACAATCACAATCAAGTCAGAGATCTTTCAGGGTAGGAAAACACCAGAAACAGATCAGAGACCCCACATACTGGAATGTGCTCCCCAAATCAGCTCAGACACCTCACATTCTAGGACACGCACACACAAAAAATGTGTGGAGACCTCACATTCTGAGACATATCCCCACAAACAGCTACAAGACCACAAGTTCTGGGACACACACCCTCAAACATTCAAAGACCTCTCAACATGGTTCATACACCCGCACACAGATCAGAGACCTCCCACCATCAGACACACACTCACAAACGGATCATGGAGTTCACATCCTGGCATGTGCACCGACAACCAGATAGAGACATCACAACCCGGCACACTGTTCATTTCCTATCGCTGTTGTAACAAGTCACAATCTTAGTGTCATAAAACAACACCAATTCATTACCTTACGTTTCCATAGGTCAGAAGCCAAAAAATGGGTTGTGGGCAGAGCTTCATTGCTCCTGGAGGCTCTCGGGGAGAATCTGTTTCCTCGCCTTTTCCAGTACCTGAAGCTGCCTGCGTCTCTTAGCTCGTGGCCCTTTCCTCCAACTTTAAAGCCAGCAGCGTTTCATCTTCAAATCTCTCTCTCTGATCTCTATTTCTGTCATCACATCTGCTTCTCTGACTGACCGCTCTGTCTCTCTCCTATAAGCACCCTTGTGATGGCACTGTGCTCACCTGGAAAATTCAGGATAATCTCCTCCATCTCAAGATGATTACTTAATCACATCTACAAAGGACTTTTTAACTTGTTCCAGAGATTAGGACATGGACAGCTTTCAGGGACCTTTATTCCACCAACCCCAGATATACTTCCACAAGCAATTAAAAACACCCCATCCTGAGATGTATGCGCATAAGTAGCTCAAAGACCTCACCACGTTCCGTGCCATACAATTCCAAGGAGGTCAGACACCTCCCAACCTTGGCCATACATCCAAAAAAGGAGTGAGGCACACGTTCTGTGTCACCTACCCACAAACAGGGTAGGGACCTCATAAACTGGTACATATAACCACAAATAGAAGACATCTCCCATCCTTGACAAACACACACAAAGAGACCAGAAACAAATACTGAGATAGAAAGGCGAAAACAGAACAGACACCTCATCTGAGAAATGCACCCACACACAGAAGAGAGACCTTGCATCCCGAGACATACACCCACAAACAGATCAGAGATCTCAAGTCCTGCAACACACACCCACAATCAAAGAAGAGACCTCACATTCTAGGAAAAACACCTCGAGGCTGACTGTATACCTGACATTTTCACAGAACACCCACAAAGAGTTCCGAGGGTTCGTGTCTTGGGACACAGACCCACAGAAAGATCAGAGACCTCAAGCCATGTGAAATACAGCCGTAATGAGCTTCAAACCTCACACCTGGATATACACCCCGAAACAGATCAGAGACCGCTCATTCTGGTATGTATATATGCATATACATATGTATTTATATATATGTATGTGTATCTATATATGTATATACATACATCACCAAATGAATCAGAAATCTCCTATTTCAGAAATACCTGTGAAACATCCAAGACCTACCAACCTAGACATAACTCAAAGACATCTCAGAGACCTCATATACATACACACAAAATCAGTGCAGACAGACTTAGAGAACAAACTTATGGTTACCAGGGGGGAAGGGTGGGGGGGTGGGATAGTTAGTGAGTGTGGGACTGACATGTACACACTGCTATATTTAAAATGGATAACCAACAAGGACCTACTGTATAGCACAGGGAACTCTGCTCAATATTATGGAACAACCTAAACGGGAAAAGAATTTGGAAAAGAATAGGTACATATATATGTATAACTGAATCACTTTGCTATACATCTGAAACTAACACAACACTGTTCATCAACTATACTCCAATATAAAAGAAAAAGTTAAAAAAAAGTCAGTGCAGAGACCTCATATCCTGGGACATGCACTCACAAACAGACCAGAGCCTGCATGTCCTGGGACGTACACCCACAAAAACCTCAGAGCCCACAATTTTAGGGGGACATACACTCTCAAACAGGTCAGAGACCTCTCGCCCTGGTTCACACACCCACACACAGATCAGAGACCCCCACCATCAGACACACACTCACAAACACTGTGGAGTTCACATCCTCGGACAGCCAGATAGAGACACTGCAACCCGGGACACCGTATTCGTTTCTTATTGCTGTTCTAACAAATCACCACAATCTTAGTATCATGAAAAAACACAAATTTACTTATTATATTACATTTGTGTAGGTCAGAAACCCAAAAATGGGTCTTACAGTCCTAAAGTCAGGTGCAAACACAGCTGTCTTTCTTCTGGAGACTCTAGGGAGAATCCATTTCCTTGCCTTTTCCAGTTTCCAGAGCTGCCTGCATTCTTGGTCCCTAGCTCCTTCCTACACCTGCAAAGCCATAATCACTTCATCTTCAAATCTCACTGATCTCTGACTCTGCTCCCATCATCATATCTCCTCCCCGATTAGGGCTCCCTGGTCACATGCCCTTTGCTGGGACCTATTATTTGCCCAACTACAGACATATATGCACAAACAATTAGAAATGTCACATCCTAGAATATACTCCCATCAACAGCTCAAGGACTTCACAAGCTGGGACACATACCCACAAACATCTCCATCATGAGATCACTGTATCTGACCTGGCCTGTGTCATTACTTTGCGTTCCTGACAATAACCATCCTGTCCCCCTCATTTCATTGGATTACATTGGACCCACCTAGAAAATCTAAGAAAATCTCCCCATCTCAATATACTTAACTTAATCACATCTGCAAAGTACCTTTTAACATGTAAGGTCACATCTTCACAGTTTCCAAGGATGAGAACATGAGACAAGGATTACGACATCTTTAGGAGGCCTTAAGTCAGCAGAGCAGAGACATACACACACAATTAGAGACCTCACATCACAAAACACACACCTCCAAGAAGCTCGAAAAGCTAAAATCCTGGGGCACACACCAGAAATAGCTCACATCCCTCATCTGGAGTCACGCATCTAGAAAGTAATCAGAGACCTTCTACCCTCAGACATATATCTAAAGAGAGCAGAGAGATGTACATTGTGGGACATATACCCACAAACAGGTCTGGGACATCACAAATTGGGACACACACCCACAAACAGACAGACCTCACACCCTTGACTAACACGTAAAAGAGACCAGAAAAAGAAACTTCACATACTGTGATACACACACAAATGGATCAAAGACCTCATCTGAGAAATACAACCAAAAATGGCTCAGAGACCTCAAACCCAGCAATAAGAACCTACAACACGTTAGAGAGCTCATATAAAGTAATGAGCTCATATAAGTAATTAAAGATACTTGACATCTTGGGGCATATACCGATAAGGAGATGAGAGAGCTCAAATCCTAGGGCACATACCTGCAAACAGATCAGAGACCTCAACCCTGAGACATACATCCAAAAAGAGCTTGGGGGCTTCCCTGGTGGCGCAGTGGTTGAGAATCTGCCTGCCAATGCAGGGGACACGGGTTCGAGCCCTCATCTGGGAAGATCCCACATGCCGTGGAGCAACTAGGCCCGTGAGCCACAACTGCTGAGCCTGCACGTCTGGAGCCTGTGCTCCGCAACAAGAGAGGCCGCGATAGTGAGAGGCCCGCGCACCGCGATGAAGAGTGGCCCCCACTCGCCGCAACTAGAGAAGGCCCTCACACAGAGACGAAGACCCAACACAGCCATAAATAAATAAATAAATAAAAACTTTTCCTTTAAAAAAAAAAAAGAGCTTGGAAACCTCATACCTTGGTTATACACACTTTAACACATAATAAACCTCTCATCCTGTTATATGTTTGAGCATATAAATCAGAAATCTCATACGCTTGCAAATAACACCGAAAGCATCAGAGATCTAACACCCTGGGGTATACAACCTCCAACAGCTCAGGGAACTCACGCCTGGGATGTACATCCACAAAGGGCTCTGAGACCTCACGTCCTAGAACCTGTATTCAGAAACAGATCAGAGAACTCACATCCTGGGAAAACATCCTCAAACACATCAGAGTCCTTCTAACCTGGTTCATTTACCAGAAAACAGATCTGAATCTTCACACCATTAGACATATACCACACCGCCCCCTCCTGACACACACACAAAGATCAGACAGTTCACATCCTGGGTTACACCTCAACAAACAGATTAGAGACCTCACAACCTGGACATGTAACCACAAAGAGACCACAGACCTCAAACCCTGCAATCTATGCCTTCAAAAAGATGAGAGATCTCACACTCTGAGAAATATACCAACAGAACAGGGGACATCACGGGATATACTCCAGAACACATCAGAGACCGTATACAACCAGGCACCCACAACTAGATCAGAGATCTCAAATCCTGCAACGTACACTCACACAAGCACGTCAGAGACCAGACATGCTATGAAAAAGAGCCAGAAATAGATCACAGAACGAATATCTTGTGACATATACCTGCAAAGAGATCAGAGAGCTCATAGGCAAGGACAGGTACTCACAAGAGATCAGAGGATTCGGGCCAAGGGACGTACACTCACAGTGAGCTCTTTGAAACCTCACAACCTGGATATTCATAACTAAACAGATTAGAGACCTCATATTCTGGTAGATGTACCACCAAGGAAAGCAGAAAGTTCACTATCATCAGAAATACCTCCAAAACACACCAGAGACCTAATAACCTGGAATGCAAACCACAGACATCTTAAAGACCTCATATACTATGGGAGTTCCCCAGCAGTCCAGTGGTTAGGTCTCAGTGCTTTCACTGCCATGGACCTGGGTTCAATCCCTGGTCTAGGGAACTAAGATCCCACAAGCCACAAGGCCAAAAAAAGACCTCATATACTGGACATACACCCTGAATCAGCTCAGAGACCTCACATCCTAGGACACATACAGATTGGAGACCTCACATTCTGAGACATAAACCAACAAACAGCTCAGAGACCACAAATCTGGGGACACACACCCTCATACCATCAGACGCACATTCACAGATGATGGAGTGATCATCCTGGGATGTGCACTTACAACCAGATAGAGACATCACAACCCGGGACACTATGCTCATTTCCTATCACTGCTGTAACAAATTACTACAATCTTAGTGTCGTAAAACAACACTAATTTATTATCTTACATTTCTATAGGTCAGAGACCCAAAATTGAGTCTTACAGAGATAAAATCAAGTTGTTGGCAGAGCTACCTTCCTCCAGGAGGCTCCAAGAGAGAATGCACTTCCTTGCATTTTCCAGTTTTAGAGGCTGTCTGCAGTCTTTGGCTCATGGCCCCTTCCTCCATCTTCAAAGCCAGCAGTGTTTCATCTTCAAATGTCTCTCTGATCTCTTTGCTTTCTGCTTCAGGTGTCATATCTCCTTCTCTGACTTTGCTTCCAACATGACATCACCTTCTTTGACAGCTTGCATTGTCACAGTGTTATTTCTGACTCTCACCATCCTGCCTCCCACACATAAGGACCTTAGTGATTACACTGGGCCCACCTGGATAATCCAGGATAAACTCCCAGCATTAAGGTGATTAACGTAACTGCATCTGCAAAGTCCCTTCTGCCAGAAAGTTAACATAGTCACAGGCTCCAGGGATTGAGACATGGATATTGCTGAGGGCCAGTCTTCAGCTGAACAGAGACATACGTGCATAGACGCATATCCTGGGATACACACATCCACAAACTAATCAGGGAGCTCACACCTGAAATAGACACCCACAAACAGATCAGGGACCTAAAAACCTGGAAAATATAGCCATAAAGAAATTACAGGGACTTCCCTGGTGGCGCAGTGGTTAAGAATCCGCCTGCCAATGCAGGGGACATGGGTTCGAGCCCTGGTCCGGGAAGATCCCACGTGCCGTGGAACAACTAAGCCCGTGCACCGCAACTACTGAGCCTGTGCTCTAGAGCCCATGCGCTGCAACTACTGAGCCCACGTGCTGCAACTACTGAAGCCCATGCGCTACAGTCCGTGCTCTGCAACAAGAGAAGCCACCGCAATGAGAAGCCCACACACCACAACGAAGAGTAGTCCCTGCTCGCCGCAACTAGAGAAAGCCCATGTGCAGCAACGAAGACCCAACGCAGCCAAAAATTAAAAAAAAAAAAATCACAGACCTCAAATCCTGCAACATAAGCCTACAAACAGTTCAGAGACCTCACGTGCGGGGTAGTACACCCAGAAATAGATTAGCGTTCTCACACCAGCACATATACTGACAAACATGTGAGAGTCCTCAAAGCCTGGTACATACACTCATAAAGAGTTCAGATATATCACTTGCTGGAATTCACTTCTAAACAGATCAGAAACCTCACAATATATACCCACAAACCCGTCACGACCCTGCCTCCCTGGGACATACACACACAAAGAGCTCAGACACCTCACTCTGGGACATTTACCACCAAGCAGATGAGAGACTTCAAGTCCTGGAATATAAAACAAACAGATCAGAGCACCTACATCCCCGACAAAATTCATGAGCAGACATCACATACTGAAACATAGGAATGAACAGAGAAGGGACTTCATACCATGAACACAACCACAGAGAGGTCACAAACCTTACACTCTCTGGACGTACACACCCTAAGAGATCTAAGACTTCATATTCTATGGTATGTACCCAAAAACAAATCAGAAATCTCAAATCTTGGGAAATAATCCTCCTAGCAGATCAGAGAACTCACAGCGTGGGATGTACACCCATTAAAAAGTAGAGAAACACACAAATGATCAGAGACCTTAAATCTTGGGAATTAGGCCCACAATGAGATCTGAGACCTTACATCCTGGGATATGTACCCTAAAACAGATTAGAAATCTCACCCCTGGACAAACATACACAAACAGATCAGAGACTTCACATCCTGGGACAAATGCCTACAAACAGCTGGGGTTCTTACATCCTGGGACATAAATGCACAATCAGATCAGGCCTTACACCCTTGACAAACACACACAAACAGATCAGAGACCCCCATTCTGTGATGTACACCCACAAAGAGATTAGGAACCTCACAACCTGAGACATACATGCATAATATACCAGAGAACTCAAATCCTGCAGTATCCACCAAAAACAGATTAGAGACCCCACATACTGGGAAAAACATTCAGAAACGAAGCAGAGTCCTCTCAAATTGGAATATATCACTCAGAAGAGAGGAGACAGCTCATATCCTGGGAATACACCTACAAATAAATTAGGGGCCTCACATCACAGGACATACACCCTTACACAGGTGAGAGACCTTACCTCTCTCATTGGGGAAATACATTGAGGAATAGATGAGAACCTCACATCAAGGGATATACACCCCCAAAAAGATAAGAGACATCACATCATGGGACATATACTTGCGAACAAGTTGGCAATGTCAACTCTAGGGATTAAATCCATAAATCAGAAACCTTACACCCAAGGACTCACAACCACAAATAGGTCAAAGACGACATTTTTTTACACACACCCATGTAAGAGACCTCACATATAGGAACATACAATGACAAACAGTCACAGACCTCACATCCTGGAACATACAATGACAAAAAAGGTCATAACCCTCAAAAGGTCATAAACCAGTAAATAATCCCCCAAACCGATCAGAGACCTCACACCATGGGACCTATACCCAAAAAGACCTCATAAGCCTCACACACTGAGACATAACCCACAAACAGAAAGAAACCTTACCACCAGGTTCATTCAACCCACAAACATATCAGAGGACTTACATTTTTGACATACACCCATGAACGATACCTCACATACTGGTAATTACAGTGACAAGAAGATCACAGATCTCAGATCCTGGGACCAATATGCACAAACAAATCAGTGACCTCTCACTCTGGGACAGACACCCACAAACATATCAGAGCTCTCCCATTCTGGTGAATATACCCACAAATAGATCAGGACCTCACATCCTGGGATATTGCAGAAACAAACCAGATACCTAAAATTCCAAGACATAAAGCCACAAGCACAACACAGACATCACACCTGGGACTTATAACCATAAGAGATGAAAGACTTCAAACTCTTGATACGGCTATGAAAAGATCAGAGACCTTACATACAGAGACTTATATGGACAAACAGATCAGGGACTTCTTACTGTGGGACACACACCCAGAAACAGATCAGAGTCCTCATGCTCTGGGAAATACACCCACCAACAGACCTTGACATACACAAAGGAAGACAGACCTACATACTAGTGTACAGCAACAAAACAGATCAGAGACCTTACATTCTAGGAAATATACCACCCAACAGACCAGAGACCTCACACCTTGGGATATATACCAACAAAGAGCTCAGAGACTTTTCACCATGGGATACACATGCCCAAAGAGGTCAGACACCTACATCATAGGTCATACAGCCATAAACATACTTGAGAACTCACATTATGCAAACCCCCCCAAAAAAACACAGGTCAGAGACCTCATTCCCTGGGACATATGAACACAAAAGTATCAGAGAGCTCATATCCTTGACATATACCCATGAAGAGAGACGTCACATACTGAGACATATACAGGGACAGAGAGATCTGAGACCTCATTCTGGGACACATACCCAGAAATAGATGACAGATTTCACATTGTGGGACATACACCCACAAAGAGTTCAAGGAACTTACATATGGGGAACTATACCCACAAACATTTTAGAGACCTCACACCCACACCCACAAACACAGCAGAGACCTCACACTCTGGGACATACACCCTCAGATAGAATAGTCCTCACATCCTGCAACACACACTTAACAAACAGATCAGAGTACTTATACCCCCAGAAAACCACAACCAAAAAAGCTCAGAAATATAACAACCAGGGAAATATATCCACAAAGAGCTCAGAGACCTCATATCTTGGGACATATACCACAAAGAGATCAGAGAGCTCACACACAGGCACATACACCCACAAAGAGATCAGAGCTCTAACATCCAAGGGCATAAACCCCAAAAACAGATCAGAGACTTTATACATTTGACATACATCCAAGAAGAGAGATCTCATATCCTGTGACATACAATGACAAACAGATCAGAGACCTCATACCCTGAGATATATACCCACAAGCAGATCAGAAACCTTATACCATTGGACATATACCCACAACAGAGCAAAAACCTCACGCCCTGGACATATACACCCAAATAGATCAGAGAACTCACACCCTGGAATATACACCCACAACCAAATCAGAAATCTCTCATCCTGGGAAACAAACACCCAAACAGATCAGAGAGACATCATAACCTGAGACACACACTCAAAGAGCTCAGATACCTCACACCCTGGTATATATACCCATGAACAGAGACGTCATATACTGCAACATTCAGTCACAGTCATGTCCGGGATCCCACACATTTGGGACATACATCCACAAACAGCACAGGAACCTTACAACACAGATACATCGTTTAGAGAGCTGAAGCCCTAGGACACAGATTCCCCCTGCCCTCAAAATCAGTAATATCAATATCTGGACACAGACCCTCAAACACCACAGAAACTTCATATCCAGGAACTCAGTGGCCCAAACAGCTCTGACACCCAGTGCCCTGGATGCAGACTCTAGTCACCTTGGTGATATCTCTTTCTAGGACATAAAAATCCATATACCTCAAAGAAGAAACAAAACCTGTACACAGTCCTTCAAAGAGTTCAAGGCTGTGAAACCTGAGACACAGACTCCCAAACACCTCAATGCCCTCATATCCAGAACAGACTGCTAGAGGGCTCAGAGACTTCAAATCCTGGACCCAAGTACAAAGTATTTTAGAGACGTCATACCCTGGGATTAAGGATCCCAAATAGTTATGATCACATTCTAGACAGGAACAGAAAAGCAGCCCAGAACTCCCTTAATTTTGGACCTAGATCCTCAAATAGTTCAGAGATCTAAAACACAGAGAGAGAACCCAAAGAGATCAGAGACCTAAAAATGTGAAACACTGAATGCTTAAAACATGCAGATATGGATACAGGTTACAAAAAACTCAGGAAACTGGAACCCTGAACAGAGACTCTCAAAGAGCTCAGAAACACCACAAATTACCCCAAAATTTAGCAGCTTAAAACAATGGTAAACATTAATTATCTCACACAGTTTTGGGGAGTCAGGAACTCAGAGCAGCTTAGCTGCATCATTCTGGCTTTGGTCTCTTGGGCTGCAGTCATCTGAAGGCTGGAGTGGGGACAGAGGCTCCACTTCCATTTTGGATCACTCACATGGCTGGTGAGTTAGTGCTGGCTTTTGGCTGAGGTGCCTCAGTTCTGTGGTACAGGTGTCTCCCCAAGGGGCTGCTTGAGTGTCCTCACAACATGGTGGCTGGCTTGCACTAGAGCAAGAGATCCAAGAAAGAGCAAGGCAGAAGCCAAAATGCCTTTTAAACTTCCCTCTAAGTAAACAATGCTTTGCTGCACCCACAAATTGCTAAGTTTTATTATCATTTTCATTTCATGCAAACTATTTTTAAAATTTCTCTTCAGGCTTCTTTGACTCACGGAGCCTCTGCACCCTCCCCCTCAGACCCTGCCTCTTGCATAAATGCACAAACCTGTCTCTCTTATAACCAGACTTACAGTTTTCACAAAAGGAACATTTTTTCCTCACTGTGTACCCTTGCCTCATGGTATACAGCCTATTATGTCTGTTCTCAAGAGAACAGCTGAAGTAAAATTGTGGATTTCGTAGAGATGGAGACACAATTCTGGAGAGTGTCTACTCTTTCTTGAACCCAACATACATTTTTAGTAAATGATATGTGCACGTTACTCCTACATTCCAACTGAGACAATCTCAGACCCACACTGGCCCCTGGCCAGAGATGGCACTTACCTGGATTGCATCCCTCCCCTGACCCCTGAATTCTGCTTTCAGAAGTCAGGGGATTGTAGGTGCGTGGATTGTACATTGTCCTATTGACTCAGAGAAGTCTTGTAAAACCTCAGCAAATTAAGGTTTAGAAAGATGATCCAAAAAATTAGACTCTCCTACCATCCAACCAGGACTTGGGGGTTCCAGACTCTGAAATAGGGT
This sequence comes from Eschrichtius robustus, assembly GCF_028021215.1. Taxonomy (NCBI): domain Eukaryota; kingdom Metazoa; phylum Chordata; class Mammalia; order Artiodactyla; family Eschrichtiidae; genus Eschrichtius; species Eschrichtius robustus. The sequence goes on from NC_090845.1 coordinate 45,118,650, forward strand.
CTACCAGCCTCCAAAACCCATGTGTACTGGGTGTGAACTGGTAGTACTAGGTGTGAACAAGGCCTGAGGGGAGATGGACCCCAACATCCATATGAGCAATGTCCATCCTGAGAGACAGGGGTCTCCACTCTGGAGCTGGTGTCAGGAGACACAACAAATACCTCCCTATAATACGATCTCCACAAAGCGTGTCAAAGGAGACCCTGTGACCTCCAGAACAAAGGGCAAGACAGGTTCTGAAGGAATCCGACCACCTATACTTCATGATCCAGACAAGGAAGCTGGGCTTGCTATGAATCCATGTGAAGGAGTTCACAACCAATCACGTGACCCCCACCTCTCACTGCCTTTCTGAAATGGCCAGGGATGGTGGGGGTGCCACAAACACCTCATGTCTGGATTTTGGTACATGATGAGGTCACTCATTCCTGACACAGCACCCTAGAAAGCTCAGAGCTTTCAAACATTGGGGCAGAGACCCGGAGACAGACCAGAGACTTCCCATTCTGAGACACAGATCCAAACATCTCTCAGAGAACACAAACCTCAGAAAAAGACCCCTAACTGCTCAAACACGTCACACCCTAGCCCCCAGGGAATATGTAGCAATATCTAGGGACAGTTTTGGTTGTCAACGCTGGGAGGGCAGAGGTGCTATTGGCATCTAGTGAGTGGAGATCAGGGGTGATGCTTGTCAGTGCTCTTTAGCCAAAGACCCCCACCCCCAGGAACATACCTGTAGTTAAACAAGTTGGGCTTATTACTCATCGCAGTGAAGAAGAACGTGGGGAACCATGGGACATCTTGGTAAGAGGGTGTTCGAAAGAACAGATCACAGAATCTGGGCTTCAGTTGAGTGGTTTGGGGGAGGGTCTAAGGAAGTGGGGGCTCACTCTAGATTGGAGGCTGTCAGAAAGTGAGGGAAACTTTGATTGGGTATCTCAGTAAACCTTTAAATCTATGGGGAGGGCAGACTAGAGTAAGGATAAAGCTGAAATTGATAGAGGAGTAGCAGTCACTCATTTTAACCAAAAGAGGGGAATATTTGGTATCTTGTGGGTGGCACAGCGAACTTGTTTTTGTCTGTGCTTAGATAACATTATAAAGTGGCTTTGCTTTGTCTCATTTTAGCATGGTCTCAGAATAACCTTGTCTGAGGTTAGTATTCTGTGAGATTGTTTATGTCTAATAAGAGAATAACATAGCCTAGCTGTGAGTGCCAGGATAGCGTCTGAATGTAGGGGCTGCTCCCTCCCTCTCTCCCGCCTTTCCTTTCTTTCTCATGCTAAACATCTGTTATGGGTTGAATTGTGTCCCCTCAAAATTCACATGTCGAAGTCCTAATCCCTAGGACCTCAGAATGTGACCTTATTTGGAAATAGGGTCATTGCAGATGTAAGACGAGGTCATACCGGAGTGGGGTGAGCCCCTAATGCAGTATGACTGGTGTCTTTATAAAAAGGGAAATTTGGGCACAGAGACACACACAGGGAGAACGTCATGTGAAGATTAAGGCAGAGATCAGGGTGATGCAGCAAAAGCCAAGGAACATCAGACTGCCAGCAAACCACCAGAAGCTAGGAGAAAGGCATGGAACAGATTCTCAGCCCTCAGAAGGAACCAACGTGACTGACACCTTGATCTCGGACTTCCAGCCTTCAGAACTGTGAGAAAATAAATTTCTGTTGTTTGAGATACCTAGTTTGCGGTACTATTTTTTACAGCAGCCCTAGCAAATGAATACAACATCCTACAATGCCCTCCGTAAAGAATTTTCCAATCCAAAATGCCAGTAGTGCGTGGTGATCATTTTGTAATGTACAGAAATATCAAATCGTTATGCTGTACACCTGGAACTAACATAGTGTTGTAGGTCAATTATACTTCAATTTTAAAATGTATTATTTATCCACTTATTCTTTTTTTTCAGTGTATTCGTCTTTTTTTTTTTAAGTTTAACGATTGTTTTAATTCTGCTATGAATAACAGAAATCTATCCACACTGGCTTAAAACACAGAGGGTTTTTCTTATTCTTTCATACATTTTATTTAGTTTTTTAATTTAATTTTTTATTTTATATTGGAGTACAGTTGATTTACAATGTTGTGTTCGTTTCAGGTGTACAGCAAAGTGATTCAGTTATACATATACATATATCCATTCTTTTTCAGATTCTTTTCCCATATAGGTTATTACAGAATACTGAGAAGAGTTCCCTGTGCTATACATATCCACTTATTCTTGATTTGGGGAAAATTCATCTAGAATACCATAATCCAAACATTCATGGTCTGAGTTTTCACTTACATAATAAACTTCAGCAATATCCAAAAAAAAAAAACCCAAAAACTGTCAATAGTGCGGAGGTTGAGGAACCCTGCCTTAGATACAGAACCCAAAAGTACTTACTAACCTCAGAATCTCTGATAAAGACCAATAAAAAGTAACTGAGAGTACACACAGCTTTGGACATAGACCCCCCCAAAGTGCTCAAAGACCTCACACCCTGAATACAGAAGCCTAAACAGCTCAGAGAAGACATGCCCTCAAGAGACCCCTAACAAGTCAAAGACAACATTCTCTGGGGCAGAAACCACCAAGAAGATGAAAAACCTAGCATCTAGAAACAGACACCAAATGCTCAGAGATATCATAGCATGGGACACAGACCCCAAGAGAGCTCTGGGTCTCAAGAGCTCAGATATTTCACACCTGTGCCTATTTGGACACACACCAAATAGGTGAACAACACCTCATGAACAATAGTATCATTAATTTCCTGCTTTTAAAATTGTATTATGGTTATGTGAGTTCTTTACATTAGGGGAAGCTGAGCAAAGGGTATACAAGAACTCTGCACTATTTTTGCAATTTTTCTCTAAGTCTAAAATGATTTTAAAATAAATTTTTAAAGGAAAAAAGATCAAAGAACATAAATGGGAATTTATAAAACTTAAATACATCGTTCCACAAGCTCAGAAAACAATATTAAGCCCTTTTAGTAGTCAGAGAAATGCCAAAAAACAAAAATGAAATTCAACTTTAAGGGGAAAAAAAAACCCGGCATACCCAAGGACAAAGACCCTCAAAGAGCTTAGAGACTTCACACCCTGGCACAGCGATCCACAAACGTCTGGAAGACCTAAACCCCTGTGACGCAGACCCCCAAAACAGCTGAGAGAAATTTCACAGTCTGCTCATAGATGTCATGCCCTGAACTGAGATTCCAAAAAATGAGATTTCACATTCTGGACACAGTCCTTCAAACTGCACACAGCATATAATAACCACCTTATGAGCTGACTGACTTGAGAACCACTCTCCTCCTACTCACACTCAGCCAAACACCTCCCTTGCCTGATGCTTAAAATCCCATCATTAAAAAGTTTACTCCTTTGACTTAAGACTTGCTTCCCCTCAAAATTCTCCTTTAATTGCCACACACCCCTCTATCCTAGAGCATGAAATCACGCATTGCTCTCTAGTCATTTATGGCCCAACCCCTCACCCTACTCCTACACACACACCACCACCACACACCCCCAGTCAGGCCTGGTCCAGAGGGGACAGGAAACCTCCAAGTCATCCTCTCCGCGGGGAGGAGGGGATGGCTTGAAGGAGGATCATGAGGTCGCCTTGAACCTTCGCTGCAGGACTCAGACCTACAGAGGCAGCCTGATACAACGATGTCAGGAACCCTGGAGAAGAATTTTTCTCAGTGCTGTTGTGAATGGTGAATGGATCCTCTAATCAATATAATGGGACGTAATAAGCATTGTTTTAAAAAGAGAAAGAACAGGTAGAAGAGAATAGAAAAGATTACCCGACACATTCTGTGCCAGCCAATAATGCCAGCTTCTTTTACAGGTGCGCAAACTGAAGTTCCTAGATAGGATTCGAACCTACAGTCTCCAGTAGCCAAAGCCCTGCCTCAGCAACCCCGAACTCCAACCCGGGAACCACAGCGCCTGCGCCGAACCAGCAGCCAATGGCAGCCCGGAGCCCGAGGACCCAGCTCGCAGCCTATACGTGATTCCGGAAAACCTCGGTACCCTGGAAGAGCTTGGGTAAGCAATCTAGCGGCGGCCAGTCAGACCCTCAGAGCAGGATTTGATCCCGCCCTACTCATCCAGGAGCCAATCACCGCTCCGCGCCCTTCCACCCACTCCACACCCCCGCCGTTGATTAGAATCGGTAGAGCCAACCCAGGCGGGACCAGACGGCGGCTTCCAGATAGGTGGGGGCTCTATGCCGAGGGTGGAGTTCCCCCCACCCCAGCCCCCGGGGCCAAGGCCAGTCAGGGCATCGCCATTCTCTCCGTCTGGGGTAGGGGCCGATCCACGCGTGGGATCTTTCGTGTCCCCAGACATACAGTGGTTTCTTCCAAAATACACGACCCCCCACCCCCGTGGTACCTCCCAGAGCAGACTGTTCCATCTTCGCATCGCGCAATAGTGTATCCCGGAGCTGCAAAATCTCATGCTTAACTCTACATTCCCAACCCTCACGCCCTTCGTGTGTGCGATCTAAGAAGGGCTGTTTCATGTCAATGTCCTAAGGGTCATTCAAACTTCGGTTCACGCCAAAACAACTAGACTGTCTCTCTCTTTCATATCTTCCTCCCCCGGCCCATGTTCCATCCCCGTCTCCCTCTTACATATTCCTCGATAGACCGTTCCAGCCCCATAATCTGATGATCTTGTTGAGAGCCATGCGAAGGGATCCGACCCCTTGCTGCAGAGCAGTGGCCCGTGAAAAGGCATTCGTTCCCCTGATGCCACTGATGGAAGTGTGGATTTGTGTGCCAGTATCTATCAAAATAAAAAAATGACACCCCCTTCCCACTAGAATGGCAGTACCTGCAGGGTGTATATGGATTTCTAGTTCCCCTGTGTCTCCGCAGCACCTAAAACTGTGCCCTGTACACAGTAGGTGCTCAAAGGGGGGTTGTTGAATAAGTGACTCCTTTGACCCGGCAGTTCCACTTCTAAATATGTTTTCTAAGGAAATACACATGCACAGGTCTGTGTGCACAAGAATGGGAGGAGCACACAACTGGCGGGGAAGGGTGATTCATCTTATACCATGGAGTACGGGCTGGCTGTGAGACAGAATAAGACCCCAACACTGGAAACATACCCCAAATCGCTCAGGGATGTCACATCATTGGACACAGAGCACAAAAGAGCTTGGAGAACTCACACGATGAGGCATAGATAACCAGTTAGTTCATAGATCTTATCCTCCAGTCACAGACTCCTACAAACATCTCAGAGACTTCACTCCCTGGGACACCAAAACACCTCAGGGACCCTCCACACTGGGACACGAACCCCAAATAGTTCACATACCTCATACCACGGACACAGACCCCAAAACAACTCAGACACCTTGCCACCTGAGATTTACATTAAAAATCTGGACAGGACTTCCCTGGTGGCGCAGTGGTTTAAGAATCCGTCTGCCAATGCAGGGGACACGGGTTCGATCCCTGGTCTGGGAAGATCCCACATGCCGCGGAGCAACTAAGCCCCCAAGCCACAACTACTGAGCCCACGTGCCACAACTACTGAAGCCCGCATGCCTAGAGCCCGTGCTCCACAACAATAGAAGCCACCGCAATAAGAAGCCTGCGCACCGCAACGAAGAGTAGCCCCACTCGCTGCAACTAGAGAAAGCCCACGTGCAGCAGTAAAGACCCAACACAGCCAAAAATAAATAAATAATAAATAAATAAATTTTAAAAAAAATCTGGACAAAGACCGCACGCTCTTGACATACACCACAAAACAATGCAGAGGCCTGGACACAAACAGAATGAGGGTGCCACACATGTACCTGCAGGAAGGACTGTCTAAAGGACATAATGTTAACGGGCGAGCAAGTGGGAAAGCAAGTGGGAAAAAAATGCTCAAAGACATAAGATGAGCACCGGCCCTGCAAAGTGTTCTGAGACCTCACACCCAAACAGCTCAGAGAGCTGTGACACAAACTTTGTGCCCCAAATCATAATCACTTCAGTGATCCCACTCCCTGTGATATTGACCCCAAACATCTCAGAAAGGTGACATCCTGCACATAAGTTCCTAAGCAACTCAGGAACCTCACACCCTGGGACAAGACACAGAACCAAAAATAGTACAGCGACCTGAGACTCTGGAAACAGATCTCTAAACAGCTAATGAGACTTTATACTCAGGAACACAGACATCCAAACACTCAGAGACCCCACACCCTGGAAGAAAGTTTCCAAAACAGTGCAGAGACTTAATACCCTCTAACAAAGGCCCCTAAACATCTCAGATACCCCAAAACCCTGAGACACAAAGTTCACAACAACGTAAAGACCTCATACCTTGGACGCAGACCTGGAAACATTTCAGAGACCTTACAACTTGGCACACAAGTTAGATAAATAAATAGATCAAAGATTTCAGACCCTAGAAACAAACCCCAGATAGCCTATGAGACTTTATACTTAAGAACTCAGACACTCAAAAAACACAGACACCTCACACCTGAGAAAAGGGACATTGATACAACTCAGTGACCTCACTGCCTGGACACAGACCCTAATAGATCAGACATATCACTCTCTGCAACCGAGACCACCAAAAAGATCAGAAACCTCATGCCTGGAAACAAAACCCAAATTACTCAAAAACGCGACATCGTGGAACTCAGGATGCACATGAGCTTGGACAACTTGCACACGAAGACCGAGAATCCCAAACCACTCACAGATCTCCAGACACAGGTGCCCAGAACCTGATAGACTTTATACACTAGACACAGGCCTCTAAAACATTTCCGAGCTCACACACTCTGGGAAAGAGACCCGCCGAGAGAATAGAGATGCCCTACCTCGCGTGACACATCCCCATAAATAATTTTGGAAACTGACCCCAAATAGGGCAGGGACATCACAATCAAGAAAGTAATCCCTACCCTCCTACACTGTTGGTGGGAATGTAAATTGGTGCAGCCACCATGGAAAACAGTATGGAGGTTCCTCCAAAAACTAAAAGTAGAGTTGCCATATGATCCAGCAATCCCATTCCTGGGCATATATCTGGATAAAACTCTAATTCGAAAAGATACACGCACCCTGTGTTCATAGCAGCACTATTTACAATAGCCAAGACATAGAAACAACCTAAACGTCCACTGACACGTGAATGGATAAAGAAGATGTGGAGGGAGACGCAAGAGGGAGGAGATATGAGGATATAGGTATATGTATAGCTGATTCACTTTGTTATAAAGCAGAAACTAACACACCATTGTAAAGCAATTATACTTCAATAAAGATGCTAAAAAAAAAGATGTGGTATATATATATATATATATATATATATATATATATATATATATATATATATATATATATATATATACACACAATGGAATATTACTCAGCCATAAAAAAGAATGAAATAATGCCATTTGCAGCAACATAGATGGACCTAGAGATTATCATACTAAGTGAAGTCAGAAAGAGAAAGACAAATACCATATGATATCACTTATATGTGGAATCTAAAACTTATCTACGAAACAGAAACATACTCACAGACACAGAGAACAGACTTGTGGTTGCCAAGGTGGTGGTGGGGGAGGGATGGATTGGGAGTTTGGGATTAGCAGATGCAAACTATTATATAGAGAATGGATAAACAACAAGGTCCTACTGTACGGCACAGGGAACTATATTCAATATCCTGTGATAAACCATAATTGAAAAGAATATGAAAAAGAATATATATATATATATAAAACTGAATCACTTTGCTGTACAGCAGAAATTAACACTGTGAATAAACTATACTTTAATACAATAAATTATTTTTTTTTAAAAAGGAAGTAATCCCTAATAGGACAGAGAAACCACGCCCCGAGACTGACATCTCTGAAAGGAAAAGAAATTTCACATCCCAAACGAGCTCAGAATCCAAAGACCTTGGACACCTCACACCCTGGAACACAAAGGCTGAAACAGCTCTGGGGACTCACACCTTGGACACAGACCCCAAACAGCTCAGAGACCTCACACGTCAGGACACAGACCCTGAAACACCTTAAAGGCATCACACCATGGCATGACACACTCAACAAAAATACCTCAGAAACCCCAGGCTCTGGAAATATACCAGAAATAAATACAAGACCTCATTCTTGTAATTGAGACCCACACAAACATCAAAGACCTCACACGTGGAAACATCTGCCAAATGGCTCAAAGATTTCACATGATGGGATTTAGATCCATAAGAGTTATGAGGTCTCATATCCTTGACAGAGACTTCCACAAAGTTCAGAAACCTTAAACTCTGAACCCACATCCCCCCAGAGCCCAAATCCTCACATGCATGGGGAAAAATACATCCCAACAGCTCATAAAACTTACACTGAGACAAAAAGAAATACAAACACTTCAGCAATCTCATTCTGTGGTACTAGACTCCCAGACCACAAAGACCTCACACACTTGGACACAGGACATAAAACAATTCCAAGTCCTTGTACGCTGATTCCCAAGAAGCTCAGAGATTTCATAGGCTGGGACAATGACTCAGAAACACTGCAGGGAACTCACACCCTGAGACACAGTGTCCCAAGGAGCTCAGAGATCTCACACTCTGGGCATAGCAGAAAACAATTCTGAGGCCTTAAGCTTTGGACCTGGACCACTCTCTCCACCCCCTACTCCCACCCAACCTCACAGACCTCGCGAGTTCACAGAAAATCCAGAACAGAGATCTCACATCTTGTCACACAGAATACTAGTACCTCAGAGACCTTCAGACCTGAACACATACCCCAGAAAGGTCTGACAACTCTTACCCTAGGATACACAACCCCCCAAGGGCTCAAACAATTCACGCTGGGGCATAGGTGGAAAGTACCTCAGCGATCTCATCTCCTTGAGATTCAGCTAACCAAAACAGCTCAGAGGACATGACACAAAACCCCAAACAGCTCAGAGATCTCACGCTCTGGAACCCCAATCCATGAACAGACAGTGATCCCACACAGGCACACAGATGGCTAAATAGACCCCATCCCTTGGAAACAGAACAGAGGTCAGAGACATCACACCCTTGACAGTGACTGTCAATAGGAACAGACTTTTCACGCCTGGAAACATCCCAAATGGCTCAGAATTCCCATCATGTGACACAGAACCCCAAAAAACACAGAGACTTTATAGCCTGGACATAGATCCCCAAATATTAGAAAGTTCACATCCTGAGACCCAGACCCCAAACAGCTCAGAGAACTCACACCCTTGGACACAGGCCACAAAACAATTCAGAGACCTCAGGCCATGAACACAGATGCCCATGAGTTCACAGACCTCATGTGTTGGGACCAGGATCCAAAATTTCCCAGAGATTTCACACTATGGGGTACATGCCCCCTAGAGAGTCCTTGCGGCCTAGACATAGTCACCAGTCACCCAAAGTGTTCAGACATCTCACACCTTGGACACAGACCACAAAAAAAACCCACAACAAACAAACAAACAAACAAACCTATTCAGAAACCTCCTACCTTGGTAACAGATTTCGAACAGGCTCCTAAATAGCTCACAAACTTCATGGAAACCAATTGGCAAAGAAAGCTCCAACTTGAGACACAAACCTGATCAAATTCTAACAGACCACTTATTAGTCAGAGGCATCACACCCTTACACAGAAACCACCAAAACTGTGAGAGACCTCACACTTTGGAACATACCCCAAGTGACACAGGGATTTCATGGCATGGTACACAGACCCAAAGGAACTCAGATAACTCATACCCTTCAGACAGTTCAGATCCCCAAACAGCTAAAAGACCTCATTTCTTGGACCCTGACTAAAAAATAATTCATAATCATCATACCATTAACACACAACCCAGAGAAACTCAGAGACCTCATGTGTTGGGACACAGATATGGAACCACTTCCAAGACAGCACACTGTGGAACACACCCAGGGACGCAGTAATTCAAACAGCTCAGAGAGCTCATGTCTTGGGACAGGGTCCCCCACCCCAATGACTCAGTGGCCTCACGCTATTGGACAAAGTCCTACACATACTGTAGTTCAAAGACCTCAAACTCTCAAGAAAAAATGCATAAAATTTCAGATATCTCATATTCTGGACACACATTCCAAAAGAGTTCAGATACAACATACCATAAGGCACAGAGTATCAGCCTTGGAATTAAGATTTTCCAAAAGGAACAGAAACATCGTGCCTAAAAGCATACCCCAAATGGTTCAGGAAACTCACACTATGCAAGACAGATGCCAAAGGAGTTCTGAGAATTTACATTCTAAGATCTGGACACCAAAATAGCTCAAAGACCTCACACCCAAGTATACAAATTACAAACACCTTAGAGCTGTCATTCCTTGGGATTCTGGCTCATAAATGGCTTAGAGACTTCAGTCACTAGAAACAGTACTTTAATAACATCACACCCTGGGACTGATACCCCCAAATGGAAAAGAGACTTAACACCTGGAAATATACCCCAAACAACTTAGGGAACTCATGTCATGGGACACAGAAACCAAAGTTTCTCAGAGACCTCACCCACTGGACAGACACACACACATAGTTCAGAGTTCTCAAATTCTTTGCCACAGGTGCCCAAATAGTTGAAATAAATCCTAATTCAGATAGAAACTCCAAAAGAGCTGAGAGATCACATATTCTGGAAAATGATCTTCACACAGTATAAGGATCTTCCACCTAGAACCATGATACCCAGGACCGCAATACCCAACTATAATCTGAAGAGTGTGGGGAGGAGCGGGGGTGGGAATCTCTGGGGACTTTTTTTTCTTTTTTCTCTCCTGGCTTTCCCCCAGTGGTAGCCCCAGTCCAGAACCATATGGCAGTAGTGTAGGCAGCTAAATCTCCAAGAGAAATGACATCATTCTGGCCAGAGGACCAGGAAAACAGGCCCCTGAAAACTGGAGAATGCAGAGGGCAATTCCATAGAAGCGAGAGCTAGAGAAAGGAATCCCCTAATTCTGTGCATAAACTGACACAAGTCTCAAGCTTGCTCCTGAGCTGTACATGCATGAGTAGACCCAAACAGGATAGCAAAGCTTTGAAAATGGAACTGATATCAGAACTACTGTCCACAAAAGGCGAGACAAAACTTGTGGTTTGAACCCAAACAAGGGGATTGTCTGGTAAAAGAAATAAATCATTATTTTAAGGAACTTAAGAAGACCTAGGGACTTCTCTCGTGGTCCAGTGGTTAAGAATCCACCTTCCAATGCAGGGGACACGGGTTCGATCCCTGGTCGGGGAACTAAGATCCCACATGCGGCGGGGCAACTAAGCCCACATGCCAAAACTACTGAGCCCGCGCGCCACAACTAAGACCGAATGCAGCCAAAAAAATAATTTTTTTTTTAAAAAGTGACTTCCCTGGTGGCACATTGGTTAAGAATTCGCCTGCCAAGGCAGGGGTCATGGGTTCGATCCCTGGTCTGGGAAGATCCCACATGCCACGGAGCAACTAAGCCCGTGCACCACAACTACTGAGTCCGCGCACCTAGAGCCCATGCTCCGCAACAAGAGAAACCACTGCAATGGGAAGATAGAAGAGTAGCCCCCACTTGCCGCAACTAGAGAAAGCCCGCGCGCAACAACGAAGACCCAATGCAGCCAAAAATAAATAATAAAATAAATTAATTTTTAAAAAAGATTATGAAAAACCTTTATCAGATAAGATGTTTTTGTCTGCAAGTAACAGAAACCAACTTGAACCAGCTTGACCAATAAGAGACTAGATCAGTTCACAAAAGAGCAAGTGGGCTTTGGGCTCACTTAATGCTGACCTAGGGGCCCCAGATTCCTCTTACCTCTCTCCCCTGAAATATCCCAAGGCTGACAGGACTTCTTGGTGTCCATAATTACTAACACTTGCAAAGTACCTACTACCTCGAGTGCAGGAAAGGGAGGAGGGGGCTCCAGAGTGGCTAAATTGCCCAAGGTCATCCTGCCAGGGGGTGGCAGAGCTGCGATCCCAGCCCAGGCCATCCAACGCTAGAAGCCAGGCTCTTAACCACTGTCAGTCCACACTGACCTGTGCTGGTGGGGCACCCCGGTCCAGAGACCTGCCTTCCTGAGTGAGTGAGTGGGGGCTGGCGGCCCAAGTTTCCCGGTCTGGTGAGGGGCTGCGTCTCTCAGGCACAAGCCAGCCCTCAGCCTGTCCATTACACACGACTGTGGAGCTGCGCTGGGATGTTGTCAGGCTGCCTATTTCCTTATCTTGCTTCTGCCTGGCTGGGCTAATCTGAGCCTCTGCAACCTGCCTATTGCTCTACGGTACAGTCTGCTACCCTCAACTCCTTGGTCTTCCCACGTTAAAATTGTTCATTCTCATCTCCAAGAGCTTTACACGTGCCACTGGCACATTCTGTCTCCCGGTCTTCTGCTCCGTTAACTCCTTATCCTTCAGATTTCGACTGATATGTCACCTACCCAAGGACTCCTTCCTGGCATCCCCAACTGTGGAAGGTTAACTAATAGCCCTACAAAGTTATCCACCTCCTAATCCCTGGAACCTGTGAATGTTCACTTATACGGAAAAAAAAAAAAAAGACTTTGCAGGTGTGATTAAGTGAAGGATCTGGACACAGGGAGATTATCTTGATTATCTGGTGGGCTCTAAATGTAACCACAAGTGTCGTTATAAGAGGGAGGCTGAGGGAGATTTGACATAGACAGAAGAGGAGAAGATGCACACACAGAGGAGGTGGCAGTGTGACCATGGAGGCAGAGATTGGAGTGATGGGGCCACAAACCAAGGAATGCCAGCAGCCACCGAAAGCTAAAAGAAGCAACAAATAGATTCTCCCCTAGAGTCTCTGGAGGGAGCGCAGCCCTGCCCATACCTTGCCTTAGGACTTCTGGCCTCCAGAGCTATGAGTGAATACATTTTTATGTTTAAGCCACCATGTTTGTGGTACCTTGTTACAACAGCCCTAGGACACCAGTATACCCTCTTTGGCTCTGTTGGTTGCCCCCCTTTAGAACACTCCTGATGAGGAATATTAATGCTTAGCTGCAGACTCATCCAGCAGATTCTGAGCTCGAGGAGAACAGAAGCGGGTCTGCCACGTTCCCTGTTGTATCCCCAGAACCCGGCACCAGTGCACCCAATAAATACTGAAAAGGGAAGAAAGGAAGGAAGGGAGGGAGGGGGCAGGCCATCCACAAAAGTTCTGGTTTTACTGAGAGGGAAGCTGTGGGGACAAAGCCTCAAGATCAGAAGAACAGCTTTGACTGAGCCCTGCTCGCAGGTGGCAGTGAAACAGTGGACAGAGGGAGGCTGGAAGGGCCACCAGAGAATCTGCCCTTCCCCCAAGGACTCTGAGGCAGGAGTAGGGACACTGAGTGGGCATCAGCTTCAAAGCTTCAGCTGCAATCACTGGCAGTTCCTAACTCCCCCATCCCTGCCTCCAAGGGCCTCCCAAGGTCCCAGGAATGCAGACCTCATCTTTCTCTTCTGTCTTTCTTGAACCCACTTAGCCTCAGCAGTAAAGTCCAGCAGACTTTAGGGCTGTAAAGTCCAGCAGCGGCCATCCTGTCTAAACTCCTCACTGAACAAATGGGGAAACTGAGGGACAGAGAGGGCCAGGGACCTTTCAAGGTCACTTAGTGTGACATCAGTAACAGAACTGAAGCTGGAAGCTGAAAACTGGACCCAGATGTGAGCCCCTGCTCTTCCCCAGGAGTCCCTTGTACACACTCAGAATGACCTCTTCAAGGACAACCAAAATGACCTTGATCCCAGAAGGACGAGAGATCCTTGCCCCTGCCAGGTGGAAGGAGACACGAGCCAGGTAGCCTCTGGACCTTCCCCACTGAAGGAGTCAGTGGACCTTCGCTGTCATGTAGTGAATTCCACAGCCCAGCCCCCATGTCCAGGTCAAGTCTACAGGGCCACCAACACATGGTGTGTCCTTTGAAACTTTTGACCTCAACTCCCTCTGGTACAGAAGAGAAACCAAGGTCCAGAGAGGGCAAGGGACAAAACAAGCCACACAGCAACTCCAATGCAGAACTAGGGCTAGAACTCGACTCACCTTGCCTCCCACTCTGTGGTTCTATGGTAGATGCTTCCCACTGCCTCCCCTACTGTCCTTACCCCATTCCCTCCCTCTCTACTACCTCGTTCCCACTCTTTTCAGATGGTAGATGGAGACCCCCTGTCCTTAAAGAGGATAAGTTCCTCCCCCAGACCAAGTGAATAGATTATGATTCATCTAAATCAGTCATAGTTATTTTGCCTCCTTTGGAGAGTTATAAATTGGGGGAGGGGGACATTTGATGCTGTTTTGGCCAATGAGATATGAAGGATAATCTATAGGGAGGGCTGTCCATCTCAGATAAAAAGACAATGCATCATTAAGAGAAAGCCTTTGTCCTGATCCCTTTTTCCTGCATTGGATACAGATGTCAAGGGCTGGAAGTGCAGCAGCCATCTTGGGGCCACAAGGCAATAAGCATGAAGACAAAAGTCAGCATGCTAAAAGACGGTCAAGATGAAAGAGGGAAGGAAAAATTTGACCCTGCTTACAATATCATTGAGCCTGGGACTGCCCACCTCAAATTTTCTGGTAATGGGAGGAAATAAACCCCTCTCACTTGAAGGCACTCTAATAGGGCTTTCTGTTACTTGCAGGGAGAAGAATGCTTTACTGAGAAAGACCCTTTTCACATAATCTCTTAACTACCCTTTGAGATGGCCAGGCTAGGTTCTAGCATGTCCTTTTTATGGACAAGGAAACTGAGCTACAGAGCCTATGTGGTTTAAATGTCTGGATCTGGTGGAAAGGCAGGCATTTTCTTTTTTTTTTTTTTGGCCGTGCCACACTGCTTGCAGGATCTGAGTTCCCCAACCAGGGACTGAACCCGTGCCCTTGGCAGTGAAAGCGCAGAGCCCTAACCACTGGACAGCCGGGGAATTCAGGCAGGAATTTTCTTTGGGGTAGAAATAACACTCTTTAAACAAGCACTGTCCCAGCACACTGTGTGGGCCTGTGTCATAGGAACATCAAATGGCCCTGAAGGTGGCATGGTTTGGGAAACCCTGGCTGCTGCCCCACTAGCCCCGGGGGCTTTGTCCCGGAAGAAGCACTGGGGCCAGCACTGGGGGGAAGGAGCATGGTAGGTCTCGGTTACAACAACAGAAAGTGCCTTCATTCTAAGGAGAAGAAGAAATCCACTGTTGGAGACATTTAGTGAAATCAAAGCTGTCTTTAATCCATCTATAGAAAGTTGTGGCTGAATTCTACCAACTCTAGATGTACCCCAAAACCCATTATTAAAGCCAAACCAAGCTTCGGAGCACCACCACTTCATTCACCTCTGGGTCTCTGAAGAACAGGGTCCCATGTCCAGGGCCCCCCCACCCCCGGCAATGGAGCCAGTGTCCAGCTTGGAGGTGCAAATGCCCTCCCAGCCCCTCACCCTGGCCAGAGCTCTGCCTGCTGTAAAGGAAGGACAAGCAGCTCCTAGAAGCCAGTAGGCCCTCCCAGAAGAAGCCTCCCCTGTCCATGGGCTCCTCAGCTTGCAGAGCCCATTTCCACAGAGGATTCGATCCACACAACACTGTGTATGTGTTCAGAAATTAATTCTCTTGCAGTAACAAACCAACACCACAATGTCAATGGTTTCACACAATAATAAACATCACAGACTACTGTGAGTGTTCCTGGTTGATAGGTGGACTTCCATGTGGTGGCTGAGAACCCCGGGGTCCTGGTACACTCTCTGCTTCACTCTCTGCTGGGGCTCTAGACCTCCAAAAGATGGACAAATGCAAATGGAGAAAACACCACTGTTTGTTAAGGACACACGTCATTTTAGCTCAAGTTCCATTCAGCAGGACTGGTCATATGACCCCATCCCGGTGCAGGTGGGGGTGGGAAATGTAATTTCTGGCTGGGCAGCTGCTTTGCAACAGCTCAACATTAGGGAAGATGAAGTATGACTTTTGGAGACAGCCAACTGTCACTGTGATACCCTGTCAGATGGGTATTACCCCCAGGAATCTCAGGCTGGTGCAAGCAAGTGACTTGTTCAAGGTCACACAGTCAGATCCATGATTACAAACTTGGTGTCCACTCTCCCAGATCCTTGCCCCATGCCACTGGGCCAGCCAGTTCACTGCTTTGAATTTTAGGAAAAGTCTTAGGCCTGGTGCTTTATTTTACAAAGTAGTTTTTTTTTTTTTTTTAATGTGGACCATTCTTAAAGTCTTTATTGAATTTGTTACAATGTTGCTTCTGTTTTATGTTTTGGGCCATGAGGCATGTGGGATCTTAGTTCCCTGACCAGGGATTGAACCCGCAACCCCCTGCATTGGAAGGCGAAGTCTTAACCACTGGACCGCCAGGGAAGTCCCTACAAAGCAGTTTTAACTTGAGAACTTCACTTCACCCTCAAAATGTCTTGGCAAAGGAGGTGGGAAATAAGTGATCCCCATTTCACAGATAAAGAAACAGTAAGATAGGGGACTTCCCTAGTGGCACAGTGGTTAAGAATCCGCCTTCCAATGCAGGGGACACAGGTTCGAGCCCTGGTCTGGGAAGATCCCACATACTGCGGAGCAACTAAGCCCATGTGCCACA
This sequence comes from Eschrichtius robustus, assembly GCF_028021215.1. Classification (NCBI taxonomy): domain Eukaryota; kingdom Metazoa; phylum Chordata; class Mammalia; order Artiodactyla; family Eschrichtiidae; genus Eschrichtius; species Eschrichtius robustus. The sequence goes on from NC_090845.1 coordinate 45,135,306, forward strand.
ACTACTGAGCCTGCACTCTAGAGCCCACGAGCCACAACTACTGAGCCCACGTGCCACAACTACTGAAGCCCACATGCTCTACAGCCCGTGCTCCGCAACAAGAGAAGCCACTGCAATGAGAAGCCCATGCACCGCAACGAAGAGTAGCCCCAGCTCGCTGCAACTAGAGAAAGCCTGCGCACAGCAACGAAGACCCAACACAGCCCCCGCCCCCAAAAAAGTATATGTGTACATTCAAAAATCCTAAATACAGTAGATTTCAGTGTCCTTGCTCTCCTAATCTCAGTGGAGGTGTAAGACTATACAATGAAATTAAAAAAAAAAAAAAAAGAAAGAAACAGTAAGATAAACTCTGAAGATAAGTGAGAACCCCAGGTCACAGGCACTACAGACCTTCCAAGCAATAGATTATAGATGTTTCCCTTCCTCGGGCATCCCCAATGTGGACAAAAAGAGGCAGTCTGTGGGTCTTACGTGGTGATTAAAAGTGAAGCACACATTGTAGAGCCTGTCATGCGTGTGGCTTACGTGTGTTAAAGGATAAACTGAGGCACATTTAAATTTTCAGGAGTTTATTTGAGCAAACATTGGAATTGGGCAGTGCTTGGAAGTGGTTAGGAGTGCTCCACGACAGGAGCTCCAGGCAAGGCTTTTATAGGGCAGATGTAGAAGCAAAGCGAGATTATTTGATTGGCTAGAGCTGAAGAGGGTGTTTATTTGGGAAAACCCAGTTGGCTGTTTGTGATTGGTTTTTCTTAAATTTCGATTTCTTGGATACAAGTGCATTGACTCTGGCTCATGTTGGCTGCAAGGCATCAGAGCCGCCTCAATCTAATGGGCTCCTTGTTTAACTACTTGAACAGGTGGTATTTGAACTTTCCCTTCTTCATCAGTGGTCCCCGAATGCACACCTTCAGCATCATTCTCTCCCCAGTCTGGACCCCAGGAGAGTCCTCTCCCTATTCTGTGACACCATGAGTGTGCACACTACTGTGTGTGAGGCCAGAGGTGTCCCCACCCCAGTGTGTGACCCCAGGGGTATCCAAACGCCAATCTGTGTGACCACGGTTGTGTCCAAATATCATTATGTGTGACCCCAGAAGTGCCCACCCCCCAAGCTGTGTCACACTAGCAGTATCCACACCCCAGTCCCAGTGATCATGAGTGTTCAAACCCCCATATGAGTGACCCCAGGAGTGTTGACTCCCCAATGTGTGTAACTCCACGAATGTCCATTCCCCAATATGTGTGACCCCCATGAGAGTCCAAACACCCATGTGTGTGACCCCAGAGCCACCCACACCACAGCCTGTCACTTCAGCAGTGTCTGCTCCCCAGTCAATACCGAGGAGTGTCCATCAACTACTCTGTGTGACCGCAGCAGTGTCCACACCTCAGTCTCTAGCCCCAGGGGTGCCGACTCATCATTTCTTTGACCACAAGAATGTCCACATCCCTTTCACTGAGATTATAGTGGTGTCTACAACACAGCCTATGTGACTGTAGGACTGTCCCCACGTCAGTCACTATGACCCCAGGAGCGTCCCGTCCTCTGTGGAACACCATGGATATTCATACCCCAGTCTGTGCAACACAAGGAGTGTCCAGTCCACAACATGTGTGATTTCAGGAGTGTCCACTTCCCAGTGTGTTTAACTTCCAGAGTGTCCCAAACTCCCTCTGTGTGACCCTGGGAATGTTTACTCTCCAGCATGTGTGACCCTTGGAGTGTTCACGCCTCTGAGTGACCTCACATCTGTCTACACTCCAGCCTGAGTGACTCCAGGAGTGTCCAAACCCCCATCTTTGTGGCCCCACATCTGTCCACACCCACTCTATGTGACCTCACTGCTGCCCACACCTCAGGCTGTCTGACCCCAGAAAAACACATCCCAGTCTGAGTGACCCAAGAGGTTCTATTCTACAATCTGTGTCCATGCCCCAGGCTAACTGAGCCCTGGGGTGTCCACTCCCCAGTATGTGTGACCCTACGAATATCCACTAATCACTCTGGGTGACTCAGGAGCATCCACCCCCTAGTGTGTGTGAGCCCAGAAGTGTCCACATACAGATCTGTTTGACGCCAGGACCATCCACACACCCTAGTTTGTTTGATTGTAACCGTGTTGACAACACTAACCAATCTGACCCCAGAAGCGTCTACACTCCACTCTGTGTGATCCCAAGAGTGTGCCGTGTCCAGTGTGTGTGACTCCAGGAGTGTCCACGCCCCAATGTGTGTGACTTCTGGAAAGCCCGACCCCCATTGTCCACTGTGTATTCTGCCTCCTGTGGACGTCACACTCCTGTCTATGTGGCCCCAGGAGTGTTCACACCGCACGCTGTGTGACTCCAGGATTATCCACACCCCTGTCTCTGTGACCCCAAGGGTGTCCACAGACCAGTCTGTGTGGCCCTAGGATTGTCCACACAGCAACCACCCAATGGTATGTTCTGAGACGGTACTAGATTCCTCAGCGCTGCCATTCCTGCACACCCTCTGTGGGTGTGACCTGGGGGGTTGCTGCTCAGGCCTGATTCAGGGGATCCCTCTGTCCCTAGCTCCCTCCAACACCATAAAGTGGTCTCTTCTATCCTTATTTCCCCTCACGCTCTCCAGGGGACCATTCGGTTTCCATATCCCCCTCCCCAGCCACACGCACGCGTGCACACCCACATCCCCAAATAGACAGTCCCAGCCTCAGCCCCTGCAGGTCTTGTAGAGAGCAAAGGCCAAAGCAGCCAGCCTCCTGCTGCAGACCCTGCCCCACAGAAAGCAGTGGAGAAGAAGCCAGTAAAGGCACCACTGATGAGAGTGAAACCTTCCAGGACCTTGTGAAACATCTAAAATTGGACACCCTCCTCCCCAACTAGAATGTCAGCTCCACATGGGCAGGGACATTTGTCTGTCTTGTTCTCTGATGTCTCCCCAGCACCTAGAACAGTGCTTGGTACACAGACCTCGCTCATTAGGTGTCTATTGAACGAATGAACCCTTTGACCTAGCAACCCCACTTCTAACTCGGAAATGTACACACATGCACAGAACTGTGTGGGCAAGGCTGGTAGGAGCAAACAACTGGGAGAACCTTGTAAATGTCCATTTCTAGCCAATGACTGTTGCAGAGTGAAATGAATGGTGGGGGTTTACAATGTACCACAGAGCCCCTGCCCGATGTGATGCAGAATGAGTGGGACCTGTGTGTGCCTCTGGGGTGGGGGTGCCTTCCACAGGACATGCTGTTGACAAGGAAAAGTAGTGGGTGGGAGATGGTTATGGTGACACTGCATGCTCGTGTGTGTGTCTGTGTGTGTGTGCATGTGTGCGGGCCTGTGTTTGGAAGGAAACACCAGAAACTGACAGCAGTGGTCATTTTTGGAGAGTGGAATGGGGATCACCTGTGTAGTCCATATACTTCATGTGTTGTTGGAACCTTTTATACAAACCTATATTCACATATTATTTGTGTAACTCTTCATAAAGGAAAATCTTATGCAAAAAACAATATGCATAGCACAGAGCATTTGTGTGTCTGTCTGAGTGGGTATCTGGGGTGTGTCTAGGTACAAGAATCTGAAACTCACATGCCCCAGGGGCTGGACAGGTCATCCTCAAAAGAGAGGGCGCTCAGCTCAAGGTAAGGCGAACAGCAATGGGGTTGATGAATGTTCCCTCTCAGCAGTGAAGGGTGAGGGTGGGGTTGAGAGAGGGGTGGGGACGGGGAGGACTCCAGGGCTCACACCCCAAAAGGATTCAGAAACACTGCACCCTGGGACAGAGAACACTTAATAGCTTCGCCATCTTGGCTTGGTAACAGACCCATTATAAGTTAGAGTGGTTATACTCTAACTCGGACTGTTCCTAACTTCATACCCTGGACACAGACTCCCAAACAGATCAAAGATCTCACATTCTGGAGACACACTCTAAATAGATCAGAGGCCTCACACCCTAGCATAAAGGTCCCCCCCAAAACTTTGGGATGGGTGGTTTTTCTATATTACAAAGTAATCCCTTATTATGGACTGAATGTTTGCGTCCCCCCCCAAATCCATGCCTTGAAGCCCTAACCCCCAATGTGACGGTACTAGGGGCCTTTGGGAGGTAATTAGGGTTAGATGAGGTCATGAGGGTGAAGTCCTGGTGATGGCATTAGTGCCCTTATGAGAAGACACCAGAAAGTTTGCTCTTTTTCTATGCCATGTGAGGACATGGCAAGAAGGTGGCCATCTGCAAGCCAGGAAGAGAGATGTCACCAGAACCCAACCATGCTGGCACTCTGATCTTGGACTTCTGGCCTCCAGAATGGTAAGAAAATACATTTCTGTTGTTTTGGCCACCCTGTCTATAGTGCTATATTATGGCGGCCTGAGCTGGCTAAGACACACCTTAAGCTTTTACTTTCGAGGCCCTGAGTTTTATGTCAGAGTCCTTATACTTGCCCCGTCTACCTCGGTCACCACCAGCAGTCCCCAGCCCGTGGCCCTCCCACTCCTGCCCCTTGATCTCCAGGCACTGAGCCAGAGGGTTGTCCGGAGGCCGGGGGCAAGGAAGCCTACCATGCCGCGCCATCTGCCCTCCAGGCTGCCAGCCAGGATGTGGAGCAGGATTTCGGAGAAGCAGGTGAACAGGGTGGCCCATGGGGGTCTGGGGCACGGGTATTGGCACCAAGGCTGGGTATTCCCAGCCGGGCCTGGTAACCTGCTTCCCTTTCACGCGGGCTATCCCGGTGTGCTTTCATCCATTTTCCCGTCCTCTCTTCCTTCCTCTTTCAAAGACAAGCAGAGGGCAGCAGAGGGACACGGAAAGCCCCTGCTCTAACACACAGTCTGCCGTCAGCACGTCCGCCAGGAGTGGGCTGCTGCTGCACTCGGCTCCCGGCTCCCTCGGGGCGGTTCCGGGGAGCCAGTTCAGCCAGGGCCATCTGGATGGGGTGGGGTGAGGCGGGGAGGGGCCAGGAAACAGCGCTGACCTTGAGGTTTGCTAGAAGAATTCCAGGGGTCCCTGGCTCCCTGAAGGAGACCTTGAAGAGGACTGTGTTGAAAGATAGAAGCCTTCCCTGTGGAGGAGGCAGGAGGGAGAGAATCATATTTTGGATACTCTAGTTTATATATATTTACATATATAATACACGTATATACATATACGGTTGTTGTGAGAAATAAAATGGATTATATTTTGTGTAGTGCTTAGAACAAGGTTTGGCACACCGTAAGCTTAAGTGATCACTATGTCTTGCTTGTGGAAAGGGAATGCTGCCTGCCATTCCAGTAAACAATGAATGTTGCCTGCCCTCAAGCCATCAGCCGCGGTACCCCCAGCGGTGCGCCCTGGGGGAATTTAGGACAGAGAAAAACTGGATACTGGCCCTAGAGAGTTAACATGCATATCTGAGAAATGATTTCAATGAGCCCAGACTCTTGCATCTTCTCATACATAAAGCACTAAAATCATTAACTTGGAATGTCTGCTTTTTGTCATTAGCAGTAATCTTTTGATGTTTGACTACATGGTTGTTTTGGGGGTTTTTTCCAGCAAAAACTCTTATATATCCAGGCTCCTCCCTTACCTCTTTGGGGCAGTTCCTGAGAGCTATCTGCGAGGCTGTCTTCTGGGCTACAGTCCTCAGTCCTCAATAAGGTCCTGAGATAAAGCATAACTCGCAACTTTTAGGTTGTGCATTTTTCTTCAGTCATCTTTTTCAAAACCAGCCTCCAGAACCTCACCTTGAAAACCCTGCATGATCTGGCCCTGCCTTCCCCTCCTCCTCCTGTCTCACTCTTGGATTCTAAGCCACATGGGCCTTCTTCCAGTTCCTTAAGAGAGCCAGCTTTGCTTATCCTTGAATTTGCAAGGATGGAGCTCTGCATCTGCAAAGCAGAATCCGGGGAGTGAATGTGAGCTAGCAGGGCATTGAATAATGGGAGGAGTAGGTTGAGCTGATTTCCAAAAACTGATCAAAGTTGGGGGATGTGGCTACAGCAGTGCTTAGGGGAAATCTGTAGCTCTAAATGCCTATAGATCAGAAAAGTTGAAAATCAAGTACCTAAGATTTCATATCAGGAATCTGGAAAAGTAACAGCAAATTGAACCTGAGAAAGTGGAAGGAAGGAAATTATAAAGATAAGAGCAGAAACTGGTAAATTGGAAAACAAACATACAACAGAGAAAATCAATAAAGTCAAAAATTGGTTCTTTGAACAGATTAATAACCTATTAGTAATTTCTGTTTTTTCCTCTTAATAAATTAAGAGAAAAAATATAGAATACCAATATCAGGACTGAAAAGGGAGTGCTATTACGAATCCTACAGACATTAAAAGGTTAATAAGACTTTTTTAAACATATGACTTTATTTTCAATGAAGCCCAAACGTCAGTCATTTTCTCATTCTACTGCTTCTGTGTTCATATGGATCCTCTATATCCATGAGGACAGCAGAACTCAGGAATTTTGCTAATGCCTCCTTCACTCATGAAAATAGAAAAGCACAGTACTTTTTTAAAGCTGGGGCTCAAGTGAAATCAATTGTTTAAAATGTAATGGTTTGAAATGGAATTGAACACAGTAGAATAGAACAGGATAAAATAGCATAGGGTGGAATGGTATAGCATGGCGGAATGGAATAGAATAGAATAGAAGTCAGATTTGTGCCAGGCACTGGGCCTAATTATTGTAGTAGATATTCATTAACTGAACAAATATTATTGAACATCTGCTAGTTGTTTGGGATTCAGTGGGGAACAAAACAGAAATCTCTACTCTTACGAAGCTGATATTCTAATCAGGGAGACAGATATTAGCATGTGCAAAAGGCTTTGAGGCTCACACTGGTCAGAATGGCCATCATCAAAAAATCCACAAACAATAAATGATGGAGAGGATGTGGAGAAAAGGGAACCCTCCTACACTGTTGGTGGGAATGTAAATTGGTACAGCTACTATGGAGAACAGTATGGAGGTTCCTTAAAAAACTAAAAATAGAGCTACCATATGACCTAGCAATCCCACTCTTGGACATATTCCTGGAGAAAACCATAATTCAAAAAGATACATGCACCCCAATGTTCATTGCAGCACTATTTACAATAGCCAGGACATGGAAGCAACCTAAACGTCCATCAACAGATGAATGGATAAAGAAGTGTGGTACATGTATACAATGGAATATTACTCAGCCATAAAATGGAACGAAATTGTGCCATTTGCAGAGACATGGATGGACCTAGAGACTGTCATACAGAGTGAAGTAAGTCACAAAGAGAAAAACAAATATCACATAATATCGTTTATATGTGGAATCTAGAAAAATGGTACAGCTGAACTTACTTGCAAAGCAGAAATAGAGACACAGATGTAGAGAACAAACGTATGGCTACCAAGGGGGAAAGGGAGGGTGGAATGAACTGGGAGATTGGGATTGACATATATACACTACTATGTATAAAATAGATAACTAATGAGAACCTACTGTATAGCACAGCGAACTCTATTCAGTGCTCTGTGGTGACCTAAATGGGAAGGAAATCCAAAAAAGGAGGGATATATGTGTGCATATAGCTGATTGACTTTGCTGTACAGCAGAAACTAATACAACATTGTAAAGCAACTATACTCCAATAAAAATTAATTTAAAAAAAGGGGCCTGAGGGCTAAAGGTACAAGGATGGCCCTTATGAGGAACAGGCAAAAGGACAATGTGGCTTGGAGTTCAAGAGCAATGGATGAGGCCATAGAGATTGGGGGTCGTGGTAGAGAGTCTGGAATTTTAACAAGATGACCACGACATCATCATCATCATCATCATTGTTAACCCTTACAGCACTTGCTATGTCAGGCATTGTCCTAAGCCCCCTCCTTTTTTTTGGTCACCCCCCTCACAACCCCCCCCACCAGCCTGTGGGATCTTAGTTCCCCGACCAGGGATCGAACCTGGGTCCCTGGAAGTGAAAGCGCTGAATCCTAACCACTGGACCACCAGGGAATTTCCCCCAACTCTTTTTTTTAAATTGTTCACAACAGTCCTATAAAACACATATAAAATCATGCCCACTTTCCAGAAGGGGAAACCAAGGCACAGAGAGTAAAATGTCAGTCTGGCTCCAGAATCTTTTATTTTAACCACTATACTCTGTAATTTATGGTGCACAGGCATCTTATAATCCTGTAGCAGATGAAATGTAAATATACAAATTACTAAAGAATGCGAATCAAGAGAAAGATCTGGTGGGAGGTGTGCTGAAGGCAGGAATGAGGGGTGGGGCGGTGTGCCCTCCCACTGGGTGTCAAGGTTGATCTGTAGGCACACATGCCCAGAAACATTTATTGCATCTGAGATGCTCCCTTCTTGTCCTGTGCTCTGTTATCTTAACTGTAGAGTGAGAAAGGAGGGGACTGGGTTAAATTGGCCAATAAAGGGCTTGTACTCATGGGGTTGGGGCTCCTCTGTGTCTTATCATTTCTTACAAAAGAGATCAATTCCAGCTCAGGGAAAACAAGGGAGAGTTTGGTTTTGGTCTCCACTCCCCTATCTTCACCTCTATCCCTCTGGAAGGAGGAAAAGAACAAGAAAACAGTGGAGAGTGGTCGTGGCAGACACATGGACTCTTGTGAATCCACACATGAGCAATAAGTACTGAAGATTCCTCCCAGGACTTTCCCCTTGAAACGGGGGTAGAAGGAAGTATAGTCACCGAGGAGGTGAGAGGAGGCGGGGAGAAGGAAACACAGGAAACACGGGTGTGACCAGTGGTAGTGTGGTCTCTTCTCTTTTTTTTTCTTTTTTTAGTCATGGAGGGACAACAGTCAGGCCCCTTCCCTGTGTCTTATCCATAAACTTGACCACATTGTGATGATAGTAAAGAGCATCAAAGACACCTCTATGTTTTACTCTCAGATCCTGGGCATGGAGGTGATGACTTTCAAGGCAATCACTTCCCCAAATGCCAAATTGCAGGTGGGGTAAAACTTGATTATACTATTTTAAAAAGTAACTTAGGGCTTCCCTGGTGGCGCAGTGGTTGAGAATCTGCCTGCCAATGCAGGGGACACGGGTTCGAGCCCTGGCCCGGGAAGATCCCACATGCCGCGGAGCAACTGGGCCCGTGAGCCACAACTACTGAGCCTGCGCGCCTGGAGCCTGTGCCCCGCAACAAGAGAGGCCACGATAGTGAGAGGCCCGCGCACAGCGATGAAGAGTGGCCCCCACTCGCCGCAACTAGAGAAAGCCCTCGCACAGAAACGAAGACCCAACACAGCCAAAAATAAATAAATAAATTTATTTTTTTAAAAAAGTAACTTAAAACTCCAAAACACACACACACACACACACACACACACACACACACACACACACACACACACAAGATCTGTGAGAAAAATTTAAAGGATCAATGGAGGAGATTCCAAACTCTGAATAGTAGGACTTCCAGAGAGAGAATGGAGAAAAAAGAAGGGAAGAAATTACCATAGAATAATGCAAGAGAACTTTCCAGTCTTTATATGGAAAGGGTTAACTGAGTATCCGGCACACTGACACCTAGATATGTTCCTATGAAATTACAGAACATCAAAATAAAAACAAATCTCCTAGAAGTTTTCAGAGAGGTTAAAAAGAAAAGTAGTTCAACTACAAAGGAAAAGGAAATAGGCAGATTTCAGATTTCCCAAGAGTCAGAGACCAGAAGACAATTGAAGAACAACTTCAAGATTCTGAGGGAAAACATTTCAACCTAGAATTCTGTGACCAAACTATTAATCAAGGTGAGTGTAGAAGGAAACATTCTTAGACATAAAAAGACGCAGAAACTTTGCCTACTTGCTTTGAAAATTACTTGAGAATATGCTATATCAAAATGAGTGATTAATCCAGGAATAAGAAAGACATCAAAGTCAGGACACTGTGGATCCCAAGAGGAAGATCCAGAAAGCTACCGAGAAAACAATCAGTCTAGTTTGGATCAGGAGAAGGGAAGGTCTCAAGAAAAAGAGCTTCAAGGTAAAAAGGAGGTTTCCAGAGATTGACTACAATCCTTGAGAATTTGGAACAACTTCAAAAGTGGGAGATGCACAGACACTGAATGTGTCTTAAATTGAAAGGGCCCATGGAATGGCAAACAGGGTAAAAAATGTAACACTAACACGGAATGCTATGCATAAAAACAGAATTATGCAATATCAGACTGGATATATACATAGCAAGATTGACAGCTCTTAAAAAGATCATGCTGAATGAAAAATGAAGAAGCCGAATCAGGTCTACAGCATGGTACCATTTATAACATACACACATAAAAAAAATACACCTTTTACAATAACTTATGAAAAACCGAAGGATGAACATCAAACACATTAAAATCATTGCCCAGGGTGGAAACAGGAATGAAGAATGGAGATAAAAAGATTAAACATACAAATAAAACTAGAGAAGGGTCTTGCGTGGCCCAATAATGATAGTGAGGCATATGAAGCCTCAACCCCCGTTATTTGGACACACTTGAGTGAAATTTCAGTACATCTAGGATCAAGAAAAGTCCTAAGAGCTGCAGTAGTGGAGGGTGGATGCATCATCTATCAAAGGAATGAAAAACAGATTAACATCAGACTTCTTATCAGCAATACCCGATTCAGGAAGACAACGAAGCCACATATTTAAAAGGCTGTGAGGGGACTTCCCTGGTGGTCCAGCAGTTAAGACTCTGTGCTCCCAATGCAGAGGGCCTGGGTTTGATCCCTGGTCAGGGAACTAGATCCCACATGCATGCTGCAACTAAGAGCCTGCATGCCACAACTGAAAAAAAAGATCCTGCACGCTGCAGCTAAGACCTGGCACAGCCAAATAAATAAATATTTTTTTAAAAAATAAAAAAACAGGGACTTCCCTAGTGGCGCAGTGGTTAAGAATCCGCCTACCAATGCAGGCAACATGGGTTCGATCCCTGGTCCGGGAAGATCCCACGTGCCGCGGAGCAACTAAGCCCGTGCACCACACTACTGAGCCTGCACTCTAGAGCCCGCGAGCCACAACTACTGAGCCCGAGTGCTGCAACTACTGAAGCCTGCGTGCTGCAACTACTGTGTGTGCCTAGAGCCTGCGCACCGCATAGAAGAGTAGCCCCCGCTCACCACAACTAGAGAAAGCCCCAGCACAGCAATGAAGACCCAAAATAAATAAATAAAATAAATACATTTATTTAAAAAGTAAAAAATTAAAAAACTTTTAAAATAAAAAATAAAAGGCCGCAGGAAAATAACCTACAACCTCAAATTCTATACTCAGCTGAACTATCATTCAAGTGAAATAAAGTCATTTTCTGATAGAATGGATGTAGTATCCATCATGGTGAGATGAAAGGAACATAAAAATGATTTTTTTAAAAATGGCAGAAGTTGAGAGGCTCAGGAGAGGGAGGCAGGATGAAGAGGATAGTCGGGCCAATGAGATACTATGTTCGTCCATCAAAACATAAAGACGAAAGTGGGTTATTTTAAAATTGTAAAGGAACCAAAAGAGGAGCTAAAAGCAATGACAGAATTCTGTTGGGAGGGGTAGTAATGTGGATGAGCTAAATTCTCATTTATCTTAGCGGGAAAAGGATAGAAAATGTCTGAAGTTGCCAAATCAAGACATAGTGGCACATCAGTTAGGGACTGTTTGGAGGCACGTGGGAGAAAATTTAACTACCAGTGGGTTAAATAAAATAGAGTTTTCTTTTTCTCTCATTCAACAATCAGTCCAGAGGTAGGCAGGCAGGGCTCAGGCAGTGGCTGGAAGGAGGAAGTGAGTGGGCCAAAAGCATCAGCTTAGTGGGGTGGGGAGGTTCCCAGAAGCACTGCTCACAGCCTCTACTGACATCTCATTGTCTGGTCTTACATGGTCACCCAGCAAGGAATGCTGGGAAATGCAGGTTTTTAAAGCTGGGTGTACAATAAACCCCACTGAAACTTGGGTTGTGTTTAAAAGAAAAGGGGAGAAATGTATATTAAGTAGACAGATTGCAGTCTCTGCCATGGGTAGTATAAACATATTATTTGGAGGTATGGAAATAATTTCCAGAAGAAACACATACACACGTTGAAAGCAGTTGCCTCTAGGGAATGAGACAAGCGTGGGACAATGGGCTGCTGTTTTTCATCAAAAACCTTGTTCTACTTTTTATTTTTTAACCTTGTTGGGGTAGGTAGGGGGCTTTGCCTCACACTCATCTTGGAGGTTTAGTTCCAGGTTGTTTTCTCTCCCCAAATAGGGAGACCGGAAAGCATTGTGTTTTGCAGACCAGAAATTTAACCTCCATGAGGCGGGAAAGGAATTTGAACCCAAAGCCGCTCACCCAGTTCCTGGCTCCCTGGATATATGCTTGATCACAGCCTTTGGAGGAAATGGTCCAGCACCTTGCGGTGAGTCAGACTTCCATCCTCTTTTGAGAAAGCTGCTGCAGATGCAGTGAAAACAGAAGCATGATTCAAACTTCAGACATAACAGGTTTCATCACATCCAGATAAGATCTATGCACAATTGTTTATTCACTATTTTTATTGACATCATTTTTCCCTGTAAACAAATGTATTTTATTTTTTTTTTAATAAACTTATTTTATTTATTTAGTTTTGGCTGTGTTGGGTCTTCGTTGCAGCGCGTGGGCTTCTCATTGCGGTGGCTTCTCTTGTTGCAGAGCACGGGCTCTAGGTATGCGGGCTTCAGTAGTTGCAGCATGCGGGCTCAGTAGTTGTGGCTCGCGGACTCTAGAGCACAGGCTCAGTAGTTGTGGCACACAGGCTTAGTGGGATCTTCCCAGACCAGGGATCGAACCCATGTCCCCTGCATTGGCAGGCGGATTCTCAACCACTGCGACACCAGGGAAGCCCACAAATGTATTTTAAAAGAAAACTTTACGTCACCCTTGTGAAAAAAATTATACCTAAACTCTATTTATATAAATACATTTATGTAAAAAGACAATGTTCAACCAAGTAAATGAAAAGCCATTATATCTTGGCATAAAGGGGAGGTAACTGTAAAAACAAACAGCTATAAAAGCATCACAATGTCATTAGATTATAGCCACTTCCATTGCCCCCATTCTCTGGGCCTGACAAATTTAGATTTGGCAAGTGGTTAAGGACTTCACATCCACCAGAGACTTTCTTCTTTGTATAATCAGAGGATTGAAAGAGGATTGAAGAGGGAATAATTTCTGACTCCTGTTATTTAATTTAGTGTCCTTGTAATACTTAAAATGATTTCATTTGAAGGGGTCGTTGGTTCTCCTTTTGGGGAACACAGATTGAGGTATTAAATACACTTCATGCAAATTGACCTGGACTCCTTTGGAAAATATCAGTGAAAAAGTCTGGTTTGGAAGGAAAGTGGGTAAAGCATCGGGATTAAGGGTACGGACTTTGGCCCAGACTTGCCTGGGTTTGAATTCTGACTCTGCCACTTACTAGATAACACTAGGTACATTATCATCCCCATTTGACAGATGAGGAAACTGAGGTACAGAGCAGTTAGGTACTCTGCTTGAGGTCATACAGCTAGTAAGTAGCTGGAGCAGGGTGAGGGAGGGGAGAATGGTAGGAGATGAAGTGAGAAAGATACAGGGGTCTTCTAGGCCACTGTAAAGAATGAAATTTGGTCCCACACATGGACTGTGACGAATGACTTTTGTTCTCTCCTCCCATTTCAGGCTTGTGATGTTCCCATTGAGGAGGGCCCAGTCCCCAGAATGGGGGCAAAAGGGGGCAAAAGTATGTCCACCTACTTCCAAGACCCTGAAGGAAACCTGATTGAGGTGTCCAACTACATCTCCTTGTGATGAAGGCTAGCTCTCTGCCATCTTGTCCCCTGCTATGTCGCCCTCTCCCTTCCTTCCTGCAAACCCTCGCCCAGGCCCAGAAACCTCTAAGGACTGAGGACTTAGGCACTTCACACATCCTGCTGGAGGATCTGAGGCAGGTTTGGGACCAACATGTCTGAGTGTCCTCCATCCAAGCTGCCCCAATAAATTAATAACTTTCAATTAATATGAGCTCTTCATTAATTACTGTTTCAGCTTTATGTATGGGTGTTTGTCTAGGACTTGAGGTCTCTGAGCTGTTTGGGGGTCAGTGACCAGGGTACGACATCGCTGAGGACCAAATTTAGGGTCATCGCCTTCGGATTCAAGGCCCCTGACAGATTTCTCCTTGTCAGTGAGCCCATCCTTTTTCATCCTTTTTGATTCACCTCACTCCTTCCAAGTGCTGCCTGCTGTTTCCTCCACCACACTGGCTTGACTGAACCCCAAGATCTCTGTGATTACCATGGGGCCTTCACAGCCCAGATGATACTACCTTGTCCTGGAGCGCCTTACCTGGTCTCATCCCCAGGGAATGTGGCACTTTCTACCTTTGGATCTGGTACGTTCAGACTCATCTCAGCTGAGGCTCAGCTCCTGACAGAGTAGACAGATGGGACAAGAACAAATTTCCTCTGTTTCTGTCCCCTTCCCCCACCATTCACTCAGTCAGTCAACCAATAAACATACATTGAGCACCTACTGCGTGCTTGGCCCTGTTCCAGGCATTGGAGACACAGTGTTGAACAGAAGAGATAAGCACATCTATGTTCGTGGAGCTGCCATTCTAGTGGGAGAGACAGAAAAGAAATAATATTAAGTAAGGAAAATGTCAAGTGTGTTAGAGGATAAGTGCTTTGGAGAAAAAGAAAATATGGAAAAGTGGTGACACAGATAAAAATCACTGGGGCAGTTTCCAATGTGTAATGGGATGGTCAGGGGAAACCTCACTAAGGAGACATTTGAGCACAGACCTGAAGAGATGAGGGAGGGAGCCGCGCCAATAGCTGGAGGAAGAGCCTACCAGGCAGAGAGTACAGCCAGTACAAAGGCCCTGAGGCATGAAGGGGCCTGGCGTGTGTGTGAGGAACAGCGAGGAGGAGGAGGCCTTGCCGTGGAGCAGAGTGAGTGAGGGGGAACCGCAGGAGGTGAGGTGGGAGAGGTGGAGGCACAGATCGTGTGAGGCCTCACGGGCCATGCAGAGGACTCTGGCTTTTACCTCGAATGACAGGGGAGCCGCAGGAGGGTCTTGAGCAGAGGAGGGCCATGATCTGACTTAGGATTTAACAGGCTTCCTCTGGCTGCTGCGAGGAAAATAGACTGCAGGGTTGAGGGTGGAAGCCGGGGGACCCTGAGGAGGAGGCCACTGCAGTGGTCTAGGTGAGCGATGCTGGTGCTGGCAGGGGAGGTGATAAAAAAAAAATGGTTAGATTCTGGAGATACTCTGAAGACGGAGACTGGATGAGTTCACCAAGAGAGAAAATGTCAACTAGAGAAGAGGCCCAGGGACATTTAGAGTTCGGAATCAAGAGGAGGAACCAGCAAATGAGGTAGGAAAAGAGGAAAGGGGAGAGTACGGTCCCCGAGCAAGTAAGAGATGGATGAAGGAGTACATATGAGGATCTCCCGGAGGTGAGGGAGCCCCTAGTCCTGTGGGCTCTGGTCTCTAAACAGTCTCCAGGTGGTAGATCAGCCATGCCCTATGAGTAAACTCCCAGGGAGCCCCCAAAATGTTGGGAATAGAGGATGGTTAAGGATATGAGTTTCAGCACACGAAAGGCTTTGCCAAAAGCTGTAGCAGGTTTCTTGCCTATTTTTACAAAACAGCTTGCCTTGGACCCAGATGTTATATGCCTAGAGATAGATGATTTATGGAAGGAAGGAAGGAAAGAATGGAAGGGAGGAAAGAAGGAAGGAAGGGCAGCAAATGGGTGGATAAATGAATAGGTGGGTGGATGGAAGGATGGATAGATGGTTGGGTAGGTGGATGGATGGATAGACTGGTATCCCCTGCCCCAGGAAAAAACTCTTCCACGTGTGTGTGAACAGAGAGAGGCATATGAGTTTGTAAGTTACAGGTTTGCTGTAATAAGAAAAAGACTGAAAACAACCCAGATGTCCATCAGCAGATGAATGGTTAACCAAACTATAGTATATCGATTCCATGGACTATTACTTGGCAATAAAAGGGAAGGAACTTATGAGGCCATCATTACTTCCTACCAAAACCAAAGACATAATTAGAAAAGACAATTATAGACCAATATCTCTTTTGAATATAGATGCAAAAATCTTCAACAAAATATTAGTAAATAGAATTCAGTAACATATAAAAGGATTATACACCATGACCAAGTAGGATTTAGACAAGAATAGTCCAAATGCCATGGGCTTGGACCAAGCTCTGGAGCCCCAGAAGATGCCAGGAGGGAGGGAACCAGTCAGGGGAGGCTTCCGGGAAGAGAGAGGAAGAAAGGCCGTTGGGGCTGAGTCTCAAATGGAGGCCTGATGGAAAGGATGCTTGGCCCAAACACCCACCCCCACCCCTGCCCCCGCCCTCGTCGGTGTCCCCCAAAGCCTGGCCTGGCCCTGCCGATTCCCTTATCTGCCCACTCCCAGCTGCCTCCCTGCTGGCTGAACTGCCGCCACAGGCTTCTGGGCCTATGCCCCCTCCACAGGGATGGGGGATGGAATGGGGTGAGGCCTGGCCTCAGAGCCACAGGGTTTTGGCCCTTGATGGAGGCAGAGCCCTGAGGCCCCCACTCCCCACCCTTTACTTCCCTTCCTGAGCCCTTTCTCTGCTCCAGTTATGAAGAAATGGACTGTAGGTCCAGCAGCCAAACCCTTGTCTGAGACATGCCTCCAGCCTGCCCTTCCCAAGGGGGGGCAGCTTTCCCTACCTCATCCCAACATTGCAACTGCTATTTCTAGTAATAGTAACAATGAGGAGAGTTACCACTACAGAGCTCACCATTTATGGCGTGCGGGCAGGCCCTGTGTTGAGTGGCCTTTCAACAACATTTGAGGTGGATTCTATGATTATACCCATTTTCCAGGCAAAGAAACTAAGGCTCAGAGGGTGGCCTCCCCAGGAATCATGCAGCAAATCAGTCAGAGCTGAGACAAGAACCCAGGGCCTCAGACGAACATTATTTCTTTGCACCTACTCCCAGTCTAGAAGATGGGGGCAATTATATGCACTTATACCACAAGGACCTGGTGAGAATAGGATAAAATTATGCATGGAGAGCATTTAGCACAGTGCCAGAGGTGGCAGGGCAAAATAATGCTGCTGTTGTTATTATATTAATGCTAGGAAAAGTATTAGTATCAGAATTATTATTATTATTACCATTAGAGTTGTTGATAGAATTTAAATGAATAATAATTATTAGTTCTAGAATTAGTATTAATATTCATAAAGTACTCGTGTTAGATTACAGTTAGTATTATTATTACTGTCACTATTAAAATTAGCATTAGTGCTCATATCAATATTAGAACATTAGTAATTAGAATTAGTACTGGTATTGGTGTCAGCATATTATTAGCATTAGTACTAGAATTAGTAGTAGTGCTGATAAAAAAGGGCCAAATACTATCCTTCGTATACAGTAGGTACTCAATGAATAAATAAGAATACTTAATATTTATTGAGATTTCAGAATCAAATGAGTTAAAATCACTTAATGGATTAAATCTCATTTAGTCACCCTAATCACCCTATGGAGTAGCCGCTATTATTACCCCATCTCTTCAGATGAGGAACTGAGGTCCAGAGAGGACGGTAACTCACCCAAGGCCACACGCCAGTCGGTGATAAGGGCAGCCTATAAATGAGGGTGGGCTGCCTCCAGAGTGGATGTCCTGAAACCATCGCCACTTGAGTCAGAGGAGTCTTTGTCCTTGTTCTTACTGACGAGGGCTTGGCACAGAGTGGGGCACAGAGCAGGAGCTCGATAAATGGCCTTGCTCTCTTTCCTCCTCAAATCTCCCATTTTGCATATGAGGACACTGCGGCCCAGAGAGGTGAGATGAGGATGGTAAACTCCCTCTGGGGTGGGCCAGTGAGTGAGCAGACCCTACTGACCCAGGGCTCCATCCTTGCCCTCTGCCCTTGGTGGGTCTCAGTCTCCTCATCTACAGAACGGGTGGTCAGGGGAGCTCCCTGTCCCATGGAGTCCCAGGGCCATTGACTGGTTAGTCTTACCCACTGTCCTACAGGGACCCAAGTTGGACACCTACTGCATACATGTGTGTTCAATGATTTTACATGGGGAAAGTGCCCAGAACAGGCCAGGCACAGGTCTGTGCCAGCAACGAGACACTGGTCCTTGTCACCGTTGTTACTATTTGGGGGAGGTAGGACAGGGCAAGAAGGTGGGGACTGAGGCGCAGGGCCCAGTGACTCTCTGGAGGTCCCTCTCAGCAAGTTGAGGGCAGAGCCACAGGCCACATGGGTCCACATCAATCCACACCCCCTCCCACCCCACCCTGGCACCACCTGCCCAGGGCATACCCCAGGCTGCTGCCTGGAGTCTCATGGACTTCCTCTCAGACTCTCTGTTTCTGAATCTCTGTCTCTGTCCCCCTCTCTACATCATCTTTTTCTCCCTTCTCAGTTTCTCCACCTGTATCCTTGGCCTCTGTCACTTTCAGGCTTTATCTTTCCCCTTCTGTCCATCTCTACCTGTCTCCCACTCTCTTTGCCCCTCTTTCTATCTGTCCTTAACTGTCTCCGGCTCTCTCTGTGCATCTCTCACCCCTCTCTGTCTCTCATTCCTTTCTGTGCCCTCTGTCTCCTCCCAGCTCTAGATCTCTTTCTGTTTATCTGCATCTCCCCATTCCCATCTCTCTGTCTCTCTGCCTCTCTCCCTTCTCTATCCCTTCAATCCTCCTTCCCTTCCCCCACCCTATCCTACTCAAGGGCCCACAGAGGAACCAGCCCCAAGTCCCACCTGTTTCCCGCCTCCAAAGCCGCATGGCGGGCAAGAAGTTGAGGGCAAGGAGTTGAGGCCGCTGTCCCTGGGTGTCCCCCACCGAGCCCCGCCCCCCATCCCAAGACAGCCTGTTACCACCGCGGAGCCAACAGCCACACTGGCCTCCATCTGATAAGACTTATCTGCTGCCCCAGGGCAGGCCGGAGCTGGCGTAAGCCCCAAGTGGGGCGCTGAGTGAATGTGCCTCTGCCTCCCTCCAGTCCTGGCCTGGTCCCCAGGGTGGGCCTGGGTCCTGAAGATGTCCCACGGACATCTTGATTCAAATTCCCACCAAACCTCTTTGAGCCTCATTCTTGTCACCTGCAAAATGGGTACAGTCACATACCTCCTCTCCCTTTGGCCAGGAGGACACATACATAAGGGCCCAGCCCACACCTGGCTAAGCACACAGTAGGGGCTTTACAAACACTCACTGAAAAGCCCAGAGGGGTCATGAAACCACATCTGCTATTTTCATTTTATCTTGGCTTCAGCCCATTTTGTTTGGCTGGACACTGAAATCCACAGAAGCCCAAGTCAAACAGGGTCCAAGAATCCATGGGGTGGGCAGGTGGGGTGGAGGAAGGCCCCCACTGCCCAAGAGGTGCCCCATAGGAGGGGGGCCCGCCCCCTCCCCTGGCCCGCCCCACCCACTGGGGCACCAGCCACTCCCTGGGGAGGAGGGAGGAGGGAGAGGGGAGGGAGGGAGGGAAGGAGGAAGGGAGCCTCAAAGGCCAAGGCCAGCCAGGACACCCCCTGGGATCACACTGAGCTCGCCACATCCCCAAAGCAGCTGAACCCTCCGCACCAACCAGCCCAGGTCAGTCTCAGCCCTTCAAGAGCCCCCAGCAAGGCAAAGCCCGGGCCTGCTGCCCCTTACTTCAAGGCTATTCCCCCAGCTTGCTCTAGGCTCCCCAACCCACCACTGGTCCCCAAAGTGTCTACCACCCCTGAATCCCCTGACAGCTCCTCCAGACCACCTCTGTCTTTCCAACCCCCATCTCTACCCCAAATCTACTCCCCAAACCCCACCTCTCTCTGCCCTGACTCCCATCCACTCCTTCCAAGATATCTATGCTCCCCCGATCCCTTAACTCTGCCCACCATACCCCACCTCTGCCCCCTGAAACATGCTTTCATCCTGCCAAATCCTACCTCTGCCCCAAATCTGACTTTCACTCGCCCAAACTTGTCTCTGTCTCTGAATTCTCCACAAAGGCTCACTCTTGTCCCCCCCATACCTATTTCTGCTCCCCAAGCCCTTGTCTACTCCACAACATCCTTGTCTCTGCCCCCAATCCTCTCTCTGACCCCCCAAACCTGTCTCTGGCCTGCCAAACCCTAGCTCCATGCTCTTACCACCATCTCCACCTCTCAAACCCCATATTTGTTCCCTGTGACTTCTCTCTGATGCCCTAAAACCATCTCTGCCCCAACCCTTTGTCACTCCAAACACCAAGTCTACCCCCCCAAAATCTGTTCTGTCACATGAATCCTCATGTCTGCCTTCCCTAAACCCCATCTTAGCCCCCAAATATTTTTGTGTCTCCCCAGGTGTCCTCTCTGGCCCCAAATCTTTCTGTTCTCCAATTCTATCTCTGTTCTCAAACTCCTCCTGTGCTTCCATAAGCCATCTCTAATCATCAGACACATTTCTGCCTGCCTGTCCAAACTCCACCTCCGCTCCAGCAAAACCCCTGGACCCTCAGACTTTTCCATGACTCTTGGAATCCACCCCGACCCCTAAACTACATCTCCAACTTCTCAACTTTCTCTCTCTCAAACTTTGCCTCTGATCCCCAACCCTGTCTCTGCTTTCCCAACTTATTTCTGATCCCAAAATGGGACCTTTCAAGCAGACCTTTCTCTGCTCCACAAACCCATATCTGCTTACCCCAAACTCCATAGCTGTTCTCCAAACCTCTGACTCCTCAACCCCGTACCTAATCCTCAAACTCCACCTCAAACTCTCCCAAGAGTCATCTGCCCCCATATCCCAGCTCTGCTCCCTTCAGTCCCGAGGGACCCTCCCTTGAGGGCTGGGATAGGGACATTACCTGGGGTGAGGGGCTGGGCGGAGGGAGAGTTGAGGGTGCCGGCCTGCTGCCTGCTGCCCGTTGGGGCAGCACTTACTCTAGTGGGGCAGCTGATAAGGAGCTTTCATATCCCCCAGCCTTGAGATAAACTTTATCTCTGTCCGGAGAGTGATAACTAGGGGTGGGGGGGGGGGCTGGGCCCCTGCCATGGGAGGGGTGGGCAGTCCTAGACCTGTCAAGGTACAAGGTGCAGGGACGGGGGGCAGTGGGGCTGGAGGGAGATTGGGGGTGGTGGTGAGGTGAGAATGAGGGGATAAAGGAAGAGTGGTGATAGAGACAAAAAGAGCAAGAGACAAACAGAGACAGAGAGAAGGGAGGAAAAAACAAAGAGAGATGGAGAGAGAGAGAAAAGAAGCAAAAGACAGAGACATGAAGAGAAAGAAGAAAAACAGAGACTCAAAGAAAGAGTAAGAGAGACAGAGAGACAAGAAAGAGGGGGAGACCCAGGAACAGAAAAGGAGAGCGAGACAGGAACTCAGAGAGAGATACAGATAGAATCATGGTGAGACAGAGAGGAAAGAGATGGATGAGGAGATGAGGAGGCAAGACACTCTCCCTAGGGAGAAACAGCAGGTGCCCTGGGCCCTAGAGGAGGTTGGTGGTGGGCACACTGACAGGCCCATCTCTAGCCCAGCACGACCCCTAACCCCGGGCCCAACTCTTGGCCTGTCTATACAATGGGTCACATAAGCGGGGGAAGATGGTCTTCTCTATATTCGTCACTCCACCCTACAGACAGGGAGACCAAGGCCTTCAGATTCGCTGGGCAAGTCAGGGGCAGGGGTAGGTTTCTTGGCTCTTCATCTGGGGCTGTGTGCAGGAGGGTGTGTTCATGGGTACGGGAATAGTCAGACAGACATGGAAATAAGGCCAGAGGACCCAGAGACAGAAACTAAGGAAGAGACAAACAAGCAGAAAGAAACAGAGTGGGAGAGATGTACAGACATTCAGAGAGATGAATGGAGAGGGAAAAAGAGAAACAGAAAAAGATTCAGAGAGCAAAGAAAGAGAGAGAGAAACAAAGAGATAAAAAGAGAGATAAAGAAGGAGAGAGACAATCAGACAGAGACATGGGAGGACAGAGAAAGGGAGGGGGAAAACATTAGACATTTATAAAAGCACAGAAAGAGAGAGCAAGATGTATCATGGGAGCATAGAAAAATGGGAGGGAAATACAGAGAGCCAGACTTGAGAAGAAACAGGGTCAGGGAAAAAGAGACACAGGGAGACAGAGATACACACAGGGAAGGACAGAGGCAAAGGGGCAGAGAGACCAAGCTGCCTTCTCCTAAGTCCTAGCTCGAGCCCTGTCACCACCTCCTAACCGGCAGATAGGGAAACTGAGGCCTGAGGATGGTGGGGACTGAAGGAACTTGAAAGCAGAACTATGGCAGACCTCCCCAGGGGACAGGGTATGGGTAGAGGGAACACCTCCCACCTGTCCCCCTCCTCAGAGGAAGCCAGTGGCCTTGGGGTGATTTCAAAAGTTGGGCGGGGATGGCAGAGATAAGCAGTGGGGGTACTGACCCCCCCATGGAGCAGGGAGGAACTGAGGGGCCCTCCGTCTGCAGACCCAACGGAGGTGGGGGAGGGGAGAGTCAAGCCGGAAACCATGGGGTTTCTGAGAAAGTCAGAAGGCAAGATGCAACAGATAGGGATGAAGTTGGGGAGCACAGGAGGGTGAACCCCAAGGTCCAGGGGGGTGACCAAGGAGTTCAAGGGACTCTGGTTCCACACCCCAGCCCACCCCACCTCGATTCTTTTAGAGGCGGAGGGGAGAAAGTGTGGGGGCAGAGGGAGAAGAGGAAGTGGAGGAGGAGGAGGAGAGGAGAAAATGAGGAGAGGGAGAAAGAGATGAGCAGAAGGGGAGGGAGAGGAGAAGGATGAAGACAAAAGATGGGAGGGGAGGGAAAGGGAGGAGAAGGAGGAGTGGAGCCGATATAGAAAGGGGAAGGGGGAGATGGCTGAGCAAAGGGGAGGTGGAGAAGGAGGAGGAGGAGGAAGAGATGAAGGGAGAGAAGGGGACCAGGGAGAAGAGGAGGAGGGGGAGAGGAAGAGGGGAAGAAGAGAGAAGAGGGAGGGAGGCAGGAGTAGAAAGAGAAGGAAGAAGGGGAAGAGGAGGAGAAAGAAGGGCAGCTGAGAGGAAGGAGGACGAAGAGACGGGGGAGGGAGGAGGGCGAGGAGAAGAAAGGGAAGGGGAGGAAGAGGAGGGTGTGGAAGAGGGAGAGGAGAAGAGGAAAGATAAATGAGGAAGAAGGGGAAAGGAGCAGGATGGGGAGTGAGAGGATGGAGTGGAAGATAAGGGAGAGATGAGGGAGGGGAGAGAGGAAGAGGAGGGGGAGAGGAGGCAAGAGGAGGGTACTAGGGAGATGGAAAGGGGGGATAAGAGGATTGAGGGGATGGAGTGGGAAGAGGGAGAAAGGAGGGAAGAAGGGGTGGAGAGGGGAGAGGAGGGCTTCTGTGTCTGAAGACCCCTCCTGTGCTCACAGGTCAAACCCCAGAGGCCCCATGGAGTTCCCTGGCCTCGGGGCCCTGGGGACCTCCGAGCCCCTGTCCCAGTTTATGGATCCTGCCTTGGTGTCCTCACCACCAGAATCGGGGGTCTTCTTCCCCTCTGGGCCTGAGGGCTTGGATACAGCAGCCTCCTCCACCGCCCCCAGCACCGCCACCGCTGCAGCTGCTGCACTGGCCTACTACAGGGATGCTGAGGCCTACAGACACTCCCCAGGTACCTAACTTCTTTGGGTAGCTGTCTTGGCACTGGTTCCGTGATATTGGGGTTGCCATGGAGACCCTTAGCTAAGGCAGAATCCTACTAAGAAGTCATCCTGAAAATGGCCAGAAGCCTTCACGTGGCTGTGCTGACCCCTCGTTAAGTCCAGACCTGGGAATGCCAATGCTCCCCAGCCTGCCATCTTGGGATAGCCATACTGGGAAGCAATGTTGGAAGTAGGTGGTGGCCCGAGTTGCCAACTGATCTATGGGCTCCAAATCCCAACAAGTCATCCTCAAAGCCCACCTGGAAATGGCTGGAGGTTATTTCAGTTGCCAGAGTGACCAGTGGGGCTCAGGACCCAGGAGTCACCCAATGGCCAGTAGCTATTCTGGTCACCTGTAGAAAGGTTGGAAACTTGGCCACCATGTTGGGGCTCTTGGGCATCATTAGACCCTGAAAGCAAGATGACTTTAGACTGATTGCTCCTCTTCTTTCCTCCTCCTTTTCCATACCCCCCAATAGTCTTTCAGGTGTACCCACTGCTCAACTGCATGGAAGGCATCCCAGGGAACTCACCATATGCTGGCTGGGCCTATGGCAAGACCGGGCTCTACCCTGCCTCGACTGCGTGCCCCACCCGCGAGGACTCCCCTCCCCAGGCCCCAGAAGATCTGGATGGGAAAGGCGGCGGCAGCTTCCTGGAGACCTTAAAGACAGAGCGGCTGAGTCCAGACCTCTTGACACTGGGGCCTGCACTGCCTTCATCAATTCCGGTCCCCAGCAGTGCCTATGGGGGCCCTGACTTTTCCAGTACCTTCTTTTCTCCCACTGGGAGCCCCCTCAATCCAGCAGCCTATTCCTCACCCAAGCTTCGTGGAACTCTGCCCCTAACCCCCTGTGGTGAGGTTCTCAAAAAGGGACTGGGAGGTGGGGGTTGGGGGGGGGGGCGGGGGTGTCCAGGGCGAAGCTGGACTGAGCCTGGCTCCCTCTTCCCCTCCGTCTACCCCACCAGAGGCCAGAGAGTGTGTGAACTGCGGAGCAACGGCCACCCCGCTGTGGCGGCGGGACAGGACGGGCCACTACCTGTGCAACGCCTGTGGCCTCTATCACAAGATGAATGGGCAGAACAGGCCCCTCATCCGGCCCAAGAAGCGCCTGGTAAGACCCAGGCCTGCCTCCACCGCTGTGCTCACCCTGTGCAGGGATCCCAGTCCGCATGCTCTACAAGAACCCACATCCCCCACCCCTTCCCCATCCACACAGGAAGCCAGCTTTGTACGGGGCCGCCTATCCTCAACCTATCCTCACGGTCTGCAAGCAGGAACCCCATCCTCTCCCTGCACTGCAGTTTTCATCCTCGGCTTCACACTGGGATCACCTTGGGGCACTTCGAAACCACTAGGGCCTGGGGCCCTCCCCACATGTGCTGGTTTAATTGGTCTGGGATGCCGCCTGGGCATCAGGACCGTTTCTAACCCCCAAGTGATTCCAGTGGATGGCCAAAGTTGGGTACTACTGGTGTATTCCCCCATATAGTACCCAAAACCCCTACCCCGGCCAGGAAGTCCTGTCCTCACCCACACAGAACCCCCAGCCCTCGCCCTGTCGGAAACCCTGCCTTAACCTGACCCTCACCTCTTTCAGTCCTCCACCCACCAGTGTGCTCATCCTCACATTCTCTCTCCCCCAGATTGTCAGCAAACGGGCAGGTACCCAGTGCACCAACTGCCAGACAACCACCACCACACTGTGGCGGAGAAATGCCAGTGGCGACCCTGTGTGCAATGCCTGCGGCCTCTACTACAAGCTACACCAGGTGCCCCGGGGCCCCTCGGAGCCTCCCTCCTCTCCTCCCGCTTCCCTTCCTTCTCCGTTTGTTATTCTCCTCTCTCTTCCTCCATCCCCCCTCCACCTTCCCCACCCCTCCCTCCTCCACTCCTTCATCACCTTTCTTCCTCCTGCTCCCTCCTCCTTCCTCCTCCCTTGGCCATCAGCTAACTTCCACTCCCCCGTCCTAGACCAGGGGCAGCTCCGATTAGCCTGAAAGGCTTTCCCAAGCTCAGGGCCTCACAACCTCGGGATTCTTGAGAATGATACCTGTGCCACACCAGGGGCGCACTCCCTAGTCCTTGAACCAATTCCCTATTCTTAAGAAGTGGGGTGGAGAGAGCATCCCTGGAGGAGACATAGAGGCAAGATGTGGAGTTGGGAAACACCCATGGCCTCCCTCTTGGCAGGTGAACCGACCACTGACCATGCGGAAGGATGGTATCCAGACTCGAAACCGCAAGGCATCTGGAAAAGGAAAAAAGAAACGGGGATCGAGTCTAGGAGGTACAGGAGCAGCTGAAGGGCCAGCTGGCAGCTTCATGGTGGTGGCTGGGGGCAGCAGTAGTGGGAATTGTGGGGAGGTGGCCTCAGGCTTGACATTGGGCCCGCCTGGTACTGCCCACCTCTACCAAGGCCTGGGCCCCGTGGTGCTGTCAGGGCCTGTTAGCCACCTCATGCCTTTCCCAGGGCCCCTGTTGGGCTCACCCACAGGCTCCTTCCCCACAGGTCCCATGCCTCCCACCACCACCACCACTGTGGTGGCCCCACTCAGCTCATGAGGGCACAGAGCATGGCCTCAGGGCAGGGGTTGGTGTCCCTCCCCTCTTGTAGCCAGATGTCTGTCCAACCCAACCCTCTGGGCCCCAGACAAGCCTTGGCGTGGACATTCAAAGCTTTTGTAAAATAAAACCACCAGAGTCCTGAAATTGAATGTGTGAGTCTGTGTGGGACTAAATAAAGAACAGTGGTGGGGGGTTGTGTATCAGTGTCCACGATTCTTTGGTGACAGTGTGTGGCTGCCGTGTGTGACCATGTGAGATGGCACGCGACGCTTCACGATTGTAACAGAATATGTGACACCACGTGTGACAGCGTCCAGGTTGTATGAGACAGCACGTGCAGCCACACGTCATGGTGAGAGCCGGTGTGCAGCGGGCAGTGGGGATGAGGCTGTATGAGACGATGTGCGTGACTCCAGACGCCTGCAAGAGGCCGGGCACGGGTGACTGTGTGAGCGGACGTGGAGGTGTGCCCGCGACAGCGTGTGCTGAGGAAACACGTGGGGTTGTGCACCACTCGGGGTGACCTTTGAGACAGCATGACAGCATATGCACTGGGCACAGAAGTGGATCCATACACATTTTGGAACGTTGAACAAGAACTACTGTGTGACAGTGTGTGAGGCATAACAGTGTGACCATGAGGGTCTGCGTGTCAGGATGTCTCTGTGGGTCTGGTGATGACAGTATTTCTGTGCAAGTCTGTGTGTGTGTGAGCATATTGTGTGGCGTGGGCCATGTCAGTGTCTCTAAGTGGCTGACAATGGGAGCAGCCCTGCGTACACTTATTTATGGAAGTGTCAACATGTATAGTTTCAGTCGGTGTAAGCTAGGGACCCTCTTCCAAGGGACATTAGACATGCTGAGGACAGGAAAGGGAGGAAGGGGTGGGGCAGGAATGGTAGCTGTCAAGAAGGTCAGAAGGCCAGTATGGGACCATGAGGTTGTCCATAGGCCTTCCTGTCACTCATCTCTTATCTCTTTCAGCCCAGCTCAGCCTGCAGCCCTGTGGGAAATGGTAGAGAACGAGAGGGGTAGATTAGGAGGACAAAATAGCCTCTGGGGGTGATATTTAGACCCTGGAGGTCGGGGAGCTCCCCACAGTACCATCTCCCTCCCCAACGCACCTACTCACCTGGGTGAACTGCTCCCCCCAGGGTGGAATCTGTACTTCCATTTAACAAACCCTTACACAGAAACAGTCACCCAGTCAGGTGACATCCTAAGCCAGACAGGTTAAGTGGCTCGCCCGAGGCCACACAGCTGATGGCACAGGGTTAGCCGGGCTCCGTGGCTCAGGTTTCCCAACGGCTCCTAACAGCAAGCAGCGCCTTTAATTGAGTGCTCACTGTGAGTCGGCAATGGCTGAGAGGCTTCAGTTGCTTTAGTTCATGAATACCTGAAAAAAAAAAAAAAAGACTGAGGGAAGTACACTCATGCTCCTTTTACTAATGAAAAACTGAGGCTCAGAACTTGCCCTGATCACGCTGAGTTTAAAGAGTGGACTTTAGATGGGCGACCCTCCCCCACCAAAGTGAGCCTTGCTCACACTTAACTGGGCTGCTTCTCTTTGCAGCTTCTCCCCCCTGAAGCCCCAGAGGTGGGGACTGTGGGCCCGCACATCCTGAACACAGTATGGGTGAGAAGCTGTCCTCAACAGAACAGCACCCTTTCAGCAAGTCACCACACTAGCCCACTCGAGAATCACAGTAGTCCACGCTCCTTACAGGAGCGTGCCCTGGCCCTGTAAAAGCCTCCTGCCTGGCTGCCCCACGGAACCCCAGCCCTCTTACCCTGGAGGAGCCCCTGTCTTCGTCTTGAACAGAAACCCCTCTCACGGCACTTCCCTGGTGGTCCAGTGGCTAAGACTTCACGCTATCAGTGCAGGGGGCCCGGGTTCGATCTCTGGTCAGGGAACTAGATCCCACATGCATGCTGCAACTAAGAGTTCGCATGCCACAACTAAAGAGCCTGCATGCCGCAACTAAGGAGCCCACCTGCCGCAACTAAGACCCGGCGCAACCAAATAAAATAAATACATAAATAAATATTTAAAAAAAAAGAAACCCCTCTCAGAACCTGTGTGGAAATGTGCCTGGCCCCGCCTTGTTCAGGAACCCCAGTCCTCCCTCCCTATAAGAACGGCTGCCCTAGCCTGGTACAGGAATCTGGTTCTGGAACTCTAAGGGAACCCTTTCTCTAATTATCAACAGGAAACCCATCCTGAGTCCGGACAGGAACACCAGCCCTCACCTTGCACAGGAGTAACCCCAGTCCTCCCATATGGCACAGGAACCTCTGCCTTACTCTGGTTAGGAATCTCTGAGCTCACACTGTAAGGAAGTCCCTGTACCACCCCTAACAGAAATGCCTGTCCTGACCCTTTCCCCAAGCCTCAATCTCTTTATAGGAATCCTGTCTTGACCTTGGACAGGACACCTCTGTCCTCACACTGTACTGGAGCCGTGCCCTCCAGGTAGCATTTTTAAAATACTTCGCTCACAAGAAAATCTAGTGAGTATAGAAAATCTAGACTGAGTGTAGAAGCCCTTGCCTCCACGGTTGACAACGACTCCCTCCCGACGTCACTCTGCACAACAATCCTGATCTCGTGACCCACCCCGTAGAGTACGCAGGAACCCATGGTCTAACTCTCAACATGAACCTCAGTCTTGAACTTACACAGAAAACCCTTTCCTGACCCTGTGTCAGGGACGCCTGTCCTGACCCTCTACTTTAAGCCCATATCTCATCTGATACAGGCACCTATGGCCTCACCTGGCACAGGACTCCCTTCCCAGACACTGTACAGGGCTTCTCATCCTCATCCTGTGTTAACTCCATGGCCCTGACCCTCTACAGGAAGCCTTGAATACAACTGTACTGGAACTTCTGACCAGACTCTCTGCAGAAAACCTTTTCTTGACTCTCAACAGAAATCCTTAACTTGACTCATTTATAGGAAACTCTGACCTGATCCTTTATAGCAACTCCTAACCTTCCCCTCTGGAAATACTCTCCTGACCCTGCACAGGAAGCCCTGTGACTCTCTATGACAGCCCCTGCCCTGGGCTTGTCCCAGAAGCCCCACACTCGCCCTGCATAGGAGCTACCGTCCTGAGCCAACAGTAGAAACACTAATCTGAATCTCTGAAGGTGACAGTGTCCTACCTCTGCACAGGACCTCTGTCCTGACCCTGCGTGGGACCACCCTCTGAGTCCCATCAGGAACTTGTGTCCTGAGCTGGTACAGAAAACCCCACTCTCACCCTCAACAGGAACCTCTGACTTGAGAGACATCCAAGAAATGAACCAGCATAAAAACACCTGTACTGCATAGAAACCTCTGCTCTGACCTTGTTAAATAATCCAGAATCTGAAACACCATGATCACCTGTCCCGAGCCTGTACAAGAACCCCAGGCCTAACCCCTAATAGGATCACCTGATCTGCGTCTCTGGGAACCTAGCTCTGATCCCATGCAGAAATACCTGGCCTGAGTATGTTGTGATCCTCTGGCCTGACCCTCTACAGAAAA
Organism: Eschrichtius robustus; assembly: GCF_028021215.1. Taxonomy (NCBI): domain Eukaryota; kingdom Metazoa; phylum Chordata; class Mammalia; order Artiodactyla; family Eschrichtiidae; genus Eschrichtius; species Eschrichtius robustus. The sequence continues at coordinate 45,165,080 of NC_090845.1, forward strand.
CCACCCTTCTGGCCTCTAAAGGAACAGCTAATCTTAATCTGCACGAGAAAAAAATGCCTTCACAGTCTTCCCTCTCACTCTACAATGTCTCCAACCTTCATATTTTTCTACAAACCTGCCTTACCAGATAATAGAATCATTCTCCTGACCCCAGACAAGAGACACTAACTTGACCCTATAGAGAAACCCCTACACCTACACAAGAACCCCTGTGCTGATACTTTAAAGAGAATTCTCTATAGCAGTGCTGTCCTAAAGAAATACAATTTGAGTCACGTGTGTAATTTAAAATTTTCATGTAGCTGCATTAAAAAGCAAAAAACCCCCACAAAAAACAGGTGAAGTTAATTTTAATGATATATTTTACTTTACCCAGTATAGTTAAATACAGTTGACCCTTTAACAACGAGAGGGTGGTTATGGGTGCTGACACCCCTAGGCAGTAGAAAAATCCGTGTATAACTTTATAGTCATCCCTCCATATCCTCGGTTCCTCCATATCTGCAGTTTCACATCTGTGGATTCAACCAACCTCAGGTCATGTAGTACTGTAGTATTTATTGAAAAAAAGCTGCATATAAGTGGACCCACTCAATTCAAACCCGTGTTGTTCAAGGATCAAAGGTATTTCATTTCAATATGCAATCAATATAAAAGTTATTGACATATTTAATTTTTTATACTAATTTTTTTGGAAATCCAGTGTGTATTCTACACTTACAGCACACCTCAAGTTGGACTAGTCACATTTCAAGAGCTCAGCAGCCCCACGTGGCTAGTGGCTACCACATTGGACAGCATAGCTCTGTGAAGTCTATAGAATCCTGTAGCAGGCACTGCTATAGGCTCTTCAAACCTGTCCCTTTTCTTCCTAAGCTCACACACTTTTCCAACTTCCCTTACAGTTAGATGTGGACATGTGACAGAGCTCTGACCCATGGAGTGTGGGCATGACATATCACACTTCCAGGCCTGGCCCATAAAAGTCTCTCACACAATCCCCCACTTTCTCTTTCCCCATCTACCAGCTGAATAGTGGGAACTCCAAGGGCTCAGAGGAGAGCAGAACTGCAAAATGGAAGTTGCCTGGGTCCATGAATGACCAGTAATAAATATTCACAGTGGATTTTGTATGAGTAAGAAACATGTATTGGGGCTTCCCTGGTGGCGCAGTGGTTAAGAATCCGCCTGCCAATGCAGGGGACATGGGTTCGAGCCCTGGTCCGGGAAGATCCCACATGCCGCGAAGCAACTAAGCCCATGTGCCACAACTACTGAGCCTGCGCTCTAGAGCCTGTGAGCCACAACTACTGAGCCTGAGTGCCACAACTACTGAAGCCCGCGCGCCTAGAGCCCGTGCTCCACAACAAGAGAAACCACTGCAATGAGAAGCCCGCGCACCACAACGAAGAGTAGCCCCTGCTTGACACAACTAGAGAAAGCCTGTGCGCAGCAATGAAGACCCAATGCAGCCAAAAATAAAATAAATAAATTTATAAAAAAAAAAAAAAAAAAGAAACGTATTTGTGAAGCCCGAGATTCTGGGTTTTACAGCAGCTAACATAATTTACCCCAATTAATAACAATCTCTTGACTGAATCTGGACATGAACACCTAATCCTAATATCTATATGAACACAGCTCTGAACCTGTACAGAAACACCTGTGCTGACCCTGAATTGGGCTGCCTAATCTCTTCATAGGAACCTGTCATGATGCAGTCTAAGGAGCCCCATCCTGAATTTGTATGGGAACCCCTAGTCTGGAGCTCCCTAGAAACAACTGGTCTGCCCTGTATAGAAACCCCTGCTTAGTTCAGTAGAGGAACAACACTATAGAAACTATAGGAATCCCTATCCTCACTCTGTCCAGGAACATTTGCTTGACCCAGTACAAGAACACCAGAAATGACCTGACCCTGTCCATGAATCCCTGTCCTCACACCTCACACAAAAGGAATACTTCTCCTCAGGAAACATGTAACCTCTGCACTCAACCTGTAAAAGAATCCCAGCCAGATAAAGGAAACCAAAGACTGACACCCTACAGCAGGGATCAGCAAACTATGGCCTTCAGGCCAAAGCTAGACTGCAGCCTGTTTTTACATTTTTTAAGGGAAAGAAAGAAAATAAAGGAGACAAAGGGGAAGGAAAGGGAGGGGAGGGAAGGGGAGGGAGAGAAGAAGGAAAAGAAAGAAAGGAAAACAAAGAAAGAAAGGGAGGGAGGAGGGGAGGGGAGGGGAGGGAGAAAGAAAATGTCACAGCAGCAGTACGTGGCTTGCAAAGCCTAAAATATTCATTATCTGGCCCTTTATAGAAAAAGTTTGCCAACCTCAGCTCTACAGGAACCTCTCTTCTGACTATACAGAAAAAATAGGCCTTGGCCTTTACAAGACTTCCTACTCTTTTACTTTGCAGGCATCACAACCTCAGAACGTTCCTCAGTGTGTATCATTGTATATATGTTTTCTTTGGTGTATTTGGAGGTTTAAAAGTCTTAGGGCTGTGACCCTCTTCCACTGGGACAAAAAGACACGTTCAGGTAGAAAAAGAGTGGAAGGGAAGAGAAGGCTGGAACTGGGGTTTGCAAGAGGGTAAGAGGGCCCGGCTACTGGGCGGCGGGGCTGTCAATCTGTTAGTTAGTCAGCGATGCTGAACCCCAGACCGCTTATCTCTCCCGCCCCAGCCTACAGCCCGGTAGGAAATGGTGAAGAATGAGAGAGGGAGATTAGGAGGACAAACCGGCCTCCTACGGGGCTGACATTTAGGCATTTAGACACGGTGTGGGGGGAGTTGGGGGGTGGTGCACAGTGGCAACTCCCCCTACCCCCTAGGCACACACTTTCTATTACAGCTTGGGGGCAGAGGTGACCCAGTGGAGGGGGCCGACAGGGAGAGCCGCCACCCAAAGAAAAACTCCCCTCCTGAGGTCCATTCTGGCTCCGGCACTATAATTACCACAATTTTCCAGATGAAGAAACTGAAGCCCAGAGATGCTCAGTAACTTGCTCAAGGTCACATGGCTAAGTCGCATAACCTCAGTTTCCTTATCTTCAAAGCAGCCTTAAGGAGCTACCTCATAGAACTGTGGCCTGCGACAATGCCTGTCACATAATACTTGCTATCATCACAGTTATTTGCCTCTACTAAGACTCCTTCCGCTCCACCATTCATTTTCGCGGCAGAATATTAATAGCCAACATTTGGTGAGTGCTTCCTATGTACCACCTTAGTGAATATGAACTCAGAAAATCCTCACATTTATTAACATCACCACTCCCATTTTGGCCGCCACCAGCCTTGTCCAGTTTCCACCGTGCTCCAGGCCCACCAGCCCGCCCTCACTACGTCATCACGGCGCGCAACGCGGGAAGCCACTGGGACGAGAGAAGACGCCCCTTCCTAACGGCCTTGCTTGCTTGCTTGCACTCTTGAGTTAATCGCACGGTACAGTTGGCGCCGGTCCGGAGGGCTCCTAAGGTAACTGGACAGGGACGGAGGGACGGCGGCCAAGGCCGCCAGGACGACAGCGGCGGTGGTTGGGGGAGGGGCGAGTTTGACCCCGAGTGCATCGTCCAGCCGCCGGCGCGCGCTTCATACGGGCGCAGCACAGCCCGTGTCGCCAGCTCTCGCGCAGACCCGCAGTTTGTGAGTTCGCGGGAGGTGTGGCCCGCACGAGGGGCGCGGCCTTGCGGCAAGATCCCCAGTGTGGGAGGGATTGGGGCGGGCTGTAGAGAGCCCCTGCCCAACGGAAAAGAGGGGGCTCAGGGAATTTTGAGGCGTAAGCCAGGGGCGGAGTTTGAGAAAGGGGCTGCGCCCGCGTCGACATCGGGGGCGAGAAGGGGGAGGGGCTAGCGGGAGGTGGCTCGGAACTGGCTGAAGGGGCTTGGTGAAGCGTTAGGGATTGGGCCTGGGTAGGGGGTGGGGCCTGGTGGAAGGAAAGGGGCAGTCCCCTGAGGAGCTGGGCTTGTTGAAACGTTAGGGGCGGGATCTAGCCAAGTGGAAGGTGCCGGTCGGGCCAATAAGGGGTGGAGTTAAGTGGATCGTTAAGGGTGGAGTCGGGCCCCTGGCTGGGTCTGGCTGAGTGAAAGAGTGGGTGATTATCCCGGGAGATTGGCTGGAATGGGCAGGTTTGCGAAGGGGTGGGGTCTGGGCGAGGCTTTGAGGAATGAAAGGGTCTGGGAATGGGGCTTGATAGGGCGGAAGGGGTCGGTGATTAGCTGGAAAGGGCAGGCTCTAGAACGGACTGAGCCAGGGGGTTAATTGCTCTGTGAAAGGGCAAGACTTTGAAAGGAGAATGAATAGTGTCAAAGGGGTGGAGCCTAGTGGAATGGGCGGGACCAGGTAGAATGGACACCCTGCTGGAGGGAGAGAGCCTTAAGAGGCAGAGTTTAGAAGGTGGTGGGGAATAGATAGCAAAGGGATAGAGACTAGCGTAGGGGGCGGGGCCTGGGAAGGGCTGGGATGTAGGGTTTTCATGGCGTTGGGCCCCTTCGGAGTCACCTCCACCCCACCCCCCAGAAACGCGTCAGGGGTGAAGTCTCCCCAGCCATGACCTCCACCGGCCAGGATTCCACCACAACCAGACAGCGAAGGAGTAGGCACAATCCCCATTCCCCCCCCCACGACTCCAGCGTCACCTCGGTGAGGCCCCAGACCTCGGTGAGGCCCCAGACCTGCCCTAATGAGGGGGAGGGGGAGCAGCGGGCCGTGCGTACGTTGGACTCTGACCCTTCTCTCTGTTTGGCAGAAGCGAGGTGTTAAAAAGGGTGCCGTACTCCGCTCCAGCCCCAGTCTAGCGGAGGTAAAGAAGAAAGGCAGAATGAAGAAGCTTAGTCAAGCAGCCGAGCAAGACCTAGTCGTGGGGCTGCAAGGGCTGGTGAGAGGGGCCTGGCCGCAATTTAACCTCCTGTGACAATCAAAACCCTGAGCTTCTCCATCCTGGACAGTGTGGGATGTTCCCTCTGACTCAGGCCCTCAATGCATCAGTCTCTCCCATTTTTTTTCCTTGCAGGATCTGAACCGGGAGGCCAGGACACCGTCTGGCACTGGCTTGGTGTTCGATGAGCAGCTAAATGAATTCCACTGCCTCTGGGATGACAGGTGAGGCTGGCTCCTCCAGGCCATACCCAAGCCATACAAAGACATACACTTAGAGCCCATTAGAAGAACGAATCCTGTCTTACTCTAGCCTAGAGACTGGAAGCAGATGATTTAGGGAGATGGGGCTCAGGCTTGAATGGGTTGTTTTCATTTAGCCAACAAACATTTATTGAGTGCCTTCTGTGTACCGGAGATGGTGACACAAACGTGTCAGACAAGACAGACAGGGAGCTGACAGGGGAGTAGGAGAGCAGGTCACTAAACCGCCATCAGCAGTGTGAGGTGTTTAATGAAGGAGGACCTAAGACCAGAGCTTTCAAGAGTGTTTAATAGAGAACGCTAGACTAGCATCCGGGGTTCCCAGAAGGATTCCTTGAAGAAGGGATGTTTGTGCTGAAATGGAAGAATTACACTTCCCATTCAGTCACACATTACAATCCATCAGCAAATTCTTTTGGCTCTATGTTCAAACTGTATTCAGTATCTGACCTCTCCTCACCGCCTCCACTGCCACCACCATCATCACTCACCTAGACTTGCAGAGGCCTCCCTGTTTCCACCCTCACCCCTGCTGCCTGTTCTTTACACAACAGCCTAAAAAAATATGTATGAGGTGATGTTCTCTCTCTTAAAGTCCTTCAAGGGCAGGGTGTTGCCCTGAAGGTAAAGTTCAAATTCTTCATCCTGGCCTCTAAGGTTCCCAATCCTCCCCCTCATTCGCTTCGCTTCACTTCACACACACTGATCCCCTTGCTGTTCTTCCAACATACCAGGCACTCTCTCATCTCACGCCTTTACCCTGGCCAATCCCTTTTCCAGAGACTCATTTCCACCTTCTCGTCTCCTAGTTAATATTCACATCTCAAGGAGACCCTCGGAGAGGGCTTTGCCTAGCCACTCCCCTTCCCCCACACCTGAGCGTCAAGATATTCCTAGCCCATGCCATTGTTTGTCCATTATTATACTTATGTGTTTACTAGTTTAGTATCTATCTCCCCTATCCCAGTGGAAGACTCAGGATGGCAAAAGACTTCATTATTGAATACATATCTACCGTCTCCTGAGGCGCTAGGGACAGGCAGTACACAAAACAAACAAAACTCCTGCCTTCGTGAAGATTACGTTTTAGAGGAGGGAGACAGATAGTAAACAAGCAAAAATCGAGTGATAAAGTGTATTAGAAAGAGAAGTGCTGTGGAGAAGCGGGAGGGAGAGCAAAAGAAAGTGCAGTGGAGGGGACTCTTCAGTTTTAAACACGATGATCAAGGAAGGCCTTACTACCTGAGCAGGGATCTGAAGGAGGTGAGGGAGTGAGCTATGGAGACATCTGGGAGAAGATTGTCCTGGGCAGGAAGAAGAGCTAGCGGAAACGTACTTGGTTTGATTGAGGAACAGGGAGGAGCCTAGTGTAGGAGAAGCAGAGTGAGTGAGGGGGAGAGCAGTAGGAGATAGGGGTCAAAGAGGGGATGGGGCAGGTCGTGAAGGGCCTTCTGGGGCATGGGGAGGACTTTGGCTTTTACCCTGAGTGAGCTGGGAGCCAGGAGAATTTTTTGAGTAGAGGAGGGACATGACCTGATTTGAGTTTTAACCAGTGTCTGGGCTGCTGTGCAGAGAAAGGACTGTTGGGGGAGCAAGGGCAGAAGCTGGGAGGCCAGCTGAGTGCAATAGCCCAGGCGAGAGGTAATGGTAGCAGCAGTTGGGGGTGATAGGAGAGGGCCAGGCTCTGCACATATCATGAGAACGGAAACCAGCAGGCGCCAGGGATGACTCCAAAGTTTCATGCGTCAGCAGCTGTGGAAGGGCAGATGGGGAAGATGTGCAGAAGCAGATGTGGTGCTCACCAGTGTCATATGTATCTGTATCTATATCTGTATTTGTATCTCTGTCAACCCAGCTTCCCTGAAGGCCCTGAGCGGCTCCATGCCATCAAGGAGCAGCTGATCCAGGAGGGCCTCCTGGATCGCTGTGTGTCCTTTCAGGTGAGTCCCCCAGCCGACATCCTGGGCAGAGGGCAGCAGCTGGTGGGACAGCCAGAGCCTTAGCCCTTTATTCCTCATGTCTCCCCAGGCCCGATTCGCCGAAAAGGAGGAGCTGATGTTGGTTCACAGGTGAAGGCTTGGGAGCCTGGTAGGGATGGGGAGGAGGCTGCCCTGGGCCAACCAGGGCAGGCCAGATGCTTTGGGAAGGAATGTCATGGGCTCCGTGGTCTTGGGCAAGTCACTGAGCCTCTCTGAATCTCAGTGTCATCGCCTGTAACTTGGGGGCTAGTAAACATGAGCTCCTCAGGAGGGCTTGATATGTGTCGGGTGCTTAGAATGGTGCCTGACATATCATGAGTCCCTGATGAGCTCTTTTTGTTATTATAATCTGATGTGTAAACAGATGATAGATATGTGGACAGAGTGATCAGGGGGTTCCCCCAGGGGGCTGAAGGAACCCAGAGTAAGAGGCCTGATGTGGTATGGCTCAAGGAAAGTTAGTGTGGCAGAGGGGGTATCTGAGCTGAGCTTTAAGAGGAGAAAAAGAATGAGTCCCATGAAGCAGAAGGCTGAGGAAAGGGAGATGCAGACAGCTGGAACTGTCTGGCCAAAGACCTGGAGGTAGGATTTGATGTGGCCAGAGCAGAGGGCAAGGGTTGTTACTGGAAATGAGGCAGGCTGGGGAAGAAGCAGGGAAGGTATCCTACATCCCAGCTATTCCCCAGATTGACAGTTGAGGAGGCCTGACTTGTCCAGTGGTTTGGTGCATGGAGGACTCAGCTGGGAAGGGGATAGGGCCCTGGTTCAGGGCCAGGGAGGGAGGCGGGCCCCTGAATCCCATCCCCCATCTATATACCCAGTCTAGAATACATTGATCTGATGGAGACGACCCAGTACATGAATGAGGGGGAACTCCGTGTCCTAGCAGATACCTATGACTCAGTTTATCTGCATCCGGTATGGATGAGAACTGTGAGGGCAGAGGGTGGTGGCAATCCCGGGGTCCCCCATCCCCACATCCACCCCACCTTGGAGGGGGGCAGCTGAGTGGACAGGGCTGCTGTCTCCCTCACTCCCTCTCTGGCTCCCCACTGTCTCTCCAGAACTCATACACCTGTGCCTGCCTGGCCTCAGGCTCCGTCCTCAGGCTGGTGGATGCAGTCCTGGGGGCTGAGATCCGGAATGGTATGGCGATAATCAGGTAGGACTCACTAGCATAAGGCTTTTTTACATTACAAAAAAATTCCTTTCTCAAATGTAAAAGGTAATGGTGTGGGAAGTATATTCACATGGTTCAAGAATCAAATGTTAAAAAAGGTTAGGGGTCAGGTACAAGTAAAAGTCCTCCCCACCCCCGTCGCCAGACACCTGCTTCCTCTCCTGGAGGCAGTCGCTGTCACCAACGACTCTTGTGTCCTCCCAGAAATAGTCTGTGCCATTCATGGAATAAATACCATACCTTGTTGATTCTAAGATGTATATTTTTTTCATATTTGAAACATCTTGAAATCTGGATGCATCTTATAAACAATGGTGACTCAGAATTCCTTTGGCAGCATTTTCTGCTTTGTTATTGGCATGTAAAATCACAGTACATCTTCTCATCATTGGCATCCCAGAAGTGATGAAATGCAGAAGATGTAGCTTTTCTCCTACCTCCCCTTTTTTAGCCACAAATTATGGTAGCACTCGACACACTCCCTGTATCATGCATTTTTCACTTATATATCTTGGAAAGCTTTTCTCTTAACAGTGTATAGCCTAGACCCATGTAGAATGCCATTATACAAATGCACAGTAAGTTAACCTGCCTGCTACCATTGGGCATTTTGGTTCTCTCCAATCATTTGCTGTTTCCAAAAAATGCTGCAGCAAATATCATCCATTTATAAACATGTTATTTCACCCTTTTTGTTATATAGGTTGTGGCCTAAGTCCCCAGGAGCAGAAGGACTTGGTATGAGGGTGTATGCATTGATAATTTTAATGAGCATTATCAAATTTCCTTCAGAGAGAGAAGAGTAGACTGGGGGTGAGGGTCTGAGGGACCCAATTACTCAGTTCCTGGCAGATGTGCAGGCATCAGCACTGGGGGAGTTGGTGGTCCAGGATTAGAGAGCAGGGAAGTGTCCATCTCTGAAGAGGAGGACCCCTCACCACCATTAATCTGTGGCCTTCCCTGCCCTTCCCAGGCCTCCTGGACACCACGCCCAGCACAGTCTTATGGACGGGTATTGCATGTTCAACCACGTGGCTGTGGCTGCCCGCTATGCTCAACAGAAGCATGACATTCAGAGGTCAGCAGCAAGCAGCAGGGTGGGTGTAATGAGGGTGGCGCAGGGTTGGGTATCTTGGTCTAGGCACTTCCCCCAGCTGCTCCTTGATCTGCTTACATAGTGCCCCCCTCTCTCCCACTCACAGGGTCCTTATCGTGGATTGGGATGTGCACCATGGTCAAGGAACACAGTTCACCTTTGACCAAGACCCCAGGTATGCCCGGAGTACCACCCTAGATGCTAGACTCCCAGCCACCCGCCATCTTTACAGGCCCAGCCAGAAGGGGCCCAGGAGGGAAGGGGAAGCATTCACATTTGTTGGGCCTGCCCTGGCAACAGGTTTGGTACTGCCCTCTGCGTGTCTGCTGTCTCTTAATTTCATTCTGAGGCAGGGACTGTTGGGTTCCCCATTTTACAGATCAGGGAACTGAGGCTTACAGGTTAAGAGGTCATAGAGAGAAGAAGTTGAAGAGATGAGATTTGAGCCCACAGATGTTTGGAGATCTCGTTCACCAATTTATCCTGGAGCTGGAGTGAACCTCAAATTACTACTTTATGTTTTCTGATTATGACAATACTGCAAATTTTATTTCTTTAAAGAATTAAAGGGAGTTAGTTCCCTGGTGTCCTAGTGGTTAGGATTCCGGGCTTTAACTGTCTCTGCCGGGGTTCAGTCCCTGGTCGGGGAACTGCGAGCCCGTAAGCCACATGGCATGGCCAAAAAACAAACAAAAAAATTAAATATCGAAATGTCTAAAGCAGTGAGTCTCCTGTAATTCCTATCACCTCAAAAGTAACTGTTGATAGTTACAGAATTTTTCCTGTAGATGTATGAATATTCATCATTATCATTATTATTATTAACATACTACCACTACATTTTCTTCAACAACTTGCTTTTTGCATTTAACAGCATGGTGTGGACACCTCCATGTTAGTGCCTCTGAAAAGCATCTCGTTCTTTGTAAGAGCTGTACAGTGTTCCATTGTATGGCTATACCTTTGGTCATTTAACCCCAGGATGTTTATAGGTCTTCCCAGTCTTTGCTATACAGATAATTCTACAGTGAATAGTCTGGTAAATATATAATTTTATACTCCTCTGAGTATATCTGTAGGATGAATTTCCAGTTCGTCAGAGGGTCACTGTGCTTGAAAGTCTAGAATCTAGTGCCAGACTTCCCTCCAGAAAGAGAACCACCTTACCCTTCCTGCAGAAAGTGATTGAGCCCATCCTTGTCAGTAGGGGACACTACTAAATAGTTGTTGTTTTATCCAGCCTTTTATTGAATTGACTGCATAAATTCCACTTTTTCCCATGGTTCCTGAGCTCCTGTGGCCCATTATCTAGTCTAGGTTGGTTGTTCTCCAGACATTGCTTTATTATTTTCCACCATTCAGTGTTGCTGACAGATGTCTAGATGTCAGTCTGATTTTCATTCCTTTCCAATATATTTTCCTCTCTGGAAGGTTTTAGGTTCTTCTCATTATCCCTGGCATTCTGAATTTTCACCCTGCCCCTCATTCTGCTTACCAGTGGTAGATATTTTACATCTGAAGACTCATGCCTTTCTTAAATCCTCAGAAGTTTTCTTCTATTAGATTGTTGATGATTTCTTCTACTGTGTCCTCTCTGGTCTCTCTGTTAGTCAGATGTTAGACTTCCTGGGTTGATCCTCTGTGTCTCTTATTTTTTATCTCATGTCTTCTGTCTCTTTTTTCCTTTTGCTCAGTGTCCTGGGAGATTTCCTCAACTTTACCTTGCATTCCTTCTTTTAAGCTTCAAGAGCACTTTCTTCCTCTCTGTGTTCATGCTCTACTAAGCTTTAGTTTAGTTGTTTTCCTTGTCTTCATAATAGTATTTTAAGGGCTATCCAATTTGTCTCCAGCCAGGACCCTCCTGATGGAGTTAAGAGATTGAGAGATGGGGAGCTGGGAGACTGAGGGTCATGGATAGATTTTTTTTTCATTTATACATTCTTATTCATAAAGAAGAATGCATTGAATATATTCACAATTCTTCATATCTATGCATATAGTCATATATCCACAAAATAACACAGCTATTGCCTCCAATGCACTTTTAAAACAAAAAGAATGATTAATGATATTAAGGAATTCTTGTTATTATGCCTAAGAAAATTAACAAGAATTCATTTAGTAAACTAAAGCTTAGTAGTTAAAAGGAACAAGTAAATTTAGTGAGTTGGTTATTCAGTGAATTGGCTATTCAGAATTGATTTTGTGAGCATTGACCTGGATCTGTGCTTGACTTCTCCAGAAGGGAAACCTCAGATTGTCTTGGGTGACTTCCCAACCTGTTCAGCATGGGAGAGGGCCTGCTGGGGCCCCAGACTACTTTCCAGGGATTTGTTGAAGTCTCTAATTGTCTGACATCCTTTCTCCCACTCTCTGTCTTCCTGGGTTGATACTTGTTTAAAATTCCTTTACTATCTTTTGACTAGGATTGTAGGAGAATGAGGAGGTAAACCTGTGCTATCAGTCCACCATTCTTTTACTGGAAGTCAGTTGAACTTATTTTTAAATCTCCTTCTATTTGCTTTATAAACTTAATTTCCTTGGGTGTTAGTTCTTCTGTTTGTTGACTTTGGTGGCTCTCTTGTGGGGTGGACTTTCTTCAAATCTTTTCTTTATTCCTATCTTTCCCGATGATAATATTTATGTTCTACTGTACGTTTATCTGTTAGAGTCAAAAGTAAAACAGTCATCCCCCATCTACTCAAGACCAGAGCTTTCACATGGTCTTTATCCCCCCAATTCCAAAAATCCTTGTATACCAATTGCATTTAATTTCACAACTATATTATCAACATTTATTAAAATGTGACTGTTAAGTTTGTCTAGATTTATTGCTTACCACTGTTTCTTGCATTTCCCTAAAAAAGGAAAAAAGTGCTGCCTTAAGTCCTTTCTGGAACAAGGCAGGGGGTGGATGAACAGATGGATGGAAGGATGGATGAGAGATACTCATTTTGATCACCTCAGTCAGAATCAAGCCCTCCTACTTGGCTTACTATCAGAACATATACCATTGTGTCTTTTCAGTATCTGTTCTGTGTCAGCCCCCCTCACTGCTCTGAGTGCTCAGTTTCTCACCTAGAAAATAGAAGAAATAGTAGAGGTAGCCTGTAAGGTATTGGAGACAAGGAATTGCCCCCTCACTGGCCTCATGGAGCCCCAGCCAGCATCCCCACTCCAGCTCCACATACAGAACCAAGTCCCACCCCTCCTAACCCCTAGGCCCTGAGTCTCCCCACTTCCTTCAGGGAAAATACTAAGCTCCCTAGCCTCGCCTGGCGTTCTTTTCAGCCTTAGCTGGCTCCCGCCAACTAAGGCCAACTAAGAGCCTCATGCCTCTGTGGGCCTCCAGTGTCACAGGGTTTGTCCTGCTGTCACTATCTTGGTCACAGGGGCTGGTGGGTGGGCAGGCATGATCTAGAGTCCCCCACGGGGTCAGGAGCCCTAGGAGGTGGGATAGACTTGATAGCTCTCAGGGTCTCAGAGCTAGAACTGGGTGGGCACTGAGAGGGGCAGCAGTGTTTGCTGAGGGAGCAATTTCAGTAAGAGAGCAAATGAATGAGTGAGTGAGGTAATGGATAAATAAATGGAAGAATTAATGGATGAGAGGATGAATAAGCTGGCAACTGAATGGAAGAATGAATGAATGTATGAATTAAAGAATTCATGGGGAAATTACTGAGAGAATGAGTGAATGGTTGAGTCAACTGTGGTAGCTGTGGGTTGGGGGTTTCTGGGGGGACCGACTCCTCAACCCTCACCTCTTTTTTTTCTCTGTCTCTAGCGTCCTCTATTTCTCCATCCACCGCTACGAGCAGGGTCGGTTCTGGCCCCACCTTACAGCCTCCAACTGGTCCACCACAGGTTTTGGCCAAGGCCAGGGATACACCATCAATGTGCCTTGGAACCAGGTCAGTATCTGCCCACCCTTTGCCCCCAAAATGAGGCCCACCCCTGCCCTTCAGGGCAGATGGCAGGACGTCCCCATCATGCCTCCCTGTCTGCAGGTGGGGATGCGAGATGCCGACTACATCGCCGCTTTCCTGCACGTCCTGCTGCCAGTTTCCCTTGAGGTCCCGTGGGTCTGGGGTGTGTTGGGGCAGAGGCGATGTTGAGGGAAGGGCCGTGAGGGCAGGTGGCCTCATGTAGTTCCTACCCCCTTCAGTTCCAGCCCCAGCTGGTCCTGGTAGCTGCTGGATTTGATGCCCTCCAAGGGGACCCCAAGGTAAGGCAGGTGCACTGGGATGGCAGGAGGGCAGAAGGGGGCCGCACGGAGCAGGGCTGACCCTCCACGTCCCTCCAGGGCGAGATGGCCACCACTCCGGCAGGGTTCGCCCAGCTAACCCACCTGCTCATGGGTCTGGCAGGAGGCAAGCTGATCCTCTCACTGGAGGTGAGTGACTCACTTCGTCTCTCAGCCCATGGATCCTGGAAGACGTAAGAACAACTTTCAGTCCTGTCCCAGCATTTCCACTTACTAGCTGGACAACCTCTCCTAAGTCACTCAGCTTCCCTGTGCCTCTGCTTTCCTTATGTAAAATGGGCATTATAATAGTGGTAATCACCCCATGATACTGTCCAGCACATGAAATGAAGTCAGCCTTCAAATGCCCTGTTGCTTGACAACACCCTACTCTTCTCTGGTAACATCTGGTTCTTTCCTGCCCTCCCTCATGTGAACTCCTTCTCCCAGGGTGGCTACAACCTCCGCTCCCTGGCTGAGGGCGTCAGCGCCTCTCTCCACACCCTTCTGGGAGACCCTTGCCCCATGCTGGAGTTCCCTGGCACCCCTTGCCCGAGGTGAGCCCAGGTGGAGGAGGGGAGAAGTAGGCCCCTCATTGCCCACTCAGGGGCCAGTTGGTCACATTTTCCCCTCCCTTGCCCTCCAGTGCCCAGGCGTCGATCTCCTGTGTTCTAGAAGCCCTTGAGCCCTTCTGGAAGGTCTTTGTGAGATCAGGTAGTTGGCAGGGAGTGCGCTGGGTGGGGGGTTGGGCAGGGAATGAGCTGTGGGAGGAGACTCTTCCAGACCCCACTCTGACTTTCCTCGACGCCTTGGTGGGGGAGGGTCAGGCCCTCTCTCTCACTGGGCCCTGGTTTCAGGCCTCCCACCCCTTTTTAGGTTTGGGTAAACTGAGTGCCAGAGTATTAAGGGGATCCAGGGTGGGGGAGTAGGACTAGGGTGAATGTGGCCTCCCCATGCAGCTGAGACTCTGGAGGAGGAGGACACTGTGGAGGGGGACAATGTGGAGGAGAAGGAGGAGGAGGGACCGTGGCAGCCCCCTGAGCTCCCAATCCTGACGTGGCCGGTGCTGCAGGCTCGCACAGGGCTGGTCTATGACCAACAGATGATGGATCACTACAACTTGTGGGACAAGTATGCAGTCAGAGAGGTGGGCTAAGTGGGAGGAGGGGAGGGACCCCCCACTTCAAGCACACTAAGCCCTGCCTCCGATTCCCCCACTCCTAGCCACCACCCCGAGACGCCTCAGCGCATCCAGCGTATCATGCACCGCCTGGAGGAGCTGGGTCTTGCCGGGCGCTGTCTCGCCCTGCCCGCACGTCCAGCCACGGACGCTGAGCTGCTCGCCTGCCACAGGTCAGACCCCTGTGGCTGGGGTGGGATGGGGCCTCAGAGCACGCAAGCCACCCTGGGGGCTGGAGCCTGGGCTTGCCTCTGTTACGTGGAGCTGCTGCGAGACACAGGAGAGGACGTGGAGGGGACAGAGTTACCTGGCTGTCCCCTTGAGTGCCCCCTCTGTGCCTCCAGTGCTGAGCACGTGGATCGTCTGCGGGCCACGGAGAAGATGAAAATCCGGGAGCTGCACCGCGAGGGCGCCAACTATGACTCCATCTACATCTGCCCCAGCACCTTCACCTGTGCACAGCTGGCTGCTGGCGCCGCCTGCCGCCTGGTGGAGGCTGTGCTGGCGGGAGAGGTGCCTGCACTTTGGGGAGGGGACCTTGGGCTCCAGGAGAGGAAGTCCTGGGGGTGGGGGGTGGGGAAAGAGGCGGCTCTGAGAGGTGGACCAGGCCTGAGGAAAGGGGGCATGCAATGGGAGGAGATCCTAGCTCACCAGAGGCCTGGCTCCTGGGGAAGTGCACCCAGCAGGATGGGGGCTACAGGGTTGGGGGCCCCTAGCAGCTGGTGGAATAGTAGAGGGACAGGAGAGATGGAAGAGGAGAGGAAAGGGAAGGGAAAGCGGGGAGGGTGGGTGGTCTAATCTTTGTTCCCTGCCCCTCCGCCAGGTTTTGAATGGCATTGCTGTGGTGCGTCCCCCCGGCCACCATGCAGAGCGGGATGCTGCTTGCGGTTTCTGCTTTTTCAACTCTGTGGCTGTGGCTGCTCGCCATGCCCAGGCCGTCAGTGGGCGTGTGCTGCGGTGAGGGCTCCCTGCCCCCACCGCCTGGTGCTTATGCAGCAGGCCCCATAGTGCAGCCCCCATAGTTACCCCGAACCACCCAAGGGTCCAATTGCCCAGCACGTCCAGGAAAGGACCAAGGACCTAGCCTCTCAGTGCTTACCCAGATAGGATCCCCAGATTGCGGCACCCAGGTGCTTATAAAACAGAATCCAGGGTCCCCTTCCCCAGAATTTCTGGCCCCTGATGACTATCCCAACAGAACCCAGGGTCTGGCCTCTGGTGCTTCCTTCAAAAGACCCACGATCTAGCCCCTGGCACTTACCCACACAAGGCCCGGGATCTGGCCCTGAGCACTCGCTCGGGCCCACAGTGAAGCCCTTAGGACTCTGATAGGACCCACAAGCCTGCCACCCAGTGCTTTCCCCAGGGACCCAGGGTCCGCCCATCCGCAATAAATGCCCCTGCATACAGACTCCAGGGGTCTAGTCCCTGCCCTCCCCCAGGGGGCTAGTGTCCCGGGGTAACTGAGAAGCTGTCCCCTCCCTCCTCAGGATCCTGATCGTGGACTGGGACGTCCATCATGGTAATGGAACTCAGCACATATTTGAGGAGGACCCCAGGTGAGGGGCTGGGTCAGGGGGTGGGGTGTGGTCAGGGAGGTGGGCGGGCCATGCCTCATGGGTGCCTCGCTAACCAGGCACATCCCTCCTTCCCACCGTGTTCCTGCAGCGTGCTGTACATTTCTCTGCACCGCTATGATCATGGCACCTTCTTTCCTATGGGGGACGAGGGTGCCAGCAGCCAGATAGGTCAGGCTGCAGGCACGGGCTTCACCGTCAATGTGGCCTGGAATGGGCCCCACTTGGGTGACGCCGACTACCTGGTTGCCTGGCATCGTCTGGTGCTTCCCATTGCCTATGAGGTACGATTTAGGATGCACGTGACAAGACTGTGTGGGTGGCAGCAGGCGTGCATGTGTCCGACATCTCAGTGACTGATCCTGTGAGAGGACCTGCGGGTGGCTGCTGTGATGGCTTTGGGGGAGGGGATGTGACTCTGTGATGGCCTTTGGGTATGTTTGTGCAGTGGCTGTATGTGACTGCCTTCTGTGTGTAACTGTGAGGACTTGGGAGTGTGCGGGGATGGTCTTGCCTGGGGGTGTGCCTGGCTGTGTACCTGTCCTGTGTGTACACCATCACTAGTGCCTATCTGTGTGTGATGGTAGCCCCATGTGACTGCCATCTCTGTGGAACTGCACGTGCCAGGTGGGGAGGGGTTCGAGCACGTGTGAAACTCTGCGCAGGGAGCTATTTGTCACTACCGCTGCTCTGTGTGATGTGTGTGATATTGTGAGTCACTGCACATTGCTCTCTCTGTGACAGCCAGTGTGTGACTTTCTGCATGTGGAAGGCTGTGTGTGACAGTCATCTCTCTCTCCTATGGCCTATATACATTTCCCTGACTCTGTGTGAGTGGCTGTAGGTAACTGCTTCCTCCGTGTGTAAACTGTGTGTATGTGTGGCAAATCATGTGTACATGACTAACTCTGAGGGTGGATGAACGTGAGCGCCATCTCTGTGACCTCTGTGCAGACATGCGTGTTCAGATGTGTATGTGTGTCTGTGCACAGTTGGCTGTGACTATCTCTGTGTGTGTGTAACTCTGTGAAATAGTGTGTGTGACCATGTGCAAGCGACCACCTCCTGTGGGTGCAACAGCACATGTGACTATTGTGACTGTGGTGGTGGCATGTGTATGATTGTGTTTGTGCAGGGGTAGCTGTGGATTACTGTTCCCTCTGAGAAACTGTGTGTGCGTGCGTGACTAGTACCATGTATAGTCTGGTCTGTGTGAGACTGTGTGATTGTGTGTGGGTGTATGTGACTGTATGTGACCATCTTCTGTGTGTGGCACTTGTGTTGTCATCTTCTGTGATGGAAACGTGTGCACCTCTCTTTGGCACCGTGTGTATAAAACCCTGTGTTGTGCCCATGTGTCCCATGTTTGACACAGGGAGGGGAGTGTGTGCCTCTTGGTCTCACCCTTGGGTGTGTATGTGAGGACATATCTCTCCGTCTCATGTCACCATCTCTTGACATGAGTCTCCACACCTCACAACTCTGCTTCATGACCCTGTCCGTCTGTTTCTCACATCTCCGTATCTCTGTATCTCGGGTCTCTAAATCTGTGTCTGATGTGTCCACATCTCTGAATCTCTCTTGTGTCTCCATGTCCTCCCCTCCCTATTTTCAGGGCTCTGGTCTTGTGTCTCCCGGGCTCCAGGTCCCATGTCTCCATCTCTCTGACTTGCATTGCCATGTCTTCATTTGTCCTTGTCTGTGTCTCTGGGTCTCCCTGAACTGCTGCCTCCCCACGCCCCCACCCTCATGCTCACGTGTCTCTTCTCTGCCTGCCTCAGTTTAACCCGGAACTGGTGCTGGTCTCAGCTGGCTTCGATGCTGCCCGGGGGGACCCACTGGGCAGCTGCCAGGTGTCGCCTGAGGGCTATGCCCACCTCACCCACCTGCTGATGGGCCTGGCCAATGGCCGCATTATCCTTATCCTAGAGGTAGCTGTCTCGGTCCCTCTTCCTGTGGTGGGAGGGTGGTCGGGAAGACTTGGGTGTCCCCACCTGGGGTTGTGGGCACACACTGGGCATTAGTAATAACACCAGCATTAGCAACTTTAATTGAGCACTCACTATGTGCAAGACACTGTTCTTGGCACTTTACGTGCATTATTAATGCATTTACTTAACAAAGCAGCCTTGTGAGGTAAGGTCTACTGACCTCATCATTTTCCTCTCTCAAGATCAGGGAAACTGAGGTACAGAGAGCTGTGGTGACTAGCCGGAGGTCACACATTTAATAATGGCAGAGCCAGGCCTTGAACCCAGGCAGCCTGGCTCCAGAGTCTTTGCTTTTTACCTCTACTTGAACTACCTCCAACAAAATCCTGAGACAAAGGAAATTCACTGACCTTTTGTAAAGTACTCAGTGCCCCCGCCCCCTGTGCCTCAGTTTCCTTGTCTGTAAGATGTAGCTGGCTAATCGTGGAGGGGTGCCTGGCACATGGTAAGCCCTGTATAAGAGCTGTGGCTTCTTATGGTTATGCATTGTTCGTACATTAGTTTAACCCACTCAGCAACTTTCTGTGCTGTTATTTGTACTCCTTCACAGATGAGGACAGTAAGTCACAGAGAGATTAACTGGCTGGTAAGATGTCCCACCGTGTGCCCAGGCCTGCCTGTGGTGGAGCAGGGTGGTGGACTCTCTCCTCAGGTAGCCCAGGTTCCAACCTCAGTGCTGCCTCTTACCAGCTGTTAAGACCTCAGACAAGTCATCTAACCACTCTGAGCCACGGTTTCTTTATCTGGAAAAAGAGCAGAGACTGGGGTTCCTATAGAGTGTGAGAAAAGGGGGTTCCCATACCAGGTCAGGATAGAGATTCACGTAGAGAGAGAGACCAGTTGTTCCTGTACCAGGGCAGGGCAGGGCCTTCTCTGTGGGTGGGGCCAGGGGTTCCCATACTGTGAAGGCAGGTTCCTGCACCGATTCAGCACATGTGGTTGTGAGGATTCAGTGCTTAGAATAGGGTCTAGCACACAGCAAGCACTTAATGAACGTCAGCGCTTACTAATGTTGCCATCAGTACTGTCATTCTTGTGGTTATTGTTATCTTGCACTTTACGTCACAATTTTATCCCCCTCAACGACCACCTCACACAGTGGGTGCTGTCCATCTGACAGATGTGGGTTCTACTTGTCCCCAGTACCTACCCTCCAGACTTGCAGGACCCCAAGGGGAGATTGGGAGGCAGGACATCTCGTCTCCCAAATTCCCTGAGGACCCCCCCGTCATACCTTTCCCTCCTCTTTTCCTTAACAAAGGGTGGTTATAACCTGACATCCATCTCGGAGTCCATGGCCGCCTGCACCCACTCCCTCCTTGGGGACCCGCCACCCCTGCTGACCCTGCTGCGGCCCCCACTGTCAGGGGCCCTGGCCTCAGTCACCGAGACCATCCAAGTCCATCGCAGATACTGGTGCAGCTTGCGGGCCACAAGTGAGTGGGTAAGGGGAACTGCGGGCAGTGGGGGCTCAGGGGAGGGCAGGGTTTAGAGGCGGGAGAAGGGATAGCACCCACACTCAAGGATCTCCCTTCCATGGTTCCAGAGGTCAAAGATAAAGAGGGACCCTCCAGTTCTAAGTTGATCACCAAGAAGGCACCCCAGCCAGCCAATCCTGGGTCAGCCAAGGGGATGACCATGCCAGAAGGGAACATTCTGGAGGCAGGCACGGGGAAGGCCACCTCAGCAACATCTGTGAAAGAGTCCACTCCACGCCAGACTACGTCAGAGACAGCTGTGATGGAGCTCACTCAGGACCAGTCATCAGAGACAGCCATGGGAGGAGCTGCTAGGCTGAACCAGGCCACCTCAGAGGCAGCCACAGGGGATGCCACGCTGGACCAGACCACCTCGGAGGAGGCTGTGGGGGGAGCTGAGCTGATCCAAAGCCCTCCAGCCTCATGCGCTGACAGTCAGACTCCTCCAGCGTCACCCATGCAAGGAGCCACAACCCAGATATCCCCCAGTAAGCTGACTGGAAATCTCAGGACCTTGGAACTAGACAAGGCACAGGTAAGGCCCACCACACCCAGGTAGGGGGGAAGAAGGGACAAGAATCAGGCCTCCCGGATACACCTCTTATCTCTGTGTGTATAGGAACCCCCAGAAGAGGAGGAGCTACTAGGAGAGGCAGCTGGAGGTCAGGACATGAATGAGTCAGTACTGATGCAGGTCACTGGAGACCATGCTGACACTGACCAAGTGAGCTCTGGGAGAGGCTAGAACAGTGGCTTCCTTCTCATGCCCGTTTGTGCCTCCACGTAGGAGCATGCGCTATAGGAACATATAATGGGGAGGTGGAGTCCCTACCTTACTCAGTTTCACCCACCCCCAGGCCATGTTTTATGCTGTAACACCACTGCCCTGGTGTCCCCATTTGGTGGCAGTATGCCCCGTACCTGAAGCAGGCCTGGATGTGACCCAACCTTGTCAGGACTGTGGAGCACTCCAGGAGAACTGGGTGTGTCTGTCTTGCTACCAGGTATGCAGCCGAGGAAAGGGATGGGGTGGAGGTTGGCCCAGGAGCAAACCACAGGTGGGTGCTGATTCCCCACCCAATGCTCGCTCCCCAACCTCAGGTCTACTGCAGTCGTTACATCAACGCCCATATGCTCCAACACCATGAAGGCCTGGGACACCCGCTGGTACTCAGCTACGCCGACCTGTCTACCTGGTGTTACCACTGTCAAGCCTACGTTCACCACGAGGTGGGCCCTGGGCAGACCCTCTAATGTGTGCACACTTACTCACACTCCCCCCCGCCCCCCCCACACACACCTTTTGTGATTGCATAAGGGGCGAATGGAGACCCTTCTGCATGTGGGATAGGCCAAGAGACAGGGCGGTTGAGGGCTGGAGTGGGGGCAGCCTCCTGGCTGAGGTAGAGGGGTGCTCACTCTTACCTCCCCTCTCTTGCCTCCTGCTCAGGCTCTCCTAGCTGTGAAGAACATCGCCCACCAGAACAAGTTTGGGGAGAACATGCCCCACTCACACTAAATCCCAGAGTGTGCTCCTCTTCTTCACCTTCTGAGACCCAAGATAGACCAACCTTAGTTCATGCCAAGCTATACCTTTGATGAGGGGTAGCCTCACTCCATCCCATCCTGAAGACCCTTTACAACTCGCCCAGGGTGCTGATTTAAGTGTATATATTTGTAAGAGAACTGTGATGATCAATTATAGATCTCCCACTGCCTGCTCAAGGGACTCCATCTACTCTGCCCCAGAAGGCAAGGGGAGCAGCTCAGTGACCCCAAGAGGGGGCTGATATAAAGATGATACTTTGGAGGGAAGGGGGATCAAGTGGCAGGTATGGCGGGGTTGCATATGTAATAAAGTACAAGCTATTACAAAACTTGGAGAACGCTTTTAATCTTGAGTGGGTAAAGAAGCCCACCCTCCTGGCCAACAGGGCTGATGAGTAATGAAGGAATGAGGGTGTGGGTCTTTATCAGGTCAACCCCCTGCTCATCCAAAAACTAACTGGAAATAGAGCAAGCAGCTTGACTGGCTCCATAAGAGATTAAATGGTGCGAATCTGTGAGAAAATGAGCTCCTGCCTTAGAAATAGGAGCCTCACAGCCAGTCCCAGCTACACCCTGGCTGGGAAGGCAAGAAAACTCTCATGAAGTGTCTTCATTAGGCCTCAGTCTCCCCATCTGTCTTTGTCTTGATTGGGGGGTGGGGGGGTGTCCAGGTTTAACATACTTGGATTTGGTGGTCATGGGTAGCTTCCTGGGGGAAGGAGTGTCTACCACTGACCAAGGGTGGGGAATTGTGGGATAATTTTAGGGTTTTATTTCTCCCATATAATGAGAATTGCTTCGGCAACTCAAAGGAGTCTGGGCTGAGGTTTCCTGGGCTTTTCTTCATGGCCACCCTGTGACCCCAAGATGGCCAACAGAGCCCCACCCAATCAAGAAGAGGAGAATAGGAAAGGGGAAGGGTCAGCTCAGTCATCCTCTTTGAAGGAGCATTGTGGTTGCCCCCGCCCCACAACACCTGCTTACATTTCATTGGTCAGAATTGTGTCACATGACTGCCATAGCTGCAAGGGAGTCTAAGAAATGTTGTAGCTTGGAACACATCCACCTCAAATCAGGTTCTTTCTGCCTTTACAAAATAACCCCTCCTCTGCAACTCTCTCCCTCCAGGACCGGACGCAACTCTCTCCCATGCTACCAAAAAGCCCACTTGAGGCAGCACAAGCTCCAGGGCCTCAGGCCCTCACAAAACATTTGGCAAAGTCTGGACATTCAGGTCAAAAATCTGACACACCCCCCACGCAGTAAAAACACGAAATCACGTCCCAGATGGGAGGTAAGGAAGAGGTGCAGCGGGATGCACGGGGCACACAGCGGGGGTCAGCGCTCACAGCGTACCCCAAGAAGACCTCCTTTGCGCACACTCGCCTGGCGGGCAGTGACCCAGCACTCACCCCAGGGGCGGGGGACAGGGGTGAGCCAGCGGAGGGGCCCGAGGGCAGCTGGCTGCGCATGCGCACTCCCTCCCCCATCCCCATCCCCCCCTCGCCCCATACCCCCGCCCCATACCCCCCCTTGGGACCAGCGTCTCCTCCCCTGTCAGTCCTGTCAGAGCAGCGGAGGGTTCGGGTACCTGCGCCACCGGCCTTCCTGGGACACAGGTGAGGTGAGCCGGGCCGCCCAGGCCCCACGGCACCGACCTGGGAGGTCCTTCCACTTAGGGCTGTGGGGGTATGGCCGAGGTCGGGTGTCGGGGACCCTCCCCTGTCTCCTCCCATCCTCAGGGGCCAGCAACCCCAGGCCGCCTTTGTGAGGACAGGCCTGGGTGAGGGTGTGGGCGCCGAGCGGGGAGTCGGGAGCTGAGCGGGGAGGTCCAGGCCGAGCACGGGGTCACGGCTTCGGGGTGAAACTGGGGGTCCCCCCCTCCCAGCCCCATGCTGGCCAGCCGCCCGGGCTTAGGGGACACGTGTACGGGGCCCGGGCCAGCCCGGAAAGGGGTAGGACTGCGCTTGGGGTGGGCGCCCCCCGCTCCGCTCAGGTCAGGGAGGTGACACAAAGGAATGGGTACGGGCATGGGGGAGGGGCCCCCGACAGTGCCCCACTGGCACTTGGCACTGCGGTACTTCTGTACTCCCGTGTCGCCCTGCGATGGGCTGTGTGACCTCGGGCCAGTCACCGCGGCTCTCTTCCCCGAGCCTCACGGTTCCTTGTTGACGAAGCGGCAGTGGCAGCGTCTGCCTAGCGCCCCGCCAGGTGTCGGGAGGTCGGCCGGCGCTCCGCTGCCAGTGTCGGGTGCTCTCAGTGTCAGCCCCAGCGACCCCCCCGCCCAGAGCGAGGGCCCCCTCACCTGGCCCTGCCTCGGGTGATGGCACCCACCTCTCCAGTCGCCTGGACTCCCTCCCCTTCTTCCCAGTCCCTCAGCAAATCCTGTCAGGCCTGCCTTCGGAACATCTCTGAATCCCGCCCGGCTCGTCCAGATCCCCCACTGCTGGCCCGCACTACTGCCCTGGCCTCCTCGCTGCCCCCCTCCCCTCAGCTCTGTCCTCTGCTTACATCTCCTCATCATGGCCCCCTTCTTCCTGGGCGAGCGCATTCCACAACTCTTTTCAGGGATCTTCTCTGGGCTGAGGGCCCCACAGCTGGATCCCCACCTGGGACCTAGCCCCCCAACCCTGACCCCCGGATCCCAAACTCCACAGAACCCCCCCCTCCACCCCCACCCCCTGTGGATCCCTCAAACCCACCACCTGCCCCCCAGCTGCCACTGTCCCAGGGCTTCCTGGGACACTCGGGGCCGCAGCCATTATGATGCATTTCCTGAGGCCACACACCGAACCAAGACCAGGATGTGTATTGAATGGGTTAATGGTGACTTAGTATTAATAGTGAACGCTAATTGAGTACCTGCTGTGTGCCCATCCTCTTCTAACTACATGGTAATTTACTTGCTTAACTTGTTTATTGTCTCTTTCTCACTTTCAGAATCTAACCCTCCCAAGGGCAGGGACTTTATTTTGTTCTCAGCCATATCCCCGCCCCCCCACCCCACCCCCCATCCCCGCACCCATCACAATGCCTGGCGCACAGGAAGGTCCTCGAATTAATGAATGAAAATTAAATTATAATAGAAATACCTAACATTAACCAAGCACCTTCTGCCTGCTTATCACCACCTATTGCTGAAACATATTTTACTGATTTATCTTTGTTGTCTGTCTTCCTGACTAGAATGTCACGTTCATGAGGGTCGGGGGTTTCTTAATCTGTTTTTTCCCCACCTCTTTGTCCTTGCCCCACAGTAGGTTCTCAACAGCTGTATGTTGAATAAGTAATAAAGACTAAATTCCAATGACAATGGCTAACAGACCTCATCATTTGCTTACCTATTTGGTTTATTGTCTCCATCTTTTAAAACGTAAACTCCTGGGGGCAGGAATGTTGCTCGGCACAAACTATGACTAGCAGTGTGCCAGGCTGGGGTCCAATGGTGACACAATCCGAAACCAAAACCGACGAAGGAAATCCCTGCCCTCCCTCCGGAATGCGGAGGGACAGCAGCTAATGGGTAGGGGGTGTCTTTTCCGGGTGACTGGAAATGTTCTAAAATTAGACTATGGTGATGGTCACACAACTCCGTGAATGTACTAAAAAACATTGAATTGTACACTTTAGCTAGGTTAACTTTATGGTATATAAATTAATTAAGCTGTTTTAAAAATCTCACAGCGTTTACGTTGTAAAAGGGAGTGAGAGAGAATAAACAACATAAATAATGTATATAGTATATTAGGTGATTAGCACACACTAGGCACTCAATAAATGTTGATTCGATGACACCCGGCTGTCCCCTTGCCCCTAAATGGTCTCACCTAACCTCCCAACCCCCCACCCCCATTGTCTTTCTTCTCTTTCCACCTGCAGGGCCTGCTGTCCACATCTCTTCCCTGAGCTGCCCACTTGGGGCCATGGCGCTGCCAACAAAGCCTAGCATGATTGATCTGGGCCTGGGCACCTGGAGCCCTAGCTCCCAGGAGCAGAGCCACAGGGCTCGGGCACCCTCCAGGGGTGTTGGCAAGCAGCTGCCTGAGTACAAGGCCGTGGTAGTGGGCGCGAGTGGCGTGGGAAAGAGCGCGCTGACCATCCAGCTGAACCACCAGCGCTTCGTGGAAGA
Source organism: Eschrichtius robustus (assembly GCF_028021215.1). Classification (NCBI taxonomy): domain Eukaryota; kingdom Metazoa; phylum Chordata; class Mammalia; order Artiodactyla; family Eschrichtiidae; genus Eschrichtius; species Eschrichtius robustus. Next base: position 45,190,622 of record NC_090845.1, read on the forward strand.
CCACGACCCCACCATCCAGGATTCCTACTGGAAGGAGATGGCCCTGGATCACGGAGGCTGCATTCTGAATGTGCTGGACACGGCAGGGCAGGCCACTCATCGGGCCCTGCGTGACCAGTGTGTGGCGATCGGGGATGGTGTGCTGGGTGTCTTCGCCCTCGATGACCCCTCGTCTCTAGCCCAGCTGCAGCAGATGCGGGCCACCTGGGGCCCACACCACACCCAGCCCCTCGTCCTTGTGGGCAACAAGTGTGACCTTGTGACCACCACCGGAGATGCTCGTGCTGCTGCTGCAGCCCTCGCAAAGAGCTGGGGGGCCCCTTTTGTGGAGACCTCAGCCAAGACACGCCAAGGTGTGGAGGAGGCCTTTTCCCTGCTCATCCATGAGATCCAAAGAGTCCGGGAGGCCATGGCAAAGGAGGCCATGGCAGGGCCAGGTGGGGATAAAGGCCGGCACCAGAAGGCCATGTGCCGCTGTGGCTGCTCCGTGGCCTGAAGTTCTTGGTCTAGAAAAGTGGACCCTCCCCCAGACCAGGGTGGTGGTTCCTTCACTTGAGACCCTCCTGCCCCCCCCCCTCCCCGACCCCAGCAACTAGCTGTGTGGGACACTGTCGGTGTACTGGGGATAGATGGACCCTTCTCCTAGGGAGGTTTTCTTTTGGTGATGGGCTTTTTGGCAATGTGGGGCCGTAGCGTTGGTTATGTGTCATGTCAAGTTGAGAGATTGTGTGGAAAATTAAAGTGTGCTTAGGTTTCAAAGCTGCCTCCATGCCAAGTGTTATGTGGGTGGGAATGAGACTGGGGAGAATGTTACTTGAATTGTGAGAATTATTTCATTCAAGAAATGTGGGGGAGACCCCTGTGTACCAGGTCCTGCTTTGGGTACAAAAGATATAGAGGCAAGCAAGACACTAAAAATCCCTGCCCTTGTAGATATAACATAAGGCTATGTATTAAAGGCAGGCAAAGGAATAGAGTGACGGGGGGTCAAGGAAAGCCTTACTGAGTAGGTGACATTTGGGCAAAAACTTGTGGATAACTAGGGGCAGAGGGAATAGCCAGTGCACAGGCCATGACCACAAACCAGTTACCACACCAACTCCCAATACCTTCAGGGCTGGGCTAAGAGTACAGATAGAGTGGCTTCTATACTGTATAACTAAACATTACATATCAAACTAACAAAATACATCCTATCCTCCTACCTTGACTAATACACCTTCTCAAAGCCCAGAGAGTTCCATGCCAGGAGGTGATGGTGTTGGGAGGGCTGACCCCTGGCCGGCAGCCCACTCCATTTCTCTTCCTGCTGGTAGCCCCTCCCCATATCAGGAGGCAGGCGCTCATGTGTGCAAGTGGTCGTGCCAGCACCGCCCAAGCTCTACTCACATGCCTCACAAACAGCCACCCCTTGACCACCACTTGGTCCTCAGGAGGATGGACCCCCAGAAGATGCTGCTGAAAGTGGCTTCAAAGCCTTCTGGGCTCCCCATTCCCAAGCAACGCCTAGAAATGGCACAGAATCTGGGTGGGCACTGCCATTGTCCATATGGGTATCTCCCCAGCGAGGAGAGGCAGAGACTGAGGCAGGGGTTGTCTCAAAAGTGCAGGATGGAGGGCAGGGGCCCCTTTTCCCTTGTCAGAGGGCAGCCGTCCCCACCCAGTCCACCGGCCCCCTAGGCACTGCCACTCAAACAAGCACATAGCTGCTTCAGATCATATTTATTGTGGGGTCAGGGGTGGGGATCTTGGGGTTCCAGGGCAGCAACTGTGGCTGTCGGGAGCTGTCGGGGTGTCAGGGGCGGAGTGGTTCTGGGCCGCCAGAGTACGCACAGGATCCAGGCGGTGCTCAGGGCAGGAGGCGGCGCGCTGGGGCCTGGGGTGCGGGGGTCTCCAGACGCTTTACGCGCAGCAGGGCCCCCAGCACGCCCTCAGGGGGGACCTCAGGGCCCAGGTCCTGGTCAGCGGCTCGGCGGAGGCGACGCGGGGCAGCCACAGCTTCGGGGTCTGCGCTTCCCGCGAGGATCCGCCCCAACAAATACCTGCAGGTGAGCAGAGCGGAATGCAGTGAGGACGTGTCCGTGCGTCAACGCCCCGGCCCTAGGACCTGGACAGCGCCGCTACCCCTGACCGCCTGGGGACCTGGCAGCCTCCTCCCACCCAGGCATCCCACTGCTTCAGGGAGACAGATGTCTCCGCCTCCCATCCCTGAAACTATAGTTTCCCCGCCTCCCATTCGGACGAAGGAAGCCGGCCAGGCATCTCTGCCTCCACACCCTAGGTCCAGGACTAGAAAACTCCCTCCCAGGGTTCCAAGACCTAGGTGTTCGCACCTCCACCCCGTGAAGCAGGCCCCCGCCGCTCCTCGCCCTCCTCCTCCCGGGATGTAGGCGCCCGCCCCCGCCCCGACCACCCCTTGTTGGGGGGACCTCAGCAGCTCCGGATCCAGGTCCGGCGTCTCGTCGCCGGCGTCCTCGGCATCTGGGCCCGTGGGGCCGTCGTCGTAGACTGGGGGCCGGGGTCTGAGTCCCGCGGCGGGGGCAGGGGCGGGAACAAGCTGGGCTGCGAGGGCGGCGGGGTCCAGGCGGGCGCGGAGCAGGGCTCGGGCGAGCTGCGCGGCCGGCGCGTCGGGGTCGTCCTCCAGGCCCAGCGCCGGGTCGTTGGTGCGGGGTGCGCCCCAGACGCGCAGCAGCTGCGCCAGGACGCGCGCTTGCTGATCCTCAGCCTCCTGCGCCTCGGCCCGCGCCCGCTCCTGCCGTTCGGCCTCCAGCAGGTGCGCCAGCGCCCGCGCCAGCTCCTGCACAGCCCCCGCCGCCTCTCCTCGAGTCGCTGCCCGCCGGAAGCGGCGGGGAGCGCTGGCCTCAGCCTTGGGCGGAGAGGCTGCGCCCAGGCTGCGGGGCTCCTGCGGGAAGACAGGTGGGGAGCGAGAGGTCGTCAGCGTCCGTCAGGCCAGGGACCCCCAACCCGGGGGACTCCGTGGATCTCAAATATCCCTAGACGCCAACATGCCAACAAAGGCGCCGTGGCCCCTCAAATATGAGTAGACACCCCTAAGGTCAATGGAGACCCACAAATATCTCTGGACACTCTTAGGACCACCAAAGACCCCTAGATTCACCACCCCTAACGATTTCCTAGTGACTCAGAACTTGCCCCAGGGCTGCTGAAGACCAGGGTTTTTTTGTTTGTTTGCTTGTTTGTTTTATAGGAGTAGCGATGGTAGATATGACAGCTATGGATTTTTCTATATTAATGTTGTGGACAACAGGAACCTGTATTTGCATTTTATAGATTCCTATTGTCCACTTGTTTTACCCAAAAGGTTGCAGACTGTTCTGCACCTTGCTTTTTGGAATCTATATCTAGATCAGTACCTTAAGAGCATCCTTTCTCTCTCTCTTCCTTCCTTTCTTCTGTATTGATTCTCTTTTGTATGGATGTATAACAGTTTACTTAACCAGCCCAATTGATGAACATTTAGGGTGCTTCCAATCTTTTGCTATTCTCATAAATAATGTTGGGATGAATAACCATGTTCATATATCATTTGGCATGTGTGCAAGTCTATCTGTAAAGTAAATTACCCAATGACTAATTTTCAGTTCAGGCAGTTTTGAAACAACTTCAATAAGTTTAAAGAAATAAAAGACTATCAAAAGTATGAGAGAGGAACTGACCATTAAAATGACCATGAAGATTTGAAAAAGAAACATCTAGAACATCTAGAAAAATACTTTTAATGAAATCAAAAATTAAATGGGCAAGTTAAACCGCAGATTCGATTGCAGCGGAAGGCATAGGATTGAACAGAGCTTGGAAACAGATCCACACACATTGACACTTGCTACGACAGAGGGGACACTGCAGAGCAGTGGGGACAGGACCAACTCCTTCAATAAATTGTGCAGGAACAACAAGTGATCCAAATTTGGGAACAATGGAAAGGAAAAGACAAATAAATTTAACTACATTCAAATTAAGAATTTCTTTTTATCCCAAGACACCCTAAAAAGAATGAAAAGTGAAACCAGAGTGGGAGAAGATGCTTGTAGCACAAACAGTCAATAAAGGATTAATGTCCAATAAACAGAATGCCTAAAAAGCAGTAGGAGAAAAGCAAACTAATATAAAAATAGGCAAAATTGATGATCAAGTATTTCACAAAAGTGTAACCAAAAACAGTTACTAGGGCTTCCCTGGTGGCGCAGTGGTTGAGAATCTGCCTGCCAATGCAGGGGACACGGGTTCAAGCCCTGGTCTGGGAAGATCCCACATGCCGCGGAGCAACTGGGCCCGTGAGCCACAACTACTGAGCCTGCGCGTCTGGAGCCTGTGCCCCGCAACAAGAGAGGCCACGATAGTGAGAGTCCCGCGCACCGCGATGAAGAGTGGCCCCCGCTCGCCGCAACAAGAGAAAGCCCTCGCACAGAAACGAAGACCCAACACAGCCAAAAACAAATTAATTAATTTAAAAAAAACAGTTACTAAACAAATGAAAAATAGTGAACCTCATTAGTAATCAGGAAAAATGCAAATTAAAACACCAGTGAGATACACTATGCAGAATACGTCCAAAAGATTGCCAAAATTAAAGTCTGATAATGTCAAATGTTGACACGGATGTAGAAAAAATGGAAGCTCTTATACATTGCTGCTGGGAACTCAATTGTTAAGATAACTTTGAGGAACAATTTGGCAATGTCTTAAAAGATGCACATATCCTATGCCCCACTCCTGGGGTGTTACACCCCAGAGTAGCTTTTGCACATATACTGCTGGACACAAGTGCATGAAGAACTACAGCAGCACTGTTTGTAATAACATAAAAGTGAAGGGAGGAAAAATAAGAAAGAAAAGCTGGAAACAACCCAAATGTTGTTGCTGACGTATTGAGAATGTATCTATAGACCATGACATACTCATGGGATAAAATATTATGCAGCAATAAAAATAAATGAATTATAGCCACATACTTCAATGCGATGAATCTCACAACCAGTGTAGAGGGAAAAAAAAAAAAAAGCAAGTTACAGAATTCCACTGCAGACTGCCTGCGACTACCAGACACCCTGATGACTTCCTAGTGACCCCTAGTGACTACCAGGAGCCACACACCCAGTATGATTCCATTTCTGTGAGGAAAAACTAGACAAGATATTGTTTAGCGATACATACATATGTGGTAAGCTGCAAACAAAAGTAAGGGATCAATTAACAGAAAATACAGGATAATTATGGAGGAGAGGGGCTGCCTTAGGGAGAGGCACCCAGGGGCTTCCAACGATTGGTCATGCTCGATTTCTTAAGCTGAGTAATGGGTACACAAGAGGGTTATCATTATTTCTTACATTGTATATACACATGTTTAAATGTATTATGTCATATATAAAAAATATTTAATTAAGAAAAAAACCATCCTTGACACAGCCTTGAACTCTTCATGAAGAGGATGTGCTCCAAGTGCCCTTGATGCCCACCACCCCTCAGACACCCCGGGGAATCACACACATCAATCATGGCCTCACACACACTCATTTGGACTGACAGGCCTTGAGATGTCACATATGCAACTCAACACTGCCACATCCACACGCAAGGAACTGCACATGTTCATGCACACCGATGCTCATGCGGTTACAATCGCCAAGCCATCCAGATGCAAGAACAAGCACCACCCTTAAAGACATAACGCAGCACAGAAAGAGACATCATGGCTCCTCTCCCCACAATGACACAGCTCCACAAAGAAGCAGGGAGGAACAGCCTCGTGAACACACATACAAAATCCTAGTCACTCAGTTCGACAGAACCAAAATGGGATGTGCACTCAGGGATGCAAAGACCACCCTCTCCCAAACAAAAACAAGATCACACAGACACACAGAAAGACACGCCCATAAGTCACGCCATTACCACAGAATTCACAAGCACACAGTGTCACTGAGAAAAGTCACACGCAGAAGCATCACACACTGCACACCCGGACCCACACTGGCACCTTTGTATGGATGCTCGGAAGCGCTTACATGAAAAGACACACACAGGGAGAGCACACCCTCACGTCCCTATCATCACATCATGCGCACACAAACTGATGCCCGCACCCCCTGCCTTAAAGCGCGCTAGTCCCATGGACAGCGCCACAGGCGGCGGGCGGGGCGAGGCCGGGCGGACCGGCAGAGTGCAGCGGCCCGACTAGCCCCGGACACTGCCGCCCGCACACCCAAGAGACCAACCCCGGCATGGCCTGGGTGCAGACTGGCGGCTGGACCCCGGGCCACCCTGGCCGATCTCTCCGCACGTCCCGGGAGCAGGACCAGCGAGAATGAGGAGCCAGAGGCCGGGCACCGACCCTCGCCGGTAGCATCCTCCACCCCACCCCCACCCCGCGCCCGACCCGGGTCGCACCTTTACCGGCCTTGCGGAGAGCGCGGGGGGCGGCTCGAGTAAGCCCAAAAGCAGCAGCACCAAAAGGCCGACGCCCCCGGCCCGCGGCCCGCGGAGCAGCGGCGACTCCGCCATGCTGCCCCAGCGAGCCGGGCTCCGGACGGGCGGACTGGCTGGCAAGTGCGCAGCGCCTGGGCTAGCGGACACGGATGCGGTGCTCTGCGGCTGCGCACGCCGGGGAACCCTGCCCACCCCCTCCCGCCACTCTACGCAGGCGCAGCCTAGGAGCCCCCGCAACCCCTCCATCCCGCCCGTTGCCATGGAGATGCCCAAGGGGCAAGGTGGCGAGCTGGAGACTGCGATGGCTGTTGCCATGGCGGTCGGAGGGCAGTTGCCAGGGCAACAGACCTTGCTGTCGCCCCAGCAGACAGGCAGGAAAAATTGACGCAGTGGAGGGGAATGAGGGTCTGGTGTCCGCCTCTCCCTCCTTGGGGAGGAGATATATGACTTTGTTCATTGGATAAACAGTTACGGATGCCCTATGGACCAGGGCCTTTACAGGGTGATGGGTTCATTCCAGGTGATGTGACCATACATATAGGTCAGTTCACCATTCTAATGTGCAGCCCCCCTTACCTGCATAACGGGGTTACTGGTAACTGCTTCCCAGAGTGGCTTTGAAGGTTTAATAAGAATGACATTCAGCAGGAGCTCAATAAAAGTTCCTTTCTATCCTCTCCTTGTCTGTTTGCCAGTATCTTCATCTCTCCATGGCTTTGTGTTTCTCTTTCTGACCCTATGTGTCCATAGCTCTCTCTGTCTTCCCCTCCCATCTGTCTCTCCCTGCCTCTGATTCTTTCTCCCTTCATCTCCACAACACTCCTCCCGTCTCTGTCTTTATTTTGTTGTCTGTATCTACTTGTTTTACCATAGATATATAGATAGATACATTGATAGATTTTACTCATATATCGTTCCAAAAGGATTTCAAGCATCAAACGGATTCAAAGGATTTCTTTGCATTCCGTCATCAAAGGAAACAAAACTTCGGTAAAATTTGTGTATCCATAGGGGGAAAAATGTTAGGAAGGGCATGTCAGTGGTATGGAAGGGCATGTCACTGGGGGCAGGGAGAGATAACTGATGGTTTGTCACGTTCTCCTTTACACTTTTCTCAGTTGTCTGGAAAAAAAAGGTTCAATGAATAGGTATTACTATTATAATCAGATAAAAAATAAAGATATTTTCATTTTGGTTGGAATTAAAACAAAGTATGGTAACATGACATAAATCAAAAGTGAGGAAAAGAAAGATCCATTTATGTTGTGAATATATCTAATCCATTTATTCTAACTGCCTCTGTCTCCTCAGTATTACACACAACTTTACAGTGAAAATCTTTATACACATCCCCTTTGGACCTGAAGAGTATATACCCAGGGATGATGTAATGGACATGCAATTAAGATGACTCCCATGATCCTTGCCTTCTGATGTTCACATCCTTGGGTAATCCCCTCCCTTTGTGTGTGTGTGTGTGTGTGTGTGTGTGTGTGTGTGTGTGTGTGTGTGTCCAAAGGTGACCAGATGTACATGATTACATGTAGATAATTATGTTAAAAATGAGGTTGAAATGATTAACTTGTGAGGCAACTCCCACTCCCTTGCTGGCTTTGATGAAACAAGTGGCCACTTTGGGGAACCTCACATGGCAAGAAATAGAGGGTGGCCTTTAAGAGCCTAGGGTGGCCTCCAGCTGACTGCCAGCAAGAAATTGAAGCCTTCAGTCCTATGACTTCAAGGAACTGAATTCTGCCAACAACCTGAGTGAGCTTGGAAACAGATCCTTCCCCAGTCAAGCATCAGATGAGATTGCAGCCCTGGTAAACACCTTCATTTCAATCTTGTGAGACCCTAAGCAGAGAACCAAGTTAAGCCACACCCTGACTCCTGACCCACAGAAACTGTGAGTTAATGTTTTTTCAAGTTAAGATGCTTATGGTAATATTGTTACACAGCAATAGAAAACTAGTATAAATGGGATAATAAGACTTCTATAGAGGGACTTCCCTGGCGGTCCAGTGGTTAAGACTTCATGCTTCCAATGCAGGGGGCACAGGTTCGATCCCTGGTTGGGGAACTAAGATCCCACACGCTGCACAGTGTGGCCAAAAAAAAAAATAAAAGAAGACTTCTACAGAGAAAATGTTAAACTTCACTAATAGTTATAAAAGGTGATCTGAATAGATGAAGACACATTTCATGCTCTTGGATGAGACTATTTCATATTATAAATATTTCAATTATATCCAAATTAATATATAATTTCAATATAATCTTAATTTAAATCCCAGCTGAATATTTTAAAGAACATCAATAAAACATTTCAAAATGTATATAAAGAGTCCACACAAAGCTTATACGTGAATGTTCAAAGCAGCATTTTTCATAATAGCCCCCAAATAGAAACAACTCAAATGTCTACTAACTGATGAATGGATAGACAAAATGAGGTACATCCATACAATGGAATATTACTTGTCCATAAAAAGAAATGAAGTACTGATACATGCTACAATATGGATGAAACTTGAAAATATGCTAAGTGAAAAAAGCCAGACACAAAAAGCCACATATTGCATGATTCCATTTATGTGAAATGCCCAGAATAGGCAAATCCATGCAGATAGAAAGTTAATTAGTGGTTGACAGGGGGTGAGGGGAGAAGAGAACGGAATGGCAGTGGGTGCGGGGGGCAGTTACCGCAAATAAGTACAGGGTGTCTTTTTGAGGTGATGAAAATGTTTTGGTGTTAGATAGTGGTGATGGCTGAATATACTAAAAACCATTGAATTGTACACTTTTATTATTTTTTTAGGGCAATATATGACTTATCTTCATTTCAGGTAAAGATATCTTTATCTAACAATTAACAATGTTCTTTTATTCAAAAGTGCCTTTAAAATACCATTTAGTCCCAACAACAATTTCTTGAGATGGAATTGTTCTCTTTACAGATGAAGACATTAATGCTCTGAGAGAATATATTGAATTGTACACTTTAAAATGATGAACTTTATGGTATGTGAATTATATCTCAATAAATAAATATCTATATAAAAGAATAAAGGTCTGTGAAGGGCTAAATTAATTCTGAAAAAGAGAAGTAAAGAAGGTAGACTTTACTTACCAGGTATTAGGATGTGTTCTAAGGCCAGAAAGGTAGATGGTGCTTGGAAAACTGGAAGAAAATAAGCTGGAGCCCTACCTCACACCCTATACAACCAGTAACTCCAGACGGGTTAAAGACCTTCATGTAAAAGGAAACACTATAAATTAATAGAAAAAAATAGCCTATGTGACCTTGATATGGGGAGGGACTTCCTGAACAAAACTTCAAAAGCACAAACCACAAGGAAGAATGTTAATGACAGCATACACATCAAAATTTACAATTTCTGGGGGATTTCCTGGTGGTCCAGTGGTTAGGACTCCCTGCTTCCACTGCAGGGGGCATGAGTTCAATCCCTGGTCGGTGAACTAAGATCCCACAAGCCACACGGCACGGCCAAAAAAAAAAAAAAAAAACACCAAAATTTACAATTTCTCTTTAATGAAAGACCCTATACACAAAGTTCACAGACATAACAGCAAATATCTACTTGCTATGGCTGAAATCACCAGAGGTTAAACATCTGGAATGTAAAGGTGCTTTGGGAAATCAGCAAGAAAAAGACAGGAACCCCAAAGGAAAATGGACAAAGGATAGGAACAGACAGATCACAAAAGAGGAAACCCATGGGGTTATCAGGCATATGAAGACATGTTCAATTTTACTAATGATTAGAGAAGTGCAAATTTTAGAAAAAACAGTGAAATATTACTTTACACCCATCATATTTGCAAAAATTAGAAAACCAAATCACACGAAGTGCTGGCAGTCATGTGGGGATACAAGAACCTTCATGTACTGTTGGTGAGAGTCTGGGCTTGAGCAGCCATTCTGGACAGTTGTCTGGCAGTACTCAACCAAATTTAGCCTCTACACCAGAGTTGTCAAGTACCCAGCGGTAAGAGGGTCTACCACCCATAGTGAAGCGGGGCCGGGAAAATTCCCCCTGAGAAAGGGTATCTATGCTGAGAACTAAAGGTCCAGGAGGAGTTACCCAGGAAGTTGGGTATAAGGGAAAAGCATTTCAGGCAGAGGGAACTGCACAAGAAAAGGATCTAAGGTGAGAAGCAGCATGGCACATTCATGGCACATAAAGTAAGGCCAGTGAGCCTGAAGCACAGCAGGGACATGTTCTGATTTGATGTATTTTGAAGCCTTCTGGAAGAGTGTAGCAAATTGGTCTAATGAGCACACACATCTGTTGATACCTCCCTTCCTTCCCCAAATTCCCCCAAAGCAACCCCAAAAATACCCTGAAAAGAAAATCTTCAGTGGTGCCTTTCTTTCTTTCCTTCTTTCTCTGTTTCATTCATTCTTTCTTTAATTTTTATTTTATATTGAACTATAGTTGATTTACAATGCTGTGTTAGTTTCAGGTGTACAGCAAAGTGATTCACATATATATATATATATATATATATATATATTCTTTTTCCAATTCTTTTCCCATTTAGGTTATTACAGAATATTGAGCAGAGTTCCCTGTGCTATTATAGAATATTGAGCAGAGTTCCCTGTGCTATACAGTAGGTTCTTCTCGGTTACCTATTTAAAATTTAAAATATAGTAGTGTGTATATGTCAATCCCAAACTCCCAATTTATCCCTCCCCTCCCTCAACCTTTCCCCTTTGGTAACCATAAGTTTGTTTTCTAAGTCTGTGAGTCTATTTCTGTTTTGAAAATGAGTTCATTTGTATCATTTTTTATAGATTCCACATATAAGCAATATCATATGATATTTGTCTTTCTCTGTCTGACTTACTTCACTTGTATAATAATCTCCAGGTCCATCCATGTTGCCAGTGGTGCTTTTCAAGGGAGCCATCAGGGGACCGAATATTCTCTAGGAGACTGCAGATGGAGTCAAGCCATGTGGAAAAAAGAGCTAAGGGAACCACAATCCAAATACAAGGGGCAAGGATGGACTTTTGCAGAAGTCCATCCTGAGTGGAAGCAGACTGTGTGGCTTCAGGCTGGAGCACTTAATTGCCAGTATGAGCTCCTCCAGAGCTCTGTCATTCTAATTCCTTTATTTAAAAAAAATATGTATTTATTCATTTAGGCTGTGCCGGGTAAATAGGCTGCAGCATGCATGCAGGATGTAGTTCCCTGACCAGGGATCAAACCCAGGGCCCCTGCATTGGAAGCATGGAGTCTTACCCACTGCGCCACCAGGGAAGTCCCTCTAATTCCTTTAAATAGCCTGTATTCACTGTAACTCCCAAATTCACATCTCTAGCCTGGGCCTCTCCAGATTCAAAATCCAACTGCCTCCTCAACATCTCCACTTTGGTGTTTCATAGGCATCTCACTGCTAACTTTCCCAAAATCGAACTACTGAGTTACTGCCTCCAAGGCCTGCCCTTCCACGACAAAGACAAAAACAAAACAAACAAAACTCTATTCCTCTCTCAGTCTCCCTCATCTCTGTAAATGGTCCATCATTCACCCAGCTTCTCAGGTCAAAAACCATAAAGCATCCTTTTTTTTTACACTTTTATTGGAGTATAGTTGATTTACAGTGTTGTGTTAGTTTCAAGTGTACAGCAAAGTGAATCAGTATATATATATTTTATGTATAGTAATGTGTATATGTTAATCCCAATCTCCTAATTTATCACCTCCCCCCATGTTTCCCCTTTGGTAACCATAAGTTTGATTTTGAGATCTGTGAGTCGGTTTCTGTTTTGTAAAACGTTCATTTGTATCATTTTTAAATTAGATTCCACATATAAGTGATATCATATGATATTTGTCTTTGACTTACTTCACTTAGTATGATAATCTCTAGGCGCATCCATGTCGCTGCAAATGGCATTATTTCATTCTCTTAAAAACCATAAAGCATCCTTGATGCCTCTCTTTTTCTCACCCCCACATCTAGTCTCTGAGGAAGTCCTTTTGGCTCCACCTTCAAAATAGATCCATAATCCAACCCCTTCTCATCCCCTCCACTGCCAGCACTGTCATCAGTCATTTGGACCCTTGCAGTAGCTCCCTCACTAGTCTCCCTGCTTCTTTCCTTGCCTGCTTACAGTTTCTTTTCCTCATAGCAGCCAGAGGTATCCTACTCTAACTCAAGTAATTTCTCTTATGTACTCAGAATTCCCTCCTGGCTCCCATCAGAATAAAAGCAAAAGTCCATGGTCCCACATAAAGCCTATGGTCCACAAGGCTCTGTGAGATCTAGTCCTTGTTACCTCTCTGACCTCCCATCCTACCACTGTCCCCCTCACTCTCTCTGCACCTGCACTGGTCTCCTTTCTGCTCCTCATACATGCTGAGTGTGCTCACAACTTCAGGCTCTTTGCTATTTGCTGTTCTCTTTGCATGTGCCTTGTTCCCTCATTTCATCCTGGTCTGTTTAGATATCGCCCCTTCAGAGAGGCCTTCCTTGATATTTCTACCTCAAGTTTCCTGTCTCTAGAGTCTGCTTTATTTTACACTGTACCACTTAAAACTTCCCTTCATCATATTACCTCTATAATGCTTATATACTGTCTCCCCAACTACAGTGTAAGTTTCACGGGGGGACAGGTCTTCAATCTCTTCACCATTGCATCCCCACACCTGGAATATAGTAAGAGTTCAATAAGTATGTATAAAGCATTGAGTTAACTAATTTAAGAATAACCAATAAGACAAAACGTAAGGACTAAGAACAAATGGAACAGGAAAAAAATGAGAGGAAACAAAAGTAATCAAAGGAGTATGGAAACTTCTTAAATACTGATGATACTACACTCGCAAAATAAGAATGGGCCATGTGTGGGGGCAAGGGGCATTGGAAAATCTTCGTATCTTTCTCTCAATTTTTCTGCGAACCTAAAGCTGCTCTAAAAAAGTATAGTCTTGGACTTCTCTGGTGGCACAGTGGTTAAGAATCCTCCTGCCAATGCAGGGGACACGGGTTCGAGCCCTGGTCCAGGAAGATCCCACATCCTGCGGAGCAACTAAGCCCTTGCACCACAGCTGAGCCTGCGCTCTACAGCCCGCAAGCCACAACTACTGAGCCTGCGTACCACAACTACTGAAGCCCGCGCGCCTAGAGCCCGTGCTCCGCAACAAGAGAAGCCACTGCAATGAGAAGCCCGCGCACTGTAACAAAGAGTAGCCCCCGCTCGCCGCAACTACAGAAAAGCCCACACGCAGCAACGAAGACCCAACGCAGCCAAAAAAAAAGTATAGTCTTGGGACTTCCCTGGTGGTCCAGTGGCTAAGACTCTGCGCTCCCAATGTAGGGGGCCTAGGTTCAATCTCTGGTCAGGGAACTAGATCCACACGCCGCAACTAAGAGTCTGCATGCTGCAAGGAAGATCCCGCACACAGCAACCAAGATCCGTGCCACAACTAAGACCTGGCACAGCCAGATAAATAAATAAATATTAAAAAAAATTAAAAAGTATAGTCTTTTTTTTTTTCTTTGCTGCACCACAGGGCTTGCGGGATTTTAATTTCCCGACCAGGGTTTGAACCTGGGCCCTGGCAGTGAAAGAGCCAAATCCCAACCACTGGACCACCAGGGAATTCCCAAAAGTATAGTCTTTAAAAAGAAAAAAAGAGGCTGCTATGAAAAGAGCAATCAGCAGACACAGGGCTGAATAAATAGAATGGCCATAACTGAAAACAGAATTAGTAATTTGAAAAATAATTTTGAAAAAGTCTTTCAAGTATGAGGATCCAAAAAGACCAAGAGATAGACAATGGAAAAGGGAAGTTAAGGGCTATGAAATATTGATGTTGAAAATTCAACATGCATCCTCTTTTCCTCAGTGCATTTGCAAATGCTATACTTATTTAGAATCAGCTGCTCCCTTGAGCACCTTGCATAAATATCAGCCTTGTCCTCCAGACATTACTCTCTAACATTACACCCTGTTCATTCCCTTTATTGCATTTATTGCAACCTGTATTCATGTATTTGTGGGTTGTCTACCTCCTTCCCCCATTAGAATGAAAGTTCTATAAATAAGAGCAGAGGAAATTCCTTGGCCGTCCAGTGGTTAGGATTCGGCACTCTCACTGCTGTGGCCCGGGTTCAACCCCTGGTTAGGGAAATAAGATCCCAAAAGCCATGCAGCTCAGCTACAAACAAACAAACAAACAAACAAACAAACAAATAAATAAATAAATAGCGGGGAGGCCATCTGTAATGTTCATGGCTGCATCCCCCTGTCACTATGTCCAACATAAAGTATGCATGTTGTATTTGATTAATTAATTGATTGATTGATCCTGGGGAAATTTAGAACTCCAAAGGTAAAGAAGAAGCTTCAAAAGATGTGAAATAGACCACATAAAATATTACAGGAGTATCGGAGCTTTCTCGGTCAGCACAGTACTCTAACACAATGGTGCAATATCTTAAAAGCTATGAGAGGCAATTTTTAAGCTAAAACTCTTTACTCAGTCAACCTAGTATTCAAGTATGAGGGCAAAATAAAGATCTTTTAGGATATCTACAATTTTGATTATTATGTACAAACCATCTCTGAAAGAATTGCAAAAGCATGAACTGAAAGAAAAAAATCAGAAACAATGACAAGAAACTTCCCAATTTGGTGAAAAACAGGAATCTATACATCTAAGAGCTCAACAAAAACCAAGTAGGATAAACTAAAGGAGATCCATATCTATACGCATAGTAGTCAAATTGTTGAAAGCTAAGGACAGAGAACATCTTGAAAGCAACATGAGAAAAATGACTCATCATGTACAAGGGTATCACAAGAAGACTAACATCTGACTTCTCAACAGAAACCCCAGACACCAGGAGGCAGGGAGGTGACATATTCAAAGTGCTTAAAGAGGGAATTCCCTGGTGATCCAGTGGTTAGGACTCTGTGCTTTCACTGCCAAGGCCCCGGGTCCAATCCCTGGAATGACTGTCAACCACGAATTCTACATCCAGAAAAGATATCCTTTAAAAATAAAGGAGTAGATTTATGTCATGTGTATTTTACTACAAGTAAAAAAAAAATTTTTTTAATAAATTTATTTATTTATATATTTTGGCTGCGTTGGGTTTTCATTGCTGGGCGTGGGCTTTCTCTAGTTGTGGTGAGCGGGGGCTACTCTTCGTTGTGGTGCACAGGCTTCTTATTGCAGTGGCTTCTTTTGTTGCGGAGCGCACATCCTTGCCAGGCCAGTCTGGGTCCGCAGCCCTGGGCAGGGGAAAAGGTTGAGAAGCTGAAACTTCATGGTGCAAAAATCAACCAAAAATATTTTAAAAATTAAATAGTTTCTTTAAAAAAGAAAGAAGAAAAGGAAAGATAACTAGAACCCCTTTCCTGAAGGTGGTTGGAGCCACTCATCCTGGATGGAAAAGGGGTTACCAATCCCATCAGACAGCCAATCCAGCCACACACCCCAAGACCCAGCAGAGAATGCTCCAAAGAACCTAACGTCATACTTAATCGTGAAAGACTGAAAGCTTTTCCCCCAAGGATCAGCATTAAGACAAAGATGTTCGCTCTACCACTTCTATTTAACATTGTGCTGAAGGTGCTAGCCAGGGCAATTAGGCAAGAAAGGGAGATAAAAGGCATTCATGTTGGAAAGGCGGAAGTGAAATCATTTCTGTTTGCAAATGACATGATCTTGTACATGGATAATCTTAAAGAATCCACAAGAAAACCATTAGACCTAATAAATGAGACCAGCAAGGTTTCAGGATACAAGGTCAATATTACAAAATTCGATTGTATTTCCATACACTGGCAATGAACAATCCAAAAATGAAATTAAGAAAACAATTCCAGGGCTTCCCTGGCGGCGCAGTGGTTGAGAGCCTGCCTGCTAATGCAGGGGACTGGGGTTCGAGCCCTGGTCTGGGAAGATCCCACATGCCGCGGAGCAACTGGGCCCGTGAGCCACAACTACTGAGCCTGCGCGTCTGGAGCCTGTGCTCCGCAACAGTAGAGGCCGCGATAGTGAGGGGCCCGCGCACCGCGATGAAGAGTGGCCCCCGCTCGCCACAACTAGAGAAAGCCCTCGCACAGAAACGAAGACCCAACACAGCCAAAAAAATTAAAAATAAATTAATTAATTAATTAATTTTTTAAAAAAAGAAAACAATTCCAGGACTTCCCTGGTGGTCCAGTGGTTAAGGCTCCGCGCTTCCACTGCAGGGGGCATGGGTTCCATCCGTGGTCGGGGAACTAAGATCCCACACGCCACGTGGTGTGGCCAAAACACAACAATACAATAGCATCAAAAAGAATAAAAATGGTCTTCCCTGGTGGCGTGGTGGTTGAGAATCTGCCTGCCAATGCAGGGGACACGGGTTTGATCCCTGGTCCGGGAAGATCCCACATGCCACGGAGCAACTAAGCCCGTGCGCCACAACTACTGAGCCTGTGCTCTAGAGCCTGTGCTCCACAACGAGAGAAGCCACCGCAATGAGAAGCCCGCGCACTGCAATGAAAAGTAGCCCCCTCTTGCCGCAACTAGAGAAAGCCTGCGTGCAGCAACGAAGACCCAACACAGCCAAAAATAAATAAATAAAAATTTTAAAAAAAGAATAAAACACTGAAAAATAAGTGCAAGATTCATACACTGAAAACTATAAAACCACCTAACACGATCTCAAATCCAATAACTTTTTTTTTTTAAACGCAGTAGTGCACACATCTGTAACCCCTCGTGCCTTCAGCTAATTGAGTTACACCTCCTTGCCAGTGTCTGGGAGTAAGTACACAGTGAATTGAATATAGACCTTTCTGCCTTGGATTTCTTTGTTTTCCTAGGAAAAAGGTTCCCTGGGACTTTGGTTACCTGATCAGATATGCTTTGTTATTTGGTAAAGTTGTTTCCTACCTTTCTACCACTGCTCCTATAGTCTGTCCACTTGTATAGTATGAGTGCTATATTTAGTTACATACATGAGTGTTATTTTGCAACAAGTGGGAAAGTCTATAGGGAGAGAATGAGCATATCTGTGATACTCTATTCTCCAGCTGGCCCTGGGGGCTGAAGAAGTCAAAAAGTCTTCTCAGACCAGCGTCCTTTGGACAAACCTGCTCTGGATCACATCATGTGGAAGCAGGGTCTTGAAGAGCTATTTGTATACCTCTGTTCATAGCAGCATTATTCACAATAGCTAAAACGTGGAAGCAACCCAAGCATCCAATGGTGGATGAATAGATAAGCAAAATGTGGTATATACATAAGATAGAATATTATTCAGCTTTAAAAAGGAAGGAAATTCTGACACATGCTACAACATGGATGAACCTTGTGGTTGTTATGCAAAGTGCAATAAGCCAGTCACAAAAAGACAAATACCGTATGATTCCACTTACACGAAGTAGTCAAATTCATAGAGACAGAAAGTAGAATGGTGGGTGCCAGGAGTTGGGGGGAGGAGAGAATGGGGAGTTATTGTTTAAGGAGTACAGAATTTCAGTTTCACAAGATGGAAAGAGTTAGGAAGATAGAGGGTGGTGATAGTTGAACAACATTATGAATGTATTTAATACCACCGAACTGTGCACTTAAAAATGGTTGAGGTAAATTTAACGTTATGTATACTTCACCACTAAAAAAAAAAAAAAAATTGGAAAAAGAAAACCTTACGTGAACTTTCCTCAGTCTTGTCTTTGTGTCCCTGAAAATTGCTTTGTTTAGTTTCATCTGCCCAGAATCAGGAGGGTTTTTATTCCTGGCCCAATATCAGTGATGATTGGCCTTTGGCCAAAATCTGGAGACACCAGGTCACACAAGCACCACCCTTCTGGAACACTGCAGTCCTCGGGAGAACTTCTCAGTCTAAAACTGTGCCCCTTGCAGGCCAAGCACTTGCTTCCTTCATGTTTTCTCACTGTAATGTCAACACATTACCTCTCTAAGTGGCAATTTTCACCAGGGAAATTTTGGAATTGAAATAACCACTTTAAGAAACTTTTGCCATGAACAAGATTGTCCATTTGAGAGATTCCTTAGAACAAAAAGGGCAGAAAAACCACATGAAGAGCTTGCTTGTTTTATTTATTTTTTAATATTTATTTATTTATTTGGCTGCACCAGGTCTTAGTTGCGGTACTCAGGATCTTTGTTGAGGCCTGCAGGATCTTTAGTTGCGGCATGTGGGATCTAGTTCCCTGACCAGGGATGGAACCCCGGCCCCCTGCATTGGGAGCGCGGAGTCTTAACCGCTGGACCACCAGAGGAGTCCCGAGCTTGCTTGTTTTATCTGTCTCAAGGAGAGAGATCATTTTGTTTAACATAGGAGACACCCTCCTCTTCATTTCTGTATTTGGGGATTAAGAAGTGCTATGCCTTGATAAAACTGTCAAGGGCCTGAATTATTGTTTAAATCAGCTGTAATAACTCTCTTTTGAGTATGTTTATGTCAAATCGCATTTTCCTGCAGCCAAAATTCTTCCCTTCTCCTTTCATAGGGAAATGTAACTAGCCTTTTACAGTGATAATCTCATATTCATCTGAAGCCACTACAAAACCCTTATCAAAACGGACAACAAATGAAGGAATTTCTATATAGCTTTCCATTACTTGTGTAAACAAAGAATGTTGCCTACCATTCCAATTCTACAGGTATCAAGTCATTAGCCGTTGCAATCACTCACCTACAAGTATACCCTGAAAGGAATTCAGGGGAAAACATTCTATGTTTTGGATATATGGGCCCCTAGATAGTTAAGATGCATATCTAAAGAAGAATTTCAATGACCCCAGATTCTTGCATCTTCCCATATATAGATAAGCACTAAAATCCTTAACTGAGATATGGGGTGTGTGTGTGTGTGTGTGTGTGTGTGTGTGTGTGTGTGTGTGTGTGTGTGTGTGTGTGTGATTAGCAGTAATCTTTTACCAAGATGCATGCTTGACTACATGTATTTCCCAGCCAAAAAAAATTATACATTTACTAGTTCCTCCCCTACCTCTTTGAAACAGTTCCCAGTTCTCGGAAACACTGAATAAAACTCAACTCACAGCTCTTATGTTGTGTGTTTTTTCTCCAATTGACACTTGAGATCACCATAAGAAGAGTGGAGGTTAACAAAAATGCTTCATGATAATAGCCACAATAGCAGTGATAAATTGGCCTTGACACTGAACCAACATTGATGGGGTAACTTTAAGGGTCTTGTTGAGACGGTTCCCTTGCATGTCACACCTCATAACAATCATGACAAAGACTGAAAAGGTAGGGTGTGGATAGAAACCAATAGCTCGAGGCCCTTTTGAACACCTGCAAAGGGCTATGAGCAAGTTCTGGCTGTGGTTTATTTTCCAGGTGAACTGAGTGTTTCCTACTGGCCAGAGAGTTATCACCGTAAAGGTAGGGAAACTGCTTGCCTTCGTATTCCCGACTCAACTTACCTCTCCAGTAGCAGGGACAGGCATTGCACTTATTTAAAGAACTCTGTTATTTAAAAACTCTGTAAAGTTTTAACTTCCTCAGAAACTCTACAGCCATTATCACCTATAATCTTCAGAAAAAGTAGAGAGACCTAATGGAATTTGGAAAGTAAAATCAACAAACTTCTAACCCTAACCCTCAAACTTCCAGGGACTAAAGTATTGCCATTAGCCTTGATGGCAATAAGCTCTAACCCCTCTGGGGACCACCTATAGTTAGCTACTTCTGAGTTAATAACAGACTACCCTAAGTGTTTTGTAATTGAACCTCAAATCCTAGATTCTACTCTCTTACAGGCCAATGTGACTTCATACTACTAGAGACTTGTGTGATGCCTCCAGATGGTTACATAATAGGTTCAAGCTGCATTTCCAAAAAAGTCTGCATGATCAAAGGGAAAACTGCCCTTGAGCCTCAGTGGAAAAGACCTTACTAATAGGCTTCAAACTGAGGATTCTTAGGAATTCTCCAGAAGCTGATGATGCAGACTTGGACGGCTTCTGCTCAAGGTGACAGAACAAGATTAATTTTCTGATTCTTCAGCACCTTTTTTTTCTTTTTACTTCACTATTAATCTTGACTATTACTGTACCTTGACACCTTCTAGTAACCAAGTAAAATATCTCTCACCCTGTTACTTTTGACCTGCTATGGATTCCCTCTGTCACTTACGGAAAAAACGAAACTAGCTTGTGTGTCTTCTCAGACTACAGCTACTATGAATTTGATTGCTGGATCTCTCTCTCTCTCTCTCTCTCTCTCTCTCTCTCTCTCTCTCTCGAATGCAGACTCACACGCCTACCTGAAACTGGCAAAAATGTAATAGCTCTTCTTTTAAATACCTCAGAAGGTAGCTTTCTTTCTATAGGTCCTCTCACATTTCCCTTAAAAAAATAATCCCAGACCTTGATCTTGTAAAAACTGGCTGTTGGCCTCAGATTGTAATGCTTCTGCTGAAGTCATTACAACCCTATCAGCAAGACCCAGCCCATCAGGAATGGGAGCTAACAGTTGGGGCAGTTTGTTCTCTTCAGACACACTCTAGCCTGTTTTGCTGCTACTGTTTAACTCCACTCAAGAAACCCACTCTAGAGGACTTCCTTGGTGGTGCAATGGTTAAGAATTCGCCTTCCAATGCAGGGGACACGGGTTCGAGCCCTGGTCCGGGAAGATCTCACATGTCGAGGAGCAACTAAGCCCGTGCACCACAACTGCTGAGCCTGCACTCCAGAGCCTGCGAGCCACAACTACTGAAGCCTGTGTGCCACAACTACTGAAGCCTGTGCACCTAGAGCCCGTGCTCCGCAACAAGAGAAGCCACCGCAATGAGAAGCCCACGCACGCACTGCAACAAAAAGTAGACCCCGCTCGCCGCAAATAGAGAAAGCCTGCACACAGCAACAAAGACCCAACACAGACAAAAATAAATAAAAATAAATAAATTTATTAAAAAAAAATAGTTCACACCATCCATGAAAACCTTCAAGTAACACCCATAATTAGGATGGATAATGTGTTGTCCCAGAAATTATGTTGCAAGTGACCTCTGAAACTCTATACACCGTAAATAAGACTATAAATCCCAGCTTTGCCACTTTCAGGCAGTATAACCATGGGCAAGCTGCTTTACCTTTTCGTGCTTTCAGTTTCCTCATATGTATAATGAGCGTAAGGAAAGGAAGGTTCCTCTGTCACCTCCGAAGTGATCACTGGCATATCCTTCCTCTTCTACAGGCTTGCAGGTAATCTGATGACACTGCAGATCCCCTGATGGCCCCGATCGGTCAGTTCCAGAGGTTGGCCCTAAATGAGCTCCTTGAGATGGTTGCCAGGTCCCAACAACAGAGCGTAGATCTCTAAAGGTGTATCCCTGGGGAAGGCAGCCCTCCCACCCCCCTGGAGGACCTGGGATGGTAGGGGTGGAGCTATCAAGGCTGTCCTGCCCAGCCAGGTCCCGTTCTCCAACTGCCACTAAGAGAACAGAGGAAATGAGAACACTCAGACCGGCAACCCCCAGACTTAGAGTAAGGTATGCACCCAACTCTTCTGTCTTACTTTCTCTCTCTCTCCCACTTCTCTTTTTCTTTCTCTGCCCCTCAGTTTCTCTTTTTTTCTTTGCTATCTCTGTCTCTCCCAATATCTGTCTCTGTCTCCTCACTTTCATTCCCCCTTTTCCCTGTCTTTTTTTTATGTGTACTGCTTTTTCTCTTGGTATCTCTTTCTCTGCATCTCCATTTCTCCTTTGATGTCTCTGTAAACTGGCTATCTGTCTCTCTCCCTATCTTTTCTGTCTGTCTGTCTTTGATTTCCCCTTGTCTCTCTCCCCAGCCTCTCAGGGTCTCTGCCTGAGGAAGTGGACAAAGGGATTTCCCCACTCCACTGTCAGGGCTGGAACCTGTTGCTCTTCTCTGATTCTGTCCACCTCTCTACCCCTCCTCATCCACCAAATATCTTCCCCTTCCCCACCGCATGCAGACAGGTGGATGACAAACCCCAGGACTCAGGGAGGGTGAGAGCCACCAGCCAGATAAATCAAAGCAGAGAAATGAGGAAGAAGAGCTGAGAGACAGATCAAGACATAGAGGCAGAGTTGGGGCTCAGGCGGGGAGGGAGACAGGAAGGAAGAAACTGAGGGAGAGCCACTGAAATCCTTATTAGAAACAGATGGGATTAAGTTGGAAAAGAGAGAGAGAGAGAGAGAGAGAGAGGGAGAGAGGGAGAGAGGGAGAGAGAGAGAGAGAGAATGCAGTTTGGGCATGTCTCTGACTCTCTGAGGCCCCTGAGCTAGAGGGTATGTGGGCAGGCATCCTGAGGAGGCCTGGCCTGACAACCCTTGTCGGTTCAGCCCCTCAAACCAGCTCAGAACTCTGCACTGCCACCTCGCCTTCTCTCCCGCCTTGGCCTCCACTTGACGCTGAGGGTCTTCCCACCTGCATTACTGACCCTCAAACAGTTTCTTCTTGCTCCTCTTACTGTCTCTGCCCTTTCTCCTCGTCTCTGTCTCTTTTCCTTTATTTCTTGTATGTCTCTCAGCCTCTATCTCTGTCTTTCTACGTGTCCATTAGTGTCTCTATGTCCCTCTATTCCTATTTCTCTCGCCATCTGTTAGTCTCACTCTTGCCTTCTCCGTCTCCTGCCTTTTCTGGGTCTCTGCAATCCCCCCCACCCCCGGTAGAAACCATCCGGGGTCTGACCCCGCATTCCCTTCTTTTGGGAAGAGCAGCAGGCCCGCGGTCAGGTCAGGGGGCGGGGCCTGAGGACTCGCCCTGGCCCCAACTCCCCCCAACTCCGGAGACCTGCACGACACCGGACGCCCCAGCCCCACCTAGGAGCCGGGTGACGCCGCGGCAGCTAGGCTCCCACGAAGCCCCACCACCACTCGATGCCGCTCTACAACTCTCAGCCGAAGCCCAGTCCTCCGCTACTAAACCCAGTACTGGTCCCGCCCGGCCCAGCCAGCAGCCCCAGGAGCCAGAGCACAAGGCCCTGAACTTCACCATGAACCGTTCCACGGCCCCACGGCTCCAACAGCTTTCCAGACCCGGAGACCACGAGCGGAGGGCGGGGCGCCCGGGCGTTTGAGGTTTCCCCAAGGGGCGGGACCTTAAGGAGCAGGACAGGGCGGGGTCTGAAGGCGGGAAGAGGTAGGGTGTAGAGGCTGCTGAGGGCAGGAAACCTGCAGATCTAGGGGGCCTGTCGGGGCGGAACCCATTTGGAAGGGGCCAGGGAGACACAGTAGGGACAGGGCCTCGGAAGAGTCCAAGTCGATATATAAAGACAGGGCCTGCAGGAGGCTTAGAGGGCACGGCTGAAAGAGAGGGAGGGGGTGGACCTGGGGGCGGGGCCTGGAGACATAAGGGTCTGTGGACATC
Source organism: Eschrichtius robustus (assembly GCF_028021215.1). Lineage (NCBI taxonomy): Eukaryota > Metazoa > Chordata > Mammalia > Artiodactyla > Eschrichtiidae > Eschrichtius > Eschrichtius robustus. The sequence goes on from NC_090845.1 coordinate 45,214,438, forward strand.
ACAGCAGCCTGAGGCGGGCGGAACCTGAGGGCTCAAGGAAGGAAAAGGCTCAGAAGAGATAGCGGGCCTGTGTTTGACAGGAGCAGGGTGGGATCTGGAAACACAGCGGGGGTGGGGCCTGGAGGTGAGGAAGGGTGCGGCCTAGGTGTACCGAATGGGCGGGACCAAAGGAAGTGGCCTGGAAATACAAGGATTGCAGCCTGGGATACCCAGGGTCTGACTGGCATCCCGGTCCTACCCAGGCAGGTGTGTTGCTGCTGCTGGCGTGGCCATGGAATCGGCAAGTTCGAGGCCAGGGCCCTGCTGGGGCACTGAGAGAGCTGTGTGCACGGGGCCTGCTACCCGCGCCTGCCACTGAGTCCATCAAGCAGTGTTGCAGTTCTACTACCTCCGAGGACCACTAGGACCTCGTTGGGGCCTTGGGAGGCCTGAGAACTCAGCATTTGCACCCCCAGGGAGCGAGTTTGTATAAGAGAGAGGGCATTTCCACCTCTTCGCAATGGCTTGCATAAGAGGGACAGTTGGTGTGTCTCCCATGAGGCCATCTGCACCCCAGTGGAGGCGTCTGCCCCACACATGTAGGTGTTTGCATGCAAGAGACAGTGTTTGGAGCCGATGTCCATCCGAGAAAATTTCTTTCCCATAACCCCCACTCCACCCCCAAAACGAAAACTCATCCGGTACCCTTAAATACTGACAACACTGAGCATCGCAGAGCAGAAATCTCTCTGTAGTGCAGAAGAGAAGATTAAGGGTACCTTCTTCAAGGAAGCTGGGTCTCCCCGACCCCTACTTCCATCCCAGGTCCCTGGTGAGGCCACATGGAGGGGGAATTATCTTCACAAACGGGGTGACTGGTATCCAGAAAGACAGAGTTCACTGTGAGGTCAGATTTCCCAGTCTTTGCAATGGGGACATGGGGGAGAGGGGTCAGAGGTGCCCCATGTGGAACCACCCCCTCCACCCCAGCAATCCTGTGCTCACTCATTTCTTTCCCAAGCCTGTTCCTCTTCTGTCTGCTTGTGAGTCAACACTTGGCCCCCTTATTCATGTACTATTCACATCTTGATTCATTCCCCCTCCTACACATTCATCCCACAAACCTTTACTAGAGCCCACTCTCTGTGGGACTCCAAATCCTAGGGCTCCCAAATCCCTGAAGAGGGCTCTACCCCTTGTCCTAGTGAGCAGCTCCAATGGGTGGCTCAAGGAGTACATACATAGGCATTTCAAAACTGGCTTTAAATACTGATCAGGGCGCCATGCAAAGGGATTGGGGTGAGAGCTTGTTACATATGAGTGGGGGCTGGGGTGCCTGAGAGAGAAGGGACCCATCCATCAGGGCAGCTGGGGTGCCCCACCCCCAACCTGGGATAAGGGAACAGAGTAGAGGCCCTCTCTGGAGGGTCCCAGGGCCAACTGGGAGCCAGCCCTCCCTTCGAGGTAGATCATCGCGGGGGGAACCGAGGAGGAGCTCCCACGGTGGCGATGACAGGCGGTCACTTCCTCAGTGGTACTGCTGATAGCTGGGGTAGCCTGGGGCCGGGGTACCCTCCTTAGGGGGCAGCTGGCTGGGGTCCTCCAGGAATGGGGGTGCTGGAGCGGGGAGAATTGGATAAAGATGAGCGGAGGAGGCAAGGCAGAGCATTTCCCACCTCTCCCTGGCCAGCTTCACCAGGAACTCACCATTGCGGAACTGCTGGGCGGTGTAGCGAGTGAGGAGGATGCCAACACCCTCGATGAGGGCCAACAGAATGCCTCCCATCATTGCCGAGCCCACCATGGCCAATGGGCCACCTGGAGGAATGAGGAGGCACGGGGAGAGAGGTGAGAGCAGGCAGAACAGGGTGGAAGGGGCTGGGGCCTGGGGATGGGGCACTCACTGCGGGCAGCCAGCACAGCCCCGGTCAATGCTCCGCTGGTGATGGAGTTCCAGGGATCTTCCTTGCCCCGCAGCCGCACCAGACCGCAGTCGATGGTGGAGAACAGGCCCCCCCACACTGCGAAGCTACCTGTTGGGGGATCACGGCCTAATTAGTGTTTGTGGGGAATCCCCAGAATATACGGCTCAGGGTCCAGGGACTCCCAAGGCCTGAACGCTCTGGCAAAGAACGGGGAGAAAAACCCAGAGGCAAGGGCAGATGGCAAACTCCTAGGGGACAGCCCCCATCTGTCTCTGTGGTAGCTCCTTCAATCTGTCTGTAATTGCCATCGCACTCCCTTCACCTTCATGGGGGGCTGACAAGTGTTTACGGGCAGATTTATCTGCTTCTATATGGCTTTTTTCTTGGCCCCGCCATGCACTCATTCCTCTCAGTTCTCTGACCAGGGATTGAACCCGGGTGACGGCAATGAAAGCCCGGAATCCTAACCACCAGGCCACCAGGGAACTCCCTTCTATATGGCTTTTAACAGAGCAACTTTGATCTTCGTAACTACCACACAGGATTGGAATTCTGACCTTGGTTTCAGGGAGAAGGAAAGGGGTTAGCAAAGCCAGTTAACAATACAATAGTTAAAATGTTTACTCAAGTCTAACTGTGTGCCAGGACCTGATCTACGCACTGCATGTTACTTGACTTCTGAAAATTTATATTAGTTAATACTACCAAAGCGCTTAACAGAGCAACCAGCACTTAGTAAGTACTACCTAAGTTACATAAATTACAAAACTTACTGTTTTGTCATCCCCATGTTGCAGATGAGGTTCAGAGAGGTTAAGCCACTAGCCCAAGGTCACACATCAGGGAAGAGCCAGGGCCTGGATTTAAACTCCAGAACTCACCCATATGAAATTGTTGGGAAACGTCACTCCCCCAGGAAGTCCCAGGCAGAGTTGAGACTAGAATCTGGACCCCCAACTTGCAGTCTAGACTCAAAGGAGCAACCGCCTCAACTCTGTTATCACATCTGTCTCCCCAAACCTCTCACCTCCAATCTGAGGGGCTCGGATCCTCACAGCGTTGACACTGCCTCTCATTCGGTGCCGAATTCCCTGGAGGAAAGTGGGGAGGAAGGGAATCAGAGCCCAGTTGAGGCCACTGGCAGACAAGGTTTCTAGCTTTTAAGAGAGGGATGGGGGCAGGAAACCTGTAGGGGTATCAGAGGTAGAGATGTGGGGAAGTGGCCAAGAACTAGGGGGCTGGGGAGCACCCCAATATAGGTGCTCTCAGAGCTGGGATGAGAAATCATTCATTCATTCATTACTTAGCATCTATGTGCCAGGCACCATGCTGTATGCAGGGATACAGCAGTAAACAAGGTAGACCTGGCCCCTACCCTCTCAGAGCTCACATTATAGTGGGGGAGACAGATCCTAAATAAGGGTACAGATAAGATAGCTTCAGACAGCAATAAGAACCCTAGAGGAAATAGGATAAAGAGCTGTAACAGTGGCTGAAGGGTCAGGAAAGACCTCTTTAAGGAGGGGGGCATTTATGCTGAGACCTTGAGGATGAGAGGGAGAAACCTGGACAAAGATCCAGGAAAGAGAGCTCCAGGAGATGAGGGGAGGGACAGGGCTAGACAGAGAAATTGCAGAGACCTTGACAAATGCATGGCATTTAAAGTCATGACATTTGATGAGGTCTCCCAGGAAGGGGAGGGGGGTTCTCAGAGATAGAGATAGAGATAGAGAGAGAGAGAGAGAGAGAGAGAGGGAATCGATTACGTTAAATTAAAAGTATTTTCTCAGCTTTAAGGCTGTCCTCCTCCTGCCAATTAAACTCCTGTCACTTCCCTCTGTCCAGGCTTCCAACCCAGAATCTGCCTCTAGGTAAAATCTGACTGGCTTTGCACACACACATTTAGGTTTTGGTGATGACCCTTTTGACATCACAGCATTTCCACAGAGGAGCACCAGGTGGGTGGGGGGGTGAGGGGCAGAGGTCATGTTTGCAGTTCCTCCAAACTTCCAGATCCTGGAGCCAGGCCTGGCATATAGTAGGTGAGCAGGCACCAGAATGAATAAGTGCATGTGACTGGCAGCTCCAAGCAGTTTTCAGAACAGTATCCCATGTGGACAGGGCAGGACCCCCGCACCACCCAGGGAAGGCCAGGACTCACGACAGGGGCATTGCGGAAGCCCTTAATGGCCTGGAAGACTCCACCGCCGATAACACCCATAGTGAAGGCACCACCGCAATCATCCACAATTCGCCATGGGCTGCAAGCGGGAAGGGGAGGATGGGGTTAATGTCAGCCCTCCCTCTTGCCATGTCACGAGGACTCTTTCCAACTGGGAGAAACTTAAGTCACCCAAATGGGAAGCAGAATTTCAGATAATAGATTATTTTCCCCCTCATTTAAGCAAGAAATAGTGCGAAGGGGGGAAAATATTAGTCTTTGCCCTGTCCGCCCCTCCCCTTCGCAGCCAACCAAGGAATCAACCGCTTTACTACTACCAATTATTAAATGAATTGATAACAAGCAAAGAGTTGGCAAGTTTAAATAAGCGCTACAGAAGTGTTAAGCTAGCACTGTTACTAAAGCAGAATGGGCTCGCACCCCCTTTTCCCACAGTGAGCACGTCCAACCAAGCCACGCCCCCTTTTTTTTTTTTTTTTATAACCCGCACAACTGGGAAAAACCAAGCGCAGACCGTGGGGATGATCCAGCACCGCTCAACACCGCACCACCCCCTCGGCTGGAATGGACTCGACCAGCGTGTCTTTTCGTTAACAAAGAGAGACTGGGAGGTACGAAGGCAAGGGAAACGTGGAGTGGTTCGTCCTTGCACCGCATCTTCTCCTTTAGGCACACAGTTGTGGTCCCTCTTAACGGAGCCCGAGTAGGAGGAAGCAAGTGGAGGGGAGCAGAAGGAGACAACAAACGTCTAAGAGTCTCCCGAGTCTGGGACGTGGCGCTGTGTGGCCGGTGCCTCCCCCGCCCGCCTCCCACCGCTGGCCGTGGCGCCCTAGCAACAGTCCCGAGGCCTGCGCCCCTCGCCGTACCAAGGCTCCCGAGCGTACTCCTCCATGGCGCCGGCGTCCGGCCGCGCAGTCTGGCTAAACCCCGGCCGAGCCACACCCCCACCGTTAACACACACAGGCGCCCGAGCTTTCTGCCTATTTCAGGGCAACGATTGGGTCGTTTCGCCAGAAGTCAGACCAAGGCGCACGCTCATTGGCCAGCTAGGTTTGTGTCATCTGTTCGCCGCAGTCTTAGCGTAGCCCAGTTTCCTCCAGGCTCGGAGAGAGAGGACCTCGTTCTGGGCTTTGGGAGAAGAGAATCGTGTAGTCCTGGCAATCATAGAAGCGACGAGAGAGAGAGAGACGGCCAGTCTGTCAGCTTTCCACTACCCGCGTGACTGTATTGGTAATGTCGGGGTGGGCGCATTTTTTGGAGCTGGAGGAGGTGTTGCACTCTGCTCCCCCATCCCAGCGCTTTGGTTCCTTCCACCCGGTAGTCTTCGGGGGAAGTTGGGTGAGCCCATTTCTGGGGCGAGGGGCAGCCGCGTTTGGCCCCTTTGGCAATGGGCGGAGCCTGGGCCTGGGAGAGGAACCCGGTCCTGGAGCACCCGGCCCGGGAGAGGAGGGTTGGTGAGAGTTTTGGTGATACTGCCATTTATCCCTTCCACCTTTTAGCGTAGGGTCTGTCGCCCAGCTCCTAGTGTAGGTGGGTAGGTGGGGGTCCAGATGAGTACTTGCTGGGGGGAGGCGCTTGGTTACAAGATCCAGATTCAGTCCTCGTCTGAGCTGTTTTTTGGTCTGTCTGTTCTTCCCTAGGTCTGTCTGCTATCCGCTATGCCGCTGCCCGTTGCGCTGCAGACCCGCTTGGCCAAGAGAGGCATTCTCAAACATCTGGAGCCCGGTGAGAGAGCTAAGAGCAGATAGGCCTACCATGTGCCAGGCTTGACAGGCACTTTGTTGTTGATACTGCCACTTGATACCTAGCGTGGACCTACTTCGCGCCAAGCAGTGGGGTGGCAGGCATTTCACTGTTAACAATGCGTATTCCTGACACCCATTCCTACCGTATGAGGAGGCGGGTGGGGACGGGAAATAGACATTTCATCCATAATAATACTGACAGCTGACGTGTATTTTTGGGTCTTCTATATCCCAAGTTTAATCCACCCATCAGTCCCTGGAAGTGGTTACAAAGTATCTAATAGTAAGGATAGTAACAGTTGACAGAAGCTGAAATCTACCGCAGCCTCCTGTGGGCCAAGTACAGTGGCAGGATGCTAATACTTTGTTCTTTACCATACTAGTAGATAACATTATTTTAGACCTACTGTGGAGCCAGGCACTGTGCTGGTGATATATACCTTATTGTTCAACGTATCAATAGCTGACATGTATTTTGGGTCTTCTTAAGTGTGTCATACACATTATGATGAACAGTATATAAAATAATGATAGGATCTATCATTTAGGCCTACTGTGCTGCTGTTGCTAGTATTTCTACCTTATTGTAAATAATAGTAAAAGCTGGCATCTAGTTTGGGCTAAGGTGTTCCAGGTACTGGAAAACTCATCTTATTTTCACTTTATTGATAAGTGACATCTATTACAAGCCTGTTGTGTGCCAAGCATAGATCTTTGGTTAATAATACTGATAATGATCATTGATATGATATTTACTTTAAGGCTGTTGGTACCAGGCCCTGTGCTGATTGTATATATCTTACTAACAATACTGATGATTATAGCTGACATCTATTTTGGGCCTATTGTGTGACAGGCACTCTGCTGTTGCTGACATATACATTTCATTGTTAGCTATATCCATAGGTGAAATCTGTGATAGACCTACGGAGGTCCAGGTACTCATACACCTTTTTTATTCTGTTGATAGTAACTGACAACAGTTGTAGGCCTCGGGAACTGAATAGATTCAGAGAAGCGTTTGGATAAATCCCGTGCTATCCAAACTTGCTACTCAATATACCGGAGTCAGAAACCTCGTATTTGTCAAGCTTGGGAGCTGAACAGATTTGGACATATTTTTAGATAAACCCCTTGTTGAAACTAATTTTATCCAAACAGATTTGGATAGTATGGTGTCACATACTATCTGAACTCAGGAACTGAATAAATATGGATACATGTTTTTTAATGAATCCCTGTCTAAAGTCTGAAACCAGATAAGTTCAGGTAACAGTATGTCATATCTGAACCCAGAAACAGAACAGATTTGGGTAAATGTTTTGGTAAATCCTGATACTCAGATACTTGGATTTGGAATGTGAGCAATATTTTTTAGGGCACTTGAGACCTGGCACACACACGTGGTCCACGTGAATGTGAGTGTGTCTCCCCAGGCCCTGACTGCAGGATGGGGATCCCTCTGGTCCTTACTGCTGTCCTCCTTCCCTCCTTGTCCTGCCAGAACCGGAGGAAGAGATCATTGCCGAGGACTATGATGATGACCCTGTGGACTATGAGGCTACCCGGTTGGAGGGCCTGCCGCCAAGCTGGTACAAGGTGTTTGACCCTTCCTGGTGAGTCTGGGGACGTGGTGGGGGCGGGCTGGGGGTAAATGGGGGCCACAAGGGAAGAGATCTGGGGGCCCTCCCTGTAGGGTCCTGGCATGGGGCAGGTACAGGCAGAGATTGGGGAGACAAGAGTTGAGGCTACAAGGAGAGGATATCCGTGCTGACATTCCTTCCCTCCCTCCCTCCCACTGCCCTGCAGCGGGCTCCCTTACTACTGGAATGCGGACACAGACCTCGTGTCCTGGCTGTCCCCACATGATCCCAACTCCGTTGTTTCCAAATCTGCCAAGAAGCTCAGGAGCAGTAATGCAGGTGAGTTGGCAGATACAAGGGTGCCTCGAGTGTTCTAGCAGTTCTCTGAGAGGGGTCAGGTAAAAGACCGGGGCAGGTAAGACCAGGCAGGCCCAGCCCCAGGCAAAGGAGGCTGTTGAAGGCAGAGGCTGCTGGGTCCTGAGGTGGGAGCAGGAAGGTCACAAGGCTTTCGTGTCCCCAGATACTGAGGAGAAGTTGGACCGGAGCCATGAGAAATCGGACCGGGGCCACGAGAAATCGGACCGAGGTCACGAGAAGTCAGAACGCAGCCATGAGAAGTCAGAACGGAGCCACGAGAAGTCTGACAGAGACCGGGAGCGTGGTTATGACAAGGTGGACAGAGAGCGAGAGCGGGACAGGGATCGGGACCGGGACCGCGGGTATGACAAGGTGGACCGGGAAGAGGGCAAAGAACGGCGCCACCATCGCCGGGAGGAGCTGGCTCCCTACCCCAAGAGCAAGAAGGGTAAGCTGGGGTGAGGCAAGGGGGGCACCAGGGGTGCACAGTGTAAGGAAGCCCTCGCTTGGCTTCACGCGAGTGCCTGAGCCTGGGGCCTGGCAGCCTCGGGCTCCATTTCTTCCGGGGATGGGAGAGCTCGGTGGTCCGGGACTCCTTGTGCCCCCGTCGAAGACCCCACTCTGCCACCTACTTCCGCAGTGGCAAGCCGGAAGGATGAAGAATTAGACCCCATGGACCCCAGCTCGTACTCAGATGCACCCCGGTAATTGACCACCCCTCAAGAGCCCTTTTTCCTCTTGACTCACTGCACCGCTGACCGTTCCTTTCTTCCTGTCTCCTTTCCCCCTTTGTCAGTTGTGGGTGGGAGGTGCCTGCCACAGTACACATATTATACATTCCCGCTCCCACCCCTTGTCACCCCCAGAGGCACGTGGTCAACAGGACTCCCCAAGCGGAATGAGGCCAAGACGGGTGCAGACACGACAGCAGCCGGGCCCCTCTTCCAGCAGCGCCCTTACCCATCCCCGGGGGCTGTGCTCCGGGCCAATGCCGAGGCCTCCCGAACCAAGCAGCAGGACTGAACCTTCCCCACCCCCACCCACTCTGGGGTTTTTAATAAAAGCTTTTTGGTGGATCATGCCCATGAGACCTGAGTGCTTCCTTCTCTCACACTTTTGAGACTTCCCAACCCAAGCCAGCAAGATGCAAAACACGTTTTATTTACAAAAACTCACCTAAGAAATAATACTGTAGGGGTAGCAGGGACATGGGGGTGGCAGGGGCTGGAGGCTGAGGTGGTTGGGTCCTGTCTGGGCCAGAGTTTAGTCATGTCAGCCCTGTGTGGGAGAGGGGGTGTGGGGACAGGGGGTTCGGTGTCTACCCGCCCCCCCCAATACTGATCAGAGCATTTGGTCCTGGCTGGACCAGGGCAAGAAGGGAGAGCGAGGCCAGGCCAGCGTCTTCAATCCCAGCGGCTAGGAACCCTTCACCTTGGTGAGCAACCTGTGGTGGGAACCGGGAGGAAAGAAAAACACAGAAAGCTGGGGTGGGCTGGCAGGTGGACGTCCTGAGCAAGCGAGGATGACTAGTGAGGCTGGTAGTCCCCAGGGTTAGTAACAGAGCCCACGTGGAGAGAGCGGGTCCCCTGGGTCAGAAAGCTACACGTGGACTAAATAAATACAATATCTTTATTTGGCATTGGGTATCCTGACATTTGTTCATTACAGTTCCTTAAAAACAAACCAAAAAATCAGAACAAATTAATCAAAAATAAAGATCCAACGGCCCTATGTACATATAGCAAAGACAGCCCAGGCATCTCACACACACACACACACACACACACACACACACACACACACACACACCACCCCCCCCCCCATATACACCCTGGGAGACAGTTAAGGGGTCTTTGGGGAGTGCAGGGGGCAGGTTCCACATTTCAGCAATTTAAAGACACCCCTCCCCATGAAGTAAGGGTGCCTCGTACAGCCAGTTGGGTATCACGAGTGCGGCTGGCAGCTTTATTTTTCCTCTCAGGATATCTTAGAAAATAACCCTGCATCCAGCAACTGACGGTGTCTTAGATTCCATGAGATTAGGCCACTTCAAGGACCTCCCTTCTCCATTTTTCCCACACCCTGGATCATTCATCTGATTACACCACAAACCCCCAAATCACAAACAAATGGCCCCTACTGCACCCTCCCCCTGAATGGGCTGATGCAAAAATCTCAGCTGTCACCCCCCTTCCTCTCTCCCTGGGTGCTCACAAGAGGCCCATTTTCAAGTCCCTGTGTTAGGGAAGCTGCCCCAAGGCCACAAAAAGAGCTACTAATATGATCCAGTGTGGTTGTCAGGGAGGAGAGAAGGCCTCAAGCTATCAGAATCGGAAACCCACACGTAGGCATCAGTCATTACTAAAGAGCTGTAGGATTTTTGTCCAATTTGTCCCTACAAAGGTGGAGGGATTGCTGGGAGGGACTCTCCCAGGCATGAGAGACAGGACACCTCTGGCTGAGGGAGGCAGACAAAAAAAGCCTTGAATGACAACACCCCCAACCTGGTCCCCGAAGGGGTTAGACTGAGACAGAGGAGGCAGCTCTAAAAACCCCTGGCTACGAGGAAGGGTTCACGTGATGCCCTGCCCTAGTCCCACAAGCTTCCGGAAGTCTCGACAACCTGGAAGAAAAGACCCAACCCCAGGGGAGCCAGGCCCCGGTGGCAACTTGGGTCCTGCAGATGCCCAACACCCTCCAACCAGTGTCCCTCCCTGTCTCCCCCCAACCGCCACCGCCAGCCCTCACTTCACCAGCACTGACTTTGGCAGAAAGGGCTCCGTGCTGACGTCTCCACGGTGGGAAGACAGCTGCGATGGCGGCGGCTGCCCCGGAGGCTGCTGACGAGTGCAGGGCCCAGAGGTGGAGGCAGAGGCGGAAGCTATGGCTTTGGCTGCACCTCGGGGCAGGCTGTAGAGGTAGACGGCACCGATGACCAGCCCTGCGCCAAGGGCAAACAAAGGGTCCACGTGGAAGCCAAAGAGGCGGATGGAGGCAACAGTGGACAGCACAATGGACAAGGAGGTGGCAAAGCCCTTGAGGATATTGTCGGCATACTTGACGACAACAGCCACCAGTAGCCCGCCGAAGGCCTGGTTGAGCACCACGCCCCAGACAGCAGGCGTGTACCCGAAAAAGAAGCCGCGGTGGGCTACAGCAGTGCCCTCGGCCCACCAGAGCCCCACCAGGCCCAGGGCTGTGCCGAAGAGGCCCAGCTGCAGGTTGCGCAGCCACACAGAGCCTGAGCTGCCCTTGAGGATCTTCTCGAAGTAGACACCTGCAAAGCCCGAGGACAGACAGGACGCCACGACAGCTGCTAGGCCCGCCCCAGGGTTCTGATCCAGTGGCCGCGGGCCCCCACCGCCGGCTTGCTGTGCCTGGACAATGGCGACTCCGGTGAAGAGGAGCAGCAGGGAGGCCCACTGCAGCCGGGAAAGGCTGCGGTTCAGCATAAGCACGGAGAACAGTGCCGTGGTCAGGATCTTCAGCTGGTACGTCACCTGCGAGTGGTATGTGGAAGACACTGAGGGCTGCTCCCGACCCCCAACATGTACATGTGGGGGACGGCACCCACTGTGGGCCCCCAGGCACAATGGAGGGACAGGGTGGGGTAGATAACCATAAAAACAGCAAAAATATCCAGCCACTGGCCACTGACTGAGATGCGGCTAAATAGCTCTGAGGTGCCTCCCAGAAAGTACACAGGAGGATGGCTGTGCAAGGATGTCCTGGGCCACACCCAAGTCCACATCCCAACCCCATGTCCTAGCTGTGTGATGAGGGACAAAGCACTTGCCCTGTCTGAGCCCTGACATACCATCTGTAAATACAACTGATGTATGTGAAGCACCTCACACAGCAGGTAATGAATGAATGGTAAACATCCTGATGAGGGAGGTCTTGATAAGGATGTGTTGATACAAGTGAATCAGCCATGAAATGACGTCAGTAAACATTTACATAGAGCTTACTGTGTGCTAGGTGTGGGTCTAAGCACTTCACATGCATTCATTTAATCCTCACATATGAAGTGTGTTATTGTAATGTCCAATTTAAAGATGAGATGGAGAGGTTACGTGACTTGCCCAATATCACACAGCTGGAAAGTAGCAGAGCTGGGATTTGAACCCAGGCAGCCTGGCCCCAGAATCCAGGCTCTTTAACCATCTTAAAGGTTGCCTGTAAATAGCCCAAAGCTTATCCATCACCAACCAAGGGCTCTTCCCAGATATTACTTCTTTTAATAATCTCAGTGAGTAGCTACTATTACCATTTCCATTCCCAGTTCTCACAGATGAGGAAGCCGAGGTTGAGGAAGATCCACGGACATTCTGGAGGAAACACAGCCCCTGCTCTCTGCAGCCCTCCCTCCCCAACATCCTATATCCCCCACCCCAGCCAGTTCCTGGGCTTGGGGCTCACCTGGAAAGTGGCAGCTGGCAGGTTGGAGATGGCAACATACTGGAGGTTATTCTGCAAGGTGTAGATGAGAGAGGGCACTGCGAGCTTGAGTGTGTCCACATACTGCACCAGGACAGCCTCGTGGAGGAAAAGAACCAGGTGCTTCACGTTACCTAGGTGGAGGGAGGAGATCCCTGTTTAGCACTGACTTCCAAAGATGGGGATCCTCTAAAGGACAGGACTGCGCCTGGTCCTGTGTCTCCCCACCACACTTCGACTCCCTGAGGGCTAGAATGAGGTCTGCGCTCTCGGTTTCTCTACTGTACAACCATGTCTCCAGCAAGCCTTTCGGATACTCAGTCTGAGAATCACAGACCACATTTCACTCATCTTAGAGCCCACCTCTCTGGCACAAAGCCCCAGGGCAAGCACTCAGTACAGTTTGTGCAATGAAATAATCAGCACTAACTAGGAGCTTGTGAAGTAGAAGCTCTAGGAGTGTGGGTGGAAGGCTGTTTACCAAGCAGAGGGAAAGTTTTAGACTCAGCTTTTATTTTTTTATTTTATTTTATTTTTAAAGATTTTTTTTGATGTGGACCATTTTTAAAGTCTTTATTGAATTTGTTACAATATTGCTTCTGTTTTACGTTTTGGTGTTTTGGCCGCGAGGCATGTGGGATCTTAGCTCCCTGACCAGGGATCGAACGAACCCACATCCCCGGAATTGGAAGGCGAAGTCTTAACTACTGGACTGCCAGGGAAGTCCCTTAGACTCAACTTTTAGACTTTTCCTAGTTCCTTCCTAGCCTGAGAGCTCCCTGAGGGCAGGGGCCATCTTCCACTTGGCCGCCTCCTTCTGTCAGCCCCACACACACCAAGCATTTGCCCCTGTCACATGGAAGAATGCAGGCTTGACTCTAAAGCAGAAAGTCTGGCTGGGACCTGCTCCAATCAATAAATGAGAATACTTTCCTATATAATAAGACCTTTGCATATCTCACCCCACTTTTTTGCAGTTCATCTTTTAAGACTCATCTGAGTGTCCCTCCTCAGGGAAAACCCCACAACCACTGCACAAGGTTACTGGAGGAACTCCTGCTGATGCTCATTCACAAAACCCTGCCCTTGCCCTTCATGGCATTAATCCCAGAAGTAATTATCAATCTCTAACCCTTTACCCAAATTCCCTGGACCCAGGGGTTTGGGTGTTCAAAAATGTCGAGGTGTTAGAAAGGTAACACGGCATATATGCTATATATTTCACATAACACACATCACGTATATGGGGCTGCACACCGTAATCAAGCACATTCATATTTCTGCAGTGACTCGTGGACACATTCACACCAAATGAGAAAACTAAAAAAATAAAACGGGGGGGTTGCTGAAATTGTAGATAAGAGATGAAAGCTGTGATTAACCTGTAGCTATTTGTTTCTCCCCATCTAAAATATCAGCCCCCTGAGGGCAAGATGCATGTCTGCATCGCTAACATGTCCACCTCCACAGCCAGAACACGGCCTGCCACACAGTGTTCACTCGAACCGTCTCAGAATCAATCTAGAACAGAGCAGATGAGTTCCTAAACTGCTGCCTCCCAGGGCCCTGGAGCTAATGAGTGGGTGAGAATGTTTTCTTCACTGTAAATACCTAGGGCAGAGCCGCATGCGAGGCCTTTATAGAGAAATGACTGGGCAACATTTTAAAGAAGAAGGCCTTTGGGGGAGGTGTTTAAATTAGTAAATAAATTCAACTTATAGGAAATATAGAGGACAGAAGAACATGTTAAATGAGACCACTGGGAGGCACTCAGTAAAATCCAGGCTACCCAAAGTCTACAAGACAAACAACCTTATGTCTTCGAGAAATTAACTGCAGAGAGAAAAAAAAAAAAACAGTTGGAGGGGAACCTAGAGGCTAGCCGACCTAGAAGACACCAACCAATTACAAAGCACTGACTTTATATAAACCTGATTCAAACAGAATTTTTAAAACTTTTATGACATTTGAGAAATCATTACAAATTTGAACACTGACTGGATATTTGATTATTTTATTAACTTAAAAAATTATTGTTAATTTTTTGATGTATGATTTCTAGCAGTCATGACTGATTGAAGTCATTATATTAAATGTACCGAAATATTTACTCAAGATAATAAGAGGGAATTTACTTCAAAATCATACTTCATGTGGGACATACTTCAATATAACAAGGTGCAGGAGTAGGTAAACAGACACATAGATTGGTAGTGAGTGGATAATCACTGATGCTGTTTAATGGCAGAGTGGCCATGAGTTGATCATTGTTGAATCTCGGTGATGGGACATGGATATTTTACCATTTTATTATTTTCTCTGATTTTGTGTTTGAAATTCTCCATAATGAAAAGTTAGAGAGAAATCAATAAATCATCATGTAAGGGTCACCTGCTACCTTATGGGCACAGACTGTCTCACTCCTTCAGTGTTTACTGGCCAGCTCCTGGGGAGTTAGGGGTATAAACATGTGGATGCAGCTACTCATAGCTGGAGGTACAAGGCGGCCAAGCCGCACTTACACAGTCCCCAGGCATTTTCATAGACAACCAACCAAACCCTCCACGTGGGTGTGGGTATGTACACAGACAGACACACACACACACACGCACACATACACACACTGCCACCCACCGACTCCAATGCAGCCCCCCTCCCTGCAGCCCCCCTCCCTGGCTCATACCCCTCTTCTGTGCGAAGAGCAGCAGCAGGCAAGTGAGACCTTTGAGCACTTCAGCCATGACCACAGCAGTGGTGGCAAAGAAGTGGTCCCCAGGCAATGTGCGGGCATAGCGGATGCTGAGGATGAGGGAGGCATTCTGGACCACCAGCACAGCTAGGGATATGTATTTGAGGCGCCGGTGAGCTGTGGGGAATGGAAGGAGTAAGGGGGAAGAAGGGGTCAAAAGCTGCTGTGGCATAACCACACTACCACCCTCCCCTCTCCCTTCTCGACCAGGATCCTCCTAGCCACCGCTACTTCCTCCTTCTGCCTGCCTATCCTGACCCAACGTGAGTCTGATCCCTGCCAGCTTCCACTGCCTCAGCCACAGGCAGGAAGAGCCAGAAAGGGAGAAGTGGGCCTCTCCCTGTCCAGCCCATACCTGGAATCCTTGCTGAGGTGTCAGGAAATGGGTGGGGCAGGTCCTGGACACCCACCTCAGCCCTCTCTCTCCCTCCCCTGAGTGAGAAGCAACCCTGCCCTGGACAGAATACCAACTGCATCCTCGACATTTATTGAGTGCTTACTGTGTGCCTATCACTGGGATAAGGGATTTATATGGATCACCTCAACAGACCCCTACATGGCTCTGACCTCTGAAGGAACTATCAGTGTTCCCATTTTATGGATGAACAACCAAAGATTTATATGAAATGATGGTTCTATTTAGTGAAGGGTTGTCTCATGTGAAAAATGATACCCTAATACAAGGAATGAGACCACTGTATAAGGCATGTCCATCCCCTAAGGAACTTTCTCTCATCTAAATTATTCCATTCCCTTACACTCAGAATGGTCTCTCCAACCCCTCCCGCCTATGAGGACTGATTCCTCCCTAACCCCAGAATGGTCTAACAAATATAATAAATGATTCCCTCACTGTCCAAAGGATTGAACCCCATGTAGTAAATGGTTACTCCACTAAGAATGGTCTGGGTCCCTTAACGATATAAGGAAATATTTCCCTATACACCAATCATCCTCCCACCACCGCATACCCCCACCTCCAGCCAAGGAATTATCCCTTGTCCTGCTCACACTCACAATGAACTCTCCCCGTTATAAGGAATGGCCTGGCGCCCTCAGAACGTCCTTTCTCCGCCATATAAGGAAGGCCCCTCCCACTGCAACATACAATGAACTATCTCCATCAGGAAGGGACCCCCAGAACGGTCTTCTCCCCATATAATGGACATCCCTATCCTCAAAATATTCTAAGTCACATAAGGAAGAACCCGCCCCACCCTAACTCACAATACCCCTGTCCCTTTACAAGGAAGAAACCACTACCCTCAGAACAGCCCCTCCCTTCTATAAGGAAGAACTCTCCCGCTCTCAGAATGGTCTCTCCCTTGTATAAGGACGGACCCCCACGCACACTCAGAATGGTCTTAGTGGTCTTAGCCTCCCCAAAAGGAAATACCCGCCTCCAACTCAGAATGGTCTCTACTCCCCATTTGCAGAAGGGACCTCCCCATCACCCTCAGAATGGTCTCTTCCCCGCCCCCAAAACACACGTCCTCCTCCCACCCGCCACTGCCACACATAGGTTGGTCCGTACGGGATGCTCCCTCTCGCCTCAGTGAGGAACCTTTCTGACCCCCCCAGCGATCCCGCCCCCCGGCCCGCCGCCGACTGCTCAGCCACAGCCTGTCTCACCCGCAGTCGCGGTCCCAGGCTCCAACGCCCCTGCGGAGACCGCCCCTGGCCCGGCCGACGCAGGGGAACCGCCGGACCCCACCGCTGCCATGTTGGCATCTGCCTGGCCCGTCCCCTCGGCAACAGTAGGCCACTTCCGTGTCCGTTACTTCCGCTTCCGGGACCCCGGGGCGGGGGCGGTGGGGATGGGGCGAGCGAGAAGCTGCCCAGAGCAGTGGCTCTCCTCGTTCGCTCCTGAACGCTACTTTAAGAGCGGCCTCAGGATTTCCAAATTCCGTCAGGATCCGGAGACAGGGCACGCAGCCGGCTCAGTCTCCCGCCGTCTTCACAGAGCCTCTTTAGCCCACTCCCGTTACTAAACCCGCCCTTTGATCTCGCTTTCCATATCGCCCGCCCATTCTGTCTCCTCCTCTCTTTGGTTCCGCTGTCCGTCTCCTATCTCGGCTCTTTATTGCCACCTTCTGATGGCACCGCCCTTTCTGCATCAAAACTCCTGGGTCCTTCCGGGTTGGACTGAAGTTCTTTTCCCTTCTGTCGGCGAGGCCAACCCCCGCCCCCTGGAGAGACAGCGGGCATCTGGGAGGGAGGTGAGACTTTGAGGGAGCAGGGCAGGTGAGGGTCAGGCAGGTAAGCGAGCAGATGAAGGCAGGGCAGTTGAGGATATACTAATGAAATGGCACAGGAGAGTTTAGACTGAGAAGGGAGGACAAGTGAGTCACCATTAAGAATGGAAAAGTGATGGGGCTTCCCTGGTGGCGCAGTGGTTGAGAGTCTGCCTGCTGGTGCGGGGGACGCGGGTTCGAGCCCTGGTCTGGGAGGATCCCACATGCCGCGGAGCAACTGGGCCCGTGAGCCACAACTACTGAGCCTGCGCGTCTGGAGCCTGTGCTCCGCAGCGGGAGAGGCCACGATAGTGAGAGGCCCGCGCACCGCGATGAAGAGTGGCCCCCGCTTGCCGCGGCTGGAGAGAGCCCTCGCACAGAGGCGAAGACCCAACACGGCCAAAAATAAATAAATAAAAATAAATTAAAAAAAAATACCTTGGCTAGTTTAAAAAAAAAATGAATGGAAAAGTGAGAAGGGGGTAGGTAAGCCAGCAGGTGAGAGGTTTACAGGTTAGTTTTTTGTTTTTTGCCACGCTGCCTGGCTTGCATGATCTTGGCTCCCCGACCAGGGATTGAACCCGGGCCACCGCAGTGAAACCGCCTAGTCCTAACCACTGGACCGCCAGGAAATTCCCTAGGTTAGCTGTTGAAAGCAGGGCAAGAGAAGGTACAGCTGAGGTCGGGACAAGTGAAACTATGATAGAATAGGGCAGGGCAGGTAAGTCAAGAGTTGAGGAAGTTGAAGTGAGCGGGATGAACAGGTAAGAAGACAAGGAAGAGGTGAAAAGGTAGGGGCAAAACAGGTGACTCCACCTTGGACGTTATTAGAAAACAAGGAAGGGCTAGGAAGATTCCTGTCAACGCTCAACCCCCACCCTGCCCTCACCAAGCCCCAGAAAGGGCTTTTCTTCTCCCATGGGGAAGGTATTTCCTCCCCTGGGGTTGGGGGAAAGGAGTTTTTTCTGCCTCTGAGCTGGCCATCTTTGATTTGGGAGTGTGTCCCAGACATCTTCAATGTCTACGGTATCTCCAAAGCAGCCTTTCTGCACATACGGGGTGCTACATAAGAGCTGAGGGGAAAATCAAGTTTTTCTTTCACCTTAAACGAACCCATAAAAGATCTTCAGGATGGCACCACAAGACTGAGGCTTCCCGTGGACAGAGAGGTCCAATCCATCTCCCTCTTGGCTCAGCATTCAGTAGATGCTCCACGAATGCCTCACCACATCTACAAATGGCCAGTCGCTTCTGATTCTATTACGTTTATTAAATAGTGGGTTTCCACACATGGCTTTTTAAATAATCCAGGCGGGGGAGAAGGAAGAGGAAGATACAGTTGGAGCTCTCCTTCCCCAATACATAAGTATTTACATTTCAGCAACTGGACAACCCTGGCTCAGAAGGAGGCAGCAAGAATCCAAAAAAGGTGGAGGGTGGGGCTCTAGGAGAACAAACAACAAGACTTATTTCCCCCACCCCATCCCCCCAAAAACCATCCACCCCATTCTAGTGGACTCTAGTAGTGTCCATCTCCCATCCCCTCCCAAATCATGAAAGTGGGGTTTCTCCTCACCAGAATAAGAGCACTTGGGATAACAGAGTAGGGTCCCCTCACACACACACACACACAAAAGCCCTGGGACAACAATAGGGCTTACCTCCCCCAGAATAAACAACCCTGGGCTGAGGTAGGCAAGCAGCTTGACTGAATATGGGACCCTAGGCTAGGGGAAAGGGTCCCTTTGCTAAAATAAGAGCCGCTGGGGTATTTGGAAGGAAAGCACCCTTGCCCAAGTCAGAGCATTTAAACTAAGTTTGTGTGGTGGTAGCAGGAGGTGCCAGTGTAGGGGTTACTTCTCATCAGAATAAGAGCCCTGCAGGCTCAGAATGTAAGTAATTTCAACCAAATAAACACCCTTAGCAAAACAAGAAGCAAAGAAGGACCCCCTCCAGAATAAGAGAGCGTACGTTCTGGGAGGAAGGCTCCTTAGCAGGATTGGGATGGGGACTAGGTAAACTTGGCTTATGTCTTCTGACCCCTGATCCCCAATCTCTGACCCTAGTAACACTGGATTTTTAATGACCTGTAAAACCAGATCAACGATGTCCATCTATCCCTGTGGTGTGGCCATGGGATGGCTATTCCAACTAATGGGGGCCCTGGCCAGGACTAGGGCAGTAGGGACCAGGCCAAAGGGGTGGAACTCCCTTTGGGAGTGTTGAGGGATGCATCCTCGGCTGGTGTCTGCATCCAGGGGTCCAGCAGGATCTCCTCCAGTGTGGGTCGGGCAGAGGGTTTGGGGGCCAGGCACCGGCGGATTAGGGCACAACAGTCTGCAGATCAGAAGCACACAGGAGATTAGCAGTGAGTTGGGGGCACCAATCCCTGGGAGGGATGAAGTTTGGTGGGCTAGGGCGGGTGGGGCCTCACCTGGGGAGACGTGGGCAGGGAAGTGGAGCTCAGCCTCCAGAATCTCCTGGTCTCTCTCAAAGGGAATGTCCCCACATACCATGTCATAGAGGAGGATACCCAGTGACCAGACAGTGGCTGGGAGTGCGTGGTACTGGTGACGAGAGATCCACTCTGGGGGGCTGTACACCCTTGTCCCTGCACACAAGCCACAGGTTAGACCATTCTCTGATAATGCCCTTCTCCCATCCCCCCGCCCAGGAAGTATGGTTGCTTCACTAGAATTAAGAGAATTCACTGTATGAGCAGGGTCCCCTCACCAGAATAGAAGCTCAATGGAATAAAAGCACTTAAAAGGTACAGTAGGACCTCCTTACCAGAAAAAGAAGACTCAGGATAATAGCAGGATCCCCTCATCAGAATAAGAGCCCAGAACAAGATCAGGGCACTGTCAGAAGATGGACTTATTAGAGGGCAAGGCTTGAAAGCCCCTAATATTAAAATTCAAGAACCTTATAAAGGTGTACTATAGATCAAGGGTTACAGGATACCCCAGCACTGGAGATCAAATGTCAAGAGGCCAAAAAGATAAAAGGTGAAAACTCCCCCCACAGAGATTTAGGGAAGCCTTACCATCAAAGTCAGTGTAGGGTTCATCATGAAGCAGGGCGCCAGAACCAAAATCAATGAGTTTGGCACAGCCCCGGCGGAGGTCCATCAGGATGTTCTCATCCTTGATGTCACGATGGACAACTCCACGGGCATGGCAGTGCCGAACAGCTGCCACTACCTGGGCAAAGAGACAGCGGCTTCGGCCTTCACCCAACGGGCCCTGCTCTGTGATGTAGTCAAAGAGATCCTGGGCAGGCAGAGGCCGCTCAAGGACCAGCATGAAGCCCTCTGGTGTCTCGAACCAGTCAAGCAGGCGGATCACACCAGGGTGTCCACCACCTGCACCCACCTTCCATAGCAGTGCCACTTCCAGTGGGCATGTGACTGAGTCTGACTGGGGTGGGGGGGAAGCAGGGAGAGAAAAGAGAATACAGACGTCAGGCTAGCAGCTTTGAGGCTGACTTCTCGCCTGAACTTAAATCATAGCTCCTCAGCCTCCTGACTGTGTGGCCTTGAGCAACCCACTTCCTTCCCTGGGCCTCAGTTCTCTCATCTTAAGGGCTTACACTCACATAGCCATTGGGAAGGTGATTCAAGCTTAAGGCTATGGGGTGGGGAGGGATAAATTGGGAGATTGGGATTGACATGTTAACACTACTATATATAAAATAGATAACTAATAAGGACCTACTGTATAGCACATGGAACTCTACCCAATACTCTGTAATGACCTATATTGGGAAAGAATCTAAAAAAAGTAAAAGTGTATATATGTATATTTATAACTGATTCACTTTGCTGTACAGCAGAAACTAACACAACATTGTGAATCAACTATATTCCAATAAAAATTAATTTTAAAAAAGCCAAAGCCTTTGCACATCTGGCATGTAATAGGAGCTCAGTTCATTTTTTTTGTTTTTTTGTTTTTTGGCTGTGCCGCTTGCAGGATCCTATTTCCCCAACCAGGGACTGAACCTGGGCCACAGCAGTGAAAGTGCCGAATCTCAACCACTGGACCACCAGGCAATTCCCTCAGGAAATGTTTGAGGAATAAATGAAGGTGGTTCTTAACAAAAGGCCTTCAGCAGAAGCAACTGATAAACACTATTATGTAGTAATTTATCTGTTTTGTCCACTGACATCTGTAAAGAGACTAGAATAGTACCTTACACACAGTGTTGCTTGATAAATGTTTGTTAAATAGATAAAAGCACTTTATAGCATAGAATCTGACACAGTTAGCACTCAATAAATACTATTACTGTGTGATGGTTTGTCTGCTTTGTTCACTGCCATAGCTCAAACACTAGAACAATGCTTGGTAACAGAGCAGAGCTCAATACATAGTTGTTAAATAGGTGAAAGCAATTAGTAGAAAAGGACTAGCACAAAAAGAGCTCTCAATAAATGTAGTATTTTGCCAAGTGCCTAGAATTGTACCTGGCACGTTCTAGGTGCTAATATACAGTTGTTAAATAGCTAAAAGTGATTAACTGCAAAGGAACTGGCACAAAGTGAGAACTCAATAGTGTCATTATGTGATATTTTGTCACTGTCACCAAGCATCTAGAACCGTGTTGAATGAAAGTACTTAGTGGAACTTGGAACACAGTAAGCTTTTATGATGAAGCAAAGTCTGAGGCATACAGTCGGTGCTCAATAAAAGGCACACATGTTACTGGTCACAACACCCGCCCCACTCTCGAAGCCCTGCGCGGGCACACGGATTGCCAGAAGCAGCCTTCCTGCCTGAGCTGGGGCCCTCTGCCGGCCAGTGCGCTGACTTGCACAGCCGCAGACAGGTTTTCTCACGGTGATGAAAATTCCGCTACTGCGCAGGCGCACCTTCTCCCTCTGGGTCCCACAGCCTGCTCAGGCGCAGTTTCCCCAGAGCCCGCCAGGGGGCGCTCCCGCCCCTACAACTTGCCCAGACCCGCCCTGTTGTCCGTTAGCGCTCTAACGGCAGAAGAGAAGCAGCCACCGTCACCATGGCAACCAATGACCTCTGCCCCTCTTTCCTCACCAGCATGCCCTGCGGGCAGCCCCTGAGGCAATGTTTGGAGGCGAGAAAGGAGGGTGGGAGGGGAGAATCCAGGGCTCTAGGGGAACTGGGGTGAGTCAGAACTGCATGGAGGTGTGGATATCACCACAGGGGAGTAAACATGGGCTGGTAGGAGTGTTCTTCTCACCGTTACAGGGCCCAAGGAGTCATACAAACCATAGAAAGGCGAAATCCATCGTCAGAGATGGCGTCGCCAGGTCAAAAAGGACTCCAAGGATACTCACCCAGGGGGACCAGCCCAGCACGCGATTCCGGGGGATCACTTTGATGGCCACCTGAAGAAGCGGGCTGAGGTGAGGGGACCAGCAGATGACCCTCAGACCTCTCCCAGTCTGGACCCTCACCCTAGTCTTTCTGGTCCCAACCAACCACTCCACACCACAACCCCAAATGAGCTGGAGCTTCTCCCCTGCCCTCCAAGTCTCCAAAACCAAGTACACCTCTCCCACCATCTTTGGCCCTGGGCTCTTCCTTCTCAAGGCTTCAGGACCCCTCACTCCACGTGACGAGTTCTGAATTTCCTAACACCCCAAGCCCTCGATCTTCCCATCCAGCCCCAGGACACCCCAACCCTGTAGGGGGGGTCCTGGTCCTCACGGCTCCACCCTGGACACCTGCCTCCAAAATCCCAAAAATCTCAACTCTAGGTCCCCACCTTCCCACATATATACCACCTCTCCTGGATCGCAAGGTCTAGAGTCCTCACGACCCCCCACTCCCCAGTCTCACTCCCTGGACTTCCAGAATCCTTGCCCTGAAACCCCCCCTTCCCCCACATACCCACCTGGACCGCCACACACACAGGCGCGCGCGCGCACTCAGACACCCTCAGCAACCCGGATCCCGGCCCTCATGACCCTACCACTCGCACACCGTAGGCTCATTCCCTGCTCAATTAGCATCCCAGCCCCAGGGCTCCCGCCGCCGCCACACACACACCTGGCCCTCCCAAGACCCTCGTGGTGGATACCTGGAGTCGGTCTGTGACGCGATGTCCTGCGAAGACGGTGCCAAAACCCCCCTTACCCAGGAGGGGGCCGAGTCGGTACTCGGCCTCGAACGCTTCCCGATCCTTGCCTCCTACGCAGGCGGAGGCGAGGAAGTCAGGGTGGCGGCGTGCTGAGGCCGGCCGCGACCCTCTCCCCCTCCCCCCGCGCCGCCCTCAACCACTTCAGCCCGCCCGGCCTGGTAGCGCGGTAGGGGAGCCTCTCTCACCTGGCGGCGGCGTGGGGGTCATGGGGGCCACCGGGAGCCCCTGCAGAGGCTTAGTCAACATGGAGGAGGAGCTGCGCAGATTGAGCCCGCTGAGCCCGCAAGGCGTGGACGCCCGGGGCAGCGAGGCTGGGGAACCAGGACTGGGGGGCGCCAGGGTGGAAGGTAAGGAAACTGGTGGCCCAGAAGAGCCGGCAAACAGCGCAACGTTAAGATTAGCCGCGCGCGCCAGCCCCGACGCTACTGAGACAGGGCACGAGCCTCCCGAGAGAGTCGCCCCGGGCGACGGCCCCGCCCACTTGGCTTTGATCAATCCGGACGCAGCACCTGCTGTACCCCAGCCAATCGGAGCCAGCTCTTATATGCATGCCACCCTCAACGTTTCAAGTACCCCCTTATGCAAATACATGCCCGGATCTTCCGCGGGGGCGGGGTCTGCATGCAAATGAGGGGGCGCGTGCGAAGAGGAAACTGGTTTTGGGAATCCCTTTTGCAGCAAGCGCGTTTGTTTTGGTTGTTGCGCGGAGTTGTTTTTATATATGTGTCTGTATGTGTATATATAAACTTAAAAAAAAACTGCACCGCCTCCTTTCCCAGGAAGTTGGTTGGCCGCCGCTGCCTCGAGATTAGCGCAGAGATAACGCCAGGCCTTCTAAGGGTTCTAAGAATCCTGGCCTGTGGTTATCCAGGACCCTGTCTCCGGAAGGGTGCTCCTCAAACCAGGACCAGAGCCCTCTAGGCGCCCGGCGGCCTCCGCCCGAAAACTGAAGCCGGGGATCCTGGAAGAACCTGTTCAGCCGTCAAGGAGGGCTAACCTCCCTGACAACCACCTCAGGGGAAGCGCTGGTCCAAGGCACAGTTCCCACGCCCAGAGGCCACGGCCTGTGGGGTGTTTGTGGAACCCTTAACGTAGACAGACCTGGCTAGACCCAGCCATGAACCCAGTCAGCAGGTCTAGAATCTGGAATGGCGGGGGGGGGGTTCTTGGGGGTGGGAGCAAGCCAGAGTGGTGGTGGCTTGGGGTGTGCTTCTGGCTGAGAGAGACAGGGGCTACGAGGGCTCGGGGAGGTGGTAAAATACCCTCAGTCACAAATTTGGGAAAAATAGGCCTCATGCTGCAAGCAGACAGACATGCACTCCAAAGACACACACACAGAAGCACCATGTAAGAAATACACAAACACATACGGCCAGACACATTCACATGAACTTGTCCTAGACACACATGTACATCTGTACTGTCACACACAGGCTGAAATCTACTGTCAGGCAGGCATGCTGCCAGAAAATTATGTCCCAGAATGACACCAGAGATGCACTGTTACAGAAAGGCACTCCAGATAGATTCACACAGACCTACACTGCCACGTGACAAGGACACAGAAATGTCCTGTCAGACATACCGCCAGAACTTGTCACAAAGATACTGGCACCATCAGACATGCAGTGTCACAGAAAGACTTGTACTGTCCCAGAAATGAGACCCAGAGTCTGTCACAGGAAGACACACAGATGCTCAAGACACACATGCACTGCTCCAAAGGCAGACATACACTTATGTGATAGAGCCACAGATAGGCAGTGTCACAAAAACAGACATGGATTGACCCAGTCACAGACACACACACACACACACACACCAGCAGACATGTAGTGTTGTCACTGAAACTGTCCAGAAATAGCTACCCAGAATCTGTCACAGGAATACAAACGGACATCCACCCTATCAGAAAGAAACCACAGATGCACTGTCACAGACAGACCCACACAGACATGCACTTGTCTCAGAAACAGACACAAACTGTCAGAGATAGAGTCCCACACTCAGTCACCATCTGACACACCTGGAAACAAGCCCTTGTCACACACACAACTAGAGAAAGACACTGTGAGATGCACATAGAGACTTGGACTCACCACAGTCTCACACACACACACAAACACCCATAAAGCAAATACACACATGTACTCTCCCTTATTCATCCAACATTTATTAGGGGTCTACTGTAAGCCTGCAAGGCCCTAGAGGGGGTGCAGATATTAAGAGATACACAGATAAGTCAGGCATCATAGCCCTTGCCCAGGAAGTTGACAGTACAGTTACTGGGAAAGGAGTAAAGACATATTTGTAGATAGAGGTGAGAATGTGGACGGGGTCACACAGGACTTCTCAGGAGACCCTCTACCCATCTTGAAAGACAAGGTTGGAGGCTTGGGACAGAGGAAGGGCAAATTCCAGGCAGAGGCCAAGGAAAACTGGACAGAGCGGCAAGATGAAGTAGGCAGGGGCCAAATGGTGCAGAAACTTCAACATTAGGATAATAAATAATACCTGCTAACATTTGAGCTCTCAGAATGTGGCAGGCACTGCGCCGTCATACATTATGTTGACCATATACACTCCTCTCTCAATGCTCACAACCAGAGAGAGCATGAGGTAGTAGACATTAATCACCCCTGTCCTACACATGGGACACTTGAAACTCAGAGAGCCTGTGGTTTGACCAAGGCCACATAGTTAGAAAAAGCCGAGGTTTCAAACCAACTCTCCAACACATGTGCTTAACCAGTGGATTCCACAGAGACACCCTGCAGACAGCCACACCCTCACCTGCAGAACTGGACACACATCCTTCCACAAGGGCCCCATTATTGAGGGACATCAAAGACAACTGACAAAACCTGAGGGCCAGCCATCCTTCTCTGCCTTGGCTTTACCTAGTCTAGGAAGGGCAAGGACAGAAGTGTCAAGAGAACTGGGGAATATGAACAAAAAAAGGTTTAGCTATTCCTCGGTTTCTAAAACCAAGTGTGGGGGGGTCCCCTCTGGTCACTTCCACTAAACTCATGTTGCTATGAAGCAACCGTTGTGGCTGACCAAAGCATTTCCTAATCAAACAATCACAAGGAAAGAGCAAACATATTGGGGCGAGAGGCAGGCAGAGAAGTTGGAAGTTCAGTCCCTGCCTTTAAGCTCACAGTTCTCTGCTCCCATCACACCCCAGGAAATAGAGTGGGCAGGCTACATCCTGTGCCAATACTGAGGCAAGGGCGATGGGCAAAGACAGAGCTTTCTTGGTGGTAACAGGTCCAAAAGCTGGTTTAGTAACCAGTGAATCAAATACGAACAAACTCTGGGCCCCCACAAAGACCCCAATGGAGAGCATACAGCCCTTAGAGGTCAAGCCAAGGTCTGGGCCATCACCGCCTCTGATGAGAGGCTCACCCACCCCCTGTCCCACACAGAACAGAGGCGCTCAGGGGAAACTGACATTTGGTTTTATTGTGCCAAGGACATTACAGATGGCGGATCTTGCTGACACCTGCAGGGCATGGGTGCCCCATCTGCCAAGGCTGCTCCCACCCCCCACACTCAAATCCTGGGCGGCGGCCATGATCCTCAAAGGTGCCCCCCACCCCAAGATTCCAAAAAGACTGGTGGTGGTGGTGGAAGCATAAGGAATGCAGCAAGGTCAGAGTCTCATTGTCCAAAGCCCACTTGACACCTGCCCCCCCCTGCCCTCCCACCCAACCCTGGCTCACACTAGACCCTGCCCACCTCCACAGAGCTGGAGGCCAGGGACATCAATCACATCTTCGTGCCCCGTGGCCTGCCTGCCCCGAAACCAGAGAGATGCCACTTTCATAGAGCCAGTGCTGTTGTCTACATCACTTTTTGATTGGTTGATTTTATAAGATAAAAGTACATTTTAATAAAGAAAAAGTTCAACATTGAAGGCTCAGACATTCTTGGGGTACTGGGAAGGGGATTTTCCCACTTCTTCCTCCCACCTCCCCGGCATCATTTGTGGTGGGGTGACAAGTTTCTGATCTTGGAAGGAATCGGGGACAGGGAGACTTTCCTCTGTCTGAATGTCTCTCCTCAGGGGCTGCCTGGCTGCCAGTTGGTTTGTCTCTGTGTGCCTCTCGCCTACCTTCAGCACCCTTGCCCGAGTCCCCTGTGGATTGCAGGGATGGTGCTGTGCAGGGGGCAACAGGGCACGTCGGCTGGCGAAGAGACAGGTGATGATGGTGGTGGCAGCGATGAGAGGGCGCGCAGGGGTGGGCTAGCCAGAGGGAAGTGGGGAGGAGTGAAAGGAGGGGAGAGAGGGAAGAAGGAAGAAGGCAAGAGGGAAGAAAGCCAAAGAAGGTGGGGTGGCACCAGAGGGCAGGAGTGTGGGGGTTGGGAGATGGTCTCCAGTCTCTGGGTCTCCATCAACTCTTGTCTGGGGGTGGGTCTCTGTGCACTTTGTTTTTCTTCATACTGTCTAGGTATTCCTGTTGGGACACTGCCAGCACCGACGCTAGGATCTCATCATCATCCCAGTCGTTCAGGCCTGCTGGGCAAGAGGAAGGGAAAAAGGATGACAGAGCACTTTAAAGCCTGCCTTCTCCTTGCCCTTTGCTGATCCCTAGCTCTGGAGAGATCCCATTCAGGCCCCCATCATTCTTTTCTCTAAGGAGAAGACTCCTCTGGGCCTACAAAACCCCACTCAGATCTGCCTCTGGGACAGACTCTTGGACCTGAAAAATTCTCTTTTCCTGGGGAGATGGCCAGAGGCCCAAGAAGCCCCCTTTGCAGGACTAGCTGGTTCTTCCATCTCTCCCCAACTCCCAGCTGGCCCCTGGACCCTAGACAGAGGAGGCTTACCAAAGGCAGAGGGGGACATCTGCTGAATGAGGGCCCGGCATTCCAGAGCAGGGTAGAGGGACACGAGGGGAGAAGTAGCCCGGTCGGCCCCTGTCGAGAACTGGCTGCTTGTACCTGGGGCAGATGGACAGTCAGAGGCAGGGCTCAGGACCTAGGCAGGACCTCCTGACCCCTGCATGCTCCCTATCAGCAAGTCACTGACCTGGTGCACAGGGTGAAGGAGGTTTGGCAAGAGCTAAGACAGTGCCTGGGGAAGGGGGCTTGATGCCCAGCTCGGCATGCAGCTCAGGGTGCTCGGGTGACGAGGCTGAACTCCGCTGCCTTGGGGACCGGCTGGTCCACTCCTCCAGACCACTGGAGGCTGCTGCTGTGGCAGAGCTGCACGTGGCGCTGGCTTTCCGGGGCTGCAGTGAGGAAGGAGGAGGAGGTAAGGACCAATACCAGTCGCAACCCTCCTCTGCCCCATCCCCAAAGGGCTCGCTCCCTCCCAGGATCCTGGCTATGATATAGCTTCTACAAAGGCCACCACCATTCCTGGTCACACAATGGACCACAGGATGAAGGTAAGCTCTTTTAAAGCCCCTCTCACACCCTTATAGCCAATCTGACAGGAAACCTGTTACCTCCACCTTCAAAATAGATCCAGAATCTATCCCCTTCTCACCCCCTCCCTTGCCAGCACTGTCGTCAGTCACCAGAACTGCTATAGTAGCCTTCTCCTTGTTGGTCACCCTTGCCCCCTAGACTCCGTTCTACACTCAGCAGTCAGGAGGATCCTGTTAAATCCTAAGTCAGATCCCACTCTTTCTCTGCTCACAACCCTCTCATGGCTTCTGCCTCGTTCAGAAAAAAAGCCAAAGTTCTCACCACAGCCCACAAGCCCCTTCCGATCTGGCCCCACCGCCTTCTGACTCCATCTACTACTACATTCTGTTCTGCTACAATGGCCTCCAGGCTGCTTCTGAATCACACCAGGTGTGCACTTACTTCAGGGCCTTTGCTCTAGCTGGCCCTCTGCCTTCCCTGGCATAGGCACTTAATCCCCTCACCTCTGCAAGCTTTTGCTCAAATCTCACCTGCTCTGAGGCCAACCCCGACCATGCTATTTAATACTGTGAACTCCCAGCCCCACTCAGTCCTACTCATCCCCTTTATCCTGCTCTACATCTTTCATCCACACCACCTCTCAATTAATTTGTTCATTATGTTTATTTTGTTCCACTCTGCATAAATGTAAGTACCACAAGGACAGGGATCTGGGACTGCCCGGCTCACCAATGTACCCCTATACACTGAGAACAGTGCCTGGCATAGACCTGCAATAAATATTTCTTCAACGAATTACTCAGCTCTTGCCAATGTCATTAATCACTCTAAACTCCTTGTGATTCCTCAAATGCCTGGCTCCACTGTCATGCTCCACTCCCTGCCCTAAAAGTTCAACCTTTCTGTGTGGAGACTGACCAGAGCCCTCACCTTCACTGGTCTCCCAGCCAGGGTCAAGGGTCCCACTGATGCATGTGTTTCCCTTAACAGACAGAATCACTGAGGGTGGAGCGGGCCAGACCTGATTTTACATCCTCAGCACAGAGCCTGCCACACAAGAACATTCAGCAAAAGCCTGTCCCTCTGAAACTATCCATGAACCCTGCATGTCACCACCAGTGGCTGCCCTCCCTCACTCCTTAAAAGAGCTAGTTCTGCACAGGCGTTGAGAGTTCTAAGGCACAATGCCAAGACTAAGGCCAAGATGAGGTACAGACGGGGCTGGGAGCTTCCTTCTCTCCCAGATGCCAAAATTGCTTAGTTTTTTTCTGCCTGTTTGTGGGCAGAATGTGGGAATTAACAGGTTCCTAGCCAGGCTAGTGACAGACCCCAGGACCCACCTGGCTGGGGCCACGGACTTGGCGAGCCTGTTTCTCCTGATCCCTCAGCCACTGCAGGTAGGACTCCCGAGCCACCTGCTCCTCAATGGCCTCATTTGTGGCCTCCCAGTCTGTGGCCCGCTTCTTGTCTTCCAGCATCTGCTGTTCAATCCACGACTCCTCCGATGTTTTTATGGCATTCTTCATCAGGGACTGCTCTGCAAACTGCAAGGAGTGGGGGAGGAACAGTGATGTGGGCTGACACTCTGAACTCTGGCCAAGAGCCAGAACTGGCTCAGGGAGGTGGGCCCACAGGCCCAGAAGAGAGGAGGCACAAAGGCAGGTACTCTTACTAAGCAACCCCCTGGGCAGGCTGCCTATTCATCAGGGACTGGGGGAAGGCAGGCTTGGGTTGTGGGACATGTCATTCCAAACTCCTATACTCAGAAGCTCTGCTCCCAACCCTAAGACACCTCAACTGAAGTACTAAGTCTGGGGCAGTCGGGTGTGCTCTCCAGCCAGGGCTAGAATTTAAAGAAGCCTTACCCAGTGACGACTCCGTTGTTGAGGCCCCCCTCACCTATGCCCAGATGGGACAAGGAGAAAAGATCACCCGAGAAGCGAGCTCTGTGTACACAGGGTAGAGGGAGTACTGGGGCATTTAACTGGACAAGACAACAGTGTCAGCATGGTGTGGGGTGCTGTGAGTTGTGGAACACTGTGTGAGAGTGTTCTTTGTCAGGCTGTGAGACATAACAGATCTTTAAAAACGGAATAATGAAAAGTATCAGTGCATATCCCAGGGAATAAATGTGAAGTATCGTTCAGTGAAACTTATTTTAATGCACATATACACACCACACACCAATGTGTGCGTGCGCTAAGTAATGATGTAAAATGTAATTTTTTACCCATGGATAACAGTCCAAAAAGAATGTAAAACTCTGTTAGAATAAGCCAATTAAAAAATGGGCAAAAAAATCTAAACACACAACTACGAAGAAGATATACAGATGGCAAATAAGCACGTGAAAAGATGCTCAACACCATTTGTCATTAGGAACTGCAAATTAAAAATGACAAGGTACCCATCAGTTAAAGATATCAGTAAGAACCACAGCTTCATGTAGATACAGTTGGTTACATGTAGAAATATTTCTAGATATGTGTATACACACAGGTTAGTATATACACATATACTTCCTTGCTTTGTCAGCTGAAAGGGCCTAGAAACAAGGATACCCCAATAGCAAGGAGCAAACTCAGCACCCAGATGCCGGTTTCTAATAACATTCTCCAATAAAAGGAACTAGGAGGACTCCTTGGAGAAATGGCTGGTTCTAGGAATCGGGCAGGAAATATACAAGGTGAGCCTGGAGCACCTTGTAGTGCCAGAAAGTAAGTATTCAAAACAAAATAAAACAGGGACTTCCCTGGCGGCGCAGTGGTTAAGAATCGCCTGCCAATGCAGGGGACATGGGTTCCAGCCCTGGTCTGGGAAGATCCCACATGCCGCTGAGCAACTAAGCCTGTGCGCCACAACTACTGAGCCTGTGCGCCACAACTACTGAGCTCGCGTGCCACAACTACTGAAGCCCGTGTACCTAGAGCCCGTGCTCCACAACAAGAGAAGCCACTGCAATGAGAAGCCCGTGCACCGCAACGAAGAGGAGCCCCCGCTCGCCACAACTAGAGAAAGCCCACGCACAGCAACGAAGACCCAACACAGCCAAAAATAAACAAATTTTAAATAAATAAATAAATAAAACAAAAACGAACAAACCAAGAAACACCCCCCGCTCCCAAAACACACCACCACAATGATGGGGTTATGTCAGAGACGCAGGAACCAACAAAAAGAGCTCCCAATAGCCAAAATTGGAACAATTTGAGCATCAAAATAAAAATAGTATTGGATTATAACCCAAAGTGTAAAAGTATTAAAGATATACCCATCAGTCCACAATGATATAAATGACTGAATAAATTAGCAATGGAGGATAAGAGACAAATCTCCCTTGCAGAAGAATTCCAAATAATTTATGTAGATACTCTGCTCTCAAGGGGATGGAGTATAATCCCCCCCCTTTTTTTTTGGGCTGTGCTGTGCGGCTTGTGGGATCTTAGTTCCCCAACGAGGGACTGAAGCCGGGCCCTCGGCAGTTAAAGCACAGAGTCCTAACCAATGGACTGCCAGGGAATTCCCTAACCCCACTTCTTCAGTGTGGGCTGTAAATGACTTCCTTCCAAACAGTACAGCATGGAAAAGGGGGTGGTGTGGGGGAAGAGTAATTTTCACAGTGGAGAAAACTTGATAAACATTACTTCTGCCAGATGATCAAGGTCGACATCAACAGTTATAAATCACGTTCACAGTATACACTGTTGATATGATGTGATGAGAACGGCACTTTACCACTGTGATCCTCCTCCCTGAAACCCACAGCCCCAGTCTAATCATGAGAAAAACATCAGACAAATTCCAAAAGAGAAACATCCTACAATATAGCTGACCAGTACTCCTCAAAACTGTCAAGGTCACCAAAAACATGAAAGTGTGAGAAACCATCACAGACAAGGGAGCCTAAGGAGATATTACGACTTTAGTTAATAATGATGTGTGAATATTGGTTCATATATTGTAACAAATGTATCACAGTCATCTGATATGTGAATAATAGCAAAAACGTGCGCAAGGGGGAGGAGGGTACATGGGAACTCTGTACTATCTTCTCAATTTTTCTGTAAATCTAAAACTATTCTAAGCAAGTCTACTAAAAAAAAAACTTAGGGCACTCACATTTTTAACAAAAGGAAAAAGAAAAGATACACGTGATCAAACCACAGAAAGTCATGGATGAATCTTAAGTGTACAGTGTTACTTGAAAGAAGCCATTGAAAAAACTACATACTGTATGATTCCAATTATATGACATTCTAGAAAAGGCAAAACTATAGAGTCTGTAAACAGATCAAAAACAAGGAAATTCAGAGAAACTGTCACAGAAATATGGTCTTTAGTTAATATATCAACATTGGTTCATTAAGTGTGACAAATACACTATGCTAATACGTTAATCATAGGGGGTATATGGGAATTCTATAATCACAATAATTACATAAATCTAAAACTGTTCTGAGATTAAAAATTTAAAAAACAAAACCAAAAAACCTTTATGTTAGAGGGTGTGCTGGTGTTAGGGTGTGTTTCCTAAAATGAGGCAGGAGCACTTTTTATTTGTAGGAAGTGAAACCTGAATAGAAGATACCAAAATCCCCAGCAGACAACTGTTTATGAGACAGAGAATCAGAATCTGTCAGTGTGTGCTGAGAAAATGTACTGCCACCTTCTGAGCACCTACTAGGCACCAGGCCCAGTGTTAGGCACTTTCTGTATCGGCCAAGCTGCCAGTCAAATTACTTGTACAATCTGCCTTAGGTCCCAAGCCAGTAAGTGGTGGGGCCAGGCCTACACTCCAAGTCTCTGTGACCATAGCTGTCTGTACCTGCTGAGGTTCGGAGGAGGCTCCATGTGGGTGCCAAGACACCCAGACCAAGCCCTGGCTCACAGTTCCCAAGTGTGACTCCATATCCCAAAATGCCAACCCTTAACAGGCACAAAAGATGGGTAAGCCAGCTCAGACAGGCAAACCAAGACCACAGAATGAGCCCTGAGAGATCACCTTGGGTAGAGGTGAGACCTTACGGGCGACTCAGAGAGGGGACAGGATATTTTTGTGGGCTAGGGGCAAAACTGAAACTCCAACAGAGATTTCTGGTCTCTATATCCAGCATCCATTCTGGGCACGGGGACCTGCTTACCCCCGGTTTGAATGATGGCAGGCCCAGTCCCACGCCAATGGTGGCCTTGTTAGGATTCACCACTGAATTGTAGTGGATATTCCGATGGTAGCTGACACGGATGGGTTCATCCTCATTTTGATGGATCCCGTGGAATGTGTTGATGGGTTCTGCAGAGAAAGAGAAGGAGGGAGCATCCACAAAGGGCTGGGTGGGGCAGGCTCGGACCAGGCGTGATCAGTCGCTCACCAACACCACAGAAGTACCTGTGCTGTATTGGTACACCTCCACGGGCCGGTTGTACATCTCTGCCATGGCCTGCATCTCAATGTGGTTGCCATGGCAGTTGTTTTTCCGCTTCCGGTTGATGTAGGTGGTAAAGTCCTCTGTGACATAGTTAGAGAAGTAGTCGGCATTCTTCATCTGCAGAACAGATCAGAGGAGCAAGCTCTATGTGGAGAAGAGATCCTCCCACTCTGCCCCCGCCCCAAGGTCTCTGCAAGGTCTCACCAGATAGTCCATGCAGTGCTTTCGCACAACCTCATGCATGTCCTGGTCTCCATACACCTGGTCAGCTGTGGGGACAGAAGGAGAGGCTGGGGTCAGAGCTGCCACCAAAGAAGAGTTCTGAGTCACAGAACATCCTTGCGGGTGGAGGGCTGGGGGCCAGGGAAATGCCCTTTCCTACCCTAAGGCATGGAGAGTTCTTGGCCTTGTGGGCTGGAATAGGGTCATGAAAAAAGAGGCAGGCAGGGACAGTCTTTAAGAACAAGAGTACAGGTAAGAGGGACACAACCACAGGCCTCTTGGGCAGATGACTTTGTCAACAAACATTTTAAATCCCTAAGTGGCCTTAAGTACCATCAATTCCACATACACCCCCCCCCCCTTCACTTTTCACATGAGGAAACGGAGGCTCGGGGAGTTTGTGGCTTGACCAAGGTCACATAGAAGTCAAGTCTGTGACAGATTCAATTCTAGAATTCAGTTTCCTGACTCTCAGGAGTCAGTATGGCCTTTATAAGGTTAAAAAAAAAAAAAAAGGAAAGGGAAGGAAAAGAAAAACAACTGGGCTCTAAGCCCAATTCTGCTAGGTACTAGTGAGCAAAATGACCAGAGGCAAATGACCCAAGTGTTCTGACCTTCATATGCCTCACGTGTAAAATGGGATGGAGCTGGATGACTTCCTGGCAGGCCTCTCGTGGGATTAAGGAGATACTAGGTGTGAAGTGACTAGCACTGGGTTTGGGACAGAGCAGTCACTCAGAGCCCCCTTTCCTGTAGTGGGGCCTGAACGTGCAGTACTGTGAAGGTGATAGAGGTGCGTAAAATCCTGCCCCTATCCGCAAGAAGCATGTAGTCTATAAGAGAGATAAGACACATATGCACCTAACTTAAGCTTAATTCAGAAAAGGCAGCCTGTGGCCCAAATGGTCCAGGCATTATAGGGTTTTGGTCACAATAAGAACTAGGCTCCCTCTGCCTCACTTAAGGATGTTCACACATGCTGTTCCCTTTTTAAGACATCATTTCCATCCTCCTTGTCTGCCTACTTGTCAAACAGCAATGTATTCTTAAAACAGGTCCCCACCCCCCAGAGCACCTCTATCACCAGATTTATCAAAGGTGCGTACAGACTTCATCTGCCTGATCACACTGGGTTCCCACTGAGGGCAGAGGGCAGTTCACATCCAAGTCCACCCCCAGCTCAGAGCCTGATGCAGTGCAAGAAATTGGCAACAGTTTGCTGAGTGGATGGGAAGGCTGGGGGAGCCGGGGAGCCTTCTCCCTGAGAAATTAAAGTGGGCTTGACGATGAGGCACGCCTTATGTCCACTGGCTAAGACGAAGAGGGAATTTCCCTTTGTCTCCCCGGAGGACCGTTGCTCTGACGGGATCTCCCTGGGGCACTGGGGCTGGGGCAGGGGCAGGGGCAGGGGCAGGTCCCGCAGGGAACACTGCAGAGTTCTTCCATGACAGCCAGTCTACCTCTGTGAAGAATCGCCAGAAGAACGCCTTCGCTGCCCTCCCCTTCCTTCCCTGGAGGGTTATGTGAGATAAGGAGAAAAAGGCCACTCTGAGATAGAAAACGGGACCCATGGCTGTCTCACGTCCTCCTGGAGGTGCAGAGACCTGAGAGGGATGGGGAGTGGGGGCTGTGAAGGCGGGAAGGGGTAGCCCCTTCACCGATGTAAACAAGGATGTGGGTTCTGCGGCCACACTCTCCCCCGCCCCACCCCCCAGCGGCACTTCCAGCAAGTCACATGCCCTGTGCACAGGCTGGGGGCCCCCTGCCGCTGCCTTTCTTAGAAGCCAGGACCACAGAACCCACTGTGGCTGCCGGAGCTGCCCGTGGAGCTATTTCTGTAGAATAAACTTGGGGTGCCAAAGAGGCAGTGCTGTCAGCAGCTGCAGTAAACAGGAACTGAGATAGGAATGAAGGGGTTAAAAAATAGGGGTTGGTCTGTCAGGCTCAGGGAGGTGGCTGAGATGTTCCTAGGGAAGGGTCAACAGGCGTTTCCAGGCCTGGGAGGTAGATCTACCCGACCTAGATGCCAGATGCAAGACGTTGCGGGAAAGAGGGGAGGCTGTGGACAGGGAAGGGAGCTGGGGGAGAACCTTCCCATGAGGGTCCCCCCATTGCCCTGTCACTGACTCCTTTGCCTGACAGAAAGGCTCTTCTGCCTCCTAGCTATGTGGCACTGGAAAAGGCCTTTAACCACTCTGGGCTGCAATGTCCTTATCCATAAAGTGGGGGAGAGTAACTCCTCTTCCTCTCATGGGGCGTTGTTAAGACTACAGGGGATGGTCTGCGAACACCTAAAGCATACTAGGTGTTCAAGAGACAGGGCTCCGTTTGTCATAAGGAGGACGATGACTCCTTCAGATAGCTAGCCGCCCACAAGTCAGCTAGAATGTCACCGGAACCACTTATTAAGCCCTTCCTCATTTCTGTTCCACTTCATCAGCCAGAGGAAAGCCCCAAACTCGAAGTCTAGGTTGTCCCTTCTCATGAAGGCAGAACTGGTTCTCTACCTTTGCTGAATCCAGAGGTCCACAAGCCTACATTCTGTGCCTGTAGTTCAAATCTTTAGCAACCAAATAGGCCTCACAAAATGGGTTCCTTACGTATGGGCAAAGTATGACCTTCTCTACTTATCTATAAAATGTAAAATATCACCTTGTCTACGGTACGTGTATTTAATCACAGCTTTTGGGAGGGGGGGAACCCACCTCACTGGTTATAAGATGTACCCTAGTTTGGGGATCATCAACGTGGAAGAAAATGTGCATCTCTGAACCAAGGAAACAGAGCAACAGTACCTTGCCAATGAGGGAGAGTAGAAGGATCTTTTGAATGACATAAGGCAGGAAAAACACCCAGTGCAGGGCTAAGAACACAGAAATCCTCACTCAGGAGACGCTTGTCTGATTTTGCCAGCCCTACCTCTGTCCTGCAGAAAGCCCTCCTCCTCCCGAGAAGGTGGCACATGGAACCAGGGGCTGAGTTGGATTTCCCTGTGGGGTCCAAGGTGGAGGGAAAGGGCCCAATGGTCCTGCAGAGGTAGGGGAATTCACAGCACTTGTTTTGATAGAAACCGAAACTCCTCCTCTTGCTGACACTGCACTTGTGGGCAATCTGCACCTGCTCTCCCCTCCCAGAGTCCAGCTGGAAGGGGGTCCCCACTACCTCACCTCTGTCCCCAACCCAAATAGGGCTCAGAAATCCTCAGTACAATACTACAATTGGTTCCACCAAGGCCTTTTCACATTCTAACTCATTCCATTCTTACCCCAAAAAACCCTACTTTACACAGGACAGATACTGAGGTACAGAAATGTGGCATAGTTGGCCCAAGGTCACACATTTGGGAGGTTGAAGGAGAGGCCAGGCTTTCAAGGAGTAACTGGTAACTTCAAGCACTGATGCCCCAGGTGACATTACCACCACTCCCAATCCAGCTATCACCTTAGCCACCTGACTCCCTAGGCCAGGCCTGATCCTGACTGCCTCAGTTTCCCCACCAGCACAAGCAGGAATCAGCTGGAACGCAGGAAAGGCCTTAGAGTGGGCAGAGATTACAGATATCAGGGGCTGTACCCCTCACTAGGGCCACAGAGGTCAGCATGAACTTTCCCTCCCCACACCTTACTTCTGTCCTTTCTCTGAGCATACAGAGACACCAGCATAGAAATGCATATGTGCATGCACACAGCCAGCAGATCCTGCCAAAGATGTTCCCTGAGGCCAAATACCCACACAACAACCCTCACAACTGCAGAGAACTATCGCATCCAACAAGTAGATGCCCTTGCCACCAACCAGGAAAGACTGAAGGCTGGACAAGATACGAGGCTGTACAAACTGAGGACCCCTCCACACCTCCTTCCTAACCTTTGCCAGGGGGCCTGATGGGAGGGGGGAATAGCCAATGGCTCTAACAGACTTGTCTCAACCTCCCTCCCCTGCTGCCTGGGGGAAGGTCCCCCAAAATGTAGTCACTATTTGTTGAGGAATTATGTGGAAGAGCAAGACAGGAGAGCCTGGACTCTCTAAAGAGCTTAAGGGGAACTTCCTTGGAGGTCCAATGGTAAGACTCCATGCTGCCACTGCAGGGGGCATGGGTTCAATCCCTGGTCGGGGATCTAAGATCCCACATACTGCATGGTGCAGGCAAAAAAAATAGTAATAAAAATTTTTTAAAAATAAATAAAGAGTTTAAGTACAAGGCCCTACAATTTGTTTTAGAGGCACCTGGGGATTACCTCCCTACCAGGCTGCTGCCTGCCTGCCTGCCTGCCTGCCTACCTGCCTGCTGGAAGAGCCACAGCGAGCTCCACTGAGGACAGAAAAGGAAGCTTGGTGTGTGCAGGGAAATCTAAAAACAAACCACACAAATGTGTGTACAAAGCAGTAGGGGGAGACAGGACCTGCTTTATTCCCTGCTTCTCTCCTGGCCCAGTGGGAACCCTGGCCCCACTGAGGAGATGAACCCAAAAAAAGGCCTCACCTGCCTGTCAAGCAGCTGTGGTGCATACCTGGCCTGTGGCCCCAGCTACCCCAACTGGCACACCCTCAGCGGGGGAGACAGCAGAACTCAGCCCTCTCAATAGCCTGGTCTCTGAGATGCCTGCTCCTCTACTCAAGAATGCCCACTGCAGGACTTCCCTGGTGGTCCAGTGGTTAAGAATCCACCTTCCAATGCAAGGGAAGTGGGTTCGATCCCTGGTAGGGGAACTAAGATCCCACATGCCGCAGGGCAGCCTGCACGCCACAACTAGAGAGCCCGCGCACCGCAACGAAAGATCCCGTGCGCTGCAACTAAGACCCGACGCAGCCATAAATAAATAGACAGATAGATAGATAAATAAAATGCCCATTGCAAAGATGGGAACACTGAAGGAGGCAGGGCAGAGAGAGGTCAACAGAAGCTGGTGTACATGGTGGCCCATGGGATTCTTCTCCTCCTGGCTTGGTTCAACCTCAAACACCAATGTTCTGATACTGGCTGTGTGACCTAGAAAATAAGGCCCTGACTATCTCTTAAGGCCTATTTCCCTTTCATAGAAGAGTCAAAATTGATCTAAGATCCATTCCTCCAATGCTGATAGTCCATGTTCCAAGGCCAAAAGGTCCAGAGCAGTGGGCCTCGCTAATGTTTCTGGGCCCCATCACTGTAACGTGCACAGTCCCAGCTATATCCCCATGGCCCACGCAGACACACGCACATGTGGCTGCCACTCTGCCCACAGAGGCCGAGGCCAAGGCCAAGACCAGGGCCAGGGCCAGAGGTTTTTGCTGAGTCAAAGCCATACAGAGAGAGGGAGGGAAGAGAGATGCAGACTCACGTTTCCAGGAGGAGGTTATCTGAGCACAGCAGGGGCAGGGTGGACCACAGGATACCTCTGGGACCCAGGCTGCCAATTCCACTCCACCCAAGCCTGTGCCAGTGCTCACCAGTTCCCAACAGGTGGTGGTGGAAAAGAGAACTGGGCACAAGCAGTGGATATTGGTTCACACTGGGGACACCCAGACCTCAGAGGTAAAACAGAGGGTAGAAACCCACCTGCCTCAGGATTCCTAAGAGTAGAGGACCACAGGATCCTAGTTGGAAGAAGTAAGACCCAGAGAGGTCAAGGAAAAAAGCCAAGGTCACCCAGCCAGTTGACAGCTAAGCTAAGAAGCTAGGGCTTCCCTAAGGTCATAGAAAGAATGTGTCCTTTGGACACCTCTCGGTTCCCATGCAGTTCTGCCACTAATGACCCTGAGCATGTCACTTCCCTTTCCTGAGCCTCAATCTTCTCACCTGTCTCATGGGATAATGATCGCAATTTTGCAGGTGAACCTGAAGCACCCTGAGGAATGCCTAGCAATCAGTCGGGGTCAAGGAACGACAGAGTGGTCTCTATTTTGGTCCCCCCTCCAACTCCAGCCCTCAGTTACGTGGTCCTTCTACTATTCAATATGTGGCGGCCTGTAGCCCTTCTCACCAGAGTCTAGGGTAACTACCACCTGTCCCTGTCCCAAGCTAGGCTGGAAGCAGAGGGGCAGCAGCGGAAAGCTTGAAGATAAAGTCCCCTTCCCAGGCACATGTCCTGTGCACTCTGCCCCAGGGAAACCTCCAGGTCAGGCCTAGAGGCCCGGGGGTCATGTACTTCTCAGGGAGAGGCCGTGGGGCTTCTGAGGTTTTACGAAGAAAACCCAAGGGCAGCCCAGTCAGAGGAAATGTGTAGCCATAGTGCTGATAGGGAAAGGCCTTCAACCTGTCATGGTCAGCTCTTCCTGTAAGCTTAGGCCCCTTACTGGAAGGCCCCAGTTAGGGGGAAGGGTCAGAAGGTGTTTGGGGGGAACAGCTAGATGGACACACACTTAAATTTTGTTCTTGACATGGGTTACTGCCAAGCCAGGTCCTCACCAGGCCCAAGGTCTGCCTCAAAGACCACCCAAGACCCAGATGCCCAGCTGCATTCTCTGACCCTCACTCCACCAGCAGCCTTGCTTACCCCACATTCAACCTAAGGTCTCGGCACAGGCCTAACACCTAATGGGCCCCCACCTCTTCTTTCTTTGCCTTCCTTTGGTCCAAGATGCCCCCAAACCTAGCTCTTTCTCTAGGAAACATCCCAGGGAGAACATGGACTTGAGCCACAGGGATAGGAAGGTTGGAGTTTTCCCAGCCCAGCAGATTCCATTGCCTGAACCTCTTCTGCTTGGTAGAATAGGGAGGCAACCACTCACCCCACCTAACTTTCTTTCACCCACTCAAACATTTGTGGCTCTGAGGCACCACTAATAATAGCATTCAAGCTTTATCAATGCTATTGTTCCATGAGAGTCTACCAAGTCAGGCACTAAAGGGATTTACTAAAGCAATCTCATTTAACCATTATAACACGACATCTTTTAGCCTCATGGTACACAGGTACCTGAGATACAGAAAACAGGCTCAGGGAAAAAAAGAGGTGCTTGCCCAGGGGCACACCACCAATCAGTGGTAGAGCCAGAAGTGGAGCCTGAGTCAGTCCAGCCCACCAACAGACATGAAGGGTCTGCACAGACTAAGAGAATAGCAGACCCAGACGAGATTCAATGAGCCCTTCAGAATCAACACCATTCACAGATGGGAAAATGGAAGTTATGAGTCAGGGGGAGAGCTAGAAGAAAGGGCTTCTGACTCCCAGCTCAAAGCCCCTATTGGAGGGCACTTTTCCTTGGGAGATATCAGAGCTCCAAAGGGAGGATCAGATCACACTCCCAGCTTCCCTTGGACACCAGCACAGGACCTCACAATTGCTCGTTGAGTCAGAGATTCAGAGCCAGAGAAGCTTCAAAGATCTAGCTCAGACTGGATAGTAGATGGTATTAAGGAATTATTTTGTTACGTATGATAATGGCATTTTTGTTATGCTGAAAGAGAAAAAGAGGGCCCTTATCTGTCAGAGAAACATACAGAAATATTTACGAATGAGATGATCCATGATGGGGTTTTGCGTTAAAAATACTCGTTTCAGAAGAGTAAAAAAGAGTGGGTGGGGTAGTGATGAAACAAGGCTGGCAACATGTTAACGATTATTTTGAAGATGAATGATGGGTACATGAGGGTTCACTATTCTTCTTTCGTGTAAGTTTAAAAAAAGTTCTATGATTCCAGGGTGACAGCTGTGTGCTGCAGTTAAGAGGCCTCAGACTAACCTACCCCAGACTCTGACTCCCGACTGTTCTATGTACTCTCTGACCCTAGGTAAGTCATTCCCTATTTCTGAGATACTTTTCTCATCTAATAACTGGAAGCAATAGTCCTACACTTACCTAGCTTGGAGGAGAATTAAAAGGGTTTCCTGTAGTGTCGGACAGAGCAATCTGTCCCTAAGTAATGTTATTTTCTTTATCACTATTATTGCTGTTATTACTCTCATACCACCATACTGCCTCATGACTGAGGGCTAGAGGCCAGATACTAACTTGAGGCTGGGGCCTGGAGTCCCTAAAAGACCAGCTAACTCTGCCCCCAACCCTGTCACACGGGTTACTCCTGACAACTGGGACACAGCTCAGGGGCAGCCCTAGGCCCTTGAAGGCTGAGGCAGAGACTCACCTACAGCCCGGAAGAGACAGGCGCCGTCCTCCTTCATCTGCTTGATGATGAAGCCCTTCTTGTCTCGCAGGGCCTTTTCAAACCAGTGCTCCTGCTGGAGGGAAGAGGTGGGGGTCAGCAACAGGAAAGGCCTGTACCCTCGCCCCAGGGCCCTGCCCCTGAGCTCGCAAGGGGCCCAGATGATTGGCTGAGAGGACAATGGGCAGGGTCCAGTTCTCTGCCCTGCTTGACAACTCTGTGCATGTGCATGTGAAGCAGGAGGAGACCCTTTCTTTCAGGGAATCAGTCACTGTGTGAGCAGAAGACTTGCTCCCAGAGGGGTCTCAGCTGTCCTGAGAGCAGAAGCCCCATCTGTATTCTGACCACTGCTGATCACGCTGGGAATCCAGTGCTGGGCCTTCCCCTAGCCAGCCAGAGGCCCAGACCCAGCAAGTGCCTGGGGGGAGAACCTGGCTCTACCTCAAGGAGTTTCACCTGGGGACCCTCTAGTCACTTAGGGTAGGGGAGATGTTTAGGAGGGAGTGACTGGCGGGAGTCCAGTTCCTGAGCTCCACATACAGCTAGGGAATTCCAAGATATACTGTATAAGGCAAAACATATGCAAAGTATGACCTCACTTGTGATAGAACACATTTAACATATATATATGTATATGTATACAAACACACATGCACACAAAGTTGGGAAGACTTTACACAACAAAATATTATCCCTAAATGTTGGTATTACAGGTGATTTTACTTCACCACCTCCTTTATAAGAGGTATACAACACCTTACCCAAAATTCCAAACTTCTAAAAGCTTTTAAAACCAAGTCTTTATCTAACTCATTTAGCATCACAATCCGACCTGAGTTGACAAGAACCCATTTATTCCACTTAGAGGCGAATATTCAAACATTTCTATGCAGAAGCATTCAGGTGTTTGACTATGAGGTGCAGCTATAGACCCCACGGGAGGTGTTACATAATACACAGTACACATTACCAGGTGACTTTCCTAAGTTCTGAAATTTTTCTGAATTCCAAAG
This sequence comes from Eschrichtius robustus, assembly GCF_028021215.1. NCBI lineage: Eukaryota > Metazoa > Chordata > Mammalia > Artiodactyla > Eschrichtiidae > Eschrichtius > Eschrichtius robustus. The sequence goes on from NC_090845.1 coordinate 45,257,878, forward strand.
TACAGCTGGCCCTAAAGGTGTGGGGTTAAGTGAATCTGTGCAAGTGTGTATTTTCAGATGTTTTTAAAAAAAATAACGGAGAGGGACTTCCCTGGTGATCCAGCAGTTGAGATTCCACGCTTCCACTGCAGGGGGCATGGGTTCAATCCCTGGTCAGGGAACTAAGATCCCGCATGCCGCCTGGCGTGGCCAAATACGAATGAATGAATGAATGAATGAATGAATGAATAAATAAATAAATAAAGGAGAGATGAAGAGGCGGAACATATAGGATGTTTAGGGCAGTGAAACTATGCTACATACTGTAACGGTGGTTACATCATTATACATTTATCCAAACCCATAGAGTGTACAACACTAAGAGCAAACCCTAATGTAAACTATGGGCTTTGGGTGATTATGATGTGTCCATGTAGGTCCAATGATTGTAACAAATGTACCACTTTGGTGCGGGACACTGATTATGGGGGAGGCTCTGAATGTGTGTGGGGGCAAGGGGTGTATGGGAACTCCCTGTACCCCCTGCTCAATTTTGCTGTGAACCTAAAACTGCTCTAAAAAATAAATCTATTAAAAAAATAATGTCCAAGTGTCACTTAAAACATGTTTTCCATCTCAAAACAAAACAAACCAGAAGCGGGAGATCTTTCCCAGCCTCCTCGCGCCATCTGCTGGCCACCAGAAGAAGCCAGCCTGAGCCTGCATCAGGCCTAGGGACCAGAAATCCCAAGGCTGCTCCTTGGGGACACGACCCAGCCTAGGGATTTACAGGATCTGGGCTAATGCCAATCAGACAGAGAAGGTCACCTCTCTGCAGGCCATTTTTAGCCAGCTCAGGTGAGAGAAATTCCTGGCAAAGTAGGAAGCACAAGGTTTAGAGGCTAAAAAGCTCTGGGTTCCAACCCCAGCTCTGTCACTCACTTGTTGCATGAGTTCAGGTAAGCTACCTGAACTCTCCAAGCCTCAGCCTATCAAACGGGGGATATGTGATCTGCCCGACAGCTGTCAAGAGGTTCAGAGGAGCTTCAGGACTTGAAAAGGCTTTCTAAACAACAAACCATGCACTGGTGAGGTGGTCATCAGTAACAAAAGAAGGGGCAAGACTAGCACAGACAGAGATGACGTACAACTGAGAGGCCCTCAGAAAGTCCCAGGTGAGTGGCTACACAGCAGGGGATGAAGAGAGGGTGACAAGGGAACAGCCAGTAGCCCCACCATCAGGGCCCACACACCAGGAAGGTGTGGCTGGCTTTCCAGAGATGACAAAGGCACCTGGAAGCTCTTAATGGGCTTCCACAGCACAAACTCTTTTGTTTGTGTACAACATTCCAACAGTCCAGGTGTCCCTCCTGCCCTGAGGCTGTCACACTGGACTGGCCTACTCCAGCCAGTTCCCCTATCCCTGACCTGCAGGGTCAGCCATCTCCCAGCACCATGGCGCCTGCCCTAGCCAGGGGTCTTCAGCAGGGAAGCTGCAACTATGACTACAACCCCAGACTGGACAGAAGTAGTTCTAAAAAAGCAGGGCACACAGCAACCTCCTGCCCTCAAGTATGGGGGGAAAAGAGATCGAGAGGGGACAGGGGATCAAAGAGGACGAGAGTGGCTCCTACTTATTCATCCAACAAAGGTTCACCAGGCAGCTACTAAGTCAGACCCTGGGCTGGCAATGAGGACAGAAAAATGAATCAAATTTGGTCTCAACCTCGATAAATTCATAAACTGCTAGAGGGGTGGGGAAACAGGCAATGTCCACACTGAAGTGTGAGCAAGGGCTTTGAAAGAGGTGAACACAGGGGTGCTGTGAAACAGAGGAAGGGACCTGGCCAGTCATTAAGGCTGGCACTTGAGAGGAGGTGCCACCTGAGTAAAGGAGTAAAACACCAAGACCTCCAGAAACGCTTGTTAATTGGATAAGAGATCACTTCTGTCACTCCAGGGATGCCAGAGGCCCAGCAATGAGTTCAGCAGAGCTAAAGTCCTGGATAGGACTAGGCAAGTAAGCAGGGCAGGGCCAAGAAAAAAGATGAATTCATATTAGCCGAATGCCTGCCCATGCCAGGTGCCAGATGCAAAAGGTGACCTCATTTAACTGTCCTTACCACAGCTCAGGTGGCAGGAAGCATTATCTTCATTTTACAAAGGCAGAAAGGAACTGGGGTTTGGGCACCAGCAAAGCCTAGTGTAAAGGCAACAAGAGAAGCCTCATGAGTCACAGCATGGAGATGTACCTGGCAGCCCGTTTGGGAAAATCCTGATTTGTCCTTAAAGATTAAGAACGCCTGAGCATTCCCCTTGCACAAGCAAGGCTTCGGTACTGGGGCAGCCAGACTGGCATCTGGGCCTGGATCTGGAGGCCAGACCACTAGCCACCCACTGCCTTTGGCACCAGCAGCCTTTAAAGCAGGCTCTGGCTGAAACCCCTTCTCTCTCTCCCTCTGCGGGGAGAAAACAGGGAGGTCATGGTCCTGGGCTCCAAAAAGAGCTTAGAGTCCCAAGAGCTCAGAGCACAGTCTTTTCCTCTCCCCAGCTGGACAGGAGCCTCCAAGGAAGGCGCCAACCTGAGAGTCGTTTAGGAAAATGGCCCAGGAAGGAAGGGATGGCGGGAGTGAAAGGTGGGAGCTGGCCCAGCCATAAGCTACATCAATGTCCAGGCCTAAGAAAGTCAAATCCAGACCCTGGGACTTCCCTGGCGGTCCAGTGATTAAGATTCTGTGCTTCCACTGCAGGGTTCGATCCCTGGTTGGGGAAGTAAGATCCCACATGCCATGCAGCACAGTCAAAAAATTAAATAAAAAATAAATAAAATAAAATAAAATAAAAATACAAAAAGTCCAGACCCTGAATCTTCCAAGCCCACTGCTGAACCTGTGGGTGACTCCCTCCACATCTCTGAGCCTCCACAAAGGGGCTGGGCAAAGCTCTCTGACATCAGGGGATCCAAGGTGCAAGACTGCAACCTACTGGTCCAAAGGCACAACAGAAGTTGAAGCAGGCTGTGGGACCCAACTGACTTAGGTTTCAATCCAACTCCACTAATTATCAGCCATGTGATGAACTGCTCTGAGCCACAGTTTTCCAATCTGTGAAATGGGATAACAAGCCTCCCAATAACAGGGATACTGGGAAGACTCAAATATTATAGGACTTCGCCCAGTATGAGAGCACTTAATGAGCTCCCTTCCTTGCCCTGGAAGGGAAACAAGAACACCCCTGTAGTAGGCTGAATAATGACCACCCAAAGACATCAGGCCCTAATCCCTGGAACCTGTAAATGTTACAGGAAGAGGATCTTTGCAAATGTGGTTAAGAATCTTGCGATGGGGAGATTATCTTGGAGTATCAGGGTAGGACCTAAATGCAATCACGAGTGTCCTTAGAACAGCAGAGGAAGACCTAATACAGACAGAAGAGGAGACCACCCATACACAGAGGAGAAGCAGGCAGAGATCAGAGTGATGTGGTCAAAAACCAAGGAATGGGAGCAGCCACCAGAAGCTGGAAGAGGACTGGATTCTCCCATAGAGCCTGTGGAGTGAGTGTGGCCCTGCCAACACCTTGATTTTGGGCCCAGTGAAACTGATTTCGGACTTCTGGCCTCCAGAGCTGTGAGAGAATAAATTTCTGTTGTTTTAAACCACCCAGTTTGTGGTAACTTGTCACAGCAACCACAGGAAACAAATACAACCTCCTTGTAGCACTCCCCTGTGTGAGCTGTGAGGCAACGTGGCAATGCTCACATCCCACAGGATCCACCCTGTTTGCATCCCCCCAGGGAAAGGGTTAGAATTAAGGCTGCAGGGGCCTGGAATCCCCCCTCCCAGCCTGGGAAGCTGCTGACTCTGTCTATTGATGAATGAGTTGCCACTGAAACGGGGAGGAGGCAGGGGGAGATGGCAGCAGCAGTGGCAGCTCATGGACAGATGTCTTCCCAGAACCCACGGCCAAGAGGTTTTTAGTATTCTGGGCTACACAGCTCTGTCCCAGCAAGCCTGGTGCCAAGACCACCCCCCTCTCTCCCCCAAAATACCCAGGAACACTGGCTCTGCTCCACGGGCTAAACATAGGCAACCCATCCAATGAGAAACAGACAGACACACTGCTAAGGACTAACACAAGCTCTCCAGGGCAGAGGCATCGGAAAAGAGCAAAAGGCTCCAAACCTACTGCCAGGCCACTGGGGTGGGGGGTGGGGGGGATTAAAAAACGAAGATTCTATTATTCTGCAACAAAAAGAAACAATAGAAAACGAAGATTCTATTATTCTGCAACAAAAAGAAACGTCCTGATGCATGCTACAACATGGATGAAGCTTGAAAACATTATGCTAAGTGAAAGAACGAAGTCACAAAGGACTGCACGTTGTATGATTCCATTTATATGAAATATCCAGAAAAGACAAATCAATCAAGACAAAAAGTAGATTAGGGCTTCCCTGGTGGTGCAGTGGTTGAGAATCTGCCTGCTAATGCAGGGGACACGGGTTCGAACCCTGGTCTGGAAAGATCTCACATGCCACGGAGCAACTAGGCCCGTGAGCCACAACTACTGAGCCTGCGCATCTGGAGCTTGTGCTCCGCAACAAGAGAGGCCGCGATAGTGAGAGGCCTGCGCACCGCGATGAAGGGTGGCCCCCGCTTGCCACAACTAGAGAAAGCCCTTGCACAGAAACGAAGACCCAACACAGCCAAAAATAAATAAATAAATAAATAAATAAATAAAATAAAAAATAAAGGAATTCCTTAAAAAAAAAAAAGTAGATTAGTGGTTGTCAGAGGCCGAGAGGGGATGAGGGGATGGGGGACGATGATGATGCAGGGTTTCTTTCTGAGGTGAAAAAAATGTTCTAAAATTGACTGATTGTGGTGATGGATGTACAACTCTGTGAATACACTAAAAGTCACTGAATTGTACACTTTGAACTGGTGAACTGCATGATGTGTGAATTATATCTCAAGAAAGCTGTTAAAAACACACACACGGGGAGCTTCCCTGGTGGCGCAGTGGTTAAGAATCCGCCTGCCAATGCAGGGGACACGGGTTCGAGCCCTGGTCCGGGAAGATCCCACATGCTGCGGAGCAACTAAGCCCATGCGCCACAACTACTGAGCCTGCGCTCTAGAGCCCGCAAGCCACAACTACTGAAGCCTGCATGCCTAGAGCCCTTGCTCCGCAACAAGAGAAGCCACTGCAATGAGAAGCCCGTGCACCGCAACGAAGAGTACCCCCGCTCACTGCAACTAGAGAAAGCCCGCACGCAGCAACAAAGACCCAACGCAGCCAAAAATAAATAAATAAATAAATAAAATTTAAAAAAAACAACACACACACAGGGACTTCCCTGGCGGTCCAGTGGTTAAGACTCCACGCTTACACTGCAGGGGGTGCAGGTTCAACCCCTGGTCAGGGAACTAAGATCCCATATCCCAAGCGGTGAAGCCAAAAAGTAAAAACAACAACAACAAAAGAAAACAAAAAACACACACACAAAGGCCTACAGCACTGGCTGGGGAGAGGGAAGCTGGTAACTGCTTGAAACTTCGTAGCATACTCCCAAAAGCTAAGGGGCCCCACTCAAAACTTTCACAATGGATGGGGGGAGTAGGGAGCAGAGAATTAAAGAGATTACAACTAGCTTCAGAGCAATGAGTACAACCTCCCTCCTCACCACTACCCATTTTATGGATGGAGAAACTGAGGCCCAGAAAAAGGAACTGCCAGAAGATACAGGACTCAAACCCAGACCACCCAGACCACCCAGGCAGAGACCACTTCCTGCTATACCACTCTGCCTCCTCACCAGAGGAATCAGCAGGTTCCTAGAAGCCAAATGAAGGGTCTTTGCCAACAAAGATCAGTTGTTGCAAAGGCTCCTAGGAAGAACCCAGATGATCCTGGGGAAACTTCAAGAGAAGAATCAGCCAAGGTCCAAGGTGGGCCAGGTCAGGTATTCAGACACTCAGTAACCTTGGGCATGGGTGGACTTTTGGCAGCTAAGCAGGAGATCCTGGGATTTGAACTCAGGCCTGCCAGCTCCAAAGCTTAAACTTTTTCTACACACAACCCTACCTCCAAACCATCCAAGAGGTCTCCCAACAGGCAACCCCCGAGTTTATTCACCACAGCAGAGCTGGCCACAAAAATCACTGTCTGCCAACCCTGAGCCTCACACTGACCAGGCCACTTGTCCTGACCACCAAGCTTGGATGGTTGAGAGGGAACACAGGGGCAGGGGAGAGAGGAGAGGAACCCAGTTCTGCCTCGAAAGACACCTACCGTTCCCTGTCACCTCCAGGCCCAAAGGGCTTTGGTGTGAGCTCCCTAAAATCCCAAAGCTAAACAATACCTAACCAGCTCCTTACCTGACCAAAGAGAAAACTGTGGCCCAGAGAGCACAGGCAGAACTACTCTGGTTCATCCAGAAAAGCCCCATCAGAGCCAGGGTGGGAACCCAGGCATCCTGGCTTCAGTGCCAGGTCCACCTTCTCCCACCACTTCAGCACACGGGCCCCCTTCACAAAATGCCCTGTGGGGTCCTCAAGCTCAGGACGCTCTCAAGTCATTCTTTTCATAGGGGAGACTCTCGGCAAGGCAGCCATACCTGGGAAAGGAAACCCCTGACGACACCACCTTCCTAGCACTGGGACCCCCAGGGTGTCAAAAGGGCTCCTAAAAGCAGTAGATACAGTAACAGCATCAGGACAGACAAGAAGTCTGAGTAGTCACAAGGACCAGATTCACCATCTGGGCTCCCTCTCAACAACTCCCCTCTTTCCCAAGGATCTAACTGGCCTCTGGGTTACAAATGCCCCCAGTGACGGTTCAGGACCAAGCCTAGGGCAGCAGGAAGAATCTCCCCTCTTTTCATCCCCAAGTTCAACCAGGTGAAGCAAAAAGAAGCATCTTCTTCCTCCCTTTGTCCCAAGAAGTGGGAGGGCAGGAAGCCTCTCCTCTGTCGTTGGGAAGGGAAAGTATCATGCAACCACAGAGCTTTACTTCCATGTTCTTATGGGAACAATTACAAGGGAGGGACCCCTAGCCCAGGAGATGCAAAGGGGATGTAAGGAGGTGTCTTTCTAGTCACCATGGCAGCACATGACTTTCTCTCTGTTCCTGGGACTCCTCATTTCTGTGGAGAAGGAAAGGCACACTTTACTGCAACCAGGGAGAAGAAACAACTCCTGGTCCTCACCCTGGCAGATGATTTATCCTGCCTGGAGAAGTAGTAATGCATGGAAAGGGAACAAGGACGGGGGCTCAAAACCAGGCCCTGGCCCCCACGAAGTACAAAAAGATTTACCTGAACCAAGAGGGAGAGGAATGTGGGTGGAGAATGTCTGCAGTGGGGATGCCCCAAACCCCTTCCCTGTCTCTGGGAAGAAAAAAGCTTATTGAAACCAATTCAGAAAGCTCAGAATATTTCCCTGATCCAGGAAATTAGAAGCATAGCTGGGTCAGGGAGAGACTCAACACGTCTCCTAGTTCTTGAGAGTAGGCCTCAGTCCTCACATCCCCAGTACCTGACAACTTTCTCACAGAAAGTAAGGAGAACTTCCTAGCCTGAGCAGGCTCAGGTAGGGAGTTCTTATGACTGTGAAAAGCATCCAGGTCCTTCTGTCCAATGGGGGAGGCCTCAGGCCACATTGGGGAGGACTTCCCATCCCTCTCCCTGGTGAGAAAGGATTGCCTGGTTGGGGGGGAAGGGAGGGGAGGAGGAGGCTCATACCCAAGGGGGGAGCTCAAGCCCCTCCCTAAGGTGAAGGATCTCTTGTCCCAGAGGGGAAGCTCAGGCCCCTGCGAGGAGGCTCAGACTCTTTCCCCCAGAATCCCACCTTACCCATGTCCCCAAGAGTAATGAGCAGCCCGCAGGACTTAGTTCAAAGTGGAAGGGGGGCTTAGGCTCAAGTCCCCAAGGCATGAAATCTTATGCCCCCAAAAGGCCTCTAAGACTGGGGTACACGTATGCTGAGAGAAAGTTCAAACTCATGAGGGGAGATGCGGAACCCTATTCCCCAGGGACTCTACCCATGCCCCAAGGGAAGGGTCTCAGGGCTCAAATCTGCAGGGGAGACCTCCTGTTCCTGAGAAGTACCTTAAGTTGCTTGAGGGGGAAGCTTGGACCTCACCTCTAGAGACACACTGGTCACTGAGGTATGTATGCATCTCTTGTCCTTGAGAGAAAGCTCAAGAGTCCTTGGCACAGTGAGTCTCAGATGGCCAAAGAGAATACTCAGACCACTCCCTGAGGAGAAAAGTCCCCTAAAGACCTCTGTGGAGGGGTATCAGTTTCCTGAAGAGGCTTCAGACCCAGTCTCTGAAAGCCCCAGTCCATAAGCAGGGGGAATCCTAGGTTCCAGTATCCGAAACAGTGAGTCCCATTTTCTCGAAGGAAGGTTCAGGCCTGGTGCTGGGGGGCGGGAGTGTCTAGACCTTAAAAAAAGCTTAAGCTCCTAGAGAGAAATTCAGACTCTTGCCTCCAAAGAGGTCTCAGACCTCTTAGAAAAAGCACAGACCCTTGTCACTTAGAAGGGGATGAATCTCATGTACCCTAGGAGACTTTCTGGTCCCAGGGTGTTGGTTTTGACCCTTGTTCCCATAGGGAAGGGGATCTTAGGGGGGTATGTATGTGTGTGTGTCAGGCCCTTGACTTCTAGAAGAGGGAGTCTCAGACCCCACTGCTGCATGGTCCTGTGCTGTATCCCCCTGAGAAAAAGAAGGGGGTTGTCCTATATAGAGTGTCTCAGACCCCTGAAACGGTTTTGGTATCTTGGGGACACTCATATCTCTGAGATCTCCACCTTACTTGTATTCCCTGGAGAAGAAGTCTTAGACTCTTATCCCAGAGAAAAAGAAATCTCAAGTCACTGAACACAGACCAAGGTCCTTTGGAGAGTCATGAGACTCCCCTCTCAGGAGGCATTCCATCTTGCCTGTCTCTCCTGGGGAGTCCCTACCTATTGGCCCTACACGATGAGGTCCCTGGGCCCAGAATGACAACTACGGGCGCTAGAAGACACCACAGACCCCGCTTTTAAGTCCTCCATCTTATCTGGGGCCTCTAACCCCAAGTCCTTGGCGGGGGAAAGAGGATCTCTCACACCCCCACTACCAGAGAAAAGAGTGCCAGGCTCAGAGAGAAGACAAAGGCCGCTTGGAGCGATCTCAAATAGCCTTCCTTGGGTCCCTACCCAGTCTGGGCATCCCGTCCACCACACCCAGTCACCCGTCACCCCCCCCCCATACCTGCTCGACGGTGGCGGGGTCCATGGCCTCGATGCGCGCTGCAGCCGCTTCATACTCATCCTCACTGTTGTAACCTGCGCCGACTTCCTCACGCTCAGGACTTGCCCCGCCAACCGCGCCAACCCCAGGGGCTTGACGCCGCCGCTTGCTGTGACCCGGCCCAGAGCAGCAGCCGCCCACGCCCACGGCACTGCCCACGCCCACCACCACGCCCGCCGCGCCCACGCCCACGCCCGTTGCCGTGGCACCCAACGCGTCACCGGGACCGCCGCCGGGACCGCCGGGGCCCCCGCAAGGAGGAGGAGAGGCCTGCTGTGGCCGGGGGCCTGCCACGGCGCCAGGCGGCACGGCCAGCGCCCAGCGATGGAGGGCACCCGGTGGCCCCGGGAGCGGGCCCTGAGGCGGTGGCGAGGCTCGAGGACGGGCGCCAACGACGCCCGAGTCACGGTCGCGATCGCCGCCGCCCACACCCGTGCCGCCGCCGCCCACGCCTACACCCCCGCCGCGGCGAGGCGCCGGGGGCAGCGGCCCGGGCGGCGGCGGCTCGTTGGTGGGGTCGGCGTCGGGAGGCGGCGGTTTCTTTTTGGGGAGAATAGTCATGGCGGCACCGCCGAGTACCCCCCACCAAACTCGGCGCGGGGCACGCCGGGAGAGGACCCGGATAAGGGGGGCTACAGTGGTGCGCGAAGCACGACGGGATCGCCGGGACCCGGATAAAGAGATCGAGGCACCGGTTCTCGAACCGTCGGCGGCGCGCGGGTCACGCGGCCGGTGAACCCGGATGTGAAGTCCAAGATGAAGGCACCGCGGCGAGCTTGTCGTAGCCTTCTCTCCAAGTCCAGCAAGTTTATTGCTACGCTCGTTCCGGCCTTCGGCTTCAAAGGAAACAGAACCAAAACAAGCACCTCTTCGCCCCGCCCCCTCGCAGGTTCTTGAACTACCGGGTGGGGCCCGGGGCGTTGCGCAGGCGCGCCGGGGCACAGCCCCGCCTCTCGCTCGGAAGTACGTGGGCAAAATCTTCGCCGCCGCCACAACAATTGAGGGCACCAACCAATCGAAGCGGTTGCGTGGGTCCTCGATGATGCCCACGAGCCAATCAGAAGCGAACGATCGCCCTCCCCTGCCCTCTGTCTCAGATTTCAGTCAAAGTCGGCACCCTTGTTCCTTGCCTTTCCTCTCGGTCCCGTTGTGCTGTTGTCTCCCCGAAGCTCTGACTCGCAGGCGAGGGCACTGCAACAGGACAGCGTGGCCTGCCCCGCGCACGACAGTTTTTAAATCGCCTCCCTTCCGGGCTTCCAACTTGGCCCCAGTCAGCCGGACTGACTGGAAAATATCAACACTCCCAGAGCTCAGCTAGCCCCTGAAGCGTCACTTCCGTTTCCACCCACCAGAAATCCGCATCCAGTAGAGAGGCGGGCACGGCTTCACCCTGGCAACAGGCCGAGTTCTGCGGTGATTGGTTAAGACATGCCACCACTCAAGTCGAACGGGCCAACCTTGGGACAGACGTGCATCATTGGGACAGTGGGTGTTTGGGAAGCAGACACGCCCACTCTGGCACCGGCGCACTATTGCCCTCGCGTTGACCTCCCCGCCCCTGTGGCTAGCGCGCAGGCGCGGCACAGCCTTTCCCCCCCTCCCCCCAACAACTCCCCCCAACTGTGTTTACCTGAATCGAGCAAAGTTTATAAACCAGCTCTGTCAGCAACCAGCGTCTCGCAATAAGGTTGGTAAAATTTCTGCTACTGAACAGATGGAGAGCTATAAGCTAATCCTACCTGTGCCCCTCCTGAGTGATCTCTGGCAAGTCATTTAACAGCCACCCCATCCTCAATTTCTACTTCTCTGTAAAATGGCAATGATAATCCCAATTTAAGGATCAGAGGTTAATGCTTGCAAAGGGTCTGGCGCTGTGCCTGGCATCTAGTAAGTGCTCAGTAAATTAGTCTGCACTGCAGTGCAGTGGAAAGAATCCCAGACTTTGGAGTCAGGAAGACCTCAATCCCAGGCACGGTGGACCACTACCAACTGTATGACCTTGAGGAGGTCACTGTGTCTCAAATTTGAGGTTACCCATGTGTAAAACGGGATAATGCCTGCCCAGCCTACCTCAGGGAGTAGTTATGGAGTTGAGATGAGCTCATGAACCAAGAAGTTGTTGTGAGAGGTGAGGGCTCCCTGCCAGTCTTAGGAGCCAAGCCATATACAGGCCATCAGAAAGCTCTTCTGAGTGCCACCTAACCTTCTCCCTTCAGATGCCAACCCTAGCTGAAGTTCTTCCCTGTAGGGTGTTAGTAATAAACAGACTATGGTGGTGTTTTCTGCTCATGAGACTTAATGGGAGGAGAAGACTCAACGTTTACTGGGCTTATTGTGTTTAGGACACTGTGCCAAATGCCTGTGCACATTATCACACTGAATCTTCTCACGACCGTCTTACTTGATACATGTATCCCACTCCCTACTCAATATTTGTCCAGCACTACACACCTAAAACTGAACTTATGATAATAATTGTAGTTAACCTTCACCAAGTACTTACTATGTGCCTGTCACTGTGTGCTCAACAGCTTTGATGTTCCCTTTGACAGTGAATGAATGGCACCCCCTACAGCCTTTGCCCAAGGCAGAAACCTGGGAGTCAACCCTGACTGCTCCCTCTTCCTCAACTCCCACATACCTGTCAATCCTAAATCTTGCCAATCCTATCTCTGAAATCTCTTGACTTTCCAACTCTTACTGCCACGATCCCGTCTAAGCCACTGTCACCTGCCAACTCGGCAACTGCAAAAGCCTCCTCACTGTTCTTCCTCCCTCCAGGACTGGTTCTCTATAACCCACTCCCCACAGCCAGAATAATCCTTCTGAAACACAAAACTCGTGATGACTTTCCTGTTTATAAGCCTTCAGAGGTCCCCATCCATCATCCTTAGGATGAAGTCCACATCTGTATCATAGCTTCAAAGGCCTTTTGTGATTTGGCCTACCTCTACATCCTCACCCTCATCACAGTCTCACACTCTCCTCATCAGCTGTGCGGAACCACTTCAGTTTCCCAAGGCCCTGAGCTGGCGCTCTAACCTCCAGGTCATTGCACATGCTGTGCCCTCTGCCTAAAACATTTTCGCTCTTTTGTCTTTTGCCTGGCTAACTTTGACTCATTGTTCGGCCAGGTTAGGTTCTCTTGCCATCTATATGCTTCTGTAATCCACTAATCTTGGTTCTACTACACTATATTATAATTGCTTAATTGCCTTCCATGCTCACCTCTGTAGATCAGAGATGATGTCTACTTTGCCCATTTTTGTACCCCTAGGGCTAGCACATGATATGCAGTTAATAAATATTTGGTGAATGAATGAATGATTATTTCACAGATTAGCAAACTGAGGCAAGAGAAGATAAGTGATTCTCTTACCCAGGGACTGGAATCCAGGTCAACCTGAATCCAAGGTCTGTCTTCTCTGTGCTCCACAGAGCTCAGTTACACTAGTCTAGTATATCCAGTAGTCCAGAAGAGAGAATACAGGTAGGGGACATCCACAAGGAAGGGGAATTCGCCAAACTGAGAGATGCTTTTCATCAGGGTTCAGTTCAGAGCTGTTTGCTGTCAGGAAGCCTGGGTTCAAGTCTCCTCTAACCAAGCGTGTGCTGCTTTGGGTCTCAGTTTCCCCATCTGTGAGTGAGGGGGCTAGAGCAGATTATGTCCATGGGGCACGTCTCAGGACCTCCTAGCCTACCTCACTGGCTGCAGATTCACCTCTTCGAGCACCCTCTTTCATTTCTCCTAGATCCCCATCTTCCACAACACACCAGCAACCATCGACCTCCCATACCTTTTCCCATAACAGCCCTTCTACTAGTTAAAAGGAATTGAAATTGGAGTATTTTCAACCCCTCCAGCCCAACCCAGCCCCAAACCCACAGAGCCAGGAGGTGCTCATCCTCATCTCTCCTCTCAGGTTTTATTGACTGATGGAAACTACATCTTTGTCAGCCACCAGCTCCACAGGGACAGTGCTGGGGACAGGGAACCTGAGATGATACCAGATTTCAGCCTGAGAGCAGACAGAGAGTTCTGGAAGGTGACCGAAGAGGGAGAAGAGAGAGGGATATGTGAACAGGCATTGTCGGGGAGGAGGAGGAGATCAAGAAGTTCCTCCTGCCTCCTACAACTCCCAGAGCTCAGGAACAACCCAGGCCTCAGCCCCTGCCACTTCTGGACTCCTGCCCAAGAACATGGAATCAGCCCATGATCTCCAAACGCAGCCCAGCTCTTGCCAGCTGCCAGGCTTTTATCTCAGCCAGTCCAGACTCCAGCCCAACCCAGGAAGGAAGCAAGCCAGAGAAGAGAGAAGGAGGAGTAGTTAGAGGTGGCCCCTATGATTAGGGCAGATGTAAATACTGCAGCAAACTGGGCAGAGGCTTTGCATAATGTCACGGCAGCAGCTGCTATTGCTAGAGTTTGCTGGGGGCCCAGTGGAGGACGGGGTTGCGGGGACCCGTTTCCAGCAGCCAGGGAAGGGGGGTGGTGTTTGTGCTATCTGTGTGTGTTGGGAAAGGCAGCCTGACCCCTGAACCAAGGTCACTGCTGAGGCCACAGCCCACGAAGCCTGTGGTTGCATTCCAAGCTTCGGAATTTGAGCGTTGTTGGGCCCGGTGGAGGGTGGGGACTTCTTCTAGAGGCCAGATCAGAAGTGAGGGTTCTCTTCTCTGAACCCCCAAACGTCCACAGCTCAGCCAGAGAGAAGAGGAAGTTTCACCTCTTCTTCTTGGGCCAGAACTCCTGAGGGGAGGAGCATGCAGGAGGCCCGCTTGGGTAGAGGGGCCAGTCCCAGTGTGCTGGGGCAAGGAGGCTGGGGGCCTGAGGAAGTCCAGTGCTTCAGCTCCCACAAGGAAAACTGTCTGGGGTAGGGGAAGTTTCCCTTTCCCTGGCTATTTCCCCACCAGGTGGGCCATTCCATGGAACTCCATTGCATAGTTCTCAGTGGGGGGCAGAAGGGGTCTCCAGGCTGCCCTTCTCTGCATCCCCAAAATATGGCTTTGGAAGGGAGCCTCCAAGAATTGGGAGAGCGCTCTGGATGGGCAGGCCCGTCCCTCATAGGGAAGAGATCTTGACAGTCTCGGGAAGGAGGCAAGGGGTACCCAGGCTGGAGTTCCTGAGGGTGCTGCTGGCCCCACTGCCACCACCGCCAGGGGAGGAAGTTTGGCTCTCATCTGGGGTGTTGGCAGGAGGGGTGGGGATACTGATGATGGCAGCCACGAAGTCCCGGCTGTCGCAGTTCAAGTCAAGGCTGTCATGGGGCTTGGCATTGAGGCTTGAGCGGCTGTGGATAAGGGTGGGAAGATGGAAGGTTCTTAAAAAGTCATCTTAATACTTGCCACGACAATCATGACATTTATTGAGTGCCTACTGGGTCCCTGGCACTGTGCTAAATGCTTCCCCTGCACCCTCAATTATGGTGGTGCAGAGTGAGGGCTCTGGAGTCAAATAGTCCTGATCCCACTTCAACCATGCTAAACCTCTGTTCTCTCATCTGTAGCATGGGAATAACAATGTTTTCTACCTCACAGAGATGTTGTGGAGATTAAATAAGGTAATAAATGATACAAAGTGCTCAGAGTAGTGTCTGCAACATAATGAGCACACACATAAAAGTGTTATCTATTGTGGTTACTCCTCGCAGTGCCAGAGTCCTCACAACAGTCTACTGTAAGATCTACACAATCTGGTCCCTGTTCCTTTCTGATTTTACCTCCTACCACTCTCCCTCTCACTCACTCCACTCTACTCACAGAAGCTTCCTGGCTGTGTCTCTAACATGCAGACCCATTCCTGCCTCAGGGCCTTTGCACAGGCTGTTTGCTCTGCCTGGAAAGCTCTCCCTCTAGGTATCCACATGGCTCATTCCCTCTCCTCCGTCAGATCTCAGCTCAGATGTCACCTCAGCAAGACCTTCCCTGACCACACTGTTAAAACTGCATCACACCCTGTTCTACACTCTCTATCCCCCATCCCTGATTTATTTTTCTCCTTGGCACTTAACACACTGCATCATCTGTGTATTTGTTTTTTAACAACTGTCTCATCTCACTAGAATAGAAGTTCCATAAGCTCAGGATTTCTGTCTGTTCTATTCACTGCCAAAATTGAACTAAACTCCTAAACTAAAGTGAATTCCAAAATGCCCCAAATTGTGCCTAGCATACAGTAGATGCTCAATAAATGTTTATTGAAAGTACAAATGAAAAATGAGGAGTTCCAGGCAAGATAAGCCCAAGCTTCCAGCATGGAGGAGTTTGGGTTTGAGCTTGACTTGCTAGGAGGCCTGGAGTCATGAAATCTCAGACCCCTTGGTCCAAGCTCTGAGCTTCCCCGGGAGAGGGGTTGCACAGCAGGTCAGCGTGCTTACCTCTGAGGGGCAGGGCTCCTCCGCAGCCCTGCCAGCGTGTCCAGCTCCTGCATGCTGCCACGGCTGACCGAGGCAGTGGAGTTGGCAAGGCGGATGGCACGGCGCTTGGCTCTGCGGGGGCAGCAAGAGGATAGCAGGCTGCCAGGCCCCACTGGCTGGGAGGACACGGAGGTGCTGCGGCTGGTGCGGCCACCCAGCGAGACAGCGCCCAGGGCCTCACTGAAGGTTAGCTCATCCGTGAACTCATGGCACTGTGGGCAGAAGGGAGGCATGGTCACAGGGCACCACAAGGAAGCTGACCTCACCCCCAGGCCTTTGCTTAGGCCATTCCTTCCTTTCTGTAAGTCGCTCTCTCTTCCCTTCCCTTGCCCACCCTTCAAGGCTCAGCTCTACTGGGGCCTCTTCCAGGAAGCCCTGTGTGATTTCCACAATTAGTAGTGAGCCTCCCATCCCAGGAGGGAGCTGGCTTGGTGGCAAAGGGACCCCCTTCATTCTGCCACACCACCTCTCATTAGGCCTCACCGTTGTCTTCTCTAGACAATGCAGCAAGTGGTGATGTTGCTGCTCAAAGGCGGAACGGTTCCTGACACACAGCGCCTGTTCTTCCCCACTGCTGCTGTCCTGGAGCGGACAGAGCAGAGGGATGAGGTCAGCACCTTCCTCCTCCCATCGCTGCTCACCTCCCACCCCAGTCCAGGCCCCTATCCACCTCAAGACCCCCGTTCTGCTTGTACTGCAGGAAGGCGTTGGTGGTACCACTCTTTGCCAACCGGATCCTTGCCAAGCGCACCTTCTACAGAGAGAGGAGGAGATAGAAGGTCAGGTGGGCAAACATAAGAGTAGACCGGCTTGGGGTGTGGGGAATAGGAGGTACTCAGATGGAAGGTGCGGTTACCTGCTGTGCTCGGCGCTTGTCAGCACGCTGGTTCTGGTGGTAGATGCGGCTAAAGTTGGACACAATGACTGGCACAGGCAGAGCAATGACCAAGACGCCACTGAGTGAGCAGATGGATCCGAAGATCTTGCCAGCAATGGTGCTGGGCACCATGTCTCCGTAGCTGGGGCCGGGGGAGGTAAGCCAAGGTCAAGAAAAATACCCACCCACCCCTCAGTCCCCCACTGCATCCCATCCAACTTGACTCACTCTGCGACCCTGGCCAGGCACTCAAACTCTCTGGTCTCAGTTTCTTGCTCTGCAAAAATTGGGGAATGGCCTCTCTGGCCACCAGTGGGGGTCAAATGAGGAATGGGCCCTCAGCCCCTACTGTCTGCTGCCCCCATCCAAGCCGTGCACCGGGCATCTGAGTCAGCTGGAAATCTATTAATACCAAGCATAGGGGGGAAGGAGGAAGTCACAGGCAGTAAATATAGCCTCCCAGAGAGAGAGTCCCACCACCACAAGCCAGCTAAGGGGCTCTGAGTTCTGGGAGCAGTGCTCCGTTGGTTTTGCTTGTGTCTGTCTTACCTTCTCTAGGTAGCACCTCGTCTTATTCCCCCAGGGGAAGCCTTGAAACTGTCCTCATATTAAAAAATAGGGGGGGAGCCTTGAAACTCCTCCCTCCCTTTCTCCATACCACTCCCCCTCCCATGGAGATGGAGCAGAGCCAATCTTACCAACTTGTTTGGTTGGGGGTGGGGGGAGTGAAGCTCAGCAAGGTTCCATAACTGATTTGCTCAAAATCACACAGCATACTCTTGTTCTAACCACAGGACCAATCAGATCCCCTCCACAGAAACGCAGCCTCTGCAGTCTTCAGCCTCTAGGCCTTTGCCCCCAACCCCCTCCCCCAGGATGCCTCTTCCTTATTTCTTTACTTTGACTCATTTGAAAGTCTCTCCAACTTGGCCATTTCTGGCTCTGTGATGTGTCATCTCTGACTGTGTCCTCAACTATGAGACATCCTCCCAGGGTTGTTGTGAGGACTGAATAGGATAAAAAGACATCAAAATACCCAGTTCCAACCTGTTCTCAGTGCTCAGTATTTGTCAATACAATCCTGAAACTCCAACCAGAGTTAATTTCTACTTCTTAGAAACCTCAAATCAATTTTTCTGTTCTACTACTGAGGTACTGAGTAATCCCAATGTATCCGTTCAACAGATACTGAGCAGCAACTGCATACCTAATCCCAGTGATAGGAATTTAGAAAAGGACCACAGTATCTGCCCTAGACAATGTCTTTAAGAACAACATGAGTTTGGTGATTTCATTTGATGCATTTATCCCATTTCCTCCCAAGGACTGGCAGTAAAAAAAAAAAAAAAATGATGCTGAAAATATCTTGTTCTGGGGAAACATCAAGGAATCACCGAGCCACAGAGGTAGTGCCCCACACAGCAGATGAATCTAAAGGGTTGAGAGACATGGGTCCTCAAGATGGAAAAAGGGGTGATAGAAAGCGAATATCTATTTATCCTGCACCAGAAACATTCAGATAACTTTCATAACCATGATGTCACTGAATCCCCTCTGGATGTTGAAGGGATCATCATTTCTCATTTTGCAGAGGGGAAAACTAGCCCAGAGAAAACAAGGTCAACAGAAAGAGTGCAGCTAAGACCATCGTTGAACCCAAGTCTCCTGACCTGAAAATTAAGGCATTGTCAGAGCTGGGAGGGATTTGGAGATTAATCCAACTCCCTCACTTTTTACAGATGACCAAATTGAAGTTCAAATAGAGAGAGAGAGATCATTTATCTAACCTTTTTAATTTTACAGAAAAGGTGAGTGTAATTGACTGATCGGGCAGCTCCCTACACAGGGTCTGCACTCACCCAAGTGTGGTCATGGTGACAATGGTATACCAGAAGGCCGCGGGGATGCTAGTAAAGTTGGTCTTGTTTGTGCCCTTCTCGGCATAAAACATAACAGTGGCGAAGATGATGATGGCCATGGTAAGGGAAAAGAGGAGAAAGCCCAGCTCAGAGGCACAGCTCTTGAGTGTGTAGCCCAGAATCCGCAAGCCCTGTGAGTGCCTGGAGAACTTGAAGATACGGAATACCCGGAACACCCGCAGGGTGACAAAGGCGCCCGAGACATCCTCGTTCTTGGGCACAAGGAGCCCGATGTAGTAGGGCAGGATGGCCACCACGTCGATGAGGCTCATTACACTCCGCAGGAAGCGGCAACGGCTAGGGGCCGCGAACAGCCGCAGAAGGTATTCACCTGTGAATATGAGTACACAGGCCGTGTCCATGCAGAAAAAGGCCAGCGGGAAGCGCTCGCCGCAGGGCTGCTCCCTCGGGGGCCGCCGTGCAGGGCCGCGGCACGGAATGGTCTCAACCACGTTGGCGATGACCGACACGGCGATGAAAAAGCCGGTAACGTAGTAGAAAACGAGGGCCGCGGTGCTCGTGTGTGGGTTCTCGAAGGCCCGCCAGAGCCGCTGCCGCAGGGAGCTGCCAGCCGGCAGGGATGGGCCGTCCCCGGCCTGCTCGGCCTCCTCGTCCTCCGCCAGGCGCTCGGCGTTCTCCTTCTTGCGGTCCCGGTACTCTTCGAGGCAGCAGTCGCCCACGAGCTCAGGCACCAGGCCATAGAAGGCCAGCTCTTCGTCAAAGGCCTGGATGCACTCCTGCCGTGGGCAGTGCAGTCGGCCCGTGCGGTAGAAGTTGAGCACGTGCCGGAACATGTCTGGGTCGCGATCAAAGAAGTACTCGCCTGAGTCGGCGTCATAGAAGAATTCCTTTTCAGAACTGCCCAGCAGAGTGTCTGGGTAGCGGTCCAGCGTGTTCTTCCAGGTCTCAAAGCGCCGTCCGCTCACGTTCACCACCAGAACCTCATCCCCTCGAGATGCCTTCACCCCCGGCGCGGGGGGCAGGGGCTGCTGGGCCAGGGGCAGCCAGCCCACCGCGGCCGCCCGTGCAAAAGGCAGCCATGTGGCCACGCCTGCTGCCATCCTGCCGCGCCCCAGGCCCACGGAGACTTGGGGAGGGGGGGGTGGCCTTTAGGAGAATGTGGCTGTCTCCAGGATGGTGGAGGCTTGGAGAGGCCCTGGGCCACTCGCACAAGGAAACTGGGGGTGTCTAGAGAGGCCAAGAGGAACCAGGAGGAGGAACTAGAGAGATGGGCAAGGGCTTGGGGGACATGTAGAGGGTCTTAGAGGGACCAGGGCGATGTCTTGAGGGAGTGAGAAGGGGCTAGGGGACATGGAGAGGAGCAGAAGAGGGGCGTCTAGAGGTGCCAAAAAGGATCTGAGGGAGTGTTTAGAGAGACTGAGATGATTCCAGAGGGGTCAGCACTGCCTGAGAGGTATCTGGGGGTGTCTAGGATGAAGCAAGAAACACTGGGAAGTTGTCCACACTCTCAAGAGTTCTGAGGGAAGGAAGAAGGGACTGGAACCGCTTAGTGGGGTTGGAGAGGGGATCGGGGCATCCGGAGGGGTAGAAATGGAACCAGAGGTGTTTGCAAGAGGCTGAGAGTGTCTGGAGGGGGATTCTGAAGGAACTGAGAGAGGTGAGGAGGGTTGTCCAAACTCTCAAGACTTCTGGGGAGAAGATAAGGGGGTTGGAGCCCCTTTGTCGATCTAGGAAAGGGGTTGGTGCATCTAAGGGGTGGCTACAGAGCCAGGAGTTTGTAAAGAGGCTGAGAGGTGTCTTGGGAGTGCCTAGAGCTGCCAAGAATAGCCTGGGGGCGGGGTGTCCACACTCTACCGGAGTTCTGGGGAAGGAAGGAGAGGTGGGGCCCCCTAGCGGGGCTGGAGAAGGGGGTGGGGTATCTAAAGGGTTAGATATGGGGCCAGGTTATTTTTCAGAGGCTGAGAGGTGTCTGGTAGAGAAGGGTATCCAGGGGGGCTGAGAAAGCCTGGTCCACCCTCTCAAGAGTTCAGGGGGTAGGGAAGGGACCTGGAGAACCCCTCAGGGCTGGGACTCAACTGGAAGGAAGTTGGGCACAGCCCCAGAGCACCCAGAGAATCAAAAAAGACTAAGATAAGAGGAAGATGGGGTCCCCCTCAAAATGGGTTGGAGAGCAGGGTGGGGTGTTGAAAGGGTGTGTCTGCAGGGAGGGGGGCTCCTGGGCCTTACAGGAGCCCAGGAAGGCCGGGATCAGGCTGCGTCCCACCGTTGGGGGCTGGTCTGGGGAAACCACACCCCGAGGGGCTGGTGGTATGTGCTGGGCAGCGGCAGAAGCAGCAGCGGCAGCAGGACGAGAGGAGGAAGAGGAGAAGCAGCCACAGCCAGGCCTGGGAGAGGAGAAGGCAGCACAGGCAGGAGGAGGGGGCTGGGTCCCTGGAAGGAGGCTCTGGAAGGACAAGGTCCAGTAGGACGCGTGGGGACTGTCCCAGGATGGGCTAGGGCCTGGGGGCTGGACCAGGGAAGGACAAGGACAGCACTGTTGGTGGCCCCCTCCCCCTCCCCATAGGGCCGTCCTCACCTGTGTCCCCGCTGCAGCAGCGGCAACAGCGGTGGGGCTGAGGGTACCAAACACCGGAGCTCCTGCCCCACTCTGCAGAGCTGCCCAAGTTCTCCACCTCCTCTGGCTCTCTCTCCCCGCCCCTCTGAGCTTGCCGGGAGATGGAGAGAGAGGCAGGGAGGGGCCTCGTGGCTCCCAGAGCCCCCTCCCCTAGGACTGCCTGAGAGGGACCCTGGGGAGACTCCGCCTCCTACAAAGCTGGTTGGGCCTCAGTCGCGTCATCTGGAAAATGGGGGTGGCAGGGAGCTTTACCAATTCTCCCCACCTCCTTCCTGGACTCCCCCCTCTTCCTGCCCAGATCCTACCCCCTCTGCCCCCAGGGGCCCCCACCCCCACCCGTCTGAATCAGCAGCACTTAGCAGATCCGATCGATGGGGAGGCGTCTGTTAATGGCCCCAGAGCGGGGAGTGCCACGGGGAATGATGCAGCGCTGTGTCCCCTCCCTGCCCCCTAGGCTGGAGAAGGGGGGGTGCGGGAAAACTGGTGGGGGGGTGTTTCTCTAGAGGCCAGGCCCCCAAAGCTGCTCCCCAGTGGTGCTAGAGGGGTTAGAGTTCTGCTCTAACCAAGATTGCTGCCGTGGGACTGGAGCACTGTCCTGTTTGCGGATGTGAAACGTCAGGGGGCGGGGGTGGGTAAGGGGAGTACAGATGGGGACAAGCCAGGTCCCACCTCCACAGCAGGTTCTCCCCCAGGCAGGCCCCACTCTGAGGTGCAGTCTCCGTCATCTGTCCACATCCAGGAGCCTCAAATCATGCCTCCTCCGCTAGCGGGCTCTGCTCCTGGGTAGCAAGAGCACCGGGTACCAAGTGCCTCAGGCACGGGTGGGTTCAAGCCCCAGCTGTGCCACTGACTTATGTCCTTGAGCAAGTGACTTGCATTGTTTTTTTCTTTGTCGGATGCAGAGTTAGCCCAGCTTGATAGTGTCGTTGGGAGCAGTAAATGGAGTGATGTGAAAGGGGCATGGCACACAGAGGATGCCTTACCCTTAGCAGTTAAAGGTGTGTGGAAATGGGGGAGCAGTAATGCAGGGCCAATTTTTGCCTTTCAATGGATTTATCCATCCATGTAATCCCCCATTTGCTCATCACACTCCTGATTTGTCCATTTGTCCATCCCTCCTCCCACCCACCACCCACTTATCCATCCATTCTCCCCCTCACACAGCCAATTACTCTGTCCTTCCCTCTACCCACCCATCTGTCCATTTAGTCATTAATCCACCTACCTATTCACTCATCCATTTGTATATTCACCCCACCTACCCCTACCCATATGGATCCCCCACCACCCAACTATCTGTCCATCTATCCATTGTTCTATCATCTGTTCACCTACTCTTTACTCTTCCCATTAGCTCATCCATCTATCTGCCCACTCATCCATCCACACATTCCCCTAGCCATCCATCTGTCCATTTATACCCCCACCTATCCATCCTCTACCTATCCACCTAGCAATCCATTTGTCCATTTATTCATCCAATCACCTGTCCATCCATTTATTTCCCAACCTATCCATCATCAATCCATGCAACCTTCTACTTATTTATCCATCAGTCCCTCCAACCACTTATCCATCCTCCCATCTATCTACTCATCCATACCCACACCCCATACACATCCACCCACATACATATCTGCAGATATTTCTGCTCCATTCAGTTTGAGAGGCTGGTCAACAGTAACTGGAGACAGGCTGGGTGAGGGTGGGGGACGAGAGTAAAGTTGCAGCCAGAGACCACCCTCCCCGTTCCAATGGTATAACCTCCCCACCCCCAGCACACCCCTCATGGTTGGAAAGAATCAGAGCAGACAGTCAGTGGGTGGGCCAGTCTGGCCAGATGGTATTTTGGCTGCACAGCTTTTACACACACACACACATGTTGCTAGAATGCTGAACATGGACCGTGCCCCACCCAGCATCCCCAATCCCAAATGCAGAGTAGCCAGGCTTCCAGACATAAATTAAAAAATAAAATAAAATAAAAAAAGAGTTGGTCTCTGGGAGGGAGAGCTCATGCAGAGATGAAGGCAAAGGCCCCTGGGAGCCAGGGCCAAGAAGGAGGAGAATCCCTGCCCCTCCCCTCAGGATTCCCCACTCCCCAGGGGCCTCGGCCCTAAGACAGGGTCACTAACACCAACCATCAGGCCTCCAACCCCTTTAACGTCCAGTCTCCCAACCTATCTGATTCTGGCGCTGGCCCCCATTTTCCCACCACAGCCCAAGGGAATGGGGGGTGGGGAAGGGAGGGAGTGGGTGCAGCCTGCAGGTCTTTAGCTGGCTTCTCCCGGTTCTAGGTCTGGGTCGGGGGACCCCACGCACTCCTTGCTGAGCCGCACAATTTCCTGGGACAGAACTTCCATGTCCTAAGAAACAAATGAGCCATCAGGAGTCAGAGAAGGTGGCAGGCGATGGCACCCTCAGCAAGCCTGGGTGTCATCCTTCTCATCCCATCAATGCCCAGCTATGTCTAGCCTGAGACAGGAAGGTATCTGGAGCAGCTCCCAGAGCTCCCAGCAGTGGGCTGGGCTCGGAAAAGGTGTGTGTGGTGTGTGTGAGGGGGTGAGGAGTGCCTGGAGCTAGGGATACGGACATGGGAGTGGATCATCTGCTCTGTGTGGTTAGGCTGGAGGACATGACCCCTACCCCTGCCACCTTCTTGTCTCTAGATGGTGAGCTTGCTTCTCAGAGGCACAGGCCGGACTTGCATCCTTTCTGACTTCCCCCAGAGATGGGGAAATACTTGGGTGGCAGGATAGGTGAGTGGACACGTGGGTGGATGCATGGGAGATCCATGGTAGGCAAATCGGTGGAATAATGAACTGTTCAGAGGACAGATGGAGGACAACAGGTAGGCAAGCAGGTCGCTGGGCGGGTGGGTTAAAGGTAAGACAAGGGGTGACTGATGAGTAGGTAAGAGAGAGTGACACATCAGGAAATGGGTGCAGGGGACTTCCCTGGTGGTCCAGTGGTTAAGACTCCACGCTCCCAATGCATGGGGCCCGGGTTCGATCCCTGGTCAGGGAACTAGATCCTGCATGCTGCAACTAAAGATCCCACGTGCCGCAAAGACCTGGCGCAGCCAAATATTAAAAAAAAAAAAAAAAAAAAAAAGGAGATGGGCGCAAAGGCATGGGCAGATGATTAGACGGGTAGCAGGGCAGATGGGCAAATAGTAGGTGGGTTGATGGGAGAGTGGCTGAATGTGTGTATGAATGGATGAGTGGGTGGGTGCAAGGACAGAGGGAAGAGTGAAAGACTAAACTGATAATGAGTAGGTTGACTGGAGGATGGGCAGATGAGGGGGAAGGAGTGCTTGGTGAATGGGGTGTGTGGAGAGGGGACTGACAGATGACCCAGGGGCTACGTGGCTGGAGAGACAAAGGGGTAGGCTGGTAGGCCACACTTGCCTTGTGCAAGTGCATATTCTTGGTGAGCTGTTCCTCCAGCATGTTCTGTAACTTCTTGTTCATCTCCCGAAGGTTCTCGTCGCCTGGCTTCACTAGGTCTCTCAGGACACTGCCCAGCCCGCTACGGTCTGTGTGGCCTGCTGCCACAGACACATCTGCAAGGGCCCAGGCTGAGAATCACCCCCTTGGTCGAGCCGAAGGAGAGACAGAGACAGAGCAGGAAAGAGGGAAACAGAGAGTGGGGGAGAAAAATGGGGGGAGAAGCCATCTAATGGAGGGAGCAGAGGCTTTGCCATGTGAGACCTGGCTTCACTTACTAGCTGTGCGGCCCTGAGAAACTAACTCATGGAGCTGGAAAAACACATATGACTGTATGCAAAGCGCAGAGCACACAGTCAGCTCTCAGCATGCGTCAACTGGTATTATTCTGATTAATAAGGAAAAAACAGGGAGAGGAGAAGATTTGAAAGAAGGGAACAAAAGAAATAAAAATGGGGAATGGAGGAAGGAAGAGGAGAAAGGAGGAGAGGGGAGGAAGAGCGGAGAGAAGGACCCTAAAAGGGATATGCATCCAGAGAATGAAAATTTCCAGAGGTGGAACCATTTAGACAGGCAGTAGGAACAGTGAGACAAGATGAAGGGGGGATGGGGCAGAAAGAAGAGAAGGGAGAGAAAGCAGAGGAAGAGACACAGGGAGGAGAAAGGACAATGGGAATGACAGAGAGACACTAGAGAAAGGAGAGTGGAGAGACGACAGAGACTCAGACAGGAGGGAGGAGCCGAGACAAAAGATGGAATACAGAGGAAGACACACAGATCCTGGCCTGCCTGGCTCTTCCCTCTGGCACCTGTGGTCTCGGCAGTAAATTTGGTGAGTTCCGTAAGGAGAGGAGAGAAGCCGCAGCTCTGGACAGTGGGGAAGAAGGGGGTAGGTGAGGGGCTGGATGAGGGGTGAGGGCTGGGGAGGGGGCACTGACCAATCCGGCTGTCCATGACATAGGTCTCGATGATGGCGCTCTTCCGGCAGAGATCCTCTGCCATGGACGCGCTGCTCACCTCCAGGTGCTTCACCTGCAGGGTGGCCCAGCCCACCTCAGGCCCTCAACTGCGCATGTTCACCCATGAGGAGGGGCCTGGCCAGATATCGCCCCACCCCCACCCCCCACTCCTGCCACCCCGGCCTCCTCTCCAAGGGCAGGCCAAGAGGGGACGAGCAGGCAGACAGCACCTTCTCCTCCAGCATCCATTTCTCCTGCTGCGTCTCTGCCAGGCGCTGAAAGAGCTCAGCCACTTCCTCATCTGACAGCTCTGCTGGCCGCGGGGGCTGGGCCTGAGGGCTGCTGGATAAGGACTGCGGGGAAGAAGGGAGAGAGGCCAGCCCAGGCTCAGTGCCCAGATAGGATCAGGGGCTGAGAAGGAGAACCAAGCCGGGGTGGGCTTTGCAACTGGGGCTGCAGACAAACTGCAGACAAGTCTCGGCACCCTCAGAGACTCTGGATCCCCCTTTGCCTTTTAAAGGGGGAGACAGGAACCACCACACCATAGCCTTATTGAGACCATGAAGGGAGAGCCTATAACAAATGAGCTCTCACTTCCAGTCGACAGGAAAACTAGGGGAGAGAGAAACGAGCTGAATGATACCACTAGGAAGCCAGCAGGAAAATCCCAAAGGTGGGACACTTTCTTCAGGTCAACTGGGCTGGTCTCTTCTACAGGTTGATGTCATGAAAAAAAGGGATCACACTATATTCAAGAGACTTAAGGGACATAAAGCAACCAGATGCAGCAAATGTGCTCTGAAATTGAATGCTGGTTTTCATAAAACCAGCAATAAAGCACATTTTGGGACCAACTAGAGAAATCTGACTAAGGTCAAAGTATTCAAAAAGATGAAAATTTACCAAATTGGGAGGGTAGAGATCAATAGGTTACTTATAATCTTATTTAGGTTTAAAAAAAAGAGAGAGAGAGAGGTCTAGAAGGGTATGAACTAAGGATTTATAGTGGTGATCTCTGGATGGTGAAGATGTGATTGCTTTGGATTTTTTAAAAAAATCTTTGCTTGTGTTTTTTAAACTTTTCTACAATGTATACATACTACTTACAGAATGATAAGAAGGTTATTTCCAAATAAAAGTGTCTGGCACGGAAGCTGACACAGACAACAATAATAATAAGTGATAATTATGAGTTGGAAAAAAGGATCTCCCACATGGATAATGCACCTACTATGAGCCACATATTTTATAGCACCAGGAAAGGTGGAATTAGCCCACAGATGATGAAACAGAGGGTCAGAGAGAATAATTTGTCCATCCCCCATTTAACAATCTGAATCCAAGTTGGTGAGCTTGAGGAAAAGTTGACAAGAAAATGTGTGTGCTGGGCCCAGAGTAGGAGATGGCTGCAGGGGAGGGAAAAAGGAGGGCGCAGAATTTGGGTAGAAGCTGGGGCTGTGGGCTCTTCCCTGCCCCTTACCCTGGCTGGAACGGTCGAGCTCTCCTTCTCCCGCAAGATCTCGCGGTAGCTGAAGGAGGAGATGCTACTGCTGTCCCCAGTCTGGGTCCGGCTTGGTGAATTCATCTCTGATAGAACCAGCTCCTCGAGCCCTGGGCAGAGAGGGAAGAGAAATCTGAGCCCCAATCCCCCAGGGTCCCAGGGCACCGACTGGCAAGAAGAGGCAGAAATAGATTTGACAGAGATGGAGAGAGGCAAAGAGACACTCAGGCATGGGTAACAGTGGAAGCAGACAGTAGGGTAGGGAAAGGCAGAAATAGAAAAAGGAGCTGCCTCTCTAGGCAAACACACACCAGAAGTGAAACAAAGGTGAAGATGGGGAGAAAGATGATGATGTGGACACACATGGGCATAAAGTGGCGAATGCACTCAGACTCAGGGTAAAGACAGCTGGAGAGGGCAGAGGGGCACCCCTATGTGCAGAGAGAAGACCCCAGAGAGACAGCAAGCCAGAGCTGATGATAGAGGCAAACAGAGACCCTGGCTAAGGACACTAGTCAGAGCAGAGGCAGAGAGAAAAGATGGCGGCAGACTCGTAGCCATGCACGTAAATCTGAATTTCACCTAATGGGCGGATAGAATGTACGGCACACAATTTGAATCTGTTTGTTGATCTGTACACCAATCTGTAACAGAACAGAAATAAAAGTCCTCCCTTATAAAGAGAGGTAACTTCAGGAGACTGAGTGCCTCAGCGAGACATTGATTTGGTGAGAGATACACCTGTTTTTGCCATGTCACTTGAAACACAGCCACTAAGCTTGTGTCTCTGTTCTTGCAGCTGCTTCTGGGTGTCAGGGATGGGGGCTGACACCACAAGCCAAGGATCTCCAGCAAGAGCAGGACGGCTGTGGAGGGACAGGGAGCACGTTTTCTCTCGCTTGTGATATGGGAGATCCACCAGAGCCATCACTGCATCTTATTTATTTAAATATATTTATAGGCCATTTCTTTCTAAAAAAAGTCCAAGGCAACTCAAATTTTTCTGTTGTGTCTTCTGCCTTAAGTGGCAAAAATAACATGGATTTTAGCTGCATAATGATCACACGGTAGTGTTGTTGCCTGATTGTAAGTCTGTCTCCCTAGCTCAACAGGGAGCTCCTAAGGGACTGAGACTTGGGGAGGGGGACCTCCTACCAGGGACCCTGGATGTGAGCGTGAAGGCTCAGTCCATATTTATAGAATGAGAGGATGGATACAAGAGACAGAGACTCTGGGTGAGGTGTGGGAGTGTATGAGGGATAGTGGGGAGACAAACAGAGACACAGACGAGAGAGAGAAGAGAGACAGAGATAAAGGAACAGAGAGAAGAAAAAGGCAGGAGGAGAAAAGGAGAGAACTAGAAAGAGAAAGCCGGGCGAGAAAGGCAGATACAGAGATGACGTGAGGAGGCAGAGAGAGACAGAAACAGAGAAGAGACACAGCAAAAAGGAGAGAGAGACACACAGAGAGATAATGCAGAGAGAGACAGAAGAAGGAGGGACTTCCCTGGTGGCGCAGTGGTTAAGAATCTGCCTGCTGGGCTTCCCTGGTGGCGCAGTGCTTGAGAATCTGCCTGCCAATGCAGGGGACACGGGTTCGAGCCCTGGTCTGGGAAGACCCCACATGCCGCGGAGCAACTAGGCCCGTGAGCCACAATTACTGAGCCTGCGCGTCTGGAGCCCGTGCTCCGCAGCGAGAGGCCGCGATAATGAGAGGCCCGCGTACCGCGATGAAGAGTGGCCCCCACTTGCCGCAACTAGAGAAAGCCCTCGCACAGAAACGAAGACCCAACACAGCCATAAATAAATAAATAAATAAATAAATAAACCCAAAAGTAAAAAAAAAAAAAAAGAATCCGCCTGCCAATGCAGGGGACACGGGTTCAAGCCCTGGTCCGGGAAGATTCCACATGCCGCAGAGCAACTAAGCCCGTGTGCCACAACTACTGAGCCCACGTGCCACAACTACTGAAGCCCACGTGCCTAGAGCCCATGCTCCGCAACAAGAGAAGCCACTGCAGTGAGAAGCCCATGGACCACAACAAAGAGTAGCCGCTGCTCGCCACAACTAGAGAAAGCCCACGCGCAGCAACGAAGACCCAATGCAGCCAAAAATAAATAAATAAATAAATATATTAAAAAAAAGAAAGAAAGAAAGAAAGAGAGGTGGGACAGACGCAGAGAAAGGGTAAAAGACAAAGTGAAGACACAGGAGAGCCCTGCAGAGTGAAGTACAGGAAGCAGCCCCAGCCTTCAGACCCAAGCTCTGCCTCCCCACACCTCAGCCTCCCCTGCCGTCTGGGCCCCTCACCTGAGCGGCTCTTGCTATTGGTGAGGATGTCCTGCAACCGCTCCTGCAGTTTATCCGCCCGTTTCCGCTCCAGGTGCAGCTGCCGTTTGAGGTCCTTGAGCTGTGGAGAACGGGGGAAAGACAGGGGCTGAGGCCCGGTGGGTCCATAGGTGGGGGTGGCTGCAGGGCAGGAGTGGGCCTTGCTTGGACACCTTTCCCCCTCGTACCGCAGCACTGCCCTTCTTCTCCAGGATTCGCTGCCCATCCACCGTGTCCTTCACCTCCTGTGGGATAGAGAAAGCACAGCTGGTGGGTGCCAGAATGGCTGGCTGCATGCAGCGTGCTCCCTCCCTGCCCCATTACCGCATGCTGAGGCCCGGGGTGTGTCGAGGGACCAGGAGGGACCAGTGGGTGACCTGCTTCAGGCTGCTGATGGTCTTCAGGTGGCAGTCCCGCTCCTCCTGGGCCTGTTGGAGCTGATCCCGCACACCCTGCAGCTCCTCTTCCTTGCTCTGCAAAGCAGAGGGCAGCTCAGGCCGCAGCTTGGGAAACCTCAGTCCTCCCACCAGAGAGGAATGCCATCATGCAATGGGCACCTTCAGCTCGCCCGCGTGCTGCTCCCGACACTGCTTGAGGGCTTCCTCTTGTTCCTGCTGCTGCTGCTGCAGAGATTCCTACAAGACAAGTCCCAGGTCTGGCCACGGCCCCCCAGAGGACGTCACACCCCCCAGAGGACATCACACCCAGTGAGTGGTGTGAGGGATTGCAGCAGGGCCCCTGCGTATGCAGAGAAGAAACAGAGTGTCACGTCGAGGGCTGCGCCATTCACATCGAAGACCAACATCTGCATTTACATCTTACTTTATTTAATAAAACATAACGTAGCACTTACTGCACACCAGGAATGTTGTAGGGATTTTATATATATTAACTCACTTTATATAACCCTCCCATAACACCTAGACAGCCGGTATTATTGTTATCCCTTTTTTTACGGATGTCGAAAACGGGCCACAGAGAAGTAAGTAACTTGCCCAAGGCAAGTTATTTACTTGTCCTGTCTGGGCTAGAAAGCAGCCCAGACAGGATTCAAACCCAGGCAAACAACTGGCTCCAGCATGTGTGCTCTTCACTGCTACGTGACACTGCCTCTTGTGTATTACCATGAGTTTTCCAGAAAATGGTAGTAAAAGTTCTGGTTGCATCAAAATTAGAATTATTATAATAATTTTCCGACAGAAGTACAATTTCAGAAGGAAGAAGTGCCTTTTCAAATTTGCACATCTGACATTCTGCCCTACTGATTGATGGCCATGGCCTGATCCCCTCCAGAGGGCTGCTGTTGAG
Source organism: Eschrichtius robustus (assembly GCF_028021215.1). Classification (NCBI taxonomy): domain Eukaryota; kingdom Metazoa; phylum Chordata; class Mammalia; order Artiodactyla; family Eschrichtiidae; genus Eschrichtius; species Eschrichtius robustus. The sequence continues at coordinate 45,288,489 of NC_090845.1, forward strand.
CCAGGGGGCGCTGTGGGGATGCCCAAGTCCAGAGCCTCAGAAAGTTCCAGGGCCTGACCACTTCCAGTCCCCTGCTTTGACATGCGTACCCCCCAACCAGCCTCTGCACCAACTCACCTCAGCCTCCTTCAAGCGCCGTTCAAACCAGCCCTTGGCCCCATCCATGGAGTGTACCTGAGCTTGAAGTTCTTCCACCGTCTGCTGGAGAGTCTCCAGCTCCCGCGTTCGGGCCTGCAAGAGGGCAGACCAGCAAGGGCCAGGTGGAGGAGCGGGCGCCTCACCCACGCCATCCCCTGGCCCATCAGCAATGCTACGCTCCCCAGGTTTTAGAGGCAGAAAGGCGTCATCATCTTCCCACCCACCTTCTCCTCGCGGATCTGCCCACGCAGCTCCTCCTCCTGCCGCTTCTTGTCTTCATGTAGCTCACGGAGCTCACGCTCATAGCGGGCGCGCACCCCCAGCACCTCCTTCTCGTGCCGTAGTCGGACTGCTCCCAGCTCCTCCTTGTGCTGGGACTTCTCCTGCAGCGTCTCCATGGCTAGCTCATCCAGCATGGCCTTCCGCTTCTCAGCACTCTGGCACCCAGGAGAGGAGGGCAGGAGGATGTCAGTCAACCTCCTCCCCCAACACCAAACAAGGCCCAAGGAACAAGCCAAAGTCCACCTCCTCCCCATCCCGATTGAAGGGCTAAGTCACTCACCCATCCTCATGGAACTGGTCACTTTCTGTCCCCTCCCATTCCCGTGGGCTTGCCCACATCACCTGTCCCCCTGCAGACTGGGCCTCCCCCTGTGGTGCTGCCCACCTTACGAGCCTCCTGTAGTTCCTGGGTCAATTGCTCCTTCTCCTGCCCGAGTTCCTGAAGTTGTTCCAGCAGCCGACTATTGGCTCGCAATGACTCCTAATGTGGGGACAAAAAGGGTGAGTTTGATAAAGAGCCCCCAGGAGGTGCTGCTCACCCAGGACATTTCTGGTGGAACATCTCCCTTAACCCTGGTAAAGTGGGTGATGTTCTGTTTCTAGATGAGAAACATGGCAGAGGCTGCTAGCTGCTCCCCGGCATTCATTCTCCCGCTATTATTCCGGCTTTTACTGTGGAATCAGAATGGCTATCCTAACTAACTGAAGAGGCTCAGTCTCAAGTGAAATGACTTGGTCTAGGACACACAGGTGCTAATAAGTTCGGGAGTCAGACTGGAACCCAGGCCCACCTGACTCCATGGTCTTCCCACAGCACCTCATGGGAAACTCCACTGAGCCAGGACTAGGGAACTAGGAGGAGACAGGTCAAAGCCAGAGGTGTCACCTGGAGCTGGGAGTTGAGGTCATCTTTCTGTCCCATGAGGTCCTCATACTCAGTCTGCCGCTGCTGCAACTCAGCTGTCAGCCCAGCAGTCTGTTCCCGGAGCATATTCAGTTCTTGGGTCTTTGCTGTTTGGATCTGGAGAGAGTGGTGGTGATGGAAAGTGGAGTGAAAGGGGCCCCAGGGGCCAGTCACGGGGTGTTCCAGGGAGACAGGGAGAGAGGTGAAAGGAGAGCCAGGAGTAGAGAGAGAGTATTTCAAAGAGAAAAGCAGTGAGAGAAAGAGATCAACAGGGGATTGGTAAGTGTGGTATATTCATACAATGAAATAGTACACAGAGAAAGTAGAATAGATCAGTGCTACATACGGATAAACCTCACAGATATAACGCTTCAGGAAAGAAGCCAGACATAGATTGGGTGTCTGATTCCATTTACATGAAGTTGAAGAGCAAGCAAAACTAATCTATGTTGCTAAAGGTCAGAGGAGTGGTTACTTCTGGGGAAGTATTGATTGAGAAGGGGTAAAAGGGACCTTCTGGGGTGCTGAAAATGCTCTATATCTTCATCTGGGTGGTGGCTACATGGAGACAGATAAACATACAGACAGGGATAATTCACTGAGTGTACACTTAAGATTAGTACACTTCTTGCACTTTACTGGAGAGAAACTAGAATGCAAAAAAAGCAGGGATGGATGACCAGAGAGAAGAGGGGTGGAAGCCAACAGAAAGGGGAAGCTGAGAATGAAACAGAAACAGAGGCAGGAGAACAGCATGAGGTCCAGACAACGTTGCCCCAACGTGGATCAAAAGCAGAGGGAGATGGGGAGCTGGGGAGGGATCGGCACAGGCTCCCACGTGTCCTGTACCTGCTCCAGGGCAGCCAGGCTAGTCCTCAAGGCATTGTTCTCAGCCAAAAGTCCTTCCACTTGTTCCTGCGCATCCGCACTCTGGATGGACACCTGGCCCCACCCCCACAACGAGTGAGAGTGGGTCCAGAACAGGAGGACAGGACCTACCCGCAGCCAAGAAAGAAAGGACACACATACACACACCCACGAGAACGACGACCAGGGGAAGCAGGACCCTGGGGTCTTGCCTGCCTGTATAATACCCACTGAGGCTGCCCCCACCCTCACCCCCACCTCCCTGAGCCCGCTCAGTACAATGTACCTGATCTTGTAGGGCTCGCAGAGCTGCTGCATGCTCCAGGAGCTCCCCCTGCCGCTGATCTCTCAGCTCTGCCAAGCTCTGTGGGGACCACGTCAGGGGAGCCCATTCCAGACCTCAGCCTCCCCTGGGGTACATATGACCACACAGACTCCCTCTTTGACCACCTGGCAGCATGCTGCCAGTACTTGAGGGTCTTGGACTACCCAGCCATCAGAGATCTCAGGCTCACCCAGACTCTTGGTCATTATCCCCAGGGGCCTCACACACCCCTGTATCCCAGTTCTAAGCACCTCAGAAACCACCTAGGTTCCTGGGGATTTCAAATTCACTCAGCCCCCATCCATAAGATGGTCTCACACTCACCCAGATTCCAGCTCAGAGGCCCCAGGATTCTCAGACACACTCAACCCCCAGGGACTACAGCTTCACCCAGATTCCTGACCGCAACCCCCAGGGGTTTTAGACACAGGCAACCCCCACGTCTCTAGTTCCCAAGAGTCTCAGACCCACCCAAACTCACCACCCCAGATCCTATAGGTTTCAAACTGATACAATTGTGTAGTTTCCAGCTCCTGGTGAGGTCTCAGACTGATACCTCACCTGCCGCTCCTGTCCCCAGTCTCTGGGGATCTTCACACCCAGCTTTACCCAGACTTCTGTCCCCAGCTCCTAGGGGCTTTAGTTAGACCCACAAGCCATCATATCCCCCAATCCAAGGGACCTGAGACTCACTCACTCTAAGGGGAAGGCTGGAGGCTTTAAAGTCACCCAGCCACCAACCCTTAGGAGCCTCAGACCTACCTAGACTTTTGCTCCAGTCGCTGGATGTCTCAGACTCACCAGTTTTTTATTCACAGCCCCCAGGGACCACCAACTCACATGATCCAACTTCCTAGGTGTCTTAAGACCCAAACCAGCCCCCAAGCTCTGAGGGTCTCAAATGCACTCAGCTTCCAGGCCCAAATGTCTTACCCTTGAAAGTCTTATATCCACCCAGCCCCCATAGGTCTCAAAGTTACCCAACCTCCAGGGAGTTCAGACTCACTCCAAACTCCTGGTCCCAAACCAGTGACCACAGATTTCTCCAGATCCCTGTCTCTAATCCCCTGGAGTTTCAGATTCATCCAAACGTGTGGCACATACGCCCCTAGTCCTCAGCCCCGCTGAGATCTTTGATTCGTGCAGATTCCTAGCCCAACTCCTAGGGCTCTCGGGGTTCCCTAATTCCCATTTTCCTAGCTCCTAGGGGGCCCAGGACCCATCCAGTCCCTATATTTCCAACACAGGAAATATCAGACTCCCCAACTAGCCTCCGTAGATCTTACAGCTCCCCGGACTCCCAGCCCTGTCCCTATCCCAGTGATCTCAGAACCCAACCCCTCACCTGATTGGCAGCCTCGAGTTCCTGCTGCAGCTTCTGAGTTCGAGCCAACTGGGCTTTGAGATCAGCTTCCTTTCGCTGTTGTAACTCCTCAATCTTGTTCCTGGGGGTGATTGGTGGGAGGGAGGGGCACATTGACCACAGACTGAGGCTCAGTCTCCCAGCTCTGCCCCTGTGATCTTCGGTTAGTCCTGCTGGGCACTGCCCCATTGTCCACCAATATCCCCAACCCTGGTAGTTACCGGCTGTCATTGAATAGCGTCTCCTTTTCTGTCTGCAGACGGCAAAAACTGGGCACAGAAAGACAGACATATATGGGTCCGTTCCACAAGTCAATCCCCTCCCTAGTCCCCCCAAACCCCTTCCCCCCAGCTCTGGAAGAAAGAAATTTACCTTTCTTGTTTCTTTTTCAGTTTCTCGGCGAGCTGGGGTGGGGGAGGAGGGTACAGACAAGTGATAAGAATGAGAATAATATTAATAAAGACAAAAATTAACTTCATGTTTACAGACACTTCCTACTAAGTCCTTTATAGAAACTGGAATTTACTTTTGTTACCTCGTGGAATCCTCAAAACAGTCCTGAGAAGTGAGCACCACTGGCTTTACAAATGGGAAACTGAGTCTCAGAAGGGTTAAATAATTTGGTTGCGCAGCTGGTCGGCAGCAAAAACATGACCTCTACCCAGCTCCTCAGGCTCCAAAGCCCAACATTTATGCCTCCGACCTATCGACCGACGGCCATGTCACAGAATAGCTAGGCTGGGAGGCCTGGAAAACAGGATCATGATTGGCTGCCTCACCACTGGGTCTCAAGTTCCTAAGGTAAGAGCCAGCTGTCTATAAACACTTGGATGGATGGACGGATGGATGGATGGATAGATGAATGAAAAAGCAGAGATCGGAGGACCCAAAAGGATGGGATGGGGCCTGCCATGCACAAGACATAGAAGGACCATATTAGCCCATTTCATATTGAAAGCAAATCTGAGACATAAATGTGAGTCTCTCCATTTCACAGATGACAAAACTGAGGCTTTGAGGAGATACTCTGCCCCTCTACCCTACCGGGGGAAGCATGGCAGGTGGGGAGTGGGTGGGGCAAAGTCCAGGGAAAGCTCGGCAGCCCCACCTTAGCAAGTTCTTCCTGCAGCCTGGATGTTTCAGCCTGCTTCAAGGTCTGCTGGGAAGGATGAGGGAGGGAGTTGTTATCAGCAAGGGGGGAGGTAAGGCCTGTGCCTTTCCCTGCCCTCCTGCCTTCCTAATCCATCAGCCCACAAGACGGTGATGTCACAGATATCTATCTCCATGGGACCACAGGCAGAGCTAGGGCATCTGCCTGCCTCCTGGCACCCCAGCCCCAACAGACCCAGATTCACCTCCAAGCCTTGCAGTTGCTTCCAGAGCAGTCTCTTTTCCTCCTTCTCCATCTCCCATTTCAGCTCCACTTCTGCCAATGGCATGGGGGCCAGGACAGGGGAAGCTGGGCCCCCCAGGGGATCCCCTTGATCCTCACTGGCAGCTGGGGACCTCCCAGCCTCTTTCCCGTAGCGCTCCTGCAGGGCTGGTGGGTAGAACAGAGACATATGATGGATGAGGTAGTCTCAGAAGACCCCTGACACACCTCAAATAGAAGGAGAACTGGCCTTCAACCCCTTAGGTAGCAGAAACCCTGCCTCAGTAGCCATAAGCCTACAAAAACAGGTTCACCCCCACCTCTCACAAATCTTTTAAGCCCCACCAACCACGGAAATCCTGTCTACCATCAAATCAGCCCAAGATAATTTCCCAAGCCCCACCCCTATCCCCAAGCCCCACCCACAGCCCTCCAAGGTGATGCCCACCATCCTCCATTCACAACTGAATCCTCCTATAACCTCTAATCCCCAGCCACATTCTACAAAGTCTCCTTCCTGATCACCAAACTACCACCCACCACCCCACAAGCCCAGCTGCTCTCCACAAGTCCACACATCAGGACACTCACTCCCACACTTTATCAAGCTTTCTTTCACCTTTCATCCCAGACCCCACTGACAACTTGGGCTCAGAATCTTCCTAACACTCCTTCATTCACTTCCTCCATTTAGCAAACACCTCCTTTCTGATGTTCAATCTGCTTATCAGTAACATTTGCTAGGTACCAGGTCCTGAACTAAACTCAGAAATGTATCACCTCTTATCTCTACTACAATTTTCCAGGTGGTGGACATCACTACATGCACTTCGTAGATGATGAAGCTTTGGCTCAGAGAGGTGAAATGGCTTGTCCAAAATCATACACTGGTTCATGGCAGGGCCAAGCCTGATTCTGAAGCCTTTTTCTTCCCCCAGGGAAGACAACACCTTACTCAATCCCCAAGGTCCCCACATCCCCAGGAGGGTCCCCATGCACCTGCCACGTTCTTCTGCAAGGCTGTGTTCTCTGCCTGCAGCCTCAGCAGCTCCCCATCCACAAGGCTCCCGGCTTGGGCAGCCCCTGCCCTGGCAGCCCCATCCTTCAGTTGCTGGTTCTCCCGCTCCAGCTGTTCCATCTGGCTACAGAGCTGAGCAGGGGACAAGTGAGGTAGCAGAAAAGCAAAGAATCAGAACAACATTTGCTGAAATATACATAGCATTTGGCCCATGTACTTTACAATTCATTTAATTCCCATAACGCCCCTGTGATGTAGAGGCTCTCATTACTCATTATCCCCACTTCACAGATAAGGACACTGAGGCACAGATGTTAAACAACCTCAAACTCAAACACCTGTTAAGTGACAGAGACATGGAAAATGGAGAATACTGAGAACAATTTTCCGCTTGCCCGCTTTCAACCTCACAGTCGCAATCCAAGACCTCAGGCTCCTCTGGAAGTTGCTGGTCCAAGATGTCAGCATCATGGATAGTCCCACTGCCAGCCTTCTTCTGTGGAGGGGTCTGCGTCTGGGAGCCGAGGCACCACAGACAGCTTTCAGAGCATTTCCAGGGTTAGCACTGCCCATGGCTCCCTCTCATTAGCCCTTGGAGAGCCCGTGGAGAGGAGTACAACACAAATAAAACTAAGCCAGCCCCCTGCTCAACTCCTGGAGAAAACACAGTTCACACAGCAGACCTGACAAGATCCTTTGTCCCCATTTTCAGATGAGAAGACTGAGGCCCACAGAGAATTTTTATTTTATTGCCTGGGATATTTTCTACCCAGAACACCATTCCTTTCATCCAGTTCTTCACATTACTGACTTTTTTGCATCCTTCAGCGCTCTGCTCAAATGTTACCTTTCAAGTAGTATCCCCCAACACAGAAATTCCAATACTCTCTAGCACAGCATTCTGTTTGCTTCTTTCTTACCTAGCATGAATCGCAATTAAATTTACCTAATATGTTCTCTTAGTTTCTTAAATCTCTGAAAATGTTTGGATCATGAATTGTGATTCACAATTAAATTTTATTTTGTAACATAGGTCACAAGCATAGATTCGGAAGCCAGACTGCTTGGATGTGAATTTCTACTCTGCCATTTCACCTTGGCACAAATTACTTCATCTCTAGGGGGCTCAGTTTTCCCCATCTGTTGAATAGGGATAGTAATGATATCTCATCGGTTTGCTGTGAGAATTAAATGAGTGAATAATGTAAAGCACATCAAACAGGACCTGGCACACAGTAAACACTATGTACTGTCAGCTATCAGTGTTATTATTATTATTTGTTTACTATGTTACCATCTTTTTCCCCATCCCACCCCCAGAACATAAGCTACCCAAGAGGGAGGACTATTTTGTACTGCTCACGACTATTTCCAGAACACAGAGCACAGAGTGGGGGCTCAATAACTATTTGTTGAAGGAACAATTGAGCTGAAATATCTTGGCAAATAAGTGGTGGAGGCGGGCCTGGAACTCAGGTCTCCCTGTGAGCATTTCTAGCTTCCAGGAGGAGGAGGGGTAGTGCAAAGGAGGTTCTATACCTGGCTCAGTGCCTAGCCCAGGGCAGGTGCTGAGAAACACAAGCTGGGTTTATAGAGGAATAACTGCCCCTGCCTCGCCCGGCAAGAACCATGATACCACTGAGGCCAGAGGCAGGAAGCAGTGAGAAGTGAGGCGATGAGGTCAGCTGTTATGTGAGCACCAGGGGTTCTGAAATTTCGGGGACGAGGACCCACTGGGAGGTGTTGTCTAAATAAGCAATGTGGTAAGACCTGCGGGTCAGGACAACCGTTATGGCTTGGTCTGGTAAAAGAAGCTAGAAGTGAGGAGACCAGCGAGGAGACTGTGGGAATAGAGGTGGTAAGGGCTGAGGCAGGGCAAGGTCATAGGATGGATATAAAACTTTTAAATAGTCAAGAAATATTTTAGAGGGAAAATGAATTAATAAAAGGATACTATCAGTAGCTAACACCTACATAGCTGATACTGTGTGCAAGGCTCTGTTCTAAATGGTTTATAGACATTAACCCATTCAATCCTCACAAAAGCCCTGCCAGGCAGGTACTGTCATTATCATCTTTTCCATTTTAAATATTTGGGAACCAAGAAACAGGAAGCTTAAGTGACTTGCTCGAGGTTACAGTTAGTAAAAGGCAGAGCCGAGAGTTTAATCTAGGCCTCTGGCTCTTAACTACTACTTACTAAATTGCCTCTGGTATTGTACCTACACAAAGGTTGTGTTTTTGGTTTGTTTTCTTTTTTAAGGTTTTGAGCCCTACATTCTCAGGTAGAGCCTTGGAAATACCTTTTTTGTTGCTGTGAGACTTTTTCCCTTAAAACACATGAAAAACTTAGAAAAGGGAAGCGGCTCGAACATCTTTCCATCCCATACTAAGCATAAGAATTTTACCTAAGACCTCCCAACAACCTGGGGCTCCATAGCATCAGCCCCAAAATATACACAAGGAGACTTGAAGCTCAAAGGAAAGGAGTGACTTGGTCAGGAACCAGCTGACCTCATGGCTTGCAGCCTTCTAATCCCAGCACAGTGGGTGGTCCCATCTGTCAAATCACTGCCCCCCAACAGAGATCGAGGCCCTGTTTCAGCACCATGGACAGTGACCCAGGGCCAGCCTCTGTCCAACCACCCTCAGCTGCCCTCCGGCTTCAGCCCAGGTGGCCCCTACCCCTTGGACCCCCCTCAACTATCCAGGGCACCAGCACCTTGCTGAACTCGGCCATAAGCGTGCTGTTCTGCAAACGGAAGTCCTCCTCCTGGCTGTGCAGCTTTGCCTGCAGCATCTCATTTTCACTCAGCAGCCCCTCGACTTCCTGCAGTGGCAGATGTGGGCCAGGTCTCCAACAGGGGTAGAAAGGATGGGGCAGTAGGGCAAAGAAACAGAGAGAGGGAGAAAATGACATTGGGGGGAGAACATAGGGTACAGAGAATGAGATGGGTGAAATCAGGAGATACAGGGGGAAAGACAGACATAGGAGGGATAAAAGAGGAGATAAGGAGGGAGAGAGAGACATGGGGTAGAGAGAAGGGAAGATGCGGAAGGAGAAAGGGATGAGGGGAGACAGTGGGAGGAAAGAGAGGGGTATATAGAAATAGGGAAGAAAGGAAGCAGAGAAAGATGGGGAAAGGGGGTTAGATAGGGAAGGAGAGAGGGATGGGATGGGGGAGAGAGAAAAAAAGAAAAGGTAGGACGACAGAGAGATAGGAACAGAGAGATCAACAGACGAAGAACAGACAGAGGAGGTCAGGGAAAGAAATGAATCAGGAAGAGAAAAAGGAACAGGAGAGAGAGGAACGGGGAGAGAGAAACAGGGAAGAGAGAAACAAGGAGTCAAGAGAGAGAAAGAAAGGGAAAGAAGAAAAGAGAGAAATGATGGCAGAGATAGGAACAGGTGGGGGAAAGAAAAAGAGAAGGTTGGGGAGAGAAACAAGAATCCGAGAGGAACAGAAAGACAGAGACAGAGAGAGACTCAGAGAGGAGGACACAGAGAAAGAAAGGGAGAAGGAAAGACATACAGAGAGAGGTGCAGAGTGAGAGACAAAACAGGAGAACAAAGATAGACACAAAAACACATGGCAGGGAGGTAGTCACAGATGCAAGCACACACACAGAGAAAGAAAGGCCAGTACCAGGAGATCCAGGCATACAGAAATATCCCCTCTAAGACAGTCTCCCAGACACATTTACCCGCCAGGGGTCCCCTTACCTGAGCTTTCTTGCTCTTGCTCAGTGCCTAAAGGTGAGGGAGGTGAGAAGAGAGATAAGGTGACCAGAGATGGACTCCCTCACTAGGGTATGGAGATACTGTGGCAAGTGTCAAGGGGGGACAATGATAACAGGGGGTGAGGGATGGGGGTGTCTTTAACCACAACAATTTGTAGCCCACAGGAATGATGGAGTGAGTGAGTGGGTGAGTGAGGAGCACCCTGCTTACATCCTCTCCTCTAAGCTCTTGAGGCTTTTCATGGGTCTTAGTATTTAACCCTTCATAGGCTGGATCTCCAGGCTCAGAAATTATGGCTTCACTGTTCCATCTGTCCAAACACATCTATGTGGATCCCTCCCATGCACCGTGGAAACTGCTGTTCCCCTGCTGGGCAGCTGAGGGCATTGCCAGGTTGGGAAATCAGCACCCTACCAAAGAGAAGCCTAGCTTTCTGACTGCCAGACTTTCTGCATTCTGTATTCCTTCATCTAACAAATACATATGGAGAACATACTGCGTATAACGTTGTACTATGCATGAGGACAGAGCAGTGAAGAAAGAGACAAAGGAGGGCCTTGAATGCCTTGAGGGGCCATGATAGGTTATATGCCATCTCATCTTCAAAGGATTTGAGAGGTAGGTTTAGTCTCACTTTAGCAACAGGACCAGGACAGGGGTGGGGAGTAGGAGCACAAGGCAGGAGTATGAGTGGAGGACAGGAGGCAGATTCAAGGCAGATTTACTGAGAGATTTCATTATTTAGTTAGAAATCAGTGAATGAGAATGAGTAATTGAAATTAAAAATGAATTAAGAGTAAATGAAAATTAATTAATAAATTAAGCAGACCTAGATAAAATTACCAAACAAAGGAGACTTCCATGAGAAATTTTTGAATGACTAGTGACAGCATGTAACATTAGGTCTGGTTCACTGTAGGTGCTCACTGGACAGATGAATGAGTCAGATGGCTACAGGGAACACATGGGTGGGTGAGTAGGTGGAAGGAGGTACCTTCTGAGCTTTGTTGAACTCCTTATCCAGGTAGGCGACCTTCTGTCGAAGACTGGTAAGTTCTGGTGTGGGGAAAGCAGGGAGTCTCAGCCTCAGTCAGTGGTAAGGAGCTGAAAGGTCCTCCTGCCAGGCCTCTGAGATTTTTTTCCCCTTGGCCTCCGTCCTCCAAAGCCACCCCCATCTAATGAGACCCTCTCGGCTCACCAACACCATTCTTGCGTAGTTCATCTGAAAGCTGGTAGTTGTTTGTCCGGAGTTCTAGGAGCTGAGCCTTAGGGGGAAGCAGGGAAGGAAATGACTTGGCAGGAATGTGCCCCCTACCCTCATGAGAGAACCAATCCTCTGAGCCCTACAGACCCTGCTGCCCTCCATGCGCCTCTTTAGTCACTCCTAAGACCCGTGCCTGCTGCATCCCAAATGAGTCCAGCCGCTCAGCCTGTCCCACCTTCTCTAGTTCTACTTATATAAACATAGCCAGCCTCACCTGTCTCCCTGCTGCCTCCATCTCTCCCCTTCCAATCCAACTATGCCCTCAGGCCATGACAGAGTGCTGACCCAGTCAGTCTCTTGCTCATGTGTGTTCCATGCCCAAAGGATAAAGTCTGCCTCTTCATCTGGACTGGGCTCGTCACACGCTAAGCACTGTTCTGTCTTCTGTCAGAGGTGTTGTCTATCCTCTTGGCCAGAGTAGGGGGCAGGGGATTGCCTTCCTCCCTCTTTCCCAAGGGAAGAGGGCCTGGTATTATGACCAATTTCACTGAGTAAAAGGGGGCTGCCCAGGGTCCCCACCCCCAAAGCTCTCAAAATATGTCCAGACCCCTTTCAAGAATTGAGGGAAAGTGAAGTATGGGCCATTCCAAACAGCATATCCCTACCTACCAGCCCTGTAGGGTGCTGAGGCCAATTCTTCCCAGACCACCATCCCTTACCCCACCAGGACCTTTCCCTCTCTCCCATGGCACCAGCCTCCATCCCTGGGTGGTCTGCTAAATGTGAGAGGGCTTGGCCTCTATAGAATCTTTCCTGCCCCTGTCCTCTCCCAGACCCAGTGATCTGTCTCCCCCAGTCCTGATCCAGTTGGAACACCCCTGGCAGCCACTTAGAGTCCCTATCCATCAGAGCCCAATGGTTTTCCCTTCACTCATGACCAACAGAATCAATCTTCCTCATTCAAGGATCCCCATACCCCTCAAGATCTCCCCAGTCACAATCCAATGGGATGACGCTATGCCCTTCAGGGTTTTTCCCCCACAAGGCCTTGGGTGGGCCAGTTGGATTACTCTTACTCGCATGGAATACTTTGCACAAGTTACAGGGGCCTTCCCCTTTTTTGGTCCAATTATCTCACTCTTCCACCCTCAGGGTCCCTCACATAGCAACAACTGGTTTCCTTCATTCAAGGATGAATGGATTACCTGCCCTCACTCGGAGTTCCTCCTGTCCTCCCACAGGACCCTACGCTGGGTTTCCCCCTTTCAGAGTCTCCACACAAAATCCAATGGTCTTCCCCAGTAAGGAATTCTCTCAACAAGGGCTCACTCTGGCCTTTCATCCATCTCAGAGTGCCTCCAAAAAGAATCAAGTGGTCACAGTACTCAGTCAGGGCACCTCTCCACAGACCGGTGATTTCCCCTCCACGCGGTCCAAGGTATCACTCTTTCACCTCCTCAGGTCCTCTCTCCAACAAGGATTAATCGTATTACCCATTCAGGGCCTTCTTCACCCCACGTCTAATGGGATCACCCGTAATCATCCAATGGTACTGCCCTCTCTTGGGATCCGCTACCACTCCTCGCACAGGAGCTCCACCTCCCAGGAACAATGACATGTGGGGTCTTTCCCCAGTCCCCTGACATAGTGGTATCTCCCATAAAAACATCCACCTCCCACCGGTAATGGTATTGCCCTCTCCAGGGCTCCCCCCACCATGAAGCAAACAGCCCAACGCCCGCTTCCTTCCTCTCCAGGCAAAATGGTTTCGCCCTCTCAGGATCTCCTCCTCTCAAAGCCCAGCATTACGGTCGCCCACCCAAGGTGTCCCCCACGCGGGCCCAAAGGTCTCGTCCCCTCCAGGTCTGAGTAAGGTATCGCCCACGCTAGGACTCTCTCTTCCGCCCACAAGGCTAACAGAATCCATCCCCTCAGAACCCTACAGTATCTCGGAATCCAGTAGTCTCACCACTTGGAGCCTCAGTTTCCCTTCTCCAGACCAACCCCTTAGGCTCAAGGTCCATCCCAACCAACCCCTGCTCAAAGCCGGTGGCACGATCTTTCTCTTCCCCGCGCCCCCGTCGCCTAGCCCGGTGGTCTTTTCCCCGGCGAGCGGCACCTGCATCCGCTGAAACTCCTCCTCAGACAGAGCTTGCGCCATGTTCCTCCCCCCCCACCCCCCCAAGAGCTTTCTGCGCAGACGCAGTTTGTCCCGCCTGTCAGTAGTATTAAGGTCGGACCAAACCACTGGGCAGGAATAGAAGGGGAGGAGTCTACTCCGGAAGTTCAGCATTTTGGAAAACGAGAGAGGAGAAGGAAACTGACAGGTTAGGTGAATCGCAATGTAATATTTTTACCAGAATCAAGGTCATTTGTTCTGGCTTTTGAGCTCTCACAGACTACTCATTGTGATGCGACACTATGGCATCCCTGTGTCATGGGTGGACTCGTCGCTAGGGATGCGTTTGCCGACCGAAAATCACGCTTCCGTGGTACTCCTTTAAGGAGAATGGTTGGCTTTACCGTAGAAAAGAAAGCGGAAGCTTTGCGCACGTCTTGTTCCCGCCCTCCTCCGGGTGACCCCGAAAGGGAATTCCGCCTCTGGTGAAGCCGTTGGCGTTTTTTTGTTTTGTTTTGTTTTTAAAGATTTGACGCTGATTTTCTTAACATGATGCTGTTGTTAGGTAAAGGGCCTAGCCACCAATAAATGTAAAATACCTGTGAGGAAACAATGGCAGTGACTCAAACGGGAAAGCTTCATTTAGAAAACAAAAATAGGATGACGAAACACCGGGAACATTCAAATAAGTATTAAAATGCATTATAAGCCTCTCTTGTGCTTACTGGCCACCTCTGCAAACCTTGCCACCCAAACAGTAGTTTTTATGTGGGAAAGAAAAAAACTAGAAAGCATGTTTAACAGCAACATATCTGTACTAGGATACGCCCTATTTTCTTTATTTTTTTGGGGGGGAGGGGGGAGAAACTTAATTTTGATGCCATTTTCAACGTACAGAAAAACAAGAACGGTACAAGGAAATTCCCTGTACCCTTTTGCCAGATTCATCAATTGTTCACATTTTGCCACCTTTGCTTTATCATTCTCTCTGTCTGTCTCTAAATATAAAAATTTTGAACCATTGGCTTCAGCATCCATCGATTATTTTCTAACACCAACATTCCTTTGATACTTGTTAGTTACTCTTCTACTGTAAGGAAGAGCTTTCTCTTCTTCCCCATTTATGTGTTTATATCTGTACAGACTCGTGTTCTTATTTTATTCAATAAATTTCAATCAATCACTATCATTATTTCCTTTGACGCTCAAATTGTCCCAGATTTGGCAAGTGGGAGCTCCTTCAAGTTGACTTTTGTGTCCCTTTGACATGCCCCCATCATTTTTCTTAACGCACTTCCTTTCTGGCATTACAAGATGCTCCAGACTCAACATTATTCCTTTTCAGCCCCAGTTGAGAAAGTATTCATTTCTACTAGGGTGTAATTGTTTCTAGGCCCTCTCAGTGTACAGAGCTAGAAAATACATGTATATAGTCTAATCCATGTAAACACACATCTATATTTATATATTTTGCTATAGGTATATATACTTTAAAAACATAAGTACACTACTAATGCCTTCCATTTCAACACAACAACACAAGATTCATTCTAGTTTCCTCACTTTTCATGTTTGTAAATCCCTTCTCCAACGGAAAGAAACCTAGCTCCCAATATCCACAATAAATTTACTTATTTGTGTAATCATATAATACACATTAACTCCAGAATTGCTAATCCATAAGACTGTGAAAAACAAATCTACCAACTACAGGTCAATACTTTTTTACAGCTTCTTTTGTCTTCAGGTTCCTGGTAGTCTGTAGTCAAAATACTGTGTTTAACAAGCCTATTGTAGCTTCAATATTTGATGCAGTTCCTTTTTGTTTTTAATCTGATGGTAGTCAGAATACTGTGTTCAGAAATTACTTGGGGAACTTCCCTGGTGTTGCAGTGGTTAAGAATCCGCCTGCCAATGCAGGGGACATGGGTTCGACCCCTGCTCTGGGAAGATCCCACATGCCATGGAGCAACTAAGCCCGTGCGCCACAACTACTGAGCCTGAGCTCTAGACCCCGAGAGCCACAACTACTGAGCTTGAGTGCCACAGCTACTGAAGCCCGCATGCCTAGAGCCCGTGCTCCGCAACAAGAGAAGCCACTGCAATGAGAAGCCCGCGCACCGCAACGAAGAGTAGGCCCTGCTCGCCGCAACAAGAGAAAGCCCGTGCGCAGCAACGAAGACCCAACGCAGCCAAAAATAAATATAATTAGTTAATTAATTAATTTTAAAAAATTACTTGGGTTAGTTCTCCCTCTTCCCACCGCCCCCCCATGAGGCTGCACGATTCATTTGAAATATTGTTAGGTTCCTTTGTTTTCGTTTGAATTCCTATTTTGCCCTCCCCTCCACCCCCTTGTTGAGGTAACTAATCTATTTAATTCTGGTTTATCTTTTCTGTTTCTTTTCACACAAATGAACACATATGAAGGGGGGCAGAAATGCCACCCCAAAACGTGCCACTCTGATTTGCATTTCTCTAATAATTAGCTATATTGAGCATCTTTTCATGTACCTGTTGGCCATCTGTATGTCTTCTTTGGAGAAATGTCTACAAAATGTTCCACTTTGGCGTGTGGCTTATTTTAAGCTGAAAACAATCAAGACCCAGCACACTCAAGAAAAACTTTTACCTCTCTTTTAACTGCTTAGAAGAATTTAGATAGGGGTCTGGCCCAGAAAGAGAGCTATATCAGAGATAACTTTTTATCTGAAAGACTTACCCACGTGGCAGGGCAAACATTTGACTACCAAACATCTGCTCTTCTTATCATCCTGTGAATTGCCCTCCTCCAATCTGAAACCCCTTTGAAGCCCCTATTCCATTCCTTAGCTCAGGATGGCATATAAGCTTCAATTGCCTAACTACCTTTGGGTCGCATATTTTTATGGGTATCATGTACATACGAAATTAGTTTTTCTCCTGTTAATCTGTCTTATGTCAATTTAATTATTAAACCAGCAAAGAACCTAGAAGGGTAGAAGGAAAAATTTTTCTGCCCTGACACATACATGTATATTATCTTATTTATCCTACATTAAGGGTAGCATCCTATAACTATTCTTTTACACTTTGCATTTTTCATTTGATAATATCTTCTTTCTCTCTCTCTCGGTCTCAGGTACATAGTACCCCATTTTGTAGATGTATCAAAATGTAACCACTCTTCTATGTTTGCCCATGTAGGTGGTTTCCAATATTTTGCAATTATAAACAATGCCAAAAAGAATAACCTTGTACATATATGTATTTTTTTTATTATCTGAGGTGTATCGTCAGGGTAAATTCATAGAACTGGGATTGCTGCATCAAAAAGTGAATATCTGGATTTAGTTGATACTCCCAAATTCCCTCCCAAAAGGGCTGTTCCAAGTTCATTCCCACTATCGACGTGTTTGAGTGCCTGTTTCCCCACAGACTAGCCAATAGCCTGTGTTGTTGTATTTTTAAATTTTCTCCAATCTCAGAACAAAGAAATGGTATCTCATTGTAGTTTTTTTTCCCCTCTCATTTTCATCAGACTAAATGATCTGCCTGCTGTGGGACAATGGTTTCAGCCAGGGCTCTTTTTTTTTTTTTTTCCTTTTTCAACGTATGAACTTTATTGAGATATATTCACTATCTGTATACCCCTCTACCTATTTTGAGGGTACAATTCAATGAGTTTTGACAAACACATACAAAGTTGTAACCACCACCACAATCAATATATGGAAAATTTCCATTCCCCCAAAAGGTTCCTTAGTGACCCATCCCAACCCTCCACTCCATCTTAGGCAACCACTGATTGGCTTTCTGTCACTGTAGATTATATGTGTTTTTGTAGGGTTTCATACAAATGGAATTAGACAATATATACTCTTTTGTGTCTGGCATCTTTCACTCAGCATAACGCTTCTGAGATTCATCCAAGTTGTGTGTACCAGTATTTTTTCCTTTTTATTGATAAGTAGAATTCCATACTGTGGATATACCACAATTTGTTTATCCATTCTCTTGGTGTAGTTTTAATTTGTTTTTCTCTAATTATGAGTGAAATTACTCTTTTCATATAATTTAAGGCCATTTTAATATCCTTTTTTAATCTGTGAATCGCCCACATCTTTTGCCTATTTTTTCTAGTGGCTTTTTGGACCTTTCCCCCCTTAATTTTCAAGAGTTCTTTGTATATTGGAGATATTAACACTATATTGCAATATATGTTGCATATATATTGTCCCAGTTTTTCAGTTGTCTTTTGACCATGTTTATGATCCTAGGAGCTAGAAAATAGATGTATGCATGCTAACCCATGTATACACACATATCTATAAGTATTTCTGTATCTATTCATCTCTCTCTATATATTTTTAAAATTATTTATTTATTTATTTGTTTGTTTTTATTTTTGGCTGGGTTGGGTCTTCATTGCTGCGCACGGGCTCTCTCTAGTTGCTGCGAGCAGGGACTACTCTTTGTTGTGGTGCGTGGGCTCCTCATTGTCGTGGCTTCTCTTGTCGCGGAGCACAGGCTCTAGGCACGCAGGCTTCAGTAGTTGTGGCACGTGGGCTCAGTAGTTGTGGCCTGCAGGCTCTAGAGCGCAGGCTCAGTAGTTGTGGCACATGGGCTTAGCTGCTCCGCAGCATGTGGGATCTTCCTGGGCCAGGGCTCGGACCCGTGTCCCTTGCATTGGCAGGCAGATTCTCAACCACTGTGCCACTAGGGCAGCCCCCATCTATATATTTTAAGATAAACACAAATTCATACTGATATTCCAGTACCACATAGTTCATTCTAGCCTTCCCTTCTTGCTCATCTGTAGCCTTCCATTCCAACAGTGAGAAACCCAGCTCCAGCCATCCACCACCCATTTACTTAACTGTTTGATCCCAGTGTATATGTATAGCAATATCAGAATTGTTAACCTGTACTCCTGTGGGAAACAACTTTACCAAAGTTGAGTTAAGTGCTTTTCTATGGTTCCCTTTGTCTTTAGCCTTGGAGTTTCCAGTCAAAATACCATTTTCCAAGGTTACTTAGATCAGCATATCTTCTCCCCATGCTCTTCAGCGACATTATGTCATACGTTTATAATAAAGTTAGATTATATTCTCACAGTCTCCATTCCATACTGGGATTCCCTGACCTCCTGGTTGATTTTTAAATTTTTTCATACATTAAGATGCATTTTTGTGTGTGTGTGCTGTAAAGATCTATGGGTTTTGACAAATTTTAAAGTTTTCCTCACATAGATTTTTTTTTTTCACATTTCTTGTTAGGTTCCTTCTTAAGGTATATTACCTTCTTTGCTGCTATTATAAATGGGGTTTTCTCTAACTGGTTATTATTTGTATATATGAAGGCCATTGATTTGTGTATGTTAATTTTATATCATTCCACTTTGCTGAATACTTTTTTTTTAATTAAAAAAAAAAATTATTTATTTATTTTGGCTGCGCCGGGTCTTAGTTGCGGCATGTGGGCTTTTAGTTTTGGCATGCACACTCTTAGTTGCGGCATGCATGCGGGATCTAGTTCCCTGACCAGGGATCGAACCCCAGGCCCCCTTCACTGGGAGCGTGGAGTCTTACCCACTGGACCACCAGGAAGTCCCCTGAATACTTTTATCATTAGAGTTAGTTTTATCATTGATTCTCTAAGGTTTGCCAGGTACAAAATCATATCACCTGAAAATAGAAATATCTTTATTTCTTCTTTTCCATTTCATGTGCCTTTAATTGGTTTCTCTTGTCTAGCTGATGTGGCAGGAGAATGGGACACAAGAGGATGGTCATGTCCCAGGTCTCAGCTGAGTCCCTGGGACGGGCCTCCAAGTGAAGGTGCTTGGATTTGCACAGGAAAGAATTCAAGAGTGAGCAGTAGTAAAGTGAAAGCAGGTTTATTTAGAGAGGTACACACTCCATAGACAGAATGCGATCTGTCTCAGAAGGCAAGAGTGGCCCCAGGGCATGGGGTAGTCTCCGAAAGTGAGAGCAGCCCAGAAATATGGGGTGGTTAGTTTTTTTTTTTAATACATATATTTTTATAAATTTATTTATTTATTTATTTTTGGCTGCATTGGGTCTTCGTTGCTGCGCACAGGCTTTCTCTGGTTGCGGCGAGAGGGGATTACTCTTTGTTGCAGTGCGCGGGCTTCTCATTGCGGTGGCTTCTCTTGTTGCGGAGCACGGGCTCTAGGCGCACGGGCTTCAGTAGTTGTGGCTCGTGGGCTCAGTAGTTGCGGCACACGGGCTCTAAAGCACAGGCTCAGTAGTTGTGGCACACGGGCTTAGTTGCTCCGTGGCATGTGGGATCTTCCCAGAGCAGGGGTCGAACCGGAGTGCCCTGCATTGGCAGGCAGATTCTTAACCACTGTGCCACCAGGGAAGCCCCTGGGGTGGTTAGTTTTTATGGGCTGGGTAATTTCATAGGCTAACAAGTGGGAGGATTATTCCAGCTATTTTGGAGAAGGGGGTGGGGATTTCCAGGAATTGGGCCACCGCCCACTTTTTGGCCTTTTATGGTTGGCCTTGGAACTGTTATGGCGCTGGTGGGTGTGTCAGTTAGTGTACGCTGATGTATTACAATGAGCATATAATGAGGCTCAAGGTCTACTGGAAGTCGAATCTTCCACCATCTTGGGCCTAACCGGTTCTAACCAGTTTATGTCCTATCCTCAGTGGCTATGTCATTCTTTTAAAGGTTGTGCCCTGCCCCCTTCCTTCCTGTCTCACTACCACATTCCACTAAGAGCAACCAGGGCTCCTTGTTGAAATGGCTGGTTCCAGGGCTGGGGCAGGGAAAGTACAAGATGAGCCTGGAGCATCTTGTTTTACCATCCATTGAATGAATTTGAATTTAAAAAGAATCCATGACTCCAAACTGATCTAAAGAAATACATGGAGCACAGGGGAAACTCTTCCTTACAGAGGAACACCAACTAATAAATGTAGAAGAAATGATGGAATTAGAAAAATCACTATTTGGCAACCACCACTGTAATAATTGGTTCAGGCAAGTGTCAGCATGGGTGCTAAAACTAGTGGGAAAAAGTGTGATGAGGAACACTATGTTTACATAGTATCAAAGGATCTCCCCCCAAATTACTTCTTAATTATAATGAGAAAAAGTGTAACTTTACGGTGGAGAAACTTGGTGGACACCACCTTAACCAAGTGGACAATATTAACATCACCAATATGGGGACAAACTGGTGTTTTGTGACTCCTGATATGATGCACCATGAAAGACACACCATCAGTTCTGTGGTATTTCTGCCCCAAATTCACAACCCGAATCTAATCATGAGAAATATGAGACAAATCCCAACTGAGGGACATTCTACAAAATAACAGGTTTTTATTCTTCAAAAACATCAAGGTCCTACAAAGACTAAGAAAAACTGAGGAAGTGATCCAGGTTTAAGGAGACTAAAGGAACACGACAACTAAATGCAACATGTGATCCTGGATTGAATCCTATACCAGGATAAAGGTTTCTATCTTGCTATAAAGGATGTCAGTGAGACAATTGGAAAACTTTGAATAATGTCTGTAAAATAGATAATAGGACTGTATCAGTATTAATTTCCTGATTTTGATAATCATGCTGTGATTATATGAGGGAATGTCTTTCTCTTATATGTCTTTGTACAGGAAGGAGTTAGCATAGTAGGCCTGAGACTGCCTATTCTTAGAAAGACCTGATTGCAATGTTGGCCCTTGACTGGCATCTGGAAATTTAGCTGGTAAACAATTTCCTACAGTGATATAAAACCTTTTCTAAGTAATAAGAATGGTTCACTGTGCCAAA
This sequence comes from Eschrichtius robustus, assembly GCF_028021215.1. NCBI lineage: Eukaryota > Metazoa > Chordata > Mammalia > Artiodactyla > Eschrichtiidae > Eschrichtius > Eschrichtius robustus. The sequence goes on from NC_090845.1 coordinate 45,309,614, forward strand.
CTCTTTGTACAGACAATGTGATTTATGCTGAGCACCTGCATTCCCTCAGGAAGTCTGGAGTTTGGGCACATGCTAAGTAGAGGGTGACTAGTGACCAGCCCCCAGTGAAAACTTCGGGCGCTGACTCTCTAATGGCTTCCCTGGTAGACAACACATCACGCGTGATATACCAACTCTATACTGGAGGAATTACATATGTCCTATGTGACTCCACCGGGAGAAGACTCTTGGAAGCTTGTGCCTGCTTTCTTCTGGACTTTGCCCCAAGTGCTTTTCCCTTTGCTCACGGGAGGTAGAGAGCATAAGGAAGCCTGTGCAAGGATTTCTCTGGATTCCACCTGTTTCTTCTTTTTCTTGTTGATCCTATCATGTATTTATCCTTTCACTGTAATAAATCTTAGCTATGAGTTCAACTATATGCTGAAATCTGTGAGTCCAACTATGGAATCACCAAAGCTGGGGATGGTGTTGGGGACCCCTGACACAAATATGCGCACGCACACACATGCACACACTGAGAGGGAGGGAAGAACAGAGAGAGAGGGAGAGAGAGAGAGAAAGGGAGATAGAGAAAGAAAAAGAAAGAGACAGAGAATGGTAAAGGAAAGGTGGCAAAATGTTAACATAGGAACATCTGAATGAAGGGGATATAGGGATTGTTTTGTAACTTTTCTATAAATCTGAAATTATTTCAAAATAAAAAGTAAAAAATGGAAAATGAAATCAAATATGTACCCCAACTGGGCCCATTGCTCATTGCTAGAGGTACATCTACTTCCAGGACCTCTCAGTGAACAGACATGGAGAATACACACACACACACACACACACACACACACACACACACACACACACACACAGAGAGAGAGAGCTCTCTTTGACTGTTTTATCTAAAACCATGAGATCATCTTGATACCTCCACTTCAAGTTCAACACTTCAGGGTACATTCTTGTCTTCCTCCATCCATATTTGTAACTTCTTATATTCGCAACCCCTTTAGTAAGTAGCCTGTCTCCCATTATTCCTAATATATTGTTTTTTTCAAGCCTAGACTACACAAAAGGGATTTTCAGAATCCCTTAATTGTTTCAGAATTCCAGAATTGTTAACCCGTACCTCTGCAAAAGCAAATCTACTTACTAGAGTTCAATATTTGTTTATAGGCATTTTAAAGATAAAATTCACATACAGTAAAATTCACAAATCAAAATTCACAGCATCCTGATAAATGATGAATATACTCAAGTAGCCCATACACTTATCAAAATATACATCACCCCCAGAACGTCCCCTCCTACCCCTTCCCAGTAAATCTGCTCCCCCATGGAGCAATTCCTGTTCTATTTTTTCTTTTTGGCGTTTGGATATCCAGTTGTTCCAACATCATTTGTTGAAAAGATTCTCCATTCTGCATTGCCTTTGCACCTTTTTCAAAAATCAATTGACCATATATGTGTGGGTCTATTTCTGGAGTTTCTATTCTCCTTCATTGACATATCTGGTTGTCTCCCCCGCCCCCAGTTTTATTGAGATATAATTGACATACAGCACTGTATAAGTTTAAGGTATACAGCTTAATGATTTGACTTACATACATCATGGAATGATTACCACAATGAGTTTAGTTAACACCCACATCTCATATAGATACAAAAGAAATGATTTTTTTCCCTGTGATGAGAACACTTAGAATCTACTCTCTTCGGGACTTCCCTGGTGGCGCAGTGGTTAAGAATCCGCCTGCCAATGCAGGGGACACGGGTTCGAGCCCTGGTCCAGGAAGATCCCACATGCCGCGGAGCAACTAAGCCCGGGCACCACAACTACTGAACCTGACCTCTAGAGCCCGCGAGCCACAACTACTGAGCCCACGTGCCACGACTACTGAAGCCCACGTGCCTAGAGCCCGTGCTCCACAACAAGAGAAGCCACCGCAATGAGAAGCCCGCACACCTCAACGAAGAGTAGCCCCTGCTCGCCGCAACTAGAGAAAGCCCCTGTGCAGCAATGAAGACACAATGCAGCCAAAAATAAATAAATAAATAAATAAATAAATAAATAAATAAATAAATAAAATTTTTTAAAAAAAGGAATCTAATCTCTTAACAATTTTCAAGTATATCATACAGCTGTGTTAACTATGGTCATCATGTTGTATGTTACATCCCTAGTACTTATTTATCTTAGTACTTATTTATCTTATAACTGAAAGCTTGTGCCTTTTGACCACCTTCATCCAATTCCTCCCCCCCATTTGGTTGTCGTGATACCAACGCCACAATATCCTAATTATTATAGCTTTACAGTAAGTCTTGAAGTCAGGAAGTGCAAGTCCTCCAAATTTGTTCTTGGTTTTCAAAGTTGTTTTGGTCCTTTGCATTTCCATATGAATTTTAGAATCTACTTGTCAAGTCTAGAAAGAAAGAAAGGAAGGAAGGAAAGAAGGGATGGAGGGAGGAAGGAAAGAAGGAAGGAAGGAAGAGAGAGAGAGAAAAGAAGGAAAGAAAGAGAGAAAAGAAGAAGGAAAGAAGGAAAGAAAGAAAGAAAGAAAGAAAGAAGGAAAGAAAAGAAAGAGGAAGAAAGAAAGAAAGAAAGAAAGAAAGAAAGAAAGAAAGAAAGAAGGAAAGAAAAGAAAGAAAGAAAGAAGGAAAGAAAAGAAAGAGGAAGAAAGAAAGAAAGAAAAAAAGAAAAAGAAAGAAAGAAAGAAAGGAAGAGAGGGAGAGAGAGAAAGAAAGGAAGGAAGGAAGGAAGGAAGAAAGGAAGGGAGAAAAAAGGAAAAAAACCTTGCTGGGATTGTATTGAATGTATATATCAATCTTGGGAGAATTGATGTCTTAATAATATTGAGTCTTTTGATCTGGGAACATGTGTATCTCTCCATTTATTTAGATCTTTAATTTCTCTCAACAAAGTTTTGTACTGCTGAGACCTGTGCTGTGCGTACAAGTCTTGTGCGTGTACTTTCATATTTTTGACACTATTATGAATGGTATTTTAAAATTTCAATTTTCTATGGGTCATTGCTAGTATCTAGAAATACAATTAAATGTAGTATATTGATCTTGTATCCTGCAATCTTGCTAAAGTCACTTATTAGCTCTAGTAGCTTTTTTGTAGATTTCATACGATTTTCTACACAGATGATCATGTCATCTCCGAATAAAGACAGCTTCATTTCTTTCTTGCCAATCTTCATGCCTTTTATTTCTTTCTTGCCTTGTTGCACTGGATAGAACCTCCAGTACAATGTTGAACTGAAGGGCTGAGAGTAGACATCCTTGCTTTTTTCCTGATCTTAGGGGGAAAGGCATTCAGTCTTTCACCATTAAGTTTGATGTTACTATAAGTTTTTTCATAAATGCTCTTCATCATTTTGAGGAGATATTACCTTTTATTTCTAGTTTTCTGAGAGTTTCTTTTTTTGTTGTTTCTTTCTTTTTTTTTTTTTTTTAAGCCAGGAATGGATGGTGGATTTTGTCAAATGTTTTTTCTGCACCTTTGAGATAATCACATGTTTTTTCTTGCATGGGGTAAATTCAACTTTGTTTTGATGTATTATCTTTTGTATATACAGTTGGATTAGATCTACTAAAATGTTTAAAGCTTTTGCATCTCTGTTTGTGAAGAATAGTTCCATATGGTTTTCTTATACAATGTTCTTTGATTTAGTATCAGTGTAATGCCAGTATCATAGAATGAGTTGGGAAGTATCCCCTCCTCTTAAATCTTCTGGGAGAATTTGTGTAGAACTGATATTATTTCTTCCTCAAGTATTTGGTAGAATTCCCCAAGGAAGCCATCTGGGCCTGGACTTTTCCTTGTGGGAAGATGTTTTATTACAGATTCAATTTCTTTAATAGATACAAGGTTATTCAAGTTTTCTGTTTCTTCCTGAGTAGGCATTGGTATTTTGTGTCTTTCATGAAATTTGTTGCCAGAAATATTGTCATAAATATGCTCATAATATTCTATTATTCTCTTTTTAAAATTGTGGTAAAATATGCATAACAGAATTTACCATTTTAACCATTTTTAAGTGTACAATTCAGTAGCACCGAATACATTCACAATGTTATGTAACCATCACCACTGTGTATTTCCAGAAGTTTTTCATCATCCCAAACAGAAACTCTGTACCTATTAAGCATGAACTCCCCATTCTCCCCCAACCGCCAACCCCTAGTAACCTCTGTTCTACTTTCTGTCTCTGGGAATTTGCCTATTCTAGATACTTCATAAAAATGGAATCATACAATATTTGTTCTTTTATGTCTGGCTTATTTTGCTTAGCAGAGTGTCCTCAAGGTTCACCCATGTTGCAGCATGTGTCAGAATGTCATTCATTTTTATGGCTGAATAATAATCCATTATATGTATATACCACATTTTATTTATTCATTCATCTGTTGATGGACACTTGGGTTGTTTCCACCTTTCAGCTATTGTGAATAATGCTGCTATGAATGTTGGTGTACAAGTATTCCCTATTATCCTTTTAATATATGTAGAACCTGTGATGATGTCACCTTTCTCACTCCTGATACTGATCATTTGTATCTTCTCCCTTTCTATCCTGATCAATCTGGCTAGAAGTTAATCAATTTTACTGATCTTCTCAGTAATATTGGTTTCATTAGTTTTCTTTATTGCTTTTCTGTCTTCTATGTCATTGATTTCCACTCTCATCCTTATTATTTTGTTTCTTTTGCTTATTTTTCTCTTATTTTTCTTTTTCCTTAAGGTGGAAGTTGGGGTATTTGATTTTAGACCTTTCTTGTTTAATATAAGCATTTTGGTACTATAAATTTTCCTCTAAGTATTGCTTTAGCTGCATCACATAAATTCTGATATGTTTTCATTTTTTTCAGTTCATTTTATAATTTCTTCTTAAAATTCTCTTTATAATTTCCCTTTTGATTTCCTCTTTGACCAATGGGTTATTTAGAAATGTATTATTTAGTTTCCAAATATTTGGGGACTTTGTAGGTCTACTTTTCTTATTAGTTTCTAATTAAAATCCATTGTGTGGGCTTCCCTGGTGGTGCAGTGGTTAAGAATCTGCCTGCCAATGCAGGGGACACGGGTTTGATCCCTGGACCAGGAAGATCCCACATGCCGCGGAGCAACTAAGCCCGTGCGCCACAACTACTGAAGCTTGCGCGCCTAGAGACCGTGCTCTGCAACAAGAGAAGCCACCCAGTGAGGAGCCTGTGCACCGCAATGAAGAGTAGCCCCCACTCGCCGCAACTAGAGAAAAGCCCACATGCAGCAACAAAGACCCAACGCAGCCAAAAAATAAAAATAATAAAAAATAATAATAAAATAAAATAAAATCCATTGTGGTCAGAGAACACAGTATGACTTGAATCCTTTTAAATTTCTTAAAACTTGTTTTATGGCTCAGAATATGGTCTATCTTGGTAAATATTCTATGTACACCTGAAAAAAATGTGTATTCTGCATTTGCTGATGGAATCTTCTATAAATATCAGCCAGGTCAAATTGGTTCTGATTCAGTCTCCTACATTGTTACTGATTTTCTGCTTACTTGATTTTCTGTCTGATTGTTCTATCATTTATTGAGAGAGGAGTGCTGAAATCTCTGACTTTATTCATGGATTTGTCCACTTCTTGCAATCCTATCAGTTTCTGCTTCATTTATTTTGAATCTCTGTTATTAGATTATGGACATATAGTTGGGTTTAAATCTACCATCTTACAATTTGCTTTCTATTTGTCCTATCTGTTCTTTGTTTCCTCTTTTTTGGCCTTCTCATGGATTTATTGAGTGTTTTCTATAATACCATTTTAGCTCCTATGTTGATTTATTAGTTATAACTCTTTGTCTTATTTTAGTAATGGTTTTAGGGTTTAACTTATTTTTAACTTATTTATTCATCTTTAACTTTTTCTTACAATATGCTGTCCAGTGATAGTGTACTATTTCATGTATAGTATACAAAACTTATAACAGTGTATTTCCATTTCTCCCTTCCCAATATTTGTGCTATTGTTGGCCATACATTTTATTTCTTTTCTTTTTTTAAATAAATTTATTTATTTTATTTATTTCATTTTTGGCTGTTTTGGGTCTTTGTTGCAGTGCGCAGGCTTCCCACTGTGGTGGCTCCTCTTGCTGCAGAGCATGGGCTGTAGGCGCGCGGGCTTCAGTAGTTGTGGTGCAAGGGCTGAGTTGCTCTGCAGCGTGTGAGATCTCCCTGGACCAGGGCTTGAACGCATGTCCCCTGCATTGGCAGGCGGATTCTTAACCACTGTGCCACCACGGAAGCCCCCCTTTACATTTTGCACTCAAGACAAGTGCCTCACTTGCCTGCCCCTAATCCTAGCTCTGGTTAAGTCCTGCTTTTTAATTTCTGGCCTTAAAATCCTTGCCTTTAGGGAATTCCCTGGCCGTCCAGTGGTTAGGACTCTGTGCTTTCACTGCTGAGGGCACGGGTTCAATCCTCGGTTGGGGAACTAAGATCCCACAAGCTGTACAGCACAGCCAAAAATAAATAAATAAATAAATTTTAAAAATCCTTGCCTTTAATGGGAGCTTTTAGTCCATTTACATATTATGGAATTATTGATATGGTCAGATTAAGCTCTATCTGGTTATAATATGTTTTCTATTTGTTCCTTCTGGTTTCTGATCCTCTGTTCCTCCTTTCCCATTTTCTCTTGAGTTAACCAAATATATTTTAATATTCAATTGTTATTCTTCTATTGGCTTTTCATCTGTACCTGTTTTCATTATTTTCTTTAGCAGTTGCCCTGGTGATTACAAAATGTATCCTTAATTTATCCCAGTCGACTCAAAGTTAATATTTTACCATCTCATATGAGATGGTAAAACCTTGCTAAAGTACAGTTTCATTTCCCAAATCCTATCCTTTGTGTTATGGTTATGTATGCTATAGCTACATATATTTTAAATGTTACAATTCAGCTTGATCCATTTGAAGCATGTTTTTAGGATATTTTGGAGAATATCTACAGTAACCCTTACTCTAGGGCTGAAGTAGCCTACTCTTAAGGCATGGTCTTTCTGGGGCGTCTGTTTCTCAGTGGGGTATTGGGTGAAGATTCTGCACTCAGGCTGGTCAAAATCCCTGTGTCTCCCAGAATTGTGCAAGCATCGATTCAGTTCACATAAGCCCAGGACTGATCTCTGCTTGGCCTCGCAGTGTCTCATTCTAAGCCTGCACAGCCTAGTATTTGGCCAAAGACCTAAAGCAATGTCTTCGGTGACTTCTGGAAGTCTGCTTCTACAAAGCTCTGTTTTCTCTAATACCATGCCTGCTAGACCGAAGTCCCGAAATCTGATCTCTCCCACCCGGCTCAGGTATATTGCTATTCTCTTCCTAGGCTCCACTTCCCTCCAAGGGGCTCCTGAAACTGACCCAGGCAGAAAGAAGGTACAGTCTAGGCTTACTGCGTGCTCACCTTAAAGTTTTGCCCACTAACTTTTATTTTTATTTTTATTTTAACATTTTTATTGGAGTATAATTGCTTTACAATGGTGTGTTTGTTAGTTTCTGCTTTAGAGCAAAGTGAATCAGCTATACATATACATATATCCCCATATCTCCTCCCTCTTGGTCTCCCTCCCACCCTCCCTATCCCACCCCTCTAGGTGGTCACAAAGCACCGAGCTGATCTCCCTGTGCTATGTGGCTGCTTCCCACTAGCTATCGGTTTTACATTTGGTAGTGTATATATGTCCATGCCACTCTCTCACTTTGTCCCAGTTTACCCTTCCCCCACCCCGTGTCCTCAAGTCCACTCTCTAGTAGGTCTGCGTCTTTATTCCCATCCTGCCCCTAGGTTCTTCATGACCTTTTTTTTTTTTTTTCAGATTCCATATATATGTGTTAGCATACGGTATTTGTTTTTCTCTTTCTGACTTAGTTCACTCTGTATGACAGACTCTAGGTCCATCCACCTCACTACAAATAACTCAGTTTCGTTTCGTTTTATGGCTGAGTAATATTCCATTGTATAAATGTGCCACATCCTCTTTATCCATTCATCTGTCGATGGACACTTAGGTTGCTTCCATGTCCTGCCTATTGTAAATAGAGCTGCAATGAACATTGTGGTACGTGACTCTTTTTGAATTATGGTTTTCTCAGGGTATATGCCCAGTAGTGGGATTGCTGAGTCGTATGGTAGTTCTATTTTTAGTTTTTTAAGGAACCTCCATACTGTTCTCCATAGTGGCTGTATCAATTTACATTCCCACCAACAGTGCAAGAGGGTTCCCTTTTCTCCGCACCCTCTCCAGCATTTATTGTTTGTAGATTTTTTGATGATGGCCATTCTGACCGGTGTGAGGTGATACCTCATTGTAGTTTTGATTTGCATTTCTCTAATGATTAGTGATGTTGAGCATTCTTTCATGTGTTTGTTGGCAATCTGTATATCTTCTCTGGAGAAATATCTATTTAGGTCGTCTGCCCATTTTTGGATTGGGTTGTTTGTTTTTTGGATATTGAGCTGCGTGAGCTGCTTGTAAATTTTGGAGATTAATCCTTTGTCAGTTGCTTCATTTGCAAATATTTTCTCCCATTCTGAGGGTTGTCTTTTCGTCTTGTTTATGGTTTCCTTTGCTGTGCAAAAGCTTTTAAGTGTCATTAGGTCCCATTTGTTTATTTTTGTTTTTATTCCCATTTCTCTAGGAGGCGGGTCAAAAAGGATCTTGCTGTGATTTATGTCATAGAGAGTTCTGCCTATGTTTTCCTCTAAGAGGTTTATAGTGTCTGGCCTTAAACTTAGGTCTTTAATCCATTTTGATTTTATTTTTGTGTGTGGTATTAGGGAGTGTTCCAATTTCATTCTTTCACATGTAGCTGTCCAGTTTTCCCAGCGCCACTTATTGAAGAGGCTGTCTTTTCTACATTGTATATTCTTGCCTCCATAATCAAAAATAAGGTGACCATATGTGCGTGGGTTTATCTCTTCTGCCCACTAATTTTAACATTTAGCGTTCAGGCAGAGCCTCCCATCAAGCCTCTTAGATAGCCTCAACCACCAGAGGGCAGACAGCAGAAGCAAGAAAAACTACAATCCTGCAGCCTGTGGAACAAAAACCACATTCACAGAAAGATAGACAAGATGAAAAGGAAGAGGGCTACATACCAGATGAAGGAACAAGAAAAAACCCCAGAAAAACAACTAAATGAAGTGGAGATAGGCAACCTTCCAGAAAAAGAATTCAGAATAATGATAGTGAAGATGATCCAGGACCTCGGAATAAGAATGGAGGCAAAAATCGAGAAGATGCAAGAAATGATTAACAAAGACCTAGAAGAATTAAAGAACAAGCAAACGGAGATGAACAGTACAATAACTGAAATGAAAACTACACTAGAAGGAATCAATAGCAGAATAACTGAGGCAGAAGAACGGATAAGTGACCTGGAAGACAGAATGGTGGAATTCACTGCTGCGGAACAGACTAAAGGAAAAAGAATGAAAAGAAATGAAGACAGCCTGAGAGACCTCTGGGACAACATTAAACGCAACAACATTCGCATTATAGGGGTCCCAGAAGGAGAAGAGAGAGAGAAAGGACCAGAGAAAATATTTGAAGAGATTATAGTCGAAAACTTCCCTAACATGGGAAAGGAAATAGCCACCCAAGTCCAGGAAGCGCAGAGAGTCCCATACAGGATAAACCCAAGGAGAAACACGCCGAGACACATAGTAATCAAACTAGCAAAAATTAAAGACAAAGAAAAATTATTGAAAGCAACAAGGGAAAAACGACAAATAACATACAAGGGAACTCCCATAAGGTTAACAGCTGATTTCTCAGCAGAATCTCTACAAGCCAGAAGGGAGTGGCATGATATACTTAAAGTGATGAAAGGGAAGAACCTACAACCAAGATTACTCTACCCGGCATGGATCTCATTCAGATTCGATGGAGAAATCAAAAGCTTTACAGACAAGCAAAAGCTAAGAGAATTCAGCACCACCAAACCAGCCCTACAACAAATGCTAAAGGAACTTCTCTAAGTGGGACACACAAGAGAAGAAAAGGACCTACAAAAACAAGCCCAAAACAATTAGGAAAATGGTCATAGGAACATACATATCGATAATTACCTTAAACGTGGATGGATTAAAGGCTCCAACCAAAAGACACAGGCTTGCTGAATGGATACAAAAACAAGACCCACATATATGCTGTCTACAAGAGACCCACTTGAGACCTAGGGACACATACAGACTGAAAGTGAGGGGATGGAAAAAGGTATTCCATGCAAATGGAAATCAAAAGAAAGCTGGAGTACCTATACTCATATCAGATAAAATAGACTTTAAAATAAAGAATGTTACAAGAGACAAGGAAGGACACTACACAATGATCAAGGGGTCAATCCAAGAAGAAGATATAACAATTATAAATATATATGCACCCAACATAGGAGCACCTCAATACATAAGGCAACTGCTAACAGCTATAAAAGAGGAAATCGACAGTAACACAATAATAGTGGGGGATTTTAACACCTCACTTACACCAATGGACAGATCATCCAAAATGAAAATAAATAAGGAAACAGAAGCTTTAAATGACACATTAAACAAGATGGACTTAATTGATATTTATAGGACGTTCCATCTTAAAACAGCAGATTACACTTTCTTCTCAAGTGCGCATGGAACATTCTCCAGGATAGATCACATCTTGGGTCACAAATCAAGCCTCAGTAAATTTAAGAAAATTGAAATCATATCAAGCATCTTTTCTGACCACAGCGCTATAGGATTAGAAATCCATTACAGGGAAAAAATGTAAAAAATACAAACACATGGAGGCTAAACAATACATTACTAAATAACCAAGAGATCACTGAAGAAATCAAAGAGGAAATCAAAAAATACCTAGAGACAAATGCCAATGAAAACACGGTGATCCAAAACCTATGGGATGCAGCAAAAGCAGTTCTAAGAGGGAAGTTTATAGCTATACAAGCCTACCTAAAGAAACAAGAAAAATCTCAAGTAAACAATCTAACCTTACACCTAAAGCAACTAGAGAAAGAAGAACAAACAAAACCCATAGTTGGCAGAAGGAAAGAAATCATAAAGATCAGAGTGGAAATAAAATGAAATAGAAACAAAGAAAACAATAGCAAAGGTCAATAAAACTAAAAGCTGGTTCTTTGAGAAGATAAACGAAATTGATAAGCCATTAGCCAGACTCATCAAGAAAAAGAGGGAGAGGACTCAAATCAATAAAACCAGAAATGAAAAAGGAGAAGTTACAACAGACACCGCAGAAATACAAAGCATCCTAAGAGACTACTACAAGCAACTCTATGCCAATAAAATGGACAACCTGGAAGAAATGGACAAATTCTTAGAAAGGTATAACCTTCCAAGACTGAACCAGGAAGAAACAGAAAATATTAACAGACCAATCACAAGCAAAGAAATTGAAACTGTGATTGAAAATCTTCCAACAAACAAAAGTCCAGGACCAGATGGCTTCACAGGTGAATTCTATCAAACATTTAGAGAAGAGCTAACACCCATCCTTCTCAAACTCTTCCAAAAAATTGCAGAGGAAGGAACACTCCCAAACTCATTCTATGAGGCCACCATCACCCTGATACCAAAACCAGACAAACATACTACAAAAAAAGAAAATTACAGACCAATATCACTGATGAATATAGATGCAAAAGTCGTCAACAAAATACTAGCAAACAGAATCCAACAACACATTAAGAGGATCATACACCACGATCAAGTGGGATTTATCCCAGGGATGCAAGGATTCTTCAATATACGCAAATCAATCAATGTGATACACCATATTAACAAATGGAAGAATAAAAACCATATGATCATCTCAATAGATGCAGAAAAAGCTTTTGACAAAATTCAACACGCATTTATGATAAAAACTCTCCAGAAAGTGGGCATAGAGGGAACCTACCTCAACATAATAAAGGCCACATACGACAAACCCACAGCAAACATCACTCTCAACGGTGAAAAACTGAAAGCATTTCCTCTAAGATCAGGAACGAGACAAGGATGTCCACTCTCACCACTATTATTCAACATAGTTTTGGAAGTCCTAGCCATGGCAATCAGAGAAGAAAAAGAAATAAAAGGAATACAAATTGGAAAAGAAGAAGTAAAACTGTCACTGTTTGCGGATGACATGATACTATACATAGAGAACCCTAAAACTGCCACCAGAAAACTGCTAGAGCTAATTAATGAATTTGGTAAAGTTGCAGGATACAAAATTAATGCACAGAAATCTCTTGCATTCCTATACACTAATGATGAAAAATCTGAAAGAGAAATTGTGGAAACACTCCCATTTACCATTGCAAAAAAAAGAATAAAATACCTAGGAATAAACCTACCTAGGGAGACAAAAGACCTGTATGCAGAAAACTATAAGACACTGATGAAAGAAATTAAAGATGATACCAACAGATGGAGAGATATACCATGTTCTTGGATTGGAAGAATCAATATTGTGAAAATGACTATACTACCCAAAGCAATCTACAGATTCAATGCAATCCCTATCAAATTACCAATGCCATTTTTTACGGAACTAGAACAAATCATCTTAAAATTTGTATGGAGACACAAAAGACCCCGAATAGCCAAAGCAGCCTTGAGGGAAAAAAACGGAGCTGGAGGAATCAGACTCCCTGACTTCAGACTCTACTACAAAGCTACAGTAATCAAGACAATATGGTACTGGCACAAAAACAGAAACATAGATCAGTGGAACAAGATAGAAAGCCCAGAGATAAACCCACGTACCTATGGTCAACTAATCTATGACAAAGGAGGCAAAGATATACAATGGAGAAAAGACAGTCTCTTCAATAAGTGGTGCTGGGAAAACTGGACAGCTACATGTAAAAGAATGAAATTAGAATACTCCCTAACACCATACACAAAAATAAACTCAAAATGGATTAGAGACCTAAATGTAAATAAGACTGGACACTATAAAACTCTTAGAGGAAAACATAGGAAGAACACTCTTTGACATAAATCACAGCACGATCTTTTTTGATCCACCTCCTAGAGTAATGGAAATAAAAACAAAAATAAACAAATGGGACCTAATGAAACTTCAAAGCTTTTGCACAGCAAAGGAAACCATAAACAAGACGAAAAGACAACCCTCAGAATGGGAGAAAATATTTGCAAACGAATCAACGGACAAAGGATTAATCTCCAAAATATATAAACAGCTCATTCAGCTCAATATTAAAGAAACAAACACCCCAATCCAAAAATGGGCAGAAAACCTAAATAGACATTTCTCCAAAGAAGACATACAGACAGCCACGAAGCACTTGAAAAGATGCTCAACCTCACTAATTATTAGAGAAATGCAAATCAAAACTACAATGAGGTATCACCTCACACCAGTTAGAATGGGCATCATCAGAAAATCTACAAACAACAAATGCTGGAGAGGGTGTGGAGAAAAGGGAACCCTCTTGCACTGTTGGTGGGAATGTAAATTGATACAGCCACTATGGAGAACAATATGGAGGTTCCTTAAAAAACTAAAAATAGAATTACCATATGACCCAGCAATCCCACTACTGGGCATATACCCAGAGAAAACCGTAATTCAAAAAGACACATGCACCCCAATGTTCATTGCAGCACTATTTACAATAGCCAGGTCACGGAAGCAACCTAAATGCCCATCGACAGACGAATGGATAAAGAAGATGTGGTACATATATACAATGGAATATTACTCAGCCATAAAAAGGAACGAAATTGAGTCATTTGTTGAGACGTGGATGGATCTAGAGACTGTCATACAGAGTGAAGTAAGTCAGAAAGAGAAAAACAAATATCGTATATTAACACATGTATGTGGACCCTAGAAAAACGGTACAGATGAGCCGGGTTGCAGGGCAGAAGTTGAGACACAGATGTAGAGAACAAACGTATGGACACCAAGGGGGGAAAACTGCGGTGGGGTGGGGATGGTAGTGTGCTGAATTGGGCGATTGGGATTGACATGTACACAGTGATGTGTATAAAATTGATGACTGATTAAAAATAAATAAATAAAATAAAATAAAATAAAATGATCCTGGGCTTGTAGTGCCCCCTAGCAAAAAACAAAAACAACAACAACAACAAAAAAAACCATTTAGTGTTTAGCTGTGGATCCACTCCCCAGTATTACTGTGGTATTCTAATGGTAATTTTCTATTTATCTCATTCCTTCTATATTTATTATTTGGAATTCTAATGCAAGGAAGAGTTATCCCATCTCCAGCGTTTATTTACTTACCCAATTATATCACTGATATATATATAAGTATGGAATCATGGATATTTAGTTTTTGGACTGCAATACAGCACTATCATTATTTTTTTGTTGCTCAGACTGCTCCATCTTTGGTTATTGGGAGTTCTTTCAGGTTGGCTCCTGCATCTTTATGACACACTCCCATCTTTTTTTGTTTAGGTTCTTCCTTACTTTCTGGTACCACACAGTGCTCCAGGCTCATCATGTGTTTCCCTTCCCCGGCCTTAAAATCAGCCATTTCTCCAAGGAGCCCTGGTTCCTTTCATTGGAGAATGGCATTTAGAAACCAAGATGTGGGTACTAGATGTGCTTGTTGCTTCTGGAATAGCACAATGTCTAGGCCTTCTCAATGGGCAGACAGAAACTGTCAGAGGAGACCAAGAAGATATGACAGCTCAACCCAATGTGGTAGGGAGCTTCTAAGGTGTCCCCCCAGTGGTCCTACTGCTATTCATGATCTTGTGTAATCCTCTCCCGTGAGTAACTTGCTTCTAACCAACAGAATGCCTCAGTGGTGAGGGTATGTCACTTTCATGATTAGATTACAACAGATAGTAACTTCTGTTTTGCTAGCAGACTCTTCTATTGCTGACTTTGATGAAGCAAAGTACTTATGCTGTGAGCTGCCTCATGGAAGGAAAGGCACACATGGTCAGGACTGAGTGCACCTCCAGCTGACAGCCAGCAAGGAACTGAGGCCCTCTGTTTAACAGGCTGCAGAGAACTGAGAACTGCCCCAAACCACGTGAGTGCAAGTGTAGAGCAGATTCTTCCCCAGTCCGGCTTTCAGATGAGTCCTCAGTCCTGCCCACACCTCCCCTGATTGTACCTTCTTGAGAGCCACTGGAGTAGAGGAGCCAGCTAAGCCAGCCTGGCTGCCTGACCCGCAAAAATTGGGAGATAATGAATGCATGATTTTTTAGCCACTAAGATTGTGGTAATTTGTTACACAGAAAGAGATAACAAAGTATCCTTATTTGGATCCTAGAACAGAAAAAAGACATTCGTGGAAAAACCAGTGAAATCCAAATGAAGTCTGGAGTTCCTAGTACTGTGCCGATGTGATTTTCTTAGCCTTAATAAATGTCATGGTTATCCAAGCTGTTAACATTAGGGGGAGCTGGATAACAGGTATGAGAACTCTCTCTACTGTCTTTCCCACACTTCTGTAAATCTAAAATTATTTCAGAATACAAAGTTAAAAAAATTGGGAGATAACGAATGCATGATTTTTTAGCCACTAAGATTGTGGTGATTTGTTACACAGAAAGAGATAACAAACAGAGTATCCTTATTTGGATCCTAGAACAGAAAAAAGACATTCGTGGAAAAACCAGTGAAATCCAAATAAAGTCTGGAGTTCCTAGTACTGTGCCAATGTGATTTTCTTAGCCTTAATAAATGTGCCATGGTTATCCAAGCTGTCAACATTAGGGGGAGCTGGATAACAGGTATGAGAACTCTCTCTACTGCCTTTGCCACACTTCTGTAACTCTAAAATTATTTCAGAATACAAAGTTAAAAAAAAACCACTTCTGGGTATTACATGTTATCTTTGTAAAATAAAGAGAATATAGCCAATTTGAGGAGAAAAAAAATAAAGCTATCAGGGAGCCACCAGTCTGGTGGTAGAGGTTCAGCAACCAGGCCCTAGGGCTCACAGTATGTTAGGCTAGAAAGGGGCAGGCAGCAAGTGTGGTGGTCGGTCGCAGCCTGATGGGGGTGACACAGGACCAGGCCTTATACCTGCCCTGGGAGTCAGTTCGGTTGAGAAATTCCAGGAATATTTTTTTCCCCAGCCTAAGATACTTGTGTCTATTCACTTCCATTTAAATTCCCCCCAAATGTCAACACCGGTTCCAAAACCGAGTTGTTTGCTTGTTCCTCTACCTTTACGGTTTTTGTCTTTGCCATTTCCACCAGCTGGAACACCTCTACTGTCTGCCAGGAGATATCCTCATATATTTCCTTATCAGCTTCAAAAGTGAACTTGCAAGAAAATCTTCATTGGCCCGTCTGTCCTCAATGACATTGTTCAAACCAGAGCCCTCACCTAACTTTACCATTTAGCGCTTCATCCATTTACCAGCTGTATATTGTCAGATAGTTACTTAAACCCTGTTCTATTCGTGTTTCTTCAAACGTGAAATAGGAGTAAGAATCAGTACTTTCTTGATGAATATTCCTTAGGATAATAAATTGGGTAAAACGCTTGCAACAGTTAGGAGGCTGCTTAGCAGACAGTTAAGGTCTCATTGCTTTTGTTTGTACATTGTTTTCTCCAGCCCCTCTGTCTAAATTCTTGTACCCATCCCTCTCAAATCTGTTTCTTCCAAGAACCTTCATGAGCCATGCTCATTGCACAGAGAAAAAGCAAGGACAGGAGACTCTTTGCCAAAGTTAAAAGCGCATCAAACACGCCTAGCATTTATTATTTTAATCACAAACCTACAGACCCCTTAGTACACCCTCCTCGGGGCTCGGCCCCAACAATCCAAAGCTGACAACCTTGGGTGTATGGGGTAGGAGGGATGGGGATGGGCAGGGAGTGTCTCTTGATAACTCTGAAATGGGGAAGATTTCTCCAAATGGAGAACTAGGTGGAGGCCAGGGGTTGGGGGTGACCTAGCTTCTGAGTAGGGGGTCAGTAAAAAAATCAGATAAAACAAAAGAGGGGGTATATATGTTTTTGCAATCCTCCCCCTAAGCCTCTGCCTTGGTGCGACAGGCTTCCACTTGTTCCTGGGCTGGGGAACTCCCTGGAAAGGCCCCTTCCTTCATCTTGTTCCTCTACATATTAGAAAAGAGTACCGGGGTGCTGGTTCTGGGAACATGGACCCAGTACCCCCTTATCTCCATCACCTCCCCAATCTACCCTTCAAGAAAGGAGGTAAAACTCTGCCCAAGTGTGGGGGTCTAACTCTCACTCACTCCTGATCTAGGTCTGGAATGTCAACCCACAAGATTTCAAGATCTGCCCCCTTCTTCAAGGGCCAGGTCGGCTTAGAGCCCTCCTAGGTTAAGTCACAATGGTCCCAGGTTAAGGCGGGGGAGCTTAAGTACCACTCCTCCCTGCAGTGTGGAATGACTGGATGGGATGTGGCTAAGAGACGAGGGCTGTGATCTCCACAAAGTTGCCCGACCTTACTGACTCCTCCACACCTGAAATACCTGCGCTGGGCTGTTCCTATAGGGAAAGGGCGGGGCCTGACTCCTCCATTGCTAGAAGGCCAGGACTGAGTTCCCAGGTAAAGGGGTTGGCTCTCATCCTCACTTCTGTTCCTTGCCTGCACAGGGCAGGGTTCACGGGGAAGGGGCAGGGCTTAAACCCCCAGGCTGGGACCTCCATGTTGACTCCTCTTCCTTGCCAGGATAGACTAGACTCCCAGGAGCTCAGGGAGCATCTCCAGCCCCAAATTGAGCTTAATGAGCCCTCTGTGTCCGTATCTACTCCCACAACCACGGGGATGGAGCAGTATCCTGACCCTCTTTATCCCAGGAAACATGGCTAGGACAGTCCCTAGGGGCCAGCGGCTGACCTCATCCCGTCTCCCTCCCTCACCTGGGCAAGGGCGGGTCCCACGGGGCAGGGGTGAGGCTGCGTTCTGCAAGAGACAGGCCCTGATGTCCCTACCTTCTCCACGTCTGAAACACCTGCATTGGCCTGTCCTGTGGGGAAGGGGTGGGGCCTCACCTGACTCCTCCTCCTTGCCTGGTTACAGGGGTGGGGCCTCATCAGTCTCCTCTTCCCCCAGTACACCTGGGCAGGGCAGTCTCATGAAAAGGCGGGGGAAAAGGCGGGGCCTCATCCTGACATGTCCTCCTTTCCTGGGTGGGGAAGGCCCAGGGGAGGGGTGAGGCCTGATCAGGACTCCTCCTCCATGCTGAAGCTGCTGCGGCGACTGCTGGCCTTGGAGACTGCGGGGGATACTGAAGAAAGCAGGGGATCGGAGGCAGCCCGCAGTGGGGACAGGGCGCCCCCGGACAGTCCCCCCACCACCCCCTCCTCCTCCTCCATCAGAATGTCCTCCAGCCCCAGGTGGAAGGGGTCCCCCAGATCCCCCAGGTGGTCGCTGGGAAAGTGCAGGTCCAGAAGGGCATCGGAGGGTGGCGCTGGGGGCTGCTGATGGGGAGTACTCTGGGCAGGTCCCCCCGCTGCATGAAATGTTGCTGTGCCTGGCCTGCCCTCCTCTTCAACATCCAGCTGCTCTGGCTTGAGACTGTCAGAGGCTGAAGTTGTGGCCAGTGAGAGCAGCCCTGGGGTGGGAGGCACTGGCAGACCATGGATCTGGGCCTGCAGTTCTAGCTCCTGCAAAACGTAGGGGGGTGGGTGGTGGGGGTGGGATAAGATGGGGTTCAGAGTCCCTCAGAGGCAGAGGATATAACAGTTAAAAGGGTAGGCTGCCTGGGTTCGAATTCAGCCTCTGCCACTCACTAGTTGCGTAACTTCAGGCAAGTTGCTTACCGTCTCTGAGCCTCAGAGTCCCAACCTAGAAAGTGGGTATGATAATGGTCCCTGTCTCACAGGATTGTTGTGATTAACTTAGTAAATGGAGATAAGGCTCTTGTCATAGTGCATGGCACAAGATAAAACACCGTGTCCGTTAACCAACATTCATTATTATTATTGCTAATGTTATGATTACTACTTATCATCATCATGTGAGTCAGGAAGCCCGGGGATCCCCCAAATATGCCAGGCGGAGAAATCCTAGCCTGTTCTCCCTCTGCCTCTGCCTCCAGGAAGCCCCCCTCACCCCTGCCACCGCCTCCTCCTTCCAGACCTGAATTCGGAGCTGCAGGCTGCGGTTGGCTTGCTCCAGGGATCGCTGCCGGCTCTCCAGGTCTTTGGAGCGCTGTTGCTCCTTCTGCAACTTGCGGATGTAATCCACAGAGGCTTTCAAGATGGTGCCCTTGTTCCAGCGCATCTCCCTGTGGGGCCCGAGGGGGAGGAAAGAAGGGAATGCTGCACATGGAGTCTCTCGGGAGCTGAAGGGGGCGATTGCACCAGGTAGATGGAGCACCCCGCCACGTGCCTAGAACTTGAGGCAGAGGGACATCAAGGGTATGGAATGCTCGGATGAAAACCACCTGCCTGGAACCTTCCAATGATGCCCCATCACACCCCGAACCCAGGAAGCCCTCTCTGACCTGATCCCATACTGCTCCTCTTACCCATGACCCTCTGATTCATCTCACTGCGGCCACACTGGCTTCTCAATGCTCCTAGAACATGGAAAATCATTCCCACCTCAGGGCCTCCAGCCCAGCTCTGCCCTCCACCTTGAACACTCTTCTCTCAGACACCCAGATGGCTCCTGCCTCACCTCTTTAGGCTCTTTATTCAAGTACTTCCTCATCAGTTGAGGCCTGCCCTCTCCCCACCCTCCTCACCCCAAACTGTGACCCTCCCCAATATCCCATCTTCCCTCCGTTCTTGATTCCTCTCCACAACACTCATCATAACCACCGGAGTTTACATATTTATCTTGTTTGCTGTCTGTCTGCCCCCACTAAAACATCAGTTCCATGAGGTCAGGGATTTTTGTGCATTTTGTTCCCTCTGGTATCCTCAGGGCCTAGCATGGTACCTGGCACAAAGCAGAAGCAGCTCAATACAATTTTTGAGTAAATAAAGGAGGTACTAAATAAGCGGAAAACTGTCTATGTCGTACAGGGGGGCAGACAACGTGGACCATAATGTCATGGACCATAATGTCATGCACCTAAAATTTTAGATGGGAACACGGTGAGGGGCTGCAACCCTGCTCAGGGTGAGGAAAGCTGGGTGAGAAAGGGGCACAGGAGCAGGACTGCCCGGGTGGTTCCCACTTAGGGCAGGCCCACCCGGGAATGACTTTCAGGGAGTGGGGCCCCCACCCCACCTTCCACCGGCCTGGGGCTCCTGGCCCAGACTCACGGGTCACTGGACTTGGGGATGAGGGTGCCCAACTCCTTGATCCTGTCGTTAATGTTGAATCGCCTGCGACGTTCAACTTTGAAGGCGGGGGAGAGAAAGAGAAAGTGGGAAAGAGTCGTCAATAGGCTGAGAAGCGAAGAGGAGAAACTGGGGAATTGGGAGGCTGCTGCAGGGAGAGGCCCCCAAGGAAGGCCGGGCGCAGAGTGAGGCAGGGCTGCACGGCACGTGGGCAGGAGCACGCGCTCTCACTCACTCAGGTTGTGATTGTCTTTCTTCTGCCGTTCCTTCAAAAGGGCCTTGGCCTCTGTCTCTGGAAGAGAGTGCAGGAGGTGGTCAGGGCCTCTGGGTCTGGGAAAGATGACAGACGACGGTGGGCAGCATGTGCAGCCGCTGGGGCAGGCTTTGGTGGGCGCAAGCAAGCGAAGTGCCACCAGTTTTACAATTTTTAAAGAAGCCATGGTGACAGGCCACTTGTTAAACCCGAGGAGAGGGAGTGGAGTGAAAGCAGGACCACGGGCCATATGGACAAAGATGGCAAACAGCCCCCATTTCTGTCTGTTTAAACCCTCTTCCCTTAGAACCAGGCCTGACCCCCAGACCTGGTAGATATGGGGCTCACCCTGGGGTATATGATAATTGCACGGGGCCAAGACCCTGGCCCTTACCAGAGATCTCCCGTTTGATATTCGGCAGCTCAGCTGGACAGGAGTTGCTGACAGTGATGGCTGGCGTGGCCACGCCCTGACTACTGTACACATCAAGCAGATTCCCTGACACAGGCAGCTGCAGGCAGGGAGAGTGGAAAAACGATGGTTGGAAACAGACCCCAGGCTCGGCCCCTTCTTCAACCAGGTTCCTGACCCTCCACTCACCCCAAAGATGGGCCCCCTCATGCAAGGATTGGCTGGCTCAGCATGGGAACCCTTCCTTCTCCTTCAAGGGAATTTCACACAGCCACTCAACAGGGAAGACAGGGTCAAGGGGACCTACCCTGCTTTGCTGGGGGACTGGAGCCTGCCTGGCCTGCTCATCGTGTCCCCACAGCCCCTCGAATCCCCCAGTGACTTCTGAAGCCCCTCTCCCAAACCCCGGCACTGGCTCTGAGAAGTGCCAGAAAACCACCCTTCTCAGGTCTTTGTCAGCTCCAGTGCAACATTTCAGCCCCTCCTAGAGCTACATTCCAACTCAGCATTCTTGGAACACTCCAACCCAGTCTTCTCAGACCTTGGGAAATTGTCATGGCAACATTCCACCCAAAATCTGGCCTTTTGGAGAGTTCCAGCCCAACCTCCAGTCTTTTGCTGTGACTGCGTTGCATACAGTCTCAGGCTGCCATGCACCGAGGTTCTGATCTGGCACCCTCTTGCACATTCTGATCTCTCAGGATTTCTTGTCCAACTACTCAACAAGCACTGTTTTTATGTCAGCCTAGTTTGTTTTTTTCTTCTCCTTCACACTCTCCTGGATACACCCTAGGGCAACGAACTAATCCATAAGTAATTAGTCCCACCTCTTGATGAGTTTTCATCTCTTGAAACCCCCACTAGTCTGCTGGATCCATCCAATCTCTAGCTGTGCCCAAATCAATGAAAAATTCTGATAAACTGGTACCATTTTTACATGTGCTTCTTTCCTCTTGATAAGCTGGAAAGAAGTAAAGCTATAGCCACTTGGTATGTCCCAAAGCGAGTTATGAGACTCTTGGAATGTTCAGAACCAGAATGTTAAAATTCATTGGTGCATCTCCTGCTCTAGGAAGTTTTATCCAGTCTTTACAATGACCCAGCCTCTCGGCACAGTTCACTGTAAGAGATGTGGTATGTTCTAGTCACTTCAAGGTCCAACCACATCAAATCTGGACACCTCTGGCATATCGTGTTCCAATCACTTCATGGTCTAGGTGTGTCTTCATGACCTGAATGTCCTGGTACATTCAAAACGCAACAAGATAATCTGTATAACAGAGAGCTTCTCTGTTAATTTTGGCCTATGTTGTTAGAAATAAGATTATACCTTGCATGTTTAGAATAAGTTTCTGTCCATCTCTGCGCTAAAAAATTTAGAGAGTTACAAGCTCTAAAGTGCTATAGAGAAACATCACTTAGAGGAGAAAGGTGGAAGTGTATTTATGTTGGAGTGTAAGCATGTGTGGAAGCCTCGCAGCACCAGGACTTGGCCCTGTTCTCAGAGCATCCTCTATCCATTCTCTACCTGTCCTGCTTCAAGAGTTCCAGCTGGCCTGCTGTGAAGCCAAGAGCTACTTTGGAGTGCTGGCTGCAGGATTAAGCCAATTCTTAGGCAACTGACTCAGTTCTTAATGGCCATTTCTTCTAAAAATTTTCTTTTGTGTGTGGGGGAGGGTGTGGGTCTTGGGATGGGGGTGAATTTGAGGTTTAAAGTTTAAACTAGAAATAAGATGATGTGGTCTGCTTGCTCTCTGTTTAGATAGGCTTTAAGACCAATTGGATTTACATGGAGGCCAGGCCAGAGAATGGTAATCGATGACTTGTGTGCAGACAAGCATTTATCCAGGTTGCATTGTCCAAATTGGTTTGTTAAAGCTCCAGGTTACGTTCTTACACAAAGAAAAACATTCAGTAAACATGAGACAGGTTTAGGAAAACTTAATAAAAAGAAACCTGTCTTGGGGCTTCCCTGGTGGCGCAGTGGTTGAGAATCTGCCTGCCAGTGCAGGGGACACAGGTTCGAGCCCTGGTCTGGGAAGATCCCACACGCCGCGGAGCAACTAGGCCCGTGAGCCACAACTACTGAGCCTGCGCGTCTGGAGCCTGTGCTCCGCAACAAGAGAGGCCGCGATAGTGAGAGGCCCGCGCATCGCGATGAAGAGTGGCCCCCGCTTGCCGCAACTGGAGAAAGCCCTCACACAGAAACGAAGACCCAACACAGCCAAAATAAATAAATAAAAATAAAGAATTATTAAAAAAAAAAAAGAAAAAAAAAGAAACCTGTCTTACACTCAAAACAAACAAACAAAATGCTACAAGAGTCCCACTTCTTGGTCCCTCCCACAATGAAGCTTGAGTGCTTCGGTATGCCCTAATAGCTCCATGAAGTCCCCAGCGTGTATATATCAAAAACTACAAGGTTCACCTCTCCATGCAGTTCAACATGGCCCCAGGGCACTGTTGTGCCCCATTCTCAACATACAGCCTCTATCTCTATCTCAGTACAATCCAAGGTGACAGTCTCTTATGTACACAGCTAGCCCGGGTGTATATAAGATATCCCTCAGTGATAGAGGGATGTGCTAATTTTTAGACCAACCTCCCATCTCAGGGCCTCACCGTGCTGGGGAGCTGCAGCCCCGTGGTGCCTCCGGGCAGATAGCTGAGCATCTCATCGTTGTAACTGGACTCCAGGCTGATGATCTCATCGATGACATCATCAATCTGGGAGAAGAAATATGGAAGAGCGTAAGAAGAAGTTGGGGCAGGGGGAGCATGGGCGGGTCGTCTGCAGCCACTCACCTCCTTCTCCGAGCTAGACCCGATGGTGAGCAGCGCCATGGGGCTGTTGGGAGCACTGCCAGTGGGGCCAGTAGCGTGGGCAGCCTCAGGGGCGGGGAGTGGCTGGGCACTAGCAGCCCCCGGTGGTGGGGTGAGGGCCTGGGACGCCAGCTTGGGCCCAAGTGTGGTGGACAGGTACTGCTTCACCTGCTGCCGGCGCGCCTGCTGCAGGTGGTAGCGCGTCGGGTTCTCCAGATGCGTCTGCACCTGTGGAATGCGGGGGAGACAGGATGGGAGGGAACAAGGTAGAACAGGGCTCAGAGGGGTGACTCTGAGCCCCAGCTTGCCCCTCAGAAGTCATCTGTTCCTAGGCTCAGGATGGCAAACCAGGCCCAGAATCTGAGAACCCTCTCCCGCCCCCAAATACTGATTAAAGTCTCCCCTAGGACCCAAACTCCCTTTCTCAGAGATCCTTCACAGCCCTCAAGATCTACCCATGGGTGGCAGAATCCCTCAGAGTTTCTGGAGCACCCTGTCACAGTCCCCAAGAGGCCCCCCGCAAAGCCTGTGACCCCACCTAACAGACGTGGGAACTGTACATGGCTTCCCAAGGCACTCCAATGGCCAAAGAATTCCTAATGCATAACCATATGTGAAGTGCTTCCTACAAAGCCACTTCACAGACTCCAGGGCCCACTCAGGGCACTCATGAGCCTCCATGATCCACCAAGACATCCTATGGCCCCCAAGAACCCCTCACAACTCCACAAGAACGTCTTGGAAACCCTAAACACAATGGGATACTAGCACAGCCCCCTTTTAACAGTACCTGAGACCTTCCTTAGAGCCCCTAGGACCCCGTCCCAAAGCCACCAGGACCAATCCTCAGTCACCAGGAGGCCCTCCCAGGGCCTCTGGATGTCACCTTACCTTGAGCACCTCCCTGGGCACCTGAGCAGGGGGAGGACGACCCAATGTGTGGCCCCCAGCAGAGACGCCAACCACAGAGATGGCAGGAGAGGCAGGTGCAGGACTAGGGAAGGGAGAGGCTGCAGCCTGTTCCCGACGCTCACGCCTCTCCTGCTCCTGGGCCTGGGCCCGCATTAGCTGCTGCCGCAGCAAGACCCGCGATGAAGAAGATGACGACATGGCAGGGGTCCTGGAGCCCCCTGCAGAAGATGATGCAGAGAGTGTAGCTGGGGTGGCTGGTGTGGCCTGCAGTGATATTGGGAGGCTGTGGAATGGGAAATACGGGGCCACAGGTAAGCTAAAAGTCTCGGCCCAAGCCTAAGAAGTCATAGTGCGATGGAGCAGACATAGGAACCTGGCCTGTTCTCTGCCTTCAGAAGCCACAATGTGGAGGGGAGATAAAGGAACCAGACCTGGTCACAGCCCTCAGGGGTCACAGTCTGGTGGGGTAACTTTAGCCCTCAGTCCTTATGGTGAAGCCAGGATTTGGGCCTGTTCGTATATCAAGCGGAGATACCATTATTGTTCAGCTCTGCGAGCTATTTAAAGGAGAGCAGAAGGAAACAGAATTGAGGTTGTGGGAGTAGATACGGACACAGAGGGCTCATTAAGCTCAATTTGGGGCTGGAGATGCTCCCTGAGCTCCTGGGAGTGGGCATCAGGCTATATGGGCAACCGCAGGCCCTTCTTCCTCCCCTGCCTGGGCCTCTGGTCCCAGGAGCTAGTCAGTCTTGAAAATCTCAGCGATTTCACAATCCTCTCTTCCTGCCCCTCTTCCAGGTCCCCTCCCCTCTCTTAGAGCCCAGGCCCATGACTCAGCACATTTAGACTTCCAAGCTTGGGGGAAAGAAGAGACCAGCAGGGGTTCTTCAAGGGCTGGGAGTGGGTGAATTTGCTGAGTTGGGGGGAGGGTGACCAGGGGTTATGGGAACGGCTCCGCCTACTTGGGGGCTGGGCTTGATCAGGCCACGCCCTGTGTCTGGGAACTCCAGGCACGCTGCAATTTTAATCTATGAATGGATGTGCAGGTGGGGGAGGAAGCAAGGGAGATTTTGTCTGAGATACTAGAATCCTAGCTTGGCCTCCTGCTTTCCACATGCTCTTTCTGGCTCTTAATTTTACTATCTGAAAAATTCAGGCTGGTGAGAGAATGGGTTGGACTGGCACTGAGGGCCTCTGCCCATCAAGAGGGGATGGAGGGGCCTGAGGAATCAGAAGGGGAGTCAGAGAGAGGAGACATACCTTGAGCGTAGCGATAGGGGTTGGCTTTTGAGCTCGTAGAAGCTGTCAGGATCAAGGACGTTTTCTAATTCGATGTCAGCAACAATCCCCGATTCCGGAAGCAAAGAGTTCAGGCTGAGGGTGGGGGGAAGGCAGGGGTGAGGGTCAGTGATTGTATGGAGACGTCATTCCCCTGAGAGAGACAGAGACAGAGACAGAAGAGAAAAGAAGAGAAGAGAAGCATACACCAGGAGAGAGGAGAACAGAGTGTATCCCTCACATTCGGCCACTTTGCTGAAACCACCACCATGAATTCCCATGTCTTCTCCCCTCTCCACTCTCTTTTGCTCCGTGTTACCCATAGGTCCTTAAGATTAAAAATAATAAGCCTGGACCCCAGCTCCTCAATCTAACAATCACCTGGGTGTACAACCTGGGTTTCAGGAGAATAGAAACGAAGAATTGAGGAATGACAATTCACTTTGTGGGATTCCTGACTTTGCATTCAGAGTTCTCCCAGCCCCCACACCCCCCATTGTTTTCCTGGCTGCTGAATGTGAGCCCACATAGGTCCACAGGCATACTGCACGGTAGGGGCTTCCCTCGGCAGAACAGTCCATTGTAACACAAACTGAATGCATCACAAAGAGAACTGGGGTAGCTGATTCACTTTACTGAAGGATCCACTACTTCCCAAAAGAGCTCCCGGCCACCAACCCTGCCCCAGCCAGAGTTTGTGGGATGCGAACACGCATCCAAAAACAAGATGGAAATAACAAGGGCTCCCCACAGTCCAACAATCTGGATTGACAAGAGGGAGAATTTGGGTGGATGATCTGCTTTATAGGAACATTCTTTTCTTGGTCGGAGGAGCTTGCCCAGCACTCTCCAGTTTTTTCGATAGATCAAAACACAAACACACCTCCAATACCAACACCCACTGACACACAAACTAAGAAGCCATGTACACCAGTCCCTTTCAACTATCGCCACTACTGTGATGATCTAGGTTGTTATAAAGGCATCAGGAGATGGTAAATTCATATATTGAAAGGCTCCTGCTCAACCCTCCATGCTGGCTGCAAGACACTAGCGTGTGTAGGGGACATTAACATGCAGGCAGATAGATATGCATCCTTGAATTTAGTCAAAGATTTAGAATCCTGAGATTGTCGTTGACTTGCCCCTCCCCAAGAATCTGTCTTCCTCCCTTTCCTCACTCACAGACGGGGCCCTAAAACCACCCCAGGAAGTCGGGAAGAGGAAGCTGGGGAGCCGCTGAGCTCAGCACAATCCCAGACAGAAAGTAGGCAAAGCCCCCTCCCATGCTCACACTTCGATTGCACAGAAGTTGGAAGAGGTGGGCACTGGAATGGGCACGGTATGGACAGAGAGGGCTGGGGCTTCCAGGCCCGCTGATGGAAGTAAGGCTAAGAGGTCAGAGAGGACCCACCCAGGCAGGGATGGTGCAATTGGTGCTCATTCCAGCTCTAGGGTCAGATTCAAGATTGTCTCCAGGGCCTGAAAGACAGACTGGGAAGGTGAGATTAAAAAAAAACCCTCTGTGTCTGTGTGTGTGTAGGGGGTGAAAAGAGCTGGCTGAGAGGCTAGGGCAGGTGGCAGCAGGAACAAGACCCTCCTCTGGGTTCCAAAATAAGGTCTGAGGCCTTCTCTGGGCTAAGAGGTAGCACCATCTCCGTTGCCTGTCTGTCTGACTGTTTCCCATTCAAGCCCCTATGGGGTGTGGGAAGAGGGCTTTTCCACTACCCCGCTGGATGGGTGGGCAGGTGAAGGGATTATTCTGATCAAGTCTTGATGAATGTTGCTTTTCTTGTTCACTCACACACACTCACAAGGCTGGTCCCACGCAGTATATCCGAGATACCCCCAAATCCCTCCAGAGTCATTTTATCCCCAAACACAGCCTCCAGCAACCAGCCACTGGGAGTCACCAAGCTCCCAAGACAGCACCTCTATATCTTAGGACGCCTTCTCTGAGGGAAAAAGTCCCTTAAAAATCAGTGCCTCACCTACAGAGTGCCCCCTCAAATTCATTCCCCTCATATCTGACTCAAAGACCCCAAATTCAGCCTCTAGTCAGAGTCTCAGTCCCCGAAGTTCAGCTACCCTAGACTAGTTTTTGGACACAACAGAATCAGCCCCTCGAGACCCAGTCAAGGGCCCCCCCAAATCTGAACTAGGCCTCCCTTAATGCACTTCCACGACTCCTTTAAGCCTCAGTCCAAGCAAGCCACCGCCAGATTCCTTAGGTGCCCCCACAAGTCGGGCGCCCAGACGTCCTCCAAGACTAGGCCGAGGGCCTCCAATCACAGTCCTGGGCCCCCGCTGCCCCCAGATCAGGCCCCCGGGAACCCCAGTTAGCACTACCGGTCCCAGGCGGTCCCGCACCTGAGCAGCTGGGCCGAGTCGGCCGGCCTGCGCTCCTCCAACAGCAGGAACACGGCTCGAGGACCCTCCGCGCTGGCCTCTACGCCGTCCCGAGCTGGCTCGGCCGCATGAGACATGACGCCCGGCCCCGGGCGAGCCCTGCCAGGCCGGTCGGGCCTCGGCCCGGTCCCCCTAACAAAATAAGAGTCCCCCTCCCCCGCTCGCCACCGCCTCCTCCGCTAAGCCATGGAGCAAGCTCTGCGCGGGCGGGCGGCGTCGGGGAGATGGGATGGGCTGTGAGTCATCCCCCGCCCAGAACGGACCAACACCCCCCCCCCAACCTAACCCCGGACGACCGCCCTCCTCCCCCTTGTCCTCTTCCCCCTCCTCCCTGGGCTGGGGAAACTCCACAGGAAGTGACCGCAGAGCGAATAGACAGCTCGCTGGGCCACGCCCTCTGGGTGAGGCGGCCAATCGTTGAGGGGTGGCTCAAGGGCCCGCCCTAAGCTACGCCTCCGAAGCCGAGAGAGAACCAGATTCCGCAGGCCCTTATTCCGAGAAGGGGGCACCGAGGCCACGCCCTCAGAGACAGAGGCAAATCAATGAGAGGTAATTAGATTGAACCACGCCTCCTCGTCTCAAATTATCCCTCCGCAAGATATTAAGCCGCTCCTTGGGTCCTCTGCGCCTGCGTACTGATGGCCAGTCTGCGCGCGGAGGGTCTCCAGGAGACGCTTCTAGCTGCGGAAACGCGCCCTCTATAGGCCAATATACGTAGTATCCACTCCCTAAACCGCGCTCCAACCTTGATCTA
Source organism: Eschrichtius robustus (assembly GCF_028021215.1). Lineage (NCBI taxonomy): Eukaryota > Metazoa > Chordata > Mammalia > Artiodactyla > Eschrichtiidae > Eschrichtius > Eschrichtius robustus. The sequence goes on from NC_090845.1 coordinate 45,338,732, forward strand.
GCGGTGCCTCCTCAGCCAAACACATAGCCTTGAGGCCTAGGCAGCTACATTCCCGGAAGGTGCGCACCAGAAACCCCACCCTCTCGGTACCTACAGTCCAGCCGCCCAGCTGGTCTTTCTGGAAGCGGTCCGCCTACTCTATGTCATTTAGAGCGGTTGTTGTACTAGGTCGTTGCGCTGCACTGTAGGTGCTTAGTGAATCCTTGACGGATGAATGAGTGGAAGGATGGAAATTAGATCTGGCCCCTTCTGTGGTTGACTTCTGGAATTATAAAGACCAAGGTTAGAATATGGGCAAGGGACTTCCCCTCTCTGAGCCTCAGCTTTACTGGCCTGTCAAATGGGGGTCATAATACCTGTTTGACAGGGTTGTTATGAGGATTGGAGGTAATTTTTGAATAGTGCTAGCAGGTTGTTTGGCATACAATAATCTCTCCAAAAATTGATTCACTCATTTGTGCACTGATTTAACAAACATTTATTGAGCTCCTCTGTGTGCTAGATACATGCAAGCCGGCTTGCACACAGCAGAGGGTCCCACCCATACCTTCAGATGCACAGTCAGCTCACAAAATACCCAGACCTACAACCTTCCCTTTATCCCTCCCAACATCCCGAGACCATGCCCACCAGTTGGACCACTGGGAACTTCGCTGAGCGCCCATTTGCCTTGCACCTTCCTGTATTGGCACCCTTATTTCCCAAGTTGGCTTGGTAAACACGCACATCCCCATACGCTCACACACAAACATTACCCACATAATAAAGACAGTTCTTTAATCTTTAAAAAAATCAATACATTACCAATAAAAATTGCAAAATGGAACTTGTAGACCTGATGTTAAAATTCCTACGGTGCCTTAAATACGCAAGAATATCTAATTTCATAAAAGAAAAAGAAAGAGGAGGGCGTCATCTTACCAGATTCAAAATGTCTGACAAAACTCTAGTTATTAAAACATTGTGGGACTTCCCTGGAAGTCCAGTGGTTAGGACTCCACGCTTCCACTGCAGGGGGCGCGGATGGATCCCTGGTCGGGGAACTAAGATCCCACGTGCTGCGCAGCCAAAAATAATAAAATAAAATAAAATAAGCACAGGGAAATATAACCATAAAAAGAAGCATCGTGATATGGGAGTAGGAATAGAAAACTAGATCAATGGTACAGAAAAAAAATCGAAAATTCGACCCAGGTATTGTGGGAATTCATAAATGACAAAAGTGATATTTCAAGTCACTGGGAGAGAGATGGACTATTTACTAAAATAGTTTGGGGAGAAATGACTGTCTTTTGGGGGGAGGGATTAGATTCCTAATTTACTCAATTCAGAAAAATTAATTCCAGATTGGCTAAAGACCTAACCATTAAAAAAGAACCTATAAAAAATATCAGAACAAAATATGTTTGGAGACTATGTTTAAGTCTTTGGCAAAAAAGGAGGCCTTCTTAAACAGGATACAAAAAGCAAAAGCTATAAAGAAAAGTAACAATAGGCAACATTTATCAGTCATTCTTGGCACCTTATCTGTATTCATTCATTTTAATCCTCACAACAGACCTCTGAGGAGGGTTCCATTTATTTTCCCAACCTACAGATTAGGAAACCAAGGTACAGCAAAGTTAAGTCACTTGCCCTAGGTCACACCAGTTTATAAAACCTGGGATTGGAACCCAAGCACACTTTTTTTAAAAAAAATTTTTTGTATTTTTCTTAGTTTGAATGAGCCTGCCATCTTTTTTCCCATTTATTTATTTATTTTATTTATTTATTTTTGGCTGCATTGGGTCTTCATTGCTGCGTGCTCTCTGTCTCTGTCTTTCTCTCTCTCTGGAAGCTGGGGTTTCACTGCAACACAACTGAGGGGTGGGGTGAATGGGAGATATGTAGGGAGAAGAGAGGGCAGTTGGATGGTGAAATTAGGGATGTTTATAGAGAGATGTGAGGGGTGCTTGAGGGTGGTTTGGGGTGAGGTTGGGGTCTACTACAGGACAGTTGGCACACAACTAAAGGAGCACGTCTTCAGGAGGAATGGGGCTGCTAGAGGACAGTTTAAGAGCGCAGGTGGCAGCTATTGGAGGGTAAATTGGGAATACTCTTGGGGGGTTGGAAGATGGTTTGAGATGCAGTTGGAGGGACTATGGAAGGTTAGTGTGTGGTCTCTTGTAGTTTAAGGAGTTGTTAATAGAACTGTTAACTGTCATAGGATAGTGTGGTAGCCTAATGGCCCCCCAAAAGATATCCATGTCCTAATCCCTGGAACCTGTAAATGTTACCTTATATGTAAAAAAAAAAAAAGTTTTGCAGATGTGATTAAATTAAGGATTTTCAGATAGAGAGATTATCCTGGATTATCTGAATGGAACCTAATTGTAACCCCTAATTGTAACCCCTTATAAGAAGAAAGAAGAGAGACAGATTTGACAAACCATAAAGGAGAAGGCATTGTGACCACAGAAGCAGAGATTGTAGTGATATGGCCACAAGCCAAGGAATGCCAGCAGCCACCAGAAGCTGGAAGAGGCAACAAACAGATTCTCCCCTAGAGCCTCCAGGGAGAGTATGGCCCTGCTGACTCCTTGATTTTGCCCAGTGGAATTGATTTTGGACTTCTGGCCCCCAGAACCATGAAAGAGTAGATTTCTTATTTTTTTTTAAATTTTTGGCCGTGCCACGCAGCATGTGGGATCTTAGTTCCCCAGCCAGGGATCGAATGCACTCCCCCTGCATTGAAAGTGTAGAGTCTTAACCACTGGACCGCCAGGGAAGTCCCATAGATTTCTTATATTTTTAATCCACCAAATTTGTGGTAATTAGTAACAGCAGCCACAGGAAACTAATATAGATTTTGGTACCTGGATATGGGATGCTGCTGTGTCCTAGTCTGCTTGGGCTGTCATAACAGAATACCACAGACTGTGGTATTAAACAACAGAAACTTATTTTCTCACAGCTCTGGAGGCTAGAAGTCCAAGATCAAGGTGCCATCTGGGTTGATTTCTGATGAGAGCAGTCTTCCTGACTTGCAGATGACTGATATTTGCTGTGTCCTCACGTGGTCTTTCCTCTGTGCATGTGCACTCCTGGTGTCTCTTCCTCTTCTCATAATGACACCATTCCTATTGGATAAGGGCCCCACCCTTATGACCCCATTTAACCTTAATCATCGGCTTAAAAGCCCTATTTCCAAATACAATCATATTGGGGGGTTAGGGCTTCAACAAATGAATTGGGGGGGGGGGTTGAACACAATTAATTCCATAACGTGTTGCAACAAATACCTAAAAAAATTGAGGTGGCTTTGGAATTGGATAGTGGGTAGAGGCTGGAAGAATTTTGAGGCACATGATAGAAAAAGCCTAGATTGCCTTGAATAGACTGCTAGTAGAAATATGAATGTTAAAAGCACTGCTGGTGAAGGCTCAGAAGGAAGTGAGGAGCACAGTAGAGAAAGCATACATTGTCTCAGAGAATACGTATATCATCATAAACAGAATATTGGTAGAAATATTAATGTTACAGGTGCTGCTGTTAACAGGGCTCAAGGAAATGAGGAACATGTTATTGGAAACTGGAGAAAAGAAAATCCTTATTATATAAGGCAGAAAACTTAGCTGAATTGTGTCCTACAGTTGTGTGGAAAGCAGAGCTTGTAAGTGATGGACTTGAATATTTAGCTGAGGAGATTTCCAATGAAAATCTTGAGGTACTGCCTGGTTTCTTCTTGCTGCTTATAGTAAAATGTGAAAGGAAAGAGATAAATTGAGGGAAGAACTGTTAAGCAAAATGGATCCGAGATTTGATGATTTGGAAAATTCTCAGGCTGTCCAGATTGCAAAAGACATAAAATTTAGGAGATTCATTGTCAGGAAAGTATGCTCTGGAGAGAAAGCCAAGGGTGTGGCTGGACAGCCTTTTGCTAGTACTAAAGAGATTTTGTGTGTGACTCATGGATCCTCTCAACCATCTCAGTAGAAGTCAGGAATAGAGATGGGATTATCCATGAAAAATTTGAGGAGGACCCTCTTGTCTAATGATGTGAATCCTTGTGCCTTCCATGGGAGATCCAAAAGATTTTTCAGAATGTTATACTGATGGAAACATTGCCTGATTGGCTTGGAAAAAAAAAAAAAAAAAAAAACAGAGACCGGATGAAATGAAGGAAGGATTTTGGACTCCCAAAATTTTACTGGAAGGATACAGGCTAAAACTACTCAGCAGCAAACATGTGCTACCTTTCAAGGGAAAGAAAGAATGACTCTGAGGACACAGCCTTGAGTCAGAGGTAGAGCATCAAGCCACAGAGGATTTATTATTCCCAGGCCTTGAAACTGAATGAAACTTGCACTGCTGGATTTCACCATTTCCTGGGACCAGTGACACCTTTTTTTCCTTCCGTTTTCTCCCTTTTGGAATAGGAATGTCTATAACTCTCAGCCTATGCCTGTCCCACCACTGTGTTTTGGGAACAGATAACTTGTTTTCTAGTTCCACAAGTCCAGAGATGGAGAAGAATTTTGCCTCAGGGTGGATCATACCCAGAGGCTCACTCATACCTGATTTAGATTATTTAAATGATGAGATTTGAAACTTCTGAGCTGATGATATTAAAGTCAGATTTTGAACTTGAGTTGATGCTGTAATGGGTTGAAATTTTGGGAGTATTGGGATAAGGTACATGTGTTTTTCACATAGAGTGGATGTGCATCTTTGGAGGCCAAATGGTGTACTGTTGTAGGCTGAATGATGCCACCACCAAAGATATGCACATCCTGATTCCTGGAACCTTTGAATGTAACTTAGATGGAAGAAAGAGAAGAAAAGAAAAAGAAAAGGGACTTTGCAGTTTGTAGATGTGATTAAGGTAAGAATTTTGAGATGGGGAGATTATCTTGGATTATCCAGGCAACTCTAATCGTAACCATAGTGTCCTCGTAAGAGGGAGGCAGAGGCAGATTTGACAGAAAAGAAGGCAATGTGACAATCAAGCAGATATTGTAGTGATGTGGCCACAAGCCAAAGAATGCTGATAGCCACCAAAAGAGGGAGAGGCAACAAGCAGATTCTCCCCTAGAGCCTCTGAAGGGAGCATGACCCGGCTGACACCTTGATTTTGGTCTTTTGGCCCCCAGAACTGAGAGAATAAATTTCTTATGTTGTTTTAAAATATTTCTTATGTTTTAAACCACCAAATTTGTGGTAATTCATCACAGCAGCCACAGGAAGCTAATACAGATGGCTTAGGGGTAGATTTGGGGTTGTTGGAGGGGCTTAGGGGTATGCTTGGAGGTGATTGAGGGCAGTTTGAGAGTATAACTGGGGCATTTGAAAGTGTTTGGGTACAGTTGGAGCCATCAAAGGGAAGACTGAGGTGGGGTTGGGGGAGTCACCAGAGGGTGGTTTGGAGGTGTGGTTCTTGAAGGGTGGTTTGGGTGGTACGGTTGGAGAAAATTGGAAGATGTTTTGTGGATGTAGTTGCATGTCCCTTGGAATCCATGGGGAGATTGGTTCCAGGACACCCCCATGTGTGAATACCAAAATCCAAGGATGTGCAAGTTCCTTATATAAAATGGCATAGTACAGTTAGCCCTCCCTATCCCTGGATGTGGGACCAGTGGATATGGAGGCCGACTGTAATTTAAGACAGCTATAGCTGTCATTGAAGAGTGGTTTGGAGGTATAGTTTGGGGCTGTAGCTGTGGGACCAAGGGAAGGTAGTTAAGGGGTATTTAGAGGCAGAGTTGGGGGCTCTCGGAAGGGAAATTTGGGGGGGCGACGTTTGTAATTGTTGGAGAGTAGTTTGGGATTAGAGTTGGGTATCACTGAAAGGGCACTTTGGGGATATTCTTGAGAGTTAGAGGGCAGCTTGAGGGTAAAGTAGGGTCAGTTGGAAGGTTTGGAGGTGAAGGTGAGGACCTGGTTGGGTAGTTTAGTGAGGAAGTTTGAGGGTCAACAGTGTGGTTTGGGGATATAGTTGAAGGCTGGCGGGTACAGTCTGGGATGCAGTTTAGCGGCCTGTTTTGAGGTCTGGATGTCAGAGGGATTTTATGTGTTATAGTTGAGGAGCTACTAGTGGGTGATTTGGGGGGCAGTGAAAGATCATTGGACGGAATACTATTCTCAGCAATAAAAGGAATAAACTGCTGATACATGCTACAACATGACTGAACCTCAAAAACATTATGCTAAGTGAAGGAAGCCAAATACCAAAAATCCACATATTGGATTTAAAAGGCAAGTCTATAGAGACAGAAAGTAGATTAGCAGTTGCCTGGGAGTGGAAATGGGAACAGAGATTAAATGTATTTGGTGCCGCAACTAAGACCTGATGCAACCAAATAAATAAGTAAATTAATTAATTAATTGAAAAAGGTATTTGGGCATGAGGGATCTTACAGGGATAATGAAAATGCTCTAAAACTGGATTGTGGTGATTGTTGCACACTTTGGTAACTTTACTAAAATAATTGAATTGAATTGCATGCTTAAAATGAGTGACATTTATGATATGCAAATTATACCTCAATTAAGTTATTTTAAGAAAAGATCATTGTCACAACAATGTGAATGTACTTAATGCCACTGAACTGTACACTTAAGACTGGTTAAAATGGTAAATTTTATGTTATGGATATTTTACCACAATAAAGAAAAATGTAATAACTGCAAAAAAAAAAGAAAAGAAAAGATCGTTGGAGGATGCTTTGTAATATATTAGAGTCACTGAAGAATGATTTAGGGTGTGGATAAGAGTCATTGGAGGGCTTGAGGGACACATTTGGGGTCACGGGAGTATGATTTGGAGGTTCAGTTGGGTAACTACAGAAAGTTAGTGGTTATGGAGGTTTGTTGAGGACTGTTGTAGAGTCCCTCAACTTCGGGGTCGGAGTTTGGATCAGTGGAACGTGGTGTGGAGGTGGAGAGGGTGTTGGAGGGTAGTTTGAAGTGTGGTTGGGGGATCCACCTTGAGTAGTTGGGAGAACATGGGAGTTTTGCCAGGAGTGGGGTTGGTCAGTGGAAGGTTTGGTGGTGGTGGTGGTGGTGGGAGTTCATGGAACATGGGTTGGAGTTAGAGCAGGTGACTGTTGGAATTGATCTGGCGTGCAGGTGGGGGACACTCCAAAGGTAGTTGAGAATGTTTGGGGTGGTGTTGAGGGCTCTTTAGTGCCATTTGGGGATCAATAGAGTGTGGTTAGGACGGTACATGGAGAGTGGTTTAGGGTCATGGAGGGTGTTTTGGGTGCATATTGGGGGTAGATGGAGGGTGATTTGGAAGTGCTCTTCGGAGGTTAACAGTTTCAGGGCTGATTGTAGATGGTTTGGGGGAACAACTTGGGGGTATTGGAGGGTAGCTTATTTGTACAGCTTGGGTGTCCAAGGAGGGCAGATTGGGGGTACTGCTTTGGGATCAATGGACAATAGTTTGGGGATACAATTTGGGAGATGATGGAGTGTGGTTTGCAGTGCATTTGGGGCACCGGAGGGTAGTTGGGGGAATTTAGAAGTGTGGTGGTGGCTGACAAAAGGCAGTCTGTGGGTAGTTCTTGGGTGTTCGTTGCGCGGTGAATTGGGGTGAGGGGCGCTAGTCTGATCACTGAGGGGGCGTGGCCTCGGTAGGGGACAGCTCCAGTGCCCTCGAGAAAGCGTGTGCGCAAGCGCTCCGAACTGGTTCGGTCCTGGCGCTCCCAGGGCAGGGAAAAAAAAAAAAAAGAAAAAGAAAAAAAAAAACAACAACAACAAAAAAAACGAAGACCCGAACTGGCGCCTGCGCACTTGGCCTCCGCCGCTGCTGTGGTCTCGCGCCCCGCCCCCTGTCTCTCCACCCCCCTACCCCGCCCCTCCAGGCTCGCGCTCAGCGGCGGAGGTGGCGGTGCCGCTGGGAGCGGACAGACCTGAGTTGAAGGTGGGGGGCCGGGGTCCACTGCCCTCGGTCGAGCGGCTGCTACCCTCCCACCCTCCCCGCGCCCCCCATCTGGCCCCCAGGGTTAACAGTCGCACGGCCGAACGCGGCCCACGGGCAGGGCGCGGAAGGGGAGTAGGCACGAGCCCGGGAACGAGCTGGGGGCAGCGAGGGAGGGGCGCTCCCACCACTCTTTCAGGCCTGCACCGACCCCGCCTACGCCGCGGGGCGAGGACCCTCGGTGAGTAACGCCCGCTTGGGGTGGGAAGGGAGGAGACGGCGGGGTGAAGGCCCGGAAACGCCGACCGGCGATGTACCTGCTCGCGCACCCCCGACCTCTGACCCCGTGGTCTTCCCCTCGACCCCTGCCTTACCTGGCTACATCTTTTTTTAACCTCGAAACCCGGCCAGTCTTGGCCCCAGGAGCTCTGGTCTGACCCCTGACCTAACCATATTTTGGCCTGGTGTGATCCTCAACCCCTGTTTTGTACCTCTAAATCCAGTCCTGACCCCAAACCCCATCCAGTTATGTTCTCAGGATCCTTGACCTGACCCCAGATCCTTGCCTGACCCTGTTCCATCTCTGAAGCTCATCTTGCCTTGTCTTGATCTCCCCAGTTTCCGTCCTGATGCTTGACCTGCCTATTCTCTTGTCCAGTCCCTGAACCCCTTCCAGTCATGTCCTGTGCCCCTAACCCCAGTCTGATCCAGGTCTGTCCCAATTCCTGACCTCTGACTTATGTACTTTCTCCCCACCCAGTACTATCCCCCGGGTCCCCCTCCTGTCTCCTGAACTCCATCCTGGCCCAGCACCTTTAGACTGTCCCTCTTGCCTCCTGCCATGTCCCTGCCCCCAAACCTATGCTGTTTTCCCTTGTCTTCTCTTGGCCCATCACTGTCCTCGTTCCTATCCTCATTCTGTCCTGGTCTTTTCCTGTTCCTTACCTCCACCCTGAACCTGCTCTTTTCCCTATCCTCTTCCTTGAACCGCTGTCTTGGCCTGTCCCCCATCATGTCTTCTGACTACCATTTTATACTGACCCTGATCCCTGCCCTCCTCTTTTGTCCCCTACTGTCCCCTACATTTTCTCTGGCCTTTGTCCATCCTATCCCCTGGCCAGTGTCCTGGATTCTTCTCTGTCTTATCTTTTGACCTCCATCCTACAACTCTGATTCTGTTTTGTCCCTTATACCCCTTCCTGTCCTGTGTCTTCATTCTGTCCCAACCCCAGGCCCCTGTTTTGCCCCTTACCATGCCCCTCCACGCTGTTCAGATCTCCCTCCTTCGTAACACCCACTTTCCATCTCCTCTGAGCCCAGAAGGACAGGGGTTCCATTATACCCTGACCATGAACTTGGAGGTTCCACTGTACCTATTATCTCTGAAATTCATCCCAAATGCTTCTCTTAGCATGAGCAAGAGCAAGCAGCCTTGTGGGCCCCGTGAGGCTGAGGGAGTTTTCACATGTGATTTCCCCCACCCAGTGATCTCACACAGAGCTTGCATTTCTCTCCCTGCCCCAGGAGGGCATGGAACTGTTCCTGTGCCGGCTACCCTCTCCAAGTGTGAAAGAACACCCTAAATTATTCAGTGACTCTCTGGGAGTCTGTGAGGTCTGGGTCATGTTTCCAGCCTTGCTAGGTTGGGGGCTGCCCCATGTAGGGGTGGGGGACTCAGGGGTATGTGTGAGTCTTCTAGGTCATGTTACCCCCATCTCCTGGTCTTGATCCCAGGTGCAGTGATCCCTGCTTTCCTGGCCTGGAAAAAAGTCCATCCTAGGCCAGAGGCTTCAGGGCTTGGTAGGGGTAGGATGGGGGCAGGAGTTTATCCTCCTCCTGTCAGCAGTAAGCAGTACAAATCTTGATGCTGAGTCCATCCTACCTCTGTGGGCAGGTCTGTGTGTATTGGGGGATCTCTGTTAGAATCAGGCTCATCCAGTAGTGACAATAACAACAACAACAAAAAAAGAAGTTCTCTTACTGTCTGAATCGCCTTGATTTTGAGGACAGACAGGGAGAATTTGAATAGTGAGGAAGTAACATGTCATTCAACTATGTTTTATTACCGTATTTCTCATAGAGAATAGTGAGAGTTTGAATAATGAAATATCAGACCTGTTTCATTTATCCAAAACAGGTATCCAAACCTATTAATAACAACACACACATCCCTCACTGTCCCAGTATATTTGGTACCCAAGTTCCGAGAGGGAGAGTTTGGATAGTTCAGACAGTGAAAGATATTAAGTTATCTGAAGTTATTCTGTTTTTGCATTTTGCAGAGTGAGTAGGGAGAATTCAGATAACAAGGGATAATGGCTCTAACTCAGAAATGTATTCAAATCTATTCATTTTCCTGTGCTCCAGTGGCAAGAGTTGGGATAGTAAGGGTACAGCATTATATAAATGTATTTGGTTCCTCTGTTTTGCCTGGTGAGTAAGGAAAGCTCAGAGAGTGAGGGATACCAGTCCTATCTCAAAAATGTATCCAAATCCATTCAGTTCCTGTATTTGGATAGTGAGAGTTCAGACAATTTTTCTGAATATATTTGGTTCCTGCATTTTTTTTGGGGGGGGGGGTTCCTGCATTTTTGATGTTGAGGAGGGAGAGGTTGGATAATGAGGGAAAACAGCTCTGTTTCAAATATGTCTGGTTTGGCAAGTAAGGAGGGTTCTATATCTGGGCTGCAAGTAGGGAGGGTTTCGAGGCTGAGGGATACCAGCTGTGTCTGAAAGTGTGTGTGTGTGTGTGTGTGTGTGTGTGTGTGTGTGTGTGTATTTGATTCCTGAGTTCGGACTGGGAGGAATACTTGTAATTGTGTATGACATATTACATATACATATTGAGCACTTACCATGGGCCAGGCACTGTCCTAAGCAAGCTTTGAATGTCTTAGCTCCTGTCATGCTCCCAACCCCCCTGTGAGTTTTATACTGCTGTCAGCATCCCCATTTTACAGATGAAGACATTGAGGCACAGAGAAGTTGAGTGACTTGTCCAAGCAGTCACACAGCCAGGAAGTGGCAGAGCTGGGTTGAATCTCAGACCCACCACTTGCTAGCCCTATGGGAGGCCACAGGAGGCTCAGGTCCCCGCTGGGGTGGGGCTTAGAGGTGGTTGTCTTCCAGACTGTTAAAAGCTGTGGACCAGGGCAATGATGTGTGTGGGTGACTCCGCCTTGCCTGGCCCAAGAGACCCAGTTACCTGCTCTTCCCTCCTTACTCTCGCCCCAGCCCACCTCTGCCTGAGTTTATTATTGTAGTTATTAACAGTTGTTAATGATGTGGTATGAGTTTTCTTGCACTTTGAAATGTCTTCCAAAGTTACTTTGGCCTCCATTGGCTCTGTTAGCACCGTTTACCCGTTTTCCAAATGCAGAAATCTAAGCCTTGAGACTCAATCTGCATTGCTGGCCAGGTACACCTGTCCCTCTCGGCTCTGATGGGTTTTTTTGGCCGTGCCACACAGCTTGCGGAATATTAGTCCCCCGACCAGGGATCGAACCCATGCCCCCTGCAGTGGAAGTGCGGAGTTCTAACCACTGGACCACCAGGGAATTCAGCTCTGATTTTATAAACATCCCCCTTCCCAGCCTCCTTGGTGTCCCACAAGAGGTGGGAGAGGCCATGGCTGAGAGGACACTCCCCACCAACACCCAGCTGCCCACCTTGTGGCTGCTGCCTCCATCAGCCCCAGGCAGTGAAGGGAGGGAGAAGGGGGGTGATGAAAGGGGCCTTTGTGTCCCGTGCCGGAAATCTCACACCCAGCAAGAAAGGTGGGCAGGGTGGCGGGAAGCCTCAGTAACACGTACACTGGGGTACACTGGGCGTTGCTGATACAGAGCAAGTTCCTCTCCAGGCTTGGCCCACCTGCCAAGTGGAGAGGGAGCTTTCCTCACTCTCCTCTTTCACATCTTGGCGTGGGCTGCTGTCGGGGCCTGGTTTGGGCTTGGGCCCTGAGGTCACAGGGCAGATGGTCCCAAATGGAGCTCAAGATGTGTGGTGTGTGCCGGGGCAGGCCCAAAGCCCAGGTGGTGGTGGTGGGGAAACAGTACATTGCAGAGACTCAGAGCCCTCCATTTCCTTGACTCCTGGCCAGAAATGCCCCAGGAGGTGGGGGGAGGAACTGGGGAGACCCAGCCTGGATGTGAAGAAGCATGAGCCCCGTTTCCCACTCCTCCTCCCTTGCAGGAGTTGCCTCTGTCAACTTGCAACCCAGGACCCAGCCCCCTGAGTTCTGATTCTACCTGCTCTCATGCCTCTGTGATCAGAATCGGGCCTCTTCACCTCTGCAAGCCCCAGCTTTCATCTCTCCAAGCTGGCTATGAGGAGCTGGGTCTGTGCCATCCTCCCAGGTTTGTAGGGGTCAGGAGGGGTTAAACCACCAGTGTGTTTCTTCCGTTTGCTGGGATGATTTCTTCTGAAGCTGCAGAAGGTGGTAGGGTCTTGAGACATGGTCTCTCCTTAGAAAAGTGGACCTTGTCTGTCCCAACTTGGGAAACTATTACCCCAGTGAGGGTGGGAATTGCCCTAAGACCTTCTCCCACCCCTGCCTTGCCCTGGGAGGAAAGGGTAGGGGTGTCAGGAACGTGGAGTGCTGCCAAGAGACGCACACCCGAGATACCCCAAGTCCTCTCCTGTGCTTACAACTCCCCAGACCTCCATCCCTTGGCTCCCAGGTAGTACCCTAGGGTGGGCAGGGTCTGATCTGGGTACTTGGGCGGCACCAGAGGCAGTCGCCGCTCCCACGACCCTTAGCCCTTCTTCCTCAATCCTCTGTTAGGTGTATGGGGTGAGGGGGGAGGTCCAGGCTCTCTTCTTGGCCGTGCTGGACACCCTGAGGGGACTTGGCTCCAAGACAGCTCCTAAGGGTGGCCGGAGCCCTGGTGTCAGGCAGGCAAGGGTTAAAAGGTATGGGCCGGCCCAGTCCCTGGCCAGGTAGGCTGGGCCATTGCCTAGTGGGAGGCGGCCTAGGCATCCGCCACTGCGCTCACCCGCTTATTGCCACTACCAGCCGGAGCAGGGCCTGGTTGAGACAACTATTTTTTTTGAGGTACCTGAGGCCACCCCACAGCACCTCTCTGCTCTGGCATTGGTGAGCACCTGGGAACAATGGGCCCAGGGGTGAGGGGTCGGGGGAGAAGGGCACAGGGTGTGCTGAAGTTCCCTGTGGGAGGCAGCTAGGTCTCTGTGAGAGGCACAGCGAGGAAGGAGGGCCTGGCTAGAGGGGCGAAGCCTAAAATGTCCAATTTTCTTTCCTGGCATGAAGCCGATTCCTTGCCGGAAGTGGACGAGGGGAAGGGATGGGGGAGAAGAGAAGCCAGCGTCCCCCTTCTCTGCTCCCCGCTCCTTCCTCTCCCCCTTCCTCCCCTGCAGGGGTAGCCTCTGCCCTCCTTCAACCTGGGGCCCAGCCGCCTAGAAAGCCCAGACTGGGCTGTTGAGAAACTACTTGCCGGCACCTGCCTGGTCCTCCACGCTGTTCCCCTAGAGTGTGGGCGGGGGGAGAGGACCTCTGGGGCGGTGTGGGGAACAGGCCCAGGCATTGGGAGTTTGTATTTGCTCCGAAGGTGGCGGGATGTGGAAATGGGGGTCCCACTGAGGTGTTGGGGTGCCACCCAGGTGAGGTGTCTTGGTTGTAAACAGTCATTACAGCCAGGAATTTCTTTCTCGGCTGTGGTGTCAGAAGGGCAGACCTGAAAAACCTGCTGGGCCCGCCTCTGGGTGTGGGGGGTGCCCTCTGCAGCTCTCTTGCTGCAGCCCATCCTGGGACGGGACGGGGCCACGGGGTCACCAGTGGGGAGACCCAAGGGCTGGTGTGTGGGTGTGTTGGGGAGGGGACTGCTGGGATTCCCCCTTCTCACCATCTTTGGGTGGGAACCAGGCAGTCCCAGGACCCCAGGCCAATATGCGGAGGGTAGGTGAGCAGAGGCAGAGGCTTGGGAGCGGGTGTGAGCGTGTTGGGGGTGTGGAGCGTGGACCCTGCCCGATGACCCCATGACTCAGGCCCTAGCTATGTCCCCGAGGTCAGGCTGACAGGGTGGAGTCGGGGTTCCTGCCTATACCCCAGGTGGACTTCCAGGATGCCACGAGCTCCCAGGGAAGGAAGGCTCGAGGCATCCCAGTGTGGGATGTGGGACCAATCCTGGTGAACGGGCCCACTGGGGAGGAGTTGAGGTTCCTGTTGAGGTGGAGGAAGGTTTAGAGTTCCTCAAACCCAAATGGGGGCTGGGGAAGAAGGAACCCCAGGAGCCGAGGGGCAGAGGAGGCTAAGCTGGGACCTCAAGGAAAGCCTGCCTTGCCGGGTAGTGTCAGACCTTGGAGGCGGGTGGTGAGGGCATGTGAGCACCTCTGCAGAGCACATGCTGCTGCCTGGATGTGCAAAAAGGCTTTAGGGACTGACCCCGCCCCTGATGTTGAGGACAAGGAACCCCTGCTTTGTGGGAGGGGCACAGCCCCCATGGGGTGGGTGGGAGGACTGCCGAGAACCTGGTGGCACCCTGTTAGCAGCTTGGCCACACCCCCAATGCATAGATGGGGAAGGGGCTTGAACCCACCCCTCCGTGGCTGCCTGGGTCTTCACACCTGGCCACCATGTCATGACAAAGTGCGAGGTAGGTGGGGATGGGACCTCTGTGGCCTCATGAGGTCCTCCCAATCGCCTGCCACCGAGGTCAGGCCAGGTGGTGGGAGGTGATGTCACCTGGCTGCCCAGCTGGGGACTGAGCAGGCTGTGGGACGGAGGGAGCAAACTCCAGAGGAAGGGATGAGGGCAGGGCTGGCAGCCAGCCAGGGCCGGCTCCATGGTCAGCCAGGGTGTCTGGGGGCAGAGAAGGAGGCAGGAGGCAGTCAGCTTGTTATCTGCAGCTGTGGGCTCTGCCACTCCCAGTCCCAGCAGGCTGACTTCCCTGTGCCGGGTGCAGGACAGGCTGGCGTGCGGGGAGGGGCCGGAGGGGTCCTGAGGCCAAGTGAACGCTCTCCCTGCCGCACCAGGGCCGCGGGATAGAGTTGGGACAAGTAGCGACCCACAGACCACAGTCATTCTTTTATTCACCCAGCAGACTTTCATTGAGCACTTGCTGTGTGCACGGAAGTGTTCTGAGTGCCAGAGATACTGATACATTTTCTGTCCTCATAAATGTACAAGGGAGGCACAGTCTTGTTTGACAGCAGTTGTGAGGGGACATAATGCGGGGGCCCACCTCTGGAAGTGACACTGAAGCCCCAGAATGTAAGAGACAACCAGGGGCTGGAGTGGCGAGAGGTGAAAAGTGCACTTTGGACAGCAGCGGCAGCCTGTGCAAAGGCCTGGCGGCCTGATGGGCTGGGAGCTTATGAGGGATTGGTGGGGTTCAGCACCTCTAGTAAGGGGGAGTGTTGGACCGGAGGGGTGGGCCTGGCTACATCCGTAGCTAAGGGCAGGTTATTTCATCTCTTTGTGTCTTACTCTCCTCATCTCTAAAATGGGGGTAATAATAATCACAGAACTGCCATCACAGGGTGGTTGTGAAGATTAAATGTGGCATAGAAGGTAACTGTTCCAGGCACCCAGGTGCTTAATAAATGCCTACTGTTCTTGTAGTTGGTTGAATCTGTACCATTAATTCTCCCTTCCCAGGCAAGACTCCTGACTGTGGCCCATGGGCCTCTGAGGAGGCATTGTAAGTCCGCCCAGCTCCCCACTTGCTGTGCTCCCACTCAGTGGGAAGGGAACCAAGGTACCAGGGCCTTGACATTGACACAGATTCTCAGAGGGCAGGCCAAGCAGGTGGGCGGGGTCAGGGTACCCCTTATTCCCAGCTGGGGTGTGGGAACCTGGGTAGAGGGAGAGGTTGGCGGTGCACACCGGATGTGCTTCCTCAGTGGCTCCCGTGCATCACTGCTAGGCCTTGTCCAGCCATCAGCCACAGCCTCTTGACAGCACCAGGATGGAAGTCAAAGGTCAGCTGATCAGCTCTCCCACCTTCAGTGCCTCAGGTTAGTATCTGGTTCCCCCTCCTGCTGCCTCCTCCCCTGCTCTGAGTCACCACCTGCCCACTTGGGAAGGGTTGGTCCCTGGCCCCACAGCTGCCCCAGGCTGCCCTGATTGCCCCCCGATCTTTGCTCCCTCTGTGTCCAGCTGCCCTGTTTGGAGAGGCTGCCCCCCAGGTGAAGTCAGAGCGTCTGCGGGGGCTGCTCGACCGTCAGCGGACCCTGCAGGAGGCCCTGAGCCTGAAACTTCAGGAGCTACGAAAAGTGTGTCTCCAGGAGGCGGTGAGGGCCGGACCCTAAGGGTGTCGGTGCGGGGGGAGGAACAGGCACGAGGTAGGCAGACTGCGGTGGTGATTGCTGAGCCACTTGTCTGAGCTGTAGATTCCCCAAAGCTCAGCTTGCATGTCTTAGAATCAATAAAATACGGTGATATTTTGCCACCATCCCCTATCAACAATTTGAAATCCAAAAAAACTCAAAAACAGAACAAAACAAGTTATTTCCAAAACTTGGCAGTGAAACCTGACCTGAACTGACACGGGGTGATTTATAGTTTCGATTTATCCCCCTTGCTGTGAATGACCACACAGTTTGCCAGAAATAATAATGCAGTTCAGAGCATGCAGCCCACGCCCTGAAGGGAATGTCATATAATATGCAGTGTACAGATGGTGTCACCTTTATAAAAACTATGAAATTCTGTATTCCAAAGCAGGTCTCCCTGCCTCCCGTGCCCACTGCCCTGGGGACTTGGGCCACTGAGGTGCTGAGAGTCTCTGCTGCATACCCACCTGGTGGAGAATTGGGAGGAGGAAGAGAAATAACAGGCATGGGTGCTGAGCAGGGCTGGGCTCCTAGTAGGACTTCTGCACCTTCGGGGGTCGTTACTGCTTTGCCACATCCCCCCAACTAACACTTGGTAGTCTCTGACCCCTGCCCCCGCCCAGGAGCTGACTGGCCAGCTGCCCCCCGAGTGCCCACTGGAGCCTGGTGAACGGCCCCAGTTGGTCCGCCGGCGGCCGCCTGCAGCCCGCGCCTACCCTCCACCGCACCCCAATCCAGCACACCACTCCTTGTGCCCTGCCAAGGTGAGCAGATGGGCGTGCAGAGCAACATGGGGGTGGGACAGGAGCCCGGAGGAAGCCGAGAGCGGGTTGCAGCAGGGGAAGGAGAGGCTAAGGTGAGGAGGGAAGGAGCTTGAGGGAGGTGGGTTCCAGGTCTGAGAGAGGATGCTGGTCCCTGTCAGGATAGGCCTCTCACCCCCAGGAAGATGAAGAGACCCAGCCCTAATCCACACAGGCCCTGCCCCCAGAGGGAGAATAGGCCACCCCCAGGAGGGGCAGGCCCCGCCTCCAGCGTAGCTGGGCTTTGCCACCACTTGGTCCTGGTGCTTGGCCATTTCCATTTCCAACATTTGGTCCTGTCCCACCCTCTTGGGTAGTCCCCGCAGGAGCTGGCGCTCGAGGCCCTGGAGCGCGAAGTGTCAGTGCAGCAGCAGATTGCGGCAGCTGCCCGCCGCCTGGCCTTGGCCCCTGAGCTCAGCGCCGAGCAGCGCCGACGTCGGCGCCAGGTCCAGGCAGATGCTTTGCGGAGGCTGCATGAGCTGGAGGAGCAGCTCGGGGACGTCCGGGCCCACCTGGGTCTCCCGGGGATCCCGCCGCCCCAGCCCCTGCCGCTGTCCGCTGGGACAGTTATCACTGCCCAGGGAGTCTGCCTGGGCACGCGCCTCACCCAGCTCAGCCAAGGTGAGCCAGGCCCTGTCACCCCACCGATGAAAGCAGGAAGGTGGGCATTGGCTAAGGGACATGGTAGAGGTGGAGTGGGTGAGCAGCCAGTGAAAAGTGGGAGGTAGGCAGAACTTAAGGGGCCCTACCAGTAAGACGAATTGTGTAAACTGGCTCCTGGGCAAGGGTGGGGCCATTGGGAATAGGCATCAGGAAAGTGAGGAACCAAGCCTCTGGTGGTCTTGGATTTAGGTAAAGGTGGATTCTTGGGAAGTGTACGGGATGGGGAGGAGACGGCCCAGTGGTGTAAGGGGATGGCACCCAGACCTTGCATTGATAGGCCTGGGTCTCCCCTTCTTACCTGTAGAAGACGTAGTTCTGCACTCGGAGAGCAGCTCCCTCTCAGAGTCTGGGGCCAGCCATGATAATGGTGAGGACCCCTGTCCCCCAAATCCACCCATCTTTTGATGCTTAGCCCCCACCCTCCCTCTTCAGCTCCTCTTTAGCCATGACCCATCCTCCTGTGGAGCCCCCATTTTCTTTGCTTCAATCCCCCTGCCCCGCCCCATCAGCCCCAGTTCCTGCCTCATCCCTTAGCTCTTCCTCAGCCTGTCCTACCTGCTTAGCCCTCTGCCCCTCCCTACCTCCCTAGCCCCTGCCCTTTGCTTTGCCCACAACCCTTCAGGCACCCTCCCATTGAATTCTCCCCCACTTTCTCCCTTCCACCCAGAGGAGCCCCGTGGCTGCTTCCCTCTGGCTGAGCGCCCTTCACCACCGAAGGCCTGGGACCAGCTGCGGGCAGTATCTGGGGGCAGCCCTGAGCGGCGAACCCCGTGGAAACCACCCCCGTCGGATCTTTATGGGGATCTGAAGAGCCGGCGGAACTCTGTGGCCAGCCCCACCAGGTGAGGGTGAGCCCCTCCCCTCCTTCCCCAGGAGCCAGGAGTGGGAGCTGAGCCTGGGCTGGCAGGAGGGCCTGCTGCTAGGTACGGTCTCTAACCTGGACCCCCACCTGGGCCTGCTTGTCTCTGTCTAGCCCCACACGCTCACTGCCCAGGAGTGCCTCCAGTTTTGAGGGGCGAAGTGTGCCTGCCACCCCTGTCCTCACCCGGGGCGCTGGCCCCCAGCTCTGCAAGTAAGTGGACTCTGAGGGTGAGATTGAAGGCCAAAGGAGGGAACCGGTAGTTCTAACTGGGGGTGTTGGGGAGAGCATTATCAAAGGGTGTGGGACATGAAAGACTGGCCTTTAAATCTATCAGTTTTATTCTGGTTTTCTATGTAGGTTGTATGAAAACGCAAGAATTTTATTTTAGTTTCAGAACTTTTGTTCATAATGCACCCTATTGCATGATAAAGAAATATAGGTAAAACACCTTTTGGAATATGCCATATGTGTATATGTGTAATGTCACATTATAAATAAAATTTTTTTAATTTACCAAAAGAAAAAAAAGAAAAGAAAAGAAAGGCTGGGTTTTGAAAGGTGAATAGGAGTTGTCTTGGTGGAGAAGGGGGTGGGGATTTGGGGCAGAAGCACCAAAGTTTGAGAATGGGCTTTTCTGTGCATTTTGGGCAAGTCATTTCCCTTCTCTGAATCTTTGTCTCCTCATTTGTGAAATGGGGATAATAATATCTGCCTGTGGAAGATACTGTAGGCATAAACGAGTTCTGGTTAACATGTACTGCGTACCTACCATCTGCTAGGAATCAGTGCTTTACTTGGTATCAAACTCATTTAATTGTCACAACATCCCTGTGACGTAGGTGCTATTATTATTCCCATTTTAGAGATGAGGAAACTGAGACACAGAGAGGTTAAGTAACTTGCTAGTAAACTGAAGACCTGGTATTTGAATCCAGGCAAGTTTGACTCAAGAGTCCGTGCTTTTAACCACGGTACTCTACTACTTCTTAAACAAGTATGTACTTACTAAGTGCCTACTTTTTCTGGGCTGTGAACAGAACAAAGTCCCCATCCTTGTGACACTTGCATTCTATGAATAGTGGCTGTTGGGATGATAGTTTTGGGTGGTTCATACACATGATGGGACAGAGAATTCAGGAAGGGTCTTGAATTCCTGGCCTAAGGTTTAGGACCTCATGTTAGAGGAGGCGGGGAGCCCTGAGAAGCACCTTAGCAGGGGATGAGGGGTCAGATGTGTTAGCAAGAGCCCTCCGCCCTCCCCTGCTAGCATTTCCTCTTGAGCCCTACACACACTTACATCTCCCTCGGAGCTAACAGTCCCAGGCACCCCCATACGTTTTTAACCCCTCTGCTCCCCAGTCCGTGGCAGAACCTCTGCTGCTCTTTACATGCCACTACCTTTCACCTTTATACACACAGCTTCTAATCCTGGGCCTATTTTGGAGGTGTGGAAGTGAAGGCTCAGAGAGAGGCAGGATAGGGAGGGCACTCATCCCATCTCCCTGATATTTCTGACCCTTCCCCCATCACCCCCACCTCTGCTCCCCCAGACCTGAAGGCCTCCATTCTCGCCAGTGGTCCGGCAGCCAGGACTCCCAGATGGGCTTCCCCCGGGCGGACCCTGTCTCCGACCGTGCCTCCCTCTTCGCAGCTCGCACCCGCCGCAGCAATAGCTCCGAGGCCCTGCTGGTGGACCGGGCAGCTAGTGGGGGAGCTGGCTCCCCGCCTGCGCCTCTGGTTCCCCCTGCCGCTGGTCCCCCAGTCTGCAAGAGCAGTGAGGTGCTATATGAGCGCCCCCAACCAACTCCTGCCTTCTCCTCCCGCACAGCTGGCCCCCCAGACCCTCCCCGGGCCGCCCGGCCCAGCTCAGCCGCCCCTGCCTCCCGCGGGGTCCCCCGGCTCCCGCCTGTGTGTGGGGACTTCCTCTTGGACTACTCCCTGGACCGGGGCCTGCCCCGCGGTGGCGGCGGGACAGGCTGGGGGGAGCTGCTGCCCGCAGCTGAGGTCCCAGGACCCCTCTCCCGCCGGGATGGGCTCCTCGCCATGCTCCCAGGCCCACCACCTGTGTATGCAGCTGACGGCAGCAGCCCCCTCCTCCGCAGCAAGGACCCCCACAGCCGTGCCACCCGCACCAAGCCCTGTGGCCTGCCCCTGGAGGCCGCTGAGGGCCCAGAGGTGCATCCCAACCCTCTGCTGTGGATGCCCCCACCCGCCCGTATCCCCCCAGCTGGTGAGCGCAGCGGCCACAAGAACCTTGCCCTGGAGGGGCTGCGGGACTGGTACATCCGGAACTCGGGACTGGCCACAGGGCCCCAGCGCCGGCCTGGGCTCCCCCACATGGGCCCGCAGCACCCGCCCTTCCTCCATGCCCGCTGCTATGAGGTGGGCCAGGCGCTGTATGGGGCCCCCAGCCAGGCGCCACTCCCGCACTCAAGGAGTTTCACGGCGCCCCCTGTCTCCGGCAGGTATGGGGGGTGCTTTTACTGATGGGTAGGGGTCTCTTGAGGCAGATGGCAAAGGTGTCCAGGCCAGGGAGCCAGCTAGTCATGGTAGTTAATGACATGGACCACGAGAGAAGTAGCTGCAGCCTTGGCCCGGGGTCATTGGGCCCTGCCTGACTCGCATTAGTCCGTGGGGTCTCGGTGGAGGGGTATCTTGGGTCCTGGTAGCAGCAGTTCTTCACCAAGCTAATACAAGAATTTTAATATTTGAACAACCAGTGCATGTCAGCTGAAAATGAGCCTTGAAACTAGGGTGCTGGGAGGAAGGGACGTCCTGTGCCCCTTGCCTTTCTCTTCCTCTTTTCACCACGCCCCACGCTTGTGAGCCTAAAGGTGCTGTCCTGTGCCTGCCTCCACCTCTTTAACGAGCCTCTTTTCCTCTCTCTTTCTGTGTCTTGTCCGTCTTTTCATCTCTCCTCTGTCTTCCCACCCTGTCCTCCGGATTCCTGCTACCCCTTCTAAAGATACTACGCGGACTTCCTGTACCCCCCGGAGCTGAGCGCTCGTTTAAGTGACCTGACGCTAGAGGGGGAGCAGTCCTCCGGTTCTGACCCCCAGACCCCGGGGACACTGGTCTGACCCCTTCTCATATGCCCCTTGTTGGCCTGGGTATGACTTCAGTCTGGGGAGCACACAGCTGACCTCGCTGAGCCCTGGGGTGTGGCTGCTCTCGGTCCTGGGGGGCACCAACGTGATCTTCCAGGGCTCCTGGCTCCCCGTGGGCCCACGAAGGTGTCTGACACCCTGTGTCTCCTCTCACGCTGTGCTGGGGACTGGGGGCCCTCCGCCAGCTTAAAAGAGAGGGGAGGGGATGATGTAATGGGGACTCCAAGCCCCTTCCTCCATTTCTGTTTACAGTTGTGATCTAGGTATTCACTGTCTTCCCTCAACACTAGACGTTTTATAAAAAAGGAAACTGTGATCTCGTCCTGGTTGGGTTCATTCCTGTCCCCATGCCCAGCCTGTTCCATTCAGGAGCCCCCTCCACAAAACGGACCATATAGGGTCTCAGGGCCCAGTTTGGGGCAGCCAGGAGACTCCAGTGTGAACAGAACTCCCTGCCACCCCGCACTGGGGCAGTTTTTCTTGGGGAGGTGCCCACATTTGGAAGGAATGAAGTCTCTGCCCACATTTGGAAGGACTGAAGTCTGGGTGGGGGGCTTGCGTTCATTTTCCCTCCCCCAGGGTGCCTGAAGGCGCCCCAGTCCCTGTCTGCCTGTCTGTGCCCGCTGCCTCTGCCCACAGAGTGAGATGGCCCAGCCTTTGGCGGCAGCCTCCTCTGCCCCGACTATCCCCAATCAGGAGGCCCCGCAGGAGGACCAAAGGGCAGAACCATTGGGTGTGTTGTGTCCTGGGATGTGGCGGTGGTGGAACCTGGCGTCTGGTAGATGACAATGAAATCCTCAAGTGACGTCTCGCCACGGGTTATGTCACACCTTCCTTGGCTTTCCTTCCATCCACCACTTTTTAAACAAATCCACACAAGCTGTGTTTTCTATGATACCTGTCTGTGGCTTTCTGGAGCTGGGGGTTCCCCTACCCCCTTTACCTAGTGTTAAACTTTTCTTTTTGTACTAATGGATCTGGGTCCAAGACACTACCCACACTGGAAGGGGATTTCTATAATAAATGTGTAAACTGAAACAGTGCATTGCTTCCCTGTCTGCCTTGCCTTGGGGGCCCACATCTTTAGCTAAGACTAGATAATGTATTTTTACAAGAAAAAAAAAATATAGCACCATGGAAACAGCCTGTGATAATGTCATCTGCTTTGGTTTTACTTGCTTTGTGATGTGGGGCAACTTCTTTGCCTGTCCGTGCTCAGATTCCTAGCCAAGAGCCCTTAGTAATACAAATGCTGGCAGCAAACACTCCGTGCCCTTAACTCCCTTGTGTGTTAATGCCACCCTAGAGGTAATAGGTTCAAGAAAGGAACTGAGAGCTCGTCCTTCAGCCCACATATTTGACAGAGACCCAGTCAGAAAGTCTCTAGTAGAATTGAAAAGCAGGTCACTTCTGGCCATTGAAACACACAGACTTTACCCAGGAGGCCCCAATTGGCTTGAGCAATGCAACAGCCTTTATTGTTGTAGCAACACTGATATATATGCCCCATTCCTGGTCAGGGCTACCCCCACCCCACCCCACCCCATCCCACCCCTTGGTCCTTGTCACTGTGGAACTTTGTGGGGGGTGGGCTGGGGAGTGGCAGAATCCCTAAGCAGAGCTGGAGGGAGGCAAGTGGGACTGGTGAATGTTGGGGTCACCTGGGACCAAGGGTTCAACTGGGTCAGGGTACCTGAGTCCTCCACCCAGATGGGGGCTGAGAACACTTGGATCCTGGGTTCAAAGCTGGGGTGGGGTCTGGAAAAGCCTTGGTCCAGGGTTCAAGATCTGAGAATGCCTTGGTCCCAGTCCCCAGCTTTGGGGCTGAGCATGGGAGATAGTTGGGTCCCAGATTGGGGTTGGGGGGCAGTGTCTCTGGGCCCAGAGTTGGAGGTTGGCCATGGATGCTCTGGTCTCCAAGCCCCAGTTTTGGGCTGGATGTGGGTGTCTCTGGTTCCCAAGTTCAGGGCTGGGGAGACTCTGGTTTCCTAAACTGGGGGGGCTGGGTATGAGGGAATATCCCAGTTTGGGACCTGGGGGAAGGGTTGCAGTTGTCCTGTTTTTTGAACTGGGCAGGGGCTCCTATTTTAAGGACTGGGAAAGGGCTCTGGGTCTGGGCCAGGGTGGGGATGGCATTCTCCATGTCTTGGGTACAGATCCCAGGGCCCTAGGATCCAGCCTCCTGTTCTTGTCCCAGCGCCTCCAGCAGCAACCCCATTGGCGTCCGTTTGAGACCAATGCTCTCGATCTGGTTCTCAATCTTGTTCTTGAGGTTGCGCAGGCGCAGTGACGCGTGCACCAGGATCACTGTGGGCAATACCGAGAGGAGTGGGGTCAGTGGGATGGGACATCAGCCTTTAGCTAATGGGGGCCCAGAGAAGGGAACTGGAGCACAGGCAGACCAATGGCGTGGTCAGTAGCCAGGACGCCTCTGAACCCTGCTAGTGTGGCGGAGTAATGCGCTTCGCAACAGGGGCGTGGCCAGGGAGGGTGCCCAGTAATGGGGACGTGGCCGGTGGAAGGCACTTCATACTAGCAGTGACGCCCAGAAGGGCGGTTGTAAGAGGGGCGTTCCCAGGGAGGGGAGCAAAGCCAGGGAAGGCGCTTTGTAAAGGAGGTGTGGCCTTGCCCGCCGGGTGTCCCAGCCCCCTCTCAGCCCAGGAACCAGGGTAGGGCGGGCCTGGTGCCGTTTGCGAGCGCTGGCCGTCTTCGCGGCCATCTCAGGGTAGTGGAGACTCACGAAGCACGGGCCCGGCGATGCTGAGCAGGAAGGTGTAAGCGCCGCCCGCGGCCCAGAGAACGAGGAGGCCGAGGGCAAGCACTGCGGCCAGGCAGGCGGCTGGGTGGCTGCGACGGCAGCGGCGCACGGCTGCTCGAGTCTCAGCCGCCCACACCAGCATGCCAAGGGCCACCGCCACTACCAGCGCGCTTAGGAGGGTGTGCAGCGGGCGCACGTACCTGCGGGGACAATGGAACTAAGCTAGCCGGGCAGGCGGGGAGAGGGCCGCCTGGCCCCCGTGCCTCCCAGACCACCGTCCCCCAGAGTCCGTGCCCCGAGAGCTTTGGTTCCCACCCCCACCCCCCGCCCCCGCTCCCGCTCCGGACCCTCCAGCCCGGCAAATACTCCCGTCAGCCCTGTCTCCAACAGGTCCACCCTTCAGGGATTCCAACTCCCAGGAGCCCTGGGCTCCCCTGGAGCCTGTGGACCCCGTGGACCCTCATTTCTTTCTGTCAATCCTACAGTCCCATCTTCCTGAGATCTCCTGCTTCAGGCCCTCCCATCCCGCTAGGCCCCAGGGTTCACAGCCTTTCCCTGCTCTTTCCTTCCGACCCTACCCCTGCAGGACCCACTCCAGCCGGCCCCCCCAACCCAACGTGCCCCAAAACCCACTCTTTGCAAAGGCCCATCCCTTGCAAATTCCTCTTCCAGTCCTTCTGTTTCCATACGTTTCCCTCTCCCCAGGCCCAGAGTCCCTTCCAGACTTCCTCCCCTTCAAATTCCCCCTCCAGGTTCCCATTTCCTATAGATTCCTCCCTCATTACTAGAACCCCTTCCAGGCTTTCAGTGCCACTCTTAACTTCCAGTCCTGCCCAAGTCCCTCTTCCAGGTTCTCCATCCCTCCCTGGTCTCAGGCCTTCCATCCCCGGGTCCTCCCTCTAGACTCAAGTTCCCCAACAGGTACCTGCTCCTGGAGCATTCCAATTATAACCAGGCCCCTCTCCAAGCCCAGATCCTCCACAAGTCCACCCTTCAACTTGACCACGTCCTGTCCCTGTCGTAAGTCCTCCAAGGCCATCTTAATCTGGCCCCATCACCCCTCAGGCACAGTCGTGTCCCACTTTCGGGCCCTCCTTATCTTCAGGTCCACACTTCCCCCTACCCCCGCAGGACCCACTCCAGCCGACCCCCCCATCCCAACCTGCCCCTAAACCCACCCTTTGCAAAGGCCAACCCTTTCAGATTCCTCTTCCAGGCCTTCTGTCTCCCAGTTTTCCCTTCAGTTTCACACTCTACTGAATTCGCCCTTCAAGGTCTTGCAGCCCCCTCAAAATCCCGCGGGCCCACCCTCCATGCCCAGCGGGCGCCCCCGGCCAACCTGCGCCTCCCTCCCTCCCTCCCTCACCCGGCCAGAGCGAGACCGAGGCCGAAGCAGATAAGGTAGTTGGTTTGATAGTAGAGAAGGTTGTTGATGACGCGGTGGCACCATCGCTGCGGGTCGCGTGGATCCGGGGCCGCCAGACGCGCCGACCCCAGAACGAAGTCGTCCAGGGCGCGTAACGGTGGCAGCCGCACCTCCGACATCCTGCCGGTCGATGTAGCTGGACCAGTCAGAGGAGCGGCCGGACTACAACACCCGTTCTACACCGCGCCACCGTGGGGCACACCGGGAAACGGAGTCTGGGCCCTGCAACCGCTACCCTGACGACCTAGTGGACTGCGCAGAGGCAGCAGCGCACGTGACCGCAAATACCAACAACACGCCGGAACTGTAAGGTAGCAGGGGCCGCTGGGAAATTAAGTCTCCGCCGCGGGGCGAGGCATCCCCGTCCACCCCCAGGCGGGGGCGCCATGGGGACGGTTCTGGGCGGTGCTGGCGGCTCTGGCACACAGTGGCCAGACATTAGAAGACATGCAGAGACTGTCAGAAGGACCCGAGCAGGATCCCACTTCCTTCCTGTCAGGGTCCAAGAGGTTCACACCTTTCCAGGAAACTCCTGCAGGGCTTTTTCAGCCTCATCTCCTCCAGGCCCCACTCCCGAGGTCCAGCCATAAATACTATTAGGGGCCTTTTATTCATATTCATCATATCAGAGATCGTCTCTTTCTGGTAAGTCTTTTAACACTCCCCACAGGTTGGAATTAGGGCACCCACTCTGGGTCCCTAGCAGTCTTCTCCAGGCTGGGAGCCCCAGGGGGGCCGCTGTCTCTCTGAGTCCCTGGCCTGGCTCTGTGGGCACACAGTCATCAAGAAGTGCTTGGGGCGACTGAGCTGTTTAGGCACTGCTCTTAAGAGTGGAAAGTGGGCACCTGCTCCATTAATGTTTGCTGGCTGGTGGCTTCCACAGCACTCCCACCCCCGCACAGGCTTTGCAGTCTGCCACTGCAGGTCCCTAGCACAACCCACAGGGTCCTTAAAAGTCATCATCATCACAGATGTCAAGGTACACATCGAAAGCCTCTCTGTTGCAGTTTCCATCGGGAGTGAAGACATATTTGTGGAAGGTCCCATCTACACAGATGGCTGGAGGAGGGGGGAGGATTGGAAAAGGTTAGATGCTGCCAAAGCCACACACTCCAGTCCTCTCAGGTGTCCCGTGGCCCAGGGTCTATCTCCAGGTCTTTGCCCACGTGCCATCTCCCTTAGTGATGGTGGAAGTGAACCACCCGTTTGGCTCCCTCAGGCCTCCCATGCCCTAAAATTCTTTCAGGTCCAATTTGTAGGCCTTCGCCCATGCAGTACCCCCCAGTCAAGGGCTATTCCCACTCACCAATGACAGAGTTGACATTCTTGGAAGTGTTGCGACCAAAAGCACAGATGCAGGCTGACTCAGCAGGCACGGTGAAGCTCGCCAGGCTCCACTGAGAGTCCACATACTGCCCAATCATAGGCCCCACCTTGCCCACGCGAGCCAGCCTGCAGGCAACACTGGCTAAGCCCAGGTGTGATATATGGGCAGGGGGATGGGGGTGAGGCAGGGTGGGGCAGGAGGCACTCACGCAGAGCGGCGGTTGAGGCGGGTATCCTTGAGAGCAAAGATATGGACTGTGCCCTTATCACTGGATGCACACAGGAAGGAAGAATCATGGCTGAAGTTGATGCTGAAAGACAGACCAGCAGTGACGCCCACGTGTCATGTGGTGTGGGGTCAGGAGGCCACCACGCATACCCTGTGCTCACCAGTAGAGGGTAGCGGGGTCAGTGCCTCGGCGCAGCTCCACCAGCTTCTCCTTGGACTGCGTGTCAAAAAGGCGAATAAGGGTGCCCTTCTGAGAGGCTGAGGCCACTACCGTGCCTGGCTGGTTCAGAGACACGCAGGCCACGTCGCTCTGATGTGCATTGATGGTAAACGGAGCAGACGAGGTGCCGGGCTTTGTGCTTGCCAGGTCCTATGATAGAAGGAGCAGTTTGGGCTTGGGGTAGGTGGTAAGGAGGTAAGTTGCCAAGAGCCCACAGGGAGAGCCAGCCCACCTACCCACCCCTGCCCACTGGACAGCTCACCACAAGTTGCAGGCTCCCGCACTTGTGTCCTGGGAACACTAGCAGTTGTTTCTCCAGGCTGGGGCAGAGGTCACAGAGCCCTAGGGTGGGGGGCAGTGAGCTGGTAAAGAGGACGTCAGGGCCAGGCAGGGTCTCAGGATGGACAGAGCTGGATAAGGGCCGGACCTCAACCTTCCATGATACATGTTACCCACAGAACCCACAGGGGGCTTGCCCTCAGGTGTGCTCCCCACCATCAAGGCAGATTCCCTGCCTCCCTATGCAGCTCTGGCAGCCCCAGGAGGCCTAGGAATCCCTGGCATACCCATTAATGTCCTTAATGAGCCTTTCTGCTCTGCTATCTGAGGTAGCCAGGGGTGAGGCGGGGCCGAGGGTAGAGAGAGAGAACTGGCTAAGGATGGGAAAATGGATAGATTGGGAATGTGGGCATCTCAGCCCATTGGAACATCTTTATACAAAGAATCTCTCCCTGCCTCTCTTTCCCAGTTACTCTCTGTGTGCCCCTTTCTGTCTCTCTTCATTTCTGCCCCTCTGCCCCATCCACTGCCTCCTGCCACTACACCTTCATCTCTGGGTCCTCTCACCCTTGGGGTTGTCCCGGGTGTCAAACTCAAACAGCTTTCGGGGATTGTCGGGGAAGGAGTACACATAGATGCGGTTCTTCAGCACGATCACGATTCTGTGGGCATCACACAACACAGGATGGTCGTGAGAGGAGGGCAGGGTGCCCATGCAGGACTAACCCTCTAGCCTGCTGTGGGGACCTCCGACCTCCCCCACCCCCAGCCCACCTCAGGCTCACTTGTCATGGCGCATGCGCACAGCCAGCACTGGCTTGGTGAAGGTGAACTCCAGCACCAGCTTGTCCTTGGAGTCCTTGCCCTCCCGGGCATCGTCCCAGATCAGCACTGCTGGGCACGTGGGTGTGTTGTCGGGGCCAAGGTTTAGGGTGAGGGGCAGCCCTGGTGACACAAGACCTACCCCTACTCCCCATGGGACCTCAACCCACTTGCTTAACCTTTTGCTAACACCCAATATGACCTCACACAGCATGAGCACTTGTAGATGTGATTCCTGAGAAGACAGGTTCTAGAACCGTTATACTCATTTACAGATGAGGAAGCTGAGGCTTGAAGGGGTTTTCTATCTAGGCAAGGACCTCACAACCCATCAGCAACCAAGCAGGGACTCACACCCAGGCCTGTAACTTCTCATCAGTAACTATTTCTGCCTCCAGGGTCCCAGCTCATACCCCCCAGAAGATTTCTGTGAGGAATCCTAGGGCATCTTTTGCCATGTCCCAGTGGGATCAACAAAAGCCCTTAAAATAAGATGGTGCTTGAGACTCAAAGCAAGAGGGCATTGGGGAGAGCCCCAAGATTTTAAAACCTATTAGTTGTGTGACCTTGGATAAATCACTTAACCCCTTTGGGCCTCAGTTTCTTCATCTGCAAAAATGGGGATGATGATACTTCCTACCACACAGAGTTACTGTGAGGATTAAATGAGTTAATACATGTAAAGTGGTTACAACAGCACCAGGCTCACAGCAAGCGCTCCATAGGTAAGGACATGGCATACAGGAGGCATTCAACAAGTGTTTGTTAAATGAAGACAAAACACCAAGCTTCTCAAGCGATAAGATCCAGGACTTGTAAGCTGTAGGCCTCACTGTGTGACTCTGAGTTACTCTGACATCTTCATTTGCCAGAGCCTCCGGGAGGCCAGGATTCCGGGGAATCTGGGCCAAGGGTGACCGGATGAGGACACTTACCTGAGATCTCTGAGAACTTGGGGCTGCTACCACCGCCCACCAGGGCCAGCAGGTTGGAGCGGTGCAGCATTTCCACCAGGCCCATGCTGCCCACCTGCTCATGGTCTGGACAAGGACCAGGATGTCAGTAGGGGTGGGTGCCAATGCCCAGCCCATCCCTTCTGCCCATTGCCCCTCCCCCACCGACAGCTCACCCAGATGCCCCTTCTCCATCAATGGCTCCACGTTGTAGATGCGCACACCTGTCTCCATAGCGCAGCAAAAGCAGCCTGGGGACGGGAGGAATCCGGGCTGCCTCAAAGGATGCCCAGGTGGGAAGCTAGGGGCTTAACACCCACCTCTGGCCATTCTCTCCCTCCCTCCCTCCCAAAAGGGCACAGGCACAAGCCTCTCTCACTTTGGTCTTGGTTGAAACGCAGACTGGTCACTCCTCGAAGTGGCTGCTGAGTCATGGTCCAGGATTGCTTCCCTGGACACAAATGGGGGTAGGGTTGGGAAGAGTCCTGGGGTCTGTTCTCTGAGTCCTAGAACTCCTGTCCCCAACTGATTTCTTCTTCCTCCTCCCACTCTGCTACCTAACCCCAGCAGGACTGCAAAGAAGACAAAATCAGGGGGAGAATCCTAGGGTCCCCACTCTAAGCTCCCAAGACCCCAAAGAGCATGGACAGGAACATTCACATCTTCTTACACTTGGTTGACCCCAGCTCTCTCGGCCTACCCTGACCTGGACTCCCCCACCTCCTCCTTACTCCTTCCCTGACTGACTGCTTATCAAGAGATAATGGGGTAGGGGGTATCCCAGTGATACCTCCTCTCTACCCTCAGCCAATCCTGGCCCCAGTGCCCAACATGGCCTGGAACCACCCCCTACCCACTTCTCATCTTTACACCTGGACCCAGCGCCTAAGTCTGCCTGTCAATAAATGGGGAAAGGGGGCTCAAACATCCACTTCTTCCTGCACCTCCCTGACCTGGCCCTGAGACCTGCTATGGTTGGTCCACCGCTCACAGGAACTCCCCCGCCACGTCCTTCTACTCCAACCTATTCTACCACTCCAGAGCTCTCTCACACCTTCCTTCCTCACAGGCTTCCTGAAATCCCTTCAGGATTCCATTCCCACCTCCACACAACCCCTTCTCATGACATGCTAACTTCCGTCCAACCATGGACAACCTGGACCTTCCCCCAGACCCCTGTATGCCCTAAAGACCCTACCTCAGGATTCCCTTATCACTCCAAATCCCCCACCCCTGGGACATACCCTTCCATGTGTTCTGCTGTCCCTGACTCTGACATGGGTTGGCTTGGACGTACCCCCAGGAATTGCATCCCCCTAAGGTTCCTCCTCCAGACCCCCTATCGCCTCCCCAAGACCCTGTTCCAGGGCACCCCTAACCCATCAAAACCCTTGCCCAGGACACACACTTCCCAAAACCCCTACCTGGGACAACTCAATCCCCCCTGCAAGACGCCTGCCCTGGACCCCCCCTAATATTCTTGTCCCAGAGTCCCCATACTCCCTTCAAACCCCCATCTCCGCAAAACCTTTGCCCAGGCACACCCCTTCCCACTCTCCAAACGTCCTCCCTTCCCCCCTGTACCACCTCCACCGGACCGCCTCACCCCCAAAGACCCATTCTTTGGACAGCCCCACCTTCCAAGATCCCTTTTTTGGGACCCCCATTCCAAAGACACTTGCCACCCAGGAACCCTGCCCAGGGATGCCTCACACATCGCTCCCACCACTTATGTCCAAGACCACCCTCATACTCCTTCCAGTGCCAGCACCTACTCAAGATCCCTGTCCTAGATACCCCCCATCCACCAAGACCCTTGCTCAAGAGACCCCAGACCGTCCCCCAGACCGCAACCAATTCTTGGACCATGCCCCAGCTCCCTGCCGCCTGCACCGACCTGACCTCTGCGCGTTCCCGATCCTGGCCCAAGCTCTCGGTGCCGCCCGTGGCACGGCTTTCTGACCTCCCGTGCCTTGACGCCCCACTCCGGTGTTTACATCAGGCCTTGCTTCCGGGGGAGGGAGTCTGTGACCGGAAATGACTCATCCTCGCCGGAAAGCGTGGCTGCAGTCCTCCAAAACCAGCTTCTGGGTCTCTGGAGCAGAGAGAGGGGGCGCGGCGTTCTCCCAGGAGAGCGCGGCGAGCAGAGGACGCTCCGCCAGGGCATGACTGTCTGAAGGAACCGAGGACGGGTGGGAGAGAGAGAGCCTTCCCCTCGCTGAGCGGAAAAGGGCGAGAATTCCTTAACTCGGTCCTGCTAGGAGAGCTAGCGGCGTTACCTTCCGGGCTAACAAGACTTGGACCTCCGAGGTGGGCTAGAGGGGCCGCCCCTGTTAGCTATTTGTAGTTCTCCCAGACTTCTAGGGAGGCGACCGGGGAGCCTCGAGGCGGGGGTGGGCCTCGAGGCGGGGGTGGGCCTGGAGACCTTCAAAGCTGAGTCTATCCCCATAGCCAGGGGAAGCCAGGATGGGAGTCCCCACCCCACCCATGCTTCGTTTTA
The DNA here is from genome assembly GCF_028021215.1 of Eschrichtius robustus. Classification (NCBI taxonomy): domain Eukaryota; kingdom Metazoa; phylum Chordata; class Mammalia; order Artiodactyla; family Eschrichtiidae; genus Eschrichtius; species Eschrichtius robustus. The sequence continues at coordinate 45,370,869 of NC_090845.1, forward strand.
TTTACAAAGTGAAAAAGTATTTTTGATGGCAAGAGGTATAAGTGTTCACTGTGGGAGGAAAAAAGACCCCAATTGTGTACATACTGGAAATATTTTTGTATTCAACTTATAAATTTTGAGATGTGGACTCACGTGTAGTTTTGAGAAATAATACAGAGAAATCCCATGTGCTTTAACACTTCCCCCTGAAGGTAACATGTTGTATAGTAAAATACTACACTCAGAATGTTGACACAGTTGTGACACTACGTATCACAGAGTTGACGTTGACACAATCCACCCATCCTTTACTTTTTTTCAAATATTGTTTTGATGCTTTAAAAATTATTAATATATAATAGACATCTGTTTTATTCATCCATTTTAACTGATTCATGGTATTCCGTGGAATAAATGTATAACTGTTCAGCTGTTCCCCTACTGATGGCCATCTAGGTTGTTTGATGTACTGTGTTGTCAACATCCACAGACATATTTACTTGTGAACTTTGTCCCCGTGTACTACCCTAGGCGTGACTCCATTGCTGTGCTCCTCAGCAAAGCCAATCTTCTGGCTTTCTTCGGTCTCTACTTCCTCACATCCCAGAGCACATTTAACTTTTTTTTTTTTTTTTTTTTTTTTGGCCACAGCATGGGATCTTAGTTACCCAACCCGGGATTGAACCTGGACCCTCGGCAGTGAGAGGGCCGAGTCCTAACCACTGGACCACCAGGGAATTCCCAGAGCATATTTAACTTAATTCAGTTTGGCTTTTGTCACTTCCATGTCTCTGAGACTGCTCTTAACCAGATCACTGATGAGTAACAATCTTCCCAAACCAGCAGTCACTTCTCTACCCCTTCCTGTAACCACCCAGCATATTCCACAGTTTCTTGCTCTCACTCTCTTAGTTTTCTCCCATATCTCTGGCTACTCCTCCATCTTTACCCAATTTCCAAATACTGTGGTATCCTTAGGTATGATCCTGGCCGCCTTACTTTTGTAGTCAGTATTCTCTCCCTAGGTGACTTCATGTTGTCTCATAGCCTTAATTATTGCAAATATTTGGAAGATCCACTAATTTAGGCCTCTAGCCTAGACCTCTTTCCTGAACACCAGACTCATATGCTATGGCCTGTTTGATGTGTTCACGTGGATGTCTCATAAGGCATCTCAAATTTAACGCATCCAAACAGATCTCTTGAATTTCCCTGGCTCAACCACCCTCCTGTCTCCCTCATCTTAACCAATGGCACCATAACACCCAGTTTGTCACTCAAGCCAAAGAGCAGATATATCATGCTTGATTCTCCTTCTTTGTCACTGGCAAGTTCTGTTGGTCCCACTGTCCAAGTGGTGTCACAAATACAACCCCTGGCTCATGCACTTTTAGTCAAGATGGAGTAACAGGGACCAAATTTGTCCTCTCACACGAAACAACCAACCACTGCCCTCCCAAAAGGCAGAATACATGAAACAATGGTTTTCAAGGCATACACATCAGACAGTGAAGGACAGTGATCCCTGAGAAATGGGAAAGAAGATGAGTCCCAAACTGCCCCAAGTTACCACCTGGAGAGTTTTCATGCTGTGGCACAGAAAGGGGAGAAGGCAGAGCCTGGTGGCCTCCCTAAATTGAAATAATCCAGAGAGACAAGGGCAGCTAGAGTTCGAAGGACAGAATATCAGGAGAGAGCTTCACAGAGACAGAACCACAGAGATCTGCAAAGAGTCCCCCTTGAATATTCAGCAGAGTACTGATAAGTGCATGCATATGAAGAAACTACCCAAGTCCAGGGAAAGAACCATCCAACTGGATTAGAACAAGGCCTGGCATATAGGTCAATTGGAAAAACGTAATTCACAGGGCACAGAATACACAGGAAGGTTGTGGGGAATAATTAGCCCTGGACTTAGTACCCGTGCAGACCCAATTAACAAATCATAAAAGGAAGACCCTGAAAGATCAAATTGTTTCCAAGTAACTTAACTATCTCAGTACAAAGATCAGGAAGATTTATAGGAATACTAATAATAAAACCCTAGCACCTAAGGTAAAATTCACAATGTCTGTTATCCAAACAAAAACGTATGCTAAGTGAAAGGAGCCAGTCACAAAGGACTGCATATTGTATGATCCCATTTATAGACAATGTCCAGAATAGGCAAGTCCACAGAGACAGAAAGTAGATTAGTGGTTGCCTAGGGCTGGTGGGGTGGGAGAGGAAGGTGACTGGGGAAAAAAAGGCAATGACTGCTAAGGGGTATGGGATTGCTTTTTGGGGTGTTGAAAATGTTCTAAAACTGATTGTGGTAATGGTTGCAGAACTCTGTAAGTATACTAAAAAAAACCATTTAACTGTACACTTTATTTTTTTAATGAATTTATTTTATTTTTGGCTGCGTTGGGTCTTTGTTGATGTGGGCGGGTTTTCTCTACCTGCAGCGAGCGAGGGCTGCTTTTCGTCGTGGTGCATGGGCTTCTCATTGCGGTGGCTTCTCTTGTTGTGGAGCGTGGGTTCTAGGTGCGTGGGCTTCAGTAGTTGTGGCACATGGGCTCAGTAGTTGTGGCTTGTGGGCTCTAGAGCACGGGCTCAGTAGTTGTGGTGCACGGGCTTAGTTGCTCCGCGGCACGTGGGATCTTCCTGGACCAGGGATCGAACCCATCTCCCCTGCATTGGCAGGCGGATTCTTAACCACTGCGCCACGAGGGAAGTCCTAACTGTACACTTTAAATGGTGTATTGTGTGGTATGTGAATTATATCTCAATAAAAGAGTGTTGTTTTTTTTTAAGCAGGAAAACACGAACCATAATGATCAATCAATGGAAACTAACACAGAATGGACACAGATATTAGAATTAGGAGAGAATGATGCTAAAAAAGTTATTAAAGCTACACTCCATATGTTAAAAAAGTTGAGCAGAGACATGGAAGATATATAAGTACCCAAAATGAAATTCTAAAGATGAAAAATACACCAGATGGGATTAATGACTAGACATTGCAGAAGAAAAACATCAGTAGTTTAAATCATAGCAGTAGAAACTAAGAAAATGGAACAGAGGAAGAAAGAATCCCCCAAAACTGAAAATAGAAAAAAGCATAAATGAGCTGTGGGACAATTTCATGTGGCCTAATATGCAGGAAATAGAATCCCCAAAGGAGAGGAAGGGGGACAGAAAAAGTATGTGAAGAAGTAAAGTCCTAAAACTTTCCAAAATTAATAAAAAATATAAACACACAGATCCAAGAAGTTCAATGAACACCAGCAAAAAGTAGATGAAAAATACTACACAAAGGCACATTGTGGGAATTCCCTGGCCGTCAAGTGGTTAGGACTCTGTGCTCTCACTGCCAAGGGCCCGGGTTGGGGAACTAAAATCCCACAAGTCACGTGGTGCGGCCTAAAAACAAACAAACAAAGGCACATTGTTATAAAACTGCTCCAAACCAATGATACAGAGAAAATCTTTTTTGTTTATTTTTTCTTCCAATTTTATTGAGATATAATCAACTTACAGCACTGAATAAGTTTGAAGTGTACAGCGTAATGACTTGACTTACATACATCATGAAATGATTATCACAATAAGTTTAGTGAACATTCATCATTCCATATAGATACAAAATTAAGGAAATAGAAAAAAAATTTTTCCTTGTGATCCTCTTAGGATTTACTCTCTTTTATATATAACATACAGCAGTGTTAATTATATTTATCATGTTGTACATTACATTCCTAGTACTTATTTATCTTATACCTGGAAATTTGTACCTTTTGACTGTCTTCATCCAGTTCCCACTCCTCCACCCGCACCTCTGGTAAACACAAATCTGATCTCTTTTTCTATTAGTTTGTTTTTGAAGTATAATTGACCTTCAACCTTCCTGGTGCTGTTATAACTTCTGGTTATAGAAGTATCACCCCACCTTCACCTCCACAATGAGTGTTTTACCTCACCTTTTTTCCTGGAGCAAATAGGACTTAACGTCTTTTTTTTTTTTTTTTTTTTAAATTTTTGGCCAGGCTGCGCAGCATGCAGGATCTCAGTTCCCTGACCAGGGGTCGAACCCGCACCCCCTGCATTGGAAGCGCGGAGTCTTAACCACTGGACCTCCAGGGGAGTCCCTAGGACTTAACATCTTATTTGAATTAAGATGGGTTCCTAAGTCTTTAAATCCTTTTTAGTTTGCTTTTCAAACCAGTGGTCTGGGTATTCACTTAATGCTGTATATTAATAGGACTGTCACCAGAGAATGAAGAATGATGCACATGCCTGTCATACAAAGTTGTCATGAGGAAGGGTGTCAGAGTTGAAAAGGACCAAGATCTAATGACCGAGTAACCTGTGGAAGAAATCCAAACTTGGATGAACGTTTAGGCATTCCAGATTTGTGGGAATGAGTTGTAAGTATCTATGTCTCAGTAAAAATCTTTCTCAAAACATAAATCTTGAAGTTAAGCATGGCTCTGCTCAGACCCGGTTGGGTCAACTTTAATATTAGAATTGCTCCTTGGAGCATTTCACCTTCTTTTGTGGACGTGACTCAATGAATTAATTTTCTCTAATGCATCCTGGAAAATGGATTGTTTGTAGATTGAGAAATTGTTTAAGTTTTGCCCTGATGTCTTGAAAAGTAGCATACTAATCTCCTTCATTTAACAACTAATTATTGAACATTCATTCATTCATTTATCCAATATATATTGAGTGCCTCCAACGCACCAGGCACACTGTGCTAAATTTGGGGAATCAAACAGTAAACAGAGCAATGTCCTTGGAGGAGAAAGGTGATGAATGAATGAATATACATATATTTATATTTATATATAAATTAGAGATAAGATGGATTAGGAGATAGGAAGGGTTGAGGTAAGGGTAGGAGGTTGCTATCTTATTTGGGATGATCAAAGAAACTTCTGTGATAAGGTGACATTGGAGCAGAAACCTGAAGGGAGTGCGGGAATGAACCCTGTGGAAATTTGGGGGAAGTGCATTCTGGGCAGAAGGAACAACAAGGATATCAGTGCAGCTTGAGCAGATGAGTCACAGAGGGGTGGATGGGGGGCAGAATATGCAGGGCCTGTAGGCCATTTAAAATGCTTTGGCTAATTGTGAACATGTGGTTTCCCCAACCTGAGTAACCTTCTCACATCCCTCTGTTGTTCCCTACCATCCCTTGGCCACATCCTCTGTATAACTTGTACCAATTCCTGAAGGCTTAGTTTTTGCATTATACTTTCTTGAGAGTCTTTCCTAATATAAAAGTTGTATTAAAAATTCCTCCCCCATAGTGCTCTGCACCCCCCCCCCCCACAATGTTACAAGGTAAAGAGTTGACTTGCTATGCTTGAGACTTCTCCAAGGGCAGATGTTATGTATCCCCAGTGCCCCTCATCAAACCTAATACTTAGTAGATGCTCAAGAAAATGTTTGTTGAACCAAATAAATGTACAATTCATTAAAAAAAATGCTTTGACTACTATTCTGAGTGGGAGAGGGAGCCATTTGGAGGGTTTGGAGCACAGGAGAGAGACACGACCAGACTTGCCTTTTCAAAATAGCACTGGCTTCTGTGTGTGGACTAAGGCAGGGAGCAGGAGAAGGGAAAGCAAGGAGGGCAGTTAGGAGGCTATTTCAGTAAGCCAGGCAATGGTTTTTGGTGGTTTGGACACTGGGCAGTGGAGGAGATAAGATGTATTCTGGAATTATTTTGAAGGTAGAGCTGCAGGGATATGTTGATGGGTTAGATATAGGGTGTGTGGAAGATAGAAGTTAAGAATGACTCAGAAGGTTTTAGGTAAGCTGAGAGTCAGCTGGAGGAACAGATTAAGAGGGGGAATTGGGAGTTTTGTATTATTTTTGTGAACTCTGAAATGCGTATGAAATATCATATAGAGATGTTGGGTAGGTGATTGGATATAACTGAAAGTCAGGAGTGAGGTACAGGCTGGAGATAACAAATTTAGGAGGCATCAGTATATCAAAGTCGTTTAAAGTCAGGAGACAGAGGAGATCACCTAGGAAGTGAAAGTAGGTGGGGAGGTTAGAAGCCTAAGCCCCGAAGCATTTCCAAGGTACAAAGGTCAGGGGAAAGAGGAGGAACTGGCAAAAGATTGAGTAGGAGCAGCCAGTGAGGGGGGAACAGAACCAAGAAAGGATTTCTGGAAGTAAAGAGAAAAGGCATTTCAAGAAGGGAGTCAAATGTCCCTGAGAGGGAGGAATTCCCTGGTGGTGCAGTGGTTAAGAACCTGCCTGCCAATACAGGGGACATGGGTTTGAGCCCTGGTCCGGGAAGATTCCACATGCCGCAGAGCAACTAAGCTCGTGTGCCATAACTATGGAGCCTGCGCTCTAGAGCCCGCCTAGAGCCCGTGCTCCTCAACAAGAGAAGCCACCGCAATGAGAAGCCTGCACACCACAACGAAGAGTAGCCCCCACTCGCTGCAGTGAAGACCCAACGCAGCCAAAAATAAATAAATAAATTAATTAATTAAAAAGAAAAATGTTGCTGAGAGGGAAGATGAGGAGCTCTCATGATATGCACGCACTGGGTGTACAAAGATGAACCAGAATGCCAGGCACATAGTAGGTGTCCATGTACTTTTAATTGTAACAAAATATACATAACATAAAATTTACCACCTTAACCATTTTTGAATGTACAGTTCAGGAGTGTTAAGAATATTCACACTGTTGTGAAACAGATCTCCAGAACTTTTTCATCTTGCAAAACTGAAACTCTACTCGGTGCGGAGACTGTTTAGTCCCGGGCCTTGCAAGTTTATTGTTCTCTCCATCTGGACTCGAGGCTTCCGTCACAACCATGCTCCGCCAAATCATCAGTCAGGCCAAGAAGCATCCTAGCTTGATCCCCCTCTTCATATTTATTGAAGCGGGAGGTACTGGAGCTACACTGTATGTCTTGCGCCTGGCATTGTTCAATCCAGATGTCAGTTGGGACAGAAAGAGTAACCCAGAACCCTGGAACAAACTGGGTCCCAATGATTAGTACAAGTTCTACTCAGTAAATGTAGATTACAGCAAATTGAAGAAAGAAGGTCCAGACTTCTAAATGAAATGTTTCACTATAAAGCTGCTTAGAATGAAGGTCTTCCAGAAGCCATCCGCACAATTTCCCACTTAACCAGGAAACATTTCCCCTCTAAATGCACGAAATCAGGGACTTCCCTGGTGGTCCAGAGGTTAAGACTTTGCACTTCCACTGCAGGGGGCGCCGGTTCGATCCCTGGTCGGGGAACTAAGATCCCACATGCTGCGTGGTGCGGCCAAAAAGTAAAAAATAAATAAATAAATGCACGAAATCATGTTGGTGTATTGTGTTGGGGTTTACACTGATTAATAAATAGTCTGAAACTTGAAAAAAAAAAACCTGAAACTCTAGACCCATTAAACATCTCCCCATTTCCCCCTCCCCCAGCCCCTGGCAACCACCTTTCTACTTTGTTTCTATGAATTTGACTCCTTTATTTTATTTATTTATTTATTTATTGGCTGTATTGGGTCTTAGTTGAGGCACGTGGGATCTTTCATTGCAGCGCACGGGCTCCTCTCTAGTTATGGCACGTGGGCTCCAGGGCATGTGGGCTCTGTAGTTGCAGCACGCGGGCTCTCTAGTTGTGGTGCACGGGCTTAGTTGCCCCCTGGCATGTGGGATCTTAGTTCCCTGACCAGGGATCGAACCAGTGTCCCCTGCATTGCAAGACCAATTCTTAACCACTGGACCACCAGTGAAGTCCCAATTTGACTCCTTTAGATACCTCATATAAGTGGAATCATACAGTATTTGTTTTCTTATGACTGGCTTATTTCACTTAGCATAACATCCTCAAGGTTCATCCGTGTTGAAGCATGTGTCAGAATTTCCTTCCCTTTAAAGGCTGAATAATATTCTATTGTATGAATATACCACATTTTGCTTATCAATTCATTTATCAATGGACACTTGGATTGCTTCCACCTTTTGGCTATTGGGAATAATGCTGCTATGAACATGGGTGTGCAAAGTCTCTTTGATACTGTGCTTTCAATTAATTTAGATATTTGTCCAGAAGTGGAATTGCTGGATGATATGGTAATCGTTTTTTTAATTTTGGGGGGAACTGCAATATTGTTTTCCATAGCAGCTGCGCCATTTTATATTCCTACCAGTAGTGCACAAAGGTTCTAATTTTCTCCATATCCCAACCAACACTTCTTTTCTTTCTTTTTTTTTTATAGTAACCATCCTAATGGGTGTGAGGCCAAGAAAATTGTCATTCTTGACCTGTATAGCAGTTCCTTGGAAACCCTCACTTATAGGGCTTGTCTTTATTTGACCTGATTCAGAGCTCTCTCAGGTCAAATAGCCTTTTAAAAAATAATTGGTGACAACTGTTTAACATCACAGCTGCCCGAGGTGGTGATAACAGCTGGAGCAAACAAGAAGTTGACCAACAATCATGAAAAACTGGGAATAAGATATCCAGAGGGACCTTGAAAAGCTCTGACATATTTCTGGGAATCTGGAAGGCCATATGCGTGTGCAAGTGCAGGGCTGCAAGCATGCCAAGGAAAGAGCTGAGAAGGCCCTAAGCTTTCAACTCTGGGTGATTTTTTTTTATTGGAGTATAGTTGACTTACAGTGTTGTGTTAGTTTCAGGTGTACAGCAGAGTGAATCAGTTATACATATATCCACTCTTTTTTAGATTCTTTTCCCATATAGGCCATTACAGAGTACTGAGTAGAGTTCCCTGTGCTATACAGTAGGTCCTTTTTTTTTTTTTAAATAAATTTATTTATTTATTTTTGGCTGCGTTGGGTCTTCATTGCTGTGCGTGGGCTTTCTCTAGTTGCGGCGAGTGGGGGCTACTCTGTTGCGGTGCACAGGCTTCTCATTGCGGTGGCTTCGCTTGTTGCAGAGCACGGGCTCTAGGCACGCGGGCTTCAGTAGTTGTGGCTCGTGGGCTCAGTAGTTGTGGCTCACGGGCTTCAGTAGTTGCGGTGCGCGGGCTCTAGAGCATAGGCTCAGTAGTTGTTGTGCACGGGCTTTGTTGCTCCGTGGCATGTGGGATCTTCCCGGACCAGGGCTCAAACCCATGTCCCCTGCGTTGGCAGGCAGATTCTTAACCACTGCACCACCAGGGAAGCCCTACAGTAGGTCCTTATTTGTTATGTATTTTATATATAGTAGTGTGTATATGTTAATCCCAATCTCCTAATTTATCATTTCCCCCCATGTTTTCCCTTTGGTCACCATAAGTTTGATTTCAAGATCTATGAGTCTGTTTCTGTTTTGTAAATAAGTTCATTTGTATAATTTTTAAATTAGATTCCACATATAAGCGATATTGTATATTTGTCTTTCTCTGTCTGACTTACTTCACTTAGTATGATAATCTCTAGGTCCATCCATGTTGCTGCAAATGGCATTATTTCCACCTCTGGGTGATCTTGAAGCTCTATGGAGAACTCTGCTAAGGCAGAGTTGTAAACTACCTTGCTGGAGTGTTCAAGCATGCTCCAACACACACAGAGATACCCTAGGCAAAGGTTGAAGACTTATTGGTTCAAAACATTTAAAGAAATCTCTCTCTAACCATTAGCTGACCACTAAGTTAATGAAGCAGAGACTTTGGTGATCACACATATCAAAGAATACAGACTTTACAAAACTAGTTCAGAAAAGTCACTAAACAGACAGCAGCAACAATAAAGCCTGGGGTGGAGAGAATCTGAATTCCAGAGCTGCTGCATTATTTAAAATATCCAGATTTTAAAATTGCAATGAAAATAGAAAGTATGAACCATACACAGGGCAAAAAAAAGCATGAAATAGAAACTGTCCCTAAGGAAGCCCAAACATTGGATGTACTAGACAAAGATTTTAGGTTTTTTTTGAAGTATAGTTGATTTACAATGTTGTGTTAGTTTCTGGTGTACAGTATAAGTGATTAAGAATATACATATTCTCTCTCTCTTTTTTTTTTGGCCGTGCCTCGTGGCATGCAGGATCTTAGTTCCCTGACCAGGTATCAAACCCATCCCCCCTGCAGTGGAAGCACAGAGTCCCAACCACTGGACCACCAGGGAATTCCTGAATATATATATTCATATATATATATATATATATATATATATATATATATATATATATATATATATATATATATATATATATATATATATATATATATATATCTGCTAATCCCAAACTCCTAATTTATCCCTCCCCCATCCCCTTTCCTCTTTGTTAACCATAAATTTATTTTCTATGTCTGTGAGTCTGTTACTGTTGTGTAAATAAGTTCATTTATATCATATTTTAGATTTCACATATAAGTGATATTGTATGGTATTTGCCTTTCTCTGTCTGACTTCCTTCACTTAGTATGATAATCTCTAGGTCCATCCATGTTGCTGTAAATGGCATTATTTCACTCTTTTTTATGGCTGAGTAATATTCCATTCTATATATATACCACATCTTCTTTATCCATTCATCTGTCGATGGACATTTAACTTGTTTCCATGTCTTGGCTATTGTAAATAGTGCTGCATGAACATCGGGGTGCATGTATCTTTTTTTTCTTTTTTGGCTGCGTTGGGTCTTCATTGCTGCATGTGGGCTTTCTCTAGCTGCAGCGAGCGAGGGCTATTCTGAGTTGCGGTGCGCGGACTTCTCATTGCAGTGGCTTCTCTTGTGGCGGAGCACGGGCTCTAGGCGTGTGGGCTTCAGTAGTTATGGCGTGTGGGCTCAGTAGTTGTGGCGCGTGGGCTCATTAGTTGCGGCACGCGGGCTCTAGGGCACGCGGGCTGCAGTAGTTGTGGGATGCGGGCTCAGTAGTTGTGGCTCACAGGCTCTAGAGCGCAGACTAAGTAGTTGTGGCGCATGGGCTTAGTTGCTCCATGGCATGTGAGATCTTCCCAGACCAGGGATCGAACCCATGTCCCCTGCATTAGCAGGCGGACTCTTAACCACTGCGCCACCAGGGAAGTCCTGTATCTTTTTGAATTAGAGTTTTCTCCAGATATATGCCCAGGAGTGGTGTTGCTGAATCATATGGTAACTCTATTTTTAATTTTTAAAGGATCCTCCATACTGTTTTCCATACTGGCTGCACCAATTTACATTCCCACCAACAGTGTTGGAGGGTTCCCTTTTCTCCACACCCTCTCCAGTATATATTATTTGTAGACTTTTTAATGATGGCCATTTTGACTGGTGTGAGGTGATACCTCATTGTAGTTTTGATTTGCATTTCTCTAATAATTAGCAACATTGAGCATCTTTTCATATGCCTATTGGCCATCTGTATGTCTTCTTTGGAGAAATGTCTATTTAGGTCTTCTGCCCATTTTTTGATCAGTTGTTTTTTGGTTTTTTTTTGTTATTGAGTTGTATGAGCTGTTTGTGTATTTTGGAAATTAAGCCTTTGTTGGTTGCATTGAAACCATGCAACTCAGATTGTGACTTGAACCCAGATGGTTGTTTCTGGATGCAAAAAAATAAAGTGATGGTTACAGAAAGTAATGAAAGGTTTGTGGAAAGTGGACTGTGAGAAAAGTGTTTTGTGCACAGTCAGGATTGACTAAGTTTAGAATATATTTAATTGAGTAAATGAATTTTAAAAGTAAGCTGGTGCAAGACTTGAATGTGGCTTTTCTCTCTTTTAAGAGGACATGTTTTCTTTTTTTTTTTTTTTAAATAAATTTGCTTATTTATTTATTTATTTTTGGCTGTGTTGGGTCTTCATTGCTGTGTGCGAGCTTTCTCTAGTCGTGGTAAGCAAGGGCTGCTCTTGGATGCGGTGCACGGGCTTCTCATTGTGGTGGCTTCTCTTTGTTGTGGAGCATGGGCTCTAGGGACGCAGGCTTCAGTAGTTGTGGCACACGGGCTCAGTAGTTGTGGCTCGTGGGCTCTAGAGTGCAGGCTCAGTAGTTGGGGTGCATGGGCTTAGTTGCTCCACAGCATGTGGGATCTTCCTGGACCAGGGATCGAACCCGTGTCCCCTGCATTGGCAGGCAGATACCACTGCACCACCAGTGAAGTCCCAAGAGGACAGGTTTTCTTAAAATGTTGAACTGCCTTTGATAACAGATATTAAGTTTCTTTACCTTTTAAGTGATCTGTTCTGTATTTGTCTTTGAAATCTTTTATTGTCACTTTGATTACGGAATAAGTATTGTCTCACAGTGACCTATGATCTTATTTGACCAAGTGTTTTAAAACTTTTTGACAAACTTCCCAAATATCAAATTTTAATTAAAGTTCTTTTGATTTCCAGCTAATTTTGGGATACTGTAGAGGGCCCCTGAAGTATCTCAAAGAGAAATATTTAACTAGGGTTATTTGGTATGTTAAGTTAAATGTAATCATTCGTAATTCTGGTTATTGTAACCAAGTTTCTTTACCAATTGCACTGTAATCAGATGTTTAACCATGCCTTTTAAGTCTTTTGTCATTTATAGATAGTTATTTTTGTACTCTGATGCTGTTACAAAACGTGCTTCATCATCAAGGAGATTCATAGAAAGGCTATGGAAGCAGTTACAACAGTTCCACATCAAGATGATAACTATGCGAGGATTCCAGCCCATACTGACTTAAAACAAGGAGCTGTCCTGCCCCTGGGGCCTCTAGATCAGGCATCCAGAGATGTTTTTACTCCCTGACAGGCAGGGTCGACACCCCTACTCAGCCTCGAAGCAGTTACAGAAGATGGACCATTGCCCCTCTGCTTCCCATAAGAATATGGGAGTAAAATCTCTGAGAGGAGAATGAAACAGGAAGGAAGGGGGCAGGGCACAGCCTTTAAAAGAATGATATAGCCCAAGGACACAACATAAACTGATTAGAACCAAATAGATCCAAGATGGCTTCCACTAGACCTTGAGCCTCAGTTTATGCTCACTGTAACACACCCGCAAGCTAAATGACACACCTACAGGTGACATGACAGTTCCAAGGCCGACCATAAAGGTCAAAAAGTGGGCGGTGGCCCTATTTCTGGAAATCCCCACCCCTTCCCCAAAATAGCTGGAATACTCCTCCCACTCATTAGCCTATGAAATTACCCACCCCTATAAAAACTGACAACCCCATACCCTGGTGCTGCGCTCGCCTTCTCAGATGGCCCACACTCTGTGGAGTGTGTTTCTCTCTAAATAAATCCACTTCCTAATTACTTTGTCTCTCACTGAATTCTTTCTGTGATGAGACATCAAGAACCTGAGCTTCATTAAGTCCTGAGACCAGGTGTGTGATCTCAGTTAAAAAAACGTGGGTTCAAGTCCCAATCTGGGTTTTGGCTGGGTTCGAGTCCTGGCATGTGGGTTCAAGTCCCAATCTGAGTTGCACGGTTTCAGCATCATTTGCAAATATTTTCTCCCAGTCCCTAGGTTGTGTTTTTGTTTTGTTTATGGTTTCCTTTGCTGTGTAAAAGTGTATAAGGTTGATTAGGCTTCATTTGTTTATTTTTGCTTTTGTTTCTATTGCCTTGGGAGACTGACCTAAGAAAACATTGCTATGATTTATGTCAGAGAATCTTTTGCCTATGTTCTTCTAGGAGTCTTATGGTGTCATGTATTATATGTAAGCCTTTAAGCCATTTTGAGTTCATTTTTGTGTATCGTGTGAGGGAGTGTTCTGACTTCATTGATTTACATGCAGCTTAGACAAAGATTTTAAATCACTAGCATAAATATGCTCAAAGAACTAAAGGAAACCATATCTAAAGAACTAAAGGGAAGTATAATAACAGTGTCTCACCAAATAGAGAATATCAACAAAAAGATAGAAATTTAAAAAAAAACAAATTCAGGAGTTAAAATAGTTGAATATGATAAAATTAAATAAAAAATAAAAAAATAATAGAATATGAAAATAATGTAAAGAAAATAAATATGAAATAACTGAAATGAAAATTCACTAGAGGGGCTCAACAGCAGTTCCCCATATCCATTGTCCCACAGGATGATACTGAAACAAAAGGGTCCAGATGGCTGCAACACAAGTGGTGGAACACCCTGTTGCTGAGGCGCTGATTTCATGCTGCAGGTAAGCATTTTTATACCCTGCAGCTGTACCCTAAGGGTGAGACAGAAAGCCTCGTATCTCATCAGAATTTGGGAGATGATAAGAATCTCTCATGACAGCTTCCCATGAAGATAAAAAAGTGAGTGGGAAATGGCCTTGTAGCAGTTCTTCACAAGCTTCCCATGCTCTCATGTTCTGGGAGGATCACAAGGCTTCTGCCAAGACCTAGATAGATCAGCTGTGGTTAAGCATTACCTACAGGAACTATGAGGATCTATGCAAGGTCAAGGCACCAGCATGAAGCAGTTTCCCTATATTACCAAGATAGACCATTTTCTGGGCCATAAAATTAATCGCAATAAATGCAAAAGGATTCAGGTTATACAAATTGTTTTCTCTGGCCACAATGGAACTGAATTAGAAATTAATAACAGGAAGATCTCTGGAAAATCTCCAAATATTTGGAAACTAAGTAACACACTTCAAAATAATTCATGGATCAAAGAAGTCAGAATGGAAATTAGAAAACATTTTGAACTGAATGAAAATGAAAACTCAACATATTAGTATTTGTCAATGCCACTAAAGCAGTATTCGGGGGTGAATTTATTGCCTTAAATGCCTGCCTATATTAGAAAAGAAGAAAGAACTAAATAAGAAAGGTCTAAAATCTATTATCTCAGCTTCCACCATAAGAAACTAGAAAAAGAAGAGCAGGGCTTCCCTGGTGGTGCAGTGGTTGAGAATCTGCCTGCCAATGCAGGGGACACGGGTTCGAGCCCTGGTCTGGGAAGATCCCACATGCCGCGGAGCAACTAGGCCCGTGAGCCACAAGTACTGAGCCTGTGCGTCTGGAGCCTGTGCTCCGCAACAAGAGAGGCTGCGACAGTGAGAGGCCCGCGCACCGCGATGAAGAGTGGCCCCCACTCGCCACAACTAGAGAAAGCCCACGCACAGAAACGAAGACCCAACACAGCCAAAAATAAATAAATAAAGTGTAAAATTAAAAAAAAAGAAAAAGAAAAGCAAAGTAAAACTAAGGTAAGCAGAAGAAAGGAAATAATAAAGATCAAAGTGGAAATCAATGAAAATAGAAAACAGAAAAACTATGGAGAAAATCAGTGAAACCAAAAGCTGGTTGACTGAGATCAACAAAACTGATAAACATGAAGACTTACAGGAAAAAAAAAAAAGGGAGAAGACACAACTTACCAATATCAGGAATGGGAGGTGACATCACTACAGATTCTACAGATACTAAAAAGGTTAAAGGAATATTATAAACAACTTTATGCCAATAAATTGCACAACTTCATTGAAATGTACAAATTCCTTGAAAGACACAAATTACCAGAGCTCACTCAAGAAGACACAGATAGTTGCCAGGGGTTGGGGAGAGGAAAGAAGGGGGAGTAATTGTTTAATGGGTACAGAATTTCAATTTTGCAAGATGAAAAGGTCTGGAGATGGATGGTGGTGATGGTTGTACAACAGTGTGAATGTACTTAATGCCACTTAACTGTACACTTTAAAATGGTTAAGTTGGTAAACTTTATGTTATATGTATTTACCACAATTTTTTTAAAAAATAGAAAACTGAATAGCCTTATATATATTAAATAAATAAATAAACTTTATACTTAAAACCCTTCCTGGAACTTCCCTGGTGGCACAGTGGTTAAGAATCTGCCTGCCAATGCAGGGGACATGGGTTCGAGCCCTGGCCCGGGAAGATCCCACATGCCGTGGAGTAACTAAGCCCGTGTGCTACAACTACTGAGCCTGCACTCCAGAGTCCCCGAGCCACAACTACTGAAGCCTGCGTGCCTAGAGCCTGTGCTCCGCAACAAGAGAAGCCACCGCGATGAGAAGTCCGTGCACCGCAATGAAGAGCAGCTCCTGCTCGCCGCAACTAGAGAAAGCCTGTGTGCAGCAATGAAGACCCAACACAGCCGAAAAATAAATGAATTTATAAAAAACAAAACAAAACAAAACAAAAAAACAAAAACCCTTCCTACAAAGAAGACTTCAGGCCCAGATGGTATCACTGTCAAATTCTTTTTTTTTAATTTAAAAAATTTTTTCACTGATGAATTCTATCATGCATTTAAGCATGAAATAATATCAACTCTACATAAATTCTTGCAAAAATTTGAATATTTCCCAGCCCATTCTATGGGACCAGCATTACTCTGATACCAAAATCAGATAGACATTACAAAAAAAGAAAACTAATATCCCTTATGAATACAGGTACAAAAATTCTAAACATAATTTTAACAAATTGATTCCAACAATATATTATAAGGATAATACATCATGACCATGTGGAGTTTATCCCTGGAATGCAGGGTTGCTTTAACATTCAAAAAATCAATCAATGTAACTTCTCATACTAACAAACAACAAAAGAAAAAAAAAAACGTGATCATCTCAATGGATGCAGAAAAAGAAGTTGATAAAATTAAACATGATTTCCTCATAAAACTCTCAGGAAAGTAGGAATAGAAAATAACTTCCTCAACCTCATAAAGAGCATCTGTGTAACAGGTATATTAAAAACGCTCATTGCCACTAATTATCAGGGAAATGCAAATCAGTACCACAATGAAATATCACCTCACACCTGTCAGGATGACTATTATCAAAAAACCAAGAGACAACATGTGTTGGTGAGGACGTGGAGATATTGGAACCCTTGCACACTGTTGGTAGGAATGCAAAATGGTGCAGCCACTGCAGAAAACATAATGGATTTTCCTCAAAAAATTAAAAATGGGGGGGGAGGATTTCCGTGGTGGTCCAGTGGTTAAGACTTCATGCTTCCACTGCAGGGGGCACAGGTTTGATCCCTGGTTGGGGAACTAAGATCCCCACATGCATGCAGTGGTAGCCAAAAAAAATTAAAAAAATAAAAAATAGAACTACCATATGATCCAGCAATTCCACTCCTGGGTATATATCCAAAGGAATTGAAATCAGGATTTCTTAGAGATATCAGCACTCCCATGTTCATTGCTGCACTATTCACAATAGCCAAGGTATGGAAACAACCTAAATGTCCATTGAAAGAAGAATAAACAAAGAAAATGTAGTATGTACATACAATAGAATACTATTTAGCCCTAAAGAGGAAGGAATTACTGAAATATGCAACAACATGAATGGACCTCGAGGACATTTTGCTAAGTGAAATAAGCCAGGCACCTTATATGAGGTATCTAAAATAGTCAAATTCATAAAATCAAAGACTAGAATGGTGGTCAACAGGGGCTGATTTAGAAGGGGAAATGGGGAGTTACTAATCAACAGGAATAAAGTTTCAGTTAGGTAAGATTAATAAGCTCTAGAGACTTGCTATACAATATTATACCTATAGTCAACAATAATGTATTATATACTTAAAATTTGTTAAGAGCATAGATCTCATGTTTAGTGTTCTCATCACAATAAGATTAAAAAATAAATAAAAGCTCCTTGGAAGAAAAAAAAAAAGATACATGGATTGGCTAAACTATTTTGGAAGCCTTCTGCATTTTTCATTAATAGGCATGAGAGTCTAGTTGTGACCATGGCCTCTGTCCTTAGAGACATTGTCCAAGGTTTGACCTTGAAACAGATCCACTTCTGCCGTCTTCCTGTGAAAGCAGTTCGTAACTGGTGCTTACATCATAAGCCCCTGGGGGGTTCATTATAACAGAGTGCTGGTTCCTATCCCCAGAATGTCAAATTCATTAGGTCCAGGAAGAGTCTGAGAATTTGCATTTCTACCATGTTTTCAGGTGATGCTGCTGCTGCTGGTCTGGGGTCCACACTTTGAGAATCACTGGTTGCCTGATACCACGAAGTAACAGAACTCTGCCCCTGGAGTATTGTCCTAACTTCCTCAAGGGAACCCTTGATTCAAGGTATGCCCAGAGTCCCTAGAAGGACAGGAAGCTGGGATTTTGCCGTGTTTATAAACAGGTTTATGGTTAGCATGTATTGAGCCTGCTTGGTAATAAATGTTTGTTTAATAAATGACAAGTATGTTGGAGAGAGAGAGAAAAAAAAAACCCTGCAGCTAACATTGTACTTAATGGTGAAAGACTGAATGCTTTCCCTCTAAAACCAAGAAGAAGACGGATACCTACTCTCACTACTGCTATTTTATATTGTACTGAATATTCTGGTCAGTGCATAAAAGGCAAGAAGAAATAAAAGACAATCTGAATTGGAAAGAAATAAACCTGTCTTTATTTGCAGAAACATGATTATCTAGTAGAAAACCCAATGGAATCTATAAAAAAGCGAATAAAATTAATGATAGTTTAGCAAGGTTGCAGGATACAAGATCAATGTACAAGAATCAATTGTATTTCTATACATTAGCAATGAACGATTGGAATTTTTATTTAAAAATAATATGTACATTCAAAGAAAGATAGACAAGATGAAAAGGCAGAGGGCTATGTACTAGATGAAGGAACACGATAAAACCCCAGAAAAACAACTAAATGAAGTGGAGATAGGCAACCTTCCAGAAAAAGAATTCATAATAATGATAGTGAAGATGATCCAGGACCTTGGAAAAAGAATGGAGGCAAAGATCGAGAAGATGCAAGAAATGTTTAACCAAGACCTAGAAGAATTAAAGAACAAACAAACAGAGATGAACAGTACAATAACTGAAATGAAAACTACACTAGAAGAAATCAATAGCAGAATAACTGAGGCAGAAGAACAGATAAGTGACCTGGAAGACAATGGTGCAATTCACTGCTGTGGAACAGAATAAAGAAAAAAGAATGAAAAGAAATGAAGACAGCCTAAGAGACCTCTGGGACAACATTAAACGCAACAACATTCACATTATAGGGGTCCCAGAAGGAGAAGAGAGAGAAAGGACCAGAGAAAATATTTGAAGAGATTATAGTCAAAAACTTCCCTAACATGGGAAAGGAAATAGCCACCCAAGTCCAGGAAGCACAGCGAGTCCCACACAGGATAAACCCAAGGAAAAACACGCTGAGACACATAGTAATCAAAGTGGCAAAAATTAAAGACAAAGAAAAATTCTTGAAAGCAGCAAGGGAAAAACAACAAATAACATACAAGGGAACTCCCATAAGGTTAACAGCTGATTTCTCAGCAGAGTCTCTACAAGACAGAAGGGAGTGGCATGGTATACTTAAAGTGATGAAAGGGAAGAACCTACAACCAACATTACTCTACCCGGCATGGATCTCATTCAGATTCGATGGAGAAATCAAAAGCTTTACAGACAAGCAAAAGCTAAGAAAATTCAGCACCACCAAACCAGCTCTACAACAAATGCTAAAGGAACTTCTCTAAGTGGGAAACACAAGACAAGAAAAGAACCTACAAAAAGAAACCCATAACAATTAAGAAAATGGTCATAGGAACATACATATCGATAATTACCTTAAACGAGAATGGATTAAATGCTCCAACCAAAAGACACAGGCTTGCTGTATGGATACAAAAACAAGACCCATCTATATGCTGTCTACAAGAGGCCCACTTCAGACCTAGGGACACATACAGACTGAAAGTGAGGGGATGGAGAGATATTCCATGCAAATGGAAATCAAAAGAAAGCTGGAGTAGCTATACTCATATCAGATAAAATAGACTTTAAAATAAAGAATGTTACAAGAGACAAGGAAGGACTACATAATGATCAGGGGATCAATCCAAGAAGAAGATATAACAATTATAAATATATATGCACCCAACATAGGAGCACCTCAATACATAAGGCAACTGCTAACAGCTATAAAAGAGGAAATCGACAGTAACACAATAATAGTGGGGGATTTTAACACCTCACTTACACCAATGGACAGATCATCCAAAATGAAAATAAAGAAGGAAACAGACGCTTTAAATGACACAATAGATCAGATAGATTTAATTGATATGTATAGGACATTCCATCCAAAAAAGCAGATTACACTTTCTTCTCAAGTGCGCACGGAACATTCTCCAGGATAGATCACATCTTGGGTCACAAATCAAGCCACAGTAAATTTAAGAAAGTTGAAATCATATCAAGCATCTTTTCTGACCACAATGCTATGAGATTAGAAATGAATTACAGGGAAAAAAATGTAAGAAACACAAACACATGGAGGCTAAACAATACGTTACTAAATAACCAAGAGATCACTGAAGAAATCAAAGAGGAAATCAGAAAATACCTAGAGACAAATGACAATGAAAACACGATGATCCAAAACCTATGGGATGCAGCAAAAGCAGTTCTAAGAGGGAAGTTTACAGCTATACAAGCCTACCTAAAGAAACAAGAAAAATCTCAAGTAAACAATCTAATCTTACACCTAAAGGAACTGGAGAAAGAAGAACAAACAAAACCCAAAGTTAGCAGAAGGAAAGAAATCATAAAGATCAGAGCAGAAATAAATGAAATAGAACCAAAGAAAACAATAGCAAAGATCAATAAAACTAAAAGCTGGTTCTTTGAGAAGATAAACAAAATTGATAAACCATTAGCCAGACTCATCAAGAAAAAGAGGGAGAGGACTCAAATCAATAAAATCAGAAATGAAAAAGGAGAAGTTACAACAGACACCGCAGAAATACAAAGCATCCTAAGAGACTACTACAAGCAACTCTATGCCAATAAAATCGACTACCTGGAAGAAATGGACAAATTCTTAGAAAGGTATAACCTTCCAAGGCTAAACCAGAAAGAAATATAAAATACCAACAGACCAATCACAAGTAATGAAATTGAAACTGTGATTAAAAATCTTCCAACAAACAAAAGTCCAGGATGAGATGGCTTCAGAGGTGAATTCTATCAAACATTTAGAGAAGAGCTAACACCCATCCTTCTCAAACTCTTCCAAAAAATTGCAGAGGAAGGAACACTCCCAAACTCATTCTATGAGGCCACCATCACCCTGATACCAAAAGCAGACAAAGATACTACAAAAAAAGAAAATTACAGACCAATATCACTGATGAATATAGATGCAAAAATTCTCAACAAAATACTAGCAAACAGAATCCAACACCACATTAAAAGGATCATACACCATGATCAAGTGGGATTTATCCCAGGGATGCAAGGATTCTTCAATATATGCAAATCAATCAATGTGATACACCATATTAACAAATTGAAGAATAAAAACCATATGATCATCTCAGTAGATGCAGAAAAAGCCTTTTGACAAAATTCAACACCCATTTATGATAAAAACTCTCCAGAAAGTGGGCATAGAGGGAACCTACCTCAGTATAATAAAGGCCATATACGACAAACCCACAGCAAACATCATTCTCAATGGTGAAAAACTGAAAGCATTTCCTCTAAGATCAGGAACAAGACAATGATGTCCACCCTCACCACTATTATTCAAAATAGTTTTGGAAGTCCTAGCCACGGCAATCAGAGAAGAAGAAGAAATAAAAGGAATACAAACAACAGATACAAAAGACCTGTATGCAGAAAACTATAAGACACTGATGAAAGAAATTAAAGATTATACCAACAGATGGAGAGATATACCATGTTCTTGGATTGGAAGAATCAATATTGTGAAAATGACTATACTACCTAAAGCAATCTACAGATTCAATGCAATTCCTATCAAACTACCAATGGCATTTTTTACAGAACTAGAACAAAAAATCTTAAAATTTGTATGGAGACACAAAAGACCCCGAACAGCCAAAGCAGTCTTGAGCGAAAAAAAACGGAGCCGGAGGAATCAGACTCCCTGACTTCAGACTATACTACAAAGCTACAGTAATCAAGACAATATGGTACTGGCGCAAAAACAGAAACATAGATCAGTGGAACAAGATAGAAAGCTCAGAGATAAACCCATGCACCTATGGTCAAGTAATCTATGACAAAGGAGGCAAGGATATACAATGGAGAAAAGACAGTCTCTTCAGTAAGTGGTGCTGGGAAAACTGGACAGCAACATGTAAAAGAATGAAATTAGAACACTCCCTAACACCATACACAAAAATAAACTCAAAATGGATTCAAGACCTAAATGTAAGACCGGACACTATAAAATTCTTAGTGGAAAACATAGGAAGAACACTCTTTGACATAAATCACAGCAAGATCTTTTTTGATCCAGCTCCTAGAGTAATGGAAATAAAAACAAGAATAAACAAATGGGACCTAATGAAACTTCAAAGCTTTTGCACAGCAAAGGAAACCATAAACAAGATGAAAAGACAAGGGAGGGTGGGAGGGAGGGAGATGCAAGAGGGAAGAGATATGGGAACATATGTATATGTATAACTGATTCACTTTGTTATAAAGCAGAAACTAACACACCATTGTAAAGCAATTATACTCCAATAAAGATGTTTAAAAAAAAAAAAGATGAAAAGACAACCCTCAGAATGGGAGAAAATATTTGCAAACGAATCAGTGGACAAAGGATTAATCTCCAAAATGTATAAACAGCTCATGCAGCTCAATATTAAAGAAACAAACAACCCAATCCAAAAATGGGCAGAAGACCTAAATAGACATTTCTGTAAAGAAGACATACAGGTGGCCAAGAAGCAAATGAAAAGCTGCTCAACATCACTAATTATTAGAGAAATGCAAATCAAAACTACAATGAGGTATCACCTCACACCAGTTAGAATGGGCATCATCAGAAAATCTACAAACAACAAATGCTGGAGAGGGTGTGAAGAAAAGGGAACCCTCTTGCACTGTTGGTGGGAATGTAAATTGATACAGTCACTATGGAGAACAGTATGGAGGTTCCTTAAAAAACTGAAAATAGAATTACCATATGATCCAGCAATCCCACTACTGTGCATATACCCAGAGAAAACCATAATTCAAAAAGACACATGCGCCCCAATGTTCATTGCAGCACTATTTACAATAGCCAGGTCATGGAAGGAACCTGGATGCCCATCGACAGACGAATGGATAAAGAAGAAGTGGTACATATATACAATGGAATATTACTCAGCCATAAAAAGGAACGAAATTGAGTCATTTGTTGAGGCGTGGATGGATCTAGAGACTGTCATACAGAGTGAAGTAAGTCAGAAAGAGAAAAACAAATATCGTATATTAACACATGTATGTGGAACCTAGAAAAATGGTACAGATGAACCGGTTTGCAGGGCAGAAGTTGAGACACAGATGTAGAGAACAAACGTATGGACACCAAGGGGGGAAAGCAGCAGGGGGGGTGGTGGTGGTGGTGGTGTGCTGAATTGGGCGATTGAGATTGACATGTATACAGTCATGTGTATAAAATTGATGACTAATAAGGACCTGCTGTATAAAAAAATAAAATAAAATTCAAAAATTAAAAAAAAATATGTACAATAATATCAAGAAATATGAAATACTTAGGGATAAATCTGACAAAAGATTTATCCTTTTTTTCTTCAGTACAAAACTTACACACCGAAGACTACAAGAACTGCTGAGACAAATTAAGGAAGACCTGTGTAAATGGACCTTGTTCATGGGTTGGAAGGCTAAATATTATTAACATGTTAGTTCTTCCCAAATTGATCTATAGATTTGATCCAATCCCAGTAGGCTCTTTTGTAGTAGAAATTGACAAAAAAATTCTAAAATTCATATGGAAATGTAAAAGACCTAGAATAGCCAAAGCAACTCAGCAAAAGCATAACAAAGTTGCAGGGCTAATCCTACCTGATTTCAAGAATCATTATAAGACTTCCCTGGTGGTGCAGTGGTTAAGAATCCACCTGCCAATGCAGGAGACACAGGTTCAAGCCCTGCCAGGAAGATCCCACATGCCACAGAGCAACTAAGCCCGTGCACTACAACTACTGAGCGTGCGCTCTAGAGCCCACGAGCCACAACTACTGAGCCCCCACGCCTAGAGCCTGTGCTTCGCAACAAGGGAAGCCACCACGATGAGAAGCCTGCGCACCGCAATGAAGAGTAGCCCCTGCTCTCCGCAACTAGAGGTAGCCGGCGCGCAGCAACAAAGACCCAACGCAGCCGAAAATAAATTAATTAATTTAAAAAAAAGAATCATTATAAAGCTATAGTTATCGATACAGCATGATACTGGCATACAGATAGACAAATATATCAATAGAACAAAACAGAGTCCAGAAATCAATCCAAAAATATGTGGACAACAGATCTTTTTCTTTTCTTTGTGGTGGATAACTAATTTTTGAAAAAGCGGAAAGCAATGCAGTGGAGGAAGGGTAGTCTCTTCAACAAATGGTGCTGGAACAGTTGGATATCCATACCCAAAAGAATGAGCCTGGATCCATACCTCCCACCACACACAAAAATTAATTCAAAATAGATTAAAGACCTAAACATATAATCTAAAACTATAAAACTTCTAGAAAACCTTTGTGATCTTGGATTAGGCGAAGATTTCTTAGATATGACATCAAAAGGACAATCCAGAAAGAACAAATTCATAAATTTGACTTCATCAAAATTGAACATTTCTGCTTTTCAAAAGACATTAAGAGAATGAAAAGACAAGCCACAGACTGGGAGAAAATACTTGCAAAGCACGTATCTGATAAAGTATCTGTATCTAGAATATATAAGAACTGCTTTTTTTTTTTTTAAGATTTTTAGAAATTTCATGTAATGTCTGAAACATTTATATTAACATATTTCCATACAAATAACCCAATGAAAGTTTAGTATTAGTTGTTTTGTTTGTTTTTTTATACTGCAGGTTCTTATTAGGCATCAATTTTATACACATCAGTGTATACATGTCAATCCCAATCGCCCAATTCAGCACACCACCATCCCCACCCCACCGCAGTTTTCCCCCCTTGGTGTCCATATGTCCATTCTCTACATCTGTGTCTCAACTTCTGCCCTGCAAACTG
The DNA here is from genome assembly GCF_028021215.1 of Eschrichtius robustus. Taxonomy (NCBI): domain Eukaryota; kingdom Metazoa; phylum Chordata; class Mammalia; order Artiodactyla; family Eschrichtiidae; genus Eschrichtius; species Eschrichtius robustus. The sequence goes on from NC_090845.1 coordinate 45,395,765, forward strand.
GCTCATCTGTACCATTTTTCTAGGTTCCACATACATGCATTAATATACGATATTTGTTTTTCTCTTTCTGATTTACTTCACTCTGTATGACAGTCTCTGGATCCATCCACGTCTCAACAAATGACTCAATTTCGTTCCTTTTTATGGCTGAGTAATATTCCATTGTATATATGTACCACAACTTCTTTTCCATGCGTCTGTTGATGGGCATTTAGGTTGCTTCCATGACCTGGCTATTGTAAATAGTGCTGCAATGAACATTCGGGTGCATGTGTCTTTTTGAATTACGGTTTTCTCTGGGTATATGCCCAGTAGTGGGATTGCTGGGTCATATGGTAATTCTATTTTTAGTTTTTTAAGGAACCTCCATATTGTTCTCCATAGTGGCTGTATCAATTTACATTCCCACCAACAGTGCAAGAGGGTTCCCTTTTCTCCACACCCTCTCCAGCATTTGTTGTTTGTAGATTTTCTGATGATGCCCATTCTAACAGGAGTGAGGTGATACCTCATTGTAGTTTTGATTTGCATTTCTCTAATAATTAGTGATGTTGAGCATCTTTTCATGTGCTTCGTGGCCGTCTGTATGTCTTCTTTGGAGAAATGTCTACTTAGGTCTTCTGCCCATTTTTGGATTGGGGTGTTTGTTTCTTTGATATTGAGCTGAATGAGCTGTTTATATATTTTGGAGATTAATCCTTTGTCCGTTGATTCATTTGCAAATATTTTCTCCCATTCTGAGGGTTGTCTTTTCGTCTTGTTTATGGTTTCCTTTGCTGTGCAAAAGCTTTGAAGTTTCATTAGGTCCCACTTGTTTATTTTTGTTTTTATTTCCATTACTCTAGGAGGTGGATCAAAAAAGATCGTGCTGTGATTTATGTCAAAGAGTGTTCTTCCTATGTTTTCCTCTAAGAGTTTTATAGTGTCCAGTCTTATATTTAGGTCTCTAATCCATTTTGAGTTTATTTTTGTGTATGGTGTTAGGGAGTATTCTAATTTCATTCTTTTACATGTAGCTGTCCAGTTTTCCCAGCACCACTTATTGAAGAGACTGTCTTTTCTCCATTGTATATCTTTGCCTCCTTTGTCATAGATTAGTTGACCATAGGTGCGTGGGTTAATCTCTGGGCTTTCTATCTTATTCCATTGATCTATGTTTCTGTTTTTGTGCCAGTACCATATTGTCTTGATTACTGTAGCTTTGTAGTATAGTCTGAAGTCAGGGAGTCTGATTCCTCCAGCTCCATTTTTTTCCCTCAAGACTGCTTTGGCTATTCGGGGTCTTTTGTGTCTCCATACAAATTTTAAGATGATTTGTTCTAGCTCCGTAAAAAATGCCATTGGTAATTTGATAGGGATTGCATTGAATCTGTAGATTGCTTTGGGTAGTATACTCATTTTCACAATGTTGATTCTTCCAATCCAAGAACATGGTATATCTCTCCATCTGTTGGTATCATCTTTAATTTCTTTCATCAGTGTCTTATACTTTTCTGCATACAGGTCTTTTGTCTCCCTAGGTAGGTTTATTCCTAGGTATTTTATTCTTTTTGTTGCAATGGTAAATGGGAGTGTTTCCATAATTTCTCTTTCAGATTTTTCATCATTAGTGTATAGGAATGCAAGAGATTTCTGTGCATTAATTTTGTATCCTGCAAGTTTACCATATACATTAATTAGCTCTAGCAGTTTTCTGGTGGCAGTTTTAGGATTCTCTATGTATAGTATCATGTCATCCGCAAACAGTGACAGTTTTACTTCTTCTTTTCCAATTTGTATTCCTTTTATTTCTTTTTCTTCTCTGATTGCCGTGGCTAGGACTTCCAGAACTATGTTGAATAATAGTGGTGAGAGTGGACAGCCTTGTCTCGTTCCTGATCTTAGAGGAAATGCTTTCAGTTTTTCACCGTTGAGAATGATGTTTGCTGTGGGTTTGTCATATATGGCCTTTATTATGTTGAGGTAGGTTCCCTCTATGCCCACTTTCTGGAGAGTTTTTATCAGAAATGGGTGTTGAATTTTGTCAAAAGCTTTTTCTGCATCTATTGAGATGATCATATGGTTTTTATTCTTCCATTTGTTAATATGGTGTATCACATTGATTGATTTGCGTATATTGAAGAATCCTTGCATCCCTGGGATAAATCCCACTTGATCGTGGTGTATGATCCTTTTAATGTGTTGTTGGATTCTGTTTGCTAGTATTTTGTTGAGGATTTTTGCATCTATATTCATCAGTGATATTGGTCTGTAATTTTCTTTTTTTGTAGTGTCTTTGTCTGGTTTTGGTATCAGGGTGATGGTGGCCTCATAGAATGAGTTTGGGAGTGTTCCTTCCTCTGCAATTTTTTGGAAGAGTTTGAGAAGGATGGGTGTTAGCTCTTCTCTAAATGTTTGATAGAATTCACCTGTGAAGCCATCTGGTCCTGGACTTTTGTTTGTTGGAAGATTTTTAATCACAGTTTCAATTTCATTACTTGTGATTGGTCTGTTCATATTTTCTGTTTCTTCCTGGTTCAGTCTTGGAAGGTTATACCTTTCTAAGAATTTGTCCATTTCTTCCAGGTTGTCCATTTTATTGGCATAGAGTTGCTTGTAGTAGTCTCTTAGGATGCTTTGTATTTCTGCAGTGTCTGTTGTAACTTCTCCTTTTTCATTTCTGATTTTATTGATTTGAGTCCTCTCCCTCTTTTTCTTGATGAGTCTGGCTAATGGCTTATCAATTTTGTTTATCTTCTCAAAGAACCAACTTCTGGTTTTATTGATCTTTGCTATTGTTTTCTTTGGTTCTATTTCATTTATTTCTGCTCTGATCTTTATGATTTCTTTCCTTCTGCTAACTTTGGGTTTTGTTTGTTCTTCTTTCTCTAGTTTCTTTAGGTGTAAGGTTAGATTGTTTACTTGAGATTTTTCTTGTTTCTTTAGGTAGGCTTGTATAGCTATAAACTTCCCTCTTAGAACTGCTTTTGCTGCATCCCATAGGTTTTGGGTCGTCGTGTTTTCATTGTCATTTGTCTCTAGGTATTTTTTTATTTCTTCTTTGGTTTCTTTAGTGATCTCTTGGTTATTTAGTAACGTATTGTTTAGCCTCCATGTGTTTGTCTTTTTTACGTTTTTTTCCCTGTAATTCATTTCTAATCTCATAGCGTTGTGGTCAGAAAAGATGCTTGATATGATTTCAATTTTCTTAAATTTACTGAGGCTTGATTTGTGACCCAAGATGTGATCTATCCTGGAGAATGTTCCGTGCGCACTTGAGAAGAACGTGTAATCTGCTGTTTTTGGATGGAATGTCCTATATATATCAATTAAATCTATCTGGTCTATTGTGTCATTTAAAGCTTCTGTTTCCTTCTTTATTTTCATTTTGGATGATCTGTCCATTGGTGTAAGTGAGGTGTTAAAGTCCCCCACTATTATTGTGTTACTGTCGATTTCCTCTTTTATAGCTGTTAGCAGTTGCCTTATGTATTGAGGTGCTCCTATGTTGGGTGCATATATATTTATAATTGTTATATCTTCTTCTTGGATTGATCCCTGGATCCTTATGTAGTGTCCTTCCTTGTCTCTTGTAACATTCTTTATTTTAAAGTCTATTTTATCTGATATGAGTATAGCTACTCCAGCTTTCTTTTGATTTCCATTTGCATGGAATATCTCTCTCCATCCCCTCACTTTCAGTCTGTATGTGTCCCTAGGTCTAAAGTGGGTCTCTTGTAGACAGCATATATATGGGTCTTGTTTTTGTATCCATTCAGCCAGTCTATGTCTTTTGGTTGGGGCATTTAATCCATTCACGTTTAAGGTAATTATCGATATGTATGTTCCTATGACCATTTTCTTAATTGTTTTGGGTTTGTTTTTGTAGGTCCTTTTCTTCTCTTGTGTTTCCCACTTAGAGAAGTTCCTTTAGCATTTGTTGTAGAGCTGGTTTGGTGGTGCTGAATTCTCTTAGCTTTTGCTTGTCTGTAAAGCTTTTGATTTCTCCATCAAATCTAAATGAGATCCATGCCGGGTAGAGTAATCTTGGTTGTAGGTTCTTCCCTTTCATCACTTTAAGTGTATCATGCCACTCCCTTCTGGCTTGCAGAGTTTCTGCTGAGAAATCAGCTGTTAACCTTATGGGAGTTCCCTTGTATGTTATTTGTCATTTTTCCCTTGCTGCTTTCAATAATTTTTCTTTGTCTTTAATTTTTGCCACTTTGATTACTATGTGTCTCGGCATGTTTCTCCTTGGGTTTATTCTGTATGGGACTCTCTGCGCTTCCTGGACGTGGGTGGCTATTTCCTTTCCCATGTTAGGGAAGTTTTCGACTATAATCTCTTCAAATATTTTCTCTGGTCCTTTCTCTCTCTCTTCTCCTTCTGGGACCCCTATAATGCGAATGTTGTTGCGTTTAATGTTGTCCCAGAGGTCTCTCAGGCTGTCTTCATTTCTTTTCATTCTTTTTCCTTTAGTCTGTTCCGCAGCAGTGAATTCCACCATTCTGTCTTCCAGGTCACTTATCCGTTCTTCTGCCTCAGTTATTCTGCTATTGATTCCTTCTAGTGTAGTTTTCATTTCAGTTATTGTATTGGTCATCTCTGTTTGTTTGTTCTTTAATTCTTCTAGGTCCTTGTTAATCATTTCTTGCATCTTCTCAATCTTTGCTTCCATTCTTATTCCGAGGTCCTGGATCATCTTCACTATCATTATTCTGAATTCTTTTTCTGGAAGGTTGCCTATCTCCACTTCATTTAGTTGTTTTTCTGGGGTTTTTTCTTGTTCCTTCATCTGGTACATAGCCCTCTGCCTTTTCATCTTCTCTATCTTTCTGTAACTGTGGTTTTTGGTCCACAGGCTGCAGGATTGTAGTTTTTCTTGCTTCTGCTGTCTGCCCTCTGGTGGTTGAGGCTATCAAGAACTGCTTTTTGAAAACAGTTTATTAATAGGATATGGCAAAAACAAAAGGGGTGGTGTATCTGTAATTTTCATAAAGATTCTTAAAGCGCTTTTTTTTTAATAAATGTTTGCTTATTTTTTATTTATTTATTTATTTATTTATTTATTTATTTATTTATGGCTGTGTTGGGTCTTCGTTTCTGTGCGAGGGCCTTGTCTAGTTGTGGCAAGCGGGGGCCACGCTTCATCGCGGTCCACGGGCCTCTCACTATCGCGGCCTCTCTTGTTGCGGAGCACAGGCTCCAGACGCGCAGGCTCAGTAATTGTGGCTCACGGGCCCAGCTGCTCCGCGGCATGTGGGATCTTCCTAAACCAGGGCTCGAACCCGTGTCCTCTGCATTGGCAGGCAGATTCTCAACCACTGCGCCACCAGGGAAGCCCAAAAGCGCTTTTTTTTAAAGAATCAGCTTTATTTTTTTAGAGCAGTTTTAGATTCATAGCAAAACTGAGTAGAAAATACACCCCTGCCCCTACCTCCATGCACATCTTCCCCCACTATTGACATCTCGCACCACGGTGATACGTGTATTACAATCAATGAACCTACATTTATTGACAATAGTACATCATTGTCACCAAAAGTCCCTAGTTTACATTAGGGTTCACGCTTTGTGTTGCACATTCTGTGGGTTTTCACAAATGTATGACACGTGTCGACCATTAGAGTAGCATACAAAGTAGTTTCATTGCTGTAAAATCCTCTGTGCTCTGCCTGTTCATCCCTCCCTTACTCTCTAACTCCTAGCAGCCACTTTTTACTGTCTCCATAGTATTGACCTTTCCAGAATGAATGCCATATTGTTGGAAACATTCAGTATGTAGCATTTTCAGATTGATTTCTTTCACTTAGTAATATGCATTTAAGTTTCCTTTCATGGCTATATAGCTCATTTCTTTTTAGCACTGAATAATATTCTATTGCCTGGATGTACCACAGTTTATTTATCCATTCACCTACTGAAGGACAATTGTGGTTGCTTCCAAGTTTTGGCACTTATGAAAAAAGCTGCTATAAATATCCATGTGCACGTTTTTGTGTGGATATGTTTTCAGCTCCTTTGGGTAAATATCAAGGAGCGTGATTGCTGGATCATATGGTAAGAGTATGTTTAGTTTTTTAAGAAATGGCCAGATGGTCTTCCAGAGTGGCTGTACCATTTTGCATTCCTACCAGCAATGAATGAAAGTTCCTGTTGTTCCACATCCTCACCGGTATTTGGTATTGTCAGTGTGTTGGATTTTTGCCATTCTCATAGGTGTGTAGTGGTAGCTCGTTGTTTTATTTTTTTTTTCATTGTTGTTTTTAATTTGCAATTCCCCAAGGACTTAAAGCACTTTTGAAGACAAGGATGGGATGAGGTTATAAGGAAAATCAGTACTACCAAAAGATTAGTGAGCAGAGTTGTGGCATTTAGTCCTCTTCTGAGATGCTGTGGGGGAACAGGATATATTTAGTGCCTCTCCTCTTTAGCTGGTGGTGTCTGTTTTTAGACAGTAACTCTTCCAGAGAAGTGGTGAAAGATCGGGGGTGGGGTGGGGTGGGGTGTGGAAGTCAGGTGCTGAGGGTGCCTCCGAGGCCTGGGAAGGAAGTTGCTTCCCAAGTTTGAGGCAATGCCTCAAAGTACCCCACTGGCACTGACAGAGAAGTAAGCCTTCCAGGAAGTTCCAGTAGCCCCACTGGGCAGCCAGTGGGAGAGTCATTTCCCGACAGTGGAAATCAGCCAGACTGACCAAAGCACTTGAGGGGCAGCTGTATTTAATGTGGCTGTGGGGGTGGGGGTGGCATCAGCAGGCAGTCTCTGGCAGTGGCTGCATGAAGACTTATGATTGTCTCCTCAGTCAGAACATTGCATGTGGCCCTCAAAGCACCATAGTACCTCTCGGACCTGACCTACTACGTCCCCTCTCCCTCATTTACTCCCCTGCAGCCACACTGGCTTCACTATTCCTCAAACACACCAGCATTGGTGCCACCACAGGGCCTTTGCACTTTCTGTTTCCTGACTCAGACCACTCTCCAGATAGCTGCATGACTCTCCCTCACTTCTTCATATATTTGCTCAAATGTCACCTTTGTAGTAAAGCCTTCCCTGGCCATCCTATGAATACTGCCCACTCTGGATCCCCTTTACCCTGCTGTACTTTCTCCCTGCTCCCCCGCCACCAGCCCCATGGCTGTTAGCATCTTCTAACATACTGGATAATTTACTTCTTATGCTTATTGTCTCTCAGCCCCACTGGAATGTCAGCTCCACAAGGACAAGGATCTTTGTTTTGTTCATGGTGTTTTTTAAATCTTCAGTAGCTAGAATCATGCCTGGCATAGAATGGAGACTCAATACTTGTTGAATGAATGATTTACCCTTTACTGTATCCCTAGCATGCAGAATAGTATCTGGCATACAGTAGGGGTTCAACAGATGCCTGCTGAATGAATTGGAGCAATAGGGGTAACCTGGTGAGGACGTAGCTTTCCAAGTTGTTGGATACTTTCTCTCTCTGCTTGATGCTACAAACATAGAGATTAAGAGGCCCCAGTGTGGGAGTGGAGGGGAGCATTCCCCGGCTGAGGAAGCAACGTCAGAAATGAAGGGCCTACCTGTATATTTCTGCCACCAAACTCAGCCCCACGCAGTAGCCCCAATCACCCAAATAATACACTTCTCTCTCAAAAGGCAGAGAAGCTGCTTCTTGAGTCTGCTGCCACACATTCCTGGTTCAGTGTCTGGACAGTTTTTTAACAGAGGTTGCACCCTGCCAGGGAAACTTCTGGAGACTTGGCAGAAGAGGCAGATGCTTTTTCACCCACATCTTGCTCAGACCCTGTGATGTGGAAGAAGCCAGTCTGGACAAATTGTACGGGTCATGGTCCCCGGCTTGTGAGTGGTCTGTGGAGAGTTCATGGGCTCACAGAAGCTGTCGTTGCAGTAACCACTGCCGAAGGGGCAACACTGGCAGCAAGCACAGCAGCCGAGAAAACTGCACAGACTCAAAGGGTATTTGTACACAGTGAACAAGGGGCAGATTGGGAAAGCTTCCTGATATTGTCTACGCTTCCCGGAATGTAAGGAGCCCTGTCCTCAAACTGAGGGATCAGGAGGGATCCTCTCAGGGGAAGCATGTAAAGCCCCAATGATCTGCCCCGGGGGGACCAGGTGCTCTGCCGAGGGCTAGGCCTTCTGGACACAGGGCCATATGCAAGAACTTCAGGCCCCATTTCCAAAGGCAGGCTCAGGAGAAACATTAACTCCAGGAAATCAGATCTGACGAAAGATCTGTTTTAAGTGTCATGGCGCACAGAGGAGATGGAGGGATTTGTCTGAAACTGCCAGGTTATGCCACATTGCAGGGCAGACACATGGGACCAGGGCGATTCCCCGAGGAGCTTTCTGTCCTTCTCAAGGGCATTACCAAGATGGATTTATTATGATTTGGAGAAAGGAGGCGGCCTTCTTGACTGGGTGAAGCACGTAACAGCATAGGAAACTGATTTCTGGGTGTGCCAAATAGGGAACCTCTAGAACTCCCAACCGTTCCCAAGATTTTTTTAAAAATATTTATTTATTTATTTATTTTTAAATTTTATTTATTTTTGGCTGCGTTGGGTCTTCATTGCTGCGTGCGGGCTTCCTCTAGTTGCGGTGAGCGGGGGCTACTCTTCATTGCGGTGCGTGAGCTTCTCATTGTGGTGGCTTCTCTTGTTGTGGAGCACGGCCTCTAGGCACGTGGGCTTCAGTAGTTGTGGCACGCGGGCTCTAGAACACAGGCTCAGTAGTTGTGGCGCACGGGCTTATTTGCTCTGTGGCATGTGGGATCTTCCCGGACCAGGGCTCGAACCCGTGTCCCCTGCATTGGCAGGTGGATTCTTAACCACTGAGCCACCAGGGAAGCCCTATTTATTTATTTTTGGCTCACGCCAGGTCTTTAGTTGCAGCACATGGGATCTGTTTTTTTTTTTTATAAATTTATTTATTTATTTTTATTTTTGGCTGCGTTAGGTCTTTGTTGCTGTGTGTGGGCTTTTCTCTAGTTGCGGCGAGCGGGGGCTACTCTTCGTTGCGGTGTGTGGGTTCTCATTGGGTGGCTTCTCTTGTTGCAGAGCACGGGCTCTAGGCGCGCGGGCTTCAGTAGTTGTGGCTCGCGGGCTCAGTAGTGGTTCGCAGGCTCTAGAGCGCAGGCTCAGTAGTTGTGGCGCACGGGCTTAGTTGCTCCGCGGCATGTGGGATCTTCCCGGAGCAGGGCTCGAGCCCATGTCCCCTGCATTGGCAAGCGGATTCTTAACCACTGCACCACCAGGGAAGCCCCATGTGGGATCTTTTAGTTGTGGCATGCGGGCTTCTTAGTTGTGGCACTCATGTGGGATCTAGTTCCCCGACCAGGGATCCAACATGGGCCTCCTGCACTGGGAGCATGGAGTCCTATCCACTGGACCACCAGGGAAGTCCCCTAACCCTTCCCAAGACTAAAAATACAACTCAGCCTGGAATTCCAGGGCAGCGTGTGCAATCACGATGACGACTTGAGAACGAGCAACTGGGGGTGGGGGTTTGTTCTCTGGTATCTGCCTTAACAACCCTGTTTGGCTAATCTTGAAAACAGAGTTCTGGAATTAAGCAGGGACGATAAAAAAAAAGTAAATCGGTCTGTGTAAGTGTCCCTCATATTGGGGTTACTATACTGGAAGGTTTTCTAATCATCCCTTACCTTACTGGGCACACTGATCTGGCCAACTCACTGTCTTTCTATACCTGCTCATTTTGGCTCAAAAGGGTAGTCTGCCTCTGCTTGGCAAGGACAGAAGCTCACCTTTATTATCCTGCTTGAGGGGGAAGGGTTTAAATTCTCCACAGCTGTGCTGTGTTCTGAAGCATCAGGAGTTTATAGCAGAAGCCTAGATCTAACTCAAATACCATTAATTACATCAATGACTTAGTGACTGGGGATGATTTAGAAACACTTGTGCCTAAAGTTCTGACTTCCCCTGATTTTTTTTTTCTTCCCTTGTTGATTTTGTGTGTTAGGCCATTAAACAGGAAAAAGGATTCTCTGGAACCCTTTAATGGAAAAAGGATAACCTTTTTGAGAATCCAGTTACCTGGAGCAACGAGAGAGATTCTACCCGAGATAGACAAAACTTTTTCGCCTTCAAAGTTTTGGGACTAAAACGGGGGCCCCGAGATTAACTGGCTCCTCTGGAAAGTAGTGCTAACACGTCCCATTGGTGGGGAGAAGCCTCCCTTCCACTTGACTCCTGTCACAGGCTCAAGATATCCTCTGGGCATCTGCTCTGGACCAAAAGTAAAAGCAGAGCCTGCTAGATTCTTGCTCAGAAAGTTGTCCAGAGATGTGGTGTTCCAGAATCCCTAGTCTCTGCTCGGGGACAGTGTTCATAGCTTCTGGACTCTGATAGTGAGCTCGGGAGCGGATGGATCCTTCCACTTGGTGAGCAGCCCAAGCTAGGCGGTGGGGCTGAAAAAAGGACTGGTTCCCACCTCAGTCAGCGCGGCTCCCATCTGCACTCACAGCTCAGCACACCATTTATGATCTCTTCGTGTTACAAAGCATTTGAACTGGTTTTTATTATATACTAACTTCTGGTAAACACTGGGTTTGTTTCTAGCCTCCCTTCTGGTCCATCCTGTCCCAGGGCTGCACTGCAAGTGGAGGGCGGAACCATGACCCCCCCCCCACCTTCGTAAAGGCAGGCTTTTCACACTGTACGGGATTGGTAACAACCTGGGGGATGGGAGTGTGTCCACAGGTCAGTCCTCCGAGTCGCTGGGGCCCACGTACTGGCAGATGGCATCATAGTGAAGCTCCACCACCCGACTCTCTCTCTGCAGCTGCACAAGAGCCCGGCTCTGCTCTCTGTCCCGGTCCAGCAGGCGGCCCACCTAGAGTAGGGGCGGGTGGAGTCAGCAAGGCCAACCCAGACTCAGGGACATTCCCTGAGTGCTCCTGCGCCCATTCCCAGGTCTTGGACTCACCCTTCCAGCCCATGGCCCCAGAACCACCATCACCCGCTTGCCCTGGACCTTGGGGACCAGGGTCTCCAGCATGTCTTCCCTCAGGCCTGTGGATAAGGAGAGGGGAGTGAGGCCCGCAGCAAGAGCCAGCCCAGTCAGGGTCCTGTCAGAAGGGCCTTTCCTGTATTCCCTGGTGCCACTCTGTGCCTGTTGACAGATGCGAGGCCCCCACATCCATTTCGCAGAGGAGGAAACCTAAGGAGCGGTTCCTGGCAATAGTTGTAATAAAGGGAGCATTTATGTATGATGATGATGGGTGGGGGTGATAACAGACACCATTTATTGTGGGCACGTTGTATGCCCTGCCCTGCACAGGGAGCTTACACACATCCCTACAAGGCACCAGTTATAAGAGGGAGAAATAGGTTATCTCCATGCTAATTTTGCAGAAGAGGAAAGTGGGGCCCAGATATTCACCATCATGGAAGCGTCTAATGATATGTTAGAGGATGCTGGGCCTTGCAAAAAACTTAACTCTGTCCAACCTCCCGCCTTTGCCTGGGCCAGGCTCTTGGCCCAAGACAGCCGTCTCAGTCAGCCTCCAGGATGATAACGACCCAATGGCCATCCCTCAGACTCACCTTCCAGGACCTGGCCTTCATCTGTCCGACACACACAGGTATCTGGGCTCAGGACATCTTCGATTGTCATCTGGGGAAAGGGTCAGGGGACATGAGAATGTTAGAGAGCTAAGTGAGCCCAGTCCCTGGGGAGGAAGCGGACCCAGGTGCGGGGCTCTCACCTTGGTGTTGTAATACTGGCCACCCTTGTGCAGCTTGTCCACAAACCGCACACGCAGGTCCCTGTGCAGCCAGTGCTGACTCCTGGGAGCTGCTTTCTCACTCTTGGCTGCAGGCGCATCCTGTCTGTGGAGCGGGGCCAACACCAGGCTTAGTTCCTTATCAGAGGCACATTCTGGTCATCCCACCTGCGCCGATGTCTTAAAACCCACTCATAATGCCATTCCTAGTTCCTTCTAGGCACGTGCCTTGCCCTAGAAGCCTTCTCTGACTGCTGGAGCCTCCCCACAGCCCTGTCCCCTACCCCCATCTGAGATGCTCAGAGTCCCACCGGTCTGGATGGTGTTTCCGCTTCCTCGCTGAGTCCTCCTGCCGGACGTGGAGGTCCTGATGCTGAAGGGCCTTCCATGACGAGGTTGTTCCGTTCTGTTGCCTTGGGGAAGTTTTGCTCACCTGGCCTGTTCAAGGGGGTGTGGAGAGAACCAGGAAACAACCTCAATGTCTCCCTCTCTTCCCTTCCAGGCCACACCTCAGCCTCAGGCCACCTCCCATCTGCCAAAGTGCCCGTCTCACCAACAAGCCTTTGCCTGGGCTATTAGAATGCTCTCCCCTTCCTTTCAGCTGTCTCAGCCTCCTTCAGGAAGCCTTGCTCAACCACCCCAGCCCGTCCTGTCGGCGCTTACCTGAGTCAACTGCCTAGGGCGGGCTAGGGAGTCCTGGAGGGCTGTCGGCTCCCATCTTCTACGTGCCAAACTGATCCATCCTACTGACGTGCCTAGAATGCCTTTCTCCCCATCATGCCCTAGTCCTAGCTGCTCTCAGTCCCTAGCAAAAGAGAGGTTCACCACCCCAAAGAGACAAAGACATCCCAAGGGTAGGAACTGGTTTCCACACTTGTTCCTTCCTCCTCAGAAAGAGGCTAAAGACCCAAGGGTACTAGATCAACCTCTCTTCAATCAAACTGAATAAACCACTATGTTCATTCATACCTCTTAACTCTGACCAGAAGTCATCCTTGCCAGGCAGACCACTGTCCTGCCCCTCTGCAGATCTAACCCCCCGCCCCAGGAATACTTCTCCAACTCCCCCAGCTAGGTTAAGAGGCTCACTCACTCGGATCCAAGGAGTTCTTGTCAAACTCCTGCTGGGAGACAGGCCGCAGGCAGTACTCACTAACTGTCACCATGCGGCTCCCCACAGCCAGACGGACCATGGCCCGAGCATTGTCAGGATCGAGGCCTTCCACCTAAAGTGTTGGGGGGGAAGAAGTGAGTGGACCTGACCCACGTTCCTAGGACCACGCTGTCCACCCTTACCTCTAATAGGCCTGACCCCTGTGCCTCTCCCAGCAGACTGTGGGGCTTGGATACACTTTAAGTATGTAATCCTCAGGGACTTGTGGCATATGGCATTCTCTCCCTTTTAGTTGAAAACTGAGGCTCAGAAAGGCCCAGCAAGTAGTCCTGAGTTATTGAATGAGGCGGCAGGCCAGGCAGTCCTGAAAGACAAGGACTTCCGGCCTTTATACCCCAAACCCAATTCTGCCTCCCTCTGACCCTCATGTCAATTTTCCCTGCTGCCTGTCTTGGGCTCCAGGCACATCTTGGTTCCTTACCTTCCCATAGAGGCCTCGGTGAGGGCCAGAAAGGACCGCCACAGCTCCTCCAGGCGCCAGTCCCTGAGGCTGGTCTTCCTTATCCTTCTCTGGCTCCTCATCTGGCCTCAGCAGGTGGTGGGGGCCGGTGGGGGCCAGGGCCTGGACCTCAGTCAGGTTGGCGCCCAGCCCTAACCCCCTGGGCCTCAGTGAGTTGACACGGGGCTTCACCACTCTGCAGGGAACACAGAATATGGGCTTGTTGGGGGGATGCATCGGTCTTCAGTGCTCCGTTCCCCACCCCTACCCCCAACCACCACCCAAATCCCAACCTATCGATATGTTTGAGAGTATCCTTCCCGATCTCATATTAGGGACTATTTCTGACCTGCAGAAATGGCAATTTTATTTGGTTCAACCTAATAACCTATGGTGTATAACATCTATGACACAGTATTTACAGTGGGATATGAGGCAGATCCCAATAACCAAATATACTAATTTTTCTACAGGGGAAACCATGACTATTCATACCAAGCAAGAGAAACAGATTGTAAAAAGCTCAATGTCAATTCAGTTCACATTTGGCTGCCAAATAGTTTATGAAAAAAAAAAAAAGTTTGGTTTTCAGAATTCTTTAGAGTTTAGAACTGTGGAGAACGGATTGTAATCTGTATGATCATGATAATAGCAAGTGTTTAGCCTATGCTTATCTGGGGCCAGGGCCTGCTGTAAGTGCTTTATGTGTATCATTTCACTTAACTCTCACAACAGCCCTGGGAAGTCAGTACTGTTATTATCCCCATTTTTCAGATGAGGAAGCTGATGCCCAGAGAGGCAATCTTTACATAATAGGATCTCTTAATGGAGTTTCAAAGGGCAAATAGGAGGCTTAAACAGTAGTGGAAGGGGCTACTGAAATACATAGGGTGGTAATGTGCCCTCTCCCTGCCTGGATGGTTCTAGGTGGGCGGTAACCATGGGGGTCTGTTCCCTGGCCCGTCTGCTGTCCCCTGCCCCTACCCTAGAAACTCACTGATTGAAGGTACGGCCGATGCCCTCGCCAGGTTTCCAGCCCATGCCCCGCAGCATGGCCAGCCCATAGGCCTCTACAGGGACTGCCTCATAATCAGCCTCCTCCGGCACCTATGGGTTTAGGCAGAGGAAGGACGGTCAGGCTTGGCTTACAGTGGGCCCTCTGAAGTGTACTTGCTATCACCCACTGGGTGACCCTCGAGACTTCTTTTCCAGTCAGCTCAAGGGTGAATTTTTATTTCTTCTTGCCATCCCTCACTTTATTCCTCCATGTTCAGTCCTTGGACAAATCTTTATAAAGCACCTGTTCTGTGCCAGCTACTGTTCTAGGTGCTGGGGATAAAACAGTGAACAAAATAGACAAAAACTCCTGCCCTTTGTGTGGCTTACATTCTAGTTGTGGAGACAGAATAAATAAAATTCATAAAACATGATATGCCAGGTAGTGATAAGTCATATGAAGAAAAATAAAGCAGGTTAAGGGGATGCAGAGGGCTGAAGAAAGGAGTGTCACTGAGTTGATATTTGAGCAGAGACCAGAAGGAGAGACAGAGGGAACCCTGAAGATAAGAGTCCTCCAAAGAGAACAGTAAGAGCAAAGGCCCTGAGGCAGGACAAGATCTTCTATATGTGGAGAGAATTGTGAAAGTCAATCTGACTGAAACAGATGTGGAGGCAAAGAGGGGTGGTAAGGGATTAATCAGGAGAGCTGGGCAGGAGCCACGATAGGGTGGCAGCCACAGGGGGACGAGTGAGGAAGTTACTGCAATAGTCCAGATGAGAAATGCTGGTGGCTCAGACCAGAGAAGTGGTAGTGGTGATGGTGAGAAGTGGTCATATTCTGGATGTATTTTGAAGAGGAAGGATGGATGGAACTGTGATCAACTGAGATGCGGAAGGCACTGAGAGGAGGGAAAATTAGAGAAAGGAGGCCAAAGCTGGAACAGGATGGAGAGTGAAGTGAAGGTCTCTTTAAGATGAAAGATACCAGAGGATGTCTGAAGGCTGATGAGAACAGTTCAGTTGAAAGAGTCTCTCTGGTGTGGGGCTATAGGAGAACTAGGACCCAAACAAGCATTGCCAAAAAACTGTGAACGAAGAGGTGAAAAGTAGGGTCCATGGGTATGAAAGACAGACTTGGTTACTTCTGTGGACACATCCCTCACCTCTCCTGTTATCACCTCCCATCATCACTCCCTCAATTCTTTATATTCGCTCTAGACACACCACAGATTGTCACTGATGGACACACACCATACCGATTTTCTGCCACCATGCCACTGTCTGGGTGGTTGCTGCCATTAGGAGCACTCACCCTCCTCTTCCCTCTCACTAAACCCTACCTGTCTTCCCGGCCTCACTCCTACCACTCTGATCTGAGTCTCCATCACCTCTAGCCTGGACTGCTGCTCTCCTTGCCTCTGCCTCTGCTTACTAGTCTGTTCTGCTCATAGCAGCCAGAGAGAGCCTGTCAAATCATAAGTCTTGTCCCTTCTCTGCTCAGAGCCCTCCCATGGCTCTCATCCCACTCAGAGTAAAAGCCCAAGTCCTCACCATGGCCCACTTCTGACCTCACCTACTGCCCTTCCCTGTCACTCATTCCACTCCAGCTACGTTGGTCTCCTTGATGTTCCTCAAACACTCCAGGCAGAGTCTACCCTCAGGATCTTTACATTTCCTGTTCCCTTTGCTCATCTCCTTCAGATAATCCCAGAATCCAAGTATCTTTTCACACCTCAGTATCTGGATTCATTTGTTAATGCTTCCAAAAAGGATGGAAGGAGGCAGGGCGAGGCAGCAGGCCTTTAGTACACACACAGACTCTGCCTGCTGTGTGCAGGGACGCAAGTCCTGGCAGACAGGGCAGTGAGAGACTGGGGAAGGAGGGAGGCCAGGGGCCAGCTCACTGTCTCAGCCTGGGGTTCGCTGTCTGCCCCTTCCCCGTTGGGGGTGCATCCTTTCTGGATCATGGGGATAGCGAGCGTGGGGTCGACACCTGCATTCTCTCTCTCCTCCAGAGACTTCGTGGATTCTAAAGAAGAATGGGAGGGAGCAATGAGGTTCCACCCTATCCTTCCATTTTCCTCCCCTTCTTCCTTCCCTAGGGCAAGGCAAAGGAGGGATCACTCACCCTCAATGAGCTCCTTCACAGCCTGGGACAGCATCCCATCCACCAAGACCTCCGTATGTGTGGATGGCCCAGGGGCCTGGGTCGGTGGCTGCCTGAGATGGCCATTCTGGATCAACGGGATGACAAGTTCCTTGGGGGCTTCTGAGGGCTGCACACTGATGTGGACACAGAGGGGGTGAAGTTGGGAGAGTAGCACAATCAGTGAGTTCTGAGCCACAACCCTTCATTCAGAAGAAACACAAGAGCCAAACACACCCCCAGCCCCATTGACTACACCCTCCCTTCTCCTGGCTGGCTCTCCTGTTATATCTCTGGTGGTGCTTTCTTTGGATCCTCTCCCCCACCCCCAACTCTTAAATGTCAGTGCCTTCGAGGAATCAGTCCTCAGTTCTGGACCCTCTGTTCATCCCAAGACCCACTTCCGTGGCTTCCACTATGACCTAAAAATCACCATCTTCAGCCCAGACTCTCCCCAGCTCCAGGCTCCACACCAGCCTCCTGGATGGTTGATTCTCTTCTGGAAGTCCCTCCCTCAGACTGTCCTTTCCGAATTAAGCTGACGATCGCCTCCCACAACCTGAATCTGCCACTCTATCCTGCTCCCCGTATGGGAGAAGCCCCATCGCTTCACCTGGGACACTAGGAGTCCTGTCATTCTCCCCTCCTTTCCTTCTTTCAGAACGCACGCTCCTCAGGGTTCTCAAGGCCTAAAGACACTCTCTCTCAGGAATACATCCTCTCCTCTCAATCCCCTCGGCCAACAGGTCCAATTTCCCCACCTCCCCTACTAACTCCCTCCTTCTGAGCTCCACGGATTTTCTCCGGCGGTGCTTCAGACTTCCCAGGCCACTGTCACCAAGACAATCAACTCAAGATTCCACCCTCCCGCAGGCACCCACCGCACCGCGTTCCAAGGGATGAAACACCCAGCGCTTCACCTCTGCAGCTCCCTCCCTTTCTCGGTCTTCAAGAAATCCTTCTCCGGAGCCGCGTCTCCCGCCAGCCGTCTCCGGGCGGACGTGCGATTGAAGCTGAATGAAATTGGGGCACTGAAGGCTCCCGCAGGCCGCAAAACACCATCTTTGGCGTCCGCCATTTTCCCCTCTTCCCAGGCCGGCGTGCTGCTTGCTGGGAAGTGTAGTTTGCGCTCGCTTTGCTGGGGCTTGACCACCAGTGCTTCAACTACCTTTCCTAAGAAACACTGTGGCACCGCCAGGCGAAGGCGGATAGGGGCAGTAGGAAGTAATTGCCGCTCTTTTTACTTCACAAGAGTGCGTGGCGCCAAGCGTACAGGGAAATGTAGTTCTTGGGGAAGGTAGGCGTGGTAGAAGGTGGCTTCCTTCTTGCTAAGTCGTCACTCCTTCGTGTAGGCGTTTATTGGTCGCCTACTGTGTGCACGTTACTGTGCCCTACTGGTGAGGGAAATGTAGGTAAAATAAATCATTAAGAAAAAAGTCTGGGGCTTCCCTGGTGGCGCAGTGGTTGAGAATCTGCCTGCCAATGTAGGCGACACGGGTTCGAGCCCTGGTCTGGGAAGATCCCACATGCCGCGGAGCGACTAGGCCCGTGAGCCACAACTAACTGAGCCTGCGCGTCTGGAGCCTGTGCTCCGCAACAAGAGAGGCTGCGACAGTGAAAGGCCAGCGCACCGCGATGAAGAGTGGCCCCCGCTTGCCGCAACTAGAGAAAGCCCTTGCACGGAAACGAAGACCCAACACAGCCATAAATAAATAATTTTTTAAAAAAAGAAAAAAGAAAAAAATCTGGGCTTCCCTGGTGGCGCAGTGGTTAAGAATCCGCCTGCCAGTGCAGGGGACAAGGGTTCGAGCCCTGGTCTGGGAAGATCCCACATGCCACGGAGCAACTAAGCCTGTGCGCCACAGCTACTGAGCCTGCACTCTAGAGCCCGCGAGCCACAACTACTGAGCCCGCTCACCTAGAGCCCATGCTCCTAACAAGAGAAGCCACCACAATGAGAAGCCCACGTACCGCAACGAAGAGTAGCCCCCCCCCGCTCTCCGCAACCAGAGAAAAGCCCGCGTGCAGCAACGAAGACCCAACGCAGCCAAAAATAAATAAATAAAATTAAATAAATTTATTAAAAGAAAGAAAAAATCTGTGAGTGCCAGTTGTGTGCAATAATAAATAATAGACATGTAAGTGGTACCTACAAGATGACAGATTTAATAGTGGATAAACTCTAGATTCAAATACAGTTGACCTTTAGATAACACGGGTTTGAACTGTGAGGGTCCACTTACACATGGATATCTTTCACTAAATAACCTACTACAGTACTACATGATGCAAGATTGGTTGAATACGAGGATGCAGAACATGGAGAGCAGACTGTAAAATTATACGGGGATTTTAGGGACTTCCCTGGTGGCCTAGTGGTTAAGCATCCACCTGCGGGGGCGGGTGTGGTGTGATGAATTGGGAGATTGGGAATGACAATATATACACTAATATGTATAAAATGGATAACTAATAAGAACCTGCTGTATAAAAAAATAAATAAAATAAAATTCAAAAAAACAAGAATCCACCTGCCAATGCAGGGAACACGGGTTCGAGCCCTGGTCCGGGAAGATCCCACATGCCGCGGAGCAACTAAGCCCAAGCGCCGCAACTACTGAGCCTGCACTCTAAAGCCCGTGAGCCACAACTACAGAGCCCACGTGCCACAACTACTGAAGCCTGCGTGCCTAGAGCCCGTGCCCTGCAACAAGAGAAGCCACCGTAATGAGAAGCACGCGCACTGCAACGAAGAGTAGCCCCCACTGGCCGCAACTAGAGAAAGCCCGTGCACAGCAACGAAGACCCAACACAGCCAAAAAAAAAAAAAGTTATATAGGGATTTTAGACTGTGCTGGGTCGGTGCCCCTAATGCCTACATTGTTCAAGGGTCAACTGTATTAATAAAATAGTCTGGCCTCCTCTCTAGAGGCTCCAAGTCTAGTGGGGAACAATGACACTCAAAACGGATTTTTAAAAAAATAGTTCCTACCAACTTTAAATATGTTGTGAGAGCCAGGTCCTAAGCCCTCAGAAGATTAACGAGACAGACTCCTGTCTCAAGAGTTTGTAAAGAGTGATACTTAAACAAATAGTCACAAGAAAGAATAGTACAAATCTGCTAAAAATTCATCCCAAGGAAATCATCCAAGATGTGCAAAAGTATTTTTATATGAGATTCATCAGAGTATTATTTATTGTAACAAAAGCTTGAAGACCACTTAAATGAACAACAAAAGGGCTAAAAAGGCTAAATGAATTACAGCACATGGTTTGGGTGGAACGAATATACTAGAGCCTTTAAATATGAAGCTATACATATAGTTAAATGAAATGGGGACATAGTCACAATGTTTGGAAAGTAGAATAGTATGGTGGGTCAGAGGTTGCTCTTGAAAACAGGAAGCCCAATATTCAATCAATTTTGTGGCCCTGTTTTGAGGCTTACAAGCCCTGGGCATCCTGGGATGGGCCCTGGTATCTCAAGGGAGAAGCCATTTTGGTTTTCAAAATATACAACAACAACAAAAACTTTAAATTTTTATTTTGAAATACTTTTAGACTAAAAGAAATGTTGAAAAAATAGTACAGAGAGTCCCTGTATATCCAGATCCCCCCTAAACATTTTATATAACAATAGTATAATTATCATAATCAGGAAATTAACATTGATGCAATACAATTAACTAAATGATAATTTTCTGTTCCAGGATTCAATCTGGGATCATACTTTGCATGTAATGGTAATGCCTTTTTTTAAAAATTTATTTTATTTTTGGCTGTGTTGGCTCTTTGTTGCTACGCACGGGCTTTTCTCTGGTTGTGGCGAGCGGGGGCTACTCTTCGTTGAGGTGCGCAGGCTTCTCTTGTTGTGGAGCACGGGCTCTTGGCGTGTGGGCTTCAGTAGTTGCGGCGCACTGGCTTAGTTGCTCCGCAGCATGTGGGATCTCCCCGGGCCAGGGATCAAACCCGTGTCCCCTGCATTGGCAGGAGGATTCTTAACCACTGCACCACCAGGGAAGCCCTGGTAATGCCTTTTTAAGTCTCCTCCAACCTGTGAAAATTCCTGTCTTTCCTTGTCTTTCATGACCTTAACATTTTTGAAGAGTACAGTTCAGTTATTTTGTAGAATGTCCCTCAGTTTGGGCTTGTCTGATGAGTTCTCACAATTAGGCTGAGGTTATGGGTTCCTGGCAAGAATGACACAAAGGTGATGTGCCCTTCTCATCACATCATATCAGAGGGTTCACAATATTATATCTTATTACTAATGATGTGAACATTGCCTGGGAGGTGAACTGTCCATGGCTGAAGTGATACCCATTTCCTGAAGCAGCCACCTGAGATAGTGTGCACAATACAGGCTTACACAGGCTAGGGCCAGAGGTCCCTGAGGGTCTTGCCTTCTGGGTTGGTTCACACCTGGTCACACCTGGTCTCTGACTCACTCCTGACATGTGCCACAGAGCTCATGCCAAGTCCTGATGCAAAACTTCGTGGTGAAAATGTAATGGGAGAAAAGACACTTTTTTCCCTATCTTTCCTTCATTCGGAAAACAAAATCAGGAATTTTTTTCTATACAAGCACTGAGAAAAGTATTTGCTTGCCATGCAATGAAGGAAGAATATGAAAGTTTTGCAAATTCAACCATTTATTCTTTTGTTCATTGAATAAACATTAATTGAGCACCTACTCTGTTACATGCCCTTCCTTCAAGGTACTCATATGGGATTATGGGGAAAACCCATGGTTACGAGTGTGGTTATGGCTGTAGACAAACAGGGCTGTGGGAAGGGGTGGCTGAGAAGACAGAAGGGGATTAGTTGTACATGATGCCACTTCTAAGAGGGGCTGAAGATTTTAAAAGCTTTCTAAAAGATGGCAGGAAGCGAAGCTGGAGTGATGTGCAGTGGTTTGGTCATGGGTAGCAAGGAATTCGAGGCTTAGGACTTTCTGCTGCATGTGATGAGAGAGTCATGAGAAGGTTATGTGACATGACAAAATTTATGTTTTAAAAAAGTAATGTAGGGGGACTTCCCTGGTGGTGCAGTGGTTAAGAATCCGCCTGCCAGTGCAGGGGACAAGGGTTCGAGCCCTGGTCTGGGAAGATCCCACATGCCGCGGAGCAACTAAGCCTGTGCACCACAACTACTGAGTGCTCTAGACCACGCGAGCCACAACTACTGAGCCTGTGTGCCACAACTATTGAAGCCTGTGCGCTTAGAGCCCGTGCTCCACAACAAGAGAAGCCACCGCAGTGAGAAGCTCACGCACCGCAATGAAGAGTAGCCCCCGCTCGCCGCAACTAGAGAAAGTCCGCGTGCAGCAACGAAGACCCAATGCAGCTAAAATAAATTAAAAAAACAAAAAGTAATATAGGGACTTCCCTGTTAGTCCAGTGGTTAAGACTCTGGCTTCCACTGCAGGGGACGTGGGTTCGATCCCTGGTCGGGGAGATCCCGCATGCCATGCAGTGTGGCCAAAAATTAAAAAAAAAAAAAAAAGTAATGTATATCAAAGGTATAGGGACAATGTACTCAATACACAAAGAACTCCTGTAGTTCAATAACTATAAAAGGCAAGCAACCCCCAACTGAAAAATGGGCAGTGGACATAATTAGGTGGTTCACGAAATGGGAAATACAAATAGCCATGAAGCACATGTAAAGATTCTCAACCTCACTAATACTCAAAGCAATGCAAATAAATAAATAATAAAATGTTCTTCATTTAACTCATTGGTAAAGACCAAAAGTAAAAATGACAAATACTTCTGTGGTAAGTTCTCTATGCCAATTGCCCAACTAAGCACTCGTTTAGTCCTCCAAAGGATTCTGTGAGGTAGGAACTATTTTAAAAATCCATTTTACATATAAGAGAACTGCAGCACAGAGAGGGTAACTGAGTTGGCCAAGATCACAAAACAGTAAGTACTATGGATGATGCCCAGAGTTACTAAAGATGGAAGAAAATGGGCACGTTCATACACTGCTGATAGGGGCACAAATTGATTCAACATTTATCAGGGGCAGTATAATAATATATATGCCTTCCCTGACCCAATGACTCCATTTCTAAGAATAGATCTGAAGGAAAGAATGGAAAATTGGGGCAGGATGTTCTGTATGCTAATGAGTGAATGTATGTTATACTTTTACTAAAAAGGTTTAAAAATTCTTCATGGCTTGACAAGGAACAATAGCTACAATATTTTCGTTAAATGGAAAAAGCAATTTGAGGAATATGTAGGGGATTTCTGGGAAATTAATAACGTTCTCTTATTTAACATGGTGAGAGTCACACAGGTACTGTACTGATTTTACAATTTGTCAAACTGTTCATGTATGTTGTATGCATGTTCTTCTCTATTAGGTATATTTCACTTTTTTAAAAAATAGAGAAGCACTTCCAGAATAGTAGCACTAGGAGCTTGGTAGACCTTATCCTCAACAAAGCAACCCTAACTAGTGAAAGTTATTTTTTAAAACAACACTTTAAAGTCTCTGGGAATTGCATAAGGGCATACAGGAAATGGAGAAACATTTGTTCAAGAAACTCCAATAAATCACTGTAAGACCACCAAGAGTCTGGCTCTTGAGCCATGACTTGCTCCCTCCCTGCACCCCAGCTCAGTGTGACAAAAAGAAGCTCTACTCCAGGACAGTGTGGCCAAGAACATGGGGCTCTCTCTCCCTCCAGCTCCCAGTCTAGGGCAGTGATTTCTCCTCATGAGGGGTAGGCTACCAGCATGTCTCATCTCCTCCAGCCCCATGTTACAGAAGCTCTATTCTGGGAACGCATGACTAAGAGGTCTGGCGCTCTCTTCTACCACCCAGACCCCATTCTTAGGGTGGAAGCTTTACCCCAGTGTGGCAGACCAAGTATACTGGGCCCCAGTTGCCCACTCCACAGCTTACTGTTAGAGTGGGGGTTCCACACTGGGAAAGACAAGCAGATAATGCCAAGGGATATAACCTCCCCAGCATCCTGCTCATAGAAGAGGAGTGTCAGTCACTCCAAGAGAAGTGGGCTTCTGATCCACCCCCAGCTCTTGAGGGGGAGTACAAAGAACAGACAGTTTAATAGCTCTCCTTAAGGGGACTGACTTTATTTGGACAGAAAGTCAAGAAGTTAAAGAATAGGGCTTCCCTGGTGGCGCAGTGGTTAAGAACCCACCTGCTAATGCAGGGGACACGGGTTCGAGCCCTGGTCCGGGAAGATCCCACATAAAAAAAAAAAAAAAAAAAGTTAAAGAATAAGGGCTTTATGAGCAATTAAGAGGCGGCTGGTATCTCCAAGATAGCAACAAGCAAAACAGAGAGAAACAGCTAAGAAGAATCCTTCTAGGGTCAAAGCAAGCCACAAAGACTGCTCTCAAAGACTACACCATACTTATACCGGAAACATTGTAAATCAACTATTCTTCAATTTAAAAAAAAGATTTAAAAAAAGACTACCCCATATTTTAATTGAATAAGGGGCCTGACTTTAACTGAATAAGACTTTAATTGGTTAACTGGAAAAAATTATGCACCAGGGTACTGTAAAAAATTAGTACCGGTTAAGCTAGGTGTGGTATCAATACAGGCAGACCAGCCAGAAATTAAACCAGGAGATCAGGGAAAGAAACAAAGAGAGCCTGGATAAAAGCAAGGTCATCCCAGGGTGACTGTGCTCATGCCCAAGCCTGAACCCTTTGAAGAAGGACATCAGGTGGAAATAGATTTGACTAAATTAGTCCAGTCAAGTCACTAAACAAATAAACAAGCAAAAGAAAACAAAAATGGGCAGATCAGTATCTAGAGTTGCTATAATATATTATCTAAAATGTTCAGTGAAATATGCAAAGAAACAAGAAAATGTGACCCATACATGGCAGGAGCAGGAGGAACAGGAAACAGAAACTGTTAGAGGGCCCAAATGTAGGACCTAACAGATAAAGACTTCAACGTGAAACAGGAAGGAAGGGGGCAGGGCACAATCTTTAAAAGAATGACATACCAGTTGAGGATAAGACATAAACTGGTTAGAACCAACTAGGTCCAAGATGGCAGAAGATTCAACTTCCAAGAGACCTTGAGCCTCATTATATGCTCATTTTGATATATTAGCATACGCTAAATGACACACCCACAGGCACCATGACAGTTCCGAGGCTAAACATAGAAGGCCAAAAAGTAGGTGGTAGCCCAAATCCTGGAAATCCTTGCCCCTTCTCCAAAATAGTTGGAATAATCCTCCCACTCAGTCTACAAAATTACTGAGCCCAAAGAAACTAACCACCCCATATTTCAGGGCCTCTCGCCTTCTGAGCTGGTCCACACTCTGTCTGTGGAGTGTATTTCTCTCAGGGCCACTCTCGCCTTTTGAGACAGACTGCATTCTGTCTATGGAATGTGTATCTCTCTAAATAAATCCACTTTTTACCTATCACTTTGTCTCTCACTGAATTCTTTCTGCGATGAGACATAAAGAACCGGAGCTTCATTAAGTGCTGAGACCAGCTGTGTGATTTCAATTAAAAGACAGTGGGTTTAAGTCCCAATCTGGGTTTCAGCTGGACTTGAGTTCCAGTCTGAGGTGTACGGTTTCAAAAACAGCTATTAAATTTGTTCAAAGAAGTAAGAAATCATGTATAAAGACGTAAGGGAGGAAAAAGTGATGTGATGACAGGAGCAAAGAGAAAGAGATTGGAAGATGCTATGCTTCTGGCTTTGAAGACAGAAGAAGGGGCCACAAGCCAAGGGATATAGGTGGCCACTAGAAACCAGAAAAAGCAAGGAAACTGATTCTCCCCTAGAGCCTCCAGGAGGAATGTAGCCCTAACAACACCTTGAATTTAGGAACTCTGACTTCCAGAACTGAACCAAGATGGCAGAGTAGAAGGACGGGCTCTCACTTCCTCTTGCGAGAACACCAGAATCACAACTAGCTGCTGGACAATCATCGACAGGAAGACACTGGAACTCACCAAAAAAGACACCCCACATCCAAAGACAAAGGAGAAGCCACAATGAGATGGTAGGAGGGGTGCAATCAGAGTAAAATCAAATCCCATAACTGCTGGATGGGTGACTCACAGACTGGAGAACACTTATACCACAGAAGTCCACCCACTGGAGTGAAGGTTCTGAGCCCCACGTCAGGTTCCCAACCTGGGGGTCTGGCAACAGGAGGAGGAATTCCTAGAGAATCAGACTTTGAAGGTTAGTGGGATTTGATTGCAGGACTTCGACAGGACTGGGGGAAACAGAGACTCCACTCTTGGAGGGCACACACAAAGTAGTGTGTGCAGTGGGACCCAGGGGAAGGATCAGTGACCCCAGGGGAGACTGAACCAGACCTACCTGCTAGTGTTGGAGGGTCTCCTGCAGAGGCGGGGGGGTGTCTGTGGCTCACTGTGAGGACAAGGACACTGGCAGCAGAAGTTCTGGGCAGTACTCCTTGGCGTGAGCCCTCCCAGAGTCCGCCTTTGGCCCCACCAAGGAGCCCAGGTGGGCTCCAGTGTTGGGTTGCCTCAGGCCAAACAATCAACAGGGAGGGAACCCAGCCACACCCATCAGCAGTCAAGTGGATTTAAGTTTTACTGAGCTCTGCCCACCAGAGCAACAGTCAGCTCTACCCACCACCAGTCCCTCCCATCAGGAAACTTGCACAAGCCTCTTAGATAGCCTCATTCACCAGAGGGCAGACAGCAAGAAGACTACAATCCTACAGCCTGTGGGAAAAAAAAAACACATTCACAGAAAGACAGACAAGATGAAAAGGCAGAGAGCTATGTACCAGATGAAGGAACACGATAAAACCCCAGAAAAACAACTAAATGAAGTGAAGATAGGCAACCTCCCAGAAAAAAGAATTCAGAATAATGACAGTGAAGATGATCCAGGACCTCGGAAAAAGAATGGAGGCAAAGATCGAGAAAAGGCAAGAAATGTTTAACAAAGACCTAGAAGAATTAAAGAACAAACAAACAAAGATGAACAATACAGTAACTGAAATGAAAACTACACTAGAAGGAATCAACAGCAGAATAACTGAGGCAGAAGAACGGATAAGTGACCTGGAAGACACAATGGTGCAATTCACTGCTGCAGAACAGAATAAAGAAAAAAGGATGAAAAGAAATGAAGACAGCCTAGAAGACCTCTGGGACAACATTAAACGCAACAACATTCGCATTATAGGGGTCCCAGAAGGAGAAGAGAGAGAGAAAGGACCAGAGAAAATATTTGAAGAGATTATATAGTCGAAAACTTCCCTAACATGGGAAAGGAGATAGCCACCCAAGTCCAGGAAGCGCAGAGTCCCATACAGGATAAACCCAAAGACAAACACGCTGAGATACATAGTAATCAAAGTGGCAAAAATTAAAGACAAAGAAAAATTATTGAAAGTAGCAAGGCAAAAATGACAAATAACGTACAAGGGAACTCCCATAAGGTTAACAGCTGATTTCTCAGCAGAATCTCTACAAGCCAGAAGGGAGTGGCATGATATACTTAAAGTGATGAAAGGGAAGAACCTACAACCAAGATTACTCTACCCGGCAAGGGTCTCATTCAGATTCGATGGAGAAATCAAAAGCTTTACAGACAAGCAAAAGCTAAGAGAATTCAGCACCACCAAACCAGCTCTACAACAAATGCTAAAGGAACTTCTCTAAGTGGGAAACACAAGACAAGAAAAGGACCTACAAAAAGAAACCCAGAACAATTAAGAAAATGGTCATAGGAACATACATATCGATAACTACTTTAAACGTGAATGGACTAAAGGTTCCAACCAAAAGACACAGGCTTGCTGTATGGATACAAAAACAAGACCCATCTACATGCTGTCTACAAGAGACCCACTTCAGACCTAGGGACACATACAGACTGAAAGTGAGGGGATGGAAAAAGATATTCCATGCAAATGGAAATCAAAAGAAAGCTGGAGTAGCTATACTCATATCAGATAAAATAGACTTTAAAATAAAGAATGTTACAAGAGACAAGGAAGGACACTACATAATGATCAAGGGATCAATCCAAGAAGAAGATATAACAATTATAAATATATATGCACCCAACATAGGAGCACCTCAATACATAAGGCAACTGCTAACAGCTATAAAAGAGGAAATCGACAGTAACACAATAATAGTGGGGGATTTTAACACCTCACTTACACCAATGGACAGATCATCCAAAATGAAAATAAAGAAGGAAACAGACGCTTTAAATGACACAATAGATCAGATAGATTTAATTGATATATATAGGACATTCCATGTAAAAACAGCAGATTACACGTTCTTCTCAAGTGCGCACGGAACATTCTCCAGGATAGATCACATCTTGGGTCACAAATCAAGCCACAGTAAATTTAAGAAAATTGAAATCATATCAAGCATCTTTTCTGACCACAACGCTATGAGATTAGAAATGAATTACAGGGAAAAAAACGTAAAAAAGACAAACACATGGAGGCTAAACAATACGTTACTAAATAACCAAGAGATCACGGAAGAAATCAAAGAGAAAATCAAAAAATACCTAGAGACAAATGACAATGAAAACACGGCGATCCAAAACCTATGGGATGCAGCAAAAGCAGTTCTAAGAGGGAAGTTTATAGCTATACAAGCCTACCTCAAGAAAAAAGAAAAATTTCAAATAAACAATCTAACCTTACACCTAAAGGAACTGGAGAAAGAAGAACAAACAAAACCCAAAGTTAGTAGAAGGAAAGAAATCATAAAGATCAGAGCAGAAATAAATGAAATAGAACCAAAGAAAACAATAGCAAAGGTCAATAAAACTAAAAGCTGGTTCTTTGAGAAGATAAACAAAATTGATAAACCATTAGCCAGACTCATCAAGAAAAAGAGTGAGAGGACTCAAATCAATAAAATTAGAAATGAAAAAGGAGAAGTTACAAAAGACACCGCAGAAATACAAAGCAACCTAAGAGACTACTACAAGCAACTCTATGCCAATAAAATGGACAACCTGGAAGAAATGGACAAATTCTTCCTAAACTGAACCAGGAAGAAACAGAACGTATGAACAGACCAATCACAAGTAATGAAATTGAAACTGATTAAAAATCTTCCAACAAACAAAAGTCCAGGACGAGATGGCTTCACAGGTGAATTCTATCAAACATTTAGAGAAGAGCTAACACCCATCCTTCTCAAACTCTTCCAAAAAATTGCAGAGGAAGGAACACTCCCAAACTCATTCTATGAGGCCACCATCACCCTGATACCAAAACCAGACAAAGATACTACAAAAAAAGAAAACTACAGACCAATATGACTGATGAATACAGATGCAAAAATCCTCAACAAAATACTAGCAAACAGAATCCAACACCACATTAAAAGGATCATACACCATGATCAAGTGGGATTTATCCCAGGGATGCAAGGATTCTTCAATATACATAAATCAATCAATGTGATACATCATATTAACAAATGGAAGAATAAAAACCATATGATCATCTCAATAGATGCAGAAAAAGCTTTTGACAGAATTCAACACCCATTTATGATAAGAACTCTCCAGAAAGTGGGCATAGAGGGAACCTACCTCAACATAATAAAGGCCATATATGACAAACTCACAGCAAACATCATTCTCAATGGTGAAAAACTGAAAGCATTTCCTCTAAGATCAGGAACAAGACAAGGATGTCCACTCTCACCAGTATTATTCAACATAGTTTTGGAAGTCCTAGCCATGGCAATCAGAGAAGAAAAAGAAATAAAAGGAATATAAATTGGAAAAGAAGAAGTAAAACTCAGTGTTTGCAGATGACATGATACTATAGAGAATCCTAAAAATGCCACCAGATAACTACAAGGCTAATCAATGAATTTGGTAAAGTTTCAGGATACAAAATTAATGCACAGAAATCTCTTGCATTCCTATACAATAATGATGAAAAATCCGAAAGAGAAATTAAGGAAACACTCTCATTTACCACTGCAACAAAAAGAATAAAATACCTAGGAATAAACCTACCTAGGGAGACAGAAGACCTGTATGCAGAAAAGTATAAGACACTGATGAAAGAAATTAAAGATGATACCAACAGATGGAGAGATATACCATGTTCTTGGATTGGAAGAATCAATATTGTGAAAATGACTATACTACCCAAAGCAATCTACAGATTCAATGCAATCCCTATCAAATTACCAATGGCATTTTTTACGGAAGTAGAACAAAAAATCTTAAAATTTGTATGGAGACACAAAAGACCTCGAGTAGCCAAAGCAGTCTTGAGGGAAAAAAACGGAGCTGGAGGAATCAGACTCCCTGACTTCAGACTATACTACAAAGCTACAGTAATCAAGACAATATGGTACTGGCTCAAAAACAGAAACATAGATCAATGGAACAAGACAGAAAGCCCAGAGATAAACCCACACACCTATGGTCAACTAATCTATGACAAAGGAGGCAAGGATATACAATGGAGAAAAGACAGCTTCTTCAATAAGTGGTGCCGGGAAAACTGGACAGCTACATGTAAAAGAATGAAATCAGAACACTCCCTAACACCATACACAAAAATAAACTCAAAATGGATTCGAGACCTAAACATAAGACCGGACACTATAAAACTCTTAGAGGAAAACATAGGAAGAACACTCTGACATAAATCACAGCAAGATATTTTTTGATCCACCTCCTAGAGTAATGGAAATAAAAACAAAAATAAACAAATGGGACCTAATGAAACTTAAAAGCTTTTGCACAGCAAAGGAAATCATAAACAAATGAAAAGACAACCCTCAGAATGGGAGAAAATATTTGCAAATGAATCAATGGACAAATGATTAATCTCCAAAATATATAAACAGCTCATGCAGCTCAATATGAAAAAGCAAACAACCCAGTCCATAAATGGGCAGAAGACCTAAATAGACATTTCTCCAAAGAAGACATACAGATGGCCAAGAAGCACATGAAAAGCTGCTCAACATCACTAATTATTAGAGAAATGCAAATCAAAACTATAATGAGGTATCACCTCACACCAGGTAGAATGGGCATCATCAGAAAATCTACAAACAACAAATGCTGGAGAGGGTGTGGAGAAAAGGGAACCCTCTTGCACTGTTGGTGGGAATGTAAATTGATACAGCCACTATGGAGAACAGTATGGAGGGTCCTTCAAAAACTAAAAATAGAGTTACCATATGATCCAGCAATCCCACTACTGGGCATATACCCAGAGAAAACCATATTTCAAAAAGACACATGCACCCCAATGTTCATTGCAGCACTGTTTACAATAGCCAGGTCATGAAAGCAACCTAATTGCCCATCGACAGATGAATGGATAAAGAAGAAGTGGTGCATATATACAATGGAATATTACTCAGCCATAAAAAGGAACGAAATTTGGTCATTTGTCGAGACATGGATGGATCTAGACACTGTCATACTGAGTGAAGTAAGTCAGAAAGAGAAAAACAAATATCGTATATTAACGCATATATGTGGAACCTCGAAAAATGGTACAGATGAAATGGTTTGCAGGGCAGAAATTGAGACACAGATGTAGAGAACAAACGTATGGACACCAAGGGGGAAACTGGCGGGGGGGTGATGGTGGTGGTGTGATGAATTGGGCGTTTGGGATTGACATGTATACACTGATGTGTATAAAATTGATGACTAATAAAGACCTGCTGTATAAAAAAATAAGTAAAATATAATTCAAAAAAAAAAAGACGGAAGGAAAAAGTATGATAAGAGTATCTCAAAAATAGAGGACATCAATAAAGAAGTAAAGTTACAAAACGACCAAATGGAAATCCAGGAGCTGAAAAGTACTGTGAAATATAATTCATATTTCATGGCAAGACAAGGAAAATTTAAACATAAAAATTCTTCTCTGCCCTTTGGCCTCCTCTCTCCCCGCACTGTGCATTGTGTATCTGCATTATGCATTGCCCAAACCTCTCCCATCAGCAGGAATACCTGCTCAACCATAAAGAGCAGCATTGAAACAGGAGGGAAGGGGGCAGGGCACAAACCTTAAAAGAACAACAGGGACTTCCCTGGTGGCACAGTGGCTGGGAATCCACCTGTCAACGCTAGGGACACTGGTTCAATCCCTGGTCTGGGAAGGTCCCACATGCCGCGGAGCAACTAGGCCTGGGTGCCACAGCTGCTGAGCCTGCACTCTAGAGCCTGCAAGCCACAACTACGGAGCCTGCGTGCTGCAACTACTGCGGCCCACGTGCCTAGAGCCTGTGCTCTGCAACAAGAGAAGCCACCACAATGAGAAGCCCGCATGCACCGCAATGAAGAGTAGCCCCCACTCGACTCAAGTAGAGAAAGCCCGCACGCAGCAACGAAGACCCAACACAACCAAAAAATAAAAAATGATATAGCCATTGTGGATAGGACAAAAACTACTTAGAACCAATTAGGTGCAAGATGGCAGAAGATTTGACTTCCAGTAGACCTTGAGCCTCATTATATGCTCATTGTAATATATTAGCATGCTAAATGACACACCCACAGGCACCATGACAGTTCTGAGGCTGACTATAAAAGGGCAAAAAGTGAGCGGTGGCCCAATTCCTGGAAATCTCCACTCCTTCCCCAAAGAGCTGGAATAATCCTCCCACTTGTTAGCCTATGAAATTACCAAGCCCATAAAAACTAACCACCCCATGTTTTGGGACCACACTCTGTCTATGGAGTGTATATCTATCTCCCTAAATAAACCTACTTTCCTTCTTGGGGCAGAGCCCCCTTGCCTGCCCACTTGTATCCCTCACAAGAGTCCTATATTAATAAGTCTACTTCTTGCCTATTGCTTTGACTCTTGCTGAATTCCTTCTGTGCTGAGACATAAAGTACCTGAGCTTCAGTAAGTCTTGACTTGAGCTGAATGACTTTAATTAAAAGACAGTGGGTTTGAGTCCCAGCCCATGGGTTCAAGTCTCAATCTGAGTTTTGGCTGGGTTTGAATCCCATCTGAGGTGCGATTGTGTTCTAATCTAATCAGACCAGGTGTGCAGGTTTCAGCATCAACAAGACAACTCCTTAAAAGATAATATTCCTTCTTGATCTTGTAACATGACCTACCATGATGATGCTTAGATATGGATTATGTAAACCATCAATAATACATCATTTGGGCTTCCCTGGTGGCACAGTGGTTGAGAATCTGCCTGCCAATGCAGGGGACACGGGTTCAAGCCCTGGTCCGGGAAAATCCCACATGCCACGGAGCAACTAGGCCCGTGAGCCACAACTACTGAGCCTGCGCGTCTGGAGCCTGTGCTCTGCAACAAGAGAGGCCGCGATAGTGAGAGGCCCGTGCACTGCGATGAAGAGTGGCCCCCGCTTGCCGCAACTAGAGAAAGCCCTCGCACAGAAACGAAGACCCAACACAGACAAAAATAAATTAATTAATTAATTTTAAAAAAAAGGAATCCCTGTCTTTAAAAAAAAAATACATCATTTGATGTACAGCCCTCTTTCTCAAAAAACCTATAACTGTGCCTTGACTTCTAAGGGGTGGAACAGTTCTCAGAGCTTTCTCAGATGCTGTTCCTGGGTTATAACCCTCAAATTTGGCTTGAATAAAAATTTCCATTTCTTTCTTGGATTGACTGATTAGTTTTTCATCCACAGTACAATAACCAAAATGAAAAATTAACCAGAGGGGCTAAAGGTAGATATGGTCTAGCAGAAGAAAGGAGCAGTGAACTAGAAGAGAGGGCAATACGGATTATGCAATTTGCAGAACAGACAGTAAAAGGAATCAAGAAAAAATGAACAGAGCGTCAGACAAATATGGGATACCATTAGGAGCACCAACATATGTGTAACGGGGGTAGCAGAAGAAGTGGAGACAGAGAGAGGAGCAGAAAAAAATTCCAAGGAAGTAACAGCTAAAAACATTCTAAATTTCATGAAAAAAACTTTAATCTACATGTCCAAGAAGCTTAACTGACTCCAACCAGGATAAAATACAAAGAGATAGATACTTAGGCACATCATAGTCAAAAATGTTAAAATCCGGGCTTCCCTGGTGGCGCAGTGGTGGAGAGTCTGCCTGCCAATGCAGGGGACACGGGTTCGGGCCCTGGTCTGGGAGGATCCCACATGCCGCGGAGCAACTGGGCCCGTGAGCCACAACTACTGAGCCTGCGCGTCTGGAGCCCGTGCTCCGCAGCAAGAGAGGCCGTGATGGTGGGAGGCCTGTGCACCGCGATGGAGAGTGGCCCCCACTTGCCGCAGCTGGAGAAGGCCCTCGCACAGAAGCGAAGACCCAACACAGCCAAAAATAAATAATAAATAAATAATAAATAAATTAAAAAAAAATGTTAAAATCCCAAGAGAAAACTTGAAAGAACAAAGAGAAAAATGACTGATCATCTATTATACAAGGTAACCCCAATAAGATTACAAGCAGGCTTCTTATCAGAAACAGTGGGTCCATGAAACAGCTAAGATCCTATTTAATAGTGGAAGTCTGTATACTCTGCACCCACGATCTGGAAAAAAACAATGTCTGCTCTTGCTACTTCTATTCAATATTGTACTTGAAGATCTAGCCAGGAAAAGTAGGCAAGAAAAAGAAATAAAAGGCGTCCAGATTGGAAAGTGTTAAGAAAGGAAGGACAAGGAAGTTAAAAGAGTGAATTATTTCTGGCAAGGTCACCCTCCCTTAGGGGGAAGAGAGGGGAGGGTGTTTTAGGCAGATTACCTCACTAGTGCAGACCAGGAAAAATCACAGACTGATTGGCTTAAAATTCAAATGTAGGATAGCCTGAAACTACAGTTAGGTTAGTTATTAAGTATCAGTGGGGCTTAGCACAAGTCACTCCATTTTGGGCTGGTTGTTTCTTTTTAACAAAAGAAAGAAGTAAAACCATCTCTATTTGCAAATTAATCCTAAGGAATCCACTAAAAAAGCAATTAGAACTAATAAACAAGTTTGGCAAGGTTACAGGATAGAAGATCAATATACAAAAATCAATTGTATTTCTATAGACAAAAATGAAATTAAGAAAATAATTCCATTTACAACAGCCTCGAAACAATAAAATACTTTGGAACAAATTTAACAAAAGAAGCTTGAAAACTGTACTCTGGAAACTACAAAACATTGCTGAAAGAAATTAAAGACGACCTAAATAAATGGAGAGACATCCAATATTGACTCAAGGCTTGTGCTGGATTCTCAGCTGGCCCTGTCCATTGCTCTCCTGCAGCACCCATCCTTCTCTGCCACCCTCTCTCCCCATCCAGGAACCCAAGATTCATTAAGGAAGTCTTGGCAGGATGGACAGTTCAAGCTTCCCAAAAGTACACAAGGTTTTAAAAACCGACTTTATTTGCCATGCTAGGAACTCTGGCTGGGAGGCAAGGGGATGTTGGGACAAGTGACTATCCATGATGTTATTGTCCTTACATTCCAACACTGAAGGGCTGAAGGATGAAAGAGGCTAAGAAAACCGTTAATGACCCTCCAATGAAACAGCATAGGCCTATCCCCCTATATATACATTCTAGCCTCATCTCTTTGAACTCATCCGGGCCTCGTTCACCATTTACTACTTAGGCAGTGACCCTCAAGTAATCATTCAGGCTCCGGCCACCCGAATGACCATCCTGATCCCGCCTTCTTAGCTAATAACCCTGGGACCAGCTATTTGACTAATCCTAAAGACCTTCCTACCTCCCTCTAATAACACGCAGATCCCGCCCCTCATATTAAACCGTTAGGCTCACCCTGCAGGGTGCTACTCCAGGATTCCGCTGCTGAAGATTCCAGGCCCCGCCCTCCAAACAGCCTATAAACTTCAACCTATTCCTGACCTTTCGAGCCGCTACCGCAGTACGCTTATAGACTCCACCTCCTTGACTAACGTTCCAGGCCCGCCCCTTAGCCAAATGCCCGCCCCCAACCCTCTCCAGGCCCCGCCTCCTCAGAAATGCCACTAGAAACCCTGCTGACAAAAGTAAAGATCAAGCTCCGCACCCACAACTAACCTTGCAACGTTCACCTACTGCAGTAACCCTCTCTGTGTCGCCTCCCAGAGGAATAATCTAGGCTAACCCCAGCACCCTCGAATCACCGCCGAAGCCCGTCCTCCCAGCTCACACCCATTGGCCCCACCCAGGGGAGTAGCTAACAATCCTGGGCCCGCCCCCCCAGAACCCCGCTCCACTCCGACCACGCCCCCGGGAGGCCACGCCCCCATCACGCACCCTCCTTGGGGCGCAGGCGCAATGTGGCGCCGGCCCGGCGTACCAGCGCCGCCACGTCGGCCGCAGCTCGGGCCGCCAGGGGGCGCGCGTCCAGCCGCGCCAGGAGCTGCCGGGCGCTGGGGCCCGCGGGCGGGGGAAGGCCACGGCCTGCGCGAGTGAAAAGAACAGATCAGGGCCCACCCTGAGTCTCAGCGACCCCCTACGCCACCCCCCCCCACGACCGAAGACCTAGAATGCGCCTCAGGATCCCGGAGACCCGAGACCACTCCCTCGATAGTTCTGAAAGTCACCGACTGCCCCTCTCATCTCCCGTGACCCCCGACCATCGCGGGTATGCCCGTGGACCCCCGCCTGCCCCCACGACATCCCTGGACAGCTATTTAACCCCAATATTCCTGGACACCTCCGAACACCCTGTGAATAACTCTGGAGGTCTCTCACTACCCCCCTATAACTCCAGATTCCAGACTCTTCCCCCGAACACCGAGAAGGATCCCGATTCCCCCAGATGTCCCAACAGAACACGGTCTGCCCCCTGTGGCCCAGGCACCCCCGATTCCCCTCCAGTTATCCTAGGCAACCCTGCCGGCCCACATATCCCCAGAGCCCCCAGCCTAACCCCCCACAATTCACCAAAGACCCCGAGTGTCCAGTTGTCCCCAGTGACCCCGGGCAGACCCCTCCGGCACACCTCCCCGGAGACTCCGGAGAGACCCCCGGGTCTGGTGCGCCGCCCCGCAGCGCGGGTGCGGGTAGGGCGCCTCGAGCCCAGCCCGGCTCGCTGGGCCCCTGCCCTCCACCGCCGCCGCCCGCAGCCGCTAGGGCGCCAGGGTTGCTTTGTTTACCACCTGTCAGAAGGAAAAGGTGAGGAGCAGACAGGCGGGGCGAGGGCTGGCAGGGACGCGCCCACTACCCTCCCACCCCGCGCCCCGTACCTCGTCTGCTCCCCTTAGGGTCCGTGGCGCCCCCCGCGCGCGGCTCCATGACCCGTACTTGGCCTGGTGGACGCACTGCCGCCAGCGACGCGTTTGGAGCGCCCGGGAGCGCTCACCTGGCGGCCCGCCCGGGCTTGGACGCGGCTGAGGCCGGCCGGCCGGTCCCGTGCTCGGCGCCCCAACCAGCGCGGTGACCTACCTGGCGGCCGCCAAGGAGGCCTGGCCCTGGGAGCCAGCGCGAGCTCTTGGCCTCGCTCTGCCTCAGGCGCTGCCTCTCTTTCCCAGCATCATGGGAAAACTCTTTCCGCCCAGGGGATGTTGTTATTCCACGTGTGAGAGGGGGAAGTCGAGGCCCAGAGGAGTTAAGGGCCCCACCCGAGCTCTGACGACTAAAAACGGGGTGCAGAACCAGAACCCAAGTTTACCAGGGTATTCTGCAGCCTCCACCAGAGCTTTGCACATCGTAGGCACTCAGTAAATTTGCAGTGAATGTTTCCCTACTGGGGGACTGGAAGAGTACGGTGGGCTGGGGAGGGGTGTGCCCTTGGAGCCTTTGGGAGCTCCGGGAGGCTTCAGGGGCCTGAGCATATAGGGTTGGGGGATTCAAAAAGTAGGGAAGGGCAGGTCTCCTGGAGAGTGGAGAGGCAGTAGGAGCCTGGACTTGAGGAGCCTTTGAAGGCACATGGTGGGGGAGGGGACACTAGCCAATGAGAGGCGAGAAATGAGGCCCTTCCTAGGTTTGAAAAGGGGTGGGGCTTTGTCTGGAGACAAAGCCCCCAAGGGTGGAGCACTTGGGCAGAGTGCTACTGAAGTGGAAGGAGGAATGGGGAGCTGTGAGAGAAGGCCTGTGGCCACCATTTTGTGGAGGAGGAAACAGGCAAAAGATTTGAACACAAACTTTACCAAAGAACATATACAGATGGCAAATAAGCGTGTAAACAATGCTTAATACTATTAGTCTTTTGGGTAATGCAAGTTAAAATCATGATGAAATACCACTACACACATATTAGAATGGCTAAAGTTAATTAAAAATCTGACCATACCAACTGTTTGTGAAGATGTGGAGAGAATGGAACTCTCATATACTGTTTACTTTTTTTTTTGTCATGCCGTGGGACTTGTGGGATCTTATTTCCCCAACCAGTGATTGAACCCAGGCCCCAGACAGTGAAAGCACCGAGTCCTAACCAATGGACCCCCGGGGAATTCCCTCTTATACTGTTGATGGAAATGTAAAATGGTATATAGCATCTTTAGGAAACAGTTTGGCAGTATCGGTTTGTTTTTTTTTGGCTGCGCCTCGCAGCATGCGGGATCTTAGTTCCCAAACCAGGGATGAAACCCACATCCCCAACATTGGAAGCACTGAGTCTTAACCGCTGGACCACCAGGGAAGTCCAGCAGTATCTTTGAAAAGTTAAACTTACATGTATGATCCAGCCATTCCACTCCTAGTTATTTACCTAAAAGAAATGAAAGCATATGTCTACACAAATATTTGTAAATGAATGTTCATAGAAGCTTTATTTGTTGTCTTAGTCATCTCAGGCTGCCATAACAAAATACCATGTGACTTAACAGAAATTTATCTCTCACGGTTCTGGAGGC
The DNA here is from genome assembly GCF_028021215.1 of Eschrichtius robustus. Lineage (NCBI taxonomy): Eukaryota > Metazoa > Chordata > Mammalia > Artiodactyla > Eschrichtiidae > Eschrichtius > Eschrichtius robustus. The sequence continues at coordinate 45,434,042 of NC_090845.1, forward strand.
TGGAAAGTCAAAGACCAAGGTGCTAGCCAATTTGGTTCCTGGTAAGGCTCTCTTCCCAGCTTGCAAATGGCCACCTTCACTCTGTATCCTCACATGGAAGAGAGAGAGAGAGAGAGATCTTCCTCTTCTTATCAGGCCACATCCTATCAGATTAGGACCCCACTCTATGACACCATTTTTTAAAATTTTGGCCACGTCCTGTGGCTTGTGGGATCTCAGTTCCTTGACCAGAGGTTGAACTTGGGCCACAGCAGTGAAAGCACCAAATCGTAACCACTAGACCACCAGGGAACTCCCGTCTTATGACATCATTTAACCTTATTTTCCTCCTAAAGATTCTATCTCCAGGTACAATCACATTGGGGGTTAGAGATTTAGTATATGAATTTTGGGGAGACACGAGTCCATAGCATATGTTAATAGCCCAAAACTGAAAACAACCCAAATGTCCATCAACAGGTGAATGGATCAGCAAACTGGAATATTCATGCAATGGAATACTACACTGCAATAAAAATGGATGTAAAATTTGGATGGATCTCAAAATAATTATGTTAAGTGAAAGAAGCAAGACCTACCTCCCCACGCAAAGAGTACATTCTGTATGATTCTGTTTATATAAAAATCTAGTAAAATGCAAACTAATGTATAGTGAAAGAAAGTAGATTGGTGACGAGGGGGAGGGGGCAGCAGGCAGGAGAGAGGAATCACACAGGGGCAAGAGAAAACTTTTGGCAGTGAGGATTGTGTTCTCTATCTTGATTGTAGTGATAGTCTCACAGTTGTAAACAGTTTGAAACCATGCCCCATAGGGTTAAGGTTTCTGTTCAAGTGCCTAACAGAAATTCTTGAGCTTGTCTTACAGAACAGCAGGTAAGGGAACAGCTTGTTAAAAACCCCTCTGCTTGTAACCTGCCTTCACTGACCAAACTCGCCTTAATTATTTTTGACTCCTTTACCACCCCCTATAGATAACACCTCTGACATATGGGTTGCTACAGTAATGGGTCTTACCATTGTTTTCCAGGAACTTGGAGTCAGCTCTTGTCCAATTCGAGCCAGTTAAGACTGGTTGGGACCACCGACCCCAAAACTGGGCCTGCACAGGTGTTTGATGAATGACCTTTTGACATCAGAGGGCTGAAAACTCCACCCTCAGATCATGCTAAGCACCTCCATTTTTGAACATGCATTCCATGAAGAAGCATGTAACTCATATACACCTGTGCAGAACATCGATTGCCTCACCTTTTCCCTGCCTCCAAACACTTTACCCTGGGCCTAAGACCACCCTGATTCTTTATCCCATAAGTATCTCAAGCCCTGTGCCTTTGGGGAGGTGGTGAATAAACCCTTTCTCTGCTGCAGACCTTGCTGTCTCAGCGTTTGGCTTGCTGAGTGTTGAGCAAATGAACCTCGTTCAGTAACAAGTTCAAAACCTATCAAATTTTATGGCAATTAAACCTCAATCCCTTTAAAAGGGATCTATTTCTTAAAAAGAAGAAATATTTGATTAAATTAATAAGAACTGGTGGGGTTGTGAGAGGGACTGACTTAAATCCATGAATGAGGTGACGCTAAAAGGGGCAAAAGGCTTATTTTCATGAATGGATGAGGCTAAGAATGCATTGGTTTAAACCCACAATGGAGCAGGACTAAGAGGGGGTTTGGCCTGTCCAGCTTGATTGTAATCAATATTGATTAAAGATAAGCACCAGAGCTGCTACCACAGGTTGGCTGGGCACAATGCAGGTGGTTTGGAAGGTTTATTCCTAATCCTTTGGCAATTTTACCATGCACACTTCATTACCACCACTTCCCAGAGGGGTACACTGAGGGTCCAGACAAAGCAGTAGCTAGGGTTCCACCTTCTGTAGCTAGGGTTTGCCTTTTTTTTTTTTTTAAATCTTTTTTTTTTTAAATTTATTTATTTATTTTCGGCTGTGTTGGGTCTTCGTTTCTGTGCGAGGGCTTTCTCTAGTTGCGGCAAGCGGGGGCCACTCTTCATCGCGGTGCGCAGGCCTCTCACTGTCGCGGCCTCTCTTGTTGCGGAGCACAGGCTCCAGACGCGCAGGCTCAGTAGTTGTGGCTCACGGGCCTAGTTGCTCCGCGGCATGTGGGATCTTCCTGGACCAGGGCTCGAACCCGTGTCCCCTGCATTGGCAGGCAGATTCTTAACCACTGTGCCACCAGGGAAGCCCTAGGGTTTGCCTTTTGTCTGGGCCCCCCAACCCTGCCAGCTGCCTTGGTGACCTGAGCATGGCTCCCTCAACCCCAATCCTTGCCCCTATCCCCAGATTTGTGGCCCTGCTGGTATCAGCTCTCAGCAAACTCTCACCCAGGGTCCCGTCCCTACCATTCATCCCTGAAGCCATCCTTGGACACCCCATTCCTTTGCAAACTCCCCTAAGACTGAGCATCTCCCAGTCTCAAACAATCCCCCATCTCCAAACCCTCGAGCCCCCATCCAGTTGGCAAGCTCCTTGCCCCATTTCTGAAACATCCAGGCTGCCGGATACTTGGAAAGCTCCCCTCACCATCCACCATCCTGAACTTTCGACAATGCTCCTCTGCAAGACCCTCCCATCAAGCAATCTATAGAACCTCAGGCACCCATTCCTCAACCTTTAAGCACCCCTCTACCACAATCACTGGTTCCCCAAGCCCCAAACCCCAGATTGGAAGCTGCCATCTCCATCTTCAGTGCTTGAAGTCTCAGTAAGAACAGGGCCAGACGAGGGTAAGTTACTTACACTCTCTGGGCCTCTTTCTCCCAATTTATAAAACTGGGGTAATAATTGTGCCTTGTGTTGCCTTATTTCTCATTCCACAAGCCATACGTAAGAAGTTTACATGGCATTATACAAAGAAAGCATCTTGGCTTCTCCGAAGAGAAGGTGGGCAGATGCAGCCATCTTATGCTGGGGACTGCTGGGGACCCCTGGGAGCGCACACATCAGCTGGACTCCCAAGGGTGGCCAAGAGGGACAGAGCAGATCCCAGTTCAGGCAGGCAGATGCCCAGAGAGGCCAGTGATCCTGGTGACCAGCACTGCCCTGCAGGATTGAGGAGGTCCCTGGGGGAGGGAAAGGGGACTGGGCCCTGGAGGAGAGAGTGGCAAGGCTTCCCAGTGGAGGAGAGGATATGGATGCCTAGGGCTCAGCCTTGGTTTTTCTCCTCAACCCAGTTCTCTTGGGAAGACTCAGGAAAAGAAATCAGCTTGGACTCATCCCCACAGACAGAAGCACTTTGGTTTACAATTCTGCAGGGACAATCATCCATCGTCTGCATATAAACATGCATTCTTTCTTTTCAGAAATGGAAGAACGCAGGGTTGAAGACTTTGAATTGGGCCTTGATAACACGCAGTCACCTTCCAGGTGGACAAAAGGCTGGGAAAGGCCTCCTAGAAAGAGGGAACAGCATAGGCAAAAGCAGGGAGATGGGAATAACAGTGGGCATATTTAGGGAGCTGTGAAAGCCCCATTCGGTCACAACAAGAACAGGGCATAGCAGTGAAGGAGGTCCAGTGTGTTCCCCCACAGACAAGGTCAGGTCAGAGATGGGAGGAGCATGGGACTAGAGGAGGAAGGAAAGCAGGGACCATTCAGCCCTTTCAACTACAACAAAACCAGGACCCTGAAAGGTGGATGAGAGAGGTTGCACAGCCTGCCAGAATGGACATCAGGACACAGTGTGTTCACAACCCATAATGAAACAGTCATGGACCAGATGACTGTTGGGGGTAAGCTGCCTGAGACCCCCACTGTTGTTGGCTGACTGTGCGACCCTGGGCCCCTCCCATCCTCAGTTTCTTCTTCCACAAAGTGGTGGCCACAGGCCTTCTCTCACAGCTCCCCATTCCTCCTTCCACTTCAGTAGCACTCTGCCCAAGTGCTCCACCCTTGGGGGCTTTGTCTCCAGACAAAGCCCCACCCCTTTTCAAACCTAGGAAGGGCCTCATTTCTCGCCTCTCATTGGCTAGTGTCCCCTCCCCCACCATGTGCCTTCAAAGGCTCCTCAAGTCCAGGCTCCTACTGCCTCTCCACTCTCCAGGAGACCTGCCCTTCCCTACTTTTTGAATCCCCCAACCCTATATGCTCAGGCCCCTGAAGCCTCCCGGAGCTCCCAAAGGCTCCAAGGGCACACCCCTCCCCAGCCCACCGTACTCTTCCAGTCCCCCAGTAGGGAAACATTCACTGCAAATTTACTGAGTGCCTACGATGTGCAAAGCTCTGGTGGAGGCTGCAGAATACCCTGGTAAACTTGGGTTCTGGTTCTGCACCCCGTTTTTAGTCGTCAGAGCTCGGGTGGGGCCCTTAACTCCTCTGGGCCTCGACTTCCCCCTCTCACACGTGGAATAACAACATCCCCTGGGCGGAAAGAGTTTTCCCATGATGCTGGGAAAGAGAGGCAGCGCCTGAGGCAGAGCGAGGCCAAGAGCTCGCGCTGGCTCCCAGGGCCAGGCCTCCTTGGCGGCCGCCAGGTAGGTCACCGCGCTGGTTGGGGCGCCGAGCACGGGACCGGCCGGCCGGCCTCAGCCGCGTCCAAGCCCGGGCGGGCCGCCAGGTGAGCGCTCCCGGGCGCTCCAAACGCGTCGCTGGCGGCAGTGCGTCCACCAGGCCAAGTACGGGTCATGGAGCCGCGCGCGGGGGGCGCCACGGACCCTAAGGGGAGCAGACGAGGTACGGGGCGCGGGGTGGGAGGGTAGTGGGCGCGTCCCTGCCAGCCCTCGCCCCGCCTGTCTGCTCCTCACCTTTTCCTTCTGACAGGTGGTAAACAAAGCAACCCTGGCGCCCTAGCGGCTGCGGGCGGCGGCGGTGGAGGGCAGGGGCCCAGCGAGCCGGGCTGGGCTCGAGGCGCCCTACCCGCACCCGCGCTGCGGGGCGGCGCACCAGACCCGGGGGTCTCTCCGGAGTCTCCGGGGAGGTGTGCCGGAGGGGTCTGCCCGGGGTCACTGGGGACAACTGGACACTCGGGGTCTTTGGTGAATTGTGGGGGGTTAGGCTGGGGGCTCTGGGGATATGTGGGCCGGCAGGGTTGCCTAGGATAACTGGAGGGGAATCGGGGGTGCCTGGGCCACAGGGGGCAGACCGTGTTCTGTTGGGACATCTGGGGGAATCGGGATCCTTCTCGGTGTTCGGGGGAAGAGTCTGGAATCTGGAGTTATAGGGGGGTAGTGAGAGACCTCCAGAGTTATTCACAGGGTGTTCGGAGGTGTCCAGGAATATTGGGGTTAAATAGCTGTCCAGGGATGTCGTGGGGGCAGGCGGGGGTCCACGGGCATACCCGCGATGGTCGGGGGTCACGGGAGATGAGAGGGGCAGTCGGTGACTTTCAGAACTATCGAGGGAGTGGTCTCGGGTCTCCGGGATCCTGAGGCGCATTCTAGGTCTTCGGTCGTGGGGGGGGGTGGCGTAGGGGGTCGCTGAGACTCAGGGTGGGCCCTGATCTGTTCTTTTCACTCGCGCAGGCCGTGGCCTTCCCCCGCCCGCGGGCCCCAGCGCCCGGCAGCTCCTGGCGCGGCTGGACGCGCGCCCCCTGGCGGCCCGAGCTGCGGCCGACGTGGCGGCGCTGGTACGCCGGGCCGGCGCCACATTGCGCCTGCGCCCCAAGGAGGGTGCGTGATGGGGGCGTGGCCTCCCGGGGGCGTGGTCGGAGTGGAGCGGGGTTCTGGGGGGGCGGGCCCAGGATTGTTAGCTACTCCCCTGGGTGGGGCCAATGGGTGTGAGCTGGGAGGACGGGCTTCGGCGGTGATTCGAGGGTGCTGGGGTTAGCCTAGATTATTCCTCTGGGAGGCGACACAGAGAGGGTTACTGCAGTAGGTGAACGTTGCAAGGTTAGTTGTGGGTGCGGAGCTTGATCTTTACTTTTGTCAGCAGGGTTTCTAGTGGCATTTCTGAGGAGGCGGGGCCTGGAGAGGGTTGGGGGCGGGCATTTGGCTAAGGGGCGGGCCTGGAACGTTAGTCAAGGAGGTGGAGTCTATAAGCGTACTGCGGTAGCGGCTCGAAAGGTCAGGAATAGGTTGAAGTTTATAGGCTGTTTGGAGGGCGGGGCCTGGAATCTTCAGCAGCGGAATCCTGGAGTAGCACCCTGCAGGGTGAGCCTAACGGTTTAATATGAGGGGCGGGATCTGCGTGTTATTAGAGGGAGGTAGGAAGGTCTTTAGGATTAGTCAAATAGCTGGTCCCAGGGTTATTAGCTAAGAAGGCGGGATCAGGATAGTTATTCGTGTGGGCGGAGCCTAGTTAAATGGATGAGCAAGTCTGTCTCTGCATCCTAGAGGCAAGGAAATGAGATGAGGCTAGAAATATTAACTCAGTAGGCTGGTCCTAGATAGTTTTTTTTATAGTAACCTTCCGACTGCCTTTTTCATCCCCCAGCCATTAGCGTGCTGGATTCTGCGGACATAGAGGTCACAGACAGTCGCCTTCCTAATGCCACTTTCGTGGAACACCGGCCCCAGGTACCACCTTGTCCTCCTTCGAGGCCACCTGCCTCGAGACTGGCAGTGTATGTATACTTGTGTCCTTACTCCAGCATCGTCGGTCAGAGACCTTGGGTACACGTACCGCGCCGCTCCAAGTGACCCAGGGTAAGGCACGTCGTGCTTCGAAGCCGCCCCAGGCCTCTGGTCAGTTCTGTGTGGAACTCGTTCGCAGTTCCTTGGGCTTTGGCTTCACATTAAGTGGAGGCCGAGATGCAGGCGGGGACGCTCCGCTGGCAGTGCGCGGGCTGCTGAAGGACGGGCCGGCACAGCGCTGCGGTCGCTTGCAGGTGAAGCATAAGGCACCCTCCATTCGACGGTGCCAGCCCTGTCCTATCCTGTTGTCGATGTGCTCTCCATTTTGACCTTTCTACAACACCCCTTGCCTTGCACTCTTGCAGGCCGGCGACCTCGTGCTCCACATCAATGGAGAGTCAACTCAGGGGCTCACCCATGCCGAGGTCATGGATCGGATTCGCGCAGGCGGTCCCCGGCTCTACCTTGTGCTAAGCAGGCCTCCTGAGACCCACCCCGGCAAGCCTGAGGGGGTGGGAGGGCCCTGGAAAGAAGATGGTGGGTTTCTCAGAGGATTGGGGTCAGGGATCTGTGAGACGATGAGGGTCGCAGAGTGGAGAGGCTGGGGACCTGGGTGAGAAGGGTTTGGTGGTCTCAAGGGGGAGGATCAGGGCTTGGTGTTTGTGAGGGTCATGATATTTTCAAAAGTGGGGATGGGAAGACCGGGGTCCCAGGATAGGAATAAGGGTGGATTTCAGAGGGGAGGCTTTTGAGGTACTGGGAGGGAAGAGAAAAGAGGGGTTTGGGGTAAAAGTGGTTGTTCAGAAGGAAGGGTCGTGGTCCCCAGATGGGAAAGCAGAGTGGGTCTCAGTGGAGAGGGGATGGGATGGGTATCCAGAGGGTAGGGGGTCTGGTCCCAAAAGATGAGGGATCCGTTAGGGAAAGGGTTGGGAGTTGAGGAAGGTAGGATGAGCAAGGAGAGAGTCTGGGATCCTAGATGGGAGGGGTTTGACTTCCTTTGGGAGTTGTGGGAATTGATTTCTGAGGGGAGTGTTCTGCATCCAGGAAAGGAGGGGACTCGGGAAAGGAGGTGTCGGGTCTTGAGGAGTGGCTCCGGTTCCTGAAGGGCGTGTCCATTCCTTGAGGGAGGTTTCTCTAAGTACTGGGGTCTCTGTCTCCCGCAGCCCTTCGAGTCTGCCGGCCACCCTCAGCCGAGGGGCCCCATCTCCGTTCCCCACCCTATCGCCCAATCTGATCTGCAGTCTTGCCATCCCCAGATCGCAGCGCAGATCCTGGGGGACCAGCGGTGACGAGGTCTCGCAGCTCCAGCGCTTCCCCACTTCAGCACCCTCGACCCCGTACGACGCCCCAAACCCGGGGCAGCCCGGAGTCTAGCCCAGGAGTGGCGGACGACCCCGCGGTTCCTCCTCCTGAGGGCAGCACGGAGGACCCCAACGACCACACCCCGGATTCCCCTGGACCCTGGCTGGTGCCGAGCGAGGAACGGCTCTCGCGAGCCCTAGGGGTCCCAGGGGCCGCGCAGCTAGCCCTGGAGATGGCAGCCGGAAGGCGGAGGCACTGAGCGTGTAGCAGACGGGTCACCTGGTACTGCCCAACCTGGATCTGGCGTGCTCCGCCCGCCGCTCACTAGCATCATGGGGAGAGCTTCCTTGGTCTTCTCCCCCCTCCTGCTTCGCAGTCGACCAGCCCGCGCTCCCCTCGAGGCGTCAGTGGTACGGCCCTCCCGGACCGGCCAGCCCTGCGCTTCTTGCTTCGGGCAGGGGAGGTAATAAAATGGTTCGATCCAGTCTTGACTTGCCAGGTGCTCTAGGCCGGGTGGGGCTCCTGAGTCCAACTCGTAAAGCAGCGGGTGGGTCGACCTGGTTGCGAGGAGGGCCTCTTCTAGCAACCCTTGACAAGCTTACTTCCTGCTGTTTCTTTCATGCCTCTAGAGAGGTCTTCGCTTCTGCCGGCATAGCCCCACGCCGTTCCCCTTCGCCAATTCCTGCTTCTCTCCCCATTTATTCATTTCACTTTTTTGGACGTGTGCAGGGCTCAGTTAATTATTGCGCGTGGCGTGGGGAATGCAGAGGTGGGCCTATTGTGGCGGGGTGTGCACCAGTGTACCCACAACCCCGGCCAGGAATCGTCCAGACCCTCAGCTGGGCTGGATAGCAAGGCTAGAACCGGGGCCGCTTCCTTCGCCGAGAACCTGCGGTCTCTCACTTCCAGCCTGGTCTGCCAGCTTTGGCTGGCTGTAGACTGCCACCCTCAGGGCGCTGGCTGGGGCCCCGAAGCCCCCTTCGGGGCGGAGCCAGGAAGGTGTGAGTCAGCGGGCCGGGCTAAAAAAGGCTTTTAGAACCGTTGGGCTGCGCCCCCCTCTTCCGTAGATGGTGACGAACTGCAGACGGGCTTGTGTGCACACGCTACACGCTGGGCGTTCCCGGTCCTGGGAGAGGCCCGAGTTTCCTCCGTCCTGGGAACAGAGCCCCAAAGCCAGGGCTTATATGGCCAGCCGGACTCCGGTGAAGCCCCAGTGCGGGCGCTGACCGAGGCCAGAAATGTCCAGTCACCTCCGCTGTCACCACATCCTGAACACTGCGTCCCATCCCCCCCCAACGAAGGAAGCTGTGGTCTGGAGGGAATGGGCAACTCTACCCCCTACGGGGAGGGGCTGGAGAGGTGAGGGAGGGAAATTAAAGGGCCCGAGTGTGAGTGTCCAAGGTGGCGCTGGGGAGGAGAGAGGGACTGTAAAGCTAGGCTGGGAGTTGGGGTATAAAGAGGTGAAGAGGTGAACCCTTGAATGATTAGCGCTGTAGGCATTGTGGGGGAGTGCACTGGGGCTTCTAGCTGACCCTAACTCAGAGCCTGGTAGAAGTGTGGCTCTAGGGAAGTCAGGAAAGGGCTCCAGAGCCCCAGTCCTATAAAAACAGTCACACCCAGGAGACTAATAATATCGATAGTACCCGCAGCCACCATTTACTTGGTCTTATCCTGGCCACCGGCTTTACTGGAACTATCTATTTCCATCTAGTTACATATCGACTCAACAATGCCGATGTGACCATTTCACAGAGGAGAGAAATGAGGCCCAGTGAGTATAAATAGCTTGAGGAAGTTGGGGATTGAGGCAATATTTAATCTTCCCCGATTTCCAAGCCTGTCCTCTTAATCTCACCTGCATTTGAGAAGTATTAATTGAGCCCCAACTGTTTACCTTGCACTGTGATAGGCACTGGTGAGATGCTGGAGGAATGAAATATAAAGATTTCTATCCTTGTGTAGCTGAGGTAGTGGGGGCGGGTAGACAGATGTCAGAAAAGACACAAGAAGATGAATAAATAAAAGATAATTTCAGAGAGAAGTGAGAGTTAGGAAGATAGCAAAAGATAATGGTGGGGGAGGTAATGATGGTGGGCTGCTGGCCTCTTTGAAGACATAATATTTGATCTGGGACCTGAGTGACCAGAAGCTAGATGTTTGTAGAACTGGGGGAAGGGCATTGACAGCAGTGAGAACAGCAAGTTCAAAGGCCCTGATACAGAGCAGAGTTTGTTCTGTTCTAGAAACTCTGGCATGGCCTCACAGAGTTGGAAAGCAAACACTCAGCCTTGGGAAAGGTATGCTTCATGTCTTCCACTATCCAATCCCTCTTCCAGCAACCTGGGCTGAAAGAGGGGAGCCCCTTACTTAGTTTTGTGGGACCCCGGGTTCGGGGGTGGGGGGGAAGCAGGCAGGCCCTTGGATTGAACCATCCTGGCCTTCCAGCCATGGCTCTCCTCTCCTCAGATGAGATGAGAATGAAACCAACACTCACTCTGGAGAGAGTGTGCCCCTCAGCACATCTTGGGGGAGATCCTGATTCCGTGACCAGGTGCATGTCTCAGACGCAGAAATTGAGGCTGAGTCAGGAGAAATTACTCGCTCAGGATAACACACTCTTCAAATGTCATCAGCCTTTTCACCCAGTCTGGCACCCAGCAGCCTTCCCCTCATCTTGCCAAGCTCATGGCAATAAATAAAGCTGTGCTCCTTCCCCATTCTTCATCTAAGACTGGGCTGACAGCCCCTCTACTTAGAACCAGGAAATGGAAGCCCAACACTTGGGGCCAGGACCTCCCTAGAATTGCAGAACAGAGAAACAGACCCTGAGCTCTGACACTATTAATAACGTCCACCCTTCATTTACCGAGCAGCTTGATGCTCAACAGGCTTTGTTCTCTCTCAGCCTGTGCACTGGCGAGGTCTCATTCCATCACTGCTAAGAGGTTTATTCTGTGGTCCACGGTCTTTTATCCACAATTCCGAAATCCAAACAGCTTTGGAAACCAACAGTTTTCCCACAAGTTGGGCACCATTTGGTTACAAAACTTGACCTGACTTAACCAGGAAAAATTTTTGGTCCTGGCCTATCCCACTTACTGTGAATGTCCACACCATTCCTTGAGGAAATATTAACGTGTTTTTGTTTGGTTGGTTGGTTTTTTAACGGGGCAGTCTCAGACCCTGCTGAGAGTGTTAAATAATATACCTTATATGTATTGAGAAAACTTTCTAAAATCCAAAATATTCCGAATTCTGGAAACATACCTGAGTTTAACCCTGGCCTCGGCCGTTTTTACAGCTAAGGAAACTGAGGCATTCCCTTCCAAAGCCAAATCCCCACGGTTCTGAGTTGAGGCAGCCCTAGGCGCATTGGTATTCTAAAAGCGTGAAGGGTCTCTCCAGTGCAACACATGGTTCGCAGAACTGCCAAGCCTCAGAGGCTGGCGCCCCCGTAGATGGGACGCCCTGGGGGCTGTGCGCCGGGCGCGGAGAATCCTTGGCGGGAGGGGCAAGGGGGCTTCCGGGGCGGCGGCCACCTGGCCCGGCCCGCTCCGGCCCCGCCCGCTTCTGCTCCGCGCGGTGATTCACTCCCTCCTTCGCCCCGGGGCCCCCTTCCCGGCCAGACGGCGGGCAAGACGGCTGGGTGTGCACCGTCCTCGAACCCACGAGCAAGCGAGCAGATCCTCCGCGCCTCTCGGGACTCCGGTCCACGCCATGGCGGATTCCGAGCGCCTCTCGGCCCCCGGCTGCTGGGCCGCCTGCACCAATTTCTCACGCACCCGAAAGGGAATTCTCCTGTTTGCTGAGATTGTGAGCGTCCCGGGACTGGCGGGTGGGCAAAGGCGGGGTGGGGTGGCTGGACTGCGCGGAGCGGGGCAGCTCCGGGGGAGGCAGGCGCGTGGCCCGGGCCTCTTGGCAGTGGGGCGAGGGGTGCGTGGGTTGGTGGCGCAGGCCCGAAACCAGGGGCGCACGCAGGGCGAGTCAGTGAGGTTTGGAGAAGGTGGTCGGGAGCTGCTGGCCCACGGGGTCAGGCAAGAGACCCATAGGACATACGGGGGGCCCCATAGAGAGAGACCCCGTAGACTTATCGGTGGACTCATCGAAGGGGTCCCCAGGGGCTGGGTGTTGGGGGGCATCCCGTGGCAGGGCGTGGCGCGGCCTGGGCACTGGCGGGAGGGTTGGCAGAGCGCCCAGGGGCGGGACCTGTTGGGGTGGGGCCCCCGCGCGCTAGTCCCGCGTGGTAGGGTGACCAGCCCTCCCCCAGTTCTTCCTCGCCTCTCTGTGGTGGGGTGGGAGGTCCTCAGCTATTTGGGAGCCTCGGTTTCCCGTCCCTCTCAAAGTGGGCGCCTCCTTTGAGTCACTTGTAAAAGGGGTGCGGCGCCTTTAATGGAGCCCTGCCCCTCTGGTATCGCTCTCACCGTTTCCCAAAGAGGTTACTGGGAGAACCGCACGTCCCGCCCCGTCAAAGCCCTGAAGCTGTTGCCGCGAGTGCTCACAAAAAACACCTGGAGGCACCACTCCCGGCAGGCCATCCTAGAAGGGAAAAGAGGGGAAACTGAGGCACCTAAATCTACTCCTTACTAGCTGGGTGATCCTGGATAAGTCACTTCATGTCTCTGTGCCTCACTTTTCTCATCTATAAAGATACTAATGATAGTACCCGGCTCATTAGGTTGATGTGACGATTGAGTGAATTAATACTTGCACAGCTCTTAGAACAACATTTGCAACACAGTGTGCACACAATAAGTGTTTAGCTATTATTATTTGCCATTTTCCCAGTCCTGGTAGGCATCTGAGTTTGAGACCCCCAATTTAAACCAGTCCCCTCAGCCCTGGGAGTTGATCGAGGCCCCCTTTCACATATCCTTCCAGATATTGTGCCTGGTGATTCTGATCTGCTTCGGTGCCTCGACATCAGGATACTCCTTCTTGTCGGTGATAGAGATGATCTTTGCTGCTATCTTCTTTGTCGTCTACATGTGTGACCTGCACACCAAGATACAGATCATCAACTGGCCTTGGAGTGTGAGAAAGGGGCCACAATGGCAAGGCTAGGGAGGGGCTCGGGAAGTTGGGATTGTGGGGGGAATTCTGGACACTGACTTCCCTCTTCTCCCTACACCTCACAGGATTTCTTCCGAACCCTCGTAGCGGTCATCCTCTACCTGATCACCTCCATTGTTGTGCTTGTTGAGAGAGGAAACCACTCCAAAATCGTTGCAGGGGTAAAGGCTGTGGAGTCAGCTCCAAAGCACAGAGAGAGGGGTTTGAGGATCCTGGGGTCATTTCTGCCTCTGCTTCTGCCAGAAAGTGTGTGACCCACAGTAGGTCACACCTGTCCTCAGGGTCTGCAGGAAAGTCTGACCCAGGAGGCCCTGGTTTTCCTCCCCAAATCATTTGCTGTAAAGGGCCATCCCTTGTCTGACACAGGGACTTTTGTGGGAAGCACAGAGAGGTGGCCCCTTTGTCGATACACTAGACTACACCATCTGCTAGAGCTGTGTCTCAATGTACAGTATGAATGGCGTCCCCTATATGTGGGGCCACTGTGTGGCTGCACTGTGTTGAAAGGTACTAGGAAGAGGGAGGGTGGGATAGAGTCCAGTCTCTGGCCTTTCCCTGGGGCTCTCTGGCTTGCCAACCTGGGGCTTTAGCTACCGTCCCTGCATGGGGTAGTCACTGGAGGTGGTGGATACAAGGAGGTAGGAGGCCGAGTAGGCTGACCAGCCTAATCCACTCCCACCTCACTCCCATCCCCATCCCCAGGTGCTGGGCCTAATCGCTGCATGCCTCTTTGGCTATGATGCCTACATTACCTTCCCCTTGCGGCAGCAAAGACATACAGCAGCCCCTACTGGTAAGTGTGTGGGTGTGTTGCGGGGCGGGGGGGTGTTGCTAAGGGGGTGAGAAGAAAATGGGTCTCCCAAGGGGCATGAATGCCAACTCTGTCTCTTATTGATACTTAAGGCTTTGGTGCCAATAAGTACCATAAGCTTCAATATTCTTATCTGCAAAATGGACATGTGGATCCAGCCAATGCGTTCTCTCTTTTCCTCTTGCAGACCCTGCAGATGGCCCGGTGTAGGTGAACTCCCTTCATTTCTATCAGCAACCTGCAAATAACACCTCCATCGAAATAACTCCTCCCCGCCCCTACTACAACACTCCCAGTCAACTCCCAGCCCCCTACTGAGGTAAAAGTGCCTTTATCGCGAGAATTTGTCTTCCAGGCTGCTAATCAACTCCTCTGGGTATGGCCACCTTTATGGGTGTGCCTAGGTTCCCCTTCCTTCTGCAGTATCCAAACGGAGACACCAGTTCTGCCTGGACAATGCCCCCACCTAAGCCACAAAATGACGGAAGAGGGTGCCTCAGATTTCAGACTCCAGGCCCCAGGTTGTAACCCACTCCTAATAACCTTCTCAGTGTGCGTGTGTGTGTGTGGGAGGAGAGGGGTTCTGTGGAGGAATAAATAAATAATAAGCAGATTATTAGAATATATGATAGTGAATAAATTAATCCTTTGATCAAATGTAGATAAATCTCAAGCATCAGGAGGGGGAAAACTGGGGGGAGCTGGAGCAGCTGGAGCAAGGAGGTAAAGAAGCCAGGCCTGTTTTAAAACAAATATTAAATTACTTCAGTAATACAAACAGACAAAGGAGGGAGGAAGGCAGGGGATTTATGACTTAAGTTGGGGGGGGTGGGTCATCATCTACACTGACTTGAGAACGCAGCCCTCCAGAACTGTCACTCCTTCAAGCCACGATGCAGTTCTTGTCTCTGGCCTGGCGAGGCATCCCTGGGCGAGAGTTCCTGGGGAGCTGTGGAGATGGGGAATTGGGGGTCTCAGTTGCAGTGTCCTGAGCAGGCATTGGCCTGCACAGGTGCGGGGGCAGTGGGATGCGTTCCCCTAGGAAGAAGCCGTCGTCCTCTGAGGATTCGGAACTGGGACTGGAGGGCGAGCTGGAGCAAGATCCCGAGTCCGACCCTGATCCCAAGTCACGTTGATGGTGGCGACGTCTGCCGGAGTGGCAGCGGTGATGGTGGTGGTGGCGGCGATGTGTGGGGCCCCTGGGCGGGGGGCTGCGTGGCCTGCGGCGCTGGGCTGGGGGCACACTCAGGGACCGCCGCGGGCCTCCCTCAGACACCAAAGGGTCGCGGAAGCTGACGCGTGGGGTGCTCTGGCGACCAAAGGCACCATCTTCTGGGCGCGGGTCCGGCTGGCCAGGAGGCCCTGAGGGTGGTTCAGGGACACTGCGGAGCCCCAGCTCAGGCATGGAGTGGCGGTGAGGGGCCCCTCTCAGAAAGCGGGCAGGCTCCTCGGGGCCTGCAGCTGGAAAGAGAGATGGAGCGACTCCCTGTATCTCTCACCCCACCCCTACCCCAGCCCTGGGGAGGTCTTTGGAAAGGGCCTTCTCTCTCCCCTATCAGGACTGGGAAAGTGGAGGCAGGCATGGGGCGGGGCAGCGAGGTGGGGAGTCTGGGAAATGTGAGGGCCTGGGGCAGGTTCTGGGTGGAGGGAAGGAGGTTGAAAGCAGGAGGAATAGGACCAGATGGATTGGTGTATGGGGTGTGGCCGGGGTGGGGGCGTGGCTTCTGGTGAAAGGGGCGTGGCATAGGCTGGAGCAGACAGGGTCTGGGATAGAATGGGGGCGGGGCCTGGGGGCAGAGGGTGACGGGTAGAGGGTTTGGAGGAAAGGAGGAACTCGGGCTCAAGCTGGGACAAGTTGAGGTAGGGGAAGGGCCCCGTACAGAAGTGGGGTGGAACCAGGGTTCACGTTGGGGTGTAGTTGGGGATGGAGACTAGGCCTGGAATGGTTTGGGGACGGAGCCAGGGCTGTGATGGGGGCGGGGCCAGGGATGCCACAGGTGAAGGGCCTGGGCAAATCAAGGGGAGGGGACAGGGTTGAGGCGGGGGCACCGGAGTGGCTGGGCGTGGCTGGAAGGTTGGCTCACCAGGCGCTGGCTCGGTGCTGGTGCCTTTGGTGGAGGTCTCAGACGCCCCCTCCACAGCAGAGAAAGAGGCTGTAGAGGCTGTGAGAGGTGTGGAGACCGTGCCTGCGCTCCAGCTGCGGCGGCCGGGCCCCGGAGCCGTGGGCTCGGACCCCAGGCTGCAGGCTCGGGAGCAGAAGATTAGGCCACGGCGTGGCAGGAAGGGGCGGCCCAGGAGGGCTCGCCCACAGCGACTGCAGCAGAAGCAGCGGTCTGAGGCGTGCCAGTGCTGGCCCTCATAAGCCATCTGGCCCTGGTCCAGGCCTGCGGGGATGGACACGAGGGGGAAAACTGAGGCAGAGCCCCCAGGCATATTCCCAACCCTCCTGAATAGGGGCCCTTCTTGGGAAGAGGCAGGGAATCTGAGGCAGGGTACCCGGAGACGCCCTCTCCCCCCACCTCTCCAGAATGGGGCCCTTCCTCATCCTTCTCTCCTGGAAACTGGCGGATAAATGTCTCCTCTGCCGCCCTTTCTTTCCCAGGGTGGGGGTAGACATTGGACTCCAAGATGTGGGTCAGGCTTAGACATTAAGAGGTGGCTTCAGGTGGAAGGAGAGTGAAGGTGGACCTGAAGAAGAGGCCTGGGTGGTGGGGGCAGGACCTAGAAGGTAGGGCATGGCCTTGGTGGGAAGGGAGTGGGTCTTAGAGAGTAGGGTCTGGCTTAGAAGGTAGGGTCTACCTAGGCTGATGGAGGAGAGTCTTAGAGAATAGGGCATAGCTTGGAGTAGGGGCCAGGCTGAGAGGGTAGGAGGGTAGCTCTGGTGGGGGGCAGGGCTAGGAATTAGAGGGCACTCTGGAGGTGGACCTAGATGTGTAGTGGTGCCTAGTGTAGGTGGGGTTTAGAAAGTATGGCATGATGGGGGACATTGGTAATGGAATTGCAGGGAAGGGTACAGGGCTACAGTGCTGGAGCTAGACTTAAAGTATGGGGTATAACGGAAGATGGGGCCTGGAAGATGCCCCCAGGAAGAATCCTGGGGGTGGGGCTGTGACCCAGCTGTCCATCCATCCCCCATCCAGTCCCATGTTCACCCACCAATGTGCTCCCCACAGCCATCACAATACTCCGCGTGGCGGGCCTCGTAGCAGGCGCAGCAGTGGGGGCGGCTCTGACGCATGACATAGCGCTGCCCTCCCAGTGACGCTTCACACTCAAAGCAGCAGAAGTGACCCATGTGCCAGTGCCGGCCCTCGGCCTCTGTGCACTCAGGGGAGAAGATGATCTGGGGGGCAAAGGCCATCCATGGCCATCAGAAGGGCCTGCCCCTGCCCACCCTCCGTTCACACCCCTGGGCAGAGAGACACGAACCTCATCACAGGCTTGGCAGCGCGGGCGCAGGCGTTCAGCATGGTGGCGACCACAGTAGACCTTGCCAGCATGGTAGAAGTAGATGAGGTCCACCAGCAGCTCCCGGCACGTGGAGCACACAAAGCACTGTGGGTGCCAGCAGGCACCCAGGCCTGCACGGCTGGCAAACACGGCGATGTCCCCACCTCCAATCTGCTTCCCGCACTGCCAAATGACAGGTGGACGCCGTCACCATCACCAAGACGGTAGGATGGATGGGAGTCAGCCAAGGCGTGTCACATGTGGGCCTTCCCCGTGGCCTTTGTGACCGGCCCCATCCAGGGGGTAACTTTGAGATAGGCCCTGCCTACATGGCCAGGGGTGGAGGTGGGAGCAGGAGCCTTAGAAAAGGGCGCTGCTCCTGGGGGAAACCACAGAGACAGGCCCTATTCCTCGTGGGTGGCCTTAAAGGCAAGTCTCCCCTTTAGGGGGTTGGGGAAACCATAGAGACAGGCCAGGCCCAGTTGGGGGATCTTAGCAACAGACCTCACCTAACGGTAAGATCTAAGGTTAGGCTCCACCCACCAGGGGGGCCTTAGAGACAAATCCCACCCATCACCCAGCTCTAGAGACAGGCCCTGCCACTGTGGGTTGGTTCTTAAAGACAAGTCTCAATCATAAGAGGACCAAAGAGATAGCCCACGCCCCATGTACACTGCATGGAGGGGAGAAAACTCTTTCCAGGGCCTGGCAGATGGGCCCTGTACCCCAGGGCTTGGAGCAAAGGCACCATTACTCACTGAGGCCCTCCATGGCTCACCTCCTCACAGATGGCCCCAGTGATGGTCACGGGGAAGATGCGCACGGTGCCACGCCCCAGATTCTCCCGCTTCCGCTGCTGGCTGAAGGCTCTGAGCTCTTTCTTCTCTTCCTCTTCCAGTGCTGTGCAGTACTGTGCCTGGAGTAGTGGGGATCTTCCAGGCTCCTCCCCTGATGCCTGCCCCCAGCCTTCTTCCAAATTTCATCCGTGCTCAAAAAAATTTACTTCTAGGCCTTTATATAGATGGTGCTTCCTGCCTGAAATACCCACCCCTTACCTCTTCTCCCAAGGCACAGCTGTGGTTTTGCCAAGGAATGTCCCCGGATTGCCCCTGCCTGTCCAGACCTGTCACCTCAGATCAGCTCACCTTTCCTCCTCTGACCCTGCCCACTTCTTTCCAGCTGCCCAGCATTTGTCCAGGCTGTGTCCCCTACCTGGCATGCCCTTCCTGTCTTCTGTCTCCTCACCTCACTGTCATGTGGGGGCAGCTGGTGCAGCAGCTGCTTGATCCTGTACTTCTCCCCGGGACTGTTGACGTAGGGGACCTTGTCCTCTGGAAGGCAGCTGAAAAATTGGTATACCTGGGAGGACATGGGGGATGGGAGAAAACAATTGAGACTAGGGGTGATGCAGTGGGATGGTGGGTCCCTACTTTTCTGAGAAAATTAAAGTCATCGGGAGGGAACTTCTATTGACCCCCTCCTCCCTACAGGCCAGATCATTTCTGCCACTTCCCAAGCCTACTGAGAGTTCCCTCATGTCTTGACCCCACTTTTCCCTCCATCTGCTGCTCCACTTTTCTTTCCCCTTTATAGCAAAATTCCTTGAAGGAGTTGTGTGCATTTGCTGTCTCCACTTCCTCTCCTCCCATTCTCTCTAGACCCCACTCCAGTCAGGCTTCCCCACCCCCTCTGTCCCGGCCTCTCCTCCAAAGCTATTCCTGTCATAGTCATTGATGATATCCACATCGCTGAACTCATTGTTCAGGTCTCAGTCTTCATCCAACTTGACCCATCAGTAGTACTGGACACAGCTGATCACTCCCTCTTCCTGGAAACACTGTTCCCTTAGCTTCCAGAACACCACACAGCCCTGGGTTTGTTTCCTCCTACCTTACTGGCTGCTCCTTCTCTGTCCCTGTTTTGGTTCCTCCTCAACTGGCCAACCCCTAAATGTGGGAGGGTCCTCAGGCTCAGTCCTTGGTCCTCTTGCCTCTGGCTACCTTCAGTCCCTTGGGAATCGAATCCACCCTCATGGCTATAAATACCATCTCATGGCTAATGCCTCACAAATGCATACCTCCAGCCCTGTGACCTCTCACTTGAGTTCCAGACAACGTGACCACTCAGATGTCCAACAGGCGTCTCAAACTCCAGATAGCCAAAACCAAACTTCTGCTCTTAGCCCTCAAACTTGCTCCTGCCTTGGCCTGCCCCATATCAGTCAATCCATCCATCCTTGGGGTCATCTTTGACTCCTCTGTCACACCCACAAGCAAATCCTCTCAGCTCTACTTTCAGAATTTAACTAGAATCTGACCACCGCTCACTACTTCCACTGCCAGTGCCATCATCAGTCACTTGGACCATTGCAGTAGCCTCCCCTTCACTGATCCCCTGCTTCCACCCTCACTCTTACAGTCCATTCTACACTCAGCAGCCAGAGGGACTGTGTTAAGTCCTAAGACAAATCACATCCCTTCTCTGCTCACAAGCCTCTTGTGTCCTCTCCCTCATTCAGAGTGGAAGTCAAAGTTCTGTCCATGGCCTCCGCCATCTCTGACCTCACCTCCAACCACTCGCCCCATTGCTCACTGTGCTCCACATACACTGGTCTCCTCGCTGTTTCTCATACATGCCAAGCACACTCCTGCCTCAAGGCCTTTGCATTAGCTGTTTCCCTTGCCTGGATCGCTCTAACCTCAGATATCTGCATGGCTCATATCCTCACCTCCTTCAAGACCCTCAAACATCATACTCTCACAGAGGTTGACCTGGGCACCCTATTTACAATTCTAACATCTCTCTCTCTCCCTCTCTCTCTCTCTCTCTCTCTCTCTCTCTCTCTCTCCCTCCCCCCTCTCTTCCACTTCCCTGCTCTATTTGTTCCATAGCCCTTACACCATCTGACATATATTTACAGGTTTGCTTATTGGCTCTTGCTCCCTTTGGGAATACAACCTCCATGTGGGCAGATGTATTTTTTTGTGTTTTGTTCATTGCTGTGTTCTCAGTGCCTAGAACATTGTCTGACATGCAGTAAGTGCTCAGTGACTGTTTGCTGAATGAATCAATCAATGGAAATGAAGTGAATGAAGTGCTGGGATAAGACCTGAGGTAAGGGGAGGACAGGAGAGGGGTGAACAGGTCCTGAGGAACTGGCTCAGCGATCAATCAGGGTTCCCTGCTAGACCACAGAGGGGTCAGAAGGACATGCACAGTCTGACCACGCACGCTAGAGTTTCCCTGGAAATAGGTTCCCACTTGAGTGTGCATGTGTGTGTGCCCAGTGGTGAGCAAGAGTGGGTGGTGGCGTTTGGTCACCTGCTCGGGCTTGAGACCAGGGGGCACCCAGGCATACTCCTCCGAGGCACAGCCAGAGTCGTCATCAGAGATGGAGTGGCGCTGGAAGTCTGAGATTAGCCGACACATGATGCGTTCCAGGTCCACAGGCACTGCGTGCACGGCGTGCTCCTCCCGTGGGCATTTGCAGTGCTGGCAGATCTTTCTGAGGGGACCGGGATGGGGGGTCAGTTCCTAAGGGTTGGCCCACTTGGACCCCTTGGCAGCCCAAGGAAGTCCAACCGAGGGCCAGAGACATTCAGATTATCACCAGCAAAAGACTCCGAGCCAGACAGGGGCCTGGGGGCGGTGCTGAGCGGAGGTGGGGCTGTGAGCCAGACTACTGTGGGGAGTTGGCGGGGGCTGTGAGGGGCAGAGCGGCCAGCTGGGGGCAGGGCTGTGAGCTGGAAGTGGGGCTGCGGGGCCTGGGCCGAGGATGTGAAGGGGTGGTGGGGCTGTGGGAGGTCTCAAGGCCATCCCCTGACTTTCAGCACTGGGACTTGGGTCACACTCTCCCGGCAACGGGCCTGAGTAGGGGTGGGGCTCTGAGTCTGAGATTGGAGTTATAAATCTAAGGCTTTCCCCTCATGACTTTGGACGTGGTGGGGGAACTTTCCCTAGGGGCGGGCTCTAGCTTGTGCTGAGGCTCTGAACTTGTGAGTGGGTGGGGCTCTGAGCCTGAGTGAGTAGGGCTCTGTCTGTGGTATTTTATGGGACGTTTTGGGTACAGGGCTCCACAAGGAGGATAGGACCTGGGTCTGGGAGAGGAGTTCTGAGCCCCAGAAGGGGGCTGGAGGTCAGTGGGCGGTGCTTAGAGCCCGGGACGGAGGATCTCCCTAGAGATGGGACTCAAAACTTCTGGGGGCGGGGCTGTGTAGTAGGCGGAGCTCTCCTGGGAACTGGACAATTGGGAATGAGTCAGGGGAGGGGCTCTGGACCTGAGCTTTCTCTAAGACCTGGCTCAAGCCTAGGGGCGTGCCCTAAGTCTCGGTGGGGGGGGGGGGTCCCTAAGGGCAGGACCCTGACGAAGACAAGGTCCTGGGATGGTCACCTACCTCCAGCCATGCAGCAGGAAGCCGGGGCACTGCTCCCTGCAGGAGTTGCAGGGCTGGCCGCGGTCCGGGTCCTCTGCCTCTTGAGGCTGTAGTGGGCGGGGGCAGACGCGGGACCCGGCGAGTTGCGCGCGGGCGGGGAGGGAGAGAGAAGTCAACGCCCGCCTCTCCACTCCGAGGCCGACAACCACACGCCGGGGCCTGTCCCACCAGGGCAACGCCGGGCAGGCTGGGACAGAGCCCAGAGCACGGGGGAGGGGGACACAACCGAGGTAGAGGCGGGGGAGCTGAGGCCACCTCCCTATATGCCGCCCCTTTCAGGGAATTGCCCTCCCCGGGCCAGCATCGGACTACCCTCACCCAGCCTCAAAACACCTCCCCCTGAACTCAGAGTACTCTCCCCACCAGAGCAGAGCCCCTAATCTGGGTGTCTCCTCTCAGGCCTCATCTCGGCCCCTTCTCCACTCAGGAAGCCAGCAGCACTCCAGTTCCACAGGGTAGGAATCTGAGACCCTATCCTTACTTGGGATCCCCACGTGAGCCCTGCTCCTCTTTTCAGAAGCTCAAGAGCCCATCCCCCAAACCCTGGCTTCACCCTTTCATACCCAAGGAACTGAGACCCTCCTCCAGGATCTCAGGAGGCCCTTGAGCCATTCAGAAACCCACACCCCAAGAAGCCTTGGCCCTTACCCCTCATATCCTAGGGCTATTCACTCTTCTGGACCACCAAACGCAGACCCCACCCAGACAGCCCCTCCAAAGGAAGAGGGAGACCCTCCCATCTAGGAAGGCAAAAGCTTCCTGGCTCAAGTGGAAGCCTGGAAGCCCTCTCCTCACAAATCCCAACCACTCGACTCTCAGTATTAGGGCACCCCAGGAGTGTAGGGCCTCACTCTTCAGTTCACCTTCTGCCAAGGTACAGGGGGAGGTCCCTTTTCTCATAAGCTCAGGAGGCCCCTGCTCAATCTAGGACTCCAGGACCCAATCTTTTGGCTCTCAGAATCCCCTCCCATAATTCACCCGAGAGGGGAGTGCACCAGGTCCCCGGGGTGCTGATAAAGGTGTGCGGAAAGGTGATTAGGGAGCAAGGGCCACCAGATCTCCACGTTCCTTCATCCACATGCTTCCAGCAGCCCCAGGCCCTCCGGTTTGGGAACCCTGAGGATGGGGATTCCCAGATCCTCTGGGAGCGCCTCCTCGCTATCCCTATCCCCTGCTCCCTCTCCCGGGCCTCAGTTTACCCCGACCCCCACCGCTGCCCTGAGTCTCGCTCACCGCGCGCCCGGAGCGGCGCCTCCGGGACCCACGCGCGAACATGGCGCGCCCGGGCAGGGTCAAGCCGGGCCGGGTCAGGCGAATGGAATCCTTGTGGCCGTCTGGCCACCGCGCGTCCGGCAGGGGAGCTCTCGGTTCCGTAAACCTGACACCGGCGTAGGAGGAGCGCGCCCAGCGGGGTCCGCCCCTGGGCCTGTTGTCTCTCCCGGGCCAAGGCGCCCCCTGCCTAGAGGTGAGGGGCGCGCAGCCCAGGAACGCCGTGCACGAAAGCTTCCTTGCACTCCTGCCTGGGCGGCAGCTGGGCCTCAGAAAACACGGCCCCCAGGGTTCCACATGGTCTCTCACAGGACATTCTAGGGCTTGAGGGCTCTGTAGTGGTGGAGTGGGAACTTGGAAGTGGCGACCTGACTGCAAGGAGTGTGCGCTACAGTACTTGTATTGACGCTTCGTGTGGATTTATCTTGGATGTTTATTTGGGGGATGGGTTAAAGCCACCTCTTGGCCCCCTCCCCACTGGTGATGTTCTGAGGGTCTCTTTCCCCCGGATGAATGCTGCAAGAACGGTCCCCAACCCCATCGCAGCCCCAGCTGGTGCTCCCTCACCCCATCAGAGAGCTCGATTTTATGCCCCCGTCCCACGTCCCCGCTCTCATAAGTTTTCACAGCCAGGGTTATCTGAGGTTTATGCGGAGGGGGCTAAAGTTACCGGCCAGGTTCCGAGGCCCTCTTCCCTGTTCGCTCCCCAACCTTACAGGCCCAGCTGCGATGACCCCTAAGTCCCGAGAAATAGATTTTCAAGCCTTCCCTCCCCTGCTCCCACTTTTCTCTCTCCAGTGATTCTTTCCCTGAGCTCATTCCCTGAGCTAGGAGTCTCTCCGCGCTCTCAGGCTTCACTATGCCTCGGGGCTGGGAGGAGGGGGTCCCCGGCACACAGCCAGAACTCCGGTGCCCGGCCAGGGTCTCTAATTAGGCACCGCGGTGGCGGCGGTCAGCCGGGCCCTTCATCGTGGGCGCCGGGGACCTCACCCACCCCCACCGCGCCCCATTACGCACATCCTGGTCACTTCCCGCCCCTCCCTGCCCCAGGGAGGAGCCTGAGACAGGTTATAGGGAGTGAATGAAAGAACTAACGAGTCACCTTGGCGCCCCGCCTCCCGGCCTCGCAGCCTAGTCTGTCTCCCGGTTCTCCAGCTGGAGCAGAGACAAGGAGATAGAGAGACATCAGGGTCTGAAGAATGCGAGGCGGGTGGCTAGAGGGAAGTCTTCCTTTGAACCGTTTGGGGATTCAAGGACAGGGCTCCACAGGGGCTGGGAAGGGGCATGGCTAAGGGACCAGAATTAGAACTGAACCCTAGAAAGACTGGGCATTCGGTGGCCAGTAGTGGGGCAGTCGGCAGGGCTACTCAGAGCGTGACTTAGAATGATCGGCAGGCGAGGCTTCACAGAGGACAGAGCTCGGCAAGACACTGTTGGAGGGGCCGAAAATGGTGGGATGACTCGAACGGTGTCCAGCAGGTCGGAGGCGGAGCTTCCTCTCGCCTCCTCTTCCCCATCTTTCTCTCCCCCCTCCAAAAAGACACACTGAGAAGTAAGAGCCATGTGGACTAGGTGGTTGAGGAATTTATTTAGGGGAGAAGAATTAATCATATTTGTTCCTCCTCGGGGATGGAGTCTTCAAACAATACCGAAGGGCACGGGAAAGGGTGGGGGTCTGGAGGGGAGGCGGAGGGGCCACAGCCAGACAAAATGGCAACACACAAGCACAGGCACTACCGACGTCACAGACACAGCAGAGGGTGCAGGATAGGGGCTCCAGACCGGGCCTCCAACCACTCCGGGACGGATGGGGGTGTGGAGGGAGGGAGGAGGCCGGGGGGTGGGGGGAGAAGGGTAGGTCGGCCTCACAGACCCTTTGGCTCTGTCCTCTGATTGCCTAGCTGTCCCATCTCGGGGTTGGCAAGGGTGTGGGGGGTGCCTCTCTCTGGATCCCACCCCTTACCCTCCAAGTCTTATCTCTCATCTCTTCCCAGGCCACCTCAGTCCTCAGCCTTGGCCAGGGATATTCCCCCCTACCCCTAACAAAACCCATCCCTCAGCTCCTGACCAAGCCTCTCACCTCGCCCTCCCCACTGCCAAGCCCACCCACTTTAAAACATATTTTCTTCACTGCTCCTTTGCGGGGGCGGGGCTGCTCCTTCAGAAACCACCATGCACGCCCCACTCTAAGCCCCGAACTGTCTAGAACCCGGACCACGACCTCACTCCAAGTTTGGCCCATTCCAGAACTCCACTTCTTGCCTTGCCCAAGGTCGGCCCCCTTTAGAATCAAACTCAGTCTCTCGAGTGTTCCAAGCCACACCCCTCCCATAGATTCTGGTCCCAATCCAAGGCCTGCCCACTCTGGGGCCTCACCCACTGCCTGCTTCAAGCCCCACCCCTTCTAGAACCACGCCCTTAGCGTTTTTCCAAACCCAGTGTCCAGGTCCCAAGTCACACTCCTTCCGTAGAACCCTGTCCTACTCCAACCCCTGCCCACTGTGGGCCCACCCGCTGCCTCACTCGAAGCTCCACCCCTTCTAGGACCACACCCTCAGCCTCCCTCTAAGCCCTATTCTAGAATGCTGTAGGGCACCCTTCTTCTTCAGACTCCAGATCCAGGATGTCTGGAACCCAACCCCTCTGCTTACTAGCCCCGTCCACTCCAGAGGTCCTCTTCAAGACCACCTTGGGTCCCAAGCTTCCCCAGTCTCTGCCTTTCTCCTCTCTTCAGGGTTGAATTTTCCCTAATGGCCCCTGTTCAGGCATTGCTAGAGGAATCAAGGCCCGAGTTGGGTAGGAGGGGAGGGAGAGAGGGGAGAGAGTCTGAACTCACACCCACCCTCCCCACACAGCCTTCTGTCTCCTCCCTGTCCCCCTTACAGAGCCCCCCAACCTCAGGGCACAGGGCCAGGGAACAGAGAGGGGCCCAAGGATGAAGGGGAAGGGGTAGGGGTAAGAGAGGGGCCCATGCAAGATCGGGTCCCTAATGCATAAGGGGAGTGGAGTGGGGGCAGGGCTCAGACAGATAAATAGATATTTATATATAATATATATATATATAAACAGCAAAGACAGTTAAGGGTCTCCTGGTTTGAGGGGTGGAGACCTGGGGTGTAGGGATGGGAATGGGGGGCAGTCCTTCTCCTGAGCTCTTGCCTACCAACGGGGTCCTCCCGGGCTGCACTGACCTGTGGAGACAAAAGATACAAAAGGAGAGGGGGTCCAGACACAGGTGGTGCCTTTAGGGAAGGGCTGGGCTGCTATGCCTCTGCCCTGGCTTCACCCTCTATCTGCCATGCCCTTTCTTCCTTCCTTCTTCCTTCACTTATAGTCTTGGGGTCAGCTTCATCCCAGCTGCCCCTGCTGGGAAGATATACCTTGCCTCCACTAGATTAGGTACCAAAGAAATTATGGTTTCCCCTTCCCCCAACCCAAAAAAGTCTGTTAACGGGTACTGTTCTCCTCATTGGTGGTAAACTATATTGAGCAGAGCAAAGATCCTTATCTTCGTGGAGCTTACATTGTAGCAGGGGAGAAAGACTTTAAACAATTACCATGATGTATAAATAAGTTATCTAGTAGGACATAAGGTGATAATAAGTGAAATGGAAAAACAAAAAGTAGACTGGGGCGAGGGGGATTAGGAGTGACAGTAGGGGAAGAAAGGTTGCTGTAGTAAGTAGGTAGTCAGAGAAGACCTCATTGAAGAAGTGACATTGGAATAAAGACTTAAGGAGGTGAGGGAATGAGCCATGCAGATAACTGGAGAGAAGAGCATTCCGGGTAGGGAGCACAGCTAGTGCAAAGGCCCTGGGGTGGGACCACACCTAGTGTGTTTGAGGAACAGCAAGGAGATCAGTGGGGCTTCAATGGAGTGAGCAAGTGAGAGTGGTAGGAGGTGATGTCCGAGAGGTAGGTAATGGGGTCACGTAGGAGCTTGTAGACAAGGCTGTGAGGACTTCAGCTTTGACTCTGGATAAGGTATAAATCAAGTGAAGATTTTAAGCAGAGAAAAGTAAAATGATAGTAAAATGTCTCATGCTATGTTGTTTCTTTTATTTCCTCAATAAATGTTTCTTAACATTAGTAGTGCTCTAGGTGATGTGTCTGTAGCGTGAATTAGTCATGGTCACATCCCCTAGTCTAGTAGAAGAGACAGTCAATAAACATATAAACTAATAATTGCAGACTGTGATAAAGAAAAGCACAGGGAGAGGTAAGAAAAGGGACTTGTAAGGAGTTGGCCAGGTAAGGTTATCAGTGTGTGTGGGTGTGAAACTCCAGGGGGAAAGCAAGTACCAAGACTGTGAAGTTGGACTGTTGTGCCTGGCACATGGAGGTGGCCAGTGTGGCTGGAACAGAGTGCGGGGGAGTGGTTGGAGGTGAGAGGTCAGAGAAGTGAGGGGTGGGGCTAGATTGTGTAGGGTCTCGTGGGCCATAGCTTTGGCTTTGGCTTTGAATCTGAGTGAGATGGGAGCCCCAGTAGAGCTCTGAGCTCTGAACACAGGAGGGTCGTGGCGTGATTTAGGATTTAACAGGATCGTTCCCCACGCCATGAGCAGAATATAATGGGAATGGGGGTGGAAACCAGTGAAGAGGTCCAGGGGGACAGTGGGAAGATTATGGATATATTTTGAAGGTAGAGCCAACAGGAATTTTTAATGAATTAGATATGGGATGCCTGATAAACTGCTCCCTGCCCTTTCCATCCTGGCCAAGTGCCAGAAGCTACCTCCACCCATGTGTTGCCACCTCCTTGCCTTTCCCCTCTAACGCCATCAGCCTGCCTCTACTCCCCATCTTCCCCCCTCACATTTGAGGGAAATCTCGCTTCTCTTTTGAGGCCCAACAAGAAGGCCGGCAAGACTTTCCAATGCGCCCCCCCACCCCGCCCCGCTCCGCCCCGGCCCTTTCCTTCTTTGAAATTCCACACCACCTCCCTCGCCTCCAGGGTTGTGGAGAGGTGGCAGATCTGTCACCTCCTTCGGATTAGTGATCTTGTCTGACCTTCATGATCCAAGCCCGTTTACCCTCATCATCTGTTGGCCTTATCATAACGTATTGGCTAAGACCCACCTCTTCTTCCCTCCATGGCTCCTGCGCCCAGCGGATTTCCCACTACGCAAGTCCTCCTGTTATTCCCTCCTTTCATTGGTTGCTCTGCCCACTTCTCTCTCCCCTCCCTTCTCTCAGAGCAGCACTTCTACCTCTCTCCCATTGGCTCTTCATTCTGCCCATTTTCAAACACCACTCTTCTGCTCTCCACCATTGGCTAGCTTTTCCGCCCTTAGCACGTAGCGCCGCCTCTCTATTGGCTCCTTCAAATTCCCATCCTTACCTGTCCGGCCAGTGTCCTACTCCTATTGGTTCACTAACCCGCCCATCTCCTTTCGTGAACCCTCCTTGGCCGCCCCGCCTGTCTGTCACTCACCAGACTACATCTGATTGGAGAAGGAGGTGGGCGCACCCTGAGGGCCATAGCCTTGCTGCCCGTAGTCGCCCTGAGGCCCGTAGCCACCGCCACCGCCACCGGCGGGCTGCCCGTAGTCAGGCTGATAGCCGCCCTGGGGCCCGTAGGAGTCCTGGGGCCCGTACCCGCCGGGGCCCTGCCCGTAGCCTGCCTCGCCGTAGGCATCCCCGGGCGCCGGTTGCTTCTCGGGGACGCCGGGAGGAGCGCGCAGGAATGGGGCGGCCCAGCCTGTCTCCTTGAACACGAACCATAGGTTGCCGACCCAGAGCACCAGGTTCAGGAAGCCAAACACCTGCGGGGAGACAAAGCTCGGCTGTCGTCCTGCGCCCATTGCCCTGGCGGCCCCGGGGAACACCGAGGCCGCTTGCGTTGGGCTTGGATTCGCGGGCGCCCGGAGGGTGGTGGTTTCTGACACCCCGACCCTCCGAGTCCCAGCGCATGAATGTCAATGTGCACAAAAATCACCTTGGTGGGGAGGGGGGCGTGGGGCGTGTTAGAATTCAGATTCCCGGGGATGTTGAGATATATCAGTATTACATATATGTGTTTATATACACGTTTATACATGTACAAAATATAGTAAACCTAATTTTGTAATATATAGTAAAATGTTAAGCATAAATTTTTATCAAATATGTAGATATACCACTAATGGATGCATATATACACATACATATGTATATACAAATATATGTATAAATACCCATGTATAAAGTATATAAATATATGCTTTTATATTAAAACAAATATATATATTTGTATAAATATATACAATGTAATTCAATTTGGGGACAGGAAGTAATATTTCCACTTTACAGCTGAGGAAACTGAGGTGCAGAGAGGCTAAGTGGCTTAGATCTCGTAGCCAGCAATTGACCAGAAAAAGAGTTGGAATCTGAGGATCTGTAACACTTGTATACTACTTACCATGTGCCAGGCCCTTTTCTAAGCACTTTGTATGTTATTAGTTCACTACTTAACTTTGGAGCAGGACCTCTTATTTTCAATTTATATGCTCAAACTGAGGCCTGAGAGGCTGAGTAACTAGTTTCAGGTCGTAGAGCTTGCAAGTGGCAGAGCTCGGATTTGAGCTCAGTCTGACTCTGGCCAGTAGGGGGCGTCCATACGGGAAACATTTCAAGTTATTCTTTCATTTTGCATATAAGGAAACAGGTCCCAAGAGGGTACTTACTGAGTTGCCAGAGATTCTACATGACTAGGCTGAGCCTGTGATCCAGGTCTCCCAAACCTAACTGGACTGAAGATCTCACGTTCCCCTTTTGGGGACAGTCTGTGGTGTCACAGTGGTTACAATTGCTATCTCATCCTACAAGGCTCTGTTGTTGGCATGCCTCCTCCAGGGAGCCCTCTTAGATTTCCTTTGAATTCTCCTCTAATTCTCTCTCTCCACCACTCCCCATGCCAGACTAAGTTTCCCAGCCACCCTCCCCAGCTGGCCCAGCCAGCTTCCCAGGGCTTACCACCGAGGTGTTGAGGCCGGAGGTCACAGGGTCCCTCAGCTCCTTGCATGTATTCCCCGTCTGGTGGCAGACAGGCATCCCCTTGATAATGTTCTCTGGGTCCGTGGCCATCTTCACATCTGACAGCCCCTTGGCCCAGGCCGATGAGCTAACCAGCCACATGAAGGCGAACACTGCCGTGGCCAGAAAGTCCTAGGCCGGGCAGGGGGGAGGGAGATGGCACTGTGAGTGGGCTGCTTCATGCTGGGCTGTGGGGCCTCCTCAGATCACAGGCTTTCTTGGGAGGGGGTTCTCCCAGAAGAGGCTTGTCTCTCCCCTGCCTTTCCAGCTCTTGAAGCCCCCAACACTCACTTGAAGGTGGCCCTCCTAGCTTGGGCTTGTCTGTGCATGTGTGTGTATGTGACAGAGGGTGTGGGAGTGTGATTGTGGTATGTGGTGTGGGTGTGTGTGTGGGGGATTCTGTGAGATGGTTGCCAAATCTGTGGAAAGTAGTGTGTCTTTCCACTTTTACCTGAATGTGGGAATTTGTGTCATTTTGTGTCTGGGATGAGGGTGTATGAGTACAGCTGTGTAGGAATCAGTGTGTCTGTGTGGTGTGATGACAAGCATGACTGTCACAATGAACCTCTGTGTGCTTCTTTCTTTCATCTAGACTGTAGGGTTTTGTGAGAGGTGGCAAGTTTCCAGGTGTCTGGGATTCTGTGTGGGCTGTGGGTGTGTCCCTGTCACTCTGATTCGGTGTCTCTGATGCTCATAGCAGCAGCAGCAGTAATGTGTGCGGCTGTTATCAGGGCCGCTTGCATGTGGGCCTGTCTGGGATTTGACGTGGCCTCTGAACATGGCTGTGTCCCCAAGGTTCCATGTCCCCTGGCCCCTGTATGCATACGAATGGCTGTGGGAGCTCACCAGCATGGGCCCTTTGTTGTTCTCTCTGTACTTGTTCTGCAGGAAGATGTAGGTAGCCAGAGCCCCCATGGAGTAGAGGAAGGCAAATACGGCCACGGTGACAAAGAATTCAGCTGATGAGGAGTAGTCCCCCACGAGGAAGATATTTTTAGGGTCTCCTTGGCAGGTGGGTGCCTCAAAGTACACTTGGTACAGCCTGTGGAGAGAGGTGGGCAGGTGTGGCCCAGGCCCTAAGAACTCCCTCCCCTCCCCCCCGCCCAGTCATGGGTCCCCCCCCAGATTCTGACAAGGTCCCAGGAAGAGGAGGAAATAACCATTCACGAGCACCTACGGTGTACCAGTCACATTTCATTGATTGCTGAGAGCATGCCGGTGAAATAGGTATTACTCAGCCCTCACTCCAACCTAGGTACTTTGGCCCCTTGGTTATTCATAGAACATACCAGGCACCCTCCCACCCTAGGATTTTTGCACTGGAATGCTCTTCTCCTTCAAGCTTTGCTCCACTGGTCACCTTCTCAGTGAGGTCTTCCCTGATCTATTTAATTAAATCTAACCATTCCCTCCCAGCACTCCTTAGCCCCCTTCTTTGCTCCATTTTCTCTGTAGCTGTGATACCCCAACTGACATACCATGTATTTTACTTTTTTCCTTGATTTTTGTTGTAACCACAAGAGGGCAGGGCTTTTTCCTTTGTTTTGTTCAGTGTTGTACCCTTAAGGCCTGGAACAGTGCTGCCACATAGTAGGCGCTCAATAAATGTTTATTAAATGAAGTACATGGAGGCAGAAACAGAGGCTCCGAGAAACGCATTAACTTGCCTAAAGTCACACAGCTGGTATAGGAATGACAGAGTTGGAATCTGAACCCTGTGTTTTTCCCCCTACGTCATGTTGACTCTTCTCCCCACCTCACTTCAGGTCCCCAAGAGAAAAACAAATGTGTACATAGCAGGGGAGAGCCCAGGGACTACAAAATAGGAGGAGACAGATAGAAAGACAGGAGGGTAGAAGGGATGATGGAACAGGATGCGTGTATGTGAGGTGTGGGGTGGGGGGCGGCTGCAGACTGGGAAGGCATGTGAGGCTAAGGCCTTTCCTATGGTGTGATGGAGGAGGGGTCATAAGGAGGAACGTGTGTGGAGAGAAAGAGCAGGGTGAAGTCCCAGAGCTCTGGCCTCAGGTTGGGGGGCAGGATCCAAATGGTGCCAGTGCCCTTGTATAGCAAAGGCCCTAAGGGAAGGGCTTACACTTACTGATCACCTCTTAAGCATTTTACATAATTGCTTCATTTAATGACCCTCCCCCACAATTCTCTAAAGCAGGCATTATTATACCTGTTTTACAGATGAACAAAGCGAGGCTCTGCAAGGCTAGGTTACTTGCACAGGGCTGCATGGCTGCTAAATGATGGAGGTGGAAGTTGGATCTGGGTTTAAGTTTCTGGGTTTCTAGGGGGAATGAGGGGTCTTTGGGGAGGATTATTGGGGCAGTGGCAGGGTTGGTCAGGGGGACACAGGGCAAAGATTTTTTTACCCTGGGAGGCTTGTGGGTGAAGGGCAGATCCTCAGGACCCGAGGTCCTAGACATGGGAGGAGTTGGGGGGTCCACAGATTTTTCTGGCCTTCTAGATCCCCAAAGGGCCTGCTCTCAGCAGTATCCCATGCTGCAACTCCCACTCCTTCCCCAAACTCTCTTGGCTTCTGTGAACTGGTGGATCCCTGGTTGTCATCCTCCCCTTCCCCAGCCTCTCAGACCACGCCTCCCTGGTGCCCCCTTTTCTTTTGATTATTGCTCAGGGCCTGCGCTGGGCTATCTTCTCTTCAGTCTTGCCTCTCACCCTGGGTGATCCCCTGAGCCTACATTTACCCTTAGTGCTCAAAAATCCCTAATTTCCAACTCAATCCCTGCTCTCTTTCCTGAATCCTTTAAACTTATTTATTTTCCTTATTTTAACAAACACTTATGGAGCACTTATTGTGTGCCTGGCACTGTGCTAAGCATTTTACAAGTATTAATTCATTTAATATGTATCATAACCCTCTAAGGTGGGTATTATTATCCCCTTTTACAGATGAAGAAATGGAGACCCAGAGCAGTTATGTGATTTGTCCTAGTAGTGGAGGAGCCTCAGGAGCCTCTATTGAAATTGTGTCTGTGGGTCTCTGTCTTCCCATTCCTAGGAGGTAAGCCTCTCCATGAGGGCAGCAACCTTGCCTGCTTGTGCTCACTCTTGTGTACCTAGCACCCGGCACACGGTATGAGCTCAGTAACTCGCAGAACTGTTTAATTGGGCTTAATCCTTCCCCATGGCTAAGCAGCACCCCCTCATTATTCTCTATCATAAAACCCTGCATGAAGATGCCCTCCTTGGATTTCTCCCAATCTGCAATTATCCTCTTTATTCATTTGTTTATTTGTTATAATGTCGGCTCCATGAGGATAGGGAGCTTGGTCTGTTTTGTTCACTGTTATATCCCCAGCACTTTCAGCAGTACCTGACATACAGTAGGTTCTCAAAACATGTGTATGGGATGAACGAATGGGAATTAAATAATAATATTGGCTAACATTAATTGAGCACCTACTGCCTTAAGGATATATATATGTGTGCATATATATATATATATATATATATAAAATTCTGAATCTTGTTTATTGCCAGTCTCCTGCCCCTCCTCTTCACTAGAACACAGCCAGAGGGCAACAGCCTATGCCTGTCTTGGTCACCACGTGTCCTAGATGTCCAGAGCAGTGCCAGGCACAAGGTAGGTGCTCAGTGCATGTGCAGTGACCTGAGTGGGTGCGGTCTCCCGAGGTGGGGGCTGGGCAGGAGCCGCTGGGGGGGAGGTGTTGGCCGGTCCCACCCCCACCCCCATCCCAGGTCTGTCAGGATCCCAGGGGTGGGCTAGTGTGGGGGCACACCTGAAGGGGTACTCGAATTCGACCTCGATGTTGAGGTCACTCTTGGTCTTGTTGGCACAGTCCACACTCAGCTGGAGCTCCCCACTGTAACTGCCGCATGTGGCAAAGGCGAAGATGGCAAAGACCTTGGGCAGCAGGGATGGGGATGGCCACGGTGAGCCTGTGTGCACGTGGGATGGGGCTGCCCTCCTCTGGACAGATCGGGGCCCAGCATAGGCAGCAGCAGATGGACTGGTCCCCACCCCCACCCCCTAATCAGGGCTCAGCAAGGCCCAAGGACAAGCTGATTAGAGGGGTGTGGCTGTCTCTTCCAGTCTTTCTCCCAGTGTCTCTCTTGGTTTCTACCTCTCAATAATGCTCTGATTCCCCTTATTCTGTCTCAGTCTATTTCTCTGTCTCTGTCTTTGTCTCTCTCTGTATTCTGCCTGTCTCTGTTGTTCTCTGTGTCTCTGTTTCCCTCGGTATCTCTCTGTCTCTGTTTCTCAATGTGTCTTTGTCTTTCTCAGATGTCTCTGTCTTTCTGTATCTGTTTCTCTCTCTGCCTCTCTAGTATCTATGTGTGTCTCTTTCTGATTCTTCTCTCTCTCTCTCTCTCTCTGAATGTGTGTGTGTGTGTGTGTGTGTGTGTGTCTTTCTGTTTCTTGGTCTGTCTGTCTCTATCTCCCTGCTCTGTCTCTGA
Source organism: Eschrichtius robustus (assembly GCF_028021215.1). Taxonomy (NCBI): domain Eukaryota; kingdom Metazoa; phylum Chordata; class Mammalia; order Artiodactyla; family Eschrichtiidae; genus Eschrichtius; species Eschrichtius robustus. The sequence goes on from NC_090845.1 coordinate 45,468,363, forward strand.
CATTATCTCTACGGTGCTCTCTCTGTCTCCCTCCTGCCTCTCTTTCTGTTTATCAGTTTCTCCTTTTCTCTTTTCCCGGAGGGTCTCTTCTTCTCCCTCTGTCTCTTTCTCTCCCCCACCGCATTTCTCTTCCTCTCTTCCTGTGTCTGTTTCTCTTTGCATCTCTGTTCTCTGTGCATCTTTCTCTGTCTCCCTTTTCTTTGTCTCTTTCTGTTTGTTTCTCTCCCATCTCCATATCGCTTTTTTCCTGGTATTTCCATCTCTGTCTCCATCATTCCTGATCTCCCATTCTCTCTGTCTCCTTCACTGTCTCTGGGTTTCTCTGGCTTTTCGTCTCTCCCTGCAGCAACCAGCTTCAGTCTCCACCTCCCCTGCCCCTCTCTCACCTCAGGAGAGGAAGTAGGATGTCGTAATCTTCCACTTCAGAATGGGGGTACCCTTGGCCTTATGTGGCGTCACATCACAGCCCATCTGTTCTCTGGCCCCAACCCCCTGGGACTTCACCCAGGAGCCCAATTCCCCCACCCCCTTCTGCCCCCCCCCATCCATCCCTCCCTCCTTATCCCTCCTCCATCCCTGCTCTTCCGGACCCCACTACCTCCCTCTTTCTCCCCACAGCCCAGACCACACTCACCCATTGCAGCACCTTCACAAAGCCGAGGGGCTCCTTGACCACCCGGAACTGACCCCCGGCCACCAGCTGAGGAGAGAAACGGTGGGGAGGCGTGGGGTTGTTGGGGATGGAGAGGGAGGTGAGGGACAAGGCCACCAGGCAATGACCCCTGGGGATAAGGCATGTGATCTCCGGGAGGGAGTGACGTTTGGAGAGGCGGTGAAAAGGAGAAAGTGACACTTTGGGGAAGCTGTGAGCTCAGGGTCTCTGAGAGAAGGTCCCCGGGGTTCAGGGCTGGTGGGGACGTCTGGGGAGATGGTGAGATAGATGGCAGAGGGGGTCAGGGGTGAGCAAGATGGGGATGGAGTCAGGACTAGTTAGGGAAGGGGAGAAGGTCTGAAACGGTAAAGGTGAGTCAGATGGTGAAGGGGATCCGGTGGAGAGAGTGAGGAAGGAGTTGGGGTTCATTAGGGTGGGGGAAGGGGTCTTGGATGGTGAAGGTGAGTCATAACAGGGAGGGAGTCGGGTTTGCTAGGGTGGGGGAGGGGTCTGCAGCGGTAAAGGTGAGTCAGATGACGGTGGTGGGGTGTCTGAGGTGATGAGGATGGGGAGGGGTTAGTCCTGGTTAGAGATGGGCGAGGTTCTGAGGTGGTGAAGAGGAGTTCGATGGCAGAGAGGGTCTGGACTGATTTGATTAAGGTGGAGGAGGGCTAGGACATGGCTTCACTGCATATGTGCTGGGGGAAGGGAGACTAGGGGTTTGGGAGAAGCGAAACCGGTCGTCCCCCTTGGTCTGCTCTGGGGGAAGAGGTGGTCGTCTACCAGGGTACCATCTCTGTTTGGAAGGGGCAGGTGTCAGCCCTCCCCTTCACCCCCGCCCCCACGCCTTCTGTCGCTCTATTTCCTAGCTCATCTGCAGCACCCCCCATCTTCCTTCCACTCTCCCCTCCCCTCCCTCCTTGCCTATACCCTAGCTCCAAGACCCCTCTTCCTCCCCGGTCGCCCGTAAGGAACTGGCTTCTGGCGGCCCCCGCTGCGGCAGTGAGGACGGCCCTCGCTGCAGCAAAGGGCGCACTCCTTCTTTTCTCCACCTCCCCTTTCCTCCCCTCGCCTGCCGCAGACCCCAGCCCCAGCGCCGGGGACCGGGTGTCCGCTGCTAGGATTCTGGCCACCACCTCGTAGAGTCGGCGGATTCGCTGCGACCCCGGCGAGGAGGCCGGCCAGCGGCGGGCTCTGTCCGCGGTGCTGGAACGCGTACCTGATTCACCACGTCCATGTCGGCCAGCAGCAGCATCAGCAATGCGGGGGGCGGGAGGCGCCTGCTAGCAAGGGCGGGCGCGGGGCGCGGCGGGGGCGGTGCGCGATCGTCGGAACAGCCCAGGGGGCCGCAGCTCCGCCCCTCGCGCCCCCGCCTCGCTCGCCGCGCGCGCTTGCGCACAGCGGCCATGTCGAAACCTCGCAGGCAGCCATTCCAGTCCGGAGGCTGGAACCGTGAAAATGCTGTCAGAAGATCGTTATCTCTGAAAACACAGCGAGAGATCTGGGGAGGTGGGCCGTTGGGTCCTACAGTAGGACAATTTGCCAGGCCGTTTGCTGAACTGTTGAATGTGTTCACTTACTTAAGCCTTGGAACATCCCTACGTGGTAGGGACTATTGGCCCCATTTTTACCGGTGAGGAAAATTAGTCCCCAGAGAGGTTAAGCGACTTGTACAAGGTCGCCCAGCTAGTTACTGGCAGTGCCCAAAGTCCCTGCAATTTAAACGTGGTTCAGGGTTTTGAGAGTTTCTTCTCATCTGCATTTTAAGCACTTAAAAAAAAACAAAACAAAACCCTCCCCCTCCAACCATTTCCCCTATTTCGCTCTTCCTTAGTCAAAGTGTTGCCTACTCCAACTCTCAACTTTTTGCATCCTGTTTATTCCTCAGTCCTCTCTTAATTGGACTATGCCTCCTTCATGCTACTAAAACTAGGCCCACCAAGGTCAAGGGCAATTGCCATGTTGCAAAATCCAATGGATAAATACAGCTGGAATTTAAGATGCTCAACCTCACTCATACTAAAAGAAATGCCTATAAAAGCTACTAAGACACTGTTTTTCATCTTTGAGGGTGGTGAATATAAAAAAGTTTGATAATGCTCAATATTAACAGTTGGCCAGAAACAGGCATTCTCATAAATTGCCAGTGGAAGTTAAATTGGTATAACTTCTGTAGAGGGTAATTTGGCAAAATGTAGCAAACTAATAAGTCCATATATGTGGCTCAGCATTTACACTTCTAGGAATTTGTCTTACAGAGAGATTCAAACATGTGCTAAAAGAGGTATGTATAAGATAATACACTGCAGCACTGTTTATAAAGTGTGGACACTCCCCAAGTGCTCATTACTGGCGGCCTGTTTAAAAAACTCAGGTAGAGCCGCAAAATGGACTACTATGTAGCTGTCATTACTAATAATATGGAGCTGTGTAATGATAGCCAAGATACTTAGTTAAGTAAGAAATGCAAGATGCCAAATTATGTGGGAATTGTGTACAAAGAGAAGGGAAGCATTATATCATAATTATAGAGAGAATAGCTAACATTTTAAATTGTGGCTGTTCTGTGAGCTTCCCATATATCACTCATTTAAATCCTCACAATAGGGACTTCCCTGGTGGCAGAGTGGTTAAGAATCCATCTGCCATAGCAGGGGACACGGGTTTGATCCCTGGTCCGGGAAGATCCCACATGCCATGGAGCAAGTAAGCCCGTGTGCCACAACTGCTGAGCCTGCTCTCTAGAGCCCATAAGCCACAACTACTGAGCCCACGTGCCACAACTACTGAAGCCCACGCACCTAGAGCCTGTGCTCCTCAACAAGAGAAGCCACCACAATGAAAAGCCTGCGCACTGCAACGAAGAGTAGCCCCCGCTCTCCGCAACTAGAGAAAGCCCGCGTGCAGCAACAGAGACCCAATGCAGCCATCACTCAATCAATCAATTAATCCTCACAACAGCCCTATGAGTCAGGTACTACTACTATCCTCATTTTATAGCTAACTACAGTAAGGTGCAGAGAGCTGAAGGAATTTTCCTAAGGTCACACAGTTGGTAGGTGGTAGAACTAAGATTTGAACAGGTGGTAAGTGGTGGAACTAGGATTTGAACCCAGGAAGTTTGGCTCCAGCACCTGTTACTCTTAGCCACTGTGCTAACTTATCAGTACAGCATCCTATAACTATATAAAAGATATCTGATAACATTGGTTGCCTCCAGAGGGAAGGGAAACTTTCACTTTATACCCCTTTGTACTTCTGAACTTTGAACCATCTGAATGTATACCTATGTTTTTTTTGTTTTTTAAACAAACACACTCACACTCAAGTTCACACAAATATTGAATATGTAATGGGTACTTCACAGTTATTGCCTTTTCGGGGGAAGAGCATGGGTTTTGGCATTCAATTGCCTGAATCTGAATCTCACCTCTAATATTTATTCCTGTATGACTTTGGACAGGTAAAATAATTTAAAATGGTACTTATAGGATTGTTGCACTGATTAAACAAGATAATCACTGTAATGCACTTAGCACAGGGCCCAATAAATGGTTCGTTTTACCTTCCACGCATCTCTGGAATCTACTCACTTCTCACCATCTCCTCTGCCACCTCCCCTGGCTAAGGCGACCATCGTTCCTGCCAAATTTAGCATCTCCAGTCTCTTCCTCCTCCCATCTGTTTTCAGCACACCCGTCAGAGCATCTATTTAAAATGCAAAGTTAACTATGTCACTACCCTGCTCAAATCCCTCCCATGGCTCCCCACTGCTTTCAGGAAAAATCCCAGGGGTTGGGGCCTGGCATTCAAGGGTCTGCATCATCTGCCCTCAGGTGGCTTATCCCACCTCCTCCTTCAACAATCTCCCTTCACTCTCTTTACCCTGTCCATGACTTACTTTCGCACAATACACCAGCCCAACCACTCCAAGCCTTTGTTTCCAGACCTAGTGCAATTCTATATTCTGAGTCCTAGTCTCCAATTTTGGCTTCCCTCAAATTTCAGTCCTGGTTCAATTGACACAAATTAGACAAATGAGAAACCCCTGCTCTGAGAGCTGGGAGGAGACCCTAGGTCAGACCCTCCCCAGGGGTGGCCACATCCGGTGTCACTTCTAACACTACCTCCAATTCCTTTGGAGTGGGGATGACTACCACTTTGGACAACCCCCGTCACATGTCTAAGCCAGCTCAATTTGTGCTGAGGGAAACCCAGAACAGTGCCTGGCACAAAATAAATGCCCGATAAACCTTCACTGAATGAATGAGACCCCAACGGTTGGGCAATGACTAAAAGTAGGGCAAGAAACAGAGAGGAGCTCTAGGATCTGGGAGTGGGGTACTGTTAGCTGGTCTCAGGAGAGCCAGGTAAGCCCTGAGTGGGTTGCCCCAGGCTAGGAGCCTCGCCCTTTGCTGTCACCCATGTCTTTTACAAATGAATTTAAATTTCCTTTTTCTCTTTATTTATTTATTTATTTTGGCCACACCGGGAGGCATGCGGGATCTTAGTTCCCCGACCAGGGATCTAACGGTGCCCCCTGCAGTGGATGCATGGAGTCTTAACCAGTGGACCACCAGGGAAGTCCTAGATTTCTTTTTTCACAAGCAGAAGGGGGGAGGTGGGGGTGATCCCAATTTAGCCTCCCTTCCTGATGCTGTCAGAGGACCCCTCTGCCTAAGATACATCACATGCCAGGCTAGTTCTAGGCCTTTCTACTGGCAGGACTCTCCTGGAGGTTTCCTTATCCTTTCCTTTCCATCCATCTGTCCTGCCTCAGTCTGATCTGCCTGACCCCTTGTGGAATCTCTGACTTTCCCCCTCCCCTCTTCCGAGCCCTCACACATCCTCACTCTCTCCACTTTCCTCCATCTGTCTAGAAACCTCCCTTCCCCCACCACCTCCACTCTGTCTCCAGCTTTTTTTGGCTGCTGCCTCTTCCGCCTCCCCTCCTCCTCCTTCCTTCCCTGACGCTGAATAATCAGGCCTGGCTGTCCTGGTTTCTGGAAATACCCGCGTGTGGGCAGTGGCTCAGGGCTGAAACAGGGGATGGATAGATGGGGACCGCTGGGCAGCCCCAGGCCTCCAGTGCAAAGACACCAAAATCCAGGGGTGTGGTCCATGCCGGTCTCCTTCTGAGGAAGGGAGGGCAGGAGGTTTATTGAGCAGTGGGGGAAGGGTGGGAATTCAGAGGGCATGGACGCAGGCCATCTCGTCTCCCAGGTCCTCCTCATCAAAGCGGGAGAGGATGGACTCCTCGTCACTATAAAGTGAGCTAGTCCCCTGTGCCAGCAGGTCACTGGCGGCACTGTCCATCTCGTCCAGTGTCAGGCGACATGCATCTGCAATCTCCCGCTTGGCCAGGGCCACGAAGCGCGGGTCTCGGGCAAACAGGCCCAGGCCCTCAGAGATGAGCACCTGGGGGCACAGATGGGATCAGTGTTGGCAGAGGGCACAGCATGGAGTCGAAGCAGTGTGCACGGAGGGGTTGGTGTGGATGAGTGATGAACCCATGAAGGCACGCAGGGAAGTCAGTGGGGGACAGTGGGGCACACATCTTGCTGAGCAGAAGTCACAGAGCAAAGGGATAGCTACACACACCACACAGAGACTGGGGACCCTCCTTCCCAAGCTCCCACCTTCTCCCCTTCTCTCCCATCCCTCCGGCCCCCTCCCCTTCTGGACTCACAGCCTCCACCAGGCTGTCAGCACTGCCCCTTTTGCCATGGCTGGGGTCTGAGTGGGTTCCAGGCACGTGCAGACAGGTGAACGTGCGCAGTGGACCGCTGGATTTGCCGAGGTATCCGTCCCCTGCTGCACCCTCCTCCACCAGTAACAGTGGGGCGTATAGGAGCCGGCCCCGCTGAGGAGGGGTTGCCCAGGAACCCTGGACCAGAATAAACATCAGGGGCATAGTGATTGATGGGTAGGGTATGAGGATCTAGGAATCACTCCTGTGCCTACCTCTTACCCCCAAACACAACTGGAGTCAAACTGAATGGGTATAAATCAGCCTTGGGTTTATTTCAGAGCATAGAAGGCCTGGGTTTAAATCTCAGCTTTGCCACTTACTAGCTGTGTGATCTTGGGTAAGCCTCTCTGGGCCTCAGTTTCCTCATCTGTACACTGGGGCTAGTAACAGTACCCACCTCACAGGCACAGTGAGGACTGTGTGAATTCACACGTGCCCCCTTCTTCAGAAGAGCCCGATTTGTAGTGTATTTGATAAATTCGGCCTAGGCTGCCCCCCACCCCTCCAGGCCTCAGCCCCCCTCCCCCACCTCACCTGTGTCCTGCTGGGCCCTGAGTTGCGCCCACGATGATAGGTGCCTGGGATGGGTAAATCTTCACAACTGCCCTGGCGCCGCAGACACTGAATGGTGAAGGAAGGCTTCCGGCCTGGGGGTGTGGGGGGCACCAGGGGCAAAGAGGAATGTCAGTGCCTCCCCAGCCCTCTGCCCTTATGGCCCATGGGGCCCCCCAGGACCCATGTCCACTCTCACCTGCAGGCGTTGGGGGCAGCAGACGGCGGCGTGGTGCTTGGTGGCCATCCACATATCTCTGGGGTCTGTGAGGTGGCAAAAGGATGGGGCGTGGGGGAGTCCCTGCCTGCTCATCTAGGTAGGAGAGCCTGTTTGGGAGGGAGGGCTGGGGTGAGCTCAGGCCTGGGCATGCGCGATGGGGTGCCATCCCTCTCGCACGTGGCTCATGGGCTCATCCTACGTGTCATGGCCAGAGTGCTGGCTGGGGACTTCCTCTTGTTCATCCTGCTTCTCTTGCCCTTTGGTTGCCTTGGACTGAGAACTTCCTTCTTCCGGAATGGTGAAAATGAGAACCCCAGAGCTTCTCCTGGGGAAAGTGAGGCAAGTTAGGCAGACCAGATCCCCCCAGTGTGGCCCTGGGCCCCTGGTTCCCTCTCATTTCATGCCCTACCTTCTACAGAAACACTAGACTTTTTTTAACTGGGAAAATTCACATAACATAAAATTAACCTGTCATCATTTTAAAGGAGACATGGGCTTTCTTTTAATAGACGTTTGTCTCACTGGAAACACCCTCTGCCCCCTGAAGTACCCCCATAAAGTGGCTAGTCTCTGCCTTCCCTCACAATCCTCCTGCAGACCTTTGCATACCTGTGGGCGTGGGACCCATCCTGGGGCACACTGGACTGTCTGGAGTTGGGAGCACCCCCATCGTCATCACTGGGCCCAAGGGAAAGTGAATCTGGTGGCTTGTCCCCGGCAGGCAGAGACACAGAAATCACAGAGCTCCGGCGAGATGGGGGCTGGGAGCCCATTGGGGCCTGTGGAAATCACAGGACTGAGCGTTGCATCCAGGTTATAGCTAAGTCACTTGGTCAAATAGTGTGTCTCCAATGAGCTCCCCAGGGGCCAAATCTGGGTCTTGCCCTCCAACAGTGGGTGGTAGGTACCACATAAACATTTGTCTATTGCAGGGGGTCTTCTCTGGGGGGCTTCCTCCCAGACGCAGTATGGAAATCAGTCAGGGGGTTGAAGGAGTATTTTACAATCAAGAGTTCCTGGGGGAGTGAAAGCTTATTGTCCTTACTTTGTACGTTTCCGGGTCCTTCTTGTCTTCCTCCTCCTCTCCCTCCTGCCCCTCTTCCTCCTCCTCCTCATCTGTGTCACAGGTGAGGGCCTGCCGCATCTCAGGACCCAAGTCTTGCAGGCTCCTCAGACCAGCCTGTGGGGGTGGGAAAATAGGGAATCGGGTAGCTCAGGGTCTAAACTTCCCTGTCCCTGAGTAGGAGTGTGGGGTGGGGGAAGGAGCCCCACAGTCACTCCTGACCCTCTGTGGGTCCTGGGGTCTCAGTTTCCTCATCTGTGACATGGGTTCCATGAGATCAAGAAGGCAGTCAGCCTCAACCACAGAGCTCCCACATACCCCCACCCAGCTCAGGCCCTGCTCCCAAGACCTGAAGGGCAGAGGAGGTGCTTGGGGGGGCCTCGGCCCCTAGTAGCCCCTTTTCTTTCCTCCGCCGGAATTTGCGGAAATAGTCCTGGATCAGAAATGTGGCGTAGAATTTGCCCACGGTAACTTCTTCCTCTAGGAGCAAGGGAGAGGAGGCAAGGTCACACAGGAGTCCTCTGCTCCCCAACCCCCACATCAAAGCTTGGACTCTCCCCCTGCACCCCTCCCTCTCCAGCCAGTGATGGTTTGGTGGTGGTGAGCAATCGTTGACATTCAGAGGCAGGCTTAAGGAATTGGGGTGGAGCTAGCTCACCGTCAGCTGGGGGGATGACCTCATCTAGCAGCTTCTGCTTCATCCGCTTCCAGATCTTTTTGATGACAATCCGCAGCTCCTGATTGGCTTGCTCCAGGTTCCCTGCATGGGGAGAGGATGTGGGGCATGAGCCAATAGGACGAGCCTTTCACAGCCACTCCTTCACTGTTGGAGGGCGCGTCACAAACTTCTACCGCAGCCAAACACCGCCCCCGTTGGACAGGTGGGAAAACAGGCCTGGAGAAGGCAAAGTCACCTATTTTGAGGTTAAGAGCTAAGAGTGGGGCCCATCCCTCAATTAGTTTGCTCCTTGCACCTTCCCCAGGGACCCTCCCCCTCCTGCCCCTCCCCCTTCTCCCCACACACCTTCTGTCTTGATCTTCAGGGATGTCCGAACGAGGGCAAAGAGTGTGGCATTGAATGTCACTGTCCCATCTGAGTTGAGAGGCATGTTCATCGCCACAAGTCTCTGTGCACACCAGGGACATGGAACCCATTTTGGGCAAATGCCAGGGATGCAGGCATGTGATGCCCAAGGGCAGAAACCTTTGAGGATGCCACCAAACACCCCCTCCCCACCCAAGACAGGGTCCCTGCCCACCCCTGCTGTGTGGTGACAGTCCTCTCAGAGGCAGTGGTGGGCAGGTGCACAGACCTTGCAGGCCACTCGGTGTGGGCACAGCTTCCCGAATCCCAGGGGTGGCTGGATGCGTCTCAGCAGGGCAACCACATCCAGGTGCTTGATGCGGCCTCTGGGGAAGGTGGGGGTGGAAGAGAGGCACTACTGGGTTGGAGATACCCTGTCTGGTCCTTACTCAAGGCCCTACCAGCTCATCACTCCCTCGCCCCACCAACACCCCATAGCCTGCCAGGGAAGAACTGGAGGGCAGTCAGTGGGGGGAGGGGAAAAGGCAGAGGACAGGGGCAGTGGGAACCTTGGGACATCTACTTCCTGGGTAATGGGAGGCATAGGTCAGAGGTTCCAGAGTTGGAAGACTGTGAGGCAGTGCACTGTCCTCTGGTATCCCAGGTATGGGGTCAGAGGGCATACTTGGCCCCAGGGTCATATTCAGACCAGATCCTCTTGAATTCATCGAGGTGATGGGGGCCCAGGATGGACCAATCTCTGGTTAGATAATCAAAGTTGTCCATGATCACAGCCACAAAGAGATTTATGATCTGTGGGACAGTGAGTAGGAGAGGTTAGGTGAAAGGCAGAGAAGAGTATGGGGGGTTTGGTGGGGGGCGGAGGTAAGCTTCTATGGTCACTGGGTCATGAGTCCCCGGGTTGATCTTGTCTTCAGGCCAGCCCTTTCACCCGCTCTGAAGATCTGGGCTCCCCACCTCATCCCCATCAGGACCAGCCCCCGGGGCAGTAGTGGTGGTTGTGGGGATTGGTCCTTACCAGGAATGCACAGAGCATGAAGAAGCTGATAAAATAGGCTATGGCAAAATTGCTACCACAGCTAAACTCCTCACCAGGGCCAAAGTCAGACTCAGGGTCACACCGGCTCCCAGGAAGGCTGGCAAGCATTATCTCCTGCCATGCCTCACCAGTAGCACACCTGGGGGTCACACAGTGGTGCCATCTTGGTGGGGAGGCTATGAAGTCATGACAAGGGGCACTGTGGGGGCCAGAGGGGTGAGGAGATGACCTATTTCTTACCAGGGGCTACATCTGGTAAAAACAGCGTTTCAATATTTTAAAAGCTGGTGTGGCCATGTTGATGACAATCATGTTTGCATTTTACAGAGGGGGTGCTGAGGCCTATGAAAGGTATATGTCTTGCAGCCAGAAAAAGGATGGCTGAGGCTAGAATATTCTAAAAGATTCTTTAGAACACAGCCAGAAAAGGTCTCAGGCAATATGGAGCCCCATGCTGCCCTGTTACTTCCATAGCTCAGGCAGTCTGGGGCCCAGAGAGGATGTGTGGGCACCCAAAAGCATGCTGGAGATCAAAGCAGTAGGGGAGAGGGTGTGTGTGTGTCACCTGAACAAAAGCAGCACAGCCTGTGGAAAGGTCTGGAAGTTGTTGTTTCGGTTGATTTGTGTGCCATCCTGAAGAGCCACCTTGCCGAAAATCTGTGGGCATACAGGGGCTGTGTCAGAAGGGTGACTCCGTGCCCCTACAGGTTCCCATCCATTTCACAACACCTAATACTCAAAGGATCCTTACAACCCTGACAAGCAGGCACTGCTGATCCCATTTCACAGATGTATGGACTGACTCAGGGTGGTGCAGCTTGTCTGTCTTTCTACCCCCACTTTGGGCTCATTCCCATCTAACCCCCCTCAACAGAGGAGTGCCTGAGGGATGCTCCCCAGGGCTCCCACTTGCCTGCATCCCAATGACTGCGTAAATGAAGAATATCATTGCGATGAGAAGAGCCACATAGGGCAAGGCCTATGGGGGTGGAGAGGAGGATAGATACTCAGGTCCAGGCAGAGAACTGTAAGCCCCAGAATGCACTCAAGCCGGGGCCTGCTGAGAGATGTGGTCCATCCCCAAAGTGCCCATGACTGCCAGGGTCTCCCGAATATGGACACAGTATTAAATACAATAGAGTAAGGTCAGTGAGGCCAAGACATGTTGGGAATGGAGAGCCCACAAGAGAGAGAAAACTGGACATGGTAAGCTGCACATGGGTATGGCATGCTGGAAGGTGTAGTTCTGGGGGCGGTAAAAGGACAAGCTGAGGGTGTGAAGTGGGGATGAGGGGTGAACAAAGGAGTGGGGGAGTTACCTGAAAGGACTTGATGAATGTCCAGAGTAATGTGCGAATCCCTTCACCCTTACTGAGAAGCTTGACCAGCCGCATGACTCGGAAGAGGCGAAAGAAAGTGATCGAAATGCGGGAACTGTCCTCAGAGCTCTGGGGTTGGGCGTGTGGTGGGTATGCTCAGTCCACATTTGCCCCAGCCACCTCCCTGTCTCATGCTTTGGCCCTCCCAGCCTCCAAATCCCTCAGAACCCAGGCCCCAGGGTGGTCAGGGAGCATTTCTAAGGACTTTCGGGAAGAAAGGAAAGGAGGGTAGGTGAAGAGAGAGGCAGAGAGTCCCTGTTGTGAGGTGGGGGGTCTACCTCGCCAAGGTGGCCACCATTCTGCACGGAGATATTACCAAAACAGAGGTGATGGAGGAGATGATGAGATCACAGGGCCAATGAACAAGGAGAGAAATGATGGAGCAGATACGGAGGATAATGGATGGTAGAGTTATTATCCAAGGGATGATAAGGAAGGTTATGTGGTAATGGATCAGGATGGTTGAAGGAAAAGTTGGTAATGAGGGTGAAAGGTAGAGGAGAGGGCACAGGAGATGGTGGAGGAGAGATATTGGAGCCAATGGAGGAAATGATGAAGCCAGTGGTTTCACGGAGATGAGAGAACCGATGGAGGATCCAATGGAGAAGCCAGTGATGGAGATATGGACCCAGCAGCATTGTCAATGGAGGACCATGTAGTACCCAGTGAAAGGGATGATGGAGCCAACCGTGCAGTCAGTGGTGATGACAGAACCATGAAAGACCCAGTGTCAGAGACGATGGTGTCGGTGGAGGAAATGGAGCCAATGAAGGAATCAGAGGAGATGATGAAGTCAAAGCAGGAGTTGGTGGAGATGATGGGGCCAATGGAGGGAGATGTAGAGGCAATGAAGAAAATAATAGAAATAACAGGAGAGTCATTTTAGGAGATGCTGGAGCCAGAGGATAGCTTGCAAATGAATGAGCGGGAGCTGGTAGAAGGGGGCTTTGGCTGAACCCAATAGGGACTCAAGAGATAGAGCTAGAGGGAGGAGCTCTGAGTCTCCAGGAGTGGGGTGGATGTGAGTGGGAACCACCTCCCCATGTGAAAGAAAGCCCTGGGGTTGAGGTGAGGGAAGGTTGGTAGGGGTTGAGTGGGTTAGTGGAGAGCCAGTCCTCACGTTGACTTCAGTGACGGCAATGTCCACTACGCTGCCCACCACAATAAGAGCATCAAACGTGTTCCAGGCATCAGTAAAGTAATGCTGTAGACAGGAGGAAAGCAGTGCCCTGTCTTCTCAGAGCTAGCAAGTTAGGGTATGGGGCTAGTAGTGGTTGGGGGCATTGGGGAGGCAGGGTCTAGGTTGGATCACATGATAAGGCTGCATCTAGATTCCTCTTCCTCCCTAGTCTCATGACTCCCTGGTTGCTGCCCCCCTGAGAGCTATGCAGTGAGTTCCACCCTAAGGAATGGGTCTAGGCCTGGGGGGTACCTTGGGTTTGAAGGCGATGATTTTGAGCACCATCTCAACAGTGAAGAGGCCAGTGAAAACCATGTTGAGGATGTCCATGACATAGTTGAAGGGAGCAGTCTGCTCATAGTGCTGGGGGAGAAAATCATGTGGGGACATAGCCTGAGGCAGAGATTTCCCCCCTACACCCCTACCAAATATTCTCTGTCTTGGACTGAGGTAAGTCTGGGGATGTGGTAGCACTATGGGTTGGCCAAACCTCTCACACTGCCCACCTCCCATTATGGATATTGGAAAGCCCAGCTCTTGATTTCCTAGCTTTCCTTGCAGCTAGTTCTGACTGAGACAGAAACATAAGCTTGCTGCTGCTTGGGCAGCTTCTGTGAAAAATATTTTTGATTTCCAATAAAAGGTCAAATGAGGAGAGTCCCTTGGTGCAACCTTCCTTCCTATTTCCTGCTTTGAATGTGGTTTTGATGCCTGGAACTGTGGCAGCCATCTTGTGACCATGAAGCAACCAGTCATGAGAACGAAAGCCAACTTACTAAGATAGTAGAGCAGAAAGACAGAGCCTGGGTCCCTGATGAGCAATGAGCAAACAGCCTACCTCTGCACTGCTTGCTATGTGAGGTAACTATCATAATTCATTGACTCCAGGATATACATCTTTTCACAGTTTAGAATCTCTGAAATTGGGGTGCATTTCTCAGTCAATGATAACTTACATTTGCCATCTGCCATTTTCCCCACATTCTCACATCTCTGAAATCAGGATACAACTTACGATTATTGGCCTTTGATTTGAAGATATGTGGCACATATCTTTAAAGCTTAAGTCTCTGTCAGTTGGGGGTTTTGTTACTTGTAGCCTAAAGCATTCCTGACAGTTCTCAAGGATTTGTGCAGACAGAATAGGGTCAGGTGTCTGGCGGGATCAGGGTGGGGAGCTCAGACCTGCATGGCTAGAGCAACCGTGTTGAGCAGGATGAGCAGGAACATGAGATACTCGAAGGCAGCAGAGTTCACAGTGGCCCACACCCGATACTGATGCGGGTTCTTGGGGATATAGCGGCGGAGTGGCTGGGCCTTGAGGGCATACTCCACACACTGGCGCTGCATATAGGTGCAAGGCATGAGTGAGCAGTGGGGTCCCGAGGCAAGGAGGTGGCGGGGGGGGGGCGGTTGGTGGATCAGGGGTTGGAGGTCACCTGGTTCTTGTCCAGCTCACAGTCTTGGTACTCCTGCTCGCCCTGGGCACGGAAGGTGATGATGACGAAGCCCACAAAGATGTTCATCATGAAGAATGCAATGATGATGATGTAGACAATGAAGAACACTGAGATCTCCACGTGGTAATTATAGATGGGGCCCTTGTTCTCTGCGTTTGCATCGATGGCCTTGTATAGCAGCCTGGGGAGCCAGTGGAGGCAAGTGAAGGGATATCCCAGACCCCTCAGACCTGTCCCCAGATACCTTAGACACCCCAGAATATCCCCAAATCCCCTGACCTAATTACCTGAGACCTACACACCAGGCCCTCAAAGACTCCCAAAGCCCAGCCCTCCAGAGACCCAGAGATCCCCATCCAACCTTCCTGAGAATCCCCATCCAGGCCCTCCAAGACCCCCAAATCCCTTAGGTTCCCACAGACTCCCAGTTCTCCTCCAGCCATCTGAGGATCCCCATGCAGCTCCCCAGAACTCCCCAACAAGCCCCCAAAGATCTCTAAATCCCCTGTCCCATCAACTTGAATTCTTTGCTCCATCGCCCCCCAACTAGTACTCCCAAAGACTTGTGCAGCTATCTGGAAACCCCTGAATCTCCAGCTCCATCTCCTCCAAGACCTCCACCCAGTCCCCCCAGACCTCTACCTGGTAACCCCCTAAATCCCACGCAGTCCTCTCTAGACTTCCACCTAGTGCCTCAGAGACCTCTCTACCCAATTCTTGGAGGCCCCCCCTCACCCAGGTCCCCAGAGCACCCCCAGCCAACTTCTGGGAGATCCCCACCTAGTCATCTGATACACCCACCAGTCCCCAGAAAACCCTACCCACTCTCCAGAGACCTTCTTCACATCCCAAGATACCCTTCCACCCATCCCCAGGATATCCAAAGCCAATCCCCTAAAGACTCTTGCCCAGTCCCCTGCCCATCCCTGGGGCCCTGCCCCTCACGCAGGCCAGCCTTCGAAGGTGGAGACAGTGAACAGGGCCATCATGGCTGAAAGGACATTGTCAAAGTTGAAATCACTGTTGACCCAGAGCCGCTCCCGGACCAGGGGCCTTGACACATCTCCATCGGGGTAGACCAGGAAGGAGCCCCTGTGGATGTTGCAGACATGCTGGGTGGGTGAGGAGGGGTAGGGAGCTGTGGAATGGGGACTGGTGTCTCCAGCATGGAGGCAGCAGGGCATAGTGGTGGAGCTGGATAGCCTGGGTTCCAATCCTGCCCTTCCATTTACTGGCTGGGTGACCTTGGGCATTTAACCTCTGTGCTTCAGTTTTCCCCATTTATGACATAAGGATAAAGACAGTAGGTATTTCCTGGCTTGTTACAAGGATTAATTTTGTTAATCAATGAGAACAGTGTCTGGCACGTTGTTGGGGCCGTATACGTTAGCTATCATCAGCATTATTATCACCATCATTGCCATCCAGGAAAAAGTAATACGAATAATAGCCAACATTTATCAGCACTAAGTATATGCCAGGCACTGTGCTAGGCTTTACATGTACTAACTTTACATTGTAGTACACTCTCTGTGTAGTAACTCATTTGCTCCTCACAACAACCTTGTGAAATCCACACTCTTTTTATCCCCATTTTTCAGTTGAGGAAAATGGGACTCAGCAAGGTTAAGAAATGTATCCAAGTCTCATGAGATCAATTTGAACCAGGAATGTCTAACTTCAGCGAACTATTACCCTCTGTAGGAGTCTCAAGACGGAAGCTGGGGACTTGGTGGTGGGGGTCGGGTGTTTGGGGATTGTTGGGAGTCTGGAGTGGAACGTAGGTAACTCTGCGGAGTGTGGAGAGGGGTTTTGGGCAGTTATTGGGGGGGGCCTCTTAAGGACTGGTGATGTCTGAGGGCTTTTGCCATTCTTGGGAGAATTCTCGGGATGTATCTTGGGGCCTTGAGGAATTCTAGGGTCTTGGGGACCTTGATAAAATCTGGGGGGGGGGGTTCTCTGCAGTTCTTTGGAGGAAGATCTAGGGGTTTTAGAGGCCTGGGTGAGATCTAGGGGCCTCTTTGGACTTTGGGAGGGTCCTGGGCTCCATGGAGGGCAGGGTTTCAGGCACTCACTTGCATTCTTGGGGGGTGTGTTTGGCCTCATCAGTGCAACTGTAGAATTTCCCCTGCAGAGAGGATATTTGTCAAGCAGATTCACCCTTCATCCCCCACCCCCTCCCTGCCTTGACTCATGCCTGGGCCTCCCTCCAGAGTTTCCTCCCACCTTGAAGAGCTGCACGCCAATGCAGGCGAACATGAATTGCAGGAGCGTGGTCACAATCATGATATTCCCGATGGTCCGGATGGCCACGAACACACACTGCACCACGTGCTGCAGACACCCACAAATATGGCTCATGGACACTGCAGGCCACGGTGGCCACAGGGCAAGGACTCCGGGCATGGATGGAGCTCAGGGACTTGGGTCAGGAACATGTGGTCTTGGGTGAAGGATGTGTGGGTACCAACGGGAAATGTGTTTGCCAGACAGGGGTATGTGGCCACATGTCAGGAACTTGGATCACAGAAATGTGGCCTTTGGTAAGGAATGGATGGTCACTTGTAAGGAACATGGATCAGGCCACATGGCCAGTGGTCAGGGCCATGTGGTTACACATTGCGGCCAGGCTATGTGGTCATGCATCACTGCAAATGGTCAGTCGGATCAGTGATCCTGGCCCCAGGGGTGGGGCAGGGTCTGGGTCCCACGGATTTGGGTGGGATGGGATTACCTTGAGTCCTTTGGCCCTGTTGATGGCTCGGAGGGGCCGTAGTACTCGGAGTACTCGAAGAATCTTCACCACCGAGATGGCACTGGAGCTGAGGAGGGGGCAGTCCTCAGGCCATGGCCCGGGCCTGGCCTTGGCTCTTGGAGGAATGGGGTAGGCAGGTGTCACTCACTGGATGCCAAAGGAGATGAGGGACACGCTGACCACCAGCAGATCCAACAGATTGAACCAGCTACGGCAGAAGGAGCCACGGTGCAGGAAAGCCCCGAACACTGTCATCTGGGGAGTAGGGGGACATCAGGCTAGTTACACCCCAGATCCGGGGATAGAGAGGGGAGTTGGGGATGGAAACAGGAGAGTTGGGCTGCAGGAGTGGATGGGGAGTAGGTTGAGGTAACTGGGGGTATGATGGGGGGTCCATTAGTCACCTTTAGTAGAATCTCCACAGTGAAAATGGAGGTGAAGGCATAATCGAAGTACCCCAGAATCTGGGGGGCAAGAAAGAGGGGGAGCCACCAAGTCATGGCTGAGGGGGATCCTAGCTGTGTGTATCTCTCAGTAAGTTTTGCTGTCCCTCCCTCCCTCTCTCCTCCCCTCCCCCTCTCTCTCTCTCCCATCGTCATCATCATCAAGGACTTTTCTACGAGGCAAAAGCCTTGGCCACCAGAAAGACAAGGGTTCAGATTTGGGCTCCTCTGCCTCTACTCAGCTACATGGGCGCCCTTGGTCTCCTCAACCTCTGAGCACAGCTTCCTCCTCTGCCAAACACTGATCACCTCCCCGGTGCTTCCCCAAGTGTGTTGCACACATAATAAAGGCTGGCACTGCTGCAGCTGCCATTATTGCTCCTCTCTCTCTGCCCAACTAGGGGTCTTCTCCCTGCCTCCACCCTGGCCCCAGCTTGTGCCCAGTAGAACACCCTTGGGAGTGTCCCCTGAGCCCCCAGCCCAAGGCTCACGTGGTTGCGGAAGGAGTGGGCTCGGATGGGGTCCTCAGCTGCCAGGGACACACTGCTGAGGATGATGAACACCAGGATAAGATTGGTGAAGACGTGATGGTGGATGAGGGTGTGGCAGGCCTTCCTCAGCCTGGGGAGTGGGGAATGGTCCATGGTCAGAACACAGGACCGCAGAGTTGATTGGGGGAGCCCGAGAGATACAGCATGGGCCCTGTTGCATAAGGCCGTGCACCCCACCCGAGCCTTGGCTGCTCCCTGGTCCTCCCCCTGCCCCAGCCCCTCAAGCCCCAACGCCCTGCACATTCGCAGCACTCACGGGTTGGTTTGGCTGAGGCAGAAGAAGGCTCTGCCCTCAGGGATGGGTACCACCTTCTCCTTGGGTACAACTTCCTGCAGGAGTTCCACATGCCCTGCACCCCCTTCCTCCTCCTCCTCTTCCTCCTCCTCCTCCTCCTCTTCCTCCATGCCTGGCAGCAGAAGAAGATCAAAGGAGAGAGAATTAATTGAGAAAATGTATGTAAAGCACCTAGAACAGTGCTTGTCATGTCGTAAATTCTCATCTCCCTGCCAGAATGTCAGCTCCTCCGAGAAGGGATTTCAGACTGTTTTGTTCACTGTTGTGTCCTCAGCACTTAGAACAGTGCATGGGACACAGGAGGGGCTCAGTAAATGTGTGCTGAACGCACATTGCCATCTTCAGCCATATACATACTATTTTATAATAAAGGCCCTGAGAAGTTCTGCAGTAAAACAAAATGTCTGTTTCTCTTCTTTAATCTCAGCGTCTCAAATGTTCCTGGCCACACACCAAGCCCATTATTTTAAAGATGATGTTGGAGAAGGCTGCTCTCCAGAGAGGAGGGTCTCAGGGGTCACGAGCTCTGCCTGGGTGCTGTCCCCAAGGTCCCATACCTCTTCCACCCGGCCTTGCCCACTTGCCTGCTCCTTCATTTTTTGCACCTTCCTCTTCCTCATTCTCCCCACCAGGCACCTGGGGACAGGAAGATGGGGGTCATCGATGATGGGGTAGACACCAGGGGATGGACACAGGGGAGGCTTGGGAGGGACACAGTAAAGAAGGAATGAATAGGCAGAGGATGCGGGATAAAGACACACACGCATAGACAGATAGTGGTGGTAGTGGGAGGTGTAGACAGAGCCCAGGCCTCTAACTCACCAGTGCTCCATTCTCCTGTGGAGTTTCCTCAGTGTTCTTCTCCCTGTGCGAGGAAATTGGGGAGGAGGCGACTGTTAAGGATCGAAGCAGATAGGCAAGGCCAAGGGAGGGGGTCACTGCAGTCAGAACAGACCTTTCTCAGGTCCCATACAACCTCCCTGCTTCCTCCCTCATCCCCTTAGTCTATTCTCACAGCAGCAGGAGGGATGCTGTTAAATTCTGTCTGATACATTCCTCCTCTGCTCACACCCCTCCCATGGCTCCCCACCACTCAGAGCAAAACCCAAAGTTCTCACCATGGCCCAGAATGCCCTTCATCTGGCTTTTCTATTCCCCCCACTTGAGCTCACCTCCTACCACTCTCCTTGTTCCCAGACCAGGTATCGAACTCGGGGCCCCGGGTGAAAGCAGTGAAAGAGCCGAGTCCTAACCACTGGACTGCCAGGGAATTCCCTCCATGGTGTTTTTTGAATGTGCTAAGAATATTATCACCTCAAGACCTTTGCACTTGCTGTCCCCTTGCCTTGAACACTCTTTCCCCAGATATTTGCATGGCTCACTCCCCCACTTCATTCAGGCCTCTCTTTAACTGTCACCTTCTCATAGAGGCCTTCCTTGATTACCCTAACCAAAATAGCAATCTTCATTTCTCTCTATTCTCTTATTCTGCTTTCCTTTTCTTCATTACATATTATTAACATATATTTAATTAAATTGTATTGTTATATATTCATTTGTTTGTTTTGCTTGCCTTCCCCAACTAGAATGTCAGCTCCATGAAAGCAAGGACTCTGTCTTCTTTAACCCCTGCTGTCTCTTTAGCATCTAGAACAGGGCCTGGCAAAAAGTAGGTGCTCAATAAATGCATGTTCAGTGAATGAGGACTGGAAGGTTGGATCTGCAGATGGGGATTGCCAGGGTGACCAAGGCATCTCTGGTGGTGTGGGATGTGTGTGGGAGGGTCCCAGTCAGGGCTCCCAGGGAGAGACTGTCTTGGAGGCAGAGCCAGACCTCACCTGCCCTTGCCCTTGTCAGTGCCTGCATCTCCACTGGCCAGGTTGTCCACAGCAATGGCAAGAAACACGTTCAACAGGATGTCTGGGGTGAGCTCAGGCTACAAGGATGGAGAAGCAGCCTGCCTATGGAGTGCCCATGTCCCCATTATCCTCCCCCAACCCTGCCACGATCCAGCCTCCCAAGGCTCTGAGGATACAGTTGCCGCAGATGAAGAGGATGATGAAGTACACGCATACCAGCATCCCTGGGAAGAAGGGGCCGCCATAGGCCATGATACCATCATACATGACCACATTCCAGTCCTCACCTGTCAGGATCTGGGGGTGGGAGGTCACCGTGAAGCTCTTGGGACCCTCTCCCCAACCTTGGGTCCCCCCGCTTCGCCCACCCATCCCATGATCTCCAGGTCCCACCTGAAAGACAGTGAGGAGGGCCTGGGGGAAGGTGTCAAAGGTGCTTCGCTTGGTGTGTGTCTGGTCAAAGTTGAACTTGCCCCCAAACAGCTGCATGCCAAGCAGGGAGAAGATGATGATAAAGAGGAAGAGGAGAAGCAGCAAGGATGCAATGGATTTCATTGAATTGAGCAGGGACGCCACTAAATTGCTCAGAGATGCCCAGTGCCTGCAGCAGAGATGGAGGGGGAAGGGTTGACACATCCAGTGGTGAGTCAGGAGCCGGGGCAGGGCTCCAGCTTGGGATGCACTGGGGCGGACTGGGTTAAGATGAGCTTTTGTGTCATTGTTGGAAGTGATTTTGGAGTTGGGGTGAGGTGAGAATAAGAAGTAAGGGGAAGGTTGTATTCAGGGTTGGGGTTGGCATTAGGGGAGATGAGGTTAGTATGGAGGGTATATGGAAGTTGGTGAAGCTAAAATTGGGTTTCAGGTTAGTCCTGGGGTTAGGGATTGTAGCTGGGGATGGGGTTGGGGAATATTTGGAGTTGTAGATGACTGAGTCGGGGATAAGTCCGTGGCTGAGGGTTGGGATAGAGGAGAGGATGGATGGGGATGATATTGGGGCTGGGACTGGGGATGGGTTTGCATTTGGAGATAGGCTGATGGTTATGAATTTGGGCTGTGGGGGTTGTGGCTAGTGATGGGGATGAGGCTGGGAGCTAGGAATGAGGCTGGAGGTGGGCTTGGGCTTGGGTTATGGGGCTGTAAATGAGCTTGTGGATGATGAGTGGTTGGTGGTTGGGGTTAGAGATGGTGTTATGGTTGGGGGTGGGGGACGGGGTTTGGGTTGGGGATGAGTATGGAGTTGAGTTTGGAGATGGGGTTGGGAATAATGTTCTAGCTGAAGTTGAGGCTGAGGAAGGGGATGGAAATGGAGTAGACACCCTCCCCAGCGGACTTTAATCTCCAGGAAGGCAGGAACTTGTGTCTGCTTTGATTCCTGGTGTTTCCCTAGGGCCTGGAAGGGCGCCTTGTATGCTGTAGGCACTCAATGGATATTTGATAAATGAATGGTGATGCGGATATAGTCATCATTGGAGCTGGGGTGGTGGCTGTTGGGGCTGTGTTTGGGGCCCCCCTCCTCTCCCCCGACACACACACACACACACACACACACACACACACACACCTGGTGACCTTAAAGATCCTGAGGAGGCGCACACAGCGGAGCACCGAGATGCCCAGGGGCTGCATGGCGCCCACCTCCACCAGGGTGGTCTCCAGGATGCCCCCACAGACCACGAAGCAGTCAAAGCGGTTGAAGAAGGAGGAGACGTAGACAGAGGGCCCCAGACCATATAACTTGAGAAGCATCTCCACCGTGAACAGACAGAGCAACACTTTGTTGGCATACTCTGTGGGGAGAGGGGCAGGGGTGACTGGGCTAGTCAGTTTTTGTGGTGACATGTGGGGAGGTAGGGGCCATGGGGCGATCTGGGGTAGTTGGTATCCGTCCAGGCACAGGCCGGTGGCGTGGTTAGGACTAGGGATCGGGTGATTTTGTAGGTCACAGTGGGCAAGGTTCTGAGGGGCTTGGAGCTGGGGCGAGGGGCAGAGCTGGGGTGTGGGCCTCGGTCAGCCTCTATGAATACAGAAAAACTCCAGTTCAAGGGTAGAGTTAGAATCTGGGGTTTAGTTGGGACTGGGGCTGGTTTGAGGGTTGGGATTAGAAGTGTACTCAGTATTCAGGTTGGGGGCTGAGATTAAGATGAATAATAGTAAGAGCTAACACTTGTAAAGTGTTAGCTTTATGTGGGCCAGGCAATGTTCTAAGCATTTTTCACTTTAACTCATTTAATCCTCCCCACCACCCCCTGAAGTGGATACTACTACTATTCCCATTTTGTAGATGGGGAAATTGAGGCACAGAGGGCTTAACTTGTCCAGACAGTGCGGTGTTAAGAGCCTGGACTTTGGAGCCAGGCTGCCTGGGTTTGCCACTCACTAGCTGAGTCCTGGGATTAGTCACTTATTGCACCTTAGTACTTAATTCACCTAAAGTTGCAGTGAAGAGAAATTGAGCGAGTACAGGTAAAGTGCTGAGAACAGAGCTTGACACACACAGCAAGTGCTATACAAGTGTAAGCTACAAGGTAGGATGGAACAGGCTAAAGTTTCTGCATTTACTTGGGTAGGAGGGCAGTATCTGGGGGTGTGGGGCACCCGAGAGATCCTGGATTGGAGCTTCTGGGGTGGAAGGAATTGGGGGCTGGGGGAGAGGGCTGGCAGGCTGGGGGGTGCACCCTGGATCTGGGTGAGCCAGATGGGCTGCCCGTAGTGCTCCGAGGCGATGGTCAGCGTGTTGAGGAAGACGAGCAGCAGCACGGCCCAGTAGCAGGCGTTGGACTTCACAGCCCGCCGGCAGCGCGCCCGAAGGCCCCGGTTGGCTCGGCGGAGGCAGCGGCTGTGGGGATCGGGAACCCACCGGCTGAGATCACCTACCTAAGCCTGCCCTGGGGGGCTCAGGTGGGGGAGCCCGGCAGTCATGGGGGGCTTGGAGGGCTTGGAGGTGGGGCTCACAAAGTCATGGGGTCCAGCTGTCACACAACTTTTGCAACTCACCAGACACTGGTTTTCATGATCTTGTTTCTGGAAAAGAGGGGGATGGGAGGTAGGCATCGTCAGGGGCTGAGCGGCAGTCAGCGGCGAGGGCTGGAGGTCAGGGGCTGAGGTCAAGGTTGGAAGCTAAAGTAAGGATTGGGGTCAGGGTCTGTTCTGGGTTCTGGCTGGGTCAGGGGTCAAGGGCTGGGGGCCCTCACAGGCAGCGTGTACAGCTGGCCAGAGCCCCCTCTTCCTCTTCCTCATCGCCTGGGGTCTCTGCCATCGAACCGGTGTCACTGGCTGGGAGGCTGGCTGTGGGCAGGGTGGAAGAAGCGGTCGGCACATGAAGATCCCAGGGCTCTGCCTTTGGCTTTCTCCTCTGCCTACCCATCCCTCCCCCTTGTCAACCTTGCTGGACCCCCACCGTGGCTGCTGGTGGAGTGCGTGGAGTGGGTGGAGTGACTGAACCAGTGCAGACGTCCTCGTCTCCTATTGGTCAGCTCTGCCAGTTGTGGCCCTGTAGGGACATGGAGGACAGTGGTGGATCACGGCCTGGGGCGGGGTTAGGGCCCCGCGTGT
The DNA here is from genome assembly GCF_028021215.1 of Eschrichtius robustus. Lineage (NCBI taxonomy): Eukaryota > Metazoa > Chordata > Mammalia > Artiodactyla > Eschrichtiidae > Eschrichtius > Eschrichtius robustus. Next base: position 45,492,160 of record NC_090845.1, read on the forward strand.
GTGTGTGTGTGTGTGTGTGTGTGTGTGTGTGTGTGTGTGTGTTCTGGGTGCAGTCTGGGAAGGGTATCTGAGTCCGGGTTCTGTGTCCTAACCGGAGGCTGGGCCTAGAGGTTTTTTTTGTTTTTTTTGGCCACGCAGCATGGCATGTGGGATCTTAGTTCCCCGACCAGGGATCGAACCCGTGCTCCCTGCAGTGGAAGCGCGGAGTCTTAACCACTGGACCTCCAGGGAAGACCCAGGGGCCTAGAGTTGCTGCGGGCTGGGGCTGGATCTCAGGAGGGCAGCCCACATCTGAGGCATGCGTGGAGCAGGGAGTGGGCCAGGTTGGGATTGCCTACGGTGGCTGGCCTGGCCCTCTTGAGCCACAGAACCAAAGTTGCCATCAGCTGAGGGGTCCTCCATGTCCAGCTCCTCCGCCTGTGTGATCCAGTCCAGGTAGCCCCGCAGGTCCTCCTCCAGCTGCTGCTTCTCTCGAAGCTTCTGGAAGTCCCCTCGCGCTTTTGCCTTCTCCCTCTCCTTAGAGAACTCTCTGAGGGAGGAGAATAGAGGGTTAGGTGGGGGAACAACCCTGGCCCCCTTGCCATCACCTCCCAGCCACACTGACCTCCTTGCTGTTCTTTGAATATGCTAAGCACGTTTTAGCTTTGGAGCCTTTGCACTGGCTGTTCCCTTTGCTTGGAACACTCTTTCCTCAGATACCCACATGGCTCAATCTCTTTCACACTTTTACTCAGATAACGCCATCTCAAGGAGGCCTGTCCTGATTGTCCTTATTTGTAACTACAAGATCTCAGCATTCCTATCTTAACTCTTCCTTTCTTTCCATAGCACATATTCCATATAAGACACTACACATATGTGTGTGTATGTATGTACACACACACATTTATTGTGTATGTTGCTATTGTCTGTCTCTCCCCACCAGAATGTAATATCCAGGAAGGCAGAGATTTTTGTCTCTTGTTCCATTCCTAAAACAGTGCCTCACACACAGGAGATGCTCAATGTTGATTGAATGAATGAAGGGGTATTTTAAATGGGTTTTGAAGGATGCCTAGCAGTTTGCCAGGAACAAAGTAAAGGGACAGGGGCTGAGGGGCAGGAAGGAAGGCCCGGGTAGGTGTCTAGGTTCCTCACCCACTCAGGACACCAAGTACAAGGTTGAGGACGAAGAAGGATCCAAAGATGACAAGACTCACGAAATACACCCAGGGCAGCTCATACCCCATGGCATCCTGCATCTAGGGAGAGAGAGGGGGCATGCATCCCTCAGGGTGTGCGGACACTCCCGCCTGAGCTCGGTGAGGAGAGGCAGGTGCAGCTTCTGCACTGTGTGCCCGCCGTCCACCTCACCCAGTAGAGCACGTCAGTCCAGCCTTCCATGGTGATGCACTGGAAGACTGTCAGCATGGCAAAGAAGAAATTGTCGAAGTTGGTGATGCCTCCGTTGGGACCTGCCCAGCGTCCGCGGCACTCGGTCTGGTTCAGCGTACAAGCACGCCCCGATCCCGATGACGCACAGGGCGATGGGTCCTCCTCCGCCTCTACGTCTGTGGGAAGACTGGAGCTCTGGAACCCGAAGCACGCCCACCCACAGTCGTTGCCACCTTGGAGGCCCGCCTACCTGGGAAGCTCGCCTCAGGGTTCTAGATTTTTCTAAATCAAAGACGACCCTTAGCCTCTGACTGTGCTGGGTCAGGATTCTGAACCCCTGGGAAGCTGTGAAGCCCAACCACAGGGATCTGAGGAGTGGGACTGTAAACCTTGGGGCAGAATCTTGTGAATAACAGTGAGGCGTGAGCCTAGGAGCAGTCTTGTGAATTTGGGAGGGTCTCTTGAAAGAAGGGTGGGGCCAAGACTTGGGTTTGGGTGTGGATGAAAAAGACCTGACTATTTGGGACCAGTTCTGGAGAATGGAGTCTTCAGTGTGGGATAGGGCCTTAACCTGTGAGTGGAAACTTGTGATAGGGCGGAGCAATTAGCTAGGGGGGTGGTTGTAGTCTGGAATTGAGGGCGGAGCCTTGAATATGGGGGGGGCGGGGTAAGACTTGTTTATCTGGGGGCGGAGCCTGAACTTGGGGGCGGAGTGTTGTGAATTTGAGTGTGTCCCCTTGAGAACAGGGTGGGGCTTAGGAGCCAATGGAAGGGGCGTATCCTGTCCCGGGGGCTGGGGTGGGCTTGCTGACCAGATCCCAGGAAGTAGCACGTTTTGTGCATGCGTCCGAGGAACAGCTCGAGCCCGATGATGGCGTAAATGATGATGACAAAGAGCACGAGAAGTGCAATATGCAGCAGCGGCACCAGCGCCTTCATGATGGAATTGAGCACTATGTGCAGGCCTGTGGGGAGCGAGGGGTGGGCAACGTAGGGGCGGGGTCAGCTCAGCGCCCCTCCCGCTCTCCCCTCCACTACCTCCAAGCCCGGGGGACGAGCCACTCACTCGGGACCCCGGACACCAGCCTCAGTGGCCTCAGCACCCGAAACGCCCGCAACGCCTTCACATCGAAGCCCCCCGGCTTCCCTCCGGTATGCGGGGCATCCCCCGGGCCTCCGGGCCCCTGCTCCAGCAGCACGCTGAACAGCCTGATGGGGGAGCACAGGACAAGGAGGCGGGGGTCAGGGGTTGGGACCCCCCCTTCCCCCCTCCCTTCTCCTCGGAAAAGTACAAGTCCCTCTAACTGGAAATGCAAATAGGTTTAAAATATGTTAATATTCCTGATTCTGGCTGCCGAATGGAGGCAGTCTGAAGCAGTCGCTTCCCCGAGCCCCGAATTTAGCGGGCCTGAGGTGGGAAGTTGAGCTAGGGTTGGGGGTATCCCTTGCAGAGGCGCACCCGACCACGACGATGATGAAGTCGAGCAGGTTCCAGCCATTGCGGATGTAGGCGCTGGGGTGGAGCACCAGCCCGTAGGCCACGATCTTGAGCACGGTCTCCACAGTGAAAATCACCAAGAATACGTACTCCACCTGCTCCTGGGGGCGGAGCCGGGGGTGGGGGGCGGGAGATCGGGAAGTTATTTGGGAGTGGGGTTTGTTTGACAGGGGGTAGGGGAAGAGGAGCTTAGCGGGGACCGAAGGGGGGGGGGGGCTGGGCAGGAGAGGGTCATCTGGGTCAGAGAGGGGCGGGGCCTGGCTGGAAGGCTTGAGGTGTGGCTCTACTGGGGCTGTATCTAGCTGGAGGCGGGGCGGGGCGGGGCTAGCCTCACCAGGTTGTGGTTGGCAGTGTTGGAGTCATCCTCTGGGAAGGGGATGTAGACTCCAAGGGCCACGCAGTTGGCAAAGATGGTCAGCAGGATGAGGATGTCGAAGGGCCTCAGGTGAACACAGTTAAGGACCCAGGCAGAGTGGTCTCAGAGCCCCACGTTCCCTTGGGGCCCTCTCCACCCAATGCTGACCCTTGACCCTAAGGTGACCAGCTCTGACATTCCCAGCCCCTGCCCTGACCAAAGCCTTGACTCTGACCCCCCTGGAAACCTTAGCCATCCTCAACTCTTGCTGAGATTTAGTCTTTGACTCTTGACCCCCCTGGTGACCTTCACCTTTCTCAACTCCCCCTTGAATCCAGTTCTTAATCCTTGATCCCTGCTGACCTCAGCCCTCTTCCATTCCAGCCCTGGCTTAATCCTTGACTCTTGGTACCCTGGTGACCTTCACCCCTGAGCCCTGCCCCTGGCCTTCCAGGATGCTTCCATTCCACAATGCTGATGCAGGACCGCCGCAGGGGGTTTGCCAGGGTGAGGCAGAAGAGTGCCCGGGGTGAGCGCTGGGCACTGGCCACTGCCACTGTCTTGTGCTTACTGTGCTGAGTCCTTCGCTTAGGGGTCCCCAGGCTGGATGCCCCGCCGATTTCACCACCTGATGCTGGGGGCCCAGGGCACAGCCCCCATTCGGGCCCAGGGCCTGTCCCATTGGCTGGACTGGGCTCTGGGGTGGTGTCTGTGTGGAGAAACCGAGTTGGGGGGGGAACAGGGTATTGGGGCAGTCATGGCTGCCTCCTACATGATCCTATCCCTCTGTCTGAGGGAAGGAGAGAAGAGCATGTAAAATTAGGGAAAGTTGAGGGTACCTGAGTTAAAGATTGGGGGATAAGAGTTGGGATTGGAGTTGATTGACGATAGAGTGAGAGTTTATAGGGGAGTGAAGGTGAGATTATGTTTCTAATTGAAGTAGGGTTTGGTGTTAGATTTGGGGGGGTAGAGCTTAAATTAGCATGGGGTAGGATTAGGTTTATAGCTGGAAGCAAATTTAGGATTAAATTTGAGTGGTAGATTTTGGGTTGGGTTTAAATACCGGTGGGAGTAAAGTGTTCTTGAGATATGATTTAGGGTTAGGACTGGATATTTGAATGAGCTGGAATTTGAATTAGGATCAAGGTTAGGTTTTAACGAGTTTGGGTGGGATCTGAGTTTTGCACTGGGGTTTTCAGCTAAAGCCATTCCCAAGTCCCTTGGCCTTGTTTCAGCCTCCAAGGGGCAGTGGGTTGGCCTGGTTAAGATACCCAGCTTTGGAGGAAACAAGCTATCTGAGTTTAAATCCTGACTCTACCACTTGGTAGCTGTGTGTGGCCTTGAGCAAATTATGTAACCTCTCTGAGCCTCAATTTCCTTATCTGTATAATGAGATGACAGTAAGAGTACCTACAATATAGGGTTGCTGTGAGGATTAAATGAGTTCAGCATTCAGAAGAATGTCTGGCACATAGTATTATTCCCATTTTGCAGGTGGAGAAATTGATGCAAAAAGAGAGGTTAAGTGATTTGATGAAGTAGCTGAATTGGGAGCCAAATCCAGGCAGTCTCTGACTCTAAGCCTTCACAACTTACTACCACCATCAAGTGTGTATTCTCTCTCTCTCTCTCTGGTCCTTAAAAATGGGTCTGCACTCTTTCTGGAAAGTCAGAGACCCACTCACTAACAGTGCTTATATCTAGGGGTTGGGGTTGAGTTTCGGTAACTTTAGAGCTTATGGTAAGGTCTGTATCCACGTTGGGGTTTGGACTCTAAAGGGGGTTTGCCCTCTGGTTGGTAAAGCTTGTGTTAGGATTAAGCTTGGGGCTGGCACTGGAGTTGAAGTTGGGGTGGGCGCTAGGATAGAGAGCAGGGCCAGGATTGGGGTTGGGTTTCAGTTGGGATCTAAGGCTGTGTTTGGGGCTGGCTGGGATGGGAACAGGGTGATGTGATTCTGGTCTCCTAAAGGCTCTCCAGGGGTGGGGTCCTGGTGGGCAGTGGGTGGGTCAGAGGGGCTGAGGATGGAGCAGAGCCCAGGCTTGCTCCAAGGGTCTGCAGGGGTGGAAGCCTGTTCTCACCTTTCCCGCCTTCAGATGCCGCCATCCTCCTTTCGAGGTTGAAGAGCCATCTGCACACAGCCCCCCTCTCTTCCCCCAGCTTTGGAGGGATTAAGGTCACAGGGCGGGGCCATAACAGGGTCGGATGGGAAGGTGAGGAGGGGTGGAGATGGGACACTTGTGGGCCAGAGCCTGGCAACAGAAAAGGCACTGATTTAAAAAAAGTATTTTTACAAAATATATACCAGCACCAGAGTCAGAAACTAAAATAAGAAAAATGATAATTGTTTCCCAACAGTACCTGAAATTCGAAGTATGTAGGAATAGACCTAACATAACATATGTGCAAGATCTCCATGGAAAAAAATTATCAAATATTATCAAGTGATTAAAGGGGACCTAAATAAATGGAGAGATACATTAAATTTACTAATTGAAGTAGTCAATATTGTGAAGATGTCAGTTCTTCCCGAAGTGATCCAGAGATTCAATGCAGTCCCAAACAAAGATCTCAAAAGGGACTTCCCTGGTGGCGCAGTGGTTAAGAATCCGCCCGCCAATGCAGGGGACACGAGCCCTGGTCCGGGAAGATTCCACACGCCGCGGAGCAACTAAGCTCGTGTGCCACAACTACTGAGCCTGCGCTCTAGAGCCCGCGAGCCACAGTACTGAAGCCCGCGCGCCTAGAGCCCGTGCTCCGCAGCAAGAGAAGCCACTGCAGTGAGAAGCCCGCGCACCGCAACAAAGAGTAGCCCCCGCTCGCCGCAACGAAGACCCAACACAGCCAAAAATAAATAAATTAATTTAAAAAAATCTCAAAAGATTTTTCCTTGAAATTTGACAAACTGATTCTAAAATGTATATTGATATACCAAAGATCTAGAAAAGCCAAAATCCTTTGAAAAATAACAAGATGGGAGGACTTGCCATATCAGATATCAAAGCTTGTTATAAAGCAAGAGTAATTACGAACAGAATAGAGTTCAGAAACTGAGTCCCACATATAGGTACACGTGATTTATGACAAACGTGGCACTACTGAGCAGTGGAGGCAGGGTAGCCTTTTTCATGAATGGTTTATATGGATGTTTACTATGTAATTATTCTCTGGAGTGCACACATATATATATAACATTAAAATAAAGCATGTATTGAATGCATGAATACTAGTGACTGTAACTTACATAGTGTTTTGTTTGTTTGTTTTGTTTTTTACAGTATTATGTATCAGGCACACATTTCAACGCTGCTTTACGTGAGTTAATTCTGTTTAATCCTAGGAAGCAGGTACATTAACACTTCCATTTTACAGATGAGGAAACTAAGACACAGGGAAGCTATGTAACCTGCCCACGGTTGCACATTTAGCAAGTTGCAGAGCTGAGACTCAAACCTAGTCGCTTTGTGCGAAAGCCCCTGCCTTAACTTGTACACTTTTACAATCTAGAAGATGAACGCTGCCTTAAATGAATGAGTAGAGAAGCCTATCTCCGTCCCGCCCCTTCCCCCTTCCTTCCTGACATACACACACACACACTTGCGCGTGCAGTATAATCCTTTGCTCACTTGGAAGAGCGCACTGGGCTGCAGGAAAGAGAAAACAAAAAAACCCCAACCTACAACTCCCAGCAGCCATTGCACGCTCAAGCCTGCGCGCGCCCATTCACACCAGAACGACAGGCATCCGGTTTGCGCCGAACTAGGTCTCGGAACTACATTTCCCGGGTCTCCTCGCGCAGCCCGTGACACTCCTTGGACCGCGAGCAGGGAGCGGGCTTTCCACAGCTGCGCCTCTCTTGCTCGGACCCGGCCCTGGACCCAACCTCGGACTCCAACACGGCTCCACCATGGAGGAGGCGGACCGAATCCTCATCCATTCCCTGCGACAGGCCGGCACGTAAGGACACAGCCCCCGCCCACCCCGGAATGCCCACATCCGGGACTCCAAAACTCCGGACCTTGACATCTAGGGCTGCAACTTCCAGGACCCTAAGACCCTCCCTCCTCCTTACACACACACGCACGCACACACACACACGGGGCCTCCCAAACCCTTTGACCTCTACACTTGGTAAACCCCAAACTCCAGGACCTAGACACCTCGAGACCTTAAAACCTTGGAACCTCAAGACCCGGGATTCTGAAATCTGTGGATCTTGACATCAATACCCTGGGACTCTGACATCTGGAGATTATAAGCCACCTTTATCCTGTGAACCAGGGAACTTAAAACTCTGGGATCCTGGCACTCAGGGACTCCAAAATCCCCTGGGACTGGATACTTGGGAACCTTCAAACCTGGTTTCCCAATACCTGAGGCTTTTAAAACCCCAGGACTCTAAAATCTGGTGGCCTTAATGCTTGGTGACCCCGACGCACAAGGACTCCTGCATTCGAGGGTCCTAAAAACCCAAGATGACAACATCTAGGGAGCTTGATTTCTGGATTGCTTGAGACTGGGTGGTCCTGATACCCAGGGACTCTGACATTTGGAACTCCTGAAAACTCCAGCCTCCCAACATCTAGTCTCAAAATCCTAGTAGGTCAGTATCTAGGGGCCTCTGACATGCAGCAAACATGATATCTGGGGATGCAGAAACCCAGAGACTATTCCACCTGGGCTCCTAGGCCTTCCCAGACCCCAGAAATTTGGGGCTTTTAGGCATAGGGAAATTTGAGATTTTTTGAACTCGGATCCCTTCCATCCACCATTCTACACCAAGATCTTAGGACCTGAGGACTCCCTCCATTCTTAGTTTTCCAAATGGAAGTCAGACAACAACACCCAGGACCTGTCTGAACTGTGGCCACCCTCCCCACCCCATCCCAGTACTAGGGCTTCCAGAAGGCAGCACGGCCCAGCCTCATCCTTGTTTCCTGACTGCTTCCCCCCACCCCCTATCGAGCCTGCCTCCTTCTTCTTCAGGGCAGTTCCTCCAGATGTGCAGACCCTGCGAGCCTTCACCACTGAGCTGGTTGTAGAAGCTGTGGTCCGTTGCCTGCGTGTGATCAACCCTGCTGTGGGCTCCGGCCTTAGCCCCCTGCTGCCTCTTGCTATGTCTGCCCGGTTCCGTCTGGCCATGAGCCTGGCTCAGGCCTGTATGGTGAGTGTCTTCCTCCCAATACACACAGCCTCTTCCTTCCTCCTTCACAAAGTCACCAAGCTCCTTTGAGACTCTTGACTTTCCTCTCTGCCACCTCCCGTTGTGGCTTAGCGTTCATTAGTGGCTAAGGCTGCCGGCTCTGTGGTCAAACTGCCTGAGTAGTTCAGACCCTGGCTACAGCACTTGCTAACTGTGTGACCTTGCTAACTGATGCCCCTGTGGGCATCAGTTTCCTTATCGGTGAAATCGAGATGATAAAAGTAGGGTTGTCCTGAGGATTAAATGAGTTGATCCAGTTTGTGCCTGAGTTGCCCCTGGCTCCCATATTTTGAGCTTAGCACCAAGAACTTTTCCCCCTATAGTATCCATTTACCAGTTCCTGAAAAGGCCCTGTTTTGATTCACATGCTCAGGCTGAAATTAACCACCACGTTCTCTGGTTGGCCCAGCTTGGATCACATGGTCATCCCTATAGGGCACTGTGATTGGCTGCTCCTTCAGGATCACTTGGAGTTGGGGGAGGGAGGGTTACCCAAAGGAAGATACGCTGCTTAACTAAAACAGTGTCTGCACTAAAACTTTACTCTGCCCTGTTGCAGCTTGCCTCTCGTGAGAATAACTTACATACTGTCTCTTTTGTAAATAAAGTGCCTTCTGGTGAAGCACTCATGCCTCCCCAGTACAGACCTGTGTCCAGTTACTATACCCAAGGGCTCCAAGTAAATGTCATTTCTCCTGGCTCATTAGTTCTGGGATTTTAGGCTAGTCTCTTAACCTCTTTGGGCTTAGGTTTTCTCATGTGTAAAATGGATAAGAATTGGACCTACCACGTAGGGTTGCTATGAGGATTAAAAATGAGTTCATACGTGAAAAGCTGGATATAGTAAGCTTTGTGCAAGTGGTATTACTATTATTGGATAGGCTTGATCTGGCTGCTTGTGTTCCAGCAGCTTGTGGCTACGTAATGAATGTCAACATGCCCAGCATACCCAGTATATGGTGGTAGAGGGACAACAGAGTAACTACAGCGAAACCTTCCACATAGCCCCAAGGGACTGGGTGGTCAGGTTTCTTGAATTTGTTCCTTGCTTGTGCGGTTTCTGTCTCTTAGAAATAGGCCTCAGAGCTCTACCCTTCCCTTGGCTCTCTGGTTCACCTAGCTCTCAGGAGTTCTCAGGTTCTTCTGTCTGGGGCTCTTGGTGGCCCTCGAGGCAGGCAGTCTGTCCCCTGGCCTGGGGCTGTCTTCTCGAGGATGGCACTTTATAAGGGGGAACTCGTGTCCTGTTTGGCTAGGAGGGTGCACAGTGGGACGTGTTGAGGAGGGGCTGGGGATCAGGCTTCCCCCAGTTTTCTCTTCCTCCCTTCTCTCAGTGCTGTTTCCCACTGGATTTGGTGGTGACCTACTTTTCCTCACACTAACTTTAGCGTGAGTATGGCTTTTTCAGTGATTGAGAGGTTCACGTGATTGTCTGGCCCCAGAGCCTCGGTTTGCCCTGAGCAGGTAGAAAAGGTCTCTCTTAACCCAGCTGGGCGCTGCTCATGTAGCCCACCTTGGCTCAGCACTGCCGCCTTCTGGTGTCTGCCTCTTCATGTGCCCTACTCCTGGCACCACTTTTTGCGACTCAGCCACCTCCATACTTTAGTGTCTGTCATTTCACACACCCCACTCCTGGAGTGAGTTTCTGTATCATTCACAGCTCTTTGATTGCAGGTGTTGGAAAAAACCCAAAGTAAAGTAGCTTAAAAGACAGTGGTTTTCACACTGTTTTGACTGTGATCCTCTGAAATAAATATATCTTACGTTGTGACCAAATACACATATGTGTGTATAATAATGATGTTTTTTGAGTGTGTGCTCTGTGCTGGGCATTGTGGTAACCTGGTGTTAACTCACTGAATTCTCGTGACAACTTTCTGAAGTAGGCACTGTGGGTATCCCTTTTCTCAGGTGAGAAAAGTGAAGCTCAGAGAGGTTAAGTGATTTGCCTGTGGTTACCCAGTTGGTAAGAAGCAAAGCTTGGATTTGCATCCACGAAATATGCTTTCAGAATCCATGCAGCTCCGGACCAGAACCCTGATGGGCCCTTTTATCCCTTAAAGCATCCACATCGGGAAAGTACTGTCAGCCCCATTTTACAGCTAGAAACTGAGCTTCTTGGTGGTTGAGTAACCGGTCCAAGGCCTTATAGCCAGTTAAGTAGCACAGGCTGGATTTCAACCCCAATCTTTTTGACTCCAAAGCCCATAGTCTCTTTTAAAAACATTATTTACTATTTTGCGTGGGTCATTTTTATCAGTCAGGGTCCAGTCCAGAGATACAAACCCCAGCAGTAATTTGAATAGGGATATTTCAATATAAAGAATTGTTAACTAGGTAGAAGATGGTTAACTACTGAAAGAGTCAAAGAAATCTCCAAGGTGTGACAGAAGTAACACAATACCTTGAGAAGTCCCACTGGCACTCCAAACCGTTCACCTCGTTACCCTTACCCGTCTGCTGTAAGGGGATTACTTTGATTAGTTTCTTGTGTGTCTTTCCAGTTTTTAAAAAATGAAGATATAAGCAAATATAAATATATATTCTTATTTCCCCCCTTTCTTACACAAAAGAGAGCATATGCCTAGTTTCTTACCTTTTTTTCCCCCTTGCCACATATCCTGGAAATCATTTCATATCAGACAATAGAGATCTTAATCATTATTTTTTCCTTTTTGCAGCTGCAGAGTAGTTCATTGTATGTATGCACTGTAGTTTATTCAACCCCTCTCCTATGCTTGGACATTTAGGGAGTTCCCAATATTTTGCAGATAATGCTGTAATGAATAATCTTGTGCATATATATTCTTGAATTGTTGGAGGCCTGTCTTCAGGGTAAACTCCTAGAAGTAGGATTGCTAGGTGGAAGGGTAAACGCATACGCCATTTTGTTAGATTTTTCCCAGTCGCCTTCACTGGGATTGTTTAATTTCTGCCTTCCCAACAGCAGTATATGAGAGGGTGCCTGTTTCCCCACAGCCTCACCCACTGCGTGTATTGTCAGAGTTTTCCCCATTCAACAGGTGAGGAATAGTATCTCTATATAGTTTTCCTCCTAGCTTTGTACTTTGAAAAACTTTCAAATTTAAGGAAAAATGAAAACAGAAAAATAACACCCTTCTCCTAGCTTTCTGTGTTGTTAACATTTTCCTCCATTCTTTTCTCTCTATCTGGGTACACACACACACACACGCACACACACACACACACACACACACATTTTTTTCTGAACCTTTTAAAAGCAGCAGACATCACTGACACTTCATACCTAAAACTTTCAGTGCACCTCTCCTAAGTAAAAGGGCGTTCACCAGTATAACCACAATATCATGATCCCACCCATGAATTGAATATTGATAGAGTAATAGTATCTAATATTTAGTGCATGGTCAAATTTCCTCAGTAGTTACAAAAATATCCTTTGTAGCTCTTTTTGTTTCCAACTACAGAGTCTAATTTAGGATCATACATTTCATTTCACTGTTACATTTCTAATCTTCTGTATCCAACAGTCTTCCTTAGTTTTTGTTACTTTGTTTCTTTTTACAATGCTACATGTTTTTGAAGAGTGCAGGCTGGTTGTTTCCTGGAATGCCCCACAATCTGAATTGGTCTGATTGTTTGCTCATGACGAGATTCAGGTCTGGGACAGGAACTCTGTGCAAGTGATAGTATCTCCCTGCCCGAGTGGACCTCAGGAGAACGGTAAGGTCAGGTTGTCCCGGATCGGTGATGCTCGTGTGGGGTCTCTCCGTGTGCTTTCAATTCAAGTCTCTCTTGTAAGCAAGGTTGGACATATTTGCATATGTTTAAGGGCCGTTTTTCATTCTATTTCTGGGAATTGTCTGCTCCTGTCTTTTGCCCCTGTTACTGTTGCACTGTTGGTCTTTTTGCCTGTGTAGTTTTAGGCACTCTTTATACACTAGGCAGATTCACTCTTTGCCTATGATATGAACTCCAAATATTTTTTCCCAGCTTGTCATTACGCTTTTGACTTTGCTCACTGTAATTTTTCTTTAAAAATTTTTTCATGTATTCAGAAATACCCATCTTCTCTTTCATGGCCTCTGGATTTAGAAAGGCCAGAGCTTTAATTTTATTTTTTTTAAAAAATGTTTATTTATTTATTTTGGTTGCGCCGGGTCTTAGTTGCGACACAGGAGACCTTTGCTGAGGCACGCGGACTCTCAGTGGTGGCACGCATGCCACAACTAGTTCCCCGACCAGGGATCGAACCTGGGCCCCCTGCATTGGGAGCGTGGAGTCACACCCACTGGACCACCAGGGAAGTCCCCAGAGCTTTAATTTTTAAAGCTCTGAAGGCCTTGGTGAGCCAAGGGTGAGTTCAGAGGGTGGTGGTTGGTGAGAGAGTGGGAGCGCTTGTGGTCTCAGCCCTGGGCTCCCAGGACAGGAGGATCCTGCCTGCCCGACTGATAGCGGCCACCCTTCCCCACCCCCAGGACCTGGGATATCCCTTGGAGCTTGGCTATCAGAACTTCCTCTACCCCAGTGAGCCTGACCTCCGGGACCTGCTTCTCTTCTTGGCTGAACGTCTGCCCACTGATGCCTCTGAGGACGCAGACCAGCCTGCAGGTGTGGGGTGCCTGGGGCGTGGTGGGGGTGAGGGAGAGGGTGTTGTGGGGGCTGAGAGAGGTGGAAGTGGTGAAAAGGTTGATTGGTGGGGGGGGGTATGTGTCTTCAGGAGAGCTAGGTGGGAGGACTGGGGCTGGGAGAGGGGATGCAGGGCAGGGGGAAGGGAACTGGGGCTTGGGCTGACCCAGGTGGGGAGTTGGTGCTGGAAGGGGCCTCTCTGCCTCACCTCCTGCCTTGCCCCTGCCTCGCTCACTCCACTCTAACCACACCAGGCCACTCCGGCCTCAGGGCCTTTGCATCTGCTGGCTTACTCACACAGATAGCCTCATGGTTCACTCCCTTACCTCTTGGAGGTTCCTGTTCACATGTCACCTCAGGGAGGCCTTCCTTGGATTGCCTTGTTTAAAATTATATCTTCCTCTCAACGGTCCTTATCTTCCTTTCCTGATGACCACCTGACAGTCTTCTGTATTGTACTTACGACCTTGGTCATGCTCTCCTCTACCTGCCTCCACAGGAGGGCAGGAGGATATTTATCAGTTTGTTCACTGAAGTAGCCCAAGGGTCTAGAATGGTGACTGGTACAGAGTAGGTGCTTAATAAGTGTTTGTTGAATGACTGAGTGTGAGAATGATAGCTACATAGATATGTATCTCTGGGGGGGCAGTCAGGCTGCTTTCCCAGGTTATGCATTTTTGGAGTTGTGGCACTGTCACCTGATTGACACTCCCTCCCCACTTCCCTAGGTGACTCAGCTATCCTCCTCCGGGCCATCGGGAGCCAAATCCGGGACCAGCTAGCCCTGCCCTGGGTCCCACCCCTCCTTCGCACTCCTAAGCTGCAGCACCTCCAGGTGGGACCCCTCAACTCATGTCAACATTGCTTGTTGCTGCGTTGCCTGCCTTGTCCCCATTTGGGTGCTCAGGTTTTTGGCCCCCTCCCACTGGTGCCCCCGTCACGATTCATCCTAGAGGTCTGATTCTGCTCTCTCACCAGGGCTCGGCCCACCAGAAGCCTTTCCATGCCAGCAGGCTGTTCATGCCTGATTTGCTCTCCAGAGGAGGTGAGGATGAGGCTGTGGAGAGGGGCTGGGGGGAGGGGTAGAGGTGGGCCTAACTGCATGGTGAGGCAGGAGGGCTGGCTGACTCTGTTGCTGCCTCCAGAGCCCCGGGAGTTCCAGGCGAGTCCCTTGCTGCTACCAGCCCCCGCCCAGGTGCCCCAGCCTGCTGCGAGGGTGGCCTCGCTCCTCGAACGCCACGCCATCCAACTCTGCCAGCACACGGGCCGGGACCGCCCCAGGGATGAGGACTGGGTCCACCGGGCATCCCGCCTCCCCGTCCAGGTACTGCCCAGTGCTTGGTCCCTGCTGACGAGGTCCCTGCTCACTGTGGCTCCCATTTCGTCTCCCGTTAGTCCTCTGCCCCTCTCCTTTCCCCACTTTGTCCCTCTCTTCCGTCATCTCTCTGTGTGCAACTACCTGGCTCCCTGCCTGAAAGAACACTGGAGTCAGAAAGGTTGTACAAGTCAGTATGGCCCCTCGGAGCGTCGGCTTCCTGCTGTGAGACACGGGTGGTGATACTGCTCTCTTCTGAGGGCGATGTTCCACCGAAGGACGTGCGCAGGCAGCCAGAGCTGTCAGGATCTGCCCCCTTCCTCCCTGTTTCTACTGCCTTCTTCCTGCCCCTGATTCGCTCCCTCTTTCTCTGTCTCTGCTGTCATCACCGACGTGTGGCCTCCAGATCTCTGCACCGTCTCTTTTCATCACTGGCTTTCTCGTTCTGTGGTTTTGCTGCCCCTCTTCTCTCTCCCCGCCGCTGTCTCCTCGTTTCTGTGTCTCTGCCTCTGTCTTCCTCTATATCCGCCTCCATCTCCCCTCTGTCCACCTCAGTATCTGTCCCCATCCCCTCCCAACTTTGTCCACCTCTGTAGCTGTCTCCTTCCGCCTCCTCCGCTGCCATTTTTTCTGTCTTTATGTTTTTCTCTCTTTCTTCAACTTACAGGCATTTCAAATACAGAAGTAGAGAGAATAGTCTCATAAACTCTATGTCCCTGCCATCCACCTTCAATTATAAGCCTTTTGTGGGGATTCCCTGGCGGTCCAGTGGTTAGGACTCAGTGCTTTCACTGCTGAGGGTCCAGGTTCAATCCCTGGTCGGGGAACTAAGATCCTGCAAGCCGTGAGGCACAGCCAAAAAACGAAAAAAAAAAAAAAAGATATAAGCATTTTGCCAATCTTTCCTCATCCCTTCTCTAACTTTTTTTTTCTGTAATATTTTAAAGCAAGTCCCAGACATCATATCATTTTAACTCTAAATACTTAAGCAGACATCTCTTAACTCATAAGGGCATTCACTTTTTAACGCAACCCCTGGGCCATTTTCACACCTAACAGAATTAACGGTGACCTATTTTTCTTTTGTTTTTTTTTAAAGCTTTGTATATGCATTTTATCTTTTGAACCAGAACCTATTACATCTTTTTTTCCCCTAAATTTATTTATTTATTTATTTATGGCTGCGTTGGGTCTTCGTTGCTGCGTGTGGGTCTTCGTTGCTGCGTGTGGGCTTTCTCTAGTTGCAGTGAGCGGGCTTCTCATTGCGGTGGCTTCTCTTGTTGTGGAGCATGGGCTCTAGGCACGCGGGCTTCAGTAGCTGTGGCACACGGGCTCAGTAGTTGTGGCTCACGGGCTTCAGTAGTTGTGGCACGCGGGCTCAGTAGTTGTGGCTCGCGGGCTCTAGAGCACAGGCTCAGTAGTTGTGGTGCATGGGCTTAGTTGCTCCGCGGCATGTGGGATCTTCCTGGACCAGGGCTTGAACCCGTGTCCCCTGCATTGGTAACAGTGACCTCTTAATACCATCCAACACTTGAGTTCATAATCAGATTTCTCCAGTTGTCTCAAAACTGCCTCTGTTCTCATGTCTCTCTCTCTCTCTCTCAATTCCACTCTGCCTCCGCCCCTTCTTTGCCCAGCACCTCTGACTCGGTTTCCGCTCTGTCCCCACATATCTTTTGAGTGTCGGTCTCTAATTTGGGGGCTGCAGGCTTACTTCTCTCCCTTCCCACAGCCTCCTCCAGTTCAGGGAGCCAGTGGGTAGAGAGAAGCAGGGCTGAAGAAGAGGAGGCCCTGTCCTCAGGGAGCTCCCAGGCCTGTGGACCAGGAGAGTGGGTCCGGGCCCCCTCGTGGGAGAGGCTGAATGGCTGGTGTGACTTGGGGGTAGCACCTTGTCAAGCGGCTCCCTGGTGGAGGCAGGGCCTTGGGTACCCAGCAGGCCTCCACACTCTTCCACTGTTCCTAGGAGGATACTCGGGCTCAGCGGCAGCGGCTGCAGAAGCACCTGGCTGAGCATCTGCGCCAGACCTGGGGCCGGCCAGGGCCCCCCCAACAAGCCCGAGACCTGGGAGAGCTGCTGCAGGCCTGGGGTGCTGGCGCCAGGACTGGTGCTCCCAAGGGCTCCCGCTTCACACATTCAGAGAAGTTCACCTTCCATCTGGTGGGTGGGCCTGAGTGGGCCTGGGGCATGCTGATGGGGCCAAGGCGGTATTGCTTTATGTACACACACCACATTTTATCCATACAGGGGCCCGTGTTCCCACCGGGCCTGCCCTCTCCCCACGGGGGGTGGGCACCCAGAACGGTCCCTGGCTTCTTGGGAACTTCCGTGGAGAAAGGGTAGAGGGGTGGGAACTATGTAAGCGTGTAGGGCTGCTCTTTGTGCAAACCCCAGCTTTTCCTGGGCAGTTTCCTCTGGACATATCTTCTCTCCTTGGATGGTCAACCAGAGGGGCCCTCATCCTTCTCATGGGCAGATGGGCAAGAGCTGTGTCAGGGTCAGGGAGGTTTCTTTATGAGCAAACACTCCAGTCTAAGGTCACAGAGAGCGCATTGATCCTCACACACATTCTGACAGCCGTCAGTGGTACAGTGGTACTGTACCTGGGTATCGTGCTGGGAGGGTGCTTTTGGGGGGTGTTGAGGCTGGGCTGTGAGGGGCAGGGCTTTCCCCGACAGCCAGGACGCTCCTTTCTCGCTCCCCAGGAGCCTGAGGCCCAGGCAGCCCAGGTGTCAGATGTGCCGACCACCTCCCGGCGGCCTGAACAGGTGAGCAGAGCAGTGGTGGGGCGGGGGAGGTGTCCTGGGCCCTTGGCTGTCTACTGGGCCTGACACCCCCACCCCGACTGCCTGTGCCTCCCAGGACATGTGGGCAGCTCAGGAGCAGGAGCTGGAGTCTCTTCGGGAGCAGCTGGAGGGAGTGAATCACAGCATTGAAGAGGTTGAAGCCAACATGAAGACCCTGGGAATCAGCCTTGTGCAGGTGGGTGTGGGAGAGGGTCTGCCCACCGGGGTCAGGTCACAAGTCCAGCCTAGACGGCTTAGAGGGACTTGAGGGGGTACTCTGTAGAGGTCTGCAGCTGTCAGAAGGGTTCATGGGAGACACTGGGGACCTGTGGGCCTCTTGAGGGTTCAGGAGAATCAGTGGGAGTGAGAGGGCGATGTAGGGTTGTGGGTGAGGGTGGTGTCGGACCTGCAGGGGTTAGAGGTGCCTTGGTGTCTGTGAGAATCAGGAGGGGTGTAAGTGTCCGTGGGCCTCTGTAGGGGCTTGTGGGGCTCATCAGGGGTCCTGGGGAGTCAGTGTGGAGGTGGAGGGGTCAGAGGGGCCTGTGGGTGCCTGTCACTGCTTATAGGTCTCCGTTGCTATCAGGAGGGGTCCGAGGGGCCCGTAGGGCCCCTAGAGGGATGTGTTGTCATCTGAGGGGCTTGGGCTAGGCCAGGGCTTTCCAGGCTCAGCGGGGGCTGGGAGGTTGTGGTGCGCGTGGGGCTCCCCCACTGACTGGGAGTGGGGATCCCGGGTGCCAGGTGGAGACCGAGTGTCGGCAGAGCAAGCTCAGCACAGCGGAGCATGAGCAGGCCCTGCGCCTGAAGAGCCGGGCGGTGGAGCTGCTGCCCGACGGGGCTGCCAACCTTGCCAAGCTGCAGGTGGGGCTGGCGCTGAGGCTGGGCTGGGAGGGTCGGAGTTGGATGGGCCCAGCCTGTGTGACATGTAGCCCCCCTGCCACCACCCCCAGCTCGTGGTAGAGAGCAGTGCCCAGCGGGTCATCCACTTGGCAGGTCAGTGGGAAAAGCACCGTGTTCCGCTCCTTGCTGAGTACCGCCACCTCCGAAAGCTCCAGGACTGCAGAGAGGTAGGTGGTGGGGTCCGGGGCTGTGGGTGGGGCGGGTTCGGTCCCTCCCTAGGGGGCTAGCCCTGCGCTCTGCCTCACTGCCCTCTACCCGTGGGGTCCTGGCAGCTGGAATCCTCTCGACGGCTGGCAGAGATCCAGGAGCTGCACCAGAGTGTTCGGGCAGCTGCTGAAGAGGCCCGCCGGAAGGAGGACGTCTATAAGCAGCTGGTAAGGCCCGTGTGGGGGCCCTGGGCCGCTCAGAGCCGGGGAGGTGTCGGTGCTAAGGGAGCACCTGCTGTCTCTGCCTAGATGTCAGAGCTCGAGACCCTGCCCAGAGACGTGTCTCGGCTGGCCTATACCCAGCGCATCCTGGAGATTGTGGGCAACATCCGGAAGCAGAAGGAAGAGATCACTAAGGTACGCCATCGTGGCCGGGGAGGGTGGGTCATATGGGTAGATACGCCCAAGGGGCGGATGTGTGTTGCCGGGCTACACGGGGACCTCACACCCTCTGAAAGTCAGAGCTATCTGGCCATACCCAGACACGGAACAGCCCCACACAGTCCACTGCAGCCACCCCTGACCCTGTCTGGATGGGACAGCATAAACGTGAATGCCCTCAGCTGGCTGGCCGCCCACCCCAGACGGGCTCACGGCTACCCTGGTCTCTGCCAGATCTTGTCTGACACGAAGGAGCTTCAGAAGGAAATCAACTCCCTGTCTGGGAAGCTGGACCGGACGTTTGCGGTGACCGATGAGCTTGTGTTCAAGGTGTGGGGCAGGCCGGGCTGGGCGCGGGGGTGGGGCGGGCCTGGGCCCTGTGTGAGCCTCGTGGGTACACTGTTGCTCGGGCCTGGCTTTGCCCTGGGGAAGACCAAGTCAGGGAGTGGGAGAGGGTGGCCTTGTGGGGGCCTGGAGGTGGGGGTGGGGTAGGGGCGGGGTGAGGCGGGAGCAGCCCACTGACACCGTCAGGGTCTCCTCTGTCTGGTCAGGATGCCAAAAAGGACGATGCTGTTCGGAAGGCCTACAAGTATCTCGCTGCCTTGCATGAGGTGAGGGGAGAAGCGTGCCTGGGGGCTGGCTGGGCTGGGGCCAAGTTGGGGTGCAAGCCTTCTGCTCCTGCTGTCCCCAGAACTGCAGCCAGCTCATCCAGACCATCGAGGACACGGGCACAATCCTGCGGGAGGTTCGAGACCTTGAGGAGCAGGTGAGGCCCGGGGGTGGGAGGGCTAACCAAGGCAGGCCCGGGATCAGCTCCTCGGTTTATGCCAGGAGAGGCTGTGGAACCAGACACAGCCTGTGTCTGGAGTCGCAGCCCTGCCCCTTAGTCGCTGTGTGTGTGACCTGGAACAGCCCAGTGGCCTGCTCTCACCCCCTCCTTCCCCCTGAGGGTCCTCACGCCTGCCTCCTAGGGCCGTTGGCAGAGGCTTCAGCTCGAGTATGTGGTGGGCGATTCCTGCCACGTAGCAAAGGATGCTTTAGGTGGACGGATGACATGTGCAAAGGCCTGGCGGTGGGACAGAGCAGGCTGTTATTGGAGGGGGTGGGAGGAGCACGGGAGGGGCCCTGGGTGGCTGTGATGGGGTAGGGGTGGTGAGCAGGAGCTGGGAAAGGGGCCCAGCACGCTGAAGGGCTGCGATTCGCATTGCCTTAGATTGAGACGGAGATGGGCAAGAAGACCCTCAGCAACCTGGAGAAGATCCGTGAGGACTACCGAGCCCTTCGCCAGGAGAACGCTGGCCTCCTGGGCCGGGTCCGTGAGGCCTGAGCAGCCCCCTGCAGAGGTCTCCCCTGGGCCTCAGGCAGGGATTTGGGGTGCTGGGGGCACTGGCCAAGCACTGGCCTGGGCCATGCCCTCTGCTTGCGGTCCAGTTCCTCCTGCTGTAGCCTTGGCCCCAGACCCTCGCCCACCTGACCCCAACCCTTATCTGGGGCGATCATCCAGAGTGTGGGAGCTCAGCTGCAGTTTATTGCAGAGGGCACTGGGGGTTGGGGCCTTGGATCTCAAATAAATGAGGGGCTCTGTCTGCAGTCTAAGCTGAGGCATGGATGGGGGCACAGGGCACAGGGCTCAGGATGGGGGAGGGGGCGGGTGGCAGGTGAGACACTGGGTACATTTGGTGAGTCGGTGTGCATGGCCCTGGATGTCTGCGTGGGACTCAGGAGGCCCACTGGGGTGCTTTGTGGGTGCGCATGCGTGAGACATGCAGGTGAGTTCAGAGGGTCTGTGTGACCGAGCGTCTGTGTCGGGAGCTGTGTGATACCGTGTGTGACCAGCATGTGTCTGTGTGGCTTTCTGGGACCTGAGAGAGATCCTGAAGGTACCGAGGCTGCTTCTGTGCGGGTGTCTGGGCACGCCCCGTGTGACACTGCACCAGTGGGCCTGGAAGCTGGCTATGGGTGTGTGCTTTGGGGTATGTGGGTTGACAGGACTGTGCTCGGGTGTGACTGTTTGTGTGACTGCGGATTTGAGGTGGTGTGAGTGTACTGAGGCAGGCTCTTCGTGTTTTGGGGTTTGTATTGAGTCCAAGGGACAGGATTGCGACTCTCTGTGTCCTTTCCAGCCCTAAGGTCATCTGTGAGAGCGACTGAGGCAGGCTGTGTGTGTGGTCGGTTGTGAAGGCTCAGTTTGGCTGGAGGGCTGGTCGCAGGGGGCTGGGGCGGGGGTGTGGGGTTGGGGCCGGGGTCCCTCTGAGCAGCCTTGGTGCAGAGCATGTGATCCAGGAGGGCGGTCAGCTGGGGAGCAGGGTCCCTGGCCAGCAAGATGGTGCACACCTTACTTCTTGGTCCCTGCAGGCACGTCCAGGGCCGGTCACCCCTGCCTCCAGCCACTTCTACTCCCCCGTTTTGGCCCCTGTCCTTCTTTCCTTGGCTTTGAGGTCAGGAGCCGGGTGTGGGGTTGGAACACCTGCTGGGCCTCTGGCTCCTCTTCTTGCGGAACTCAAACTCATCCACGGTCCACACGGCCCCCTTCTCGCTCTCCACGCGCACGAAGCACTTGTGCAGGCTCAGGTTGTGGCGGATGGCGTTCTGTGGAAGGAGGACCAGCCAGCCGGGCCGGGGATGTTGGGGAGGGGAGCAGGCAGGCAGTCATCCTCTGAGGCCAGCAGTCCCCACCAAAAATCGACCTCCTGCCCTTTCTCAACATGCCTACAAGCCCAGTCCCAGGCCCACCCGTTCCTGAACTTGACCCAGCACCGCAGTGGCATTTGAGGCCCTCCCAGCCACTGCCACCTCCGGAGGTGCTCACCTTCCAGGTGGCAGGGTGGTTTCTGAAGAAGGCGAACATGCGTGTGAACCAGTGATAGATCTCGTTGAGTGTCCGCTGCTTCTCGGGAGCCTCCAGGATGGCCTGGAGGTTAGGGGGTGTGGGGGTAAGGGGAGCCGCTCCCCCAGATTCGGACTGAGAGGGGCACTGGCCCACCTTGGGCCTTCTGACCTGGGTGAAACTGCGGGGTCGGGGGAAGGAAGGGAGATGGTGTGGGGTGACAGGTCAGAGACAGGGTTAGAAGCGGGGTGAGGGTAGGGCTGGGATGGGGTTAGGTAGAGGATCAGGGCTGAGGTTGGAGTGGGGTCTGCTTCAGGGTTAGGGCTAGAGTTAAGTTAAATTTCTGGGGTGGAGTTGGAGTTCTCTGTGGGAGTGAGGTTTCAGAGTTTGGGAAGGGTAAGGGCCAGAGAGTGGGGTCCAGTTAAGGATTTGGAAGGGGTAAAGGACCAGGCAGAGTTAAAGGTCAGGGAAGTGGCTGGTTAAAGGTCAGGCTGGGGATGAACTGGGGTGAGTCGAGGGGCGAGGGGTGGGAGGACGCGTTGCATTAGGTCAGGAGTCAGAGGTGGGCCTAGTTACGTAGTTATTTTATGTGTCAGGGATGTGGTTAGTTTCAGGGTCAAGAATGAGGTTGACTGTGTGTGGTCCTTAAGGGTCAGAGCTGGGATTAGGTGTGGAGTGAGGCTAAGGGTCCGGGAATTTGATCTGCTTGGATTTAGGAATGGAATTGCGTCAAGGGTCAGTGATCATGGCTGCGGTGAGGCTCCAGGTTGGGATGGGGTTAGGTAGGTGAACGGGTGGCATTGTGTAGGGTTAGGTGTGGGCCTAGGATAAAGGTCCGGGCGGGCTCTGGTGAAGCCTCTGGGAAGGCATTAGGGGGATGAGGAGGAAGGGGTTGGGATGGGTCAGGTGTTACAAGGAAGGGGTTAGGGATTGGGGTCTAGGGGGGAATGTGTTGGCAGACTAGGGTACGTCTGGGCTGGCGAAGGAGTTAGGGTGTACCTGGGGCGGGTGTAAGGCAAGGGGAAGAATTCAGGCTAGTTTGGGGGCTATTTATAGGCCCAGGAGGCAGTTAGGTATGGAGTTGATGTGGCCATCAGGAAGGGGGTGTGTTGAAGGCCAGCTTTTAGCTTGCACTGGCTTGGATGGCAGTTTAGTTGTGGGTTTGGGGGCAGGTCTGGGGTGAAGATGGGGGATCACATCTGAGGCGTGGGTTTGTTCATGGAGGAGCCCGCCTGGGGGTGCTCAGAGAGAGGCAGGTCCTCCACCCCGCCCTCTCTTCCTTCTCCTCAGCCCGGCACTCTGCTTACCCAGCGGATGAGGGTGGCATAGGTGAAAGGGGGCCGCATGTTGTGGAACTTGAAGTAGTCCATGTTGTGGAAGAACTCTGTCAGAGGTACAGAGGGATCAGGCCCCATCTGGGAACTCCTCGCTCCCTCTCCCACCCTCTGCTTTCGACCGACCGGCTGTCGAGTCTGCATGCCTGAAATCCCACCGTGAACACCACTTTCCAGGATCACAGTCACTGTTTGCTAAGCACTTGACATAAATGATATCATTTCCCCTTTGCACCGCTCCCACCAAAATGGGGCTTATTCTCCCAAGGTTTAAAAGAAGTGAACTAACTTCCATACCAAATGGATGTAACTGGTTAAATGGCGGAGTCAGGATGGCACTCAAAGGCCCTAATCCCTGTTAAGCCCACAGCCCAGACCTTGCGGGTAGTAGGGGATTGGTGAGCTTGGGCGAGTCACCCTGCTTTTCCTTGGTGGGGAGAGGGAGAGTCCCTGGGAATTACTAAGCTAGCTCCCTCCCTTCTGATGACCAAATGGAGTAGCTGAAGCCCAGAGTGAGTGAGCCCTAATCCCCAGGGGAGACAGGGCTAGGACTAGACATCTGAGACCACAATGGGGGCTTGGAGGCCATGGAAATCCAGAGAGGAAGCTTTTACGAGCAGTTGCCAGTTTCCAAAGGCTGGGTGGCAGTGGTGGGGAAGAGCAGTCCCCCGCCCAGTACCAGTCAGGGAGATGAGGGGCTCAGAGGGCACCACGTAGGGCACCACGTAGGGCACGGACCATCCTTACCTGGGATCGTGCTGTTTGCATGGCTGCCCCAGAGGTGCCTCCGCACAGCAAACAGGCCTTCAGGGGCCTCTTGGGGACCTGGCCAGGCTGGGACAGTGGTGCCCGGGGTGCCAGTGGCTACGATACAGCAGGAGCCCTTGTCGGATGATGCCTGGGGGAAGAGGGAGAGGCTGGTGACCCAGAGGCTTAAACTTGCCACTTTAGTTTTAAATAAGTGTTTTTAAAAGTAAGGGCACCCTCTTCTCAATTCCACTCTGATGTAGAATCCCACAAAGCAGCACGAGCCATATTTATTAAAGTGCGAGTGTGGACACTAGTGTGTGTAGCACACCAGTGCCAGGGCCACGAGCTAGGGTTGAATTGGGCTCCTCTGCTACCCAACTGCGACCTTGGGAAAGTCACCTAAGCCTCCCTGGCCTCAATTTTCCTCATCTGTGAATTGGGGATGATAGTAATACCTACCTCACCATGCATCATGGGGATTAAATAAGTTAACGTCACCAAAGTGCTCACAAACAGTGCCTGACACCCAGGGCTAGCTTCTGTGTGATCTCTGAAGGTCCCGGGGCCCTGAACTTCGTTTAATGCTCTGCGGTCATCATTTTGAAATCTGAGCCCCGCAATTTCATTTTGCACTGGGCCCTGTGAGTTATATAGCTGGTCTTGCCAGCGGTACACAGTCTGCATTCAGTGTTGGGCGATTTGCTGTCGCTTTGCAAACTCAAGATCATGATTTGGGATCTTAAGGTCAGAGGGTTTGTAAGTAGAAAGGGACAGATTCCTAGGTCTGGGCATGTTTGGAGCTGGGGACAGGGGCCCAGAGATCCCAGGGCCTGGGTGCAAGGATAGGTCCCCTGCCCCCTGCAGGGCCCCTCCCCTGCTCCCCAGCAGTCTGTGCCACCTGTGGGCCTGGGGTGGCTCACCGTGGATGGAGCCTTGGTTGGGGCCATCTTCCCAGCCAGGTGGGCTTGCATAGCACCCAGCTTCTCCTTCTCCAGCACCAGCTGTGAGGACAGGCACAGAGTGAGGCCTCAACCTGGTCTTTCTCCGCCACATCTTTGCACAGGCTGCCCCCTTCCTTCCTTCATGCCAGCCCCCATCCTGGGTGAGCTGGGGTCCTGGCACAGGGTGGACGTACGGTTCACCCACCGCCACCCTGCCCCCGCCCCCCCATGTCACCTGTTGCTCCAGAGACTGTACCACCTCCCTCTGGAGGAGACACTGCGCCCTGCCCTTCTCATCCAGGAGATGGTCTGCCTGGCAGTGCCTGGGTAGTGGAAAGAGCGCATGCGGGTGACCATGGCGAGCCTGGCTTCCCGGCTCAACATTCCTAGTGGGAAAGGCTCAGACCCTCTGGGAGGAAGGTCTCTCCTCAGAGCCTCAGCCTCCCTCCCCTCTTTCTACCTCAGTCTTCCTTTCACACCTGTCATTCCTTCAACACATGCTACTTGGCATCTACTGTATGGCCAGGGTGCTGGAGATGATCATGGAAGGTTAGTGAGCTGAGAGTGGGAAAGGCATTCCAGGTGGAGAGTACAGCTTGTGCGAAGGCCTGGTTGTGAAGAGGACGGGATGCACCGAATTGCCACTGATAGTTGGGTATGGTTGGAAAAGGGGTGTGTGTGTGTGTGTGTGTGTGTGTGTATGTGTGTGTGAGAGAGAGAGAGACAGTGATGGGGCTGAGAGGAGGCAGCAATAGCCATTGTGAGGATCTGGGACTTTGGGGATCAATAAAATCAATAAAAGGCTGGTGTGTTGGCATGAGGGGGTGGGTAGCAGGGCAGAACAGTTAGAAGTGTGGATTCCGGAGGCTGGCTGTCACTCAGGAACTGGGTGATCTTGATCAAGACACTTAACCTCTTTGGCCTCAGTTTCTTTGTCTGTAAAATGGAGGTAAATCATAGCACACACCTCTGTTATGATGCCCCCATTATACAGATGAGGAAACCGAGGCTCCAAGAAACTAAGTAACTTGCCCAAGGTCACAGAGCCAGTGAGTGATGGAGCCAGGATCTGAACCCGCAGTCTCAGCTTTTGCCTCTTTCATATTACCCCCTATCGGGATGAGGCCTGAGCTGAGACCTGCACCCCAGACCTCCTCCCACAAACTGGGGCCCCCCTGGACTGGAACGGGCCTGACCCACTCACTTGAGGAAGTCCTCTGGCTCCTCGAAGACCTTCTCACATCCGGGCCACTTGCAGACACCATTTGCTAGCAGTGAGTAGGAGCCCTGGGGCATGGTTGAAAGGGTGCTGGGGGGACAAAGTGTGTCAGAGGAGGGGATGGCAGGGCAAGGGTCCTTCCCAGCCCTGCACACTGACCTGTCCTTCCTGGGCACACCGGGGCTTGGGAAGGTGCAGAGCAGTGCTGGTTCCCTGGACACCCATTCCAGGCTGGCCACGTTGATCCCTGCAGGTGGGGACAGGGCACCTCTGGGGGCTGGGGGCCAGGCTCTGGAGCTCGGCCCACAAAGCCTCTCATTTTGAGCTTCCCACCCTCCTGAGCTTTGCAGGCCCAGACTCCCAGGGGGCTCTGTGGTCCCTAATCTCCAAGGCTACTGGTGGAGCAGCTCAAAGACTGCGCTGACATTTCGACTAACTTTGCAAAGATCTGTGGTTCCGTGATTTTGACATTCTGTGTCTTTAAGGTTCTGAGCCTGACATTTTTTAGAGGTTGGAGTTTCCAAGATGATAAGACCTGACACCTCTGGCCTCCTGAGGGCCGCAAGTCAGCAGCCCACACCACTTATGTTCAAGGATTGGGGGCTCTGGGCTTCTGTGGAGCTGTGGGGTACAGTGTTACCAGGTGGCAGGCCAGGCCGGGCCTTGAGGGAGAAGACCCCCGTAGCAGCAGTGGGTGGCGGGAGGCTGATCATAGCTGGGCTGTCCAGTGGGCGCACCTGCAGCACAGGGGTCCGGGCATGGGCATCCACCGTTGAGAGCTAGGGGCACATGGGGTCCATTTCAGCCAGGTCCTCTCCCCAGTTCTCCCGCCTGCTCCCTCCTCCCTGCCTGTTCTGGGTTGGTACCTGGTGCACAAAATGTGGCCTGTCCTGGAGGAGCGCCTGCAAGTGGGGCGAGGGACCCAGCCGTGCTCCAGAGGGTGCCACCATGACGAGGGGCACTGTGGGCAGCTGGGGAAGGCAGGCGGGTGAGATGCCATCCTCATGTTCACTGTTCTACACGTCTAACCCATATACTCCTCACCACAACCCCACGTACTAGGCAGAATGACCAACCCCATTTTACGTATGTGGAAACTGAGGCTCAGGGAGATTGGGTGACTTTTTCAAGATCAAACAGCTAATAAGTGGCAGAGCTGGCCTCCATCCTGTCACCTCACCTCCCTGGGCCCCAAGCCCTCTGTCACAGGGGGATGGAGACACACATGGCTATGCCTGTGGGACCATGATAGGGTCTCCTATCCTGAGACAGGGATTGGGAGGTTGCGGAGAGCCTCGAATCTCTGAGACCTGCTAAGTGGGGACTTTCTTGGCCCCGTGACATCTGCATAAGTCACAGACGTGCCTGGGACCCAGAAAACCACTTCCTGTGCCCCAGCTGGGCCCCCCGCCCAGTGCCACAGTAAAGGTCGGCACCTATAGGCCCAGGTACCCCACCCTGCCTGCCCCATCCTGGGCCCTAGGCCTCACCTGCAGCTGCGATGGTGGCATGGGGTTCAAGGAGGAAGAGGAGGCGTGAGCCCCACCTCGGAGGTCCCGGCCCTGGAAGGTTGTCCCCGGACCCTTGGCTCCCAGCTGGTCTGAGGCCTTGGGTGCAGCCCTCCAGCTGGGCGAGGCTCCAGGGGATGGGCTGAGTACCAAGGAAGGGGCCAAGGGCTTGGCTGGCCTGGGGTTGGGCATTGGGTCCTTGTCCAAGGGCAGGCTGCGGGGACACAAGGGGAAGGAGTTACAAATGTGCTGGTGTGTGTGTGAAATGCTCAGCCATCTGAACCATGTGGACACCCCCTCTGGTCAGAGCAGGCATTGGCTGGGGTGTGTCCCAAAGGGGCCCCAGCTCTGGTCACGTGTGTGCACGTGTGCACACACATCCTCGGTGTCAGGAGCACTGGCGTGCCTGTGTCTCCAAGCACACCCCATGTGCTTGGACCCAGCGCACAGTGTGCCTGTGCACGCTGGCACAGGCCTGGTGGGGAGGTGTCCTCCCTGAGGGTGGTGGGGAATCCGGGGTGGTTTGCGGGGCCTCAGCCAGGATAGGTCTCAGCACCTGAGTGGTGCTCTTCAAGCCTCAGCCCTCCTGTCCTCCCTGAACCCAGTATAGGCCACACAACCTTTGCTGATCCCACGGGGGCTGCTTTCTGATTTTCTCCTGGGAGCATTGTTACCCCAGTGACGGGCATATCTGGGAGTGAAAGGGGGGCATGGACTCAAAAGATCCCTCTGGCTGCTGTGAGGGGGGCAGACTCTAGGAAGGTGAGGGCAGAAGTAGGGGGACTAGTGAGGAGGCTACTGCAATAGTCCAGACCAGGATGATGGCAGTGGAGATGGTGAGAAGTGGGTGGGTTCTGAGTTAATGTTTCGAAGGTGGAGTCAGGAGAATTTGCTGGCAGCTTGGATGCGGAGGGTGAGAGAGGGAGGGTCAAGGTGACTTCTGGGTATTAGCTGAGCAGCTGGAAGGACAGAGCTGACATGACCTGAGATGGGGGAGCAGGGTTGGGGGTGGTGATCCAGGTGTGGAGGGACATGACGACTCTGGTGTTAGACATGCAAGTGGCAAGGCCGAGTGGAAGCTGAGTACAGGAGTCTGGAGCTTAGATGGGCATCTCCATCTGAGATCATCTCTGGGCTCCCACCCTGCATGGAGCTGGCAGGGCAGGTGCCAGAGAGGAGGAGAGACAGGCTCTCTTGAGCCAGGGCCTGTGCGAGCTCCTCGACTCGGCTCCCACCAGAGTTCACCCCAATCTCTGCTCTCCAGGCCTGCCTCCAAGCCTTTGCTCATGCTATTCGACCTGCCTGGAATGCCCGCTCCTCTTCCTCTTCCCCTACCCAAGCCCTATCCAGAAAGTCCTCCAGAATGGCTCCAGAACCTTACACTCCCCGATGGGCAGGGCCTCGGTTTCTCAGAATCCTATAGTCCCAATCTGAGAGGAAGCCAGAGCTGGAGGGGACTGCCAAGCCCAACTTCCATTTTACTGAAGGGGACAACCAGGTACAGTGTCCCACGGCCCCATGGTGACTTGAGATCTCTACTTCTTTCTCCGGAAAGTGTGTGTGTGTATGTGTGTGTCTCCCCACCCCACCCCATAGCACTGGGTTGGGCACACAGCTGCCGAGAGCAGCCCTGGGGAGTAGAAGAAGGGCTCTGAGGGGGCAGTTGCTCCTTCCTTTCTTTTCTGTCAGCTCATGGGGGTTGCCAGAGTTATGGTGCTGAGGGAGGTGGGGGTGTGAATCCAGGTATTTAAACCCTTAGTCTCCCGGGGCCTTAGAACATTACTGCGTGAGAATCAGGAGCCTGGGTCTACGGAGGCTCAGAACAAGGGCCAGAGAGAGTGTCGATGACTCTGAAGAGGTGAGTGAATGAATGAGTGCATGAAGGCAGGCGGAGATCAGGGTGTTGCTTGTATAAG
The DNA here is from genome assembly GCF_028021215.1 of Eschrichtius robustus. Lineage (NCBI taxonomy): Eukaryota > Metazoa > Chordata > Mammalia > Artiodactyla > Eschrichtiidae > Eschrichtius > Eschrichtius robustus. The sequence goes on from NC_090845.1 coordinate 45,521,274, forward strand.
CCAAGGAATGTCAGAGTGCCAGCAAACCATCCGAAGCTAGGAGAGAGAACAGATTTCTCCCTCGTAGCCCTACAAGGAACCAACACTGCTGACACCTTGATATTGGACTTCTGGCCTCCAGAACTGTGAAACAAAACATTTCTGTTGTTTAAGCCACCTAGTTTGTGGTACTTTGTCACAGAGACCTGAGCGAACCAATACTGATTTTGGTGAATGAGTGGATGTTTTCCAATGCTCTGGCCTGGCCCACACGGCTAGCCTGTGGTCACTTCTCAAACTGCCTGGACCCTTGGCCAGAGCCTATAAGAAATTGCCTCCTCAGACATATCTGGAACAACCTGACTCAGGGCAGCATAGATACATTCTCAGAAAGGGGCCGTGGGTATGGTCTGTCTCGTGGTGGGGTATCTGGAGGGCCAGGCTGGGCAGCCGGCTTCCTGCACTGTCTGTTGGGGCATCCTTTTCTGACTATTTCTCAGAAGCCACATGGAGGATGTTTCTGGGACACAGTTTGTGTTTTCGTATCGGGGTCTGCATCTGGGCCCTGTTGTCACAGCCCCCGACTTCCCCAGATATTTCCGCCATTGACGTCATGGCGGCCGGATGCGCTGGGCTTCATCGGCACCAAGGAGGAAGAGAAGGGGGCAAGTACCCTACCCCACGGGTTTCGTTCCGAGAATTGGCTGTCCCGTCCTGCGGCCGGCCTGGCCCAGGTGGGGTGATGTGGGTGCTGGCGGATGTGGTGAGTGACGTCCATCTGGCCACCATGACAAGCCCCGGGCCCTGTAGACCCGGCCCTTTTTGGGCCATGGAGAGGCCCAAGGTTTGATGCTTGGGGAGTGCCATGCAGACCCCACAGAGACTGGGACCCTCAGGGTCTTCAAATGGTACTATGCTAGAACCTCAGAATCGTAGAACATCATTTCTTAGATTCAAAGGATCCCAGAATCTCAAACCCACAGACTCTGTGGGGTCCATGGGTCCAACTTCTCAGTAGGTGAAGGCCTATGTCCCTGGTGTCCAAACTCACTGGAACTTCCCAAAGTTCATAGTGCCTCCCGCCTGCCAGGCCTGGAATTGCAGCAAGCCTCCCCTCAGCCTCCCTCCTAAGTTCTGTGAAGGTAGGAGGGTGAGAATCGTCCCCTCTGCTTCCCTCAGCCTGGGGCCAGGCTCTGACACGAACTAGCTGTAACTCTCCTCAGGCTCATACGTAAAACGGGACAATAATTGTACCCATCTTCCAAAGTTAACACACATGAAATGCTTAACAAAATGTTGGTGATCAGTAGATGGACCCCTGCAGGGCCTCCATCTCCCTGTCCATTCTGGGACAGTGCTCCCAGACTCACAGCCATTCTGCCAGAGATGGGGAGGGAAGGAAGGGGACATTGAGGTTGGCAGACCTTCAGCCAGGACCTCATGGTGGGAGCAGGCAGAGCCCTGGCCTTTGCCGGTAGAGTCTACCACCAGGCTCTCTGGAGGAGCCGTGGGATAGAGGATCCCAGGGACCTGTGCCAACTCTGGGGACACGGCTGAGCTCTGTCCACAGCCAGACCCACAGATAGACCGACTGACTTATGTCCCTCTAGTATCACCACCCTCTGGCCATGAGGCCTCCTGACCCATGGGGCCCTGGGACCCCACCCAGCCAAGCTCTTGTGAGGCTAGCCCCACACTGTGACCATGAGGGTCCAACTTGTGAGAGGGCAGAAGGGGGAACGGCAGCAGCTGGGAGACAGCCCAGGGTCCCCCTGCCCCTGTCCTGGGTGCTGAGGGGTAAACTGAGGCCCACGGTGGGGGACAGAGACAGAGCCAGGGCCCCACTGAGAGTCCTGAGATCTGAGCTTGGGTCTCAACTCTACCACTGCATCTCTGTGAGGCCGTCAGAGAGGCCCTCCCGCCCATCTCCCGGCCTCAATTTGCCCCTCTGTACGCTGGGAAGGGGAGAGGTGTGGAGCGGATGAGGGCCAGGGGCCTTGTGCTCTGTGTCTGAGTGAGCTGTTAGGTGTCTGCAGGGCTTTGATTCGATAACTGCCGTTCTACCCAGGGGACTGGCTGAGAGACAGAAACAGAGATAGACAAACAGACATAGGCAAACAGAGAGACACAGAGAAGAAGAGCTACAGAGAGAGATGGGAGAGACATGAGGTGGGACAGAGATAGACACACACAGAGAGAAACAAAGAGAACAAGAGAGATAGTGAGAGACACCGAGAGAAGGAGAGACAGTGAGGAGGGGGAAGGAACCCATAGGAGCAGAAAGTCAAAGAGAGAGAGAACAAGAGAGACAGAAACAACACAGGGAGATGGGGAGAGACAAAGAGACGGAGAGAGAGAAAAAGAGAGCGAGAGAGAGAGAGACTGAGAGAAAGAGATGCTCCAAATAAGAACAGTTGTTGGTCTCTGGCTGGAGGAGCTGATCCTTCGTTATTCCAAAATAACGAGGAATACCAAAGGGCAAGATTCCAGGGCCTTCGGCTGGGTGCTATATTGTATTGCAGAGCAACAATCAGCAAAGCGGTGTGGCCCTGGCGCCAGAACAGACACTGAGGAACAGAACAGAATGGAAAAGCTCAAATACAGACCAAGGTCTAGAGGGAATGGAGTTTGTGATGAACGCGGCATTTCAAACCAGGGGACGCTGGAGAATAGATTGTTTAACAAATGGTTCTGGGATAATTAAGGGGAAAATAAAGCTAATGACTAACCAGTCCATTTTTCCACCAACCCCTTCCTGCCCAGTTTGAAATGTCACCCTCATCATGTACCCTAAAATAAATTCCAGATCCATTAAAGATATAAATAATAATCTTATATGGATCTTGGGTTTATTGTATACCAGGCCCTAGGCTAAGCATTTAACAAGGTTGAGAAATTTAATCCTTACAACCACCCTTTGAGGTTGGTACTATTATAACCATCACAGTACCTATGAGGAAATGGAGGTATCGAGAGGTTAAATGCCTGGCTAAAAATCACACGAATTGCTTGAGCTGAGGCTGGGTTTGTCCCAGACAGTCTGGCTCCAGTACCCACACTCTTAACCTCTACAGTAAGTGGAAAAAATGAACCCATAAAAGAGAATAGAAGCCAAGACAGGTGAACATTTATCTCATTTTCAAGTGGGAAAGGACTTTCTAAGCACAAAACCAGAGACAGTAACCACAGAAGAAAAGACTAACCTTGCTGACAATATAAAAACATCATAAGCATCACAAAACAGCATAAACAAATAGAAAAACAACTTCAGTAAATGATGAATTGAGAGAAAATATTTGCTATATATGTATGGCTGATGGAAGGTTAATATCCTTTTATATAAAGAGCTGTGACAAATCAATAAATAAAAAAGATGAACACCCTATTAGGACTAAGGACTTGACCAGACAACTGAAAAATAAAAAAGCACATATGGTCAACAAACAGTATAAGTTATCAAAAGATGCAAATTTCAACAACATGGTAATATTTTTCTTACCTGTTATGTTGAGAAAGGATTAAAAAACGATAATACCCACCCATGGTTAGCTTGAGTAGAGGGAACATAGAACAGGACAACCTTTTGGAAGAACAATTTGCAGAGAGGGTCATAAACCTTAAAAATGCACAAACGCTTTGCCCTAGCCACTCGATTTGTAGGAATCCGAGGAACTAATCAGGGATGATTATGCGAAAAAGCTAGAAACAACCCGAATGTCCAAAAATCAGCACTTGGTCGAACCAGTCATGGTTCATACCAATGTGAGGACAGTCTGAACAGTTATGAAAGATCATACGTTGAAACATTTTTCAGTGACCTACCAAAATGCTCCTATTCATTGAATAAAGCAGAAACAAAAGCAATAGATAGCTAGATAGCATGATTCTAATTTGGTTAAAAAATACTAACAGTTAACACTCAGTGAGCACTTGCTAAGCCTGCAGAGACGAGGTCACCCCACACCTGAATGGCCTGCTCTGTTCCTGGACATGGATCCTGGCCCTCTGCCCCGCAACACCAGGCCCTGAGGGTAGAACCCCACAGCTAAACCATGGTTGACAATGGCATGAAGTGCCCCCCTGGAGGGTCTCCTCATGCGGTGCAAGCGCAAGTTCAAGTTAATTGCTCAGCCCAACCTGACAGCCCACAGTCCTCTTTCGATCGGGGCAAACAGAATTGATGCTCATTCTTGTAAAATGTAAATGTCCTCCTCGACATTACTCAACACGCTGTTATTAAGCGCCAACTGTACAAAGCTCTGTGCTGGAGGCTGGGGGTCGGGGGGGAGAGGCAGGCAGGGGGAAGGCAAGACGAGTGAGCAGGAAAGGCGGTGGGAGAGACGGAGGAAAGGAGATAAATGGAGTGTGGTCAAGATGGAGGAGACAGTGACAGGGGAGACGGTCAGAGCCAGAGAAAGACAGAGGGGTGGAGAGTCTGCGTGCCAGGGAAACAGAGAAAGAGAGGGGCAGAGAAACACGAAAAGAGTGAGACAGAGAGGGACGGGAGATATCGAGAGAGAAGAGCCAAAGGTATGCCAGAGACGTCGCTGAAATTTCCAGTTACACCTGGACAGTGTTTCAAGTTGTTCAAAGCTCTGAGGTTCATAAAGACTGGCAGTTGATATATTTAAAAAATCCTACCCGTCCACACATCGATCCATTTATTTCTCTTTGCCTCTGCCTCAGCACTGATTAAGTACTTGATCTATCAGTCTTCTGGCGTTTGTTATTACTATTATTACTGTAAAAAATACCTTACCTGACCAGGACCACAGGAGCTGCTGCGTGAGTCTTGCTGGTCCCAGAGGGCCCCTGACTACCCCCCCAACCCAGTGCCTACCTCACTGTCGTCTCTTCCGCTGGACCCGCATCTGGTGGGGGAGAGCGGGGACACTCACCTTGGTGAAGTGGACTGACAGAAAAGGATCAGCCTGGCTTGTGGGAAACTGTCACATATCAAAAACAACTTTGCTTTTATACCGAGAAGAAAAACCACGGTGTGGAAGCCACAGACCTCTCTCTTCTAATAATCCAATTTTTTTTTTCGATGAGTGTGTACGCTGATAATCACGGGGTGGGGGGGGTTCTCATAGTTTTTTCTCTCTCGCTCTCTCTCTCACTCGCTCGCTCTGTTTCTCCTCTTCTTGATTATGAGAGTTAAACGGAAATTTTGAAATTTTGGGTTTTTTCTTTGCCCTTTACGAGTCATCTGAAAATATGATTTCTTCCCCTCACTACAGAGGTGAGAGGTATCAATGAGATAACAGGGCTCATGAGAAACCACAGTTTTTAAAACAAAAGTGTGTAGAGTTAGAAAAAAAGGGAAAAGAACTCAAATCACAGGGACATCCCAGGCAGGGAGAGATGCCACTCTGTGAGTGAGGGGATATTTGAGGGTCTCTGGGGAAAGGAAGAAAGGAACTGAGATGCTACGTGTGGATGGGAAACACCAGGGAAAGAAATGGAATAGGGCTGCGTTTCCAGAGGCCCTGCTCTGGTCCAGGCCTCAGTTTCCCCTTAAGTGGAATTGATACGGTCATCACGGTCTTACTGCCCAGGGGTGGGGAGCTCTGGATACTCTTGCAACCCATCTTCTCACAGAGGGTGAGAGGCATGGAAGTTACTTCATGGAGAAAAAAGCAGGGAGTCCCTCCCTACCCCCGACAATTCACAGAATCCAAGAGTCTGAGAATCATTGGCTCCCAGAATCCACTGAACATCACTGAGTGAGGAAAGGGAGAAAAGTCTTGCCTCATTACATCTTAGGGCCTGAGAACTCTGACCCAGAGGGGAAGGTCCCAACCAGGCCCCAGTATTAATGAATCCATCCTCACAAAGCCGAGAGAGGCTCGTTGGGACCCCAACCTTCTCATGGTCAGGGACACACCATGGCCTGATGCTTCTGAGGCCCTCAGCCTTTACGATTTTCTACTTCAAAAAGTCCCAGTTTCCAAGGATTTAGGATTCTAAATATCCACCATCATCCCCGTAGCTGACAATTATCTCGGATTTCCCATGTGCCAGATGCGGCGCCGAACACTTCTCACAATTATTGTGTTCAATCCTCACCACAGCCCTTGGAGATCCATCTTGTCATCATGGCCGTTATACAGATGGGGAAAACGGAGGCACGAAGTAGTTGGGCAACTTGCCCAATATCACAGAGCTGGAGGATAGGGGCCCTGCGTTCCATTGGTGCTGGGCTTTGAAACCGCCAGGTTTCCTTGAGCACAACGGTCTCAGGTTTTAAATTCTAGGCTGCAATGACAGGGAGGTTCTGAGATTTGGAGATTCTTCTGGGGTCTTGAAGGTTTCAGGTTGTCCAAGATTTGGCGGCTGCATTTCCTCACCTCAGCGGGCACCCCCTCCAACCAATGGTCAACAGGGGAGACCAGCCCCCAGGGGCTTCTCCTGACAGGCCGTGGCTGAGACTCCCTGCCCTTGGCTCTCCAGTGCCCTGCATGACCCAGAGTTCTGTCATCCAACGTCCACTCCAACCCGTCTGCAAGACTGGCTTCAGGCCTGGGAAAGAGAAATTGGAAACAGATTTTTATTCACATGGTATAAACCTACTGGCCAAGACCCACCCCTTTACCCCTTTCCTTCTTTTCCTCCCCCCATCTCCCGAATCCTCAAAAGAAGGAGAGCCTCTTTCCTCAACTCAGACTCACCTTTCTGGAAAAGCCCAGAGGGGGGCTGGTGGCCTGGCTTTGTGAAGACAAGAAAAAAAAAAAAAAAAAAAAGGTGAATAGAAAAAAAAAATCAGCCAACAACAATAAAAAAAAAAAAAAAGAACCCAACCCTCCCTCCCATTAGTTCAAAACAAAACTTTCACTGGTTGAGGCTTCTGAGTTGGTGGGACACGTCTGAGACCCAAAGATGGCCTGTGTGTGCCGGGCAGGCAGGGGAGGTACCAAGTGGGGTGAGGTCTCAGGTTGAAGGCCTGCAGGGACCCTGCATACAGCAGGGGCTTAAAAGATACGGCATGTGGTGGGGAGCAAGAGAGGGGGTGAGGAGTGCACTCATCAGGAGGGAGTCCAACTTTAGGGATGGCCCCAAGGTTAATTAATGACCCCTTGCTCCCTGTGGACTTGGTTCTGAACATTCCCTACATGTCCCATGTAACTATAAACCAGGTCAGTTCTAGAAGCTGAGGCCCCATTCCCTGCCTCAGGACCTGTTCCCTCCTGAGAGAGGGGGCTGGTTTTCTCTTTCAGGGTCCGAGGTGTGGGCTACATCCTCCCCAAACCACCTCTCCCTTACTGTCACTTGCTCCATGAGAGGGGTGCCAGGAAAGAAGGAGGAAAGCTGAGTGAGGGGTGCTGCTGCTGCTGCTGATTGCAGAATGAGGGCCGAGGGGTCAGGTGGGCAGAGAGGGGCAGAGGTCCCCACCTCCTCTCTGCACTGGACTATATCCTCTCACATGGGAGGCTTCTGGGGGAGAGTGGACAGGATTAAATAGAGAGGTTGGTGGAAGTCCCCAGAGAAGTGGGCCTTTGACAAAGACTTGAAGGAGGTGAGGGAGGGAGCCATGTAGATATCTGAGTAATTCCAGAGGAAACAGCCAGCGCAAAGGTCCTGAGGTGGGAGTGTGCCCGATTTGCTCAAGGTCTACTAAGGAGGTAAGAGTGTGGTTAGAATGGTGTGAATGAGAGGAAGAGGGGTAGGAGGTGAGGTAAGAGAGGGGACTAGGTGGGGCGTTAAACCATGCAGGACCTTGTAGCCCATGGTAAGGACTTTGGCTTTTACTCTGAGTGAGTAGGAGGCCATGGGAGGGTTGTGAGTAGAGGAGAGATGTGAACTGTCTTAGGACTTAACAGGATCCCTCTGATTGCTGAGTGTAGAATGTACTTTAGGAGTGAGGATGGAAGCAGAGGGATCAGTGAGAGGGAGGCTACTGCAATGGTCCAGGTGACTGATGATGGCGCTGGCAGTGGAGGGGGTGGGGAGAGGGTATATTCGGGAAATATATCGAATGGAGAGTTGACAGGATTTGCTGAAGGATGAGAGTCTTGGGGCCAGACCAGGACACAGACAACACCCTAACTCTGTGGGCAGGAAGGAGTCCCTGGACTACTTAACAGCTTGAACTTTTAGGTGAGGAAAAAAAAGTTCTATCTTGTTTAAGCCCATATTATTTTGTGGGGTTTTCCCTGTTATTTGCAACTAAACATACTGATTGGTTCCTGGCCCATAACCCCATCCTGGACACTGAGACCTGAGGAGGGGAGCCCGCCGGGGGAACTGCCTCCTTCCTAGGGATGCTGTGAGTCAGAACCTTGCATACAGTAGGTGTTCAGAAAATCCTCCCAGGATGGAGGGGGAATGTATGAATGGCCATGTTCACTGGACACAAGCTACAATTCTGTTCCCACGGAAGGTGGGATCTCAAAGGAAGAGTGAAAGGGGAATGAAAGCAGTTCACTAGATGAGGAAGAAGGAGCAGCACTCCTGGGAGAGGGAACAGTAGGAGCAGAGACCCGGGACAGAAAGAAGGGACGTGAGGCCACTGTGGGGTGTGGAGCTTGAGTCCCGCAAGAAAGACAGGGCTTTGATTTGTGATTACGTTAGTCAATATCTGCCAGCATGCCCGACCAACTCCTGGCTGCATAGTCACGCTCAGTGTTTTCTGAGCTGGAGTTAGAAAAAGCTAATCTTCCCCAAAAGCTCAATCTTTCATTTGGCCATTCATTCAACAATGGTGCCAAGTCCTGGAGAACACTGAGGATGATAATCAGGGGCATTCTTGGCTAGTGGCACCGCTCAAACAAAGGCTCGGAGCTGGGTAGGGCAGACCCACTAACTGCGACAGGAGAGTCCGTTTTGCTTTCTCAGATCTCACACTAGGATACAGTCTAGGTCTTCAGGGGCTCTGGGCATTCATAGCCCTGGGGCAATAGGGAGTCACGGAGGGTTAAGGAGAAGGTAAATCCATCCATGAGAGGCATACTCTTTCTAGGGGCTGCCTGCACTCTACGGTTCAGAGGCCCGACCACTCTACAGCTCAGACGGCCTACGGACCTTCCTCTCCTCTAGCCTCCTTATTGGCTGTTCATCCCCTCCTTCACACCAGCTACAACATCCCCGTTGGCTCTGCTCTTTCCTGTCCCACCTCCGGGTCCTTCTGTCCCGCTACATTTTCTAGCTTCGGCATTGGTTCATCCCGTTCTTGCACTGCCCCTTGAGGTCTCAACTGCCTTCACTCTGACTCCCCCATTGGCTATCTGCTACCTCTCTTCCTCGCTCTCTCGCCTTCATCACCCACTCCATTGGCTCTTCCCCTCCAGTCCCGCCTCCGAGGCCGCTCACATACCGCCTCTTGGTCACCTCTTGGTCACCAGTCTCCGTATTGGCTAGTTCCTCCCTGGCACCGCCCCTTGAAGGTGTAGTGCACACTCACAAGACTCCCCATTGGCTCGCTGCAGCCATTATCGTCATCCCTCCTCTACGTCACCTGCGCGCGGCTCCCCATTGGCTGTTCGCTGTCTCTACCTTCCGTCCCACTACCTACGCAACCCACGGATCTCCTACTTTTCCGGCCTCTCCGTTCGCTCCCTGCTGCCCCCATCGCCTGTAGCCATTCCGTTTTCCCCGCCGCTCCCACGCCGCTCCCGCTCACACTTCCCCATTAGCTGTCCTACTTCTGCTCTCTTCATCCCGGACCCCGCACCCCCACCCCCATTCACGCGTCCCCATTGATTCCCCGATCATCCCGCCTCTTACACCGCCCACTCTCGGGTATCCCCATTGGCTGCGTGCTTCCCCTGCACTCGCTTCACCGTCTGCGTCACGCGTGCGCGGCTCCCCATTGGCTCTCCGCTCTACCTGTCGTCTCGCCGCCTACGCCCCCCCGTGAGTCGTATCCCCCTCCCCCCGGCGCTGGCCTTCCCATTGGCTGGCCGCCCCTTCAGGCCCTGCCCCCGCCGGTCCCGCTGCCGGTGCCGTCGGTGCCGCCGCCGCCGCCGATATGGCGCGCACGGCCCCTGTGGAGCCCCCGCTGCGGCATCCCGCGCCCCCCTCGCCTGCCGCGGGCGAGCCCCGCACCTCAGTCGAGGCAGCGGTGGCCCCGCGGAGGGTGCTGTTCGCCGACGAGGCCCTGGGGCTGCCGCTGGCGCAGCTGCGCCGCTACCGGCCGTGGGGCGGGCCCGGGGCGGGCAAGATGGCGGTGGCGGCCGGGCAAGATGGCGTCGGCGGCGGGGCTGACGAGGACGACGATGGCGAGGATGGGGATGAAGGGGAGGAGGAAGAGGAGGCTTGCCCCGAGCCCTCGCCGCTGTGCCCCGTTCCCGCTGGCGGGGGGTTTTACCTGGTGCCCACATTTTCGCTGCCGCCCGCGCCGGGCCGTCTGGAGCGCTTGGGGCGCGTCATGGTGGAGCTGGAGGCACTGCTGCCGCCTCCCGGAGCGGTCCCCGGGGGTGCCGGGGTGTGGGTGCCTGGGGGGCGCCCGCCGGTGCTGCGCGGGTTGGTCCGCGTGCTGAACCGCTCCTTCGAGAAGGCGGTGCACGTGCGGGCCTCACACGACGGCTGGGCTTCTTTCTGCGACCACCCAGCGCGCTACGTCCCGCGCAGCCCGCCGGGGGCAGGAGCGGGAGGACCAGGAGCAGGAGATCCCATCCTGGATCTGGGCCTTGGCTTGGGCCCCGGCCAGGCGCCCGCCTCCTCGCCCGACGACGGCGGCCGCACCGACCGCTTTGCCTTCCAGCTGCCCTTTGCTGAGGGTGCGGGCGATGGGGCGCGCCTGGACTTCGTGGTGCGCTATGAGACCCCCGAGGGCACTTTCTGGGCCAACAACCACGGCCGCAACTACACAGTCCTGCTCCGGATTGCACCCGCTCCCACACCCACTGATGCCGAAGGGCTGCCCCAGCAGCAGCAGCTGCAGCAGCTGGAGCCACAGCCCGAGTGCCAGGGTCCCGTGGAGGCTGAGGCCAGGCAGCTGAAGAGCTGCATGAAGCCGGTGAGGCGCAGGTAATGTCTGCCAGCGCCACCTCCGCCAACGCAGGGCTGTGTTTAGGATGGAGGACAAGCATTCCGACCCAGGAGCCCCTGAGGCCTGCTCTCCAGGACAGGGAGGAGGGCGCATTCAGTCAGTCGGTCAAAGAGTAATGGAGACCAAACATGTGCTAGGCTGTGTTTTAATTACTGGGGTTTCATTCATTTATTGAATTGCACTGTAAAGCCCTGAACAAGACAGACATCTTACCTGCCCTCAAGGAGCATACAGGCTTTTATGAGAGACAGTTTGAAAAAACCAGCAGGTGGATAAGATACAGACGAATAAGTTTAGCTGCTGAGAGGAAAGTAAAATAGAGTAAGGGGACAGTTTGGGAGGGAATAGCTGCTTTAGGTAGGGTGTTTGGGGAAGGCCTTCGAGGAAGTGAGTCCTGGATGCTGATAAGAGTTATGCCCAGATATGAGGAGGGAGAGAGTTTGTAGAAAAGGGAACAAGGAGGACTTTCTGAGGAGGTACTGTTTAAACTGAGCCTTGAACGATAAAGAGGAATAGTTTTGCACACATAATGGGAGCAGAGGTGTTCTAGGGAGAGCGAACAGCAAGTGCAAAGGTCCTGAGGTGGGACTGAATCTGGTGTGAATGAAGGGTAGTGTGCTGGAGCGGAGAGAACTGCAGTGATATGGTAGTGTGGACCAAGGTCCTTACCAGTGGGAGGCAGGGAATCTGATCCCCATTTGACGGAGCAGGAAGCCAGGGTTCTAGAGGGAGCAACTGGTTGAGGAAGTGATGGCTCCTGGCTTTTCCAGTTGGGCCATGTCTGACCTTGAAGCCTGTGCACTCTCCTTACTGTTTCGCTCTAATTTAGTCTGATACCTCCTGTGGAGTTGAGGGGCTGAGCCCCTGCTCTCACAGGAAGCAGTGGCTCTGGCAGAGGCAGAACCAGATGGGCCTGGACTGGAAGCTCTTTACCTTTGTTTTTGCTGTACCACCTGTGACCATTCAGGGCCTGGGAGAAGGAACCACTTAACCCCAGAAGCCCCTGATACAAGATTCTCCTAGGTTTTCTCTATCAAGCCATGAGTTCTTCAAGAGTAGCAGCTAGGCCTGATTTTGGGGGGAATCACCTACTAAGTCTAACCTGGGATAAGTAGATTCTCCAAGCACGTGTGGGAAATGCATACATTTCCCTGCTCCTGGGAGGACTGGAAATGGGAATGGGAAAATGCTGTTTGGACCTTGTATATGCTTGATCAGAAGCCTCTGGCTGCAGCAAGATGTTTGTGATTCTGGAAGGGCCTTAGGCTGTGAGTAGTTCAGAAAGGTCTAGCTTGGGGCTGGTGGGCAGATGTGCCTGGGTAAGTGAGCGAGCAGACAAGTACCTACTTACCAACCTGTGTTGGTAACAGTAACCTGGGACTATCTGAGCAGGGTAGGCAGCATGGCTTTCCTTACAGGCGTAAGAGTGTGGATTCTGATATCAGTGCCTGGGTTCAAATCCCAGTCCTGTCATCTGTTGGCCTTATGATCTTGGCCAACTCATTTAACCGCACTGTGCCTCAGTACCCTCATCTGTAAAGCAGAGATAATTATTGCAGCTACTTCACAGGAGATGAGTAAGAGCACTCAGAACCAAGCCTGGCTCTTAGTAGTGCCATATAGGTGTCAGTATTAATGCTTAGGGAATCACAGATAGTTCCTTGGATTCCCCTCCCAAACTCTGCTCTGTCCATCACCAGCTGTGTAGCCTTGCCTCAGTTTCTTCATCTGTGAGCCTCCGTTTTCTCATCTGCTAAAGGGGAATGACAGTCAATTTGTGTGCTTGGATTGGACGCAGCAAGCATGGGCAAGGTAACTGAAGCATGGTGGTAGCTTTGAAAGATTAACAGTGGCCAACATTTAACGATCTCTGTGTTGAGAGCTTCAAGTTTGTTCTCTCCTGAGTCCCGCTGTGCATGCTGTGTGGTGTAGGTGCTATGGTTATGCCCATTTAATAGAGGGGGAAACCGAGGTAGCTCAGAGAAGTGAGCCAGCTTGTTCAGGTACACTCAGCTAGTGAGTGATAGGACCAGGGAGGAGACGGTAGGAACGTTTTTTAAAAACTACTGTTCCTCTTGAAGGCCTGATAGGATTCAGGGCAAATTCTGCATGTCACTCCAGGTGTTCCCATGTTCTTAGCATGCCTTGCTTTCCTTCTATTGATCTTAAGTGTGAAGCTCAATAGATTTTTACATATGTATGCCCTTGTGAAACCATCACCCAGATCAAGATATCCAGCCATTCCAGTGCCCCTCGCCTTAATTTCTGTCACTTTTCCTGAGTCGTCATTCCAGCTGGCTGTCGTGGGAGCCTTGTCTGTAAGACGCGACAGTTTGGGTAACAGAGTTTGGTCATTTTAGAGTGTGAAAGGAAGGGAACAGAGAAGTCAAAAGCTTGCAGGGCCAAGGTGGGTGGAGAGGGTGTTTTTCTTTTAAAATACATGGGTGGTTTTAAGGAGAAATCGAAGCAGCCTGTACAGACAATTGTTTTGGTATCTGGCCCCAGGTCTGTGGTTCCTAACATGACTTGTGATATTATTTTAAGTGGGCAGATGGCTTTTTGATAGCTTCTTTATCTTGATCTCAGCTCTTGCAAAGGGGAGGTTGGTGCTCATTGCAAGATCAGCGATAAGATTTTCTTTGTAGGTCGGTGGCTTTCTTGGCGAGTACCTTTCAACTTATTATTGTTTTAAAACTTGCGTGCTGCCGGTGACTTGGAGTGCTGTTGGAGAACAGCCGCTCCCTGCGACCCAGCCCTTCTGGGAGATGGTAGAGGATCTTAGGGGATAGCCTCAGCCTGCGGGAGCCCTGTTGTAGAGGGCTTCCCATTCAGGAAGTGTTGCCTGCAGGTCCACTGTGCACCAGCACAGCCACGTCACGTGGGGACACGGGAGAAGTCTGTGCTAGCCCTCGGGATACAGCTCAGAAACTGAAATGGCTGCATTCCTCGAGTTGCTGGACCAGGCTTTTGATAACCCTTAGGCTTAGAGCTGATCCATCAACAAGCATTTATTGAGGGCCTACCATGTGCTGGGCACAGTGCTAGGTTCAAACAGGGCCAAAGCTGCAGACTGGCGCTAAGATGTCAAAGGGCCGGTGGTGGAACCGGGTGGGAGGGGCAGGGATGGAGGGTTTGTTGTACAAGACCTGGCAGAGACCCTGCGGAGTATTTGCGTGTACGGTCTCATCTGATCCCTTCAACATTCCCTGTGAGATAGATGGTTTCGATCCCTCTTTTCTGGATGAGCAAACTGAGGCTCCCAGAGTCCAAAATCCCAGGGCTGGTGTGGGGAGGAGAGCCCTCCAGGTCTGCCTTGGCTTAACACCCTTGGGAGGTGTCCTATTCCTCTTAAAAATAAAGACCAAGAAAGCTACAGCATGGCTTTTGAGCACCCTCTGACCTCTCCCCCAGTCTGGCCTCCAGGGCAGCTAGTCTCACTTCATGCCATCCTCTGCCTTCTGAGCTTCTGTCACTGTGGTCTTTCCAAGGTGCTTTGCCCTTTCCTGCCTCAGGGCCTTTGTCCATGCTGTTTCCCTCATCAGGAATGTTGGTCCGGTGCCCACTGCAGTCTCATTTTGATCCTTCAGTTCTAAGAGTGCTTCCTCCTGGAAGCCTGTCCATCCCAACCACCTCAGGCCCGGGTCTTTTTATAGCAACTGACCAGCCAAGCAGGCAAGCCCCGTTAGAGAATGTCATAGAGCAGAGGAGATGAGCATTGCCACAAATCCAGGATCATTTTCCACCCTGCCTGGCAGTCCTACTGTTTTATTCTGATCCACTCTTGTCTCGTCCCTGAGGTGACTCTTTCATATGTTCTTCACCTTCAGACTTCCTGCTTCAAAAAAACAAGTAGAAACCATAAGAATGGAACTCCCCACAACTTGTAGCCCCCAAGCCTGCAAACTGATTTCCCTCCTTTGTGTTACAGGGGAGGAGGGGGGCCCTTTTCCTCCCTCAGGCCAGTCTCCCCACTTGTGCTCTGGGTTCCGTTTTTCTGCCACTTGCTCCAGAACCTGACATAATCAGTTACCCTTTCTCTCCTGGCAGCTTTTCACTGCCCTCCTCGCTTGAGCCTCTCTATTGGCCTTTATACATGCCAGTGTCTCTGCTGTCTTAGAAATCTGTCCTTTGACCCCACCTCTGTCCCCACTGCTCCTGGCCAGCACCCAATCACCCTTCTCCCCTTCACTGTCGACCCCCCTCTAAAGAGTTGCCTACACTTGTCTTCTCCACTCACGTCTGCCCCTGCATCTGCCAGATTCCACAGGTGGTTTTTTGGTGTTTTTCTTGAAGTGGTTGAGCACTCCTATTTAAAACACTTTCTTCCCTTGCCTTGGGACCACACTCTGCTGCTTTTCCTCTGAACTCTCTGGTTCTTCTCTTTCTCCCTACTCTTTTCTTCAGCCTCATACATACAAACTCGGTATCTCTACTTGGCTGATGTCCCAAAGATGCCTCAAACTCCCCTTGTTCGAGATTGACTCCATCACCTCCTCCATAGAGTCCTCAGCAGCCCCTCACTCCCTGACCCCTCCATTGCTCATTTTCCTTCTAAGCATCTTAAGCCCTCCCTGACCCTGTAGTCTGGGCCAAGGCCCCTTGTTCTAGGGCATTCTTTCCTTTTCTGAAGGCCCTGACCTCAGTTTGTAGTTAGACCTTCATTAGGGGATTATCGGATGGCCCTCTCTGCCCTGCTAGACTGTAAGCTCCGTGAGGGGTAGGGACATGGTCTGCTTTTGTTCACCACTGTATTCCCACAGGGCCTGCCACGGTGCCTGGCACTTAACAGGTGCTCAATAAATGTTTGTTGAAAGAATGAGTGTGAGTATCTTTTTTTGATGTCTTCCTGCACGCTAAATTGTAAGCTTCCTAGTCGGGTTTGCTCACCATTGTGTCTCCAGAGTCTGTCCCTGGGCTGATGCACAGTAAGCCCTCAATGATTTTTAGGTGTACCTGTAGCCGAATGGATGGGGACCCAACTTGCTATCTGAGTTGGCAGTTGGGAAATCAGAACAATCAAAGTCGAAACAGGATGGGCCAGGGGTCATCTTAGTTGTCTGGAGTGAGGATTTTAGTGTGAAAGTGATCCTCTTTTATTCCACGGAAAACTGATAGGGCATCATGGTCGAGGATGTGGGCCTGAGGCCACGTGTTATGAAAGCAGCACAGCCGGGATCTGAGCTGGGTGCTCCTGTTCTGGTGCCCCAGTTCTCAACTGCTGTGCCGGGCTGGGTGATGTGTCTTACCAGCTGGGCAATGCTGGGCAAGTTGCTTTCCTCTTCAGAGCCTCAGTTTCTCTCAGTGGGAATTTGGAGTGGAGTACTGTTTGTTAAGCACTTTAAAGGCGACTTTCAAATATTTCCTCAATCTGCCTGACAGCTCTCTGAGGTAAGTATTACTATTATACCCTCTTCACAGATGAGGAAACGGAGGCACAGAGAGGTTAAGTAACTTGCTCCAGGTCACACAGCTGGTAGGTGGCAGAGCTGGGGTTATTCAAAACTACATGTCATGACCCTTTATTAAGATGTGAAATACATTTACTGGATTCCAACAAACATTAAAAAAATAGCATAGAAAATAATGAGTGCATCACAACACGTAGTAAAGGTAAGTGTTGTCTCATTCAAAGAACAACTGATTTTCAGAGAGATGTATATATGGGTGTGTGCTGGGTTATGATGTAAAATGTATTTCTTACCGTGGGTCATGGCCAAATGAATGAAGTCATTGCTGTAGCAGAAGCTCATAGCACAACAAACTGCTCAGCTTCTTCCCTCCGCCCTACTGGATTGTCCGTAAGTCCCAGAACTGACACTGACACAGACTAGCTGGGGAAGACAGAGCAGTACCCCACATAACTTGGTGGCTTTCACAGCCTCCTTCAAACCCTGTTGTTTTCAGAAAGCAGATGGCTCAGGGTAACTGGGATTCCAAGTATCTCGGGCAGATTTCCGAAGCCACCTGTCCCCTCGGAGAGTCAGCATTATCTTCAGGCTGACTGCATGGGAGCTGGGGTCTGCTGAGTTTCCCTTTGGGTTTCAGCGCATGACCCACTTTGGGCTGGCCAGGTTCTTTGAAAACACGAGTGTTGGGGGCGCTCTCAGAGGACTTGGGTGGTGGTGGCAGTGATGTGACTGCTCTGAAAGTCTGCTTTGCTCTTCTCCACAGAGGTTGTCAGCCCTCACTTGCTCACTCCCTCTCTGACTGTGGCGATTGACTTTTTTGTTCTGTCTTGGCTGGCCTAGGCTGGGGCCCACAGCACCTCTTTCTGAAATCTCACCCCCTGGTCTCCCTGGGTGCCGTCTGAGGTCAGAGGCCATTGAGTCTCCTGATGGCAGGAAGACTTCTCACGCCCAGGAGACAGGCGTGCAGGCCTGACACGGCCCATCCTAGACTACACTGTCTTGACTAGTTCTCGCGAGAGCACCCAGAGGATGAGTGCCCAAGATGCCCCCTGGTCTGTGCTACAGCTCGTGACTGCCCACTGCCCTTGAGGCAATACCACGTGGCGTGTGTGGGGTTGGTGCCAAAAGAGCAAGTTTCCTTCTCGAAAATTAGCAAGCATACGGGAGGTACAGTTTTGTTCTTAATCTCCTCCCTCCCCATTTTTCTAAGAACCCCTCTTCTCTGTTACTGATTAGTGAGTCAGTATACATTTGTACTCCATTTCTTTCACTATCCTCCTTTTGATTAAAGTCATAGCTGCTCCGAATATTTACTGTGAAAGACAGTTCAAGGATATTTAGTGTTCTTTTTTTTTTTAAGCCCACAGTTTCACACACTGTCTTCAAAATGGAACCCTCTTTGGATGTTATCAGTGTGGTGTGTAGTTAGTAGTTAGTGGGTGTAGATACTGTTCCTTGAGCCTCAGTCTCTGCATTTGGGAACAGTTTCTGCAAAGGGAAGGGTGTTGCTTTGAAGGATAGATGTGAGGGTTTTCAAATGACTTGGTGTATCAATGAAAAGGGCCCACGGTGGAGGAGGTGAACAATAGATGCTGTGCCTCCTGCTTTCATCTCTCTGACTTTGGAAGTAGGGAGAGTGACCTGTGTACTTCTGCCGACTTCGTGGATTTTGGGATTGGCTGAATTGCTTGACGTGATTTTTGGGTGTTCCCCCTCTTCTCACCCTCCCCGGCTTTGGAAGAGATGTTCTGGGGGCTGAAGGATTTGTTTTGTATTTGTTTTTCTTCTCTCTCTTTTTCCTTCAAATGGACCATGGAGTTCTTTTCCTGCTGGTTGGCTGCGTCCTGAGTTCCCCTCTCTTCTCTCTCATGTACATCTAGGACTCTGGAGTAGCTTTTAGAAGCCTGGTTGTCATGCACCTGCACTGGGCCAGATGGCAGGGGAAGGCTTGCCTAGCCCTGCCCTGAAGGAGGGCTGCCTCTCTGTTTGTTTGTGGGTCTTGAGGATGCTTGCTTTAGAAGACCCTAGGAAGATGACATTTTCTCTAATGAAGGACTACACCAGCAAAAGAAGTCAGCAGAAATTGTGTTGGGCCACAAATCCAAAGACCTGGATTTTTGACCTACTAAGGGGACTGGTGCAGAGCCAAGCCAATTTGCTCCGAATCCCCCTTTCTCATCCGTGAAGTGCAGGAATTGATGGCTGGACTCCTGGAGTCACCTACTTCATGCCCTGTAGTCTTCTGACTCAAATACCTCTGGTGTGATGTGTGAGCCCTAGTCTGTGGAGAAAACCAGATGGTCCCTTCCGGATCTTCCAGACTCTAGATCCATGTACATGGTTCAAGCTTCCTCCCCAAGGGTGCTAATAAAAACCAGTTCTTGCAGCCATTTCTGTTTCTGGTGGTCTCCTAGCCACATGTCCCCTGAAGGCAGGGAAACTGGGAATGAGGGTGTGGGCAAAAGGCAGATCAAAAGCAAAGCTTGAATGAAGGTGGAGGGAGTGATCTTGTCCATTATTGCTGCCTCTTTCTATCTGCCCTGGAAAGGACTGGAGGTGGGGCTGTGGTAAGACCCCAGCCTCCGTCATCCAAGAAGCAGCAGTTTGTTGGTTGAGAGCACAGAGTTAGGAGCTGAATGACCTGGGTTTCGATCTTTGCTGCATGACCTTGAGCCATTTACTTGGCTTCTGTTTCACCATCTGTAAGATGAGGATAATAAAACTGCCTACTTCAAAAGAGGAAAAGTACCTATCTCATAGGGTTCTCATGAGATTTAAATGAATATATGTGAAGCTCTGCTACGAAGTACCATAGTAAGCACTATATTCAGGTCAGCTAGTGATATTCTGTTTCTGTAGGTAATTGTGAAGGTAACTGATTGTGTGTTTTCAGAAAAGTTGCAACCACTTCCAGAAATGTCAACATCATCCTGTTACTTCTGAGGAAGAAAAAAGGTCTGAGCTATTGCCTCAGCTCTTCTCAGGTCTCCGCATGTGTTTTAGTTAATGGTTCCCTCATCTGCCTTAATTTGTAAGCAGTTGATACTCATTGGTGAGAATGAGAGCAGCGATTTCTCCATGATCCTCATGCCCTCACCCCTGGCAGGGACTGGCTGAAATACCCTTGGTTTCCGCCACTCAGACCCTGGGGTCTGACTTGCCTGGCAAATGAGGAAAAAGGACCAACAAATATCTATGCCTGATTCAGCCCCTGCTCTGTGCCAGGCCCTGGTGTCTGGCTTGATGTCCTCATTTCCCTCGACTGCCCTGTGCTTGGTGTACACATCCTGGCTCCCCTGTGCTCCATTTTAAGGTGAGGAGAGCGAGGTTCAGGGAGGTTAAGTGCCCTGCCAGGCTGATATGGCGATGGGTGGAGGGTTGGCAGCGGGACCTTAGGCCTCTGTGATCTCGGGTTACTGCCTTTTCTGCTGACCTCCTTCCCATTCTTCAGTTGCTTCCTTCCTTCCCTTTGCTGTTTCCTGTGCCCCACAGTCCTCGCTTGCCCTTTCTTGGAAAAGATGGTTTCCTCCACAGCCAGAAATATACTCTAAAGAAATGATCCAAAATGTTCATTAAGCTCTGCCCAATGATGTCTGCCGAAGTCTGCTTTGTGGGAGCAAGATGAAGGAAACAACCTAGCTGCCTAGTAGGAAGGGAATGGCTACGTACATTAAGGTCAGCCCATGTGATAGGGGTAGTAAGCAACCATTTCAAATGTTTACAAAAGTATGTAATGCTGCTTCTTACTGTTAAATGGACAAAGCCAGCTGCAAAATTATGCCCGCAGAATCTAAGCGATTCACAGAATGTGTGGAATGAAATTTTCCAAAATGGTAACGGTGGTTGCCTCTGGCTGATGCGTGACTTTTCTCCTGCTTCCTTACGCTTTCCTGTATTTCGTCAATTTTCTACAGTGAGTGTGTAGGACTTTATGACCAGAGGATAGAAAGAGGCAGCAGAAGAGAAAACAGCAGCCGTCAGGTGAGGGTGGGCCAGCAGAGAGGCTCAGGAGGTGCCGGTAGGTGGCAGAACCGGCCTTTCAGGGCATCAGATCCATGCATTCTCTCCTCCGCCCCACAGGCCTAACGAGGAGGAGCTGAGGATGAAGAGTGCGGACGATAATACCCCTGCTGTGGGTAAGCGATTGGCAGGCTGGGGACTTTTAGCTTATATTTACCATTTCTTTCTTCCTCCCCTTTTCTTTCTCCACAAATTAAGAGGCACCTCCTGCCTTAGACTGTCGCAGAAAGCTTCAGAGGCAAATCTGCCAGTTGGCTAGAAGAGTATATTTTCTTAACCAAACCAGGCTTGTTTATACCCTTGCCTGGCCCCGACGCTGTCCTCTTCTTTCCAGCAGAGCGTCCTGATGTCCAGGAGTCAGTGGGTCCCTTGGTGGCCCCCACGCCTCTCCGTCCATGGCCCCAGATGACACTTCAGGTAAGCAGGCCTGGCAGCCTCTGGATGGACAGCCCGACGGGAGGCTGGGTGGTGGGGACTGACTTGCTCTGGGTCTGCCCTAGGTTGGGGGGTGGCCCCCCAAATCAGAACTTGGTGGCAGAAGGGTAGAATGCAGTTATTCGCCTGGGCTTATAGAAATGTCATTTGTTAGTTTAGCAAATATTTATTGAGTGCTTGCTCTGTGCCAAGGACTGTTAGGGACACTGGTAATACAGTAATGACCCAAACGCTGTCTTCATGGGGCTCACTTACATTTTAGTGGACTGAGACATAATAAAACAAAATAGTAGTTAAAATATATGGTATTTTAGGTGACGATGAGTGCTAAGGACAAAAGAAATAAAGGGATAAGGAGAGAGAGAGAGAGAGAGTGTATGTGTGTGTGTGTGTCGGGGCGGGGGTTTGGGGGAGGGAAGACGTTTGCAACTTCAGATTGGGTGGCCAGGGAAGGCCTTGGTGGTCAGTGAGATTTGAGAGAAGATCTGAAGAAAGTGGAATAGTGAGGCATGTGGATAACTAAGGTAAGGGAAGAACATCTCAGGCAAGTGCAAAGTCCCCAAGGCGGGGCCGTGGCTAATATGTGTGAGGAACAGCGAGGAGGAGGAGGCTGTGCCGTGGAGCAGAGTGAGTGAGGGGGAACCGCAGGAGGTGAGGTGGGAGAGGTGGAGGCACAGATCGTGTGAGGCCTCATGGGCCATGCAGAGGACTCTGGCTTTTACCACGAATGACAGGGGAGCCGCAGGAGGGTCTTGAGCAGAGGAGGGCCATGATCTGACTTAGGATTTAACAGGCTTCCTCTGGCTGCTGCGAGGAAAATAGACTGCAGGGTTGAGGGTGGAAGCCCGGGGACCCTGAGGAGGAGGCCACTGCAGTGGTCCAGGTGAGTGATGCTGGTGCTGGCAGGGAGATGGAGAGATTCTAGAGATGTAAGTGTGTGTGTGTGTGTGTGTGTGTGTTTTAACTTTTTATTACAAAGATTTTCAAACATATAAAAGTAAAGAAACCGGGAATTCCCTGGTGGTCCAGTGGTTAAGACTCCACGCTTCCACTGTACAGGGCATGGGTTTGATCCCTGGTCGGGGAACTAAGATCCCACATGCCATGCGAGTGGCCAAAAATAATAATAATAATAAATAATAAAAGTAAAGAAACCAGTATAATGAACCCACATGTACTCATCACCCAGCTTCAACAAATTTCAACAGGTCCGTTCCTACTTTTTTCTATACCCCACCCCCTCCTCTCACCTTCCCTATGGAATTATTTTGGAAAAAATCCAGACTTTATGTCATCCATGAATACTTTGGTTTGTATTTCAGAAAATTAAGCCCTCTTAAAAAAACCCCCACAATGCCACATTACCCCTCAGAAAATTAACAATAATTCCTTAGGGTCATCAAATATTTGGTCAGTGTTCAAATTTCCTTGTCTCATAAGTGTTTTAGGGTCCAAACAAGGTCAACACATTGTATTTGGTTGATGCGTCTTTTTAGATGTTTAAATCTGTCTCACTTTTCTTGCAATTTATTTGTTGAAGAAGCCTTGTTTGTCCTATAGAGTTTCCCACAGTCTGGATTTGGCTGATTTCATCCACGTGGAAACACATTTCTACTCCATTTTTATTAATTTATTCTATTTAATTAATTTGATCTAGTATTAAATTTAATTAATTTAATTTAGTAAACTATTACTTTTATTAAATATAACCTGTTATTATTAAATTAATTTAAATAGAATTGATTCTACTTAATTCTATTTCCATTTTATTTATTAGCTGGAATTCTTCTCTAAAGAAAAACTTTCTCACATCAACTATTTGGCTACCTTGAGCATATATGCCCTGAGGGTATATGGTTTGTATAGAAAAAGCTGGATAAATACTTAAAAACTTCCCTTTTATTTACCAGTTTTCAGAAGAAATGAACTTCTCCAAAGGTGACCAATTAAGGGATTTAAGTTTTGGGGTGGCATTAATAACTCATGAATTTTAAACATATTTGATGAGCTTCAACCCATTGCACCTATTTATTTATTTTGACACTTAAATTGAACTGTCTCTGGCCAGTGGGAGCCTATTTCCATTGGCTCTAGAGTTCTTTCGATACATCCCCAACATTCTTTGAACACTTTCTCACATTCTGGTATGTCAATATGTCCCAGCCTCATCTTGTACTTTCTCTGCCCCAAGCCTGGAAACAGTCATTTATTTCAGGAGCCCTGATTCCTTTTAGTGGAGAATGGTATTTAGAAACCAAGATCTGGGTGCTAGATGTGCTTGTTGCTACTAGATTGGTAATTGTTTCTAGGACTTGTCAAAAGACAGAGCTAGGAAATAAATTTTTTTAAAGGAGAAAATACATGAATTCATATGGATATTCTGGATATGTTTTGGAGGTCAACCAACAGTAGTTACTGATAATCATTCACCAGATATTGGTGCCCACTGAATTCCTCAGCTTTATGATCTACAGGAAGCCCCCTTTTATTCCATCTAATTTTGTTATTTTAATGTAGACATAGTCTTTGGAGTTAAGAAAATTATAGTTCTTTACGGAGTTTTCATTTGGAAACACCTGTGGGTCTGGATGTGGGCTGTCACCAGTTCTCACTGTCTCTGCTTGTCCCATCCCCTCCTCTTCTTCATTCCCTTCCCTTTCTCTCCCCTCCCTCCCCCCTCCCCCTATGGCTCCAGGTTTCTGAAGTTACAGTGACTGGCAAACCCCCAGAGGAAGGTGATGTCCCCAGAAGCAGTCCACCTGTGGCTTTCACAGAGGTCCCCCAGGCACCGGCCATCAGGATTCCCCTCTCTTCCTCCCTCTGTGGCCTGGGTGGCTCTCCCAGGGACCAGGCCTCGGGGCCCGATGCAAGTGAGGGGGCAGCTGGGCCTTTCCTGGAACCCAGCCAGCGACAGGTGGAGGCCACGTGGGAAGTATCCAGAGAGAATGGAAGGGGCCGAAAGGACCCCATAGTGGGAGCTATCATGGATGAGCCCCCTGGGGGTCTGGAGGTCGTGAGTGGGTTGGAGGAGCTGCTTGGCGAGGACACCATTGACCAGGAGCTGGAGCAGCTCTACCTGTCCCACCTGAGCCGCCTGCGGGCTGCCGTGGCTGCTGGTGGGGCAGGAGGTGGTGGGGAGGGCCCCACAGATGGGGGGGTGTCTCCCAGCCATTCCCTGGGCATACTCACGGACCGCGACCTGATCTTGAAGTGGCCTGGCCCCGAGCGGGCCCTGAACAGTGCCCTGGCTGAGGAGATCACGCTGCACTATGCCAGGCTGGGGCGTGGTGTGGAGCTCATCAAGGACACCGAGGACCCTGATGAGGAGGGGGAGGGGGAAGAGGGACTCTCCATCATACCCTCCAGCCCAGAAGGGGACACCCCCAAGGAATCGCCTCCGGAAATCCTCTCTGGGGCCCATCCTGTGGTAGCCACTATGGGAGATGTGTGGCTCCCATGGGCAGAAGGCTCAGGATGTAACAGCCCTGTGGTTCTGAGTATGGAGGGTCAGTTCACGGGGGCTCCAGAGAAGGGGATGGGCAAGGACTCTGACTCTTTGCATGTGAATAGGGTGATAGCTGGGGTGACTGGGTCACCGGGGGGGACAGAAGTCCAGATGGAGTTTACCACTGAGTTGGCAGACAGATCGGTTTCTATATCTGGCAAGGAGCCAGCTGCTCCAGTCCTGCAGGGGCAAGATCTCCCCCTCCTTGGTCCCTTGGGGGCTGAAGTCTGTCCTTCCAGCCTGGCCAGGCCCCATGTGAGCTCCCAGGATGAAGAGAGTTCAGGCCCAAGCCTTGAGCCCCCAAAGAGGTCTCCTACCCTAGCAGCCCCTGCAGAGAGTGTGTGTGTATTGCCTCCCCAGCTCTGGGGGCCCTTGACCCAGACTCTGGGGGTCCTGGCTGGGCTGGTGGTGGTCCCTGTGGCTCTGAACAGTGGTATGTCCCTCCTGGTGCTTGTGCTGTGCCTCTCTCTGGCCTGGTTCTCGTAGGAGCTGCTTGTGAGATCAGCAATAACAGGCTTCCCCCTCTCTGGGGAGGGGCAGCCCCTCCCCCCAGAGGGTTCAGATGGGATGTGTGGCCTGTACAGCGAAGGGTCCTTTGCTTCTGAGAATGCTTGACTGGAGAGAGGCCTTCCTGTCCCTTAGCTCTCCAGTCAGCATGGGGCTCCCTGCGGTGATACCAGTGGAGAGAAACAGCATGGGTGGATGGTGTGAGTGAGAACTTTCAGAATGGAACTGGGCATGTCCTCCCTTCCCATCCCGCCCCCCCCCCAAGCCTGTATTTATTTTTGTATAATTCTCTGGATGAGGGAGAGTGGTCATGAGCTGGTCTTGGGGCACAATTACCCAGAGATATATTTATTAACAGCCAACCTGTGCAACCTGCTGGAGCTTTATTTTTAATTTAATTTATATAGAGTACCTATTATTATATGCCACAATACAGCTCAATGAGAAACGATGTGTCTTGTGCAATGTTCTCCTGTTTGGGTCTGAATGTGCAGGGTGGTCACGTTCTGTGGGAGGACCACGGTGGGGAGTGGGTAGGGGTGGGTGGGATGTGGTCATTGCCTGCTGCTGCTGCTTCAATATGTCCTTGAGGATCTGTGTCACCTCATCTTGTGGTACTAATCCATGCGGTCTGGTGGTCTTTGGGGGGCAGGTCCTTTGGTCTTTTCCACATTCAGGGAGGGAGGAAGAATGGTGGCCACATGAGTGTTTGGTGTCACATACATGACTGCATGACATGTGGTCAGCTGTGGTTGAGGGGATATTTGTTGTGAATCAGCCACAAGGTTTTGAGGTTCGTGGGAAAAAAAACCCAAAACACAGCCTTTGACACTAGCAGGGAGAACCCTCTGCCCTCAAGACTGAGGAGGCCTCAGAAAGGACAGAGGACTTAATGTGCTGTGAAAAATTCATTTCAGAGTTGCTGTCCACAGACATTGCATTCTAACTCAAAACTGGAAACCCAGAAGCTTTGAAAGAAAGGATAGATGTATATACTGCATGCAAATAAAAAACTCTGCATAGCAAAATAAAGCACAATATATTTGTTTGCTTCCCTTCACAGCAAAACTTTATACCAGCTTTCTTCAGTCCTTCTCCCCCAGGGCTCCAGTGCTTTTCCTTAACCGCAATTGGATTTTTTTGCCCAACCACTTCAGCAAAAGTGCTGAAGTCACTGATGATATTCACAATGTTCTATCAACAGTCAAGTCTCAGACCTCGTCTTACTTGACCTATTGGCAGCCTTTGACACAGTTAACCATCTCCTCAACCTTGAAATCCTTTCTTCACTTGGTTTCCAGGATACCACACTCTCGTAGTTTTCCTCTTTCCTCACTGGCCACTCTTCTAGAACACTACCTGGCACATAGTAAGTTCTCAATAAATACCTATTGAATGAAATAAAAGAACAAACAAACGTGTGTGGGAAAATATAGAGACACGGCTAGAGAACTTAGTTGGTCATTCAGTGCTTACAGCTCACTTTAGTTCCACAAGTGTTGACGTCTGCTCTGCTCTGAGGACACAGAGGAAGGAGCCCACAGTCTAGTGGGGGAGACAGACGCAGAGAAAGAATTTCAGTGCAGTGTGGTTAGTACATTAGCAGTGATGGATCCAGTGAGCTGTGGGGACCCTAGGACAGATGCTTAGTCCACTGTGGGACTCTGGAAGCCTTCTTGGAGGATGTGGTACCTGAACTGCATTTTAAAAAACAAGAAGCGGGAATTCCCTGGTGGTCCAGTGGTTAGGACCTGGTGCTTTCACTGCCAGGGCCCGGGTTAGATCCTTGGTCGGGGAACTAAGATCCTGCAACCCGCGCGGCACACAAACAAGCAAACCAACTCCCCCCACCCTCACACACAACAACAAAAACACCACACAAAGCAAGAAGGAATCCACCAGGTGATGAAGGGGAAGAGAGGGCAGTCCAGTAAGAAGGAATAGCATTGCAGAGGTCTGGAAGTGGAAAACATCTAGTGAAAACAAATTCAACACACCCATATTTCACCTTTCAATGAGGATATTCTGACTTTGTCAAATATCAAAGTCCGGGCATGTGTCTGTGGCCCTCCACTGATGTGACAATTTGCTCAATGTCCAAAAAAGCAACTTTATGCCAATTGGGTTGAAAATTAGATAAAATGGACAAATCACTACAGACATATAACTTGCCAAAACTGTCTGCAGATGGCTTCACTGGTGAAATACTCCAGGAATAATAATTATAATTTATAATAATTATTTATAATAATAATAATTCCAATTTTATAAAACCAATTCCAGAGTGTAGAAAAAGAGGGAGCATTCTTAATTCAATTTATGGGGCTGCTATAACCTTGATACTAAAACCTGATGAGTAAGTAAAGAATATTACAGAACAATCTCAAGAAAATAGATGTAAATATTTTAAGCTAAATGATAACAGCCTGTCTTAGTCTGTTCAGGCTACTATAACAAAATAGTGTAGACTAGGTGGCTTATAAACAACAAACATCTATTTCTCACAGTTATGGAGGCTGGGAAGTCTAAGATCAAGGTGCTGGCAGATTTGCTGTCTGGTGAGGACCAACTTCCTGGTTCCTAGACGGCTGTCTTCTCGCTGTGTCCTCACATAGTGAAGGGGCAAGGTTGCTCTCTAGGGTC
The DNA here is from genome assembly GCF_028021215.1 of Eschrichtius robustus. Classification (NCBI taxonomy): domain Eukaryota; kingdom Metazoa; phylum Chordata; class Mammalia; order Artiodactyla; family Eschrichtiidae; genus Eschrichtius; species Eschrichtius robustus. Next base: position 45,548,761 of record NC_090845.1, read on the forward strand.
TCTTTTTTTTTTTGGCTGTGTTGGGTCTTCATTTCTGTGCGAGGGCTTTCTCTAGTTGCGGCAAGCGGGGGCCACTCTTCATCGCAGTGCGCGGGCCTCTCACTATCGCGGCCTCTCTTGTTGCAGAGCACAGGCTCCAGACGCGCAGGCTCAGTAGTTGTGGCTCACGGGCCTAGTTGCTCTGTGGCATGTGGGATCTTCCCAGACCAGGGCTCGAACCCGTGTCCCCTGCATTGGCAGGCAGATTCTCAACCACTGCACCACCAGGGATGCCCTAGGGTCTCTTTTATAAGGGCACTAATGCCATTCATGAAGGCTCCACTCTCATGACCTAGTCACCTCCCAAAGACCCTACCTCCTAATACCCTCACACTGGGGATTAGGTTTCAACATATGAATTTTGAGGGGACACAAACATTCAGTCTATAGCACTGCCTAAGTCCAATATATTAAAAAAGAATAATATGATCAAGTTAGATTTATTGTAAACCTGTGATGTGGTTTAGCATTTGAACTCAATCAGCATAATTTGCCTCATTAGCAGATTAAAGGAGAAAAACCAATATCATCTTAATGAATGTAGAGAAAGGGTTAGATAAAATTCGACATCTATTCATGATTTTAAAAATCTTAGCAAATTAGTTGAATAAATTTTCTTGAAGGGTATCTACAAAGATTTACAGTAAATGACAGAAGTGAAATGTTAAGAGCTTTGACATTTGGAACGTGGCAAGGATGCCTGCTATCACCATTTCTGCTCAGCGTTGTACTGGAGGGTCTAGCAGGCACAGTAAGGCAAGGAAGAGAAATAAAATGTTTAAAGATTGGAAATGAAGAACAGAATTGTCATTATTTGTAGATGATACCACCGTATATTTAGAAAATCCAAAATAGTCCATGGATAAATTATTAGAATTTTTAAGAATTTAAGAAGATTTCTGATACAAAATCCATATTTAAAAATCTATTGCTTTTAGGGACTTCCCTGGTGGCGCAGTGGTTAAGAATCCGCATGCCAGTGCAGGGGATACGGGTTCAAGCCCTGGTCCAGGAAGATCCTACATGCCGCAGAGCAAGTAAGCCCGCGGGCCACAACTACTGAGCCTGCACTCTAGAGCCCGCGAGCCACAACTACTGAGCCCATGCACCACAACTACTGAAGCCTGCACACCTAGAGCCTGTGCTCCACAACAAGAGAAGCCACCGCAATGAGAAGCCCGCGCACCGCAATGAAGAGGCGCCCCCGCTCGCCGCAACTAGAGAAAAGCCCACGCACAGCAACGGAAGACCCAACGCAGCCAAAAATAAATAAATAAATAAATAAATAAATAGATCTATATTAAAAAAAGACTAAATAAATAGATATACATGTTCATCGAATGGAAGAGTCAATGTCATAAAGCTGTCAGTTCCCTCTAAACTGTTTTATAGGTTCAATACAAATACAATCATGATTTCAATAGATTTGTGTGTGTGTATCCTAACAAGTTAATTCTTAAATTTATGTGGAAGTGCCAACTAGCCAGGGCACCCATACTTATTTTAAAGGTATAGCAATTAAGATGGTGCGATATTGCTGCAAGGGTAGACAAATAGACCAGTGAAAGACCAGTGGTCTCAGAAACAGACCCATTCATAATGTAGACAGAGAATAGGTGGCCAAGGAGGTACTGTGAAACCAGTGGGGAATGGTTGGACTTCTGATAAATGGAACAATCAGTTATCCATATAGAAAAAAAAATGAAATTGGATCCTTACCTCACAACACAAATAAAAATAATACTAGGTTGATTGAAAACCTAAATGTGAAAGGCAAAACAAAAGAGCTTTCTAATTTTTTAGAATATTTATTTATTTATTTATTTATTTTTGGGCTGCATCGGGTCTTACTTGTGGCACGAGGGATCTTTTGTTGTGGCGCATGGGCTCAGTTGCCCCGCAGCATGTGGGATCTTAGCTCCCCGACCAGGGATCCCCTGCGTCCCCTGCATTGCAAGACGGATTCTTAACCACTGGACCACCAGGGAAGTCCCCCAAAGAGCTTTAAGACTTTAAAATAGTAGAATATAGAAGATAGGAAAGTTTTACTTAAACAAGACAGAAAAACACTAAATGACAATTATAAAACATTCAATTACATTAAAATTAAGAATGTCTATTGATCAAAAAACACCATAAAGAGAATGAAAGCCACAAACTGGGACACAAATTGGGAGAAGGTAATTGAAACACATCTAGAATATATTAAAAACTAAAAATAGAAAAACCAGAAGTGCCACGAGGTGTATAAATAAGTTGTATATTCACAGAATGGAATATTGTACAATGAGAATGAAAGATCCATGAATACATGGAACAGTCTGGACGAACCACACAGATAAGACGTCGAGCAAAAGAGGCCGAACGTAAATGATTACACACTGTATGACCCATTTACACAAAGTTCAAAAACAGCCAAAACGAATCCATTGCTAGTGGTAAAATTATAAAGAAAATCAAGGGAATGATAATGACCAAGTCATAATAGTGTTTACTTCTGGTGGAGGGAGGAACATGATTGAGAAGGGACCCAGGGGACTTCTGGAATGTGGATAATGGTATACTGCTTGATCTGGGTGATTGTTCATGGATGTGAAATTCATTAATATTCATTAAGATGTACATTTCTCAGGTTAAAAAAAAATACCAAAGAAACAACTAAAAATGCAGTGAGAATGGGGAGTAATGTGACACTCTGGGACTCCTCCACACAGGGTCTGAGCCACCCCAATTTCCTTGTCTAGACCACAAAGTGTAGACTACTTCCTTCAGAACCTCCTCTGGTGTAGAGAATGGACTTGAGGACACAGGGAGGGGGAAGGGTAAGCTGGGACGAAGTGAGAGAGTGGCATGGACTTATATATACTACCAAACGTAAAATAGATAGCTAATGGGAAGCAGCCGCATAGCACAGGGAGATCAGCTTGGTGCTTTGTGACCACCTAGAGGGGTGGGATAGGGAGGGTGGGAGGGAGGCTCAAGAGGGAGGGGATATGGGGATATATGCATACATACAGCTGATTCACTTTGTTATACAGCAGAAATTAATGCAACATTGTAAAGTAATTATATTCCAATAAAGATGTTAAAAAATAATAAATGTGTAAAATTAAAACATTAAAAAAAAACAAAAAAGAACCTCCTCTGGGGTCAGGGTCCTCTTGCCTTCAGCCCTGGAAGTTACTGAGGTTCCCTCAGCCCTGTCTGTGGAAGTCATATTTGGGGGAATTGTTTATTCTTTATCTCCTGACACCAGCTGTGGTGTGGGGACACCTGTCTCTGAGGGGATGGAGAGGGTCTGCCCATTTTGTCCTCAGATGTTGGAGTCCATCTCCCCTTGGACCTCATTCACACTCATAATAACTGAGGAAATGTGGTTTTAGAGCCTGGCAAATCTCATTTAAAGGCCAGAACCCCAAGCCCTGGTTGTGTGACCTTAGGCAAGTCATCTATTCTCTCCTAGCCTCAGTTCCTCATTCATAAAAGGGTGCTAATGCCCACTGGGCTTTGGAGAAAACATGTGTAATGGCCCTCACTCATGACCACATTTTTTTTTTTTTTTTTTTAGGCCACACCATGCTTGTGAGATCTTAGTTCCCTGACCAGGGATTGAACCTGGGCCACAGCAGTGAAAGCGCCAACTCCTAACCACTGGACAGCCAGGGAATTCCCCATGACAACATTTGATTAATCTAGTAATCCAGTCAGTGGAGTAGGGTGAGCAAGAGGAGGGGCTCTGGAATGACACAGTCCAGGACTAAATTTCCATCATGTCACGTGATGGGCAAGTTACTCAAGCTCTCTGTGCCTCCCTTTGCTTCTCTGTCATCAGGGGTAATAACTTTCCCTCCTCACAGGGTCATGGTGAAGGTTAAATGAGATAATACATCATTCACCTAGGGAAGTGCTTGGTAGAGCAAGTAAACATCAGTTGTTATCAGCCCCCTCTAGATCTCACAATTACCGTCACTCACGACACCTTGTCCCCACTCTCAAGTGTGTGTATTATCGTAGTGGGTGGATAATGGGCAATGTGGGGGCCTCCTCCAGGCCCCTTCCCTGCCTGCCCCCTTGAGAAGCACTGGGTCCTAATATACCCTCCCCAGGGGACCCGTACCCTCCTCAGTCTCCCCCTGTTTCTGAGGTTGACCGAGGGGACAGGGCCACCACCTCATCCCAGGGGTACCATCTCGTAGGGGCCACAGGACTGGGCATTTCTGACAGAAATAGGGGCCTGAGAAGGAGGAAGGAAGGGAGTGGGGAGGACATGTGTTTCCCTATCTAGTAGTTTCCTATTAATGATGTAACAAATTTACACCAAACTCAGTGGCTTAAAACAACACAAATGTATTATCTTTCAGTTCTGGAGTTCAGAAGTCTCACAAGGTGTCCTCAGGGCTGTGTTCCTTCTGGGCCTTCTGGAGGCTCTCGGGGCGAAATCATTCCCTTGCCTTTTCCAGTGTCTAGAGGTGGCCTGCAGTCCTTGGCCCCTTTCTTCCATCTTTAAAGCCCAGCAATAGCCAGTCGAGACTTTTCTCACATCAAATCATTCTCTTTCTTTCCTGCCTTCGTCTTTCACTTATAAGGACCCTCGTGATTACACTGGGCCCAACCCGATAATCCAGGACAATCTCCCCGTCTCAAAATGCTTAAATTTAATCATATCTGTACAGTCCCTGTTACCATGTAAGGTGGCATATTCCAGGTCCTGTGGTTTAGGACATGGACATCTTTTGGGGCCATTATTCTGCCTATCAAACACCCCCTCCTTCACCAGGCCTCTATGGTGACTGCCAGTGTCCCCACACTGGAGCCACAGAGGTGGACAGATGGGGCTTACCCTTGAAGGGAGCAAGGTGCCCACCCCACGGGAGAGAAGAGCATGTCAACAGTTAATAAGATTGAGTGATTATTGTAATAATAAAAATAACAATACCATCAGCATTAACCTCGCAGTTACTCTGTGTCAGACACTGGCTGATCATTTTACATGAACCGTGCTTTTCTCACACCAACTGCACCATGTAAATTCAACTTTTATCACCAGTGTACAGGTGGGCAAACTGAGGCCCTGAGTGTCCATGTTTTCATCAGCCCTGAGCCCAGTCCTTTGCAGAGGCCTTCCTGATCTTCCTCTCCCTCCTTCTCCTCATTACTAGGCCCAGTATCTTGATCTCACAGTGGCCTCTGCCCTCTGTCCTGAGCTCTCAGCCCTCAGCCTGGCTGTTACTGGACCACATCCTACAACCTCCCCACTTGCCGTTCTGGATGTCTGTGGTGCAGGGTGAGCCCAGGTCCAAACGTGAGCAGCCTGCTAAGTTAAAGCAGCCTTTTCCTTTCATCCATGGAAGCCTGACTGAAGCCTTGGCCCCATGGGAGGTCTTGGTGTCACCAGGCACTGCTCAGCCACGCACTGTCCACGTTACAGCGATACCTGCCTTCGCCAGCAGGGGCGTCTCATCTCCAAGACTGGGAAGGCTTCAAAAAAGACAGAGGAGCGACAGAGGCTTTAACATTCACACCTGAGACGGTCACAGGCCTCTGGGTGCGTGAGCCCCAGGCCTGGGTGTCCCTCGGAGGCTCCCTCTCTGTGTGTGGGCAGCTGGGGGTACCTAGGGTCAGCTCTGCCTGTTCCTCCTGGAGGACCCTGGTCTAAGTTCAGGGTCTTCTGTTAGTGCCTTCCTCTCCCTCCTGCTCTACTGCCTCCTACCAGAAGCTCATTTCCAGGGCTAAAGGGAAGTTGTCATAGTTTTAATCTTCTTTCTCTCATTGAAAGCTTGCATCATATGCCTTTTTTCACCAAGACAGGCTGGCTCTGCAGCCTGGATCCTGGGGCAGGTTTGGCTATAGCCCGAAGGCACAGCCACGGATGCTGAAGGCACTGGGGGAAGCCCCAACAGAGCCTGGGGTTTAGGAAAAGGCCCCCAAGTCCCCATTCAGATCCTGGCCAGCCGCCAGCTCTGCCTCCACCCAGTCCCCTCCCTGGGCCTGAATGCTGGTCTAGAACCCCTGGCTGGGGTGAGTGGAGCACCAGGGCTGCTTGTCTGGGGAGACACAGGCCTGGAGGGCGAAGCAGCAGAAAAGCTCCGTGTGGCTTCAGGGGATGCGCTGCTGCAGGGCGAGGACCACAACCCACAACCTGCCTGCTGACCTGCTGTGGGGCTGCAGACCCAGCCCCTGCCCTCTCTGGGCCTGTCTCCTCACCTACACAGCAGGCGCTACGACACTCCCAGTGTAATGCAGGGGGTGCTCATGAATGGAGGGTGATCTGTAGAGATGAGAGAGCAGATTTGCCCAAGAGGAGGAAGAGAAGGGGGTCAGAACTGGTGGGGCAGGACTGAAGTGGCCGCCTCAGGCCTGGCCCAGGGCTGCCTTCCTGGAAGTGCTCGGGGCAGGCAGGCAGGTGCAGAAGCTCTGAGATCAGAACCCTGGGCCAGGACCCGTTGAGGCCCTCTCCGGAGTGCTCTGGGGCAGCCAGCAGCCTGTGTCACAGGCTCCTTCCTGTTTGTCCTTATCTCTGCCCTCGGGAGCCCCAAGATGAGCTCAGTGAGCTCCCTGCCCTAAAGGTTACTGAGACCCATCTGCAGTCTCAGGGACATGAGCCATCACCACAACAGCCCCTGGTGAGCACTTGTGTAACTTATCCAAACAGTGGCTCACAGGTTTTGAAGTGATTTTGATAATGTGCCATCATCTATTATAGCCAGAGTGTATTCAGTCATTCCCTATTGGGTGGTTAGGTAGTGTTTGATTTACTTTTTTGCCATCTTATACTAGCTGTGGTGAGCGTTCCTGCACATGCATGTAAACCTGGGAGAGATACAGGAATGTTCATGTAGTAAAACTATTTTTAATAGTAAAAAACCTGGAAACAAGCCAATTATACATCAATAGGAAATGCATAAATAAGTTGTGTTATATGGATACCATGGAATACTACACAATTATGAGATGGAATGAACTAAACCACACAGACAAAATGTTAAGTGAAAGAAGTCAGATACGAGAGGACATAACTTAGGATTCCCTTTATATGTAGCTCAGAAGAAAACAGAACTGCTGTTTAGGCATAGGTACACCTGTGTTAAAACAGTCTTACAGAAAGCAAGGATTCTCACCTGCTTGATTGACAAGGTCTTAAAAATTTATTTAAAAAATAATCATACAGGGATTTCCATGGTGGCGCAGTGGTTAAGAATCGGCCTGCCAACGCAGGGGACACGGGTTCGAGCCCTGGTCCAGGAAGATCCCACATGCCACGGAGCAACTAAGCCCGTGTGCCACAACTACTGAGCCCGTGCTCTAGAGCCCATGCTCTGCAACAAGAGAAGCCACCGCAGTGAGAAGCCCGTGCACCGCACTGGGTCTTTGTTGCTGTGCGGGCTTTCTCTAGTTGCGCTCGCCAATGCAGCCAAAAATAAATAAATAAATAAATAAATAAATTAAAAAAAATCATACAGTAAAATTGACCTTCGGGGTTCTGTGAGTTTTAACCCATGTGTGGATTCATGTAACCACCACCACCACACTCAGGATACATGACTGTCCCATCACCCTACAGAACTCCCTTGTGCTGTCCCTTCATAGTCACACCTTCACACACAAATATGACCAATTGATATTTTACAAAGGTGTATCTATCCCTTTGCCAATACTACACTGTCTTGATTATCGTAGCTTTATAGTAATTCTTAAAATCCATGTTAGTCCTCCAATTTTGTTCCTCCTTTCAAAATTATTTGGACAGTTGTAGTTCCTTTGTTTTTTCACATACATTTTATTCTTTTTTTTTTTTAATTAAAAAAAAAATTTTTTTGGCTGCCCTGCTCGGCTTGCAGTATCTTAGTTCCCCAATCGAGGATTGAACCTGGGCCCTCAGCAGTGAAAGAGCAGAGTCCTAACCACTGGACTGCCAGGGAATGTCCTCCACATACATTTTAGAATCAATTATTCTGTATTTACAAAAAAATTCCTACTGGGATTTTGATTGGAATTGCATTAAATCTAAAGATCAATTCGGGGACAATTGATGTCTTAACTACACTGAATCTGTCAACCCATGAACACTATATTCATTTATTTAGGTCTTCTTTTATTTCTTTCATCAGCTTCTTGTAGTTTTCAACATCCACAGATCCTGTACACGTTTTGTTAGATTTTTTGAGGAGCTGTTGTAAAACAGTATTGCGTGTATGTTTTTAAATTTTGGTTTTGATTGTCCATTGCTAGTATAAAGAAATAAGCTTGATTTTTGTGTGTTGAACTTATGTTCTGCAGTGTTGCTAAATTTACTTATTAGCTCTAATATGTTTTTAATTAATTTATTTATTTTTGGCTGCGTTGGGTCTTCGTTGCTGCACGCGGGCTTTCTCTAGTTGTGGCGAGCGGGGGCTACTCTTCATTGTGGTGCGCGGGTTTCTCACTGCGGTGGCTTCTCTTGCTGTGGAGCACGGGCTCTAGGTGCACGGGCTTCAGTAGTTGTGGCCCATGGGCTCAGTAGTTGTGGCATGTGGGCTCTAGAGCACAGGCTCGGTAGTTGTGGCGCATGGGCTTAGTTGCTTCTCAGCGTGTAGGATCGTCCCGGACCAGGGCTCGAACCCGTGTCCCCTGCATTGGCAGGAGGATTCTTAACCACTGTGCCACCAGGGAAGCCCTCTTCTTATTTTTAATCCCTATAACTCTTTCACTTCTGGTTTTCTGAAGGAAAACATTATATATGTTTTGTATAAAAATTATAGATGTTTTAGTATTTTCCCACAGGTCTGTTTATTTTTTTCGATCTCTTTTTTTCTGAGTTGTTCAGATTGACTAATTTCTATTGATCTATCTTCAAGTTCACTATTTTCTCATCCCCATTCTGCTATTGAATCCATGCAGTGAGAGTTTTATTTGGTTATCATATTTTTCACTTCTAAAATTTCCATTTGTTTCTTGAAATATTCCCTCTCTCTCTCTCTTTGCCAAGACTTCCTATCTTTACATTTATTTCAGAAGTGTTCAGGACTGATTTGCTTATGTATTTTTTTTTTAACAATAGCTGCTTTAAAGACGTTGTCAGATAATCCTGGCATCTTAGTCTTTTCTGCATTGGTGTCTATTGATTGTCTTTCCCATGTGAGCTCAGATTTTCCTGTTTTTTCATATTTTGAGCAATTTTTTCACTTAAAGATTTTAATACAATTTTAAAGGTTATTTTCCATTTACAGTTATTACAAAATATTGGTCATACTCCCTGTGTTGTACAATACATTCTTGAGCCTATCTTGCACCCTATAGTTTGTACCTCCCACTCCTCCACCCCTATATTGCCCCTCCTCCGACTGGTAACCACTAGTTTGTTCTCTGTATCTGTGAGTCTGCTCCTTTTTTGTCGTATTCACTAGTTCGTTGCATTTTTTAGATTCCACATATGAGTGATATCATACAGTATTTCTCTCTGTCTGACTTATTTCACTTAGCATAATGCCCTCCAAGTCCATCCATGTTGCTGCATTCTTTTTTATGGCTAAGCAGTATCCCACTGTATATATATCTCACATCCTCTTTATCCATTCATCTGTTGGGGGACACTTCGGTTGCTTCCGTGTCTTGGCAATTGCACACAATGCTGCTATGAACACTGGTGTGCATGTATCTTTTCCAATTAATGTTTTTTGTTTCTTTTGGGTATATACCCAGGAGTGGAATTGCTGGGTCATATGGTAGTTCTATTTTTAGTTTTTTGAGTATTCTGAGTAATTTTGAATCATATGCTGGACATTTTGCATATTAGGTTCTGAGACCTGGTCTTATGCAAATCCTACGGAGTATATTGTCATTTCGGTTTTAGCAGGCATTCTACTCATTTCACAGGCAGCGAAACGGAAAATGGTGGGCCGCAAAGGGGAGAGGGGCAGTTGAAAGTTGCGAGAGGCTTGGGGGCGTTACTTGAGGTATCTGAACCCTGGAGGGACCGGAACTGCAAACGAGTGCAGATCCGGGCGTTCTCTGTGGGGTCCCGTGGAGGGGCGGGGAAACCCGCCCACGCGGCACATGCGAGACGCAGTGCGCATGCTCAGGGCTGCACGCCTTCCCGTCGGCCCTTGTGCGGCGTGTGCAACGTGGTCGGGGTGCGGAGTTGCGCACATCGCTTTTTAGCGTCTCCGTTCTTTCTGCCTGGCTGAGACTCACCAGGTAGGTCCACAGGTCTGTCGTGCGTGGAGTTTAAGTGTGCGTGCGTGTGAGGGGGAGCCAGCGGGCTTCGGGCGGGTCAGGCGGTGCGATTTATGGCCTCTGAGGAGGAAGGTCCTCGAGGTCGTCGTCCTTCTCGCCACAGGCGTCACGGCCACCATAGCTCTCGTCCTGGTGGCAGGAAAGGGAGGGCGGTGGGCGGTGGAGGTCAGGGGGGTCAGATGAAGGTAGAGCGAGTCGTGGCGGCGTTATTTGCGGTATCTGGGTCCTGGAGGCCCTGGAACTGCAGACAGAGCACAGAATCCGGAGTCGGCAATGGGGCCCGGGACATCGGGGCGGGGCGGGAGGTAAAGGAAAGGCCTAGAAAACCTAGGACCGCTGTGGGGTTGTAACTGCATCCCGAGATTTGTAGTGCCCCGAACAGGGTGCCAAGGAAGGAGAGTGCCTCATAAGAGTCTTTACTGCAGCCGCTCAACTCTGCAAGTGCAAAAATAGCTGTAGACAATATGTGAACGAGTGAGTGTGGCTTTGCGTTCCAATAAAATTTTATTGGGGTGGGGGGAAGGGCTTGGTAAACGAGAGCGTGACGAAAGCAATAGTCACTCAAGTTTTAAATTTCCAGTAGTATTTCACTAAATGTCTCCATAATGGTGAATCAAGTTGTGAATCCAAAACTCATCAAAAGTGTGTTCTTGTCTTTTACCGTGTGTTTTAAGGTGATTTTTCTGTCAGCTTGGCCATGACATAAGCAGTTGCTTTTGCAAGTTGCCAGATTTGGTGTGATTGGAAAGCACACACAATTAAATTACCTTGAGACTTATTTTGAAAATGTGTTCAATATTACAAAAACAGTATACATCATCATTTGGCCACAGAAGTGTTCAAATATAATTATCCTCTTAAGTGCATTTTCCAAATGACAATATTCTGTTTTCAGTGGGAAATATGAGTCGGAGAATAAAGTCAACATACAGACCTAAAGAAAGAGGTTATGATCAAGGCTTTCCCAGGGCAGTTGCGCCTGTGGTTGTAAGTGTTTTAACATTTGATGTTTTTCATTAGTAGAAATTAATTTTTGTGAAAATGTTGTTGAACTAATATAGATACAGTGATAAAGGTCTTCCATGTGATAAGGAACATTGAGCCAGGAGGATTACATTCTGGTGTTGCCTGGATGAATGCTGTTATGTTCCTGGGGAATTTGACTGATGACTTCCTTCTCATGCTTATTAACAGATTGCACACAGCCATCCCGACATAGATTAAAATAGCTTCCAAAGTCCTTGTGGGTAACTGTTTTCTTGGAGTAGTCTCTCTGTGGGTAGAGTAACTTTATTAAGAATAAGTATGCTGGGAACTCGAGGCTTTTTAGGGCATGAGCCGCCTTGTCTCCTTGCATGGCCTTGCAATACAACTTTCTCTGCTCCAAAAAAAAAAAAAAATAAGTGTACTGAATAGTATTGGAAAAATGTCTTTAGGTTTATTTATGATCCAATGTATCTTTGTATTTTGTATATTTATATTGTTGACGTGTGTTAGTAACAAAACTTTTCATTTGCACACACACACCCATAGTTCCAGCAGCCCCGTGATAAGCAGCCTCAACGAGAGAAGCCACTAACTAAAACTCAGGACATTACACCTGGTCAAGAGAAAAAGGATGAAGGAGCATCTTCAGTTCAAGGTGAAGGGAAAAGGAAGAAGAATGCCTGTTGGGTGTGTGTATGTGTGCGTGTGTATGTGATGTCTCACGCATTATGATATACCAGTAAGAGAAGGAAAGAAGACAATAGAAAGGGATCTCAAACATGGCCTGAAAATTGGCTGGAGAAGTGAAGAGAGTATAATTTGCAGCTTAGGGCAATCCCTCACTGTAATACATTTTCCCCATTTTATGAATGAGAAAATTGAGGCTAAAGGATTGGGTTTATCAAAGAGCACTTGGCTTTTGAATACAAAATCTGTATTTCACTCCAAAGTTTGTGTCTTCCTACCATGAATGTTGCTGTAAAAAAGGTGAATGATTTTGCTCAAAACTCAAATGTCTGTACTGTAATGTAGCTCAGTATTGCCCCAGTTCAATGTAGTAGGATAGAGGCTCCAGAAATGAGTCGTGCATGATGGCCATTGTTTCTGTAATTGATATTTTTACGTGGTAAGTTTGATGAAAGCTGGGTAGTTCAGGATACTGGCATACAGGTGGCTGGTTTAGTATGATTTTTTTAAAGTGGTTTTCAAAAGGTGGTTAAATCCTTCTATGGTTAGGAAAATCAAAAGATTAATTATTCTAAGATTAACATGAGACAGACATTATTTCTCCTGGATATATATAGTATTTTGAAGCAAAACATTTACATAACTCAGGCCACTATTAAAGGTTTGTAGACTATGACTGGCAACAATGCCCTTTCATTTCTTTCTACCCCATTTCCTTTATTCTCATTGTATATTTGACTGTTATTCATAAATAATTTCACTGTTATTTTGGTTATTTTTTTTATTTAAAAGTAAAATAATTTTACTTTGTTTTACATGGGATTTATTTATGGAAAGTTACATATAGGACCTTTGGACCTAAATATAACTTTTGTTTATTTTAACAAAGTAAGTTTCTGGCTACCCCAGTAGAGGGTGGGTGTCACACTGTAAGATTTGTCATGGGCCTGCAAATCCACTGAGCTAACCCTTCAGAAGATTACATTTTAATTGTAATTGAAATCCTATACGTGGTATAGACTTCAGGCTTTGTAAATAGCTGATGCTCACTGCTTTTAGTACACTATAGCAAAATACAGAAATTATACATTTATTATGGTTTATTCTTAGACCATTTAAAATAAAGGTTTCATAATACAGGAAAACAAATATGTAAAGTCCATTCCTAGTTTCTGCTAATGATGCAAAAATAACCCCTTACTGAGCTGTACACTTAAAAATGGTTAAGATGGTAAGTTTTATGTTAATGTGTTTTTAAAAAAAAAAAAATTTTTTTTTTTTGGCCGTGTGGCTTGTGGGATCTTAGTTCTCTGACCAGGCATTGAACCTGGGCTCTCGGCAGTGAAAGCACAGAGTCCTAACTACTGGACCACCAGGGAATTCACTGTTACGTGTTTTTTTTTGTTGTTGTTGTTGTTGTTACGTGTTTTTAAACCACAGTTAAAAATAAGATAACTCTTGTCTTCCTGAAGTACAATGTAGTTGTCATGTATTCTCTTTAATTTTTACTTTATATTTCTAAAAACATAAAATTTACAGAAAATTTGGAAGAATAGTACAATTAACTCATATACTTTTCACCTAGATTCACCGATTGTTAATAGTTTTTACCACATTGGTTTCATATCCTCTTCCCTTCCCCCCTATATATATACACACACACACACACATACACACTTACTGATATGTTTGCTATTATTACTACTGAGTCATTTAGATAAAGGTTCAACTATTATGATCCTTTACCCTAAGTACATTAGTGTATATATAGCCTGAGAACAAAGAAAAAGTCATTCTCTTGGCTAATCACTGTACAATTATCAAAATCAGGAAATTTGACAATGAGAATATGCAATCATTAAATACACAGTGTATATTCAAATTTCCCCAGTTGTCCCGATAATTTCCTTTATAGAATTTTTTTTGATCCAGGGTTCAGTCCAGGATCATGCATTGCATTTAGTTGTCAAGTCTGTTTAGTTTTCTGGCATTCATGACACTGACGTTTTTGAAGAGGACATACCAGTTGGTTTGCAAAATGTTAATCAGTTTGAGGTATTTTTTAAGACTTTTTCCCCACTCAACATTTATTGTTGTCTGCTCATGCCATGTAATATGCTAAGTACTAATAAGAGACATGGTTTCAACCTTGAGCTCACAATCTAGTCGGAGAGACCCAAACAAATCACTGATAAGTACAGTCACAAGTACAATATGGATAAGTACAAAGGGAGCGCCTAATTTGTCTGAGGGCAGTCTTGGGAAAGGAAGAGGGTAATAAAACCCTGTTTTCCTAGTTTCTGGTAACAGACTCCTGAAATAATGCTCTTGTGATTCTCATGCATCACATTTATTACCACACTAGCCTAAGGCTTTTACTTCACAACACTGAAGGAGTGAATATTATCATTCCCTTATTCATATCTCAAGTTTTACTTCCTAAATTGATAAACTTTTTATTTGCAAGGGCTTGCCCTGGAAGCTAATCAACAGGAACTGGCTCAGCCAAAGACTGGGTGTGGGTGTGGAGGTGGTTCTGATGTCAAGGGGAAGAGACTGCCAAATCCAGAGCCCATTGAAGAGCCGGAAGCAGGTATGTTATCTATTAAGCATGCAAATTATAGGGTGTCGGTTTTCCACAATATTATATTTTTAATGATATAAAGATAACATTACTGTTGCTTTAATAACAGAGTTCACATATAAAGATGATTTGAAATGTAGTTCAGACCTTAACTATCAGGTATAGAAACAAATTGGGTCAAAGCCATATTGAATTATAGAATGAAAGCATTTTCTTACTTTTAAGTATAAGCCCTTTAACCAACAGTTAATAATTGTCAGATGCTTTTATAGAGATCTGCATTTAACAAATGTGTAATGCATTTGTAACACACATCAGTTTGTATGAAATATGCTGAAGCGCTGAAGTAGGTTCTAGTACCAGCTCTAACATAATTTGTGTGACTCCGGGCAAATCCCTTAACTTCTGAACCCATCTTTGCTCTTATAAAAATAGTGACTTCAAATCAGATATTTAAAAATTATTTTCAATTCTCATTTTTACTTACTCTGGTTCTGTGGCATAGAATACAAAGATAAGCTGCTTTATGTGATTTTGTTTATCATAAACCGTCAAATCCTGACCTGAGTCAAATTACATTTGAATTGAGGTTTCATCACTACTAAGAAAATGAACTAACACTTTGCTTGATATTTGTTTTTCTGTTGGAGTTCTGAATGCCTGTCCTCAGATTCTGTTGAATTCTGAATTCTCTGGCTCTTAAAGAACAATTCCATTTTATTTTTTCTTCCAGCTTCATTGGTGTATAATTGACAAAAATGTGCACAATTGCATTTTAAATCCTTCCCCGAATGAAGCCTCAGATGACTGAATAATAAAATATCAAGAGACAGTCTCGTTTCTGGTCTCTGTGGCTGATCAAGTAGAGAGTGCATGTAGTCAGTGATGCTCAAGGTGACTGTTAGTAAGATACCTGTGCTGAGCACGCTCCCTGTCCCCACAGTCAGTCTTAGTGAGCTACTGTTCCTAATAACATGTGGACAGCATGATACAGTCACCTCTAACCATGTCAAATGCATGAAGATTTTGCACCTTGAGGCATCAAATTGGTAAGACTGAATTTCAAAGACCATAACTGAAGTACTTCCTGAGTAATCAGTTTAAGTGTGTTTTACATGTGTGTTTTCCAAATTACTGACCATTAATCACACAGCTTCTGAATTTAAAGGAAGCACTTGATGTTTAGAGAAGGAATTACCCTGCCTTAGTGTTCTGAATATTTTCACTTTACATTCCTGGCCCATTCCAGACTCTTTACGTTAAAAGATAGTTTTCAGGCTACTTTCAGGAACCTATTGAACATGGCTAAAATATACTCATAGCCTTAAATGTATATGCTATTTAAAAAAATAATAAAAGTACATGAGTATCCAATATAAAAAAATAATAAAAAGGCAACAAAATAAATCTAAGGGAAAAGGAAGGGGATTCATAATAAAAGACAGGTATGAATCATTAGGAAAAGGAAAAATAATACAACTAATAAATCAATGAGATTGCTCTTATAGAAAATATTTGTGAGTGGAAGATCCACTAGTTTAAATAATCTTGCAGAAAACAGACAAAAGGCTAAGTATACACAATACAATGGAATATTACTCAGCCATAAAAAGAAACGAAATTGAGTTATTTGTAGTGAGGTGGATGGACCTAGAGTCTGTCATACAGAGTGAAGTAAGTCAGAAAGAGAAAAACAAATACTGTATGCTAACACATATATATGGAATCTAAGAAGAAGAAGAAAAAAGGCCATGAAGACCCAGGGGCAAGATGGGAATAAAAACGCAGACCTACTAGAGAATGGACTTGAGCATACGGGGAGGGGGACGGGTAAGCTGGGACAAAGTGAGAGAGTGGTAGTGTATATATGGACATATATACACTACCAAACGCAAAATAGATAGCTAGTGGGAAGCAGCCGCATAGCACAGGGAGATCAGCTCGGTGCTTTGTGACCAGCTAGAAGGGTGGGATAGGGAGCGTGGGAGGGAGGGAGACGCCAAGAGGGAAGAGATATGGGGATATATGTATATGTATAACTGATTCACTTTGTTATAAAGCAGAAACTAACACAACATTGTAAAGCAAGTCAATACAAATGTTAATAAATAAATAAATATACAGTGAAAAAAAAAAAAAGACACTAACAGATATTGACTATATTATCTACCTGTCTATCTAGATATTTGGTTCTCCAGGTTTTTTTCCTTTCTCTCCACCCCGCTTCTGTCCTTTTTTTTCTTCCGGACTGTGAGACATGGTACTATTTTCCTTCACAATGTGATGTTACTTTTGATGGTAATGGCTTAAAACTAGTGTAACCATATAATTTATTATACACACTGGAATGCTTTTAGGTGTGTAGAGAGTCACTACTCATAATTATAGCAGGAGTATGGATGAAAACAGGGACAAATGGTTCACCTACTACTATGTAAGGGCTAAACTGGCTCATAGAAAGTTTTGTACTTTTCCACAGTAGAGCCAAAACAAATGCAATACTAGCCTTTCTGTTTTCCATTTAAGTAATTCTAAGTGTGACATTACTGTTTTAGATATCCTATATTAAGAATATTTTTTTCAAGTCAAAACATTTAAATGAACTTTTAAAAAGTTTCTTTTGTTTCTTAGGTTTTTTATTTGTTGTTTGGTTGGATTTTTACTAAAAGTATAAAAAAATGTTGCTTTCTACCTTGAAACTACCTCTGAATGGAAGCATTGGGTTTAATCAGTTCTGAACTTGAACAGTCTCTTTGTTTTTCTGTACCACTAGAAAGAGTGGTGTGTTTACAAATATTGTTAATGTGCCTGAAAGTCTACGTTCAAAGTCTCTACAGAGGTTTAACTGTATATAAGCCAAGGGTCACCCTTAGGGTTCTGGGTTTAGTCCATTTTATAAAACTAAGACCGTAGTGTCCTCTGTATCCCTTTAGCGTCATCTGAATAAAGTTCTAACTAATATTCCCAAATGTTATGTTATCTTACAGGTGAAGGGCAACCACAGGTTTAAATGAAGACAAACTGTAACCATGCAGGCTGCTCTTGTGTTGGAAACATGACTTGTTCAAATTCTCTCAGTAAAGTTTTGCAGTTTTGTCCAAAGAAGTCTTGTGTGTCTTTTGTTCAATTTATTCCTAGGTATTTGATGCTATTGAAAATTGTACCTTTTTTTGGAAATTTTATATTTTGTTTAATCTGGTATATAGAGACCTAATTTTTGTGTATTCTTTTTTCTACCCAGCAGCCTTGCTAAAATATGCTTATTAAGTCCTAAAGTTTATCTTTAGATCCTTTTCAGTGTTCAACATACATAATCATATCATCTTTGTATACTACTAAGTTTTGTTCCTGCCATTTTAAACATTATAGCTTTTATTTCCTTTTCTCATTTTAAAGCATTAGATAGACCCACCCAGGAAAATAATGTTGAACAGAACTGGTGATAGTGGACATCCTTGTTTTTCCCTGATGAGAAATGGAAAATTTTCAATATTTCACCATGGTGTTTACTGTGCTTTTCTTTTGGTAGATATACTTTATCATTCTATTCTTAGTTTGCTTAGACTATTCATCTTGATTACATGTTGAATTTCACCAAACACTTAAAGTGCACTTATTGAGATGATCATAAGATTTTCCCCTCTATTAATATGTTAATGGGTTGAATTAAATGGATAAGTTTCTATGTTTAAGCCAACTTTATATTCCTAAAATAAACACAGTTTGGTCATGAGTAATCTATGTCCTAATAATTTGTTTAGGATTATGTGTGTCCTCATGAGTGACACTAGCCTATACTTTTATTTCATGTACTCTCTTTCTTTGACTTTGGTATCAAGGTTATGCTAGCTTCATACAATGAGCTGGGATGTAAAACCTCTTCTTCTATTCTCTAGAGCTTCAAGGCTGTGAGTAATGTAGGGCCAGGCTCTCCTGTGATCAGCTGTTTCTGAATTGCCTTTCTCTTTGAAGATAGGACTTTACTTAAAAGGTAGAGACAGAAGGGGCAGCTCCAGGTTGCCATCCCTTCAAACTTTGTGAGGTGCCCATCTTCCCTGCAAGGTACCTCTAATGATGCTGTCACTCTGAAAGCTACCTGCTCCTGTTTCTATGCTGATACCAAACTCCTCTACACAGAAAGTTAAAAGTCACGGCTCTGTTAACTTGCCTAGATGATTTTGATCTGTCCTGTATGGTCACGAATGGCTGACCAACCCTGGAGCTATGTAAAATTATGACCATAGCTTCATTTATTGAGTTCTTTTATCTAATAATGATAGGATTTACTATAAAAACTCACATTTACAGAGTATGTACTGTTAGCCATTTTTGTGTGCTAGATTCTGTACATGGATGACCTCATCAGATCCTCACAAAGGAAGTCAGAGTTTTCACAAAATTGAGAATCTCTGACTCCAGTAAAAAGCAGATTGGGGGTTCGAGTTCTGAGTTCAAAACCCTTGCTCTTTTCTCAGAGTAGAAGCTCCTGAAGTGTTGAGTACAGAACTGATGGTGTATATAATGACTTCAGTTATAATCTGATGTTTTTAACAGATTTAATATAAATTTAAAAAATATATAAAATTGTTTGACTTAAAAGGCTTTGTTCTTCTCTTGAAGGAAGGGTTTCCCAATATGTGAAACACAGACCACATACTGCAGATGAAGCGTTGCCCCAGATGGTATTCCAGACGAAATCATTGATATTAAAAACAAACATTTAAAAATAATAACATGCTTATCTTATAGTGCTACAGAAAAATATAACTAGAACACTAAACCTTTTGGGGACAGTTTGTGGAGAGACAGAGAAAAAAACTTACGCCACAAGCCTCATGGCAAAATGCCACAATATCCCCTGCAAACACACCTATCCTTCCAAGTTATTCAGAGGTGGGGAGGGAGCAGCCACAAATCTCTTTTATTTCCTCTGCAAAATCCTCCACTGGCCTGACAGTCACAGATCACACTCAGAAGCCCCCAACTGCCTGATTCCACCCTTACACCCCTATTAATATATACGAGAGCAAGTTACATCTCTGAGCTCGCATTTTTATCTTAACACCCCAAAAAAACAGTTCTGAAGAAAAGACCCTGCTCAGAATCCATCCTGCTTAAGGAATAATAAATGCAATTATTTCTCCCTCTTAATACAGGTTTAAAGATACTTCCTCACCCAAAAGGACTGAAAATCTATGGTTCAAATAAAAAGACTAAACGTAGGGTATCCCAATTTGCTACAAAATATGTGAGAAGTCCCTAGGCTGTAGAGTTGGATGAAAGGATTAGAATGTAAGTAGAAGAGGGAAAGGGAGCAGGGCAACTGGCTGAGGCCAAACGACTTGGGTCCTACTTACTCTGTCTGCTTACAGGCCATGGTATGAAATAGCCATTGGTTTCGATCCTGCCTCTGACACGCACTGTGTGATGGTGGGAAAGGTATCTATATCCTTTGGGTCTGTTTCTCCATTTCTAAAATAGGAATTAAAATATTTACACTAAATGATTGCTGTGGTGAAATAAGTGAGGTAGCATATGGGTACATATGGTGTTTGCCATGGGGGATATTACACTGGTGGGGCAGAGAAGACACATAAACAGAAGAGCAGTTGAAGTGCAAAGGAGGAACACAGGGAAGGAACCTAGAAGAAAAGTGATGAGTGGGGTGGCCGCAAAGCAGGAGGAAAACAAGGAGAGGAGACTCGTGAGGGTGAAAGAGGCCAACTGGACTTCCCACACCCACTGATCCCTGGGTTCACATACTTGATTCTGTTGATATAAGGCTGAGTGACATCTATGCCTTACACTTGAAACTAAAATAACCAGATTGGCAGTGTTGTGTTTATTCAAGAAGTATTTACTGAGAGCCTAGTCTCTTCCTTAGCCCCTTTGTGTATGGGAAGGCTTTAGCGAATTAGCCAATGCAGCCCCTGGGGGCTGATATGAGAAAGTAGCAGTGACCAAGTTTCATTATAAATATAAAAGTGGGCAATACACTGGTACTAGTTGATTCTGGCAAGAGTGTGGGGTAAAGGGCACGAGCTCCCTGTGCCAGAGATTCCCAAGATCACCCTCAGGCTTGATGATCTGCTCGAAGGACTCACAGGACTCAGAAGCTGTTACACCCCTGGTTTGGTTTATTACAGTGAAAGGATACAGATTAGAATCAGCAAAGGGAAAAGGTGTATGGGATGGAGGCCAGGAGAAACCAGGTGCAAGATTCCTGTCCCAGGGGTCCCTTCCCAGTAGAGTTGCATGGGGACATGCTTGTATATTCTCCTAGCAATGGTGTGGGACAATACATGTGAAATGTTGTCAACCAGGGACGGTCATCTGAGCCTTGGTGTCCATGTTTTTTTTTGGGAGTCAGTCACATAGGCATGCAGAGTTCATGTGACTGATCTCAGTTACTCAGACCATATCTCCCCAGAGCAAAACCAGACATTCATCATAAATCACATTGTTAGGATAAACTTATTTGATCCTGCTGGTACAGCATGGCCCAAGGTCTCAAACATGCAGAAACTCTTATCAGGCAAAATATTCGAAGGGCTCAGAAGTTATCTTTCAGGAGCCATCCAAGGGCCAATCCCGGAGGCAGAATTTTCTTTGGTATGTGCAGGATTTGAGCAACCCAGGCCCACTGAGGTAACCCTTTCCTGCACATCCCCCTCTAAGAGGACAGAAGTTTGCAAAGAGATATTTCCTATGATCTCTTGTTTATAATGTATTATTTCCAATAACCAAATGCTGGTTTAATAATGGTGTAGGGAGGAAAAATATCTTTTTTCTCTACCCTTCGAAGTTCTTGGCTGGGGCTGCTGTAACAAAAGACAGATAACAAGAGAAAAGCATATTAATTTGTTTAATATAAGTTTTACAAGACCCGAAGAAGTGGTTAAACCTGAGCGTTTTATGCTAGATTTGATGAAGAGTGGGAAGTCCTGGAAAAATGTGATAAGATAAAAAAGAATGTGAGCCGAGTGTAATAAACTAGGGGAAACATCAAGGCCTGTCTGTTCAGCTTCTTGTCAGTGTCCCTGTGTCTTTGGAGATAAGGATGCTCCTTTCCTCTGGGTAGAGGGAGGGCACCTCTCACATGAGGGTCTTATGACCTATTTCAGAGAAAGGTCAGAAAATCCTGCCTGTACCTGCCGCTTCTTAAATTCCTTCAGCTGGAAATATTCAACATGTCAAGGTGCCATATTTTGGGGTAGCGTGTCCTGAACTTCATCATCCTCTAAACTTGATTATCTAGTGTCGTCATCACTCAGACAAAACCCCCCAATCAACCAAGCCAAGCCGAACCAAACCAAACCCAAAACCAAAGACAAAAAAGTCTTGTCTGAGCCCCTGCTGGGAATCAAACTCCTTGCTCTGGGCTAGGCAGGCTCTGAGGACATAGGAGTGATTGATTCAGGCAGGATATAAGTTCTCAAAGAGCTCAGAGTTAATGAGTAGAGAACCATCCAGAAGATAATGATTGATAGAACAAGTATGATGAGAGCCATGGCAGGGGAGAGCCAGGGGGTGCTCAGAATACAGAGGAGAGCCCTGTAACCCAGGTGGTCAGGAATGGCTTCTCCCAGGTGATGTGAGTGCTCTAGGTACTGCTTCACTATAAGTACATTTCAATCTCTCTGTTACTACCCTTTTTTAAAAAAAAAAAAAAAACCTCACTGCTCTGTTACCCTCATTTTATAGGTCAAGTAATGGAAGATAAGAGAAGATAAGTATCTTGTTCAAGGTCAAATCACTAGCCCCCAGTGCAGCTAGTTTTCAACCCAGGACTCTTAGAACCCCTATGTGCTTCTCATTATAACCATCTATTTGCTTTCAGTATTGTCTTCTGTCTTAATTCACATTCACCATACATATGTTTCTTTGCTCTGCTTGTCCCATGAATTCTTTGTCTTTAATTCATCTGGAGTTTATTTATTTATTTATTTTTACAGCTTTAGTGCCAAACCACCAAAATATTTTTCAAACTGGCTGTAAAATTTTGCATTCTCACCAGCGGTGTATGAGGGTTGCTTCACATCCTCATTAACTCTTGGGATGGTCAGTCTTTTTAATTTTAGCCATTCTAAAAGGAGTGCGTGGCATCTCCTTGTGGTTTGAATTTGCATTTCAACATGTTGAGCCTATCTTCATGTGCTAATTTTTCATCCACATTTATTCTTGTCGGTTCACATTTCTTGTACACGTTTTATTGGGTTGTCTTTTTTTTGGCTGCATTGATCTTCATTGCTGTGTGCAGGCTTTCTCTAGTTGTGGTGAGCGGGGGCTACTCTTCGTTGCAGTGCGTGGGCTTCTCATTGCGGTGGCTTCTCTTGTCGCGGAGCATGGGCTCTAGGTGAGTGGGCTTCAGTAGTTGTAGCACGCGGGCTCAGTAGTTGCGGTACACGGGCTCTAGGGCACATGGGCTTCAGTAGTTGTGGCACATGGGCTCTAGAGCACAGGCTCAGTAGTTGTGGGCACACGGGCTTAGTTGCTCTGTAGCATGTGGGATCTTCCTGAACCAGGGATCAAACCCGTGTCCCCTGCCTTGGCAGGCGGATTCTTAACCACTGTGCCACCAGGGAAGTCCCTGGGTTGTCTTCTCTTTTTTTTTGGATCTACTATTTATTTTTATTTTTACTTGGTATTCTGAAATTTTACAATAATATCCCTTTGTCTAAGTCGTTATTCATTTGTGTTGGATACACATGACCTTCATTTCTAAGGCGCATTCTTGCATTATTTCTTTGATACTTTTCTCTGCCTTTTCCTCTGTTCTCAGTATCTAAGTATCTGGAAAGTTTTAAAATCTAATTCTAGATCACCTTTATTAAGACTTAAAAAAATTGTTTCACTCCTTTTGTCTGTTTATTCAACTTTCTGAAAGATTTGCTCAGCTTGTTTTTTCAAGTCTTCCATTGAATGTTTCATATTAGCTACCTGATTTCCAGGAGATTTTTTGGAAATCTATTTTTTTCACTTCAATAAAAAATTTTAAAACACAAAAAAACCAAAAAAAATCTACTTTTTGGGAATCCCCTGGTGGTGCAGTTGTTAGGACTCCACGCTTCCACTGCAGGGGCCATGGGTTCCATCCCTGGTTGGGGAACTAAGATCCTGCAAGCCTCACAGTGTGGCCAAAAAAAAATGTACTTTTCTACTTTTTCTTAATTAATGGGTGATTAAAATATAAACATACACTTAATCCAATTAAGGTCTCTTTATTGAGTTCTGAAACCAATATTATGGTAAATTCCTACAAAATCTTGGAAATTCATTTTTTTCCCTTCCCAACGGAAGAGTTTACAGAGCACTGAAGTTGTGTGTTGCCCATAGACTTACAAACCCTGGTGTCCCCTAGCCTTGACAATAACCTTTTGTAAAGGACAAAAGATGGCCCATGGGAGCAGAAATTCTTAGGTTGTATCAACTTTGGAGTGTTTTCAGTGAGCCGAAAGCCAGGGAAAACTGGCTGATGTTTGCTCTTTCCCCCAAGTCACCTGATGACTGACTTTGATTCAGAAATATAGGTGAAGAGGCACTCAAAGGATGACAGAAAATGCAGGGAATGAGGGAATGTAGGGAGTTGTTTTTTGTTTTTGTTTTTTTTCTTATGGAAATCCCTGACATCTGGTCAGTTTAGACTCAAGTTTACGCATTAAAGGTGTTTGGAAATCTCTTTTTATTGCTCAGGCTTTGGATCACAGACCTTTGTCAGGAACTGTGTGGCTGGGTCAGAAGTCATGCTGAAGACTGGTGTCAGCCCCCCTCAGCCAGGGCTCCTTAGAGAAAAGATACTTATCTAGGCCCCAGGTAAGGCTTATAGTTGCACAAATTGGTCTATGTCATAGGGACAAAGGCCTCAGGATGACCAGAGACCACCAGATGTGTCTGCTGGGAATCATGAGGCTGAGAATCCGGTGATGAATTCCCCAAAGAGGCACCAGCCCCTCCAGGCTGCTCAGCTCAGGTCGGTCAGGGTCTTGGGCACCTGGAATTCCAGTACTTGCAGGACAAGCATTTGCAGCAGTTGCGGGTAAGCAGCCTCCCCCTCCTGCACGAAACATTCTGCTTTGGGGTCCTGGTAACAACCATTGCTTCATTCAAACAATTATTTTATTTACTTAAAAATTGCGGTTAAAGATACATAACACAAGTTTTACCTTTTAAACCATTTTTAAGTGTACAGTTCTGTGGCATTAAGTACATTTACATTTCTGTGAATGATCACTATCATCCATCTCCAAAACTCTTCATTTTGCAAAACTGAAACCCTGTACCCATTACACATGACCTCCCCATTTCCCCCTGTCTCTCTTTCACTCCTGATATTGGTAATTTGTCTCCTCTTTGATTTTTGTTTGTTTGTGTTTTTGGTCAGTCTGGCTAGAGTTTTATCAGCTTCATTGATCTTTCCAAGGAACTAGTTTTTAGTTTCATTGATTTTTTTTTTCCTCTTGTTGTTCTGTTTTCTTGATTTCTTTTCTGTGTTATTTCCTTCCTTCAGCTTGGCTTAAGTTTGTTTGTCTTTTTCTAATTTCATGAGGTGGAAGCTGAGATCATTGATAGGAGGACTTGATGGAGTTCAGGACATGCTGCTCCCAACTATGGCACCTTGGCGTATTGAAAACTTTAAGCTGAAGGAAGTGGAGGAGACAGCAGAAGCAGGGAGGTCACTCTGACCCTCCTGCCCTCTCCCCTGAAACAGTTCATATACCCTCATGTGAGAGGTGCCCTCCGTATACCCAGAGGAAAGGAGCATTCTTATCTCTGAAGACAAAGGAACCCTAATAAGAATCTGAACAAACAGGCCTTGCTAACTTTCCCCCAGTCTACTACACTTACCACATGCTCTCTGACCCTATCATATTTCTCTATGACTGTCTAGGCTTCATCAAACCTAGAATAAAACTACTCAGGTCTGTTTCCTCAGGTCTTCATTTCCTTATGAAGGTTCCCGTGTCATGTAAAATTTATATTAAATGAATTTGCATACTTTTCTCCTGTTAATCTGTCTTTGTCATTTTAATTTTCAGACCCAGCCAAGGACCCTAAGAGGGCCAAGGGGAAATTTTTCCTCTCCTATAACCTTCTTTTCTAACATAAGCATTTGATGTCATAATTTTTCCTCTAAGCACTGCTTTAGGTGCATACCACAAACCCTGTTACATTGTGTTTTCAGTGTCATTTAATTAAAAATATTTTCTAATTTGCTATGTGACTTACTCTTTGATGCACCCATGGGTTATTTACAAGTGTCTTTCATTTTCAGACGTTTGGAAATTTTCCAGATATTTTTCTGTCATTGATTTCTAGTTTAGTTCCATTACAGCCAGAGAACATACTGTGCATTATTTCAATTCTTTGAAATTTGTTAAGATTTTGTTATGACTCAGAATTTGGTCATATGGACATTGGTTTTCCTTCTTCCACTTATAAGGATCTTTGTGATTACACAGGGGCCATCCAGATAATCCAGGATAATCTCCCCAGCTCAAGATTCTTAACTTAATCACATCCGCCAAGTCCCTTTTGCCATGTAAGGTGACACATTCATAGGTTCTGGGGATTAGAATGTGGACATCTTTGCGGGGCTCATTATTCTGTGTATCACACCTCCTTTCCCGCCCCCAAGCCCTTGTGGTGACTGTCACTGTCCCCAAATGGGTCCATAGAGGTGGACAGATGGGGCTTACCTCTAAGAGTAGCAAGGTCCCCATCCCACAAGGGAGAAAAATCCAGCAACAGTCGATGGCCTTAAGAATAATAGTGGCCTTTGTCACCTTCTGAGATGGCCCACACTCTGTCTGTGGAGTGTGTTTCTCTCTAAATAAATCCACTTCTTACCTAAAAAAAAGAATAATAATAGCGACAATGTTGATCATAACAGGTACCGTTTGCACTAGGCTTGCCATGTGCCAGTGCTTTGCATGAGTTATACTTGCCACTGTCTCCATTTTACAAGTGAGAGTCTGAGGCCCAGCAAGGTTCTATGATTTGCCCAGTATCACGCAGATGGGAAGGAGTGGAGGAGCCAGGGTTAGAACTCCAGCTTTCTCCACAGCCTGTGCCCCTAAGCCACTGCCTCAAGTTATGACCATGACCCCCAGAGGTCAGGGGAGACCTCCTTAGAATGGATCGTTTATGGACCTAGAATTGTAGGATGGATTTTAGGGTTTGCTAGTGGCCAGATCACTACCTTTTATGAACCTACAGAGAGGCTGTTTGGCTCCACCTCTCTCTGTGTCTGACTCTCTGATTCTGTCTCTTCTCCTTCCCTCCCTCTCTCTCTCTGTCTGTCTCTCTCTTACACATACACACACAGCATGGTATCTTATACTTGTGGCTTAATCTACATAAGTTAGGGGTTATGTATCTACATAACTCAGGGACGATGACCCTCAGCACGCGTGGGGCATGCCTTACACAAAGCTCCACATTCCTGTCCAGGATAATCTCCTCAGCTCAAGATTCTAGGCCATTAAAGTGGCCTAGTTGTTGAGAGTGAGCGGGAGGCAGCCTGGGAGAGTGAAAGTCTCCTGTGGGCATCTGGGGGGAGGTGGGCAGCAGACCGTGAATGGTGCACGTGTCTGGACAAGGACTTCTGGACACCCCAACACGTCTGTTCCCAAACCTCCCCTCGCCTGCCACCAGGCCTCCCCTTCCACCCAGGGGCCTCTTTAGCCCCCTCCCCCAGCCCTATTCACAGGGCCTCAGTTACACCCTCCCCCCATTTGTCTCCTCTCACCCAGCACCCAGTGCTGCCTCAGAGGATCCCTTCAGGACCCTGCCAGCTCCCTGCAAGGGCAGAGGTGTCTTCAGGACACCTCGCTCCTGACCACAAACAGGGGTCTCTCAAAAAGTCCCTGTGAGGGCGGAACTGAAAATCTCTCCAGGATCCAGATGAAATCCAGACCCAGACCAGGAGTCCAGGGCAGTTCCTGCAGGGCTGGGGGGAAAGGGAGAGGGTCTCTGAGAGCAGGAGCTGGGCTGGGTGTCCCGCAGGAGGTAGGATGACAGAGTGCAGGGCTGGGTCTGTGAGGACAGGGAAGGGACCCTGGGAGGGGCTGGGGCAGGACTGCCCCAGCTGCTGTCCTCGTGGGCTTTGGCACCTGCCCTAGCTGGATGACAGAGCCGGTTAAGTGCCTTCTCTGGGCCTGAGTGTCCTCATCGCTGACAGGGGTGACAGGGTTTTCTTCCAAGGGGCCTAGTGAGGATTAAGTAGGATGGCAAGAGGGAAGAGATGTGGGAACATATGTATATGTATAACTGATTCACTTTGTTATAAAGCAGAAACTAACACACCATTGTAAAGCAATTATACTCCAATAAAGATGTTAAAAAAATTTTAAAAAACAAAAAACAAAAAACAAAAAAACCCCCAAAACAATAAAAAAAGAAGTGCTTGGGATCAGCCATAAAAAAGAAGGAAATCCTGCCATTTGCAACAAAATGGATGGCCCTGGAGTGCATTGTGCTAAGTGAAATAAGTCAGGGAAAGGCAAAGACTGAATAATCTCACTTATAGGTGGAATCTAAAAAACCAAACTCATAGAAACAGAGCACAGATTGGTGGTTGCCAGAGGCAGGGCGGTGGGGTGGGGGTTGGGGAATGGGTGAAGGGGCTCAAAAGGTACACAGTTCCAGTCATAACGTAAATAAGCCCTGGGGATCTAGTGTACACACACACACACACACACACACACACACAAGCACAAAAAGAAAACAATAAGGCACTGCAGTATGTGGTTACAAGGATGGAACTCTGGATCCACATGGCCTTGGTTCAAATCCTGGCTCCATGATTTCCCAGCTGTGTGACCTCTGGTAGGTTTCTAAACCTCTCTGTTTCCCAGGTGCCTCATTTGTAAAATGGAGAAAACAAAACTACCTAACTCAATAGGTTGTTGTGAGAGTATTATGTGAGTTAATATTTGTAAAGAATTTCGAACAGTTCCTGGAATATAATAAACATTTAATAAGTGCTTGCTAATGAAACAATTTTAAAGCACTGAATTAGGAGTGCAGCCCACGGAAGTTCAAGAAGGGACACAGGGGAAGAAGACATAAAGGTCACCTCACATGTAAATTGGAGGTGATATCAGCACTACCCTCCAAAGTTTATTGCGCCTATTTTGTTACATCTTTCTTAATGTGTTCACTTTGAGAAAGCCCTAGCCTTAGTCCTAGGGCTAAGTCTCCATCCCTTAGCAGGGGGCCTGTCTCCTCCATTCTGGATGGCACTCCTGTTATTGCGCCTCCAAGATTTCCCTGTGGCTCCCAAGGGTACCTTCCCAAAGTGACATGGAACCCCCTTTCCCTGCCATGAAAGGGCCCAGCTGGGTGTCAGGGCCTCATTCTGGGCCCCGTGAAGGTCACTCCAGGAGGCCTGACTTCCTGGAGACAGTTAGGGTCTGGGGATTCCTGTCTTCCCACTGTCAGTCTGGATAAGCTTCTCATTGTATCTTCATCCAAGTCCTAAAGGTAACTGGCAGCCCACTGCATTTGTGAATAAATGAATGACACTCAAAGGAATGGCTCACCCCCTCCCAGGCTCCTGAGCCAGCCCTCCCCAAGCCCCTCCTCTGAGATTGTCCTGCGAGTGGTGTGGAGACAGACCTGCGGTGAACAAAGCCCAGTCCCCATTCCTTCTGCAGGAATCGGGCACTAGCCTCTTGGGGTCGGACACTTTTCTCTGCAACACACTTGTTCCACCTGCTGTTCTCTGTTAATAGCGTGTCCTGTAGAAAGCACTCCCCCTTGCCCCTGCAGGTACACACAGGTCCCACTCATTTTGTATCATATCCGGTGGGTGCTGTGTATATAACATGAATCCCAGTCATTAATTTTACTCTGCAAGCTATTGGCTATAAATGGTCATTTAGCCCCCCTCCCCACCCCCCGCCGCCCTCTCCAATAGTTTGCTCGTATCATCCTTGTGCACTCAGCTATGTGCACGTGTGAGTGTTTCTTTAGCACACAATCCTAGAAGTGGAACTGCGGAGTCAAAGGGGTCAGTCAGTCAACAACCTTAGTGCCTACTCTGTGCCAGACACTGCTCCAGGCGTTGGGGAGACTCAAGGAACTAGAAAGCCACATGTTCCTGCTTTGGTGGAGCTGACATTCCAGTGGAGGATAGTTCCAGTTTTTATTTTGATAGATGCTGCCACACTTGTCCAATTACTGACATCCTCAGCCTTCTTCTGGGGCGGGAACGTTAAGGCAGGTGGGTGTACTCCCTTGCCTTTGCTCTCTGCAAGACCTTCTGGGTCAGGGCCTGGGATGGTCCATTTGGGGACGTGGGTGTGGAGTGGGGGGAGACAGGGATGGAAGGGTCCAGGGAGTGGCAGGAGGCTGAGGAAGGAACGGTTCACAGGGCATTTGCATCGAAGCCTACTTGATCACACCACTAGGGGGCCTACGGGAGGTAGGGATGAGGAGTCGGTAATAGAACCGTCCTCTCAGGTTATACCCCTGCGTGAGGCACAGATGGAACAGTCAGTTCTGGGAGGTACCACTGGGTAGGTGGCATCTATTTTGGAACAAACTACTGCGTGGGTTGGAGGGGACACTAAGGGCCGCTTAAGTGTTCCCGCACAAGCTCCTGATGGAGGCAGGAATGTCAGAACCTTGACCGTTCGCAGCGCCCACCCATCCTCCCGATTCCTATCCGAGTCCCAGGCAGGCACCCTCTATTGGACTGCGGCCTCCACATTGCCCAAGCTTCCTTCGCAGCTTCTCGGTCTCCGCCCTACCATTTCTTTACCTTTGAATCAGTGGCTTGAGCGTGCAGGAGCAAGCGATTGGATCCACGCAGAGGTGAGCGGGTCTCAAGGTTCGTTTTGGGATCTGATTGGTCAACACGAGTTTTTACCAATCCGGAGCTTTCTCTGTGCGCACAGCGGCATTAGCCCCGCCCCCAGGCGCGCGCCGAACTCCAATTGGCCTCTGATTTGGCGCAGGCGCGATGGTGGCTTGGCCAGAGTTTCGGGCTGTGGAGGCGGGGCTTTCGGGATGGAGATTCCGTTCGAATCCTGTCTGCGTGACTCAGTCGGTTCACTTGTCAAAGATGCTGAAGATTCTCCTGTAGCAGAATTTAAAACTATCTCTCTTAGTGCAGCGGTGATGGGGGTCGACCTTGTGTGAGCAGCTGCAGTCTCATGTTTCCCATTTGCCCCTAAACTCAGTCACAAGCCCAGCAAGCGCTTCTACCTCCTTGCATTCATTCATTCATTCATTCTCTCCATTGCTAAAATTGCATCGTTGGATTTGAGATTTAGGGAAATTTCACAAAAGTTACTTTATTAAGCAGAAATCCTGCCCTGGTGGAAGGCCCATGATCCCAGGACCACAGAGCAGGGCTCCTTAGACAAACCCAGTTTCCAGCAGTTGGTGCTTTTGCGATGAAATATTTTCCCATGTGGGTTTTCTTTTTGCTGTTATTGCAGAAATACTTTAAGCCTGGAACCAGGTTTATCTTGAAACCGTACTGCAATCTAGTTTTAAAACACAGCAGAAACGTTTAAAGGCAACAAACACCTGTGTTTGCAGCATATATTTCAAACATTTTCTCTTGTGATGCATAGGAAAGTGGGGAAAGCTACGTAGTCAAAAAGTAAAAATGTGAAAGTATGGGAGGAAAAGCAAACCCTAAAAGTGAACACAAGCATACACAAATGAACCTCTTTTTTAAAAAATTGAAGTATAGTTGATTTACAATGTTGTGTGAATTTCTGCTGTACGACAAAGTGATTCAGTTATACATATATATACATTCTTTTTTAAAATATTCTTTTCCATTATGGTTTATCATAGGATACTGAATATAGTTCTCTGTGATGTACAGTAGGACCTTGTTGTTGATCCATTCTATATATAAAAGCTTACATCTGCTAACCCCAACCTCCCACTCCATCCCTCTCCCACCCCCCTCCATCTTGGCAACCACCAGTCTGCTCTCTATGTCTGTGAGTCTGTTTCTGTTTCGTAGAGAGGTTCATTTGTGTCATATTTTAGATTCCACATATAAGTGATATCATATGGTATTTGTCTTTCTCTTTCTGACTTACTTCACTTAGTATGATAATCTCTAGCTGCATCCATGTTGCTACAAATGGCATTATTTTGTTCTCTTTTATGGCTGAGTAGTATTCCATTGTGTATATATATACCACATCTTCTTTATCCATTCATCTGTTGATGGACATTTAGGTTGTTTCCATGTCTTGGCTATTGTGAATAGTGGTGCTATGAACATAGGGGTGCATGTGTCTTTTCGAGTTATAGTTTTGTCTGGATATATGCCCAGGAGTGGGATTGCTAGATCATAGGATAATTCTATTTTTAGTTTTCTGAGAAACCTCCATACTGTTTTCCATAGTGGCTCCACCAATTTACATTCCCACCAATACTGAAGGGGGGGGTAAATGAACCTCACTCTTGATCAAATTGAAAACCCACAGAGAAAAGTGTTCTTCCAGATAACTTTCTCTGGCTGTGTCAGTAGGGCTTCAGTATTCAATTCAATACAGTCTTCAGTATTCAATTCGATCTTCTTTTCTTTTTGTCAGGATTTCTGAACGATTCCTGTTTGTTTTAATCAGGATGCTATCATTTATCTGAAGCCAATTTCTCCAAGACAAAGGCAGACTGGATAAACAGCCTGTTTAAATCAGTTACTTGTCTGGAATTTCCTCAGAATACAAGACTCAGAACTGGGTAAGCAGGTGGCTGGAGTAGTCTCACTTTCCTCCCAGGTCCCTTCACCATTTCTCCAGCCCCTGGAGTAGCCCAGATCACTCTAGCTGCTGAGGGCCATAACCCAGCGTGGTGCTTGTCATTAACCCTTTCTTAGAATACCACTCTGATCTTTCTCTGTCTTTCCATATCAAAGTGGCTGCTGAGAAGCCATGATTTGTGGCTGCCTCTACCTATGACAGTCTGCCCCCCACTGTCCCCAACATAGCTCTGAAGTCCCTGCATTATACTCCTCTTCTGGAAAGAGCATAGAAATAGGACTGTTTACATTGCTATTAGCAGCTATTAATCGTCTGGTTGATCCAAATTAATGAGTCATTTAGCACTTGTCTATGGGGATGTGACCCACAGGGATAATGAAGAATGGGTCACTTTTGGTGGGCAGGGGAGTTTAATGGGGGAGAAGGTCCTGGAGGTTTGCTGGGGACCCAGGTCGCAGTGAGAGTTCACATGATTAATGGAGGAGAAGGAGGAGGATGCCCAAAGGGAAAAGTGAAGACCCTGAAGGAACATAACACGTTTTACAACGTTACTGAGAAGTGTTCCCTTCCATTTATATTCTTTAGTGTAGCTCCCTCTCTACACGGGCCTCCATGTGTTTCCAAGGAAAGGAATTCAGAAAATAACAGTTTTGCTTGAGATGAAATAAGAACATCAATTGACCTCACACAGCTCTTAATAAAGAACTGATTCTTTATTCCATCCAGGAGTTTGTGCTTGTAACACTCCTATACTGTCTGTGAAATCTCTATTAAAGTACAATTTTCAAACATGACTCTGATACAAGTATAGAATGAACACATATGTCACATGTTGTATTCTCCCAAGACAGTTGGGGGCAAGACATTTATTAAGGACCAACACCTGTGAAAGAAGGATACAGAAGTGGAACTGGGCAGAGGGAGAAATCAAACTGTGATTGAGAGCCTGACAAAGCCTCGGCCAGCCAACCCAGGAGGGAACCCTGGAGTGTCTTAGTCTGCTTGGACTGCTACAGCAAATTACCATAGACCAGGGGGCTTCAGCAACAATATTTATTTATCACAGTTCTGGAGGCTGGAAGTCTGAGATCAGGGTGCCAGAATGACTGGGTTCTGGTGAAAGCCTTCTTCTGGGTGGCAGGCTGCCGACTTCTCATTGTATCCTCACCTGGCAGAAAGAGAGCCAGCTAGGTGTCTGGCCTCTTTTACAAGAGCACTAATTCCACTTGAGGGTTCCACTTTCATGACCCATTTACCTCCCACAGGCTCACTTCCAAATACCATCACATTGAGACTAGGGTTTCAATACATGAATATGGGTCGGGGGACAGAAACATTCAATCCATTGCAGTAAGTAATGCTCATCAGAGTGTCTTGTGTTGGGTGGAGCTGGCTGGGCCTTCATCCATCCTGTCTCCCTCAGTCACTGCTTGTGTGCTGTCTTGGGAAGGCTATAACCCAGGTGGTTCTCTGAAGCTGAGGCAGATGCCAAAGGAGCTTGAAGCGGGCCTGGGAGGCTCAAGTTTGTGTCTGCACAGCCCACCCCTTGTATCACATGGATCTACTTCTCCACATATGATCAGGTGCTGCTCTTCCAAAGTACTGATGGGCCTCTGTTCCTGAGGGGTAACTTAGAAGAGGGAGATTAGTGGGATGAACCACAGACCCTGCCATTGCAACTGGTCTTGGACAACTACACTAGGAAGGGAAATATCCAGATGTGTTAAGGACTGTTGGACACAGGATCTGAGTTGACGTTGATATCTGGAAACTTTGTGTCATCATGGCCTCACTGTTAGAGTGGGGGTATATAAGGACCAGGTAATAAATGGAGTCCTGTCCCAAGACCAGTTCACAGTGACACTTTTTCTAGTTTATGGTGGGGGCACTGAGTCCATGGTCCCAACCCGTGGTCATTTTGCCAGACTTTGAACGTATAATCAGGATTGACATGATGGGCAGTTGGTGCAACTCCTATATTGGTTCCTTGGCCTGTAGGATAAGAGCTATGATAGTGGGGAAGGCTAAGTGGAAACCTCTGGAACTGCCTGTATTCATTTCCTGGGGCTGCTGTAACAAAGTACCACAAACTGGGTGGCTTAAATAATAGGAATTTATCATCTCACGGTTCTGAAATCTAGATGTCCAAAATCAAGGTGTTGGCAGGGAAGGTTCCTTCTGAGGCTGAGAGAGAATCTCTTTGTGCATCTTCCTAGCTTCTGGTGGTTTGCTGGAAATCTTTGGCATTCTTTGGCTTCTGCTGCATCACCCTGATCTCTGCTTTCATCTTTACATGGCATTCTCCCTTTGTGTGTGTGTGTCTTTGTGTGTGTGTGTGTGTGTGTGTGTGTGTGTCTCTAAATTTCCCCTTTTCATAAGGGCACTGGTTGTATTGGATTAAGGGCCCATCCTGCTCTGGGATGACCTCATCTTAACTAATTACATCTGCGACAATCCTATTTCCACATAAGGCCACATTCTGAGGTACTGGGGGTTAGGACTTCAACATATGAATTTTAGGTGGACACAGTTCAACCCATAACACTACCCTTCACTCATCAAAGGTAGTAAATCCAAAGCAATATTACATCCTTGTGGGTATGGCTGAGATTAGTGCCACCTTTAAGGATCTAAAGGATGTAGGAATGGTGATCCTCATTGTATATCCATCTAATTTGCCAGTCTGGCTCCTGCAGAAACTGACTGGATTCTGAAGGTTGACCGTGGACTGCTCCAAGCTCAACCTAATAACAGCAGTCCCAGTGGCAGCCAGATACGATATCATTGCTAGAGAAGAGTAACATGGCCTCAGGTACATGGTATGCGGCCCTCGATTTGTTGAATGCATCCTTTTCTATCCCTATCAGAAAATAAGATAAAAAACAGTTTACAATCACATAGAATGGACAATAATATTAATTTACAGTTTTGTCCCCAAACTCTTTTAACTCTCCTGCCTTCTATTGTAATTAGTACAAAATAATCAGGACTGTCTGGCCACTTCACAGAACATCATATTGATTCATTACATCAGTTATCATGTAAGAGATGGCCAGCACACTGGACAACCGGAAAACATGTGCTCCAGAGGGTAGGAGATGAACACTGAAAGTTCAGGAATCTGTCACATGCTTAAAAATGTTAGGAGTTCAGTGGTCCAGAGTTCAGTTCCAGAACATCCCTTCCGAAGTAAAAGATGAATTATTGCATCTTGCATCTCCCGCCACAGAGGAAGGATAGTGCCTGGTGGGCCTCTTCAGATTTTGCAGGCAGGGTATTTGACACCCGGGGTTATTGCTTTGGCCCACATGCCAGATGACATAGAAGGCTGCTGCATTTGATTGGAACCCAGAGCAGGAAAGGGCCCTGTATCAGGTTCAAGGTGCAGTTCAAGCAGCTCTAGTGCTTGGGACATATGATCTGGCAGACATTAGGCTGTTGGAAATATCAGTGGTGGGAAAAGATGGTGGAGAATTTATAGTAAGCCCCAGTGGGAGAATCCCAACTCAGACTCCTGGGGCTCTGGAGCAAGTCCATGACATCTTCAGTGGAGACTTATACATTAAAAAAAATGGCCCTGGAAATCCTGACACATGCTACAACATGGATGAACCTTGAGGACATTATGCTAAGTGAAATAAGAGAGTCACAAAAAGACAAATACTGCATGATTCTGCTTATATTAAGTAGAACAGGACCTACAGTGTTGCAGACTCCCATCCAAGTGTTGCTGTTGCTAACAAATCCCATTGAAATATGCATCCCCCAGTTCATACTCACAATAGGATGTACACTTCCAGGTGAAGACCTTGGCAGAATTTTTTTCTGAGAATTGGTTTTGTTAGAAGTGTGATGGGGGTAAGGTGGAAAGAATATGGCTTCTAACATCGGAGAGGTGTTCCTGAGGGAAACCAGTAAAGCAGGCAAGGGAGGCTCTGACACATAAAGACAAATGTTTCTGGTTTCCCAATGTTGTAGAGTTGCCCCTATACAGAGTTTATCTCCATGAACTTCAACTTGCCTGTCACAAAATTTTTCCATAGGCATTTGCCCTCATTTGGATCTGGTCTATAAATACCCAGTCTCACCAGATTCGCTAGCTTCATAATGCACCTTTTGTATAAATAGTCAGTTGACCCTAGAACAACAGGAGTTTGAACTGCTTGGGTCCATCTAAATGCAATTTTTTGGACAAATAAGTATTACAGTACTACAGGGACCGCGGATGCGGGACCATGCAGATTTTCAAGTGTGCTTGGGGTGGTCAGAGCCTCTAACCCTCCACGTTGTTCAAGGGTCAACTGTATATATTTTTCAATTTTTTAAAATTTTATTTATTTATTTTATTATTTATTTTTGGCTGCACTGGGTCTTCATTGCTGCACATGGGCTTTCTCTAGTTGCAGCGAGCAGGGGCTACTCTGTTGTGGTGCGTGGGCTTCTCATTGCGATGGCTTCTCTTGTTGAGGAGCACCAGCTCTAGGTGCGCGGGCTTCAGCAGTTGTGGCTCGCGGGCTTCAGTAGTTGCAGCTCGTGGGCTCTAGAGCGCAGGCTCAGTAGTTGTGGCGCACGGGCTCAGTTGCTCCGTGGCATGTGGCATCTTCCTGGATCAGGGCTTGAACCCGTGTCCCGTGCATTGGCAGCTGGATTCTTAACCATTGTGCCACCAGGGAAGTCCCTGTCAAACTGTATATTGATAAACTTACTGACTTGTGTATGCATTTCATGTAAGTTCTCTCTTTTTGTTAAAAAAAATTTTATTTATTTTTGGCTGCATTGGGTCTTTGCTGTGCGCGGGCTTCCTCTAGTTGCGGCAAGTGGGGGCTACTCTTTGTTGCGGTGTGCGGGCTTCCCATTGCGGTGGCTTCTCTTGTTGAGCAGCACGGGCTCTAGTCATGTGGGCTTCAGTAGTTGTGGCTCGCGGGCTCCAGAGCGCAGGCTCAGCAGTTGTGGCGCATGGGCTTAGTTGCTCCACAGCATGTGGGATCTTCCCGGACCAGGGCTTGAACCTGTGTCCCTTGCATTGGCAGGCAGATTACCAACCACTGCACCACCAGGGGAGCCCGTAAGGTCTCTTTTTAAAGCATAGATTTACATGTTATAGACTATAAAATATGGACGTTTCTTTACTTTCTAAAATACAGTACTTTATTTAGAATGTTAAGATATCCTGTGCCCATTTTATAGAGCCATAACTATCTTGAAAAATTGTTTGTTGCATAAATATTTTCAATAGCTCTGACTGTAATCCTAAAATGGTTTCTAACCATTGTGACAGAAGAGGAGCTGATCACTGCTATAAACACAGGAATTCATGCATCCTAGTGGCTACTTTAGCCTGAGAGGCTGGTTGCAAAAGTTGCAAGACAACTCCAGAGTCCGACGGCTGTATAGGGGGTGCGGGTGCAAGTGTCATGAAAGAGCAGCAACAACAAACTCTGATAAGAGTATTAGGAACAATCATCTTTATTATTTTTATTTATTTATTTATTTTGTTTGGTGTTTTGTTTTGTTTTGTTTTGTTTTCTAACATCTTTACTGGAGTATAATTGCTTTACAATGGTGTGTTAGTTGCTGCTGTATAACAAAGTGAATCAGCTATACATATGCATATGTCCCCATATCTCCTCCGTCTTGCGTCTCCCTCCCTCCCACCCTCCCTATCCCACCCCTCTAAAGCACCTTACACCCTAGATCAGGGTCTCTCAGCCTCGGCTCTACTGACATTTGGGCCAGATAATTCTTTGTTGTGGGGGCTGTCCTATGCATTGTAGGATGTTTAGCAGCATCCCTGGCCTCTACACACTAGACACCAGTGGCACCTACCTGCTTATGACAATCAAAAATGTCTCTAGATATTGCCAAATGTCTCCTGGGGGACAAAATCACCTCCTTGTTGCCCATTGAGAACCAGTGCCCTAGAGTAAAATGTTTAAATTAAAAAAAAAACAGCTTTACTGAGATACAATTCACATACTATGCAATTCACTTATTTTTTTATTTATTTGAATTTTATTTTATTTATTCATTTTTATATAGCTGGTTCTTATTAGTTATCTATTTTATACATATTAGTGCATATATGTCAACCCCAATCTCCCAATTCATCCCACCACCACCCCCCACCCCACTTTCCCCCCTTGGTGTCCATATGTTTGTTCTCTGCATCTGTGTCTCTATTTCTGCCTTGCAAACCAGTTCATCTGTACCATTTTTCTAGATTCCATGTATATGTGTTAATATACGATACTTGTTTTTCTCTTTCTGACTTACTTCACTCTGTATGACAGTCTCTAGGTCCATCCACGTCTCTACAAATGGCCCAATTTCCTTCCTTTTTATGGCTGAGTAATATTCCATTGTATATATGTACCATATCTTCTTTTTCTATTCATCTGTCGATGGGCATTTAGGTTGCTTCCATGACCTGGCTATTGTAAATAGTGCTGCAATGAATATTGGGGTGCATGTGTCTTTTTGAATTATGGTTTTCTCTGGGCATATGCCCAGTAGTGGGACTGCTGGGTCATATGGTAATTCTATTTTTAGTTTTTTAAGGACCCCCCATACTGTTCTCCATAGTGGCAGTTATCAATTTACATTCCCACCAACAGTGCAGGAGGGTTCCCTTTTCTCCACATCCTCTACAGCATTTGTTGTTTGTAGATTTTCTGATGATGCCCATTCTAACTGGTGTGAGGTGATACCTTATCGTAGTTTTGATTTGCATTTCTCTAATAATTAGTGATGTTGAGCAGCTTTTCATGTGCCTCTTGGGCATCTGTATATCTTCTTTGGAGAAATGTCTATTTAGGTCTTCTGCCCATTTTTGGATTGGGTTGTTTGTTTCTTTAATATTGAGCTGCATGAGCTGTTTATATATTTTGGAGATTAATCCTTTGGCCGTTGATTCGTTTGCAAATATTTTCTCCCATTCTGAGGGTTGTCTTTTCGTCTTGTTTATGGTTTCCTTTGCTGTGCAAAAGCTTTTAAGTTTCATTAGGTCCCATTTGTTTATTTTTTTTTATTTCCATTACTCTAGGAGGTGGGTCAAGAAAGATCTTGCTGTGATTTATGTCAAAGAGTGTTCTTCCTATGTTTTCCTCTAAGAGTTTTATAGTGTCTGGTCTTACATTTAGGTCTTTAATCCATTTTGAGTTTATTTTTGTGTATGGTGTTAGGGAGTGTTCTAATTTCATTCTTTTACATGTGGCTGTCCAGTTTTCCCAGCACCACTTATTGAAGAGACTGTCTTTTACAATTCACCATTTAAAAGTGGTTTTTAAAATGTATTTATAAGGTCAAGCAACCATAATCACAATCTAAGTTTAGAACAATTTTGTCCTCCCCTTCAAAGAAACTTCGTGCCCGTTAGAAGTCAGTCTCTATTCCCCCCCTCCCCAAGGTAACCACTAATCGACTGTTTCTATGGATTTGCCTATTCTGGACA
Source organism: Eschrichtius robustus (assembly GCF_028021215.1). NCBI lineage: Eukaryota > Metazoa > Chordata > Mammalia > Artiodactyla > Eschrichtiidae > Eschrichtius > Eschrichtius robustus. The sequence goes on from NC_090845.1 coordinate 45,588,458, forward strand.
TTTCATATGAATGGAATCATACAATATGTACCTTTTGTGACTGACTTCTCTCACGTAGCATAATGTTTTCAAGGTTCACTCACTTTTAGAATGTATCAGTAGTTCATTCCTTTCTTTTATTTTTGGCCGCACCACGCAGCTTTTGGGATCTTAGTTCCCCAACCAGTGATTGAACCCCTGGCCAGCGCAGTGAAAGTGCCGACTCCTAACCACTGGACCGCCAGGGAATTCCTAGTATTTCATTCCTTTTTAAGGCTGAATAATATTCCATTGTATGGATAAACCACATTTTATCTCTTCATCAGTTGATGGACATTGGGCTTGCATCTACATTTTGGCTATTATTAATAGTGCTGCTATGAACATTCACGTACACGTTTTTTTTTTTAATGAATTTATTTATTTGTTTATTTATTTTTGGCTGTGTTGGGTCTTCGTTTCTGTGCGAGGGCTTTCTCTAGTTGCGGCAAGCCGGGGCCACTCTTCATCGCGGTGCACGGGCCTTTCACTGTCGCGGCCTCTCTTGTTGCGGGGCACAGGCTCCAGACACGCAGGCTCAGTAGTTGTGGCTCACGGGCCTAGTTGCTCCGCAGCATGTGGGATCTTCCCAGACCAGGGCTCGAACCCGTGTACCCTGCATTGGCAGGCAGATTCTCAACCACTGTGCCACTAGGGAAGCCCCACGTACAAGTTTTTGCATGGACATATATTTTCATTTCTCTTGAATAAAAGGAATGGAATTGCTGTGTCATATAAAACACTTTTCAAACAGCAAATTCTTTTCAAGATACATTTTATGGGAAACCCCAAAATACACGATAAATTGAAGTCGAGTACTTGAAGTGAGGTTAGTTGGAGTTCCAGAACCCTGCCTGTACTGCCACTTGACAGCCCTGGTGGCCTTGAGATGTCTACCCAGAGCATGAATGGGGAGAGAGGAGGGGGGGGACAGGGTTCCCAGGAACACAACCTCCACATCTGCACCTTAAAGACTTCCAAGACCTTTCAACAAAAATTTTAAAATAATGAGTTATTATCAACTAAGCTCAGATCTTGAATCAAGAAGAAAAAAAAGCACAGAACAGTTTGGCAATTGCTCTCTGCTTATTTGTGTCTAGGGCACCTCCATGTTTAGTTACCCAAGATGAAACCTTATCCTTCATCTCCTACAGGCCGCACGTCTTGGCTTGAAATGCCTTTCCAGTTTGCTCTTTCCTGTCCAGGCCCAGTTCTACTGTCTGGATCTCTACCTTTGTCTCCTCACTCCGTGATAATCACAGGTCCCTTATTTGGCTCCTCTGCAGCCTCCTTCTGGTTTCCCCTTCTCTGGTCTATTTGCCTGCCTCAGCCAGGCTAAGCTTTGGAACAACATTGCTTTGATTTGGTCTTTGTCTTTCTGCCAACGACATGAATTCAATTCAACTCATTCATTCATCAGGTACTTATGATGCCCAGAATTTACTGTGCTAGGAGTGCTGGAGGAGTTCTGGATATGCATTAGAGTCCCTGTCTTTCAGTAGGATAGATAAGACAGTTAAAAAATACCCATCTGAGGTGGTATGTGGTAAGAGCCATTGGAATGGTACAAGCACAAGTATAGTTAGCGATCTTTTCTGGTGGGTGAGATTGGGGATGATTTAGTGAATGGGATGGCACTGAAGAACTGGTAGAAATTCTTTATATAGAAATGGTGGCAGTGGGACATCTGGTGGAGAGGATGGCATGAGCAAGGGCATGGAAATAGGAAAGCACAGATTCTATTCTGGGAATCATGAGTCAGATAATTGAAGTAGATGAGTAATGAAAGATCAAGTAGTACAGTTATGTAGACCAAAGAGAATGGAAAGCTTTGAAAGCCAGGCTGAGGGGTTTGAATTTTATGTAGTGGACACTGGAGAACAAGTGACCTGGGGTTTCTCTGTTATTATAGCCCCACCCCCCAGCCTATTGTTAGGAGATGCTGTGATGCAGTGAAAGGGTTTTTTCTTTTCTTTTTTTTCTTAAATTTTATTTATTTATTTATTTTATACAGCAGGTTCTTATCAGTTATCTACTCTATACATATCAGTGTATATATGTCAACCCCAATCTCCCAATTCATCCCACCATCACCATCCTTTTTTAAAAAATTTTTATTTATTTATTTTTATACAGCAGGTTCAGTGAAAGGGTTTTGCTGAGAAGTTTGGAGGAACCCATGAACTTTTGTCATGAACTCCCATCATAATTTCTTCCAGTTGCTTTATCTCTTTGGTCCTGGTTTTCCTTGTTAATAAGTCAAAGGCTATTGGACAAAATGATCTTCCCAGCATCTCTACTCCTGACAGTAAGCATGGAACAAGAAGCCCTGATGCTACTTGAAGAGTTGAGGCTAACGGCTGTGGGAAGATGGCGAGGATCATCTGTGGGATTTCCATGGAGAAATGAGTCCTTTGGAAACACTAGAAAATAAAACCTTTCTCTGTACTATATCCAGGTTCCCTGTTGCACATCTTTTTCTTTTTAGTGGCTTCCTTTCAACCTTCAATCTAGAGGGCTATAAAATTCTTCAGGGATGAAGCACATGTGCTTTGCTTCATATTTGTATCCCTAGGGTGTAGCACAGTGCCTGGCCCTTAGCCTCTCAGTAAGACTCTGCTATATGAATAATTTCTTCCAGCCTCCATCAAAATCCACTCTCAAGAAGGAAATATGTAAGCAAATTCATACTAAGGTATAAATGGCTGATAACCATTTAAATGATGGCCCATATACTAATAGGAAATTTTCCTATAAGGAATGAAATAGCCCTTTGCTAAAAACAAAATCCAGTTCTAATAGTGGCATACATAGAACTGAAGGAGGTGTCACGATGGTAGCAGTGACATTTCCAGCTGGCTTTCTAGTCACTATTATCATTTTCTCCTAAAAGGACCCCTCAATTCCCACCTCAAGGCTAAATCTTGCCTCATTCTCTATAACAAGCACTGTCTCTTCGCAGTGAAAACTTCTGGCGCCCCGCTTTAACATTCTGGGCTCAGCGTTGGGCTCTGCTTGCTTCTAAATTGGTTCTGGATCTTTCTAGTCCATTTCACAGAACTAGACTTTTGTCTCATTTCTTCAGCCTGGATATCTACCATGACGATATGTCTTCTCGCCTGGATGCTCTCAGATTAGAACTCTGTGTTTGTCTCTTTCCAGTATATCCTAACGTCTCTTCCCAATCTGATTACCCATGGGGTCAAGTTTTGGCTTCCATAGCTAGTTTAGTACCTGAAGTCTTGCTCTCTGTTGTGCCCTCCCTTCGTTCAAGCACTATGCCTAAGAGGGAGGTGGATGCTGACTGGCCGGTTTAGGTCACAGGAGGCCCAGCCCTGTGGTCAGGAGGGGCAGATGGTTTCAGCTCCAACCAAACTGCAAGGATGATAGGTTCTCTGCAGGATAAAGGGGTTCTCTTACCAGAGCAGGGCAAGGAGAGTCTGAGCTAGAACAATCACAGTCAGATATCCATTTTAGGGATCAGGTGAATAAAGGGGCTGTATTGCATATTTGCCTAGATCCCCAACACATTTTTGCTCACTTCAGTGAGAATTTAAAGGTAAGAGTGGGGGCAGGAGTGGGGGTAAGGAATCATGCTGGGTCACATCTCCGTGTGAAAGAGTTTGTTCCAAATGTTCCCCTTGTGCTCCTCTTGACCCAGGTCATAGAACACTTTGGAGAGCAAGTCAGAAAGCCTAAAATGGGAGAGTCTCAAAATAGGGCAGAGAGGAGTATCAAGTGCCAGGGAGATACTCCCAGCCTGCTCTACAGCGTGACCCTAGGCCAAGGGCCAGCCTGAGGATTGCCATGTCTGCATGCCAATGGACGCTAGGTTCTGGCACTCATCTCCGAGCAGCCGAGCATGTGTGGGGGGTCTTTCCTTCCCTGTTTATCTGCTTCCTCTCTCCTGAGTGCCTTTCCACTCGAATAGCTATCCACAGCGCTTTCCTCAGAAGTCTCCTCTCTCCTCGGGCAAGGTGGCTTTGTCCCCTTGACCCCGCAGAGTAGGCTCTCCAAGGACAGTTGTGCTTAACACATCTGGACAGAATTCACAATCACACCTTGACAAATGCTGCCATTTTACTGAAAAGTACAGTCTGTATGCCAACCTAAGGGCAGAAATGAAACTCTAAACCAACACAAGCACATTCCAAGTCAGTAGTATCATGAAAAAGGACCGTATCATAAAACGTTTGTGTATTGTAGCTTAAATTCAACCGCAGTAGGACGTTTTAGCTGTTTCTGGGGGACAGGTTTTGCATAACAAGAAACTGAATACTCTCTTCCCACCAGAAGCCCCGTCCCCACTAGTTTCTAAGAGCCAACCTGTCATTAGCTTCAGCAAACGAATAATGATCCTCAGTGGCTGTGATCACTTCAGGGTTTTCCTCTGATCGTATCCTTCCTAGTCTTTGAAAATCATGTTTGTGATAATTACCCATCTTGTGTGCGTTCCTTAATGCCCATGACTTAGCAATTAGTGTTGAAGGAAGGGACCATCACACCTATGCATCCATCAAGCTGTCAGCGAGTATGTCTCCCCAGGCTCCTTTAACACCTTCTGTCAAAGAGCTTCTTGCTTTATTTCACAGGTGCTTCTCTGCTTTTTCATGTACCAGCTCCATTCATGGCCAGGCTCTATAAAACAGCAATTTGAGTGTAAGAAATACTGCTCACCAGAAAGTTCTTGCTGGTCACAATGCACATATTTCCCTTTCCTCAGCCCCTCGCTCTTAGTCTCCCCAGACAAACCCTTGTTCCCTCCTCAAACTCTGTGTGGCCTGGTTTTAGCCACCAGTAGCTGAGACTGTGTCAGCAGTTAGACAGACATTTTCCCCGCCTCTGGCATTCAGTTGTAACAGTGATCTCTGTCTCCAAATTAATGGCCTGCTGTTGTCGGAACCAGAATCCTTCTGAACGGTGGGGTTTCTCCTGCCTTGATGTTGGGACATTCACAAGTACCCCTCAAGAAAAATGGGATGATGTTTGCTATGTGTTTCTGTCTGTTCGGCAGGGGAACAGCTTCTCAGTGACTCTTAAAGCCTGGTGTCTTAGAAGCAAAAGTCTAGACTGACAGGAGGAGCCTGCTGAGTGCTAAAGAATTTGGAGACTCCTGTCTCCGATTCAGATGCCTTTCTGTCAAAAGCTCAGATCCTATGTGTGTGTGTGTGTGTGTGTGTGTGTGTATACACACATACACATACATACACATGTACACAATGGAATATCACTCAGCCATAAAAAAGAATGAAATCATGCCATTTGCAGCAACATGGATGCAAGTAGAGATTATCACACTAAGTGAAGTAAGTCAGAAAGAGAAATACAAATACCATATGATATCACTTTTATGTGGAATCTAAAATATGACACGAACTTATCCACGAAACAGAAACAGACTCACAGACATAGAGAAGAGACTTGTGGTTGCCAAGGGGGATGGGGGAGGGGGGAGAGATGAAGTGGGAGTTTGGGATTAGCAGATGCAAACTATTATACATAGAATGGATAAACAACAAGGTCCTGTTGTATAGCACAGGGAATGATATTCAATATCCTGTCATAAACCATAATGGAAAGAATATGAAAAGAATGTATAACTGAATCACTTTGCTGTACAGCAGAAATTAACACAGCATTGTAAATCAACTATACTTCAATAAAATTAAAAAAAAAAAGCTCAGACCTTAAATCCTTCAGCAATCCCAAGCTGCTCTAATCATCCAAGCTTGCAATTATGATACTTTTTATTATTTTTTTGTTTTTGTGGATTTATTGTACAAATTAAGCACTGATAAATATTTACAAGACACAGACTCACAAATAGTATTTTATCCTCTTTATTCTAGGTTATTATAATTTTACAATCATATCTTTATTTTTAGACTTCATGGGATAGTATAACAAAAATAAATTCTGGCAATGAAAATGAGCTGTGTTTCAAACCTCCATATGCCAACTACCATACCTCCTTCCAACTGTGAATAAGGAATGTTATATTATGCATGAAGCATTTCATATAATGTTTTGATATAGTTACAATTCAGGTATTCGTAACTATGTAAAGCACTTGTTAAAATTGTGAGGGTCTCCTAGGAACTGAATCTGGGGAAGGATAGGATGGGGGGACACACACAGTGAGAAGATTTCCCCTTTTGGCATCACTACAATTATGATATTTTTGAATAGCCCATATATTCCCAGCTACTACAGCACAATGGCATGACTCCTGTTCTTCATAGGAGAAATTTAGGCACCCAGCAAGCATCAGGCAGATGTGGGAACAGAGCAAACTTTGTGAATTGCAGGCTAACTTCTGTCTTGCCACCTCTGTGTGTGGATTAGGCCAATGGACCTCGGCAGAGATATTGAGATAGGGCTGGCTAATGTTGGACAAGCATTTGAAGAGAAGGTGGTGGTTGGTACATGCATCCCTCCTTGTGAGGTCCTCCCCCATTTTCCTGGGGCTCCCTCCTTCTGTCTCCTGAAGCACCCCTGATACAATCCAACATGCCCTCAGGGCAGGAAATGACCTAACAAAATGAGCTGGATAAAGCTATAGCTGGAAAGCAATTGCTTAAGGATTTTCCCCACTGAGGGATATTTACAAGACCAAAAAGACTTTTTTGGAGATGTATTTCTTAAAGTTAAAAAAGTTATTTTGAAATAATTATATACTTAGAGGAAATTGCAAAAATAGTACAAGTTCATCCTTCACCCAGCTTCCCCCAATATCACAACTGTAGTATAATATCAAAATTAGGAAACTGACATTGGTACATTACTCTTAATTAGACTACGGACCACATTCAGTTTTTAGCATTCAGTTTTCACCATTAAAAAAACCCTGTGTGGAGTGAAGTAAGTCAGAAAGAGAAAAACAAATATCATATATTAACGCATGTATGTGGAACCTAGAAAAATGGTACAGATGAACCAGTTTGCAGGGCAGAAGTTGAGATACAGATGTAGAGAACAAACGTATGGACACCAAGGGGGGAAAACTGTGGTGGGGTGGGGATGGTGGTGTGCTGAATTGGGCGATTGGGATTGACATGTATACACTGATGTGTATAAAATTGATGACTGATTAAAAAAATAAATAAAAACAAAAACAAAAAACCCTGTGTGTGTGTGTGTGTGTGTGTGTGTGTGTGTGTGTGGTTCTATGCCACTACCACAAGCAAGATACAGAAGTGGTTCCCATCACCACAAAAGAACCCCCTAATATTACCTCTTTGTACATATTCACTCTACCCCCAACTCTTCTCCAGACTGGCTGCACCATTTTACATTCCCACTAGCAATGTATAGAGATCCAATTTGTCTGTGTCCTCACCGGCATTTGTTATTTATCACTATTTTTTATTTCAACTGATATCTCATTGCAGTCTTAATTTACATTTCCCTAATGGCTAGTGGTGTTGAATATCTTTTCAGACACTTATTTGCCATCCGTATCTCCTCTTTGGTGAAATGAATGTTCATGTCTTTTGCCCAGTTTCTAGTTGGATTGTTTCCTTTTTTTTTTATTGTTGAGTTCTGAGAGTTCTTTATATATTCTAGATATAAGGCCTTCACTGGGTATGTGGCTGGCAAATATTTTCTCCCAGTCTGTAACTTGTCGTTTCATCTTCTTAACAGTCTTTCAATGAAACAAATGTCTTTAATTTTGATAAAGTCCAATTCATCAATTTTTCCTTTTAAGGACTGTGCTTTTCGTGTCAAGTCTAAGAACTCTTCACCTAGTCCTAGGTCCCAAAGAATTTTTCCTATATTTTGTTTCTAAAAGTTTTAGAGTTTTACATTTTACATTCACTCCTTGATCCATTTTGAGTTGATTTTTGTAAGGCTTGAGGTTTAGGTCAAGGTTCATTTTTTTGCTTATGAATATCCAATTGCTCCAGCACCATTTGTTGAAAAGGCTATCCTTCCTCCATTGGATTGCTTTTGCATCTTTGTCAAAAATCAGCTGGCTGTATTTGTGTGAGTCTATATGAGATTTTGATTTTGTTCCATTGATCTATGCCCATCTTCCTGCTAAGACAATAATTACCTTGATTACTGCAGCTATATAGTAAGCCATCAGGTATGATCCCTCCCAACTTACTCTTTTTTTTTTTCTTCTTTTTAAAGATTATTTTATTTTAATATTTTAAAAATTAAAAATTAGGTACGTCTTATTTAAAACTTTATTTTAATATTGCTATTCTGGGGCTTGTACCTTTCCATATACATTTTAGAATAAGCTTGTTTGTGTCTCCAAAAAAACTTCAGTAGGAATTGCATTAAACCTGTAGATCTATTTGGAGAGAATTGACATCTACAATATTCTCAGTCTTCCAATCTATGAACATATGTTTCTTCATTTATTTAGGTCTTTGATTTCTCTCATCAGCGTTTTGTAATTTTCAGCATACAGATCCTGTACATGCTTTTAGGTTTATATCTATTTAATTTTCTTTAGCACACACCATAAATGGTATTCTTTTAAATATATATATAAATTTATTTATTTATGGCTGCATTGGGTCTTCGTTGCTGCCTGTTGGCTTTCTCTAGTTGAGGCAATCAGGGGCTACTCTTCGTTGTGGTGCACGGGCTTCTCATTGTGGTGGCTTCTCTTGTTGCGGAGCTCGGGCTCTAGGCACGTGGCCTTCAGTAGTTGTGGCATGCGGACTCAGTAGTTGTGGCGCATGGGCTTAGTTGCTCTGCGGCATGTGGGATCTTCCCGGACCAGGGATTGAACCCATGTCCCCTGCATTGGCAGGCAGATTCTTAACCACTGCGCCACCAGGGAAGTCCCTGGTATTGTGTTTTTAATTTTTGTTTCCACAAGTATGTTGTTAACATATAGAAATGCGATTGATTTTTAAGTGTTGATCTTGTATTCTGAAACCTTGCTGAACTCATAAGTTCTAGGAGGGTTTTGTTTTGTTTTAGATTCCTTGGGATTTTGTACAGTATAGACATCTGCAAATAGGGACAGTTTTATTTTTTCTTTTAAAAAATATGTATCTCTTTTATTTATTCTATTTTTTGGGTCTTATTTCACTGGCTAGAACTTCCAGTAGAACGTTGAATGAGAGTGGTGAGATGCATACATCCTTGCCTTGTTCCTGATCTTAGAGGGGAAGCATTCAGTCTATCACAATTAAATACAATATTAACTGTAAATTTTTGTAAGTACTGTTCACCAAGTTGAGGAAATTTCCTTCTATTTCTAGTTTTCTGAGGGTTTTTTTTTAAATCATGAATGAATGTTGGATTTTGCAGATGCTTTTTCTGCCTCAATATCTCTTCTTGGTGAACTGATCCTTTTATCATTATGTAATGTCCCTCTTTGTTTCCAGTATTTTCTTTGCTCTGGAGTCTAATGTTAATATAGTCAGTTCTGCTTTTTAAAGACATAATGTGTTGTACATATTTTTCCATTCTTTTACTTTTCTGTGGTTGTATTTGAAGTGAGTTTCTTGTAGACAGGATATGGTTAGATTAAATTTTTTAATCCACTTTGCTAATCTCTGTCTTTCAATTGGTGAACTTAAACTGTTTATATTTAAGGTAATTACTGATAGGTTAGGGCTTAAGTCTGCCATTTTATTATATTTACATAGTCATAAATATGTCAACACTGAATATTGCTTTAACCCAAACCATGTTATAACTATGCTGGGAAGGTGGAAGGGAAACTTTTGTGTGCAGAATGCTGGAAGAGGAGAGGTAGATCATCGTCTTCTGTAGTAGGAAGTCAACTCACAATAAATAAAATTGAAAATAAATAAGAAATATCAGTATAATGATAAAAGATGTAAATAATTTAAGGGAATAGTTAAAAGGGTTGAATATGGGGCGTCCATGGTGGCACAGTGGTTAAGAATCCGCCTGCCAATGCAGGGGACACAGGTTCAAGCCCAAGAAATTGCTTTCTTAAAAAGCTTTGTAGTAAGTACCATTTGACTTTTAGAACTTTATATCTGTATTGCTTGATAAAAATATAATTAGTAAATCTAAATTTAAGAAATACTCAAGTCTTTCTTAGTGCAGTTTTCATCAACCCTGGCTGCCCACTGGAGTTGCCCAGGGGAACTTATAAAAAATATCAATTTTCAGGCCCCAACCTATACCAATTAATTGGGTCTGGGGTTCAGGCATCAATATTCAAAAATTATTTCCCAGGTTATTTGAATGTGTATCTAGGGTTGAGGATGGCTGGTTTAGAACATATATTAACAGTAGACCTTTGGTAAAATGTTAGCGGCAGTGAGAAAGGTAAAACATGAAGCTCTTACCATCTTCAAGTCAACCCATTTACTGGAGATTGGTAGATCAGACACTTTTGGGAAGCCTTGCTTGAGAGAAATCAAACACAAGCTACATATTTGTAAATGGTAAAGCGGAGAGAGCTAAAGGGCATTAGGAATGCAATTTTGGGCCTTCTGGGTTTACTTCATGTTATTAAAACTAACCAGAGGCTATGACAATTACATTTTCTCAGTCCATAGCGGAAAGCAGAAGAGAAGGAAAGAAGAAAACATAATTCCTAAATTTAGGGTATTTTGTAGCCATTACAATATGACCTGAAATAAGTTATTATACAAAGTGGCCCATGATACATTCTCAACTCCTCTATTTGGGCCTCCATCACCATTTGGCAGTCATAATTAATGGACTAAGATACCAAGATAGAAGACATTGAAGCTGTGTCTGCAGAAGAACATGGGACAAAGACAAGAAACACGAAGAAGGTCCATTTTGTACAGGTGTCCAGAAGCATGTACATTCAGGAAGGCTTCAAAAGTTAAAAGATATGCTTCACTCATCATAAGAGGTAACTAGAAAATGTGCCCCTAAAGGGAATTATAGGATTTTTAAAAACTGTACAATTTAGTGGGTTTTTTTTTTAGTATATTCACAAAGTTGCACTACCATCACTACTACCTAACTGTAGAATATTTTCATCCTCCTCTAAAGAAACCCAGTACCCATTAACAGTTATTTCCCCTTCTCCCCTCCTCCCAGGCCCTGGCAATCACTAATCTATCTTCTGTCTCTAAGGATTTGCTTATTTTGGCCATTTCATATAAATGGAATCATAAAATATGTAGTCCTTTGTGCCTGGCTTCTTTCACTTTGCATAATGATTTCAAGGTTCACCCATGTTGTGCCATGTATTAGTACTTCATTCTTTATTATGGCTGAACAATATAATGATATACGACATTCTGTTTATCCATTCATCAGCTGATGGATATTTAGGCTATTTCCACTTTTTTTTAATGATTAATTGAAACGCATTTATTGGTTCTAAGGAAAAAATGTGATTTTTTTTCTCCCTTTCAATAATCATTTTTGTTTCTGAGATGGTTTTTGTTACAGATGTATTTTTTTAAACATCTTTATTGGAGTATAATTGCTTTACATTGTTGTGTTTGTTGCTGCTGAATAACAAAGTGAGTCAGCTATACGTATACATAAATCCCCATATCCCCTCCCTCTTGTGACTTCCTCCCACCCTCCCTATCCCACCCCTCTAGGTGGCCACAAACCACCGAGCTGATCTCCCTGTGCTATGTGGCTGCTTCCCACTAGCTATCTATTTTACGTTTGGTAGTGTATATATGTCCATGCCACTCTCTCACCCTGTCACAGCTTACCCTTCCCCCTCCCCATATCCTCAAGTCCATTCTCTAGTAGGTCTGTGTTTTTATTCCCATCTTACCCCTAGGTTCTTCATGACCTTTTTTTTTTTCCCTCAGATTCCATATATATGTGTTAGCATAAGGTATTTGTTTTTCTCTTTCTGACTTACTTCACTCTGTATGACAGACTCGAGGTCCATCCACCTCGCTACAAATAACCCAATTTCGTTTCTTTTTATGGCTAATATTCCATTGTATATATGTGCCACATCTTCTTCATTCATTCATCTGTTGATGGACACTTAGGTTGCTTCCATGTCCTGGCTATTGTAAATAGAGCTGCAATGAACATTTTGGTACATGACTCTTTTTGAATTATGGTTTTCTCAGGGTATATGCCCAGTAGTGGGATTGCTGGGTCATATGGTAGTTCTATTTTTAGTTTTTTAAGGAACCTCCATACTGTTCTCCATAGTGGCTGTATCAACTTACATTCCCACCAACAGTGCAAGAGGGTTCCCTTTTCTCCACACCCTCTCCAGCATTTACTGTTTGTAGATTTTTTGAAGATAGCCATTCTGACCGCTGTGAGATGATATCTCATTGTAGTTTTGATTCGCATTTCTCTAATGATTAATGATGTTGAGCATTCTTTCATGTGTTTGTTGGCAATCTGTATATCTTCTTTGGAGAAATGTCTATTTAGGTCTTCTGCCCATTTTTGGTTTTTTTTGTTTTTTGTTTTCCTTTTTTCCAGTTTATTGAAGTATGATTCACAAAACTGCATATATTTAGATTGTAAAAAGTGAAGGTTTCTTTAAGATGTCCAAAATGATGATTTAGTACACATAGACATTGTGAATGATTGCCACAATCAAGTTAATTAACTGTCACCTCACATAGTTTCTATTTGTGTGTGTCTGGGTGTTGAGAACACAAGCAGATCTCTCATACTAGATAGCAAAAAAGCAATACAGCACTATTAACTATAGTCAACATGTTACATATTAGATACCTAGAACTTTTTCATCTTTTAACTGAAAGTTTGTACCCGTCACCAATATCTCCCCACTTTCTCCACCACCTACTCCTTACAACTACAGTTCTAATTTATGGTGTTATGAGTTTGATTTACTTAGATTCCACATATACGTGAGATCATACATTGTCTTTCATTGTCTGGTGTATTTCTATAAGCATAATGTCCTCCAGGTCCATTCACGTTTTCACAAACAGCAAGTTTTCCTTCTTTTAATGGCTGAATAATATTCCATTGTCTATATATACACACTACATTTTCTTTATCCTTTCATTTGTCAAAGGACACTTGGTTGTTTTCTTTTTTTTTTTTCACCTCCCTCATTACCAAGTATTATTTTTTTTTCACACACACACACTGTATTTTATTTTTACAAGAGATAAATAAACTGACACCAAGCATTGTAAATGGATGACCACAACAAAAGCAACAATGATTGCAATTACCAAACACGAAACACACTCATACTATCTCATAATATTGACATTCAGTCCAGTAATCCTCCACTGTAACAGCTCCTTTACTTTGCAGTGAAAATTGATTTGTATATTTTTTGCCTCTGAGTCCTTGTGGGATTTTTTTTTTTATTCAAACAGAAAGTCACAAAAATTATAATCATCCTCATCAGTTCACTCAGTCCGATGTAATCAATTTTTTTTTCATCTTGATCTTTTGTTAGCACTTTTATGAATTCATCACTTTTCCATTAGAGTTCTGAAAATGCTTATTCATTCATTTCAGCAGTATAGTCAGTTACCAGAAACCTGTACTTGTCAGAGTCTTTTCCATGAATTCCTTGAAGATGAAACCCTTTTATAGGAACATTTTTGCAAAAGCATCAGAGTACACCCAGAACTGTCTGTAAATGACAAAAGACTTAAAAATGACCACGGTTAACGATTTGATGAAAGTTCATAATAATGCAATTGACAAGGAAATTTAGTTATTTCTGAGATATACATTTTAAAGTAATAACTAGAATTATGACTTATAACATTATACCAGAACATATAAGATTTTTAGAAATTTCATGTAATGTCTGAAACATTTTTATTAACATATTTCCATACAAATAACCCAAAGAAAGTTTAGTATTAGTTGTTTTTTTTTGGTTTGTTTGTTTTTTCATACTGCAGGTTCTTATTAGTCATCAATTTTATACACATCGGTGTATACATGTCAATCCCAATCGCCCAATTCAGCACACCACCATCCCCACCCCACCGCGGTTTTCCCCCCTTGGTGTCCATACGTTTGTTCTCTACATCTGTGTCTCAACTTCTGCCCTGCAAACCAGTTCATCTGTACCATTTTTCTAGGTTCCACATACATGCGTTAATATACGATATTTGTTTTTCTCTTTCTGACTTACTTCACTCTGTATGACAGTCTCTAGATCCATCCACGTCTCAACAAATGACTCAATTTCGTTCCTTTTTATGGCTGAGTAATATTCCATTGTATATATGTACCACTTCTTCTTTATCGATTCGTCTGTCGATGGGCGTTTAGGTTGCTTCCATGACCTGGCTACTGTAAATAGTGCTGCAATTTGATTTACTTAGATTCCACATCTAAGTAAATTGGGGTGCATGTGTCTTTTTGAATTATGGTTTTCTCTGGGTATATGCCCAGTAGTGGGATTGCTGGATCATATGGTAACTCTATTTTTAGTTTTTTAAGGAACCTCCATACTGTTCTCCGTAGTGGCTGTATCAATTTACATTCCCACCAACAGTGCAAGAGGGTTCCCTTTTCTCCACACCCTCTCCAGCATTTATTGTTTGTAGATTTTTTGATGATGGCCATTCTGACCGGTGTGAGGTGATACCTCATTGTAGTTTTGATTTGCATTTCTCTAATAATTAGTGATGTTGAGCAGCTTTTCATGTGCTTCTTGGCCATCTGTATGTCCTCTTTGGAGAAATGTCTATTTAGGTCTTCTGCCCATTTTTGGATTGGGTTGTTTGTTTCTTTAATATTGAGCTGCATGAGCTGTTTTATATATTTTGGAGATTAATCCTTTGTCCGTTGACTCGTTTGCAAATATTTTCTCCCCTTCTGAGGGTTGTCTTTTCGTCTTGTTTATGGTTTCCTTTGCTGTGCAAAAGCTTTGAAGTTTCATTAGGTCCCATTGATTTATTTTTGTTTTTATTTCCATTACTCTAGGAGGTGGATCAAAAAAGATCTTGCTGTGATTTATGTCAAAGAGTGTTCTTCTAACGTTTTCCTCTAAGAGTTTTGTAGTGTCCGGTCTTACATCTTCTAGAGAATTTTTAATTTCATTTATTGTGTTGTTCATCATTGTTTGTTTGCTCTTTAGTTCTTCTAGGTCCTTGTTAAACGTTTCTTGTATTTTCTCCATTCTATTTCCAGGATTTTAGATCATCTTTACTATCATTACTCTGAATTCTTTTTCAGGTAGACTGCCTATTTCCTCTTCATTTGTTTTCTCTGGTGGGTTTTTACCTTGCTCCTTCATCTGCTGCATATTTCTCTGTCTTCTCATTTTGCTTAACTTACTGTGTTTGGGGTCTCCTTTTTGCAGGCTGCAGGTTTGTAGTTCCTGTTGTTTTTGGTGTCTGCCCCCAGTGGGTAAGGTTGGTTCAGTGGCTTGTGTAGGCTTCCTGGTGGAGGGGACTGGTGCCTGTGTTCTGGTGGATGAAGCTGGATCTTGTCTTTCTGGTGGGCAGGACCGTGTCCGGTGGTATGTTTTGGGGTGTCTGTGAACTTATTATGATTTTAGGCAACCTCTCTGCTAATGGGTGTGGTTGTGTTCCTGTCTTGCTAGTTGTTTGGCATGGGGTATCCAGCACTGGAGCTTGCTGGTCATTGAGTGGAGCTGGGTCTTAGCGTTGAGATGGAGATCTCTGGCAGAGCTCTCACCAATTGATATTACATGGGGCTGGGAGGTCTCTGGTGGTCCAATGTCCTGAACTCGGCTCTCCCACGTCAGAGGCTCAGGCCTGACACCTGGCCGGAGCACCAAGACCCTGTGAGCCACACAGCTGGAGTGCCTTCACAGTTGGAGAAGCTGGCCTTCAGTGGCTCTCCTTCTGTGCTGCACATTAGAATCACCTGCTTCTTCCTTGTTTTGTCTCACAGGCAGTGTTACACAGAGAAAAACAGTAGCCTTGAAAATAGTCACAGCTCTGAGATGGCATTTTTTTTTTCCTTTGTGCTTAGTCGGGTTTCACTTGTTCACAGGGGGCCATGTGCAGGCCTCGCACCTGGCTCTTCTGACCAGAGTTCCTAGTGCAGAATGGCTGCCTCCAGCACCTCAGCTCAGGCGGGCCGTGTGCAGAAGTGGAGCGAAGGACACTGCATCCCCATTTCCACTTTTTGGCTATTGTGAATAATGGTGCTGTGAACACTTGTGTACCATTTTTTGTGTGGATATATATTTTCATTTCTCTTGGGTGTATCTCTAGGAGTGGAATGCTGGATCATATGGTAATTCTATGTTTAACCTTTTGAGGAACTGCTAAACTGTTTTCTACTGCAGCTGCATCATTCTACATTCTCACCAGCAATGTATGAGCATTCCCGTTTCTCTACCTCTTCATTAACACTTGTTATTATCTGTCTTTTTAATTCTAGCTGTCCTAGTAGGTATGAAGTGCTTTCTCATTGTGATTTTCATTTGCATTTTCCCTGATGACTAAGGATGTTGGGCATCTCTTCATGTGCTTGTTGGTCATTGGTACTAATTCTTTGCAGAACTGTCTATTCAGTTCCTTTGCCAAATTACCACCTCTGTTGCAACCTACTGGGCAAGCCAAACCACAACCTCTGCAGCAATTGGCCCTAAACCATCAGGATTTCATCAATTACTGCCAGCTTTAACTCAGGACCAACCAGAGAAAGCAAAATCTGTTCCCCAAACCAATCACATAAGATGCCCTGCTTCTAATTAGTGTACCTTCAGCTTCCCCTGTCAACAGCCTCCAATCAGGCCTGAGAGACTAAATATACAAAAGGACAATGGTCAGACCATATGTAAAAATAGAATTTTGACCTACAACCTGCAGCAAACTGCCCAGGGGAAGTCAACCCGTTATCTACAATAACCAGCCCAGGAAGCCAGCATGCTGTAAGTCAGACTTGTAGGAAGCCAGATTGCTATCGCTAGTGACAGCCCAGGAAGCTAAACTTCTGTAACAATCAGCCCCAAATGGCAAGGACTTGATTAATAATTGACAGCTGCCGTAATTTTCGTCCCTGCTTCCAATTTAGGACCAACAGTAGAAAGCCAAATAGGCAGCCCTAACCAATCACATAGGATGCCCAGCTCCTAGTTAGCCTGTCTCTAGCTTCCCCACACCACCAGCCTCCAATCAGGGCACACCCAAAGCCTTCCCCTTTTTCCGCTATAAAGCTTTCCTATTTCTCTGCTGGCCTTTGAGTCTCTGCCAAAATGCAACAGTGTCTGACTCCTTTGCTATAGCAAGCTCAGAATAAATAGCCTTTGCTCTTCTCATTTGGTTGATCTTCATTTATTTCCACAAGGCTTACCTGAAGTCTTTCCTTTTATCACTATAAAGCTTTCCCACTCCCCTGCCTGCCTTTGAGTCTCTGCCAAGCACAAGTGATGATGGCTGACTCCCTTGCTATAGCAAGCTCTGAATAAATAGCCTCTTTTTTTCTCATTTGGGTTTTCTTTATTTCCACAGTAGGGTTTCCAGATAAAATATAGGATTCCCAGTTCAATTTGAATTTCAGATAAACAACAAACAATTTTTAAGCATAACTATGTCCCAAATACTGCAAAATTGTGATTTGCTAATCTGGAACCCTAAGCATGTGTAAAAATGTAAGTCCATAGAGACTCAGAAAGCGGTATCAGATACTGGCATTCTCAAAATAAGGCTGCTAAATAATTCTGCTCAGCTGAGCCCTCTGGTTTGTTAAGTGTCAATTAAATGACTTTTCTGTTTTCTGTTTTGTTTTGTTGTGTTTCTGTACCAGACCAGAGTTTATTCTCCAATCAATACATGCTTTGATTTGCCTTTATCAAGCTGAGGGACTTTCAAATTATTGTCTGGGTTTTAGCCCCAGACAATACAAAGCATTTCATTCTAAAAGCCCTTTTCTCCGTGTGTGTTAATTACAGTTGTTTCAACGGTCTCTGCTGCCAGTTTCATCTGCTCTTCAATCTGAGTAATATTAATTCAGTCGCCCAGGTCTCTGGAGATTCATGTAGGCTTCATTGCTGATTTATTTTTGATCTGGCCAGATGGCTCCAGGTTCCTATGACTGCACAGGAGTCTTTTGGATTATCCTGTTTATCTTTCCCAAGTGCCCAAGGTAAGGGTCGATCTTCATGAACCACATTTGTCAGCAGGATAAGTCATTCACCACCACTGATGCTTGAACACCATAACCAAAGTTGTTAGATTTAATACATGTTTTCATAAACTCCATGGCAAAAGCTGGAAGAGGATTGTTGGTTTGTTTTTCGATGCAGCCAGTGGAAGGGAAGCAGCTGGAAGGACTCAGCAGAGAGGAAGGGGACCCTACGGGGGCTCCAAAGTCCCCTCACTGAGCCTTTCTTCACCTTTGAAAAAGATAAGCAGACTATCTTTAATGAAACTAATAAACATGCAAAGGAAGATGTGATGTTTAAAGAAACAATAAATCAAAACTGACAAATGCAATATTTCACTGTGAGATTGAGGAATTCAATTCATCCAAGGGGAACACTTGGCTTTTGCTTAAAAAGAATCCTCAAATGTTCCTATACAGTGAAAGTTCTTATCTCAGCCCAAGCTAGAGCTGAATATGCTTTGGTTACTGTAGGTTTTGAAACCTTGAAAAACATGCAGGAAGCCACCCAACACAGAGATTTGTGGCATTTGGACTTACATGTGCACCAGAACACATACAATCCAGAAATTATGAATTACCATTGTCAGGGGTTTCCGTCACCAAAAAGGTTTATTGTTCAAAATGCCATAAGGACTCACAATTAACGCATATTGTCAGATTGTTGGTTCTCATTCATAGATCAGTTCCTCTGATGGCCTACCTTTGCAATGCAGAATCCAAATGGACTCTAAAAGCAGGGGGAAATACTTGGCTTTGATCTTGGAGAACCCAAATCAAATATTTCTGACTTTTGGGGTCTAGCTAGCCTATGTCAATGAAAAATATGTTGCCTGCCATATCAGTAAACAAAGGATGTTGTGGCCGTCAAGCCACTACAGCTACCCCGGACAGTGAGCCTGGAGGGAACTCAGGATGGAGACAAATGGGCTGCTCTGCCCGTTGCCAAGCCCTCAGTCACTGCAGCCACTGCCCAACGATGCACTCTGAGGAGACTCAGGATGGGAAAGCACAGGATACTGGCCCCAGATATCTGGGGTGCACATCAAAGGAATGATTTCAGTGAGCCCAGTCTCTTGCATCTCCCCATACATAGAAAAACACTAAATTCCTGAACTTGAGATGTCTGGTTTTCTTTGATTAACAGTAATCTTTTTAAGTTCCAACTACCTGGTCTTTGTTGCAAAAACTCCTATATGTCCTGGCTCCTCCCTTACGTCTTCAGAGCTGTCCCTCAGAGCTATCCGAGAGACTGTGTCCCGGGGTTAAGTCCTCAGTTTTGTCCGCCAAATAAAACTTAATTCTCACCTTTTAGGTTGTGCTTTTTTTTTTTTCAGTCGACACCTACTACGTGTCTTGTTTTGGCTGGCCCTAGGGAACTCAAAGGTTAGTAAAGCAGCGTGCTTGCTTCGTAAACCAGTTAGAGGCTTTTGTCTGCAAAAGCAATTGTAACACAATGCTGTCCATGAAGAGTGCTATGTAAAGATAAAAAATGTGTTGAATGTTGGGAGACTGAATCTGGCAATTCTTTCCCGATTCACCTTTGACCTTGAAAGCTGAGAATGACTGTGATAGGTAGATGAGTTCTGCAAGTGTTTGGGAGGGGTCTGAGTCTGGGGAGGGAGTGATGGTACCTTCAGCATAAACAAAGGTAGAAGCCAGAAAAAGCAGGGAATGTTTTTGAAACTGGGAGCACAGTGGTGTTTTGCAACATGGTTGTAGGAGGGGAATGTGAGAGAATGAAGCATAGAAAGGCAATATTAACAATAGATAACCCAAATCACAATGCTAACAACTACTATATATTGCCTGCTTCATACTGGCACTTTGCTAAGTGCTTTTCACCTGTTATCACATTTAAAGCACAGAACTCTCTGAAGTATGTATTGTTATTCCTATTTTACAGTTGAGGAAACTGAGGCACAGGGAATTTATATAACTGAAGATTTTCACGCATTCTTGTATTAAGTACCCTCACCCTCCTTTGCTTTTCACAGTTTATTCAAATTGTTAAAGTCCACCATGGCCACGTTCATGAACTATTGGTTCATGTGTGTATTTTATCTCCCCAACTCATCTTCTATTTCTTTAAAGGAAGGGATCTTGTCTGTCCTTTTGTATCTTCCCCAGAACAGGTAGCTTAACACACACGATGGTTCATTAATTGATTAGGATTCCACCAAGCATTTCGCTGAAGCGCCTTCCTATCTGTCATGCTTGTTGACTGCCTTCATCATCAACTTCATCTGGGAAGGCAGCTTTTCTGCATATGTGCCAGATGCAGTGCTGGGCACTGGCACTTAGTGATTTCACTTAATTTTCTCTGGGTGTGTTCTGTACATTCCCATTTTACAAGATGAGGAAGCCGAGGCTCATAGAAGTTAGGTAACATATGTCAAAGAAGAACCCATAGACACTGTTATTATCATACTTATTTACTTGAATACAAAAAAACCCCAATAGATTGATTTTATCTAACAAAGAATTTATCTACAAGAAAGATGAGAGAGGAAAGAAGGAAAACCACAGCTGTAATTGGAAATGGTAAACTTTGTTTTCCTCTTGTTGAGTGAGCTGGCCACCAGCAAAGGGCCAAGTGGGGTGTTCTGCCCTTGGGCAGCAGACTGGGTCCTCAAAAAAAGCAGTTTGGTTGTTTACGGATTCCCCAGAAGACCTTGGGAGTTTAACTCTGAGCAGTGTGTGACAGGCTATGTCTATACTACATCTTTCACTGTCTTCAGTTAGCACCTCCATCTCAGCTCCTGCATCAGCAACTTTCCCAGGATTTCTCAATGAGCCCTCTCAGTCATTCAGCAGCCAAGCTGGGTTGACCATGAGGGCTGCAGGTTCCTTCTGATGCTGATCATGAGTTAACTGTTGCTTTGGGTTCATGGTTGTGCAACAACATTTTAAGAACCTGGATGTTAGACAGTGGAGGGGGGCAAAAAGCCTAAGGATGATGACAAGAAGAAGAAATATTGGAATCCACTTCATGCCCCATGTCTTAGTTTGCCTAAGTCCAGCCAAGAGTGCAATTCGCAAGGATTAATTTGGTCAATATTAGGTAAGCAAGTGGCTTTTGAAATAATGGATTGATTTTTCCATGTCTCCTAAGGTATTTATTCAAGTACAACAAGATGTGTTACCCATTGCCCAGACTCCACCTTGGCTGGTGAGCAAACAAAACTTCTATCTGATAAATTTATGCTGGGCTGTTGTAATTCTAATGCTTGAGCTATTTCTTTTGCTATTTGAGCTAGAGTCTAATATAGATTATGGATAACACGATCTAGTTCAGGAACTCCTAGCCAGAGTATAAATCCTTGTACAAATCAGTGAAGTAGTGTCTTAGATACCTCTTGATAAGATAAAATGTCACAATGTTAATAAAATGAGAGCACTGGGAAGTTCTGTTTTGAATGCTTGGAAAGGCTGAATGAGTATAACCAAAGTGTATGGCATATTTTAATGTGACAAGCATAGGAGATCCATTTGATTACACGAAAAGAAAATCCCAGGGGTGCACATTGAAAAGGCACAGCTCTGTTGTTTATGGTGTCATTGACATCAGCTTGCACATACCCCTGGGTGCATATTATAAGGAAGCAAAATTTTTTTAAAAATTTATTTTATTTATTTATTTTTGGCTGCACTGGGTCTTCGCTGTTGTGCGCAGGCTTCCTCTGGTTGCTGCGAGCGGGGTCTGCTCTTCCTTGCGGTGCACGGGCTTCTCGTTGCGGAAGTTTTCTTGTTGCGGAGCACGGGCTCTAGGCCCATGGGCTTCAATAGTTGTGTCATGCAGGCTCAGTAGTTGTGGTGCACGGGCTTAGTTGCTCCGTGGCATGTGGGATCTTCCTGGACCAGGGATCGAACCCATGTCCCCTGCATTGACAGGCAGATTCTTAACCACTGTGCCACCAGGGAAGTCCCCTCTGAGGATTTTGAGGTGATGAGTGCATTATCATTAGAGCTAATGGTTAGACTTTAAGTCAGAGGAGATTAAACTTCTGAAAATTGGGATGATTTGGATTTTAAAAGATTTTGCCAAAATTTTATGGGTTAAGTGGACAAGGAAGTTTTTGTTTTATTGTGCGTATCTTACACAGCTGCTTAAGTATTTCACCTGTAAAGTGAGATTATCTATCACTAGAGAGTAATAATATACTATCCAGGTGGGAAAAACAAAATTTATCTATTCTCTTTTTTGTTTTGTTTTTGCAGCACGGTATTAGCCTTTTCGCAAGGGAAGACTTCAACCCAAGCATAAAACTAACAAACCATGACTAAAGTGTTGTAGGAGAGGAGAAACTTTTCCTCTATCTTCTTAGTTCAGTACCAGGGTTGGGGGGAGGTGGCTTGTGAATTAAACTGACAAAAGACAGATTGGCAAGAGAAAAAAGTTTATTTCCATGTGCAATGTGCAGACAGGAGGGAATGCTGTGTGATAAGTCACTCAAAGGGGGTGGTTAGAATTGGGGGCTTATATGCTTTAGTAGGGAAAGGGCAGGGGGGGAGGAGAAGAGGCTGTTATGAGAAGAACAAATAGGTTTCCTTAGGAAAGAGACAAATGGGTTTTCAGGAGAACAAATGGGAGATATGTTTGTGATGTTTGTTTAATGTAGGTTTGAGTCGTCTTTCTGTCTTCTTCATGGCTGAAACTTCCTGGGAGAGGGCATTTATGGTGGGTTTACTCTTGGTCTCTCTCCTGGGAGTAGACCCACCCTGAAGAGAGAATTTATGGCAGCCTCGTTTCCAAAAGTTGCTGCTTTTAGATAGATAGGGGAATCTCTGAGAAGGCTTCTTTCTGCCTCTGTTGATTCTCAGTTGCCTTCAGCTCCAAATAATCCTTATGTCAAAGGGGCATATTTTCGCATATCTTAATACCCTTCAGTATTATTCAGAATTTTGTGATTTGAGCAATTGAATGAAATCCATTTGGAAATGTTCAAATGGTTTTTGAGGCAGGGGTTCTTTATAGCTTTTCCTGGGTTATGATAATGACAGATAAGGCAAGATTTGGCCACCTGCCTTGAGTAAAATTTCCTCACCAATATTTTTGTGAAGTTTGAACAAATAATTTATTACCATTGTGAATAATTTCACAGAGAAAGCAGTAAGGGTCTGGAGATGGACTCTGGCGACATTAAGCAGGCGTCTTGGCAATGCTGATGCCCATTATATATTTGACAGTTTTTTTTTTCATGGAAAGGCATTTTATTTTAAATATAGCAGTGTGTACAGGTCATTTCCAAACTCCCAATCTATCCCTTCCCTGCTCTGTTCCCCCTGATAACCATAAGTTCGTTCTCTAAGTCTGTTTCTGTTTATATTTGACAGTTTTGAGATGGCCGTTATTTCTTTTCTTCTGAGGGGGCCAATTTTCATATTTGAATAAACCTTTCAGGATTCATGAAATCAGATTCAGCAAGTGCCTTTAGAATACCTATGGTAGCAAAACCAGAAAGGACTGCTTGTTTTACATAATAGTCAGCTAGGAAATTCCCTTTTGCTTTAAAAGTACAGTAAGTCTCCTACATATGATCCTTCAAGTTGCAAACTTTCAAAGATGCGAACTTGGGTTCGCATGTCCAATCACGTAAGTTAGTTCACGTGTCTGGTGTACATTGTCACGTGCATGCATCCTCTACAAGTGGTTGTGCTTTTGTGTACTTTACTGTACAGTACTGTATAGAGTACAGCAGTACTCTATCTTTATTTCAAACCGAGGATGTCCGGAAGCAAGCATAAAAGCAGTGGCGATGTGGCTAGTACAGTACTATGTGGCTAGTACTACCCAGACATCACTGGATCC
Organism: Eschrichtius robustus; assembly: GCF_028021215.1. Taxonomy (NCBI): domain Eukaryota; kingdom Metazoa; phylum Chordata; class Mammalia; order Artiodactyla; family Eschrichtiidae; genus Eschrichtius; species Eschrichtius robustus. Next base: position 45,612,294 of record NC_090845.1, read on the forward strand.
TTTTTTCGAGAGGGTAGATAGAATTGAATCCAGCAAGGAACCAGAACCTGTGCCATCAGCGTCAGGTGTGAGTGAAATTGCAGCTTGCCCTCCGTCTCCCATTGCTGACGATCCTTCAGCTCTACCGTCTCCCACCTCCTCTCCCTCCTCCAGTCAGTAACTCTTCTTGCCTGTTCACTCGATGCCAGCCCCTGTGAGCCAGCTGTTGTACTGTACTACTGTACTTTTCAAGGTACTATACTGTAAGATTAAAAATGTCTGCTTTATTTTTTGTGCGTGTTTTTCTTTTCTTTTTTGGCCGCATTGGGTCTTTTGTTGCTGCGCGCAGGCTTTCTCTAGTTGCAGCCAGTGGTGGCTTCTCCTGTTGTGGAGCACGGGTTCTAGGTGCACAGGCTCAGTAGTTGTGGCTCACAGGCTCTAGAGCGCGGGCTCAGTAGTTGTGGCGCACGGGCTTAGTTGCTCTGCGGCATGTGGGATCTTCCTGGACCAGGGCTCAAACCCATGTCTCCTGCATTGGCAGGCGGATTCTTAACCACTGCGCCACCAGGGAAGTCCTGTGTTTGTTTTTTATGTATTATTTTTGAGAAATGTATTATAAACCTATTACAATACAGTACTATATAGCCGATTGTGTTCATTGGGTACGAAGGCTAACTTTGTTGGACTTACGAACAAATTAGACTTACAAACACCCTCTCAGAACAGACCTTGTCCTTATGTAGGGGACTTACTGTATTATCTTTTTTAAAAAATAAATTTATTTATTTATTTTTATTATTTATTTTTGGCTGCATTGGGTCTTTGTTGCTACGTGCGGGCTTTCTCTAGTTGCCACAAACGAGGGCTACTCTTCGTTGTGGTGTGCGGGCTTCTCATTGCGGTGGCTTCTCTTGTTGCGGAGCACAGGCTCTAGGTGCGTGGGCTTCAGTAGTTGTGGCACACAGGCTCAGCAGTTGTAGCTCGTGGGCTCTAGAGCTCAGGCTCATTAGTTGTGGTGCATGGGCTTAGTTGCTCTGCGGCATGTGGGATCTTCCTGGAACAGGGATCGAACCCATGTCCCCCTGCATTGGCAGGCAGATTCTTAACCACTGTGCCACCAAGGAAGTCCCTACTGTATTATCTTTAGAAGCAACTTCTTTTATAACTGATACTTCAGTTGGATGTTGTATTGTCTCCAACAAATGATTACATTTCTTCCACTTTATATGGAGTGGCTGAAGAAGTTAGAAAACCTCTTTGTTTCCATAATGTACTAAAATCATGAACATCTCCAAAGATATATCTATTAGTACAGATACTAATTTATTACCAGATATATATCTATTAGTACAGATACTAATTTATTACCAGATATATATCTATTAGTACAGATACTAATTTATTACCAGATATATATCTATTAGTACAGATACTAATTTATTTATTTACATATAGCTTGCTAACTAAACATTAAATTAATTCATTAAGTAATTTTAAGATACTCTTAAATCTTTAGCAAAATGACATGCTTGTGATGTAGCTGTCATTCAGCTATTTGAGTGGAGTGAGCTGTAGGCAAAGGAGCAACTTCAATAGCAGAATATTCAGAAGTTATAGCGTAGCCAGCACAAAATATGCCCTGTTTATTCTTAAGATATGAGCCATCAACAAACATCATATCAGGGTTGTCTAGGGCAGTGGTTCTCCACCTTTAGTTTGCCTCGGAATCACGTGGAGGACTTAGTAAACCACGGGTTGGTGGGCACCACTCCTGGAGTTTCTGATTCAGAAGATCTGGAGTGTGCCCCAAGAATTGCATTTCTAAATAGTACCAGATGATACTGGGGACCACACTTTGAGAACCACTGCTGTAAAGGACCATTAGTCAGGTCAGGATGAAGAAGACTTCGAGTTTAAATGGTTGCTAGACAGTCATGAGATTCAGTCATTCTGCAGAAGAAGTAGGACACCAGCATTTAGATTAGAGCAACACTGAACAGTTTTGCGTGAAGCAGACCTTAGAAGAATTTCGTAGGAGGCAATGTGACTAGCTGCCAAATGTTGGGTGTTGTTCTGAAGTGGTAAGGCTTCTACCCCTAGGGGATCCTTAGGGTCAGGGAGAGGCTAAGAAGATGTCTGCTGTAACTTCCAGCAGTCTAGCTGCTGCTCTACACCATGGAAACAAGGCAGATGAGCCTTGGCCACAGGGGCCAGAGATGTAAGTGATGTTCTTATGATAGCCCCTGATTTTTGATGAAGTTTGCTTTCATGGGAAGAGCTTAGCCCAGTTAGGAATGCCCAAAGTTAGGCTTGCTGTAATACTTGCTTAGGGGAAGAAAAGGCCTGCTGTCATCTTGAATCCCCAAAGCAGGAGCTCTGGGACATTGGTCTTAGACAACTCATCAATAGTTGAGGTCTAGCAATAGCTCCTGACTACAAGATATGTCTTCAGCAGCTGTTTTTTCTGAAGACCAGGGTTTCTTCTAGTATTCTAATTATTAGAGTCTAATAAAAGTGTATTAGCTGGTACTCATTCACGATAATATTAACCAAACAATAATATGGATGTATTTTCTGTCTTTCAGTAATACCAAATCTATCTGATGAATGAATGGAAGAGATGCCATATATACAAATACTTCATATATATGAGGTACATTTTATTATACTTTGCCTTATATTTAGCAGAGGATATTATACACAGTTCCAAACTCTTTTCTATAGACTTCTATTTTTTGAAATTGGCCAGCAGTATAGTGGTTCATTTTATTTGATTTACTTCTTTTAAAAATCTCTTCCCTCAGTTCCACACAGCTGTACCTTACCCTTCTGTCATCATGCCTGTTTCTAAGAGCCCACTTTTAGGTCATTGCTTCTAATCTGCTCTAGGAAGGAATTAGACAAACAAGCTCGTTAGTAAGTGTTGTGTGTGGGGAAGAATTCCAAGACCGAACGAGGGCCCAGGGCAATGAAACAGTTCAGCTTTAGAGCATGGGCCTTTGTGGATGTGGCTGTCAGACCAACATCCCTGGAGGCCATCTCTGTGAACATAAATTCCACCAGAGTCTTGTGCAAGGTCCTTGTCTGGGTATATCAAAGAAACACATGACTCTCTGGATTCTTGGGAACTCAGTCTAATGTGGGATAGTAAATCCTCCTAAGAACAAGGCAACATATCACACATTCATCACATATGCACTGGTTCAGCACTGAAGGAACACATCATAAAGATTTCCTGGAAGAGATATTCATGGAATCAATTTTCCTTTGAAGAAATGACAGTTAAGCTTTGGTGATATCAGGAAAGGTAAAATCACGACTCTCGTACAGATATAAAAATAAACACATGCTAAAGAATTAATTTTACTCCTATTAAACAGAACCAGAGCCTGATGGTAGTTAAAGCAGTAAAAACATACTTTATTCAGGAACTATTGCATTAGGGGAAAAGAGACCTCAGTATAGATCTGGGTTCAATTGCGAATACATCAAAGACAGCTGTGGATTTATAGCCTAGGAGCAGAATGAGGGGGGTCAGTGGATGGCAAATTACTAAGAGGAAACATCAAGGGGATTCTTGCTAAACCGACATAACGGGATTCTTGCTGGAGGCAGGCCAGGGCCATGGGATCTCAAGGGTGGGAGATTCTCTCTAAAATGACTTAGCAGGATTCTTGCTATAACGGGGCTATGCAAGCCCTTCAAGGGTGCTGGGCCAACATCAAGGCCTAGCTGTGAAGATGGCTCAGGGAAGCCTGACCAAAGCTTGGTCAAGGAGAGTCTTTGTCACTTCTACAGTATGAGAGAACCAGGCAGATGTTATAACCCGTTCAAAGGAAAAGTCAAACCAGCATAGATTTATATGAAGTAAAAGACTGTTGAGATGAATTGCAAATGTCCCCCCAAATGGAAAAATCATGGTTTTTCCATTTTTGGGGAAGGAAGCTAATTAGAATTACTACCAAACAAGACAGAATTTACATATCTATCAGTTACATATAGCTTGCAAAGAATTGCAAAGTAGCTCAAAGGCAATGAACAGGGCTAGAATCACATAAGGATAACCCTGGGCGGGCATGCTGTAAACGATGCAGAGTTTCTCATTGAAACACAAATATTTCTCTGCAAGGCTTCTGGCAAGGTGAATGGTGGGGTGAAAAGCAGAGAAGTTAAAGAATAGGAAAGCAGGAAGGGTAAGGAAGTCACAAAAGGTTAACTAACCCCTTTGGTTGGACTTGCAATATGATCGGCAGGAGACACAATGATTTTTTTCCCCCGGGTTTGAAAGAGAAGGTTTGATTTCAGCTTCTCTAAATCTTTGTTAAAAAATTGAGGTATAGTTGATTTCCAATATTATATTCATTTCAGGTGTACCACATAGTGATTCAAAATTTTTATAGATTATACTCCATTTAAAGTTATTGTAAAATATTGGCTATATTTTCTGTGCTCTACAATATATCCTTGTAGCTTATTTATTTTATACATAGTGGTTTATACAGAGTCTCTAAATCTTTAATGCATGGAGTTCCAGTGTGTGCATATTTGATCCTAATGGCTTTAGGATTCCTATCAGCTGATTCTAGCTGCTTCTAGTTCCTGTGGCTACAGTCTTTTTCACCGGGTCTTCTCTGAAGTTGTTCATTATGAGGTTTGTTGAAAACTTTTGATAGCTTGGAACTGTATGGGGGATGGAGAAAAACAGGAGATGAGAAATTTGATATATTTTATCTTTCTGTGTTGGCTTTTATTTTTAAAATAACTTTGTACTCCTTTTCAATTTTCCCCTCAGGACAGTTTTTCCTCTGCGCACTCTTTTTCTTAATCATTTTAATGGCTACAACTTTGCTCTGGTGAATCAAAAGGAGTGGCCAGAGTTTCATGAACCATCTGCTGGAACTGAGGGACCAAGTTACCGAGGAGGGGTGGCCGCTAGCGGGGGATAATAAGGTGAGAAGAGGAATGGGGATACAGGTAAGCATGGTGGGAGGCAAGGGGGCGTGAGGGGAGACATAAAAGACAAGAAAGCTAGGAAAGCTCATCATGACAAATGGTTTAGCATGGAAGGTGCTTCTGCTGTTTTCTCAAACTCCATCAGCTAAAGTATTCAATATGCCAAAAAGGTACCAAATTATGGGGTAGCACGTCCTGATCCCCATCACAGTCAAGACTCTTCATTCCTCTTTTTATTAAGAAATATTTTTTATTAAAAATAATTTTTATATTTTCTTCTACTATAGAATCCCCACAGAAACCTTAGGTTTTATAGGATTTGAAGGGATATTTATGAACACTCATTGGGTCATTTTAAAAAAAGAGACATAATTGGCATACAACAGTGTGTATGTTTTGGGTGTACAATGTATTGATTTGATACATTTATATATTGTAATGTGATTAACACCATAGCATCAGTTGACACCTCTCTCACATCAATAATTATCATTTCTTTTTTGTGATGAGAACATTTAAGATCAGTCTCCTAGCAATTTTCTAAAATAAATTTATTGATTTATTGATTTATTTAATTTTTGGCTGCATTGGGTGTTCGCTGCTGCAGGCGGTTTTTCTCTAGTTGCTGAGAGCGGGGGATACTCTTTGTTGTGGTGCGCGGGCTTCTCATTGTGGTGGCTTGTTATGGAGCACAGGCTCGAGGCTCGCGGGCTTCAGTAGTAGTGGCACACGGGCTTCAGTAGTTGTGGCTCGTGGGCTCTAGAGCACAAGCTCAGTAGTTGTGGCGCACGGGCTTAGTTGCTCCGTGGCATGTGGGATCTTCCCGGACCAGGGCTCGAACCCCTGTCCCCTGCATTGGCAGGCGGATTCTTAACCACCGTGCCATCAGGGAAGCCCTCTCCTAGCAATTTGAAGTATATAATACAGTATTGTTGACTATAATCACTATGGCTGTATATTAGGCCTCCAGAATTTATTCATCTTCTAGTTACAACTTTGTACATTTTGACCAACTTCTCCCTACTTTCCCCACCTCCCAGCCCCTGGTAACCACCATTCTACTCTCTGTTTCTACAAGTTTGGCTTTTTTAGAGTCCACATATAAGTGAAATCATACAGTATATGTCTTTCTCTGTCTGACTTATTTCACTTAGCATAATATCCTCAAGGTCCATCCATGTTGTTGCAAATGGCAAGATCTCCTTCATTCTTATGACTGAATAATATTCCATTATATTGAAGGGGAGCAGAATATGCCACCCCAGAATGTGCCATGTTGTGGATTATTTTGAGCTGAAGGTAATCAAGACCCAGCAGACTCAAGAATGTCTTTTGCCTCTCTCTTAACTGCCTAAAAGGATTTAGATAGGAGATCTGGTCCCAAAAGAGAGCTATTATCAGAGATAGGTTTTTATCTGAAAGACTTACCCGCATGGCAGGGCAAACATCTGCTCTTCTTATCGTCCTGTGAATTGCCCTCCTTCCCTCTGAAGTCCCTTTGAGTGCCTATCCCATTCCTTAGCTCAGGATGGCATATAAGCCTCAATTGCCTGTCTGCCTTTAGACCTCATTTTTTGTGGGGCTCCTGTATGTATGAGATTAAATTTGCTTTTCCCCTGTTAATCTGTCTTATGTCCAATTTAGTTATTAGACCAGCCAAAGAACCTAGAAGGGTAGGAGGAAAATTTTTTTCCATCCTGACAGTATATATATCACATCTTTATCCATTCATCTATTGATGGGCAGTTAGGCTGTTTCCATATATTGGCTATTGTGAATGATGCAATAAACATGGCAGTGTAGCTGTCTTTTCAATATCCTATTTTCATTTCCTTCAGACACATACTCAGGAGTGGGATTGCTAGATCATAGAGTAGCTCTAATTTTAATTTTCTGAGGAACCTTCATACTATTTTCTATTGTGGAATGATGGCCGTACCATCAACAGTGCACAAGAGTTCCCTTTTTGCCACATCCTCACCAATACTTGTTTTCTCTTGTCTTGTTAAGGATAGCCATCCTAACAGGCACGAAGCGATATCTTATTGTGGTTTTGATTTGCATTTCCCTGATGATTAGATGTTGAGCATCTTCTCATATACCTATTGGCTATCTCGATGACTTCCTTGGAAAAATGTCTATTCTGTTCTTCTGCCCATTTTAATTAAAAAAATTTTTTTCTTCTGCCCATTTTTAAATTGGATTTTTTTTGTTATTGAGTTGTGTGGGTTCTTTATATATTTTGGATATTATCCCTTATCAGATATATGGCTTGCAAATATTTTCTCCTATTCCATAGTTTTCCTGGGTTATTTCTGGTTAGATGACATTTCTCCTTTCTTTTTTGTGAGTAGAGCAGGAAGCAACATGGACCTAAGATATAAAGCCAGAAGGCTCAAATGCTAGATTTGTGTCTCCAGCTCCATTTAGACCATGGTCACAGAGTGCCCTTGGAGTTCAGATGACACCTGATAAATACTGTGGTCAGCTTTAGTTTGAGCTCAGAAGTGACAAAGACTCTTTCCGTAATCAAACTTTAGCAGGCTCCTCTGAGACCTCTTTTCAACTAGGCCTTGTCCTTGGGCCCTGTCTTCTGCCTGCCTTGTCCAGTTGTAGCAAAAATCCTACTAAATCAGTTTAAAGAGATTCCCCTCATCCTTGATATCTGATCACCCTGGCTTGCCTTCAGTAAGAATCCTGTAGAGTTGGTTTAGCAAGAATCCTCCTACCCTTGATGTCTCCTCTTAGTAGTTTTCCATTCACTGACCCCTCATTCTGCCCATTGCTGTAAGTCCCCACTTGTCCTCATTGTATTCAGAGTTGAGCCCTATCTCTCTTCCCTATTGTGAAAGTCTTGACACTTGATGGAGTCCAGAATAAGCCACTGTGGCATTAAAATTATTTTGAGAGAAGGCAATTGAGATCCTGAAATCTCTTATCTGCCTAAAAGCAGAGCCTCCCCAAAGAACTAAATTGTCATAAATCCTCTTTCCGAGGGCAACCAGGGAAGATTGACTCTTATCATCAGAGATGAGAAGCCTCCGCATCACACATAAACAGATATTTTACAAAACTACCATATCTCCCATCTGTTCTTCTAAGGGCCCATTTATCTTTCCAAAAATTTATTTGTTTTCCCTTAAGTTCTCTTCTTCCCCTCCTTTTCCCTATTAAGATGGTACATGAACCCCAAATTCCAAATGCCTCCTTGAATCACATTTTTCTGTGAATTCCTGTACATACGTACATGAATAAAAATCTGTCTTTTCTCTTGGTAATCTGTTGTAGGGGAGGAAGAATATCTGTTTCTTCTACCCATCCTAGGTTCATTGGCTGGGGTCCTGCAAATTAGACTGACAAAAACAGATTAACAAGAGAAAATCAGACAGGTTTATTAATGCCTGCATTGTGCATATGCATGGAAATAGTGCTGAGATACCCACACGAATAAAGGCTCCTCCCCACCTTTCAGGAGCTTCAGCTGTAGGGAAGACAGACCCACACCCACAAAGAGATAATTTCATTACATTAAAGTCTAAATAAGAAAAAGATTTGTGTAGGATTTTCAGCCAAGGCTCTTAAAGGAGGTGACACTTATGATCGACAGGTTAACAAAATAGAAAGGAAAGAACATTCTAGAAGGAAAGTCATAAAGTGTTGGAGGAAAGAAACAGCATCAGTTCTCCAAAGCCCTGGCTGATTCTACTTTGCCAAACCATGTATACATTTTAATTTTTGGATGAACATGCAGAAGGTGATCTGTAGCTCTCAGAACCTTGGAGAAGAAAGAAAATTCTGCAAAGTTTGAGGGCTCTTGGATTTTAAATTCAGTGCCAAGCCAGTCTGTCTGCAACATCCTTGCTCTACTAGGAGAAGAAAAGCATCATGGCTAAGAAATGGAGCTAGAACTGCACCAGACAGTTCTCAGGCGGAATAGTCACAGATGTGTCTGCTTTCACATCTACATGGTACATGACTCATTACTTCAGGGTGAGAGGCTACTGCACATAAGTGCAGCTGATAGTGAATCTGGACCTGCCCCAGCAGACTGTGTAGACAGTTACATTTTTGGGGATGATGTGGTATGTTTTGAGTGGAGTGAGGAAAGAAGAAAGGGAGGTAGTTTGTTAATTGCTAAATATCCTGAATAGTCAATGTTTCTAATCATTATTCTCTAATTTTCTTATTGATAAAATTTAATAATAGCCAACATATATGTATTATCACATTTATTGTAAAAGACATCAGGAACAATAGTAACATTTTTTAAAAGGCATATTTGTTTTTATTTATTTTTTTGCCCTTTTCCCTATTTCTTTTTTTTAATTCTATTTTTTATTGAAGTATAGTTGATTTACAATGTTGTGCCAATCTCTGTTGTATGGCAAAGTGACTCAGTTATACACATATAGACATTCTTTTTTATATTCTTTTCCATTATGGTTAATCCCAGGAGACTGGATATAGTTCCCTGTGCTATACAGTAGGACCTTGTCGTTTACCCATTCTAGATGTAATGGTTTGCATCTACCAATCCCAAACTCCCAGTTCATCCGTCTCCCTCCCGCCCATCCCCCTTGGCAACCACAAGTCTGTTCTCTATGTCTGTGAGTCTGTTTTGTAGAGAGGTTCATTTGTGTCATATTTTAGATTCCACATATAAGTAATATCATATGGTATTTGTCTTTCTCTTTCTGACTTACTTCACTTAGTATGATAATCTCTAGTTGCATCCATGTTGCTGTAAATGGCATTATTTCATTCTTTTTTTTAATGGCTGAGTAGTATTCCATTGTATATATATGTACCACATCTTCTATCCATTCATCTGTTAATGGACATCTATGTTGTTTCCATGGTTTGGCTATTGTGAATAGTGCTGCTATGAACATAGGGGTGCATGTATCTTTTTGAATTATAGTTTTGTCTGGATATAGGCCCAGGAGTGGGATTGCTAGATCATATGGTAGTTCTATTTTTAGTTTTCTGAGGAACCTCCATACTGTTTTCCATATTGGCTGTACCAACTTACATTCCCACCAACAGTGTATGAGGGTTCTAAAAGACGTATTTGTAAGCTCATGTTAATGATGTTACTCTCATTATTTTGCCACTGTTCAATATAGGAAGTTTCTTTTTTTTTTGCCATTAATGCACCCACATTTTATAGTATTACAGTATGAGGTTTTTGGTTTTGTTTTTATAAATTTATTTATTTATTTATTTTTTGGCTGCATTCAGTCTTCATTGCTGTGCACAGGCTTTCTCTAGTTGCAGCGAGCGGGGGCTACTCTTCATGTGGTGCACAGGCTCCTCATTGCGGTGGCTTCTTTGTTGCAGAGCACGGGCTCTAGGTGTGCGGGCTTCAGTAGTTGTGGCACATGGGCTCAATAGTTGTGGCTGCAGGCTCTAAAGTGCAGGCTCAGTAGTTGTGGTGCACGGGCTCAGTTGCTCCGCAGCATGTGGTATGTTCCCAGACCAGGGCTTGAACCCGTGTCCCCTGCATTGGCAGGTGGATTCTTAAGCACTGCACCACCAGGGAAGTCCTAGGAAGTTTCTTGATAAACTTTTCTTAAAAAAAAAGAAAGGAAAGAATATTCTAGAAGGAAAGTCATAAACAAAGACTTGGAGGAAATAAGCAGCATGGTGTATAGGGAGAATTACAAAGAATCTAGTACAGCCACTAAAATAAATCACAGAGCAGGGAGTTCCTGGAAATGGTTGTGAAAGGTTTTCTGGCTATAGTGTGGAGGAGAGATTTACGGGGGCCATGCTGGTTATCCTTCGTGTATTACCCTACACTCACTTTATGCTTTTTCTCTGCCTTGCTCTGGGCCCAAAAGGCTAAGCCCTCACAGACTGCATCCCTTAGACTCTCTGAGTTCCAGTTATCTATAACTGTATAGCAAACCACCCCAAACCTAGTGACATAAAGTGATCACAATCATTTATTATCTCTCACACATCTGGGGTATGACTGGGCTTGGTTAGGCAGTTCTCAGTTGGGGATCTCTCATGTGGTTCCAGACAGATGGCTGACTGTTTCTGGAGTCATCTTGAAGGCTTCCTCACTTACTTATCTGGTGGTTGTACTGGCTTCCAGCTGGGACCTCTGCAGGGGCTTTTGCCAGAAGACAGCCCACACTTGGCCTATCTAGGTGGCTTGGGCTTCCTCATAGCATGGCTATGTCCCAAAGGTAAGCATTCCAAGAGAGAAAGCCAGGCAGAGGCTGTATTGCCTTTTATGGCCTAGCCTTAGAAATTATGTGGCATTACTCCCACCACATTCATTTGTTAGAGGTGAGTCATTAAGGCCAGCCCATATTTAAGTGGAGGAAAATTAGATTTCACCCCTTAATGAGAGGACTGCAAAAGAATTTGAAGATGTTTTTTAAACCACTGTGTCCTCTGACTTCTGCCTGATTTTGGACAATGTGTGTGTGTGTGTGTGTGTGTGTGTGTGTGTGTGTGTGTTGGTGGGGGATGGGTGGGTGGGAAGAAGTGGGCACCAGCAGATCAGAGTGTGGTTAGAGAGAGAGAGTTTGTGGGTATTTATCTGTCTCCCACCACAACTCCCTCCATGACTGGCTGTGGATCCGTCAATCGTTGTGGTTCTCTACCTACAGCCACAGCTCCTGTCTGCTTGGCCCTTCTTCTACTACCCTGGTTCTCACTGGGTTCCAGAAACACCTCTTCCTCCCCTTGCCCTTTCACATCTAGGGATGGTAATGGCTTCTCCCTGTTGCTCTTCCCCAGATGTCTCATCACCCTTAATTGGCTCCTTTTTAACTCTGCTAAAATCTCTGTGAGTGGCCCATTCATTCAAGTCTTTCTATTTAAACACTCTGAACGAACTATCTTTTTTGTTGCCATGAAGCTGACTAAATCCAGGGGCCAAAATGGAGGTAGAGAGACTAGTTGGGAGGACGTTATAACAGTACAAGTGAGAGATGATAAAGGCCTGAGAGTAATGGAAGGACTCTAGATGGACTATTAAGGTAAATTTTGTAAAACTTTGTGACGGATTATAGATTATAGGGACTAGGTAGTATAAATCAAATCTATAAGGGGTCAATGTCGAGAGGAGAAGATAGAAGACTAGGACAGATCAGGCAGTTACCAGAGGTCAATGATTTGGAGGTCACAGGGCAGAGATGATGACCCCAGGAGCCAGAGATGCCCACATAAGCACTGGTCCTAAGCCAGAGGTATTTGACTCAGTCTTGTCGTCTTGTTAGAAGAAATACAAGAATTAAATGAACTAAGGTCACACAAAAAGCTCTACAATATTGTAAAGCGCTATATATGTGTGAAATACAATGGAAGTTAATGTTACGATTAAAATAATTATTGTAATTCTTTCTGGGTATTTGTATATCTAGATTAATAAATCTTGATCATTTACAGAAGGGAATTTGAACTCGATTGAAGAAGTGATAGAAATAGTATTCCCCCATGGTTCTTTTGGTTAAACAGGAGAGATTCTCTAATTTATGATCCCCTCTTTCCCAGAATGCTCATTTTTTGGTAACTGTGTCTACTCATTGTCATTACATACAGTTCTTTGCCTTTAAGGAAGGGAACAAAAACAAAAACACAGATGATGCTCCACAATCGTGTTAGTGTCTTTGCAGTTTCGAAATCTCATTCAATGGGGTGGATGCTGCCTCTGAGTGACGGTAAATAAGCAACTTGAAACAAAAAAATAAGCAACTTGACAGGGTACTAAGGAGGAGCTATAGGTTGGTCCAAAGTGAACGATCAAGCAGATAATGCAGAGATGAATAATCCAGTTAAAATGCCCAATCCTTATATTTTTAATCGTGGTAAAATATATATAACGTAAAATTTACTATCTCAACTATTTTAAGTGTACAGTTAAGTACAGTACTTCCTGCTTAGAACTGCTTTTGCTGCATCCCATAGGTTTTGGGTCGTCGTGTTTTCATTGTCATTTGTTTCTAGGTATTTGTTGATTTCCTCTTTGATTTCTTCAGTGATCTCTTGGTTATGTAGTAGTGTATTGTTTAGCCTCCATGTGTTTGTATTGTTTACAGATTTTTCCCTGTAACTGATATCTAATCTCATAGCATTGTGGTCGGAAAAGATACCTGATACGATTTCAATTTTGTTAAATTTACCAAGGCTTGATTTGTGACCCAAGATATGATCTATCCTGGAGAATGTTCCATGAGCACTTGAGAAGAAAGTGTATTCTGTTGATTTTGGATGGAATGTCCTATAAATATCCATTAAGTCCATCTTGTTTAATGTATCACTTAAAGCTTGTGTTTCCTTATTTATTTTCATTTTGCGTCATCTGTCCATTGGTGAAAGTGGGGTGTTAAAGTCCCCGACTATGATTGTGTTACTGTCGATTTCCCGTTTTATGGCTGTTAGCATTTGCCTTATGTATTGAGGTGCTCCTATGTTGGGTGCATAAATATTTACAATTGTTATAACGTCTTCTTGGATCGATCCCTTGATCATTACGTAGTGTCCTTCTTTGTCTCTTGTACTAGTCTTTATTTTAAAGTCTATTTTGTCTGATATGAGAATTGCTACTCCAGCTTTCTTTTGATTTCCATTTGCATGGAATATCTTTTTCCATCCCCTCACTTTCAGTCTGTATGTGTCCCTAGGTCTAAAGTGGGTCTCTTGTAGACAGCATATATATGGGTCTTGTTTTTGTATCCATTCAGCCAGTCTATGTCTTTTGGTTGGGGCATTTAATCCATTCACGTTTAAGGTAATTATCGATATGTATGTTCCTATGACCATTTTCTTAATCGTTTTGGGTTTGTTTTTGTAGGTCCTTTTCTTCTCTTGTGTTTCCCACTTAGAGAAGCTCCTTTAGCATTTGCTGTAGAGCTGGTTTGGTGGTGCTGAATTCTCTTAGCTTTTGCTTATCTGTCAAGGTTTTAATTTCTCCATCGAATCTGAATGAGATCCTTGCTGGGTAGAGTAATCTTGGTTGTAGGTTTTTCTCCTTCATCAATTTAAATATGTCCTGCCACCCCCTTCTGGCTTGCAGAGTTTCTGCTGAAAGAACAGCTGTTAATCTTATGGGGATTCCCTTGTGTGTTATTTGTTGTTTTTCCCTTGCTGCTTTTAATATTTTTTCTTTGTATTTAATTTTTGGTAGTTTGATTAATATGTGTCTTGGCATGTTTCTCCTTGGATTTATCCTCTATGGGACTCTCTGTGCTTCCTGGACTTGATTGACTATTTCCTTTCCTATATTAGGGAAGTATTCAACTATAATCTCTTCAAATATTTTCTCAGTCCCTTTCTTTTTCTCTTCTTCTTCTGGGACCCCTATAATTCGAATGTTGGTGCCTTTAATGTTGTCCCAGAAGTCTCTGAGACTGTCCTCAATTCTTTTCATTCTTTTTTCTTTATTCTGCTCTGTGGTAGTTATTTCCACTATTTTATCCTCCAGGTCACTTAACCGTTCTTCTGCCTCAGTTATTCTGTTATTGATTCCTTCTAGAGAATTTTTAATTTCATTTATTTTGTTGTTCATCATTGTTTCTTTTCTCTTTAGTTCTTCTAGGTCCTTGTTAAACGTTTCTTGTATTTTCTCCATTCTAGTTCCAGGATTTTGGATCATCTTTACTATCATTACTCTGAATTCTTTTTCAGGTAGACTGACTATTTCCTCTTCGTTTGTTTGGTCTGGTTGGTTTTTACCTTGCTCCTTCATCTGCTGCGTATTTCTCTGTCTTCTCATTTTGCTTAACTTACTGTGTTTGGGGTCTCCCTTTCACAGGCGGCAGGTTCATAGTTCCCATTGTTTTTGGTGTCTGCCCCCAGTGGCTAAGGTTGGTTCAGTGGGTTGTGTAGGCATCCTGGTGGAGGGGACTAGTGCCTGTGTTCTGGTGGATGAGGCTGGATCTTGTCTTTCTGGTGGGCAGGTCCCCGTCTGGCGGTGTGTTTTTGGGGGTCTGTGACCTGATTATGATTTTAGGCAGCCTCTCTGCTTATAGGTGGGGTTGTGTTCCTGTCTTGCTAGTTGTTTGGCATGGGGTGTCCAGCACTGGAGCTTGCTGGTCGTTGAGTGGAGCTGGGTCTTAGTGTTGAGACGGAGATCTCTGGGCGAGGTCTCACTGATTGATATTATGTGGGGCTGGGAGGTCTCTGGTGGTCCAATGTCCTGAACTCGGCTCTCCCACCTCAGAGGCTCAGGCCTGACCCCCAGCCAGAGCACCAAGACCCTGTCAGCCACATGGCTCCAAACTCCGGAACTCCACACTCCAGAGGCCCTCCTTTTGATGTGCTGCCTCTCCCCTTCTGTGCAGGTCCTCTGGAGTACCAAGTTTTAAGTATTTAGTGTGCTCTGGTTAGGCTGTGAGTTCTGTGATCTCGTTGGAATTCTATGCCCCAAGTTTTGAGTTTGAGGCAATTGGGGACCCATGAAGTCTCTGAACTTTTAGAGAATCTCTTCCCCAAGGGTGAGTCTGAGGTATTTGGTGAGTCCATATTCAGGATGTGAAATCTCTGAAATAGTTCAGGAGTCTGTGTTCCAGTGTTTGATTATGAGGTGTTTGGGAGTTCATGTTTAAGGAGAGAAATTCTCTGAACTTTTAGAGGTTCTGTGTCCCAAGTTCGTTTTCTTTTTTAAAATTAATTAATTAATTTTTGACTGCGTTGGAGCTTCGTTGCTGC
The DNA here is from genome assembly GCF_028021215.1 of Eschrichtius robustus. NCBI lineage: Eukaryota > Metazoa > Chordata > Mammalia > Artiodactyla > Eschrichtiidae > Eschrichtius > Eschrichtius robustus. The sequence continues at coordinate 45,627,894 of NC_090845.1, forward strand.
ACGCGGGCTTCCTCTAGTTGTGGTGAGCAGGGGCTACTCTTTGTCGCGGTGCACGAGCTTCTCATTGCGGTGGCTTCTGTTGTCGCAGAGCATGGGCTCTAGGCGCATGGGCTTCAGTAGTTGTGGCTCGTGGGCTCTAGAGTACAGGCTCAGTAGTTGTGGGCCACGGGCTTAGTTGCTCCGTGGCATGTGGGATCTTCCCGGATCAGGGCTCGAACCCATGTCCCCTGCATTGGCAGGTAGATTCTCAACCACTGCACCACCAGGGAAGCCCCCCAAATTTGGTTTGAATTATTTGGGGTCTGTGTTCAGAATGTGAGATCTTTGAACTCTTTCACTGTCTTTCTTTCAATTTTTAATCTGAGATTTTGGGGTCCATGTTCAAGGTGTGAGGTCTTTGAACTCTTTGAGCGTGTGTATCCTAAACTTTGAGTCTGAGGTCTTTGGGGTCTTGTTCAGGGTGTGACATTTCTAAACCCTTTGTTAGTCTATGTTCCAACGTTTGAGTCTGAGTTATTTGGGGGTTGACGTTCAAGGTATGATGTCTCTGCACTCTGTACTGTTCTGTTTCCTAAATATTTTACTCTGAGATATTTAGGTGTCTGTGTTCAGGTGTGAGGTCTCTGAATTCTTTGAGGCTCTGTGTCCTCAGGTTGAGCCTGAGGGCCTATGTCTAGTAAAGGTCTGTGACATGAGAATGAATCTAAAAAGGACACAATCTTCACCTGAGGGCTATCCTATTTGTCTCACATATATTTCTCTGCTGAATTATGAAAAGCATCTACCAATAATGAGAGAAAACACCCATTGGAGCAGCATAGAACCACTCTGAAACTCTGAATGTCACTCCACGGTGCTGTCTTAAGGTTTGATCCATGTGACAGGCTGCTCTGAGAACTTAAACCACTACTTAACACTGGATCCTCTGGAATCTCGGGGAGGTTAACTCTGGGGTGGGTCACAGACAACCAAGAAGTCATCTGAGCTCTGCTTCTTAGCAGATTGTGTACAATGATTCCTGGGGGCACAGCCCAAACCAAACCAAGAGAAAAATCAACACACTTAACAGCTTAGCTAAAGTCAAAACCTAATGTTCCATGGACATGTCCAAATGAATACAGAGTCTAGTCCTGGTAGCCCAAGTGCTTGGCATCCAGGAGGTATTCACATTACAGGATAAATGTGAATCTGAGGGGCAGTGGAGTATGGGAAAAGAGCTTTTATTTGCCAGTAAAGTGTTCTGAGCTTACAGTCTAGCTCTACCTATTTCATCTTGTGTGAACTTGTGTAGGTTAATTCATGCCTTTGAGTCTCAATGTCTGTTTTACCTCTAAAACAGGCATCATCATACCTATCAGACAGGTTTATTGAGAAGATGTAGAGATGGCTTATTTACACAAACGGAGGCCCTAAGGACAGTGCCTGGGCTAAAGCAGAGCAGGGCTAAAGGTCATTGTTATGGGCAAATTATCACAACCTCTGCTGCTAGGCACTGCTGTGCCCTTGGAGGCCATGAATGTGTGGTGTTCACTCAGTCAGTGGTTTGCACTCCTGCACTGGCATATCCTCTGGTGGTGTTCATCTGCTGGAGCATCACACCAAACTTGACCACATAATAATTACTCTCTTCCAAGATCAGCTATCATCATTTCTGCAGTAACTTCCACAGTCAGGACACTGCACACGTATTGTTTCTAATTCTCACAACAGGAAACAAGGTAGGGATGTGAGGTGCACTTAGAGCTTTGGAAAGTGAGCTCAGAGAGGCTAATAAGTAACTTGCCCCAAGTTACATAACCCATAAAGAGCAGCAAGAGGTAGAAGGGCTGAATCAAAACTCTAGGATGGCCATAGTAGATACCATCTCAGAAGAGACCACAAAACAGTACCCAGGAATAAGTTCATATGTTTCAGCTAGTGTGTGGAGCCCCATCTTCAGAGCTACCCAAGACCGGATGAATCAAGGCCAGTGAGAAACAATGCATTGCCAAGAGAATGGAGTACACTTATTTTTTTTAAATTAGTGTAGTTGATTTACAATATTGTGTTAATTTCAGGTGTACAGAAAAGTGATTCAGTTATATATATATATATATTTTTCAGATTATTTTCCATTATAGGTTACTACAAGATATTGAATATACTTCCCTGTGCTATACAGTAAATCCTTGTTGCTTATCTAATTTATATATAATAGTTTATATCGGTTAATCCCATACTCCTAATTTATCCCTCTCCCTTCCTTCTCCCCTTTGGTAACCATAAGTCTGTTTTCTATGTCTGTGAGTCTGTTTCCGTTTTGCATATAGATTCATTTGTATCATTTTTTAGGTTCCACATGTAAGTGGTATCATATAATATTTGTCTTTGTCTGTCTGACTTACTTCACGTAGTATGATATTCTGCTGCAAATGGCAATATTTCATTCTATTTTATGTCTGAGTAGTATTCCATTGTATATATATACCATATCTTCTTTATCTGGGCATCTGCTGATGGACACTTAGGTTGCTTCCATGTCTTGGTTATTGTAAATAATGCTGATATGAACATTGGGGTGCCTGTATCTTTTCTAATTAGTGTTTTCATTTTTTCTGGATATATACCCAGGAGTGGGATTGCTGGATCATATGGTTGCTCTATTTTTAGTTTTTTAAGGAACCTCCACACTGTTTTCCATAGTGGCTGCACCAATTTACATTCCCACCAACAGTGGAGTACACTTATTTTTCTTTTGCTGCTTTCAAGATTTTCTTTTTGGCTTTGACTGTCAACACTATTACTATGATATGTCTAGGCATGGATTTTTTTTTTAACATTTTTTTTTTGATGTGGACCATTTTTAAAGTCTTTATTGAATTTGTTACAGTATTGCTTCTGTTTTATGTTTTGGTTTTTTGGCCACAAGGTATGTGGGATCTTAGCTCTCTGACCAGGGATCAAACCCACACCCCCTGCATTGGAAGGCGAAGTCTTAACCACTGGACCACGAGGGAAGTCCCCTAGGCATGGATTTCTCTGTGTTTATCCTACTTGCATTTTGTTGAGCTTTTTGGATGTGTAGATTAATGGTTTGCATCATATTTAGGAAAATTTCTGTGCTTATTTCTTCAGGTAATTTTTCTGTTCATTTCTTCTTCTTCTACTCCCATTATGTGCATGTTGGTACACTTCATTGTGTCCCATAGGTCTCTGAGGCTCTGCTCATTTTTCTTCATTCTTTTATCCTTTCTGTCCTTCAAATTGTATAATCTTGAGTGATCTATCTTCAAGTTTACTGATTCTTTTTTCTGCCAGATCAAATCTACTGTTGAGCTCCTCTAGTGATTTTTTTTTTCATTTCAGTTATTGTACTTTTCAACTCCAGAATTTCCATTTGGTTCTTTTTTTTTTAATTCTCTTTATTGATGTTCTTTATTTGATGAATCATTGTCAGAGAACTTTAAGTGTTCACACATGGTTTCCTTTATTCTTTGAGCATTTTTTTTTTAAATTTTAAGTTTTATTTTCACTTCTTTTTGTCATTAGGCTATATCCCACTGGGGATACACAGCTAAATTACTGCATTTTATTTATTTATTTATTTATTTATTTATTTATTTATTTATGGCTGTGTTGGGTCTTCGTGTCTGTGCGAGGGCTTTCTCTAGTTGTGGCAAGTGGGGGCCACTCTTCATCGCGGTGCGTGGGCCTCTCACTATCGCGGCCTCTCCCTTTGCGGAGCACAGGCTCCAGGCGCGCAGGCTCAGTAATTGTGGCTTGCGGGCCTAGTTGCTCTGCGGCATGTGGGATCTTCCCAAACCAGGGCTCGAACCCGTGTCCCCTGCATTGGCAGGCAGATTCTCAACCACTACGCCACCAGGGAAGCCCTGAGCATTTTTATAATAGCTTTGAGGTCTTTGTCTGTTAAGTCCCACATCTGGGTCCCCTTAAGGTGGTTTCTGCTGCCTGTTTTTTTTTTTAAATGTACAAAAATCACACTCTCCTGTTTCCTTGTATGTCTCATAACTTTCTGTTGAGCATATGGCACTTCAGATAATATATTGTAATAACTCTAGATTCTAATTAGCTCCATACTCCCTCTGAGGCTTCTTGATGTTTTTGTTTTTTTTTTAATTGTCTAATAGCTTTCCTGGATTAATTCTGTGAAGTATATTTCCCTTGCAGTGTGCAGTCTCTGATGCCACTGCTTAGTATTTTTTTTCCCTCCTTGTTTTTATTTTTAAGCCTAGCTTCCTAGAAGTTGCCCCAGGAAAGCATAGCTTAATATTCAATCAATGATTATTTAGAGGTTGTGCTTATACTCCTTGACCAGTAAGGGGGATCAGAACATGCTACCCCAAAATATGGCACCTTGGCATGTTGAATATTTTAAAGCTGAAGGAATTTGAGAAAAAGGCAGAAACAAGAATGTCACTCTGACCTTCCCCTCACCCTTCTTCCCTGAAGTATGTCATGAGAGCCTCATGTGAGAGGTGCCCTCCCTATACCCAGAGGAAAGGAGCATCCTTATCTATAAAGACAAAGGCAGTTGAAAAGAATTTGAACAAACAGGCCCTGCTAAGTTTTCCCAGTTTACTACATTTACCTCATACTCTTTGATCTATTATATTTCTCCACAACTGTCCACTCTTCATCAAACCTAGCATAAAAATACTCAGGTCTTTTTCTTTGGGCTTTCATTTTCTGATGAAGGCTTCTGTGTTATGTAAAACTTTGTTTTGTTTTTGTTTTTTGGCCACACCACATGGCTTGCAATAGCTTAATTCCCCGACCAGGGATTGAACCTGTGCCCCTTGCAGTGGTAACTCGGAGTCCTAACCACTGGACCCCAAGGGAACTCCCTAAAACTTATATTAAATAAATAAATTTGTATGCTTCTCTCCTCTTAATCTGTCTTTGTCAGTTTAACTAACAGGCCCAACCAGGGACCCTAAGAGGGTCAAGGAAAACTTTTCTCTCTCCTCCACCAGTGAGGGTTTAGGCCTTTGCTGATGGATCTGTGATTGGTGTGGGGAATGCTTTACATTCTGCCACATGTTCTAGTGGAGGCCAGTAGCTCTCAAGTGCCCACTTCAGTTGCTCTTTAGTGGGTGCAGCGTGGCACATATGCACCGCCTGCATGACCCCCAGGGAGAAGTATGATCATAATAGGGAACTTTTGAGCTGTCTATTTCCCTATTTCTCTCTGTTAAACTTCTGGCTGATTTGCTGTTTTATCTTTTGGTACTTATTTCATGAGATTATTAGTCTTCTCTTAATTGTCTGATAGTAAGATCGTTATTGTTTTGGACTACACCTTAAGGCATGATTTCCTCCTGTAGGAGAGAAAAACATTTTCCTTCTACCATTCTAAGTTCTTGGCTGGGGTTCCCACCACAAAAGACAGATTTACAAGAGAAAAACAAACAAAGGTTTATTAACATGCATACCTCATGTATACATAGGAGATGGCCAGGGAAAAATGAGTAACTCTCAGAGATGGCTTAGAACTCAGGCTTAAATAGCATATTCGACTGAAGACCAAAGAAAGGAAGGCGTAGGTGCAGTTATGGGGAGGTGACCAGGAAAAGTACAATAGACTAGGATAAGGTTTGGTATGCAGATTTAAGTCAGAGCCTTCTCCACTGATAAGAATTTCTTATGATTTAGTCATCTTTCTCTTCCGGATCCAAAGAGGGAGACACTCTTACAAATGGAGATTTCCTTTGTAAATGTAAATGTCCCTTACAAAAGGGTTACTTCTACTCTGTTTTCAGAGCTTATCCTGTGTCTGCTGTTCTCAAAATAATCCTTATGCCAAAGAGGCATATTTTAGGGTGGCATATTCTGATTTCCTAGGTCATATTTTGGGGTGGCATTTTCTGGTCTCCTATACTTCACACTCTGTTCCAAATAAAATCAGCTCCTCAGGGACTTCCCTGGTGGTCCAGTGGTTAAGAATCTGCCTTCCAATGCAGGGGACACAGGTTCGATCCCTGGTCAGGGAACTAAGATCCCACATGCTGCAAGGCAACTAAGCCCACGTGCTCTAGAGCCCGTGTGCCACAACTACTGAGCCATGACTTGGTGAGGCAAGTAGATATGGATATTACTTCCCATTTTACGTAAGAGAGGGTTGGTCCCACCAAAGTTAATATCAGGGAGTTGTCTAGGGTCATATAGCACAGGATCCCCAAAGTAAGAACAGATCTGAGGTCCTTCAGCCCCTTGCCTAATGTCTAGTTTCTTCCACTGGATTCTACAATTAGGAAATATCCTCCCCCAAAGAGCAATCTGTAGCTCAGGTTAGAACAGAATTTGGTGTGCTGAGAATTTTCAGTCACTTGAGATGGGGCAAGAGACATTCAGTTGTTCACTGAACTCTGCAGGTAATTTGCAGACATCCATTTTCTTTCAGGATCCTCCTCCACAAAATCAATGGCTAAAATGTACAAATAGGGCTTCTCTCTAATCCTTAAATTTTTAATTGCTGGCAGTAATTCCAGCTCCACTGCTCAGCAGTATGGATTCCCACTTTCTGGGCTGAGTTGCTTTGTTGAGCCTATGTTAACAGATTGTCACCCAAAGTCCACAGTTTACCTTAGGGTTCATTTTTGGTATTGTGCATTCTATGGGTTTGGACAAACATGTAATTACATGTATTCACCATTATAGGATCAAACAGAGTAATCTCAGCAGTGGTAATTTTTACCTTGTCTTCTTAGGGGCAGGGTTAGCTCCAGTCCTGAGAGATTGATTTGAAAACCTCAAAGATGATTAAAAATACTTTAAAAATCCCTGAAGGTTGGAGAGGGCCTATTAATGCTACTCATCATCTTCATTGGTTATATGACAACCCCTCTAACTAGGAGGCATTTGCAGTGGTTCAAACTGTTCTCTTTTGAAATCTCCCTAGCAGGTTGGTCAACATCATTCTTTCACCAGAGAGGTCTGGAAGGGAATGCCATATACGACCTCGCAAGTTGTTCACAACTCCAGGGGGTGCTATTCACATAGACTATGGCTTAATCCCACTCCTTGGAGTTGTGTAATGTGGAAACCTTGATTCTGGGAAGGGTCTAGAAAAATCTGTTTAGAAGGTTTTAGCTCAGTGTTTAACCAGACTGTGCTAAAATCAGATTCTTGTAGTTAAAGTCATTTTCAGATTCCACTATGTCCAAAGAGTGTGAAAAGCTCTACTACAAATTATTTGCTTTAGATAAGAATTCCTGATCATCTTCCTGTGGAACTGCTTTATCAATAGTCTTTCTGACATAGAGGGATGGAAAGACTGACTCGATGTTTAGAACTTCAAACATGGTGGCCCCAGATGAAAGATGCCCTTGAGTGGGGGGCTCCTAAACTTCAAATCATACTGTCATGCGTGGACACCTATTCCTCCTTCCAGGATTCTCCTTCTCACAGGGTTGACCTACGGTGAAAAGGATAAGGTTTTTGATTTTCAGTTATGAATATGCCCAAGGGTGTATGGGTATGATCCATTTTCATGATTCTTCTATTTCTCTACTTTTGCACTGATGGGACATAAACTAGATGACGGTAGCTGGAGGTGAACCTGAAGTGGTGTTGTCCCCCAAGCTTTGACATCACCTCACCAAGTCTGAAGGAGTTGAGAGTTTAAAGAGGGAGGGTGAGTACATGATACTGTTAATTACTCTCATCTTGCAAGGCTAACAATGCTTGATATCCTAAGTGTTGGGGTTGGGAAGGCAGATTGAAAGGTGAATATAGAGTTTTGTTTCTATAGTGCAGGAACAGGTAAAAGGATAGACCTGCAAAGGGCTTGAGTGTGACAATGAGAGGGAAGAACTGGATGATCAGCTGTATGGACCAGTTTGGATGGTATAGTGCTTAGGCACAAACCTGGCACTTGGGCAGTATTTCTGAATTCGAGACAGCAAGGAGGATAGTATTATTCCTATTTAATAGGTTGTGAAGTTTATATTCAGAGAGGAAGAATATTTACCCTGGGCCACATAGCTAGTAAATGGCATAACTGAGACAAGACCCAAGGTTTTAAACTTCTTAGTTTATTACTATTTCTGCTATACTGACTTGGGTGACTTTGGGTAAGCCATTTTACCTCTCTGAGGTTCACTTCCCTCTGAGTGTTGTTATGAAGAAAAGTGGTTTAAAAATACCTAGCATAAAAAAAAAAATACCTAGCATAATATGTGGCACATAGTAGGTGATCAATAAACATTACTTCTCTTTCCTATACCCCACTGTCTCTGTTGAGATAATAGAGGGGAACTGAACTATGTTGGGATTTGGGGAATTTTAATCTGTGGACACAGTGGATTTCTATGGCCTTGTTACGTGCCCACAAGACAGGTGGGTCACACTATCCTGCACATATGAAATACCACATGACACCTTGACCATTACACAAATATGCCTATTTTCCCTACTCCTGCCCTATCTTTGGAGATATTGCTTTTGTAATTCCCATCATCTTAAAGACTGTGGAAGTGGGGAACCAAAAATGTTTTTCTTCCCCTCTTCTACCTGCCACTGTAATGGAAGGAAGATTGCAGAAAGCCACTTACCCATTGCAACCTCCCTACCTAGAAGCCTCACGAAATTTTATTTTGTACACTTAATGGCATTTGGCAGCCCATTTCTCCTAAATTCCCCTTTACATGTTGTATAATGAGTTTCCTATTTAATATATCATGCTTGGAAAAGAGCAATGTCTTATCCTGAGCATTTTCTCCTGAACTCAGCCATTGATTTTTGGAGCAGAGAGAAACCATCTGCCACCTTGCTGCAACTACCATTTGAGGGGACAAGGTTCTCAGTGAGGCTAAACATTGTTCCCGCTGCCCTGAGAGATGCCTTCCAAGTGACACTGAGGATGCTGCGGTAGGCAGAAGAAGCTTCTATGTATTTTTTTTCAAGCTGGCTATTAATCCTTTTCTTATATCAGGGACCCTTGGACTTAACCCTGAAGTACTGCGTGAGAAGGAAGACGGAGTCTATCGACAAGAGATTCTGTTTTGATATAGAAACTAATGAAAGGTAAGCTGTGCTGATATGAATTGACATGTGAGAGTTGATGACATTGAAATTGTTATGCTACCAAATTGAAGGCCAATGACACTCATTGTGTCATTAATCAAATTTCACTCATTTAACTGATTAGACAAAATGCAAATGTGGAAAAGCACTTTTTAATTTTTTTCTGATTTATACCTGCCAGTAAAGAGTCTTAATTAAGCCTTCAAGAGAAAGCATTCTATAAGATGGGCTTTTCCTTCATCCTGAATAGTCACTATGTTAAATGTCCTTTTCACTCCAAAGTTAGGAAAGGATGGCTGCCAACCTTCCACTTCAGCCTTGTCTACACAATCTCCATTTTTAAGATCACTGCCATTGCATTTTCTGTGCTTTATACATTGCCTTTGCCATATTGTAACTTTAGCTAGATTAGGGCTACACAGACTAATAAAAGTGATGGCTTTTATCTTTCTCCTTCAAGAAACCATCATAAAAGAATAATAGTCCCATATAATTTGCAAAAAAGGCAATGGGCTTGATTTATGTTACTTGAAGAACTAACAAGAACTTCAGAAAACCTCGGTCATGCATTTCAGTAAATAAGTTTGGTCCCCTAGCATTTTGTTTATTTTTTGTACTTCATTTTTAAAATCCCTGCTAATTCCTGGAAATATGGGATCCTCCTCATGCTTTCACTGCTTTTTTTAAAAACATCTTTATTGGAGTATGATTGCTTTACAATGGTGTGTTAGTTTCTGCTTTATAACAAAGTGAATCAGTTATACATATACATATGTCCCCGTATCCCCTCCCTCTTACGTCTTCCTCCCTCCCACCCTCCCTATCCCACCCCTCTAGGTGGTCACAAAGCACCGAGCTGATCTCCCTGTGCTATGCGGTTGCTTCCCACTAGCTATCTATTTTACATTTGGTAGTGTATATATGTCCATGCCACTCTCTCACTTTGTCCCAGCTTACCCTTCCCCCTGCCCGTGTCCTCAAGTCCATTTGAAGTCACTCCCCCCACCCATATTGCTGGATCTCCTCTTCTTCCTGTTCTACTCACCTTGCTAATTTCTAAGATCCCAGAGCTTCCAATGCAGGGCCAGGGAGTGTATAGGAGACCACTGAGGGTCAGACCAATTAGCATACAATGTCCTTTAGAGGGGGCGTGTGGACAGCTGTGCTGGACGCTCGGCCATCTTCTGCCTTCACAAAACCTCTTTATGTGCACAAAGACTGGCAAGTGCAGTATGTAAATGACCATACAAGTTGTCATTTCTTTCCTTTTCTTAAAGACACATCCTGAAACATTTATGAAAATCAAAAGGGGGAACATACATGCTTTTGTTTTCCCTTTTAACAGCACTGATTGTCCTCTGCCCATCTCCACCAACTTTCTCACATGCCCAACATTATCATCTAATCATCTTTCGAATATAAATGCTCACCTCCCCAAGGATCAAGAGGAGCCATAGAAGAGCAAAACAGAAGGGGAAGATGCCAAGAAAGGCATTGACACCCTAAGGGCGAATTTTTTTTCCTTGGGAGAACTGACCTTCCAGAGAAAGCAAATTAAATTATCTTCCTCATCTTTGTGCTGTGACATCATTAAAACGCACATCATGTACCAAACCTCTTGCTTTGTACTCATAACCTTAAACCAAAATTAATCTGTTGTCACAGGGAGTTAGCACGTTTGTTAACATTGACTAACCAAAGCCTGAATCGTTCAGGAAAAGTTTTGGATTCAGACAAGAACAGGGAGAATTATGTAGTGGCCATGGAACATTCTCCTGCTTGTAGAGGAATAACACTCCCATCCTCTATTTCTGGGAACTTTTGCTCTGCTGTCTGAAGTGAGGTTTGAGTGCCCAGAGAGAAGAGAATCCTCAATTAATATGAAGCAGATCTTCAATGCATTCATTTAGTTAGTGAGCATTTATTAAGCATTTAGTTAGTGAGCATTTATTAAGGGTCTGATTTAGAGTCCAGACCCTTACCATACATTTTTCCATTCATACAGTTGTTGAGAACATATGACTTGTGAGTATCTGCTGGAGAGTCAGTCATTTATGAAAAGTTCATGGTCACTGCCTTTGAACAGCTTTTAGTCCTGCACAGAGAAAACAAATCAACAGCCATGTGTGAGATACAGTGTGACTGCACAGGGTGCTATAGGAGTATAGAGAGAGTCTCAAATAAGGGCAAATAAGGATGGTGATAAGGTGGTGTCTAAGCTGAACCCATGAGGACTGCATACAACAGGTAGGGGTTAGTTAGCCTGTGAAGAAGGGCAGTTCCATTCCAGGTTGGGGGAGCAGCAGGGAAAAGGCCTGGAACTGTATTATGAGTGTAGAGGGCATTGGGAGGCAATGCAAAGCCATAGAAGAGTTGTAGGGCAGATTTGCATTTTAGAAAGCTGTCTCTAGCTTCAACGTGGAAAGTTGACTATGGAAAGGCAAGCCTGGAGGCAGAGAAACTTAGTGGTCTTCATGCCCATCTGTGAAGGTGGCGATGGCTGCCTGGAAGGTAATGGTGTTGAGGGTGGAGAGAAATTAACATCTTCAATGTACATTTAGGAGGAGGAAGAGTCAACCCGATTGGCTGGATGATTAGATGTGGAGGAGGGGCAGATGTGGGAAAGACAGAAGTTAATGCAGAGCTTCTGCCCTCCAGGAGCTTACAGAATGCTCGAAAGACGCAACCTGTAAATGTAAACCTTGGACATGTCAGACACTTTAGCATAGTAGAAGGAGTCTGGGCTTTGAAATCAGCCAAACTTGCATTGACTTCCTGTCATATCATTGATTAGGCATGTGAGAGCGATGGATCACTTGAACACATTGCATCTCAGTCTTTTACTGCCTTACAGGTGGTTATGAGCTTTTGTGTGTGGCATCTAAGAGATGTTCTATAAATATTAGTAAATATTTCTATAAAATAAGAATCATTATACCTATAACACTAGGCAAATAATACCAGTCATTATTAAGTAAAACTGTTAAAAAACAAATATGGGTTAATGTATATAATTTGGAGGGTCAAATATATATTGAAGGATATTTTTGCTCTTAAAAGATTCTGAGGAAGAGAAAACTCCTATTGTGTAATTAGGAAACCAAATAGAAATATGTGTCCTGTTTCTGAGTACCTCTGGTCAAGGGGTACCTTAGATCAACATTTTATCCCAATGATGGTCAGGAAGTTCTTCCACATATCTGACTGCAATCCCTCTTGCTTTATTTCTTAGCCTGTTTGCTTTTGCCCAGTCCCCTTAGATTTCTTCTTGCTGCTCCAAGTGTAGTTATTCTCTTGTCAGGGAGTGGTTTACCAATATTGTCTCAAACACTTTTGTGCTGGGACTTTAACTATATTGCTCTGATTTCCTAGCTCTGCCTAAAGAATATGTTAATTTATTTCCTGGAATTGGCGATGTCTTCTCCATAGACCTTGCTCATTATTTTTCTATTTAGAGAAAATATTCACACATTTAAATTCTTTTTCAAAATGTTCCCTTCTCTGATGGAAATATTCTGGAATTAGATAGTGGAAAGGGTTGCACAGCATGGTGAATATACTAAAAACCACTGAATTGTGCACTTCAAAATGGTAAGATTTCTGTTATGTGACTTATATTTCAATAAAATTTAAAAAAATAAAAAGCTTTGGTTAAAAAAAAAAATGTTCCCTTCTTCGATGTCTTTTTGGTGGCCTAACTTGATTTTGTCTCCCGGATCGATGTGTTTCCATGTAAAACATTGCCCAAGCCAGCATCCAGGGAAGCCATTCTAGATCCCTAATCTGTGGAAATGTTTATCCCTACTTTATAGCTGGAGACCTGAGGCAAAAAGAGGCACCTGATTGACTCAGAATCACCCGGCTGCCATACACCCACACAGGGTTGATCAGACAGCACCAGCTGGCTGCTGCAGGTGAACTGAACTTCCAATGTCTGTCTTTAGAGTGTCCCCAACCTCCTTCTTCTTCAGGGGGACCTGCAGCCAGCCCTTGCCCTCTTCTATTTTTCCTTCCTCTGTTCAAGTTTGCCCCTGGAAAGGATCTTGTCTACTCTTGGCATGTATTTCAGATCAGGTACTACTGATCTCTGGAAGATTTTCGTTTAAAACTTACCTGTATTTAGGAACTGGAAGGGATTGTTCCCTGTAGAGGAAAGCAGGCACTAAAAAGCTGGTGGGGCAGCTCAGGGAGGGAATGATCTGGGTCTTCCCCAGAGCTCTTCCAATGCTGCCACATCGCTGCCATCTGGTCTACCTCTATCTAAAGCCAACAGTACACCTGAATAATGACTCCGTTCTTCCGTTCAGCTATCAATGACATTGATTCTGAGGCTGTACCACTCAGTGTGTGCAACACCCACAGTGCACGAGGCCATGTGGTCTACAGACCCAGTCTCTGACCCAGGCCTGCCGTCAGATTGCTGGCAGAACTTGGGTGGGTTATTTTGAGCCTCAGTATCCTTGTCTGCAGTCTGGCCACAGGAATCTCAATTTTATAGGATTCAATGGAAGCAAGTGTGGAGTTTCCAGCCTGCCCAGATTGCAGGGCCTTGTAAATTCCCTTTCCTCCCTGCTTTGTTGAAACCTCTGAGTATGGCCCATGTTCCCACTGAAGTTCCTGTCTTCAGTCTTAGTTCCTGAGGCATAAAAAAAGAAAAAGAAAGTGATCTTGGGAGGGCTGCAATTTGTAATGAGTCAGTGTGCCACATGGAATCTTAAATATGCTGCCTGTAGTGGGTTGAATTGCGTTCCCCAAAATATGTCCAAGTCTTAATCCTTAGTACTTGTGAATGTGAACTTATATGGACATAGGGTCTTTGCAGAAGTAATTAAGTTGAGATCATCTTAGGTGCACCCTAAATCCAATGACTGATGTCTCTTATAAAAGAAAAAGGAAAGGGAGATTTGAGACACAGAGACACAGAGGAGAAAGCCTTGTGAACATAGAGGCAGAGACTGGAGTTATGTAGCTACAAGCCAAGGAATGTCTGGGATCACCCGAAGCTGGAAGAGGAAAGGAACGATTCTCCCCTAGAGCCTTCACAGGGAGCATGGTCCTGATGACACCTTGATTTCAAATTTCTGGCCTCCAGAACTGTGAGAGAATAAAATTCTGTTGTTTTGTGTCACCAAACAACAATTTGTTAATTTGTCATAGCAGCCACAGGAAGATAATACACTGCCTGAAGGAAGGACAATCAATATGTACAGAGAAACTAGCATGTGTATTTGCTAGTGCATTCCCAACTGGGTGTGTCTAGAGCATCAGGAGAGGCAGGAAGCCTCCCAGCAGCCATCTGGTCTCTCTCCCCAGCTCCAGGCAGAGCTGGCATCTGCACATGGATGGTCCCATGCCACGCCCAGATTGCATGTGATGGAGTTACCGACTGTGATGCGTTATAGGGGGGGCATCTATAGACCTCTTCACATGGAGGCAGGATAAACACATGGCTCTATAAATGTTCTCCCAGAAAGATCTGGCCTGAAGCACTATGGCAGGTGTGGTAATTACATCTCACCAGGAACACAAATTGTCAGTTACCACGCTGCTAAGCAGTAGCTGACAACTTTTTTCTTTGACCCAAAGATATCTTGAAATTGCTTTTGATGAAATAGGATCAACATTAACTTCCTTTTAATGCATTGTATCTATCAACTGAAATGGAAGAAGAAAGCCATTACCAGCTTTCATAGATAGATGATAGAGAGATATATGATTTTTCCCCAGGACTCACAGATGCAAATGGGAAGAAAAAGTTGCAATACTAAGTGTACATATTTTGAGGGCAAGATAAATAAGAACAAAGCCCTGCTGGCTCACATGGACAGCTCTGTATCTCTGCCTGCAGGGCTCTGGGTTGTGTGTGTGTGCCAGAGGGAGGCTGAGGTGGCCACCTCTTCACAATCTCTGTCCTATAGACAGTTGCTTACCCCCCCCCCACCACTAGAGTAAATTCATTTGAAATACATAGCATCTAAAAGTGCTAAAATGTACAGTGGGCCCAAGTAGCAGTGATTCATCCCTGTGAGGCCCTCAGCCAAAGTCAACAAGGCGAGAGCTGGGCTGCTGTCAGTGTCACAGCAGCTCATTGTTTACATACCAAAGGCAATATCACAGAGGTAGGGGTTGTTTGTATCCTCATGTTTGCTGGAGGCCACTTTGGTACCGCAGCTCTGAGGTCTCCTTTGAAGGGAGAGGAATGTGTGCACGTTTTGATGGTGAATTCAACATCCTCTCCTCAGCTGAGCTAAAGGGCCTATTTTCCAAAATGATCCCATCTGACATTTAGATAACTCTGGATTCAGTCCATCCGTCTCAGAGGAGCTTACCAGTGGGACCTCTGTCTAAATGCTGGGAACAAGAGCAGAACAGCCAGCTGGTTTTCTCACAAAGGACTCTGAGTGGTACTCAGCCCACTCAAGATCCTATGTGATGCCTTTTAATGGAGCAAATTCATGCTCGGTAATAAGCAGGAAGTAGATCTGTTATGCATTTTGCCATCGTTAACCAATCCCTGGATGAGTTTCTAAAATCTCATTGAAGGGAAATATTTGGACAAGATTGGGGAGGTGGAACTCAGGTTTCTCTTTGAATTTCTACTTGGGTAGAATCAAAGAAACCTGAACGCCTTTAGCATTTTAACCTTGTCCATGGAATATGTGACAATCCAGTGTGCATGTGTGCATGTGCACCCAGGTGCTTATACTGGAGGGTACAGTGAGTGCTTGAGTACTTATACCTTATAGTTGCTGATGCAAGATGGTTTAAAGACTTGACATTTTTCATCCATACATGTAATTTATTTGTTCAAGTTGGACAAAGTATGGACAAGAGCCAGAAAAATGATTGGAAGAGTGAGGTGAAGTTAAAAGAATTCAGTGTGTAGAGCTCAGGGAAACTGCTAAGGAGAGTTGGGAATGTGCCTCTGACTCAGGGCTGTAAATCCCCAAAGAGGAATCTGCAGGGCAGTAGAGGGCACCACTAAGAAGGAAATGGGCAGAAAGGAGTTGAGGTGCATCTTAGTCAGCTCAGGCTGCCATAACAAAATACCAGAGACTGGATGATTCAAACAATAGAAATTACTTTTCTTACAGTTCTGGAGGCTGGGAAGTCCAAGATCAAAGTGTCAGCAGGTTTGGTTTCTGATAAGAGCTCCTTTATGTGGCTTGCAGACTGCCACATTTTTGATGTGTGTTTACATGGCTTCTTCTTTGTGAGTGCACAGAGACAGGGAAGGTGAGCTCTCTGGTGCCTCTTCTTATAAGGGCACTAACCCATTGGATCAGGACCCTGCCCTTATGACCTTATTTAACCATAAATACCTTCTTGTAGGCCCTATCTTCAAATACAGTCACATTGGAGATTAGGGCTTCAACATCTGAATTTGGAAGGGGGGACACAGTTCAGTCCATAGCAGAGTGAAAACTACAAGCAGTGGAACAGCCTCCCAGGAAAATAAAAGATCTAGTTCCACAATATTCTGGAGGGATAGGAAGGGCCTATTCTTGGCCCTTTGGAGATGTGAGGAAGGGCAGGGCAGACTAAAAGCTCTAGGTTGCTTGGAAACATCATTTGATGAATGCTTTAATCTGGTAATCTCTCTCTCTCTCCCTTCTAATGGATTACTAGTATATTCTTATTAGATGGACAGAACTAGGTTAGGAATGAGGGAAGGAAGGAAAGAAAGGAGGATGGAAAGAAGGAATGAAGGAAGGAAGGAAGGGAGAAATTAGAGCTAGTAGGACTGTGGGGTTGCAGTTACAATCCCCTGGGGGAAAAACAGGGAATGAGATGCTGTATTTTCTCTTGATCATGCAAGAAGTTACTGGCAATTTGTTCTGGCCAGCAAAACTTCTGATATCATGACTCCAGGTGACCGTGTAATAACCAATCTAGGAACAGAAATAGAATCGTTTTTTTCTGCCTGAAGAATTTTTTTTTCTGTCATTTGATTTAGAGGTCAAAGGCTATTCACCATGTCACTAAGAATTAGAAAACCTTGGGCTTTCCTGGTGGCGCAGTGGTTGAGAATCCACCTGCCAATGCAGGGGACACGGGTTCGATCCCTGGTCTGGGAAGATCCCACATGCCGTGGAGCAACTAAACCCATGCACCATAACTACTGAGCCTGTGCTCTAGAGCCCGTGAGCCACAACTACTGAGCCCGTGTGCCACAACTACTGAAGCCTGCACGCCTAGAGCCTGTGCTCCACAACAAGAGAAGCCACCGCAGTGAGAAGCCTGTGCACTGCAATGAAGAGTAGCCCCCGCTCGCCACAACTAGAGAAAGCCCGGGTGCAACAGCGGAGACCCAACACAGCCAAAAATAAATAAATAAATAAATTTATATATAAAAAAAATTGCCATATTTAAATAAAAAAGGAGAAAACCTTTATGAAATATTCATTAAACTTTTGAATTGAATGTGTGATAGAGAGGAAAGCTGGGCTGATTTATTTATTTCTTATTGGTATGCGGGATCTTAGTTACCCAACCAGGGATCAAACCCGCGCTCCCTGCAGTGGAAGCGTGGAGTCTTAACCACTGGACCGCCAGGGAAGTCCCAAGCTGGGCTAATTTAAATCCCTACTAGACCTGTCTTAATGAGGTAACATGAGATATAAAAATTATAGCAGCAAAGACTTCTGTGGAAGCCATCACACCCAATGCTGTGAGCTCACTGATTGTCATCTCCCTGGTGGCTGAATGGGAATCAGGCCAAAGGGAATGCAAAGAAATGCTCCTCTATTACTCTGATTGTGTAGATCTCGTGGGCTTTTCAAAATGGCATGTGGGTCAGTGTTTACTGGATCCTGGACTAGCACATCCTCCTTCTGGCATCTTAAACAATCCCCAGGCTTGGTAGAAGCCCTTGATCTTCTCACTTAGAAAAGTTAGAAGTCAATGAATATTCACATCCCCACCTCACTTTTACCCTTATTTGCTAACCTGATCCTTGCCAAATTAGGCCGAAAAGAAAGCTGTGAGAATCTTGACCTTCCATTTTGAGACAAGTACCAACCTTTATATTAAAGGCTCTACAAATATTTGTGAATTTATCATGGGGACACAGAATTGGTGCAGGTGATCCCCTTCACTCAGCATGTGTATATATATATTTATATATAAAGTTTACATCATTTATAACGATAGATAAATAGATAGATAGATAGATGATAGATAGATAGATAGATAGATCAGTTGCCATGATGGACAGAAGGAGGGGAAAAGACACAAGCTCATCAGTCTGTGTCACATCATGGTAGAACACAAGGCTGGAATGTAGGTTCAACCCTTGTTGAGACCCAGCTGGTCTGACCTGGGGAAGGGCTTCCTCTCATTGAGTTTTAGGGTCTCTGTCCGCTAATCCAGAGAATGAATTCATCTTTACTAAAGACCCATCCAATCTTGTGATTCTATAATCATAAGTATGGTGATAAGATGCTCCTCTATACTTAGGTTGCCAGCTGGAGAGTGAATTCTGCTTTCATTTCCCATTTTGGTGATGGAGAGTTTGAAGTCAGGCAAGGTTATAAGAGGCCCAAAGCAATTGGCGATGGAATCTAATCTCCAATTCAAGGCTTTGGATCCTGGCTTCCTGCTGCATTAACTGCTGTTTACAGTGTCTGCTGGCATCATATTGGGCTATCCAAAATGCTCTTCTGAATGACACCATTGACTGGGCAGAAAGGTTGCACTATTAAAATATTTTGCAGAGTCTTCTCAATGAGATTTATACTCCTAGAGAGCAGAGATATTAGCAAGCATATAAGGCATATGTAGTATTGTTTTATTTAGTTCCTACTACCAAAAATTTTGAAGCAGTTTCACTAAAAACATAAGAATAACAATCTTAATACTCCAGGAGGAAAATTTGGGCAGAGAACTCTCTGAGAAGCACCCCCAAACTAATGGCTGGTGAAAATAAACTTCTCCTCTCTTCTCTCTACTTTCTTGATTTGTATTAAGTTTTCTCTTTTCTAACCTTTTTTTTTTCTTTCCCATCTACCTGGTTTAAAGCAAATTGAGACAGGTTTATGAAACTTAAATCCAAAGGCATCCTAATGGATACATCATTTAATTCTCATGGCAACTCATTAGGTACAAACTATTATTATACACGTTTTACACATGAAGAAACTAGGGGCACAAAGAGGTTGAGAAAATTGCCTAAAGTCACACAACTGATAAATATGTGGAGCTGGAATTTTGATCAAGAAAGTCTGAATCCAGTGACTGTACCATTAACTATTATAACATATGCTGGTAAATGTGAAGCCAGGTTTTTTTTTTTGGCTGCACTGCGCAGCTGGCGGGATCTTAGTTTCCCCCAACCAGGGATTGAACCCACGCCCTCGGCAGTGAAAGCATGGAGTCCTAACCACTGGACTGCCAGGGAATTCCTGTGAAGCCAAATTTTAAACCATGTCTGTTTGATTTACACCTCACTGATCTTCACTACTAGGCTATGCTACTTGTGATAAAAATCATGATCATAATAATGACAATAACAGTAATTATTATAGCTGACATTTATTGAGCTTTTATAGTGGGCCAGCATTAGTCTAAATATTTTAATAAATTAACTCATTTAATCTTCACAAAAACCCTCTGAGGTTGGTACTACTATTATCCCCAGTTAAAAAACTCATTTCTATTCATATTTATAAGCTGAGGAACAGAGAATTTATTTTTAAGAATTTAAAAAATTTTTACTTATTTATTTTTGGCTGCGTTGGGTCGTTGCTGCACATGGGCTTTCTCTAGTTGCGGCAAGCGGGGGCCACTCTTTGTTGCGGTGCGTGGGCTTCTCATTGTGGTGGCTTCTTGTTGTGGAGCATGGGCTCTAGGCGTGTGCAGGCTTCAGTAGTTGCAGCACGCGGGCTCAGTAGTTGTGGCTCGCGGGCTCTAGAGCACAGGCTCAGTACTTGTGGTGCATGGGCTTAGTTGCTCCATGGCATATGGGATCTTCCCAAACCAGGGCTCGAACCCGTGTCCCCTGCATGGGCAGGCGGATTCCTAACCACTGCGCCACTAGGGAAGCCCAAGCTGTGTGTTCTGATGCAAGTTCATTATCTTCTCTGTGACTCACTTCTACATTTGAAAATTAGGATAATAACTCTCATTATCGCGGCCTCTCTTGTTGCGGAGCACAGGCTCCAGACGCGCAGGCTCAGCAATTGTGGCCCACGGGCCTAGTCGCTCCGCGGCATGTGGGATCTTCCCGGACCAGGGCTTGAACCCGTGTCCCCTGCACTGGCAGGCAGATTCTTAACCACTGTGCCACCAGGGAAGCCCAAGAATTTTTAATTAAGATACAATTCACATACTGTAAAACTTACCCTTTTAAAATGTAAAATTTAGTGATTTCTAGTCTATCCATTATGTTGCACAACCATCACCACTACATGACTCTAGAACATTTTCATTGCCTCCAAGAGAAAGCCTGTTTGCATTAGCAGTCACTCTCCATCCCCCCTGCCCCCCACCTCCTGGCAACCACTAATCTGCTTTCTGTCTCTATAGATTTGTCCATTATGGACATTTCATATAAAAGGAATCATACAATATGTGTCCTTTTGTGTCTGGTTTCTTTCACTTGGAATAGAGAAAAACAGCTACCATTTATTGGTTGCCATGACTACCATGTCCTAAGCACTGTTATTTGGGACCTTTGTGTGCATTATCTCTAATTCTCCCAATAACCTTGTGTCAGAAACTATTATCTTCATTCTAATGAGGAGACTGAGTCACAGAGCTGTTCAGAAACTTGTATAAAGTGCAACAGCTCATAAATGGCAGAGATAAAATGCAAACCCAGGTCTATCTGTATACAAATCCCATACCCTTTGTACTCCAACCCTCTGCTTCATGGCCACGAGAATGTGGGCTAACAATGTGGTGGTCTTGAAGCCAGGGCAAAGGAGTCAAATTAGCCTGCTGGTGGTGGGAAGTACGACCCCAAGCTCTCCTGGACTTTGTGCCTGGTAGTGGGGTGGGGGTAAGGGGTGCCCCCCCCCCTTCCTGAGCCTGTGCTCTGGATCTCAGTAAATTTGTCTGCTGAGGTCCTGCTTGACCTCTTCTCTCTGGAACTCCCTTGTGGCCCCAGCTGATGTGTAGGTTGAAGAGGTTGTAGGGTGGAATTTCTATATTTCTTCATCTGGCTTTGGGTTATGCGTGGAATCATGATGAAGCAAGTTAAGACTTCTACAGAGGAAAGGAAAAAAATTGATGGAATCTCTTCAAGCATTCACCAAAGTCTGCAGCTTGGGCACATTTCCTTCTGAGATTCATTGAATGGGCACTAGCTCCCCTTGTGTGGATGGGCACCCAAGGCTGACAGCTCATATATGCCACCAGAGGAGGTTTGCCCAATGGTTTGGTGCACAGAGAGCTATTTATGCTGTTAACCTATACTGACATTTTCTCCCAACGTGAAGCTCTTTAGGGTGTGACCCGGAGGGATCTGGGGTAATGCACTTTAAAGAGAGAGGACTGGTTGATAAAGCTGAGATTTGCACTGTGCAGTGGTGATAATGATTCTTTGATGGCTTTGGAGGATTTCACATAAAAGAGAAAAATTTATCTCAAAGGACAGACTCCGAGAATGTTAGAGATGGAAGCGACCCTAAGACTAAGTATTCAGCCCTTTTTTTTAGAGACAAATACATTTACCAAGTCTAAGAAAGAGGTCTGGCACAGAGCTGGAGTGTGTGCGGTATCTGTGCGTGCCAACGGGACAGCCCACAGGGGTCATGGTGCTCTGGCTGCTACACCCAGTGAAGCCTTAGCCCCAGTGATCCCTGAATTTCAGTGACACACAAATATATCAGATGGTGCTTGTATCGTAGACTCTTTTGGCCCTTCATGCTGCCACTTCACTGGCTTTCTTTCATGAAAACATGCCCTCTGCAGGGTGGGCCCTTGTCACTTCCCAGAACACTGATGATAATGATGGCAATGACAATGACAATGACATCATCTCAGAAAACCCGGAGAGTGGTGGACATGACTTGTGCTCTAGTGATTTGCAAGGGTGCCTTGGGGTATCAGACCCCCCAAGCTGCCACCTCAAAGCCACCCTTTTCACTCTAAAGGACCACTGGGGCAGCCTTACGGGGGGAAGGAGAAAGTGCAGGTCCACAGAGCAGAACCAAAATACCCAACAGTACAATTAGCTCTCCCCATGGACCAGGCCCAAGAGCTCTTTTATTTATATGCTGTACAAAAGCAGATATTTATACTAACGCTTGTGGACAATGAAGAATTAAGTGTTCTCCATGCTCTGTATAAGAAGGCACAGAAATGGATACTGCCTTTCTAGAAATAGTGCCTTCCAAAAAAGTTTGTTTCAATGATTTGGAAAATGCAGGTCCAAACAGCTCATTTCTTCAGATTGCTGAACTGACTTGCTGTTACTGCAGCTAAAGCCCTTTAAGAGTCACTGTTGGGTTCACAGAGGACGTGAGAAGGTGGCAGGAAAGAAGGTGTCTGAAGGGAAACCTTTGTCTTTTTGACGTTGGGGATAGTGTGTCTCAGGCTCCCCCCTTTAACTTTTTATCTTGAGATAGTTTTTAGACTTACAAAAAGGTTGTGAAAATAGTAGAATATCTGAATGTCCTTCGCCTAGCTTCCCCTTATGTTAACACCTCATATAACCATAGAATATTTATCAAAAGTAAGGCAGTAGGGCTTCCCTGGTGGCGCAGTGGTTAAGAATCTGCCTGCCAACGCAGGGGACACGGGTTCGAGCCCTGGTCTGGCAAGATCCCACATGCCGCAGAGCAACTAAGCCCATGCGCCACAACTACGGAGCCCGTGCACCACAACTACTGAGCCCGTGCGCCACAACTACTGAGCCCGTGTGCCACAACTACTGACGCCTGCGCGCCTACAGCCCGTGCTCCACAACAAGAGAGGCCACTGCAGTGAGAAGCCCGTGCACCCAACGAAGAGTAGCCCCCGCTTGACACAACTAAAGAAAGCCCGTGTGCAGCAATGAAGACCTAACGCAACCAAAATAAATAAATAAATAAATAAATAAATAAATTTATTTATTTAAAAAAAAAAGTAAGGCAGCAACATAAAAAAGAATGAAATGATGCCATTTGCAGCAACATGGATGGACCCAGAGATGAACATACTAAGTGAAGTAAGTCAGAAAGAGAAAGACAAATATCATATGATATCACTTATATGTGGACTCTAAAATATGATAAAATGAAGTTATTTACAAAACAGAAATAGACTCACAGAAATAGAAAACAAACTTATGGTTACCAAAGGGAAAAGGTGCTGGGGAGGGATAAATTAGGAGTTTGGGATTAACATATACACACTACTATATATAAGATAGATTAACAACAGGACCTACTGTATAGCACAGGGAACCATATTCAATATCTTGTAACAAACTATAATGGAAAAGAATATGAAAAATAATATATATATATATAATTAAAAGTATATATATATATATATATATGTGTAACTGAATCACTTTCCTGTACACCAGAAACTAACACAACATTGTAAATTAACTATACTTAAATTAAAAAAAATAAAATAACAAAGAGGAATTAAGGTTCCTCTCCTCAAAATTTTTATCTCATTGCATCAACTATTAAGAGCATTTTTTACTTAAATATATAATCATATAAAGGTTTTTAAAATGTCAAAAAAAAGTAAGGCATTAACCTTGATACAATACTATTAACCAAACTACAAAATTTCTTCTGAGTTCATCAGTTTTTCCACTGAAATCCTTTTTCTGTCCCAGGATCCAACCTGGGATTCCACATTGCATTTGTTGCCTTAGTAACGTCACGTCTCCTTAGTCACCTCCTATCTGTGACAGTTCCTCAGACTTTGTCTTTCATGACCTTGACATTTTTGAAGAGTAGTGGTCACCTATCTTGTAGAATGTCCCCCGATTTGGTTTTGTCTGATGTTTTCTCATGATTAGAATAAAATAGAAATGTCCCATGATCAGTTAGAAATAAATTGAAGTTGGAGGGGTGGCCCTTTGGGGGCTACACTTAAGAAAGGGAAATTACATTTCTCTGGCATCTTGCACCCTTCCTCAATGCTCTCTGTCCATCTCCAGCCCTCTTCTTTCTACCCTTAGTGGGGCCAAGATTTTCTAAGCACTTGCTCTGTGTCCAGCCCAGTCATGGAGGCATGGAGCACTGCAGAAGAAAGGTGCCTTTTAAATTTTTCGCTTGTTTTTCACAAGTGTCCTCAAACTCTAGGAAGGAATTCCAATCTCCTACATTGAGACTACACGGAGGCAGTATAGTGCTCCTTTCGAAAAGATTTGAGCAGAGAGGCAGTTCCTCCTGCACCTGAACTTCATTACATTACTTATTGTGTGAAAAACGGTGATGCCCCATCAGCAAACTATTAAACGTGCAATGTTTACATTTTGGGGAAGCTTCCTGAAGTTGCCTCCTTAATTGAGTGATGTGATGTTTCATCTCAGAGGTTCTGATATTTCCTACTCCTGGTGGAGGGAGAAATAGTAAGTCAGTTTTTTTTTGGAGTTTCAAGGGAGATGAGAAGTATTATGAAATCATCAGCGTTGAAGCTCAGAACATGATCCTTCCAAATGATGCCACTGGCTAAGATCTATTATCTTTTTCTGAAAAAATCTGGGGATTTTTTCCATAGCTCTACTGAGCATTAATGCTAGAAGATGCTGTTCACAGTCCTGCCATTTTACACGAGATCACTGAGACCAGAGAGGGAAAAACAACCGATTACTCAATCAATGAAATCTCTATTGCCCATTTTCTAGGTGCTCAGTTCTGTACTGGTTGGTATAAGGGCATATAAGTTTATAGAACATGGTTTCTATCCCTAAAAAGCTTAAAGATCCAGCATGGGAATGATTACTACTCCATTTAAAGTGACAGTGAACAAGGCAGGATAGTGTGTTATGGTGTTGATGTCATAAGAATTAATAGACAACTGCAGTAAAAGCTTGAAAAGGCCTTAAAGGGGAGGATCTTTAAAACTGAGCTGGATCTTTAACAATTGATAGGATTTGGAGAGATTAAAAAACCAGACTGTGGAAGGCCCCAAAAGCCAGGCAGAAAAGGTTGGAGGATTTGGGGCACATGAGGGAAATAGTGTTTATAGATGTTTAATCTGCCTAGGATGTGCAGTGGGAGTCATTGCCAGGCGAGTGTAACATTTATTCTGGGCCTCCCGGAGGCGGTGCCAAAACACTGTGGTCCACTGGTGAGACTAGGAATCAGGTAGGAAAGGAAAGCTGCTGTATGGAGCAAGTGAGAGAGAATCTGGGGGGTAAATGTATCTCTGAGTGTTTTGGGCCAGCCACAACCCAAAAGAGGGAGAGTGGTGCACCTAATCCTAGACCATTTAGCTCTTCTGTAAAACCTTGGTGCCTCTGACACCAGGTGTCCCACTTCTGGGGCGGGTATGTGCGGTCCTGAAGGCTCTGTGACTTCGCAGAACAAACCGTCTCTAAAACAGCTCAGGCTGTAGACTTTGCTGATTAAAATCAGGGTCTCCGGAAAAGGGAACCCTCCTACACTGCTGTTGGGAATGTAAATTGGTGCAGCCACTATGGAAAGTGGTATAGAGGTTCCCCCAAAAACTAAAAATAGAGTTGCCGTATGATCCAGCAATCCCACTCCTGGGCATATATCCGGAATTGTCCAGAAATCCACTTTACTTTTTTGCATCTCAGATGTTTGCCAAAAACCTTTGCTTTCATGGAGAACACAAGCTCAATAAAAATATAATTGCAAACTATAGGTAGCTTTAGAAAAACTTAACCATAATAGTAATGATAATATGCACCATTTATTTAGTGTATATGCTATGACCAAGAGCTGAGCTGGATGCTCTACATATGATATGTCCATTTTCCCTAAAAATCGCACAAGGTGAGAATTACTGAACACAATTTACAGGTGAGGAAACTGAGTTGCAGATGTGTGGAGCTACTATCCAGGTCCCACGGATAGCAGTGGTGATGGGATCCTAATTTGAATTTCTTGGGCTTCAAATGACTTGTTCTTTGCCCTATCCATAGATGTTTCTCATTTCCACTCACTAAGTGCTGGCCCTTCAAGTTGGTCTGGTTAAGAGGCTGTATTTATTTTTCAGAAGCTGTAGCCAGACCATGAAGCCTTCCTTGTGTTCCTTTTTCAGAGCTGGTTTTCAGAAATACACAAAGAAATCAGCCCTGCCCTTTCCAGCCATAGCCTGTTCAAGGATCAGTGGTATTTGATCTTTGGATTCCCTACCCTACAGACCAGATGTGAATCTAAACATCATCCGAAGAGTTCCCATAATGAAAGTTCATACTCAAAAACACCCTTTTGCCACGGTTGTAAATATTTGGGATACTTATGCTTTGGGATTCGAAGGCAGTTTCAAAAACAAGTGTTCCAGAAATGGCTTCAGTACTGGTAACACCATTGAGATCCTAAGATGACTGCTCTAAAAATGAACAAACCCATTTGGAAGTTGAAGTGCCGACAAGGTGACTAAAAACAAGATATGATCCCCTCACCATCTCCTACTCCAACCAAGTTAGTACTCCATATCTGTAAAACGAGTGGAGTGTAAATTGGTGTGTGTGTGTGTGTGTGTGTGTGTGTCAGGTGGGTGTCCTCCAAGGTAATGAACAACAGGAGACTGAGAGAGAGATGTGGAATTATCCTGCTACCTGAGCTCCTTGCCCTAAACCTAGACCAAAGGGTTTTTTTTTTTTTAGATTGATAAACAAGGACATTTAATTGTTTCCATTTAAATTTCCTTTGTTACAACCAATGCTAATTTTCATGTTTATAGGACATTTATACTGTTTATGTCTTTTGCCCACTTTTTATTGGTGCATTGGTTCTTTTTTGTTTCCTCTATAGACTTACGTCATAACGATGACAACCTTTTCCCATATTTGCTGCATGAAGGTTTTCTCAGTTTTCTTTCTGCCTTTCAGCTGTCTTTATGGTGGTATGGTGGATATTGTTATTTTCCACCTAAATTTGTTCTCCCCTTTTCCATAGTCTAGTATAGCTGGGCATGTGGCTACCTAGCTAGGGACTACATGTACTACTCCTCCTGTAGTTAAATGGAGCCATAGGGCTAACTCCTTGCCAACGGAGTGTGAGCAGAAGTGATGGTTGCCATTGTCCGACTAGGTCTTTAAGATAGTGGGAGTGCTTCCTTCCTACACTTCCCCATGCTTCCCAGCTGGAAATCCGGACGTTAGACTGAAGGTTTTTAACCTTTATTTTTTGCCCTATGAACCCCCAGCTGCTGCTCTGGTTGATGTGGAAACGGGAGTGGGGGGAGGTCAAGCCCCACCCACACAGACTCTTGCTAGCTGTGGGCAAGTACTTGCCTAGCACAGATTATGTGTTTAGGAGGCAGCAGCTCCAAGAGGAGTTGAAAAACCAAAGTTCTGCTTGCACTGTAACCTCTACTATGCTATATGACCTGGAGCAAGTTATACTGTCTGGCACCAGTTTCTTCTTTAAAATGTCAGGGTTGGGCTAGATAAGCCTTAAAGCCTTGGTTCTAAAATTCCTTTGATCTCTTTATTGCATTAAACACAGAAGTATAGAAAAAGATGTGTCTTAGAAAAAGTAACATCATGCATAGCCCTGTTCCTGAAGAGGGGTGGAGAATCCGATTGAAAGGCAGTTTGGGACTACATTGTGAATGGCCTTGAAAGACAACTGAAAATGTTTGGACCTTACCTTATTGCCAACGGGAATCACTGAAGGTTTTAGACTAGGGCAGTAGGGCTGAGGAAAGTTTTAGATAATAGAAAAATATATCCCCAGAAAGAAAGGGTAATAGGATAAGAACACTATGGAATGAATCAGGAAGGTCTTCTTGGCAGACTCTAAAAGATTTCACCTGTACCTCTTCTGTTTTCATAGATGCATTTGTTTTGTTTTTAATAATGTAGCATTGAATATCACGATTTACAAGTTTTTATTTGAAAAAAAAAACTACCAAGGAGGAAACTACTGTTTCCTCCTTATTACTCTTTTTTTTGGCGGGGTGGGGATAAATGATATATTTTAAATGTCTTGTCAGAGAGAAGGAGCCATTCAGTATAAGGCTGCTGGCTTTGCTCTCCCTAAGGAAGTAGGGTGTCTAGAGTCAGAACGCTCCAGCTCCTTTATGGGAATCAATGATGTTTGAGGGATAAAATAAAGTGATCTGCTTGACATTTATTTAATAGGAATAAGTTTATTGATAGCTTCTAAAATAAAATCTGGCGCCACTCCTCACCAAACTGTTCACTCTTTCTATGCCTCCATTTTCTCATCTGCAGGGTTGAGCTAATGAAAGTACCTACCTCACAGGGTTACGAGGATCCAATAATGTGATTTTTTAAAGTGGGACTTTTCATTGTTCAATAAATGTGGATGAGAGAAGAATAAATCCCAGATGAGTTAACAATGAACATATTTTTAAAGATACTGAATATATAAAGCATCTTTACTAACAGAGAAGAAAAAGTACAGAGAAATGGGCTAAGGACACAGTTCACCAAGTACGAACAGTTATTACATGGAGTACATAGCCCTTTAACTTGGAAGTGTCACTTCTAAGGAAATGGAGATGCAATGACGATATACTCATAGGATTTCATTCTTAAATATTAAGAGTATACATGGTGGAATTATGGATGAACTTTTTTCATTGATCTGGATCTTCTTATTCCTCTTCTCCTTCTAACAATAAATATGTATTACTTGTATAACAGTTTTTCTTTTTTTCAGAGAAAAGTTGTCCTGGACAAAATGATGAAAATAAAGAAGTTTTGCTTCACTTTGTGAAATCTGTTTCCTTTTCCACACTACCTCTTCCCTCCTGCCAGTCCAATTCTCCACATGGTTGCAAAGATTCAGCCCTAACTCTTAGGCATACCTGGTTCCTAATCCCAGTCACACGCAATTTCACTATCCTTCAGCCATTGTGGTACTTCTAAACTTTACCAACTGCTTCTAGTACTCGTTGCTATTGGCTAAAAGGAGTGGATGTAGTTATATGAGGCAATCTCCGTTAGTCTATAGATAAGTTAGAATGCAGTCTCTGCTGATGATGGAAAGGGGTTCAGCTGTTTCATCTTTACAGAGAAAAGGTGGCACTGTGCATTATGATTGATTCACATGTCCTGAGTAAGATGGAGCATTTCCAGGAGGCACAATGGGAAACCCCTGGCATTCCTGCCAGCAGCCTCCATGGTTACTCCCTTGGAGGACATGGCAAGTCTACTACAGCAGTCTTTCCAGCTGAGCCCTAGCGCAGCATCTGAATCCTGACCCAGGATTCCTGAGCACAGTGCTTTATTCTAGCTCCTCAGAGTATCATCTTAGCTTGTTAGAGATGCAAGTTCTCAAGCCCCACATCAAATTTACTGAATCAGAATCTGGGCTTCATGTTTGGGAAGTCTTGGAGAGTATACAGCTCTGGCAGAGAATTACCTAAATATAACCCAATCACCCATTGCATTGTTTCGTCAAGCATGGTTTGAAGTCAGTTTGTATTAAATCACCTAGGATGTTTATTACAAAAGCGGATTCCTAAGTTCCTCCTGAGAACTTAGGATGATGCCAGGAATCTGTGTTTTAAACAAGTGCCCCAGAGAATTCTTAAATGTAAACTGGGTGGTGCGGGGTGTTCAGATCTAACCTGGCTGGGCCTCTGGAAAGCAGTGCTTTCCTTCTAACATATGGGACAGGGTTGGGTGGGGCTGGGGTGTCCCTAGGTATCCGTTGATAAAGGTCCTGGCCTCTCTGAGGACAGGCCAAGGCATAAATTATCCAGTGTGTGAATGTGGAAAACAAAGGCTGTAGAGTAATACACCATTTACTAGGTGAATGTAGCTTTGCTGAACCATAACTGTAACATAATGATAATCACACCTGACTTGAAATATCATGGGGACAGTTCCATTAAAAACTGTATTTAAAACTTCTGGTGCATAGTAGGCGCTCAAGCTTTCGTGTCTATTGCTGTATACTATTATTTCCATTTATTCATCATTCTGAATATATGATCAATAATAAACAAATAGATAATATTGAGTGTTAATTATATACCAAGTATAATGTGAAGCATTTTATATACATTATCTCATTTATTCTTCACAACAACCCTACTGGGATGATACTATTATTCTCTTCATTTGACAGATAAAGGGAATTGAAACATGAGGATGGGCCAAATGTTCTGAGGGTCTTTAACCCTAGACACTGTCAAATATTCCAGGCACCAAGTGAGTTTGGTGAAGGAAAATGATGTATGAGACAAGGTCTTGGAATAAAAGTTTTTATAATTTTGAAGCATGCCACAAATAACTAAGAAGAAGAAGTATCCAGAAGTTCCAAGGGGTGTACAGAGAATGTCATAAACTTTCAAAGGAAGAAGAGGTCACTTTCAAGCTCAATGATCAGGGCAGATTTCATGAAGAAGGCACCTCTTAAATGTAGCCTTGAAAGATGTAAGGGTCCTGGTAGGAAGAAATTGAATGTTACTACATGGAAAGTATAAAGATCTTAAGTAGGATCTGGCACAGAGGAAATGTTCAGCAACTATCAGCTATTATAATGTATCTATACTACTACTATCAGTATTATTAGTACCATTACCCTTAGAGAGGAGAGAGAGTAAGGGCTTCTACAGAAGCCACATGATGGGTACAAATCCACTAATTTCACCTCACCTAGAATTCATCTGTCTCTCCAAGAGGTTATTCTGAGAAACTTCATAAAAGACTACATTTTAGATATGAGTTCCCTTCCTCAACAAGCCAGTCTGTTCACTGTCTGAAAAGACCATGAGAGGTGGGTGTGATGTGACTTTTTGTAAACTCATCCACATCTTGCTGCCTAGACCATGTAGGTGACTACATGGAAGTAGAAGGTGACTACTTCCCTCAGACTATCCCCTGGGATTGAGGGTCACACCCACAGTCCAGAGGGTCACATCCCCCTTGAACTGATCTGTGGAGATATCATTGTTGGGAATTTCTTCTGTGTCTCCTGAAATCAGCCATAGAATGGGTCCCCATCTCTCAGAGGATAGACACGATCCGTCCATCTTGTCCTGAAATGTTGGGGTCCACCTCACCTCAAGCCTCACTGGCACCCCAAATAATCCAGGACTTGTGGGTTTTGGAGCCAGGAAGCCCTCATTTCAAAGCCTGGAGCTCTCAAGTCCTGGTTGTATGACCTTGGGCAAGTCACCTGTCCTCTCTGAGTCTCAGTAAAATGCCCATCGTTGAGGGTATCTATGCATCTTAGTGACGTGTGCCAAGTCCCTGGCTCCTGGCCACTTTCCACAAGAATTTTCTGAGCACCTGCTATGTGCCCAAGTACTGTTCTAGGTGATGGGGATACCACAGAGAACAAAACCAACAGGGTCCCAAATTTCATAGAGTAGGTCAGTATATGTATAGCACATCAGAGGGTAGCAAGTGCTACACAGAAAGATTAGGCCAGGTCAGGGGAAAAGGCATACTGTGGGGTGGAGGGATGTACTTAAGGTGGGCAGGGAAGGCCTCACTGATAGGTCATTTGAGCGGAGACAAGAGGGAAGTAATACTAGAGACAGTCACACTCTGACCTCAGGGTTTTTATCCTGGATGCTTCCCCTGCCTGGGACACTCTGCCTCCAGAGAGCCCCATGGCTGAGTCCCTAATCTCCTTCAAGTTTCTCTGCTTCATACTTCCTTCCTGGTGAAGCACACCACAGTCGGTCTCTGCCTCCTCACCCTATTTAATTTCTCTCCATAACACTCATCACCACCTGGTATATATTTATTATGTACTGGTTCAATAACTGTCTCTAAAAGAGAGGTTGGCGGACCACAGCCATTGGCCAAAACTGGCCCACTGTCTGTCTTTGTAGATAAAGTTTTATTGGAATACAGCCACACTTGTCCCTTTGCATATTGTCTGTGGCTGCTTTCCCACTACAACAGCAGAGTTGAGTAGTTGTGACAGAGACCATATGACCCTCTTAGCTTAAACTATTTGCTATCTGGCCCTTTACAGAAAAAATTGGCTGACCCCTATTCCAGCATATAAACCCTGTAGAAGCAGGAACTTTGTTTTATTTATAGCTGTCTTCCCAGGTCGCAGCACAGTGCTTGGCATATAGAAGACCCTCAATAAATATTAGGTTGCTGAGTGAATGAATTAATATAGGAGAAGTGTGCTTGGAATAACTAGAAAACTAGGCCTGGCTTGAGTCAGATCTTGAAGGCTGTGCTAAAAGGGCTTGGCTGTTCTCTGATGGTGGTGGAGGTGTCCTACAAGGAGGAGAGTGAGGGAATCTCTCCAGGGTCTGTCCATGAAGAGGTTAAACAGCTGTTTCTACCATGAGATTGCTATTACTCATGACAGCATAGATATTAGAGGTATCCTATGTAAAGTATGGGCATGTGGGCACCGTTGACTGACATTTGGTACTATTATTCTAGGCAGAATAGAGGTTGTTTAAGGGCAGGACACCCAGGGTCACAAAGTATATGAATACTGCTTCCCCCACAGACTAGCTGTAGAGCCTGGAAAATTTAACGAACTTCTCTATACCTCAGTATTCCTCATCTTCAAAACGAAATATTAACAGATCCACCATCACTGGGTTGTTTGTGGATTTAAGAGGTTGTAAAGCATTTGGATCAGTTTCTGGTACGTAGGAAATTCTTCATGAATATTAGCTGATATTAGCGATTCTCCATTATTAACAACTCTCCACGATGCCCCCTCCCATGTGTGTATTATTATCACAGTGTATGATGTTGTATAGTAAAGAATTTAACCTCACCCCGAGAGGTCTGGCCTTTGCCCTTGGCTTCTGGAAGATAATATCTAGGCCTTGGAATGTCATGTGTGATAGGAATGTCTTTGTTCGATTGGGAGTCTTAGTCCGGACAGATAGTAACTATGTGATTTAGAGTGGGGGCTTTGAGCCACACCAACAGTGTGATTTAGTGTGGGGGACTTGGTCCAGCCAGAAGATAACTATGTGATGTACAGTGGGGACTCTGAGCCACACCAACAACATGATGAAGGGTGGGGGCTTTGGGTCATGCAGCTTGACCTCCTGAGGGCTGGAAACTGAGATCAGCCAAGTGGGCAGGCAACTAGGCCTACAAGATGGGGCCCCATTGAAGGCTCTTGACACCAAGGCTTGGGTGAGTACCCTGGTTGGCAAAATTCCATGCTATTGTCACACATCAATGCCAGGAGAGTAACGCTGTCTTGATTCCATGAAAAGAGGACAACCGGAAGCTCTGCATTTGATATCCTCCTGGATCCTGCCCTGTTCATCTCTTCCCTTAGCTGATTTTAATTTTAATCTGTATCCTTTCCCTGTAATAAACTGTAACCATGAGTATAACAAGCTTTCAGTGAGTTCTGTGAGCCCTTCCAGCAAATGATTGAAACTGAGGGTGGTCTGGGAAACCCCCTGAACTTGCAATTGCTGTTAGTAGTGACAGTGGTCCTGTGTGGACTTTTCCCTCTAGCTTCGCAGTTGGCTATCTTTTTGCAAATGTGCAGAGTGGGGGCCTCCTTGTACCCCAGGCCTCTTCCCCACCTGCCGCTTGAGAGGTACTGTGTCCCCACATATCTTCCCCAGGAGACCTACACCCTCCTCGGCCTCTCTCTGTCTCTGAAGCTGACAGAAGGGACAGGGCCACCACCTCATCTCAGGGGCACCATCTCATAAGGGCCACAGGACTGGGCATTTCTGACAGAAATGGGGATCTGGGAGTGAGGAGGATACATGTTTCCCTTCTTTCTTTTCTAGAACTATGTGATGAGTGCCCCTATCCTCATGCTGTGGCCTCACACTAGGGCCACAGAGGTGAACAGACAGGGCCTACCCTAAGGGGAGTGAGGTCCCTATCCCGAGGGGAAGAAAAACACATCAATACATAATAAGGACAACAATCATAATATTAAAAATTAGCAAAACAGTGTGTTCCTCCTATGCTTGTGCACACAGCTCTGTGCACATGTGCAAGTGTTTCTTTAGGACACATTCTTAGAAGTGGAATTGCTGAGTCAAGGTAGTTTATTCACTCAACAGACGCCTAATGAACACGTATTGTATACCAAGCACTGTTCTAGGTGGTGGACAACTGTTATTCTCTTGGGCGTGAGGTCCCTGAGCTCTTAGCAGTTTTTTCTCCAGACTGTAGTAAGGACCCTGACCTGCTCAAGGGTGTCTGTTCAGAGTTTGCAGTGTCTAAACGGTTATGGGGTCTCTGTCTTGGGTATGTCATTTCTGAACGCTTTGGGAGTTTGTGTTCCAGGAGGTGAAGTCTCTGGGCTATTTGGGGGATCATTTCTCCAGTGGATGAGGTCTCTGAGATTTGGGGGGATCTTTTTCAGGGTATAAGGTTTCTTTTTCCCCCCAGCTTTATTGAGACATAATTGACATATAACATTGTGTAAGTTTAAGGTGTATAACATGTTGATTTAATACATTTATATTTTGCAAAATGATTACCACCATAGTGTTGGCTAACACTTCCATCCCATCACATAGTTACCATTTCTTTTGTGTGGTGAGAACATTAAAGATCTACTCTCTTAGCAACTTTCAAGTTTATGATGCAGTATTATTAACTATAGTCACTATGGTGTATATTAGATCTCCAGAAATCGTTCATCTTATAACTGGCAGTTTGTATCCTTTGACCAATCTCTCCCCACCACCCCCGCCCCTGGTAACCACCATTCTACTCTCTGTTTCTCTGAGTTTGGCTTTTTTAGATTCCACATATGTGATATCATATAATATTTGTCTTGTCTTTCTCTGACTTATTTTACTTAGCATAATACCCTGAAGTTCCATTTGCAGTTGTTGCAAATGGCGAGGTTTCCTTCTCTCTTATGGCTGAATTCTAGCGATCCACCTATCTATCATCTATCTATCTATCTATCTATCTATCTATCTATCTATCTGTCATCTGTCTATCATCTATCACCTATCCATCTATGACATCTTCTTTATCCATTCATCCACTAATGGACATTTAGGTTGTTTCCATACTTTGGCTATTGTGAATAATGCAGTAATTGAACATGGGGGTGCAGATATCTCTTTGAGATCCTGCTTTCATTTCCTTTGGATAAATGCCCAGATGTGAGATTGCCAGATCATAGGGTAGTTTTATTTTGAATTTTTTGAGAAACCTCCATACTGTTTTCCACAGTAGCTGCACCAATTTACATTCCCATCAACAGTGCACAAGGGTTCCCTTTTCTCCACACCCTCACCAACACTTGTTATCTCTTGACTTTTTGGTGATAGCCATTCTAACAGGTGTGAGGTGATATCTTTTTGTGGTTTTGATTTCTCAGCGTGTGAGGTTTCTAAACAGTTTTGGGGGTTTGTTTCTCAGTGTGTGAGGTCTCTGAGTTCCTTGAATGTCTTTGTCTCTGGTTGTAATGTTTCTGAGCTTTTTGGAGGTCTGTATGCCAGGATGTGAGATCTCTGCATTCCTGGGGAGTCTGTGTCACGATGTATCTGAGCCATTGGCAGGTCTGTGTTCACATATGAGCTGTCTGTCTATTTGGGGGTCTATATCCTGGGTTTGGGGTCTCCTAGCTATTTAGTGTGGTCTGTGTGCAGGACTGGAGGTCTCTGGACTCTTTGTGGGTTCTGCATCCAGGATTTGTGGTCTCTGAACTCAGAGTGTGAGTTCTCTGAGATGTTTAGGGGTCTATGTCAACATGTGAGATCTATTAGCTGGTTAGAGTCTTTGTTTTTGAGTGCCCTGAACTGGTTGGCTGACTCCCAGGGTATGAGGTCTCTGGCCGTTTGGGAGTATGTATTCTTGGTGTATGATCTGTGAGACAGTTTTGGGTATGTGTCTAGGATATGTCTGTCTGCAGGTCTCTGAGCTGTTTCTGTATCTATTTTCAGACTGTGAGGTCTCTGAGGTATTTGGGGAGCCTGTATCCAGAGTGTGATGTGTCTGAACACTTTGGGTATCTGTGTTCGATGGAGTGAATCCCCGGAGGTATTTGGAGATCTCTGTTTATGAGCTGTGTGGGCATCTTTCTCCAGAGTATGAGATCTCTGAGCAGTTCGGGGGGTCTGTGTCTAAAGTGTGAGTTGTCTAAGCAGTTTGAGGGTCCTCATCTCAGAATATGAGGTCTCTAAATTGATTGTAAAATGTTTAATGTCTGTCTGCTGTTTGGGGATTTGTGCTTAGGAGTGACATCTCTGAACTCTTTGGTGGTCTGTGTTTCAAGGTATCAGTGTGAAGTATTTCAACGTCTGTGTTCAGGGTGTAAAGTGTCTAAACTCTTTGAAGGTCTGTGCTCCAAGTTTGAATCTATGGTATTTGGAGTTCTGTATTCAGGGTGTGAAGTTTCTGAACTCATTAAGGGTTTGGGTTCCAAAGTTTGAATCTGAAGTATTTCCAGTCTGTGTTTATGGTGTGAGGTCTCCGAAATCATTGAAGATGTTTGTCCCAAGGTTTGAGTCTAATGTATTTGGGGTCTGAGTTCAGGATCTGAGATTTTAAACACTTGAATGATCTGTGTTCTAAGATCTAAGTTTGAGGTAATGGGAGATCTTTGTTCAGGATGTGTGGTCTCTGAAATCTATGAGTGTCTATTTCTTGGGATTTGAATATGGCATACTTGGGGTTCTCTTTTAGAGCATGAGGTCTCTGAACTATCAGAGGGTTGGTGACGAGGTTTGAATTGGAGGTATTTGCAGTCTGTGTTTAGTCTGTGAAGTCTCTGAACTTTTAGAGGGCCTTTGTTCCAAGGTTTTAGTGTATGTTATTTGAGGCCTCTGTTTAGGGTGTGAGGTCCTTGAATTTTTGACGGGTTGAGGCTGTGTTTGAGCATCTGTGTCTAGGGTGTGCAGTATTTGAATTTTTAGAGTGTGTTCCAAGTTTGGGTTGGAGGTATTTGGGGTTTGACTTCAGGGTGTGAGACCCTGGCTCTTTAAGGGTCTGTATTCCAAGTTTTCAGGGTCTGTATTCTGAAGTACTTAGAGGTCTGTGTTCAGAGTGCTAGGTCTCTGAACTCATTAATACAGACTCTGAACTTGGTCAGTATTCCAAGATTTCAGTTTGAGGTATTTTGGGATCTGTGATCAGGGTATGAGTTCTTTGAAATCTTTGACTTTGTGATCCAGGGTTTGAGTCTGGGGCATTTGAGCATCTCTGTTCAAGATATAAAATCTCTGAACTCTTTGAGGGTGTGTGTCCCAAATGTTTTGTCTAAGTTTTTGGAGGCTTGTATTCAGAATGTGAGGTCTCTACATTCTCCGAGGGTCTGAGTATCAAGGTTTGAATTCGAGGTATTTGAGAGTCAATATTTAATGGTGTGATGTCTCTGAAAACTTTTGAGGGTCTGTGTTTTAAGGTTTGAGTGTTGTATTTGGAGGTCCAAGTGTGAGGTTTCTGAACTTTTAAGGGGTTACCAAGGTTTTACGAGTCAGTTATTTAGTGGCATTTTTTAGGGTGTGAGGTGTCTTAATTTGTAGGTTTCTATACCTCAATATTTGGGTCTGAGGTATTTGGGGGTCTGCAGTCAGGGTGTGAGATCTCTGAACTTTTAGAGGGTCATTGTACCAAGTTTTTACTGTGAGTTATTTGGGTTCTGTGTTCAGGAGTGGACCCTCTGTCCTATTTGAGGGTCTTTGTTTCAATTTTTGAGTCTGAAGTGTTTGGGAGTCCTGTTCAGGGTGTGTTGTGCTTGAACTCATTGAGCTCTTAATTGGAAGTATTTGGGTCTAATGTTCAGGGTGAGATGTCTCTGAACTTTTAGAATCTTTGTTCCAAAGTTTTTAATG
This sequence comes from Eschrichtius robustus, assembly GCF_028021215.1. Classification (NCBI taxonomy): domain Eukaryota; kingdom Metazoa; phylum Chordata; class Mammalia; order Artiodactyla; family Eschrichtiidae; genus Eschrichtius; species Eschrichtius robustus. The sequence continues at coordinate 45,665,751 of NC_090845.1, forward strand.
TGAATTACTTAAAGCTTGAGGTCAGTGATTTTTTTTTTTTAGAGGGTCTCTCTCCCAAGCTTGGGTTGGTGGTATTTGTGGTTTTAGGGTGTGATGTCTCTGAATTCACTGAGAGTCTGTTTTACAAGGTGTGAATCTGAGGAAATTGGTGGGGGGTTAGTGTTCTGGTCATGAGGCCTCTCAAATTTATGAGGGTCTGATTTTTAATATTTGAGTTTGAGGCGTTTGGGGATCTATATTCAGGAGGTATGGCCTCTGAATTATTGAGGGTCTGTGTCCCAGGGGCTGAGTTTGTAGTATTTGGCAGTCTGTTTAGACTGTTAGTTCTCAGAACTCTTGGAGAATCTTGGTTTTAATGTTTGAGTCTGAGATATTTAGGAATTTGTGTTCAGGGTGTGTGGTCTCTGTATGCATTGAGGCCTGTGCCCCAAGGTTGAAGACGAGGAGGTTGGGTGTCGGTATTCAAGATGTCAGGTCTCTGGATTTTTACTGTGTCCTAGTGTTTGAGTCTGAGGTATTTGGGGGTCCATACTCAGAGTGCAAGGTCTCTGAAATCTTTGAGAGTATGAGTTACAAGGTTTTAGTCTGAGGTATTTGGGGGACAGTGTTCAGGTAGTTTGGCTTCTCAAATCTTTGATGGTCTATATTTTAATGTTTGAGTGTGACATATGGGGGATCTGTATTCAGGGTAAGAGGTCTCTGAACTATTGGGGTTCTGTGCCCCACGATATGAGTCTGTAGTGTTTGGGACTTTTTTTTAAAGTGTTAGGTCTCTGAACTCTAGGGATCTGGGTTTTGTTACTTGAGTCTGAGGTTTGGAGATCAGTGTTCAGGGCATATGGTCCTTGACTCTTTGAGGATCTGCATCCTAAACTTTCAATCTCAGGTACTTGGGGGTCATTGTTCAGTATGTGAGGCCTCTGAACTTCTAATTTCTTTTTCTTAAGGTTTTAGCATGAGGTTATTGGGGTCAGTGTTCAGGGTTTGTGGTCCCTGAATTTTAAGAGGGTCTGTGTACCAAAGTTTGAGTCTGTGATATTTGGGGTTCTGAGTTCAGGATGTAAGGTCTCTGAAATAATTGAGTCTACTTCCAAATTTTGAGTCTGAGGTAGTGTGGGGTCTCCAAGGTGTAATGACTGAAGTTTTAGGGTCTGTGTCACTCGTTTGAGTTGGAGGTATTAGGGGTCTGAGTTCAGGGTGTAAGGTCTGTAAACTCTTTGTGGGTCTGTGTGCCAAGATTTGAGTCTGAGGTAATTGGGGATTTGTTTTTAAGGTGTGAGGTTCTGAAATCTTTGATGGTTTCTGTTCCACAGTTTGAGTCTAAAGTATTTGTGTTCTGTGTTCAGGGTGTGAGGTTGCTGAGCTCATTGAGAGACTCTGTTCCAAAGTTTGAGCCTTAAGTATTTTGTGGTGTATGTTCAGGGTGTGACGTCTCTGAACTCTCTAAGGTCTATGTCACAACTCTGTATAAGTCAGAGATATTTAGGGGTCTATTTTCAGGGTTTGATATCTCTGCATTCTCTGAGGCTCTGTGTCCCAAGGTATGAAGTGAGGTGATGAGGATCTGTGTTTGGAGCCTGAGGTTTCTCAACTCCTTAAGTATGTCCCAGTGTTTGAGCCTGAGGGAGTCTGTTCATGGTGTGAGGTCTCTGAAGTCTGAAGTCTTCGAAGTCTGTGTTGTAAGGCTTGAATCTGAGGTACCTGTGAGTCTGTATTCAGGATATGAGATCCCTCAAAGTTTTGTAGGTCATGTTTTAATGTTTGAGTCTGAGGTATTTTCAGGTTTGTATTCAAGGTGTGAAGTGTCTGAACTCTTTGAGGGTCTGTACCAAAGGTTTCATCTGAAGTATTTGGGGGCCCATGTTCAGAGTTCGAGGTGTCTGAACTTTTAGATAGTCTAATCCCAATATTTGAGTCTGAGGTATGCAGGTCCATATTCAGGGTGTGAGGTCTCTGAATTCTTTGGTGGCTTGTGTCCCAGTAATTGAGTCTGAGATATTTGGGGGGCCTCTGTTCAGGGTTTGAGATCTCTGATCTCTTTGAGGGTCTGAGTCCCAAGGTTTGTATCTGGAAGTCTCTGTTCCAATTTTTGAGTCTGAAGTACTTGGGGTCCATATTCAGGGTGTGTTTTCTTTGAGTTCATTGAGGTCTGTGTTCTAATGTTTGAGTCTGAGGTATGTGTGGGTCAATTTCAGGGTGTGAGGGTCTCTGAATTTTTATAAGACCTTTGCTCCAAAGTTTTTTTTTTTTCTTCTTTTTCTGCTCCAAAGTTTTAGCATGAATTATTTGGTGTCTGAATTCAAAGTGTGAAGTCTGATTTTTAGAGGGTCTCTTTTTCACTTTTTGGCTGGTGCTATTTGTGGCGTGTGTTCAGGGTATAAGTCTCTGCACTTATTGAGGGTTTGTGTTTCAAGGTTTGAATCTGAGGTACTTGGGGGTCTGTGTACGGTTTGTGAGAGCTCCAGTATCTTTGAGGGTCTATATTTTAATATCTGAGTCCAATATATTTGGGAATTTGTATTCAGGGCGTGAGGTCTCTGAACTATTGAGGTTCTGTGTTCCATGGTATGTGTCTGTAGCATTTGGGGGTCTTTTTCTGTGTGTCTCTGAATTCTGGAGGATCTGGGTTTAATGTTTGAGTCTGAAGTATTTGGGGATCTGTGTTCAGGGTGTGAAGTTTCTGAACTCTTTGAGGGTGTGTCCCAAGGTATGATTTTGATGTATTTGGGGTCTGTGTTCAGAATTTCAAGTCTGTGAACTTGTAGAGGGTCTGTATCCCAATATTTGAGTTGATATATTTGTGGGCCTGTGTTCAGGGTGTGAGTTTGCTGAACTCTTTGGGGGTCTCAGTCCCAAGGTTTGAATCTGAGGTTTTTGTGTAATCGTATTCATGGGGTGAGTCCTCTGACCTTTTCGAGGGTCAGCACTCCAAGGTTTGCGTTTGAAGCATTTTGTTGTCTGTGCTCAACCAGATGTGAGTCCTCTGAGTTGTTGGAGGGCCTGTGTTCCAAGTTTTTAATATGAGTTACCTGGGGGTCTGTTTTCAGTGTGTAAAGTCTATGAAACGTTTGTTGTCTGTGTTCCAAGGTTTTAGATATTTTGGGCCTGTATTCAGGGTGTGAGGTCTCTGAGTTTATTAGTTGTCTGAGTCCCTTGACTGATTGTGGGTGAGGTCCCTGAGTTCCATGGGGGTCTTTCAGGCTGTATACAGTTCTGTGTGTAGGATGTAAGATCTATTTACTGTTTGGTGATCTGATTCCTAGGGTGTGAGTTCTGTGGTTTTCAGGGGGTTTGAGATCAGGGTGTGGATTCTCTGAGTTCTTCTGGAGGGGTTCTGTGTAAAGGGCTCTAAACTATAAGGCTGCACTGTGAGCTTTCTACGTATTTGATGGTCTTTTTTCCAGTATGTGTTTTCTGTGGCTGTTTGGGGATCTGTGCCCCAGGATATGAGGTATCTGAACTTTTGGTGAGTCCGTTCAGTTGGGGTTTGTGAGATTTTTGGAGGTTCGTTCCGAGGGTGTGAGGTCCCTGAGTTCTTTGGTGTTCTGAGTCTAGGACATGAGCTCTCTGAGCTGTTCAAATGTCTGTGTCCCAAGTGTGAGTTGTCACAGCAGCTTGGATAGAGTGGTGCTTGGGTAGCTCTCTGAGGTTTTTGGGAATCTGTGTCCAGGATTTTAGGACTCTGACCTTTGAAAGGTCTTCACCTAGGCTCAGAGGTCAATGAACTCTTTGGGGAATCTATTCTCCAGGTTGTGAGGTCTGTGGATACTTAGGGGTCTACATCCTTAGTGTCAAATGGCCTAACTCTAAGAGGGTGTTTGTCCCAAATGTGAGGTTTCTGAGCTTTTTGAGTATGTATGACCTAAAGTGTGATGTTAGCAGGCTGCTCGAGGGTCTGTTCCAGGGTGTGAAGACTCTTTACTGTTTGGGACTTTCCATTCTGGGTGTAAAGTCTGTCAGCTGTTTAGGGGCCTGTGTCCAGTCCCGGGTGTGTGGTCTCTGTGTTATCTGTGGATCTGTGGGCAGAATGTGAGGTCTATGGGGGTGCCCTTCCATAGTGTGAAGTCTCTAAGCTGCTTCAGGGTCTTTATCTCAAGGTAGGAGGTCCAGGAGCTGTTTTGGGGTCTGAATGGAGGTCATGAATTTCTTTGTCTTCAGCTCCTGATGGACAATATCTTCATGACAATCATCTCCTCACTGCTCTGTGACATCTCAGTTGCCTTAACCTCTCGGAGCCTACCTTCCTCAATTTTTACTCAGAGAAATCCACACTCCCCTTATGGTGACTGTTCTGAGGATTAAGTGTGACCAAGCTTTGTGAAGTTCCTGGCACACAGCCCAGGACCTCACTGGCTTTCATCAAAGAGGGTCCCTTAATTATGTTTCCCTCACCCTCACCTCTCTGTTAAAGAGATCAGCACCCATAGGTCTGTGGGACAAGTTTTCCTCAGTGCGGGCAAAAGCTCTTCCTTGCCCTTCTGAAGGACATCTGTGTCTATCCAGCAGGTGGTTGTCCCTCTCCACCCTGTCTGGGCCCACATCCATCCATTCATCCATCTGGGAATGGCCCATGCCCTCTTCTGATCCTTCCTGTGGCCCAGTCAGGGTGGGAGTGGGGGTGTCCAGTGGACTCAAGAACAGTCCTGGGATGGTTCTGGGGCCTGAGCAGGGATTTATGTGACGATTTTCATATTCTTGTAGCATGACCTGGGGTTCTTTTGTTTCATCAGGTTGATGTTAGGACTAAAATAAAGACAATAATTTGGATAGGTAATAAACTCATACATACATTGGATAAAACACAAATGCACCTATATCCGGAGAAAACTATAATTCAAAAAGATATATGCACCCCTATGTTCATAGCGGCACTATTCACAATAGCCAAGACATGGAAGCAACCTAAATCCATCCTTCCAACCTTCATCAATCGACAGATGAATGGATAAAGAAGATGTGGTATATATATATATGCAATGAAATATTACTCAGCCATAAAAAAGAATGAAATAATGCCATTTGCAGCAACATGGATGGACCTAGAGATTATCATACTAAATGAAGTAAGTCAGAAAGAGACAAATACCATATGATATCACTTATATGTGGAATCTAAAATATGACACAAACTTATCTGTGAAACAGAAACAGACTCACAGACATAGAGAACAGACTGGTGGTTGCCAAGGGAGTGGGGAGAGATGGAGTGGGAGGTTGGGGTTAGCAGATGTAAGCTATTGTATACAGAATGGATTAACAACAAGGTCCTACTGTACAGCACAGGGAACTATATTCAGTATACTGTGATAAACCATGATGGAAAAGAATATGAAAAAGAATGTATACATGTGTATAACTGAATCACTTTGCTGTATGGCAGAAATTAACACAAGATTGTAAATCAACTATACTTCAATAAAATAAAAAAAACCTACAAATGCACCAAAAGACAGTACAGTAAAAATAAGCTTCCTTTTCCTGACCAGTGTCAATGGTGACTGGTTTCTTGTGAGTCTCTCCTGAGATGGTCTCTGCACACATCAGTGTGTGCATACACATGTTACCATCCACTCCCACTCCGCTTTGTCCCCAGGTGGAGACACACTGTCTGTCCCTTGGTGATTTCACTGAACAATGCACCTTGGAGACTGCTCCCAACAGCCCACATGTTAATCACTGCCCACGATCCCCCACACCGTGAGGATGAAAATACATCATTTGTTCCTCATCCCCCACGCCTGAACAAGCAGATTGTCCCATCTTCTATGATAAGCAGAGCAATCAGATTATTATCATTGTTGAGTTTCGGTCTGAGAGGGGAGTCTTTGAGCCCAGGGTCTTGTGTGAAAAAGTGGCCATGTGAGGTGGTGAAAGCAGGCCCAGCCTTGGTGCCTGGAGACTTCAAGATGATGGAAGCATGTCAGAAAGGTGGGGGGGGGGGGCTCTCTGCACTTGGCTGAATGCCAGACTGGTTAGGGAAGGGAGAGAAAACCTTCTGGGCTCTGAGGGAAGAGGGGCTTATGTTGGGCCCCTCAGAAGGTAGGGTGAGGGAGGAGATCCTAGTAAACCAAAGCTCCCCCATTCCTGTAGCTGTTGTTTCTGACTTATAGAAATAGAGACCCCTGGACCTGGGACATGTCCACACAAACGTATGACCCTGAGTGCATTATTATTCTTGGAGGAGTGGGTGGGGACTCAGGTAAACTGGGATGCCCTCACCATGCAGCCCCCAGGAGCTGGCTCTGCGGGGAGGGTCACCCCTGTGAGGAAGGCTGTGCCTCAGAACATGCTGGTCAGGGAGGGTTTATGCGGGTGTCCACATCTGTCCATACCCCTGGCCACGCTTCCTTCCCCACCTGTCTGCCATAGCCTGTGCCAATCCCCAGGTCTCAAGTTCCACAGAGTGGTGATTCTCTGGGGCTTTTCCCACAGTTCCCCAGCCCCCAAAGGCTTTAGTGGACCCAGTCCTGGCCTCTGGATCTCTTTATTCCCATCTCTAGAGCAGGCACGAGCCACCACTGTGTCTCATCCATGTCTGCCCTTCTTCCCCACTCAGGCTTAGGCCCTGGACTTCTAGATAAACCCTAATCTCAAGTGATGTGGTTCACGTTCTTGTTGGTAAAAGGGCCAGACAAGTCCTCCTCTAGTGGGCCATCCTGCAGAAATCTGACCTTCTTCGGCTGGCCCCAAAGCACCTGGCTCTTACTCTAGGGCTGAGGGTAGAAGAAGGAAGACGGGAAAATAAAACATACTTAAGGGGACAGCAAGGGAGGATGTGGGGCATTGTATATCATTCGGGGTGATCATGAAGAGACTCTAGGATGAGGTGGTTTGAACAGAGGCCCCCAAAAGAGTAGGCAATGAGCCAAGTGCAGGGCTGTGTGGGCTAGACACAGGGCCCAGCCAGCGGAAAGGCTCTGAAACTTGACTGCCTTGGGGCAGGAACGCTGGCTTCCTCTTTTGGCCCCAGGCTTAAGTCCTGTGCAAGGGGCTCTCAACCACATCCCAGGAAGTTTTGAGGCCAGGGAATGGAAACTTGGCCTTTGATTTTGACAAAATATTCAGGGTTTGGGACAATTCATTTCCAGGTACTGTGATGATAGCAAAACAGGAAGGGACAGTCCAGGGTGTGTGAGCGTTGATGTGGACAGGGGACTCCACTGAGTGATTGGGAAGGGAGCTGCAGATGGAGCGTTCCACTAGTGTAGTGTGGGGGGACAGAGGGAGGAAACAATCCACTGGGGGGAGGGGCTGCATTGGACCTGTAAACTGTAGGTCAGGGAGGAGGGGAAATGAACACCATCCCTCATGGGGATGGGAATCTGACAACCCTGTCCTCCCAGCTTCCACCTGGGCGGACATCCACCCTCCAGCTTTGTGACCACTTACTCTGCGGCCTCCATCATGGATCTCAGTCCCCGTCGTGCCCTGCTTGTCCACTTTGAATTGGCCTTAAGATTGTGAGTCCCTGGACAGACACTGGCTCTGGGATGAGTGGAACATGAATCATGATCCTTCCTGGGCTCTGATTGGTCCTAAAGAACATTCACATCCCAGTTCTGCCCAGTTGCAGGGGATTTCTGGAAACCCCCATACATCTAGCCCCTTCCCTCGAGTGCTGTGCTTTCATTGGCTACTGATTTGGTGCAGGTGCCTTGGTTGCTGGGTCAGTTTTCAGGACTAAGGAGGTGAGGCTTCAGCACAGGAGTATGATGAAAGCTAGAACCCAACTTGGAGCATCTGTGATCTTCCTATAAATGACATTATCCCTGACTCTTCCCTGCACTCCTCTCCCTGCAGAGATCAGCTAGTTCAGTCAACTGTATCCCTGCTCTAATGATGGGGGCTGACCGTGTGAGCTCCTGCAGTGTCGTGTTCCCCATTCACCTCTAAAGTGAGTCAGAAGCCCAGCAGGCACCTCTGCCCCCAGTCAGTCATCCCTGAAGTGCATTCATGCATTCAACCATTCTCTTCTTTACTCAAAACTAAAATTGGATTTGTTTTTTTGGAGGAACTTCACAGAAGTCACTTCATTAAACAGGAATCCTGTCCTGGTGGGAGAAGCACGGCAGGTAGCCCAGGGTTCTTGATCCCAGAACACAGAGCCAAGAGAGCTGAGCTTGTAACACTTGAGTGGATGTGAGCGGAGGATATGAGAGTGTGAGGGGCAAGGGCCAGAGTGATGAGGAGGTAAGACGGAGGGGGTAAGAAGCAATAAAGGCAGAAAGGAGAAGTCAAGGGATATTAGAATAAAAGCTCAGACTCATTAATGCTTATTATGGGCCAGACATGTGTTTAGCAATGCATATCGAAAGCCTAGAAGGAAATGAAGGGGATCAGGGTATGCCACCCCCAAATATGCTGCTTTGGTATGAGAATTATTCTGAGCTGAAGGAATCTGGGTTTCTGAAATCCCTTATCTGCTTCAAAGTAGAGCCTCTCTAAAGAACTCAAAAGAACTCAATTGTAATAAATACCCTCCTTGGGAGCAACTCTTATCTTCTCTTCTCCGAGAGAAGTCCACATCCAAACAGACATCGTCACAAGACTATTATATCTCCCATCTATTCTCCTAAGGGCCCGTTTATCTTTCCAAAAAGTCATTTGCTTTTCCATAAGTGCCCTTTTTCCATCTCCCTTTCCCCTACTAAGTTAGGTATACAGACTCCAAATTCTAACTGCCCCTTTGAGTACTCATCACTGAGTGCTCCCAAGTGTTTTGGATGGAGGTGTTAATTACTTCTGTTTATTTTTTCTTGTTAATCTGTCTTTTGTCAATCTAATTTGCAGGGCTCCAGGTGAAGAACCTAAGAGGGTGGAGGGAAAAAGTTCTTCTTCCCCCACAGAAACTATACCATATATTATATGGTATTCTTGAGTGTGAAACTCTGGATAATTTTCCAATAATAATTTTTCCCAGTTTTACTACTTCCTTGCATTTTCTTAGTTTACATTAATCATCCGTTGTTCTGTTTACAATTTAAAAAACGATTTTTCTAAAGGCTCATTCTCCTAGCCCTCTAAATATTTCAGGGTAGCAAATTGTTTTGACATCTTTGTCAGGTTAGAAATCAGTGAGTGACCAGGGGTAGAATTAACAGAAAAAGAAAGATCTTAGATGCAATGTTGACTGCTGGTGCGGAGAAGGATTGCAGAGGGGATAGAAGGTCAGCAAAAGCCTGTGAGTGTTCTGGGAAATGCCAGGGCAATATAGGCAAAACACAGGTCCCTAAGGAGAGGTTGTGCACTGTCAAGGCAAGTGTCTTTATTAAGGCTTCCTAGACTTTTCCCCAGTTCGGGCTTCAGTGGCTCATTTGATTAGGCTGCAGTTCACATAAAGCAGTACTGCTTGTGAGCAATGCTAAGATCGTGGGTTTAAGCCTCACCCAGAGCACTTTTTACTTCCTGGGCAATGCTGAGGATGTGATCACCTGGACCACTTTTCTTGATTTTTGGAAGGCTATAGATTGAGAAAGGAAAAATAGGAAATCAATATGTAGTGAAATAGACCCAACTCTGCCCCCAACATCTGTCAAACCATAAGTAGAAAGTGAAATATGATACCAGTTGTTGTAGCAATGAGTTATCAATTACAGGATTCGATTTGATCACTCTAAAGAGAAACATGGAAGTGAATGCAAATGTGAGAAAACACATTATTAGGGGGAAAATAAACTAAAACAGGCTTAGCAGACTACTAGACTATTTTGGCAAAGGGAGAGAGAGTAATAGATGCTTTGGACTAAGTGGCCACAGTGGGCATGGAAAGAAGTGGGCACATTAGACAGGTATTTAGGAAGTGAAATGGACAGACCTCAGCAAGGATTTGGACTTGGGGTGAAGGAGAGGGAGGTGTAAAATGTTGAGACCAGGTTTCTGTGTTGGGTAATAAGATGGGTGATGGTACCTTTTGTTGATATGGAGAATACTACAAGAGAACTGTTTTGTAAAGAACTCCAAAATAGGAATTTTTCTCAAAGGGCTCATGGTCTAAATGGAAGTCGAGATGAAAAATTTCTCTCATGATCTATAGTTACCTGTCCCTGTGAGTTTGAGACGCTGTTCCTCTACATTTTTAAAATCCCCAATCTCACACAGCCCTGTAATGCCAGTATTGTTTTTAGTATGTGCCTCTCCTTTATAAATATGCACGCAGGTAATACATGAATATGGCCTAGTGCAGAAGCTTCAAATAATATCTAAGTATATGGACTACATTAGGCCATTATCACCTACCCCACTCTCCCTCACCTCACAGGTGAAAACTGGGTCAGTTATGGTTATTTTATTCCAGACATTTTTCTCTGCACTCACATATCACACATGTACACACATACACACAAAGTCCCACTCTGAGCATTACCCACTTGTACCCCATTAATAATGTGTCATGGAGAAATCCTTCTGGCCCGTACAGATCCATCCTCCTCATTCTGTTTTGCATGTCACTTGTGCTCCATGGTATAATATGAACCTCTGGCACTCCTTACCCTCCAAGTGCATTGGCTATTAATAGACATTTAACATTTTTACATGTTGTTTTCTCCTTCTGTCTTGTGCACACAGCTCTCTCTCTGTGTGTGTGTGAGGGTTTATTATACATTCTTAGAAGTAGGATTGCTTGGTCAAAGAGTTCAGTCATTCAGTAAACCCTTATTGAGCACCTACTGTGTGGCTAGGGATTGTTCTAGGAGTTGGGAAAACATCAGTGAACAAAACAAACAGACAAATATCCCTAAGGGTGCAGTGACCATTTTTTAATTTTGATGAATGCTGCCACATTGTTGTCTCTCACTGGTTCAGGTAAGTTAATGCCTGTTCACTGCTATCCTAAATACCACTCCTAGTTTGGGGTTTCTGCTGCAGACCAGAAATATTCAGATAATCCAAAAGAAGGCAGGAAAGGGGAAGAGAACAGATAAACAAGCAAACAAAAACAAAACAAAACAAAAACCCAGAGGGGACAAACAGAACAACCTCTCTTCCTAGTAACCTGATAGCTCTAAATACAATCATGTCAATTATTACATTAAATGTTAAGGTATAAACAATTCAATTAAAACATAGAGAAGCATAGAGAAGATAAAAAGCAAGGCCCTACTAAATGCTACACACAAGGGACATACTTTAAATATAAAGATACAGAGAGTTTAAAAGTAAGTGAATGGAAAAAGTTATATTATGCACACCAAAAACATAAGAAGGATGGAGTGGATATTATAAATCAGACAAAGTAAACTTGAAGATAGTATTACCACAGATAAAAGAGAAATGTCATAATGATGAGACAGTTCCTTAGAAAGATATAACGATTATAAATATGTATGCACCTAATCATAGAGCCTCAATATATATGAAGCAAAAATTGACAAAATCATAGTAGGAAATTTTAATACTCTTCTTTAGTTGATGGAATGACTAGATCAAATTAAAAAACCATACACAGAAGGTTTGACACCACTATCCACCATCTCGACCTAACTGGCATCTATAGAAGACTCCATCCAACAATTACAGAATATATACTGTTTTTCAAATGCACATTGTACATTTCACCACAACAGACCATAGACTGGACTTTAAAATGTATCTCAATAAATCTTAAAGGACCATGATCATACAGATTATATTCTATGATTACAGTCGAATTAGATTACAAATCAATTATAATGGAAACTCCAAATAGATTGGAAACTCCCAAATATCTGGAAGTTACACACCATACTTTTAAATGATTCAAGGGTCAAAGATGAAATCACAAGGGAAATTAGAAAATATTTTCAGCCAAATGACAAAGTAGAACAGATCAAAATTCATGGGATTGACCTAAAGGAATGCTTAAGAGGGTAATTCACAGCTCTAAATGATATTAGGAAAGAAGCACATAAAACCAATGACCTAAGATTTCCCCTTAAGAAGCTAGAAAAAGAAGAGCAAAGTTAATACCTGGCAAGTAGAAGGAAGGAAATAATAAAGAGCAGAAATCAACTTCACTAAAAATAGACAGTAGAGAAAATTAACAAAGCCAAAATTCCGATCTTGGAGAAGATAGACAAAATTGACAAACCTCTAGCTAGACTGAACAAGACGACTAGGGAGAGGAAACAAATCACTGATATCAGAAACATATATGGAGTTATCAACAGAGACCCTACAGACATTAAAAGGATAATAAGAAAACAGAATGAACAACTTTCAGCCAACAAATTTGACAACGTAGATAGGATGGGTGGAGGCAGAAGTCAAACTGTGATGCAGCCCCAATTACTGCCATGGCTGACTCCTTGGGGAGCTCTTGAATGGCCCATTAGAGTTATCCCAAGTTGGGTCTAGATGGTTGTGCCTTTATACCCCCACACTGATCAGTCATTAAATGTGGGCCACCTGGGGAAAGAGTGTGACCTTGAGTGAAGCAGCTCTCTGCAGTTGAGACAATCCCTGAAGGGGCTGACAGCTGTCTGCCAACAGCAGCTGAGGGACTAAGCCCTTCACTGAAGCGGGATCTGGGTGATGCATCACAGTGTCCATCACAGTTCCGTTTAGGAACAGTTCTTTTCAAACCAGATCAACACTGTCAGTGACATGACAGAGTGGACTGAAGTAAAGAGGATTAAAGGCATGATGACTTATTAGAATAATGGATGAAAAAATAACAGCATTAACATCTACCACCCACTGTGGGTCAGGTACCATGGTAGGAATCAAAGATACTGAGAGAAGATACAGTCCCTGTCCCTGCCCTCAGTGGGAGGAGGCACAGCAGACAGCATGAAATGAAGTCTCACATGAAATATGTGTTATGATAATGCCACCGGGGTGAAGAAGGGTAAGCAATTCAGTCTGTCTTTAGATAGAGGTGGGGTGTGTTTGTGTGCGAGTGGGTTGGATTTCCAGAAAGGTTTTAGGTAACATTTTTAGCATCTATAAGATCAAGAAGGTTTTGTACAGGATGTGGCATTTGAGGTGTTCTTTAAACACAGTCTTGATGTTTTCTTTAATGTACTCAGAGTATAATTCGGTTTAGAAAAATATGATATACACAAGAGGTCTTCTAAAACAACTGCTAATGGAAGACATATCTGTGCTACTATAAACAATATATTTTTCCCAGAAACACTTTTCCTGTCAATTATGTGCTGCATTTTAAAAACAACCATTATAATAGCTTTAGGACAAACACTTTTTTTTTTCTTGGAAGATATACTGGAAATCTATATCAAGCAAGTCTTATTTAGGATATTTTAATTTACAGACACTATGTTAGAAATTGCTTATGATGTAAAAGAACTGAAGTTCCCTCTACCCCTTGGCTCTCAGTAGGAGATGGCCCTTCATTCAGTTACCTCAGATACAAATCTTGGGACACAGAATCCCAAAGAATTCAGAGACCTCATACCTGAACACAGACCCCCTCACATTCAACTTTGCATTCAAACCAACAAATACCAAAGACTCTATCTTAAAACACAAATACTCAATGAGTTTAGAGACCTCATACCTTGACATGAACTCCCAAACACCTCAGATTAGAAACTTAGAGGACAGAAACCCAAAGACACCTCACATGCTAAATTTAGACTCCAAAAGCCTCAGAACCAAACTTAGGACAAAAACCCTGAAAGAGTTCAGACAGCTCCCACGCTGAATTACCTCATTACATCCAATTACCTCATACCCAAACCTTGGAACACAGACTCTCAGAGACCACACATCCTGAATACAAACCCCAAATACCTCAGACTCAAATCTTGGGATACAGATCCTCTAAAAGTTCAGAGACTTCATCCTGAACAGAGTCTTTAAATATCTCAGACTCAAATCCTGGAAGGGGCTTTAAATGAGGTCAGAAACCTCATTTCCTAAAAACAGATCCCCAATTGCCTCAGAATCAACTCCTGGAACACAGAATCTTAAAGAGCTCAGAGAACTCACATCCAATACAGACCCACCAAATCTCAGAATCAAACCTCGGAATACAGACCCTGAAAGAGTTCAGAGGCATTAGCCACTAAAAACGGACCACCAAAGACATCAGACTGAAACCTTAGGACAGACCCTCAAAGAGTTCAGGTACTACATGCCATTAACTCAAATCTCCAGTTACACAGAACTGAAACCTTGGGATGTGACAAAGGTGTTCAAAAAATTCAGAGACCTCACACTTTGAATAAAGACATCTAAATAGCTCAGAATCAAACCTTGAGACACAAACCCCCACAGATTTCAGTGATCTCCCAACCTAAACACAGATTCCCAAATACCTCAAACTTTGGAATACATACTCTCGAAGATTTCAGAGACCTTATATCCTGAATACAGACTCAACAAATACCTCAGACTCAAACCTGGAACACAGATCCTCTAAAAGTTCAGAGAGTAATACTCTGAACACAGTTCCTAAATATCTCAGATTTAAATCTTGGAAAGGGCCCTAAATGAGTTCAGAAACCTCACTCCCTGAAAGCTCCCCACTTACCTCTGAATCAAATCTTGGAACACAGAACATGAAAGAATTCAGACTTTATACCCTGAAAACAAACCACCAAATACCTCAAACTCAAATCTTGGGAGAGAGTTTTGAAGATCTGAGAGGTCACACCCTGAAAAGAGATCCCCAGTTACCTAAACCTCAGACTCAAACTTTAGAACACAGACCCTCAACTCATAGACCTCACTCCCTGAACTAAACTCTCAATAACCTCACACTCATCCTTTGGAACACAGGCCCCCAAAGAGTTCAGAGAAATCATATCCCAAATACAGACTCCCAGTTACTTCAGACTCAAACACTGGGACACAGACATTATAGATTTCTGGGACTTCATACCCCAAATATCTAAGATTCAAATGTTGAGACAAAGACCATCTAAAAGTTTAGAGCTGTGTTCATGCGGAACACAGATTCCCAAACATCACAGACTTTAACTTTATGAAAGAGGCCCCATCAAATTCCAAATGCTTCACTTTTTTTTTTAATTCTTAGAACTTGCTTTATTTCAACTTCGTAAAATTATAGACCTCAATCATGACTTATTGTGTTTGCCATATAAAAATCTGCAAGGCATTTTTATATTTGGTTAATCTCTCCTGTCAGCTCTTATCCAATATTTATATATGCCCTCCCTCTTATAATCTATTTTCAAGAAATATGAAAAACTTCAAGAGTAAGAAAAGAATAAATTTACAGTATTCTGTGCGTCATCTCTTCTACAAAGGTATATTTTTAAAAAGACATCAAACTAAAGATGAGGCAGGTTTTGGTTGTCAAAAATGACTTAATAAGTTTTTTATATGATGTGTGAGTTAATCATTTCTGTCAGATATTAAATAATATTTCTTTAGATCTTGATCAATATATCCTATAAGGGCTTTGATTTTTATTAAATTAATGTTTATTGGAGAATAGCTGCTTTACAATGTTGTGTTAGCCCCAAATGCTTCACTTCTTGAACACTGTACCCAAATATCCCAGATTCACACCTTGGAACAGAGACTGCAAACATTCAGAGACTTTATACTCTGAACTCAGAAACAAATACATCCAACTCAAAGTTTGGGATACAGACCCTGAAACAATTACGAGAACCCACACCCTGAACACAGATCTCCATATACCACACACTCAAATCTTGGAACACAGACCCTCAAAGTACTCAGAGACCTTATACCTTTAGCCCAGACCAACAAATACCTCACACTCCAACTTTGGAACACAGGCTGTCAAGGAGTTCAGAGACCTTACACATTGAACACTGAATGCCAGACACCTGGGAATAAATCATTGAAAAACAGATCATCAATGACTTCAGAGACCATATGCACTGAACACAGATTTCCCCCATTACCTCAGAGTCAAACCTTGGTCAAAGATCATCAAAGTGTTGAGAAACTTCTAATCCTGAATGCATATACCAATAAATCAGAATAAAACCTTGGGAAAAACACATTGAAAGAGTTCAGAGACTTCTCATCTGAACGCTGACCTCAAAAACCTTCAGATTCAATCCTTAGAACATACAATGAATTAAAACGTCTCCCACTCCCTGAACACAGAACCTCAAATACTTCTGATTCAAAACTTGGAACAAAGACCTACAAAGAATTTAGAGACTGCACACCCTCAACACAAACCCCCAAATGCCACACACTCAAATTTTAGAACACAGATCCTCAAAGAGTTCAGAGGTCTCACATTTCAAACACAGACCCTGAACACCTCAGACTCCAACCTTAGAACACAGACTCTACAGTGTTCTGCAGTCTCACAACCTGAAAAAACATCTCCAAATACCTCAGACACAATATTTGGAACTCAGGCCCTCAAAGAGTTCATAGACCTCATATCCAGAATGTGAATTTCCCAATACCTCAGGCTCAAACTTTGTGACAAAACTCTCAAGGAGATCAGAAACCTAAAAACCCAAACATAGATCCCCTCAACTATCTGAGATTTAAACTTGGGTCATCAAACCTTAATGAGTTCAGAGACTTCACTGACTGAACACAGAATCCAAATATCTCACATTCGAACTTTAAACCACAGATCTAAAAGATTTATGAGTGCTTACGCCTTGAACACAGACCCTGACACCAGAGACTCGAAACATGGAACATAGATGCTCAAAGGGCTTAGAGACCTGACATCTTAAACACAGACCTGAAAATGCATCAATTTGAAATCTGAAGACACAGACCTCAAAGACTTCAAAAATGACTTTAAAGATGATCCCCAAATACCCCAGAGTCAATTCTAAGAAAAAGACCTTCAAGGAATCAGAGACCTCACACCTTGTACACACACCCTCAAAGACCTCAGACTCTGACCTTGCAACACAGACCCTCAACTGAGATCAGAGACCTCACATCCTAAAAACAGATCCCCAAATATATCAGTCAAATCAGAGACTTCCAAAGGGTTCAGGGACATCACAGTCTAAACACAGATTGTCAAATACCCCAGACTCAAATCTTGGAACACCGGTCTTTGAAAAATTCCAAAGCGTTCCCCAAATGTACATCCTAACATAGGTCTGCAAATACATGAGACCTCACACCCTAACATAGGTCTGCAAATACATCAAGCTCAGATTCTTAGGACATAGATCCTCAAAGAGGTCAAAGACCTCACACTCTGTGAAAAGACCCCTACATACCTCAGACTCAATCCTGCAAAAAAAAGAACTTCAAAGAGTCAGAGTCTCACTCGTAACACATACCTCCAAATACCTCAGATCTTGTGACAGAGAGGCTTAAAGAGTTTAGAGCTCTTACATCCTGAATACAGATGCCCAAACAGCTCAGGTTCAAAATTCGTATGGCAGGCCCTTAGTGATTTCAGAGACCTCACATCCTAAATACAGATTCCCTAAATATATTAATTAAAACTTTAATATACAGAACTTGAAAGAGCTCAGAAATCACAGTCTAAACACAGACTCCCAAACTTCAGACTCAGACCCTGGGACACAGAACCTCAAAAAGATCAGGGTCTCACATCCTGAACTAAGATATCAAAAAACTCATTAGCAAATTTAGGATACAGACCCTCAAGGAGTTAGAGATCTCTCACTTCAAACACCTCAGATTAAAACCTTGAAAAATAAACCCTCAATGAGTTCATAGAGTACATACCCTTAACACAGAATCCAAAATACTTCAGACTCATACATTGATAGACAGATTCTTAACGAGATAAGGGACCTTACACCCTGAATTCAGAACCCCAAATGTGTAAGATTCAGTCGTGGAACACAGATATGCAAAGATTTCAGAGACCTCACAATCTGGACACAGACCCTAAATAATTCACACCCAAACCTTGGGACACAGCCCTCTAAAATTTCAGACCTAATGTGCTGAACCCAGATCCCCAAATATCTTAGGCTCAACCCTTGGGAAATAGACTTTATAAAGTTCACATACCTCACAGCTTGAACAATGACAACCAATACCTCCAACTCAACACAGGCTCTATAAGATTTCAGAGACTTCCTAGCCGGAACACAAATCCCCAAATACCACTGACTCAACACTTGGAACACAGCCCATCAAAGAGCTCAGAGACCTCACATTTTGGCTACACACCCCCAAGAGCTCACACTCAAACCTGAAACACATACACTCTAAAACTCAGAGATGTCACACCTGAACACATACTCCCCATTACCTCAGAAAATATAGAACTCAGATCCTCAAGGTGTTCAGAGACCTAACACTCTGCACAGTGACCCTGAAACACATCAGACTAAAATCTTGAAATACAGACAATGATTATAGAAACTGAATGCACTGAACACAGACCTCCCAATACCTCAGACTCAAACATGGAACACAGATCATCAATGTGTTCGGAGATCTCAAATCATGAACTCACACCCCTACACATCAGAATCAAACCCTGGGACAAACACCCTCAAAGAGGTCAGAGATCTCTCATCCTGACCACAAACCCCCAAATACTTCAGGTTCAAACATTGGAGCATAGACAATAAGTTCACACACATCTCACTTCTTGAAAACAGACCTGCAAATATCTGATTCACATGCTGGAATACAGGCCCTCAAAGAATTCAGAAACTTAACATCCTAAACATAAATCCCCAAATGCCACAAACTCAAATTTTGGCACATGGACACCCTAAGAGTTCAGAAAACTCACACCTTGAGCAAAGAGCCAAAAGACCTCAGAAGAAAACTTAGGACATAAACTCTCAAAAATTTCAAAGACCTCTCACCTTGAACACTGACTCAGACACCTCAGATTCCAACCTGGGAGTATAGACTCTGAAAGAGTTCTGTGACCACTCAATCTGTTCATACACCTCCAAACACCACACAACCAATATTTGGAAGCCAATCCTCAAGTGTTCATAGTCTTCAGATCCAGAACACAACCTTGCAAACATTTCAGACTCAAATGTTGTGACACAAAGCCTGAAAGAATTCAGAAGACCTTGTAACTGAACACAGACCACAAACAACTCAGATTCAAATTTTGGTCACAGTGCCTCACAAGCTAAGAGACCTCACTCTTGCTCATCGAACCCATATACCTCATATTCAAATATGAAAGCACAGACCCTAAAGATTTGTGAATGCTTACACCCTAAATACAAACCCAAATACCTCAAACTCAAACTTAGGAACACAAACTCTCAATAAGTTCAAAGACTTTACTCAGACCACAAATACCTCAGACTTAATTCTATGGAAAAAAAAAGAACTTCAAAGAGTTCAGAGACCTCATGCTCTGGACCTGGACCCCAAAATACTTCAGATTCAAACCTTGGAGCATAGATACTTAATAAATTAACTCTCCTCTCACTCCACGAATACAGTCCTGCAAATACCTCAGAGTCAAACCCTGAAACACAGGTCCTCAAATAAGTCAGAGGCTTCACACTATAAATATAAATTCCTAAACACCACAAACTCAAATGTTGGAACATAGAACCCCAAAGAGTTTAGAGACCTCATACCCTGAAGAGAGACACTAAAACCTCTGAAGCAAACTTAGGACAAAAACCCTAAAAGAGTTCACAGACTTCGCACTCTGAACACTGACCCAAATACCTCAGACGCTAACCTTGGAACACAGAGCCTGAAAGAGTTCTGCACCCTGCAACTTGAATACACACCTCAAAATATCTCAAGTGCAATATTTGCAATGCAGACCTTCTAGAGTTCATAGACCTCACACCCAGAATAGGAATTACCAAACACCTCAGACTCCAACCTTGTGACACAAATCTTCAAAGAATTCAGAGATCTCACACCCTAAACCTAGAACCCATATGCCTCATATTTAGATATTAAAACACAGACCCTAAAATATTTGTAAATGCTTATTGTGAATACAGACCCCAAACACCTCAGACTTAAACCTTGAAACACATACCCTCAATGATTTCAGAGACCAAAACCCTAAACGAAGAACCACAAATACAACAAACTCAGAATTTTACGTCACAGACTCTCAAAGAGTTCAAGACCTCAAACTCTAAACACAGAACATGAAATACATCAGACTCAACCCTATGAAATAAAAGACCTTCAAAAAGTCAGCGATCTCACACTCTGAACACAGACCCCGAAACAACTTACATTCGAACATTGGAGCACACTTAATTAGTTCAGAGTCCTCTCACTCCATGCTCAGAGACCCCCAAACACATCTGATTCTAAAGTTGGATCACAGGCCCTCAAAGATTTCAGAGATTTCACATCCTGAAGATAGATACCTAAAAACCACACACACAAATCTTGGAGCACTGATCCTCTAAAGTCTAGAGACTTCACACTCTGAACCTACGATACCAAAAGAAACTTCAGAAGCAAACTTAGGAAACAAACCCTCAAAGAGGTCAGACACCTCTCCAACCTTGAAAAGAAACCCCAAATACCTCAGACTACAACCTTGGAATACATACCATGAGAGTGTTCTGCATCATCACAACCTGAACATGTACCTCCAAATACTAGGGATTCAATTTGGAACCCAGACCTTCAGTGAATTCATAGACCTCATACCCAGTACATGACCTTACAAATACCTGAGCCTCCAACCTTGGGCCACAGACCTTCAGCGAATTCAGAGAACTTACTTCTTTCAAAAATAACTCACATATGTCATATAAACATTAAAACACAGACCCTAAAAGATTTGTAAGTGCTTACACTCAGAACACAGATATAGAACACCTCAAATCTTGTAACACAGACCCTCAAAGATTTCACAAAACTAAAACTCTAAACGCAGATGTGCAAATACATCAACTTCATTATCATAGGACATAGACCCTCATAGACTTCAAAGACCTTACATTCCAAATATAGTTGTGTGAATACTTCAGACTCAATACTATTAAAAAAAAAAATCTTCGAAGAGTCAGATACTTCATACCCTGAACATGTAGCACCAAACACCTAAGACCTTTACCTGGAAACACAGACCCTCAAAGAGTTCAGAAATCTCATACCCTGAATACAGACCCCAGAAGTTCAGATTCAAAATATATACCAAAGATCCTCAGTGATTTCAGAGCCCTCACACTCTAAACACAAATCCCTAAATATATCAATTAAAACTTTAAGACACAGACCCTCAAAGTTCAGAGACATCACATTCTAAACACAAAGTCCCAAATACCTCAGATTCAAACGCTGGATCACAGAATCTCAAAAAAAAAAAAAAAAATCAAAGACCTCATGCCCTGGAGTTAGATACCAAATAACATAGAAACAAACTTAGGACACAACCCCTCAAAGAGTTCAGAGACTTCACATCTTGAACACTTGCTCTAAATACCTTAGATAAAAACTTTGAAAAATAGACCCTCAGTGAGTTCAGAGACTTCTCATCCTAAACACTGACCCCGAAATATTTCATACTCAGACAATGGAAGACAAACCCTCAATGATATCACAGTCTTCTAACCCTGAATACAGAACCTCAAATCTCAGATTCGGCCTTGGAACACGGATAGAGAAAATATGAAAACACAGACACTAAAAGAGTTGTGAGGTTTACAACCTAAATACTGACCCCAAATACCAGAGACTCAAATTAGGAACATAGACCTTTAAAGGTTTCAGAGTACTCACACCCTGAACACAGACCTACAAATATACCAGACTTGACCCTTAGTACCCAGATCCTCATAGAAGTCAAAGAATTTACATTCTAAACCCAGAACCCAATACCTCAGACTCAATCCTGTGTAAAAAGTACTTCAACAAGTCACAGGCTTCACATTCTGTACAAACACTGCGAAATATCTCAAACTCCAACCTCGAAAGACAGACCCTCAAAGATTTTGGTGCTCACCCACCCTGAATATAAACTTCCAAAAAGCTCAGATTCAAAATCTATACCAAAGACCTTCAATGATTTCAGAGCCCTCACACGCTAGACACAGATCCCCACATACATCAGTTAAAAATTTAAGACACAGACCCTCAGTGAGTTGTGAGACATCACTTTCTAAATAGAGTTCCAAACACCTCAGACTTACACCTCAGGATACCGCACCTCAAAAAAGATCTCTGAACTCACACACCAAATAACATGGAAGCGATCTTAGGACACAAACCCTCAAAGGGTTCAGAGACCTCATACCCTGAACACTTTCCCCAAATACCTCAGACTGAAACTTTGAAAAATAGACCTTCAATGAGTTCAGAGACTTCTTACTCTGAACACTTAGTCCAAAATACTTCATAATCAAAAACGGGAGACAAACCCGCAGTGATAACACAGACTTCGCAGCTTAAAATCAGAACCCCAAATCTCTCAGATTCAGCTGTGGAACATAGACAGTGAATGATTTCACAGACCTCACATCTGAACAAAGACCATAAACATCTCCCACTCAAGCTCCAGAGACCTCACATTGTTTTTTTAAATAAATTTATTTATTTATTTTTGGCTGCGTTGGGTCTTTGTTGCTGCACGCCAGCTTTCTCTAGCTCTGGCGAGTGGGGACTACTCTTCGTTGCGGTGCGCAGGCTTCTCATTGTGGTGGCTTCTCCTGTTGCGGAGCACAGGCTCTAGGTGCACGGGCTTCAGTAGTTGTGGCACGTGGGCTCAGTAGTTGTCTCGTGGGCTCTAGAGCACAGGCTCAGTAGTTGTGGCACATGGGCTTAGTTGCTCCACAGCATGTGAGATCTTCCTGGACCAGGGCTCGAACCCGTGTCCCCTGCATTGGCAGGTGGATTCTTAACCACTGCACCACCAGGGAAGCCCAGAGACCTCACATTTTAAACTCAGACTCCCAAATATCTCAGGATTAACACTTGGGAAACAGACCCCATAAAATTCCTGACAGAGATGTCAGCTTGAGCACTGACACCTAATACCTCCTCCAACTCAAGCGTTGGGGCATAGGCAATATAAGGTTTCACAAATTTCATATACCCAACACAAATCTCCTAATACCACAAACTCTACACTTGCAACAGAGACCATCAAAAGATTCAGAGACTTCACACCCTGCTCATAGACTTCCAAACACTTCAGACTCAAAGCATGAAAACAGAGATGCTCAATGATTTCAGAGACCTAACGCACAAACCCAGATTCCCTGTAACATCAGACTGAAACCTAGGAAGGTAGATCATCAAAGTGTTTCAGAACCTCTAACTCTGAACTCAAAGCCCCACAGAACACAATCAAACTTTGGTACTAATGCCCTTAAAGCACCAAGAGACCTCATACCCAGATCACAGACCCCCAAATACTTCAGATCAAACCTTGGAGCACAGACAGTTAATAAGTTTGGACACCTCTCACACCTTGATCACAAAACCCCAGGACCACTGAACACAGACCCTCAAAGAATTTGGAGAGCTCACACCCTAAACACTGATCCCCACATACCTCATATTCAAACCTAGGGACACAGGCCTCAACGAGTCCAGAGAATGTGCACACATAACACTGACCTCCAAATGCCTCACATTCAAATCTGACTTTCAAAATTTCAGACACCCTTCTTCCTAAACACGGACCCCCAAATATCTCAGATTTAAACTTTCATAAACCGACAGAGACCCACAAGTGCTTCATATTCAAATCTTACAACATAGACCCTCAAAGACTTCAGAGCAAACCTTGGAGCTCAGTTAATAAGTTTGGATACCTATCACACCCTGATCACAGACCCTGAGAACCTCTGATTTTAAACCTTGGAATACAGATCCTCGAAGAGTTCAGAGACTTCACACCCCGAACAGGGATGTATAAAAACTCAGACACAAAAACTTGGAACCCAGAACTTAAAAAGATTCAAGAACCTCACTCTTTGAATGCAGAGCAAAAATACCTCTGAAACTTGGGATCCAAGCTTAAAATTTCAAAGACTTCACAACTTGATCATAGGCCCCCAATTACCTCAGATTCAAACCTTACAATGTAGACCCTGAAAAAAATTCAGAGACCTTACACCTAAACACAGACCAGCAGTTACCTCAGACTCAAACATGTGGACTGACCCTGAAAAATTTCAGAGAACATTAGCATACACCTCAAAGTGTCTAAGACTCAAAACATATAACAAATGCCCTTAGAGAGATAAGAGACCTCATGCCTTGAACATGGGCTTCCAAACACCTTGGGCAAAAAACCTGGAACAAAAACCTTCAAAGAATCCATGGATTTCACTTCCTGAACACCGACCCCCAAATACCTTGGATCCAAATGTGGGACTCAGACCTTCTAAAAGTTCAAAGGCCATACACCCTTTGAGCTCAAGCCTCCTAATCCCTAAGACTAAGACCTGGGAACAGAAACTGGAAATCTCAGGGGCCTCAAACCCTGAATACTGACCCTTAAATAACAAACTGAATCCTTGGGACACAGATCCTCTAAAAGTACAGAGGACTTCAGGCCATGAATGCAGAACTCCAAATACATGAAACTTAACTTTTGGAAATGGATCCCCCTAGATTTCAGAGACCTTTCACCCTGAACAGAGACCCACAATGACTTGAGATTCAAACCTCGGCAACATAAATCCTCAAAGACTCCACACTGTGAACACAAACTACTACATTAGAGTCAAAACCTTGAGTCACAGAACTTACAGAGGTCAGAGAGCTCACACCCTGAACACAGGCCTCCAAACCCCTCAGAATCAAATCTTAGAACAGAGATGCTCAAAGTTTCAGAGGCCTTGCACCCTGACTATGGACCCCCAAATAACTCCAACTGAATCCTTGGGACACAGACCCTTTAAAATTTCACAGACTTCGCACTCTGAAAACAGACCCCAAATACCTCATATTCAAAAGTTGGGACACAGATCCTCTCAAAGTTCAGAGACCTCACATGCCGAACACAGACCCCTGAGTACCTCAGCCTTAAACTTTTGGAAACAGAATCCCATTGATTTCAGACATCTCTCACTGAACAGAGAGAATAAACAGAGCAAGAACAAACTTCAAACTTAGTACAATCCTTACTAGATTAATACTAAATCCTAGGAGAAGTACACATACTAAAATCCTAGGAAAAATAACTGCACTCTTCTCCAAACATACAAAATATTTACTTTAGTATCTACTGTCCTATATAACCTGTCACACTTTCCACATGGAATTATTATGCGTACAAAAAGGCAAGAAACGCACAGTCTAAAGAACCAATCATCAGAACCAAACTCAGATATAACACAGATGATGAAATTATCAGACAAAATAATTGTAGCTAATATGTTAAAGGCTCTGATGGAAGTAGGGGTGGGAGGAAAATGTCTTCTCTGGTGTTTTGATTAAGCCTCATTCTTAGGCAAGCACTGTGTGTGTCTTGGTGGAGTGGCCTTTAGAATGTTCCTTTCCTTCCTCCATGGGTAGAGCTTTTCTTCCCCTGTTTGCTTCTCCCAGCTGCATGGGTATCCACCCATGCACTCTGGCTACAGCTTTGATGCCCTGGCTCCTGAAGATGGAAGCTTTTGTTACTTAGGGATGATAGGGAAGATGATAGGCCAAGTTTCCTTGATGGTTTCCATTGCCTTCCCCTAGTTGCAGTAGAATTCTACCAGTGCCTGCAGATTAAGCTTTTATGTTCTGTAAGAGAGATAGGGGAAATGGGTCTGGGGGGATTTTGACAGAGGCTGTTCTCCTCCCCTTGCCAGCACCACAGGGGAACTTTTCTGGATTCTCTTGTGAACCTACTGGTATTCCTAGAGGAAAAGCCTACAAGAGGGTGGGAACCCCACATGGCTGAGTCCCTTGGAATCCCCTGAGAGCTTCACATTCTCATGTGAGCCTCATTCCTGATCTTTGGAGGAAAGCATTCAGTCTTTCAACATAAAATACGATGCTAGTTGTAGATTCTTTTGTAGATACCCTTTACTAAATTCAAGGAGTTTCCTTCTGGTTCTAGTCTGCTGAGAATTTTCATCATGAATGGATGTATTTTGTCAAATGCTTCTACTGCATCAATTGACATGACCATGTGGTTTTCTTTACAGACTATTAATATAGAGGATTACATTGACTGATTTTTGAATATTGAATTAGCCTTGTATTCCTGGAATAAACCTCTTTTAGTTGTGGTGTATTATTCTTCTTATATATTGCTAGATTCAATTTGCTAATATTTTGTTGAGGACTTTTACATTTATGTTCATGACATTCTAACAATCTTAAATGTTTATGTACCTAATAATAGCTAAAACATACATGAAGCTAAAACTTATAGAACTGCAAGGAGAAATAGACAAATCCACAATTATAGTCTGAGATTTCAATATCCCTTTCTCAATAATGGATAGAACATATAGGCAGAATATCAGCAAGGATACAACAGACAATCTGAAAGATACAAACTACCAAGGCTTACTTAAGAATACAAAACCGGAATAACTCTTTATCTAGTAAAGAAATTAAAATTTAGTGAAAATATGTTTGCATAAAGAAAACTCCAAACTCAGACGGCATCACTGGAGAAGTCTACCAAACATTTAAGGAATAAATAATACCAATTCTACACAAATGATTCCAAAATATTGAAGAGGAAAGAATACTTTCCTACTCAACTCATTCTATGAGGCCAGAATTTCCTGGATTCCAAAACCAGCTAAAGACCTTAGTAGAAAAGGAAACTACAGATCAATATCCCTCATAAATATAGATACAAAAATTCTAAACAAGATTTTAACAAACTGACTCTAACAATATGTTCCATCATGACTGAATGGAATTTATCTCAGTAATGCAGGGCTGGTTTAATATTTGAAAAGAAACCAATGAAATTCACCATATTAACAAACTAAAAAAGAAAATACCCATATGATTGTCTCACTGCAGAATGTTTTGCCCTAAGATCAGGAACAAGACAGGGATGTCCACTTTTACCACTTGTATTCAACACTGTAGTCGAGGTTCTAGATAGTGTAATCAGGCAAGATAAAGAGATAAAATGCATCCAGATTGGAAATAAAGAAGTAAAACTGTCTATCCACAGATGACATGATCATTTTCATAGAAAGTGTGATTAAATCTAATTAAAAGCTACTAAAACCAACAAGTGAGTCTAGCGAAGTTACAGGAAACAAGCTCAATGTAAAGAAATCAGTTGTATTTCTATATACTAACAATAATCAAAATTGAAATAAAAACCAATTTATAAGAGCATAAAACATGAAATACATAGGAGTAAATCTGACAAAAGAAGTGAAAGATCTGTATACTGAAAACTACAATATATTGCTGAGAGAAATTAAGACCTAAGTCGGACTTCCCTGGTGGTGCAGTGGTTAAGAATCTGCCTGCCAATGCAGGGTACATGGGTTTGAGCCCTGGTCCAGGAAGATCCCACATGCCGCGGAGCAACTAAGCCTGTGCGCCACAACTACTGAGCCTGTGCTCTAGAGCCCGCGAGCCACAACTACTGAGCCCACATGCCACAACTACTGAAGCCCACGTGCATTAGAGCCCGTGCTCCACAACAAGAGAAGCCACTGCAATGAGAAGCCCACGCACGGTAACAAAGAGTAGCCCCTGCTCGCCGCAACTAGAGAAAAGCCCGCACGCAGAAATGAAGACCCAGTGCAGCCAAAAATAAATTAATTAATTAATAAAAAAAAATTAAGACCTAAGTTAATGGAGAGATTATATCTTGTTCATCGGTCTGAAGATTCCAAATTGTTAACGTGGCAATTCTTCCCAAATTGATCTATAAATTTAATGTACTCTTAATCAAAATCCCAGCAGTTCTTTCTTCTTTTCTTTTTTTGTAGAAATTGACAAGCTGATTCTAAAATTTATATGGATATGCAAAGGACCTAGATTAGACAAAACAAGATTTCAAGAATTATTATAAGACTATATCACAATAGTGTAGTATTGGCATAAAGACAGACAAATAGATCAATGGAACAGAGGGTCCAGAAATAAACCCACAAATATACGGACAACTGATTTTTGGCAAAGGCATACAGGCAGGGGCATAAGAGCCAGCAAAGGCCAGCATGACCACGGTACCCTTACCGATTAATTGCCTGACTACTGGGGGATATGTGCCTAAGAGTAAACTCACCTGAGAGAGAAGTCCAAAGGCAGATGAGCTTTCTAGGCCAGGTGAGAAGCCTGAACACCATCAATAAAGACTGAAAGCACAATTAAAATTTTGGGATCAGTTGGCATAGAAAGGCAAACTTGGAGGCTTCTGGATAAGGAGGAGGGAGGAAAAGGGGCAACTCCTTCGGGTGATGGAGCTGTCAAGAACCTTCCTTCCCCTCCACCACTTCAGGTGAATTGCCCAGATATGCCACCACTAAGTAATAGCTATCTGAATACATGTGAGTGTGTATGCAACAACTAAATGTCCATGTGTAGTATCTGAAGGAGTTTGCAGATTGTTGGAGTCAAAGTTTAAAATCATATACTTTATCAATGAGATTTACATGAACGTTCCTTTGCAATCATGTAAACTTCCTTCATGTTTACCAGGCAGTGACTTAGAAAAATTACCTCACAGAATATTTATATTCACAATCTACTTGTGCACTCATTGTGGTCTGCTGTTGGTCAGGAACACCAAAGAAAAGATCCTCCTTTCACCTGCAGCCTGAGTCTCCAGCCTCAGTGACCTCTGCAGTTGCCAAGCATGTCAGGGCCTGCCAGGTTCCATGACTTAGCTCATTATGTTCCTTCAGGGACTGCTACATCTCGCACACGTGGGTACTTACACCACATCACCTCTCATGGATGGTGGTCATGGGGTTGCTAAGCTTTTCCTTGAGTTAAGGAATTCAAGGGAACCAGCAGTCAGTGATGTAAAGAAACAAGCAAAGGCAATGGGAGCAAAAAGACACAGGTTTAATGCCTGGAATACCTTGCCAAGGGTGTGATGTTGGACAAGTTGGAAATACTCTCAAGCCTCTTTTCGTTTATGTATGATTATTTTTCCTAAAGAAATAATTCAGGAAGTGGGTAGGGAATGATCCATGAGGATGTTTGCTGCAGCATGGATGATAATCTAGAATGAATGTGTGAGACATATATATGTAACTATATGCACTAAAATGGCAGAGAGGTTTTTAATGGATGCTCGAGTTATAAGATTGATTCTATTTTTTTTTAATGCATATTGATTTACTTTGCATCTTGTAATTACCTCTGATATCAGTGATTCTTAATATCATGGAACCTCTCCCACAATAAGCATACACCACAAACATTTTGTACATAATTTCATAAGTTCACAGCCCTCCTGAGAGCCTATTCATGGACTTCATTTTCAAAAGTGGTAACGATTTCCAGAAATTGACTAATTTTCTCAGGTACATCCTAGAAATGCCACCTTCTCACTATCTTCCACTTATTTTGTGAGCAAATCAATGTTACCAGTTAAAAACTACCTAGAATACCAATGAGCACTAACATATCTCGCTTGAAAATATTTTATTAAACATTTTTGGATGTTGCTTCCTATCTTTTAAGTATAAAAAAGGCATTTCAATAAAAACAAATATATAATGAAGTCATCTCCCTTTGTGGGAAGAAATATGAATGAACTGTGCATTAAAATTTAAAAGCAACGTAGTTCACCGCCAAAACTTTAAATGTCTCAAGAGCACAACAAATTCTGAACACACTAAGATCATGTTGCTACTTCAATATTCTTGGGAATGGTGAGTGATTAGTTGGTCTATGGTTTAGGATCAGTTTCCATGCTTGTTTCTTGAGCTTCTTCTACCTCTGAGAGCTTTTCATCATTTTCCAGTGTTTGCTGAAGTTCATGGATGATACTATGAAGAACATGAAACTGTTTCCTTCTCAATTCTAGCTTATCTTCAACACTTTCTTTAATACGTGAAAGATGCTCTAGTTCTTTTCCCAGAGCCTCTAGTTCCTTTACTGTCTCATGCCTGTCTGGATGACTCTGGATCACTTTTGCCAATGCATCATATTCTTCGCGATTTTTTCGTATTTGTTTTGCTTGAAGAATTTGCTCTTTGCACTCAGCAATTTTTTCATGTGCTCCAGCAATGCTACATTCTATTTCTTTGTAAATTTTTTCATAATTTTCCACTTCTCTGAGATTCATATCATACATCCGCGAAGTTTTGCCCATTGAAAATTCACACTGGTACAGTGTGCTCAGCATACGTTGGTACTGGCTGTATCCCTTTTCCTGGGATCCAGAGTTGCACCATTTAATGAAACGTCTCACTAGTAGATTAATTCTCCGATCATCTCCAGCGCCATCTCCATCAATTAGGAGACGCTTCCGTATGACTTCGTAGTCAGTCAGGGCTTCCATGGCGTGCGCGGCGGCGGCGGCGGTGCAAGCTGAGGCGGCGGTTGGCGGCAGTGGAGGTCAAACTCCCACAATGCAGCCGGGTAAACAGCCATGGGGGAGGAGGCGGCGGCGCCCGCGGCCGCCCGCGCCGCCGCCGCCGCCGCCGCCGCCGCCGCGGGACCTGCGCTCCGCGCGCTCCGCGAACTCCCCGGGGGCGGCCGCGGCCGGCGCGTGTGGGGCCATAAGATTGATTCTTAATTCTCTTTCCAATTTTACTTTTTATTTTTACTATGAGCATGAATTACTTGAATAATAATGTTAAAGCTTATTATTTATAATAATGCAAATTCAGATACTAGTGTCCATCAGAATAGCAGAAAAAGAACTAATGTTATACCCAACAATTGCAAGGTTGGAAGAAAACAGGACTTCTTGTACGCAAGCTGGAGTGTAAAATGGTTTCTCACTTCTTTGAGTCATCTAGCAATACACATTAAAAACGTTTAAACGCCCACTTTCCTTTCACCTAGCAATTCAATTTCCAGGAATACATCCTAAGAAAGTATGAGAAAAGCATGCCACAGCACAAGTGTAAGATGTTCATTCCAATTTTACTTACGATATTAAAAAGACCATGAACAAATGAACATAAATACATACACATAGTCACGTGTCTGCTTAAAACCATAGAATCACACTAGAGTGTTCTACAGCCTTTTTTGTACTACTTTAATTAACAGATATCATTCTATATCAATACATGTTAATTTATCTAATTCTTCATGGGCTGCAAAACTTCCATGGTCTAGTTTTACTGTAATTCATATGAGCAAGTACATTGCTGAACACACAGGCACTTTTGAGTTTTCACTTTTGCAACTGTTGTGTATTTACTGCAGTCTACTTGGATGAATATACCTTTAGGATGAGTTCCAAGAGGCAGATTGCTGGGAAAGGGTGCTTAGTGCATTACTAACTGAGAGACACTGAGAGTATTAGGAGTTTCTCACGAACCTCTAAACCTGCTTCCTCCCCACCATCTAATGGGGTGGGGACGGGTTGCACAAGCTGTTGGGGCTCAACAAAGACACCCCTCATGCACCCTCTACTGCTCTCTCTCTACAAGGCTGGCTGTTGGGATTTCTCCCAACTTCAGGTGAGGGTGATGGTTGCGGGTAGTAACTCTCCCAGGTCTGGCCCATCCCCAGATCCACAGGGCTGGTACCCGAGGCCAGAAGGCCAGAGTACTCCCGACCACCATCGTCTCCCTCTGGAGCACACACCTGTGGTCAGCATGTAACCCTGAATCTTTCCTTCCTCCAGGTATTGGAAATGGGCCGGGTCATCATCCCACCCACCGCACAGCCACAGCTGCCACCTCACCACAGCTTTATCATAGCCTTGTGTCTGTGCGTCCCGTTCACAGCTGGCCCAGGTAGCATTTCCCATATTTCTCCCATTGGGTTTCTGAACAGTCTGCACAGAGCTCACCTTCGGCCCATGCACCACCTGGGCCTTTGACCTTGACACCTGCTCCACTTCACACTGGGCACAGCTGCCAGTTCCCACTCGATAATCATCTCTGTGGCAAATGGATGTACAAAAGGTACATCCTTTTTTTTTTCTGCTAACGTGAGGAAGGGGAGCGTGGCGGGACAGGAGGGGATGCCTTCTGGCCCCCCTCAGGGGACCTAGCAACACCATTATTGCCAAGCGTTAATTCTACCCAGAGTTGGGTGAACTTATACTGGGATTTAAATAATGACAAAGACAGTGACACTGGCCAATTCTTCATGACTGAATTATTTGTAAGGAGCAGGTATCACTTGTGTCATAAAATGAAATGATATCTACAATCATCACAATGATACAAACAAGGGCTTGGGAGTACCCAATTGTCCTTGGTGAGAGAGCGTGCTCTGCACTAATACTACCTGAGGATGAGGTTACCCAGGAAGGCTTGCGGCACTGGGCAAGTCAGGGTTTCTTCTTCAGTTCAGACTGAAAGGACCCCATCTTCCCTCTAACTTCTTCGCAGTGTCCTGGAGAAACTTGATCCTACTCAGAGAACACAGCTGCTGCATATAGACAAAGCCCCAAGGTCAGGGAGCTGGGCTGCAGATAGCCTTTCAAGGAGGTTAGAAGAAATGACTAAGAGCCAATGAAAGTGCTTTGTATGAGGAGAAACAGACTGAGGTTAGCACCCACAGTTTATGCTGATTAAAGACAATGTGAACTCAGTCCTTCTCAATAAATCTTTATTTCATCCACATAAGAATCTGAGTTGTAGAAGTAGCTCCTGATTAGATATTAAAACTGGTTATCCCTGATTGGTGAGATCAAGGAAGAATTATATATTTTTACTTGGCTCTAACTCTATAGCTTGTCTGTATGAGAGGATGGGGAGGAGGGAGGGAGGAAGGGAGGGATGTGGCGATTCTATTTTTGCCACAGGGATCTTTCTAACTCTCAAAGAATATGTGCTTCTCTAAAGGTAACCTGCAGGGCCTGGGAACTGTCCTGGACATGCAAGTACAGAAAAGAGTTTTTTTGTTGGGGGCGGGGGAGGGGTAGGGAAAGGCTGGGCAAACTCCTTCCTGTCCTGCAGGTACCCACCTACCTTTGTTCGCCCAAAGCAGGAGCAGTGGGCTGCTGTCCTCCCCCTCCCCTCCCCTCCCCCCACCCCTTCCCTGACAGCAGAGGACCACACCACCTAGGTGATGTCGAAACCCTTTGAGATGCACCAGGTGCAGAAGACCTACAACCCCGAGGGCTGCATTTTATCTGCTGGGTTACCCTTGGAAAACCAGATGTCTTTGGAGCCCTGGAAGCTCCTGACTTCAGGAAAACAAGGCATATTTACTATCTGAGAGGAGGGTTGGTGGTGTGGTAGTGCTGGTGAACTTCTCCAAAGCCTCCCACTTCCTCTGGGATCATGCTGCACATACGCAGTGCTCCATAACCGGCTGTTTCTAGTTAGTAACAATGTGAGCAGCACCACTATGACAGCAAACATTCAGCATTCGTTTTGATGGGCAGCCATATTTCAAATGTGCCTCGGTTTACTTCTATAGCCAGTCCGTGACCATGCTTTTATAAATTAAGCTGCTTTGGAAGTCCCATGTATCTAAATCTTTGTTCACATCCAATATAGTTACCTTAACATAAAGTTCTAGAAGTAGAAATGTTGGGTCACAG
The DNA here is from genome assembly GCF_028021215.1 of Eschrichtius robustus. Taxonomy (NCBI): domain Eukaryota; kingdom Metazoa; phylum Chordata; class Mammalia; order Artiodactyla; family Eschrichtiidae; genus Eschrichtius; species Eschrichtius robustus. The sequence continues at coordinate 45,699,196 of NC_090845.1, forward strand.
GATGTTTTAAGGCTTATGTATTTGGATTTATTAATCCTTTTCTTTACATTTTCTGGATCCCTCTCGTGCTTAAAAATGCCTTTGTACTCTTTCAGACCCTAAAAGCTTTCACTCATCTCTGGGGAGACTAAAGACTCTCATGAGAGCCACTGCAGCAGCCTCACTGAGAGAAGAATTTGGAGAGTTCAATCAGGGCTGGGAACATTCTAGACACAGAAGAAATGAAAGATTTTTGGCGTGGAGAAAGGAAAGACAAAGTCTCTTTTGGGACTGGGAAGCAACACTCTCTTCCAGGCAGGGCGGAGCCTCTACCTGGTCAGAGAGGGCTGCAACCACAGCCCACGTGACACACACATTACTGCGTCTGCGTGTGGGAGTTACCCTGCTTACCTCCGAGGCTTGGGCTTGGCAGGTGGAGACGACTCCGCAGAAGTCGCGTTTAAGTGGCAACGAAAGGTAGGTAGCATTTTCATTCCCTTTCTGATTCTCCACCAGGCTCTCAGCTGTGTCACAGCTGGTGTAAGTGTGAATAGATGTTAATGAGTGTGAGCCAGCGGGATTGGGGTGGGTGGGTGCAGCGCGATACTTGGCCTCCCGGGAGGAAGGTCCTTGAGGTCGTCGTCTTTCTCTCTACAGGCATCGTGGCTATGGCCCTTTGCGGTGGGGCGGAGCAAGGGAGAACAGTGGGCCACAGAGGGGAGGGGGGCAGTTGAAAGTAGAGCCAGGCTTGGGGCCATTACTTGAGGTATCTGAGCCTTGGAGGCACCAGAACTGCAGACAGACCACACATCCGGGACTCCTTGGTCCGTGGTTGGGGAGGGGGAGCGGGGAAACCAGCCCATGCGGCACACGCGAGACGCAGTGCGCATGCCCAGGGCTGCGCGCCTTCCCGTCGGCCCTTGTGCGGCGTGTGCGACGGAGTTTGCGTGCGTAGCTGTGAAGGTTGCGTCTTAACAGCTCGGTTCTTTCTGCCTGGTGAAACTCAGCAGGTAGGTCCACAGATCTGTCCTGCCTGGAGTTTAAGTGTGCGTGCGTGTGAGGGGGAGCCAGCGGGCTTCGGGAGGGTCAGGCGGTGCGATCTATGGCCTCTGAGGAGGAAGGTCCTCGAGGTCGTCGTCCTTCTCGCCACAGGCGTCACGGCCACCATAGCTCTCGTCCTGGTGGCAGGAAAGGGAGGGCGGTGGGCGGTGGAGGTCAGGGGGGTCAGATGAAGGTAGAACGAGTCATGGCGGCGTTATTTGCGGTATCTGGGTCCTGGAGGCCCTGGAACTGCAGACAGAGCACAGAATCCAGAGTCAGCAGTGGGAAGCTGGATGTGGCTGTATATTACAAAATTTCTCCATATTGGAGAGTTCGGGAGTGAAACTGAATCTCTTAAGTCGTACCTTTGTTTTTTTTTTTTTCAATCAAGTACTTGAAGGTCCTTTCTCTGCCAAATTGGCTGTGAGAGAAACAAAGGGGTTTGCTGACAGCCTTATTTGATGTTATTGGCAAGCAGGCAGTTATTATTAATTCAAGACTTACTTTGGAAATCTCACCAGATGTAAAAAAGAATTTGCAGTCAGCATGGTAATAGTCCAGTATAGTCTTTTTAAATTACATTCTCCAGTTCACCATTTTCTGCTTTCAGTGTGAAATATGAGTGGACGAGTAAGATCAAGATCTAGAGGAAGGGGAGATGGTCAAGAGTCTTCCAATACGGTTGAACCTGTGGTTGTGAGTGCTTTAATATCTTACTTCCCTTGGCAGAAATTAATAAAAGAAAATCAAAAAAATTGTTGAACCAATTTAGATCTGTTGTATAAAGGGCTATCTTGCTGAGAATGGTTGAAAAATGAATCTCATGACTGAGACATTGAGCAAGTAGACTTACATTCTGGCATTACCTGGATGTGTATATTGATATGAACCTGGAAATCGTCTCTGTGACTTCCCTGTTGTGCTTATTAATTAACAAATAACACACAGCCCAGAAAAGATGAAAATGGTTTCCAGAATTATTGGTCCTTGCAGATAACTCCTTTCTTAGATTATTTTCTATATAGGAAGAGTAACTTTATTAAGAGTACTTACGGATAAAGATATAGGAAAAGCCTCTTCAGATTGGTGATTAGTTACGTCCATGTAGTATGTATATTTGTGCCTTCTCTTGTTATAGTATTAATAACAATACTTCTTATTTGCACCTACCCTCTCCCAAGGCCCCAAAACTAGGTGGCAAAAAATCTCAGCAAAAGGAACCACCAACTGAGAATGTGGATATCGAACCTGGACAAGAGAAAGAAGGAGGAACTTCTGTGGCTCAAGGTGAAGGGGGATGGAGAGACAATTTGTATTTCATTTATGATGTTATACTAGTAACAGGTATGAAGGGTTCCCTGAAAATTGGCTGGAAACCTGTTTGGTAAGGGAAAGGTATAGTTTGCAGCTGACTGCAGTCCCTCTCTGTGATAAGTTTTCCCTCTTTCAGCATTTTACCCACCTATGTTTTAAATTATTTGGCATTCTTGGAAAATACAGTCCTTGCCAAGGCTCTAAATTAGCAAATCAAAGGAAGCAACATTAAATGTAGACAAAATTATACACTTGTTTTCCAGTTAAACTTGATCTTTTTGGAATGTTGTTTTCAGGGTTAAGTCATTGCATCAAAAGTTTGAGCAAACCTAGATATATTCTGGTTAGCTCTTAGATTGTAATTTAAAAATTTTTTCATAATGCAGAGAAATAAAAAATGAAATCCTTTCCTAGTTGCTGTTAAAGTCTTCAATATTTTTGTCTTCCTGAGCCGTAATTTAGTTGTCACATATTCTTTTTAACTTTTTACTTAGAAAAGTTTTTAAAAGTACAGAAAAGTTATAAGAAAGCACAGTGTACTTCTGTATCCTCTTTACCTTGATTCAGCAATTGCTAATATTTTGCCATATAGTGTCCTTGCTTTAGGTATTAACATACATATTATTATTGCCAAACCATTTCAGAGTAAATTTCAAATACAACTCTTTACTCTCTAAGTAATTCAGTAAGTGTCTCCTAAAAACAAGGGTATTCTCTTACATAACCCAGTACAGTGATCAAATTCAGGAAATTTAACATTGAGAAAACATTATTATCTAATATATAGTCAGTTGGTCTAGTAATGTTTTTTATAGCATTATTTTTTCCTGATCCAGGATCCAATCCAAGACTACCCGTTGCATTTAGTTGTCATCTCTCTTTGGATTCCTTTCACCTGGAAGTGTACCTCAATATTTCCTTGTCTTTCTTTGTCCAAAAGATTGACATCTTTTGGAGTCCAAACCAGGTGTTTTGTAAAATGTTCTTCAGTTTGGGTTTGTCTCATCTTGCTATTTTTAAAAACTTTTTTTTCACTCATTTATTGAGGCCTGCTTGGTGGCAGGTAGTGTACTAGGTGCTAAGGATGTAAATACAAATGAGAATGATTTCTGTCTTGAGTTCACAATTTCTATCTTGAGTTTCTCTTGTCAGAGAAATTCAGGTAAACAGCTGATCTGATGAAATAAGTGCAATAATAGACATGTATGTAGGTTACAAACGTGACAACTAAGTTTGTTTTAAACAGTTTTAGAAAAAAACATGCTTCATAGAGGAGGTAATATATGAGAAACACAACTTCATTTTCTAGCAAAAAACTCTTTAGTGCTCATTGCGTTCTTATGCATCACATTTATTATAATACTAACCTGCAGTGCTTTATTTAATAACATTAATTTATGGTTTACCACTTATATTACTAACTCTCTATTTATATCAACCTGAATTGGAAGGTGCAAGCCAGGAAATGGGTCTGGAAGAGACTGGGGGTGAGCACGGAGATGACCCTGATGTGAAGGGGAAGATTCCACCTAATCTAGTGCCTGCTAAAATTCCAGAAGCAGGTATGTTATCTATTAAGAATGCAAGTCATGGAGTAGTTGTTTTCTACAATATTTTTATACTTTAATAGCAAATCGCACACACACATTATTTGAAAGGTAGTTCAGACACCAAATGCTTGATTCAAAGACAGTATCAGGAAGAAATGAATTGTCAGGTCCATGTTGTTGAATTATAAAACATGAAAGTATTATTACTTCGGAGTAGAAGTCCTTTAAAACCCAAGGCAAATGATCAAATACTTTTTAAAGTACATAAATTAACGTACCCCAGTGCTAATTGGATATCTAAACAATACAATAGTATTGATGTTTTGTTTTTTAATTTGCCAGAACTGTTTCTCAAAAATCACTATCTTTTAGATGCCAAAAAATAATATGGATCTGTATGTTTTGGCTTTTCCAGGTTGGTTTGTTGTTTTTGAAATTGTGAGCCAGGCTGAGAAATGGTAGTGTTTTTCCTCACATTTTAATGTTATATATGATGGTCGTGGCTTAAAACTAGTGTGACCATGTAATTTTTATCATCCAAACTGGGATACTCTTGAGAGTTAAAGGGAGTGCCACTACTGCTTACTCCAGGACAACAGGTGTGAATGGAACAAATGCCACCTTTCTATATATAGGCCATGTAAAGGTTGAGCTGGATCATTGAAGTACTTTTGCACAAAAGAGACAAGCCAAATGGAATGCTGTTCTTTGTCTTCTCTTTGAACAGTTCCAAGTATGACATAATTATTTGAACTAATATATGTAATTAGAAGGATACTTAAAGTTGATGCATTTGAATAACACTGGGTTTGCTTGCTTGTTTTGCTTCTTGGAGTTTTTGTTAGGTTGATTTTATTTTAACTGAAATCACTGGCAGTTTTTGCTCTCTACTTAAATTATCTTTAAATAGGCTCATAGGATTTAATTTGTTCTGGGCTTGAGAAATCTATGTTTCTTCATACCACCAAAAAGAACGATGCATTTAAAAAATTAGTGCTCATATGCCTGAAAATGTACATGTAGCATAGAAGCCTGTGCAGTTGTTAGGGTTCTGGTTTTAGTTTCATGTTATAAAACCAAAACTGTAGTGTCCTTTGTGTACCTTTTTTATTGTCTTAAGTAAAGTTCTGCTAAGTAATGTACAACTGTTATGTTTATGTTTTAGGTGCTGGACAGTCATAAGTTAAAAAGAAGACAAGCTGAAGCCATAAATGCTGTTGTTATATTGATAATTTGGCTTATTAAATTCTCTCAATAAAGTTTTACAGTTTTCTCGGAAGAAATCATGCACATCTTTGGTTCAGTCTATTCCTAGGAACTTGATACTATTGTAAGTGGTATCTCAAAAGACTCTTCATGTTATGTTTAGAGCTGGTCTGTAGAAGTGCTATTTATTTTTGTATAATGATTTTGTGTCTGGCAACTTTGCTAAACTTATACTAACAGTTTATGTCTACAGTCTTTTGGATTTTCCACATACCCAATCATACTGTATGCAAATAATGACAGTTTTGTTTCTTCCTTTTAAATCTTTTTTACCTTTTGTTGCCTTACCTTATGACACTGGCTGGACCCTTTCAGTACAGTGTTGAATAGAAGCGATGATAGTAGACATCTTTGTCATATTCCTGACCTCAAAGGGAAAACTTTCAACATTTCACTATGATGTACACTACAGGTTTTTATTAGATATCTTCTATTAGATTAAGGAAGTTCCTTTTTATTCCTAGTTTGCTAAGAGTACTTACCATGAATATTTGTTGAATTTTATCAACACTCATTCCTCATCTCTTGAGGCGATCTTATGATGTTTCTCCATTAATCTGTTAATGTGGCATTCCTAGAAAAAAAACCAATTTGAGTCATGATATATTGTCCTTTTTCTGTATCGTTGGATTCCGTTTCCTAATGTTTTGTTTAGGATTTTTGCATCTTTGTTTATGAGTTAGATTGGCCCATAATTTTTTAATGTACTCTCCATATTGCTTTTTTTAATTAATTAATTAATTTATTTGGCTGCATCGGGTCTTAGTTGTGGCACGTGGGATCTTTAGTTGTGGCATGCAGTATTTAGTTCCCTGACCAGGGATCAAACCTGGGCCCCCTGCATTGGGAGCACAGAGTCTTAACCACTGGACTACCAGGGAAGTCCCTCCATATTGAGTTTTGATATCAAGGGTTATTCTAGCTTTATAAAGTGAGTTGATGTAGATAGCTTCTTTTTCTATTTCCTGGTAGAATTCATCTAACATTGGAAATATTTCTTAAATGTTTGATAGAATTTGTCAGTGAGGCCATCTGGGCCTGGAGTTCTCTTTTTAGGACAGTTTTTAATTAATGAATCGATATCTTATTTTCTGTTCTTCAGTCAGTTTGGGTAAGTTTTATTTTTATAGGATTTTGGCTTTGTTATCTAAATTTTCATTACACGAAGTTGTCCATAATATCCTCTCATTATCCTCTTAATGTCTGCAGAATCTGTAACGATACTGCCATTTTCATTCTTAGTACTGATAAATTGTGCCTTCTCTCTTGCATTTTAAATCAGCCTCCCCAGAGGTTTACTGATTTTTTTTCTAGTCTTTTCAAAATAAAACCAATTTTTGGCTATGCTGACCCTATTCTGTTTCATTTCTCACCTTTATTATTTCTTTTCTTCTTTCTCTATTTAATCTGCTGTTCTTTTTCTAACTCCTTAAGATGTTTGGCTCATTAATTTTCAGCCTTTTAAAGATATACTTTAAAATTATAATATTCTCTCTAAATAGGGCTTTAGCTTCATCTCACAAGTTTTGATATGTAGTATTTTTGTTACTCAACTCAAAGTATGTTCTAATTTTCATTCTGATTTCTTTGGACTTTGGATTACTTCTAAGTGTATTTCTTAACTTTAAACATTGAGCACTTTCTAACTTTTTGTTATGCAGCACAAATAACTGATATAACTGTTTAGAAGAGATACAGCTAAAACATAAGAATTCAGAAAAGTTGAAAATAAGAGGATGGGCAAATGATATTCTACACAGAATAACTAAAAATAGGCTTTGAGATAAATAGGCATTTCTAGAAATAAGGGACACCTCATATAGAAAAATTGAATTTATCAGGAAGATTTAACAGTTTTAAATATGACCCTAATAGCATGGCTTCAAAATGTGATGGAAAAATTGGCAAAACCACAAGGAGATATCAGTAAGGATATGTAAGATTTGTACGTCATAATTAACAAATTTTAGCTAATGGAAATATATAAAACTGTATTCAACAACATATTCAATACATACTCCTTTCAGTGCAATTATGTGTGGGAGGATATACACTGTATTTCAGTTCTTTGGAATTTGTTGAGATGTGTTTTATGACCCAGCATATGGTCAATTTTTGTAAAAATTTCCATACGTGCTTGAAAAGAATGTGTATTCAGTTGTTGAATGTGAGTGGTATACTCTGCCTAACTTCATGTTCCTATCCTGCACCTACACCTCACAAGATTTTAGTGCTATGGTCCCCTTACCCTGAGAAGGCAAGGAACCCTTGGGCAATGGCTCAAGTCTTGCTGCCTTCCTCAGCCTCCACTTGGCCTATAGGAAACTAGTTCATTCTTGCCATACCCACATAGTGGTGGTAGAGCATGTTCCTAGGCTGTGGTTTCTTTTCTCCCAGCTGTCACTGGCAGCTCTACAAGCCTTTCTCTCTGAAACTTCTCTAGGCAAAAAGCAGGTTCCTGTTTCCAGGGGATATACTTCAAGCTGTAAAAACTTGGTCATCACATTTCATTCTGGTTGCAGCACTAGAATGGGTTTCTGATTTTCTACAACGCAGTGAGCATACAGCTGGTGGGATGCCAGCCTTCCCTTTTAAATATATTTCAAATGTCTTTCAGTGTATCTCTTGGATCCCAATTCATTTGGTTTCAAATAGGGAGGGTAGTTTACCCTCCCTCCAACTTAGTGTAGAGAGGATTCATTTCACATCAGCCCTCACTAAGTTGACAACTCACAATTTAGGTATTTTATTTCAACAAATCCCTGTTTAAGGACTTTTCAAACTTCTACTCGTCTTTATGTAGACTGGCTAGGCTAGCAAGGTGAGGAGACGTATCATCTGCTCTTTAAAATGTGTTACTTATTGCCTATTGTCTTGTTGTCCTGTTGTCAGTAGGCATTTGGATATAATGAATTTAGTAACTTTGAAATTCATTAAGGTTATAGATAGCATTTGAAGCCATGAGTCCACAGGAACTCACCTAGGGAGAGATTACATAGAGAGAATAGAGCCACGGGCAGGGCCTTGGAGCACTCTACAAAAGGTAGAACCTACAAAGAAAAGGATTGAGAAAAAGGACTGCCAGAGAGGTAGGAAGAAACTAGGTGAGGTATCAAAATCTAAAGGAAATAAAGTGTTTAAGGGAATAATAAATGGTCAACAATTTGAAATGCTGGCGAGAGGTCATGCAATAAAGGTGTAAGGAAATTTATGGTTAGTTTGGCAAGACATATCACCAGAGACCTTGATAAGAGCCATTTTAGTGGGAGTTTCTATAGAGAGAAAAGCCTGACTGAAGAGGATTAAGTGAGAATGGGAGGTGAGCAAGTGGAGATAGTCATCATAGAAATGTATTTTTTATTGAGGTACAGTTGATGTACAATGTAAGCTTGAGGTGTACAACATAGTGATTGACGATTTTTAAAGGTTGAACTCTGTTCATAGTTATTATAAAATATTGGCTATATTCCCTGTGCTGTACAATATATCCTTGTAGCTTATTTATCTTATCCATAGTAATCGGCACCTTTTAATCTCCTACCCCTATCTTGCCCCTTCCCACTTCCCTCTCCCACTGGTAACCATTAGTTCTCTGTGTCTGTGAGTCTGTTTCTGTTTTCTTATATTCACTAGTTTGTTGTATTTTTTAGATTCCAACTATAAGTGATATCATACAGCATTTGTCTTTCTCTGTCTGACTTATTTCACTAAGAAGAATACCCTCCCAAGTCCATCCATGTTGCTGCAAATGACATTATTTCGTTCTTTTTTATGGCTGAGTAATATTCCATTGTAATTATATACCACATCTTCTTTATCCATTCATCTGTTGATGGACACTTAGTTTGCTTCTGTATCTTAGCTATTGTAAATAATACTACTATAAACATTGGGGTGCATGTGTCTTTTCTAATTAGTGTTTTCATTTTTCTCTGTTAAATACCCAAGAGTAGGATTGCTGGATCATATGGTAGGTCTGTTTTTAGTTTTTTGAGGAACTTCCATACTGTTTTCCGTAATGGCTGCACCAATTTACATTCTCACCAACACTGAAAGAGGGTTCCTTTTTCTCCACATCCTTGCCAACATTTGTTATTTGTGGTCTTTTTGATGATAGTCATTCTGATAGGTGTGAGTTAATAGCTCATTGTTTTGATTTGCATTTCTCTAATAATTAGTGATGTTGAGCATCTTTTCATGTGCCTGTTACAAATCTGTAGGTCTTCTTTGGAGAAATGTCTATTTAGATCTTCTGCTCATTTTTTAATTGGGTTATTTCTTTTTTTGATGTTGAGTTGTATGAGCTGTTTATATATTTTGGATATTAATTCCTTATCAGTCATATCATTTGCAAATATTTTCTCCCATTCAGTAGGTTGTCTTTTGGTTTTGTTGATGTTATAGAAATGTATTTTGAGGAGCTTTGATGGTAAAGAAGAAGGAAATGGAAGTTTAGCTGGGAGGCTGGCACAAGGTCAAGGGGGGATTATTTTTTGGTAGAGTGATATTAAGGCATGTTTGTGTGCTGGTGAGAATGGTCCAGTAGAGGATGGAAGGATAAGGCCATAGGGGAGGGATCCAAGCACGATTGGAGGGGGTGGCTTTGGATAGGAACAGGACACCTTTCCACAGTAACATGAAGGCTATGTAAATTTCTCTGAGTAGAGGAATGGGTAAGATTAGAAGGCAGACAGTAGGACTTCTACTTTTTCCTTTATACCCTGTTATGATTTTTGAATTTTGACCATGATTATATTTGCTTTTCTAAAGTAATAAAGATCTTTTATTAAATTTAAAATATTTTCGGAGAGAAGCTTGTGGTCACTTACTTTGCAGCCATCTTGTGTTCTGAGGTGCACATGAACCCCTATCAGGGGAAGCAGGAGCTCTCATTTGATTCCCCTCCTTGGCCAGGGTACAGCCAGGCCTGAAGACATTCTGCCAGGGTCACATTAAGATCCTTAGAGGCTCTGAGGCTCAGAAAGATTATGGAGTGCTCTCATTTACACTTGCCATGTATCAATACATTTCATGATAAAAATTGATGGTAAAGTTTTTATATTTCACCCATGATGTTGATTTTGCTGTTTCTTTGAATATCAAATTCAAGTATCAAATGTTTCTAACAATCTCTTTCTCATTGCTGGGAGCCCCCTTCCTGCTGGTGAGCTAAACACTTGCTTAGTTGGTCTTTAGGGTAACCTAGCACTGATATTGGTCCTCCCTTCAGGTTTTTACCCCTCCCAGTCCATCACCACGCACTGGATTGCTGTAAGATACAAGGAAACCTAATATAACCTGGATGCTATGCTCAGTTTCCGTATCTGTCCTCTGGGGGCAGGAGAGAAATGCCAGATGGATGGGAAGAGTCCATTAAACTGGTGCCTCATGAAAGCAGGGAACCAATTTTGGTGTTTCGTTGCAGACCACAAAGGGCAGGCATTTGTTGGAAAGATGCTGGGGTGCTTCAAGAAATTGAAGCAAGAGTAGGCTTAGGAAGGGGAGGCACCAGGGAAGCTCTTGGGACCTCAGCTGTGGTGGTTCTGTCCCTCTTGACCTGGTGTGTGAAAAAAACCCCAGAGCATGGAGGGTATGGCTCCCCCTGTCTGTCTACCTCACCTGAGGAGTGGCAACCCTCCCGGCACTCTGGGAGTACCAGTACAGAGGCAACCTGATGGGGACCAGGCATCCTATCCTCCTTAGGGGCTCCTGATTCCTGACAACCACCTCCTGCTGCTGACCCCAGTAGGTCTAGGCACTTCCCCCTACCTGGAGGAAGGGGCCAGGGGGAGGGGTGATATCCCCCGCAAACCAGGGAGAACTCTGCCACGATGTAATCAGGCAGCACAGCCCCACGGGCCGGGCAGTGCAGCGTGTACTGGGCCAAGGCCAGCTATCACCAGGACTCAGGGGCCAGAGTCTTCCTGGAACACAGCCTCCCTGACTCTCGAGCACGGGCTATCTGCTTCTCCTGAGCCTTGTGCTGACGCCTGCCCTGGGCTGCACTCCCCGGGACCAGCACCTGCGGTCGCTTCCCAACATCCCCCAGCTGCCCAAGACCTAAGCCGCTTGTTCTGGGCTCAGTCTTCGTGGGCCCCGTGGTGCCGCTGCCCACTGCCAGCAGCTCCCAGCGCAGCAGCGCCTCCCAGACGCGTGGCCGCCCACTGCCCCCACCGGTAGCTCCACAGATGGAAAAGCTGCTTTCCCGCCCCTCCCACCTGCTGCCCGCCCCGGGTCTCTGCTAGGGCTTGAGGGTCTTGGGACGGTGTCCTGTAGTTCAGGCCCCTCTCTCAGCCGTAGGGGAGATGGCAGCAGTAGGCATGGCCTTGTTGTGCCTCGTTCCTCCCACTGCTCCCGGGGCGGCTCGGCGTCTGCTGGGCCAAAAGGCCGGCTGCCAAACCCTCAGCCCACCCTTGGCCTTGGGAGCCCGAGGAAAAGGTGACGAGGAGGCGAGGAGCAGGCACAGACTGTGCAGAGCGCCGATAAGATGGGCGTGGGACATGCCTCCTCGGGCCCGGTGGCCTTGGGAGCTCTGCCCCTCTGCATCTGGGGTCCAGGCCTGTCCCAGAATGGAGCTGGGGCTTCATCCTTATGGGGCAGAGCAGAACCTGGGGTGGGCGGGGAGCCTGGGACGGGGATGGGGACACGCTCAGTCTCAGAGATGATGGCCTATCACAGCTTCTGCCAGCGCTCCTCAGGACCCGGCCTCTGGGGGGCCATTTCCCAGCCCCAGGGTTGTTTCTGGACTTGGCTACCCTTCCGTCCCTAGCCCCGCAGGGCTGGGGGAGGAGACATGGATGAAGGGAAGTACAGGGGAGGAAAATCAGGGTTGTATAAGGGGGCACAAAGCCTGTACTCCCGGAATACCGCATGAGATGCAAGGTAATCTCTCCCTAGAGGCCTTTGGTGAAGTGCAGTGGACAGTGCCCTGAATGAGAATCAAAAGAACTGAGTTGGCTTGTGGTTCTACTTAAAAGCTATGTGTCTCCCTGTAATATGTAGATGATCCTCTTTGAGTGTCAGCTTTCTTGCCTGTAAACTGGAGATAATTCCTGCCTCACAGGGATTCCACAGAGATTAAATGAGATGAAAAATGGCAGGGTGCAAAGGAAAGAGCTAGGCCTGTTCTAAAGGCACAGCGAATGTTGGTTGTATCCAAACGTGAATTTTTCTAGGACCAGGGATAGAGGCCCGACTACACTAGAAGTGAGGGCCAGCCACTTGTGATCCACTCACAGACTTGCCTCACACCCCATCACATCTCCCCACACCCTGCTGCCTGTCAACTCCCTTCCTCTCCAATACTCACTGTCACCTGGGGCTCTAGCACACCAGACCACACTACTTGCTCTCTAGTGCACAGGGGAGTGCAGCCAGTGTCACACCCGAGGCCCTCAGGAACAGTGGCCTTAGCCTGCATCTGATGTCCAAGATGAAGTGCTAAGCAGAGATATATGCTGTAGAGCAGTGTGTGGGATATGGTTCCTGTATGTGTGTGTGCAGGATATACATATAAAATATGCTTGCATATTCATTGTATATGATTACGGAAGAGTACACACTTTTCATTTCTATGTAAATTTATGGACAAGAACACAAGAAACTGTTAACAGTAGTTATCACTAGGCAGTGGAACTGGGGTGGTGGGAAAGGAGAAGAGGAGAGTTTAAAAATTCTTACCAATCATTATCATTTGAATATTTTTACTATGAGCATGTGTTACTTTTATAATAAAGAAAACTTTAAATCAAAAGATATAGATGATAAATTGATCTGTAAATACAGATGATAGAAAATGGATATAGATAAATGATATATAGATATCTGCGTACCTGTTTCCTCACATATGAAATGGTACCTATTTCACAGCATTACTGTGAGGGGTAAATGACTAAATGCATTCAACCCCTTGGAACAGTTCCTGGCACACACTAGGTGCTCAATAAATGTTCTCTTTAGTGCAATAATGATGCGGAGGAAGACAGGATGGCTGGATGTGATAATCTCTTTTGCCACCTTGTGGTCAGTGTATGCCATGCAGGAATGTCAATGCCAATAAGAAGCATCTTTTCAACCCTTTGGGTAGGTGAGTGTATGAGTTCTGGCCTTAGTGAGGGTGGCGGACCTATGACTTTTAAAATTGAAAAAGAGTATAAACAAACAAACAAACAACTTTCTAAATAGGTAGCTAGATGAGACTTATTGTCCTCTACTCATTGCTTCCCATTTGGATTCCCAGCCCTGAAAGTGTCGATGAGAAATAGCGCATTGACTGGTTTTCTGTTCGTTTTCAAGCCTCTCTTTATCCATCAGCCTTCTTAGTTGCAAGCGACAGAACCCATTCTAGCTTCTTTAGGTAGAAAAGGGATTTTTTTAAACTGCTATTAGGTAGAGCACAAGGAAATCTCCAACAGGTGAGAGTATCTGGCTTGGGGGCTAGGCAGTCAGAAGTTGGTGCAATCCACCTCCTCTGGGGACAGGTACTGCTGAGGCTGAACCCAGGACTGTGCCATTGGAACATCTACTACAGTTGCTTGTGAAAACTCGGCATCTCTCAGCCATGCTCTACCATTTCACCAGGCGTGGATTCCACTGGATGATTGTCTCCTTACTTGCTTCTCTCTCCTGACCCAAAGTCTTTTTAAAAAAATTTTATTGAAGAATAGTTCACTTACAACATTGTGTTAGTTTCTGGTGTACAGCAAAGTGATTCAGTTATACATATATGTATTCTTTTTTATATTCTTTTCCATTATGGTTTATCACAGGATATTGAATATAGTTCCCTGTGCTATACAGTAGGACCTTGTTGTTTATCTATTTTATATATAGTTTGCATCTGCTAATCCCAAACTCCCAATCCTTCCCTCTCCCACCCCTCCCCCTTGGCAACCACAAGTCTGTTCTCTATGTCTGTGAGTCTGTTTCTGTTTCTTAGATAAGTTCATTTGTGTCATATTTTAGATTCCACATGTACGTGATATCATGTGGTATTTGTCTTACTCTTTCTGACTTACTTCACTTAGTATGATAATCTCTAGCTGACCTGAAGTCTTTTTTTTTTTTTTTTTTTTTTTTTTTAGCTGCGTTGGGTTTTTGTTGCTGCGCACGGGCTTTCTCTAGTTGCGGTGAGCAGGGGCTACTCTTCGTTGCGGTGTGTGGGCTTCTCATTGCGGTGGCTTCTCTTGTTGCGGAGCATGGGCTCCAGGCACGTGCACTTCCGTAGTTGAAGCACTCGGGCTCAGTAGTTGCGACACACGGGCCCTAGAGCATGTGGGCTTCAGTAGTTGCAGCACGTGGGAGCAGTAGTTGTGGCGTGGGGGCTCAGTAGTTGTGGCTCACAGGCCCTAGAGTGTGCAGGCTCAGTAGTTGTGGCACACAGGCTTAGTTGCTCCGTGGCATGCGGGATCTTCCTGGCCCAGGGATCAAACCCGTGTCCCCTGCATCGGCAGGCGGATTCTTAACCACTGTGCCACCAGGGAAGTCCTGACCTGAAGTCTTGATGGGGAACATCTGATCGGTGGAGCCCAGGGCTCACACCTCTCCCTCGGCTGACTTCTGGTTTCCACCTTACGGAGGCAGAACTCTTAGTGTGGGGATTCTGCAAATTTAGAAAGGCTTTTCAGAAGAGACTGGTTAGGGCAGGGGGTGATGCTCTGTCCCTAGGGAGAAGATATTGAGTGTGTGTACTTCAGAAACCCATGTCCCTTCCTGTCTAGCAACAGGTTCTAGATATGGTCCAGGCACTACCAGGAATTTAGGTCTGCCTGAGTCTGTGGTCAGAGTCCATACTGATTATCCAGGGGGAAGACCATGGCGAGACCAGATGGGATGGTTCTTTTAGGCTGGGCCCTCCATGGGGACAGGGACCATGTCTGCCTGGTCTACCACTGTATCCCTAGCAGCTAGCTCAGTGCTTCCATACATGATTAAAGGAACGATGCAATGAAGGAACAAATTAAGCTGGCCACTTTCCTTATGAGTTGTAAATTTTCAGTGACTCTTAGGGCTCTTAATCTCAGCAGAGGCCTGAAAGATGCTGTCTTGGGGATGTCTTGTTAGATAAGGGAGATCCAGAGAGAGGTAGCTTCACTCACACCAAACTGCAGATTCACATAAGGTTTCTGACTCCCCTCCAGGAGGGTTCTGCCCAAGCAGACACATTCAGTGTCTCCATTCAGAGGGAAAGGACAACCAAGTGTGTGCCACCAGATTTTACTGTCCAAGTAGGTACTTTCTTGAAAAAATTCTGCTCTCAGAACATATTTCCATGGAGGCTGGCAAACCCAGGTATTGAGGTTCACTTTTTTTCCATATATCAATTGTCCAGCCTCACTTGTTGAAGAGATTATTCTTTTTTAATTGAATTTCCTTGGCACGCTTGTGAAAAATTAGTTGAATAAATGGGAGTTGATTCCTTAAAAAAAACATATTTCCAGGAGGAATGCATGCAGTATGCAGTGGAATTGCTCAAGATGGCTGGGTCTGAAGGCCTGTTGGAATTGAACTTTGACATCCAGTGCTAGGCTCAGCCAGTGGCTTCAAATGGGATCTGCTCTACCCATCAATGAGTGGTGAGTCCCCAACTCCGGTTGAGACTGTTGGAAGGCACAGACCAGCAGAGGGAGTAGGTGTGCCTCTGCTGTGGTAGATCATAGCCCTTCCTGTTTGGACCCCCGCCCCCCCCCCCCTTTGCTCTGGAAAATACCACTGTTGCTCGGCAACAGAGAAACCAGTCGTGGAGGGCCCCTGCCTCTACCAGTCACCAGCCCTGAGTGAGACATGGAATGTAAAGGCCTGCCTTCAGATCCCATCTTCTATAGCCCTTTGGAACTTCCTGGCCACTCAAAATGCCACCTGTCATCCCTCATCATTTTGGGGGTCCCCAAGACCACCCACACATTCAGTGGATTCGCTAGAAGGATTCGAGGGACTCAGTATGTAATTGTCCTCACAGCTAAGGTTTATTACAGCAACAGGATCTACAATAAGATCAGCAAGGACAAAAAGACACAGGTAGGGTCTGGAGGCTTCCTTCCTTCTGCTCTCTTCCTCCTGTGAGGGGGCACATCAAGTCCACTCTTCCCCAGGAATGAAAACACACAGTATGTGGGCAATGTTTTCGCCCAAGGAAGCTCACTCAGTGTCCAAGAGTTTTTTTTTTTTTTTAATTGGGGGATGGTCACTGGGCACCCTCTGCCTAGCACGTACCAACATTCCAGACTCTTAGAAAGAAAGCAGGTGTTTGGCATAAATGACTCTGTACAACCAGGTTAAGCACAGAGAACCACACTTATCAATTAGGGAACGGGTAGGGTGCTGTGTTAATTTTCTATTGCTGCTGCGACAAATTTTCACACACTTAGAAGTTTAAACTATACAAATTAATTCTCTTAGAGTTCTGTAGGTCAGAAGTCCAGTACTGGTCTCACCAGGCTAAATTCCAGGTGTCAGCAGGGCTGCATTCCTTTCGGAGGCCCTAGAGGAAGGTCTGTTTCCTGCTTACTCAGGTTGTTGGCAGAATTCAGTTCAGAGGTCCCTGTTTTCTTGCAGGCTATAACCTGAGGGCTGTTCCCAGCTTCTAGAGGGCACCATATTCCTTGGCTTATGGCCCCTTTCTCCACCTTAGAAACCAGAACAGTGAGTCAAATCCTTCTCAAGGCACATCTTTCTGACCCCTCTTCCATCATCTCATCTCTCTGGCCACAACTGGGAAAGTTTCTCCACTCTTAAGGACTCATGTGATTAGATTAGGCTCACCCAGATAATCTGGGATCATCTCCTCATCTCAAACCCCTTAACTTTAATCACATCTGCAAAATCCCATTGCCATATATGTTGAATATGTTGCCAAGTAACATATTCATAGGTTCCAGGGATGTGGACATCTTTAGGCAGATAGTGTTCTGCCTTCAACTGCCAAGTTCCCAGATGCCAGCCAACGGCCAACCTCGAAAGCAGCCCTTTCTAAAGACAACTCAAGGTCGTCTAAAGTCAATTCAAGGTCTCAGGTCTGCTGTATTAACTATTTTCTGCACACCCATGCATACTAAAAGAAGGTGACATTATCAGTGATAGGTGACACCACCTTCCAATAGTGTGTGGCCCCTCTAGTGCTTGTAATGTCTTGGACTTCGCAGACAGCTGGTCCCAGGGCCCAGTGCACAAAGAGACCCTTATGCTCCAGACACACTCTAACTTTGAGGCTGCACAGGGCTGTCTCCTCCCCCACCCCTCCAACCCTGAGAGGAGTCAAGGTCAAAGAAACTGTTAGGCTGTGGTGATTATTAGCATTGGGCTTGGCAGAAAGTAGATTCCAGTTTAAATTCTTAGCTATGTACCAAAAGCAAGTTACTTATTTCTCTCTGATTCTCATTTCTTCATCTGCTTATAGGCATAGCAACACGATCTTACAGGTTTAAATGAGAGAATGCACATAACCCATGTGGAAGACAATACCTTCCAGATCATAATGGCTAGTGGGCTAGGAGACAGGACATCCAGTGGGGGCAAAGCAAGATTAAAATCTCCTGTTTCCCCATGGAGCTTCCTCTTGGGGGAGAAATAAAATAGGTAGAGGATCACTTTTAGAATTTACCTTGGTCTTTTTTTCCTTTTGAACCCTATCTCTTTACTGACAAACTTATTTCTCTTTCTTTCTGTGAAAGTGTGACATTGTGAATTATTAACCTTTGTTTTTCCCCCTCAGCTCCAGCTTGCCCTTGTACACCCGGCCCTGCCTCAGACTCAGCACGTCCAAGGCTTCTGCCCCAGGGTAGAGTTATTTTAGAAGAAATGCAAATAGACTCAAAGAGCCCAAGATCAGCTTTTGAGTTTCAGAAGAGATTTCAGAAAATTTACATAGAGGAAATAGGACTGTAAGAAAGGCTTTTTGAGTCCTGAGATCTTAGGTCTTCTGAATACTAAGAGGTAAGGACCCGGGCTATCTACAGGCATAGAAGAATATGTGGTCTGTCCAAAGGCTTCCAGCCATCCCAGACTAGATAAAAATCCCACACACCGAAGGGAGGGCTGAGAGGGAGGCAGGGAGATACTGATGACATCCAAGGTCAGGGGACTTCATCCCCCACCCCATTTCAGACTCCACTGAAGCCTTAAGGAGAAGCAGATTGATCTCTCTCTCTCTCTCTCTCTCTCTCTCTTTGTCTTTTCCCACCCCCCCACCCCCACAGGATTTGGGTTCCTTCTCATCTGCAAATATCACAATCGCATGACCTGGAGTACCAGAAAGGCCACTCAATTAGCTTTTAGTCTGGGCCTTAGGACTGAGAGAGGAAAAGAGTCTGTGGAGAGTCTGCCTGGTGTGGGTCCTCAGCAAACCACTTTAGGTCCTCTGAGAAAAAATACACTGCCCTACTGGTGTGGTAGTCACTATCAAGTAAAGACTCCATTCCTCCCATTACGAGAACAGTCATGAGGTTTCCTGGCAGCACGGAGACAATGTCCAGGTCACAACAGGTGAACAAAACACATTCAGGCAGAGACAGAGCCACTGGCTCTGGGGTTAGTTGTTCACAGAAAGATGTCATGTTCCTACATTTCTGGTGGATACGTGCCTAGCAAGGCGGTGTGCAAAAGGTGATTTCAGGATGGAATTTTGAGGCACCAAAATTGGGGCAGATTGAAATTATGAACAACTCAGTGATGTCCAATCCATTCTGCCTGCAACTGCTAACCCTCTCTGTGACTTCTAGCTAACAACCCTCTGAATTTTGGGTAGGCTTCATGTAAGCACTGACGAAAAGAAAGAAAAAGACCCTGAGAGCACGGTGTAGCATGGAGAAAAACAAATGAATATTTTTCTTCCAGCTGGATTGCATGGATGTACATCAGGGGGAACCATGAGTCCCACTGAATTACAGGTAAACTGTAGTGTATAAGTTGATTTTTGTGCATTTCTCAAGGAAGAGGGGCAGTGGATGTGATCAGATTCTCAGAGGGTTCTGAGACTTACGACATTTTTGCAAGAGGGCGTCCTGGATCTGTGCTTTATTATCTGTGCACCCTATGAAAACTCATTTACAATCCCCATGTCATGCTTTCCCTGCCTGTGGAGTGGGAAAAACAATACCAAGCACACAGAGTTATTGTGAGGAATTAATTAGAAGGTGCTTTGTAAATAAATTGATTTTTAAATGAGGGGTATTCATGTATTAGCCCTCCTTACCACCCCAAAATGAATAGCTCTATTAAATAATGGGCAATTGATTGAGATTTTTTATATCAGAGATACACATTTAAAAAAATGTATGTGTACACAGCTTATATGTGACGTAGTGATATGATTAATCCTATATTTTTTCAAGGAATAGTTTTCACAGATTATTTGGTATCATGTGCTCTAAAAATAATAACGATGATGATGATGATGATGATAATTCCTTGTACTTGCATAGCTAGTAGTCTTCTCATTTATCTCATCAGTTGTTGACAAAGCCCTCCTCTTACTCTTGTAAATGAAATGAGGCTATTGCTGGGTCCGCAGTGTTTGGTTGCCATGGTTTGAGTTCGTTTCATAAGCTGTTGCTTGGCAATCCCACGCGTCAGCTGGCTCTTTTTCCTTAGCACTCTCACCACACACTGTCTGAAGTATAATGAGACTGAGCCTGGGCAAAGCAGGATAACGGTCCCCAAACGCTTTCTATCTTCCCCCACAGCGCTGTTATCATGATGTCTGATAAGTGTGTTGAGAGCGGAGCAAGGAAGTGCTTACAAACATGGGATTTACAGTCATGCAGACCTGGGTTCAATCTCAGGCTCGGGATTTGGCTCGATGTATCCTTTAGCTATTCACTTAGAGAAGCTGATCTGAGTCTCAGTTTCCCCATGGGTAAAATGGGGGATAATTACACCCAGCTCCTAGAGTGGTTGTGAGGACTGAGGGAGAAAATCCATGGAAAGCACCTGCACACAGTAAGGGCTCAGTAGGTGTAACCTATACTAATAAGGACGATGGGAGGTGATGGAACCATAATTTTCCTTGTTCTGCAGTAAAATGCCCTGATGTCGTGGTCAGGTTGGATTTTATTTGTACAGTTATGCCCCACTTTTCTTTATGCATAGAGTGAGTGGGCCCACTGCGAATCCATGGAGTAAAACAGGAATTTATAAATAATCAGGATCGAGGAAAAGAACAGGGGGTGTTAGTACCAAAAGGAAAACAAGTAGGGATGCAGCAGACAGAAAATATCAATAGAAGATGCCCACTCCAGGTAGTGGGTGGGTAGGTGCTAGGCATTCAAAGGGGCTTGCATGGGGGAGGCCTGTCTGCTCCCTAGACAAACACATGCCCACAGGCAGTGGTGTACCGGTGAAACAGCTCTCAGAGAGAGAAAACCCCTGATTTGTAGCATTTGCCCGATTTCCATGGTGTAAATGCTCCTACTAGGGCTGATTTCAAGCTGCCAACATGATGTCATGAACAGCATGTGGAGTTGCAAAGAGATGCCCGCAGTCCACTCTCAGGAGCCCTTTAGAGGCTGCTCTAGCTCAGAACTAATCCCTTCCCTAAGGGTAGCTTTCCTATTTTGTTCTCATTGCTGGGCATCCCCAATAAGCTCCTGTCTGTTTTTATAGCAATTTAGGGAGGTCAGTTCTCAAGACTGCTCTTCTGGCCTTCAGGTCTCCCAGACTGGAAGGATATAGCTGAGGAAAGAAACCTCTTGTGCAAGCCCAGCCCCCACCTTTTTTGGCTGGCTCCTGTGGCCTTTCTGCCCCAGGACCAGGACCCCATGACCTTCCCAGGATCCACAGGAGACTTGGGACCTAGGAATCACCTAGGCAAATGTACTATTTGAGGCAGTGTCTTTTTTCAAAGTTATCTTTGTTTACCTTTTTTTACGTAACCCAACTCAAACATGCTGCCCTGGTCATAGTCTTTCATACTCTTAGTTCTACAATGTATATAACCTTAGTATTTTTATATGCATCATCAACCAGTTTTAAAAAGAATCACTTTTTAAATAAATCTGTGCCACTGTACCATTTCTTCACCTAGTTTTACTTCAGGGCAGTTGTCTGATTCTGAGAGCTGGAGTAAACAAACAACTGTGGGGGGTTGGATTCCCCTACGGCCCGATCGGTTTCAGGGGTCAGTCATTGATTTTCAGTCACAAGAGTAGGCACGTTGACCAGCTTTCGGTGAAAATATGTCGTATGTGTTTTACATATGGTCCATAATTTTTATTTCCTCCCCTCTCGATATCTGACAATATCCAGTTGAATGGCTTCTGCAGATCCAGTACCCCAAAACACAGTGTCTCCCCTACAAATCAGCTGAACAATACCAGGATGTTTATGCTGCACAAGTAGCAGAAGAGAAAATTAGATGTAATACCACACAACTTTCTAAGGAGGGTAGGTCTATTAACAGAAGAGGGTTTTTTGGGGGGTGGGGTGGGGAGTTGGTACAAAGTCATTAACCTTAATATAATTAATGACCTGTCACAGGGAGTGAGGGGACCTTTCAGTAGCGGGTGGAGTGTACAAGTTTAGAAGGAGAAGCTAGAGGAGACGATAATTTCCCTGAAAGAGCAAGAGGAAAGATCAAGAGGACCTGGCTAAGATCCTCTGAAGGAGAGAATGAAGCCAGGGAAAATGGAAGGGTGTTGGGAGAAGGTGCAGGCAGTGGGGACGAGGGGGAGCTGATCGCTAGAGACTAAAAAGAAAGATGTGAGAGAAGAAATATGTCTAATGGCGACTTGCTAGTTAAATTCTATGGGAGCAACCCCCAACCCCAACATATCTCCCCTCAGGAAATCTTCTACAATTTAATTCTACAAACCTCACTGTTTGATGGGAATGGATTCTTTATGGGGAATATGAACAAAATCTGTTTTGAAGTTTTAGATATGGAGAAAAACAGAGCCTACGGGTCAGGGTAGCAGACATGTGGCTTATAGACGCTCTTGTGTGAATGAAGGGATATCTTTGCATGAAAAGACCTAGTGTTCACCACCCACTTGTTAGGCTAGGCTGGAGGGTATTTACTGTGCCTAGCTGGAGGACCACAGGCCAGAGAGGCATGGGGAGGACCCAGATGGAGTCTCCTTGAATGCAAGCCTATCTGACCACCCGGAAATGGGCCTGGGCTTCATGATCCCCAAAGATGTACTCAGGAGGGCAGACCCCTGCTGGGGATAGTTTTGCCAGATCCAGAAGCGCAGCTTATCAGCAGGGATAAGCATACATTCTGTCTTAAAAAAAAACACAAAAGTCGACAATTATTTCATCATTAATGTTTTCCAAATATTTGAAAAATGTGTGTATCAAGGAGCTTTGGGACTTTTGATAATTTTTACCTTTCAGCCTTTGTGCCCAATTATTTAAATGTTGGCCAAGAGTGTTATTTTTTACGCACCATGAAAAAGTCTTAAAACTTTTCAAGTCCACTTTTACATTTCGGGCCAATTTTCAGATATTAAGAGGGTTTATTTCTAATTTATTTCCAGGAAATTTTGCCTCACTGCCTTTTTATAGAATTTAACATTTTATCTTCAGCTATGATTGATTTAGAAGCTAATTATTTGAAAAGGAATAAGGCGTGTGTGGTTGAGATGGCTCAGTGGCCACCTAAGATTCATGCTCTCTTTCTATGGCATGGAATTGTGGCTAAGAGCCGCTGCCCAGTCGGGGATACAGTTCTCAGGGCCCCCATCCCCCTACTCCATCCAGGTGACTAGTACTTGCTAGTAGAATATGAGTAACTACATGGCCAAATAAGGGCCTGTGCGTTCTCCGTGGTCTCTTTCCCCATCTGCCAGCTTAATGGAGGGAACACGGGGGCCCTAGGGAAGAGTGAGGTCACAGGATAGAAGGAGGCCACCGCCAGGCAAGAACAACATCACTGGGTTTATGGAGCAAGAATCTAATCTATCGTGTTAAACCACTGAAATTGTTTCAGGGTTTATTTATTACAGTAGCTAGCATTACTTTAACCAGTACAGGGGTTTCTCCGGTCAATCATCAATCTTGTACACAGAGCTTAACCTTGGAATACACTCTGCCTTTCCAAACCCTCTAACTTTGAAATGCATTTCAGAAAACCATACAAAAATAATGCCTGGGGTGATGGTTGGGGGGTGGGGTGGTTGGTATTCTTTGGTAAGCCCTCAGGGTTGCCTTTCAGGAAAGGTCACAGGCAAGTAAACCCAGGGCTGGGTCCCAAAGGAAGGTGTTTAGGAATTTATCAGTTGGAAAGGACACAATCCTAACAGGCAGGCAGTTAATAGGAGCCTAAGAAATGCAATTAAAAGGTAGAAACCTCGGAGTATAGGTGAAACAGGGGTATCAGCCTAGACAAGCAAAGCTTAAAAATACAGAAGAAGGATAAGTAACAGAACAGCTGGGGATGTTATGAATGCAGAGGTGGGGAAGGGCTGGTTAGGACCTGATTTGGTGGAAGTACCATTTGTATAGTTGTCTGTGTGGCCTAGCACCCTTTGCATACTTCCCTTTGGGCTGCCCAGGGGCCTCCCAATCCATCAAGCCTTTAGCAAACATCAGGAAGCATTGCACATACAAGCATTCTACATAGCAGCATGCCTTCCTCTTTCTCAGATTGATGGGACAATTGATGGATGTGAGGATGCCAGGCAAGCAGGGAGCAGGGCTGGTGAGTAGACAGCCTTGTTCACCCTGAAGGGGCTGAGCAGATTGACCCTTCCAGAGCTTATGCAGTTCCAGATGGCCCCAAGGAGATAGGCGGAGCCTGCCTGCCCAGCTCCCACATCTTGAGTCCTTGAAGCTTACAAATTTTGCTCTTTTTCTTTTGATGCCCTGCTAAAGTTGATGTGTAGATACCACTCTTCTCCCCTCACCTCCTCCCCTTTTCTAAACTATTTATTTATTTATTTGTTTATTTTTGGCTGCATTGGGCCTTCGTTGCTGTGCGCAGGCTTTCTCTAGTTGTGGCGAGCCAGGGTTACTCTTTGTTGCGGTACATGGGCTTTTCATTGCGGTGGCTTCTCCTGTTGTGGAGCATGGGCTCTAGGCGTGCGGGCCTCAGCAGTTGTGGCACGTGGGCTCAGT
Source organism: Eschrichtius robustus (assembly GCF_028021215.1). Classification (NCBI taxonomy): domain Eukaryota; kingdom Metazoa; phylum Chordata; class Mammalia; order Artiodactyla; family Eschrichtiidae; genus Eschrichtius; species Eschrichtius robustus. The sequence continues at coordinate 45,723,396 of NC_090845.1, forward strand.
AGTTGTGGCTCGCGGGCTCTAGAGCGCAGGCTCAGTAGTTGTGGCGCATGGGATTAGTTGCTCCGCGGCATGAGGGATCTTCCCGGACCAGGGCTCGAACCCATGTCCCCTGCATGCAGGCCGATTCTTAACCACTGTGCCACCAGGGAAGCCCCACCTCCTCCCTTTTTGGACTCAGCCTCTGGTGTCAGGGTCCTGAGCAAAAAAGAGTGAGACATTTTTCTATTAAGTCAATTTATTCTGAGATGGGAGATGCAGTAACTAAAAGAAAATTCTATTGAGGATAAGGGGTTCTAATTGCCCGAGGAAAGGAGTTTCTCCATCCACATGTGACAGACTCTTTTCATCTAGTCAGTAGTCTGGGATTTGTGAGTGATGAAAGAGGCTCTGTACCTGACATGCCTTAATGAAGGTCCCTAAAAATAAGAACAACTTGTGGGAGTGGTTGTCTGGAAGGACACTAGTCTTGGTATTCCCAGTAGAGTGTTCCTATTGGAAGAACGTTATTTTAAAAAATTAATTAATTTATTTTTATTGAAGTATAGATGCTGTACAGCATTATATAAGTTACCAGTGTACAATAAAGTGATTCACAATTTTTAAAGGTTATACTCCATTTATAGTTACTATAAAATGTTGCCTTTGTACAATATATCCTTGTAGCTTATCTTATACCTAATAGTTTATACCTCTTACTCCCCTCCTCCTTCCCTCTCGCCACAGGTAACCACTAGTTTGTCCTCTGTATCTGTGAGTCTGCTTCTTTTTTGTTATAGTCACTAGTCTGTTGTATTTTTTAGGTTCCACATATAACTGATATCATAGAGCATTTGTCTTTCTTTGTCTGACTTATTTCACTTAGCATAATGCCCTCCAACTCCATCCATGTTGCGGCAAATGGCCAAACTTTGTTCTTTTTTATGGCTGAGTAGTATTCCATTGTGTGTGTGTGTGTGTGTGTGTGTGTGTGTGTGTGTGTGTGTGTGTATACATGACATCTTCTTTATCCATTCATTCATCTGTCGCTGGACACTTAGGTTGTGGAAGAAGTTTATTTTGATCAGCATGTGCATTAGTCAAAGTTCAGTTGCCTATAACAGAAATCACTCTAGTTACTTTAACAGGATATGGATTGAACAGAGGGAATAAGGTGCTTACAAAATTATCAGAAGGGCTGAAGGAGCAACCTCTAGGCTCAGCTGCCAGAAATGACTCCTAGAACAATAAAATGAACTGCCCCACTAGGAAGAAGGCTACCTCTGCCACAGTCAGGAAGCTGGGGAATCAGGAAGTTTCTTTCCTGATAGCTGGGTTCAGGATCACACTACCTTAGTCACAATCTTGGAATCAGGAATCTGCCATCACGACCGTTGACTCTAGGAATATACTACCTTCGCTATGCTCCTGAGATCAGGAAGCTGCCATCACATCTGTTGTTCCAGAGCCACCTGTGCCAGCAGCAGAATGGAGGCTTCTCATATTGCCACCTCTCTCTCCACTTGACTAAATTTTCAAAGAAGACAATTCTCACAGGAGTATATATGATTAGCAGAACATAAATTACATCCATTTCCTGGTTTAAAAGGAGTGAGAAAATAGAGCTTTTAGCGCTATTTTGTGTCATAAAGGAAGGCGTACCAGAGAAGGGTTAGAAGAGAGATTCAGCAAGCCACTCTACAGAGTTCACTACCAGTCATTCCCTGCCCAGAGAAAAGCCCTCATCCCTGCCCCTGACACTGAGAGTGGCCTTTCATGATATGGAACAAGGCCAATTAGATAAAAGCTTCAATTTTGAAAGCAAAACAAAGTAGCAATATAATGTCATTGGGCTGGGAACATTATGTTGACTAAAGCCTGCATTGACATAAATGATAAAATCAAAAATATAACAAAGCTAGATTTATAAAGTGAATATTACCGTCTGGAAAAAACCCTAAAATCTGAAAAATGATTTTTGAGAAAAAAATGCATTAAAAAGTTGTGACATCAAGCAACACAATATACATACATACATATATATTTTTTTAAAGATACAAACATCCAGGATGTATTTCAAAAATATTTAGAGTGTCTGTGGTAGAGAGAGGAGAATGAGAGTAGGGATTTGGGGTAAAAGAAAAAAATAATAAAATAAAATTTAAAAAGAGAATAGCCTGTACTGAGTGATGATAAAAGTGTGCTATAATCTGTGTGGGATGAATAGTTCAACTCCTGTTTTTTTAAAAAAAAAAATATTATTATTATTATTTTGGCTGCATTGGATCTTCATTGCTGCACACAGGCTTTCTCTAGTTGTGGCGAGTGGGGGCTACTCTTCGTTGTGGTGCGTGGGCTTCTCACTGTGGTGGCTTCTCTTGTTGCGGAGCATGGGCTCTAGGCACACGGGCTTCAATAGTTGTGGCACGCGGGCTCAGTAGTTGTGGCACACGGGCTTAGTTGCTCTGCGGCATGTGGGATCTTCCAGGACCGGGGATTGAACCCATGTCCCCTGCATTGGCAGGTGGATTCTTAACCACTGCGCCACCAGGGAAGTCCCAACTCCTGTTTTTTTAACATCTAAGTAGGATACATTAAAGTTACCAAAAGTGTTAACTGGTGATTGGAGGCATGCATTTTAAACTAATTTGCAACTGAAAATTTCACAAAAACACTGCTAAAAAGAGCAGGAATAATTTGCTTAAACAAATGAGATTTAAAATATAAAAATTACAACCTACAAAATGGGAGAAAATATTTGCAAATCATATATCAGATAAGGGGTTAATATCCAAAATATATAAAGAACTCATACAAGTCAACAACAAAATCCTCAATAGGACTAATAAATGGGCAGAGAAACCAAACAAGAATTTTTCTGAAGAAGACATCCAAATGACCAACAAGTACATGAAAAGATCTTCAACATCACTAATTATCAGGGAAATGCAAATCAAAACCACAATGAGCTATCACCTCACACCCGTTAGAATAGATATGATCAAAAAGACAAGAGATAACAAGTGTCGGTGAGGATGTGGAGAAAAGGGAACCCTCTTGCACTGTTGGTGGGAATGTAAATTGGCACAGTCACTGTGGAAAACAGTATGGAGGTTCCTCAAAAATTAAAAGTAGAACCAGCCTATGATCCAGTAATTGCACTTCTCGGAATATATCCAAAGGGAATGAAAGCAGGATATTGAAGAGATATTTCCACTCCCATGTTTATTGCAGCATTATTCCCAATACCTAAGACATGGAAACAACCTAAGTGTCCACCAATGGACTAAGGGATAAAGAAGATGTGAGATATATATAGTGGAATGTTATTCAGCCATGAGAAAGAAGGAAATCCTGCCATTTGTGACAATATGGATGAACTTTGAGGACATTATGCTAAGTGAGATAAGTCAGAGACAGACAAACACTGTATGATCTCACTTACATGTAAAATCTAAAAAGGCTGAACTCGTGAAAACAGAGAGTAGAATGGTGGTTACTAGGGTCTGGGGCGTGGGGGAATAAGAGAGATGTTGTTTAAGGGTACAAACTTGCAACTGGTAGATAAGTCCTGGAGATCTAATGCACAGTATGGTGAATATAGACAACAACGCTGTATTATGATCATCAAACTTGCTAAGAGACTAGATCTTAATTATTCCCACCACAAAAAAGAAATGATAATTATGTGAGGTGATAGAGGTGTTAGCTAACCAGTGATAGCAATATGAAACCAACACACTGTACACCTTTAACTTACACAGTGTTACATGTCAATTATATCTCAATTTTAAAAATTAAAAGAAAGATAAATAACTCCCGAAATTCTGAAATACATGCAAATATATAAATCTTTAAAAGCTTAGAAAATGCCACACAGCATATAAAAATTAATCAAACGTCCAAATGGAAAGCCTAGGAACGTTCACATCCTCAATTTTGATAGAACAGTGTATGGTATCAAAATAATATCAGAGACTGATAAAATTGTGGAAAAGAAAAGCTTACTGAATGTGAAAGGAGCATTCAAAACAAAATCATTGTTTCAATTGTAAGTGAATTTTTAAGAATCCACAAATGAAAACGTGTTTTGATGCCAGAACAGTAGCATAAAATAGTTCAAATATGAATACAGTCGGGGCTTCCCTGGTGGCGCAGTGGTTAAGAATCCGCCTGCCAATGCAGGCGGATTCCTGGACCAGGGTTCAAGCCCTGGTCTGGGAAGATCCCACATGCCGTGGTGCAATTAAGCCCATGCGCCACAACCACTGAGCCTGCGCTCTAGAGCCCACGAGCCACAACTACTGAGCCAGCATGCCACAACTACTGAAGCCCACACACCTAGAGCCCGTGCTCCGCAACAAGAGAAGCCACCGCAATGAGAAGCCCACGCACCAAAGCAAAGAGTAGCCCCCGCTCGACACAACTAGAGAAAGCAGCAACGAAGACACAACACAGCCAAAAATGAAAGCAAATAAAATAAATAAACTTATAAAAAAAATGAATACAGCCGGGAGATATTTGCTTTGAGCCAATTTGAAAACTCAAAAGGCTTATAAAAACTTTAGAAATCAAACAGAATAAAATTACTTACCTTAAAATGAAATTGAAATAAAAATAATAATATCAAAAGAGCCACAACAAGGAAACGACTCTGCAAAAAACCTGAAAGAAGTCTACTTGACTCATAAAATCATTGAAAAGCGAACCCCAAACCATTCAAATTTATTGAAAGATCCTAGTTATTGATTGGAAACATTTAATTTCAAACCAATTAAAAATTTGATAATTTTGCCCAAATTGAACAATGCCACACCCTAAAATTTCTTCTTTCCCAAGTTCCCCTGTACCCTATTCAAACTAAATCCCCCACACAATTAGGCAGCTGAGCAGGCCAGGAGGCATTCCTTTGGCACTTATAAACAGCAACAGTCCACACAAAGGTCAGGGCTCTCACTTCTGCCTTTCACACCATGACACAGGTTTGCCAAATCAAAACTCTCAAGTCTGCTCTTCACACCATGAAGATGTGGGTCTTTGCCCACGGCAAGACCCAAGAGAGACCCCAACAGTTTCCAAACAGACCTAGGTGCCCCCACCCTCCTCAGTAGCATTGTCTCACCTTGGATTGAACCAGGAGCTTTGTCCAGAGCTTCTGGCAGTGCCAGATCACAGTGATGTGATGGGACGAAAGCCCTACCTGCTTCTGCTCCCAGATGGCTGCGGCAGCTGGGTGATGATGGCCAGCCTTGGCCTTTTCCCCCTTTGTTGGCTGCTGGAGGTGACTCACAGATTCTTTTGCTTGCTGTGAATGTCTTCCATCTGCAGGCCAAAGGCTGGAGCAATGGGGTTGGGTGTTGATGGAGAAAAGGTGAGGTCCAAGTCTGGGGCTTGGGGGAGGTTGAAGAGGACAAGTGCTTCATGTTGTGGGGAGCAGAAGGCAGGGCTGGTCTGGAATGGAGCTACATCATGGTCAGGTGAGAGTTGTCTGGGGTGGGCTGCCTCATTCCGGGAGAAGCTGAGACGTGGGTCCTGATCTAGGCATGAGCAACCTCAAGGTGTAAAGGTCAGAGGTGAATGACTTGGTCAGAGCTGGGCTGTAGGAAGCAAAGATATTCACCCAAGTCTAGTTAAGGGCTGTTCCCAGATACTGTATTTCACCAAATCTGCCATTGAGTGTAAGATGTACCATTATTTTATGTATCACTACACTAAGAAAGTAAAACGGCTGCCAATTAAACCATGCCATAATGTTTTCTTTGCACTTATAATTTAAAAGTTTTACTTATTGAAAGATTTATTTTAGTCTTATATAGACATAGTATCTTATCAGATATCACTCTTATGAGTGCTTTAAAAATGTAAAGAATATAAATTGCTTAAAGTATTTCTAAAATTCCTTCACATCTATAACCTGAATATTCTGAATCACTTTTCAGCTCAGAGTTGGAATTGTCCATGTTTTCCCACACGATGTTGTCCTCTGTGCCATCAAGACTGTTGGTGATGTAGCATTTCTTAAAAGAAATGTCCAGGGGATTTTCTTCCAAGTTGCTTCCAAGCTACAAGTTTGGACATTGGCTTGCTCGCTCGGCTTGTAAAAAGCAATCTGGTTGACCATATCTGAACAACAAAATACAGCGAGTGTTTCAGCTACGTGTAAGTATCTTCCTTGTTTTGGATTCAAAATACACTTTGTTGTTGCCCTGCATGAAAATGTGGAATTGCAATAATTTTTCCATTTTTCAGGTATCTATTGCTTCATGACAAACCGCAGCTACACAGATCACCATTTCCAGCCTGAGGGTGGCCATTACTCTTTGTGCTAATATGCCTCTGAGAGTTGAACTTGCTCCAAAGCTCGCTCTTTTTTTTTTTTTTTAACTTTTGAAATACTTTTAGGCTTGCAAGAAGTTGCAAAAAGAGTACAGAGAGGTCCCACATACTCATCACCCTGCTTCCATCAATGGTGACATCTTACACAGCTTATAGTGTATCGTCAAAACCAGGAAACCAATTGGCACAACACAATTAACTAGACTACAGATCTTAACTCATGTTTTACCAGTTTTTGCATGCGCTCGTTTATTTTGTATGCTTGTGGATCATTCAATGACATTTCATCACATGTATATATTTGTATAACCACCACCACAATCAAGATGTGTTCTGTCACCACAAAGATCTCCCTCATGCTACCCCTTTATGGTCACACTTTTTATGGGGGCAAATACTCAGCCTTCTCCTCCATTCTTGGCTTTATCTGGTTGTAGGTGCTAAGCAGTGCCTTTGTTGACTACCTGTCTATTTTGCCTCCTAAGCATGCCATGTTCACCATCTCCACAACACCCTACATCGCGAGCCCCCTTGGCTCCGCTTCTGACTTAAAAATATTGTCAGTCATTATGGTGACTGCAGCCTCCTGGCTTCTGGCAGTTAATTGCTGCCACCTGGCTCTGTTAATTCAAGGCTCCATGATTCCCATGGACATTAATGAGCAGTAACCACCTCTCCTACCCTCAGCCCTAGCCAGCAAGTGAGAGCCACCCCTGAGCTTCTTAGTGATGCTGGTGCCCCTCTCACCAGCACATTCCTGATGGCTTTGGTGAATAGTGAGTTTTCTTGGCCCCCCCATGGAACATAATCTTCTGGTAGTATTTCTGACCTCACAAGATCTGTCCATTGCAACATGTTCAATTCCTTCAGCCTCTCTATTCCTTCCTCTACCATCCTCCAGGTAACACAGGCATTTCCACTTCATCCAGCATGAGCCTTTGTCTACTCCAGGCTTCTAAGAGCCACCCCAGCAGTGACTTTGCCCCATCCCTGGGGTGCTTGCCAGGGTGTTAAATCAACCTCCTAAGAAAGTACCCTCAAATTGATAAATTCTTGCTTCTTCAATGTTATGTTCCAGCTACCTTGATCGAGCAGCTCAAAATCTAGTCTCAGTGGTAGTCACTGAGTAAGTACTCACTAAGTACTCAGGGGTACTTAAACTGGCTCATGTCAATCTGTGTTAGCTAATTCTTCCAGCTCCTTCAGTATACAATCTATCTCCTTCCTTATCAGGCCCAGCATGTCTCCAGTTGGGTTATGCTGGGATTTAACAAAGATTATTATCTTGGCAGCCAGGAGAAAAGATTGGGGCAGCTCCTGAAAGGGAAACCATTTGTTTTGTGGGGTGAGGACTTGTTGACATCTTCTAGCATGAGAGATGTGCTAGTTCTTACTAGGGAAGGGTGAGCTACCTCTGCAGTTTCTGAGAGTTCAGTTTCTACAGAGCCAACATCTTAGAAGTATCCATCCAGATGTCTCCATCCTACTTTTCAGGTCCCAGGTTTTTCCAACCAGGGCTCTGACTTTAGCATGACAGACTTGCCTGGGATAGGCATTTAATCATCTTGAGGCTTTTGCTATCAAGTCTAGAGTCTGCTCCTCTGATGTGCCTGCTTGTTACTGAGTCCACACTCTTACCACTCGCCACACAGCAGGCCAATGAATCAAGAGACAAGTTGTTGGGGCAAGGGATAGCGACTTTATTCGGAAAGTCAGCAGACCAAGAAGATGGTGGACTGGTGTCCCAAAGTACCATCTTGCCTGGGTTTGGATGCTAGTTTCTTTTACAGAGGAAAGAGGGGGAGGTGAGGAGGTAAAGTAAGAAAGGCAATAAGTTGTTGTAACTATTTCCTGGTTCCAGCCAGACTGGGGAGGGGATGTGTTAATTTCATCTTTCCTGCAGCCATTCACAGGTGGTGGCCCCGGTCAGGATGTTTCTTGTGAGCTTAAACAAAGGTATTTCAGCTTAACACTCAGGCATGGGAAGGCAGTGTTCTGGGAGATGGACATTATGTATACTTTAAGCTATAGGCAACATTCCTTTAGTGATTAACTTGTAGCAAAAGCAATAGAATACAAAGGTTAAAGTAAAAGAAACAGATCCAATATGGAGTCATATTTGTTCTTCCCTATTACATGCTCTTCTACTGAAGGAGAAAAGTGTGTCTTTATAAGCTATTGACAAGATCCTTTGGCTCTTACACTTAGCCGTCAATTGCTTGTTAACAGCCCTCAATCTCATTATCCATTTGTAGGACATTAATACAAATTAGTAATAACCAGCCAACTTTGCTGACCATTCTTTCAAATGCCAGAATCATCATACCTGCAAGAGTGTTCCTTTCCACTGGACATTTTCCTAGGTCACTACTGATGAAAGAGTCAGCATTTGCGTTACCACCTTGTGGAAAGGAACACCTGTTCCCATCTACAACTCAGGATGGCATCTTCTTTGCCCAACGGGTGGTGAGTGATCCAGTCCCCGAAACCCATCTGACCATCTACTTTCTTGGATCCCATCAACAGTATACTTTATGTCTATTCAAATGTTCCAAGAAGCTGATGCCAAGATGGGATTAGATTTGCAAGAAACTTACTGGGAGAAGTGCCTGTGGGTGATAAAGAGGAAGAAGTAGATGTAGGCAAGGGAGAGCTTTCAGATTACAATGTAGGTCTGACACCTGTGAAAGGAGAGTGGGAGGAAAAAGGATTGGCTAGAGAGAGTTCCAGTCTGTAGCACAGTTCAAAGAAAGTTTGGGCCCATCAGAAAGGTTAGAGAAATATTGCGTACCACAAGAATGGGCCAGCACTAGTATTTGCACCATGTTCAGTCAGTGCTATTGGCAGCCTGGGGGAAGCATGGTCTTGGTGCAAACTTGGTGGTGGACCAAGTTGGGTGGAAGCTGGGGCTATTAGTCAACCATGCTTCCTGCATCAGAAGATCTCAGTAGTACATTTTTATGGCTACTACAGGTGGCATTCTACGAACAAACCTTGCATCTATCCCTGGTTTTGACCCCTGGAGAAAGGATTGAGGGCTTCTGCCTATGCTTCTTTAAGTGCAATGCATGGACAAACCAGGGATATTTTTATGCCACTTGAATACACCCACTATGAGCTTCCACATTACCGAGAAAGGCTCCCTCATCTTCCACCCCTCACTCAAGTTTGGGAACAGGAATGGGACCTAGAAATGTGCCATGACCAACTTTCAATCATTTTAGGGCCTTCTCTTTGGCTTGTGTAGCGCCCTGGCCTGGACCTTAGGCTCTACCATACACCTTATTGATTTAAAATGTAAAACCCTGGACTAACTTTTGTAACTCTTTGCCAAACTATGTTTTACCTCTGACTCCCATTCTTGGACTCTCAATGTATTAAGGCCTCCACACAAGGTAGTCAGCCAGGCCTTAATATGCATGGTTTTTGCTTTCTCAGGTTTATCAACATGAAAGGAAGGGATTTAGCCCAATTAAGCCCTAAGACATTACAGCCCTTAGGCAGATCAACTTTAGACCTGATTCATTGTCTCTACCATGTCCACAGAATTGAGGATGTGAGAGATATGTGTGACTGTCCATCCATTTCTGTGAGGTTTGCTGTTCATCAGGGTGTTTCTTAGTTGAAAGTATCCCCCTTGCCTTAGTAGCAAAATATCTTAATTGGATGAATTCCAGTATGGGTGTTGGGGCGGAAAACCTCCTTCATAGTTAGAATGGCCTCAACTCAACAAGAGTGGCTGTGCACTACCACCAAGAACAGTGTTTTACAAAGATTACCTTAAGTTATGCCTCCAACTAGAGGTTGCCTGAAAGGAATTCTTAGAGAGGTTGGTTTGGGGCCATCTCAGGGAGCATTCTAGCATTCCCCTTCAATGTTTACTTCTTTCCACCATCCAGTATGTGTGATGGCAGAATTGTTTCAGGTATACTAAAATGTTTGTTGTCCTAGATCCTGTCATGGGTTGTGTCTCCCAAAAGATATGTTGCAGTCTTAATTTCCAGTACCTTATTTGAATGTGACCTTATTTGGAAATAGGATCTTTGCAGATGTAATCAGGTTAAGATGTGGTCATTATGGTGGGCCCTTAATGCGATAGGACTGGTCTCCTTGTAAGAAGAGGAGAAGACACACAGAGACAGAGACACATTGGGAGCATACCATGTGACAACAGAGGTAGAGATTGGAGTGATATGTCTACAAGCCCAGGAATGTCAACCATTGCCGGCAACATCAGAAGCTAAGAGAAAGGCATGGAACATATTCTCCCCTGGAGCCTTCAGAGAGAGCATGGTGCTACTGATACCTTGATTTTGGACATCTAGCCTCCAGAATTGTGGGAGAATAAATTTCTATTGTTTAAAACCACCCAGTTTGTGTCAATTTATTATGGCAGTCCTAGGAAACTAACACAGATGCCTATACTGACTTTGGTTAGTTATGGTAGGACTTTCCAGAAATATAAAGGGGAAAGTTGGGACCTACCCATCAGAGAGGAATGTGTGCAATACTTTGATGTTCCTGGCCCTCCTCCAAGTTTTATTAGCCAGGAACAAAAATGCAGAGAAGAGAATCCAGCTCAGGTCTCTGGTTCTGAAGTCTTACTAGTTAAGAGTCTCACTGCACACTTTGGCCAAGGTATCCAGTGTTCCCAATTCTTATTTCTCCACTTGCTTTGGTACTTTGGGCCCCTGGAAATGAAAATAGTAATACTACTAGATAATACTTATGAGAGCTCTTGCTTGTTCTGAGTTCTTTTACATTTATAAAGTTGCGACTCACAACAATGCTAAAATGGAGTCATTGGTATAATATATCTATTTTTACATATGAAGAAACTGCAACAGAGATGTTAAATAATCTGCCTATGGTCCCATAGCCAGGGAATGGTGGAGATAGGATTTGAACACTGGCAACAATGGCTCCAGAGTCTCCACTGAACTGTTATGCCAGACTACTTTCTTCTCGAACAGGAAGCATGGCAGAGGTGGTAGCAAATAGAATTCACCAAGGGCTGGATGTTTCAGTAGTCCCACAACCTACTGACTGTCAGAAATATATAGGCTGACTTTGTTGCCATGGTGTTTCGACATCCTCAAAATGGATTGCTCTTTTGGAAGCCCAAAGGCCACAATTTCAACCTCCTAGATCCAATTCCATTTTCCAAGGTAGCTTATTGAAATCCAAGGTCCCTGGACTCCCATTCCAGCTTTTCCTTGTACAAAGGAGTAATCCTCAAAATATAATTTGCTTTCTCCTGCAGTTAGTAGGTCTCTCCCAAGGTTATTTAGAAGATAATAATAAATATGTTACAGAAATATAATCATTGATTGATATTGATATAGCTATTTCCCATGGAGAAGTTGGAGGCTTCTCTGAGAATTTCTCCACTCAATTAATGGTCATAGGCTACCTCTAGTGCCAGGGGTTTTATGAACAAATTGAAACCTCCATAATAGAGTGTAGTTATTCACCAAGTTCCACTTGGCTTCCAAATCAGGCAGGAATGGTTATGGATGAACCTTGTAATAGCGCTATTTCCAAGCCAACAATTTTTGGACTATTGTCCTCATTTCTTCGATGACATCAACAGCACTGGGGTTATGTTTCTGTTGGAGTTTGGGGTATCCATAGTCCTTATACCAACTTGAGTTCAAATGTGAATACATGACTTACCATCTAGCTGATTCCTCCATCAAAATTAATTGTATTGTGGCAGTTGTTTCTTTCTCCACACCCTATTACAAAAATTGATGACTCTATTAGGTTAGAAAAAGAAGAATAAAAAAAATCCTTGAGGTTCCTAAGACATGCTCACTTTAAGCCCAATTCAATCTTGGGTGCTGCTTGTGGGATTTCAGGTACTCCTGCCAATTTTCCCATCCCATAAACAATACCTACAGTTGAGAAGTTTTAAATAAATTATATCTGTATCCAGAATTCAGTGGGGAAGTCCAGGTATCTATTCCTTCTGTATTCTTCTCAACAAGCCCATTGTGGCCTTGGGAAGTAATTATGTGCTGGGAACCCACTACTCCTGCTTTCTTAGTTTGAAATTTGCGAGGCCTGAATGTTCAGATGTGCCTGAATGTTCAGATGTTTCTGAATATTCTTGGCTCAGAACCGAAACAACTTCTTCCATTTCCCCCTGGATGCAGAGTCCCATATGTAAAGTGCAACAAGAGTCAGGCAAAATGTATTGCTCATCATAATGCCTCAGAATATATCCATTTTCCCTGAAGAGTATAGACACTGGTCTCTTCCCAGGGATGATAGATGAGTTCACATGGGTTTTTGGTTTGGGGCTCTGCCCTTGATCTGAAACCAGGTCCAAACAGGAACCAACCAGATTGGCCTATTTGATCCAATGTAGCCTCTTTGGATAATCAGTTTTAAATATGTTTTAACTCAGCATTTTTAAAAGTCAGGTTTATTAAGATACAATTTACATGTAGTAAGCCTCACCTTTTTCAGAAGTACAGTTGCATGAGTTTTGACAAACTTATACAGTTGTGTAGTCAACGCCACAATCAAGATATAGAAAATTTCCATATCACAAAAAGTTCCCTTGAGCCCCTAGGTAATCAATCCCTCTCCTTGCCCCCAGACGCTGGCAACCACTAATCTATTTTCTATCCCCATAGTTTTGCCTTTTCCAGAATATAAATAGAATTACACAGTATGTAGCCTTCTGATTCTGGTTTCTCTTACTTAGCATAATGCATTTTAGATTCATCCATGTTATTGTGTGTATCCATAGTTCACTCCCTTTTATTGCTGACAACTATTGTCCTTTTATTGTATGGACATACCAAAGTCAATATATCCTTTCGGATTGTTTCCAGTTTGGGACTTCTATAAACATTCATGTACAGGATCTTGTGTGAACATAAATTTTCATTTCTCTAGGGTACATACCTAGCAGTGGGATTGCAAGGTCATATAATAAGTGTACATTTGACTTTATAAGAAACTTAACACCCTTCTATTCTTCCCTAGTATCTGCCCATTCCTCTCTGAAAAGATAACTACTGTTGGTTTGTTGCAGGGATTCACCATCCCCAAGCCTTTAGTTCACCACCAAAAATTTGTTTTCTAGAAAGTATCAGCATCAACCATTTGTTTTGACTTTCTAGTTTTTCTGGTTGTAATAATTGGAAAGTCATATAGTTTTCCCATATTTCACATTACTGGGGGCAAGTGCTGAATTTTCAAGTTGTCTTTGAGTGTCTATTGCCATTCCTGGGGTTGGGAAGACCAGGGGTTCCATCCTAACTGAATGGCATGGCTGCCCAGTGTGTAGCCCTTGTGATGATCAGCAAAAAGTTTTCTTAGTGATTCTCATGAGGATCTCTCTCTTGATTCACCATTGCCTTGTAATTGACACAATCCCTAAACACTCCCTGTATGTTCTCTGACCTCCTTCTACAGATCCCCATATCAACTGTCTGAGCAAAGGCCCCCATAACTTCCTCTTGTCTCCAGTGTTATGTTACTCCATACCTAAGCTCACTCCATCAGTCACTTGGAAAACTTTTCAGTTCTTAGGGCACCCTCCCTGGACTTGAAAACCTTCTTGGACTCACTGGACTTCAAGGTTTTCAATGATAAATGTCCACTTCAGTGTGGGTGGATGGCAGAGCAGAGTAGGTTTTGGGGGGGTTTCCCCAGGCTGCTCTGTCCACCCTCCCTCCTGCATGTCTGTTGTCTGCCTTGCAAATCATCTTCCTTTTTTGATTCACCTTGACAGATTCATGTGCAGACTTGCCCTCCTAGTGAAGCACAACTGGTGGTGGGTGCACCATAATGAAAGAGGTTTGTTCCTTGCCTTGGCATTCTTCAAATACCTCATGATTTTCAGGCAAATTCTTTCCATTTACTTCTTGGGGTGGAGTCCCTAGTGAATCACTGAGACTATCTCTCCAGCTCCTCACAATTTTCTCTCCATTTGTTAGAGCTGTTGCCCTTTGACCTTTAAAAACTGAAACTGACTGGCCTGCCACTTTCATCTGTCCACAAGAAATCTGTCAGTATTGTACTATGCTTTATTCAGTTTGTTCATGCTCCCTCTCCCCATCTCATGGAAAGGGAAAGCTCTGTCACAAATTTTGGTAATGTGATCCCTTTCTCTGTTTTTAACTTTCCTGGTTTCCTGCCCCTCCACTAGGGACATTGTCTTCACACAAGCGAATGTAGTTCCAGAATCTTCCACCCATCCCTCCCCAATCTATCTTGATCTGACTCTTAAGTAAAGTAAGCTCATCCTAGGAATGAGTCTTTCTTAAGAAACCCCATCCCAGTTGATCACTCAGCTCTTAGTGAAACACTCCAAAATTCCCCAGGATGCTGAATTCCCCTCCATGTCACATCTATTGGCGGCAGATTTTTCTGGCATTCTTAGGGCTCCCCAAACCCATATTGACAATGTGAAGATGTTAGAGATCTTTCCAATTCTGTGGGAGGTCTTCCTGATAAATTTGCTGACTCAGGGCTTACCTAGTTCTGATCTGCTGCTATTCCACTCAAAAATAATAATAATTTTTAAAAAGGATGAATTTATAACTGGGTAAATGAAATTCTTGTTCTTGTTGTTGTTATAATAAAAGTCACAGAGGCATTTATGATGATAGACAGAAAGAGCAGCACTTGGATCTTCTACTGCTCTCAACTCCAGGTCCTGAGATCCAGGTTAAATATCTTGCCTAAGCTCACCTACAGTGTGACTTCATGAAACCATTTCCTCACTTCATCCCTCCCAGCAGGACAACATGGTGGTCAAGAAATAGCAGAGTGCCAGCCAAGATAGCAGACATGGGGTTATATTTAATTTATACAAATCACTTTGGTGTGAATGAATGAGCATGTTTGTATGAAAAGATCTAGTATTCACCAGTCACTGATTGGGCTGGATTGGAGGGTATTTAACTCTGATTTAGCTGGAGGCCTATGGCCTAGAGCACAACAAAAGAGAGCCGAGTCAGTCTGCTAAGTCCCCTTGTTGTGGAAGCATGTCTAGTGAGAGCCTGCATGATTCTGAAAGCTCCTCCTATAGCTGTGGTCTTGGATGAAGGCCTGGGCTTCCTGTATTCCACCAGTGTTGCCCAGGGGAGCAGCAAAAGACATGTTGTCACATAGACCCTCTGGAGTCAGGCTTATTAGAGCCTCTGGAGACACTTGGGAACCTCTGCTTTCAGGAAAAAACCCTAACATTCTAGTTAAAAACAACATGATAGAAATTTATTGCTGTGAATTCAATTTCCTCTTGTTTTTATTTTAAATTCCTTTTTCAAGAGATTGTATTTGTTTTGTATAACCTTAACCCAGTTTCCCCCAAAACTTACATGTTGTGTGACAGAAAATTGGCATTGGAACAATGTGTGTGCATAGTTCTATGTCATTTCATCATGTGTAGATTGGTGTAACCACCACCACAATCAAGATACAGAACTATTCTATGAAGTTCTATGAAGATCTTCCTGCTACCCTTTATATTCACACCCACTCCCCTCCCACCCACCATCCCTAACCCCTGGAAACCATTAACCTGTTCCCCATCTCTTGATTTTGTCACTTCAAGAATGTTATATAAATGGAGTCGACCTTTCGAGATTGACTTTTTTCACTCAGCATAATGTCTTTGAGATCCGTCGAAATTATTGTGTGTATAGTTTGACTTTTTTATTGCTGAATAGTATTCCATAGTATGGATATACCACAGTTTGTTTAACCATTCACCTATTAAAAGACAGTTTGGTCACTTCCAAATTAAGCTATTACAAATAAAGCTGCTATGACCATTCAAGTACACATTTTTGTGTGGGTGGAAGTTTTCATTTCTCTGGCATAAATGCCTAGGAGTGAGATTACTGAGTCATATGGTAGTTTAGTCATTTAAGAAACTACTATTTTACGGAGTGACTGGACATTCCCACCAGCAATGTATGAGAGCTCTAGTTCCTCTGCATCTTTACCAACATTGGTATTGTCACTATTTTTAATTTTAGCTGTTCTACTAGGTATATGGTGATATCTCGTCATGGTCTTAATTTGCATTTCCCTAATGGCTAATGATATTGAACATTTCTTGATATGCTTATTTGACATCTGTTTATCCTCTTCAGTGAGCTATCTCTTCAAGTCTTTTGTACGCTTTCTAATTGGATTTTTTTTTTACTGTTGAGTTTTGAGGATTCTTTGTATATTCTAGTTATGAGCCCCTTGTCAGATAGGCGTTTTGCAAATAATTTTTCCCAGTCTGTAACTTATATTTTAATTCTCCTAAGAGTCTTTTACAAAAGCTTTAATTTTGATTTAGTATAATTTATCAATTTCTTAATTTTCTGGATCATGCTTTTTGGTGTTATGTCTAAGAATTCTTCACCAACCCCTAGGGCCTGAAGATTTTCTCCTATGTTTTCTTCTAAGAGTTCTATAGTTTTACATTTAAATCTATGATTCATTTTGAGTTAATTTTTATGTAAGGTTTGAAGTCTAAGTAGAGGTTCTTCTTTTTTTTTTTTTTTTGGCCTATGGACATCCAATTAATCCAGCACCATTTGTTGAAAAGACTATCCTCCATTGGTTTGCTTTTGCACCTTGGTCAAAGATCAGTTGGCCATTCTTGTGTGGGTCTATTTCTGGGTTCTCAATTCTATTCCACTGATCATTGATTCTTTATCACTGATCTCTATTCTTTTCCATTGATATGTCTATCATCTCCATGCCAATACTACACATTCATGATTACCATATAGGAAATCTTAAAATCAGGCATTGGGATTCCTCTAACTTTATTCCTCTATTTCAATATTGTTTTAGCTATTCTAGTTCCTTTGCCTTTTAATATAAGTTTTAGAATCACTTTCCCTACATCTGTAAAAAAAATCTTGCTGGGATCTTCATAGGAATTGCATTAAATAATGCTGTATATAGATTTGAGGGAGAATTGACATCTTTATATGTTGAGTCTTCCAACCCATGAACACAGTACATCTCTCCACCTATTTAGAAAGAGAGAGCTTTTTCTCTAGGTATTACACATACATAACTTATCATAGTCTACTGGTATCAACATTTTCCCAGTTTGGATGAAATGTAGAAACCTTACTCTAGTTCATTTATAATATAATTGTTTTATATATTTCCACTGCATACATTGAAGACCACATCAGATAGTATTTACAATTTTTGCTTCATACATAATTTAGAAAAGTCAATTGGAGAAGGAAAATCTGTTGTATTTATCCATATTTTTACTCTTTCTGTTATGCTTTTTCTCCCTCTTGATGTTCCAAGATTCCCTCTTTTATAATTTCCTTTCTGTTTAGACAACTTCTTTTAGCCATCCTTTCAGGGTAGGTTTGCTGGTGGCAAAATCTCTTAGTTTTCCTTTATCTGAGAATGTCTTGATTACCCCTTCATTCCTGAAGGATATTTTCACTGGGCATAGAGTTCTCGATTGATAGTTCTTTCCTTCACCTCTTGAAAAATATCGTATCTGTTTCTTCTGAGCTCCATGGTTTCTGATGAGAAATCCTCTGTGACTCAAGTTGTTTTTCCCCTAAAGGCAAGGCATCATCTCTCTTGCTGCCTTTTTATTTGTCCTTTGTTTTCAGAAGTTTGAGTATGATGGGTCTTGGCATGGATTTCTTTATGTGTGTACAGTTTGGAGTTTGTTCAGCTTCTTGAATTTATTGGTTTACGTCTTTTGGGAATTTTTCAGCCATTATTTCTTTGAATACTTTTTCAGCTCTATCTTTTTCCTCCTCTCATTTTCTAACTGTGATGACACAGATGTTCAAACTTTTGTTATAGTCCCACACATTCCTTAGGATCTGTTCATTCCATCCTTCCCTGCCCCCAGTCTATTTTCTTTCCATTGCTCACACCGGATAATTTCTATTGTTCTATCTTCAAGTTCACTAATTCTTTTTTTTCTTTTTTTTTTTTAAAGTTTAATTTTTATTTATTTATTTATTTGTGGCTGTGTTGGGTCTTCGTTTCTGTGCGAGGGCTTTCTCTAGTTGCGGCAAGTGGGGGCCACTCTTCATCGCGGTGAGCGGGCCTCTCACTGTCGCGGCCTCTCTCGTCGCGGAGCACAGGCTCCAGACGCGCAGGCTCAGTAGTTGTGGCTCACGGGCCTAGTTGCTCCGCGGCGTGTGGGATCTTCCCAGACCAGGGCTCGAACCCGTGTCCCCTGCATTGGCAGGCAGATTCTCAACCACTGCGCCACCAGGGAAGCCCTCTTTTTTTTCTTAAACATCTTTTTTAGAGTATAATTGCTTTACAATGGCGTGTCAGTTTCTGCTTTATAACAAAGTGAATCAGTTATACATACACATAAGGCCCCATATCTCTTCCCTCTTGCATCTCCCTCCCTCCCACCCTCCCTATCCCACCCCTCTAGGTGGTCACAAAGCACTGAGCTGATCACCCTGTGCTATGTGGCTGCTTCCCACTAGCTATCTTTTTTACGTTTGGTAGTGTATATATGTCCATGCCACTCTCTCACTTTGTCCCAGCTTAACCTTGCCCCTCCCTGTATCCTCAAGTCCATTCTCTAGTAGATCTGCATCTTTATTCCTGTCTTGCTCCGAGGTTCTTCTGACCATTTTCTTTCTTTCTTTTTTTTTAGATTCCATATATAATGTGTGTATTTGTTTTTCTCTTTCTGACTTACTTCACTCTGTATGACAGTCTCTAGTTCCATCCAACTCACTACAAATAACTCAGTTTTGTTCCTTTCTATGGCTGAGTAATAGTCCATTGTATATATGTGCCACATCTTCTTTATCCATTCATCTGTCGATGGACACTTAGGTTGCTTCCATGTCCTGGCTATTGTAAATAGAGCTGCAAGGAACATTTTGGTACATGACTCTTTTTGAATTATGGTTTTCTCAGGGTATATGCCCAGTAGTGGGATTGCTGGGTCGTATGGTAGTTCTATTTGTAGTTTTTTAAGGAACCTCCATACTGTTCTCCATAGTGGCTGTATCAATTTACATTCCCACCAACAGTGCAAGAGGGTTCCCTTTTCTCCACACCCTCTCCAGCATTTATTGTTTGTAGATTTTTTGATGATGGCCATTCTGACTGGTGTGAGATGATATCTCATTGTAGTTTTGCTTTGTATTTCTCTAATGATTAATGATGTTGAGCATTCTTTCATGTGTTTGTTGGCAATGTGTATCTCTTCTTTGGAGAAATGTCTATTTAGGTCTTCTGCCCATTTTTGGATTGAGTTGTTTGTTTTTTTGATATTGAGCTGCATGAGCTGCTTGTATGTTTTGGAGATTAATCCTTTGTCAGTTGCTTCATTTGCAAATATTTTCTCCCATTCTGAGGGTTGTCTTTTCATCTTGTTTATGGTTTCCTTTGCTGTGCAAAAGCTTTTAAGTTTCATTAGTTTCCATTTGTTTATTTTTGTTTTGATTTCCATTTCTCTAGGAGGTGGGTCAAAAAGGATCTTGCTGTGATTTATGTCATAGAGTGTTCTGCTTATGTTTTCCTCTAAGAGTTTGATGGTGTCTGGCCTTACATTTAGGTCTTTAATCCATTTTGAGTTTACTTTTGTGTATGGTGTTAGGGAGTGTTCTAATTTCATTCTTTTACATGTAGCTGTCCAGTTTTCCCAGCACCACTTATTGAAGAGGCTGTCTTTTCTCCACTGTATATTCTTGCCTCCTTTATCAAAGATAAGGTGACCATATGTGCGTGGGTTTATCTCTGGGCTTTCTATCCTGTTCCATTGATCTCTATTTCTGTTTTTGTGCCAGTACCATACTGTCTTGATTACTGTAGCTTTGTAGTATAGTCTGAAGTCAGTGAGCCTGATTCCTGCAGCTCCGTTGTTCTTTCTCAAGATTGCTTTGGCTATTCGGGGTCTTTTGTGTTTCCATACAAATTGTGAAATTTTTTGTTCTAGTTCTGTGAAAGTTCACTAATTCTTTCCTCTGTCTCTTCTATTCTGCTGCTGAGCCCATCTATTACTTTCTAAACTTTCAGTTATTGCATTTTTTGGTTTTAAAAATTCCATTTAGTTCTTTTTTATATATTCTATTTCTTTGATGAGACTTTCTAAAATTTTGTTTCTATTATGTTTGTAATTGCTTATTGAAACATCTTAATGAACATCTATGTCATATTGTTTGTGTCTTTTAGTTGTCATTTCTCATCAAGCAGAGATTTTCCTGGCTTTTGATATGACGACTGATTTTTGATTGAAATCTTGACATTTTGGATAATATGTTATGAGACTCTGGATAGCATTTAAATCTCTTTATTTTTATTATGCTTCTGACACTGCTCTGGCAGTGGTAAGGGAATGCCACTTCATTGCTGCCAGGTGGAATGGAGTCCAGGTTCCTCATTCAGCCTCCATTGACACCTGGGGGTGAGGTTCTCCTCATTAATACCTGGCAAGGTGGGAGTTCTGGCTCTCCCCTATGCCTCTGCTGATACCACCCTGGCTGAGAGGAGCAGGAATGCCTTGTTGTAGTTCTCATGACTGCCACTGGCACCACGATGGGGGAGGGATGCTAGTTACTACTAGATGGCGGTAAAAGTGCTGATTCTCTACTGGGACTCCTCTGATAGCACTCCAGTGGTGAGAAGAGGAGGGGCCCCTTGTTATCACCAGGTGGGCATGAAGTCCTGGCTTTCCATGTAGTCTCCACTGACACTGCATCAAAGGGGCCTTGTTACTTCCCAGTAGGAATGAACGTTCAGCCTCCCAACTTGTCTTTCTCTGACACCATCCTAGCATATTACAGCCTGACAAGGGTGGAAGTTTAACTTTTCCATTTGGCCTTTGTTGGCATGGATGGTGGCTCAATTTTTTCTGTGGGGTTTGCTTGGGGTAGAGTGGTTATTATCTAAAACTTTTCTGTCTTGCAAGGTTGCCCCTTTCCTGGTCCTCTGCCTAGAGAGAGCAGGCTTTTTTGGTTTGCCTTGTCTTTTCTTTTCCTTTCCTTTCCTCTCCTTTTTTCTTTTTTTCCTATACCCATTGATGTTTCCAGGTTTTCAGCTTCTCCAGCACCCAGTATAGGATATATGAAGCAAAACAAAACAGAACAAAACCTCAGGGAACTCACTGCTTTGTCATTCCTTGGGTTCTGAGTTCTATAGCCAGTCTGCCTTCTTCTGTCTACTCTTCAGACTCTTTTTACGTTTGTTTTATAACCAGTGTCCAGGGTTTTAAACTGTACTTAGCAGGAGAAGTAGGGAGAAGTACACCTACCACATCTTTCTAGAAACAGAAGTCTCACTCAGTTTGTTTTTAAACTTCATTTTATTATGGAAAAATTTAAACATACACAAAGGTAGAGAAATTAGTAGAATGAATCCCCTTTACTCAGCTTCAACAATTTTCAATGTTTTGCCAATCATGTTTTATTTATTTTCTCCACCCCAAGGTTTGTTGCAGTCTTTTAACTCAAATCCTAGATATAATATTATCTCATTCAATGTGAGTGTGTATCTATAACAGAAAATCGTTTTTTTACATAACCACAATGCCATTATCACAATTTACTAATTAACAATAATTCCTTAATGTAATTAAATACAAATTCATATTCAAATTTTCCTGATTGTTTCAAGAAGTAGTTTTAAACTTGATTTTTTTTCAAAATAGGACCCAAACCAAATGTAATGTTGCATTTGGTCATTATCTCTCTTAAGTCTCTTTTAAAAATCTTTAAATTTCCTAAGATAGGCACAGAAAGACAAATACTACATGGTGTCACTTATATGTGGAATCTAAAAAAGTCCAACTCATATAGCTGAGAGTAGAAGGGTGGTTTCCAGGGGTTGGAGGGTGGGGGAAATGGGGACATGTTGGTCAAAGGGTACAAAGTTTTAATTATGTAGGATGAATAAGTTCTGGAGATCTAATGTACAGCATGGTCACTATAGTTAATAATGCTGTACTGTATCCTTGATATTTGCTAAGAGAGTAGATCTTAACTGTTCTCACCATTAAAAAAAGGTAACTATGTGAGGTGATGAATATGTTGATTGGCTTCATTGTGGTAATCATTTCACAATGTATACATATATCAAAACATCACATTGTACACCTTAATACATACAATTTTTATTTGTAAATTATACCTCAATAAAGCTAGAAAAGAATTTGTAAGTCTCCCATCTTTCTTTTCCTCATTCTCTCTTTTTTTCAATTAAAAATAGACTTTAATTTTTAGAGCAGTTTTAAGTTTACAGCAAAATTGAGTGAAAGGTACAGAAAATTTCCATATACCCCCATCCCTCACATATGCATAACCTCCCCCATTATCAACAGCCCCCACCAGAGTGGTACATTTGTTATAATTGATGAACTTACATTGACATATCATGATCACCCAGAGTCCATAGTTTACATTAAGGTTCATTCTTGGTGTTGTACACACTTTGGGTTTGGATAAATTTATAATGACATGTATCCACCATTATAGTATCATACAGAGTATTTTCAATGCTCTAAAATCCTTGGGGCTCAGCCTATTCATTCCTACCTCTCCCTAACCCCTGGCAACCACTGATCTTTTTACTGTCTCCATAGTTTTTCCTTTTCCAGGGTATCATATAGTGGAATCATACAGTATTAGTTTACCTTGTAGTTGTTGTTGTTTTATTTAAACATTTATTGTTTTACTCATCTTCTTTTAAATGCCATTTATCATTTAAAAATGGGTCATTTTTCCTATAAAAAATTCCACATTCTGGATTTTGCTGATTGTTTCTTAGTGGTGACACTGAACTTGTTCTTCTACTTCCCATATTCACCATCAACTGGGAATTAGAGCTAGATACTTGATAAGATTTAGGTTCAGTTATTTTATTTTTGGCATCAATATATAATAGGTGATGCTGTATGATTCCTACTGCATCACATCAGAAGGCACATAATATCTAGCTGTCCCACTCTTAGTGATGCTAAAATTGATCAGTGGGTTCAGGTGGTATCAACCTGATCCCTCCATTGTAAAGTTCCCCATCATCATTTGCCTAATCTTTTCTTTTAATCCATTCATGATCATTGCCCTAGATTAGTGGTTCTCAACCAGAGATGATTTTGTCCCCCAGGGGACATTTAACGATGTCTGAAGACATTTTTGATTGTCACAACTGGGTGTGTGTGTGTGGTACTAATAGCATCTAGGGAGTAGGGACCAGAGATGCTGCTAAAAATCCTACAATGCATAGATAGTCCCCAAATAAGGAATTATCTGGCCCCAGATGTCAGTAGTGCTGGGGACGAGAAACCATGGCCTAGATTTATTATTTCACTAGGGATTATAAATAGTGATATAGTAATTCTATCATTCCTTCTGCATTTGCTATCTGGAATTATTGCATAAAGAAGAATATCATTAACTATGGGAAAGGTGGGATAAGTTCTTAATTTTTATCTTTATTAATTTTTGCAACAATAATTTGGTGCCCTAGCATCACCCAGGGGTGACCAATGTTTTTTTTGTTTTTTGGTTTTTTAAATTTATTTTTGGCTATGTTGGATCTTCATTGCTGCATGTGAGATTTCTCTAGTTGCCGCGAGTGGGGGCTACCCTTTGTTGTGGTGCGCTGGCTTCTCATTGTAGCAGCTTCTCTTGTTGCGGAGCACGGGCTCTAGGCACGCGGGCTTCAGTAGTTGCAGCACGTGGTCTCAGTAGTTGTGGCTCGTGATCTCTAGAGCGCAGGCTCAGTAATTGTGGTGCATGGGCTTAGTCGCTCCGCGGCATGTGGGATCCTCCCGGACCAGGGTTTGAACCCGTGTCCCCTGCATTGGCAGGCGGATTCTTAACCACTGCACCACCAGGGAAGTCCCACCAATGTTTTTTTTTGTTTGTTTGTTTTAAAATTATTTATTTATTTATTTATGGCTGTGTTGGGTCTTCGTCTCTGTGCGAGGGCATTCTCTAGTTGCGGCAAGTGGGGGCCACTCTTCATCGCGGTGCGCGGGCCTCTCACTATCGCGGTCTCTCTTGTTGCCGAGCACAGGCTCCAGACGCGCAGGCTCAGTAATTGTGGCTCACGGGCCTAGTTGCTCCGCGGCATGTGGGATCTTCCCAGACCAGGGCTCGAACCCGTGTCCCCTGCATTGGCAGGCAGATTCTCAACCAGGGCGCCACTAGGGAAGCCCCCCACCAATGTTTTTTAATGTCATTATGAACTCGTATTTTATACATTTGATGGTTGATTAATTGCAGATTTTTTGATGCTCTAATTGTCCAATATAGGCAAATGGGAACTCCCCTTCATCTTGAATCCTGTGTTCTTTTGACATGACTACTTTAGTCTTTGATATCTTCCTTGCTCTTTGACAAAAAAAAGATGTCCCAGGATCATTTTGTACATTTCCTGTTAAATACCTTTAAACAATTATTTCTTCAAGGAAGATGATTGGTTCCTTTTGGTAGGAAATGAGATTTAGAGACCACAGTCTAGGCATTAAATACACACATTGCTAGTAGGTTGTCATTGCTGCTATATCTTTTCAGTGGACAAAGCTAGGAAATATTTATTTTTAGAAAGAGAAAAATAAATAAATCATAAGTTCATAATGTTTCTGTCAATATTTGTATTTCCTCATCTTTCTTACACAAAAGCTAACATACTACTATATATATAATATTCTATACTTTGCTTTTTCCACTTAACAATATATCCCAAATATTACTCCTAAATATTATATAGAAATCTATCTCATTCCATAGTATTCCATTTCATTTTATTAAAATTTTTTCCCAGCTTTCCATTTTATGGCTCCAGTATAATTTATTCAACTGGTTCCCTAGTGGTGGACATTTGTTTTCTCCCAGTCTTTTGTTATTTCACATAGTGTTGCCCTGTGCATATGTCATTTTGCCCTTTGTGCAGAGTGTTGCCTTGTGTATGTGTCATTGTACTTTTGCTGGTGTGTGTTTGGTTTAGATTCCTAGGAGTGGGACTACTGAGTCAAATAGTGAGTGCATATGTAATCTTGCTAGACATTGCTAAACTCCCCTCTGCTGAGGTTATATAATTTTGTCTATATTGCTTTTTGTGGTTTTAAAAAGGAATGATACTTGCAACTAGTAGATAAATAGATCTTGGTGATCTAATGCACAGTGTAGTGAATATACACAACAATATTGTATTATAATCATCAAACTTGCTAAGAGACTAGAGCTTAATTATTCCAACCACAGGGAAGAAATGATAATTATGTGATGTGATAGAGGTGCTAACTATCTCTACAATGGCAATCCTATTACAATATATAAATGCATCAGATCAACACATTGTATACCTCAAATTGACACAATGTGGTATGTCAAATATATTTCAATAAAAATAAATGAAATAAATAAGAATTTAAAAAATAAAAATAGGAATAAGGTTTTGAAACAGAGGAGAAAGTGTGATTAAGATTTTTAAGTACCAGTTTTGGTACAATACTACAAGATCTACCCTTCCCACCGTTTGAACTTGAAAGAGACATTTAGGACAAGCACAGGAAGTCAGATTCCACACTTTGGTGAATAAAATGGGAGAATATGTTCTTCATTGTGCCTCCGTCTAAAGTCAGACCCAGGGCCATGCTATATTCCACAGGGCCAACCTCCAGCACTGGAAACAGATTTTGGGATTCCAGTGTTTTTCTAAAAGGCAGAGGTAAGATAGGTGGTTGGCCAGATGTGCACCAGCATGCAGGAGGCTGTTCAGAGCCCATGTTATGAAGCAGAGAGGTAAGGAATCAAAAGTATAAGTCATTGCAGCAACACGGACGGACCTAGAGATTATCATACCAGGTGAAGTAAGTCAGACAGAGAAAGACAAATATCATATCACTTATATGTGGAACCTAAAAAAAATGATACAAATGAACTGATTTACAAAGCAGAAACAGATTCACAGACATAGAAACCAAATTTATGGTTACCAGAGAGGAAAGGGCAGGGGGAGGGATAAATTAGGAGTTTGGGATTAGTAGATACAAACTCATACAAACTACTATATATAAAATAGATAAATAACAAGGACCTACTGTACAGCACAAGGAACTATACTCAATACCTCGTAATAACCTATAATGGAAAAGAATCTGAGAAAATAATATATTATATATATGTATAACTGAATCACTTTGCTGTACGCGTGAAACTAACACAACATTGTAAATCAACTATAACTCAGTACAAAAAAAGAAAGAAAAAACATATAAGTCAAATGGGGCAGCAGTCTGAAGAGGTATAGCCAGAGTTGCTGAAGACTGAGGGAAGCTAAGAAACAGACTACTGGAAGCAATATGTGGTGAAAACTGGGAAAATGGCTGGTTAGCATATGATGCAGTATATAACCTACATCTTTGCTGTCATCCCTCACAAGCCTGACTTTGCTCTCTCTATGAGCCTTTCCTTTCTTTCAGCCAAAAAAAGGCCTGGGCCATTGGAATCACACGGGTGAGGCTACCCGGGGCTCGATGTGTGCTTGAAGAAGGCCTTAACTTCCATTCTCTGCCCCCTTCCACACCACTAGGCCTGCTGCTTCCTTTTGTAGGGCTTGCATCTCCTGGAAGCCTGTGGTGGATCCTGATGAGCCTATCACTTAGTTCCCTGGTTGCTGGTATGGCTCTGGGGATGCAGGGTGCAAGGCCCTGTCCTGCTACAACGATGAGCAGGGCTGCTGAGCTGGCTACCTTGGTCATTATGACCAGGCCAGGAGGCTGGCTATTCCTGAACTTAGGGCAGCTTGGCATGGCCCAAATGGGATGGGAAGAGCCCACCTGACCAGCTCCCAGACCTAAGGGCCTTAGTGCTGAGTGAACTTGCCTTTTTCCCTTTCTTTAGCCCAGTGAAGACTCGCGGACCACTAGTGGGACGTCAGGGGCCTGGACAAAGTAGGTGTCAGATGTCTTATTGTTGATAGTAGATATATTCTGAATGGGAACAGGTATAGAAGCAGAGAGTAAGCATGAGCAAATTCAAGGTACTTATTGTTTTTGTGCCTTGGTTTCATTTGTACAGTGAGAATAATATTGGGACCTACCTCATCAGGGTGTTATGAAGTTTAAATAACTTAGTAAAGTACTTATCAAATAGGGGTGCCTGGAGTATCATAAACAATCAATAAATGTTAGTTACTTTTACTGTTATTTGATTATAATTATTGTATGTAAATCATAAATTATATCATGTCATTCCCTTGCTAAACCCCCAATGATTCCCATCATAATTGGGATAATATTCAAATCCTATACAATGGTCTATGAGGCTCCAGGTGATCTTGTCCCTGCCTACATCTCTATACTCATCATCTTGTACCACTCTCCGTCTTCCAAATTCAAGCCAATCTGGCCATATTTTCATTTCTTAAAATCATCAAGCTGTTTGTCTCAGGACCTTGCACTTGCTCTACATGTTTATACTCAGAAAAACAAAACAAAACAACCACAAAAAACCTGAGAAACTAAAAATCCAGAATCCATAAAGTTTGTGAATCTTGACTACATAATAATATTAAACACCATATGGTGAAAAAATGAAATAAAATACAATAGTTAAATGATAATTGGGAAAATAAACATATGACAGCCAAAGGACTAATACCTAATAATCTAAACTCTAGATTCCAACTGCTGGGTTTGAATCCCAGGTACATCATTTACCAGCTGTGTCACCTTGGGTTTCATTCAATCTCTCTATGCCTCAGTTTCCTCATCTGTAAAATGGGGATTTTAACAACACCTACTTCTTAATATTGTAGTGAGGGTTAACCAGTTTAGTAGAACGACTCTTGGTATACTTCAAGCACCATGTAAGTTTTACTTATTATTAGGGTTACTAAGAAGCCAAAAGAAAACTAGGCAAAGGATGTAAACAGGCATTTCACACACAAAAAAGGTAATACAAAATAATCAATAAACCTGAAAATACGGTTGACTTCACTCATGATGAAAAGCATTAACTTGTTTATTTCACATGTATTTACATACGTTTTAAGTGCCAAAGAGGCACTGGGAATAGAATAGTGAACATCTTACTCTCATGGAGTTTACATTATAGTAATTGTGTGTGTGTGTGTGTGTGTGTGTGTGTGTGTGTGTGTAGTATTTAATACATCATGTGGTAATAGTGTTTTGAAGAAAAATAAAGCAGGGATGGGGTGTCATTTTATATAGAGGCCAAGGAAGGACTCTGAGATAAGGTGATAGTTAAGCAGTGATCTGAAGAAGTGAGGGAGAAAGCCATGAGGATTTCTAGGGCTAGAGCTTTCCAAGCAGAGTGAACAATAAGGGCACAGGCTTGGAAGCAGGAGCCAGCTTAGCTTATTCAAGGAACAACAGTACGTATAGTTTGTTTGAGGCAAGGCTGAGTTGACAGAAAGTGAAGTCAAAGAGACTGAGGCCAGATTCTACAGGGCTTTACAGGCCAGGATGAGGACCTGGGACTTCACTAAGAGTGAAATGGAAAGCCTGCTGTCACTTGGGAAATGTACTCAGCTACGCATAACAGGGATCCAAATAACAAAGGCTTAAATAGGATGACGTTTCAAGTGTTATATTGATTCTAGGACACATCATTATTTGATGTACCAAGAAAGAGGAAAAAATGCTGGCAAATATAATCCACAAGCTGTCATTCAAAGATTTCAGCGATGTTGAAGCATGAAGAGATGTACCTTTTAGAGTTGGTAACATATGGCATTTTTTTCTCATGTAAGATTAGGTCCTGAGGTAATCAGTTTTTTGGTTGCAAGATGGCTACTCAGCTATAGCCATTAAATCCTCATTTCCAGGAGGAAGAAGGAGAAATGAAGAAGGGGGAAATGCCTTTTATTCTTCCATATTAATTTTGTAAAATTCTCCTCCAAAAAACTCGTTGGAATTTTTATTGGCATTGCCTTGGTTGTGTAGATCAACTTAGAGAGTGCTGCCTAATGTCCAGCATATAGTGCTAAGTTGCTGATCCATACGTATATTACAGTCTCATTTATTTGTCATAAAAAAGATAAGTGTATAAAACATGCTTGTATTTGCATAGAAAATTTCCCAAAGGATACATGACAAACTGTTAATAAGTGGTTATTTCAGGGGAATAGAACTGGGTTTGATTGGCAGGGGAGAGAGGGGCTTTAACTTTTCATGTTATGCCTTCTTTTATCCCCCTTTTAAAAACCACAAATATTGCATATATTACAATATATATATACAATAATATATACAATGTATATATTACAATATATATATACAATAATATATACAATGTATATATTACTATATATATACAATAATATATACAATGTATATATTACAATATATATATACAATAATATATACAATGTATATATTACTTTTATAATAACAAATATAAACCAGCAACCTTAAAAGTGGAGTGTGTATTACCCTGGGGCTATAGGACTTTCCAAGGGGTAAATAAGCACTTACAGTTTTAAGGGGATCGATTCCTACATCCTCAAATTTCATTTTCATATTTCCTAAAATTGATCTGCCAGAGAACACACTAGCAGTGGAAGAATCAAGCTGGATCTCTTTTTCCATCTCCCTTTTCACAATAGTCCTTTTTGCACTTTACAAAAGAAAAGCATATCTTTGAAAAAATCCTCAGGGAACCAGAGAGACAGTTCCAAACACTGCTGCCGATGGTGAAGAAACAAATTGCTCTAACAAATGAATATATTGGTATCAAATCCTTTTGCAATTCAGATGGCTTCCAGTAAAATTGAAAGCGAACCCAATGGAGCTGTCAGCTGACTAATCATGAAAAATAATTTTGAAGGTAAATCATTGTGTAATTTCCCCCATATATCTTCAAAGGAGTTCAAATACTTGCGTGATATTGCTAAAACAAAATATCCATTCCCATTTACTTATTTATATAAAAGAGGTTTCTGTGTGCTAACGTTTAACCAAAAAAAAGTGGGAAGAGAATTGATGCTGAATCCTGCCTCACTCTAAAAATAAGCAATATTTATCTATGGATACACCAACCTTTTAAAAAAAACGACTTGTCTATCTTTAGTAAATTTTTGTTTTTACGTTTAATAATTACCCAACAAAATTTGTAATATGTTTACAATTTTTTGTAATATGTTTACAATTTTTTGATCTATCATATTCCAATACTAATTGTCATGATAACTTGAGCAAAAGTAAATTTTGAACAACACTTAGAGCTTTAGGATCACAGAAACATTTAAAAAGCATTTAAATAGCAGAATTTACACATATTTTTGCTGCAGGGAAATACGATAGGATAATCAATAAAATCATTTCAAGTGCAAAAATATATATCATAAAGATAAAATTCCGTTAGAAGAATAAAATGGAATTGAGAATCCAGGCAGAAAAGGGAAAATGTACACCTCCTAACTATCAAAGAAGAGCTCGGTTATGAATTTTTAAAACATGACGGTGGCTCTCAAATCACTAACGTATTTAGGTTTCACTGCTTTCACGTAAAACTGTGACGTTTTGTTTGTGAATGTTAATATCTGTCAGAAATCACATTATTTGCAGCTTGACATTTTGGATGCAAAATTTGAGATGTCAACCTAAATGTGTGTGAAGGAGCACAACGTTAAAAAATATTTTAGAGAGCATTTTGATATAAACCAAGTTTTATATAAACATACAAAACAAATATCAGAGGGAGCATCATATACTCTTTTGCCACCTTGTGGCCAGAGTTGTATTCAACCCTAGGCATGGCAACTGTAATGAGGAGGGGGTCTCTTCTTAGGTCAGTCCCTCTGGCTAGCCTTCAGTCAGGTCTTTGTGAGGCAGAGATGGTGGCATTCTCCCAGGACTGAATCCAGACCCATACAAGCACCAAGCATCGAAAGGATTATGCTGACCCCCCCCCACCCGCCCCCGCATGTGATTCAGAGCAAAAGCAACATGCAATCAGGAAAGGAATGTAAGGAAGTACAATAAAATTCTGACTTTTCCCATGAGGACTGTTTAAAAAAAATCGAATGTCAAACTGTTTCTGATATTTTTTTCTTGATTCTTTTGTTTTTGGTGTCTCTTCTCTGCTGGTGACCTAGACACTTCCTCAGTCTGCCTTTTGGGGAACCCAGGCCCTGGAGCAAGTGTGTTTGGTACAGCTCCTAGTACAACACCTGGTCTGGGTTGGCGCTTAATAGACATTTGTCGAGTGACTGAATGATGGCAGAGCCGCCCCCTTCCCTTCCAGAACATGCTGGACGTGGGGGCTTCCGCAGGAAGACGATCCGTAAGGCAGTCAGGTTGCCATGGTTAGTCTTCAGCGGCAGATAGCCTTGGGTGCACTGAGATCCTTAGGTCTCTTTGATGTCTGTTACTCTGTGGAGGTGGGATGAGAGTATCTCCTGTGCTTCCCCGCCCCCACCCTTGCAGGAGCAGGATTCCTTCAGTGGGTGCTCTAGTTGCAGTTCCTCTTGTTGCAGGCCAAAAAGGGCAGGCATTTATTGGAAGGATGCTGAAAGAGGAGGCACCAGGGCAGCTCTGGGGACCTCAGGTGTATGGGAACCAGCATCCTATCCTCCTTAGGGGCTCCTGATTCCTGACAACCACCTCCTGCTGCTGACCCCAGTAGGTCTAGGCACTTCCCCCTACCTGGAGGAAGGGGCCAGGTGGAGGGGTGATATCCCCCGCAAACCAGGGAGAACTCTGCCACGATGTAATCAGGCAGCACAGCCCCACGGGCCGGGCAGTGCAGCGTGTACTGGGCCAAGGCCAGCTATCACCAGGACTCAGGGGCCAGAGTCTTCCTGGAACACAGCCTCCCTGACTCTCGAGCACGGGCTATCTGCTTCTCCTGAGCCTTGTGCTGACGCCTGCCCTGGGCTGCACTCCCCGGGACCAGCACCTGCGGTCGCTTCCCAACATCCCCCAGCTGCCCAAGACCTAAGCCGCTTGTTCTGGGCTCAGTCTTCGTGGGCCCCTTGGTGCCGCTGCCCACTGCCAGCAGCTCCCAGCGCAGCAGCGCCTCCCAGACGCGTGGCCGCCCACTGCCCCCACCGGTAGCTCCACAGATGGAAAAGCTGCTTTCCCGCCCCTCCCACCTGCTGCCCGCCCCGGGTCTCTGCTAGGGCTTGAGGGTCTTGGGACGGTGTCCTGTAGTTCAGGCCCCTCTCTCAGCCGTAGGGGAGATGGCAGCAGTAGGCATGGCCTTGTTGTGCCTCGTTCCTCCCACTGCTCCCGGGGCGGCTCGGCGTCTGCTGGGCCAAAAGGCCGGCTGCCAAACCCTCAGCCCACCCTTGGCCTTGGGAGCCCGAGGAAAAGGTGACGAGGAGGCGAGGAGCAGGCACAGACTGTGCAGAGCGCCGATAAGATGGGCGTGGGACATGCCTCCTCGGGCCCGGTGGCCTTGGGAGCTCTGCCCCTCTGCATCTGGGGTCCAGGCCTGTCCCAGAATGGAGCTGGGGCTTCATCCTTATGGGGCAGAGCAGAACCTGGGGTGGGCGGGGAGCCTGGGACGGGGATGGGGACACGCTCAGTCTCAGAGATGATGGCCTATCACAGCTTCTGCCAGCGCTCCTCAGGACCCGGCCTCTGGGGGGCCATTTCCCAGCCCCAGGGGCGTTTCTGGACTTGGCTACCCTTCCGTCCCTGGCCCCGCAAGGCTGGGGGAGGATACATGGATGAAGGGAAGGACGAGGAGAGGGGAGGAGACGATGAAGGGGGTCAGAGCAGCGATTGGAGCCGAGAACTGGAAGCGCCTTAAAGAGACTGCGCGGTCCCCGCCCCCCTTCCCGCCAGCCTCAATGAATTAGAGCTGTGTTTCCCAAACTTGCCTGATCATAAGAATCCTCTCGGGCCCTAGTTAAAGATACAGGTTCCGGAGCACGTCCCTTCGAGACTCTGATTCAGTTGGGCTGCGGGTGGAGCCAAGGAATCTGTAATTTTAACACGCTCCCACGTGATTCTCGTGAACAAGCAAGTTTGGGAAATATTGAATTAAAGGAAACGGGGCCTGGCTGCAGAGCGGCCTCCGCTAGAGGGCTACGGCGGGAGGATTCCCGGGGGCGTCGCCTGCTTCCGCCGCCGCCTCCTTCAGTGAAAGTCTCTTTTGGGTCCAGCTGCCACAGCCACCGCGCTCCCTCAGGCCGGGCGGGGGACACCCCAGGTCTGCGTGGCCCCCGCGCCGCCACGCCCAGTGGCCGCCTGAGCCCTGCGAGCAGGGGGAGGAGCTGCCGCCAGTGGAGGCGGAGGAGCAGAGGAGGCGGAGACGGCGGAGACGGCGGAGAAGGCGGAGAGGAAGGTGGAGGCGGAGGCGAAGGTGGAGGGGAAGGCGGAGGCGGCGGGGAAGGTGGAGGCGGCGGGGAAGGTGGACGCCACCGGGAAGGTGGAGACGGCAGGGAAGGTGGACGCTGCCGGGAAGGTGGAGACGGCGGAGGGTCCGGGCCGCCGGGTAGAGCTCAAGCTGGAGCCCGAACCCGAACCCGATCCGGCACGGGAGGCGGAGCAGGGGCCGAAGGGGGAGCCGAAGCAGGAGCCCGAGGATGAGAACCCGGCGCGGAGCGGCGGTGGCGGCGGCAGCGACGAGGTTCCTCTCCCCACCCTTCCCTCCGACCCCTCGCGGCCCCCCGATCCCTCCCCGCGGCGCAGCCGTGCCCCCCGCCGCCGACCCCGGCCGCGGCCGCAGACCCGGCTCCGTACCCCGCCGCAGCCTAGGCCACGGCCCCCGCCCCGGCCCCGGCCCCGGCGCGGCCCTGGGGGCGGATGCCTGGATGTGGATTTCGCTGTGGGTCCACCAGGCTGTTCCCACGTGAACAGCTTTAAGGTGGGAGAGAACTGGAGGCAGGAACTGCGGGTGATCTACCAGTGCTTCGTGTGGTGTGGAACCCCAGAGACCAGGAAAAGCAAGGCAAAGTCGTGCATCTGCCATGTGTGCGGCACCCATTTGAACAGACTCCACTCTTGCCTTTCCTGTGTCTTCTTTGGCTGTTTCACAGAGAAACACATTCATGAGCACGCCGAGACAAAACAACACAACTTAGCTGTAGACCTTTATTACGGAGGTATATACTGCTTTATGTGTAAGGATTATGTATATGACAAAGACATCGAGCAAATTGCCAAAGAAGAGCAAGGGGAAGCTTTGAAATTACAAGCTTCCACCTCAACCGAGGTTTCTCACCAGCAGTGTTCCATGCCAGGCCTCAGTGAGAAATATCCAACCTGGGAGACAACCAAACCCGAGTTAGAACTGCTGGGCCACAACCCAAGGAGAAGAAGAATTACCTCCAGCTTTACCATCGGTTTAAGAGGACTAATCAATCTTGGCAACACGTGCTTTATGAACTGCATCGTCCAGGCCCTTACCCACACTCCGATCCTGAGAGATTTCTTCCTCTCCGACAGGCACAGATGTGAAATGCCAAGTCCCGAGTTGTGTCTGGTCTGTGAGATGTCTTCGCTTTTTCGGGAGTTGTATTCTGGAAATCCATCTCCTCACGTTCCCTATAAATTACTGCACCTGGTGTGGATACACGCACGGCATTTAGCAGGGTACAGGCAACAGGATGCCCATGAGTTCCTCATCGCAGCGTTAGATGTCCTGCACAGGCACTGCAAAGGTGATGATGCCGGGAAGGCAGCCAACAATCCCAACCACTGTAACTGCATCATTGACCAAATCTTCACAGGTGGCCTGCAATCTGATGTTACCTGTCAAGCCTGCCATGGTGTCTCCACCACGATAGACCCATGCTGGGACATCAGTTTGGACTTGCCTGGCTCTTGCACCTCCTTCTGGCCTATGAGCCCAGGGAGGGAGAGCAGTGTGAATGGGGAAAGCCACATACCAGGAATCACCACCCTCACGGACTGCCTGCGAAGGTTTACGAGGCCAGAGCACTTAGGAAGCAGTGCCAAAATCAAGTGCGGTAGTTGCCAAAGCTACCAGGAATCTACCAAACAGCTCACAATGAATAAATTACCTGTCGTTGCCTGTTTTCATTTCAAACGGTTTGAACACTCAGCCAAACAGAGGCGCAAGATCACTACATACATATCCTTTCCGCTGGAGCTGGATATGACACCGTTCATGGCCTCGAGTAAAGAGAGCAGGATGAATGGACAGTTGCAGCTGCCAACCAATAGTGGAAACGACGAGAATAAGTATTCCTTGTTTGCTGTGGTTAATCACCAAGGAACCTTGGAGAGTGGCCACTACACCAGCTTCATCCGGCACCACAAGGACCAGTGGTTCAAGTGTGATGATGCCGTCATCACCAAGGCCAGTATTAAGGACGTTCTGGACAGTGAAGGGTATTTACTGTTCTATCACAAACAGGTCCTGGAACATGAGTCAGAAAAAGTGAAAGAAGTGAATACACAAGCCTACTGAAGTGACACACAGACCTACCTACCTGTAATGGAAGATGACAGCACCCGTACTACAACTGGCATTGAGATTTAAAGGACCTACTTGCATGGCCCACGGGCCTGACAGAGTAAGAATTGAACAGTTCCCAGTGTCTAAAAGGTCCTGATTGGAAGAGAAATAGAAGGGGCGGGAGAAGAGGCTCTAGTCTAAGCAGTCATTTAAAGGAAGATTAAATGGCAGGATGCTCTGGGTGGGGGAGGCAGGAGCAGCGACATCCTGACACTGGTACATATCCTATATTCCTCCAAAAGATTGTGTGGGAAAGTGTGGGGTGGGAGGGGGGTGGTGTGTGGGGGGGTGTGCCCTTGTAACCGTAAAACATCTTTCTCCATGGGTGTTTCAGCTTCAACTGACCAATCACATAACAGTTATACGTCTGGAGGGAAAAAGGAAAAGTTCATACAAATGTAGCCCATTACATATATGGGTATGAAAGTGGAAAAGTGGAGGAGGCAGGGATATCTCATTGACAAACACCTTTGCCAGTTTCTTTGTATTCGTGATTTTTTGTGCTATTAAATGCAGTATTAAACAAAGAAAAGCCCACGTGGGCCTGTGAAACGAGAAAGAAGGGGGCTTTTGTATAAGGGGAGCAATTGCTCCAAAGGTAGAGAAGACAAGAAACACTGTAAGATAAGCAACCAACACAGACAGGCCTCAGCTAAGAGTATAGTGTGTGAGTGTTTTTTTTTTTTTAAAAAAAAGCTGTATGATATACTTGAGCAAATCAATGAACCTCTTTGCGATTGTTTTCTCATCTGTACAATGCAGATAATTCCTACCTTAAAGGGTTACTGTTAAAGATTAAAGGATATAAAATGTGTCAAAGTATAAAGTAAAAAGGCTTGGAACTTTGTAGGGGCTCAGTAAATGTTCGTTGGATCTGAAACCTCTTTGGACCAGGGCCAGAATGCATTAGAGGTGAGGGTCAGCCCTACCTGAGACCCATGGACAGAAGGGACACACATTGTGTCACATGTAGTCACACACACACACACTCTTATAACTCCCTCCCCAGTACTGTCTACTTGGAGGCCCAAGGCAGTGGATCCCACTATTTTCCCTGGGTACAGGGCATCCCAGTCGGTTCCACACCTGGGACTGGGGGGAGAACCACAGCTGTCCCCCCAAAGTCATTATTCTGTCCATTTGGGAAACTGTCATGTTGTTATCATGACTCAGCACCCCAGTGATGGGACTCAGGGCCAGCAGGCTGACAGGCTTCCACGTGAGGGTGTTGGTGGTCTTTGCCCTCCAAAAGCATTATGGGCATAGCTATGTTCACCTACAGGCACAGATCAGGAGAAAGACTGTTTTCCAAAGCTCACTGGTCCACCAGCCCAGGGGTAGTGGGGGAGTGGCATGTTGGCCTCCTCTCTGATTCGCACGGAGGGCAGAGCGGCCTGTGGAGGGCTAAGCTCAAACAGATGGGATGTGCCCAGGACAGGTTAAGCACTGGTGGTGGTTCCTTCTTTTCTCCTTAGCATCAGATACAAAAGGACCTAGTACCTAGAAAATCCTGAGGAGGGAGGAGGGGAACTGAATGTTTCAGACCCATGGGGCTTGGATTCACTGGCTCTGGTAAGAGGCTGGGCTCCCCCAGGGCTCCCCAAGTCTACTTCATGGTCAGCTCATTTGGAAATGTGTATTTATTTGTGTGGCTGTGGATGCATCCCCAGCTAGCTCATAGGCGTTTTTAGGACAGGGGTTGTGTCTCCTCTTGTACCCTGGGCTGTGTCCTCAGCCCCTAGCACAGACCCTGGCATGTAGTATTTGAAATATTTTCCAGATGGATGAATTAACCAAATCACCTTCCTTTCATAACCAAATTTTCATCATCCCCCCACCCCAAGGCTCATAATCCTCAGGAGAAAATGTAAAAAGTGTTATTTTTGCTATCTTGTAGGCTGGGGGAGAGCAAGAGGTAAGCGGCCTCAGATGCCACTTGGCACCTTCATGCAGGTATCTGACTCCCCTTTGGGATGTGTGGGAGCCCTGCCTGGGAAGACCGCCATGTCCTCCTTCCTCATCTCTGCCACAGGAAGAGTTCAGTCGGGCATGTGCCACCAGATCCTGACTGCTTGCACAGACGCTGTCTTTTACGTTTGTAAAACGTTTTTATTTGGAAATAATTTCAAAGTTACAGGAAAGTTTCAAAAAGAAAAACAAATAGTGTAAAGAACAGATTTACCTATTGCTAACATTTTACCCCATTTGCTTTATCGTTTGCATGTATGCACTCCCGTGTGTGTGTGTGTGTGTGTGTTTGGACCGACTGAGGACAGATAACATCATGGCCCTTTATGCCCGAGTACCTCAGTGTGCACTTCCTAAGAATAGGCATGTTCCCTACATCACAGTATAGTTAGCAGCTTCAGTAAATTAAACATTGGTATAATACTATTATTTACCATTTGTACTCCAGTTTTGTCTGGTGACCCAATAATGTCCTTTATAGCATTTTTCCTCTTCATCACAGGATCTGGTCCAGGACGAGGTATGGCTTTTAGCTGTCATGTCTCTTTAGCCTCCTTTAATCAGGAATATTTTCACAGCCTTTCTGCATCTTGTATGGCATTAGCATTTTTAATAGAATATTCTTCATTTTGGGTTTGTCTGATACAGAAACTGTCTTTTAAATACCCTGTACTCAGGAATAGTTCTAAGAGATATGAATGGCGCGAGACTGCTGAAGCTGATCTCCCTGTCTCCACTGGTGGAAGGCACAGACCACCAGAGGGAGCAGCTGTACCTGGCAGTTCCTGATTGAAGCATTCACCTCTGTCTGGAAAACACCATTGTCCCTCAGCAACAGGGGAGCCATTCAAGCCCAGCCCTATGCCCTTACCCATCACCAACCCCCAAATTGAGCCATGGAGTGTAACAGCAGCAGGGCTTGCTTTCAGATCACATCACTGTGGGAACCAGGGCATCATGTATTTGGCAGGTATGTGTTACCTTGAGCTCAAATGCCATTCAGGCATGTTTGAGCATGTCTGGTACATGGGTGGGCACCTCCATGGTTGGGGCCTTTAGGGGGATCAGGAGGTAGCACCCTTGGCACCTTCATCAATATTCCCATGGTGGGTACAGCAGCGGTGGGGTGGCGGGGAGGGCGTAAATACTCCTGAAGCAGCTTCATGGGCAAAGCACACAAAAATGGGGCCCAGAATAAGTGAGGAAGAACATGGGAGATGCCCAAAACAGATTGGTTTGTGACATACTAGGGACTTGCAGACACAATTGGGCTATTTTACATGGGGGCTGGAATTCCTGTGTGAGCAGATGTGGGCAAGAGCTGGTGAAATTTAAGCTAATTCTTTAACTGAGACTCTTTACTTCCACAAGCTGATAAAGCCAGGGAAACTCGGTTCATATGTAGATTTATGATCTGGGCCCAGAAGGGTACAGGCAAAAGATGGGTGCTCACAACTGGGGGCCTTATCCACCCATAGAGCTCAGGATGAAGGACCAAACAATGGGGTACTTACCTTTTACCCACTACACATGCTTCCCACAGTCTCTTGGCCTAAGAAATTGGAAATCCAATTTCCAATTGGATTTGGAAATCCAGAACCCTATCACTTCCCATTTCCTGGAGTAGCCAGGTGCTGAAACTTACTCTGGCCTACAGGTCACATTTGGTAACTGCCTCACTTCTTCCCCATCCACAGGGAATCCTGATCAGGGATGCCATCAACCAAGAGGTCTTTTCCAATCAAGAAAAAGCACTGTATAGCACATAGGATTCGACTCAACACATTGTAATCACTGTAAGAGAATATATAAGACTGGTAAGAATATGGAAAAGAATATATATATGTCTCTCTGTAAGTGAATCAAGTGGATGTACACCAGAAAGACACAGCATTGTAAATCAGCTTTACTCCGCTATAAAAATAAAGATAAATTACAAACAAACAAACAAACAAAAATGGACCCCATACTACTCATTGTCATAATGCAATAGACCTGGTGCCAGGAACCTATGTTTGCACCAAATGTGTATTTCACACCCAGAAGCAAAGGCCCTGGTCCTCTGAGAGTATGTAGCCGAGCACCCACAGTAGTGTGTCATTTACACACTGACCTTCCCCTGCAGGTGACCTAATGCTACTTTTAAACTCTTGCATTGAAGCATATCAAATATACAGGAAATACACATATCATCAGGGTACAACTTCATGAATTTCTACAAAATGAACACACCTCTGTAAACAGCACTCAGATCAAGAAATAGAACGTTACCCATAAGTCAGGCCCCCTTTCTGCTTCCTTATAGTCAATAACCCCAAAGGGTAATCCCTATTCTGACTTTCTTCACTGTAGATTAGTGTTGCCTTTTAAAGTGCCATCTATAAAAGGAACTGTTCAGTATGTACGCTTTTGTGTCTGGCCTCTTTTGCTCAACATTATTTTATGAGCTTCAGATCTGAAGTCTTGTTGTCAAGAAAAATTATGTAGCGTGTCATTATTTCTCCCTAATGAACTAAAAGTAAGGATTCCCTAGGCTTTCTAGTGATTTCTCACTTATTGAACCAATTCAAAGGGACCCAGGCCATTGCAAAGTTGGACCTTGAGAGGGTCTTTAATCACCTTCATGTACAAGAAAACAGTGGATGGAAAACAGCCTGCCAGATAAGTTTGGGCTTATTTAGGCACCCAGAAATGTTAATTTTGGGCAATACTCCAACCCTGTTCCAATAGCTCCTGAATGCGATACTCTATTCTAGTGAGGCCTCAAACTTAAACGTGCATCAGACTCACCTAGAGGGCTTGTTAACACGCAGCTTGCTGGGTCCTACCCCCAGAGTTTCTGATTTCAGTAGTCCTGGGATGGGGGGCAGCATTGAGAATTTGCATTTCAAACACATTCCCAGTTGATGCTCATGCTTCTGGCTCTGGGACCACAT
The DNA here is from genome assembly GCF_028021215.1 of Eschrichtius robustus. Taxonomy (NCBI): domain Eukaryota; kingdom Metazoa; phylum Chordata; class Mammalia; order Artiodactyla; family Eschrichtiidae; genus Eschrichtius; species Eschrichtius robustus. Next base: position 45,764,005 of record NC_090845.1, read on the forward strand.
TCTGAGGACCACATTCAACTTGTTTTCATACTGTGGTACTTGGTGCCCAAGGAATCTATGAAGATGGCCCTGGAGAACACCTTGGGGAGCTAGAGGAGGGGCAAGTTGGTGAGAATCAGGAACTCTGAAATATAAAATCAATAAGAGGGCGTTATTGATTTTATATTTGGGGGTTCCAAGTAATATCTGAAGAAAGAGTTCTGCTACTAAAGTTTTGTGAAGTTGAAAATCACTCTGCTAAGGAACTTTAGACCCCAGGGGAGTGATGTATTTAAACTACATAGGTGGTATATCCGGAGAATGATCCAACATGCTACAGAGACCTGGCCTCATATGTACCCTTAATCTAGATGGTCCTGAGGGGGACTTAATTTCCTTGGAACTCAGAGAAGTGCATAATTATGAGGATGGATGTGATAAGAGAAAATGCTTAAGTATAACTACAGCGCAAAATCATGTGTATAAAGTATGATTTTCTTCTGGCAATATAGCACACTAAGACGACATGAATAGCGCCCCCCCTCAACTACAAACACATAGTAACACTAGATAAACTGTAACAAAAATTTTAATTTATAGCTGAGCTTAAAAAAACAAAAGGTAAAATCTCCCGAGAAAAAAGAAAAAGCCAGTCTAGTAATTGTAAACAGACACTGCAATAACCTATTTGTGGCATTGGTTCTAGATATCAGGCCGTAGGGGCTAGGGGCTCAGAGCCGCGAATCTAGTGCTCATGCAGGTACTGGCAACACAGCCTCAGGTCCACCAGAGGCAGAGAAGCTGTAATTAAAGCCTCTGGATAAGGCCCTTAGTAGCTTCTCTGTTCATTAAAAAGGGGTTTGGAGAGTAAGCCATGAAAAGTCTTATGCTCTCTCTGGAGCCACAAGAAGAAATAAAAAATCCCAGGCCTATGTCATATGTGGATATGGGGTCTAAATTTACCCTACTGTGTATTATGGGAATCACATGCTGAAAAATTAAAACAAAAATTGGAGCAGAACAATTCAAACCTCTAGAACCTCAGCAAAAGCAAACACATTTTTACAATACTGGGCACATAGAATCCCACAGAAAAAGACAATATCTGCCCAAGATGTACTCAGGAACAAACAATAAAAAGATTGTACTTGCAAAGAAATGACATGCCATGAAGGTGAGTCACCAGCTGCCACAAGGAGGAGAATTAGTACTCCCAAGAAATACTGATGAGATGAACTTCTACTCTTTTTTTTTTTGAGAGTGGAATAAGGACGTTTTCAGAAGAAATAAACCTAAGAAAGTTTAGCAATAATAGACTTAACTAAAATAACTACTGAAAGATATGCTTCAGGAAGAAGGAAATTGAAATTGGAGAGGAGGAATGAATAGGAGGCAAGGAACAGTGAACAAAAATTGGTAAACATGGGGCAATCTAAATGAGCATTAAGTGCGTAAAACAATAATGTTGAATCATATGGAGGTATAAAAAAAACTGGCACTAGAGCACAAAAACATGTAAAACAGCAGGAAGCTATTAATATTTAAAGCATTCTAAGGCTCTTGTGTTGTTTGGGAGGAGAGTAGGGATATTGCCTGCGTTTGGACCTTGTTAAGTCAAGTATGAATGTTTAAACATTTAAGAGTGTGGACTTCTAGTTTCTGGCAATGGCAGGCTTGGTTATTTGATTCAACTTTCCTACTGAAGTAATGAAATACACTGGATAAAAAATTTCAAAACCACTGAAGAGCTGAGAGGACAAAGGGAAACTTTCAGGCCAATTTTTGGATGAAAGCTTGTAACCAGACAGGTTAAGTAGAGTATTGGCACACCAAAGTCAATTTGCTCTGAGGGCATTTGCCTACATTGCCCACCTGAGCTTTGAACCAGTGGCCACACAGGGCTGGAGGGAGAGAAGTTAAGGCTCAGGGCCAGCCCATGGTAGGGGTTTAATAGGAGACCCTCTCCACATTAAGCTGAGACCTCAAAGAGCTATATCAGCTGTGTAAGGGCCAACCAAAATGAAATCTGCCCCTGTTCCCAACAGTCCCAGAGAACTGTACAAAAGGCTGTCTAGGCACCAAGCAGAGCTCTCTTGCTAAAAATAAAGGGTATAAAAAAGGGGAGTGGGATGGAGAACAGTATGGAGTTTCCTTAAAAAACTAAAAATAGAGTCACCACATGATTCAGTGATCCCACTCCTGGGCATATATCTGGGGAAAACTCTAATTCGAAAAGATACATGCACCCCAATGTTCATAGCAACATTATTTACAATAGCCAAGACATGGAAGCACCTAAATGTCCATCAGCAGAGGAATGGATAAAGAAGATGTAGTACATATACACAATGGAATATTATTCAGCCATAAAAAAGAATGAAATGATGCCATTTGCAGCAACATGACCTAGAGATTATCATACTAAGCGAAGTAAGCCAAACAGAGAAAGACAAATATCATATGATATAGTTTATATGTGGAATCTAAAAAAAAATGATGCAAATGAACTGATTTACAAAACAGATATAGACTCACAGACGTAGAAAACAAACTTGCAGTTATCAAGGGGGGAAGGGGAAGGATAAATTAGGAGTTTGGGATTAAAATATATACACTACTATATATAAAATAGATAACCAACAAGGGCCTACTGTATAGCACAGGGAACTATACTCAATATCTTGTAGTAACCTATAATGGACAAGAATCTAAAAAGAGAATATATTACATATATATATATATGTATAACTGAATCACTTTGCTGTACACTTTGCCGTAACTAACACAACATTGTAAATCAACTATATTTCAATAAAAATTAAATAAATAGATGATAAAATCTTTGAAAAGGGGGGAGTGGGTAAAAAAAAAATCATCCCTGAGAAAATGAGGCCACACTCCAGTCCTCAGATTTGCACCCCTATCACCCATGGCCTGAATCAGCCAGGGAACTTCAAGCTATTACTTTGGATTTAAGTGGCTTCCAGACAGGTAGTACTCCACAGTACTCAGTAGAAACAAATACAAAGCCTCTGGAGGAGAATCTATCCATTCCAGGCCTCAGGGAACCCCCACAAATAAGTTTTCAAGGGCACAATGACCAGAAAACAGACTAAAATTGGCATACAAGGAAACAAGGCAACTTGAGTTAGAAACAGCAGGAATGAGAAATAACAGAAACAGACTCACACAGATTTCAGATAAGAGAATTACCAGACCCATATTTTAAAACAACTATGTATACATGTTTAAAGAAACAAATTGTTAATTTGAAAATATCCACAAGGAAGAGAAATCTATAAAAAGTGATATCGCATATTGGGAAAAAATGAAAAATAACTTCTAGAAGTGAAAAATACCAACTCAGTAAATGTATCTGGCAGAAATGTGGACATAAGTGAAGAGAGCATTAATGAACTAGAAGATAAACCTGAAGACATGATCAAGAATGTTGTATGGAGAGGAAACGAAATAGAAAATACAGGAAAGAGAGTAAGGGACATGGAGGATGCAATGAGAAAATCTAGCACACATCTGATTATAGTGTGAGAGAAAGAGAATATGAATATTGATGGGGCAGAGTCAATATTTGAAGAGATAATGGCTGAGAATGTTTCTCATCCTAATGAAAGAAATCAACCCACACATTCAAGAGGCCCAACAAATCCTAGGTAGGATAAATAGAAAGAGGTCTAACCCAGACTCTGCAAAGAACCAAAGAGAGAGAAAATGAAGTCAGAGAAAGATGACAGATCATGTCATAGGAACAGTCATTAGACTGACAGCTGACGTCTCAACAATCAGAAGATAGTGGAATGATCTTCAATTTGCTGATTGTTAACTTAGTATTCTATGCTCAGCAAAATTTTTTTTAAAGAATGAGAGTGAAATAAAGACATTGTCACACAAACATTGACATAGTTCCTCACCAGCAGATACTCACTGAAGGAAATTCAAAGGAGTGTATTGTAAGTAAAAAGTAGAAGGAAAATTATCCCAGATGGAAGATATGGGATGAATGAAAGAATGAAAAGTAAAGATGATGGTAAACATGTGGACAAATGTAAATAAATATGAGGTATTAAACAATAATCATCGGTAGTCTAGACTTGAAATACTAGACAATAATAAGCATGTGAGTTGGGACAGTCAACGGAGTTAAAATGTTCTAAACTCTTGTATTATCTGGAAGGAAGGTAAAGGAATTTTTTTTCATTTTAGACTTTTTTAAGTTAATTATGCATGTCATTATTTCTGAGGTAACCATTAAAAACTAGAAACAGAGTGCAGTGCATAATCTCCTAATTTACACACTAGTAGAGGGAGAAAATGGAATAATTTTAAAAAGACTATATAGGGCTTCCCTGGTGGCGGAGTGGTTAAGAATCCATCTGCCAATGCAGGGGACATGGGTTCAAGCCCTGGGCCAGGAAGATCCCACATGCCGTGGAGCAACTAAGCCCGCACGCCACAACTACTGAGCCTGCGCTCTAGAGCCCACGGGCCACAACTACTGAGCCCATGTGCCACAACTACTGAAGCTCGCGCACCTAGAGCCCATGCTCTGCAACAAGAGAAGCCACCATGGTGAGAAGCCCGCACACTGTAACGAAGAGTAGCCCCCACTCGCTGCAACTAGAGAAGGCCCGCGCACAGCAACAAAGACCCAACACAGCCAAAAACAGAAACAAAAACAAATAACAACAAAAAAGACTATATAACTTCCAAGCTACTGAATGGGAAAACCCCCATCAATCAAATTGAAGGCAAGAAAGGAGAAGAAAAATAAAGAAGTGCTGAAAAATTAGGGTAAATAGAAAGCGCAAATAAAAATGGTGGTAACAAATCCAAATAGAATAATACAAGATAACAATAATCCACATGGATTAAATTCTCCAGTTAATAGTGTCAGATTGGATTTTGAAAAATCTAGCCATGTGCTCTTTAAAAGAGACATATCTAAAACAAAAGGTCACAGGTTGGAAGTATTAAGGAATGAAAAAAGATATTCAGGAAAATCCTTAATGAAAGAAAGCTAGTGTAGCTCTGTTTATAACATACAAAATAGATTATAAGACCCAAATCATTATTAGTGATAGAGAGCATCACTATGTGATGATAAAAGGAACAGTTCAGTAGGAAGATATAAAAATTCTAAATTTTATATATTTAGTAACATAGCTTCAAAATATATAAAGGAAAAATGGTCAGAATTATGAGGATAAACTGACAAAACTATAATCATAGTGGGAGATTTTAGCATACCTTCCTTAGAGACTGTTAGATTAATCAGACAAAAAAGCCAATAAGAACATATATCTGAACTGTACAATTATCAAGTTCAATCTAATGGATGGATATATATATACACACACACAATAATATATATTACACATATATATACATACACAAACACACACACACTCACAAATATATTGCCATGCACATAAGAGGTAATACATACACTCTGTCTTCAAGCACACTTGGGATATTGACCACGTTCTTGGCTATAAAGTAAGTCTCAATAAATACCACAGAATTGGTTTCATCCAGATCACTTTCCCTGCACTAACTTAATTAGAAATAAACAACAACAACAAGCTTTAAAAATTGTTTGGAATGTTTAAAAAACATTTTTAATTAGCTCATGGGTTAAAGAAAAATCATAATGTAAATTAGAAAGTATTTAGAACTGAATGATAACATCGATATTAAAACTTGTGAGAGACCGCTAAAGCAGAACTTAGGGGGAACTGTATGGCCTTTAATACTTTTTATTAGAAAGAAGGCTGAATTTTAAGGACTTAATCATCTAATTCAGGAAGTTAGAAAACTGACAACAAATTAAATGTAATGAAAGCACAACAAAGGTATAAGCTATGTAAGATCATAAATCAATGAAACAGAAAACAAGAAAGCAATAGAGAAGATCAATAAAACCCAAACCTGGTTCTTAGAAAAGATAAACCTCTAGCAAGACTGAACAAGAAAACAAGAGGCACAAGTGAATAATATTAAGAATGAATAGGGGGCTTCCCTGGTGGCGCAGTGGTTAAGAATCCACCTGCCAATGCAGGGGACACGGGTTCGAGCCCTGGTCTGGGAAGATCCCACATGCCACGGAGGAACTAAGCCTGTGTGCCACAACTACTGAGCCTGTGCTCTAGAGCTCACGAGCCACAACTACTGAGCCTGCGTGCCACAACTACTGAAGCCCGTGCACCTAGAGCCTGTGCTCCACGACAAGAGAAGCTACCACAATGAGAAGCCCGCACACTGAAACAAAGGGTGGGAGGGAGATGCAAGAGGGAGGAGATATGGGGATGTATGTATATGTATAGCTGATTCACTTTGTTATACAGCAGAAACTAACACACCATTGTAAAGCAATTTATACTCCAATAAAGATGTTAAAAAAAAGAAAAAAAAAAAAAGAGTAGCCCCCACTCACCACAACTAGAGAAAGCCTGCAAGCAGCAACGAAGACTAAATGCAGCCAAAAATAAATACATAAATAAATTTATTTAAAAAAAAAGAATGAATAGAGTGACAAAATTACAGGTACAATGGATTTTTAAAAATAATTTTAAAATACTACAAACAACTTTCTACCAATAAATGTAAAATTGTAGATGAAACGAACAATCTTCTAAAAAAATATAACTTTGCAAAACTTATTTAAGGAGAATAGAAAGCCTAAGAGTTATATAAATATTCTAAATATTTGAATCAATAGTTAGTAAAAATCTTCTCTCCCCTAAACTAAATTAAAAAATACGTTTCTAAGGTGAGATCTACCAAATCTACCTAATACAAACTGTTCCAGGAAATATAAAAGGACGGAGTACTTCCACATCATTATGTGCAACAAATATATAATCTTTCTTTACGGATAATAACCAACTTCACTTACAAACCTAGACACAAAAATCCCCAAAATGCTAGCAAGCTGAATTAGCAATGTATATGAAAAAGGTATATCATGTCCAAAGGATGCAAGGATGGGTTAATACTAGAAAATCTATTGAGACATTTGGCTAAAGATGGAGGGTTGAATCCCACATTAGCTTTTCCTCTCTCCCAAGACCCCACTAAATTAATAGTAAAGGAATTTTATTTATTTGTTTGTTTGTTTGTTTATTTAATATTTATTTATTTTGGCTGCGCCGGGTCTTAGTTGTGGCATGTGGGATCTTTTAGTTGCAGCACATGGGCTTCTTAGTTGCAGCATGTGGACTCTTAGTTGCGGCATGCATGCAGGATCTAGTCTCCTGACCAGGGATCAAACCCGGGACCCCTGCATTGGGAGTGCGGAGTCTTATCCACTGGACCACCAGGGAAGTCCCTAAAGGAATTTTAAAAAGCAACAAATCCACAAAGATGAGGAGAATGAGAGAGTATATAAGAGCAATAAAGTTGGGAGATCTAGAAAGTAGCTTTGGTTTCAGCTCCAATATGTAAAAAGCTTAGAACTTATTACTCCCATCCTTACAACAAGAAAGCTGGGTGAACTGAAAATAGATTATTTTCTTAGACCGTCAGAGAACTGAAGTCACAGGGCAAACTGCCATCCTGAAATCTAGAGAGACAGGCAGATCCAAAGAGATTCAGCACCCAAGATGTGCTTACCTGGAATAGAAGCCAGTGGAAGCCATAGCAGTAAGACCACTTACTTGACCAGTAATTTTGACATATTGCTGAAAACTGAGTTTGGAGAGGGAGAGAGAATATATATATATATATATATATATATATATATATATATATATATATATATGTATATGTATGTATGCAGAAGAAATATTTGAAGCAATAATGGCCAAAAATGGTCCAAAATTATTTACATACACAAAACTACAGATCCAGGAAGCTCAGAGAACACCAAACAAAACAAAATAAAACACAAAAAACCCACACCTAGGCATATTCAAACTTCAGAAAACCAAAGGCAGAGAAAGTCTTGAAAGAAGCCAGAGAAAGCAGATGGATGAATGACAACTGACTTAGCAGCCCCAATGAAAGCTGAATCCTAAAATGGCAGTGGAGCAAGTAGAGAGCCAACCCAATTTATGCCAAGAAGTTCTCAAAACACTCAGGAATTGATGTCACCAAGAACCTCTGAAATTAGGGGTGATGGTGAGACCAAAAATAGAGGGCTTAGTTGAAAATTTAAGAAGCAGTTAGTACTCAAAGAAAAGCCCAGGAGCAAATGGTTTCACTGGTAAATTCTACCAAATGTTTACAGTAGAATTAACAACAATCCTTCATAACTCTCCCCCAAAATACAGGAGGATGGAACACTTCCCAACTCATTCTATGAGGTCTGTATTACACTCATACCAAAGCCAGACAAAAATATTACAAAACTATAGACCAGTAATATACTTTATGAAAGTAGATGTGAAAATCGTCAACAAAATACTAGTAGACCAAGTCCAGCAGCATACAAAAAGGAGTATACACCATGACAAAGTGGGATTTATCCCATGATGCAAAGTTGGGTTGACATATGAAAATCAATCAATGTAATACACCCTATTAATAGAATGAAGGAAAACAGGTGATTCTCTCAATAGATGTAGAAAAAGGATTTGACAAGAAAAAACAGACAATAACAAGAGTTGACAAGGATGTGGAGAAATTGGCACCCTCGTACATTGCTGGTGGGAATGTAAAATGATGCAGTTGCTTGGAAAACTGTTTGGCAGTTCCTCAAAAAGTTAAACACAGAGTTATCACATGACCCAGCAATTCCACTCCTAGGAATATACCCAAGAAAGGTGAAAACATATGTTCACACAAAAACTTGTACATGAGTGTTCAAGGCAGTATTATTCCTCATAGCCCAAATCTGGAAACAAGCCAAATGACCCTAAACTGATGAATGGAAAAACAAAATGTGGTATATCTACAAAATAGTATATTATTTAGCTATAAAAAGAATGAAGTACCAATACCTGTTACAACATGGGTGAATCTTGAAAACATTATGCTAAGTGAAAGAAGCCAGACACAAAAGGTCACTTATTGTATGATTCCATTTATGTGAAATGTACAGAATAGGCAAATCCATAGAGACAGAGATTAATGGTTGCTGGGGGCTGGGGGAGGGGAGAGTGGGAGTAACTGCTAGTGGTTGCAGGGTTTCCTTTGGGGATGATGAAAATGTTCTGGAATTAGATAATGGTAATTGTTGCACACAATCCTGTGAATATACTAAACCCCACCAAATTGTACACTTTAAAAGGGTAAATTTTATAGCCTGTGAATTGTACCTCAAATTTAAAATGTAGGTTATAATAACAGAATCTTTCTCAAAGAGTTGTTGTGAAGGTGCAAAGAGATAATGCATGTTTAGTCTTCAGCAGAATTCCTGGCACCATCACACTATCATAAGTATTCAATAAAGGTGCAATTATTTCAAAGAAAGAAGAAGAAGAAGCAGTAGTGATACCAAGCAGGACCCCGTGGGGCTCCTCGGCACAAAAGCCTTCCTGTGTCCCCCATTTCTTTGATTACAGGAAATAGGCTTCATTCAGCCTCCATGACCTTCCCTGAGTTCCAATGGGCAGGTTCAAACAGTTGCTAATTAGGGAAGGGAGGGGATGCAAAACCAAAGAGGAATAGTCAAGAGAAACAATAGTGCAGGCTTGGGGCAACGTCTTGGTTCCCCACCAATGGGGACACACAACAATATGTTTGAGCCGTTTTGCAGATACTGAAACCTCCACCAGGTGAGAGAAGTTAACGGTTAATGATGGTATGCTGCCCAAAGCTGCCCACAAGCACGTAGACCCCCGACAGGTTGGAACCAAAAGGTTAATGATGCCGATTCCCACTTACCTCACCACCAACCAACCATAAGACTGTCCATGAGCTGATCATGCCCCCTTTGAACCATTACTATAAAACTTCTCACTACCCTTTCCAGGTTGGGACACACAGTTTTGAGGCCATTAGCCTGCCGTGGCCCCCTTTGCCGGGAAAAGCAATAAAGCTCTTCTTTTCTACCTCATCCAAAACTCTGTGTCTGAGATTTAATTCGGTGTCGGGGTACAGAGGCCGGATTCGGCTTCGTTAGTTATACCCCAGAACCTATCCCCTCTTCCCGTCTTCAACCATATAACTTCCTCTCTCCCATCTAAGCTGAGAAGGAGATTTATTCTTTGGAGAGGGTAAAAAAGGATCTCCATACCAGGGGACAAAAAGCATAGTTGAAGATGGGGGTGATATCCTGAAAACAGGAGGTTAAGTGAAATTTTACAGAACAAATGACCCACCTAATTGCAAGGGAAGCTGCAAAAATGCTGTGTGCCCAGCTAGATTTGGATGAGCAAAACTAACAATCTCTGCCACAAGGTAAAAACTGACAAAGATTTTCTCCTTGACCAAACTTTAGTCAGGCTCCTCTGAGACCTCTTTTGGACTAGATCTCATCCTTGGGCCCTGTCATCTGCCTGCCTAGTCCAGTTTTACCAGGAATCCTGCTAAGTTATTTTAGAGAGAATCCCCCACTTTGATGTCTGATCACCCTGGCTTGCCTTCAGCAAGAATCCTGTTAGGTCAGTTTAACAAGAATCCCCCTACTGTGATGTCTCCTCTTAGTAATTTCTCATCCACTGACCCCCTCATTCTGCCCACTGGCTATAAATCCCCACTTATCCTTGTTGTATTCAGAGTTGAGTCCAGTCCCTCTCCCCTACTGTGATAGTCTTGACACCTATCACAAAAGTCCTGAATAAAGGGCTTCCCTGGTGGCGCAGTGGTTGAGAATCCGCCTGCCAATGCAGGGGACACGGGTTCGATCCCTGGTCCGGGAAGATCCCACATGCCGCGGAGCAACTAAGCCAATGCCCCACAACTACTGAGCCTGTGCTCTAGAGCCCGTGAGCCACAACTACTGAACCCACGTGCGCAACTACTGAAGCCCATGTGCCTAGAGCCCGTGCTCCGCAACAAGAGAAGCCACCGCAATGAGAAGCCCCCACTCGCCGCAACTAGAGAAAGCCCGCACACAGCAATGAACACCCAACACAGCCAAAAATAAAATAAATACATTTATTAAAAAAAAAAGTCCTGAATAAAGTCTTCCTTACCATTTTAACAAGTGTCAGAATACTCTTTTTTTTAAATAATATCAAAATAAAATAACATGAGTTGGAAGTTGTTGCCTCTGGGGAGTGGGAAATGGGGGAAGGCTAGAGGGGAATGTAGTTTTTCATAAAAAGCCTTGTAGAATTTTTTGACTCTAAATGCTTATATAACTTTGACAAGATGCAAATCTAAATTTTAAAATTATTTAAAGGAAATCTATAAAATTTATCACATTAACAAATTAAAGAAAAATGATATTAATAAGTACATTTAAAACATTTAATAAAATACCCATTCATGATTTTTAAAATATTTCAAACTAAGAGTAGAGAAATTTTTCTTAACCTGATAGAGAACCAAAAATCTACAGCAGACATCATACTTGAAAATAAAATATTAGAAGCATTCCCTTTAATTTCAGAAATAAGACTAGGATGCCTTTATCACTTGACTTTACATTCTATTTTATATTTACTCTGTACTGGCGGTGGGGGAGTTCCTAACCAGTGTTGTAAGACCAGGAGAAAAAGGTATAGGAGTTGGAAAAGACTCATTATTTAAAGATGATAAGATTAACTAGATAAACCACTTATTTTAGTTAGGATTCTCCTAAAAGCAGACCCTTAGATAGTAGGATTTGGGGGCAGGTAGTTTATTTGAGAGGTGATCCAAATAAGCACAAGTGAGGGAGTGAGGAAGTTACATGGGAATGGGAGAAAAAGCAATACAAGATGTATTAATGAGCTGGTTAGCACTATGCGTATCTGGGAATCAACCTCACTAGGACCCTCTGTGTGCCACACATGTGGCACATGTGTCAGAACCACTCTGCTGAAGGACAGGGAGATTGGAGCATTTATCCACTGACTCTCCCCACCCCCATTGGTTGAATATTACCCCAGAGGTGTTAGCTCCCCCACAGCCTTCCCGGTGGTGTCTCCAAGCTCTTGTTTTGCTGGACAAAGCCCTCAAGGAAAGAAGCAGAGACACTCATGCCTTTTAGGAGGAGAGTAGTCAGCTTGACAAATACCTTCTACCACAGCGGTAGATGAACACAGGGATGAGCCAAGGAGTATGGGACAGGGCATCAACAGCACCCCATTCGAGAGAGTTTACAACAAACTATTAGAACCAACAAGAGAGTTCAGCTGTGTTGCTGGAGACAAGATCAGTGTACAGAAATTGAACATTCCTATATGCCAGCAACAACCTATTAGAAAATGTTTTTTTAAAAAAACTTTCAGGGGCTTCCCTGGTGGCACAGTGGTTAAGAATCCGCCTGCCAATTCAGGGGACACGGGTTCAAGCCCTGGTCCGGAAAGATCCTACATGCTGTGGAGCAAGTAAGCCCGTGCGCCACAACTACTGAGCCTGCGCTCTAGAGCCCGCGAGCCACAACTACTGAGCCCGTGTGCCACAACTACTGAAGCCCGTGCGCCTAGAGCCCGTGCTCTGCAGCAAGAGAAGCCACAGCAATGAGAAGCCCGCGCATGGCAACGAAGAGCAGCCCCTGATCTAGAGAAAGCCGGCGCGCAGCAACGAAGACCCAATGCAGCCAAAAATAAATAAATTAATTTAAAAAAAATAAAAATAAAAGACTTTCACAACAGCAACTAAACATATAATGTTCCTAGGAATATCTAACCAACAATGCAAAACTTACATGGAATATGTTAAAAATTTCATTGTAACACATAAATATGACCTAGATAAATGGAGAAATAGAGCATGTTCATGGAATTTTAAAAAATCTCACTAATTTAAAATTCAACACAAATCCAATTAAAATACCCAAAGATTTTTTCATGTAACTGGGAAAACAAATTTTAGAATTTATATGAAAAAACAAAGGGCCAAGGACAGCCAAAATAATTTTGAAGGAGAAGAAGGTATAGATAAATAGATCAGTGGAGCAGAATAGAGAATCCAGAAAAAAAAAAATCCACATGCATATGGAAACTTTGTATTCAAAGAGGGAGCATTACAAATTAGTGGGTAAAGATAGATAATTTAATAAATCTGCTGGGACAATTGGTTACTCACATGGAAAAATTAAATTAAGCCAGTACTTGACATCGTAACCCTGAAAAAAAAATTCAGATAGGTTAAAGTCTTATATGTGAAAAACAGAACTTTAAAACCTTCATAAGAAAATACAGGAGAATATTATAACTTCACGATTTCTTATACAGAACATAAACAGCAAAAGGCATGAAGGAAAATATTCCAGATGTAACTTGAAGCCAAAAAAATTTGTTTTATATATTGAAATTCTATCAGTCCCTTGAAGAATAAAGTTTTATTTATTATTGCAAGAGCAAATTCTGCAATAATTAATGATTGGGCAAGCTGTTAATTTTATGTCAAAAAGCGATTAAGAGATTTCATAGTTAAATAGGGACATAGGTTGACCTTTAATGCCAATATTAAGAGAGAGTATGTTAGCTAGACAATTTTAGGAAAGGCATTATATGCTTTTTGAACTAACAGATGTTTATGTTATTTTATATAATAATCCAAGGCAGAGTAATAGATATTTGATTATACAATAATTTTATTGTTTGTAAGAGTTGTTTCCACACAGAGCATTCATAACATTAAACAAAATAAAATTTAAGAATTATATTTAATTTTTAGTTGCTTAGTTCCATTTAGACTATAAGCCTTATTTGAGAATTCCTCATAGCTTGCGAAGATGGATTAAGAGGAAAATGCCATCTTTTCCATGTCAAAATTTCATGTGGTAGAAAAACTCCAAAATCATGTATAACAACATTTATTATAAATCACCTTTAGTTCAGACTTAATAAAGATTATAAAGAGTTCAAAAGAAAAAAGTTTTAGAGAAAAATGAGAAGCGCCCTAAATATCTTATTCATTTTTTAAAAATTTATTTTATTCAAATATAATTTGCATGTTGTATTAATTTCTACTGTACAGCAAAGTGATTCATAAATTCATATTATACATATATATATATACATTCTTTTTCATATTCTTTTCCATTATGTTTTATCACAGGATATTGAATATAGTTCCCTGTGCTGTAGAGTAGGACCTTGTTGTTTATCCATCCTATATAAAATAGTTTGCATCTGCTAACCCCAAACTCCCAATCCATCCCTTCCCCTCCCCCCACCCCCAGCAACCACAAGTCTGTTCCTACATCTGTGAGTCTGCTTCGGTTTCGTAGATAAGTTCATTTGTGTCATATTTTAGATTCCACATATAAGTGTAAATATCTTATTTTTCCACTGATCTCAGTGGAAGGTGAGTAGTGTTTAGTACTGAAAATGTGCACTCTAGTGAGCACAGGAGGAGTCTAGCTGCTGACAGCACTGAGAAATTCATATTCCTGCATTATAATGTCAAATTGTTAAAAGTTTGTTAATAAAATTGTAATTGTAAAAACCCTTACTGATAAAATTTCAGAATTATTCTTGTAATTCAGGAGTTTATGCTATGATAATGATATTCAGCTTTGGCCTTGACTTTGACTGAACATGGACGTCATTCATGTGTGTTCCGTGTACCTCTATTACCCAGAATATAGAAATCACTCTTATAAAGCAATAAGAAGTATATACAAGCCAATGGGAAAAATGAGCACACAGATATGAACTGGCAATTCACAGAAGGGGAAACCCAGATGGATGATATTCAATTTGACTAGCAATTAGGAAATGCAAATTAAACAATATTGAGACACCATTTTCATACTCATCAGACTGGAAAAATTTTAAAGTCTGAGAATACCAAGTTGGCATCGGCAAGGATGTTAGAATAACTGGGATTTTCATATACTGCTGGCTGGAGTATATATTGGTACCACTTTAGAGAACAGTTTGGAGTTTGGTTGTTTTATTTTGTTTTCTCACAGGTTTTGAAAGGGACGTGGTACTAGCCAGCCACTGGGCTTCTAGGTATAAACCCTAGAGAACTCTTGCACACAGAGTGTTGCTTTTTATAGTAAAATTTCCACCAGTGAGAGATGAGATGACTAAATATTGGTATATTAATATGTGGAATGCTTTATAGAAATAAAAATCAGTTAATTTGGTCTATACGTAGCCACAAGGATAAATCCTACAAACATAATATTGAGTAAAAAACAAACTTGGAAGTTATACATACAGTTTGATATTATTTATATAGAATTTAAAAAACACACATACCTATAAGTGAAAGTATAGAAACATTGATGGGAAGAATACAGATAAATTTCAGAATAGTAATTACCTTGGGGGAGGGAGAGAGGGGAGTGGATCTGGAAGGAGTACAAAGGGGGCTTCATCTGTAGTATCTTATTTCTTTAAAAAGACAAATAGGGACTTTCCTGGCGGTCCAGTGCTTAAGACTCCATGCAGGGGGTGCAGGTTCGATCCCTGGTTGGGGAACTAAAACATCCCACATGCCACGCAGTGAGGCCAAAAAAAAAAGAAAAAAAAGTATGTAAGCATGCCCAAATAACAAAATTTAGGGTACATGAGTATTTGATATATTATTCTGTGCACTTTTCCATATGTTTGTAATATTTTATAATAAAAGTATGATTTATTGCTCTAACCCACCGTAAGCAACACCAAAAGACTGATAACAAACTATAAAAAATAGTTACAATTCATATCACACAGGGCTTATTTTCCTAAAATACAAAGAACTCCTACAAATCCATATGAAAAAGACCACAGTAAAAAATGTGGGCAAAGAATATTGACAGTTCACAGAAAAAGAAATAAAAGTCTCCTACATGTAAATGTTTCTCAACTTCAGTCATAATAAGAGAAAGGCAAATTAAGACTAAGTTGAGTTGCCATATTTTCTATATTAGATTGGCAAGGATTAAAAAAGTCTACTAACTCACCATAGTGGTGAGGATGACAGAGAGATATTGTTGGCAGCTATTAGATGGATACAGCCTCTGTGTAGAGCAATTAGTCAAAATCTATCCATCAAAATTACAAAAGCACATATTTATACTAAGCAATTTCACTTGTAGGAATTTATCCTATAGACATACTTGCATACAGGCAAAATGATATATAAGGTTATTTATTGCAATGTTGGAGACAACCTAAACGTCTATCAATAGAGAACTGGTTAAGTAAATTATGGTATCTCTAGGCAATGGACTAAAATGCAGATGTTAAAAAGAAAACTCTTTATGTACTCATATGGAGTAATTGTCAAGATATGTTAAGTGAAAAAAAGCAAAGTACAGAACAGTAAGTATGAAATGCCACCATCACATGTGAATGTACTATCTATTCCAAAGATATGGTTTCAATTATGTTAGCTATATATATGTGTATGTAGTATTAACCTGTTGTCCACAAACTTGAGTGAAATAAATATAACTTTATTTCAATAATTCAACCTAATTTCTGTCCCTGAGCCCCCATTTCACCAGTAATACTATCTCAGACCTAACCCTATCTACCACCAAGTCGGTGCTACAATCCTGATATTTTATTTATTTGTTTGTTTGTTTATTTATTTAGAATTATTATTCTATTTTTTAGAGAACAAAAAGATCTATTTTTACTTTATACCCATTTTTCCAATAAAGACAGAATTAATAATTAATACACTGTATAATAGAGAATGCTCATTTTATATATAGTAGTGTGTATATGGTAACCCCAACCTCCTAATTTATCCCTCCCTGCCTGATATTTTAGACACTGCCAGGATATCAGAGATTGGCAGCTAGTCCTCAATCACCTGTCCCCATAGTTGGCTGCCGAGTAAATTTTGGGCCTTACAGCCCCATGAAGTCTGGTGGCTACCTGATGAGTCCATGCCACGGTGGGACATGTAAGTCTTTCATAATGCTGCTTATTGTACCATCTGCTGAGATGCACCACACAGCGATACAGATAAACATGTGACCATGGTCAAGTAGATAGATAGATGATAGATAGATAGATAGATAGATAGATAGATAGATAATCACCTACTACATGTCAGGCACTGTACTGGACACTGGGAAAAGAGCAGTGTCCCTGCTATCCGTGAACAAAACAGAAAAAAAAAACCCTGACTTCATGGGGCCTATATTCGAGTGGAAGAGGAGAAGAAGCCTAACTCCAGAGTACTTTTACGAGGAGGCTGGAGTGGAGGTTGAAGCCCATCTTGCCAGTGGAGTCCTAGAGAGGATTTGGAGGTTGGTAGGAATGAGAAGTGAGACTGAAAACAGGGGAATGGATTATAGATCTGCAATGGAAATAAACATAAGCAGCCCAGCAAAAACTGGAAGGCCCCTTTGTGAAGATATTGTGTCACTAAAGGGCTTGACTCACATGGATCTGATGAATCAGAGGCATGGGCAGGGAGGGGAGTGGGGGGAGGGCCATGGGAGCATTCCCGGGGTGTTGGGGAGGAGTATTTTATCACTGATATTTATTTAGAATTTCTGATGTTTGGTGATAATAAAAATCAGATTGAGTTTTAGTTGTTTTTTATTATTATTTTTAAATTATCTAAAGACAATACACTCCTTTATTGCCTTGCCACCCAGTGCAGAAAGCTGTTCCCACTACCGTTGCCCTTGGTAAGGCATGACAAAGATAGAGATGTTCTCCTAGAACAAATAAATTAATATGATTTGAGACAAGGTATTTGATACAATAAACCTATATCAAGGATGTAGACTGCTTTATAGTATTTTGCAACAGGTAGCTGACCCATCAAAATATGAGTGGTAACCAAAAAGGAACCAATTCAAGGCCTATGCATAGAAACTAGGGGGAAATGAGGAAAAGAGAAAGGAACATAAGCAAAAGGCAAATGAACAGCAGACACAGTGAGAAAGGGTACCAAAGAAACACTGGAAGTATTATTGATATCATGATGGTATATAGATACCATAGGTTATCATGATGGTATATAGTTATTATAGGTATCATGATGGTTCTTTAAAAAGAGAACAACTGAAAAACACTAGGGTCAAAAGAAGATATTGAAGACAGTAGGAAATTAAGAAAACAAGTTTTAAATCTCAAAACAAAATAGAAAAGAAAAATAAATTACAAAGCCACATTAGAAGCAAACAAGAAAAGAAACCCCACAACTGAAAAGGTAGAAACACTGTGAAAAGGCACAAGGAAATCACACCAAACAAAACAGAAAAGATCAATAGCACAATGATTATATATAGAGAGAACTACAGCTGATAAAGAAGATGAAGCTGATGTGATATGTATCCCACTTCAGATACATAAATGCTGGATACATGTAATGGAAACAGAATATATATAGCCTTGTTTAGAATCAAGAAAAGGAAATTCCCAAGCACCATAGACAAAGAGGGAAGGCCAAGTTAGATCAGTGACGGTGAGCTGAAGCTGAAAATGACCTAAGCAGGTATCAGATTTTGGCATACACTAGCAGTGATAATGAAAGGGACGTCTAGGGACAGCTCGGGGTCCCCAAGATCCTTTTAGGGGTCCACAAAGTCAAAAGTATTTTCACAAGAATGCTGAGATTCTCTTTGCATTTATCACTCTCATTTATCACTCTCTCCATCAAGTGTTTAGCAGTTTTCCCGAAGCTACATGACCTATGATACTGCAACAGATTGATGCAGAGCAGATATGAGAATCCAGCTGTCTTCTATTCAGCCAGACATGAAAGAGAATTGCAAAGATGTAAAACAATGAGATTACATTTTTTGCATATTTTGGAATATATAGTCACTTTTCATTACAAGTATGTTATTTATGTAACATGTAGCATGTATCCAGTATTGTTGTTTTAAATGAATTAACAAATTAATATTTAATTTTTAAATCACTTGTAACTTCTATAATGGCAAATATTGATAGGTATTAACCACATAAACAAAAGCTCTTTAGGATGTTCAATAATTTTTAATTTTTGTTTTAAAATGAATATATAGTAAAATTGATTTTGTTGGCATACAGTTTGGTGAATTTTAGCACTTGTATAGGCTCATTCAACCATCACCACAAACAGAATAATAAAAAAAAGTTCTATTAGCCCCCAAACTCCCTTGTGCTATCCCTTTATCATACCATCCCCCCACCCCTAAGCCCTGACAACCACTGATCCGTTCTCTGTCACTATAGTTACATCCTTCTGATAATGTCATATAAATGAATCATACAATATATAACCTTTTGAGACTCGCTTCTTTCCTTCAGCATAATGCCTTTGAGATCCATTCCAGTTGTTGGGCGAGTCAATAGTTCATTCCTTTTTATTGCTGAGTAGTACCACAGTTTGTTTATCCATTCACTCACTGAAGAACATTTGGGTTATTCCCACTTTGGGGCTGTTACAAATAAAGCTACTGTGAACATTCCATGTACAGGTTTCATGTGAACATTTCTCTAAGGTAAATACCCAGGAATGGGATTGCTGGACCATATGGTAAGTGTATGTTTATAAGAAACTCTAAGCCGTTTTCCAAAGTGGCTGTAACATTTTGCATTTAGAAGAGCAATGTAAAAGCATTCCAGGTGCTCTGCATCTTTGCTAGCAATTGGTTTTGTCAGTGTTTCATTTTAGCCATTCTAATAGATATGTAGCGGTTTTAATGTATATTTACCTAATGGTTAATGATGTTGAAAATCTTTTCATGTGTTTATTTTCATCCATAAATCCTCTTTGTTGATGTGATTGTTCAAGCCTTTTGGCCATTTTTTTGGGGGGGGATTTTTTTTTTTTATTCAAACAGAAAGTCACAAAAATTATAATCATCCTCATCAGTTCACTCAGTCCCATGTAATTAATTTTTTTTCATCTTGATCTTTTGTTAGCACTTTTATGAATTCATCAGTTTTCCATTAGAGTTCTGAAAATGCTTATTCATTCAGTTCAGCAGTATAGTCAGTTACCAGGAACCTGTACTTGTCAGAGTCTTTTCCATGAATTCCTTGAAGATGAAACCCTTTTATAGGAACATGTTTGCAAAAGCATCAGAGTACACCCAGAAGTGTCTGTAAATGACAAAAGACTTAAAAATGACCACGGTTAAAGATTTGATGAAAGTTCATAATAATGCAATTGACAAGGAAATTTAGTTATTTCTGAGATATACATTTTAAAGTAATAACTAGAATTATGACTTATAACATTATACCAGAACATATAAGATTTTTAGAAATTTCATGTAATGTCTGAAACATTTATATTAACATATTTCCATACAATGGCCATTTTTTTTAATGGAGTTTTTATATTCTATCTGTTGAGTTACGAGAGTTCTTTATGTGTGCTGGATACAAGTCCTTTGTCAGATGTGGGAATTGCAAATATTCTCTCCCAGTCTGTAGCTCCTCTTATCATTCCCTTAACAGTGTCTTTCACAGAACAAAAAGTTTCTGTTTTGACGAAGTCCAATTTAGCATTTTTTTCTTTTATGGATCATGTTTCGGTGTCATGTGAAAAAAACTCTTTACCTAACCTCAGGTCATGAAGCTAGTTTTCCTACGTTTTCTGTTAAAGGTTTCATAGTTTTATGTCTATTTTGATTTTGAGTTAATTTTTGTGTAAGGTGTAAGGTTAAGGTTGAAATTCATTTTTTTTGTACATCTAATTCCAGTTGTTCCAATGTCATTTATTGAAAAGACTACCTTTCCTCCATTTTAGGAAGGTATGAAGGTGCCTTTACACCTTTATCAAAAATCAATTGGTCATATTGGTGTGGTTCTCCTTCTGGACTCTCTATCCTGCATTGATCTATGTGTGTGTCCCTTCACCAATACCACACTGCCTTGATTTCTGTAAGTTCAAAGTAAAGTTCACAGTTAGTCTTAAAATCAGATAGTGTGATTACTTTGAATTTATTCTTTTCAAAATTGTTTAAACTATTTTCATTCCTTTGTCTTTTCATAGAAATTTTGGTATCAGCTTGTCAATATTTTTTTAACTTCTTTATTGGAGTATAATTGCTTTACAATGGTGTGTTAGTTTCTGCTTTATAACAAAGCGAATCAGCTATACATATACATATATCCCCATATCTCCTCCCTCTTGCGTCTCCCTCCCACCCTCCCTATCCCACCCCTCTAGGTGGTCAGAAAGCACCGAGCTGATCTCCCTGTGCTATGTGGCTGCTTCCCACTAGCTATCTATTTTACATTTGGTAGTATTTATAAGTCCATGCCACTCTCTCACTTCGTCCCAGCTTACCCTTCCCCCTCCCCGTGTCCTCAAGTCCATTCTCTACGTCTGCGTCTTTATTGCTGTCCTGCCCCTAGGTTCTTCATAAAAATAGAACTACCATACGACCCAGCAATCCCACACCTGGGCATATACCCTGAGAAAACCATAATTCAAAGAGAGTCATGTACCACAATGTTCATTGCAGCTCTATTTACAATAACCAGGACATAGAAGCAACCTTAAGTGTCCATCAACAGATGAATGGATAAAGAAGATGTGGCACATACATACAATGGGATATTACTCAGCCATAAAAAGAAACAAAATCGAGTTATTTGTAGTGAGGTGGATGGACCTAGAGTCTGTCATACAGAGTGAAGTAAGTCAGAAAGAGAAAAACAAATACTGTATGCTAACACATATATATGGAATCTAAAAAAAAAAGAAGAAAGCTTGTCAATATTGACAGAAAAATATTGCTGGGACTTTGATTGGAGTTGTGTTAAATGTATAGATTAATTTGGGGAGAACTGGCATATTTACTATGTCGAGTCTTCCAATCCATGAGCATGATATGTCCCTCCATTTATTTAGGCCTTTTCTGATTTCTTCCATCAGCATTTAGTAATTTTCAGCATACACTTTTGGGTTTTGGATTTCCATGAGTTCACACCAGGTTACACCAGAAGAAATAAAATGGTAAACTTACTAATAATTCAGTAATATTACAAAATCTAGTCTTCTTCCCCTATCTACTCTATTATTTACTTTCTGTCCAGGTTTTACAGCTATATTTAGTGGGAGAGACAGTTTGGAATTTGTTTACTCTAACTCAGCAAAACAGAACAATAATTTTTAAGTGTAAATAGGTTCTGAGATGAAAAAGTTTGAGAATCGCTGCATTTTAGGTACTGGAGTTATAATACTCTTCCAGAGATGGAAGATGTGGCCACAAAGCAGAAACTGAGTTCTATCCATTAAGCCCTGAGTCCTTTCACACAAAGGGAACTAGTAAAATTTCACCCACAGGGCCTGAAATACAGCAAAGAAGCTCATCATTTGTCCAAGACAATAGGTGGAAAATGGTCACCTATAAAAGAAAGGGCATATAGTGAATAACTTCAAAATCATTAGGGATTTTTAAAAAAGTGATTAATCCAAGAGAGGCAGGAAAAGAGGGGGAGAAAGAAGAAACTATGATTCAAAGATAACGCAGGGACTTTCTCTTCCAATCATGATGGAGTAAAAGGAACTGGGTTTACCTTCTTGCCTTAAACAACTAAAAAGAATGGATAAACAATAAATAAAAAATAATAAAACAATGTTTTTCAGACATTGGACATCAGGCAGCAAAGGACACTGATCCTTGAGAGAAAGGAAACAAACAAAGTGAGCCCTATGATTACCTCAGCTTACTGCCTGGAGAGTTTTCAGGTCACAGCACAGGCAGGGGGAATCTAAACAGAGCCTGGCAGTCTCCCTGAGTCAAGAAGACTGAGCTGAAAATTCAAAGAGTACAAGGTGATTAGATTCACAGGGCATAGTATTGGGATGGGGGGGAAGGGGAGAGGGAGAGAGACAGACAGAGACACAGAGAGAGAGACCAAGAGTGAGAGAGAGAGCATACTTGAGTGCTCTGGAAATATGCAGTGGGTTCTCCTAGAGTCTTCAGCTGAGTACTGTTCAGCACATGTATGTGAGGAAACTACCCAAGGCCAGAAAATGAATTACAAGAAATGAGAATAGAGAACAAGTTTATGAGTTCAAACTGGATTGGGAAGATTTCATATCCCCAATATCCAGAGTAGAGAGATCTTGTAATACATAGAGCTTTGGGTAGAGTACTCAGAAGAATAGTGCCACAGTAGAGGACAATATTAGCCTTAAACTGCTGTCTGATCTGTTGGAGAAAAACTAAAAGTACAATTTTCTGCCAATCCAGGAAATCCTCTCCATGAATCTAGACAAGAGAGAAAACAGTTTTATTATTGAATAGGCATTAAACCAGACTGTGATGCATTACAGGCAATCTGCTAATGAGACTGGAAAGAAAGAAAGAAATCCCATTCTTATGTATGCCATGTATCTATTACATACATGTTTTTAAATTATAATGTGTCCTTATGTAAGAGGACTTGAAAGTACTGTTTGCGACACATTCTTTCATAGTTCATCCTAAGTTCACCTGGTAATTGGAGTAGCCATCTGTGCTAGTTAATTGTCTTTATCTGAAGGAAAAATACAGCTTCTCATATCTCTGTAACAAGCAGGTGCTTACAGCTTAGGGCAAAGCACCTAGGCTAAACTCCCAGGATGCCAGAGAAATATAGGGGTGCTATCTTCCTTGATGTTTATTTATGTATTTATTATAAATTTGTTTATCTTTTATTTTTGGCTGCGTTGGGTCTTCGTTGCTGCCCACGGGCTTTCTTTAGTTGTGATGTGCAGGGGCTACTCTTCGTTGCAGTGTGTGGGCTTCTCATTGAGGTGGCTTCTCTTGTTACAGAGCATGGGCTCTAGGTGTGGGTTTCAGTAGTTGTGTCTCGTGGGCTCAGTAGTTGTGGCTCGTGGGCTCTAGAGTGCAGGCTCAGTAGTTGTGGCACACTGGCTTAATTGCTCCACAGCATGTGGGATCTTCCTGGACCAGGGCTTGAACCCATGTCCCCTGCATTGGCAGGCGGATTCTCAACCACTGTGCCACCAGGGAAGCCCCTTCCATCTTGATGTTTACATTTCAAAGAGATGGCTCCCGGTCCCTTCAGAAAAACATTTCTGGATTATAAGGCTGGCAAGAAGCTTATTTAGTCCTTAAAAAATATTTACATACATATCAAAGCAACAGAGGATGAATTCACAAATACTAGGTTTCTCAAGGAAAAAACTCTAAGAAAAGGGAGAGAAAAAAGATCTCTTTCCTTTTTGGCAATAGGGAAAGTTCAATTTTATTTTTATTTACTCTTCCAGATTTTACCTTACAAAGATTAAAAGCAACCCTCAAAAGGATCAAATTCTTTCCAAGTAAGTTAACTCTATCCCAGAAAAAGCTAAAAATCATTAAGAGAAATACAGAAAATTTAGTACCAAACAAGATAAAATTCACAATGTTTGGCATCCAATAAGAAATTACCAGGTATGCAAAGAAGTAGGAAAATATGACTCATATTAAGGAAAATATAATCAATAGTAACAGACCCAGAAATGGCACAGATGATAGAGTTTCTAGATAAGGCCATTAGAACAACTGCCATAAATACATTCCATATATGTAGAGGAAAGTAGGGGTATGTTAAGGAGAGAAAAGGAAGATATAAATAAAGATCCATATTGAATTTGTAGAGATGAAAATATACGTCTATGATATAAAATACAGTGGATGGGATTAAGAGCAAATTAGACACGTCAATAAAAAAGACTAGTGAACTTGAGGACATAGCACTTAAAATGATTCAAAAAAGAAACACAAAAAAGAAAAGTCTGAAAATAAATGAACAGAACACTAGTGAGCTCTGGGATGACTGCAAGTAGCCTAATATGTATATGATTCCCAGGAGAGGAGAAGGAAGAGGGCAAAGAAAAATAATTAGGAGAAATAATGGCCCCAAATTTCCC
Organism: Eschrichtius robustus; assembly: GCF_028021215.1. Taxonomy (NCBI): domain Eukaryota; kingdom Metazoa; phylum Chordata; class Mammalia; order Artiodactyla; family Eschrichtiidae; genus Eschrichtius; species Eschrichtius robustus. The sequence goes on from NC_090845.1 coordinate 45,788,818, forward strand.
AGAAATGATAAATCTATAAACCTATAAATCTAAGAAACTCAATAGACTGTGAGCACAAGAAACATAAAGAAAACTATATTAAGGCACGTCAAAATCAAATTTCTCAAGAAATAGTGATAAAGAAAAAAAATACTAAAACAGACCAGAGAAAAGACACATTATATACAGAAGAACAAATATCAAAATTATACATATTTTTCACCAGAAACCATGAAAGGCAGGAAACAGTGAAGCAACATCTTTAAAGGACTGAAAGAATAAGCTGTCAACATTGAATTCTATACTCAGTAAAAATATTTTTAAAAATGAAGGAAAAATGAAGACCTCTGCTGACACATAGAAGCTGAAAGAATTAATCACCAGCAGACCAGTGCTACGAGAAAGGCTAAAGGAAATCTTTCAGGCAGAAAGAAAATACCCAGTGGAAACCTGGATCTACATAAAGAAATGAAGAGATTGAAAAAGGAAACTATGTGGGTAAATACTGTTTCTTGTCCATATATTACAAATTTCTTGAATAGATCATAGGTAGCTTAAAGCAAAAAGGATACAATGTATTATGAGGCTTATAACATATGTAGAAACAAAATGTATGAAAACAATTGCACAAAGGCAAGGAGAGGGAACGTGGAAGGATGTTGTTGTAAGGTTCTTATACTGTACATGAACTGTTATTACCTCAAGGTTGAATGTGATACGTTAAAGTATACTGTAAATCCTAATACAATCAGTAAAGTAACACAACAAAAAGTTATATTTAATAAGCCCAAAAGGAGATAATGTGGGATCAAAAAAAAATCTCATTAATCCAAAAAGAAGACAATAAAAGAATAAAAGCGGGGGGACTTCCCTGGTGGCACAGTGGTTAAAAATCTGCCTGCCAATGCAGGGGACACGGGTTCGATCCCTGGTCCGGGACGATTCCACATGCTGCGGAGCAACTAAGCCCATGCACCACAACTACTGAGCCTGCGCTCTTGAGCCTGTGAGCCACAACTACTGAGCCCATGTGCCACAACTACTGAAGCCCACACCTAGAGCCCATGCTCTGCAACAAGAGAAGCCACTGCAGTGAGAAGCCCATGCACCACAACGAAGAGCAGACCGCACTCACCGCAACTAGAGAAAGCCAGCGCGCAGCAACGAAGACCCAACGGAGCCAAAATAAATAAATAAATAAAAGAATAAAATGGGAACAAGAACAGATGGGATAAAGAGAAAATCAATAGCAAGATGGCAGAATTAAATATGATTATATCAACAATCACATTAAAGGCGTGTGGTTTAAATACCCCAATTAAAAGGCAGAGATTGCCAGATTGGATGAAAAAGCATGACCCAAATATAGGCTGCCTACAAGATACTCATTTTAAATATAAAAAGACAGGACTTCCCTGGTGGTCCAGTGGTAAAGAATCCGCCTTACAATGCAGGGGACAGGGTGTTCGATCCTTGGTCAGGGAACTAAGATCCCACATGCTGCAGGGCAGCTGAGCCCACTTGCCACAACTATTGAGCTCACGCACCTCAACTAGAGCCCACATGCCACAAACTATAGAGCCCATGCACCCTGGAGCCTGCGCACCACAACTAGAGAAGAGAAAAACCTGCATGCCTCAACTACAGAGAAGCCCGTGCACCACAACGAAGAGCCCGCATGCCTCAATGAAGATCCCACATTCTGCAACTAAGACCCGATGCAGCCAAATATAAATAAAATAAATAAATAAATAGTAAATAAATCTTAAAAAAATAAAAAAATAGGGCTTCCCTGGTGGTGCAGTGGTTGAGAATCTGCCTGCCAATGCAGGGGACACGGGTTCGAGCCCTGGTCTGGGAAGATCCCACATGCCACAGAGCAACTAGGCCTGTGAGCGACAACTACTGAGCCTGCGTGTCTGGAGCCTGTGCTCCGCAACAAGAGAGGCCGCGATAGTGAGAGGCCCACGCACCGCGATGAAGAGTGGCCCCCGCTTGCTGCAACTAGAGAAAGCCTTCACACAGAAACGAAGACCCAACACAGCCAAAAATAAATTAATTAATTAATTAAAAAAAAAAAAAGAAACAGCATACTCCAAACCAATGATAGATTGTTCCAGGCAAAGGGAGATGAAAAAAATAAAGTCCAAATTTAGTTGAGGGAATACCTTTAAAAAAATAAAATAAAAAAATAAAAAAATAAAATAAAACTGCTGCACACTTAAAAATATAAATATAAAAACACAACTATATTAAAAATAAAGGGATAGAATATGATATTCTGTGCTAATCAGAAGGAAGCTGGAGTGGCTACATTAGTGCAGGACAAAATAGATTTCAGGGCAAAGAATTTTACCACAGATAGAGTGTCATTCATAATGATAAAATGGTCAATTCATCAAATAACTGAACTTCAAAATGCATGAAATAAAACCTGAGATCTTCAAGGAGAAACAGATAAATTCACAGGTATGAGATTCCAACACCCCTCTCTCAATAAATGATAGAGGGCTTCCCTGGTGGTGCAGTAGTTAAGAATCCACCTGCCAATGCAGGGGACACGGGTTTGAGCCCTGGTCCGGGAAGACCCCACATGCCACGGAGCAACAAAGCCTGTGCGCCACAACTACTGAGCCTGCACTCTAGAGGCCGCAAGCCACAACTACTGAGCCCACGTACCTCATCTACTGAAGCCCACGTGCTTAGAGCCTGTGCTCCGCAACAAGAGAAGCCACCGCATTGAGAAGCCCGCACACCACAACAAAGAGTAGCCCCCGCTTGCTGCAACTAGAGATAGCCCGCACACCGCAACGAAGACCCAACACAGCCAAAAATAATAAATAAATAAAAATAAATTAATTTAAAAAAATGATAGAACAAGGAGACAGAAAATCAATAAAGGTATAGAAGACAAACAAAACTATCAATCAACATGACCTAATTACCATTTATAGAACACTTCACCCAAAACAGCAGAATATACATTATTAAGGGTCATACAGAATATGACCAAGACACCAAATTCTGAGCTACAAAAAAGTATCAATAATTTTAAATGGATTCAAGTAATACAAAGTATGTTCTCTGACCATAAAATAATTAAATTACAAATCAATAACAGAAAGATATCTGGAAAATCCCAAGATATCTGGAAACTAATTAATGTACCTATAAATAACGCATGGGTCAGAGAATAGGAATCACAGGGGGGACTAGAAAGCATTTTGGGCTGAATGAAAATGAAAATATGACTTACCAAATGTAAGGGCAACAACAAAGCAGTGCTTAGAGGGAAACTTATAGCACTAAACATTTACATTATAAAAGAATAAAGGTCTCAAATAAATGACCCAAGCTTCCATCTTAGGAAACTGGAAAAAGAGAAGCAAATCAAACACACATTAAACAGAAGAATAAAAATAGTAAATACTAGATCAGAAATCACTGTAATATAAAATGGGAAAAAAAATCAATAAAACCAAAAGCAGTTTCCTTGAGAAAAATCAATATAATAAATAAACATCCACTCAGACTGAGTAGGGAAAAAAAGAGAAGATACAATTTACTTGTATCAGATATAACACAAGGGAACATCACTACAGATCCTAGACATATTAAAAGGATAATGAGGGAATATTACGGACAATAGCTCACTCTAGAAGAAATAGATAAAATACACAGGCCCATAACTAACAAAGAAATTAAAATTTTATTTACAAACCTTCCAACAAAGTAAACTCGTGGCAAGATAGCTTCACTGACAAATTCTACCAAACATTTAAGATGAAGGAACACTTTCTAACTAATGCTATGTGGCCAGCATTACTCTGATACCCAAATGAGACAAATAAATTTGAAAGAAAAGAAAACTACAGACCAATATCCCTAATAAACATAGATGCAAAAATTCTTAAGATTTTAGAAAATAATCTAAAATATCATGAACAAGTGACTTATTCCAAGACTACAAAGAGGATTTAATATCTGAAAACCAACCAATGTATTTCACAATATTAAAAGATGAAAAAATAACAAACCATATGATCACTTCAGCAGATTCAGAAAAAATACTTTACAAAATCCAAGATCCTTTCATGATAAAAATTCTCAGCAAACTAGGAAAAGAAAGGAATCTCTTCAATCCATTAAAGAAAATCCACAAAAAAACCCCTATATGTAACATCATATTTATGGTGAAAGATGGAATGCTTTGAGGCCAGTCAGGAACAAGGGAAGAATATCTACTCTCTGCTTATATTCGTTATTCTACTGGAGGTCCTAGCCAATACAATAGAGCAAGACAAAGAAATAAAAGCTATACAGAGTAGAAAGGAAGAGTTAAAATTCTATAGTCAGATGACATGATAGTCTACATAGAGAATGCTAAGGAATTCACAAAAGAAGCTACTAGGACTAATAAATGAGTTTAGCAACGCTGTAGGATACAAGATCAATATACAAAGATTCAATTGCATTTTTATATACAAGTTGCATACTATTGGAAGTTGAATTAAAAAAATCTATGCCATAAAATACTAGGAGATAAAAATCTAACAAAATATGTGCAAGATCTATGCATTGAAAACTAGAAAACATTGCTGAAAGAAATTACAAAAGATGTAAATAAATCAAGAGGTATATCCTCATCGTGGATCTGAAGACTCAGTATTGTTATGATGTCAGTTGTCCTCAAATTGATTTAAAGATTCAATGTATTCTCAATAAAAATCCTAAAAGAATTTTGTACAAACTGACAAGCAAATTCTAAAATTCATGTTAATTCCAAGAAGTTAGAGTAGTCAAATACAATTTTTTAAGGGGCATGCAATTGATTCCAGGGTCAGATTGTATCTTCATTAAAAATTTTATATTTTATTCAATATGGATTTTTACATTAATTTTGATTTTTTAAAATACTGCAATAAACCACTATTCATTACTGAGTTATCTTGGTGTCTGCTTAAATTTATTTCCAACTTTTTTGAGATACAATTGACATATAACATTGTGTAAGTTTAAGGTGTACAATGTGATGATTTGATACACATATTCAAATACAATTTTGAAAAAGGAGAATAATGTTGGAATACTTACAACAACTGACTTCAAGACTTATTATAAAGGTACAGTAATCAAGACAGTGTGGTATCAGCATGAATATTGGTAAATAGATCAATGGAACAGAATAGAGAGTCCAAAAATAGGCCCACAGGATTGATTTTTGACAAAGATGCAAAGGCAATTCATTAGGAAAGGATAGCATTTTCAACAAATGGTGCTCAAATGATTAGATATCCACCTGCAAAAAAGTAAACTTTGATGCATGCCTCTCCCCATTTATAAAAATTAACTCAAAATGGTCATAAATCTGAAGCTATAAAACTTCCGGAAAAAAACATAGTAGAAAATCTTTTTTTAAACCTCGAGTTAGGCACATATTTCTCATAAATAATGCCGAAAGCATGGCCTATAAAATAATAAATTGGTAAATTGAACTTTATCAAATCGAAATCTGTTCTTAGAAAGATGTTGTTAAGAGAATGAAAAGACAAACATCAGATTGGGATAAAATATATGAAAATCCTTGCTTAACAAAGGACTTGTATCCAAAGTGTATACAGAACTTTCAGAAGCTGAATAGACCTTTAACAATTAAATAAGTCAAAATGGTAGTAAAAAAATCCACTTAAGGAAAGGCATGAGGCCAAAATGACTTTACCATAGCTTTTTTTTTTTAAAGCCAACCTTCAACAATTATATAACGTCAAATTTCCTGGTGAATAGGACACTCATTTTTTGAGGCTAGAATAACCTTAATGTCCAAACCTGACCAAGACAGGGCATGAAAAAAATTTTGGAGGCCAATCTTGATTATAAACATAAATGAAAACTCCTAACTAAAATACAAGCAGATTTATTCCCTCATGTATATTTTAAAAATATGAACAAGTAGGGGTTATCCCATTAGTTCAAAAGTGATTTAATTAGAGAAACTGTTAACGTAATTCCCCACACTAATAGTTAAAAAAGAGAAAAACCATATGATCATCTTAGTTGTAGAAAAAGTAACTGTTAAAATTGAACGCCCATTCATTATTTTAAAACAAACAACAAAACATAAGAGATATAGAGTTGAAAAAGGCTACCTACCCAAAACCTACATGAAACCTAGCGCCATTATTATCCAACATTAAATTGGAGGTTCTAACAATGCACTAAGATGATAAAAGGAAAAAAAAACAAGAATAGAGACTGAAAAAGAAGATAAAATATATAATTCACAGATGATATGGCTCTCTATGTAAAACAGCTATGAGGATCTATAAAACTATTAGAATACGAGAATTCAACAAGGTTGCTAGATATAAGAATTTCTCATAAATGTCAACAGAGTTCCTGTATGGTAGCAATTAGCAGTTAAAATATAATTTTAAAGAAGGATCTCATTTGCAATATAAAAAAACTTATAAGGTATCTAGGAATAAATCTAAAACCAGTATTTTACTTAAAATAACCTATATACATATAATACCATTTAAAATTTATTTCTATCTATTTAATTATTTATACCTTTGTCTCCATTCAATCAAAATTTTGAGTACCTACTATGTACCAGGCACTGTTGTTAGGGCCGTAGGTGTAGTGATGAATGAGACAAAATTCTAGCCTTCATGAAACTTACATTCTAGTGGGAGGAAGTGATAATAAATGAAATGAGTAAAATATATAGCCTTGTAAAAAGTGCTTGAAGAAAAATAAATCAAGGGAATTGATGACAAAGGAGGTGGCATTTTAGAAGGAGTGGTAGACGGGAAGGATAAGACACGTGACTAGAGACCCAAATGAAGTGAGGAGCTTGTCAAGGGGATATATGGTAGGGGTGAGGGTGAGGGTGAGGAAGAGCTTTCTAGGCAGAGAGAGCAGCAAGTGCAAAGGCCCTGAGGTTGAAGAGTACGGCAGATCTAAAACAGCAATACAAAGTTAGTGTGTCTAGAGGAGAGTTGTGCAGGGAACAGATCATAGGGCCTTTCTTGCATGCCATGATAAGGTGTATGGATTTTTGTTTGAGTAAGAAGGGGAAGCTATTGGAGGGTTTTGAACACTGGAGTAGCATAATTTGATTTGTGTTATGAAAGGATCACTTTGACTTCTGTGTTGTGAACAGAATATAGGGTGGCAAGAGTAGAATCAAGGAGACCATTCGGGAGAATATTATGGTAATCCAGGTGAGAGATCATGGTGTTTAGGAATGGTGAGGTAGTGGTAGAGAAGGTGAGAAGTGTATAATTCTGGGTACATTTTGAAGAGAAAACCAAAAGGATTTGCTAATACATTGGATGCGGGGTGTGAGAAAAAGAGACAAACCAAACAGAATTGGGGATACAATTAGGGTTAAAGCTATGGCCAATGTATTTTGGCCTGAGTAACTGGAAGGATAGTTTTCTATCAACTGAGATGCGGCATGGTGGGGGTGGAACACATTTTTAAGGAAAAATCAGCGGTTCATTGTTGAACATATTAAGTTTGAGACACCTATTAAACATCCAAGTTGAGATTTCAATTAGGCAGTTATATGATCTGAGATTCAGGGGAGATATTAGGTCTAGAGTGATAAGTTTGAAAGTCATAAGCATATTTTTAAAATTTTATTTTATTGAAGTATAGTTGATTTACAATGTTGTGTTAGTTTCTGGTTACAGCAAAGTTATTCAGTTATATGTATATATAGTAGTTTGCATCTGCTAATCCCAAACTGCCAATCCATCCTCCCCACCCCCCATTCCTCTTGGCAACCACAAGTCTGTTCTCTATATCTGTGAGTCTGTTTCTGTTTTGTAGGTAAATTTATTTGTGCCATATTTTAGATTCCACATACAAGTGATATCATATGGTATTTGTCTTTGTCTTTCTGACTTACTTCACTTAGTATGATAACCTCTAGGTGTATCCATGTTGCTGCAAATGGCATTTTTTCATTCTTTTTTATGACTGAGTAGTATTCCGTTGTATATATATATACCACATCTTTATCCATTCACCTGTCAATGGACATTTAAGTGGCTTCCATGTCTTGGCTATTGTAAATAGTGCTGCTATGAACATAGGGGTGCATGTATCGTTTTGAATTATAGTTTTGTCCAGATATATGCCCAGGAGTGGGATTGCTGGATCATATGGCAACTTTATTTTTGGTTTTTGAGGAACCTCCATACTGTTTTCCATAGTGGCTGCACCAATCTACATTTCCACCAACAGTGTAGGAGGTTCCCTTTTCTCTACATCCTCTCCAGCATTTGGTATATGTAGGGAAGTCATCAGCATATTAATGGTAATTAAAACCATGAGACTAGATGAACTCACCTAGGGAATGAACATAGAAAAGAAAAGAGGAATAAGAGACCTTGAGTAATTCAGCAGCGTATTAGCCATTCTGTTCTTGTGCAGTTAGGTTTTTAGATCTAAGTGGTGGACTCTATATTTTTTCCTATTCAGCTTGGTATTTTCTACTTTTGTCAATGTTAGTGTCTTTCCCTGTAGTTTCTGTTGGAAATACCACTGAGTCCCTTGTCTCTCCCATCCTCACCTTTTCACAGCTAGGTCTATTAATTTCCTTGGCTGCAGTCAGTCCAGTCCCAGTTCCCCAAATAATTCATACTGGAAGCACAAAGAGTTTCAGAAATATCAAGGTATTCCTCAGTGGGGCTTAGGATCCAGCTGCTGTCTGGCTGGGAATAGAACTCCTGTATCCAGGACGCTGTATCTCCATTGGTAGGAGTGAAGGGCAGGCCCTGAACACCCACCCATTTCTCCCTCTAAACACTCACAGACTTGCCACCACAATTTGCCTTAGTATCACCAGAACTAAGCTCTTTATGCCTTTCAACTTTGTTTATGTCAGTCATCACAAAAACCGTGGGACTCCTTGGTCACTATCTGAATATTTCATGTTCTATCCCCATCTCTTAGCCCTGAAATCCTTCCACTTTGTCCTCTAGAATCATAGTCCTGGTTTGCCCAGGACAATTCCAGTTTATACATGGTGTGCCACCATCCTGCCCAGTTTAACACTTGTCATTCTCATAAGTATCCCAGATTGGATGATAAATTATATAGTCATCTTAACTAGTACTCAAAGTCTCCAGCAAAATCCTCTATATTCTTTCCCGGTTTGCTGAATGCTTCCCTCACCTTCTTAATCTGACTGAAATCTAGATCTACCCAAGGACCTTACAGCCCTCTCGAGCAGTGGTTATTTTTATTGCCACAGCTTGAGGTCCCTCACTGCTATTTTCAAGTCATTCTCCCTTTCTCCTCCCTAAAAATCCCCATCTTTGAATTTCTGTCACAGAGTATGTTAAATATATTATATATGCTATATAATATTTTAGTTTCTGTCTCACTGTAACTCTCTGCAGTTAATCCTGTCTTAATTCTTTATGATTTCAATATCACAATACCTGATCCTTCTAACACCCTAGCCTCTCAGTCCCTTGAAATCCTCTCTTCCAGTTTTCTCCTCCACCTAATTGCAGTCTCTTGCCTCCATTTTGTCATTACCAATGACTCCTATCCCTCTCCTATATCACTGGAGCTGAACATGGCTGGAGAAAAACACAAAATGACACTCTCGCTTTAAATTCAAGACCACGAACCTCAAGTGGGCACTTAATGTTGCCAGGAAATCACATAATATTATCCTAGTCCGTTTACTCTCCCTGTTTCCTAGACAACTATTTCATACCTTCTCCCTTTAAACCTCTAACACCTCCGCACCCGTCCTCACTCTCAGCTCATGACCTTGCTTCCAATTTCACTGCGAAAACAGAGGCAATCAGAAAACAAAGCTCACAAATTTCTACCACTGCATCTACTTACCTACCTAAATCTATGTATATATGCTACCCTTTCTCCTATGACTATGGATGAACTTGCCCTGCTCTTAGCTGAGGCCAACCCCTCCACTCCTCTTTTGGCAATTTTCTCCTCTCTTGCCCCTCAAGCATAATTTTTTTTCCTTCTATAGGGTCTTTCCCATTAGCTTCAACCATGCTGTTATTGCTCCCATTAAAAAATTTTAAACGTCTTCTGTTGAGCCACCTTCCCTTGCTCTCTACCCACTTGATTTCTCTGTTCCCCTTTACAGCAAAATTCCTCATTAGAATTGTCTATACTCGATGTCTACAATTCCTCTCTTCCCATTCTTTAAAAAAAAAACTTCTAATTTTGAAATAATTATAGATTCACAGGAAGTTGTGAAAATACTATGGAGGTCCTTCGTAAACTTCACCCAGATTTCCCCCCCAGTTACGTGTTACAAACTATAGTATAACATCCAGTCCAGGAAATTGACAATGGTACAAGTGTGTGAATACTTCTATGCCATTTTTATCACATGTGTAGATTTGTGTAGCCACCACTGCAATCAAGATACAGAACTGTTCCATCACCATGGAGATCTCCTTCATGCTATTCCTTTCTAGTCACTCCCCTCCCTTCACTATTCCTCATCCATGGCAACCACTACTTTATTCTCCATCTCTACAATTTTCTCGTTTTGAAAATCTGAAGTAAATGGAATCCTATAATATGTGACCTTTTGAGATTGCTTTTTTACACTCACCATCCTTGAGATCCTTTTAAGTTATTGCATGTATCAATCATTCCCCGCTTACCCATTTCCCCGTGTTTTATACAAAAAGGGGGTAGAAAGCAGTGCATGGGGACGGTGGCAGCGTCCCCGGGTCTAGACGTGGGTGGTGATGCCATAGGTCTCAATCAGGTCATCCATGACTATGCCAGGCATGGTGCTGATCTTGGCCAGCTCACAGTGCTCCACGGTTCTGAAGTGAAGACAGTGGTTGAGAAGCTGGGGCGAGGAAGGTCAACACCACGTTCTGTAGGACATAGTCCACACGCTGCATCCACCCGTTGCAGGACTTGTGGCCAGCGCAGGTGTGGCAGCACAGTGGTCAGCCTGTTTTGCAGCTTCAGCAGCTGCTGAAGCGCGATGCCACTATCCAGTGTGACAAACCACGTGAAATGCTTGTTCTCCCACACTACTGACTTTTGGCTGGGCCCCTATGTGACCCTCCACCTGGGATCCTCCAGATCGTGTTCACTTGGGTGCCCACGTGGACGTCTGCCCACTGCAGCAGGCATATGCCCCCAGAACTCTCCTTGGCTTTCAGCAGGTACAGGTAGACCATGAACTTGCGGTCTTGGACAGACACGCTGAAGCCCAGCTGAGCATTGTCCACCATGAGGTCCACGTTGTACACCTCGAGGGGTCTTGTCATCCGAGAACCTGAGGCTTAGAGTCTTGCTGTCCTACTGGTAGCATAGCAGTGAGATGCTCTTCGGGACAGCCATGGCCAGGATGAAATGCTTCACACTGATTACCTGGTGGAAGTACAGTTGGGTGCTAATGAAGACCATGCCCCTCAGCTTGCTGGCCCACAGACTCCACAGGAAGCTCTTCTGGCTGATGGCTGATACCAGATGGCAGTTGCAGTGACACAGGGTGGTCACAGGCCTCTTCTGTTCCGTCTCATATAGCACCTTGAGCTTGTTCTTGGTTATATGCTAAGTATATGTTTAGTTTATTAAGAAAATGCTAAACTGTTTTCCAGAGTGGCTGTACCATTTTACACCCCCACCAGAAATTTATGAAGCAGCCAGTTTCTCCACATCCTTGCCAGCATTTAGTATTATCACTGTTTTTTTTTTTTTAGCTTAGCAGTTCTAGGAAGTGTCTAGTGATATCTCACCATAGTCTTAATTTGCATTTCCTTAAACGCTAGTGACATTGAGCATCTTTTTAGGTGTTTATTTCCTTCTGTTTATCCTCTTCAGTGAAATGCTTCTTCATGTTTTTTGCTCATTTTCTAGTTGGATTATTTGTTTTATTTTACTGTTCAATTTCAAGTGTTCTTTATATATTCAATTCTTTTAGCCCTTGAAAAATGTTGTGCCATTTCATTCTGGCTTCCATGGTTTCTGATGAGAACCATGCCTTCATTCAAGTAGTTCCCCTCCCCCTAAGTAAGGTGTCATTTCTCACTTGGTGCTTTCAAGATTTTTTTCTTTGCCTTTAGTTTTCAAAAGTTTGATTATGATGTATCTTGGTGTGGATTTCTTTGCGTTTATTCTGTTTGTGATTTGCTCAGCCATTGGATCTGTAGGTTCATGTCTTTTCCCAAATTTTGGAAAATTTCAGTCATTGTATTTTCCAGTTCTAAAATTTCCATTTGGCAGTCCCTATCAAAATACCCATGACATTTTGAGAAACCAATCTTGAGAAAAAAGTACAAATCTGGAGGTATAACCCTCCCAGACCTCAGACTATAGTACAAAGCTACAGTAATCAAAACAGCATGGTACTGGCACAAAAAGAGACACATAGCTTGATGGAACAGAATAGAGATCCCAGAAATAAAACCACACACCTATGGTCAACTAATCCATGACAAGGGAGGCAAGAATATACAATGGAGAAAAGACAGTCTCTTCAACAAGTGGCCCTGGGAAAACTGGACAGCTACGTGTAAAACAACAAGAACATATGCTCACATTATATACAAAAATAAACTCAAAATGGTTTAAAGACCTAAATGTAAGAATGGAAACCATAAAATGCCTAGAAGAAAACATAGGCAGAACATTCTTTGACATAAATCATAGCAATATTTTTTTAGATCAGTCCACTAGGGCAAAAGAAATAAGAGCAAAAATAAATAAATGGGACCTAATTAAACTTAAAAGCTTTTGCACAGCAAAGGAAGCCATCAACAAAACAAAAAGACAACATACTGAATGGGAGAAAATACTTGCAAATGATGTGACCGACAAGGGGTTAATATCCAAAATATACGAACAGCTCGTACAACTCAATATAAAACAAACAATCCAATAAAAAAAATGGACAGAAGACCTGAATAGAAATTTTCCAAAGAAGACATACAGATGGCTAACAGGCACATGAAAAATTGCTAATTGTTAGAGAAATGCAAATCAAAACAACAATGAGATGTCACCTCACACCTGTCAGAATGGCTATCATCAAAAAGTCTACAAATAAGAAATGTTGGAGAAGATATGGAGAAAAGGGAACTCTTATATACTGTTGGTGGGAATGTAAATTGTTGTAGCCACTATGGAAAACAGTATGGAGGTTCCTCAAAAAATTAAAAATAGAACTACCATATGATCCAGCAATTCCATTCCTGGGTATATATCCAGGAAAAAATGAAAATACTAATTTGAAAGGATACATGCACCCCAATGTTCATAGCAGCCCTGTTTACAATAGCCAAGACATGGAAGCAACCCAAGTGCCCATCAAGAGACGATTGGATTAAGAAGATGTGGTGTGTGTGTGTGTGCGTGTGCGTGTGCGTGTACTGTAATATTACTCAGCCATAAGAAAGAATGAAATTCTGCCATGTGCAGCAATGTGAACGGACCTAGAGAATATTATGCTTACTGAAATAAGTCAGACAGAGAAAGACAAATACTGTATAATATCATTTATATGTGGAATCTAAAAAAAATACAAATGCATGTATATGCAAAACAGGAACAGACTCACAGATATAGAAAACAAACTTGTGGCTAGTAAAGGGAAGAGGGACGAGGGGAGTGACAAATTAGGGGTATGGGATTAACAGACACAAACTACTATTTATAAAATAGATAAGCAACAAGGATATACTGTATAGCACGGGGAGTTATAGCCATTATCTTGTAATAGCCTATAATGAGGTATAATCTGCAAAAATACTGAATCACTATGCTGTATACATGAAACTAATATAATACTGTAAATCAACTATATTTCAATTAAACAAACTGTACTAAGGATAAAATTTCCATTGGGTTCTCCTTTATGTCATCTATTTCTTTGCTGAGACTTTTTTCATTCACTTCAAACCTGTTCAGAACTGCTCTTTGAAGCACTTTTATGTTGAACGTTTTAAAATCCTTGTCATATAATTCCAACATCTGTGTGACATAGGTCTTGGTATCTGTTGGTTGATTTTTCTTATTTGAGATTTTCCTGTTTCTTGTTATGACAAGTTATCTTCATTTATATCCTGGACATTTTTGACACTATGTGATGGGACTCTGGATCTTACTTAAATCGTCTGTTGAGCTGACCTCCTCTGTTACCATGTCAGAAAGGGGGTGCGGCCTTGTTACTACCAGTTAGAGGTGGAAGACCATATTTCCTACCTTGTTTTCACTGTGAGGCAGGAGAGGCACCTGTTACTATTGGGAAGGAGTAAAAAGAGAAAGACAAGAAGGGCACAGTTTACTGATCCCATTCTTAGCAGAGAGCAACGTTCTCTTCTCAGAGCCATATTCTTTACTCCACCAGTAGATGGCGCACATTTCCACGTGATTAGATTACAGAGCGCGTCCTTCAATGGGGCCCTTCTAAACCGAGCCTGATTTTAATAATAACCATTCTTTCTGAACTATGTACCTAGCTATTTACATTCACCATTTAGTTCTTAGCGCAGCGTTGTGGAGAAGCTATCATTATCCCCACTTTAGAGATAAGGAGTCAGGCTCAGAGGTAAAATCTCTTGCTCAAGCCTGGATTCCAAACTAGCTCTCTGATTCCAGAATCCCTGTTCTTTCCATCACACCATCACGCCAAGCAGTCTTTTGGAAAGCCTAAGGCAAGTTTTTCTAATTGGTGGAATTCTTGGGAGGCTCTCTTTAACTGGAGGGCTTTCTTAGTGCAGCTGCCGCAAAATGCAATAGGAGTCAGACTAACTTGGGCTGTTTCAGACCAGGCAAATCACTTAATCTGCATGCCTCATCTTCCTCTTCTGTCAAATGGGAATGATAAAATCTGCTCCACTTAATTCCGAAGGTGGTGTTATGGTAGAAGCGAGAGAGAGATGTGAAAACACTCTGCAAAATAGGAAACACTAGAAGAATGATGTATTCAACTGTTTATTGCTGGTCCATGACAAGAAATTGAGAGTAAATGTTTCAAAACCTTAACAAAAAATTGACAGAGTAATTTCACGTCTGTTGAATATAATCAGAAAAGAATTGGGCTTGTATTTCTCTTTCGTTTTGATTTCATTTTTCTAGTCATTCATTTTTATTGTATTATATAAAAGTATTGGTACACAATGGATTTGGGGGAAAATGGTCCTTCACCACAAATGGTTTGAAAAGCTCTGCTGTGATGAATATAAAGGAAGTATAGGACATGGACCGTGTCCTCAAGGAGCTCCCACGGTAGTAGGTGAAAAGGCATCACAGTGGTTCTGAGAAAACACCACCACTACTCCGTGGGCTTGCACTGCTGCATGGAAAAGAAGGCAATACAGAGCTGGATGGAATACAGAGTAGAGATCTGCACATCCTCAAAACCACTCTCTAAATGAACTCTCTTATTTGCACCCTTAGAGCTTAGCAGCTCTAATCTAAATAGAATTGGACTTCTCTCAAATAGAGGGCAACCTGATATGGGATTTTTACAAAGTAAAATTTCTCATGAAAACCATCTGTCAAAAATTCTGCTGGGCCCAATTAGAGAACTATAAAGACTGAGTTTTTGCACAACATAGACTTTCTAGTATATGTTCACAGGCTAACAGGATCTTTCTTTAGGTGACACTAAGGCGGGAAGCTGACCAACTCGCTCTTCAATCTAAATATCATCCTTGACAGGCTATTCAAAAATTTTTCTATATTACTTTTTTTTATATATATATTACTTTTTAAGATACATAATTAAATAGGTAATACACTTCCATGGCACAAAATTGAGAAAGTACACAGCTCCACACCTTCCTTTTTTTCATAGTATTTTACATATAAGTACATAAAGAGCATATATAAAATAGATAACAAGGATCTACTGTATAGCACAAGGAACTATACTCAATATTTCGTAATAACCTATAAAGGAAAAGAATCTGAAAAAGAATATATATATATATATATATATATATATATATATAAACTGAATCACTGTGCTATACAGCTATACACCTGAAACTAACACAACATTGTAAACCAACTATACTTCAATAAAGTTAAAAATTACATTATTTATTTGATCAATCCTCTTCTGATGGAGATCTTGTTGTTTCTTATTTTTATTATTACAAACAATTGCACACAATAGTTTACACCTATGCAAACATAATTGAAGGAGAGATTTTTAGAAATGGAATTTTGGGATCAAAGTCTCATGTATTTGAAATTTTTATTGCTATTGCAAAGTTGCCCTCAATTGACTAATTGCACTCCCACCAGCAATTTATGAGAGGACTCCTCCCACCTCCAGCTTTGTCAACACAGTATATTACCAACATTTTTATGCTTTACTGAGGGTAACTCACTGTGGTTTTCATTAGTGTTTCTCCAATCATGAGGTTAGCTACCATTATGTCCTAGAAACCATTTGTTAATTTTGATACTCGGCTCTCTAGGTACAAGGTGATTTTTTTTTTGTTTTTTATTTTTTAATTAATTAATTTATTTATTTTTGGCTGCGTTGGGTCTTCGTTGCTGCACACAGGCTTTCTCTAGTTGCAGCGAGTGGGGGCTACTCTTCGTTGTGGTGTGTGGGCTTCTCATTGTGGTGGCTTCTCGTGTTGCAGAGCATGGGCTCTAGGCGCGTGGGCTTCAGTAGTTGTGGCACGCAGGCTCAGTAGTTGTGGTGCATGGGCTTAGTTGCTCCGTGGCATGTGGGATCTTCCTGGACCAGGGCTCGAACCCGTGTCCCCTGCATTGGCAGACAGATTCTTAACCACTGCACCACCAGGGAAGTCCAGTACAAGGTGACTGCAAATGATCCTAGATCACTCTATTTTCAGACTTAACCTACTGTCTTGATAGATCCCCTGAGCTAGAGAACTTTGTTCATTTCCTTTTATTCTGCCCCATTTTTCTAGAACTATTCCAGGCATTCCTTGGGCACCCCAGATATTTTATTTTATTTATGCATGGTATTTTATTTTATTTTTTAATTGAAGTATAGTTGATTTACAATGTTGTGTTAGTTTCTGGAGTACAGCAAAGTGATTCAGTTATACATACATACATATATTTCATATTCTTTTCCATTATAGGTTATTACAAGCTATTGGATATAGTTCCCTGTGCTATGCAGTAGGACCTTGTTGTTTATCTATTTTATATATAGTAGCCTGTACCACTTATTTTATTTTAAAACTAGTATCCCTAGGGGCTAACACAGTGCCTGGCACAATAGTAAAGACTCGAACAAAATGTGGAACAAATAAAGAACAATACCAGAAACATTCACTTACTACTTCACGTGGCTATGTACTCATGTAACTATTTCACTCTGGATTTGCAATGACAATTTCAAAATTAAAGATAAAGCTGCTTTACTATTTACAATAGCCAAAACATGGAAGCAACCTAAATGTCCATCAACAGATGAATGGATAAAGAGGATGTGGTATGTGTGTATAGACACACACACACACACGCACACACACACACACACACACACACACACACCCTGGAATATTACTCAGCCATAAAAAAGAATAAAATAACGCCATTTGCAGCAACATGGATGGACCTAGAGATTATCATATTAAGTGAAGTAAGTCAGGCAGAGAAAGACAAATATTATATGATGCCACGTATATGTGGAATCTAAAAAAAGATACACATGAACTTATTTACAAAACAGAAAAAAGACTCACAGACATAGATAACAAACTTATGGTTAACAAAAGGGAAAGGGGGGGAGAGAGAAATTAGGAGTTTGGGATTAACATATACACACTACTATATATAAAACAAACAACAAGGACCTACTGTATAGCACAGGGAACTATATTCAACATCTTGTAATAATCCCTAATGGAAAAGAATCTGAAACAGAATATATATATATATATATATATATATATATATATATATATATATATATATATATATATCTGAATCACTTTGCTGTTCACCTGAAACTAACACAACATTGTAAATTAACTGTACCCCAATTTTAAAAAATGGTTAAAAAAAAGATAAAGCTGCTTTAGATATGACAGTTTAGGTGCCACTGTGACCTATTGCTCTAAAGGTTTTTCTTTTGCAAAATTAACTCTAAAATGCTACCTTTTATTATACAGAGAAATCCACTGTTTTACTGTATCTTTATAATTTACTTTTAAGATCACATTGTGTTTACTCTTTACTTTGTAAGACCTAAATGGCTCTTGACCAAAAGTCTGCTGACCACTGTGGGGGGTTGGGTGGGAACATTTTTTCAAGTTTTTCCAAGGATGGGGGAGGACAACAGAGGGTCTCATTTATGTTGATCTATCTACACTCTTTTGGCCAGATCCACTTGTGACCGTGTACACACACTTGTGGGGCACCTGGCTAAGGTTCTCATGGGGAAGAGAACAGAGTTAACAGAATCCATACCTCCTGATTAAATTATTAACTTTGCCTCATTAGCACCACACTCTAACCATTTCACTTGGGAAGGTATTGTTGTATAGGCATTTATTACTCACCACATAAATAACTCCTGCAAAACTTGTGGATCCAAAGGAGCCTTATTAATCATCATCACCATTAATAGTAATACTAGCTCACATTTATTGAGCACTTAACCTTTTCCAACTATTTAAAATCTATTAATACATTTTATCCTATTATTCATTTTACAGATAAGAAACCTGAAGGAGAGTGAAACTTGAACGACGTGACACAGCTAATAAGTGTCTGTCTGGTTGGTTCTGAGCCCAGGCAGTCGGGCTCCAGAGTCCATTCACGTAACTGGTTTTGTTTTGCAATTCGCAAAAGATAGAATGTTCTTTTATGAAGTGTACTCCTAAAACAGGAGCCCTCCAAGCTGTCAGCGGTCAGTGGCGACACCACGTGGTCATCTGGCTGTACTGCAGCCCTCATACTCTCCATACATGACTCCTGCCCAAGCTCTTCCAAATAAACCCGTATTCCAAGTAAAGCCAATATTTGCTCGCTCTACAGTGGTGACTTCCAACCAGATTGCCATCCTGCAACCATCTTTTTCTTGTCTCATAGGGAAAGGCATCTTTTCCAAGCTTAGCTTGTATTTTGCATCTCATTTCTATTTCATGTATTTTACTCCACTATTTATCCCCTCCTTTTCTTGCCTCTTCAATTTCTGTTTCACTAGTGGCTCTTCCTGCTCAACCTACAGGTAAGCTCTGGTTTCTCCTATCCTGAAATGACAAAACCAAGCAACCAACCAACCTCTCCTTGAACAATTACTCCAAATTCACCTTCTTAAAGAAGAGTGACAGATATTAACTAGACTTATTGTGGTAATCATAGCGAGTCAGCACACCTGAAACTAATATAATGTTATATGTCAATTATACCTCAACTACAAAAAAAGAAGCATCCCAATAAAGGGATTACCTTGCTCAAAAACCTTCTTTTTCAATCACTTTCTGAATTAAGTACAAATCTCAGTCCAACATTCAGGATTCTCCAAAACTGGGCCTCAATTTACCTTCTGGTTACATCGCCTACCACTTCCGTACACTTCTTTACCCTAAGCTTCAACCATAGAGGACTACTCATAGGTCCTCATATGTGATTTCCTGCCTGCACACCTTTGTACAAGGTGTTACCTCCACTTGCATTTACCATCATCAGAGGACTCAGCACAACCTGCCCTGATTCTTTCTAGTCGCTTGTGGCTATCCCCCACCCATGCACCCACCCACCTATATACTGCCAGTGCCTGAAGGCAGAGACTAAATGTTCTGAGGTGAGAAAGTAAAAATTAGCTTGGACTGAGAAAGCAAAAACGTGGCCTTTCATCAGGCTGGAATAACAGACACAGACAAAACCAGCTGTAAATTTAATGGGGAACAATATTTCTCCCAAAGACACGCTGCAGCTGTAAGAGGATAACAGTCGCCGTATCTGAGTGACCACCATGTTTTTTACTCACTGAGAAACTTTGTTTTCTACAATCATAGACTATCAGGAACTTTGCTGCTTGAAATCATATCAGTGAGAATAAAACATCCCACATTTGTCTGGAGTACATACGTTTCTTGGATTCAGAGAAGCAGCCTCAATTTCCAATCCAGGTGCAGAGCTTCAGATAAGGGGTATCTGGACACAACATTCCACATCTATCTTTACTTTGTGGTTCCCAAGGAAACAGGACTCTGGGTTCACTTCGAAGTCCAGACCTGATGTTGACCCCTTCACACAGCCCTGCTTTGAGCTTACTAAAGCAATGCTTCGTTTAAAATTCATTTAAACTCCACCCTTCCCCGCAACACCATAATGACTTTTTCTTTGTTTGGTAAGACGCCCCATGGTTTCTCTGGTGTGCTGTCTCCCTTGTTGCAATAGGTCCAAAAGCTGGACTGTTTTGATTATAGATTTGTCCTTGGTGGCCTAGTGCTGACTGGTCTAGGATACAGGTTTTGTATCCCACACCACTTAGCTTGCCCAAAGCAGGCGTTCAAAATTGTTCACTACAGTGGACTCTGAATTAGCGTACTGGGGTTCTACTTAGATTACCTGGATTGATTATATAAATTCTAGTCTCAGTTCTGCCAGTAAATAATTAGCTGGATCATGTTAAGTAGGTCAACAAACCCCAAGGGCCTGTTTTCTCTTTTGTAAAATGAGGGACTGTTTCTTCCAAACCTAGGGCAAAGGGCTTTGGAGTCAGGTAGACCTAGGTTGGAATCCCAGTTCTACCCCTTACCAGTCCCGTAATTTTTGCTTTCCTGAGCCTCTGTTTTGTAATTATTAAAATGGAGACAATACCAAAAACCGCAGTGTAGATTTTCCAGTGTTACTATGAGGATCGAGTTGGCTGTTACAAGCATCACTATATTTGATCACTATTCATACTACCACTATTATGTGAGCTCGGACAACCTTTCTGTGCCTCTGTTTTCTTATGAATAAAAGTGGAGAGGGCTTCCCTGGTAGCGCAGTGGTTAAGAACCTGCCTGCCAACGCAGGGGACAGTGGCTCGAGCCCTGGTCCAGGAAGATCCCATATGCCGCGGAGCAACTAAGCCCGTGCGCCACAAGTACTGAGCCTGCGCCCTAGAGCCCGCGAGGCACAACTACTGAAGCCCGCGTGCCTAGAGCCAGTGCTCCAAAACAACAGAAGCCACCGCAATGAGAAGCCCGCGCACTGCAACAGAGCAGCCCCCGCTCGCCTCAACTAGAGAAAGCCCGCGCGCAGCAACGAAGACCCAGCGCAGCCAAAAAAAAAAAAAAAAAAAAAAAAGTGGAGAAATAATAGTACGTACCCCAGTGGGGTTATTGTGCACGTTAAATGAGATGAAAAAAATAAAGGGCTTAGAACAGTGCCCGGCATATAATTAGAGGCTCAAAATACGTGAGCTAATGTAATTAGTATTAGATTTCTACCACTAACTATTCTGTGGGCCAGAAGCTCAGGATAAACAGTTTCGTTTTAAGAACAAAACCAAAAAACCATACCGTAGGCTCGAAAGAGTGAAACATAAAGGAGCATTTCTTTTTTCAAAAGCAGTTGACACGCCCAGCACTGGGTTAGGACCCGCCCAGTCCTCATTAAATATGGCAGCGAGCAGGGCCGACCTATTGCGGCTGCGCGCGCGGAAACTCCTCTGAGCACCGCCTTCTCCGCGGCTCTCCCCGCCCTGCTGCCTCCTGGGCGGGCATCACCTCCTCCGCGCCTCGGCAGAGGTGTGGGGAGAGGGCTGGACGGGGTGCGCACGCGCAGGCGGCGGCCGTGCTTGGCCGATCCTTGCGAGGCGTCTGTCACATGAGCCGCGCGCCCGCTTCGCTCCCCCTCCTCCTGGCTGGGCTGTGAATGAAGCTCTGCAGGCTACGTGGGGCGCTCGCTCAACTTAGTGTCCCGGACGCCAGAGCCGACTGAGCGCTCGGCCCGCCGGCGGCGGGCACGGGCTCTGCCGCTCCGGACCTCGGCGACAGGTAAAGACAAATGGACTGTCCGTACCCCAGCAGGTCCTTGGCGGGCCGCTGGCCCCCGGCCCACCCCCGAGCACCCCCTTGGGCTCAGCGACACAGGGGAAGCGCTCCCCCACTGGCTCCGTCCCCGGGAGATGGGGGTTCCCCGTGCCTGGCCGCTGCCGCTTGGCACTCGGAGGAGTTAGACCGGCCAGTTCTAGCCAGTGCAGGGCGGCATCTTCCAGGGAGCCCAGCCCTATTCTCCGAGCCAGGGTCCCTGCGCTGTCCCAGCGAAGTTTCCTCGCGGAGCCGCGCCAAGCCCGCCCCGCTTTTGAATGGGGGAGGTTAGCTGCAGGCGTCCCCTTTCCAGGACTGGGGCAGGGTGGCTTTGGCTGGTAAAGCCCTGTCGAGGCCCCGTTCTTATCCATCCTGCTCTGGACTGGCAGGTTTGTGTGGGTCGTAGCGAAGCCGAGTCCAGACTCTCGGAAAAGTAGTTGCTGCGTTTTCCTTTTCGCACTTAACGCGGGGAGCTGGTTCTCTCTAGAATTTACAGGCTTGCGCTTGAGCGCCTTCACCCACCCCAAAGGGAAAACTTTACCTTTACATTGATGCGCGTGTACTTTATTAATATTTCAGAGCAAATCAGTTTCCAGGAGTGCTGAGTGAAGTTGTACGTGTGCCCGTGTGATAACGTCAGTGTAAGCTACCCCGAATAAGTGAGGGAAATCCAGAAGTGTGGAGTACAAAAAGCCAGTAAGAATCTGCTTTACGAACGCTTCATACATTTATTGGCAACTACCCGGGTTTGACTAAGGAGATGTTAAATTCTCCTGGTCCCACGAGGCGCGGATCAGTACTATTTAACTGCGCGCTAAATAAGAGGGAAAAAAAAGGCAAACCAAAAACAAACTGTCCTAGGTTCCAGATAAGTCATCGGAGCGCTTTTTCCTGGTGAATTCATCCTGGGACTTTGTGAGTTCCTAGTTTTCTTGGACTTCGCAAGCCTTTCCTTATCCAAAGCGTTGTCTTTTCTCTGTCGGCTTTTTGGGATTAGTGTACACATTCACACTTTAGTCCTTTAAAAAAAAGTATTTAAAAAAGGCCAAAATGATGGCTCTCAAGTTCGTATTAGTCTTCAGTATGTATACGTTAGCGTTTTCACTTAAGGGATGGAGGTGTTGCTTGTATGAAAGCTATGTAAATAGCAATCTGCTTTGAAGTTCCCCAGGTCAAAAAGGTGAGAACTTTTTCTTAGAAAAAGCAGATTGGCTTGTATGCTACATAAGGAAGACTTAATGAAGAACTTGTTTAAATGGACAAGCAAAGCGTTTAATATATTCACCTTCTGAATCAAACGAAGTAGTCAGACCTTTCATTTTTTTCTCCCATTCCTAGCACCTTTCATATCCTTCCAAGTAGTACTGTCCTAAGACTGAATTTGACATTTTAAAAATAGGAATTATCTGAATTAATTTGGTTTTACTTAAATTAGCATTCTTTTTTTACATTTTTCTTTTCCTTTGGTTCTTTTCTTTCCTGATTTTAAAAGCAGTCTATGCTCTCTACAGGACATTGGCAAAATGTGGGAAAATATAATGAAGCGGAGAGGAAGCACCACGACCTCGAGGGCATCGCTCTTCAGTTTTTATTATGCCTTCTTTTCTTTTCCTATACGAGATTTGTTTTAAAAGTTTTAGTCACAAAATTTCCTCTCCTTTCTACAAATTTTTTGTTGTAGAGTTGGGTGTTTTGGGGGGGGGTGGGGAGGGCATCGGATATTATGCTGTTCTTCATTCCCCAAAGTGTGGAACTTTGAGATAGGAGAGACACTTAATGGTTATCTCATCCAACCACCCATCCTTTGAGATTCTGAAACCCACTTACTGAAGATCCAGTGATTCATGCAGAATTGGACAGCACTCAAGGGCGATATTAACTGACTCTAGATCTCTGCATTCTTTTTTCAGTGATACCTTGTTGCTTAGGTGGAAACTTAACACTGTCCATGTCTGCTTATCTTTGAAAGAGAGGTCCAGAGAGGGACAGGAGATGATTTTCAAGGATTTGAATGTTTTTCATTTAGGTATTTGTTTTCCTGTTGACATTTTCAGGTTCTGGGCTTGAGCATCTTGCAGAAAACAAGACGACACAGCTGCTGTTCCATCTACATCCCAGTGGAGTCTCCCTACAAAACTGGGGGGTCCGGGAAACTCTGAGCGTGTGACCCCAGTGTGGGAGAGAATAGGATCAAGATGGCCATGTGGCAGGGTAAGATGTTAGCACTTATGCCTCCAACTGGTTTTTCCTCCTTCATTCTCTATCCCAACCCAACCCTCCAAGCCAGTGGCAGGCAGCCAGGCAGCTGTTTCTTTAATTTAACCCTTTGTCTTCGCCAGGACAAAGCATATTGGTTTAAAAGGAGTTGCTGCTACCTGGAAGTTCGGATTATTTTAAAGTAGAGGTGGAGGGGTGTGTGTGTGGGGGGGTAGGAGTAGCGGGAAAATGTAGTGCCAGGAGCATTTTCAAAGAACTCCCTTCATTTGAACATGTGCTTGTGGGGGTTATAGGTGAGGAGATGGAGGATATTTTTTCATATTTCTGTTTTTTATTTGTTTCCGGCAAATTTCTATCATAAGGTTTTCAAAGGTGGGGGAGACAGATGTCAGCACCTCCTTGACTTCCTCTTCCCAGTAAAGACTTTAAAGCATATTTAGCATTATAATGATTATATTTGGTGATAGAAGGGAAATGCCTGTTTTAATATTATGGAATGACTTGAGAGCAAAGCTCAGTGATGTCTTGCCTGATAGACTATATCTCTTGTGAACCTGTGAATTCTTACCACATATAAAGTTCCTTTTTTTTTTTTTTTTTGGTGGGGTTGGGGATGGTGCCCTTTGGGAGAGTATCAGAATCTCCAGGGGTGTGTGGGATTTTTATGTTTATCAAAAGGGAATATGGGTTTAAGAAATGGTGGACAAACACTACCCAAATTGGTCTGTGACCCACAAAAGGTTAAGGGCCACTTATATGCAGTAGAATGAAAGGAGCTTGAATGTCCATAAATATTCAATAGGTAGGTTTGTTGGTGGTCTAATGTATCTTTTAAAACTGTCTCCTGTTGGTTACAGCCGTAACAAGAATTTTTGATGTGTGAGTGTTGTCAATTTAAAGATACTTTTTGACGTGAGATTCGGCCTGTATCCCTGCTTTGACTCACACAATGGGCATTTATCAGGAGGAGTTTGAATATTCTTGTTTAAATCCTGAGGCATTCTTTCATTCAACAAGTAGAATACAGAGACGAGTAAGATGCAGAACCCTAGAGGGTTCCTCGTCTTATGGGGGAGACAAACATACAAACTAATAATTGTGTCAGGTTGAATAAGTGTTATAATAGGGAGAGATGCAAAATGCGATGGACGTCCAGAGAAAAGCATGATGAGCTGTGAGTTTTGAGCTGGGCTAAAAAAAAATGAGTGGGAGTTTGCCAGATGGGCAACTGAGAGAATTGCATTCTGGGCAGACAGAGAAGCACTGTTTGGGAACTTCCAAGTTGCTCTGTTGGCCTCGTGTGAGATGTGTGGGCCACGACCTCAGATGAAGCAGGGAAGGTAGTCGGAGGCTGGATAACAAAGAACCTTGTATGTCCTAGGAAGGATTTTACACTTTATCCCGAAGACAAAGATTCTAAACAGGGAAGTAACATAATCAGATTTTGTTTTAGAAAGATTACTTTGGCAGCAATGTTGAGGTGGGGTTGGAGCCGGAGAGAATGAAAGCCAAGAGGCAGTTGGGAGGTTTCTGGTATAGTGGTTTAGGGAAGAGATGGTGAGGGTCTGAGCGGAAGCAGGGGCAGCAAGGATAGAGAGAATGGGATGAATTCTAGAAACGTCCTGTGACTAGATGCGGGGAGGAACCGAGCCTGGGTTGACAGCCAGTTTGGGTGCCTGGGGCCGGTGGTGCCATTCACTGAGATGGGGAACGTGGGAGGTAGTGAGAGGGGCATGGGGACTGTGGGAAGTTAGTGCGCCGCGTTTGGCTTGGCCTGTTTTGTTTGAGACACCTGTGAGCTGTCAGGTCAATGTTTAAAAGACAGTCCTGAAAGTATAGAATTAGAGTTTGTGTAAGTGGGGAGCTAAAGTTTTGTTCCTAATGATGCATAAAGAGCTTGTGTGTTTTCTCTCTGTTTAATGGAAATGTCATCAGTAGTTAATGATTTATAATAAAAACATTTTAATGGATAACAATTCTTAATAAAAATGTCATAATTTCTTAATAAGTAATATATTTTGCTATCTCAGGCCCTGAAATCCGATCTGCTTAAGATTACATTGGAGGAAAACAATTTTTCTAGCATTAGTGAAGAGGGGAGTATTCCACAGAAGTAACTGCAATCATTCCTTGTTTTCTGCAACCTCTGAAGTGACAAGCATAGTACAATGATAGTTTGGGTGGCGGTATGGTAGTTAAAAGTATGGGTCTAGGTTCAACTCCGTTGGTTCTGTCACTTGGTAGCTGTGAGACCTTGGGCAAGTCCCTTAATCTCTCTGTGTCTCAGTTTTCTCTTTTGTAAAATGGGGATAACAATAGAACTCACCTTATAAGGCTGTTGTGATGATTAGTTAATATTAAACAAAACACTTGGAACATAGTAAGTGTCATATAAATGTGTGCCATTATTATTAGGAGTAAGACATTTAGAATATTGTCTATCATATAAGTGCTTAGTAAAACTTAGCAATAGCTGTTATTGTTACTACTACTCCCATTACTATTACTACTACTACTACTTCTACTGCTATCATTATTATTTGCTATAGCCTGGAGTGGGCCTGGCACCCTGTTCTGTGGAGGGAATTTCAGGTTGTCCTTGGAAGGCCTGCCCTGTAGTAGTCTGTTTGGGTCTTTATGTAGAGGTTTAGATATGAAGAGATCCTTAGAAAACATCTAGCCAAACCCCTAGAGGTTAAGTGACATACCCACGGTCAAACAGGTTAATAGTAGTGATAGGACTAAAACCCAGGTCTCCTGATTCCCTATTCCAATTTTCTTTCCATGGACTCGTGGAAGAGAGAATGTGTGGGCCTGTCCCCAGCTCAAGGGAGCTCTGAGTCAATCTCTGGATCTAGTAGAGGAACTCTAAAAGCTAGAGGAAACCAAGTGTCGTTAGTCTTTTGGGTCAGTCCTGTCTAGTTCCTTCATGGATAATTGGATCCGAATTCCCATGCCTCTTAAACATGGCTAACATTATTATTTTTGACTTCGTTTGATGGAGTCCTCTAAGACATTTCCTGGCCACTTTAAACAGAGTGTACTGAGCATAATTTAATATCTTTGATAACTCAGGGTCATCATTAATAACATCAGTTTCATTGGTCTAATGGTCAAGGAAATATTGAAGAGAATACTAGCCAGTTTAGGGCGGGATGAGAGTGGAGACTTGTGTTGTCAGGTGTCATTTATTTATTCAATTAACATCAAGCACCAATTGTGCACCAGGCACTATGCTGAGCTCTAGAGATGCAGTGGTCAGTAAAAACAGGTATGGGCTCTGCTCTCACGGAACTTACCAACGAGGATAAAAGTAGCATTTCAAGCTTATGAAATGCTTTATTTAACAAATGTGCTGAAGTAACTTGGAAAAATGACACCAACGTAAATTTTGAAGGATTAAAATAGGGTTTCTTAATAAAGGAGGCTGGTGCATCGGAATTGCCTTTTAAAAATATTCCTGTTCAGCTCTATTTACAATAGCCAGGACATGGAAGCAACCTAAGTGTCCATCAACAGATGAATGGATAAAGAAGATGTGGCACATATATACAATGGAATATTACTCAGCCATAAAAAGAAATGAAATTGAGTTATTTGTAGCGAGGGGGATGGACCTAGAGTCTGTCACACAGTGAAGTAAGTCAGAAAGAGAAAAATAAATATCTTATGCTAACACATATATATGGAATCTAAATATATATATATATATATATATATATATATATATATATATATATATATATATATATATATATATATGGTTCTGAAGAACCTAGGGGCAGGACAGGAATAAAGACACAGACGTAGAGAATGGACTTGAGGACACGGGGAGGGGGAAGGGTAAGCTGGGACGAAGTGAGAGAGTGGCATGGACTTATAAATACTACCAAATGTAAAATAGATAGCTAGTGGGAAGCAGCCGCATAGCACAGGGAGATCAGCTAGGTGCTTTGTGACCACCTAGAGGGGTGGGATAGGGAGGGTGGGAGGGAGACGCAAGAGGGAGGAGATATGGGGATATATGTATACGTATAGCTGATTCACTTTGTTATAAAGCAGAAACTAACACACCATTATAAAGCAATTATACTCCAATAAAGATGTTAAAAAAAAATTCCTGCTCAATTCTCATCCCCCCCAGTTGTGATTCAGTCTTAAGACCTGAGCATTTAAAGAAGTGCTGTAAGCAATTCTGATGTGTAATCCTGTTTGGGAACTGCTGCATTAAAGAATTAAAAGTTAAAAAAAGAAATTATAAAGAAACTGAAAAAATACAGAATACTCATATAATCTTGGGATAGGGTAGGTCTTTGTATGCATAATATGAAAGGTAGAGTAATGAAGTTTTAACTGTGTGAAAATTTAAAATTTCTGCACAAAACCATAAAGTTAATGAGAAAACTGGAAACAGTTGCAAAAAGACTCATTATCCTTAATATATAAAGACTTAACAGCTCAATGAGAAAAATACAAGTATTTTAGTAGAAAAAATGTGCAAAGCATGGGAGTAGGAAAATACATACGCAGAAATCCAAATGGCCAATAAACATGAAAAAATGTTCTATCTCAGTAGTAGTCAAAGAAAGGGGGAATTAAAATGGCATTCTACTCTTTTCTCCAATATAATTTGCAGTGATTAAAAAGGAATGACAAAACGCAGCTTTGGCAAGGACACGAGGGAGCAGGCATTTGCATACACTTCTGGTGGGAATGTCAATTTGGCAATATTCATCAAAAGCTTTAAAAACCGTGTTTACCTTTTCACCCTGCAATTCCTTTTCTTGGAACTCATCCTAAGGAAATAATGAAGGATGTGCACAAAGACGTATCAATAAGGATATCGATTGCGGCATTTTCTATACTAGGGAAAATTGATAACACTTGCATTCTGATGCATTCATACAATGCAATACTATAGTTACTAAAAATGATGATACTGTGGAGTTATTATACTTATTAACATAGAAATAGGTTCATGATATGGTGTTAAATGGTGGGGTTGGGAAGCACATCCCAAATTATCAGTAGTTAACAGTGTGGCCTCTGGGCTTAAGAGCTGGATGGAAATCCCAGCTTTATGAGCTTCGTGGTTTTGGGAAGTTACTTACCTTAGTGTTCCTCAAACTTCCACATCTGTTAAAAGAGGGATAAAATAGCAGCGAACCTAACAGTTCTCAACTTGTATGTCCATTAGGATCACCTGGGGATCTTTTAAGCCCACCCAAGCCCAGGCCTCACACAGGCCGATTAAATCTGAATCTCTGGGAATGAGATGCAGCACTCTGGGAATTTTGAAGCCCCTGGTGATTCCAATGTGCAGACAAGTTAGGGAACTGCTGAGCTAATATATAGTGCGGTTGAAAGGATTAAATCAGAAAATCACGGTACCTGGCGTGTGGTAAGTACTTAATACATGATAACTATTATTAGTAACTGTTACTTTTTCTTACTAATAGTATGGTCCCATATTAATATATGTGTTGTGTCCATGTATGTTTCGTACAAAGAAAAGTCTAAGAGGATAGTCACACAAGTATTTTAAAAAGAAATTACGGTTGACTTTATTTTTACTTTTTTGTATCTTCCATTTTTTCTGTATATAACATGGGTTCCTTGTTAATTTTTAAAGGTATAATTTCTGAAGGAAATATCAGATATATGTACACAGCTTTATATACTAAGGTATTTATAAATGGTGAAAAACTGAAGACAATTTCCATAGTAGGGGAATGTTAGTAAATTATGGCAGGTCCACAGATTAAAAATCAAGACCAATGCTGAGGAAAATCTTCAGGACATAATGGAAGAGTATGGGATTATTCCTTTTCTGTCTTCAATTTAAGTGGAGGTTTGTGTATCTCTGTCTTTACATGTTACGTGTATACCTATGAATGTGTATATCCACCTTTGCCAGTGTGGATTTCTCAAGTTGGGACTGCGTAACTAAAGCAGTTGCAGTTTTATTTTTTTATAGCTTTTTTTCCCAAAAATGATTTGTAGTTGTGTGTGTAGCACTTTGCCCTGATATGTGTGCTCTGCAGTAAAAACCAAATCTAATATATTTCAAAAAAAAATACCTATGAATGTGACAATAAATACAGAATAGATGGGAATTATCCAGAGTTGTTGACATGGCTATCCCCAGGTAGTAGGATGCATTTATATTTTTTCCCTTTTATTTTTACTTTCCAAATTTTATGTAATAAATATGTATTACTTTTAATAATTTGGAAGTGAGGTATAAAATAGCAGTGCCTCCAACAAGGAGTGAATTGTGTGGGCTTCTGGACAACTGTTTCAGCCTCTCTGTGCCCCCTCTACCTCCAAATTAAAGAAAAAAAAAACCAACCAAACTCCTGAGGGTTTGGTTAGAGCAGTTTTTTGCTACTAATACTTCCTCAAGTACTTTTGTAATTTTTGGCTGTCTCTCCTATTGACTCCAAAAACTCTATTGAGAGTGAGATTGGGGACAGGGAAAGTGTACAAAAATGGAGAAATTACACTTAATTTAGTGTGGGAGTTACATAATAAGGTGAAGTGGCAAAATATGTCAGGGTAAGGGTGAAAATAAAACAGTTGCAATGAGAAACTGTTCTGTTGGCTTCAGATCCAAAGGAGGTAAGTTTCAACTTTGCAGTTTTTTTTTTTTAAGCACATCACAGTGTATTTGTAAACACTCTGGTGATTTAGCTAACACTTGGGGGCCAAGGGGAGCATCACAAAGCAGTCAGTGAGTTGATAACAGAACTTCAGTGTGAAATCTAGATGTCTGTGTGGCTTGATAGTTGGACCACCATCACCTAGGAAAAGCCATCTGGTTCTGTTCTGTTGATCAAAACGTTAGTATCTGTGTGTCTCATCTCCGGCAGGTACAAGAAATGACTTCTTTGTCTCTCTGCATTATTGCCCTTCCACACCTCCTCAGTGGGGCAGAATGGGAGCGGGGGAGAAGGATTATGATGGAAAACGTTGAATACGGGGTAACTAAAACCAGTCTTTCAGAAATTTTTTCTGTAAGAGCCAGTCATTCCTTCCCAAGCATACAGTGTGGAAGGAACATGGGCCTTGGAATCCGATACACCTGGATCTGAACCCAGCTCTGCCAGTTGGTAGCCAGAGTTCCCTAAGCTCCAAAAGCCTCAGTTGTCTCCTCTGGGGTCAAGTGTAGTCTCTGGAGACAGACTCCCTGGGTTTGTATCCTGGCTGTGTCACTGATAGCTATGGGCAAGTTATTTCATCTCTGGGCCTCACCCTCTTCATCTGTAGAATGGGGTTAATAATAATCATACTTCAAGGGGTATATGGCCTTACTCTGTGCTATTTACAATTGCATGTGAATCTACAAATAAAGTTTTTACCTCAGTATAAAATTTTAATTAAAAAAAGAACAGGGGAACAAGGACTTTCTCCTACACAAGAATAATAGTGTTCACACTCAGGGAATTATCATCTATACAATAATTTTATCTAGTTTATAGCCTATAATTACATTTTTCTCATTTATCCTAAAATATCTTTTATAGCATTTCTTGAGGGGGCATTTAGTATCCAATCAAGGAGGAAGTATTTGATTATCTGTCCCTTTAATCCCCTGTTCCTTTTCCTTTGTTTGTTTCAATACATTGACAGTTTTGAAGAGTCCAGGACAATTGTCATGTAAAACATTCCTCAGTCTGGCTTTGTGTGATTGTTTTCTTGAGATTAGATTCCAGTTCTGTGCTTTTGGCAAGAAAATTACATAGATGATGTTGTGTGTGTCCCACTGCATTACATTTTGGTTGAAGACATGTAATGTCAGTTTATACCATTATTGGTGATGCTAAGGTAATCACTTATTAAGGAGGTGTCTGCCATATCTCTTCATTGCTGAGGTTCTGTTTTTCATAGATAATTAATAAAAAAAAATCTATGGTATGGTACTTTAAGACCTTGTGAATATCCTGTTTCCCAAATCATTCATCCAGTAGTTTTAGCATTAATTGGCGATCTTTACCTGAATTGTTGAAAAATGATAATTTTTCTAATTTTATCATCCCTCTGTTTTTTTTTAAGCTAGAATTCATTTATAATGAAGAGTTCCCCCACATTTTATTTTATTTTATTTTTTTAAATTAGTTTATTTTATTTGTTTTTATTTTTGGTTGTGTTGGGTCTTCGTTGCTGCACGTGGGCTTTCTCTGGTTGCGGTGAGCGGGGGGCTACTCTTTGTTGCAGTGCGCGGGCTTCCATTGCAGTGGCTTCTCTTATTGCAGAGCATGGGCTCTAGATTCGCAGGCTTCAGTAGTTGTGGCACGTGGGCTCAGTAGCTGTGGCATGCAGGCTTTAGAGTGCAGGCTCGGTAGTTGCGGCACACGGGCTTAGTTGCTCCACGGCATGTGGGATCTTTCCGGGCCAGGGCTCGAACCTGTGTCCCCTGCATTGGCAGGCGGATTCTTAACCACTGCACCACCAGGGAAGCCTCCCCCCATTTTATTTTATTTTTCATTTAACTATAGTGGATTTACAGTATTGTGTTAGTTTCAGGTATACAGCTTTAGATTCTTTTCCATTATAGGTTATTATAAGATATTGAATATAGTTCCCTGCACCATACGATAAATCCTTATTGTTTATCTATTTTATATATGTAGCATATATCTATTAATCCCATACTCCTAATTTATTCCCCCCCCCCGTTTGGTAACCATAAGTTTGTTTTCTGTGTCTGTGAGTCTGTTTTGTAAATAAGTTGATTTGTATTATTTTTTAGATTCCACAAATAAGTGATATCATATAATATTTGTCTTTGACTTACTTCACTTAGTATGATAATCTCTAGGTCCATCCATGTTGCTGCAAATGACTTTATTTTATTCTTTTTTATGGCTGAGTAATATTCGTGTGTGTGTGTGTATTTCTTTATCCATGCATCTGCTGATGCACACTTAGGTTACTTGCGTGTCTTGGCTATTGTAAATAGTGCTGCTGTGAACGTTGGGGTGCATGTATCTTTTTGAGTTAGAGTTTTCATCTTTCAACTGGAAAGTATCTTTTGAGGTGATCTGTTTCCAGTGTCTCATCTTGCAAAGGAAGAAACTGAGGCCCAGGGAGACTCATTCTGGATCATACAGCTGTCACATGGGAATGCCAGTCTGTTAGCCCTACTGCATTACACTGCCCCCATTCCCCCAGGCTTGGCTATTTTATAATTTTCTGCTAAGTGTTAGTCTTTCCCTACTATTGCTTTTCCTACTTTATTGCTGCTTTGGAAAGTTTAGGGTTTTTTCCCCCAAAGCATTGTTTCGTCATTGAGATTTCCAGGATGTGTTTTTCTTTTTCCTGTGCCTCTGTTAGCATTTTTGAAATAAACTATAGGTTCCTTAGGTTTTAACCAGAATTATGATTCAAAGCTTCCTGTTTCATGTAACGCTGTTCTCTGTGTGGCGGGGAAGGGGGAGGGGGGTCTAGAAAGTTTCACTACGGGTGGCAACAAATGCCAGATTCTTCTTCTTCCTACCTTCTGTTAACACGCAGGTATTTATAGCCCTGTGGTCAGACCAGAGAAGCTGTTGAGGAGTTAATAGGATGAGGTAACCCCCTTAGTAATGACATATTTTCATGCTTTTCAACCCAATACCATTCAGGGGTGAGGTAGCATTTTACTGTGTTTATTTAGGATTTCTGCCCTGACTACTTCCATGAAGAGCATCACAGAAATTGCAACATAGAAATAAATCCGGGACAGGGACGATCTAGTGGCAATGAAATAGATGTTATCAGGCGTGTGAGATATTCTGGGCACTGAAAATTTTTTTTTTTCCTTTTTTCCCCACCTCTTCTTTTCTTCTTCTGGCCCCCACACAAAAAGATAAGCACGCTAAATTACATCATTGACATCTCCTGGCCATAAAAAGTGTTCAGATGTATAGGAACCCCCTGGCCCTGTCTGTACTAAGGTCAGTGGTCCTTCCACTGACTTTCCTTGGCCTGGCCTGCCGTCTGGCCACCTATGACTAAGCACTGAATATTCCCAGGTTGAAATCATGATCTTTCCTGTTTAGCTTGAGAGTGATGAGAAGCAGGTTGGCAGGGGAATGACCACCATCCAAATGCCCAACTCTGCCAAGGGCTTGTTTTCCTTGGGTTCTGGACCCTGGTAATAAATAATAATAGTAGAACCTCTTCTTCTTACATTCGCTGTATTAATTGAACTACCATCTACCCAGACATCAAAGCCAAAATTCTGTGTGGCATCACATGGTCCTTTCTCTTCCCCACGTGCAGTCCACCTTTGGTGGCCTTAGAGCATTTCAGTAGGTCACATTCCTGGCAAACGTCTACTTATCTTTCAGCCATCAGCTCAGAGGTCATCTCTTCTCTATAGCCTTTCCTGAAACCTTGCCCATCCTCTGGTAAAATCCGCCTTTCCTCTCTTTGTGTGTTTCCCCACTATACTGTATATCCCTTGAAGGCATTGACTATTTTTGTTTAGTACTTTTGTTTTTGCGTCTGCCATGTGCCAGGCACTGCGTTAGGTGGGTGCTGGGGGTATAGTAGTGGCCCCAAAAGTCATGATTCTTATCCTCCTAAGTCTTACAGTCATATGGGGGAGTTGGAATGCAAACAAATAAATACACAAATATTTCATTGTGAAGTGTCATGAGTGCTATAATGTCCTCTGGAAAAGAATAATAAATGAGACATAATTTATTGGGAGGGAGGGTCTGGGAAGAAGTGACAAGTTTGGCTGAGACTGAAAGATAAGCAGGAGTTATCCAGGTGAAGAGTTGGGGGAAGAGCATCCCAGGCAGAGGAAACAAAGTGGAAATCCCTGAGGTGGAAAGAACCTGAATTCTTCCCTAGCATGGCCCAGGGGGGCTGTACCATAGTGAAGGAGATATAAAGGGGCATGGGATGAAATTGGAAGAGTGGGGACTTCCTTGGTGGTCCAGTGGTTAAGACTCCACGATTCCACTGCAGGGAGCACAGGTTTGATCCCTGGTCAGGGAACTAAGATCTTGCAAGCTGCGTGGCACAGCCAAAGGAAAAGAAAGAAAGAAAGAAAGAAATTGGAAGGGTGGGCAGGGGCTGGTACACAGGGTTTTGTAGGCCATGTAACGAAGTATCTTAAGTGCAGTGTAGAGGCTTTGCAGATAGATTGGACAGGGCAGGGTATCAGTGAAGGAGAGGGTAGTGTCTCATTCACCTTTGCATACCAGCTGTCTAGCAGAGAGTGCCTGCCACATACTATGGGTTCATTGAGTCTTTGTTTAATGAGTAATACTTGCCTGGCCTTCCTGCCACGATTGCCATGAAGATGAAAGAAGGTAAGATATGCTAAAGTGCTTTGCAAAATGTAAAATGTTAAACAAGTGTTATTCTAGATGCGATTCACTAGATTCTGTGCAGTGATGCTTACAGATGTTCACTACCACTGGGGGAAAAAAACCCAAATTGTTAAACTAGCAAAATCTCCCAGCCAGATCATCCCATGCCATGAATACGCTAATGTACTTATTTCTTAGATATTCAAAGTGTGCCTCCATTGCCAATGCCTTTAACTAATTATGGGTGAGTGGAAACCACCTTATATCACACCATTATGTAGTACTTCTGGTGTTAGAGATAATTGTGTTGCCAGGAGCAGTATAGGTTTCCCTTCTATGCTGAATTCACTCAATGAAATCTCTGCGCCTAAAGAGCCTAAAGAATTCGTTATTGAAGAGCTGGATGAATTGTGAGGAATAGTACCCTCTGAATTTGCATTTGGATGGGGCAAGGCTAATCAGGCTAATCAGAGCAAGGTGTGACTGCCACCAGCCATGGTACCTGGTTTTCTAGACTGTGTTAAATAAAGTAAAAGATGTAAAAAAATCATCAGTGTGCTGCTATTTTTGTGTTAAATATTTAGTTCCCTATTTGAGCTGCAGGAACTTCAGACCAGGTGATTGATTTTAAAAAGCCCACCCTCTGTGCAGTGTTGGTGGGAGTATAAATTGTTAGAGCCCATTGGAGGGCAGCTTGGAAGTCCTTATCAAAATGTAAAATTCACCTTTTGTCCAGGTGAATAGTCTAAAAAGGAACTGCACAAAAGTATATGTTACAAGGATGTTAGTTGCCTCGTTGTTGCCATTTTTTCACTGTCGATAATCATGATGTCCATCATGAGAGACTGGTTATATTAATAACGGTGTATACGCACTATGGCATGTATTTCATTAAAAAGAGTAAGGTAGCTCTCTGTATAATGACAGAGAATGATGTCCCAGGTACATTTTAAGTGGGAAAAGAAAGGTGCAGAATGGTATTGTATGATCCCATCTGTACAGCAAAAAGAAGGGGAGAGTTATAGGATAGATAGATCTAACTTTGTAAATATGTATACTTACATATGCATAGACATTTTCTGGAATGATGCACATGACACAATTATCAGTTGTTACTTGTGGATTAGGGATGGCTAGGGTTTTTTCATGTTCACTTGACACTTTTCTATACTGCTTGACTTGTTTACAACAAGCTATAATGCCTTTAAATAATAAACTTTAAATAAAACCTGTATTCCACACAATTCTTTTCTTGACACTATTATACTAAGAAATAAAAGGTGTAATAGTGGTTGAGGTGAAAGGTCAGGTCTGAAGCACCAGAGGCAGAGTTTGGGCAAATCTAAGGCCTCGGAAAGCTACCAGGGAATCATCATGACCAGGAGGCTTGGGGGGTGGTGTGGGGTGGGTGTGGCTGTGTTTAAAGCTTAATGCTGAGAAAGTGAGATAAAATTAGGTAAAAATCAGGATTTCGTTAGGTTGTTTTTTTTGATGAAGCCATTTTAATTATGTCATTAGTTTTGATCTGTGGGTATTTTAATACCTAAGTTGCATAGTAATTGTATTTTAGGCCACAATTAAACAATTAAGTGTCTCCGTGTCTGGATAAATAGTTGTTCTTGTTCAACTTGTTTAAATATTGTAAGTGAATGCTAGGCTACAATCTCTCGAGCTTTTTGCTTAAGGACCTGAGGAGGAATGCAGGTATAGTCTTAAGTTTGAAGCAGAGAAGATTTAAGTTGACTATATTTACGTAATAAAGTTTTGATTAAATTAAATCCTCAAACGCTTCAGGCTCATTTTAGCCCACTCTCCCCTCACCAAAAGAAGGCTTTTGCCTGAGCTACAAGAGGGAAACGGAATTTCTAGCTGAATGTCCTCTTGGTTTGGTGTAATGAATATTTCCTTCACTCAATTGTGTGCACGTAGAGACGAGTCACTAGCCAGTCTTAACTGACCCTCGTTCTCTAACATTTGGAATTTTAGCCAGGTGATGGATGGTAGAAGACTTAAAAATGGGTTAAGAAGCAAGACATGTTTTACTCTAGGATGTATAATTGTATGTGTAATTGGGCAGGTGGCAGAGGCTGGAGTGAGAAAGGCTAAGCAATTTCAGGCTGTAGATTGGTGTAGAAAGACTGGAATCATAAAGAGTGCAACTTTTGAGAGATGTTTCTGGTTGGCGAAGCCATAGAGCATGAGGAGTTGCCTGGAGTGTGGCTTTAGACTGAACCTGAACCTGGACCTGGAAGTTATGCTTAGAGAACCAGACAGGAAGATTCTTGTCTTTGCTGGTGATCAGAGAAGCTGTAAGAAACAGCCCCAGCTTGGACTAGGCATAAAGGAGGGGGAAACTGGGACAAGAAACAGAAATCCTAGAAAGACAGAGAAGGTCCTGAGCGACAAATGGGCTGGACCTTGTATCTGCTGAGAGCCAGAAGTTGACTGCCCTGTGTAGAAAATGTTGCTGAGAGGCCTCACTCCATAGTAAAGTGTTCTGATTTGACTGAGGTCAAATAATAATGGCTATCATTTATCCAGTACTTGCTGTGTGCTTCTTCCAAGTGCCTTACGTACATTTTTAAAAATAAATTTATTTTATTTATTTATTTTTGGCTGCACTGGGTCTTCGTTGCTGCATATGGGCTTCCTATAGTTGTGGTGAGTGGGGGCTACTCTTCGTTGCGGTGCGCGGGCTTCTCATTGCGGTGGCTTCTCTTGTTGCAGAGCATGGGCTCTAGGCGCGTGGGCTTCAGAAGTTGTGTCACGTGGGCTCAGTAGTTGTGCTCATGGGCTCTAGAATGCAGGCTCAGTAGCTGTGGCGCATGGGCTTAGTTGCTCCGCGGCATGTGGGATCTTCCTGGACCAGGGCTCGAACCCGTGTCCCCTGCCTCGGCAGGCGGATTCTTAACCACTGTGCCACCAGGGAAGTCCTGTTACATGCATTTTTAACTGGTAACTGATAGAGCCTAGATCCAAGGCAGTCTGGCTCTAGTGACCTTGCTGTGGTACTAATGAGGAAGTGAAACGATCTCGAGGCAGTAAGAAAGCAGAAGGCTTTAATAAACAGTCGATGGATAAGTGAAATGGAATTTTGTGGCCAAAATTCTGGATTCTTCCTAAATGTAAGTAACGTAGTGAGTATCTTTTGTGTGAAAGACACTGCTAGGTGTCACAAGTGGGACTAAGAGGAATCAGAAGTAAACACCGTCCTCCCCACAGCTCATCTCTGCGTAAGTTAAGACGTGTAGAAATAACCGTGACCCAAGCTAGTGTTAGATACACATGATAAGAGAGGTTTAGAATACCATAGGAGTTAGGCAAAGGTGAGGAGGTGGCACCTGAGGTAGACCGGGTAGTATGGGGTAGGTTCTTCTATAGTTGTTGATGTTAGAGATTCGATTTCAGGCAGCATAGTACAAGGTACATTTGAGAGAATGAGAAAAGAAAGTGTCGTGCCAGGCCTGTTATATGCATTATATGCATTGTCTCATTAAATCCTCATAACAACCCTTTATTGACCAAATTATTTAATGTCAAAACCAGGACACTTTTAATCAAATGGCATTGGTCTAGACAGAGACTGATCCAGGAAAACCAAGACATATGAGGCAGTTGGTATTATCCTCGTT
The DNA here is from genome assembly GCF_028021215.1 of Eschrichtius robustus. NCBI lineage: Eukaryota > Metazoa > Chordata > Mammalia > Artiodactyla > Eschrichtiidae > Eschrichtius > Eschrichtius robustus. Next base: position 45,827,953 of record NC_090845.1, read on the forward strand.
TAACAAACGAGAAAAACGAGGCTCTAAGTCACATAGCAGGAAGTGGTAGAGCCAGGACTTGAATCCAACTCTGGCTCGCAAACTAAGAGATCCATACCTCATTCTGCAAGCAATGGGGGCGGGGTGGGGGGGGGCAATTGAAGGACTTTTTGCAGAGAATGTCATGGTTAGAACTATGTAAGGCAGATGGGAAGGAGATACTGGAATTGCAGAGATTAGTTAGGAGATCGCTGAAAGAGATTCAGGTAGAACAGTGTGAGGGCCTGGATATAAGATGATAATTTGGGGGAATTAAAGGAAGGGATAAATGTGAGAGCCATCACAAAGGACGACATGACAAAGCTTGATTACCGGTCAACTTTGGAGGGAGAAGAAGAGTAAAGGACAACTCAGGATTTCAAATTATTTAGTGAAAACATTGTTAACCAAAAGTAGCCATTGTAATGTAGAAAGGTAATGTGAGTTTTCATTAGCATTCTAGACTAAGAGAAAATCTGCTGCTCAGTACAGTTGACTTACTGGGTTATAATCAACAAATTATTTAACCCTCCTTTGCCAGTATTTACTCATCTGTAAAATGTAGTGTTACCTGTCACTAAAAAGCCCGTGAAATAGCACAGCTTGTCTGAATGGGTTTTTTTACCTCCATCTTTTCAAAATTTGAGAGCTTGTGCTCAGTAATGTGAAATTGAATCCCAGTGTTGAATACACTCACTTTTATATTATATCAGCAAAACAGTAATCATAATATTGATAATGACGTGTTGTCTCCCTCTTCTGAACTTCTGCTTCTGTTACTGCCTTTAACTAACTGCCAGATGAATTCTAATGCCTGCCGTATAATATCTTTTCTATCATTGTCTTAAGCTGCTTCTTAAAATCTTTATTATGGTTTAACTTATTGAAATGTTTAGCTCCCCAGAAAGAGTGGAAAATACTTGAGGGACAGGAACATACATGTTCCTAATGCCTTAAATAGAAGCACCCAGGAAATAGTTATTGATTTGATTTGACCAGTTCATATGGTGCAATATGACTGCTCTCCTTTTGTCCATTATACTTATTAATATGGCCTCAAATAGTATTGAGTTTTTGGCAGCTACATCTTACTATGAGCTTGTTATGAGCCCAAGGCCTACTTCTTACTCCAAGTATGTCTCTGTCTGTCTCTTTCTCTCTCTCTTTTTAATTATTTTTATTTACAAAAACCTTTCTATCTAGGCTTTTACTTAAACATTAATGTAGTTAAATTTTTATTTCTTGTTCGTCTTGTTAGTTTTTGCATTATTATTATACATATTTTATGAATATCTTTATCCAAGTAATTAATAAAATATTGCTTGGTATATTAGTTTTCTATTGCTGCATAATAAATTACCACAAGCTTCGTGGCTCAAAACAATACCCATTTATTATCTCACAGTTTCTGTGGGTCAAGTCTGTCATGGCTTGGCTGGGTCCTTTGCTCAGTCTCTCAGGCTGCAATCAATGTGTTGGTTGGGACCACAAGTCTCATCTGAGGCCTTGGGGTTTTCTTCCAAGCCTACATGGCTGTTGGCAGAATTTAGTTGTTTAGTTGGTTGTAGGATTGAGGCCCTCAGATCCTAGGGGTCACCTGTAGTTCCCTGCTACATGGCCGTCTCCAAAGGCACTTTAAAACATAGCAGCTTACTTCTTCAAGGCCAGCAAACCATAAAGTCTCTATGTCACCACAGCAAGAAGGAATTATAATAATCATGGGAGTGACATCCATCATCCTTGCTGTGTTCTGTTGGCTAGAAGCTACTCACAGGTCCACCCACACTCAAGGCAAAGGCATGGACACCAGGAGGTAGGAATGATTGGAGGTGGTCTACAAGTGACTGCTACACTTGGCATAGAGCTGAACGAGGCTAATTGAAGACGTACAACTTACCATTAAGACATTAAGGGACACTTACTGAGTAAGGCTGCTCTAACAGCTGTGACTCTAACTTTATTGTCATCCAGTGAATTTTTTTTTTTCATCTTGCTTACAAAGATATAATGAGAGGTGATGTTCAGTAATTTGCCTAATATCATTCATCATGTGGGGCCTTCCACTGAGACAAAGAGCACTGGAGCAGGAGTAGACTTGTGGAGACAGAGATTTCAGTTTGGATGCCTATAGATATCCAAGTAGAGATTCATCTCCCCCAGGTCTGGGGCTTACGAGAGGGTTTGGGCTGTGTAATAGAGATTTGGGAGTCTTTCATGTAAAGATGGTAAATGGAGTCTAGGGTGTGTGTATAGTTTGAGAGGGGAAAGGTGCCAAGGGTGAAGTTCTGGGGAAACCCAAGTACTTTGAGTGAGTCCCCTGACCTCCCAATCTAACAACCCAAATGAAAAAGGAAACAAGTTATCCCGCTTCAGAGGAAAAGTTGTATTATTTTTGTTTCCTTCTGTCTTCAGTCCCATCTCTTCCTGTCTATTCCAGGTAGCACATATCCAATTATCCCCCCTTTTCTTCTGGTATCTTTTCTTTCTTTCCACTGGACCCATTCGCTAGACTATCCATAAACATGTTGTGGTCTCCCTTTGCTGTGCCCTCTAGCTACTAATACCTATCTAGCAAGCAGCCTAACCTTTCTGGGCCTCAATTTTCTCAAAGATTGAGTGGCAAAATATAGGGAGAAGGTTATGATTTTTAAGAAGCCTCTTTCAGATCTAAATTCTGTTCTGCCATCTTATTTTTCTCCCCCTTTCCCTTTTTGGTTCTGTTGACAGTTCCAGTTCCTTTTTGAAACTTCCCTCCCTTGCCCACAGAGTTGTACTCTGCTAGTTCTCTTTCTGCCAGCCTCTCCTGCTGTTGCTTCCTTCTGCCCCCTAATTATATCCGTATTTGGGAGTGTTCTTTGCCTTTTCTCCCTTTATATTCTCTCCCTGTGAAATTTTGTCTTCTCTTCTGGCTTCACCTATTTTGGTTTTTAATTATAGAAGTAACACATGATTACATGTTTATCTTTAAAAAAATATATATAGAAGCATCTTGAGTAAAAAGTGAAAGTTCCCTTTCAACCTCCTCCTCAGTGGTAACCACCATTATCATGTTGGTGTCCTACCTTCCAGGTGTTGAGTCCCAAACCCGTAAACTTAGCTCTGAACTCTACTTTTTCATCTATAACCGCAATCTGAATACCCTTAACTTGAACGTTCTACTATCAGCCTATCAAATGAGTTAGCTGAATGACTTTGGGCATGTGGTTGACGTGATTCTTTCTGTGGTTGTTTCTATTCTGTGGTTCTTTCATTGTCTAATATGTATTTGTTTTTGTGTCCCCATCGCATTAAAGATATTCCTTATATGTTTGGTTGATCCTATTATTTTATGGCTGATAAGCTCTCATTAGTACTCCTTCCCAGTTCTAATCCCAAAGAGGTAGAATAACCCTCTGTCAAAACTTTAGATGAAAGGGTGGATGACTGGGTATAGGGCCCAGTCACTGGGAACCAGAACTTGTGAGCAGTTAAGTGAGTAAGAGGAAGCAAGGGGATTTGTTGGAGGAGAATAAAGTGATGGATAGTTTATTGGAAACTTTGATCAGTAAATTAAAGCCAGGGTTCTAACGTTAAAGAAAAAAATATCATGGGCTCTAAAACTTAAATATCTTAATCTAAAATATTAGCTACCAGAATCACTATTTGTGTGAAAACATTGTTTTGGCTCTGAAAAAGATATATGGATAAGCTCTGCAGTGTAATGGGTCACTTTACAAAAGTATTTTCCGCTGTATGTGTATTAAACGCAAATTTACTGATAAGGTCATGCCTTTTGAGAATCCAGATTGCCAGTGGACGTTGATTACTCCATGTCATATTAATGAAGCTGTGTCATAAGCAGATGACACACTGAAAATTGCAGGTCTCTGTATAAGCTTAATTACAAAAGAATTGAGGGTCACCTCAATGTCTGGAGGCATTTCTGGTTTTCACAACTGCGGGGGATGTTACTGGCATCTAGTGGGTAGAAGTCAGGGAAACTGCTAAATATCCTATAATGCCCCCCACAGCAAAGGTCAGCCCCCTACAACAAAGAATGATCTGACCCAAGATGTCAGCAGTGCTGAAGTTGAGAAACCAGGGAATTTGGGGTTGATAGAGATCCATGGAGGTGGTCGTTGATGCCCCTTTGTATTTATGCTGATGTCCTGTAATTCTTAACCTTGGAAGATAATGACGATTGTTTGGATTCCAGTGATAGCAGCATAGATATCAGATAAATGACCCTTGTTTGCTTTTCTAGCTATTCTAATTATTTGGATACTAAAGGAAATTATTCCCAAACTTTGTCAATACTAATTTTTTTAAGGGAAACTTATTGCCAGAACACTTAAAGATAGATAAACAAGAATGCTAAAACCTGATGCAGTTTTCAGTTATTGCTCTGGTGTTCTAATTCTTAATCCTAAATACTGCAGGTGACCTTATCTTAAACTGAGATATAGCTCAGGAGTTTAAGTGCGTTGCCCAAGGTCACATAGTGATTTAATCATAAACCCTGGGCCAGAAATCAGGTCTCTTGATTTCTAGGCTATTGTTCCTTCAGTTCTGCCATCTCCTCTGTGTTGCTGCTTTTCCTGAAGAGCACAATCAAGTATGTCAAGATTGGATAGTCTTAGTTGCTGGGCATTTTGCAAATTTTTGCAAGAATATTCAACCTCACCAGTTATCTAAAAAAAACCAACAAAAATAACCTAAAATACTGCAGAGTAAAACTCAAGGAGTTATACTTCTCCACCAGTTAACACGGATGCAATATTACACAAATGGGGGGTGGAGCTTAAAGGAAGTGGTAGGGTAAAAGGACCGTTAGTATAATACAGCTGGATGGCATTTCTCTAAGCTACCATTTTGAAGAATGTTGCCTTTTGGACTGACTCCCAAGCTCCATTTGGCTAGCACTTTGGAATTTTAAATGGGTAAAAAAATATGATTTTCCGTTGCTCCCAGCTGCCCTGCATGATTTAATAGACGAGTATTTAAAAGGGAATAGAACCAGCATTGGTTTGCATTATGAACTTAGGAAATATACTTAGTTTCTTCATATGCTCAGTTCCTTCATAAAGTAAATGGAGGATGTTAATGATAAAAAATTAACTAATTTTTAAAAATATTATAGATATCTTTTACTGAGGATTAAGAACATCCAAAGGTACAATGCTATTGATAGAACCACAAAGGTTGGAAGGGTATTTGTAAATTGTCATAACAACAACAACATAAGAAGTTCTTTACACACATTATCTCAAATTATCATAATTACCTTACAAAGTGGGCCATGTTATGTTATTTTACAGATGAGAAAAATGAAACTCACAGAGCTATTTTGGGTGGAACGTAGAACTACTTATTTAACTTCCTACAGGTAGTTAATATTTATTGAGTCCTTACAATTTGCCGGATACTGTTCTAAGCCCTTTACACATACTATTAAACTTCAGTACAGTGCTATAAGGTGAATATTTTTATTCCCGTTTTAAAATTGAGGAACCTGAGGTAAAGAGAGGTTAAATAACTAGCTTTTATAGCTAATAAGAAGTGCCTGATATGGATCGAGATATGCTCTAAGTGGAAAATACCCACTGGATTTCAAAGAATTAGTATGATAAAAAAAATAAAGTATTTCAATAATTTTTAATATTGATTACATGTTGAAGTGATAATATTTTGGATATATTAGGTTAAATAAAATCTATTATTAAAATTAATTTCATCCTATTTCTTTTTACTTTTCTTAACGTGGCTTCTAGGAAATTTAAAGTTAACATATGTGGCTGGCATAAAGTTAAAATTTAAAGTTGACATAAAGTTAACATATGTTTTTATATTTCTGTTAGATGACACTGCTCTAGAGAGTTTTATCAGGCTAGCTCCTGTGGGTGGGTGATATCTCACCCTATTATGTACATGAAGCTAAAAGCTGAGGAAGGCAAAAATATTAAATACCTTGGGCTAAAGTTTGCTGCTGTCACCGGTAAGTCTCTAAGGGGGAACTTCAGGGCTAGTCTCTAATGCTTGCATTAAGGGGGTGGGGAGGGAAGATGCTTTTAAACTTATGTAAGTTCTAAAGTTTTAGTCCTGTGCACATCTAATGAATAACTGTGGAAGACACTGTGTTGACAGTATGGCTCAGATAAAAATCAGTGACTTGGACCTTGCCACCAAGAAGCTTATCATCTACTGATAGTGAAAGAACCTGTACCCACGCGACTCTACATAAAGTCATATGTAATGAGTGGTAGAAACAAAGGGCTTAGAATCTTAAGAGGACAAGAAGTAATTTGCAGCTGTGGTGAGGAAGAGGGAAGGCTCAGGAAGGAGGTGACATTTGAGCTGGTTGGAGAAAGATGGATAGGATTTTAATAGATGTCCCCTCTGTACTCCAAATGACATGCAGAAATTGGTGACAGTTCATTGAGCTGGCATGGTTTTCTGCTCACCAGACGGAAGCTCTGTGTGGCACAAGATGGAGAGAGGTCCTGTACATTGAAATGGGGATTTGTTAAGGACCCGTTTGTGTTGCTGTGCCTTCCTTTGGCAGATCCTTTTCTTGCACAGACATGGAAACTTCCACTTATGGAACAGGCTACTTATCTAAGTCTTTTGATTTCTAATCTCCTGGATTAGCCAGAGAGCAAGTGTTGCTTAAGCACGTATCTCGTGCCTGTGCATATGTTTTTAAGTATGTATAGATGGATGGGCAGGCAGATAAATTGTTTTTAAACTGTGGTTACAGTGGACCAACCTTGAAATTTACATTTAACACCAATTTGTTCTTATAAATTGTTGTCTAATCTCTCAAGAAAATAATTGTAGCTCTTTCCATGGGGAGGAGTAAGTAAGGGGGTAGAAAGAGGCCAGAAATGTTATTCTAACAGAAGCTTCTCTACCTTGAAATGGAAAAAGTAGAAAATAAAATCATCCCCTCTCCCCCCACCAATACCACTGTGTTTAATTCTCTCCTGTCCTTCCACCTACCAATTGTGCATCAAATTGACTGGTTTGGTTTTGTGTGGAAGTCATTTGGCATTAAAAGACTGTGGGGTGGGGACTTCCCTGGTGGTCCAGTGGTTGAGAATCCGCCTTGCAATGCAGGAGATGAGGGTTCGATCCCTGGTCGGGGAACTAAGATCCCACATGCCGTGGGGCAACTAAGCCCGCGTGCCACAACGAAAGATCCCGCATGCCGCAATGAAGATCCCGCATACCGCAAGTAAGACCCGACGCAGCCAAATAAATAAATAGATAGAATTTATTAACAAAAAAAAGGACTGTGGGGCGGTGGTGGGGTGTGTGTGAAGAATATTGCTTTCAAGATAAAATCCTGAAAGGAAAGAACTCTATAGCTTTAAGTGGTGGGGAGTCTCCACCCTGTACTTGCAGGGCCTTTGTCTTCTAGGAAGGTTTTGTTTGTTTGTTTGTTTTATGCTAATAGAGTTTTGCCCCATTAATGTACAAGATGCTGCAGTGACTCCTTCCTGCTCTCCAGTGGATACCATACAGTTCATTGGTTTTTCCTTTCATAGAGTCCTAAAATGGTAAAGCTACAAAGGGAATGTAGAATGTTAGTGTAACTAAGTCCCTTGGAAATGATAATCCATCTCTTCTCTTAAAAAAAATAATGTCATTCCTTTTTATTGTAACCAGTTTTTAAAAACTAGAAAATACAAATAAGGGACAAAGAAAAATTTTAACATCCGAAATTTTAAAAAGAGAGAACATTTTTAACACCCATGTGTGTAGGCTTCTAGGCTGTGTGTGTAACTTTAACAATAAAATGAATTGTACCACTTTATAAACCACCTTTTTTCATCTTTACATCATGGACCTATTTCTCCATTGTCATCTCTTCATTTACAATAACACTTCTGAATGCCCCATGGTATTGTTGTACCATGGTTGATTTAACCAATCCCTTGTTGTACATTTGTTTCCAGTTGTTGTCTGTCATTACCAGTGTCACCATGAACATCCTGAGAGTTAAATCGTTGTCATGTCCTTCACTGATGAATACTATTATTTTACAGAATTGGCGTGGTTTTGTTTTTCTTAAGGCTTCTAATGAGCTATTCCGTCACCCCAGCCCTCAATTCCCTTGAGATGCTGTAAGCATAGCCATTGGTAAAAGTCTGAGATAATTTGGCTGCTTCTGAATACAGGTTGCTTATTGTGACGACCTTGGTTTATTTTTCTCTATCTAACTTATTTTTCAGACATTCATCTGGATTTGACTCAACTTTTTATCTTCTTTCTCTACTTTTAATCATATACTGCATACCCCAAAGACAGTTCAGCCTACCAACTATTAAACTGACTTTCAACACAGCAGGTTTCTTTCTTTTTTTAATCTTTAATGAAGGAAAACCCTACTTTTATTTCCCCAGAGATAGAAATCTCAATTTATGTTCAAGCAGAGAAAACTTGTTAATTAAAACTGTCAAAGTGGAGTGAGCTTTGCGAGTTTAATACATGTTGCATCAGTTGATGGGGGCAGGGGTTGAAATAGGAAATAATTCCCAGGTACTTTTGTGATTCAGTTATGATGACACTAATCTTCTGTTAGATCTTCAAACTGCAAATTTTGATGAAACCAAAACTGATCTGAATGTGTAGAGAACTGTACCACTACCTCCAAGGTGTCTTAGCTCTTTGGGCCTTATCCTGTTGCCTTCACTCTCAAACAACCTGCTTTAGAGCTAGTATTTTTTTGTTTGCTTGTTTTGCTTTTTTTTAAAAATATCTTCATTGGAGTATAATTGCTTTACAATGTTGTGTTAGTTTCTGTTGTACAACAAAGTGAATCAGCTATAAGTATACGTATATCCCCATATCCCTTCCCTCTTGTTTTGCTGTGTTTTTGTTTGTTTTCAATTTAGGGGCAATGTGGACATAACACACAATAGCATAGCTCTTTTAGTTACTATGCACATTGCATTATGCTGTTTTCCTCACTCATAAATCTAGGATAAGACTGAAATTATAGAATTATGGTCAAAATACTCTGCAAGAAAACAAAGGAGAGCAGATGTATAAGGAAATAACATAAACAGCCATTACAAGATTTAAAAAATATGTGTAAGAAATATTTTGACAGCAATGTCCCTTACCTTCCTAGTAAACTATATATTTCTTTTAAAAATGTTGCTTTTGGGCGTCCCTGGTGGCGCAGTGGTTGAGAATCTGCCTGCCAATGCAGGGGACACAGGTTCGAGCCCTGGCCTGGTTAGATCCCACATGCCACGGAGCAACTGGGCCCGTGAGCCACAACTACTGAGCCTGCGCGTCTGGAGCCTGTGCTCCGCAACAAGAGAGGCCACGATAGTGAGAGGCCCGCGCACCGCGATGAGTGGCCCCCCCTCGCCGCAACTAGAGAAAGCCCTCGCACAGAAACAAAGACCCAACACAGCCATAAAAATAAATGAATTAATTAATTAAAAAAAAAGATTTAGTAATAGCTATTGCTTTAAAAAAAAAAGTTACTTTTTTTTTTTGTAGTAGAGCCATACCACTTTCAGAAGGGCACCACTTTGTATTTCCAGTCCAAATTAGCCTGTCATCTAAGATTCTTAGAATCCTGTTGGCTTACATTTGATTTAGTCCAGCCTCTGACTCAGGCTAGCAGTCCACTCACCCTGCAGTGACCTCAGCGGGTGATCGTTCCAAATACCCCACATGTAGTGGTTCTGGAGTGGGGCTGCCTGAATTTGAATTCTAGTTTTGATACTTCACTAGCTGTGGTTATAGCCTTGGGCAGATTATTTAACACCTGTGTACATTACTTCTCTCATCTGTGACATGGGGATAATGGTACCTACCTCACAAGACTGTTGTGATGATTAAATCAGATAACGTATAGTACTTATTATGTCTTCTAGCACTTTCTTGTTGCTCTTACCGCTCTTGGTATTTCACTGTCGTGAAGATTGAAATGTTTGAAAATCCTTCTTTATTTTGATCTGAATTATCTATCTTTGTAATCTCTAACCGCTGTGCTGCACAGAAAGAAAAAAATCTCACCCTTTCCCTACTTGCCAGCCATTCAGATATTGGACAGGTAGGGACACAGTGTGAAAGCACGTTGTAAATTGTAAAATGCTATGCTACCTCCAAAGGAGTATTTAATATTATCATTATATCATGGTCTATACTATAATTATTATTATTTTTAAAAATATTTATTTATTTATTTATTTATGGCTCCGTTGGGTCTTCATTGATGTGCGGGGGATTCCTCTAGTTGTGGCGAGCGGGGGCTACTCTTCTTTGCGGTGCGCGGGCTTCTCATTATGGTGGCTTGTCTTTGTTGCGGAGCACTGGCTCTAGGCACGCGGGCTTCAGTAGTTATGGCACGTGGGTTCAGTAGTTGTGGCTCACGGGCTGTGGAGCGCAAGCTCAGTAGTTGTAGCACATGGGCTTAGTTGCTCCGTGTCATGTGGGGTCTTCCCGGACCAGGGCTCGAACCCGTGTCCCCTGCATTGGCAGGCGGATTCTTAACCACCGTGCCACCAGGGAAGTCCCTACACTATAATTATTATCTAACGTGTCGCTTGCACCTGCCACATAGTATGTTTTCCAGGCTAAATATTGTGTGCTCCTTCTAGTGTTGTTCATATAACAAGATTTCTAGATATTTAATTATCTGAGTTGCCTTACTTGGGATATACTTTAGTTTATTCATGTGTCCTTTAAAACATGGCCCCTAGGACTTGAACTTGGTCCTCTGTATGCAGTCAGATTAGTGCAGAGCACAATGATAATATTTACTTCCACCCTCCCTTAAAAAATATATACTTCGTTATGAAGTGGAAAATTGTGTTGGTTTGAGGGAATATTATCATTGTGTTGGCTAAAGGACCTTTTTAAATTAATTAATTAGTTAATTAATTAATTAATTTGGCTGTGTCGGGTCTTAGTTGCAGCATGCTGGATCTTCATTGCGGCATGCGAGATCTTTTAGTTGTGATGCGCGGGCTTCAGAGCGCGCAGGATCTTTCATCGCGGCATGTGGGCTCTAGAGCGCGCGGGCTCAGTAGTTGCGATGCGTGGGCTTAGTTGCCCCATGCATGTGGGATCTTAGTTCCCTGACCAGGGATTGAACCCACGCCACCTGCACTGGAAGGTGGATTCTTAACCACTGGACCACCAGGGAAGTCCCTAAGGGTGTTTTCAAGTGAACTCCCATTAAACCTGTTGAATATTTTTAAACTTGCCTTCACTTATTTTTTCACCATTTTTTGAGCCCTTTTCTTTGTGCCAGGCATGGTGCTGTGTGCTTGGGATACAATATGGTGGGGTCCACCTTTGTCTCTATTGTATTTCGGTCCCTAGCACAGCCTGTTGATATTTTTGGGTTCTAGTTTTGTTTGAAACCAGATTAGCTGAGTCTCTATGTTTTATGTCATTCATAAACTTGATCAACATGCTTTCTGTGTGTTCCCTAACTTGTTGGGTTAAAAATGGTGTCTCAGTTGTGTCAGTACAGAGCCCTGAGATGAGCAGCTAGATCTCCTTTTGGGAGGTGGACATTGATTTGTTAATTAGTGCTCTTTAAGAAAAAAACCTTGGGACTTCCCTGGTGGTACAGTGGTTAAGAATCCGCCTGCCAATGTAGGGGACACGGGTTCGAGCCCTGATCTGGGAAGATCCCACATGCCGCGGAGCAACTAAGCCCGTGCGCCACAAATACTGAGCCTGCGCTCTAGAGCCTGTGAGACACAACTGCTGAGCCTGCGTGCCACAACTACTGAAGCCTGCGCGCCTAGAGCCCGTGCTCTGCAACAAGAGAAGCCACCGCAATGAGAAGCCCGTGCACGGCAACGAAGAGTAGCCCCCGCTCGCAGCAACTAGAGAAAGCCCACGCACAGCAACGAAGACCTAACACAGCCAAAAATAAATAAATAAGTAAATTTATAAAAACAAACCAAAAAAAAAGACCTTTTTTTTTTTTTTCTGCCTGCACTGTGCGGCTTGCGGGATCTTAGTTCTCCAACCAGGGATCGAGCCTGGGACCCAGCAGTGAAAGCGCCGAGTCCTAACCACTGGATCACCAGGGAATTCCCATAAAAAAAACTTTTTATTTTGAAATAATTATGGATTCAGAGGATGTTGCAAAGAAATGTATAGAGAAGTCCCGTGCACACTTCCTCCCAGCTTCTCCCAGTGTTAACATCTCACCCAACTATAGTACAATATCAAAATCAAGAAATTGAACTTGGTACAATCCATAGAGCTTAGTTCAGATTGGGTGTGTGTGTGTATGTGTGTTTAGCCCTATGAAATTTTATTATACGTGTGGCTTTGTGTAACCACCACCATGATCAAGATACTTAACTCTGCCATCAGTGCAAGACTCCCTTGTTCTACTCCTTTATGGCCACATCTCTTCGCCCTCCCGCATGTCTAACCCCTTGGCAACTGTTCTCCCTCTCTATAATTATGTTGTTTCACGAATGTTACATAAATGGAATTGTGCGGTATGTATCCTTTTGAGATTGTTTTTTTTTTTACTCAGTGCAATTTCCTTGTGGTTCATCCAAGTTGTTGCATGTATCAATAGTTTGTTCCTTTTTGTTGCTGAATAACATTCCATTAGCATTCTTTTTGAGTATTCATTAGTATTTTTGAGTAAGGTTATTCAATCAATCATAAATCAACCTATCTGTATAACAGTGCAGAGCACATCTCGCTGTCTCATGTGAATGTATTCTACAGGGGAAAACACTTACTGGCATTACCTCAATCTACCAGTCTCACTACCTGATCATTGCTCATAACCATAAGTTTAATACCCCATTTGTAGACTATTTTTCATCAAGATCAGCAATCTTTGATTTCTGAGCTGTTTTAGAAATATCTGACTTTTGAAAATTGGGCTGTTAGTTGTCCATTTATAGTCTTCCTTCATTTTTGTAGTTGGCTGTGATTTTTCAGAGATACCAGTAGTGGCTTCTCAATCAGGAATGTTGGGTATCTCAGTAGCATGCGGTATTCTTGATGTGGGCCAACAGACCCAAACTGATTTGAAACTGTTTGCTTGTTTCAATATTTCAATATCTGTTGGGCTCTGACAAACTATTATTCACATTTGTGCCACCATTTTCAATTTGAAAATGATCCTTATCATTTAAGACGGAATCAAAATAGGACCTGAGTCTTCCCCCTGGTGTTCTTCCTCCCTCACTTGCTCTCTTTGTCACCTGTTCACATATATCTTCTATTTAGGGTCGATGATCTTACCTCGAAACATCTGAGCTTGCTATAGCTACGTTAGTTCCTGTAGTCTACCAGCATGTTTCCTGTGTAGCTACATTGTGTTCTTTAGTCATTTCTCCTTTTTTCCTTTCAGGATCATGGGCAATTGATGATATTATGAGAACTTTCCCCTTGAAATCTTTTATTCCTCTTAAACAGTAGTCCACTTAAGAGTCACTATGGTCTCTTGTAGAAATGTCCATCCTCAATATCTGGGGAATATCTTGGTACCTATCACATTTTTTTGTTCTTGGTCATTACCCAACAGTACTTAAGATGACATGGCTGTATCTCCTAAGGTTTCTTTAACTTCTACTTTTACCAATCAGTTCTTCTTTCTTGGTCAAACTTACACAGAGTTGTAGTTCCTCTTGCTGCTTCCTCAGCATCCTAAAGGATGAAAGTTCCCTCTTATAAGTTCAGTACAGCCCTTCTCCTTTCATAGGCATATTGTTCCCTGGCTGACACTCCCTTCTCAGGTCCCTTGTGGCCTCCAGAACTCCTGTTCTTTGGTCAGGAAATGTCCGTATATTCTCAACCATTTTTCTGGAACTCTTTGCCTTGATGACACTATTTTCTTCACTACCCTCTTAAACGGAAGCTGCTCATTCTCTCATAGTTCCTCAATCTCAAAGCTGACTTCTGCTGCCAGGATGTTGTTCAACACCTTCCTTTTCCTTATTCTTGAATGCACATGCCATTGGGTAGTGTACCAACTCTCTTCATTGGCATAATCTGATCCCTGGCTTACTTGCTCAAATTCTTCGAGACCTCTGGCACCTAGCTTAGTGTTCTGTGCCATCCTGACTCCTGGCATAATCCTAGACCATGTCAGTGGCCACACTGATGCATCATCAAATGCTCCACCATAACACTTCCTTGACCTCCAATACTATGACCTTCATTTTTGGTCTGCTTCAGTAACTTCATCATTTTTTTTTAAATTTTATTTATTTATTTATTATTTTTTTTGGCTGTGTTGGGTCTTCGTTTCTGTGTGATGGCTTTCTCTAGTTGCGGTGAGCGGGGGCCACTCTTCATCGCGGTGCGCGGGCCTCTCGCTGTCGCGGCCTCTCTTGTTGCGGAGCACAGGCTCCAGACGCGCAGGCTCAGTAGTTGTGGCTCACGGGTCCAGTTGCTCCGTGGCATGTGGGATCTTCCCAGACCAGGGCTCGAACCCGTGTCCCCTGCATTGGCAGGCAGATTCTCAACCACTGCGCCAACAGGGAAGCCCCAGTAACTTCATCTTATGGCCACACTTTGGGCCTTGTCACCAACTGCAACTGTCCTACCTCTGATATTTCAGACTCTGAAGTTAAGTTTTTTGACTAGTACCTTTAGCCTTCCACATCCCATATTCTTTTCCTCTCACAGAACCTTTCTGACCTCATCGACACTTCTGGTCCCTTTTCTTTTCTTCCTGACTTTCAGTCCTCTCCTGTTTCTACGGTCTTTCCCACTCAGTCAGCCATTTCCCACCCCTGCTCAACCCTGCCAGTCATTTGATATCAATTCCCACCAGTATCCTCAATTACCTCACGTCCCTCTTGTTCCCCTGCACCTGCCCTGCCAATCCTCGAACCTCGATGGACTTTAGCATATGTTTTCTTCTGTCCTGTTCCCAGGCTGCTGAGTCGTCCTCGGGAAAATCACCTCACCATGCTGATTATATCCATGACCAAACTGTGATTTCTGACCACAGCTGGATCCTCAACGGCTGCTCACTAATCCTTTTTTACACATTCCTAGTTGGTTCCTTTTCCAATTTCCCACAGCATCTGTTCCATTTTCTTACCGCACCCCTCCAGTGCCCTAATTTAGCCTTCCCTATCCCCAATTCCTTTCAGCAGACAATCTAGTTACATACTTCCCTGAAAAGATAGAGCCCACTGGTCACAGACTCTCTTTCCCTTGAAACATTTATTTCCATGGCTACTTTTATCTTCATTCTTCTCGTATCATCTTTTCCAAGGCTTTTTACTTATCCCCCGATGCCTCCTTAATGATATTCTCTGTTCCATTCATCTCTTCCTTCTGTCTCTTGTATCTTTAGTATTTTCCTCAAGGAACTCTTTTTCTTCTACTTGCACATATCCAAGAATCCCTCTTTCACTTACTTCCCCCAAATTCCATCCCTACAGACTAATGGGAAATCTTTTTCCTTTATTTTATCTGAAAATTTCTTGAAAGAGCCATCTATGCTTCCTCATTTTTTAGCCTTCAACTCATAAAATCTGGCTTGTGCACCCTTCCCTCTAGTAAAAACTGACCTCTCATAGGTCAGCATTGGCTTTGAAATTCAGATTGTGTGGATTCGATGTCCCAAGGTACAGAAAACAGAGGAGGGAAGGAAGGAGTGTGTGTGTGTGTGTGTGTGTGTGTGTGTGTGTGTGTGTGTGTGTACATACAAGATTGCCCATGCTTGTTTAGAGGGGAAAAGAAGTATCAGGGAGAGGGGATAGAATTCAATACTATACCTTTCTTCTGTTCCAGAAAAGTTCATAAATAACATGATGTAATAACATCACTTCTTTCTCTCTGCTTTATTCTAAACTGTTGTTCACTGTGTTTCCACCACCTGGTTTATTAAATTCCATAAGAAAGTACTACTGCCTTTTTGCTACAAATGATGATGAGGATGATGTTGATGATGATGATGGTGATGATGATGATAATGGCCACCTTTGGGGTGCTTACTCTGTGCCACATACTGTGATAGATATTTGAATGTATTATAGCCTTTGGTTTTCATAAGAGCTTAGTGAAGTAAGTATTCTCATACCCATTTTATGGATGGGCCAATGATGGTTCAGAGAGGGTAAGTGTTTTAACCAAGATTACGTGACAAGCAAGAGCCAGCACCCTGGTCGGCCTGACTTCAAACCTCTCCTTAACCATTATACTTTACTGCCTTCTATGATCTAGTGCCAGATGCCATCTCACTCACTCCTGATGATGGTAACTGTGAGATCATTGCTTTCTGGTGTTTGAAGTGCCCCAGTGACTTTGTGTATTACTACTACTCTTTAAATCAGTCTGAGGACTTCTAAAGCCCTAGGCATGATTCTACCTCTTTTTTTTTTAAACATCTTTATTAGAGCATAACTGCTCTACAATGGTGTGTCAGTTTCGATTCTAGCTCTTTTGTCTGGTTTTTCTCTTGAAGAGCAGAGGGTGTCTCTTCCACTATGGTTTTTCTTTCTATGTCACATTTTTGGTGGTGTTTTTTTCTTTTCCTTAACATTTTCTTTTAAGTCCATATTCATCATGTTAATGAATCTCCAGCAAAATCATTTCTTCCTTGTCTGTGTGAAATTTCCCCCTCCCTTGCCAGAAGTTCATCATTCTGAGATCGTAAGTGGTTATCCAGAAAACTACATCCTATTCTTTGACATCATCTAAGTAGCAATATTCATTTCCCATATCTTCCCTTCTGGTCAAGAGTCATGACCTTCAACAAGGAAGAAGAGGTAGAAAGCTCCCACATGCCCCTAAAGTCTTCAGTTTTCTGCCTAAACTTACAAAGTCAGTAGATATAGTCCAGGTTCTTCTTGGTTGTATAATTTGTTGACAGATCTAGACATTTTCAGGACTAAAAATAAACTGGAAGATGCATGGCATCCATGTCTATCTCACTGAAAGAGTCAAAAAAGTCCAGGATGGGAGAATTAGCTGGGACTGAAAAAAAAAGTCAGCTCTTTCTGTTAATTGGGCTGGGAGGACAGACACCAGGACAGAAGACAACTGCAAGGTTAACAGGAAACATTGTTTCTCCCAAAGTCAGGCAGCAGCTGTAAAAAGCCATGAAGATACACTTTTTCAGTGAATACTGCTTTCTTGTTAATGGTGCCCCAGACCCACTTTGCTGTTCCCATCTGTTACTGGGGATTCCCAATTGCTGAGCTGCCCTTGCCTCAGAAGAGCACCCAACCCTTAGTTTATCCCCACTTCTCCTATTCCTGCCTCAAAAATAATAACCAATCCAGAACTGATCCCCACTTTCCTTAGGCCCGCCCTCCTCAGAATCATTCAGAAACATCCCTAAAAGATGTTTCCCTTCTTCTTCTCATTGAGCAGCATCCCATGGTTCCTCTGGAGTGCCCTCTCTTATGATGCATGAATAAATCTGACTTTGTCAGACTATAGGCTTGTCCTTGGTGATCTCTAGGTGATTAAGCTTGAAACGTCATTCTCACCTTGAGCTTCCCCCAGATGAGAGCTTGGCCTATTTAATTAAGTTCAAGCCTGGCCCAGTTCCATATTTTCTGCCTTGAGAATGAAGGTCCCCACCCTCTTCCTGGCCCAACCAGCTATAGTGCCGATAACAGATTGATAGGGTGCCATCTTAGCCTAGAGGCAATAGCATGAGCTGAAAATCCAGTATTGGAACGAGATTAGGGACCTGACATACCTGGGCCAGTACTACAAGTGATGGTAAAAGGGGTGCAGACTTAATGAACAGCCAGCCAGTGACTCCAGAAAGAGGTGGGTGGTGAAAAAAGTGAGGGACATACGTTGGTTTTAAAAAATTTTTTTAAGGAAGTGTTTGACTTGAGGTGGGGTTGAGGGGCAAGAGCAAGTGATTCTGGGTAGAGCAGAAGGACTTGTGTAAGAGGATGGAAGCTGGAATGAACAAGTCATGTTGGAGCAATAACCCTTCCCTTGAGACTGTAGAGGCAAAGAACAAGAAAGCTGTGTTTGTTGATCTCTCTTCCCAGTGAAGTACATGGTTTGAGGACTGGGGAGAGGCTGATTAGGATTTAAGAAGAGACTATTGCAACAGGTGGCCATCACAGTAATGTAAAAGTAGTCTAGAAAGGAGGAGGAACAGAAATGTCTGGCAGTACCCAGGACAAAGTGGTAACCACTTGGCTGCTTCTTTGAGGACACTTTACTTGCTACCTGTGGAGATGATGCTTTCAACTTCCGCTCACCTGGGCCACTCAAAGCAAGGAAATATTTCTTCCTGCTTGATTCCAACCTTTCCTTAGGAAAAAGGGAATTTGATTTCCCACCTTAGAAGGTATCTCAGGACAAACATTACAAACCAGCTCAGTATTCCCTGCAAAAGAGGGATGACAGGTGAATTCCATGTCAGTTACTTTGTTTTTTGTTTTTGTTTTTTTTTTTTATAAATTTATTTATTTATTTATTTTTGCTGTGTTGGGTCTTCGTTTCTGTGCGAGGGCTTTCTCCAGTTGCGGCGAGCGGGGGCCACTCTTCATCGCGGTGCACGGGCCTCTCACTATCGCAGCCTCTGTTGTTGCGAACAGGCTCCAGACGCGCAGGCTCAGTAGTTGTGGCTCACGGGCCCAGTTGCTCCGCGGTATGTGGGATCTAACCAGGCCAGGGCTCGAACCCGTGTCCCCTGCATTGGTAGGCAGATTCTCAACCACTGCGCCACCAGGGAAGCCCGTTTTTTGTTTTTTTAAAAAACATATTTATTTATTGATTTGGCTGCACCGGGTCTTAGTTGCGGCACGCGAGATCTTCGTTGCCGTGCGCGGGATCTTTGTTGCAGTGTGAGGGATCTTTAGTTGCGGCATGTGGGATCTTTTAGTTGCGGCATGCGGGATCTAGTTCCAGGGATTGAACCCGGACCCCCTGCATTGGTAACGTGGAGTCTTAGCCACTGGACCACCAGGGACGTCCCCATTTCAGTTACTTTGAAGACCTGTGCTGTTTCCCAGTGAGGCCATTTAGGGTACAGTCCATGTTCTTCCTGTCTGTGGACCATTAAGTCTGTCTTTTTTTCTTGTTCTCACCAAAAAGTGCTAAGGAATGCCTGCATTGCATCATCATTTTGGCTTAAACCAAAGCCTTAATACTAGCACCTTTCTTATCTTGGACAACTTCACTGAAGTTGGTTAACCGGTTAGGTGGTAACTCTACCTCTTTTGGGTTATTTCCTATTTGGATGGGATGCATGTTGCATTTTTAACTCTGACTATAAAAACAGTAATGTTAATTATGGTACATTTGCTTTGGTCTGGAAGAATATTTGTTCAGCAACCATTTATTGAGCACCAACTGTGTGCCAGAAAATATCAAGCAATGTTTTGAATAATTGAGCTGTTTTTGTTGAAATTAGAGCAGCAAACAAGGTATGTTCTTTTGAAAGAACTGTTACAGGAGGAGTAGGTGAGAGATTACTTCTTGAAAAAAACTTCATTAATTCCATCCAATTGTAGGTAAAGTCACTGTATTTTAGCAAAAAGTGTAGCTTGAAACAAACTTTTGCCAGTTACAGCTTTAATGAACAAGTAGCAGTTTAGTGCCAGGCTTTGTTCTAAGCACCTTACAAATAAGAACTCATTAATCCCCAACAACCCTGTGAGGTAAATACTATTTTCACCTCCATTTTATAAGTGAAGAAACATGGAGGTTTGGCATCTTGTTCAAGGTTACAAGATATTAAGTCATGATGTTAGGATTTGAAATACAGGCAGTTTGTGCTACCTGTATTAAGCTGCAAGTAGATTCTTTCTGAAGGACGTGTAAGTTTAATTTGCTTAATTGAATTTGTCATGCCCCCGAAATCCTGCTTATGCTATTGATCTGTTTATTGAACTCCTTTCTCCCTTTTTGAAGATATTTTTCTATCTAGCTATAATCCATATTATGACAGATTCTGAATTAATAGTATTTATTTTTTAATTTTGTTATTTTTATTATATTATGTTTTGCTTATTTTTTGAGCATCTACTATGTGCCGGGCACTTGTCTCCAAGGCTCATTCTTTCAGCCATCAGAGTGTTCAGTTCCACAAGCCGTCTCTTCCATTGCTCCCTCAACAACAGATTCCTACAGACCCCACGTGGGACGATTTTTATCCTGCCTGTCTGTTAGTGACCGAGTGTCCCAAGTTCAAGGAAACACCTTTCTTGAACTTCATCAATATGTACATGACTGAAAATTGTGTCACATACAACAAAGCATATGTGCTTCCAGGGCAGCCAGCAGGGGGATTGAAATAGGTCTGTCTTGTGTTGTCTTGTGCTGCTCATTCCATGTGGAAGTTGAACACACGGGCTCATACTCCTCAGCTTAAACCAGGAACATCAAAGTGACAGAGGGGCCGAAGGATCTGCCCAGGATTGGTTTAATGATTTGTAAGATTCTGTTCGGCCTTGAGAACATGTGATTTTTATCTATTTTTATCAGCTTTATTGAGATATAAATAATGACATGCAGTAAATGGCACATATTTAAAGTGTACAATGTGATAAGTTTTGAAATATGTATACACCTATGAAGCCATCACCACAACCAAGACAATGAAAATATCCATTATCTCCAAAAGTTTCCCTTTGTTAATTTCTCCCTTCTCAGCCAGCGGAGACAGCGCCCCACCACCGCCACCACCCCCCCCAATCTGCTTTCTATCACTATGTGTTAATTTGCGTTTCCTAGAGTTTTATGTAAATGGAATCATACAGTATGTAGTCTCTTTTGTTTGGCTCCTTTTGTTCAGCATAATTATTTTGAGGTTCAGCCATGTTGTACATACCAACAGCCCATTGCTTTTTATTATCCTATTGTGTGGACATACTACAGTTTATTTATCCGTTCCCCTGCTGGTGGACATTGGAGTTATTTATGGTTTTTAGCTACTGTGAATAATGCTGCTATGAACATTTGTGAGCAAATCTTTCTATGGACATATGCTTTCATTTCTCTTGAGTAAATAGCTAAGATTGGAATGACTGCGTCATATGGTAGGTGTATGTTTAACTTCTAAGAAACTGCCAACTTGTTATCCACAGTGGTTGCTGATGGTAATGTAAAATGGTAGAGTCAGTGAGTTTCAGATGCTCTGCGTCTGTCCCAATACTTGACATGGTCAGCGTATTTGACTTTGGCCATTCTGGTAGGTGCATAGTGGTATCTCATTGTAGCCTTAAATTGTCTCTTACTTTTAACTCATTTGTGTCATTACATGTACATATTTTTAAAAATAAATTTATTTATTTATTTTTGGCTGCATTGGGTCTTCATTGCTGTGCGTGGGCTTTCTCTAGTTGCGGCGAGCAGGGGCTACTCTTTGTTGTGGTGCGTGGGCTTCTCATTGTGGTGGCTTCTCGTTGTGGAGCATGGGCTCTAGGCGTGTGCGGGCTTCAGTAGTTGCAGCCCGCGGGCTCAGTAGTTGCGGCTCGTGGCCTCTAGAGCGCAGGCTCAGTAGTTGTGGCGCACAGGCTTAGTTGCTCCGCGGCATGTGGGATCTTCCCGGACCAGGGGTGGAACCCGTGTCTCCTGCATTGGCAGGCGGATCCTTAACCACTGCCCCACCAGGGAAGTCCCTATTTATTTAATTTTTAATTGAAGTGTAGTTGATTTACAATGTTGTGTTAGTTTCAGGTGACAGCAAAGTGATTCAGTTATACATACATATATTCTTTTTCAGATTCTTTTCTGGATGTTTTTCTACTGATAGACATGTGCAATAAAAAGATTTGTGAAGCAACCCATCCAGAGTTTGACAAAATGCTTTCACTATCAGCTCAGCTGATCCTACCACCACCCTGTGATGCAGGCAAGATGTATTTTCCCACCCCTATCAAATATGGAGAAACACTGAGGAATTTACTAAAGATATAAAGCTTAGCGAGTGTTAGACCTGGGCCTCAACCCCAGGATTTCTGACCCCAGAGTTCATATCTTTCCACACCAAGTGACCTTGCTGAATAAGCTCTCAGCTGTCTACATGTGACTTTTCTACTTAGGAATTTTAAAGCCATTTAAAATCATATGATTCTACAGCCTGTGCCGGATGCTTGCAACATACAGATTTGAAGACATTGTGGCTCAGTGAAGTTAAGTGGCTGTTACTTCCTTAAGCAAAGTAGGAAAAAGGAAACCTTACTGCCATTTCCCTTCCTTCTCTCACAATGACCCCCACACATCCTCAGAAATGTTTGACTTGACTAACAGCAACATTTATATGGTGCTTTACCAATTATAATGTATTTTAATACATTCTTTCATTTTAGATCCACACCAACCCTGGGAAAACAAGTCCCCAGGTGATGCCTGTGTACCTTCAAGTCTGAGAAGCACTGGTCTAGGGCACTGACCCTTCACTTCTACTCAAGCCTGGCTCTCACCAACCTCTCTGGCAGTGCCTTGTCATGGCCTTGTCATGGCCAGTGCCAGAGAAACTTTCTCTATAGCCAGACAATTTCTCTTTAGTCAAAGGTGGCAGTCTTCAGAGTGGGATGTATAAGATAATCTACTAGGATGTAGGAAGGAAATAATTAGGAAAAAAATTTTTGGACATTTCTCCAGCTGTTCTTCTATCTTCTCTTTTAGCAGCTTTATTAAGATATAATTCACACACCATCAGCTCACCCATTTAGAGTATATGATTCAATGGTTTTAATTATATTCACCCCCAACCCTAGGAGACCACTACTCTAATTTCTGTCTCTATAGATTTGCCTATTCTAGGCATCTCATATACATGGAATCCATACAATATGTGGTCTTTTGCGTCTGGCTTCTTTCACTCAGCATAATGTTTTCAAGGTCCATCCATGTAACTGTACTCCATTCCTTTTATTACCTAATAATATTCCATTGTATGGATGTACCATGTTTTGTCTATCCATTCACCAGTTCATGGACATTAGCATTGTTTCCACTTGTATACTATTATGAATAATGCTGCTATGAACAGTTGCATACAAGTTTCTTGGTGGACATATATTTTCATTTCTCTTGGTTATTACTGTGTTCCTTGATCAGTATAAATGTTATGTGTTAAATTTTGAGAAAAGAAAACAATAGAAAAGTAAACATGATTCTTTAAGGGAATTAAATTTTTATTTCTTCTTTGGCTTTCCATGTTATCCCTCTCACTCTCTCCCATTTTATTGACCTTTTATTTAGCTCTTTACATGTCTTCCTGACTGCTGCTTACTCCTGTCAGGGATGCTGTGAGGAGAAATGAAACATTTATTATTGAGTAACATCGAAGTGCTAAGCACTTCACGTTTAACTTCATAAAAACCTATGTAAGGTTGGTGCTGTTAAACCCATTTAAGGATAAGGAAACTAAGTCTCTGAGATTATAACTTGTTCAAAATCACCTAGCAATTAAGAGGCAGATGTGAGATGAGCCCACTTCTATTTGATTCCAAAGCCCATGCTCTTTCCATAGATTGTCTACCAGATGAATATTTATTGAGGTTTAGAGGACAGATCTTGCTTCTCACTGAAGACACCAAAATGGATGTATGGAGTGAGAAAAATAAGAAGTGAGAGATTATGCCAAGATTTTGATGAGAATACATGAATGGGGTATGTGGGAGGTGGAAGGGATGGTAGAGGAATATAGAAGTAGAACCTAGTTTGTGGAAGGAAGGTGTTGGTGAGTGTTCAGTTTGGGACATACGGAATTTGAGGGCATCATTCATTCAGGTGATATTTAGTTTGAGTGGCTTGTCTGTGCCTGGCATAGATCAGGATGCTGGAGATACATTGAAAAAAGGCCTAGCCATAGTTCCTGCCCTAATGGAGATTGTGGGCTTAGTAGGGCAGACAGACAAAAACAGTTATAACTAAGTGTAATGGGTGTCATGATAGAAGTGAGGAGAAGGATTTAATTCAGGCGCCTGGAGAAAGTGATTCTATAAGGCTCCGGGGTTAGTAGAAAGAAGTTTAAAATGGCTATAGCTTGGATAAACAATAAGGTCCTACTGTATAGCACAGGGAACTATATTCAATATCCTGTGATAAACCATAATGGTAAAGAATATGAAAAAGAATGTGTGTGTATGTGTGTGTGTGTGTATGTGTGTGTATATATATATATATATGTATAACTGAATCACTTTGCTGTACCGTAGAAATAAATACAACATTGTGAATCGACTATACTTCAATAAAACAAATTTAAAAAAATAAAATGGCTATAGCTTAAGGTACAAATGGGGGAAGGACAGAGAATCACCAGAGACGGATATAGGAGATAAAAAGATTGAAGGGTTGATAATGTTGTTTTCCCCTAACTAACCCCTTCCTACACAGGGGAAAAAAGATGATTGCCTATAGCTACAAGGAACAACTGGTAGTTCCCTGACTCTCATGCTTTGTTGCCTCCATGCCTTTTGAGTGCGCCATGACCTCTGCCTGGAATTTTCCTCCCCCATCCCTTTCGTCTAGCCAACTCCTGCCCATCTTTATCATAGTCTTTCAGAAAGTCTGCTGTGACCCCTTGTTCCATGTCCCCACAGTTTCCTGGGTCTACTGATCACACTGGCTCTTCTATTAATTGTAAGTGCCTTAAGAGCAGGGACCTGTTCATCGACCTGAGTAGCCCCCCAGTGCTTGACACATAGTAGGATAGATGCATGGATGAATTAAACAAAAATGATCACATCTGGAGAAAAATCTGCATTTTATGAACAAGAGGAGGAGGCTTCATCACTTCATTAAAAAGGGAGCTTGGCTGTCAGTCTAACTCAGTAGTTCTTAACCTGGGGTGGTTTTGCCTACTCCCGCCCCCCCAGCCCAGAACACTTGAAAATGTATGGGGACATTTTTGGTTGTGACAGTTGACTGAGGGGAGGGGGCAGGTGTCTACTGGCATCGAGTAGAGGCCAAGGATGCTGCTAAGCATTCTGTAGTGTACAAGGCAACCCACCACAACAGTTACCCAGCCCCAAATGTCAGTAGTGCTGAGGTTGAGAAACCCTGGCCTAACCAAGTTTAGCTCTCTTCTACGTAAAGCAGTGGTGCTCAAAGTGTGGCCCCCACCCCCGGCAGAGGCAACATCCACCTGGGAACCGATAGAAAGGCAAATTCTAGGGTGCCACCCCAAAGCCACTGAAGGAGGAACTCCAGGGATGGGCCCACTCTGTTTGAACAAGCCCTCCAGGGGGTTCTGGTACAGGCTGACATTTGAGAACCACTTCTAAAGTCAAAAAGTGGGTTGGCAGGAATCCCCTGATGGTCCAGTGGTTAGGACTCTGCACTTTCACTGCGGGTGTGGGGTGGGGAGGTGGGGGCGGGAGCGGGTTGGTAACAGAGCCAGAGCCAAAACCCCAAGAGACTCCCAGGGCGGGAGTGGTGGTTAAGGAATAATGGTAGAACAATCCACAGGAGGTAATGGTTTCCAGGGTGAAGTGGTCCTTGGTATCAGATATTCCTGAAGAACTGCTAAATATGAGAACAGGCAAAGGGAGGTGAGACTGCTGCTAATAGTTAAGACTCCTGAAATGGAGGGAGGCGAGGATAATGTCATTCAGCAGTGACAGGTTTGAGTAGGGGGGACCTGAAAGCTTTCAGTTTGCAGTCATCAATGCAAAAGAACTGCTTGTTAAAATTTGTATTTAATGTTAGGCTTCTGGAAATAACTTGCCAGGACTCTCATCCTTCTAACACAGCAGCTCTTATTCTTTTTGTGTTTTCTTTCAGGCTTTGTCTATGTACATAAGTATTTTTACAGTGGAGTGTTGCTGTAACAGTACATACAAAGGTGTTTTCAAAGGTTATGCCAGAGCGGTAGGCAGCAAAGGTAAACTGGATCCCATGGCCAGTTTGTTCTGCTTGGGGGAAGGGTGGTTTGGTGGACTTGGAGGTCCTAGGAAAAGCTAAGCAGGTGCCTTAGGCTAATTTTGGTTCTCTGGGAAGAAACCAATAAAAAAGCCAACTTCAGAACAGAAATTTTTCTCAAGCCTCATTAAGGAAGTCAAGGATATAGATAAGACAATGGGAGAGGAAAAGTCTCCTTCAGGGGAAAAGCTTGTATCATAAATAGTAGATACTCAGAGCGATTCGGATTGGATAGTTTTCTAAAGAAGCTTTTCATTGAGTGGGCGTGAGGGTAGAAAAGAATTTTAGAGCCTTGTCTGTGTTGGGGGAGGGAGAGTTAAAATAGGTGCTGGTATTAGGGATTTGTTTCCCTAACAAGTTGAGTATGTTAGAGAAATGCTGACATTGAATATAATTTTTGTAAAGCAGTTATTTTCCATAGAAGGCTTTAAAAAAATTCTCTTTAAAAAGAAACTTCATGACTATATGTGTGTCAGGCACAGTGCAGTGAATCTTTAAGCACACTTCATAAGCCAGGGAAATTAATGGTGGTATCCCCAGTTTGTAGGATGAGGAAATTGAGGCTATAAGAAGTAAAATGATGGGCCTAGAGTCAGACAGCAATTAAGTGTCAGGGCTAGAATTCTAAACCCTGGTATGTTTTTCTGCAAGTCTACTGTAATTAACATAGCAACAGAGTTGCTATAGTGATCAGTTTCCTAGAGGTATCTGATATATCTTCATACCTCTCCTTATTGGACTACAGTCAGTACCCAAGGTTGAACATCAGGACCACAAGGGGAGTTTTCAAAATATGTGTGTCTAGACTTCCCCCAAAGAGGATCTATGGAGGGAGACTGAAAGAAAAAAAAAAAAAAAGAACCACTTTCCCCCCACCCCCATTTCCTCCTAGTGCCTCCTCTTTCCCAGAAGCCAGGCTGTACAAAGGCTGATTTTAGAGTGTGGAGCAGGTGGCGGGCAGGGCTGGGCCAGCCAGCCTCAAGCCAATTCAGCTGTGATGGTGACAGCTGCTCCTCTCCAGTTGCCCATAACTAGCAGATCTCAATCACCTGGAAGAGGGGCAGGGAGCAAAAGGGTCTTTTGTGGCCATGGGCAACTGGCGTCAAGCTTTCTGGATTCCAGTTTTCTCTCTGTTGCAAATCAACGGTGTGACATTGGGTAAGCTGATCCCTTAACTACTTTTTTTTTTTTTTAAGCAGTTATTTTGCGTAGAAGACCAGGAGACAGGGTAAAGTAGTGGTTGGGTAGGTTTGGTCTGTAGACTCTCCCAAAAGGATGGACATTTTTTCCAACCAAGGTGGAAGATAAAGGTAGGAGCAAAGTATCTGTGGATGGAGTGGGGTGTATATTACTTGAGGGGACAGCAATATTGAAGGAGTGTTTGTGGTTCTGTTTTAAATGGAAGGTGTGGACCACGTGTCACTGGAGATATAGGGGTCCCTTGGAGGCAGTTGAACCAAAGGCCTGCACAAAGGTGAGGAAGAAGATAGTCAAAATGCAGGTTAGGGAGCCAACTTTGCAGAGGATGGGGGGAATTTCGTCCTCTGAAACAAGCAAAAATAGGTTGAATATGATATGTTTTTCTTTATACTAATATACCTGAAAAGAGGGCAATATCTTCCCCACAACTCTTACCTCTTTGTGTCCTTGTGATTTTGAGTGAAAGACAGATGTTTTGTGTTCTATCTTCATTTTATTTTAAAGTCTTGCCTACAGCCCACTTCTCTTCACACCCTCCACCACGGGCCACACATTTATCATTTTTCATTTTTGATGGCTAGATTTTAGTCCGTCACTAATATACCACAGTTTATTTAACCATTTACCGATTTTAAAACTTCTGGGAAGCAGATGATTTGTTTGAAAGAATGAACTTGTCCACAGTTTTCTCACATTGCTCGTTTCTGTGTATCACAGGATAGTTCTGAAGCTTTTCATCTGCCTTGAATTATTTCTGTCCATTCTTCAGACTCAACAAAATATAATTCACTTTCAGCCCATCATACATATCTACTCGTTTGGCCGTGTCTTTGTGAATTTAAAAAATGTCCTCCATTATTAGGTAAGCGTTAGGTGACTTTTTAGCTCCTCTGCTTGCTTCACTTCTTTGGCTATGCTTTCTCTACTTTTTGTTCCCTATAATTTTTTTGTATTGAAGCAACTTTACTTTTATAAATTCTAATTAGTCACATTAAAGGTCTAGTACTGTCTAATGTATTTAGGATTAAAGATATAAATATTCTTATGATTATTGGGATGCTGAATTAATTATATGTCTGTATGTATCTCTTAGTTTTATGTTACAGAGTTAAAATAACATTTATTTTTATTGATATAATTAACATATAACATTAAGATGTATAGCATGTTGGTTTGATACATTTATATATTGCAATATGGTTACCACGGTAGTGTTAGCTAACACCTCCATCATAAAATAATATTTAACATCTAATGCCACTTTTAGAATAAATTCAGCCAGTCCTTCAGCACTGTTGAAAGCTTTGTTTCTCTTTATAATATAGGCTTTAATGAAACCAAATGATTAAAATAGCCCAAAATGCCTTTTTAGAAGTATGTTTTAAATGTTGTAAAATCACCAGAAAGTGTATAAAAGTTATTTATTGATAAAGAAGCTTGTGACTGGAAATATTTTCAACCAAATTTCCAAAAGCAGTTTCACTTAATGGAAGAAATAAAATGGAGAAATATTTATGAAAGATTGCCAAACAGATTTAGGCATAAATGACTAAAAATCTGAAATTAAAAAAAAATCTGAAAGGAACTGAAATGCTAAAAACATGCCCTAAAGGTTACAGAACTATCCTAGTGGTGCATGGAAATAGTCAGTATAAAAAATGCCAGGGACCAAAAAATATGGATTTTTCTCCTGTTTGTTGCTTTAATTAATTCACCTGGAGCCAATAGAGTACTGTATCCTTAAAAACTAGTATAATTTGTCAGGAGAATAAAATGTGGCTGTAGCATTGAATTTTATTACGGAGTTAATAGGTAGTGCTTTAATTGCTGATGAGGCTAAACAATTTTCAGTGTTCCTTTCTTGGTGACTGATGTAAGATTTTTATATTTTTTAGCTACTTACCCAAAGGAAAGTAGTATTAACTATCAGGTTGTATCAGATCTTTATTATTTTCTGTATTAAGTTCTTTTTCCATCAAAATCATGGCTGCTTTTTATCTGTATTGCTTTCTTTTTAAACTTTGTAATTTTTTTTAATGTACGAAAAGCTTTATTTTTATTTAGTCATATTCATCACCCATAGGTGATAATTTCTTCTTTTGCTTTGGTATTAATAAAATTCTTTCACACATTGATTATAAATGCACCTTTCCATTTTCTTATAGTGTCTCATAATTTAAAAAAAAAACTGAATCCTTGACTCATCTGGAATGAATTTTAATTGTTTTCCCAAAAACATTTATCGAAAGTTCCTTTCCCCAGTGAACCATCATTTCTCACACTATAATTCAAAGACATTGTGTGAATTCTTTTTCTGCTATCCATTCTCCCACATAGTTGAAGTTGCTTGAATCCTATTCTAATTTCAGATTTCATGGTAAATGCATTCCTCCATCTCTGAGCCTTATACATATCTTTCCCTACTTAAAAAAAAATATTTCCCTACTTTTTATTCTGGAAACTCAACCTTATACTACACCCTAACCAAAAGAAAAACAGTGTTAAAACAAACAAAAAACCGCATCCTGAAATTGCATGGAAAGGTACCATAGGTATTTTATTTTATTTTTCCATGCCTCAGCCTTAGTGTCTCAGTTTTAGCAGATTTTTATTCTATTTATTTACTTATTTCTTAAGTGAAGTTTTTAAGTACAGAAGTCAGGCCTTTCAAGATTCAGGATTTAAATCCAAATATTACTAAATTCATTTCTTTCTATTACTAGTAGCCAGAGAGCAGCAGCTGTTGAGCTTTTGAGAGAATAGCAAAGAACACAGAGAATGTATTTGGACTACCGTTAATTGTGTTCGAGCTAAAATACGAAGCTGAAACCAGTAGAATAAACCTTCTAAAGATTAAATTCACCAAACTCTCAGTGGCATCATTAAGAAAATTAGTCTGAGTCCTCGGGTCCTGTGTTCTTTGCCTCTGAGCCTGAAGGCTTTGTGATGCTTCTAACTGGAGCCAGTGGCCATACGTGTGCGGGAATCGGGGGGAATTATCTTGGCTTTTGCTGCCGTTCCTCTTTTCCCTGTGACTTCCGTTATCACCCGTGCTCATTTCTTTCTCTGTTTTTGATCTCCTAATTTTGAGCTGTTTTTCAAAGTGGCAACAGAGACAAAACATTGTTTTTAATGCAGGTGACATTTAGGAACAAAATAAGTTGGAAGTTTTAAGACTAAATATAAAATCCCTTTAAATGTCTTGAAGGGCCAGGGGGAGCCTAAATGTAGAGGAGCCCCTTGCCCCCTGGTGGGAAACTTGTAATGTCGACTTTCAGGATTCCTTTTTACATTCCAACAAGTAGCATTATATAAAACAGGATGGGAAAACTTGTATTTTATTTTTTCTATCAAGGGTCACTGACCCACTGAAAGATTTCATTTAAGGATCACAAGTTTAAAAAAGCAACTTTTTAAAAGTAAAGAAATATAACATGTTCCATTCATCTGTTTTTAAAATTAGAAAAAGGGAACATAAAACGCCCTATTCAGTAAATGCAGCAAGTACAATAATTTACAAGAAGTACTTGGGTTTTACGTTATTGGCAGTTAGAAGAGAAACAGAGGAGAAGGAAAAAGAGGGGTATACTGAGTTACATTTACATAAAGGCTGGTCTCCCTGTAAAAAATAGAAACAGGAGCAGCTAGATAATGCCAAACTTTGCTATTGAAAGCATTATAGAAGTTGCAGTGCAATTTTGTATGCATGTGTGGAAAAGTATTCCACAGATTTAAAACACCAACTGTTTATATTATTGTCCATTTCTTACACATCCTTGTCTCGCTCCTTTGTTTCTATTTGTGTGTATAGAGAGAAAATCTTTCCACATTGCTTTTACCATTGGTTATGCAGTTTTTTGTTTTTGTCATTGATAGACCTTTTCAGCTAACGTTAGTTTTTACACTTCCATGTATCACGTAGCATGATATAAACACTTATTTAAATGGTTGAATTAAATAATATCACCCAAGTTCCTTGATATTAGAGAGTGCATGTTTCGTTCATGTGTGTATCACTTGAAATGAACAATCAATGAGTGAGGGGAATAAGTGCTATATTGGAGTTGGTTTAATCACATCTCTGGGATTTTTTAAAAAGATTATGAATGCAGTTGTGACAATTATCTTTTGTACAAAGCACCCTTTATAAATGGGAGAGGAGAGATTTACTTTGGGGAGGGGGGCGACCTGTTCCTGAACTGAGAGTACTGGGTCAGACAGTTGGTTTATGGGGTAGTATAGTCAATAGCATCTTGAGTGTGTCTTCATTATCCCAATAGCCCACAGTCATTTGGCTTTATTATTTTACTAACACAGTGGGTGAATATGGTACTAAGTAATCATTTACTTGTGGTTTGTACATCATACTGTCACATTACAGAAGTAAACTTGACAGGATTCAGCGAACGTCTAGGCAGAAATGAAGGCCTAAACGTTTCTGTATTGTATTAAACTGTTGTCATCTTTGCCATAGTTAGTCCCCACAAAGTATATGTGGCCCAGTTAGGGTAACTCTTGGGTTAACTTTTTTTGGTGGCTGTTGCTGTGGTAAAACAAATTTCTGTAGATGTTTATTATTGGCATGCAATAGATTTTTGAGATTTTATCTTATAATTTGCCCCTTTGTTGAAGTCATTACTTTTAATTTTGTTTCTTGAATATCTTGGTCTTTCAGGTTATATAACTACATAATGTGCAAATAGTGCTGTTTTAATTTTATCTCCTTATCCTACTTGCTCATTTTTCATGCGTCGTTACAATGGTCCAGTTTTCTAACATGATTAATTAGGAATGGTGACTAGATATCTTTGTGTTTTTCTGCTTTTTTGGGGGATGAATACCTCCAGTGTGTCTGCTTTAAGAATAGTGTTGACTTCTTTCAGACATATCATATTTATAGTTAAAAGAAAATCCTTTTTTTAAAATCAGAAATGAATATTGAATTTTCAGATTATTTAAACCATATTTATTCACTTAATTTTGTGTTTACTATTTTTCTCGTGAATCGCTTGTCTTATTTAGAAATCAGCCTTGCAACCTCAGGCTAAAATCTGAATGCCCATGAAGATCAATTCTTTTAAAGTGCTGGTATATGGTTTGCTAAAATTTCATTTAGAATTTTGCATTTACATTCACAGATAAGACAAAACTATAATTTTCCTTTTCAGAGTTTAGCCATAAGTCAGGTTTAGTAATCAAGCTGATGTTCACCTCATGAAAATGAATTTGATAGAACACTTTTAGGAAACATTTGTGTAATAGGATTATTATTCATTTACTATTTAGACATTTAAGTGCCATTTTTGTTTCTTTTGAAGTTTCTTGATAATGTTGCTTATTTCTTTGGTCTATTTAGATTCCTTATTTCACTCTGGGTACTTGGGCTTTTCTTTTGTAGAAAGTTATTCCTTTTCTTTTTTTAAAAAACATATTTGCATATGGAATGCCCTAATAATGTAAATCATCTTTGCATGAATTATATATCTTTAAAGTCAGTAATTTGTGTGCTTTTCTCTTTCGTTGAATTGTACTACCAATTTATCAATTTTATTAGTTATTTTAAACCGCCCTTTTCTTAAGAGAGGCATATAGAGCTATGGATATATTTTGATTCATATTTGAATTTTAAATAGTCCCTTACTTTCTTGATTTAGTTGTCATTTAAGAAAGATATATTTTACAATTTCCATGTGGTTTGTGTTCTTTTATCCCACTTTTATCTTACTGCTTTGTGCTGTGTAACAATCCCGCCACTTCATTTTTATTGAGAATATTTTTGTGTCTGAGTATATGATAAATTTTTTGTGAAAAAAATTTTCTCAAAATTTTCCACTTGAATATTATGATAAACCTGATAATTGTATTGATTGTTTTGTTTAGATATATTGAATTCTTTCATTGTTTTTGTTGCTAGTTTGATTTCTCACATTCAAATAATGGAACAGTTCTCCAACTAGAATTGTGTTTGTCATGTTAAATTGATCAGTATTTTGTTTTGTAAAAAAATCGTTAGATTTTCTTTTATTTCCAGGATATTTAAAAAATCATTATCTAGAGCTTTAAAAGATCATTTTATAATGTCTGTTTTTGGTTTAAAATTTGCTTTTTTTTAAAAAAAAATTCTGTGACTAATGTCTTAATTTACATTAGCAAACCTAAAAGGAGTAGCCTTTTTTAAAAAAATGAAGTATAGTTGATTTACAATATTGTATTAGTTTCAGGTGTACAGCATAGTGATTCAGTATTTTTGCAGATTATACTCCATTTTAGGCTGTTACAAGATGATGGCTGTAATTCCCTGTGTTATACATTGTATCCTTGTTGCTTATCTATTTTATACATAGTCATTTGTATCTGTTAATTCCATACCCTTAATCTGTCCCTCCTCCCTTCCCTTCTCCCTTTGGTAACCACAAGTTTTGTTTTCTATATCCATGAGTCTGTTTCTGTTGCCATTTGCAGGAGTAGACGTTTTATAAATGTATTTTTATAGGGACTTCCCTGGTGGTCCAGTGGTTAAGACTCTGCACTCCCAATGCAGGGGGTACGGGTTTGATCCCTGGTCGGGGAGCTAAGATCCCGCATGCTGCACGGCGCAGTCTAAAAAAAATGTATTTTTGTAATCAGTTAGGGTCAGATTTTATTTAATCTGATCTATAATTATTTTTATTGTATTTACTGCATAAAATTTAGCATTGTAATTATCCTGTATTTTTCACTTAGCAATGAACTTTTTTTCTTTTTAAATTCATGCTC
The DNA here is from genome assembly GCF_028021215.1 of Eschrichtius robustus. NCBI lineage: Eukaryota > Metazoa > Chordata > Mammalia > Artiodactyla > Eschrichtiidae > Eschrichtius > Eschrichtius robustus. The sequence continues at coordinate 45,861,733 of NC_090845.1, forward strand.
CAGTAGATTTAAGAGATGGTTCAGTGATGTGGAAGGATAGCCTTAATTCCTTAATTTATAATATTGCCTCAGTTTCTTATAGATGTGCTCAGTGATTCTTTTATTTTTAATAATCTAATGGTTATTTGCCATCGAATGGTAGTCTTTCTTATATACTTGTTAGTCCATCTATCTTATATTTGGTTTTCTTATACTATCTTAATTGCTACTGTTTTCACCCTATCCTTGTGACTTTGCATATTTGCTTTTAGTGTTGTGAAACTTTTTACTTGGACCTGGCTTGCTTTTTAAATAATGGCTGAAAATTTCCCTAACCTGGGGAAGGAAACAGACATCCATATCCAGGAAGTCCAGAGAGTTCCAAATAAGAGGAACCTAAAGAGACCCACACCAAGACACATAATTAAAATGTTAAAAGTTAAAGACAAATAATATTAAAAGCAGGAGAAAAACAACTTGTTACGTAGAAGGGACCCCGCAAAAGACTATCTGCAGATTTTTCAGCAGAAACTTTGAAGGCAAGGAGGGAGTGGTGCAATATGTTCAAAGTTCTGAAAGAAAAAAACTTCCAACCCAGAATACTACCCGGAAAAGTTATCATTCAGAAGTGAAGGAGAGAGAGAATTTTCCAGAAAAGCAAACGATAAAGGAGTTCATCACCACTAAACTGGCCTTATAAGAAATGTTAAAGGGACTTCTTTAAGCTGAAAAGAAAGGGTGTTAATTAGTAACACATATGAAAGACTAAATCTCACTGGAAAGGTAAATATATAGTAAAGGCAGTGGTTTAATCACTTATAAAGCTAGTATGAAGCTTAAAAAAAAACCAAAGTAGTAAAAATAACTATGATTACAACAATTAGTTAAGGGATATAGAAGGTAAAAGATGTAAAATGTGACATCAAAAACATAAAACATAGTGGGGGGAGAGTAACAAGGTTGAGTTTTAAAATGGGATCAAACTTAAGTTGTTATCAAGTTAAAATAGACTGTTATAGATATAAGTTGTTATATGTAAGCCTTATGGTAACCATAAAGCAAAAACCTATAGTAAATACACAAAAGATAAAGAGAAAGGAATATAAGCATACCACTAAAGAAAGTCATCAAACCACAAAGGAAGAGAGCAAGAAAAGAAGGAACAGAGAGGAACTACAAAAACAGACAAAAAACAACTACAAAATGGCAACACACACATACGTATCAATAATTACTTTAAATGGACTAAATTCTCTAATCCAAAGAGAGAGAGTGGCTGAATGGATTAAAAAAAACAAAAACAAACCAAAAAAACCCACGACCCATCTATATGTTGCCTACAGGAGACTCACTGTAAATATAAGGACTCACACAGACTGAAAATGAGGGGATGAAAAAAGATATTCCATGCAAATGGAAACCAAAAGAAAGCTGGAGCATCTAGAAAAAGAAAAACAAAGCCCAAATTTAATAGAAGGAAGGAAATACCAAAAATTAAAACAGAAATAAAGGAAATCGAGACTAAAAAGACAGTAGAAAAGATCAGTGAAACTAAGAGCTTATTCATTGAAAAGATAAATAAAATTAACAAACCTTTAGCTAGACTCACCAACAAAAAAAGAGAGAGAGAGGTCAAATAAAAACAAATGAAAGAGGAGATGTTACAACTGGTGCCATAGAAATACAAAGGATCACTACCGTGAACCAATTACATGCTAATAAATTGGACAACCTGGAAGAAATGGATACATCCCTAGAAAAGTACAGCCTACCAAGACTGATGAAAGAGAAAATCTGAACAGACCTATTACTTAGCAAGGAGATTGACTTAGTAATCAAAAACCTCCCAACAAATGAAAGTCCAGGACCAGAGGCTTCACTGGTCATTCAAAGAAGACAGCTTCATTTCATTCAAAGAAGAATTAATACCAATCCTTGTCAAATTCTTCCAAAAAATAGGAGAGGAGGGAACTCTTTCAAGCTCATTTTACAAGGCCAGCATGATCCTGATACCAAAACCAGATAAGGATGCCACAAGAAAAGAAAATTAGAGGCCAATATTCCTGATGAACGTAGATGCAAAAATCCTCAGCAAGATACTAGCGAACTGAATTCAACACTTATATTAAAAGCATCATAATAGGCTTTATTCCAGGGACACAAGGATGGTTCATCATCAACAAATCAGTCAATGTGATGTACCACATTAACAAAATGAAGGATAGAAATCTTATAATCATCTCAATAGATGGAGAAAAAGCATTTGGCACAATTCAACATCCATTTATGATAAAAACTCTCAACAAAGCAGATATAGAGGGAATGTACCTCCACATAATAAAGGCCATATATGACAAGACCACAGCTAACATCATACTCAACAGTGAAAAATTGAAAACCTCTTCTAAGATCAGGGACAAGATAACGATGCCCAGTCTCACCATTTTTAATTCAGCATAGTACAGGCATACCTTGTTTTATTGCACTTTGCTTTATTGTGCTTCACAGATATTGTGATTTTTACAGACTGAAGGTTTGTGGCAACCCTGCATCAAGCAAGCCTCTCGGTGCCATTTTTCTAACAGCATTTGCTCACTTCATGTCTCTGTCACATATTGGTAATTCTCACGATATTTCAAACTTTTTAATTATTATTTGTCATGGTGATCTGTGATCAGTGATCTTTGTACAAATTACCATTGTAATTTGGGGGGATGTCATGAATCGTGCCCATATAAGACAGCAAACTTAATTGATAAATGTTGTGTATGTTCTGACTGCTCCACTGACCAGCTGTTCCCCTGTCGCTCTCCTTTTCCTTGGCCTCCCTATTCCCTGAGACATAACAGTATTGAAATTAGGCCAATTAATAACCCTACAATAGCCTCTAGGTGTTCAAAAGGAAAAGTCAATCGACGGGGCAAACTTCACTGTTGTTTTGTTTTAAGAAATTGCCACAGCCACCCCAACCTTCAGCAACCACCACCCTGATCAGTCAGCAGCCATCGACATCGAGGCAGGACCCTCCACTGGCAAAAGGATTATGACTCGCTGAGGGCTCACACGATGGTGAGCGATTTTTAACAATAAAGTATTTTTTAAATTAAGGTATGTACATTTTTTTAGATATAAGGTTATTGCATACTTAATAGACTACAGTACAGTATAAATGTAACTTTCTTATGCGTTGGGAAAGCAAAAGATTCATGTGACTTGCTTTATTGTGATATTTGCTGTATTGCTGTGGTCTGGAACTGAACTCGCAATATCTCCGAGGTATGCTTGTATTGGAAGTCCTCGCCAGAGCAGTTAGGCAAGAAAAAGAAATAAAAGCATCCAAATTGGAAAGGAAGACGTAAAACTGTCACTATTTTCAAATGACGTATTATATATAGAAAACCCTAACGTCTCCATCAAAAAACTGTTAGAACTAATAAACAAATTCAGTAACGTTGCAGGGTACAAAATCAACACTCAAAAATCTGTTGCTTTTCTATAAATTAATAATGAACTATCAGGAAGAGAAATTAAAACAATCCCATTTACAATTGCATCAAAAAGAATAAAACACCTAGGAATAAACTTAAACAAGGTGGTGAGAGACCTGTATATTGAAAACTGTTAAGACATTAATGAAAGAAATGGAAGATGACACACAAATAAATGGAAAGATATTCCATGCTCGTGGATTGGAAGACTTAATATTGTTAAAATGTCCATATTACCCAAAGTGATCCACAGATTCAATACAATCCCTATCAAAATACCAATGGCATTTTTCAAATAAATAGAACAAACAATCCTAAAATTTGTATGGAACTGTGAAAGACCCCCAATAGCCGGAGCAGTCTTGAGAAAGAAGAACAAAGCTGGAGGCATCAGGCTTGCTGATTTCACACTATATTACAAGGCTAGAGAAATAATAACAGTATGGTATTGGCATAAAAACACACACATAGATCAGTGAAACCTAATAGAGAGCCTGGAGGTAAACTCATGCATACACGGTCAATTTATGGCAAAGGAACCAAGAATATTCAATGGGGAAAGGATGGCCTCTTCAATAAGTGGTATTGGGAAAATTGGATAGGCACATGCAAAAGAATGAAACTGGACCACCATCTTATACCATACACAAAAATTAACCCAAAATGGATTAAAGACTTGTACATATGACCTGAAACCATAAAACTTCTAGAAGAAAACATACGCAGTAAGCTTCTTGACATAGGTCGTAGTAGTGATTTTTTGAACCTGACACCAAAAGGAAAAGCAACAGAAGCAAAACTAAACATATGGGACTACACCAAACTAAAAAGCTTCAGTTCAGCAAAGAAAACCACCAACAAAATGAAAAGGCAACGTACTGCTTGGGAGAAAGTATTTGCAAATCATATATCTGATAATGGGTTAATATCCAAAATATATTAAGAACTCATACAACTCAATAGCAAAAACTAAAAAAAATTTAAAAATGGGCAGAAGATCTGAATAGACATTTTTGCAAAGAAGTCATACAGATCGCCAACAGGTACATGAAAAGATGCTCTACATCATTAATCATCAGGGAAATGCAAATCAAAACCACAATGAGGTATTGCCTCATTCTGGTCAGAATGTCCATCATCAAAAAGTCTACAAATAGTAAATGCTGGAGAGGGTGTGGAGAGAAAGGAACCCTCCTACACTGTTGGTGGGAATGTAAATTGGTACAGCCACTATGGAGAACAGTATGGAGGTTCCTTAGAAAACTAAAAATAGAGTTGTCATATGATCCTTCAATCCCACTCCTGGGCATATATCTGGATAAAACTCTAATTCGAAAAGATACGTGCACCCCAGTGTTCATTGTAGCACTATTTACAGTAGCCAAGGCATGGAAGCAACCCAAATGTCCATCAACAGATGAATCAATAAAGAAGATGTGGTATATATATACAATGGAATATTACTCAGCCATAAAAAAGAATGGAATAATGCCATTTGCAGCACATGAATGGACCTAGAGATTATCATACTAAATGAACTAAGCCAGACAGAGAAAGACGAATATCATATGATATCGCTTATATGTGGAATCCAAAAAAAAAAAAGGTACAAATGAACTTATATACAAAACAGAGTTAGACCCACAGACATAGAAAGCAAACTTATGGTTACCAAATGGGAAAGGGGGGTGAGGGATAAATTGGGAGCTTGGGATCAACGTGTACACACTACTATATATAAAATAGATAACCAACAAAGGCCTACTGTATAGCACAGGGAACTCTACTCAATATTTAAAATAACCTATAAGCGGAAGAATCTGAAAAAAAAATATATATATATATATATTTATATTTATATATCTGAATCACTGTGCTGTACACCTGAAACTAACACAACATTGTAAATCAACTATACTTCAAAAAAAGAAAACACAGTGAGATATCTCACACCTGTTAGAATGGCTATTATCGAAAAGACTAGAAATAACAAATGTAGGGGAGGATGTAGAGAAAAGGGAACCCTCCTACACTGTTGGTGGGAATGTAAATTGGTGCAGCCATTATGGAAAACGGTATGGAGATTCCTCAGAAAAGTAAAAATAGAGCTACCATATGATCCAGCAATCCCACTTCTGGGTATTTATCCAAAGAAAATGAAAAACACTAGCTTGAAAAGATATTTGCACCTTCATATTCATTGCAGCATTATTTACAATAGCCAAGATACAGAAACAATTTAAGCGTCCATTGGTGGATGAATGGATAAAGAAATTGTGGTGTGTGTGTATGTGTGTGTATATACATATATACATACATACACATGATAGAATATTGTTCAGCCATAAAAAAAATGAAATCTTGCCATTTGCAACAACATGGATGGATCTCAAAGGTATTATGCTAAGTGAAATAAGTCAGACAGAGAAAGACAGATATCATATGGTCTTTGTTATATGTGGAATCTAATATATATAATATATATATATTATAGCTTATAGATACAGAGAATAGATTGGTGGTTGCTAGAGGCAGGAGGTGTGAGGTGGGAAAAATCAGTGAACTGCTTTTTGGGTTTGTTTTAGTTTAAATAAATAAAAATAATTAAAAATAATATGTATTGAACATTGTACTTTTGAGCTTTATTAGGTGTGGTGCTAAGAGGTTTACATGTTATCCCCCCCTCAACCCAAGAAATAAATACTATTATTATCTCCATTTTATAGATGAGGAGAAAAGATATCATAGTAATTGCATCCTATCTTGATTATTTTTTAATTACTAATATTATTCTTTGAGATTTGAAAAAAAATTTAATGTGTTTAATTTCAAAGGAGCTGTTGTTTTGCCGTATCTGCTGAGATGTCTGGCTTCTTGTACAGCTTTAGTTATTCATTTTCTCTACTATTAACAATTAGTATTATGTTTTTAAAGCATCTGTGGAATCTTTTTCTAGGACATGAAAATAAATTGCTTTTTCCTTAAGTCAAATGTATGTAAGGATTTGTTTGTTTAAATTTAAAAAAAATATTTATCTTAGGTGTGATATTTAGCACATTCATATGTGGCAGACCTTTAAAGATGATTGTTTCCCTTTGCATTCATGGTTTAATTTTCCATCTTTTCTCATCATTTTTAATTTAGAAAAATGTCAGTTATTGAAGAAAACATTAGAAATCTACCTTCCTCTCTGCACTAGCAGCTCTAATAAACTGTCTTAAAATTTAGCAGATTTATCTCTGGGCTTTCTATCCTGTTCCATTGATCTATATTTTGGTTTTTGTGCCAGTACCATACTGTCTTGATTACTGTAGCTTTGTAGTATAGTCTGAAGTCAGCGAGCCTGATTCCTCCAGCTCCATTTTTCGTTCTCAAGATTGCTTTGGCTATTCCGGGTCTTTTGTGTTTCCATACAAATTGTGAAATTTTTTGTTCTAGTTCTGTGAAAAATGCCCTTGGTAGTTTGATAGGGATTGCATTCAATCTGTAGATTGCTTTGGGTAGTATAGTCATTTTCACCATGTTGATTCTTCCAATCCAAGAACATGGTATATCTCTCCATCTATTTGTATCATCTTTAATTTCTTTCATCAGTGTCTTATAGTTTTCTGCATACAGGTCTTTTGTCTCCTTAGGTAGGTTTATTCCTAGATATTTTATTCTTTTTGTTGCAATGGTAAATGGGAGTGTTTTCTTAATTTCACTTTCAGATTTTTCATCATTAGTGTATAGGAATGCCAGAGATTTCTGTGCATTAATTTTGTATCCTGCTACTTTACCAAATTCATTGATTAGCTCTAGTAGTTTTCTGGTAGCATCTTTAGCATTCTATATGTATAGTATCATGTCATCTGCAAACAGTGACAGCTTTACTTCTTCTTTTCCAATTGGGATTCCTTTTATTTCTTCTCTGATTGCTGTGGCTAAAACTTCCAAAACTATGTTGAATAATAGTGGTGAGAGTGGGCAACCTTGTCTTGTTCCTGATCTTAGTGGAAATGGTTTCAGTTTTTCACCATTGAGGACGATGTTGGCTGTGGGTTTCTCATATATGGCCTTTATTATGTTGAGGAAAGTTCCCTCTATGCCTACTTTCTGCAGGGCTTTTATCATAAGTGGGTGTTGAATTTTGTCGAAAGCTTTCTCTGCCTCTATTGAGATGATCATATGGTTTTTTCTCCTTCAATTTGTTAATATGGTGTATCACGTTGATTGATTTGGGTATATTGAAGAATCCTTGCATTCCTGGAATAAACCCCACTTGATCATGGTGTATGATCCTTTTAATGTGCTGTTGGATTCTGTTTGCTAGTATTTTGTTGAGGATTTTTGCATCTATGTTCATCAGTGATATTGGCCTGTAGTTTTCTTTCTTTGTGACATCTTTGTCTGGTTTTGGTATCAGGGTGAGGGTGGCCTCGTAGAATGAGTTTGGGAGTGTCCCTCCCTCTGCTATATTTTGGAAGAGGCTGGTCACCTTATCTTTGATAAAGGAGGCAAGAATATACAGTGGAGAAAAGACAACCTCTTCAATAAGTGGTGCTGGGAAAACTGGACAGGTACATGTAAAAGTATGAAATTAGAACACTCCCTAACACCATACACAAAAATAAACTCACAATGGATTAAAGACCTAAATGTAAGGCCAGACACTCTCAAACTCTTAGAGGAAAACATAGGCAGAACACTCTATGACATAAATCACAGCAAGATCCTTTTTGACCCACCCCCTAGAGAAATGGAAATAAAAACAAAAATAAACAAATGGGACCTAATGAAACTTAAAAGCTTTTGCACAGCAAAGGAAACCATAAACAAGAGGAAATGACAACCCTCAGAATGGGAGAAAATATTTGCAAATGAAGCAACTGACAAAGGATTAATCTCCAAAATTTACAAGCAGCTCATGCAGCTCAACAACAAAAAAACAAACAACCCAATCCAAAAATGGGCAGAAGACCTATATAGACATTTCTCCAAAGAAGATATACAGATTGCCAACAAACACATGAGAGAATGCTCAACATCATTAATCATTAGAGAAATGCAAATCAAAACTACAATGAGATATCATCTCACACTGGTCAGAATGGCCATCATCAAAAAATCTAGAAACAATAAATGCTGGAGAGGGTGTGGAGAAAAGGGAACCCTCTTGCACTGTTGGTGGGAATGTAAATTGATACAGCCACTATAGAGAACAGTATGGAGGTTCCTTAAAAAACTAAAAGTAGAATTACCATATGACCCAGCAATCCCACTACTGGGCATATACCCTGAGAAAACCATAATTCAGAAAGGGTCATGTACCAAAATGTTCATTGCAGCTCTATTTACAATAGCCAGGACATGGAAGCAACCTAAGTGTCCATCATCGGATGAATGGATAAAGAAGATGTGGCACGTATATACAATGGAATATTACTCAGCCATAAAAAGAAACGAAATTGAGATATTTGTAGTGAGGTGGATGGACCTAGAGTCTGTCATACAGAGTGAAGTAAGTCAGAAAGAGAAAAACAAATACCGTATGCTAACACATATATATGGAATCTAAGAAGAAAAAAAAAGGTCATGAAGAACCTAGGGGTAAGACGGGAATAAAGACACAGGCCTACTAGAGAATGGACTTGAGGATATGGGGAGGGGGAAGGGTAAGCTGTGACAAAGTGAGAGAGTGGCATGGACATATATACACTACCAAACGTAAAATAGATAGCTAGTGGGAAGCAGCCGCATAGCGCAGGGAGATCAGCTCGGTGCTTTGTGACCACCTAGAGGGGTGGGATAGGGAGGGTGGGAGGGAGGGAGACACAAGAGGGAAGAGATATGGGAACATATGTATATGTATAACTGATTCACTTTGTTATAAAGCAGAAACTAACACACCATTGTAAAGCAATTATACTCCAATAAAGATGTTAAAAAAAAAATTTAGCAGAATACAGCAGTTTTTTTCCAAAAAGCAAAGTGACTCTATTGTCTTCTAGCTTGCTTACACTGTAGCTTAACATTTAAAAATACAATTATGTAATACATATGTAATACTAATATCATAAATATATATATTTATAAGCTTTAAAAATATATCCTCAGTCACGCCTTTCTGTGAATGAACAGTGTGTGGCTAAATTTACATCCCACCTGCCTTCCTCCTGCCGCCTGTCTGATATTTTGGCAAATGCTCTCCTCCAGTGTCAGGAATAAAAATGAAAAGTATGGAAAGTACAGCTGGGAAAGTAAATATACTTTAAAAATATGAAATGAATTCTAATACCTAGTATAAATGACTTTTAAATACTGATTTTAAAATACTGTGCTTAGGCAAGGCAGCACTTCCTACACAAAACAATGTTTTCCAAGAGGTTCAGAAGCATTCTAAGAGGGGGAGAAAAGGTTTTTAAAGACCATAGAGCAATCATACTTAAAAAAATTTCTTGAGGTAACATCTCATGTAACCAGGTGTTCCATAATTCACAGTTTAGAAAATGCTGGTCTAAGGAATATATACTTGCACTCATTCAAAAGAAGCTGCTGGACTTGATAATCTTCAGAAACAGAAGATTATGTAATAAGGAAAAATGCAAGACATGCTCAACAGTTAACACAGGCGTAGACTAGGTCAAAAGCTTGAGTGCTGACAGGAGAACCAGCTTATGTTACCAACACATTTTTGAAATGACATATTCTCATCCTCACCCCACCCTGTGTCTCTAAAATATTTCATTGGCAAAAGTTCATTGACATTGCCTGTTTATTGAAGTTTCAAGAAGTTTGACCCCTTAGGAGACTGTAGCCCTGTAATGCTTTCTTATCTTCTGAACCTGTCCAAGGTTGTTTGTGGTCCACCCTACCCTTATCCCCTTGGTGGGTGGTGTAAACAACACATTTCTTGTACAAGATAGGTGATATCTGATAAGACCTCTCTCAGCCAGATTCTGGGCGCAATTTGTCTGTATATCCTTTTGGAAAGTTACTAACAGTAATATATTTATATAGAAGTAGTCTATTAAATATTGCTTATTAAATCCATTAGAATCAACCCCTGACAGGTACATGGGTTGATACTTATGGCAAGGGGGGAAAAAAATCACTGCCCTTTGTATAAGACCAAATGTTAACAGACCAGTGGTGTTACAATTGTAAACTTTGTATGAAGATGTTTTCAAGGCATTGTAAGACATTTTTCCTGGAAGTCTCCAAGCAGAGGCCATCTTAATTAGACTCCTGTTAAATCTCAGGTAACATTCTCTTGCCTGTGCCTGTGAGAAGAAGCTCAGGGAAGGTCTGCTATTTAGAGCTTTACAGAAAGGCCCCTCCCCCACAGTGCAGCCATTTTAACATACACTAACTCCAGTGCGGAGGAATCTCAGAGTAGAAACTGTATAGGTTAGTTTATAGATTATACAGATTTGATGAGGTACAGATACATAGTCTCAGTGTTTATAGTGTTACTTTTCTAGACCTTTCTTGCTTCCCATGGTTATACCCCTTGCCTTCCCCCACTCCCAGAAAAAGCCCTCCATCTTCCAAGTAAGTGTTTTGGGTCCCCCGCATTCCTTACTAGTCTGTCTTTGCCTGTCATCCTTGTTCAAGGCTTAGCTTCTCCTTTTAGAGAAGTGAGGTCCCTTTGTGTCTGGCCTCCCGCAAGAAACCTTGGAGTCCTGTTTCACCTTTTTCACCCCCAGATAGCTAGTGTACTAAACTTTGCCCCTTGTTCCACAGTGCGATTGTCCATCACCCCAAGCTAGGGGAGAATCAAATTCAGCTTCTCCACCAGATTTCCAAATTACTCCAGTCCCTTTATTTCCCGAGAGATTGAGCTCCCTTCCAATCCAACCCAACCAATGGACTCTGCCCTACAAAGTAACTGCTTTCTTCATGTCACTTCGTTACTGATGAACCTAGGGTGATTTTCCAATGCTTATTGTCTCCAGTGTAAACTCATCCATGTGTTTGGGTTTCAAGGTCTTTATTATCTTGCCTCACCTCATTTATCCATCTTTGTCTTCCTTTACCTCTCCTCCACACCCCAGCCCCTTGAGTCAGACGTACCATCAATCTTAACCAGTGCTTCTCAAGGAGCTGTGCTGAAAGGCCCACTGTTTTTTTTTGTTTCTTGTGTTTTTTTTTAGCTTCTAACCCATCGTGAATTGATACTTTTGCATAATACAATAAAAATCATTTAGAGAATCAAATTATGAAGACATACAAAGCTTCGTATTTATTATTAGAGTCATGAGACAAAATTACTCTGTCAAACAAAGTTTCTAAATGCTTATTAATTTCTGGACTTGCCTTGGTGAACACTGGTGATAAAGTTTGGGGACGGGCACTAGGCTTTGAATTATACTTTGAGTACCACAGCTCTGCCTCCTGCTGATTTACACTGCCTTGCCCTTTGCTTAGACATACCTGCCCTGGCTCAGAACGCCCTATCTATTTTTCAGTAATCTTACCTGCCCATGCTAGAAGATCCAGACTGTGTGCCCCTTCCTTCCTCCTCTTCTGCAGCTATACTAAGCCATACTGAATATACCCCTTCCTTGATCTGCTGCTCTACTTACAGTTAATACTGCACCGCTTAGCACCTGATCACACACCATGTTTTATTTTTCTACAATTGTTCCATCTCTGGTAATACCGCCCACCCTCCTGCCTTCCCAAGTAGCCTGAGATGCTAAAGAGTATAAAATGTGTCTTCCAAAAAGAAATTGTATCCTGGCACCTAGCCATGTAAATTCTTTAACATATATTGGTTGAACGAATGAATGAATCTTCTTTTATCCAAATAAAAATAACATTTTCTCCCCCTAAAATGTGTCTTCCACAATGCAGAGTAGGCACTTGATTAAAACATGTATTTTAAAAGTATATTAAATTGCCTATAGTCTGGGTACATGCAGAGTACTCACTTTCCAATACTGCCCTGTTACATAACCTGTTGGCCACTGTATAGGGTTGACTGTGGCACAGGTTTTGGTTAGGTGTACTGCCTCACATAGGCATTTTCTGCTGATTCAGACTAGTTATCCTCAGCCCTGATTTGATGATTCCATGGACTGTCACATGTTAAGAATGTTGTGAAACTTCAAATATTGATTCCTATTTACCCAATTTCTATTAATTTTTGTTGCACATTCACACACCATGTAATGCTTTTTCCCTTTAGAGGTTAGAGGAAACTAAACTGAGAGAGTGTTACAGTTGCCCCAAATTTGGAAATTGTTGAATTGCCCTGTTCTGGGTTAAGTGGCCCAGTCTGCACACCCCTTAATCAATGAATAATTTCTCCCCTATGCATTTATTAATAAATTTATTTATTTATTAATAAATTTATTTATTTATGTATTTATTTTTGGCTGCGTTGGGTCCTCGTCGCTGCGCACAGGCTTTCTCTAGTTGCGGCGAGCGGGGGCTACTCTTCGTTGTGGTGCGCGGGCTTCTCATTGCGGTGGCTCGTCTTTGTCGTGGAGCACGGGCTCTAGGCGTGCGGGCTTCAGTAGTTGTAGCACGCAGGCTCAGTGGTTGTGGCTCGCGGGCTCTAGAGCACAGGCTCAGTAGTTGTGGCGTGCGGGCTTAGTTGCTCCATGGCATGTGGGATCTTCCCGGACCAGGGCTCGAACCCATGTCCCCTGCATTGGCAGGCGGATTCTTAACCACTGCGCCACCAGTGAAGCCCTATGCCTGCCCTTTTTTAAAAAAAAAAAAAATCTGTTTGGACATCTCATTCACATTCTCTGTCATGGCCTCTCTTGTTGTGGAGCAGGGGCTCCAGACGCGCAGGCTCAGCAGTTGTGGCTCACGGGCCTAGTTGCTCCACGGCATGTGGGATCTAACCAGGCCAGGGCTCGAACCCGTGTCCCCTGCATTGGCAGGCAGATTCTTAACCACTGCGCCACCAGGGAAGTCCTCCCTTATGCATTTAGATGCAGGGTTGGTTCTTATTGTCCATGTGCCAGTAGTCCACAAGTGGTTATGTTTCTATCTCAACCAATGAGTCTGTTCCAAATGACTGGAATGCCATGCCATTTAAGTGTTTCTGCAGCAAGGTGTTTAATGATGCTGCTAGTTTAGTCAGAGGATGCTGGGAAGGGTTTTTTTGTTTTTTCAACTTTTATATTATAACACACCTACAAAATAGCATGCAAATCCAAAGGTACAGCTTAGAGATTTATCACAAAGTGAACACACCTTTGTAACCAAGGGTGGTGAGAATTTGACTGGGAACTTCCTTTCACAAACCCAATGATGGTTTCTTAAACATGTGGTGTTAGTGGGAGTGTATGTTATGAAATGTAAATTGTAATCCATGTGCAGAGGTGCTGCTCAGTTGACTGAATTAAGCCTTTGACTTGTATCATTGTCCTGAGAGTATTGATGCCATCTGTCTGGCAGCACAAATTCTGACAACTGCCCAAATCTATAGGGTCTTTTCAGTTCACTTCTTTAAAAAAAAAAAAAAAGCTTTCCAGGTGTTTTGAATTATATTTAGTTGTGGTTAGTGGCAAATTTATGCGCTGGCTGGCTACATCTTCTTGACTTGTGCCGTAGAATCTGCAAAAGGTGCAAAAAGATATTGGGGTCGGTCTCTACACCCTGCCCCACCCCAGTCTATTTTTTTTTTCTCTTTTGCCTTCTGCATTTCAGCTTGGAAAAATTATAAAAAGGTTCCCACATCCTTATCTTTCCATGGTTACTATTTTCTTTGGGCTTTCAAACGATGAATTCTGACATACTGCTGGGTTGGTCAAAAAGTTCCTTCGGTTTTAAAGTAAAAAGACTCATTTTCACCAAAAACTTTATTGAACAGTGTATTCACCATTTTGTTCCACTACCTTCTGCCATTTTTCAGGCAGCTTCGTAATTCCATCTTCCTAAAACTTTTTATCTTTTTGAGCAAAGAACTGTTCCAGATGCCTTTTACAGTCTTCCAAGGAATAGAAATTTTTTCCATTAAGAGAATTTTGTAAAGACTGAAATAAATGGAAATCCGAAGGTGCAATGTCTGGTGAATACAGTGGATAAATCAGAACTTCCCAGCCAAGCTGTAACAGTTTTTTCCTGGTCATCAAAGAAACATGCAGTCTTGCGTTACCCTGATGGAAGATTATGGGTTTTCTGTTGACTAATTCCGGATGCTTTTCATTGAGTGCTGCTTTCAGTTGGTCTAATTGGGAGTAGTATTTGTTGCAATTAATCGTTTGGTTTTCCGGAAAGAGCTCATAATAGAGGACTCCCTTCCAATCCCACCATATACACAACGTCACCTTCTTTGGATGAAGACCAGCCTTTGGTGTGGTCGGTGGTGGTTCATTTCTCTTGCCCCACGATCTCTTCCATCCCACATTATTGTACAATATCCACTTTTCATCACCCGTCACAATTTGTTTTAAATTTGTTTAAAAATGGAATGGTTTTGTTACGTTTAAGTAGAGAATCGCATGCTGAAATATGGCCAAGAAGGTTTTTCTCGCTTACCTTATGTGGAACCCAAACATCAAAGCGATTCACATAACCAAGCTGGTGCAGATGACTTTCAGCGCTTGACTTGAATATTTTGAGTATGTCGGCTATCTCCCGCGTGGTATAACTTTGATTGTTCTCAATTAATATCTTGATTTGATCGCTGTCAACTTCAACTGGTCTACCAGCGAGAAATCTCCAGCACGAAACATCTCAAACCACTTTTGACACGTTCGGTCAGTCACAGAACCTTCTCCATACACTGCGCAAATCTTTTTTTCTGCGTTTCGGCTGCGTTTTTACCTTTCTTGACATAATAATGCATAATATGCTGAAAATATTGCTTTTTCTTCCATCTTCAATATTAAAATGGCTACACAGAAATTCACCAATTTTGATAAGTTTTTAACAAATGCACGCTGATGTGACAGCTGTCACAGTACAATCTAACAAAATTGTTTTGAATGTAGTTAAAGACAACTAAGTGCTACTAGAGTCATCTTACAGAAAAAACTGAATGAACGTTTTGGCCAAGCCAGTATTTTACGTGTCCGACTGTGGGATTAGACACAACGCTCATAAAGTACCTGCGCTGGGAAACCTGCCTGTTTTCTTCTTCGAGGTCCTATGTGGTTTGTGGGGTTGGCATTTTAATCAGTACCCACATTAAAATACCCAGTGACCATCCAGGTGCATCACTGGCAGAATCTCCAAGACCTCTGTTTAGGAATAAAAAAGGAACAAAGAGAAGAAATACTTAAATATTGCGGTTTGTGTCAAGGAAAAAAAAAGGGCCACACTCCTAAAATCTATTGCAACAAAACTCGCACTTTGCTACTACAATATGCTAAGTGTTCTGCACGTTGTTTTCTTCATTTTCCCCCAACAATAGTTTCTTTACTCAATGATATATTAATTTTGCAGCAAGCCAGCAACTTTTTTTAAAGTTTGTTTTTAATGCCAGTAATTTGCTTGCCCTTATGGTTAATTGAGGAACATATTGAAAATCTAAAGGTTTGCATATATGTGGAGCTATAATTTTTCCTTGGTTTATAACGTAGTTAAGTAAGTTCTGCTGGCCCACAAAAACCTAATTGTTGCAGTTACTCTTAGGCAGAGTACAGAAGGGTGTGTGACTGGTGTGCTGTTGTTTCCTTCAGCTAACTAGAAAGGGCTTGTTACTTGGTGGCTGGTGGGTGATGCGATAAGCAATACAATAACTTAAAGAGATTTAAGCGCACAGCAAGACAAATTAGGAAATGAGACCCCCGCCCTTGAACTTCTGGTGTTAGAGAAAGATGTGCTGGGCCCCAGTGGATTTGGGTCTCTTCCTCCCTTGGCTTGAGCCCTAGATTCTAGTTGCTTCCCCACACCCACCTTCTCCACTACCAATGTCAGCTTCAGAGCAGCATTTCCCCAGGGACCTGAAGAGGAAAGGTTTCCGGTTGTCCTTGCTTTTTAATTTAAGGGCTTTGTTTAACCTGACTCCTGTGGGAGGGAAAGCAGTTTTTCACATTTAAGGGAAGTATCTAGCTGTATTTTGTCGTCCTTTGTTACTAAAGTTCTCAAATTACAGACTTTTAGTACCACATGTATGTTTTTCGTGTGTTATGTTTCATATGTTAAAGGCAAGGAGAGGAGTAGGGAGGTGGACCAGAGTGTCATGACTCTCTTGGGCCCTTCTAGATTCAATATGTGATCACTGAGGAGAGAAAGTAGAGCAGAGGCTTTCAAATTAAATAATATAGTTTGAATGTTAATCATTGCATAACCAAAAAGCACTTCTTGAGTACTCGTTATGTGTCTAGCACTGTGGAAGAGGATATAAGAGAAAAATGCCCCCAACCCAGCTTCTCTTGGGCTTATTATTCAAGAAACAACAAGGGGGGTGGAGGATGAGAATATTGTCAACAAGTGAGCAGCATTGTCCAGTGGGAGTTTAGGAAAAGCAGAGTGTCGTGAAAGTGAGTCTTGAGCTGGGCCTTTAAAACAGTTAGCATTTGGACATGCAGAAAGGGGGGGTGACAGTCCAGTCTGGCCCAGTAACACAAGTTTGGTTGGGGGTGGCTGGGGGATGACCATGAGGAAATTGTCTTGACTGCGCAAGAGGATTGTAGAGATTCTGAGTAGGAGGGCAGGGGAGTCTGAGGTTGAATGTGGCAGTGGGGACAGTCTTGGAGAGGGATAACAGATCATGAAGGGTGTAAAGCAGCCAGGGCCAGACTCCTGTGAGAAAGGTGGGGATAGAAAGTAAAGGAACAAATATGAAACATTGCAAACCAGAAAGTTCGGACTTGGTAACTAATTAAATATAGAGATGACAGTAGGAGGGAGCAAAAGATAATTAACATTCTAAATTGGTAAGCTCAAAATAGCAATAGCGACTGCAGGCAACTTGGGGGTAAGGAAATTTGCTTTGGGGAAAAGTAGTGAGTTTAGCTTTAGGTATGTTTTTTAGGTGTCAGCCTTTTTATTTTGTGATAAATGCTTTGAAATATCCTGTGGCTTGAATGGGAGAGCAGGAATAGATACTTAGAATTTGTTTGAGAATAATGACGTCTGAAACCGGAAACAGAACTCAGAGAGATGATTAGAAAGCCAAGGATGTATTTTTGCCAGGGGGTAGGAGGGGTGGGGGAGGAGGGAAGACAAACAGTAGGAACCTTGAAGAAGGAAGAGGTGGCAACAAAGATTGAAAAGAAGGAAAGCTCAGAGAAGCAGCAGGAGAACCATACTACGGTACAGGATAACACAAACGAAGATGAGGGCATTTCAAGGATTGGGGAGTCACCTTATGTCAGAGGCTTAAAAGAAAAAAATGAGAAGAGTAGGAAGTGTAAAAAATTCCCTTTAGCTGTGTTGGATTCTGGAGGATATTAAGCCCTTTTGACCTGGTAAAGTTAGAATCTCACTGTAACACAGCTTTTAATAGTGCAGAATTTGATACAGTCTTGGACTCCATTCTAAGAAGGTAGATATTCCTAGAAGAATCTTACCCATGACCCCATTCTGCTGCATAAACCTGAGGGACAGCATAAAACACAGGCTTATGCGTGTTATCTTCAAATATATACGATAGGTCACAAAAGTTAAACAAGATTGGGTGAATTTTTCCACAAAGTTTCAGCAGACTATTTTCTCCCCAAAACAAATGTTTAGTCATATCACCATGAGTAGCTGAGATGGAGACATCGGTGACAGGGTTGGAACTAGAATCCAGTTCCCCAGATTGGTTAATATGTTTTTTGTTCCTCTAGCCCACTGAGAAAATAAGGATTAACCTTCAGCTCTATATATCTTATCTCTTGGAACTAAATTCAGATCAAGACTTATTCATAAGCTTACATTTTAGAATTACAGAGTGAGGTGTAGGCGGTAATTTGTCAGGCTAGTAGTTGCCAGGCCTTGCGTGGGTGGTGAGGCAGAACAGTGACTGAAGGATGGAGTATGTGTCTGTCCCCAAACCTGACACGCCCTGAAATCTTCCTGAATGAGTAAATCATTTTATCCATATCTTCTTGCACAATAATGGGGAAGGGGAAGTAATTTGAAGAGCCGCTGATAAGACCTTTGTGGGGCCTTGTAATGGCAGTACTTCAAAGAGAATCGGAGCAGCTGTACTTAGCTTAAAAGCAAATGGATTCATCTCACAGATAGTTATGGAGCTTCTACCCTGTATCTGAGGCCTCCAAGTGAAGTCGAGGTCAGTCTCTTCCCTTCGGGGGAGATAAGGCACAGTGCAAATAACTGGAACGCAAGGCCGAGTGTGTGTACGTGCTATGGGAGCCAGTCAGAGGAGAGACAGTGCAAAGGCCTGACAGCTACTAAGAAAAGCATAAATGAAGACATAATGACTCTATTCATCCTGCCAGTCCTCCAAGTTGTAAGACGTAATAAGTTTATGTACCAAATGAATGGTGTAACTGTGTCTATTTTTAGAGGGGACTTCAGCTCATGAGTCAAGTCCTTCCAAGTTGTCATTTTTTGTTTAAATTTCCCTTGAGCAATAAAATAAAATCCACTCAACTGCCAGTTTTATCACGTGCTATATCTTGGCTTTCGAGCTACAGGGGTTGGGAAATGAGAGGAAAAATCAGTGTTTCACCTTGGGAACACCGTCACAGATAGGTAGCTTGCCCAGAATTCAGAGTAGCAAAAGTATATTAAATGCATTGGTATCTGTGCAGCAAACGGCATTCTGTTGTTTAGTGCTTTGCAATACAACATGACCATTTCAGTGAAGGATGCTAAGACCCCAAATACCTAATGCTTAGCCCAAAGCCATTATCTGTGTGTTAACGCTGGAATCCTTGGCATTTTCTGATGTAATCATGCCCCAGCTTAATCATCCAAGTTCTGTAGATTGTTTAAAGCATCCTTCATGCCCATCGCATTTATACTGACTCAGCTACCACCCTCATCAAGCCTTGTTTCGAACATTGTCACAAGACTCATGTTCATAAAACACCGCATAGTGTGTTGCCAATTCCTGCTCTTGAAGTCTACCGGATCTCTCCTCACCACCCTGCCCAGCATCACTTCCTCTCACAACTGTCAGTCATGAGAGCTGAGCTTTTAAATTGATCCCCCTCGTGCCAATCCATATTTCCACTTGCTGCTAGACTAAACTTCCTGAAGGAGCATTTTGTTCTCCAACTTATAAAACGTTGGGAACTGCCCATTGCCTATAGCTGTGTTTCGCAGGCATCCTAGTCATTTGCATTGTGCCTTCACAGTCTTCATGTCCATCCGGACTTGTTATCTTCCTTTGAATCAGCTCATTTTAAAAATTAAATCTCTCTTTTAGTCTCATCTCAAGCAATAAACTCCACAGAAATGCAAGTTGGAGTTAGTTTTAGTTTATTCCTCTTTGACACTAAAGTGGACGCGTTAAGAGTTCCCTCTCCAGAGTGGCTACTCGCCGCATGGATAGTCCAACTCATTATTATTCTTGCAGCATTTAAGGACCACAGCATGGCCTTGGCCCTATCCACCCTCATCTTCCTGGCAGAACTTTCCACTCCAGCTAAACTGGTTTATTTGTGGCCTCTTAAGTAGCACCTTAACATATTCTCCTCCACCTTCTGGAATACCCTCCTCCACCTCCTCTTCCTCTTGACCTGTCAGCATCTTTCCCATCCTCTTTGGTCACTCTTCACGCCAACCCATGTGGTCTACAGCAGTGTCTCTCCTCTCTAAACTCGTGCATTTTACACCTACTGCCTTGTGTCACTAGTTCAGCATTTCATTTTATCTGGCTTAAGTCTGTCCTTAGGGCATCACAAAGTCTCAGAGCTGGGATGGCGCTTAAAGAACTTTGCCTAGGACTTTCTTACTTGGTGTAAAGACTCCAAGCTCCTTGAGGAAAGCAGTCACATTATACATATCAAGCCTCAAACATATGGCTCCTTTTTAGGGTTTTCTGCACTCTGGATGCCATTAAATGGGCCATTATCTCATGATTTTTCAGGAGCTCATTATCTAGCCTATCCTGTTGATCACCAGTGTTTCCCGCAGAGCCATCAGAGTCACCACTTTATTATCTTGCCTCCCATGTGTCGTGTCCCCATTGTACAGTGTCCGCCCTTCACCCCTTACCTCAGTAGCCCCTCCCTCTCCTCCAGAACACGTACATACAGCCATTTCGGTCTCCAGTCCATTTTGCCAGCTCCTTTACTTCAAAATTATAACAGTGAACATTTTTATGGCAGATTCCACCCCTGGGTCTATCTTCTTAGTTCTCTCTTTCTCCCTCTCTCTGAGCCCCAGGTTGTTGAGCACAGAGTGGAGTCTGGGCCTCCCCTCCTTTAGCAGCTCCTTTCTGGCCCCAGACAAGGGAGGAGGTGAACGGTTGGGGTGGCCCTTATCACTTACCCTCCTACCGCCTGCCACTGAGCGGGCACCCACACATCCCTGCACAGAGGGATGGACCGTCTCATGAGCAGCCCCACAAAAAAGGTGCAGAGAAACAAGGCTTCTCACCTCAGATGTATAAGCACATGCACTCTCTGACCTACTTGCTACCTCACAGGCCTTATATATGTCAGAGTGTGAATTAAAAAAATGTTTTTAATTAACCAAAAATTAAAAAAAAATTTTTAACAGTGTGAACTTTCTCATTCCGCCTCCCACACCAAAGGTTTGCAGGCAAACGAGCCTTTCCATGTCTCCTCACACAGGGAGCCCAAGAGAAGAGCCTTCTGACCCCATCACCCTTTTATATGGCTTAACCCGAGGAGAGTGAACTTTCCGAATTCCACCCCCAGCTGTGGAGTTTGCAGAAGTGAGCCTTCGCCCAGCAGGCAGGACGGAGATTTCTTCATGCCCTTCTCATAGGCACGCTGCACAGGACTGAGCTTTATTAGTGACACCCTCCCTGCCCCAATACACACACAGAGGTAATGCACACTGGTGGGTGAGAGAAGGAGGCTCCTGATTACCACCGCCCCCCCCTCCGCCTCCCTGTACCTGTGTCGGTGCGCGTCCTCTGTCTGTGAGAAGCAGCAGCCTCCTGACCTGTTCGGGCTCTGCTGCCTCACATGTTGGGTGTGAGCTGGCTCAGGTCCCCTCCCACACACAAGCTTTATAGGTATACATGCTTTCTGAGCTGTGCCCTGTCTCTTACACCCAGCATGCCTTAAAGTTCCCTTCTTACAAGCATGCTTTGTAAACAGCAGTGAACTTAAAAAAAAATTGCCTCAGACTCACAGGCACATATGTATTCAGATGTGTACACACACACACACACACACACACGAAGCGAGGGAGAAGAATCCTTCTGCCTGTTAGTATTTGTGTTGGACGGTGGAGTGTGTGGAAGAATAAAAACTATCTGCCCCTCTTAACTTAGTGGGGAAAACGAAAGGATCAGAAACTGGAGTTTATCCTTCAAGGATGGCATGGAACTTCTAAGCTTTCATCTGTTGGCCAACAAGATTGAAGACTAAAGAAAAAGCGTCAAGGTGAATATACATTGGGCTCTTTACACTATAGTTAGCGTTGTCGAGCAACTGACACGTAAGGAAAAGAATATGAGAATCATCCTACAGCTGATAAGTCTGCTTGCTTAGTCTATACATTAAAAGCCCTTTATCTTTTAGTTGTTTCAAAGGTTTTGGAACTTTGTTCAAATGATAAGTATTTACATCACAAAAATAGTGTGAATATTTCTGTTTTAACATTTTTATAAGATTCATCAGTAAGCATTCTTCTTCTACCTGTCCCATCTTTGCCTCTTCTTCCCCCTCAGCCCCCCCAACTGTCAATGCAAGAGTGCAAGCCTCTTGAATTGTCCCATCTTTTCTACCTTGAGCATGCAGAACTGTGAGCTTGTTTTTTCTTTAAGCATGCTTACCCAAACACACACAGACACACCGAGTGACCCTGCTGACAAGGTATTCTCTCTCTTACGTGTCCTGTCTGTTGGTGTGTGTTTTCCCACCCCCGTCCCACTAGCCTCTCTCTCTTATCCCGCAGTCCTCTTTCTTTCTTTCACATGCACACGTGCGTAGTCTGCGTGTAGGAGAGACACGTGAGCTGTCTCATTTCATCCAGCGTTGTAGGACTGGGGGCCTTCTAGTGCTGCCCACCTCCCACCCCATGCATGGCTTAAACTGACAAAATTAACCTTGTTTTTACAGCCTCCCAATGCACGCGTTGCTTGTGCTACAGTGTCAGTCTCCCTATTACTCCTTTCTCTGTGCCCACCCCCACACATCTATGACAGCAGCTTGAGCCTTCTTAGGATACATCCTTCATCTTTCTCCCTTCTATTTCCCCGCTCCCTCTCCCATACATGTGTGCCCAGGAGGCACAGAAAGTGAGTCCTTATTACGTGTGGTTCTCGTACGTGCATGGGCACACACGGCTTGGGGTTTGGTGGTTGGGTGTGCTGTCTCGGCAGTCAGATTACCTGTGGTGGAATCCTGGTATGATCCCTTACCAGCTTCGTGATCCTGGACAAGCGACTTTTCCTCTTGTTGTCTCAATTTCCACAATATATATATTAAAAACTGAAAAAAACTTAAATTGAAAAACATTAAAGAACTAAAAGGCACTACCTCCTTCCTTGACCCTAAAAGCTCCTCCAGTTTCTCCCCATTTTGTTGTTCCACTTTACAGAAAAACTCCTTCAAGGAGCTAACTCCATTTATGCTTCTCCCATTGTCTCTTGAGCGCCCTCCAATTAAGGCTTTAATCCTCACCACACCACTAAAATTACTCTTGTCAAGGTCCCTGATGCCTTTCGCACCCCCCAGTTCATTGGACAATCTCGTCATCTTTTTTGACAGATCCACACACAGTTGCTCATTGCCTCTCTCTGGTTTGCAGGACTCCATTGTCTCTCAGTTTATTGTCCTCTTACCTCAGCAGCCTCTCTTTCTCAGTCTCTTTTGATGGCTCCTCTTCTTCTTCCTGAATACTAAACCTTAGAGAGACACAGGGCTTAGTCCTTGGATGACTTCTTTCTACTTCTCATTAGTCCTCAGCAGTTCTCATGTTGTCCTGTGGTTCTTAACACCATCCTATGTGGATGAGTTCCATATTGATATTTCCAGGCTGGGCCTCTCTCCCTTTCTCCCCCTCCTTCATCCCTCCCCCTCCCCCTCCCCCTCTCCCATTTTGTCTGGTTCTATCTTTTTCCTCTCACTGTTCCCTTTTCCCACACTCAGCTTTCCTCTGACCCTGCCCCCATATGCAGTTTGAGCAAAAGGGAGGCTTATTGCAGCCCCTCCCCTGCCTTCCAGCTACCACCACACATGCATAGTGCAGGGACACAGGCCTGCAGGAAAATGAGCCACCTTATTTGACCCAGGCCCTGGCTTTGCTTTTCTACCTGCCTACCCATGGCTTAGGCACTCCACATTCTTTCTGCATCTTGTTTGGGGCATGTACACACACACATACATACATACAGGTATTCAGGAGAGTGAATCATCTCACCTCCTTTGCTTGCATCTTTTGCCTGGTGGAGGGTGAGCTTTCTGAAATCACTGACGATATGCAGGAGAGGGAACCTTGGCTTACCTTGCTCTTATGCCAGTAAATAAGGCATTTCTTCTGTTCTCTTTCCATCTCACATCCTTTGCCTGCAGAAAGCGGTACTTTAAAAAAAAAATAATTAATTAATTATTTTTTTGGGCTGTGTTGGGTCTTCGTTGCTACGCGCGGGCTTTCTCTAGTTGCGGCAAGCGGGGGCTCCTCTTCGGTGCGGTGCATGGGCTTCTCATTGCAGTGGCTTCTCTTGTTGTGGAGCACGGGCTCTAGGTACGTGGGCTTCAGTAGTTGTGGCATGCGGGCTCAGTAGTTGTGGCTTGCGGGCTCTAGAGCGTGGGCTCAGTAGTTGTGGTGCATGGGCTTAGTTGCTCCGCGTCATATGGGATCTTCCCGGACCAGGACTTGAACCCGTGTCCCCTCCATTGGCAGGTGGATTCTTAACCACTGCCCCACCAGGGAAGTCCCAAAAGCTGTACTTTTTGAATCTCCCTCTTATGAGCTGGCACCAAAGGGAACCTTCTTAGCAAATTGATCACCTTGCCTCTCCCTCTGACACTCTTGTGCTTTGTTTCCCCACACCCAGACCCTATCATTTTTCATGCCATGTGTGTAGGGTTGTGGACTTTAACACCTACTGTAAGCAGGAGAATGAGCCTCCCTGTTGCATACAGCACACACGGAACACAGATCTCCTCCACCTCATTTTCTCACACTCGCACGTCCTTCCCTCCATGCAGCACAAGGGGAATGAGACGCTCGCCTATGCCTTGCACAGCCTAGGATTCCTGCCATCTCACTCCCTCATATGCATGCAATTGTTAGCAGGTTGCACCGCCTTTGTGGGGCCTCTTTCTAAACAACAGCATCTAATATTATGAGCTTTCTTATCACGTGTCGTCTCTGAACGGTCCAGTGTATGTTTCATACATAAAATAGAGTGATGATTACCTTGTAGATATTTTATGGGGATATAATGAGTTAATATATGAAAAGCACTTGGAACAGTGCCCTCTAAATAATAAATACCATATTGGTGTTTGGAATAAAAAGAAAGAGAAAGAAAGAAGGAAAATGGAAAAAATAGGCAATAGTGAACATTCTTGAAGGTACATATTGTGCATGGACACACAGACACACACTCTCGTTAAAATGGGAAACACATTTTATATATGGGGCACAGTCACATACATACCTGTCCAAAGTATCTGGGGCGCGCGCACACACACACACACACACACACACACACAGTGTACAGGAGAGCGAATCTCCTGACTTGCTTTCTCTCTTACATGCCTTGAGTGTAGGACCGTTGGCATCTTAACTACCCTCCCACACCCAAGGCTTGCAGGAGGGCCAGCCTTCTCCTCCCTCTGCAGTGCACAAACACATAGACACTGTAGTTGAGCCGGGTCTTGATGTACCTCTCCCTCCTAAGCCGTGTGTGCGCTACACCAACCCCCCACCATGGCTGTCCCGCTCCACGTGTGCCCCTCCTGGCTTACCCCCCAGCACTCCTCCCTCGCTCCTTTGCTGCCCATGGGCAACCCCCAGGCTGCTGTATCTCACTTTCTAGAGGGTACCCACACCTTGTGCCAAGAGAGTGAGCCTTTCCCTGCTCCCTCTCTCACATCCCTTGCATGGTGGAGGGTGAGCTTTCTGAAAACCCCTCCCACATGCAGGGTTTGCAGGATGGTGAGCCTTGGCTTTCCTTGCTCTCTTGTGCCTTTACGCATACACAAACACACACCTTCAGAAAAGACGGACATGTCCACCAGCAGTGGGAAGGAGGACGACCCTCTGCCCTATGTCCTTTCTCCCATCTCAGTCATACGTAGATCTTGCAGGAGAGGGAGTTTTCTCTTACCTTTATCTTGTACAAAGTGCAGGACCTGATACTCAGGGATGAGGACAACTTAGAAGGAGGGTGAGTCTTTTGACCTGTTCCTTCCTTGTCAGCACCTAGCGGGGAGGAGAGAGAGCCTTTTCAGGCTTCCCATACATGGGGTGTGATGGAAAGGGAGCCTTCTAGCTCATTCTCACAAACCCAAGGTGTGAGGGAAATTAAGAAGTATCTGTTCCTTAACACACATGGAAGTGTGCATACACGCACACATCCATATAGGGTGCAGGAAGTGGGGTTCCCTCACTATCCCATGCCTTCCCCAATGCACATTTATTTGCACAAGAGGGCGTGTGAAGGTCTGTTTTCTTAGACGTTTCCATAGACATGAATCAGAGTGTGAGCCTTCTCTATTCTCTTCCCAGATGCAGGATTTGCAGCTTATTCAGTGAGCCATTCATTCATTCATTCAACAAATATTTATTGAACATCTAGTATGTATTGGGCAGTCTCCTACTCACTAGGGAAACATCAGTGATGGAAAGAAAAGAATTCCTTCCCTAGTGGGAAGGAGACAGGCAGTGAACAAAGTGAGCAAGGAAAACGCATAGTGTGTCAATTAGTGATAAGTGCCAAACGAAATAATGCCATATGCAGCAACATGGATGGACCAAGAGACTGTTATACTGAGTGAAGTAAGTCAGACTGAGAAGGACAAATCTCATATAATATCGCTTATATATGGCATCTAGAAAAATGGTACAAATGAACTTATCTACAAAACAGAAATAGAATCACAGATGTAGAAAACAAACTTATGGTTACCAGGGTGTAAGGGAGGGGGAGGGATAAATTGGGAGATTGGGATTGACATATATGCACTACTATATATAAAATAGATAATCAATAAAGACCTACTGTATAGCACAGGGAACTCTACTCAAGACTCTGTAATGACCTATATGGGAAAAGAATCTAAAAAAGAGTGGATATATGTATATGTATAACTGATTCACTTTGCTGTACAGCAGAAAGTAACAACATTGTAAATCAACTATACTCCAGTAAAAATTAAAAAAAAAAAAAAGAGAGGGCTACTGTGTTCTAGGAACAACAAAGAGGCCATTGTGGCATGGGAAGTAGTAAGATCTGATGGCGGAAATGGAAAGCTGATGATTAGTATGTATCTCTGGAAGATGAGAACTCTTGTTTAAAAAATCATAACCGTAATACCATTATCACACAATAATGGTTAATAAGTTCTTAATATCATCAAATACTCATTGTTCAAATTTCTAGTTTTCTCAAGAATATCATAAATTAGGATCCAGGGAATTCCCTGGTGGTCCAGTGGTTGGAACTCCGCACTCTCACTGCCAAGGGCCTGGGTTCGATCCCTGGTTGGGGCACTAAGATCCCACAAGCTGCGCGGAGTGGCAAAAAAAAAAAAAAAAAATTAGGATCCAAATAAAGTCCATACATTGCATTTGGTTGATAGGTATCTGAAGTCTCTGAATTATACCTTTTCCCACCATCTACCTTTTTTCTCTGATTGTAATTTATTTGTTGGAAGAAAGTGGGCTATTTGTCCTGCAGTTTCCCACAGGCTGGATTTTTCTGATTGCATCCCTGTGGTGTAGTTTACATGTTGCTTTTCCCTGTTTGTGTTTCCTATAAATTGATAGTTGTATCTAGAAGCCTGATCAGATTCAGGCTTAATTTTGGGGAAGGGGGCAGAAGTACGTCTATCAAGAGGCACATAATGATTGGTTGTCCCTCCTTTTGTGATGTTAGTTGCCATTGATGCTCAATTCCTAGAGCCATTATTTCATTAGGTTTGCAAAATGATGATATATTCTCTCTTCATTTATTAGCTGGAATACTTCTGTAAAGAAAAACTTCCCCTCAACTACTGTTTGATTACCCAGTGGTACAGTTTTTATAGAAAAGGCAGGATAAATGCTTGATTTTCTTTATCAGTACTCAAAATAGTGAGTTGCCTCACTAGCTTACTCCAAAGAGAATCTTTAAAAAAATTATTATGATAAACTCATGGATTTAAATATATTTGATCTTTCCATTGCAGTTCTTGTCCTCAGTAAAGCTCAAATGTCCCATGTTTAGCCAGGAGACCTTCAACTTGGTTCCTGAGTTCTTTTGACATGGCCCCAGTATTGATTCAATAGCTTCTCTGCTTTCTGGATTGAAAACTTGTTCCAGGCTTATCTCAGACATCTCCTTCCCCAGACCTGGAATCTGCCATGTCTTCAGTAAGCCTTGGTTCCTTTTATTAGACGTGGTATTTGGAGACCACATTCTAGGCCCTAGGGGGTGCTCATTGCCTCTGGATTGGTCATTGTTTTCAGGCTTCTTTAATGACCAGAACAAAAAAAAGGTTTTGTCGTTGTTGCTTTGTCTTGTTTCTAGATAAAACATGAGATCAGGGAGTTCCCTGGCCGTCCAGTGGTTAGGACTCCGTGCTTTCACTGCCGAGGGTGCGGATTCAATTCCTGGTCAGGGAACTAAGATCCTGTAAGCCACGTGGTACGGCGAAAAACAAAAACAAAAACATGAGATCATTCTTACACTTCCAATTCAAAATCAGGTAACAGGGGTTTTACATGCCTTTGTTTCAGAAGTATCATGCTGACTGTTGTGTGGTGAACAGACTATAAGAGGGAGCAAGTGCAGAAACAGGGAGAACGATTGAAATAATTCAGGTGACAGATTGATGGAGACATGGTGGTATTGGTGGTAGTGGTGAAGGTGGTGAAAACTGGTCAGATACGGATCTATTTTAAAGTTAGGGCCAATTGGATTTACCAATATATTGGATGTGAGGTATGAGAGAATACCTCATGCGTATATGAGTGCCTGAGTTTTCTGCTCTGTTCCCCCCTGTCTAATCTTAATGCCCAGATGGAGGTACTGTCTTGGTGCAATGTACCTGAACAAGGATTCAGAGGGTGAGTGTCTTCTACACAGAGAAGAACAGCGCCTATCTATCACCTCTCCCCATTCCTTTCACAGATCTTTTTGAACATCTGTTGGATTTGGGAATCTAAGCAAAGCATCAGGGGCCCTGGGCTTACTGTCCTGTGAGCTTGTGCCACAGAATAAAATTCCTCACTCCCGTTAAGCCTGCCTTCACGTGTTCAAGGGGCTGGGAAAAGTGAGATTTTTCTGTCCTTCTTCCCGCACCACCCTTGGGAGCCCTCTCACTTGCTCCTTCTCTCTAATCCTTGGTAGCTGGTTGCTAGTGCTTTGTACACGCAATGCACCTGGGCAGGAATTTAGAGCAGGCTGAGCCTAATCTGCAGATGGAAGCACAGAATGCCTGTATGTCACCTCTCTCTCCTTCCTGCCTGCCATTATTTCATTACCTCCTACTATGTGCCAGACAGTCCACTGGCTGTAGGGAGCCAGCAGCAAACAGGACACTCATATTCCCCTGAGTATACTGGCTAGTGGGCACATAAAGGAGGATGAACCTCATTTGTACCCACTGCGCAGGTGTGCACACGTGCTAGTGAACGCGTTTTTACTCTGTAGTCTCCACTCGCCAAGCACCCTGCCTCACCCCCAGGATAGCCGGGCATCTACGTAGGGGTGTGGAACTGCACGCACAGAGTCCCACTGGCGGGGTGAGCAGGGATGGAGCCTTCCTGCCCTGACCCTGCTCTCTCATACTTCCCGGGAAGAGCAGGGAGGTGTCTCAGGGTTCTTCCCTTGAGAAGTTATTGAATGAAGGTGCACTCGCTTGTTAGTGCTTGCTCTCACGTTCACAGATACACAGATACCAGCATGCTCATACACACTGACAAGATAGACGGGAGGCCCACACATGGCCAAGTTTCCAGCGTAGACAGGCAGGTGAGCTTTCAGAGACGGGGGACACTGGTGCCTTTGGTTTTCTACTCACAGGGGCAGATGCCCCATTCTCATTCATCCACTTGTATTTTTTCTCTATTTTCTCTCTCTCTCTCTCCCCCACCCCTTCCCTCCCCACCCCTCACCACAGGCACATACGGACTCTCACTCAAAGAGTTCACTTTCTGGCTTCTTCTCCTCTGCTACATACATGCATGGGAGACATTCAGGAGGGTGAGCCTCCTCACCTGCTGTTTCTCACATCCCTTGCCTGGGAGGGTGAGCTTTCTAAAACGCCCTCCAACATGCAGGGTTTTCAGGAGGGCAAGCCTCAGCTGCCCCATCCTGGTGTGTGGGCGTATGTGCTGCCCCCGCCCCCCACGCCTGCATGCAGAACTTCATGCATAATGCATCCCCAGTACAAAGGCACAGGCCCTCTGCTTCCACCGTTCTTGCAGTTGAACAATGAGCTCTCTAAACCCCATTCCTATATGCTGCGTTTGCACAAGGGTGCCAGGGTGCATCTTCTTGTTGCAGTGGTTCCTCACTGTGCCCCCCCCCTCACACACACACACACACACACACACACACGCATGCACGCAGAGTAGAGGAAACTTCTGATGTTTTCCTTCATATTCTTCATATATGATGGGGTGTGAACTTTGTTGATAAGGGAGATTGAGGGAGAGGCAGACTCGTCAACTCACGCACACACAAGGAATTCAAGAGAATGAATCTGTTCATCCCCCACCCCTGCAGGTACTCAGTCTCACAGGTATTCAGGCCTCTTCCCTCTCATGTGTCCCTTGCGTGCAGGAGTGTGACCCCCACCCTTAAAAATGCACACTCATTCGAATACACAGACATATAAGTGGAGGGTAAGAAGTACAAGTGACGGCAGCCGCGTGACAGGTGCTGCGCTCCACTTTGCGTTTACTTGTCATCCTATTTCATTTTCTTGGCACCGTTAGGAGGTAGGCTTTATTGACCCCATTTTTCAGAAAGTGTTGATTCTCTAAGCTCATTCGTGGTGGAGCTTGGATTCGAACCAGGGTAATGTGAATACCCTGAGTATTCACAGGGTCCATGGTTTTCCCAGCACACCACTGTAGTCCCAGACACCAGCAGTGGCAGCAGCTCCTGGGAACCTGTTAAAAATGCAAATTCTTGGGCCCTTCCCCAGGCCTATGGAGTCAGAAACCCCTATAACCTGTGTATTACCAAGCTTTCCAGGTGATTCTGATGCATGTTGGAGTTTGAGAACAGCTGTGCTCGACTGTATGTGGTCACACGTTCACACAAAGGATTTGGGGGATAATGAGCCTCAGTGATACTCATTTGTTTTTTTTTTTTAAAGATTTATTGATTGATTGATTGATTGATTGATTGCTATGTTGGGTCTTCGTTTCTGCGCGAGGGCTCTCTCCAGTTGCGGCAAGCGGGGGCCACTCCTCATCGCGGTGCGCGGGCCTCTCACTATCGCGGCCTCTCCTGTTGCGGAGCACAGGCTCCAGACGCGCAGGCTCAGCAGTTGTGGCTCACGGGCCCAGTTGCTCCGCGGCATGTGGGATCTTCCCAGACCAGGGCGCGAACCCGTGTCCCCTGCATTAGCAGGCAGATTCTCAACCACTGCGCCACCAGGGAAGCCCACTCATTTGTTTTCTATTTCCTCTCACACTCTCCTCTCCTCCTGGTCTCTTTGTCCTAACGGGTTTATACTTCTTTGTTGTTGTTTTGTTGTTGTTATCTGAGAGAACAGACAAAATATCTGTTCAACTGGACATCTTCAGTGTGAAGCTCCAGAACCTTGTCTTTACTTCTGTGCCACAAGTGAGCAGCTTCTGTGGAGAAGAGTGAGCCCTCTGGTTAAGTCCACGCGGGGCCTTCTGTTCTGGTTCCCCTCTCTAATCCTTGCTACCTGGGTGAGAGTGCTGTCTGAATGCAATGCACCTGGGCAAGGATTCTGAGAGTGAGAGCTTCATCTTCATACAGGACAGAGCACCTTTCCAGCCTCTTTCCAGCCATCCCACCAGTGTTTATTGATCCACCTCCTCTATACATGGTACTAAGCTGGGCAGTGAGCCTACAGTCGTCAACAAGGCACACCGCTTTCCTACCCTCATGTTGCTTACAGTTGAGGGAGGAGAATGGAGTTCCTCATCAGCCATTACCCCTACCTGCCCCGAGAGTGGGTGGTCACAGAGTGGCCTTCTCATTGCTGCTGTCACCCACAAGTACACAAAATCAGGAACCTTCTCTGATCTCACATGGAACATTCTCTGCCTCTCTATACCGTCACTCATCAATGGATATACATGAGACCAAGACTTTTTGTCATAGCTACACACACACACACACACACACACACACACACACACACACACACACACACACACACACACACACACACACTCTCTCTCTCTCTCTCTCTCTCTCTCTCTCTCTCTCTCTCTCTCTCTCTCTCTCTCTCTCTCTCTCTGCAGGTGCCTGAGCCTTCTGGTCTGCTCCCCCTCTCGAATCCTTGGAACCTAGGTGTGAGTGCTGCTCTAGTGCAACACACCTATTCAAGGATTCAAAGAGGCTGAGCCTGGTCTGCATGGAGAAGGACCGAGCACCTCTGTATCACCGTCCCATCGTCCCACCGTCTTTATAATATTTGCATTTGCTATGAGGTGCGCTGCACTGGGCGTTAGAGATTCACTGGTGAATAAGATGGACTGGCCCACAGTCCTCGTCCCTGGGCGCTCTGGAGGGCACATGTGGGAGAATGGGCATCACTCCCTGTGGGCAGGCTTACACCTACGTCAGGGCGTGAGCTTTCTCTTTATTCTGGCTTCCTACGTTCAGACACCGTAACGGAGAAACATACAGTGGGTGACGAGACTCCCACAACCAGTTGTTGCCCTCCCTGAGCTTATAGTTTAGCAGAGGAATGGAAGGGGGGCAAAGTAGCCCCTTTACTGTACCGTCCTACAGCGTGTGCATGTACATTGGTGCCCCCGCCAGATCATCCCAGCCTTCTTGTTAACCCCCAAACACACAGCCGACACGCGTAAACTCTCACGTACGATCTGAAAAAGATGCTGCTCACGGTCTGTATTCAGAGGCTCTGTGTGAGAGAGAATGGCCATGGGACCTCGTGCATGGAGATGAGTACACGTGCACACGCTGGGGAAAGGGATCAATCCCATTACATGCACATAGTGATACTTTGTGGGAATGGGACCGTGAGAGTTAACTGTGTACATCTGCACACATACAGGGTGCCAGCACCAGCACTTTCTGCTCTGTTCCCCCCTCTTCTCTTTTGTCGATGGGTGAGAGCGCTTTCTGAATGCGGTGCACCGGGGCAGAGATTCTTGAGGGCGAGCCTGCTCTGCATGGAGCGGGACAGAGGATATGGACATCACCTCTCTGCTGCTTGCTGCATGCTTGCCTGCCGTCTGTCCCTCATTCATTCTTTTATTTTACAAACAATATGTATTAGGCACCGTGCTGGGCACAGGACACAGAAGGTGGATGAGACAGACTTGGCCCCTGCCCTCCTGGATCTTACAGTCCAGGGAGGAGAGTGGACTTTGTCATCACCCATCACCCCTGCATGTACCCAGGGTGAGTGGGCCACGTCAGGGACTTATCTACCCCAGCCCCCAACATACTGACAAGTATGACACTTCTCGTTGCTGCTTTCACACTGATCTGTGTAGGAGAACCTTCTCTTAACTTTAGTTCAATCCTACATAAATGCACTGGGCAAGAATGGTAAGCCTCCTTGTTAAACACACATGCAAGGCATGCAGGTGCTGGAATCTTCTGTTCTGGCTCCCCCTCTCTAATCCTTGCTACCTGGGTGAGAGTGCTTTCTGAATGCAATGCACCTGGGCAAGGATTCTGAGAGAGGGAGCACCATCTTCGCATAGGACAGAGCACCTCTGTGTCTCCTCCTCCCCTCCTTTCTGCAACTACCTACTGAGTACCTGCTCTAGCTCAGGTGCTGTGCTGGGTAACCGGCCCAGGGAGAATGAGCCGCGTCTGGTCCCTCCCTGCAGGTTGGAGAATGGACCCCTTTTCATTCATCATGCCCACACGTCCTGAGGGTGGGCGGGCTGCACACTGGGACTTGACAGGGCCACCCCCCACCCCCATCCTGGTCGCGGCCAGATGTGTGTAGGAGACTCTTCTAAGCCTCAGTACAGTCCTACATAAATGCGCTGTGTACAGGAGAAGGGCCCGACTGGGTGCACACACACAGACATGTGCCCAGGCTGGGGGCACCACCCTCCCTCGTTCAGTCTAGGAGCCCATGCTGTCTTGAGTCACTGCCCCTGTTTAGGACTCCAAAGGAAGGAGCCATGTCTACATTTAGAAGGACAAAGCTCCTGTGCAGCAACTTTCCTTCCTTCTTTCCCTTCCTTCCGCAGATATTTGAGTGTCTACTAAATGCCGGTTACTATGTCATCACAGAGGATGTAGCAGGGATCAAAACGGACATGTTTGCTACCCTTACATTCTGGTGGGGGGACTAATAAACACACTATGACACATGGATGCTGTGCACTAATAGGCCACTGTTCAGAGGCATGAAGGAGATCCCTATGTTCCCTGCTGCCCATTCTGCAGACACGAACATGTGCAGGATATGCCAGAGCGAGATTTCTCAACACCCCAGCCTCCAGAAATGCTCAGCGATGTGGACCTGTGTGCAGAGACTCCCGCTTACAGCAAGGGCAGGAGATGGAGCCTGTTGTGCCTTCCCACTGCCACCCCAGCGTGCAGACCCGTCAGCTTTCCTAACCCTCCCATAGATAGGGACTCAGTGAGCGAGGCCTTCTCACTGCTGCTCCCATTCATGCTGCTGTGTGCAGGAGAGAGCCTTGTCTTTCCCTTTCTGTACGATTACATGTGAACACACTGGATGCAGAAAAGTGAGCCTTCCCTGGAAACACACACACACACACAGAGCACTCAGGCATAGAAACACAGAAGGTGTGTCCCCTGTACCCAGAGCTGCATCCACGGAGTGTGCAGGATACTAAGTGTCACTGGCAGTGTGCTCTGGCCCGTATCCAGTGTGCAAGACAGTGAGCTTTCTGCACGCTTCTTCCACAGCCAGAGCCTGGGTGGAAGTCGCCCTTATTTATTGCTTATCCCACACATGCATATGCAGAAAGGGCATGTCATCTTCGCACAATCATAGGAAAATCACCTGTGAGCAGGAGAGTGATGTTTCTTGTACCTGCACACACACACACGCACACACGCACACACACACACAGACACACGAGTGATAGACTACGTCTGAAGAACCCTGAGCCTTCTATTCAGGTCCCTCTCTCATTCTTGGTACTTGGAGACAAATACTGTCCCAGTCCATTGCCGTTGTACAAAATTTCATAGAAAGTGAATCTCATCCATGTTTAAAATAGTAGAGTCTTTACATCACCCGTCCCATTCTTTCATTTCTTTTATGTCCATGTAGAGTGGTGGCTCTTGGGACTTCCCTGGCGGTCCAGTGGTTAAGACTTCGCCTTCCAACGCAGGGGGTGCAGGTTCGATCCCTGGTCGGGGAGCTAAGATCCCACATGCCTCGCGGCCAAAACACCAAAACGTAAAACAGAAGCAATATTGTAACAAATTCAATAAAGACTTTAAAAATGATTCACATCAAAAAAAAAATCTTTAAGAATGGTGGCTCTCAAAGCATGGTCACTGGACCAAGCAGCATTAGTATCACCTGGGAAGCTGTTAGAAATGCAAGTTCTTGGGCCCCACCCCTGACCTACTAAACTATGGACCACAGCCATCTGTATTCTAACAAGCCTTCCCACTGACTCTGATGTTCGCTCAAGTTTGAGAGTCACTGATTTAGTGGAAGCGCTGGGGACGCAGTGACAAGCAAATCAGCCTCCGAGTGACTTAGCCCGTAGAGGGTGGAAGGGAACACGTTTCCCCATTTCTCATGTACGTGCCCAGTGCTGTGTCCCCGCGAGCTGTGGCAGAGGGTACGTGTGCTCATGACTAGAGCCACACACTTGGCGAGCAGAGGAGATTATGTGAACTCACAGCCAAGACTCTATCAGGGAAGAGCCTTATCATTACTTTTCAGGGTATGCACTTAACACCAGACACACACACACACACACACACACACACACACACACACACACACACAGTGTGCAGAAGAACGAACTGCTCCTTCTCCCATACCCATTGCATATCGGAGTTGTGAATTCTCAAAGCACCTCCTATGTGCATGGATTACAGGAGGGCGAGCCCCGTCATCGTGCACCTTCTGCTGAACAATCCAGTCATTACATGTGTATTGATCCCTTTCTATGTTCCATGAACTGGGCTGGGAGCATCCTGCTGAATACGGGATAGCTTCTCTCTTTACGGGACTTCCCGTCAGGTGGAGGTGTGTGGTGAATGAACTTCCCCAAGCCTAGAACACAGGCACGCAGGGTATGCCAGGAATTGAGGCCTCTCATTGTGCCGTGCATACCCATGTGCCCCCGTGCACATGCACACAGACACACCTAAATAGAGACACATTTCTGCCCAAAACTGAAAGGCAGGAGAGAGACTTTGTTAGTATTTACACTTGTCTGCAGAAGCTCGAACTTCCTTGTTGTGCACACACTCAAAAGCACATATGGTGTGAGAGTGCCTGGACCATGATTTTCACTTCCGCTCCCCTCTCCTCGCAACCTAGGCTGAGTGCCGGCTTTGTGCCGTGAGCTTGCGCAAGGATGCAAGATGGGGAGTCTGGTCTCCGTGTAGGATGAAGCCTGTACAGCACTTGCTTTCCTGTGCTTGATGCTCTTTTAGTCAGTTATTTGTGTGTGCATTTTTTTTCATCCATTTAACACATTTACTGAGTTCCTGCTATTTGGGGGT
This sequence comes from Eschrichtius robustus, assembly GCF_028021215.1. NCBI lineage: Eukaryota > Metazoa > Chordata > Mammalia > Artiodactyla > Eschrichtiidae > Eschrichtius > Eschrichtius robustus. The sequence goes on from NC_090845.1 coordinate 45,898,270, forward strand.
GCCACGGTGAGCTAGCTGGTCAGGGACGCCAGCCTCACTGTCTAGAGGGCCCTGGGACAGTTGGTTTTCTCACGACAGTGCCTGTGGATACGCAGGCTCAGCGTGCGGGGACTGGGCTTCTCTGTATCCCCTCACACAGATGTGCCTGTGGTGTGCACGCTCCAAGCCTTCTGCTCTGGTCCCACTTCCCTTGAGCCCCAGATGTGAGCGCTAGCACCTACTCCAGGACCCCAGGCGGGGCCCTTTTCTACAGGTGGAAGGACAAAGCGCCTGTGAATCACCTCTCCTCCCTTTCCCCTCCCCCTCCCTTCCTCAAGTACTTATTGAGCAAGTGTGCTGACACTGGGCTGAGCAATGGGCTGAGAAGATTGATGTAGTCCTGTCTCAAAGGCTATGTGTAGGTGAGTGGACTTCTGTGCCACCTAATATCCTGCATGTGCTGAGTTTGGGTGAGCTGCGGAATGGGGCTTCTTAGTAATCCCCCTCCCAGGGCACACAATGTGCAGACTTCTGCTTCCTGCTCTTGCACAGACTTAGGAATAGAGAGCCTTCTCCGTGTTGAGCGCTCAGGTGCTTGAGCCTTCTGCCCTGCTCCCCTTCTCTAATCCTTGCTATCTGGGTGCTAGTGCTGTCTTGATGCAATGCACCTGAGCAAGGATTCAGAGAGGGTGGGCTGAACTGCACCAAGAAGGACAGTCTATAAATCACCCCTCCCTCCCTCCTTCCCTCCTTCCTCCCCTCTCTTCTCCCATCCCTCTTCCCCTTCTCCGCTCCTCCTCCCCTCCCTCCTTCCTTCCCTCCCTCCTTCTCTCCTTCCCTTCTTCCCTCCTTCCCTCCCCTCTTCCTTCCCAGTAAGAGTTTTTGAGTGACTGGTGGATATTGGGAAAGCACAGGAAAACAGAATAGTCAGGGATTTGGGGCTCTCTGTCTAGTGGGCTTGCCAGTGTTCTAGAAGAAACGTCCTATTAAATAATGTCTGTGTGCTCAGATGTGCAGAGTGCTAGAGAGTGAGCTTCCCTTTTACTCCCTTCCTGCCTTCTGCACCCCGGGTGGCGGGCGGGGACCAGGGCCTTCCCACCCGCTCCCTCCCTCCTTCCCTCCCTTTCAGCCCAGAAGTGAGCGCTATCTCAAGTGTTGTCTCCAGTCAGGGCTTCAAATAGATGGAGCTTTGCCTACATAGGGCAGGACTGGGTGCGTTCTGTGTCCCTTTTTGCCTTCCTGAATATGTACAGAGTTTCTGCCACGTGTCAGGTACTGTGTTGAGTGTTAAGGATACAGTAAGGAATGAGACAGGCGGAATCACTGAACTTGCCCTCTGGTGAGCACCTTTAGGAGAGCGAACTTCAGATCCACAGTGCAGGTGGGCACGAATGTTGGGGGTGCCAAAGAGTGAGTCTTGATATTCCCCCAACTCATGGAGGGCACCCTCGCCCCCTCTCCTCTGAGGATGGAGAGGTGTGCACAATTGTGGAGAAGCTTCCTGCCTATAGGATGTGTAGGAGTTTGCACTCTTAAGCTGTCCCTTATCTCCCAGGACCTGCAGACAGGACTGTGAGCTTCCTTAAGATGCCTACCACAGACTCTTCTTGAATTGGGTGGGGGATGAGGGCAGGGGACCCTTCTTATTGCTCATCTTATATGCATCCCACACAGTATGGAAATGAGAACAGCCTAGATTTTTATGTTACCATACTATCTGTCTATTTCCATCTCTCTCTGTCTCTGTCTGTGTGTCCCTGTCTGGCTCACCTAGGGCATGCAGGTGCATGTTCGGATTTACTCCGTCTCTCCTGTCCTTGGTACCTGGGCCCAAGTACTCTCAGTGCAGTGCCCCAGTACAAGGATTCTAAGAGGGTGAGCCTTGCCTGACAGGGACAAGTGCAGAGTGCCCTTAGATTACCTGTCTCTCCCATTCATTTATTTCTTTGATAAATATTTATTGAGTGGCTTCTGGGGGGGATGCAGTGGCCTTACTGTTTAGGGGATTTGTGTGAGAATAAACATCTTTATTATCATTGTGTCTGCATGCTCAACGTGCAAGGAAATAAGCCTTGTGTTTCACCCTCTCAGTGCACAGAAAGGTGAATCTTCTTTTTAGCAGACCATTGGAAGCATATGGAAGAGTAGATTTCATCATTTTCTGTTATGTACATGTGTAGTGTGTCGGGACGGGCCTTGTCATTGCAGGTGGGTGGAGGTGCTTGCACGTGTATGTACACACACTGTTCCCATACCTGAGCCTTCTGATTGGCTCCCTTCCTCATATTCATTGCATGTAGGTGCTGGGCTTTCTGAACCCATCATCTATATGCCTGGGTCTAAGGAAAGTGTGCATTGTGATCATATAGGAGGACCGTTCAGCTTTACATCACTTCCCTCAGATTTGGTCACTCTTCCAGCAATTATTTAGGGAGCATTTACTATGCGCCAGCCACTATGCTGGTTGCTAGAAAAACTGAGGTGAACGTAATAGACAGCATTGGATGTTTGGCTTTGTGGGCACATTTAGGAGTTTCTTAGAAACTCTTCTTATGTTCTCCATCCACCTTTTGACTACGTACATGTTTGGGTGTAGAGGGAGGCAGAGGGTATTGTGCCAGAGTTCAGAGTTGCTTATCAGCAGCCTATTTTGTCTCCTGGAAATGAGGGATAGTTCAATGAGTTATGCTATCTAGGATCAATCTTTAAGAGAAAAGAGGGAGGGGATGGAGAATGCAGATTTAGTCTAGCATTTTTAAGTGGCCTTAGCAGTATTCTCCAGCGTACTCTCCATTTCAGCTAGGCTGATCTATTCATTCCTACCTTTCTTAGTGCCTTTGCCCATTGCCCATTACAGATTTATGATTTCAGGTCAGCATAGCAATACAGTATTACAGATGGTGAGAGAGACACAGAGAGAGAAAGAGTGTGATAGAAAAAGACAAACACAACATTTCAATCTTCTTTCTCAAGTTCTTAAATAGGTGCGACTTGTTCTTTCCCAACTTCGCCTAATATACTCTGCAAAAAATGACTCAACTTGTTTAATATGTGCCCTGTAACTTCTTGTGTACTCTAAAACCCCATTTTGGTGGCTGCTCGGCCTTGCTCTTATTTTTCTCAGACTTTACGTCTTTCTTGATGCACAGGGCCAGCAGCATCAGGATTCCCTGGGACCTTGTTAGAAAATCAAATGGTCAGGTCCCACCTCAGACTTAGGGAATCAGAAGATCCAGGGTGGGCTCGGGTAGGCGGCCCAGCAGTCTGTGTAATAAGCCCTCCAGGGGATTCTGATGCACGGTGCGCTTGGAGAACCATTGGCTTAAATAACTTTAATACAGATTTCTGTGTTCCACAGGATGATTTTTAAGAGTCAACATTTCCTTATGTGTAAACTGCCCTTTTAGTCTCCTTTGATTTTCTTTAACTTAATAGACTTTTTTTTTTTGAGCAGTTTTAGGTTTACAGAAAAATTGAGTAGAAAGTACAGAGAGTTATCATATACTCCCCCCACCCCAGTTTCCTCTATTACTAACATCTTGCAGTTAATATAGTATACTTGTTACAATTGATGGGCCAATATTGATACATTATTATTAACTAGAGTCCATAGTTTATATTAGGGTTCCCTCTTTGTGTTTTATATTCCATGGGTTTGGACAAATGTATAATGACATGTATCCACTATTAGAATATCATACAGAGTATCTTCATTGCCCTAAAAATCCTCCGTGCTCGCCTGTTCATTACTCCCTCCTCCCACACCCCTGGCAAACACTGATCATTTTACTATCTCCACAGTTTTGCCTTTTCCAGAATGTCATACAGTTGGAATCGTACAGTATGTAGCCTTTTTCAGAATGGCTTCTTTTACTTCTTTTAGAATGCCTCCATATCTTTTCGTGGCTTGATAGCTCATTTATTTTTATCACTGAATAATATTCCATTGTCTGGATGGACTATGGTTTGTCTATTCCTTCACCTACTGAAGAACATCTTGGTTTTTCCCAGTTTTGGCATTTATGAGTAAAGCTGCTATAAGCATCTGTGTGCAGGTTTTTGTGTGGATGTAAATTTTCAAATCATTTGGGTAAATACCAAGGAGCGTGATTGCTGAATTGTATAGTAAGAGTATGTTTAGTTTTGTAAGAAATTGTAGGCCTTCCAAAGTGAGTGTACCATTTTGCATTCCCACCAACGATGAATGAGAGTTCCTGTTGCTCCACATCCTCCTCAGCATTTGGTGTCAATATTTTGGATTTTAGCCATTTTAACCTGATGTTGAACATCTTTTCATATGCTTATTTACCATCTGTATATTTTCTTTAGTTAGGTTCAGATCTTTTGCCCATTTTTTAATTGCATTGTTTGTTTTCTTATTGAATTTTAAGAGTTCTTGGGAATTCCCTGGTGGTCCAGTGGTTAGGACTGCGCACTCTCACTGCTGAGGGCCCGGGTTCAATATCTGGCCGGGGAACTAAGATCCCATAAGCTGTGCAGCGTGGCCAAAAGAAAAAAAAAACTTTTTAAAGAGTTATTTGTATGTTTTGGGTACCAGTCCCTTATCAGGTGTGTCTTTTGCAAATATTTTCTCCCATATGTGCCTTGTTTTTTTCATTCTTTTAGCAGTGGCTTTTGCAGAGCAGAAGTTTTTAATTTTAATAAAGTCCAATTTATCAACTTTTTTCTTTCATAGATCATACTTTTGGTGTTGTAGCTAAAACGTTATCTCCAAACCCAAGGTCACCTAGGTGTCACCTAGGTTTTCTTGCAGGAGTTTTATAGTTTTGCATTTTATATTTAGGTCTATGATCCATTTTGAGTTAATTTTTGTGAAAGTTGCAGATCTGTGTCTAGATTCATTTTCTCTTTTGCATGTAGATGTCCAGTTCCAGTACCGTTTGTTGAAAAGACTGTCCTTTCTCCATTGAATTGCCTCTTGTTCTTTGTCAAAGATCAGTTGACTCTGTTTGTGTGGGTTTATTTCTGGGCTCTCTAGGCTGTTTTATTGATCAATTTGTCTATTCTTCCACCAATACCACATTGTCTTAATTACTGTAGCTTTTTAATAAGTCTTGAAGTTGGGTAATGTCAGTGCTCCGACTTCGTTCTTCTCCTTCAGTATTGTGTGAGGTATTCTGACTTTTTTTGCCCTTCCATATAAACTTTAGAATCAGTTTGTTGATATCCACAAAATAACTTTCTGGTATTTTGATTAGGATCTTGTACACGTTTTATTAGATTTATACCTAATTATTTCATATTTTTGATGCTAATGTAAATGGCACTGTGTTTAGTTTTTTTTTTTTATTTTACAGTTTTATTCTTGGCCAAACCTAGATGTGTGATTCTGGAGCTAAGACTTAGCACTGCCCTCAAAGAGTTTATAATCCTTGGTGGGTGGGGTGAGGGAGCAGCTTGATCCTCACATTTTACAAATGTGAAAACTGATATTTAGAGAGGCAGAGGAGGAAGGGACACAGTCGGGACTGGGTTTCCTGACAACCAGTCCTGAACTCTTTCCTTCTCTCCAGTCCTTTATGTGTATTTTCCTACTATGCTAGGGGTTTACATCTCACTCCATCAGTTGAGCTTTTGATACTAGGGCATCTGTTTAGGAAAACACTGCCAGGTTCTCTATAAGAGTGGTGTAGAAAGAGACTTCATGACATGATCTATTCCTAGATGACATGCATCGTGCAGAGGCTTCCTGCCCTCCAAGCCCGATGACTTTCTGGGAATCAGTAACGTTGTTACAGTTCTCTGATGAGTATCTCTATAGCCACAATCTCCAATTGAAAAGCTTTATTATAAACTCTTTCAACTACCCCAGAGTGGCTGTTCATGATACAGGCAAAAAAGATCGTTTCCTATGGTGTAAACTAATGTTGGAGATTTTCCAGGCTAGAAGGAGTAATGATTTCTGGTTCATTTGGTCCTCCCCACAGCAGCACATTTTACAGCTCTAATGGCGTTGTGCTTTTAATTTGAAATTCCAGTTGTTCATTGCTGATATACAAGAAAGTAGTTGACTTTTGTATATTAACCTTGTATCCTGCAACCTTGCTAGAGTTGCTCATCAGTTCCAGGAGTTTTTTTCTATGTAGACAATCATGTCGCCTGTGAACAAAGACAGTTTTATTGCTTCCTTCCCAAACTGTATACCTTTTGTTTCCTCTAATTGTTATTGCATTAGCTGGGACTTCTAGTATGATGCTGAATAGGAGTGGTGAGCACAGACATCCTTGTCTTATTCCTGGTCTTAGCAGGAAAGCATCTAGATTCTTACCATTAAGTTTAAAATGTTAGCTCTAGTTGAGGAAGTTCCCCTTCATTCCTGGTTTGCTGAGAGATTTTATCATGAATGGATGTTGGATTTTTGTCAAATGCTTTTTTTTTTTGCATCGATTGATATGTTCTTACGATTTTTCTTCTTTAGCCTTGTTGATGTAATGCATTATACTAATTGATTTTTTTAATGGTGGACCTGCCTTGCATGCCTGAAATAAATCATACTTGGTTATGGCATATAACTCTTTTTATACATTGTTGGATTCGATCTGCTAATATTTTGTTGAGGCTTTTTGCAACTGTGCTCATGAGAGATACTGTAGTTTTCTATTCTTGTCTTTGTCTTGTTTTGGTATTAAGATAATGCTAGTCTCATAAAATGAGTTAGGAAGTATTCTCTCTGCTTCTATTTTTGAAAGAGATTGTGGAGAATTCATATAATTTCTTCTTTAAGTGTTTGGTAGGATTCACTAGTGATTCCATCTGGGTCTGGTGCTTTCTGTTTTGGAAGGTTATTAGTGATTCAACTTATTTAATAGATATAAGCATATTCACTGATCTATTTCTCTTTGTGTGAGTTTTGGTAGATTGTATTTTTCAAGGTATTAGTCCATTTCATCTAGGTTATCAAATTTGTGAGCATAGATTTTCTAACAATATTCCTTTATTATCTTTTTAATGTCCATAGGATGAATAGTGATGGTTCCTGTTTCTTTTTTGACATTATTAATTTGTATCTTCTCTCTCTTTTTCTTAGTTAACCTGGCTAGAGGTTTACTAATTTTATTGATCTGTTAAAAGAACCAACTCTTGGTTTTGTTGATTTATTTTATTGATTTCCTGTCTTCAGTTTCATTGATTTCTGCTCTGATTTTTATTATTTATTTTCTTGTGCTTACTTTGGGATTAATTTGCCCTTCTTTTCCTAGTTTCCTAAGGTGGAAACTTAGAGGGTTGATTTTAGACCTTTCTTCTTTTCTAATATATGCATTGAATGCTATAAATTTATCTCTAAGCGCTGGTTTTGCTGCTTCTCACAAATTTTGATTTTAAATTTTCGTTTACTTCAAAATGTTTGTTAATTTCTCTTGTGACTTATTCTTTGACCCATGTGTTATTTAGAAGTGTGTCCTTTAATCTCTAAGTATTTTCGGTTTTTCCAGCTACCTTTCTGTTGTTGATTTCTAGTTTAATTCCATTACGATCTGAGAGCAAACTTTGCATGATTTCTGTTTTTTTTTTTTTTAATTGTTAAGGTGTATTTCAGGGCCCAGAATGTCATCTGTCTTTGTGAATGATCCATGTGAGCTTAAGAAGAAAGTGTAAAAAAAAAAGAAAGTGTATTCTGCTGCTGCTGTTAGATGAAGGATTCTATATTTGCCAACTTGATTCAGTTGGTTGATGCTATTTAGTTCAGCTATGTGTTTACTGATTTTCTGGTTCTGGATCTGTCCATTTCCAGTAGAGGGCTGTTGAAGTCTCCAACTATAATGGTGGGTTCATCTATTTCTCTTTGCCATTCTGTCAGTTTTCGCCTCATGTATTTTTATGCTCTGTTGTTAGGCACATACACACTAAGGATTCCTATGGCTTCTTAGAGAATTGACCCCTTTATCATTTTGTAATATACCTCTTTATCCCTGATAATTTGCCTTGCTCTGAAGTTAGCTTTTTCTGAAATTAATATAGCTACTCTAGCTTCCTTTTAATTAGTGTTAGCATGGTTTCTTATAGACAACATAGTTGGGTGTTGTATTTTTATCCACTATGGCAGTCTCTGCCTTTTAATTGGTATATTTAATAGACTATTGTTGTTTAAAGTGATTACTGATATGTTGAGTCCACATTATCTGCCATATTTGTTACTGTTTCCTATTTGTTGCCCTTGTTGTTTTCTTATTTTATCTTCCACTCTTTCTTTGCCTTCTAGTTTTAATTGACCATTTTGTATGAGTCCATTTTTCCTCCTTTCTTAGCATATTAATCATACTTCTTTCCTTTCCTTTTTATCTTTTTACTTTTTTTAGTGGTTGCCCTTATGTTTGCAATATACATTTACAACTAATCTAAGTCTCCTTTCAAATAACACAATTCTACTTCATGAGTAATAATGCAAGTACCTTATTTTCAGAGTATTCCTACTTCCTCCCTCTGTCCCTTATAACATTCCTGTCTTTCATTTCACTTATCCATAAGATATCATCACTGAATGTTGTTGCTGTTATTATTTTGCACAAACTGTTGTCTGTAGATCAATTAAGAATTAAAAAATATTTTATTTTACTTTAATTTATTCTTTCTCTACCACTCTTCCTTTTATTTTTTTTTTAATTTGTTTATTTATTTATTTATTTTTGGCTGTGTTGGGTCTTCATTTCTGTGCAAGGGCTTTCTCTAGTCGTGGTGAGTGGGGGCCACTCTTCATCGCGGTGCGCAGGCCTCTCACTGTCGCGGCCTCTCTTGTTGCGGGGCACAGGCTCCAGACGCGCAGGCTCAGTAGTTGTGGCTCATGGGCCTAGTTGCTCCACGGCATGTGGGATCTTCCCAGACCAGGACTCGAACCCGTGTGCCCTGCATTGGCAGGCAGATTCTCAACCACTGCGCCACCAGGGAAGCCCGCACTCTTCCTTTCTTTACATAGATGTGAGTTTCTGACTTCTATCGTTTTTCTTTTTTCTGAAGAATATCTTTTAACATTTCCTGCAAGGCAGGTCTACTGCTGACAAATTCCCTCAATTTTTGCTTTTCTGAGAAAAGTCTTTATTTCTTATTCAGTTTTGAAGGATAATTTCTCTGGATTCAGAATTCTTGATTGGTGGTTCTTTTCAATACTTCATATTTTTCACTCTTCTCTCTTCTTGATTGCATGGTTTCTGAAGAGAAGTCTGATGTATTTCTTATCTTTGCTCTTCTATAGGTAAGGTGTTTTGTCCTCTGGCTACTTTCAGGACTTTGTCTTTGATTTTCTGCAGTTTGGGTATTATATGCCTAGTTGTAGTATGTATGTATGTATATATTTATCCTCTTTCATGTTCTCTGAGCTTCTGGACCTGTGGTTTTTATTGCTTCATTATTGCTTCATTATTATTGCTTCAAATATTTCTTTTGCAGCTTTTCTTCTTGTTATTCCCGTTATGCGTATGTTACACCTTTTGTAATTGTCCCACAGCTCTTGATATTCTTTTCATTTTTTTCATTCTTCTTTTCTCTTGGCATTTCAGTTTTAGAAGTTTCTATTGACATTTCTTCAAGCTTGCTGATCCTTTTCCTCTGCTGTGTTCAGTCTATTGATGCATCTATCAAAGGCATTCTTCACCTTTTTTTTACAGCATTTTTCATTTCTAGTATTTCCTTTTGATTTTTTCCGTTAGTAGCCATCTGTTCTTGCATGTTGTCCACCTTTTCCAAGGCCCTTAGCATATTAATCATAGTTATTTTAAATTGGTGTTCTGAAAATTCCAACATTCCTTCCACATCTGACTCTGGTTCTGATGCTTGCTCTGTCTCTACATGCTGTGTTTTGTTTTGTTTTTTTTTTCTCCTGGTCTTTTAATATGCCTTGGAATTTTTTTTGAAAGCTGGACAATGATATACTGAGTAAAAATAACTAAAGTAAATAGGCCTTTAGTGTGAGATTTTATGTTTATCTGGATGGGGGTTACGATATGTTTACTGTTTGCTGTATCTGTATGTGTCAGAGGCTAAAATTTTCTCTAATGTCTTTGTTTTTGTCTCTCATATGTATTTGGGTTTTGCAGTTCTTATAGTTGTATTCTCCTATTGTTATTCATGAGCCCTGTTGATGTGTTAGTAAGGCATGGAGGAAGGGATGTGTTCTATAGTCCTATGATTAGGTTTCAGTCTTTTATTAAGCCTGTGCCCCCTTGGTTGTGAACTTCACAAGTGCTTCTCAGTTTTATTTTCTTTTGTTTTTTTCTCCTTTACGTGAGACAGGAAGGCTGGAGGGAGCTAGACTTCAGTTTTCCTTTCCGCTAAGTTGGTTAGGCGTTGGTAAAATAGTTTCTCTTGAGGGCCAGCCTTGTTAAAAAGAAGAGAATGCCCTGTTCATTTTCCTGCCCCTACTGGAAGCACGAGGAGATTTTTCTCTGGTCTTCACTGGGCCTTTTGGAGTTCTTAACTCTCAAATTTGTCCACAGTAAGCCTCTAGCTATTCTTCAATTACAGTTTAGGTTCTCCTACCCTGGCACTGGTTCTCAAAGAGGGTTCCACAGTGTAAGCTATGATTCTCTGTATCCGCCTGTCTGTCTCCCTAAGTTTGGGGACAGTAGTTTGTCCTGTAATCTGAGTTCTCTGATGGATCTAAGGAGAGTTGTTGATTTTCAGTTTGTTCAATTTTTTCTCATTGTGAGGATGGGAATGAGAACTTCCAAGCTCCTTATTACATGCTTGGCCAGAAACCAGAAATCCTCCTTTAATCTTTACTTGAATATGTGCATCCACCTTTTTTATTACCTTTATCAATGATGACACAGATTTGTTCCTCTGTTCTTTTCACTTCATTTTATTGCATACATTCCCTGATGCAAAAAGTTATTTATTTTAGTACATATTAATTAATCCATTTTGTATCTGTCCATGGTCAGAAATAACTTTGCCTGTTCACCACATCTGGAATGAATATACTATTCTGTGTTATTTTTAAAATCAACCCTAAAAAAACCCATTTGGAATTTATCACAATGTGGTATATGTTGTAATTGTACATTGTTTTCCTTTTTTTAAAATTTATTATTTATTTATTATTTATTTTTGGCTGTGTTGGGTCTTTGTTTCTGTGCGAGGGCTTTCTCTAGTTGCGGCAGGCGGGGGCTACTCTTCATCGTGATGTTTTCCATTTTGATATCTAGCAGTCCCTCAACTATTTACTAAAAAGTGGTTGATTCTTTCCTTATAGTTTTGTTGCTTCTGGTTTATCAGCTATTAAGTTCTTAAAATAGTGTGTGTCCACTGCTAGAATCTCTATTCTTAATCCAGTGCCATAAGGTTTTGATGATTGTTTCTTTGTAGAAGATTAAAATCTGACAGGTTATGTTTGCCATATTTACTTAAGAAAATATATACACTAGTATCCTTGCCTACTTATTCTTCCAGGTGAAGTTCACTATCAATCTTTCAAGTTATCTAAAGGATGCCATAGGGACTCTAGATTAATATATAGTTGTAATACAATTCAGATTAGTGTCTGTTTTGTTCTTGCTATATTTAGACTTTCTATCCAAGAGCATGATACTTCTTTGTTGATTTATGTCATTCTTTTTTTCCTCCTACTTGGATTTTATAAATTTTACAGTAATATTGTGTTTCAAGTGTATGTCTCTGTCATAAATAAATTATTGTATTTTCTAGTTCTATGATAGTACATGGGAATGCAGTTGTTTTTTGTCTGTTTGCCTTATAATTTCTGAATTCATTTATTACCTTTAGTTATTTTTAGTTAATATTCTTGGAGTTGTATAGATATGTATTCATGCAATCCAAACATCAAAATATATTTCTTCCTTTCCTATATGCATTCTTCACTTTTTTCCTCTTAAAGTTTTCTTTTACCATGTTAAATATAATAGGCAACAGGAGGCATCATTATCTTCCTGTATTAAGGGGAATGAGATTTTGCTTCTTGGTTTTAATTTAAATTTTCTGTATCATGTCAAGAAACAAATTTTCCACCTGGAATATTTTTAAAATATTTTAATCTGGAATAAATATAAATTTTAAAAATCTGTTCTTGACATCTGTTGAGATAATTATGGCTTTTAAAATTTTATCTGTTAGTCTGATAAATGATGTTGACAATTTCCCTTGTGATATCAGTCTTGTGTTCTTGGAATAAACTCTCCTTATTTATAGTAGGCAGATCTTTCAATGTAATGCTATATTTCAGTTTCTTAAAGTTTATTTTGGTGTTTTACTCATATATTCCAAAGTGAAAGTGATCTATAAAATATGAGTGGTGTCTTTGTCAGGCCTGGCAGGCTCTTGTCCTTGAACTTCAGGGTGCTTCTCTAGCCATCTTATTTGTCACTCTTGAAAGCCTTTCTATCAGAGTGTTATCATATTTGAAGAATCTCTGAGGGAATTCCCTGGTGGTCTAGTGGTTAGGACTTGGCACTTTCACTTCAGGGGCCTGGGTTCGATCCCTGGTTGGGGAACTAAGATCCCGCGATCTATGTGGCACGGCCAAAAAAAAAAAAAAAAGAAAGAAAGAAAGAATCTCTGAGATAAAACCGAAGAAATGCTAAGGGACAATAGCATATTATTGTTTCAATTTTAATTTCGCTGAATTTTTAAAACCCCTTTCCCCCTTTTCTTTAATAAATTATCTACTTACCAATATCTTTTGCCCTTTCATCTGTTGGGATTCAATTTTAATGATTTGAACACTCTCTTTATATATCAAGGCTATTTCTCCTTTGGAAAAGTATTTATAGGAAATATTAGTTTGTGGTTTGCTTCACTTCCACTTCCTTCATCTGTCAACACGGTCTCATCTGACTGGTTTGTCCTCTTCCTCCTTCTTACCAGTCATGAGTGTTGCCCAAGTATGGTTTCTCCATTCTGTGTTCTTTCTCTCCTTTAACAATTCTCAAAGAGTGGTCTGTGCTTCCTGAGACCCTTTCACGGGGTCTGCAAAGTCAAAACTATTTTCATGTTAGTATTAAGACTTTCTTTGCCTTTTTCATTCTCATTTTCTCATGAATATGCAGTGGAGTTTTCTAGAGGCTGTATGACAGGTGCTGATGTCATTGCTCTGGTGGCTAATGGAATATGTGTCCTCTTAAGGCAGACATTGAAAAGATATGTGGGAATTCTCTGGTGTCCAGTGGTTAGGACTCTTGAGCTTCCACTGCAGGGGGCCCGGGTTCGAACCCTGGTCAGGTAACTAAGATCTCGCAAGCAGCGTGGTAAGGCCAATAAATAAATAAATAAATAAAAGTAAGAATAAAAAATTTAAAAATCTAAAAAATTTTAAAAAAGATTTGCAAAATGCCTCTCACTAATTTTTTTTTGGAAAATGTAGATTTTTTTCCCCAAAGTTAATGTTAACATATAATGGGATGAGTATTATTATATTTAAATACATTAACAAATATTCATTTTGAATATTTCTGGGTTTTGATTTCTAATTCAGTAAATATCTATAGATAGAATCCATATAAATAAAAGCTCTTTAGGTCCCTCAATAATTTTGAAGACTAAAGGGATCCTGAGACCAAAAAGTTTGAGAACTGCTGTTCTCGCACTGCCTGCTCTGAGTTCTGTTTTTTCTCATAACCCCTACTTGTCTGTGAGGATGACTCCCAGATGAAGACCACACTGTGAGAAGAAGCACTGTTATTTCCTCCTGGGACTTTTTACTTGAAATTTTGACAGGTAGAGAAGGTGCCTTGGGCTAAGGATGGGCCCAAACCTCTGAAATAAGGCACCTCAGAGACTATTGTCCATGATTTGCATTTCATTTCTGCATCTCAAAATAAAGTAACTAAAACTGGAATTGGAGTATAAACTAGATTATTTACTGAGCTCTCTCTTTGTGTCAGGCACTTAGGAACACAGATTTAAGGCACCCTGTCCTCAAGTAGCTCAAAGTATAGTGGGTAGAAAAAGGGTGATTTTATGTATGTGCCAGTTCTTATCACCTTCAATGTTATACTTAGGATTGACTTAATGTTCTTTCTTTTAAATGATAAGACAATACTCGTATCTTGGTAGGTTGTATAATGCCTCTCTTACCCTTTTTTCCTTTCGCATCCTCCCTTTTCCACATTTGTGGTATCTGGCATATGTTACGTACACGGAATGCCATGTGCAGGTCAACAGTTATCGTTCTTGAACCAAAATAAGAAATAGAAAAGTTTATTGCTTCTTTGTGCTTGTTAGCACTGGAATATGTGATATACTTTATATTTTTATTTGAAGGGTCATGTGTATCAGCCTGCCCATTGGTTTATACATTTGCTTTTGCCAAATGGGCTAGTTGAGATGGAGGTATTAATTTGTTTGTACCAACATGTGTTGCTGTCACTAGTTAAACAAGATGCTAGTATGCCATACCACAAATTAGCACCATCCCACCCCATCCCCACCTGGCTCTTTCAGTACAACTGTTGGGAATATAAACTCCTCCTCCTCCCCTTTTCCCCCTTCTTCCTCCATCCTAAATGACCTACATTGAAACTGGAAGTGGTGAACTGCCTTCCTAGCCTTTTCATCCTCTCTTCCAGTCCACTGCGGCCACACTTACCTCCTAAAACTATGTTTTTGTCATGTTGCTCCTCAGAAACTACAGTGACTCCATTGGCTTCCCAACCATTTGCTCACATACAGCTACCCTGTCCTCTAGTCAAGCACAGATGCCAGCCTCATTCTCATCTCAAGCCTTTGGCCATTTTGCTTCCTGGTCCTCGAATACCTTCTTTCCTCCATGAAGCCTTCTCTAGCTTACAATCTCCCTTCCATTTTCTAAATGCCAATTTCACTTTTATTCTAACAGTTTAACACTTAGCTGTTGTATAATTACATTATGTGGAAGTTTCCTCCCCAACTAGATCATAAATTCCTTGAAAGCAGTGACAGGGTAACAAACGCTTTTTGTATCCTTAATCCTCTACCCTCATAGTGCAAGGCATAGATTTATTGAGTATTGGCTGTATAAATATGTTGACTGGCTATTAACCATTCCTCCCCAACTAGAATCCTCCTCAATAAGCATTTATTGAATACCTTCTCTGGAACAACACTAGAGTTGTTGTTCCACAACAACTACATTAACAAATATTCATTTTGAATATTTCTGGGTTTTGATTTCTAATTCAGTAAATATCTATAGATAGAACCCATATAAATAAAATCTCACACAAAAATGAGACCACAAAATGAGACCACAAAAATGAGAAGGATATGGTGTAGTCACAAGACTCAAGTGGAAGAGATTATGCAATCAGCATAGATGTCTGAACAAAGGGGGTGTTGAGGGAAAGCCTGTTTGAGCTGGCCCTAGATGGATTGAAGGGGATTTCACCAGGCCAAAAAGAGGATGGGGGCTGGATGGGATTTCAGAGAGAATATATGGCCTGAGCAAAGGTATGGAGGTGTAAAAGTACATGGCCTATGTGGAGTATAGCAAATCTATGGCAAGAGATAAGTCTGTCTGGGTAGATGGGATCTAGATTTGATAGGGCTCTGAATACCATACAAAGAAATGTAAACTTGACCCAAAAGGCAATGGGGAACCAGCTTATGATTTTAAGCAAGAAGGTGATAAAAGGCACTGAAAGTGTCAGCTATGTAATGCAGATATCAACCAAACATTTTCCCCTGTTTGCCCTCCCCCCATAACCCTTCACTGTATGACAAGCCCTATAGTAATCCACTAGTTGGGATAATAAATCAAATCCTGTTACTTTGTTCCTGGTCTGCCCTAAATTCTGGCTCACCTCAGGCTTGTGACCATCTAGAGGTTTGATTTATTCCAGATGTGCCATTCTCTGGACTGACATGTCATAGGGAAGCCCCAGAGTGTTATGGAAAGAGCAATAGGCTTGGAGTTCAACTAAATGCAGGATCAAATCTCAACTTTGAGGGACTTTAAACTATTTCCTCATTATTCTGCTGCTTTAACTTTTTGTCTGGAACTTTTTTATATCTGCAAAATAAAACCAAAGACTACCAGAATGGATTATCCACGGGCAAAATATCACTTTGAGTTTTACTGATTATGTTTTTTTTCTTTGTTGAACTCCAGTTTGTTGCATGTTTTGCTTGATCTGCTTGCTGCTTCTAATTTTCTTTTGTTGACCCTTTATTTCTATGTACTTATTAAAGAAGCACTTTATAACCCAGACACTGAACCAGATAGCTGTTCCATGAAATGTTTGAAATGAGGCAGCTCAATTTAGCTGGATTGTTCTGTGTCAGTGGGTTGCAGGAAGGAGTTTGTAAGGTCCTAATAGGGAAACGGAAGAGATTTCCAGCTTCTCCTTTGTTGAGTCTTCATCTTGTAGCGTCATTATTTTGTTTTAATGAATTCCCAGAACAATAGGTACACCTTCTGAAAATATGACTACAGGACGTATTCCAAAGCCAAATATAAATTATTTTTGGACTCCCCATACTTTTTCTTCCTATGATTTGTGTGGCTAATGTAGAGTTGCTGGAACTGTGTATTTTAAATCATTTCCTGAATGAAGCACATAACCAGTGAAGAGAGAGGGAAAGGATTCTGCATCGTTTTGCAAATTTTCTTGCCTACTTTCAGTGCTAGTCACTGGAATTCACGGGCGTTGGATGAATTTAAACAGAAAGAAAATCTCTCAAGTTCTTCTCATCAGCTAAAATGGTGCTCGTTTTCTGTTAAGATTTCTAGAAACCTGGAATACCTACTTTTGAGATTGCTTTTATAGGTTTGTTGAACGTAGTAAATCCCAGAGTTAGACAAATATTAAGTGTAACTATTGACTCTGATGCCACCTATATTTAAAAGGGAAAGTTGATGTGAGGGGTGAGGGCAGGAAACATGCCTTGTTTGGATTTTGTTATTTGTGTTTAGGCTAATGTTATTTCTGCTTGTTTTTCATTTTCATCCTGTTGAGTTTGAAGAAGCAACAGAAGTGTCAAATGGAATTCTTGGGAATTAAGGACTGGAGCTTGAGATAGAGATGAGGGCTAGAGATAGTAGATTTCCTTAAAGGATAAGATAAAGTAACTCAGAGTAAGGCAGGTAAGGATCTGTTATCTCAGTCAGATCGAGAGCAAAGTAGAGAGACTAATTTTTTTCTTAAATAAAGATTAAAGACACTTCTTCCTGGATGACAGGAGGGAAGACTGAGAGATTCAGAATTTCCTATGTGTCGTTGGTAATAGGAAAAACCTGCTAAGGATCCTGTGGTAGTCAGGTTAGACTCGGAAGCGGCAGCAGAGGCCGCTTTTGTCACCTTCTTGCTTAGACTCATAATTCAGAGGAATTCGTGTAAATGCATTTTTGCAGGTGGTGTGCTCAGAGAAGGGGCATGAAGGAAGCAGGATAGAGCAGGAGGAAGTCTAGTGAGGATGAAGGATTGGCTGGCAGCGAGGGAGCTGGGCTGAAGATGCAAAGCATGGATTCTTAGTATCCTAGGAAACATTTGATCCACATAGGAAGGTTAGAGATTTTGTAGCTGAGGGAATGGTTTTATGATAGATAATTTTCTAAATTATTAGTACCTCTGGGTAAATGACCCTACCTTCTCCACCTGACCATTATGTCACCATGGAAGCATGGTAATGTTCCTGGAGAACCTGTTGTTTAGATTCATGTCTGCACAGAGTTCAAGCTATTGGTGTATACTAAAGAAGGTTGTTGAGAATGTGTTTCTTTTATTTATATTCATCCTTATCCATAAGTGAATGGCAGATTTCCCTTGGAATATCTGTTCTCTTGATTTCAGTCATCACCTTGATGTTGATAACTCCCAAGTCTTTGCCTCTCAGTCTTCATCTCATCTGGCCTACCCAGCATCATTTCTGTATCTGTCCCACTATCCCACAATGCTTCATACATAATAGGTGGTTCATAAATGTCACTCATGCTGACCTTCTCCATCAGGCTGACCTCTTTATCATAAGTGAGATGTTGTGAAATTGAACACATGATTTGGAGCTTACCGTTTTTTAAAAACACTAACTGGGCAAGTTACTTAGTCTCTCTGAGCTTTGGTTTCCTCATCTGCACTAGGAGTGCTAATGCCACAGCTTAGGAACGCTGGAAAAATTAAGTGAAAGAGTTCACTTTAAGCACATGACGCAGGGCCTGAAAATTAATTGAAGTCCTGGTAAATGTTGGTTCTTTCTCCTTTATGCTCAATGTTTAAAATATTTAATTTAACTGCTGTGATTGCAATTTTTTAGGCCTAACATTTAATTAATTAATTTTAATTAATTAATTAATTAACTATGGCTGTGCGGGGTTATCATTGCAGTGCACGGGCTTCTCTAGTTGTGGCGCACAGGCTCTCCAGTTGCAGTATGTGGGATCTTAGTTCCCCGACCAGGGATCAAACCCGGGCCCCCTGCATTGGGAGCACAGAGTCTTAACCACTGGACCACCAGGGAAGTCCCCCTAAAGTTTAATTTAAAGTATTTGGTCTTTACCACATTCTCACACATAATTCTGATAACCCAGAGTAAGAAGTTTCTTAAAAGAGTATTATTTAGGGCTTCCCTGGTGGTGCAGTGGTTAAGAATCCGCCTGCCAATGCAGGGGACACGGGTTCAAGCCCTGGTCCGGGAAGATCCCACGTGCCGTGGAGCAACTAAGCCTGTGCGCCACAACTACTGAGCCTGTGCTCTAGAGCCCGTGAGCCACAACTACCGAGCCTGCTTGCCACAACTACTGAAGCCCACACACCTGAAGCCCATGCTCCACAACAAGAGAAGCCACCGCAATGAGAAGCCCGCGCACCACAACAAAGAGGCGCCCCCACTCGCTGCAACTAGAGAAAGCCTGCACACAGCAACGAAGACCCAACGCAGCCAAAAATAAAATGAATGAATGAATGAATGAAATTTTAAAAAAAGTATTATTTGCCTAATCGAATAGAACTTTGTTGACTATGAAACTTGATGAAGATTTCATCAAAAACTGGGGTGGGGAGCTGCAGGGCTAGATAAAGTTGGCTGTAATGCTGTTTGTTTTTTTTTTAAAGAAGATCAATATACTAAGATTTTTTTGAATAAAATTTTATGATCTGAAGATTCCCACTTGGGATGTGGAAAGTGTTTCATCTTTAATATTAAATTCTTGAGCAGAGAGCAACATTGAACAGCACAGTATGCCTCTTTTTCCCAGTATTTCTGTGCATCTATATTGCGTTAAGAACTCTGGGAGAGCCAGAGGCATAAAATAATATTTTTCCACTCCCAGATGGCTAGCACATTTCTCAATACTGCTGTCTAGTTTTTATTTCAAGTTTTTATTTGCTTGTGAACTCCCTTGAGTTTTGTATGCATGTCCTCATTTGATTTGCTTATTTGCAATGGTTCTCAAAAAACCAATATCAACTACATGGTAAGGGTAGCGGTATGTTATATCTGGAGGGTAACTGACTGTGCTAAGTAGTTTGTATGTCTATACTGTCAAAATAAGAGCACGAAAGAGGACATACGAATAAGTGGTAACCCAAAAGGTGAAAACTACCCAAATGTCCATCAACTGATAAATGGGTAAATAAAATGTGGTATATCCATACAATGGGTATTATTCAGTTCTAAAAAGGAATGTAGTACTGATACATGCTACAGCATGGATGAGCCTGGAAAAAATTATGAGAAGTGAAAGAAGCCAGACACAAAAGCCCGCATCTTATATGATTACATTTATATGAAATATCCAGAATCAGCAAATCACAGACACAGAAAGAGAATAGAGGTTATAAGGGTCTGGGGTGGGAGGGAGATGGGAAGTTATGTTTACTGGGTAGTGAGTTTCTGTTTGAGATGATGAAAAATTTCTGGAAATGGATAGTGATGATTGCACATCATTGTAAATGTGCTAAATGCTACTGAATTGCCAGTTTAAAACGGTTTAAATGGTAAATTTTATGTTATGTGTATTTACCACAATAAAAAAAGAATAAGTGGTAAGGGGCTTGGAGGTCAGTGTAATAAGCCTCCTGTTTTTTTTTTTTTCTGTGCAGGAGCCATGGATAACAGAGGCTTTCAGCAGGGGAGTTTCAGTAGCTTCCAGAGCAGCTCCAGTGATGAGGACTTGATGGACATACCAGGGACAGCTATGGATTTCTCCATGAGAGATGACGTTCCTCCCTTAGATGGAGAAATAGAAGGTATCATTACTGCTGATGACAATTTATCTTTTTAAAAATTATTTCCAATGTACATACAATAACATTTATTTATCTCCTGGCACACAGTCCTGTGAATTTTAACACATGCATAGATACTTGTAATAACCACCACCGACAGGATACAGAACAGTTCAACACCCCCAGAGAATTCCTTCTTATTACCCTTTGCAGTCAGACCTCACCCACCCCCAAGCCCTGGTAACCACTGATTTGTTCTCTGTCCCATAGTTTTTCCTTTTTGAGAATGTCATATACATGGAGTCACATAGTTTCAACTTCTGAGACTGACTTCACTCACTGAGCTTAATGCCTTGGAGATTCATTTAAGTTGTTCATTCCTTTCTCTTGCTGAGTTGTATACCCCAGAGTGGGATCACTGGATTGTGTGATCAATGTATGCTGAACTTTGTAAGTAACTGCCAAACCATTTTCCAGAGTGGCTGTACCATTTTGCATTTGAACTAGCCATGTATGGTAGTTCTTCCCCTTGTTCTGCTCTTAGTATTTTCAGTAATTTTAATTTTAACCATTCTAACAGCTATGTAGTGTTATCTCATCATGGTTTTAATTTCATTTCCCTAATGGTTTATGATGTTGAACATCATTTCATGTGCTTAATTTGCCAACCTTATATCCTCTTCGATGAAGTGTCTGTTCAAATCCTTTCCCCTTTTTATAATTGTTTTCTTATTATCTGGAATATATTTATAAAATGAGAATTCCCCTTATCTATTATTTGGTTATGTAGTAACGTCATTCTCTTCATTGGCTGCATACAATTTCATGGTGTAGCTGTACCATAGTTTACTTAACCAAGCTTCTATTGATGCACATTTCAATTGCTTCCAATCTCTTGCTATTACGAACAGTGCCACAATGGACAACCATGTGCATGTGCGTGTGCGTGTGCGTGTGCGTGTGTGTGTGTGTGTGTGTATCTTTTAAGTGTATGAGAGCATTTCTGTAGCATGAGCGTGTAAGAGTGCTTATTTCCCCTTTCACCAGCCTTGCTGGTGCTAAATATTATAATTCTTTTTTCATCTTTGCAATATGATAAATAAATAAGTACATCCCTATTATTGTTTTAATTTTCACTTTTTAAAATTAATGAGCTTGAGCATATTTTCATGTTTATTAACCATTTAAGTTTCTTTTTCTGGGGAATTCCCTGGTGGTCCAGTGGTTAGGACTTTGCACTGTCACTGCAGAGGGCTCGAGTTCAATCCCTGGTCAGGGAACTAAAATCCCACAAGCTTCACGGTGTGGCCAAAAAAAATTTCTTTTTCTGGAAGTTTCCTGTTCATATGATGTTCCTGTTTTTCTAATGGGCTGATTATCTTTTCTTATTTTTTTATAAGAGCCCTTTATATTATTACTATTAATCTTTTGTCTAATGTAGGTTGAATATGTATATTTTCTATTTCTGGTTTGCCTTTGTTATCTTTGTTTTTTTAATCTACAAATATTTTAAAATTTTTGTATAGCTAGGTATATAACCCTTTTCTTTTATGACTTCTGAGTTTCTTGTTGTAATTAGAAAGGACTGTATCACTTTAAGATTAAATTTATATACTTTATTGTCTGGTTCTTTAAGTGATTGGGATTGCCATTCTCAAAGTGAAATCAGGGGACAAGAAACTACTATCAGAATTCATTATTTAGCAAATTTGTATTAAGGGCCTATGACATTACAGATACTTTGCTAGGTTCTGGGAATTAGCAAGGCTTTAAGGCACCATCCCTGCCTTCATGAAGTTGATTCTAGCTAGCCTAACAGACACATAAGTACTTATGATAGTACCTACCTCTTAAGAGTTGTTTTCAGGATTAAATGAGATAATAACATATAAAGTGCTTATGTACCCAGCATAGAGTTAATGCTCAATAAAATGTTAGCTATCATAATCATCATCATTATTATGTCTATTATAACCCTATATCATAAGGACTTAGCAGAGGACGCATTCTGTGTTTGTGTGTGTGTAGGATTGGAAAAAATTTCACAGAAAAGGTGTGTTTGAGAAGGGCCTTGAAAGGTAAGTTATTTGGTAGGAGGAAGAGCATTTGAGGCAGAAAGCAAGCTTTTACAGAGGTAGCAACAGGCATAATATACAGAGGTATAAAAAGGCAGAATATAAGCCCAAATAAGTAAATTGGGGCCTGAATGTCATGCTAAGAAGTTTGAATTAACCTTATTGTCACTGTGAGGACAAAACTCCTTCACATACTCATTCAACAAATACTTTTCAAGCACCTGGTGTGAACCAGGTACTGCTATAGGCACTGGGAATACAGTGGCAGGATTAACATAGATAAGATCCAAGCTGATCTGGAATTTAGATCTAGTTGGGTAAATAAGCAGATTCCCTAGTTAATTACACATTGTGATAAGTACAAGGATGGAAATAAACTGAATGACAATAGATGATAACTGGGGAACACCACAGTAGTTGGAAAGGTCAGGGAAGGCTCCTCTGAGGGGAGGTGCCCAACTTGGGATGAATATACAGGTAAGAAAACCACAGGTTCAAAAGGATAACAAGAAATTTGCCTGGTAAAGGTACCTCAGGGCCGTGACAGTAGAAGAGAACCCCTGAATTGAAAGTTCATAAAAGAAAGGTATTCATGGTTTGGTATTTAGTGGGTTTTCCTATTTGCCTACTAATATAAAAGGGACATGTGTGTGTCATGTCCATTTATGAGTACTTACAACCATAGTGAGTCAGTCATACCAATTACTGGCTCTAGTGAAGTGGTCAGTTAGGGTATCCATTAGCTTAAACTGGCTACCTCTACTTAAGCCTTCTGGCTAAACCGGAGTGATTTAGCTTAGTTATCGTCATTGCTTCTAATGAAAAGTGATTTCATATGGCATCTGTATGACCAAAGTAGTTTTTCTGTGTTCACGTTGCTCTCGGTAGGTGATTGGGGCAAGTATCCATTATTCCTATTTAATAAACTAGAAAACTGAGGCAGACAAGATTTTGACATTGCTTATGACCGTGGAATATAGTTTTACGTGAGTAGTCCTTCACCACTTTTCACTAGCCTTTACAGGAGAATTACTACTTGTGGTTTCCAAGGTCTGACCATATAATAATGAGGCTGTTTTCCATGAGCCACACACAAAAATCAGTCCACTTACAATACTCCGTAGTGATATAATTTTCTTGCTTTGCTTTTTAATTGTTCTTATTTTATTTAATGTTTTCACATGGGATTTCCTAGTGAACACAACAACAACAACAGAAAAAAAAGGTCATAAAGTCCTTGATATTTGGTGGTGAAACTGTGCATAAAATATTACATTTTGTACCAAGCACAATGGCACGTACTAAAAAGATTAGTTAAAAGGAGCTTGAAAGGCAGTAGAAGTGGTCCTTGTTTTCCAGATGGCTGGAGGGATTGATTTATGAGTAATGAATAAATAAATTATGCATGGCATGGTTAAATGCATCTGAGGTAGTGTTATAGTAGTCTGTAAATTAGAAGAAACATAAACACAGAGATCTGAAAGAAGGGGAGGAGGAGGCAAATAGAAAAAGGGTTTGAGTAACAGGAAAAAATTCAGAGCTATTCTCATAGTCCATCTGTTCTCACTTGCCTGCCTCCGCAGCCTGGAACTCCTGGTCAGCAATTCAGCAATTCATTCATTTCTGGAACACCCAGATACGAACTGTGTTGTTTTGGTGATGTTCTTCGATTCTCTTTTCCCCCTCGCTTCCTTGTCTTTCTACCTAGCATGCCTTGCTGCTACTCCCTGACTGTAGAATGAGGAGACATTCCTGGCAAGAGAGCAGCACAGGTAAAGGCACACAGCAGCATGAGAGAGCGTCTTCTGCTCAAGAAACAGAGTCTGTGTGTCTGAGGCCTGAGACTCCAAGGGTGGGGGTGGTGACAGTTGGAGCAGGATATAGGTTGGGAGATCTAGTTAGAAATCTAGGTGGGGTCCAGATTGTCTGCGCTTTTGGACCTTATCTTGTAACCAAGGGGTCACCAAATGATTGAAAAGCAGAGGAATGATGTGATCAGATTGGTGTTTTAGAGAATTTATGGCAATCTGGAAGATGGATTCAGGGGAAGAGTATGCTGGAGACTGGAAGACCAGTTAAACTGTTATTTTTGAACAATCTAGGCAAAAGAGCAAAGGCCTGAATTAAGGCAGCAGGAAATGGAGAGGGGGAAAGAATAAGTTCTGGAGAAGTTTCAGAGTGGGGATCAATAGGACCAATTAGACATGGAGAATAAACCAGAAGAGTCACAGATGACTTCAAAGCCCAGGTGCAGTATGAGCAGGCCATTTCCCCCTCACGTGTGAGAACGTGCCCAGACCACCCCTGCCAGCCTCAGCATAACCTCCTGATGTCCCAGGGAAGGGAAAAACTTTTAAAATGAAAAACATGACGGTACATGAAATCCACCATGGAAGCTGTGAAACAGTTCTGTTTGTTCTGCCCCGCTGTAAAAAGAGATCATAGTATTCCTTCAGAGAGAAACAGAAAACACCTTGGGCTTCAGCTCATGGAGAACCCTCCCTTCATCATCTCAGTTAGGCTCTCCCAAACTGACTCATTTGTGTGGATGGTGCCAGGAGGAGAAGGAAGGGGAATCTGGGAACTGTCACCCTCATAATATTCAAACTTCCCTATAACGCTTAGCCTAGGAGAATGGCAATTGTTATCGCTGCTTTTTGAGCTTGAAAAAAAGAAAAAGTAGCCCTTATCAAAAGCTCTGTGGGGCCATAAACCTCACCTGTTTTAATATGCTGACCCCATAAAATGAGGCCTATGATGATGGGCCACAGGCTTTAAAGGCTTCCTTTAGGTTCCTTAATGGGAAAATACCTGGTCAGATTTCAGAATGTGTGCCCTCTAATCTCTCCCCCATTTATATATTTATATTTTTGTCTTAAGTATATGTTTTATTCAGGTCTACTGAGTTTTTACCTAATGTCCCATCCAGGACACCGCATTACATTTAGTCGTCATGTCTCCTCGGGCTCCTCTTGGCTGTGATGGTTTCTTAGACTTTCTTTGTATTTGGTGACCTTGACAGTTTTGAGGATTACTGGCCAGGTATTTGTAGAATGTTGCTAAGTTGGGATTTGTTTGATGTTTTTCTCATAATTGGACTGGGGCTTAGGGGAAGAAGACTAGAGGTAAAGTGTCATTCTTACCACATCATATCAAAGGTATATACCATCAATATGACTTATCACTGCTGATGTTCACCTTGATCACCTGGCTGAGGTAGTGTTTGTCAGTTTTCTCCACTGTGAAGTTACTCTTTTTTCATCCTTTCCATAATGTGTTCTTTGGAAGGAAGTCACTGCGTAGCTGACACTTAAGATTAAGGAAGTTATTCTCTACCTCCTTGAGGGTGAAGTATCTACAGACACTATTTGGAATTGTTCTTCATCGGAGATTTCTCTATTCTCTCTCAGTTATTTATTCAATCACTTATTTATATCAGTAGGGACTCATCTGTTTAATACTTTGGGCTATAATCCATTATTACTTTATTTTATTCAAATTTTTCTAACTTTGCATTTGGAGCTCTTTCAGTTGGCTCCGTCTCCCTTTGACATACCCCTGTCACTGTGCAGGTTTCTTGAGCACTTATTTACTTTCTGGTACTACAATATGCTCCAGGCCCATGTTATATATTTCCTGCCTCAGTCCTAGAATCAGCCTCTTCTCCAAGGAGCCCTAGTTCCTTTCAGCGGAGATTGGTATTAGAAACCAAGATCTGGGCACGAGGTGTGCTTTTTTCTATTGGGGCGTTGTTGCTTCTAGGCCCTCTCAGTAAGGAAATATAAATATATGTGTATACTGACCCACGTATTTACACATATCTGTAAATAGATAGATTATCTGTATGTAACTATCTGCCTCTATATTAAGCTAAACTTGAGATCATACTAGTGTCTCTAATTGTAATCCGTTACCACATGGATCATTCTTGCCTCCTCCCCTTGCTTGTCTGTAACCTGCCCCTCCAGGTAGTGAGAAATGTGGCTCCCACCATTCACCATCCAATATTTAACTGTTCATTTCCAGTGTACGTGCATGGTTTCAAATTGTTAACCCATACCCTCCGTGGGAAACTACTTTATCGACTCCAGTAAAGTGCTTGTACAAAATTCTTTTGCCTTTAGTCTTACAAACTCCACTCATTTCCAGTTACTTGGGTCAGCATCTTTTTCCTTTACCCCTTTAGTGAGGCTGTTTCACAAATTTGTAATATAATTGGATTCTTTTGCCACATTCTGCATTCCATCCTGGGATTTTTTTTTTTAATTGCATACATTAAGGTTCACTCTTTTTTTTTAAAATAAATTTATTTATTAATTTATTCATTTATTTTTGGCTGTGTTGGGTCTTCGTTTCTGTGCGAGGCCTTTCTCCAGTTGCGGCGAGCGGGGGCCACTCTTCATCGCGGTGCGCGGGCCTCTCTCTATCGCGGCCTCTCTTGTTGCAGAGCACAGGCTCCAGACGCGCAGGCTCAGTAGTTGTGGCTCACGGGCCTAGTTGCTCCGCGGCATGTGGGATCTTCCCAGACCAGGGCTCGAACCCGTGTCCCCTGCATTGGCAGGCAGATTCTCAACCACTGCGCCACCAGGGAAGCCCACGTTTCACTCTTTGTGCTGTAAAGCTCTATAGATTTTGGCCAATGCATAGTGACCTGTATCCACTATTACAGTATCATGCAGAATAGTTTCACTGCCCTAAGAAATCCCCTGTGTCTTACCTATTCAGCGTCCTTTCTTCTGAGCCCCTGGCAACCATTGATCTGTTTTCATCTTTATAAATTTGTCTTTTCCAGAATGTCTTTATAAATGGAATCATACAGTACATAGACTTTTCAAATCGGCTTCCTTCACTTAGCAGTATGCATTTAAGGTTCTTCCATGTCTTTGTGTGGATTGATAGCTCATTCCTTTTCATCCCTAAATAATATTCCATTGTCCGGCTATACCACAGTTTGTCTATTCATTCACCTACCTACTATAGGACATCTTGGTTTCTTCCAACTTTTGGCAATTACGACTAAAGCTGCTATAAACATCTGTGTGTAGGTTTTCCTGTGGGCGTAAGTTTTCAAGTCAGTTGGGTAAATATATAGATGCAATTTCTGGATTATATGGTAAGACTATGTTTGGTTTTATAAGAAATTGCCCAACTGTCTTCTAAAGTGGCTGTACCATTTTGTATTCCCACCAGCAATGAATGAGAGTTCCTGTAATTCCACATCCTTGTGAGCAATTGGTATTGTCAGTGTTTTAGGTTTTAGCCATTCTAATAGGTGTGCAGTGGGATCTTGTTGTTAATTTGCATTACCCTAATGACAAATGATGTTGAGCATCTTTTCATTTGCTATTTGCCATCTGTATGTCTTCTTTGGTGATGTTTAGATCTTTTGATTTTAGCTCTTTCTTCTTTTCTAATATATACATTTAATATTATAAATTTCTAAGTACTGCTTTTTGCTGTATCCCACAAATTTTGTTATGTTGTATTTTCATTTTCATTTACTTCAAAATGTTTTAAAATTTGTCTTCAGACTTCTTTGACCCATGGGTTATTTGGAAGTATGTTGCTTAATTTCCAGGTATTTGGTCATTTTCCAGCTATTTTTCTGTTACTGGTTTCTAGTTTAATTCCCTTGTGTTAGGATTTATGTTAAACTGGCTAGGAGTTGGGCTTTGTTTAATGTTTGGTGTAATTATTGGTGCCAGGGGTTAAATTCCTGTAGTGTCCTTGTTTTTGTCTCCCCTCTTGATTTTGAGTTTCCTTAGGTACAATTCCTTGAAAGAGATTCTGTGTCTTGCAGCTGTAATCCACTGTTTTTAAGATATGGGAGCCCCATTGGTATGGTTGTATGGTATGGGGGAGCAGGTTATTTTATAATCTTCTGATTAAATTGCAGTGTCTGTTGGACCTGTGTCTTGTGTCTTTGACCTTCACAAAGTGTAATCCGGTGGTATAGCTTTTTGTTCTCCCTGCCCCCTACTCCTGTCTCTGACCTCAGCATTCCCAGCCCATTTCCAGGAAGCCCAGACCCCTACTGACTTTGCTTTTTTCCCTTAGGTGAGACTAAAAGGGTCGGGTTGGGGCTGGAGAGGGAAGAATGCCCTTCCCCCAACTGGGATAAGGCTCAGGCAAAGTATTTTCCCCTGGAGCATAGGCCTTTGTTACAGAGACAGGTCTGGCCTATTTCACAGTGATACCTCTTCACTTCTCCTCCTCAGAGCTAGGAGGACATGTTTCTTAGCTCTTCACTTTGAGAACCTGGTAGGGTTCCTGGAGATAAAACCCACCGAAGTACAGGCTCAGGAGTTCCTTACTCTCACACAAGTCCACACACAGCCTTCAGCAATTCGTCAAAGTTGCCATTTAAGTAGCCCTACCAGTTATGGTTCTAGCGGTTTCTACTCCAGGTAAGCAGATCTCTCTGTGTCTTTTTGGATAAGCCTGTCTCTTCAGGTTTGGGGGTCAGAGTTTTCCTTGCAGCAATTCTCCGGTGGGTCCAAGAAAAGTTATTGATTTTTCAGTTTGTCTAGCTTTTTCTTGCTGTATGAATGGGAGCAACAACTTTTTTAATTTGTTGTTTTTTTAATTGAAGTATAGTTAATTTATAATGTTGTATTAGTTTCAAGTGTACAGCAAGACAACTTCTCAGCTTTTTACTTGCCAGAGCTGAATCTGGAAGCTCCCCATTTATTTTCTAATTAGTGAGACCACTTTGGTCCCCTCTCAAAGGGAGAAAAAAATTAGAGGGCGTTTGGCCTCTAATAAATCCTGAGTGGATTATTATGAACCTCACCTTGTTCCAATTTAAGGCATTATGTGGTAGAGGAGAGGGTTGCTGTGATGTTTCAGGAGTGTGTGCTGGGTGTTTCTGGGGTCTGTGGCTAGCAGGTACTCCAGAGGTACTGTGGCCATGTTGGTATAGCTCTAGTTAGGCACAGACCGGAAGTGTTGGGTCCCAGGTTGTGCTCTACTTCACTGCTCAGCTGAATCTTAACTTTTCTAAGGATTGGTAGTACCATTTATTGATCTTGCCAGAAGGGTATTCTGTGATAACTATGCAATCAAAATACCATTTGGAATTCCTCAAAGCTAATGTCTTCTCAGAAGTCATTCAACACAATGTACGAATGACCCACAAATAATCATTGCTAAAATTATAGAGTATGAGAGCGGGAAAGGACCGTAAAAATCATACATGCTGATATGCCCTCATTTTTACAGATGGGGAACCTGAAACCTACAGAGGTTAAGGCAGTTGCCCAGGGTGACACAATTAGTGAGTTATGGAGCTAGGGTTGGAATCTGTATCTTCTCACTGCTGGACAATGGGTCTGATCACAAAGACTGACTGACTGACTGACTGACTATTTATTTATTTATTTATTTATTTATTTATTATTTATTTATTTATTTATTTATTTATTTATGGCTGCGTTGGGTCTTCGTTGCGGTGCGCGGGCTTCTCATTGTGGTGGCTTCTCTTGTTGTGGAGCACGGACTCTAGGCACGTGGGCTTCAGCAGTTGCGGCACGTGGGCTCAGTAGTTGTGGCATGCGGGCTCTAGAGCACAGGCTCAGTAGTTGTGGTGCATGGGCTTAGTTGCTCCACGGCATGTGGGATCTTCCCAGACCAGGGATGGAACCTGTGTCCCCTGCATTGGCAGGAGGATTCTTAACCACTGAGCCACCAGGGAAGTCCTCCCATTGACTTTCATGTAAAAATTCAGTAAGTCATCTTCCTCTTGGTGCTTTCCTCCTAGTGTTCTACAGAAACTGTCACCTGCTTTGTTTCTAAATACCCCATTGGTCTGCCTCTCAGAATGGAAGTCTTCCCTTTGCAATGTCTTGTCTCTACTCTTCTAGCTGCATTATCATTATTTTTCTTTTTAGAAACACTTATATAACACATAAATACACCTCACTGTTAAAGATTCAAACAATACACATGTATATAAAATGTGAAAGTCCGCTCACTACTTCCCACTCCAGAGATAACCCTTCAAAATAACTCAGTTATGACCCTTTCACTTCTTTTTCTATCCAGTTAACACAGAGACACACACTTTAATTTTTTAAAAAAATCTACTTATTATTTTGTAACTTGCTTTTATCACATAGTAAGTTTGGGAGATTTTTCTATTTTAGTACACATCAGTCTACTTCTTTCCTTATGCTATTCCCCCATTACTGGACTCTTTCATTGTTTCCAGTGCTGCAGTGAATAGCATACATACATTGGTGTGCACAGGTACAAGTGTTTCCTTAAGAGCAATTCCTAGATTATATATATGTGTGTGTGTGTGTGTGTGTTTAACTGTTGTTTTTTGTTGTTGTTGTTCATGACATCACACTATTCCCATGAATCCAAGAAGAATCTCCTACTTGGTATTTCCTCTCTTGAAGTTTTTTCCCTGCCAAAGAATAGTTGCTAATCTTTTGTCCCCAACTTCCTTTTGGAGATTAATAGAGAGAAACCAATGCAGACTCAATATAGAAGAACTGGAGAAATGCTGCTTCTAAAATAATAAGCAAAAGTAGTTACACAGGATCTTGCTAGCCGAAGGGTTTCTCAATACTCTGGTATGGAATGTGCATTTTAGAGCAGGGTCTCCCTACCCATTACATTTACCAGTCTTCTTGTCAGTCCCTTTTATGTATAAATTTGAGAAGGAAGGAATGAAGAGCAAGTAACGGAGCAGAGGGCTATTTTCTTTATATGGACAACCCTCTCAGTGACATTGTCAAACCTATCCCCTCTACTTCTATTTCTACATTGATTTTGTACGGTGGGGGTCTGCAGATACCAAGCCATACTCCTCAAGCTATTTTTCCTAACACTGGTAACTCTGGCAGTTAGCACCCTGGCTCCACTGGTAATGAAAGTGATTTGGGTGGGGAACTTCCACATTAGAGCAGATGCTGGGAATAGAAGGCATAAAAGGTACACTGTCAAGCAAATGTCTACAACCCAGTGGGGGCAGAGCTGTATCCAGTGGGAACCAAGGAGTCTGAAGGTGGTATAAGAATCTAGATTCACGCTTATCTTGAAAGCCTTTTCCCTATCCCTTTCTCCCATGCCCCACCTTCCTATATACTTCTCATGGCCCTCAAACTTCATTTTAATAGTACATATCATAGATTTATTATTGTTTTTGCAGTTCCGTTACCCACCTCTCTCACCACCTCTCTTATTGTCTAGCTCAGCAGAGCTGGGATAGAGAGTTTCCTCTTTGTTGTCCTTCCTGCCTCTTAGACAGCTTCACATTTTAACGTGCTGTGAGCAGGAACCAAGCAGTCAGTCCTTAAATGAAATGGGTGCAGGGTGACAGTCAAAACAACACAGGCACTGACCCGTCAGATTGGATGTCAGATATAGCTCCGGGTACTGTTCTGGAGCCTCCTGGTGTTCCAGCTGCTGCATCATGGGAAAGTTCAGAAGCCTCCGGGGGATGGTGGTGGGGGAGGAGAGTCCTTGGGAAAGAGTAGTTATTTATCTACAGCCACAGGTATTTCACTATTTAACAACCAGTATGGCTGTACAGATGCGTATCAATGGAATAGTCGCCCTGAATAAGTGTCCCGGGGCCAAACTAAGATAGTATATTAAAACATAACATGGTCCTGTGACATTCTCCAGGGCTTACATAGGAGGACATTTGCTCTTCTGGGGAATTCCGTGGCGGTCCAGTGGTCCCGACTCCATGCTTTCATTGCTGTGGGCCTGGGTTCAATCCTGTAAGCCGCAGGGCGGTGTGGCCAGGGGAAAAAAAAAAGGATTTGCTTTTCAGCCACTGGGTTTCGGTAAGTGGGGAAGCAAAATGGAGGCACAAGTTGATAGATAGAAAGGTCCTAAAAATGTTGGCTAATTATTGGGGCTTCAACTGTAATGTATTCTGAAACGTAGAGGTGAATGGAATGTGAAAGGGTTCATGGCTTATTGGGAGATCTGGAATGGATGAACCAATACAAGAAGGGAAAAGGGTGCAGGTATGGAAGTGAGAAGTGGCTCATAATAGACCCTTAGTACTTGCTGTTGAATGAAGGTACAGTTTAAAAGATTGCAGGATGAATATCTGCTGATGTGTGCTAGGTCGAGTGTTGACTTTTTTGTATACGTGCTTTTAGCCTAGCAAAAATACAATATATCCCTGTAAAAACTGAAATACATTCTAAAAATGGAACTATTTTCAAGTCCTGTGATATGTACCAATAGCCCTGCTCCATTTCTTTGAGTGCTTATTTCTTTCTTTAGGCTGCTGCCAATAAGTGAGCCCTCGTGCAGCTGTGGTTATCACTAAAGCAGTACTTCAGGGTGCACGAGGTTTCCTTCTATCCTCTTTCCCCTTGTGTCTTTGTTAGTGTTTAACTAATTCACTTAATCAGTTACTGTTCAGGTCCCCAGGGAAATGTCTAATGGCATATTGGTTAGGGATTGAAATAAACATTATTCTCAAATTGGAGTTTCTTTTCATGTATTTTAAGGGGTTTTCTAGTTTTAAGCATCATGTGATTTTTAGAAAAAAATTAGAAAATGGTTTCCATAAAGGAAAATGAGCTAAATACATTCATTTATATGCCTCCTCATTCAAGCAGTGTGCTTTTAAAAACCCATTAAGTTTTTAGACCTAAGTGTAACTTACCGGGAAAGCTGTTTCAAGGTTGACTTATTTTTCTGACTTGTTTTTTGTACATTTTTTCCCAGACTCAAGCAATCCAGATTAGCTTTCGGGGGACTTTTATCATTTAAGAGTTAGATGTACTTTAACCTGAATCATTTTCCTGCTAGAGCATTAAATCATTTTAAATATAACTTACTTTGAAGGGCACACTATGCCTTCAAAACTTACCTAAGTTTTACTTTTTTTTTTTGTATAGAGGCAGGAATCTAGAGTTGCCTAATAAGCACCCCAATCTGATATTTAGGGTCGTTGTTTAATTTTACTCTTCTTCCCTTGGTAGAGTATTTACACACCAGAAGCTTAAATCTTTTATTTTAATTACCATTTTTTAAATTGAAGTATAGTTGTTTTACAGTGTTTCAGGTTGTACAGCAAAGTGATTCATATATATATATGTGTGTATATATATAATATATATATATTCTTTTTCAGATTTTTTTCCATTATAGGTTATAACAAGATATTGACTGTAGTTCCCTGTGCTATACAGTAGGTCCTTGTTTATCTAAAGAAGCTTAACTATTAATACACTGTTTTTTGAAAAGCCTTTTGCATTTTACTACTTTCTTTGTACCTCAGTAGTTGGTCCTGAATGGAATAATCTCTACTGCCATTCTTGACAACTTAGTTTTATGGCGTTAATATTTCTTTCTACTAAGTAATAAAAATGCTAAGAAAAGAAACCAATTGGATGTGGAATAAGACCCACAGCTTAAGCTGTTTGTCATCAAGTCAGATGTAGATACCTCTGTGAAAGAGTGCAAACAGTTTCATCCCTCTCATTGGTAAAACCTTAAAAAATTAGTAGTATCGTTGTCATCATCTTTATTATACATTTAAAAATTTTTTTTTCCAAAGTGGTTGGAAAAATATTTCAAAATCTTTTTTTTAAAACAACACTGCTCTCTTTTTTAAAACTTTACTTATTTAAAAAAAAATATTTTTTTCCAATTCTGAAAATTACAATGAATATCTTATAATTCCTAGTCCATACTTGTGCCAAATGCTCATTAAGTGGTCTTCCTATGTTGAAAGTTTTAAAAACATTGTTGTACAAGCCACTAACGTGTTAGAAACAGAAAATGATCTGATCAGATCTGTGTTCCACAAAGATAACTCTGTTTGTCCCCAAATATTAACTTTATCATTGCGGTTTTATCATAGGATGCATTAAAAATTGGTAAGCATTTCTTTCTCTTATTTCCATAATAATATGTTGACCTGGCAGTCTGTATAAAGAAACATGTGCTAGAGATTACAAATTTGGCAGAGAAGGGAATAGAGGGGTAGAAAAGAGGAAAAGAAATGTAATGTCAAGTTCTGAATATCAGTGCCTCATTTCTTTTTTTTTTTTAAATTAAAGTATAGTTGATTTACAATGTTGTGTTAGTTTCTGGTGTACAGCAAAGTGATTCATATATATTTTGGGGGGGATGGGAGAGAAATTTACTACATTCACCAAGTTAAAGGACAAGAACATACTGTAAACACAACTTAAAACAATTTAGAATCATAAGCAAAAAGTGAGGTAGACTGACTACTAAAATTCACCAAATTTTGGTTAAGAAAATTTTACAGTAATGAAGTAACACAGGTGCCTCCTTTTCTAAAAAAATCACAAAAAGCAATTGCATAAATTACAGCCAAAAAATTGAATACAACAATTCTCATTGTAATTTTAGTGTGTGTGTGTATATATATATATATGTGTGTGTGTGTGTGTGTGTATATATATATATATGTGTGTGTGTGTGTGTGTGTGTGTATTCCTTTTCAGATTCTTTTCCCTTATAGGTTATTACAAAATATTGAGTATAGTTCCCTGTGCTACACAGTAGGTCCGTGTTGGTTATCTATTTTATATATAGTAATATGTATCTGCTAATCCCAAACTCCTAATTTATCCCCCTCTCCTTCCCCTTTAGTAACCATACGTTTGTTTTCTATGTCTGTGAGTCTGTTTTAATTTTGTAAATAAATTCATTTGTATCATTTTTTAGATTCCACATATAAGTGATATCATATGCTATTTGTCTTTCTCTGAGTTACTTCACTTAGTATGATAATCTCTAGGTCCACCCACGTTGCTACAAGTCCAGTGCCTCATTTCTTAATCTGAATTGTAATTAAATCTCATTTTAGTATGAGGACTGTGTCATGGCTATCAGCCCTCTAGTTTTCAAAAGAGGTAAATTTACATGGAATAAAAAAGTTCCTCCCCTAGAAGCACTGATGGAGTATTTGAAAAACACATGAACTTTCATCAAAAGTTATTGACATGGTAGTGGTTATGCAATCCAATCACTGTACATTGAAGAACTACACACTTTTTAGTACCAAAAAAGATAGTATCTTAAAGTATAAAATAATCTAAAAAGATAATGTAAATCTTATTAAAGTAAGTTAATTCTGTAGTGGTCTTCAGATACTATAGGCAGAATCCTATTGAGTAAAGAATAACTTTGAAGGAGGCTTGTGAGGTTGGCCCCGTCATCCTCTCTAAGTAAGATATACATACTTTTCTAAAAGTGTAATTGTATAAGACAGTCACACTTGGGCCATAGGTTTTGCTTTTTAAGCTTTTTAGTTCTTTGCCACAATACTCTCCATTGCCACTTCATTTTACTTCTCATTAGTGCTAGGTTAGTTCATCAAGAGACTGAGATGTCATCATAGTGATGGACGGACCAAAAGCATACAGGTTCCATGAAGCGCCTCACATTTCCTAAGGTTTTGTTGTACTGACGTTTCAGGATGAATTGGGCCTTAAGAACTGATGAGAGTAATCACAACATTTTAAAGCCCTGCATTCAGGTCTGATTATTGGAGCACACTGACTAGATTAATGTTCAACAGTGGCTGTCCTGTGGATTCACGTAGGGAGTTTGGAGATGGCAGTTTTTTTCTTTTCTTGTTTCCAGTTCTATTGAGAAATAATTGACATACATCACTGTATAAGTTTAAGGCATACAGCAGGATGCTTTGATTTACATATATTGTGAAATGATTACCACAGTAGGTTCAGCTAACATCCATCTTCTCATATAGATACAATAAAAAGAAAAGAAAGAAGAAAAGAAAAAAGGAAAAAGTTTTCTTCTTGTGATGAGAACTCTTAGGATTTACTCTCTTAACAACTTTCCCATATATCATACAGCAGTGGTAGGTATAGTGAGAGATGGCAATTTCATTCTTCTTTACTGGACTGGCCTTACTGCACAATTTATTAAAACCTGCTTAAAAATAGCCTTCGGAATAAGACAAGAGAAGGGAAAGCCTTTGAAACAATGCAACTGTAGTAGTGAATTAATTTTCATGGCTGAAATAGCTACTTTTACTCAGGTTGGATTAATGAGATCAGACTTGATGTTGCTTTCTAGGTAGAGCACTACCACTAACACACCTTATTTTCTTG
Source organism: Eschrichtius robustus (assembly GCF_028021215.1). NCBI lineage: Eukaryota > Metazoa > Chordata > Mammalia > Artiodactyla > Eschrichtiidae > Eschrichtius > Eschrichtius robustus. The sequence continues at coordinate 45,934,525 of NC_090845.1, forward strand.
ACTGCTTTCTGAGTTTTCAAAGTTACTAGGTGGTATTAAAGAACTGACTTTGTATAGTAAGTTCATATGTGGTTCAGTTTTTCATAATTTTCTCTATGATGTGTGCATAGAAAGACATAAAACATGTGTGTACAGTTTAAATAATAATTATAATGTGAATTCTCAGGTAACCCCTGCCCAGATTAAGAAAAATTGCCAGCCTTCCAGAAGCCCCACCCTCACCATGTGCTCCATCCAGATGGCGACCCCCTCTCTCCTCTGGTTTTACTTCTGGCTTTATTGTCTTTACTTTTGTCATTTTCTTGCTTCTCTTTGTAATGTAGTCACTTACATTTGTGTCCTAAAACGATATACTTTAGGTTTGGCTGGCTTTGAACTTACATGAATAGAATCACGTTATGTGCTCTCTTGTGTCCGGCATCTGTCACTCATTTCACTTATTTAGCTCCTTACGTTTGTGAGATTTTATCTGTGTTATTGGTATCCAGTGCCTTGTTTTAAAAAACCTTTCTATATTTGCCTGTCTCCCCTGCCTCGTTTTTTTTTTTTTTTTTAACTTAGGGTCCCTGTAACTCTAAATGCTTTCCGATATTTCTACTTTGCCTTCGTAGATTTTCTGCTAAATGAGGTCTGAAAACTAAAACTTTCTGGATCCCAGTTTTCTGAACTGACCTGACTGCCCCAAGTTTGATGACATTTGTTTAGATGAGACTACAACTTTAAGGCTTCTGTGCTCGGTTAAAAATCTTCCTTTCTCCAAGGCTGGTCCAAGGGTCTGGTCACGTGATTCCAGCAGTGACATCACATTCTGACCGCCAGGGAACACTGGTGGTTCTTTAGGTGGCGTTTGTTCCTGTGAAAGGCAGAGAATGCAGCAAGTGCCCTTCTAAAGCAGTTCAGACCGGGGCTACTTCTGTAAAAGCTCCTCAACCTAAATGAGCAAATGCGGGCTGCCAAGGTTATTTCTTCCTTGAGGCAGAAAAAAAGAAAGCTGTGATTGAAGGTAAGCAGACTTGAGCCTGGCCAAGGACTGAAGCGTGACCCCAGGGAGAAGGGGATCTGGAGAATCACAAGCAGTCTGTTGTCGGATTCTAATCACTGCCTGCTCTTTTAGAGCTGCCTGACAATTTGCATTTATAATAGGAGACTATCTACAAAGAAGGGTGATGCAGTGCTCATGTTACCTAGTGATGTAATAGGATTTTTTCTTTCCTGTTAGGAAGCTTGTTGCAGATCTTCATTTCGTCTTAATATTCTTCGAGCTGGGGGCCTCATTTGATATATAGTGTAACGTTAGGTAACTATTGGGTGCTTTTAAAAATCAGTTTCACAAAATGCTTTGAAAATTTCTCCTGAAAGGAGCACACTTAAACCAGACCAAATTCAATTGAAGCATTAACCTGCTTTAAAAAGTCAGTTTCTGGTTGGTTGGTGTCCTGCGTTCATGTCAGCATTTGTCTTGAGAATTGAAACAGCTTGGTTCCCCCCTGCCCCACATACTTTAGTCTCTTTCTGCCCTCATTTCCCGGCTGGCTGTTTCCCTCCAAGCTCTCAAACCACACACCAGCATTAATCTTTATCAGTATGCCACTGACATGATAGGAAATGCTGGGCTGGTGATTCAGCAGCCAACCATTTTACGGCCAGGTATGCTTGAAGATATGGAAAGGACTTTGGTTAGGGGTTTTAAGATTAACTTGTTCATCTCCTCCACTCCACCCCCACCCCACCCCCACCCTTACTATGATTTGGATTCTGCAGAGCTTTTCCTTTCATATGTGTGTGTTGCTTGTGAAAGGTACGCTGAACTAGGTATTCAGGAGACTTAGACTTTGTAAACCAGGTGCAACTTGGGTGTTAATTCAAACTTATCCTTTGAGGGTGCTCAAGTTGTCTATTAGGAGTTTAGAGTGAAGGTGGGGGTATGGATGGGGGAAGAGGGGGTCAGCTCAGGCCCACTTTGGCCTTCTCCGCAGAGGGATTCATCACCAAACAGTCTCGATAGAACTTTGTCCCTGCCAAGGTTGATGCTGCCAATGTGAGCTGTGGCTGGTTGAGTTCATTGATGGCATTACTCTGCATTTTTCCTCATTGTGCATTTGCATGCATTCCTGAATACGGTTTTACATTTTGTGTTTAATAGTGAAATCTTGTTCCACCAGAGGATTGTGGAAATATTTTGAAGAAGTTTGTTAAGCAATACTAAGGAACCTTGTGTAAGTGCAACTTCTGAGTTTGAATACTCCTCCCTCATCCCAACTGTTCATCAAACAAACTTGGGTTCAGCTGATACTTTTGGGTCGTGGCTATGTGCTAGACACTGGAGAAGGCAATGGTAAATCAGATAATAGGGCTACCCTCAAAGAGCTTATAGTCTAGAAAAGAAGGTAAAGCATTTGCTTAAGTAATTGTAGTAGAAGTGCTAAAAACGAAGCAGGTGAAGGACTGTGATTGTTGGCCAAAAGGATATGTTTCTTCCAGTTGAAGGATCAGGGAGGGACATGTCATCTCTGAGCCATGCACTTTGCTTTAAATCTCTACTTGGAAATCTTAGACTGTCCCGGCATACTCAGTAAAAGTTTCCACAAACCCATGGCATCAGGAATCAAAGTCTTATATCTATGGAAGGGAAATATGTACATTCCAGCCAGCTTAACTCTAGAAGAGACCTACATGCTTTCTTTGGAGTCCCCACTCAGGCAAAAGCCACCTCTGAGGATGGAATTACTGCCTTATAAATGTAAAATGGTTTCTGACTTGATTTGTCTGCAAAGACCTTTGACCCTTTTGTCTTCATCCTAGAACAGAAACTGAAATACCTAAGCTGCTCCAAGCTCCTGTTTTCTGTTTCACAAATCCTTTCCCACTGAACTTCAACCCCTGTCAATTCTCCCTTTGTACTGTGGCTCTCATACGTCCCTTTCCATTCACACTGCCTCGAGATGCTCATCGTTTTGTGCCTAAGCCACAGAAACTTCTGAATGTGATGGATGTTCCGACAAGGTGATTATTCTGCTTTATCAGCACACCCTAACAGTAGTCAAATGATAGTTTAAGGGCTCACCTCTTGGTGCTCAGAAAAGAGGTATTAAAAATGTCCAGAGTGTCTGAAGTACAAATGTCTGTTTTCTGTTCAATCCAGAGGACAAGTCATACAATGGTGGAGGAATAGGTTCTTCAAATAGGATGATGGACTTCTTGGAGGAGCCAATCCCTGGTGTGGGGACCTATGATGATTTCAATACAATTGATTGGGTGAGAGAGAAGTCTCGAGACCGGGATAGGCACCGAGAGGTAAGATGAAAGATGCTTTGTGAGTGAGTGTTAGGAAGCATCAGGAGAAGAAGTTGAAGATATAGATTCTTTAGATGTATTCTTTCCCTCAACCCTGGATGTGGCTGAATCTGTTTTCTGTTGGACATGTAGGGTTTTATTTTTAATATATTTTTATTTTTAAGGTATCTTGTATATGATTTTGAAAAGAATTTATATTTAATGATGATTTCTCTCCCGATAGTAAGTGGTTGAAAAGGATCCTTGGGCATAAATGCCTGTGCAGAGAGGTGAAAACAAAGTTGGTGGGAGGAACCAAATTAAATTTCAAAGATCTTCCTTCCCCATCTCATCTCTCTTTTATGGTTTTCCCTTGAAGCAGGATTTTTACACCTAAGAAAAGTAAATGGGCTCTTTTTAAAGGAATAAAAGAAAAAAAATCTCAGAGCTGTAGTGTTTACTGAAGCTTACAGGGTAAACCTGTGATTATAGCTCTTGTACAACCATAAAACCAAAGCAAATTTATGCATTCAACTCACACAAAACCACAAGACCAATCAAATTCAAATCAACGACATTAATATGATAGGTGATAGATGGTACTTATAGCTATGGCCCAGTTTGTTTTGAATATGACAAGAGAATCTCCCTACTTTTCTCCTTTCAAAGTACTGTGAAAACTTCTCAGAGCAGTCCGCCAAGGTCATTTGCCTTTAACTTATTGCTGTGTATCATTTAAATCAGGGAATCACAATTTCTAGTTTGTGTCAGGAGCACATAGAGAGCTTATTCAAAAGGTAGGGCCCCAGCCCCAGTCATCCTGATTCAGTAGGGAACATTTCTTCAGCCAACAGTAAGTATGATTATTTTTTCTTTCTTACTATTTCTGCTTTGATTCCAAATTTAAAATTCGATTTTTAAGTTGACTCCATTCTCTCCTGAATTCATGACTTCCTCCTCTCAGACCTGAGTGAATCTCCTGAGCTGTCAGGTTCAGATCACTTTTCATTCCTTTCCCAGCTCCTGACTGGCTTTCTCAAGACCACCTAAACCCAGGAGTCAGGTTGTCCCAGGTACAGGTTTTGAGAAATTTCTTTGTAGTCCTTGGATTTGTCATAATCCCATAGAGTTTTCTTCTCCTAACTCAAAAAGGTGATCTCTATAAAACATTCTGTTTTTTATAAGATTCCTGCTATTTGGGAACATACACACATATTCTTTCTGTTATATCAATTCATCAGGCAGCCTTTAAAATATAGAATCTTACGGCTTTAGAATTTTTGCTATCTGTATTCAGAGTTCAGTTTGTCACCATTTGCTTATTCAACATGTTACTCAGATTGTGAAAGCCACCTGTGGTATGACAAGGGCACATTTCCCATTATATCAAAATGGTTGCATCTGAGACACATTATATCAGCTAATAATAATTCAAAATCAATTAAAATGTGTTTATCAAATGTTCAAAAGTGACCTTTTTTTAGCATTAACTGTTCATCATCTGAATGGAAACACTGTCATAGGGAAAAGTGTCACCTCATCTACTTTCAGCACTTAAATTGGAAACTTAAAGTCATAGGTCAAAATGTAATTTTAAACTGCTTTTAAAATTTTATAATAATTTATTACTTGTGATGTTGCTGCAGATCAAGATGGGGTAGCTAACTTACAGTTTCAAAGATAAGAAATAGAGGTACAGAGAAGGGGGAAGTACTAATGACAAAGCTGTTAGAATGCTTGGTTTTGAAGTGTGGGCACTGAAGGCTTAAATTGACAAGGCTAGGACCTAAAAGGTAAAAGTTTCTGCACCTCTTGAAAGCTGCAGATATTCCCAGCAGGTTTTTGAAAATGGAAGAGATCATCCCTGATATCATTTAGCATCTGTGATCACTGTACAGTAAGAGGTTTGTGGTATCAGGTCTTGGAATTTGCCTGACCTGAAGCACAGCCCCAGGTAGAAAGCCACAAATTGTACTTTTAGCCCCTCAAATAAGCCCATGTTGGTTTATTCTTTGAAAAACAATCAAACTATTTGCTGTGAGTCAAGAGACCATCTTTGGACTATCTGATGTGCAGGCTAGAAAGAGACCGCTGCAATAAGCAAAACAGACTGATGTTATAAGAATTTAGCAGCTAATAGGGAAGTCCTGAAGAAGGTAAGGTACTTGCAGGCATTGCAATACTGGAGATGAAGGTGGGGTTCAGTAAGACAGGGTTCAATAAAGCTCAAAGTTCGCAGTGGCATTGGTTCAGCCAAAGATTTGAGTAGTAACTCTAAATTGGACTCTATTCCAATGAATAGGTTTGTCTTTATGTTTCTTTATTGCACGTTTTGAGGTAAAAAAGCCAGAGTGTGTGTAGAATGTATCAACGTTTTCTCATTTCTCCCTAGATTACCAATAAAAGCAAGGAGTCAACATGGGCCTTAATTCACAGTGTGAGCGATGCTTTTTCTGGCTGGTTGTTGATGCTACTTATTGGGCTTTTATCAGGTATGGTAAACCATGTTAGCTTTCTAAACAAATCTCCTAAAATTGTGGTGTGCCCCTCTCCCAAGTCATGGACTGAATTGAATGCTGTGCTTTACTGTTTTTCTACATGAACGGAATTGCTCGTGGACCTTTGGGAAGCTTGATGGTCCCCGTCTATAAAGAGGTACTAATACCTCATCTCCTTCCTTAAACAAATGAGGTTAAATGAGGAAATGCATTTAAGTGCATTTGTATGCTATAAAATATTGTATCCATTTTAAGGTGCTGTTAGTACTGCCTTTTCGTGCTTGTCTTGAGGAAGAACCTTTCTATTAGAGACAGGGTTTTTTTTTTTGTTTTTTGTTTTTGTTTTTTTGCCGTGCCGCGTGGCTTGCTGGATCTGATCCCCGACCAGGGATTGAACCCGTGCCCTAGCAGTGAAAGCGCTGAGTCCTAACCACTGGACAGCCGGGAATTCCCCTTTTTTTTTTTTTTTGTAAACATATTAGTAAGCATGGGGTTTAGGAAAGAACATGTAGAAGAGGACTTCCTGAGAGATTTTTGTAGCTATTTCTTAAATATCTACTCTCTCATTTGGGAGTAAAGAAAATCATGTAAGATATGGCTCATACCCTTAAGGGCCCTAAATTCTTACTCTTTCATGGTGGCCGAGGACTGGGATGGTACGACCTTTTCCTATCTTCTCCATCAACCTCCTAAGCCACTCCAAATAATATATAATCTTGGGCTTCCCTGGTGGCGCAGTGGTTGAGGATCTGCCTGCTAATGCAGGGGACATGGGTTCGAGCCCCGGTCTGGGGGGATCCCGCATGCCGCGGAGCAACTAGGCCCGTGAGCCACAACTACTGAGCCTGTGCGTCTGGAGCCTGTGCTCCGCAACAAGAGAGGACGCGATAGTGAGAGGTCCGCGCACGGCGATGAAGAGTGGCCCCCGCTTGCCGCAACTAGAGAAAGCCCTCACACGGAAATGAAGACCCAGCACAACCATAAATAAATAAATAAAAATAAATAAATAAATTTTAAAAAGCCAGACCCTTACCTCTTTAAAAAAAAAAAAAAAAAAAAATATATATATATATATATATATATATATATATATATATATAATCTTAACCAGGAATAGTACACTTGCTATGCAATACAGCTTTAAAGCAGGTTCCCAAGCAGGCTTCCCCTCCCATGGGGGAAGCAGAAAGCCAAGAATACCAGGCAGAGATGCTGAGACTTATATCCTTGTGGCATTAGAAGATGGGCCTAGGAAGATTTAGAATATTGAGCTAAAATAAAAGGTGGGAAATTGGATGGCGGTTGGGATGGAATGGTAGTTAATAGCACAGGCTCGAGTTTATGGCTACCTGGATTTGAATCCCAGCCCCACCACTTGCTAGTTTTGTGAATTCAGGCAAGTTTCTTAACCCTTGGAAGCTTTAGTTTACTGACTTATAAAATGGGGATAATCAGAGTACCTATATTACAAGTTTGTTGCGAGAATTGAATGAAATACAGCGATACAGCACTCAACACAGTGCCCAGTTGTTCACAATGCTGCTGTTACTTAGAGATAATTCATGAGCCATGGAGTATAAAATGATCGTGGCAAATGAGAAATGGTTCATCCATAGCAGAGTTTTCAAAGATTATCTGGGCCAGGGGTCAGCAAGCCTTTTCTGTAAAAGGCCAGATAGTAAATATTTTAGGATTTGTGGGCCAAATGGTCTGTATAGCAAGAACGTAGCCATAGAAAGTAGGAAAATAAACGAGCTGGAATGTGACCAAGAAAAACTCTATTTAAAAACACAGAGGCAGATTTGACCCTCGGGCCATAGTTTGCCAACCCATGGTCTAGGGTGTTAATGCTGTCCCTTTTCTGGCTCGCACAGAAGAGAGACGTGGTCTGGACAATTTAGAGCTGGCTCATAATAGACTGAGTGGTCCGTAATGTCAAGTATTGCACAGAAGCTGACGAGAAGGAAGGGGGCTGAGAAAAGGTTATGTAGTTTAGCAGTTAGGAGGATACCAGTGACCTTGAAAAAGCATCTCAGATAAATACTAGGAGCCAGATTTCTTTTTTTTTTTTTCTTGGCTGCACCACACGGCTTACAAAATCTTAGTTCCCCTACCAGGGATCGAACCCAGGCCCCTGCAGTGAAAGCGCCGAGTCCTAACCACTGGACCACCAGGGAGTACCCAGGAGCCAGATTTCAAGGGAAGGCAACCATTGTAGAAGTTTTGGGGATACTGGGTAGTCACTGGAAGGAGAGAAGGGACAGAAGCTTGAAATGGTAGCATGGACAAGGGGAAGCATTTCATTCTTTAGGGTAGGGGAAACCTGCTAATATTTGTAACCAGGGAAGAAAGAGCCAATTGGGAAAAGAAGGAGAAGGAGACGTAGATGGGAAGATAGGATGGAGGGTACCAGTGTTAGGTAGAATAAGACATGCACACGTGAAACAACCGGAGAATTAGCCAAACTCTTTAACATCGTGTTAGTTTTCTGAATCCAGGCAGTAAGTGCAATAGGAGTTAGAAGGAAGAGACGGGGGGAACTGGAGTGGCCAAGAGTAGGTGTCAAACAATTTGTTAGATTTGACTAGGTTATTCAAATATGTAAATAACTAAGAGAGTGTGTTAACACTTAGCACCTACCAAAACACACACATGACATGGCCTCCAGCCTGTTGGAACGTAGGCGTGATATCCTCAACTTTTTAATGTATGTCTTGTCACTAGGTGGTCAGTGAATATTTTTCTTTCCCTCATACACACAGGGTATTTTGTTTTTAAGCATTGGAGAGCAGCAATAGAAGCAGTGTGTCAGAATGCAGGAACAGTCTGGGAATTCAGGGGCTGTGAATTTTATGATGTCTTTGCTATTTCCCTAAAGCACGATTCTAGACCATTTAATTTCTTTATGCCAGCGTTTCTTCATCTGGACAGCAGAAATGATGAGAAGGCCAGAATTGAAAGTACTACAACTATCTTAACCCTATCAGTCTATTAGCTGTAGTGCATTAGTCCCCATTCATTTTCTCATAATTTTCTTTGAGGAACGTTCTGTATAAAATATTATTTGCTCCTTCTCACTAAGAAAGCTTCAGAATGTTCACATCCTAGGCTCAGGAGGCTTCAGCCTACCTACAGCTTCATCTCATCTTGCATGTACATCACAGTTTGTGCTTTTATAACTTCAGTTCCCTTAGCCTAGAATGCCTTCCTGCCACCGCTCAAATTCCCTCGCTGCTGGAGCCAAATCGGTATGGAGACTGAGCCCTTCTCCTCATGGTCTTCATCAACTGCCCTTGGCAAGCCACCTCAAATAAATATCATATAATATTCTTCAACATGGGCAATTCACATTTTCTCAGTTTTATGTATAAAGTGAGAATAAAATAAACTTCAAGAGACTTGACTGTCTTTATGGATCAGTGTTCATCAACTCTTAAGTCAAAGCAGAGTCTTTGCCAGGGGAAGCAGCTAAAAGTCAAATCCACTTGCCCCTTGCTCCCACCCAACCACTTTGCTCTCCTCTAAGTTTCCCATATACAATAGAGATCCTGCACACAACAGTGTTTAATGCAGACAATGTTGTTGTTGTTGTTTTTTCCCCTCTTGAACAGGCATTTAATAACAGGTAAAATCCATTAGAGATAAAAGGTGAAAAGCAAGCAGACAGACAATCAGAAGGAGGTTGCAGATGGAATGAGAAAGTATATACTTGTCCATTATTTTGATTCCTTTTCCCTTATTTTCTCTGACAACTGTGGCCTTTCCTTCCCTCCCCTCAAATCAGGTTCCCTAGCTGGCTTGATAGACATCTCTGCTCACTGGATGACAGACTTAAAAGAAGGTATATGCACAGGGGGAATCTGGTTTAACCATGAACACTGTTGCTGGAACTCCCAGCACGTCACCTTTGAAGACAGAGACAAATGCCCAGAGTGGAATAGCTGGTCCCAGCTGATCATCAGCACGAATGAGGTAACACCTAGTGAAGATTTCTGAACCACTGATTTAATTCTTCTTACATTTACTTCATTTCTTATACTGTCCTCGTGGCAATTGTGGAATCTTCCTTTATTTTCCTTTTCATGAAAAGGGGAACCAGTGCCAGCTGCCTTTCTCTGTGGTTTAAGTGCAGCCCTATTTCTATCTCTTCTGACATGTGGAGTTGTTTGATGCTTACACAACAACTTAAAACGTTTTTCTTGTTTTAAACAAGCCTGATGTTTCTTCTTAGTTGTTAGTACACCGTGTGACTGAATCTTTCTCTAGTTATTTCCGTAGAAATGTCAGAGTCAGCCAACAGGTAAGCTATAATTTCTAACAAAGGATGGAATGGGTTAAAAATGTGTTTAAGCGATTTTTCCCTGAGCATTGCATTAGAACATTAAAAAAATTATGATACATGCCATAGCAAAATAACAGAAACTCAGGAATAAAATTGCCCATACATTTTGAGATTAAATTAAAATTTTCATTTGTCATTGTCTTTTAGCATATCTTTTTGGATGTAAAAGTAACTTTGTGTTTTGGTTCCTTACCTTTCTCTTACCATTTGGTTTGTATGTTAGATCTCTCCTACTAAACACGAAAGCACACAAAACAGCTCTCAACTCCCAATTCCACTCTGGTTTCCACCAACTAAAACAGGTACTATCTCAGCTCACTCCTCATCTACTCTGTTGGTAAAGTGAGGGGGACAAGACTAGGATGTTTGTTTGTACTTTTAAAATTTATTTTCATACCTACTTTGGTCCATAAACAATTTGAAATGGCACACACCCCCACAGACTCAGTGAAGGTAAAAGAAGGGTAAGAAAATAATGAAGTCAGAAATAAGAGTGTTTATGTACATATATCTGACTGTGCATATTGGCTTGGGTTAGCTACATACTACACGTGTGAGAGGGTTTAAGTCTGTGCTTCTCAGACTGGGGTTAGGTCAGCGTACCAGAGGGTATGTGAAACCTCAGGATACATGCTATGTGCTTTCCCAGAATATCAGTTTTTCCTGATCAGTATTTGGAAGAAAATGTTTTCAAAAATTAAATGTAAACAATCATTAAAAAGGAATGCAAAAGTCCTATGTTTAAGATAAAACGGAATATCTATTTCAGCTCTGCTCTGGGTACCCCACCCCCTATCCTCTCTCCTAGATTAAGAGTATGTACTTGGGTAGAAAAGTTTGAGAAGCTCCGGATTTAGGGTGAGTCTGTGTGTGTGTGTGTGTGTGTGTGTGTGTGTGTGTGTGTGTGTAGTTATCCACAGTTTTAGCACATGTGTAGATTTGTGTAGCCACCACCACAATCAAGATGTAGAACTACTGTTCCATCACAACAAGGCTCCCCCATGCTACTCCTTGAGAGCTGTGTGCATGTGTTTAAGTGTTCCAACCATAACTTTCAACCTGGAGCTGGAGATTTACACAAGTGACAACTTTCTCTGGCCCTCCTTTTAATGAATGAAATTCTTGCCTGGGGAAAGAGTCTTCTAGGTTTTAAGAAGAGTTCTCCTGCCAAGAACTTGACCTCCTGGTCTCTGCCTCTAGTCAGTTTCAGCTACTTCCCCTTTCCCTCCCTTTTCCTCTTTGTCTCCTACTTCTAGAGTATTCTTCCTCCCTAGCTACATTCTAAAGGCCAAGAGAGAGCAATTATTTGTTCCTCTGAGCGACTAAAATAATGGGAAACCTGTGTCAAAACTATAACTCAGAAAAAACCTGAGCATTTTGGTTCTCCTTGTCTAGGTCAATGAATTATTTTTATAGTTTTTTTGGTTTTAAAAAGTCAAAAGTCCCTTGAGTTTTGTGTTTCATGTAATTTGAGTGAGTTTCAACTTCAAATGTTTCTATGAGTAAGCATCATCTGGTAGTATTCAAAATATCTTTTTTTGTAAGGCATAGCTATTTTGCAAGCCCTTTAATGTTGGTGAATGCTTGCTAGTGGTCAAAATTAGATTTCTGGCAGATTTCATTATAATAGGGGAATAGTCTCATAAGTATATTCTCTCCATTTTTAAAGATAGCTGTTGCTGTTTTATTCTTTGGGATATCTGGCATCTCACTGATTTTGTTTGCCACTCAGCAACTACCCCTTTGCTACGACAGTGGCAAAATTCTCTCAAAGATGTGGTCGTCTCTACAGAATGTCATTGCTATTTTAAGAAAAACACCCAAGAATTTTAGATACTGGGCTTCCCTGGTGGCGCAGTGGTTGAGAATCTGCCTGCTAATGCAGGGGACACGGGTTCGAGCCCTGGTCTGGGAAGATCCCACATGCTGCGGAGCGACTAGGCCCGTGAGCCACAGCTACTGAGCCTGCGCGTCTGGAGCCTGTGCTCCGCAACAAGAGAGGCAGCGATAGTGAGAGGCCCGCGCACCGCGATGAAGAGTGGCCCCCGCTCGCCACAACTGGAGAAAGCCCTAGCACAGAAACGAAGACCCAACATAGCAGTCAATCAATCAATCAATCAATCAGTCAATAAATCTTTAAAAAAAAAAAAGAATTTTAGATACTATAACCTCCTATGAGAATTTGACACCAAGGTAGGTAGTAGGCAAGGATGAATTTAATGGAACTCTGGAGCCAGTCTTCACTTCAAACATGTAGTCAAGGTTCAGCCATTCCGATAAAAGGGCTGTTAAGACTCTTAATGAAATTGACATAGTATCATATATATTTGACTACAAAATCTATCAAAGCACTCATATAGAAAGTGAATTTGCTTCTTCGTTCTTGTCCATCCTTAGAAGGCATCGTCAGTGTCCTCTGGGTGTAACAAAGCCCCTCATTTTCAGTAGCAAGTGGGCTGACAGTTGCTTTGCTGACAGTCTGGGAAGGAACATCTTGAGCAATTTAATATTGTTTTTTTTTCTTTCTGACCTCCTCTCCTGAAAACCCATTCCTCAGAAGAGCTGCATGCCTCACTGAGGCTGTCTGGGCTAAAACAAGCGTCTTTCTTTTTCCCCTGTTCCAGGGAGCCTTTGCCTACATAGTCAATTACTTCATGTATGTCCTCTGGGCTCTCCTATTTGCCTTCCTTGCCGTATCTCTTGTCAAGGTGTTCGCACCGTACGCCTGTGGCTCTGGAATCCCTGAGGTGAGTCTCTAAAATGGTTTGTAAATGGCAACAATAATGAATCCCTTTTAGTTAAAACAATTTAATATGTATTCCAGCATATACCACAGTTGAATATCAAGCAGGATCAGATCACGAGGCAATCTAGGGCCTCTCTAGATCTTCCCTTAAGTCTCCTCCCAGGCTGGGCTACCTGGACATTAAAGGGAGTTGAGGGACTTCCTGGTGGCGCAGTGGTTAAGAATCTGCCTAGGGGACACGGGTTTGATCCCTGGTCCGGGAAGATCCCACATGCCACTGAGCAACTAAGCCCGTGTGCCACAGCTACTGAGCCTGCACTTTAGAGCCTGAGAGCCACAACTACTGAGCCCGCATACCACAACTACTGAAACCCGCGTGCCTAGAGCCCGTGCTCTGCAACAAGAGAAGCCACCACGATGAGAAGCCTGTGCACCGCAACAAAGAGTAGCCCCTGCTCGCCGCAACTAGAGAAAGCCTGCGCACAGCAACAAAGACCCTATGCAGCCATAAATAAATAAATGAATATTTAAAAAATAAATAAATAAAGGGAGTTGATTCCTAGCCTCCTCCGGGTTCCTGGTGAACCAGGCCCCTGAAGACCTCCTCGACTCCCTAACCAAGAAGCTCCTAAGGTAGATCCCAGGATTCTGGTCTGAAAAAATAGTGGTATTGTCAACTTTGTTAGAGCAGAAGAAATAAAACTGTTTTGCTACATTTCCTGCAATATGATTTGGGCTAGAAGGAGGGTGACTAAAACCCTATTTCTAAGTACTTTTGGTTTAGATTGCTTGAGTGACTGAAACCACAGAGATTTTAGGTTACCTGGATGACCTTGCCCCTCTCTGTTTCCTGACCAAGTCATAGTTACAGATTCCTTGGTAGAGAGTCAAGGCTATACTAGCCTGTAAGGATATAAGTAAGGGAAACACCCTCCCTCTCTGCCGCCCCTTCTCCATACAATGCACTCTTATACTTACAATACTACCTTGCCCAGCTATCACATGGCCAAAAAGAAAAAAAGGAACATGAAAGTTTAAAGAACATTTCTCACTTTCTTGGGCTGCTGGGCTCCCTCCCAAACTGGGATCACTGTGGGTCAAGCATTTATATATCACTTGTTCAAAAGGTGCAGTTTCTATAACGAGGACCAGATTTATTGCTTCTTAGCCTTGTTTCCTTACTTAGTCTGTATTCAATCTCTCTGTGTTTGACCTGCAGATAAAAACTATCTTGAGTGGTTTCATTATTAGGGGCTATTTGGGTAAGTGGACCCTGATTATCAAAACCATAACACTGGTGCTGGCAGTGTCATCTGGCCTGAGCTTGGGCAAAGAGGGCCCCCTAGTGCACGTGGCTTGCTGCTGTGGGAACATCCTGTGCCACTGCTTCAACAAATACAGGAAGAATGAAGCCAAACGCAGAGAGGTAATAACAAACGGCCTTAATAGTCTCTTTTTTGGTGAGAGCATAAATGGTACAACCTTAGAGATGAGAGTTGGGGGATTCTACCAGTGTTAATGCAAATGCCTTTTGACCCAGCAGTTCCACTTCTAGAAATTTATCCTACAGACATCCTACCATGTGTGCACAAAGGTGTATAGGGATAGACAGTGAAGCATCTGTCAACATCGTGAAAAACTGAAGCAGTCAAAAGGTCCATCAATGGGGGATTGATTAAATAAACAATATTCTGTCCATACTCTAGAATACTGTGCAACTGTTAAAAAGAATGAGATGATGCTATGTATACTCACATGGAATGATGGCTATAAAATACCATTAAACTTTTAGAAGCCAATCTCAGAATAATGTGTATAGTAAAAATCAGTTAATGTTTTTGAAAAGTATGTATATATGCACCTAGAAAGAAAATGGCTGGAAAGTGGTTTCACCCCAAACTGTTAAAAAATGTCTACCTCTGGTGAGGGGGAAAGTGAGGGAGAAGTAAGGACTTCAACTTTTTATTATGTATAATTCTATACAAGCATGTGCTATTTCTATTACAAAATAAGTACAAAACTAATGGAAGATTATTTTAAAGGAAAGTTGTTTATCCCTGTGAGAGAATATAAAATTCAGCATGTGTTTCAGATGCCAGCTTTTCCATTTTTTATTTCTACCTAACAGCATGCTGCATTGGTTTCTCTCTGTCGTGGATATCTCTCTCCCTGTCTTCTGGCTCAACCCCGCTAAATTAACCCCGCTGCAGCATCTCTATAGTTGTTCTCGTGTTTATACAGTTGTTAATGTATGTCATTTTGAGGAGGAAGAACATTTTTCTAAAAGTTCCAAGTCATTGGTTACTTTTGTCCTGCTATAATTAAGGATTTCAGAAAATGGTTCTTGCTCTATTTTCCTTGAATTACAAAGAAATCACATATGGAATGGGTCGAGACCAAGGTCATTTCATTAGAAAGGATTTTTCACAAAATCGGAACCTAATGATTTGTTCTCAAAACAAAACAAAACAAAATTCACCATAAGACTCAGAAGGAAACTCAAACATGTTGAAATTTCAAATATGGAATACATTTTGATAGTTCAAGGGGGAAAGTTCCTGGCAGGAGAGGTAGGCTAGCAGGAGAGAGAGGGGGAAATCTGAGTAGGTTGTTTAGCTATCTGTCAAATGTAGAGGGACATAAAGGCAGTATTAAATTAGTGAGGTTGTTAGACAGGAATAATGTATAACAGAAGCTAAAGACATGGGAAAAAAAAACCATTTTAACTGTCAAGAGTAAAGTGTTGATTGTTGCTGGTTTTGCATAGGTAGAGGTAGCTTTGAAACTGTAGATTGCTGGTTACTTTCATTCCATAAAAATTGGCATTTTTGTTCAAATAGTTCTTTATAAAATAAGAGAGGAGTTTGATTTGGCTGTTTCTCTGTACAGGTGTCATATATATTTCTAACTAAACTCATGAATATTTGAATATGTCATTCACTTCCTATTGCTTATTCAGACTTGGCAGTTATTTTTTCCTGTTGTTCTCACCATCAGCAGTAACCCTTTTATGTCCCAGGGCCTTGTCAAAGTGGCCAGATGGTTGAGAGTAAAATAGAGATTTGAGAAGGTAGGTGTAGATAGACCCTACTCTACAACATAATATTAAAGCAAACAGGCCACTTCGATTCTTTCTTCTCCCTCATAATTCATCCTAAACAAAGTCACTGAAATCCCCTTTCTCAAGTTCCATGTTAATGTCCTCATCCTTCTCAGATGAAAGTCATTCTAGCCTTGAATTTCAAAGTCCTCCCCAGCTAGCACCAGAGATCACTCTTCCCCCCAACCCCCTTCATTTTCTTTGGCCATCCTGCACTCCCAGAGAAACCTGCCTATTTATTTTTGCCGAGAACCATTTTTTCTTCAAAAACTCTTAATTTTATTCAACCTCCTTTTAAAAATAGTTCCTCACTACCACAAATTATATACCACTCCACAGCAACCAGAATCCAATGAAAGGACTTTATATCCTTCTATTAATTCTGGTGTGTTTCTCATGCACCTTTTACATACACACGCCAATGCCTATGATATACAAAGATGGTGCTCTCGAAATATCACTTGCTCTCTTTCCCCATCTCCTTGTCCCTTTTAATTTCTCTCTGACAGCTTCTTCCTCTTCCTCTCCCTCCTCACCCTTTTCCTTGCCACACCTAAACACATTTAGGTCTTCTCTTCTTTTCAAAATCTATCCCCAATTTTGCCTCTAGTCGCCCCCCTACTTCTGTCTCCATAGGTCACTAGGCATGGAGTAGGGCACATAGTACAGGAAACTCTAAATACTTATTGTCTGAATATTTTCAACTTCTGACTAGCTGTGAGCCAATCATTACTTCAGTTTTGTATCATTAGAGCCTTTAAAATCTCATTTTAAAAGCTTTCCTTTATAAAGAAAGTGCTATGTAAATACATCACTGGAAGTATTTCATTTAGGTGGTAAATAGGTCTGCAGACTCAAAATCAGTTACGGAATTGGGAGTGTTGGGGATGGGGGGGCATAATTTGGAATCAACTACATGCCTAAATTAATTACGAAGGAAGGCCCTCTACATGTTCCAGCATGTGAACCATGTGTTCAAAATTCAGCATACAGTGTTTGCTCTCAAAGTAAATATACATTGAACTTCATTTTTGATAAACTGGATATGGAGCATATAAAATTGTTTTTTTATGTTTAGTAACCACTAACATTCCTTTTTAAAATGTGATTGAAGGTAGGAAAGTGGCCTTGATCTATCACTAATTTTGGGTTTTGCATCGTAGGTCTTGTCAGCTGCAGCTGCAGCCGGTGTATCTGTAGCCTTTGGGGCACCTATTGGCGGAGTATTATTCAGCCTAGAAGAGGTAATACTTCTATCTGTCTGTAGAGCCACGCACATGATTTTGTGCCAGGAATTCTGGCCATTGTCTGTGTACATTGCAGTCCCAAAGTGCTCTGCCCAACTCCAGCGCTTTGCCACGGGGCCGGAGATCTCCAGGCCATTTTCATCCTCAACTCTAATTCCTGCAGCACCAGTTTTCACCCCAGTTTACGCATGTTGACTGAGTTTACTTTCTTATTTTCTCTCTTACAGGTCAGCTACTACTTTCCCCTCAAAACACTGTGGCGTTCGTTTTTTGCTGCTTTAGTGGCAGCATTCACTCTACGCTCCATCAATCCATTTGGGAACAGCCGCCTGGTTCTATTTTATGTGGAGTTTCACACCCCGTGGCATCTCTTTGAGCTCGTACCCTTCATTCTGTTGGGCATATTTGGTGGTCTGTGGGGAGCTTTGTTTATCCGCACCAACATCGCCTGGTGTCGGAAGCGTAAGACCACTCAGTTGGGCAAGTATCCTGTCATAGAGGTACTCGTCGTGACGGCCATCACTGCCATCCTGGCTTTCCCCAGTGAGTACACCCGTATGAGCACAAGTGAGCTCATTTCTGAGCTGTTCAATGACTGTGGCCTTCTGGACTCCTCTAAGCTCTGTGATTATGAGAACCGTTTCAACACAAGCAAGGCGGGTGAGCTGCCCGACAGACCGGCTGGTGTGGGAGTCTACAGCGCAATGTGGCAGCTAGCCTTGACACTCATACTGAAAATTGTCATCACTATATTCACCTTTGGCATGAAGGTGAGGAGATTCTTTTGGTCCTTGGTGGATATTTGTGTGGCTGTAAGTTTGGAGGGCAAAGCCAAGATACTGTACAATTCTCATAGTTCGTGTGGCATGTCCAGCTTCGAAGACCCAAAGCCCTTTTTACCCCCACGTGTTCTCATAACTTCTTAGACGATTGTACCTCTATCTAAAATTGTGCAAGCCCAGTTTTAGGCCAAATGCAAACCTCAGTGATGAGATTTCAAGTAGAAACATTTTCTCCTTTTCTGTGGAAAACATATTTTGCCTCTCAAAAAGGATGCTGAGGTATTTATTCCAGTGCATTTTGTATCAAAACAATATTTGACCAACACATTTTTTGGTCCTTATAAAGTGGCTTTAGAGTTACGAATAAAGCAAAATAGTAGGTTGAACCAAAAGAAGTTGCCGACCATTTTGACCACTAAAATAGCAATTTCATATGGCTCAACCCAATATGTAGCTAAATGTATTTTTTACAGTTGTTATCAGCGTCCAATTATCAAGAACTTCACAGGTGATCCTAAATTAATATTTAGATTATCAAAAGCTGATATTAGGCCAGCATCTTTTATTTTCAGTACCCGTTATCATTTCCATGTGTCAGAAGAAACCAGGAAGGAAAATTTGTAAAGTATTTTCCTTCTCTTCCTTGGTTTTCATTTGTTTGTTTCTTTTCTTTAGCACTCAGCTACCAAGGTATTTCCTCTATTCTCTAGGGAAATGGAGATTCAAACCAGAAAATAAGAGCCAGCAAGTCGGTTTAGGCAGTACTGTAATCTCTGAATTGATATGCATCCTCTTCAACACCCTGGACAGACTTGCAGTGCTTCTTGAGTTACTTTTCACCTCGTGGCTTCATTCTTTCATCTAAAGTAAATTTGCAGACCATCAGACCCACCCTGATTCAAATATATTCCAGAATTGAATACAAGCTATTTTAAAATAATCTGCTGTTTGGGTTATCTCTGTCATCATTTTCCCTCTCTTAGCACAGAAAATTGAGACTGCACTATTGTATCCTAGGAGTCAAAAAAAGAGTGGGGAGACAGATGGGGGTTCCTTTTTGGGATAGTCATGCAACCATAGTCACTATCTCATTAAGAAAACTTAATCATTTATTCTTTCTTTATACTGTTAAAATAAACTGAAACCTCATGTGCCATCCTTTTTGTGTGAGCAATGGGTCAAGATTCAATACATGAGAGCGGTTACAAGCATTGCAATTAAACCGCAGCACCAGTGTTAACTAAATCTTGGCCTTGGGTGAGTTCCTTAACCTCTCTGCACCTTAGGTCCTTTGCGAGTTGGGAATTATAACACCTGCCTCCTGGGGTGGTTGTAAAGAATCCACGAAATCTGGTCCATAGAGCATCCAGCATAGAACATTGTAGATAGTCAATAAAGGGTAATTGTTGTTGATTAGAATTCAAAATTGGGGAAAATGTCTGCGTATATGAGAAACTCCATCTATTTTCCTTTTTCTTTGGGAAAGGCTTAATTTCTGCCTCCAGTTCTGTGTTGGTCTGGAGAGTTCAGGCTCTTGCCTGATGGACCCCGAATCAGGGTAAGCGTCTTTGCAGTCGTCCTTGCCTGCACGTCCCAGAGAACCTCTAGTCCCTGTAGTATTACACAACTCTTTGCAGCCACTTGCTAGCATAGTGCATAGTTAAATTGTCATTGGCCTGTTCGCTTCGCAGAGGGTCAGTCCTCTAGCCCTTATCATGTGCCGGACGATCACGTCACTTCTCACTGACCATCTTTTGCTTTCTCTTTGCAGATCCCTTCTGGCCTCTTTATCCCTAGCATGGCTGTTGGTGCTATAGCGGGTCGGCTCTTGGGAGTAGGGATGGAACAGCTGGCTTATTACCACCATGACTGGGCCATCTTCAATAGCTGGTGCAGTCAAGGAGCGGATTGTATCACCCCTGGCCTTTATGCGATGGTTGGGGCTGCAGCCTGCTTGGGTGAGTACTGTTTGCATTGATTTCAAAGAGATTGCTACCCAGGTGGCATTATAAAGACGAGTGATATTAAGCACAATTGACTGTAGATTTTTTTAAAGATGACTGTCCGTTTCTTGTTGGGCTTGCCATTTTCAAGTGCTTTAAGAAAACATTCTTTACCGTATATCTCCATTCCTCCCGTTTGAGAGTAATTCTTCTCTCAAATTCTGTCATATTGAGGAACTAATCAGAAATTTGGACAAAGATGATCTGCACAAGAATGTGCATCATGGTATTATGTGTAATAGCAAATAACTGGAATCAACCTAAAAGCACAATAAGGGACTGGTTAAATAAATTATGGTATAGTACATCCATATAATGCCATACCATGCAGCCACTGAATGTGATGCTAATAGGTTTAATATCTTTAAATACAATGTTAAATACATTTGTACTAATATACAAAGTATTCCTAATATAAAGTTAGGAGAAAAAGCATGGTGGGGAATTTAAACGTATAATACGAGTTCATCTATATAAAAACATACGTTTATGAAAAAAGTCATTTGAAATTTTTACTCAGCATATTTCTAGGCAGTGAGCTTATGGATAATGGCTTTCTTTTATATACTTTAAAAATATATGTATTTTCTGATCTTTCCACAGTGGGCCTGCACATCCCAGAGAACCTCTCGTATCTGTAGTGTTACACAAATCATAGAGATCTTATGCAATTACTTGTATAATTGGGGGGTGGGGAGCAACAGACGAATGAAAAAAAGAAGAAGAATGAAGGAGGTATCTTGTACTTTTGTAGAGATTACTTTGAGAAGTCTGACTCATGTTCATTGTAAACTTGCTTGAATGCAGTTGCAGGGGTCTGTAGGTGAGGCCTCCTTTTAGTGATGTTTCTGGTAAGTAGCTTTTTCTGGATGGGGCCTGTGACAGGCCCATAACTGTAATGAATCCTATACTTTTGCTCCCTTCAGTAAGTAGCCTGTGTCTGTTTTTTGCAGGCGGGGTGACTCGGATGACCGTTTCTCTTGTTGTCATAATGTTTGAACTAACTGGTGGCTTGGAATACATTGTGCCTCTGATGGCCGCAGCCATGACAAGCAAGTGGGTGGCAGATGCTCTTGGGCGGGAGGGCATCTATGATGCCCACATCCGTCTCAATGGATACCCCTTTCTTGAAGCCAAAGAAGAGTTTGCTCACAAGACCCTGGCAATGGATGTGATGAAACCCCGGAGAAATGATCCTTTGTTGACGGTCCTTACTCAGGACAGTATGACCGTGGAAGACGTAGAGACCGTAATCAGTGAAACCACTTACAGTGGCTTCCCAGTTGTGGTGTCCCGGGAGTCCCAAAGACTTGTGGGTTTTGTCCTCCGAAGAGACCTCATTATTTCAATTGGTAAGGATTTCAGAAATGGGATAAGGGAATCCACTATGGAAATAAAGAAATATGCATGAGGGGAAGGGAGGGATAAATTAGGAGTTTGGGATTAACAGGTACACACTACTGTATATAAAATAGATAAGCAACAAGGACCTACTGTATGGCACAGGGAACTATATTCAGTATCTTGTAATAACCTGTAATGGAAAAGAATCTGAAAAAGAATGCTTATATATATTGATATATATATAATTATATGTATATATACATATATATAAAACTGAATCACTTTGCTGTACACCTGAAACTAACACAACATTGTAAATCAACTGTACAGTCAGTCAGTCAATCACTAAGCATGCATGCATGCGTGAAAAGGGGAAGGACAGAGCGGAGAGGGGACTGGTTAGGGGCCAGAAGTTTAGAAGTAGTCCTTCCTTTTTCAACTTTTTTTTTTTTTTTTTTTTTTTTTAAACCAACCAATTCTTAGGTTCGCTTCTTTTTTTTTTTTTTTAAAGGTTTTTAGAGAGTGACTGTGGGAGCAAGGGTAGGGATGGAAGTTATTTTATTTATTTATTTATTTATTTATTTTTGCTGTGTTGGGTCTTCGTTTCTGTGCGAGGGCTCTCTCCAGTTGCGGCAAGTGGGGGCCACTCTTCATCGCGGTGCGCGGGCCTCTCACTATCGCGGCCTCTCTGGCTGCGGAGCACAGGCTCCAGATGCGCAGGCTCAGTAGTTGTGGCTCACGGGCCTAGCCGCTCCGCGGCATGTGGGATCCTCCCAGACCAGGGCTCGAACCCATGTCCTCTGCATTGGCAGGCAGATTCCCAACCACTGCGCCACCTGGGAAGCCCTTTCAACCTTTTTTTTCCTACTTTTCAAATAGAAAATGCTCGAAAAAAACAGGATGGAGTTGTGAGCACTTCTGTCATTTATTTCACCGAGCATTCTCCTCCAATGCCACCATACACCCCACCTACCCTCAAGCTTCGGAACATCCTGGATCTCAGCCCCTTCACTGTGACTGACCTTACACCCATGGAGATCGTGGTAGATATCTTCCGCAAGCTGGGACTGCGGCAGTGCCTGGTTACACACAATGGGTGAGAGCTCTTTGGTGAAGGCAAATTGGATTTGGGAGGAAAAGAGAATGTAGAGAGATAAAGAAAGAAGAACCCAACTCACATGAACGTTTGTAGCATTTATAGACCTTTTTGAAGCTCCGAGATGAAGATGAATGTGTTTCTTTTTTTTTGTCATAATTAATAGAAAAGGAGTTTGGGGAAGATAGTGGGTTTGAGAGATGTGAACTGCTGGTTGCACATTATAAATAACTCAGTTCCTCCCCCACAAAGGAAACAACTATGTTCTCATGAACAGGCAGCACTGAAATTATAACGGTATTAGGTAGTATATGTATAGTATTTGGTCCTTATGATACCTTTGTTGTTATTATTTGAGGGTGAGAAAACCAAGTTCCAGTAAGGTTTAAAGATTTGCACAAGGACCCCCAGTTACTGTCTAGTAGTGGTAGGCTTTATTTTTTTCTGTTTTGGTCTCACCACGCAGCTTGTGGGATCTCAGTTCCCGGACCAGGGATTGAACCCAGGCCACTGCAATGGAAGCCCAGAATCCTAACCACTAGGCCACCAGGGAACTCCCTAAACACAAGTCTTCTGACTCCCAAGGCTAAGGCTCTTTCTTTCTGGGATATTTCTTATCCAGTAAAGGAAGCCATGCTATTTTTATTGGAAAAGAAAGGAGGTTGAGGAGAAGGGTGGGTGTTTTTTTTTTGTTGTTGTTGTTGTTGTTTTTGACCCTGGTATGTTAATCTAGTGATTATATAAGAATTTCGCCCTCTAAAATTTCTGCGTAGCGTAGCAGATGTCTTGCAGGATTGAGATCAGTAAGGGGACTTTTCCTAACTGATCCATTCAACCTTTACTGAATCTGTACTTCATGTAAGAAGGCATTCCACTAGATTCCGGGGAGAGGCAAAAAGCAATGAGACCCTTCTCTGCCCTCAAGAAGCATACAGTGTTATAGGGAAGCTGAGAACACAGAAAACTGGACAAATGCTATGGAAGAGGTGTGCACAGAACATGCTGTTCCCAGGAGGAGGGCACAGTTATTACTGGCTCGTAGGATCGGGGAAGGTGTTCTGGAAGAGGGACATTTGAACTGGGTTGCAAAAGGTAAGATTTGTATATATAGAGAAGAATATTTAGACCACAGGAAATAGCAGGATTTAAGACCTAGAGGAAGAAGTGCTTAGAGCATGCTTAGCGACCCATGCATTGTCCCATTTGCCTGGTACATGTAATCTAGTCCTGTCATCATTCTGTAAGTGCAGATAGTATTCAAAGACAAAGATGAAAAGGACCACAGAAAGTGTCACCTTTGAGAATGTTATTTTAACTACAGATTAATTTTTGTCTTGTTTTGTCTTTTAGGCGATTGCTTGGAATCATTACCAAAAAGGATGTGCTAAAGCATATAGCACAGATGGCGAACCAAGATCCTGATTCCATTCTCTTCAACTAGAATCACAGGGCTGTACTGGATATAAAACAGGAAGGACGTTGCAGACCATGGATATATTTTATTAACTGGGTACCCAAAAAACATTTCCCACATTTGGATGGTGAAGTTATATTAGTGTGTTGTCTCTTTCCTACAAGTTAACCAGTTGCACTACATAATCTCTGGAAATTAATCTTCTCTTTAGGAGAAAATTCAGTTAGGCTTCTGTGATATTGCATTAGGAAGATTTCATGAAAGAGTAAAGAAGATTGCTATGGTTTAATTCTTTTTTTTTCTTTGTTTTAAAGATTTTTTTTAATTTAAAACATAAGTGTTAGCCAATATGCAATCACTGAAAACTATGCAAGAAAAATTCCAACCGTCCTGACCTATAGCCTGCAGGAAGCTCATGAAAAAGTCACTTTTTTGGACTCTGTCATTGGTGGAAGATGAAGTGTAAACCAGGGACTTTGCTTTTCCAACCACAGAAAGGAAAGCCAGAAGGAAAATAGTAATGGTATTTTCCAGACTGTGAATTCAGTTCAAATGTTATCTTGTTCTTGTTACAGTATTTAGCATCATTAGTTTATGTGTGTGTATGTGTATGTTAATTTTAATATCTGATTATAAGACAATGCTGCTTTGGTTAATCTCCTCTAAATGGATGTAGAGAGGTTGACTTTTATAGCTTGCTTGTTCCTGGTACTCTTTTGAAGTGCACAAAAGATAAGTTATAGAATTTTCTCCTTGTCTGCAAAAAGGGTAATTTTCCAGATGGCCTTTGTTAGCTAGTAGACAAGGACTTTGCCATGAATTTGTTAGTAGCAAGGAATGATTTCTCCATCTTCCTTGAAACAAATGATTAGTAAAGTTCTAAGCAAAGTCAATGACCAGGACTTTCACATTTTTGTGAGGTCCCAGCTCTTACCCAGATGCCACCTCCATGAGTGATGGTGCTTTTGGCTTCTGGAATATGTAAGAATAGTAAAGGGAACCAAGTCTAGACTGCATACTGGTAAACCAGGGAAGATCCCGAGCTGTAGCTGCGTTCTCATGCATTCCTTCATGACAACCACCAGTAGTAAAATGACTGGGCACTCATGCCTCCTCCCAGTGTTAAGTACATGTATATAACAGGCCAGTGTTGTCCCTGTGATCGTGAATTTAGGCTTGGGGTACTTTCAGGTATAGTCAAGGCATTGGAACAGGATAGGCAGCTGTGACTCCCTTGAGGCTCCTTAGAATTCTAAATAAAATGCAGAACCATCCTGAGGCCCAGGGGTATGGACAAGGCCTGGTGACACCAAAGGTGCTTGTATACAATTGAAAAGGTGCCTGCCTCAATTTCCTACCACCTTTACCGCAGTAGAAAACATCACACTCTAAGGACACCTGGTGGAGTTACAGAGCCACCGTCATCATTCCAACTACTGTTTCGTTTTCTACAGTTTTACCCACGTGCTGTTGTTCCTCCTCCATTCTCCCTTTCCCACGCCTCAGTCCTGAGTCCTCTCTTTGGGATTGAGTAGTGTGCCCGGTTAATCATTCCTGTTACAAAAAAATAACTCCCAGGGCTAGTTAAATTGCAAACCCAGCCTCTACAGTCTTACAGCCCATGGACCAGAGGTGACGCACAACCATTTGCTTTGCTCTATAGCCCAGTAGCTCCATTTCCACGCTGACGCCCACAGCAGTGAGACTCAAATGCTAAGGGTGGGAGTTGAGCCTTTCCCATTTTACAAGTCTGTTCCCAGCGCTTCCCACCATCCTTCTAGCCTAGAATCAGCAGTCACTCGGCATAGCCTCTCCTCCCACTCCAAGCACCTCAGCGTACCTCATTTTAAAAGTTGCCGATCTCTGATTCTAGGATTTTTTACCCCTAGTTTCTTATCTTTCCAAAATCTGAAATTCTTTTATTGCCTAGAACTGGGGAGCCAAGGCTTATTTTGATTTTTATCTTTAAAATATCAAGGCAGTCACCAGAGTTTCTCCTTTTAAGTATATCACTCTAGCATTTTAATGAAAAAGACAAAAACCTCCCTAGGTTATATTATATTATAGTCACGACTCAGTAACTTCACGTCTTTTGTCCCTCCTGTACCACTGATTCCCTCACACGAGATGAGGCTATTTGCCTGACCACCACGTCTGTTGTGCACAAATCAAAGTTCTTATGTGTGTACTTCTGGTTCACTACCTGTCTTTTCTTATCAGCCGTCCAACTAAAGTTTTCAAAACAGGAAATGTTAGTATTTCTGGTATTTGATGATGGTGAAAGGTTTGGTCGCATTTCATAGTACAGCAGTGATATGGAGGGTGTCTAAGTTTGCCTTTGTGTTTCTTCTAGGCTCTGATTTTGATTTGAGACAGATGAGCCAGTGTTCAGGTGCTACTTCAGAGAATAAATTCAAGAAATCAGATAACACTGTGCCAAGGTATACTTTCTAGATACTAAGCATCGATTGGCCCTCCAGAGAATAATATCCCTTTGATACCTCACTCCTGATAAATCTCATTCATTAACCTCAGCTTCTCAGGAATCCTTGTAACTCATATGCTAGAAGTAGCTGTAGTGTATGGTATCCATTATATGTCCAGTCCTATGGTTTGGCTCCAAGTTTGGCTAATTGTGGTAGAGCTCTCTGCTAGACTGCTAGCTCAGCACCTTAACACTCAGAGTTTCTTGTCTTGAGGCAAAGGAAAATGTTCTTTCTGCCATTGCCAATTCAGCAGTTGGACATACTTAAACCAACAAAGCTGATATGGGGGGGGGGGTCTGTCGGTAGTCTCAAATGGCCACGTACCTCAATGGCAAAAGACTGGATAACCTGTGATTTAAAAATTAGTATGAGCCGAGACCAGTCGATTCTGGTATTAAGAAAGAAAGTTTCCCGACACACGGAAAGGATTTACAAAAGAATGCCAATAAGTGCTTCGAGAGAGTTAGGGCTTTCCAAGGCAAAATATCTGGTAGACATCCAGGCCACGAAAGGAATGAGAGTCTATGGATTTGTAAAAGTCTAACTGCTATATTTTGTATCTTCAGATCTGTGACGTAAAGAATTAAAGAAGCCGAAATAGTTAAGGCATTATTAGTTATGCCATTGGCAGAAGCAGGGGACTGAACAAGCAAAATAATGGCCACTTTTAAGATCACTTCTATTTGGATGTACGTTCAGACACTCCCCCTCTTTTCTGGCTCTGGTGTCCTTCAGGCTCAGCCCAGCTGTGGAGTAGAGGTGGTATAATCCACAGAGCAGATATCCTCTGGTGGATAATCTGACATTGATGGTACTTTGTATTTGCCAGCTGGCAGAGCAGTCGATTAATTTGCTGATGGAACTGCAAAGCAGTTCCGTTGTTTTGGCACCAGAGGCTGAATCTGAACCATTTACAGGAAGAGCAGAGAAGAAGCATAAATGTCTCTAGCAAGTCTTCAATTGTGCATGAACACGAGAATGATAAAGTAATGGGGACTTTGTGTGGTCTAAGGCTGTGAAGTAATTCTTAACTATGAATTTATGAACCCATTCAGGTGTCGGGGGAGCAAAAATGTTTTTTAAAACAGTGTGCAAGAGAGTCCATCAGGGAAAGTAATCACTGCTGTATGTTTTAAGTATTTGGATCACCTGTCCCAGTTGGATCGTGACCTTGATTTTAGTTAGGTGATGAGTAGGAAGGTGTACTTGTTACCCCACAGTATCTTTTGGTTTTGTTTTTTAATAAATCACAAGGAGTACAGTTTTTGAAGTTGAGTTTTTAATAAATGATAGTGAAGACAATTGAAAATTTGACATGACCAGTGTGTTTTATATTGCCAGAGTACTTGCTGATGACTGACCACAGTGTATTGTGAGGAATCGGTTTACTTTCACTGGATCAGAGCCAAACGCAGGCCACTCATCTGTTCAGAGAAAGCAGGAGAGCATCTTTCATGGTGGTGCATAGAGTATTGAGCTCTTAAAAACTCTGAGAAAAATTAGGAGTTCAGAAAGTAAAGGGGAGGTGAAATATTGAGTCCTTAAAAAAAAAGATGTCTAAATATGTGGTCTGAACTTCAATATCCTACGACCTTGATTTTATTTTTAACCACCTCTGGGGATAACCTGGATTCCCTTTGGAGAGAAAATGGCAAGTTATGGCAGTGGAAAAACCCTAGTAAACAAGTATACGAGTTCTTGTAAGATGGTGGGAGGAAGGCCATTCCATGCCCCAAGCCAGACACCCCGACATTTATAAACTACTTGATCATGTGCCTCAAGGAGAGAAAAAATTAGTAGTCTCCCAAAGACCAGGCTTTCCAAGCAACCAAGAGGCTCAAAGCAGCATTTGGTGGAGGCAGTCTACTTTTGTGGAGAGGGCTGACCCAAGACCAGACATCTCGCGGAGGAGGGCAACATCTACTGCCATTGCCTAAGTGATAAGCTTTAGGTAGCTTATCTTGAATTCTGATAGCAAAATATTTTAAAAATCTATATTGTTAGCCTCCCTGGTATGTACTTATTGTAGATTACAAAGAAAAAGGTGAGGCTTTCTCAGAGCTCAGGGAGCTGTGTAAATTTGAAGTGAAATTGGTCTGGTGGACCTGTGGTAACCACTGAGCTGTGCTCTGCCTCGATTTTGGTTGCTTGCCCCAAGGGGAGGAGTTCCTGGACTAGTAGGTGTTAGCAACTTCAAGTTATACTCCCTAAATGTTTGCTGGTCACAGTCTCATTTCTAAACATCTGCATCTCGGCAAAGTTTTGAAGTGACATAGGGAGCAAAATCGGTTTTTCCACCTTGTAGTCTGATTTTGCCAAATCACCCAAGAAAGAAAGAAGGTCTGTGATGTGCAGAGTTTGCGTTTCTTGGATGGGACCTATCAGGTCATCCAGCCCAATCCCACAGTCGTAAATTCCTACCCCTAAGTTCCTGCCAAAGGGCCTTCAGCCTCTGGGTGCACACTCATTGAATGAATGCCTTGCCTGAAGTTTGGCCTTTTAAGGGGAAAAAAGCGTGTGATGGTATAAAAATATGAGGGTTTAAATACATGATCTCTGCCTCTCCTCCTCTTTCCTCCCCACCCCTGTCTCTCTGTCTGTCTCGCTCTCCTCACCCCAATACCCTGAATTCAAAATTTTCTCAGTTACTCTAAGTGTATTGTTTTGAATGTGGACCTTGAGGAGGGAGAGGATCATTCTGAGAGTAGAGAATGGAAGATACTTCTGAGTTGATGGGGCCAGTGGGGCTTTGCTCCACTGTAGGGGCTAAAGCCAATGGTATCTGTTGGCAGTGTCCAGGGCTTTAGCATCTCAATGCAGACATGTGAAGTATTCATTGCTAAACCTTGTTATCATCTACTAGTCCAAATCTGTCGAAAGTGAGAGGCGGTCTAGGGTTTGATGAGTGAAATGCCACCTGGCAGAATGGAGATGAGAGAATGGCCTGAGATGGTTTTGTCAGGGTAGGAATGTTTAGCCTCATTAGCTTATTGAGTGTACCTCATATATATGGTCCTTCAAGAGTGCTCCTTTTCCCTCCTCCATTTCACTTTATCCCTTCTCTCTCTTTCCCATTGTCCTGCCTTTTTAGCACTCAGATTTTAATAAATATTTACTTTTTATTATATATTTGGTCCCTTGGGACTATGTAATGACTAAGAATTTCATTCTAGGTAAAAAATGATGTGTTTAATATTTTGTTCTTTTAAACTGTCTTTTGAAGCTATGCTGCTAACCAGGTACAGGCCAGAAAGGAGTTGGGCTTGACGGACAGCACCCTGGTCATGTCACCTAAGGATGCCATTGATGTAATGATGGTGACTCTTCTTCATTTGACCAAGGCCAGCCTCCTGCTCTTACCTCTGTCCATTCATTTCTGGCTGTGGGAAAAATACCACCTGTCGGGTGAGCCAGTGAGGCCAGGAGGATCAGAGGGGCCGGTTCCAGCCCATGGGCCACTATATGAATGTCTCTGTAATAAGCTCATTTGTAGGGCCGGCTCCAACTGCAGTAGCCAAAGAAAACCTGTCTGACTCGACATTTTAGTTCCTGAGAGTTGGTAAAAGTTCAACTGAAGCTAAGGTATAGACATTAGCAGTAGCTAGGCTTCCAGAAACTAGAGTCAACTAAAGCTAATAGAGTTTCCACAGGAAACTTGGTGCTGAGCTGTTCAGAGCAATTATTTATCTGAGTGTTGCCAACCCTTTAGTCACGCTTTCTTAGCTTTATTCTAACTTTTAGAGACGTTGGTCCCTGTTCATAGGCACAGCCTGTACCAAAGCTGTGGCTCACTGCACAGTTCATTCTGCTCCCTGGTCAAGCATAGCAACATAGTCTAACAAGGAAGATGTGGGCTGGGGAGTTAGAAGACCTGGTTTCTATTCCCTATGCTTCTACTAACTAGCCTCGAGATCTTAACCGCTCTGTGCCTCAGTGTTCCCATCTGCAAAATGGGGATAGTGTTAATTGCCCTACCTACCTCACAGGGTTGTTGTGAGGATAAACTGAGACAATGAAAGGAAAGTACTTTGACAAGTAAGTGCTATGCAAATTGTAAGAAAAGGAAACAATCACGTTAAAGGCAATGGAATGGACTTTGGCAGAATGGTTAATGGGATTGTCCAGCCCTTTCTCTGTGTGGCTTAAACCCAGGTCACCATTGCTTTATACATTTTTCACTTAGCACAGATTTGTAATTATGCATGTAATAAAGCACAGCCTTATCCAATTTGGTGTCTGGTGTGTTTCTGAAGACCCTCAATTTTGTAGCTATTGATTTCTGATCATAAAAGCTCGGTGTGGAGGTTGGGGGAGGGTAGTGTAAAAGGCACCTGCAAACTCCTGCTAGTAGGCTCACTTCTTAAAATGATTTATTAAAGACTTAATTAGTTTTACAGATCGAGTAATACTTTTTACCATAAGGAGACAAATGAGGAGCACCTTGTATTTTCTGAGAGATTCCAGATACCTCATTCATTATGGCTACTTAAATGTTCCTGTCTCATACATTGGTGATCCTTTCCTGATGAAATGAGGATTAGCTGGAGCTGTGTTTTTTCTCTCTCTTTTTAAGCTTTCAATGATGTAAGATTATGGGCTTTGACAGGCCTCTTGCCTATAGTCAGTTATTACAAGGAGTAGGATGGGTGATGGAAATGTTCCTCCAATGAATAGTAGGGCCAGTAGTATCCTTGTTATGGTGGGTTGGGGTTAAAATGTTTTCTGTGGGAAACCCTTTGAAGTGACTGAGGAGTGGGGCTTTTCGGGGAGGTGGTTGAATATGCAAAAATTTCCTTTTCACATCTCTCTGGAACCCAGAAAACAAAGGAAAGCTATACTTTGAAGTATGGTTTTCTTACTTTCTCGCTCTATTTTTCCTGCATCTGATTCCTCCTCCCCTCTCCCTCCCTCTCTCTGTTAGCCAGACCACCAGGAAGGCAGTTTACTGTGTGTCCAAGTTTTCATTTAAGAGTTTCTCCCGTTGACATTTGATTACATCTGCACTGGTGTTGACTTGATACCTTGTTGCTACCAAGAACTTTAATGACTTTGGCCTACTTGGTATCATTTCAGGAAGGACACCTCTATGTATAAATAACTCCCTCATAAGCCTGAAATTCCACAAGGAAACTTCAGTTTTTGATGTTTTTTATCATTTTACTGGACCCCTTCCACACTTATCATCATCCCTGCCTCTAATCTAAATACCTTCTAAGAAAAAAAACACTGCATCTAGCTGTTACCAGCTCTCAACAACTTGCGATGAATTAGAGTATCATGTCTAGTTGCTGTAGGGCTCAGATAAAAATGGCTTTGATGGAGTATGAGGTACAGATTAATCCATCATCTAGTACAAGAGCTGCCCAGAGAAGAACCTGGAAATGACCACCAGATGTCAGTGCAATCATTAAAATACTGGTATAGCTCTGGTTTGGTCAGAAAAAAACTGTGGCTGAGGGTAGGCAGGGCAAAAAGCGTTAATTCATACATACAGCTAGATGCTGGGAATACAAAATTCAATCACAAGGTATTTCTTAGTTGATCAGATATTCTCTTTTTAACGTATACAATAAACTGTGTTTTTCTTATTGTTAAAACAAGTCAATCGCATGGCAGTCCCTGCCTTTAAGGAGCCTATCGTCCCGGTGTCTGAAAGTTGTAGTTTCTTTTTAGAAGCAGTGCCTCAGATAAAAACAATGGGGAAAGGACTCCAGTTCTTCCTTCATTAGGATCGCCATATAATGTATTGTGTGACTAAGACACTTCTGACAGTGGGATGGTGGTGTTAATAATTACCCAGGGACAAACTGGGACTATCCCAGGTGTGTTAGTCAGCTCAGGCTGCTATAACAAGTGACCATAGACGGAGTGGCTTATAAACAAAAGAAATTGATTTCTCACAGTTCTGGAGGCTGCAAGTCTGAGATCAGGGTGCCAGCATGGTGGGGTTCTGGTGAGAGCCCCTCTCCCAGGTTGCAGACTACAGAAGTGTTGTATCCTCACATGGCAGAAAGAGAGCTAGAGCGCTCTCTGGGGTCCTTTTTATCAGGGCACTAACCCTGTTCATGTTCAGGCTCCCCCTTCCTGACTTCATCACCTCCCAAAGGCCCTACCTCCAAATACACTGAGAGTTAGGATTTCAACGCATGAATTTGGGGGCGACACAAACATCCAGTCGATAACACTGGCAATCCAAGAAGTGTGGTCGCCCCCTCTTCCTGAGTGATCTCCAGCTCCTGTCCTTTGGACTCTAGCTCCAGGGCTCCTAAGCTCCTTCCCTAGGATCAAAGGTTCTGCCCTTCTCTTGAGCTCCCAAAGCCCCTCTCCTGGCCTCTCTTCCCTCCTTCGTAATAAGCAATCTCATCTTTTTTTTTTTTTTTATAAATTTATTTTATTTATTTATTTTTGGTCGCATTAGGTCTTCACTGATGTGCGCGGGCTTTCTCTAGTTGCGGCGAGTGGAGGGTCTACTCTTCATTGCTGTGCACGGGCTTCTCATTGTGGTGGCTTCTCTTGTTGTGGAGCACGGGCTCTAGGCGCATGGGCTTCAGTAGTTATGGCACGTGGGCTCAGTAGTTGTGGCTCGTGGGCTCTAGAGCGCAGGCTCAGTAGCTGTGGCACATGGGCTTAGTTGCTCCGCGGCATGTGGGATCTTCCCGGACCAGGGCTTGAACCCGTGTCCCCTGCATTGGCAGGCGGATTCTTAACCACTGCGCCACCAGGGAAGCCCAAGCAATCTCATCTTAACTGCTACTGGGGCATGGGGTAGAGAGGTGTTCAGACAACCACAAGTAAAAAATAAAATTTTATTCTCAAAAATAATAATAGGACTCTGAGCAGAGAGCAACATTCAGGGTAAGAGAAAGACACTTATGGCTTTTGGGTTCCCTTAGGCCTCCTCAAGCTGTTGGGTTGACGAAGTTCTGTGTCTATACATTGCCCACTGCTAGTGTCTCTAAGTAGACGTTTTAGGATCTTGATTCAGGAGGCTGCAGTTAGAATAGAAGACGGAGAGAATGGAAAAAGCATAGAATTTGGAGCCAGGGGACCTGGACTTGAGGCTTCCTATAAAGGAATAGCTACCTTTCTCCATCAAACAAAACTCAGGATCTCTGAGATTGGCCTTGGAAGAAGA
Source organism: Eschrichtius robustus (assembly GCF_028021215.1). NCBI lineage: Eukaryota > Metazoa > Chordata > Mammalia > Artiodactyla > Eschrichtiidae > Eschrichtius > Eschrichtius robustus. The sequence goes on from NC_090845.1 coordinate 45,967,991, forward strand.
GTCTTCTCTTGAAAAGGGGCTCCTGGACCACACAGTGTAGCTGTGTGTTCCATAAGATTCTCCTTCCTGTTGAGACAATCTTTCTGGTTACCTCACTGGCCTTGGGGTGTAGTGGAGATCACTCCTTTTTAATATTCTAGTCTGAAAGTGCCTCTATAGCACAGCTGAGACGGAGGTAGAACTTTTAATTTAAAAGTTCGGGGAAAATGAAGCCACTGTGATGTGCAATGAGCTCATCGGGCTGACCCTGACTGTGCAGCAGAATCATCTGAAATGGGTATTAAAATATAGATTCCTGGAGGTTTGGTGCCAGATCTTGGACTAGTATTTGAAAAACCATATGGGGGATATTACAGGCTTCACCCTGCCCTGAAGCTTTATCAGACTTCTACGTGGTGGGCATCAACTTAGTACCACCTGGGAGAATTCATTGTCCCACCTCTTGTTCACTCTTGTATCCCAAGTGCCAGATAGAGTGCCCAGCACAGAGCAAGTCCTCTGAAAATGCAGTACTGGTAGAATAGCAGCCTGTGTAAAACTTGCCTTCTTAGTTCCTGTTTCCTGCCTGAAGATGTATCTCTTCCCTAGATGTATACCACCTTCCAGGGACACCAGGCTTACCCACCCCCAAGCAGTTCTTATAATTTATACTACAAGTCACAACCTGATAATCACCGTCTCATACAACCCTTTGTAAGTGACGAAGAGCATGTTTATTTCAGGCTCTGCTACTTATTCACCATGTGATTCGACCTCTGTGACCTCAGTAACCTCATCTGTAAAGGAGTAATGATGATAAAACCTGCCTCTTTGGACTGTTGAAATGAATGAAACTAGGTAAGAAAACTGGGTTTTACAAGTTGGCTATACAAACATCATTGTTATTCATTTGGTCCTGAGGGCTAAAGGAGGTAATGTATGAGAATCGTCAGTTCGCTCAACCACTATTTATTGAGCACCACTAGGCAATGGAGATTCAATGAAAGGAAAAAATAGACCCATTCCCAAGATGACAATCCAAAACACAGTCAGTTAAGAGTGGCATCAACCAGCAGTCTATTCTAATGACAAATTTTTTTCCAAGTCCGATATCTGTGGGCTTAGCAGCCTCTGCTGAGTATTAGCAGAATCTTGGCACCTCCTCTCCCACCAAAGTGTTTTCCAATTATTTCTGCCTCTGAGACTCTGGAATCAGGGCATCCCAGCTACACTCAAACCAATCTGTCAGCTATGGTTGTCAAGAGGGATGCACCTACATTTTTTCCCTCTAGCACCAGCCCCCACTTGACCACAGCTGAAGCCTGCAAAGCCACTCAGAGAACCCTTCCCTACCCCAGGTATCACCCAGCCTGAGAAAGTCGATTGTACCCTTTCCTTCCTTGCCTGTCCTCCAGCATAACTTCTCTTTCTAGTTCTAGTTACTCCCTCGTATGTGGGTGAATACCAACAGATGCGGCTGTGTGAATATGGGGAGTGGAGAGGAGGGTTGTCTACACTAGCAGCAATATACTTAGAAATATTCTGTTACACAAACACCCTTGAACTTCACATCAACCCCGTGAGATAGGCAAAATACGAGGATACTAAGACTAAGACTTGTTTGTGATTTGCTCAGTATCTCAGAGGCAGGAAGTGTTGTAACAGAGGCTGGAACTCAGTGTTTTTGACCCCAGGTCCAAACTAATCTTATGGCTACGTGCTCCTGTTCATCCTGACTGTTTCTAGGCCAGTTTATGCGAAGAGAGTAACAGGAGCCTGCCTGGTTGGACAGTTGGCCTAGTGTTAAGAATATACTGTGGGTAAGAATCTGTATAGAGGTGTGTAGAGGTGATGAGAAGCAATCCTAGGAAGGGGATCTCCAAAGAGGTTTTTTAAAAAATGTGCTTGTGTAGAAAAGTGAGAAGTGGGGATGGATTGGGGTTGGGGAGCAGTGTCTGGGGGCCTGTATTTACTAATTGACTTCCCTTCGTATTATTTGAAGTTTTTACCGGGAGCATATGTCACTTTTATAATTTTTTAAAAGTAAACAGCCAGGAAAGAAAACAGTATTTTTATATGTGGCTATAAATATGTGTTCATCTCATCAGTTGGAAGCTAAATTTGTTTTTCTTGCAAACTAATGATAAATAAAGAAAACTAAAGCCTCAGGTCCAGTAAGTGGTTGTTATGATGAGAATTCCCATCCCCAGCAGGGGAGCCATATGACTCATGCAGACACAGGGACTGTTTTCTTTCATATTCTAACACAGCAGACAAAATGATCCTTTTCAAAGATAAATCAGATCATGTCAGTTGCCTGATTTGAAACCCTTTGGTAGCTACCCATTACATCCAGAGCAAATCCAAACCCCTTACCCTGGCCTCTGAGGCCTTCCATGACCTTCATCTGGCCTATCTTGCTAACTTCATGTTATGCGTTGAATTGTGTCCACCTAAAATTCATGTGTTAAAGTCCTAACCCCCAGTACCTCAGAATGTGACCTTATTTGGAAATAGGGCCCTTGCAGATGTGATTAGTTAAATTAGGATGAGGTCATACTGGAGTAGGTCAGGCCCTAATCCAATATGACTGGCGTCCTTATAAGAAGGAGAAATTTGGAAGCAAGTGCATGCGCATACACACGCGTGCACGCGCACACACACCCAGAATGCCAGGTAAAGATGAAGGTGGAGATTGGGGTGATGTATCTACAAGCCAAGGAACACCAAAGTTTGCCAGCAAACCACCAGAATCTAGGAGAGAGGCACAAACAGATTCTCCCTCACAGCCATAGAAGGAACCAACCCTGCCAACACCTTAATCTTGGACTTCTAGCCTCCAGAACTGAGGCAATAAACATTTCTGTTGTTTAAACCACCTGGTTTGTGGCACTTTGTTATGGCAGCCCCAACAACCTAATACACCTCATCTCTTAGTGTTCAGCCTCTCTCTCACTTGCTACCAGCACACTACCTTTTTTTTTTTTTTTTCTTCAGTTCCTCACACACCCAGTTTATTCCTGCCTCAGGATCTTTGCACTAGCTGTTTCATTTTCCTCAAATGTACCTCCCTCAGACTTTTGCATGATTAGTACCTTCTTATTATTCAGTTTAAATGACCTCTCTTATAGAAGCCTTCCCTCACCTCCCAGTCATTCTTAATTAATTCATGCTCTTTTTTCTTCAGAGTAGTCATCGTCATCTGAGGTTTTCTTAGTTATGTGTTTGTAGTATATTTCCCCCAATTAGAATGTAAGTTCCATAGGGATTTTTGTCCACCACTATATGCCCAGCTTCTACCTAGACATACCTGGCACACTAGAGGCACTCAGTAAATATTTATTGAATGAATGATCAAATGAATGGGAAGAGTTCTTCACTGATAGATTTGTTTATTAAGCATTTATTGAATCTCTACTACTTGACAGCCACTCTGACAGAACTCGAGGCACAAAGGCAAATAAGATAGGGTCCCTGCCCGCTGTCTTTCTAAAAGTCTGTGGCTACTGCCAGATCCCAATACTGCTGTAGTAGAAAGAGCATAGGCTTTGGAGTCTGACAGGCCTAAGTTCATGTCCTAGCTCTCAGTTACCAGCTGTGTGATCCTAGGCAAGGCACCTAACCTCTCTGTACCTCGGTAATCTTTTCTGCCAAAGGGGGATAATGTTAATACCTAACCTAGAGAGTTGTGGTAAGAAATAAATGAGACAGATAATGTGTATAAAAAGCTCAGCAGTGCCTGGTACCCAGTAAATGCTTAAAAAAATGGCATTCTACTTCTATTTCGCTCTAATTAAATAACCAGGGCCCTTCTGCTCACAGTTATTTGTCTCCCTTTGGGGGAAATTAACCATTCCCCAAGACAGTAGTAGAAATAATTAGGTCTAAAGGGAGCCCCTGGACGGCCCCAGTACTTGTATCAGGGATCTCTGGGGAGCCATTCAGGTGGAGAAGACACACGTTGGAAATAAACACCCAACCTACTTCCCTTCATGCCCCATTATGAGGTAGTCATTCGTTCATTCATTCAGCAACTATTTATTGAACATCAATTCTGTCCCAAGCACTGTGTTGAGTGCTGGATGTACGGTGGCCAACAACACAGACATGGTCCTTGTCTTCATAGGGCTTACAGTCTAGTAGAGGCTTTTTGTTTCTTTTCCTTGTACTCTTTCAGCAAATATTTATTGGGCCTGGTACTTCCAGGCTTTTGCTATCTAGAGAGAATGGTGGCATCATGCCACTACCAGTTGTTACCCGAGATGACCAAGTAGCCCTGGATCTGGGGCAGCCATAGGCAATGGTGTTCATCCTTGGGGTTTTGCAGGCTTAGGAACCCTCCACAAATTAGCATTTAAAATATTTCCACGTATTGAGTGCTCGCTTTGTTTGAAGTGGTAGATTCCATGCTTTACATCTATTATTTTGTTTAATCCCCACAACAACCTTGAGAAACAGATACTGTTATTATACCCTATGTCAGCTGAGGAAAGGGATGCTCATGCTGGTGGGAGGGTGAAGTGACTCGTCCTAGGTTATACAGATAGGAAGTGGTGGAGGTGGAATTCAAGTCCAGGTCTGTATGACTCCCGAGCCTCTTTCTATAATACCACAATGCTTCAATATTTCCATAGGCTATTTTTGCTAAGGAAGCATTACACAGGACTGACTTACTGAAAGCTAGGAGAGCTCTTGAAAGAAAAAGTAGGACTCATTAAATAGAAAGGAATCTCCAAGTTTCCATACCTTCTTTTATTAGTTGTCTATTGCTGTGTAACACTATTACCACAGACTTAGTGGCTTCAAACAATACACGTTTATTATCTCACAGTTTCTGTGGATCAAGAGTCTTGGCAAAGCTTAGCTGGGTTGTTTTCAAGGCTGAAATCAAGGTATTGGCCAGGGCTGGGCTCTCATCTGAGGCTCAACTGGGGAAGAATCCACATCCAAGCTCACATGATTATTGGTAACATTCAATTCCTTGTGGGCTGCCACACTGAAGGCGTCAGTTCCTAGCTTACTGTCAGCCAGAGGTCACTCTTGCTTCTTTGCTGAATTAGTTAGGGTTCGCCACAGAAACAAAACCAATAGTGTGTGTGTGTGTGTGTGTGTGTGTACAGATATGGAGAGTGGGGGTGGGGGGAGAGAGAGAGAGAGAGAGAGAGAGAGAGGGAGAGGGAGGGGGAGAGAGGAGGTTATGAGGAATTTGCTCATGTGATGAGGTGGCAAATTCAAAGTCCACAGGGTGGGCCAGCAGGCTGAAGACCCAGGGAAGAGCCAATGTTGTAGTTTAAGTCCAGGAATTCCCTCTTGCTCTGGGGAGGTCAGTCGTTTGTTCTACTCAGGCCTTCAGCTGATTGGATGGAGCCCACCCACAGTATGGAAGGCAATCTGCCTTGCTCAAAAGGCATCAATTTAAATGTTAATCTCATACAAAAACACCAGAAACATCCAGAATAAAGTTTGACTAAATATCTGGGCACCGTGGTCCAGCCAAGTTGACACTTAAAACTAACCATTACACTTGCCATTGTGGGCCTCCCCAACATGACCACTTGCTTCATCAAAGCCAGTAAGAAAGAGACTGTCCTAGCAGGAGGTTCCTTACAAGATTATGCAACATAACCACAGAAGTGCTATCCTGCTACTAGTGCCATATTCTGTTGGTTAGAAGAAAGTCACAGGTCCTGCCCACACTCAAAGGGATGGTAATGATGGGGGTTCTGGGGGCCATGTTAGAGCCTTTCTGCCATAGTCCACCTCTTGACTTCCAATGATTCACATCCCTCACACATTCAGAATACATTCACTCCCTCCCAAAATTCCCCGAAGTCTCATCCCATTATAGTATCTACTTAAAGTCTCATCATTTAAATCAGGTCCAGGTGTGGATGTGGTCCTTTAAGTATAATTCCTCTCAATATGATGATCTATAAAACTAAAGAGACAAATAATCTACCCCTATACAACCAACAGAAAATGGTGGGGAGGCATAGAATACCCACTATAGACATTTCCATTTGAAAAGGGTGCAGGGGGTCTTGGGAGGCATCAAAGAGTCCATGGCAATTTTGAAATCCAGCTGGGCAAATGTTATATATTCCCTGATTAGTTCTGAATCACTTGGTTCTGCCCTCTGAATTATCCTTCCTTTTTCATGAAAGGTGGCACAAGTTTGCAGCTGAGTAGTTTTATCAGCCTGCTTCCTGCCAATAGAATTTTGGGGGGTCCAAAATTTCTTTAATTTTGTACTCTCTGTCTCAGTCCAAGCTAACAGTGTTTCTGCTGAAATAACTTTCTCAAAAACTTTAGGAGTCTTCAGTGGATTTAATTGGGGTTCACTCCATTAGAAAAGATACATACACACAAATCTGTTCAAGATAAGCTCTTTTCTACCTTGGACTCCTGAGATGGCTAGGTACATAGCCCTTAAGCTTCCTAGGGGCCCTATTTTGAAAGGTTCCAGGAGGTATACCCTTAATCTCTTGAAAGGGCCCATTGTGTGAGTGAATACCACTCTGATCCTTTGATCTTTCTGAGGTTTTAACAAAAGGTTGTACAGCCACTCTCTCAGCCTTTTCTCAATGCCATGCTTTCTTAAGAGTGCTTGGAAGCCATTTCTTTCTTTCTTTCTTTCCTTCTTTTTTTTTTTGGCCACACCTCGTGGCTTGTGGATCTTCCCCGACCAGGGACTGAACCTGGGGCCACAGCAGTGAAAGTGCTGAGTCCTAACCCCTGGACCACTAGGGAAGCCTGCCATTTCTTAATTTTTGCATCTTCTGCCATCTGGAGAGACTGAGAATCAATCATGTATTGGTTCCTTCTAGTTTTAACAGTTCTTTTCTTAATTTATTTCTCCCCTCTCACATTTTACTATGGGCAGCAAGAAAATACCAGGCCACACCTTCAACACTTTGCTTGGAAGTCTTGTTGAGTAAATACGCAAATTTATCACTTTCGTGTTCTACTTTCCACATTAACTTCAGGCAACAATTTCAATAAGCTTTTTTTCCACTACTTAACAGGGATTCCCCCATAACCCTGTGCCTGCCACATGGTAAATGCTTAATAAATTTTACTGTTGCTATTATTACATATACAAGAGGAAAAGCAACACTTGTCTTCCAAGATTGTTGTGAGAATTTCATAAGATTATGTGTTCAACTGCCTGGTCTTTAGTAGTTATGTAGATCCCTTCCCTTTACTTCTGTTATGGACTGACTATTTGTGTCCCCCTAAAATTCATATGCTGAAACCCTAGACCCCCCAGTGTGGCTGTAATTGGAATAAGGAAGTAATGAGTTAAATAAGGTTGTAAGGGTGGGGCCCGGACCCAACCCAATAGGATTAGTGTCCCTTTAAGAAGAGACACCAGAGAGCTCACCCTCTCTTGCTCCCTCTGTGTGTACTCACTGAGGAAAGGCCATCCATGTGAGGACACAATGAGAAGGTGGTTGTCTACAAACCAGGAAGGGAGCTTTCATCAGAAACTGACCACGTTGGCACCCTGATCTCATACTTCCAGCCTCTAGAACAATGAGAAAATAAATTTCTGTTGTTTAAGCCACCCATTCTATGGTATTTTTTGTTATGGCTGCCTGAGCTGACTAATACACCTTCCTTGGGTAAAGTTCTTAGACTCTAGCGATCAGAACCCACCCTCCCTCAGTTCCCAACTGCTCAACAGATGACACTGGGACATGTGAAAAGCAACAGTCTGCTTTTTAAAACTATAATGTTCAGTTTTCTCTGATTATAAAATGTAGGATCATTGTCAAAAAATATAGAAAATCATAGTGAAGAAAGTAAAATTATCTATAATTCCTTCTCTCTGAGATACCACTGTTAAGGTTTTGGTGAATTTATTTTTAGTATTTTTCTATGTATGACACACAGAATTAGAGTGATGCTGATTCATAGTGCCTTATATTCTTTTTTCTCCTGTTTAATATTTATTAGAGCAGATTGCTTTCCACAGATGTCTTTTCCTCCGGAATGATTTCTCTCCTGGGCTTTTGACTTCCTGTTCTCCAGCCTATTCTGAGCCAGCTTCAGCCTGTTTCAGGCCCTGGCTCCAAGCCCAAAGGAGGTTTGCCCCCTGTGGACTTGCCTCAGGTCATATGACTGTTCAATAACTATGTTTTCACCTGCAACCTCACTGGGGAAGATGAGAGGAAATGGCAGCTCTGGGAACAGGTAGAAGGAGTGAACCAGAATCTGTGACTCCCTTAAGTCACAGATTCAAGCCCTTTTTTACTAAAGCACAGCAATAGCACGAGAGCCATAGGCTATGATTTGTGGCGTGGGAGCAAGAGAATGCAAACGGGCATTGGGTGATAAGAAAGACCCAAGGTTAATAATGATCCAGTGATCAATGCCAAAAGTGAAGAACGGAGCTTTCAGTAAAGTCTGCTACATACACAGATGTCTTTTGTGAGTGATTTTGGAGGAAATTAAGGAAAAGGGACTGAGTCTCATGGAGGGGTTGCTTCAGAGAAAGGAGAAGAGATCAGCCACAGGAGGTAAGATACAAGTGAGATGCAGAGTACTTCAGTAACAGCGGGTTCTTTGAGCCAAAAGTGATCAAGTGACATTGAGAATATAGACATCTTGGAGAGACAGTCGAACTTCCCAGGTCTGGGATAGGGGAAAATTTGTCAACTGACATATGGAATTTAAGCCTGTGGCCTCTGGAGTCAGACATACTGGTTTGAAAATGTGGCTCCAATACTTATTAGCTATGTGAACTCGGGCAAGTCAATTAAATACCCTGTACTTCAGTTTCCTCATCTGTTAAATGGGGATGATAACAGTACCTGTCTCATAGGTTTGTTGTGAGGCATAAAATTATTTTGAAGGTTAAATGAGAACCTATCTGGAAAGTACTTAGAATAGTACCTGAAACAAGGTAAGTGCTCAATGAAAGTTAATGTTAACTGTTAATATCATCATCTAGCTGGGTTACAGAAGTAATAATACATTTATTGAATATATAACTACCACATTTCCTCAATTCTATGATTTGGTATCTTTTTCAAATTTCTGAAATTGGGACTCATCACACCATTATTTTACATTTGCATTCAAAGTCATTTTCTCCCCGTCCTCCTTCAAAAGAATCCAAAACCTGTCTGACTCCCAAAACCATGCTCTAGGTCAGTGTTTCTCAGACTTTCATGTGAGGACCTTGTTAAAATGCAGATTCTGATTCAGCAGGTCTGGGGTGGAGCCTGAGATTCTACAGTTCTAATGAGCTCCCAGGTAATACCAGTACTGCTGGTCCTTGGATCACACTTGAAATAGCAAGGGTCTAGATCTCTGGACCATAATCAGTCTGAGGCCAGAGAAACCGTAGGTTGGAATGGGCACCATTTTGGAGTCAGGCCTCAAAGCAGCCTTCTTGATGTAGCAAACCCCTGGTCCACCAGGCCTGGGACTGAGGTTTTGGAATAGTGCTGAAATCTGTAGGTGAAAAACAATGTCTGAGGAGGATAGTGAGTGTTTCTAAATTAGCAACCTTGGTTACATGTAATAGTAGTGTCAGCCATTCTGAATCCGAACTGTTTAGAGGCCAGAAATTCTGGAAAGGAGACCCAAAGACCTTGGCCTTGTTGACTTTACCTCTAGGCAAACCTTACTAATTGGAGTCTTCTGCAGTCACTGCACACATACCCAATATGTAGGGAACAGACTGCTGGCCTCAGTTCTCCACCTAGAGTAAAACCAGCCCTCTAGCCATTCAGCAAACAACTATAGTTTTCTCTTCTCCCTTCTTTCCTAATACCTTACATAGTTAGGCATCAGGGTCTGGGGATTCTTTCTTTTTTAAAATCTTACTTTTAAAAACTTATTGTGATAGCACATAACATGATAGCTACTCTTATAAATTTTCAAGTGTATGATATTGTTGTACTGTATGTATGTATTGTTGACTATAGGTACAATGTTGTACAGCAGATCTCTACAGCCTATTCATCTTACTTAACTGAAATTTTATGCCTGATTAATAGCTCCCCATTTCCTCATCCCCCCAGCCCCTGACAACCACCATTCCGCTCTTTATGAATTTGACTATTTTAGATACCTCATGTACGTGGAATCATGCACTTATATTTGTCTTTCTGTGAGTGGCTAATTTCATTTAGCATAATGTCCTCAAGTTTCATCCATGTTGTTGCAAGTGACAGGATTCTCTTCTTTTTTTAAGGCTGAATAGTATTCTGTTGTATGTATATACCACATTTTCTTTGTCCATTCATCTTAATTCACAACATTTTTGCCATCTGGTTCCTCCTGTGTTAGTATATCCCTGACCCGCCTCCTGTACTGCCACAGCCTCCTACTGCACCCCCACTCCACTGACTTCCCCATCCCAAACTGTTCTGCCCACTTCTCACAGTGATTTTTGCCTAAAATGTCTCCATTTTCCCCACTGCTTCAGTACTTTTCCTTCCCAATCATTCCTTTCCTGCACAGATCTTCCACTTCTGGTCAGGTCTCATCATTGTCCTAAGAACATTATCCCCATTACAGAATCCAAGCTTTGAGTCATTCCGTGCTTCCTATCCACGACACCTTCCCCCTTCCAGGAAAGGTTTTAGGAATAGCTAAGAGTAGCTACCATTTATTGAGTACTTACTCTATGCCTAACTCTGTGCTAGGCACTTTATGTAGATTATTATTTACTATAATAGCCCTATGAACTAGATATTTTCTAATTATTCCCATCTGATGTGAGGAAATTAAGGGTCAAATAATTTACCCCAGTCTGTCTCTATACATGTAGACTACGCCTTTGTCTTTTCTTACTAATTCCCCCTCACTCTCCCTCTCTGTTTAAATAACCATCTCACTACTTTCAAAGCATATAGGAAATAAATTAACTAAGCTTTGGCTCCTTGAAGTGATTCTGGATTCTGCTTTCATAAACACATTATTTGTGGTTTGCTGTAGGGAAATGGTGCCTCTAAAGCTTTTGAAGGACTTTTAAGCCATTTTGTTCACATACATTGTTTAGCCATTCTCTGCAGTCTTTATTAGTGTTGAAGTGCGCAGCAAACCCCTTCTTTCTGGATATTATAAAGCTGAACCTCAGCCATGCCCCAGCACAAGCATTCCAGTCCCAAATGAGAGGACTCAGAATGAGTGCTGGTGCATTGGCATCTAACAGAGTGAAACTCATGGGCACACAGCAGTGTCTCTGCAGCTCTGAGGACGGAGTGGGACTGATGGGGTTGGGGAGGAGAAAAGGGATTTTCCCTTTTACTCTCTATACTTCTTTATTGTTTGATTTGTCTTTATACAATGAATGTTATTTAGTACTTGTCTAACAAAAAGAGATACAATTATTTAATTAAAAATAAAGGACAACAGACAAAGAGGGAAGTTCGGAGAAAGACTGCAGAAGAATCATAATCATCCAAAGCTAGTTATCTCCAGGAATAAACAAGTGATGCCATTTGTGGTCTATCAGAATGACAAGAAATATTTTAAAGTTTGATAATGCTCATGGTTGGCAAGCATAAGGGGAAATAGGTGCTACCCTCCACTGTTGATGGATGATTGGTACAAGTTCTCTGGAGGCAGTTTTGCAGCGTGCATCAGCATTTACCATTTATGTATCTGTGACCCAGCAAGACTACTGCTAAGAATTTATCATATGGATATATACTCAAAAGCATGTCATGGTGTAAGCATATAAAGATACTGCAGACTTTTTCATAATGGCAAAACGCTAAATGTCCATCATTGAAATTTGGTTAAATAAACTGTGATTCATCTATTAATACTGAGAACATTAAGCAGCTATTTAAAACCAAGAGGTAGAGCTGTAGTGCTGATGTGGAATGATCTTTTTGAAAAATTTATTTTTTTGAAGTATAGTTTATTTACAATGTTGTGTTAATTCCTACTGTACAGCAAAGTGATTCAGTTATACATATATATTAATTCCTTTTCATATTCTTTTCCATTATGGTTTATCACAGGATATTGAATATAGTTCCCTGTGCTATACAGTAGGACCTTATTGTTTATTCTTTCTCTATATAATAGTTTGCACCCTGCTAATCCCAAACTCCCAATCCATCCCTTCCCCACTCCCCCCTTGGCAACCGCAAGTCTGTTTCTGTTTCATAGATAAATTCATTTGTGTTCATTAGATTCCACATATAAGTGACATCATATGGTATTTGTCTTTCTCTGTCTGACTTACTTCACTTAGTATGATAATCTCTAGGTCCATCTATGTTGCTGCAAAGGTCATTGTCTTATTCTTTTTAATGTCTGAGTAATATTCCATTGTGTATACGTACCACATCTTCTTTATCCATTCATCTGTTGATGGACATTTAGGTTGCTTCCATGTCTTGGCTATTGTAAATAGTGCTGCTATGAACATAGGGGTGCATGTATCTTTTCGTATCAGAGTTTTGTCTGGATATATGCCCAAGAGTGTGATTGCAGGATCATATGGCAACTCTGCTTTTAGTTTTTCGAGGAAACTCCATACTGGTTCCATAGTGGCTGTACCAGTTTACAGTGATGTGGAATGATCTCAATGATGTGTTCTTAAGTGTGAAAAGTAGGAACTGTGACTATAGTATGCTACCACTTGCATCTTTCTTTTTCCTGGAAGAATACACAAAATTGTCAAAAGTAAAATTACATTTGGAGAGAAGGACTAAGGTTCTGAGGCTGGAGAGTTTGGTTTTTTTGGCCGTGCCCCATGGCATGCAGGATCTTAGTTCCCTGACCAGGGATCGAACCCATGCCCCCTGCATTGTAAGCATGGAGTCTTAACCACAGGGCTACCAGGGAAGTCCTCTGGAGAGCTTTTAATCTAAAATTTTAACTATTCGTACATTACAAATATTTTATCATGTGTGTATAGCTTCTAAAGAAACAAAAATACCATTCTAAAATATCAAAGAGGGCACTGACAGACTTGAAAAGCTTGGTCCATGGACTCCAGGTTAAGAACATTTGTTTTAGAGGAAAGAGCCTGCCCAAATATTTAATGTTCCATCTCTTCAGTCTGGTAGTTCCCCAAGATCAAGGGCTCTATAGACACACTGGTGGCAAGGTTTATATCCTGGAAAGTCACCCCTGGGCAAATAGTCTTTAGCAAACAAGGGCCATGTGAGTGTTAGAAAATTAGGGCATAGCTTAAACTACCAACTCTAGGTTTCTTTCTTTTTAAAAAACTTTTCATTTCTTAACTATTATAAACTCACAAGAAATTGCAACATTAGCACAGAGAGGTCCTGTGTCCCCTTACCCAGTTTCCCCTAGCAGTAACATCTCACATAATTGAAGTGCATATCAAAAACAGGAAATTAACTGGTTCAATACAATTATCTAGACTTAGCTCTTACTCAGATTTTACTAGTTTTTGCATGCACTCATTTTTGGGGTATGTCTTTGTGTAAAATTCTTTTACACTTCATCACACGTGCAGATGGATATAACCCTCACCACAATCAAGAGACAGAAGTGTTCTGTCACAACAAAGGAACTCCCAATGTTGCTACTTTATAATTATATATTTCCTCTCATTCCCTATATGTTCTTAGCTGTTCTCCATCTCTATATATAATATTGTCATTTTTGAGAATTTTATATTCTCAAAAGGGAATGGAATCACAAAGGGATTAGCTTTCTTTCACTCAGCATAAGCCCCTGGGGATCCATCCCTGTTGCTGCCTGTATCAGCAGCTTGTTTCTCTTTATTACTGAGTTGTAATTCACTGGGTGGATGTATTACAATTTGTTTAATCGTTCACCCACTGAAGGATGTTGGGTTGTCTCCAGTTTTGTGTAATTACACATAAAGCTGCTTTGAATATTCATGTACACGTTTTTTTTGTGTGAACATAAGTTTACATTTCTCTAGGATAAATACCCAGGAGTGCAATTGTTGAGTCCTATAGTACAAAATTGCCAGAGTGTTTTCCAGAGTAGCTTTACCAGTTTTTGTTCCCACCAGGAATGTTATGAGAGTTCCAATTACTCCATTCTGGTCAGCACTTAGTATTGTCAGTATTCTTCATGTTAGCCATTCTAATAGGTGTGTAGTGATATTTCATTATGATTTTACTTTGCATTTCACTAATGGCTAGTGATGTTGAACATGTTTTCATGTGTTTTTAGATCCACATCGTCTTCTTTGGTAAAGTGTCTGTTCAAGTCTTTTGCCAATTTTTGAATCAGATTCTTTGTTTTCTCATTGTTCAATTTTAGAGCGTTCTTTATATATTCCGTGTACAAGTTTTTTGTTGGATCTGGGATTTGCAAATATTTTCTCCCAGTTGATGGTTTGTCTTGTCATTCTTTTAACAAGGTTTTCCCACTGAGAAAAAACTTTTAATTTAAAAAAAGTTTTAAAATGATGGAATACAATAGGAGACTTTAAAATTTTTTTTAAAAAATAAAAAAGTTTAATGTATCTATTTTTTAATGGATTGTGCTGTTGATGTCATATCTAAGAACTCTTCCTCTAACCCACGGTCACAAAGATTTTCTCCTATGTTCTCTTCAAAAAGTTGGTGGGAATGTAAGTTGGTGCAGCCACTATGGAAAGCAGTATGGAGGTTCCTCAATAAACTGAAAATAGAACTACCATATGATCCAGCAATTTCACTTCTGGGTATTCATCCGAAGAAAACAAAAGCACTAATCTGAAAAGATACATGCACCCCTATGTTCATTGCGGCATTATTCACAACAGCCAAGATACAAAAACAACAAAAGTGTCCATTGATGGCTGAATGGATAAAGAAATTGTTATATGTATATATATATATATGTGTATATATATATATATATATATATATATATATATATATATATATATATGTATGTATATATATATATATGCCCCCAATGGGTCTTTAATTGAAGGAACTCAAGAGATACAGACATTACTCACAGACATTTTTCACAAACTTACGTTCAGAAAGGTTCTGTGAGTTGCCTCAGTGGAAACTATATGGCTGACCTCTGAGAGTCCTCAGTTTCCTTATGTGTGAAATGAGGATGATGACTAACTGCCCTTACTTCATTTGGTCTGAAGAGCAAACAATATACCTTCATCAAGGCTCCTCCAGTTGCTAGCAAGAGAAAACTACTTAAGTTAGCTTAGTTAAAAGGGGGACTTATTGATTGTAGGGTATAGGGAGTGTCATGGAACACAAAGTCATTAAGTGCAGCCATGTTTCAGGAGGGACTAAAGCTGTGAACTAGAAAGTTATCAGGAATCAAGGTAATTCTGTTTCTTTTAATAACCCTCTCAGTCCATGTGGTCTTTGTCTTTCCATATCTGCTTCAGTCTTCACTTCACAGTCAGAAGTCAATCCTGATTTCTCTGTTTTTCCATGAACTTGACTAAATAGAGCTTCCCTATTGGGTTTACAAGTCCTAGGTTTACGTGACCAGCAGAGACTGACTAGCATCTCTGTATTCCAGTTCCAAATTCTCAGGATGGAATCTGGTTGTCCCAGCTTGGATCAGGGATCCTGTATGGTTCAATCAGCTTGACCCAGAAGTCAGGATTACAACATGGATGCCAGGACCTTACCCCTATGAGGGGAAGGATCCAGTTGTCAGAGAATGGGGATGGTGGGTTTGGCAGACTTCTCAAAGCAGATAATGTATGAGAAATTATTGAAAAAATATAAATAGTGGATGATCCCAATAATGGCCATTGATTGTTTCTGTCTACTACCTTTTATCTCTATTTATTTCTGGTAATAGATTCTCTTTCTTGGGCCATAAGGATGATGGACACATGGTCCAAGCTGAATAGATCATGGTACCTCATCCCCTGGCTAAACTCACTGTGCTCAGCCCTGCCATTTATCATCTTTCTGGAATCCTTCTTCCCTCCATGATCTGGCCATTCAACCCCTCCCATCCTTTTAGGCTTTACCTTGGGCTTTAGTAGTGTTTATATTCTGTCCTGCAGAGTTGCACGGATTTCATGTTCTCTGCTGACTTTTCACTCTTGTCCCTAATGCTATACACAGGGAAGTCTTTAGGGAGGCATCTGGGTCACTAGGAAAGGGATGTAAACTTTTCCCAGAAGTCTCCTAGCTGACCTCCTTTTATACTTCACTGGCCAGAACTGGCACCAATCACTGGTCAAGGAAAAGAGTGTTGCTGTAACTGTCATAAACCAATCACGGGCTCATCTCCTAGTGCTGGCCCACCCTCCCTGAGGTCAAGAGTTCTCTGTTGGAGACTTGATCAGTGTTGGAGTTCTGTTAGCAAGAAGATAGGAGAATGCCTGCCAAAAGTATCTGTCACAGAGTGTGAGCTCACAGAGGATAGGCTTCTTGTGGTTTACTCTGTCTGATCCTGGCTTCCTTCAACTTGCAGGCCACCTCATCCAGACCTTCATTTTCTTCCTCTGTTTTCCTCCTGTTGCATGGTATTGGACCAGTTTGTGGCTTCTAGCCCATCTCCTAGAAGGGGAACAGCTCTGGTGAAAAGGAACAGATGTGGCAAAGAAAGGTGAGTGAACAGTTTCAAGTCACTTTTTGCATGTTCTGTCTGCCTTCTTGCGGAAGCATTAGGTAGGATATATCTAACATATAAGGCCACATAGCATAGGGGTAGGAGCTGGACTCCAGAGGCAGATTTTCTGCATTCAAACTCCAGTGTCAATAGTTAATAGTTGTGGTAACTTTGGCCAAGTAACTAAACCCTCTGTGCCTCAGTTTATTAGGTACCTCATAGGGTTGTTGTGAATACTGAAATGAGATAATAAATACAAAACCCTTAGTATAGTGCTTGCACATAGTAAGTACTTACTAAATATTACTAGTTATTACTCTAACTATTATTCACACTACTAGAAAAGTCTGGAAGGAAACAGTGCTGCGTCTGAATGGTGGCTTTCAGGGGATTTTTAATTTTCTTTCTTACACTGTTCTGTATTTTCCAAGTATCCTACAATGAAGCATGTATGGCTTTGACAATCAGAATATGACACATCAAATTTCATTAAAATTAATAAACCTACCTAAGGAGACAAAAGACCTGTATGCAGAAAACTATAAGACACTGATGAAAGAAATTAAATATGATACAAACAGATGGAGAGATATACCATGTTCCTGGATTGGAAGAATCAACATTGTGAAAATGACTATGCTACCCAAAGCAACCTACAGATTCAATGCAATCCCTATCAAATTACCAATGGCATTTTTCACAGAACTAGAACAAAAAATTTTCACAATTTGTATGGAAACACAAAAGACCCCGAATAGCCAAAGCGGTCTTGAGAAAGAAAAATGGAGCTGGAGGAATCAGGCTCCCTGACTTCAGACTCTACTACAAAGCTACAGTAATCAAGACAGTATGGTACTGGCACAAAAACAGAAATATAGATCAATGGAACAGGATAGAAAGCCCAGAGATAAACCCACGCACCTATAGTCAACTAATCTATGACAAAGGAGGCAAGGATATACAATGGAGAAAAGACAGCCTCTTCAATAAGTGGTGCTGGGAAAACTGGACAGCTACATGTAAAAGAATGAAATTAGAACACTTCCTAACACCATACACAAAAATAAACTCCAAATGGATGAAAGACCTAAATGTAAGGCCAGACACTATCAAACTCTTAGAGGAAAACATAGGCAGAACACTCTATGACCTAAATCACAGCAAGATCCTTTTTGACCCACCCCCTAGAGAAATGGAAATAAAAACAAAAATTAACAAATGGGACCTAATGAAACTTAAAAGCTTCTGCACAGCAAAGGAAACCATAAACAAGACGAAATGACAACCCTCAGAATGGGCAAAATATTTGCAAGTGAAGCAACTGACAAAGGATTAATCTCCAAAATTTACAAGCAGCTCATGCAGCTCCATATCAAAAAAACAAAAAACCCAATCCCAAAATGGGCAGAAGACCTAACTAGACATTTCTCCAAAGAAGATATACAGATTGCCAACAAACACATGAAAGGATGTTCAACATCACTAATCATTAGAGAAATGCAAATCAAAACTACAATGAGGTATCACTTCACACCAGTCAGAATGGCCATCATCAAAAAATCTAGAAACAATAAATGCTGGAGAGGGTGTGGAGAAAAGGCAACCCAGTCTCCTTTTGCCTGGCCAAACTCAAAGGATCTGAGGCTAATTATCATGATCCTATCTGCCCATATGTGCTTCCAGTCTTGCAAAATATTTTCTCATCCAACATTTCATCACTTTCTCCCAGGAATCCTGTGAAACACTGGCCCAGGATTTTGTAGTCATGCTGATAGCCAGTAACATGTATTCTTTTTGATGGTTTCAAATGTCCCCATTTAAGACCATTCTTGAGTTTCATGGTGAGTTAAGGGTAGGAATACTGATTTAATTTTAATGAAAAAATTTTTAACATCTTTATTGGAGTATAATTGCTTTACAATGGTGTGTTAGTTTCTGCTTTGTAACAAAGTGAATCAGTGATACATATACATATATCCCCATATCTCCTCCCTCTTGCGTCTCCCTCCTACCCTCCCTCTCTACCCCTCTAGATGGTCACAAAACACCGAGCTGGGATGAAGTGAGAGAGTGGCATGGACATATAGTGATGAAATGTTGGATGAGAAAATATTTTGCAAGACTGGAAGCACATATGGGCGGATAGGATCATGATAATTAGCCTCAGATCCTTTGAGTTTGGCCAGGCAAAAGGAGACTGGGTTGCTAACAGCTGAGCTTTCTGAATGGGCAGGACTTGGGCCCAGAGTTATGAGGCTGGAGGCCAGTTGGACATTTTGAGTTGAGACTGGGGCTTGGAGAGACAGTGGTACTGGGGGCCTGTCCTGAGGGCATAGGGACAATAGGAGGAAGGGAACTAGCACTTGTTAGCCACCTGGAACTGTCAGTTACTTTACATAAAATTTCAAGGAACTTAATCCTCACCCACAATTCTGTGAAGTGGATTTTTCGGTCTCCAATTAAAGATGTGTGAATTGAATCTCAGAAAGGCAAAAGGATTCTCCCAAGGTCCCAGGAGACAAGAGCATGGATTTATGGATTCAAACCATATGGATTTTATCTTTACAATGTTGGGGCCTTTATCTTATGTTATACCATGTTCCTTGTGGGTAGAGTGACCATACACCTTGGTTTGCCCTGGGCCAGTCCCAGTTTATACCTGTATTCATGGTGTAATAATGAATAGCCTCTTTTTACTTTCAAAAGTGTCCCAGCTTGGATGATACATTGTATGGTTACCTTACCAATGGGGAACAGCAATGGGGGACAAGCAGGTCAGAGGGGTTCACTCTCTGGTCCCTCTGTCTTCCTTGAAATGCAGCATAACTTATACACTTTCTCCTTTGATCAACAGACTCAGTTCAGCTTTGTCTTCTTGTTATGAGTAACAGCTACCATTTTTGAATTCTCATTTAATCCTCACAACTCTATCATTAGTCCCAATTTAAAGATGAAGAAGCAGGTACAGAAGGACAAGTGACTTGCCTAAGGGTCCAAAGCTAGTAAGTAGTAGAGGCAGGGCTTCAACACAGGTCTGTTTGACTCCATAATCCAGGACCCACTGGAGAATCTCCATGTGAACCTGCCCAAACCACAGGGCTTAGGATCTATGATAATGTCATACTAGGACACTGCACAACACTCTGATTTCACTCCCTTTTCTGTAGCAGAGGGAGGAAAAGTTCATGGTATCCCTGTTCTCTTCCAGATGGTCTCAAAGTCCCCCAACGTAGTCCATACTACAAATTTCAGAGAGACATCCTATCATTGGAGTATGTCCTTCAGACCTTGTGCTCAAGTCATCAACCATCTTTTCATTCTTTTACTCTTAGATGCCTCTTACCATGGTTTTCTTACATGAAAATCCCATGAAGCAACTATCCTGGTGGACTTGGGATTTTGAATAATTGGTCCATTCACAGGAGAGCCCTGGGAAAATACAAGCAGGAGTCTTCCGATTAGGGAAGAATTTGATCAGAGCCAGGCAGAGGGTCAAGGACAAACTCAAAGGCCTGTGTGAAGTTCCAAGAGGACCCCAGTCCCAACAAATTGCTAGAGTTTTGAGTGGAGAAACTGAGGCAAAAGACTGGGCCTTTGTAGCTAGTTGATACCTGGAGCCTGGAGAGAATTACAGAAGAAAGAAAGGAAAGAAATAGGAATGGTTACAACTTGGAGGCCAGTCTCGGGTCTACTAGGAAAGACTAGAATAAGGAGAAGGAGGTGATGGATGACAAAAAGCCTTTTTAGTAGCCTTCCATATTTATTTAATAGAAATAATCAACAGAACAGATATAAACACAAGGGACTGCACAGTTCTCAAGTTCAGAGGCAGCAAGAACCTACTTCTCTCCTTCCTTCAGCAACAGCATTTTTATCCAATAGGTTAGCCTTCCCCACTTCCTTCATGCTCTGAAGAAAAAGTAGGTGCTGCTTGTCCTAACAAGAGCCGACAGGAAGTGCTCAGTGGAGTCACTGTCTCATAAGCCACTCCCAGAGAATTCAGCTCTCAGTCCCTGGCTACACTCTGCCAGCCCCAAGGGTGATGGCACGGAGGTGGGCAACTGCTGTTTTCCTCTGAACAGGTCTCCTGCTTCTCTTCATCCTCAGCTCTCTCCTCAACCTTGTTCACTTTGGCCATCAGGCTCTACATAGGCAGAGGGGATGATGTCAGGCCTTCAGGCATCTCATGGACAAGGTTCTTGAGAAGGAGAGGGAGAAGGGGATCCAAAAGGCCAGCCCTAGCTGCTTGGCCACGGTACTGGCACCTGAGTATCTGGTTATCTTTTAGTTCTCATGCTGAGGGTTCACAAGTCAAGAAAAATGTGTGATCTAGTCTGGCTACTCCCTAACTCCAGGCCACGAGCTTGGCCACATGGCCAGATGGAAAGCCCCCAAATAATTGGGTGTCCTGTCAGTGTAATCTACAGAGAGGGATGATGAGACACAAAGAGCTCTCCCTACTCCTCAACTCAAAGATGCCCAGCTAGAATAGAGCCTGTAGGCTACACTTGATCTTGAGTGACCAGCACTTGGTGGCCATACCCTTGAGGAGCAGAATGGGATGGCGGTAATCAGTGTAGCAGTTGATACCTTGTATCAGCTACTGGATTGTGAGGAAGGGCTCCTTGTCTTTAGCCCTGTTACTGAAGCAAAGGTAGACCTAGGTGTACACATGGTACTTGCCACCCTGACTGAGCCAAAGTGCCTCTGCCTGGTAGGTGAGGTTGTGCAGGGAAGACGGCAGATCTCGGGGCTTCCAGTTGTGTAGGAGTGATGACTGGGGCAGCTCCTCAGGATGGATTGGAGTTTCTGGAAGGAAAAAAGTAGCGGGTGGCTGTTAAGGATGAAGGAGACCTTCAGCCTAGAGTTCCATCAGCTCTTCGGACTCAACTCACCTCTATCCCAGCCTTCCAAAGGACCTGAAGGTTTTTTAAACGGGAGAGCAACTTGTTTAAATTGTCTCAAGAACCACAGACCTAGGTTTGCAGCTGGGCTGTACCACTCACTAGCCAGGTAACCTTGAGCAAGGGATTTTAACTTCTCTAAGACTCCACTTCCTCAAAACGTAAAACAGGGTAAATAATTTCTACTTTAATGTGGAGATTATATTAGACAATGTAGGAAAAGTACCTGGGACAGTTTGGCACATAGGGGACGTTCAACAAACAGAAGTTATTACTCATTACTGAAAGGAAGACCAAATGAATTAGCTGAATTTTCAAGCCCCTCTATTACATGGCCCTAACCTGTGTTTCAGACTTGGTCTCCTACTGCTTCTCTATTGTGGCTTTCAGCTCCAATTGCGTGGGATAAATTCCTGTCTCCTCGTCCTGTCCATGTGTGCTTCCACTTCTATGTCTTTGATCACGCTCTTCCCCAGCTCAGATTGTCATCACTCTCCTCTCTGCCTAAGCAAATCCAGCCCATCCTTCACATTCCCATCCATCCAGGAGGCAGAGCTGCAGGGCAACAGAGTGAGGTGAGCAGAGGTGAGTGAGGAAGGGGTGGCCAGCTGCCCCTCAGATGCAGTGGCAGTGTCCCTCCTGGCTTTTGTTGGGGAAGTGGAAAAATAAGCCTCATTGGTAAAGAGCATGGGACAGAGGTGGGACAGTGGTGCAGAAAAACACCATTTGAAAATTCTTTCTGAGACCTCTGTGTCCTTAGATTGACACAGAGGGAAGGGATTGCAGGCCACTCCAGTTAATTAGCCCACACCCTCCCGACAAGAATCTAAGTTCTCAAGGTCCATAGACCAAGTGCTTCTGGGCCGCAGAGCTGAGACCAATTAGAGTTAAATTTTCTGGAAATTTACTTTTAAATACTTTAACAAAGAGAGTGGGATCCATGTGTGTGTATCTGGTTAGTGTTGATCAACATCCTAGGAGCTTTTGGTTAACATCTGAAGTATCTTAATTAGAAATGCACAAGCCATGTGTTAGTTTTCATTTGAAGAAGCCCACACTCCAGAGGGCTGGCACCAATACTTAAGTTTTCTCCAGTTGATGCCAGAGATTGTGAAATAGCATAATGCAAATTAGAAATGATTTTTTCACTGGTGAAATGAATGCTGCTCAAGACATGTAGACTGGCTAGAAATACACAGGCTCTCCCACCTCTTATGTACAGGCTACAAGAATTTAGCCAGCCCAGTAGCATAATTCCTGTGGAATGGTGCCTCTAGGCTTGCAAGTTCCAACTGGTCCAGTGTTCTGAGGCTTACTGCAGCATTTGTCACCTGAATCCTACCATTAAAAGATGTCACATGGTCCTTTGCCTCCTTCTGCTACAGGAGGACACAGCAAAAAGACAGCTATCTATGAACCAGGAAGCAGTCCTCACCAGACACTGAATCTGTTAGCACCTTGATCTTGGACTTTCAGCCTCTAGAACTCTTTTCTTGCAGCCACCTTCTTCCCTGTATATGAACTGGTGCCTTGCTGGGAGGAGAAGCAACAGCAGCCAGCAGCATCTCACCACGTTGCCCACAGATAGCAGCGCTTCCACAAAGGAAACAACATATGACGACCACAAACAACTTCCTGCCCGTAGTCCTCAAGATCCAAGCCATCAGTAAATTCCAGGATATTCACAGCTGTTTTGTTCACTGATGTAGCCCCAGTGTCCAGGACACAAGCTGGCATGTAGCATACCTTGAGAATATTTGTTGAATGAGAAAGCAAACCAGTCTTAAGTCTGACCTTACAGGTGAGTTACCCCTTGGAATTGGCGACACTGCCTCTGGAAACACCTGTTAGAAGTAGCTTATTTTCTATGAACACCACACAACAGAAGGGAAACTCTTAGTCTCCATCATCCTAAGTGTCTGCATGAAATAACACATGATCCTGAAACTCAGTTTAACAGAATTTTCTTAAAGACCACAGATTCTCAGTTTCTCTAGTCTCTTAGATGAAGGTACCAATTCAGGTCAATCAACATTTTCTAAACGCCTACTGTGTTCAATATGGGCTGTATATTACTGGCCCATCTTTTCAAAACCAACAATCATCAGCATGATACATTCATTTACATTTATATTAAATTCTTTTTCTCAGATCTAACCAAAAATGTTGAAAGTCAAGGTTGACAAAAATTAAAACAGTAAACACAGAGATAACTTTTTCAATTAAGATAAGTAGGATGTGAATTTTCTTTTTCATACTGGAAGCAAGTAAAACACACATACACACACAATTACCGAAATAAAACAGAACCTCTGGGGAAAAAAACCACAACAAAACAATGTCACATGAAAAGCACTAACAGGGAATCTAAAGGGATCTGAGATTTTAGTGAACTTATAGAAGAGGCCATATTTTTGCGCCTGCTTATTCTCTCCCTTATACTCTACATCTGGTCTGTCAGCAAATCCTGACGGTTTGACCTTGGAGATATTTATCCAGAATGCAACCACTTTTCACCATGCCCACTGCCATCATTCTGGTGCAAGCCGCCAGGAATCACCTTTAACATGATTGCAAGAGTCTGCCAACTGGACTTCCTGTTCTGCCTTAAGACTCCCTTAAGTCTTTCTTTCTCCATAGAGAAGCCAGAATGTTCCTTTTAAAATAGACATCACATAAGTCAGGTCATATCACTTCTCTGCTCAAAACCCTCCAATGGCTTCCTGTCTCATTCGGAAGAAAAGCCAAACTGCTAACCATGGCTCCCAAGAACACAGGGGATCTGGTGCTCTGCTCGCCCACCAATCTCCATAGTTAGTCTTACTTTATTACTCTTTCTGTTCATTCGCTCCCCTCCAGCCTCATTGGCTTCCTCACTGTTCCTCAGGTATTCCAGGCACCAGACACCCTCTCTTCCCAGGCCCTTCTCACTTGCTTTTTTCTTTGCCTGGAGTGTTTGCCCCCAGAGAGGTGAATGGCTATTTCCCTCACTCTCTTCAGCTCTTTACCCAAAAGTCTTTTTCTTCTTCTTTTTTAAAATAATAACAGCTGCTGTTTTTTTAAAAAATTTAATTAATTAATTAATTTGGCTGCGTTGGGTCTTCGTTGCCGTGCACGGGCTTTCTCTAGTTGTGGCGAGCAGGGGCTACTCTTTGTTGCGGTGCGTGGGCTTCTCATTGTGGTGGCTTCTCTCATTGCGGAGCACGGGCTCTAGGCACGCAGGCTTCAGTAGTTGCGGCACGTGGGCTCTAGAGCGCAGGCTCGGTAGTTGTGGCACACGGGCTTAGCTGCTCCGGGGCATGTAGGGTCTTCCCAGAGCAGGGCTCGAACCCGTGTCCCCTGCATTGGCAGGCAGATTCTTAACCACTGTGCCACCAGGGAAGTCCCAAAAGTCTTCATCTTAATGAGGCTTTCTCTAGCCACACTATCTCCATTCCAATGCTTCTTATTCCCCTACCCTGTTTTATTTCTCTCCTTAAAACTTGAAAGTAAACAAAAAACTTGCAAGAATATATATACTATATATTTTACTAATTTCTTATTTGTTGTTTACCTCCCCTGGGAAGATGTAAGCTCCACAAGTGCAAGAAGTTTTGTGTCTGCTTTATTTCCCACTATTGTCTTTAGTGACTAAGGTATGCATGAAGTAGACATTCAATAAATATTTGTTGAGTGAATGAATGAATGTTTCTATAAGACTGGTATGGCAGATTAAGGTTAGTAGCAAATCTTTTGCTACCCTTCTCCCTGAGAGGTAGAGTCTAATTCCCCTTGCCTTAAATCTGGGCTAGACTTAGTGATTTGCTTGGCCAAAAGAATGCAGCAAAACTGACATTCTGGAACTTCTGAAGTTACGTCATAAGACTTGTAGCTTTCACACAGGTTTCTTATAACACTCACTCTGGAAGCCTTAAGCTGCCATGTGAGAAATCCAACTACCCTGAGACTGTCACGCCACAGAGTTCCCATGTGGGCACCTTGCACAACAGTGTCATCTGAGCCCAGCCTTCCAGTCATCCCTACTAAGGTGCCAGATATATGAGTGAAACCATCTTGGACCCTCCAGACCATCCCAATCCACCAGCTGAGAGCAACCTCAGTCATGTGGGACAGAAGAATCATCCAGCCAAACCCTGATGGAATTCCTGACTCACGCAATTATGAGATATAAGAAAATGGTTGTTTTAATCCACTGAGTTCTTTTTTAAATTTTTATTGGAGTATAGTTGATTTTCAATGTTGTGTTAGTTTCAGGTGTACAGCAGAGTGAATCAGTTATACATATACATATACCCACTCTTTTTTAGATTCTTTTCCCATATAGGTCATTAAAGAGTGCTGACTAGAGTTCCCTGTGCTATACAGCAGGTTCTTATTGGTTATCTATTTTATATACAGTAGTGTGTATATGTCAATCCCAATCTCCCAGTTTTATCCTTCCCTCCCTTTCCCCCCTGGTAACCATAAGTTTGTTTTCTACATCTATGACTCTATTTCTGTTTTGTAAGTAAGTTCATTTGTATCACTTTTTTGATTCCACATATAAACGATATCACATGGTATCTGTCTTTCTCTGTCTGACTTTCTTAGTATGATAATCTCTAGGCCCATCCATGTTGCTGCAAATGGCATTATTTCATTCTTCTTATTTATTTATTTATTTAATTTTTTGGCTGCATTGGGTCTTTGTTGCTGTGCACGGGCTTTCTCTAGTTACGGTGAGCAGGGGCTACTCTTCGTTGCGGTATGTGGGCTTCTCATCGTGGTGGCTTCTCTTGTTGCGGAACATGGGCTCTAGGCGACCAGGCTTCAGCAGTTGTAGCACACGGGCTCAGTAGTTGTGGCTCGTGGGCTCTAGAGCGCAGGCTCAGTAGCTGTGGTGCATGGGCTTAGTTGCTCCACGGCATGTGGGATCTTCCCGGACCAGGGATCAAACCCATGTCCCCTGCATTGGCAGGCGGATTCTTAACCACTGCGCCACCAGGAATGTCCATATTTCATTATTTTTTATGTCAGGCATTAAGTTCTGGGGCGGCTTGTTACACAGCCATAGATAATTAGGACCCCCAGGAAATATGAAGCTATCTTTCTCAAAAGCCCTTCCTGGGTGCCTGGGGAAGCAACTCATGTTTCTGGATACTGTGCTAGAGAATATTATCAGTCCCTTGAAGGAAAGCTAGACAACTCTGAGAAGACCAACTTCTGGTATGCCCCCCCCCCCCACCCATCCCCACATTAGGGGCAGAGGACACAGGCTAGAAGGAGGAGGCTGTCGTCACTGGACAGCCTGTCAACTTTCTCAGGTCACTTGCTCACTGAGGACACATATTTCTTAATACTGTCAGCCAGCTTGAGGCACATCTGGTCAGAAGTCAGGGGACACTGGCAGGCCCTTGAGCAACTGTAAGTATTTCAATTCTTCAGGACTTCCAAGTGGCTCTTTAAGAAAAATCATAGCAAACCCATGACTTAACCTTCCAGATGGTAGGAAGCTGAGCCTGAATTACAACAGTGTTATCTGTCCCTGACCTTGTTCCAAAGGAACCTGAAGAGGAAAGAGGGGCCCGTTCACTAGTTACACTTTCTAGTCAGGTCTAATTCCCTTTTAAAAGTGGAAGATTCATCATGATGATCATTTTGTAATATGTAGAAATATTGAATCACCATGTTGTGTACCTGGAACTAGCATAGTGTTATAGGTCAATTTTACTTCAATTAAAAAAAGAAAGAGAAAAAAAATCAGTGCTTAACATCCTTGGGCGTATTTCAAGCTTTAACCTGAAAAAAAGGTTATATGTATAACATTTATTTATTACTGATAAATACATATATTTTTTACATTTCCTTGTTAGCTTTGAGGCGAACCTTATGCCTACTCACCAAGTGGCAGTTATAATCCGGAATGTAGAGTGTGATCCATTTAAACCAGATCAATTTGAAGTAGGTCCAGGCCTAGAGTCCTTGGTCCAGCACTAGAAACTGACCAGGTGCCTATTATTAAAATAAATTCTTTTTTTTTAAAATTTGGCTGGGCAAGACTTTTATTGGGTACAAGATGATCATTTTTGATAAAGAATTATAGTAGAGATCTTAAATGAAGATAACAAAGCTCAAAGAAGTTTGGTCAAAAGACCAAAGCAGATCCAGACTTGCCACCTGCCTTGGAATACGGGATTATTACCTGTTACCATTTCTCTGCAGTGCTTCAAGATGCTACTTGTTACAGGGCTTAAGAAGCAACTGTCCCCTAAATAACGGTACCTGCCTCAGAGGGTTATTATGGAGACTGAATAAATATGAAATAGTGCCTGGCATAGAATAAGCTATTATTGAAGGCCCCGGGAATCCTATACTGCTGCTCATAGCTCTTGCTTGTCTGAAGACTGGAGGGGTAGGTAGGCTGGGGTAGCCATGTCTGGAAGGTGTCTAGAAGGGCACCACATGATATACAGAAGGATTCTGAGTCCTGAATCTGCCCTAGCCTCAAGAGCCCAGGAGGAATCCACCTTTGCCCCACTGACAACCCTCCCTCAGGACAATGATATGAGGACAAGAAAGAACTACCCTTAAATCAAGGATAGAAACCCAGGGAAGCCACGAGGTGCTGAGCACTGTGATTTTGACACAGAAAGCCCTACCCTATGAACACCAGCGCTTGTGTTTGTGTCCCCCTCTCCCTTTTAGTTCCAAAGCTACTGAAGCCTATATCTCTGATCTTTTACAGAACCAGTACCAGGCATTTAATCAGAAGAGGCCAAGCCTCAGGTTTTCGTACAGCCCTCCCAGTAGTGTAAAAGTAAATGTCAGTAATCTCATTGGGTTCTTAACCTGCAACCCAGCCTACAGCATAAATTGCAGTGCCTTGGCCAATACTGTAGTAGGTCTTGCTCTTCTCCAGATGTGGTGAAATGAAACACCTTGCTTCAGGTCCATTCCCTGTATCTACTTGCATTTCCCCTCAATATAATTTCCTGATTCTGAGGCAGCTCTCACACCTCATTTTCCCCTAAAGAGGGAAAGCAAAAAGTAAATTTCTCTTACACTCAAAGGCTAATGCCCCCCTAAAATGAAGAATCAACAAGGTCTCAGCTCAAGTTTAATAAAACTACAAAAGGCCAAGAGCGATACCCTATTACTATACACATCAGTTTGCCTGCCCCATAATATAACTCAGGCCATTCCCTCCAGACTAAGAAAGGCTGGCCTCCCCAACCCCTGCAGGAAAGGCTGTCCTGTACCACACCACATCTGGGCTGACTGTAAGGTCTGTGTTTTAAGCATGACAATAGCACAAAAGACAATAGTTTTGTTCTCATGGCCACCTACTGCAGCCTGGCCCTAAAACGGCCCAGTGCTCACTTCTGCTTAGAGAAATATTCTTTGCTCTTCTGGACATCAGGCTTGATGGTATCACTGCCAGGCTTCCAGCCAGCTGGGCACACTTCCCCATGTTTGTCAGTAAACTGGAAGGCCTGAACTAGTCTCAGTGTCTCATCCACAGAACGGCCAACAGGAAGGTCATTTATGGTGATCTGTCGAAGGATACCTTTATCATCAATAATAAAAAGGCCCCTGAATGAGATGCCTTCATGGGCCTTTAAGACCCCACAGTCCTGAGCAAAGGTGCGCTTGGGGTCTGATATCAAGGGAATGTTCATGGGTCCCAGTCCTCCTTGTTTCTTGGGTGTGTTGATCCATGCCAGGTGACAGAAGTGCGAATCCACAGAAGCACCAATCACTTGGCAGTTGAGTTTCTTAAATTCTTCTGCCCTATCTCTGATAGCAATGCTCTCTGTGGGGCACACAAAGGTGAAGTCAAGAGGGTAAAAGAAGAACACAGCATATTTTCCTTTGTAGTCAGATAGGCTGATCTCTTTGAACTGACCATCTGGCATTACAGCAGTTGCTTTGAACTGGGGGGCATGGTGCCCAATTTTGGCATTTCCTGAAGACATATTGCTATCAGCAGTCCTCACAGACAAACCACAGAGGACAGTCAGGAAAGAGACATGCCAAAATAAATTCTTTGTATCCTCAAAAAAAAAAAAAAAAAAGTACTCTAGTGGAAAGATCCTCACTTCCCCCGGCTCAGCCATCAACTTGCTGTGGGGACCTCCTGTAAGGCATTTCATCTCTCTGGGCCTCAGTCTTCTCATATGTAAAATAGAGATGTCCTTCAGCAGTAACCAGCATTTTAGAAGCTCCGGTTAGTCTGGGCTCAAAGAAAATGAAAGAAAGAAAGGTATGAGGTAGTGTCTAAAATGCTAAGGTGGCTTCAGCAAAAGTGCAATAGTAGTCCTAAGTCCTATTAGCTCAGAGTCCACAAGTTCTGGCCTTTTCTTCTACCCGCCTCTCCATCTTCCCTCTTGTCCCTGGTGTAAGGTTGTGTTTGGTTCTGAGACCTTCATTCCATCAGTAAATATGTATGGCGATGGAAGCCCCAAGATTCAGATTGCCTCATTTCCTGTTCTCAAGTACCCCTCACAACCATACCCCTCCACTTCTCATTTCCTTCCACTGCCTACTTACCTGCCCTCTCTTCGCTAAGTGGTCTTCAGTGGGGGTGGGAGTGAGGGTGGGGGTCCATATTGCTCTCTAGAAGGCATTTTGGGAAATATACGGTGGTACTTTTGGTTGTCACAATAACAGGGGGGTGGGCAGGGTTCAGGGTTGCTAAAGTCCTGCAGTGCACATGACAGTCTTATCTCATGTGACTTTTGAATGTCTGCTAGACATTCATGTAGGTGAAAAGACTGTTTACGATTATCCGAGCTTATAACCCAACTCCATATTAAACAAAAACACCAAGTATTTTTATACAGTTTAAATTAACACTGAAGTTTTCAAAAATGCAACAATCGTAAATCAAGGGAAGATTGTGCGTTGTTTTATTCAGAATTTTACCAAGAGTTGTTCATCATTTGGAAAACCACATTGGAACCAAAAGTAAGGTCCAGCTGCTCGCCACTCAAAAGCCAATAAAGAGGCAAGTTGGTGGAAAGGAAAGCTTGCTTTATTTTGGATGCCGGCAACCCGGGAGGAGGGCGAACTCCTGTCCAAAGGCCGGCTACCCCCGACCCCCAACAACCAGTGCGCAAGAGCTTTTATAGACAGAGGGAGGGGGCTACATGCAGAAACAGCAGTCAGCTCTGGCGGTCCTCTTGAAATTGGTCATGCGGTGGTCTGACCAGCATCACCTTGATTGTTTTAAGTACAGTTAATCTTCAGTTCCAGGGTCGGTTTGTTCCCATTTCCTTGAGCCCAATTCTCAGAATTGTGGCAGTTTATGTCATGGTTACAGTCTGGTCATCCTGTAGTTCACTTCTTCTACCTGGTGGGGGTTTCAATATCTACAAGATAGCTCACAGGATATGGCTCAGAATATTATCTATAGCCCATGAAGAGGAACTAAAGGTCCTTGATTATGCTTAGTGACTATTATTATTTAGTCTTGGACTGTTTTCCTTTGTTTCTGAATTTTCTCACTCTCTGATTAAATTTATTCTTTAATAAAAGTTTTTCCACAGACAAAAGGCAGGCAGAGGACATTGTGGGGAGGACCATAGGGTCCTGCTCCATTTCAACATCACTATGGCAATGCCATTTGTGGTATTTGAGTGACCAATACAACACACCTGTATCAGTTAGCATTTTCAGGTGGAGGCCACTGACTTCATCATGTCTTCCAGTATAATCATGATTAAGCATTTAGATATCGAAATATGTTTTATTTTGTTAAAAAAATGTAACTTTATGTCCTTAACATTACAGTTAGGACATTATGCTCATCTTTTCATATTAGGTATATAGGTAAGTTACTTATCCACAAACTCCATTTCAGGAAAATAAAAGGGTATTACAAAATATTTGTTATAAAGTCATTATTGAGTTTGACGGTTGAGAATAACTATCTTAGAGATTCCTTTTTTAATAATCCTCAATTCTTGTTCATGAGCCTGTCTCCTGGCTTCAAGTTGTCTATGCTTCACAGCTGACATCCTCTACTTTCACGCTTTACAATTCCCTCAGAATTCATGTATAATTTGTGGTATCCGACCTTCAAGATGGCCCCTGATGAGGTAAGGGGGGGAGGGGTGAATTGGGAGATTGGGATTGACATGTACACACTACTATATATAAAACAGAAAACTAATAGGGACCTACTGTACAGCACAAGGAACTCTACTCAGTACTCTGTAATGGCCTATATGGGAAAAGAATCAATATTCTGTAATGACCTATATGGGGAAAGAATCTAAAAAAAAAGTTGATATATGTATATGTATAACTGATTCACTTTGCTGTATACCTGAAACTAACACAATATTGTAAATCAACTATACTCCAATAAAAATTTTAAAAAAAAGATGGCCCCCAGTGATCCCTGCCTGCTGGTATTCATACCTTTGTGTAGTCCCCTCCCACACTGAATAAGGTTGACCTGTGTAATCAATAGTATATTGTGAAAATGATGGAATACTGTTAAGGCTAGGTCATAAACGACTTTACAGCTTCTGCCTGTCTCTCCCTCTTGGATCACTCTTCCTGGGGACAGCCTGCTGCCACGTGATGAGGACACTTAAGCGGCCCTATGGAGATGAGGAACTGAGGCCTCCTGCCAACGACCAGAACCTTGCCAGCCGTGTAAGCAAGCTATCTTGGTAATGGATCCTCCAGCCCCAGCCAAGTCTTCAGATGATGGCAAGCCCAGCTGACATCTTGACTACAATCTCAAGAAAGACCCCGAGTCATCAACAAGCTATTTCCAGATTCACGACCAGTATCAACTGTGTGAGATAAATATTTATTGTTTTTTTTTCTGATTTCAGAGCCTATGCCTTTTTTTTTAAAATTGGAGTATAGTTGATTTACATTGTTGTGTTAGTTTCAGGTGTACAGCACAGTGATTCATATATATATATATATAATATTAGTTATATATATATTCTTTTTCAGATTCCTTTCCCTTATAGTTTATTACAAAATATTGAATATAGTTCCCTGTGCTATATAGTAGGTCCTTGTTGTTTATCTTATTTTATATATAGCTGTCATTTATTTTATATATAGTAGTGTGTATCTGCTAATTCCAACCTCCTAAATTATCCCTCCCCCTTTATTGTTATTTTAAGCCACTAAGTTTGAGGATATTTTGCCAGTGATGACTGACCTTTTTTGTTTTTATTGAAGTGTAGTTGATTTACAATGTTGTGTTAGTTTCAGGTGTGCAGCAAAGTTATTCAGATATATATATATATATATATATATATGTATATTTATATACATATATATTCATTCTTTTTCATATTGTTTTCCATTATAGGTTATTATAAGTTAGTGAATATACTTCCCTGTGCTATACAGTAGGTTCTTGTTGTTTATCTATTTTATATATAGTAGTGTGTATCTGTTAATTCCAAACTCTTAATTTATCCCTCCTCCCCTTTCCCCTTTGGTAACCATAAGATTGTTTTCTATGTCAATGAGTCTGTTTCTGTTTTGTAAATAAGTTCGTTTGTATTCTTTTTTTAGGTTCCACAAATAAGTGATATCATATGATATTTGTCTTTCTCTTTCTGACTGACTTCGCTTAGTATGATAATCTAGATAATCCATGTAGCTGCAAATGGCTTTATTTCATTCTTTTTATGGCCGAGTAATAATACATTGTATACATAAACCACATCTTCTTTATCCATTTGTCTGTCAGTGTACATTTAGGTTGTTTCCATGTCTTGGCTATTGTAAATAGTGCTGCTATGAATATAGGGGTGCATGTATCTTTTTGAATTATAGTTTTGTCTGGATATATGCCCAGGAGTGGGATTGCTGGATTGTATGGCAACTCTCTTTTTAGTTTTCTCCATAGTGGCTGCACCAGTTTACATTCCTACCAACAGTGCAGGAGGGTTCCCTTTTCTCCACACCCTCTCCAGCATTTGTTATTTGTAGACTTTTTAATGATAGCCATTCTGACCAGTGTGAGGTGATACCTCATTGTAGTTTTGATTTGCCTTTCTCTAATAATTACAATGGTGAGCATCTTTTCATGTGCCCATTGCCCATCTGTATGTCTTCTTTGGAGAAATGGCTATTTAGATCTTCTGCCCATTTTTTGATTGGGTTGTTTGTTTTTTTAATATTGAGTTGTATGAGCTGTTTGTATATTTTGGAAATTAAGCCCTTGTTGGTCGCAACATTTGTGAATATTTTCTCCCAGTCTGTAGGTTTTCTTTTCATTTTGTTTATGGTTTCCTTTGCTGTGCAAAGCTTATAAGTTTCATTAGGTCTCATTTGTTTATTTTTGATTTTATTTATTTTGCCTTGGGAGACTGATCTAAGAAAACATTGCTACGATTTATGTCAAAGAATGTTTTGCCTATGTTCTCTTCTAGGAGTTTTATGGTGTCATGTCGTATATTTAAATCTTTAAGCCATTTTGAGTTTATTTTTGTGTATGGTGTTAGGGAGTGTTCTAACTTCACTGATTTACATGCAGCTAGGTGACTGACCTTTTTATGCCTTTCCTAAATTGTCAATGTCTCCTGAAGAGAATATAAGCACTAGAGGGCATAAACCTTGTCTGTTTTGTCCATTACTGTATCCCACAAGTGTAGAACAATGCCTGGCACATGGCAGCTGCCCTGGCACATAAGCAGCTGCCAAATATTAATTGAATGAATGAATTAACTTTGGCAAAAGAGATATAAATAATAAGGGAAATATGACTATCATTATTTGTAAGCAATATAATTGTCTACATAAAAAATCCAAGACAGTCAATCGATGAAACCATTAGAACCAATAAAAATAATTTAGCAAAGTGGCAAAATACAAGAGCAACATACAAAAAGCAATAATATTTTTATACACCGACAATAATCTACTGGACATTGTAATAGATTTTAAAAAGATCCCAGTCACAACAACTCCCAGAACTATAAATTGCCCAGGGGAAAAAAATCTATAATAAATCTACAAAATCTAGATGAAAAAAACAAAACTTTACAGATGGAAATGGAAGAATATCTGAGTAAAGTGATAGCTATGTTGTATTTCACTATGGTAAAACTCAATATTGTAAAGATGTCAATGACCTATAAAAGTCTATAAATTTAATCCCAATCAAAATCCTAGTGAAAAGTTTTACAGAACTCAACAAATTGA
This sequence comes from Eschrichtius robustus, assembly GCF_028021215.1. Classification (NCBI taxonomy): domain Eukaryota; kingdom Metazoa; phylum Chordata; class Mammalia; order Artiodactyla; family Eschrichtiidae; genus Eschrichtius; species Eschrichtius robustus. Next base: position 46,002,556 of record NC_090845.1, read on the forward strand.
TTCTAAAAATCACTTGGAAGAGAAAAAGTGCAAAAATAGCTGAGACAATTTTGAAAAAGAATAGTGGGTTGAGACTTACTTGCCCTATCAAATATCAAATCACACATAGAGGTGTAGTAATTAAAATGACGTGGTAATGGAAGAAACACTGACAAATGAATCAATGGATCAGAATAAAGAGTCCAAAACAGATCCAACTGTATAAGGGAATTCAGTTTTTGACAAAGGAGAAAGGATAAAGTACTCAGTAAATGGTCTTAGGAACACTGGTTATCCACTTAGGAAAAATAAAGTTAGATCTTTACATCACAACTTTCATAAAAGTAAATTTCATATAGATTAAAGGCCTGAACATAAAATATAAAATTATAAAAGGAAATATAGGGTAGGGTAGACATAAAACATAGAGATACAGGTAAATAAATTTGATTGCATCAAAAGCACAAAACACCTCTAAGACAAAACAGGAAAACAAAAGTACCTCATAATGGTCAAGGGCCATCAAATTGCCTAATATTTGTTATTTTATGAGTTGAATATTAAAAATGATTTTGACAGATTTTTCTTTGTTTTGTGCTTTTGGGCAATGAAGAAGCTATCTTTGCTTTATGTTTCAAGACAGCAATGCCTCTTTATCTTGGGCTATTTATAGTATCTATTCTCATGGATAGAGAATGTTGTACAACAGTTAATAAGTAATTGTGGGGATTTTCAGAATGGCTGAGTGAGGAGCTTGGAAGACACACTCCCCCCAAAAAAATCAATAATAAAACTTAGAAAAATGATAAAAAACCCCTTGGGTTTTTGGAAGTAACTGTTTGGCACCTCTAGAAGATGATGCCAAACAGTTATTTCCAGGAGCCATCAATGTAGAAGGCTCAGTAAATGATTCATGTAGACCGGTTTTCCCTGCCATAATTCAGCATTTGATCACGCTTTCAATTTATTTTATTTATTTATTTATTTATTTATTTATTCAATTTATTTATTTATTCAATTTATTTTATTTTATTTTGTTTGTATCCTTTCAATTTAGATTTTGCCTCTTTGTACTGCAGGCACAGGGCAGGGTACATTTACTGACTGTATTTATTGATAGAGTCAATAAATGTATCCTATATAAATGAATTTTTTACCAGCTCTATATTCTAGGGTAATGGGGTTGCTCAGAAAATAAATGCCTGAATTCTATTCTGAGTTAAGATGGTTCTTTAAGACATTAGTCCACCATCTTCTCAGTTTGCTGGATTTCTGAATAAAGTCACTATTCCTTGCCCATATAGGCCTATTGTGTGGTGAGCAGTATGAGCTTAGGCTCAGTGACATGATGACCATACATATGTCTTCTTTGGAAAAATGTCTATTCAGGTCCACTGTCCATTTGTCTATTCAGGTCCACTGTTACATTTTCTATGTATATGTATAACTGATTCACTTTGTTATAAAGCAGAAACTGACACATCATTGTAAAGCAATTATACTCTAATAAATATGTTAAAAAAATCTTGCCATTAACAACAACATGGTTGGACTAAGTGGGTATTATGCTAATTGAAACAAGTCAGACAGAGAAAGACAAATACTCTATATTTTCACTTGTATTTTCAATGTAAAAAACAAATGATCATAGCTAAATCTAATTAAACAGAAATAGAGCCATAGATACAGAGAAAAAACTGGTGGTTGTTAAAAATTAAGGTGCAGAGGAGTGAAAATAAGTGCGGAAGATTAAGAGGTACAAACTTCCACTTATAAAACAACTGAGCCATTGGTATGAAATGCACAGTATGGGTAATATAGTGGATAATTATGTAATATCTTTGTGTGTTGACAGATGGTAACTAGACTTATCATGATGAACATTTTGAAATGTATAGAAATATTGAATCACTATGTTGCATACCAGGAACTAACATTGTACTGTAGCTCAGTTATACTTCAAAACAAACAAACAAACTTGTAGAAAAAGAGATCATATTTGTGATTACCAGGAGCGGTGGGTGGATGGAGGGTGAATTGAATGAAAGTAGTCAAAGGTAGAAACTTTCAGTTATAAGATAAATAAGTACTCTGGATGTAATGTACAATATGATAAATATAATTAACACTGCTGTACAGATTTACAGAGTAAATCCTGAGTTCTCATACAAGGAAAAATATTTTTTTCTATTTCTTTAATTTTGTATCTATAAGAGATGATGGATGTTCACTAAATGTATTGTGGTAATCATTTCATGATGTATGTAAGTCAAAACATCATGCTGTATACATTAAAATTATACACTGCTGTATTGTATGTCAATTATATCACAATAAAACTGGAAGAAAAAAAGAGTAGCCCCAAGAAAGCCTAAGTACCCCACTCTCAATCCCAGTACAAACAGAACCCCAGGTTTTTGCTCTTTCTCTCTCTCTTTTCATGACCTTGCTTTGTGGTCCCTGGTGTTCTGGGTACTCTCCAGGACCTGTAAGTAATAGACCTTGGCTTTTCAAAGTTCCCTGATGCTTGCTGCTAAAGTGTGTCTCTCAGTAATTATAAGAACCATAAGGGCCAGTCCAGCCACAACATTGGCTCCAAATGGGGAAATATCTGTGGGGGATTGCCACATATAGTATGGGCCCAGGTCAGTACTCCCAGGCATTTCTAGTCAATAACATAATTATTGATAGGCAAGACCAACTCAAAACAGGAGCCAAGAAGACTCCATAGAGAAATGATAGACTTCAAGAAATGATGCTGGGAAAACTGTATATTCACATGCAAAAGAATGAAATTGGACCCCTGTCTTGCACCATTCACAAAAATTGACTCGAAATAGAGTAAAGAGAAACACAAGACCCAAAACTGTAAAACTCCTTCATGAAAACACAGGATAAAAGGTCCTTGACATTGGTCTTGGCAATAATTTTTTGGATATGTCATAAAAAGCATAAGCAACAAAAGCAAAAATAAACAAGTTGGACAGCAGCAAACGAACAGTTTCTCCACAGCAAAAGTAAAAATCAAAAAATGAAAAGGCAACCCATGAAATGGGAGAAAATATTTGCAAACCATATATCTGATAAGGGATTAATGTCCAAAATTGTAAGTATCTCATTCAACTCAATAGCAAAACAGAAAGAAAGAAAGAATCCAATTAAAAATGGTCAAAGGCACTGAACAAACAATATCCAAAGGAGATATACAAATGACCAACAGGTACATGAAAAGGTGCTCAACATCAATAATTATCAAAGAAATGCAAATCAAAACCACAGTGACATATTGCCTTATACCTGTTAGGATGGCTATTATCAAAAAGGTAAATTAAATTTGTATTCAAGAGATGTGACAAGATTCCATTTTTTAAAGGTGACAATAGGTCACCTAGTATTCTAGACTCAGTGTGAATAAACTATAAAAATTCACTTCCATCTTTGTGTTTCTGAGATGTTTTGCGTGTAAAATATTTGTGTGGTATATTCCTTTTATTACTTCTATAAAAAAAAAACTATATTCCTAAAAACAAATGATAAGAGGTAACAAGAAATTTGAACCCTTGAATGCTGTTGGTGGAAATGCAAAATGGTGCAGCTGCTATGGAAAATAGTATGGAGAGTCCTCAAAAAATTAAAACTGGAGCTACTACACAATTCAGCAATCTCACTTCTGAATATTTACCCAAAAGGATTGAAGGCAGAATATCAAATTGATACTAGCATTCCTATGTTCATTTCAACACTATTTGCAATAGCCATGCTGTGAAAACAGCTTAATGTCTATTGACCAATGAATATATAAAGAAAATGTGGTATATATGTACAATGGGATATTATTCAGCCTTAAAAGAGAAAGAAATTCTGCAATATGTGACACATCATAGATGAACCTTATAGACACTATGCTAAATGAAAGAAGCAAGTCACAGAAAGACAAGTACTGCCTGATTCCATGGACTTGAGGACACGGGGAGGGCAAAGGGTAAGCTGGGACGAAGTGACAGAGTGGCATGGACTTATATATACTACCAAATGTAAAATAGATAGCTAGTGGGAAGCAGCCGCATAGCATAGGGAGATCAGCTTGGTGCTTTGTGACCAACTAGAGGGGTGGGATAGGGAGGGTAGGAGGCAGGGAGACACAAGAAGGAGGAGATATGGGGATATATGTATATGTATAGCTGATTCACTTTGTTGTAAAACAGACACTAACACACCATTGTAAAGCAATTACACTCCAATAAAGATGTTAAAAAAAACTGACAAAAAAAAAGAAAAAAAATCATGGAATCAAAGAGTGGAATGGTTGTTTCTAGGGGCTAGGTGGAGGGGGAAATAGGGAATTGCTAATAATAGGCATTACATTTCAGTCAAGCAAGATGAATAAGCTGTAGAAATCTGCTGAACAACATTGTACCTATATCAATAATAATATATAGTACACTAAACATACAAGAGGATAGATCTCACATTAAATGATCTTTCCACAATAAGATAAAGTAGAATAAAAGAATAATGTACAAATAAAATAAAAAATAAAATAGAACTAAATGAAAATGGAAATACAATATCAAAATTTGTACAATTCAGTGAAAATTAGAGGGAAATTTATAGCTTTGAATGTATATACTAGAAAGAAAGAAAACACTAAAAATCAATAATCTAAGCTTCTACCTTAGGAAACCAGAAAAAGAAGACTAAATTAAATTAAAAGTAAGCAGAAGGAAATAAAAACTAAAAATTAGAGCAAAAATCTATGACATTGAAAATAAACCAATAGAAAAAAATCAGTGAAATGGATCTTGGAAAAGATCAATAAAATCTATAAGCCACTAGCCAACCTAAGTTAAAAAAAATGATATGGCTAAGTAGTGTATCTTGCACCAGCTATCTGTCACAGGACATCAGCACCCTGAACACTGGTTACTAATCCCAGGGGCAGACTCCTAATGCTTCTGCCCATTGGATCAGAGCAGCCAAGGAAAACACAAAACAGTCAATCACTGGTTGGAACAACACTTTACTTTCATAGAGAAGAGACAGAGCAAGATCAGATCCAACAATGTACGAGGTTCCCATATGGTTATTGGGTACTCCCCACCCCGGCAGCTGGTGTAGGACACTTGGCTATGTACACTCCTCTCTTGCTGCAAGAAAAAGACCCAATGTTCCCCCTGTGGAATCAAAAGTACTGAAAACTGAGGGCATGTCTGAGGGTCATTGATGCACATGTGTGAGCAGAAAAAAGGAACACATATTGAGCATTAAACTGGGAAAAATATTCCCACACAAGATGGTAAGCACAGCAGTGGCACAGCTCTTTATCTCTTGATATGTAAGCATTACATGTTCATTCTTATGTGATCCAGTGCAGTCAAAAGACTGTGCACATGAAACTGCCTTCCCATCAGACACAAAATACTAATACCATGATGAGGAAAACCACAAATAGTCTATGGCAGGACAATCAAGCTAAGACAGAAAGAAAACAAAAAACAAAATGACATGCCCCCTTTGTGGAAAGCCTTTTCCAATGTGCAATGTGCATCTACATTATACATTAACCAGACCTCCTTAAAGCAGGAGGATGAAATCAACCTTTGAGAAGAAGTTGGACCCTTTTCTCAGATGCCAGCGTTATAATGTTGTAATTCTATGATTAATATATTTCTTTTTCATCTCATACAAGGGGTCCCATTGACCAAAGTCTTGACTGTACATGCATAATTGAAAAAAAACTTTGTTGATTGAACTATGTGCACAATGCTAACCTGTCAATATGCTACATAATTTCTTTGTCTCAAAAATGTATAAAACTGCATCTCTAACTCCTGATCAATTGAGCAGTTCTCAGGACTTCTCAGAATCTGTTTCCCGAGTTATAATCCTCAGTTTGGTTTGAGTAAAATTCTCTTTTCTTTCTTCTTAGCTTGATTGTTATTTGACTTTTTATTGGCAACCATAAATTAAAGAAATCACATTGAGATTCGATGGGCATCAAAAGGATAATAAAGGAATACTATGAACAACTCTATGTCCATAAATTTGATAACCTAGCTAAAATGAACCAACCCCTTGAAAGACACAATCTGCAAAAACTCACACAAGAATAAATAGGCAAGAGAATAGGTTTATATCTATTAAAGAAATTGAACCTATAATTAATACATGTTCAAAAGATAAGGCACTCAGCCCAGAATTTTTCACTGGAGAAGTCCATCTAACATTTAAGAAAGAAATTATACCAATTATCTAAAATTTCTTTCAGAATATAGAAGCAGAGGTAATACTTCCTAATTTATTCTCACAAATTTTGATAAGTTGTATTTTCATTTTCATTTAATTAACAGTAGTTTTTTATTTCTCTTGAGATTTGTTCTTTGAACCATTTTTTATTTAGAAGTGTGTTGTTTAATCTCCAAGTATTTGGGTTTTTTCCCCCCAATTATCTTTCTGTTATTGATTTCTCCTTTAATTCCATTGTGGATTGAAAGCATAGATTATATGATTTCCATTCTTTGAAAATTGTTAAGGTGTGTTTTATAATCCAGTATGTGATCTATTTTGATTAATGTTCCATGTGAACTTGAAAAGAATCTATATTCTGCTATTGGTGGATTAATTAATCAATCAAGTTGACTGATGGTGCTATTGAGTTCAACTGTGCTCTTACTGATTTTCTGTCTAATGGATCTTTCCATTTCTGATAGACAGTTGTTGAAGTTTCCAAGTATAATAGTGGATTCATCTATTTCTCCTCGAAGTTCTATCCGATTTTTTCTTCACGTAATTTGACACTCTGCTGATTGGAATGTACACATTAAGGATTGTTATGTCCTCTTGGAGAAATTACCTCTTTATTATTATATAATACCCCTCTTTATTCATATGATTTTACTTGTTCTGAAGTTTTCTTTGTCTGAAATTAGTATAGCCACTGCAGCTTTATTTAGATTAGAGTTGGCATGGTATAATTTTCTCCATTGCTTTGTCTTTATATGATTCTTTATATGTAAATGTGTTTCTTTTTTATTAAAGTATAATTGACATACAATATCATATTTATTTCAGATATATATCATAGTGATTCAATACATATATGCATTTCAAGATCATCACCATTATAAGTCTAGTTACTATCTGTCACCATAAAAAGTTATCATTGACAATATTCCCTATGTTCCCTATGCTGTTCATTACATCCTCATGACATTTATTTTAGAACTGGAAGTTTGTACCTCTTAAACTCCTTCAACTATTTCTCCCACTCCTAATCCCCCTTCCTTTCTGGCTACCACCAGTTTGTTTTCTGTATCTGTGAGTGTGTTTCTGTTTTGTTTTGTGTGTTCATTTGTTTCATTTTTTTTTTTTTGTTTTTTTGTTTTTGTTTTTAGTTAGGTAAGTAGTAGATTTATTGAGAGAGATACACACTCCACAGATAGAGTGTGGACCACCTCAGAAGGCGAGAGGCCCTGGAAGATACACATTCCATAGACAGAACGTGGTCCATCTCAAAAGGCTAGAGTGGCTCCAAAATATGGTGTGGTTAGTTTTTATGGGCTGGGTAATTTCATAGGCTAAAGAGTGGGAGGATTATTCCAACTATTTCTAGGAAAGGTTGAGGATTTCCAGTAATAGGGACCCACCCACTTTTTGGCCTTTTATGGTCAGCCTCTGAACTGTCATGGCACCTGTTGGTGTGTCATTTAACATATGCTAATGTATTACAATGAACATATAATGAGGCTCAAGGTCTGCTGGAAGTCAAACCTTCTGCCATCTTGGGCCCAATCAGTTCCAACCAGTTTTTATCATATCCACAACGACCATGTCATTCTTTCTTTTCTATTATTTTTATTGGAATATAGTTGATTTACAAGGTTGTGTTAGTTTCAGGTGTACAGCTAAGTGAATCAGTTATACATCGTTTTTAAGATTCCAAGTATTGTCTTTCTATGTCTGACATTTCATTCGGTGTAATACCTTCTAGGTCCATCCATGTGGACACAAATGGCAGTATTTCATTTTTTATGGATGGTTGAATAGCATTTTATTGTGTATATATACAATGGAATGCTATTCATATCTTCTTTATTTATTCATCCATCCATGGACACTTAGGTTGCTTCCATATCTTGACTATGATAAATAAGTTTGCAATGAGCATAGGGGTGCATATATCTTTTCAAATTAGTGTTTTCCTTTTTTTTGAATAAATACCCAGGAGTGAATTGCTGGATTTTATGGTAGTTCTATTTCTCATTTTTGAGGAACATTCATACTGTTTTCCATAGTGGCTGAATTAATTTATATTCCCCCCAACAGTGCATGAAGGTTTCCTTTTATCCACATCCTCATCAACACTTGTTATTCCTGTCTTTTTTATAATAGCCATTCTGACAGAGTGAGGTAATATCTCATTGTGGTTTTGATGTGCATTTCCCTGATGTTTAGTGATATTGAGCATCTTTAAATGTGCATGATTGTAACATAGGAAGAACAGAACTAACATCATTTTGAAACTGCCTCCCTCATTCTTCAGCTTATGTTTTCTATAACTTTAGCCCTGCACATAAAGAGTTAAATATTAGAAAAAAGTTGTTTGTGTTCAAATAGCTCATTAAGTTTCCTGAAGAAAGTTTCCATCTCACAGTCCTGGGTTAGATATGGTTACTACTTGTTGTAGGTAAGTTCACTTTCAGCCCAGAAATCTTGCTAATAAGCAAAAATAAGAATGTTAAAGTAAAAATAACTGCTAACAACTTGAAGCTTTTGCAGAAGCCTTGAGTGCCAGCCTACATGAGAAACCACAAGAACAAAGAAATGTCATGCTTCCCTTGAAGGCCAGGTGACTCCAAGAAGTCTGCACTTGGCTTTTACCTTTTAATCTTGAACCTTCCCACTTCCCCTTTCCCTTAACATAAAAGAAGCCTGAACTCTATTCTGAGTTAAGATGGTTCTTTAAGACATTAGTCCACCATCTTCTCAGTTTGCTGGATTTCTGAATAAAGTCACTATTCCTTGCCCATATAGGCCTATTGTGTGGTGAGCAGTATGAGCTTAGGCTCAGTGACATGATGACCATACATATGTCTTCTTTGGAAAAATGTCTATTCAGGTCCACTGTCCATTTTCTACTCGTTATTTTTGTTGTTGTTTTTTTCTTATATTAAGATATATAAGTTCTTTTTAAAATTTATTTATTTATTTATTTATTCATTTATTTATTTATTTATTTGGCTGTGTTGGGTCTTTGCTGCTGCATGCAGGCTTTCTCTAGTCACAGCGAACGGGGGTTACTCTTCATTGCTGTGCACAGCCTTCTCACTGTGGTGGCTTTTCTTGTTGAGGACTACGGTGTCTAGGTGTACAGGCTTCAGTAGTTACAACACACGGGCACTAGAGCGTGTGGGCTTCAGTAACTGTGGCTCGTGAGCTCAGTAGTTGTGGTGCATGGGCTTAGTTGCTCCACAGCATGTGGGATCTTCCCGGACCAGGGATTGAACCCATGTCCCCTGCATTGGCAGGTGGATTCTAAAACACTGTGCCACCAGGGAAGTCCTAAGATATATAAGTTCTTTATGTATTTTTTATATTACCCTCTACAGGAGATATGATTTACAAAACCATTCAGTAGGTTGCCCTTTCATTTTGTTGACGATTTCCTTCACTGTGTAAAATCTTTCTAGTTTGATGTAGCCCCATTTTTTTTTATTATTTTATATTATTTTTAACAGTGTAGAATTTTTTAATCTTTTTAAAACATATAAGATTCAGGTGTAGAGAATTATAATTCAACATTGATATACACTACAAGGTGATAACCTTCACAAGTCTAGTTGCCATCCATCACCATACAGTCAATCCCCTTCACCCATTTCACCCACCTCCCAATCCCCTTCCCCTCTGGCAACTGTTAATTTGTTCTCTGTATCTATGAGTTGTTTTTATTTTATATTGTTTGTTCATTTTTAAAAATTTTTATTGGGGTATAGTTGATTTATAATGTTGTGTTAGTTTCAGGTGTACAGCAAAGTGAATCTGTTATACATATACATATATCCACCCTTTTTTAAGATTATTTTCCCATTTGGGCCATTATAGAGTATTGAGTTGAGTTCCTATTTGTTTATTTTTGATACTGTTGCCCTAGCCTGAGGAAAAAGGCCCAAAAAATATCACTAAGACTGATGTCAAAGAGCTTACTGCCCATGTTTTCTTCTAAGAGTTTTATGGTTTTTGGTCTTGCATTCAAGACTTTTTTTAAAAAATTAATTTTATTGGAGTATAGTTGTTTTACAATGTTGTGTTAGTTACTGCTGTACAGCAAAATGAATCAGTTATACATATACATATATCCCCTCTTTTTTAGATTTCCTTCCCATTTAGGTTACCACAAAGCATTGAGTAAAGTTCCCTGTGCTATACAGTAGGTTCTCATTAGTTACCTATTTTATACATAGTAGTGTATATATATCAACATATTACATTCAAGCCTTTGCATACATATATGTACTCAAGTTTTTAAACCATTTTGAATTTTCTTTTGTATATGGTGTAAGATAGTGGAACCATCTCACTCTTTAGCAAGTATCTCTCCAGTTTTCCCGATATCATTTGTTGAAGAGAACGTTTTCCTCCATTGTATATTCCTTTCTCTTTTGCCATAGATTAATTGATCATATGTGCATGGGTTTATTTCTGGGCTCTCTATTCTGTACCATTGATCTGTTTTTGTGCCAATACTACACTGCTTTGATTACTATAGCTTTGAAGTATAGTTTAAAGTCAGGGAGAGTGATACCTCAAGCTTTGTTTTTCTTTCTCAATATTGTTTTGGCTGTTCAGGATCTTTTGTGGTTCCATAACAATTTTTGTATTCTTTATTCTAGTTCTGTGAAAAATGACATTGGTAAATTGATAGGAATTGCATTGAATTTGTAGATTGCTTTGGGAAATATGGACATTTTAACAGTATTAATTCTACTAAACTAGGAGCACAATATATCTTTCTATTTATTTGTGTCATCTTCAATGTCTTTCCTTAATGTCTTATAGTTTTCAGAGTATGTGTCTTGCACCTCTTTCATTAAATTTATTCTTATGAATTTTATTCTTTTTTATGCAATTTTAAATGGGATTTTTCTCTTATTTCAAGTTATGGCCTTTTCTTATCTGCTTAAAAAAGTCCCTTTAACATTTCCTGTGAGGCCAGTTCAGTGATTATAAACTCCATTAATTTTTGGTTGTCTGGGAAACTCTATTCCTCTTTTTCAATTTTGAATGATAAACTTGCCAGATAGAGCAATCTTGGTTATGTTTCTTTTTTTTTACTTTAAGTTGTTTGAATATATCATGCAACTTCCGTTGGCCTGCATAGCTTCTGCTGACAAATATGCTGATAGTCTTATTGGGATTTCCTTATACATAACTAGTTGTGTTTCTCTTCCTGCTTTTAAAATTATCTCTAGCTTTAAATTTGACATTTTTTAATCAGACTATGTCTTGGTGTAGATCTCCATGGGTTCATCCTATTTGGGGCTTTCTGTACTTTCTGGACTTCCATGTTTGTTTCCTTCCCCATGTTAAGGAAATTTTGAATCATCATTTTATTTTTTAAAATAATTTATTTATTTTATTTATTTATTTTTGGCTGTGTTGGGTCTTCGTTGCGGTGAGTGGGCTTTTCATGGTGGTGGCTTCTCTTGTTGCAGAGCACGGGCTCTAGGCATGTGGGCTTCAGTAGTTGTGTCATGCAGGCTCAGTAGTTGTGGCTCGCTGGCTCTAGAGCACAGGCTCAGTAATTGTGGTGCATGGGCCCAGTTGCTCCCCAGCATGTGGGATCCTCCCGGACCAGGGATCGAACCCATGTCCCCTGCATTGGCAGGCGGATTCTCAACCACTGTGTCACCAGGGAAGCCCTAAATCATTAATTTTAAAAATAATTTTTCTACCCTGTTTTCTCTTTTTTCTCCTTCTGGGACACTTATCATGGGAATCTTAGTACACTTTATGTTGTCCCAGAATTTTCTTAAACTATCTCACTTATTTAATTTTTTGTGTTTTTGCTTTTCTGATCAGAAGATTTTCACTATCCTGTCTTCCAGATCACCGATCCATTCTGTATCATCTAATCTGTTGTTGATTCCCTCTAGTGTATTCTTCATTTCAGTTATTGTATTTTTCAGCTCGGATTGGTTCTTACTTATATATTTTAACTCTTTCTTGAAGTTCTCTCTGGGTTTATCTATTCAACTGATTTCAGTGAGCATCCTTATGATCATTGCATGGAATTTTTAATCACATGGATTACTTATCCTCATATTTGTAGGGTATTTTCTGAGGTGTTGTTGTGTTATTTCCTTTGAAACATATTTCTCTTTTCCCTCATTTGGCTTGGCTCTCTGTGTTTGTTTCTATGTATTAGGCAAAACTGCTACCTCTTTCATGCGTGAAGGAGCAGCCTGTGTAGGTGATGATACTGATCATTCAAAACTGCCCTAGCTCTAAGTTTCTCAATTCTGGGTGGTTGTCTATATCACCTGATTTATACTTATATGGTCCTCTTGTTGAGGGTGTGCCAAGATCTGTCAGTATTCCAAGGGGAGGAATTTTATTTAGCACCTAGTTTCAGACTGATTGAAAGCCAGACCCTCAGGCAGCAGTTTTTAAAGTATGCAGATAAAACAGAGAGAGACAAGATGGTAGAGTAGAAGGAGCTTCAGCTGACCTCCTCTCATGGGCACACCAAAATCACAACTAATTGCTGAATAAACATCAATAAAAAAGACTGAAATCTACCAAAATAGATATTCTACATCCAAAGACATAAAGAAGAAACCACAAGATGGTAGGAAGTGTGCACTCACAATACAATCAAATCCAATACTCCCCTGGTGGGTGACACACAAACTGGAGAATAATTATATCACAGAATTGCTCCCACAGGAGTGAAAGCTCTGAGACCCACGTCAGGTTCCCATCCTGGGGATCTGACATCAGTGAGGGGAACCCCCAGGTAATTTCTCTTTGAAGGCCAGTGGGGCTTAACTGCAGAACTTCCACAGGACTGGGGGAAACAGACAATCCACACTTAAACAGTGCACACAACATCTCGCATGCACCAGGACCCAGGGCAAAGGCAGTAACTTCTCAGGAACCAGGGCCAGACCTACCTGCTGGTCATGAAGTGTCTCCTGGGGAAGCAGGGGGAAGCTGTGGCTCACCGTGGGGACATAGACACTGATGGTGGAAATATTGGGGAGTATCCATCTGCATGAATTCTCACTGGAGGCTGACATCTTGCTTCAGTCACTAGCACCAAGACGTGGCCCCACCCACCAGCTTGTAGGCTCCAGTGCTGGGATGCCTCAGGCCAAACAAGCAACAGGGCAGGAGCACAGACCCACCGATCAGCAGACAGGCTGCCTAAAGAATTCCTGAGCCCAGAGCCACCTCTAGGCATGTCCTTTGACATGACCCTGCCAACCAGAGGGCCAAGAGCCAGCTCCATCCACTGGTGGGCAAGCAATGGTCTCTCCCACCAGGAAGCCTGCACAAACCTCTAGACCAGCCTCACCCACCAGGGGGAAGACAACAGTAGCAAGAAAAATATGATCCTGAAGCCTGCAGAGTGGAGTCTGCAGACACAGAAATTTAGACAAAATGAGAGGCAAAGGATGTTCCAGAAGACAGAACAAGATTAAACCCCAGAAGAACAACTAAGTGAAGTGGAGATAGGGAATCTATCCAAGAAAGAGTTCAGAGTAATGATCATAAGTATGATCCAAGAACTCAGGAAAAGAATGAATGCAGAGAGAGAAGTTACAAAAATTGTTTTTTTAAAAAAGAGAAAAAGTAAAGAACAACCAAACAGAGTTGAAGAACACAATAACTGAAATGAAAAATAAACTATTTATTCTGCTATTGAAGGAATCAATAGCGGAATAAATTACGCAGAAAAATGGATCAGTGAGCTGGAAGACAGATTGGTGAAAATCACTGCCATGGAACGGAATAAAAAGAAAAAAAGAATGAAAAGAAATGAGGACAGTTTAAGGGACCTCTGGAACAACACCAAACACATTAACATTTTCATGATAGAGGTCTCAGAAGGTAAAGAGAGAAAGAAAGGGGCTGATATGAATAGATATTAGCTGAAAAGTTTCCTAACATGGGAAAGTAAACAGTCACCCAAGTCCGGGAAGCACAGAGAGTTCCATACAGGATTAACTCAAGGAGGAATATGCCAAGACACATATTAATCGAATTGACAAAAAATTAAAGATAAAAAGAAAACATTAAAAGCAACAAGGGAAAAGCAACAAATAACATAAAAGGGAACTCCCCTAAGTCTCTCAGCTGATTTTTTTTCAGCAGAAACTTCAGGCCTTAAGGGAGTGGCATAATATCTTTAAAGTGACGAAAGGGAAAAACCTCCACTGAGAATATTCTACCCAGAGATTAGCTCAAGATGGAAGAATAGAAGGCGTGTGCTCAACCCTTTCCAATGAAAACGCCAAAATCACAACTAACTGCTGAATGACCATCAACAACAAAATGCCTGAACTTACCAAGAAAGATAGTCTACATCCAAAGGCGAAGAAGAACCCACAATGAGATGGTAGGAGGAATGCAATCAAGATAAAATCATATCCCATACCAACTGGGTGGGCAGCCCACAAACTGGAAAACAATTATACCACAGAAGGTATCCCACAGGAGAGAAAGTTCTGAGCCCCACGTAAGGCTTTTCAGCTTGGGGGTTTGGCAATGGGAAGAGGAGTCCTCAGAGAATCTGGCATTGAAGGCCAGTGGTGTTTGATCACAGAATTTCTACAGGACTGGGGGAAACAGAAACTCTACTCTTGGAGGGTATACACAAAGTCTTGTGTGCACCAAGACCCAGGGAAAAAAAGCAGTGACCCCATAAAAGACTTGTTCAGACCTACCTGCTAGTATTGGAGGGTCTCCTGCAGAGGTGGGGGCAGCTGTGGCTCACTGCAGGGACAAAAACACAGGCAACAGCAGTTCTGGAAGTACCCATTGGCGTAAGCCATCCCTGAGGCCGCCATTAGACACACCCACCAGCCTGTAGTTTGCAGTGCTGGGTCACCTGAGGCCAAACAACCAACAGCATGGGAACACAGGCCACCCATCAGCAGACAAGTGTATTAAAGTCTCCCTGAGCATAGCCCGGCCCACCAGATGGACAAGATCCAGCTCCAACCACCACTGGGCAGGAATCAGCCCCTTCCATTAGGAAGCCTGTACAAGCCTCTTAGACAGCCTCATTCACCAAAAGAACTACAATCCTGCAGCCTGTGGAAGAGAAACTGCAATCACAGAAAGTTAGTTAAAATTAGACAGCAGAGGAATATATCCCAGATGAAGGAACAAGATGAAACCCCAGAAGAACAACTAAGTAAAGTGGAGATAGCCAACCTATCAGGAAAAGAATTCAGAATAATATTAGTGAAGATGATCCAAGATCTGGGGAAAAAAATGGAGGCAAGTATCAAGAAGATACAAGAAATTTTAACAAAGACCTAGAAGAACTAAACAACAAACAAACAGTGATGAAGCAAAAAACTGAAATGAAGAGTACACTAGAAGGAATCAATAGCAGAATAAGTGAGGCAGAAGAACGGATAAGTTACCTGGAAGATGGAAATCACTGCCAGAAAACAGAATAAACAATGAAGAATGAAAATAAATCAGGACAGTCTCAGAGACCTCTGGGACAACATTAAACACACAAACATTCACATTACAGGGGTCTCAGAAGGAGAAGAGAGAGAGAAAGGGCCTGAGAAAATATTTGAAGAGATTATAGTTGAAAACTTCCCCAACATGGGAAAGGAAATAATCAGTCAAGTCCAGGAAGCACAGAGAGTCCCATACAGAATAAATCCAAGGAGAAACATGCCAAGACACATATTAATCAAACTAACCAAAATTAAACACAAAGAAAAAATATTAAAGCAGCAAGGGAACAGCAACAAATAAAATACAAGGGAACCCCCATAACGTTATCTGCTGACTTCTCAGCAGACACTCTGCAGGCCAGTACAGATTGGCATGATATATTTAAAGTGATGAAAGGGAAAAACCTACAACCGAGAATACTCTACCCAGCAAGGCTTTCATTCAGATTTGGCAGAGAACTCAAAAGTATTACAGGCAAGCAAAAGCTAAGAGAATTCAGCACCAACAGACCACCTTTGTAACAAATGCTAAAGAAACTTCTCTAGGCTGGAAAGAGACCAGCAACTTAAAACAACATTGTACATATATAGACTGCTATATCAAAACCTCATGGAACAGCAAATGCAAAAAGTACAATAGATACACACACAAAAAAGAAAAAGCAACCCAAACACTACACTAAAGATGATCATCAAACCACAAGAGAAGAAAACAAGAGAGGAAAGGTAGAAAAAAGACCTACAAAAACAAACTAAAAACAATTTATAAAATGGCAATAGGAACATACATATTGATAATTACCTGAAATGTAAATGGATTAATTGCTACAACCAAAAGACATAGACTAGGTGAATGGATACAACAACAAGACCCATATATATGCTATCTACAAAAGACCCACTTCAGACCTAGTGACACATACAGACAAAGTGAGGGAATGGAATAATGTATTCCACACAAATGGAAGTCAAAAGAAAGCTGGAGTAGAAATACTCATATCAAACAAAATGGACTTTAAAATAAAGACTGTTACAGGAGACAAAGACTGACACTACATAATGATCAAGGGATCAACCCAAAAAGAAGATATAACAGTTGTAAATATTTATGTACTCAACATAGGAGCACCTCAATTTATAACACAAATACTAACAGCCATAAAAGGAGAAATTGAGAGTAACACAATAATAATGGGGAAATTTAACACTGCCCCCCCCTTTCATCAATGGACAGATCATCCAGATAGAAAATCAAATCGGAAACACAGTCCTTAAATGACACATTAGACCAGATGGACTTAAATGATATTTACAGAGCATTCCATCCAAAAGCAGCAGAATACACGTGCTTCTCAAGTGCACATGGAACACTCGCCAGGATTAATCACATGCTGGGCCACAAAGTGAGCCTTGGTAAATTTAAGAAAACTGAAATCATGCCAAACATCTTTTCTGATCACAACGCTATGATATGAGAAATCAGCTACAAGAAAAAAAAAAGTAAAAAAAGCCCAAACACGTGGAAACTATACAATGTACTACTAATCAACCAATAGATAACTGAAGAAATCAAAGAGGAAATCAAAAAATACCAAAAGACAAATGAAAAAGAAAGCACAATAATCCAAAACTTATGGGACACAGCAAAAGCAGATCTAAGAGGGAAGTTTATAGCAATACAATCTTACCTCAGGAAATAAGAAAAATCTCAAATGAAAAACCTATCCTTACATACAAAGCAAATAGAGAAAGAAGAACAAACAAAAAACAAAGTTAGTAGAAGGAAAAAAAATCATAACTATCAGAGCATAATTAAATGAAATAGAGATGTAAATAACAAAGATCAATGAAACTAAAGCCTGGTTCTTTAAGAAAGTAAACAAACTTGATTATTCTTTAGCCAGACTCATCAAGAAAAAAGACGAAGAGGAGTCAAATCAATGAAATTAGAAATGAAACAGAAGAAGTTACAACAGACATCTCAGAAATACAATGGATCATAAGAGATTACTGCAAGCAATTATATGACAATAAAATGAACAACCTAGAAGAAATGGACAAATTATTACAAAGTTACAATCTCCCAAGACTGAACCAGGAAGAAATAGAATATATGAACAAACCTGACCCTAAAGTCGGCTAGTCATGGCGTCTTCCTTGTTAGCTGGGGAGCGACTTGTACGCGCTTTGGGCCCCGGCGGGGAGCTGGAGCCAGAGCAGCTGCCCGGGAAGCTGCGGGCAGAGCTTGAGGCCGTGCTAGGGAAGAAGCACAAGGGCGGCGATCGCTCGGCTGGCCCCGCTCGCCTGGTTTCTTTCCGCCTGATCCGGGACCTGCATCAGTACCTGAGAGAAAGGGGTTCCACACTATACCTTCATGAGCTCCTAGAAGGCAGTGAAATCTATCTCCCAGAGGTTGTGAAGCCTCCTCGGAACCCAGAGCTAGTTGCCCGTCTGGAGAAGATTAAGATACAGCTGGCCAATGAGGAATATAAGCGGATCACCCGCAATGTCACCTGTCAGGATTCAAGGCATGGTGGAACCCTCAGTGACCTGGGAAAGCAAGTGAGGTCAGTGAAGGCTCTGGTCATCACCATCTTTAACTTCATTGTCACGGTGGCAGCTGCCTTCGTCTGCACTTACCTTGGAAGCCAGTATATCTTCACAGAAATGACCTCGCAGGTACTGGCAGCATTGATCGTGGCCTCTGTGGTGGGTCTGGCTGTGGTGGCACATCATGGTGCGGGTGATGGAAGGTGAGCTGGGAGAGCTGTAACCGTGCTTCATCATCAAAGTCTGGAGACTCCAGGCTCCCAGCTGCCAATCACTGATTCTCAGTCAACCCATCAGGCTCTTTGTACTCAGCTCCGGTTAGTCAGAGGGCCGAGCCAAGACCACCTGCTGTTTCTGCGGGGAGCCCCATCCTCTGTCAATTTACAGAGTGGGCAGTAGAGGAGACTCAGACAACGACTGGAAAGAACTGGTCTAGCTGTACATTCTCCTGAACCCGGTGCCCATCTGCCTTCTACAGTCCATTCTGGGCATTGCTGGGGCTGGGTTTTTTTTTTCCATTGGAAGTAAAGAGAATCCAGGCCTTTCCAGAAGTAGACCATACTGCCTTGAACTTGCCCAGGTGCAGAAATCAGTGGTCATCCTTGCTCCACACATCTTGATGCAGACCTGTAATTTAGATCAGAAGACTCCAAGAAAGCAGAAGGGACTCCCTTTCTTCAGTTTGTGCTGGAAGAGGAACCAATTAGAGGACATCAAATAAGAGAAAGCTGGGTGGTACAGGATGGTGGAATCAGAAGCAAGGCAGCTACCTTTTTGGAATCTTAGTTTCTGTCTTCATCTTCTTCCTTCTGCTTGCCTTGCTCAGATTTTCTATATGCTTCTGCCCGTCTCCACCACTCACCAGCCTTCCTTAAACCTCCCACCTTCCTATCACCCTTTGCTCTGCTTCCAAAAATGAAAACAGTTCAGATGGCAAAACAGTATGTTTGCTTTTAATTGCAAAACCCCTTGTGCTTGTTTGTATTTGTGGGGAGAGTATGCCTACTGTGAATTGTCTCAACTAATAAAGGGAGACATTCTTGGTAGACAGAGGACTATTTTCAGATTTAACTCTATGTATAATTATGTAAATATGAGTATACACTTTATAAGATACATGATATGTGTACATATTGTTATACATAAGCCTAATGTAGGTTATTTTATGTGGATTCTTAAACATGTTTGGGTAAGGGCAAAACAGTAGTATGTAAAAGTTCACAGCTGACTAATTGTTTTACATGATTGCTTTTTGTCTTCACTACAATCCTGGAGGTTGGAAAAGGAAGTGGTTTTAGGCCCCTTTTCCAGAAGGCAAAACTGAGGCTGAGAGAGGTCAAATGATCAAATTTGGTCCTTCCTCTTGTTAAATGGAGCCAAAGACTCCAAGGTTGTCCTGAAGTCTCTATGTAATGTTAAACTTCTAAGAACTTAGATTAGTGGTGTATTGATAGAATCTGTATAAGACATTTAGAAATTATAGCAGCATTATTATTTATCCAATAAATATTTATTGTAAAAAAAAAAAAGAATATATGAACAAACCAATCACAAGTACAGAAATTGAAACTGTGATTTAAAAATTCCCAACCAACAAAAGTCCAGGACCAGAAAGTTTCACAGGTGACTTCTATCAAACATTTAGAGAAGACATAACACATATCCTTCTGAAACTATTCCAAAACGAGGCCACCATGACCCTGATACCAAAACCAGCTTCTGCACACTGTCCCCCAAGTTGAAATGTTAGGCGTAGCTGTTTTGCACTGGGGACAGTGGTCTGAAGTGCTGGGTTCAAGGTCTCTGCACACAGCATCTCATGAGCAAGTGAAACTAGACTTACATTAAGGAAAAGAAAAGCTGCTGCTGAGGCAACCAGAAATTTGTGGGCTCTCACCAACACATGCATATCCAACATGGCAGTGCTTCATGCAGATTGTGATGCAAACCACTCATCTACTGCTCTGCGATTTCCTGCAGAGGTAGAGGTTTGGTAACCCTGTACATGTACATGTACAGCTCAGTACACAATCCAGAAGCACAGAGGAGTTAATGTCCCTGGAGAGAGAGGGTCTTGGTGCTCTGGCCAGGTGTCAGACCTGAGCCTCTGAGGTGGGACAGCTGAGTTCAGGATATTGGTCCACCAGAGACTTCCTGGCCACACGTAATATCAAATGGTCAGCTCCCCCAGAGATCTCCATCTCAACACTAAGACCCAGCTCCACTCAATGACCAGCAAGCTACAGTGCTGGACAACCTATGCCAAACAAATAGCAGCAAAGGAACACAACCTCACCCATTAACACAAAGACTGCCTAAAATAATAACAAGTTCACAGACACGCCAAAACACACCACTGGACATGGTCCTGCCCACCTGAAAGACAACATCGAGCCTCATCCACCAGAACACAGGCACCAGTTCCCTCCACCAGGAAGCCTACACAGCACACTGAACCAACCTTACCCACTGGGGGCAGACACCAAAAACAAAGGGAACTACGAACATGCTACCTGTGAAAAGGAGACCTCAAACACAGTAAGTTAAGCAAAATGAGAAGATAGAGAAATGCAGGAGATGAAGGAGCAGGTAAAAACCCACCAGACCAAAACAAATGAAGAGGAAATAGGCAGTCTACTTGAAAAAGAATTCTGAGTAATCGTGGTAAAGTTGATCCAAAATCTTGGAAAAAGAATGGAGAAAATAGAAGAAATGTATAACAATGACCTAGAAGAACTAAAGAGAAAACAAACACTGACAAACAACACAATAAATGAAATTAAAAATTCTCTAGAGGGAATCAATAGCAGAATAACTGACACAGATGAAAGGTTAAGTGACCAGGAACATGAAGAGTGGAAATAACTACTGAAGAGCACAATAAAGAAACAAGAATGAGATTTTGGAGAAAACTGCTACCGGAGATCTGTTTTCTGCAAGGAGTTTTACAGACATTCTCTCACAAAGCAAAACCCAGCCTGGTAAGAAACAGCACCGTCCTTTTGCTGATGAGGAAGGGGAAGCTGAACCAAGATGGCGGAGTAGAAGGACGTGCTCTCACTCCCTCTTGCGAGAGCACCAGAATCACAACTGGCTGCTGGACAATCATTGACAGGAAGACCCTGGAATTCACCAAGGAGGATACCCCACGTCCAAGGACAGAGGAGAAGCCACAGTGAGACGGTAGGAGGGGCGCAATCAGAGTAAAATCAAATCCCGTAACTGCTGGGTGGGTGACTCACAGACTGGCGAACACTTATACCACAGAAGTCCACCCACTGGAGTGAAGGTTCTGAGCCCCACGTCAGGCTTCCCAACCTGGGGGTCCGGCAACGGGAGGAGGAATTCCTAGAGAATCAGACTTTGAAGCCTAGTGGGAATTGATTGCAGGACTTCGACAGGACTGGGGGAAACAGAGACCCCACTCTTGGAGGACACACACAAAGTAATGTGTGCAGCGGGACCCAGGGGAAGGAGCAGTGACCCTGGGGGAGGCTGAACCAGACCTACCTGCTGGTGTTGGGGGGTCTCCTGCAGAGGCGGGTGGTGGCTCTGTTTCACTGTGGGGATAAGGACACTGGCAGCAGAGGTTCTGGGAAGTTCTCCTTGGCGTGAGCCCTCCCAGAGTCTGCCATTAACCCCACCAAAGAGCACGGGTAGGCTCCAGTGTTGGGTTGCCTCAGGCAAAACAACCAACAGGGAGGGAACCCAGCCCCACCCATCAACAGTCAAGTGGATTAAGGTTTTACTGAGCTCTGACCGCCACAGCAACAGTCAGCTCTACCCACCACCAGAGCCTCCCATCGAGCCTCTTAGATAGCCTCAACCACCAGAGGGCAGACAGCAGAAGCAAGAAAAACTACAATCCTGCAGCCTGTGGACCAAAAACCACAGATACAGAAAGATAGAGAAGATGAAAAGGCAGAGGGCTATGTACCAGATGAAGGAACAAGAAAAAACCCCAGAAAAACAACTAAATGAAGTGGAGATAGGCAACCTTCCAGAAAAAGAATTCAGAATAATGATAGTGAAGATGATCCAGGACCTCGGAATAAGAATGGAGGCAAAGATTGAGAAGATGCAAGAAATGATTAACAAAGACCTAGAAGAATTAAAGAACAAACAAACAGAGATGACCAATACAATAACTGAAATGAAAACTACACTAGAAGGAATCAATAGCAGAATAACTGAGGCAGAAGAACGGATAAGTGACCTGGAAGACAGAATGGTGGAATTCACTGCTGCAGAACAGACTAATGAAAAAAGACTGAAAAGAAATGAAGACAGCCTAAGAGACCTCTGGGACAACATTAAACGCAACAACATTCGCATTATAGGGGTCCCAGAAGGAGAAGAGAGAGAGAAAGGACCAGACAAAATATTTGAAGAGATTAGAGTCGAAAACTTCCCTAACATGGGAAAGGAAATAGCCACCCAAGTCCAGGAAGCGCAGAGTCCCATACAGAATAAACCCAAGGAGAAACACGCCGAGACACATAGTAATCAAAGTGGCAAAAATTAAAGACAAAGAAAAATTATTGAAAGCAGCAAGGGAAAAACGACAAATAACATACAAGGGAACTCCCATAAGGTTAACAGTTGATTTCTCAGCAGAAACTCAGCAAGCCAGAAGGGAGTGGCATGATATACTTAAAGTGATGAAAGGGAAGAACCTACAAGCAACATTACCCTACCTGGCAAGGATCTCATTTAGATTTGATGGAGAAATCAAAAGCTTTACAGACAAGCAAAAGCTAAGAGAATTCAGCACCACCAAACCAGCTCTACAACAAATGCTAAAGGAACTGCTCTAAGTGGGAAACACAAGAGAAGAAAAGGACCTACAAAAACAAACCCAAAACAATTAAGAAAATGGCCATAGGAACATACATATCGATAATTACCTTAAACGTGAATGGATTAAATGCCCCAACCAAAAGACATAGACTGGCTGAATGGATACAAAAACAAGACCCATATATATGCTGTCTACAAGAGACCCACTTTAGACCTAGGGACACATACAGACTGAAAGTGAGGGGATGGAAAAAGATATTCCATGCAAATGGAAATCAAAAGAAAGCTGGAGTAGCTATACTCATATCAGATAAAATAGACTTTAAAATAAAGAATGTTACAAGAGACAAGGAAGGACACTACATAATGATCCAGGGATCAATCCAAAAAGAAGATATAACAATTATAAATATATATGCACCCAACATAGGAGCACCTCAATACATAAGGCAACTGTTAACAGCTATAAAAGAGGAAATCGACAGTAACACAAGAATAGTGGGGGACTTTAACACCTCACTTACACCAATGGACAGATCATCCAAAATGAAAATAAATAAGGAAACAGAAGCTTTAAATGACACAATAGACCAGATAGATTTAATTGATATATATAGGACATTCCAACCAAAAACAGCAGATTACACGTTCTTCTCAAGTGCACATGGAACATTCTCCAGGATAGATCACATCTTGGGTCACAAATCAAGCCTCAGTAAATTTAAGAAAATTGAAATCATATCAAGCATCTTTTCTGACCACAACGCTATGAGATTAAAAATGAATTACAGGGAAAAAAACGTAAAAAAGACAAACACATGGAGGCTAAACAATACGTTACTAAATAACCAAGAGATCACTGAAGAAATCAAAGAGGAAATAAAAAAATACCTAGAGACAAATGACAATGAAAACACGACGACCCAAAACCTATGGGATGCAGCAAAAGCGGTTCTAAGAGGGAAGTTTATAGCTATACAAGCCTACCTCAAGACACAAGAAAAATCTCAAGTAAACAATCTAACCTTACACCTAAAGAAACTAGAGAAAGAAGAACAAACAAAACCCAAAGTTAGCAGAAGGAAAGAAATCATAAAGATCAGAGCAGAAATAAATGAAATAGAACCAAAGAAAACAATAGCAAAGATCAATAAAACTAAAAGTTGGTTCTTTGAGAAGATAAACAAAATTGATAAGCCATTAGCCAGACTCATCAAGAAAAAGAGGGAGAGGACTCAAATCAATAAAATCAGAAATGAAAAAGGAGAAGTTACAACAGACACCGCAGAAATACAAAGCATCCTAAGAGACTACTACAAGCAACTTTATGCCAATAAAATGGACAACCTGGAAGAAATGGACAAATTCTTAGAAAGGTATAACCTTCCAAGACTGAACCAGGAAGAAACAGAAAATATGAACAGACCAATCACAAGTAATGAAGCTGAAACTGTGATTAAAAATCTTCCAACAAACAAAAGTCCAGGACCAGATGGCTTCACAGGTGAATTCTATCAAACATTTAGAGAAGAGCTAACACCCATCCTTCTCAAACTCTTCCAAAAGATTGCAGAGGAAGGAACACTCCCAAAATCATTCTATGAGGCCACCATCACCCTGATACCAAAACCAGACAAAGACACTACAAAAAAAGAAAATTACAGACCAATATCACTGATGAATATAGATGCAAAAATCCTCAACAAAATACTAGCAAACAGAATCCAACAACACATTAAAAGGATCATACACCACGATCAAGTGGGATTTATCCCAGGGAGGCAAGGATTCTTCAATATACGCAAATCAATCAATGTGATACACCATATTAACAAATTGAAGAATAGAAACCATATGATCATCTCAATAGATGCAGAAAAAGCTTTTGACAAAATTCAGCACCCATTTCTGATAAAAACTCTCCAGAAAGTGGGCATAGAGGGAACCTACCTCAACATAATAAAGGCCATATATGACAAACCCACAGCAAACATCATTCTCAATGGTGAAAAACTGAAAGCATTTCCTCTAAGATCAGGAACGAGACAAGGATGTCCACTCTCACCACTATTATTCAACATAGTCCTGGAAGTCCTAGCCGTGGCAATCAGAGAAGAAAAAGAAATAAAAGGAATACAAATTGGAAAAGAAGAAGTAAAACTGTCACTGTTTGCGGATGACATGATACTATACATAGAGAATCCTAAAACTGCCACCAGAAAACTGCTAGAGCTAATTAATGAATATGGTAAAGTTGCAGGATACAAAATTAATGCACAGAAATCTCTTGCATTCCTATACACTAATGATGAAAAATCTGAAAGAGAAATTATGGAAACACTCCCATTTACCATTGCAACAAAAAGAATAAAATACCTAGGAATAAACCTACCTAGGGAGACAAAAGACCTGTATGCAGAAAACTATAAGACACTGATGAAAGAAATTAAAGATGATACCAACAGATGGAGAGATATACCATGTTCTTGGATTGGAAGAATCAACATTGTGAAAATGAGTATACTACCCAAAGCAATCTACAGATTCAATGCAATCCCTATCAAACTACCAATGGCATTTTTTACGGAGCTAGAACAAATCATCTTAAAATTTGTATGGAGACACAAAAGACCCCGAATAGCCAAAGCAGTCTTGAGGCAAAAAAATGGAGCTGGAGGAATCAGACTCCCTGACTTCAGACTATACTACAAAGCTACAGTAATCAAGACAATATGGTACTGGCACAAAAACAGAAACATAGATCAATGGAACAAGATAGAAAGCCCAGAGATTAAGCCACGCACCTATGGTCAACTAATCTATTGCAAAGGAGGCAAAGATATACGATGGAGAAAAGACAGTCTCTTCAATAAGTGGTGCTGGGAAAACTGGACAGCTACATGTAAAAGAATGAAATTAGAATACTCCCTAACACCATACACCAAAATAAACTCAAAATGGATTAGAGACCTAAATATAAGACTGGACACTATAAAACTCTTAGAGGAAAACATAGGAAGAACACTCTTTGACATAAATCACAGCAAGATCTTTTTTGATCCACCTCCTAGAGTAATGGAAATAAAAACAAAAATAAACAAGTGGGACCTAATGAAACTTCAAAGCTTTTGCACAGCAAAGGAAACCATAAACAAGACGAAAAGACAACCCTCAGAATGGGAGAAAATATTTGCAAATGAATCAACGGACAAAGGATTAATCTCCAAAATATATAAACAGCTCATTCAGCTCAATATTAAAGAAACAAACACCCCAATCCAAAAATGGGCAGAAGACCTAAATAGACATTTCTCCAAAGAAGACATACAGACGGCCACGAAGCACATGAAAAGATGCTCAACATCACTAATTATTAGAGAAATGCAAATCAAAACTACAATGAGGTATCACCTCACTCCTGTTAGAATGGGCATCATCAGAAAATCTACAAACAACAAATGCTGGAGAGGGTGTGGAGAAAAGGGAAACCTCTTGCACTGTTGGTGGGAATGTAAATTGATGCAGCCACTATGGAGAACAATATGGAGGTTCCTTAAAAAACTAAAAATAGAATTACCATATGACCCAGCAATCCCACTACTGGGCATATACCCAGAGAAAACCGTAATTCAAAAAGACACATGCACCCGAATGTTCATTGCGGCACTATTTACAATAGCCAGGTCATGGAAGCAACCTAAATGCCCATCAACAGACGAATGGATAAAGAAGTTGTGGTACATATATACAATGGAATATTACTCAGCCATAAAAAGGAACGAAATTGAGTCATTTGTTGAGACGTGGATGGATCTAGAGACTGTCATACAGAGTGAAGTAAGTCAGAAAGAGAAAAACAAATATCGTATATTAATGCATGTATGTGGAACCTAGAAAAATGGTACAGATGAGCCAGTTTGCAGGGCAGAAGTTGAGACACAGATGTAGAGAATGGACATATGGACACCAAGGGGGGAAAACTGCGGTGGGGAGGGGATGGTGGTGTGCTGATTTGGGCAATTGGGATTGACATGTATACACTGATGTGTATAAAATTGATGCCTAATAAGAACCTGCAGTATAAAAAAACAAACAAAACAACTAATACTAAACTTTCATTGGGTTAGTTGCATGGAAATATGTTAATATAAATGTTTCAGACATTACATGAAATTTCTAAAAATCTTATATTTGTATTTGTATGGAAATATGTATGGAAATATGTTAATATAAATGTTTCAGACATTACATGAAATTTCTAAAAATCTTATATGTTCTGGTATAATGGTATAAGTAATAATCCTAGTTATTATTTTAAAATGTATATCTCAGAAATAACTAATTTTCTTGTCAACTGCATTATTATGAACTTTCATCAAATCTTTAACCGTGGTCATTTTTAAGTCTTTTTGTCATTTACAGACAGTTCTGGGTGTACTCTGATGATTTTGCAAATATGTTCCTATAAAAGGGTTTCATCTTCAAGAAATTCATGGAGAAGACTCTGACAAGTACAGGTTTCTGGTAACTGACTGTACTGCTGAACTGAATGAATAAGCATTTTCAGAACTCTAATGAAAAACTGATGAACTCATAAAAGTGCTAACAAAAGATCAAGATGAAAAAAAAATTAATTAATTACATGGGCCTGAGTGAACTGATGAGGATGAGTATAATTTTTGTGACTTTCTGTCTGAATTAAAAAAAAAAATCCCACAAGGACTCAGAGGCAAAGAACATACAAATCAATTTTCACTGCAAAGTAAAGGAGCTGTTGCAGTGGAGGATTACTGGACTGAATGTCAATATTATGACATAGTATGAGTGTGTTTCATGTTTGGTAATTGCAATCATTGTTGCTTTTGTTGTGGTCATCCATGTACAATGCTTGGTGTCAGTCTATTTATCTCTTGTAAAAATAAAATACAGTGTGTGTGTGTGTGTAAAAAATAAAATAAAATAAAATGAAATAAAATAAAATTCAGGGAAGCTGAAAAAAAAAAAAGAAACAAGAATGAAAATAATTGAGGACACTTTCAGAAACCTCTGGAAAAACATTAAATGCACCAACATTAAAATTATAGGGGTCCCAGAAGAAGAAGAGGAAAAAAAATGGGACTGAGAAAATATTTGAAGAGATTACAGTTGAAATTTTCCCTAATATGGAAAAGGAAATAGTAAAGTACAGGAAGTGCAGACAGCCCATGACATGATAAATCCAAGGAGACACACGCCAAGACGCATATTAATCAAACTGTCAAAAATTAAAAACAAAGAAAAATGTGAAAAGCAGCAAGGAAAAAGTAACAAATAACATACAAGGGAACCCCCATAAGGTTAACAGCTGATCTTTCAGCAGAAACTCTGCAAGCCAGAAGGGAGTGGCTGTACATATTTAAAATGAAGAAAGGGAAAAACCTACAACCAAGATTACTCTACCCAGCAAGGATCTCTTTCGGATTCGACAGAGAAATTAAAATCTTTACTGATAAGCAAAAGCTAAGAGAATTCAGCACCACAAACCCAGCTTCACAACCAATGCAAAAGGAACTTCTCTAGGCAGGAAACACAAGAGAAAGAAAAGACCTACAATAACAAACACAAAACAATTAAGAAAAGGGTAATAGGAACAAACATATTGATAACTACCTTAAATTTCAATGGATTAAATGTTCCAACCAAAGACATAGACTGGCTGAATGGATACAAAAACAAGACGCATATATATGCTGTTTACAAGAGACCCACTTCAGACCTAGGGACACATACAGATTGAAAGTGAAGGGATGGAAAAAGATATTCCATGCAAACGGAAATCAGAAGAAAGCTGGAGTAGCAATTCTCATATCAGATAAAATAGTCTTTAAAATAAAGACTACTACAAGAGGCAAAGAAAGACACTACATAATGATAAAGGGATCAATCCAAGAAGATGATATAACAATTGTAAATATTTATGCACCCAACAGAGGAACACCTCAATACATAAAGCAAGTGCTAACAGCCATAAAAGGGGAAATCGACAGTAACACAATAATATAGGGGACTTTAACATCGCACTTTCACCAATGGACAGATCATCCAATATGAAAATAAATAAGGCAAAACAAACTTGAAATGATACATTAAACAAGATGGACTTAATTGATATTTATAGGACATTCCATCCAAAATTAACAAAATACACTTTCTTCTCAAGTGCTCATGGAACATTCTCCAGGATAGATCATACCTTGGGTCACAAAACAAGACTTGATAAGTTTAAGAAACTTGAAATCATATCAAGTATCTTTCCTGACCACAGTGCTATGAGACTAGATATCAATTACAGGAAAAAACATCTGTAAAAATTACAAACACATGGAGGCTAAACAATACACTACTAAATAACCAAGAGATCACTGAAGAAATCAAAGAGAAAATCAAAAAATACCTAGAAACAAATGACCATGAAAACATGACGACCCAAAACCTATGGGATGCAGCAAAAGCAGTTTATAAGAGGGAAGTTCATAGCAATACAATCCTAAATCAAGAAACAAGAAACATTTCAAATAAACCACCGAACCTTACACCTAAAGCAGGTAGAGAAAGAAAAACAAACAAACAAAAAAACCCCAAAGTTAGCAGAAGGAAAGAAATTATAAAGATCAGATCAGAAATAAATGAGAACAAATGAAGGAAACAATAGTAAAGATCCATAAAACTAAAAGCTGGTCCTTTAAGAAGTTAAACAAAATTGAAAAAACATTAGCCAGACTCATCAAGAAAAAAAGGGAGAAGACTCAAATCAGAAGAATTGAAATGAAAAAGGAGAGGTAACAACTGACCCTGCAGAAATACAAAGGATCATGAGAGATTACTACAAGCAACTATATGATAATAAAATGGAAAACCTGGAAGAAATGGACAAATTCTTAGAAAAGCACAACCTTCCAAGACTAAACCAGGAAGAAATAGAAAATATAAACAGACCAATCACAAGCACTGAAATGGAAACTGTGATTAAAAAGAACAAAATATCTAGGAATAAACATACCTAAGGAGACAAAAGACCTGTATGCAGAAAATTATAAGACTCTGATGAAAGAAATTAAAGATGATACAAATAGATGGAGAGGTATACCATGTTCTTGGATTGGAAGAATCAACATTGTGAAAATGACTCTACTACCCAAAGCAATCTACAGATTCAATGCAATCCCTATCAAACTACCACTGGCATTTTCCACAGAACTGGAACAAAAAATTTCACAATTTGTATGGAAACACAAAAGACCCCGAATAGCCAAAGCAATCTTGAGAATGAAAAATGGAGCTGGAGGAATCAGGCTCCCTGACTTCAGACTATATTACAAAGCTACAGTAATCAAGATTGTATGGTACTGGCACAAAAACAGAAATATAGATCAAAGGAACAGGATAGGAAGGACAAAGATAAACCCATGCACATATGGTCACCTTATCTTTGATAAAGGAGGCAAGCATATACAGTGGAGAAAAGACAGCCTCTTCAATAAGCGGTGCTGGGAAAACTGGACAGGTACATGTAAAAGTATGAAATTAGAACACTCCCTAACACCCTTCACAAAAATAAACTCAAAATGGATTAAAGACCTAAATGTAAGGCCAGACACTATCAAGCTCTTAGAGGAAAATATAGGCAGAACACTCTATGACATAAATCACAGCAAGATCCTTTTTGACCCAGCTCCTAGAGAAATGGAAATAAAAACAAAAATAAGCAAATGGGACCTAGTGAAACTTAAAAGCTTTTGCACAGCAAAGGAAACCATAAACAAGACCAAAAGAGAACCCTCAGAATGGGAGAAAATATTTGCAAACGAAGCAACTGACAAAGGATTAATGTCCAAAATTTACAAGCAGCTCATGCAGCTCAATATCAGAAAAAAAGCCAACCCAATCCAGAAATGGGCAGAAGACCTAAACAGACATTTCTCCAAAGAAGATATACAGATTGCCAACAAACACATGAAAGAATGCTCAATATCATTAATCATTAGAGAAATGCAAATCAAAACTACAATGAGATATCATGTCACACCAGTCAGAATGGCCATCATCAAAAAATCTAGAAACAATAAATGCTGGAGAGGGTGTGGAGAAAAGGGAACCCTCTTGTACTGTTGGTGGGAATGTAAATTGATACAGCCACTATGGAGAACAGTATGGAGGTTCCTTAAAAAACTAAAAATAGAACTACCATACGACCCTGCCGTCCCACTACTGGGCATATACCCTGAGAAAACCATAATTCAAAAAGAGTCATGTACCAAAATGTTCATTCCAGCTCTATTTACAATAGCCAGGACGTGGAAGCAACCTAAGTGTCCATCAGCAGATGAACGGATAAAGAAGATGTGGCACATATATACAATGGAATATTACTCATAAAAAGGAACATAAGAAGGAACAAAACTGAGTTATTTGTAGTGAGGTGGTTAGACCTAGAGACTGTCATACAGAGTGAAGTAAGTCAGAACGAGAAAAACAAATACAGTAGGCTAACACATATATATGGAGTCTAAGGGGGAAAAAAAGGTCATGAGGAACCTAGTGGTAAGACGGAAATAAAGACACAGACCTACTAGAGAATGGACTTGAGGATATGGGGAGGGGAAAGGGGAAGCTGTGACAAAGTGAGAGAGTGGCATGGACATATATACACTACCAAACGTAAAATAGATAGCTAATGGGAAGCAGCCGCATAGCACAGGGGGATCAGCTCAGTGCTTTGTGCCCACCTAGAGGGGTGGGATAGGGAGGGTGGGAGGGAGGGAGATGCAAGAGGGAAGAGATATGGGAACATATGTATATGTATAACTGATTCACTTCGTTATAAAGCAGAAACTAACACACCATTGTAAAGCAATTATACTCCAATAAAGATTTTTAAAAAATAAAATTTTCCAATAAACAGAAGCCCACAAAAGATGGCTTTACAGGAGAATTCTATCAAATATTTAGAGAAGAGTTAACACCTATCCTTCTCAAACTCTTCCAAAATATAGCAGAGGGAAGAACACTCCCAAACTCATTCTACGAGGCCACCATCACCTTGATACCAAAACCAGATAAAGATGTCACAAAAAAAGAAAACTACAGGCCAATATCACTGATGAACATAGATGCAAAAATCCCCAACAAAACAGCAAACAGAGTCCAACAGCACAGTAAAAGGATCAGACACCATGAACAAGTGGGGTTTATCTCAGGAATGCAAGGATTCTTCAATATACGCAAATCAATCAATGTGATACACCATATTAACAAATTCAAGGGCAAAAACCATACGATCAGCTCAATAGATGCAGAAAAAGCTTTCAAGAAAATTCAACACCCGTTTACAATAAAAAGCCTCCAGAACCTAGGCACAGAGGGAACTTACCTCAACATAATAAAGTCCATATATGACAAACCCACAGCCAACTTCGTTCTCAATGGTGAAAAACTGAAACCGTTCCCACTAATATCAGGAACAAGACAAGATGGCCCACTCTCACCACTATAATTAAGCATAGTTTTGGAAGTTTTAGCCACAGCAATCAGAGAAGAAAAAGAAGTAAAAGGAATACAAATTGGAAAAGAAGTAAAACTGTTACTGTTTGCAGATGACATGATACTATATAGAGAGAATCCTAAAGATGCTACCAGAAAACTACTAGCACTAATCAATGAATTTGGTAAAGTAACAGGATACAAAATTAATGCACAGAAATCTCTTGCATTCCTATACACGAATGATGATAAATCTGAAAGTGAAATTAAGAAAACACTCCCGTTTACCATTGCAACAAAAAGAATAAAATATCTAGGAATAAACCTACCTAAGGAGACAAAAGACCTCTATGCAGAAAACTATAAGACACTGATGAAAGAAATTAAAGATGACACAAATTGATGGAGAGATATACCATGTTCTTGGATTGGAAGAATCAACTTTGTGAAAATGACTATACTACCCAAAGCAATCTACAAATTCAATGCAATCCCTATCAAACTAAGAACGGCATTTTCACAGAACTACAACAAAAAATTTCAGAATTTGTATGGAAACACAAAAGACTCCGAATAGCCAAAGCAACCTTGAGAAAGCAAAACAGAGCCGCAGGAATCAGGCTCCTGGACTTCAGACTATACTACAAAGTACATTAATCAAGACTGTATGGTACTGGCACAAAAACAGAAATATAGATCAATGGAACAGGGTAGAAAGCCCAGAGTTAAACCCACGCACATATGGTCACCTGATCTTTAATAAAGTAGGCAAGAATATAAAATGTAGAAAAGACAACTTCTTCAATACGTTAGGTTGGGAAAACTGGACAGCTACAGGTAAAAGAATGAAATTAGTACACTCCCTAGCACTGTACACAAAAATAAACTCAGAATGGATTAAAGACCTAAATGTAAGGCTACACACTATAAAACTCTTAGAGGAAAAAAAAAAGACAGCGCACTGTATGATATAAATCATAGCAAGATCCTTTTTGACCGACCTCCTTGGGAAATGGTTATAAAAACAGAAATAAACCAATGGGGTCTAATGAAACTTAAAAGCTTTTGCACTGCAAAGGAAACCATAAACAAGACGAAAAGGCAACCCTCAGATTGTGAGAAAATATTTGCCAATGAAGCAACTGAAAAAGGATTAATTTCTGAAATATACAAACAGCTCATGCAGCTCAGTATAAAAAAAACAAACAACCCAATCCAAAAATGGGCAGAAGACCTAAGTAGACATTTCTTCAAAGAAGATATACAGAATGCCAACAAACACATGAAAGGCTGCTCAACATCAGTAATCATTAGAGAAATACAAATCAAAACTACAGTGAGGTATCACCTCGCACCGGTCAGAATGGCCATCATCAAAAAATCTACAGACAATAAATGCTAGAGACGGTGTAGAGAAAAGGGAACCCTCTTGCACTGTTGGTGGGAATGTAAATTGATACAGCCACTATGGAGAACAGTACGGAGGTTCCTTAAAAAACTAAAAATAGAACTACCATATGACCCAGCAATCTCACTACTGGTCATATACTCTGAGAAAACCATAATTCAAAAAGAGACATGGACCACAATGTTCATTGCAGGACTATTTACAGTAGCAGGACATGGAAGCAACCTAAGTGTCCATCCACAGATGAATGGATAAAGATGTGGCACGTATATACCATGGGATATTAGCCAAAAAAAGGAATGAAATTGTGACATTTGCAGAGACGTGGATGGACCTAGAGACTGTCATACAAAGTGAAGTAAGTCAGAAAGAGGAAAACAAATATCATATAATAGGGCTTTATGTGGAATCTAGAAAAAAATGATACAGATGAACTTATTTGCAAAGCAGAAATAGGGACTGATGGAGAGAATAAACTTATAGATACCAAGGGGGGAAGTGGGGTGTGATGAATTGGGAGATTGGGTTTGACATATATACACTACTATATAATAAATAGATAACCAATGACAACCTATTGTATAGCACAGGAAAGTCTACTCAATGCTCTGTGGTGACCTAAATTAGAAGGAAATCCAAAAAGAGGACTTCCAAAAAGGAAATCCAAAAAGAGGTCTATGTATACGTAGACCTGATTCACTTTGCTGTACAGCAGAAACTAACACAGCATTGTAAAGCAACTATACTCCAATAAAAATTAATTTAAAAAAAGATTTAAGATATAGATGCCCATTGTTGCCACTTTCATTCAACATAGTAGTGGAAGTTCTAGCCACAGCAATTAGGCAAGAAATATACACAAAAGGTATCCCAATGGGAAAGGAAGAAGTAAAATTGTCACTATTTGAAGATGAGATTATATTATATATAAAAAACCATAAAGATGCCACCAAAACACCTGACAGAACTATTAAATGAATTCAGTAAAGTTGCAACATACAAAATCAATATACAAAATCTCTTGTGTTTCTATACATTAATAACAAATTATCAGAAAGAGAAATTAATTAAAAATATCATCTTTACAATTGCATCAAAAACGATGAAATACTTAGGAATAAATTGAACCAAGGTGGTAAAAACATGTACACTCAATACTATGACATTGATGAAGTAAATTGAAGATGATAAAAATAAATGGAAA
Organism: Eschrichtius robustus; assembly: GCF_028021215.1. Classification (NCBI taxonomy): domain Eukaryota; kingdom Metazoa; phylum Chordata; class Mammalia; order Artiodactyla; family Eschrichtiidae; genus Eschrichtius; species Eschrichtius robustus. The sequence goes on from NC_090845.1 coordinate 46,037,723, forward strand.
TATATACCATGATTATTGATTGTAAGGATTAGTATTGTTAAAATATCCATACTATCCAAAGAAATACACAGATTCAATGCAATCATATTAAAATACCAGTAGGGCTTCCCTGGTGGCACAGTGGTTAAGAATCTGCCTGCCAATGCAGGGGACATGGGTTCGAGCCCTGGTCTGGGAAGATCCCACATGCCGCGGAGCAACTAAGCCCGTGAGCCACAACTACTGAGCCTGCGCGTCTGGAGCCTGTGCTGCGCAACAAGAGAGGCCGCGGCAGAGAGAGGCCCACGCACCGCGATGAAGAGTGGCCCCCGCTCGCCGCAACTGGAGAAAGCCCTCGCACAGAAACGAAGACCCAACACAGCCAAAAATAAATATAAATAAATAAATTTTTAAAAAATAAAAATAAAAAAATAAAATACCAGTCATTTTTCACAGTACTAGAAGAATCATAAAATTTTTATGAAACCACAAAAGAATAAACAAAAAACATATTGAAAAAAGAACAAAGATGAAGGCATCACACTCACTGACTTAAAATTTTATTACAAAGTTTTAGTAATCAATAGATTATGGTATTGGCATAAAAATATAAACATAGATCAATGGAAAATAACCAAGAGCCCAGAACTAAACCCACACATATATGGTCAATTAATTTATGACAAAAGTGCCATAAATATACAATTGGGAAAAGACAGTCTCTTCAATAAATAATGTTCGGAGGAATTGGAAGCCACATACAAAAGAACAAAAATTGATCATTGTCTTATACCATACACAAAAATTAACTCAAAATGGATTAAAGACTTAGACATAAGAACTGAATGTAAGACTTGAAACCATAAAGCTACTATAAGAAAACAGGTGGTGAGCTCCTGGTGGTGATTTTTTATGTCTGACTTCAAATGCAGAAGCATTAAGAGCAAAAATAAACAAATGGGACTACATCAAACTAGAAAGCTTCTGCATGGCAAAGGAAACTATTAACAAAATGAAAAGGCAACCTACAAAATGGGAGAAAATATTTGCAAATTATATATCTGAAAAAGGGTTAATATCTAAATATATAAAGATCTCATACAACTCAAGAGCAATACAACACTCTGTTTTTAAAAAATGGGCAGCAGGTCTGAATAGGAATTGTTTTCCAAAAAAGACGTACAGATAGCTAATAGATATATGAAACAATGTTCAACATTACTAATCATCAAGGAAATGCAAATCAAATCCAAAATGAGATACCACCCTACATCTGTTAGAATGGGTATTATATAAAGACAAGAAATAGGGGGGGCCTTCAAGATGGCGGATGAGTAAGACGGGGAGATCACCTTCCCACGAATACATCAAAAATACATCTATATGTGGAACAACTCCTACAGAACACCTACTGAATGCTGGCAGAAGACGTCAGACTTCTCAAAAGGCAAGAAACACACCACTTACCTGCGTAGTGCCAAAGAGAAAAACAGAAAAAAAAAAAAGAATAGGGATGGGACCTGCACCTCTGGGAGGGAGCTATGAAGGAAGAAAAGTTTCCACACACTAGGAAGCTGCTTCACTGGTGGAGACCAGGGGTGGCAGGGGAGAAGCTTTGGAGCCACAGAGGAGAGCACAGCAACAGGGGTGCAGAAGGCAAAAAGGAGAGATTCCTGCACAGAGGATCGGTGCTGACCAGCACTCACCAGCCTGAGAGGCTTGTCTGCTCACCCGCTGGGGCGGGTGGGGACTGGGAGCTGAGGCTCGGGCTTCGGAGGTCAAATCCCAGGGAGAGGACTGGAGTTGGCTGTGTGAACACAGCCTGGACGGGGCTAGTGCACCACAGCTAGCTGGGAGGGAGTCCGGGAAAAAGTTTGGAACTGCCTAAGAGGCAAGAGACCATTTCAGGGTGTGCAAGGAGAGGGGATTCAGAGCACCACCTAAACAAGTTCCAGAAGCGGGTGTGAGCTGCGGCTATCAGGGCAGACACCAGAGACGGGCATGAAATGCTAAGGCTGCTAATGCAGCCACCAAGAAGCCTGTGTGCAAGCACAGGACACTATCCACAACTCCCCTCCCAGGAGCCTGTGCAGCCTTCCATGGCCAGGGTCCCATAATCCAGGGACTGCTTCCCCAGGAGAACACACAGTGTACCTCAAGCTGTTGCAAAGTCACACTGGCCTCTACCACCACAGGCTCGGCCCACATTCATTACCCCTCATTCCCCTCGGCCTGAGTGAACCAGAGCCCCCTAATCAGCTGCTACTTTAACCCAGTCCTGTCTGGGCAGGGAACAGATGCCCTCAGGCAACCTACAGAGGTGGACCCGCAGAGGCGGGGCCAAATCCAAAGCTGAACACCAGGAGCTGTGCGAACAACGAAGAGAAAAGGAAATTTCTCCATGCAGCCTCAGGAGCAGCAGATTAAATCTCCACAGTCAACTTGATGCACCCTGCATTTGTGGAATACATGAATAGACAACGAATCATCCCAAAATTGAGGCAGTGGACTGTGGGAGCAACTGTAGACTTGGAGTTTGCTTTCTGCACCTAATTTGTTTCTGGTTTTATGTTTATCTCAGTTTAGTATTTAGAGCTTATTATCATTGGTAGATTTGTTTAATGATTTGATGGCACCCTTCCTTTTATATATATATGATTCTTTTTCCTTTTTCTCTTTCTGTGACAGTGCATGTGTGTGATTCTTTGTGTGCTTTTGTCTGTATAGCTTTGTTTTTAAATTTGTCATAGGATTCTTTCTGTGCCTTTGTTTTGTTTTGTTTTGTTTTTACTTTGTATGGTTTTTAGCAGTTCTTATCATTGGTGGACATGTTGATTGCTTTGGTTGCTCTCTTCTCTATTTTTTTATTACTTTTTTATATTTAGTATTTTTTATTTTTATTTTAATAAATTTATTTTACTTTATTTTTCTTTGTTTTTCCTTAACTTTTCTTCTGAGCCGAGTGGCTGACAGGGTCCTGGTGCTCCAGGCAGGTGTCAGGCCTGAGTCTCTTAGGTGGGAGAGCTGAATTCATGACGTTGGACCACCAGAAACCTCCAAGCCACACATAATATCAAATGGTGAAAGCTCTCCCAGAGATCACCATCTCAACGCTAAGGCCCAGCTCCACTCAATGACCAGCAAGCTACAGTGCTGGACAACCTATGCCAAACAAATAGCAGCAAAGGAACACAACCTCACCCATTAACACAAAGACTGCCTAAAATAATAACAAGTTCACAGACACGCCAAAACACACCACTGGACATGGTCCTGCCCACCGGAAAGACAAGATCCAGTCTCATCCAGCAGAACAGAGACACAAGTCCCATCCACCACGAAGCCTACACGACACACTGAACCAAACTTACCCACTGAGGGCAGACACCAAAAACAACAGAAACTATGAACCTGCAGGCTGCGAATAGGAGACCTAAAGCAGAGTAAGTTAAGAAAAATGAGAAGACAGAGAAATATGCAGCAGATGAAGGAGCAAGGTAAAAACACACAATACCGAACAAATGAAGAGGAAATAGGCAGTCTACCTGAAAAGAATTCAGAGTAATGTTACTAAAGATGATCCAAAATCTTGGGAATACAAAGGAAAAAATACAAGAAAGGTTTAACAAGGAACTAGAAGACCTAAAAAGCAAACAAGCAATGATGAACAACACAATAAATGAAATTAATAATTCTCTAGAAGGAATCAAAAGCAGAATAACTGAGGCAGAAGAACGGGTAAGTGACCTGGAAGATAAAATACTGTAAATAACTACCAGAGAGCAGAATAAAGAAAAAAACAATGAAAACAATTTAGGACAGTTTCAAAGAACTCTGGGACAACATTAAATGCACCAACATTCGAATTATAGGGGAAGCAGAAGAAGAAGAGAAAAAGAAAGGGACTGAGAAAATATTTGAAGAGATTATAGTTGAAAACTTACCTAATATGGAGAAGGAAATAGTCAATTAAGTCCAGGAAGTGCAGAGAGTCCAACAGAGGATAAATCAAAGGAGAAAAATGTCAAAACATATATTAAACAAACTATCAAAAATTAAATAGAAAAAATATTAAAAGCAGCAAGGGAAAAGCCACAAATAACATACAAGGGAATCCCCATAAGATTAACAGCTGATCTTTCAGCAGAAACTCCTCAAGCCAAAAGGGAGTGGCAGGACATATTTAAAGTGATGAAAGGAAAAACTTACAACCAAGATTATTCTACCAAGCAAGGGTCTCATTCAGATTTGATGGCAAAATTAGAGCGTTTACAGACAAGCAAAAGTTAAGAGAATTCAGCACCACCAAACCAGCTTTACAGCATATGCGAAAGGAACTTCTCTAGGATGGACACACAAGAGAAAGAAAAGACCTACAATAACAAACCCAAAACAATTAATAATATGGTAATAGGAACATACATATGGATAATGACCTTATAAGAAAATGGATTAAAATTGCAACCAAAAGACATGGACTGGCTGAATGGACACAAAAATAAGACCTGTATATATGCTGCCTACAAGAGACCCACTTCAGACCGAGGGACACATACAGACTGAAAGTGAGGGGATGGAAACAGTTATTCCACACAAATGGAAATCAGAAGAAAGCTGGAGTAGCAATTCTCATATGAGACAAAACACACTTTAAAATAAACACTATTACAAGAGACAAGAAAGACACTACATAATGATCAAGAGATCAATCCAAGAAGATATAACAATTGTAGAAGATATAATAACAATTGTAAATGTTTATGCATCCAACATAGGAGCACCTCAATACATAAGGCAAATGCTAACAGCCATAAAAGGGGAAATCGACAGTAACACAATCATAGTAGGGGACTTTAACACCCCACTTTCACCAATGGACAGATCATCCAAAATGAAGATAAAAAAGGAAACACAAGCTTTAACTGATATATTAAAGAAGATTTACTTAATTGATATTTATGACATTCCATCCAAAAACAACAGAATACACTTTCTTCTCAAGTGCTTATGGAACATTTTCTAGGATAGACCATATCTTGGTCACAAATGAAGTCTTGCTAAATTTAAGAAAGTTGAAATCGTATCAAGTATCTTTTCCGACCACAACACTGTGAGACTAGATATCAATTACAGGAAAAAAATCTGTAAAAATACAAACACATGGAGGGTAAACAATAAACTGCTAAATAACCAAGAGATCACTGAAGAAATCAAAGAGGAGATCAAAAATTACCTAGAAACAAATGACAATGAAAACACGACGACCTAAAGCATACGGGATGCAGCAAAAGCAGTTCTAAGAGGGAAGATTATAGCAATACAAACCCACATCAAGAAACAAGAAACATCTCAAATAAGCAACCTAAACTAACACCTAAAGCAATGAGAGAAAGAAGGACAAAAAAACCCAAAAGTTAGCAGAAGGAAACAAACCATAAAGATCAGATCAGAAATAAATGGAAAAGAAATGAAGGAAATGATAACAAAGATCAATAAAACTAACAGCTAGTTCTTGGAGAAGATAAGCTTAATTGATAAAACATTAGCCAGACTCATCAAGAAAAGAAGGGAGAAGACTCAAATCAACACAATTAGAAATGAAATAGGAGAAGTAACAACTGACAGTGCAGAAATACAAAGGATCATGAGAGATTACTTCAAGCAAATATACGCCAATAAAATGGACAACCTGGAAGAGTAGACAAATTCTTAGAAAAGCAAAACCTTCCAAGACTGAACCAGGAAGAAATAGAAAATATATACAGACCAATCACAAGCACAGAAATTAAGACTTTGATTAAAAATCTTCCAACAAACAAAAGCCCAGGACCAGACGGCTTCACAGCCGAATTTGATCAAATATTTAGAGAAGAGTTAACACCTATCCTTCTCAAACTCTTCTAAAATGTAGCAGAGGGAGCAACATTCCCCAAATCATTCTGAGGCCACCCTCACCCTGATACCAAAACCAGACAAAGATGTCACAAAGAAAGAAATCTACAGGCCAATATCACTGATGAACATTGATACAAAAATCCTCAACAAATTACTAGCAAACAGAATCCGACAGCACATTAAAAGGATCATACACCATGATCAAGTGGGGTTTACCCCAGGAATGCAAGGATTACTGAATAAACACATATCAGTCAATGTGATAAAACATATTAACAATTTGAAGGAGAAAAATCATATGATCATCTCCATAGATACAGAAAAAGCTTTTGAGAAAATTCAACACCCTTTTATGATAAAAACCCCTCAGAAAGTAGGCATAGAGGAAACTTACCTCAACATAATAAAGCCCATATATGAAAAACCCACAGCCAACATCGTTCTCAATGGTGGAAAACTGAAACCATTTCCTCTAAGATCAGGAACAAGACAAGGTTGCCCACTCTCACCACTATTATTCAACATAGTTCTGGAAGTCCTAGCCACGGCAATCAGAGAAGAAAAAGAAATAAAAGGAATCCAAATTGGAAAACAAGAAATAAATCTGTCACTGTTTGCAGATGACATGGTACTATACATAGAGAATCCTAAAGAGGCTACCAGAAAATTGCTACAGCTAATCAATGAATTTGGTAAAGTAGCAGGATACAAATTTAATGCAGAGAAATCTCTTGTATTCCTATACAATAATGATGAAAACTCTGAAACAGAATTTAAGGGAACACTGCCATTTATCACTGGAACAAAATAATTAAAATACCTAGGAATAAACCTACCTAATCACACAAGTGACCTGTATGCAGAAAATTATAAGATACTGATGAAAGAAATTAAAGATGATACAAACAGGTGGAGAGATTCTTGGTATTGGAAGAATCAACATTGTGAAAATGACTATACTGCCCAAAGCAATCTACAGATTTAATTCAATCCCTTTCAAACTACCAGTGGCATTTTTCACAGAACTAGAACAAAAAAAAATTCACAATTTGTATGGAAACACAAAAGACCCCGAATAGCCAAAGCAATCTTGAGAAAGAAATATGGAGCTGGCTGAATCAGGCTCCTGGACTTCAGACTATAGTACAAAACTACAGTAATCAAGACAGTATGGTACTGGCAGAAAAACAGAAATATAGATCAATGGAACAGGATAGAAAGTACAGAGATAAACCCATGCACATATGGTCACCTTATTTTTGATGAAAGAGGCAAGAATATACAGTGAAGAAAAGACAGCCTCTTCAATAAGTGGTGCTGGGAGAACTGGACAGCTACATGTAAAATAATGAAATTAGAACACTTCCTAACACCATACACAAAAATAATCTCAAAATAGATTAAAGACCTAAATATACTATAAACCTCACAGAGGAAAACATAGGCAGAACACTCTATGACATAAATCACAGCAAGATCCTTTTTGACCCAGTTCCTAGAGAAATGGAAATAAAAACAAAAATAAACAAATGGGACTTAATGAAATTTAAAAGCTTTTGCTGAGCAAAGGAAAACATAAACAAGACAAAAGGACAACCCTCAGAATGGGAGAAAATATTTGTAAATGAAGCAACTGACAAAGGATTCATCTCCAAAATTTACAAGCAGCTCATGCAGCTCAATATGAAAAAAAAAAAAAAAAAAAAAAAACCAATCCAAAAACGGGCAGAAGACCTAAATAGACATTTCTCCAAAGAAGATATACAGATAGTGAACAAACACATGAAAAAATGCTCAGTGTCATTAATCATTAGAGAAATGCAAATCAAAACTACAGTGAGGTATCACCTCACACCGGTCAGAATGGTCATCAACAAAAAAATCTACAAACAATAAATGCTGGAGAGGGTGTGGAGAAAAGGGAACCCTCTTTCACTGTTGGTGGGATAATAAATTGATACAGCCACTATGGAGAACAGTATGGAAGTTCCTTAGAAAAACTAAAAATAGAACTATCATACGACCCAGCAATTCCACTACTGGACATATACCCTGAGAAAACCATAATTCAAAAAGAGTCTTGTTACACAGTATTCGTTGCAACTCTATTTACAATAGCCAGGACATGGAAGCAACCTAAGTGTCCATTGACAGATGAGTGGATAAGGAAAATGTGGCACGTATGTAAATGGAATATTACTCAGCCATAAAAGGAAATGAAATCGAGTTATATTTAGTGAGGTGGATTGACCTATAGTGTGTCATACAGAGGGAAGTTAAGTCAGAAAGGGAAAAACAACTATTGTATGCTAACACATATATATGGAATTAAAAAAAAAATGTTTCTGAAGAACCTAGGGGCAGGACAGGAATAAAGACGGAGACGTAGAGAATGGACTTGAGGACACAGGGATGGGGAAAGGTAAGATGGGACGAAGTGAGAGCGTTGCATGGACATATATACACTACCAAATGTAAAATTGATAGCTAGTGGGAAGCAGCCACATAGCACAGGTAGATCAGCTCAGTGCTTTGTGACCACCTAGAGGGGTGGGATAGGCAGAGTGGGAGGGAGACACAAGAGGGAGGAGATATGGGGTTATATGCATATGTATAGCTGATTCACTTTGTTATAAAACAGAAAGTAACATACCATTGTAAAGCAATTATACCCCAATAAAGATGTTTAAAAAAATAAATAATAAATTAAATAAATAAATAAATAAATAAATAAAAAGTCCAGATTTGAAAAGCAATGTTTCCTTGTAGTCATCTTTTCAGAGAGCTTCCAAGGGTATTCTCTCCTGGACTTTCTCTGCAACCTGTTCTGTTAAGAAAAGCAACTTTGTGTTTCCCCTTTTATCATGGCCTCACACTAAGATACAAATAAAATGAATTATTTTTGAAGTAACTCAGCTTTCCCATGCCTGCCAGCTACAGTGACTCCAGACAGTAACGTTTGCACCAGATTTCTGACACCCCCTACAAATCCAGGTCTCTTGTGCACCTCCAGTGTCTGCTGGCTCCAATGGCACCAGGCTCCCTCTGAGCTCCCAGAAATCCAGGTCTCCATTTCATCCCAGTGTCTGCTGATTCCTGTGGCCCCAGGCAATGACCTTGGCACCAGACTCCTTGTGGGCTCCTGGGAAATCAAACCCCCTGTGCCTCCCAGCTCCAATGCCCCAGAAGTTTCCCATGGTACTAGACAGCTGCTGTGATATCAGATTCCCAGTGGACTCCTGTAAAATCAGGCCCCCAGTTAACCCTGGTGTCTGTCAGTTCCAGCAGCCCCAGGCATCCTATATGGTCCCAGGTAGTTTGCACAGCACCAGGCTCCCATGTGAACCCAAGCCACCAGCTCAACCTGACACCTGCCAGCTCAAGCCCTCAGACAGCTGTCATGACCCCAGGCTCCTAGCAGTCCCATGATCACAGGTACCCAGCTCATCCTAGGGCCTGCTAGCTCCACTGGCCTCAAGCAGATCCTGTGGCACCAGGGTCCTAGTGGGCTCCCACAAAACCTGGCACCAAGCTTACCCCAGTGCCTGCCAGCTCCAGGAGCCCTAGGCAGCATCTGTGGAGCCAGACAGCTTCCACAGCACCAGGCCCCCAGTGGGCTCCTGTGAGTTCAGGTCCCAGCTCACCCTGGTTTCCACTGGCTCCAGTGACCTCAGGAGGTTCTCATGGCACCAGACTCCTGAGGGGCTCCCACAACCCAGTACCTCAACTTATCCCTATGCCTTCCGGCTCCAGTGGCCCTGGGCAGCTCCTGCTGCTCCAACTGACTTCCTTAGCTCCAGACTCCCAAAAGGTCCCTGAAAACCCAGACCCTGGATTGGCTCCCAGAGACCCAGGAGGCTCCTGTGACCTTAGGCTTCCAATGGGCGCCTGTGACCCCAAGCTACTGATCCATACCAACACCAGACATCTCCCATATCACTAGGCTCCCATGAGCCCAGGCTTCTGGCTCATCTCACCACCAGCTGGCTACCATGGCCACAGGCAGCTGCGGTGGAGTTGGGCTCCTAGTGCGCTTTCATGAACCCAGGCTCTCAGTACATCCCGTTATCAGACAGCTCCTCTGGTCCTGGGCAGCTCCAGTGTTCCCAGACCCACAGTCAGTGCCCACAAACCCAGGCATCAGAGGGACATCCATGAACCCAGGGTCGAGATTTTGACCCACCCCAGCAACAGACCACTCAAAGACTCCAGCAGCAAGCCCACCCCTGGACACCACCAAAGTGCCCACCCAGAATATCTGGACAGGGATTTGCATGCCTAAGCCAGTCTGTAAAGACTAAAAGAGGTATCTACTTCCTGAAATGCACAGATACCAATGCAAGGCCACAAGGATCATGAATAATCAAGGAAACAGGACACCACGAAAGGAAATTAATAAAATTCTAAATACAAACCCTAAAGAAATGGACATCTATGAGCTGTCCAAGAAAGAATGCAGAACAATCCTCTTAAAGAAATTCAGTAAACACAAGAAAGCACAGAGACAACTGAATGAAATTAGGAAAAAAATACATGAACAAAATGAGAAATTCAATAAAGAAAAAGAAACCACTAAAAAACAAGAAGAAAACAAAACAAAAACCCAGAAATTCTTCAGTTGAATACAATGACTGAATTGAAGGATTAAATACAGAACTTCGACAGTAGACTTGACCAAATAGAAGAAAGAATTTGTGAAATAGAAGGACAAGCCTTTAGAAATCATTCAGTCAGAGGAGCAAAAAAAAAAAAAAAAAAAAAAAAAAAAAAAAAGAATTAAGAAAAATAAAGAAATCCAGTGTGAATTATTAAATACCAGTCAAAGAAACTAACTACACATTATTGGAGTCCCAGAAGGAGAAGAGAGGGAAAATGGAGTAGAACGTTTATTTGAAGACATAATGTCTGAAAACTCAAATCTGAGGAGAGATATAGACATCCACGTTCATGAAAGTAATAGGTCACTTGAAAATTTCAAACTCAAACAATTTTATCTAAGACAAATTTAAATAAAAATACCTAAAATAAAAGACAATGAATTTTTAAAGCAGCAAGAGGAAAAAAATGTTTTTCACATAAAATAGAACCACTACAAGGTTATCAGCATATTTATCAGCAGAAACCTTGTAAGCCAAAAGAGGGTGATGATATATTCAAAGTGCTGAAATAAAACAAATTGCCAACCAAGAATACTTTACACGGTAAATCTCTCTTTCAGAAATGAAGGCAAGATAAAGACTCCCTAAAAAAAACAAAAGTTTAGGGAATTCATCATCACTACAAAAAATGCCAAAGAGTTCCTCAAGCTGACATGAATGGAAACTAATTAGAAACATGAAAACATATGAAAATATAACACTTACTGGTAATGGTAAATATATAGTCAAATTCAAAATACTCAAATACAGTAATATGGTGGTATGTTAATCACTTAACTCTAGTATGAAGGTTTAAAGGATAAAAGTACTAAAAATAACTATAGCTACAATAATTTGGTAATGGATACACAATATACAAAGAGGTATATTATGACATTAAAACATAAATTACGGAGGAGAGGAGTAAAATGATAGAGTTTTAGTATGCAATAGAAGTTAAGTTGTTATCGGATTAAAATAGACTGTTATATCTAGGTGTTTTATGTAGACCTTATGGTAACTACAAACCAAAAGCTGACAGTAGATAGACAAAAGATAAAAGGGTTTGGAATACAAGCATACCACCATGAAAAATTATGAATCCACAGAGAAAGACAGCAAAAGAAGACGAGAGGATAAAGGAAATAAAAAACAAACAGAAAACAATAAGATCGCTTTAGTAAGTCCTTGCATAACATAACTAGTTTAATTTTTAAAATTTTATTTTACTGTATTTCATACAGCAGGTTCTTATTAGTTATCTATTTTATACATATTGGTGTATATATGTCAATCCCAATCTCCCAATTCAACCCAGCACCACCACCACCTCCCCCCGCCCCCATGTTCCCCCTTGGTGTCCAGACGTTTGTTCTCTACATCTGTGTCTCATTTCTGCCTTGCAAACCGGTTCATCTATACCATATTTCTAGATTCCACATATATGCGTTAATACACGATATTTGTTTATCTCTTTCTGACTTGCTTCACTATGTATGACAGTCTATAAGTCCATCCACGTCTCTACAAATGACCCAATTTCATTCATTTTTATGGCTGAATAATATTCCATTGTATACATGTAGCACTTCTTCTTTATCCATTTGTCCGTCGATGGACATTTAGGTTGCTTCTATAACCTGGCTATTGTAAATAGTGCTGAAATGAACATTGGGGTGCATGTGCTATTTGAATTATGGTTTTCTCTGGGTATATGCCCAGTAGTGGGATTGCTGGGTCATATGGTAATTCTATCTTTAGTTTCTTAAGGAACTTCCACACTGTTCTCCATAGTGGCTATATCAATTCTGTTGATGCCCATTCTAACCCGTATGAGGTGATACTTCATTGAATTTTTGATTTGCATTACTCTAATAATTAGTGATGTTGAGCAGCTTTTCATGTGCCTCTTGGTCATCTGTACGTCTTCTTTGGAGAAATGTCTATTTAGGTCTTCTGCCCATTTTTTGACTGGGTTGTTTGTTTTTTTTAATATTGAGCTGCATGAGCTGTTTATATATTTTGGAGATTAATCCTTTGGCCGTTGATTCATTGGCAAATATTTTCTCCCATTCTAAGGGTAACCATTTCCTCTTGTTTATAGTTTCCTTTGCTGTGCAAAAGCTTTTAAGTATCATTAGGTCCCACTTGTGTATTTTGCTTTTATTTCCATTACTCTAGGAGGTGGGTCTAAAAAGATCTTTCTGTGATTTAGGCCAAAGAGTATACTTCCTATGTTTTCCTCTAAGAGTTTTATAGTGTCCAGTCTTACATTTAGGTCTGTAATCCATTTTGAGTTTATTTTTGTGTATGGTGTTAGGGAGTGATCTAATTTCATTCCTTTACATGTAGCTGTCCAGTTTTCCCAGCACCACTTATTGAAGAGACTGTCTTTTCTCCATTGTATATATATCCTTGCCTCCTTTGTCATAGATTAGTTGACCATAGGTGCATGGGTTAATCTCTGGGCTTTCTATCCTGTTCCACTGATCTATATTTCTGTTTTTGTGCCAGTACCATATTGTCTTAATTACTGCAGTTTTGCAGTATAGTCTGAAATCAGGGAGTCTGATTCCTCCAGCTCCATTGTTTTCCCCCAAGCTTCCTTTGGCTATTTGGGGTCTTTTGTGTCTCCATACAAATTTTCAGATTTTTTGTTGTAGTTCTGTAAAAATACCATTGGTAATTTGATAGGGATTGCATTGAATCTGTAGATTGCTTTGAGTAGTATAGTTGTTCTCACAATATTTATTCTTCTAATCCAAGAACATGTTATATATCTCCATCTGTTTCTGTCATCTTTGATTTCTTTCATCAGTGTCTTATAGTTTTTGGAGTACAAGTCTTTTACCTCCTTAGGGAAGTTTATTACTAGGTATTTCATTCTTTTTGTTGCAATGGTGAATGGGATTGTTTCCTTGATTTCACTTTCTGATATTTCATTGTTAGTGTATGAGAATGCAAGAGATTCCTGTGTATTAATTTTGTATCCTGCAACCTTACCAGATTCACTGACTAGCTGTAGTAGTTTTCTGGTGGCATCTTTAGGATTATCTATGTATAGTATTATGTCATCTGCAAACAGAGAAAGTCTGACTTCTTCTTTTCCAATTTGTATTCCTTTTATTTCTTTTTCTTCTCTGATTGCCATGGCTAGAACGTCCAAAACTATGTTGAATAATAGTGGCGAGAGTGGACATCCTTGTCTTTTCCCTGATCTTAGAGGAAATGCTTTCTTTTTTTCACCACTGAGAATGATATTTGCTGTGCGTTTGTCATATATGGCCTTTATTATGTTGAGGTTGTTTCCCTCTATGCCGACTTTCTGGAGAGTTTTTATCATAAATTGGTGTTGAATTTTTTCAAAATCCTTTTCTGCCTCTTTTGAGATGATAATATGGTTTTTATTGTTCAGTTTGTTAATATAGTGTATCACATTAATTGGTTTGCGTATATTCAAGAATCCTTGCATCCCTGGGATAAATCTGAGTTGATCATGGTGTATGATACTTTTAATGTGTTGTTGGATTCTGTTTATTAGTATTGTGTAGAGGATTTTTGCATGTATATGTTTCAGTGATATTGGTCTGTAATAATTTTATTTTTGTAGTATCTTTGTGTGGTTTTGGCATCAGGGTGATGTTAGACTCATAGGATGAGTTTGGGAGTGTTCCTTCCTCTGCAATTTTTTGGAAGAGTTTGAGAAGGATGGGTGTTAGCTCTTCTCTAAATGTTTGATAGAATTCACCTGTGAAGCCATCTGGTCCTGGACTTTTGTTTGTTGGAAGGTTTTAATCACAATTTCAATTTCATTACTTGTGATTGGACTGTTCATATTTTCTATTTGTTCCTGGTTCAGTCTTGGAAGGTTATACCTTTCTAAGAATTTGTCCATTTCTTCCAGGTTGTCCATTTTATTGGCATAGAGTTACTTGTAGTAGTCTCTTAGGATGCTTTGTATTTCTGTGGTGTCCGTTGTAACTTCTCCTTTTTCATTTCTAATCTCATTGATTTTGGTCCTCTCCCTCTTTTTCTTGATGAGTCTGGCTAAAGTTTTATCAATTTTATTTTATCCTCTCAAAGAACCAGCTTTTACTTTACTGATCTTTGCTATTGTTTTCTTTATTTCTATTTCATTTATTTCTGCTCTGATCATTATGATTTCGTTCCTTCTACTAACTTTGGATTTTGTTAGTTCTTCTTTCTTTAGTTCCTTTAGCTGTATGGTCAGATTGCTTATTTGAGATTTTTCTTGTTTCTTGAGGTAAGATTGTATTGCTATAAACTTCCCTCTTAGAACTGCTTTTGCTGATTACCGTAGGTTTTGGGTCATCGTGTTTTCATTGTCATTTGTCTCTAGGTATTTTTTGATTTCCTCTTTGATTTCTTCAGTGATCTCTTGGTTATTTAGTAATGTACTGTTTAGCCTCTATGTGTTTGTGTTTTTTACGTTTTTTTCCCTGTAATTGATTTCTAATCTCATAGCATTGTGGTCAGAAAAGATGCTTGATATGATTTCAACTTTCTTAAATTTACCGAGGTTTGATTTGTGACCCAAGATGTAATCTATCCTGGAGAATGTTCTGTGTGCACTTGAGAAGAAATTGTAATCTGCTGTTTGCAGATAGAAGGTTTTATAAATATCAATTAAATCTATCTTCTCTATTGTGTCATTTAAAGCTATGTTTCCTTATTAATTTTCTGTCTGGATGATCTGTCCATTGGTGTAAGTGAGGTGTTACAATCCCCCACTATTACTGTGCTATGGTCGATTTCCTCATTTATAGCTGTTAACATTTTCCTTATGTACTGAGGTGCTTCTATGTTGGGTGCATATATATTTATAATTGTTATATCTTCTTCTTGGATTGATCCCTTGATCATTATGTACTGTCCTTCTTTGTCTCTTGTAATAGTCTTTATTTTTAAGTCTATTTTGTCTGATATGAGAATTGCTACTCCAGCTTTCTTTTGATTTCCATTTGCATGGAATATATATTTTCCATACACTCACTTTCAGTCTGTATGTGTCCCTAGGTCTGAAGTGGGTCTCTTGAAGACAGCGTATATGGGTCTTGTTTTTGTATTCATTCAGCCAGTCTATGTTTTTTGGTGGGAGCATTTAATCCACTTACATTTAAGGTAATTATCATTATGTATGTTCCTATTACCATTTTCTTAATTGTTTTGGATTTGTTATTGTAGATCTTTCCCTTCTCTTGTGTTTCCTACCTAGAGAAGTTCCTTTAGCATTTGTTGTAAAGCTGATTTGGTAGTGCTGAATTCTGTTAGCTTTTGTTTGTCTGTAAAGCTTTTAATTTCTCCATCGAATCTGAATGAGATCCTTTCTGGGTAGAGTAATCTTGGTTGTAGGTTCTCCCCTTTCATTACTTTAAATATATCATGTCACTCCCTTCTGGCTTGTAGATTTTCTGCTGAGAAATCAGCTGTTAACCTTATGGGAGTTCCCTTGTATGTTATTTGTCAGTTTTCCCTTGTTCCTTTTAATAATTTTTCTTAGTCTTTAATTTTTGTCAATTTGATTACTATGTGTCTCAGTGTGTTTCTCCTTGGGTTTATCCGCCTGGCACTCTGTGTGCTTCCTGGACTTCGGTAGCTGTTTCCTTTCCAACATTAAGGAAGTTTTCAACTATAATCTCTTCAAATATTTTCTTGGGTCCTTTCTCTCTCTCTTCTCCTTCTGGGGCCCCTATAATGTGAATGTTGGTGCATTTAATGTTGCCCCAGAGGTCTCTTAGGCTGTCTTCATTTCTTTTCATTCTTTTTTCTTTATTCTGTTCTGTGTCAGTGAATTCCACTATTCTATCTTCCAGGTTACTTATCCGTTCTTCTGCCTCAGTCATTCTGCTACTGATTCCTTCTAGTGTATTTTTCATTTCAGTTAGTGTAAAGTTCATCTCTGTTTTTTTTTTTTTTTTTTGCTCTTTAATTCTTCTAGCTCTTTGCTAAACATTTCTTGAATCCTCTCGGTCTTTGCCTCCATTCTTTTTCTGATGTCCAAATCATCTGCACTATCATTATTTTGATTCTTTCTCTGGAACGTTGCCTATCTCCACTTCATTGAATTGTTTTTCTGGGGTTTAATCTTGTTCCTTCATCTGGTATATAGTCCTCTGCCTTTTCCTTTTGTCTGTCTTTCTGTGAATGTGGGTTTTATTCCACAGGCTGAAGGATTGTAGTTATTCTTTCTTCTGCTGTCTGCCCTCTGGTGGATGAGGCTCTCTAAGGGGCATGTGCAAGCTTCCTGATGGGAGGGACTGGTGGTTGGTAAAGCTGGTGTTGCTCTTGTGGGCAGAGCTCAGTAAAACTTTAGTCCACATTTCTGCTGTTGGGTGAGGCTGAGTTCCCTCTCTTTTGGTTGTTTGGCCTGAGGCGACCTGGAACTGGAAGCTACAGGCCCTTTGGTGGGGCTAATGGTGGACTCCAGGACGGTTCATGCCAAGGAATACTTCCCAGAACTTCTGCTGCCAGTGTCCCTGTCCCTCCCATGAGCCACAGCCACCCTCTGCCTCTGCAGGAGACCCTGCAACACCAGCAGCTAGGTCTGGTTCAGTGTCCTATGGGGTCACTGCTCATTCCCCCTGGGTCCTGATGCACACACTACTTTGTGTGTGCCCTCCAAGAGTGGAGTCTCTGTTTCCCCCAGTCCTGTCAAAGTCCTGCAATCAAATCCCGCTAGACCTCAAAGTCTGATTCTCTGGGAAATCCTCCTCCAATTGCTGGGCCCCCAGGTTGGGAAGCCTGACATGGGGTTCAGAACCTTCATTCCAGTGGGTGGACTGCTGTGGTATAATTGTTCTCCAGTTTGTGAGTCACCCACCCAGTGGTTATAGGATTTGATTTTATTGTGATTGTGCCCCTCCTACCATCTCATTGTGGCCTCTCCTTTGTCTTTGGTTGTAGGGTATCTTTTTTGGTGAGTTCCAGTGTCTTCCTGTAGATGATCGTTCAGCAGTCAGCTGTGATTCTGGTGCTCTCGCAAGAGGGAGTGAGCACATGTCCTTCTACTCTGCCACATAACTTCTTTAAATATAAATGGATTAAATTATACAATCAAAAGGCACAGAGTGGCCAAATGGTTTGATGAAACAAGACAACTATATACTGCCTACAAGAAACTACTGAAACTTTAAGGACACACATAGGTTCAAAGTGAAAGGATGGAAAAAGATTTTACATGCAAATGGAAAAGAGGAACTGAATAGACACTTTATACCAAAGAAGACATACAAATAGTCAACAGGTACATGAAAGGTGCTCAACATCACTAATCATCAGGGAAATACACATCAAAACCACAATGAGATATCACGTCACACCTATTAGAATGACTATCATCAAAAAGACAAGACATAAGTGTTGGTGAGGATGTAGAGAAAAGCGAAACCTTGTGCACAGTTGGTGGGAATGAAAATTGGTGCAGCCACTATGAAAAACAGTATGGAGGTTCCTCAAAAAATTAAAACTAGAACTACCGTATGACCCAGCACTTCCACTTCTGTTTATATATCCTGAAAGAAATGAGAACAAGATCTTAAGGACATATCTGCATTTGCATATTCATTGCATCATTATTCACAGTTGCCAAGGTATGGAAACAACCTAAAAAATCCATCAATGGATGAATGGGTAAAGATGTGATATATAATATATATATGTATATATATATATATATATATATATATATATATATATATATATATATATATATAATGAAATATCATTCAACCATGAGAATGAAGGAAATTCTGCCATTTGTGGCAACATGGATGGACCTTGAAGGCATTATGCTAAGTGAAATAAATCAGACAGAGAGAGACAAATACTGTATGTTTTCACTCATATGTGGAATCTAAAAAGGCTGTACTCAAAGAAACATAGAGCAGAATGATGGTTGCCTGGGGTTAGAGGGTGGCAGAAATAGGGAGATGTTTGTCAAAGTGTACAAAGTTCCAGTTATAAGATGAATGAGTTTTGGGGATCTAGTGTTCAGTATGAGCACTATGATTAACAATACTGTATTATATACTTAAAAGTTGTTAAGAGAGTAAATATTAAAAGTTACCACTGCTCCAGAAATGGTACTAATGTGAGGGGATGGAGGTGTTAGCTAACTTTATTGTGGCAATCATTTCGCAATATGTACATGTATCAAATCATCATGTTGTCCACCTTAAACTTACATGTGTTATATTTCAGTAATAACTCAATAAAGCTGGGAAATCTTTTTAAGAGAAAATAATAGAAGATATGCCATTTCAAAACTAGTCAAAGAAAGCTAGAGTAGTTATATTAATGTTAGGCAAAATTGACATCTGTCTTAGTCCATTCACACTGCTACAACAAAAATACCAAAGACTGGATGGCCTAAACAACAAACACTTATTTCTCACAATTCCTGAGGCTGGGAAGTCCACAACGAAAGCACCAACAGATTTGGTGTCTGGTGAGAGCCTGTTTCCTTCTTCATAGATGACCATCTTCTCACAGTATCTTCACACAGTGGAAGGGGCAAGGGAGCTCTCTGGGGTCTCCTTTATAAGGGCACTGCTACTTTGTGAATTTTTGTGTCCCTCCAGAATTTGTATTTTGAAATTCTAAGGCCCAATGAGATGATATTAGGAGTTGGGGCTTTTCAGAGGTGATTAGGTTATAAGGACAGAGCCTTCAGGAATGGAATTAGTGCCCTTATAAAAGACGCTGAGAGAGATCCCTTATCCCTTCTGCCTTGTGAGGATACAACGAGAAACCAGCTTTTTGCAACCCAGAAGAGGGTCCTTACCAGAACTCGATCATGCTGGCACCTTGATCTTGGACTTCCAGTCTCCCAAACTGTGAGAAGTAAATTTCTATTGTTTACATTCACCCAGACTATGGTATTTCTGTTGTGTAGCATGAATAGACTAAGACAGGCACTAATCACACTCATAAAGGCTCTCCCCTCACAACCTATTCACCTCCCAAAGGCCCCACTTCTAAATGTCATCAAATTGGGAATTATATTTAAACATATAAATTTGAGGAGGAACACAGTAATTCAGTCTAAAGCATTTTGCACCTGGTCCCCCAAAATTCATGTTCTTCTTACATGCAAAATACATTACTTCCATCTCAATAGCCCCCAAAATCTTAAATCATTCTGGCATTAGTTTTAAGGTCTAAGTCCGCCTTTTTTTTCCTCTTCCACCATCACTGAGCTACCCAGGAGCCCAAAGGGAGAGCAGTGCAACCCCCGACCCTGCCCAAGCCCACATGGCCATCACACTCAGAAGGGATCCCACCAGGCAAAACCCCATATGCCCCCAGGATCATGCGTCAGGAGACTGGTCTATACTACAAGAAGTTCCTGGCTTACCCCTGGATCCTGACCATCATATGGCCAGAGAAATTGAGCACGTGGATCAGGCAAAAGGCCAACAGGAAGCAGGTGAGGCTACAGCTGTGATGTCCTTTGGGTCGACGATCCCTACTCAACAGAGACCAGAGCTGCCCCTCATCTTTCAGCCCTGTTGTCCCGTGAGTTTTCTCAACACCTCAGCAAGTCAAGAAAGGACAGAGCCTGCCAGAACCAAGGATAGAGTGGGAGGAGTCAAGATGGCAGAATAGGAGAACATGGAGGTCACCTCTCCTCACAAGCAAATCAGGAATACATCAATGGAGGGAGAGGACTGGGGTTGGTTGCATGAACACAGACTGAAGAGGGCTAGTGAGCCACAGCTGGCTGGGAGGGAGTCCGGGAAAAAGTCTGGAACTGCTAAGAGGCAAGAGACCATTGATTCACGGTGTGCAAGGAGAGGGGATTCAGAGCACTGCCTAAATGAGCTCCAGAGACAGGCGCAAGCTGCAGCTATCAGCGCAGACACCAGAGAACGGCATGAAACACTAAGGCTGTTCTTGCAACCATGAAGAAACCCGTATGCAAGCACAGGTAACTATCCACACTTCCCCTCCTGGGAGCCTGTGCAGCTTGCCACTGCCAGGGTCCCGTGATACAGGGACAGCTTCCCCGGGAGAACACATGGCATGCTTCAGGCTGTTGCAACGTCATGCCTGCCTCTACCGCACCAGGCTCGCCCCGCATTCCGTGCCCCTCCTTTCCCCCAGGCTGAGTAGGCCAGAGCACCCTAATAAGCTGCTACTTTAACCCCGTCCTGTCTGGGTGGGGAACAGACGCCCTTGGGCGGCCTACACTCAGAGGCTGGGGCAAATCCAAAGCTGAAGCCCAGGAGCTGTGCAAACAAAGAAGAGAAAGGGAAATTTCTCCCAGCAGTCTCAGGAGCAGCAGATTAAACCTCCACAATCAACATGATGTACCCTGCATCTGTGGAATACTTGAATAGACAAGGAATCATCCCAAAATTGAGGAAGTGGACTTTGGGAGCAACTGTAGACTTGGGGTTTGCATTCAGTATCTAATTTGTTTCTGGTTCTATGGTTATCTTAGCTTAGTATTTAGAGCTTATTATCATTGGTAGATTTGTTTATTGGTTTGGTTGCTCTCTTCCTTTTTATATATATTTTTTTCTTCCTTTTCTCTTTTTGTGAGTGTGTATATGTATGCTTCTTTATGTGATTTTGCCTGTATAGCTTTGCTTTACCCATTTATCCTAGGGTTCTATCTGTCTGTTGATTTTTCTTTTTCTAGGATAGTTTTTATTGCTTGTAATCATTGGTGGATTTCTTTATTGGTTTGGTTGCTCTCTTCTTTCATTCTTTCTTTTTTTTCTTTTTTATTACTTTTTAATTTCTGTATTTTTAATAATATTTTTTATTTTATTAACTTTTTTAAAATTTTATTTATTATTTTTGTTTTTTCTCCCTTTTCTTCTGAGCCGTGTGGATGACAGGGTCTTGGTGCTCCGGCCAGGTGTAAGGTCTGAGCCTCTGAGGTGGGAGAGCCGAGTTCAGGACATGGGTCCACCAGAGACCTCCTGGCCCTGTGTACTATCAAACAGTGAAAGGTCTCCCAGAGATATCCATCTCAATGTTAAGACCAGGCTCCACTCCATGAACAGCAAGCTACAGGGCTGGATATCCCAAGCCAAATAAATAGCAACAGGAATGCAACCTCACCCATTAGCAGAGAGGCTGCCTAAAATCATACTAAGTTCACAGACACCCCAAAACACACAAACGGATGCAGTCTTGCCCACCAGAAATACAAGATCTAGCCTCATCCACCAGAACACAGGCACTAGTCCCCTCCACCAGGAAGCCTACACAACCCACTGAAACAAAATTAGCCACTGGGGGCAGACACCAAAAAAAATGGGAACTACGAACCTGCAGCCTGTGAAAAAGAGACCCCAAACACAGTAAGTTAAGCAAAATGGGAAGACAGAGAAATACACAGCAGATAAAGGAGCAAGGTAAAAACCCACCAGACCAAACAAATGAGAATGAAATAAGGAGTCTACCTAGAAAAGAATTCAGAGTAATGAGAGTAAAGATGATACAAAATCTTGGAAATAGAATGGAGAAAATACAAGAAATGTTTAACAAGGACCTAGAAGAACTAAAAAGCACACAAACAATAATAAACAACACAATAAATGAAATTAAAAATTCGCTAGAAGGAATCAATAGGAGAATAACTGAGGCAAAAGAACGGATAATTGACCTGGAAGATAAAATAGTGGAAATAAATACCAGAGAGGAGAATAAAGAAAAAAGAATGAAAAGAAATGAAGACAGTCACAGAGACCTCTGGGACAATATTAAACACATGAATATTTGAATTATAGGGGTCCCAGAAGAAGAAGAGAAAAAGAAAGGGACTGAGAAAATATATGAGGAGATTACAGTTGAAAACTACCCTAATATGGGAAAGGAAATAGTCAATCAAGTCCAAAAAAGCAATGAGAGTCCCATACAGGAGAAAACCAAAGAGAAACACGCCAAGGCATATATTAATCAAACTATCAAAAAATAAATGCAAAAAAAATTAAAAGCAGCAAGGGAAAAGCAACAAAGAGCATAAAAGTGAATCCCCATAAGGTTAATAGCTGATTTCTCAGCAGAAACTCTGCAGGCCAGAAAGGTGTGGCAGGACATATTTAAAGAGATGAAAGGGGAAAACCTGAAACCAAGATTACCCAGCAAGGATATAATTCATATTTGATGAAGAAATCAAAACCTTTACAGACAAGCAAAAGCTAAGAGAATTCAGCACCACCAAACCAGCTTCACAACAAATGCTAAAGGAATTTCTCTAGGCAGGAAACACAAGAAAAGGAAAAGACCTACAATAACAAACCTGAAACAATTAAGAACATGGTAAAAGGAACATACATAAGGATAATTACCTTAAATGTAAATGGATTCAATGTTCCAAGCAAAAGACACAGATTGGCTGAATAAACAAACAAAAAAGATGCATAAATATGCTGTCTACAAGAGACCAACTTCAGACCTAGGGACAGATACAGACTGAAAGTGAGAGGATGGAAAAAGATATTCCATGCAAATGGAAATCAAAAGAAAGGTGGAGTAGCAATTCTCAAATCAGAAAAATACTCTTTAAAATACAGACTATTACAAGAGACAAAGAAGGACAGTATATAATGATCAAGGGATCAATCCAAGAACAATATATAAAAACAGTAAATATTCATGCGCCCACAAAGGATCACCTCAATACATAAGGCAAATGCTAACAGCCATTAAAGGGGAAATCGACAGTAACAGAATAATAATGGGGGACTTTAACGCCGCACTTTCAAAAATGGACAGATCATCCAGGATAAAACTAAACAAGGAAACACAAGCTTTAAATGATACATTAAACAAGACGGACTTAACTGATATTTATAGGATATTCCATCCAAAAAGAACAGAATACAGTTTCTTCCCAAGTGCTAATGGAACATTCTCCAGGATAGAGCATATCTTGAGCCACAAATCAAGCAATGGTAAATTTAAGAAAATTGAAATCTTTTCAAGTATTTTTTCTGACCAAACGTTATGAGACTAGATATAAATTACAGGAAGAAATCTGTAAAAAATACAAACACATGGAGGCTAAAAAATAAATTACTAAATAACCAAGAGATCACTGAAAAAATCAAAGAGGAAATTTAAAAAATATGGAGAAACAAATGATAATGAAAACACGATGACCCAAAACCTATGGGATGCAGCAAAAGCAGTTCTAAGAGGGAAGCTTATAGCAATACAATCCCATCTCCAGAAACAAGAAAAATCTCAAATAAACAACATAACCTTACACCTAAAACAATTAGAGAAAGAAGAAAATAACCACAAGGTTAGCAGAAGGAAAGTAATCATAAAAATCAGGCAGAAATAAATGAAAAAGAAATTAATAATACAATAGCAAAGATCAATAAAAGTAAAAGCTGTTCTTTGAGAAGACAAACAAAATTGATAAACCCTTAGCCAGACTCACCAAGAAATAAAGGGAAAAGACTCAAATCAATAGAAATAGAAATGAAAAAGGAGAAATAAGAACTGACAAGGCAGAAATACAAAGGATCATAAGAGATTGCTACAAGAAACTATATGCCACTAAAATGGACAACCTGGAAGAAATGGACAAATTCTTAGAAAAGCACAACCTTCTGAGACTGAACCAGGAAGAAATAGAAAATATAAACAGGCCAATCACAAGAAGTGAAATTGAAACTGTAATTAAAAATCTTCCAAGAAACAAAAGCCCTGGACCAGAGGGCTTCACAGGTGAATTCTATCAAACACTTAGAGAAGAGCTAACAATTATCCTTCTAAAGCTCTTCCAAAATATAGGAGAGGTTGGAACACACCCAAACTCATTCTACGAGGCCACCATCACACTGATACAAAAACCAAAGATGTGACCAAAAAAGCACACTACAGGCCAATATCACTGATGAACATGGATTCAAAAATCCTCAAAAAATACTAGCAAACAGAATCCAACAGCACAGTAAATGGATCATACACCATGATCAAGTGGGGTTAAACCGAGGAATGCAAGGATTCATCAATATACACAAATCAATCAATGTAAAACACCATATTAACAAACTGAAGGATTAAAACCATATGATCCTCTCAATAGATGCAGAAAAAGCTTTTGACAAAATTCAACACCTATTTATGATAAAAACCCTCCAGAGAGTAGGCATAGAGGGAACTTACCTCAACAGAATAAAGGCCATATATGACAAACCCACAGCCAACATCGTTCTCAATGGTGAAAAACTGAAATCAATTCCTCTAAAATCAGGAAGAGGACAAGGGTGCACACTCTCACCACTATTACTCAACATAGTTTTGGAAGTTGTAGTCACAGCAAGCAGAGAAGAAAAAGAAATAAAAGAATCCAAATCGGAAAAGAAGTAGTAAAACTATCACTGTTTGCAGATGACATGATACTCTTCATAGAGAAGTCTAAAGATGCTACCCGAAAACTACTAGAACTAATCAATGAATTTGGTAAAGTGGCAGGATACAAAATTAATGCACAGAAATCTCTTCCATTCCTATACACTAATGCTGAAAAATCTGAAAGAGAAATTAAGAAACACTCCCATTTACTATTGCAACAAAAAGAATAAAATACCTTGGAATAAACCTACCTAAGAACACAAAAGACCTGTATGACACTGATGAAAGAAATTAAAGAGGATACAAATAGATGGAGAGATATACCATATTCTTGGATTGGAAGAATCAACACTGTGAAAATGACTATACTACCCAAAGCAATCTACAGCTTCAATGCAATCCCTGTCAAATTACCAATGGCATTTTTCACAGAACTAGAACAAAAAAATTTCACAATTTATGTGGAAACACAAAAGACCCTGAAGAGCCAAAGCAATATTGAGAAAGAAAAACAGAGCTGGAGGACTCAGGCTCCAGACTTCAGACTATACTACAAAGCTACAGAAATCAAGACAGGATGGTACTGGCACAAAACCAGAAATACAGATCAATGGAACAGGATAGAAAGTCCAGTGATAATCCCACACACATATGGTCACCTTATCTTTGATAAAGGATGCAAAAATATACAGTGGAGAAATGACAGCCTCTTCAACAAGTTGTGCTTGTAAAACTGGACAGCTACATGTAAAAGAATGAAATTAGAACACTCCCTAACACCATACACAAAAGTAAACTCCAAATGGATGAAAGACCTAGTGTAAGGCCAGACACTATAAAATTCTTAGAGGAAAACATAGGCAGAACACTCTATGACATAAATCACAGCAAGATCCTTTTTGACCCACCTCCTAGAGAAATGGAAATAAAAACAAAAATAAACAAATGGGACCTAATGAAACTTAAAAGCTTTTGCATAGCAAAGGAAAACCTAAACAAGATGAAAAGACAACCCTCAGAATGGGAGAAAATTTTTGTAAATGAAGCAACTGACAAAGGATTAATCTCCAAAATTTACAAGAAGCTCATGCAACTCAATATCAAGAAAACAAAGAACCCAATCCAAACATGGGCAGAAGAGGTAAACAGGCATTTCTCCATAGAATATATACAGATTGCCAACAAACACATGGAAGGATGCTCAGCATCAGTAATCATAGAAATGCAAATCAAAACTACAATGAGGTATCATCTCACACCTGGCAGAATGGCCACCATCAAAATTCTACAAACAATAAATGCTGGAGGTGGTGTGGAGGAATGGGAACCCTCTTGCACTCTTGGTGGGAATGTAAATTGATACAGCCACTATGGAGCAAAATATGGAGGTTCCTTAAAAAAACTGAAAATAGAACTACCATATGACTTTGCAATCCCACTACTGAGCATATACCCTGATAAAACCATAATGCAAAAAGAGTCTTGTACTACAATGTTCATTGCAGCACTATTTACAATTGCCACGGCATTGAAGCAGCCTAAGTATCCACTGACAGATAAATGGATAAAGAAGATGTGGCACATATGTACAATGGATTATTACTCAGCCACAAAAAGAAAGGAAATTGAACTATTTGTAGTGAGGTGGATGGACCTAAAGTATGTCATGCAGTGTGAAGTACGTCAGAAAGAGAAAAATAAATACCACATACTAACATATATATATGGAATCTAAAAAAAAAACCCAAAAAGATTCTGAAGAACCTAGGGTAAGGACAGGAATAAAGACATAGACGTAGAGAAGGGATTTGAGGACACCAGGAGGGGAAAGTGTAATGAGAGAGTGCCATTGACATATATACACTACCAAATGTAAAATAGATAGCTAGTAGGAAGCAACCGCATAGCACAGGGAGACCAGCTTGGTGCTTTGTGACCACCTAGAGGTGTGGGATAGAGAGGTTGGGAGGGAGACACAAGAGAGAGGGGGTATGGGGATATTTGTGTACGTATAGCTGATTCAATTTGCTTTACAGCAGAAACTAACACAACAATGTAAATCAATTACACTCCACTAAAAACGGAGAGATTCCCGCACAGAGGCTCGGCGCCGAGCAGCACTCATCAGCCCGAGAGGCTTCTCTGCTCAGCCGCCGGGGCGGGCGGGGGCTGGGAGCTGAGGCTCGGGCTTCGGTGATAGCCGGGAGGGAGTCTGGGAAAAAGTCTGCAGCTGCCAAAGAGGCAAGAGACTTTTCCTTGCCTCTTTGTTTCCTGGTGCCCGAGGAGAGGGGATTAAGAGCGCCGCTTAAAGGAGATCCAGAGACGGGCGTGAGCTGTGGCTATCAGCACGGACCCCAGAGACTGGCATGAGACGCTAAGGCTGCTGCTGCCGCCACCAAGAAGCCTGTGTGCGAGCACAGGTCACTCTCCACACCGCCCCTCCCAGGAGCCGGTGCAGCCCGCCACTGCCAGGCTCCCGTGATCCGGGGACAACTTCCCCGGGAGAACGCACGGCGCACCTCAGGCTGCTGCAACATCACGCCGGCCTCTGCCACCGCAGGCTCGCCCCGCATCCGTACCCCTCCCTCCCTCCATCCTGAGTGAGCCAGAGTCCCCGAATCAGCTGCTCCTTTAACCCCATCCTGTCTGAGCAAAGAACAGATGCCCTCAGGCGACCTACATGCAGAGGTGGGTCCAAATCCAAACCTGAACCCTGGGAGCTGTAGGAACAAAGAAGAGAAAGGGAAATCTCTCCCAGCAGCCTCAGAAGCAGCAGATTAAAGCTCCACAAACAACTTGATGTGCCTGCATCTGTTGAATACCTGAACAGACAACGAATCATCCCAAATTCAGGAGGTGGACTTTGGGAGCAGGATATATTAATTTTTCCCTTTTTCCTTTTTTTGTGAGTGTATATGTGTATGCTTCTGGGTGAGATTTTGTCTGTATAGCTTTGCTTTCACCATTAGTCCTAGGGTTAGGCCAGTCCGGTTATTTTGGGGGTTTTTTTGGTTTTTTTTTTTGTTTTTTTACTTAAAAATTTTTTTTTCCTAATAAATGTTTTCTTAATAATTTTTTCCTTATTTTCTATTTTTAGAAATTAAAAAATTTTTTAATAAGTTTTTTCATATTTTTTATATTAAAAAATTAAATTTTTTTCTTAATAAATTTTTTCTTAATAATTTTTTTCTTATAAAAAATTAATAAATCTATATTTAAAAATTAAAAATAATTTTTTCTTAATAAATTTTTATTTAAAAATTTTTTTCTTATTTTTTATTATAATAGCTTTATTTTATTTTATTTTATCCACTTTCTTTCTTTCTATTTTTTTCTCCCTTTTATTCTGAGCCGTGTGGATGAAAGGCTCTTGGTGCTCCAGCCAGGCATCAGGGCCGTGCCTCTGAGGTGGGAGAGCCAACTTCAGGACACTGGTCCACAAGAGACCTCCCAGCTCCACGTAATACCAAACGGCGAAAATCTCTCAGAGATCTCCATCTCAACATCAAGACCCAGCTTCACTCAACAACCAGCAAGCTACAGTGCTGGACACCCTATGCCAAACAACTAGCAAGACAGGAACACAGCCCCATCCGTTAGCAGAGTGGCCGCCTAAAATCATAACAAGGCCACAGACACCCCAAAACACACCACCAGACGTGGACGTGCCCACCAGAAAGAAAACATCCAACCTCATCCACCAGAACACAGGCACTAGTTCCCTCCACCAGGAAGCCTACACAACCAACTGAAAGAACCTTAGCCACTGGGAACAGATACCAAAAACAACGGGAACTACGAACCTGCAGCGTGTGAAAAGGAGACCCCAAACAGAGTAAGATAAGCAAAATGAGAAGACAAAAAAACACACAGCAGGTGAAGGAGCAGGGTCAAAACACACCAGACCTAACAAATGAAGAGGAAATAGGTACTCTACCTGAAAAAGAATTCAGAATAATGATACTAAGGATGATCCATAATCTTGGAAATAGAATAGACAAAATGCAAGAAACATTTAACAAGGACGTAGAAGACCTAAAGAGGAACCAAGCAACAATGAAAAACACAATAAATGAAATTAAAAATACTCTGGACGGGATCAATAGAGAATAACTGAGGCAGAAGAACGGATAAGTGACCTGGAAGATAAAGTAGTGGAAATAACCACTGCAGAGCAGAATAAAGAAAAAAGAATGAAAAGAAATGAGGACAGTCTCAGAGACCTCTGGGACAACATTAAACACAACAACATTCGAATTATAGGGGTCCCAGAAGAAGAAGAGAAAAGGAAAGGGACTGAGAAAATATTTGAAGAGATTATAGTTGAAAACTTCCCTAATATGGGAAAGGAAATCGTTAATTAAGTCCTGGAAGCACAGAGAGTCCCATACAGGATAAATCCAAGGAGAAACACGCCAAGACACATATTAATCAAACTATCAAAAATTAAATATAAAGAAAACATATTAAAAGCAGCAAGGGAAAAACAACAAATAACACACAAGGGAATCCCCATAAGGTTAACAGCTGATCTTTCAGCACAAACTCTGCAAGCCAGAAGGGAGTGGCAGGATATACTTAAAGTGATGAAGGAGAAAAACCTACAACCGAGATTACTCTACCCAGCAAGGATCTCATTCAGATTTGATGGAGAAATTAAAAGCTTTACAGACAAGCAAAAGCTGAGAGAGTTCAGCACCACCAAACCAGCTTTACAACAAATGCTAAAGGAACTTCTCTAGGCAAGAAACACAAGAGAAGGAAAACACCTACAATAACAAACCCAAAACATTTAAGAAAATGGGAATAGGAACATACATATCGATAATTACCTTGAATGTAAATGGATTAAATGCTCCCACCAAAAGACACAGACTGGCTGAATGGATACCAAAACAAGACCCATATATATGCTGTCTACAAGAGACCCACTTCAGACCTAGAGACACATACAGACTGAAAGTGAGGGGATGGAAAAAGATATTCCATGCAAATGGAAATCAAAAGAAAGCTGGAGTAGCAATTCTCATATCAGACAAAATAGACTTTAAAATAAAGACTATTACAAGAGACAAAGAAGGACACTATATAATGATCAAGGGATCGATCCAAGAGGAAGGTATAACAATTGTAAATATTTATGCACCCAACATAGGAGCACCTCAATACATAAGGCAAATACTAACAGCCATAAAAGGGGAAATCGACAGTAACACAATCATAGTAGGGGACTTTAACACCCCACTTTCACCAATGGACAGATCATCGAAAATGAAAATAAATAAGGAAACACAAGCTTTAAATGATACATTAAACAAGATGAACTTAATTGATATTTATAGGACATTCCACCCAAAAACAACAGAATACACATTTTTCTCAAGTGCTCATGGAACATTCTCCAGGATAGATCATATCTTGGGTCACAAATCAAGCCTTGGTAAATTTAAGAAAATTGAAATCGTATCAAGTATCTTTTCTGACCACAACGCTATGAGACTAGATATCAATTACAGGAAAAGATCTGTAAAAAATACAAACACATACAGGCTACACAATACACTAGTTAATAACGAAGTGATCACTGAAGAAATCAAAGGGGAAATCAAAAAATACCTAGAAACAAATGACAATGGAGACACGACGACCCAAAACCTATGGGATGCAGCCAAAGCAGTTCTAAGAGGGAAGTTTATAGCAATGCAAGCCTACATCAAGAAACAAGAAACATCTCAAGTAAACAACCTAACCTTGCACCTAAAGCAATTAGAGAAAGAAGAGCAAAAAACCCCAAAGCTAGCAGAAGGAAAGAAATCATAAAGATCAGATCAGAAATAAATGAAAAAGAAATGAAGGAAACAATAGCAAAAATCAATGAATCTAAAAGCTGGTTCTTCGAGAAGATAAACAAAATTGATAAACCATTAGCCAGACTCATCAAGAGAAAAAGGGAGAAGACTCAAATCAATAGAATTAGAAATGAAAAAGGAGAAGTAACCACTGACAATGCAGAAATACAAACGATCATGAGAGATTACTACAAGCAACTCTATGCAAATAAAATGGACAACCTGGAAGAAATGGACAGAT
Source organism: Eschrichtius robustus (assembly GCF_028021215.1). Lineage (NCBI taxonomy): Eukaryota > Metazoa > Chordata > Mammalia > Artiodactyla > Eschrichtiidae > Eschrichtius > Eschrichtius robustus. Next base: position 46,068,670 of record NC_090845.1, read on the forward strand.
TCTTAGAAATGCACGACCTGCCGAGACTAAACCAGGAAGAAATAGAAAATATGAACAGACCAATCACAAGCCCTGAAACTGAAACTGTGATTAAAAACCTTCCAACAAACAAAAGCCCAGGACCAGATGGCTTCACAGGCGAATTCTATCAAACATTTAGAGAAGAGATAACACCTATCCTTCTCAAACTCTTCCAAAATATTGCAGAGGGAGGAACACTCCCAAACTCATTCTACGAGGCCACCATCACCCTGATACTAAAACCAGACAAAGATGTCACAAAGAAAGAAAACTACAGGCCAATATCACTGATGAACATAGATGCAAAAATCCTCAACAAAATACTAGCAAACAGAATCCAACAGCACATTAAAAGGATCATACACCATGATCAAGGGGGTTTATTCCAGGAATGCAAGGATCCTTCAATATATGCAAATCAACCAACGTGATACATCATATTAACAAATTGAAGGAGAAAAACCATATGATCATCTCAATAGATGCAGAGAAAGCTTTCGACAAAATTCAACACCCATTTATGATAAAAGCCCTGCAGAAAGTAGGCATAGAGGGAACTTTCCTCAACATAATAAAGGCCATATATGACAAACCCACAGCCAACATGGTCCTCAATGGTGAAAAACTGAAACCATTTCCACTAAGATCAGGAACAAGACAAGGTTGCCCACTCTCACCACTATTATTCAACATAGTTTTGGAAGTGTTAGCCACAGCAATCAGAGAAGACAAAGAAATAAAAGGAATCCAAATCGGAAAAGAAGAAGTAAAGCTGTCACTATTTGCAGATGACATGATACTATACATAGAGAATCCTAAAGATGCTACCAGAAAACTCCTAGAGCTAATCAATGAATTTGGTAAAGTAGCAGGATACAAAATTAATGCACAGAAATCTCTTGCATTTCTATACACTAATGACGAAAAATCTGAAAGTGAAATTAAGAAAACACTCCCATTTACCATTGCAACAAAAAGAATAAAATATCTAGGAATAAACCTACCTAAGGAGACAAAAGACCTGTATGCAGAAAATTATAAGACACTGATGAAAGAAATTAAAGATGATACAAATAGATGGAGAGATATACCATGTTCCTGGATTGGAAGAATCAACATTGTGAAAATGACTCTACTACCCAAAGCAATCTACAGATTCAATGCAGTCCCTATCAAACTACCACTGGCATTTTTCACAGAACTAGAACAAAAAATTTCACAATTTGTATGGAAACACAAAAGACCCCGAATAGCCAAAGCAATCTTGAGAACGAAAAATGGAGCTGGGGGAATCAGGCTCCCTGACTTCAGACTATATTACAAAGCTTCAGTAATCAAGACAGTTTGGTACTGGCACAAAAACAGAAATATAGATCAATGGAACAGGATAGAAAGCCCAGAGATAAACCCACACACATATGGTCACCTTATCTTTGATAAAGGTGGCAAGAATATACAGTGGAGAAAAGACAGCCTCTTCAATAAGTGGTGCTGGGAAAATTGGACAGGTACATGTAAAAGTATGAAATTAGAACACTCCCTGACACCATGCACAAAAATAAACTCAAAATGGATTAAAGACCTAAGTGTAAGGGCAGACACTATCAAACTCTTAGAGGAAAACATAGGCAGAACACTCTATGACATACATCACAGCAAGATTCTTTTTGACCCAGCTCCCAGAGAAATGGAAATAAGAACACAAATAAACAAATGGGACCTAATGAAACTTAAAAGCTTTTGCACAGCAAAGGAAACCATAAACAAGACCAAAAGACAACCATCAGAATGGGAGAAAATATTTGCAAATGAAGCAACTGACAAAGGATTAATCTCCAAGATTTACAAGCAGCTCATGCAGCTCAATAACAAGAAAACCAACAACCCAATCCAAAAATGGGCAGAGGACCTAGGTGGGCATTTCTCCGAGGAAGATATACAGATGGCCTACAGACACATGAAGGAATGCTCGGCATCGTTGATCATTGGGGAAATGCGGATCAAAACTACAGTGAGATATCATCTCACACCGGTCAGAATGGCCATCATCAAAAAATCTAGAAACAATAAATGCTGGAGAGGGTGTGGAGGAAAGGGAACACTATTGCACTGTTGGTGGGAATGTAAATTGATACAGCCACTGTGGAGAACAGTATGGAGGTTCCTGAAAAAACTACAAATAGAACTACCATACGACCCAGCAATCCCAATACTGGGCATATACCCTGAGAAAACCATAGGTCAAAAAGAGTCACGTACCAAAATGTTCGTTGCAGCTCTATTTACAATAGCCAGGACATGGAAGCAACCTAAGTGTCCATCGACAGATGAATGGATAAGGAAGATGTGGCACATATATACAATGGAATATTACTCAGCCATAAAAAGAAATGAAATGGAGGTATTTGTAATGAGGTGGATGGAGTTAGAGTCTGTCATACAGAGTGAAGTAAGTCAGAAAGAGAAAAACAAATACAGTATGCTAACACATATATACGGAATCTAAGGAAAAAAAAAAAAAAAAAAAAAAGGCCATGAAGAACCTAGTGGCAAGACGGGAATAAAGACACAGACCTACTAGAGAATGGACTTGAGGATATGGGGAGGGGGTGGGGTGAGATGTGACAGGGTAAGAGAGTGTCATGGACATATATACACTACCAAATGTAAAATAGATAACTAGTGGGAAGCAGCCGCATAGCACAGGGAGATCAGCTCGGTGCTTTTTGACCACCTAGAGGGGTGGGATGGGGAGGGTGGGAGGGAGGGAGATGCAAGAGGGAAGAGAAATGGGAACATATTGTATATGTATAACTGATTCACTTTGTTATAAAGCAGAAGCTAACACACCATTGTAAGGCAATTATACTTCAATAAAGATGTTTAAAAAAAAATAAAAAAAAAATAAAAGCTGGTTCTTCGAGAAGATAAACAAAATTGATAAACCATTAGCCAGACTCATCAAGAGAAAAAGGGAGAAGACTCAAATCAATAGAATTAGAAATGAAAAAGGAGAAGTAACCACTGACAATGCAGAAATACAAACGATCATGAGAGATTACTACAAGCAACTCTATGCAAATAAAATGGACAACCTGGAAGAAATGGACAGATTCTTAGAAATGCACGACCTGCCGAGACTAAACCAGGAAGAAATAGAAAATATGAACAGACCAATCACAAGCCCTGAAACTGAAACTGTGATTAAAAACCTTCCAACAAACAAAAGCCCAGGACCAGATGGCTTCACAGGCGAATTCTATCAAACATTTAGAGAAGAGATAACACCTATCCTTCTCAAACTCTTCCAAAATATTGCAGAGGGAGGAACACTCCCAAACTCATTCTACGAGGCCACCATCACCCTGATACTAAAACCAGACAAAGATGTCACAAAGAAAGAAAACTACAGGCCAATATCACTGATGAACATAGATGCAAAAATCCTCAACAAAATACTAGCAAACAGAATCCAACAGCACATTAAAAGGATCATACACCATGATCAAGGGGGTTTATTCCAGGAATGCAAGGATCCTTCAATATATGCAAATCAACCAACGTGATACATCATATTAACAAATTGAAGGAGAAAAACCATATGATCATCTCAATAGATGCAGAGAAAGCTTTCGACAAAATTCAACACCCATTTATGATAAAAGCCCTGCAGAAAGTAGGCATAGAGGGAACTTTCCTCAACATAATAAAGGCCATATATGACAAACCCACAGCCAACATGGTCCTCAATGGTGAAAAACTGAAACCATTTCCACTAAGATCAGGAACAAGACAAGGTTGCCCACTCTCACCACTATTATTCAACATAGTTTTGGAAGTGTTAGCCACAGCAATCAGAGAAGACAAAGAAATAAAAGGAATCCAAATCGGAAAAGAAGATGTAAAGCTGTCACTCTTTGCAGATGACATGATACTATACATAGAGAATCCTAAAGATGCTACCAGAAAACTCCTAGAGCTAATCAATAAATTCGGTAACTTAGCAGGATACAAAATTAATGCACAGAAATCTCTTGCATTCCTATACACTAATCATGAAAAATCTGAAAGTGAAATTAAGAAAACACTCCCGTTTACCATTGCAACAAAAAGAATAAAATATCTAGGAATAAACCTACCTAAGGACACAAAAGACCTGTATGAAGAAAATTATAGGACACTGATGAAAGAAATTAAAGATGATACAAGTAGATGGAGAGATATACCATGTTTTTGGATTGGAAGAATCAACACTGTGAAAATGACTCTATTACCCAAAGCAATCTACATATTTAAAGCAATCCCTATCAAACTACCGCTAGCATTTTTCACAGAAGTAGAACCAAAAATTTCACAATTTGTATGGAGACACAAAAGACCCCAAATAGCCAAAGCAATCTTGAGAAAGAAAAATGGAGCTGGAGGAATCAGGCTCCCTGACTTCAGACTATATTACAAAGCTACAGTAATCAAGACAGTTTGCTACTGGCAAAAAAACAGAAATATAGATCAATGGAACAGGATAGAAAGCCCAGAGATAAACCCACGCACATATGGTCACCTTATCTTCGATAAAGGAGGCAAGCATATACAGTGGAGAAAAGACAGCCTCTTCAATAAGTGGTGCTGGGAAAATTGGACAGGTACATGTAAAAGTATGAAATTAGAACACTCCCTGACACCATACACAAAAATAAACTCAAAATGGATTAAAGACCTAAGTGTAAGGCCAGACACCATCAAACTCTTAGAGGAAAACATAGGCAGAACACTCTATGACATACATCACAGCAGGATTCTTTTTGACCCAGCTCCCAGAAAAATGGAAATAAGAACAGAAATAAACAAATGGAACCTAATGAAACTTAAAAGCTTTTGCACAGCAAAGGAAACCATAAACAAGACCAAAAGACAACCCTCAGAATGGGAGAAAATATTTTCAAATGAAGCAACTGACAAAGGATTCATCTCCAAGATTTACAAGCAGCTCATGCAGCTCAATAACAAAAACACGAACAACCCAATCCAAAAATGGGCAGAAGACCTAAATAGACATTTCTCCAAAGAAGATATACAGATTGTCAACAGACACATGAAAGAATGCTCAACATCATTAATCATTAGAGAATTGCAAATCAAAACTACAGTGAGATATCATCTCACACCGGTCAGAATGGCCATCATCAAAAAATCTAGAAACAATAAATGCTGGAGAGGGTGTGGAGGAAAGGGAACACTCTTGCACTGTTGGTGGGAATGTAAATTGATACAGCCACTATGGAGAACAGTATGGAGGTTCCTTAAAAAACTACAAATAGAACTACCATACGACCCAGCAATCCCATTACTGGGCATATACCCTGAGAAAACCATAATTCAAAAAGAGTCATGTACCAAAATGTTCATTCCAGCTCTATTTACAATAGCCAAGACATGGAAGCAACCTAAGTGTCCATCATTGGATGAATGGATAAAGAAGATGTGGCACATATATACAATGGAATATTACTCAGCCATAAAAAGAAATGAAATGGAGGTATTTGTAATGAGGTGGATGGAGTTAGAGTCTGTCATACAGAGTGAAGTAAGTCAGAAAGAGAAAAACAAATACAGTATGCTAACACATATATATGGAATCTAAGGGAAAAAAAAAAAGGTCATGAAGAACCTAGTGGCAAGATGGGAATAAAGACACAGACCTACTAGAGAATGGACTTGAGGATATGGGGAGTGGGAGGGGTGCGATGTGACAGGGTGAGAGAGTGTCATGGACATATATACACTACCAAATGTAAAATAGATAGCTAGTGGGAAGCAGCCGCATAGCACAGGGAGATCAGCTCGGTGCTTTGTGACCATCTAGAGGGGTGGGATAGGGAGGGTGGGAGGGAGGGAGATGCAAGAGGGAAGAGATATGGGGACATATGTATATGTATAAGTGATTCACTTTGTTATAAAGCAGAAACTAACACACCATTGTAAAGCAATTATACTTCAATAAAGATGTTTAAAAAAATAAAAAAAAATTATACTCCACTAAAGATGTTAAAAAAATAAAAAAAAGAGAACTACCCAGGTGAGCATAGTCAAAACTGACCATCCACAGCATTGTGATCAAATAAGTGTTCATTGTTATAAGCCAAAAAAAAAAAAAATCCCACAGATACGTTGAGGCTAAACAATATGTTACTAAATAATCAATGGATCACTGAAGAAATCAAAGAGGAAATCAAAAAATACATAGAGAAAAATGACAATGAAAATGCAAAAACCGAAGCCTATGGGACACAGGAAAAGCAGTTCTTAGAGGGAAGTTTATAGCAATACAATCCTACCTCAAGAAACAAGAAAAATCTCAAATAAACAATCTAACCTTACCCCTAAAAGGACTAGAGAAAAAAGAACAAGCCAAACCCATAACCAGTAGAAGGAAAGAAGTCATAAATATCAGAGTAGAAATAAATGTAATAAAGTTGAAGAAAACAATAGCAAAGATCAATAAAACTAAAAGTTGGTTCTTTCAGAAGATAAGCAAAATTGATAAACTTTTAGCCAGATTCATCTAGAAAAAAAGGGAGAGGGCTCAAATCAATAAAATTAGAAATGAAAAAGGAGAAGTTACAACGGACACCACCGAAATTCAGAGGATCATAAGAGACTACTATTAACAACTATATGGCAATAAAATGGACAACCTAGAAAAAAATGGATAAATCCTTAGAAAGATAAAACCTTCTAAGGCTGAACCAGGAAGAAACACCAAATATGAACAGACTAATCACAAATACTGAAATTGAAATTCTGATTAAAAATCTTCCAACAAACAAAAGTGCAGGGCCACATGGCTTCATAGGCAAATTCTATCAAACATTTAGAGAAGAGTTAATACCTACCCTTCAGAAACTCTTCCAAAAAAATTGCAGAGGAAGGAACACTCCCAAGCTCATTCTATGAGGCCACCATCACCCTGATACCAAAGCACACAAAGATACCACAAAAAGTAGAAAATTACCTTGAAGGGAGCAACGTGCCCACCCCACGGGAGAGAAGAGCATGTCAACAGTTAAGATTGAGTGATTATTGTAATAATAAAAATAACAATACCATCAGCATTAACCTCGCAGTTACTCTGTGTCAGACACTGGCTGATCATTTTACATGAACCGTGCTTTTCTCACACCAACTGCACCATGTAAATTCAACTTTTATCACCAGTGTACAGGTGGGCAAACTGAGGCCCTGAGTGTCCATGTTTTCATCAGCCCTGAGCCCAGTCCTTTGCAGAGGCCTTCCTGATCTTCCTCTCCCTCCTTCTCCTCATTACTAGGCCCAGTATCTTGATCTCACAGTGGCCTCTGCCCTCTGTCCTGAGCTCTCAGCCCTCAGCCTGGCTGTTACTGGACCACATCCTACAACCTCCCCACTTGCCGTTCTGGATGTCTGTGGTGCAGGGTGAGCCCAGGTCCAAACGTGAGCAGCCTGCTAAGTTAAAGCAGCCTTTTCCTTTCATCCATGGAAGCCTGACTGAAGCCTTGGCCCCATGGGAGGTCTTGGTGTCACCAGGCACTGCTCAGCCACGCACTGTCCACGTTACAGCGATACCTGCCTTCGCCAGCAGGGGCGTCTCATCTCCAAGACTGGGAAGGCTTCAAAAAAGACAGAGGAGCGACAGAGGCTTTAACATTCACACCTGAGACGGTCACAGGCCTCTGGGTGCGTGAGCCCCAGGCCTCGGTGTCCCTCGGAGGCTCCCTCTCTGTGTGTGGGCAGCTGGGGGTACCTAGGGTCAGCTCTGCCTGTTCCTCCTGGAGGACCCTGGTCTAAGTTCAGGGTCTTCTGTTAGTGCCTTCCTCTCCCTCCTGCTCTACTGCCTCCTACCAGAAGCTCATTTCCAGGGCTAAAGGGAAGTTGTCATAGTTTTAATCTTCTTTCTCTCATTGAAAGCTTGCATCATATGCCTTTTTTCACCAAGACAGACTGGCTCTGCAGCCTGGATCCTGGGGCAGGTTTGGCTATAGCCCGAAGGCACAGCCACGGATGCTGAAGGCACTGGGGGAAGCCCCAACAGAGCCTGGGGTTTAGGAAAAGGCCCCCAAGTCCCCATTCAGATCCTGGCCAGCCGCCAGCTCTGCCTCCACCCAGTCCCCTCCCTGGGCCTGAATGCTGGTCTAGAACCCCTGGCTGGGGTGAGTGGAGCACCAGGGCTGCTTGTCTGGGGAGACACAGGCCTGGAGGGCGAAGCAGCAGAAAAGCTCCGTGTGGCTTCAGGGGATGCGCTGCTGCAGGGCGAGGACCACAACCCACAACCTGCCTGCTGACCTGCTGTGGGGCTGCAGACCCAGCCCCTGCCCTCTCTGGGCCTGTCTCCTCACCTACACAGCAGGCACTATGACACTCCCAGTGTAATGCAGGGGGTGCTCATGAATGGAGGGTGATCTGTAGAGATGAGAGAGCAGATTTGCCCAAGAGGAGGAAGAGAAGGGGGTCAGAACTGGTGGGGCAGGACTGAAGTGGCCGCCTCAGGCCTGGCCCAGGGCTGCCTTCCTGGAAGTGCTCGGGGCAGGCAGGCAGGTGCAGAAGCTCTGAGATCAGAACCCTGGGCCAGGACCCGTTGAGGCCCTCTCCGGAGTGCTCTGGGGCAGCCAGCAGCCTGTGTCACAGGCTCCTTCCTGTTTGTCCTTATCTCTGCCCTCGGGAGCCCCAAGATGAGCTCAGTGAGCTCCCTGCCCTAAAGGTTACTGAGACCCATCTGCAGTCTCAGGGACATGAGCCATCACCCCAACAGCCCCTGGTGAGCACTTGTGTAACTTATCCAAACAGTGGCTCACAGGTTTTGAAGTGATTTTGATAATGTGCCATCATCTATTATAGCCAGAGTGTATTCAGTCATTCCCTATTGGGTGGTTAGGTAGTGTTTGATTTACTTTTTTGCCATCTTATACTAGCTGTGGTGAGCGTTCCTGCACATGCATGTAAACCTGGGAGAGATACAGGAATGTTCATGTAGTAAAACTATTTTTAATAGTAAAAAACCTGGAAACAAGCCAATTATACATCAATAGGAAATGCATAAATAAGTTGTGTTATATGGATACCATGGAATACTACACAATTATGAGATGGAATGAACTAAACCACACAGACAAAATGTTAAGTGAAAGAAGTCAGATACGAGAGGACATAACTTAGGATTCCCTTTATATGTAGCTCAGAAGAAAACAGAACTGCTGTTTAGGCATAGGTACACCTGTGTTAAAACAGTCTTACAGAAAGCAAGGATTCTCACCTGCTTGATTGACAAAGTCTTAAAAATTTATTTAAAAAATAATCATACAGGGATTTCCATGGTGGCGCAGTGGTTAAGAATCGGCCTGCCAACGCAGGGGACACGGGTTCGAGCCCTGGTCCAGGAAGATCCCACATGCCACGGAGCAACTAAGCCCGTGTGCCACAACTACTGAGCCCGTGCTCTAGAGCCCATGCTCTGCAACAAGAGAAGCCACCGCAGTGAGAAGCCCGTGCACCGCACTGGGTCTTTGTTGCTGTGCGGGCTTTCTCTAGTTGCGCTCGCCAATGCAGCCAAAAATAAATAAATAAATTAATTAATTAATTTAAAAAAATCATACAGTAAAATTGACATTGGGGGTTCTGTGAGTTTTAACCCATGTGTGGATTCATGTAACCACCACCACACTCAGGATACATGACTGTCCCATCACCCTACAGAACTCCCTTGTGCTGTCCCTTCATAGTCACACCTTCACACACAAATATGACCAATTGATATTTTACAAAGGTGTATCTATCCCTTTGCCAATACTACACTGTCTTGATTATCGTAGCTTTATAGTAATTCTTAAAATCCATGTTAGTCCTCCAATTTTGTTCCTCCTTTCAAAATTATTTGGACAGTTGTAGTTCCTTTGTTTTTTCACATACATTTTATTCTTTTTTTTTTTAATTAAAAAAAAATTTTTTTTGGCTGCCCTGCTCGGCTTGCAGTATCTTAGTTCCCCAATCGAGGATTGAACCTGGGCCCTCAGCAGTGAAAGAGCAGAGTCCTAACCACTGGACTGCCAGGGAATGTCCTCCACATACATTTTAGAATCAATTATTCTGTATTTACAAAAAAATTCCTACTGGGATTTTGATTGGAATTGCATTAAATCTAAAGATCAATTCGGGGACAATTGATGTCTTAACTACACTGAATCTGTCAACCCATGAACACTATATTCATTTATTTAGGTCTTCTTTTATTTCTTTCATCAGCTTCTTGTAGTTTTCAACATCCACAGATCCTGTACACGTTTTGTTAGATTTTTTGAGGAGCTGTTGTAAAACAGTATTGCGTGTATGTTTTTAAATTTTGGTTTTGATTGTCCATTGCTAGTATAAAGAAATAAGCTTGATTTTTGTGTGTTGAACTTATGTTCTGCAATGTTGCTAAATTTACTTATTAGCTCTAATATGTTTTTAATTAATTAATTTATTTTTGGCTGCGTTGGGTCTTCGTTGCTGCACGCGGGCTTTCTCTAGTTGTGGCGAGCGGGGGCTACTCTTCATTGTGGTGCGCGGGTTTCTCACTGCGGTGGCTTCTCTTGCTGTGGAGCACGGGCTCTAGGTGCACGGGCTTCAGTAGTTGTGGCCCATGGGCTCAGTAGTTGTGGCATGTGGGCTCTAGAGCACAGGCTCGGTAGTTGTGGCGCATGGGCTTAGTTGCTTCTCAGCGTGTAGGATCGTCCCGGACCAGGGCTCGAACCCGTGTCCCCTGCATTGGCAGGAGGATTCTTAACCACTGTGCCACCAGGGAAGCCCTCTTCTTATTTTTAATCCCTATAACTCTTTCACTTCTGGTTTTCTGAAGGAAAACATTATATATGTTTTGTATAAAAATTATAGATGTTTTAGTATTTTCCCACAGGTCTGTTTATTTTTTTCGATCTCTTTTTTTCTGAGTTGTTCAGATTGACTAATTTCTATTGATCTATCTTCAAGTTCACTATTTTCTCATCCCCATTCTGCTATTGAATCCATGCAGTGAGAGTTTTATTTGGTTATCATATTTTTCACTTCTAAAATTTCCATTTGTTTCTTGAAATATTCCCTCTCTCTCTCTCTTTGCCAAGACTTCCTATCTTTACATTTATTTCAGAAGTGTTCAGGACTGATTTGCTTATGTATTTTTTTTTAACAATAGCTGCTTTAAAGACGTTGTCAGATAATCCTGGCATCTTAGTCTTTTCTGCATTGGTGTCTATTGATTGTCTTTCCCATGTGAGCTCAGATTTTCCTGTTTTTTCATATTTTGAGCAATTTTTTCACTTAAAGATTTTAATACAATTTTAAAGGTTATTTTCCATTTACAGTTATTACAAAATATTGGTCATACTCCCTGTGTTGTACAATACATTCTTGAGCCTATCTTGCACCCTATAGTTTGTACCTCCCACTCCTCCACCCCTATATTGCCCCTCCTCCGACTGGTAACCACTAGTTTGTTCTCTGTATCTGTGAGTCTGCTCCTTTTCTGTCGTATTCACTAGTTCGTTGCATTTTTTAGATTCCACATATGAGTGATATCATACAGTATTTCTCTCTGTCTGACTTATTTCACTTAGCATAATGCCCTCCAAGTCCATCCATGTTGCTGCATTCTTTTTTATGGCTAAGCAGTATCCCACTGTATATATATCTCACATCCTCTTTATCCATTCATCTGTTGGGGGACACTTCGGTTGCTTCCGTGTCTTGGCAATTGCACACAATGCTGCTATGAACACTGGTGTGCATGTATCTTTTCCAATTAATGTTTTTTGTTTCTTTTGGGTATATACCCAGGAGTGGAATTGCTGGGTCATATGGTAGTTCTATTTTTAGTTTTTTGAGTATTCTGAGTAATTTTGAATCATATGCTGGACATTTTGCATATTAGGTTCTGAGACCTGGTCTTATGCAAATCCTACGGAGTATATTGTCATTTCGGTTTTAGCAGGCATTCTACTCATTTCACAGGCAGCGAAACGGAAAATGGTGGGCCGCAAAGGGGAGAGGGGCAGTTGAAAGTTGCGAGAGGCTTGGGGGCGTTACTTGAGGTATCTGAACCCTGGAGGGACCGGAACTGCAAACGAGTGCAGATCCGGGCGTTCTCTGTGGGGTCCCGTGGAGGGGCGGGGAAACCCGCCCACGCGGCACATGCGAGACGCAGTGCGCATGCTCAGGGCTGCACGCCTTCCCGTCGGCCCTTGTGCGGCGTGTGCAACGTGGTCGGGGTGCGGAGTTGCGCACATCGCTTTTTAGCGTCTCCGTTCTTTCTGCCTGGCTGAGACTCACCAGGTAGGTCCACAGGTCTGTCGTGCGTGGAGTTTAAGTGTGCGTGCGTGTGAGGGGGAGCCAGCGGGCTTCGGGCGGGTCAGGCGGTGCGATTTATGGCCTCTGAGGAGGAAGGTCCTCGAGGTCGTCGTCCTTCTCGCCACAGGCGTCACGGCCACCATAGCTCTCGTCCTGGTGGCAGGAAAGGGAGGGCGGTGGGCGGTGGAGGTCAGGGGGGTCAGATGAAGGTAGAGCGAGTCGTGGCGGCGTTATTTGCGGTATCTGGGTCCTGGAGGCCCTGGAACTGCAGACAGAGCACAGAATCCGGAGTCGGCAATGGGGCCCGGGACATCGGGGCGGGGCGGGAGGTAAAGGAAAGGCCTAGAAAACCTAGGACCGCTGTGGGGTTGTAACTGCATCCCGAGATTTGTAGTGCCCCGAACAGGGTGCCAAGGAAGGAGAGTGCCTCATAAGAGTCTTTACTGCAGCCGCTCAACTCTGCAAGTGCAAAAATAGCTGTAGACAATATGTGAACGAGTGAGTGTGGCTTTGCGTTCCAATAAAATTTTATTGGGGTGGGGGGAAGGGCTTGGTAAACGAGAGCGTGACGAAAGCAATAGTCACTCAAGTTTTAAATTTCCAGTAGTATTTCACTAAATGTCTCCATAATGGTGAATCAAGTTGTGAATCCAAAACTCATCAAAAGTGTGTTCTTGTCTTTTACCGTGTGTTTTAAGGTGATTTTTCTGTCAGCTTGGCCATGACATAAGCAGTTGCTTTTGCAAGTTGCCAGATTTGGTGTGATTGGAAAGCACACACAATTAAATTACCTTGAGACTTATTTTGAAAATGTGTTCAATATTACAAAAACAGTATACATCATCATTTGGCCACAGAAGTGTTCAAATATAATTATCCTCTTAAGTGCATTTTCCAAATGACAATATTCTGTTTTCAGTGGGAAATATGAGTCGGAGAATAAAGTCAACATACAGACCTAAAGAAAGAGGTTATGATCAAGGCTTTCCCAGGGCAGTTGCGCCTGTGGTTGTAAGTGTTTTAACATTTGATGTTTTTCATTAGTAGAAATTAATTTTTGTGAAAATGTTGTTGAACTAATATAGATACAGTGATAAAGGTCTTCCATGTGATAAGGAACATTGAGCCAGGAGGATTACATTCTGGTGTTGCCTGGATGAATGCTGTTATGTTCCTGGGGAATTTGACTGATGACTTCCTTCTCATGCTTATTAACAGATTGCACACAGCCATCCCGACATAGATTAAAATAGCTTCCAAAGTCCTTGTGGGTAACTGTTTTCTTGGAGTAGTCTCTCTGTGGGTAGAGTAACTTTATTAAGAATAAGTATGCTGGGAACTCGAGGCTTTTTAGGGCATGAGCCGCCTTGTCTCCTTGCATGGCCTTGCAATACAACTTTCTCTGCTCCAAAAAAAAAAAAAAAAAATAAGTGTACTGAATAGTATTGGAAAAATGTCTTTAGGTTTATTTATGATCCAATGTATCTTTGTATTTTGTATATTTATATTGTTGACGTGTGTTAGTAACAAAACTTTTCATTTGCACACACACACCCATAGTTCCAGCAGCCCCGTGATAAGCAGCCTCAACGAGAGAAGCCACTAACTAAAACTCAGGACATTACACCTGGTCAAGAGAAAAAGGATGAAGGAGCATCTTCAGTTCAAGGTGAAGGGAAAAGGAAGAAGAATGCCTGTTGGGTGTGTGTATGTGTGCGTGTGTATGTGATGTCTCACGCATTATGATATACCAGTAAGAGAAGGAAAGAAGACAATAGAAAGGGATCTCAAACATGGCCTGAAAATTGGCTGGAGAAGTGAAGAGAGTATAATTTGCAGCTTAGGGCAATCCCTCACTATAATACATTTTCCCCATTTTATGAATGAGAAAATTGAGGCTAAAGGATTGGGTTTATCAAAGAGCACTTGGCTTTTGAATACAAAATCTGTATTTCACTCCAAAGTTTGTGTCTTCCTACCATGAATGTTGCTGTAAAAAAGGTGAATGATTTTGCTCAAAACTCAAATGTCTGTACTGTAATGTAGCTCAGTATTGCCCCAGTTCAATGTAGTAGGATAGAGGCTCCAGAAATGAGTCGTGCATGATGGCCATTGTTTCTGTAATTGATATTTTTACGTGGTAAGTTTGATGAAAGCTGGGTAGTTCAGGATACTGGCATACAGGTGGCTGGTTTAGTATGATTTTTTTAAAGTGGTTTTCAAAAGGTGGTTAAATCCTTCTATGGTTAGGAAAATCAAAAGATTAATTATTCTAAGATTAACATGAGACAGACATTATTTCTCCTGGATATATATAGTATTTTGAAGCAAAACATTTACATAACTCAGGCCACTATTAAAGGTTTGTAGACTATGACTGGCAACAATGCCCTTTCATTTCTTTCTACCCCATTTCCTTTATTCTCATTGTATATTTGACTGTTATTCATAAATAATTTCACTGTTATTTTGGTTATTTTTTTTATTTAAAAGTAAAATAATTTTACTTTGTTTTACATGGGATTTATTTATGGAAAGTTACATATAGGACCTTTGGACCTAAATATAACTTTTGTTTATTTTAACAAAGTAAGTTTCTGGCTACCCCAGTAGAGGGTGGGTGTCACACTGTAAGATTTGTCATGGGCCTGCAAATCCACTGAGCTAACCCTTCAGAAGATTACATTTTAATTGTAATTGAAATCCTATACGTGGTATAGACTTCAGGCTTTGTAAATAGCTGATGCTCACTGCTTTTAGTACACTATAGCAAAATACAGAAATTATACATTTATTATGGTTTATTCTTAGACCATTTAAAATAAAGGTTTCATAATACAGGAAAACAAATATGTAAAGTCCATTCCTAGTTTCTGCTAATGATGCAAAAATAACCCCTTACTGAGCTGTACACTTAAAAATGGTTAAGATGGTAAGTTTTATGTTAATGTGTTTTTAAAAAAAAAAAATTTTTTTTTTTGGCCGTGTGGCTTGTGGGATCTTAGTTCTCTGACCAGGCATTGAACCTGGGCTCTCGGCAGTGAAAGCACAGAGTCCTAACTACTGGACCACCAGGGAATTCACTGTTACGTGTTTTTTTTTGTTGTTGTTGTTGTTGTTACGTGTTTTTAAACCACAGTTAAAAATAAGATAACTCTTGTCTTCCTGAAGTACAATGTAGTTGTCATGTATTCTCTTTAATTTTTACTTTATATTTCTAAAAACATAAAATTTACAGAAAATTTGGAAGAATAGTACAATTAACTCATATACTTTTCACCTAGATTCACCGATTGTTAATAGTTTTTACCACATTGGTTTCATATCCTCTTCCCTTCCCCCCTATATATATACACACACACACACATACACACTTACTGATATGTTTGCTATTATTACTACTGAGTCATTTAGATAAAGGTTCAACTATTATGATCCTTTACCCTAAGTACATTAGTGTATATATAGCCTGAGAACAAAGAAAAAGTCATTCTCTTGGCTAATCACTGTACAATTATCAAAATCAGGAAATTTGACAATGAGAATATGCAATCATTAAATACACAGTGTATATTCAAATTTCCCCAGTTGTCCCGATAATTTCCTTTATAGAATTTTTTTTGATCCAGGGTTCAGTCCAGGATCATGCATTGCATTTAGTTGTCAAGTCTGTTTAGTTTTCTGGCATTCATGACACTGACGTTTTTGAAGAGGACATACCAGTTGGTTTGCAAAATGTTAATCAGTTTGAGGTATTTTTTAAGACTTTTTCCCCACTCAACATTTATTGTTGTCTGCTCATGCCATGTAATATGCTAAGTACTAATAAGAGACATGGTTTCAACCTTGAGCTCACAATCTAGTCGGAGAGACCCAAACAAATCACTGATAAGTACAGTCACAAGTACAATATGGATAAGTACAAAGGGAGCGCCTAATTTGTCTGAGGGCAGTCTTGGGAAAGGAAGAGGGTAATAAAACCCTGTTTTCCTAGTTTCTGGTAACAGACTCCTGAAATAATGCTCTTGTGATTCTCATGCATCACATTTATTACCACACTAGCCTAAGGCTTTTACTTCACAACACTGAAGGAGTGAATATTATCATTCCCTTATTCATATCTCAAGTTTTACTTCCTAAATTGATAAACTTTTTATTTGCAAGGGCTTGCCCTGGAAGCTAATCAACAGGAACTGGCTCAGCCAAAGACTGGGTGTGGGTGTGGAGGTGGTTCTGATGTCAAGGGGAAGAGACTGCCAAATCCAGAGCCCATTGAAGAGCCGGAAGCAGGTATGTTATCTATTAAGCATGCAAATTATAGGGTGTCGGTTTTCCACAATATTATATTTTTAATGATATAAAGATAACATTACTGTTGCTTTAATAACAGAGTTCACATATAAAGATGATTTGAAATGTAGTTCAGACCTTAACTATCAGGTATAGAAACAAATTGGGTCAAAGCCATATTGAATTATAGAATGAAAGCATTTTCTTACTTTTAAGTATAAGCCCTTTAACCAACAGTTAATAATTGTCAGATGCTTTTATAGAGATCTGCATTTAACAAATGCGTAATGCATTTGTAACACACATCAGTTTGTATGAAATATGCTGAAGCGCTGAAGTAGGTTCTAGTACCAGCTCTAACATAATTTGTGTGACTCCGGGCAAATCCCTTAACTTCTGAACCCATCTTTGCTCTTATAAAAATAGTGACTTCAAATCAGATATTTAAAAATTATTTTCAATTCTCATTTTTACTTACTCTGGTTCTGTGGCATAGAATACAAAGATAAGCTGCTTTATGTGATTTTGTTTATCATAAACCGTCAAATCCTGACCTGAGTCAAATTACATTTGAATTGAGGTTTCATCACTACTAAGAAAATGAACTAACACTTTGCTTGATATTTGTTTTTCTGTTGGAGTTCTGAATGCCTGTCCTCAGATTCTGTTGAATTCTGAATTCTCTGGCTCTTAAAGAACAATTCCATTTTATTTTTTCTTCCAGCTTCATTGGTGTATAATTGACAAAAATGTGCACAATTGCATTTTAAATCCTTCCCCGAATGAAGCCTCAGATGACTGAATAATAAAATATCAAGAGACAGTCTCGTTTCTGGTCTCTGTGGCTGATCAAGTAGAGAGTGCATGTAGTCAGTGATGCTCAAGGTGACTGTTAGTAAGATACCTGTGCTGAGCACGCTCCCTGTCCCCACAGTCAGTCTTAGTGAGCTACTGTTCCTAATAACATGTGGACAGCATGATACAATCACCTCTAACCATGTCAAATGCATGAAGATTTTGCACCTTGAGGCATCAAATTGGTAAGACTGAATTTCAAAGACCATAACTGAAGTACTTCCTGAGTAATCAGTTTAAGTGTGTTTTACATGTGTGTTTTCCAAATTACTGACCATTAATCACACAGCTTCTGAATTTAAAGGAAGCACTTGATGTTTAGAGAAGGAATTACCCTGCCTTAGTGTTCTGAATATTTTCACTTTACATTCCTGGCCCATTCCAGACCCTTTACGTTAAAAGATAGTTTTCAGGCTACTTTCAGGAACCTATTGAACATGGCTAAAATATACTCATAGCCTTAAATGTATATGCTATTTAAAAAAATAATAAAAGTACATGAGTATCCAATATAAAAAAATAATAAAAAGGCAACAAAATAAATCTAAGGGAAAAGGAAGGGGATTCATAATAAAAGACAGGTATGAATCATTAGGAAAAGGAAAAATAATACAACTAATAAATCAATGAGATTGCTCTTATAGAAAATATTTGTGAGTGGAAGATCCACTAGTTTAAATAATCTTGCAGAAAACAGACAAAAGGCTAAGTATACACAATACAATGGAATATTACTCAGCCATAAAAAGAAACGAAATTGAGTTATTTGTAGTGAGGTGGATGGACCTAGAGTCTGTCATACAGAGTGAAGTAAGTCAGAAAGAGAAAAACAAATACTGTATGCTAACACATATATATGGAATCTAAGAAGAAGAAGAAAAAAGGCCATGAAGACCCAGGGGCAAGATGGGAATAAAAACGCAGACCTACTAGAGAATGGACTTGAGCATACGGGGAGGGGGACGGGTAAGCTGGGACAAAGTGAGAGAGTGGTAGTGTATATATGGACATATATACACTACCAAACGCAAAATAGATAGCTAGTGGGAAGCAGCCGCATAGCACAGGGAGATCAGCTCGGTGCTTTGTGACCAGCTAGAAGGGTGGGATAGGGAGCGTGGGAGGGAGGGAGACGCCAAGAGGGAAGAGATATGGGGATATATGTATATGTATAACTGATTCACTTTGTTATAAAGCAGAAACTAACACAACATTGTAAAGCAAGTCAATACAAATGTTAATAAATAAATAAATATACAGTGAAAAAAAAAAAAAGACACTAACAGATATTGACTATATTATCTACCTGTCTATCTAGATATTTGGCTCTCCAGGTTTTTTTCCTTTCTCTCCACCCCGCTTCTGTCCTTTTTTTTCTTCCGGACTGTGAGACATGGTACTATTTTCCTTCCCAATGTGATGTTACTTTTGATGGTAATGGCTTAAAACTAGTGTAACCATATAATTTATTATACACACTGGAATGCTTTTAGGTGTGTAGAGAGTCACTACTCATAATTATAGCAGGAGTATGGATGAAAACAGGGACAAATGGTTCACCTACTACTATGTAAGGGCTAAACCGGCTCATAGAAAGTTTTGTACTTTTCCACAGTAGAGCCAAAACAAATGCAATACTAGCCTTTCTGTTTTCCATTTAAGTAATTCTAAGTGTGACATTACTGTTTTAGATATCCTATATTAAGAATATTTTTTTCAAGTCAAAACATTTAAATGAACTTTTAAAAAGTTTCTTTTGTTTCTTAGGTTTTTTATTTGTTGTTTGGTTGGATTTTTACTAAAAGTATAAAAAAATGTTGCTTTCTACCTTAAAACTACCTCTGAATGGAAGCATTGGGTTTAATCAGTTCTGAACTTGAACAGTCTCTTTGTTTCTCTGTACCACTAGAAAGAGTGGTGTGTTTACAAATATTGTTAATGTGCCTGAAAGTCTACCTTCAAAGTCTCTACAGAGGTTTAACTGTATATAAGCCAAGGGTCACCCTTAGGGTTCTGGGTTTAGTCCATTTTATAAAACTAAGACCGTAGTGTCCTCTGTATCCCTTTAGCGTCATCTGAATAAAGTTCTAACTAATATTCCCAAATGTTATGTTATCTTACAGGTGAAGGGCAACCACAGGTTTAAATGAAGACAAACTGTAACCATGCAGGCTGCTCTTGTGTTGGAAACATGACTTGTTCAAATTCTCTCAGTAAAGTTTTGCAGTTTTGTCCAAAGAAGTCTTGTGTGTCTTTTGTTCAATTTATTCCTAGGTATTTGATGCTATTGAAAATTGTACCTTTTTTTGGAAATTTTATATTTTGTTTAATCTGGTATATAGAGACCTAATTTTTGTGTATTCTTTTTTCTACCCAGCAACCTTGCTAAAATATGCTTATTAAGTCCTAAAGTTTATCTTTAGATCCTTTTCAGTGTTCAACATACATAATCATATCATCTTTGTATACTACTAAGTTTTGTTCCTGCCATTTTAAACATTATAGCTTTTATTTCCTTTTCTCATTTTAAAGCATTAGATAGACCCACCCAGGAAAATAATGTTGAACAGAACTGGTGATAGTGGACATCCTTGTTTTTCCCTGATGAGAAATGGAAAATTTTCAATATTTCACCATGGTGTTTACTGCGCTTTTCTTTTGGTAGATATACTTTATCATTCTATTCTATTATTAGTTTGCTTAGACTATTCATCTTGATTACATGTTGAATTTCACCAAACACTTAAAGTGCACTTATTGAGATGATCATAAGATTTTCCCCTCTATTAATATGTTAATGGGTTGAATTAAATGGATAAGTTTCTATGTTTAAGCCAACTTTATATTCCTAAAATAAACACAGTTTGGTCATGAGTAATCTATGTCCTAATAATTTGTTTAGGATTATGTGTGTCCTCATGAGTGACACTAGCCTATACTTTTATTTCATGTACTCTCTTTCTTTGACTTTGGTATCAAGGTTATGCTAGCTTCATACAATGAGCTGGGATGTAAAACCTCTTCTTCTATTCTCTAGAGCTTCAAGGCTGTGAGTAATGTAGGGCCAGGCTCTCCTGTGATCAGCTGTTTCTGAATTGCCTTTCTCTTTGAAGATAGGACTTTACTTAAAAGGTAGAGACAGAAGGGGCAGCTCCAGGTTGCCATCCCTTCAAACTTTGTGAGGTGCCCATCTTCCCTGCAAGGTACCTCTAATGATGCTGTCACTCTGAAAGCTACCTGCTCCTGTTTCTATGCTGATACCAAACTCCTCTACACAGAAAGTTAAAAGTCACGGCTCTGTTAACTTGCCTAGATGATTTTGATCTGTCCTGTATGGTCACGAATGGCTGACCAACCCTGGAGCTATGTAAAATTATGACCATAGCTTCATTTATTGAGTTCTTTTATCTAATAATGATAGGATTTACTATAAAAACTCACATTTACAGAGTATGTACTGTTAGCCATTTTTGTGTGCTAGATTCTGTACATGGATGACCTCATCAGATCCTCACAAAGGAAGTCAGAGTTTTCACAAAATTGAGAATCTCTGACTCCAGTAAAAAGCAGATTGGGGGTTCGAGTTCTGAGTTCAAAACCCTTGCTCTTTTCTCAGAGTAGAAGCTCCTGAAGTGTTGAGTACAGAACTGATGGTGTATATAATGACTTCAGTTATAATCTGATGTTTTTAACAGATTTAATATAAATTTAAAAAATATATAAAATTGTTTGACTTAAAAGGCTTTGTTCTTCTCTTGAAGGAAGGGTTTCCCAATATGTGAAACACAGACCACATACTGCAGATGAAGCGTTGCCCCAGATGGTATTCCAGACGAAATCATTGATATTAAAAACAAACATTTAAAAATAATAACATGCTTATCTTATAGTGCTACAGAAAAATATAACTAGAACACTAAACCTTTTGGGGACAGTTTGTGGAGAGACAGAGAAAAAAACTTACGCCACAAGCCTCATGGCAAAATGCCACAATATCCCCTGCAAACACACCTATCCTTCCAAGTTATTCAGAGGTGGGGAGGGAGCAGCCACAAATCTCTTTTATTTCCTCTGCAAAATCCTCCACTGGCCTGACAGTCACAGATCACACTCAGAAGCCCCCAACTGCCTGATTCCACCCTTACACCCCTATTAATATATACGAGAGCAAGTTACATCTCTGAGCTCGCATTTTTATCTTAACACCCCAAAAAAACAGTTCTGAAGAAAAGACCCTGCTCAGAATCCATCCTGCTTAAGGAATAATAAATGCAATTATTTCTCCCTCTTAATACAGGTTTAAAGATACTTCCTCACCCAAAAGGACTGAAAATCTATGGTTCAAATAAAAAGACTAAACGTAGGGTATCCCAATTTGCTACAAAATATGTGAGAAGTCCCTAGGCTGTAGAGTTGGATGAAAGGATTAGAATGTAAGTAGAAGAGGGAAAGGGAGCAGGGCAACTGGCTGAGGCCAAACGACTTGGGTCCTACTTACTCTGTCTGCTTACAGGCCATGGTATGAAATAGCCATTGGTTTCGATCCTGCCTCTGACACGCACTGTGTGATGGTGGGAAAGGTATCTATATCCTTTGGGTCTGTTTCTCCATTTCTAAAATAGGAATTAAAATATTTACACTAAATGATTGCTGTGGTGAAATAAGTGAGGTAGCATATGGATACATATGGTGTTTGCCATGGGGGATATTACACTGGTGGGGCAGAGAAGACACATAAACAGAAGAGCAGTTGAAGTGCAAAGGAGGAACACAGGGAAGGAACCTAGAAGAAAAGTGATGAGTGGGGTGGCCGCAAAGCAGGAGGAAAACAAGGAGAGGAGACTCGTGAGGGTGAAAGAGGCCAACTGGACTTCCCACACTCACTGATCCCTGGGTTCACATACTTGATTCTGTTGATATAAGGCTGAGTGACATCTATGCCTTACACTTGAAACTAAAATAACCAGATTGGCAGTGTTGTGTTTATTCAAGAAGTATTTACTGAGAGCCTAGTCTCTTCCTTAGCCCCTTTGTGTATGGGAAGGCTTTAGCGAATTAGCCAATGCAGCCCCTGGGGGCTGATATGAGAAAGTAGCAGTGACCAAGTTTCATTATAAATATAAAAGTGGGCAATACACTGGTACTAGTTGATTCTGGCAAGAGTGTGGGGTAAAGGGCACGAGCTCCCTGTGCCAGAGATTCCCAAGATCACCCTCAGGCTTGATGATCTGCTCGAAGGACTCACAGGACTCAGAAGCTGTTATACTCCTGGTTTGGTTTATTACAGTGAAAGGATACAGATTAGAATCAGCAAAGGGAAAAGGTGTATGGGATGGAGGCCAGGAGAAACCAGGTGCAAGATTCCTGTCCCAGGGGTCCCTTCCCAGTAGAGTTGCATGGGGACATGCTTGTATATTCTCCTAGCAATGGTGTGGGACAATACATGTGAAACGTTGTCAACCAGGGACGGTCATCTGAGCCTTGGTGTCCATGTTTTTTTTTGGGAGTCAGTCACATAGGCATGCAGAGTTCATGTGACTGATCTCAGTTACTCAGACCATATCTCCCCAGAGCAAAACCAGACATTCATCATAAATCACATTGTTAGGATAAACTTATTTGATCCTGCTGGTACAGCATGGCCCAAGGTCTCAAACATGCAGAAACTCTTATCAGGCAAAATATTCGAAGGGCTCAGAAGTTATCTTTCAGGAGCCATCCAAGGGCCAATCCCGGAGGCAGACTTTTCTTTGGTATGTGCAGGATTTGAGCAACCCAGGCCCACTGAGGTAACCCTTTCCTGCACATCCCCCTCTAAGAGGACAGAAGTTTGCAAAGAGATATTTCCTATGATCTCTTGTTTATAATGTATTATTTCCAATAACCAAATGCTGGTTTAATAATGGTGTAGGGAGGAAAAATATCTTTTTTCTCTACCCTTCGAAGTTCTTGGCTGGGGCTGCTGTAACAAAAGACAGATAACAAGAGAAAAGCATATTAATTTGTTTAATATAAGTTTTACAAGACCCGAAGAAGTGGTTAAACCTGAGCGTTTTATGCTAGATTTGATGAAGAGTGGGAAGTCCTGGAAAAATGTGATAAGATAAAAAAGAATGTGAGCCGAGTGTAATAAACTAGGGGAAACATCAAGGCCTGTCTGTTCAGCTTCTTGTCAGTGTCCCTGTGTCTTTGGAGATAAGGATGCTCCTTTCCTCTGGGTAGAGGGAGGGCACCTCTCACATGAGGGTCTTATGACCTATTTCAGAGAAAGGTCAGAAAATCCTGCCTGTACCTGCCGCTTCTTAAATTCCTTCAGCTGGAAATATTCAACATGTCAAGGTGCCATATTTTGGGGTAGCGTGTCCTGAACTTCATCATCCTCTAAACTTGATTATCTAGTGTCGTCATCACTCAGACAAAGCCCCCCAATCAACCAAGCCAAACCGAACCAAACCAAACCCAAAACCAAAGACAAAAAAGTCTTGTCTGAGCCCCTGCTGGGAATCAAACTCCTTGCTCTGGGCTAGGCAGGCTCTGAGGACATAGGAGTGATTGATTCAGGCAGGATATAAGTTCTCAAAGAGCTCAGAGTTAATGAGTAGAGAACCATCCAGAAGATAATGATTGATAGAACAAGTATGATGAGAGCCATGGCAGGGGAGAGCCAGGTGGTGCTCAGAATACAGAGGAGAGCCCTGTAACCCAGGTGGTCAGGAATGGCTTCTCCCAGGGGGTGATGTGAGTGCTCTAGGTACTGCTTCACTATAAGTACATTTCAATCTCTCTGTTACTACCCTTTTTAAAAAAAAAAAAAACCTCACTGCTCTGTTACCCTCATTTTATAGGTCAAGTAATGGAAGATAAGAGAAGATAAGTATCTTGTTCAAGGTCAAATCACTAGCCCCCAGTGCAGCTAGTTTTCAACCCAGGACTCTTAGAACCCCTATGTGCTTCTCATTATAACCATCTATTTGCTTTCAGTATTGTCTTCTGTCTTAATTCACATTCACCATACATATGTTTCTTTGCTCTGCTTGTCCCATGAATTCTTTGTCTTTAATTCATCTGGAGTTTATTTATTTATTTATTTTTACAGCTTTAGTGCCAAACCACCAAAATATTTTTCAAACTGGCTGTAAAATTTTGCATTCTCACCAGCGGTGTATGAGGGTTGCTTCACATCCTCATTAACTCTTGGGATGGTCAGTCTTTTTAATTTTAGCCATTCTAAAAGGAGTGCGTGGCATCTCCTTGTGGTTTGAATTTGCATTTCAACATGTTGAGCCTATCTTCATGTGCTAATTTTTCATCCACATTTATTCTTGTCGGTTCACATTTCTTGTACACGTTTTATTGGGTTGTCTTTTTTTTGGCTGCATTGATCTTCATTGCTGTGTGCAGGCTTTCTCTAGTTGTGGTGAGCGGGGGCTACTCTTCGTTGCAGTGCGTGGGCTTCTCATTGCGGTGGCTTCTCTTGTCGCGGAGCATGGGCTCTAGGTGAGTGGGCTTCAGTAGTTGTAGCACGCGGGCTCAGTAGTTGCGGTACACGGGCTCTAGGGCACATGGGCTTCAGTAGTTGTGGCACATGGGCTCTAGAGCACAGGCTCAGTAGTTGTGGGCACACGGGCTTAGTTGCTCTGTAGCATGTGGGATCTTCCTGAACCAGGGATCAAACCCGTGTCCCCTGCCTTGGCAGGCGGATTCTTAACCACTGTGCCACCAGGGAAGTCCCTGGGTTGTCTTCTCTTTTTTTTTGGATCTACTATTTATTTTTATTTTTACTTGGTATTCTGAAATTTTACAATAATATCCCTTTGTCTAAGTCGTTATTCATTTGTGTTGGATACACATGACCTTCATTTCTAAGGCGCATTCTTGCATTATTTCTTTGATACTTTTCTCTGCCTTTTCCTCTGTTCTCAGTATCTAAGTATCTGGAAAGTTTTAAAATCTAATTCTAGATCACCTTTATTAAGACTTAAAAAAATTGTTTCACTCCTTTTGTCTGTTTATTCAACTTTCTGAAAGATTTGCTCAGCTTGTTTTTTCAAGTCTTCCATTGAATGTTTCATATTAGCTACCTGATTTCCAGGAGATTTTTTGGAAATCTATTTTTTTCACTTCAATAAAAAATTTTAAAACACAAAAAACCAAAAAAAATCTACTTTTTGGGAATCCCCTGGTGGTGCAGTTGTTAGGACTCCACGCTTCCACTGCAGGGGCCATGGGTTCCATCCCTGGTTGGGGAACTAAGATCCTGCAAGCCTCACAGTGTGGCCAAAAAAAAATGTACTTTTCTACTTTTTCTTAATTAATGGGTGATTAAAATATAAACATACACTTAATCCAATTAAGGTCTCTTTATTGAGTTCTGAAACCAATATTATGGTAAATTCCTACAAAATCTTGGAAATTCATTTTTTTCCCTTCCCAACGGAAGAGTTTACAGAGCACTGAAGTTGTGTGTTGCCCATAGACTTACAAACCCTGGTGTCCCCTAGCCTTGACAATAACCTTTTGTAAAGGGCAAAAGATGGCCCATGGGAGCAGAAATTCTTAGGTTGTATCAACTTTGGAGTGTTTTCAGTGAGCCGAAAGCCAGGGAAAACTGGCTGATGTTTGCTCTTTCCCCCAAGTCACCTGATGACTGTCTTTGATTCAGAAATATAGGTGAAGAGGCACTCAAAGGATGACAGAAAATGCAGGGAATGAGGGAATGTAGGGAGTTGTTTTTTGTTTTTGTTTTTTTTCTTATGGAAGAAGATAAATCCCTGACATCTGGTCAGTTTAGACTCAAGTTTACGCATTAAAGGTGTTTGGAAATCTCTTTTTATTGCTCAGGCTTTGGATCACAGACCTTTGTCAGGAACTGTGTGGCTGGGTCAGAAGTCATGCTGAAGACTGGTGTCAGCCCCCCTCAGCCAGGGCTCCTTAGAGAAAAGATACTTATCTAGGCCCCAGGTAAGGCTTATAGTTGCACAAATTGGTCTATGTCATAGGGACAAAGGCCTCAGGATGACCAGAGACCACCAGATGTGTCTGCTGGGAATCATGAGGCTGAGAATCCGGTGATGAATTCCCCAAAGAGGCACCAGCCCCTCCAGGCTGCTCAGCTCAGGTCGGTCAGGGTCTTGGGCACCTGGAATTCCAGTACTTGCAGGACAAGCATTTGCAGCAGTTGCGGGTAAGCAGCCTCCCCCTCCTGCACGAAACATTCTGCTTTGGGGTCCTGGTAACAACCATTGCTTCATTCAAACAATTATTTTATTTACTTAAAAATTGCGGTTAAAGATACATAACACAAGTTTTACCTTTTAAACCATTTTTAAGTGTACAGTTCTGTGGCATTAAGTACATTTACATTTCTGTGAATGATCACTATCATCCATCTCCAAAACTCTTCATTTTGCAAAACTGAAACCCTGTACCCATTACACATGACCTCCCCATTTCCCCCTGTCTGTCTTTCACTCCTGATATTGGTAATTTGTCTCCTCTTTGATTTTTGTTTGTTTGTGTTTTTGGTCAGTCTGGCTAGAGTTTTATCAGCTTCATTGATCTTTCCAAGGAACTAGTTTTTAGTTTCATTGATTTTTTTTTTTCCTCTTGTTGTTCTGTTTTCTTGATTTCTTTTCTGTGTTATTTCCTTCCTTCAGCTTGGCTTAAGTTTGTTTGTCTTTTTCTAATTTCATGAGGTGGAAGCTGAGATCATTGATAGGAGGACTTGATGGAGTTCAGGACATGCTGCTCCCAACTATGGCACCTTGGCGTATTGAAAACTTTAAGCTGAAGGAAGTGGAGGAGACAGCAGAAGCAGGGAGGTCACTCTGACCCTCCTGCCCTCTCCCCTGAAACAGTTCATATACCCTCATGTGAGAGGTGCCCTCCGTATACCCAGAGGAAAGGAGCATTCTTATCTCTGAAGACAAAGGACCCCTAATAAGAATCTGAACAAACAGGCCTTGCTAACTTTCCCCCAGTTTACTACACTTACCACATGCTCTCTGACCCTATCATATTTCTCTATGACTGTCTAGGCTTCATCAAACCTAGAATAAAACTACTCAGGTCTGTTTCCTCAGGTCTTCATTTCCTTATAAAGGTTCCTGTGTCATGTAAAATTTATATTAAATGAATTTGCATACTTTTCTCCTGTTAATCTGTCTTTGTCATTTTACTTTTTTTCAGATGCAGCCAAGGACCCTAAGAGGGTCAAGGCTAATATAATAGCCTTCCCAGGACAGCACACAAGCAGTGACTGAGGGAGACAGGAGGGATGAAGGCCCAGCCAGCTCCACCCAACACAAGACACTCTGATGAGCATTACTTACTGCAGTGGATTGAATGCTTGTGTCCCCCCACCCATATTCATGTATTGAAACCTTAATCTCAATGTGATGGTATTTGGAAGTGAGCCTGTGGGAGGTAAATGGGTCATGAATGTGGAACCCTCAAGTGGAATTAGTGCTCTTGTAAAAGAGGCCAGACATCTAGCTTCCAGAATTGTGATGATGTGAGGTCTGTGAAATCATTCCAACTCATCTGTGGTACCTAGAATAGTTCCTGGCATATATAGTAGGTGCTCAAGAAATATATATATATATAACGAATATAGTTTATATCTAAGAATGGATGTATTGAGGATGGGCAAAGGAGTAATACAATAACTGAAGGTTGTCCACTGAGGGAGAAGAATAGGGTCTAGATGGGCATGGGGTGTGGGGGAGTAGTCACTACAAGTTTTCTCTGTATATATTTTGTCAGCCTGGTAGACAACTATTGGTTGGCCAAAAAGTAAGATATTATGGAAAAACCAGAACGAACTTTTTTGCCAACCCAATACTTCCCTGAAATCCAGGGAGACACATCAGTATGTTTTAAAATTAATTAATTAATTAATTTTTGGCTGCATTGGGTCTTCGTTGCTGCATGCAGGCTTTCTCTAGTTGCAGCAAGTGGGGGCTACTCTCGTTGCAGTGCGTGGGCTTCTCATTGAGGTGGCTTCTCTTGTTTCAGAGCACGGGCTCTAGGCGCACAGGCTTCAGTAGTTGTGGCATGCAGGCTCAGTAGTTGTGGCTCACAGGCTTAGTTGCTCTGCAGCATGTGGGATCCTCCTGGCCCAGGGATCAAACCCGTGTCCCCTGCATTGGCAGGTGGATTCTTAACCACTGTGCCACCAGGGAAGAGTCGAGACACATCAGTGTTTAGCTGCTTCATCCTAGACTCAGTCACCACTTCCTCTAATCAAATCCCTTTTCTTGCCAACTGCTCTATCATATTCTGCTCTTCCCATGGCCACCATTTCCCTTCCTCTCTTGCAATCCCACTACCTGGATGACTTCAATCCCACTAGGAGTAGAGCAGACTCAACATCAAAAGAGCTGTCTTATGAGGTAATGAGCTTCATGTCACAAGAGGTGCTTAAGCAGAGGATGGAGACCTACTATTAGGATTCTGTAGACACCATTCCTGTATGAGATTCCATCACATACTACATAAGCATGGTCAATTTACATAACATCACTTAATTTCAATTTCCTCATCTGCATGTACACATACACTCCCTCAAACTTAATTCAGATAGTCCCTACTTCAAACAAATCCACAATAAGGAATTCTGGATTTCCAAGCCAATAACCTTTTAAAGGTACAGGAGGGATATATATTTTTAAAATAGTCAATAATAATCCAAATAATAACCCAAAGTATGAAACACACGAGTCCATACTGATAAAAATAAATGATTGAACAAACAAGTAAATAGAGGAGAAGGGAAAAAATCTTTCATACAGAATGATTCCAAATAATATATGTATTCCCTTCCTCTAGGTGGTGGAGCTTAACACCCTCCCCCTTGAGTATGCGCTGGACTTAATAACTCACTTCTAACCAGTATGTGTACAGAATAGAGATGTGTATAGAAATGGAAACGTAGTAACTTTCTGATGGAGAAATCTGGTAGACACTGACTTAGAAAGGTGATGAAAGTTCACACCACCAGTGATGTCATGAGGATGTCATGCCCTCCCTGATACCATGAGATGAGAAGGGCACTTCACCTCAGTGGTGTTCTTCCCCCAAACCAGTCACCCCCAGTCTAGTTATAAGGAAAACATCAGGCAAACCCAAATTGAGGGACATTCTACAAAAATACCTGTCCAGTACTCTTCAAAACTGTCAAGGTCATGAGAACCAAGGAGAATGACAAACTGACAGACCAGAGGGGACTAAGGGGACATGATAACTAAATACAAAATGGTAGCCTGGATTGAAGCCTGGAACAGAAAAGAACATAAGTGGAAAAACTGGTATAATACAAATAAATTCTGTAGTTTAGTTTACAGTAATGTAACAATGTTGGTTTCTTAATTTTGACACAAGGGCCACAGTTATGTAACATGCTAATATAAGGGGAAACGGTGAATTTTTGGTACTATCTTTGCAGCTTCTGTGTAAATCTAAAATTATTCTAAAATAAAGTTTATTAAAAAGAAACAAAAGGAATAGTCTCAAGAGTCCTTTAACAAGATTTAAAGGATCTTAATTCAACCATCCGTCCAGGAGTTTTGTAGAGAGAGGCACTAGAGCATAATGGTTAAGAATTGATTGAGGGCGCGCCGCGTGCGCGCGCGCGCTCGCGCCGCACAGATGGCGGCAGTTGGCTATGACGTCCGCTCGAGCTCTCCAGGCTCGGCGGCTCCCGGTTAAGCGCCCGCCGCGCCCCGCGCCGCCGTCCCCGCCCCGCGCCGCGCGCCCGGGACCCCGCCGCGCCCGATACGGGCGACGTCCTGCAGCAGATCATGGCCATCACCGACCGGAGCCTGGAGGAGGCGCGGGCCAGAAAGCATGCTCTGAATTGCCATGGGATGAAGCCTGCTCTCTTCAGTGTGCTCTGTGAGATCAAGGGAAAGACAGGTGAGCAGAGTAAAGCTCCGGAGAGAGAGGACTGCTAGCCAGTAACCCACAGCCAGGCTCCATGCTGCCCCTCCACACCCTGTCCTGGCTCAGGGAGGAAACCCTGCAGCCACAGGCCCCGGGCCGGCACTGTCCGTGCGTCTGCTGCTCTCACTGCATCCATGATGGCTCCTGGCCTCTGCCATCTGTCTCTCCCTGTGAGTGCAGGGTCTAGGACTCACCGTATCCTAGGACTGCCCTGGTACCTGGCGCACAGTGTACACACCTTATATTTTTGTTGAATGAAGAACTGTTTCTAGTGACTGATACCGTTTAGGTGAAATCCTTTTTATCCTGTACACCTTACGGGAGTTCAGGAAGATTGAGCGTCTGGGGCCTGACTTAGAACACAAGGCTTATCATTCATATCATCCTGAAAAGAAAGCCACCCTGCATGTAAACCTAGCGTTGGTGGACGTTCCTGGAAGCACTACCCTATGAGTTCCAAGAATTGCCTTCCCATGCCTCCTCCGGCCTGTGGGAGGCACGCAGGTGCATCTTCCAGGGTTGGTATGCAGGCACTCCACCTGTGTTCTTCTCTGCGGTGTCTGCCTGCAGCAGTCCCTGAAGGCCAAGGATACACTAGGAGTACACCCTCTTCCCGAATCCTTCCATTGAAACAGCAGTCCTTCTTGGTATCTGGAGGAGCTATCCTGAGGAAAACACATAAACCCTTTTTGGAGAGCTTTGAATGTAGCTGGGAGGACCCGATACTGGCCTAGTCCCTTTCCTGAAAACCTTGGGGCTGGGTGCATTACAGAACTCAGAACTGTGGGTTTTAGGTATGTGGTGTTGACAAGGGCTGAGGCAGAGCCTGCGTTCAGTGACTTTTAGTGTCAGAGCGGTAACAGTCACACACGCTGGTGTGGGTCAGGTTTGCCTCCAAATGAACTTGAGTGCCAACTTGCGTAAAAACCTTTGGATCTTAGATTGCAGATGGGTATCCCCTTGAAGAGCTGCCAGGCTCCCTGGGCACTTCATACCGAGGGGCTTGTTCTGTCTTCTCTGAGCCGTGACTGTCCCCTGTGCTGGCCTCAGGTGCACACCTGTGCCTCACTTTGGTCAGTTCTGGGTTCGCTTTGTCTCTGAGGAACAAGAAGTCCCAGCTCCACCAACCTTGTTCTCAGGCCAAGGAGCCCTTGCTGTGCTGTGGGAGCCCAGGCAGCTGCTGTTGGGGGAGTGGATGTAAATAACTCATCACACAAGGGAACGCCCTCCTACTTCCTCACCCCTGTTCCTGGGCCTGGCCGGGAGTCAGGCATAAGTAATCCAGCAGTTTTTTACCTCTGTTTCCCTTCCTCCTCAGCCACTCGGGTCTGTAGCAATTGCAACATCATGATAGGTAGCTTCAGCCTTCTGGTTAGGGCCAATGTGTGACTTCTTCCAGAATTTGGATCCCTTTTGTGATTGGCTGGACCAGGGGCCGAGACCCCTGTGCAGTATTTCATCGTGACCGTGCAGGGAGCAGATCTCCTAGAGCTGGGGGGGGGGTGGTTATTTTTCAGGTTGCTTGGAGTGTCCTTTCTTGGCCGCACAATCTCAGAGTGACTCGTGAATCGAGCCTCCGATTCTGATCAACCTATCATAGCTCCTCTGCAGCTATAGACTGTGGTCCGTCCCACAGGAGCGATTTACATTTGAAGTAATTAAACTCAAGTATAATTAAATAAGGCGCTTTTCAGCCACACTAGCCACATCTCAAGTGCTCAGTAGCCACATGTAGCTGGTGGCTCCCACATTAGACAGTGCAGATCTAGAACGTTCCATCATTGGAAAGTTCTATTGGGCAGACAGGTGGATTAGTATAGAAAAATAGACAAATCAAGGATTATGAAAAAAAAATCTAATGTCCATGATGACTAGAGAAACAAAATGTAGTCCCTATGTACAATGGACTGTTGTTCAGCCATAAAAAGGGATGAAGTTGTATGGCACAAGCTACAATATGGATGAACCTTAAAAACTTTACGCTAACAACAAGGCCCTACTGTCAGGGAACTATATTCAATATCTTGTAATAACCTATAATGGAAAAGAATCTGAAAAAAGAATACATATATATATAACCGAATCACCTTGCTGTACACCTGAAACATTGCAAATCAACTGTACTTCAATTAAAAAAAAAAAAAACAACTTTATGCTGAGTGAAAGAAGCCAGACACAAAAGTCCACAATAGTGTGTGGTTCCATTTATGTGAAATGTCCAGAAGAGGTAGAAAGGGATCAGCAGTTACCAGGGGCTGGGGTGGGGGAATGGGGAGTGATTGCTAACGGGGACAGGGTCTCTTTTTGAGGTGGTGAAGAAGTTAGGCGGTGGTTGCACAACCTGGTGAATGAACTGAAAACCACTGAATTATTCACTGGAAAGGGGTGAATTGTATGTCACATGAGTTATATCTCAAAAAAGCTGTTATAAAAACCAAAAAAAAAAAAAAAAAGGATTGAACCCCAGCTCTGCTGCTTATCAGCTGTGTGACCATGAGTAAGTGACTTAACCTCTCTGTGCCTCAGTTTACTCATCTCTGAAATGAGGATAATAATAGCACTTACGTCATAGGTCAATATGAGGTTGGTATCTGTTAATGAGTTAATATTTTAAAGTGCTTAGCACAATGCCTAGCACTAGTAAATGCTATATAAATGTTTGTTAAATAAGATATAAAGTAATACTTACGAAAACTTCTGTATAGGCCCTACCAGTGCAGCAGCCCATCTTATACCTCAGTGCACACCCATTGGATTCATATAACATATCCAGAATATAATTTAGGGCTATTTATGAAACTAGTAACCTGTGAGATGGCATTCACAAATCCCCAAAAGGTGACCAGAGAAGCTGCTTTAGAATAACAGGCTGCCTTGGGGACTTCAGCTGCAGACTGGCAGCTAATGGTAGATGATGGTATGTCAGGAAGAAACCTACTAGACACTGGTGTGCCCAGGGAGGTATTTATATTCCTTACCCCACAGATTCACTTGGGTTGCTTTCTTCTCCTAATGTTCTCCCCAGTCACTCTCTGATTAATTAAGACCTTCTTTTCTTTAACACCCAACTTAAATCCTACCTTAGCTCTGAGGCCTCCAGGGTAGTCTTTTCTCTGAACTCCAACAATGCTAGTTGGTTCCTTCATTTGACCTGGAGAATATGCTATCTTATGCATTCTTTTCTCTCCTCATTCAGATCATAAGTACCTGAAGGGTAGGCACTGCCCTTGTGTCCCTCACAGGACAGCTTCCCCCTCCTTGGGAAGTCAGTCAATAATTAGTGTTCAAGACAGAACAGAAAGTCCACTCCTCCTTTCATTCCTCAGATACTTACTGAGCCCTGTGCCTGGGGCAGAGGATCTGGAGGATGAAAGAGTGGTCATTGTCCTCAGGAAGGCCACAATCTTGAATCAAAACTTTACACGTTAAATTCATAATACCATTAGCTTCTGGTGGGTGTTGGGAAAAATGGGATGGGGGGCGGGGGAAGCAACAAAGGAGGCTTTGTTTAACCTTCTCAGTACTGTCCTTTTACACATAATTTAATTACCTGCAGAAAAAGAAAGTCTCCTGAGGGCATCAAACTGAGGCAAAGGTGGAGGAGAGAGGGCAATTCTGATAGGAGACAGAGAGGAATTTGGAGTGTGGGGAAAACAGAGGACAGGGCTTGGGAGAGAAGCAGGGGAGAGATAGGAAAATATGACCCTTCCCTTAGTCTCTCCGCGTCTTCAGTAGATTCTGTTCTCCGCCTCTAATTTTTTAAAAATAAAAGCCTGGATGCAACTGGATTGCTTGTGAGAACCAGAGAAAGCACAGGCAATACAAAATGAAAGTGCCCTCCCAGAGTTCAGCCACAGTAGTTTTGCGT
Source organism: Eschrichtius robustus (assembly GCF_028021215.1). Lineage (NCBI taxonomy): Eukaryota > Metazoa > Chordata > Mammalia > Artiodactyla > Eschrichtiidae > Eschrichtius > Eschrichtius robustus. Next base: position 46,102,997 of record NC_090845.1, read on the forward strand.
GAATAACTACCATCTCTATATAGGTACCCAGACAGGGAACAAGGCACACGGTGCCAGCCTTCCTAAGGCTCCCAGTCTAGGGATGAGACAGATGATAAATAAGCAGAAAAGTAAATACATAGTTTCAAATTGTGATAGCTAACAGGAAGAAGAAATATCAAGAGAAAGTAATGAGCAGAGGGCCTGCTTTAGATTTGGTATACAGAGAAGGCCTCTCTCAGCAGGCATTACCTCAGCTGAGACCTAAAGATTAAGCTGCCACCAGTACAGAGCCTGGGTGGGAGTTGGGGAGAGTTCTCCAGGTGAGGGGAGCAATGAGAGAGAGGAAGATTAAAAAGAAGAAGAAAGCATAAGGGGAAATATTAGTAGGAGATAGTACATCCCCTGAGGCTCAGGGTAAATGACCTGCTCAATATCACACAGCTAGTCAGCGACAAATGAGAGGATCGCTGAGCTCTATCCTGAGAGATAAAACTGAACAGAAGGCTTCTGGGGCTTCAAGGAAGCATCTAGCAAGAGACCTAGGGACAAAACAACAGGGACAGGGACCCGGAGTACTTTCTAAGATTCTGGAAATTTTGTCAATAGTCCAGTTTTAGTGATTTTTGTTAACCCCTCTCTGTTTCCCTGAAGGGGCTGACAGCAAAACCTTTGAATGAAAATCATGAGTATCAGGTTAGTAAAAGCTTCCCGGGTGCCAGGCCATGGCCCCTTGTCTCTGGGGGGCAGCAAAGAAGGGGGGGACTGCAGGCCTGGATTCCACATCTCAGTCAATCCTGCGAAAGCTGAACCTCAAGACAAAGGGCAAAGGCTGACAGCTCCTGAAGGAGAGAAAAGCAAGCTGAATGCCTGTGTTTGTGGAAGAATCCAAAGCAGGAGGGCTAGATGGTTGGATACATGGTGGGGGACTGAAGGGATGGAGGGGGCTCAACAGATTATCAGAAGACTCAGACAGAGGTTAGCTTGCTGAAGGTCACATAGCAAAGCCAGGAGCAGAACCCAGGTCTGACACATTCCACAGCTTTTCTATTAAATCACTTCAGATGATTTCTCCCACAACTCCTCTTTAATGTTGCTGTTAGGTTGTTTTTAGAATGATTTTTTTTTTAAAAAGTGTGTGTGGGTGAGAAGAGCGTGAGTGTGTGTTGAAGAGAGACCCGATTAGATGAATGTGCTTCTGCTCTTTTATTTGCACATTTCCTCTGTGTTTACCTATGACTTCGTGGGATTATTCGATAAATGCATTTCTTGCTGCTGAGGCAACCTAATTCCAGAGAATTCGGGGAAATCCCTGAACCTGAAGAGAGGGGCCTGAAAAATATTGAGAATCCCCTTCTGACCAGACCGTTTGGACTCTTGGGACAGCTGAGCAAGGGCAGAGAGGAAGCGTCCAGTGGTGTCCATGGGCAGCCATCCTGAGCTGTAGGCTGGGCCTTCATGATTGAGGTTCTATGGGAATATAAACCTGGAAGGAAAGTCAGACAGTGACAGAGGTAGAGACACCAGTCTTCCAGTGTCAGAGAAGGACGAGGCAGCTGAATGCTGAAAGAGCAAGAACAGGATGAGAGATCTGGGCAGCTTGTCATCTTTTCCTGATCCATTCTTTCACTGTGTGGATTCCTTCAACTGAAATTGCTATCGATTCCCAGCTTCTCGAACACAGTATAGATGTTAAGAGCAGAAACTCTGAAGTCTCCAGTATCCTTGGCAAATCTCTTAACTTCTCTGAACCTGGTTTTCCCCATGTGTAAAACAGGAATAATGATGGTACTCATCTCATAGGATTGCTAATGAGGTTAAGTGGTATGGAAAGCAATTGGAACTGAGCCTGGAACACAGTGGGCCACTAGTGCACAGTGTATATTATTATTTCTTACATTGAATGCAAATGTCAATGACTATTGAATGATCTATACCACTGTGTACTACTTTGAGGCCAAGTTACAGAACCACTGGCCTGGAAGGAATGCTAGAGATTATCTATTGCTCTTTTAAAATTTGAGACACGAGGAACCTAAGACCCAGGGGAGACAAGTGCATCTGGGGAAAAGGAAAAAGCTTGTGCAAAAGCAAAAGGTAGGAAAAGGAATGAAAACGGATTTAAAGTGGCTGTAAGCCAGACGAATGAGTGTGTGTATGCATGTGTTGGAGGGGTGGGGAGAAAGGAGGAAGACTGGAGGGTATATAAGGCTATAGAAGAAGCAAAGACAAGAATATGATGTGCTTTTGTGTCAAAGTCCGGAGTTTGGACTTTACCTAGACCAGTACTGTCTATTAAAAATATAATGTGAGTGGTGATCGATCATTTTCAAATGTATAGAAATACCAAATCACTATGTTGTGTACCAGGAACTAATACAGTGTTGTAGGTCAATTATATTTCAAAAACAAACAAGCAAACAAACTCAGAGAAAAAGAGATCAGATTTGTGGTTACCAGAGGAGGGAGGTGGGGGTAGGGGGAATTGGATGAAGGTGGTCAAATGTACGAACTTTCAGTTATAAGATGAGTAAGTACTAGGGATGTAATGTACAACATGGTAAAGATAATTCACACTGCTGTATGTTAAGAGAGTAAATCCTAAGAGTTCTCACCACAAGGGAAAATTTTTTCTTTTTCTTTTATTTTGCATCTATATGAGATGATGGGCGTTCACTAAACTTATCGTGGTAATCATTTCATGCTGCATGTAAGTCAAATCACTATGCTGTCACCTTAAACTTATACAGTGCTGTATGCCAATATATCTCAATAAAACTAGAAGGAAAAAAAATAATGTGAGCCACATATGCAGTTTTAAATTGTCTGTTAACCACATTAAAAAAAGAAAAAAGCAACAGACAATATCAACTTTAATATTATATTTTATTTAAGCAAATATATAAAAATATCATTTCAACATGTAATCAATATAAACAATTATTAATGACATATTTTAAATTCTTTTTTAGTACTGAATCATTGAAATCTGGCATGTATTTTACATTTATAGTGCATCTCAATTTGAACTAGCCACACTTCAAATGCTTAAGAGCCACATGTGACTAGTGGCTAGTGTATTTGTCAGTTCAGATCTAAGTGATGGGGAGCCACTGAAAGGTTTCAAGCTAGGGAGTGCCATGGTCTGACGTGCGCTTCAGAGCAAGAACTCTGGTGATGATGGGAAGGGTGGATCGCGACGGGGACTCCTCAGGATTGCTATGTATAATTGCGCAGGTTGTATGGTACAAGAAGCATGAAAGGGGGCTGAAATCTAGTCCACATTCCACTTATCATGCCAAGTACTGGCCCAACACTGCCAGCTCAGAGGAAAGTGAGCCTTTCCTTAACTGGTTAGCCCAGAGGCAATGCCTGTTTCCTAACTTTCACAAAGATGCTATATGTGCTAGCAGTAGCCCTGGGGAATACCAGACCAGTGTTGGAGGTACAAACCTCATTCCACAACTCCAATGGATAGGAAGTATCACTGCTCTTTATAAATCAGAGTTAATTCCATTTTGAGCTCCCAATCCCATAAGTCCGGAGGGAAACTCAGCCTAAGTTATTCTCGGGACCCCTGACTCTGATTTGTGCCTAGGTTCTGGAAGTCTATATGCACCAGCACATGGCAGTATGGCCCTCTAGTCATCAAGCCGTCTGCTCACACTGGTAAATGTTGACATACACATTGACCCCTGTGCAGGGCCCTTCAGGTCCGGCAGCACTGTGATGCTTTTGTGAAAAACTTTTGCTTCCGGTCCCAACTTCCTAGATTCCGTACCTCACCACTTCTCACTAGGGCCTTCCCCATACGCTGCCCAGAAGCCAGGCCAGGCTCTGCCACTCTGGAATCCACAGAGCTCTTTCTCTCCTTCCTTTATATTGGAAAAATCTCTTTTTTAATCTGGGAAAATCCTCTTCCCTTTCTATTTATTCCAAGATGTTTTTTCTTTACTGCAGATTTTTTCCTCCCTCTGGGGCTCAAGGCTCTTGTGAACAAAAGCCAGCCAGTACTGTGGGAAATGTCAGTTTTCTGCCCTTCTACAAACCTCCTGGTGACCAAGAGGGCCAGAACCTGCTTAATGGAAGGAAATAAAAGGAGGAATATATGGGGTGAAAAAATATATATATAAGCATATTAATCTCCTAAAATATTATCCAACTATAGAGCAACGGGAACTCTCGTACACCACTAGCGGAGGTATAAATTGGTACAACCTCTCTGGAAAATAATTTAGCAGTATCTGTTAAAGATGAACATATGCATGTCAGAAATATAATCTATAGGTATACATCAAGTACAAATGAGTGCTTATGGCCACCAAAAGACACGTATAAGAGTATTCGTAGCAGCACTATTCTTAATAGGCCCAAACTGGAAATAACCCAAATATCCATCAACCATAAAATGTATGATTTAACATACAATGGAATATTATACAGCAGTGAGAATAAAACAACACACAACAACATGATTGATTCTCACAAACATAATGCTGAGCTAAGGAAATTAGGCACAAGAAAATCATACAGTATGATTCTATTTATACATAAAGTTTTTAAAATGGCAGAGCCTAGCTGTGGTGTGGAGAGCCAGTATAGCGGTCACCTACAGGGAGAAGGGAAGGGGTAGTATTTGAGAAGAAGCACGAAAGAGGGCCTTTTGGATGCTGGTAATGTTCTGTTTCTTGACCAGGGTAAGTTCAGCTTGTGGTAATTTATCAATAATATATTGGGCTTAAGACATGGAAGCAACCTAAATGTCCAACAACAGATGAATGGATAAAGATGTGGTACATATATACAATGGAATGTTACTCAGCCATAAAAAAGAATGAAATAATGCCATTTGCAGCAACATTGGTGGACCTAGAGATTATCATATATTAAGTGAAGTAAGTCAGACAGAGAAGACAAATATCATATGATATCACTTATATGTGGAATCTAAAAAAAATGATACAAATGAACTTAGTTACAAAACAGAAATAGATCCACAGGCATAGAAAACAAACTTATGGTTACCAAAGGGGATAGCAGGGAGGGGGAGAGATAAATCAGGAGTTTGAGATTAACATATACACACTACTATATATAAAATAGTTAAACAATAAAGACCTACTATATAGCATAGGGAACTATAGTCAATATCTTGTAATAAACTATAATGGAAAAGAACCTGAAAAAGAATATATATATATATATATATATATATATATATATATATATATATATATATATATATATATATATATATATATTTATAACTTTGCTGTACACTCGAAACGAACACAACATTGTAAATTAACTATACTTCCCATAAAAATGCATAAAAATAATAATATATTGGGCTTATAATTTTGTGTGTTTTTGTGTATATAGCCAATACAAAGTAGAAAGTTGAATAAAAAAGTAAAAATATCAGCCTGTCACACCAATTAGCTGACTGTAGCAATAATCCAGGTGGTAAAGAATAAAGACCTGAGTAATTTAAGATCGTGGAAATAAGGAGGGAGAAGCAAGGATCAATGAATGATTGGATGTGGACAGTATAGAGGGGGAGGGGTCAAAGACAATGCCTGGGATTTGGGCTTGGACAACTGGGCAAATGATGGTGTGATGGTTGAGATAGGGATCATTGGAAGAGGTAAGACTAGGTGAATGAATGGGTAATGAAATCCGGTTGGCACATGATGAGCTCATAGTGTCTATGGGACATTTATGTGGAGAGGCAGTGTGGCGTGGGGTTTAAAAGTGAGGGTTGATTTTTGATTCTGGATATGATCGAGCAAACACACACCTCTCTTTATCAACTACGGAACTTGACTCTAAAACTTGTACAGAAAGCATGAGCAACTCTTTAAGAACTCGGCATATATCAGCAGACAAATCAGAGAACACTAGAAATAAAAGTAACACCGAACTGGTGGTAAGTTTACCACTTTTGTTCCTCCAGCATCTCCCACCACAAACTCAACACATTCTGAAAACTGCAAGTGAGCAGAGTGGTGCGAAAGGAGATCCAGGAGGAAGCCTCTAGTTCTGGATGGAGGAGCAGCAAAGGGAAGTCCTAAGCCCCAGATAGAGTGCAGAAAATACACGGGTGCTTTCTTCTCCCTCCTCTTTTTTCTGTTCCCTCACGCCCCGGTCACCAGGTAGTCCCACGGCCGGGTATGGGAAATGGCAGAAGCCAAAAACTCTGAAGGAGAAGACCCTTCCTCTCTCTTCAATGCGCCTGAAGCTCTAAGAGGGAGAGGCCCAAACCCGGGGCTTTCTTTTTGTCTCTGTCACCCCCTTCCTTGTCCCCTCCCACTTGTCCCCTCCCAGTCCCAGCGCAATCCTGGACATGGGTTCTTTCTAGCCCAGAGAACCAAACATGGAAGCCTGGGGAACGAGGAAGTACTGGAAAGATAACGAAGTCTGAGGAGCTCAGGAAAGCCGCCCGATAGAGCTGTTTCCTCTTGACCCCTGGGCGCATTAAACTGCTCCTAATTAGCATAACGCAGATGGAAAACTGAACTAACGGTTCTTCGTCAGGACCCAACTGACTACTGGTTGGCGAATGCATAGGAAAGACCTGCTTAACGGTGCACAATTTAAAAGACCCTGACATTGGCAACACAGCCTCCAGAAGGAACAAAACAAAAAATGACAACATTCTTCACAGGAGAGGGTGAGGGGTGACTATAAAGGGATAGCGCCAGGGCGGTTTTGGGGGATGATGGAACTGTTCTGTATCCTAGAACTGAAAATCAAACGAAGAAAAAGTCAATTTTATTGAATAATAGTTTTAAAAATAAAATGAAAAAAAAAAAAAAAAGTGAAGGCTCTAGAGACAGGACTGCCTGGATTCAAATTCTGGGACCCTACTTACTAGCTGTGTGACCCTGAACAAGTTACCACCCCGCTGGGCTTCAGTTCCCTCATCCATTAAATAGGGACAATCACTCCTAATTTAATAAATTAGGAGTTTGGGATTAACAGATCCACACCACTATATATAAAGTAGATAAACAACAGATTTACTGTACAGCACGGGGAACTATATTCAATATCTTGTAATAACCTATAACAGAAAAGGATCTGCGGGAATTCCCTGGTGGTTCAGTGGTTAGGACTCCACTCTTTCACTGCAGAGGGCCTGGGTTCAATCCCTGGTCAGGGAAAAAAGGATCTGATATATATATATATATATATCTATATATATCTATATATATATATAGATATATAGATCTATATATATATATATAGATCTATATATCTATATATCTATATATATCTGAATCACTTTGCTGTACACCTGAAACTAACACAATATTGTAAATCAACTATACTTCATTTTTAAAATTTTAAAAAATAAGGACAATCACGGTTCTTGCCTCCTAGAGAGATTGTGGTGGTAAAGGTTCAATGAGGTAATACATATAATGTGTTTAGAACAGTGCCTGACACAGAGTATATGTTCAATAAATGACATGACAGATCATCATAAGGGCTTGGAGCACAGGAGACAGGTGAGAGGACTGAAGAAATCACCAGGTGAATCACTGCTGGGTGTATTTCAGTATTTGTAACCCTGGGAAGAATAGCTGCTGTGACCTTTTACTTTTAAGCCACCCAATCTGCCCAGCCACCACACTTCTTCACTTCCCTCCTGACCTCCTTTCAGTTTTCACACAGTTCCTGAGTCTCTATTTTTGGCCCTAGGCCTGCCCTTCAGTTCATTGACTGGTTATGATCTCTCCAAACTAAAGTATTCTCTAAGTTGTTCTCTACCTTGGCTGTAGATCAGAATCTCTCAGACATTCTTCAGAACTATTGGCCTGGACTAGAAAAATGTCAGTGTCATAAAAGACCAGCAAAAAGGCCGGGGAACTGTTCTAGATGACAGGAGACTAAAGGATAACTCCATGCAATAAGTGGCTTTTGGATGGGATGGAGGGGAATGTCTACAGAAGTCATTATTGGGATATGTAAGGAAAATGAGTATGAATTATATGTGGAAGAATGTCCTTGATCCTAGGAGATACACACTGAGGTACTTGAATATCCTGATGTCTGCAGCTAACTTTCAAATGGTTCAGCAAAATAATAATTATTATGTTATAGAATAATAATTATACTTTCACCATTTTTTTTTAAAATACATAAACATATATCCCCACATGTTTCACCATTTTAGTCAGTTGTGTGCTAGATAGATAGATAAAGCAAGATTGCAAAATATTAATGGTGAAACTGGATAAAGGGTATATGGGTACTCATTGTGCTAATCTTATAACTTTCTGTAGGTTTTAATTATTTTCAAAATAAAAAGGAGTGATAGACCGTCTCTTGAAGATTTTTCAAAATACACATGCCTGTGTTGCTCCCTCAAACTAACGAACGAAGACCTTCCCTGGGCAGGACCTAGGGATCTGCATTTTAAAAGTTCTGGGCCACCCCCCTCCCCAGTAAAGAAGCACCACTGTGGAACTTCATCTCAGACCCAGCTCTACCTCCTCTGGTTCTTGGTTTCCTTCAGGACCCAAACCTCGGCACTAGTTCTCTTTGGCAATGTTGCAGCTAGGCCTTCCTTTGTAAAGCAGGTGCAGCTAGGGAGTGGGAGTGGTGAGAAGATGAGGTGAGGGTGAATCTGGGGGTACTCCAACATTTATCAGATGGGCAGAGAAAGAGGATTCCATGAGGGACTGAGAAGGAAGGGCCAGGGAAGTAGGATGGAAACCCCAAGAGTATACTCAAAGGCAGATAAAGACATATGACAAATCATTCTAGGTGTGCCTGGTCTAGAAGCTGCATCACGATGAGAAGTAAGTTGCTATATCAGTTCAGAAGTGGGCCCTTCGTTGCCAGAGGAGATTTCCCTGGCAAGCCCCCTCTTCCCTCCAGCAGACAGTCTGTGCCACAGGGCTGGCTGACAGGCACCTGAAATCTCAGACAGGAGAAACCTCTTTTTCAAAAGCAAGGTTTCTGGGAGACAGATGCTATCAAACCCCAAGAGGAAGGTTAGCAGGTCAGGCTGTTTGACTTTGCTTCTGCCTCCTGCCGGGTTCTGGAAAAGGATTTATATTTCCTGGGAGGTGTTGTGTGAAACCCCTTCAGGGTCAGAAAAAATACACCCATTTGTCATTTGGGGGTTGGGGGGAGCACGGAATCTGGAGTCGACTGTTCTTAGCATCTGGTGAGTGAGAGTGTGAAATACAGGCGGTGAGACAAAGTGCAGCCATAGGGAAGGCAAGTGGAAACCTACCACTCTCCCCTTTACCAATTGGCTCCATCACAGCTGGGGTTTTCCTGACAGTCATCCTTTACCTCCCCCACCTGCCCTCCAAGAGATGTGCTGGCCCTGATGTGGATAAATCCTTTTACCTGTCAGTAAAGTCCAGTGAGGTTGGCATTTTAAAAATGAAAAATGAAAGGGAGGAAAAAACCAGAAATAAACAAAGGAAGTAAATAACAGTTGAGCAACACTCCCTCCAATCTATCCGTCTCACAGCAGAGCGAGTGAACATTCCAGAACATAAATCTCACCCTGAAACTGCCGGGCTTCCAACCTTTCAAATGGTTTTTCATTGACCTTAGAAGTGAGTCCAAAATTTTAAACATGATATACAAGGCCCTTTGCAATCGGATGCCAGCTGACTTTTCTAGCTTTGTCGCCCATCACCTCCCCTTCACACACTCTGCATTCCAGCTACATATGTCTCCCCACTTCCTAAGCAAGCCACGCTTTATTCATCTCTGAACTTTTGCACACGTATGGCCACCCACCAGCCACTTAAATCAAGCACAGTAGTTAAGAGTACAGACTCCAGAATCAGGCTGCTTGGGCTTAATCCCAGTTGTGGGCAAATTTCTGACCTTTTTTGCTTTCATTTTTTTCAGTTGCAAAGTGGGGCTACCAAGAGGGGTGCTGTGAGGATCAGATGAGAGACGTGGCACAGAATCAGCACACAATCCACGTTAGCTGTTGCTCAACAAACATCGGTTGGCTGGCTGCCCAGTAGGTGGGAGGCCTTTCGCATCCATCCATCCATCCATCCATCCATCCAAATAAATAAATAAATATTTATTTATTTATTTATTTAACATCTTTATTGGAGTATAATTGCTTTACAATGGTGTGTTAATTTCTGCTGTATAACAAAGTGAATCAGCTATATGTATTCATATATCCCCATATCTCCTCCCTCTTGCGCCTCCCTCCCACCCTCCCTATCCCACCCCTCTAGGTGGTCACAAAACACCTAGCTGATCTCCCTGTGCTATGAGGCTGCTTCCCACTAGCTATCTATTTTGCATTTGGTAGTGTATATATGTCCATGCCACTCTCTCACTTCGTCCCAGCATACACTTCCCCCTCCCCGTGTCCTTAAGTCCATTCTCTACGTCTGCGTCTTTATTCCTGTCCTGCCCCTAGGTTCATCAGAACCATTTTTTTTTTTTAGATTCCATAGATATGTCGCATCCATTTATTACATGCTACTTCCAGTCTAGAGGAAAGGCAGACATGTAAACAGGACGTTATAATACAGCGTGATCAAAGTGAGGATGGAGCTGTGTGAGCCAGAAGGAGCAACTTGTGGGTTCCCTCCCTTCCACCCTTTCGTCAGCTGGATTCACCTCAGATGACACCTCAAATTCAGTTTTCAGCCAGGCCCTGAGGCTTGAGAAAGATAGGAGAAAGTAAAGAATTTCCAACCTAGGCCTGGCATTCAGACTTTAGGCACCAGTACAACCCTACTGGCTGTTAAAATATTGAAATAGCTTTCATACTCATTGACAAAGGCCCTAAGCACCCCAAGTGTTCCATAATGCCTCCCTCCCCTCTGCCTCGTGCAGCCTGGCTCTGGGGAACACTGAATGGACACCATCAGGGACCACCCTTATTCCCCCCAGGGCACATGCCTGCCAGCTTGTCTGGAGGTTTTTTTTCACGCTGGTTCCCCTCCCCCCTAACCCCCAGGACCCACCCTCCATCAGTCGTGGCCCTGGGGACTGTGAGCAAATGTGAATTACCAGTTTGTCCCCTGAGGATGCATTCTGAGCATCACCTCTACTTGAACTCGGGGATACTCCCTGTTCCATGAGTCCCAGGAGCTGTGTCTGCTTGTTTGTTGAGATGACTGCTGCTTTGGGGGTAGCTTTTGGCCTTCTTCTGGGCCCTGGCCTACGCCTGCAGTACCCTTTGGAAATCTCTGTTTTTCCACCAGCCTGGATTCCTTCCAGCCAACCATCCATCCCACTCCAGAGGTTCCTGTCGCCTCCTAGATGTGTCTACTCCATTCTGCACTACACCAGGACTTATCCTGACAAGTGACTTTATGGACAAGGCCCCGGTATTCTATGAAGCAGTACAGAGTGGGAGCTTTGGAGCCAGGATTATCTGGGTTTGAATACCAACTCTACCACTTCTAACTGTGCAAGTTCCTCAGCTTCTCTGGGCCTCAGTTGCTTCATCTGCAAAGTGGGACAATAGGAGTACCTGCCTCATAGAGTTGTTGGGAGGATTAAAGGGCAAAATAGTGGAAAGCACTTAGATGAATGTCTGGCATATAGTAAAAGCTCAGTAAATGTTAGAGATTTATTATTATTATTTTGCATTGAAGCTTTAATGGGCACATTTAGGTATATTTTTAAACATTTTCACCTTGCTTGTTGCCTCTTTGCACAACACCTCCAGAGAGGTAGATATTGAAAGATATTGATTAGCATCCTGATTTTTGAGGTGAGGAAACATACTTGGCAACTATATCAAGTGATGAAGTGATATTAAGTGGCCATGGTTAAAGACAAATTTTCTGATTCCCCATTTAGTGTTATTTGTCCCCGTCAGGGAACACTGAAATAGGTGGATAGTTATCCATTCAATAAATATTTATTGAATGGCTACCATGTACCAGGCACAGTGCTGGGCACTGAGGATTCAGGCAGGTCCCTGTGCTCCTGGAGTTACCATTCTAGAGGGAAGAGACGGTCAATAGGCAAGTAAATTATGATAAAGAGGATGTATCAGTTAGTGTGATGAAAATAGAGCAGGGTCATGTAATAAAGAGTAAGTGTGGCAGATAGGGTGATGAAGGAAGTTTTTTCTGAGAAGGAGACTTTTATGACAGGAAGGGGGGTGAGCTGAAAACCTTTTCCCCTTGGATACGTAGCTGGGATCTGGGAGGGAAGTTCTCATAAAGAAGGAGCTCCCAAGGGCCTGCTCTGGGCCACCACAAACAAGTGGAAGGGGCAGGACGGAGGGCTGCAAGTTAAAGGTGGCCGAGAGCCTGAAGTCAGAAAGACTTGCTGAATTGGAGACTTTCCGGAAAGAGGCAGAGGAGCAAAGAAACTTGTGAACAGTGGAAGGGGATTTTTTTTTCCTACAGGTATTAAGTTTAAATACATTTAAAAGTAAACTTTATTGATCTAATTTAGATAGAATAATGTTAACTAATTTTAAGTGTACAGTTTGATCAGTCTTGAGAAATGTATGCACCTATGTTAAATGTATACATATCCCCTATCAAGATACATAGTTCACATTTCCACAACTCTAAAATGTTCCCTTCATGACCCTTTGGAATCAATTCTGGCCAGCTATTTTGTAGAATGTCCCTCAATTTAGGTTTGTCCGGTAGTTTCTCATGATTAGACTGGGATTATGGGTTTTTGGCAAGAATGCCCTTCTGTTGACCTTATATCAGGAGGTACATGATACCAATGTGTCTTTACTGATGATGTTAACCTTGATCACATAATTAAGGTGTTACTGGTGGGCTCATCCATTGTAAAGTTACTCTTTCCCCTTGGTAAGTAATTACTATCTTGGGGGAGATACTTTGAGACTACCCCATAAAGATTTAAATTGGCTTTATATGAAACCTATATGTTGAATTAGAAAGTGTTTTATTTTACTTAGTTTTACTAGTTAGGAGCATGGTCTATTTTTCTATTTACCTGTTTTTCTTTTTCTCACTCATGTATTATAGTTGTTTAATAAACACGGATTCTGAATTAATGGGAAGACAGTGTGATAGAAAGGCAAAAGCATACTGTTTGGCATGAGGCAAACCTGGATTTGAATCCCAACTCTCCCACTTACTGATGTATAACTTTTAAAAAAGGCCTTTAAACCTGACCCTCTAATTTCACAGCTGTAAAAAGCAGCTAATAACAAACCACCTCACAAGGTTCTTAAAAGAACTAAAGCACCTGGTAGTGTCTGGCACTCAGTAAGTTCTCTGTAAATGTCATTTCTTGCCTTCCTTAATACCTAGGTGTTTAATATTATTGTCACTGTGGTAATTAGACTCTCCTCTTTCTGGCTGGGTGGCTCTAGGATACAGAAATTCAATCAATTCTTCCAGATTTTTTTCATGTTCTGATACCACAGAGACCTTAGTGCAGTGGAACTGCTGGACTTTTTACATGTCTCTGAGTCAGTGAGGAGAAAGCAGCTGCAATTGTTTTATAGTTGATGGCAAATTCTTACAGCTCAAAAGTAAATTCTATCCTATACCTTTGCAAAGCTCATTCACTACCTCTCATACTTGGGGATTTGATTTTCATGGATGTACAAATATATCATTTGCAAAGGTGGCATTTTTATTTTTACTACTCCTAGATTTCTACTTTTTACTTTTCTTCTTCCATTATTAGAACTGTTGTAAAGTAGAATTTTAACCGGGGCAACCTTGTGTGGTTCCTGTCTTCAACCAGAATTAATCTGAGCTTTCTTTGGAAAGATATACTCTTAAGTTAAGCAAGAGAGAGAACACTGCAATACCCCTCTCCTCACCCCTGATTGTTTTTTAAGGTTTAAGTGAAACTTTGCTTTCTCTGTCTTTTGTTTCCTTGCTCCAAATTTTATTTCCCCTTTCCTAAACTTGTTTGATTTGTTATTTGTTCCCTCCCGAAGTTCTCTAGGCAGGGATTTAATTCATTGTTGCTTTTTTGTACTGATGAAGGCTTTCAGGGCAATACATTCTCTAAGTACTGCCTTGGCAATCTCCCATAAAGTGGTCCTCCCATAAAATGTCTTACCAATTTTTCCTTTTACCTCATGCTCCATTATGTTTTGGCCTGGCACTATTACTAATCCTCTGTATCACAATATTTGACATTTTGATACTCTGCATTAATTTTGATTTCTTAAATGGTACATTAAAGCTATTGATTTGGGGAGTTTGGGATTAGCAGATGCAAACTATTATAGATGTAGGATGAATAAACAACAAGGTCCTATTGTACAGCACAGGGAACTATATTCATTATCCTGTGATAAACCATAATGGAAAAGAATATGAAAAAGTATATATGTATAACAGAGTCACTTTGACGTACAGCAAAAAGTAACACAACATCTAACACAATCAACTATACTTCAATTAAAAAAAAAAACTATTGGTTTTGATTACCAAGTTTTTTCTGCTGCCCCCTTAAATTTTGCCCCTGAGGAAACTCTCTCTCTTGCCTCACCTCAGCCTAGGCCTGGCCCTGTGGTAACCTCCCAGATGAGTTTTGCTCACAACTTTCTTGTGAAATGGAGGCCTGATGCTCAGAAAGACTAAAATTGTCAGCGATATCAAACCAGTGACACTGCCTGCCAGGAGATAATCCTGTTTTCCTTCTCCTTCTGCTCCTGTCGTCCCTTTCCTACTGTACGTGGGGCTTTCAGCTCAGCAGAAGCCCTTGTCCATTCCTAGCTGCTGGCAGTGAGCATGGCCACATTGCCAATAGGATGCCTGGGATCACTTCCCCATTTAGAGGGGTGAAAGGTCAGGGTCTCGCCCTCCAGGAATAAACCCCAAGGACTGTTGAGCTCCTCCAGACCCTTGTCAGGGCCCTGTCTGGCCCAAAGCATCCCTTTCTCTGCTGGAGTCTGTCAGTTAGCTCTGGCAAAAATCAAGTTTCCTCACCCTGATCTTACCTCATCCACACAAGTTTCCCTGAGAAATTATGGAAGAGAAGCTCTTAGAATCCTCAAATGTCAGAGCTGGAAGGGCCCTTAGAGACCATTTTGCCCCAATGGCCCTCATTTAACAGAACATATAACTTCCTTTGCTCTATTTCCACGTTCCAAAGAATCCCCAAGGCCACCTCATAATAAAAGTCAGGAGTAAGTCAAGAGCCGAGTTAATCAAGGAAGTAAACTACTATGGGACCCAGCTGTGCTCAGGGAGTCCTGAGTCATCAGAAATGCAGACCTGGTCCCGGGATTTGTTTATTAAGGATTTTCTTCAAGGACAAAGAGAAGGTTCTGTGGCGGCTTAACTCCAAAGCTTTTCATGCGGTCGGGGTGCGACTAGAAAAGGTTTGATTAGCTTTATCAGGGCTGGGGAGTTTTAAAATCCTGGCTTTGAAGGAGCCTACCTTTACTTCTATCTGACTGGTCCAGGCATTGTGGAGAAGTTGTCAAAGTTTGTCTCTATGCTTCTTACCTCCCCCAAAATGTGCCTTTCTGGGTCCCACACTCAGAGAATCTTGCTTTCAGTTTGGAAATATATCAAGGGCACTTGCAACTGTGTTAGGATGGGCTTTGAGAGGTACAACTTCAATCCCACATCTAATTTGTAACAAGATTCTCCTTGCAAAGCATCATTACATCTATTCCTCTAGTTTAACCTCTAAACAGGGAGGGTAATTTTTGTCTACATTTTACAGATAAAGGAAAAGGCTCAGAGTCTACCTAGGTGACTCTAAGGCCATGCAACTAGTAAGAGGCCAAAGCTTTAACTTTTGAGTCGAGAAGGAAGCCACATCCTGCGCTTGTTCTACTGAGCCACAAGCACCTCAAAGGTGCCAAGGTATGCCACAGCAAACTAGCTAACAGAGGACCACAGGGCTGAAACCACTGTCTTGATCTGATTTGTAATGAATTATAGCATTGTGATAGACTTCTGAAAAGCATATAACAAATCTAGGAATTCAGTGCTAGTCTCAAAGGAGACATTGGGATTCACATAAGGTGGCTGTGAAGAATTTACCATTCGGTAGCTCTGTTCTCTGCAAATTTTTCTCTCAGACTGCTGGAAAACAAGGAAATCTCATCAACTGAAGGAAATGACCTATAAGGAAGCTTTATTATGTGTGGGGGAGGATCAGATCCCATTGTAGTTTTGGATAGTGTTTAGCCATGTGCAGTGAACACTGGGAGTGTATGTGTGTCCGTGGGTAATATACTTTCTTCGGTTTGTTTTTCATCTAAGCTAGCCCATCTACAAACTCTTAAAAGTGACCAAGAAAGCTGCATCCTTGGGATTAGAAGGGGGACTATCAAGTTAACTGTGCAATTCTGGGAGAAACAGGGAGACCACAGGTGGCAAAACTCTAAATAGCTTGTGAACTGAGATTTGGATAAACCGGATGACTTAGGAACTTGGACATGGGTTATATCCCTGTGTCTTGGGTGCTTAGAAAATAACCCAGGGTGAGATCCGGACACAAGTCCAACACTGTATCACCAGTCCTTGAAATTGGACGCATTCCCCTCCCTTGCCTCGGATATATCTGACCAAGAAAACAATGACACAATTAAAAAGAAGGGTTCACGTTCTTGCCCAGTTTGTTGGACACCCTGTATTTGCACAGTCCAACTGCTCAGATGTATTGGAAAATACAGTCGTGCAGCGTGCAGTTCACTGGCCTGATGGTAGAGGGTGCTCCAGCTGGGATAGAATGCTGCTGAGGGTGGGGAGTAAACGGAGAGGAGGAGAAGGAATTGTTGGCTCGCAGGTTAGTGAGCAGCCAGTCTAGCAGTTGTTTTCTAGCCCGTTTCCCACGGCTTCATCCCGTGGTTGTTCCTTGGCGAACTTCATGACCTCTTGAGGAAGATCTCCTACACTGTACCCCTTCTCTGCTGCTTTAGCTGAAACTTCAGGAAGCTGTGGAGAGAGCAGAGATAGCTTGAGTCACGTGATGCTTTTCGAGCCAGGGCCCAGACGGAGAAAGTCAACTACACCCCACCCACCTTCCTGCCTGTGATTCTAGGATTAAAGGCTGCCACAGGGTCCAGGACTGGAGGCTGCTGACATGGCTTTCCTTTTTTCTGGACCCTCCTCTAATGGCATAGATTAAAACGCCAAAGGTCCTTTCTTTTTGAGCTTCAAAAAACAAACTCTGGAATCAGTTGTGTTCACTAATACTTCTCATCAGGTACTGGGATCCTTCAGTTAATCTGTACTGATTTCTAGGTCAAGGTTAGGGGTTGCCATTCCCCTGCCTCCCTAAAAAAAAGTACATGAGATTGGAAATAGGGAGGATAATTTGGTTTAGTATTTTATTTCTCTGGAATCCATCTAATGTAGGAAACACAGCCGTGGGGTGTGTGTGTGTGTGTGTGTGTGTGCATGTGTGCAAAACATAAGACTTAAAAATTGCTCCCTGATGTTTTACCAAATAGTTTGTTGAAAGGATCACTGATAAAATGAGCTAATCTCACTCTCCTCCTCTTGGAAGTACACAGGCCTTGAGGTGTCCAGAGCCCCACGTAATTAATGGTTCATCACTTTTGTGCCTTTATGAGGTGAGAGTAATTCATGAGTCACATGATAAAGAACAGACTCAAAAAAATGGACTGCTTCTTGGGCTCTAAGTACAATACCTCCTCCCTGCCCCTACCCATTCCAACCCTCTTTCTTCTTGTTCCTTGTTGCATTGCTTACCTTCTTCAGTTGTCCGGCATCATCTCCCGCGAAGTAGAGCACGGGTATGTTAAATTGTGAGGCCGCAATCCACTGCAGGACAGCCTGGAGCTGCTTTTGCAAGCTACTTGTTGAGCACTGATTATTGACAATGACTTCAGGTCCAGGAGAGTCTTGATAGTTCTGTGACATCGCAGCATCGTGACTACATCTGGGGCCACCGGCCTGGTAGTTGGGGTTGTTGGCCAAGGCTGCTTGTTCTTCCAACTCAGCAAGGGCTGCCCCATTGTTGCAATACTTAGCCATGATAAGGCACAGCTTCATCACAGATTCTACCAGTTGATCTATAAATTGTCGGTTCACTTGCTTCATCCCACTGATAAAGTCAAGTTCTTGATTGTCCTGGCATTGTTCTTCCCCTTTGTCAGGCCTCTTGGACATGGTGGCTCCTTTGTCTGTCCTGGGCTCAGAACGTTTGTTCTCACCTTCACGTAGATCTCCGCAGTTGAAGGAGCTCTCACTAAGCAGTGTTTGAATCAGTGACAGAACGATGTTTGACATATCCAGCCTCTGGGAGTCCAGGTGTTGATTCTCCTTTAGAGAGGTGGATGATTCAGGTGCTCCACGAGATTCTAGATGTTTCATTGAAAGTGCCTTGGCACTTTGGCTACCTCTGCGCTTTTTGTATTGGGCACTCTGAGTCATATAGCCGGTGGTAGAACCAAGACAGTCTTTAAATGCATCTTTGCCCTTGGCCTGCTGGGTCAGATAGTATTGGATCAGCCTAAGGGCAGAGACAATCAAGTTCTTTGCCAGTGAATCCATGGAAAGGCTGATCTTCTCTCTCTTTTCCTCCTTATTGGCGCATGCTTTGCCAGCCATCTTGCCTTGATTGCCATGATTTTGATTCCACATTGTCAGGCTCTCCTTGAGGGTATGTTCGCTGACTTTCTCACCACTGGTCAATGACTTGCACTCCTCTGGTTTCATTTTGCCTTTGTCCTTCCCCTTCATCTCGGCCTTCATAGCTGAGAATTCAAGACTTTGGTTCTTGCATTTGGGATCATGGCACCCAGCTTTCAAAGACGCATGTGACGAACTCCGAGACTTAGTTTCCTTTTTTTCCCCAAGAAGAGCACAGACAAGACGCTTCAGCATGGCCTCTATGATATCAGCAGTGTTTTGTTTCCCATGGTTGAACAGATTCCTCTTGACAGTTGAGACAAAGTCTGAGTTGGCCATCAGGACCCTGGTGTTATTATATAGGTTCTTCAGGCAGGAGTCGATCAAATTGGACACAATTTCCTTGGTGTGTTTTAACAGCGCCCTCCTCAGGACCACACAAGATGGAATTGGCTTCCCAGAGCTATGAACTTTCAAGTTCTGCATAACAGAGACCATCGTGTCAGATGCCACTTGATTTGTGTAAACCATGAACATTTTGCTGGTCGAATCTGCAAATTCCTTATTGTCTCTTTGGCACATCTGTTTGTCTCCACCTTTGCTCTTGTTGGCTAATTCACTATACAGAAAGGTTTTTTGGCCACCTTTCCTACACTCCTCCCCAGTGCCCCGCCTTTCTGCAGAGGTCACTTCCACAGCATCATGGGCCATTTCAGAAGTGATCTTGCTCACAGCACTACGAGGGCTGTTTTTCCCTTTGTCCCCACTGGGTGGATAGATTGAATGATGAAGACATTTGCTTCCACCTTCCAACTTCTCCTTGATTTTCTTATAGGCCATCTGGATCACCAGAGGAGATAGTCGGTTGACATAGAAGGAAGGGTCATCCGTAGAACATTCTCCATCAGGGGAGATAACTGCCCTCTGATTGCTAGGAGACTTGGCTGGTGAGGTGGAAGGACTCTGGTTATTGCTGGTGTTTTTGGACGCTGTCATTTCCAGATGTTGGCCTTGAGGTCCTTTGGCCACATACTCCATTTTCAGTTGATCGGCATAGAATCTGTAGCTGTTCCCAGAGGGCAGTTTGTGACATTTGCCCTCTGTGTCTCCTAGTTTATGTCTACAGCTGGAGGATGAGGGGCTAAGTGCATGTTGGAAACACAAGGTGTACTTCTGAAGATCACTGAGTAGACGATTGAGGACACTTCCAGGATTAGAAGGAGCTCGTTTGAAAAGGCACACTGACATCTCCATCTAAAAAAAGACGACCTATCCATAAGACTTTAGGTAGGCTACTTCTTTCCCCTATTGTATTTAGAAGATATATCTTCTAAGCTGCACAGATTAGGGATTTGGCCTTTAGTATTTGCATGGGCGCGTAACACACAATTATATCCATTAATACACGTTCAAGCACAAGTGGCAGCAACAAAAGCTCAGAGTAGATACATTTGTACACTTAACTATATACAAGTGTTATCAATATGTTTGTCAACTTCATCTGAGTATGTGTGCTTATTTCAATACATGTCAAAAATATGTCAGTGTCTCTGTCGTGTGTGTATATGCACATCAATATATCAGTTCATGAGTGTGAACATGTGTCAGTCTGTACTGTTAGTGTGTGAAAATGTGCCTGTGTGTATGTGTGCGCATAGGTGTATGTCAATGCACATGTGTGATGTCACCGTGTGTAAGCATGTGTCATAATGTGCTGACATCATACCCATTGTATATGTCAACTGTATAGGCCAGCATGTGCATGTTAGCATGTATATTTTGTACAT
This sequence comes from Eschrichtius robustus, assembly GCF_028021215.1. Lineage (NCBI taxonomy): Eukaryota > Metazoa > Chordata > Mammalia > Artiodactyla > Eschrichtiidae > Eschrichtius > Eschrichtius robustus. Next base: position 46,123,296 of record NC_090845.1, read on the forward strand.
GTGTGTGAATGTAAAAATATGAGTGTGTATATCAGTGTGTCTCTGAATATGAAAATAAGCAAGTGTCGAGTTGAGAGAGCTGCATATGTGTTTATGATATAAATCCAGTAGCATGTATCATGCAGCTATAAACGTATTTATGTTGAAGCATACATTCAGGTATTAGCATACATACTCATCAATATATTAATATATAATTAATGTATAATATATTAATAAATATGTATGTTAAAAATGAATATGTATAAATAGGTGATTGTATAATGACTGTGTATACCGATATATTAGGTATCAGTTTATGTTATATTTATATACTATGTCAATGATTGATGTATGTCAGTGTTGAATACACACTGGCATTTGAGTGTGTCTGTGAGTACGTGAGTGGGGATGTCACTGCATTTGTGTCAATATGTGTATCAGTGTACACAAACATGTGCGTTAGTTAATGTGTCACTTTGTTTAAGTTTGTATGTGTGTGTATCAACATGAGGTATATTTATAAGTGAGTATGCCTGTACCTGAGTCTGCATGGTCTGTTTTGATCAAGGCCTGTGTGTATCAATGTGAGTGTGTGTTTATGCATAGTGTGCTTGGATGTATATATAAATGTTTATGTGTATCACATGTGGGCACATTAGTGTGTCTGACTCTGTATAACTGTATATCTTTGCATATGTGTGTAAGTCATTGTTATGACTAGATCACTATACATAAGTTTGTTATTTCGATGCTTGTGTGTGTTTGTCAGTGTCACATGTAGCCAGGCATGTGTGTGGCCTGGCTACAAATTATTATAAATTATTTTATAAATTATTTTTTGTTAATGTATATACATGTATATATCTATGTGTGTGTCACTTTGTCTAAACGTATATGTGTATATCTATACTTGTGACTGTGTATGCCCGTGTTTGGATATGTGTATACATATTGTGTACACATCCACACAGCACTAAGTACCATTGCCCTCTTTGCTCCATTCATTGCTTCATCACCATGAATTCCTGGAAACGTGAGGTCATAATAAGGTCCACTTTTTGCAAATGGGCTTAAGTTAAAATCAAGGAGACCTGCATTGTGTGTAGTAAATATGGGCTCCTCCTTTAAAAACAAACACCAGAGACTGGTTCAAGATGGCAGAGTAGAAGGACGTGCTCTCAATCTCTCTTGCGAGAACACCAGAATCACAACTAACTGCTGAACAATCATCGACAGGAAGACACTGGAACTCACCAAAAAGATACCCCACATCCAAAGACAAAGGAGAAGCCACAATGAGATGGTAGGAGGGGCACAATCACAATTAAATCAAATCCCATAACTGCTGGGTGGGTGACTCACAAACTGGAGAACACTTATACCACAGAAGTCCACCCACTGGAGTGAAGGTTCTGAGCCCCATGTCAGCCTCCCGAACCTGCAGGTCCGCAATGGGAGGAGGAATTCCTAGAGAATCAGACTTTGAAGGCTAGTGGGATTTGATTGCAGGACTTCGACAGGACTGGGGGAAACAGAGACGCCACTCTTGGAGGGCACACACAAAGTAGTGTGCGCATAGGGAACAAGGAAGGAGCAGTGACCCCATGGGAGACTGAACCAGACCTACCTGCTAGTGTTGGAGGGTTTCCTGCAGAGGCGGGGGGTGGCTCTGTCTCACCGTGAGGACAAGGACACTGGCAGCAAAAGTTCTGGGAAGTACTCCTTGGCGTGAGCCCTCCCAGAGTCCGCCATTAGCCCCAACAAAGAGCCCTGGTAGGCTCCAGTGTTGGGTCGCCTCAGGCCAAACAACCAACAGGGAGGGAACCCAGCCCCACCCATCAGCATTCAAGCAGATGAGAGTTTTACTGAGCTCTGCCCACCAGAGCAACAGCCGGGTCTACCCAACACCAGTCCCTCCCATCAGGAAACTTGCACAAGCCTCTTAGATAGCCTCATCCACCAGAGGGCAGACAGCAGAAGCAAGAAGAACTACAATCCTGCAGCCTGTGGAACAAAAACCACATTCACAGAAAGAGAGACAAGATGAAAAGGCAGAGGGCTATGTACCAGATGAAGGAACAAGATAAAATCCCAGAAAAACAACTAAATGAAGTGGAGATAGGCAACCTTCCAGAAAAAGAATTCAGAATAATGATAGTGAAGATGATCCAGGACCTCGGAAAAAGAATGGAGGCAAAGATCGAGAAAATGCAAGAAATGTCTAACAAACCTAGAAGAATTAAAGAACAAACAAACAGAGGTGAACAATACAATAACTGAAATGAAAAATACACTAGAAGGAATCAATAGCAGAATAACTGAGGCAAAAGAACGGATAAGTGACCTGGAAGACAGAATGGTGGAATTCACTGCTGAGGAACAGAATAAAGAAAAAAGAATGAAAAGAAATGAAGACAGCCTAAGAGACCTCTGGGACAACATTAAATGCAACAACATTCACATTACAGGGGTCCCAGAAAGAGGAGAGAGAGAGAAAGGACCCGAGAAAATATTTGAAGAGATTATAGTCGAAAACTTCCCTAACATGGGAAAGGAAAAAGCCACCCAAGTCCAGGAAGCACAGAGAGTCCCATACAGGATAAACCCAAGGAGAAACATGCCGAGACACATAGTAATCAAATTAGAAAAATTAAAAACAAAGAAAAATTGTTGAAGGCAGCAAGGGAAAAGCGAAAACAGACAAGGGGACTCCCATAAGGTTAACAGCTGATTTCTCAGCAGAAACACTACAAGCCAGAAGGGAGTGGCATGATATACTTAAAGTGATGAAAGGGAAGAACCTACAACCAAGATTACTCTACCCGGCAAGGATCTCATTCAGATATGATGGAGAAATCAAAAGTTTTACAGACAAGCAAAAGCTAAGAGAATTCAGCACCACCAAACCAGCTCTACAACAAATGCTAAAGGAACTGCTCTAAGTGGGAAACACAAGAGAAGAAAAGGGCCTACAAAAACAAACCCAAAACAATTAAGAAAATGGCAATAGGAACATACATATCGATAATTACCTTAAACGTGAATGGATTAAATGCTCCAACCAAAAGACACAGGCTTGCTGAATGGACACAAAAACAAGACCCATATATATGCTGTCTACAAGAGACCCACTTCAGACCTAGGGACACATACAGACTGAAAGTGAGGGGATGGAGAAAGATATTCCATGCAAATGGAAATCAAAAGAAAGCTGTAGTAGCAATACTCGTATCAGATAAAATAGACTTTAAAGTAATGTTACAAGAGACAAGGAAGGACACTACATAATGATCAAGGGATCAATCCAAGAAGAAGATACACCAATTATAAATATTTTTGCACCCAACATAGGAGCACCTCAATACATAAGGCAACTGCTAGCAGCTATAAAAGAGGAAATCGACAGTAACACAATAATAGTGGGGGACTTTAACACCTCACTTACACCAATAGACAGATCTTCCAAACAGAAAATTAATAAGGAAACAGAAGCTTTAAATGACACAATAGACCAGATAGATTTAATTGATATTTATAGGACATTCCATCCAAAAACAGCAGATTACACTTTCTTCTCAAGTGCTCATGGAACATTTTCCAGGATAGATCACATCTTGGGTCACAAATCAAGCCTCAATAAATTTAAGAAAATTGAACTCACATCAAGCACCTTTTCTGACCACAACGCTATGAGATTAGACATGAATTACAGGGAAAAAAACCCATAAAAAACACAAATACATGGAGGCTAAACAATATGTTACTAAATAACCAAGGGATCACTGAAGAAATCAAAGAGGAAATAAAAAAATACCGAGAGACAAATGACAAAGAAAACACGACAATCCAAAACCTATGGGGTGCAGCAAAAGCAGTTCTAAGAGGGAAATTTATAGCTATACAAGCCTACCTAAACAATTAAGAAAAATCTCAAATAAACAATCTAACCTTACACCTAAAGGAACTAGAGAAAGAAGAACAAACAAAACCCAAAGTTAGCAGAAGGAAAGAAATCATAAAGATCAGAGCAGAAATTAGTGAAATAGAAACAAAGAAAACAATAGCAAAGGTCAATAAAACTAAAAGCTGGTTCTTTGAGAAGATAAACAAAATTGATAAACCATTAGCAAGACTCATCAAGAAAAAGAGGGAGAGGACTCAAATCAATAAAATTAGAAATGAAAAAGGAGAAGTTACAACAGACACTGCAGAAATACAAAGCATCCTGAGAGACTACTACAAGCAACTCTATGCCAATAAAATGGACAACCTGGAAGAAATGGACAAATTCTTAGAAAGTTGTAACCTTCCAAAACTGAACCACGAAGAAATAGAAAATATGAGCAGACCAATCACAATTGATGAAATTGAAAGTGTGATTGAAAATCTTCCAACAAACAGAAGTCCAGGACCAGAAGGCTTCACAGGTGAATTCTATCAAACATTTAGAGAAGAGTTAACACCCATCCTTCTCAAACTCTTCCAAAAAATTGCAGATGAAGGAACACTCCCGAACTCATTTTATGAGGCCACCATCACCCTGATACCAAAACCAGACAAAGATACTACAAGTAAAGAAAATTACAGACCAATGCCACTGATGAATGTAGATGCAAAAATCCTCACCAAAATACTAGCAAACAGAATCCAACAGCATACTAAAGGATCATACACCATGATCAAGTGGGATTTATCCCAGGGATGCAAGGATTCTTCAACATACGCAAATCAATCAATGTGATAAACCATATTAACAAGTTGAAGAATAAAAACCATATGATTATCTCAATAGATGCAGAAAAAGCTTTTGACAAAATTCAACACCCATTTACGATGAAAACTCTCCAGAAAGTGGGCATAGAGGGAACCTACCTCAACATAATAAAGGCCATGTATGACAAACCCACAGCAAACATCATTCTCACTGGTGAAAAACTGCATTTCCTCTAAGATCAGGAACAAGACAAGGATGTCCACTCTCACCTCTATTATTCAACATAGTTTTGGAAGTCCTAGCCACAGCAATCAGAGATGAAAAAGAAATAAAAGTAATACAAGTTGGAAAAGAAGAAGTAAAACTGTCCCTGTTTGCAGATGACATGATACTATACATAGAGAATCCTAAAGATGCCACCAGAAAACTACTAGAGCTAATCAGTGAATTTGGTAAAGTTGCAGGATACAAAATTAATGCACAGAAATCTTTTGCATTCCTATATACTAATGATGTAAAATCTGAAAGAGAAATTAAGGACACACTCCCATTTACCATTGCAACAAAAAGAATAAAATGCCTAGGAATAAACCTACCTAGGGAGACAAAAGACCTGTATGCAGAAAACTATAAGACACTGATGAAAGAAATCAAAGATGATACCAACAGATGGAGAGATATACCATGTTCTTGGATTGGAAGAATCAATATTGTGAACATGACTCTACTACGCAAAGCAATCTACAGATTCAGTGCAATCCCTGTCAAATTACCAATGACATTTTTTTACAGAACTAGAACAAAAAATCTTAAAATTTGTATGGAGACACAAAGGACCCCGAATAGCCAAAGCAGTCTTGAGGGAAAAAAGCGGAGCTGCAGGAATCAGACTCCCTGGCTTCAGACTATACTACAAAGCTACAGTAATCAAGACAACATGGTACTGGCACAAAAACAGAAATATAGATCAATGGAACAAGATAGAAAGCTCAGAGATAAACCCACACACCTATGGTCAACTAATCTATGACAAAGGAGGCAAGGATATACAATGGAGAAAAGACAGTCTCTTCAATAAGTGGTGCTGGGAAAACTGGACAGCTACATGTAAAAGAATGAAATTAGAACACTCCCTAACACCATATACAAAAATAAACTCAAAATGGATTAGAGACCTAAATGTAAGACTGGACACTATAAAACTCTTAAAGGAAAACATAGGAAGAACACTCTTTGACATAAATCACAGCAAGACCTTTTTTGATCCTCCTCTTAGAGTAATGGAAATAAAAACAAAAATAAACAAATGGGACCTAATGAAACTTCAAAGCTTTTGCACAGCAAAGGAAACCATAAACAAGACCAAAAGACAACCCTCAGAATGGGAGAAAATATTTGCAAACGAATCAACAGACAAAGGATTAATCTCCAAAATATATAAACAGCTCATGCAGCTCAATGTTTAAAAAACAAACAGCCCAATCAAAAAATGGGCAGAAGAGCTAAATAGATATTTCTCCAAAGAAGACATACAGGTGGCCAAGAAGCACATGAAAAGCTGCTCAACATCACTAATTATTAGAGAAATGCGAATCAAAACTACAATGAGGTATCACCTCAGACCAGTTAGAATAGGCATCATCAGAAAATCTACAAAGAACAAATGCTGGAGAGGGTGTGGAGAAAAGGGAACCCTCTTGCACTGTTGGTGGGAATATAAATTGATACAGCCACTATGGAGAACAGTATGGAGGTTCTTTCAAAAACTAAGAATAGAATTACCATATGACCCAGCAATCCCACTACTGGGCATATACCGAGAGATGTCCATAATTCAAAAAGACACATGCACCCCAATGTTCATTGCAGCACTATTTACAATAGCCAGGTCATGCAAGCAACCTAAATGCCCATCAACAGACGAATGGATAAAGAAGATGTGGTACATATATACAATGGAATATTACTCAGCCATAAAAAGGAACGAAATTGGGTCATTTGTAGAGACGTGGATGGACCTAGAGACTGTCATACAGAGTGAAGTAAGTCAGAAAGAGAAAAACAAATATCGTGTATTAAAGCATATATGTGGAACCTAGAAAAATGGTACAGATGAACCATTTTGCAGGGCAGAAAGTGAGACACAGATGCTGAGAACAAATGTATGGACACCAACGGGGGAAAGCGGCGGGGGATGGGGGTGGTGGTGTGATGAATTGGGAGATTGGGATTGACCTGTATACACTGATGTGTATAAAATGGATGACTAATAAGAACCTGCTGTATAAAAAAATAAATAAAATAAAATTCAAAAAATTCAAAAAACAAAAAACCAAAAAAACCCCAAACACCAGGTATATCCTTTTATTAAGACCCCAAAATGGAGTTGGCCACCCCCAACTGAACCCAAGACTCTTTGGAGAATATTTTGTAACTGGTTTTCCCTTCCTCAGGGGCCACTCTCATGACTCCAAAGGCATCTGGTGTCAGAAATGATGTTTCTGGTTATAATATGAGCTTAGGAACACAGAACAAGAAATATTTGACTCCTTTGCACTGAAGCCAAATATCCTGTTCCAATATCAGCTACTCCAGGCTTCTAGGACTGTGAGAGTGACTTGTCATGTGCTCTAATGCCTACCCCAAACCAGCCTGCCAGGTGTAATTTGGGATATTTACACAAAAACAAAAGGATTCCATGTCTGACAGTGGTGTGCAAGCGTAATTGCTTTGAACTTTATGCTACCCAACAGCCTGGGTAATCTCTTAGACAACAGGGTAGGGCAACTACAGTTTTTGGTTGCTGTGGATGCGCTCTTCTTCATATCCTCTTTCTTCATTGTTGGACACTGGGCAATGTGGGGCACACAAGTCCATTACAAGCCAGCAAAGAACATTGCAAAGGATCTTGCTTATAAGCCCATATCTTTGTTAAGATAAGCATAGCAAGATTTTTTGCAGTAGGTACCTGAAATTAGGAGAGGGCATTCTGAGCCTCTGTGATAGTGTCATTGTGAGCTACCTGAGCATTGAACTTACTGTGACTGTGAGCTTAGGTCTGTGTTCTCTAGAATATCATAATATTTAAATTTTGGGTCTGTTTGACAATAGTTCTCTTACTATCTCTGAACCAGAGTCCTCCGATTCAGCATTGGGCTCTGGGAATGAGAAAGGGTAGGCTCAGAGGCTAAGTCTATACCTTAGGTGAGTCTTGCTTCTCAGTAACCTCGATCACAATAATTTTTTCTTCTTCCAGACTCTCCAGGTTTAAGTCACCTCTTGAATTGGAACCAGCGGCATCCTATGGAATTAAAGGGCAAGATTCTTTTGAGAAGTTGCTTTTTGAGACTTCTCCAAGCTGACCCGCTAGGCTACTACTTCAAAGCATGAATGTCATGTCTCCTATTATCCCCTTTCTTTCTGAAGGAAAAGTAGGCTTGTAAGGCTAGCTAGTCTTTGAAGAATGAGATAAAGCTCCCTCTACAAATTACTACTCCCTCCCACCCCACTGAAGGTATTCACAAAGCCATCAGTCTCAGGAACCATATTCCATTAAACATCAACCTTTTGGAAAGGGTTCCCCCCCCCAACTTTTCTGACATGCTGTCTTCCATGCTTTCACTCTTTTAGCCCTACCAGCAACCTAAGTGGCTTATAAAATGAGATTTGGTATCAAGAATGACAGTAAATTCCGAACCAGGGATCATGGGCTCATGAGAATGATGGCTTCCCACCTGAGTCCCCGTCACCTTTCCACCCTCTACCACAACCTTTCCCTTTCCTCATGCTGAAACTGATAACCCGTCTCAGCATCTTCCCACCCATTCCAACTCTGAGGGAAGCAGAGAGTACCCACCTTAGAATCTTTATCTTCCATGTTGAGGGTGGACACATCAACAAAGCATATCTGCATCAAATTAAGATGGTGAATTTAGAAAAATTCTAGAGAAAAGGCCTTAATTTCTCTGTGAGATGACAGTAGCACCCACCTTATCGGGTTCTTGTGAGGATTGATTGAGACAGTGCGTGTAAAGCTTTAGTAGAGTGCCTAGACATAATTAAGTGCTCAATAAACCATAGACAAATGATTTTTATTAGGCAGACAGAACCTTTTTTTAATTTTTGAATTTTATTTTATTTATTTTTTTTATACAGCAGGTTCTTATTAGTCATCAATTTTATACACATCCGTGTATACATGTCAATTCCAATCGCCCAATTCAGCACACCACCATCCCCACCCCACCGCGGCTTTCCCCCCTTGGTGTCCATACGTTTGTTCTCTACATCTGTGTCTCAACTTCTAGGCAGACAGAATCTTAATATTACTATGCTTCCTAAATGAGAACACCTACCTGTGAGAGAGAAAGAGGCCCAAAATACAATATCCACATTTACTGAGAAAACTGAGAAGAGAGATGGCTTGCCCAACTGACACAGACTCAAAACTGGAACTTGTATTAGAACTCGATTCCCCTGGCTCCCAGTTTGGAGCACTTTCTACTACATTAATGTTGCCAAAATGTGGTGTTTTTACTATTGATGACATAGAAGATTTTAAGTGGTACATGGATAAACATTTCTGTGTTTAATAGGTGCTTTATATTGTTATTCATTAGGAAAAATACATATTTTGCCCTCTTGAAGGAGTCCAGCTTTAGGGTAGCTTACTGGTAGCTAGGCGACATTATTATGACTTCAGAGGTGTGAGATAATAGAGTCTGGTAACTAGGCAACCACCACCCCTGGCTCCCCTCAGTCTCCCCCACCAGCCTCCCCTCCTCAGCTCCTTCACATCACTCCTCATCTTGCCCCTCCCTTGAATTGTCCCTGTGTGATGTATGAGCATATTGGTCCCCCACAGACCTTACTGAGCTTGATTCCTTAGAGAAATCACAGTATCACTATCCATTAGTCTATCCTGGGCTCCAGGATATCTATACCCAAATGCCAAGCCTTTCTTGGTAGGAGTCATTTTGTATATTACCACTTTCTGGTCCTGATATTGCTGTCCTGTTGGGCTGTAGAGATCTACCTTGCACATGCTCTTGTGGCTATGTAACCAGTCAATATTATTATCAGACATCTGGAAAGAGAAAGAAAATAAATCTGAAAGTCTTATATATGACTTTTAGAAACTGAATCAGTTTGAATAAGAATCCCTGAAGGGGTTTCTGAAACCCATCTCTGTTTCATATAGGTTTAGGCTAGGAACTGGTCGGGTAAGCCATGGGGGAAGGACACTCTGAAATGTTTGAACCTGATGATCAAGATCATTATCTTTTAGTTCAATCCATAGTCATCTTTAATTTAGATTCCCCACACCAGGTATTTGGAAACATGGGCGTATCATATTGACTTGGGAAAATGCCAGTCAGGAAAAATGACAGGCTGGGAAGTAAATTTAAAAGGAGGTCTAGAGACTGTGGGGTTAAATTTAGTGATTTACTTCTCCCCAACCCCATTAACTAAATCTCACCTGTATCCTCTGTTCTTTATCCACTCTTGGGTACCTTCAAAGAGTCAAGCTCACCTCATCCCCTTTAACTGAATTTTAGCTAAACCTAGTCTAATCCGAGTCTTTCTCATTACATTAAAGAAAGTGAAATTACTTACCACATAGGGCCACTAGAAAAGACTAAGGTCAATACCAGTAAAGTGAATAATTCTTTTAATTAAAACAACATATAGAACGAGTTTCTGAATACTGGGAACACTCAGTCTAATAGCCATAAGTATAACTAAGAGACAAATGTCTGCGGGAAGACCAGACCCTGATCCCATAGGACAAAGTTTATTTGAAAGAGAGAATAATCTCTGCCAACTTCCTTCAACCCCCCTGCCACCTCCCACCCCAGCCTGGAACTAAAAGTAAAAAGGAAATGGCAGAAGCCACTGACTGATTTTTCCCTATGTAAGACACGTTTGGGAAGATACAGTTAAGAGCTCAGTAGAATTGTTTTGGTATCTGGGGTTGAATTTGATTTATCTTTAAAATTTAACAAGAGAAACCTTTTGGGCCAAGTATTAGAGGGCAGTTGAATTTCTTTCCCTTCACTTCCTTCAAAATTTAGACCCCTTTAACCTCTAGCTCCCTCCCTCCCTCCCCCTTCTTTCTGCCTTCTCTCCCCTTCTCTCCCTCAGCCCTTCCTTCCCTCTCTCTTCCTCCCTCCCTCCCTCCATTCTCCCTCCTTCCCCCTCTCTCCCTCCCTTCCTCTCTCCCTCCCTCCTGCTGCCTCTCTCTTCCTCTCTCACTCTCAACATTTTAATAACAACTATCCTCTGATGGCTAGCCTTTCACAGGATACTACTACATTTAGACACTTTACTATTCCCCCTACCCCTCTCCATCTCATTCCCCCAGATCTTCTTGGACTCTCCCTTCAAAAATCTCTGAAAAAAGTTTTAGGAAGAGGTTTTCCACATCCTCAGAAGAGGGAGTTTCTTTTTTTCAAGAGCTAGAGATCACTAGCCTAGAGAAAAAGAGGGGGAGGCATAGAGGTCCCTCATGTGATTTGGATATAGCCTCAGTCCAAATCCTAAAAAAAACTGTAAAAAATAAAATTTATGAACTTATTACCTTGATAATGAAGTTATTTTAGACTTTGGCTGAAAATGTGCCACCTAGAAGGGAGATGTGCCCCTTGAGATGGAAGTGGGCAATACCAAGTTCTTGGGCACCTGCTGCTGACTGCCACCCCGTCAGCTGTTGGATGAGACTGAGGGAGCCAGGCTCTCCTCACTGCTTCTGACCCTGGCACATGACAACAGGGTTTGTTGGGTCATAATGCCTGAAACCGTAGCAACCTCAGCAAAGGGGGGGGGGTGGGCAGGCTGGCAAACTCAGTAGCCCTTCTCATCAAAAGCACATCAGGCTGTCTGCTGTACATTTTTTCTGTTCTGTCTAGAAGGGTACACATATTTCGTTTACATTTTGTCCAGCTCACAACTCCTTAAGACCTCCCTTCTCATTACTCTTCAGGCTAGACTTCCAGAACAATCTAGTCATATTAGTTACCAGTGGAGGTCTGTATTTTTCATATACAGAATGACCACCAGCCTCTGTGAATAAAACAGTATTAATTTTCACATCTTAGCTTATTTCTCTTTGGGTTTCCCTCTAGATATTTAGAGTTATGTGGCAAGAGATCTTTGGATTTATGTAGAAACAGAGAAATGTTAAAGTCCTTTCTGGGTATCCTGAAGAAAAATATGAAAGTAGAAAGTTTGAGGCTGCCTTAGCAGCTTCTGTAGTTTCACCTCATCATCAAGACACCCCCTTGGCTAGTCAAAAAGAAGTCAGAAGATGCCCCTACCTTTGTAGTATCAGAGTAGGCTATTTCGTAGGAACTTGGAATGATTTTTTCTTGTAAATTTGGATGCTGTGATGACCCAGTCTGACTCAAGATGTTGCTGCTTTCCTCAACCCTCCAAACTATCCTAAAGACTTGACTGCCAGTTGGTGCCAGAACTTCTACTTCATGACATCATTCTTTCTATAGAGAACAGTGACAGCACAAAGACAGGGGTTCTATCCTTAGGATTCTGGATGTCTAAGTGGTCCAGCAAGCTTTGACCTTTATCATGAGACATAATTAGACCCCCCAAAAGCCAATCCACTTAGGTCAGGGTCAGCCTTTCGCAGACTCCTCAAGCCATGAAAAGACCTGAGCCCCACTTATTCTTTTACATTATGGTCAGTGCTAGATGGCTGGTTACAGTATTCCTTAAAGCATTATCCATTACACTTTGAGATGCCTTCAGTTTAGCCCCAGTTTGGAAACATTAGCCCATAACCAAATGCTCTCATTGTGCCCAAGTCTCATCTTGTTTTCTCCTTGTCCTTTCTTCACCTGCCTTCATGTTAACCTCGTGTGAATAACTGTGTCTGAATTAAAAATCAGTTGAGATGACCACCTAAATCATAGAGTTTCATATCCTTGGTTCTACTTCCATTTCGTCTTTTATCTGTTACCCTAAAATTACATGTCTTAACCCTCCTGTACAATTTTGACCTTGCCAATTCATGGCATCGAGACAAACAGAGCTGGACCTTTGTTAAAGGTGGCAAGACCTATTTTATTCAGGCTACTGAAGTAAGGGAGAGACTTCAGATGAACAGAGCTGAACTCCACTGAAACAAAAGGCTTTGTAAATGCTGGGGAGTGCTAAAGGAAAAGTGCTGAGGGAAGTTTTTGGGGTGGGAGGTTGATCAATGTGATCAGGGCATCTGTGTTTGCTAACTGGTACTTAACAAAGTTAGGTTCCTGCCCTTTCATAGAGACTGAGAGATAGGGGCCCTATCTTTCTTGATGATTACATTTCAAAGGGATGACTCCCAGGTCTCTGAGAAAGCTTTTCCTGGGTTGTAGAAGAAACATCTCAAAAGGACAGAGAAAGGATTTACAATCACAAGTTTTCTAAAGTAAATGTTCTGAGAAAAGGGAGGTCAGGGGGCTATAGTCAGGTTTTGGCTGGAATAAACAGTAAATTCTTTTGGCACTTTTGAACTTTCTCAGGCAGGCATTTTAAAGAGGCTGGGGTCATCATTCCTAGGGACATGGCTTTGAGGTGACAGAAACTATGCTGGTGTTTGTTCAAGTCTCTTAATGCAGGGAGTGGATGGAATTGTGCTGAAAGTTGTAGTTCTTATAAGGCCAAGGTTGAGGTCTAGTTGAGAAGGCAGCTCAGAGGAGCCTGACTATATCAAATCATCATGTTGCACACCTTAAATATATACAATTTTTATTTAAAAATAAGTTTGGGTCAAGGAGGGAGGCTTTGTCAATGGTGATGAGTTAGAATATATAATACAGGACCAGCTTTTCCTATACAACCCATTTGTCAAGGGGAACTTTTGATGATTAAAGAAAAAGTTGGAGCTCCTGTGTCTGGCTCATGTCTGTGGAATAAGAAGCAAAGAAAGAAAATGTTTATTTATTCTTCAGTCACAAGAATGTATACCCCTAAGATAAAAACAAATAGACAACAGCCACCAAAAAACCAAAAAACCTCTGTCTCTCAGCCCAGAAGGGAACAACTGTGATCCTGGCCTGGAAAATGTCTTACCATATCCCCTAACTGACAAAGGGGGAACTATTATGGATGATTAGAGGCCTGTCCCTTGGCACCCCAATCCTGTCATCTTGGAGGCTAACCAGGAGCAAACAAGAGCAGCATTTGAATTGGATGGCAAACCAATAATGAAACGTAAGGAGGTTTAGTCATAGGTTACAGTGTATCCACTGCCTCTTCTTTCTCGCTGCTGAAGCTCTCAGACTGGCCTGTACTGACTAGAGATGGGGATAGATGGGGGAGAAGGGATATCCAAAGAGTTAAAAGAAGGAATATGGGGGCTTCCCTGGTGGCGCAGTGGTCAAAAATCCACCTGCCAATGCCGGGGACATGGGTTCGAGCCCTGGTCTGGGAAGATCCCACATGCCGCGGAGCAACCGGGCCCGTGCGCCACAACTACTGAGCCTGCGCTCTAGAGCCTGTGAGCCACAACTACTGAGCCCACGTGCCACGACTACTGAAGCCCGCGCGCCTGGAGCCCGTGCTCCGCAACAAGATAAGCCACCGTAATGAGAAGCCCGTGCACCACAATGAAGAGTAGCCCCTGCTTGCTGCAACCAGAGAAAGCCCGTGTGCCGCAACGAAGACCCAACGCAGCCAAAAACAAACAAACAAACAGATAAACAAATACACAAAAAGAAGGAATATGCTGTGTTAGTGTGCGAGTATGTGTGAAGTAGTATGCACTTAGGTTAACCTTTAAGAGCCAAACACAGAGATGTTAAACACAGAAGCTTTGGTTATCAATTTTTCCCCTAATCATCATCCATTTCCTAACCTTGTTTATTCTACCCAAACATCTCTTCCACACAAACCTGTGAATAATTATACCAGTCAACACTTTAAATATGCTTTCAGTTTGCATTTGGTTTGGAAGAGCTATTAAGATAATAAAAATGGGACCTGTATCTGTAATGTAATTATTATGAATAATGGCAAAATGAAATTTAAATGAGTTGAATGATCAGCCTGCATGAAATCACTTTCTGCCTGTTAGTCCCACTAAGGATCTTCCAGACTCAGATTTAGCCTACCTAATTTAGTTTATGTGATGACACAGTGACCATTTGGAAAATGGGCCGTGATGCTAATGATTGTCAGACATGATTTATTGTGGACTGATGCAAATGGGAACTCCACTTCTTTTTCTCCTGAATTGTTTTCCAGCCATGAGAATACACAATGTCATTTAGAGTAGCTTCGTGCAACCACACTAAAGTGAAAAATTAGATAGCTATTCTGAACATCTGGGCAATGGTGCTGCATAATTACTTCTGTCGAGTATTTATGTTATGTCTGTACTGTGCATATCTGTCTGTCCTTTCCTAAGTGATTGAAGCAGTGGAGGGAGAAAATAAAAGACTCTTTAAAAGCTATAAACATTCTCATTTTTTAAATTTCAGAGGGCAGCTGTTAAAGGAAAGCAGACTCAGATATTTTGGGATTTCCTTTTAGGTAGGGACTAAATTAGGCAGCTTAAGATCTGTTCTATTGCCTTGTAGAAAATGACTTACAGCTATTTTTGAGGGATGGGCTTGGCTTGGCAGTGGCCATTTCTAGTCAGGCCCCTCCCTCTTATAATTGTGAAATCTCCCTCCTGTGATTTCCTAGAACATTTGTTTATCATCTGTATAAGTCATCTAATATCGGCTAGATCTGGCCTCCTAGAGTTAATTAACTTTCCCTATCCCTGGATCACCTACATTGAAAGGCTGGAGGGCAGGTTTTCTGTCTCTTTCATTGTATCTGCCACACTACTGGGCACACAGCTGGGCTCAAGAAACAAATGATGGCTTTGGAATTTCAGGCAGGAAACAAGTCAGAAGCCACATAATCATGGAATCTGTAATAATGACAAAAAACTTGGTCAGCTATTTGAGGGGGCAGCCTTCTTCTTCGAGCAATAATTCTTACACTTCAGCGTGCATCAGAATCACCTGAAGGGCTTGTTAAAACAGTTGGGGAGCTCCCAGGATCAAGAGGGTAACGTACCTGAAAGGGGCATGAAAGTTCTGCGTACACCTATCCCCACCCCATACTTTGCCCTGTGCATCCCTTCTTTTTGGTTGTTCCGGAGTTACAAACCAGTAAATGTTCAGTAAAGTGTTAAAAAAAACAAAAACTAAAAACAGATAGTTGGGCCCCAACCCACAGTTTCTAATTCTGCAGGTCTGGAATGGGGCCTGGAAATTTGTTTGGTACTGTGTTTTGTATGCAATTATCTCATTTAATTCTCACACAATCTTCTGAAATGGGTGCTATTTCGATTCCGATTTTATGAATGGGTAGCTGGAGCAGAGAGGCCATTTGGTTGGTGGTCTGGCACTGGCCACTACCATCATCTTGGAGGTGGGTGTCTGTGTGTGTGAGCAGAGATTAGTAGGCCTTTTCTTTCTTCTCGGATCCGAAGATGCAGAAGAGAAATTCCCTGAGAAGAAGAGTATCGAGGGTACCTACTCTGATCTTTTGGCCCCATCTGGTGGCTTCAGGTCTGACTGAACCAAGTGCTGCTCCGTTATCTCCCCCTGCTGGTGAGAATGGTGGGGTCCAACCAGCGGCCTCGGAGATCGCTTTTCCTGAGGCGTTTTTTTTCTGAAGGCGGTTATACTGAGGAGATTATTCTGAGGCGGTCAGTACCTCCCCCACCCAACCCCCAGCCCCTCTTCCGTGTGTGCTTGTTTTCTTTGTTTTGTTTTTTTTTCCGTTTCTGATCGGTGGGGAGCTCCTATCCAATGTATAGCATTTATTCCAATCCCTCTGTGGCTTGTTAAAGGTACAACATATTTTTCTAGGTATTAAAAGAGCCTTTTGCCTTATATATATATAAACATATAAATATATAACTATATCCCGTGTCAGAGCCGGAGATGTTGCTGAGGGAACTCGGCTGTTAATCGGATTTTTTTTTTTTTTCCTGTCAAACCCACAAACTTGTCTCGAACATCTGACAAAAAGATACTTAAATACTTAAATATTTAAATACTTAAATTATTAACTGGTGACAGAGTTTTTACCCTTCCCTCCAGATTGTATCATTATCAGCGAGTGAATGTTTTAAACAAAGACCGTGGAGGAGAGGAAGGGGATCTGGGAGCACGAAGCCCCTCAGGTTCCCTCACAGCCCTTGTAGCGGGTCCCCACCTCCCCCAACAAGCACACTTAAGGATCATTAAAATAGGATGAAGACTACCCTAAAATAGGATAAAGACTGCCCTAGTCTTCAGCTTTGCGGTGTAGCGTGGCCCCGTGGGGCTATCAGGGTTAGACCTTCTGTGCCTGTCGCTTTCAAATCAAGATGGCAATGGGGGTAATGAGTTCCTGTGGCCACTAGGAGGTCGCAGCTGCTTGGAAAACGTGTTTGCACACAGTACAAAGATCACCACCACCCCCCCACCCCCCGGTACACAAGCCCACTTTGCCAAGGCCTTCCTCAAATTCAAAGGGAAATTGGTGAGTCCTTCCTGCTAGAATCACTCCCCATCCTAAAAACTGCATGTTTGTGTATATTATATTTATTGATATATTTCCTTAATGGCCCTATCATAAAGATGTGTATAGGTTCAAGGAAAGCAGTGACTGTCCAACTCTGTAGAGAACCTAACAGGGCCTCATGTACTTAGCCACTCAGTAATCAGTAATCACTTTTGGTGATGTCGGAGTGATTATGACAATAGTGACGGTGTTACAATAATCACTCAGCATGTGTCCTCTGAAGTCCTTCTCAGTTTTATTTATTTTTTTTATTATTTATGGCTGTGTTGGGTCTTCGCCTCTGTGCGAGGGCTCTCTCCAGCCGCGGCAAGCGGGGGCCACTCTTCATCGCGGTGCGCGGGCCTCTCACTATCGCGGCCTCTCCCGCTGCGGAGCACAGGCTCCAGACGCGCAGGCTCAGTAGTTGTGGCTCACGGGCCCAGTTGCTCCGCGGCATGTGGGATCTTCCCAGACCAGGGCTCGAACCCGTGTCCCCTGCATTGGCAGGCAGACTCTCAACCACTGCGCCACCAGGGAGGGAAGCCCCCTTCTCAGTTTTATATTCACCTTGCTTTGGGGCTTATCACACTCTGCCTTGTGTTATAGTTATTTCATTAGGAGCTTTATCTTTCCAAATACAGAAATGCTTGAGGAGAATGACTGTTTTACTCATTTTCATTTACCCTGCAAGAAATAGTACTAGGTTGGTCTATATTAGTGAGTGCTTAAGGATATTTACATAACTGAAAAATCAGTGTGTACACCTGAAACTAATATAATGTTATATGTCAATTCTATCTCAGTAAAAAAAGAAAGACAATCATTGGTAATGGTTGTGCAAGAATTGCTATGCCCAGAACCATACAGAAGTGCCTGGCCACAGGCAAGAATACTGGATCATGTTGGTCCAAACTGCCTGGCTTATTTCAATACCTTCCTAACTGGTTCCACTGAGTTTTTCCCTTGCCACTCTTCAACAGAATATTTTTAGAAGAACAATATATTTTATTAGCTACTGTTATTTTTTATAACAGCTTTATTGAAATGTAATTCAAATACCATGTAATTCACCTAACGTGTACAATGCAATGATTTTTAGTATACTCACAGAGTTGTGCAACCATCATCATAATAAATTTTAGAACATTTTCATCACCAAAAAAAAAGAAACCTCATACCCTTTAGCTATCACACCTCAGCTCCCCCAACCGTATACCTCCTCAGCCTTAGGCAGCCACTATTCTACTTTCTGTCTCTATGGATTTGCCTATTTTGAACATTTAATATATGGAATCATACAATATGTGGTCTTTTGTAACTGATTTCCTTCACTTAGCATAACTTTTCCCAGTAAAGAGTTGTGACAACATGTGTGAAATGCTGTTTTGTGAAGGAAGCTCATTAGAGACTCAGTCATGCAGGCACCCTCTGCTATAGCACATACCCAAAGTCCAGAGTCCCAGGAGGAAAGCTGGTGTTCATCAGAAACCATGTTGTTTGCACAAACAGTTAAGTACAGTGAGCTATTCTTATCAGTTAGGGTGGTGGGAACCCTCCCCAAATTCAAGTTCCCAGATCCTAGCCAAGGCCAAACTTGCCAGCAGGATTTTCAATTGATAGCACTCTCAGGCCTGCTATGTTAACTCTTTTCTATACAGATTTTGATAGGGATTGCATTGATTCTGTAGATCAATTTGAGGAGAATTGCCATCTTAACACTATTAAGTATTTCAACCAATGAACATGGGATGTCTTTACATTTATTTAGGCCTCTAATTTCTCTCAGTGATGTTTTGTGGTTTTCAGTATGCAAATCTTTGTTTTTAACATCTTTATTAGAGTATAATTGCTTTACAATGGTGTGTTAGTTTCTGCTTTATAACAAAGTGAATCAGTTATACATATACATATGTTCCCATATCTCTTCCCTCTTGTGTCTCCCTCCCTCCCACTCTCCCTATCCCAACCCTCTAGATGGTCACAAAGCACCGAGCTGATCTCCCTGTGGTATGCGGTTGCTTCCCACTAGCTATCTATTTTACGTTTGGTAGTGTATATATGTCCATGCTACTCTCTCACTTCGTCCCAGCTTGCCCTTCCCCCTCCCCATATCCTCAGGTCCATTTTCTAGTAGGTCGGCGTCTTTATTCCCGTCCTGCCCCTAGGTTCTTTATAACCTTTTTTTCCCCTTAGATTCCATATATATGTGTTAGCATACGGTATTTGTTTTTCTCTTTCTGACTTACTTCACTCTGTATGACAGACTCTAGGTCCATCCACCTCGCTACAAATAACTCAATTTCGTTTCTTTTTATGGCTGAGTAATATTCCATTGTATATATGTGCCATATCTTCTTTATCCATTCATCTGTCTATGGACACTTAGGTTGCTTCCATGTCCTGGCTATTGTAAATAGAGCTGCAAGGAACATTTTGGTACATGACTCTTTTTGAATTATGGTTTTCTCTGGGTATATGCCCAGTAGTGGGATTGCTGGGTCATATGGTAGTTCTATTTTTAGTTTTTGAAGGAACCTCCATACTGTTCTCCATAGTGGCTGTATCAATTTACATTCCCACCAACAGTGCAAGAGGGTTCCCTTTTCTCCACACCCTCTCCAGCATTTATTGTTTCTAGATTTTTTGATGATGGCTATTCTGTCCGGTGTGAGATGATACTTCATTGTAGTTTTGATTTGCATTTCTCTAATGATTAATGATGTTGAGCATTCTTTCATGTGTTTGTTGGCAATCTGTATATCTTCTTTGGAGAAATGTCTATTTAGGTCTTCTGCCCATTTTTGGATTGGGTTGGCTTTTTTTTGATATTGAGCTGCATGAGCTGCTTGTAAATTTTGGAGATTAATCCTTTGTCAGTTGCTTCATTTGCAAATATTTTCTCCCATTTTGAGGGTTGTCTTTTCATCTTGTTTATGGTTTCCTTTGCTGTGCAAAGCTTTTAAGTTTCATTAGGTCCCACTTGTTTATTTTTGTTTTTATTTCCATTTCTCTAGGGGGTGGGTCAAAAAGGATCTTGCTGTAATTTATGTCATAGCGTGTTCTGCCTATGTTTTCCTCTAAGAGTTTTATAGTGTCTGGCCTCACATTTAGGTCCTTAATCCATTTGGAGTTTATTTTTGTGTATGGTGTTAGGGAGTGTTCTAATTTCATTCTTTTACATGTAGCTGTCCAGTTTTCCCAGCACCACTTATTGAAGAGGCTGTCTTTTCTCCATTGTATATCCTTGCCTCCTTTATCAAAGATAAGGTGACCATACGTGCGTGGGTTTATCTCTGGGCTTTCTATCCTGTTCCATTGATCTATATTTCTGTTTTTGTGCCAGTATCATACTGTCTTGATTACTGTAGCTTTGTAGTAGAGTCTGAAGTCAGGGAGCCTGATTCCTCCAGCTCCATTTTTCTTTCTCAAGATAGCTTTGGCTATTCAGGGTCTTTTGTGTTTCCATACAAATTGTGTACCTTTTTGTTCTAGTTCTGTGAAAAATGCCATTGGTAGTTTGATAGGGATTGCATTGAATCTGTAGATTGCTTTTGGTAGTATAGTCATTTTCACAATGTTGATACTTCCAATCCAAGAACATCGTATATCTCTCCATCTGTTTGTATCATCTTTAATTTCTTTCATCAGTGTCTTATAGTTTTCTGCATACAGGTCTTTTGTCTCCTTAGGTAGGTTTATTCCTATGTATTTTATTCTTTTTGCTCCAATGGTAAATGGGAGTGTTTCCTTAATTTCTCTTTCAGATTTTTCATCATTAGTGTATAGGAATACAAGAGATTTCTGTACATTAATTTTGTATCCTGCTACTTTACCAAATTCATTGATTAGCTCTAGTAGTTTTTTGGTGGCATCTTTAGGATTCTCTCTGTATAGTATCATGTCATCTGCAAACAGTGACAGCTTTACTTCTTCTTTTCCAATTCGGATTTGCATGTATCTTTTTGAGTTACTGTTTTTTTTTTTGTTTTTTTTTTTAGATATATACCCAGGAGTGGACTTGCTGGGTCATATGTTAGTTCTATTTTTAGTTTTTCGAGAAACCTTTATATTGTTTTCCACAGTGGCTGCACCAATTTACATTCTCACTAACAGTGTACTAGTGTTCCCTTTTCTCAACATCCTCACAAACACTTGTTATGTGTTGTCTTTTGATGATAGCCATTCTGACAGGCGTGAGGTGGTATCTCATTGTAGTTTTGATTTATTATGCATTTCCCTGATGATTAGCAGTGTTGAGCATCTTTTCATGTACCTCTTGGCCATCTGCATTTCCCCTTTGGAAAAATGTCCATTCAGGTCTTCTGTCCCTTTTTTAATCAGAGTGTTTGTGTTTTTGATGTTGAGTTGTATATAGCTTTTTTAGTGCATGTTCTAGGTATTACATTATATATACACAACATGTCACAATCTACTGGAGTTGACATTATCAGTTTGAGGAAGTCTAGAAACTTTTCCTCCCTTTACTCTCCTACATCTATATTATTGTTTTAAACATTTCCTCTACATACATTGAGAACCATATCAGACAGTTATACATTTTGCTATAACTGTCAGACATAATTGAGAAAGCAGAGTCAGAAGGAGTCTATTGTACCTACCTGTATTTTTACTCTTTCCACTGTTCTTTCTCCCTGATGTTACAAGATTCCTTCTATTACTATTTTTCCTACTTTGTAAACTTTCTATTCTTTATTTTTTATTTTTTTTATTTAAAAAAATTTTTTTTTAAATTTATTTATTTATTTATGGCTGTGTTGGGTCTTCGTTTCTGTGCGAGGGCTTTCTCTAGTTGTGGCAAGCGGGGGCCACTCTTCATCGCGGTGCGCGGGCCTCTCACTATCACGGCCTCTCTTGTTGCGGAGCACAGGCTCAGTAATTGTGGCTCACGGGCCCAGTTGCTCCGCGGCATGTGGGATCTTCCCAGACCAGGGCTCGAACCCGTGTCCCCTGCATTGGCAGGCAGATTCTCAACCACTGCGCCACCAGGGAAGCCCTAAACTTTCTATTCTTTTAAGGGGGGCATCCGAGAATGACTTGATTTCCCCTTCACTCCTGAAGGATATTTTACTTGGATATAGAATTCTGAGCTGACAGCTCTCTTTTTTTTAGTACTGGGAAAATATTGTCACCTTCTTCTGGCCTGCATGGTTTCTGATAAGAAATCTATTGTCATTCAACAAAATTTTGCTCTGTTAGAAAGGTGTCATTTCTCTCTTGCTGCTTTCAAGGTTTTTGTTTTGTTTTTTCTTTAGTTTTCAGAAGTTTGATTATGATGTGTCTTTGTTTGAATTTCTTTGGGTTTACCTTGTTTGGGGTTCACTTAGCTTCTTGAATCTGTAGGTTTATGTCTCTCTCAAATTTGGAAAACTTGCCTAAGTATTTTTGTAGGAAAGATTACCAGGAGTAGAATCTCTGGGTAAAAGGGTTCAAACTTTAAAAATTCACTAGAGGGCTTCCCTGGTGGTGCAGTGGTTAGGAATCTGCCTGCCAATGCAGGGGACACGGGTTCGAGCCCTGGTCCGGGAAGATCCCACATGCCGCGGAGCAACTAAGCCCGTGTGCCACAACTACTGAGCCTGCGCTCTAGAGCCCGTGCGCCTAGAGCCCGTGCTCCACAGCAAGAGAAGCCACTGCAATGAGAAGCCTGCGCACTGCAATGAAGAGTAGCCCCCGCTCACCGCAACTAGAGAAAGCCCACATGCAGCAATGAAGACCCAATGCAGCCAAAAAAAGAAAAAAAAAATTCACTAGACATTTTCAAATAACCCTCCCAAAGTTAGTGGAAGTTTTTATTTCTGCTGGCAATGAATAAAAATGCCTGTTTACGCACCCCTTTACCAACAGAAATTATGATTAATCTATTAAACCTTTGCCAATGTCCTAAACAAAACAATGCATTGTTGTTTTAATCTACATTTATTTTTAGTGAAATTGAGGATATTTTTATGTTTATTGACCATTTGTATTTCTTCTCTAATTGTTCATTTTGTTGTCAAATTTTTTGATGGGTGGTTCATCTTTTTCTTGCTGATCATGCAATTCTCTTTGTACATTTTGGAAATTATTCCTTTGTCATTCGTGTTGACAATGTTTTTGGCCAGTTTGTTGTTAAGTTTTTTAACCCTGTTTTTGTTTTTGTTTACTTGTTTTGCCAAACAAAAATTAAAAAATTTTAGCTACTAATATTTATTGAGCCTGTTGCTATCTCTAGATTTTTGTCCTGTTTAGAAAGGTTTTTCTTTCTGCAAGATTGTAAAAATTTTTAAAATATTTTGTCTAGTATTTCCATGGTTTCATTTTTCACAATTAAATCTTGGATCCATGTGAAATATATTTTCATGTAAAAGTGAGGTAGATAAGAGCAGATCTTTCCTATCAGGTTTTAATACAGGAATGCAGTGGGGGAGGGGAAAGGAGAGTTCATGAAAGAGTTGTATGCCTGGGTGGAGGGAAATATTGGAAAATGGTAGAGTCAAAGGGCTGTCTCCTCTTTTCTTAGTGTTCCCTCTGAGTGCTACTCAAAGGAAAGGTTAAGTCCACTGGAGGTTTGAAAGTTGTGAGAAAAATTTTTTTTAATTTTTGGAAAATTATAATGTTTACTCAGTAACTTTTTTGTTTTTGTGAAGAAGTGGAAAGAAACAGGAAAAATAAAATTGCTTGTTTTGTGATTTTTGTGTTGCTGTTGTTTTGGTGGATGGACCTTTTCCTCTTTTGACTAAAGAAGACTTGTTGTGACTTGTGTTAATACTATATTTCCTTTATAGTGCATCCCAGTGGGACACTTGTCCACAGCGGTGTCCCTTAAAGGAAGATACTCCTTTACTTGGTTAACAAATGTTAATATTTTCCAGCCATCTTTCAAGGAGGCAGGTATGGGGTAGTGCTTATGTGTTTGGTCTCTGGAGTCAGACTGCTTGGGTTTGAATCCCAATCCAATAGCTTACTAGCTGTGTGATCTTGGGCAAGTTACTGAACTTCTCTGTACTTCAAGTTCCTCTTCTGCAAAACAGGGACATTAGCAACTCATTGTATTGTTGTGAGTGTCAGAACAGTGTCAAACATATTGTAAGCAATTGATAAATGTGAACTCTTCTTAATGCTAATCACTGGAGATAGAGCACAATAGGTGCAGTCCTTGCAGTTGTGGACCTTCCATTCTTGAGTGAGGAGGTAGGTTAAAAAATTACAAATAGCAATAATTACTCTAAAAGAAACGTAAGGACCTAAGTGGGAAGGAAATCTAAAAAAGAGTGGATATATGTATACATATGACTGATTCACTTTGCTGTACAGCAAGAAACTAACACAACATTGTAAAGCAACTATACTCCAATAAAAATTAAAAGAAAAAAGAAATGCAAGGAGCTGAGGTAAAATATTAGGGAGTGGGAGAAGAATCCTACTCTATATAACATGGTCAAGGAAGGCCTCTCTGAAGAGTGGATATTTAAGGTGAGACTTAAAGCATGATAAAAAAAAAAAAGTAATTTAAAGAAGAGAGGGAAGAATGTTTCTGACAGTGGGAACGTCATGTGCAAAGTTCCCGAGAAGAGGGATTTTCTGTATATTCAAAGTTTGGGAAGAAGATCATTATGGCTGGAATGGAGTAAATGAGAAAGAGAGTGGTATGAGACAAGGTTAGTGAGATAGGTGGGACTTGTAGGCCAGGGTAAGGAGTCTGGATTTTATTTTAAGTTCTGTGGGAAACCACAAAAGCAGGAGAGGGACAAGATACATATTTTTTTTTAAAAGACTGATCATATTGTATTGTATTTGCATTAGAGAAGAGCCAGATTGGAAAGGGGGAGAGCAGCTTGGAGGCTTTTGACTGTGGTCCAATCGAGAGACTATGGTTGTAGTGGAGATGGAGGGAAGTGGATGGATATAAAATATATTTTTGAGGTAGAATCAACAGGATTTGCTGAAGGATTGGATTTGGTAGGGTAAGGTGGTGGAAAAGAGTTTGAATCAAGGATGATACCCAGGTTTCTGGCTTGATTAACAGGCTTGATGTGGTACCAGTTTCTGAAATGGGGGACATTGGAGGAAGGATCAGGTTTGGTGAAGGTTGTGAATACGTTAAGTTTGAGGTGTCTATTAGACATCCAAGTGGAGATGTGGAGTAGTCATTTGGATTTATGAGTCTGGAGTTCAGGGCCAGCTTTTAGATGCTACTTAAAGTCATGGATCTGGATGTGATAACCTAGGGATATTAAAAAGAGAAGAGGGCCTGGGATCATGTGACTATGTTCCATTTAATGTAGAAGCTATGAGATACTAAAAGGAGAATGGACTAATAATAAGTGTAAAGATGTAGTTTAGTGGTAGAGTATCTGTTGTATATGCAGGACTTCCTAGGTTTTATTCCTGGCATCTCCATTCTCTCTTTCCCTCCTCAGAAGACAGGGCAGGGCTATACACTCTTCAAGTCTTTTGTCAGTTACTCATATATATATTTTTTAGCTCCTGGAACAAAGCAGGTGCTCAATAATTATTTGTTGAATGAATGAATTAATGTAGGAATGAAATGAATGAGCATATCGGTTGTATTACTTGCTTTGCCACAATGTAGCACTGTGACTTTGAGCAGTTAGCAAGCTACAGTTTTGTTGTCTGTAAAACGGCAATAATAAAAGTACCTACCTTTTTGGACAGTGTTGAAAACAATTAAACAATTTGTAGCAATTAGCACAGAGCTAGCGCTCAGTTAATGTTAGCTACTATTAGCTCTCTGAACTTTGGGGGCTATCCATAAAATAAGGGCAATAATTTCTGCTCTGCTTCCCTCACAAAGGCCCGTTTTGGCCGTGCCGCGCGGGCTTGTGGGTCTTAGTTGCCTGACCAGGGATTGAACCCGGGCCAGGGCAGTGAAAGCGGCGAGTCCTAACCACAGGACCGCCAGGGAATTCCCAAAAGCTTATTAATATTAATGTTTTAATTCGCTACATAATGCAGCGGCTCTCGCCATCCTCCAGCAGGATTATTTAAATGAAAACGAGTCTTTAAAGAGACCCAGTACTCCCGCTTGTCAGCCCAGCCCAGTGCAACCAGGGGTACAGGAAACCACGCCCCGTTGTGAAGTCAATTAGCTGCAGAGTTCAGTTTAAAAATACCCAGCCCCGCCCCTCCTTGCTAGGCGAGCTCAAGTCTCAACTGCACGCTGATTTGCCCCTGCTGGCCAATCACCACTGCTCTGCCTCCTGGGCTGTAATTTTCAAAATTCTCTGCTGGGCTGATTGGAGAGAGCACGGGGTAAGTTGAGACGGACGCCGGTTGCTGCGACGCGGAGCTCCGGTCATTTCCCGGGCCTCTCCTGGGCTAGGACTGCGTCCGTGGTCTTTCCTCTTCTGCCCTCAATCTCGATATGAGGTAGGCACCTTTGAACTTGTACTGCCCGCTTGAATGTCCGGTTGTGTCGCACGCGGGTGGGTCCTTGAGCCTCACTGCAGTCCCTTGTAACTCACTGTCTTCTTTTGCCGGGATGCATGGGATCCCTGACACGAAACCTTTGCTTTTTCCTGTCAGTCAGCAGTCTGCGGAGAGAGCCCTGTACGAGGTTGGGGAGGGAGTGTGTATTAGTGGGTGAGATGGCAAAGCAAAAAAACAAACAAACCAAAAAAACCAACAAACAAAAACAACAGAAAACCAAAACTGGGTCTCAGCTTTTAAATGGAGCTACCAGTACACATGCCTGAATCAGAGTACATTTACATAACGTCTTTTCACAAGCGAAACTGTGCAGGATCAATTTCATCCACAAGACATATTTAAGCTAGAGAATGCTACTTGAGGGATGTCTTTTGAACTACAGGTTGAAGGATATGAAGGAAGATGGAAACATGTGTCCTTCCTCCCTTGTTGTCTCCACTGGCTCTCTTCTATCATCACCACCTCAAACCTCTCCAACTCTGGCTTTCCACTGCTCTCTGCTATGGTCCTCTTGGAATCCTAGAGTGTCAGAAGTTGAAGGGATCCTAGAACAGTGCTTCTTAAACTTTAAAGTGCCTACAGATCACCTGGGGTTATTAACTTGCACTTCCTGATTTGGTAAGGCCTACCTCGGGGCCTGAGATTTTAAATTGCTAACAAGCTCCCAGGTGATGCTAATATTGCTGGTCCATTGACCATGGTCTAAATGTCGAGGAGACTCTGGTCCCACTATCTCATTTTATTAGGTGGGGGAAGGAGGCCTGGAGAGGGAAAAGGGACCTGTCCAGTGTCACTCAGCCAGCTAGGGCAGGATTAGAACTAGAGCCTAGGCATCCTTCCCAGCTCAGTGCTGCTTTCATTGACACCATGCTGCTTTCTCTCCCCAGTGTCTTGCTGTCTGTAACCTGCCTTTATATATGAAAAGAAGTCGCTACTGTTTCCTGAGATTGTCTTGATCTACAGTTTTGGACTCTGAGCAATTGGGCTTCTAAACAAGCCAACTTGCCCCTGTGTGGGTTTCAGCACCAGCCCTGGGATGCCCAATAGAGTCTTCAACACTCATCAGTGTGTATGTAGGGGAGATGTCTGGAAAGTAGAGAGGATTTTAATTTTTTTGTCCAAGTAAGGCTAAGGGTTCTGTAGGTGGTAGAAGTTGAGAGTGTTCTGCAGAGTGTCCTTTTATGAAAGCATGTTTCTGGTGGTGTCAATCCCCTCCCCCCACCTAGTGGCGGGGAAATTAGTTACTTAAGTCGGTGTCTGTGTCCCCCAAAGCAAGTGATTATTGTTCAGGATAATGAAGGTGATACATGACCATCATCTGAAAAACCTTATTTTCTCTGAGGTTTAGTCAACCTGTGATGTCATCAGCTGAAAGTTTTCTGGCCTGTTGACTCCAGTTTGATTTTTTCTTTCCGCTTGAAAGATAAAGATTTCAGAACATGAGTCTTTGGTCATCCATAAAAAATTGTATGAGATGTGAATAGTAATAGTGGAGTGAGTGGTTTTCATACAGTGCAGTTAAGGGTGGGTTCACTCAATTTAGCTTTATTGCTGCTTGGCTGAGTTTTGAGGGATGAGATGGAAAATAGGTTTGGATTTGGAGGAAGAGAAGGAGAATAAGACGCACCATTTATTCTGAGTACTTACCAGGTTAAGCTTTGCACATACAAATTTACATTTGAGCCACACAATACCTCTGCAAGTAAGAGGTGGTATAGCTCTTTTGCAAATGAGGAAACTGAGGCTCTAAGATGCTAAGTTGGCTGATTTAGGAGCCCAGTTGCTTCTTAAAAAAAAGTCTGTGTTCATTCTAACTCCTCATTACTCCTCATACTACCACACTATGGCCTTTCACTTTGGGCTGTGGGCTATTTTGGAATCTTTTTTGCATACAATCAGAGAGACTTCATGGTATTTTAGAAAAGAGCCCTGGAAAGAGCTGGGTATTCTATGCTGCTTAATAATTTGTCCTGGGTAGTAAGTCACTTAACTCATCTGGGACTATAAAATGGAAAGAATTGTACTTGCCCTGCTTACCCTCACAGTTTTGTTGGGAGGATTAACTGACATAGTAAATGTGAAGGCACATACTTGTACTGACTTTTCCTTGCCAACAAAATGTTTAATATTCTCCATCCAAAGCAAAGTCCAAGTTAGCCTTTCTTCTTTCTTAAACCTTCCCCTCAAACTGCAGTCTTCTCTGCAGTCTTACCAGCGTGGCCCCAGCCTAGCTTGCAGCCTCTTTCTAACTCCTCCCCGACGCATTCTTTATACTCCACACTCCAGGCAAGTTTGGATGTTCCCAGACTTGCTGTGCTCTGCATGTTCAAGCCTCCGCCTAGGCTCAGGCTTTCTTTGCCTGGAAAGCTCCCCTGTCTACTTGGGAACCTTTTTGTCGTTTAAGTCCAGATGGAATCTCCCACAAGATTACTGACTTTCCATTATGTTTCTAAAGTACTTTTTATCTACCATTTTTAAATCATTTGTCATATTTTTATGTTACTGTTAGAGCTGTGCCTGTGAATACTTCTAGGGTAAGATACATGATTTATTTGTGTTTGTATCTCCATTGCCTGAAGTATCTGGTGCATTGCCTTTAGGGTCTCTCTTATGGAAGCCTGTTCTTTGTCAAATGCAGTTGAACTTGGACACTGAATATGGGTGGGTTTGGAAGGGCAGTTGTATTTGAGTGGGAAGGGTCTCTTGGATATCCAAGAGCTGATTCCTCCTAATTATGTATTTGCTTGTAAGATACATAAGTATATCATACTATTGGGAACTCACAAACTAAAAGAAATTTAAGGAATGTAGAATGGGATCCCACACTGAGATGGGGTGAAGGTAGGACTCTCCCAAGGTCTGTAATGACTGTTAAATTTTTGTGTCAAGTGATTTTCAACAAGTTAGTTCCTTCTGCTGTTATCTTTTGATTTTATTTTATTTTTTTCTTACTGGGTGTCTGGAACTGGATTACAGTTTCTTGATTGAATGCAGCCTTTGAATACCCTCTGGCCTATTGTGCATACGTGTGTGTGTGTGTGTGTGTGTGTGTGTGTGTGTGTGTGCAGTGTATTCTTTTGCCTTCTCTGTAGCATCATTATAATTGCTGTGGCCAGGACCCCATGCCTTTTAAAGAACATTAACCCTACCAGCGAGCCTCCATACTATATGATCTGTCATGTTCTTGATTATTTTCAATGCAAAACTGTTAATTTGTCCCCAGTGTTCCTAGGCTAAACTAGGGGCTAGGCCACAGTCCCAGTGCCCACAGGGGGTGGCAGGCACTGTACTGAGCTTTTTACATAGAGTATCTCATTTAATTTGAACAGTGCCCTGCAGAGGTACGTATACTTATCTCCATTTTACAGATGAGATAACTGAAGCCTAGGGAGTTTAAGTCACTTGCCCATGGTTAAGTGTGGTAGAACCAAGATTTGAGCCCAGATCTGCTTAAATCAAAGTATGTTTTCTCCTAGGGATGCTATAGAGAGACTGGGTTTTCTCAAGGATCTCCAGAGAATTCTGATATTTCTGGTGAATGGTGTTTTAAAGAGTCCTTTTCTGATTGCAGCCCTGCCTTGGATAGATGCTGCTGAATCCATAAGAAATGCCACTGCCACTACCACCCCAGCGCTCCAGACGTGAGACTAAGAAATCTCAGTCCAGCAAAATTGTGCCCAGTGATCATGGCCCATCTGAAAAGGTTAGAGCAAGCTGTCCCTCCCAACAGTGTTTCAAATAAGCTCTTCCTGCGTTTGTTCAGTCCCTATCCTCATCCCTACATCTTTTGAAATATGTGTGGTTTAATCTGAGAAAGTGGGAAAGGGTGGCAGACCTTGTAGTTGGAGAAGACCAGCGAATTAGGACTTAGGGAGAAAGTGTCAACTCTTCTTTCCCGTAAATGCATGGCTAAGATGAAGGCCGTTCTCCATAACTTTCAAAAGCAAAAAATACTCAGTTCTCATTAGTGATCACATCTATACTCTTACTTTCTCTGAGATGCTCAAAGCACCTTGCCAGGTGGCTGCTTGGTACATCCTGGGGAGGGTATGAAGATTAGGTCAACAAACGTATTATAATGCTTTTTACAGCTATTAAATTTGAAGAATGGGCCCATTTTGAGCCTGCTGTTTTGACCTTGTGGATAGTTTGTCATTCCGACCCTGCGATGTTCTATGTTCCTCATCATTCATATTTTAATCAGAATTTTACTAACCTGATGAATTGTCATTAAGAGAGTATTTCCTGGAGCAGACATCATTAGGCCAATTTATTTTCCTTGATTGGTTTTCTCTCAGCACAGATAAACACTTTCTAATCATTTTCATTTTTGTCTCACTGAAATGATTTTCTTAGAGGGGCCAAATGTGTTTTTCCTATGTAAATTTGGCAAGAAAGATTTGATACATTGATCAGATTTTTGTCCATATCACATTTTCTGATTAGAGTTCTGCCACTGTAAGTTTTCTTTTGTGGCCGTTATTTTTCCAAATCCAACTCTCTCAGGGCACATTTTGCAAATATAAATTTTATTGAGTTCAGTTTTACCCATTGATTTTTATTTGGGGCTGGTTATTTCTACCAGTAATATTAAGTAGGAATTGGATAACAGGCCAACAGTTAATTTCTCAGCCAATTTGAGAGAAAATACTAATTTATTTTTGCTAATTATTTCCACTAGGATTATTTATCATGAACTAGATAAGAGACTAATAGTTTACTTATTTCTTAGCTTAATCAATTGAAAAACAGAAGTAATTCTTCTCAGCTCTTTCAGGATTGCTCCACTGTGCTAGATTGTTCTATTGTAATATGAATCCAGTTCTCTAAATTTCTAATCACTTACTGTGTCATGTACTAACTGTCCATGATGTAAATAGAGAACAGGGAAAATAAATGGTCGGACCTCAATGTTCTGCTTCACATTATTAACAACTCTCTGACATAGGTAGGGCAGGGTTCTCAATTCATAAAGGAAATCTGATACTTAGGAGACTTTCACCAAATAAAAACTGTTAGGGAACAGAAAAGCCCTACAGCGTGATTTACCTTAACCTCTAACCCCACAGAGATAGTCTTGCTCATTTGGGAGTGGGGTAAGGCATGTGTAGATAAACACTACCTAGAAAGGAAACTCCCTTTGATCCAAAATATTCACCCTTCCTCCTTTCCCCCACCTCTCCCTTGTATACACTAAAAGGGATTAATATGAATTACCAAACTCCTTTCTTAAAGTACAGAATTTTCCCTATGAGGTTTAAAAACATATTGGACTATATACTTTTAAAATACTATTTCTGCCCGTTTACAGTTTATATCGATTTTTAAAAAACATGTTTTCTCTTATTTGATCCTCAAATGAGGTAGGTCATTATCCCAATTTTACTGATGAGGAAATTGAGTCTCAGAAACTAAGTGACTTGTGCGAGGTCAATAGCTAATAAAGAGCTGATCCTGGATCAGTATCTAGGTACGTGTGTTATTGTCCTTATTGAGAATGTCTTAAATCAACTACTTAACATAAGAGACACTTAAGTTTTGTTAAATTATTGAACTAATTTACCTGGGAACGTCCATATTAAAGGAATGAGTGGGAGTTGCAGGGTGGTGGGGGTGGTGATGGTTAATCTTGGCTAGCATAGCCATAAATATGAGAGGAGTAAGAGAGAAAATTAGCTTCACCAAGCTAGTTTGCTCATTCTGAGAGTTACACTGACAGTCATCTTTTCTCCTCCCAGCCTTGTCCCTATCATCAATGATTATCTCCTTCAGGGACTCTCTAAGCAGTGGGTGCCAAAATTTCCTTTTGTTGTAGTTTATTGGGGTTTATTATAGGCGTCTGCAGTTGCTTGGAGATTCAGCCATTCCCCGCCTGAGCCCCAAAGATGACCTGAAGTCCCTGAAAAGACTGCTCACAATTGGATATACGCATTTACCTCTTTTACTTTTTTAGAGAGAGGAGAATTACCAAGCAAAGATATCTCCATCTTCACCTCAGGGACCACTGAAAAAGAGGTCAGCTTTTGAAGATCTCACCAACGTGAGTATGCCAGTCCAATCCTCTGCCATGGTGTCGCATAAGGTTTAGACAACCTCTTCCTTGAGGGACCTTTCCAGTTTACCAAACTCTGACCCTCTCTAGAATGTTGAGAGCCAATTTTATTTGGAATCAATGACCCAATTTCAGAAACTGCAGTGGCTCTTCTGCTGGCACATACCATCTGGATTAATTGATGGAGCTCTCTGGAAGCAGCAGAGTGATTATGAGATACGAAATTGTAGACAAATATGAGAACTTTGGGATCTTGCATTTAGATAAAGTCCAGAGGTGGCTCAGCTGGTTGCGTAGGCCTTGGAGGCAAGTACTCTGGTAGATTCATTGTAGTCTAGGGCAGTGTTCATCAATTCAAGCACTGTGGGCATTTTGAACAGGAAAGTTTTTCTGTTGTGTACGACTGACTTCAGCCAGCATTCCTGGTCCCTAGCATTAAGTTCCAGCAGCACCCCAGTCATAGTGACAATCAAAAATGTCCTCTGATGTACAGAACCGTTGATGACCACAGTTCCATGATCTGGTTTTCAACTAAGGAGATCTAGAAACTCAGTTTTGGCTAGAATTCTTGAGTTCACTTCCGAGTTACCTCCCTTCTGGTGTTATTAAGGCGCCAGCAAAGAAAATCAAATTTACTAGTTAGAAAGTTACTAACTGAATATAGAATTGAGTCAGAGGTAATCTTTGGTCTTAGAAAATAATAGTAACTGATGTCTCCTGAGTGTTTACCACGTGTCAGGCACTATTCTAAGCATTTTTCCCTGTATCCACTCACTTAATCCTCATAAAATCCTTTGAGGCAGATACTATAATTATCTCCACTTCACAGATAAAGACTTGCCCAGTGTTGGTTTTGAAGTCTGTTTCATCTAGGATACAGAGAACCCTAGTGAACCCTATCCTGCCCTCTATAATAGTGTCCTTCTGTGGCTACCAGAATTCTTACATCTGCTAGATAATATTTTACCCCCTTGGGCAGGATTGGATAAGCATTGGCAAAGTTCTCCCCTTTGTATCTCTGCTCTTTAGATGCTATGTGACCACCTTTGTGCTAAAACAGTCTTTTCCCCATGCAGATTACAACATGTATGATTGTGTTACAGCTTCCTGCATAATCAGATTTACTCTAGATTGGTTGAAAGAGCTACCTCCCACACAGACCTGTAAGGTTAGATTCATTTCCTGACTTATTTAACCATGGCTCTAGAAACTTGGTTGAAATAAGGTAGCCACACAAATCAGGAGCAGATGCAGCCCATCTTAATGTAGCTTCCCTTGGCCTCCAGAGTCCCTGATGGGAGTCCAGTGACACTGTGCAAAGCAAAGTCTAACCACATATGAAAAACTTTCCTGCCATGTCTCAGTCCTTTTTTTGTCGTGAAGTTTATATCATCATTCATAGAGAACAAACACAAATTAATTAATAGGAAACACATGCTAAGACCCTCCTGATTCTCCAACTGAATTCAACATCTGTTAGGCCACATACCTGTCCAGGGTTGGGGAAGCAAGGCATCCCTGAGCAGTATCTCTGCCTCTAGCTTTTCAGAAGCTCAGAAAGCCCGTATCCCTTTTGCGTTCAAGTTCTGGTCACCTTGAATGGTCTTTGGTGCTTTCCAGACAAAGTTCCATCATTACAGTGTACCTAAGCCATTCCAGGGTTGGGCATTTCTGCAGACGTCTGAGCTCATTTCTTAGAGGGTTGAGGACTCCTTTCTCTCTGAACTTTGGGGATTCCCTTTATGACGATTTGCTTCTTCCTGTCAGTATAACTTCATTTACATGTCCCCATATCTGTCTTCTCCTCAACATTCACCACAGTGAGGTCCTGGCTTGCCAAAAGAGCTGATCTGTTTTAATTAGTTAGTCTGCTGTGAGTGTTCTTTTTCCCCCTCTCCTTTATCCTTTCAGCATGGGAAGGACTTTTGATTTGTTAGAGCTGGTCCAAAGCCAGTGGATGAGGAGATAAAGTCTATTTCCTAAATTATTTTTTGTCAGTAGGATTGTCATCTCTATTTTCCTATTTTTTGGTGAAAGAATTATGGGGAGATACTGGTAAAGGTCCCCTTGAGCTTAGATCTGAAAATATTAGTGCTTTGAACCTTCACACATGGCAAGTTGAAAGTTTCACCCTGGGGATTAGGGTCTCCACCTCTCTCCTGCCAAGAACGCACATCTTTTCCAATTCTGGATCTCAGCTGGACACACAAGGAGTCTGTAAAACTTTAGGTGAAATTAAAATGCAAACTGTGTCAAGCTCTTTGAAGAGCAGAGGTGGACAACAACTTGAGGGCCTAAGAAAGAATTCCCTGTTGGATTGTAGTTGCTTATTATGATACGATGATACAAAGGCATAATTCTTTTATACTTCATTTGGAAATAATTTCAAATTTATAAAAAGTTGCAAAAATAAAAAACAGTACAAAGAACACACATATGCTGTTTACCTAGATTCACGTATTACTAACATTTTATCCTATCTGCTTACATACATCATGGTCCTTTACCATGAAATACTTAGGGTATTTCAGCGTCTATAGAGAAAGAGTCTCTATATACTATTTCTCCTCAGAGAAATAGTCTTATATAAACACAGTGCAGTCAACAACTTTATAAATTTACACTGATATAGTGTTTTTATGTAATCTGTTGTCCATATTCCAATTTTTTTCTGTTGACTTTGTAAAGTCAATGTTATAAGCATTTTTCCCCCTCCAGTAAAGGATCCAGTCTAGGGTCGTTTACTTGTCATGTCTCTAGCTTCTTTTAATCTGGAACACTTCCATAGCCTTTCTTTGTTTTTTTATGATATTTTTGAAGAATACAGTCCGACCCAACCCCCCATTTTAAAAATAGAACATTCCTCATTTTGTGTTTGTCTGATGTTTCCATGTGATTAGATTGATGTTATATACGCTTGGCTGGAGTATCGTGTAGGTGATGTTCTGTCCTTAGAGTATCACATCTGGAGGCACACGACATCCATCTGTCCCTCATTGGTGAGGTTAATTTTGATCACCCAGTCAAGATGTTGTCTGGTTTCTCCGCTGTATAATTACTGTTTATTTTTTTTCCTCTTGCAACTAATAATCTGTGGGACACACTCTTAAGAGCCTCCAAATAGCCACTCTTCATCAAAATGTCCCCTAGATTTAGCATTCATTGATGATTTTTGCCTAACACAATCTTTATGATGATTTTTCCAACTCTAGCACTTGTTCCCCATTTACCAGTCTACAAGCAGAGGCCTCCCTTCTTCCCTGTTTATTTATTATTGGTATAGACTTATGAAATCCTATTTTTTCAGTGGTTTGTTGTTCAGTATTGTATTTTATTATTTTGGTGCTCAAATTGTCCCAGATTTGGTCACTAGGGTCCCCTTTAATCTGACTACTGTGTCTTTGTGACATACGATCATCATTTTTTTGAGCATTTTCTTTCCAGCATAATAGGATGTTCCAGGATGTTCTTGTACCTATTTTATTGCCATGGAGTCAACCATTTCTGTGAAGAATTCCTGTTCCTTTTAGTGGGGAATGGTATTAGAGACCAAGATCTCAGTGCTAGGTGTGCTACTGGGGTGTCTGCCTTTTCTGCCCTTTCTGCAGACAGAGTTAGGAAATGTCTGCATGTATATATACATATAGATACACACATATCTGTACTTAAACATATATATATACACATATATCTATATATACAAATACATACACTCCTGTATACTCAGATGTATATACACATACACCTATTTAAGAAATCATGGGTCCACACAGCTCCCATTCCAAAACGTACAGGGTTCTTTCTTGTATTCCTCAATCCGTGTTTATATGTTCCTTCTCTACAATGAGAACCACGGTTCCCAAGATCATCAACACATTTACTCAATACTATAATACATATAAAAGAGTTTCAGAATTACTTCTTTCACACCACCATAATAAACACACCTACTAAAAAGAGTTCCAGATTTATTTGCAATATTCTCCACCATCCCACAAACGCATCCTGACTGAGGATGTATATGGTGAGGGTGTATAGTCTGTGTTTACTTGGATTAGTTGTTTATTATCTTGTATTTCCTTCTGTATTCTTTCTTTTGTCCTTCAGTGTGGTTATGGTATTTATTTGGAATATAATTAGATTCAGTTTGTTTCATTTTAAAGGCATAACCTTTAAGATTATTTTTATTGACATTATTCACAGTCCCATGATCTCTTCTACTGTTTAATAGAATTAGTCATGATTAGAGTTTCTGGTGGAGCTCCCTAGAGCCCCATGTTAAATAAATATCCCCTCAGTGAGATGGGATAGATGTATCACAGGTAGTGTTGTATTAGAGGTCTATCCTGAAAAGCTAGTTGATCTTGGTATACTCAGGCAGCAAAGCCAGTTATATTGCCTTTTCCCCCCCTCTAAATATCTTATGGGGTCAAAATGGAATGTGATGTTTACAAAACATCTTTTTGAGAATTTGCCAGCCAGTATACCTGACATTGGAGATCAGAACTACATCATATGTATCTTGAAATCACTTAGGGCTGCTATTTAGCTAATATGCACCAGGACTACTGTACTGCCAGCTTCCATCATGACTAGTTGGCACCAGTACCATACTGGTTGTAAGATGTTTTGATCAATGTTCCTGGGAACACCCAAACAAGGTGTCCAGGGTGTGGATGTGTGTCAGGACCTTCCTATGAGAACCACCTATTGGGCAATTTGAGGTTCTCTCTCTCTCTCCATTTCCTTGCTTCCTCCTCCAGACCAGCCCCCCCACCTTTTTTTTTTTTTCTTGCAGGCTTCTCAAAGTCAACCTGCCAAGCCCAAGAAGGAAGCCAGTAATGAGTTTGTTAAAGATGTTTCCAAGAAGAAAAACAGGAACACACCTGCTTGTGGGTGAGTACGAGGGGACTCAGATGGCATTGTTTTATACGGTAAAGGAGAGGGTGTGACATCCTTTTGACTGCCTTTTGTCCCCATTGAGAACATTTTTAGTGAGCTGCAGTGGTGAGTACTACATTAACTCTGGGTGCTCAGATGGACTAAATTGCTGAAGAATTACAGGCCTCATCTCACCACCACCCCCAATCTTTCTCTCTCCCTCTCTCTGCCCCCCTCCCTCCCTCTCCCTCTCCCTCTCCCTCTTTCCCTCTGTCACCCACCTACATGGTGTGTGCATATTGAAAGAGCTGTTGTCATTGAGGAATTTGCCAAAAGGTCTTGTGCTCATCTTTTCTCTATTTTAGTACTTCAGTCCTTGACTGAGCTACTCTGTGGTTGAGAGTGTGGAGGCAACTTAACTTTTCAGGGGATTCTCAGCAG
Organism: Eschrichtius robustus; assembly: GCF_028021215.1. Classification (NCBI taxonomy): domain Eukaryota; kingdom Metazoa; phylum Chordata; class Mammalia; order Artiodactyla; family Eschrichtiidae; genus Eschrichtius; species Eschrichtius robustus. Next base: position 46,161,362 of record NC_090845.1, read on the forward strand.
CTGGCTGATAGCTTGCCAGTCTGCTTATCCCATTAGAACCCTTAGGGGGAGGTTTGTTCCTTGTTACTGTAGAGAAATTACTATCTCCTTAGGCCAAAAATGTGTGTTTTCCAGCTGTTATAGGGAACTGATCACAGGTTCTGCAAGTAGATAGGAGTATTCTCATCTAGGATCGGGAAAAGGATTTACTCCTAGGAAGGTTTCTATTAGAAGAAGAGTTAGAAAGTGGAGTGAGACCTTTTTATATCCTCTCCTCATTCCAGTGGGAATTACTTCTTTCTGGAAGAATAGAATAGATCAGCTAGATAGCTATAACCCGGCTAAGCATGGGTTCCAAATGGTAAGGGGAAAAGTTTGGGGAACTCCAAAAAATTAACATGCCAGGTCCACAGGACAAATTGCTAATTACCCAGCAGAAAGAAATCATACCAGAAGATTAGCATTTAGCCCTACTCAGTTTCTTGCTGAAATGAAATTCCTGGGATTTGCGTGTGTATTTTGACCTTAATTCCCTGTGTTATTTTCTTTTGAATTTCTTTCACCATTCTGACTTTAGCAGGGAAATCCTCACAAAATGCCATAAACATTCTTGTCCTCATTCAGAGTTCAGTGAAATGGACCCTAATAATAGTGCTAGAGCTAATAGCTAACATCTATTGAGAGTTTACTGTAATCACACATTATTCTAAGTGGGTTTTTTTTTTTTTTTGGTAACAGCTTTATTAGGATATAATTCACATACACAATTCACCCTCTTAAAATGTACAATTCAGTGGTTTTTAGTATATTCACAGAGTTATGCAGCCATCACCACAGTGAATTTTAGCATATTTTCATCAATCCCAAAAGGAACTCTGCCTTTAGCTGCCACCTCTCAGTCCTCCCTACCTGTAGGCAACCACTAGTCTACTTTCTGTCTCTATAGATTTATCCATACTGGACGTTTCCCAGAAATGGAATTGTACAATGTATCGTCTTTTGTATCTGGCTTCTTTCACTCAGCATAATGTTTAAGGGTTCATCCATGTTGTAGCAGGTATCAGTACTTCATCCTCTTTTATTGCCAAATAATATTCCATTGTATGGATGTACCATATTTTGTCTATCCATTCATCAGTTGATGAATGTTTGAATTGTTTCCACCTTTTGGTTATTGTGAATAGTGCCGCTATGAACACCTGTGTACAAGTTTTTGCTTGAACACCTGTTTTTAATTCTTTTGCATATGTAACTAGAAATGTAATTGCTGGGTCATATGGTAATTCTATGTTGAACTCATTGAGGAACTGCCAAACTGTATTCCATATTGGTTACACTATCTTACATTCCTACCAGCAGTGGATGAGGGTTTTGAATTTTCCACATCCTTGCCATTTTCTGGGAGGTTTTTTTGTTTGTTTGTTTGTTTGTTTGTTTTTTGTTTTTTTAACGGCCGTTCTAGTGAGTGTGGGATGGTATCCCATTGTGGTTTAGATTTGCAGTTCTCTGATGACTAATGATTTGGGAATCTTTCATGTGCTTATTGGCCACTTGCATATCTTCTTTGGAGGAATGTCTATTCAGATCCTTTGCCGATTTAAAATATTTGGTTATTGATCTTTTTATTATTGAGTTGTAAGAATTCTTTATATAGTTTAGATACAAGTCCCTGATCAGATATATGATTAGCAAGTATTTTTCCTCCATTCTGTAGGTCTTTTCATTTTCTTCTTGGTGTTCCTTGAGGCATAAATGTTTTTAATTGTAATGAAATCCAATTTATTTTTTTTGTTGTTGCTTATGCTTTTGGTATCATAATCTAAGAAACCATTGCCAAATCCAAGGTTATGAACATTTAAGATTTTTTTCTTTTTAGAGTTTTAAAGTTTTAGCTCTTAACTTAGATTGTTGATCCATTTTGAATTAATTTTTATTGTTGGTGTATGTTAGGGGTCTAACTTCATTGTTTTGCGTGTATTGATAGATATCCAGTTGCCGCGGCACCATTTATTGAAAAGACTAATCTTTCTCCACTTAATTGTCTTGGCACCCTTGTTGAAAATCAGCTGACTGTAAATGTGTTTATTTCTGAACTCTCAATTTTATTCCATTGACCTACATGTCTTTCATTATGCCAGTACTATGCTATCTTGATTATTGTTGTTCTGTAGTGTGTTTTGAAATTGGGAAGTGTGATTCCTCCAACTTTGTTCCTCTTTTTCAAGATTGTTTTGGCTCTTCCGGGTTCCCTGCAATTCCATATAAATTTTAGAATCAGCTTGTCAATTTCTACTAATAAGCCAGCTGGGATTCTTATAGAAGTTGCCTTGAACCTGTAAGTCAATTTGGGCAGTATTACCATCTTAATACTAAGTCTTCCAATCCCGGAACATGGGACGTCTTTTCATTTATTTAGATCTTTAATTTCTTTTAACATTTTTTTGTAGTTTTCAGAGTATAAATTTCTCACCTCTTTTGTTAAATTTATTTCTAAGCATTTTATTCTGCTTGATTCTATTGTAAATGGAATTGTGTTCATAATTTCATTTTCATGTTGTTCATTGCAAGGATATAGAAATACGTGTGATTTCTGTATATTGATCTTGAATCATAGAACTTTGCTGAACTTGTATATTAGTTCTAATAGTATTTGTGTGTGGGTTCCTTAGGATTTTCTATGTGTAAGGCTATGTCATCTGCTGATATAAGTAGTTTTACTTCTTCCTTTCCGATCTGGATCCCTTTTATTTTATTTTCTTGCCTAATTGCCCTGGCTAGAACCTTTAGTACTGTGTTGAATAGAAGTGTTCAGAGTTGAACATCCTTACCATCCAAGAGTTGAATGACCGACTTATTCTGGTTTTCCTAGGACTTTCCCAGTTTTAACATTGAAAGTCTTGCATCCCAGGAACCCTCTCAGTCCTAGACAAACAAGAACAGTTGGTCACTCTATTGAGGAAGCCTACTCTGATCACCCCAGGCTTTAGATATCATAGACACTAAACACCTACTTCCTATACCAGTGTTTTTTAAGAGATGGACTTGGAGAGGCAGGCAGGAGCAAGATCACCAGGGCCTTATGGACCATGGCAAAGAGTTTGTACTTTATTCAAAGAACAGAGGGGTTCAGTTCTAAAGCGTCAGCAATGCTATATTAGTTATTCACTACTACATGACAAATCCTCCACCCCCCAAAAAGAGAGTTGGACATCCTTGTGTTCTGCTTGATCTTAGGAGGAAAACATCAGTCTTTTACAATTAGCTATGATATTAGCTTTGGGTTTTTCATAGACGTTCTTTCATAGGTAAGGAATCTCCTTTCTAGTCCTAGTTTGTTGAGTGCTTTTATCATGAAAAGGTATTGAATTTTGTCAAATGATTTTTCTAGATCTATTGAGATATCTCGTCATGTAGCTTTCGTTTTTATTCCATTAATATGGTGTGATAACATGAATTGATTTTCAGATGTTAAACTAATTTTGCATTCCTGGGATAAACCCTAGTTGGTCACAGTGTATAATCCTTTTATATACTGCTGGATTTGGTTTGCAAGTATTTTGTGGAGGATTTTTGCATCTGTGTTCATAAGATATATCAGACTTGAGTTTTCTTCTGATGTCTTTGTTTTTGGTATCAGAATAATATTGGCCTCATAGAATGGCTTGGGAACTATTCTTACCTCTTCCTGAGTTCGTGAAATGTTGGTATTAGTTCTTCTTTAAATGTTTGGTAGAATTCATCAGTGAAGGCATCTGGGCTTAGATTTTTCTTTGTGGGTAGTTTTTGATTATTAATTCAGTGTCTTTACTTGTTATAGCTCTGTTCAGATTTTCTGTTTTTGAGTCTGTTTTGGTAGTTTGTATCTCCCTAAGAATTTGTCCATTTTGTCTAAATTATCTGATTTATTGGCATGTAATTGTTCTAACAATGATTTAAGTGTTTTTATGCATATCAATTGCTCAAATCTTTACAATAATTCTATAAAGGAGGTAATATTATGACCCTCATTTTACAGGTGAAAAAAGTGAAGCATAGAGCATTAACTTGCCCAAGGTCACCCAGCCAGTAAATGGAGGAGCCAGGGTTTGGAGCCAGGCAGTCTAGACTCAGAATGCATGCTCTATCATAACTAGACTATCTGAAGACTACTTCTAAAAGTTCTCATCAGGAGGCACCTGGAACCTATCTGGTCAGATGGAACCTTTTGAGGCACTTTCTTTTCTTTTTTTTTAACAATTCAGTAATTTAAAAAAAAAAATTATATTTATAGAGTTGTATAGCCATCACCACCATCTAATTTTAGAACTTTTTCAGCACCCCCCTGCCAAGAAACTCATACCCATAGTCCCTTCTCTTTCCCAGTCCCTTTCTACCCTCCTCCCTACCCCTTCCCAGCTTCAGGTAACCACCAACCTATTTTCTGTTATGGATATACCTCTGTGGATATGTCTCCTCTGGATGTTTCATATAAAAGGAATCATATAATATCTAGTCTTTTGAAGGTACTTACTCTTGTTCAGACTGATCGTATTTACCTTTAATCCTCTCCCTTTTCTTATTCTGATTTCTAGTCATCCAGAGGTTTGGTCACACCAGGTTAGTCACTCTGATTGGATATGCAGTCCTATTCAAAACAAAGCTTTGCATCTGACACATGTGAACAAATGTTTAGTTTGGTCTTTTTTATTATCTCCACTAGGAAAACATCTTGTAAATAGCCTAGAGTGAAAGGAATATAGTTAGATACCATGAACGTTAAGTACCAGCCCAACTCTCTCTTATAAGCCTTTTACTCTCTTATAATCCTCTCTCATAAGCCTTCAAACAATATTAATTTCAACCTGAATTTTATCAGGTGCCTGGTGCTGTTAGACAAAGACAAATAAATACAGCCAGTGAGGGAGACATATATAAGCCAATCACTCATACAGTGTGGTAAGTATTATAATAAAAGCCTTTGTATATAAATAAAGTTAATAAATCATATATGAGAAAGCATAAATAACATGATTTCAGGGAAATTTTTTTAGAAAAGTATGGGGACCTAGGTCATAGAAACTATACTGTGTGCTACTTAGTTGATTTACTATGGTACCCATTGATTTTTACCCTCTAGTCTGTCTCTTGGGGTTGAAGCCCTTTCCACTTCCATACATTTAGTAAGTATAGTGACAAAACGAGATGGTAGGTGAGGATTCTAGGAACTACATGCTTCTTACCCAGACATTGTTTCCTTTACAGGTATAAGCTGGAACTCTCACCAGTAGTAGTCTCAACCACCACGGTACCAAATATTATAGATAAACCGCTCATTCTGGAGACACCTACCAGCTCCAAGACACCCACTACTGAGGGGGCATCTCTTTTCAAAAAGCCTTTCATTTTAAAAGAGGAACCCACTACTGAGGATACAATCCTCATCAAGAGGTCATTAAAGAAGGGCACAAATCAGGGGGAGGTGTCCCTCTTGGAGAAGCCACTGTCCTTGCAGGAGGAGACTGACAGTGATGTTGTAGAGCCAATGACTTTTGGGAAGAAGCATAAAACTGAGAAGGCAGCCATCAACAAGAGTACATTATCTTTAAAGAATATGTGCACACATCAGGGGAAGCAGTCCTGCACGAGGGAGGAGTTGGCCTTGCAGGACATCAATGTTGAAGAGGATTCTTTCTTTATGGAGCCCACGAACTTTAGGAAGAAGCCTAAAACTGAGGAGGCAACCCCCACCAAGAAGCTGTTGTCTTTAAAGAAAAAGTGTACCACTCAGGGGAAGGTGTCCTGTATGAAGAAGCCACTAGTATTGCAGAAGATCACCTCTGAAGAGAAGTCACTCGCTAAGGAGCTGTTGTCTTTTAAGAGAAAGCCTACCACTGAGAAGGAGTGCCTTTTCCAGGAACCATCTGCATTGCCAAAGAAGCACACCACTGAACAAGAGGTGTCCATCTTGAAGAAATCATTGGCCTTGCAGGAGAAGATCGACACTGAAGAGGATTCCATCTTTAAGGAACCATTGGCTTTTAAGAAACAACCTACCACAACGGAGACAACCCTCACCACAAGGACATTATCTTTAAAGAAGAAGTGCACTACTCAGGGGAAGATAGCCCACTTGAAGAAGCCATTAGTATTGCAGAAGACCATCTCTGGAGAGAAGGCACTCATTAAGGAGTCATTGTCCTTTAAAAAGAGGCCTACCACTAGGGAGGAGTCCCTCTTCCAGGAGCTATCTGTGTCGCAAGAGAAGCACACCACTGATGGGGAGGTTACCCTTTTGAAGAAGCCAGGGGCACTGCAGGAGAAAAAGGATGGTGAAGATGAATTTCTTATGGAACAAATTTCCTTGAGGAAGAAGCATACTACTAAGGAGGCAACCCTTTCCAAGAAGCCATTACCTTTAAAGAAGAAGCGTACCACTCGGGGGAAGAGGTACCGCTTGAAGAAGCCACTAGTATTACAGAAGACCACCTCTGAAGAGAAGTCACTCATTAAGGAGCCGTTATCCTTTAAGAAGAAGCCTACCCCTAAGGAGTCCCTTTTCCAAGAGCCATCAGCATTGCAGGAGAAGCACACCACTCAGGAGGAGGTGTCCATCTTGGAGAAGTCGTTGGTCTTGCGAAAGACCCCAACTGAGGAGGAGTCCTTTTTAAAGGAGCCTTTGGCTTTTAACAAGAAGCGTACCATTGAGGAGGCAACCTCCTCTAATAAGCTGTTGTCTTTAAAGAAGAAGTGTACCAGTCAGGGTAAGATGTCCTGTTTGACCAAGCCACTAGTATTGCAGACCATTTCTGAAGAGAAGTCACTCATTAAGGAGCCATTATCCTTTAAAAAAAAGCCTGCCACTGAGGAGGAGTCCCTCTTGAAGAAACCATCTGCACTGCAAGAGAAGGACACCATTCAGGGGGATTTGGCCCTCTTGAAGAAGCTATGGGCATTGCAGGAGAATATAGACAGTAAAGATGAATTTCTTATGGAGCCAGTGTCATTTAGGAAGAAACATACCACAGATGTGGCAGTCTCTACCAAGGAGTCATTATCTTTAAAGAAGAAAAAGTGTACCACTCAAATGATGATGCCTATCTTCCAAGAACAGTTGGACTTGCAGAATATGATTGGTGAAGGTAAGGACTCCTCCTTTATGGAGCCAGTGTCATTTAGGAAGAAGTCTTCAACTGATGAGGCAGTTCTTACCAAGACACCGGCATCTTTAAAAAAGAGGCAAATCACTCAGGGGAAGACGTTCCTCTTAAAGAAGCCACTGGTCATAGAGAAGACTACCTCTGAAGAGGAGTCACTCTTTAAGGAGCTGTTGCCCTTTAAAAAAAAGTCTACAACTGAAGAGGAGTTCCTCTTCCAGGATCCATCTGTACTGAAAGAGAGACACACCACTCTGCAAGAGGTGTCCCTCTCAAAGAAGCCATTGGCCTTGCAGGAGAATATCACCACTGAAGAAGAATCATATATTAAGGAGCAGTTGACCTTGGAGGAGAGGTCTACCACTGAGGAGGAATTCTCCTTTCAGGAGCCATTTTCATTGCATGTTAAACCTACCAACAAAGATGAGTCCCTCTTCAGGAAGTCTTTTGCCTTGCAGAAGAAGACTGATAACAAAGAGGACTCCTTGAAGGCACTGTTGGCTTTGCAGGAGAAAAGCACCACTGAAGAGGAATTCCTTTTCAAGAAACCATTGGTTCTGAAGGAAGAGCTCTCCACTGAGGTGGCAGTGAGCATAGAGGGGCAATTATCTTTAAAGAAGCCCACTGCTCAGGGGGAGGTGTTCCTCTTGAAAAAGCAGTTGGCCTTGCAAGAAAACATCACCAGTGAAGAGGAGTCCCTTATTAAGCAGCCCCTGGCCTTGCAGGAGAATCCCAGCATTGAGAAGGAAATCATCTTGAGGGAGTCCTTGGCCTTGCAGGAGAAGCCCACGAGTGAGAAAGAGACCCTCTTCGAGGAGCCCTTGGCCTTGCAGGAGAATCCCACAATTGAGGAGGAGGCTATCCTGAAGGAGCCCTTGGCCTTGCAGGAGAAGCCCACGAGTGAGAAAGAGACCCTCTTCGAGGAGCCCTTGGCCTTGCAGGAGAATCCCACAATTGAGGAGGAGGCTATCCTGAAGGAGCCCTTGGCCTTGCAGGAGAAGCCCAGCAGTGAGAAAGACTTGTCTTCCAAGGAGCCATTGGCCTTGCAAAAGAATCTCACTCACAAAGAAGACACATTTCTCAAAGATTTCATCATCCTCCAAGTTGAAACCAGCCCACATGTGTCCACCACTGCCCCTGACTCTAGAACAGGCTTGTCCAGCACTGTCACCGTGTCCAGTGTGGGCAAGTTCAGTACCACAAGCCAGTCCAGTACTTGTGGATCCAGTTCCAATAAACCTTTCTCATCTCAGGACAAGAGATCAGAGAAGGAGGTATTCTGCTTTCTTTCTTCTTAAATTAGATGAAGTGTTCTTTGTTGTCCTGGAGGTGGCTGCTAGCAAGGAGATTTTTTTTGCCTTCCTAAGCAATTGGTATTAAATCAAGTTGGCCTTGTAGAATCTCTTGACTTCGTGATTGGAGTAGTGATGTACCTGAGCAATTAGAAAGTATTTATTCCAGGAATACCCCCAAGGGTCTGGAATACTGTGTGTGTGTGTGTGTGTGTGTAAATATACATACATACATACATATATATATATATATATATATATATATATATGTATGTATGTATGTATGTATGTATGTATGTATGTATATATACGCTTTTCAGTAGTGGTTAGACAATTTCTTTCAGGAAATTGCCTTTCTTAGTGATTGCAATCTGCATTACATTGGACCTTAGCCAAAGATGGGTTAAGTTCACAGAGGCATCTTCCAAGGAAGATGGTTTTTAAGTTGTAAATTGGAAGGACTAAGGGATGAGATTTGGCAAGCAGGAGAAGAAAGACCCCTCTTGTAGGCAGAACAACCTGGTTAAAGGTGTAGAAGGGAGGAAAAGGCTAACAGGAAGATGAACTGGGCCAGATCAAAGCACTGAGACATAACAAGGGACCTAAGAAGACAGGTGACACAATTTGAAAGGGTAAGACAAGAATGTCTTTCTTGGAGAATCTTGAGCTTACCTGTAAAAATAGTGTCTGGTTCTTAGGGCAGAGCAGGTGTGTACAGGAGGACTAAGCATTTCTTGGTTGCTCAACAGTATGAGGATTACAGGACCAAGGGGTGCTCTGTTATGGCCCAGGACATATAAGGCTTGAGGAACCTTAGGAGAAGATGACAGTGGGAAGAAAGGAGTCATTTTTTATGTATGTGTTGTGCTAAGCTTTTCTTGGAATCTTTCTCTTAATATGTCTTTCTGGTGATTTCCAAGCAGATGACCCCACTGGAGGATGTTGACAAGGACCACAATGATCCATTTTTCAACTCAATATATATTAAGGATATCTTCAGTTACATGAAGGAGAGAGAGGTGTGTAGGTGGTGAGGGTGAGGGGCAATGATTTCCAGTTCTCATTTTCTCATCACACATCCTTCAAATGCACGTTTAAAGGGGAGGTAATAATGATGATGAAAACAATAATAGCAGCAACTGACATCTACTGGTAGCATACTATGAGTTAAACATTGTGCTAAGGGATTTATAAACATTATCTTGTTTAATTTTCCCAATAACTTCATGATGGTAGGTATTATTATCTCCTTTTCATAGTTGGGGGAAACTGCTCAGTCAACACAAATAGTATGTGGTAGATCTGGGATATGAACTAAAGTCTAATTACCTTGGAGACCATAAACCTACACCTCTAATTGCTGAGGATGTAATCTCAGACACAAAAATTGTCAAGCGGGCTTTTTCTGAGTGACTGCTCTTAGGGATCTTTTCCCTTCTCTATGCAAGTTTCTGGCATCATACGTAAAACCAGACCTTTTATTCCAGCTCTCCAACCTGGTGAAATTTTCTTTCTCCTTTGAAATCTGCCAGTCTCTTTTACCACTAATATTCATCAATTCCAAATTTTCTTCTGTCTCTCAGTGGAACAGATGGGACCAAGGTTATCTACTAACTAGAATTTTAGCAGGCCATGCATAAGAGGAAGGATGAATATCTCATCTTCTCTCTAGAGACACAGCAATAGATTAACTGACTCCAGAGCCTGTACCTTTTCTAGTATACCTTGGAGGAAGCAAGAGATAATTTTACTATACTAAAAGTGCGAGCCTTAGCTCAGCAGTATTGGTTTCACTTGGGGGTCTTATGGGAGATTGGGATTGACATATATACACTTATATGTATAAAATCAATAACTAATAAGAACCTGCTGTATAAAAAAATAAACAAAATAAAATTCAAAAAAAAAAAGAAAGAAATGCAGAAACCTAGCCTCACCCCAGACCTTCTAAATTAGAATGTGAATTTTAAAGATCCCCAAGTATCTTTCACATATGCATGTTAAAGTTTGAGAAGGACTCCTCTACACAGCCTGGTATTGTGCTTTAGACTGAATTGCAAAGAAGGGGCAGAATCTCTTTGGTATTCATCTATAGTCATAGGTGTCTTCCTGCCCATATTCCATATTCTCCTGGGCTCCTCAATATCCACCCTGACACTTAAATATCATGTGTGTCCATTTCCTAAGGATAACTGAAACTTGTCTGGAAAAGGATACTTTGCTCTGCCCCTATCTGATACCAGCTGAAAATAATGATTTAGAACCCTGAGGAAATTACTTATGTTAGGTTACAATTTTTTTCTGAGATATTAGTTGCAAATATTTTTTCCCAAGTTACAATTTTTGAACCACAAGAAGAGTTTATTTGTTAACACTTCTTTATTCTTGCTGCCAGGAAAAGTTCATACTTAAAAAATACATGACCAGGCAGACTGATATCAACAGTGACATGAGGGCCATTCTCGTGGACTGGTTGGTGGAGGTGCAGGTAAGCCTAACAACTGCTGCCTTAAGGGGCTGCTGTTCTCTTTATCAATTATTCATTCAGCATTGCCAGGTCCCAAACATAGTGAAAATTTACTGGGTCTACAGAGCTGAATAAGCCATGATTCCTGCCCTCAAGGAGCTTATGACCTAGGGGACAAGATAAGACAAGCAGGCAGATAAGAACAATACAAAGTAGAATATACTAAGTACTATAAGAATGTTATTAATAAGACACTCGGAGAACCCAGTGGAAGGAGAGAGATTTCTAGAAAAGGCAATGATGGTATGGCAGTTTAATCATTCTCAAAATCCTGTAAAAGTATATCTTGTGATTTGGATAGGGGTTAGTGACAAAGTCTTTCAAGCTTTGGATGGGATGGGTAATAGGAAGGACATTGTAGCCCCAAACAGGGCAGATGGCTGTTTGTTGAGGGTTGGATGTTGAGGGAATATTGTTATGAATACTTAATTATCATTTTATACTAACAAAGGATAGCCCAGAATAGTACCTGGACGTAGTAGGTGTCAATAAATATTTGTTGAATGAATGGAATTGAAAGGATTGCTGTGGAGTTTGCAAGGAAATATAAGGCATAGTATATGCCCAGCAGAGTCTTACTATACAATTGGGAAGAAAATGTAATATAGTTTAATATCCTTTAAGTACCAGAGTAATGGTTCAGGCTCACTTTGGAGCGACAGACCAGGGAAATGTGGTAGACATGGTATATTTGAACATCAGCAAAGCATGAAAATGTCATCTTATGGAAATGATGCAAAATAGTAAATTAGATAAGAGTAGAATTTGAGTAAATCTTAAATAAGTAAAATTGATCACAAAGATTGCTGATCATTACCAAGCAAGAAAGAGGTTTCTAGTAGACTGCCAGTGGACTTTGTTCTGATCAATATTTCTATAAGTGATGTAGATGAGAACAGAGAAGATCATCTCATCAAATTCACAGATGGCATGAAACTGGGAGTAGGGATAGGAAATAAATGGATAACAGATAAAATATCTCTAGCAGCTGGAATGATGAACTGAATCTTTTTTTAAAAAAACTTTTGTTATTATTTTTATTGCACAAAATTCCCATTTATTATAGCAAAGTAAGAAATTATAATTACTTATGATCCCACAACCTACAAACAGTGTTAACATTTGTGTGTGTTTATTATCCCCCGCTTTTTTTTTTAACATCTTTATTGGAGTATAATTGCTTTACATTGTTGTGTTAGTTGCTGCCGTATAACAAAGTGAATCAGCTATATGTATACATATATCCCCATATCCCCTCCCTCTTGCGTCTCCCTCCCACCCTCCCTATCCCACCCCTCTAAGTGGTCACAAAGCATCGAGCTGATCTCCCTGTGCGATGCAGCTGCTTCCCACTAGTTATCTGTTTTACATTTGGTAGTGTATATATGTCAATGCCGCTCTCTCACTTTGTCTCAGCTTACCCTTCCCCCTCCCCGTGTCCTCAAGTCCATTCTCTACGTCTGCATCTTTATACCTGTCCTGCCCCTAGGTTCTTCAGAACCATTTTTTTTAAGATTCCATATATATGTGTTAGCATATGGTATTTGTTTTTCTCTTTTTGTCCTTTGTAACATTTTGGGATTGACTTTTATCACTCACCATAATTCCCTTGAGATCTGTCCAAGTTGTGTGTATCAATAGTTCATTCCTTTTTATTGCTGAGTAGTATTCCATGGTATGGATGTACCAAGGTTTGTTTAACCCTTCACCCATTGAAGGCCATTTGGGTTGTTTCCAGTTTCTGAGACTGTGAAAAGAACATCTATAAACGTTAATTTACAGGGTTTTATGTGAGTATAAGTTTTCATTCCTAACATCAATACCCAGGAGTGGGATTGCTGTGTCATATGATAAATGTATGTTTAACTTAATGAGAAAGTGCTACAGAGTGACCGTATCATCTTGCACTCTCACCTGCAATGTATGAGAGTTCTAGTTGCTCTGCATTCCTGGTCAGCACTGGGTTTGTTTTTTTTTTTAAACTTTAGCCATATAGATGTGTAGAGGAATCTCACCATAGTTCTAATTTGCATTTGCCAATGATGTTGAACATCATACTTGTCATCTGTATATCCTCTTTGATGAAGTGTCTGTGTCTTTTGCCCAGTTTTAAATTGGGTAGTTTATTTTCTTTGTGTCAAGTTATGAGAGTTCTTTACATATTCTGGATACAAATCCTTTGTTGGATGTGTGATTTACAAATATATCCTACCAGTCTGTAGTCTTTTGATTCTATTATCTGTGTCTTTCACAGAGCAAAAATTTCTAATTTTGATAGTCCAGTTTTTCAATGTTTTCTTTATGGATTGCAATTTTTGTGTCATGTCTAAGAACTCTGCTTAAACCTAGGTCATGAATATTTTCTCCCATATTTTATCTAAAAGTTTTATAGCTTTAACATTAAATCTATAATCCATTTTGAGTTAATTTTTGTATAAGGTATACAGGTTTTGAAGTCAAGTTTCATTGTTTTGCATATGGATGTCTAATTGTTCTAATACCATTTGTGGAAAAATATACTTTCTCCACTAAATTGCTTTTGCACCTTTGCCAAAAATCTGTTTGCCTTATTTGTGTGGGTCTATTTCTATACTTATTTTTATATGCTGTTTCATTGATCTGTATCTATCCCTTTGCCAGTATCGCAGCCTTTATTTCTATAGTTTTATAGTAAGTCTTAAAACGAGGTGACATGATTCTTCCAACTCTATTCTGTCTTTTTTTTCAAAATTGTTTTAGCTATTCTAGTGTCTTAGCCTTTCTAGACAAATTTTAGAATCAGTTTGTCTATATCTACTAAAAAATCCTGCTGAGGGTTTGATTGGAATTGAATTACATCTTGTGCAGAAAAGAGTTAACATAACAGGCATGATGCTGCTAGCCTTAGAAAGGCCTGTTTGCAAGGTTGCCCTTTGGCTGACATCTGGGAACTTGATTGGTAAGCAGTTCCCTACACTGCTGTAAAATTCCCCCCTAATGATAACTGTGCCTAAACTCTTTGTGCAAACAATATGGTTTATTCTGAACACCTGCTTTCCTTCTGTGAGTCTGGAATTTTGGTCCATGTTAGGCAGAGTGTTTATGTGACCAGCTCCCAGTAAAATGTTAAGCACTGAGTCATTAATGAGCTTCCCTGTTACACAACACTTTACACGTATTGTTCCATCTTATTGCTGGAGGAATTAACTGCATCCTGAGAGACTCTGCGGGAATAAGGCTCTTGGAAGCTGGCTTCTGGTTTTCACCAATGTTTGCCCATGCTCCTTTTCTCTTTGCTTTGTATCTTTTGCTATAATAAATCATAGCCATGAGTGTGACTATGTGCTGAGTCCTGTGAGTCATCCTAGGAATCATTGTACCTGGGGGTGGCCTTGGGGACCCCCAATACACATCTGTAGGTGAATTTGAATAGAATCAACACTTTTTTCTGTGTTGAATCTTCCAACCCATGAACCATGAATGTAGTATGTCTCTCATGTATTTAGATTTTCTTTGATTTTTTTTTTTTAAAACAAGCATGTTTTTTAATGGGATTTTTTTGTTGTTGTTTTTTTAAATTTTTGGCTGTGCTGGGTCTTCGTTTCTGTGCGAGGGCTTTCTCCAGTTGCGGCAAGTGGGGGCCACTCCTCATCACGGTGCGCGGGCCTCTCTTGTTGTGGAGCACAGGCTCCAGATGCGCAGGCTCAGCAATTGTGGCCCACGGGCCCGGTCGCTCCGTGGCACGTGGGATCTTCCCAGACCAGGGCTCGAACCCGTGTCCCCTGCATTGGCAGGCAGACTCTCAACCACTGCGCCACCAGGGAAGCCCTCTTTGATTTTTTTTTTAAAAAAAAACATACAGATCCTGTACATGTTTTGTTAGATTTATACCAAAATATTTTCTTTTTTTGTAGCTATTGTAAATGGTATTTAAAAAATTTTTTGGTTTCCATTTGTACAGTGCCAATATGAAATATTGATATTTGTGTGTTGACCTTGTATTCTATGATCTTGCTAAAACTCACTTATTAATTCTTAGGAGTTCTTTTTTTGGTAGATTTCTTGAAGTTATCTACATAGACAATTATGTCATTTGCAAATGGAGACAGTTTGACCCCTTTCCAGTCTGTATACTTTTAGCTTCATTTTTGTGTTTTATTGCACTGTGCAGGACTTCATTATGATGTTGATAGGATCAGTAAGAGTGGACAGCCTTGCCTTGTCCCTGATCTTTGGAATAAAGCAGTTAATCTTTCACCATTAGTATGATCTTAACTGTAGAGTTTTTGTCGCTACCTTTGATCAGGTTGAGAAATTTACTTTCCATTCTTAGTTTGGTGATATATATTTATCATGACAATGTTAAATTTGTCGAATGCTTTTTTCCTGCATCTATTGATAAGTTTTTTTTTTTTTTGGCTTTAGCCTATTGATGTGGTGGATTACATTGATTTTTAAATACTGAAGCAGGCTCATATTCCTGGGATAAACTCCACTCGTTCTGGCATATTATCCTTATATATTGCAAATCTTATTTGCTAATATTTTGTTGAGGATTTTTGTGTCTATATTTATGATGGTTATTGGTCTGTAGTGTTCTTTTTAAAAATATTTTTTTACTATCTTTTTCTGGTTTTGGTATGAGAATGATAGTGGCTTTTTAAAATAATTTGGGAAAACAGGGGCACCTGCTGCACCGTCCTCCTCCCGGGGGGCGCCTTCTCCTTCCAGTACGACTGTCCACTCCATTTCACTGGCTGGTTCTCTGAACTAGCCGTGTGGCTGACAGGGTCTTGGTACTCCGGCCTGGTGTCAGGCCTGAGCCTCTGAGGTGGGAGAGCCGAGTTCAGGACAATGGACCACCAGAGACCTCCTGGCCCCACATAATATCAGTCGGCGAGAGCTCTCCCAGAGAGCTCTGTCTCAAAGCTTGTGCCACCCAATGGCCAGCAAGCTCCAGTACTGGACGCCCCATGGCAAACAACTAGCAAGACAGGAACACAACCCCACCCATTAGCAGAGAGGCTGCCTAAAATCATACTAAGTTCACAGACACCCCAAAATACACCACTAGACATGGCCCAGCCCACCAGAAAGACAAGATCCAGCCTCATCCACCAGAACACAGGCACCAGTCCCCTCCACCAGGAAGCCTACACAACCCACTGAAACAACCTTAGCCACTGGGGGCAGACACCAAAAACAATGGGAACTACGAACCTGCAGCCTGCAAAAAGGAGACCCCAAACACAATAGGTTAAACAAAATGAGAAGACAGAAATATGCAGCAGATGAAGGAGCAAGGTAAAAACGCACCAGACCAAACAAATGAAGTGGAAATAGGCAGTCTACCTGAAAAAGAATTCAGAGTAATGATAGTAAAGATGATCTAAAATCTTGCAAATAGAATGGAGAAAATACAAGAAACATTTAACAAGGACCTAGAAGAACTAAAGAGCAAACAATGATGAACAACAAAATAAATGAAATTTAAAATTCTCTAGAAGGAATCAATAGCAGAATAACTGAGGCAGAAGAACGGATAAGTGACCTGGAAGATAAAATAGAGGAAATAACTACAACAGAGCAGAATAAAGAAAAAAGAATGAAAAGAATTGAGGACAGTCTCAGAGACCTCTGGGACAACATTAAATGCACCAACATTTGAATTATAGGGGTCCCAGAAGAAGAAGAGAAAAAAGAAAGGGACTGAGAAAATATTTGAAGAGATTATAGTTGAAAACTTCCCTAACATGGGAAAAGAAATAGTCAATCACGTCTAGGAAGCGCAGAGAGTCCCATACAGGATAAATCCAAGGAGAGACATGCCAAGACACATATTAATAAAACTATCAAAAATTAAATACAAAATAAAAATATTAAAAGCAGCAAGGGAAAAGCAAAAAATAATATACAAGGGAATCCCCATAAGGTTAACAGCTGATCTTTCAGCAGAAACTCTGCAAGCCAGAAAGGAGTGGCAGGACATATTAAAAGTGATGAAAGGGAAAAACCTACAACCAAGATTACTCTACCCAGCAAGGATCTCATTCAGATTCGACAGAGAAATTAAAACCTTTACAGACAAGCAAAAGCTAAGAGAATTCAGCACCACCAAACCAGCTTTACGACAAATGCTAAAGGAACTTCTTTAGGCAGGAAACACAAGAGAAGGAAAAGACCTACAATAACAAACCTGAAATAATTAAGAAAATGGTAATAGGAACATACATATTGATAACTACCTTAAAGGTAAATGGATTAAATGCTCCAACCAAAAGACATAGACTGGCTGAATGGATACAAAAACAAGACCCATATGTAGGCTGTCTACAAGAGACCCACTTCAGACCTAGGGATAGATACAGACTGAAAGTGAGGGGATGGAAAAAGATAGTCCATGCAACTGGAAATCAAAAGAAAGCTGGAGCAGCAATTCTCATATCAGATAAAATAGACTTTAAAACAAAGACTATTACAAGAGACAAAGAAGGACACTACATAATGATCAAGGGATCAATCCAAGAAGAAGAATTGTAAATATTTATGCACCCAGCATAGGAGCACCTCAATACATAAGGCAAATGCTAACAGCCATAAAAGGGGAAATCGACAGTAACACAATGATAGTACGGGACTTTAACACCCCAGTTTCACCAGTGGACAGATCATCCAAAATGAAAATAAATAAGGAAACACAAGCTTTAAATTATACACTAAAGAAGATGGACTTAATTGATATTTATAGGACATTCCATCCAAAAACAACAGAATACTCTTTCTTCTCAGGTGCTCATGGAACATTCTCCAGGATAGATCCAAACAATACAATGGTGGAGAGACAGTCTATTCAACAAATGGTGCTGGGAAAACTGGACAGCTGCATGTGAAGGAATAAAATTAGAACACTCCCTGACACGGTATACAAAAATAAACTCAAAAGGTATTAAAGACCTAAATGTAAGGCCAGACACTATAAAACTCTTAATGGAAAACATAGGCAGAACACTCTATGACATAAATCACAGCAAGATCCTTTATGACCCACCCCCTAGAGAAATGGAAATAAAAACAAAAATAAACAAATGGGACCTAATGAAACTTAAAAGCTTTTGAACAGCAAAAGAAATCATAAAGAAGACGAAAAGACAACCCTCAGAATGGGAGAAAATATTTGCAAATGAAGCAACTGACAAAGGATTAATCTCCAAAATATACAAGCAGCTCATGCAGCTCAATATCAAAAAAACGAACAACCCAATCCAAAGATGCACAGAAGACCTAAATAGACATTTCTCCAAAGAAGTTATACAGTTTGCGAGCAAACACATGAAAGAATGCTCAACATCACTAATCATTAGAGAAATACAAATCAAAACTACAGTGAGGTATCACCTCACACTGGTAAGAATGGCCATCATCAAAAAATCTACAAACAATAAATGCTGGAGAGGGTGTGGAGAAAAGGGAACCCTCTTGCAGTGTTGGTGGGAATGTAAATTGATACAGCCACTATGGAGAACAGTATGCAGGTTCCATAAAAAACTAAAAATAGAACTCCGTATGACCCAGCAATCCCACTACTGGGCATATACCCTGAGGAAACCATAATTCAAAAGGAGTCAGCCATAAGAAGAAACGAAATTGAGTTACTTGTAGTGAGGTGGATGGACCGAGAGTCTGTCATACAGAGTGAAGTAAGTCAGAAAGAGCAAAACAAATACCGTATGCTAACACATATATATGGAATCTAAGGAAAAAAAAAAAGGTCATGAAGAACCTAGGGGTAAGACGGGAATAAAGACACAGACCTACTAGAGAATGGACTTGAGGATATGGGGAGGGGGAAGGGTAAGCTGTGACAAAGTGAGAGAGTGGCATGGACATATATACACTACGAAACGTTAAATAGATAGCTAGTGGGAGGCAGCCACATAGCACAGGGAGATCAGCTAGGTGGTTTGTGACCATCTAGAGGGGTGGGATAGGGAGGGTGGGAGGGAGGGAGATGTGAGAGGGAAGAGATATGGGAACATATGTATATGTATGGCTGATTCACTTTGTTATAAAGCAGAAACTGACACACCATTGTAAAGCAATTATACTCCAATAAAGATGTTAAAAAAAAAAGTCATGTACCACAATGTTCATTGCAGCTCTATTTACAATAGCCAGGACATGGAAGCAACCTAAGTGTCCATTGACAGATGAATGGATAAAGAAGTTGTGGCACTTATATACAGTGGAATATTACTCAGCCTTAAAAAGAAATGAAATTGAGTTGTTTGTAGTGAGATGGATGGACCTAGAGTCTGTCTTACAGAGTGAAGTAAGTCAGAAAGAGAAAAACAAATACCATATGCTAAAACATATATATGGAATCTAAAAAAAAAAAAAAAAAAAGGTTCTGAAGAACCCAGGGACAGGACAGGAATAAAGATGCAGCCGTAGAGAAAGGACTTGAGGACATGGGGAGCGGGAAGGGTAAGCTGGGATGCAGCGTGAGAATAGCATTGACATATATACACTACCAAATGTAAAATAGATAGCTAGTGGGAAGCAGCTGTGTTCCAGAGGGAGATCAGCTTGGTGCTTTGTGACCACCTAGATGGGTGGGATAGGGAGATTGGTAGGTTGATGTAAGAGGGAGGGGATATGGGGATATATCTATTCATATAGCTGATTCACTTTGTTATACAGCAGAAAGTAACACAACATTGTAAAGCAATTATACTCCCATAAAGATGTTAAAAATGTAATTTGGGAAGTATTCCCTTCTCTTCTCTTTTCTGGAAGAGATGTGTAGAATTGATGTTATTTACTTAAATGTTTGGTAGAATTTGCAAGTGAATCCATCTGGGCCTGAAGTTTTTTCTTTTCTCTGAAGAATTTTATCTAAGAATATAATTTCTTTAATAGTTATTAGATTATTCAAGTTATCTATTCATGTCAGACGACATTTGGAAGTTTGTGGTTTTCAAAGAATTGGTCCTTTCATTTAAGTTGTTGTATATATGTTCATAGCATTTTCTCATTATGCTGTCTTTCATTCTTGATATTTGGTAATCTGTGTCTTCTCTCTTTTTGTTTATCAGTCTTTCTAGGAGTTTATCATTTTTATTGATATTTGCAAAGAACCAGGTTTTCCTTTCATTTGTTTTCTCTGTTTTTCTGTTTTTAGTTTTATTGATATCTACTCTAATTTTTATCGTTTCCTTTTTCTTGCTTTGGGTTTAATTTGCTCTTCTTTTCATAGTTTGAGGTGGAAGATTAGATTATTGACTTCAGACTTTTCTTCTTTCCTTTTTAAAAAAATTTTTTTAGTTTTTTTTAAATTTTTTCACACACACACACACACACACACACACACACACACTGTATTTTATTTTTACAAGAGATAAATAAACTGACACCAAGCATTATAAATGGATGACCACAACAAAAGCAACAATGATTGCAATTACCAAACACGAAACACACTCATACTATGTCATATTATTGACATTCAGTCCAGTAATCCTCCACTGTAAGAGCTCCTTTACTTTGCAGTGCAAATTGATTTGTATATTTTTTGCCCCTGCGTCCTTGTGGAATTTTTTTTTTATTCAAACAGAAAGTCACAAAAATTATAATCATCCTCATCAGTTCACTCAGTCCCATGTAATTAATTTTTTTTCATCTTCATCTTTTGTTAGCACTTTTATGAATTCATCAGTTTTCCATTAGAGTTCTGAAAATGCTTATTCATTCAGTTCAGCAATATAGTCAGTTACCAGAAACCTGTACTTGTCAGAGTCTTTTCCATGAATTCCTTGAAGATGAGACCCTTTTATAGGAACATTTTTGCAAAAGCATCAGAGTACACCCAGAACTGTCTGTAAACGACAAATGACTTAAAAATGACCACGGTTAAAGATTTGATGAAAGTTCATAATAATGGAATTGACAAGGAAATTTAGTTATTTCTGAGATATACATTTTAAAGTAATAACTAGAATTATGACTTATAACATTGTACCAGAACATATAAGATTTTTAGAAATTTCATGTAATGTCTGAAACATTTATATTAACATATTTCCATACAAATAACCCAAAGAAAGTTTAGTATTAGTTGTTTTTTTTGTTGGTTTGTTTGATTTTTTATAGTGCAAGTTCTTATTAGTCATCAATTGTATACAATCAGTATACACATGTACACAATCAGTATACACATGTCAATCCCAATCGCCCAATTCAGCACTCCACCATCCCCAACCCACCGCGGTTTTCCCCCCTTGGTGTCCATACGTTTGTTCTCTACATCTGTGTCTCAAGTTCTGACCTGCAAACCGGTTCATCTGTACCATTTTTCTAGGCTCCACATACATGCGTTAATATATATTTGTTTTTCTCTTTCTGACTTCACTCTGTATGACAGTCTCTAGATCCATCCACATTTCAACAAATGACTCAATTTCATTCCTTTTTATGGCTGAGTAATATTCCATTGTATATGTGTACCACAACTTCTTTATCCATTCATCTGTCGATGGGCATTTAGGTTGCTTCCATGACCTGGCTATTGTAAATAGTGCTGCAATGAACATTGGGGTGCATGTGTCTTTTTGAATTATGGTTTTCTCTGGGTATATGCCCAGTAGTGGGATTGCTGGGTCATATGGTAATTCTATTTTTAGTTGTTTAAGGACCCTCCATACTGTTCTCCATAGTGGCTGTATCAATTTACATTCCCACCAACAGTGCAAGAGGGTTCCCTTTTCTCCACACCCTCTCCAGCATTTGTTGTTTGTAGATTTTCTGATGATGCCCATTCTAACTGGTGTGAGGTGATACCTCAGTGTAGTTTTGATTTGCGTTTCTCTAATAATTAGTGATGTTGAGCAGCTTTTCATGTGCTTCTTGGCCATCTGTATGTCTTCTTTGGAGAAATGTCTATTTAGGACTTCTGCCCATTTTTGGATTGGGTTGTTTGTTTCTTTAATGTTGAGCTGCATGAGCTGTTTATATAGTTTGGAGATTAATCCTTTGTCCGTTGATTCATTTGCAAATATTTTCTCCCATTCTGAGGGTTGTCTTTTCGTCTTGTTTATGGTTTCCTTTGCTGTGCAAAAGCTTTTAAGTTTCATTAGGTCCCATTGGTTTATTTTTGTTTTTATTTCCATTACTCTAGGAGGTGGATCAAAAAAGATCTTGCTGTGATTTATGTCAAAGAGTGTTCTTCCTATGTTTTCCTCTAAGAGTTTGATAGTGTCTGGCCTTACATTTAGGTCTCGAATCCGTTTTGAGTTTATTTTTGTGTATGGTGTTAGGGAGTGTTCTAATTTCATTCTTTTACATGTAGCTGTCCAGTTTTCCCAGCACGACCTATTGAAGAGACTGTCATTTCTCCATTGTATATCTTTGCCTCCTTTGTCATAGATTAGTTGACCATACGAGCGTAGGTTAATCTCTGGGCTTTCTATCTTGTTCCGTTGATCTATGTTTCCGTTTTTGTGCCAGTACCATATTGTCTTGATTACTGTAGCTTTGTAGTATAGTCGTATAGTCTGAAGTCAGGGCGTCTGATTCCTCCAGCTCCGTTTTTTTCCCTCAAGACTGCTTTGGCTATTAGGGGTCTTTTGTGTCTCCATACAAATTTTAAAATGATTTGTTCTAGTTCCGTAAAAAATGCCATTGGTAATTTGATAACAATTACATTTGACTCTGTAGTTTGCTTTGGGGAGTATAGTCATTTTCACAATATTGATTCTTCCAATCCAAGAACATGGTATATCTCTCCATCGGTTGATACCATCTTTAATTTCTTTCATCAGTGTCTTATAGTTTTCTGCATACAGGTCTTTTGTCTCCCTAGGTAGGTTTATTCCTAGGTATTTTATTCTTTTTGTTGCAATGGTAAATGGGAGTGTTTCCATAATTTCTGTTTCAGATTTTTCATCATTAGTGTATAGGAATGCAAGAGATTTCTGTGCATTAATTTTGTATCCTGCAACTTTACCAAATTCATTGATTAGCTCTAGTAGTTTTCTGGTGGCAGTTTTAGGATTCTCTATGTATAGTATCATGTCATCTGCAAACAGTGACAGTTTTACTTCTTCCTTTCCAATTTGTATTCCTTTTATTTCTTTTTCTTCTCTGATTGCCGTGGCTAGGACTTCCAAAACTATGTTGAATAATAGTGGTGAGAGTGGACATCCTTGTCTCATTCCTGATCATAGGGGAAATGCTTTCAGTTTTTTACCACTGAGAATGATGTTTGCTGTTGGTTTGTCGTATATGGCCTTTATTATTTTGAGGCAGGTTCCCTCTATGCCCACTTTCTGGAGAGTTTTTATCATAAATGGGTGTTGCATTTTGTCAAAAGCTTTTTCTGCATCTATTGAGATGATCATATGCTTTTTATTCTTCAGTTTGTTAATATGGTGTATTACATTGATTGATTTGCATATATTGAAGAACCCTTGCATCCCTGGGATAAATCCCACTTGATCGTGGTGTATGATCCTTTTAATGTGTTGTTGGATTCTGTTTGCTAGTATTTTGTCGAGGATTTTTGCATCTATATTCATCAGTGATATTGGTCTGTAATTTTCTTTTTCTGTAGTGTCTTTGTCTGGTTTTGGTATCAGGGTGATGGTGGCCTCATAGAATGAGTTTGGGAGTCTTCCTTCTTCTGCAATTTTTTGGAAGAGTTTGAGAAGGATGGGTGTTAGCTCTTCTCTAAATGTTTGATAGAATTCACCTGTGGAGCCATGTGGTCCTGGACTTTTGTTTTTTGGAAGATTTTTAATCTTTACTGTCTTCACATTACTTGTGATTGGTCTGTTCATATTTTCTGTTTCTTCCTGGTTCAGTCTTGGAAGGTTATACCTTTCTAAGAATTTGTCCATTTCTTCCAGGTTGTCATTTTATTGGCATAGAGTTGCTTGTAGTAGTCTCTTAGGATGCTTTGTATTTCTGCGGTGTCTGTTGTATCTTCTCCTTTTTCATTTCTAGTTTTATTGATTTGCCTCCTCTCCCTCTTTTTCTTGATGAGTCTGGCTAATGGTTTATCAATTTTGTTTATCTTCTCAAAGAACCAGCTTTTAGTTTTATTGACCTTTGCTATTGTTTTCTTTGTTTCTATTTCATTTATTTCTGCTCTGATCATTATGATTTCTTTCCTTCTGCTAACTTTGGGTTTTGTTAGTTCTTCTTTCTCTAGTTCCTTTAGGTGTAAGGTTAGATTGGTTGTTTTGAGATTTTTCTTGTTTCTTGAGGTAGGCTTGTATAGCTATAAACTTCCCTCTTAGAACTGCTTTTGCTGCATCCCATAGGTTTTGGATCATTGTGTTTTCATTGTCATTTGTCTCTAGTTTTTTTTTGTTTTCCTCTTTGATTTCTTTAGTGATCTCTTGGTTATTTAGTAACGTATTGTTTAGCCTCCATGTATTTGTGTTTTTTACATTTTTTTCCCTGTAATTCATTTCTAATCTCATAGCGTCGTGGTCAGAAAAGATGCTTGATATGATTTCAATTTTCTTAAATTTACTGAGGCTTGATTTGTGACCCAAGATGTGATCTATCCTGGAGAATGTTCCATGAGCACTTGAGAAGAAAGTGTATTTTGTTGTTTTTGGATGGAATGTCTTATAAATATCAGTTAAATCCATCTTCTTTAATGTGTCATTTAAAGCTTGTGTTGCCTTATTTATTTTCAGTTTGGATGATCTGTCCATTGGTGAAAGTGGGGTGTTAAAGTCCCCTACTATGATTGTGTTACTGTCGATTTCCCCTTTTATGGCTGTTAGCATTTGCCTTATGTATTGAGGTGCTCCTATGTTGGGTGCATATATATTTATAATTGTTTTATCTTCTTCTTGGTTTGATCCCTTGATGATTATGTAGTGTCCTTCCTTGTCTCTTGTAACATTCTTTATTTTAAAGTCTATTTTATCTGATATGAGTATAGCTACTCCAACTTTCTTTTGATTTCCATTTGCGTGGAATATCTTTTTCCATCCCCTCACTTTCAGTCTGTATGTGTCCCTGGGTCTGAAGTGGGTCTCTTGTAGACAGCATATATATGGGTCTTGTTTTTGGATCCATTCAGCCAGTCTCTGTCTTTTGGTTGCAGCATTTAATCCATTCACGTTTAAGGTGATTATTGATATGTATGTTCCTGTGAACATTTTCTTAATTGTTTTGGGTTTGTTTTTGTAGGTCCTTTTCTTCTCTCGTGTTTCCCACCTTGAGCAGTTCCTTTAGCATTTGTTGTAGAGCTGGTTTGTTGGTGCTGAGTTCTCTTAGCTTTTGCTTGTCTGCAAAGCTTTTGATTTCTCCATCGAATCTGAATGAGATCCTTGCCAGGTAGGGTAATGTTGCTTGTAGGTTCTTCCCTTTCATCACTTTAAGTATATCATGCCACTCCCTTCTGGCTTGTAGAGTTTCTGCTGAGCAATCAGCTGTTAACCTTATGGGGGTTCCCTTGTATGTTGTTTGTCATTTTTCCCTTGCTGCTTTCAATAATTTTTCTTTGTCTTTAATTTTTGCCAATTTGATTACTATGTGTCTTGGCGTGTTTCTCCTTGGGTTTATCCTGTATGGGACTTGCTGTGCTTCCTGAACTTGGGTGGCTATTTCCTTTCCCATGTTAGGCAAGTTTTCGACTATAATCTCTTCAAATATTTTCTCGGGTCCTTTCTCTCTCTCTTCTCCTTCTGGGACCCCTATAATGTGAATGTTGTTGCGTTTAATGTTGTCCCAGAGGTCTCTTAGGCTATCTTCATTTCTTTTCATTCTTTTTTCTTTAGTCTGTTCCTCAGCAGTGAATTCCACCATTCTGTCTTCCAGGTCACTTATCCTTTCTTCTGCCTCAGTTATTCTGTTATTGATTCCTTCTAGTGTAGTTTTCATTTCAGTTATTGTATTCTTTTTCTCTGTTTGTTTGTTCTTTAATTCTCCTAGGTCTTTGTCATACATTTCTTGCATCTTCTTGATCTTTGCCTCCATTATTTTTCCAAGGTCCTGGATCATCTTCACTATCATTATTCTGAATTCTTTTTCTGGAAGGTTGCCTATCTCCCCTTCATTTTGTTGTTTTTCTGGGATTTTATCTTGTTCCTTCATCTGGTACATAGCTCTCTGCCTTTTCGTCTTGTCTCTCTTTCTGTGAATGTGGTTTTTGTTCCAGAGGCTGCAGGATTGTAGTTCTTCTTTCTGCTGTCTGCCCTCTGGTGGATGAGCCTTCTTTTCTAATATAAGCATTTAATGCTATAAATTTCTCCCTAAGCACTGCTTTAACAACTTTAATTATTTAGAAGTGTGTTGTTTAATTTCTAACTGTTTGGAGGTTTCACTATTATTTTTCTGTTATTGATTTCTAGTTTAATTCCACTGTGGTCAAAGAAAACACTTTGTATGATTTTAATTCTTTAAAAAATTTTTAGGTTTATCACCTAGGATATGGTCTGTCTTGGTGACATGTTCACTTGAGAAGAATGTGTATTCTGCTGCTGTTTGATGGAGTGAGTGTTCTATAAAATGTCAGATTCAGTTGGTTCATGTTGTTGTTAATTTCCTTATTATTTTTGTTGATTTCTGTGCACTAATTCTGTTACTGAGAGAAGAGTACTGAAGTTTTCAAGTATAATTATGAATTTTTCTATTTCTCTTTTCAATTTTGTCATTTTTTTGCTTTGTGTATTTTGAAAATCTGTTGTTAGGAGCATATACATTTAGGATTGTCATGTCTTCTTCATAGTGCTTTGTGACTTGCTTTTTTTCTCATGTAACAATGCTCATGTAATTGCAAATATCTTTCCAGTTAAATTGACATATTTCTACATCAGTTTTGTCAACTGTATAGTTTTCTGTTCTTCAACTGTCATTATTTATCCACCCTCCTATTAATGGACATTTAGCTTATTTCCAGATTTTGCTCTTAGAATAATAACCCTGTTGTGAACATGCAGACATTTGCATTTGTCATAATTGTACTCATGTTTTTCTGGAATAAATTACTAGAAATAGAAGTATTAGATCAAAACAATGCATATTTAAAATTTTTGTGTGTATAGGCAGCTATGCTTCTGAAGTGTCATGCCCATTTGTACTTTTACCAGAACTGAATGAAAGTGATTCTTTTCTTATAATCTTAGCAACATAGGATGTTGTATTTTTTGCATTCTGTTAAGTGAAAGTTTTTAATGTATTATTTTGGTTTGATGTACAGGAACATTGGCATTTTAAGTAGTCAGGTCTATCAGTTATTTCTTTTATGATTTTAAGATTTGTTTCTTCCTTAGAAAAGCCTTCTTCAGTCATAATTATATAAATATTTCTCTGAATTTTTTCTAGAACATTTATAGTTTCATGTTCACATTTAAATCTTTATCTGGAATTTATTTTGGTTTTGGTGTCAGCATTTATACACCTTTCCCCCATGATTACCTGGTTATTCTAATACCGTTTATTGTCTTTCATTATCCACTGGTTTGAAATGACATCTTTAATTACATATACTTGGATTTGTTTATGGTCTTTTCTATTCTTTGGTATGTTTGTCTATTCTAAAATCAGTAGTATGCCATTTTTATTATTATAGCTTTTAATACATTTATTGCCTCTTTACTAATCTTTTACAAAATATTCATGGTTGTTCTTACACATTAATTGTTCCAGGTGAGATGTAGAATAATTTTGTCAAGTTTTCAAAAATAGCCTGTTGTGATTAATTCAGGGAGAATTCACAGATTTCACAATATTGAACTTTACAAGCCAGTTATGTTCTGTCTATTTCATTAGCAGGTCTTCTTTTACAATTTTAAGTTTTAAAAGATTCTCTTCATATCAGTCTCACTGACTTAAAAATGTTTTTCTTGGGTATTGATGAATTTTTTTTAATGTTATGAGTGTTATCCTTTTTCCTTTAATTTTAAAATCTATTGCTAGTATATTAGGAAAGAAATTGATTTTTTCTGTATTTATTTTGTATTCATCTACTTTGTTGAACTTAGTCATGGTTTATTTAATGTACTCTTGGATTTAGTGTGCTTATACTTTATTTAGAGTTTTTGCTTCTATAATCACAAATAAGATTATAAGTTTTTGGTGAAAAGGATGCTGCCTTTATTAAGTTGGTACCAGGATTACTCTAGCTTATTAATTAATTAATAAGGGAAGTTAATTAGGGAGATTTTCCTATAGTATTAAGTTTAACACAGGAGTTATATTTTCCTAGAAGAACTTGCCCATGAACCCATTGAGGCATGATGCCATTTGTGTGTCATTCTTTGATAAATTTTCTAATAACATTGATGGTTATTGGCCTACTAAGTTTTTATTACTCTTCTTGAGTCATTTTTGTAGTTTATATTTTCCTTAAAAATCGTCCACTTCATGGATATTTGCACAGTTATTATTGTAGATTGTACATGGTATTCTTGTATAATCCTTTGTAATTATTTCTTTTCTCATTCAAAATGTTGTGTGTGATGTGTTCTCTCTCTCCCATGTGCTTGCATGCATGTATACACTCTTTTCCTCAATTTTCCTGATAAAAGATTCATTCAGTCCTCTGGTCAAAGAATCAGCTCATGGGTAAATGTATAACTTTTTCTTTTTAATAAAATTCATTAAATCTTCTTTCATTTTTAAAATCTTATTCTTATTTTATTGAGGTTTATTTTTCCCTAGCTTCTTATAATGGATGCTTAGTCTATGTTAATTTTTCCTGACTTCATAATAAAAGCTCCAAAACTATACATTTTCTTCTAAGTAACAGTTCTGACTACATCCCATTAGTTTTGAAAGATAGTGTTGTAGCTATCTTTTTATCCCCTCAATAATCTGCAATTACAATTTTTATTTTCCCTTTGACCCAGGTTTTGTTTTTTTCTTTAGGAATAATGCTTACCATTTTTTTCAGATGCCTTGCTTTTCTGTAGTTCGTTTGGTTTATCCTTTTATTGCCCATTTCTAGGTTTATTGTATTGCCTGTTGAGAATGTGACCTGAATGATAATTTCTGCTTTTCTTAGGTTAATGAGATTTTCTTCACAGCTTCAGATATAATGGGTTTTTGTAAAGAATTCACTGATATTTGAAGAAAATATGTATTCTCCTTAGGGTACAAAGATCATTATATCAATTAATTTTGGCTTAATTATTATATAATTTGTACACTAATTTCTTTTTTCTGCTTAACTTATCAAAATCTAAGAGCAATGTGGTAACCACCCATAATCATTGTTTAGTTAATTTCTCCTGGCATTTCTTCACCCCCTCTATCTCACCTTAACCACTCTGTCCCATACAGTTTTTTTAAACTACAAAATTAATACATGTTTATAATATGTGTGTATGTATTCACATATATTTGTGTGTGTGTATGTACAAAAAAACAACCCTTTTACTCTATTCTTATTTCTCAGAGATACCTATAGTTTATTTTTTAAAAATATTTATTTATTTATTTATTTATTTGGCTGCACCGGGTCTTAGTTGCGGCACGTGGGACCTAGTTCCCTGACCAGAGATCAAACCTGGGCCCCCTGCAGTGGGAGCATGGAGTTTAGCCACTGGACCACCAGGGAAGTCCCATAACTATAGTTTAGAGTGTATCTTTCCAGATCTTTTTTGTGTGTCTTATCTCTTTCATTAAGTTTTTGACTATCCTTTCTTTAAAAATCTTAAATTATATGAATAATACATGAATGCATATACATATATGATATATGCACATATAAAAATACAGCTTTTTACTGAGTGTGGGTTTTTGGGTATTTTTTGTTGTATGAATAGGTCATGCTGTACACGTTGCTCTGCAACTTGTTGTTTTCTCTTAAGAATAAGTCTTACTAATCTTCCCATATAAGTATAGATCTACCTCATTGTTTTAAACTGCTACATAATATTCTACCATATGGATATAGTTGTTACTTAGCTAACCAACCCCTTTGGTGGACCTGATCTATTAATTGCCCCTCAAGAAAGATGAGATAATCAGCATACTTTTAGTTTATTTCTTCTTCTATTTCTAGTCAAAACAATCTAGATTTTTAAATCCAGATTATTGTTGTTTAATATATTACCTTCCCTATAAATAATTATTTTGTACACATCTAGATGTATGTCTGTTTTCCTTAATTTTATCTGGTATATTGTGGGTCCTTGCAGCCTAAAGGTTCAGTCTTTGGCTCAGAGAAAATTTTATTTATTATTTCTCTTCTACCTTTTCTCTCATTTTGATTCTGTGTGTGTGTGTGTGTGTGTGTGTGTATCTCCAGAATCTATTCTCCTTGGGTCTCAAATTTTCATTCATTATCTTCAACTTTCTTTTACCTCTCAGTTCTGGGAGAATTTCTTAAGGTGGCCTTTGAATCATTGATTTAGTTTTTGTCATCATCTAATATACTGTTCACTGCCTCTATTGCATTTTATTAAAGGAACTGCTTTTTCATTAGAAATCAGTCTTTCTAGATCCTGGAGTGTTCTCTTTTCATAGATTCAGTGTCCTCTTAGATCTTGTTGAGAGTATACTTTTAAAAAGTTTATTCTAGTTCTTTGGAGTGAAAAGGTTTCGTATGTAGACACTTGCTCTGGTTCCTCAGAGCATTTCTCCTTGAAAAATTACTTGTTCTTCTTCGTGTATCTGGTAAATTTTCTCTGTTTATTCATCTTTGTAGAAGATGGTCTTTGAGTATTTGAATTTGGGATGAATTTTGTCATATTTACCTCCTAGTTCAAGATTAAGAGTAATCTTTATATTTCTATAGTTTTGATTGATTTATCACTTCCCTTTTGTTTCTTCTTATCCATTTCCAGGTATGGAAAAGAGTTGTTTTTGAAGAATTGGAAGGATATGCTAGCCAAAGGCAGCCGTGAGGGAGAGAACCTTGCTACTGTGCTAAAGGCTTCTTGTCCTCATTTGGTGTAGCTGCTTGGAATTACCCAGAGCACTGCCACTCTTTTCTACTTGGCACAAGTTAGGCTCCTCATGTGGAGCCTGATGCTGAGGGGTCAAAAAACCCATATCGTGTGAAGAATAGTTAGAGGAAGTCAAGTTATTTGGTCTAGAATGAAAATGGATAGGAAACATAATAACTGTCCTCAGTAGCTGAGGGGCTGTCACAAGCAGGATTAGACTTGTTCCATGTAGTCCCAAGTGGTAGAATTATGTTAGAAGAGTGTTGTCTCACATTCAAGGAAGGAGGATTGCTGTAACTGACACAGCTGCTCATTTAAATATTTGTTGACTCCAAATTTCAGC
This sequence comes from Eschrichtius robustus, assembly GCF_028021215.1. NCBI lineage: Eukaryota > Metazoa > Chordata > Mammalia > Artiodactyla > Eschrichtiidae > Eschrichtius > Eschrichtius robustus. The sequence continues at coordinate 46,192,525 of NC_090845.1, forward strand.
CATTCATTCAGATATTACCTACACTTTTTGATGTTACCATTTGCTAACAGTGTGCTGCATGGTTGGCCAGGTGCCTATGTGAGGTGCTGTAAGGAGGCTATACAAGCACTGGCTTTGTCATTTGCTCACAAAGGCACCATCCTCAGAGAACTGCTGCTTTCCATTCTTACACATTTTTTTCTGTAATTATTTGACCTCAATTTTTTGATACTTAGAGGTGATAGTCATTACTCTTCATCTGCATGAATTCTCAACATTTCTTTCTTATGACATTCCTTTGGAAAATGTAGTAGGCAGAATAAAATGTCTGCATCCTGATCCCCAGAACCTGTGAATATGTTAACTTATATGGCAATGGAAAATTAGACTAAGGAATTAAGATTATAATCAGCTGAATTTAAGATAGGGTGATTATCCAGGATTATCCAAGTGGGCCTAATTATAATCACAAGGGTCCTTAAGTGTGGAAGAGGGAGGCAGAGAGTTATGCAATGTGAGAAAGACTCGGCTGGCTATTGCAGGCTTTGAAGATGGAAGGGACCACAAACGAAGGAATGTGGGCAGCTTCTAGAGGCTAAAAAAAAGATTTTCTACTAGACCCTTCAGAAAGAAACACAGCCCTGCTAACACTTTGATTTTTTTAGCCCAGCGAGTCCCAAGGACTTATGACCTCCAGATCTGTAAGGTAATGAATCGGTGTTGTTTTAAGCCACTAAGTGTGTGGTAATTTATTACAGAAGCAATAGGAAACTAATAAAGCCAGATTTCTGAGAAGATCCAAGGCCATATCCCAGGAACAGTAAGAATAGCTTCATGGTATTTCTGTTATTCAAAAATGTAATATATCAATTGCTGAACCAATGTATTCAACCATCTTCTGATAATCATTTGTCCATCCAATTATACATCCATTTCTCCATTCAATTATACATCCATTTCTCCATTCAATTATACATCCATTTCTCCAGTGCTTTTTATGGACTTACTTTTTGGTCATCTAGGTTCCAGTCAATAAGAGTAGCCAATACAAAAGTAGGCCCAATGAAGTAAGTGAAGCTTACAGTGAGGGTGATTTCTACTCAGTAGAAGGAAGAATTTTCTGTTAAAACCATTCAAAGAGAAATCAGGTTGTATTTGGAGGTTCTGTGGCAGGAACTGAATAACTATTTGGTGGAGATGTTAAAGAGGGGATTCATGCATTGGACTGTTGCCAAGTCCAAGCTCATTCTGCTTGCTGCAAAACAGGCCAATAAATTGGGAGATGAGGGAATAGTGACGTTTATTTGGGAGGCTGGGAGTCCAAGAAGACAGCGAACTAGTGTCCTCGAGAACCATCTTGCTGGGGTCTGGATGCTATTTTCTTTTATAGAACAAAGAGGGCACAGGTGAGGAGGTAAAGTAAAAGGCCATAAACTGTTGCAAATATTTCCTGGTTTCCACCAGATTCTGGAAGGTGGTGTGTTAATTTCTTCTTTCTGGCAGCCATTCATAGGTGGGCTGGGTCAGGATGTTTCCTTTGAGCTGAACAAAGGTATTTTAGTTTAACATTCAGACCTGGGGGTGGGGACAGGATTACCAGAGATGGGCCATTAAGTATACCTTAAACTATAGGCAACATCCCTTTAGTGATTAACTTGTAGCAAAAGCAATAGAATACAAAGGTTAAAGTAAAAGAAACAGATCTAACATGGAGTCAGGTTTGTTATTCCCTATTACAAGGCTAGTATTGATTTTATTGCTTTTGAATCCTAAGAACCTAAGGTGTTGTGAGGAAGAAGCATCACTGAGGATTGTGTAGGACCACTGTGTACAGTGCATATTGTGCTTATGCACAGCTTCCAGCCAAGGTAAAAGCAAGCAATGGAATCCAGCTCATACCCTTACTTGCCAAGCTGTACGTTCTGACTGTGGGGCTGCTATGCACTGAGGCAAGGGCACCTTTTGCTACTTTATATAAAAGTATTGTCTACTTGACAACATGTGTGCCTGCAGGGCTGCATTCACCCAAAGAGACACCTTTTTTCTAATTTGCACAAAGATGCCATATGGGCCAGCACTAACTCTGGGAGTAGGGCTATAGGAGATGGTTTCTTGGAGTTGGAGAAGGCAAGAACAAAGATAAATAAGAGAAAGAAGAAAAAGAGGGTTATACTGCTAATGCTTTAATCTCATTCTGGCTTCTTTAGTCCCTCAGCTCACTTACAAATGGTGCTATTGGTACTTGCTCCCAATCCATACAATCTAATAGCATATCTAGTTGGGAAGAGAAACTAATGAGTGAATAAACTAATAAAATGTCTCTATTTCAGAGCCAAATAAACATCTCTTTTGGGAGTTCACTGTATGAGGTAGTGTGCTGGTCTCAGAATATCAATAACTAATGCTGTGGCTGGACTACCCCGTGTGGTTCTTATTATGATAGTGAGACGCCCTGCAGCAATAACTATCAGGAAACTTTGAAAAAATACAGGTTTATTACTTACAGAACCTGGAAATTACACAGCACAGCTGGGGCCACATGGTGAGGTTGAGGTTGGAGGAAGGGAGAGAGACACAGAAAGAGAGCACACACATGAGCATGCAGACCAGGGGGTTCTGCTTTTACTGGGTCAAGGGGTGGGGGCCTAGAGTTTCTGGAGCTCACTTTTTATTCGTTAATTTAAAACATAAGAGCAGGAATTTAAAGCCTGGAAAGAGAAAAAAAATCAGTCCAAATGGTCACTTATCAAAACCAACCAAGATCTCTAAAACAAAGAAGCCTCAGTGGGAGGTGGCCTGGCTCTTTATCTAGTCCTGTGGCTGGCACTGTGTTCATTGGAGATAGCCATCCTTGAAGCAAATGCCTCTTTTTCTTTTTCTTTTTTAAACATCTTTATTGGAGTATAATTGCTTTACATTGTTAGTTGCTGCTGTATAACAAAGTGAATCAGCTATACATATACATATATCACCATATCCCCTCCCTGTTGCATATCCCTCCCACATTCCCTATCCCACCCCTCTAGGTGGTCACAAAGCACCGAGCTGATCTCCCTGTGCTATGCGGCTGCTTCCCACTAGCTATCTATTTTACATTTGGTAGTGTATATATGTCCATGCCACTCTCTCACTTCGTCCCAGCTTACCCTTCTCCCTCCCCGTGTACTCAAGTCCATTCTCTACGTCTGCATCTTTATTCCTGTCCTGCCCCTAGGTTCTTCAGAACCCTTTTTTTTTTTTTTAAGATTCCATATATATGTGTTGGCATATGGTATTTGTTTTTCTTTTTCTGACTTACTTCACTCTGTATGACAGACTCTAGGTCCATCCACCTCAATACAAATAACTCCATTTCGTTTCTTTTTATGGCTGAGTAATATTCCATTGTATATATGTGCCACATCTTCTTTATCCATTCATCTGTCGCTGGACACTTAGGTTGCTTCCATGTCCTGGCTATTGTAAATAGAGCTGCAATGAACATTGTGGTACATGACTCTTTTTGAATTATGGTTTTCTCAGGGTATTTGCCCAGTAGTGGGATTGTTGGGTGGTATGGCAGTTCAATTTTTCGTTTTTTAAGGAACCTCCATACTGTTCTCCATAGTGGCTGTATCAATATACATTCTCACCAACAGTGCAAGAGGGTACCCTTTTCTGCACACCCTTTCCAGCATTTATTGTTTGTAGATTTTTTGATGATGGCCATTCTGACCGGTGTGAGGTGATACCTCATTGTAGTTTTGATTTACATTTCTCTAATGATTAGTGATGTTGAGCATCCTTTCATGTGTTTGTTGGCAATCTGTATATCTTCTTTGGAGAAATGTCTATATAGGTCTTCTGCCCATTTTTGGATTGGGTTGTTTGTTTTTTTGATACTGATCTGCATGAGCTGCTTGTATATTTTGGAGATTAGTCCTTTGTCAGTTGCTTCACTTGCACATATATTCTCCCATTCTGAGGGTTGTCTTTTTGTCTTGTTTATGGTTTCCTTTGCTGTGCAAAAGATTTTAAGTTTCATTAGGTCCCATTTGTTTATTTTTGTTTTTATTTCCATTTCTCTAGGGGGTGGGTCAAAAAGGATCTTGCTGTGATTTATGTCATAGAGTGTTCTGCCTATGTTTTCCTCTAAGAATATTATAGTGTCTGGCCTCACATTTAGGTCCTTAATCCATTTTGAGTTTATTTTTGTGTATGGTGTTAAGGAGTGTTCTGATTTCAGTCTTTTACATGCAGCTGTCCAGTTTTCCCAGCACCACTTATTGAAGAGGCTGTCTTTTCTCCATTGTATATTCTTGCCTCCTTTATCAAAGATAAGGTGACCATATGTGGATGGGTTTATCTCTGGGCTTTCTATCCTGTTCCATTGATCTATATTTCTGTTTTTGTGCCAGTACCATACTGTCTTGATTACTGTAGCTTTGTAGTATAGTCTGAAGTCAGGGAGCCTGATTCCTCCAGCTCCATTTTTCTTTCTCAAGATTGCTTTGGCTCTTCGGAGTCTTTTGTGTTTCCATACAAATTGTAAAATTTTTTGTTCTAGTTCTGTGAAAAATGCCATTGGTAATTTGACAGGGATTGCATTGAATCTGTAGATTGCTTTGGGTAGTATACTCATGTTCACAATATTGATTCTTACAATCCAAGAACATGGTATATCTCTCCATCTGTTTGTATCATCTTTAATTTCTTTCATCAGTGTCTTATAATTTTCTGCATACAGGTCTTTTTTCTCCCTAGGTAGGTTTGTTCCTAGGTATTTTATTCTTTTTGTTGCAATGGTAAATGGGAGTGTTTTCCTAATTTCACTTTCAGATTTATCATCATTAGTGTATAGGAATGCAAGAGATTGCTGTGCATTAATTTTGTATCCTGCTACTTTACCAAATTCATTGATTAGCTCTACTAGTTTTCTGGTAGCACCTTTAGGATTCTCTCTGTATAGTATCATGTCATCTGCAAACAGTGACAGCTTTACTTCTTCTTTTCCAATTTGGATTCCTTTTATTTCTTTTTCTTCTCTGATTGCTGTGGCTAAAACTTCCAGAGCTATGTTGAATAATAGTGGTGAGAGTGGGCAACCTTGTCTTGTTGCTGATCTTAGTGGAAATGGTTTCAGTTTTTCACCATTGAGAACGATGTGGGCTATGGGTTTGTCATATATGGCCTTTGTTGAGGTAAGTTCTCTCTATGCCTACTTTCTGGAGGGTTTTTATCATACATGGGTATTGAATTTTGTCAAAAGGTGTTCTGCATCTATTGAGAATATCGTATGCTTTTTATTCTTCAGTTTGTTAATATGGTGTATTACATTGTTTGATTTGCATATATTGAAGAATTCTTGCACTCCTGGGATAAACCCTACTTAATCATGGTGTATGATAGTTTTAATGTGCTGCTGGATTTTGTTTACTAGTATTTTGTTGAGGATTTTTGCATCTATGTTCATCAGTGATATTGCCCTATAGTTTTCCGTTTTTTTTGACATCTTTGTCTGGTTTTGGTGTCAAGGTTATGGTGGCCTCGTAGAATGAGTTTGGGAGTGTTCCTCCTTCTGCTATATTTTGGAAGAGTTTGAGGAGGATAGGTGTTAGCTTTTCTCTGAATGTTTGATAGAATTCGCCTGTGAAGCCATCTGGTCCTGGGCTTTTGTTTGTTGGAAGATTTTTAATCACAGTCTCAATTTCAGTGCTGGTGATTAGTCTGTTTATATTTTCTATTTCTTCCTGGTTCAGTCTCGGAAGGTTGTGCTTTAATAAGAATTTGTCCATTTCTTCCAGGTTGTCCATTTTATTGGCATAGAGTTGCTTGTAGTAATCTCTCATGATCCTTTGTATTTCTGCACTGTCAGTTGTTACCTCGCCTTTTTCATTTCTAATTCTATTGATTTGAGTCTCCTCCCTTTTTTTCTTGATGAGTCTGGCTAGTGGTTTATCAGTTTTGTTTGTCTTCTCAAAGAACCAGCTTTTAGTTTTACTGATCTTTGCTATTGTTTCCTTAGTTTCTGTTTCATTTATTTCTGACCTGATCTTTATGATTTCTTTCCTTCTGCTAACATTGGGGGTTTTTTTGTTCTTCTTTCTTGAATTGCTTTAGGTATAAGGTTAGGTTGTTTATTTGAGATGTTTCTTGTTTCTTGAGGTAGGATTGTATTGCTGTAAGCTTCCCTCTTAGACCTGCTTTTGCTGCATCCCATAGATTTTGGGCCATTGTGTTTTCATTGGCATTTGTTTCTAGGTATTATTTGATTTCCTCTTTGATTTCTTCAGTGATCTCTTGGTTATTTAGTAGTGTATTGTTTAGCCTCCATGTGTTTGTATTTTTTACAGTTTTTTTTTCCTGTAATTGATATCTAGTCTCATAACGTTGTGGTTGGAAAAGATATTTGATATGATTTCAATTTTCGTAAATTTACCGAGAGTTGATTTGTGACCCAAGATATGATCTATCCTGGAGGATGTTCCATGAGCACTTGAGGAGAAAGTGTATTCTGTTGTTTTTGGATGGAATGTCCTATAAATATCAATTAAGTCCATCTTGTTTAATGTATCATTTAAAGCTTGTGTTTCCTTATTTATTTTCATTTTGCGTCATCTGTCCATTGGTGAAAGTGGGGTGTTAAAGTCCCCTACTATGATTGTGTTACTGTTGATTTCCCCTTTTATGGCTGTTAGTATTTGCCTTATGTTTTGAGGTGCTCCTATGTTGGGCGCATAAATGTTTACGATTGTTATATCTTCTTCTTGGATTGATCCCTTGATCATTATGTAGTGTCCTTCTTTGTCTCTTGTAATAGTCTTTATTTTAAAGTCTATTTTGTCTGATATGAGAATTGCTACTCCAGCTTTCTTTTGATTTCCATTTGCGTGGAATATCTTTTTCCATCCCCTCACTTTCAGTCTGTTTGTGTCCCTAGTTCTGAAATGGGTCTCTTGTAGACAGCCTATATATGGGTCTTGTTTTTGTATCCATTCAGCCAGTCTGTCTTTTGGTGGGAGCATTTCATCCATTTACCTTTAAGGTAATTATCGATATTTGTGTTCCTATTACCATTTTCTTAATTGTTTTTGGTTTGTTATTGTAGGTCTTTTCCTTCTCTTGTGTTTCCTGCCTAGAGAAGTTCCTTTAGCATTTGTTGTAAAGCTGGTTTGGTGGTGCTGAATTCTCTTAAGTTTTGCTTTTCTGTAAAGGTTTTAATTTCTCTGTCGAACCTGAATGAGATCCTTGCTGGGTAGAGTAATCTTCGTTGTAGGCTTTCCCCTTTCATCACTTTAAATATGTCCTGCCACTCCCTTCTGTCTTGCAGCGTTTCTGCTGAAAGATCAGCTGTTAACCTTATGGGGATTCCCTTGTATTTTATTTGTTGCTTTCCCTGCTGCTTTTAATATTTTTTCTTTGTATTTAATTTTTTATAGTTTGATTAGTATGTTTCTTGGCATGTTTCTCCTTGGATTTATCCTGTATGGGACTCTCTGCACTTCCTAGACGTGATTGACTATTTCCTTTCCCATATTAGGGAAGTTTTCAACTGTAATCTCTTCAAATATTTTCTCAGTCCCTTTCTTTTTCTCTTCTTCTTCTGGGACCCCTATATTTCGAGTGTTGGTGCATTTAATGTTGTCCCAGAGGTCTCTGAGACTGTCCTCAATTCTTTTCATTCTTTTTTCTTTATTCTGCTCTGCTCTAGTTATTTCCACTATTTTATCTTCCAGGTCACTTATCCATTCTTCTGCCTCAGTTATTCTGCTATTGATTCCTGCTAGAGAATTTTTAATTGCATTTATTGTGTTGTTCATCATTGTGTGTTTGCTCTTTAGTTCTTCTAGGTCCTTGTTAAACGTTTCTTGTATTTTCTCCATTTTGTTTCCAAGATTGTTCATCTTTACTCTCATTATTCTGAATTCTTTTTCAGGTAGACTGCCTATTTCCTCTTCATTCCCAAAGTCCACCACCTCAATTTTGGAGTGATTTGTTGTCTATTTGGGTGTTCCAGAGATGCAGCGTACATCAAGTTGATTGTGGAGGTTTAATCCGCTGCTTCTGAGGCTGCAAAGAGAAAGTTCCTTTTCTCTTCTTTGTTTGCACAGCTCCTGGGGCTCAGCCTCGGATTTGGCCCTGCCTCTGCATGTAGGTTGCCCTCTGATGTCGACAGGAGGGGGTTAAAGGAGTGGCTGATTAGGGGGCTCTGCCTCACTCAGGCTGGGGGGGAGGGAGGTGTATAGAAGGCGGGGTGATCCTGTGGAGGCTGAGGCCTGAGTGACGTTGCAACAGCCTGAGGCGTGCTTTGTGTTCTCCTGGGGAAGTTGTCCCTGGATCACAGGACCCTGGCAGTGGCGGGCTGCACAGGCTTCTGGGACGGGAGGTGTGGATAGTGACCTGTGCTTGCACACAGGAGTTTTGGTGGCTGCAGCAGCAGCGTTAGCGTTTCATGCCCATCTCTGTTGTCTGTGCTGCTAGCCGGCAGTTTGCACCCGTCTCTGAAGCTCTTTTAAGCAGTGTTCTGAATCTCCTCTCCTCGTGCACCCTGAAACAATGGTCTCTTGCCTCTTAGGCAGTTCCAGACTTTTTTCCGGACTCCCTCCCGGCTAGCTGTGGCGCACTAGCCCCCTTCAGGCTGTGTTCCCTCAGCCAACCCCAGTCCTCTCCCTGGGATCTGACCTCCGAAGCCCGAGCCTTAGCTCCTAGCCCCCACCCACCCCTGCGGGTGAGTAGAGAAGCATCTCAGGCTGGTGAGTGCTGGTCGGCACTGATCCTCTGTGCGGGGATCTCTCTGGTTTGCCCTCCGCACCCCTGTTGCTACGCTCTCCTCCGTGGCTCCGAAGTGTCGCCCCCACCCACCCACACCCCGTCTCCGCCAGTGAAGGGGCTTCCTAGTGTGTGGAAACTTTTCCTCCTTCACGGCTCCCTCCCAGAGGTGCAGGTCCCGTCCCTATTCTTTTGTCTCTGTTTTTTCTTTTTTCTGTTGCCCTACCCAGGTACGTGGGGAGTTTCTTGCCTTTTCGGAAGTCTGAGGTCTTCTGCCAGCATTCAGTAGCTGTTCTGTAGGAGTTGTTCCACATGTAGATGTATTTTTGATGTATTTGTGGGGAGGAAGGTGATCTCCACGTCTTACTCCTCTGCCATCTTGAAGATGTCTCCCTATTATCTGGATGCCTCTTTGAAGTGGATGCTTTGGCAATCAAAGCTTAAGTCAGGCACTTACATTACAAAAAGTCAACCTTCAGGGTTTACACTACAAAGTAGCAAATGGGGAAAGCAAGAATCTAAGTTTTGGAGATGAAAGAGGGAGGGTGTGTTCACTCAAGGTGCTCATAGAGAAGGCAGAGCATCTCCCTCTGATGTAAGATTGGTCACTTACCCAAATGTGTAGGGATAGATAATGCCAGGGTCCTCAAAGGCACTAGAGATATAGCTAGGCCCCTAACTGAATCAGTTCTTGCATTCATAGCAGAGTTTCAGCTGGCCAGGCCTGGTAGCACCACTGTCCTCAATACCACAGACCAGGTAGTTACACCTATCTGGATGTGCCTTTGGAGTTGGACAATATGTGGATTCCTGCCCTGTTTGTGTGTTCCTCCAGATGACCTTTGAGATGAGTCATGAGACCCTGTACTTGGCAGTGAAGCTGGTAGATCACTACCTTATGGAGGTAATATGCAAGAGGGACAAGCTACAACTCCTTGGTTCCACTGCTTTTCTGATTGCAGCAAAATTTGAGGTGAGCCTGAGTCCATAGGACCTGGAGAAAACTAATCAATCGGTTTCTATCCAAGCCAGATATATATGTATGTATGTATGTACATTTACATATGTATGTATATATGTGTGTGTATATGCATGCATATGTATAATATGTGTGTGTATGTATGTGTTATATACATGTATATACATATATACGCATGTGTGTACATTCGCATATGTGTATTTGTGTGTGTATACAATTACATACATGCACACAAATAAGTTTTCCTACCGATTTTTTGTCTTCCTAAGCAGGGAAACTGGTGTTGGGTGCAAATGGTGGTGTATTTGTTTCCTGGCATCAACAAAATTCTCCCGTTTCCTCTTTGAAGATGTGTGTAGGTGGACATATTCCTAGTTAAATGGATTGTTTTTTTTTAAAGCTTCCTTCTGGACCATAATTCTCTGTCCCCACCCCATTTTCTTCTTCCAGCAACTCCACCTCCGTCTAGTGGAGTCTTGAATTGCATATATAAGGAAGCATTTCCAAATCTAGGTGCTGGAGACATTTAAGAGAAAATGGCCTAGTGATGGTAGTGAGTCCAAGTAAATTAGTAATTTTTGAAGTAGCAGTATAAAAGCAAGTAGCTGGCCTTTCCTTCATAACCATATCCATCTAACTACTTTATCTGAGTCTTTCCTCTTCCTTAGATGCTAAATGATTTTGTTCTACTCTCATTTTTCCTTCAGATAGGCTAATAGTATAAAACCTTAGGGTTTAGGAAGAACTGTGGATTTGTTTTTGTGTTCCCTACTCAGCTCTATCCCTAACTAGCTTTCTGCTTCCCTTCTTCACTCTCTCCTTCACTCACTAGCTCCTACCTCCATCAGTACCTCCCTCTCTAACTCCACCCCTCCTTTGCTCCTTACTTGCCTCCCTCTCTCGCCACTTCTGGCCCTCACTCCACTTCCGGCCCTCACTGCACTTCTGCCCTCTCTCCACTTCTGCCCTTGCTCCACTTCTGCCCTTGCTCGGTAGCTCCCTTCCTCCCTCCAGCCCTCTTTCAATCCCTTCCTTGATCCCTCAATCCCTGCTTTGTACACTCGCTCACTCCATGCTGGGCCCCTCCCTCCATCCCACCCACCCACTCTCTCTTGCTCTTTCCAACCCTCCTTTTCTCTATCCTTCTCTCGCTCACTCCCTCCCCTCCTCACTTGATCCCTCCTTCCATGACCTTCTCCCTTCCACCCTGGTTCTATCCCTCACTCCTCCATGCCTTCCTACCCACCTACCCACCCCGTCCCGCCTTCCCTCCTACTCCACCCTCCTCTCTTCTACCCTCCCTTCCTGTCCCTTTCCTTTGTTCACTCCCTTCTCTCCTTCCCTAGCTAATGCTCTTCCCTCTGTCACTCCCTCTCTTCCTTCCTCCTCCTTCCCTCGCCTCCCTGTTGCTTCTCTATTATGTGCTCCCCTCCCTCCTCCTTTGCTTCCTCCTCCCCTCCTCCCTCACCCTTCCTTTTCTGATGGTTCCTTCTCTCCCCTCCCTGCTTGCTCCTTCCCTCCGTATCTCCCATCCTTGCTCCATGGTACTCTGGCACCATGACTCCCCCCACCTTAACTTCCTCCCACCCTCCTTCCCTGTCTCCTTCCTTTTTCCTCCTTCTCTCTCTTCTTCCTCCCTCCCTCCCTCCCTCCCTCGTTCTCCCCATTTCCCTCTCTGGCTCACTTCCTTCCCTACTCTCTTGCTCCCTGGTTCCCTTGCTCCCCCTCACTCCCTGCTCCCTCTCTGCTCAGCTCCCTCTCACTCACTTCCTTGGTCACTCCCTCCCACCCACTCATGCTTGTTACCTTCCACCCTCTTTCCCTCCCTGGCTCCTTCTCTCCTTGGTTCTCTCCCTCCTTCCCATCCTCCCTCCCTCCTTCCTGCCCTTGCTCCCTAGCCTCCTCCTTCCCTTTCTTCCTCTTTCCCTTCCTCCTCCCTCACTCTCTCCCTTGTTCCCTGCTTCCCTCTCTAGCTCATTTCCTTCCCTGCTCACTGACTTCCTGGTTCATTCCCTTGCTCCCCTTCCTTTCTCTTTTTATGTCTCTCCGTCTCTCCTCCTCCCTCCACCTACCTAGGGATGTCCTTGTGGCTTAAGCAAGTGTTCCCTGCCTCAGCCTCAAGGGGGTTAAAAAAGCAGCTGGGGGTTCCTGGACAACCAAGAGCAGGAGGGAGAAGGAGTGTGCAAGGTGCTCTCATTAGCAAATTTTGGAACCAGGAGCACCCCTCTTCTGGTTATCAGGACAAAGGACCTCCACTAAGTTTTCTGGGGCAGGGGTGTCTTCCCCTCACAGGATTGAGAAGTACAGAAAGACTTTTGCAAGGGGAGGTATGGAGATGATATGAGAAGAGAAGAAAGGAAGGAGCCACTGGTGAGTAGAGCAGTGGAAGGGAGAGTTTCTTGTCCTGCTCTTGTCACTAGGTTGCTGTGTGACCTTGAGCAAGTCACTTCCTCTCTCTGGGCCTCAATTTCCCTGTCTGCAAACCCAGAGGGTTGGTCCAGTTTGTGATCTGAAAATAGAGGTGTGAGAAGAAGGCTGGGGTGGGCAGTGAGATGCAGCTAGAGAAAAGATTCAGGGGTCTTCCTGCCTCCTAGTCCTTTCCCCAAAACTAAGGTTCAGCCTGCAGAGGGCAGGACATGGAAAGGTGCCCCAGATTGTGGAGGGGGCGGTTCTTCTCACCCTCGGCTTGGCTTGGACCTTCCCAGTCTAGCCCCCTTGCACATCCTCCCATCCCTTGGTCTTCAGTCTCTGCTTAGGTTCCCTCTGTGCCTATCTCTCTCTGTCTCTCACTGCCTATTACCCCAGCAGTGCCCCTTCCCAAACATCCTTATTCATTCCTTAGACAAGAAAACAAAGTGCGGGCTTATTTTCCATCTCTAGCTCCCTTCCTGTGGTCTCCTTGCCTCTGTTCCCCCCAGAGTAGGCCTTAGATTTCTCACTCATTAGAAGAGAGCTCAGTGCTTCCAGTCCCTGTGCCATATTATGCCGCTTCCAGTGCTATAAGAATCTACCCCAAGAGGCCCTGTCCTCTCTCCTCCTATCTCTCTGATTTTGTTTTTCAGATGTACTACTCAAAAACCAGAAGCTGGCTCTCAGAGCTACCCTGAAGGTTCATGCCAGGGAATGTTATTACCTCCTATCCTTCACCCCTCTCCTCCTCTGCCTTTCATCTCCAAGCAGAGAGGAGTGGGCTGTCTTTGCCTGGTTGTGACTGCCTCTCCTCTCCACCCATAGGAGCCCTGCCCACCTTGTGTGGATGACTTCCTGTACATCTGTGATGATATGTATAAGCGAGATGAGATGCTCGCCATGGAAAACAGCATCCTAAAAACCCTCCAATTTGATATCAACATTCCCATCGCCTATCATTTTCTGCGCAGATATGCTAAGGTAAGACAGGGGAGGTACATCTTCATTTTCCCACTGCTGGGTTAGTCCCCTCCATTCCCAGAGAGGCTGCTTGAGTGGTAGGAAAAGGGAAAGGGACAACTGGGGACAGGGGAATTTCTTCTTCAGTCCACCCTCCTAGATTGGCAATCTTTATGGAGTGTGGGGGGAAGAAAATTGCAGATTTCCATGGTATGCCTATAAAGTTTTGAGGTGAGGGCAGAGTAGGGGAGGGGAAGAAGATTCTTTGATCAGGAAGGGACACTTGGGAAATTTAGGGGAGATGCTGTCAAAGTTCTCTTCCTTCACCTGAATATTGGTTACAGGGGAAGTCACTTTATATTATACAAGTGTGTCTTGTAGGATTTGTGTGTGTGTGTGTGTGTGTATACACACACACACACACATATATATATTCAAACAAGAAAAGGGAAGGAGTTCTTTTGGAGCATGGAATACCTCCTAGTCTGGAACCCAGTGAAAAGTCAACAGTTGGAGGCCTTCGGCTCTTCAAAGGATGACATCTACAGAAAGGGGAGGTGGAGGGTACCACAATCACACTTGATAATCTGGTTTAAAGCCCTGAAGATGGCAAATACCATTGCCAATTTCAGAATCCCCTCTCATAAAGATTCTGTGCTTTGTGGGCAGGGTCCTTAGTGTGAGTCATGGTGGCAAAAGAGGTACATTGTTCAGGCAGAGAGCCATTTAGGCCCAAGGTGGGATAACTGGAGTGAGTGAGTGCAGGGGGTTTTCTGCTTGGTGCTAGTGTTCTGAATTGATTGCTGAGCCAGTCTTCTTCCTGCCTTTAGTGTGTCCATGCCAGCATGAAGACACTGACCTTGTCCCGCTTCATCTGTGAAATGACCCTGCAGGAATATGACTATGTCCAGGAGAGGGCTTCCAAGCTAGCTGCTGGCTCCTTCCTCCTGGCCCTCTACATGAAGAAGCTCGGACACTGGGTAAACACTTGTGGGCGGTGGGGAAGAAGGAGTAGGGATTTTTTAAAAAATATTTATTTATTTATTTTATTTTTGGCTGCATCGGGTCTTAGTTGCAGCATGTGGGCTCTTTATTGCAGCACGTGGGCTTCTCTTTAGTTGTGGCACATGGGTTCCAGAGTGTGTGGGCTCAGTAGTTGCGGCACGCGGGCTTAGTTGCCCCGCGGCATGTGGGATCTTAGTTCCCTGCCCAGGGATCGAACCCCCGTCCCCTGCATTGGAAGGCAGATTCTTAACCAGTGGACCACCAGGAAAGTCCCAGGGATATGGATTTAAAAGCACAGGGTCAGCTCAGGAGGAAGGTGTAAACTAGGGCTGTGGGAAACTCTGTGACAAAACTACTACATACCTGCCGTTATGAATCCTTTAACATCTTGACATCTTAGGGGCCTGGCTGCCTAAAGGGTTTCTAGAGCCATGGTTTTAAAGTATTTTATTTCACTTTTCTTCATCACAGTACACTTTCTTCCAAAGACAGCTTACCTGAAAGCCCAGTATCACAAAACAGACTAATGTGAAATTATTCTGATTGCAGCAGGGAATGGGGTGGACCCACTTCTTGCCTGACCCCATTCCACCCCTGCTCCTTGCAGTCCCCTCAGCAAGGTTGGCCCCCCAAGGGTGCTCATTGGAACAGGATTTGGAAAGCACTGACCCAGAGAACAGAGTAGTGAAAGCAACTGTCCATGTGTATAACAGGGGACTCAGAGATATACTATTGTGCTCTTCTCTGAGGAGGAAGGCCCCCACAGCCTCCTTCCCCAATACAAATAAAATGCATATTTGATGCTTTCTCAATTTTATAAAAAATTGTGAATAAAAGCAACTTTAGAAAACTATGAATTTTTACTGACGTGTAACATGCAATCCAATAGAAAGAGTATGCTTGCAAATGAGCATACTCTTCCCAACCACTCCTAAGCCCCTGCAGCCTAGAAATTCTAGCACCACTACTGATGGAGAAACCTCTGTGTGCTGAGGAAGAACCCTATAAACAGTTGTGTGAACTTGGACAAGGCACTGAAATTTCTTGGGACAAAGAAAGCATTAAGTAAATGGCAGTGATGACGATGAGAAAGAATACATAATAATAATGGCTAGCATTTATTGAGTGCTTAGTCAGTGAACTAAACACTTTGTCTATTAACTCAATCTTCACAACAACCCTATGAGATCAGCACTATTATCCCTATTGTACAGATAAGAAATAACTCCCCGTGTTTGGCTAATGAGAGGCAGAGCTAGGCTTTGGGAACTAGGAGTCTGTTCAAAGAATATACCTACTCTATAATCAGAATGGTGGCTGTAGCCCCGGAGCCATGATCCTGGAGGCCCGATACGGACCCAGGCTTTGACCCTTGGATCCTGGGGAAGGCTGGTAGGTCCTGAGAGAGGACAGTTGAGAGGCTCAGGGCAGCAAACTGCTTGCCAACCAGTATAAAAATATTTCAGTGTTTTAACACTTGGCATGGCTGTACCAGTGAGTATCAGCTAAGTGTCAGCCCTGATCTGAACCTAGGTAGTCTGGCTCCACAGTCCTCTACACTATATATACTGCTATAGATGAGAAAGGCTTCACAGAGGAGGTGACTTTTGAGTTGGGTCTTGAGATATGAGTAGGGACCTTGAGAAGAGACATTTTAGGCAGAGGGAACAATAATTGAAAAGACGTGAAGGCAATAAGAAAACTGTGATGTATTCAGGGCAGAATAAGACATTTCCTATGGATAGAGCAGAGGTCGTATGAGTAGGGAATGGTGAGAGGTGAGACCAGAATGGTAGAGTGTGGTCAGATTGTGAGAGGCCTTTGATGCCATGCTGAAAGATCCATTTTACACTACGGCATTGCAAGTTTTTAAGGCAGGGGAGTGACATCTTCCTGTTTGTATGTTTTGGAAACAGTACTAGTATATAGCAGTATGGAAGGTATATTAGATGAGAGAGCGTATGTGAACGTATCAACACCAGTGAGTGGGCTTTTAATAATAATCAATGTGAAGCATTGGGGCAGTGAACAATTGAACAATGTGAACAATTGGGGCAGTGACAGTAGGGCTGTTAATCTTAATTAACACACCCAATATGATGTGTTATCCCATGTGTTACTCCCCTGCTCAGCATGCCAATGACTGCCCTTTGCCTGTGGCAGTGGTTTCCAAAGAGTATTCAGTAGAGCCCTGGGATTCCTGCAGAAGTATCTCAGGGGCCATGTAAAAGGTAAAGGGATCCAAATTGGTGGGCTTCTTAGTTCCCGCCCCCAATTCCAGGTAAGATATTTGGGCTTCCAGGTAAGATATTTGGAAAAAAATGAGTTCAGGGAAAATAATTTAAGACATTTTAAGAAAACCACTGCCTCACAGAATAATGAATTTTCTTTTCTCTACCTGTGGAACTCCCACTAGACTTTCAGTACCTATTGCAGATGTGCCCTCCTCTGCAAAGCTTTTTGTGACTTTCCCAGCCAAAATTCATGGGTCCTGCAGCTCTGTTCCTCCACTGTCCCATGCTCCCTTCCACTGTAGCACTTCCCACACATTTTGTAATTCTCTGTGTGCATGTCTGTCTCCCCCACTAGACTACAGACTCCTCAAGGGCAGGAGCCTTAGTCATCTCTTAGTCATCTTTGTATTCCCAGCATCCTGTATGGGGTTTGGTAATATTAATCCTAGCTAGCATTGTTTGGGTATGTGCTAGACTCTGTTCTGTGTGCTTTATGTCTATTAACTCATTTAAGCCTATTATGTAATTACTGTAATCGTCCCTATTTGGCAGATTTGGAAACTGAGGCACCTAGAGGTTAAGTAACTGGCTCAAGGCCATGCTGTTAATGGAGCTGGAATTTGAACCCAAGCAGTTTGCCTCCAGAGCCTTTGCTCTTAAACACTCTGCTATATTCCTTTTGCCACATGATAGGCATACTTAAAGTTGACTGAGAAAATGAATGCATGAAATGATAGCTGTTTGAGCCAGAGAGGAGGAACAGCCTTAAGTTCCTGTTGGCTGTTTAGTTGGGACCTCAAGTTTGTTCTGAGGTTTGCCTGGCCATTGGCTCATAACCTGAGAGTAAGTAACAAAGTCAGTCCTGTTCCTTAAATTCTTTGGTGGATTTCAGTGTAAATACCTATGGCTAGGGCTAATATCCAGCTGGTGCATATGGATATAGCCATACCACTAGCTTGCAGCTGGAACATAGTCTTCTAGGTAGTACCCTTTAATTATTGGTCGGTGTCTGTGCTCTACAAGTCTTTGAATTGTTTGACTTTCTTCCCTGCCTGTACTATGGATAGGAAGTTTGGATTTGGGTATTGAAGACAGGAAGTGTCTGCTTCCTGTTGTAAAAGTCGCTGTCCATGTTGCTTCTTCCAGGCTCCTACCCTGGAGTATCACAGTGGCTACAAGACCTCTGATCTTCACCCCTTGGTCAGGCAGCTGAACATCCTGCTGACTTTACGTTCGTGCAATAAGCTCAAGGCTGTGCATTCCAAGTATTCCCACCAGTAAGTACCAAGCTCCAGTTGAGGTTGGGTTTGTGCTCAGTCATGGGGAGGCCCAGACTAACCTCATTTAAGGGAAAAGAAAGATTCAGGTACTTTTTACCTTACTTTCTGCTTCAGAGTTAAAGCAAGATAGGGAACCAAGGGCCTATGTCCCACTTATTCCATGGAGCCTGCTTGCTTTGGACTATTTTACACTGAGCAGACCCCTCTTCCTTTTGCAGGGTCTTCTTTGAAGTCACCAAAATCCCACCCTTGGACATGTTGAAACTGGAGGAGATTTTGAACTGCTGCTAATTCTGAGGTTGAGGATCTGGCACTCTGGAAGCAGCCACCAGGGCCAGGCAGGCGTGTAAATAGGCTGTATTTATTCTGTCCTTGAATTTGTCTTTTCATCACTTTTCTTCATTTTTACTGTTTGTCTTTTCCCAAACTGATAATGTTGTAAATATTTGTGTTTTTTTATGAAAGAGAAGAAATTATTGTTGTATTTGATTAGAAATTTAATAAAAATTAATGGTTGTTGTTAAAATGGCTCACTTCCCCCCTTATTGCTCAGGAGCCCCACATGTAGCCCTGTTTTTTTTCCTGCCTAGTAAAGGCTGTGCCTCAGGGTCTACCTTATCCAATTTCCCTCTCTGTTTGGAGACTTTCTCTTCACAGGAAGAGGAATTGAGCTAGGTGTGAACTGATGAATGAGTCTGTAGAAGGAGGATCCTGGTGGTGGGAGGGGTAGTCCAAAGAGACCCCGCTACCCGACAGGCCTCTGTTCGGATCTGGGGCAGCTGGAAGCGTGGGCCAATACCCTTTGGTTCCCATTTCAGGTTGCCAGCTTTCTTTGCTTCTTCCTAGATGATGAAAAGGTAGGGATAAGGATTTTCACTGAAATGTACCCCTACTTTTGTAGTAAGGTGGCTTTCTAGAGTCTAAGTTTGAAAAAAACTTTGAGTGGTGCACTGAAGTCTCTTTTGGTCCTTCAGTCAAGAGGAGAAATTTCCACCTGTGAAATCAGCAAGATGTCCCATGAAAGTAAGCATCAACCAGTTGCTCAATCCTTCATTCATAAAGCTTTAAGGAGGTTCTACTCTCTCTCTCTCTACCCTATCTTTGGGGTAATGTGTACTGGTACAGGTACTTCAGTTGTTAACAGAGGACTTGAACATCTTCTGTGCCAGTTGATGAAGAGCCACTGCCTCAATCTTGCCTCTAGGACCTCTGGGACCTCCCCACAATCTAGCAACTGAATCAAGTAATGTCTGTCATAGCAGGAGACCTCCAAAACTCTGTTCTAGTACTGTGGCTGGCAACTGTTGTGATTGCTCTGTGGCCGATTGTTATCACTTGTTAAATATTTTGAAAATTAGTCCTGGAGGTGGATATCTGGTAGAGGGGGCAGTCATTGAAGACTCCCCAATTCTGACCCATGAATCCCCCATGCTAGTCTGGTCATATCTCCTTTTCTGAAGGGTTGGACACAGGAGGGAGAGCATGCCATGCCATTAGATGTCTTAGTGCTTTCTTTTTTTAAAAAAAATTTTATTTTTTTGTTTCCTCAAATTTTATTTTTTAAAAAATTTTATTGGAGTATAGTTGATTTACAATGTTGTGTTAGTTTCAGTAAAGTGATTCAGTTATACATATACATATATGTATATGTTCTTTTTCAGATTCTTTACCCATATAGGTTATCACAGAATATTGAGTAGAGTTCCCTGTGCTATACAGTAGATCCTCGTTGGTTATTTTGTATATAGTAGTGTGTGTATGTTAATCCAAGGCTCCTAATTTATCCCTCCCCCCTCCATGTTTCCCCTTTGGTAACCATAAGCTTGTTTTCGAAATCTGTGAGTCTGTTTTTTTTGTTTGTTTTTAATTGGAGTATAGTTGATTTACAATGTTGTGTTAGTTTCAGGTGTACAGCAAAGTAAATCAGTTATACATATATATATATATACCCACTCTTTTTTAGATTCTTTTCCCATATAGGTCATTAAAGAGTACTGACTAGAGTTCCCTGTGCTATACAGCAGGTTCTTATTGGTTATCTATTTTATATACAGTAGTGTGTATATGTCAATCCCGATCTCCCAATTTTATCCTTCCCTCCCTTTCCCCACTGGTAACCATAAGTTTGTTTTCTACATCTATGCCTCTATTTCTGTTTTGTAAGTAAGTTCATTTGTATTATTTTTTTGATTCCACATATAAACGATATCATATGGTATCTGTCTTTCTCTGTATGACTTTCTTAGTATGATAATCTCTAGGCCCATCCATGTTGCTGCAAATGGCATTATTTCATTCTTATTTATTTATTTATTTTATTTTTTGGCTGTGTTGGGTCTTTGTTGCTGCGCGTGGGCTTTCTCTAGTTACAGTGAGTGGGGGCTACTCTTCATTGCAGTGCGTGGGCTTCTCATCGTGGTGGCTTCTCTTGTTGCGGAGCATGGGCTCTAGGCCCATGGGCTTCAGTAGTTGTAGCACACGGGCTCAGTACTTCACTTAGTATGAGAATCTCTAGGTCCATCCATGTTGCTACAAATGGCATTATTTCGTTCATTTTTATGGCTCATTGTATATGTACCACATCTTCTTTATCCATTCATCTGTCGATGGACATTTAGGTTGCTTCCATGTCTTGGCTATTGTAAATAGTGCTGCAGTGAACATTGGGGTGCATGTATCTTTTTGAAGTATGGTTTTCTCTGGATATATGCCCAGGAGTGGGATTGCTAGATTATATGGTAGTTCCATTATTAGTTTTTTAAGGAACCTCCATACTGTTCTCCATAGTGGCTGTACCAGTTTACATTCCTACCAACAGTGTAGGAGGGTTCCCTTTTTTCCACACCCTGTCCGGCATTTATTGTTTGTAGACTTTTTGATGATGGCCATTCTGACCAGTGTGAGGTGATACCTCATTGTAGTTTTGATTTGCATTTCTCTGATAATTAGTGATGTTGAGCATCTTTTCATGTGTTTGTTGGCCATCTGTATGTCTTCTTTGGAGAAATGTCTATTTAGATCTTGTGCCCATTTTTTGATTGGGTTGTTTGTTTTTTTGATACAGAGCTGCATGAGCTGTTTGTATGTTTTAGAGATTAAACCCTTGTTGGTCGCTTTGTTTTCAAATAGTCTTAGTGCTTTCTTACCCATTGTGTCAATTTTCCATTCTCCCTCCCAACTTGCTTTGCCTTGATGACCAGATATCATTAAGTTCCCTCTTGCCCCATCCCACTGCCTTGCAGGATGACTAAAGGGTACAGCCACAGAGGTCCAAGCTGCTTGGCAGTGATTTAACTGGTACAGCCAACGATGTGTAAACATGCTAAAAGCACTAGGCTGGAAGCTGTCTTGCAAATCTCCAGCCTCACTAAAAGGAAGTGTCTTGTTTGTACCTGCTTTTTGATCCTGGAGCTTCATTGGGGAAACAACTGGTTTATTTCCTCTCCTTTTTACCAACTCCATTGTTCTTTAGAGGTGCTAGTGGAACCATCAATCATTTTTGTTATAATCATTGCACATGTCTCAAAATTTATTTTACACTCATCACTACTTCAGAATTAAGGTAACTGTTAGATCTGGATCTTGTTGTTTAATGCCTTTCTAAAGAAGCACATCTATTTCCTTATCAAGAATTTGGGTTTACTCTATGACATAAATCACAGCAAAACTCTATGACATAAATCACAGCAAGATCCTTTTTGACCCAGCTCCTAGAGAAATGGAAATAAAAACACAAATAAACAAATGGGACCTAATGAAACTTAAAAGCTTTTGCACAGCAAAGGAAACCATAAACAAGACCAAAAGACAACCCTCAGAATGGGAGAAATTATTTGCAAATGAAGCAACTGACAAAGGATTAATCTCCAAAATTTACAAACAGCTCATGCAGCTCAATAACAAAAAAACAAACAACCCAATCCAAAAATGGGCAGAAGACCTAAATAGACATTTCTCCAAAGAAGATATACAGATTGCCAACAAACACATGAAAGAATGCTCAACATCATTAATCATTAGAGAAATGCAAATCAAAACTACAATGAGATATCATCTCACACCAGTCTGAATGGCCATCATCAAAAAATCTAGAAACAGTAAATGCTGGAGAGGGTGTGGAGAAAAGGGAACCCTCTTGCACTGTTGGTGGGAATGTAAACTGGTACAGCCACTATGGAGAACAGTGTGGAGGTTCCTTAAAAAACTAAAAATAGAACTACCATATGACCCAGCAGTCCCACTACTGGGCATATACCCTGAGAAAACCATAATTCAAAAAGAGTCATGTACCAAAATGTTCATTGCAGCTCTATTTACAGTAGCTAGGATATGGAAGCAACCTAAGTGTCCATCATCGGATGAATGGATAAAGAAGATGTGGCACATATATACAATGGAATATTACTCAGCCATAAAGAGAGACGAAATTGAGTTATTTGTAGTGAGGTGGATGGAGTTAGAGTCTGTCATACTGAGTGAAGTAAGTCAGAAAGAGCAAAACAAATACAGTATGCTAACACATATATATGGAATCTAAGGAAAAAAAAAAAGGTCATGAAGAACCTAGTGGCAAGATGGGAATAAAGACACAGACCTACTAGAGAATGGACTTGAGGATATGGGGAGGGGGAAGGGTAAGCTGTGACAAAGTGAGAGAGTGGCATGGACATATATACACTACCAAACGTAAAATAGCTAGCTAGTGGGAAGCAACCGCATAGCAGAGGGAGATCAGCTCAGTGCTTTGTGACCACCTAGAGGGGTGGGATAGGGAGGGTGGGAGGGAGGGAGTTGCAAGAGGGAAGAGATATGGGAACATATGTATATGTATAACTGATTCACTTTGTTATAAAGCAGAAACTAACACACCATTGTAAAGCAATTATACTCCAATAAAGATGTTAAATTAAAAAAAAAAGAATTTGTTTATATTTTGATTCTTCTAGTTCAGTATAACTGGTTTTCTTTGTAACCTTATGGATTTTTATCAGTTTTATTGAGATATAATTCATATATCATACAATTCACCCACTTAAAGTGTACAATTCTATAGTTTTTAGTATATTCACAGAGTTGTACATCTATTACCATGGTCTAATTTTGGAACATTTTCATCACCCCAAAAAGAAACCCCATACCCAGTAGCAGTCAGTCCCCATCCCCACCCCCCAACCCTAGACAGCTACTGATTTACTTTCTGTCTCTATAGATTTACCTGTTCTGGACATTGCATATAAATTAAATCTTACAATGTGTAGCCTTTTGTGTTTAGCTTCTTTCACTTAGCATAATGTTTTCAGAGTTCATCCACGTTGTAGCATGTGTCAGTATTTCATTTCCTTTCATTGCTGAAAAACATTCCATTGTATGGATATACCACATTTTGTTTATCCAGTCATCAGTTGATGGAAATGTGGATTGTTTCCACTTTTTGTCTATTATGAATAATTCTGCTTTGAACATTCACGTACAAGTTTTTGTGTAGACACGTGTTTCATTTCTCTTGGGTATATACTGAAGAGGGAAATTGCTGGACCACTTTGCATTACCACCAGCAGTGTATGAGGGTTCCAATTTCTCCACATCCTCTCCAACACTTTTTATTATCTGTCTTTATTATGGCAATTCTAATGGGCATGAAGTGGTATCTTACTGTGGTTTTGATTCACATTTCCCTGATGGCTAATGATGTTGGACATTTTTTTTCTTGTGCTTATTCACCATATATGTATCTTCTTTGGAGAGATGTCTGTTCAAATTATTTGCCCATTCTTAATTGGGTTATTTATTTCTTTATTATTGAGTGGTAAGAATTCTTTATATAATCTGGATCATATATATGATTTGCAAACATTTTCTCTGATTTTGTGGATTGTCTTTTCACATTCTTGATTGTGTTATTTGAAGCATAAAAGTTTTTAATTTTGATGAAGTTTAATTTATCTAAGAAACCATTACCTAGTTTAAGGTCATGAAGATTTATCCCAAATACTTCTTCTCAGAATTTTATAGTTTTAGCTCTTACATTTAGGTCTTAAATCTATTTTGAATTAATTTTTGTATATGGTGTGATATAGGGGTCCAACTTCATTTTCTTGCATGTCGATATGTTACTGAATTGGTCGCCTGCACCCACGCCGGGGTCCTAGCCCAGGCCAAGTCCTGTTGTCTTGGCCAGGGAGGTTCTTTTTCTGATCGATTTGCCAGTAAGGAAACCGATGCTGAGACTGGAACAGCACAAGCTTTATTCAATAGCCAAAGAATGGGGAAGTGGGAACCTCGTTTGCAAATCAGCTTCTCAATCCAATTTGGGTGGAGACACCATATATATAGGAGGGTTGATGTAAAATGGAGGGAATTGGAAAGAGAGGGAGGAATATTCATGATTTATCTGAGAACAGGAGTGTGGTTTGGACCAGAACTGAGGCAACACTCCTTTTTAGTCCTTGTATGGGCTTTTCTGGTTGTTGTCATGGCAATTGTCAACTGTCAAGGCACTGGTGGGTGTGTCATTTAGCCTACTAATGTATTACAATGAGCATATCATGAGGCTCAAGGCCTACTGGAAGTCAAATCTTCCACCATATTGGGCCTAGCTGGTTCTAACCAGTTCTTGTTTTTCTCTTTGCAGCTTCCTCCTGAAACTTAGGTAAGAGCACTTGGTTTCCATTCAAGGAAGGGACAGGGGTATGACTCTGGGGCAACAGCCTTGGTAACATATCCAGTACCATTTGTTGAAAAAACTATACTTTCTCCACTTAATTATCTTGGCACCCTTGTTGAAGATTAATTGACTATAAATGTGAAAGCTTATTTCTGGACTCTCAATTCTCTTCCATTTACCTATATGTCTATCCTTATGCCAGTACCATAACATTTTGATTATTGTAGCTTTTTAGTAAGTTTTGAAATTGGGAAATGTGAGTTCTTCAACTTCATTCCTCTTTTCTTAAGATTGTTTTGGCTATTCTGGGTCCCTTGCATTTTTATATGAATTTTGGCATCAGCCTGTCAATTTCTGAAAAGAAAGTTGAGATTTTGATAGAGATTGCATTGAATTTATTGGTCAGTTTGGGGAGAACTGCCATCTTAACCATATTAAATCTTCTAATCTATGAACATGTCTTTTGTGCTGGTCTCATCCTGTTCATAACCAATGTTGTGGCTTGACCTGCCCTGTGGTTCTTATGACTGCAAGATGCTCTCAGCAATAACCATCAGAAAAACTTTGAAGGAGACTAAGTTTTTTGCTTACAGGTCCTGGAAAATACACAGCACACCTGGGGCCACACAGCAAGGTCAAGGGTTGGGGGAGAGAGAGACAGAGAGAAACACACACAGAGACAGAAAGGGGGAGAGGGAGACAGACATACAGAGAGACAGAGAATGAGTGAGCAAGCCTAGCGGGCTGCTTTTATTGAAGGTGGGAATCTAGGGATTCTGGGGCTCACTCATTATTGGTGAATTTAAAATAGAAGAGGGGAATTTGAAGCTAGAGAAGAGAAAAAACAAGCAACCCAAATGGTCAGTTATCGAAATCAAGCAAGATTGCTAAAACAAAGGAGTAGGAACTGGGGTGGGGTGACTAGCAATGTGTTTTTTGAGGTAGCCATCTTTGAAGTGGGTGCCTCTTTGAAGTAGATGTCTGGGCAATCAAAGCTTAAGTCAGACATTTGCATTACAAAAAAGAGAAAATCCAAATGTCAGGACTTATACTACAACATGGTATGTCTTTCCATTTATTTAAGTCTTTCTTTTCAACAATGTTCTATAGTTATCTGAGTGTAACTTTTATATTTCTATTGTTATACTTATCCCTAAGTTTTTTTTTTTAATGGAGCCATCAGTCTTGATCACTGTCAGTTCCTTTCTTACATATTTCAATTATGGCCTTGTAAGAGGGTGACCTCGTTAACTCTCATCACTTTTACCTCCAAAATATTTCTTGAATTGGCATTTTCATCATAATTTCTATTATCACTGCCCAGGTTTGAGATCTCATCTATTGCCTAGATTACTAGAGTACTTTCCTAACTGGTCTCCCCATCTTCAATCTTGTTCCCTTCTACTTCACCCTCCATATAACCACCAGAGTGATTTATTTAAAATTTGATTCTAGATTACAGTTCTGGGTAAGATGGTTAAGTACTTGCTACTCTTTGTCTGTCACTGAGCACAATCATAAAACCTGGACAGAATTCATGGGACAGCTGTTTGAGAGTTCTGAAAAGTAAATAGCTGCAGGAAGATTGAAGAAGGACACCAGCATTTGAGAAGCCAACAAACAAATGGTGAGTTTCCCACTTCCCCCACCCCATTCACCGACCTGAACTTAATGCATTTGGAAACCTGGAAGTGAGTACTGCACTACAGGCAGAGAACTCCAGGAGAAGCCCTCTAGTTCTTGCTTGAGAAGTGAGAGAAGGGGGGAAATCCTCCATTTTCCCCTTTATTTCTCTTCTCTCACATCCCAACCCTCAGGCAATCATGCAGTGGCAGCAACAGTGGCAGCAGTGAGAGCCTTCAGGAACCAATACTCTTGGAGAGGGGAACCCTTAGTCTCTGATGGAGCTCTGGCCACAAGAGAGCTGAGCCACACACTGTTGCTTTTTTATCTCTCTTTTCCCACTGCTTGTTTCCAGATGTGGCACTGCTGCAGAAGTGAACAATTTCCAACTGGAGGACTGAAAGGGAAGTCCCAGGAATTGAGTAGCACTGGGGAGACTGTGGAGAGGTAGGAGTTCAGGAAAGTGACCCCATAATGTTTTTTTGTTAATGAGCTCCTAGATACCCACCACTAACCTGTGCCTATGTTGATCAGATCCCAATGAGCATACCAAAGAACTGAGATAACAGGCATCCATCTAGATTCCAGACTGACCACTTAGTCACACACACACCAGACAGATCTGAATAACACTGCAAAAGCTTTGAAAACTGAACTGACATTGAACCATCAGCCCATGGAAGGCTGGTGGGAACGTGTGGCCTGAACCTAATCAGATTGACTGCTAAAGCAAAAACATAAATGTTTTCCATACAATTTAAGCAAGACTTAGAGTTTTATAATGTCATATTCAAAATGTCCAGGATATACTCCAGTTTTACCAGGCATACAAAGAACCACGATCATCTCAAGTTGCATGGCAAAAGGCAATCAACAGATATTAACAAGAGGATGCAGATGTTGCACTTATCTGACAAAGACTTTAAATCAGCTACTATTAAAAACTCAAATGAACAGCACAAACACTCTTGGAACAAATGTTAAAATACAGATTCTAATTAGATAAATAGAAGATATAAACAAGTAGAAACCAAGTGGAAACTCAGAATTGAAAAATACAATAACTGAAATAAAAAAAAATACTCACTGGATGGGCTTAATAGCAGAAGTGAGATGTCAGGAAAGAGTCAATAAACTTGAAGGTAGATGAATAGAAATTATGTAATGTGAACAACAGAGAAAAAAAGATTAGAAAAAAAATAAACAGCACCTTAGGGACACATGGGGCAATGATAAAAGGTCTATCAGTCATACCATTGGAGATCCAGAAGGAAAGGAGAAAGAAGCAGTGCTGAAAAAAAAAAAACCTTTGAAGAAATAATGGCTTGAAAAATTCCCAATTTTGGTGAAAGACACCAACCTACAGATTCAAGAAAATGAGTAAATCCCTACCAGGATAAGCCAAAAGAAACCCATAGATAGATACATCATAAGAAAACCACTGAAAACTAAAGACAAAAAAAACCTTGTAAGCATTCAGAGAGAAATGATGCATTATGTATAGGGGAACAATGATTTGAATGACTGCAGATTTCTCATCAGAAACTCTAGATCAGAAAGAAGCAACAAACAATTTTTCAGATGTTGAAAGATTTATCAATCCAGAGAATCCAGCAAAAAATACCCTTCAGGAATGAAGGTAAAATTTAAAACACAATTTTAGAAAAAGGAAAACTAAGAAAATTCATAGCAAGCAGACCTGCTGAAAAAGAATTGCTAAAGAAATTTCTTCATAGAGAAGTGAAATGATACCAGAAGGGAGAGTGGAACATTACAAATGATGGAAGAACACAGAAATGGTAAAAATCTGTGTAAATATAATAGAGTATTTTTCTTCTCCTGAGTTTTGATTGAAAGCGAATTACAGCATTTTCTGATGGGATTTTCAGTGTATGTAGATGTAATACATAAGGCAATGATAGCATAAAGTGGAGAGGGTAAAGGGCCCAAAATGCTGGAAAGGGTTTTACATTGCAATTAAAGTGGTAAAATATTGATTCTAAATAGACTGTGAAAAGTATGTGTTTTGTAATCCCTAGAGCAACTACTAAAAAAATTAGACAAAGAGATGTCAAAGTCACAATAAATAAATTAAAATTGGATACTAAAAAATGTTTAAATAATTCAAAAGAAGGCAGGAGAAGGGAAACAGGAATAATAATTCAGAGGAACCAAACAGAATATAAATAGTAAAATGGCAAACCTAAATCCAGTCATATCAATAATTATATTAAATGGTCTAAACGCCAATGAAAAGACAAAAATTAAAATGGATTAAAAACACAACCCCAAGCAACAGTCAGCTCTACCCACCACCAGAGCCTCCCATCAAGCCTCTTAGATAGCCTCAACCACCAGAGGGCAGACAACAGAAGCAAGAAAAACTACAATCCTGCAGCCTGTGGACCAAAAACCACAGTTACAGAAAGATAGAGAAGATGAAAAGGCAGAGGGCTATGTACCAGATGAAGGAACAAGAAAAAACCCCAGAAAAACAACTAAATGAAGTGGAGATAGGCAACCTTCCAGAAAAAGAATTCAGAATAATGATAGTGAAGATGATCCAGGACCTCGGAATAAGAATGGAGGCAAAGATTGAGAAGATGCAAGAAATGATTAACAAAGACCTAGAAGAATTAAAGAACAAACAAACAGAGATGACCAATACAATAACTGAAATGAAAACTACACTAGAAGGAATCAATAGCAGAATAACTGAGGCAGAAGAACGGATAAGTGACCTGGAAGACAGAATGGTGGAATTCACTGCTGCGGAACAGACTAAAGAAATAAGAATGAAAAGAAATGAAGACAGCCTAAGAGACCTCTGGGACAACATTAAACGCAACAACATTCGCATTATAGGGGTCCCAGAAGGAGAAGAGAGAGAGAAAGGACCAGAGAAAATATTTGAAGAGATTAGAGTCGAAAACTTCCCTAACATGGGAAAGGAAATAGCCACCCAAGTCCAGGAAGCGCAGAGAGTCCCATACAGAATAAACCCAAGGAGAAACACGCCGAGACACATAGTAATCAAAGTGGCAAAAATTAAAGGAAAAGAAAAATTATTGAAAGCAGCAAGGGAAAAACGACAAATAACATACAAGGGAACTCCCATAAGGTTAACAGCTGATTTCTCAGCAGAAACTCTGCAAGCCAGAAGGGAGTGGCATGATATACTTAAAGTGATGAAAGGGAAGAACCTACAACCAAGATTACTCTACCCGGCAAGGATCTCATTTAGATTTGATGGAGAAATCAAAAGCTTTACAGACAAGCAAAAGCTAAGAGAATTCAGCACCACCAAACCAGCTCTACAACAAATGCTAAAGGAACTTCTCTAAGTGGGAAACACAAGAGAAGAAAAGGACCTACAAAAACAAACCCAAAACAACTAAGAAAATGGTCATAGGAACATACATATCGATAATTACCTTAAACGTGAATTGATTAAATGCCCCAACCAAAAGACACAGACTGGCTGAATGGATACAAAAACAAGACCCATATATATGCTGTCTACAAGAGACCCACTTTAGACCTAGAGACACATACAGACTGAAAGTGAGGGGATGGAAAAAGATATTCCATGCAAATGGAAGTCAAAAGAAAGCTGGAGTAGCTATACTCATATCAGATAAAATAGACTTTAAAATAAAGAATGTTACAAGAGACAAGGAAGGACACTACATAATGATCCAGGGATCAATCCAAGAAGAAGATATAACAATTATAAATATATATGCACCCAACATAGGAGCACCTCAATACATAAGGCAACTGCTAACAGCTATAAAAGAGGAAATCGACAGTAACACAATAATAGTGGGGGACTTTAACACCTCACTTACACCAATGGACAGATCATCCAAAATGAAAATAAATAAGGAAACAGAAGCTTTAAATGACACAATAGACCAGATAGATTTAATTGATATATATAGGACATTCCATCCAAAAACAGCAGATTACACGTTCTTCTCAAGTGCGCACGGAACATTCTCCAGGATAGGTCACATCTTGGGTCACAAATCAAGCCTCAGTAAATTTATGAAAATTGAAATCATATCAAGCATCTTTTCTGACCACAACGCTATGAGATTAGAAATGAATTACAGGGAAAAAAACGTAAAAAAGACAAACACATGGAGGCTAAACAATACGTTACTAAATAACCAAGAGATCACTGAAGAAATCAAAGAGGAAATAAAAAAATACCTAGAGACAAATGACAATGAAAACACGACGACCCAAAACCTATGGGATGCAGCAAAAGCGGTTCTAAGAGGGAAGTTTATAGCTATACAAGCCTACCTAAAGAAACAAGAAAAATCTCAAGTAAACAATCTAACCTTACACCTAAAGAAACTAGAGAAAGAAGAACAAACAAAACCCAAAGTTAGCAGAAGGAAAGAAATCATAAAGATTAGAGCAGAAATAAATGAAATAGAAACAAAGAAAACAATAGCAAAGATCAATAAAACTAAAAGTTGGTTCTTTGAGAAGATAAACAAAATTGATAAGCCATTAGCCAGACTCATCAAGAAAAAGAGGGAGAGGACTCAAATCAATAAAATCAGAAATGAAAAAGGAGAAATTACAACAGACACCGCAGAAATACAAAGCATCCTAAGAGACTACTACAAGCAACTTTATGCCAATAAAATGGACAGCCTGGAAGAAATGGACAAATTCTTAGAAAGGTATAACCTTCCAAGACTGAACCAGGAAGAAACAGAAAATATGAACAGACCAATCACAAGTAATGAAATTGAAACTGTGATTAAAAATCTTCCAACAAACAACAGTCCAGGACCAGATGGCTTCACAGGTGAATTCTATCAAACATTTAGAGAAGAGCTAACACCCATCCTTCTCAAACTCTTCCAAAAAATTGCAGAGGAAGGAACACTCCCAAACTCGTTCTATGAGGCCACCATCACCCTGATACCAAAACCAGACAAAGACACTACAAAAAAAGAAAATTACAGACCAATATCACTGATGAATATAGATGCAAAAATCCTCAGCAAAATACTAGCAAACAGAATCCAACAACACATTAAAAGGATCATACACCACGATCAAGTGGGATTTATCCCAGGGAGGCAAGGATTCTTCAATATACGCAAATCAATCAATGTGAAACACCATATTAACAAATTGAAGAATAAAAACCATATGATCATCTCAATAGATGCAGAAAAAGCTTTTGACAAAATTCAACACCCATTTCTGATAAAAACTCTCCAGAAAGTGGGCATAGAGGGAACCTACCTCAACATAATAAAGGCCATATATGACAAACCCACAGCAAACATCATTCTCAATGGTGAAAAACTGAAAGCATTTCCTCTAAGATCAGGAACGAGACAAGGATGTCCACTCTCACCACTATTATTAAACATAGTTCTGGAAGTCCTAGCCACGGCAATCAGAGAAGAAAAAGAAATAAAAGGAATACAAATTGGAAAAGAAGAAGTAAAACTGTCACTGTTTGCGGATGACATGATACTATACACAGAGAATCCTAAAACTGCCACCAGAAAACTGCTAGAGCTAATTAATGAATATGGTAAAGTTGCAGGATACAAAATTAATGCACAGAAATCTCTTGCATTCCTATACACTAATGATGAAAAATCTGAAAGAGAAATTATGGAAACACTCCCATTTACCATTGCAACAAAAAGAATAAATTACTTAGGAATAAACCTACCTAGGGAGACAAAAGACCTGTATGCAGAAAACTATAAGACACTGATGAAAGAAATTAAAGATGATACCAACAGATGGAGAGATATACCATGTTCTTGGATTGGAAGAATCAACATTGTGAAAATGAGTATACTACCCAAAGCAATCTACAGATTCAATGCAATCCCTATCAAATTACCAATGGCATTTTTTACAGAGCTAGAACAAATCATCTTAAAATTTGTATGGAGACACAAAAGACCCCGAATAGCCAAAGCAGTCTTGAGGGAAAAAAATGGAGCTGGAGGAATCAGACTCCCTGACTTCAGACTCTACTACAAAGCTACAGTAATCAAGACAATATGGTCCTGGCACAAAAACAGAAACATAGATCAATGGAACAAGATAGAAAGCCCAGAGATTAACCCACGCACCTATGGTCAACTAATCTATGACAAAGGAGGCAAAGATATACAATGGAGAAAAGACAGTCTCTTCAATAAGTGGTGCTGGGAAAACTGGACAGCTACATGTAAAAGAATGAAATTAGAATACTCCCTAACACCATACACCAAAATAAACTCAAAATGGATTAGAGACCTAAATATAAGACTGGACACTATAAAACTCTTAGAGGAAAACATAGGAAGAACACTCTTTGACATAAATCACAGCAAGATCTTTTTTGATCCACCTCCTAGAGTAATGGAAATAAAAACAAAAATAAACAAGTGGGACCTAATGAAACTTCAAAGCTTTTGCACAGCAAAGGAAACCATAAACAAGACGAAAAGACAACCCTCAGAATGGGAGAAAATATTTGCAAGTGAATCAACGGACAAAGGATTAATCTCCAAAATATATAAACAGCTCATTCAGCTCAATATCAAAGAAACAAACACCCCAATCCAAAAATGGGCAGAAGACCTAAATAGACATTTCTCCAAAGAAGACATACAGACGGCCACGAAGCACATGAAAAGATGCTCAACATCACTAATTATTAGAGAAATGCAAATCAAAACTACAATGAGGTATCACCTCACCCCTGTTAGAATGGGCATCATCAGAAAATCTACAAACAACAAATGCTGGAGAGGGTGTGGAGAAAAGGGAACCCTCTTGCACTGTTGGTGGGAATGTAAATTGATACAGCCACTATGGAGAACAATATGGAGGTTCCTTAAAAAACTAAAAATAGAATTACCATATGACCCAGCAATACCACTACTGGGCATATACCCAGAGAAAACCATAATTCAAAAAGACACATGCACCCGAATGTTCACTGCAGCACTATTTACAATAGCCAGGTCATGGAAGCAACCTAAATGCCCATCAGCAGACGAATGGATAAAGAAGTTGTGGTACATATATACAATGGAATATTACTCAGCCATAAAAAGGAACGAAATTGAGTCATTTGTTGAGACGTGGATGGATCTAGAGACTGTCATACAGAGTGAAGTAAGTCAGAAAGAGAAAAACAAATATCGTATATTAATGCATGTATGTGGAACCTAGAAAAATGGTACAGATGAGCCAGTTTGCAGGGCAGAAGTTGAGACACAGATGTAGAGAATGGACATATGGACACCAAGGGGGGGAAACTGCGGTGAGGTGGGGATGGTGGTGTGCTGAATTGGGCGATTGGGATTGACATGTATACACTGATGTATATAAAATTGATGCCTAATAAGAACCTGCAGTATAAAAAACAAACAAAACAACTAATACTAAACTTTCATTGGGTTATTTGTATGGAAATATGTTCATATAAATGTTTCAGACATTACATGAAATTTCTAAAAATCTTGTATTTGTATGGAAATATGTATGGAAATATGTTAATATAAATGTTTCAGACATTACATGAAATTTCTAAAAATCTTAAAAAAAAAAAAAAAAAACACAACCCAACTGTATGTCACCTACAGAAACTCACTTCAAATATAATAGGTTGAGAGCAAAAGGACAAAAATAGATA
Organism: Eschrichtius robustus; assembly: GCF_028021215.1. Lineage (NCBI taxonomy): Eukaryota > Metazoa > Chordata > Mammalia > Artiodactyla > Eschrichtiidae > Eschrichtius > Eschrichtius robustus. The sequence continues at coordinate 46,226,090 of NC_090845.1, forward strand.
CCATTCAAAAATGAATGAGGAGGAGCTTCAAGATGCCGGAAGAGTAAGACGCGGAGATCACCTTCCTCCCCACAAATACATCAGAAATACATCTACATGTGGAACAACTACTACAGAACACCTACCTGAATGCTGGCAGAAGACCTCACACATGAAAAAGGCAAGAAACTCCCCACGTACCTGGGTAGGGCAACAGAAAAAAGAAAAAACAGACAAAAGAATAGGGACGGGACCTGTACCAGTGGGAGGGAGCTGTGAAGGAGGAAAGGTTTCCACACACTAGGAAGCCCCTTTGTGGGCAGAGACTGTGGGTGGCAGAGGGGGGAAGCCTCGGAGCCACGGAGGAGAGCGCAGCAACAGGGGTGCGGAGGGCAAAGCAGAGAGATTCCCGCACAGAGGACCAGTGCCGACCAGCACTCACCAGCCCGAGAGGCTTGTCTGCGCACCCGCCAGGGTGGGCGGAGACTGGGAGCTGAGGCTCGGGCTTTGGATCGCAGGGAGAGGACTGGTGTTGGTGGCGTGAACACAGCCTGAAGGGGGATAGTGCGCCACAGCTAGCCAGGAGGGAGTCCGCGAAAAAGTCTGGACCTGCAGAAGAGACAAGAGACTTTTTCTTGCCTCTTTGCTTCCTGGTGCGCGAGGAGAGGGGATTCAGAGCGCCACTTAAAGGAGCTCCAGAGACTGGCGCGAGCCGCGGCTATCAGCACGGACCACAGAGATGGGCATGAGATGCTAAGGCTGCTGCTGCAGCCACCAAGAAGCCTGTGTGCAAGCACAGGTCACTATCCACACCTCCCCTCCCAGAGCCTGTGCAGCCCACCACTGCCAGGGTCCTGTGATCCAGGGACAACTTCCCCGGGAGAACGCATGGCGCACCTCAGGCTGGTGCAACATCATGGCGGCCTCTGCCGCCACAGGCTCGCCCCGCATCCGTACCCCTTCCTCCCGCCGCCTGAGTGAGCCAGAGTCCCCGAATCAGCTGCTCCTTTAACCCCATCCTGTCTGAGCAAAGAACAGATGCCCTCAGGCGACCTACATGCAGAGGTGGGTCCAAATCTAAAGCTGAACCCCGGGAGCTGTGCGAACAAGGAAGAGAAAGGGAAATCTCTCCCAGCAGCCTCAGGAGCAGCGGATTAAATCTCCACCATGAACTTGATGTACCCTGCCTCTGTGGAATACCTGAATACACAATGAATCATCCCAAATTGAGGAGGTGGACTTTGGGAGCAAAGATATATATATATTTTTTCCCTTTTTCTCTTTTTGTGAGTGTGTATGTGTATGCTTCTGTGTGTGATTTTGTCTGTATAGCTTTGCTGTTACCATTTGTCCATTTTTTTTTACTTAAAAATTTTTTTCTTAATAATTACTTTTTATTTTTTATTTCAATAACTTTATTTTATTTTATTTTACTTTATTTTATTTTAGCTTCTTCTTTCTTTTCCTCTCCCTTTTATTCTGAGCCATGTTGAGGGCAGGCCCTTGGTGCTCAAGCCAGGCGTCAGGGCTGTGCCACTGAGGTGGGAAAGCCAAGTTCAGGACACTGGTCCACAAGAGACCTCCCAGCTCCATGTAAAATCAAATGGTGAAAATCTCCCAGAGATCTCCATCTCAACACCAAGACCCAGCTCCACTCAACGACCAGCAAGCTACAGTGTTGGACACCCTATGCCAAACAACTAGCAAGACAGGATCACAACCCCATCCATTAGCAGAGACGCTGCCTAAAATCATAATAAGGTTAAAGACACTCCAAAACACACCAGCAAATGTGGACCTGCCCACCAGAAAGACAAGATCCAGCCTCATCCACCAGAACACAGGCACTAGTCCCCTCCACCAGGAAGCCTACACAAGCCACTGAACCAACCTTAGCCACTGGGGACAGACACCAAAAACAACGGGTACTACGAACCTGCAGCCTGTGAAAAGGAGACCCCAAACACAGTAAGTTAAGTAAAATGAGAAGACAGAGAAACACACAGCAGATGAAGGAACAAGGCAAAAACCGACCAGACCTAAAAAATGAAGAGGAAATAGGCAGTCTACCTGAAAAAGAATTCAGAATAATTATAGTAAAGATGATCCAAAATCTTGGAAATAGAATGGAGAAAATACAAGAAACGTTTAACAAGGACCTAGAGGAACTAAAGAGCAAACAAACAGTGATGAACAACACAATAAATGAAATTAAAAATTCTCTAGAAGGGAACAAGAGCAGAATAACTGAGGCAGAAGAACGGATAAGTGACCTGGAAGATAAATTATTGGAAATAACTACTGTGGAGCAGGATAAAGAAAAAAGAATGAAAAGAATTGAGGACAGTCTCAGAGACCTCTGGGACAACATTAAATGCACCAACATTCGAATTATAGGGGTCCCAGAAGAAGAAGAGAAGAAGAAAGGGACTGAGAAAATGTTTGAAGAGATTATAGTTGAAAACTTCCCTAATATGGGAAAGGAAATAGTTTATCAAGTCCAGGAAGCAAAGAGAGTCCCATACAGGATAAATCCAAGGAGAAACATGCCACGACACATATTAATCAAAATATCAAAAATTAAATACAAAGAAAATATTAAAAGCAGCAAGGGGAAAACAACAAGTAACACATAAGGGAATCCCCATAAGGTTAACAGCTGATCTCTCAGCAGAAACTCTGCAAGCCAGAAGGGAGTGGCAGGACATATTTAAAGTGATGAATGAGAAAAACCTACATCCAAGATTACTCTACCTAGTAAGGATCTCATTCAGATTTGACGGAGAAATTAAAAGCTTTACAGACAAGCAAAAGCTAAGAGAATTCAGCACCACCAAATGAGCCTTACAACAAATGCTAAAGGAACTTCTCTAGGCAGTAAACACAAGAGAAGGAAAAGACCTACAATAATAAACCCAAAACAATTAAGAAAATGGTAATAGGAACATACATATTGATAATTACCTTAAATGTAAATGGATTAAATGCTCCAACCAAAAGACATAGACTGGCTGAATGGATACAAAAAGAAGATCCGTATATATGTTGTCTACAGGAGACCCACTTCAGACCTAGCGTCACATACAGACTGAAAGTGAGGGGATGGAAAAAGATAGTCCATGCAAATGGAAATCAAAAGAAAGCTGGAGTAGCAATTCTCATATCAGACAAAATAGACTTTAAAACAAAGACTATTACAAGAGATGAAGAAGGACACTACATTATGATCAAGGGATCAATCCAAGAAGAAGATATAAAAATTGTAAATATTTATGCACCCAACATAGGAGCACCTCAATACATAAGGCAAATACTAACAGCCATAAAAGGGGAAATTGATGGTAACACAATCATAGTAGGGGAATTTAACACCCCACTTTCACCAATGGAGAGATCATCCAAAATGAAAATAAAGAAGGAAACACAAGCTTTAAGTGATACATTAAACAAGATGGAATTAACTGATATTTATAGGACATTCCACCCAAAAACAACAGAATACACATTTTTCTCAAGTGCTCATGGAACACTCTCCAGGATAGATCATATCTTGGGTCACAAATCAAGCCTTGGTAAATTTAAGAAAATTGAAATCGTATCAACTATCTTTTCTGACCACAATGCTATGAGACTAGATATCAATTAGAGGAAAAAATCTGTAAGAAATACAAACACATGGAGGCTAAACAATGCACTACTTAATAACCAAGAGATCACTGAAGAAATCAAAGAGGAGATCAAAAAATACCTAGAAACAAATGCCAATGAAAACACAACGAACCAAAACCTATGGGATGCAGCAAAAGCAGTTCTAAGAGGGAAGTTTATAGCAATACAATCCTACCTTAAGAAACAAGAAACATCTCAAATAAACAACCTAACCTTACGCCTAAAGCAATTCAAGAAAGAAGAACAAAAAAATCCTAAAGTTAGCAGAAGGAAAGAAATCATAAAGATCAGATCAGAAATAAATGAAAAAGAAATGAAGGAAACGATAGCAAAGATCAATAAAACTAAAAGCTGGTTCTTTGAGAAGATAAACAAAATTGATAAACCATTAGCCAGACTCATCAAGAAAAAAAGGGAAGAGACTCAAATGAATAGAATTAGAAATGAAAAAGGGGAAGTAACAACTGACACTGCAGAAATACAAAGGATCATGAGAGATTACTACAAGCAACTCTATGCCAATAAAATGGGCAACCTGGAAGAAATGGACAAATTCTTAGAAATGCACAACCTTCCGAGACCTAACCATGAAGAAATAGAAAATATGAACAGACCAATCACAAGCACTGAAATTGAAACTGTGATTAAAAACCTTCCAACAAACAAAAGCCCAGGACCAGATGGCTTCACAGGTGACTTCTATCATACATTTAGAGAAGACCTAACACCTATCCTCCTCAAACTCTTCCAAAATATAGCAGAGGGAGGAACACTGCCAAACTCATTCTATGAGGCCACCATCATTCTGATACCAAAAACAGACAAAGAAGTCACAAAGAAAGAAAACTACAGGCCAATATCACTGATGAACATAGATGCAAAAATCCTCAACAAAATACTAGCAAACAGAATCCAGCAGCACATTAAAAGGATCATACACTATGATCAAGTGGAGTTTATCCCAGGAATGCAAAGATTCTTCAATATAGGCAAAATAATCAACGTGATGCACCGTATTAACAAACTGAAGGAGAAAAACCATATGATCATCTCAATAGATGCAGAGAAAGCTTTCAACAAAATTCAACACCCATTTATGATAAAAACCCCACAGAAAGTAGGCATAGAGGGAACTTTCCTCAACATAATAAAGGCCATATATGACAAACCCACAGCCAACCTCGTCCTCAATGGTGAAAAACTGAAACCATTTCCACTAAGATCAGCAACAAGACAATGTTGCCCACTCTCACCACTATTATTCAACATAGTTTGGGAAGTTTTAGCCACAGCAATCAGAGAAGAAAAAGAAATAAAAGGAATCGAAACTGGAAAAGAAGAAGTAAAGCTGTCACTGTTTGCAGATGACATGACACTATACAGAGAGAATCCTAAAAATGCTACCAGAAAACTAGTAGAGCTAATCAATGAATTTGGTAAAGCAGCAGGATACAAAATTAATGCACAGCAATCTCTTGTATTCCTATACACTAATGATGAAAAATCTGAAAGTGAAATTAAGAAAACACTCCCATTTACCATTGCAACAAAAAGAATAAAATAATTAGGAATAAAACCTTCCTAAGGAGACAAAAGACCTTTATGCAGAAAATTATAAGACTCTGATGAAAGAAATTTAAGGTGTTACTAATAGATGGAGAGATATACCATGTTCTTGGATTGGAAGAATCAACATTGTGAAAATGACTCTACTACCCAAAGCAATCTACAGATTCAATGCAACCCCTATCAAACTACCACTGGCGTTTTTCACAGAACTAGAACAAAAAATTTCACAATTTGTATGGAAACACAGAAGACCCCGAATAGCCAAAGCAATCTTGAGAAAGAAAAGCGGAGCTGGAGGAATCAGGCTCCCTGACTTCAGACTCTACTACAAAGCTACAGTAATCAAGACAGTATGGTACTGGCACAAAAACAGAAATATAGATCAATGGAACAGGATAGAAAGCCCAGAGATAAACCCACGCACATATGGACACCTTATCTTTGACAGAGGTGGCAAGAATATACAATGGAGAAAAGACAGCCTCTTCAATAAGTGGTGCTGGGAAAACTGGACAGCTACATGTAAAAGAATGAAATTAGAACACTCCCTAACACCATACACAATAATAAACTCAAATGGATTAAAGACCTAAATGTAAGGCCAGACACCATCAAACTCTTAGAGGAAAACATAGCAGAACACTCTATGACATAAATCACAGCAAGATTCTGTTTGACCCACCTCCTAGAGAAATGGAAATAAAAACAAAAATAAACAAATGGGACCTAATGAAACTTAAAAGCTTTGCACAGCAAAAGAAACCATAAACAAGATGAAAAGACAACTCTCAGAATGGGAGAAAATATTTTCAAATGAAGCAACTGACAAAGGATTAATCTCCAAAATTTACAAGCAACTCATGCAGCTTAATATCAGATAAACAAACAACTCAATCCAAAAATGGGCAGAAGACCTAAATAAACATTTCTCCAAAGAAGATATACAGATCGCCAATAGACACATGAAAGGATACTCAACACCACTAATCATTAGAGAAATGCAAATCAAAACTACAATGAGTTATCACCTCACACTGTTTAGAATGGCCATCATCAAAAAATCTACAAACAATAAATGCTGGAGAGGGTGTGGCAAAAAGGGAACCCTCTTGCACTGTTGGTGGGAATGTAAATTGATACAGCCACTATGGAGAACAGTATGGAGGTTCCTTAGAAAACTTAAAATAGAACTACCATACGACCCAGCAATCCCACTATTGGGCATATTCCCTGAGAAAACCATAATTCAAAAAGAGATGTACCACAATGTTCATTGCAGCTCTATTTACAATAGCCAGGACATGGAAGCAACCTAAGTGTCCATCAACAGATGAATGGATAAAGAAGATGTGGCACATATATACAATGGGATATTACTCAGCCATAAAAAGAGACGAAATTGAGTTATTTGTAGTGAGGTGGATGGACCTAGGGTCTGTCATACAGAGTGAAGTACTTCAGAAAGAGAAAAACAAATACCATATGCTAACCCATATATATGGAATCTAAGAAGAAGAAAAAAAAATTGGCCATGAAGACCCAGGGGCAAGATGGGAATAAAAACGCAGACCTACTAGAGAATGGACTTGAGCATACGGGGAGGGGGAATGGTAAGCTGGGACAAAGTGAGAGAGTGGCATGGACATATATACACTACCTAACGTAAAATAGGTAGCTAGTGGGAAGCAGCCGCATAGCACAGGGAGATCAGCTCGGTGCTTTGTGACCACCTAGAAGGGTGGGATAGGGAGGGTGGGAGGGAGGGAGATGCAATAGGGAAGAGAGATGGGGACATATGTATATGTATAACTGATTCACTTTGTTAAAAAGCAGAAACTAACACCCCATTGTAAAGCAATTATACTACAATAAAGATATTAAAAAGAAAAAAAATGAATGAAAAGCCTTAAAAAAGAATGAAATGTTGCCATTTGCAACAACATGTATAGACCTGGAGGGTATTATGCTTAGTGAAATAAGTCAGACAGAGAAAGACAAATACTGGATTTTATCACTTATATGTTGGAATCTAAAAAAATGAATGAATATAACAAAACAGAAACAGACTCACAGATAGAGAGAAGAAACTAGTGTTTACCAGTGGGGAGATGGAAGAGGGGAGGGCAACATAAAGTAAGGGGTTAAGAGGTACAAACTACTTTGTATAAAATAAATAAGCTCCAAGGATATATTGTACAGCACAGGGAATATAGGTAATATTTTATAATAACTTTATTGAAGTATAACCTATAAAAATATTGCATCACTATGTTGTACACCTGAAACTAATATAATATTGTAAATCAACTATACTTCAATTAAAAAAAAACCAGAAAAAAACTAATGTAAAAAAATTGAAATGGCTATATTAACATCAGACAAAATGGACTTCAGAGCAAAGAAATTGCCAGGGGTAAAGAACAACATTATATATTGATAAAAGGGTCAATTCACCAAGAAGACCTAATAATTCTAAATGTATTTGCTCCTAATAACAGAAGTTCAAAATTCAAGAAGCAAACCTTGACAGAGCAGAGAGAAGTGGAAAAAATCTATAATTATAGTTTTAGTAATTGATGGAAATAAGCAGACAGAATAAGAAGGTATATTGAAGAAATGAACAACAACATCAATCAGCTGAATCCAACTGATATTTTACTCCACCCAACGACAGCAGGAATACACATTCTCTTAAGTGCATGTGGAACATTCACCAAGATAGACCATATCCTAGGTCATAAAGCAAGCCTTAACCAATTAAGAATAATTGAACTCATACAGAATGTGTTCTCTAGTCACAATGGAATTAAACTAGAAATCAGTAACAGAAAAATAATAGTAAAATTTCCAGACACTTGGAAATTAAATAATATACTTCTAAATAATCTATGTGTCAAAGAAATGTCCAAAGAGTGATTAGAAATATTTTGAACAGAATGAAAATGAATCAAAATTAGTTGAATACAGCAAAAGCAGTGATTTGAGGGCACTGTATAGCATTAAAAGCTCATATTAGAAAACAAGAAAGATCTGAAATCAATAACTTAAGCTTCCACCTTAAACTAGAAAAAGAACTAAATAAATCAAGCAGAAGGAAAGAAACAGCAACAATCAATGAAATAGGAAACAGAAGAAAAAATAGAGAAAAATCAATGAAACCCAAAACCGCTTCTTTGCAAAGATCAGTAAAATTTGTAAATTTCTAGCCAGGCTAAACAAAGAAAAATGAGAGAAGATTCAAATCATCAATATCAGGAATGAAAGAGGGGAAATCACTACAGACTTCATATTCATTAAAAGGCTATTAAGGGAATACTAAGAACAACTCTATGCACATAAATTTGCCAACTTAGATGAAATGGACCAATTCCCTGAGAATTACAAACTCCCAAATGTCATCCAGATAAAATAGATAACCTGAGTAGTCCTATAACTAATATAGAAATTGAATTCATAGTTGAAAACCTCCCCCCAGAGAAGTCTCCATTATCAGGTGGTTCCACTGGTGAATTCTACCAAACATTTAAAGAAGAATTAACACCAATTCTACACTACCTCTCCAGAAAACAGAAAAGGGAACACTTCAACCCATTTTTCAAGGCTAGCTTTATCCATATAACCAAAACCAGACAAAGACAGTATAAAAAAAGAAAATTACAGATTGGTATCTCTCATAAACATAGACTCAAGATCCTTAACAAATCCAATCCAGAAATAGTATGACTCAAACAAATGAAGTTCATCCTGGGAATGCAAACCTGGTTCAATATTTGAAAATCAGTCAATGTAATCAATCATATTAGCAGTTTAAAGAAGAAAAATCACATATCAATTGATATGAAAAAAGCATTTGATAAAATTCAGCATTCATCCATGATAAAAATTATCAACAAACTAAGAATAGATAGAAACTTTCTCAACCTGATAAAGGTTGTTTCCAAAGATCTACATGTAACATCATGTTTAATGGTGAAAGACTGAATACTTTCCCCTTGCCTTAGAAACAAGGCAAGGATGTCTAATCTCACCAGTCCTATTCAATATTATACTAGAAGTTTTATCCAGTGCAATGAGACAAGAAAAAGAAGTAAAAAGAATACAGATTTGAAAAGAATAAGTAAAATTGACTTCCTTTGGGCAAATGACATAACCATATGTGTAGAAAATATCAAGGGATCTACAATAAAAAAGAGAGAGAAAAACTCCTAGAACTAACATGTTTGCTTAACAAAGTAACAGAACACAAAATCAACACATAAAAATCAATCCCATTTCTGTATCCTGACAATGTACAAGGAAATTAAAACTTTAAATACCGTTTATAGTAGGTCCCCAAAGTGAAATGCTTAGGTATAAATCTGATAAAACATCTACAAAATCTATGTGGCGGAAACTACAAAATGCTGATAAAAGAAATCATGCAAATTGAGAAACAAGGTATTCATGGAATGGAAGTGTCAACTGAGTAAAGATGTCACTTCTGAATTGGTCTGTAGATTGAACTCAATACCAGTCAAAATCCCAGCAGGATTTTTTTTTGTAGATACAGACAAACTGATTCTCAAATTTTATGGGCAAATGAACTAGAATAGCTAAGACAATTTTGAAAAAGAATAAAGTTGAAAGAATCACACCATCCAATTTGAAAATTTGTTATAAAGCTTACAAAGTAATGAATATGGTGTGGTTATTGGGGAAGAGAGAGACAGAACAATGTAACAGAGTAGAGAGTTCAGAATTAGACCCACACAATTATGGCTGTTTGATTTTTGAGAAAGGTGCAAAAAATTCAGTGATAAAAGCAGTCTTTTTTGCTATAATACATGATGTTGGAACAGTTGGATATCCATATGCTAAAGAATGAACCTTCACCTAAATCTTATTCATTATACAAAAATTAACTCAAAATGAGTCATAGATCTAAAATTAAAACATAAAACTATAAAACCTTTAGAAATCAATGTAAAAGAAAATCTTTGTGACATAGGGTTAAATCGGGGTCTCTGAGCAACAGCACCATTGACATTTTCGGCCTGATAATTCTTTGTCATGGAAACTTTGCTGTGCATTGTAGGATATATAGTAGTATCCCCAGCCTTTACCCATGAGAGACCAGTAACACCATGTCCTGCAAGTCATGACAACCAAAAATGTATCCAGACATTGCCCAATGTTCCTGGGGACAGAGTCCCCCCTGGTTAAGAACCACTGAGTTGGAGAAAGAATTTTTAGATATAATGCATAAAAGCACAGTCCATAGAAGAAAAAAAATGATGGATTGTTCTTTTTATAAAAATGTAAAACTAGGGACTTCCCTGGCAGTCCAGTGGTTAAGACTCCACACTCCCAGTACAGGGGGCATGGGTTCGATCCCTGGTTGGGGAACTAAGATCCTGCATGCTGCATGGCGTGGCCTAAAAAATAAATAAATAAAATGGGAAACTTTTCCTCTGAAAGATATTGTTGAGAGAATGAAAAGACAAACTATGGACTGGCAGAAGATATTTGTAAATCATATATCTGACAAAGAACTTGGATCCAGGATATTTAAAGAATTCTGAAAACTCAACAATAAGTAAATGAAAAACACAATTACAAAAGAGAGAAAAGAATTTGCAACCATTTTACCAAAGAGGATTTAAGTATGACAAATAAGCACATATAAAGGTGTTCAACATCACTAGCTATTAGGGAAAAACTATGATGAGGTATCACTAAACACCTATTAGAATGGCTAAAATGAAAATTACTGAATTCCAAGAGCTGGTGAAGATGTGGAGCAAATGGAACTTTCAAGCATTGCTGGTTTGGATGCAAAATGGTACAGCCACTATGGAAAATAATTTGGAAGTTTCTTATCAAGTTAAACATGATTCTACCATATAATCCAGCAATAACACTCTTGGGTATTTATCCTAGAGAAGTGGATACAATAACCTGGATATGAATGTTTATAACAGCTTTATTCATAACTGCCAAAAACTGGAAACAACTTAAAGGTCCTTCAATGGCTAAATGGACAAACAAACTGGTAGATCAATACAATGGAATGCTATTCAGCAATAAAACGGAACAAACTGTTGATCACAAAACAAAAGAAGAATCTGAAAGGCATTATGCTGAGTTAAAGAAGCTTGCCTCAAAAGGTTACATATTGTATGACATTCATTCCTTAAACTATAAGGATGGAAAAATAGATCAGTGATTAGAGGTAGGGTTAAGGTGTAGCTATATGGAATGATATAAAGGAGATTAATGGGGTAGTGGAAACTTCTGTATCCTGGTAGTGGTGGTAGTTACATGAATATCTACATGTGTTAAAATTCATTGAATTACACACCAAAAGAAAAAAAAAGCAATTTTATCGTATGGTAATTTAAAAAACAGACAAATTCAATTCTGATGGTACTTTACTAGCTTTATAGGATGTAGTCTAAACTTCTTAGCAGGAATTACAGGGCCCACCCTGGTGATAGCTCCTCAGCAATAGGGCTGTTTCTCTCATAAAGCATAAGAATGTTGTTTTTATGGAGGTAGACTGTGGTCCTGAAGGTCACAACTGTTTTGTCTCTAAGTAAGAGACAGTTTTTCGTATTGGAAAGTCAAGGATTTAGAATATCTGAGTTCTCACACTGGTGTAGCATTTTGTGGAATCCTGGTCTAGTACAGCCTCAGTTGCCTCCCTATTAAATGTGACAAATAACTGGTTCCCCTAAGGTCACTGTTAGTAGGGCAGAAATTGAACCACTTTCGATCCCAGGCCTAGCCAATTTTGCATCTGAACAGAACACTCCTTCCCACTTCAACCTTTATGGAGGGGAGAGGAGTATGTGATGTATGGTTTAGGGGAGCAGATTGTATTGTCGAAAGTTTTTCGAGGTACTTTTTGCATTTATGCATCTAGTTAGCAACCTGGGCTGTACTCTACCTCAGTTCACCTCCCCTGTAACTAGTTCATTTCATTGGAATCTGGATCCTGCAGAGAGTTGGCTTCTAAAACAAATACAGTGGCAGGTATTCCCCCATAGGATTGTCCTGAGTTGTTTTAGGTTTTAGAACTTTTTGTGGCAGCCCTTTTAGTGTTATGATCACCCTGATGGAGAGTCTTGGTTTGTGCTGCTGCTGTTCCCCACCCCTCGCCACCTGCCATCCCTACATGCATGTGGCTTGTTTAGAGCTTGGATGACAACCCAAGCCCACTCCCCATTTCCACCACCATTCAACTCCTCCCATGCTGAGGTAAATGATGAGACACTGGTGTTGATTATATTTATCCATTTATTAAAATACTTTAAGAAGCAAAACTTTATTAACTTTGAAGACTGGTGTTCCATTTTGTGGGGAGGAGGAATAGGCACACTTTGTGGACCTTTTCTTTCTGCTTTTTTCTGTTACCCCATAACTACCCCAGTTTCCTCCCCCAATCAGCCCCTGGCCCTGCTGCTTACTTGCAGGGGCCTCTGAGGAAACAAAACAAATAAACAAAAAAACATAGATTAAAGATTAGCAGACAAGTAGACAAATGCAATTCCACAAACCATAAAGCCGATCAAGGTCCTTTATAGGATGGAATGGTGCTAATGGGTTTGGTTGCTTTGGTATTAGTTTCTACTTCTTATGAAACTAAAATTCTTCTACTTGTGTCCTGAGGGAAGATGACATTAACCCCAACTGTTTCTTCTGATCAACTTTAACCTAATTTATTAAATTGAAGATGTCTTCCTTATTCTTCCCTTGCCCCTTTGGACACAACACAGGCCCTTTTCCGGTGAGGTGACTGATAGCTGCTGACCTCCTGTAGTATTGACACCAAAAGCAGTTGATGGCAGTCCAAATCCACTGGCATTCTCCTTCCCCACTGTTCTTCTTGCTAGGAATTGCCCATTCAATCAGTCCCTCAGAAAGTGCTCCAAAGATGCAACCAAACTCCAGAACTTTGGCTCTTGATGTCAACTTTGAACATAATCGAGATGGATATTTGGTGTCTGGTCCCACCACCTGAACAATTATATTACTGCAAGTAGTTAACCATGAAGTCCTGAAAGGAGCTTATGCTTCCAGAGGATGGGCCATCTCCCTTGAGAAAGAGATCACCACTTCTTGCTTTGTTTTCAAGCTCGTATGTGCAAGAACAGGTGCTCAGCAAAGCTGTCTTCCTTGTTTTGGGAAACAACTGGTAACTAAGCAGTTTAGGAGGTAACCAAGGGATTTAGCAAGCCACACCTGCTCCTGGGCCTCATCCCCTATCAATTCTGCTCCAGGAGTTGACTCCAGCCTCCAATCTTAGTGGTTTCATTCAATATCATTCTGATTCAGGGTGGGAGGATAGGGTGGGTGAAAGGGAATCCAGATGGTACAACAGAGCAACAGTAGCATTACAACATACAAAGACGGATAGTAAGTCAGCAAAGTAAACACAAGAGATGGAGTACTATTACAGTTTACTGTCATTGGTGATAAAAATAATTACAAGACACAGCCCTGCTTAGGCACTGCCAAGTAAAAGCTACCCTCTCCCAGGACTTCCCTTTGTTTCCTTAAATTTGCTCATTTGGAAATTTTTCATTTTGAAAAAGGCTCTTCTGAAAAAAATGCAACTTGGTTCCCAACTCTGTGAGTGAGCGTGTGTGCAGCTGTTAATGTGTGCAGCCACGGAGGAGCCAAGTTGGGCTGCAACGGTGACCTTATTGATTTGATCTAATACCTCCTCCTGGGAAGAAAGAGTAATGCGGAGAAAGCCAAAGACACAGCAACAGCACATTCCCCACTTAAATACACACAGTAAGTTAACATATTCTGATGCTTAAATAAGTTTTAAATGTTTTCCCATTAACTTTCTTCCCTAGTTGTAGAGCTAGGACTTTTTTGTTTGTTTGGCACAGCAATCAGACGTCTGGGGACTATCCCCTTGTTAGTATTTTTCTCCTCACCCCTGCAGAGGTGGAACACAGGTGGCTGGTTTAAGTGGGCTAGGCTGGTGGAGTTCCAGAGTTGAGAACCAGTGCTTAGAGTTGGATTGTGCACCTCGATAAACCAGCGATTGGACTGAGTCAGGTAATTGAGCACGCTAAGTTTGTCTGAGAAGTGGGGAGAGGCCAGTTTCCCGGCTTTCTCTTGAAAAGTGGGAAGGGACACTTACTCAAAGGTATGAGTTGAGGGTGGGTGGGGATACAAGGCGGACATGAGAGAACCACTGGAGAAATACTGGAGTTTGATTAGATTTGCCTGACTGGGCGCAGGCATTCAAAAAAATGCTAATTGGGATCTGGAGCAATTTTGGCCTGGTTTGTTTTCATGAGAAATTTGGAAGAAGAACCATGGGAGAAGCAGAAGCTTTTAGCCTCCATTTTCCCAGGCCCATGTACTTTCTGGTCACTTTGAATGTCCCTCTGTACTCAAGGGAAAGGAGCAAGAAGGGAGATTCAAAAGTGATTTGGGGACTTAACCAACAGCCTGCCCAGAAGATGCAGGCCAAGTTGGAGCTTGTGGGGAAGGGCCTAGGCTGTGACTTGATTGTCAGGCAGTCCCTAGCTCAGACATCTGAGTCACAGAGCTCAAGGCCTGGTTGCTCCATATAGTGTTTATTGGGGAAGGGGACAGCACAGGTTGGGGCAGTTGCTGATGTAGAGTCCAGGACAGATAGAGCGAAAAAGGCAGCATGCCAGCTTAGCCCCCTTCTCTAGGGCATTGGTGTTTTTGTTCCCCTTTCTGTGGCCTGGCTCAGAATTTTAAGGGGGTGTCAGAATCAGCTGGGCCATAGGTAGATCCCAGCCACTTCTAAGACACTGAAAATGCACCAAAAGATTAGAAGCTCCACCAAGAACTAGGGCAGTTGGTAGAGGCATATGTGTGTGTAGGGTAATGGGGGTGGAGGATGGGATCAGGGTGGGGAGGGATTCCTGGGTTAGCACAATAAATTATAGGGTCATTTAGAGGTCGAGTTGTATTTTCAGTTCTTAAAAATATATATATATATTTATATATATACATCTTTATATGTCTCTATACATAACTATACTGCAGCACAGCAGCAAAACATTTAGTTAAAAAATCCAGCAAGAATGCAGGCAAACACTCCATGGAGGCATGCAGGCTAGGATCAAGGCAGTAGGAGGGGAGCCTGTATGGTTGCCATAGGGGTGAGTTCCAACCAATGGGCCCACCCAGCCACCAGAGCACCACCTGGACATGTGCAAAGACATACATGCGCACATGGAAAAACAGAAAGGGTTTGCAGAGAGAGCAGTCACCACAAGAAAAGATTTCACATGGTCATTGTAAGAGGCAAGTGGACAAGCCCCCAGGACCTAGTTCTCATCTTAATAAGCCTACTAGGAGAGACCTCCTGAAGTCACAAGTTGCAATTGGCAGGGATTGGGGGAGAAACACCACCAAGCCTGGCTGTCCTGACCCCTCTCCTCATCTCCCTGAGAGTATTTCTTTCATTCATTCCCTAGCATCAACAGTTTCTCTGCCAGTCAGAGAAAAACATTCCCCAACTCCCTGAAAAGGTGAACTCCCTTGAATCCTTTGTAGATCCCAGGCCATTCACAAAAAGCTTAGTTCAATTAAATACTGTAGTTGCTCAAGATGCACGAAGAGAAGGAGAACTGAACAAGACAACTCGGAACAAGAATCTTTGGCCAATGAGAAAATGTAAACCTCTAAGGAGACCTGATTGAGTCCAGGAAAAAAATGTATTAGTGTAAAGAATTGGAGGATCTTTCTTGGTGGTGCTCATGTTTGTTCTGAAATAATTTAGTCTAGCCTGTATTGAGGTTTCAAGAGTTTTTAGTAGAATCCTAAATGTTGTGAGTTCTCCTTCCAGCTTTCAAGGGTTATAGTTGAGATCCTGATGGTGTTGGAGGATCATCATTTTTTGCTTCATCTTCACGATGTCTGCGGTGCCACAAATTTCCTTTATAGAAAAAAAAAGCAAGTATAGAAATAATGAGGTTAGCACATTGCCAGATGCCTAAATGTATGGACGCTAAAGAGAGCAAACAAAGAGTCCTTTAGGAGACAGACTGGTTTGTTCCTATTGTAGCAACCATTTTTAAACCATCTTAGAAAACCAGCTGATGCCATGCAAGCCAAACACAAATGGGATGAGTTCTCAGAACCTGATAATCCATGAAACTGCTATTGACCCTTTCAGAGTCTTCAGAAAGACTCTCAAACACCGTGGGTCTCCCAACTGGCAGATTCTTAGGGACTCAAACCAGTTGGACCAAACACAACTTGGTCCAGGAGATTCTCTCTTGGCATCTGTATGAAGTCTCAGTTCCTCAAAAAAACAAAACAAACCGTCACCCTCCATCCCTTCCCCCCCCATGTCCACTATGGTCATCTCTCTCAAGCTTCCAGGTCATCTAGGCTCAGAATTTAGGAGAGACAAATGACATCAGAATTGGCATAACCGACAATTCTAAGGGAACCTTCTTTTGAGCCCCACTGACATATCAAGAACATTTAAGTCCAATTCTGAAGAAGGGGTGGAACCAAAATTCAAATAATGAAACAAATTTTGCATTTCCAGGGATTTACTATGACAAAGAATAAGAGTGTTTAGATAGGTCGTGGAACCTGTTCCTGACCCTGTAGGTGCCCAGCACTGACACCCCCAACCCATCTCAAATAATACTGCACATATATACAATGGAATATTACTCAGCCATAAAAAGAAACGAAATGGAGTTATTTGTAGTGAGGTGGATGGAGTTAGAGTCTGTCATACAGAGTGAAGTAAGTCAGAAAGAGAAAAACAAATACAGTATGCTAATACATGTATACGGAATCTAAGGGGAAAAAAAAAAGGTCATGAAGAACCTAGTGGCAAGATGGGAATAAAGACACAGATCTACTAGAGAATGGACTTGAGGATACGGGGAGGGGGAAGGGTAAGATGTGACAAAGTGAGAGAGTGGCATGGACATATATACACTACCAAACGTAAAATAGATAGCTAGTGGGAAGCAACCACATAGCACAGGGAGATCAGCTCTGTGCTCTGTGACCACCTAGAGGGGTGGGATAGGGAGGGTGGGAGGTAGGGAGATGCAAGAGGGAAGAGATATGGGAACATATGTATATGTATAACTGATTCACTTTGTTATAAAGCAGAAACTAACACACCATTGTAAAGCAATTATACTCCAATAAAGATGTTAAAAAAAAATAATAATGCAAAAAATAATACTGCTTTCTGGAGCAGGACCAAAAGCTTGTAGTTGTATTTGACTGGGAAAGAGATCTAAATATGACTGTTTTGCCATACTTTATCCACTGAGGAAAGGAATGGGTCAAGCAGAAAGGTAACTGGTTGTTCTCATTTTTCTCTTCAGCTGTTTATAACACAGAGATCACAAAGCAAGGTTGCCTCTCAGGTTCTCTCCCTGTCAGTGTCCATATCGCTTTCTTTTTTTTTTAAGGAGCTTTTTTTTTTTTTTTTTCTTTTTGGCTGTACCGCGCGGCATGCGGGATCTTAGTTCCCCAACCAGTGATCGAACCCGTGACCCCTGCAGTGGAAGCGTGGAGTCCTAACCACTGGACAGCCAGGGAATTCCCTCCATATCACTTTCTAACTCACACCTTGTCCAAGAGACTGCTTGGCATCCCCTAAGGTTGGCTCCCAACTGGCCACCTCCTCCATCACCACCGTACCCGTGTACATTTCTAAGGTGAGCTTCAGGTCTTTGGGAAGTACCCAGGCTGCTGGGGAATTCTTTATGACCTCGATGCCTGTGGGAGAAACTTACCAATAAAACCCTGGATGCCTTGGCCTGATTTAGGTTTGTCTTCCTCTTCTGGCTTCTTCTTCCCCAATTTGGGGAACTTAACTTTCAATCTGAGGCTTCTACTGTCAGTGTCTGAAGACTTTTCCTGGCAAACCACAACAAGAGCAAGGTCAAAATGTTAGTTGCCTAATAGTCAGAAACAATTCCTGGAGGCCTGGCAAGGTGGTGAACAAGGATGGCTGCAAGAAGCAGGCAGATCTGCTGTCTGTCCAGGTATGGGAGATACCCCTACTCACTAGTCTTGTGCCCTAGAAAGCATCTGATCTTTACCAAGATCCTACTCTGTGCCAGGTACTTTGCTAAATGCTTTAATAAATGATCTCATATTAATAAATGCTCTTCTGAATTGCCTTTCAGAAGAAACCTAAAGGAAGGGCACGGGACCTTCCCCCGGAACCAAAGCTTTGGAAAGTCCAATGAATAATTGACTCTCCTTCTGCTTTTCCCCACCAAAGTGGATCTGCGTCTTCTGTGGCCTTAAGGTGAGCAAGTTTGGTATCAAGTGAATGAGCAACATCTTCCTGTCTTTCTTTCAATCTACTCTGCCCTTCTTTAGAGCCTCACTTCTTCATCTTTATGGAAATGCTGAAGTCCAGAAAAGAGATTATGCCCAGGCCAGGCAGACTCCCATATTGAGACCTCAGAGCATGGATTGTTTGTTTAATTTCTCTCAATATCCAGTCTGTTTGCCTAGGTCAGGAGCTTGGTGCAAGATAGCTGAACTGAGTAGGAAGGGGGTGCTACAAGAGTTTGCTTCCTTTTCTGCATAACAGCATGTTTTTCTTCCCCAGGGGGCTACTGGTTAAGAGCAGCAAAGGCATATGAGAAAGTTATTAAATCCTTTAAGACCTGAATTTGCCTATGGCTTTTTCTCTTAAATGGTAGACCAATTGCTGCACTAGTCCAAACATGCTTGTATGGCTTGCTCACATGCATATAACTGGTGTATGAAGCCAGAAAACAGGTATAATGAATAGGAGAACCAAGGATTCCTACAGGTTGAAATGAGCAGTTCCATGGTGGAGAAATTTAAAGAAAAACCCTGTCAGACCATAAAAGGTGTAATTTACCTGGTGATAGGTGGACAGCTTTGAGTCATTTGATTTATGAAATGGGACTATTTTTCAATCTCAGGAGAGCACTCAGAATTGTCAACAAATGATGACATCCCCACAGCTATATTATAGTCACAGCTGCCACGCTTGATTTTCTTTTAAGCCACACACCTGCTAGGGGAAAGCATTGAGATAGCCTACTTTCCTCCCAGAGTGGGAGGGACAGAAAGCAGCAAGGAGAGGTGATATTTGGTAGATTTAACCACCAGTATGGCCTGGGCACCAACCATTTAGAACAGATGTTGGCTGTAAACACGTGGTATTGGCCATAATGGTATGTACCAGACGAAATTCAGTCCCAGCAGCAGGTACTGAGCAGGGGAGGGGAATTGCAGCCAGGAGAACAGCACAGAAAAAGACCATTCTTGCCTATTCTTTCCCAATCTTCTGCTACAGAGTGATTCTTCTTTCTGGTTATGTTCTCATGGTCATCTAGTTTTTCAGTGTGCCTTCTGCCTTGTCCTGTATACTTATGGTGAGGAGATGGGAGGAGGAGGCTCCATTAAACTCAAGCTGAAAGCCACTACCGGCCTCCCTATGCTACATCAGTCACTGTGTCCTGGCCCACACTGGAAGGCAAAGCACCAAGGAAGAATTCCTCTTCCCCTTTATTTCCCAATCCACAGGTCACATACCTCTGGAGAAAGGATTGAATTCATCCAGTCAATCTCAGATAGCTTTTCAAACTCCTTATTCATGGCATCCAGGGAAGTTTGCAGTGTGGCCTCATACTCAGCATTTCTCAGCTGGTGAAGACAGGAAAAAGAGTGAGTATCCAATGCCTAGCACCCTACCTTCATAGACTCTTGCCTTCTCCCCAACTCCCAGTCCCTGCTAGTGGCCATGAGACCACAGGGTGCCAACTTATATCTCCTTTGGCCCATGGTGTCGGTGGAAAGTATAGCCAGCTCTTTACTTTCTCAATAGGGAGATCCAGGAGACAACCAGACAGTGATGCTTTCCTTAGGGCTTGGCATGATCACAGTTTGGCAAGCAGAGAGGCCCTTTGACCAGTATCAATTAACACTGAGTTGTACCCCTACAGCTTAGGGTCCAGGATAAGGGTCCTACCCTTGACCCTCAAGCCCCTGGAGACACCTAAGTGTCCCCCTAATAATAGCTACCAATTTTTGAGCAAATACTATATGCCAGGCACTGTGCATACAGTTTCATTCCATCTTCCCAATAGCTTGATAATACCATACAAAGTACTACTGTTCTTATTTTATAGGTGGGAAAACAGACTCAAAGAAGTTTAGTGCTCAAGATCACATGACTAGACAGAAACCCAGATCTATTCAACTCTATAGCCTACCCTCTATACCACACCATCCCAGAAAGGGTATGTGGGGTGGCCAGATGCTGGGGTGGGGGAAATCTTTATTACACAGTTACCATAATTTAAAGGCTGCTTTGTGAAGCAAGGGGAGGGCTAGTGAGAGATTGGCTCAAATTTTCCCTTCCTGGCAAAGAGGGTCTGCCTCCCCAGGCTGTGCTTTTAGCCCCTAGCTATTCAGTCTTAGTGAATGATGTCTTGTCCCATGGGTTTAGGAAACAAAGCTCAAGCATTCCCTAGTAACCCCCAGCACCCACAGGATGGACTCTGTATGCTCCATGGGAGAGTTAAAATAGATTATTCTGGGACCATCTCCAACTCAGAAGAACCAAGTTCTAAACCAATAACATAAGTGAGATAGTTCATGTTCCATTAAATAGTGAGCTGGGAGAACAGATGCATGCTGATATCATCAGCTCTGACATGCTTTCCAGCCCACCTAATTTGGCTTCATCTCTCCTCTCTGGCATGTGCTTTACTTTCAATCTGGCACTTATGTGGCTTCTTGCTGTGCATGGGCCAGCCTTAAGTGGAACCCTGCCGACTGTCACAAATGGGTGGCAGGTGAATGAGCGAGGGATGGGATTGGAGGTTATGACCAATCAGGATGGGATATGAGAGGGGAACAAATCATGTTGACAAATAATCTCTTGCTTTTGCTTTACAACGAATGATTTAGGACAGTACGGAGTAGCCCAGATGCACAGGACACGTGTGTGCACATGGTGGTGGGATGGGGAACAGTGGTGTCAAGAAGAAATGGCCATCACTTCAAGGTAAGGGGGAAAGGGGCAGGGATTCTTAGGGGCATACTTACCAGCAGTGCTCAAAAGGGATTTGATAGTCAAACCCAAAGCCACAGAGAAGAAAGAGGAATTGGGGTCTTAGAAAATGATTCCTAATCATAATAGGAGAGGAATAAAATGGCTTCCTAATGACTTCCTATTTGGCACCTAGAGACTCGGGCTCTGAAAAATAGCACATGGTTGGGCCTGAATCTTATGGTCTGTTCTCTTGTCCTTCTGGCTTCAATAGAGACCTTGTTCAGGACTCTTCTCTGAGATAAATGTGCAAACTGACTCAGGGGACTTCGTTGATCACTTCCTGGTTTCTGTTCTAACATATCACTAAGCCAGTTTGCCACATAAGGGAAGTGGGAGTTACTGGGTGGGATTTTCTTCATCAAAAGGCTACATCCCTCTCCCAACACTGACTGTTCTCCTCCTTCAAGGGGAGGAATAACAACATTCAAATGAAATAAGCCCGGACTTCCCCTGTGGCGCAGTGGTTAAGAATCCGCGTGCCAATGCAGGGGACACGGGTTTGAGCCCTGGTCCGGGAAGATCCCACAAGCCGCGGAGCAACTAAGCCTGTGTGCCACAACTACTGAGGCTGCATGCTGCAACTACTGAAGCCTGCCTGCCTAGAGCCCGTGCTCCACAAGAAGAGAAGCCACCGCAATGAGAAGCCTGTGCACCGTAATGAAGAGTAGCCCCCACTCACCACAACTAGAGAAAGCCTGCATGCAGCAACGAAGACCCAATGCAGCCAAAATAAATAAATAAAATAAAAATAAATTTTAAAAAATGAAATAAGCCTTACATCCATGCCACCTCTATGATATGGCCTTTCTGGAGATACATGGTCATTCTTAGCGGCCGTTTGCACCCAGGTCTCATTTGGATGTGTGTATGTGTGGGGGTGTCCTTACCAGGTTCTATATTAAGTGTGATATGTGCTCAATTTGGGTTGTTGGCTGGCACAAACCAATTTTCATGAGCCCATGAGCCTCAAGAAAGCCTGAATGGCAATAAGAGGCCAAGCTCCCATATTTCCTGCTGCCCAAATTGGCAAGGCCATTGAGCTCTGCCTATATATAGAAGGTACTTCTGGTGCTGTCGCTGAAGGCTGAAAGACTCTAGCCTGGGGCTCAGATGCTGGGACAGCCTGGCCTGACTGCCTTAACCACTCTTCCACCTGTGCAGTGTGCCAATTAGATGTGCAAATGGAAAAGAGGAAGTGGCTGCACTTCTTGCAAAAATCAACTCAGAGGCTCCTCTTCAAATAAACCTTAATTAGATGAGAGGCAAGAACAGTACCTTCCTAGGGGCCTTAGCAGCAGACCTCAAAGTGGAGTGGTCATGATCAGTTGACTCATTAAAGCACACTCACCAGGTGTGCCTATGGGCTTTGCATTATGAGAAACAGCAACTCTTCCTGTAGCTCAAAAACTGAGCCTCAGTCCATTTTCCCTAACACTAATAAAATCTACCATCTGTCAAGCTGCTAGGAAGAGCTAGGCACATAATATACAGTAGTTTGTTTAATCCTCACAACAACCTGGACAGGTAGAGATTTTAATTCCTATTTTGTAGGTAGGGAAACTGAGACCCAGAGAGGTGAAGTTACCTCACATACCTACTGTTATGGATTCATTTGTGTCCCCTCCAAAAAGATATCTTGAAATCCTAACCCTCAGTACCTCAATTATTTGAAAATAGGGTCATTGCACATGTAATTATTAAGATGAGATCATTGGTCTGGTCTGGACTCTGGAGTAGGGTGGGCCCTGATCCGGTAAGACTGGTATCCTTTAAGGAGATGGCCATGGGAAGACAGAGAGACACAGGGAGAGCACCATGTGAATATGGAGGATTGGAGTAATGCATCTACAAGCCAAGGAACACAGCAAAGATTGCCAGCAAGTCACCGGAAGCTAGGAAGAGGCAAGGAAGGATTTCCCAACAGGTTTCAGAAGGAACATGGCCCTGCTGACACCTTGATTTCAGGCTTCTAGCCTACAGAACTGTGAGACAATAAAGTTCTGTTGTCCTAAGTCACCCAGGTTTTAGTACTTTGTTACAGCAGCCTTAGAAAACTAATATAGCTAGTAATTGGCAGATTTGGGATTTGAACTCAGAGACCCCCAACTTTTCCCACTATTCCTTACTGTCTTTCCACATGGTGAGAGACGTATGTGGAAACTTGGGAGATGCAGAGCAGCTCAAAAGAGCTCACCCTTTTCTACTGAAACTATATTAGGTATGATGAGAAAACGCTGCTTTTGTTTGGCCTGGTCTGGACCCAGGAGACATTTGCCAAAGGAGACAGGCTTTTCTTCAAGGATATTGTAGTCCCTATGGATTCGCATAACTTATAAAGTGACACGATCAATGACAACTCTGGGTGAAGATGACACAGCAGGGACTGCCGGGTAAGCACCTGGCCAAAATGCTCCTACATGTCTTCCAATGCCCTAGAACCAAGCACAGGCTGTGACCAAATTCAGATGGGATACTTTGCCCTCCCTGTTCCAACCCCATCCACTCACCAAGTTTTCATCCAGGAAAGCTTTGGTGTCATCGTAGAGCCCTTTAAGACTAAATGTAACATCTACTGCGTCATTTCTGGTTAGAGTCTGAGAGGAGAAGAAAGGAAAAGAAAGGAAGGGAAAGGACAAAGACAGAGGAGTTGTTGGTTAGTAAGCATGCAGCTGGCTTCTCTGTGGGAAGGTAGGAGCAGGCTAGTAGGATGTGGCTATAAGTGAAAAAGTAATATTCACAATATAGCACAACTAGTAGTTCAGCATGGGCACCAACCAGTCAAAACTGATGCCGGCTATCAACTACCAGTACAGCTGTATTGGTGTGTTGTATGCTGTGGCACAGCACAACTTGGCATTTGGCATCACTGATTGAGTGCTATGGGTATAGGGAAACAGGGAATATGCAAACCAGATAGTAAGTTTGAGGCCACTTGTTGCCATTAGGCTGAAGCCACCTTTCCCATGGTACACGAAGTTAGGCCTAACCATCTGTCTTCTTGAAACGCCAGGCCTGGAGCTCCAGGCCTCTTCCAACTAAGATCCGGCCCCGAATAAACAGGTAACCTACATTTTAGGAGGCCCTGACCCTGTATGTGGCCCTTTTGTATTGTTTGCCTAGCACTAAAGTTACTTTTTAAAAGCATCACTTAAAAATCTTCTGCCAGTGGGTAAAGTCACAGGATGGCACATTTAACATCAAGAATCTAATCTAGACCTTCCCTTCAAGAGGAAAACCAAGGCAGCCTGGAGCACAAGTTTCAATGACAAGTGTCACCTTAACAGGTCATATAGGGATCCAGTTGGAATGAGGAAGGGCCTAAGCCAAGTTCCTCTCCATTCTCAGGCTATTTCTCCTTGAGGCCAGTGTGGTAGATAGCTATCAGGCTGATGAAATCTGCTATGGGATTCTCCCAGTAACCACTCTGGACCTGTAACAAGTCAAGCAATATCTGCCTCCCTCACTACTCTATCCATCAGTTTCCTGCCATGTCATTTGCCCAGTTTCTCTACCCAGCCTCCAGCTCCCCTTCCTTCCCTTTCTTATTTGGTTTGACTCCTTTCCTTCATCTGCCCCTTCCCCCCTTACCTCAATGGGAGTGCAGGAAGCTGCACCTGCCTCTTTGCTACTGTCTTTGTTGTAAAATATAACATTCAGGATGTTAGCACTGGCATTCACAGAATCCATGAGGACAGACACATGCTGGTGGACCTTGCTCAGGCCAGTAAGTCTGTAACAAAGCAAGGACAGATAAATGAGTCTAGAGTTCTGAAGGATGTCTGGCCTGAGGTGCTGGTGAGGGTTGGGATTAAGGGTAAATTGTATTCTTTACTCTCTCCTGTTATTTCTTCTCATTTCTAGGGAGCCACCTATGCCAGAAAATGTTTCTACTCTTCTCTAGGTATTCACTTTTGTCCATCCTTGTCTCGCCAGAATTAGATACTGGGTGCTTTGGGAGAGTGGGAGGCTAGAATAGAGGAAGGAGCTGACTCCAGAAACTCTAAGGCCCTCCTGATATTTAAGGGCAAGGATAAACGTTTTTAGTCCTGTTGGGTCTGGGGCAGCAAGAGGAGATCAAAACTTATCTCTGGGCCTAATGAGAGAGGTCCAAGCTGGCTTACTGCTGACCACAAAGACTATTTCCTACGTAGAATGTCAGGGTCCCTGTCAATCTTCAGAGCTCTGAGCAAGACTCCTTTCTGAGGTCAGGCTCTCCAGTAGCCAATAGATACAAGTTGGCTTCTTCTCCCTATCTCTTCTTGGGATTCCCAGCCCTGTATCTGGGCCAGTCCACTTACCTGCTGATGAGGTTTTCTGCAAGCTGAGCTAAGTGCTGCATCTGGGCATACTCCTCATCAGAGAGGCTATCTTGAGATTCCTGGGAGTCCAGCTGGGGTTGAGAGGCAGCCTGGATTTCAGAATGCTTGCACTCCCACATTTTCATTGAGTTCTCAAAGTCCTGGCGATAAAGACAGTGGCAGAGCCTAAAGATTGCTGTAGCTAAGACGGCATGTGACAGATCTGTCTGTGAGTCTGATATTTGTGGGTACTGTGGGGAAAGGGGAAAGAGGGCCTCATCCATTCCCCCATACACCCATCTCCACACCCATACATCTGTCCAACATTTTATTCAATGTCTCTTTCATACTAAGCAGTTTTAGTTTTGTTGTTGTTGTTGTTGTCGTTGTTGCTGTTACCATGCCAAGTCTTGGGACAACATACTTGAATCAGACAGATGTCTGCCTTCCAGAAGCTCCTATAGGTAGGTATCATGATCAATAAGAAAGTGGAGCCCTTTTCAGCTCCCTTCTTTGCCAAATCTAGGCAATATATTCTGATGGATCTTAGAGCTAGACATATCTCGTTTAATTTTGAATTGTGCTTCTGTCATTGACTAGTTGTGTCAGTTTAGCAAAGTATTTAACCTCTATGGTCCTCATTTTCCTCACCTATAAAATGGGAATAAGTGTATCTACCTCACAGGATTGTTGAGAGGACCTACTTGAGAGAATATATGTAAAGTGCCCAACACAAAGTAGGTAGTTTATAAACTAGACATCCCATCCCTTCTCTATTGCTGTGTCTATGGACTGTCCACAGGCCAGAGTGGAAGAAAGCCTCTAAGCATTGAGCATCTGATTAATAATGGCTCCTTTCTAGCTTTAGGTGGTGTAGCTGAGGTGAGTGATATTTGTGAATGCAGTATTTTAAGACGCCTTAGAGGAACCTAAAGACCATATTCAATGAAGAATCTCTTGTTGAGGGAGCAGATTTCTCCGTAACCACCTGAGGCCTTTAACTCTGTGCAGTGGAGGGAGGAGTACAACTTTTTTGAAAACTACAGAAGGGAGCTTCTTGTCTCACTCTCTTGGACAGTGCTTTGCAAGTGTCTATGTATATCAGAGTGTCTCAGGGAGCTTGTCTGCAAATGCAAGTTCCCAGGAAATACCTGTCTCCATTCTGATGCAGTGGGCCTGTGTGGGGCCCAGGAATGTGCATTTCTAACAAGCACCCAAGGTGACTCTGAGATAAGTATCATGCAGACCTCCCTTTAAGGAATTCTGCCTGACTGGAAGTATTCAGTACTCAAGTGATAGCTGTAGATGAGACAACGTAGGAGCCCCAGATGAGCCTTTCCCTTCTTACCTGATCTCTTGTCAGCATCTGGGCAGTGTTCTTGTATCTAATCTTGATAAGGCCTGGCCTCTGAACCCAGGCCTCCCCATCCACCTGCACTGGGATACCTTCTTCACCGTCGATGGTTATCATCACCTCACGGCACTGCCAGAGAAGAGGAGGAGGGAGAATGGGGGAGAAAAATGAGGTAACGACTGTAGACCAATCTGATAATCTCACAGTCATGGCCTAAATGTGTATCTGAACAGGACTGGCAAAAATGTGAATCCGATTGTCCCAGGGAGGAAACACATGTTTGCTATGGGCTTTTTGCTCCTTTGGTCCCTACCACCTCTGTTTCCAACTTCAGCCAGCACCTTGCTCCCCACCAGATAACCTGCTCTCTCCACCCTGTCATTCTTATACCTGGTTAATTCCTGAGACTACCTCACATCCTGGATTGTAGCCACAGAGCTCAAACCCTTTCTGGTGCCCACCAGGCCCGTGCCTACCTGGGCGATGCGATGATGATGCAGGTTGATGATACGGGACATTGCCATCTGTACAGAACCAAAGATTGCCACTACCTCTAGCTTCCCATCATCTATTGCAGGAGCCTCATATTCCTGAGGAGGAAGAACTGTGTCACACATCTCACCCTTGAGAAACCACACCTTGCCTATCACAAGCAGGTATGCTTTGAAAGCTCCTGGTGAGAATTTTTCTAGCTCATGAAGAGTGGAGAAACTACTACATTATTAAAAGGAGAAGAATGAGGTCAGGAAGCCAACTTGGGAAAAGGGCACTGAGATAAAAACTCAGTCCCTTTTGAGATCACAACTCTTAACTGGTTCTCTCCCTGTCCAATCTAGCATCATAAATCCCCAAGGCCAGTCCCACTGGTCTCATGGTCTTCTTGGGTGAGCTCAGACGAAAGGATTCATGGCCAATTTCTCAGGAGATTTTATTGACAGACCTCCTTAGAGAAAAGGGCATGGCCTAGGTAACCTTTCAAGGATCTTTCAAATGTGAGGAATGGAAAATTCAAAGTCCAGGCAACACCGAAGAATTTATCTGATCCTGAGGTTTTTGGTTGATTCTTGTGCTCTGGGGTGGTAATTGCCTTAAAAAAACAAACAAACAAACAAACAAACAAACCTCATCATACAGCTGCTGCCAATAAAGGTCCCCAGCCCATCTCCTCTTCCCCTACACTCCAGTCAATTCAACTCTCCTTTCTGATAGACTTTAGAGGGGTCAAGCCTTTCTTCCTCCCTGTTCCTTGTTCCATACTCACTGTGGTAGCTGTGCTGCTTCCCCAAAAGTTGACGCCTCCAGCATAGCTGGTAATGTTGAGCACTACAATGCCTTGCAGGTTTGGCAAGGAGATGGCTTCTCCATCACACTGAAAGAAAAGAGTAGCCCTTATTGGCTGGCTCTTCAGATACCAATGTGAAGGGCCATTTACAGAGATGGGGGAAGGGCTCTGTCTTCTCTTCATGCTATTATTTTCTTATCCATAAAATGGAAATCTATCTTCATGCTTTCCTCCCATGAGCAATGAGTGAGGATCAGAGTTAAAGCTTGGGAAGAACTAAGGATATAGTGGAAAGTTGATTCCCAAGGTCATGATATTTCCTTTCTTCATGCCCAGGAAGGATCACCCTCTTTTCCACTAACCTCCAGGTGCACTCGTTCTTCCAGTTTCCTGTAAGAGCGCTGAAAAAGTTCCTTGCTTCCCAGAAGGCCATACCACATCTTGTTCTTAAGGCGGCTACTACAGGGAGATAAGGGTAGAGAAAGGTAGTCAGAGGGTGAATAATATAAAGATAAGTGGATGAAGAAAAGTAAGAGGAGACACCATCTTATTCGTCAAGTGCCTTCTTATAGAGAGGAGTCATGTTTAATGGTAACTGGACACAAGAGGGAATGCTAGGATAGTGTAACTGGTATCCTTATGTGAACACCAGCTGAAATGGGTTCCTGGGTCTCCTTGAGGCATCAGCATCCCATTGATTTGTCACTTTTACTTGCTTCTGATATTGGATCAGGCTTGGAAGAGACAGGCTATATTTAGAAAGTAAGGCTCATAAAAAGCTGTGAGCATAACTGGCTAGTACACATCAGCTACCCTGGCAAGTGCCACTCTGGGAGCTCAAGATTTCAGCCACTTGGAATCAATTTCATTTGAAATATGTGACTCTTAGATTGCAGTTTCTTTGAAGCATAACTTTTCTGGCAAAGTGGAGAGATTTCCAAGACCTGTATATCAAACACTTAACTCAGTGCTACAGAATAGAAATAAGCTTACTAGGAAGACTGTAGAGTAGGAACCAGTGGAGAGAATATGGGACGGGCAAGGATATCCGGAGACTTGTGGTGGAGGTGGGAAGGGCAAGGTCCTGTTGACTGTAGAGTCTCTGATAAAAACAGGCAGGATACTTAACAATCACTAGAAAGACTGGATAGAGTTTACTGTGAGCGTTTAAAGTAGAGCCACAGGGCTTCCCTGGTGGCGCAGTGGTTGAGAATCTGCCTGCCAATGCAGGGGACATGGGTTCGAGCCCTGGTCTGGGAGGATCCCACATGCCGCGGAGCAACTAAGCCCGTGAGCCACAGCTACTGAGCCTGTGCATCTGGAGCCTGTGCTCAGCAACAAGAGAGGCCGCGATGGTGAGAGGCCCGCGCACTGCGATGAAGAGTGGCCCCCACTTGCTGCAGCTAGGGAGAGCCCTCGCACGGAAACGAAGACCCAACACAGCCATAAAAAAAAAAGTAGAGCCACAGAAATGAGCCACCACAGGGCATGGGTTTTGAAATGTAAGAAGGCTAGCACATAGCACAAAATTATTTGCACTCTGTTTTAAACCATAAGTTCTCTGGGCACTTCAGTTTCCTTATCTATTAAAAATTGGAGTTTGGTTATATGGAAATGCAAAATACCTAGAACAACCAAAACAATTCTGAAAAAAGAACAAAGTTGGAGGACTTTCATCTCCCAATTTCAAAACTTACTATAAAGCTACAGTTATCAAGATAGCGTGGTGCTTGCACAAGATAGACACATAGATCAATGGAATGTAGGTGAGAGTCTAGGAAATAAATCCTTACATTTAGGGTCAATTGATTTTCAACAAAGGTGCCAACACAATTCATTGGGGGAAAGGATAGTTTTAAAAAGTGGTGCTGTGGTAAATGGATATCCATGTGCAAAAAGATGAACTCAGATTCTTACCTAATACCATACATAAAAAGTAACTCAAAACAGATCATAGACTTAAATGTGAGAGCAAAACCAAAAATTTTGGAAGAAAACAGCAAATTTTTAAGATCTTGGGTTAGGCAAAGATTTCTCAAACATGGCATCAAAAGCATGGTCCGTTAAAAAAACAAAAAACAAAAAAAACAAAAAAAAACAAAAAAAAACTTGATCAATTGGAACTCATCAAAATTCAAAATTTTGTATTTCAAAAGGGACCATTACAAATGAAAAGACAAGCAATAATAACAAAAAAGACAAGCAACTGGGAAGCAATATTTTCAAGACACATCTGATAAAGTACTTGTTCCTCAGCCCAGGCCTGCTCTGAGAAAGTTCTGGTGGCAGGTGGGCAGGGATGGTGATGATGGGTGGAGGGTGTGCTTCTTTTTACTCATAATTTCAATTTACCACAAGAACTCTGAGGCTGCCTTAGGGTATGTCTGTAGTACAAAAGTACCAGAAGGTGCCAAGCAGACCAACCAAGATGGGGTAAAATCAGTAGGTCCTGGGGAACCCGGTTAGGAACACTAAGAACCAGTAGGGCGATCTTTGATACTTTGCAGCCTTGCCAAGCAAGAACAGACCTAAAACCACTACTAGGACCTCATCAAGTTCTTGGAGACAGAACAAAGATAGGCAATTGGCTGAACTGAATCAATGTAATCTGTTTTCAGTAACAGTAACACAGTTAGCTGTCCACAGGTCAAGACTATGAAAGCAGCTCCAAGTTCAGGATGCCAGTGCAGCGTCATCACAGATCTGGTCAATGTTTGGGGCAAGCTATCCCACTAGTCTAACCTTGGGACTAATGTGTTTTACTTACAAAGGACAGACTCTTTCTGTTTCTTGTCTGTGAGGTAGGGGATGTGGGAATACATGTGTATATTGTGATTGTGTGTTTGTATGTAGGGAGGGGAGTTTCTTTTCCTTACTTGTATTGTCCTGGGTGTTCATCTCTTCTGGTGTTGAATTCCAGAGAAATTTTAGCATCTAGTCCAATTCCAAAATAGTTGTTCATGACACACCTTTCTTTGAAGCGTCTGAAATTAGCCAAAGGGAAGAAGAAAATAGACACTGGTGCAGGAAAGAAGTGCTGTTATCATTGGGCTGCAGACTTTATCTGTGTGATCAACAGCCACTGAGGGAAGGCCCCCTCTACACTGGGCACAAGGCTTAATGTTCTTGAGAGGCACATGTAGATGTCCTATTGTGTTAACAACTAACTTGTTAGCTGTAAGAGAGGACACCCAGCCAGTTGGGTGGATTCAGTGGAACTGGGATTCATAATAAAGAAGCCATCTTTGGAGGCTGTCAGATATGAGTGGTCATTATTTTCTCCACATAAAATAAAGGGAAATAAGAGTCATTGACTTATTCCCATAAAGAAAGAACATTTAAGTATCTCAGATAAAAATATATGACGAAAGTAAAGTCTGTATTACTGTTTCCAGAGATGTCTGAACTCCTTTGTAGCACTTTCACATCAAAGGGCAAAGTGACCACACATTTGAAGGAAAAAAACTGATAAAAGAGGGTAGATGTATATACAACAACAACAACAAAACCAAGTAGTTTGTTTTATTCTTCTGCATCCATCCATTAAAACCAGTGGTGTGCTGGAGCCAGTTCATACCAGTTTATGTAAGCTGATTATGCCTATAATTCCCAACTCTGCATTCAATGACATTATATCAGTAGCTTGAAATAGGCCATGATGAAAGGGTTTACACCAGGAATAAATCAGGGCTTTCATCCCCCCAGAGAGCTGGTTGTTAAACATTTTCCAGCACACCACTGATCAAAACTCATTAGGTAGGTCCATTGAGGCCTCATATATGAGCTTAAGCCAATGGTAAAGCGGAGGGGAATGGGAGTTGAATATAGGAATAAATGGGAAGCTGCAGAAAACTTAAATAATTGCTAGCTGTGTCTTTCTTTTGAGAAACTGAAAATAGTTACAATTTAGCTACTTAATCACAGATTTTTTTTATTCATTACTAAACTGACCCTACATCTCTCACATGAGATTTGTCTTCCTTGACCACAGTCCAGAAATTGGGGATTCTCTAACTGATGTAACTGATTTTCTTAATGGAACTCAAAATGAGTGAATGTGATGGAACTTGGCTACTGGGAATATTCTAAAGAGGTAGGGCTATTGAGACAGATGTCTTTAGATTTGCTAGCTAGCCCTCTAAATGTCCACTTACTTCTTAGCAACTCCAATCATTTACTGTTAAAGGCAACAGTGAAAAACAGGTCCTTTGAAATGAAATGAAGTTGTTTTAATAAAAAAAAATAATAATAACAACTGTAACACATATCGCACCTAACTATGGGTGCCAAACACTGCCCAATGCAAGTACTTTGGATATATAAACTCAATAAATACAGCAAACCTATCTGGCAAGTTCTACAATTATCTCCATTTTATACATGAGGAAACTGAGGTTTGGTTGAATTACTTAAGTTCACACAACTAGTAAGTAGAGTCAGCATTTGACTCTGGGTATCCTTAGACTATTCTCTTAACCAGAGAAAGGGAGAAGCCATAGGAAGGTGATAGGCTTAAATACTTACATAGTTTCAGGTGTAAAATATAAGTGCTCCAAATTGAGGTTATCTAGGTCTTCACTTTTGAGAGAAGATATAGAAGACAGAGTACCAAGACGAGAACCTAGACACAAAAGACGTCACCTTGGTGTCAGATACAAACAAGAAAGCCCTTCCCCCCACTTGTATTTCACCCCACTTTCTCTGTTGGAGCAGAGTCAAGCTCAATGACTTTCTCCTTGATAATATTCAGGGTTCTCATTCCAAAGAGGGATCATCTTGGATGGACAGGGACTTCCACTGACAGAATAGTAAGGTTGGGCTGCTTGCTTGCTGGCAGTGAAACAGCTTCAAATCTTGGGTTTCATCAGGCCAGCCTTTTCAAAGTATCTAATGGGGTCATTACTTCTGGACATAGGCATGGGGTCTTATAGAGTGAGGTTTCTCGAGAAGAGGGAGGGATATGTACTGCAGAGTAGGATTATGGCTAAAGGAAGATGCATGAAAATACATCTTTCTTCTCTGGGAACTAGAAGACAGAGATGAAGCTTAGAGTAAAGGAAGGAGAAGAGAAAGCTCATTACGGTGTCTTGGGCTCATCTGGTTAATATCTTCTGAGTCATCTTCCAGGAAGAAAGTTGAACTAAAGTTCTTGACTGATATTGTCTGTCGGCTTTGCTCATCAAGAACTATAGAGAAAAAGTGGAAGGAAGGAGGGAAGGAAGGAAGGAGAGGAAGGAAAGGAAGGAAGAAAAGGAGGAAAGGAGGGAGGGAGGATTGGTCACATTTCTTGAGCATCTCTTTTGTTTAGTTAATACCAGTCAGTGTGTGGGGAGACAATGGAGACTCCCATTTGATCATCACATCTCCTCCATGATGCTGTCTGTGGTTTCAGCTTTCTTACAGTATTGCCATGTCTCTTCACATCCGTGCCTGAGCTTTCTCTGTTTTACTTGTTACTCTTTTCCTATCGTCCAGTAAATGTGGTTGTGAGTAGAAGCTTGGGGCCAGAGGTAGGGGGAGCAGGGTGGGAAACTCTGTTCTTCTACCGCCATTCTCGCCTCTTTGTTAATTCATTTACTCACATGACCTTTGTTCTAAACTTAAGCCTCTAGGACCATGCCGTTCTTTCAACCAAATGTCTCACCAATACCCAGAATATTTGAGAAGTCTCCTTTCTTTTACCAGCCTATATACTGTATAGCTCAGGTGCTCAGCCTATGCCAAAGCTCATAGGTTCAATCCCTGTGCTGCCAGGGGAGCCTTTCTCTGTCCCATGGCCACAAGTTGCACTTCTAAATCTGACTTATGTATTGATGGAGCAGGCTGAGGATTAGTTGTGACAGGGTTATGGCTACATCAGATTGATCTGATCCCTGCTACTTGGAAACTACCTACAGAAATAGAGGCAAACTGGCTGTTTAATGATTTCATAGTGCAGAAGGGTTATTTCCTTTCTTTCTTAGAAACTTGGCTGAGGTTGTACCTAAAGATACCCAGGCAGGAGAAGGTACTGTAGCTAAAGGTCAAAGGCCAGCCAAAAGGACTTCCTTGCTACATGGACTTCTGTTCAATTCCAATAGCTCAGGTAGAACACACTTGGTGTTATATTTTCTGATCTGTTTTTCAAAGAAGCATTGTGGAGAAGAAGTGGGAACCAAAATGTTAAATTAAGAAGTTGGAGGAGTTGAAAGAGTTTTCATACTGAGTTGGAAGCTTGCAGATTGTCATGAGTTATGGGAAATGGCAATCAATGCTAGAGCTGCCAGGACCACTCTCAGAGCCCTTGTGCCTGATTAATACTGTGTAAGACATGCAGAGATGAACACTATTTTCTTTCTAAAATCGTCATAGGCTCAGTGGTTGGAAGGGGACAGGAGCAGGTGGAAAAAGATTCCATGGCTGGAGGTTGAAGCTGACAGACCTTTGAGCCAAGCCACTTAGCAGCTGTAATTGTTTAGGATGATTGTTAGTTCCAAAAATAAATAAGTAGAAAGAGTTGAGTGCCTGGGAGGTAGGAGGAGCCAAAGGGGCAGCTTATCAGGACTGAGGCTTTTCAAATCAGTGGAGACTAGGACAGACTTTGGATGCTTTATGAATGCAGAATCTAGTCAAGTTTTGGTAGTGATGTCAAATAGTAGACCCAGAGCGAGGGAGACCAGTAAACTACCCACAGGAACCTTCTCTTTCCCCTACCTCAATCACCACAACCCTGGGGCCTTTACCTTGTTCAACTTGGAATATGATGAGTTTCAAGGACTTTTGGAGATTCTGGGCCTTTGTGGCCAGCTCCAACTTGCACTTGGCTATGTGGTCTATTTGAGGGATGAAGGGCTTTCCATCTGCCTTGGCACTGTCTGCATGTGCTGTGGTACTCTTCTCAATTGCTGCATCCTCAGCAAGGATATCAATCAGGACACTGAGCTTGTCATACATTAAGTCACTCTATATGGGGAAGGAGACAGGGCATTGTTACGAGGGATTTGTGCCTGAAAGCACAGAATGAGGAGTCAGATGGTATGGGGAGAGGTAGGGAGGGGTACTAGTTGGCCAGGAACACTGAGCATAGAAAGCTACATGTGGGGAGATGAAAGTTTAGGGAAAGAACTGCTTGGGTAGATGTGATAAGATAACCAAAAGGTGTTAGGGGGTCAAAGAGACACTGTTTGTTTCAGAGCAGCTGCAGGCATCAATATATGTTGCCTAGTCTTTCTCATGTCAGAGTGGCCTGTAAAATGATGTGTAATATGGCAAAACTGAGGAAAGATAAACATTTCTGGATTGGTGTTTTCATGGGCATGCTCCTATGAATGTGGATGTGGCTCTGCATGGTTGCCTGGTGTCTGCCTTTGTCTGTGTGTATGTTTGGGGGTGTACTACATGATTATAGCTTGATTCCCAGCTCCATCACTTAATAGTTTGTAAACTTAGGTAAGTCACTTAATCTATTTGTGTTTTTATATTCTAGGGCAGTTGTGAAGATTAAATAAGTTAATACATTATAAGTGCTTAGAACAGTTCCTGGCACACAGTAAGTGCTATATAAGCGTTAGCTGTTATTGTTACTGTGGTTGTTATAGAGGTGAATGTGGGTGTATTTCTAGCATGTATTTGTATGTATTTTCAAGAATGTTCTGGTATACAACCATGTGCATACATGTTGGTGTACGCTTGTGTCTAGGTGTGGACAGATGCTTGGCATATGCTTAGGGACATGGTACATGGATAAGCATGTATAGTGCCACTCTTCATTTGGTGAAAGGTGGAAGTTTGATGAGGATTTTCCCCATCAGGGAGGCTTACCAGCTGCTCCTCCTTGCTCTTTTACAATTCCCAGTGAGAGGCACATTTGCTTTTATTAAAAATGGGGCCCTGGCACCACAAAGAGTACAAGAAAAAAGGATGGAAACTTACTTTCAAAATCACAGACTCTATTGCTGTATTGTTCTGTTTTATCCGGCTCCAGGCCTTTACAATATCAACTACAAAATCTTCCACTGCTGAGCACAGGAATCTGGAAGTATAAGATAGATGACACAATGTGACATGGACCATGAGTTCCAGAGACCTTCTCTCTTATAATATTAGTTTCCATCTTCCTCCTCTTCCTTCTCCCTCTCTCTTTCCTGATCTCTCCTCCCTCCCTCTCCTTGTCCCTCTCCCCCAACTCCCTCTCCCCTCTTTGTTTATTCTGATTCTTCATGTGCATATGGTGAAATATGCCAGTACCTAAGAGAGTTTAACTAGCATTTCTTAGCCCAAATTCCAAATTTCCAGGAAACAGAATTCAGTCAGTCCAACTTGGGTCAGGATTTCACCCTGGGTCAAATCAGCTATGGTTCAAGGGCCTGGCTAATTTAGTACAAACATAATGACTTTGGGACGATGGTCCCTGTAGGGACTGTTTCTCAAAAGAGAATGTGGTAGACTTGGAAGGAACCCACCAGAGTCCCAAGAGGAATGAATGACCCACGTATTTAGAAGGGGAGAATGTGTTGCTCAGCTATGCGAAAGCAGCTGTAGCAGGTACCACAGAGAGTTTTCCAGGTATTAAATGGAAAACAAGGTCTCCCTACTGTAGGGAGCTATGCTATGCTCTTGAATGGTATGGAATGTTGTGTTTCCCTTCTGTAACCCTTCTTCCAAATCTGTGGCTTACAATTTTGTCTTTTTGGAGTAACAAGAGCCCTCACCCCAATCTCATCTTTTTTTTTTTTCCCCCCCCGTAAACTTTCTATTCAGGAGGTTTGAGTTGGAAGAAATTTGATTTGGGAAGGTAAACATATGCTTTCCTTGGCCTCAACCCCCCAAGCTATTAAAATGAGCCCCATCTCTGACTGAGGAACAGCCCATGAGGGGCAAAAACATCCCAAAGGTTGAGAGCCAAAGGAAGACTGACCTGGTTGCAATGATCATCTCTGTCGGGTACTTGGCCTTCAGGATTTTGTTCAACTCAGTGGTTGCAGATTCTAAGTGGTGGATGGCAGCAGCCTAGGGGGAAAAGGAGTGTTGAGCCCTGGAATCTTAGCACTGTGACATAGTGTGCTACCCATCCTCACCCATCTCATTACTTCCTACTGATGCTTTACCAGCATCCCAACTCTCTCTCTGAAAATAATCACAATTAAAGAATTCTTGTGGAAGATCTCCACAGATAATCTTAGATCTGTAGTCATTCTAAAAATAAGAGATGTATATTGTTTCCTCTCATTTAAATTAATACTCAAAAACTCATATGAAGGAGTTACTGTTTGTTCCATGTTTCAAATGAAAAAAGAATCTCATATTACATAGCTAGTAAATAATAGATCTGGGATTTGAACCCACATCTTTCCAACCAGAGTGTCACCTCTTATATATAATATTAAATATAATAATAGCATCCACTTATATAGAATTTACTATGTGCTAGGTTCTGTTCTAAGATACATATATATTTTTTTCAGGTAACCCTTATAACAATCTTATGAAATAAGGATTATTATCCCCATTTCACAAAACAGAAAACTGAGGCATAGGGAAGGGACAGCTGATAGGTGGCACAGACAGGATTCGATTCCAGGTAGTCTGGCTCTTGAGTCTGTACTCCTACCTACAACTTATACTCATCCCTCTCCATCAACCCCACATTCAAACATCTATCAAGTCCTGATGATTCTATCTCTTCAATATGTTTTAACTACGTCCACTTCTTCTTATTCCTATTACCACTTCACCAGTCCAAATCACCATTATCTTTTGCCTAGACAATTACAGCGCTGCCTATCATTTTTCCTTGCCTCTAGTCTTTATTCCTTCAATTTTTTCTCCACATAACATGTAAATATTCTGTTTTAAACCTTTCTATTAGATAGCAGAATAGATAGATGGATAGATATGTGATAAAGAAAGTATAGTGAAATATTAATGGTAGAAACTACCATTTAAAATTTCCTATATATTTGAAAATTTCATAATAAGAAGAATCTTTATATAATTCTTATTGCTTTTAGATAGAAGTTCAAACTTCCTGGGGGAAGATATCAAGATGGCAGATTAGGAGGACATGGAACTCAATTCCCCCCATGAACACATCAAAAATACATCTAAATGTGGAGAAATTATCACTGAAAACTAACTGGAGGCTGGCAGAAAGACTCCTGTACAACCAAGGTTGTAATAAAGATCCACACAAAATTGGATAAGAAGGGAAGAGAAGTGATCAGGTTGGGACCTGTGCCCCTGGGAGAGGACACAGAAGAGGGAGAGAATTACAAAGACAGAGAGCCTCCCTGGGGAGTGAGCAGTTCGAGCCACATATTGGGCACCACAGCCCTGGAATCTGACACCAGGAACACAAGTCCCCTTAGCTGGTTAGAAAACCAGTGGGACTAACAGGAGGGCTGTAAGAAACCTAGACTCGGAGGGACTCAAGATGGCGGAATAGGAGGAAGTGGAGCTCACCTTCCCCCATGAATACATCAAAAATACATCTACATGTGGAACAATTCTCACTGAAAACTAACAGGAGACTGGCAGAAAGACTCCTATATACCCAAGGCTGTAAGAAAGATCCACATAGAATCAGTAAGGGAAGAGAAGTGATCAGGTTGGGACCTGTGCCCCTAGGAGGGGACTCAGAAGAGAAAGGGGATTACACAGGTAGAGATCCTCCCTGGGGAGTGGTGGTCTGAGCCACAGATTGGGTGCCTCAGCCCTTGGGTCCAACAAAGGGAAGATGAGCCCCCTTGGCTGGTTGAAGGGCCAGTGGGACTAATAGGATGGCTGTGGGATGCCTGGACTCTGCTTGGGAGGAGGCCGTGAAAACTTGCTAGCTCCCAAAACAGGGCAGAAATGGTGGATTGAAACCACCCAGCTGGCTGACTGGTTTCCTGTGACCACTATGGCATGCATCCTAGCCTGAGCCAAGCAGATGCTCCAGCACAGTTTGCCTCATATGGCAGCTCCACATGGGACTAAGGGCTGCCACAATAAGGAAAAAGCTTGGCTGTAAGATACTATGGTGTACCAACTTATAATGGAAAAGAATCTGAAAAAGAACATATATATATGTGTGTGTGTGTGTGTGTGTGTGTGTGTGTGTGTGTGTGTGTGTGTGTGTATATATATATATATATATATATATATATATTACACCTGAAACATTGTAAATCAACTATACGTCAATAAAAAAAAGATGCTATGGTGGCTCAAACCCTAAGTGGCATCTGAGCAAGCAGGGGGCAGCTGTTACTGGCAGTTGCACAGGTGGAGCATCAGGGGCAGACCAGATCTCTGATGGCAGTCAGACCACCACAGCCCATGCCCCCACCGCTGTTGAATACCCACACCAGCCCCTCTTTCTCCAGCATTGCTCCACTCGGGTGAGGGTGCCAGTGCTGGGAGGGAAAAGAGCACACACTTAAAGGGAACTGAGCCAGCTCGGACCCAACCCTCAGGGCTTTTGCTCCAGCACCTTGGGACCTGACCCTGCTCTCAATAGGGCGGTGATGACCACTGAACAGAGGGGAAGCCCTGACTCACACATTGCTCTGGCCCTAGCACCTCCATCTCTAGCCCCACCTCCTACCAAGGTGACAGCTACCAGCACACCCTGAGGAAGGGTGTGACTTGTGCTCACATCAAATCCAGTTCTGCCACCAAAGCCACTGGGGCCTTGTAGACTGTATAGGGATACTCCCACATAAGGACATCCCTCTAAGACCACCATAGGTAATTGTTTCACCTAATTTCATAGAGACAGAGAAAGATAAGCAAAATGAGAAGACAGAATAATTTGTCTCAATTGAAAGAGAAAGAGAAAGCCCTGAAAAAACAACTAATGGAACATAAATAACTTACTAGATAAAAAATTCAAAGCATTAGTAATAAGAAAGCTAACTGAATTAGGGAAAAGAATAGATGAACACAGTGAGAATTTTAACAAGGAATTAGAAAATATAAGAAAAGAACTAGTCAGAACTGAAGAATACAATAACTGAAATGAAAAACACACTGGAAGGAATTAACAGCAGACTAGGTGATACAGAAAAACACATAAGGGATCTGGAAGATAGAAAATGGAAATCACAATCAGAACAGCAAAAAGCATATATACGTGTGTGGGGGGGGGGAATTTTTCACATTATAGGGGTCTCAAAATGAGAAGAGAGAGAGAAGATGGTTGAAAATTATGGTTGAAAACTTCCCAAGCCTGAAGAAAGAAACAGATATCCAGGTATAAGAAGCACAGAGTGTCTCAAATAAGACGAACCCAAACAGAACCACACCACACCAAGACACCTAATTAAAATGTCAAAAGTGAAAGAGGATTCTAAAGGCAGCAAGAGAAAAATAGTCAGTTACCAGGGACCCCCCCCCCATAAGGCTA
This sequence comes from Eschrichtius robustus, assembly GCF_028021215.1. Taxonomy (NCBI): domain Eukaryota; kingdom Metazoa; phylum Chordata; class Mammalia; order Artiodactyla; family Eschrichtiidae; genus Eschrichtius; species Eschrichtius robustus. The sequence continues at coordinate 46,266,680 of NC_090845.1, forward strand.
TCAGCTGATTTCTTCACAGAAACATTGCTGGCCAGAAGGTAATGACAAGATATATTCAAAGTCCTGAAAGGGAAAAACCTGCAACCTATAGGACACTCTACCCAGCAAGGTTATAATTTAGACTAGAAGGAGAGATAAAGAACTTCTCACACAAGCAAAAACTAAACGAAATGAGCAATAGCCTACTCTAAAAGAAATGTTGAAGGGTCTTCTCTAAATAGAAAAGAAGTAAGAATCTATAGGAAAGGGAAATCCCCAAATAAGAAAGGCAAATATATAGTAAGGATTTAAGATCAATTAAATAAGCAAGCATGTAGATTAAAAGAAGAAAAAATGTAAAATCAAGTATAAAGACAATTAACAGTAAAGGGATAAGCATGAAGATGTAAAATATGATTAAAAAAACACAAAATGTTGGGGAGGGGAGTAAAAAATGTAGATCTTTTAGAATGTGTTTAAACTTAAATGACTATCAGTTTAAGTCACATAGATATAATTATGGGTCAGTATACTTGAACCCCATGGTAACCACAAATCATGGTAACCATGGAAAAGACACACAAAAACCAAAAAGAAAGGAACCCAAGCATAGTACTAAAGAAAATGATTAGATCACAATGGGAGAAACAAAAAGAAGAAGTGAACAGAGAAGAACTACAAAAACAACTGGAAAACAAGTAATAAAATGGCAATAAGTACATACCTATCAATAATTACTTTCAATGTCAAGAGACTAAGTGTTCCAATCAAAAGACATAGGGTGGCTGATTGAATTAAAAAACAAGACCCTTCAATATGCTGCCTATAAGGGAATCTCTTCAGGCCAAATACACACAGAACAAAAGAGAGGGGATGGAAAACGATATTTCATGAAATCATTAATGACAAGAAAGTGGTGATATCAATATTCATATAGGACAAAAAGACTTTAAAATGAAGACTATAACAAAAGAAAAGGGCATTGTATAATGATAAAGGGATCAATACAAGAAGATATTACACTTGTTAACATATGTGCACCTACATAGGAGCACCTAAACATATAAAGCAAATACTAGCAGACGTAAAGGGAGAATTTGACAACAATATAATAATAGTAGAGGACTTTAACATTCCACTGACATCAATGGACATATCATCCAGACAGATAATAAGACAACAGTGGATTTAAATGACACAATAGACTAGTTGGACTTAATAGATATCTACAGGACATTCCATCCAAAAACAGCAGATTACATATTCTTTTCAAATGCACATGGAATGTTCTCCAGGACAGATCACATGCTAGGCCACAAAAGAAGTCTCAATAAATTTAAGATAGAAATTATATCAAGTATTTCTTATGACCAAAACAGTATGAAACTAGAAATCAAATACAGAAAGAAAAATGGGAAAAGAACAAACACATGGAGACTACACAACATGCTACTAAAAAACCAATGAGACATGATGAAATCAAAGAGGAAATCAGAAAATACCTCAAGACAAATGAAAACGGAAACACAACTTTCTAAGATCTATGAGATGCAGCAAAAGCAGTTCTAAGGGGGAAGTTAGAACCAATACAGGCCTTCCTCAAGAAACAAGAAAAATCTTGAGTAAACATCTTACCACCTAAAAGCATTAGAAAAAGAAGAACAAACAAAGCCCAAAGTCAGCAGAAATAAGGAAATAATAATAATAATATATAAATAATAATAATAATAAAAATAATAATAATAATCAGAGGGGAAATAAATAAAATAGAGATCCAAAAAACAATAGAAAAGATCAATAAAACCAAGAGCTGGTTCCTTAAAAAGATAAATAAAATTCATAAACCTTTAGCCAGGGTCACCAAGAAGAAAAGAGAGAGGATCCAAATAAACAAAATAAGAAATGAAAGAGGAGACATAACAACCAATACCACAGAAATGCAAAAAATCATAAGAGAATACTATGAACAGTTATATGCCAACAAATTGGGCAACCTAGAAGAAATGAACAAATTTCTAGAAAAATACAGCCTGCCAAGACTACTTCAAGAAGAAACAGACAATTTGAACAGACTAATCACTACAAGTAAAATTGAATCTGTAATAAAAAAAACTTCCAGCAAACAACAGTCCAGGACCAGATGGCTTCAGAGGGGAATTCTAACAAACATATAGAGAAGAGCTAATACTTATCCCTCTCAAACTATTCCAAAAACTTGAAGAGGAAGGAACACTCACAGATTTATTCTACAAGGCCACCATTACTCTGATACCAAAACCAGACAAGGAAACTACACACACAAAAAAAGAAATTATAGGCCAATATCTTTGATGAATATAGATGCAAAAATCCTCAACGAAATATTAGCAAACTGAATACAACAATATATAAAAGGGATCAAACACCATGATCAAGTTGGATTTATTCCAGGGTCAAGAGGGTGAATCAACATTCACAAATCAATCAATGTGATGCACATTAACAAAAGGAAGGATAAAAATCACAAGATCATCTCAATAGATGCAGGAAAAGCATTTGAAAAATTTCAACATCCACTCATGATAAAAATTCTTATCAAAGTGGGTATAGAGGGAACATATCTCAGCATAATTAAGGCCATTATGATAAACCCATAGCCAACATCATACTCAATGGTGAAAAGCTGAAAGACTTCCCACTAAGTTTTGGAAGAAGACAAGGATGCCCACTCTTACCACTTCTGTTTAACATAGTAATGGAAGCTCTAGCCACAGCAATCAGAGAAGTAAAAGAAAGAAAATGCATCCAAATTGGAAGGGAAGAAGTAAAACTGTCACTATTTGCAGATGACATAATACTTTATATTGGGAACTCTAAAGTCTCCACCCCCAAATATTAGGACTAATAAATGAATTCAGCAAGGTTGAAGGATACAAGATTACCATATACAGAAATCTGTTGCATTTATATACACTAATAATGAAATTTCAGAAACAGAAAGTAAAAAATCATCCTGTTTAAAATCATACCAAAAAGAAGAAAATACCAAGAATAAACTTAACCAAGGAGGTGAAAGACCTATAATCTGAAAACTATAAAACATTGATGAAAGGAACTGAAGATAATTCAAAGAAATGGAAAGATATCCTGTGCCCTTGGATTGGAAGAATTAATATTGTTAAAATAGCCATAATACACAAAGGAATCTACAGATTTAATGAAATCCCTATAAAAATATCCATGACATTTTTCACAGAACGAGAACAAATAAAAATCCATAGGGAACCACAAAAAACTCCAAATTGTCAAAGTCATCTTGAGAAAAAAAGAACAAAGCTGGAGGTATAACCCTCCCAGACTTCAGAATATACTACAAAGCTACAGAAATCAAAACAGCATGGTACCGGCACAGAAACAGACACATAGATCAAAGGAGCAGAATAGAGAACCAGAAGTGAACCCACGCACCTATTGTCAATTACTTTATGACAAAAGAGGCAAGAATATACAATGGAGAAAAGACAGTCTCTTCAGCAAGTGGTACTGGGAAAACTGAACAGTCACATGTAAAACAATGAGATTAGAACATTTCCTCAGACCATGTATACAAATAAGCTCAAAGTGGTTCAAAGACCTAAATGTAAGACATGACACCATGAAACTCCTAGAAGAGAACATAGGCAGAACACCCTTTGACAAAAATCGTAACAATATTTTTTTGGGTCCGTCTCCTAAGCCAAAGGAAATAAAGCAAAAATAAAGTAATAGGGCCTAATTAAACTTAAAAAGCTTTTGCACAGCAAAGGAAACTATCAATAACATGAAAATACAACCTATGAAAAGGGAGAAAATATTTGCAAATGGTGTGGCTGACAAGGGGTTAATATCCAAAATACACAAACAGCTCATACAACTCAATATCAAAAAAATAAACAACCCAATCAACAAATGGGCAGAAGACCTGAATAGAAATTTTTCTAAAGAAGACATACATATAGCTAACAGGCACATGAAAAGATGCTCAACATTGCTAATTATTAGAGAAATGCAAAACAAAAATGTGATATCACCTCACCTGTCAGAATGGCTATCATCAAAATGTCTACAAATAACAAATGTTGGAGAGGATGTGGAGAAATGGGAACCCTAGTACACTATTGGTGGGGTTGTACATTGTTTCCAGCCACTATAGAAAACAGTATGGAGTTTATTTAAAAAACTAAAAATAGAACTATGATATGATCCAGGAATTTCAGTGCTGGGTATGTATTTGTAGAAAATGAAAACACTAATTTGAAAAGATGCATGTACCTCAATGTTCATAGCAGCACTATCTACAATAGTCAAGATATGGAAGCAACCTAAGTGCCCATCAACAGATGAATGGATACAGATGTGGTTTATATATACAATGGAATACTACTCAGCCCCCCCCCCAGAAGAATGGAATTCTGCCATTTGCAACAATGTGATGGACCTTGAGGGTATTATGCTTAGTGAAATATGTCAGTGAGGAAAAACAAATACTCTGTTTTATCACTTACATGTGGAATGTGAAAAACAAAACAAATGTATATTCAAAAAACAGAAACAGACTCATAGACGTAGAGAACAAACTAGTGGTTACCAGTGTAGAGGGAATAGGGAGGAGTGAGAAAAGGGTATCAGATTAAGAGATACAAAGCACTATGTATAAAATAAATAAGCAACTTTGATATATCATACAGCAAACAAACAAACAAAAGAAACCTACACTCTGCTAGTGAAGAGCACACACACACTTGTTTATTCCTGAAACAAGGCAGAAAAAAACAGGTTGAAACTGAATGGGACTCTGGCCAGTTTCCCACAACCACTCTGGCACACAGCCAGCCTGAGCCAAGCACCTGTTCTACCCCACTTGCTTCACCATAACAGCTCTATGCTAGGGTGAGGGTGGCTGAGGGGAGTGCTCAGATTTAAGGGACTATGCCAGCCCAGACCCCAAATGGCATCTGAATGGGGCAGGGGCAGCAACCTGGCATTTATGGAGGCACCACATCAGAAGTATTCCAGGATTCCAAGTGGACCTGGGGACATCACAGCCTGAACCCAGGCCCACACCCATGCCAAATGCCTGCTCCAGCCCCTCTTGCTCCAGCACTGTTCCCCTCTGGGGCAATTGTGCTGGTGCTAGGATGGGGGAAAGAACACACTGAGAGGGAATGGAGCCATCTTGGACATGACCCTCAGTGCTTCTGCTCCAGCAATTTGGGACCTGCCCCCAGCCCCAAGAGGGTGGTGTTGGCCACTGAAAAAGGGAGAAGCCCTGGCTCACACTGGACTCTAGCTCTCGCTGCTCCATCTGCAGCACCACCTCCTACCGAGGTGATAGCTGCCAGCACACTCTAGGGAAAGACATGACTTGAGCTCAAGTCAGATCTAGCTCTCCCACCAAAGTCACTGGGCACATGCAGACTGTATGGGGATGCTCATACCCAAGGACACCCCTTCAAGACTGGAAAAGGTAACCGTTTCATCTAATTTCATAGAATAGAGACAGCAAAAGTTAAGAACAATGAGAAGACAGAGGGATTTGTTTCATTGAAAAAACAGGAGAAAACCCCTGAAAAAAAAAAAAACTAATAAAACAGAAATACACAATTTACTAGATAAAGAATTCAAAGCATTAGTAATAGATAGGCTAACTGAATTAGGGAAAAGAATAGATGAACACAGAATTTTAACAAGGAAATAAAAAATTTTAAAAGGTGAAATGAAAAACACACTAGAAGGAATTAACGGCAGACTAGGTGATACAGAAGAATGAATAAGTGATCTGGAAGATAGAATAATGGAAATCATCCAATCGGAATAGTAAAAAGAAAATTTTTAAAAATGAGAACAGTTTAAGGGACATTTGGGACAACACAAAGCATACCAACATCAGCATTATAGGGGTCCCAGAAGAAGAGAGAGGGAGAGGGGGCTTAAAAGTATATTTGATGAAGTTATGGTTGAAAATTTCTTGAAACTGAAGAAGGAAACCAATATCCAGGTACAAGAAGCATAGAGGGTCCCAAACAAGATGAACCCAAACAGATGCATACCAAGACATAATAATTAAAATGGCAAAAGTTTAAGATAAAGAATTCTAAAGGCAGCAAGAGAAAATCAAAGAGTCATATATAAGGGAATCCCCATAAGGCTATCAGCTGATTTCTCTTCAGAAAACTTGCAGGCCAGAAGGTAGGACATGATATATATATAAAGTGCTAAAAGGGAAAAACCTGCAAGCTAGGATGCTCTCCCAGCAAGATTATCATTTAGAATTGAAGGAGAGAAAAAGAACTTCTCAGACAAGCAAAAACTAAAAGAATTGAGCAATACTTAACCTACCCTAAAAGAAATGTTAAAGGGTTTTCTCTAATTGAAAAGGCTATAACAAAAAGTAAATTTCTATGGGAAAGGAACAAATTCCACTAGTAAAGGCAAATATATAATAAAGGCTGAGGATCAACCAATTAAGTAAGCTAGTACAAAGATTTAAAGAAAAAAATGTAAAATCAAGTATAACTACAATAAACTGTGAAGGGATAAACATGGAGATGTAAAATATGACATTAAAAACACAAAATGTGGGGGGAGGGGAGTAAAAAAAGTAGATATTTTAGAATGTGTTTGAACTTAAATGACTAACAGTTTTTAAAAAGTAGATACAGTCGTAGGTCAACATATAGGAACCCCTTGGTAACCACAAATTAAAAACCTACAATAGATATATAAAACTAGAGAGAAAGGAACACAAGCAAACCAAGAAAGAAAACCATCAAACCACAAAGGAAGAAACTAAAAGAAGAAGAAAAGAACAGAGAAGTACAAACACAACCAGAATACAAATAACAAAATGGCAATAAGTACATACCTATCAATAATCACTTTAAAGGTCATTGGACTAAATACTCCAATTGAAAGACATAGGGTGGCTGATTGGATGAAAAAAGAAGACCCATCTATATGCTGCTTACAAGAGACTCACTTCGAGTTAGACACACACAGACTGAAAGTCAGAGGTTGGAAAAAGATATTTCATGTAAATTGAAACGACAAGAAAACAGGGGTAGTAATATTCATATAGGACAAAATAATCTTTAAAACAAAGTCTATAACAAAAGATTAAGGGTATTATATAATGATAAAATGATCAATACAATAAGAGGATATAACACTCTTTATCATATACACACCTAATACAGGAACACCTAAATATATAAAGCAAATATTAACAAACATGAGGGGAGAAATTGACAATAATACAAAAATGGTAGGGGACTTTAACACTTCACTTATTTTAATGGACAGATCATCCAGAGAGAAAATCAATAAGGAAATGGTGTCTTAAATGACACAATAGAACAGTTGGACTTATCTACAGGACATTCCATCCAAAAGCAGCAGAATACACATTCTTTTCAAGTGCACCTGGGATGTTCTCCAGGATAGATCACATGCTAGGCCATAAAACAAGTCTCAACAAATTTAAGAAGATAGAAATTATATCAAGCATTTTTTCTGACCACAACAGTATGAAACTAGAAATCAATTACAGGAAGTAAAATGGAAAAACACAAACAGGAGACTAAACAACATGCTACTAAATAAACCAATGGGACATAATTCAAAAAGAGTCATGTACCACAATGTTCATTGCAGCTCTATTTACAATAGCCAGGACACGGAAGCAACCTAAGTGTCCATCAACAGACGAATGGATAAAGAAGATGTGGCACATATAGACAATGGAATATTACTCAGCCATAAAAAGAAATGAAATTGAGTTATTTGTAGTGAGGTGGATGGACCTAGAGTCTGTCATACAGAGTGAAGTAAGTCAGAAAGAGAAAAACAAATACCATATGCTAACACATATATATGGAATCTAAAAAAAAAATTAAGAAAGGTTCTGAAGAACCTAGAGGCAGGACAGGAATAAAGACATAGACATAGAGAATGGACTTGAGCACACAGGGAGTGGGAAGGGTAAGCTGGGACGAAGTGAGAGAGTGGCATGGACATATATACACTACTACCAAGTGTAAAATAGATAGCTAGTGGGAAACAGCCACATAGCCCAGGGAGATCAGCTCAGTGCTTTGTGATCACCTAGAGGGGTGGGATAGGGAGTGTGGGAGGGAGACACAAGAGGGAGGAGATATGGGGATATATATATATATGTATAGCTGATTCACTTTGTTATAAAGCAGAAACTAACACACCATTGTAAACAATTATACTCCAATAAAGATGTTAAAAAAAAGATGGGACAATGATGAAATCAAAGAGGAAATCAGAAAATACCTTGATACAAATGAAAATGGAGACACAACATTCCAAAATCTGTGGGATGCAGCAAAGCAGTTCTAAGAGGGAAGTTTCCAGTGATACAGGCCTACCTCAAGAAACAAGAAAAATCTCAAACAACTTATATTACCAACTAAAAGAATTAGAAAAAGAGCGAACAAAGCTCAAAGTCATCAGAAGGCAGGAAATAATAAAGATCAGAAGGAAATAAATAAAACAGAGACCAAAAAAACAATAGAAAAGATCAATGAAACCAAGATCTGGTCCTTTGAAAAGATAAAATTGATAAACCTTTAGTGAGGCTCACCAAGAAGAAAAGAGAGAGGACCCAAATAAAATAAGAAGTTAAAGAGGAGACATAACAACCAATACCACAGATATTCAAAAAATCATAAAAGAATACTATGAACAGTTATATGTCAACAAATTGAACAACCTAGAAGAAATAGACACATTTCTAGAAACATACAATCTTTAAAGACTGAATCAGGAAGAAATAGACAATCTGAACAGACTGATCACTAATAGTGAAACTGAATTTGTAATTTAAAAAACTCCCAGCTAACCAAAATCCATGACTGGATGGCTTCACAGGGGAGTTCTACCAAACATACAAAGAAGAGTTAATACATATTATTCTCAAACTATTCCAAAAATTGAAGAGGAAGGAACACACTGTAGTTAATCCATACTTTCCATAAATATTTTGAGTGAATGCATAAGTAAATGGCTGACTGAATTATATCCCCAATACCTAACACAGTTTTTGGTAAATAACTGCTAATTGAAATGTCCCCAATCCTGAATGATCTCATCCTTATCAAGCCCATGGACTATACAAAAGCTTCTCTCTGGGTTTAGCCTATTATTTCAATGTGTAATAAAGATGTTGGCCTGAATTATAGCTAGGCAGTTGTTACCTCAAATCGGGGTACATCCATTTCAACTTGTCCTCTTAGCAGTGGGGTTTGTCTGGGAGTCTCCCGGATCATCACACTCCATCTGAAATGAAGTTTAAAGACAGATATTTAGGGCTCTGTTTCATCACAGGTTGGCGCCAATGCTTCACATGTCACGAAAGGGGTCAAAATATTTATGTGATGGGTAGGAATGAGTTGTCGGGGATGCCCAAGTTATCTCAGGTCACGTGATCTCAAGGTATACCCCAAGAGAGACCTCTGCTTCATGACTTCTAAAGGCCAGTGTGATGGAAGGAATTCCACCACAGAGTTCTCAGAGAGCAGTGCTTCTCAAGCAGTGGTAACTACCAAGGTCACCTGAGGTGCTTTTGTAAAATACACGTACCAGGGCTCTACCCAAGACCTACTGAATAAGAATATTTGTGGGGGCTTCCCTGGAGGTGCAGTGGTTGAGAATCTGCCTGCCAATGCAGGGGACACGGGTTCGAGCCCTGGTCTGGGAAGATCCCACATGCCGCGGAGCGACTAGGCCCGTGAGCCACAATTGCTGAGCCTGCGCGTCTGGAGCCTGTGCTCCGCAACAAGAGAGGCCGCGACAGTGAGACGCCCGTGCACCGCGATGAAGAGTGGCTCCCACTTGCCGCAACTAGAGAAAGCCCTCGCACAGAAATGAAGACCCAACACAGCCATAAATAAATAAATAAATAAATAAATAAATAAATAAATAAATTTAAAAAAAAAAGAATATTTGTGGTAGGGCCCAGCTTGGTACCTTGAAAAAGCTCCCCAGGTTATCCTTATGAGCAGTCATAAATCAAATACTATGCCCCCACATAGAAAGTCTTTCTTCTCAGAAGATTGGAGGGGGAATACTGTCTCTTCTCTAGGACACAGATAATCCAGGCCAATTGTTTATGAGCCCTCTTTTTTTGAGTTTCTTTGAGTACCTGATAAAGCTATAGAATAGTTTCTATACTATCCTAGAATAGAACAGAAAGATGGAAACTTTCCCAAGGAAAAAATATGCTTACATGGATAATTAGCTATGCAATTTGAAGGAGGTTTATAGAACCCTTGAAATTTACCAATGGGGGCTCCTGCTCTAGGATCTTTTAAGTTTGAGGAGGGGCTTCAGTGATGTTTAAAGGATACACAGTAGACCCTGGCTTCTTAATAGGCAAGGTCCCCCAAATTTCCTTGCACCGAAGCCAGAAAGGCAATGAAGCTCTGTGAGGGAGTTTAGAACATTCCTGATTGATTGAGATGATGTAACTGGGAGTAACTGGCAAGGGAATGAAAGAGCCACAACGACCTGATCTTTCAGCTACTCACCTGTCTAGAATCCTCACACCAGCTTGCTCCACTCTGTTGAGGATGTTCAGAGGCGATTTGTTTTTGTTCCAGAATGCACCCCAGCCAAGGACACGGGCCAGATCATTACCGGTTCCAAGAGGGATGACTGCCAGCTGACACTGCAAGAACAAAACCAGGCACCCTTTTCAGACAATCCTACCAAGATCCACCCATAAAAGAACCCAGAGGGTGCTTTTTGGGAAAAAAAAATATGGTTTCAAAACTAGTGGCAATAAGGGACCTATGATTTTAGGAAGTGTAATAGGAAGATGTTTGAAGTTGAGTGAAATTTTCCCTAAGGAGTTGGATCCCACTCTTAGCAATACAGAACCTACTCAGTAAGGGGAAAAGTTGCTGGAATATGACAATATTTGTAGCCATGCTTATAAAAGAGAAATATAGCCACAAATTTCTATCTAGGCTGGGCCAAAGAGGTAAGGTGCCTTAAGGAGATAAAGCTACTGCAGTCAGAAGAGCAGGGGGCTGCTTAGGGAGAGGGGGGAGAGGTAGAGGAGCACTTCTGCTACTCTAGAGACTCAGGGAAGAAAGTGGCCTCAGGAGGGGTAGGGAATTGGGGGCTGAATGCTGCCTGATGCCACTTCTTTTTTTCTTGCTTTCCTCCCCTTCAAATCTTCATTTTGGGGCTTGGGAAATAGAGCACTGCTCATTTTTTTCTGCTAACTTCCTCTTTCTTCCTTCCTACTGTTAGATAACCAGAAAATGGTATAGGTGAGCAGGCTTAGATTGGGAATCTACCAGTCAGGTTGACTGTGAAACCAGTAGGAAACGTGTATTTTATAGACAAGGAGAGTAAAGACCAGGGACTTCTTGGGATAAGCAGTTCCACACCGCCAGTCTCTTTAGCAATGGTTAAATTAAGTCAGCTAGGGACTCACCCGTTCCTGTAATCCAAAGGCATCAATCAGAGATAAGACCCAGCTCACGCTGCCGTCTCCACCACAAACCACAATGCGAAAGCGAGCAAAGTTCTTGAACATGCAGAGTCTGGAAGGAAGAGGGGAAAGGGGAGTCATTTCATGAGCTGATGAGTTTTACAACTCTTTCTTACAATGTGCCAGGAGCTAAGGACTGCTGCTTCTGCACCCTGCTATCAGGCTACCTGTTTCCTTTCCCTTAACCCCTATCTCTCTGTGTACCTAAGATCATAGGGAATGCTCCCACAGGCAATCCTGGAGATCGGGCCTTGCCTCAACCTACACTCTTCTTTGCCCAACCTTGTTCTGGAAGTTACTAGTTGCCTAGCCTAATCTACTTGCTGAGACCCAGGAAGAATGTCTTGCACAGTTGCCAGTGGGTTCACAGAAACCAGGGCTGAACAGCCAGATGGTCTCTAAATAAAACAGGCCTGTAGTAGAGATGTATCTACTTGCCCCCAAGAAAAAGAGTGAGTGACAGGAAAGGTGGAAAATAATATCCATTTGCCTCCTCCTCTGAAGTCAGGAGACATAGTTACCTTTTCCAACTGGAACAGGTGAAGCAAATCTGAGAGCAGGACATAGGCTTGAAAGGATTTCTGGAAGAGGGCTAAAAGTCCTCCAGCCAGCCAACTCAAGATGCTGTGGAGTTGTGTTTGTGTCCTGACTTGAGAAAATATACCTTTCCTGCCCAGGTACTAGAACTAATTATTTCAGGAAGCCTATCCTACTCTAGAATGTGTAGAGGGGGGAGTCCCTTCTATACCCGTAACTACATCCCTTACCCCATGCTTACCCGGCTTCAGGTCCACCCTTCGAAAGGTCAAACACTTGAGACGGGTTAAGGTATTGCTTGAATTTCCGGAGGAAGACGATCCCTTGGTGATCGCCGCTTTTGGAGTTGATGAAGATGAGAAGGGGGCATGAACAGGCTGAAGACCAATCAAGATTCCAGAAATCTGGACATACTAATAATTGGCCTAATAATGCATACAACAGAAAGAAAAGGGGAAAAAAGAAAAGGGCCATTTAGATGGAAGCAAGACATGACTTAACATCAAATTTTACAAAGACTTTTTAAAAACAGCTTTATTGAGGTATAATTGATATACAAAGAACTGCATATATTTAATGTGTACAATTTAATGAGTTCAGACATATGCAAACACCCATGATACCATCACCACAATCAAGATAATAGACATCCAACACCTCCCACAGCTTCCCTGTGCCTCTGAGACTGAGGAACAGAGGGGAAGTTAGACTCAACCCAAAGGGGCTTTTATTTAAGAAAACAACAACAGCTGGTCTTTGCCCAGCTGTTGCCAGGTAACCAACATTTGCTGAGCAACTACTACATGCCAATCATCATGCTACATACTGCTAGGGGTCTAGCTCTTGCCCTCAAGCTGGGGAGACAGATTCACACACAGCAGTGTATTGGAACACAAGGAATAAAAAAAAAACTGGTGCCACAACCAAAGATCAATGAAATGTCAAGGGAAAACTGAAGAAGGAGAAGGTTGAGAGCCCAGGAGGAGGATCAGCACACCCAACTTGTCCTCTCTCTGCCTGGGATAGCTCAGTTCTTACACTGAGAAGATACAAGGTCAGGAGAGATGGGGAGAAAAGGCTACCTTTCAGCCAGGAGCTAATGACAGAACATATCAATGTGGAGTGAAGAAGGGAGCTTTAATCACTCCTCTAAAGTTCTGGCAGAGCAATCTAAGTTATCATACCAATTATCAGGGAAACAAGACTATAGGGAAATTGTCTGGACAAGAGAGAGGCTTTAAATAATCCCCAACACTGAAGTTCCCCATAGAGAAGTGGAGTTATAGCAGTCTAAATTGCCAAAGCCTGCCAGCTCATACTGAGTCGTAGAGCCTGTTGGCAGGGAGACAGGCTGTGAGCAATGGCCTCATAGGAGATTCTAGACAAATTGTGAGCCTCCAAACCTCTGAGCTCGTGGCTTGCCAGGGATGCCCCAGCAAAAATAAATGCAAAGGGAAAAAAGCATGTGGCTTGCTCCTGAATGCTGTGTGCCATGGGGAGAGAGGCAAGTTGAAGTGTCCCATTTGTTGTAGCCTGGGTAAAAGGGAGCCTGAAGAGGAAGACTGCTGACTTGAGCAGATTTCATGGCTGTTTTGCCTGGAAAAATCTAAAGCAAACTTCCTCTATGGGCCAATTTCTACTCACTGGCCAGTGGAGCTTGAAGACCTCCTGAGCCAGCTAGCCTGTCATGCACCAAACCTTCAGGGCTTGCCAGGGCTCATAGCTACAAGGGGAGTCTGCTATGTCCCTTCAGTAGCATAGCTTGGAAGTAGTTACCCTCCCTGAACATGTTATCCCTTTTCAACATTTTTTTACAAAAAATATGTTAACACAATGGTAGTTAAGACATTCATTCATTCATTCAACATATATGTATTGAGGGCATTCTTTGTGCCTGTCTTTGTTATGTTCTGATATACAGTGATGGACAAGATAGAAATGATCTTTGCTTTTGTGGAATTTATATTCTAATGGAAGGATGCAGACCATAAATAAATACACAAATAAATATAGAAAATAATGCCATATGAAGAAAAATAAAGCAGGGAAAGGGGAATGGAGACTGAAGGGGGTGTTGTTTTAGACAGGTGGTCAGGGATGGCTTCTCTGGTGAGATGACATTTGAATGAAGTGAGGTAATGAGCAATGCAGATATCTGGGGGAAGAGTTTTTTTTGGGGTCAAGAGGAAGAATAAGAACCCACCCAGAGAAGGGAGACTGCCTGGGATGTTTGTGGACAGTGAAGAGAATAGCATGGCTGCTGGGGAGTAAGTGAGGGAGAGAGGTGACAGGGCCCACATAAAATGACAACAAGATGTTAGACGAATCCTGTGAACAAGGTGACAAAAATGGATGGTATTGTGGCCTGGAATATAGTGATATTAGGCAGATTCATAACCAGGTAAATGATCATGTCCACAAGGTTGCTTTTGAATAGGCTGATGTTAATTGTAAGGGAATGGCCAGTACTATTCAACAATTTTAACCAATTCAAATAAAAACATGGAAGGCTAGCTTGTCAACTTTGAAGTACCCAAAGTGGGAGGGAGAGCCACTGGATGACAGAATCAAGATTGAAAAATGACCTTAACAGGCAGTAGGGTCAAAGTCAACAAGCTGAAAAGGGGATAAATGTGAAGCTTGGCCATTAGGCTCAAGGACATAAGTTGCAGCAGAACAAGACAATAGGAACTTGGCTTGGCAGCATCAAGCGTGAAAAGGGCTTAGGGGATTTACTTGACTTTAAGCTCCAGATGAGTCAACAGTCTGAAAGAGCTTAAAAAAAAAAAAAAAGATCGTGCTTCTTTGAGCTACGTTAATATAATCACAGTGCCCAGAACCAAGGAGCCAACAGTCCCTCTCAAATTTGTCCAGTTCGTACCACAGAAGGATGCTAAATTAGCATAAGGTTGGCTTCCTGTTCCCCTTCCTGTATTTTAAAATTCTCTTTTACAGATACCAACTCATTTAACCCTCATAACGCACTTGAGTACAACATTTATCCCCTATTGGCGGAAAACAAATGATACATGAGGCACAGAGAGGTTAAGTAACTTGCCCAAGGTCACACAGTTAGTAAATGATGGAGTATGCTCCCGGGAGTAGTAGTATCAGCATCATTTCTTGTAAGAAATGGAAATTCTTGTGCCCTACCCAGATCTACTGAATCAAAAGCTCTGGGGCAGGGGCATAGGGCCTAGAAATCTGTGTTTTAAAAAGCCTTCTGGGTGATTCTGAGGCATTCTTGCATTTGACAAATACTGCATTATACTGTTTTGCCCCCATATGAATCAGGGATCCTGTCTTAGTCATATCTTATTCTCTACATTGTTCATCACTGAGCCTTACATATATGCAATATTCAGTAAATGTATTAATGAATTCATGCAACAAATCTTGACTGTGAATATACCATGTATCCGGGTTTGAGTTAAGTGCTAATGATACAAGAGCTCACAGTCTGGAGTGGGAGATATACATGTGACGAACTATAATATAGTGTGTTAAGTGCTCTGAGGTATGTGTTCTGGGTTTACAGCAAAGGAAGTAATTTATTTGTCTGGAGAAATGGGGAGGGGTAATTACAGAAGCTTTTAAACAGGAGACAATGTTTGACATTGTTCTCACCCTCTAGGATGAGAGAAGAAATTTACCAAGCAGATTGGGTAGGAAAAAGGGAAATTAGAAGACATCAGAAATTAGAGTTTGTTGACTGAATAAATAATGAATGAATGCTAATCAGCAATGGCATGTGCTTCCTCAGAAAGTCATCAAATGGATGCCTCCACCTTGGATGCTGGAGAAGGGATTCCCTAGCCTGGCCAGAGGGTTGGACCAGATCATCTTTAATGACCTCATCATCTCTAAGATGGGTGGGACTTCCCAACAGGGAACATTAAAGAGTGTGTTTGCCTAGGCCAAGAAGCCAGAAAGAGTCAAGAAATATGGAGGTTTCAAAAGATACTCCTAAGAAACCACAGGCCAAGTAACGCATGATAGAAAGAGGGCTCTCAAGAGTGACATTCAATTGGATCAAGATTGCAGATGACTAGGATGAAAGGCTAAAAGCTAACTCATGGGGCATTGTATGAGACATTACGCAAAAAGAATGGCTTAGCACAGGTGCTTCTAAGCAATAATATGTCATTGGTGGAAAGCAAAAGAAAGTAGTAATGCTATTAGTTGACCATCTATAACAAGAATAAGAAATGATGTAAGATGGGAAAAAACAAACTAAAAAACCCAACTTCCACAAGAACACAGAACCTGTTGGGCCAATTACAAAGGAGAGGTGGCAGCCCCTTAACACCTATTTGGGGGTGATTATAAGATGCTGAGGCAGCCATCCTTCAGTCTGTCCAAAGACATCTTCCCCAGGTCCCTGTGGGGTGAGCAAAGTCTCAGATTCAAGACTTCATTGACTTTCATTAGCAGCCTGAGTAGACTTGGCTGACTAGTTTGATACTTTTCCATCTTGCCCCTAGGCCCTTCTTTCTCCTAGCCAGTCAAGTATCTCTTATTTACCAAGTCATCAATCTCATCATCTCTCTAGTCAGCTATCTGGTAAGTGACTCTATGTGGATAAATATTTGAGTAGCTCTGAGAATAATATATGCATGCATCCCTGAGTAAGGGATGTGTGTCTGTGCATGTCATTATGGGGACATATGAGTATGCTTGCCCACAGAAAACTGTGAGTGGCTCATTCCATGTACCAATGTCTGTCTGTATCTGTGTTGGGGTTGGGAAATGAACTGGAAGAGACTAGAGTGGCTCAGAGTGTATGTACATGTATGTGCACACGTGTACACATGTGCTGTGTCTAGTTCTAAAACTGTTGTAATGGTTACAGGAATCCTTGCCCCCTTCTGCTCTCTAAGGAAACTGTATAGTCTTCTTTATTTTCCTTTCTTTGCTCCCAGCTAATGCTGGCTTTTCCTTGGCAATGAAGTAGGCAGCAAGCAAACAAAATTATTTCATGGATTATCTACTGTCTGGAAATCATGAAAAAGCTGAAATCAATTCTGATCATTTGGAAACAATTTTGACAGAGGCTACAAAGAACATGCCCACATACATATACACCATAAACAGTATTCACCATCCCAAAGGTCTAAAGAAAAACATGAGCTGTCTATACACATATGCACACTCGTACTCCCAGAAATGTTTGATTGGTTGACCAGATTAATTTAATTGCAGTCTTTTTCTCTAGGCTTTGCATCTTCCCTCCCTCCCCAATGTATTAAAGTTTAGCTACTCACCATCACCCTTGGGGTCGCTGAGGGCAGTGGGAGGAATGACTGATGATCGATGACTTCCAAACCAGCATTCCTTGGAAAACCGTCTCCTGCAGTCATCATGCACCTGGAACAACAGGAGAAGAAAGAAAAAACTTGAGTGGGGTGAGAAAAGGATAACATAGATCAGCATTTTGTCCCAATACCAAAATTTAAGTGCTCAGTATTCAAAACTCCCTTTCTGAGATTTGGTGCCATACACATACCCCTGACTCAACCTCTCTTTCCACCCTGAGCCTGCACCATCCCTGAGTGTGACCTCTGAACTCTGTTCCTTTCAAAGGTGGCTTTCAGAAGATACCTATCACAGGCACTGCATAGATGCCAGTCCTAGGGCACAATTTTAGTGGCCTACAGAATGGGGACTTTACTTGCAGTATAAGAGTGCAAATCCTGATAACATGTTGATATGCTTCATTCCTTACAACAACTGTGTGCTGTAGGGAAGACATATTAAGTTTGTTTTAGAAATGAAGAAACCAAAGCTCAGAGAGGTAAAGGATCTTGCTCAAGGTCAAACAACTGGGAAGTGAAAAGACTGAGACTCTGCTGCCTTCCCCACTAATGGCATATTTCCCAGATTTCTGATGTCTTCAAGCATCACTTCCTGGAAAACTACACAGTTCCTAGAAGACATGAATCTGGCCTAATTATGCAAAACAATTAAAAGAGATCCAGAGGACAATCAGAGTCATCTTCTTTTTTATTACAATGTAATTGAGATAAACATTACACTAATTTCAGGTGTACGGCATAATGATTTGATATTTGTATATACTGTGAAATGGTCACCACAATAAGTCTAGTTAACATCCATCACTATACATGGCTACATTTTTTTTCCTTGTGATGAGAACTTTTAAGATTTACTTTCTTTTTAAAATTTTTTTAAAATTTTATATTAGAGTATAATTGATTAACAATGTTGTGTTAATTTCAGGTTATACAGCAAAGTGATTCAGTTATACATATACATGTATCTATTCTTTTTCACATTATTTTCCCATTTAGGTTATTACAGAATATTGAACAGAGTTCCCTGTGCTATACTGTAGGTCCTTGTTGGTTATAAGATTTACTTTCTTAAGGAACCCTAACATCATACTAAAGGAATCCATCAAAACACAAGGAAAGAAACTGGGAGGAGAAGACAAGAACAGAGAAGAACTACAAAAACAACCAGCAAACAATGAACAAAATAGCTATAAGTAAATACCTATCAATAATCACTTTAAATTTAAATGAACTAATGTTCCAATCAGAAGACATAGAGTGGCTGAATGGATACAAAAACAAGGCCGATATATATGCTGCCTGCAAGAAACTCACTTCAGATCTAAAGACACGCACAGACTGAAAGTTATAGGATAGAAAAGGGTATTCAATGCAAACGGAAATTAAAAGAAAGCCACGGTAGCAGTACTTATATCAGAAAAAATAGACTTTAAAGCAAAGACTGTAACAAAACAAGGAAGGACATTAAATTATGATAAAGGGGTCAATCTAACAAGATGATATAACATTTGTAAACATTTATGCACTCAACAGAGGAGCACCTAAATATATAAAGCAAATATTAACAGAAATAACTGAAGAAATAGACAGAAATACAATAATACTCCAGTTACATCAATGGATATATCATCTGACAGAAAATCAATAAAGAAACACTGGCTTTAACACATTAGATGAGATTACCTTAATATATACACATATAGAACATTCCATCAAAAAGCAGCAGAACACACATTCTTTTCAAGTACACATGGAAAATTCTCCAGATACATCACATGTTAGGCCACAAAACAAGTCACATTAAATATAAGAAGATTCAAATCATATTAATCATCTTTTCTGACAACAACACTATGAAACTAGAAATCAACTACAAGAAGAAAACTGGAAAAAAACACAAACACGTGGAGACTAAACAACATGATGCTAAACAACCAATGGTCAGTGAAGAAATCAAAGAAGAAATAAAAATATACCTTGAGACAAATGAAAATGGAAACACAACTGTCCAAAATCTATGGGACATAAGGTTAACAGCTGATCTTTCAGCAGAAACTCTGCAAGCCAGAAGGGAGTGGCAGAACATATTTAAAGTGATGAAGGAGAAAAACCTACAACCAAGATTACTCTACCCAGCAAGGATCTCATTCAGATTTGATGGAGAAATTAAAACCTTTACAGACAAGCAAAAGCTGAGAGAGTTCAGCACCACCAAACCAGCTTTACAACAAATGCTAAAGGAACTTCTCTAGGCAGGAAACACAAAAGAAGGAAAAGACCTACAATAACTAACCCAAAACAATTAAGAAAATGGGAATAGGAACATAAATATCGATAATTACCTTAAATGTAAATGGATGAAATGCTCCCACCAAAAGACAAAGACTCGCTGAATGGATACAAAAACAAGACCCGTATATATGCTGTCTACAAGAGACTCACTTCAGACCCAGGGACACATACAGACTGAAAGTGAGGGGGTGGAAAAAGATATTCCATGCAAATGGAAATCAAAAGAAAGCTGACGTAGCAATTCTCGTATCAGACAAAATAGACTTTAAAATAAAGACTATTACAAGAGACAAAGAAGGACACTACATAATGATCAAGGGATCGATCCAAGAAGAAGATATAACAATTGTAAATATTAATGCACCCAACATAGGAGCACCTCAATACATAAGGCAAATACTAACAGCCATAAAAGGGGAAATCGACAGTAACACAGTCATAGTAGGGGACTTTAACAACCCACTTTCACCAATGGACAGATCATCCAAAATGAAAATAAATAAGGAAACACAAGCTTTAAATGATACATTAAACAAGATGGACTTAATTGATATTTATAGGACATTCCATCCAAAAACAACAGAATACACATTCTTCTCAAGTGCTCATGGAACATCCTCCAGGATAGATCATATCTTGGGTCACAAATCAAGCCTTGGTAAATTTAAGAAAACTGAAATCGTATCAAGTATCTTTTCCGACCACAACGCTATGAGACTAGATATCAATTACAGGAAAAGATCTGTAAAAAATACAAACACATGGAGGCTACACAATACACTACTTAATAACGAAGTGATCACTGAAGAAATCAAAGGGGAAATCAAAAAATACCTAGAAACAAATGACAATGGAGATACGACGACCCAAATCCTATGGGACGCAGCAAAAGCAGTGCTAAGAGGGAAGTTTATAGCAATACAATCCTACCTTAAGAAACAGGAAACATCTCAAATAAACAACCTAACCTTGCACCTAAGGCAATTAGAGAAAGAAGAACAAAAAAACCCCAAAGTTAGCAGAAGCAAAATCTATGGGACAAAGCAAAAGTAGTCCTAAGAGGGAAGCTCATACTGATACAGGCCTACCTCAAGAAACAAAAATCTCAAATAAAGAATCTAAATATACATTTAAAGGAACTACAAAAAGAAGAATAAGCAAAGACCAAAGTTAGAAGAAGGAAAAAAATAATAGATCATAGAGGAAATAAATGAAATTGAGACAAAAAATACAAGAGATCAATGAAAGTAAGAGTTGGTCTTTTGAAAAGATGAACAAAATCAAGAAACTTACTTAGCCAGGCTCATCAAGAAAAAAAGAGATTACCTAAATAAGTAGAATCAGAAATTAAAGAGGAAAAATTACAACTTGACACCACAGAAATACAAAGGATCATAAGAGAATACTATGAACAATTATATGTCAACAAATTAAACAACCTAGAAGAAATGGAAAAATTTCTAGATCATATAATCTTCCAATACTGAATCATGAAGAAATAGAAAATCTGAATAGGCTGATTATTAGTAATGAAATTGAATCAGTAATCAAAAAAATCCCCCAAAACAAAAGTCAAGGTCCAGATGGCTTCACAGGTGAATTCTACCAAATATCTAAAAAGACTTAATATCTATCACTTTCAAATTATTGCAAAAAATGAAGACAAAGGAATACTTCCAAACTCATTCTACAAGGCCACCATTACCCTGATACCAAAACCAGACAAAAACACTGCAAGAAAGAAAATTACAGGCCAATATCTTTGATAAATATAGATACAAAAATCCTCAACAAAATATTAGCAAACCAAACTTAAAAATACATTAAAAGACTTATACACCATGATCAAGTGGGATTCATTCCAGAGATGTGAGGATGTTTTAACATCCATAAATCAATAAATGTGATATGCCAAACTAACAAAAGGAAGGATAAAAATCACATGATCATCTCAATAGATGCAGAAAAACATTTGATAAAATTCAATATCAGTTTATGATCAAAAATTCTTAACAAAGTGGGTATAGAGGGAACATACCTCAACATAATAAAAGGCCGTATATGACAAACTTGCTGTTAACATTATATTCAATGTGAAAAGCGGAAAGCTTTTTTTTTTAAGATTAGGAATGAGACAAGGATGCCCACTCTTGCCACTTTCATTCAACATAGTATTGGAAGTCCTAGCCACAGCAATGAGGCAAGAAAAAGAAATAAAAAGCATCTAAACCAGAAAGTCAGAAGTAAAACAATCACTATTTTCAGATGACAGAATACTATATAGAGAAAACACCAGACACTCCACCAAAAATCTATTAAAGCTAATGAATGAATTCAGAAACTTGCAGATACAAAATTAATATACAGGACTTCCCTGGTGGCACAGTGGTTAAGAATCCGCCTGCCAATGCAGGGGACAGGGTTTCTAGCCCTGGTCCAGGAAGATCCCACATGCCGCGGAGCAACTAAGCCCGTGAGCCACAACTACTGAGCCCTTGTGCCACAACTACTGAAGCCTGCATACCTAAAGCCCATATTCCACAACAAGAAAAGCCACCACAATGAGAAGCTTGAGCACCTCAACGAAGAATAGCCCCCACTCACTGCAACTAGAGAAAGCCTGGGTGCAGCAATGAAGACCCAATGCAGCCAAAAATAAATAAATTTATTAAAAAAATTAATATACAGAAACCTGTTGCATTTCTATACAATAATGATGAACCATCAGAAAGAGAAATGAAGGAAACAATCCCGTTTATAATTGTATCAAAAATAATAAAATACCTAGGAATAAATTTAATCAAGGAGGTAAAAGACCTGTAGCCTCAAAACAATGACAATGATTAAAGAAATTGAAGATAACACACCAAAAAATTGGAAAATATGCCACGCTCATGGATTGGATGATTCAATATCATTAAAATGTCCATACTACCAAAAGAAATCAACAGATTCAATGCAATCCCTATCAAAGTACCAGTGGCATTTTTCACAGAACTAGAAAAAATAAATATAATTTTTAATGAAAACACAAAAGACTCCTAATAGCCAAAGTAATCTTGAGAGAGAAGAACAAAACTACAGGTGTCACACTCCCATCCTTGAAAGTATACCACATAGCTATAGAATTCAAAACAGTATGGTACTGGCACAAAAACAAGATGCATAGATTAATGGAACAGAACAGAGAGTCCAGAAATAAATCCACACTCATACAATCAATTAATCTATAACAAAGAAAGAAAGACTACAATGGAGGAAAGACAGTCTCTTCAATAAATTGTGCTGGGAAAACTGGACAGCTACATGTAAAAAAATGAAATTACAACATTCTTTAACACCATACACAAAAATAAACTCAAAATGGATTAAAGACCTAAATGTGAGACTGGACACTATAAAAGTTTTAGAGGATCAATGGTGAAAAACTGAAACCATTTTCACTAATATCAGGAACAAGATAAGGTTGCCCACTCTCACCATTATTATTCAACATAGTTTTGGAAGTTTTATCCACAGCAATCAGAGAAGAAAAAGAAATAAAAGGAATCTAAATCGGAAAAGAAGAAGTAAAACTGTCACTGTTTGCAGATGACATGATACTACACAGAGAGAATCCTAAAGATGCTACCAGAAAACTAGTAGAGCTAATCAATGAATTTGGTAAAGTAGCAGGATACAAAATTAATGCACAGAAATCTCTTGCATTCCTATACACTAATGATGAAAAATCTGAAAGAGAAATTAAGGAAACACTCCCATTTACCATTGCAACAAAAAGAATAAAATACCTCGGAATAAACTTACCTAAGGAGACAAAAGACCTGTATGCAGAAATCTATAAGACACTGATGAAAGAAATTAAAGATGATACAAACAGATGGAGAGATATACCATGTTCTTGGATTGGAAGAATCAACATTGTGAAAATGACTATACACCCCAAAGCAATCTACAGATTCAATGCAATCCCTATCAAACTACCAATGGCATTTGTCACAGAATTAGAACAAAAAATTTCACAATTTGTATGGAAACACAAAAGACCCCGAATAGACAAAGCAATCTTGAGAAAGAAAAACGGAGCTGGAGGAATCAGGCTCCCTGACTTCAGACTATACTACAAAGCTACAGTAATCAAGACAGTATGGTACTGGCACAAAAACAGAAATATAGATCAATGGAACAGGATAGAAAGCCCAGAGATAAACCCATGCACATATGGTCACCTTATCTTTGATAAAGGAGGCGAGAATATACAATGGAGAAAAGACAGCCTCTTCAACAAGTGGTGCTGGGAAAACTGGACAGCTACATGTAAAAGAATGAAATTAGAACACTCCTTAACACCATACACAAAAATAAACTCCAAATGGATTAAAGTCCTAAAGGTAAGGGCAGACACTATAAAACTCTTAGAGGAAAACATAGGCAGAACACTCTATGACATACATCATAACAAGATTGTTTTTGACCCACCTCCTAGAGAAGCGGAAATAAAAACAAAAATAAAGAAATGGGACCTAATGAAACTTAAAAGCTTTTGCACAGCAAAAGCCACCATAAACAAGATGAAAAGACAACCCTCAGAATGGGAGAAAATATTTGCAATCGAAGCAACTGACAAAGGGTTAATTTCCAAAATTTACAAGCGTCTCATGCAGCTCAATATAAAAAAAAACCAACCCAATCCAAAAATGGGCAGAAGACCTAAATAGACATTTCTCCAAAGAAGATATACAGATTGCCAACAAACACATGAAGGATGTTCAACATCACTAATCATTAGAGAAATGCAATTCAAAACTACAATGAGGTATCACCTCACACCAGTCAGAATGGTCATCATCAAAAAATGTACAAACAGTAAATGCTGGAGAGGGTGTGGAGAAAAGGGAACCCTCTTGCACTGTTGGTGGGAATGTAAATTGATACAGCCACTATGCAGAACAGTATGGAGGTTCCTTAAAAAACTAAAAATAGAACTACCATCTGACCCAGCAATCCCACTACTGGGCATATACCCTGAGAAAACCATCATTCAAAAAGAGTCATGCACCACAATGTTCATTGCCGCTCTATTTACAATAGCCAGGACATGGAAGCAACCTAAGTGTCCATCGACAGATGAGTGGATAAAGAAGATGTGGCACATATATACAATGGAATATTACTCAGCCATAAAAAGAAACAAAATTGAGTTATTTTTAGTGAGGTGGATGGATCTAGAATCTGTCATACAGAGTGAAGTAAATCAGAAACAGAAAAACAAATACTGTATGCTAACACATATATATGGAATCAGAAAAAAAAAAGGTTCTGAAGAACCTAGGGGCAGGACAGGAATAAAGACGCAGACATAGAGAATGGACTTGAGGACACGGGGGAGGGGGTAAGCTGGGATGAAGTGAGAGGGTGGCATGGACATATATACACTACCAAATGTAAAATAGATAGCTAGTGGGAAGCAGTCACATAGCACAGAGAAATCAGCTCGGTGCTTTGTGACTACCTAGAGAGGTGGGATAGGGACGGTGGGAGGGAGACTCAAGAGGGAGGTGATATGGAGATATATGTATACGTATAGCTGATTCACTTTGTTATACAGCAGAAACTAACACAACATTGTAAAGTAATTATACTCCAATAAAGATGTTAAAAAAATAAAAATACAACTAAAAAACAACCAAAACTCTTAGAGGAAAACATAGGCAGAACACTCTTTGACATAAATTGCAGCAATATCTTTTTCTAGCTGTCTCCCAGAGTAATGGAAATAAAATCAAAAATAAAGAAATGGGCCCTAATTAAACTCAAAAGCTTTTGCACAGCAAAAGAAACCATAGGCAAGATGAAATGAAAACCCACAGAATGGGAGAAAATACTTGCAAACAATGCAACTGACAAGGGATTACTCTCCAAAATTTACAAACAGCTCATGAGCTCAATTGAAAAATGGGCAGAAGACCTAAATAGACATTTCCCCAAAGAATACATACAGGCGGCCAAGAGGCATATGAAAAGATGCTCAACATTGATAATTATTAGGGAAATGTAAATCAAAACTACAATGAGATATCACCTCACACCAGTCAGATTGGGCATTATCAAAAAATCTACAAACAATAAATGTTGGAGAGGGTGTGGAGAAACGGGAACCCTCTTACACTTTTTGTGGGAATGTAAATTGGTACACCCACTACAGAGAACAGTATGGAGGTTTCTTAGAAAACTAAAAATAGAGCTGCCCTATGACCCAGCAATTCCACTCCTGGGCATATACCCAGAGAAAACCATAATTCAAAAAGATACATGCACCCCAATGTTCATTGCAGCACTGTTTACAATAGCCAAGACATGGAAGCGACCTAAATGTATATTGATTTTGAATCCTACAACTTTACTGAATTTTTTTTATTAGGCTAACAGTTTTTTGGTGGAGTCTTTATGGTTTTCTATATATAATATTGTGTCATCAACAGTCGGGAGTGGTCAAGATGGCAGAGAAGGAACACCCTGAGCTCGCCTCCTCGAATAGGCACACCAGAAATTACAACTATTTACAGAGCAATTATTGATGAGAAAGACCAGAAGATTAGCATGAAAGTGTTACAATTAAAGAGATAAAGAAGGAACCACAATGAGATGGGTAGGGGAGTGGAGACGCAGTACAGTCGAGAGCCATATCCCTGTGTGGGCAACCCACAAATGGGAGGATAATTACAATTGTAGAGGTTCTCCCCAAAGAGCAAAGGGCCTCAGCCCCTCACTGGGCTCCCAAGCCCAGGGGTCATGCAGCAGGAAGACAAGCCCCCAGACAGTTTGGCTTTGAAGGCCAGCAGCAATTATTTTGGGGAGAGCCAGAGGAATGTGGGGAAAGAGACTCCACTCTTAAAGGGTGCACATAAAATCTCACATGCTCTGGGAACGAAGGCAGAAGTGGTAGTTTGAAAGCATCCTGGGTCGGATCCACCTGCTGATCTTAGAGAGCCTCCCAGAGAGGGTCAACTGGAACTCACGCTGGGGACATAGACACTGGCAGCACCCATTATTGGGAGTGTGTTATACCACATGGACACTGGTGCTGGCAAGGACAATTTTGGCATCTTCCCTCCAGCTTATTAGCACAGAGACCTAGCTCCAACTGTCAGCCTCTTGGCACCAGTACTGAGATGCCTCAGAAGAAGTAGCTAGTCAGGCATGGACACAGCCCCACCCAAAAGCAGGGGGGCTGCGTTAAGACCTCCTGAGCCCACAGCCACCCTGTGATCCAACCCTTACATCAGAGGGCCCAGGACCCGGCCCCACACACCAGTGCACTGGACCTAGCCAGTGGACCCCATAGGGGCCCTCACAGCTAGCCATAGGGACCCAGTCTCACCACCAGTGGACCAGCACCAACTCCAGGAAAATCAGGGCCCTGCATCCAGAGACCCCAGAACTGGCCCTTCAAATCAGTGGGCCAGCACTAGCACTGGGAACAGCCTCACCAACCAGTGGGAACACACCAGCCCCAGGACACCCTGGGCCCCAACTCTGCTCAACAAGGAGGTCGACACACCAAATCCAGGACCCCCAAGGCCCTGCAGCCAGAGACCCTGGGACATGGATATACCAAACAGTGAACTGGCACTAGCCCCAGAATGCCTTGAGCCTCAGCCCTGCTCACCAGCAGACCAACACCAGCTCTGAGACACCTTGGACCCCTCAGACAATCACGCTGGGATACAGCCACACTCAGCACACTGACACCAGCTTTGGGACACCCCAGATGCTGCAGTCAGCTGTGTCAGGAAGCATCCCTGCCTACTAGCAAGCCAACACTAGACCAAGGACCACTGGTCCTGCAACCTACCACCACAGAACCCAGCTTTGCTGACCAGCAGGTCAGCACTAGCCCTGCCCCCCCCCCAAAATGGTTTGATAGCCAGCTGCTCATGACCTGGTCCCACCCACCTGCAACTGGCAGTCTGCACACAAGGTGAGGCCTGGCAACCAACCAGACCAGGTGCCAACCAGCCTACCAGACCACCCACAGCAGTCAGCCCACCGCAACAGAAAGACCCATGAAGCCCACATAGGGGACAACACTAAAGCATATAGTTCTGGTGACCAGAGCAGAGTGCACTGCTGGGACACATAAGATGTCTCCTACAAAAGGTCACTTCTCCAAGGCCGGGAAATATAACCAACCTACGAATACATAGAAATAAAAACAGCAAATTAGGCAAAATAAGGTGACAGAGGAACATGTTCCAAATGAAGGAACAAGATAAAATCCAGGAAAAAGAACTAAATGAGGTGGAGGTAAGCAACCTACCCAATAAAGAGTTCAAGGTAATGACATAAAGATGTTCAACGAACTCAGGAAAAGATTGGATGAACAGAGTGAGAAGTTAGAAGTATTCAACAAAGAGTTACACAACATAGAGAAGAACCAAACAGAGATGAAGAAGAAAACAATAACTGAAATAAAAAATACACTAGAAGGAATCAGCAGTAGCTAGAGTGATACAGAGGAACATATCAGCAATTTGGAAGACAGAGGAGTGGAAATCACTGAAGCTGAACAGAATAAAGAAAAACAAATAAAAAGAAATGAGGACAGTTTAAGAAACCTCTGAAACAACATCAAGTGTAGTAACATTCACATTATAGGGGTCTCAGCAGGAAAAGAGAGAGAGAAAGAGGCAAAGAACTTATCTGAAGACATAATAGCTGAAAACTTCCCTAACCTGGGAAAGGAAACAAATATCCAAGCTGAGGATTCACAGAGAATCCCAAACAAGCTTGACCCCAAGAGGACCACACCAAGACACATTGTAATTAAAATGGAAAAATTAAAGATAAGAGGGAATATTAAAAGCAGCAAGAGAAAAGCAACAAGTTATGTACAAGGGAACTCCCATAAGGCTATCAGCTGACTTTTCAGCAGAAACTGCAGGCCAGAAGGGAGTGGCACAATATGTTTAAAGTGATGAAAGGAGGAAACCTACAACCAAGAATATTCTACCTGGCCAGGATTTTATTTGGATTTGATGGAGAGATCAAAAGGGTTACAGATAAGCAAAAGCTAAGAGTTCAGCATCACAAAACCACCTTTATAAGAAACATTGAAGGGACTTCTGCAAGCAGACAAGGCCACAACTAGAGATACGAAAATCACAAAAAGAAAAATCTCATTGGTAAAGGCAAATATATAGTAAAGGTAGTATTAATGATGTATAAGGGTAGTAGGAAGGTTAAAAGACAAAAGTAGGGAAACCATACATATCCACAATAAGCAGTTAAGGGATAAACAAAACAAAACTGTAAAATCTGATGTCAAAAAGAGCAAAGTTGGAGGGGGGAATGCAGGGTTGTTAAAATGCATTTGAGCTTAAGAGGTCAAAACCAAAATAATTTTATATATATATATATATATATATATATATATATATATATATATATATATATATATATATATATATATATATATATATATAAAATACACACACACACACACACACACACAAACACACACACACAGCTATATCTAAACCTCATGGTACCCTCAAACCAAAAATCTATAATAGATACATACAAAAAAGAGAAAGGAATCCAAACATAACACTAAAGGTAGTCTTCAAATCACAACGGAAGGGAGCAAAAGAAGAATAAAGGAACAAAAAGAACTACAAAAAACAACCCTAAAACAATTAACAAAATAGCAATAAGTACATACCTATCAATAATCACTTTATATTTAAATGGACTAAATGCTCCAAACAGAATATACAGAGTGGCTGAAGGGATACAAAAACAAGGCCCATATATATGCACCTACAAGAAACTCACTTCAGATCTAAAGACACACACAGACTGAAAGTGAGAGGATGGAAAAGACTATCCAATGCAAATGAAAATTAAAAGAAAGCCAGTCGTGCAGCGCGATGAGGAGTGGCCCCCGCTTGCCACAACTGGAGAAAGCCCTTGCACAGAAGCGAAGACCCAACACAGCCATAAATAAATAAATAAATAAATAAATAAATAGTAAGAGAATATTATAAAAAAAAAGAAAAAGAAAAGAGCCTCAAATTGATCAGCCCTCAGTGGCCAATTATTCAGTGGGTCTGGCTCACTTTAAAAAAAAAAAAAAAAAAAAAAAGAAAGCCAGGGTATCAATACTTATATCAGACAAAATAGAGTTTACAACAAAGACTGTAACAAGAGACAAAGAAGGACATTATGTAATGATATAGGGATCAATCCAAGAAGAAGATACAATACTTGAAAATATATATACACTCAACATAAGAGCAAATAAATACATGAAGCAAATATTAGCAGGCATGAAGGGAGAAATTTACAGTAACATAATGATAGGAGGGGTTTTTAACAACCCACTTACATCAATGAAGAGATCATCCAGATAGAAAATAGAAAACCAGTAAGGAAATGCTGTCCTTAACACATCAGGCAAAATGGATATATATATATATATATATATATATATATATATATATAAATTCCATTCAAAAGCAGCAGAAAATAAATTATTTTCAACTGCACATGGAAAATTCTCCAGAATAGATCACATGTTAGACTGAAAAAGAAATCTCAGTAAATTTAAGAAAATTGAAATTATATCAAACATCTTTTCCGACCACAATACTATGAGACTAGAAATCAACTATGAGAAAAAACTGCAAAATACATAAACATGTGGAAGCTAAATATTATACTATTAAACGACCAAAGGATCACTGAAGAAATCAGAGAGGAAATTAAAAAATACCTGGAGACAAATGAAAATGAAAACACAATGAACCAAAAATCTATGGGATGCAGCACAAGCAGTTCTAAGGGTGAAGTTTATAGTGATACAAGGCTACCCCAGGAAACAGGAAAAATCTCATATAAACAATCTAACTTTACACCTAAAGGAACTAGAAAAATAAAAACAAACATAACCCAAAGTTAGTAGAAGGACATAAATGAGAAAGATCAGAGAAGAAATAAATGAAATAGAGACTAAAAAATGGAAAAGATCAATGAAACTAAGAGCTGGTTCTTTTAAAAGATAAAATTGATAAACCTTTATCCAGACTCATAAAGAAAAGGAGAGGGTCCAAGTAGATAAAATCAGAAATGAAAAAGGAGAATTTACAACTGACAGCACAGAAATACAAAGGATCATAAGAGACTCCTATGAACAATTATATGACAATGTAGAAGAAATGGACAAATTCCTAGAAACGTACAATCTCCCAAGACTGAACCAGGAAGAAATAGAAAATATGAATAGACCACTTACTAGTAATGAAATTGAATCAGTAATAAAACATTACTCTTAACAAAAAAAAAGTTCAGGACCAGATGGCTTCACAAGTGAATTCTACCAAACATTTAGAGAAGAGTTAACACCTATATTCTCAAACTATTCCAAAATATTGAAGAAGAAGGAACACTCCCAAATTCATTCTATAAGGCCCCCATTACCCTGATACCAAAACCAGACAAAACACTACAAAAAAGAAAATCATGGGCCAATATCTTTGATGAACGTAGGTGCAAAAAGCCTCAACCAAATATTAGAAAACCAAATCTTACAATACATAAAAAGGATCATACATGACAATAAATTTGTATTCATTCCAGGGTCACAAGGGTGCTTCAACATATGCAAATCAATCAATGTGTTACAGCACATTAACAAAAAGAAAGACAAATACCACATGATCATCTCAATAGATGCATAAAAAGCATTTGACAAAATTCAACATAATTCTCATCAAAGTGGGTATAGAGGGAACATATCTCAATATAATAAAGGCTGTTTACAACAAACTCACAGCAAACATAATACTCAATGGAGAAAAGCTGAAAGCCTTCCTGCCAAATTCAGGAATAAGACAAGTATGGCCACTCTCATCACTTCTATTTATCATAGTATTAGAAGTTCTGGCCACAGCAATGAGACAAGAAAAAGAAATAAAACGTATCCAGATTGGAAGGGAAGGGGTAAAACTGTCATTATTTGCAGATGACATTATACTCTATATGGAGAACACTAACGTCTCCACACAAAAACTATTAAACTAATAATTGATTTCAGCAAAGTACTAGGATATGAGATTAATACACAGAAATCTGTTGCATTTCTATACACTAATAATGAAATAGTAGAAAGAGAAAGCAAAAAAAAATCTTGTTTAAAATAGTATCAAAAAATACCTAGGAATAGAGTTAACCAAGGAGGTGAAAGACCTATAGCATGAAAACTATAAAATTTTGACAAAGGAAGTTAAAGATGATTCAAAGAAATGGAAAGATATCACTTGCTCTTGGAATGGAAGAACTAATATTGCTAAACTGGCCATACTACCCAAAGCAATCTACAGATTTCATGCAATCCCTATCAAAATACCCATGACATTTTTCACAGAACTAGAACAAATAATCCTAAAATTTATATGGAACTACAAAAGACCCAGAATTACCAAAGCAATCTTGGGAAAGAACTAGAAAGCTGGAGGAATCACAATCCCTAACTTCAGATCTTACTACAAAGCAACAGCAATCAAAAGAGTATAGTACTGTCACTAAAACAGACACATAGATCAATGGAACAAAATAGAGAGCCCAGAAATAAATCCATGCACATATGGTCAATTAATCTATGACAAAGGAGGCAAGAATATACAATGGAGAAAAGAGAGTCTCTTCAACAAGTGGTGTTGGGAAAACTGGACAGCTACATGTAAAACAATGAAATTAGAACATTCCCTCAAACTATATAGAAAAATAAACTCAAAATGGTTTAAAGACCTAAATGTTAGGACACGACACCATAAAACTCCTAGAAGAGAACATAGGCAAAACATTCTTTGACATAAATCATAGCAATATTTTCTTAGATCAGTCTCCCAGGGCAAAAGAAATAATAGGAAAAATAAACAAATGGAACCTAATCAAACTTAAAAGCTTTCGCACAACAATGAAAACCACCAACAAAACTAAAAGATAACCTATGGAATGGGAGAAAATATTTGCAAATGATGTGGCTGAGAAGTGGTTAATATGCAATATATACAAACAGCCCATACAACTCAATATTGAAAAACCAAACAACCCAATCAAAAAATGGGCAGAAAATCCAAATAGACATTTTCCAAAGAAGAAATACAGATGGCTAAGAGGCACAAGAAAAGATGATCAACGTCACTAATTATTAGAGAAATGCAAATCAAAACTACAATGAGGTATCTCTTCACACTGGTCAGAATGGTTATCATCAAAAGGTCTACAAATAATAGACACTGGAGAGGATTAAGAGAAAAGGGAACCCTTTACTCTGTCGGTGGGAATGTAAATTGGTACAATCACTATGGAAAACAGTATGGAGGTTCCTTAAAAAACTAAACCTAGAACTACCATATGATCCAGCATTTCTTCTCCTGGGTATATATCTGGAAAAAATGAAAACTCTAATTTGATAAGATACATGCACCCCAACGTCCATAGCAGCAGTATTTACAATAGCCAAGACATGGAAGCAACCCAAGTGCCCATCAAAAGATGATTGGCTTAAGAAGGTGTGATATATATACACGATGGAATATTAGCCATAAAAAAGAATGAAATCTTGCCATTTGCAGCAAAGTGAATGGACCTAGAGAATATTATACTCAGTGAAATAAGTCAGAGAAAGACATATACTATATGATATCGCTCTTATGTGGAATCTAAAAAAGAATACAAGTGAATCTATATACAAAACAGAAGCAGACTCACAGACATAGAAAACAAATGGGTTATCAAAGGGGAGAGGAAGAAGGGGAGGGACAAATTAGGAGTATGGGAATAACAGATACAAAGTACTATACATAAAAGAGATAAGCAACAAGGATTTACTGTATGGCACAGGGAATTATATCCAATGTCTTGTAAAAACCTATAATGGAATATAATCTGCAAAAAAATTGAATCATTATACTATACACCTGAAACTAATACAATATTGAAAATCAACTATACTTTGATTAAAAAATGAAACAAAAGACTACAAAATGTGTAGATGAGGATGAGAAGAAATTGAAAACCTTAGAATGAAATATTATTCAGCCATAAAAAGGAATGAAGTATTACATTCATTCTTATAACATGGATGAATCTTGAAAACATTAAGCTAAATGAAAGCAGCAGTCAAAAAAGGCCCCTATTGTATGATTTCATTTATATGAAATGTCCAGAATAGGCAAATCCTGAGACAAAATGTAGATTAGTGGTTTCCAGAGCCTGCAAGGAAGGGTCCTGGGGAGTGACTGCCAATGGGTACGTGGTTTCTTTTGGGGGTGATGAACATGTTCTAAAATTGATTGCAGTGATGATTGCACAACACTGTGATATACTAAAAACAACTGAATGTACACTTTAAATGGGTGAATTGTGTGGCATGTGAATTATGTCTCAATAAAGATGTTAAAGAATTTTAAAAAACCCTCAACAAAATATTGCATTATTAAAAGGACCATACACCAAGATCAAGTGGTATTTATTCCAGGGGTGTAAAGATGATTCAACATCTGCAAAAAAATCAATGTGATACACTGTATTAAACTGAAGAATAAAAATCATATGATAATCTCAATAGATGCTTTAAAAAGCTTTTGACAAAATTCAACATTAATTTATGATAAAACTCTCCAGAAAGTGGGAATAGAGGGAACAATCCTCAACCTAATAAAGGCCATATATGACAAACCCACAGCTGACATCATACTCAATGTGAAAAGCTGAAAGCATTTTCTCTGAGACCAGGAACAAGACAAGGAATCCCACTCTCGCTGCTTTTGTTCAACATGATATTGGAAGTCCTATCCACAGCAAACAGAGAAAAAAAGTAATAAAAGGGATCCAAATTGGAAAGGAAGATGTAAAACTGTCACTGTTTGCAGATGACATGGTACTATACATAGAAAACCCTAAAGTTGCCATGAAAACACTACTAGAACTCATCAATGAGTTTGGCAAAGTTACAGGATGTGAAATTAAGATACAGAAATCTGTTGCATTTCTATACACTCACAACGAACTATGAGAAAGAGAAATTAAGAAAACAATCCTATTTACAGTAGCATCAAAAGAATAAAATACTTAGGAATAAATCTAACTATAAAATGACCATATAACCCAAGGCAATCTACAGATTCAATG
Organism: Eschrichtius robustus; assembly: GCF_028021215.1. NCBI lineage: Eukaryota > Metazoa > Chordata > Mammalia > Artiodactyla > Eschrichtiidae > Eschrichtius > Eschrichtius robustus. The sequence goes on from NC_090845.1 coordinate 46,301,546, forward strand.
CAATCTTTATCAAAATACCAATGTCATTTTTCACAGAACTAGAACAAATCATTCTAAAATTTGTGTGGAAACACAAAAGACCTCAAATAGCCACAATAATCGTGAAAAAAAAAAGAATGGAGCTGGAGGTATTACCATCCATGTTTCAAAACTGTATTACAAAGTTACAGTAATCAAAACACATTGGTACTGATTCAAAAACACATAGATCAATGAAACAGAATAGAGTGCCCAGAAATGATTGCACACTTTTTTTTTTTTTGGCAATTAATCTATGACAAAGGAAGCAAGAATATACAGTGGGGAAAAGACAACCTCTTCAATAAATGGTGTTAGGTAAAGTTAACCTTGGCAGCTACATGCAAAAGAATCAAACTGGATTACTCTCTCATACTATGCATAAAAATAAATTCAAAATGGATTAAAGCCTTAGATGTAAGACCTGAAACCACAAAACTTCTAGAAGTAAACATAGGCTGTAAGCTCTTTGACGTTGGTCTTAGTAATTTTGTTTTTTTGCATATGTCTGCTCAGGCAAGGGAAACAAAAGCAACAGTAAACAAATGGAGCCTAATCAAACTACAAAGCTTTTGCACTGCAAGGGATACTATCAACAAAATGAAAAGACCACCTACTGAATTGTAGAAAATATTTGCAAATGATATATCTAATAAAGGTATAATACCTGAAATATACAAAGAACTCATATAACTCAACATCATAAAAACAAAAAACCTAATTAAAAAATGAGCAGAGGACCTGAATAGACATTTCTCCAAAGAAGATGGCCAACAGGCAAATGAAAAGATGCTCAACATCACTAATCATCATGGAAATGTAAGTAAAAACCACAATGAGATATCACCTCACAGCTGTCATTATGGTCTTTATCAAAAAGACAACAAATAACAAGCGTTTGTGAGGATGTTGAGAAAAGGAAACCCTAGTGTAGGTGGGAATATACATTGGTGCAGCTACTATGGAAAACAGTATGGAGATCCCAAAAAATATATTAAAAATAGACTCCCATATGATCCAGCAATTCCACTCTTGGGTATTTATCTGAAGAAAACAAAAACACTAATCAGAAAAGGTATATGCACCTCTATGTTCATTGCAGCATTATTTCCAATATCCAAGATATGAAAGCAACTTAAGTTGCCCATCCAAAGATGAATCGATAAAGATGTGATATAGATATACAGTAGATTATTACTCAGCCATTAAAAAGAATGAAATCTTCCCATTTGTGATATCATGGATGGACCTAGGGGGTATTACGCTAAGTGAAGTAAGTTGGACAGCAAAAGACAAATATTGTATGATTGCACTTATATGGGGAATCTTAAAAAAGAAAACAAATGAACAAACATAACAAAGCAGAAACAGAGTTATAGATACAGGGAACAAAACAGGTGGATGCCAGAAAGGAGGGGTGGTTAGTGAAGGAAAGAAATAGGTGAGGGAGATTAAGAGATACAAACTTCCAGTTGCAAAATAAATGAGTCATGGGTATGAAGTGTACAGTGTGGGGAATATAGTCAATAACTATGTCATACCTTTGTATAGTGACATTCTAACTATACATATTGTGGTGATCATTTTGAAATATATAGAAATATTGAATCACTATGTTGTGTAATAGGAAATAACATAGTGTTACAGGTCATTATACTTCAAAAACAAACAACAAAGAAACAAACAATAGAAAGAGATCAGACTTGTAGTTACCAGAGGTGGGGGGTTAGGGGGGGGAAATTGGACAAGGCAGTCAAAAGGTACAAACTTCCAGTTATAAGATAAATAAGTGCTAGGGATGTAATGCACACATGATAAATATAATTAACACTGCTGTATGTTATATATGAAAGTTGTTAAGAGGGTAAATCCTAAGTGCTCTCATTATGAGGAAAACAATGCTTTCTATTTCTTTAATTTTATATCTATATGAAATGATGGATGCTCACTAAACTTATTTTGACACTCATTTCATGATGTATGTAAGTCTAATCACTATGCTGTACAGCTTAATCTTATATAGTGCTATATGTCAATTATATCTCAATAAAACTGGAAAAAATACATCATGTCATCTCCAAAAAGTGACAGTTTTACTTCTTCCTTTATGATTTTGATGCCTTTTCTTTTTCTTGCCCAATTGCTGTGGCTAGGACTTCCAATACTATGTTGGATAAAAGTGGTGAGAGTGGGCATCCTTGTCTTTTTCCTGATCTGAGAGGAAAAGTTTTCAGCTTTTTACCATTTTTTTGGCTGTGCCACATGGCTTGAGGGATCTTAGCCCCCCAACCAGGGATCAAACCAGGGGCCTGGCAGTGAGAATGCCAAGACCTAACCACTGGACTGCGAGGGAATTCCCAGGTTTTCATCACTGAGTGTGATGATAGCTGTGAGCTTGTAATATATTGCCTTTACCATGTTGAGGTATGTTTCCTCTATACTCACTTTGTTTAGGGTTTTTTATCATAAATGAATGTTGAATTTTGTCAAATGCTTTTTCTACACCTATTGAGATGATCATATGATTTTTATCTTTCATTGTATTAATGTATCACATTGTTTTATGTGCAGATGTTGAACCATCCTTGCATCCTTGGAATAAAGCTCAGTTGAACATGGTGTATGATCCTTTTAATATATTACTGAATTCAGTTTGCTAATATTCTGTTGAGGACGTTTGCATCCTTATCCATCTGGGGTATTGTTCCGTAATTTTCTTTTCTTGTAGCATCCTTGTCTGGTTTTGGTGTCTGGGTAGTTCTGACCATGTAAAATGGGTTTGGAAGTGTTCCATCCTCTTTTATTTTTTGGAAGAGTTTGAGAAGGATTGATGTTAATCTTTTAATGTTTGGTAGAATTCAACAGTCAAGCCATCTGTCCCTGGACTTTTGTTTGTTGGGAATTTTTTTTTTATTACTGATTCATTCTCCTTACTTGTAATCGGTCTGTTCAGATTTTCTATTTCTTTATGATTCAGTCTTCGTAGGTTGTATGTTTTTAGGAATTTGTCCATATCTTAGGTTTCCAATTGGTTGAGAAGTAGTTCATATTAATCTTTTATGATCCTTTATTTCTTTGGTATCAGTTGCAACGTCTCCTCTTTCAGTTCTGATTTTATTTATTTGAATCCTCTTTCTTATTTTCTTGGTATGTCTAGCTAACAATTTGTTAATTCTGTTTGTTTTAGTTTCACTGATCTTTTCTGTTTTCTCTTTAGTCTCTATTGCATTTATTTCAACTCTGATCTTTGTTATTTCCTTCCATCTACCAACTTTAGGCTCCATGTTTTATTTTTTCTAGTTCCTTGACGTACAAAGTTAAGTCGTTTATGTGAAAAATTTCTTCTTTCTTGAAGTAGGTATTTATCACTATGAACTTTCCTCTTACAAATGCTTTTGTTGCATGCCATATGTTTTAGTATGTTGTTTTTCCATTTTCATTTGTTTCAAGGTTGTTTTTATCTTTCTGATTTATTCATTGACCCATTGGTTGTTCAGTAGCATGTTGTTTAATCTCCACATATTTGTGAATTTTCCAGTTTTCTTCCTGTAATTAATTTGCAGTTTCATACTATTGTGGTCAGAAAAAATGATATGATTTCAATCTTTTAAAATGTATCAGGACTTGTTTGTGGCCTAACATATAACCTATCCTGGAAAATGTTCAATGTGTGCTTGAGAAGAATGTGTATTCTTCTGCTTCTGGATGAAATGTTCTATATATAGCTGTTAAGTCTATCTGATATAACATATCAGTTAAAGCCAAAGTTTCCTTATTGAGTTTCTTTCTGGATGGTTTATCCATTAATGAAAATGGGATATTAAAGTCCCCTATTCTTAATATATTGTTGTCTATTTCTCCCTTTAAGTCTGTTAATATTTACTTTAAAATTTAGGTGCTCCTATGTTGGGTGCATAAATATTTACAAATACTATATCCTTTTGTTGGATTGTCCCCTTTATCGTTATATGATGACCATTTTTGTCTCGTATTACAGTCATTGTTTTAAAGTCTATTTTGTCTGATATAAGTATAGCGGCCCTTGTTTTCTTTTGGACTAAATTTGCACAAAGTATCTCCTTTCATCCTTTCCCTTAGTCCCTGTGTTACCTTATATCCAAAGTGAGTCTCTTGTGGGAAGGATATAGATGGGTCTTGTTTTTCTATCCATTCAGCTACTCTATGTCTCTTGATTGGAGAACTTAGGCCACTTACATTTAAAGTAATTGTTGATAGGTGTGTGCTTATTTCTATTTTGTTAATTGTTTGCTGGCTGTTTTGTATTTCCTCTGTTCCATTCTTCTTCCCTTGCTCTCTTCCTTTGTGATTTGATAATTTTCTCTAGTGGTATGCTTAGATTCCTTTCTTTTTATCTTTTGTGTATCTACTATAGGTTTTTGCTTTGTGGTTACCATGAGGTTTACACATAAGAATTTATATTTATAAGTCTATTTTGTGTCGATAACCACTTAAGTTTGAATGCCTTCTAAAGCTCCACATTTTTACTCTCCCCCTACAACTTTTTATGTTTTTGATTCCACAATTTACCTCTTTTTATTTGTAGTTATGGTTATTTTTACTGCTTTTGCCTTTTAACTTTCATACTAGTTTTATGTGATTAATGCACTACCTTTACAACATTAGATTATTCTGAGTTTTACTATATATTTACCTTTACCAATGTTTTATACTTTCTTATGTTTTCATGTTAGTGCCCTTTCATTTCAACTTAAAGATGTCCCTTTAATATTTCTTGTAATGCCAGTCTAGTGGTGATGAACTCCTTTGATTTTTGCTTGTCTGGAAAACTTTACCTCTTTTTCAATTCCGAAGGACAGCTTTGTCTGGTAGAGCTGGAAATTTTTTTTCCTTTGGCACTTTGAATATATTGTGCTATTCCCTTCTGGCCTTCAAACTTTGTGCTGAAATATCTGCTGATAGTCTTATGGGTGTTCCCTTGTATGTAACAAATTGATTTTCTCTTGCTGCTTTTATGATTCTCTCTTTGTCTTTAACTTTTGACATTTTAATTACAATGTATCTTGGTGTGGGTCTCTTTGGGTTCCTCTTATTTGGAACTCTCTGGGTTAACTGGATCTAGATGTCTGTTTCCTTCCCCAGGTTAGGGAAGTTTTCAGCTATCATTTCTGCAAATAATTTTTCTGTCACTTTCTCTCTCTGTTTTCTTTCTGTGACCCCTATAATGTGAATGTTTGTCCACCTGATGTTGTCCCATAAATCCTTTGAATTATCTTCACTTTTTGTCAGTCTTTTTTTCTTTTTGCTGCTCTGATTTGGATGAGCTCCATTTCCCTGTCTTTGAGTTCTCTGATCTTTTCTATTGCTTCATCTAGTTTGTTGTTGAAACCCTCTAGCGTATTTTTCACTTTAGTTATTATATTCTTCAGCTTTGTGACTTACATTTGGTACTTTCTTATAATTTCTGTCTGTTGAAGTTCTCACTGTGTTCATCCATTCTTTTCCTCAGCATGGTGAGCATCTTTATGACCATTATTTTGAACTCTTTATTAGGTAAATCGCTTATCTCTGTTTCATTAAGGAATTTTTCTGAGGTTTTATATTGTTATTTCATTTAGAACATATTCCTCTGTTTCTTCATTTTCCTTGACTTTCTGTGTTGGTTTTTAGCATTAGATAAAACAGCTACCTCTCCCATTCTTGAGGGAGTGGCCTCATAGGGGATGAATCTTATCGTTCAACCCTGCCCTAGCTCTTGGTTGTTTCTCAAGCTTTTGTGATTTTCCAAGCAGCCTATTTTATTTTTAGTGGCTCCCAGTAGTTAGGGGTGTCCTAACCTCAGTGTCCCAAAGGGGAGGATCTCAATCAGTACCTAGATTCAGGTTAATTGGCAGCTGGACCCTCAGGCCACAGCTTTTAGAGTATGCCAATATATATAGTTCTGTGGGATTGAATACATAAGTTCCACTGATCACCAGAGTTGGGTGACATAGAGGTGTCACTTGTGTGGCAGTTGCAAAAACTGGGGTTCCAGATGAGTGTACATGCTCCTTTCCAGTAGATGTTCATGACCTGTTGTAGGTCAGAGGGAGAGAACAATTATGGCATCCACCATCCTCAGATATGTGTGAAACCAGAGGCCTGCCCTTCAGGCCAAAGCTCCAGGACAAGTAAACAGGCCTCTTTCACAGAAGGATGGGTTGTGTTTCAGCCTACTGCCAGTGCTGTGCTATTGGGGTGGTGGTTGGCCAAGAACTCTCTCTCCCTCTCTGTTATAGTCCCATGGGACACAAAAATGCAAGCTCTACTGGCCACCAGAGCCGGGGGATCAAGGGGTATGCCCTAAGCAGCAGCCACAAAACACCAGGGCACAAGAATTGTGTAATAGCCCCTTTCCAGGAGATAGTAGCATTCTGAATCATGGCAGAAAGAATAGCACCTGCCTCCTGAGGTCTCTGGAAAGGATTAGAGTTGGCCCTTAGATGTTGTTTAATTAAAAGCCTGCTCCTCAGGCTACAACGATGAAGATAAGATAATAGGCTTCTTTTGTAAAAAGATTGGGCTCCTCAGACTGTTGCCTCTTGTTGTGCCTTGGGGGTGGTAGCTGTAAGAACTCTTTCTTCATTTGCTACAATTCTTTGAGACCCGTGAGCATAAGTCCTGCTGGCCATCAGATCCAGGTGATCTAGAGGTGTCCCCTGGGGGCAGGTGTAAAAATCAGGGTACCTGATGAGGGTTCAAGCTTCCTTCCAGGAGATAATGGTGAGCTAGGGAAAATCAGAAGGAGAGCACAAAGATGATGCCCACTGGCTGAAGCAAGGCAGAGGGAACCAGAATCTTTTAAGAAGCAGCTATTACTTTCGTTTCTTCTTGTCTAGAATGATCAGTTTTAACGAAGCATCTAAAAGGCTAGAAAGTCTGGATCAGGGTTTCTCAACATTGTCACTATTGATATTTTGGGCCAAATAAGTTTTTGTGCTGTTCTGTGTATTGTAGGAAGTTTAGCAAAATCCCATGCCTCTACTCACCAGAACTATGCAGCACACCCATTTCCCCTGAGCTGTAACAATAAAAAATGTCTCTAGACAGGGAGATCAGTCAAGATGGCAGAGTAGAAAGACCCTGAGCTCACCTCCTCTCACTGGCACACCAAAGTTACAACTATTTACAGAACAACCATCCATGAAAAAGACTGGAACTTACCAGAAAAGATCTTCTACAACTAAAGCTATAAAGAAGAAACCACAACAAGATGGGTAGGAAGGGTGGAGTTGTGGTATAGTCAAGTCCCATAACCCTGGGTGGGCAACCCACAAACAGGAATTACAATTGTAGAGGTTCTCCCCAAGAAGAGAGGGGTCTGAGCCCCATATCAGGCTCCCCAACCTGGGGGTCCTACCCCGGGAAGGTGAGCCCCCAGAATGTTTGTCTTTGAAGGTCAGCAGGGCTTACTTTCAGGAGTCCCAGAGGGCTGTGGGAAATAGAGACTCCACTCTTAAAGGGCACACACAAAATCTCACATACTCCAGGACCCAGGGCAGAAGCAGTAATTTGAAAGGAGTCTGGGTCAGACCTAAATGCTGATCTTGGAGAGTCTCCTGGAGAGGCAGGCAGCCACTGGAGCTCATCCTGGAGACATAGACAATGGTGGCAGCCATTTTGGGGACCTTGCTCTACCAGGTGGACACTGGAGCTAGCAAGCGCCATTTTGGGATAATCCCTCCATCTTACTAACCTCAGGACCCAGCCCCACCCCCACCTAACAGCCTGTAAGCATCAGTACCAGAATGCCTCAGGCCAAGCCCTACCCAACAGTAGACGTACTGCCTTAAGATCCTCTAAGCCCACAGCCACCCCTGGACATGGCCCTGCCCACCAGAGGGCCCAGGACCTGTCCCCACACACAAGTGTGAAGGTACTAGACCAGGGACCCCCAGAGCCCTGCAGCCAGAGACCTGGGATCTAGCCCTACCCACTAGTTGGCAGGCACCAGCTCCAGAATGCTTGGCCCCACCCACCAGCAAGCCTGCTCTAGCCTCAGGACCACTTTCACCCATCAGTGGGCAGACACCATGATGACATGACAACTGTAGCTCCACAGCCTGCAGGCTCAGCCTACCCAACAGTAGGCCATCACCAGCCACAGGACCAGTGGGACCATGGTCCTGCTCACCAGCAGGCCAACACAAGCTCTGGGACCCCAGGACCCTGTAGCCAGACCTCAGGACTAGGCTCTTCCTGCCAGTGGGCTGCCACTAGCCAGAGGACCTGGCTTCAACCACCAGAGGGCTAGCACCAGCCCCAGGATCTCTTGGACCCTGACTCTGACCACCAGTGAGCCAGCACTAGTCCCAGGGCCCCCTGGTGTTCCACAGATAGCTGCCTAGTGACTTGGCCCTGCCAACCCACAGTTGGCAGCATCCACACAAGGCAAGACGTGGAAACCAACTGGACTGAGGGTCAGCCATGCCTACCAGACCACCCACAGTAGTCAGCCCACCACAACAGAAGGATCCATGCAGCCCAGATAGGGGGCATCCTGAGAGCATTTAGCTCTGGTGACAAGAGGGCATTGTGCTCCTGGGAGGCATAGGATGTCTCTTACAAAACGCTACTTCTCCAAGGTCAGAAAACTTAACCAACCTACCAAATATATAAAAATACAAACAGCAACTTAGGCAAAATGAGGTGACAGAGGAACATGTTCCAAATGAAGGAACAAGATAAAACCCCAGAAGAAAAACTAAAGGAAATGGAGACAGGCAATCTACCTGAGAACGAGTTCAGGGTAGTGATCATAAAGATGATCAAAGAACTTGGGAGAAGAATGGATGCACAGAGTGAGAAATTAGAAGTTTTTAACAAAGAGTTGGAAAATATAAAGAACAACAAAAAAGAGATGAAGAATACAATAACTGAAATAAAAATACACTAGAAGGAATCAACTGTAGACTAAATGATGCAGAGGAATGGATCAGCAAGCTGGAAGACAGAGTAGTGGAAATCACTGATGCTGAACAGAAAAAGAAAAAAAGAATGAAAAGAAATGAGGACAGTTTAAGAGACCTCTGGGAAAACATCAAGAGCACTAATGTTCACATTATAGGGGACCCAGAAGGAGAAGAGAGAGAGGAAGGCACTGAGAACATAATTGAAGACATAATAGCTGAAAACTTTCCTAACTTGGGGAAGGAAACAGACATCCAAGTCCAGGAAGTGCACAGAGTCCTATACAGGATTAAACCAAAGAGGAACACACCAAGACACATTGTAATTAAAATGGCAAAAATTAAAGATAGAGAATATTAAAAGCAGTAAGGGAAAATCAACAAGTTACATACAAAGGAACTCCCATAAGTCTATCAGCTGACTTTTCAGCAGAAACTTTGCAAGCTAGAAGGGAGTGGCATGATATATTTAAAGTGATGAAAGGGAAAAACCTACAACTAAGAATACTCTACCTGGCAAGACTCTCATTCAAATATGATGGAGAGATCAAAAGCTACACAGATAAGCAAAAGCTAGAGTTCAGCACCACCAAACATGTCTTACAAGAAATGTCAAAGGGACTTCTCTAAGTGGAAAAGAGAAGGCCACAACTAGAAACATGTAAATTACAAAAGGAAAAAGCTCATTGGTAAAGACAAATATATAGTAAAGGTAGAAAATCAACCACACAGAAAGTTAGTAGGAAGGTTAAAAGACAAGAGGAGTAAAATCATCTATATCTACAATAAACAGTTAAGGGTTACACAAAACAATTAGACATAAAATATGATGTCAAAAACAGTAAATCATTAGGGGAAGAGGGTACAAATGCAGGGTTGTTAAAATGCATTTGAAATTAAGAGATCAGTAACTTAAAATAATATATATACATATATATATATATATATATATATATAGAGCGCTATATAGAAACCTCATGGTAACCACAAACCAAAAATCTGTAATAGATACACATACACAAAAGACAGAAGAATCCAAACATAACACTAAAGATAGTCATCAAATCACAAGGGAAGAGAGCAAGGGAAGAAATAACAAAAAAGTACTACAAAAATGACCAGAGACAATGAACAAAATGGCAATAAGTACATGCTTATCAATATTTACTTTCAGTGTAAAAGGACTCAATGCTCCAATCAAAAGGCATCAAGTGGCTAAATGGATACAAAAAAAGACCCATATATATACTGCCTAAAAGAGACTCACTTCAGATATAAAGACACACATACTGAAAGTTAGGAGATAGAAAAAGTTATTACATGCAAATGGAAATGAAAAAAAGGGTGGGGGTAGCAATAGTTATATCAGACAAAAGACTTTAAAGCAAAAACTATTATAAGAGACAAAGAAGGATATTACATGATGAGAAAGGGATCAATCCAAGAAGATATAACAATGTAAATATATATGCACCCACCATAGGAGCACCTAAATGCATAAAGCAAATATTAACAGACGTAGAGGGAGGAACTGACAGTAACACAATAATAGGAGGGGACTTTAACACCCCACTGCATCAATAGATAGATCATCCGGAAAGAAAATCAATAAGCAAACACTAACCTTAAATAACACATTAGAGAAAATGGACTATATATATTACTTCTAAAAGCAGCAGAGTACACATATTTTCAAGTGTACATGGAACTTTCGCCAGGATAGATCGCACGCAAGGCCACAAAATAAGCCTTGGTAAATTTAAGAAAACTGAAATCATATAAAGCATCTTTTCTGACCACAACGTTATGAAACTAGAAATTAACTACAAGAAAACTACAAGAAAAAAAACTGTGAAAAACAGAAACACGTGGAGGCTAAACAATATGCTACTAAACAACCAATAGATCACTGAAGAAATCAAAGAGGAAATTTAAAAATACCTGGAGACAAATGAAAATGAAAACGCAACAATCCATAATATATGAGACACAGCAAAAGCAGTTTTAAGAGGGAATTTTATAGTGATATAAGCTTACCTTATGAAACAAGAAAAATCTCAAATAAAGAACCTAACCTTACACCTAAAGGAAGTAGAAAAATAAGATCAAACAAACCCCAAAGTTAGTAGAGGAAAATTCATAAAGATCAGGGCAGAAATAAATGAAATGGAGACTAAAATGCAATAGAAAAGATTAATAAAACTAAGGGTTAGTTCTTGGAAAGATAAACCAAATCAATAAACCCTTAGCCAGACTCATCAAGAAAAAGAGAGAGGGCCCAAATGGATAAAATCTTAAATGAAAAAGGAGAAGTTACAATTGATACCACAGAAATGCATAGGATCATAAGAGATTTCTTCAAACAATTATATGCCAATAAAATGGACAATGTAGAAGAAATGGACAAATTCCTAGAAATGTACCATCTCTCAAGACTGAACCAGGAAGAAATAGAAAATATGAACAGATCAATTACCAGTAATGTAATTGAATCAGTAATAAAACAACTCCCAACAAACAAAATTCCAGGACCAGATAGCTTCACAGGTGAATCCTACCTAACATTAAAGAAGAGTTAACACCTATCTCAAACTCTTCCAAAAATTGCAGAGGAAGGAACACTTCTGAACTCATTCTACGAGGCCAGTATCACCCTGATACCAAAGCCAGACAAAGATATCACACAAAAAAAGAAAATTACAGGCCAATAATGGGCATAGATCCAAAAATCTTCAACAAAATATTAGAATCCAACAATACATTAAAAAGATCATATACCATGATCAAGTGGTATTTATCCCAGGGATGCAAGGATGGTTCAAAATCCACAAATCAAGGTGATATATCACAGTAACAAACTGAAGACTAAAAAACATATGATCATCTTAATAGATGCAGAAAAATATTTTGACAAAATTCTACAGTCATTTGTGATAAAAAACTCTCCAGAAAGTGTGTATGGAGGGAACATATCTTAACATAATAAAGGACATATATGATAATCCCACAGCTAACATCATACTCAACAGTAGTGAAAAGCTGAAAGCATTTTCCCTAACATTAGGAAAAAGGCAACAAAGCCCACTCTCACCACTTTTATTCAACATAGTATTGGAAGTCTTAACTATAGCAATCAGATAAAAAGAAAGAAAGAATTTGAAGGAATCCACATTGGAAAGGAAGAAATAAAACTGTCACTATTTGCAGATGACATGATACTGTACATAGAAAACCCTAAAGACACCAACAAAACACTACTAGAGCTATTCAATGAATTCAGTAAAGTTGCAGGATACAAAATTAATATACGAAAATCAGTTGCGTTTCTATTCACTAACAATGAAGTATCAGATAGAAAATTAAAGAGACAATCACATTTACAATCACATCAAAAAGAATCAAATAACTAAGAATAAACTTACCTGAAGTAAAAGACCTGTACACATATACTGATGAAAAACAACACAAACAGATGGAAAGATATACATTTTTCATGGATTAGAAGAATTAATATTGTTAAAATGACCATACTACCCAAGGAAATCTACAGATCCAATGCAATTCCTATCAAAATACCAATGGCAGTTTTCCAGAACTAGAACAAATAATTCTAAAATTTGTATGGAACCACAAAAGACCCTGAATAGCCAAAACAGTCTTGAGAAAGAAGTAGAAAGCTGGAAGAATCACACTCCCTAACTTCAGATCTTACTACAAAGCAACAGTAATCAAAACAGTATAGTACTGGAACTAAAATAGACACATAGATCAATGGAACAAAATAAAGAGCCCAAAAATATACCCACACACTTATGGTCAATTAATCTAGAAAAAAGGAAGCAAGAATAAACCATGGAGAAAAGACAGTCTCTTCAATAAGTGGTGCTGAGTTAACTGGACAGCTACATGTAAAAGAATGAAATTGGAACATTTTCTCACACCATATACAAAAATAAACTCAAAATGGATTATAGACCTAAATATAAAACCTGAAGCCATAAAACTCCTAGAAGAGAATATAGGCAGAACACACTTTGACATAAATCATAGCAATATATTTTTTTGATTCTGGTTCCTAAGGCAAAGGAATAAAAGCAAAAATAAAAAAAATGGGATCGAATTAAACTTAAATGCTTTTGCACAGCAAAGGAAACATCAACAAAATGAAAAGACACCCTACAGAATGAGAGAAAATATTCGCAAATGATATGACCGATAAGGAGTTAATATCCAAAATATATAAACAGCTCATACAACTCAATATCAAAAAAAAAAACAACCCAATTAAAAAATGGGCAGAGGGGGACCTTCAAGATGGCAGAGGAGTAAGACGTGGAGATAACCTTCCTCCCCACACATACCTCAAAAATACATCTACATGTGGAACAACTCCTACAGAACACCTACTGAATGCTGGCAGAAGACCTCAGACTTCCGAAAAGGCAAGAAACTCCCCACGTACCTGGGTAGGGCAAAAGAAAACAGAAAAAACAGAGACAAAAGAATAGGGACGAGACCTGCACCTCTGGGAGGGAGCTGTGAAGGAGGAAAAGTTTCCACACACTAGGAAGCCCCTTCACTGGCAGAGACGGGGTGAGGAAGCTTTGGAGCCACAGAGGAGAGTGCAGCAACAGGGGTGCAGAGGGCAAAGCAGAGAGATCCCCTCACAGAGGATCAGTGCCGACCAGCACTCAGCAGCCTGAGAGGCTTGTCTGCTCACCCGCTGGGGCGGGTGGGGGCTGGGCGCTGAGGATCGGGCTTTGGAGGTCAGATCCCAGTGAGAGGACTGGGGTTGGACAGTCTGAAGGGGGCTAGTGTGCCACAGCTAGCCAGGAGGGAGTCCAGGAAAAAGTCTGGAACTGCCTAAGAGGCAAGAGACCATTGTTTCAGTTTGTGTGAGGAGAGGGGATTCAAAGCACCACCTAAACGAGCTTCAGAGATGGGTGCAAGCCTTGGCTATCAGCTCGGACCCCAGAGACGGGCATGAAATGCTAATGCTGCTGCTGCAGCCACCAAGAAACCTGTGTACAAGCACAGATCACTATCCACACTCCCCCCCAGGAGACTGTGCAGCACGCCACTGCCAGGGTCCCATGATCCAGGGACAACATCTCCGGGAGAACACATGGTGCACCTCAGGCTGTTGCAACATCAAGCTGGCCTCTGCAACCACAGGCTCGCCCCACATTCCAATTATAACCTACTGTACCCCTTCCTCCCCATGGCCTGAGCCAGGGCTCCCTAATTAGCCGCTGCTTTAACCCTGTCCTGTCTGGATGGGAACAGATGCCTGAGGGCTACCTACATGCAGAGATGGGGCCAAAACCAAAGCTGCACCCCAGAAGCTGTGCGAACAAAGAAGAGAAGGGGAAATTTCTCCGTGCAGCCTCAGGAGCAGTGGATTAAATCCCCACAATAAACTTGATGTACCCTACATCTGTGGAATACGTGAACAGACAATGAAGCATCCCAAAATTGAGGTGGTGGACTCTGGGAGCAACTGTAGACTTGGGGTTTGCGGTCTGTGACTGATCTGTTTCTAATTTTTATGTTTATCTTAGTTTAGTGTTTAGCGCTTGTTATCACTGGTGGATTTGTTTATTGGTTGAATTGCTCTCTCCATTATTATTATTATTATTATTTTATTTTAATAATTCTTTAATTTTTAAATTTATTATTATTATTTTTTCTTTCTTTCTTTTTTTTCCTCCCTGTTCATCTGAGCCATGTGGCTGACAGGGTCTTGGTGCTCCAGCCTGGTGTCAGGTCTGAGCCTCTGAGGTGGGAGAGCTGAGTTCAGGACATTGGACCACCAGAGACCTCCCAGCCTCACATAATATCAACTGGCAAGAGCTCTCCCAGAGATCCCTGTCTCAACACTAAGACCCAGTTCCACCGAATGGCCAGCAAGCTCCAGTGCTGGACACGCCATGCCAAACAACAAGCAAGACAGGATAAAGAAGATGTGGCACATATATACAATGGAATATTGATCAGCCATAAAAAGAAACGAAATTGAGTTATTTGTAGTGAGGTGGATGGACCTAGAGTCTGTCATACAGAATGAAGTAAGTCAGAAAGAGAAAAACAAATATCGTATGCGAACACATATATATGGAATCTAAAAAACAAACAAACAAAAATGGTCATGAAGAACCTAGGGACAAGACGGGAATAAAGACGCAGACCTACTAGAGAATGGACTTGAGGACACGGGGAGGGGGAAGGGTAAGCTGGGACAAAGTGAGAGAGTGGCATGGACATATATACACAACCAAATGTAAAACCGATAGCTAGTGGGAAGCAGCCGCACAGCACAAGGAGATCAGCTCGGTGCTTTGTGACCACCTAGAGGGGTGGGATGGGGTGGGTGGGAGGGAGGGAGATGCAAGAGGGAAGACATATGGGGATATATGTATATGTATAGCTGATTCACTTTGTTATAAAGCAGAAACTAACACAGCATTGTAAAACAATTGTAGTCCAATAAGATGTTAAAAAAATAAAATAAAATGTAAAAAAACAAACAAAAAAAACCTAGCAAGACAGGAACACAACCCCAGCTGCTAGCAGAGAGGCTGCCTAAAATCATACTAAGTTCACAGACACCCCAAAACACACCACCAGATGCAGCCCTGCCCACCAGGAAGACAAGATCCAGCCTCATCCACCAGAACACAGGCACCAGTCCCCTCAACCAGGAAGCCTACACAAGCCACTGACCAACCTCAACCACTGGGGGCAGACACCAAAAACAATGGGAACTACGAATGTACAGCCTGCGAAAAGGAGACCCCAAACAAAGTAAGGTAAACAAAATGAGAAGACAGAGAAATACACAGCAGATGAAGGAGCAAGGTAAAAGCCCATCAGACTAAACAAATGAGGAGGAAATAGGAAGTCTACCTGATAAAGAATTCAGAGTAATGATAGTAAAGATGATCCAAAATCTTGGAAATAGAATGGAGAAAATACAAGAAACGTTTAACAAGGACCTAGAAGAACTAAAGAGCAAACAAACAATGATGAACAACACAATAAATGAAGTTAAAAATTCTTTAGAAGTAATCAATAGCAGAATAACAGAGGCAGAAGAACGGAGAAGTGGCCTAGAAGATAAAATAGTGGAAATAATTGCCACAGAGCAGTATAAAGAAAAAAGAATGAAAAGAATTGAGGACAGTATCAGAGACCTCTGGGACAACATTAAACACAAAACCTTTGAATTATAGGGGTCCCAGAAGAAGAAGAGAACAAGAAAGGGTCTGAGAAAATATGTGAAGAGATTATAGTTGAAAACTTCCTTAACATGGGAAAGGAAATAGTCAAGCAAGTCCAGGAAGAGCAGAGAGTCCCATACAAGATAAATCCAAGGAGAAACACGCCAAGACACATATTAATCAAACTAGCAAAAATTAAATTCAAAGAAAAAGTATTAAAAACAGCAAGGGAAAAGCAATAAATAACATACAAGGAATCACCATAAGGTTAACAGCTGATCTTTCTGCAGAAACTCTGCAAGCCAGAAGGGAGTGGCAGGACATATTTAAAGTGATGAAAGGGAAAAACCTACAGCCAAGATTACTCTACCCAGCAAGGATCTCATTCAGATTCGACGGAGAAATTAAAATTTTACAGGCTAGCAAAAGCTAAGAGAATTCAGCACCACCAAGCCAGCTCTCTAACAAATGCTAAAGGAAATTCTCTAGGCAGGAAACACAAGAGAAGGAAAAGACCTACAAAAACAAACCCAAAACAATTAAGAAAATGGTAATAGGAACATACATATCGATAACTACCTTAAATGTAAATGGATTAAATGCTCCAACCAAAAGACACAGACTGGCTGAATGGATACAAAAACAAGACCCGTATATAGGCTGTCTACAAGAGACCCACTTCAGACCTAGGGATAGATACAGACTGAAAGTGAGGGGATGGAAAAAGACATTCCATGAAAATGGAAATCAAAAGAAAGCTGGGGTAGCAATTCTCATATCAGAGAAGATAGACTTTGAAATAAAGACTATTACAAGAGACAAAGAAGGACACTACATAATGATCAAGGGATCAATCCAAGAAGAAGATATAACAATTGTATATATTTATGCACCCAACATAGGAGCACCTCAATATATAAGGCAATTGCTAACAGCCATAAAAGGGGAAATCGACAGTAACACAATAATTGTAGGAGACTTTAACACCCCACTTTCACCAATGGATAGATCATCCAAAATGAAAATAAATAAGGAAACACAAGCTTTAAATGACACATTAAACAAGATGGACTTAATTGATATTTATAGGACATTCCATCCAAAAACAACAGAATACAATTTCTTCTCAAGTGCTCATGGAATATTCTCCAGGATAGATCATATCTTGGGTCACAAACCAAGCCTTGTTAAATTTAAGAAAATTGAAATCGTATCAAGAGTCTTTACCCACCACAAGGTTATGAGACTAGATATCAATTACAGGAAAAAAAAACTGTTAAAAATACAAACACATGGAGGCTAAATAATACACTACTAAATAACCAAGAGATCACTGAAGAAATCAAAGAGGAAATCAAAAAATACCTAGAAACAAGTGACAATGAAAACACGATAACCCAAACCTATGGGATGCAGCAAAAGCAGTTCTAAGGGGGAAGTCTATAGCAATACAATCCTACCTCAAGAAACAAGAAACATCTCAAATAAACAACCTAATCTTACACCTAAAGCAATTATAGAAAGAAGAACAAAAAACCCCCAAAGTCAGCAGAAGGAAAGAAATCATAAAGATCAGATCAGAAATAAATGAAAAAGAAATGAAGGAAACAGTAGCAAAGATCATTAAAACTAAAAGCTGTTTTTTTTGAGAAGATAAACAAAATTGATAAACCATTGGCCAGACTCATCAAGAAAAAAAGGGAAGAGACTCAAATGAATAGAATTAGAAATGAAAAAGGGGAAGTAACAACTGACACTGCAGAAATGCAAAGGATCATGAGAGATTACTACAAGCAACTGTATGCCAATAAAATGGACAACCTGGAAGAAATGGACAAATTCTTAGAAAAGCAGAACCTTCTGAGACTGAACCAGAAAGAAATAGAAAATATAAACAGACCAATCACAAGCACTGAAATTGAAATGGTGATTAAATTCTTCCAACAAACAAAAGGCCTAGATGGCTTCATAGGTTAATCCTATCAAACATTTAGAGAAGAGCTCACACCTTTCCTTCTCAAACTCTTCCAAAATATAGCAGAGGGAGGAACAATTCCAAACTCATTCTATGAGGCCACCATCACCCTAATACCAAAACCAAAGATGTCACAAAAATAAAACTACAGGCCAATATCAGTGATGAACATAGATGCAAAAATCCTCAACCAAATACTAGCAAACAGAATCGAACAGCACATTAAAAGGATCATACACCATGATCAAGTGGGGTTTATCCCAGGAATGCAAGGATTCTTGAATATATGCAAATCAACCCATGTGATACACCATATTAACAAATTGAAGGAGAAAAACCATATGATCATCTCAGTAGATGCAGAAAAAGCTTTTGACAAAATTCAACACCCATTTATGATAAAAACTCTCCAGATAATAGGCATAGAGGGAACTTACCTCAACATAATAAAGGCCATATATGAGAAACCCACAGCCAACATCATTCTCAATGGGGAAAAACTGAAACCATTTCCACTAATATCAGGAACAAGACAAGGTTGCCCACTGTCACCACTATTATGCAACACAGTTTTGGACATTCTAGCCATGGCAATCAGAGAAGAAAAAGAAATAAAAGGAATCCAAATCGGAAAAGAAGAAGTAAAACAGTCACTGTTTGCAGATGACATGATACTACACATAGAGAATCCTAAAGATGCTACTGGAAAACTACTAGAGCTGATCAATGAATTTGGTAGAGTAGCAGGATAGAAAATTAATGCACAGAAATCTCTTGTATTCCTATACACTAATGGTGAAAAATCTGAAAGAGAAATTAAGGAAACCCTCTCATTTACCATTGCAACAAAAAGAATAAAACACCTAGGAATAAAACTACCTAAGGAGACCAAAGGCCTGTATGCAGAAAACTATAAGACAATGATGAAAGAAATTAAAGATGAACAAACAGGTGGAGAGATATACCATGTTCTTGGATAGGAAGAATCAACATGTGAAAATGACTCTACTCCCCAAAGCAATCTACAGATTCAATGCAATCCCTATCAAACAACCACTGGCATTTTTCAGAGAAGTAGTAGAAAAAATTTTACAATTGGTATGGAAACACATAAGACCCCGAATAGCCAAAGCAATCTTGAGAAAGAAAAACGGAGCTGTAGGAATCAGGCTCCCTGACTTCAGATTATACTACAAAGCTACAGTAATCAAGACAGTATGGTACTGGCACAAAAACAGAAATATAGACAAATGGAACAGGATAGAAAGCCCAGAGATAAACCCATGCACATTTGGTCACCTTATCTTTGCCAAAGGAGGCAAGAGTATACAATGGAGGAAAGACAGCCTCTTCAATAAGTGGTGCTGGGAAAACTGGACAGCTACTTGTAAAAGAATGAAATTAGAACACTCCCTAACACCACACACAAAAATAAACTCAAAATGGATTAAAGACCTAAATGTAAGGCCAGACACTATAAAACTCTTAGAGGAAAACATAGGCAGAACACTCTATGACATACATCACAGCAAGATCCTTTTTGACCCACCTCCTAGAGAAATGGAAATAAAAACAAAATTAAACAAATGGGATGTAATGAAACTTAAAAGCTATTGCACAGCAATGGAAACCATAAACAAGATGAAAGGACAACCCTCAGAATGGGAGAAAATATTTGCAAATGAAGCAACTGACAGAGGATTAATTTCCAAAATTTACAAGCATCTCATGCAGCTCAATATCAAAAAAAACAAACAACTCAATTCAAAAATGGGCAGAAAACTTAAATAGACATTTTTCCAAAGAAGATATACAGATTGCCAACAAATACATGGAAGGATGCTCAACATCACTAATCATTAGAGAAATGCAAATCAAAACTCCAATGAGATATCACCTCACACCAGTCAGAATGACTATCATTAAAATCTCTACAATCAATAAATGCTGGAGAGGGTGTGGAAAAAAGGGAGCCCTCTTGCACTGTTGGTGGGAATGTAAATTGATACAGTCACTCTGGAGAACAGTATGGATGTGCCTTAAAAAACTAAAAATAGAGCAACCCTATGATCCTGCAATCCCGCTCCTGGGCATATATCTGTAGAGAAACATGGTTCAAAAGGATACATGCACCCCAATGTTCATTGCAGTGCTGTTTACAATAACCAAGACATGGAAGCAACCTAAATGTCCATCAACAGATGAATGGATAAGGAAGATGTGGTACATATATACAGTGGAATATTACTCAGCCATTAAAAAGAATGAAATAATGCCATTTGTGGCAACATGGATGGACCTGGAGATTATCATACTAAGTGAAGTAACTCAGACAGAGAAAGACATATATCATATGATATCTCTTATATGCAGAATCTAAAAAAAATGATACAAATGAATTTGTTTACAAAACAGAAACAGATTCATAGACTTACAGAATAAACTTATGATTACCAGTGGGGAAGGGTCGGGGGGAGAGATAGACTGGGAGTTTGGGATTGACATGTACACACTGCTATATTTGAAATAGATAACCAAAAAGGACCTACTGTATAGCACAGGGAATGCTGCTCAATATTCTGTAATAACCTAAATGGGAAAAGAATTTGAAAAAGAATAGATACATCTATATGAATAACTGAACCACTTTGCTGTACCCCTGAAACTAACACAACACTGTTAATCAATTATGCTCCAATATAAAATAAAAAATTTTTTTTTAATGGGCAGAAGGCCTAAATAGACATCTTTTTTCTGAAGAAGACATACAGAATGCCAACAGGCACATGAAAAGATACTCAACATTGCTAATCATCAGGGAAATGCACATGAAAACTGCAATGAGGTATCACCTCACACCAGTCAGAATGACCATCACCAAAATATCTACAAATAATAAATGCTGGAAAGGATGTAGAGAAAAGTGAACCCTCCTACACTGTTTTAGGGAATGTAAATTAGTGCAGCCACTATGAAGAACAGTATGGACGTTCCTCAGAAAACTAAAAATAGAGCTACCATATGATCCAGCAATTCTGCTTCCGGGTACACATCTGAAGAAAATGAAAACACTAATTCAAAAAGATACATGCATCCCAATGTTCATAGTAGCATTCTTTGTAATAGTGAAGATATGGAAGCAACCTTAGTGTCTATCAACAGATGAATGGATAAAGAACAAGTGTCATATACACACACACACACACACACACACACACACACAGTGGAATACTACTCAGCCATAAATAAGAGTGAAAATTTGCCATCTGCAACAACATGGATGGACCTGGAGGGTATTATCCTAAGAGAAATAAGTCAGACAGAGAAAGACAAATACTGTATGTTATCACTTATATATGGAATCTAAAAAATAAAGAAAACTAGTTAATATAACAAAAAATATATACTCACAGGTATAGAGAACAAACTAGTGTTTACTAGTTTGGGGGAGGTATAAGATAGGGGTAGGGGATTAAGAGGTACAAATTATTATGCATAAAATAAATAAGCTACAAGGATATACAGTACAGCACAGGGAATATAGCCAATATTTTATAATATACATAAATAAAGTATAATCTTTAAAAATTGTGAATCACTATGTTGTACACCTGAAACTTACATAATATTGTAAATCAACTATAACTTGATAAATAAAAAAATTCCATCAGAATATCATTAGATAAAAAAATATCTCCAGACATTGTCAAATGTGTCCTGCAGGTGGGGGAATATACCCCCAGTTGAGAACCGCTGGTTTAAAGGCATGGTAATGTTGTAGTTAAGAGCACAGTTTTTACACAATTATGTATGAATCAAGACTCTTTTTCTTACTGGCTTCATGACCTTGAGCAAATCACTTCACTTTTCTGAACCTCATTTTCCTCTCTTCTGTAAATGGGAACAACGAGGCCTGATTTAGGGTTGTTGTAAGGATTTAATGAGATCGTGTATATAAAACACTCAATACATAGTGGTAGTAATAATGTGCTAATATTATTAACCATTATTAATTAACAAAGATTGCAATTTCCTAGGAAATGGTGAATGAGGAAAGGAGGCGGTTTCTTAAAGGTATACTCAGAACTAACTTTTTAATTGCCCATACTGTCGTAAGAGAATTCAGCTCTTCCCATTTGCTAGTAGGCCTCACCATCAAAGATAAGAGGGAGTATTAAATCTTTCTCTCAAAGATTCCATAGCTAATTCTGGAAAGGCAGGATACTGAGCTCTATACTGTGCAATCTGTATAATCTATTTTGGGGTAAGGGTCTCTGAGATTTCTATCTATGTGTAGGCACAATCAAACTCCAGCCCACCCCTTCTCTAGAAGTAAGCTCTCTAAATATCAAAGAGATGAGAAGAGTCTTACCGTAGAATTACACCAGAGACACCGGAAATCTTGAAGTCTCTGATAACTGCCACAGTTCTCATGACATACTGCGCACTGAGAACTGACAGATATGTTTCCTTCTACCCACTGATGAGGCATAGTTTTCTGAAGGATAAAAAGAGACAAGAGGTAGAAGTTAGAGATATAAGGAGAGGAAGGGCCAGCTGGAATAACTATACTACCCCATGGAGGACACTAGATAACCCCAAGGAAGTTCTCCATCATCCTGCCCTCCCCACTCCCATGCTAGTGACCAATGACAGGTGGGAGTTGGGGGGGAGGCTTTCATTCTTCTAGATTTGTTGGATCATGAGCCTGGGAAAGAAGCCTACTTGGGTTGTCTGGAAACAGGAAGAAGTCTTCCTTCCCCTGTGTGTCGTGACTGAAGGGGAGATGGAAAAGGGTGATTATGAGAAAGCATGGCTGATACTCACTACTTCATCTGCAGGCATGAGGAGGTCATCAGTAATGGATAATGTATTCCACTTGCAATCTTTGCTTGCTCTTAAAGCACATAATCTGTGAGACTTTACTTTGCACACTGTGAAAGAGGAAGAAAAAAAGATGGATGTGAATCTGGTGACAATGAAGATTCTAACTTCCTTCCCTAAGCTGCTCTAAAAGTTAGAACCTAGATGCATCTAAGTAGCTGTGACTTAACTCCAAAGGCTTATTTTCCATATATTTCAGTTTCTTTGTATTCTTCCTGGCCAAATTTTCTATTACCTGACTTGAATTGAAATTGATGGTAAGAATGAGGTGATTTCTATTTTTCCAAACCTGTGACTGTACTGTCCAATCCTCCCAGACCCAACCCTCCCTTTTGATTAATGAGAATTCCCCCTCATGCCAGTTTCCTCCCGTCTCCTTTCCCCTGTCTGTTAAGTGTCAGGGTTAACCTTACACTAGAATCAGTGACCTAGTGTGAGTCAATGATACTAAAGCCGCATGAGCTCCTTCACACCCATCTCCACCCACTGAGCTCCACTTCCTAAAGGAATCAGAAATGTACCTTCGCAGATGATAACATTTCGAGACAAGGCAGGAATGGTCCCTCGACAAACATTGCAGTGCTGGGTCCGGGGACTGTGGCTTGAGTACCAATAGTGCATTCCAACAAGAAAAGGGTTGTTTTCTGCTGCAGGTATCTAAAATAAATCAAAGAGAAGAAAGAATAGAGAGTTAATCACAGAGACGGATTAGGGAAGGCCAGAAAATCTGAATGCTAAGGCTGAAATGGCCAGCTACATAAGGTGTCAGAGCATGTGAAGAGGAAGAATCAAAGTTGAGCCAATACTTAACAAATCTCCCATCTCTGTTTTTTCCCAGTGGTTTTGGAAAGGGAAAAGGAATGAGGGGGTGGTAGATCCTGGAACAGGGACTGAAGGCAGGAGTGATGATCTTTATACTCCTTGGCTAAACCATTTCATTGGTTTAGCCTAAGCAAAATTAGTTCTGTTAGCCTTGGCCTTGTCTCTCTTTGAGTAGTCAGCGAAGGGAGGTGGTGAGTGGGAAATTCAGTGATATCCAAGTCCTCTTGCCAGGCAAGAAAGGGAGGAGGCAGGGCTCTGACTCTGGGCTAAGGAATGCTTGTCAGGCTTTAGCTACCTCCTGGAGATATACATTACCCTTCCTGGACCTACTGCTGCCAAGTGAGGAGAGCATTGCATTGCTGGGACAACAGTTTCATTTCAGAGGCTTCTGGTCCCAGTATTCTTTTCTGAATACTATGCTCTGACTGCCTATAGCAATTTCCTGGTTAATCAATTTAATTCATTCAAAATTCATTAAATTTTTACTGAGTAACTGCTATGTGTTTGGCACTTTTCAAGGCACTGATGAACAAGATAAAGTCTCTGCCCTCATGGAATGGCATTCTGTTTGGTGTCCTCTTTCATGGTATTCAATTTGACATTTACTATTGACCTCCCTATAAATGCTACATTTGTTTATCACAGCCTGACTCTCATGACTGTGGGGCCAGCACAGGGCATACCAGCAACTAGTTTTGGGGTTAAAAGGGGAAGGGGAGGAGTGGGCACCAAAAACTTCCAAATCTGTTCTGGGTGTGCATTCCACAGGACACTTCCACCTTTTCTATAATTCCTGTGAATGTCTGATCTCTTCCTTCTCTGCCTTCCTCTGGAACGTAGACATAAGCGTATGCATTCAGCTTTTTATTCTTGATGTTATAATCGGTTGGGTGTGTAAAGGCATAAGACTTTAAAATGAACTATATATTCTTCCTGATGCTAGCTGATAGTGGTCCACTAGAGAGAGAGACAGAGAGAGACAGAGAGGGAGAGAGAGAAAGCGCTATTGAGGGATCTGCCATATTTAGTGTTCAACCTTGATCAACTTATAGGAATTCGTCATCTAAAACATAGCCTGTACATGGTATTCTCTGATCCCTCCTTCCCCCTCTGGCATGCCGTTTATGTGCTAAGCTGCTGTTGGAACGACCAGGAAGCTTCTGGAAGGAAAAGCTACTTTGATGCGCTAAAGGCTCACCTCGTAAGGAGTCACTTTGTGATTGTATTATTTTTTGCATACTGAAACCCTGGCAAAGTTCCGAGAAGATCAAAGTAGAGAGTGGAGAGTCCTGAGGAAGTGACATAGTCTTGGCTTTGACATGCTGAGCAACTAGCACCTTTCTAATTCCCATGCCACTAGATTATAACTTTACAAGTACCTTCCTTCCTTCCAACCTCCTTCTTTCCTCCAATAATTACTAAGAGCTACTTTGTGTCATCTATAAAGCTAGGCACTAGAGATCCAGAGATGAATGATCCATAGTTCTTGCCTTCACGGAGCTCATAGTCCACTGTAGGAGACAACTTCCTAAACAGATCACTCCAGTGTAGAGTGAAAAGTGAGCTCTCCTATAATGTTCAAGATTCTACAGGACAAATGGAAAAAATGATGAACTCTGCCTGGGTAGAATATTGAATTTCATGCTCCAATTAGCTACAGAATATAAAAATATATAAAATGGACATTGTTTTGGTTCAGCAGTGGAGGAGGTGGGATTTATATTCCTTAAGTGCATTCTATTGTATAAGAAAACTTTGATGCATACCACCCTGGATGAGTACCTGTTGTATGTTGAATTGTGTACCCTGCCAAAACATGTTCAAGTACCTGGTACCTGTGAATGTGACCTTATTTGAAAATAGAATCTTTATAGATATAATCAATTTAAGATGTTGTCATAATGGATTAGTGACTGGTGTCCTTTCCCTCTTTTAAAAAAATTTTTTTTTTTATTTTTTAACATCTTTATTGGAGTATAATTGTTTTACAATGGTGTGTTAGTTTCTGCTTTATAACAAAGTGAATCAGTTATACATATACATATGTTCCCATACCTCTTCCCTCTTGCATCTCCCTCCCTCCCACCCTCCCTATCCCACCCCTCTAGGTGGTCACAAAGCGCCGAGCTGATCTCCCTGTGCTATGCGGTTGCTTCCCACTAGCTATCTATTTTACGTTTGGTTGTGTATATATGTCCATGCCACTCTCTCACTTTGTCCCAGCTTACCCTTCCCCCTCCCCGTGTCCTCAAGTCCATTCTCTAGTAGGTCTGCGTCTTTATTCCCGTCTTGTCCCTAGGTTCTTCATGACCATTTTTGTTTGTTTGTTTTTTAGATTCCATATATATGTGTTCGCATACGATATTTGTTTTTCTCTTTCTGACTTACTTCACTCTGTATGACAGATTCTAGGTCTATCCACCTCACTACAAATAACTCAATTTCGTTTCTTTTTATGGCTGATCAATATTCCATTGTATATATGTGCCACATCTTCTTTATCCATTCATCTGTCAATGGACACTTAGGTTGCTTCCATGTCCTGGCTATTGTAAATAGAGCTGCAATGAACATTGTGGTACATGACTCTTTTTGAATTATGGTTTTCTCTGGGTATATGCCCAGTAGTGGGATTGCTGGGTCGTATGGTAGTTCTATTTTTAGTTTTTTAAGGAACCTCCATACTGTTCTCCATAGTGGCTGTATCAATTTACATTCCCACCAATAATGCAAGCGGGTTCCCTTTTCTCCACACCCTCTCCAGCATTTATTGTTTGTAGATTTTTTGATGATGGCCATTCTGACCGGTGTGAGATGGTATCTCATTGTAGAAGAGGGAAATTTGGACAGACACAGGAGAGACATCATGTGATGATAGAGGCAGAGATTGGAATGATGCGTCTACAAGCCAAGGAATGCCTGCAATCACCAGAAGCTAAGAAGAGGCAAAGAAGGTTTCTCTTCTAGAGCCTTCAGAAAGAGCACAGCCCTGCCAACACATTGATTTTGTACTTCTAGACTCCAGAACTGTGAGAGAAGTATCTTAATTCACCCAGTTTGTGGATTTGATATGGCAGTCCTGAGAAACTAACACAGTATGTCATTACAGGCCTTTCTAGTAATTGACACAGACTAAAAATTGACTTTGAAGACAGATGAAGAACTGTGGCATGTATACAAACCACTGATCTCTGAATGTTAAGGCTTTTAATGTGTGGTTGTTGGGTTTTGTGTTTGATCTGTGTTGTTACAACTGGCAAGATTTCCTTCTTTTTTCGGGCTGAACAACATTCCATTGTATTTGTGTATGTATATATCTATATCTATATATATATATATCACTTTTTAAAATCCATTTTATCCATTGAGGGACAGTTAGGTTGTGTCTGTATCTTGGCTGTTGTGAATAATGCTGAAAGAAACATGGGAGTTCTGATATCTCTTCAAGACGCTGATTTCATTTCCTTTGGATATATACCCAGAAGTGAGATTGCTGGGTCATAAGGTAGTTATATTTTTAATACTTTGAGAAACCTCAGTACTACTTTCCATAATGGCTGTACCAATTTATAGTCCCACCAAAAGTGCACAAGTTTTCTCTTTTCTCCACATTCTTGCCAGCACTTGTTGTCTCTTGTCTTTTTTTTTTTGGCCACATCACACGGCATGCTGGATCTTAGTTCCCCAACCAGGGATTGAACCTGCACCCCCTACGGTGTAAGCGCAGAGTCTTAACCACTGGACTGCCAGGGAAGTCCCTCTTTTTTGCTTTTCTTTTGTTTTTCTTTTTTTTAAATTTGAAGTATAGTTGATTTACAATATTGTGTTAGTTTCAGGTGTACAGCAAAGTGATTTAGTTATACATACATATATATCTATTTTTTTCAGATCTTTTAAAAATAATTATATATTTTTTATTTTAGCAAAGATTCAGAATATATCTCTTTAAGAAAAAAGAGTTACATCATACAATCTTTTGAAAATATACATTCATATATTGGTTTTGTCCCATGATTAATTTGATTACTAAAAGTTGTAAAGTGCAGCTAAATTTGAGAGCCAAGTTATTAGTAGTTAAAGACTGATTTGCTTTTTTTAAATTGAAGTATAGTTGATTTACAATATTGCCTTAGTTTCAGGTGTACAGCAAAGTGATTCACTTATATAGATATATATTCTTTCAGATTATTTTCCATTATAGGTTATTATAAGATATTGAATATGGTTCCCTGTGCAATACAGTAAATCCTTTTTGCTTATCTATTTTATGTATAGTAGTTTGTATCTATTAATCCCATACTTCTTTTTTTAAAGTTTATTGTGAAGTTATTTTACATTATTTTATCTTTATGTGGCATTAGGAGATTTTCAAAAATTTTATTTATTTATTTTTATTGAAGTATAGTTGATTTACAATGTTGTGTTAGTTTCAGATGTACAGCAAAATGATTCAGTTATACATACATATATATCTATTTTTTCAGATCTTTTAGAAATATATTATTTTTATTTTAGCAAAGAGTCAGAATATATCTCTTTAAGAAAAAAGAGTTACAGCATACAATCTTTTGAAAATATACATTCATGTATTGGTTTTGTCCTACAACTAATTTGATTACTGAAAGTTGTAAAGTGCAGCTAAATTTGGGAGCCAAGTTATTAATAGTTAAAGACTGATTTGCTTTTTTAAATTGAAGTATAGTTGATTTACAATGTTGTATTAGTTTCAGGTATACAGCAAAGTGATTCGATTATATATTATATATATGTTACATATAATATATATATATTCATTCTTTTTCAGATTCTTTTCCCATATAGGTTATTACAGAATATTGAGTATAGTTCCCTGTGCTATACAGTAGGTCCTTGTTGGTTATCTATTTTATATAGTAGTGTATGTATGTTAATCCCATACTTCTACTTTATCCCTCCCCACTCCCTTTCCCCTTTGATAACCATAAGTTTGTTTTCTATGTCTGTGAGTCTGTTTCTGTTGTATACACAGATTCATTAGTATTGATTTTTAGATTCCACATATAAGTGATATAATATTTGTCTTTGTCTGACTTACTCCACTAAGTATAATATTCTCTAGGGCCATTCATGTTGCTGCAAATGACAATCTTTCATTCTTTTTTATGGCTGAGTAATATACCAATGTATATATATCTCACATCTTCTTAAGCCAATAGTTTGTTGATGGACACTTGGGTTGTTTCCATGTCTTGGCTATTGTAAATAGTGCTGCTATGAACATTGGAGTGCATGTATCTTTTCGAATTAGAGTTTTCATCTACCCAGGAATGGGACTGCTGTGTCATATGGTAGTTCTATTTTTAGTTTTTAAAGGAACCTCTGTACTGTTTTCCATAGTGGTTGCACCAATTTGCATTCCTTTCGACAGTGTAGGAAGGTTTCTTATTCTCCAACCCTCTCCAGCATTTATTATTTGTAGACTTTTTGATGACAGCTATTCTGATGATAAGAGCCATTTTAACAAGGGTGAGATGATATCTCATTGTGGTTTTGATTTGCATTTCCCTAATGATTAATGGTGTTGAGCACTTAACTTTTTATCCATTTTATGTCTTCTTTGGAAAAATATCTATACAGGTCCCTCGCCCATTTTAAAAACAGATTATTTGTGGGTTTTAAAACTATTGAGTTGTAGGTGTTCCTTATATATTTTAGATATTAACCTCATATCAGATATATAGCTTGTAAATATTTTCTCCCATTTCTAGGTTGCCTGTTCACTCAGTTGATTTAGCTTGATGTAATCTCACTTGTTTATTTTAGCTTTTGTTCCTTGTGCTTTTGGTGTCATATCCAAGAAATCATTGTCCCAGTCAATGTCAAGAAGGTTTTTCTCTGTTTTCTTCTAGCAGTTTTATAGTTTTAGGTCTTACACTTAAGTCTTTATTCAGCCTGAGTTGATTTTTTGTACATGGTGTGAGGTAATGGTCCAATTTCATTCTCCTGCATGTTGATATCTAATTTTCCCAACACCATTTATTGAAGACTACCCTTCCCCAATTTTGTGTTCTTGGCACCCTTCTGGAAATCAGTTGACTGTAAAAGCATGGATTTATTTCTGTGCTCTCTATTTTGTTCCATTGGTCTGTATGTCTGTTTTTATGCCAGTACAATACTATTTTGATTACTATAGCTTTGTAATGTATGTTGATATCAGGAAGTGTGATGCCTCCAGCTTTGCTCTTCTTGCTCAAAATTGCTTTGGCTATTTGGGGTTGTTTTTGGCTCCATATGAATTTTAGGATTGCTCTTTCTATTTATGTAGGGAATACCATTGGATTTTGATTGGAATTGTATTAAATCTGTAGATTACTTTGTGTAGTATGGACATTTTAACAATATTAATTCTTACAATCCATGAACATGGGATGTCTATCCATTTATCTATGTATTCTTTACTTTCCTTCATCAATGTTCTATAATTTTCAATGTATGTTTTTCACCTCTTTGTTTAAGTTTATTCCTAAGTATTTTATTCTTTTTGTTGCTATTGTGAATGGGTTTATTTTCTTAAATTTCCTTTCAAATAGTTCATTGTTTGTGTATAGAAAACTGAGTGATTTTTTTGTATGTTGATTTTGTACCCTATGAATTTACTGAATTTGTTTATTAGTTATAACAATTATTTTGTTCAGTCTTTAGGTTTTTCTACATATATGATCATGTTGTCTGCAAACAGAGACAATTTTACTTCTTCCTTTCCAGCTTGGGTGCCTTTTAATTATTTTTCTTGCCCAATTGCTCTGGCTTGGATTTCCAGTACTATGTTGAAAAGAAGTTGTGAGAGTATGCAGCCTTGCCTTGTACCAGATCTTAGAGGGCAAGCTTTCAGTTTTTTTCCCATTAATTATAATGTTGTCTATGGGCTTTTCATATATGGCCTTTATTGTGTTGAGGTGAGATCCTTCTATACTTACTTTGTTGAAAGGTTTAATGATGAATTGGTGTTGAACTTTGTCAAATGCTTTTTCTGAATCTATTGAGATGATAATGTGCTTTTTATTCTTTCATTTTGTTAATGTATTGTAACATATTGTTTGATTTATGTATATTGAAATATTGTTGCATCCCTGGGATAAATCCCTCTTGGTTACAGTGTATAATCCTTTTAATGTGCTATTGAATTCGGTTTGCTAGTATTTCATTAAGAATTTTTGCATCTGTGCCTCTGAAGTGGGAGAGCCAACTTCAGGACATTGGCCCACCAGAGACCTCCTGGCTCCACATAATATCAAATGGCAAAAGCTATCCCAGAAATCTCCATATCAATGCTAACACCCAGCTCCACTCAACAACCAGCAAGCTACAGTGTTGGACACCCTATGCCAAACAACTAGCAAGATAGGAACACAACCCCACCCATTAGCAGAGAGGCTGCCTAAAATCATAATAAGGTCACAGACACCCCAAAACACACCACCAGATGCGGTGCTGACTACCAGAAAGAAAAGATCCAGCCTCATCCACCAGAACACAGGCACTAGTCCCCTCCACCAGGAAGCCTACACAACACACTGAACTAACTTTAGCCACTGGGGGCAGACAGTAAAAACAACGGGAACTATGAACATGCAGCCTGCGAAAAGGAGACCCCAAACACAGTAAGTTAAGCAAAATGAGAAGACAGAAAAACACACAGCAGATGAAGGAGCAAGGTAAAAACCCACCAGACCAAACAAATGAAGAGGAAATAGGCAGTCTACCTGATAAAGAATTCAGAGTAATGATAGTAAAGATGATCCAAAATCTTGGAAATAGAATGGAGAAAATACAAGAAACATTTAACAAGGACTTAGAAGAACTAAAGAGCAAACAAACAATGATGAACAACACAATAAATGAAATTAAAAATTCTCTAGAAGGAAGCAAAAGCAGAATAACTGAGGCAGAAGAACGGATAAGTGACCTGGAAGATAAAATAGTGGAAATAACTACTGCAGAGCAGAATAAAGAAAAAAGAATGAAAAGAATTGAGGACAGTCTCAGAGACCTCTGGGACAACATTAAATGCACCAACATTCGAATTATAGGGATCCCCGAAGAAGAAGAGAAAAAGAAATGGACTGAGGAAGTATTTGAAGAGAGTATAGTTGAAAACTTCCCTAATATGGGAAAGGAAATAGTCAGTCAAGCCCAGGAAGCACAGAGAGTCCCATACAGGATAAATCCAAGGAGAAACATGCCAAGACACATATTAATCAAACTATCAAAAACTAAATACAAATAAAAAATATTAAAAGCAGCAAGGGAAAAACAACAAATAACATACAAGGGGATTGCACAGGAGGAGCTTCAAGAAGGCGGAAGAGTAAGACATGGAGATCACCTTCCTCCCCACAAATAGCATCGGAAATACAACTACATGTGGAACAACTCCTACAGAACACCAACTGAATGCTGGCAGAAGACCTAAGACCTCCCAAAAGGCAAGAAACTCCCCACGTACCTGGGTAGGGCAAAAGAAAAAAGAAAAAACAGAGACAAAAGAATAGGGACAGGACCTGCCCCAGTGGGAGGGAGCTGTGAAGGAGGAAAGGTTTCCACACACTAGGAAGCCCCTTCGCGGGCTGAGACTGTGGGTGGCGGAGGGGGGAAGCTTCGGAATCACGGAGGAGAGCGCAGCAACAGGGGTGCAGAGGGCAAAGCAGAGAGATTCCCGCACAGAGGATCGGTGCCCACCAGCACTCACCAGCCCGAGACACTTGTCTGCTCACCCGCCAAGATGGGAGGGGCCTGGGAGCTGAGGCTCGGGCTTCGGTGGGATCCCAGGGAGAGGACTGGGGTTGGATGCGTGAACACAGCCTGAAGGGGGTTAGTGTGCCACAACTAGCTGGGAGGGAGTCCAGGAAAAAGTCTGGAGCTGCTGAAGAGACAAGAGACTTTTTCTTGCCTCTTTGTTTCCTGAGCGTGAGGAGAGGGGATTCAGAGCGCCACCTAAACGAGCTCCAGAGATGGGCGCAAGCCGCCGCTACCAGCACGGACCTCAGACACGAGCATGAGACGCGAAGGCTGGTGCTGCAGCCACCAAGAAGCCTGTGTGGAAGTGCAGGTCACTATCCACACCTCCCCTCCCGGGAGCCTGTGCAGCCCGCCACTGCCAGGGTCCCGTGATCCAGGGACAACTTCCACGGGAGAACGCACGGTGTGCCTCAGGCTGGTGCAATGTCACGCCGGCCTCTGCCACCTCAGGCTCGCCCCGCACCCGTACCCCTCCCTACCCCCGGCCTGAGTGAGCCAGAGCCCCCGAATCAGCTGCTCCTTTAACCCCCTCCTGTCTGAGCGAAGAACAGACGCCCTCAGGTGACCTACACACAGAGGCGGATCCAAATCCAAAGCTGAACTCCAGGAGCTGTGTGAACAAAGAAGAGAAAGGGAAATCTCTCCCAGCAGCCTCAGGAGCAGCAGATTAAATCTCCACAATCAACTTGATGTACCCTGCATCTGTGGAATACCCGAATAGACAACAAATCATCCCAAATTGAGGAGGTGGACTTTGGGAGCAAAGATACATATATGTTTTTCCCTTTTTCTCTTTTTGTGAGTGTGTATGTGTATGCTTCTGTGTGTGATTTTGTCTGTATAGCTTTGCTTTTACCATTTGTCCTAGGGTTCTGTCCGTCCGGTTTTTTTATTACTTAAAAAATTTTTTTCTTAATAATTATTTTTTATTTTAATAAATTTATTTTATTGTATTTTATTTTCTTCTTTCTTTCTTTCTTTTTTTCCTCCCTTTTATTCTGAGACGTGTGGAGGACAGGCTCTTGGTGCTCCAGCTGGGCGGCAGGGCTATGCCACTGAGGTGGGAGAGCCAAGTTCAGGACACTGGTCCACAAGAGACCTCGCAGCTCCACGTAATATCAAACGGCAAAAATCTCCCAGAGATCTCCATTTCAATGCCAAGACCCAGCTCCACTCAATGACCAGCAAGCTACAGTGCTGGACACCCTATGCCAAACAACTAGCAAGGCAGGAACACAACCCCATCCATTAGCAGAGAGGCTGCCTAAAATCATAATAAGGTCACAGACGTCCCAAAACACACCACCAGATGTGGACCTGCCCACCAGAAAGACAGGATCCAGCCTCATCCACCAGAACACAGGCACTAGTCCCCTCCACCAGGAAGCCTACACAACCCACTGAACCAACCTTAGCCACTGGGGACAGACACCAAGAACAATGGGAACTACGAACCTGCAGCCTGCAAAAAAGAGACCCCAAACACAGTAAGTTAAGCAAAATGAGAAGCCAGAGAAACACACAGCAGATGAAGGAGCAAGGCAAAAACCCACGAGACCTAACAAATGAAGAGGAAATAGGCAGTCTACCTGATAAAGAATTCAGAATAATGATAGTAAAGATGATCCAAAATCTTGGAAATAGAATGGAGAAAATACAAGAAACGTTTAACAAGGATCTAGAAGAAATAAAGAGCAAACAAACAGTGATGAACAACACAATAAATGAAATTAAAAATTCTCTAGAAGGGATTAATAGCAGAATAACAGAGGCAGAAGAACGGATAAGTGACCTGGAAGATAAAATAGTGGAAATAACTACTGCAGAGCAGAAAGAAGAAAAAAGAATGAAAAGAATTGAGGACAGCCTCACAGACCTCTGGGACAACATTAAATGCAGCAACATTCGAATTATAGGGGTCCCAGAAGAAGAAGAGAAAAAGAAGGGACTGAGAAAATATTTGAAGAGATTATAGTTGAAAACTTCCCTAATATGGGAAAGGAAATAGTCAATCAAGTCCAGGAAGTGCAGAGAGTCCCATACAGGATAAATCCAAGGAGAAACATGCCAAGACACATATTAATCAAACTATCAAAAATTAAATACAAATAAAAAATATTAAAAGCAGCAAGGGAAAAACAACAAATTGCACATAAGGGAATCCCCAAAAGGTTAACAGCTGAACTTTCAGCAGAAACTCTGCAAGCCAGAAGGGTGTGGCAGGATATATTTAAAGTGATGAAGGAGAAAAACCTACAACCGAGATTACTCTACCCAGCAAGGATCTCATTCAGATTTGATGGAGAAATTAAAACGTTAACAGACAAGCAAAAGCTAAGAGAATTCAGCACCACCAAACCAGCTTTACAACAAATGCTACCGGAACTTCTCTAGTCAGGAAACACAAGAGAAGGAAAAGACGTAGAAAAACAAACCCAAAACAATTAAGAAAATGGTAAAAGGAACATACATATTGGTATTTAACTTATATTTAAATGGATTAAGTGCTCCATTCAAAAGACATAGACTGGCTGAATGGATCCAAGAACAAGAGCCGAAGTCAGAGAGCGGCATGGACTTACATATACTACCAAATGTAAAATAGATAACTAGTGGGAAGCGGCCACATAGCACAGGGAGATCAGCACTGTGTTTTGTGACCACCTAGAAGGGTGGGATAGGGAGGGTGGGAGGGAGGCTCAAGAGGGGGGAGATATGGGGATGTATGTATATGTATAGCTGATTCACTTTACTATAAAGCAGAAACTACCACACCATTGTAAAGCAGTTATACTCCAATAAATATGTTAAAAACATTTTTTTAAACATGCTAAATTTCAATCAAAGGCAGATGACCAAAGAAATTATAGTTGATCTAACTAATAAAAAACCAGAAATTCATTAAAAATCACAATCTCGTAAGCTTTATAATATTGGAAAACATCAAATGAAACAAAAATATAGTGTAAAGTTGATTATACAGTGTCATAGCAATTTATTTGTGCATATTTATATGCATATAAATTGAACTAGAAAATTAAAAAAATTAACAGCATTTAAACTTTCTTTTGTTATGTTTCTATAGTTTTCAACATTTTCTAACTTTTTATTTATAAATCATATATCAAAAAGAACCATTATGATAATGTTTATTTTGTGTATAGTTCCCCTAAGGCCTTTTTCATCCCATTGGGTACTATTATGTCAGACTTTTGTTGTAATAGAGAATAGAACATGCTGATATCTATGAAACAGAAGTATAAGTGATTGGTGTAATGTCTGTACAAGGCTTAGTAGATGGGCCCCCACTGTGAAGAAATGAAAGAGGTATCATTAAAAAGAAAAAAAAATTTTGCATCTATGTTCATCAGGGATACTGGCATGTAGCTTTCTTTTCTTTAGTATCTTTGTCTAGTTTTGGTAGCAGGTGATGCTGGCCTCATAAAGTGAGTTTGGAAGTATTCCCTTTTCTATTTCTTGGAAGAGTTTAAGAAGGATTAGTATTAATTCTTTGAATGTTTGGTAGAATTCACACATGAAGCCATGGGCTTTTCTTTGTTGGGAGGTTTTCCTGGGCTTTTCTTTGTTGGGAGGTTTTTGATTACTGATTCAATCTCCCTATTTGTTATTGGTATGTTCAGGCTTTCCGTTTCTTTCTGATTTAATTTTTAGTAGTTTGTATGTTTCTAGGAATTTATCTATTTCTAGGTTATCTAGTTTGTTTATAATAGGTCCTTATGATCCTTTTTATTTCTGAAGAATCTTTTGTAATGTCTTCTCTTTCATTTCTGATTTTATTTGAATCTTCTCTCCTTTGTTTCTTCATCTAAGAGTTTGTCAATTTTGTTTATCTTTTAAATAATTACCTCTAGTTTTGTTGACTTGTTATAATTTTTTTCCCTATTTGATTTAGTTCTGCTCTGATCTTTATTATTTCCTTCGTTCTGCTAACTCTGGGCTTATTTTGTTGTTTTTGCTGTTCATCGATGTGTAAAGTTATGTTGTTTATTTAAGATCCTTCTTTTTTTAATGGAGGTGTTTACTGCTATAAACTTCCATCTTATAACTGCTTTTGCTACATCCCTATTTTTATTATGTTGTGTTTTCATTTTTGTTTTTCTCAAGATACTTTTAAAATTCCCTTTGGATTTCCTCTTTGATCTAATGGTTGTTCAAGAGTGTATTACTTAGTTTCCATGTATTTGTGAATTTTTCTATTTTCCTGCTGTTATTGATTTCTATTTCATTTTCTGTCATGGTCAGAGGAGATACTTAGAATTATTTCCATTATCTTAAATTTGTTATAACTTGTTTTGTGACCTAAAATGTTATCTTTCTGGAGGATGTCCTATGTGCCCTTGAGAAGAATGTGTCTTCTGCTGCTGTTGGGCAGAAATTTCTGTCTATGTCAGTTAGGTCAATATTGTTATTCAAGTCAGCTGTTTCTTTATTGATTTTCTGTCTGCATGGCCTATACATTATAAGTGGAGTATTGAAGCCCCCTACTATTATTGTATTGCTGTCAATTCCTGCCTTCAAATCTGTCATTGTTTGCTTTATATATTTAGGTACTCTGATCTTGGGTGCATATATGTTTATAATTGTTAATTTTCCAGTTGAATTGACCCTTCTATCATTAT
Organism: Eschrichtius robustus; assembly: GCF_028021215.1. Lineage (NCBI taxonomy): Eukaryota > Metazoa > Chordata > Mammalia > Artiodactyla > Eschrichtiidae > Eschrichtius > Eschrichtius robustus. The sequence continues at coordinate 46,338,810 of NC_090845.1, forward strand.
ATAATGTCCTTCTTTGTTCCTAGAGACAGTTTTAGATTTAAAGTCTATTTTGCCTGATATAAGTATAGTCACGCCTGTTTCTTTCGGTTACCATTTGCATGCAGTATCTTTTTCCATCCCTTCACTTTCAGGCTATGGTGTCTTTAATTCTAAAGTGAGTCTTTTGTAGACAGAGTATTTCTGATCTTGTTTTTTAAAATCAATTCAGCCACTCTGTGCTCTTTGAATGATGAGTTTAATTCATTTAAGATAATTATTGATAAGTGAGGGTTTACTATGACCGTTTTGATAGTTGATTTCTGTATGTCTTGCAGTTCTTTTGACCCTCTTTTCCTCTCTTGCTGTCTTCCTTTGTTATTTGATGATTTTTTTAATAGTGATCTGTTTTGGTTTTCTTCTCTATGTCTTTTGTTTATCTATTATAGGTGTTATTTTGTGTGTGTATGTGTGTGTGTGGTTAGCTCGAGGTTTGCATAAAATATCTTGTAGTTATATCCGTCTATTTTAAGTTGTTAAAAACTTAAATTTAATAGCATACCAAAATACTTTTACTCCCCCCAGCACTTATACTTTATGTTCTTTTGGTCAGAGTTTGATCTTTTTATATTGTGTATCTGCTAACAAATTTTTATCTACTAACTTTTATATTAGGGTTAAAAGTAATTCATGCACCATTATCATTAATGAAACACTTCAGACTGATGAAAGGTTTGAGCCTGGGAGACTTAAAGAAAGAATAAAAAGGAGAAAATTGGAAATAATGAGCTGCTTAGAAGACTAGATTAAAAGGTTAGCTCCTTCTGATGAATTCTAATGGAACCATTGACTATGAGAACAGGAATGAACCTTAAAGTCATCTAGGGACTTCCCTGGTGGTCAAGTGGTTAGGATTCCATGCTTTCACTGCCGAGGGCCTGGGTTTGATCCCTGGTTGGGGAACTAAGATTCCACAAGCCACACAGCTCAGCTAAAAAAATGTCATCTAGACTCCAGATTCTAGATTCTAAAGCATCTTTAGATCAAGTCATGTAGCCTTTATTTGAATGCTTCCAAAGGTGGAGGACTAAGTTTCTTGCAAAAAAGTCCATTCAATGTTCCTAAAGCTCTAAATTTTAGAAAGTTTTTTTCCAAATCTTTGGCCTACTAGAAGAACTTTCTAACATTCAGTGTGAGCTTCGAGAATGTCATCAGCTGTCTCTTGAGGTAGAAAGCTCCTTGTCATTGGAAATATTTAAAGCAAACTATGTACATAATTGCTTCTGAGCATGTTGTATAGAAAATTAATTTTTCATAGTGACATCAGCAAGATGATGGACTAGAAGTTCCCAATGCTCTTCCCCTCCCCCACAAAAACAACAAATAAACAACTACATGCCATCTAGAATATTCTGGAGTTGAAAGAGCTCCAGAATACAACAAAAAAAGTTGCAGAAACTCATGGAGCACAGAGACAGAATCGTCACATAGAAAAGTGTAGTAAGCAGTTCATTGCCCCATCCCCCAGTCTGGCAGAGCTTGGGGCCAAGAGGAATCCCCTTGGCCTGACCTCTCCCAACAAGGGGAAAGAAGAGCAGGAGGACTCCAGTAGCCTACATCATTGCTGTGGACACAAGCATCTTTCATCATGGTGGTGCCCTGAATTCTTCATTGCCGTTGAATCCAGGTGATGTAGCTGCCTGGAGCCCAAAATGCTGTGACCACTCCCCAGAAAGAGCTACTGCAGCATCCCTTCCCAGAGAAGTTTCCACAACTGCACCCCCACTGGGAAAGTGCTGATGCATCCCTCCAATCAAAGCTGACACCACTGCATCCTGCTTCCCCTGCCAGAGCCACAATCCTCCCTTCTGAAAGCATGTACACACCCTGGACCCCAGTTCCATGGCTGCTCAGCACATACCCATGCCTCACATACTAAGGCTACCCATGGTGAATACACCTGCCCACCAGCCCCAGGTACCAAAGTTGTTCTAGATGCTCCTGAGCTCCAACCCTGGTACCATGGCCACTCTGCAGGTGCCCACTCTCCAGACACCAACACTACTGCCACCACAAATGTGTCTGTGCCCCTGATCCTGGCACCATTGCTACCACATGTGTAACTGTGTGCTGGACCCAGCAACAAGAGGGATACCCTTGGCAATGACTTCCTCCTGTGGAGGAAAAGGAGAACAGGAGGACCAAGCAGTCTTCACCAGCAAGGAACACAATAGCCCTTACCATCATTATGGAAACTCACAGCCTTGGTTGCTGAGGTCCTCTGCAGTTTTTGCTGACACTGACCTCAGCTGATGGAGCTCTACAAGGACTATGCCTCTGTGCCCTCCCTGAAGCCAGAACCACTGTTGCACACCCTGGAGCTGGAGCCACCATTTCCAAACCAGTTGGCACTCTCACACCCACCTATAGGTAAAAGTCTTTACCCCTGAAGACAGTTCATAAAGTCCTGAAAAGGCAATTGCTCCCTCAAGTGTGCAGACATCAACACAAGGCTACCAGAAACACACAAAAAAAGCAAGGAAACATGACATCACCAAAGAATTACAATAATTTTCCAATAACTGATCTAAAAGAAATAGAGATCTATGAATTTCCTGGAAATGAATTCAAAATAATTGTTTTAAGGAAGTTCAGTGAGCTATAAGAGAACACAGATGGACAACTCAATGAAACCAGGAAAGCAATACATGGAAAAATGAGAGGTTCAACAATAAGACAGAAATCATAAAAAAGAACCAAACAGAAATTCTGGAGCTGCAGAATACAGTGAATGAAATGAAAAAATGCAAAAGGGAGCTTCAACAGCAGACTTGATCAAGCAGAAGAAAGAATCTGAAAACAGGTCATTTGAAATTATCTAGTTAGAGAAGAAAAAGAAGAATGAAAAAGGGTGAAAGAAAGCAAACTTATATACACATTATGGGAGACCCAGAGGAGAAGAGAGAGAGAGAGAAAGGGGCAGAAAGCTATTTCAAGAAATAATGGTTAAAAGCTTTCCAAATCTTGAGAGGGAAATGGACATCCAGATTCATGAAGCTCAAAAATTTCCAAACAATATCAACCCAAAGAAGACTACACTGAGACACATTATAATCAGATTGTCAAAAGTCAAGGACAAAGAGAGAATTCTGAAAGCATCAAGAGAAAATTAGCTCATCACATGTAAGGGAACCCCCATAAGACTATAAGCAGTTTTCTCAACAGAAACCTTGCAGGTCAGGAAAGAGTGAGATGATGTAATCCAAGTATTGAAAGAAAAAAAACTTACATCTGAGAATACTATACCTGGCAAAATTATCCTTTAAAATGAAGGACAGATAAAGTCTTTCCCAGACAAACAAAAACTGAGGGAATTTGTCAACATTAGACCTACCTTACAAGAAATGCTTAAGGGAGTTCTTCAAATTGAAATAAAAAATCATGCTAAACAGCAACATGAAAGTATAAATCTCACAGGTAAAGGTAAATATATAGACATATACAGATTAATGAAGTTCTTCCCCACTCTTTATTCTGGCATTGATAATCCTCCACAATCAGGCCCAACCTACCTCTTCAGACATATTTAAACTTTCCCAAACTCTTCTGGTCAAATGGAGTCCCCGTTTTACTCTATTCCAAAAAGGTCCTGTTTTGTTACTTAGCTTTTCCTTATACCAAGTCCCCTGCTCAGGACTTCCTCCTGCCCCTAATCCCCTGCCACCAATAAAATCCTATTCATCTTTCAAGGTCAGTCTCAAATCTCTCCTCTATTAACTCTTCCTAGGGGACTCCAGACCATATTAATCTCTTCCTGCCCTGAACTCCCATACCACTATACTGTGTTTCATTCATCTGGCAATCAAGCATCTGCCTTGTAACATCTCTGAAAACTTATTTGTCTCGAATATTTTCACTTAACTGTTTCTTTGGTGTGTCTTATGTCCCCAACTATCTAAAAAGCTCATTGAGATCAGGATCCAAGGCTACACCTTCTTTTCAACTCTCTATGGAACAGAACTGGGCACCTAGTAGGGGCTCACTTCTTAATGTGTACTGACTGGTTTTAGATAGTTTACCCCATTACTTTGTAGTGACTTTAATAGACCACTAAGTCCATGATTAACCTTTTTTCACCCCATGTCAGGCATTGACAGCTGATAAGGTGCATATGAGAGAAAGCATATTTGACTCTTCAAGCCTCAAGCAGGACAAATTGCTAAGATGCAGGTAGTGAGATATTTTACTATTGGCTAATAGTGTTCCTTAATAGATCTAGGTCTCTGTAGCAGCTCCACAGAGGTTGTGATTATAACCTGAAATTCACAACTCTTTCAAGAGAGTTAACAGGCAGATTTTTTTCCTTTCTAGTTTGTGCTGGGTAGTCAACAAGAAGGTGTTTAATTCAGTTGAGTCAGGAATGGCACATCAATGCTCTGATGGCTTTCTCTAGAAGTTCTTGTATTCCTGGACGGATAATTAAAATTCAAGATATTCTATGTGACCTTTTATGACAAATTGAAATTGAGAAGTCCTCCAGTGTGGGTAGAGAAAAGCCAAGGAAATGAAAGGGATTGGTCCACAGGGGTGAGAATAGGAGAGGAGTGTGGAAATCATAACTTTTTGTGGCTACCTTTAATGCTGAGCCATAGTGACCATATTGAGGGTGGGCAGGAGGGACAGGATGTGCTTCTCCATTAGGAAAAGAAGAAGAAAATAACAAAGGAGTGAAATGCTGAGTGCTAAGCCATGTAAAGACCATCATCAGATTCTAAGCAAAGAAGCTCTCAATTAAGCATTTACAATGTGGGACCGGGAGAGGTCTCAATGATATGTGGAGACATACCTAGTCCCTAGTTCAGTCAACTTGTCATATACTCATAGCCATGAGTAGTAGAATGAATAGTTATGAAAGTAAGTGGTCAAAAGCCTGAGAAGTCCTAGGGGAGTGAGGACAGATGGTTTTTCTCCAAGGCATTGTTTTTATATCTAAAACCCATTATTACCCATTATTTTACACTGCTCCACCCCAAATGTTTATAAAAATCCTTTACCCTTTGCTAGTTACTTAAGACATCAAGTTATTTTTAAGGGTGGATTCATCTTCCCCTTTATCTCTAAGACCTTCACAGCAGAACTTTGCTTTAGGATGAACCATGTATCATTCTCTTTCTAAATCCTGGCTCCAAGATTACCCTCAGATTCATTTATTCATTCAAAAAATACTTATTGAGCCTCTACTATGTGGCAGACACTGTGCTAAGTAAATAAATGACAAAATCCCTCCCCTCTTGAAACTTACATAACTTCTAAGTGTGGTATGTCTGTAGAAGAGTGAGCTGACGGCATGGCCCAGGGTTTGAGTGGTGGCACCACTTGTTGCAGGGAGCAGTAGCCAGGGGCTTGGCATTGCTAAGGAGAAAAGGAATCCTGCCATTCTTTGGGGAGGACTGCTCCTTGCTCTTCCCTCTATATTTCCTTTGTTGTAGACGGTAAACAGAGAGGCAGAATGGCATAATGGTTAAGGACATAGGCTTTGGAGTCACACAGCCTGGGTCCAAATCTTGGCTTTGCTACTGAGTAATTATTTCATCTTGGTCTGGTTCCTTCTCCTTTGTGAGCCTCAATTTCCTTAGCTGTTACTGTAGTCACTCAGCAGCCCCAAGTGAAGACTGCTGATTGCAGCTAAGCTAACAGAAGAACATCTAAGTTAGCTGCTCACATACATCTTGAGTGCCTCATACATTGAGCATACAGTGACATCTACATATCAAGTGGATGTGTACAGAGGTATCTAAACCACATACTTACCAAGGTTTGAGTCTAAGTGAATTACTCCTATTTATAAACAGGTTTCCTAATGATATCCATCCACAATTCCTGACCAGATGGTATCTGCTTCCATCTTATTAGTTCCCTGTTGGAAAGGTGGCTTAGCTAATGCAATCAATTAAGTGTTTACCCGTGAGAGTTGTGTAGATTCTCTATTATTTCCCTTACCTTACGAATTTCTCCCTGTTGCACGGTTTTTATGACGTTAATCCATTCTTCCATATCTTTCCGGTTGGGTGCAGCCAGTGTAACTTTTCGTTGTGGTGTGATCACCTACACAAAATCTCACATTATTAGCTGGTTCCCACTCCAAAACTTTGCCCCCAAACAAAGCCTTTGAACTCTCCAAGAAACTAGACAGGTCTACTAAGCACAACCCAAGCCACTTCTTAAATATAAGTCAGAAGCTCCCAGAGCCACTCACAGTTCCTTAGATAACCACCCCAACTAATAATAATGGTAATAGGAATAAACAACACCTTAATGGCACTATGTGCTGGGCACTGCTCTATTGTACTTTATGCATATTTTTTATTTCAATCTTCCTTACAACCCCTTGATCTGGGCATTATTATTTTTCCCACTTAATAGGATATTTTTCCATGGCAAAGGGAGTTAAATGACTTGCCCAGGGCCACCTAGCAGGTAAAAAGCTAAGCCAGAATTTGAACCCAGATTCTTTGGCTCCAGCACACATGCTCTTAAACACTAAGCCGTGCACCCATCTATTATTCAAATGAGGTTGCCTGAAAATCGTACTTGCTTACTGCTGCTCTATCTACTTGAAAATGGTGAAAGGGTATATTTTTCATCAGGGTGTGCCTCTTTCTGTTTGAGGGGAGAGTGAGAATGGAGTGGGGAAACTACAAATCCAGTTTCTTTCTTTCTTATGGTCAGGGACAACCGGAAGAGGATTTTACTATCATCTCTCTTAATCCTGCATGGTGCAAAAACCTTGCAGGAACAATGAGAAAGCCATGCTGAGGGTCTAGCAGAGGTAGACCATGATCAGGGCTTCATCTTCTCTCAGAGGGCAGGAGGGAGCATGGATAGCTGTAGCATCAGTCATTGCTTCAATGGCCCTACTTGCCTTCACTACCAGCGGCCCCCACCCCAAGCCCAAATCTTGGAGCTAGAGCTTACCACACCAACAAGCAATTTCTTTCTCCTTGTGCATGTGTCTGTGATAAATGGCAATAGGAACTAGTGGGAACTGTGACAATAGCCGCTCCTTTGGTCCAAACCCATTCTTGTGTGGGGCTGATGAATAGTGCCTCTGTGTTTTAATTAGGCTAAGGGGCAACCTAGCCCTTGGAATTTCTTTGTAGAATGGAGACCAAAAACATTATCTTGCATGCTCATCACCTAAAGGTTAAGATTTTTGGGACTGGGTCAACAGAACCCTCAGCTTTATCCTGGGTCAGTATGATGTAATGAGAGAGAAATGAGAGTAGGATCTTCCTCTTATATCCAACTGCTCTCTTTTCAAAGGAGAATAGACTGTGGACCAGCCATGGAATCAGGTATTGGGCCCATAGCTCTTTAGTCTGCTAAGTACCACTCTCCACCTGTCTGAAGAGGAAACCTGGTCTCCATAACCCACCACTGAGGCTGAGAAAAAGCATTTCTGGGAGGAGGTGGGTAGGAGAATTCCTGGGCCAATGGACTTGCTATTTTTCAGTGAGCTTTCTATTCTGGATTTATGTGAATGACCAAAGCCTTATGACATTTCAGCAGTGACAAGCCCTTGAATACTTCCCTAGAAAATCCTCTGCTTTCTTTGAAGTACTCTCATCAGTAATCCCAGCATAGGATAGCTTTCAGTTTGGACTTAGGTTCTTATCTATTTCATCAAAGGAGAGAATGTCATGTAGTTTGATTATCCTGATATAGTCTACAACATATTGGCAGTCTCTTGAAAGCCTCCCAATGATACTCATTTAAATTATCTTCACCAGGAGGATTGATTTTTGTAATAGTCACTCCTCCCGCCCCAAAATCAGCTCAGCTTTATATCAGGCTGGTAATAGGGAACAGGGCTATCACTTTTTTTCCCATCAGTGGGCTGGTAGAAAATATTCACATGAATAATCTTTAGCATTAATTTGCAATGCTACTTTAAGTGCATTTCCATACGCACTTTGGGATCAAAGGAAACTTGGGAAATCTGAACTCTAAAGAGGCAACAGGTGGTTATGGCAACCCCTCCTCCCAGCAAGCTCCCACCCCTGCCCATTCAGTCATTCCTAATCTTACTTACGCAAAAACTGTGGCAAAGGTTTCTACAGCTGCTTTCTGCCAAGGCAACTTGAGACAGATCAATTGTTTCAAAGCGTGCAAACTGGAAAGGTATAAGAGGAAGAGGGAAAAGGAACTGTCTGGTTAATAAGGCAAAGAGACACTAAAAGGTAAACACACACACACACACACAGGCACACTATTAGGCATTTTTGGCAGTCATGATCCCATTATTTCTTTGGCTTGAGCTGGGATTTATTTAGCATCATGGTTTTTATTGATATATCATGGGACAAACAAAAAACAAACCAAACTAAACCAAAAACACAACTTTTCCCAAAACTTTTATGTGGATTTATAGGAAGGCTTAGGTAGTTCAGAATTTTTCAAAACTAAAGGTTTACGCTGGAGAAGATAATGGGATATGGTCTATCTAGGGGCCTAGTGGAGCGGGTAAGGGTTAGCCACCTTAATGCTTGCCAACATGTTGGCCCATCTCCCCACAAAACATTTCCTGGTACCCACCCATTAACCCAATTGACAAGAATATATATATATATTCTCTTACCGCAGGATGGTGTGCAAAGCAGAGCCTTTGTCCTCGAACCAGAAAATATCTGAGTTTCCACCTCTTGAAGGAGTTACAGTTCTTCAGCAGAGGTCCTTCCTTCAATATTTTCTGAAAGATAGCAGCATAGTGTTGAGTAATTAGATCTATTTGCAAGACCATATCACTTGTCCTCTCAGTTGAGAAGATCAGATATCTGGAAAGCTCTATCTCTGTCACATATCTGAGGAATAGCCCAAGGACCAGGCAAGAACACAAGGAAGTTAGTTCAATCAGAAATGGTATTGATTACCCTTGGATAACACATTCAGGATGATATAGGCTCTAAGTTTCTAAGGATACATGGCCCAAGAACCATGGAGGACATCTCCATTGGTGGTGGGAGGTGGGGAGGAGGGACGGAACACATAAATATAAGAACTACATTCCTAGGGAAGAACAAATGGTCAGGAAAGAGGCTGAATTCAGTAAAGGCAGATTTTCTGGAAGTCTCCAGGTTGTAGGCCTGGACAGGGCCTTCCTCTCTGCTCTTTTAGAGTGTTCCTTTTAGAATATTAAGTTGGATCACATTCCTTCCCTGCTCACAAGCCTCCAATGGCTTCCCAACACTTTTAGAACAAAATCCCAAGTCTTTACCATGGCTTTCAAGGGATTCATGATCTGGTGAGAGCAAAAAGGGCACCAAAAAGGAACTACCATTTGATTACTTTCTTTACATATCTCATAGTCTGACCAACTGATTTTTCAGTTACTTGTCAGATAGACTGACTCTAACCAAGCATAGAGTCTACTTACCATTGTTACCATTGGGGAGGTTCTCAGATACATTTATAGAATACAAATCAATATGCAAGAGTACCATTTGGGAGAAGTACTCACACCCACCAAGCTGGAACCAAGCCCATGCTGAATGGACGAAGAGACAGACGTTAAGTCATTGGATCAAAGCTCTACCATGAATTCCATCCAACATCTAAATTAGAATTCACCATTTGGTGGTTGTGGAAGTGTTTTATTTGGCCCATCTGATTTTTAATTAGTTCATAATATTTAAAAGGCAGAAAATTTCAAATAAAAATCCAAGTTTCCGTTTTTTTAAAAAAAATCAGAAGAGCTGGTAACAGTGGACCTATCTTCTCACATGGCAACAATCTGCTGGAACAGAGTAGCAGCTGCTCCCTTCAGATGGGGCACCCGACTCCAGCAGGTATTTAAGTTTGGGACCCTGTCTGAACAATCTTTTGCTACTCCCATTCTCCCAAATATACACACATCTATTACACTATCTGTTCAATTCTTTAACCAGCAAGTTAGTACTAATGGACGGAACCTCTGTATGTCAATTGAAACGTCAGTTCATAGCATTCAAAGTTTACGTGAATTGTCTTGATAACTTATGGGAGTTTCGAGGTTATTGTACCACCCTCGATATGTTTACAAAAGAACGGTGCCAAGGAGTCAAGACAAGAAATCAATGAGATCTTGTGGGAAGGTTGAAGGTGGCATGGAGAGTGAGAAATTACATTTAAATTGTTGAAATTGAGTCATCAATGAGAAAACAACTCTTGTGTAAACACTGTGATTACATCACTCTTTCCTTTCTCTGGTCAGATAGCCTATGGAATACACTCTCAATGATGGTGTTTGGTTTTCTCTATCCAACCTTCTCACCTTTATGCCATATATTCTTCTACACTAACTCTTCATGAGACCTAGGCAGTCATATTTACCCCTTTCTGCTAAAGACTTAAGTTCAAAATTTTAAGTGCTCCAACTTTGTACAACTGAAGCCACACCCATTCTGTCCCCTTCCCAAGTTATTCTACTTTGTCAATTACTAAATGCTTCCATTGTTCTTATTTTATCATGTATAGTATCCCTTGTAATAGCCCATTTACAGTTTTTGGCTGAATATTTTACCCTTCCTTCCATTTTCAGTTTAAAACCTCCCTTAACTTCAACTATTTTTTCTTACCCCTGCTGCCATGCCTTAGCTCTCTTCTCCTCCTGTTGCTTTCAGGGGTAGGATGATGGGGTGAGGTGGCAATGATGAAACAAGGAGGGGGATTTGTTTCTCCAGAAGATTCCCACAACCCTGGGCCTTCTGGTTCCTTCAGAAAATTCCCATACCCTGTTGATTTGACATACTAAAGTAAGTAGAATTCAGCCTCTTCTCCCCAGCTACTTCCTTCCATCAACCCGTAGTAATGAGCACTATTTAATTCCCCTTCCTGGTACTTAAGAAATGTTCCCTTTTCTTCGCTTACTTGTGCCCTGCTAATAAATAACATCCTGCTATCCATCTAAGGACACAGCAAACCAATTAATTAATTAGTTAATTAATCCATTAATCTGAGGACACAGCAAGTCATCAAAACCTTCAGTTCTCATTCCATGAACTCAGCATTTGTCACAGTCAAGAAAACAAAGACTTCATGGTGCATCTATAATTGGATAGAGTGCTTCATTTGTATTTTCTGAGCTTCTACTATTGACTCTACCTTTTACTAGGCCCTTCAGGGCAGCTAAAGAAGTTACAGGCATATTCCCTGTCACAAAGATATGGAGATATGGACAGTGGGAGGGAGAGGGAGGGACTGATAATCCATGTAGACAAACACGAAGTTATGTGAGCTCAGAGAACCATTTGAAAAAGCCCTGGGAGCTTCATGTTCATTGTGCTAAATGTTTACCTTCTGGTTCAAATGAGAATTTCCACTAAGATAGTGGCTATCCACTCACACATCCTGCCATTGGGTACACCAGCCAAATCACAATTATCTCCTCTCCGTTCCATGATATTAAACTGGTTGCTTTGAATGCACTAGCTTTAAGTGCAGGGCTGTCTACTCAATGCCCATAGAAGGCTAGCTGGTAACAGAAGAGTCAACAACCTAGCAGGGGAACTGGGGAGCCCAAGCCTAGCTGCTGCTAAGTTCTAGGTGATAGTGATTGAATGCTGACTGGTATTACCAGTTCATCCCATTTTTCAAGACAAGCTGGCAATCCAGGTGAAAATTTGTGTGAAGTTTTGGAATATGGAATTACTAGCTACTAATTAAATTAAAACAACAAAAAACTTGTGAGGGCCAAACAAAACATGGATGAGACCAAAATCTGCCCATAGGCAACCAATTTGCAATTTCTGAACTATAACTACTGTGAATTTCTCAAGATGACAAAGTGAGTGAGTGGTAGGTATTCCTGGCGATAGAAGAGGTTGCAGTGTATGAGTTCAGAGTTTGTTTGCGAGGAGCCTGTATATGTGAGATATATATTACCAAGTTGGTAGCAGATAACTGTTTATTTATGTATTGGAGGGAGAAAGGTTAGAAGACCATATAAGAGTTTCTTAAGTTCTAAACACAGGCTCTATATTGTCAACTCTGAACTTCTACAAATATCCAAACCTGGGTTGGGAGAAGGTAAAGTTCCTGTAGTTTCTTTGCCTTTAAACTCTGTCCCCCTTTGGGTGATGTTTCTAAATAAACCATGGTTTACTTAAAAACCCAACAAGCATCCCCTGGAAGCCAGTTTAAACAAGCAGAAGCTAAAAATCACTCGATCAATATATTACCTCAAGTCAAGAAAATATGCATGCAAATGAACCTTTACCTGCCTAGGGTCACTAAGCTTAACAAGGACATGAGACAAAAATTGGAAGAGACAAACAAACAAACAAATACATCCTGTAAAGTGAGGCATTAGTAGAAGAGCCCTTGCCTATCCTGTAACAGGATTTTCACAGTGCTTTCCAGTTCCTGGTTTCTTGCAGATAACATTTCATTGACCCCTTGCCACAACCATGTGGAGTGTTACTTCCAATTTCTAGATCAGTAGTTCTCCTGTTTCTTTAAAGTGACTGTCCAAGAATAACTAGAAGAGTAAGGAGAATTCACATGTATACAGCACTTTGGAATGGATAAAGTGCTTTTACTTTTGTTATTGAATCTTCCCAGCACCCCTCTGAAGTAGGTAGTGAAAGGCATCTAACTCAGTTCTGTCCTATGAAAGACACCCTGAACTCCAGTTTATTTAAGTGGTATATATATATATATATATTTTTTTTTTTTTTCTGGCTGCTTTGGGTCTTCGTTGCTGCATGTGGGCTTTCTCTAGTTGCGGCGAGCAGGGGCTACTCTTCGTTGCGGGCTTCTCAGAGCGGTGGCTTCTCTTGTTGCGGAGCACGGGCTCTAGGCGCGTGGGCTTCAGTAGTTGCGGCGCACGGGCCCAGCAGTTGTGGCTCACGGGCTCTAGAGCTCAGGCTCAGTAGTTGTGGTGCACGGGCTTAGTTACTCCACGGCATGTGGAATCTTCCCAGACCAGGGCTCGAACCCGTGTCCCCTGCATTGGCAGGCGGATTCTTAACCACTGCACCACCAGGGAAGTCCCAGTGGCTTATATTTTTATTTCTAAGACATTATCAAGACATTTGACATTTTCCCTCTCAAGTAAGATTGTCAATGTTTGACATTTTTGAGATTTTGCAGCATCTTGGGGCTACAATATTTGTCAGAAGAATGCATCTCCAGTGTTATTATGGAAGGCAATGAAGTACAGGATTCTATACGGGATTTGTTTTTTGGTGGCCAAGTTTACAGGCACACAGCTAGTTCATAAAATGAGACACACCTGTAACCCTCTTGGTCCAAGCTGTCACATTCCTGTAGCAATATTTGTGATGCTGCAGATAGGAAGAAGTTAGGAAGGGTCATTGGATCCTTGTACATACTGAAATGCCATGTGACCCACTTAATGCTTCTTAAACCAGAACATATTGCGGGCAGTTCTATCTGATATTAAAATCCAAATAGCACTGATGTCTCTACTCTTAAACTCTCAAGGCTGGATGTTTAGTAGTGGGAGTGAGTGTGGTGCTGAATTCAATCACCACAGACATCAATTGACTTCATTCAAATCCAAGAGCACGGGATTTATCGAGGCATAGTTAATTCAGGTCTTGAGTACAGCGTTCACACAAAATGTCTTTGCCTAACCTGTGGCAGCCCTTGCAGAGAAAGCAGTTTCTTTTTGCATCCTCTTTAATAAGCCAATCCCCCAATTCATCATTCCCAGAAACTCCTGCACTCTGGTACCAGTGATCTCTCTCCCCGATGCTCTGCAACTCAGCATGTACAAATTAATTGCCAACAGTGATGGTAAGCATTTCCCTTGCTCCATATTTATAAAATATATTCTATAAAATATCTCAACAGGGTCTATAAAGCAGTCCAATTGCCTATATATAATTAACACCTGCCTGCTGCTTAATTGGGAAAGGGCAAGTACAGCTGCTTCTATGACCTTTTCCTGCGCTCCTCTGAAATCCCCCAAAGCTTCTACTATCTGCTAGATCTGTTTTTCTGTGGCTCGGTGGGTTTTTGATGTATGAGGCTTTGGAGGATTCTCTTACCCTTTCCTAGCAAAAGAAGCCCCTATTACATAGCCAAATTGAATTCCACCCCCACCCAATCAAAAAGTAAGCAAGCATCATAACATACACCACTACCTGTTATTAGCTGGCTGCTCTGCTGTTTTACTTTCTCATGCGGCTCTTGGGAGGGAGGCTGGATCAAGTTGGGATGAGTAGGTTACCATTCCTCCAGTGAAAACCAGACTTCCACTATGAGCACAGCTAGAGAAGCCAGCTTTCTGTCTATGGCTCCAAAACCTGGAGTCCAAAACCTGGAACATGTATTCTCTTTGCTTTGGGGGCTGGGGTGATGGGAAGAAAGCCATTTCCTAACACAGGACTGCCAAAGTTGATTCAGAGAAACAATGTTTGATTTGGTTAAAATGCAACTACGGGTGCTTTAGGCTTTAAGAAAGTCCAGGCCCGCTGCTTTCCTGAAAGCTTTACATTCCCCAGGGTCCTGCTGACGTAGCTGGAGTCAGACAGACTGGCTCCAGGACTTACTAGCTGTGTGACCTTGGGCAAATCACTTAACCTCTCTGAGCCTCAATTTCCTTGTCTGTTAGATGAGAATACCTTGCAGAGCATGTGCCTGCTAGCCATTCTATAAGTGTGAGTCCCTTGTGGATTGTGGAGGCAAGCACTCCATTCTTCCCACTACTGGGAGCTCCCCTCTCTGGCACTAGCAAGCCGGGCTGGCTAAAGGCTGAAGCAGAAGAATGAGGAATAGGGTGACCAACTGTCCCAGTTTTCCCAGGACTTTCAGTGCTAAAACCAGAAGAGTCATGGGCAAACTGAGACCTTTTGTCACCCTAGCACTCAGGTGCTAGGTCTTCCTGCTGCTCATGTCTGCAAGGACTATAGCTGCAAATCCCTCCCACTGCTTCCTGTGCTAAGGAAGAACTATAGAGCCTCAACCACATCCCTGCTCTCTATGAGTGAAATAAAAGACAGTTGAAAATGATGTTACATTTTTCTCTGAATATGTAAAAACTTTAACCAGTTCTTCCATATCATTCCAAAGATATTTTATACACATATATACACATATATTCTTTCTTCACGTAAATCATAACATTCTACGCATGATGTTTTGTCTCTTGCTTTCTACACTTAATATATCATGGAACCCTTTCAATATCTGTACATACTGAGCTGCCTCATTTCTTTTTACAGTTGCATAGCATTCCGCTGTATGGATATAATATGATTTATTTAAACAGTTCCCTATTGATGGACAATGGTTTAAAATCTTATTCTATTACAAACAATACTGCAATGACTCTCTGTAAATACATGTCATTTTGCATTGGTGTGAGTACATTGATAAGATAAATATCAAGGGCTGGTAACTTTAAAACTAGTCCACTGGGACCATAAAGCCTAAAAACATATGTCTTCTCAAATCTCTCTCTTGTTTTTCTTTTTCTGTTATTGGAGTTTCCTAGGAATGGTAAGGACCGTTCATTGCTTGCGGATTGGGGAGGAGATGAGCAATTTGGACCCAGGCTGACAAAGTGCAGAAAGCAGTAACCTGGCTCTTGGTAATTGCCCTGGGACTAGCACCAGCCACAAAGTGGGAAGAGCTTGGCTGAGTCCTCCCAGACCTACACACAGGTTTGAACTGTGCAGCCTTGAACAAGCCATTTCACTGCTAGGAGAGACTATAAGTAACTTGGCTCTGGGTGGGGATACAAGCTTTGGTCTATGTAGTTCAAAATCTGTGCTCTTGCCACAAAACAGCCTTTTAACTTTCAGAGCTAACCTGACCTTAGCAATGAGTAATCTCCCTCCCCACCCTGTTAAAGATGATGAAAATAGGGCCCCAGAGGGGCTACACTTCAAGTCAAACAGCAAATTTGTGACAAAACCAGGACTGGGCTTCTGGCCACTCTATTTCAGTGGTGTGGGGAATCTTCTCTGACCTCCTGCATGTGAGTGAAGGGGCCCTATAACCACAGCCACTGAGTTTGCTCTATATTGGCAGCACCTCCTGGAACAGGTGTATAGTTTGGAGGGGCTTCAGAGGAAGAGCATGGAAAGGGGTGCGAGGATACCAGCAGGAACATGGCTTGACTCCAAGACTGGGATCAAGAGGACAGACTGGGTCAGAGCTTTGGAAGTTTGAGAAAGAGTGGCTTATGGGAAGGCTTCCTGCAAAAGATTGGTTTTGCTCTGCAAATGCAGGGAAGATGAAAGGTGTTGACTAGGGAGAGGAGGATTGTTTTTGAGCCTTGGGAGAACCAAAATCTCAGAAGCAGGAAATCCAGTTAAAGGAGTGGTATAAGTAGAAGCTTAGCAGAAGACCCCTGTTGCTACAGCTGCAGTTGCTGCTGCCTAGAAAAGGAAGTTCTGTGGTCACACAAAGTCCCTGAAGGAAAGATATCAGGGAATTTTGGACACTGGTCTTCAACTTAACCAAGGTCACAGAGGCCAGGACAGCAACTATCATATCTAGTGCCACTGAATTACAAGGAATGACAAAACATGCCTGCTTCCAACTGCTTTCTTCCCCATCCTTTCACCTGACCATCAGCAGCCAGAGATGGATAGGTTCTTTTAACATCCTGTGGATGTTTCTTCTCTCAGAGACACTCCCCCCATTGCTTTTAGCCCTTGGGTCCCACCACCAAGCCACATGCCTTCTTTATCCTAACCACCTTCTGTGAGACCAGTGGCTCCTGTGCAGACTCTGGCGATGTCCTCATAGAAGCAGCCAAGGCAGCATCTTCTCTAAGCTTCTCTTCAATTATCCCACTCCAGAGGAAGAGAGTCGTTCCTGGTTGACAAATGTCTGCTATTTGCTCTTGCTTTACATGCATTATCTCATTTAATGCCCACAGAAACAGTCCTGTTGGGGAGGTGGAGAAGTTGAGGGTTAGAGAGGTTAAGTGATTAGTTCTAAGTCACAGTGAGTGGCAGAGCTGGGGTTTAAAGCCAGGTCTGTTTGAATCTACTACCTCTCCCCTCCGAATCCTAAGCATCTACAGGATGATGGTCATAATGATCTGGCTTGAGTGTCAGGTCCAACCTAAGGATCACTTCAGTCCACTTATTTCTTCCCCTAGGGGCCACTATTTCACCTAGGAGGAAAAGCCATGGCCAGTAATGTCTGCAGATTTCCCACTTGTTTAGCTGAGGGAGACCATGTACTACAAATGATTTCACAAAGGGGAGGAAAAAAACTCAGTTTTTTGGAGAGATGCCTGAAATGTCATAATCCCATATTTTGCGTATTTTGATACTTTGTGACAATATGCTGGACCATGTCTAGGAGCTCCTAAACGTGGGAACTTCAGCCTTTAGAGGTATTTTTAAATGTTTGCAACCTAAGGCCAAAATGAACCTTGCAAGTATGCAAATATGTAGTTCATTTGGCTACAACTCACTCAAAGAGCAAAGCAATGAAGACTCAATTGGTGCTTCCTGTGCTTTGGTCTTTAGAAATACCTCTTTCCAATCATGGCTTCAAGTGCCTCTAATAAAGTAGGCGTGGTGAGCCCATATCACATAACCACATGTTCTTAGGGAGTTGGGGACATTGCCTTATTGCCAAACTTGCCCCATGCAGATAGCCATCTGAAGATGCACACAGGATCTAAAACTACATTCGCTAACAGGTCCTCTGGAGATGAAGTGGTTAGATAATAAAGAGGGGATGTGTGACTTTTCATTTTAATTTTTTTCTCAGCCTTATGAACTGGTGTTGACAAGAATCATGAAGTTGGAAGACAGAAACTGATTCTAGAACCAGTTGGTTTGCTTGCTTATTGCCTGCTTCTTGCAGCAATAGTAGTCTAGGGAAGATGAAATTCAGTAATTCACTAGTGGTTGTGTGTTGGGGGGAATGGGCGACCTGTGTGCATGCAGTGTGTGTGTGTGCTTGCCCACTTTGCCCCATCAGTGGTAGGTGAGAGCAGGAGCAAGGTCTTAGGTAAGGACACCTCAGGGGTAGGAAGGGATTGGGGGCAGGGTGAGGGACAGACCCATGGGAGACTCCACCCAATGCCTAAAGCTGTGGATAGCCTCGTGGCCTCTGAGCAGAGGACTGTCCCTGGCTGAACAAAATTGCCTCATGTGGAGGCAAGAGGGTATGAGGTATGGTAATTTGACAGCCCACAAAACCTGGAGGGAAAATGGAGGAAAAAGCTGTGATTGCAGGAGACACTAATCTGTTGTGGGCCTTGGTTATAGAGAAATTACTGTCCAGGTAACAAAGTTGAAAAGCTGTGCCAGTTGGTAAAAGGAGACCACCAGGGATAAGCTTTCTGGAGTAGTAGTAGCAGTAGTAATAGTAGTAGTAATATGAATTACTAACAGTTGGTGAGTCTTCACTATGTGGGAAGCACTGTGTTAAACCATGTTACATGGGGTATCTCATTTGAGCCCAATAACAATTTGAAAAAGTAGGTGCCATAACAACCTTGACTTTATAGATTGAGAAACTGAGGCTTAGAGAGATTAGGTAACTTCCCTTAATAGGTTAATAAATGGCAGAGCTAAAATCTCTCTTGGATTTTACAGGACATGGAAGACCAGTTATTCCTTCACTGAAAGAAAAAAAGTAAGGTTTAAACCACTGGTCTTATTGCAAGGTATACCCTATCCTATGTCAATTGACGGAAGGAGGCAGAATGGCGGGGGAGACTGGTGGTGTGAATCGCAGGTATTTCGTTCAGTTCTTTTTTTTTTAAACAACTTTATTGAAGTATAATTGCTTAACATTGTTGTGTTAGTTGCTGCTATATAACAAAGTGAGGCTAAACCCTTTCCCTTCCCCAGGGGTTGCTGCTAAGCCCTGGTTGGGCTTGCTCACTCATCCACACCAAAGGATCTAATTTCGCTGGGCC
Source organism: Eschrichtius robustus (assembly GCF_028021215.1). NCBI lineage: Eukaryota > Metazoa > Chordata > Mammalia > Artiodactyla > Eschrichtiidae > Eschrichtius > Eschrichtius robustus. Next base: position 46,357,687 of record NC_090845.1, read on the forward strand.
CTGGGGTTTCACAGGAACAATTGCCTTCAACAATAGCCAGAAAACAAGTTCCACCAGTCTGGGCATTTGCAAGTGAATACAGCTGTCTGGTGGGGGGCACAGGGCCCAGGAAATGAGCTCTGTTGTGATTCTGGAGCAGAACTAGAAAAGTGAGCAGCTATGTGGCTGACAGGATCTTGGTGCTCCAGCCGGGTGTCAGGCCTGTGCCACTGAGGTGGGAGAGCCAAGTTGAGGACATTGGTCCACAAGAGACCTCCCAGATCCATGTAATATCAAATGGCAAAAGCTCTCCCAGAGATCTCCATCACAGCGCTAAGACCCAGCTCCACTCAGCAACCAGCATGCTACAGTGCTGGACACCCTATGACAAACAACTAGCAAGACAGGAACACAACCCCACCCATTAGCAGAGAGGCTGCCTAAAATCATAATAAGGTCACAGACACCCCAAAACACACCACCAGACGCAGTTCTGCCCACCAGAAAGACAAGATCTAGCCTAATCCACCAGATGAACACAGGCACTAGTCCCCTCCACCAGGAAGCCTACACGACCCACTGAACCAACCTTAGCCACTGAGGGAAGACGCCAAAAACAACAGGAACTACAAACCTGCAGCCTGCGAAAAGGAGACCCCAAACACAGTAAGTTAAGCAAAATGAGAAGACAGAGAAACACACAGCAGATGAAGGAGTAAGGTAAAAATCCACCAGACCAAACAAATGAAGAGGAAATAGGCAGTCTACCTGAAAAAGAATTCAGAGTAATGATAATAAAGATGATCCAAAATCTTGGAAATAGAATGGAGAAAATACAAGAAACATTTAACAAGGACCTAGAATAACTAAATAGCAAAGAAACAATGATGAACAACACAATAAATGAAATTAAAAATTGTGTAGAAGGAATAAATGGCAGAATGTCCTCTGGGACAACATTAAATGCACCAACATTCGAATTATAAGGGTCCCAGAAAAAGAAGAGAAAAAGAAAGGGACTGAGAAAATATTTGCAGAGATTATAGTAGAAAACTTCCCTAATATGGGAAAAGAAACAGTCAGTCAAGTCCAGGAAGCACAGAGAGTCCCATACAGGATAAATCCAAGGAGAAACACATCAAGACACATATTAATCAAACTAGCAAAAATTAACTACAAAGAAAAAAATATTAAAAGCAGCAAGGGAAAAGCAACAAATAGCATACAAGGGAATCCCCATAAGGTTAACAGCTGATCTTTCAGCAGAAACTCTGCAAACCAGAAGGGAATGGCAAGACATATTTAAAGTGATGAAAGGGAAAAACCTACAACCAAGATTACTCTACCCAGTAAAGATCTCATTCAGATTCGATGGAGAAATTAAAACCTTTACAGACAAGCAAAAGCTAAGAGAATTCAGCGCCACCAAACCAGCTTTACAACAAATGCTAAAGGAGCTCCTCTAGGCAGGAAACACAAGAGAAGGAAAAGACCTACAATAGCTAACCCAAAACAATTAAGAAAATGGTAACAGGAACATACATATTGATAATTACCTTAAATGTAAATGGATTAAATGCTCCCACCAAAAGACATAGACTGGATTAATGGATACAAAAACAAGACCCATATATATGCTGTCTACAAGAGACCCACTTCAGACCTAGGGGCACATACAGACTGAAAGTGAGGGGATGGAAAAAGATATTCCATGCAAATGGAAATTAAAAGAAAGCTGGAGTAGCAATTCTCACATCAGACTGGATAGACTTTGAAATAAAGACTATTACAAGAGACAAAGAAGGACACTACATAATGATCAAGGGATCAATCTAAGAAGAAGATATAACAATTGTAAATATTTATGCACCCAAATAGGAGCACCTCAATACATAAGGCAAATGCTCACAGCCATAAAAGGGGAAATCGACAGTAACAGAATCATAGTAGGGGCATTTAACACCCCACTTTCACCAATGGACAGATCATCCAAACCGAAAATAAATAAGGAAACACAAGCTTTAAATGATACATTAAACAAGATGGACCTAATTGATATTTATAGGACATTCCATGCAAAAACAACAGAATACTCTTTCTTCTCAAGTGCTCAGGAAATATTCTCTAGCATAGATCATATCTTGGGTCACAAATCAAGTCTTGGTAAATTTAACAAAATTGAAATCATACCAAGTATCTTTTCCGACCACAAGACTATGAGATTAGATATCAATTACAGGGAAAAATCTGTAAAAAATACAAACACATGGAGGCTAAACAATACACTACTTAATAACCAAGAGATCACTGAAGAAATCAAAGAGGAAATAAAAAAACACCCAGAAAGAAATGACAATGAAAACACAACGACCCAAAACCTATGGGATGCAGCAAAAGCAGTTCTAAGAGGGAAGGTTATAGCAATACAATCCTACCTCAAGAAACAAAAAACATCTCAAATAAACAACCTAACCTTACACCTAAAGCAATTAGAGAAAGAAGAACAAAATACCCCCAAAGTTAGCAGAAGGAAAGAAATCATAAAGATCAGATCAGAAATAAATGAAAAAGAAATGAAGGAAACGATAGCAAAGATCAATGAAAGTAAAAGCTGGTTCTTTGAGAAGATAAACAAAATTGATAAACCATTAGCCAGACTCATCAAGAAAAAAAGGGAGAAGACTCAAATCAATAGAATTAGAAATGAAAAAGGAGAAGTAACAACTGACACTTCAGAAATACAAAGGATCATGAGAGATTACTAGAAGCAAGTCTATGCCAATAAAATGGACAATCTGGAAGAAATGGACAGATTCTTAGAAATGCACAACCTGCCGAGACTGAACCAGGAAGAAATAGAAAATATAAACAGACCAATCACAAGCACAGAAATTGAAACTGTGATTAAAATCTTCCAACAAACAGAAGCCCATGACCAGACGGCTTCACAGGCGAATTCTATCAAACATTTAGAGAAGACCGAACACCTATCCTTCTCAAACTCTTCCAAAATAAAGCAGAGGGAGGAACACTCCCAAACTCATTCTATGAGGCCACCATTACCCCGATACCAAAACCAGAAAAAGATGTCACAAAAAAAGAAAACTACAGGCCAGTATCGCTGATGAATATAGATGCAAAAATCCTCAACCAAATACTAGCAAACAGAATCAAACAGCACATTAATAGGATCATACACCATGATCAAGTGGGGCTTATCCCAGGAATGCAAGGATTTTTCAATACACACAAATCAATCAATGTGATATACCATATTAACAAATTGAAGGAGAAAAACCATATGATCATCTCAATAGATGCAGAAGAAGCTTTCGACATAATTCAACACCCATTTATGATAAAAACCCTCCAAAAATAGGCATAGAGGGAACTTAGCTCAACATGATAAAGGCCATATATGACAAACCCACAGCCAACATCGTTTTCAATGGTGAAAAATTGAAAGCATTTCCTCTAAGATCAGGAACAAGAAAAGGTTGTCCACTCTCACCACTATTATTCAACATAGTTTTGGAAGTTTTAGCCACAGCAATCAGAAAAGAAAAAGAAATAAAAGGAATCCAAATTGGAAAAGAAGAAGTAAATCTGTCACTGTTTGCAGATGACATGATACTATACATAGAGAATCCTAAAGATGCTACCAGAAAACTACTAGAGCTAATCAATGAATTTGGTAAAGTAGCAGGCTACAAATTTAATGCCCAGAAATCTCTTGCATTCCTATACACTAAATATGAAAAATCTGAAAGAGAAATTAAGGGAACACTTCCATTTACCACTGCAACAAAAAGAATAAAATACCTAGGAATAAACCTACCTAAGGAGACAAAAGACCTGTATGCAGAAAATTATAGGACACTGATGAAATAAATTAAAGATGATACAAATAGATGGAGAGATATACCATGTTCTTGGATTGGAAGAATCAACATTGTGAAAATGACTATACTCCCCAAAGCAACCTACAGATTCAGTGCAATCCCTATCAAAGTACCAATGGCATTTTTCACAGAACTAGAACAAAAAATTTCACAATTTGTACGGAAACACAAAAGACCCTGACAAGCCAATGCCATCTTGAGAAAGAAAAACTTAGCTGGAGGAATCAGGTTCCCTGACCTCAGACTATAGTACCAAACGACAGTAATCAAGATAGTATGGTACTGGCACAGAAACAGAAATATAGATTAGTGGAACAGGATAGAAAGCCCAGGGATAAACCCAGGCACACATGGTCATCTTATTTTTGATAAAGGAGGCAAAAATAGACAATGGAGAAAAGACAGCCTCTTCAATAAGTGGTGCTGGGAAAGCTGGACAGCTACATGGAAAAGAATGAAATGAGAACACTCTCCAACACCATACACAAAAATAAACAGCATAGTCAAAATGGATTAAAGACCTAAATGTAAGGCCAGACACTATAAAACTCGTAGAGGAAAACATAGGCAGAGCACTGTATGACATACATCACAGCAAGATCCTTTTTGACCCACCTCCTAGAGAAATGGAAATAAAAAAAAAATAAACACATGGGACCTAATGAAACTTAAAAACTTTTGCACAGCAAAGGAAAACATAAACAAGATGAAAAGACAACCCTCAGAATGGGAGAAAATATTTGCAAATGAAGCACCTGACAAAGGATTAATCTCCAAAATTTACAAGCAGCTTATGCAGCTCAATATAAAAAAAACAAACAACCCAATCCAAAAATGGGCAGAAGACCTAAATAGACATTTCTCCAAAGAAGATATACAGATTGCCAACAGACACATGAAAGAATGCTCAACATCATTAATCATTAGAGAAATGCAAATCAAAACTACAATGAGATATCATCTCACACCGGTCAGAATGGCCATCATCAAAAAATCTACAAACAATAAATGCTGGAGAGGGTGTGGAGAAAAGGGAACCCTCTTGCATTGTTGGTGGGAATGTAAATTGATACAGCCACTATGGAGAACAGTATGGAGGTTCCTTAAAAAACTAACAATAGAACTACCATACGACCCAGCAATCCCACTTTTGGGCATATACCCTGAGAAAACCATAATTCAAAAAGAGTCATGTACCACAATATTCATTGCAGCTCTATTTACAGTAGCCGGGACATGGAAGCAACCTAACTGTCCATTGACAGATGAATGGATAAAGAAGATGTGGCACATGTATACAATGGAATATTACTTAGCCATAAAAAGAAATGAAATTGAGTTATTTATAATGAGGTGGATGGACCTAGAGACTGTCATACAGAGTGAAGTATGTCAGAAAGAGAAAAATAAATACCGTTTGTGAACACATATATATGGAATCTAAAAAAAAAAAGGTTCTGAAGAACCTAGGGGCAGGACAGAAATAAATTCGCAGAGGTAGAGAATGGACTTGAGGACACAGGGAGGGGGAAGGGCAAACTGGGACGAAGTGAGAGAGTGGCATGGACATATATACACTACCAAATATAAAATAGATAGCTAGTGGCAAGCAGCCACATAGCACAGGGAGATCAGCTTGGTGCTTTGTGTCCACCTAGAGGGGTGGGATAGGGAGGGTGGGAGGGAGATGCAAGAGGGAGGAGATATGGGGATATATGTATATGTAGGGCTCATTCACTTTGTTATAAAGCAGAAACTAAGACACCACTGTAAAGCAATTATACTCCAATAAAGATGTTTAAAAAAAAAGTAATTTGTGAACCCAGAGGTGTTTTTATCTTGTCAGATTAACAATATGTTAAATAAAATAAGATTTAAAAAAAAAGTGAATCAGCTATACGACTCTTTTCCAGATAAGAACACTGTGACTCAGGGAAGTGGAGTGACTTGCCCAAGGTCACCATGTTGTAAACTGGCTCTGGCACAAGGCTCTTTTCACTGTATCTCTATATTTTATGTTTTCTGTGTTGTTTGATATCATTTTAATTAGTAGTCTGTATTTTCAAAGCCGAATTTTGCCTTCTCATCCCTTTTCTGCCATCCAGCATTATAAATCTCTGCCTTAACTGTTGGTAAAGAAGTATAGGCATAGTCAAGTGTGCCATTTTTAGGCATACTCATGGTTAATGATGGTAGTACCATGCTGGGCCCTAAGGGAAGCTCTTCTCTGACCTGGATGATTCTTAGTAGCAATAATGAAAAATTAACTTGGCCATGCATCTACTGCAGAAAAGCATTCTACTAGGATCTTACTAGGAAAGACTGAGAACACTGCTGTTACTGTTCCCCTCCCTTCCCAGGGGCCATTTCCCACGGCTTGTTCAGATGCTTTACCCTAAGACCTACTGCTACGCTTTTCATAGTTTTAGACCTTCATTTATTTCCCTGTTGAAACACCATTCAGACCTGCATCCTTCTCTAACTTCTCCCTGCAGGCAAACACCTGGTAGAACAACAGCACCCTCTCTAGCCAGGCTATGTTTAGGGGATTAAGACTGTTCAACTCCTAAATGTCTACTAACTACAGCAATCAAATTCTAACACCCACTGGCCAAGGCTTACAGCAGAGCTGACTGTTATCATCTGGATTTTGTGCTGCTCAACTCTTGATAGCTTACCCAGAAGGGGCCACCAAAAAGTACAAATGCACTAAGGGAGAGGGAAAGAGAGAGAGGAAGAAAGAGATCAGCAGTATTCTAAGTCAAGCTGACAGGCCTGGAAAGGGGGAAGAGAGGAGGAGTAGAAAAGAAATAAGACTAGGATGAGCATGGAGGGGTGGCTGGGGGTGGCTGAAAACACTCACAGACTTACAAGAGGTTCATTTCCCCACCAGTGATGCATAGGACTCTCACTCATCCTGGAACCATCTCTCAACCACCATTTCATTGGCTCTGAGACTGTGCCCTAACCAATGTGTGCAACTCCCTATTTTAAGTTTGCTGGGGAGAAGGCAGTGCTGACTAAAACGGGAAGAGAAGGATTATCAACTGAGATCTGGGGAACAGCTAGTCCTGTAGGCAAAATTGTCCTCTTGTAGGGGGAGGGGACTGTCCTTCATTGGAAACAGGGCCTAAAAACTAGGATTGCTTAAGAAAGGGAAAGAGTAGATGAGATGGCAGGGGAGAGTCAGTGTTAAACAGTCTCACTAATAGCAATATACATACACCAAAATTGATACAGAGAAATATGGAGACACAGCTGACCCCTTTTGCCCCTCATAATATGATTAACAAGTAATGTACTCACAGACATAAGTCTGAAACCCACACCTTTTCTGAAATGTCCACTATGGTTAGGTATCCTGCTAAGCAAGTTGTATCCATTAGTGCTAATACTCACAATACTGCAAGGTAAGTATTATTAGCCTCATATTACAGATGAAGCACTGCAGCTCAGAATGGTCAACGAAGTTTTCCAAGGTCACACACAGTTACAAAGGAGGATGACTTTGAACCCAGGTCTGTCTGATTCTAAAGCCTACACGCATTTCTATTCATTATACTGTACACCTAGCCTCTCTCTCTTGGAAAGTGAGGATTGATTTGGGGTGAGAGAGATGGTGGATAGTTGGCAAAACCACAGGAGATCTGAATGATCCAACTTGTGAGTTTTCACAGAAATATTTGTACGTGGGTGCAGTATAGGCAGCGATATGGCACCAGGAGAAGACAGTGTATTAATGGACTATGAATTGCATACAGTTTGGGCAGCTCCAGTAAACTGCTATGTAAGCAAGTCATGCCCCTTCCCCAAGCTGCCATCTCCTTACTAAGAGCTGCGGATAAATATGCTAAAATTTGGCACTTGCTTCATCAAGGGAAGACAAAGACATAACAGAACAAAACTGCGAATGTTGCTCAGGTCTATTGCCATAAAGTAACCTCCTACCAAATTAAACATGGCAGCAAAGGATAGGGCCTGGGCCCAGGAATATAAATTATTTCAAAACTGAGGAGGGGGGGATGGGGCAAGATGGCAGAAGAGTAAGACGCGGAGATCACCTTCCTTCCCACAGATACAGTAGAAATACATCTACACGTGGAACTGCTCCTACAGAACACCCACTGAATGCTGGCAGAAGACGTCAGACCTCCCAAAAGGCAAGAAAATCCCCACGTACTTGGGTAGGGCAAAAGAAAAAAGAAATAACAGAGACAAAACAATAGGGACGGGACCTGCACCAGTGGGAGGGAGCTGTGAAGGAGGAAAGGTTTCCACACACTAGGAAGCCCCTTCGCGGGCGGAGACTGCAGGTGGCAGAGGGGGGATCTTCGGATCCACGGAGGAGAGCACAGCCACAGGGGTGCGGAGGGCAAAGCGGAGAGATTCCCGCACGGAGGATCGGTGCCGACCAGCACTCACCAGCCGGAGAGGCTTGTCTGCTCACCCGCCGGGGCGGGCGGGGGCTGGGAGCTGAGGCTCAGGCTTCAGTGCTAGCTGGGAGGGAGTCCGGGAAAAAGTCTGCAGCTGCCGAAGAGGCAAGAGACTTTATCTAGCCTCTTTGTTTCATGGCACGCAAGGAGAGGGGATTCAGAGCGCCGCCTAAACGAACTCCAGAGAGGGGCGCGAGCCGCGGCTATCAGCGTGGACCCCAGAGACAAGCGTGAGCCGCGGTTATCAGCGTGGACCCCAGAGACAGGCATGAGATGCTAAGGCTGCTGCTGCCGCCACCAAGAAGCCTGTGTGCGAGCACAGGTAACTCTCCACACCGCACCTCCCGGGAGCCTGTGCAGCCCGCCACAGCCAGGCTCCCGTGATCCAGGGACAACTTCTCCGGGAGAACGCACGGCGCGCATCAGGCTGCTGCAACGTCACGCTGGCCGCTGCTGCCGCAGGCTCGCCCCGCATCCGTACCCCTCCCTCCCCCCGGCCTGAGTGAGCCAGAGCCCCCAAAGCAGCTGCTCCTTTAACCCCGTTCTGTCTGGGTGGGGAACAGACGCCCTCAGGTGACCTACATGCAGAGGCGGGTCCAAATCCAAAGCTGAACCCTGGGAGCTGTACAAACAAAGAAGAGAAAGGGAAATCTCTCCCAGCAGCCTCAGAAGCAGCGGATTAAAGCTCCACAAACAACTTGATGTGCCCTGCATCTGTGGAATAACTGAATAGAAAACGAATCATCCCAAATTCAGGAGGTGGACTTTGGGACCAGGATATATTAATTTTTCCCCTTTTCCTTTTATCGTGAGTGTACATGTGTATGCTTCTGGGTGAGATTTGTCTGTATAGGTTTGCTTTCACCATTAGTCCTAGGGTTAGGTCTGTCTGGTTTTTTTGTTTTGTTTTGTTTTGTTTTTTTTTACTTAAAAAATTTTTTTTCCTAATAAATGTTTTCTTAATAATTTTTTCCTTATTTTCTATTTTTAAAAATTAAAAAAAAAATTTTAATAAGTTTTGTATTTTTTATTTTAAAAAATTAAAAAAATTTTTAAATAAATTTTTTTCTTAATAATTTTTTCTTATTTTTTATTATAAAAAATTAATAAATCTATTTTTAAAAATAAAAAAAAATTTTTCATAATAAATTTATTCTTAATAATTTTTTCTCTTATTTTTTATTATAATAGCTTTATTTTATTTTATTTTATCTTCTTTCTTTCTATTTTTTCTCCCTTTTATTCTGAGCCGTGTGGATGAAAGGCTCTTGGTGCTCCAGCCAGGCATCAGGGCCGTGCCTCTGAGGTGGGAGAGCCAACTTCAGGACACTGGTCCACAAGAGACCTCCCAGCTCCACGTAATACCAAACGGCGAAAATCTCTCAGAGATCTCCATCTCAACATCAAGACCCAGCTTCACCCAACGACCAGCAAGCTACAGTGCTGGACACCCTATGCCAAACAACTAGCAAGACAGGAACACAGCCCCATCCATTAGCAGAGAGGCTGCCTAAAATCATAATAAGGCCACAGACACCCCAAAACACACCACCAGACGTGGACGTGCCCACCAGAAAGACAAGATCCAACCTCATCCACCAGAACACAGGCACTAGTCCCCTCCACCAGGAAGCCTACACAACCCACTGAACCAACCTTAGCCACTGGGGACAGATACCAAAAACAATGGGAACTACGAACCTGCAGCCTGTGAAAAGGAGACCCCAAACACAGTAAGATAAGCAAAATGAGAAGACAAAAAAACACACAGCAGGTGAAGGAGCAGGGTCAAAACACACCACACCTAACAAATGAAGAGGAAATAGACAGTCTACCTGAAAAAGAATTCAGAATAATGATAGTAAAGATGATCCAAAATCTTGGAAATAGAATAGACAAAATGCAAGAAACATTTAACAAGGACGTAGAAGAACTAAAGAGGAACCAAGCAACGATGAAAAACACAATAAATGAAATTAAAAATACTCTAGACGGGATCAATAGCAGAATAACTGAGGCAGAAGAACGGATAAGTGACCTGGAAGATAAAATAGTGGAAATAACTACTGCAGAGCAGAATAAAGAAAAAAGAATGAAAAGAAATGAGGACAGTCTCAGAGACCTCTGGGACAACAATAAATGCACCAACATTCGAATTATAGGGGTCCCAGAAGAAGAAGAGAAAAAGAAAGGGACTGAGAAAATATTTGAAGAGGTTATGGTTGAAAACTTCCCTAATACGGGAAAGGAAATAGTTAATCAAGTCCTGGAAGCACAGAGAGTCCCATACAGGATAAATCCAAGGAGAAACATGCCAAGACACATATTAATCAAACTATCAAAAATTAAATATAAAGAAAACATGTTAAAAGCAGCAAGGGAAAAACAACAAATAACACACAAGGGAATCCCCATAAGGTTAACAGCTGATCTTTCAGCAGAAACTCTGCAAGCCAGAAGGGAGTGGCAGGATATACTTAAAGTGATGAAGGAGAAAAACCTACAACCAAGGTTACTCTACCCAGCAAGGATCTCATTCAGATTTGATGGAGAAATTAAAACCTTTACAGACAAGCAAAAGCTGAGAGACTTCAGCACCACCAAACCAGCTTTACAACAAATGCTAAAGGAACTTCTCTAGGCAAGAAACACAAGAGAAGGAAAACACCTACAATAACAAAACCAAAATATTTAAGAAAATGGGAATAGGAACATACATATCAATAATTACCTTAAATGTAAATGGATTAAATGCTCCCACCAAAAGACACAGACTGGCTGAATGGATACAAAAACAAGGCCCATATATATGCTGTCTACAAGAGGCCCACTTCAGACCTAGAGACACATACAGACTGAAAGTGAGGGGATGGAAAAAGATATTCCATGCAAATGGAAATCAAAAGAAAGCTGGAGTAGCAATTCTCATATCAGACAAAATAGACTTTAAAATAAAGACTATTACAAGAGACAAAGAAGGACACTATATAATGATCAAGGGATCGATCCAAGAGGAAAGTATAACAATAGTAAATATTTATGCACCCAACATAGGAGCACCTCAATACATAAGGCAAATACTAACAGCCATAAAAGGGGAAATCGACAGTAACACAATCATAGTAGGGGACTTTAACAACCCACTTTCACCAATGGACAGATCATCCAAAATGAAAATAAATAAGGAAACACAAGCTTTAAATGATACATTAAACAAGATGGACTTAATTGATATTTATAGGACATTCCACCCAAAAACAACAGAATACACATTTTTCTCAAGTGCTCATGGAACATTCTCCAGGATAGATCATATCTTGGGTCACAAATCAAGCCTTGGCAAATTTAAGAAAATTGAAATCGTATCAAGTATCTTTTCCGACCACAACGCTATGAGACTAGATATCAATTACAGGAAAAGATCTGTTAAAAATACAAACACATGGAGGCTACACAATACACTACTTAATAAAGAAGTGATCACTGAAGAAATCAAAGGGGAAATCAAAAAATACCTAGAAACAAATGATAATGGAGACACGACGAACCAAAACCTATGGGATGCAACAAAAGCAGTTCTAAGAGGGAAATTTATAGCAATACAAGCCTACCTCAAGAAACAGGAAACATCTCGAATAAACAACCTAACCTTACACCTAAAGCAATTAGAGAAAGAAGAACAAAAAAAACCCAAAGCTAGCAGAAGGAAAGAAATCATAAAGACCAGATCAGAAATAAATGAAAAAGAAATGAAGGAGACAATAGCGAAGATCAATGAAAGTAAAAGCTGGTTCTTTGAGAAGATAAACAAAATTGATAAACCATTAGCCAGACTCATCAAGAGAAAAAGGGAGAAGACTCAAATCAATAGAATTAGAAATGAAAAAGGAGAAGTAACCACTGACACTGCAGAAATACAAATGATCATGAGAGATTACTACAAGCAACTCTATGCCAATAAAATGGACAACCTGGAAGAAATGGACAGATTCTTAGAAATGCACAACCTGCCGAGACTGAACCAGGAAGAAATAGAAAATATGAACAGACCAATCACAAGCACTGAAATTGAAACTGTAATTAAAAATCTTCCAACAAACAAAAGCCCAGAACCAGATGGCTTCACAGCCGAATTCTATCAAACATTTAGAGAAGAGATAACACCTATCCTTCTCAAACTCTTCCAAAATATTGCAGAGGGAGGAACACTCCCAAACTCATTCTACGAGGCCACCATCACCCTGATACCAAAACCAGACAAAGATGTCACAAAGCAAGAAAACTACAGGCCAATATCACTGATGAACATAGATGCAAAAATCCTCAACAAAATACTAACAAACAGAATCCAACAGCACATTAAAAGGATCATACACCATGATCAAGTGGGGTTTATTCAAGGAATGCAAGGATTCTTCAATATACGCAAATCAATCAACGTGATACATCATATTAACAAATTGAAGGAGAAAAACCGTATGATCATCTCAATAGATGCAGAGAAAGCTTTTGACAAAATTCAACACCCATTTATGATAAAAGCCCTGCAGAAAGCAGGCATAAAGGGAACTTTCCTCAACATAATAAAGCCCATATATGACAAACCCACAGCCAACATCGTCCTCAATGGTGAAAAACAGAAACCATTTCCACTAAGATCAGGAACAAGACAAGGTTGCCCACTCTCACCACTATTATTCAACATAGTTTTGGAAGTGTTAGCCACAGCAATCAGAGAAGAAAAAGAAATAAAAGGAATCCAAATTGGAAAAGAAGAAGTAAAGCTGTCACTGTTTGCAGATGACATGACACTATACATAGAGAATCCTAAAATGCTACCAGAAAACTACTAGAGCTAATCAATGAATTTGGTAAAGTAGCAGGCTACAAATTTAATGCACAGAAATCTCTTGCATTCCTATAGACTAATGATGAAAAATCTGAAAGTGAAATTAAGAAAACACTCCCGTTTACTACTGCAACAAAAAGAATAAAATATGTAGGAATAAACCTACCTGAGGAGACAAAAGACCTGTATGCAGAAAATTATAGGACACTGATGAAATAAATTAAAGATGATACAAATAGATGGAGAGATATACCATGTTCTTGGATTGGAAGAATCAACATTGTGAAAATGACTCTACTACCTAAAGCAATCTACAGATTCAATGCAATCCCTATCAAACTACCACTGGCATTTTTCACAGAACTAGAACAAAAAATTTCACAATTTGTATGGAAACACAAAAGACCCCGAATAGCCAAAGCAATCTTGAGAACGAAAAATGGAGCTGGAGGAATCAGGCTCCCTGACTTCAGACTATATTACAAAGCTACAGTAATCAAGATAGTTTGGTACTGGCACAAAAACAGAAATATAGATCAATGGAACAGGATAGAAAGCCCAGAGATAAACCCACGCACATATGGTCACCTTATCTTTGATAAAGGAGGCAAGCATATACAGTGGAGAAAAGACAGCGTCTTCAATAAGTGGTACTGGGAAAATTGGACAAGTACATGTAAAAGTATGAAATTAGAACACTCCCTGACACCATACACAAAAATAAACTCAAAATGGATTAAAGACCTAAGTGTAAGGGCAGACACTATCAAACTCTTAGAGGAAAACATAGGCAGAACACTCTATGACATAATTCACAGCAAGATCCTTTTTGACCCAGCTCCTAGAGAAATGGAAATAAAAACACAAATAAACAAATGGGACCTAATGAAACTTAAAAGCTTTTGTACAGCAAAGGAAACCATAAACAAGATGAAAAGACAACCCTCAGAATGGGAGAAAATATTTGCAAATGAAGCAACTGACAAAGGATTAATCTCCAAATTTTACAAGCAGCTCATGCAGCTTAATATCAAAAAAACAAAAAACCCAATCCAAAAATGGGCAGAAGACGTAAATAGACATTTCTCCAAAGAAGATATACAGATTGCCAACAGACACATGAAAGAATGCTCAACATCTTTAATCATTAGAGAAATGCAAATCAAAACTACAATGAGGTATCACCTCACACCGTTTAGAATGGCCATCATCAAAAAATGTACAAACAATAAATGCTGGAGAGGGTGTGGAGAAAAGGGAACACTCTTGCACTGTTGGTGGGAATGTAAATTGATCCAGCCACTATGAAGAACAGTATGGAGGTTCCTTAGAAAAGTAGAAATAGAACTACCATACGACCCAGCAATCCCACTATTGGGCAAATACCCTGAGAAAACCATAATTCAAAAAGAGTCATGTACCACAATGTTCATTGCAGCTCTATTTACAATAGCCAGGACATGGAAGTGGCCTAAATGTCCATCATCAGATGAATGGATAAAGAAGATGTGGCACATATATACAATGGAATCTTACTCAGCCATAAAAAGAAAGGAAATTGAGTTATTTGTAGTGTGGTGGATGGACCTAGAGTCTGTCATACAGAGTGAAGTAAGTCAGAAAGAGAAAAACCAATACCGTATGCTAACACATATATATGGAATCTAAAAAAAAAAAAGGTCATGCAGAACTTAGGGGCAGGACGGGAATAAAGACGCAGACCTACTAGAGAATGGACTTGAGGACACGGGGAGGGGGAAGGGTAAGCTGGGACAAAGTGAGAGAGTGGCATGGACATATACACACTACCAAATGTAAAACCGATAGCTAGTGGGAAGCAGCTGCATAGCACAGGGAGATCAGCTCGGGCGCTTTGTGACCACCTAGAGGGGTGGGATAGGGAGTGTGGGAGGGAGGGAGATGCAAGAGGGAAGAGATATGGGGATATATGTATATGTATAGCTGATTCACTTTCTTATAAAGCAGAAACTAACACACCACTGTAAAGCAATTATACTCCAATAAAGATGTTAAAAAATTCTAAAAATAAAAAGAAACAAAATTTATTTATTTATAGTGAGATGGATGGACCTAGAGTCTGTCATACAGTGTGAAGTAGTTCAGAAAGAGTAAAACAAATACCGTATGCTAACACATATATATGGAATCTAAAAAGAAAAAAATGGTTCTGAAGAACCTAGGGGCAGGACAGGAATAAAGACACAGACAAAGAGAATGGACTTGAGGACACGGGGAGGGGGAAGGGTAAGCTGGGACGAAGTGAGAGAGTGGCATGGCATGGACATATATATACTACCAAATGTAAAACAGATAGCTAGTGGGAAGCAGCCACATAGCACAGGGACATCAGCTCGGTGCTTTGTGACCACCTAGAGGGGTGGGATAGGAAGGGTGGGAGGGAGACGCAAG
This sequence comes from Eschrichtius robustus, assembly GCF_028021215.1. NCBI lineage: Eukaryota > Metazoa > Chordata > Mammalia > Artiodactyla > Eschrichtiidae > Eschrichtius > Eschrichtius robustus. The sequence goes on from NC_090845.1 coordinate 46,373,280, forward strand.
AGGGAGGATATATGGGGATATATGTATATGTATGGCTGATTCACTTTGTTTTAAAGCAGAAACCAACACACCATTGTAGAGCAATTATACTCCAATAAAGATGTTTAAAAAAAGAAAGAATTCAGTGTGCAAAATCTTTTATTGTATGGAAAAATGTTTCAAGCGTACATTTTACATGAAGCTTAAAATATTTTATACACTCTGCCTGATTTATCCTTACAATATCACACAAAGGCATTGAGGAAGTAGGTTATCATCTTTGTAACTCATTGCCTCAATAGGTACACTTAGTGCTTTTCCTTCTCCAAGTTTAATGTGAGTAAAATGTCATATTTTCTCAATAGCATCTATTTCTAAGAAGTGTCAAAGTGTGTTATAGACCACGGTAATTTTGTAGTATCACCACTTATATGTTTTTTTCAAAATATGTGTGTAGATATATATTAGTCAAAGGTATAAACCTTTTAGTAAATTGATATAAATAAATAAAAATGATCTCATTCTCCTAGGCCCAAATGCTTTCCGGAGCTCATTGATAGAATTCAACAAAGAATCTTGAGAAAGTTTACTGATAACGTTCCCTATTCTCTTCTTGAATTCTAATGCAACCAAAAGAGGCTTCTTGAATCAAAATGTTTGATTAATTTCCTCATGGTAAATGTCACAAAGCCACTTCTCCACATCATAAACAACCAAGAACAACTAAGAGCTAAGAAATATGTGAAATATACATTTTTCAAGTCTCAAGAAGGTATTCTGTACTTTGCATGAATCTAAGGTGTAATCTATTGCCATCTATTTTCTGAATGGAATATGAAGTCACTCAGGCTTATATAAGCATATTTAAGTGAAAGCATAAAACCAGTGCTAAAAGTCAAATATAAATGTATTTTAATTAGCTATAACACAACTGAGGACTGATTATTACAAAATCCTAAACAAAAAATCCTATTAAATTTGTCAATTACAGTTTAACAATGGGCTGTAAAACTCTGAGTTTGGCTGTGTTAGATATCTCCCATTTCCACCATCACATCCCTACAGCAGAGAATTAACATATTTTTACATTAGAAGCTATATTTAAAAAAATATATTATGCTATATTTTGGCACAAAAAGACAAAATTAATTTTAATACACAGGATTTATTTGTAATGCACAAAATAAATTAATTGTGCCTTACATATGAAACAAAATATACAGCATCCAAAAAATATTACCCTTGTTTTTTTAAAAAACATTAAAAATTTTTTGAAATAATTACAGATTCACAGAAAGGTGCAAAGAAATGTACAGGGAGGTCCTGTGTACTCTTCACCCATCCTCCCCCAGTGTTAACATCTTTTATAACTATAGTACAATATCAAAAGCAGGAGATTGACATTGGTACAGTCCATAGAACTTATCTGGATTTCACCAATTATACATGAACCCATTTTGTATGTGTGTGTGTATGTGTGTGTGTGTACCTCTATGCAATTTTATCACATTTGTAGCTTTGAGTAAAGATCATGCCAGTCAAGGTATTGAACTGTGCCATCACCACTATTGTGGTACCATCACCACTCCCTTGTGCTACTCCTTTATAGCCACACCTACTTCCTCTGCACCCTGGCTCCCATCCTTGACCCATGGCATCCACAAATCTGTTCTCCATCTCTCTAATTTGTTATTTCACAATTGTTACATAAATGGAATCATTCAGTATATATGCTTTTAAGATTGGCTTTTTACACATAGGATAGTTTCCTTGAGGTTCACCAAAGTTGTATTGTTGAATAGTGTTCTATGGTATGCGTGTACCACAATTTGTTTAGCCATTCAATCTAATGAAAGACATCTGCGTAGATTCCAGTATTTGACTATTATGAATAAAGCTGCTATGAACATATGTGTACACATTTCTGCGTGAAAGTAAGTTTTCATTTCTCTGGAATATAGGCCCAAGTGTGCAATTGCTGGGCCGTATGGTAAATCTATTTTTAGTTTGAAAAGAAACTGTCAAACTATTTTTCAGAGTGCCTGTACCATTTTACATTCCTACCAGCGATGTATGAATGATCTAGTTTTTCTATATCCTCTCTAGCATTTGGTGGTGTCACTACTATTTTATTTTATAGGTGTGTAGTGACATCTTACTGTGGTCTTAATTTGTATTTCCCTAATGACTAATGATATTGAACATCTTTTCATACACTTATTTGCCATCTGTATATTCTCTTGGATGAAATGTCTATGTATGTCTTTTGCCCATTTTCTAATTGGATTTTTTTGGTTTTAAAATGTTGAGTTTTTAGAGTTCTTTATATTTCTAAAAACAAGTCCTTTGTTAGATATGTGATTTGAAAATATTTTCTCCCAGTCTGTAATTAGCCTTTTCATCTTCTTAACAAGTTTCACAGAGTAAAAGTTTTACAATTTGATGAGGTCCAGTATATCAATTTTTGTTTTTATGGATCATGCTTTTGGTATCATATTGTTGTATGCCTATTATATAACACCTTTGGAGAAACATTCACCATGACTTTCTACTATCTTTAATGCCTTTGGAGGATTTTCTGTGTGTGTGTGCGTGCACGTGCATGCACGCTGACTGGCCTGACTAGAAGATTTTGAGCTTATTGCTTGTGCATAATTACTAACGCATTTGTACTACTATGCAGCTCCTGGAGCTGAGTATAATACTACAAAATACACATAGTGAATTTTGAGAGTTTATTTACCATGCCTGATGTGAGCAGGGGAGAAATAGCTCATAAAGTTACAATTCCTCTTTGAATTATACTGTCTTCCATTTAGAAAAAATAGAGAAGCATGACTAGTATATATACAGTTATATAATAAATCTGTGCAATTTCTACCTTGAAAATTATGTAGTCAGACATAGGCAAAAAATACAAAATCTAAAATTCTTTAGCTTCTAGGAGAAGCAGTGTATACTTTTGCAGAAATCGGGACTTGAGGGCTACTGTACAACAAATGCTTGAAACACCTACTTTAGTAAGTAGATAACAAGAATCAAAATTGAGTAAAAAGAGACACAGCAGGATACTGGTTTTAGGTGTTCCATATGAGGACGGTCAGATTCCATGAGTTTATATCGCCAAGTACTGACTAGTTGTCATTATCAGCCATTGAAACTCAACTTAGTGTAAGGTAGGGCTAGATCTCCGATATGTTGCCTTAGTTTTTACCACTATTTGACCAATTCCAGTTATTTGCACAATAACTCTTTGAGATCAGGGCAAACAGAGAGTCCAAGTGACTTACTCGGATTCCCAGTGGGAAATCCTTTCAGAGTCAGGAATGAGGGGGCAGTAACCCAGATTTTCTGTATTCTTTTCAGAAATCCTTCAGGACATAAATGCTGCTTTCTTCCAAAGGAGTGACTTAAAGGTGATCTAAAAATAACTTAAGTACTGGATAAACCGCCTCTACCTCGGTCCACTCCCAGATAAACATGGTGGAAAGTTTATTCGGAACCCTTAAGCAAAAACATCAGCAAAGACCCTTTGACCCTTGGTTAAATGCAAAATAAATAGATCTCCAGCCACCTGGACAACTCAAATGCAAGAGCTATTTGTGTGGTATTTCCAAACATTGAAAGAGAAATTAGGCATCTGGCAGGGGCTATGTCCTTTTTTGTTGTTGTTCTTTTTAACCTTTTACCAAACCTCCTTTCTCTCTTCCTCTTTTTCCATCCCATCCTCAGTACCTCCATTTTGTAGGCTCTAGTCCCAATATCTTTTCCTAGACCACAAATGGCTGATCTGATATTGGGCTATTTGATCTTCTGGGAACTCCTCAAAGAGTTCTGATTTGAACTGGTCCTTTTTGTAATCAGCTTGGTCTGCTTAGGGACATCTGGAGGTGGGAAGTTCTTTTTAAACAAATTGCTCTATTAATTCTCCTGAGAATGCCCCTCACAGGACTTGACTTAAAAATATAATGCTGGACTCCTACACAAAAACACTAACTCACACTGGTAAGAAGAGAAGCACACATACATCAGCAGGGGCAAATCCATATGAATGTGCATAAGTATACAGCAAGCCACAAACGGACTCAATAATGCATAGAGGGGGTGCAGTAGCGGGTGGTGAGATTCAAAATAGATTCTCCTGTACTTCTTAGGGTCTGTAAAGTCTGCACAGCTATCAGGGGCTCATAATGAGCACTGGATGACCATGCTCCCTTAATAGCGGTGAGTCAGAAGATCAGGCACCTACTATGAGTCACTGTGGAAGGTGCCCCAACAGTAAACCAAGCTGCATTCCATAAAAGTTAACTAAGGGCTCCATCCTGCCCCCTGACCTGCAACTCCTCCTGCAGGATTCGCTACAAATAATGATCTTCACTGCCCCAGAGGAACTGCAGGGACATGTGAAGTTGGGAGAGATGGGGAGGTGCCTCTGTATCCACCCTGACAAAATAATTGTCAGGATATTAGAATGAACTGAGTGCTATCTTTACCTATAATGATTTGTTGGGCTCTTTTTCTTAGAGCAGGGGCAGGTTAAGGCGGAGGTCATTGTCATCAGCCCATAGCATCAGCAGCCTGCCCACACTAGTTTTGTTTCTCACAAAGAATATCAACTTCCTTCTTTGTTGAGGTCACCACTACACTGCTGCTGCTAGGCAGGAAGTCCAAGCTCTGGAGTGTGAGTAACATGCTAAACCACATGGTGACACTAAAACCCAGGAACCATGTGCGCCTTAGGATGGCAGCCCAGGGAGTGGTCAGAAGGGGGAAATAGCAGAATCTGAGATATTACCCACTTGGAGCTTCCTCTCCTCCCTTACTCCTCCCACATTACCCCTCCTCAAGCGGAAACTGGGAAAGGCCTGCCTGAAGGTGATTACATACCCAAATGCCCCACCAACAGCCATCCCACAAAGGAAATGTCTGCTGTGGTGGAAGCCTTGATTAAAACAGCTAAGACAAAGTTCAACACCAATAGGACTAGAAGACACTGAGGAAAGAGAAGGCCAACTACTACTTTAATTGTTTGCTTTTCCTCCCTCCACCCCAGACTTAGAAAGAAGCTACATGCCAGAGAACAGATATCCTATGCTGCCACTGAGCAAAGAATGCAATGTGTCATGCATATACCCCAGTTACCAGGCTCCCTAGAAAGAAAAGCCAATAATAAAGCACTCTGGTCATAAGAGCTAGGCTGGCTCACAACCACCCTAGTGCTACTGTTTACACTGTTGGTATGATGCCCACCCTTGCTCAGACACACTTAGAGTGTAGAATGATTAAACAGCTCCTAGAGTGAGTTGAAGAATTCATGCCTGACTTCTCCAGCTACACTACTTTAACTTCTTCCACAAAACTCCCCCTGGCAACCAAGAGTCAGTTCCTAGGATTGACTTCAGCCTAGAAAGGATGACTAGGTTTGTATGGTGTTTTTTTTCTTTTCTTTTTCTCTTCCTCTCCACTTCCCCCAAATCATAGAAAATGTGTATATCAGCCTTCTGAAATGTGGACTTGAAAAACAAGGCACACACATAGTTGTCCTTCATGCTGGAAGGTGGCACAGGTGAGAGTAATGACTAGTCATGTATACACATGGCTGTAAATATTTAGTGTGGGGGCAATCTCTTCCATGTTCTACACATGAACCCTATCCTTGAGGCTGGCCTTATCCACTACTCATGCCAGGTGTTTTTCATAACTTTGCTACTAAGATTTATATTTGTAGTAGAAAATATCAATATGTAAAAAGATATGCTACTTCTGAGAATTCCTGACTAGAATGGCCTGTACATCCACTCTCATTTGCTAGAAGTCCAAGGTCTAGTCATGCTATGTTTCAGTGTGTCTTGGAAGCTTCTCTTTATCCTGTAGGCTTCTGATTACCTCACCTCATCACATACCGGTTGTTGAATTTCCAGCTTCCATTTATAATCCACAGAGTGCCAACTCAGAGGAGTTGAGATGTGATGGGAACTCAGATGTTGCTGCCCTGACTTTTTGATACTGCCCTCCTTGTTCCACTGGTGGGTTTTAAGTGGTAGCTTTCCACTGAGTGTCATCTGTGGACAGAACTTGATCCTGTTGCAGGATGACACGTAAGCTGGATTTGTTCATGCTTCCCAGAAGTGCAGTGCTGCATCTGTACTGTTATTTATAATCATTTGCCTGTCTTCTGAGGTGTGTGCTTAGCAAATACGACCACTTAACCACAGCAGTATCTAAATGACTATATTTGGAATTCTAATGTTACTTTTAAACTACAGAGTCCAAGAATTTCTCAGAAGACAGGAGACGTGCTCAGACATGAGCCTCCTCCATAAAATCTCAAGGCTACTTGGCATCTTGGATTAAATACCTAAATCTGTCTTCATTTCACCTAGAGATGGAGAGTTGGTTATACATGATATTGTTCACTCTGAGGAGCCTTAGGATCTGAGAGACCTTGTCAACGCAGCCAAACTTGATATCAGAGCTCAGGTCTCTTAATAGCAAATATCGTAGTAATATCAGTGCATAACCATCCTTGTTCCCTCCATTTCTTCTCGTAGATATAAATCCATGCGTCAGAGTTTGTGTCTGCCATGTTTGCTATGCTGCAACCTCAAATTACAAAGCAGTACTAGGAAAATCCTATCTGCTTGAAAAATCTCCCTAGGAGAGTCTCCAAATGAAAAGTCTCTTTCAGGACTTAGGTTTCTGCAGCAACTTCTTCAAAAGTTGGAATAAAGTTAACACTAGACTTTGTAAATTCTCATTCCTTTATCATGAAAGTTCATCATCATCTTTGATGTTTGAAGGAAGATCACTCAAGTGTTACCGACATTCTTGCTGGAGGCCAGCCCAAATTAAATTGGTGCCAATTCTATGTACCCTGGAGATTATCTATCTATCTATCTATCCATCCATCCATTCTATCTAATCTATCTTCTACCTCTATCTATTGATCTATCATCTATCTATCTATCTATCTATCATCTATCTCTATATCTATCTATGTATCTATCTGTCTCTATATCTATCCTATCTAATCTATCTTCTATCTATACCTATCATCTATATCTATCTATCTATCTATCTATCTATCTATCTATCTATCTATCTATCTATCATCTATCTATCTATCTATTATCTCTCTCTCTCTCTCTCTTTCTCTCTGTCTCTGCAGGTCTGCAGAGATAGGGTGCTGCAGCTGAATGATTTTTGCCCTGCAGCTCTTCAGGGGTTCCTTTTTCCTCTCTTTCACTCATACATAAAATTGCTTTCAAATTAAAATTGCTGCTTTTCTGGGAAAAAAAAATCTTGAGAGGTATCAGTGACTCAAATGTCAGGAAGGATTGAAACAATTAACTAGAAACTTAGAATTCTATAATTAATTAATATGAATGAAATACCTGTCCATTACCAATAAATTATAGAAAGAAGAGAGAACTTATTATGAAAGAAGTCAGAGATGCGATTACTAAGTGCTCAAAAATACTTGTTGAATTGAATTGCAAGTCTCTCTCTTGACATGCCCCTTTAACCAGAAGAAAACAGCAGTAAGTAAAGGGGGTCCATGACTGTGATATTAAGATGCAGTGTTAAAAAGCAATGATAGCCACTCTTGTTGTTCCCATGTTTTCCTTATTTTGCGTGGAACATTCACCCCTTTTGAACAGGAAGGGGAGCAGAGACAGTGAGCAAGTATAGTACTTGCTTGAAATGAAACCAGTGTCTTTCATATCATAGCAGCTACCACTTTTTTTTTAAAGAACTAACCAGGTACCAGGCACTGAACTAAACACTTTCTATGCCATGGATCCTTAGAGCAACCACACAAAGTGGGAATTATTAATCTCATATGATAATTGAGGAAAATGAGACTCAGAGAGGTGAGTGAAGGTCTTTGCCCAAGGTCACAGAGCTAGGAAATGACAGAGCTGGAATTTCAACCCAAATGCGTCTGACTCTGAAACTCACTATGTTACACTGCAACTCCCACGGTTAGGCTCACATATTGCCTCTGCAGGTAGAAGCAGATCTCTTAGTAAGTCCATTTTATAGACAGGGACATTAAGGCATAGGACAGAGAAGTATTATTACAAAAAGTCTAAAACATTTTCCCTTCCACACAATCCAGCCTTCAAAGGGGAGAAATGAAATAGAGAATTAACCTCCTCCACTAGGCTTCTACCTTAGAAAAATCTCTACCTAGGGATATTAGTTGTAGTGACATATGACCCTGCAGGAGATGGCATGCAAGATGAGCCAACTTGCTGTGGCAACACCACATTGTGACAGATATGAAAGGGGAACACAGACCTCAGCTGTGCCTATGAAAAACAGTAGTAGGTAGGCAGAAATCTGTGCTTTAACCCTGTCTCCATATACTCGTTTTTAATGAACTAATTCCACCGTGTATTGATGTCACAGTCATTTTGAAGCTGTGCAAAGTGCTTTACAGAATTTTTAAGGCTTTAAAATACCTTTGAGCTTAGAATTTTAAAGCGCTTCCCAGTTATTATATGGTGGGAATTATGCTTATTTACCAACGGATAAATAAGTGAGAGGTTAAAGGATTTACCTCAAATCACAAAGGCACAGCTAGGAATAGAATCAGCCTCTTAAATCTCAATTCTGGGCCCAAACCTCTAGACTGGTGTGTTTTTAATCTCTTAAGAATTATAGAACCTTCTGAGAATTCTGATCTTAGGAAGTCCCAAACTATTTACACGATGAATCATCATTATAAGCATGAAACAACCACTACAACCACCTTAAAACTGTGTCTCATCTTAAGCCTGTGGATTTGGTTAGCTTTAAGGAAGGTAATTAGTCCTGAGATAAAGGCAGATGGCCCCCATTATCCTACTTTGTTTAGAGGAACCTAGATCATTTCTGGGCTCAAGAGGACTGCTTTGAAAACCTGGTACTAACTAGCCTGACATGGATTAGGGATTGGTTTTGGAGTCAGGAGGCTTGGGCTTGAATCTTGACTCTGATTATCCTTTAGCCTCATTTTTCTCATCTGCACAATAGGGATGAAACCAATACCACATACAGAGTTGTGGTGAGAATTCAAGGACATAGGACATGGGAAATATGGAAGCATTTTAGAAGGCTGTAGAGTATGATACAAATATCAAGTAGTAGTCTAGAAAGACCACTACATTTTATGGCTATAACGTAACTGATTGAGAAGTGTCTCTGAAGGCTCAGTTTGAAATGTACTGAGAAACAAATTAGGAACAGTGCTCCTTACACGCATGACAAGGCATTCCAAAGGTATGTCAAAGAGGTATATACAGGCAGCAAAACCGAGACTGAGAGATGTCCTTGAACACCAAAGATTGAATATAGATACTACTTAGTGTCAAAACTAGCCTTGTATGAGATGCATGTGGGAATCAGTTCCTTTCTCAGTCAGACTAGGGCACCTCTATCAGTCAGGACCTTATGCTCCCACGTCAGAGAAGATGGTGCATAGAAGTGGGCAGGCCAGGAATGAAACAAAAACATCCCAGACCCTTGGAAAGAATCCAGACAGAGTTTGAGCAAAGTGTGAGTTGCAAAGCAGAAAGAACATTAGAAATTATTAATGTCCTATGCTATCTTCCCTGACCATTTCCCCGCCTCCTTACCCGTCCACCTCCATTCACTTGTCCTACCCCCACCTTCTCCTAGCTCTTCATTTCTGTCTGCATCCCCAAGCTTCACATCCTCTTGTCTCCAAAAAATACCCAGTGTTTTCTCACCTTGGTTCCTTTGCTCACACTGTTTTGTTTGCCTAGAATTCCCTTCTTATCACTCTTCCCAGCATCTTTTCTCAAATAAGAAAACTTTTAGAATGTCCTTTTACTCATCTCCGAACCCAAGTCTACCCCATCCTGCTAGGCTCCAATCAGTTCTTATCTCCTTTGAACTCAGAGTTTCTCTCATGGCCATTGCCATTTTCTACTTGGGGTTGTAGTTATTTGTATACTTTGTCTTATTTTCTTTACTTAGCTATAATTTCCTTCAGTTAATTTACAGTTATTGGCACAGTGCCTGACACAGAGTAGGTGTTCAAGAAATGATTTTAAGTGAATGAAAGAATGATCATCATTGCTTTCAATAAGCAGGCCACCACCATCTCTCACCTGGATTTTTGCAACAGCCTAGGTAATCTCCCTGCCTCCTATCTTATCCCCCTCCAATCTATCTTTCTCACTATCACAATATATATCAGATAAAATTACTTTTATTACGTTACTCTCCTACTCAAGAACATTAAATAATACCCTGCTGTACAGAATAAAGTCCAAATCCTTCTGCCTTTTTCTCAAAACTCTTTGATATCAGTTGAATAGAGTCCTTGCTGCATCCAAGTCTTTGTGTATGTTGCTCTCAGATCTAGGTTCGATTGATCTCACCTCCAACAGGAAGCCTTCCTTAACTACTCCATCCCTTATTGTTCCCCTCCTTTATAATCACACAGCATTACTCTCTGACCTACACTTGCTGTAACCTAATCGTATATTTTCTTGTATTGTTATGTACCTGTCTCTGGTGTACATGTTTTGTTTTCCAAGTGAGACTGCAGACTTCACATCTACCCTTGTTCTTTCCACACCAACTAGCAAAGGGCTGGGGGCCTACCAAGCTTTCAGTTCACACTTTCAAACATTTGTCAATTTATTCCCTGATTATTCCATCTGGCTTGCCCTTTGTTTCCTCCACTGTCTGCCGCTATTTTAAGGGGCTTATTATTCAGTTCATACCTAAAAGACAAAGTTTACCTGGTAAGAATAGTTTTCGTTAAGAAAGTCCCCACCTCCCCTCAACATTTTCAGAGCTAATCTAACAATACCCTAAGTATATCTTAGCTTGTTGTCTCTGGCGGTATCTTAATATCTATGTATCTATATCTATATCTATCTATCTATCTATGACTGTTTTGTTATTTATTATAAATTCAACAGTTATTAAGTGCCTACTATATATGAAGAGCTTTAAAATAGAATCTTTGTTATAGAGAATATATTCTTCTTTAATACAAGAGAAATGTTCTCATGCTCCTCCTATTAATAACTAGATAACTGTTAACCTTACTGGTTTCCAAAAACACACTATATTCCTAGGCTTACAAATAAAGACTTGGGTAATAAGAGAAAAGCTACTTGCATTCTATCCGAGGACAACACATGAACAATATCCCCTCTCCTTTCAAGACCATTCAGAGGATTTTTCTCAACAAAGAGAAAACAGCCAAAGGAGAGGATAGAAAAGTTATTGAAAAAAATTACTCAGGATTGACACTTTCAAAGAAAATGTTCCTGTAAAAAAATTACACATTCTCTTCTTTCTCCCTTCTTGCTCAATACTTCAACTTCGAAATCAATAACTTTTTCTCTGCCTATTTCCCCAAACATTATTTGTCCATGTTCATCTCTCTTCCATTATCTGATTCTATTGATTTTGTTCATTGCTTTCAATTAGTGTGTATGTGGTGGGGGGGAGCAACAAACTTTTCCCACCCTGCTTACTTTTCATGGTAAAACATACATACTTTGGTCCTTTAACCTTTAAGTTCTCATCCTTCTCTAATCACTGTCTTGAGGATAACCAACACTTCAAACTCAAAATTTCCAAAACTGTACTCATGATCTTCCTCTGGAAACTACCTAAGCCTGCTCTTGCTCCTGTCTTTTTTATAATTTTAACAACTCCAGGCTGGAAAGTTTAGAGTCACCTTCCATTCTTCTCTTTCCCCACCATACACTCTTAATCAATTACAAGCCAAATCCCAACAGCATCTCTTCTATCCACTTTTCCCCATACTGATTGCATTAGGTCCTCAATATATCTTGCCTAGACTGATGCCCCTTTCTCTAGAGTCTTCCTGGCTAACCCATCCTATATATTGACAGTTTTCTTAAATCTAAACCTAGTCATGTTACTCTCAATCAAAAACCTTCCATGATTCTCCACTGCTTATGGAATAAAACACGTGTTCCTTCACCTGGCATTCAAGGCCCTCTGCAATTTACCTCCCAACTAAGTTTTCTAGCCTTTCTTCCTGATGCACTAAATGTTCCAAATGTCTTTGTGGGATTCTCAGAGCATCGCCCTTTCTACTCCTTCCATGTCTATGCTTAAGATAGTCCCTCTGCCTCCTGTCTCTTTTCCCGTGTTTACTTACCAAAGTCCTACTTAAACTTCAGACACAGTTCAGATCTCACCTCCCTCAAATAACCTTCCCAGACTGAGTAGGTTCCTATATCTACTTAGCACAGTTCTTTGTCACTAGTACGCCCTAAAAGTGGTTTGTTGAATTGAACTCATATGAGAGCATGTAAACTTTAGGGAACTCATTGCCTTGTGGGAGTGAAACAGGCTGAAAATAGGTTAAATAGGAGAGCTGGGCAAGAGCTTGGCGCCACAGTGAGCAGCCAGAGCCTCCTCCTTCATATGCTTCAATGTCCAACTAAATCTCTATTTATCTCTGTGTGTGTGTGTGTGTGTGTGTGTGTGCACGTGTGCACTTGCACCTACCTACCAGGCTGTTCAGCTATTGGAGTATGTATACTTGGGTATGTTCCTGGGAGCGAATGTACCACTGTGTACCTGTGGATGCATGTCTGCCCATGACTGTGCCCCTATAAATTCCTGGTTCAAATCCTTGTCACAGTTTTCTGTTTTAAAATGATGGTCACACCTAGCAGAGTGGCACAGTGGAAGCATGCTGGGCCCATAAAATGATGCCCAAGGTAAATGTGATATGAAATAAAATAGGATATTTTGGAAATCAGTTCTGAGCATATGGTTTATAGGCTTCTAGGGAGTTACAGAGGGAGCCATTGTATTTAAATGTAAGGAATTAGTATCAGGATCAGCCCATAAGGCACATCAGGAAAAGGCACCATTTGCTAAAGATATTTTAGTTCCATTTGTCAGAAAATTGTCATAATACAGTTGACTCTTGAACAACATGGGTTTGACTGTGCAGGTCCACTTACATGTGGAATTTTTTCAATAGTAAATACTACAGTACTACACGATTTGTGGTTGGTTGAATCCACAGATGTGGAACCTTGGATATGGAGGAAGTGCATATAAGGAGGAAGCCCGGATATGGAGGGCCAACTATAAATTATATGAGGATTTTCGACTGCGTGGAAGGTTGGTGCCCTTAACCTCAGAGTTGTTCAGGGGTCAACTGATTTTGTTAGCATGAGGCACTTGACTGCCATCTGCAGGAAAACTGTTAGAATAAATATCTATCTATATCTATATCTATATCTATATCTATATCTATATCTATATCTATATCTATCTATATGATGTCTACTTTGTGAAAGGTGTTCCCCTTAGTCATGGCAGCCTCACATAGTGTACAACCTGCACAACTTTATGTGTTGATCCTGCCCAGTAGCTATTCTAGAAAGGGTAGAAGTTTTCTACCTCCTTTAATGGAAAAGTTCCTTCTGATTGGAAACAAGATGGCCATTAGGGTTTCCTGCTGTCTAAGTAGAGACTCTGTATTCACTTTCTTGATCAGACCATTTTCAAGCTCAGGGTGCTCAGGCATTGGTGAAACAAATTAAGGCTTTTCCTGTAACTAGTAGAAAGCTATTTTGGATAAAACTTGGACTGCCAAGGGGACATCAAAGCTTAGTTGTTGCTTTTTATTCCTCACAAGAAAGGGAGAACCTCAGAATAGTCATATTGACACCTAGCTCCAAATTCAAGTGTCAGATACAGGAGAAATTTAACACCAAGGCAATGAGTCAGGAGCTTTTCAATTACGGTTAAAAGAATACCATAAATAGATTAAATTCTAATTAACAGTTAAGATTAGTGAAAAGACTACCAAGTGGTACCTAGTTATGTGTTTAACCCTGCTCTCTATATACTATAATTAAGTGTAATATTCTTTAGTGTTGCTATACTTGAGTGTTTTAATAAATTTGCATTTTGTTTTTTTAAAAGAACTGACTAGATAACTCATTCTCATTTTTGTCAAGATTAACTATGCATACAACCAAAGACTAGTAATTCAAGTCCACATGATCAATACACGGCTGCTACTAATGTGTAGGGTCCCTCCGTTTGAGTTAGAAAAAACTACAGCCCTCTGGGAGGATATGAGGCAGCCCTGCCTACTGGTAATGCACCTGACTTGTTAAGTCCATTTTTTGAGGGGTGAATATACTAAAACTTACCTACGTATCTAAAGATAGAAAGTGATGATAGCAAATATCATGGCATATATACAAACGATACTAAAATAAGCTAGCATTTGCATCTTTCCTATTTTTGAAATATATGTTTAAAATCTAATTTCTCATTCAGCCTTTATGGCATTTTCATAAAGTAGTTCAGACACCATGTATTGAGTGGCAGGCAGTATGTTAGGCTCTAAGAGCTTTATCCTTATAGCCCTAATGGGATATTCAAGTTGATAATCTCAGTTTTTGAGGAGCAAATGAGAAGCAGAAATTTGTACAGGGTGGTACGGGAGCCCAGAAGAAGGGCACCCAGCCCAGATGGGATACCAGTGAAGACTTGCTGGAGGAGACTGCGGAGCTGAGCTGAGTCAGCTGCACATTATTGGCCTAATTTAAGAGACACAAAAGCTAAGCCACGGAAAGATTAAGCAATTTACCCCACATTACACAGCTATGTAAAGTGGAATCAGGACTAGAATCAAAGTGAAGTAACTCCCAATCCAAGAAAGAGTCCAAACTATTGACTGTCTGGCTACAAGGTACCATTTGGACTTATTTCAGAAATAAATTTTATTTGAAATAGAATTTTATTTGAGAAGGTTCCATACTCATATGCCTCACAGTTGCATACATGCATTAGAATATTAGAAAAATTCAGGCACACCAAAACAACCCAAACCTATGTTAATTAGGACAGCTAATTAACACCTATACCACAGTCCTGGCAACCTTTAGTTCTTCATTCTGTGGTTGCTGCAGCTTGCTACAGGAAGATGTACTGCATAAAAATAAGGCATTAGCTCAGACTTCCTCAGATACCAACTTTAAGAGGCCTGAGTCATTCAAATCATTCCCCAAAGTTTTTCTACCACCAAAGGCAGCAAACAAAAGTACTGCTAATTAAATGTGTAACTAGGGTTTATTACAACTAGCATATATTAAAGTCTCATTCACCACTGCTTTGAATTGGTTTTGTTCTGTTTTTATTTGTGCTTAATTGTCCTATTTTATATGTGTTTAATTTTGTAGGATACTTTATATCCTTTTTGGATGCGGGCAGAGTGCAAATTCTAAGTAAATAATAACAATAGATTAAATTTATGTAGAATTGGCTCATTTATCCTGCATGTACATTGTATAGTACACTGGGGCCCCTTACAAAATCAGTGTGTATGGTACATTTATGCCCATTTTATAGGTGTTGGAACAATTTTGCTGTTTTGAATTATTACAGAAGCTTACAGGTATATATTAGCTTTTACTACACATTTTTAGTTATATCTACAATTTACTTGGTGTGGTGTCCTTGGTCAGGAACACAATCCCCAATAATAAAAATGTTCCTACAAGCAAAGACAGTGTACATTATGACAACCCACTTTATAAGATAGTTGTAATACATTCCTAGGGTGGGTGAGGAGGGAGGAACTCTCTAAAATGACATGTTTCCAGGACAGTATTATCTACTTTCTGGAATATTTTAGGCCAAATGTTAAACTCTGACTTGTTTCTTTTTACTATACAGTGTATTCCTACCTCACCAGCATCCTTGCTAAGAAGCCAGTAATAAACAGGGAGTACAAACTCACTTTCTTATTAGCTTACAATAAAGAGCTGGGAAGGCATGTCAGTTACAAACCCAAACTAGCATAGAGGAGGACTAATGAAATACTTCTTGTAGGCTTTCATTTGATTTCATTGAGAAAAACATAAAAAGATTCTACTGCTAAAAAGGTTTTTAAAACACTGGACTAGCTGATCTCCAAAGGTCCCTTTCAGGACAGTCTGGAATTTGGTATACAAGGAAATTGAAAGTTTTGTAGTGTTTAATTATATGCCCCATCAGCCAACCCTCTGCTTCAGTCATTATTTTACTAATCAACAGCCCTCCAATGGTTATACCTCATCAATCAGATGATATACACAATTTTGCAGGTTGCCTTCAAAGTTTCAATAGGACTTTCCCCAATCTACTTTATTTCCCACAAGATTTCAATCTGTACTCTACAATTTTATCAAAGTCGCCTTTTTTCTAAGTCCATATGCCTCACTCTCCTGTCTGTAGGCCCTGGCCTAACCTGCCCAAATCAAGCATAGCTGCACCTCTATCTGATGCTTTTCACTGTCACTGCTTAATTTAATTTAATTCCACTTTTCTCTGGGTTTGAGGAAGATATATTGTTCCCACTTACCTCAGACAACTTCATTCTTTCCCCTAAATTTCTTATGTCAACGTGAATTTGCTATCGGGTAATCCCTCATATCTGAATCTAGTCCATCCCCGAAAACATTGGATAGTGAATTTCAGATAGTGGGCAACTTTATTCCATTCTTCTCAATTGAAAAAGTAATAATGCCTTCCCATTGCATCTTCCAAACCCCCAACCAGTTTCCTCAAATACCAGTAAAACACTCTAAAGTACTTATGTAACAGTCCTCCAAATATGTATCATATTGTAAAGCATTTAAAACACCAATGCTTAATTATTAACATTTAATGAACTCATTAGCAGATATGTGTAGTTCACAATGATGCTTATACTATACTGGATACAAACCAAAAAAAAAAAAAAAGCAGGCTTTCAAGCTGCCTGGGAATGTCTATCTTTGTTTTGCACCATTAGAAGGAAAGACTTTTTCTTCTTTTTTAAAAACTTTTAAAAGTTTAGTTCTGATGAGGGACGATGGAAAGACAAAATAAGGCTTTTCCAAGAACTTCTAGACAGAGGACTCACTAGTGAGAAGCGATATAATAGGAAAACCATGAAGAGAGCCACTGAGGGGGTGCTTTGATTCCATGTGAAACCACAGTGAAGCCAAAAACAAACAAAAATGCCCTGGAGGTCTTGTCACCAAGTTGAGTACATTAAAGCAAAGGAGACCACAGCAAACGCCAAAATTATCATTTTAATTAGTCTTAACAGTCAAGCCGATTAAAGTGAGGGAGAAAGTGACAACAATATCCAAATTATGGGTAAGAGAAAAGTTATGTTCTACTCAAGCCTGGCAGGAGGGAAATTGTCACAGTAAGCATTAATTGAGGTTAGTGAGAAGGGCACCAACTTGTTAATTTTCTGAAATCAGTAATCTTGTTTTGTAGCCTCATTTACTTTCCTCTCTGCTGTTTATGCTTAGCTGTTTTAGTAAAGCTACATCACATTTTCCTTTTATACTGCAAGGGAGATGTACAGTGATGTAAGTAAACCATGAAATAATATGTTAAAGGTAGATAATAGATGCAAATGACACTTATTAAGGGAAAGTTAACAATCAAGGTAATTCTAAAATGGGATGCAGAGATTACTGTTAGAGTTGGGGTCTGGAGGATGGTGTTGTCATGCTGGAGCCACTTCAGGAGAATGGGGACTCAATTGACAAAGCCTGGGCTTAATGAAAATTTTCCTGGTTTCAAGTATCTGTACTCACAGCCAAGGAGATTAACAAATTTTACTCAGCAGGTACCTTTCATTTCCTGCCTCAAGCTGCAAAATCCCAGAAGGGATATTAGCTGCAGGAGAAAGCAAATGAATGAATATTCAGGATTCTGGATGTTCTTACTTGAGCCCTGCAAGCAGTGCTTCCAGCCCTCTCCTACTCCTGTAGGCAGGGGCCAGGCTCAGTCCCCATGCCCATCACCTCTCCTTTCAGAAGAACTCACAAAGCTCTGGGTGGGAGCATCATGCCTATCTCTCAGAATCCCACAGTATCACATGCCTCGCCCTGTGCTGCTGGGAGGGAAACAAGGCAACGGGAATCCCTGCTCTCAGGGGCCAATATCTCTTTTATAGGCTCTTTAAAAGCAAAAGGCTTAAACAGCAAATGCCTGTAATGTTTTGGAAGATGAAAATCTCTAAGTGTTGCAGACAAGGCTGAAGATTCTGATCTTAAAAGTGCATTACACTCGCCTTTTAAATTACTGATTCAACCCTGGTTGGATTGTACACAGTTTATTAACTCTCTCAATTTTCTACCACATTTGGTTAATGAAAGCTGGATGAACTGAATAGTCTATCTCCTAATAATTGTTGTTAATGTCCTCACACATAAGTATTTCCCTTCTGGGTACGAGGCACCCAGAAGAGCATGATGCTGTGACTTTGTGTTAAAGAGACAAAACCATCAGTACATCTTTGCATATGGCTAAAAGTGACCCAATAGAGTCTCAGAAATTTAGATCTTCCTTTGGGGAATTTAACAGTAGGAAGAAGGTGGATTTTGTTCCAGGTCTCCTTCTCCAAACACAAGTCACAAAAGCTAGCTGGACAAATGAAATCTAGATGACCAAGAAAGTGCTGTTAGTAAACGTGAGCTCAGTCAGCTATTTATATATGGGACATTTGTTTGTGTAGATACAACAATTGTGTCTACATAAAATGTATACTCTCATTGCTCTACACTGCAAATACATCCCTGAACAGTTATGTTTCAAGCACATGTTTATCAAGCAGATCATACAGGTAGATACACTTTAAGCTAAAATTAATTAGTGCTTCCTAAATATAATGTAGAACAATGTACGTAATCTAATAATTAAGTGGGAGAGGTGACTGGGACAGGGGGAAGCCTGAGACATAACTGCACATTCCCTAAAGTCTTACTATTGTAGACTATAAGCATATATTCAGAGAAAATAAATGGAAAAAATATTAACAGTAATTATCCCTTGAATGGTGGGTGCTACATAATTTTTATTTACTTTTTGGAAGCATTCATGATTTTCCACATTCTCTGAAATTAGCATATATTCCATTATTTTATTATATTACATTTTTGTTTAAGAAGAGGTATGCTGAGAGAATTGACTGAGTGAATACCTTGGTAAAGCACATCTGGTAAAACAAATAATCACTCCCTGTACATCTGTTTTGGTAATTGGGTCCCTCATTTACCATTGCTGCTTAAAGGAAATCTCATCTATGTGATTTTGCCCACCGTGGATTCCTCAGTGCTAAGCATGTAGGACATAGAGCAGGTACTCAATTTAATTTTTAAAATATTTTAACCATTTTAAAAATTGAAGTATAGTTAGTTTACAATGTTGTGTTAGTTTCAGGTGTACAGCAAAGTGATTCAGTTATATATTATATATATATATATATATATATATAT
Organism: Eschrichtius robustus; assembly: GCF_028021215.1. Taxonomy (NCBI): domain Eukaryota; kingdom Metazoa; phylum Chordata; class Mammalia; order Artiodactyla; family Eschrichtiidae; genus Eschrichtius; species Eschrichtius robustus. The sequence goes on from NC_090845.1 coordinate 46,392,560, forward strand.
ATATACACATATCTATTCTTTTCAGATTATTTTTCGTTATAGGTTATTACAAGATATTGAATATAGTTCCCTGTGCTATACAGTAGGTCCTTCAGTTTAATTTTTAAATAAGTAAATGAATTTAAAAATTTGGAAAACATTGAGTCTTATTCTCTGCTTATAAATCTGACTTGCAAATTGTATGTATTTGTGAGTCAAGCCCTTTATCACTCTATGAGAACAGACATTTAAGTGAGCACATGATTAAACCACTGTCAGAACCCCATTATTGAATTGGCTAAGCTCCTTCTATGCTAGGTAGGGGTGTGTGTCTAATTTGAAAATTAATAGTAAGTGTGTCATTGCTTTAAAGTTTATCATCAACTCTTGAGTTTCTACAGTATTAGAGCAGAATGATGATGCAGCTAATTCCCAAATCATTTCTGTTTGGTTTGGAAAAGAGGTATATGATTTATCCTCAGAAGCTTTGCCTTCTTAATTCTGTTTTCCATGGACAGGGTTTTCCTTTCCTGAGTGTACAGCCTGAATGACGGATTGGAAAGGTAACCAGAAATGGGCTGGGGGCAGAGGGAAGCCAGCCTGGGATTAAATATTGACTACCCTTCAGCCTCACGTGCTGAATTTAAGGTTCACTGGTACTGTTCTCGAATGATATTACCTTTTCTTTGTATAATACTTTCTAGTCTTTAGAGTGGGGTGGGTGGAGAGGGTACTTTTTCTTAAAAGACAGGCCTTTTTTTTTTTTCTCTTTTTGGCTCTTTCTTTAAAAAAAATTTTTAGGGGAATAAAGTTCAATGGTGTTGGTGAGATTATGGCCAACTTGCCTTAGGAGGGTTTCTCTCCTTTTCCTGTTAAATTTCTCTTTTTCTTTTTTTCCTTTTGGGTGTGGAGAGGAATAAGGTCTATTGATTTTAGTGAAGTTGAAGGTATCTCTTATGATGGAAGGATTTTTCTTTAAAAAACATCTCTGGGGAAAAGGTTCATTGTTTTTGGTAGGGTTGAGGGAGCACCTGTCTTCAGGTTTGGAGGATTTTCATTTTTTAAAAACTAGGTTTTGTGGAGAGGAGCTATAAGGGCCACTGGCTTTAATGAGGTTGGGGAGCCCTTCTTAGGAGGATTTTTCTTTCCTTTTCTTAAAATAAATTATTTGGAAGAAATAAGATTGGGAACATCTCTCTTTGAAAGGATTTCTTTTCCTTTCCTTTTATTAAAAAAATAAATATTTGAAGGCTGGAAGACAGATAAGTCACCCGTGTTTGGGTGAGATTGGGTGCATCTCCCTTTGAAGAAGCTTTAGGAGATTTTGTGTTTTTTTTCTCCTTTTTATCGGGGGTGGAATGCATTGATTATCAGGAATAACATTCATTATTTTCAATAACATTCATTATTTTCATTGGTTCATCTTCCCTGAGAATTTCTTCTTTCTAAAAATTATCCCTTAATTAATTTTCTTCTTCCTCCTCTTCCATCCCTCCCTCCCTTTCTACCCCCTTTTTTTCCTCCCTTCCTTTCTCTCCATTTCCTCCTCCTCTTCTCTCACCTACCTCTTTCTTTCTCTATCTCTCTTTTTTTTCTTGGAGAAAAAATGTTCAGGGACTTGGTGAGTTTGGGGGCTTCTTCATTCCCTAAAAAGGAGGTTTCTCTTTTAAAATATCATATTCATTTTCTTCCTTCTTTCCCCTCTAATTCTAAATGTATTTACTTGTTTTGAGAAAAGGGAGCTTTGTGGAGACTGGGGGCATCTTTCCTTATGAGGGCTTTCCTGGTTTTGTTTCTGTTTCTCTCCTACCTTTCCCTTCCAAGTTAAAATTTTCCTATATTAAAAATAAAGCTTTTGGGTTTGGATGAATTCAGGTCACCTCTCATTAGAGGGATTTCCTTTTATTTTTTTCTTCTTTTCTGCATTCGTCTTCGTTGTGTTTGAACAGAAAAGTTCATGTGTCTTTGCGAGGTTGGAGCACTTCTTTTTAAGAGGATTTTGTTTTCGTTTCATTGGTATTATCCCCTCTACCAATATACACATCTTTCCATCATTAATTTTCTTTTAAATCTTAAAGAAATTGTAAAATATTTCAATAAAGAAATTGAAATAATATTCATCTGCTTTGGTGAGGATGGGGCATCTCTCCTTGGGGGGATTTATTTCTTTTGTTCTTTTTTTTTTTCCTTTTATGGGAATTAAAAATTCCGGAGATTTGGTAAGATCAGGGACCCTATCCTTTAATATATCATTCTTTTTGTTAAGTTAAAATGTCTGTGTGTATCTGGGTGGAGGGATTAGTAAGTTTCATCAATTTTGATGATTTTGAAAGTATCTGCTCTTGAAGAGATTTCCTTTTTTGTTCGTTTTTCTCAAAAGAAAAAAAATTGGGGGTGAATAAAAATTATTTTTCCTGGTGAGGTTGGAGGCCCTTAAGAGGATCCCCTCTTTTAAAATTTCTTTTTTTCCTTATTTATTCAGTTGTTTTGTTTGCTTATTTGTGGGAAGGTAGTAGGTTCATTATCATATAGTTGGCTGAACGATCTTTACTTATTTTTTTAATTGAGATATAATTTGCATAACATAAACTTCACCATTTTACAGCGTACAAGTCAGTGGCTTTTAGTGTATTCACAAGTCGTGCAAACATCACCACTGTCTAATTTCAGAACATTTTTATCATCCCCCAAAGAAACCCTGTACCCTTTAGCTATCACCCACACTTCCCCTCCCCCCTTCCTTCACCTCCTGGCAACCACTAATCTACTTTCTGTCTCTAAGGATTTGCCTATTTTGGACATTTCGTATAATTGGAAGAAATAACTGTAGGGAGCTTTGGTGAGATTGGTGAACATTTGGAAGACTTATTTTTGCCCCCATAATTTTTGTGAGAGATTGGGCATGGGTCATGAGGTGCAAATAAAGTTTATAAATTTCAAGAAAATTTTAGGGTTAAAAATACTGTTTACCTTGAGATGATTTCTCATCCTTTTCATTAAAAATTTTTCTCTTGGGGATATGTTTCATGGGCTTTGGAAAGGGCAAGGAGCTCCTCCCTTTAGAATTTCTTTTTTTTTTTTTCTTAAAATAATTTTCAGGGGAGGTATAAGTTTCATTATCTGGGGTCACTGTCCCTTTCTTTTTTTAAAAATTTGTAAATTTGTTTTTCTATTTTGAGAATAAGGTTTATTTGCTTTGGTGAGGGTGGGGGCGTCTCCCTTTAGGAATGGTTGCTTTCTTTTTTAAATGCTTTAAGTTTTTATTTTTCCACTGAGAGAATTACAGTCGGCGGGCTTTGGAAAGGTTGGGAACTGTATCCCTAGCAGAATTTCTATTTATTTTCTTTCCAGAAAAAAAAAAAAAAAGGCCTTCTTTGGGAGTAATAGGTTCAGGGTCTTGTGCCTCTTCTTCTTCCTTCTCAGGCTCCTGTTCTATGATGGCCCCCTCTGGGAGTATCAGACAGGGAACAGCAATCATTGCTTTGGAAAAAAATCAAGGCTGATGGAATGTCAGCTTAAAGATTGTTCTTAGACAAATGAGGATCCTATGTGGCACAGAAAGCCATATGTTGGATATTTTTAAAAATCCATAATAGATAAATTAATAGTTATATCCTATTAGGTGTCAAGTTCTATTTTTGCTCTCTCCCACCCTGCTGCCTTCTTCAGGGGAATAAAAGAGTTAATAATGCAGAGGAAAGCATTCTGCAAACTGTAAAGTGCCATACTAGCAGTAGGAATTATATAATCCTTATTATAATGCCCCTGAATGCTTTCCTGGCCTCTATGGATTTTTCCCCTTTTCTTTGAAGCACTTTGGGTAACTGATGGCTCAGCCTTGCCTTTTGGGCTGCAGATCTGCAGAAGCCCCAGTTGGAGATTTTAGTAAACATAAAATAACTGTATTCTCAGAAAAGAAAGACCACTGGCCAAATATCTCGTTATCGTTTCTAAAACATCCTGCAGCAAATGCTCAGGAGCTCTCAGAATATACCAAATAAATCAGATGGTATCATCAAAACCTGGCAAGGAGGGGAGAAAGAACCTATGAGGAAAGAAAGTAATTTCATCCTGACCTTCAACAGGTTAAACATTAGAACTACAATCCTGAAGTTGTTTACAGTCACTGCAGATATTCTGTTCACTTAGGAAAAAAATTTATTACCCCTGAAACCAACAACATCATCATTAGTCTGCTGCTGCCGGGACTGCAGGGGATAAGGACACTTTCCAAATCATTTTTTTTAATTGTTAGTAATTTGCTTCTTAATTATGGTTCTAACATCCATTCTGAAAAGGGAGAGATTGACTGCATTTCCGAAGGGCTATATATTCCAGGCTATTTAAATAAGCATTTACTTCTCACTCTGAAATGAGTGAGAATGCGTTTTTTAATTCATTCACAGCAGCAGTCTCTACGTCATTGTTGAAAATGGAATTGATAGGTTTCAAGCTTCAGCAAGTGTATTGAGCAAAAATAGGGAGGGCTGAATTGTATTAGGCACTGGGAAGGAGACACAGTATCTACCGTTGAGAAGCTCAGATGTAGGTAAGATATGAAGCTTTCAGGCAAGAATTACCAGATGTCATATATGCAAATGCTTGCTACTTTGCAAGAAACTGTGTGCAAAAAATACCAGGAAACTGTTCTGTTATGGTTTCGGATGTAATAGTAATTGCTGTGTAGTCATTAGGACTGAGGGATACACAGACCCCTCTCTAACCCAGAAATAAAAGCCATATAAGTGTATTTCATTAATCACCTGAATGGTGTGATTATAATTTCATAGCTGGTCAAAACCCAATGAATAAAAATATAAACTGTCTTTCTTCAACCACAGCTGAGTGAAGGGAAGCAAATATGGTCTACATGTAAGCCCCCCACCCCCAAAGAGAGTTATAGCATTGTTAAAGAACCAATTCACACGTCTTTACTTACACTTGTTGCCACCAGGTGGGAGACCGCGGCTCATTTCCTGGAAACTAAACCATTTCAGAAAGGAAGGAAATAGACAGGTTTGGTTCACAGACTGTTATCCAAGTAGGTATTCAGAAAGAAAACATGAGCCCCCTTTTCTCAGTCCCTATCCTCATGCTTGTCATAGATTTGCAACCAGCAGGTTCTGAAACCCCCAAAGAGAGCAGACCACACGCTGGAAGATGTTGGGTTTTTTACTGCAGTATTGGTCGGCAAAGTTATCTGGGAGAAATCTGTAGTCACATTCAAACCCTTTGTTTTCCTCATTTTATCCTTTGACTTATCAGGCTAGTTTCATGCCACTGGTATTGACTGTGTCTTACCACGTAGGATTTCGTTGTACGATGAGAGCTATATTTAGTTTTGAGCTCTAAGATTCTGTGCGTGTGTACACACACACACACACACACACACACACACACGTATGTCATTCCCCAAGCTTGCCTCAAGGAGGCAGTGTCTGAGAATAATGCAACCCTAGCTAAGATGGCAACCAGTTTGCCTTGAATGTTAAGATGCAAGTCAGCTGGCTATGGGTGCTATTCGCCTGAGGAGAATGCAGCAGAGAATGGTCCTATCGCTGAAGATCAGATGTTCTCATCTGCATCAGAGAGCAATTGCATAGCAACACCTAAAGTGTTGGAGAAGCGTTCGCTCCCAGGAATTTTAGCATTTACCAAGATCTTTGCATCCTTCAAAACCCTCTAGGGTTCATTTATATGGCCCTTTTGAAGCCCATTCTGCAAGATAAGCGACTGAACAAAAGACCAGCTCTACTTGGCAAAATGAAACTGGGGGGAGGTGGTCCTCGTCCCCTGCCAGGGCTGCCAAGTGCCCGTGGGTCAGTTGGCCAGCACGCCTGAATGGATACTATGTAGAGGAAGCTAACCTGCTTCCCCTTACCTTGATCCTCCTTATCTGTCTGGCAATAGAAATTTTCTTGTCAAGCTGGTGGGAGATGCTTTCCCACTGTCACAGGGCTCATCCCTGGAGCTCCGGACCTCCAGTCAGTCTTCCAGAGGCCAAAGAGGCCATACATTTGCTGACTATCCTGGTAATTAAGCCCTCAGGTGTCAGTTTCTCAGTCACATTCGTGGAATGTCACTTAAGAAGGCCACAAGTCAGGTGGTCCTTATTGGTCTCCCTCTCACCAGCTTTATGCAAACTCTTCCAAAAAGACAAGAGCAAGCACCTGGTTAGGGTGACCTCCCAGGTCTAGCTGCCCCGCCTTTTCCCTTCTTGAGATCACTGGAGGGAAGGGCTGCTCTGCTGCAGGAAGGGTGTGTGTGTGTGTGTGTGTGTGTGTGTAGATACACCCTCTGGTGAGAGCGGGGTTGTTGGATTAAAAAATATATATATATTAGTCTCCTACAGTTCTATTTTATTTCTTTTGAAACCTCTGCATTTTTTTTTCCCTGTGAAACTTTTCCCTTAAGCGTTCCTCTTTCTCAGTCGTTTATCATTTCAGTTATTTTGCAAATTCAAGCCTCCCTAGTCATAACTCAGGAAGCAACCAGCCCTTCCATTTCCATTTCGAGATGCCAACCTCTGCCCCCTTCCCCTACATTCTACAAGTGTACAGTCCAGAGCAGAAGGATTCCGAGCCGTGTCCCTATGCCCTGCTAAGCAGCAGGATGGACGGGCATCGTTGGGGTGATGTGTTGTTTCTGTGTTTTGTTTTGTTTTTCTCTGGGGGGAAGCTAAATGAAGGTGTATGTATGCATTATTATGATTTTCACAATCTTGTGGAACAAAGTTTAGGAAAAACGAAGAGTGGGGGGGAGCACAGAGAAAGCAAGAATGACTCCTTCTGAAGAGCAGACTGGGTTTCGAGGTTTCAGGGTCCAAGGCAAGGACCGAAAACCTTCTTCCTCCCCCCTCCCCCGTCGGCGGGTGCCCGAGGATTCTCCACTGGTCTTCTTCCGGCTAAGTGCAACGTTTAAGAAGGCGTCTCTGAAGACTGGAAGAGATGAGGGTTCCCATTCATATGCTCTCAAATACCAACTCATTTTCGTGTGTCTAAACTGGGACTCCTGTACCATTCCAACTGGCACCAGTGCGGGATGCCAGTTGACCGTTTGTGACGCGGCCCATCACTGTATCACCGTGTTTGCACCTACCTGCCAGGAAATCCTGCAGACAGATGGAATGGTGGCTTCGACACACGCATGCTCTCCCCCCCCCCTCCTCCCCTGCGAACCCTGCCCTTCCCCTGCAGTGCGCGTGGGCGCCGCCCAACCCCTCATCCCCACGCGGAGTACCAGCGCCCAGCAGCCAACAGAGGCTCCGGGCCCCTCCCTGGAGCGTTGCCAGTTGCGCCCCAGCTGAGGAACCCCCTCCCCAGTGGCAGGGAGGGGGCCAAGCAGACGGCTGCTGTTCCGCAGCTTGGGCCTCTGCGGCAGTGACCGTGGCTAAGAGGTGTAGCCCCCCGCCCCCCGCCAATCCCGTCCCTGTGTACCTTGGGCCAGCCCCTAACACCTCTCTAGGTCTCTTGCGCTCCCTGGGCCGTCTTCCTCTTCTTTTTCAAGATATAGGCGCTCACCGCACTGTCACTTCTCCTCATGAGGAAAACTGCTCCGACTCCCAACCGGTGCTATCACCCCCGTTTCTAGCCCCAAACAGCCCACTCTCACTTCCACATGTTGCTTCCCGCCTCCCAACCGCTTCCCACTCCCCTGGGCTCCCCCATCCCCGCATCATCTTTCCCAGCATCTTTGCTAGTCAGTGGCAACCAAATGGGATGCTAAGGGTGCCCAGAGTCCCGCAAGCTGGAGAGCCATCCGGCCTCGCCTGGCTTCTTTCCCTCCCGCCCCAGGGGATCTGTTTCTTACCTTTATATTGGACAACGGCACTGGCACTAGCGTTCGCGGCGATGGCGAGGTCCTTAGACCCTTCTCTGGAGCGACCACCGGACACTGCAATAGATGTGGTGCTGGGCTCGGCTCCGGACGGGACACTTGAGCCGGCTCAGGGCAGGACTCTGTGGCTGGTTCTGTGGCTGGTTCTGGGGCCGGCTCGGGGGCCGGTTCTACGGCTGGTACTGGGATCGGCTCAGGGGCCGGTTCTGGGGCTGGTTCTGGGGCCGGCTCGGGGGCTGGTTCCGTGGCTGGTTCTGAGATCGGTTCTGTGTCTAGTTCTGTGGCTGGTTCTGGGGTGGGCTCTGGGACCGGTTCTATATCTGGTTCTGGGATCGGTTCTACGTCTAGTTCTGAGGCTGGTTCTGGGGTCGCCTCCGGACCGGGTTCTGGACAGAACTGCGGTGCCGGTTCCGGCGAAGGCTCGTGGAGCAGCTGAGGAGCTCGCGCCGGCGGCGGCGGCGGCGGCGGCGGCGGCTTCGGCGGTGGCCACGGCGGCGGCGGCTCCGGAGACTCCGCGGGCTGCTCGCCAACCTGAGGCGGGGCAGTGCCCTGGGCCGCGGCAGCTCCGCGGTCCATGGCCGCACACCGCCTCAGGTCCGGGCAGCGGGCGACCCTGATTTCGGAGGGCTAAAGTACCCTCGGGCGCCCCGCCCACCCCAGTTTGACAACCCCTTCCAGGGTGCCAAACTTTCCCCCGCCCCGCTCCATGGCTGGCTCCGCTCTGAGGTCTAACCCGGGGGCGCTCGGCGTCTCCCAGGGCTGGAACACGCCCCTCGGTGAGCGCACACCTCTTCGTAAGCAGCCACGGGCCCGATGGGCGGGAAGCAGAGGGGCTTGCGAACGCGGACTGGACAGAGCGCTTGATGACCTCCTAGCGACGCGCGTGGGTTGGGGGGGGGGGGACAAAAAGGGGAGGGGGAGTGGGGAGGCGTTGGGGGGGGGGTGTTTGGAGCCCGGCCGCGTTTAACCCTTTAGTGACGCGAATGCAAAAAAAAAAAAAAAAAGCTAGAGGCGAACTTGAGGGTCTTTGCAATCCCCCTAACCACTCAGCTGTGAGCTGCTGCTCAGAACAGCTTCCATCCTGTGTCTGCTCTCTCACCTCAGCAGCAGGTGAACCTAGCCTCGGACCAACCTCTTGCCCCTCATCTCCAAGCCTCTTTGGGCAAGTAATCCTTTTTTCTAACCCGGGAAAAGAAATTAAGCGGCACGGGGTTGGGGGTGTTGCACCTCTGTGTGTCTCTGTGTGTGTGTATTCAATCCTTTGGATTGAAGTAAAATTCGTGTGTGTGTGTGTGTGTGTGCTCAATCCTTTGGATTGAAGTAAAATTTGTCCCCCGCCGCAGTTTTTGCATTTCTGAGCTTTGCCAGATCCGAGAGGTTTGCCGTTGGGTCCAGGGTTTGGGGGTGCTTCGGGAAAGGTGTATGGTGAGGGTGGGCAGCAGCCCTGGCTTTCCGCAGCCTGCTGATGTAGCCCCGAGAGCCAGGCAAGAGTGCCCGGATAGCGGCGGCTGGGTTGCGCGCTCCGGAGCTGAGGCTGCCCGGGTCTCCGCAGCGATCCGGGCGTCTGTCTGGCTCGCCTTTGCCATGGGAGACTGCCTTTTGCCTTTAGCTGGACTTCCCAGGCATCAGGAAGACTTTTTACTGAACTCCTTAATGTGTGTGTGTGTGTGTGTGTGTGTGTTGGGCTGGGGAAATTCACTGCAACACCCACACCTTTTTCACCTCCTGATACCTCGGAAGCACTCTGACATTAGGGATGGAAGATTCTCTTGCGAAGAGAACGGCCGGTCCCTGCCGCAGCACCCTTCCCACCACATCGGGAGACTTCAGCAGCTCTCTCGATGGTTAGTCACGTACACGTTCACATACATACAAATCATCACTTCAGTCGGACCTAGACTTTAGACGCCAATATACTGCAAAATTTCAGTTAAAAATCGAGAAGACCACCCGTTGAGCCACTGCTGTGTGGGGGTGGGGGACGGAGCACCTATAAACCTAATTTGAAATATGACAAGTGAATTTATCTCCGACACACATAATGCTGCAGTTGTGGATGGCAGCCTTCCTTCTGCAGCCCCTCCTTTCACCCTCTCCTCTCAGACCATATCCTACTCTAATCCCTCTTCTTTTGCCAAATGACAGTGACCCACCCGGAATTTTCTAGAACCTGCAGCATTTTTCTGTTCCCTACACCACGTCCCAGCAGTAGATAACACCGCTGAAGACAGTCTCACCTAGCCCCCTCCAAAGACTAGAATCTCTGATGAGATCTGCATTTCCCAGATCCTCACTAAAGCATCCCAGCTTAAGCCCACTCTTCTGGAGAAGGGTTACACTTGTTGGCAGCTACTAAGCGAGTGCGGGGACCATCTTTAACCTCTGGGGCTGGGGAAGTCCAGGGGAGGTGAACCCTGTCTATCAAGTTCCTCACTGATGGCAGGCCACCTTCCAGTAAACCCACACAAAGGGCTCATCCTCTTCATCCTCCTTGGTGTCTTTCTCCTCTCTTCTATCCCACACTCCTCTTCCATCCCACACTCAAGCAGCCAAGCTGCTTTTAACCCTAAGGGTTCAGGACTGAAACATACAGATGCCAGGTCTGACCAGCCAGTAAACCTATGCTTGGAGCTCACTTCTCAGGCTTTCAGACTTTGGTGAAATCTCTGTCCTTAGAAGGGGCCATTATCTCACATTTAAATCTTACTTTCACTAAACCCTGGCATATTAGTTAGAAGGGCTGAAGGCAGAGGAGTCACTGAGTAGAATGGCCTCTTGGGTTAGAGAGTGATGGAGTGGGGTTTGGCATAGACCGGGTGTCATCAAGCAGGACACCACCAGGGGACAACTTAGAGCTGTTGCTTTATATATGTTCATTGATACTCGTCTATAATTCTATACTTCATCACAAGGAGTCCAAAATGTATGATGTAAACTCTTGCTGCAAGATCAGTTTGAGAGTGATTGTTAAAATAGTTTTTTGTGCCTGGCTTTTTCTCCATTAGGGTGGGTTACTAGAGATATACTGGCTAGATTGTGTTATGATTAATTTAATTAAAAAATTCTCAGCACATCACAAGCTGCCTTATTGCCTTATGTTACAGCTACATTTTGTTTTGCTTTTTATTCTCTCCTCAGACCAGTGTTGAACATAATGCTTTGCATGGACCATGGTGTGGCGGGGTGGGGGAGGAAGGGGAGGATGGTTAGAATGCATTGATTAGTGTCTGACTTAGGGAGACACTTTTGCCATATCTTATCTATACTTTCCTCTCCCCCATAGTCTACTGTTCTCTTAACAGAGGAAGCTTTACTTGGATGCTTGTGTATTTTCTTCAAAACCTAACCCAGGGCTGAGGCCATAGTAGGGATTCAAGAAATGTCTGATAGACATAAAGAATGGACTTGAGGACATGAGGAGGGGGAAGGGTAAGCTGGGACAAAGTGAGAGAGTAGCATTGACATATATACACTACCAAATGTAAAACCGATAGCTAGTGGGAAGCAGCCACATAGCACAGGGAGATCAGCTTGGAGCTTTGTGACCACCTAGATGGGTGGGATAGGGAGGATGGGAGGGAGACGCAAGAGGGAGGAGATACGGGGATATATGTTTATGTATAGCTGATTCACTTTGTTATACAGCAGAAACTTAACACTCCATTGTAAAGCAATTGTACTCCAATAAAGATGTTAAAAAAAAAAGAAATGTCTGCTAAATGGATGATTCATTACAGGTTACTGGTTAGGGTGTCTTTTTTTTTTTTTTTTTTTTTTACTGCATTGCTTTTAAACAGTATTTGATATTTTAGATGATTGATGATCTCCTAAGAGGCTCTTTTCTAGTTGAACAATACTGACATAAGGGCCAAGAGCTACATAAGAGTAAGAATGATGACCATCTCCACAGAGGCTTAGGCAGACATTGCCCCTAATCTGGGACTTTTGGTCATGTTATATATGTTGCCCAATTGCGCTGGATGAAGGATAGATCAGTACTGTGGGCTCATATCTTTGAGTATGCAATGTGCTATCTCACACCCACCCCCAGCATTTATTTATCCTGATTCCACTCAAAATAAAGTCCATCCAAGTCAGAACAGAGATCCTTGATTTCAGGCGTGTTAGGAGTTCTGGAGAGGCAAAGGAGAGAAAACCCGAGAAATGTGGTAAAATTAAAGCTCTTATCCCTCCTTTATAAAAATTTTCTTTTCACTATTGAATGAGAGTGTGACACTGCAGAGCTAGAGTGCAAGCCCTTTTTTCCTTGACCAATAGCTTCCATTTTCCTAAACCCTCCCTTTAGGGAAGAAATAAGTGCCTCTCCTGTGTCTTCGCAGCTGCCAACCTCCCCCACTTCTGCCACCTTGGCAATGTGCAAAGCCAAAATAGCAACATCTATAATACTCTACTAAATAAAACAAAGAGATGGGATGAAGAACAGCATTTACTAAGGAAGGTAGAGGATTCAGACAATTAATTTCAATGGGATTAACATGCAAACCCATCATCCTTCACTTGCTCTAGTCTCCTAGGATTTAATTGATCCAGGATTGGGAGTTTAAAGTTAATACCTTGTATTCATATAATGCTTTTGCTTTTTAAAGTACGTTCACATATATTATCTCACCTGAGTCTCACAACAAATGTGTGAGGCAAGCAAGTCTGGACTTCCGTCCCACAACCCCACCCCCTAACCTTTTACAGACGAAAAAACACAAGTCCCTTGAGATTAAGTGATATGTCTTAGGTCACAGAGATAATTAGTGGTGGAACAGACATTTAGAACTTGTGTCACTCAACTCCCAGAGTATAGTGCTGAGTTGGGGGTTGTGAGACAGAGGCTGCATAAATCCTCTCCATGGCAAAGTGGGAAGCCTACCTTAATGCCCTTCTATTTCTCAAGTCTGTAAGAGGAGAAGTGATTCTTACATTTTTACCCTGAGGTTTCTCAGCTCTCACTCTTTCTCTAGATGGTAGTTAATGATCTGTAACCAAGCTCACTATAGGAGGTCCCTGTTTAGAGGAACTTTTTGAATATGTATATTATATAATAATCCACCCAGAGCATACTTCTTTTATTGGTTCTGTTTTTATATTTTCTTGAAGTGAAGCACTCCACAGTTAAGATGCATTTACTGGGGCTTCCCTGGTGGCGCAGTGGTTGAGAATCTGCCTGCCAATGCAGGGGACACGGGTTCAAGCCCTGGTCTGGGAAGATCCCACATGCCACGGAGCAACTGGGCCCGTGAGCCACAATTACTGAGCCTGCGCGTCTGGCGCCTGTGCTCCACAACAAGAAAGTCCGCGATGGTGAGAGGCCCGCGCACCGTGATGAAGAGTGGCCCCCGCCTGCCACAACTAGAGAAAGCCCTCGCACAGAAACGAAGACCCAACACAGCCATAAATAAATAAATAAATAAATAAATAAAAATAAAAAATAAAAATAAAAAAAAGATGCATTTACTGCCAGTCTGAGGTGTATACAGCCCTCTTAGGTGCCATGGGGAAGGAGAAGATGGGGCAGAAATATTAGACACTATCCCTTCCCTCAAGAATTTTTAGAACTTGATGGTTGAGATAAGACAAATACAGGTGAAAAACAATCCAAACACAGATATCAGTTTATGATTACGACACCACACTTTGTATTGTGTGTGGGGGGTATGACAGTGGGAACAAAGTGTGACAGTGTGGAAAGGAAATTGCAAAGGGACTCAGGAACTCTGGCTTCAGATTAAGTTTCTACCACTAAACTCACAGCATGACCTTATACATATCATTTAATATCTTTGGGCCTCAAGTTTTCTCATCTGAAAAATGGGGGGGGAGGATAAAGTTGAACTTCATCAGCTAGCTTTAAAGTCTTTTCTAGCACAAAATATCAGTGACACTGTGAGTGAATCAAGGAAAGCTTCTTGGAAGGGTGCATACTTGAAGTGGGTCTTGAATGATGCAGTTTAATGTGGATCAGTAAGAAGGAAGTGGAAAGGAGAGGAGCAAGAACTGAAACCTGGTGGTGAGACTACGCCAGGCTGGTTGAGGTAGGGGACCAGACCAAGGATTGTTGAGAGATGAGGTTAGAGCAGAGTAAGTGGTAGAAAGAAGGGAAGATGTAAAATGCACTGAATGCCAGACTGAAGGGTTTGAAGATTTGATTTTAAAGGTAATTGGGAGCCAATGAATATTGAGTATAAGGGTGACATGGTAAAATGGTAAAACTAGCTAGTGAGAAAAATTATCCTTGACAATGTACTTAGTTTTGGAAGCATGTACAAATCTGCTTTGTTCCCCTTGAGCTGGCATCCAGTTAATTTGGGGTCATTTGTGAAATTATGATTCTTTCTTGGTTTTTGTTGCAAACTCTGGTTTCGGGTCTGCGTTGCCAAGGCTGCTGGCCTGACCTGCTTAACCACCTGCCTATACATTTGGATTCAGTCCATAATGTGTCATTTGGCTTCAATGGACTCAACATGCTAATGGAATTCCTAATTTGAAATTCTAACTGATGATGAATGACCAGCAGAATGGAGGAGATGAGAGAAAAGTCTTCTTAGGCAGGCAGGAGTGGGATGGTTGTGGACCTGAAAACATATTAAGTGATCGAGGACAATTTGAAGAAGGATAAGAAAAATGGATCTTTGTAGAAGCTTTGACTTACTATGGTTTAGATATGGGGGGAAACTGATGAGAAACAGCCATCCAGTCAAGAACTGCCAAGGACCTAAACTGAGCTTGGAGTAATAAGAGAAAACAGATTGCTCTAATGCCATAGAGAAAGTAGTGGTACAATTTGGTGTGACAGGTCACGGGTGTGTGGGAGGATAGGATGCAGGTGAGGGAGAGCATAGAGCTGATAGTATTCCTGAGGTGATGGTGTTTAGAAAGACTGGAAAAGATTCTTAGAACCCTCATGGTGTGTATGTCTTTATCCAAAAATGAAAAAAGATTCTTTTAGTAAGGATTGTCCCCACACAAAATTCCTTTATTACCCCACCACTGTCCACAAACACTTCTTTCTGGCACCAACCTGATGGGGAGGGATGATGGAGGAGGGAGAAACAGGTAGGGAAAGGAAATTAAGAAAAAGAGAGGCTGGGGAGTTCCCTGGCTGTCCAGTGGTTAGGGTGCAGAGCTTTCACTGCCATGGGCCCGGGTTCAATCCCTGGTCAGGGAACTGAGATCCTGCAAAAAAAAAAAAAAAAAAAAAAAAAAAAAGGAGACATTGATAAGCAGAACTGCTGTGATGAAAAGACTTGGGAAGTAAGGGAGCTTTCCTTTCCTCCAAAGAATTACCTACTGTGTTCTTAGGTGTCTCGTTCTCTCTTCCCCTGCAGTTCTCTTCTATTCCTGAGCGTTAGCTCGAAATGCACAATTCATTGGCTCTGTGGGAAGAGGGAATTTCAGGCAAGAGTCTTTACACAACTGAAGTGACTTGCAAGGACAAGGTGTCACATAACTCAGTTGTCTTGGATGCAGATTAAAGCATTAAAAAGTCATTTCCAGGACCTCCCCATCATATTCACCTTTTAGTTTTAAGTCCCTATCCTCTAGTTGTAACCTTTGGGGTCACTGCCACTTCGAGTAGGTTTTATTCCCTTTAACCACATTCCAAATGCCAGAACGAGGCTGAGTTCCCTCTCCTTTTACTCTCTCAACTTCACAGGTCTCTGCAATAACAAGACCTTTTCCCAACTGGGCCTCAGAGCCTTAACTTAGCCCTAGGGGCAAAATTGCAGCTGCCTGACCATTGTTTCTACCCAAGGGTTTTGGGGATTGCTTCATTCATTCATTCATTCTACAAGTAATTATTGAACATCTATTATGTGCTAAATAGGCACTTGTTTGAATGCTGGGGATTCGCAAGTAAATTAGACAGACACCATCTCTGCTCAAATAACATTTATGGGATAGGGGCTGACATTAAACAGACAAGCAAATACAAAAACAAAATAAATGTTTTAGAGATGATAAATGTGATGAAAAAAACAAAACAGGATGGTGTGGTAGAAAGTGCCTAGAGGGCTACTTTGGTCAATATTTTTACTCATTTGCCTAATCCTATAACATATGCAAAATATCAATAGTTTGGAATTAGCTCACCAATACTACTGTCAACAAACCTGCTAAATAAAGTTCGAGATTTTTTCCACCAACTTTTGATTTGGCAAGTTTTCAATTCTACAGAAAAGTTGCATGAATAAAACAGTGAACACATATATTCTTCATTAATATTCACCAGTTGTCAACATTTTGTCACATTTACTTGATATCTATAAACTATCAACTTTCTCTCTGTCTCTCTCGCTCTCTCTGTCTCTGCTTTGAATCATTTGAAAATTAGTTGCAGACAAGATGACACTCCACCCAAAAGCGTTTCAGCATATATCTCATAAGAACAAAAACATTCTTGTACATACACAATATAATTACCATATTCAGGAAGTTTAACAATGGCACATTAATATTATCTAATATACAATATATATTAAAATTTCTCCAATCATCCCAGTAATGCTCTGTATAGCTTTTTAAAAATTGAAATAGTCAAATCATAAATTGCATGTAATTGTTCTTGTCTCTTTAGTCTCCTTTAATGTAGACTAGTCCCAGCTTTTATTTCTCTTTCATGACATTGACATTTTTGAAGAGTCCAGGTCAGCTGACTTTTAGACTGTCCCTCAGTTTGGGTTTGTTTGATTGTGGAAGGCATCTCTAAAGGGGCAGCTTTCAGCTGAGCCCTGAATGAAAAGAAGGATCCAGCCATGCAAAGATCTGGGGAGAGTGATTCCTGGCAGAGGGAACAGCAAGCACAAAGGCTCTGAGATGGAGACAAGTTTGTTGTGTTTGAGGAAGAGAAAGTAGACCACAGGGGCTAGAGTCTAGATATTAGTGGAGCAGGGGAGTGGTATGAGATGAAGTAAGATAGTTAGGCATGATTCAGATCATGATGAGCCATATATGTCATGGGGGAAGAGTTAGGATTTTATTCTAATTGCAAATTGTAAACTACTAGGAGTTTTAAGCAATTTGGTGGCATAATCTGATTTGAATTTTCTTTTAAAAGTAGTTTTAATTTTCTAAAATTTTTACTTTATATGCAGTTTAAAGAAACAAATAGTTATTTGTCACAGCTGTCAGTGCCCCCTCCCCCCATTATCTACTCCTCAAAGGCAACTACTTTGAACTCCTTTAGCCAAATAACATAAAGCTAATACATAATTTTCAGATTAAAGCATTCTATGGAAAAGGAGAGTGCAGCTCATCATCACCATCAGCTCCCATGCACACACAAACACAAACTTCCCACTTCACCACTCTCCTGGTATAGTTTATGTCATAATTTGATTATGTCCATATTCAATGTTTACATTATTATTACTATGGAAATTCTATTCACAGTAGAGTTATGTAGCATGCTATGATTACCTTTCCTTTCTTGCACATCTGTTTGTTTTTAATGGAGCTGATAATTGTCTTGTTTATTCAATTTCTTAATTTTCTATATACTTAACATTACTTCATGTATAACCTGTTCTCCAGCTGACTAAATCTTCTCCTAATATGTGCAGATTGAAAGCATTGAGAACATTGGCTCTTCTATCAATTTCATCTTCTGGGAGACATCCTTTTGAATTTCTCCAATATGACTTATTTGCTCTCTAGATCTGTGGCACTGCGCTCATCCTGCAATATCCCTAATAATTTTGAAAGCATTGCTTCGTTGCCTTCTAGTTCCTAACTTTTGAGAAACCTGAAGCCATTCTTATATCTGATCTCTTATACGTGACCTTTAATTTTTTTCTTCTCTGGAAGTTGTTAGGTTCTTTGTTTTGCCTTTAATGTACAATGTCACACTGATATACCTTAGTGCTTGTCTTCCATTGTGCTGGGCATTTTTGTGGACCCTTTAAATTTTAAAACTGTCTTTTAATTCTGATAAATTTTAAAACTGTCTTTTAATTCTGATAAATTTTCTTGAATTATTTATTTCATATTTTTCTCTCCAATTTTTCTGACTTCTTTTTCTGGAAGTCATATTATTTTTATGTTGGACTTCCTGGACTGATCCTGTAATTTGCTTATATTTTATTTTCTGTTTCTCTTTGTCTGTTTGCTCTACTGCTAGGAGATTTCCTCAGTTTTATCTTCCAACCCTTCTGCAATACTACAATGCAATTCTGACACTAACTACCCAGAGTTGGCACAGACTTCAGTGGTTAGGTGCATAGTTCCCAACAAAATTGCCCTCTTTTCA
Source organism: Eschrichtius robustus (assembly GCF_028021215.1). NCBI lineage: Eukaryota > Metazoa > Chordata > Mammalia > Artiodactyla > Eschrichtiidae > Eschrichtius > Eschrichtius robustus. Next base: position 46,410,633 of record NC_090845.1, read on the forward strand.
TATACCAGCCACAAATTCAGGGGTCCCCAGGTTACTCACATTTCTGACCAACTGACTACAAACTTAGGGGTTCCCAGTACCCCCTCAGATTTGGTAATTCCCTAGAAGAACTCACAGAGCTCAGGAAAGTGCTATATTTACAATTACATTTTTATTATAAAGGATGCAAATCAGGACTAGTCAAATGAGGACACCCATAGGTTGAGGTCTGGGAGGGTCCCAAAAGTGGAGCTTCCATACCCTCCCTCCCCTGACTCCGTGGGATCAGGATGCATCATTTTCCTGGCATATCAATGTATTCACCAACCAGGAAGCTCACCTGAACTTTGGTGTCCAGAGTTTTATTGTGGTTTCATTATATAGACATGTTTGATTGAATTATTGAACTCATTCTCCAGCTCCCCCTTCCCTCCCCAGATGTCAAGTTGGGCTTATATAATCTGGCTCAAAGCCTACCTTTCTAATCATGTGGTTGGTCATTCGAGCATGACCAGCTCCCATCCTGAAACTATCTCGGGGCCCACCATCAGTCACCTCATTAGCATAAATTCAGGCACAGTCCCAGAGGTCTACCATGAATAACAAAACACTCCTATCACTCAAGAAATTCCAAGGGTTTAGAAGCTCCATCCCAGGAACCTGGGGTAGAGACCAGACAAATTCCTTATTATACAACACTTTCTAATAAGAAATTCAAGATCAGGAATTTTTAAGAGTAAGTTTTTGTTCTCTGAGTATCCTTTTCTTCCCTTTATATATCATCCTGTTCTTGGTTGGTGGATGCAATAGCTTCTAGAATCTCTTTGAGGATAATAATGGTTATTTTTTCTCTCTCATTTCTTTTAAATTTTTTATTTGTTGGTTTAGATCTCTATCCTTGATATCAGAGGCTTTCCTCAGATACCTCATCATCCTTGGCTTTCTGCTCATGAGTAGGTTCCTAAAACATGTGATTAGAAGATCAGGGTGCTTAGTTGAGACTTGTAGACTATGAGTGCACTAGTTTTCAATTGCTGTGTAACAAATTACCACAAACTTTGTGGCTTAAAATAAGACACATTGATTATCTCACAGTTTCTATGCATCAGGAGCCTGGCACTGCTGGGTCTTCTGTTCAGGGTCTCACAGACTGAATCAAAGTGTTGGTCAGGATGCATTCTCGTCTAAAAATTTGACTGGGGAAGAATCTGCTTTCAGGCTCATTCAGGTTTTTGGCAGAATTTATTTCCTTGTGACTGTATAACTGAGGGCCCTGGCTTATTGCTAGCTGTTGGCTGAAGGTCACCCTTAGGTCCTAGAGGCCACCCACAGTTCCTTAAGGCTACTGGCAGTTCCTTGCCATGTGGGCTTACCCAGCATGACCTCTTATTTCATCTAGCCCAGAAGAAGAGACCCTGGAGCAGCAGAACCTTATATAGCATAACTTAATGATGGGAATATATCTCGTCACCTTTGCCATATTCTTTTGGTTAGAAGCAAGTCACAGGTCCAACAACATTCAAGAAAAGAGAATTACACAAAGGCATGAATATCAGGAGGTGGGACTCATTGAAGATTACCTTAGGGTCTATTTACCACAACGGGCTTCACTGCAATATGATCTGGCTGAGTCATTTCATTGGACAACCCCTTATGCAAGCATCTTGAAGCCTTTTCTTGGATTTCTCATATTGCCAAAGAATAATATTCCAATACCCTGCTTGGCGGTTGTAAGTCTGACTGCCAGCATTCTGAGAACCAAGTGGGATAAAGGGCTAGAAGTCTCAACAATCAAAACGTAAAATTTTTAATTTTTCTGTTTCCCTTATAGTAACTCTGCCTCAACTGTGCTCAATGTTTCCCCAGTCCAGAGAACCTCTGTTTTACTCTTCTCCAGAGAATAAACCTCACATCTTCTGGGGGGGAGGAGGGCAGAGAAGTTGTAGAGGGGATCTTGGGATCTAACTGCTTACTAAAAATTTCAAGCAATATTCTCCTTTTCAGCCTCATGTTCACCTTCACTTACAGAAGTACCTCTACAACCAATTGCTGAGCCTTTGGAGGTTCTTTGTTTTGAATTGTGTAGCTTATCAACTTTCCCCACTTTGGATTCAATTTCCTCAGGTCTGCTAAGGCAGTTTTACTTGTATTTCTATTTTCTAGCTTCAAAAATTATACTGTTATCGTCATCTCTCCCCAAATTACTGTCATTTTAGTGAGTTTGCCAAAGGAGTGGAGGTAAATGCATGTGTTCGAATTTTTATGGTCAATGGGATGTCATAACTTACATGCTAAGCAGATTACACTGACCTTTTTTGTGAAGAATGGACTATGAGGGAGGAATAAGAGAAGTTGGGAGAACAGTTATGTATCTAGCCAAGAGATATTTAAGAGGAGAAATAAATAGAGCTTGGTGGTAGATTGAGTGTGTGTGTGTGTGTGTGTGTGTGTGTGTGTGTGAGAGAGAGAGAGAGAGAGAGAGATGTCACTGATGACTCTTAAGCTCGTGTAGCAGGATGGATGGTACATTTCATCTATTTCTTGCTTCTCCGTTTCTCAGGTTATTTTCCAGGACTGCTATCAACTCACTTGTATCCCCTCACTACCAAAACTGATGTCACCACAAAACTGACTCAGAGCAAACCTAACATTGCCAGGAACACAGTTACCATGGCAAGGAAACCTTAATTTAAACAACACCACCACCAGCAACAACAACTACAACAACAGCTCCAATTTATGGAGTGATTACTATAAGCCATGCTAAACCCTTTCCGTATATTATTTCATTTAATTTCCCCAACAGCCCTGTGAGGTAAATACCAACTGTGATTCATTACCATTGGATCCTTCAAGTGGATACTTTCTAAATCAATCAAGTTCTGGGGAGAATAGTTTTTACTACAAATTGTGTCTGGGTCTCTAGAAGTGATAGAAGGGCATTACATTAGCCACCGCCATTCCTACTCATTTGCTGTACACTCCAAACCTGTGGTCGAAGACATCTACTCTTTATCAATACTGCCTCCCCCTCCCATTAACCACTTCCTCCCATTCTTGCCTTGCCATTCTTTCCTTTTAAAATCCTCTCTTACGCTTTATTCCAACTGCAGCACAGAACTGCAGCCTTATTCTTCTCCACAACTTCTTCATAGAAGAAATAAAGGCTTGGAGTGGAGGAGAACTTTGCCCAATCTGCAAACTTCTGTACAATTTTAGGAATAAAAGGCATAAGAATGGACATGCTTTAAATTGTTCATAGCCTAGAGGAGGACAAACAAGGGGATCAAGGAAAAGTGATTTTAATGCATTTTGAAACTTTTCCTGAGCTTCTTGAGAAATGGAAGAGTTGGGGGAACTGGGAGCACACAGTATACACTAAATTAACCCACCGCTAATTACTTGGGGTTGCGACCTGTGGGAAAGCCTAGGAGGATGTCTTAGTCAGCTTGGGTTGCCATAACAAAATGCCATAGACTGTGTGGCTTAAACAATATAAGTTTACTTCTCACAGTTCTGTAGGCTGGAAGTCTGAGATCAAGATGGTTGGGTTCTGGTGAGAGCTTTCTTCCTGGCTTGCAGATGGCTGCCTTCTCACTATGTCCTCATATGGTGAAGAGAGAGCAAGCTCTCTGGTGTCTCTTCTTTGAAGGGCATTAATCCCTCCACCCTCATGACCTCATCTAAACCTAATTACCTTCCAGAGGCCCCACCTCCAGACACCATCACGTTAAGGGTTAGGGCTTCAACATATCCATGACCCATGGCAAAGGATCACAATCTGCTTTTCTGGGTCCTCATTGAACCTTCCCCCTAGTATTAATCAATACAGAGAGAACATAGGGCACTGACAACAAAGTCAGTCAGCAAACATAGGTGAGATTTGCATGGGTGTCCATGTTTTCCTAGGTGCCACTAGCTATGGCAGTGTTTGTAGGGATGACTCACTCTTTGCCTTTAACCATTTTCTTTCTGCTGAGTTCTGGTTAGATTTTTACTCTTTCTCTGTAAATCTGTTTCTTCTGTGCTATATTAAGCTTCATCAAGACATACTTCTGGTATGATGATAAAAGAGGTGACTAGATTGATTGACTACATACTGAAATATCATAGATTTTCGTCCCTGATAAAGGTTCTTTTTCGTGTGACTAGTGAAGGTTGGTGAGTGTAAGTCAGAAGATAGAGTTCTTAAAAGAGGTTTGACTTCTTTGGAGACAAGAATGACGAGGAAAGATTTTGTAGTCTTGACGACATCACACGTGTGCTCTCTCTCTCCTCCATGGAAACCAAAAAGTGTGAATGAGACTGAAAGAGTCAGCTAATCCTCACTCCCCCCTCCACTCCCACTTCCACCACTAGACTTAAGGGTTAGTGTTTTTCTTCTTCAGTGCCGCCGAGCATGAATGTACTAAAGAATAAAAAGGAATATCACAGTGCCATAAGTAACTAAGTAACTTAGTTTCTTAGTTATTGTAGTTCTGGTTGCTGCTATAGAATCCTCCATTATTGCCCTAGGCACCTTTAGAATACAGTTCATGTAGCCATTGACTGTGACCCCAGATGTTTGAGTACCAACTAATTCATGGGTCTCAATGCATACATGCAACTCTGGGTAGGGGGTTGTTTTATTATGGTTTTTTTTTTTTTTGGTTTAGTGCCTTTCTAGGCAGCTAACCACATTCATCCGTTCACCAAAAGTCTATTGAGCATCTACTCTGTGCCAGGCACTCTAATAGGTATTGAAGGTATAAAGACACATACCATGCAATTTACTGCCTTTGATGCAACTACAGCTCTATAGGCAGATCTCCCTTTAAGACAAGGCCACACACAAATCACTGAAATACAGAGTAATAAGTGTGATGATTAGTTGCCTAGACAAAATGCTAACTCAGAAGAGGAATAATCTATCTTTGCTGCAGGGGAGCCAGAAAAGTGTTCACAAAGGTGACATTTGAGCTATGTTTCAAAGAAAGAGAAAAAGGGAAAAGTCATTCCAGGCATAAGAAACAGTATTTGTAAAGAAACAGAAATGTAAAGGGTCATAGAGTGTTCAAGGATCTGCAAGAAGTTCAGTTTGACTGAAGCAATGTCAGGTGATCTTGCTAGAAAGGAAAATTAGGGTGATTATGAAGGACCTCCTTAAAGAGCTTGGATTTAACATTGAATATTTGTGGACAGAAGAGTGACATAATATTATTGACAACTGACAAAATTCACTCCAGCAAATACATGGAGGACAGTTTGGAAAGAGGCAAGAATGAATGCAGGGAGACCAATTAGAAGCCTGTCAAAAATCCAAGTGAGAGGTGATAAGTGTCGGAACAAAGGCAGTGACAGTGGAAATAATGAGGAAGGAATATGATTAAGAGGCAATTATAAAGAAGATTATAATAGTAACTTGTGGCCAATTGAATGTGGTTACCGGGGAGAAGAGAAAGTTTTGTGTGACTCCCAGATTTCCAGTTTAGGTGACTTGATAGATGACAGGGCCATTAATAGAGATCAGTCCAAGAGATCCAGTAGATAGTTGAACACATGGGTCTAGAGTAGAGGAGAGATGTGTAGGTTGGAGATTAAAATGTATGTATCATTAATGTAGTAGTTGTGGCCACGGGAGTGGAAAAGATTTCCCTGGGAAAGTTTGCAGACATATGAAAAGGGCATTATGAATAGGACCTCTAGAAACAGCAACATTTAAGGGATAGGCACATGAAGAGAAGTTGTTGAAGGAGGAGAATGAATAATGAGAGAGATAGAAGGAAAACCTGGAGAGATGAAAGGTCTTGTTCACAGTGTCAAATACTGCATAGAGGTCAAGAAAGATGATGATAGGAGCAGGGCCCACTTGATTCAGTACTTGGGGTTTTGGTGACCTTACAGAGAGCATATTCAGTAGAACTGTGCCAGAAGCAGCCCAGGCCAAGGGGGCTGAGACACAAATGGGAGGGAAGGAAGTGGAGACTGAGATTGCCCTTTTGTCTTTACTTTGAAATATGGATTTATAAACATTCTAATAACAATGAACCTTGCCCTGAGGGTCTGTTGCACAGTGAGGTACAATGATTAGTAACAGATGCTTTTAATCTGTATCTCATATTTAGTATTTATTTTTGTATATTGTACTGTGGTTTATATAACATACACATAAATGAAGATACATATATGAGGGTGCCTTTTGTTTCTGATAGGGTAAAGCAATCAATTACAGTTTAGGAGCTCCCATCTGGAGAGTAAGGTCCACAGACTTACTGACTCCTTTGGTTTTGGAAAAGCTCCTACTTTCCTAAAAGCAGCCCCCGCCTCAGCATAGAGGGAATGTTATCCTGTAGGGTATGAATCCTTCCTGGAAGCATCTGAATTTATGCATGCTGGGAATTCCCCTCTTTCTGTGTGACTTTACTGGGCATAAAGATTTCTCTGCAAATCAAAACTAGGGAGCACGCCTGAGTCCAGGGATCCTCAAGGCAGTTATGAAAACTAAACTCTGAAATCCATGGAGGCATCATCTCAGACAGTGGTGCTTAATCCTTTTCTCACTCTAGCACACCTGGGGGAGATAGTCTGACTTGCACTATCTGTAATAGTAATTCAGTGATAGCCAGGAAGAGAGATAATAATGATGGACTACTTTCATTAAATAGCCAGACATTGTCCTCAACATTTTACATCAATTATGTAAACTACTGTGTCCCCAGGATACAGGTGTGGAAACTAAGTCAGAGAGGTCGAAAGACTTGCCCTGACAGACTACTCTTTTAAGAAGTGTGGTGGTGAAGGAAGAGAGAAAGTGAAAGGAACAGTTATGGAGAACATAGTTTTATTTTTCCAGTTAGCTGAATTCTTATTTGAACCCTGTCCTCTCTTTGGAGAAGATGTAAGCAGTGTGCCTGGCCTAGTGTTGAGGAAACACTGGGGAGGGATAAGAGATGAAAATGGCAAGTTCCCTAACTTTGAGGTCCAAATGGACTATTTGATGAGGGAAGAAACAAACATATAGAAAAGTAAAGACTAGGTGGTGTCTTTAAAGGTGGGTTGTAAGGCGGTTGCTTAGAACTTAGAGTGCATTTTATATCAGGAACTTGCTAAAGATGGGCACTTTTATAGGTGCATCCATAAATCCAATTTGTCCTGTGACATAGCTGAAATGCTGTACATTTGATATAAAAATTAGTATGAGAAATAATGTACTAATAATTAAATAAAATGAACTATAAAGTTGAATAAGACGTGGGTTTTAATGCTGGTACTTGAAGAGAAGCTGGTTTAATTAGGAGTGGGATAAAATAAGATGAAGGCTTCAGTAGAGCTTCTGAATAGGACTTCTGGCACTTTCAAGGACTTTAGAAGATGATGCGCATTTTTTTTTATCATGTTTAATTTCACTTTAAAGAACATGGCTGTCAATTTGTTAATTTGGTTGCATCGGCACTGCTTTTACACTCACCAACCATAATTAGAGCTTTTGGTTGAATCACGAATATAACAAAGAAGAAAATGTTAAGGCCATCATAGATTCTTGGATACCTAGGAGTGGTAACCTTTTCACCTCCTAAACACTTGGTCCTTAGTTTCCATCCAGCCTGTTTTCTCAATACAAGAACCTAGTCGCATAGCTACTCCAATTTCTGCCTTGGTTTTTCCCTTCCCCAGACTGCTTCATCCATTTCTTTCATCTGGAACTCCTGGGGTGACTTCTACCCATTTTTATACCTAGCCTCTGCCCTCTTTTATGAAATTCCCAAGAACTGCTCACACATGACCACAAAATCTTTGCTGCTCCCACATTCCTTGAAGTAGCAACAGTTATCATCTTCCACTCTTACCCATTTGACCCTAATTTGGACAAGAGAAGATGAGAGAGTCAGTGGAAAAGAGCCAGAAGAGAAAGAGCAGCTGTGCTTGAAGATATGAGAATATTTATGAAAAAAATACCAAAAGGAGAAGTATGAGCGGTGGAAGAGAGACAAAAAGGAGGTAACACAGGACTCCTAAGTGGGAAGAAAATAGATGTATGGTAGAAAATCTCAGAACAGATGATGTCGTGAGGCAGAAAAGCTATATTATTCTACAGAAAGGTCTTGATGTGGGTGGTGATATGAAACATTGTTTGAAAGGTTAAAAACCAGAGAGTGTCCATGAGCCAAATGAGGAAATAAAGGTGCTGAAGGAATTTGTGGACTTGGAGATTCCAGTGAGGTAAACTGGTCAGAAATAGTTTCACAGAAGAGAGAGGGTATGATATTGGTCCTAAAAGATAGTAGGACTCAGATAAATAAAGAAGGGGACAAAAAAAGCAGCATTGTAAATATAGGCAGCAAATTCAGATTTAAGGGAAGGTATTTCTGATTGAAATGGAGTTTCTTTGGGGAAGTAGCTAATGTCAAAGTTGGAAGGTAGAAAGGGACTAGATTGTGACCTTAAGTATCAGGTCAAGGAGTTTATATTTTATCTTATATGGAATGAGGAGCTAATGATCATTTCTTGATCAAAGTGGAGGTTTATGAAACTTAGATCATCTATGGTTGTGAGGATCGATTAGAGTGGGTAGAGGACTGAGGCAGTGAGACCAGATAGGAGGTTGAGGCCTTGACCTGGGTTGATATTAGAGGGGGTGGGAGAAGGAGAAATGTAAGAGACATTACCAAGTAAAAATGACCAAAACTTTGTAACTAATTGGATGGGGAGGAGGGCAAAAATTGGGAATAGTTAACAATGACCATGAGGTTTGAGCCAGAGCAGAGGATAAACTGTAGAAAGGAATTTATCACAGGAAAACAACTGGACATGTGCAAAAGTTGTTCATTGTGGCATTGTTTGAAGTAGCAAAAATTCAAAAACAACCTAAAGGTATATATTGGTCAGGATAATAAATAATAGATATTGTAATGAGCAACCCTAAAATCTCAGTGACTTAACGCCGTAAAGATATATTGTTCATTCATATGGCAATGATATATTGTTTGCTCAGGTGGTCCAATGCAGTCAGTGAGGGATCATCTGCTCCTCACAGTCATTCAGAGATCCAGTTTCACACATCTTGTAATACCACCATCTTCCACATATGGCCCCCATGGTCACAATAGAAGGGAAAGAGAGAGAGCCGAGGAACTTGTTGTATTTTAGCACCAAGGCTTAGAAGTAGAATGTATCGCTTCCATCCACATTCCATTGACCAGAACTAGTCATATTGTCCACCTGTAACTTTTTATGTGGCCAGGAGGAAAATAGAGTGGGTCTATTTTCACTGCTATGAAGACATAACAGTGCCTGTGACACAAGGTCCATCAATAGGAAATGGCTAAATAAGCTGTGGATGTCTTTTCCATAGAATAGTTTTCAGCACTTAAAAAAAGAGAATGAGACATATCTATGTAGATTGACATGGAAAGATCTACAGAATATTTTGTTGATTGAAAAGAACGATTTGAGAATGATACATTGCAATATAACATTGAGATTAAAAAACCCAAATGCCGTTTTCTATAAGTACATATTCTGTATATATATATATATATATATATATATATATATATATATATATATATATATATATATATATATACATATATGCATATATGTGTGTGTGTATATATATATATATATATATATATATATATATATATATATATATATATATATATATATATATATATAAATGTGTAGAAAAAGATCTAGAAGTATACCAAAATCCAAACTGTCAACAAGGGTTATTTCTGAGGAGGAGAGGAGTGGACCTTGACTGTTGATGGTATGCAAAATGAGCCTTATCTGTAACTTCAAAAATTTTTATAAGGGAAATGAATTTACATATTATGCATATGATTAAAATTTATATTAAAAGACATATCTGGAGATGTGTAGTTTTATTTATTTGTTTCAAAAAAGGATTTCAGGTATGAGTTTCATTTTTGACTTGTTGAGTTTAAAGAGCTAATGTAATATCCAGGTTGTTGGTGGTGGTTGGGATCTAACAGGCAGCTAGAGATGCAGGTTTGGAGCTCTGGGGAGAAGCTGGGGTTAGAGATGTTGAATAGAGGCAGTACTGAAGCCATAACAATGTCAAGGACCTCAAAGGCAATAGTACTCATGGCACCAGACCGTGACAAGAGGAGACACTTTTGGCAGACTGTAAATCAATGCACTGCTTACTTCATTGAGAAAGCTTTGTTACCAAAAAATACCAGCTGAACTAATCTATGTGCTTAGTGATGTGAGTGATTCTGGACAAGACTCTTATGTCATTGTGGACTGCTAACTAACAGTTTGAGGATCGGCACTGGTACATGGACTATGGTTTGAGTAGCAGTGCTCTATGGGAGAGACAACGTAGAAAGATAAGGGATTTCCATTGTGAACCTTGGGCTGTGACTATATTTGGAGGGGATGGGAGGAAAAGAGAAAAAACTTCAGAGATGGAAGGAGAGTGGTCAACAGTGTCAAATGCCACAAAGAGGTAAAGAATGAAAGAGGGAAAGTCATTGGAGTTGACCCTGTGTGTTTGTGTGTTTGTGTGTGTGTGTGTGTGTATACGCGCATGCATGGGTGCACACATATGTTTGCTTATGTTTGAGAAAACCTACAATGTCATCAAGCATGTATTCTGTGTCATGAACTGTGCTATATGCTCTACAACTATCATTTCATTTCATGGGTTTACTGATGAAAGTAGAAGAGTATAGGAGAGTGGTGGGACTAAGAAGCCGGAGGGCTGGAGGTTAAGGAAAGGGCAAGTATATGGACATAAGCAGTTGTTGCAGAGAAGGTAGGTGATAAAAAAAAGGAACAGAATGTTGTGTAGAAATGTAGGGAGAAGGGAATTCTATGGCGCTCACTTAGAATGACTTCGTTTTCAGTAAGGTGGGAGGCAAGATTGAGTAGAGGGGGCTTGACTGAGCAGAGAAGGTATGTGAAAGATACTCTAGGGAACGCAATGGAGGAGCCAAAATCTATGTATAAAATGACTTCAGCATAACTATATGACCTCTGCTATAAAAACACAGAAGGGCAGAAATCACAAATGCACACAGTAGGGGTTACTTATGTATTGGAAGAAGGTTAAGGTGGTTGAGTAATTGATGCTACAAGCCCCCTAGCCATTTTTTCTTAATCTTGAATTTATAATAGCTTGATTTCTTTCAGGATCCTATTTCAAACAGACAATTGTGACAGCTAAAAAATCCCTCCTCTCGATTGGGATGTCATTGATGTGTTGATAGAAAAAGCTTTGGAGCCTTTCAGTTCCCTCCTTTCCCCAAATAAATCCGAAAAGAAAACTAACTCATGTAAGTAGGTCCATGGGGACATTGTCTCTGCCCATCCATAAGCAGCTTTAACACAGAAAGGATAGACGGGAGCCTGTCTGACCCACAAAGAGACAGAAAATTGGGTAGGATTCAGTGTGGGGTGAAAGTGTCACATAACACGGCCTGGGGATTAGGACAGTTGAAGAGATTATACTGGGGGATGGAAGACCAAGCTAAGGTGACTAATAGCAATACAAACATGACAGCGACTGAGCTCATGGATCGTATAGCTCCCAATAGTGTTTGCAGTGTGACTCTCAAATAGTTTCTGTGTGGATTCTGTCCAGTTAGTAAGTATTGGAAATTTCAGACCTTCCCAGGTTCTTATTCCCATCTAAGCCCTTGAATCGTTTGAAATCCACTGTGCTTTCATTTTCCTTCTCCCCGTTTTTCCTTTATCCCTTCTCTTCGTGTCCTTTCTTTTATAGTTTTTGTTCGGTACACTTAAGTTTGTAAACCAACAAGAGACAGAGCAGTTCTGGACAAAGTTGTGAGTCAAGGCAATGAATTGGCTATTTCAAGATTGGACTGAGGAGTCAGTTCTGCCACCAACTGGCTGTGTAACCTTGTACAAGTGCCTTCCCTCCCTGGATTTCAGGTTCTACATTTTTAAAATGAAGAGCTTGAATTAGACCAACAAAGTGTGTACATTAGAAGCAACAGGAGGTATGTTTTTTGCAGATCTGGTTGCCCAGGTCCCCTTGTTGGAGCCTCAATAGATATGGAATAAGGCTTAGGTGTCTGTGGTTTTAAAAAATGACCTAGATGATTTTTTTTTAGAAACTCATAATCTAAGATGTTTTTTTAAATTAATTAATTAATTTATTTATTTAATTTATGTCTGTGTTGGGTCTTCGTTTCTGTGCGAGGGCTCTCTCTAGTTGCGGCAAGTGGGGGGCACTCTTCATCGCGGTGCGCGGACCTCTTAGTATCGCGGCCTCTCTTGTTGCGGAGCACAGGCTCCAGACGCGCAGGCTCAGTAGTTGTGGCTCATGGGCCCAGTTGCCCCGCGGCATGTGGGATCTTCCCAGACCAGGGCTTGAACCCGTGTCCCCTGCACTGGCAGGCAGACTCTCAACCACTGCGCCACCAGGGAAGCCCAACCTAGATGATTTTAATACTTGCCTCCAATTGAGAAACACTGGCAATAGATGATCGTTAAGGAATTTCCAGTTGTAACATTACATGAGGAGATGTGTGTATGTGTGTGTGTGTGGGGGGGGGTGTGCGTGTGTGTGTGTGTATGTGTGTGTGTGTGTGTGTGTGTGAGAGAGAGAGAGAGAGAGTGAGCCAGAGAGGACTTTCACTCTCTGGAAAGCCAGCTACCTATTGTTTATAAAATTCAAAACTGGGGACCTGGGACAGTAATGTAAAATTTCTACATTTTCAATGTACAGTGTGTGTGCTAATGCATGCACACACTCAACTGCCTTTCCCAAAGAAATAACAAAATATGAAAAGAAACAGGGCAAAATAAAAACAGGACCTTCCCGGGAGTATGAATATTGAGATATGTCAGTCATAGGCCCAGCTCTCCAGAAGCTTGCATTGTATGCCCCATCTTTTCCTAGCTTGCTGGCACTTGGAAAGGACTCCCAGAATCACTGACATTAAGGTATTAAGACTTATTGTGTTTTGGAGTGTTAGTCTGCCAGGGATACTTGCATTTTGAGGAGCCTATGCCCAAGAACTACATTTTGAACAAGGGTTTCTGAGAAAATTTGGGAAATATTGTCTATCAGTAGATCGAAATCTGGTTTCTGGTTGCCTATGATGGTGTTGTTATAAGGGGGAACTAAATAATTGAGGGTCTACAATGGAAGTGGATAGCTGCTATGGGTATTAAGCATAGGACAGAGGGCCTTGAGAAGCAGTGGGGAGAGGGGCTTTGCATAAGCCCTATGTGATACATTATTAACTCCAATGGTAGCTGGACTAGAGATAGGAGTTTAGGAAGGGTGATATGAATGTTCCAGGGTTCAGAATTCCTAAGCATGGACTTTAGTTAGTGGGAGAACTGAGAAGACCTATGTATCGAAGTTCTATCCTTTTTGAAATGAATTGTTGGTGAGGCAGTATTTTGTAGCTGTTGCACTGAAAGGAAAAGCCCATCCTAGCCAAAAGGATTCACTGTTAAAACAGACCTATAGGCTCCATATTTTCCATTAGCCCCCAAATCCCCAAGGTGTGAGCTCGGGCTTGAACCAGTGCCAACAATGTGTTTTGGACATGGCTAGAAAAGCCCCAAACACCTCCCCTCCAGGGTTGGCTGTTTGTCACTGTGGCTCTGATGAGCAGTCAAGAGAAGATTCTCCCCTAGGGCCTTCTTACGTTGCACACGATAGCTGCATAGTCTCTGGATGAAGAGCGGGCTTACAGCTTTCTGTGACTGGAGGGGCAAGTTCCTGGCTCTAAAAAAGCAACCCTACTTTGTGCTTCTCTGTAGGCAGAGCCGCAGTTTCTCAGCTTCCATAATCCCCTATTTAAAATGCAGTTGCTCTGGAAGCATTCACACCTTATTAGCATCTAAAATCTCTTGAGCCGCTTTTAGATGTTCTTTGAGAGCAAAGCTCCAACTTAGGGGTTTTGTGCAGTGGTCCTTAGCATGGTCCCCAGACCAGCAGCAGCGGCAGCAGCTGGGAACTTGTTAGAAATGTAAATTCTCAGGCTCCACCCCGACCTAAAACTTTAGGGGTGAAGCCTAGTAACCTGCTCTTTAACCAAGTGCTCTAAGTCATTCTGATGCATGCTAAGGTTTGAAAAACCCGGGTATAATAGAAGGAATTTGAGCTTTGGGGCCTGACAGACCTGGGTTTGAATCTGGGCTCTACACTACTTAGGTAACCTTGGAAATGACAACAGCTAATATTTATTGAGCAATGATCTACTATTTACTAGATAATGTGCTAAGCAGTTTCAAGGGATTAGTGCGCGTGTATGTGTGTGTGTGTGTGTGTGTGTGTGTGTGTGTGTGTGTGTGTGTGTGTGTAATCCCTGTGGAGTTATGTATTATTTTTACCCTGACTTTAGAGATGAGGAAGCTGAGGCTCTGAAGGGTTAAGTGATGGAGCTCAGCTCAGGTAGTCTGGTTTCAGAGTCTGAGCTTTTAAACTTTACTTGAGTCTCAGTTCTCTCCTTTGTAAAATGGGGCCAGTATTATCCTACTTTGGAGAGTTTGGAGAAATAGAAGTAATATATTTTGGGGCCAATTCTTCATAGGTAGTCCAGCTCAGCCCTGCTCAACTGGTTCTTTTAGAAAGAACCTTTCTGTAAAATCTACAGTATAGATGGTGCTTTTCCAAAAGATGTCACCAATAGTGTAACTAGGGCAGCAGGGGAGAGATACAGCTATAGGAAGAGCCCCAGAGGTGGCACAGAACCTGACTCCTGCTTCCCAAGTTGCAACTTTAATCTAGGTTAGGCCCCTTCCCCCTTGCCATCCCTACCTTTCACCTAGGCCTAATGGAGCTAAGGGAAGCAGTCCTCTCCATGGAAACTCTTCCTCCGCAGTGATTCAGGTAGGCCTCAAGGGATCCCCTTACTAGAAAACTGGCTCTGTGCTGTACTCCTCCATCAGTGAGCTCTGGTGGGAACAAGATTGATGGAAAGGCCCCTCCCCAAACCGACCCCGCAAGCAGTTTGAAGATCCACACCCTGTTAGCAGAAAAGAGACGTGACGTGGAGCCTTGGAAAAAATTCTTCTCCTTTTTTCATCTTTCTTATAGCTCCTATTTGGCCTGGGGAAAAGGTATAAGATAGATTCCTTCCTATGCTTTCTATTGAAAGGTTGCCATGGAGACCAGGCCCAGCCTCTGCCTTTGGCCAGTTGGCAGTCAACAAATAGCTCCTGGGCTGATTTCCTCGTTATTGTGGCCCTCTTCCCCAGTGACTACCCCTATCTCAATGTTGCACACAGTAGGTACACAGTTCATTCCTTCATTTAACCATTGTTAGTTGAGCATCTACAATGTGCCAGTTCCTTTTCCCAGGTTCTGGAGATTCAGAGGTGAATAACACAAATAAATGCTTGCTGAACTAAATTAAATCGAATCAGATTGAATTTCTCAGCCTTTGGCAAGACACTGAACTAGCTCAGTTACTGAAAAGGATCCCAACTGATTTTCACAATAATTTATTTCATGAATATTTATTAAGCACTTACTCTGTACGAGGCACTATTCTAGCTGCAGAGGATACAGCAGTGTATAAGGCCCCTGCTTTAATAGAACTTACTTTCTTAAAGAAGAAGACACACAATAAGCAAGTATATAAATAAGATGATGATATTAGATGGTGACAAATGTTATGAAGGTAATGACTTTAGAAAGTGACCAATGTTGGGATGGAGCGTTTCCCTAAATAGAGTGGTCAGGGAATGGTATTTGACCGGGGACCCGGAAGATGGAAAGGAACTAGCCCTGGGAAGATCTAAGGGAAGAGCATTCCAGACAAGGGAAGAGTATTTGCAAAGTCTTTAAACTGAGAATAGTTTGGCTTGTTCAAGTAACTGAACAAAAATCAGAGCGAGGTGGAAAATAGTTAAGAGAGGTAGGTAGGGGTTGTGTCAGCTGAGGTCTGCTAGGCTGAGATAGGGAGTTTGGATTTTTGTTCTCATGTTATGTGAACCCACTGGAGAGTTCCAAGCAGTATACATATATGATATGATTTGTGTTTTCATTAGAACACTCTGGCAAGCTGTATGCAAAATGGACTGGGTAAGGGAAAGTTTCTACTGGGAGACCAGTGGAGTAGAGATGGCAATGTTCCATTTAATTTTTTGAAGTTGTGACCAGACAAGTATGCAATATAAGCAACAAATTAAAAAGACTGAATATGCATGACTTGACTTTAAATTAGTGCCTTGCAAAAGTGTCAGGCTATGTTCATTATGCTGCCTCTCATCTCAGTTAACTGGGACCCTCTCAGGTTAGAGCTGAGACTAAAAAGTTCTCTCTAATTTATAGCCCTTTTCCCATATGTGTGTGTGTGTGCATATGACATCTCAGTGTCTTTTCATTTAGTTCTCTGAAATTAATTATGTCCTTCCCTAATATATATATGTTAATTCTGGCCCTTGCAAGGGAGGGACAGAATTAATTCCAAGAAGCCAAAACAGTAAAATAGTAAAATTGCAAAATTTAAAGTAATCACAGGAGTATGTTTCTGCTTGCAAGAAGAAAAACATATTTATGAAATCTTGGATTTACAAACCAGATAAACTAAGAGATAATTATTCACAATACACAACATTCATTTTTTTCTTTTTCTTTTTTTTTCTTTTTTTTTTCTATCCCAAAACATTCGCTAACTGGTTCTTTTAAGTAGCAATTTCTCTAGTGCAGTTAAATTTTTGTTTACAGATCATGAACCAATCATTACTAATCATTAACTGTGTGACAGTGGGGCTAGAGAGCAGAGAAATTCAATTCAATTCAACAAACATTTATTGAGGTCTACTTTGTACAAATAAGGAGGTCCTAGGGAAAATACAAAGAAAAATAAGGTTAATTCCTTGCCACCTGGAAGCATGAAACATTGTGAGGGAAGACATCTAGTACACAACTAGTTATACATGAGACAGTCTAGAATAGAGGTCTGTAAAAAAGTGCTATGAAACATGGAAAGAGCAATTTGCTCTGACTGGGAGAGGTGGGGAAGGCTTCATAGAAATGAATTTTCTTTCACTTATTCATTCAACAGCCTTCATTGAACACCCACTAAGTGCCAGAAACTGTGATGGATGCTGGGACTACCATGGTGAACCAGACCACAAGCAAGCCATTACAATCTACTGTGATCAGGGCTATGAGAGGGGTAGTACAGGGTGCTATGGGAGTACAGAGGAATGGCATCAAGTCTAGCCTTGGGTAGCCTTGAATAGGCTTTTTGGAGGTGTCATTTAAGCTGAGATAGAAGATGAGTATAGGTTAGCCAAGTAAGAGCTGGCGTGGGAATGGGGGACAGTGTTCTAGGCAGAGGAAGCAGCATGTGGTAAGGATTAGAGGTGTATACAGGGAGGGGAAGACAGAGACAGAGAGGATATGATGACTGAAGATAATAATTTCCTGATATTTTATTGTGTTGCCATAGTTTGAATCTGCAGCAGGAGATTTTGTACAGCTGCTCCTTAGCAATCACGTTCTTTTCCACTAGCCACTCTTAAAGAATTGCCTTCGGTTAAGACAAAGAAATATCTAATAACAAATAGTGCAGTAGGCTACCACTATTCTTATATTCCCAACTAGTCCTGAGTAGGTTGGGAAAGAGAGGTGATATGACCATTCTTGGATGTTTGTTTTTTCCATGGCAGCATTGTATCGAATTAGTCATTTGGCTCCAGATAATGTCAACAGGATCCTAGAGGACAGCAACACCCACACATACACAATTTTTTTCAGAGGTTTGTACCCCAAACCAATCCTTGTGGATCTGCTAGAGGTGATTGCCTTCATTTAATAGGGGCAAAGTAGGTCCTTTTATGGGCTTTCAGAGTTAATGGAGGTCTTATCATTTGTGACATGTTGTTCCAGAGATAATAAAGACAACCGATTACTTTTATATATTTCAGAAGCACTGTGTTATAATCATTTACTACATTTTAATACTTCAAACAATCTCCACAAGTACATACTTCACTTTGTCAATTGGAAACAACAGAACTTTAAAAAAACTTTGTGTGTGTGAAATATAGCATACATACAGAAAAATGCATGAAACATAAATAAACAGCTTAACATTATTTTAATGTAAACAACTGGCTAACCCCCACCCAGTCAACCGTTGGAAATATGGATTTGGAATATGTGCGCACGTGTGTGTGTACATGCATGTGTGCACATGTATGAGCATGTGTTTCTGTGTGTATGTGTCATATTTTCTTAAATGAAACATGGCTGATCACATAGTCTGACAACAATTGTTTTCACTGCTGTCAGTACTGTGCTGGAAGGTTGACGAGCATTGTCACACTTTATCCTCATAACTGCCCCATGGAGGTGAGATGAGGCTCATAGTGGTTAAGTGACTTGTTCATGTTCATCCAGCCAGACCTTACACAGACAACTCACCTGCATCGAAGAGAAAGACTGGGCCCTCTAAAAGAAGGCTAGTGGGTGAGGGGGATAAGCCAGGCTGTGGCTTAAACTTCTTATGGAGGAATAGAAGAGTTCCTGAAGGAAAGAGCTTTAAATCATAGTTATCAGAAGGACATGACAAGCTGCTCTTGAAGGTGGGACTGGGCAGCAAAAGTTTCTAGGTAGAGCTGATCCTTGCAATATATGCAGCTTCAGATCCTACATCTACCATTTACCGCAAGTCACTTCAATTCTCCAAAACCTCAGTTTTTTGAAGTATAGTTGATTTACAGGGTTGTGTTAATTTCTTTTGTACAGCAAAGTGACTCAGTTATACATACATACACATATAAATATTCTTTTTCATATTCTTTTCCATTGTGGTTCAGTTTTTTTAAAAATCTGTAAAATGGTAGTGTAAACTGTACCTCACATTTGCTGTGAGAATTAAATGTGACAATTGACATGAGGAACCTTTGCAAACTAGATTGTGTTACACAAATGTTAGGTGTCATTATCACCTCCTAGTCCTATTTCTGTTAAGGCATTTCTAAGGACCCTTTTGATTGTGTGCAAGATGAGATTCATCCCTGCAAACTGCATAGGAACTCTTGAACATAATACACAGAGATATATTTGTTTTCTTGAAAAAATAAGAATGCCATAAAATTGGCCTTTGTCCTAAAATATGAGGTCACACTTTGCATGTAGAAGAGCTGTCATCATGCAGTAGGAATATATTAAGGGGTACTTCTAGGAAGGTAGGTTGACTAAGAACAGAGTATTGTGGTTCCCCATATGACTTTTGGGATCAGGATGCTCTGGGAGGAGAAGGTAGAGGGGGCGAGCAAGCAGCCCCATCTGCCATGTTCTCTGAAGCAATAAGCAGCCTTCAGCCACCATTGCTGGGAAGTTGCCATTCCTTTTTACCTTAAAACAGTTTCCTGTTGAATAAGATCAATCTGCTATTTATCTTAAAAATACTGGGATTTTCCACTTATTTAATTCACTCTATACTTTTTTTTGAGCACCTACTATGTGTCTAGCTCTGTTCCAGGAAGTGCTGTGGACGACTGCTCTCTACGCTCAATGACTGCACAGAGAAGGCAACAATCCATATAATCAGACTCTCAGCGCACTATGGGTACCATTAACAGGGCAGCTGGGGTCCCAAGAAGGGGAGCATGATTGAGGCTTGATGTGATCTGGAGGACCAAGTATTCATGCAGATAGATATAGGAATAAACTCTGCTAGGTTTGTCATATCTCTGAAGAGAATTTTATTTTTTAGCTCACACCTAACTTTCTACAGGAGTATGCATGTGTACGTGCATGCCCATGCGCACACATACCTATCCCGAATTGTACAAAATCCTTGTGAACACTCACAATGTGCCAGGCACTGAACTAGGCATTGAGGGCACAATGATGACTAAGGCTGTGTCTCATTTGGCTCTCCACATCAGGCACCTCTTAAAATAGCTGGACCTCAAGTACTTCTTAGCTTGAATCTTCGCCACATGCTTCTCTTTGTCCTGGTCCCAGCCTCTTTAGGGTGGCGTTTTCTCATTTTCTTTTTCCTCATCACTTCTTTTTACCATTTTTTCCCATCTCTTGCTTGTCTTTTTTTATTTTAAGCCTGTTGGAAAATGAATGCAAATACCTATAGCTCATCCCTGTAGATGGCCCTGAGCTGCCCCCTGCTAACTACAGTCACCCCAGAGTGTGTACTACCCTGGAGTTCCCTTCATTACCCTAGTCTGCAGCAGAAGTCTCCATCTTCATCATTGCTACCATCTAACATCCCCAGGGTGTCTACAAGTATTTCTCCCATCCCTTTTTCTTCTTCCCCTCCTTTCCTCTACCTTATTTGTTAGTTCTTCATCTCCCCACCCCCAACTCTTTAGCATCTATAAATCTTTTATTTTTCAGTGGCAGTGAGCTTTCAGACCATTCCAATCTTTTTCTCTGGGGTTTTATCTAGTCCTCTGATTTCTAGTCTATTCTCAGCCAGATATCAAACGTGATCTACCTCTGGACAGCTACAATATATACAGTGCCTATTTTCACTGCATGAATTTCATCAGATTACATGTTAGTATGTACCTCAGCGTGCCTTCAGAGAATCAAGCCCACTCTTAATTATATGCACTACTCGAGGTTATCATTGGTACTGATATGCTCCGAATTCTCTTCTTTTGGCTTAGAGATGGATTTAAGAATTTCTTTTATAACCACCTCTGTTCCTAATTCTATTTTTCTTGGGCCAGTATTAGAATGAGTTTGCATTTCTTGAGCACACATGAATTGTTGGCAAAGGGAGGGGGGTGGCCTTGTGGTTGGAAGTGGAGGCGCCTGGATGCAGCCTCTGCAATTGGGAGGAGGAGCAAACAAGGGCTCTAAATGACCACAGATAATTCACAAAATAAATGATCCACAGGCTGATAATCAAGCGGCGAATGTCCTTTAAACACTGCGGCAGGCTTCAAGCCATGATGAAGTGTTTTTTGGAGCAGCTCTTGTCGCAGCTGTGAGGCTGCTTTTCATAGAGGAGCAGAGCAGTACTGTGGACACTAACTGGGCTGCAGAGGCCAGACTTTGAGGGATCATCAGTGGGTCTAATGCATTGTGTCCAAAGGATAGGGCACGCTTCAGGCCACCAGAAAAAGCTGGTTGAGAGTCAGAAACCCAAAGGATATAGGGGTCCTCAATGTCAGTATTAACTATAAATTGCATTTGGGGACTGGAAGGTTCAGAGATCTGGGTTCAGTCTCATCCACATAGACTTTGGGTTTGGAGTAGGTCCTTAGCACCAGAGGAATAGAATCTTAAGAAAGAAATGGGGAGGACAGACACCCTGTTGTAGTGCCTGGACTAATATCGAAAAGTGGGAACAAGTGGGAAAAGGGAAATACATTTTAAGAAAGTGCTGTAACAAAAGCTTTGTGTTTAGCCTTAGCATTGCCAATAGATTGCTAGTGAGGCTCCCTTAGGTCCCATC
This sequence comes from Eschrichtius robustus, assembly GCF_028021215.1. NCBI lineage: Eukaryota > Metazoa > Chordata > Mammalia > Artiodactyla > Eschrichtiidae > Eschrichtius > Eschrichtius robustus. The sequence goes on from NC_090845.1 coordinate 46,431,992, forward strand.
AAGTGGTGGGGCTAAGGCTGCAAATACTCATGTTTTAACTGTAAGATGCATGCTTTTCTTTTCTTTGAAGAGAGAATGGGTCTTAAAGTCAATGGCATCTTACAATGGCCCTTAGCAATTTTTCATTTTGATGTTTTTGAAATTTGGAAGTATCCTCCATTTGATGCCATCTTAGAGTTGCAATGTACTACCATGCCTTGCCTAAGTCAGGAAGGCTCATGATGAGGACAGAGCTGAGTTGCAGTGATTCTAGCCATGAGGGGTTGAGCTAATGAGCATTGCCATTCCTTTATGTTTTTGGACAGCTACATCCTACAGTTGGCTGGAATGGGGGTCACTGTCAAACCACACATCTACATGGTTCTTATACAGGCTAGTGTGTGAAGACACGCTGCCCGTCCTACATTGTATAGCTGGTTCTTGGGAGTCAAGGGCAGTTCCTTACATTCATTCCTATTAAATTTCATTTTGTTTCATTCAGCTCATTAACCCATTTCCCACTCAGAAAACATTTAATGGGCTGGGTCCTGTGCTGGGGCTGGGATACAAAAACAGCCTCATAACTTCCATGTATTGTGGGAGGAATAGACAATAAAAAGACTGATAGATAAATGCTAAGTTAAAAGTGTGTTTATATTTTTTTTAAACAATAAGTGCTGGAGAGGGTGTGGAGAAAAGGGAACCCTCCTGCACTGTTGGTGGGAATGTAAATTGATATAGCCACTATGGAGAACAGTATGGAGGTTCCTTAAAAAACTAAAAATAGAACTACCATGTGACCCAGCAATCCCACTACTGAGCATATACCCAGGGAAAACCATAAGTCAAAAAGACATATGCACCCCAATGTTCATTGCAGCACTATTTACAGTAGCCAGCTCATGGAAGCAACCTAAATGCCCTTTGACAGATGAATGGATAAAGAAGATGTGGTACATATATACAATGGAATATTACTCAGCCATAAAAAGAAATGGAATTGAGTCATTTGTAGAGACATGGATGGACCTAGAGATTGTCATACAGAGTGAAGTAAGTCAGAAAGAGAAAAACAAATATCGTATATTAACGCATATGTGTTGAATCTGAAAAAAATGGTATAGATGATCTCATTTACAAAGCAGAAACAGAGACACAAACATAGAGAACAAATGTATGGATACGAAGGGGGAAAGGGGGTTGCGATGAATCAGGAAATTGGGATTGACATATATACACCACTATGTATAAAATAGATAACTAATGAGAGCCTACTGTATAGCACAGGGAACTCTACTCAGTGCTCTGTGGTGACCTAAATGGGAAGGAAATCCAAAAAAGGGGATATATGTATACATATAGCTGATTCACTTTGCTGTATGGTATAAACTAACACAACATTGTAAAGCAACTATACTCCAATAAAAATTTTTAATAAGTATGTTGAGAGTTATGTAGAAGCACATAAAAGTGGTGCCAATTCTAAGCTTCGGTTTGGGAAGGATGAGCCTAGAGTGGTATATTCAGTTATCCTTTTATTAGTTGTGTGATCCTTCAGTGCCTCATTCTCTTTATCAATAAAATAAGGATAATTATATCACCCATCCATGGAACGGTAAGAATAAAATGAGTTAATGCATGTGGAGCTTTTAGAATACTTCCTGGGGCATGGTAAGCGTTATGTAAGCGTTAAATAAATCAAGGAAGGCTCTTCAGAAGTTTGAGTTTGAGTTTGAGTGTTTGTGTAGTTTCTTAAAAGATGGGAAGAGTTATTTTAAAAGGGCAGGACAAAACCTTTCAGGCAGTAGGGATAGGAAGAACATGGTACATTCTGAAAACTTCAAATTTATTAGAGCAGAGTATAGACTGTATTAGCAATGACAGAGGAGGAAGTGACAGGGAGGGTGTCAAAACATGGGACTGAACCTTGTTTGCTGTGGTAATGGGTTTGAATTGGATCCTGAAGGAGGGAAAAGCTTTTGAAAATTTTTAAGTCATAATGATCCATCCTTCAACCTATGAGATAATTGCTACCCCACGTTTCAGATGATGAAGCTGATGTACTGAAAAATTAAATAACTTGCCCATAGCTATGTAGCTAGTAATAAACTGAACTTTGGAATCTAGGCTACAGAGTGTGTATGAATAACCACTATATCCTTAACCACCTGTCCAAGAATATGGGCAAAAAATCAGGTTTCAGGTGAAAAATGATGAGCTTAATTTTTTTTAACGTTTTTATTGGAGTATAATTGCTTTACAATGGTGTGTTAGTTTCTGCTTTATAACAAAGTGAATCAGTTATACATATACATATATCCCCAGAGGGTGGGAGGGAGGGAGATGCAAGAGGGATGAGCTTAATTTTTGATATGTTAAGTTTCCAAAACCTGTGAGATATTCAAGTGTTTATGTCCTGTAGGCAATTGGATATACGGATGGGGAGTTTGACCAAAGAAACTGAGCTTGATAGTTAGATCTGGAAGTCAATCTTGATAGGGCATAGAGTGAAAAATTAGAAATCAGATGTGTAACCTGGGAAACCCCCAAATCTATCAGATGAGTGGGGAAAAGGAGCCCATAATGTTAACGAAGAATGAGCAGGAAGATGATTCGGAAGAAAAGCAGACAGTAGGATAACAATCAAAGTATGAGAATTTCAAGAAGAAAGGTGCAGTTGACAGAGTTAAATGCTACAGGGAGGTCAAATAAGTCAAAGATATAAGATAATCATTTGGGATTATGGGACTCGTACTTCAAGTAAGATTGAGTAGACATAGTTTCCCCTATTCTGCCCACTAAATGTAGCAAAAAACCCTGGAAATTTTCTATAGAACAAAAATAAGACTACAAGGTAAAAAGAAGAAGGCAGGCCAGACATAGAGGTGAATCCTCTGGGTTTACTTCGTGCTTCATATATCCCAGATTGGGTGCTGGAGAGGCCAATAACAATAGGCACAGAAAATAAAAAGGCCTAGAAAAGCTTGTTGTCTCCAGACAAAGGACCAGGAAAGGGGGAAAGTAGCAAGACAGAAAACTCCAGTCAAATACCATAGAAAAATCTGTGGACCACCTCCCCACCATTGTCAACAAAGACAAAATGGGGAGTCCAGACTTCCACCCTGGCCAGGCTATAACAAGGCACCCAACCCCACGCCACCCCCTGCCAGGGAAGTGTCAGAGAATGTGAATGGGAAGCTGGGATTTTCATCCTCACCAAGAGGTGACAGGACCACCCTTCCATGGTGTCAGTGAAAAATCACAAGGAGAGCTTGGACTTTCATCTCCACCTGGTGGTAATGAGGAAGCTCACCCTCTACTTGCTGGAGTGATGTCAGGGGAAGCCTTGTGGAGAGTTGAGACTTTCAACAATGCACCCCCTGAATATCAATGGAGGCCTAATGGAGAACCTGGACTTTAATTCCGGCGTGGAAGTAATGAGGCAGCGCCCACCCGTCCCACACCAGAGTGGTATCAGAGAGGGCCTGTAAAACAAAACATTTAAGTAAGATCCTGAGTCCCATAATAAAATACCCCAAATGTCTAGGCTTCACTAAGAAAAAAGACTCATCATACTAAGGACCAGGGTGATCTCCACTTGAATGACAAAAGACTATCAACAGACACCAGCAACACGATGGCACAGATGTTAGAATTATCAAAAAAATTAAAAATAGACCTTTCCGACGGTGACGACCTCCCCACGAGAACATGCCTCTCGCAAAGGATCTCCTTCATCCCTCTCCAGAAGAGGAGAAGAGGAAACACAAGAAGAAGCGCCTGGTGCAGAGCCCCAATTCCTATTTCATGGATGTGAAATGCCCAGGATGCTATAAAATCACCACCGTCTTTAGCCATGCACAAAGAGTAGTTTTGTGTGTTGGCTGCTCTACCTTCCTCTGTCAGCTTACAGGAGGAAAAGCAAGGCTTACAGAAGGGTGCTCCTTCAGACGGAAGCAGCACTAAAAGCCCCTGGAATCAAGATGAATGGGAAACCATCCCAATAAACACATTTTGGATAAAAAATAAATAATTAAAATAAAATAAAATAAATAGATATTGTTAAAGAGCTTCAATGAGCAATTACAAATATGCTTGAAACAAATAAAAAAAGAGAAAGTTTCAGCAAAGAAATAGAAATTCTCAGCAAAGAAATGGAAGATATAAAGAAAAAGCAAATGGAGATTTTAGAACTTGAAAAATACAATAACCAAATTCAAAAACTCAGTGGATGGGCTCAATATCAGAACAGAGAAGGCAGAGAAAAGACTCTGTGGACTTGAAAATAGAGCAATAGAAAATACCCAATGTGAATAATAGGCTGAAAAAAAAAAAGCCTCACTAACTTCCATGTCATTGGCGTTCCAGAAGAAGAGGGGAAAAAAGGGTGGGACTAAGAAAGTATTTGGAGAAAAATACAGCTGAAATTTCCTCTAATTTGGCAAAAGACACAAACCTACAGATTCAAGATGCTAAATGAACTCAAAACATCCATGCCAAGACACATCATAGTCAAACTTTTGAAAACTAAAGACAAATAAAAACAGTCTTGAAAGCAGCATTAGAAAAATGATGTTTCCTATAGGAGAAAAACAATCAGAATGATAGTGAATTTCTCATTAAGGTTGGGAGGAAATGGCACAAAATTTCTTTAAGAGCTAAAAGAAAATAACTTCTGAATCGGAACTCTATACCTAGTAAAATATCCTTTAGATATGATGGAGAAATAAAGACATTCTCAGAGGAAGGAAACTAAGAGAATACATGGCTGGCAGACCTATTTACCTTAAAAGAATGGCAAGGGAAGTTCTCAAAACAGAAAGGAAATTATAAAATAAGGAATCTTGAAACATCAGGAAGGAAGAAAGAACAGCCAAGAGAGCAAAAACATGGGTAAATACAATAAGCTTTCTGTTATGGACTGAGTTGTGTCTCCCCAAAATTCATATGCTGATGTCTTAACCCACAGGACCTCAGAAAGTGACTGTATTGGAGATGGAACCTTTAAAGAGGTGATTAAAGTAAAATAAGGCCATATGGGTGGACACTGATCCAATGTGACTGGTGATCTTATAAGAAGAGGAGATTAGGACACATAAATGCACACAAAGGAAAGACCATGTGAGTACACAGCAAGGAGATGGTCATCTGCAAGCTAAGCAGAGAGGCCTCAGAGGAAACCAAACCTGAAAAATGCCTTGATTTTGGACTTTTAGCCTCCATAACTGTAAGAAAATAAATTTCTGTTGTTTAAACCACCCAGTTTATGGTATTTTGTTATGGCAACCCTAGTAAACTAATACACTTTCCTTCTCACAAGTTTATGAATTATATTTGATGGTTGAAGAAAAATGATAACACTGATGCTGTGCTCAATGTATAGAGAGGAGATATTTAAGACAATTATGTTATAAATGGAGGAGAGCAAAGGAACATAAAGGGAAGTAATGTCTCTATATTTAACTGTAACTAGAAAAAATATTGACACCAGTAGAATGTGATGTTATACATGCATAGCAGAGGACTAAGATTAATCACTAAAATGCTATACAAAGAGATAAATTAAAAACTAAACTAAAAATGTTCAAGTAACTTACAGAGAGGTAAGAAAAAAAACAGAGAACTGAAAAACCAAATAACAGAAAACCAGATTTGTTAAAAATAAAATTGTAGGCTTAAGCCCTAACATCAATAATTACATTAAATGCAAATAGTCTAAACACATCAATTCAATGACAGAGATTGACAGAGTGAATTGAAAAAAAAAAACATGTTCTAACTAAATGCTGTCTACAAGAAACTCACTTCAAATATAATGATATACATAGGGTGAAAGTAAAAGTATGGAAAAAGATATACCATGAGAACATTAATAAAAAGAAAGCAGGAGTGGCTAAATTAATTTTATATAAAAGTAGACTTCAGAGCAAAGAAAATAACCGGGAACAAAGAGGAATATTTCATAAAGATAAAAGGGTCAATCCACCAAGAAGACATAAGAATACTAAATGTATATAAACAAACCTACAAAGTACTTAATATGTGAAGCAAAAATTGGTAGAGCTGAAAGAAGAAATAGACAAATCCTTCATAGTTGGAGACTTCAACACTCCTCTGTTAGCAATCAATAGAACAACTTTTCAGGACATTAACAAGGATATAGAAGAACTCAACAGGATCTAATTGATGTTTATAAAGCACTTTACCCGAAAACATCAGCATACACATTCTTTTCAAGTGTTCAAATAACATATACCAAAGAGAGCCCATGCCCTGGGTAATAAAGCAAACCTCAGCAAATTTAAAAGAAGTGAAATCATACAGAGTTTGTTCTATGAGTGCAATAGAATCAAACTAGAAATCACTAACAGAAAGACAAGTGGTGTTTATTTCAGGGATTCAAGACTGCTTCAATATTTGAAAATCAATCAATGTCATCCACCACATTGAGGTTAAAGAATAAAAATCACATGATCATATCTATTGATGGAGAAATACAGTTCACTAAATTCAACACTCTTTTACAACAAGAACTCTTAGCAAACTAAGAATAGAGGGAGACATCCTAAGGTTGATAAAGAACATATACAAAAGACCCACAGGTAATATCTTACTTAATGGTTAAAGACTGAATGTTCTCCTAAGATCTAAAACAAGGCAAGGATTTCTGTTCTCATCATTGCTATTCAACACAGCACTGGAAGTTCTAATCAGTTCAATAAGGAAATAAAAGGCATACAGATAGGAAAGGAAGAAATAAAACTGTCTGTATTTGCAGAGGACATGATTGTCTATGTATCAAATCCCAAGGAAGCTACAATAAAACTCCTAGAACTAATGAGTAAGTTCAGCAAAGTCACAGGATATGAGATCAACTACAAAAGTCAATTTTATTCCTATATACTAGCAATGAACATGTAGAAACCAAAATTCAAAATACAAAACCATTTATAATATCATTCAAAAAATAAAAATTAAACACTTAGGTGTAAATCTAACAAAACTTGTATAAGATATGTATGTTGAAATTACAAAATGCTGATGAAAGACTTAAAAAAACAAGATTTAAATGGAGATATATTTAAATGGAGATATATACCGTGTTCATGGATTGGAAGATTCAACATAGTAAGGATGACAGTTCTCCCCAGAGTGTTATAGAGGTTTAATGCAACCCTATCAAAATCCCAACAAGATTGTTTGTAGACATTAGACAAATTTGTTATAAAATTTACATGGAAATGAACAGGCTCTAGAATAGTTTTAAAAACTTTGTTTTTAATATCCCCAGACTGGAAACAACCACAACGTCCTACACAGGTGAATGGGTAAGCTATAGTAATATTAATATCATGGAATACTATTCAGCAATGAAAATGAATGATCTACTGATACATTCAACAACTTGGATGGATCTCAAAGGAATTATGTTGAGTGAAAAAAGCGAATCTCAAAAAGTCACATACTGTATGATTCCATTTATTTGACATTCTCAAATCACAAAATTATAGAGATGGAAAACAGTTCAATGGTTAACTGAGTTAAGGATAACAGGGGTAAGGGGGTGTTTGGAGTATAAAGGAGTAGCATGATGAACACCCTATGGTGGTGGTATTGTTCTATATCTTGATTGCAGTGATTATTGCAGGAATACACACATATGATAAAATGACATTAAACTATCCACACACATTGTACCCATGTCAATTTCCTATTTTGATATTATACTATAATTAAGATATAATCATTGGGAGAAACTGGGTGAAGGGTACATGGGACCACTCTGTACTATCTTTGCAATTTCCTGTGAATCTGTAATTATTTCAAAATAAGTTAAACAAATTTTGAAGAAAATGACTGTGTCTAAGTTGAAGACATTGAAAATGACCATTTCAGTAGTAAGGGAGATGTTGAAGGTAGAGAAGAGAGAAAAGATAATGGAGCAAGGTTCTTGAGGAAACAGAATGTGAGATAAAGAGCACAGATGAAGAAATAAACCTTGGTTAGAAGGAGACACCTCTTTTTCTCTGAGGCATGAGGGATGAGGTTAGGGTAGTTGCAGGTGAAGATAAGTTTCTAGGTAGAGGAATAAAGTTGAGAGTTTCTGTCCTGATGATGTCTGCTTTCTTAGTGAAATAGGAGGCAAGTTCATCTACTGAATGTATTGGGAGATATGGTGGGTAGGGGACTTGAAGTGCTTGGTGAAAGTTTCAAATAGCCACTGAGGGTATTGAAAAGGGAATCTGATTAGGGTCACATAGGAAGATTTTCTGATCATTTGAAGATCAGGCAAAGGTTGGAGATCAAGATTTTATAGTGGTAGTAATCCACACGCTTGTGTGATTTTTCTCCAGTCATACTCAGCCTAAGATAGGTGAAAAAAGGGCAGGTGCGTTGTTAGGGTACAGTGGAGGGACAAGATGGAAAGGGAGTAGCAGAGAGAGGACAGTAAAGAGGCGAAGTTATTGCTCAGGAGTTCTATGCTGGTTGAAGAATGTAACTTAAAGTCTCAATGAGACTGAAGAATTGATATCCTAGGAGTAAGGGAGTGAGAGAGTTAGAAGCATAGGAAAGCATGGTCGGATAATAGGATATTCAAGTTCAAGTTTTAGAAATGGAGCAGTTCCAAGTGCCAACAAAGTCTAAGGTAGGGTTGCAACTGAAGCAGAAAAGAGAAGGTCACCAGAATTAAAGAGAGAAAGAAGAACTGTGAGACCACATGGACGAATGGGTTAGTGACCACTGAAGTCCCCTGAGAATGGCAGTGAACCTTGTGTGAGAGAGGGAGAGATTAAGGGTAGGTTTCAAAGTCTTCAATAAATGTGGAAGAATGACCAGGAGGTTTTTACATGGTATTGATCACCTACTGAAAATACGAACCTCAAAAAAGGATATTTACATGAGGAGTAATTCTTTGGAAGCAGCAGTGGAGAATTAGAAAGATACTTGATACTGTCTCCTGACTGTGGCACACTTAAAAGGACTTAAGGAGAAGTGGTGTTCTTAGATGAGATTCATTCATGCATTTGTTCATTCATTCATTTGATAAATTACTACAGATCAGGGACCGTATACCCCGGTCTGCCTGGGGGCAGTCCAGGTTTATGCATATTTCACTGACATAATTGTTAAAAATGACCCCTGTCACTCTCAAAATGTTCCAGTTTGGATGATAAACTATATGGTCATTCTAGTTACAGAGTACTTATGGCCTGGTTAAGAAGAAAGATTTTTGTGCCTCTTTATTCTGTTTTCCTTCACATCTGATATCCTATCACTTGCATGTTTGGGGATGCTCATTCACCCTGTTGGGAATCATGAAATTCTACTATCATCCAGCCTCATTTCTCCAACTGTTGAAAAAAAAATATCAGGAGAGACTGTCTGGCACACAGATATGCCCTGCTTGTAGCATTTCCCTGAGTTAATAATCCCATAAATAGGGAAAATGAAGTTAGCCTGCCATGGGTAACACTTGGTGAGGTCTGCTTTGGTTTTTTTTTTTTTTTAAATATGTTTTTAAACTAGTCCATTAACAATACATTTAGAAATATGGATCTGAATTAACACGAAACACACTGGTCAATAGTTCGCAGAATCCTTCTTTTTCCATTTTTTGAAAGTCAAAATTATATTTCTCCCAGACTTCATTCCTACTCACCGCCCCCTCCCCTGCAAAAACCCCTTTAGTTTCCCCTCTTTCTGACTTTGTGATATATTTAATGTTTGCAACCCACGATTTGACACTTAGTTGATCTTAAATAATTTCCATATTTTGCTTTCTTGCCTTGGGGACTTTGCACATGCTATTTCCTTTGCCAGGAATATCCTTCCATCCCCTTCACTCTCTTTTGCCTTGTTAATTTCTGCTTGTCCTTCAGTCTTTACCTTAGCCATCACCACCTCTTAGAAATATTTTCAGCCTCCAGGAAGCATAAAAGTGTCCCCTCCTCTATGTTCCTGTAGCACTGTTTCACTCCATGATAACCCATATCCCATGACTGTAACTGTGTGTTTACTTGTCTGTGTCTCTCACCAGATTACAAGCTCCATGAAGCCAGAGACTTTGTCTTGCTCATCACTGTATCCCTAGCACCTTGTATAGTGCTTGTCACACAGCAGACACCCAATAAATATATGTTGAATGACTGAAAAGCCAAACTTTCTAAACCAAGTCATTTAAGATGCTGTTTTGCAGCTATGAATATACAACGGGGATCATGGAGCAGAATATTTTAAATGAGGACTGATCTGGAAAACCCAGGCCTTTGGTAGCCAAATTCACTTGCTAGAGCTGTTTTCCCCACCCACATGGAGATCTCCTTTGAGAGAGTAAATTAAGTATTATGTCTCACCTACATCTCTCACAGCCTTACACAGTATGGAACACATACAAGCATCTTAAAAAATACTTTTCAATTTATAGATGATGCTAGAGTGTCATTTTGACTGAATATTATTTGATGCTGTTTCCATTTAATTAATTCAGAAAATGAGATGAAAAGCCCATTTCTCTCTCGCTATGATGGCCCAACCTTTCTCACAGGCATTTTTCTCTTTTGTTTACACCTATTTCAGGATCTATCCACTTCCTGATTCCTGGAGATGAGTTTGGTGGTGGGAGATTGCATTTGGTTCTAGTGTCTCTTTGTCCCAATTCTCCTCAATCCTAGACCCACACAGATGGCACCAGTGACCAACTGTATGTGGATGAGCACTGGTTCCTGGCTTAAAAGCCCAGATCTCACAGTAATTCACAAGGCAAATGCCTTTCCCTTCTGAAACACAGTGTCTTTATCTGTCAAGGGGAGGATTCAATTAGCTGATTTCTTAGTTCTAAAATTTATCTGATTCTCTCCTTTGTAGCTTTATTTCTAACCCCACAGTAGGCAGCCATCCCTGGGGCCTCCAACTTACATCAAATTCTGTCATGCCTCAGATTTGAATCATAGCAAATAGATCCCTGGGAAGCAACCCAATGTATGAATTATTAATGTTACCACCACACAGTCTCTGTGTGAATATGTACTTATATCACTGGGTATCTAATCCTGACAACAAATCATCATTTGAATGGTTTACTGATGTTTTCTCTTCCCCTCAGTGATTTGGCACGTGTCTTTCTTTCACCTTGAGGATTGTATAATTCTTTCTTCCCCTGCGAGACTCTGACATTGAACAGCAAAGAAAATGTCAACATCTGAATCCCACCTTTAATGTTTGTTTTCTATTCTTTTACAGATTGTTGCATCTTTCCCTCTATTCTCTATCTTCCTCTACCCCCGACCCCGTCAAGTCATTCCCACATCCAGGAGATTGTCTTTTGCCTTCCCGGAAGGAAGCTCCAAGCGGCTGTAGCCACAGTTCTGCTCAATGAGGTTCTTAATATGCTCACTGATCTGGTTATTTCCCAGAGGGGAAAAAAAAAAAAACTTCCAGATATATTGGCTCTGTGCTATGGGGCTTGATCAGCAGCTGTTGCATCCTTCACCTTCTCTCTGGTCTTAGCTATCCAGTATTCCACTTACTTTCACCCTTCTCCATGAGCCTCTTATCTCCCTTCCCCCTCCCCCTTCCTCTCCCCCTTTCCTTTCACACAACACTTGCTGCAGGCTTGGTTTCAGCCAACACTTTTTTCTGCCTACAGGTTGGAGAAGCACTTTATTTCCTCAGAAATCCTCGGAGCTAACCTCCATTCATCACCTCTACTGGGGGTGGGTGCCACAACATTGGTTTAATTCAAGATGTAATAAAGTCAAGCTGCAGAAAACACTTAGAATGGTAATTCTCTGGCTTGTTACAAACCACTCTCTGTACTGCCTTGCAGAATGGAAACTTGGGGGGCAGTGATCAAGTATATGGGCCATTTCTTATTCATGGTAGGATTGGGGAGTGCCCACTTCAATTAGTGTATGCCTTTCTGTAAGCCGGGGTATCCTAGTCAGCTTAGTCAGGATCTGGCATGATGAACTCAATTCCGAATGTGTGGGGGAACCTGAGTTGAATGTCATTGACTGGCATGCAGCGTGTGATTGGTGTATCAGATGGAAGTGCCTTTAGGAGGCACAGTCGGGACCAGCCCCTCCTGTCTGCTCTACTTGGCTATCTATTAAAACCAACTAACAAACATTACTGAAACCCATTTACCAAAGTGACCTGACAAATGTTTATGACATACAGTCAGCTACTTTGTCAAAAACCAAGGCAACAGAAGTGAAAGGTAAGTTGGATAGTGAGGGGGTCAGGGAAGACATTAATTTTGACAACCTATATGAGGGCAAATCAACAGGCTCGTTGCTGGAAGGACAGTGAGTTCTCACGGGGCTTGCTTTGGTCTAGAACTTTCTTTCACTCCTTACCTTGGGTCCCTGCAGTTCAGAACTAGAAAATGTCATGCTTCCCCTCAAACTTCCTTAAAGGGGACACCCCCATCATGAGTTAACTCTGACATTTCTCTTTGGCATGGTACATCCTGGGCAGAAAATAGGGCAAACTGAGGAGAAATTTAAGGATCCAGCACCAATCATTGTGCATTTCTCTAGGATGAGGTTGAGGGGGTTCATCATGGAGTATCTCTAGAAAGATTGACTATACCCTTGTTAGACTCAGCGACAAGGGTGAGGGAGAGGTTTGTGGCCCCTGTGCCCCTTGGCTGCCACCCACCACCTCTCTGACCTTGGAGTAAAGCAGGGGAAGAAAAGAGGTAGTAAGAAATGCTGATTTCCCCTGCTGACTCCAGATCTCTTTTCCTATTCTCTATCATACCTACCCCAGTCACTCACCATTACGGGAAGAATTTGCGCTAATGGTCTGGTAGAATTGGGAAGGCAAATTACTCCTGCTAGCTAATAAGGCCTAACATAGTGGAAGCAGCCTAGTATATATGGTTTGAGAGACAGATGACTTGTGTTTGATTTCTGGCTCTATCATTTTTTGCTATATGATCTGGAGCAAATTGCTTAATTTCCTTGTGTTTCAATTTCATTCTCTGTAAAATAACATGGTAATATTAGTACCTACCTCATTGGGGTGTTGAGAGGATTAAATAGCTCAATAAATGTAACACCCTAAGAAACATGTTTTGTAATTAATAAGGTCTATATGAGAGTTTGCTCCCAGTATTCACGGAAGAATCACTGAAACTGAAGTTAAACTGATCTTCACCATTTATAAATCACTTCACTTTCCTGTCCCCAGTGTTATCACTATAAAATGGTAGGAAATACTCATCTCTTCTGATTCTTTTGGGTACTAAATGAAATAATATACATCAAATATATGGCACGTAAGAGGCACCTGGGGATTCTTTTTTTATTCCCCCATCTTTAATTTCTTATAAAGAACCAATGCTTTAAGCCCTGGCAAATCCCATACCCTTAAGCCTCAAGATCCTTTCCCTAACTTGCTTTCACTAAGAATTCTAAAATCAAGTGATCTCTGCCAACTCTATTCCATTTCCATTATTTATTTAGGTAACGGTATTATTACTGCCATTTATTACGCATTCACTTATTGAAATGGCACTGCAGTGGCTGCTGAATGAGGCTATGCCACCGTCTATGAGAAATGTTTTCTAACGCCCTCCCCTTGCCCACCCCACCCTCCAGTGAGTTCTTTTCTCTGTGCTCCCACAGTACCCTATGCATGATTTTACCTCTATTACAGTTTGTTGAATGAGTGAGCGAAGAAAGACAAAAAGACAAAAAGAAGCTTATCTCAGGTTCCAGAATATGCAGACATCACCCTGCCACTAATGACTAATGGAAGTGATGATCAAGCCACACTCCCTTGCCTAATTTCATCCATAAACATGATTCATGTTTGTTTCTGTTTGATTTTCAAGGTGAAATTGTGGATTAAGTTGGAAGCCGATTCTTATTAAATAGACATTTATGATACCCATTCCTTGCCAAGCACTATGCTATTAGGCACACTGGAACTATAAAGATAAATAAGACATGGTTTTTCCCTTCAATCAGCTCAGAATCAAGCTAGGGAGCTGAGAGAAACATGTGAAGAGAAGCCTAAGGACACCAGCCAGTGGAATAGTATGGGGAAAAGTGTGGTCTTAGGGATCACATAGCCTAGATGGGAACACTGTCTCCTCCACTTATTAGCCATGAACAAATAACTTAGCCTTCCTGAGCCTCAGTTTCCTCATTTATAAAATGAGGCTGTTAATCAAAGTACTTAGCTCTGGGCTTCTTGGGAGGATTAAATGAGATCATGCATTTAACTGCTTAGCATGATACCTGAGCACACACTAGGCACTCAGTAAGTGTTAGCCACTAGTAGTAATGTCAGAAGTTTGATGAAGACACTGAGAATTCCAGAGTCGAGAGACAAAAAGATCAATGTGGGCTGGAGACCAAGTCACTGAGGCTCCATTTGGCAAGGTAGAATTTCATTTAGACTCTGATTAAGAGAGGTGTTAAGAAAGGGGAAAGGACATTTCAAACAAGGGATACAGTGTGTGCAAAGGTGTCCTGGGGAAAGGTACATTTGAGGACCAGTGGATATACTACTCCGAAGAAGGCAGTTCATGCAAGGGAGAATTGGGCAATAAGGGAAGGGAAAAAAGACTCTAGGAAAAAAGTACATTCAGACTATGCTCAAATCCTGGATTCACCACTACTAGCTGTAAGATTTTAGACTAGTTACTTAATCTCTTTGTATTCCAGTTTCCTCATCTTTAAAATTCACTTTCCCGGGCTTTCTTCGATCTTTCCCCTGTCCCACTCAGTCTTCCTAGAAGGCATTGCTTTAAGGATTTTATGTGAAATAGCCCACTTAATCTTCACCATGACCTTATCATGAAGTTGCTCTTATTATATATTTTTTGTAAGCAAAGAAAAGGAGACAGAGAGCTTAAGTAACTTAATGAATATCACACAGATAGTAAGTGGTATGGATGCAAGTTGAATTCAAGTCTTTTAAAAAAAATTTGAAAGCTAAGGGGAAAGAAAGCAGCATGCCGGTATATTGAAAGAAATAAGTTGACAAATCATGGCTGTCTGATCTTAAGTTTAGGCATACTATGTCTTGGCTGATACAACTAACTAATTACCCTACCCCTTAGGTAAATAATAATAATAGCTACCCTTTATTGAACATCAAAGTCCTGTAAGTTAGTCACTGCATTAAGTCCTTTATAAACACATTTTCTTGTCACAGAAACCCTAGGAAGTAGGTACTGTTAGTCTCCCCACTTTACAGAGGAGGAAACGGGCACACAGAGGTTAACTCATTTGCCCAAGGCTCACATGGCAGAACTGAAATTTGAATTGAAGCAGCCTGGTTCCAGATACTGCTAACTGAGTCATAAGGCAGGATAGTTAATAACAGAGGAGTTGGGTTTTGGGGATACCTTTGAAAAAACAAAACAAAAACAATTATGAAAGATGATGAAGTTGGTTTCTTATTCTATATGATTGTTCTGGTTTCCTAGTCCATTTCCCTTTCCTGATTACACATCGGACATTCCCTTGTCCATATATTTGGGAGCATTTTAATATGTGTCTCATGTGTCAGAACAGGCTTATAGGTGACTAGCATGTGGATGGGGGTTAGCTCTACAGGAGATTAGAAGCTACCAAGAATCAATTCACAGTACCAATGCAGGCCCCTGCCTGGCACTTTTTTCATACCCACACATTAGGACCATTGTAAATGGGCCTGGTAGGTTGAAGGCTTTGAATGGCATATATTGTGGTGTTTCGTTCTTTCCCTAGTGTAACTGCCTGTCAGCTCTGTAAAGACAGCCTGGCAATGCTCAGCTGATGTCTTATCTTTACACGAATGAAGGAAAAGACATCCACTGCCTTTCCTCTTGTTGTTGAAATAATTAGGAAGAGTAGTTAGGGGTAGTTTGAGGTCATATTCACCCAAGAACCTCAAAGTGTGGCTATTTGCATTCCGTAGTTATTATTCTGTTATATTCTGTTTAAGAAGCTTGAAAGGACACACAACTCATGGAAGAGCAAATAAACAAAGAAAATCTTAGGTCTGTTAAGAAGTAACCTCAGGAAAAATGAAAACTTTCTTTTAGCACATTTTGTATTTTGTCTTTGATGTTTGAACTATACTCAGGGTCCCATGATGCTGATTAGATGAATCCTACAGTCCCTTCTCTCAATGATATGAATTATGAACCTTGCTATAGAGTTGTGAATTGGTTCCATCATTTGTTTCCAGCAATGATTTTAGTTATGAAGTCCAATATCCTTTGTATCCATTGAGAAGAAGCTATAGCTCTCTTAACTATATTAAGAAATACATCTCTAGTCTATTTCTGTAATATACTAATTTGACCATATGTGGAAAAAAACAGTATTCTTATTCAACTGAGAACACTCAGAGATTATTTCTGTAGTAATAATTACAGCTCCATTCCTCTCTCCCCACGACTTCCAGTATTTCTGGAAAAAGGGGAGAAAAAGGATAAGGGAGCACTGGTCCCAGCAGAAGCAAAGAGGATGCTTCAGAAGCATTTCCCTAAATGGGGCTCACTCCATGTGTTTTGGCAACTACTGAGTCTCTCCTAGAGACAAGAGGGAAATATAGTCACTTGCCTCAAGGAATTTACACTGTATAGTAGTTAGGAAGATCAGACTAATCCCTATGAGAACAACTTTTAAGTCAGTGTTAGGTAATTCTGGGAGGAAGACAATATAAGCTGAGAAATTCTTCATACCCAAACTTGACTCTCTGAGAGACCTCAAAATATTTCCCTCATTAATAGAATCTAAGTTCAAGAGAATCTCCAAGAACTGGTAAATCTTCAGACATTTCCTCCTCACACAAATTGTTTCAGATGGCTTCCCACTAATTTTCCAGTGATCTTCATTTTTCAATGGTCTTTCAGATTGTGTTATTGTATAGTATAGACAGGTTTGGTTAGGTGCCTGGAATAACCCAATGTTTTCAACAAATATTTGTTGAGTACCAACTATATATCAGGTGCTGTTTTAGGAGTTGGGGATATAGCAGTGAAAGAAAAAAAACAGATCAAAATCTCTGCTCTCATGAAACTCATATTTCACTGGGACTGTGTTAATAATCCTCACCATCACCTATAGCAACACTTTATGCAAGGGTTCACACCACAGATATTTGCTCAAAGAGGAGACATTTGAGCATAGACCTGAATAATGCAAGAGAGTGAGTTGGGGGAAGAGTTTTACAGGTATGAGAACAGCAAGTGACAAAGCTCCCGCATGGGAGTGTTCAAGGAACAGGTTCATAGAACAGAAAGGGGGCTAATATGGCTGGAATGCAAGGGATCAAGGAGATTGGATTCAAATTTCTCTTGAGCACCCACTGTTATGTTTCTCACTGTGCTAAACATCAGTGATACAATGGAAAGTAAAACAAATACAATCCCTGCCCCCCCCCACCCCCGGAGCTTACAGTCTAATGGGGGAGACAGACATCAATTAAATAATCACTCAGGCAAATCTAAAGGTCCAACTTTGAAAGTGCTGGGAAGGAAAACTTCCACGTGCTGTGAGAGAATAATTATGAGGGCCTAATTGAGACCGGGGAATTGCTATGTAGTAGAGATCTGAAGAATGAATAAAAGCTAAGTAGGTGAAGAATGAAGAAAAAGAACACTTTAGGCTGAAGGAACAATGTGTTCAAAGACCCCATGGCAGTTGAGGCATTGAAAGGAGAAAAGTCTGAAAGAAAGCTAGTGTGACTGAGTATAGAGAGTAGGGGGTGTATGCTTTGAGGTGTGGTTGGAGATATAGCAGGGGACAAACCATGGAAGGCCACGTTAAGAAGTTTTGTTTTCTAAAAGTAGTGGGGAAACACTGAGTAGTTTAAAACATGTGTATCATGATCAGATTGGCTTTCTGTAAAGGTCACTCTGACTGCAGTGTGGAGTGGATTGGTTGAAGGTGGCAAGTATGAACGTGGGAGGATACTGAGGTAGTCAGATGAGAGATGTTGGTGGCTTGGACTATGGAGGCAGCAGTGGAGGTTTGTATGGCAGGAGAGAAGTGGGTGAATATGTTCAGAATATGTTTGTGGGGTTGAGCTTACAGGATTCGCCGAATGAAGTGGGAATGAAGAAGTAGGATGTATCAAGGAAAATTTCCTAGGTTTTTCACCTGGTACAGATAGATGGGTGGTGGTATTATTTATTGAGTTTAGGAGTACAGGAAAAAGATAGGCCATAATGTGGAGGGTAATGTAATGATTTCCATACACATATATGCAGAATTTTGTATTGCCCCGTGTTCAATTTGGTTGAGAGTACTAACAGGGGAGATCATATAAATTCTGTATACTACTTCTATTACTTGCTGTAATAAGGTCTGAGGATCTAATGTATAACATGGTGACTATATTTGATATATATTTGACTACTGTATAACTGAAACTTGCTAAAAGAGTAGAACTTAAATGTTCTCATTTAAAAAAGGTAAATATGTAAGGTGATGAAGGGAATCCTTTTACAATGTAAATGTACATAAAATCATCATGTTGTACACTTTAAATATCTTACAATTTTGTTAATTATTCCTAAATAAATCTGGGGAAAAAGACTAAAGTACTGAAATTCAAAACCCATTATCAGAGAAAATAGTCTAAAATATTTCTTGAATTATATAGTAATAAAAAAAAGAAGGAAAATCTTATAACTGATTTAGTTATGGAAACTTTTGTGATGCAAAAGAAAAGAAAGTTATACTCTTAAATGAGAAAACAATAAAATTGAATATGAAATTATTTTACGTATTTGGAATGTTAGTGCTTGAGGAAAATCAGGTTTAATTAGAGGAGGATGAAGAGGTAGGTTGAGAGTTTTGTGGAAATTCTAAGAGGACTTCTGAAAAGTTTCAAGTGCATTAGAGCCTGATGATGCTAGTTATACATTATGTTTAATTTCACTTCAAAACTTATTCAAAAGTTATCCTGGTGCAGGTGTATTTTAACACTATACTTATGTGTATCGATTATGATTAAGGTTTCTTTATTTTTCAGTTTGAAATTCTCCTTTGGTCACAAAGGCAGCAAATGCATACAGTTTTTTATTCAGGAGGTTATAAAATTTCTTTAATCTAGAAAGTACAATTATTTGTATCTTATCTCAGATTCTTTCTATCTGCTTATGGTCCTTCTCTGTGTTTATCTCTTTCTGACTACTTTTGGGCAGTATCATGTACTCTTGGTTTTACAGTCCCACAACAAAGTGTCTCTTAGAAGTAATTAACCAACCAGACTCAGAATTCAGATCCATCCCCCACCTTCTGTCCTGCCTTCACACTTACTAACTTCTCTCATCTAGTGTGACCTTCAGCCAACAGACTGGGACACTTAGGACCTTCCTTTGAGGCTAGAACAAGCTGAGGGACCTATTCCATAACGTGGTGTTAACATTCTTTCTTAATGCATCCTGATCCCCCTAAAAGTCAGCCTCAGGGAGTTAAAGGATGGGAAATCATGAGCAAAAGCAGAAAGGGAAGAATCTTGGGGGTGGAGGTGGCTCCCTGATGTTGATATAGAGATGCCCATAAGGGAATTTAGATCAGTTCAGGAGTCAGACACAGTTTGTACAAGTGAAATTACAGACATCGCTCACAAATGGATCCTGCTCTTACAACCATTTAAAAATTTTGTACACTGCCATTTTCAATTTAGTTGCTAAAATTTAGGTTCTGTGAGAGCAGAGACTTTGTTTTGTTCACTGCTATCTCCCCAGAACTTAAAACAAGGCATGGTATGGTGTAGTAACCCAATAAGTATATTTTAAGTAAGTCAATGAATGAATTCCACTTCTTATTTAAAACCAGAGCTTTCTCTTACAGCTTTCCTGATGACTCAAAAAATGAGGCCCTTTCTGTACAATTCTTAATATTGTAGTTTCCTCAGGTGCTGTCTACAGAATCAACTAGAGCAAAGCCCCTTCCCTATATACCCGCCCTTAAGTAACTGGTCCTGTTTTAAAGCTTTCATCATTAATTTCAAAACCCACATTTTCTCCAACAGCTCTCATCTCTCAGTGTCCTCCTTACCAGTCTTTCTAGGTGTCACTGAGGCAAGGTTTCTTACTTCTACAGACCTTGGTTTTCACACACAGTATTTGCCTGAACCAGAACACATTTACATATTAATTTCATTTTGTAATTCTAGTATAAGATAAAAAGGAGACTATTTTCAAACCACAGTTGATTGAATAAGAAGTAGGGCACTTTTTGCTGTCGAGTCCATTTTCTTGCACCATCAACTCATGCACAGTCCACCACCCACACTACCAAGGTATGAGAAGGGAACTTACTAATCACATCCCTTTGTGCATTTCTTTGGCGGTTTCTTTCAACAAGTAGGATTTAGCAAAGCTTTTTTCAAAGCCACAAATTTGGGGCTGATGATTTGTCTTGAAATTGTTAAAGCATTTCTTCTCTCATTCTGCTGTTTCATAATAACCTCGGTCTTATTTTGAATGTTGAACTTGGCTTTGATTTAGTTTATTTCTAATTTGGAGGTGAGCAATAAATAGCATTTGTGTGTTGTTGAAGCAGAAATATTTATAATCAAGCTGTGAATATCTGTTTATGTTACATTTATACACACTGAAGAGAAGACTGTCACCAAAGTTGCTGGTTGACTGAATCTGAATAAGTTGATGCACATTTAATCAACAGATTGGATGGAAATGGATTGTCACCTGCTAATTGAATGGAATAACAGAGGAGGAAAGATTTAAAACTTACCTTTACTTTGCCAAAGGCGTAAATCTGAAGAAAGCTTTTTAAAAAATGTATTTTTTTAAAAAGCTGAAATAGCAATTTTCAACTCATTGCTTTTGTGGCAAGTGACATGAAAATGCATTTTTTTGTCCAATTCCTCTACATTGTTTTGCTGCTGTAAAGCTTCTGGGTGCCAACTGGGATGTCTTCTTGCCAAGGGAAGGAAGGGTTCTTGTCTGATAGAGAATATCAGTTGGCCAACTATCATTTTGATCTGCTTATTTGGAAAGTTGAAGTTTACCTGCATTATCTGCATATCTCTTGCCAAACAAAGAAATTCAGCAAAAGGAAGGTGAGGATTGAGAGGGACAAGTGTTCTGTTAAGATACTTAAAGGTCTGCTTGAGACTTTTCTCCCATAGCAGGGTTTCAACTATTTCTAGAAAAGTCCAGCCATTCTCTACTCAAGACCCCAAACCTTCCAGCCTCTTTTAGCTACATGATGTGTTTTTTTCCTATATTATTGAATTTATTCCTTGCTTTACTCCATTCTATTCCAAATCTCCAAATAGTTGGGAGTGCCTTTTATTCAACCTCTAACATTGGACTGGACTCATGAGTCAGGAAGATACTTTACCAATACTGCACTGACTAGGTAAAAAACATGCATTTCTCACTTGTGCAGTCAACAGAGAGTCAGCAAAGGGATTGTGTGGGCAGTCATCTATCAAGTTGAGCACTCAAGCCTCTGGCCAACGCTACACCCAAATCATCCCAGTATGCTCCTACTTTAAAATTCTTAAAATGTTTATTTTTTCTAATTACAAAGGCAATTACTGATCTTTATAAGAGAAAAAACGGTTGGAAAATACAAAATAAACAAAAACCAAAAATCACAAAGGAGATATGCAACTTTGGCTTAGCATATTATCTTACTTTTGGTTTTTCATGGATGTTAGGACTTATTTCAGTTACTGCTGAAAAACTTAGTGGCTTACAACAACAATGGTTTATTACATTTCATTATTCTGTGTGTTGACTTGGCAGTTCTGTTTCATGTGCTGGGATGACTAGAAGGTCCAAAATGGTTTCATTCACATTACTAACTGTTGGCTGGGAACTCAACTGGACTGTCGGCTGAGGGCTTTGTTTTCCTTCACTCAGGCCTCTTTACAAGACTGCTTGGGCTTCCTCACAGCCAGACAGCTGGGTTCAAGAAGGAGAGTACTAAGTGGTGAAAACAGAAACTTCAGATCCCTTAAGACCCGACTTCAGAAGTTACAAAGCATTATTTCTGCTGCTTACTATTGATGAAAATGAGTCATAGTGCCAGCCCAGAATCAATGTGGGATGGGGACTATACAAGGGTGTGAACACTGGGAAGTATGGTTCATTGGGGATCATCTTTGGAAACTAGCCACCACAAAGCACATCCTATCCCCTGATTCCAACAGTCTGCTTCTCTTCAGCTACAACTGGGCAGATTTGTGGGAATGGGGATGATGGTGGTGGTGGTATGTATGGGAGTGAGGTTGAGAGGATCAGTTGGATGTGCAACTGAGCTCCCCGACATTAAATGATTCCTAATTTATGGTTTTGCCCTATTTCTAAGTAGCTGACCATTTAGAAAGTTGATGAAAATTAAGGTCTCAGCTTAAATATCACTTCTTCAAAGAATTCCTGGGGAATTCCCCCAGTTATAATATCTACTTTTATGTCATCATAGTTTTCATAATTTTTAATTTATATTTCTTTTATATAAATCCACGTGATTATTTGTTTTATGGTGTTTTGTTCACAATCTCATGTATCACATGAAGGCAGGCACTTAATCTGTCTTGTTCAGACCAGCACCTGGCACAGATTCTGGTAGAAAGTAGGTGCTTGCTGAATATTTGTTGAATAAATGGGTGACTGAAAGGGAACCTTGATGTCTGTCCTCATCACTCATTCACTCACACACATGCAACAACAGTAATCTGGTCCTGGTTTATAAATAGGAAGGTCTTAATAACTATCTTCCCCAAATCTGTGGGAGATAAGAAAGTGATACAGGGAAATTTCAATCAAACTAAATCCTGTTATGACATCTGTTTTCTATGAGAGAGGGCTATTTCCAGGTTATTGGAAACCTCAACTTTATTCCCAAGCTTTGTCCCTCTATTTCCAATGGCTCTGAATTGCTACCTGGATGTGCCATGTTTACATTCAATATAACAAGTCCTATTTCAGCATTTTTTGCTTCAAGCCTATTAGCCTTCCATTCTCTGCCATTGATACCAGCATTTCCAAATATCTTTGCTGCTTTGTTCGTCTTCTCCTTTCCATACCCAGTCAAAGCCTATTGTCTCTTCTAGTTTATATTCCTATGGCTGCTATCATAGGCTGGGTCTCTGTTATTTTATATATATGGACATTCATTATATATATATGGACATTCACTATATATATATGTATATAATTCATATATATATATATATATATAATTCATTCTTTAAATTCAACATTCATTGAGCATCTACTATGTACCAGACACTGAAGATAAAACAATGTTTATGACTCAGTTTGTCTTTGAGGAATTACCAGTCTCATTAGGGCATATAATGATCGTTATTGGAATCTGTTAGTGCCATTAGAGGTACTGTTTTGAAATACAGGGAAAAGCAACAAACTGTGTCTGGCAGATTGGGACATGCGGAAAAGGCAGGAGTGGAGAGGTGGCAGGAGTGGAGAGGTTGCAGGAAGGGGAATCAGATAGAAGAAAGGAAACTACATTTGAACTGAGTCTTTTATTTTTTTTTTGATTTCGTCATGCATAAGTTAATTTATTAATATTAGAGTTCATTAGTGAATAACAGAATTAATTAATGCAACAGAGATTATGAACTTGTACCAAATTTTGTTTGGTTTTGTTTTATAAGATATGCAATAAATAAACTGAGTCTTGAAGGAAGAGAAGTTCAACCAGTGACCAGGGAGAAGAAATGTGTGAAAAAAGAGGGTGCAAAGCACATGTAAAGGCATGAGGGTATGAAGAATCAAGACATTAAGTATGGCTGGAACACAGAGTGTGCAGGAAGGAGAGGAGAAAGATGAAGCTGAAAGTTAAAGAAGGGACATAATTCTATAAGGGCCATGTATAATGAACTATGTAGTTTTGTATTTGAATTGAAGGATTTTAAGCAGGGCAATAATATGGTAAGATTTACATTTTAGGAAGTTCACTCTTATGGCCTGTGTGGAGAATGGATTAGAGATGGTAAGAGTGGAGAAAGATTTATCCAGACAAGCAATGATGAGGATCTGAAGTAAAGTAGTGGTATGGAAGTTGAGAAAAGAGGACACAGTGGAAGAGGGACAAGGAGGAAAAGACTGGAACAGAGAGACTAGGTAATATGAGGACTGAACTAAGATTTGTCAGTTTGGTGGATTTAGCAAAAGTGATATCATGCAGTGGTAGAGACTGAAACCAGATTCCAGTGTGGGAGGTGAAGAAGTAGAGACAGGGTAGACAAACATTTATAGGCACATGGAATAAAGAGTATGAACTAGGATTACAGGGAAAAGTGGGTGAAATTGGCTCTTTTGTTGGCTTGATATTGTTTTTTAGTACATGAAACTTTAGGGTATGTATTCACTGAGAGGAAAAAGTCCACAGAAATAGAGAGGTTGAATTTACTGGAGAAAGACAAGGGATAAGTTGTTGGAAAAGGACCCCAAGGAGGTGGAAGTAAATGGGTAGAATGGAGCCCAAGAGGAGAGTGGTATGGATATGTTTCACTCCCAGTCTGTAGTAGTAATAAGGTGATCCTGGAATCAGACAGCCCTAGGTTCAAATCCCAAATGCCACTTGCTATCTGGGAGAACTTGCTATCTGGGAGAACTGAACCACTCCAGGCCTCATTTTCTCGGTTACTAATTGAGGATAACTAAACCTTTCTCACAGTGTAGTTGTAAGGATTACGTGAGACAGTAAGTGCTCAATATGGTAGCTACTATTGCTAAGGAAGATAGGATAGGGACAAGCTAGAGATAAATTTGGCAGTAGAGAGTCAAGAATGGAAGGCATTCCTACCTAAGTCCTTTAACTTCCTCTCAATAAAGGTCAGTTGCTGAAAGTACAAGGAATGGGGGCAGTTAAGGGGCTGAATAAAAGTGTTAAAAAGCTTGGAACATGATGAGAAGAAGGAGAGAGGGAAGTGTTGAGGAACAAGATTGCTGAACAGCATCAAGGGCCCTGACTTATTTCCTGTCCTTCAGTCTCTTGGCCTCAAATCCATCTTGCACAGGCACTTGATTAATATTCTCAAAAGGACACATTCATCATGTCACTCCTATATATGTCTGCTAAATAAAGTCCATGCTTCTCTGTTTGGCATTTGAGGCCATCTGCATTCAGATCTCTTCCTACTATGCCAGCTTCTGCAAATCTATAAACCAGCTGAACTCTTTACTGTTCCCCATATATGTATTTTATCTTCTCAGTTCTGCACCTTTGTTTATGCTACTCACTATACCCCCAAGCTGAGGTTCATTCCAGAAGTTTATAAAGAGTAGGCTTCAGAGTCCTGAAGAATTGAGCTCCAATTCAGACACTGCCACTGATCAGCCATATGATCTTAGGCAAGGGGCTTTGCTTCTCTGTGCCTCAGTTTCCTTACGTATAAAAGAGAGATAATAATAATACAAATTGTGCAGGGTTATTGACAGGGTTGTACTAACAGATATAAAAAAAGCAATGGTAGAGCACCCTGCACATAATGGAAACTCAGTAAGTGGTAGCTATCACTCATGTATCTATGAAACATTTACAGAACACCTGTTATATACTAGGCACTGTTCTAGGACTCACGGATACAGAGATGAACACTACACTTGGAAACCCACAGGTCTAGTGAAGGAGAAAATGCCTAATTTAGTACAGGAGTGTCAAGGATAGCCTCACGGAGGAGCTGGTATTGGAATGAATCTTGAAGAATTTGTAGATATTGTCAGGCAGTCAAGATATGTAAGTGGGGTACTCTAACTTTCTGAAGAGCTTCTGAGAAGATGAGGAAGCAATCAAAAGCCTGGTTCATTTGCTGAGTAACACAAAGAGATCATGAATTGATTGGAATTGTTATCCTAAGGAACAGAGACATAATCTAAAGGAGAAAACATGTTTGTTAAAAAGGGGATATGTGATGGGAAGGGATGGAGGAAGGAAGAAATTGGTAAGAAATGAAACCATATAAGTGGTCAGGGTCAGGGTCATGAAGGGCTTTATAGAACATAAGAAATTTGAATATTATCTTACTGGTGATGAGGAGCTGCCATAGGGTTTTTACAAAGGTAATGACAACATCATTTGTATATTATAGATACATCATTATGGCTGCTGTGTGAAGGATGGGGAGGTGTTGGGGTTAGACTAGAACATGGAGACCATTAGGTCAAGGTTAGTTGTAATGGTTGTTGAATTAAGGCAGGGGCAGTAAGACTAGAGACAAAAGAATAAATTTGACTGTTATTTGGGGGATAAAATCAATAGGACTTGGTGACTTGATTGGATTGGTGGGGGAATAAGGGAGAGCAATTAAGGATGATTTATTGGTTTCTGTCCTGAGGGGCTAGGTGGATATTGGTGCAATTTATTGAAACTGAAAATACAGAAGAAGGAAGAGGTTGAAGGGAGGTAGATGATAAGGCCTGTTTTGTAGATGTTGAATTTGAAGAGCCCAGGAAATATCTGTGTGAAGATTTTTAGCAGGCTTTTGGATACACAAGTATCAAGTTCCAGGCAAGGTAATATAGATGCAGATTTGGGAGGCACTTTAATATCGGTAGTACTTGAAACCAAGAGGGTGAATTTGATTACCTAGGGAGAGTTTATAGAGGAAGAAGCAACAGGGAGGGAAGTCTGGGAAAACCCATCATTTAAGAGGAAGGTAAGTAAAGAAGCATCTAAAAGATAGAATATCAAAGCGTAGTTTGAAAAATAGGGCTTCCGTGGTGGGGCAGTGGTTGAGAATCCACCTGCCAGTGCAGGAGACATGGGTTTGAGCCCTGGTCTGGGAAGATCCCACATGCCACAGAGCAGCTGGGCCCGTGAGCCACAACTGCTGAGCCCGCGTGCCACAACTGCTGAAGCCTGTGTGCCTGGAGCCCATGCTCTGCAACAAGAGAAGCCACAGCAATAAGCCTGCGCACTACAGCGAAGAGTAGCCCCCACTTGCCTCAACTAGAGTAAAGCCCGCGTGCAGCAACAGAGACCCAATGCAGCCAAAAATAAAATTAAATTTAAAAAAAGAAAAAGAAAGAGAAGGGGGAGACTCAGGAGAGGATGGCATCACAAAAACCAAGATGGGAGAGACTTCAAAAGTCAAATTCTGCTAAGAGTTGTAGGTGAAATTAGAACTGAAAAGTGTCCACTGATTTGACAGATAGGAGTTCACCAGGAACCTTACCACATGGGAATAGTAGGGGCAGGAGCCAGACTTCAACAGGTTGAGGAGGGAATGAAAGGAGGAAGTGGAGAGACTAAGTGTAAACAACTTATTCTACAAGAGTGGCTATAAAAGGAAAAAGGAGGATTTTCCAACTTCCAGAATGGCTAAGTAAGGAGCTCAAGGAAATCTCTCCCCCAGAAAAACACTTAGTAAGCTGGTCAAAATTATCAAAGTCTTTGGAGATTGAGCAAAGGTCTTACAAAAAGTTAAGAAACATTTTTTTTAAAAAATATAGAAACTCAATAGGAACAGTGGGAGGCCATAGCATTTCAGCTAGAGACTGCAGCCATCCCTGACAGCTCTGCCATGCAGAAGAACTATTTCAGCAGTCTCCGCTGCCAAGTGGCAATTCTCTCTCCCCAGTCCCCTGGGGTGGAAAAGCTATTTTGTGTGCTTTCAGAAGTTGTTAAACATCATCAGATCCCATTTTCCACAGCTCTGTTACATGGAAGATCTATATAGAATGGGTGGCAGTAGCCAGGAGGCACTTGTTCTCCACCCCAACTCCCACAATATAGGGAGAATCCAGGCAGGGCAGCTGATGAAGAAAATAGTCCCTCTTTCCTGCAGAGCTCTGTCTTATGAGAGAGCTGTTCCAATGCACTTGGCGGTCGAGTGGTAGCTCCCATCATGCCAAAATTTCGAGGGTAGAAGACCTATTCCAGGTAGAATCAGTGGCCAGTGAACACTACAGATCCCATCCTCCCCAGCTTTGAACTGCAAATAATCCATACTACATTGTGTCAGCAGCTGGGGGTGACACCAGTGCCTCCTGCATGCTCATGCACACACACACACATCACCTGCTCCAGAGGGAGGATCTAGGTGGGACATCTAGTGAATAATGAGTTTCCCAATTCTGATTCCCATCCCACCCCTCAGCTCCTGATCTATAATGCAGAATATATTCCCAGAGGCAGGTCTGAGTGAGCCTAAAAGACTGGCAACACTGTATCTTTGCCAAGGAACCCAACTACAATTAGATCAGACTGTGGAGCAATTTATGCTGCAGAGCATTGTTGAAAACAATAGAGCAATCAGCTAGCAATTAATAGCGGCAAAAAGCTGGGTATAATACTAATAGGAGCGGACCAGCCAGGAGCTTAACAAGAACATCAGGGAAAGAGATAGTCAGAGACAGACTAAGATCACAGTCATTCCTGGTGGGCAGGAAAACTGTGTGCATGCCTCAGGCTGTACCCTTTGAGGAGCAACAGAAACTCTGTATCAAGGGAGAAACAGACCACACTGAAATAGTCCAGCTAAGTCACAAAACAAACAAATAAGCAGTCAAGCAATAAAAACCAAGACAGGAGAGAGGGAATCTATATCCAGATTATCTAAAATTTCCATTGTAACAAAAAATTGAGACATGCAAAGAAACATCAAAGTATGACCCACGTACAGGAGAAAAGCATACGAAGGAAACTGCCTTTGAGGGGACCCAGATATTAACTTAGTGGGCAAAGACTCATTATAAAGATGTTCAAATAGCTAATGGAAACCTTGCTTAAAGAATTAAAAGAAGGTATGATGACAATATCTCATAAAGGAGAAATTATAGATAGAAATTATGAAAAAAAAGAATCAAAGTGAATTTCTGGATTTGAAAAGTACAATAAACAACTGAAAAAAAGTCACTAAAAGAGCTCAAAAATAGGGACTTCCCTGGTGGCACAGTGGTTAAGAATCCGCCTGCCAATGGAAGGGACATGGGTTCAAGCCCTAGTCCGGGAAGATCCCACAAGCCGCAGAGTAACTAAGCCTGTGCACTGCAACTATTGAACCTGCACTCTAGAGCCTGCGTGCCACAACTACTGAAGCCTGCGTGCCTAGAGCCTGTGCTCGGTAACAAGAGAAGCCACCAAAATGAGAAGCCCACACACCGCAATGAAGAGTAGCCCCTGCTTGCTGCAACTAGAGAAAGCCCACACACAGCAACAAAGACCCAATGCAGCCAAAAATAAATAAATAAATAAATTTATTTTTAAAAAAAGGGCTCAACAATAGATTAGAGTTCGCAAAAGAAAAAAGAAATCAGTGAACTAGAAGATAGATTAAAAATATTAGTCAATCTGGCTGATTGGTTCAAGATGGTGGAGTAGAAGGCTGTGCGCTCACTCCCTCTTGGGAGAGCACCAGAATCACAACTAACTGCTGAACAATCATCGACTGGAAGACACTGGAACTCACCAGAAAAGATACCCCACATCCAAAGACAAAGGAGAAGCCACAGTGAGACAGTAGGAGGGGCACAATCACAATAAAATCCATTCTCATAACTACTGGGTGGGTGACTCACAAACTGGAGAACACTTATACCACAGAAGTCCACCCACTGGAGTGAAGGTTCTGAGCCCCACGTCAGGCTTCCCAACCTGGGGGTCCGGCAAAAGGAGGAGGAATTCCTAGAGAATCAGACTTTGAAGGCTAGCGGGATTTGATTGCAGGACTTCAACAGGACTGGGGGAAACAGAGACTCCACTCTTGGAGGGCACACACAAAGTAGTGTGTGCATTGGGACCCAGGGGAAGGACCAGTGAGACATAGGAGACTGAAACAGACCTACCTGCTAGTGTTGGAGGGTCTCCTGCAGAGGCAGGGGGTGGCTGTGGCTCGCCGTGAGGACAAGGACACTGGCAGCAGAAGTTCTGGGAAATACTCCTTGGCGTGAGCCCTCCCAGAGTCTGCCATTAGCACCACCAAAGAGCTGGGTAAGCTCCAGTGTTGGGTCACCTCAGGCCAAACAACCAACCCAAGCATACCCATCAGCAGACAAGCAGATTAAAGTTTTACTGAGCTCTGCCCACCAGAGCAACACCCAGTTCTACCCACCACCAGTCCCTACCATCAGGAAACTTGCACAAGCCTCTTAGAAAGCCTCATCCAACAGAGGGCAGACAGCAGAAGCAAGAAGAAGTACAATCCTGCAGCCTGTGGAACAAAAACCACATTCACAGAAGGAGAGACAAGATGAAAAGGCAGAGGGCTATGTACCAGATGAAGGAACAAGATAAAACCCCAGAAAAACAACTAAATGAAGTGGAGATAGGAAACCTTCCAGAAAAAGAATTCAGAATAATGATAGTGAAGATAATCCAGGACCTCAGAAAAAGAATGGAGGCAAAGATCGGGAAGATGCAAGAAATGTTTAACAAAGACCTAGAAGAATTAAAGAAAAAACACCTAGAAGAATTAAAGAACAAACAAATAGAGGTGAACAATACAATAAATGAAATGAAAAATACACTAGAAGGAATCACTAGCAGAATAACTGAGGCAGAAGAACAGATAAGTGACCTGGAAGACAGAATGGTGGAATTCACTGCCATGGAACAGAATAAAGAAAAAAGAATGAAAAGAAATGAAGACAGCCTAAGGGACCTCTGGGACAACATTAAATGCCACAACATTCACATTATAGGGGTCCAAGAAGGAGCAGAGAGAGAGAAAGGACCCGAGAAAATATTTGAAGAGATTATTGTCAAAAACTTCCCTACAAGGGAAAGGAAGTAGCTACCCAAGTCCAGGAAGTGCAGAGAGTCCCAGGCAGGATAAACCCAAGGAGAAACACACCGAGACACATAGTAATCAAATTGACAAAAATTAAAGAGAAAGAAAAATTATTGAAAGCAACAAGGGAAAAATGACAAATAACATACAAGGGAACTCCCAAAAGGTTAACAGCTGATTTCTCAGAAGAAACTCTACAAGCCAGAAGGGAGCGGCATGATATATTTCAAGTGATGAAAGGGAAGAACCTACGACCAAGATTACACTACCCAGCAAGGATCTCATTCAGATTCAATGGAGAAATCAAGAGCTTTACAGACAGGCAAAAGCTAAGAGATTTCAGCACCACCAAACCAGCTCTACAACAAATGCTAAAGGAAATTCTCTAAGTGGGAAACACAAGAGAAGAAAAGGATCTACAAAAACAAACCCATAACAATTAAGAAAATGGTAACAGGAACATACATATCGATAATTACCTTAAATGTGAATGGATTAAATGCTTCCACCAAAAGACACAGACTCGCTGAATGGATACAAAAACAAGACCCATATATATGCTGTCTACAAGAGACGCACTTCAGACCTAGGGACACATACAGACTGAAAGTGAGGGGATGGAAAAAGATATTCCATCCAAATGGAAATCAAAAGAAAGCTGGAGTAGCAATACTCATATGAGATAAAATAGACTTTAAAATAAAGAATGTTACAAGAGACAAGGAAGAACACTACATAATGATCAAGGGATCAATCCAAGAAGAAGATATACCAAATATAAATATTTATGCACCCAACATAGGAGCACCTCAGTACATAAGGCAACTGCTAGCAGCTATAAAAGAGGAAATTGACAGTAACACAGTGTTAGTGGGGGACTTTAACAGCTCACTTATACCAATGGACAGATCATCCAAATAGAAAATTAATAAGGAAACACAAGCTTTAAATGACACATAGACCAGACAGATTTAATTGATATTTATAGGACATTCCATCCAAAAACAGCAGATTACACTTTCTTCTCAAGTGCACACAGAACATTCTCCAGGATAGATCACATTTTGGGTCACAAATCAAGCCTCAGTAAATTTAAGAAAATTGAAATCATATCAAGCATCTTTTCTGACCATGACACTATGAGATTAGAAATCAGTTACACGGGAAAAAAATGTAAAAAAACACAACACATGGAGGCTAAACAATACGTTACTAAATAACCAAGAGATACTGAATAAATCAAAGAGGAAATCAAAAAATACCTAGAGAAATATTACAATGAAAACACGAAAATCCAAAACCTATGGGATGCAGCAAAAGCAGTTATAAGAGGGAAGTTTATAGCAATACAAGCCTTCCTCAAGAAACAAGAAAAATCTCAAATAAACAATCTAAACTTGCACCTAAAGGAACCAGAGAAAGAACAACAAACAAGACCCAAAGTTAGTAGGAGGACAGAAATCATAAAGATCAGAGCAGAAATAAATGAAGTAGAAGCAAAGAAAACAATAGCAAAGATCAATAAAACTAAAAGCTGGTTCCTTGAGAAAATAAACAAAATTCATAAACCATTAGCCAGACTCATCAAGAAAAAGAGGGAGAGGACTCAAATCAATAAAATTAGAAATGAAAAAAGAGAAGTTACAACAGACACTGCAGAAATACAAAGCATCCTAAGAGACTACTACAAGCAACTCAATGCCAATAAAATGGACAACCTGGAAGAAATGGACAAATTCTTAGAAAGGTATAACCTTCCAAGACTGAACCAGGAAGAAACAGAAAATATGAACACACCAATCACAAGTAATGAAATTGAAACTGTGATTT
Source organism: Eschrichtius robustus (assembly GCF_028021215.1). Classification (NCBI taxonomy): domain Eukaryota; kingdom Metazoa; phylum Chordata; class Mammalia; order Artiodactyla; family Eschrichtiidae; genus Eschrichtius; species Eschrichtius robustus. The sequence continues at coordinate 46,464,497 of NC_090845.1, forward strand.
AAAATCTTCCAACATGGCTTCCCTGGTGGTGCAGTGGTTAAGAATCTGCCTGCCAATGCAGGGGACATGGGTTCAAGCCCTGGTCTGGGAAGATCCCACATGCTGCAGAGCAACTAAGCCTGAGAGCCACACCTACTGAGCCTGCACGTCTGGAGCCTGTGCTCTGCAACGGGAGAGGCCGCAACAGTGAGAGGCCCACGCACCATGATGAAGAGTGGCCCCCGCTCGCCACAACTGGAGAAAGCCCTCATACAGAAACGAAGACCCAACACAGCCAAAAATAAATAAATAAATAAATAAATAAAAATTTTAAAAAAAAGAGTGTTAGGTTTCCATTCAGTATTCTCAGATTAAAAAAAAAAAATCTTCCAACAAACAAAAGTCTAGGGCCAGATGGCTTCACAGGTAAATTCTATCAAATATTTAGAGAAAAGCTAACACCCATCCTTCTCGAACTCTTCCAAAAAATTGCAGAGGAAGGAACACTCCCAAACTCATTCTATGAGGCCACCATCATCCTGATACCAAAACCAGAAAAAGATACTACAAAAAAACGAAAATTACAGAGCAATATCACTGATGAATATAGATGCAAAAATCCTCAACAAAATACTAGCAAACAGAATCCAATACATTAAAAGGATCATACACCATGATCAAGTGGGATTTATCCCAGGGATGCAAGGATTCTTCAATATATGCAAATCAATCAATGTGATACACCATATTAACAAACTGAAGAATAAAAACCATATGATCCTCTCAATAGATGCAGAAAAAGCTTTTGACAAAATTCAACACCCATTTATGATGAAAACTCTCCAGAAAGTGGGCATGGAGGGAACCTACCTCAACGTAAAAAAGGCCATATACGACAAACCCACAGCAAACATCATTCTCAATGGTGATAACTGAAAGCATTTCCTCTACAATCAGGAATAAGACTAGGATATCCACTGTCACCACTATTATTCAACATAGTTTTGGAAGTCATAGCCATGGCAATCAGAGAAGAAAAAGAAATAAAAGGAATACAAATTGGAAAAGAAGAAGTAAAACTGTCACTGTTTGCATATGACATGATACTATACATAGAGAATCCTAAAAATGCCACCAGAAAACTACTAGAGCTAATCAATGAATTTGTTAAAGTTGCAGGATACAAAATTAATGCACAGAAATCGCTTGCATTCCTATATACTAATGATGAAAAATCTGAAAGAGAAATTAAGGAAACACTCCCATTTACTATTGCAACAAAAAGAATAAAATACTTAAGAATAAACCTACCTAAGGAGACAAAAGACCTCTATGCAGAAAACTATAGGACACTGATGAAAGAAATTAAAGATGATACAAAGAGATGGAGAAATATAACATGTTCTGGGTTTGGAAGAATCAGTATTGTGAAAATGACTATACTACCCAAGCAATCTACAGATTCAATGCAATCCCTATCAAATTACCAATGACATTTTTTACAGTACTAGAACAAAAAGTCTGAAAATTTGTATGGAGACACAAAAGACCCCGAATAGCCAAAGCAGTCTTGAGGGAAAAAAACGGAGCTGGAGGAATCAGACTCCCTGATTTCAGACTATACTACATAGCTACAGTATTCAAGACAATGTGGTACTGGTACAAAAACAGACATATAGATCAATGGAACAGGATAGAAAGCCCAGAGATAAACCCACGCACCTATGGTCAACTAATCTATGACAAAGGAGGCAAGGATATACAATGGAGAAAAGACAGTCTCTTCAGTAAGTGATGCTGGGAAAACTGGACAGCTACATGTAAAAGAATGAAATGAGAACACTCCCTAACACCATACACAAAAATAAACTCAAAATGGATTAGAGACCTAAATGTAAGACTGGACACTGTAAAACTCTTAGAGGAATATATAGGAAGAACACTCCCTGACATAAATCACAGCAAGATCTTTTTTAATGGAAAGTAAAACAAAAATAAACAAATGGGACCTAATGAAACTTAAAAGCTTTTGCAAAGCAAAGGAAACTACAAACAAGACCAAAAGACAACCCTCAGAATGGGAGAAAATATTTGCAAACGAATCAACGGACAAAGGATTAATCTCCAAAATATATAAACAGCTCATTCAGCTCAATATTAAAGAAACAAACAACCCAATCTAAAAATGGGCAGAAGACCTAAATAGACATTTCTCCAAAGAAGACATACAGATGGCCAAGAAGCACATGAAAAGCTGCTCAACATCACTAATTATTAGAGAAATGCAAATCAAAACTACAATGCCGTATCACCTCACACCATTTAGAGTGGGCACCCTCAGAAAATCTACAAACAACAAATGCTGTAGAGGGTGTGGAGAAAAGGGAACCCTCTTGCACTGTTGGAGGGAATGTAAATTGATACAGCCACGATCGATAACAGTATGGATGTTCCTTAAAAAACTAAAAATAGAATTACCATATGACCCAGCAATCCCACTACTAGGAATATACCCAGAGAAAACCATAATTCACAAAGACACATGCACCCCAGTGTTCATTGCAGCACTATTTACAATAGCCAGGTCATGGAAGCAAACTAAATGCCCATTGACAGACGAATGGGTAAAGAAGATGTGGTACATATATACAATGGAATATTACTCAGCCATAAAAGGGAAGAAAACTGGGTTATTTGTAGAGACGTGCCTGGATCTACAGACTGTCATACAGAGTGAAGTAAGTCAGAAAGAGAAAAACAAATATCATATATTAATGCATATATGTGGAACCTAGAAAGATAGTACAGATGAACTGGCTTGCAGGGCAGAAATAGAGACACAGATATAAAGAACAAACGTATGACACCAAGGGGGGAAATTGGCGGCGGGGGGTGGTGGTGTGATGAATTGGGAAGTTGGGATTGACATATATACACTAATATGTATAAAATGGATAACTAATAAGAACCTGCTGTATAAAATAAATAAATAAAAGTCTAAAATTCAAACAAAATTAGGCAATCTGAACAGAGAGGAAAAAGAGTGAAAAACAATTGAAGAGGGATTCAGATAAATATGGGACCTCATTAACTCTACCAATATATGCATAGTGGGAATACCAGAAGGAAAGGGGAGAGCTAAATGAACAGGAAAGTATTTACAGAAATATTGTCTGAAATTTCCCCAGAATGATGAAAAATATTAATCTACACATGCAAGAAGATCAATAAACTCCAAGAAGAATAAATTCAAGGAGAGCCACATACAGACATATCATAGTTAAAATGTTGAAAAGCAAAGAGAGAATCTTAAAATCAGTGAGAGAAAAATGACTCATTATATCCAAGGACGACACTATAAGATGAATGAATGGCTTCTCATCAGAAACAATGGAGGCCTGGAAGCAGTGACATGACATCTTAAAACAGGTTTAAAAAAATAAACCTGTCAAGCAATAATCTTATACAGTTGACCTTTCAACAGAATGAGTTTGAACTGCACTGGTGCACCTATATGTAATTGTTTTCAGTAGTCAATACTGTAGTACTACACAATCCATGGTTGGTTGAACCCAAGGATCCAAATATGTGGTTCCTCTGTATCCAAGGTTCCTCTGTATCCACAGATACAGAAGAATCACATATACAGAAGGCTGAATTTACTTTATATGCAGATTTTTGACTGCAGTGAGGGTTGGTGCCCCTAACTCCTGCATTGTTCAAGGATCAACTGTACTCAGTAAAACTATCTTTCAGAAAGGAAGGGGAAATAAAGACGTTCTAAGATCAGCAAAACCTGAGAGAATTTGTTGTTAGCAGATGTGATTTGCAAGAATACTAAAGAAAATTCTTCAGGCTGAAAGAAAGTGACAGCAGATGGTAATTAAAATCCACAAGAAAAACAATTAACACTGATAAAGGTAATTATGTAAGAAATTATAACAGTATAGCTGATTTAAAAAGCAATTTTTCCAACAGATATGCAAAGTCTTAAACATCACCTTGCAACCACATATCCCACCCCAGAGCTCTGGCAAGATCATACACAAATCTAGTGGCAAATCAAGGACTAAATAAATTACAAGGAAGAGGCCTAAAGTGACCTAAAGCCCTCTCAATGACATGAGAAACATACAGACTGCATTCAAATCAGCTGTGGGACACTGCACATATGAAAGTGTCATGGGCCCATGAGATTTGCAGGTAGTACTCCAGTGATTTTCTTTCACCATTAGAAGACACTTGAATGTCAAGGACTCTCCTTCCATCCTAAGCTCCTTTTCAGCAGGAGTCAAGACTGCCAGACCAAGGTAAGGCACTGTTCCAGTACTTCTGTTCTACCTGGGGAACTGATGTTACCTAAAGCAAGTTCAAAGGGAGAACTGCCTGGCAGCAATGAAGCCTGGTGCTGACAACTCTTCCTGACCCTCCTACAGTCAGTAAGGTGTGCTGGAGTGTCCTTGAGGTGCATGCTCCTCACTGTAAGTCAGTCCCACATGTGCAGGAGAGACCTGAGGGCAGCAAGTCACAACCCCATCAAAAGTACCTCACAAACAAGGGAATTTAATTCCTCTACAAACACAGGCGCCACTTATGATGATAAAAATAAGCAGATATTCTCCATCTTTACCTTAGAGAAGATAGTAGTAACCCTATGGCATCCATGGCAGGTTGAATGTAGGGTGTTTTTTTTAATGAATTCTGGAAGAATTACATGGAGGAGGAGGCCAAATAACCTCAGAACCAAGAAACAGCTGAGCTCACACTCACTGTAGGATGCTTGAGACTATTACTTTGCTTAACTTTGTACTTTGCTCACCACAAAGACCTTTCTTTTTGAACAGTCTTTTGTAGTGAAGTGGACAGTGTCTTTTGTTCCTTGTGGATATTGTTCCTCATTAATCTCCACTGCCATCTAACATTTATGTACACATAGCCTGAGAATCTTCCCTGAAATCCCTCTCATTGTAGATCTGCTGCTTTTTGGGTGTAAGACATAAGACATATGATCTTACAGGAATTTTTCTTATCCCAGCATTTTCTTGTACACAGGAATTGTCCAATAAAGCTTATGTGCTGGTTAGTTGATATTAAAACAAGCAATCATATAATCATATTTTGGGCCTATGACATATAGAATGTGATCCACTTGATAATAAAAGGACAAAGGATGCAGGTAGGAAAAAAGGTGATTCAGAGTGAGAAAATGACACCAGATGGTAACTTGAATACACAGGAAGAAACAAAGAGAAAAAAATGGTTAATGAAGAAGGCTACTATAATAAACTGTATAAAATATACTTGCTGTTCTTTCTTCCCTCAGCTTCTTTCAAATATATAAATTTATATAATGCAATAATTAAAACAATCTATATTGGTTTTTATCATATATATATAACATATATAACAATAATAGCACAAAACAGGGGAAGATACAGTTTTATAGGAATAGAGTTTCTACATCATACTGGAATTATACTAATTCTAATATAGATTCTGATAAGTTAAGATGTATATGGAAATCCCTAGAGAAACCAGTAAGAATATAACTAAGAACATATAGTGAAAAAATAATTAATGGTACTAAAATGTTTCACTTAATGCAAAAAAAGCATTAAAGTAGGAACAGAGATAACACGAGACATATAGAAAACCAAAAGTAAAATGATAGACACAAATCCAATCTCGCAATAATAATATTCAATGCTAATGGATTTAAAAATTCAATCAAAAAAGAGAGATTATCAAATTGTATAAAAACACAAGCCCACTAAAAGAATGACATCGAATCGTAGGATTATGGAATATTTTCCTTCCCCTCACACCTAACCACAACATCAACAGTGTTCCTTTATAATAACAGTGGAATACAGCTGAAAGAACAGTGGACTCTATCTAGGAAGGAGTTTCTAGGCAAACTCAAAGACAACAGGGGAGACAAAAATGAGGACACTACAGGAAATTGAAGTTTTCTGCAGAAAACATTAAAGGCAGCCTAACTCCTAGCCAGATAAACATAAAATCTCACACTAAAGGCATATTTACCTCAGTTCCTATTACCTGATACATCATGTCTAGTTTCCAACAAAAATTTACAAGGAGTGGTAAAAGACAAAACAAAACCAAACTAAAACAATATGAGGAGACAAAGCAAGCATCAGAACGAGACTCAGATATGGCAGAAGGTCTCAATAGAAACTTCCAAAACTGAAATGCAAAGAGAAAAAAGAATGAACAAGACATAATAGAATATCTAAAAGCTAGGGACAATTAGAAAATGTGTAACATTTGTGTAATGGGAATACCAGAAGGAAAAGAGAAAAAGGAGCAGAAGAAATATTTACAGTAATAATGGCTGAGAATTTTCCAAAATTAATGACAGACACCAAACCACAGATCTCAGAAGCTCAGAGAACACCATGATGGATAAATATCAAACAGTCTGCACCTAGGCATTTCATATTCAAACTGCAGAAAATCAAAGACAGAGAGGAAATTTTGAAAGAAGCCAGATAAAAATAAAACAATCAATCTTCTCTTCAGAAATAATGCTAGCACAAAGAGAGTAGAGAGAAATATTTAAAGTTTAGAAAGAGAAAACCTTCCTACCCACCTAGAGTTCTTTGTCCTTCAAAAGTGAAGTAGATAGGTTCCCTCTATATCCACATTCTGGAGAGTTTTTATCATAAATGGGTGTTGAATTTTGTCAAAAGCTTTTTCTACATCTACTGAGGTGATCATATGGTTTTTATTCTTTAATTTGTTAATATGGTGTATCACATTGATTTATTTGCATATATTGAAGAATCCTTGCATCCCTGGGATAAATCCCACTTGATCATGGTGTATGATCTTTTTAATGTGTTGTTGGATTCTGTTTGCTAGTATTTTGTTGAGGAGTTTTACATCTATATTCATCAGTGATATTGGTCTGTAATTTTCTTTTTTTGTGATATCTTTGTCTGGTTTTGGTATCAGGGTGATAATGGCCTCGTAGAACATGTTTGGGAGTGTTCCTTCCTCTGAAATTTTTTGGAAGAGTTAGAGAAGGATAGGTGTTAACTCTTCTCTAAATGTTTGATAGAATTCAGCTGTGAAGCCATCTGGTCCTGGACTTTTGTTTGTTGGAAGATTTTTAATCGCAGTTTCAATTTCATTACTTGTGACTGGTCTGTTTATATTTTCTAATTCTTCCTGGTTCATTCTTGGAAAGTTGTACCTTTCCAAGAATTTGGCCATTTCTTCCAGGTTGTCTATTTTACTGGCATATAATTGCTTGTAGGAGACTTTTATGATCCTTTGTATTTCTTCGGTGCCAGTTGTAATTTCTTTTTTCATTTCTAAATTTATTGATTTGAGTGCTCTCCCTTTTTTTCTTGATGAGTCTGGCTAAAGGTTTATTGATTTTGTTTATCTTCTTAAAGAACAAATTTTGAGTTTTACTGATCTTTGCTATTGTTTTATTTGTTTCAATTTCATTTATTTCTACTCTGATATTTATGATTTCTTTCCTTCTACTAACTTGGGGTTTTCTTTGTTCTTCTTTTTCTAGTTTCCTTAGGTGTAAGATTAGATTTTTTATTTTAGATTTTTCTTGTTTCTTGAGGTGAGCTTGAATTGCTATAAACTACCCTCTTAGAACTGCTTTTGCTGTGTCCCATAGGTTTTAGATTGTCGTGTTTTCATTGTCATTTGTTTCTAGGTGTTTTTCACTTCTTCTTTGATTTCTTCAGTGATCTCTTGGTTATTTAGCAGTGCACTGTTTAGCCTCCATGTGTTTGTGTTTTTTTACAGTTTTTCTTTCCTGTAATTGATTTCTAATCTCATAGCATTGTGGTCAGAAAAGATGCTTGATACAATTTCAGTTTTCTTAAATTTTCCAAGGCTTGATTTGTGACCCAAGATGTGATCTATCCTGGAGAACTTTCTGTGTTCACTTGAGAATAAAGTGTAATCTTCTGCTTTTGGGTGGAATGTCCTATAAATATCAATTAAGTCAATCTGCTCCATTGTGTCATTTAAAGCTTTTGTTTCCTTATTTATTATCTGTCTGGATGATTCATCCATTGGTGTAGGTGGGGGTGTTAAAGTCTCCCACTATTATTGTGTTACTGCTGATTTCCCCTTTTATGGCTGTTAGCATTTGTCTTACATATTGATGTGCTCCTATGTTGGGTGCATAAATACCTATAATTGTTATGTTTTCTTCTTGGTGAAAACTGAAAGCATTTCCTCTAAGATCAGGAACAAGACAAGGATGTCCACACTTGCCACTATTGTTCAACAGAGTATTAGAAGTCCTAGTCATGGCAATCAGATAAGAAAAAGAAATAAAAGGAATACAAATTGGAAAAGAACAAGTAAAACTGTCACTGTTTGCAGGTGACATGATACTATACACAGAAAATCCTAAAGATGCCACCAGAAAACTACTAGAACTAATCAATGAATTTGGTAGGGTTGCAGGGTACAAAATTAATGCACAGAAATCTCTTGCATTCCTAGGCAGTAACAACGAAAGATCAGAAAGAGAAATTAAAGAAACAATCTCATTCACCACTGCAACAAAAATAATAAAAAACCTAGGAATAAACCTACCTGAGGAAGCAAAAGACCTGTACTCAGAAAACTATAAAACACTGATGAAAGAAATCAAATATAACACAAACAGATGAAGAGATATACCATGCTCCTGGGTTGGAAGAATCAGTATTGTGAAAATGACTATACTACCCAAAGCAATCTACAGGTTCAGTGCAATCCCTATCAAATTACCAATGGCATTTTGCACAGAATTAGAACAAAAAAATGTTACAATTTGTATGGAAACACAAAAGACCCCAAATAGCCAAAGCAATCTTGGGAAAGAAAAATGGAGCTGGAGGAATCAGACTCCCCGACTTCAGACTATACTACAAAGCTACAGTAATCAAGACAGTATGGTACTGGCACAAAAACAGAAATATAGATCAATGGAACAGGATAGAAAGCCCAGCAATAAACCCACACACGTATGGTCAACTAATCTATGACAAAGGAGGCAAGGATATACAATGGAAAAAAGACACCCTCTTCAATAAATGGTGCTGGAAAAACTGGACAACTGTATGTAAAAGAATGAAATTAGAACACTCCCTAACACCAAACAAAAAAATAAACTCAAAATGAATTAAAGACCTAAATGTAAGAGCAGACACTATAAAACTCTTAGAGGAAAACATAGGAAAAACACCCTTTAACATAAATCACAGCAAGACCTTTTATGACCCACCCCCTAGAGTAATGAAAATAAAAACAAAAATAAGCAAATGGGACCTAATTAAACTTTAAAAGCTTTTGCACAGCAAAAGAAACCATAAAAAATACAAAAATACAACACAGAATGGGAGAAAATATTTGCAAATGAATCAAAAGACAAAGGATTATCTCTAAAATATACAAACACCTCATGCAGCTAGATATCAAAAAAAAAAAACCCAATCAAAAAATGGGTGGAAGTCCTAAATAGACACTTCACCAAAGAAGACATACAGATGGTGCAGAGGCACATGAAAAGATTCTCAACATCACTAATTATTAGAGAAATGCAAATCAAAACCACAATGAGGTATCCCCTCACTCCAGTCAGAATGGCCATCATCAAAAAATCTACAAACTATAAATGCTGGAGATGGTGTGGAGAAAAGAGAACCCTCTTGCATTGTTGGTGGAAATGTAAAGTGATACAGCCACTGTGCAGAACAGTATAAAGGGTCCTTAAAAAACTAAAAATAGAACTACCATATGACCCAGCAATCCCACGACTGGGCATATACCCTGAGAAAACCATATTTCAAAAACTATATGTACCCCAATGTTCATTGCAACACTATTTACAACAACCAGGACGTGGAAACAACCTAAATGGCCATCGACAGATGAATGGATAAAGAAGATGTGGTGTATATATATATATATATATATATATATATATATATATATATATATAATGGAATATTACTCAGCCATAAAAAAAATGAAAATTGGTCATTTGTAGAGATGTGGATGGACCTAGAGTCTGTCATACAGAGTGAAGTAAGTCAGAAAGAGAAAAACAAATATGATACATGAATGCATATATGTGGATTCTTGAAAAATGGTACAGATGACCCTATTTGCAGGGCAGGAATAGAAATGCAGATGTAGAAAACAGACTTGTGGACACAGCAAGGGATGGGGAGGGTGGGATGAATTGGGAGATTATGTTTGACATAAATACACTACCAAGTGTAAAATAGATAGCTAGTGGGAACCTGCTGTATAGCACAGGGAGCTCAGCTCGGTGCTCTGTGATGACCTAGATGGGTGGGATGAGGGGGGAGGGAGGTCCAAGTGAGAGGGGATATGTGTATACATATAACTGATTCACTTCACTGTACAGCAGAGACTAACACAACATTGTAAAGCAGTTATACTCCAGTAAAAACAAAAGAAAACAAACAAACAAAAGTGAAGGAGAGGTAAAAGTTGTTCCTCAGGCCAACTGAAAGCGTAGTAATTTGTCACTAGTAAACTTTCCTTGTGAGAAAGGTTAAAAGAAGTTCTTAAGAGAGAAGGAAAATGATATAGGTCAGAAACTCAGATTTAGATAATGGAAGAATGTTAGAAAAGCAATATATGAAAGTAAAATAAAATATTGAATTTTTCTTATTCCTAGTTGATCTAACAGATAACAGTTTATTCAAAATAGTAATAGTAACAATGTATTTAGTGATTGTAGCTTGTGGATAAGTGAAATGAATGATTGCAATGTTATGAGGAATTGAGAGGGAGGAATTGGGAATACTTTGTTATAAAGTGACCATACTTCTTGTGAATCAATAGTATTCTATTTTACAATATTTTAAAGGGACTTATATTAATTGTAAATGTATATCGTAAACTCTAGGGAAACTACTAAAATATAAAAGAAGTATTATTGATATGCTAAGAAAGTAAAGAAAATGAAATCATACAAAATACTCAATTAAAATCAAAGAAAGCAGAAAAATAAAAGATAAAATAAGAAACAAAGAACAAGTTCAATAAATGCCAAAGAGTTAGAGACATGGTAAATATGAATCTAACTATATCAACAATCACTTTAAGTGTGTATAATATAACTACATCAATTAAAAGACAAGCACTGTCAGAGGAGATAAAAAATAAGACCCAACTATATGTTGTCTAAAAGTAATATAAATATAAAGAAACAAATATATTAAAAGTAAAGAATGGAGAAAGATATACCAAGATTCTAATCAAAAGAAAGCTGGAGTAGCTATATTAATTTCAGACAAAACAGGCTTCAGAGCAAGGAAATTTATCAGGGATAAAGAAGGGCATTACATAATGATAAAGGGGTCAATCGTCTAAGAAGATATAACAATCCTGAAAAAGTATGCACTTACAGACAGTGCATCAATATATGTGAGGCAAAAAGTGATAGACCTACAAGGAGAAATACAGAAATTCATTATTAAGTTGGAGATTTCAACACCCTTCTATTGACAGATCCAGCTGGCAGAAAATCAGTAAGGATATATGTGAACTCAACAGCAACATCAATCAACTAGATCTAATTGACATTTATAGAGTATTTTATCCAGCAACAGCAGAATACATATTATTCTCAATCTCACATGGACCAACACCAAGATAGACCACATTATGGGCCATAAATACATTTTAAAAGTTTAAAAGAATATAAATCATACAAAATATGCTTTCAGACTAAATTGGAATCAAACTAGAAGTCAATAATAGAAAGATAGCTGGAAAATTCCAAAATATTTAGAGATTGAGTAACACACTTCCAAATAACAAATGGGTCAAAGAAGAAATACTACAAGAAATCTTAAAATATTTTGAACTAAATGAAGATGAAAATACAACTTATCAAAATGTGTGAGATGCAGCAAAATCACTGTTTAGAGGGAACTTTATAGCACTGAATTAATATTTTAGAAAAGAAGATAAATATAAAACCAATAATCTTAGTTTCCACTTTAGGAAACTAGAAAAAGAAAAGCAATATAAGCCAAAAGCAAGCAGAAAAAAAGAAATAATAAAAACTAAATTAGGACCTTGTTGTTTGCCTATGTTCTATATAGTAGTATGTATCTGTTCTTCCCAAGCTCCTAATTTATCCCTCCCCCCTTTCCATTTTGGTTACCATATAGCACAGGGAACTGTATTCAATATCTTGTGATAACATATAATGGAAAAGAATCTGAAAAAGAAAAAAAAATATATATATATATCTGAATCACTTTGCTATACACCAGAAACTAACACATTATAAATCAACTGTACTTCAATTTTTAAAAAGAACTAAATTAGAAGTCAGTGAAAATGAACACAAAATCCACAGAAAAAATTAACAAAATTAAAAGTTGATTATTTGAAAAATTGACAAAATTAATGAACTAGTAACCAGGCTAACCATGAAAAAAAGAGAGAAGACATGAATTACTAATATCAGAAATGAAAGAGAGGTTATCACTGCTGATCTCATGGGCATTAAAAGGGTAATAAAGGGATATGAACAACTCTATGTCTACAAATTTGATAACCTAGATAAAAGGGACCAATCCTTGAAAGACAGAAACTACAAAAACTCACACAATATGAGAAACAGATAATCTGAATAGGCATATATCCATTACATAAATTGAGTCAATAATTAACAACTTTCCAAAACAGAAAGCACTAGGCCCAGATGGTTTCACTGGAGAATCTACCAAACATTAAAGAAAGAAATGATATCAACTCCCATAATCTCTTCTAGAAAACAGAAGCAGAAGTGACCATTTCCTAACTGATTCTATGAAGACAGCATTAGCCTAATACCAAAACCATATAAAGACATTAACATAAAGGAAAACTTCAGACCAATATCTCTTATGAACATATATGCAAAAAATCTTCAACAAGATGTTGACAAATCAAATTCAACACTATATAAAGAGAATTACATGCCATGACAAAATGGGATTTATTCAAAGTATGCAAGATTGCTTCAATGTTCAAAAATCAACTAATGTAACTATTGCATGGGCAAGCTAAAAAATAAAAAGCATATGATTATATCGATAGGTGAAAAAAGAGCATTTGACAAAATCTGATACCAATTCATGATAAAAACTCTCAGCAAACTAGAAATAGAGAGGAACTGCCTCATCTTGAATTTTAAAAATCTACAAAAACCTTCAGCTAACATCATACTTAAAGATGAGAAACTGTATCCTTTCCTTCTAAGATTGGTAGAAAGACAAGGATGCCCCTCTCATCACTCCTAATCAGCATTGTACTGGAAGTCCTAGTTATTGCATTAAGAAAAGAAAAACATGTACAAGGTATACAAATTGGGAAAAATGAAATAAAACTGTCTTTGTGTGCAGATAGACATAGTTGTCTACATGAATAATCCCAAAGAATAGCCAAAAAATTCTAGGAACTAATACATAATTATAGCAAAGCCACAGGATATAAAGTTAACATACAAAAGTCAATTGCTTGCCTATATAACAGCAATGAACAATTGAATCTGAAATTGAAAAAAAATAGTCCCATTTACATTAGTACCGAAAAAAAGAAACCTTAGGCATAAATTCAACAAAATATATGCAGGATATATAGGAGGAAAACTATAAAATTCTGATGCAAGAAATCAAAGAAGAGGAGGAGCTTCAAGATGGCGGAAGAGTAAGACGTGGAGATCACCGCCCTCCCCACAAATACATCAGAAATACATCTACATGTGGAACAACTCCCACAGAACACCTACTAAACACTGGCAGAAGACCTCAGGCTTCCCAAAAGGCAAGAAACTCCCCACGTACCTGGGTAGGGCAAAAGAAAAAAGAAAAAACAGAGACAAAAGAATAGGGACGGGACCTGCACCAGTGGGAGGGAGCTGTGAAGGAGGAAAGGTTTCCACACATTAGGAAGCCCCTTCGCAGGTGGAGACTGCGGGTGGCGGCGGGGGGAAGCTTCGGAGCCACAGAGGAGAGCGCAGCAACCGGGGTGAGGAGAGCAAAGCGGAGAGATTCCCGCACAGGGGAGCGGTGCCGACCAGCACTCACCAGCCCGAGAGGCTTGTCTGCTCACCCACTGGGGCGGGCATGGGCTGGGAGCTGGGGTTCGGGCTTCCCTCGGATCCCAGGGAGAGGACTGGGGTTGGCGGCGTGAACACAGCCTAAAGGGGTTAGCGCACCACAGCTAGCCAGGAGGGAGTCCAGGAAAAAGTCTGGAGCTGCCGAAGAGGCAAGAGAATTTTTCTTGCCTCTTTGTTTCCTGGTGCGCGAGGAGAGGGGATTCAGAGCACCACTTAAAGGAGCTCCAGAGACGGGCGCGAGATGCAGCTATCAGCACGGACGCCAGAGACGGGCATGGGACGCTAAGGCTGCTGCTGCAGCCACCAAGAAACCTCTGAGCAAGCACAGGTCACTATCAACACCTCCCCTCCCGGGAGCCTGTGCAGCCTGCCACTGCCAGGGTCCCGTGATCCAGGGACAACTTCCTGGGGAGAACGCACGGCGCGCCTCAAGCTGGTGCAATGTCACATTGGCCTCTGCCACCGCGGGCTCGCCCCGCACTCCGTACCCCTCCCTCCCCCGGCCTGAGTGAGCCAGAGCCCCCAAAGCAGCTGCTCCTTTAACCCCGTCCTGTCTGAGCAAAGAACAGACGCCCTCAGGTGACCTACACGCAGAGGCAGGTCAAAATCCAAAGCTGAACCCCGGGAGCTGTGCGAAAAAAGAAGAGAAAGGGAAATTTCTCCCAGCAGCCTCAGGAGCAGCGGATTAAATCTCCACAATCAACTTGATGTACCCTGCATCTGTGGAATACCTGAATAGACAACGAATCATCCCAAATTCAGGAGGTGGACTTTGGGAGCAATGATATATATTTTTTCCCCTTTTTCTCTTTCTGCGAGTGTGTATGTGTATGCCTCTGTGTGTGATTTTGTCTGTATAGCTTTGCTTTTACCATTTGTCCTAGGGTTCTGTCTGTCCGTTTTTTTTTTTATTACTTAAAAATTTTTTTTGCTTAATAATTATTTTTTTTTACTTTAATAACTTTATTTTATTTTATCTTCCTCCTTCTTTCTTTTTTTCCTTCTTTCTTTATTTTCTCTGTTCTATTCTGAGCTGTGTGGAGGACAGACTCTTGGTGCTCCAGCCAGGTGTTGGGGCTGTGCCACTGAGGTGGGAGAGCCAAGTTCAGGACACTGGTCCCCAAGAGACCTCCCAGTTCCACGTAATATCAAGCTGCAGAAATCACCCAGAGATCTCCATCTCAACGCCAAGACCCAACTTCACTCAACGACCAGGAAGCTACAGTGCAGGACACCCTATGCCAAACAACTAGCAAGACAGGAACACAACCCCATCCATTACCGCAGAGGCAGCCTAAATCATAATAAGGCCACAGACACCCAAAAACACACCACCAGACGTGAACCTGCCCACCAGAAAGACAAGATCCAGCCTCATCCACCAGAACACAGGCACTAGTTCCCTCCACCAGGAAGCCTACACAAGCCACTGAACCAACCTTAGCCACTGGGGTTAGACACAAAAAAACAACAGGAACTACGAAGCTGCAGCCTGCGAAAAGGAGACCCGAAACACAGTAAGTTAAGCAAAATGAGAAGACAGAGAAACACACAGCAGATGAAGGAGCAAGGCAAAAACCCACCAGACCTAACAAATGAAGAGGAAATAGGCAGTCTACCTGAAAAAGAATTCAGAATAAAGATAGTAAAGATGATCCAAAATCTTGGAAATAGAATGGAGAAAATACAAGAAACGTTTAACAAGGACCTAGAAGAATTAAAGAGCAAACAAAGAGTGATGAACAACCAATAAATGAAATTAAAAATTCTCTAGAAGGGATCAATAGCAGAATAACAGAGGCAGAAGAACGGATAAGTGACCTGGAAGATAAAATGGTGGAAATAACTACTGCAGAGCAGAATAAAGAAAAAAGAAAGAAAAGAATTGAGGACAGTCTCAGAGACCTCTGGGAAAATATTAAATACACCAACATTCGAATTATAGGGGTCCTAGAAGAAGAAGACAAAAAGAAAGAGACTGAGAAAATATTTGAAGAGATTATAGTGGAAAACTTCCCTAATATGGGAAAGGAAATAGTCAATCAAGTCCTGGAAGCACAGAGAGTCCCATACAGGATAAATCCAAGGAGAAACACGCCAAGACACATATTAATCAAACTATCAAAAATTAAATACAAAGAACAAATATTAAAAGCAGCAAGGGAAAAACAACAAATAACACATAAGGGAATCCCCATAGGTTAACAGCTGATCTTTCAGCAGAAACTCTGCAAGCCAGAAGGGAGTAGCAGGACATATTGAAAGTGATGAAGGAGAAAAACCTACAACCGAGATTACTCTACCCAGCAAGGATCTCATTCAGATTTGACAGAGAAATTAATAGCTTTACAGACAAGCAAAGCTAAGAGAATTCAGCACCACCAAACCAGCTTTACAACAAATGCTAAAGGAACTTCTCTAGGTAGGAAACACAAGAGAAGGAAAAGCCCTACAATAATAAACCAAAAACAATTTTAAAAATGGTAATAGGAACACACATATCGATAATTACTTTAAATGTAAATGGAATAAATGCTCCAACCGAAAGAAATAGACTGGCTGAATGGATACAAAAACAAGACTTGTACATATGCTGTCTACAAGAGACCCACTTCAGACCTAGGGACACATACAGACTGAAAGTGAGGGGATGGAAAAAGATATTCCATGCAACTGGAAATCAAAAGAAACCTGGAGTAGCAATTCTCATATCAGACAAAATAGACTTTAAAATAAGGACTGTTACAAGAGACAAAGAAGGACGCTACATAATGATCAAGGGATCGATCCAAGAAGAAGATATAGCAATTGTAAATATTTATGTACCCAACATAGGAGCACCTCAATACATAAGGCAAATACTAACAGCCATAAAAGGGGAAATCGACAGTAACACAATCATAGTAGGGGGCTTTAAGACCCCACTTTCACCAATGGACAGATCATCCAAAGGAAAATAAATAAGGAAACACAAGCTTTAAATGATACATTAAACAAGATGGAGTTAATTGATATTTATAGGGCATTCCATCCAAAAACAACAGAATACACATTTTTCTCAAGTGCTCATGGAACATTCTCCAGGATAGATCATATCTTGGGTCACAAATCAAGCCTTGGTAAATTTAAGAAAATTGAAATCGTATCAACTATCTTTTCCGACCACAACGCTATGAGACTAGATATCAATTACAGGAAAAAAATCTGTAAGAAATAGAAACACATGGAGGCTAAACAACACACTACTTAATAACCAAGAGATCACTGAAGAAATCAAAGAGGAAATCAAAAAAAATACCTAGAAACAAATGACAAAGAACACACGATGACCCAAAACCTATGGGATGCAGCAAAAGCATTTCTAAGAGGGAAGTTTATAGCTATACAAGCCTACCTCAAGAAACAAGAAACATCTCAAATAAACAACCTAACCTTTCACCTAAAGCAATTAGAGAAAGAAGAACAAAAAAGCCCCAAAGTTAGCAGAAGGAAATAAATCATAAAGATCAGATCAGAAATAAATGAAAAAGAAATGAAGGAAACAGGGCTTCCCTGGTGGCGCAGTGGTTGAGAATCTGCCTGCCAATGCAGGGGACACGGGTTCGAGCCCTGGTCTGGGAAGATCCCACATGCCGCAGAGCAACTAGGCCCGTGAGCCACAATTACTGAGCCTGCGCGTCTGGAGCCTGTGCTCCGCAACAAGAGAGGCCGCAATAGTAAGAGGCCCACGCACCACGATGAAGAGTGGCCCCCGCTTGCCACAACTAGAGAAAGCCCTCGCACAGAAACGAAGACCCAACACAGCCATAAATAAATAAATTAATTAATTAAAAAAATAAAAAAGATATCTTAAGAAAACAAACAAACAAACAAAAAATAAATGAAGGAAACAATAGCAAAGATCAATAAAACTAAAAGCTGGGTCTTTGAGAACATAAACAAAATTGATAAACCATTAGCCAGACTCATCAAGAAAAAAAGGGAGAAGACTCATATCAATAGAATTAGAAATGAAAAAGGAGAAGTAACAACTGACACTGCAGAAATACAAAGGATCATGAGAGATTACTAGAAGCAAGTCTATGCCAATAAAATGGACAACCTGGAAAAAATGGACAAATTCTTAGAAATGCACAACCTTCCGAGACTGAACCAGGAAGAAATAGAAAATATGAACAGACCAATCACAAGCACTGAAATTGAAACTGTGATTAAAAATCTTCCAACAAACAGAAGCCCAGGACCAGATGACTTCACAGGTGAATTCTATCAAACATTTAGAGAAGAGCTAACACCTATCCTTCTCAAACTCTTCCAAAATATAGCAAAGGGAAGAACACTCCCAAACTCATTCTACAAGGGCACCATCACTCTGATACCAAAACCAGACAATGATGTCACAAAGGAAGAAAACTACAGGCCAATATCCCTGATGAACATAGATGCAAAAATCCTCAACAAAATACTAGGAAACAGAATCCAACAGCACATTAAAAGGATCATACATTATGATCAAGTGGGGTTTACCCCAGGAATGCAAGGATTCTTCAACATACGCAAATCAATCAACGTGTTACACCATATTAACAATTTGAAGGAGAAAAAGCATATGATCATCTCAATAGAGGCAGAGAAAGCTTTCGACAAAATTCAACACCCATTTATGATAAAAATCAACTATAAGTTGTTAATGGATTTTTGACTGCATGGAGGGTCAGCTCTCCTAACCTCCATGTTGTTCAAGGGTCAAGTGTATAAACACACTTTGTAGCAATGTTAACTTCCTGGTTTTGATATTGCACTATAATTATGTAAGTTATAAACATCAGAGAAAACTGGGTGAAGAGTAAATGGAATATCTTTGTACTATCTTTGCAACTTCCTGTGAATCTTTACTTTTTTCAAGTTTCATATGTAAAAAATAATCTCCACTACACATTAGCAGTCACTCCCCCTCTGCCAATCCTCCCTCCCTCCAGCCCTATCCTACCACAAATTTCTGTTTGTGTGGATTTGGCTATTTGGGACACTTCATATGAATGGAATCCTAAAATATGTGGTCTTCTGTGACTATCTTCTTTCAATATATGAAAGAAAATGTGCATAATGTTTTTAAGGCTCATCCACATTGTACCATATACCAATAGTTCGTTTCCTTTTATTGCCAACTATTCTGTCATAGAAGCACACCATTTTTTTTTCATTCACCAGTTGATCGAAGTTTGGGTATTATGAATAATGCTGCTATGAACATTCATGTACAAGTCTTTGAGTGGACTTTTTTCAATTCTCTTAGGTAAATATCTAGGAGTGGGTTTGCTGGATCATATGGTAACTCTATGTTTAACATTTTGAGGAACTGTCAAATGTTTTTCAAAGTGTCTGAACCATTTTACATCCCCACTAGTAATGTAATTGGAGGTTTCTGATTTCTCCATATCCTCTCCAATACTTATTATTTTTTGTCTTTTTGATTATAAGTGACTGGTGCGTGTGAAGTGTTATCTCATTGTGGTTTTGATTTGCATTTACTTAATAACTAATAATGCTGAACATCTTTTTATATGCTTATTGGCCATTTGTATATATTCTTTGGAGAAATGCCTATTCAAATACTTTGCCCATTTTATTTTATTTTTAAAGTAACAAAGCCACCATTTATTACATTACAGCAAGGGAAAATACATTCCAATGTTCAAATAATTGATTTACACATTACTATTTAGAATACAACTCACTCATAAGTAGGAGGCTTCTATTTAAATGAACTATTTTGGAACAAAAACTGCAGTTACTTTCTTTTCCTAAACACAAATATTTTGACTTTCACTCTGAGTCAATTCAAATGAAAATAACTTAATGCCCCAAATACCTTCTCATATATTTTCTCACTGAGTCAATATTTTGACATTTGCATGTCAATATGTTCAAAGAGATGTATCTAAAATTTTCTATTGAAATTAAGATTCAGTAATATTGTGCCAGTCTTTGTAAACAATATTTTAAAATAATATTTTCAATTTTTAACTTATTTTTAATAAGATTGAGTTACTGAGATGGTAATAATGAAAACATGACATACTAACTTAAAATATTACCCCTAACATTATTATCCATTGTCCTTTCCTTGTGCTAATATTAAATTTTCTTATTTCTAGCGTATATTTGATTGTAACTTCACTTTATTAATTTATTTTTTTACTCCAAATTTTTGCTTTTTATTAAGATTCACTGTCTATTATTTTCTTTCTCTCTCATCAACATAGAGGATTGGTCACATCTATTCCCCAACTAATAGCATCAAAGGAAGTTTAAAGTTCCGCCTTAGAGCTTCTGTTGTTTGGTTCCTCTTCATATTGTTTGCTAATTTCTTCTTCATTTTTTGATTTTGCTTTTTATATAGGTTTTTCTTTATTAATAATTGCTTTAGTATTTTTTTGAGTTTACAGATATACTCTGTACTTATGCTTAAGCTAGTTGTGATTCCAGCTATTTTTTTTTCCTTTTTTTTTTTTTAACATCTTTATTGGGGTATAATTGCTTTACAATGGTGTGTTAGTTTCTGCTTTATAACAAAGTGAATCAGCTATAAATATACATATATCCCCATATCTCCTCCCTCTTGCATCTCCCTCCCACCCTCCCTATCCCACCCCTCTAGGTGGTCACAAAGCACTGAGCTGATTTCCCTGTGCTGTGTGGTTGCTTCCCACTAGCTATCTATTTTACACTTGGTAGTGTATAAATGTCCATGCCACTCTCTCACTTTGTCCCAGCTTACCCTTCCCACTCCCCGTGTCCTCAAGCCCATTCTCTACGTCTGTGTCTTTATTCCTGTCCTGTCCCTAGGTTCTTCAGAACCTTTAAAAAATTTTTTTAGATTCCATATATATGTGTTAGCATACGGTATTTGTTTTTCTCTTTCTGACTTACTTCACTCTGTATGACAGACTCTAGGTCCATCCACCTTACTACAAAGGACTCAATTTCATTTCTTTTTATGGCTGAGTAATATTCCATTGTATATATGTACCACATCTTCTTTATCCATTCATCCATCGATGGACACTTAGGTTGCTTCCATGTCCTGGCTATTGTAAATAGAGCTGCAATGAACATTGTGGTACATGACTCTTTTTGAATTATGGTTTTCTCAGGGTATATGCCCAGTAGTGGGATTGCTGGGTCGTATGGTAGTTCTATTTTTAGTTTTTTAAGGAACCTCCATACTGTTCTCCATAGTGGCTGTATCAATTTACATTCCCACCAACAGTGCAAGAGGGTTCCCTTTTCTCCACACCGTCTCCAGCATTTATTGTTTGTACATTTTTTGATGATGGCCATTCTGACTGGTGTGAGGTGATACCTCATTGTAGTTTTGATTTGCATTTTTCTAATGATTAGTGATGTTGAGCGTTCTTTCATGTGTTTGTTGGCAATCTGTATATCTTCTTTGGAGAAATGCCTATTCAAATTCTTTGCCCATTTTAAAATTAGGTTATTTGTCTTCTTAGTGTTGAGTTCTAAAAATTTATTTTGTAATCTCCATACAAGTCTTTTCTCAGGTATATAATTTGCAAATGCTTTCTCCCATTCCATGGATTGTCTTTTCACTTTATTGATGGTGTCCTTTCGTGTAGGTAAACTATTCACAATTAAAGTGATTATTGACATAGTTAGATTAATATCTACCATATTTGTAACTCTTTTGTATTCGTTGCACTTGTTCTTTGTTTCTTTTTTTCAGTCGAGTTGTTCTTTATTGTCATTGAGTAATGGAAATAAAAACAAAAATAAACAATTGGGACCTAATGAAACTTAAAAGCTTTTGCACAGCAAAGGAAACTATAAACAAGACGAAAAGACAACCCTCAGAATGGGAAAAAATATTTGCAAATGAAGCAACTGGCAAAGGATTCATCTCCAAAATTTACAAGCAGCTCATGCAGCTCAATATCAAAAAAACAACCCATTACAAAAATGGGCAGAAGACCTAAATAGACGTTTCTACAGAGAAGACATACAGATGGCAAAGAGGCACATGAAAAGCTGCCCAACATCATTGATTATCAGAGAAATGCAAATCAGAACTACAGTGGGTATCACCTCACACCATTTAGAATGGGCATCATCAGAAAATCTACAAACAACAAATGCTGGAGAGGGTGTGGAGAAAAGGGAACCCTCTTGCACTGTTGGTGGGAATGTAAATTGATACAGCCACTATGGAGAACAGTATGGAGGTTCTTTAAAGAACTAAAAATAGAACTACCATACAACCCAGCAATCCCACCCCTAGGCATATACTCAGAGAAAACCATAATTCAAAATGACACATGCACCCCAATATTCATTGCAGCACTATTTACAATAGCCAGTTCATGGAAGCAATGTAAATGCCCATTGACAGACGAATGGATAAAGAAGATGTGGTACATATTTAAAATGGAATATTACTCAGCCATTTAAAGGAACGAAATTGGGTCATTTGTAGAGATGTGGATGGACCTAGAGACTGTCATACAGAGTGAAGTAAGTCAGAAAAAGAAAAACAAATATCGTATACTAATGCATATATGTGGAATCTAGAAAAATTGTACAGATGAACTGGTTTGCAACGCAGAAATAGAGACACAGATGTAGAGAACGAACGTGTGGACACCAAAGGGGGAAAGTGGTGGGGGGTGGTGGTGGGATGAATTGGGAGATTGGGATTGACATATATACACTAATTTGTATAAAATAGATAACTAACAAGAACCTGCCATAAAAAAAAAGAATCCCTGGCCCAATGCCCAAGGCTCTTGATCTTCTGACCTCATTACTAACTTTTGCAAAGTTTTCATTTAAAACAAAGTGGCATATTTCACCAGCCTCTTATTATGAATTCAATTTTTCTGCCCTCATGCCATCTTTCATGCTCCCTCTACAGCCCCCCTTTCACTGCAACATACACAATATACCATGCCTCATTTTTCCATTTATTTAAATAATAACTAACCCTGAAGGCATTGCCCAGCATATACCTAATGTATATTTATTTATACTAGATCTCAATAATAGCAGCTATCATGTATTAAGAGTTTATTACATGCTAGACTCTATGCTTAATACTTTGCAAGCATTATATAATCTTTAGCCTGTGCTCTTAAACATTAATTCTACTGTTGCATTTCATAAATAGTCTCTGAGTGCTTAAAATGTTATGGTTAAATAAGTCAAGGCATCCACAAGTCAAAGTGGGAATGAGAGAAAAAAGAAATGTCAGGGTGAGTGCTAGCACATAAATTATCAATAAATATTTGTTGAATGAATGAGGCTCTCACAAGTGTTATCTCCTCCATGAGGCTTTCTAAGACCACTCCAGGTCACAGGGCTCTATTTCTTGTGAAACTTTTCATAGAATTATGTCTGAGCTCACTTGTTCAGCAGATAGCTAGCTATTTCTCCTTGGGAAAGCTCTTATCTCATTTCTGTGACTTTAGTTTTACTATATTTGTTTCTCCCTTCCTCCTTCTACTTGAAATCGGACGGTGTATCATATGAACAGCAAGAATTCCTCTTTTTG
This sequence comes from Eschrichtius robustus, assembly GCF_028021215.1. Taxonomy (NCBI): domain Eukaryota; kingdom Metazoa; phylum Chordata; class Mammalia; order Artiodactyla; family Eschrichtiidae; genus Eschrichtius; species Eschrichtius robustus. The sequence continues at coordinate 46,488,181 of NC_090845.1, forward strand.
TTGATTGGGGTTGATATTGATATACATAAAATGAAATTTCTGTTTGTTTCTACATTGCATCTTGGGAAACCAGCTGGATATATTGTCACTACATTTTATAAGTATGTGTTTCAAATTTATTGTAAGTGTGATGGATTGAGAGTAGGGGAATGACATAATCTGATTCATGCTTCAAAATTTTTCCTCAAGGAATTCTGATTCCAGGTAGGATTGAGGAAATATATGCCAGCCTTTCTCTCCAATTGAATATAACTATAAAACCTGGAAAGAATTCATATGCAGTTATTTGAGAACTATGAAAAGTAAATATCAGCAGAGGAAGACTGCCAGAAATCAAAGTAACACTGAACTAGTTGCAAATTTACCATTTTTCCTCCTCTGGAATCCTCTGGCCTTAAGTCAATGCAACTTAAAACCTAAAAGTGAGCACTGTAGTACAGACAGAGAGAGACATAGGAAAAAACACTCTACTCCTGGATCAACGAAAGAAAATGGGAGCTTTTAGAACTCAGAGAGAAGAAGAAATCCCCTGGTTCTTTTTTTCTTTCCTTTTTCTCCATTTCATCATGCCCCAGCTCACAAGTGGCTCCTCAGTGGCGGAGAAGATAGCAGTGAATGCGAATGGCAACAGGAAACCATAGGATCCAAATCTATGAGAAAACAAAAGTCTGTGCTCTGTTCAGTGGAGCTGTGATGCCAAGAAATCCAGGGCAAATTCCATTGATTATCCTACATGCTCTCAATTCTCCTGTTGGTTGGACCTGGGTGCATCACAATCACAGAATTGGGCAGTTTGAGGATGGGAGACAGAAAAGGGGAGACCCAGGGAACCAGAAAGCACTAGGGAGATAGCAGATAAGAAGTATGTGAAAATGATCCCATAAAAAGGTTTTTGAACTCCTGGGCTCAATCCTGACTTGCCCATGCATGTGTTTTATTTCCATTAGCATAATACAGATTTTGAGAACTGAGATAATGAACAGACCACAGTCCAGGTTCTAGACTGACCACTGGGTGGTGCACACATAGGACACATACAAATAGCACTGCAAAGCCTTTGAAAACTAAACTGACATTGCAACCGCAGCCTACAGAAAGTGGGTTGGAAATTGCGGCTTGAACTAAACAAGGTCAAGTGTCTGCTTAAATAAAATGTCAATCTTTTCCATAGGATTTAAACAAGATCCAGAGTCCCACAACAGAGTATTTAAAATGTCCAGATTGTAATCCCAAATTACTAATATACAAAAAACAATGAAAATCTCAACTCACATGGGAAAAGAAGCAAACAAGATGGCACAGACATTGGATTATGTAACAAAGCTTATATTATAAAAATGCTTGAAAAGAGGACTTCTGGTTTCAGTTCCAACATGTAAAGAGCTTAGAAATGGTCACTCCCACCCTCACAATAAGAGTTGAACAAACTGAAAATCAATGACTTTTCTTAGATCTATCAGAGAGTTGAGGTGACAGGACAAATTGCTATCCTCAAATCTGGAGAGATAGGGACCTATCACAGCTTACCAGGAGCAGATCACAGCTTACCAGGAGCAGAAGCTGCTTGAGCAAGGAAATGGGAGGAATACTTAAATGGTAATTTCAATGAATTGCTAGAGGTTCAGTGTGGACTATCCTGAGAGTTAAAAAATCCTGAGAGATACACAAAACATACAAAGAACTCTTAAAACTCACCAATAAGAAAATAAACAACTGGACTAAAATATGGGGTTAAGACCTTAACAGACACCTCTCCAAAGAATAAAAACATATGTTAAATAAGCATATAAAATGATACTTCACATCATATGTCACCAGAAAAATACATATTAAAACAACAATGAGAAACCACTATACACGTATTATAATGGCCAAAATCCAGAACACTGACAACACCAAATGCTGGAGAAGTGTAGCATCAGGAATTCTCATTCATTGCTGATGGGAATGCAAAATAGTACAGCCAGTTTGGAAGATAACTTGGTGGTTCTCACAAAACTAAATATACTCTTAACATATGATCCATCAATCTTCCCCCTTGGTATTTATTCAAAGGAGTTGAAAATTTATGTCGCCACCAAAACCTGCATCTGGATGTTTATAGCAGCTTTATTCATAACTTCCAAAACTTGGAAACAACCAAGATGTCTTTCAGTAGGTGAATGAATAAATAAACTGTAGTGCATCCAGACAATGGAATATACTCAAGGTAGATATCATTACTCCCAATTTACAGATGAGAAAACTGAGGATTGATGAAATGACATGTCCAAGGTTACACAATTATCTGGAAGAGTTGGTATTCTAACTCAGGTCTGTCAGATGCCAAAAGCCTGTGCTCATTCTATTGTACCTAGCTCAGAAAAGGAGTGGTACAATCAGATTCATTTAAAGATTTATTGACTCCAGAATTTTATAATTTTCTAAACATTTTTATTAAATTATAATGTGTATACAGAAAAGCACATGGGTAATAAGGTAATAAATAATCACATACTGAACCTACCCATGTAACCAAAACTCATCAAGAAGCAGAACATTATCTTCCCCCTATTCCCCAGCCCCAAAAGGCCTCCTGTGCTCTTTCCAGCCACTGTTACTGACCAACAAAAACCACTATCCTATTTTGATCACCATATATTAATTTTGCCCATTACTGAACTTTATAGAAGTAGAATTATCAATATATAACATATTTTTCTATGTCTTGTAGCTTTTGATCAACATTTTTTGCGGTCCATCCATTTATTGCTTGCAGGTATAGGTCATTCATTTTCATAAGCAGTGCATTATTACATTGTATGGCTATAGAACAATATATGTGTCGATTCTACTATTGATAAACGGAGTTTGGAGCTATTACAAATGCACTGCTATAAACATTCTTGTGCATGTCATATGGAAATGTGATTACATTTTTGTTTCAGTAATCTTCATTGGGTAGTTGGAACTGGTGACAGGACAGAGAGGGATGGAGGTAGAGAGAACTGTTGCAAAAGATCAAGCATAAGCTATTCAAGCTAAAGAAAAATATGATAATGGTGGGACTGGAGAGAAAGAAGTAGAACAGAAAGAGATTAAAATGCTTAGATATAGAGATCAATTGGTGCTAGGGAATAAAAGTGACAGAAAAGTTTGAATCCATTTAAAGAGGAAAGAAAGTTGGGTGGGAATATTCATCAGCACAGGGAGTCTACATTTGTTTCAGTATTACTGAGATATAATTAGCATATAACACTGTATAAGTTTAAGGTGTGTAGCAGAATAATTTGATTTACATATATAGTAGTCCCCCTCATCTGCAGATTTGCTTTCCATGGTTTCAGTTACCTGTGGTCAACTGTGGTCAGAAAATATTAAATAGAAAATTCCAGAAATAAATAACTCACAAGTTTTAAATTTCATGCCATTCTGAGTAGTGTGATGAAATTTTTTAAATTCAAGTATAGCTGATTTACAATACTATATTAGTTTCAGGTGTACAGCAGTGATTCAGTATTTTTACAGATTATACTCCATTAAAAGTTATTATAAAATAATGGCTACAATTCCCTGTGTTATACAATATACTATATATATTGTTGCTTATCTATTTTATACATAGTAGTTTGATCTCTTAATCTCTTAACCCGTCTTGTCCCTCCACCCTTCCCTCTCCCCAGTGGTAACCACTAGCTTGTCTTCTATATCTCTGAGTCTGTTTCTGTTTTGCTATATACATTTGTTTGTTTTGTTTTTTAGATTCCACAATAGGTGATAATATATAGTATTTGTCTTTCTCTGTCTGACTTATTTCACTAAGTTTAGTATACTCTAGGTCCATCCTCATTGTTGCAAATGGCAGAATTTCATTTTTTATGGCTGAGTAACATTCCTTATATACCATATCTTCTTTATCCATTTGTCTGATGCACCATCCAGCTTCCTCCTGCCTGGGATGTGACTCATCATCCCTTTGTCCAGTGTGTTCTGTCTGTTGGTCACTTAATAGCCATCTCAGTTATCAGATCAACTGTTGAGGTAATCACAGTGCTTGCATTCAAGTAACCTTTATTTTATTTAGTAATGGCCTCAAAGGACAAGAATAGTGATGCTAGCAATTTGGATATGCCAAAGAGAAGCCATAAAGTGCTTCCTTTAAGTGAAAAGGTGAAAAGTTTTTGACTTAATAAGGAAAAAAGAATCATATGCTGAGGTTGCTAAGATCTACTGTAAGAACAAATCTTCTATCCATGAAATTGTGAAGAAGAAAAAAGAAATTCATGCTAGTTTTGCTGTCGTACATCAAACTGCAAAATGTATGCTGATAGTGCATGATAAGTGAATAGTTAAGATGGAAAAGACATTACATTTATACAACAAGATATTTTCAGAGAGAAAAAAAGAGAGTGAGACCAGCCACATAACTTTTATTACATTATGCTGTTATAATTGTTCTATTTTATAATTAGTTATTTCTGCTAATCTCTTACTGGGCCTAATTTGTAAATTAAGCTTTATCATATGTATGTATAGCAAAAAACACAGTATATATAGGTTTCAGTATGATCCATGGTTTTAGGCATCAACTGGGGATCTTGGAACAGTATCCCCCAGAGATAAGGAGGGACTACTGTATTGTGAAATAACTGTCACAATAAGTTTAGTTAACATCCACCATCACATATAGATTTTTTAAAAACAACAATGAAACAAAACGAAAAAAAATTTTTTTCCCTGTGATGAGAACTTTCAGAATTTACACTCTAAATAACTTTCATATATACCATACAGCAGTGTTATACATTGTACACAATGTTGTACATTACATCCAAGTACTTATTTCTCTTATAACTGGAAGTTTGTACCTTTTGACTACCTTCCTCCAATTCCACATCCCTGTCCCCTGCCTGTGGTAACTACAAATCTGATCTCTTTTTCTATGAGGTTTTTTTTTTCTTTTGGTTCTGCATATAAGTAAGATCATACAGTATTTGTCCTTCTCTGTGTGACTTAGCATAATGCTCTCAAAGTCCATCCATGTTGTCACAAATGGCAGGATTTCCTCCTTTCTGTGGATGAATAATCCATTGTGTGTGCATGTGTGTGTGTGTGTGTTTGTATGTGCGCATAACAACTTCTTTATCCATTCATCTGTCGATGGACACTTAGGATGTTTCCATGTCTTGGCTATTGTAAATAATGCTGCTATAAACACAAGAGTGCATATATTTGGATACAGTGTTTTCGTTTTCTTTGGATATACATCCAGAAGTGGAATTACTGGACCATGTGGTGTTCTATTTTTAATTTTTTTGAGAAACCTCTATATTGTTTCCCAAAGTGGCTGTAACACTTTACAATCCCATCAACAGTGTACTAGGGTTTCCTTTTCTCCACATCCTCACCAGATTTGATAACTCTATTTTTTCTTTGATGCTAGCCATTCTAACAGGCATGTAGTGATATCTCACTGTAGTTTTGATTAGCACATCCCAGTGATGAGTGATGTTGAGCATCTTTACATGTACTTGTTGGCCATTTGTATGTCTTTGGGAAAATGTGTATTCAGGTCCTTTGCCTATTTTTAATTGGATTATTAGTTTTTTTTGCTGTTGAGTTGTATGAGTTCTTTATATATTTTGGATATTAACCCCATATCAAATATATGGTCTACAAATAAGTTTTTCCCATTCTGTAGGTTGTCTTTTCATTTTGTTTATCATTTCTTTTGCTGTGCATAAGTGCTAGTTAGTTAGTAAGTGTTAGCATGGTATATTTTTCTCCATCCATTTATTTTTAATCTTCATGTATCTTTATGTTTAAAGTGGGTCTCTTGTAGACAACATATAGCTGAGTTGTGTTCTTTAATCTACTCTGATAATCTGTCTTTTAACTGGTGAATTTAGATCATTGATATTCAAAGTGATTATTGAGAGTTGTGGCCAAACTTTTGGAGTAAGAAGATACTGAGCTTACCTCCTTACAACGGGCATACTATAACTATTTACAGAGCAACTATCTATGAGAACAAACTGAAGACTGGTAGCAAAGATCTTCCACACTTAAAGATATAAAGAAGGAACCACAACAAGATGGGAGGAAGGGATAGAGATGCACTATAGTCAACACCCACACCCCTGGGTAGGTGTCCCACAAAAAGGGAGGATAATCACAACTGCAGAAATTCTACCCAAGGAGCAAGGGGGTTCAAGCCCCACATCGGGCTCCCCAGCCTGGGGGTACTGCACCAGGAAGACAAGCCCCCAGAATGTCTGGCTTTGAAGGCCAGCAGGGTTTGTGTACAGGAGAGCTGGAGGGCTGTAGGAAACAGAGACTCTGTTCCTAAAGGGCACATGTAAACTCTCACATATTCCAAGTCCCAGTGCAGCAGCAGTAATTTGAAAGGAATCTGAGTTACACCCACTTGCTGATTTTGGTGAGCCTCCTGAAGGGCTGGAGGCAAATGGGACTCACCCTGGGGACACAGACATTGTGGAAGCCATTTTGGGGAGCTCATCCTACCACAAGGACACTGGTGTTGACAAACATAGTTTTGGAGTCTGTCCTCTAGACTGTTAATGCTGGGGGCTTACCTGCCACCAGCAAACTGGCACCAGTCCTGGGCCCCCTTGGCCCTGTAGCCACCTACCTCCAGATCTACTTGGCTGCACAACCAGATGCACCAGGACCTGACCCTGCCCACCAATGGGCAGGCAGCCCAGCATGAGGCAGGGCCTGAAAGCCAACTGGGCCAGGGGCCAGCCACACCCATCTGTGCACTCACAGTAGATGGCCCCACTAAAATATAAGGGCCCATATAGCCCACATAGGGGGCACCCTTAGAGCATACAGCTCTGGTGACCAGAGGGGAGTGTGCTGCTGAGTGCAGTAGAACATATCCTACATAAGTCCACTTCTCTAAGATCAGCAAATGTAACCAACCTATGTAACACATAGAAATAAACACAGGAACTTAGGCAAACTGAGATAACAGAAAAATACGTTCAAAACAAAGGAACAAGACAAAATCCCAGAAGAACTAAGCAAAGTGGGGATAAGCAATCAACTCAATAAAGAGTTCAAAGTAATGATCATAAAGATGATTAATGAATTCAGGAGAAGAATGGATGAACACAGTGAGAAATTTAACACAGAGTTAAAAATATAAAGAAGAACCAAAGAGAGCTGAAGACTACAATAACTGAAATTAAAAATACTCTAGAAGGAATCAAAAGTAGATTAGATGACACACATAGAGGAACAGATCAGTGAACTGGAAGACAGAATAGTGGAAACACCCAGCTGAACAGAAAAAACAAAAAGAATTGAAAAAAATGAAGATAGTTTAAGAGACCTCTGGGACAACATGAAGCTTACTAACATTTGCATTATAGGCATAGCAGAAGGAAAAGAGACAGAGAAAGGGGCAGATAACTTACTTAAAGAAATAATAGATGAAAATTTCCCTAACCTGTGGAAGAAAACAGACATCCAGGTTGAGGAAGCACAAAGAGTCCCAAACAGGATGAACCCAAAAAGGTCCACACCAAGACACATAATTAAAATGGCAAAAATTAAAGATAAAGACAGAATCTTAAAAGTAGTAAGAGAAAAGCAACTAGTTATGTAGAAGGGAACTCCTATTAGACAACAGCTGACTTTTCAGTGGAAATTTTGCAGGCCAGGAGGGAGTGGCATGATATATTTAAAGTGATGAAAGGGAAAAACCTACAACCAAGAATACTCTACCTGGCAAGGCTATCATTCAGATTTGAAGGAAAAATCAAGAGTTTTACAGACAAGCAAAAGCTAAAAGTGTTCATCACAACAAAACCAGCTTTACCATAAATGTTAAAACCACTCCTCTAAGCAGAAAAAGAAAAGAACACAACTAGAAATATGGAAATTATGAAAGGAAAAAAATCACATTGGTAAAGGCAAACATACAGCAAAGATAGTAAATCAACCACTCATAAAGCTAGTAGGAAGGTTAAAAGACAAAAGTAGTAAAATCATCTATGTCTATAATAAGTAGTTACAGGACACACACATGCAAAAAGATGTAAAGTATGATATCAAATACATTAAATATGGATGGGGGAGTAAAACTGCAGGGTTGCTAGAATGCGTTCAAACATAAGAGGTCATCAACTTAAAATAATCATGTATATATAAATATAGGTTGTTATGTATGAACCTCATGGTACCCACAAACCGGAAACCAGCAATAGATACATACACAAAGGAGAAAGGGATCTGAACATATACTAAAGGTAGTTATCAAGTCATAAGGGAAGAGAGTAACAAAAAAGAACTACAGAACCATCCAGAAAACAGTTAACAAAATGACAATAAGAACATACCTATCAAGAATTACTTTACATATAAATGGACAAAAAGCTTCCATCAAAAGACATAGAATGGCTGAATGGATAAAAAAACAAGACCCATATATATGCTGCCTACAAGAGACTCACTTCAGATCTAAAGACACACACATGCTGAAAGTGAGGGGATGGAAAAAGGTATTTCATGCAAATGGAAACAAAAAGAAAGCTGAGGTAGCAATACCTATATCAGATAAAATGGACTTTACGACAAAGACTGTAACAAGAGACAAATAAGGACATTACATAATGATAAATAGATCAATCCAACAAGAAGATATAACATTTGTAAATATATATACAACCAAAATAGGAACATCTAAATACATATACCAAATATTAACAGATATAAAGGGGGAAATTGACAGTAACACAATAATAGTAGGGGACATTAACATTTCACTTATATCATGGACAGATCAGCCAGAGAGAAAATCAATAAGGAAACACTGGCCTTAAATGACCTGTTAGACCAGATGTACTTAATACATATATATATAGAACATTCCATCCCCAAGCAGCAGAATATACATTCTTTTCTAGTGCACATGGAACATTCTCTAGGATAGATAACATGCTAGGCTCAAAACAAGTCTCAATAAAGCTAATAAAATTGAAATCATTCAAGCATTTTTCCAACCACAACAGAATGAGACTAGAAATCAAATAAAAGAAAAAAACTGCAAATAATCCAAACATGTGAAGACTAAACAATATACTACTAAACAATCAATACGCCACTGAAGAAATCAAAGAGGAACTCAAAAAATATCTGGTGACAATTAAAAAGAGAAACACAATAATCCAAAAACCTATGGAATGCAACAAAAGCAGCTTTAAGAGGGAAGTTACAGTGACACAAGCCTACCTCAAGAAATAAGAGAAATCTCAAATAAACAATCTAACCTTACACCTAAAGGAACTAGAAAAAGAACAACAAACAAGACCTAGTAGAAGGAAACTTAGTAGAAGGAAAAGAAATAATAAAGATCAGACCAGAAATAAATGAAATAGAGACTAAAAAAAAAAATAGAAAAATAGAAAAGATCAATGAAACTGGTTCTCTGAAAAGATAGACAAAATTGATAAACCTGTAGCCAGACTCATCAAGAAAAAAGAGAGAAGACCCATATAAATAAAATCAGAAAGGAGAGAGAAGTTACAACCAACATCACAGAACTACAAAGGATCATAAGAGATTCCTAAGAACAATTATATGCCAATAAAAATGGGCAACCTAGAAGAAATGGAACAATTCTTAGAAATGTACCATCTCCCAAGACTGAAGAAATAGAAAATATCAACAATTACCAGTAATGAAGTTGAATCTGTAATTTAAAAAAATATTCCCAGTAAACAAAAGTCCTGAACCAGACTACTTCATGTTTGAATTCTGCCAAACATTTAAAGAAGAGTTAACACAAATCCTTCTGAAATTATTCCAAAAAACTGAATAGGAAGGAACACTTCTGAACTCATTCTACAAGGCCAATGTCACCCTGATACCAAAACCAGACAAAGACACCACAAAAATATAAAATTACAGGCCAGTATCACTGATTAATATAGATGCAAAAATCCTCAGCAAAATATTAGCAGTCCAAATTCAACAGTACTTTAAAAGGATAATACACCATGATCAAGTGGGATTTATTCCAATGATGCAAGGATGGTTCAATATCTGCAAATCAATCAATGTGATACACAACATTTACAATAGAAGAAAAATTGTATAATCATCTCAATAGATGAACTTTTGACAAAATTCAACATCCTTTTATGATCATAACTATCAGCAAAGTGGTTATAGACAGAACATCCCTCAACATAATTAAAGCCACATTTGACAAGCTCACAGCCAACATCATACTCAATGGTGAAAAGCTGACAGCATTTCCTCTAGGATCAGGAACAAGAGAAGGTTGCCCACTCTAGCCACTTTTTCTCAACATAGTATTTGAAGTCCTAGTGACAGCAATCAGACAGGAAAAAGAAATAAAAGAAATCCAAATATTAATGGAAGAAGTAAAACTATCACTGTTTACAGATGACATGATACTATATACAGAAAATCCTAAAGATGCCACCAAAACACTGTTAGAACTAATAAATGAATTCAGTAATATTGTAGGATACAATTTAATATACAGAAATCTGTTGTGTTTCTCTAGGCTAACAATAAATTATCGGAAAGAGAAATTAAGAAAACAATCCCATTTACGATTGCATCAAAAAAATAAAATATTAATACCTAGGAATAAATCTATGCAAAGAGGACTTGCACTTGGAAACCTATAAGACACTTATGAAAGAAAATGAAGATCACACAAACAAATGGATAGATACACTGTGCTCATGGATTGAAAGAATTAATATTGTTAAAATGACCATACTACCCAAGGCAATCTATAGATTTAATGTAATCTCTATCAAAATACCAAAGGCATTTTTCACAGAACTGGAACAAGTAATCATAAAATTTGTATAGAAACACGAAAGACCCTCAATAACCAAAAAATAATCTTGAGAAAGAAGAACAAAGCTGAAGGTATCACAGGCCCTGATTTCAAACTATACTACGAAGCCACAGTAATCAAAACAGTATGGTATTGGCACAAAAACAGACACATAGATCAATGGAACAGAATAGGGAGCCCAAAAATAAACCCATACGCCTATGCTCAATTAATCTATGACAAAATAGGCAGGACAGACTCATCAATAAATGATGTTGGGAAAACCAGACAGCTACATGTAAAAGAATCAAACTGCTTTCTAACACCATACACAAAAATAAACTCAAACTGGATTAAAGACTTAAATGTAAGACCTGAAACCATAAAACTCCTAGAAGGAAACATAGGCTGTACGCTCTTTGGCATCCATCTTAGCAATATGTTTTGACTATGTCTCCTCAGACAAGGGAAACAAAAGCAAAAATAAACAAATGGAACCTAATCAAACTAAAAAACTTTTGCACAGTGAAGAAAACTATCAACAAAATGAAAATGGAGCCTACTGAATGGGAGAAGATATTTGCAAAATGTATATCTGATAAGGGGTTAATATCCAATATATACAAAAAATTTACACAACTCAACATAAAAAAACCTAGTAAAAAATGGGCAGAGGACCTAAATAGACATTATTCCAAAGAAGGCATACAGATGGCCAAGAGACACATGAAGAATACTCAACATTACTAACCATCAGGGAAATGCAAATTAAAATGACAATGAGATACCACCTCACATCTATCTATCAGAATTGCTATCATCAAAAAGACAACAAATACAAGGTTTTGCTAGGATGTGGAGAAAAGGGAGCCCTCATGCACTGTCGGGATTGTAAATTGGTGCAGCCACTATGGAAAATAGTATGGAGTTTCCGCAAAAAGTTAAAAATAGAATTACCATATGATGTAGCAATTCCATTTCTGGGTATTTACCCAAAGAAAACAAAAACAATGATTCCTAAAGTTATATGCTCTTCAATGTTCTTTTCAGTATTATTTACAATAGCCAGGATATGGAAGCAATACGTGTCCATCAATATATGAATGGACAAAGAAGATGTGTTATATATTATAATTGAACATTACTCAGTCATAAGAAATGAAATCTTGCCATTTGTGACAACATGGATGGTCCTAGAGGGTATTATACTAAGTGAAATAAATCAGAGGGAGAAAGACAAATACCACAAGATCTCACTAATATGTGGAATCTAAAAAGCAAAACAAATGAACAAACAACAAAACAGAAACAGAGTCATAGATACAGAGAACAAACAGGTTGTTGCCAGAGTGGAGGGGCTTGTGGAGGTTGGCAAAATATGTGTAGGGGAGATACAAACCTCCAATTATATAATGTGTTATGGGGATGTAATATACAGCATAAAATGTATTGTCATTAATATTGTAATAACTTTGTATGGGGACAGATTGTTACCAGACTTATAGTCATGATCATTTCATAATGTATGCAAATGTCAATCATTATATACTACACCGGAAGCTAATATAATATTGTACATCAACAATATTCAATTAAAAAATCAAAGTGATTATTGATATGGTTATGTACTATATTAATTACTATTATTGATCTGTTGCCTTTGTTCTTTGTTCCTATTATTGTCTTCCACTCTTTTTCTGCCTTTTGTTGTTTTAGTTGAGCATTTTATATGATTCTTTTTTCTCTCCTTTCTTAGCATATCAGTTATACTTTTTTAGTGGTTGCCCTAGAGTTTGCAATATACATTTATAACTAATCTAAGTCTACTTTCAAATAACATTTGTATCTTATAATAACAAAATAATCCTTCTTCCTGTCTCTTGTATCATTCTTGTTATTCATTTTACATATAAGCATACATAAGTATATATATAAGATATATACATTAGCATATATAATTGATACATTGTATCTAGTTTTTATTTTGAATAAGCTGTTACCTGTTGGATCAATTAAGAAAAATAAAACTTTTAATTTTAGCTTTATTTATTCCTTCTTTGATGCTCTTTCTTTCTTTATGTAGATCCAAGATTTAGACCTATATTATTTACCTTCTCTCCATAGAACTTCTCTTAACATTTCTCGCAAGGTAGATCTACTAGCAACAAATTTCCTCAATTTTTTTTTTTTTTTGTCTGAGAAAGTCTTTACTTCTCCTTCACTTTTGAAGAATAATTTTGCTGGGTACAGAATTCTAGGTTGGTAGTTATTTTTTCTCAACACCAAATATTTCACGCCACTCTCATCTCACTTGCATGGTTCTGAAGAGAAATTGGATGTAATTCTTATCTTTGTTCCTCTATAGGTATGGTGTTTTTACCCCTTTGACTTTTTTTAGGATTTTTCTTTATGGTTTACTTTCTGGAACTTGAAAATGATATGCCTAGGTATAGCTTTTTGGACATTTAACTTGCTCAGTGTTCTTTGAGCTTCCTGCATCTATGGTTTGGTGTCTGACATTAATTTGGAGAAATTCTCAGTCATTATTGTTCCAAATATTTCTTTTGTTCCTTTTTGTCTTTCTTCTCCTTCTGATATTCCAATTCAAAAGTTGTTCTATAGTCCTTGGATATCTGTTCTGTTTTTATTCAGTCTTTGTTTTCTGTTAGGTTTTTGAGGATTCTATTGGTATATCCTCTAGCACAGAGATCCTCTCTTTGGCCATATCCAGTCTACTAAGGGGCCCATCAAAAGAATTTTTCATTTTTGTTATAGAGTTTTCTTATATCTAGAATTTCTTTTTGATTCTTTCTAGGATTTCCATCCCTCTGTTTACATTGCCCATGTATTCTTGCATGTTGTCTACTTCATCCATTAAAGCCCTTAGCATATTAATTACAGTTGTTTTAAATTCCCTGTCTGGTAATTCCAACATCCTTTCCATGTCTGGTTCTATTGCTTGCTCTGTCTCTTCAAACTGTGTTTTTAATTTTTGACTTGCCTTGTAATTTTTTCTTGATAGCTGGACCTGATATACCAGGTTTAAAAAATGTTGCAAATAGGCCTTTAGTAACGTGGTGGTGAAGTGTGGGGGGAGGGGAAGCATTCTATAATTCTATGATTAGGTCCCAGTCTTTTAATGTGCCTATACCTCTGGACTTTGAACTTCACGAGTGTTTCTCAGTCTTTTTTTCCCTCCTTAGGTAGGACAGGATGGCTAGAGACAGCTAGATTTGGATATTTCTCTTCCCCTGAGAAGTTCTGATAATACTCCAGCAGGTTAGGCTCTGGTTAATTAGGTTCCGCTGAGGGTGGGCCTTGTTAAGAACAGTTCTCTGGTGTATTTCAGAATGGTTCCTTTTCCCTTCCCTCTGCTGGAAGCCTGAGGGGATTTTCTCTGATAATATGGAAACTGGTTGAGCTCCTGGAGGTAAATCCCACAATACTGTGGGACCCTACCACAACTGAGTCCCCATGGAGTTTTTAACTTTCGGAGTTTTCTGCGCTCAGACTCCAGCAATTCGTCAATTACAGTTCAGAACTTCCTACGCGGGCACTGGTTCCCTGGTGCTTTCTGCTGGTGAGTCTCTGCTGCAATCATCTGTGAGAGCCTTTATTTGCCTGTCTCTCTAATGTTGGCGGCAAAAGTTTGCCTTGTGTCTTCATTTCTCTTATGGATCCAAGAAGATTTGTTGATGTTTCGGTCTGTTCAGCTTCTTACTTGTTTTAGGATTGTGTGGCAACTTCCCAGCTCCTTACGAGGAACCAGAAGCAGGAAGTCCAATTATTATATTTTTAAACTCCAGGATTTCCATTTTCTCAGAAGCAATAGTTTCGGAGTTCAATGTTTGATATTTGTTCTGACCCTAAGAGGGCTCCTCACAGCTGTCTTATCCCCTAGTTCTCTCCTGCAAACTAGCCTGCCCACAGCCTAGACTGTATCTTTATTAAAATCCTTGAACCTCCTCCCAGTCCTCCCAATTGCTTTTCACTGCAACCTCCACTGCTCTTGAGACTTTCCTTAGGCTTGTACATCTTCAAGCTCTGTTGCAAACAGAATCATTTCCTTTGGTAAGAGATCAGGATCTATCTGTTTTATGGTTTGCTTCTTCCCCCCACCCCCCCAGGCAAAATCCCTGAGCCAATGCTCTGGAGCTAGTGAGGAAATGGCAAGTTTCTCTCTGAGTAACACTCCCACTCCAGGAGCTGATCTCTTGGTGGATGGGGGCAGTTAGTAACCTGAAATCCTCTTGGCTTTCCTCTCCTGCCATGTAATTACCACTTAATGAGGCAGGGAAAGGATGATGAAGGCCGCAGCATTCTCAGCATGCCTTATCAAGGCAGAGTCTCCATGCCACGAGTGGGGGTTGGGTGGAAAAAGTGAGATACCACTTTTTGACCACAGTCACCCAGGATTTAGCCTTAGCAACAGGTACCTGAGGGCAGGATGAGAAACGCTGAAGTCTTGCTTCTCATGGGAAGAAAGCCCTCTGATTGGGAGCTGGGGGAGAGGGAACCCTTTGTTATCAGCTGCAGAAGTCTGGAGTGCAGTTACTCACCTTGCTGTGCTGGGAGGGGGATGGAGGGTGGGGTCTTGGTTCAAATACCACAGATTCTCACCTTTTTTTACTGAATTTTTGCAGCTTTTCTTGAATAGATGTTTCTTCATTTGCTGTTTGCCCTTAGGACCATTTCCAGAGATTTAAATTATTGTTTTTAAAATACTTTTCACCAGTTTCACTAGGGAGTGGCCTGGAAGTCAATCTCCACTGAGGAGTTTTAAGCTTGATAATGACATGGTGAGGTTTGAATTTCCTTCTAGTCATTTAGTGTAGGATAGATTAGTAGGGAGAAAGGGTGGAAATTCAGGGAGACCAGTTAGGCGATTGTTGTCATGTTCTAGGCCTGAGATGAAGAAGCCTAAACTAAGGCAATAGAAGGGGGAGAGGGGCTAATAAGTTAGGATTGAAAAGGCTCAGGGATATTGAGTAGCTTAGAAAGAGAAAGAAGCCAAAGATGATCCCCAGGTTTCTGGCTTGGGTGACTGGTGACTAGTGGTGCTATTTTCTGAGATAGGGAAGACAAAATGTAAAGTAGACTTTGGACAGTGGGAATTGATTGAGAATGTAATTGTTGAAATGTGTTAGAGGTGTCTGTTGAACATCCAAGTAGAGTTGAATTGTCGATTGTGTACATAGGTCTGGAATTGAGGAGAGCGATCTGGGCTGCAGACATATGTTTGGGAGACAGTCACATGGGAGCAGTGGTGGGCTGGAGCCAGCTTGTAATGGCTCATGAGAGACTGCTAAATTTTCAGGGATTTAATGAGCTGGTTGTCAAACATAACAGTTATTTAAAATTAAATTATATAAACTTATAATTAAATAAATTTATTAAAAACAAAAGTAAGTACTCAAGACTCACCACTTCCTATTTATTTTATTATCTTCTATGCTCTTGAGGTTATTTACATTTTTGGATTTGTATGGTGGAAATGTTATATGATGGTATGCTATCTTGTATCTCTTCCCATCTCTGTGTTCTGTTGGTAACTTGAAATCCACCGTGGTGGAAGTATTTACACAAGGGAAATTAGCAAATACTACAAAGCAAGAAGTTGTTTTTCCCCTCAGAGAACCAATGGTTAAATGTTTGCCAGCACAACAATGCGTGGGAGCCATTAACAGAGAAGCGTAATTAAAATTATGTGAATGGATGTGATCACCCAGGTAGAGTAAGTACAGAGTGGAATGAATTGGACTAGGAAGAGAAGCTTCAAAACCTCAAATCAGAATCCCCCCTAATCCCCTCAAATCCTCAAACCGGTAAAAGAAAAAAAAAAAAAAAAAAGGAGGAAAGATACACTTTTCTCACTATGTAGCTAAGGCACCCAGTCAGGAAGGCAAAGTGTTAGCAAGTTAGGTTAATCTGTCTCCTGGAGACCAGGCAGAGAGTAAGAAATGAGCAAGTTGCCTGGGCAAAAATATCCTACCCTGAAATCCAAGTCTTGTTAAACTAAACTATAAAAGAAGAGGAATGCCTGCATTGCTTAATTGGGCAGGAAGGGGGAGGGCAGCTGCGAAGAGTCTTCACAAAAGAAAAACAGCTAGCAACATGACTCCTTTATTCACACATTTATACATCTCCACAAGGACTTATTGAGTACCTTCTAGGTTCAAAGCATAGCCTAGGGACTGAGAACACAGAGTGGGTAAAATGTCCAGATATGAAGTACTGGAAAGTTGTGATGGTCAGAGAAATCTTGGAGGATGTGGGGTTTGAGCTGAAGGTTAGTTAAGAAGTACCTGGAAAGAAGAGCCTGGGAACTCTTCAAAGAAAATGTAACAGAAATAGGAAAGGCCCAGAGACAGCAATAATACTACTTAATACTTAAAGAATTTTTACTCTGTGCCAAGCACCATTCTAAGAGCTTTACGTGCACTATCTCATTTAATCCTCAAAACAACCCAATGTAGTAGAGACTATTATTATTACAATTTTATAGATAAGGAACCTGAGGCCACACCACAGGAAAGTGGCTGAAATGGCATTATGAATCCAGACAGTCTGGTTCTAGAGCCTACGTCTTAACTAATACCCTATTTACCTCCTGGAGTGTCCAGGATATTTTCATGAGGGTGTGTGCTGATAGAGGCCCACATGGGGTAACCATGAGATAGGAGAGTTTGATAGGTAAGGAGGGAGCCAACCTCAAAGGGTCTTGTATTCTAGAAACACTCGCAACAATTGTAGAACAAGCATGGCCAACCCAGCTTTAAACCCTGAATCTGCCATTGATTAGTTATGTGACACAGGACAAAGTCAGTGGTGGCCTCCATTTCCTCACCTTTCAAATGGGTATGTCAATGCTAATTCTGTTAGGTTGCCGTGAAGATTAAATGAATAAAAGTTTATAATGTATCCAGCACAGAGTAGGTCAGCATTAATAGAGGCTATGAGTATTACTTTATGACTTGTACAGTACACAACAGAGCTTTCAAAATAATTATTTTAAAGTTTTTTAGTCAGTGAGTCCTCAAAGGCCCATCAAAGTAGAATTTCTAGTGAAAACATTCACTTAAAAAAAAAATCGTTTTCTTCTCCTGGTAGCTTGTGGCTCAGACTACTGAAAACCCTACAGCCTTGGGTTGCTGGTGCCTTCCAGTTGGCAAGTATGACCAAAGACTGGCTGAGGCTAGGGAAACTGCCCCACATGTGTACCCACCCTTCCTAGGGGTAGTGATCCCTCTGGGGGTATTACCACTGGGGTGAGGACGGCTAGAAAGGAAGGAGGCTATAGCTCAACTTCTCTTATTGATATTGATCCATATGTCACTGCTAGACTCTGGAGATGTCTGCATTGCCCCATCCCTTTCATCTACACCAGTCCAGTTCTGGAAGATAGGAGTGAATAACTGTGGAAACGCATGGCCCAGGGACCCTGGTGGGACTCTGACCTCCTTTTATTTCCTTGTACACCCTCTTTCCTCTCTAATGAAGTGTCATTTTATTTTTGGGGTCTCCTAAGGAAACTCTTAACTTGCCAAATATCTTCCTGGAAATGCAGTTGTTAGAGGTGCATAATTGGAAGCATGACTAGGATTAGCTGCTATTCTCAAGAATCTTGAAACTGTAAATCCTGGTAGTCAGGACTCAAAAATCAGGGAGGAGAGGAGGAGCAAAACCTTTTACTTTTCATGTGTCTGCAAATATCTTAATGTACAGCTGTCACCTAAAATAGAAAACCAAAGAGTTTGCCCCATTCTGGATTCCAAATGTCTGCCATGGGATCTGAAGCACTTCTTAAAGATGACCTCTAACTGGAGTAGAGTGGATTCTTCCCCCTGGGGTTCTGTCTGCAGGCTGTCAAGTAGACCTCTGCTGACCGTCTGCAGGAGGGGTTGGGGGAGTTGCACCGTTTCCTGTTCAGGCCATAATGACTGCCTTATCCAGCAGGCAAATGAGCACAAATGGTCTCAAATTTCAGAATATTCTCTTTTCTCACAGTGGTCCTGGGGCAGGTAATTCAGATCAGAATAGGGCACCTCAGACCAAGTTGCCTCACCTTTACTACAGTGGCTCAATAATTCTGCTGGCTTCGTCTCTTTCCCATGATTCCCTAAGAGGGCAGTAGACTCTCCAGAGTATCCTAGGAGTTGGATTAAAACTAAGACAGGAAGACAGGATGAAAATTAATGGCAGTTGCTTGGCTAAAGAAATTCTTGGGCCCAACAGGGAGTGTGATGGAGGAGTCTGAATCAGACATTCTTGACTTTTCTCTTTCTCTCACACTTCACAACTACTCTTCCCTTACAACTGGGTCTACCTTCAAATTTTCTCAAAAACTGGCCACGTTTTTATCCTTTTCACCACTACCATTTTGTTCTAAGCCACCATTTACTCACTATAGCCTCCGTACTCACCTCCCTATTTTCCTTACAACAGCCAGAGGGATATTTTCAATTCTCAAGTCAGATCATATCACTCCTCTACGCCAAATCCTCCAATGACTTATTAGCTCATTCAGAGTAACAGTCAAAGGTCTTTTAATGGCCTACAAATCCCTGCATGATCTGTCCCCTCTTCATCTCTATAATATTAGGTCCCACTACTTTGCCTCACGCTCACTCTGCTTCAGCCACACTTGCTTCCTTGCTGGTCCTTGACATAAGCAAGCTCTGCCTGGAAAAATCTTCTTCCAAATATGCAAATAATTCACTCCCTCACCTCCTTCAGATCTTAATTAAAATAATGTCCTTTTTCAGCGAGACCTTCCCTGACTGCTCTGTTTAAATTTTCAGTCACCCCTATACTCTTTTGCCTCTTCCTTGTTTTATTTTTCATGTAGTATTTATCAACTTCTAATATACTACATTTATTTTGCTAGTTTGTTTATAGACTGTCTCTCCCCTACAATATCAGCTTCATTAGGGCAAGGATTTTTGCTTTCTTAAAAAACTGTGTATCTTTAGCACCCAGCACAGGGCCTGGCATTAGGTGCTCAATAAGTATTCATTAAATGAATTTTCTTAAAATATGCCCATGGTTCAGGAAAATGTTCCTTTCCCTAGTTGGTTCTCAGTTGCCCCCACTGATAACATAAGGGGGTTGGATTGGGAGATCTCTCAGGTCTTTTGCATCTTTAGGACTAAGTTCAGAAATCTGGGTAAAAGCACAGTCTCTAGAGCCAGATTTCTTGGGATCTCTCACCTGCTACCTTCAGACAAGCCACTTCACCTCTCTTGGGCCTCTTGGTTTTCTTATTTGAAAAATGAAGATGATAAAAATAGACCTTGTCTCCAAGGGTTGCTCTGGAGATTAAATAAGATCATCCTTATATAAGCACATTGACACAGCGCATGACATTCAGTAAACATTAACTATTGCCTTTAGGATGATCATTAGCAAGTAGCCACGTTAGCAGCCTTCCTTAGGCTCAAAACCAGCTTCAGTCACTGATGGTATGGGGAAAAAAGGAAAACACCCTCCATAACAGAAAACTCACCTGAGTTTCATATGCAGCTCATATGAGACTCATATGCATACAGCTGGCCTCATCCCCTTCCCCCACCCCATTACTAAGATAGAAGAACAGCTTGTTCTCTTGTAACCTGATGTCCCTGGATAAGAGAGGGGCGGGGAGAGAGGCAATGTGTGATTGCCATTGCTCTATCTCATTCTACAGAGAAGCAGGCCAGGGGGCTTGTTCACAATCACCCAGAAACCTGGTCATGGGTGGTTTCAACCAGGGTGTGTGGAATACGTGTGGTCCCAGGCACAGAGGTTGTGCTATGAAGGCAGAGGATGATGTTCAAAGCCATCATCAGAAAACATGATTTAGACAGCTGGCCTGGTCTTTGGGGTGGGAGATGTGTGGGCTTCTCAGAGTAAGGCATGTTGTGGATAGGCTACCAGAATGGAAACTAGAAAGGATAACCAAAGAATAAGCCTGTTAGTAATGATGATAACATTAATAATAGCTTACATTTCTTGTGTATTTACCATGTTCCAGGTGCTTTATAAATGCTTTCATTTAATTCTCCAATCAACTCAGTGATTCTCAACCTTAGCTGCACATTGGACAACTTGAAAAACAGTATCAGGGCCCAAGCTCCACTGCACCAATTAAATTAAAATTTCTGTCAAAAAATATTTTTAAAAAATCTCTCCAGATAATTATAATGTACAGCCAGGATTGAGAACCATTGCATGAGGCATATATATAACATAGACATTTTACAGGTGAGAAAATTTAAGTTCAGAAAATTTGCTCCAGGTCATCCAGTTAAGAATCAGCACTAGGCTATACTGTCTCATATTCAGTACTACACACTGTGTACCACCCGGGGAAGGCTTGAACTCAGAACTTGGGGCCAGAACTCACTCAATTTTAACAAAACAGGTGCATTGTGATGGGGCCAGGAATAGCTGGGCTTAACCCCTTGCATCACATGGACATCCCAGGGTCAAGTCTGGGATGACATACTCCAGAGGCTGGTCAAGCAGTGTCATGGGCAACTGCTGCTGTTTAGGGATTTCTTTCCTTAGTCAAGATCATCTCAGTATTGACTCAGTCACCTGCCCTAGTTATATTAGCACAAAGGTATCCAGCTGCCATTTACCTCCCCAGCTTCCTCTGCCCATCAGATCCAGGCTGCATGCAACAGCAGCAGTGACATTAGGTGATTATTTCCTTAGCATGGTATGTATACCACTGGAGGGTCACAAGATGATTTAAGAGGTAAAAGGATAAGCATTTTAAAAATTTCAATAGTTGGGGCTTCCCTGGTGGCGCAGTGGTTGAGAGTCTGCCTGCCAGTGCAGGGGACGCGGGTTCGGGCCCTGGTCTGGGAGGATCCCGCATGCCGCGGAGCGGCTGGGCCCGTGAGCCACAACTACTGAGCCTGCACGTCTGGAGCCTGTGCCCCGCAACGAGAGGCCGCGACGGTGAGAGGCCCGCACACTGCGATGAAGAGTGGCCCCCGCTTGCCACAACTGGAGAAGGCCCTCGCATAGAAACGAAGACCCAACACAGCCAAAATAAATAAATAAATAAATAAATAAATAAATAAATAAATAAATAAATACG
This sequence comes from Eschrichtius robustus, assembly GCF_028021215.1. Classification (NCBI taxonomy): domain Eukaryota; kingdom Metazoa; phylum Chordata; class Mammalia; order Artiodactyla; family Eschrichtiidae; genus Eschrichtius; species Eschrichtius robustus. Next base: position 46,510,095 of record NC_090845.1, read on the forward strand.
TCAGGAGCTCTTTAAAAAAAAAAATTTCAATAGTCATCTTAATGTAACTGAAATATGTATTGGAGATATGTATATGTATATACATACAGCCCATGATTCCACAGATACTGCTTAGAACAAGGCTAAGTTGATTTAAAATATTGAAAAGTGACTTGAGTTAAAGAAAAATATTAAGTAAATAATAACTGTAGAGGTGGTTTGCACAAGAATATGGTTCCAAAATTCAGAACAAGATAGATGAATGGCTGAAGAGGAAAAAACACTGTTTAGAGTCATTTATCTGTTCACTCAATCATTTATTCATTGAACAAACATTTATTGGATAACAAGTATGTACCAGGAATCATGTTAGACACAATATAGATGAATAAGAAATGGTTCTTGCCTTCAAGGAGCTCACATAGAAGTAAATATACAACAGCAATTCAATATAAATAAGCAAAGAGCATAGTGGGAGTATATGAGGGTGGGCAGGTTAAGGAGACAGGGACAATGGGGATTTGAGAAGATTTCCAAGAAGAGGTGACTTAGCCATGTAAATAGGAGAGGGAGAGGATGCCAAGTTGAGGGCATTAGGAACAAAGCACAGAAGTGAGAAACAGCAGCATGTAAATGTGTAATGGTTGGTTAAGGGGGTAAGGATGAGAGAGGGATTGATTATTCAGTTACTAGAGTGTAAAATACAAGGTGGAGAAGTGGAGAGAGAAGTCTGGGAAGATCTGCTGGGGCTGGATTATTGCACTCCATGAAAATGGGTTTGAGCCTTATTCTTTGGACAAGCTTGGCTTTGTAACTAGGCTAGAAGAGTAGATATTCAAATCCTGGTCGTTACTTTTTTTTTTTTTTAAACTGTGTGTCCATAGGCCTAGTTGCCCTAATCTTTCTTTTTTTTTTAATTAAATTTTTTTTTATTAGGGTATAGTTGTTTTACAGTGTTGTGTTAGATTCAGGTGTACAGCAAAGTGAATCAGTTATACATATACATATATCCACACTTTTTTAGATTCTTTTTCCATATAGGCCATCACAAAGTATTGAGTAGAGTTCCCTGTGCTATACAGTAGGTCTTTATTAGTTATCTGTTTTATATATAGTACTGTGTATATGTCAATCCCAATCTTCCAATTTATCCCTACCCCCTTTACCCCCAGTAACGATAAGTTTGTTTTCTATATCTGTAACTCTATTTCTGTTTGGTAGATAAGTTCATTTGTACCCCCTTTTTTTTTAGATTCCACATATAAGTGATATCATATGATATTTGTCTTTCTCTCTTTGACTTACTTCATTCAGTATGACAATCTCTAGGTCCATCCATGTTGCTACAAATGTATTTCATTCTTTTTGATGGCTGAGTAATATTCCACTGTATGTATGTACCATATCTTCTTTATCCATTCCTCTGTTGATGGACATTTAGGTTGCTTCCATGTCCGGGCTATTGTAAATAGTGCTGCAATGAACATTGGGGTGCATGTATCTTTCCGAATTATGGTCTTCTCCAGAAGGCATACAGATAGCTAAAAAGCACATGAAAAAATGCCCAACATCACTGATTATTAGAGAAATGCAAATCAAAACTATTGATACAATGAGGTATCACCTCACACCCGTCAGAATGGCTCTCATCAAAAAATCTACAAGCAATAAATGCTGGAGAGGGTGTGGAGTAAAGGGAACCCTCCTACACTGTTGGTGGGAATGTAAACTGGTCCAGCCACTGTGGAGAACAGTATGGAGGGTCCTTTAAAAACTAAAAATAGAGCTACCATACGGTCCAGCAATCCCACTCCTGGGCATATATCCGGAGCAAACCATAATTCGAAAAGATATATGCCCTACTTTTTCTGAGCTTCAGTTTTTTCATTTGTCAAGTGGGAAAATTAATAGTTCTTTAGCATTAATTGTAGAGGGTTAAATGGGATATCATTTATAAATCATTATCCAAAAATGATGCTTGGCACACAAAGTAAGTCCTACTTCTTGAATGTTCTTCCCTGGTTTTCCTCTTTAGAGATGTCCGCAGCATGTGTTTATGAGTCTGTATTACCCTCTCATTTGTCTCCATATTCAACAAACTTTTAAAGAACACCTGCCATGTAGAAGACCTTTCACCTATTTTATTTCACTTAATTTTCACAACAGTCCTGATGACAGGATGACTGTGTGATGAAAAGTCAAGTGAAAACGGCAGGGCTGCTATACCACCCCGACTTCAGCTAGAGCAGCTATGCTTTGCTTTTCCCACAACACTTGAGGTGCAACAGATGCCAGATTTCTTTATTTTCTTTCATAGATGAAAACCATCAATAACTGTTTGCCTGAATATGTAGGAGGAAAAGGAGCTGAAAACATACTAGGAATTTGCTCCAGTCACCTCTGCTAGGCTGTGAGTCTGGAGGCATTGTTGGTATTTTTCAGAAGTTAGGTGTTTTGTCTCCCCAGATTCCTTTTTTTTTTTTAATTTGGTAAAAAACATATAGCATAAAATGTACCATCTTAATCATTTTTAAGTGTACAGTTCAGTAGTGTTAAGTATGTTCACATTTTTGTGAAATAGATATCCATGTTATTTTTTAATCAAAAGTAATACTATATTAATGTGTTAATTTTGTGGTAATTTGCTGGTGTGTAAACTTAAAATTCGTTCACTTTTCTGTATTTGTGTTACACTTCAAGAAAAATTTTTTCTAAGTGATATATTGAATAAAACACCAGTGAATGTCTCAGTTAATTTATTGGTGAATAACCCAGTTGGCTGTAGAAATGAGAGATGAAGTTAAGTTTCTTAAACGTAGAGCAAGAACAATAATTTTTAAGTGCTCTATACAATTTATAAAAAGAAAGAGATTAGTTCAATACTCAGACATCTTAACTAGCATAAAAGAGAATAAAGAGGTCTTCTGGTCCAGATAAGATGGCATAGAATCATTGCTCTCTGCTCCTCCCCACTAGGTATAACTATAAATCCTGGAAATAAACCCCTTTGTTCTGTGGTCCTTGAGATTCCCTTCCCCACTGAGAGATACTGGATAGCCAGGGAGTCTTCTGCAAGCCGGATCCCTCTAGAACAAGTGACCCAGCCTGGAAGCTTCTTTGTAACCATGGTCCTGAGAATCCCCTCCCCAACACAGACTGGCCAGGCTGCCCTGGGTGGAGGGATCCAGCAAAAACAAGTGGCCCAAGTGCAGAAAGTGTTCTTCTTCATGGAGACTCCCTTTCCCCACTTAGAGGCACCACACAATCTAGCCTGGGGAAGCAACTTCTGCCTCCACAAGCCGAACCAGCACAGACCAATGGGAGCCCAAGAGGTACCAGATAATCCAAGCCAATCAAAGCACAGCAAAGGCTCTGAAGATTAAACTGTTACTGGAATCACGGAACACAAAAATCGGCTAGGACCTACATGCTAAAACTAAACAAGGAGACTGCCTGCTAAAGTGGAGGATTTACATAGGGCTAGACTTTCCTAACGCAATAGCCAAAATATCTAGGATACATTAAAAAATCACCTGTCATACCAAGAACCAGGAAAATAACTTTAAAAGGAAAAGACGATCGAATGACGCCAACACGGAGTGAATCATGTGTTGGAATTATCCGACAAAGATTTTAAAGAAGCCATTATAAAGATGCTTCAATGAGCGATTATGAGCATGCTAGAAACAAAAGAAAAAATAGAAAATCTCAGCAAGGAAATAGAAGCTATAAAAAAGAACCAAATGCAAACTGAAAAATATATTAATAGAGAAAATATCTCTGGGTAATTATGCTGAATAAAAAAAAGGCAATCCCCAAAAGTTATGTACAGTATGATTCCATTTATGGAAAAAAAATTAAAAGACAAAATCATAGATATTGGGAACAGTTTAGTGGTTGTCAGGACTTAGAGTTTTGGTTCTGGGGAGGGTTGAGAGAGGGAAGTGGGTATGGTTATAAAACGGCAAAACAAGATTTTTGTGGTGATGGAACTATTCTGTATCTTGACTATGATGGTCGATACACAAACCTACACAAATGATAAATTGTATAGAACTAAATATATACTTAAATGAGTACAAGTAATACTGGAGAAATTTGAATGAGATCAGTGTATCATATCAATGTCAATATCATTGTTGTGGTACTGTACTATAGTTACTATTGGGGGAAACCAAATGAAGGGTCCACAGGATCTCTCTGGATTATTTCTTACAACTCCATGTGACTCTATAATTATCTCAAATTAAGAGTCTAATGAAAAATAAGATAACTTATGTTTTAAATGCTCAATTAAAATAAAATTGATTCTCTGATTTGTGAAATAGAGAAAAATAGAATTTTATTGTAACTGTGGTCTTGCTTCATTTTATGTTACTGTTGGTGTTGGGATAAACTTTGAATACAGAAGCTTTGTTATTATAAGTACAATTTTGAAAGTTTCATGTTTGAGCAACTTTGAGGTACACAAACCTAAAGATTTATTGCAGAACTAAGTGTAGCTTCAGAGTTAGTATTATATTTAGAAGCCAAAACAGTATTGGTTTTTAACTCATGTATTAGGCTTATTAGATGAACTGCCATATATATCCATTTTTTAAAGTGCAATAAAAATCTAAATGGATTAAATTAGAAAAATTAATATGTCCTATTTGACCTCCCACTCAGCAGTGTTGGCCAGAAATCCAATATCAATTGCTTTGTGGGATCCTTTCATCTCCCTTCGATTATATCAGAATCTTGGGGCTTAGGCAGTCCAGGAGGGCCTGGTAATCAGGCTCTGGCAACAAAGATCTCATTGTTCCTCTTTCAGGCTAGTGTGTGCCCTCTCCATCTTGGCAACTCATCCCATCTCCATGATGAATTTAGATGAACGTTCAGTGTGTATCAGAATCACCTAGGAGCTTGTTAAATATGCTACAACCTTGGATTTGTTCCAAACCTCCTGGTTCCATGTTTTGTTTATTAATCCATTCTAGTGAAAAGAGAAAGAGAAAGGTATTTGGACATTAACTTAGTGGTATATTACCCTGCCGTGCACATAAAAATTTTATTTGAATAAAAGGGGGGGGGTACTTCCCTGGCGGCACAGTGGTTAAGAATCCGCCTACCAATGCAGGGGACACAAGTTCAAGCCCTGGTCCGGGGAGATCCCATATGCCACGGAGCAACTAAGCCCATGTGCCACAACTACTGAGACCTAGTTCAGATACTCATTATTTGAACACAACTACTGAAGCCCACACGCTACAACTACCGAAGCCCACATGCCTAGAGGCTGTGCTCCACAACAAGAGAAGCCACCACAATGAGAAGCCCATGCACTGCAATGAAGAGTAGACCCCGCTTGCCACAACTAGAGAAAGCCCCCGCACAGCAACGAAGACCCAAAGCAGCCAAATAAATAAATAATTTATAAAAAGAAAAAAAGGAGGTGATCCAATGCCAGAGAAAGCTTGAAAAACATCAGTCCTGATAATGCTAAATATCCGTTTGAACGTAGTGTACTCTTTCTAGTGGATGTTTGGTTGTCTGGCTTAGGGTTTAAGCCTAGCAACCAGGGTCCCTAGGACCCTGAAACGTAAAGATTAGCTGAAAATATTGTTGAAGGAAGTGCTTCACAACTGAGGAAGTGTAATTTTAGAGGTATCTTCAAAATATTTTAACAACTGGTTTAGCATGGGCAATAATCAATCAGAAGAGACATTAGTGCTAGAGCAGGGTTCTGAGAGCCCCTGTTGGGCTGGATCGTGGAGAGGTCTGACAGAATCTTAGGGAAGGGCCCAGAAGAGTGGTGGAAGGAGTTGGAGAGCCTCAGTACTAAATAGCTATTTACTGGCTAGTATGAAAATATTTCAATATTTTTTACAATCAGTATGACTGAAATACTGCATACTAGCTTCATATAAGACCTGGACATATTTATCATTTTCTTCCTCTCTGATGGGGCTACTTGCGTACTCTTTGCCATTTTGAACAGTCCTAAGAGGATTTCTGAAAAAAACATTTCCTATCCTGAGGTTACTGTAGAGTTTGTCTTTGTTTGGGTCAATTCAGCCTGGGATAACACTTGGCTAGGTGTTGAGGACACTGAGTATCAGCTCTTAAGAAGCTTATACTCAGAGGTGGGGGAATACAGACAAACAATGATCATAGAGTGTTACAAGTGCTATGATAGAGGAAGGGATTCCTAGACCAGCCTGGGGTTGAGGGTTAAGTTTCAGACTAAGCTTCCTGAATGAGATTGTTTGAACTGAATTCTGAAGCAGAAATAGAAATTACCCAGATGAAAAGAGTTAAGTAATAGAAGGCTGGGGAGAGAACATTTCAGGCAGAGAAAAAAGCGTGGTGTGAACAGGGAATTCTGAGCATAGGTCTGTATTGATAGAACATGAGATGAAGGACAGGAGACATTGTTGAGGCCTGGATCATGGAATGCTTGAATGGAATGCTAAGGAGCTTGGAATTTATCCTGTACTTACTGGGGTGCCACTGAAGAGTTTTCAGAAGGGTACTAACAAAATCATATTTGCCTTTAAGAAAAATCAGTCTTGTTAGTAAGGCTACTATATTGTACAGTGTGAATGATGTTACCTGGAGTTATGCAATGTGGCAGCCCTGCTTGGTAGCATTATGAAAGATGGGTTTGAAAGGGTAAGACTAGAAGCAGGACAACTTTTAAAGAGGAGAATTGCAATATTCTAGACAAAAGATAATGAGTATCTGAACTAGGGCAGCAGTAATGAAAAGGAAAAGATGATTCAAGGAAAAGGTAGAAAGTTAAGGTGGCAGGTCCTGGCAGGATTGGATGTAGAGAGGGAGTGACAAAGAGAAATGAAAGATGGTTCTCAGGTTTCTGCGTTGGGTGACTGGATGTTACCATCAACTGAAGATAGGATACCAGATAGAATATGAGAAAGGTTCAGATAGGAAAGACATGAGTGCAGATTTTGACAGAGAGGTAGAGGTGTACAGTGGGCAGTTGAATATATGTCAGAAGCTTAGGCAGGACCAGCTACATAATTTGCAAGTACCACTGCAAAATTAAAATGCAGAACCACTTGTTCAAAAATTATTAAGAATTTCAAAGGAGGCTGGGGGGGGGTATGATGAATTGGGCGATTGGGATTGACATGTATACACTGATGTGTATAAAATTGATGACTCCCTCCAGAAAGCAGGCATACAGGGAACTTTCCTCAACATAATAAAGGCCTTATATGACAAACCCACAACCAACATCGTCCTCAATGGTGAAAAACTGAAACCATTTCCACTAAGATCAGGAACAAGACAAGGTTGCCCACTCTCACCACTATTATTCAACATAGTTTTGGAAGTTTTAGCCACAGCAATCAGAGAAGAAAAAGAAATAAAAGGAATCCAAATTGGAAAAGAAGTAAAGCTGTCACTGTTTGCAGATGACATGATACTATACATAGAAAATCCTAAAGATGCTACCAGAAAACTGCTAGAGCTAATCAATGAATTTGGTAACGTAGCAGGATACAAAATTAATGCACAGAAATCTCTTGCATTCCTATACACTAATGATGAAAAATCTGAAAGTGAAATTAAGAAAACACTCCCATTTACCATTGCAACAAAAAGAATAAAATATCTAGGAATAAACCTACCTAAGGAGACAAAAGACCTGTATGCAGAAAATTATAAGACACTGATGAAAGAAATTAAAGATGATACGAACAGATGGAGAGATATACCATGTTCTTGGATTGGAAGAATCAACATTGTGAAAATGACTATACTACCCAAAGCAATCTACAGATTCAATGCAATCCCTATCAAACTACCACTGGCATTTTTCACAGAACTAGAACAAAAAATTTCACAATTTGTATAGAAACAAAAAAGACCCCTAATAGCCAAAGCAATCTTGAGAAAGAAAAGCAGAGCTGGAGGAATCAGGCTCCCTGACTTCAGACTATACTACAAAGCTACAGTAATCAAGACAGTATGGTACTGGCACAAAAACAGAAATATAGATCAATGGAACAGGATAGAAAGCCCAGAGATAAACCCACGCACATATGGACACCTTATCTTTGACAGAGGTGGCAAGAATATACAATGGAGAAAAGACAGCCTCTTCAATAAGTGGTGCTGGGAAAATTGGACAGGTACATGTAAAAGTATGAAATTAGAACACTCCCTAACACCATACACAAAAATAAACTCAAAATGGATTAAAGACCTAAATGTAAGGCCAGACACTATCAAACTCTTAGAGGAAAACATAGGCAGAACAGTCTATGACATACATCACAGCAAGATCCTTTTTGACCCACCTCCTAGAGAAATGGAAATAAAAACAAAAATAAACAAATGGGACCTAATGAAACTTAAAAGCTTTTGCACAGCAAAGGAAGCCATAAACAAGACGAAAAGACAACCCTCAGAATGGGAGAAAATATTTGCAAATGAAGCAACTGACAAAGGCTTAATCTCCAAAATTTACAAGCAGCTCATGCAGCTCAATATCTAAAAAACAAACCACCCAATCCAAAAATGGGGAGAAGACCTAAATAGACATTTCTCCAAAGAAGATATAGAGATTGCCAACAAACACATGAAAGAATGCTCAACATCATTAATCATTAGAGAAATGCAAATCAAAACTACAATGAGATATCCTCTCACACCAGTCAGAATGGCCATCATTAAAAAATCTACAAACAGTAAATGCTGGAGAGGGTGTGGAGAAAAGGGAACCCTCTTGCACTGTTGGTGGGAATGTAAATTGATACAGTCACTATGGAGAACAGTATGGAGGTTCCTGAAAAAACTAAAAATAGAACTACCATACGACCCAGCAATCCCACTACTGGGCATGTACCCTGAGAAAACCATAAGTCAAAAAGAGTCATGTACCACAATGTTCATTGCAGCTCTATTTACAATAGCCAGGACATGGAAGCAACCTAAGCGTCCATCAACAGATGAATGGGTAAAGAAGAAGTGGCACATATATACAATGGAATATTACTCAGCCATAAAAAGATATGAAATTGAGTTATTTGTAGTGAGGTGGATGGACCTAGAGTCTGTCATACAGAGTGAAGTAAGTCAGAAAGAGAAAAACAAATACCGTATGCTAACACATATATATGGAATATAAGGGAAAAAAATGGTCATGATGAACCTAGGGGCAAGATGGGAATAAAGACACAGACCTACTAGAGAATGGACTTGAGGATATGGGGAGGGGGAAGGGTAAGCTGTGACAAAGTGAGAGAGTGGCATGGACATATATACACTACCAAACGTAAAATAGATAGCTAGTGGGAAGCAGCCACATAGCACAGGGAGATCAGCTCGGTGCTTTGTGACCACCTAGAGAGGTGGGATAGGGAGGGTGGGAGGGAGATGCAAGAGGGAGGGGATATGGGGACATACGTAGATGTATAACTGATTCACTTTGTTATAAAGCAGAAACTAACACACCATTATAAAGCAATTACACTCCAATAAAGATGTTAAAAAAATTTTTTTTTAATTTTTAAAAAATGAACCTGATACACACTTGAAAATTTCAGCTGGGTTAAAATCCTGAGTTGTCTTTTTCCTACATAGTAAATAATCTATAGGAGGATTGAACATTAATTGATGATCTCTAAAAGAAAGTACTAAAATTTCCTTTCAAGAATATCATAAATATAAACTTTCCAAAATATAACTGTCTTTGCTTCCCTCAACCCATGCCGTCTACCATCCTTGATATGATTGCAATGTTTAACTTACTTTTACATGTCTCTGTCTGATCATTATAATGATATTTTTCTACCTGTCACTCCACCACCACCCCCACCATGATGTGAGAATTGGTGTGAGTTATTTGGGGAAAGTGGGTAAATTTCCATAGAATAGTGGACACATGATACTACAAGTTTTTTCACCTTGAAATATTAAGCCATGAAATAAAAACAATTGACTGTGAATTCCAGTTTTCTACTTCCTGTGTACATATGGATATGGCCTTTATGTTTTATAGTGACGTATTATTTGGTGTAAAAATGTTGTTTTGATTGTTATTAAACTAATGTAGCATTTATGTTCTTTTTAGAATGTAACACATCTGATACCAATTTTATTGGTGACAACTATAACCACATCATAAAAATTTTATGCCTCTTTTGCTGCATATTTATTTTGCTTCCATTTACTCACTCTTATTGTGTATTTATTAAGATAATGGAGGAAAAAGAGGACATATGGCTGTTGGCAATCTCAGCAACTCCATGTTACTTACATTGTTCAATAAACCTAATAATCTTCATGGACTAAAAAAAAAATTGATGACTAATAAGAATCTTCTGTATAAAAAAATAAATAAAATGAAATTCAAAAATTAAAAAAAAAAGAATTTCAAAGCAGTGACAATAGAGCATTAAACCAAGTGCAGGATCCTTCTAAGCATGTGGCCCTATGACCTTCCACAGGATGCATGAGGCCAGTCCTGATCTTAGCAGAGAAGTCAGGGTGTTTGGTATGGATTTGGGGTTCATTGCCTTATAGATGGTCTTTTAAATCCTGAGAGTGGGAAAGATTAGCTAAAGAGAACTTTTAGAGTGAGAAGAGCAGATAAATTCCAGGGAACACCAACAGTTAAATAATAGAGAGAGGAAAGAAAACCTTCAGTGGCAACTGTGTACACAAGAGAGGTAGAAGTTAAGAGAACAGATTTTGGATTCAGACTGCCTAGGTTCAAATTCTACCCCTGCCACTTTATCTTGATGACCTTAGGTACCTCCATTTCTTTACTTGTAAAAAGATATGACAGCAATAGTATCTATTTTATAAGGTTGTATGAGGATTAAACAAGTTAATATATGTAAATGCCTAGAAAGTTGCTGAGGACATAGAAATATATATGACTGTTAGCTATAAAATATATTTCTTCTTAGTAATAGTAACAGAAGCAGAAGGAAATCCAAGAAAGAGCAGTGTCCTGGAAGCCAAAGGGGGAGAGGATTTCAAGGAATGTGGTTACTAATATCAAATACAATAGAAAGGGCCAAAAAAGATGACACCTGAAACTTAGCCAATGATGATTAAGAAGGAGGTCATTGTTGAACTTAAAGAGGGAGGGGGCAGTGAGACAAAGTGTGGAAACCAGATTTCAATTGATTGAAGAATGAAATGGAGAGAGAGTGTGTGTAAATTAACCTTTTAAAGTTTGTGAAGAGAGAAAGGAAGGTGGAAGGGGAAAAAGAAGAAGGAAAGAAAAATGTGGGGACATACTAGATTGTTTTAGCATATTTATAGGATGAAGCAGTGGAATGAGAGGTCAAAGATGTTGGAGAAAGAGGATAATTTGGTGGCAAAAGGGCTCAGAGGAGACAGAAGAGATGCCTTATCTTTGAGGCTAGAGAGGAAAAGGCAACAGTGAGTGTACACACAGATGCATTTACCAGCAAGGGGGGTGGCAAGCTGAGAAAGTTTATCAGATAGCCTCCATTTTTTGTTTTTAAGGATTTTTTAAAATAGTGAAATGTAAGTAGCATACATAAATCGTGAGTATATAGCTCAATGAATTATGACAAAGTGAATACCATGTATAACCATCACTTGGGATAAGAAAAAAAACAAAGTCAGCACCCAGGAAGGGCCTCCTACCTGTGTTCCTTCCTATCACACACCCCTCCACCCTGCTAAAAGTTAAATATGGTGTGATTTTTTAGCATTTCTTTATACCTTTACCACCTAGGTGTGCATCCCTAAACACTGTGGTTAAATTTTTTCTGTCTTGAAATTTATGACTGGATTATATTTCTGAGATTTATCCATGTTGTTTCATGTACCATAATATCTTTATTTTCACAGAGGTATGGCAGTTTATTATATAAATCAGAAAAATATGTCCTTCCACATTAAAGGGAGTTTAGATTGTGTCTAGTTTTTGGCTGTTATGAATAAAGCTTCATGCCATTTTTGTATATGTTCACACATTTCTGTTCTGTTAATTACCAGGATATACCTATTGGGTCATAGTGTAAGTATAGCTTCCATTTCAATTGATAATGCCAAACTGTTTTATGAAGTGCTTGTACCAATGTACATTCCCACCAATAGTGTATAAAAGTTACTATTGATTCATATCTTCTTCTATAATTTGTCATACTTTAAAATTTTATATATACAAATGGGTGTATTTTATGATTATTGATCATTTGGATTTCCTTCTTTGTGAAGTGACGTTTCAAGTCTTTTCCTCACTTTTCTATTGGGCTGTCTGTCTCATCGATGTGTTGGAAATTTTTTAAAATATATATTCTGGATACAAGTCCTTATGGATTACATGTTTTGCAAATATTTTCTCCCTACTCCAAGGTTATGAGGATATTCTCATATATAATTTTCAAAAAGTTTTATAGTTTTGCCACTTGCTTTTTAGGTCTATAATCTACCTGGTGTTGGTATGAAATAGGGTTCCACTTAATTTTGTCTACCATATGGATACCCCATTGTCTCAACACCATTTATCAAAAAATATAATCTTCCTTCATCCACTCCTTTCTAATACCATTTTGTCATAAAACAAGTATCCATATATGTGAGAGTGCTTTGGTGTGTTCTAGTGTGTCTCGGTTTACTTGTCTATACTTGTGCCAGTACCACACTACCTTAATGACAATAGCTCTATAAGTCTTGGTATGTGGTAAAGTAAGTTATCCTCCTTTATTTTTCTACGTTAAGTGTGCCTTGGATATTTTTGGCCCTTTGCATTACCACATATATTATAGAATCAAGGTTTCATTATCTAAACACACAACCACCAAAAATCCTATTGGGGGGAGAGACCTTCAAGATGGCTGAGGAGTAAGACATGGAGATCACCTTCCTCCCCACAACTACATCAGAAATACATCTACACGTGGAACAACTCCTACAGAACATCTCCTGAACGCAAGCAGAAGACCTCAGACTTCCCAAAAGATGCCCTCAGGCGACCTACATGCAGAGGTGGGGCCAAATCCAAAGCTGAACCCCAGGAGCTGTGCGCACAAAGAAGAGAAAGGGAAATTTCTCCCAGCAGCCTCAGGAGCAGCGGATTAAATCTCCACAATCAACTTGATGTACCCTGCATCTGTGGAATACCTGAATAGACAACAAATCATCCCAAAATTGAGGCAGTGGACTTTGGGAGCAACTGTAGACTTGGGGTTTGCTTTCTGCATCTAATTTGTTTCTGGCTTTATGTTTATCTTAGTTTAGTATTTAGAATTTATTATCATTGGTAGATTTGCTTATTGATTTGGTTGCTCTCTTCCTTTACATATATATATATTTTTTCCTTTTTCTCTTTTTGTGAGTGTGTATGTGTATGCTTCTTTGTGTGATTTTGTCTGTATAGCTTGGCTTTCATCATTTGTCCTAGGGTTCTATCTGTCTTTTTTTTTCTTTTTTAGTATAGTTTCTAGCACTTGTTATCGTTGGTGGATTTGTTTTTTGGTTTGGTTGATCTATTCTTTCTTTCTTTCTTTTTTTATTACTTTTAAATTTTTATTTATTGTTAATATTTTTAAAATTTTTTATTTTAATAAATTTATTTTATTTTTTATTTCTTTCTTCTTTTTTTCTCCCTTTTCTTCTGAGCCATGTGACTGACAGGATCTTGGTGCTCCAGCCGGGTGTCAGGCCTGTGCCTCTGAGGTGGGAGAGCTGAGTTCAGGACATTGCTCCACCAGAGACCTCCCAGTTCCACATAATATCAAATGGCAAAAGCTCTCCCAGAGATCTCCATCTCAATGCTAAGACCCAGCTCCACTCAATGACCAGCAAGTTACAGTGCTGGACACCCTATGCCAAACAACTAGCAAGACAGGAACACAACCCCACTGATTAGCACAGAAGATGCCTAAAATCATAATAAGGTCACAGACACCCCAAAACACACCACCAGACGTGGTCCTGCCCACCAGAAAGACAAAGTCCAGGCTCATCCACCAGAACACAGACACCAGTACCCTCCACCAGGAAGCCAACACAACCCACTGAACCAACCTTAGCCACTGGGGGCAGGCACCAAAAACAACAGGAACTATGAACCTGCAGCCTGCAAAAAGGAGACCCCAAACACAGTAAGTTAAGCAAAATGAGAAGACAGAGAAATATGCAGCAGATGAAGGAGCAAGGTAAAAACGCACAAGAACAAACAAATGAAGAGGAAATAGGCAGTCTACCTGAAAAAGAATTCAGAGTAATGATAGTAAAGATGATCAAAAATCTTGTAAATAGAATGGAGAAAACACAAAAAACGTTTAACAAGGATCTAGAAGAAATAAAGAGCAAACAAACAGAGATGAACAACACAATAAATGAAATTTAAAAATCTCTACAAGGGATCAATAGCAGAATAACTGAGGCAGAAAAACAGATAAGTGACCTGGAAGATAAAATAGTGGAAATAACTAATGCAGAGCAGAATAAAGAAAAAAGAATGAAAAGAACTGAGGACAGTCTCAGAGACCTCTGGGACAACATTAAACACACCAACATTCGAATTATAGGGGTCCCAGAAGAAGAAGAGAAAAAGAAAGGGACTGAGAAAATATTTGAAGAGATTATAGTTGAAAACTTCCCTAATATGGGAAAGGAAATAGTTAATCAAGTCGAGGAAGAACAGAGAGTCCCATACAGGATAAATCCAAGGAGAAACACGCCAAGACACATATTAATCAAACTATCAAAAATTAAATACAAAGAAAAAATATTAAAAGCAGCAAGGGAAAAGCAACAAACAACATACAAAGGAATCCCCATAAGGTTAACAGCTGATCTTTCAGCAGAAACTCTGCAAGCCTGAAGGGAGTGGCAGGACATATTTAAAGTGATGAAAGGGAAAAACGTACAACCAAGATTACTCTACCCAGCAAGGATCTCATTCAGATTTGACGGAGAAATTAAAACCTTTACTGACAAGCAAAAGCTAAGAGAATTCAGCACCACCAAACCAGCTTTACAACAAATGCTAAAGGAACTTCTCTAGACAGGAAACACAAGAGAAGGAAAAGACCTACAATAACAAACTCAAAACAATTAAGAAAATGGTAATAGGAACATACATATTGATAACTACCTTAAATGTAAATGGATTCAATGTTCCAACCAAAAGACATAGACTGGCTGAATGGATACAAAAACAAGACCCATACATATGTTGTCTACAAGAGACCCACTTCAGACCTCGGGACACATATAGACTGAAAGTGTGGCGATGGAAAAAGATATTCCATCCAAATGGAAATCAAAAGAAAGCTAGAGTAGCAAGTCTCATATCAGACAAAATAGACTTTAAAATAAAGACTATTCCAAGAGACAAAGAAGGACACTACATAATGATCAAGGGATCAATCCAGGAAGAAGACATAACAATTGTAAATATTTATGCACCCAACATAGGAACACCTCAATACATAAGGCAAATGCTAACAGCCAAAAAAGGGGAAATCGACAGTAACACAATCATAGTAGGGGACTTTAACACCCCACTTTCACCAATGGACAGATCATCCAAAATGAAAATAAATAAGGCAACACAAGCTTTAAATGACACATTAAACAAGATGGACTTAATTGATATTTATAGGACATTCTGTCCAAAAACAACAGAATACACTTTCTTCTCAAGTCCTCATGGAACATTCTCCAGAATAGATCATATCTTGGGTCACAAATCAAGCCTTGGTAAATTTAAGAAAATTGAAATCATATGAAGTATCTTTTCCGACCACAACGCTATGAGACTAGATATCAATTACAGGAAAAAATCTGTAAAAATTACAAATACATGGAGGCTAAACAATACACTACTAAATAACCAAGAGATCACTGAAGAAATCAGAGGAAATAAAAAAATACCTAGAAACAAATGACAATGAAAACACAACGACCCAAAACCTATGGGATGCAGCAAAATCAGTCCTAAGAGGGAAGTTTATAGCAATACAATCCTACCTCAAGAAACAAGAAACATCTCAAATAAACAACCTAATCTTACACCTAGAGCAATTAGAGAAAGAAGAACAAAAAAACCCCAAAGTTAGCAGAAGGAAAGAAATCATAAAGATCAGATCAGAAATAAATGAAAAAGAAATGAAGGAAATGATAGCAAAGATCAATAGAACTAAAAGCTGGTTCTTTGAGAAGATAAACACAATTGGTAAACCATTAGCCAGACTGATCGAGAAAAAAAGGGAGAAGACTCAACTCGATAGCATTAGAAATGAAAAAGGAGAAGTAACAGCTCAATCATTTTAATTGCTGAATAGTGTTCTACAGCATGGATGTACTGCAGTTTGTTTATCCATTTACCTTGAAGGACAGCTTGGCTGCTAACAGTTTTTTGAAATTATGAATAAAGCTGCTATAAACATTTGTATGCAGGATTTTGTGTGGACATAAATTCTCAAATCATTTGGGTAAATATTTAGGAACAGGATTGCTGGACTGTATGATGAGACTAAGTTTAGCATTGCAAGAAACTGCCAAGTTGTCATCCAAAGTGGCTGTATCATTTTACATTCCCACCAGCAATTAATGAGAGCACCTGTTGCTCTTCATCCTCACTAGCAATTGATATTGTCAGGGATTTTATCCATTCTAATAGGTGTGTAGTGATGTCTCATTTTAATTTGCAGTTCCCTGATAACATATCATTTTGAGTGTATTTTCATATGTTTATTAGCCATCTGTATATCTTCTTTGGTGAGGTATTTGCTCTTTTGTCCATTTTTAAATTGGGTCATTTGTTTTCTTACTGAGTTTTAAGTGTTCCTAATATATTTTGGATCCAAGTCTTTTATCAGATATCAGTTTTGCAAATATTTTCTGTGGTTTCTCTTTTTATTCCCTTAACAGAGTTCTTTACAGAGCAGAAGGTTTTAATTTTGATGAGTTCCAACTTATCAATTTTTTCTTTAATATCATGTGCTTTTGGTGAGATATATAAGAACCCTTGGTCTAATCAAAGGTCACAAAAATTTTCTTTTATTTTTTTTAAGTCTTATAATTTTACATTTAAAATTTAGGCTTATGATCCATTTGAGTTCATATTTATATAAAGTGTGAGGTACAGATCAAGGTTCATTTTTTAATATGTGGATATCCAAATGTTCCAGCACCATTTGTTGAAAAGACTATCTTTTTCCATTAACTTGCCTTCACATCTTTGTAAAACACCAGTGGACTCTATTTGTATTAGACTATTTCTGGTTCTCTGTTTTGTTCCATTGATCTATGTATCTGCCAATACAATAATTACCTTGATTTTTATGGCTATATAGTTAGCCTTAACATTGGATAGACTGATTCCTCCAAATATCACACTGGTTTCATTACCATAGTTTAATAGTTAAGACTTGAAATGAGATACTGTGAGTTCTTCAACTTTGTTCTTTTTCAGAATTGTTTCAGCTATTCTCATTTCCTTACCTTTCAATATGAATTTAAGAATCAGCTTGTTAATATCTAGAAAAAAATCCTGTTGGGATTTTAATTGAGTTTGCATTGAATCTATAGATCAATATTTGGGAGAATTGACCTCTTAACAATATTGAATTTTCCAATCCATTAATATGGTTTCCAATCCATTAATATAAATATTAATATATTAATGTTTATTAATATAATAAATATATACATTTATTTAGTTTTTATTTGATATTTTTCTCAAATGTTTTGTAGCTTTCAGTGTACATATCCTGAACATATTTTGTTACTTTTTTTTTTAACCTAAGAATTTAATTTTTCTGGTGCAATTGTAAATTATACTGGTTTTTTAAAAATAAACTTTGACTTCTGATTGTTCACTTCTAATAATATAGAAATACAATTAGAGACCTTGTTAAACTCATTTATTAGTTCTAGTAGCTTTTTTGTAAATTCCATGGAATTTTCTCATGTTATCTGTGAATAGAGATAGTTTTATTTCTTCCTTCATATTCTGTATACCTTTTATTTTTTTTTTCTTGCATTATTATGCCAGTTAGGACTTCCAATATGGTGTTAAATAGGAGTGGTGAAAATAAGGATGCTTGTCTTTTCCATGGTCTTAGGGGAAAAGTATTCAATCTTTTATATTAATTATGATTATATCAGTAGATGCATGTTATTAGGTTAAAGAAGTTCTTTCTAGTTTTAGTTAGCCATGAGTTTAAAACAGTTTTATTGAGGTATAATTTACATACCACAAAATTCAACTATTGTAAGTATACATTTCAATAATTTTAGTAAATTTATAGAGTTATGCGGCCATCACCAAATCCAGTTTTAGAACATTTACCACCACTCCCCAACCTCAATTTCTTGAATCTCCTTGTAGTCAAGCCCTGCTCCCATTCACAATCCCAGGCAAAACTGCTTTCTTCTCTAATAATGTGCATTTTTCAGGATATTTTATATAAGGAGAGCAGTGCTTGTACTTCCTGAATTTTGCCACTTGTGGTGGTGGGATTCCCCACTCCCAATGCTGTCAGGCCTATCAGTGTCTCTAGGTGGGCAAAGGGAGTCTTCAACTACAGAATACAAAGAATGCTTTCCAGGCTGGGCCACTTGTTGTAGTGGTATTACCCCTGCTGGTGCCACTGGGGCCACTGGGTATCTCTAGGTGAGAGAAGAAACTCTCTGGCTCACAGAAATAAAGATTATTTCCCCTGGCCACCTTTTATTTTTGGAGCTCCCACTTGATCACCCTTACCACTGCCACTGGACCTGACTGGAATTGTCAGCATAACTCCCATTTAATCTGGAGAAAGCATGAACCTGCCTGAGTCACCTTCATCCAATATGTTAGGGTCAGGAGATGCCAGGCTTGGGTGGCCTTCTGTTACTGAGTGAAGAGTTGTAAGATACCCATCTGCTGTATCTTTCCTCCAGCACTGGGGTCTTTAGCCAGTCTACTTTCCTTTCTCCACCATCCAGAGTCCTCCCATGGTTGCCTCTTATGTCATGTTACAGTTGTACTTAACAGAGAGAAATGGGGAGAGATGAGTCTTTGCCATCTTGTCCAATCAAAGTCCCTAGATAATTTACATTTAATTTAACTATCCATATGTTAGGGCTTAAGTCCTTCACTGTTTATGTGTGTGCTTGGTGGTGGTGGTGGGGTTCATGTTCTCTTTGTTCTCTCTGCTCTTCATTTCTGTTTTCTTTTTCCTGCTTTCCTATGGGTTACTTCAAGATTATTTAGAATTCCATTTTGAATTAGCTAGTATTTTTTAGTGCATCTCTTCATATAGATTTATTTTTTAAGTAGTTGCTGTAGATATTATATAATACTGTGCATATTACATATTATATAACTTATCAAAGTCTACAGGTTGTGTAGACATTTTATTAGTTACATTGAGGTATTTCCCTTTAGATTTAATACACCTTCTCCCATTCATACTATAATTTTATCAACTATTTCCTCTATATACATTGAGAATCATATCAGACAATATTATAATTTTTATTCCAACCATCAAACATAATTTAGAAAAGTCAAGAGGAGAAGGAAAGTTTATTACATTTACCCATAATTTTATCCTTCCATTGTTCTTCCTTCCTTTCTGATGTTCTTAAGATTCCCTTTTTTATATTTCTTCTATGTTTCAAGAACTTCCTTTAGGCACAGCATAGGCCTACTGATGAAAAATTCTCTTAGTTTTCCTTCGCCTGAGAATGTTTTGATTTCTGCTTCATTCCTGAAGCATATGTTCACTGGATTTAGAGATTTGGCCTGATTTTCCATTCTTGTCATTTCACTGTCTTCATTTACCTTTGACGTAGGATTCAAAGTCCTTGCAGGGCCAAAGTCTAGCACAACTAGAGGTATAATTTTCACTGTGTTCTATACTGTGTTCTAGGACTGCCATTCACATATGAGAGAGTACCTCTGGGGTTGCGTAAGGTGCAGTTTCTCAGCCATTGCTGAAAAGAAGAGGGATTGGAGGGGTTTGATGAGTGTGGTGCCAATTTGAATAGGCACTGAACAAATGGGAGAGGAAGCTAACAAATAAAGAGTTAGCCGAGTGGTGCCGAGGGCCCAACTGAGAAAAGAAGCCATTTGTTTGTGGTGGCTTCAATCTGCATAGCTGTGGTTTTTTTGTTTTTTGTTTTTAGCAGTCTGGAATAGAGGGTAGTTGGAGGCAGCAGTAAGAGGATAAGTTTAATGAAAGCTTTTGTTGTTTTGCTCTTGTATTTCTTCTAACTGTCATGGTACCTACATTATCTACCCTCACTATAGAAATCAATAGTAACATCCCAAACCACAGTTAACAGTATTTGTGGATATATCAGAGTATATCAGGCAGCAAAAAAAATCCCTGTTTGGTTGAGTGGAAGGTTGAAAACAGGTGGGGATTACCTAATTGGGCATTCACTCTTCCATCCCTTTCAAATCCCAAAGGCTGGTAGATTACAACCTGGGGACATTGGCTCCTCAACAGTGCTGCTTATTTCAAAGAGTATCAAGATGAAGCCTTGATCATAGCAGCAAATGGGAATGATCAACAGGTTCTGTGGTACCTGGGGCTCTCTTTTCCCCACTCCTTAAACACATTGTGGCTGACACATACTAGGAGAGATAAGGTAAAACCTGTATATGTATATGTATATGTATATGTATATGTATATGTATATGTAAGTACACATACACATACACACACATTTTAATGGCATTTAAGAATATCAAAGACTTCTCAAATCTTCCAGATAGAAAAGTAAAATTCTCTACAAAGGAAATAATTAAATTGATATCACTTATTAGTAAAATTAAATACAACAATCAAGTAATATTTTTAAGGGACTGGATCTATCATGTTTAAAATACTTTTAACCTACAATTTTATATTCAGTCATTTTTTATTTAAATGTAGTAGAGTAATAAAAATATTTGGGGGCATACAATGTCTCAGAAGGCTTGCCACACAAAGATCCTTGTTGAAGACAATTTTGGAGGAGGTCTTCAAATGAGAGGAGATAAAAAGAAATACTGCAAGAGATATGGGAAGTAAGGGTGATTTAATATCATGGTATAGTTTATTGCTGATGTGAAAAATTAAAAATACTGATTAGAAAGAAGAAAAATCATATCCCTAGTAGCCCAGAACTAAAGTTTTAAACATTATCAAAATGATGGGGAAGGTGTGATGGGATGCAAAGGACATAAGAACATTTTCAAATACTTGTATTGTTAAGAGGAAAATATATTGATAAATTAATAGGGGTAAATAAACATAGATGTTAAGGGAAACCACAATAAGAACAAAAATAGAATGTATAACTTTTAAGCCAGGAAAAGAAAATTCCATCTATCCTATAGAAAGCAGGAAAGAAGAAAAAGATAAATGAGTCAAAAAAGATTTCCAATGTGGATTTCCTATACAGATCCACTGTGTAGTCATGGGTGACAGTGGCTGAAGTGAAATGGAATTGAGGCATTCAACACAACTGAGAATCTAAGGTGCTGGGTGTCATGTCTGCATGGATTCCATTGCCAGAGATGAGAAATTTTATCTTCCTTTGAGACTTCTGTTGTTGGGATTTCCCATTCTCTACCCTCTTTGTCAAACCATATAACTTATGGGTAATAAGAAAATAGATTTCACCAGAGAGGGCTATTTGGAAAGTATAATCTTCAGGGGAGTACCAAGTCTCAGTTAAGGAGGGCAACAAAGTACATTTTCACGAGCTGAGCTTGCTTTACTGTGCAACGGAGTTCCAGTTAGAACTATGGAAAGGTTTTAAAAGAGGGAAATCAATAATGGGAAGAAAAGTGGATAAGGAATTCATGATTAGAGTACGAATGTAGGAGGAGGGTAGGTGATGGTGTGGGGAGGTGCTTGCCTTTGAGTAGTGTCTGTGTATTAAAGGATGAAAAGCATAGATGAAATTGGTTGTCCACAGACTCTCCAACATTCATGCACATTGTTTTGTACCCAGAATGAGCTGAATTATTAGGTGGAAAACAACCTGATACTAGCACCACTGACACCACCACCACTACTACCTCATCCTTAACTTGCTATGTTAAAAGTGAAGATAAAGCCCCCTCCAGCCCTATTCTTCATTCCATCTCTCTGTTCCTTCTCTCATCTCCCACTTCTCTCTCACATCCCTGTATCACATTCATTTTGGACAGTTAGGTGACTAGACCAGATACACTTACTGTAACCATTGGTCAACCCATAGGACTTTAGACAGAGGTTGCCACCTTGTGGTTGGAGACCAATATAACCAAGATGGGATGGGTAAAACAAATGTGACTTGAATTTGGGGTCTCACACTTGAGTGTGCATCAGAATCACCTGGAAGCCTTGTTAAAACAGAGTGCTGGGCCCCACCCCCATAGATTCTGATTCAGTAGGTCTGGGTTGAGACTAGAAAACTTGCATTTCTAACATGTTCCCAGGTGAGGCTACTGTTGCTGCTTCGAGGACCACAGTTTGAAAACCACTGCTTTAGGCAAACCTCATTCAGGATAGAGAGACCTCCATTTTGCCATCCAAGATTGGTAGAATTGGAGTTTGAACCTAGGTCTGTTCAAACTACATGAAATTTTTGCTACACTAGTATTAGGAAGTGCAGATGGTACTGCTTGGGCAGCAGTCTCGTTTGTATTCTTTATATCTGGAAAGGGTAACTACCTAAAAAAGGAAAGAATAGTATCCATTCTTTCTGCATGGATTAGAGGTACCATGTTATAATTAACAATTTCGCTACTGTTGGACATTTAGGTTGCTTCCAAATTTTCACAATTATTAAAAATCTTAACTGAACTTCCTTGTTCATAAACCCCTCTCTTGCTATTTACTGATCACCTCTGATGGAATCATTTTAATGTACTTTTATGATGCTAACAGTCTCCCTTCCCATGAGGGGTGAGGATAGGTAGGAGTAAGGGGGATATGGGGGAGAACCATATTCCACCAAAAGTACTGCTATAAGCAAAACTGGACACTGGCTCCTGTTCCTCTGGAGATTAGAGTTCAGCATAATACTCAAACATTAATCAACTAGTCATACAAATAAATGTAAAGTTGTGGCAGAAAAAAATGTTATGAAGGAGAGGTCAACAGTATGGTAGGCAGTGTGATAGTGCTTGGAAATGTTATTCCCATATTATAATAATAAACTTAAAAAAATTGACTACTAACAAATAATAAATTTACGATTAATATTTTGATATAATTTCAAATTTACTCTTGTATACAAGGATTTCAATATATAATGAGGATTTGGGTGTTTGGCCTTAGCTTTGGCTGAATATTGTTTTTGATACCTGGCCAAGCAGCATTTGTCCAAACTCTGAATTAGGTGAACCACTACCACCTAACTAGCACCACCATGCGTCTGTGTGGTGAACTGGTTTTGAGGTAGACCCTTAAGATCCCCATCACCTGGTATTCACACTTCTGTGTAATCCCCTTCGCTTGAATGTGGGCAGAACAGGTGGCTTGCTTTTAACCAGCAGACTATGGCAAAGGTGACAGGATGTCAATCCTGTGAATACATTACATTACATAAGACTCTGTCTTGCTAGCGAACTTATTTTATTTATTTTTATTTTTTGAACTGAAGTATAATTGACTTATTGTATTAGTTTCAGGTATACAACATAATATTTTGATATTTTTATACATTACAACATTATCACCACGATAGGTCTAGTTATCATCTGTCAGTATGCAAAGTTATTACAATATTATTGACTATATTCCCTACACTGTACATTACATCCCCTTGACATTTATTTTATAACTGGAAGTTTGTACTTCTTAATATCTCTCACCTAGTTCACTCATCCCTCCACTTCCCTCACCTCTGGCAGCCACCAGTTTGTTTTCTGTATCTCTATTTCTGTTTTGTTATATTTGTTTATTTGTTTTATTTTTACATTTCTCATATAAGTGAAATCATATGGTATTTGTCTTCCTTTGTCTGACTCATTTCACTTAGTAAAATACACTCTAGGTCCATCAGTGTTGTGGCAAATGGCAAGATTTCATTCTTTTTTGTGGCTAGGTAACATTCCATTTGATCTATTGATGGGCACTTAGTTTGTTTCCATACATTGGCTATTGTAACTAATGCTGCACTGAACATCGGAGTACACATAACTTTTTGAATAAGTGGGCTTTGTTTTCTTTGGGTAAATACTCAGAACTGACATTGCTGGATTGTATGATGGATATATTCTTTAATTTGATTTTTTTAATTTTTGATTTATTTTTTTAACATCTTTATGGGAGTATAATTGCTTTACAATGGTGTATTAGTTTCTGCTGTATAACAAAGTGAATCATCTATACCTATACATATGTCCCCATATCTCTTCCCTCTTGCATCACCCTCCCACCCGCGCTATCCCACCCCTCTAGGTGGTCAGAAAGAACCGAGCTGATCTCCCTGTGCTATGCGGCTGCTTCCCACTAGCTATCTATTTTACATTTGGTAGTGTATATATGTCCATGCCACTCTCTCACTTCGTCCCAGCTTACCCTTCCCCCTCCCCGTGTCCTCAAGTCCATTCTCTATGTCTGCGTCTTTATTCCTGTCCTGCCCCTAGGTTCTTCAGAACCATTTTTTTTCTTTTTTAGATTCCATATATGTGTGTTAGTATACGGTATTTGTTTTTCTCTTTCTGACTTACTTCACTTTGTATGACAGACTCTAGGTGCATCCACCTCATTACAAATAACTCAATTTCGTTTCTTTTTATGGCTGAGTAATATTTCATTTTATATATGTGCCACATCCTCTTTATCCATTCATCTGTTGATGGGCACTTAGGTTGCTTCCATGTCCTGGCTATTGTAAATAGAGCTGCAATGAACACTGTGGTACATGACTCCTTTTGAATTATGGTTTTCTCAGGGTATATGCCCAGTAGTGGGATTGCTGGATCGTATGGTAGTTCTATTTTTAGTTTCTTAAGGAACCTCCATACTGTTCTCCATAGTGGCTGTATCAATATACATTCCCACCAATAGTGTAAGAGGATTCGATATCCTCCACACCCTCTCCAGCATTTATTGTTTGTAGATTTTTTGATGATGGTCATTCTGACTGGTGTGAGGTGATACCTCATTGTACTTTTGATTCGCATTTCTCTAATGATTAGTGATGTTGAGCATCCTTTCATTTGTTTGTTGGCAATCTGTATATCTTCTTTGGAGAAATGTCTGTTTAGGTCTTCTGCCCATTTTTGGATTGGGTTGTTTGTTTTTTTCATATTGAGCTGCATGAGCTGCCTGTATATTTTGGAGATTAATCCTTGTCAGTTGCTTCTTTTGCAAATATTTCCTCCCATTCTGAGGGTTGTCATGTCCTCTTCTTTATGGTTTCCTTTGCTGTGCAAAAGCTTTTAAGTTTCATTAGGTCCCATTTGCTTATTTTTGTTTTTATTTCCATTTCTCTAGGAGGTGGGTCAAAAAAGACCTTGCTGTGATATATGTCATAGAGTGTTCTGCCTACGTTTTCCTCTAAGAGTTTTATAGTGTATGGCCTTACATTTAGGTCTTTAATCCATTTTGAGTTTATTTTTGTGTATGGTGTTAGGGAGTGTTCTAATTTCACTCTTTTACATGTAGCTGTCCAGTTTTCCCAACACCACTTATTGAAGAGGCTGTCTTTTCTCCACTGTATACTCTTGCCTCCTTTATCAAAGATAAGGTGACCATATGTGTGTGGGTTTATCTCTGGGTTTTCCATCCTGTTCCATTGATCTATATTTCTGTTTCTGTGCCAGTACCATACTGTCTTGATTACTGTAGCTTTGTAGTATAGTCTGAACTCATGGAGCCTGATTCCTCCAGCTCCGTTTTTCTTTCTCAAGATTGCTTTGGCTATTTGGAGTCTTTTGTGTTTCCATACAAATTGTGAATTTTTTTGTTCTAGTTCTGTGAAAAATGCCATTGGTAGTTTGATAGGGATTGCATAGAATCTGTAGGTTGCTTTGGGTAGTAGAGTCATTTTCACAGTGTTGATTCTTCCAATCCAAGAACATGGTATATCTCTCCATCTGTTTGTATCATATTTAGTTTCTTTCATCAGTGTCTTATAGTTTAATGCATACAGGTCTTTTGTCTCCCTTGGTAGGTTTATTCCTCGTTATATTATTCTGTTGGTTGCAGTGCTAAATGGGAGTGTTTCCTTACTTTCTCTTTCAGATTTTTCATCATTAGTGTAGAGGAATGCAAGAGATTTTTGCGCATTAATTTTGTATCCTGCTACTTTACCAAATTCACTGATTAGCTCTAGTATTTTTCTGGTAGCGTCTTTAGGATTCTCTGTGTATACTATCATGTCATCCGCAAACAGTGACAGTTTTACTTCATCTTTTCTGATTTGGATTCCTTTTATTTCTTTTTCTTCTCTGATTGCTGTGGCTAAAACTTCCAAAACTATGTTGAATAATAGTGGTGAGTGTGGACAACCTTGTCTTGTTCCTGATCTTAGAGGAAATGGTTTCAGTTTTTCACTATTGAAAACGATGTTGGCTGTGGCTTTGTCATATATGGCCTTTATTATGTTGAGGTAAGTTTCCTCTATGCCTACTTCCTGGAGAGTTTTTATCATAAATGGGTGTTGAATTTTGTCAAAAGCTTTCTCTGCATCTATTGAGATGATCGTATGGTTTTTCTCCTTCAGCTTGTTAATATGCTGTATCACATTGATTGATTTGCATGTATTGAAGAATCCTTGCGTTCGTGGGATAAACCTGACTTGATCATGGTGTATGATGCTTTTAATGTGCTGTTGGATTCTGTTTGCTAGTATTTTGTTGAGGATTTTTGCATCTATGTTCATGAGTGATATTGGCCTGTAGTTTTCTTTTTTTGTGACATCTTTGTCTGGTTTTGGTATCAGGGTTATGGTGGCCTCGTACAATGAGTTTGGGAGTGTTCCTCCCTCTGTTATATTATGGAAGAGTTTGAGGAGGATAGGTGTTAGCTCTTCTCTAAATGTTTGATAGAATTCGCCTGTGAAGCCATCTGTTCCTGGGCTTTTGTTTGTTGAAAAATTTTTAATCACAGTTTCAATTTCAGTGCTTGTGATTGGTCTGTTTATATTTTCTATTTCTTCCTGTTTCAGTCTCGGAAGGTTGTGCTTTTCTAAGAATTTGTCCATTTCTTCCAGGTTGTCCATTGTATTGGCCTAGCGTTGCTTGTAGTAATCTCTCATGATCCTTTGTATTTCTGCAGTGTCAGTTGTTACTTCTCCTTCATTTCTATTGATTTGAGTCTTCCTCTTTTTCTTGATGAGTCTGGCTAATGGTTTACAAATTTTGTTTATCTTCTCAAAGAACCAGCTTTTAGTTTTATTGATCTTTGCTATCGTTTCCTTCATTTCTTTTTCATTTATTTCTGATCTGATCTTTGTGATTTCTTTCCTTCTGCTAACTTTGGGTTATTTTTGTTCTTCTGTCTCTAATTGCTTTAGGTGTAAGGTTAGGTTGTTTATGTGAGATGTCTCTTGTTTCTTGAGGTAGGATTGTATTGCTATAAGCTTCCCTCTTAGGACTGCTTTTGGTGCATCCCATAGGTTTTGGGTCGTTGTGTTTTCATTGTCATTTGTTTCTAGGTTTTTTTTTATTTCCTCTTTGATTTCTTCAGTGATCTCTTGGTAATTTAGTAGTGTATTGTTTAGCTTCCATGTGTTTGTATGTTTTACAGATTTTTTTCCTGTAATTGATATCTAGTCTGATAGTGTTGTGGTCGGAAAAGATACTTCATATGATTTCAATTTTCTTAAATTTACCAAGGCTTGATTTGTGACCCAAGATATGATCTATCCTGGAGAATGTTCCATGAGCACTTGAGAAGAAAGTGTATTTTGTTGTTTTTGGATGGAAAGTCTTATAAATATCAGTTAAATCCATCTTCTTTAATGTGTCATTTAAAGCTTGTGTTGCCTTATTTATTTTCATTTTGGATGATCTGTCCATTGGTGAAAGTGGGGTGTTAAAGTCCCCTACTATTATTTTGTTACTGTTGATTTTGCCTTTTATAGCTGTTAGCATTTGCCTTATGTATTGAGGTGCTCCTATGTTGGGTGCATATATATTTATAATTGTTTTATCTTCTTCTTGGTTTGATCCCTTGATGATTATGTAGTATCCTTCCTTGTCTCTTGTAACATTCTTTATTTTAAAGTCTATTTTATCTGATATGAGTATTGCTACTCCAGCTTTCTTTTGATTTCCATTTGGATGGAATATCTTTTTCCATCCCCTCACTTTCAGTCTGTATGTGTCCCTAGGTCTGAAGTGGGTCTCGTATAGACAACATATATATGGGTCTTGTTTTTGTATCCATTCAGCCAGCCTATGTCTTTTGGTTGGAGCATTGAATCCATTTACATTTAAGGTAGTTATCGATATGTATGTTCCTATTACCATTTTCTTAATTGTTTTGGGTTTGTTATTGTAGATCTTTACCTTCTCTTGTGTTTCCTGCCTAAAGAAGTTCCTTTAGCATTTGTTGTAGAGCTGGTTTGGTGATGCTGAATTGTCTTAGTTTTTTCTTGTCTGTAAAGGTTTTAATTTCTCCGTTGAATCTGAATGAGATCTTTGTTGGGTAGAGTAATGTTGATTGTAGGTTTTTCCCTTTCATCACTGTAAATATGTCTTGCCACTCTCTTCTGACTTGCAGAGTTTCTGCTGAAAGATCCGTTGTTAACCTTATGGGGATTCCCTTGTGTGTTATTTGTTGCTTTTCCCTTGCTGATTTTAATATTTTTTCTTTGTATTTAATGTTTGATAGTTTGATTAATATGTGTCTTGGCATATTTTCCTTGGATTTATCCTGTGTGGAACTCTGCATTTCCTGGACTTGATTATTTCCTTTCCCATATTAGGGAAGTTTTCAACTATAATCTCTTCAAATATTTTCTCAGTCCCTTTCTTTTTCTCTTCTTCTTCTGGAACCCCTATAATTTGAATGTTTGTGCGTTTAATGTTGTTCCAGAGGTCTCTGAGACTGTCCTCAATTCTTTTCATTCTTTTTTCTTTATTCTGTTCTGCGGTAGTTATTTCTACTATTTTATTTTCCATGTCACTTCTCCGTTCTTCTGCCTCAGTTATTCTGCTATTGATCCCTTCTAGAGAATTTTTAATTTCATTTATTGTGTTGTTCATCATTTTTTGTTTGCTCTTTAGTTCTTCTAGGTCCTTGTTAAACGTTTCTTGTATTTTCTGCATTCTATTTCCAAGATTTTTTGATCATCTTTACTATCATTACTCTGAATTCTTTTTCAGGTAGACTGCCTATTTCCTCTTCATTTGTTTGGTCTGGTGGGTTTTTACCTTGCTCCTTCATGTGCTGTATATTTCTCTGTCTTCTCATTTTGCTTAACTTACTGTGTTTGGGGTCTCCTTTTTGCAGGCTGCAGGTTCATAGTTCCTGTTGTTTTTGGTGCCTGCCCCCAGTGGCTAAGGTTGGTTCAGTGGGTTTTGTAGGCTTCCTGCTGGAGGGGACTGGTGCCTGTGTTTTGGTGAATGAGGCTGGTTCCTGTCTTTCTTGTGGGCAGTACCGTGCCCAGTGGTGTGTTTTGGGGTATCTGTGAACTTAGTATGATTTTAGGCAGCCTTCCTGCTAAAGGGGGTGTTTGTGTTCCTGCCTTGCTAGTTGTTTGGCATGGAGTGTCCAGCACTCTAGCTTGCTGGTTGTTGAGTGGAGCTGGTCTTAGCGTTGAGATGGAGATATCTGGGAGAGCTTTCACCATTTGATATTTCGTGGGGCCAGGAGATCTCTGGTGGACCAATGTCCTGAACTTGGCTCTCCCCACATCAGAGGCTCAGGCCTGACACCCAGCCGGAGCACCAAGCCCCTTTCAGCCACATGGCTTTTGGGAAGTCTGATGTCTTCTGCCAGCACTCAGTAGGTGTTCTGTATGAGTTGTTCCACATGTATTTGTATTTTTGATATATTTATGGGGAGGAAGGTGATCTCCACGTCTTACTCCTCCGCCATCTGGGGTCAAATGAAAGAGGCCCTAAACCATCAGAAGCTATTTCCAGTGTCTAGCTGGGAGATCTGAGTGGCCTGGGCATGGGCACCAGCTCGTCTCTATTTTTTAATTATTGACGAACCTCCATACTGTCTTCCATAGTGGCTGCACCAATTTACATTCCTAGCAAGAGTACATGAGAGTACCCTTTTCTCCACATCTTCATCAATACTTGTTATTTATTGTCTCTTTGATCATAGCCATTTTGACAGGTGTGAGGTGATATCGCATTATAATTTTGATTTGCATTTCCATGATGTTTGGTGATATTGCATATTTTCATGTGTCTTTTAGTCATCTGTATGTCCTCTTTGGAAAAAGATCTATTCAAGTCCTCTGCCAACATTTTAATTGGGTTGTTTGTTGTTTTGATGTTGAGTTATATGAGTTCTTTGTATGTTTTGGATATTAACCCCTTATCAAATATCTTCTCCCATTCAGTAGGCTGCCTTTTCATTTTGTTGATAGTTTCCTTTGTTTTGCAAACCTTTTTAGTTTGTTGTAGTACTATTTGTTCATTTTTGGTTTTGTCCCTTGCCTGAGGAGAGAAATCCAGAAATATATTGCTAAGACTGATGTCAAAGTGCATACTGCCTATCTTTTCTTCTAGGAGTTTTATGGTTTCAGGTCCTACATTTAAGTCTTGAATTCATTTAGTTTACTTTTATATATGGTGTGAGAAAAAGTCCAGTTTGATTCTTTTGCATGTAGCTGTCCAGTTTTCCAAACAGCATTTATTGAAGAGGTTGTCTTTTCCCCATTGTATATTCCTGCCTCATTTGTCGTGGATTAATTGACCATATACATGTGGGTTAATTTCTGGGCTCTCTGTTCCATTGATCTATATGTCTGTTTTTATGCCAGTACCGTACTATTTTGATTACTATAGCTTTGTAGTAAAGTCTGAAGTCAAGGAGCATTATTCCTCCAGCTCCATTCTTCTTTCTCAAGATTGTTTTGGCTGTTTGGGGTCTTCTGTGTTTCCATACAAATTTTAGAATTATTTATTCTAGTTTTGTGAAAAATGCCATTGTTATTTTCCTAGGGATTGCATTGAATCTGTAGATTGCCTTGGGGAGTATGGTCATTTTAGCAATATTGATTCTTCCAACCTATGAGCACAGTATATCTTTTCATTTATGTCATCTTCAATTTCTTTCATCACTGTCTTATATTTTTCTGAGTACAGGTCTTTTGCCTCATTGGTTAGATTTATTCCTGGGTATTTTATTCTTTTTTATGCAATTATAAATGGTATTGTTTTCTTCATTTTTCTTTCTGATAGTTTGTCGTTATTCTTGAGAAACACAACAGATTTCTGCATGTTAATTTTGTGTCCTGCAACTTTACTAAATTCATTTATTAGTCTAATAGTTTTTTGGGGAGTGTTTGGGGTTTCCTACATATAGCATCATTGTCATCTGCAAACCGTGACAGTATTACTTTTTCCTTTCCAATTTGGTATTCCTTTTATTTATTTTTCTTTTTTTCTTCCTTTCTTCCTTCCTTCCTTCCTTCCTTCCTTCCTTCCTTCCTTCCTTCCTTCCTTCCTTCCTTCCTTTCTTTCTTTCTTTCTTTCGCTAGGATTTCCTATACTATGTTGAAAAAAGTGGTGACAGTGGGAATCCTTGAAATGTCCCGATCTTAGAGGAAATGCTTTCAGCTTTTCACCATTGAGTCAGATGTTGGCTGTAGGTTTATTGTGTTGAGGTATGTTCCCTCTATACCTGCTTTGTGGAGAGTTTTTTTTTTTTATCATAAATGGATGTTGAATTATGTCAGTAGCTTTTTCTGCATCTATTGAGATTATCATATTATTTTTGTGCTTAATTTTGTTGATGTGATATATCACATTGATTGATTTGTGGATATTGAGCCATCCTTACATCCCTGGATAAATCTCACTTAATCATGGTGTATGATCTTTTTAATGTATTGTTGAATTCAGATTGCTAATATTTTGTTGAAAAATTTTACATCTATGTTCATCAATGATATTGGCTGGTAATTTTCTTTTGTGTGGTGTCTTTATCTGGTTTTGGTATCAGGGTAATGCTGTCCTCATAGAATGAGTTTGAAAGAGTTCCCTCCTCTTTAATTTTTTGGAATAATTTGAAAAGGATAGGTGTTAACTCTTTTTTAAATGTTTGGTAGAATTCACCTGTGAAGCCATCTGGTCTTGGCCTTTTGTTTGTTGGGAGATTTTTTAAATTACTGATTCAATTAATTACTGATAATCTATCTGTTCATATTCTCCATATCTTACCAATTCAGTCTTAGGAAATTGTACATTTTGAGGAATTTTTCTATTTCTTCTAGGTTGTCCATTTTATTGATGTATAATTTTTAGTAGGAATCTCTTGTGATCCTTTGTATTTCTGTGGTGTCAGTTGTAACTTCTCTTTCCTTTCTGATTTTATTTATTTAGGACCTTTCTCTTTTTTTCTTGATGAATCTGACTAAAGATTTATCAATTTCTTTCTTTCAAAAGAACCAGCTCTTAGGTTCATTGATATTTTCTATTTTTTTAGCTTCTTTTTTATTTAGTTTTGCTCTGATCTTTGTCATTTCTTTCCTTCTTCTAACTTTGGGGGTTTTGTACTTCTTTTTCTAGTTCCTTTGGGTGTGAGGTTAGATTGTTGATTTGAGATTTCTCTTGTTTCCTGAGGTAGGCTTGTAGTGCCATAAGCTTCCCTCTTAGAACTGCTTTTGTTGCATCCCATAGATTTTTGGATCATTGTGTTTCCATTTTCATTTTTCTCCAGATACTTTTTGATTTCCTATTTGATTTCTTTAGTGACACATTGGTTGTTTAGCAGCATACTGTTTAGCCTCCATGTGTTTGTGGTTTTGCAGTTTTTTTCTTATAGTTGATTTCTAGTCTCATACCATTGTGGTCAGAAAAGATGCTTGATATGATTTCGGTCTTTTTAAATTTACTGAGACTTGTTTTGTGGCCTAGCATATGATCTATCCTGGAGAATGTTTCATGTGCACTTGAAAAGAATGTGTATTCTGCTGCTTTGGGATGGAATGTCCTACATATATCTATTAAGTCCATCTGGTCTATGTGTTATTTAAGGCCCATGTTTCCATATGGATTTCCTGTCTGGCTGGTCTGTCTATTGATGTAAGTGAGGTGTTAAAGTCCCCTACTATTATTGTGTTACTGTCAATTTCTCCCACTATATCTGTTAATATTTGATCTATTTAGGTGTTCCTATTTTGGGTGCATATATATTTACAAATGTTATATCTTCTTGTTGGATTGGTCTCTCTGTAATGTCCTTCTCTGTCTCTTGTGACAGTCTTTGTTGTAAAATCTATTTTATCTGATATAAAGATTGATACCCCACCTTCCCTTTTGTTTCCATTTTCATGAAATACCTTTTTTCCATCCCTTCACTTTCAGTGTGGGTGTCTTTAGATGTAAAGTGAGTGTCTTGTAGGTAGCATATATATGGGTCTTGTTTTGTATCCATCTGTCCACTTTTGATTGGAGCATTGAGTCCATTCACACTTAAAGTAAATCCTGATAGGAACGTACTTATTGTCATTTTCTTAATTGTTTCTTGTTGTTTTTATAGTACTTTTTTGTTCTTTTCTTCTCTTCCCTTGTGATTTGATGACTATTAGTTTTATGTTTGAATTCCTTTCTCTATTTTTTGTATCTCTTACAGAGTTTTGGTTTGTGGTTACCATGAGGTTCATGTATAACAACATATATACAATCACATATATATATGATTATTTTAGGTTGATGATATTTTAAATTCAAATGCATTCTATAACCTTGCATTTTAATCCCCCATAACACGTTTAATGTTTTGACATCATGTTATTTTTTTTATCACTTTAACTACTTATGGTAGATATGAATGATTTTACTATTTTTGTCTCTTAACTTTCTTACTAGCTTTATAAGTAGATAATTTACTACCTTTACTGTATGTTTGCCTTTACCAGTGAGATTTTTCCTTTCATAATTTTCATATTTCTAGTTGTGGGGGTCTTTTCTTTTCTGCTTAGAGAAGTCCCTTCAACATTTCTTGTAAAGCTAATTCAGTGGTTCTCAACTCTTTTAGCTTTAGCTTGTTGGTAAAACTGTTGATCTTTCCTTCAAATCTGAGTGATAGCCTTGACAGGTAGAGTATTCTCTGTTGTAGGTTTTTTCCTTTCATCACTTTAAATATATCATACCACTCCCTTCTGGGTTGCAAATTTTCTGCTGAAAGTCAGCTGATAGTCTTACAGGAGTTCTCTTGAATATAACTCATTGTTTTTCTCTTGCTGCTATTAAGATTCTCTCTTTGCTTTTAATTTTTGCCACTTTTTTAGACATCTTTATTGGAGCATAATTGCTTTACAATGTTGTGCTAGTTTCTGCTGTATAAAAAAGTGAATCAGCTATATGTATACATATATCCCCATATCCCCTCCCTTTTGCATCTCCCTCCCTCCCACCCTCCCTATCCCACCCCTCTAGGTGGTCACAAAGCACCAAGCTGATCTCCCTGTGCTAGGCGGCTGCTTCCCACTAGCTATCTATTTTACATTTGGTAGTGTATATATGTCATTGCCACTCTCTCACTTCATCCCAACTTACCATTCCCCCTCCCCGTGTCCTCAAGTCCATTCTTTACATCTGCATCTTTATTCCTGTCCTGCCCCTAGGTTCTTCAGAACCATTTTTTTTTTTTAGATTCCATATATATGTGTTAGCATACGGTATTTGTTTTTCTCTTTCTGACTCACTTCACTCTGTGTGACAGACTCTAGGTCCATCCACCTCACTACAAATAACTCAGTTTCGTTTCTTTTTATGTCTGAGTAATATTCCATTGTATATATGTGCCACATCTTCTTTATGCATTCATCTGTTGATGGACACTTAGGTTGCTTCCATGTCCTGGCCATTGTAAATAGAGCTGCAATGAACATTGTGGTACATGACTCTTTTTGAATTATGGTTTTCTCAGGGTATATGCCCAGTAGTGGGATTTTTTTTTTTGCCACTTTTAAAATAAAGTGTCTTGGTGTGGACCTCTTTGGCTTCATCTTGTTTGGGACTCTCTGTGCATCCTGGACCTGGATGCCTGTTTCCTTTTCCAGGATAGGGAAATTTTTAGCTCTTGTTTTTTCAAATAAGTTCTCTGTCTCTTTCTCTCTCTTTTCTCATTCTGGGACCCCTATAATGCAAATGTTAGCATGCTTGGTGTTGTCCCAGAGGTCTCTTAAACTATCCTTTTTTAAAAAAAAATTTATTTATTTATTCATGGCTGTGTTGGGTCTTCGTTTCTGTGCAAGGGCTTTCTCTAGTTGCGGCAAGCGGGGGCCACTCTTCATCGCGGTGTGCAGGCCTCTCACTTTCGCGGCCTCTCTTGTTGCGGAGCACAGGCTCCAGACGTGCAGGCTCAGTAATTGTGGCTCACGGGCCTAGTTGCTCCATGGCATGTGGGATCTTCCCAGACCAGGGCTCGAACCCTTGTCTCCTGCATTGGCAGGCAGACTCTCAACCACTGTGCCACCAGGGAAGCCCCCTTATTTTTTAAAATTGGTTTTTCTGTTCAGCTTGGGTGATTTCCACTACTCTTTCTTCTAGCTCACTGATACGTTCATCTGTACCACCTATCTACTGCTGATTACTTCTAGTGTATTTTTAATTTCAGTTGTATTCTTCAGCTCTGTTTGTTTTTTCTTCATATTTTCCAACTTTTTGTTAAACTTATTGTGTTCACCCAATCTTTCCCCAAGTTCACTAAGCCTCTTTATGATTATAACCTTGTACTCTTTATTGGGTAGATTGCTTATTTCATTTTGTTTAGTGTTTTTTTTTTTTTTGAGGTTTGGTTTTACTCCTTAGTTTGGAACATATTCCTGTGTCTCCTCATTTTGCCTAATTCTCTGTTTATTTCTATGTATTAGGTAGGTTAGTTACATTTCCTGATCTTGGAGAAATGGCCTTATGTAGGAGACATCCTATGGGGCTTAGCTGTGCATTCCCCTCTGGTCACCAGAGCTATGTGGTCTAGGGGTTTCCCCCTATGTTGGTTGGGTGGGAAGCTCTGTTGTGGTGGGCCTGACTACTGTATGTGCACTGGTAGGCAGGACTGAACCCTGGCCTGGTTGGCTGCCAGGCCCTGCCTTAAATGGGGCTGCCAACCCGCTAGTGGGCAGGGTTGGGTCCCAGCATGGCTTGCTCTGTGGCCCAGAGGGTTCTGGTGCTGGTACTGGATTGCTGGTGGGCAGGGCTGGGGACACAGTGTGACTGGCTGTGGGGCCTGGGTTTCCCAGGGTTTGTGCCAACCTGCTGGTGGGTGAATAAGTCCCTGGTGCTCTTAGGTTAGAGAGAGGACTCCAAAATGATGCTTGCCAGCACCAGTGTCCTCATGGTAGAATGAATTCCCAAAAGTTGGTACTGCCAGCATCTATGATTTCAGAGGGAGTCCTAGTTGCCACCTGCCTCTCCAGGAGGCTCTCCAAGATCAACAAATGCTTCTGACCTTGGTTACTTTCAAATTACTTCCTCTGTGCTGGAACTTGGAGCACATGAGAATTTTCATGTGCCTTTTAATAGAGTCTGTTTCCTATAGCTCTCCAGCTCTCCTATATGCAAGCCCCACTGGCCTTCAAAGCCTGAAGTTTTGGGGGCTTGTCTTCCCAGTGCAAGACCCCCAAGGCCAGGGAGCCTAATATGGGGCTCAGACTCCTCGCTCCTTGGGGAGAACCTTTGCAATTGCCATTATCCTCCCATTTGTGGATTGCCTACCTGGGGGTGTGGGTCTTGATTATACTGTGTCTCTTTCCCTCCTACCATTCTCATTGTGATTCCTTCTTTATATGTTTAGTTGTGGAAAATATTTTCTGCTAGTCTTCAGTTATTATAGATAGTTGCTTTGTAAATAGTTGTAATTTTGGTGTGTCCTTAGAAGGAGGTGAGTTCAGGATCTTCCTACCCTGTCATCTTGGCCATACCACTAGCTGACTTTTATAGAGTCTCTCTCTCGCTCTCTCTCACCCCCCCTCCCCCCATTGCTGGCTTGGAAGAAGCAACCTGCCGTGATTCCTAAAGCCACAAGGAAAAGAATTCTGCCAACAACTGGACTAAGCTTGGAAGTGGCCCCTTCTCTAGTTGAGCCTCTAGATTAGAGCCCAGCCTTGGCTTAGATTTTAATTTCAGCCTTACAGAGAACCCAGCTAAACTTTGCCTGGATTCTTGACACATAGAAACTGTGAGATAATAAATGTATGTTGTTTTAGGTCATTAAGTTGTGGTAGCATAGTAAACTAATATACCTTCCTCACAGCACTTCAGCCCCTTAACACGTACTCAGCCTTATCATTCTTTTATATGCCACCCCTCTACTTGGAATTTCCCTCCAGTTTCTTCACTATACTTTTGCCTGGCTAACTCCTTTGGGTTTTAGTTTAATTGTCATTCCTTTGGAAAGAATTCTTTAACCTCCTTTTTTGAGATTTTCTTTCCTTGAAAAATTTGAGATGGAAAAGTTGACATACTGGTTTTAAGCCATTCTCATAAGATGTGAACAATTTCCAAATAAGATATTTTTTTCTTGAAAGAATAATGAAATTAATCACTAAAAATTAAGTATATACTTAAAGGTTATTTTGTTTAGTATTATGAATGCTAATACCTCAAACAAGTCTACAGTTTAGAATTATAATATATTTGGATCTCTGTTACTTAAAATTTTTTAAGACTTTATAGTTTGAAATTGATATATTATTCTTCCTAAGGTTATCTACTGAGTATTTTAAAATTTGTATTAACCACCAATATTCTCTATTTAACTATTTGAAAGTTCTTAAGTTTTATAGAGGTAAAACTTAACGGTTGTTACAACCAGCATTAGTTTTTGTTATATTTTACTTTTGCCATAATAGATATATATTTATTCTTCAACTCATTGATAGATAGAAGTAAGACATATAGAATATATGACAATACTTTCTCTTCAAATTTCATCTAAAATGCTTATCTATGTTTAAAAGTGAATGTTAATTGTGAAAACGACTATACTACCCAAAGCAATCTACAGATTCAATGCAATCCCTATCAAACTACTAATGGCATTTTTCACAGAACTGGAACAAAAAATTTATTTTATTTTTTAAACATCTTTATTGGAGTATAATTGCTTTACAAAAACGGAACTGGAGGAATCAGGCTCCCTGACTTCAGACTATACTACAAACTACAGTAATCAAGACAGTATGGTACTGGCACACAAAGAGAAATATAGATCAGTGGAATAGGATAGAAAGCCCAGAGGTAAACCCATGCACATATGGTCACCCATCTTTGATAAAGAAGGCGAAAATATACAATGGAGAAAGGACAGCCTCTTCAATAAGTGGTGCTGGGAAAACTGGACAGCTACATGTAAAAGAATGAAATTAGGACACTTCCTAACACCATACACAAAAATAAACTCAAAATGGATTAAAGACCTAAATGTAAGGCCAGACACTATCAAACTCTTAGAGGAAAACATAGGCAGAACACTCTATGACATAAATCACAGCAAGATCCTTTTTGACCCACCTCCTAGAGAAATGGAAATAAAAACAAAAATAAGCAAATGGGACCTAATGAAACTTAAAAGCTTTTGCACAACAAAGGAAACCATAAACAAGATGAAAAGACAACCCTCAGAATGAGAGAAAATATTTGCAGATGAAGCAACTGACAAAGGATTAATCTCCAAAATTTACAAGCAGCTCATGAAGCTCAATATCAAAAAACAAACAACCCAATCCAAAAATGGGCAGAAGGCCTAAACAGACATTTCTCCAAAGAAGATATACTGATTGCCAACAAACACATGAAAGGATGCTCAACATCACTAACCATTAGAGAAATGCAAATCAAAACTACAATGAGGTATCACCTCACACCAGTCAGAATGACCATCATCAAAAAGTCTACAAACAATAAATGCTGGAGAGGGTGTGGAGAAAAGGGAACACTCTTGCACTGTTGGTGGGAATGTAAATTGATACAGCCACTATGGAGAACAGTATGGAGGTTCCTTAAAAAACTAAAAATAGAACTACTACATGACCCAGCAATCCCACTACTGGGCTTATACCCTGGAAAAACCATAATTCAAAAAGAGTCATGTACCACAATGTTCACTGCAGCACTATTTACAATAGCCAGGACATGTAAGCAACCGAAGTGTCCATCATCGGATGAATGGATAAAGAAGATGTGGCACATATATACAATGGAATATTACTCATCCATAGAAAGAAATGAAATTGAGTTATTTGTAGTGAGTTGGATAGACCTAGAGTCTGTCCTACAGAGTGAAGTAAGTCAGAAAGAGAAAAACAAATACCGTATGCTAACACATATATATGGAATCTAAAAAAAAAAAATGGTTCTGAAGAACCTAGGGGCAGGACAGGAATAAAGATGCAGATGTAGGGAATGGAATTGAGGACACGGGGAGGGAGACGGTTAAGCTGAGCTGAAGTGAGAGAGTGGCATCGACATATATACACTACCAAATGTCAGATAGATAGCTGGTGGGAAGCAGCCGCATAGCACAGGGAGATCAGCTCATGCTTTGTGACCACCTAGAGGGGTGGGATGGGGAGAGTGGGAGTGCGACAGAAGAGGGAGGGGATATGGGGATATATGCATACATATAGCTGATTCACTTTGTTATACAGCAGCAACTAACACAACAATGTAAAGCAATTATACTCCAATAAATATGTTTAAAAAGTGAATATTAAGATGTTAACAATAAGTCTTACTGACTTCCCTTGTTTATATTACTATCATTATTATGCTAATGAATATGACAGGTTATCACATGATTATTGATTACACACAAGCTTAAGAATGCCAGAAATTAAGTTTTTGGTAGATTGTATTATATACTGAACATTATTTATTCCTTCCCCACCCTGTAGGCCGAGTATACCTTACTGCCCCATCGTTTTGGGAATTGGCCAGCCTTGTGACTTACTTCAGTCAATAGAATGTAAGTAAATGTGGTGTACAGACTCTAGAATTGTCTCCGTGATCCTTACCTGGTGTTCGTGCCCTTTTGCAATCCCTACCCCTTGAGTTTGGGTGGGACTTGTAATATGCCTCTAACTGATGGAATATGGCAAAGGTGATGAAATGTCACTTCCATGATTATATTACATGATATAAGATCTAGTCTTGCTAGCAGATTTACTTTAGAGACTCTTCTTGCTAGCTTCATGAAGTCATCAGCCCTGTTGTCACATTGCAGGGAACTGTGGAGAGGCCTCTAGGAACTGCAAAGAGCATCTAGAACTGTGGGCAGCCTCTAGGAGCTGAGGGCAACCTTTAGGAGATGAGGGTAGCCTTCAGCTTACAGCCAGCAAGTAGCTGGTGAACCTTTAAGCAGTGGATCCAGTTAAGCAATGTCCAGACTCCTGACCCACGGGAAATGTGAGACAATAAATGTGTTGTTGTAAGCTGCTAACTTTTTTGTAATTTATCATTTAGCAATAGCTAACTAATATAGTGGATATGGTATACCTCACATCAGAAAAGAAGGTTTAAATACCCTTTCATGGTTTGGCTCTGTCTCCCTCAAGCTTTAGCTTTCCAACAAGAGAAGAGTGGGCCAAAGGGAGTGGCAGTACCTTTAGCTTGGGTCACTGAATGAAAAGATTCATGAGGCCCAGCCAAACAGCAAAGCTGTAACTAACCATTAGCCCTCATGTAAGAATCACAGGGAATGTTTGTTGTAAGCCATCTAAATTTAGGAATTGTTTGTTGCCACAACATAAACTAATTAATTAAAAGTTGAAGAATATATTGGCTATTCAGTCTGCAAATATCAAAGCCAAAGCTAAGGAGTGATGTCATCAAGATGGTGAAGTAGAATACCAAGCCTCTGTCTTCCCACAAAGATCAACAATTACATAGCTATCCACAAACAGAAACAGCTCTGGGAGACCACAAGAGTCCACTGAAGAAACTTCAGCAACACAGTGGAATAAAGAACCTAAGAATAACCACACAAAAAGAGAAGGAACAACAGCTTCATTTTGCCTGCATCATCCCATCCCCCAAGTGACATTACTCAGTGCCAAGAAGTAACTCTCCAGCTAGAAAGAGTTACATTGCTAGGAAAGGGAGAATGGGGTGAGTGACCAGCTTCCCCAGCCTTTCAAGGCATCACATGGAGGACCCATTTCAGTTTTTTCTCACCCAGAGACTGGCAAAGCTGAGACATATAGAGGTGGCAAGGAACAAAAAAGAGAGCAGGGCTACCAGTATTAGCTATGCAGCAGGAGAGTCCATGGTTCCCAGTGGCCTGCTCTATAGAGGACCCAGCAGCCTTTGCCACTAAAGAAACCAATGGCCAGCACAGCCTGTGTGGATCTCCTGCAGATTTCACCATTTTTTGCTCCACAGGTATTCGCATTCACAGATGCCAGCTACCCAAGACCCTCCCAGCTCCCTCTACCCTCTCCTGCTGGAGCCTGAAATCTGTACCAGCAGTCAGCCCAGGCCTCTGTAGCCATGTGAATGCAAGACACTAGTCTAGATGCCTGTGGCTGACCCTAACTGCTATATGAGTGCTTGGGGATAGTCCCTCGAGCTGTTCACTAGCACACCAGCACCCTGCCTCTCATCACTGCTACGTCTGTTCCCATGGCAAGATCCTGTAGTCAAGGTCCTCACAGCTGCTTATGGGTCTAGATTTGGCCTTATATCCAGTCACTGGCCTTATATCCAGGTGATCCACCAATGGGCTCACCAGCAGCTAGCCTCCCCCATCCCCTAGCTATGCACCTGCATGCCCCTGGCCTGACCCTCATCACCCACATCCACTGTTGGGCACAAACCCATGTGGAGATACTGCAGCCGCTATAGTGCATGCCAACAAACAAGGCCCCTGAAACTGCTGTGGACCTGGCTCTGGTCCTGTCTCCTGTCTTTAGCCTGAACCACTGGTCCCACCTGCTACTAGCCCCTCCAGCTTTGCACCTGCATAACTCTAGCTGATTTCCTTCCCTGGCCTCAACTGCTTTATGTACACTCATGGGAAGACCCTACAGCAACAGGAGCGCATGCCAATACCCAGGTCCTCCACAGCTGCCAGTGTGAACCAACAGTTGGCCCAGTCCCTTACTGTTGGCCCTGGCCCCCACCATTGTGTGTATGTCTGCAAGCAGCCCCTCCCACTATACAGGCACCTGCAGCTGGCCCCCATAGCCAAGCATGTGCATGCCACCAGCTCCAGCTACCACCACTGCCTGCCCTGGTCTCTAGCTGCTAGACCTGGAGGTACAGCTGAGGACCCCCACAACCCCTGTAGCCACTGCAACCCCCCACAGTGCTCACCATGCATTTATTGATGCTGTGGATCCCAGCAGCCTGAGCTGACAAGAAATCATGACCCCACTCAGACCTGGAGCCACCACATGCCCCTGAATTTGTGCCCTTCACCACCAGATCCAGGGTCACATCATGCTCCATCATGCTCCAATTGCAAGTGAAAGCCTTTCCTTACCAAAGTCAGTCCATAAAGTCTGGAAGGGGTGACTGCATCTTCAAATGTGCAGGAACCTATGCAAGACTACAGGGATCACAAAGAATCAGGGAAATATGACACCACCAAAGGAACATAGTAAACT
This sequence comes from Eschrichtius robustus, assembly GCF_028021215.1. Taxonomy (NCBI): domain Eukaryota; kingdom Metazoa; phylum Chordata; class Mammalia; order Artiodactyla; family Eschrichtiidae; genus Eschrichtius; species Eschrichtius robustus. Next base: position 46,552,752 of record NC_090845.1, read on the forward strand.
TCTAGTAACTGACCTTAAAGAAATGGAGTTATGTGAATTGCCTGACAAAGAATTCAAAGTAATTTTTCTAAAGATGCTGAGAGAGCTATAAGAGAACACAGATAAACAATTTAACAAAATCAGGAAAAAATACAAAAACGAAATAAAGTCCAACAAAGAGATAGAAAACATAAAGGAGAACCAAACAAAAATTGTGGAGCTGAGGATACAGTGACTGAAATGAAGAACTCAATAGAGAGCTTCATCATCAGATTGGACCAAAGAGATCAATGAGCTCAAAGACAGATCATTTGAAATTATTGAGTCAGAGGAACAAAAAGAAAAAAAGAATGAAAAAGTCTATAGGACTTATGGGACATCATTAAAAGAAACAATCTATGGTGTCATTGGAATCCCAGAAAGAGAAGAGAAGGAGAAAGTTTAAATAAATAATGGCTGAGAACTTCCCAAACCTGAGGAGAGATTTGGATATCCAAATTCATGAAGCTAGGAGGCCACCCGATAATATCAATCCAAAACAATCTTTTCTAAGAAACATTATAATAAAACTGTCTAAAATCTAATACAGAAGAGATTTTAAAAGCAGCACGAGAAAAAACTCTCTTATACAAGGGAACCCAGCAGAAACCTTGCAGACCAGGAGAGAATGAGATGATATATTTAAAGTGCTGAAAGAAAAAGCTGCCAACCAAGATGACTTTACCTAGCAACGTTGTCCTTCAGAAATGAAGATGAGATAAAGACTTTCACAAAAAAACAAAAGGTGAGGGAGTTCATCACCACCTAATTTGCCTTACAGGAAACGCTAAAAGGAGTTCTTCAAGCTGAAATGAAAGGATGCTAATGAGTAATATGAAAACATAAGAAAATATATAACAAACTGGTAATGTTAAGTATATAGTCTGATTTAGAAATCTCTAATACTGTAATAGGGTGGTATGTTGACCACATAACTCTAGTATAAAAGTTAAAGGACAAAAGTATTAAAACTAGGGAGGAGATATGGGGATATGTGTATATGTATAGCTGATTTACTTTGTTATAAAGCAGAAACTAACACACCATTGTAAAGCAATTATACTCCAATAAAGATGTTTTAAAAATAGCTACAGTAATTTGTTAATGGCTACACAATATAAATACATGTTAATTGTGACATCAAAAACATAAAATGGAGGGAGCAAAAGGGTAGAGTTTTTGTATATAATCAATATTAAGTTGTTATTAGCTTAAGTAGACTGTTATATCATAAAATGTTTCCAGTAAGCCTCAGGGTAACCACACACAAAAAATCCTATAATACATGAACACAAAATAAAGAAAAGATAATCAAAGTACACTACTGTGGAAAAATCATCAATTCAAAAGGAAGACAGTAAGAGAAGAAAAAAGGAGCAAAGGAACTTCAAAACAGCCAGAGAACAATTAATAAGCTTTTAATAGTAAGTTCTTACCTATCAAAAATTACTTTGAATGTAAATAGATTAAATTCTCCAATCAAAAGGCATAAAGTGACTTAATGATTAAGTAAAAACAAGACCCAGCTATATGTTGCCTATAAGAGACTCACTTCAGCTTCAAGGACACACATAGGCTCAAAGTGAAGGGGTGAAAAAGATATTCCACGGAAATGAAAACCAAAAGAGAGCAGGGGTGCTATACTTATATCAGACAAAACAGACTTTATTTTTTTTTTATTGAATGAAAGATTTTTTAAATTCTAAAGTGCTTTACAATTTTTATGTTTCACACACATGATTTCATTATAATCCCATAATAACCCTTTTTTTTCCTCTACCCCTATATTGCCCCTCTCTCCTCTGCCCGCACTGGTAACCACTGTTTGTTCTCTATATCTGTGAGTCTGCTTCTTTTTTGTTTTATTCACTAGTTTGTTGTATTTTTTAGATTCCACATATAAGTGATATCATAGAGTATTTTTCTTCTCTGTCTTACTTATCTCACTTAGCATAATATCCCCCCAAGTCAATCATATTGGTGCAAATGGCAAAATTTCATTCTTTAGAGAAAACAGACTTTAAGTCAAAAATTGTAATGAGAAAAAGGGCTCAATTCATCAAGAGGATAACAATTGTAAATATATATGCACCCAACATCAGAGCACCTAAACATATTAAGCAAACACTAACAGATCTGAAGGGAGTAATAGACAACAGTATGATAACAATAGGGACTTCAATACACCAGTTTTGACAATGGATAGATCACCCAGATAGACAATCAATCTGGAAACATTAGACTTGAACTATACTTTAGACCAAATGAACCTAACAGACATATACAAAACATTCCATCCACAATGAGCATAACACACATTCTTCTCAAGTGCACATGGAACATTCTCCAGGATAGATCAGATGTTGCCACAAAACAAGTCTTAGCAAATTTAAAAAGATTGAAAACGTATCAAGTATCTTTTCTGACCACATGATATGAAACTAGAAACAAATAAATAAGGAAAACTGGAAAATTCACAGATATGTGCAAATTAAACAACACACGCCTGAACAATCAGTGGGTCAAAGATGACCAAAAGGGAAATCAAAAATATGTTGAAATAAATGAAAATGGAAACACAACATACCAAAACATATAGGATGAAGCAAGAGAAGTACTGAAAGGGAAGTTGATAGTTATAATGCCTACATTAAAAAAAAGAAAGATCAAGGAGCTTCAAGATGGTGGAAGAGTAAGACGCAGAGATCACCTTCCTCTCGACAAATACATCACAAATACATCTACATGTGGAACAGCTCCTATAGAATACCTACTGAACGCTGGCAGAAGACCTCAGACCTCCCAAAAGGCAAGAAACCCCCCACGTACCTGGGTAGGGCAAAAGAAAAAAGAAAAAACAAAGACAAAAGAATAGGGACAGGACCTGCACCATTGGGAGGGAGCTGTGAAGGAGGAAAGGTTTCCACACACTAGGAAGCCCCTTCGCGGGCGGAGACTGCGGGTGGTGGAGGGGGGAGCTTCGGAGCCACGGAGGAGAGCGCAGCCACAGGGGTGCGGAGGCGAAAGCGGAGAGATTCCCGCACAGAGGACCGGTGCCGACCAGCACTCACCAGCCCGAGAGGCTTGTCTGCTCACCCGCCAGGGCGGGCGGGGGCTGGGAGCTGAGGCTTGGGCTTCGGAGGTCGGATTGCAGGGAGAGGACTGGGGTTGGCAGCGTGAACACAGCCTGAAGGGGCTAGTGCGCCACAGCTAGCCGGGAGGGAGTCCGGGAAAAAGTCTGGAGCTGCCGAAGAGGCAAGAGAATTTTTCTTCCCTCTTTGTTTCCTGGTGCGCGAGGAGGGGGGATTAAGAGCGCCACTTAAAGGAGCTCCAGAGACTGGCGCCAGCCGCGGCTATCAGCGCGGACCAAAGAGACGGGCATGGGACGCTAAGGCTGCTGCTGCCGCCACCAAGAAGCCTGTGTGCAAGCACAGGTCACTATACACACCGCCCCTACCGAGAGCCTGTGCAGCCCGCCACTGCCAGGGTCCCATGATCAAGGGACAACTTCCCCGAGAGAACGCATGGCGCACCTCAGGCTGGTGCAACGTCACACTGGCCTCTGCCGCCGCAGGCTCGCCCCGCATCCGTACCCCTCCCCCCCCCGCCTGAGTGAGCCAGAGCCCCCGAATCAGCTGCTCCTTTAACCCCGTCCTGTCTGAGCAAAGAACAGACGCCCTCAGGCGACCTACACGCAGAGGCAGGTCCAAACCCAAAGCTGAACGCTGGGAGCTGTGCGAACAAAGAAGAGAAAGGGAAATTTCTTCCAGCAGCCTCAGGAGCAGGAGATTAAATCTCCACCATCAACTTGATGTACCCTGCATCTGTGGAATACCTGAATAGACAACGAATCATCCCAAATAAAGGAGGTGGACGTTGGGAGCAAAGATACATATTTTTTCCCTTCTCCTCTTTTATCGGGGGGATGAAAGGCTCTTGGTTCTCCAGCCAGGCGTCAGGGCTGTGCCTCTGAGGTGGGAGAGCCAACTTCAGGACACTGGTCCACGAGAGACCTCCCAGCTGCACGTAATATCAAACGGCGAAAATCTCCCATAGATCTCCATCTCAACACCAAGACCCAGCTTCACTCAAAGACGAGCAAGCTACAGTGCTGGACACCCTATGCCAAACAACTAGCAAGACAGGAACACAACCCCATCCATTAGCAGAGAGGCTGTCTAAAATCATAATAAGGCCACAGACACCCAAAAACACACCACCAGACGTGGAGCTGCCCCCAGAAAGACAAGATCCAGGCTCATCCACCAGAACACAGACACTAGTCCCCTCCACCAGGAACCCTACACAACCCACTGAACCAACCATAGCCACTGCGGGCAGACACCAAAAAAAAAACGGGAACTATGAAGGTGCAGCCTGCGAAAAGGAGACCCCAAACACAGTAAGATAAGCAAAATGAGAAGACAAACACACAGCAGATGAAGGAGCAAGGAAAAAACCCACCAGACCTAAAAAATGAAGAGGAAATAGGCAGGCTACCTGAGAAAGAATGCAGAATAATGATAGAAAAGATGATCCAAAATCTTGGAAATAGAATACAGAAAATGCAAGAAACGTTTAACAAGGACCTAGAAGAACTAAAGAGCAAACAAACAATGATGAACAACACAGTAGATGAAATTAAAAATTCTCTAGAAGGGATCAATAGCAGAATAACTGAGGCAGAAGAACGGATAAGTGACCTGGAAGAAAAAATAGTGGAAATAACTACTGCAGAGCAGAATAAAGAAAAAAGAATGAAAAGAACTGAGGACAGTCTCAGAGACCTCTGGGACAACATTAAATGCACCAACATTCAAATTATAGGGGTCCTAGAAGAAGAAAAAAAGAAAGGGGCTGAGAAAATATTTGAAGAGGTTATAGTTGAAAACTTCCCTAATATGGGAAAAGAAATAGTTTATCAAGTCCAGGAAGCACAGAGAGTCCCATACAGGATAAATCCAAGGAGAAACACACCAAGACACATATTAATCAAACTATCAAAAATTAAATACAAAGAACAAATATTAAAAGCAGCAAGGGATAAACAACAAATACCACACAAGGGAATCCCCATAAGGTTAACACCTGATCTTACAGCAGAAACTCTGCAAGCCAGAAGGGAGTGGCAGGATATATTTAAAGTGATGAAGGAGAAAAACCTGCAACCAAGATTACTCTACCCAGCAAGGATCTCATTCAGATTCGATGGAGAAATTAAAACCTTTACAGACAAGCAAAAGCTGAGAGAGTTCAGCACCACCAAACCAGCTTTACAACAAATGCTAAAGGAACTTCTCTAGGCAGGAAACACAAGAGAAGGAAAAGACCTACAATAACAAACCTGAAACAATTTAGAAAACGGTAATAGGAACATACATATTGATAACTACCTGAAAGGTAAATGGATTAAATGCTCCACCCAAAAGACATAGACTGGCTGAATGGATACAAACACAAGACCAATATACATGCTGTCCAAAAGAGACCCACTTCAGACCTAGGGACACATACAGACTGAAGGTGAGGGGATGGAAAAAGATATTCCATCCAAATGCAATTCAAAAGAAAGCTAGAGTAGCAATTCTCATATCAGACAAAATAGACTTTAAAATAAAGACTATTACAAGAGACAAAGAAGGACGCTACATAATGATCAAGGGATCGATCCAAGAAGAAGATATAAAAATTGTAAATATTTATGCACCCAACATAGGAGCACCTCAATACATAAGGCAAATACTAACAGCCATAAAAGGGGAAATCGACAGTAACACAATGATAGTAGGGGACTTTAACACCCCACTTTCACCAATGGACAGATTATCCAAAATGAAAATAAATAAGGAAACACAAGCTTTAAATGATACATTAAACAAGATGGACTTAATTGACATTTATAGGACATTCCATCCAAAAACAACAGAATACACATTCTTCTCAAGTGCTCATGGAACAATCTCCAGGATAGATCATACCTGGGTTCACAAATCAAGCCTTGGTAAATTTAAGAAAATTGAAATCATATCAAGTATCTTTTCCGACCACAACGCTATGAGACTAGATATAAATTACAGGAAAAAATCTATAAAAAATACAAACACATGCAGGCTAAACAATACACTACTAAATAACCAAGAGATCACTGAAGAAATCAAAGAGGAAATCAAAAAATACCTACAAAAAATGACAATGAAAACACAACGACCCAAAACCTATGGGATGCAGCAAAAGCAGTTCTAAGAGGGAAGTTTATAGCAATACAATCCTACCTTAAGAAACAAGAAGCAACTCAAATAAACAACCTAACCTTACACCTAAAGCAATTAGAGAAAGAAGAACAAAAAACTCCAAAGTTAGCAGAAGGAAAGAAATCATAAAGATCAGATCAGAAATAAATGAAAAAGAAATGAAGGAAACGATAGCAAAGATCAATAAAACTAAAAGCTGGTTCTTTGAGTAGATAAACAAAATTGATAAACCATTAACCAGACTCATCAAGAAAAAAAGGGAGAAGACTCAAATCAATAGAATTAGAAATGAAAAAGGAGAAGTAACAACTGACACTGCAGAAATACAAAGGATCATGAGAGATTACTACAAGCAACACTAGGCCAATACAATGGACAACCTGGAAGAAATGGACAAATTCTTAGAAATGCACAACCTTCTGAGACGGAATCAGGAAGAAATAGAAAATATGCACAGACCTGTCACAAGCACTGAAATTGACGCTGTGATTAAAAATCTTCCAACAAACAAAAGCCCAGAAACAGATGGCTTCACAAGCGAATTCTATCAAACATTTAGAGAAGTGCTAACACCTATCCTTCTCAAACTCTTCCAAAATATAGCAGAGGGAGGAACACTCCCAAATTCATTGTACGATGCCAGTATCACCCTGATACCAAAAACAGACAAAGATGTCACAAAGAAAGAAAACTACAGGCCAATATCCCTGATGAACATAGATGCAAAAATCCTCAACAAAATACTAGCAAACAGAATCCAACAGCACATTAAAAGGATCATACACCATGATCAAGTTGTGTTTATCCCACGAATGCAAGGATTCTTCAACATACGCAAATCAATCAATGTGATACACCATATTAACAAATTGAAGGAGAAAAAATATATGATCATCTCAATCAATGCCGAGAAAGCTTTCGACAAAATTCAACACCCATTTATCATTAAAACCCTGCAGGAAGTAGGCATAGAGGAAACTTTCCTCAACATAATAAAGGCCATATATGACAAACCCACGGCCAACATCATCCTCAGTGGTGAAATACTGAAACCATTTCCACTAAGATCAGGAACAAGACAAGGTTGCTCACTCTCACCACTATTATTCAACACAGTTTTTGGAAGTTTCAGCCACAGCAATCAGAGAAGAAAAAGAAATAAAAGGAATCCAAATCGGAAAAGAAGTAAAACTGTCACTGTTTGCAGATGACATGATACTATACATAGAGAATCCTAAAGATGCTACCAGAAAACAACTAGAGCTAATCAATGAATTTGGTAAAGTAGCAGGATATAAAATTAATGCACAGAAATCTCTAGCATTCCTATAGACTAATGATGAAAAATCTGAAAGTGAAATTAAGGAAACACTCCCATTTACCATTGCAACAAAAAGAATAAAATACCTAGGAATAAACCTACCTAAGGAGACAAAAGACCTGTATGCAGAAAATTATAAGACACCGATGAAAGAAATTAAAGATGATACAAATAGATGGAGAGATATACCATGTTCTTGGATTGGAAGAATCAACATTGTGAAAATGACTGTACTACCCAAAGCCATCTACAGATTCAATGCAATCCCTATCAAACTACCACTGGCATTTTTCACAGAACTAGAACAAAAAATTTCACACTTTGTATGGAAACACAAAAGACCCATAATAGCCAAAGCAATCTTGAAAAAGAAAAACAGAGCTGGAAGAATCAGGCTCCCTGACTTCAGACTATACTACAAAGCTACAGTAATCAAGACAGTTTGGTGCTGGCACAAAAACAGAAGTATAGATCAATGGATCTGGATAGAAAGCCCAGAGAGAAACCCACGCACATATGGTCACCTTATCTTTGATAAAGGAGGCAAGAATATACAGTGGAGAAAAGACAGCCTCTTAAGTATGTGGTTCTGGGAAAATTGGACAGGTACATGTAAAAGTATGAAATTAGAACACTCCCTAACACCATATACAAAAATAAACTCAAAATGGATTAAAGACCTAAATGTAAGGCCAGACACTATCAAACTCTTAGAGGAAAACATAGGCAGAACAGTCTATGACATAAATCACAGCAAGATCCTTTTTGACCCAGCTCCTAGAGAAATGGAAATAAAAACACAAATAAACAAATGGGACCTAATGAAACTTAAAAGCTTTTGCACAGCAAAGGAAACCATAAACAAGACGAAAAGACAACCCTCAGAATGGGAGAAAATATTTGCCAATGAAGCAATGGACAAAGGATTAATCTCCAAAATTTACAAGCAGCTCATGCAGCTCAATATCTAAAAAACAACCCATTACAAAAATGGGGAGAAGACCTAAATAGACATTTCTCCAAAGAAGATATACAGATTGCCAACAAACACATGAAAGAATGCACAGCATCATTAATCATTAGAGAAATGCAAATCAAAACTACAATGAGATATCCTCTCACACCAGTCAGAATGGCCATCATCAAAAAATCTACAAACAATAAATGCTGGAGTGGGTGTGGACAAAAGGGAACCCTCTTGCACTTTTGGTGGGAATGTAAATTGATACAGCCACTATGGAGAACATTATGGAGGTTCCTTAAAAAACTAAAAATAGAACTACCATATGACCCATCATTCCCACTACTGGGCATATACCCTGAGAAAACCACAATTCAGAAAGAGTCATGTACCAAAATGTTCATTGCAGCTCTATTTACAATAGCCAGACCATGGAAGCAACCTAAGTGTCCATCAACAGATGAATGGATAAAGAAGATGTGTACATATATACAATGGAATATTACTCAGCCATAAAAAGAAACGAAATTGAGTTATTTGTAGTGAGGTGGATGGACCTAGAGTCTGTCATACAGAGTGTAGTAAGTCAGAAAGAGAAAAACAAATACTGTATGCTAACACATATATATGGAACGTAAGAAAAAAAATGGTCATGAAGAACATAGGGGCAAGATGGGAATAAAGACACAGACCTACTAGAGAATGGACTTGAGGATATGGGGAGTGGGAAGGGTAAGCTGTGACAAAGTGAGAGAGTGGCATGGACATATATACACTGCCAAACGTAAAATAGATAGCTAGTAGGAAGCAGCCACCTAGCACAGGGAGATCAGCTTGGTGCTTTGTGACCACCTAGGGGGGTGGGATATGGAGGGTGGGAGGGAGGGAGACGCAAGAGGGAAGAGATATTGGAACATATGTATATGTATAACTGATTCACTTTGTTATAAAGCAGAAACACACTATTGTAAAGCAATTATACTCCAATAAAGATGTTAAAAAAACTCTCCAATATTTAATAATTGTGTTGAGGCAGAGAAGCCAGCATAAAATATCTCCAGAATATGAGGCTCACAGTAAAGACTTCATGAATGCATCCCTCTCATAAAATATTACTACCCTCTATTTCTGAAGTGTGTACAATGAGGTAGGTCCATTGTGAAAAGTGTTGGTGGTCTAAATTACTTTCTGCCCTCAAAAAGCCCACAGCCTAAAGCAAGAGAGAGAAAGCATAAATAATTATCTTATCCAAATATCATATACTCTTATAAGTATAATAAAGGGATGTTTCTGAAAGAGGTGAATTCCGAGTTGACATCAAAGGACAAGCTGGAATTAGTTAAATGGGTGAAGTCAGGGGAGGGATTTTCAGGCCGAGGAACCTGTCTTTCTGCAAGCACAGAGGGATGAGACTGCATGACATGTTTGGAGAACTGGCTAGAGCTGAGGATGAATGTGAGGAGGTGTCAGGAGTCCTAGCTGGAGAAGAGAGAGGTCCACAGGAGATAGATCACAAATGGCCTTGTATGCAAGGAGTCAGGACTTTATCCTGTGGGCAGTGAGGCCAATTAGAGGGACCTGGCCTTGTATGCCATTTGGGGGCCAGGTGTGGAGAGTGGTGTTACATGCACCATATATTCAGAGCCTGGAGCCAGGAGGGGTATTACTTCTTTAATAACCCCAAAAGTATCCGCTTCACAGACCTGACAGTCGAGCTCTAGGTCTCAGAGGGAGGGCAGAGATGGCTCTAGGTCTAAGGGTCTGAGTTCCATTACAGCAAGGTCCAGAAGACATGTGATTTTCCTCATTTTCAGATTGTTCAGTAACAGACATGGTTTAGGCTATGTTTGTCAAAACCGGATTTGTCTGATTCTTACAACAGGCTTACTTAATAGCTACCAGGCTGTGTGAAAGTGACCAAAATTATGTTCTAAATGCATTGCATTATCTAATTTACCCACAGTCTCATTACTGTTCTCTATCTGCCTCTCCTCACTCTTACCATTGCCTACTTTTCTGAAAGAAAAATAAAGCTTTCCTATTTGTAAAAGGTGTTTAAATATATAGTCATGTATGAGACTTCTAAACAGTAGCTATTTAAGCTTAGCCAAAATAAGAGATTTCTGTCAAATAGAAGTTATCATTTATTGTATCTACTAATGGGTTTGGTCTGCTATTTTACCTTTCTCAAACTAAAAAATGTGGACAAATCAGGGTACAGATGATTTTTTCCAGCACTTTGACTTATTCACATTTAACCTAATGCATTTTCAAGTTGGAAAGATTTGTCACTCATGGCCTTTTCCCAAATTATTTCCTCTGTAAAAAATATGACCAACTCAGCACCCAAAGAAGTGAGTTCCATTAATTATCCTTTTTAGATGGAAAATCAGTAGCTGAGAGAAAAATGGAAATTCAAACCATGTTGTTTCACTCAGTTAGCAGCAGTGAGCAAATCCAGGATGAAGGGACATATTTAAGAAACTTAGTTTACAAACAAAGCATGGTCTTTTAAGATTTACATTGCCCAGTAGCAGAGAGGCTTTTGCCAGAACCCTTTAGCCTGTGGCTATGTTTGAACCATGCACAAATTGGGCATTAGTTCCATGTGATATAAGTTAGTTGTCTTTATTAATAGTGGAATTCAACCTTTCTGTCTAAACCATCTTTAAATCCAACTTCTTCAGGGACAGGGGTTTGCCATCCTTTTGCTAGGCATTTTTTAAAAATCCCATTACAAATTCCATTCAGTCAGGAAATAAGAATATCACTGCTAAAAATTAACATAAAAATATTTTAGTTATTACAGTAGCAAAGAGAGTCATGAATTTAACCTATTGCTAATAGCTGTGGAATCAAGGAAAAGTCTGTTTTGTCTTGCTCTACTAGGGTAAAAAATGATTATGTGTGTATATTTCTATAAATAAAGTATTATGTAATTGTCTCATTAGGATGGGAAGCCTCATGAAGGTGGACAATTTGCCTGTTTTATTCACTTCTGAATCTCTATTTAATAAAGTGTTTAAAAGTCACAGAGATGTTGTAAGGATTAAATGAGAATTTTTGTTTAAAATTGTATACCTAGCTAGAAAAAAATAGTGGCACATATGTAAAAGTGCCTAACCTAGGGTAGGGAACTCAATGACATTTAAGTTGACACCAAATCTAAAGAGGAAGTTTGAGGAGAAGTAGAAGATTTCCCTAAGCCATCCTCGAATTGGAGCCCAAGTAGTCCACAGGCAAAATAATTCTTTCCCTACGGCTCTGAATGGGGTATATTCTTAGGAATATAGGTGGTCATCTTGCAGGCAGCTAATAGATGGCATTGTTCCCATCAGATGGTAGTATTGAGCCTGCCAGAAAATTCTACTTACCATGAGGACCTCCTTAGTCTGAAACATTTTCTCTGCAAGTCCGAGGAAATCTTGACCTGGTTCACAGAGCAGGATGGGTGAGGAAGGGAACCACCTTTTACTGAGGACCTACTACATGCCTAGCTTTACCAAGGATCTCATTTGTTTCCTACTTTAGGTTTATAACAACCATTAATATTCATTGAGTACTTACTGTATGCTAGGCACTGTTCTAAGCGCTTTACACGGATTAACTCAATAATTCTTCACACCAACCCAAGGAGGTGTAAGTATTTTTGTTACCTCCAATGGACAGAAGAGGATACCCACACACAGAGAAGTTAAATATGCTCACGGTCACACAACTTGTAAGTGGTGGAGACAGTATTCAAAACCAGGTGGTGTGGGTTCCAGTGTCTAGGCTTTAAACTGCCTCCCTAGAGAAGGATTATTATCCTCATTATTACAGAGGAGCTTAAAGCTCCATAAATGAAGTGACTTCCCCAGGTCACCTTAACAGAGCTGTCTGATTCCAAAGCTGAGGGTGCTTTACTTTTCCTTATATGGTTTTGCTTCAATTTCACCTCAATAAAAATAATAAATCTAGCAGCTAACATTTATTGAATGCTTACTGTATGGCAGGCATTATTTTAGGTGCTTCATATGGATTATCTCATTTAATCTTCATAACACTTTGAGGTAGTGCTTTTTATTAGCCCCCTTTTAGAGATGAAGCTTGAGAGGGGTCAAGTAACTTGTATAGGTGACATAGTAAGTTGGTGGACTCAGGATCTAAAACCTGATTTATTTGCCTAAAGAGTTGAAGTCCTTACCTACTCTACCATACTCCTTCCCTAGAAAGATTGCCCTCTTCCCCAATAGGTCCCATCCCTACTATTCCCGCTGAAGTCATGAGATAGAGCTGAGACTACTCTTACTCCTTGTGTTGCTGGGTCTGCCAAGTCTGCAAGGGGAAGGATGTAATGACAAGCTCCCTCCCAAAACACAAATGGTGTGAATATTGTATCTTTCAGGCTCAGGCATGAACTACATGCTTACCATCAATTCAGATTTTTGTCAATAGGAATGAGACTGACAGAAATAGGCCAATGTGTTTTTCTTTTTTAAAAAAGCACTTTTATTGAGAAATAATTCATATACCATACAGCTCACTCATTTAAAGTGTACAATTCAATGGTTTATGGTATATTCACAGAGTTGGGCAACCTTGATGACAATCTAATTTTAGAATATTTTCATCACCCCAGAAAGAAACCCCATGCCCATTAGCAATCATTCCTCATTTTTCCCAGCCCACCAGCCTTTGGCAACCACTAATCTGCTTTCTGCCTCTGTAGATTTGCCTATTCTAGACATTTCATATAAATGGAATCATACAATATGTGATCTTTTGTGACTGGCTTCTTTCACTTAGCATAACATTTTCAAGGTTCATCCATGTTGTGGCAGGTATCAGTACCTCATTCCTTTTTATGGCTGAATAATATCCCAACAAAGTTTGTTTATCCCTTCCTCAGCTGATGGACATTTAGGTTGTTTCTACTTTATGGCTGTTATGAATAATGCAGCTTTGAACATCTGTGTACATGTTTTTGTTTGAATGCCTGTTTTCAATTCTCTTGGCTATATGCCTAGGAGTGGTATTGCTAAGTCATATGGAAACTCTCTGTTTAGCATTTAAAGAAACTGCCAAATTGTTTTCCAATATGGCCACATCATTTTACATTTTACCCACCAGCAATGTATGTGTTTCAATTTCTCCATATCCTCACCAACACTTGTTATTGTTTGCCTTTTCTATTATAGCCATCATAGTCAGTATGAACTGGTATCTCATTGTGGTTCTGATTTGTATTTCCTTAGTGTTGAGTATATTTCCCTGTGCTTATTGGCCATTTGCATATATTCTTCAGAGAAACGTCTATTCTGATAAAAAGAAAAAGTCTTTGCCCATTTTTAATTGGTTATTTTTGCATTGTAAGAGTTCTTTATGTGTTCTGAATAAAAGCCCAATATTAGGTACTTTTCCAGTTATGTGGATTGTCTTTTCACTTTCTTGATGGTATTGTTTGCAGCACGAAAGTTTAAAGTTTTGATGTATTCCAATTTATTGATATTTTTGTCACTTGTGCTTTTGGAGTTCTACTGAAGTAATCATTGCCTAACCCAATGTCAGGAAGATTTATTCCTATGTTTTCTTCTAAGACTTTTGTAATTTTAATGCTTACATTTAGCTTTATAATCCATTTCAAGTTAATTTTGTTGTGTGGTGTAAGGAAGAGATCCAACTTCATTCTTTTCCATGTGGATACCCAGTTGTCCCTGCATCATCTGTTGACAGACTATTCTTTCTCCATTTTATTGTCTTGGCACCATTACTGAAAATTAAGTGACCATAAATATGAGGGTTTATTTCTGTACTCTCAATGTTATTCCATTTATTTATATGTCTAACCTTGTACATATACTGTCTTGATTACTGTAGCTCTGTAGTGAGATTTGATTTTGAAATTAAGAAGTGTGAGTCCTCCAATTATGTTATTTTTAAAGATTGTTTTGACTATTCTGGGCCCCTTGTAATTCCATATGAATTTTAGGTTTGACTTTTCCATTTATGCGAATAAACCAGCTGGGATTCTCATAAGGATTGCACTGAATCTGTGGGTCAATTGGGGAGTATTGTGATCTAAACAATATTAACTCTTCCAATCGATGAACATAGAGTACCTTTATTTAATTTTAAAAAATTTCTTTCAAAAATGTTTTCAGTTTCAGTATAAAATTCTTATACTTTTGTTAAATGTATTCCTAAGAAGTATTTTATTCTTTTTGATGCTACTATAAATGAAATTGTTTTCAGATTGTTCATTGCTAGTGTATAGAAACAGAAGTGATTTTATATATCAGCCTTGTGTCCTGAGACCTTGCTAAACTCATTTAGGCAGGTAGTTGTGAGCAATATGAGAAGAGCAAGAATGTGTCTGGGTTGGAAAAGAATGAATTGAGTAAATCAGGACTCGAATGATGGTTACTATGTACTGAGCCTGTTTGTGATAAGCTGGTGCTTCTCAACTTTTAATATGCACATGAATCTCCTGGGAGTCTAGTTAAAATGCAGACTATTATCATTGGGTTTCGAGTGGAGCCTGGGATTCTGCCTTTCTAACAAACAACCTCTTAGTATATAGCTGGTGGCTATCAATCATTTATTATTATTATTATTTTTATTTTTTATTTTTTAACATCTTTATTGAAGTATAATTGCCTTACAATGGTGTGTTAGCTTCTGCTTTATAACAAAGTGAATCAGTTATACATATACAATATGTTCCCATTTCTCTTCCCTCTTGCATCTCCCTCCCTCCCACCCTCCCCATCCCACCCGTCTAGGTGGTCACAAAGCACCGAGCTGATCTCCCTGTGCTATGCGGCTGCTTCCCACTAGCTATCTATTTTACATTTGGTAGTGTATATATGTCCATGACACTCTCTTACCCTGTCACATCTCACCCCTCCCCCTCCCCATATCCTCAAGTCCATGCTCTAGTAGGTCTGTGTCTTTATTCCCGTCTTGCCCCTAGGTTCTTCATGACCATCTTTTTGTTTGTTTGTTTTTTAGATTCCATATATATGTGTTAGGATACGGTATTTGTTTCTCTTTCTGACTTACTTCACTCTGTATGACAGACTCTAGGTCCATCCACCTCACTACAAATAACTCAATTTCATTTCTTCTTATGGCTGAGTAATATTCCATTATATATATGTGTCACATCTTGATCCATTCATCTGTCAATGGACACTTAGGTTGCTTCCATGTCCTGGCTATTGTAAACAGAGCTGCAATGAACATTGTGGTACATGACTCTTTTTGAATTATGGTTTTCTCAGGGTATATGCCCAGTAGTGGGATTGCTGGGTCGTATGGTAGTTCTATTGTTAGTTTTTTCAGGAACCTCCATACTGTTCTCCATAGTGGCTGTATCAATTTACATTCCCACCAACAGTGCAAGAGTGTTCCCTTTCCTCCACACCCTCTCCAGCATTTATCATTTATTATTTTTAAGCCACAACAGTCTTGTAAGATACATATTATTGTTTCCATTTTACAGATAAGAAAATGAACTCAGAAGTTGAGCAAATAAGCCATATTCATAGAATAAGAAGTAAGTTGCAGAATCAGGATTTGAACACAGTTCACTCCAATACCCAAGCTGGCAAGCTGGGCTCTTTCCACTCTACTGAACTGGATATCTGGAATAGGAGGAGATCAGTTGGGATATCAGTAATGTATGGATGGGGGAGCAAATAGGATTTTCAGGGTCAGAGGAGCTGCCTGGAGTATATTTGGGTCTAACTCTTAAGGTTATCTTGGAAAGCTGATCAGTGACTAAGAGCAAATGTGTGAGACTGAACTATTAGGTAGAAGTCAGATGATACTAGTAGAGAGAACTCAAGATTGGAGGAGGTCTAGAAAGTGCCTCACCTCTGATCAGGATAGACTCCAGAACTGGACTCTGTATACTGCTGAGGTCTACACTTGAGATCATGCCTATTGTTGACTCTTCCCTGAGTGGCCAGCATAAGGGTTTAGGGATGTGGGTAAGGCTCTGATCATACGGTTACTTATGAAGGACTATGGCTAGGTGACCAAATTCCTTTCCAATGCTTTTCAGCAGAATATTTATTAGGGAATTTCCATGACCTTAGTCAAAACACGTGAGATAATTTTTTTTGTCCTTAGCACCTTTTATTGAAGTATGACCCTTGATGACAATCTGGCAGGCATATCAATGTCAGCCAAGAAGGGAGCGGTGGAGGACACAAATGCAGAAACAATAAGATTCAGAAAAATAATAGCTTCACATGGGATAGATGACCCCCCCCCAACATTTGTACAACAAACAAACACTGGTTCTTTCTCTATAGAAATTGCCCCCTGCCCCACCCCCCTCTAAAGACCTACTAATCTTCAAAGAATACAATATGCTGTTACAGAAATATTATTGGCATAGACAACTCCTTTGGCAAAGACAGAGGGAGACATCAAGCTCCAGACAGGAGGAAGTGGCCAGAAATGTGCCCAGCTTCCTCCATTTGGGGCCTGCTACTGGCAGAGGAGCACCTTTAGGGAGGCTGGGGTTAAGGCTGTGGCTCCGGTGCCCCTCGGCAGCTTTTTGGCACATGAGGTGAAATGGAAAACAGAACCTGAACCTGGCCTTGAAAGAGGCTTTTCATCTTTTCACCCTCTCCGTTCCTCAGCTTCCAGTCTCTCACTTTCTAGGGCTTTTTTTTTTTTTTTCAGTGTCTCTGTCCTTTCTCTTGGCTTCCCCTTGAGCATTTACTGCTCTACCCTGGCTGAGCCTGCAGCTGGTGGGACTCAAGGAGACTCAATTACCCAAAGCCCCTTACACTGATTCCTCTCTAAATTTCAACCACTGTGCTTACACATTACCCACTGTGGCCTGTACGGGGAAATCCCTTGCCCTGCCTTCCAAACTGCTACTCCCTGGCAGGCCTTGGTGGAGGGCTGAGCACAGGAAATGAGAACAGGCAAGAGATACTGCATCTCAAGTAACACCGGTGGCTTTGCAGTGCTATCACTCATGATGGGCCTGCCACGTCAGCATTGTGGGGCATCTGTGCCTGTCTGGTCATTCACCTTTGCCGAGCTTCACTGCTCAATATAGTATTAAGTGCTTTGGAAACTGTCCCTCCGTGTGAAAATGAGCATTCTTGTACTCTGATCCCAACTTTAAAATAATTGGAGGTGGGATAAGGAACACAAATAACAAAGTCAATAGTACTTTTAGTCTGATAAACTTAAGATACAATCATTCTAATGCTGACTAGAAAAGCCCAGAGCATGGTCATGGTGTCCAGGTAAGTGGCTACTTTTTTCCCTGGGCTATATTCCCAAAAAGCTGTTCTGGCAAAAAAAAAAAAAAAAATACATTAGAATGATGGGCTACATTGGCCTCATCCTCCCCAATACAGGACATCTCCGCCTGCTCACTGTTTAAGAGCCTGTTTACAAAAAAAAAAGAAAAAAAAAAAAGATGGCAACCACAGCCTCTATTCAAAGCATTCCCCCATCTCATGCAACCTTGGCTTAGGTAAACCTAGCCCTTTATAAGCCATCAGCCTTCCTGAATAGAGCAGAATCCTCCACTTGATGGGAGAATGGCAGGTTGACATTTTAACAGTGGTTCTGACAGCAGCAGTGTACTAAGAGCATACTCAGGGCACCCCTCCCCACAGGACACCCTGCTGGCCAAGATTCTTCCATTGTTTCCAAATACAATGAAGAGGAAACGGAAGCTAGCAACCAGTATTTGTAGCAGCAGCAAAGTTCCTTGGCAAATTCTTTGGTTGAATGAGGCACCCCTGCTGCTACAGTTAACCTCCAAAGACCCTGAGGAACTGAGCAGTAACTAGAAGCGATGCCAATGCCGGGTTGGCTGCACAGGGCTGTGCAATACCAAGCATGGGCCCCAGTTAGCAAGGAACAGAAGACTGAGCTGGGTAACAGGGCAGCATTTGGCCACAACTCCCTTCCTGCCATCACCCACCTGAGGGCTTTTCCAGGATAGAAACTGGCTACCGGTGGCCACAGCAGCAGCATTCATTATTTGTGTGCCTAAGATCCCGGCTGGATTATAACTTGCTCTGGGGGGCTGGCCCTGGCTGGAGCTTCCAGCTACCATGAATTTCGGTTCCTCGAGCCAGGCCACAGGATAAGAAAACAATTAGATAGAGGAGCTCTTCCTGAGCTCACCTCTACGCCTTCCTTAGCTTGGAAATGGTAGAGAAATGGGTGAACCTTTGTCCCTTTCAGATTTCCTTGGTTTCAAGAAAAAATAAGAAGCAGTTGAAGCCTGTTGGGGAACTCTAAGCTCATGGTCATCCAGACTTCAAGGGAAGTATATGGCCAGGCCACAGTGGGGAAACTCTGAGTTTGAAGTGAGAACTCCTTCCTTAGACACTTGTTAGCTATGGTGGGAAGAATTCAAGGCCTTGGCACTTGCTTACCTAGCCATGGTGAATTCAGGCTGATCTGCAGACAATGCTTTCCTTCTGGGCTAACTTTTCCCTCTCCAACTCCCCTCTTCTTACCTTATTAGTTAAAAAAGAAAAAAAAACCATCAAGACATAAAAATAAATAAAATCAAAAGGCCATTTAAAATATAACAACAACCCCCTCCCCCCAATAATAAAACATGTATCCAGAAGTCAGCTTTAGTAGAGCTATTCACGGCCCATAGTGGGAAGCCCTTAGGGTAGGCACCTGTAACTCCCAGCAGTGAGAAGGCAAGATGAAACAGGAAGTGGTAGGCCAAAGTCTTAGGACAGGAGGAGGGCCACACTAGCTGGGGCTGAAGATAGGCCTCCTCCCCCTCAACTAGATAATGGGGAAGGCAGGGGTAGAGCCAGTTTGTTTAAGCATAGCTCCTTCTAGCAGGGTATCAGGCGATTCCCAACCTTTGCTCACATTCTGTTAAATGTCATTTCTCCTTCTGTGCTTCCTACTGCAAAGCTGGGGTGAGGCGCTGAAGCTGGTGGTAGGTGAATGCCCTCAAGACAGCCAGATCTTTGTGGGAAATGGCTGGGCCACGAGCCCTGGGGAAGAGTGGAGCTGCACAGGCAACTTCTCTCTGAGAGAGACTTCAAAGGCTGATGATGGTGTGGGTGGATGGCTGAGTACATGATGTTCCTGCTGTCCCAGTACAAAGAATAATGAAGGCAACTTTGTTGGTCCTGTGTGTGGTGAATGCTTGGCCGTGCAAACTGTGGGAAGGAAAGTGTGGTTGTATGATCACACTTTGCTGCAGCTCCTGCTTCTTGCTTCTACTCCCTTGGGTAGAAGCTTGGGGCCTCCCCAGGTCCTCTTAGCTGGTTGGGAACACTGCTAGGTTAAGGGGCAGTGAGAGACGTCCAGGGTAGAGAATATGGAACAAACTGCTAACTAACTAACTGTTATCTACTTGCTAACAAAGTGCTAACAAGGATTGGAAGCGCTTCCCATTATGGCGGGGCAGGGATGGTGTAGGCAGTCTGCTGGTGGAATTAGAAATTACTGGGCCCCAGGAGTAGGCTCTCCCTGAGACATTTGAGTTGCTCTTCCCCGAGCTTGATCTTCTCTTCCAGCTCTCGCTGTTCAATGATGAGAGCAGATTTCATCTTCACAAAGTGCTGGTAATCTTGGAGCTGGTCCTGAGGCAGATAGCGGGAGACCATACCAAACACCAGCTTCTCCCGGCGCTCCATGTGCTCCTTCAGCTCCTTGGCATCTGCCAACTGCCCTGTCAGCTGCTGCTTCTTCTCTATCAGCACCAACTGGGGAAGCAGAAGACCAATAAGGGCTATATCCCAATGACCAGTCATCTGCCCGACCCAGTGCTCCACCAGTGATGCTCCCACAAAGCCACTAGCCCCTCTGCTCAGTGATCAGTCCTACGTTTCTTGCCCTGAAGTCCACCTTCATGCAAAAGCCTTTCTTTCCTGTAGCAAGGGGAGGATAAACATGACAGCAGTTCTGGATGGGGGATGAGCAATCACCTCTTTCTATCGCTAAACTGTTGTTAATCTGTGGACCACCACTGGGATTGGGGTGGGGGAAGGCTCTGACAAAGCCAGCTCGTACACCTTCCATCTGGTAAAAAAAAACCATCGCTGTGACGATGCTTCCAAAACAGTGTGTGTCTCTGTGTGAGTGTGTGTGTGTGTGTGTGTGTGTGTGTGTGTATCCATGTGTGTATGCACAAGCATATGTGCCTTTCACTGTGGGTTCAAATTTGTATCCAAGAACCACTTGGATAGAAAAAGGTAATGCCATTTGGGTTCAGGAATTACTCAGAGTGTCCCAACCTATGAAATTGACAGACTCCCAATCTCAACTACTTGCTACTATTACTACTACTACTACTGGCAGCTAGCAATGATTTAGTGTTTATCTTGTTCCAGGCTCTGTTTTAAGTCATTAACATGGATTATCCAATTTAAGTTTCACAACCCCATGAGGTAGGGAGTGTGTTTACCCTATTTTTGAAGGGATGGAGACAGAGCGAGGTTAAGTGAATTGCCCACAATCACACAGTTACTTAGTGGTAAAGCCAGAATTTCCACTTAAAAGCCAGTGCCCACACTATTCACACTATGCTCTGCTGCCTCCAGACTAGCCAAACTTGAAAGAGGGATCCCTGAGAAGAAGCAGATGGCACTTCCCTCCATCCACACGCCGGAGACCTCAACCCTACCTTCTCCTGGTTGGCCTCTGAATCGATGCTGTTGAGAGCATTTTCCACACGGGCCAGTCGACCAGAGAGTGACAGCAACAGGTTGACTACTTTGTCCAGGTCCCCAATAAACAAACGGTATTTTTCAAACTCATTGGATTTGCAGACGGCTTTTAGGTTGGTCTCCACCTCCTCCCCAAGGGCAGAATTGGCAGTGATGTCCTCCAGCAATCCTCGCTGGGCCTCCTGCAGGACAGAAAGTTTTCTGCCAATGCTTTCGATGAGCTGAATCTAGGAGAAATAAACAGGAGAAGCAAAGGGTGAGAATGGGGACTGACAGAAACGGATCTGTGCCTGGAACCTCTGTTTTGAGATCTAAATAACCGAAGGCGGGCTCTACGCTAGTCACTGGAAACAAAGGAAACCTGAGCAAGTCGTGAGCAGTTCCAGTTTTCTGGACAGGCACCTTCTTTCCCATCTCTTCAGATCTGCTAGGAATCTCTGTCACCACCAAACTTCTTGGCATTAGATGAGTGGTACCCATTGGCTAGTTCTCGTTTGCCAAATGTAACTTACTAAATACTTGCTGAGGCTATTTAATAAACAGGAATGCTTGTGAGAGCATAGGTAAGAAAAGCACTGCCATCGAGTGTTTGCCTATTACTTCATTCATTCTCCTTCAATCCATTTCAGTACCTCTGATGTTGATGACACTGTGCTAGATCTTCCCCCACTCAGCTTGGCTTTTGAGGCCTTTTGGATAAAAGTGTGAGTCCTGGAGTCACAATGACTAGGTTTGACTGCTAGCTCTGCCACTTCCTAGCTGTGTGACCTTAGGTGAATTTCTTTATGGAGTTTTACTTTCTTTATCTGCAGAATGGGGTAACTGCAGTACCTACTTCACTGAATTGTAATAAGGGTTCAATGAGATAATGCATGCCAAGGGTTTAGCACAGACTAAGTGCTCAATAAAAGCAGCTGCTATGATTATGATTCAGTCTGGCCTCACCCTACCATTCTAATCCCACTCCTCAGAACCTCTGAGGATTAGCCCCTCCTGCTGTGTTCACAACCCTCATTCTTATATTCCTGATTTGCTTATGCAGTTCTGCCAGCTCTTTATCTCTTCCTTCACTTTGGCTATTCCCATTCTTTCTTCAGAGCCCAGCTTTGCCCCTACCCTCCCTGCTGGAAGCCCCTGCCCCCATAACTCCTCTCTCAATGATCTTTTTCCTTTCTAAACTCTCCAGTCTTTTAGAATGAGAACCCTTGAGTGTAATTTGAGGTTGTTCACTTTCTGTTTCCTGTGTGTGCATCTGATCCCTCTCCTACCACTGATTGTGAGTTTCTCAAGGGAAGGACTGCTTGTGTCTTATGATTTGTCTCCCCTATAGGTGTAGCCAGTTGTGGGACTGCACTCACAGGAAGGTAGTGTGGTAGAGTGCAGTTTTAGAGTCAGGGATGCCTGGATTCCAATTCCACCTCCTCCAAACTGTGTGACCTTGGGCAAGATACCCAATCCCACTGAGACTTCTGTTTCCTCATCTGTAAATTGGAGAAGTGCCCCCCCACCAACCCTCCATTGTTGTGAGGGTTAGATGAGATCATAGAAGTACTTAGTATTGTGCCTGGCACATTAAGTGCTCAATATATGTATATTGATGCTGTTACTACTACTACTACTACTACTACTACTACTACTACTACTACTACTACTACTACTACTACTACTACTATTACTACTACTACCACCACCACCACCACCACCACCACCTGGCACTCTGAGCTAATGGATACCTGTCTAGCTGCAAGGTCCTGACAAGAATAGACCTGTCCCAGGTTGCTCCCTGCCTTTGCAGTCAGTATTGCATTATGGTCAATGGCATGGACTCTAGTGCCAGACTACCTGGGTTTGAACCCCGGCTCTGCCACAAAGTAATGGTGTAAACCTGAGCAAGTTACTCAACCTCTCTGTGCCTCAATTTCACCATCTAAAAGATGGGGTAACAATATTACTTATCTCATAGTGTTGTTATGAGAATGAAATGAGTTAATACACATACTACATGCTTAGAATAGTGTCTTCTATATAGGAAGTATGCTTCAGTGTTTTATTACTATTCCTGCTCAGGCACTCTGGGAGCATAAGCTTGTAGTTATGTAGAGTATGTTTTTTTCTCGTCCTTTATTTAGAGCTGTCCGAGGTGACAAAGGACAAGAGAGCCTGCTCTGGGTCTGGGCCAGGTGTCATAATTCAGAACTGGTCAAAAGTCAGGAGCTCACCATGATCTTAGTGTAAAGTGTAATAGGTTTACATTTAGGGAAATTTCCAAAACCCACTGGAAATTAAGGATCAATGATATGAACGAGGCAACACAATTAGATGCCAAGAAGCTCCAAGTTATATCCGCACCCTCTGCTTTCCCAAACAAAACTCAGTGCCAGGGACAAGGGAGGGCTGGGGGCCAAATGATCAACTTGGAAAATCACCTACCTACCCCCAGCTCTTAGGTCCCATAGATCTGGAAGGAAGAAAGTGGACAGAGCCCTTTGTTTCTCAGCACTTGGGCTTTATAACCTGAACTTCAACTCTGGGGAAAGGGTAGTGGATAGAGCTGTAGAGTCATCACAGACCCAGCTAGAGCTGAGTGGCTTTTCTGGGATATTACAAATTGGTGACCTTCCTCACCTATTTTCCTCAGAGACAAAAACTGTCTTAGCCCACCCACAATCACTTCAAGTCACTATCTGCTGTTCTGTGCTTTGCCATTTCTGATCATGTCTCTCTTCTCCTCATCAGACATTTATTAGGTTTGCTCCTAATAAAAAAAATCCTGAGTGAGCCAGGAGCAGCCCTGTCATACTTAGGAAACATGGAATCCAAGGAAGCAGGCACCTGGATCAATAAAACTTTGATGCCACCATGCTTCCTATTCTTTCCCTGACATTTTGCTTCAGATTGGAAAGTGGTGGGGGTCTCTTGCAAATGGCCTTGAGCTTTTGTACAGGTCATGTCCTGAATAAGAAATATGGGCAGAAGAGCAATTTGCATTGAGTTCAGATGTCTACAAAGTGGTAAATTGGGCCTTTGAGGTTGCCATGGAAACCCTATTTGCTTATGAAATAAAAGGGGTAAGTGCAGGGAGGGCAAAGTGATTCCAGGAATTTGATTAGAAACCCAGGCTAGTGGTACTTAGAGGAAGAAAGGGGAGGCTTCAGAACAACATCATCTCCATTTATCTATTTTAGTATTTTTAAGAGATGATTGACTATCCTTGCAAATAAATATTAAAGTTGACTGGCCTATAATTTTTCCTTTTCTTTCTTGGCCAGTCTGCTCTCTCTTTGAAAGTTACACAGAATAAAATCAATGGCTGCCATTGGTTAGAGCTCACTGGCAAAAACTCTGATGTGCCTTGGGTAGCGAGTTACTTACAAGGCTGGCTTATTTCAGAGTAGAGAGTCAGACAGTCTTGACTTTGAGTCCTGGATCAACACTTAGTCTGTAACCCTGGGCAATCTGGTCCTCTCAACTGGTAAAAAGAAGACAGTAATGTCTATCTTATAGAGTTGGTTTTAGGATTTGAGAGACACTGTGATGATGATGATGATTACTATACTATTATTTCTATTATTGACTGGATCAAAGAGAGACTGGAGTTGCATTTGTGAGAAACCCAGACAGGCTATTTGATTTCCATATTGAAAATACAGGAATGTACCAAGACATTCTGGAGAGTGTAGAGGGCAGGTCAACCTCCAGACACACTCAAGCTAAATGCAGTAAATCTCTAAGGCATGCCAAAAACTTCACCTTTTTTTGAGCCAGTTCGTGGTCAATTTCCTCCTCTCCCAGGCCCATCTCTGCCATCTCGGGTTGGTCTTTCAACTTGTTCAGCAGCTCTGCTTTGGCCACAGAAATATTGTAATAAGCTGAATAAGAGGTAGGGATCCCTGGGGCACCCTGAGGAGGTGAGAAGTGCTGAAACTCTTGTCTGTGGAAACAAAAAATGACCATTTGAGCACCTCTGTTGACAGCCTGCTGACCTTTCTGCTTCTTAATTTCCCCATTTATAAAATGGGACCCTGCTTCACCAAGGAGTTATAAAATAAGGAAATAATGGACGGGGAGGCACTGTTCAAACATAAACAGGCCATGTGAAGGCTCTCTAGAAACCAAGTCAAGGCCAACTTTAAGAACTTAGAAGGCTATTTCTACATCCCTGACTTCCACAGTTGGGGGGACTTCTTTAGAGATCAATGGGTTTGGTCATTAACACCCCAATAAAATCCAAAAAAACTAGCAGGCCCCTAAAGTTCCAGGCTTCTGATCATCAATGATTCCCCTTGGTTCAGGGTTCCAGTATATGGATCCCGCGGGAGGGGTTAGGTGGTAGGGACATGTCTGAGACCTTAGCTATTTGTCCTCTAAGACTGTTGGGCTCCATCCTACCCATCCTGGATGCCAGCCCGACCTGGCTCTATCTAGTCTGCTTGCTTACAAAGGCACCCCATGGCTTTCCTGGACACGCTCATCATTTCGCCTTTCCTGGTGGTGCCACTCCTGCTTGAAATAACCCCTCCACTGCATCTCTCCCACAGCAAAGAGGTCACCCATGACCTCAGCAGTGGCCACCGTGTTGGAGGCTGAGTTTAGCACCCCTGCCAGAGAGACCTGTCACGGCCCACCACATCTCTCATGAACTCTTCTGAGATTGCCTGAGGTGGGGCAGGCCTTTGGCCTGAGAAGGGATAACATCTCTCAACTTCTGGCATATCCCCAATGGTCCCAGCCTCCTCCATGGTTGCAGAATGAAATGGGGGGAAATGGAACCAGTGGTGCCCAGGGGCTTGACCAGTGTAACAGCAGACCCTGTTGTCTTGGGTTCACTGAAGCCTGCGGGGTTGAGGTGCTGCTTCTCGGAGCCCCAGCCCATGAAAGGGAACTGCTCCTCAGGAAAGAAGTAGCTCTGGCTCCATGCTGGCTTAGGTTTGGACTCTTCTGCCATCAAAGCTTCTGGTCTAATGTGAGGAAAGAAATGAAATGCTTCAATGTTAGGGTTCAGTGATGGAGGGGCAAATAATTCCGCCTATGGTTTATGTAAGGGGGAGACCCACCCCCACTATGTTCTTGTTGCCTCCCAGCCATCCCTACCCTCCACCTGTCTGTGTCACTGCCCCTTCACTAACCTCTAGCTGTTTGAAAGGAAAAATAGGAGAAACTCATTAGTCATTTTTGCAGCTATTTGCAGCTCTAAGATAAAGGTCAAAAATAATGGGTAAAAGGCTCCACAGCTATTTACTGATTCATGCTATGCTGTCTCCTAATTCATCACACAAAAGAAATTTGGGCATGCCAATATCGCTCATCCTAGGTATTCATTTTACATGGAGGTTTTTAAGCTGATAGCACTGATAAAAGAGCACTACTAGCTAACATTCACATAGTGCTTACTATGCCCAGGAGCTGTCCTAAGATGTGTGTGTGTGTGTGTGTGTGTGTGTGTGTGTGTGTGTGTGTAAATATAGACATAAAATGTAATGCTCATGACAACCATTTTATGGATAAGGAACATGAGGCACTGAGAGGTAAAGTGACTTTCCCGGGATCACGACAGTAAATGGCAGACCTGTGATTTAGACCTAGGTGACCTAACTCCAGAATCTGTGGTTTTCGCCACTATACTATACTGCCAAAGGGTCAACTTGACATCACATAAAACCCTGCGTGTAAGGAATTTTCTGGCTGGACTGTATCTATGTTAGCAGAGAAGAGAGAACATTCTGGAGGAAATATAAATGTATGAATTTAGGGAATTCCTACCTATAAGAAAAATATTTAGGGGCATGTGTGCGAGTTGAAAGAAAGTACTGAAAGAAAGCACAGAATTTTTTTTTTTAAAAAAGGATGTGGCTATCTGTCAATTATATCTCAATAAAACTGGAGAAAAATTTTGAAAAAGGATGTGCTAATTAGAGACTCAGTTCCCTAGCAGACATGGCCCTGTACTATATTATAGTGTATCATATCAGGCACTGTGTTCTAGGGCTCCTTTCCTCATACTCTCCATTAATAGGGCGGAGGTTATAGGAGATCCATGAGAACATAATTTGACCTTGATAATGAACTTTGTTGCAAAAATAAGATTCCTTCTCCAGAGCACTGAGAGAAAATGCATAGAGTCCATAAAGCAAACTATACCTGTAACTGAATCAGAGTTATCAGATTTAACCAATGCTCAATAATTTCACTCACCTGCTTCTACATGTATCCTGACATTTTGTAACTAAAGAGTATGTGGGTTACAGAGAGACTCTAGTTTAACGTGGCTGAAATTAGGATGTCTTTTTTTTTTTTTTTTTGCATTTTAGATTCAAAATATTACACATCTACTTGCCCTTAACACTACTTTCCCTTACAAAACCTTAAAGGCACTTCCTGCTGGGTAGAACCCTGTGCTCTCTGAGGGTCTGGAATAGGATCTTCTTGAGGAGCCCAGAGATCCTGGGGTGATGTAGTTGGCACAGTGAGCCAGACTATCTGGGTTCTGGCTACCTGTGATCTTCTGCAACTTAATTTATATCCCTGTGCCTCACTTTTCTCATCTAAAAACTGTAGGAAACTAATGGTATCTATTTCATAGGCTTGTTGTAAAGAGTAAATCAGTCAATACACAAATGTGCTTAGAACAATACTTGGCACATAGTAAAGAGGCAAAAAATATTAGCTATGTCGGGAATGATGTTTTCCCTTAAATCTCCATCACTCAAAGAAGCATCTATAATTGATTTTTTGCAGCCACAAGCCAGGCTTGTGTGCAAACAAATGTTTCCCCTTGCATCCCATAGTCATTAAGAAAAAAAAAAAAATCTGTGGAACAAGTTACAAGATCTCTAGTAATAGCAATTTCCTTCTCTCTGGACAAGGTGCCAAGATGAATGGAGGTACATTAAGAAGGAAGGACTAGGAGGCTGAAAGGGGTAAGCCTGGGGCCTGTAACTACTACCTCTGGTACACATTGCCTTCTAGGGGGCAGGAGGTCTAAGTAAAGACCTGGCTACTGCAGGAACCAGATCTCCCTGAGAGAGGCTGCCTAGGATGGCAAAAGAAGCATGGATTTTGGAGTAAGATCTGGCTTTGAGTCTTTTCTGTGTAATTCTGAGTTAGGTAGTCCCTTATTTTACTCAGCTTTAGTTTCCGCATCTGTCAAATGGGGATAATAATGGCCCATAGGGCCGTTGGGAGAATTCAATGAAATAATAGATATAAAATGACTAGCAGTGTCTGACACATATCAAATGCTTAATACGTGATCATTCATTCATTTATTCATTCTTTCTTCAGAAATAGTAAGTGCCTACTATGTGCTAGGTTGCCTTCCCTTCTCTCTGCTGTGATAGGTAACAATCCACAGTCACTTTCCACAAATGTTTTCTAATTACAATAAGAATACTCCCCAGCTAGATGGGCAGCTTGAGAAGCAGCCACTAGGGATCTGACAAGAAATTCTCATAGTGTCTGGCAGCCAGGCCCTATAAGTGCTGTGCCTGTGGCACCTTAGGCTGGAAAACTTGTCAACTAGCTCCAGATAGCCAAGTAATGGATTTGTCCGTCAGTAAAAGACACAATAACAAGGTACTTCTAATAGCAACAAGTCTCAGACAAGTTCCTTCTGTAAAGGTATTTAAAGAAAGCACTGAAAGGATAGACACCTGCCCCTCATCCCCATCCCCAGCAGAGAGTGGGTGGAGCTCTCTACAGGAGGATTGGCAGAGCCGAAAGCCAAAGCTCTTTTGTTTTGGAGCAAAGAGGACAACCACACATTGTGGGGCACACCAATGAGCATTGGCACAGTGAAGGGAACAGTTCTGTGGCCAGAGTACACTCCTTCTTCGGCCTCTCTGCCCAGACAGCTGACCCTGTCAACTACCACTTTTGGTACTACCATTTGCCCACTGAAGCAAATGCAAAGAGGCAGAGGAAACAAGGGTGGGGGTGATGGAGAAAGTGGAAGATGAAAAGAATGCCTTTGGCTGTTGTAAGGAATGGTCAGGGCATAAAGCATCCAACCCCAGGAACACCTTTGATGCCGGGGGTGGGGGAAGAGTTTAGAAGCTCAGACAGATCCTAGAGCAGAGGCAGGTCAGGTTGTGAGCTGGCCTCTTGTTCTAGAGAGCAAGCAGCAGAAAAGGCAGAAAAGGACCTGAGCCAGGCTTCTGGAAAAGGCCACAAGGCAATAAGGGTTTAATGCCTTATTGCTCAGGGGCCAGAAACTGATGCATACCTTAAAGACAAACTAGAAAAAAATAAATATAGTACCTTGATAGTGATATTTAGGGATAAGAACATCAATGACATTTACTGAGTACCTACTATGTGCTAAATATGGGGCTATGTCTTTTACGTGGGTTATCCTCATATTCACAACAACCATGTATCATCATGCCCATTTTCCAAGTGAGAAAACTCAGGCTGGAAATAGTTTAATTGACCAGCCCAAGGTCACGCAGCTGGCAAATGGTGAAGGTGGAATTCAAACTCATGCTGCTACCTCTTCAGGGACCTAACATCTTTCATAAGCACTTACTTGGGGGAATCAGTGGTCTCCTGCTCTGATGTTCTCCAAAGCCCACCAATGCCATAATAGCAAGGGGGCAGAGCCTTCTCAGCTTGAGATCCCAAATGGCCCCTTACTGGAGGCAGGAAATCGCTGGAATGGAGAGCAAAAGACTCTTGCTCTGCTGGAAGGCTTTGTGAGCTCTGCCTTGAAGCCTCCAGGTGGCCAAAGCCCAGCGGTTGGGGCTGCTCCAGGACCTCCTCAGGATTGAGGGCACTGGAACCAGTGGTTTCTGAACTGAAATACTGGGGTGGCAACTCTTCCTCCTCCCCCTCCTCCTCCTCCTCCACCCCCTCTTCCTCTTCTTCCTCTTCCTCCTCCTCTTCCTCCTCCTCTTGCTGCTGCTTTTGCTGCTTCTGCTGCTGTTGCTGCTGCTGCTGGGCTGCACGAAAGAGCCTGTACTTCTCCCAGTTGGGAGGAGGAGGGCGAGGAGGAGGAAAGGCCTTCTTCCTGGCACCCAGAGGATCTGGCTGGATCTCATCAACTTTGGTAAAGAGCTCCTTCCTATGCTGCCCCCAGGCCCGGGAGCTCTGAGGATCCAAGCTGATGTGGCTCTCTGAGAAGGCCCGGCTGCGCAGTGGGCGGGGCATGGAGGCTAGGGAGCTCTCCTCTTCATAAACGGAGGTTTCCTCTGGTTTTTTTGAGGAGTGCTTGAAGTCTCCAAGGAGGTCAAGAGAAGAGATTGCTCGGTAGCTTGACAAGTCCAGTGCTGGGTTCTCAAAGCAAGGATGGAAGGGGGTTGCCCATGAAAAGCTAGCCTTGCAATGAGCCATTTCCCTGCAAAACAGCAGATAAAGGTTGTATAAAGCAAGCACGTTGCAGATGGTCCCATAATTTTGGATAACATCATTTACATAAAATTTAAAATGGCCACAAAACAATATAATATCGGTAGTAAGTGTAGTAATAATAACGTATGATATATAATATTGATAGCTAACACTTACTGAGTGCATACTAAGTGCCAGACACTGTTTTAAGTGCTTTCCATGTCTTAACTTATTTAATGCTCACAATAACCCTAGGAAGTAGCTATTATTATTGTCCTGATTTTATAGCTGGGGAAACTGAGGCATGGGCAGGTTAAGTCATTGCTCAGGGTCATAAAGCTGGTAAGTGGCAGAGCTAGGATTTGAACATGGAGAGTCTAGCTCCAAAGTCTGGATATACACACCACCCCACTCAGATTGAATGTGCTGTGTTCTGGGGCTTGCAAGTGTGGTTATCTTGCTACATCTGTTGTTTTTGTTTTGTTTTTAATTATGAAACATTTCAAATGTTTAAAAACATACAGAGATTGTTATAATAAATATTCATGTTCCCACCTACTGCCCACAATTAGCACATTTTAATACTTTACCATCTATGCTTCATGAATTTCTAAAATAATAATATCCTTTGTTTCACTCCCCACTTCTATTCCCCTGCTGCCTCTCTACATGCAAGCTATATCATGAATTTGGCATGTATACTTTCTGTCCATGTTCTTATACTTGTACCAAAAAACATCGAGCAGGCCATTCACAAATATCTGCTGTTTTGGATTTAAAATATACCCTTCTAATGCAATTCCAATCAGAATTCTCACCAGGACTTTTTAACTTTTTATAGAATTTTTGTGTTAACTTGCAAAATAAAGCAGGATATGGTAGTCCCCATTTGTCCGCTGTTTCACTTTCCAAGGTTTCAGCTACCCGTAGTCAACCACAGTCCAAAAAATAGTAAATGAAAAATTCCCGAAATAAACAATTCGTAAGTTTTAAAGTGCACACTATTCTGAGTAGTGTGATGAAATCTCCCGCCATCCTGCTCCATCCTGCCCAGGACTTAAATCATCCCTTTGTCCAGCGGATCCCACCCATTAGTCACTTAGTAGCTGTCTAGGTTATCAGATGGACTGTCACAGTGTCACAGTGCTTGTGTTCAAGTAACCCTTAGTTTACTTAATAATGGCCCCAAGGCCTAAGAGTAGAGATGCTGGCAATTTAGATCTGCCAAAGAGAAGCCGTAAAGTGCTTCCTTTAAGTGAAAAGGTGAACGTTCTTGACTTAATAAGGAAAGGGAAAAAATCATATGCTGAGGTTGCTAAGATCTATGGTAAGAACGAATCTTCTATCCATCAAATCATGAAGAAGGAAAAAGAAATTCGTGCCTGCTGTCATACCTCAAACTGCAAAAGTTACAGCCAGAGTGCATGATATGGGCTTAGGTAAGATGGAAAGGCATTAAATTTGTGGATGGAAGACATGAACAGAAAGCATGTTCCGACTGACAGCAACGTGTTGCGCCAGAAAACATGGAGCCTATACGAAGACTTCAGCAAGGGATCCCCTGAAACAAGTGACTTCAGCGGCCATTTACTCCAAGTAAGGGATGGTTACAAAGATTTAGGAATAGGTTCGGACTGAACAACAGGAAAGTTACTGGAAAGGCTGCATCTGTCAATGAAGAAGCCACTGCCACGTTTCTGGCAGAGTTGAGGAAGTTGATCAAGGAGAGAGACAGAATTCATGTAACTTTTATTATAGTATATTGTTATAATGTTCTATTATATTATTAGTTATTACTGTTAATCTCTTACTCTACCTAATTCACAAATTAAACTTTATCATCGGTATGTATGTATTTAAAAAAAAACAGTATATATAGGGTTCAGTACTATCTGTGGTTTCAGGCATCCACTGGGGGTCTTGGAATATATCTCCCACAGATACATGGGGACTACTGTATAGTAAAAAACGTATTTTGCTACAGAATAAATGGGGGGTAAGGAAGGCATAAAGCATAATATAAAGCAATTATAATTAAAACTGTTTTACTGACTCATAGAACATAATTGAAAGTCCAGAAACATATCAAACTACTTATAAAAATGTCATATATAATTCACCTTCCATAACAAGAAGATGAAGATTACTTAATAGATATTTTTGAGACAATTGCAGAGCAGTGTTATTTGGAGCTGCACCATATATTATATACCAAAATAAATTTCAGATTCAAGAGTTAAGGGTGTGTGTGTGTGTGTGTGTGTGTGTGTGTGTATAAAATTTTAATATGTGTTATATGTGTATATATGTATATATATATTATATACTTATAAGAAAAAACTATCAGAAAACTTAAAAACTATGGCTTGTGAGGTGAAATAAGACTCATCTCATAAGTAATAGAAAAGTATATGCAAGGAAAACAAGTCCAGGTTTATTTAAATATGTATAAAAAGTTAAACTTCTGTATAATAAAGAGGGACCAAAGCAAAGGATATCTCTTTAATCTCTGAGTTTAAAGAGTTAAGCCCTCCAAGCCAGAAGATCTGGTTTCCTGCTGTAGTCTGTGAGCAATCAGCATCATGCTAAGTACTGCCTAGTGACAGGAAATTCCAGCAGTTCAATTAAATCATCAGACAGAATATCCATTCAGTAGTCACGTTGAAGACTGAGAATATTTCCTCAAAAAATAATAATACACATAATGGTGGCCCAGGTCAGATAGAATGGAGAGCAAAATCTCCTTCATTCCCCTCATCTGCAGTCCCCATCCTGGCTAGCTCATCCCTCATGTGGATCAGAAATTCATAGCCACACATCCCCATTCTCTTCTCATTTGGACCTTAGCCCACCTATAGCTCCTTAAGATTATAATAATCCCTTGTGTACAAACTGTTCCACCTGGCATTTCCCCCCTCAGGAAACAAACAAGGTGGTGAGTGGGAAGTGATAGGATGATAAATGCTATCAGGCAGAGAGGCCTTTCCTGACCACCTTATCTAAAGTAGAGACAACTTATCCTTAATTATCATTTTTCTATTTTGCCTTTCTCAGAGCATACATCCCCACAAGGGCAGAGATCTTGCGTGTCGCATTCATCTGGTACCTACTGGCTGGCACATAGTACGCATTCAATAAATATTTAATAACTGAGCTAATTCCCAAAAAACCCCCAAGGACCATGATACTCATATCATTAAAAAAGTTGAATTAAAGGCAAAAAGCAATAAACAAGACAAAGAAGGGCACTATAATATTAATGATTAGAAAACACAATTAAGATCTAATTACCCTGAATCTTTATGTACCAAATAACATAGCATCAAAATTCATAAAGCAAATATATAGAAAATGCAAAGGTAGAAATAGCAGAAACAAAATATAAGACCTTTTCAGCTGATGACAATACTGTATCTAGTCACAATACAATAACACTAGAAATTAATAGCAAAATGAAAAACAAATACTTCTAGCACACAGAAAATAAAAGGGAGAAAATATCCCCCACTCTAAGTCAAAGAGGAGATCTAATCTAAAATTGTAGACTACCTAGAAAATAACAACAATGAAAATATCAGAAGCAAGAGGATGTGGTTGATTAAAGCAATGGTTAAAGGAAAATTGATAGTCTTAAATACTTATATTAATACATAAAAACAAATTAAAATAAATGAATTATGCTTTCAACAAAAGAAGTTAAGAGCCACAAAAATAGACCTAAGCAAAGCAGAAATAAAACTAATGGCAGAAGTTAATACACTAGAAAACAAATGATAGAACTAATAATTAAAGCCAAAAGCTTTCTTCAAAAGAAAATATAAAACCATAAAACAGATAAACCACTTGCTAATCTAATTAAAAACCCTAAATGCACAAAATTAGAAATGGAGAAATAACCACAGTTGCAAAGTAAATGAAAAGAGTAAGAGAACACTTTGCTCTACTCTATGAAAACAGATTTGAAAACTTAGTTTTCTAGGAAAAAATAATTACCAAAACTAATTGCAGAAGAATGAGAATATCTAAACCACCAGTTATCATAGGAAAAAATTTGATAAATTTGACCAAAGAAACAGCACACTCCCATGGTCTTGTGTTAATTCTACCAACCTTCAAGGAACAGACAACCTCAATGCTATTTACGCTTTCTAGATTCTGGAATCTAGAGAATAGGGGGAGAAGAAAAGAATCCTGCATAACATCAATACCAAAACCCAGCAACTAGAACATACATAAAGGAAAACCAGAGACCATTCTCATCGAAGAATACTAATGCAAAACTCACTGTTTTTGGCATTTAAAAACATAAATATTAGAACATTAGTAGATATAAGTAATTTATTAATAAACTACCAACACATATTAAAGATGAATGCTCAAAAAAATTCTTTCTGAGAAGGGTGCGGGATCCAAAAAGTTGGAAACCATTGGTCTGAGGCAGTTGTTCCTAATCGAAGTGGCTCTTAATTGGAATTACCTGAAGATGTTGTTTAAAATGCAAATTCCTCGGCTCCACTTCTATCAATAGAAATTGAGATTTAGTACCTCTGTGGTGGAGCCCAGGAATCTACATTTTAAACAATTTCCCCAAGGGATTCTAATACCAGTGATTCAGGGATCATACTATGGAAACAAAGGTCCAGGGTGAAAAAGATGGGAGTGCTGTGGTTTGGAGGGAGAGGTTTGGGGATAGAGTTATTTGTTCCAGTTAGGTTGGTTTCCAATCTGCACAGTATGTGTCCCACCCGTCAGCACACACATTCCTACCTCCTGTCCTTGCCTCTCCTGTTCTTCCCCACCTTCATCTCTAATCTAGATCTTATGAGATGCAGGTGGTGAAAGCAACGTCTCCAAAGCCTCAAGTTGGGCCAATGTCCTGCAGCTGTGGTGAGAAAACCCCTGCTCCAGGGCACAGGGAAGGCAACAGAGCAGAGCGCAAAGAACACAGTGTTAGAAAGACTTGGGTCTGAATTTCAGTAAAATTTAAAAATCTGCCTCCAGAGCCAAAAGCTGCATGACCTTGAGGAAAGCATTTAATTTACCTCAGTTTCAGTAAAATGTCTATCTTAACAAAGCTTCTGTGAGGATTAACCATACAAAATAAAAAGGACCTAGCAATGATGCTGGGTACATGGAAAAGTGATTAATAAATGACAGAACTATGCTTATTATTAGAGTGAAGTCCTTACTCAGGGCCACTGCATATGGTTGTGCAAACTGTGCAGTGTACAGCCTTCACTGCTGTATGCTTCAGCCCTGCTCCTTGTTCCCATCAAGGGCGTTGAACTGCACTGTCCCCTGGTTAATGTTCAGCCCTGCTCAATAGCCAAGAAACCAAGAGACCTGGGGTCCCAGCTCAGCTACATGGCTGCCGAGCCAGGAGGTCCTAGATAACCAAGGATTTTAATCCTAGGCTCATTCACTCACGCTTCTCATCTACTAAAAGGGAGAGAGAATAAAAGGCAAGTTTAGGCTTAAAAGCAGTGTGACGATCACCAAGACTAGATATTCTATGTTGTCTCGTTTAGGTACTAATCACTTATGTCAGCGTTACAGAATTTACCTCTAAGTAGCCAACTCCAGAACCAGTTGGAAGAAAAGAGCACACCCTTCTAGGGACATTCAGTACCCTGATTTATGGCACTGTGACACTATCCTGAGGCACTAGGCTCTAGCAAGGCAACCTGGAAATTGCTATTCTCTGCATCAATCCTAATTTCAAAACCACTGCTCTCCCACCGACACAGCTTGTGTAAGGGCAGCCTGAACCTTGCAGAGTCATTTACATCAGGGGAGCAGAACTAGGCAAGACTCCAGAAAAGGGGAAGGACTGCCCTCGATGGGACCAGCTGGGCCCATGTGTGTACAAGTCATCCAAGCTGAAATTCAATATTACACTGGGCAAGGTGACCAGATCTCAGGGGAGCAAAACCCGTAGCCCTTGCTTTCCAGGCACTAATAGCTGAAGCAGACTGGTGAATGGGAGGCTTCCATTGAAGTGTGTCAGGCTCAAGCCAAGGATATTGGTCTCTAGAGGCCCTAGTTTCAAAGGGCTCAAGCCTCCTATATGCACAGAAATTTAAATCTACAACTCTTCTTTGGGATGAAGTAAGGATTCTTCCCTACAGTGGAGGATAAGGAGCTAAATTAAGGGAAAAGAACTATGGTTTCTTACTTCTTACTTACTATGTGTCACGCACTGTTGTAGGCACTTTCATGTAGGTATTTCTATTAATCTTCACACCAGCTCATTGAAGTAATTACCATTATTGCCAGTTTGCAGGTGAGGATCCTGAGGCTTAGAGAGGGTCATTAATTTTCCCAGCTAGTAAGAAGTAGTAGTGTCCAGACTAGAACTTGCCTTATCTGGCTCCAAGGGAAATCCCACTGAAGCAAGGACTCCTGAGTTAAGGCAAAAGGTACTTGCACTACATTCATCCCCAAGGTGTTCTCAAAGACTTTAGCTCCTTGCTGAAGAGAGGGGAGGAAGCATGAAAGCTAAGACTGAGAAAGGGCTTTGTTGACACCAGCAAGGAGCCTACATCTCAAAAACAAAAGCAAATCGTGTGCCAAGTCCTGGGCTGTTCTTCTCTTTTCCTCTTGGCACAGGTTGCCTGTTCTTCTGATGAATAGATTTTCCCCTTTTGTTACAATCTTTTTTGGGGGGGGGAGGGGCTCATAGTAATTGAAAATGAAAACCAGTATTTTCAGAGACTGAAAAATCTCCTCCCGCCTCCTCCTTAGGCCTTTTGAAGTTTTCTTGTTTGGAATTTTTATTTTTAACCTCACCACAATAGCTTGGCATTCCAGGATCTCAGCAGCAAGAGTGCACAGTCCCAGCCCCTCTCCCCTTCCCCTTTCCTCGGCAGCCAAAAGATAAGACTGCTCCAAGAGAAACAGCCACTCCCAGCTTATTGCTGAAGGAAATACTTGCAAGATCCAGGAAGTGAGATACAAGGAGGCTACACAGGGAGGGGAGAAGGGCCCAGAGAGCTTGTTGTTGCCACCCTTCTCCGTCTCTGGGGCCACAGAACTTCAAGCAAGGAACAATTAGTCTGGCAACAGCAAAATACAAGTGGCAGGACTCACTCTGAGCCTTCTACAGCCCCCAGGAGCCTGCTGCAAAGTGTCCTTTGAAGAGATCAGAGAAGTCCTTGCTATATTGGGGCTGTCCTGGGTGAAGCTTAGATTCCTCTCTCCAATGACTCCAACTTGGAGTTTCCAAGGTCTTCCCATTACTCCTCTGAACCCTGCATAGTGTCACAGACATGGTGCTAAGGGATGGTAATGACCACTCTTGTTTACTCAGAGTCCACCATGTGTCAGGCACAGCACTGGACAGTTAACAGACTCCATCTCGTTTCACCCTGAAGACAATCTTCCAGCCTGAGTATTCTCTTGCCCACGTTAGAAATGAGACTCAGGGAGGTTAAACAACTGAGGGAACATAAAGAGAATAAGCAGCCAGGAGAAGTTACAACTAAGGTCCACCTGACTCCAATGCCCATGCTTTTGCCAGCACAACATGCTGCCCCTTCAGCATTCTCATAACCTTCTCAAGAGATTTAATAAAAGACATTTTAGGGGCACGTAACACATTGTGGAGGGGTCTGGAGGGTTTGATATCCATGAGAACAATTTAATGGAGGATCAGGCTGGCCGAGGTTATTGAGGCTCTATTCTCTAATAGGCAGTGGTTCTGAAACTTGAACATGCATCAGAATCACCTGGAAGGCTTATTAAAACACAGTTGGCTTAGTCCTACCCCCAGAATTTCTAATTTGGTAGGTCTGGGGCAGGGTGGAGAATTTTTATTTCTAACAATTCCCAGGATGATGATGGTATTGCTGGTCCCAGATCACACTTTGAGATCCACTGCTCTAAACAGTCATTATCTACCAGGTTCCCAACTCATCAGGGTATCTTAAGAGGTATAAAGCCATTAAAAAAAGACTCTCAAGGGCTTCCCTGGTGGCGCAGTGGTTAAGAATCCACCTGCCAGTGCAGGGGATACGGGTTCGAGCCCTGGTCCGGGAAGATCCCACATGCCGCAGAGCAACTAAGCCTGTGCGCCACAACTACTGAGCCTGCGCTCTAGAGCCCGTGAGCCACAACTACTGAGCCCGTGTGCTGCAACTACTGGAGGCTGTGTGCCTAGAGCCCGTGCTCTGCAACAAGAGAAGCCACTGCAATGAGAAGAATGAGAAGCCCGTGCACCGCAAGGAAGAGTAGCCCCCGCTCACTGCAACTAGAGAAAGCCCATGCACAGCAACAAAGACCCAATGCAGCCAAAAAAAAAAAAAAAACAACAACTCTCAAAACTAAATGCATTTTAATTAACTATATACATACCACCCCATGTAACAAGTGCGATGAAGATTTACAAAATAAAATAATGGGAGGTCCATAAAGCTCTGGGAATCCTGATGCTATTTAATGAAATTCGGTGCCCCGCCATCATTAAACAATGGATGTGCCATAGGAAGAGAGCAATTTTTGTATATTTGAGTCCTCATATATACCAGGTGTTAATGTACTAAATTTCGAAGACCTAAAATACAGTGGAATAGACTTAATACCAAAGTTATAAAGAACATGATTTTATCTCAGTTTAAAAGGCATTCTGGGCGCTCAATTATGAATGACAATTATCATCATAGAGTAGTTCTTTGGCATGCACGTATTTAACATTTGAGGTTTTAACCCTTTGAGAGTAGCCCTAAAGATCCATGAAGTGTAATAACTGGTCATTTTGCAAAGGGTATGAATTTGACTTGCAAGGCCTCACAATACTGGTTTGTAGGGCAAGTCACCAAGCAAAGGAGGGAGCCTAGTCAACCACTTGGCATTCCCATCTCAATGTGGCTTGATAGGTCTCTATTTGTTAACAAGGTACATAGGTGTGCAGTAACCATGGTAGAGAGAATATGTGCTTCTCTGTGAATAATGGCACTGAAATGCAAACTATTTGCAAACTAGTGCCGATGATGGAAGTGAAGAGAAATGTAACGGTCTTGAGAAAGTAATGGTTCTGAGTCAGATAATAAAATGTTCATTAGTGGGGGTGGAGAGGTTCTATGTTGTAGTAATGGTAACAAATTTGAAGATTCACAAATGTCTGGTGATGTACCCCCTCAGAAGTGTCAAGTTCTCACAGATTTAGATAAGCAGAAGTGCCGGTTGATGGAGAATTCTAGCAAAACAAATTCTAGCTAACAGAGAGATCAAGCATGTCTGGTAAGTGACACTGTCTGTCATTGGTATGGGGATTTTTCTAAAGCCCTTGATCTTTTTAACTTTGCGGGCCTAAATCAAACCAATGTGGGCTGCCTCTTCTTCAGATTTTCTTTTTTATTATGAATTCCAGCAACTTGACATGTACCCAAAGAACACCATGTGCATTCAACTCCAACTATTTACATTTTACCAGATGCCTTTCTGAATCTTCTTTGTGCAAGGCTACTATCAGATTCAACATGTGAGTTTAGAATTTATCCTTTTTTGTTGTTAGTATTATTACAAATACCCATTTCTGTGTAAGACCCAATATTTGTATAACTGTCACTGTTAATGGCTATATTCTATTCCATCATGATGATATATTAGATTGGTAAATATTTTCCATGATTATAAATAGCACTACTTTAAATATCTTTAAAAAAAATTACTTTTTCCTTTTTAGGTTATTTCCTTGGGGGTATGCTAGATCAAGGAGTATGTACAAACAGTTTTGCAACTCTTGTCACATATTTCTAGACTGTCTTTTAGGAAAACTGAACCAATTTATACTGCTCCCCAAAACACATACTGTTTCCTTAAGTCTTGTCAAGATAGGGTTGTGTAATTTCTATTTATAATTTCCATTAATTGTTGATAATTTAATAAGCAGGTTGTGATACCTTGATGTTGTTTTTATTTGCACTTCTTTAATTGGTAGAGAGGTTGTACTTTTCCAGGAAGTGATTTTACTGCCTTTATTTCCTCATGTGTAAATTGGCTGTTCATTTTCCTTGCCCTTTTGTGAAGCTGAATTTGAAAGCCGACCTTCTACATCTGTATCCATTCTTTATATTTTTCGGACAGTCAACTGTTATCTGTGATGCTGACCCCAGACATTTTCCTCATTCTGCTATTTAGCTTTTTATTACATTTTGTTGTACAAAGGTTTCTTCCCCCAACTTTTAAATATTTGAAACCATCCATCTTGTCTCTGATGATATCCTCCGTTTAACAGGCACAAATTTATCTTCCATCCATAGCTGGAATGAATATGCTGGTCCATTGGTCTGCTTTCTGAAATTTACTACAGAGTACTGTATGCACTGTGGCTCTAAGTTAATTATTCTCCATATTGATACCTACAGTTCCCAACATTTATTGAAGACAGATGATTGCTTTCCACAGTTCACGGTTGCATCCAGTGTGCTCTATAGTCTTACTATCTGTTCCTAGAATCTCTCTTTTTTATTTAATTTCACTGTTTGACTTTTTTTCAACCCACTATCATATGGTTTTAATGACTGTCACTTTATGACAGACTTTAAAATCTGATAGGGTAAGTCTACCACCATTACCCTTTTTTTTTAACATCTTTATTAGAGTATAATTGCTTTACAATGGTGTGTTAGTTTCTGCTGTATAACAAAGTGAATCAGCTGTACATAAACATATATCCCCATATCTCCTCCCTCTTGCGTCTCCCTCCCACCCTCCCTATCCCACCCCTCTAGGTGGACACAAAGCACCGAGCTGATCTCCCTGTGCTATGCGGCTGCTTCCCACTAGCTATCTATTTGACGTTTGGTAGTGTATATATGTCCATGCCACTCTCTCACTTAGTCCCAGCTTGCCCTTCCTCCTCCCCGTGCCCTCAAGTCCATTCTCTACGTCTGGGTCTTTATACCTGTCCTGCCCCTAGGTTCTTCAGAACCATTTTTTTTTTTTTTAGATTCCATATATATGTGTTAGCATACGGTATTTGTTTTTCTCCTTCTGACTTACTTCACTGTGTATGACAGTCTCTAGGTCCATCCACCTCACTACAAATAACTCAATTGTGTTTCTTTTTATGGCTGAGTAATATTCCACTGTATATATGTGTCACATCTTCTTTATCCGTTCATCTGTCAATGGACACTTAGATTGCTTCCATGTCCTGGCTATTGTAAATAGAGCTGCAATGAATATTGTGCTATATGACTCTTTTTGAATTATGGTTTTCCCAGGGTATATGCCCAGTAGTGGGATTGCTGGGTCATATGGTAGTTCTATTTTTAGTTTTTTAAGGAACCTCCATACTGTTCTCCATAGTGGCTGT
The DNA here is from genome assembly GCF_028021215.1 of Eschrichtius robustus. NCBI lineage: Eukaryota > Metazoa > Chordata > Mammalia > Artiodactyla > Eschrichtiidae > Eschrichtius > Eschrichtius robustus. The sequence goes on from NC_090845.1 coordinate 46,594,618, forward strand.
ATCAATTTACATTCCCACCAGCAGTGCAAGAGGGTTCGCTTTTCTCCACACCCTCTCCAGCATTTGTTGTTTGTAGATTTTCTGATGATGCCCATTCTGACTGGTGTGAGGTGATACCTCATTGTAGTTTTGATTTGCATTTCTCTAATAATTAGTGATGTTAAGCAGGTTTTCATGTGCCTCTTGGCCATCTGTATGTCTTCTTTGGAGAAATGTCTGTTTAGGTCTTCTGCCTATTTTTGGATTGGGTTGTTTGTTTTTTTTAATATTGAGCTGCATGAGCTGTTTACATATTTTGGAGATTAATCCTTTGTCCGTTGATTCGTTTGCTAATATTTTCTCCCATTCTGAGGGTTGTCTTTTCATTTTGTTTGTAGTTTCCTTTGCTGTGCAAAAGCTTTTAAGTTTCATTCGGTCCCATTTGTTTATTTTTGTTTTTATTTCCATTACTCTAGGAGGTGGGTCAAAAAGGATCTTGCTGTGATGTATGTCATAGAATGTTCTTCCTATGTTTTCCTCTAAGAGTCATACAGTGTCTGGCCTTACATTTAGGTCCTTAATCCATTTTGAGTTTATTTTTGTGTATGGTGTTAGCGAGTGTTCTCATTTCATTCTTTTACATGTAGCTGTCCAGTTTACCCAGCACAACTTATTGAAGAGAATGTCTTTTCTCCACTGTATATCCTTGCCTCCTTTGTCATAGATTAGTTGACCATAGGTGCGTGGGTTTATCTCTGGGCTTTCTATCCTGTTACATTGATCTATGTTTCTGTTTTTGTGCCAGTACCATATTGTCTTGATTACTGTAGCTTTGTAGTATAGGCTGAAGTCAGGGAGTCTGGTTCCTCCAGCTCCGTTTGTTTCCCTCAAGACTGCTTTGGCTATTCGGGGTCTTTTGTGTCTCCATACAAATTTTAAGATTTTTTGTTCTAGTTCTGTAAAAATCGCCAGTGATAGTTTGATAGGGGTTGCATTGAATCTTTAGATTGCTTTGGGTAGTATAGTCATTTTCACAATGTTGATTCTTCCAGCCCAAGAACATGGCATATCTCTCCCTCTGTTTGTATCATCTTTAATTTCTTTCATCAGTGTCTTATAGTTTTCTGCATACAGGTCTTTTGTCTCCTTAGGTAGGTTTATTCCTAGGTATTTTATTTTTTTTGTTGCAATGGTAAATGGGAGTGTTTCCTTAATTTCTCTTTCAGATTTTTCATCATTAGTGTATAGGAATGCAAGAGATTTCTGTGCATTAATTTTATATCCTGCTACTTTACCAAATTCATTGATTGGCTCTAGTAGTTTTCTGGTAGCATCTTTGGGATTCTGTATGTATCGTATCATGTCATCTGCAAACAGTGACAGTTTTACTTCTCCTTTTCCGATTTGGATTCCTTTTTTCTTTTTCTTCTCTGATTGCTGTGGCTAAAACTTCCAAAGCTATGTTGAATAATAGTGGTGAGGGTGGGCAACCTTGTCTTGTTCCTGATCTTAGTGGAAATTGTTTCAGTTTTTCAGCATTGAGAACGATGTTGGCTGAACCACCATTACCTTTTTAAATAAATGTATTCTTTGGTCTTCCTGCCCACTTATTCTTTCAGATAAATGTCATGGTGAATTTGATAAGTTCTACAAAGTATACCACAGTGACTCTAATTGGTAGTGCATTACATCTATATATTATTAACTTAGGGAGTATTGTAATCATTACTATATTAGTCTTCCCAAATTGAAGCAGAGTATAGCTATGCATTTCTTCATGTCTTTATTTCTCCCATTAGCGTTTTATAATTTTCCTTGAATAGGTTTTGTGTACCCAGGATTAAATTAATATCCAAGTATTTAAATTCACTTTGTCACACTCTTTGACAAATCCTTTCATGCCTCTGAAGGTTGCGTTCTTCTTAGCTGGTAAAGCCTTCCTGAAAAGTGTACTATTCCTAATAAAATGAGATTCAATTCTGAATTATCCGTTTTCTTTTACCCAATTGGCAAATAGGAAATGTGTACTGGATATTCCACACTCTGCTCATGATGTGGTATGATAAAAAGAAGGAAGAGAGCCCTAGGCTGCGAAGTGAAAAACCTGGGTAGTAGCCTAGTTTTGTCACGTACTTGCTGTATAATCCCAGAAGTAATGGGCTCTGGAGTCAGATGCCTGTTTGACCTTGGGCAAGTGACTTTAATCTATCTGTGAGTACGTTTCCTCATCTGTAAAACTGGGTCAATAAATGGTAACTATTTCATAGGGTCATGATTAGTAATAAATAAATTAATTCATGTGAAATGCTTAGGGCAGTGCCTGACACCCAGTAAACACTTAATAAATGTTAGCTATTATACCTTTTGTTGTTGTTGTTGTTAATAATAGTATAATAATACCTTTCCTGAGTCTCAGCTTCCTTATCAGTCAAATGGGAAAAATAAGGCTTCACAGAGTTTCTGTGAGGATTAACTGTGGTCATATATATATATATATATAAACACTCTACACATTCTAAAGGTCTGTGCAAAGTAGAAAAATGGAAACGATCGCAGAAGGCAATTATAAGTATGGAAAACCAAATGAGATAATCTAGAAAATAATTTCTTTGGGCTTTTAAGTGCTTCACATTTATGTAGCTTTTTCTCCCAGCAGATCTACTCACCAGTGTTTTTCTCCCTCCTGCTAATATCAAAATGCGTTTGCATTCTCTGCATGCAAACTAAATAACTGTGGAGGGAGACAACCAAGAGTGTAACTACCTGGAATTAAAATTCGTTGCAGGCTTCCAGGCAGAGAGTGGCTCAAGAATATACATTTGATTTTCCCACCTACACCCATCATTCCAGTTGTGACAGAAATGACGTAAGAAATGTTAAAAATGTGTGTATAGTGGGAGGAAGGTGAGCGGAAGCTCCATCAGGATTTCTCCTCTTTAAATATCGTCTCTGCCCTTGACCTTTCCTAGGCCTTCTCATCTTCCTTGAGATCATAAACTATGATCTGCTGCCTCCATATTCAGCATAAATATTCTTTCCCTTTCCTTTGACCTCTCCTTTCTGTTTTTAAACTTAAACCAGTTTCCCAAATCCTGATCAAACCATCACTTAAACCAGAGGTTCTCATATTTAGCTTGCATCAGAATTGCCTGAAGGGCTTCTTAAAACACACATCTCTGGGCCATGTCCCAGTTTCTGATTCAGTAGGTCTGGGTGTGGTCCAATAATTTGCACTTCTACTTCAGTTCTTAGGTGATACTGAGGTAGCTGGTCCTAGGACCACATTTTGAGAACCACTAACTTAAACCTTATCTCCCCCTCTAACTACCACCCCATTTCTCCCCTTCCTTTTCCTAGCCAACTTCTTTTTAAACATTTTAAAATGTATAAATGTCTTTTCAAGCACTCTTCTTTTAAACCCTTTTCCAAATCACACAGTAACACATAATCATTGTATTAAAATTAATGAAAAGAAACTGGAACCCTCCTACTTTGCTGGTGGAATTGTAAAACGGTACAGCTACTTTGGAAAACAGTTAGGCAGTTCCTTAAAAAGTTAACAGAGTTATCATATGGCCCAGAAATTCTACTCCTAAATATATACCCAAGAGAACTGAAAACATATGTCCACATAGAAATTTGTATGTGAATGGTCATAGCAGCATTATTCACAAAAAGAGTGGAAACAACCCAAATGTCCATTAATGGATGAATGGATAAATAAAAAGTGGTATGTCCATACAATGGAATATTACTTGGCAAAAAATGGAATGAAATACTGATATATGCTACAACAAAGATGAACTGCTAAAGCTTGCTAAGTAAAAGAAGCCAGACACAAAAGCCCACATATTGTATGATTCCATTTATATGAAAGGTACAGAATAGGCAAATCCATAGAGACAGAAAGTAGATTAGTGGTTGCTTGAGGCTGAGTGTGGAATAGAGAGTGACTGGAAATAAGCAAAAGGGATCTTTTTAGGGAGATGGACATGTTCTAAAATTGGATTGTGGTGATGATTGCATAGCATGCAAATTTACCAAAACTCACTTAAAAGGTAAATTTAGGATGTGTAAAACTGTGTGCATTTCTTCTTTATGCATCCCCTTTACAGACCATCATGCCATCTACTTTCTATGCCCACCATTTTACTAAGTTTGCTTTCTCGAAGGTCATTTGTGCGTCCAAACCGTCAAAGCCAATATCAGTCCTCTCCTTATCGTCTGTGATGGTACACTGGCATACTTCTCCTTCTTACCACTCCAGATGCTTGCCCCTTCAATCCCCTTTGCTGGCTATTCTTCTTCATCCTACCCCCGCTGGCTGGGTGATCAACAGGGCTCCTCAAAAGCATCCCCTTGTCTTCCTCACTAACTTTAAATTCAACATATCCCAACTCAAACTTATTATCTCCACCACACCAGGTCCCCTTGTCACCTGCCCCCACTACGTCAATAATTTTCTCTTTCTAAAGTCACTGGGGCAGAAAATTATTTTTGGCTTAACTCCTTTCATTCCCAAGTTCTTTCTACTTTTCTCTCAAAAGTTGTCACGTATTTGTGAGCAAATTATCTGAACCAACAATTCATATGGGAATCAATGCAAATATTAAATAAATACATGAAAAATGTTCAAACCAGAATAATCAAAGTAAGCAAATTAAAATTATAATATGTACCATTTATACCTATTGCATTAGAAAAAGAAAACTTTCCATGATGGCAAATTTTAGGGGAAACTGGTATTCTCATATATTGTTAATGGCAGAGTAAAACACCTCCAGGGAAAGCAGTTTGGTGAAATATATCAAGAACAATAAGAATGCTAATTTTCTTTCAACAACTAATCCCAACTCTGTATAATTGTTTTTAATGAGATAATTCAAAATGAGAAAAAGGTTATAGCTGCTCAAAATGTTTCAGCAGCATTACTTTATAATAGCAAGAAATTGGAAACAACCTAATTATCCACCAATTTGGGAATGATTAAGCAAATTAGGGCACATTAAGCTGGTGAAATATTATGCAGCCATTAAAATTTATAACTATTGAGGAAGCCTTTATAGCAACAGGAAAAATTGTTCACCAAGTAATGCTTAGTGGGGAAAAAAGAAGCAGGACACACAAAATCACATCTACATAGTTATTATAATCATGACCCACCCCCACACCCGCAAATCTCTACACCTATAGATAAAGGCTGGCAGGGAAATGAAAACAATCAGGGTGTTAGGGTGGTAAGAGTAAGGATACTTTTTCTATGGTTCTGAAGAACCTAGGGGCAGGACAGGAATAAAGACGCAGATGTAGAGAATGGACTTGAGGACACGGGAAGGGGGAAGGGTAAGCTGGGACAACGTGAGAGAGTGGCATGGATTTACATATATTACCAAAGGTAAAATAGATAGCTAGTGGGAAGCAGCCGCATAGCGCAGGGAGATCAGCTCGGTGCTTTGTGACCACCTAGAGGGGTGGGATAGGGAGGGTGGGAGGGAGACGCAAGAGGGAGGGGATATGGGGATATATGTATACGTATAGCTGATTCACTTTGTTATACAGCAGAAACTAACACAACATTGTAAAGCAATTATACTCCAATAAAGGTGTTAAAAAAAAGATACTTTTTCTTCTGTTTTTAATTTCCTGTAATATTGCTTTTGCAACAAACATTTCCCCCAAAATATCCACATATTTATCTATCCCTTCTGTTACATTCCCATTGCACCCCCACCTTCCCAATCCAAGGCCACACTCATTCATGCCTGGATCACTGCCCCTAATTGGTCTCTTTTCAACCCATCTAGACTGCAAATGCTGCCAAATTATCTAAAGTGCCATACTTACCATGTCACTTACCTGATCAATAACCTTCAATTGCTTCCATATTTGCCATCCTACCTAGTTTTCAAGGCCTAACTATCCTGGTGCAATACTTCACTCTTTACCCTTTTTCTCTACTGTTAGGGTTGCTGCTGCTGCTCCTCTTCCTCCTCCTCCTTTATTACAACTAACATTTACTGAGGGTTTATGGTGCCAGATTTTGTCCTAAATGCTTTACATATATTAACTCAATTATTCCACACAACAGTCACAGGAGGTAAGCACTCTTACCCCATTTCACAAATAAGGATACCAATGGGGTGGGGTGAAAGAGAGGAGCTGCGCGGGGGGCGGGGGGAGAGAAAGCCACTTGCCAAATTCACACAGCTAGAGCACAGAAGAACCTGGATTTGAACCCAGGCAGACTGACTTCAAGGCCAGAACTTTTTTTTTTTATTGAAGTACAGTTGATTTACAATGTTGTGCCAATCTCTGCTGTACAGCAAACTGACTCAATTATGCACATATATACATTCTTTTTTAATATTCTTTTCCATTATGGTTTATCCCATGAGACTGGGTATAGTTCCCTTTGCTATACAGTAGGACCTTGTTTATCCATTCTAAATGTAATAGTTTGCATCTACCAACCCCAAACTCCCACTCCATCCCTCTCCCTCCTCACCTCCCCCTTGGCAAACACAAGTCTGTTCTCTATGTCTTTGAGTCTGCTTTTGTTTTGTAGAGAGGTTCATTTGTGCCGTATTTTAGATTCCACATATAAGTGATATTATATGGTATTTGTCTTTCTCTGTCTGACTTCCTTCACTTAGTATGATAATCTCTAGTTGCATCCATGTTGCTGCAAATGGCATTATTTCATTCTTTTTTATGGCTGAGTAATATCCCATTGTATATATGTGCCACATCTTCTTTATCCATTCATCTGTTGATGGACACTTAGGTTGCTTCCATGTCCTGGCTATTGTAAATAGAGCTGCAATGAACATTTTGGTACATGACCCTTTCTGAATTATGGTTTTCTCAGGGTATATGCCCAGTAGTGGGATTGCTGGGTCATATGGTAATTCTACTTTTAGTTTTTTAAGGAACCTCCATACTGTTCTCCATAGTGGCTGTATCAATTTACATTCCCACCAACAGTGTAGGAGGGTTCCCTTTTCTCCACACCCTCTCCAGCATTTGTTATTTGTAGACTTTTTAATGATAAGGCCAGAACTCTTAACAACCAGCAGGGTTTATTCCTCCAATACAGCCTGCTTAGTTTCCCCTCTGGGCCTTTCCTCCTGTAGGCCCCAGCCTTTAGTTTTCTTACCCTCCAGTGAACTTAAATAGGGCACAGTGATACTTATCATGTGTTGGCCCCTTACCATGTGCCAGGCTTTTCTTGTTTAAACCATGTATTTGACACTTTTTCATCTTATAGCAACTAGCCTGAGTTGAAAACCTGGCTTGTCCCTTTAGTATCTGTGAGACCTTGAGTATGTTACTTAGCTCCTCTGAACCTCAGATTCTTTGAGTCATCAGTTCTCACAGTGTGATCCCAGGACCAGCTGCATCAGCATCACCTGGGGAGCTTGTTAGACATTTTGAGCCCCACTCCACACCTACTGGATCACACTCCCTGGGGGCGGGGTGGGAGCTACCATGTGTCTGGGTTTGTTTTTTTTTTTTTAACAAGCCCTCCAGGTATTTCTAATGCACATTCAAGTTCAAGAATCACTGCCCTAGTTATAATAATGCCTTCCTGACAGTTTGGGGGAAGATAAAACAGGATATGTGTAACCTAGCTAGTGGCACATAGGTTGTTTTGCAAGTGGTAATTTATTATTACTGCTACTTAACTTTGTGTGGATTAGTCTTCCTTGCTCAAGCTGGGGATGGGCAGGCATTATGCTTCCTGATGCTCTTCCTCTAATATTTCCCTGCTTGCCTAGAAACAGGCAGTACATATACTAGGTTTTAAATAAAGTCCTCTTCCTTGACTGGCTGATTAGTAAGACAGCCATTTTGGAGAAGCACCATAGCATAGTATAGTGTCTCTGAAGCTAGACTACCTGGGTCTAGTCAACTTACTAGCTGTGGGACTTTAGGCAACTGAATTTATCTATCTGTGTTTCACTTTCTTCTCTCGGTCAAATGAAGAAACTAACGGTACCTACCCCTTAAGGTTATGGTGGTAAATAAATATTTGTAAAGCGCTTTGAATGGTGCCTAGAATAGAGTACCGTGCTCAAGAAATGTTAGTTGGCATTATAATTTTTGTGTCATTTCACCTATTCTAGTGGTGGAGGAGGCTCTGTTTCTTCATTTGGCAAGCAAATGACAAATACATCTTGAGCAACTTCTCTGTGTCAGGCACCGTGCTAGGCATGGAGAATACATCCATGACCAAGGTGTGGTCTCCTTTCTCGACAGTCTCAGTCTATTAGGGGAAACTGAGCAGACCCACTAGACTGAGATGATTTCTCCAAGAACAGTGGGGAATCAAGGCCAGCCATAGAATCCCACAGTATCCCCACCCAGGCCTTAGGTTCCTGAGACATGATACTGAGGGGTCCATTTGAAGGGTTTCCTTAGGGATCCTAATTGAAGCAGTTATAATGGAAAAAGCATGAACTTTGGGGCCAGACAAACCTGGGTCTGAGTCCTGGCTCCATCACTTACTAGCTGTGCGACCTCAACTAAGTTATATAACCTCTCTGGACCTCATCTATAAAATAGGTAGTAAAATTAACTCTTGTGGAGAATAAATGAGATTATGGGTATAAAAAGATCCAACCCAGTGACTGACACTTAGTTAGTGATCAGTAAATGTTGGCTTCCTCTCTTTCCGTTGCCAACTAGAAAACCGATAGGTTTCCCAGACTTTGGAGTCAAAAGAAAGCCCAAATTATTCCTGACTATACCACCAAATCACAGGGGATAATATAGGCCCCTGGAAAGAACCCTGGGCTTTTCAGAGGTCAGGGGATCCAGATTCTAGCCCTCTCCCTAGGTGCCCCCACAGAGGCACAGCTAAGAGCCATCTGCCCTGTCCCTCCTTTATTCCTGGAGTTTGAGTTAAAGAATCAATATAATTTACGGGCCTCTTGTCCTGGAGAAGAACTGGCTGAAAGAGTATATCAAACAATTTCACAAAAGAGGGGTTCCAACCAGACTGATGGAGAGCAACCTGGAGGAGGTAACTGTCTCCTCCGCATGGTCACCTATGACAGGTGGGCTCATGTCTTTGGAGCATAAGTGCCAGGTGCCATGTTCCCCACATTACAGGAACAGATTCTCCACTCTGGGCATTCTTTTTTCCTTAAGGGCTCTGCAGAAGCAACTCTTTCCCCTCTAGCCCAAGCCATACATACCATTTGTAAAAATGTCCCTGACTTCTTTTAGGAATTCTACCCTATTGTTAGCATGATCTGCCTTGGGTTTTTAATGAACAGACCTTAAGCTCTCAACAAGCCCTATAAAAAGAAAGGTGGCAGAACCCAAGAAACACTCTGAGGCAAAGGCACAGCAGTAGCTGGACAGTCTTACCTCCTCTCTGGCCCCTCCAACCACCCAGTGGCTGCTGGGAAGGCAAGCATAGTTTATGCCTTCCATCTGTGTTTTAGCATGGTCTGGTCCCCATGTCCTTGTGCCTGGGCACCTGCCTCAGGCCTCTGAGCTGATGGGCACAATGTCCCACAATACTCCTGACTACGTATTCCAAAATGTGCTACCCATCAGTTTGGTCTATAGCCCAGCTGCCTAGTGGGCAGGCTGGATTACATCTTACAGCATCAAGGCCTTTGTACTGACACCAGACAAGGTTCCTCAAAGGAAACAGAGCAAATAGAAAACCTTACCAGTTTCCACAGAAGCCTCAGAGGTACTAACTCACCCCAACTCCCAGAGTGGTCACTTACCTCCCTGACTGGCTGGTCTTCCTGTTTCCTGTTACTGGTTTCCATTTGTCCCCAGGAAAGTCCTGCAAAGCAAAATCCTGATAAGTTAGGGAGCTCTGGGCAGCCAGGTATATAGATGGCTTCAGAAAGGTAAAGAGGTCAGGAGCCTGTCCTGAGCCAGGCCCACCCCCTCTTCCCCGCCCCTGCAGCTGGTTCCTTCTACTCTCCCATACAGGCTACAGAACTATGTACCTAGAGGGCTGCCTTTCTGTCAGGAGGCCTGCTGGGCTGCTGGGGGCATGCAGAGTCTAAGACAGCACTCAAGGACCTGGACAATGTGGTCTAGAAGCTCTGAGTTTCCCTCTCTTTCTCCACTCCCCTCCCCTCCCAAACCACGTTAAAAACCAGTTTAGCATGTTCGCTGTTTGTTCTGGCTCTTGTAAAGAAACTCTCTTTGTTCGTTCTTCCCAGTGAACCCGCTCGTTCCTCTTGCCTCTTCCACCATAGAAAGCATCTTCTTGGAAGCCGCAGCCCTTGAGGGGGGCTTGGAGGCCTAAAGCTCCTGCTGCTGCAACCCTATCCCAGCCCACCCTGTACTGCAGGGGCCCTTCCTCCTCGTTCCAGATCCGCTGACAGTGGCTGAGGTGGGCTTATTTCTGGGGAGCACTCATCCCCCATATTACAGGAGGAGACTCTTCACGCTGGGCATATTGTCCTTAAGGGCTTTGCCCAAGCATTCTTTTCGCTGCAGCCCAAGCCACATATGCCATTTGTAAAAAATGTCCCTGCCTTCCTATTCTAGCTCCAAGCCTAATGCAAATTTGCCTTTGACATTCTCCCTGATTTCAGCATTCCGTACCCTCTACCTAGTGACTCAGAACCTAGCCCAACGGGAATGCACAGTTTTCCCTAAACCTCACTGATCTTCCAAAGTCCTGCTTTCTCCAATGCTATTACTGGTCCCATTCAAAGTTTTATTAACTTTGCCTCAGTAAAAAAAAAAAAAATTTTACTACCTTTTGGGGGTAAGACACCTGGTTGTCAGTCATTCTGGCTAAGATACTTGTTATTTGAGGGTAGTTATGTCACCTCCCTGAACCTCAGCTTCCTGTCTGGCAAATAAGGACTAGGCTATCTAGCCTTGCTGGATTCCCAGGAGTGAGGATAAAATGGGATGTGTACAGAGAATGCTTAGCACAGCACTCGGCACATAGGAGGCTCTGGATGTTAGTAGCCATGGAAACGATGAGGTTTCACAGCTTTCACAAGACCAGAGCAGTCCCTGCCTGTACCTGTCATGTGAGAGCAGCAAAAACCACTTGTTCAACTTAGATTCTGCCTTGATGCCCTTGTAAGATGTCCCTGCTTTCAAAGACACTATTACTCGTTTTGCCACAGTGGGAGCCAGGATTTCCTGTCCATGCCCTGTCTAACTCTGTGGAAAGGGCTCAGTAAATAGAAGTGGCCCAACCAAAGTCCTGTCCCAACTCTCAATCTCCTCAAGTCCCCAGTATCACATTACTTTTTTTTTTTTTTCACTGAGCCACTTAGGTTGCTGTAAATTGTCTGCACTCTTTGAATCAAAGAGGCAGATATCCCCACGGCTTGTTGCAGATGGAGATTGATTGTGGTAGGAACTTGTTGCCCTAGTGGAAGTTATACTGCTAGAAGGCATCCTGCCAGAGTGGGGAGGGCCTGGGCTTTGCAATCAGCTTTTGGAGAGGCAGTGTAGCACAACTAGGAGCTTGGCCTCTGAGGCCACACTACATGGATTCAAATCCCACACTGAGTGTGACCTCAGGCCAACTACCGAGTTTCTCTTAGCTCATTTCCCCCAGCTATTTAATAGTGATCATAATAATCACAGTAACTATTTCTTGATTGCTCTGAGGACGACATGAGTTGATACACGTAAAGCGCCTGGAACAGCACATGGTACGCCGTAGACACTCAAATGTTAATTATCATTATGTTGTTCAAATCCTAGCTTCACCACTTGCAAGATGTGTGATCTCACTGAGCCTCAGCTTTCTCAGCTGTAAAATGGGGATCCTATTATAATGTATCCCATATAGTTGTTAAATGAAATACTTTGATAATATATGCAGAACTAACTGGCATGAAGCATGAGGCATTTAGGTGTGTGCTGATTTTAGCTCTCTTAACAGCACCAAAGAGGAGCCAATTGGCTCCGCAACCTCTTCCAGGGGCCATAAAGAGCAGGATCTCAACCCTACTTCAGAGAGCCACCATCGCAAGTACCTTAGCCACCTGAGCTGGGGTATCCTAACCCATGCTACAAGTTTTCCCCATGTCTGGGGGGAGGGTGAGCTCAGGTGGCAGGGGTAGAAATGGGCATGAAGTGGCTTCTGGACGGCTGTTCACATGTCTGAAAGCCTAGCATCTAAGCAAGCCTACTTATCTAATCTAACAGACATTAGGAACCCAATGTGTCCTTCCCTCAGAGCACAAAAGGAGAGGCATGGTATGGGCACAGGCACACCTGCATTGCTGCTGTCAGCTGCTGCAACCTGCAAATTTCACCTCCTTCCCTTATGGAGTTACTAGCCCTAGGATGACCGTTCTGCAGTCATCTGCTTACCCCACCCCCACCCCCTACTTTAGCCCCTTTTCTCCATTGTCTACTTGCAGGTCCTTCTTTCAGCAAAAGTTTCTCAAGGTAAGCCCAAATCTCCCTTTATTCCAAAAGATAATAACTCACCTTTAAAAAATGATTACTATCTGGTAGTCACCGTTCTAAGTGCCTTGCACATGTTACATCATTTAATCCTCTCAACCAACTTATGAAGTAGGTACTGTTATCATTCCCATTTTTTTTTAGATGGGAATGCTTAGGAATTCAAACCCAGGTAGTCTGGTTTCAGCATCATGCCCTTAAACCATTATTTTATATTTCCTCTCCTTTTTTCCCCCCTACATTTTATTATGAATATTTTCAAACACTTAGAAAAGTTGAACAAGTTTAAAATGAACACCTATATATCCACCATTGTATAGTTTCTACAGTTAGTATTTTACTACATTTGCCTTATCACGTATCTATTCACTCCTCTATCCATCCACAAATCCATCTTAAATTCTTGATGCATTTCAAAGTACGACTTTATCCCCATACATTTGAAAACTTAAATGGAATGGACAAATTCCTTGAAAGGCAAACTACCAAAGCTCACTCAAGAAGAAATAGATAACCCAGATAACCCTATGTCTATTAAAGAAATTGAATTTGTTGTCAAAAATCTTTCCACAAAGAAAACTCTAGGCCCAGATGGCTTCAATGATGAATTCTACCAAACATTCAAGCAAAAAGTAATACCAGTTCTATGCAAACTCTTCTGGAAAATAGGAGAGAAGAGAACAATTCCCAACTCATTTGGTGAGGCCAGTATCTTGATATGAAAACCAGACTCGGACATCACGAGAAAACTACAGACTGAAATCCCTGATATACATAGACAAAAATCCTTAACAAAATACTAGCAAATCAAATCTGGTAATATATAAAAAGGATAAGACGTCATGACCAAGTGGGATTTATTCTGGCAATGCTAGGCTGGTTCTTATTTCAAAAATCAATTAATGTAATTCACCACATCAATAGACTAAAAGAGAAAAACTGTATGACCATCTTAATACACACAGAAAAAGCACTTGAAAAAAAATTCAATATCCACTCTTGATAAAAGCTCTCCCAACAAACTAGGAGCAAAAGGGAATTTCTTCAACCTGTTATAAGGCATCTACAAAAAAATCTACAGCTAACATCAAACTTAATAGTGGAAAAACTGGGAACAAAGTAACAATATCTGCTCTCACCACTTCTACTGAACACTGTATTGGAGGTCCTAGACAGTGCAATAGGGGCCTCCTCTCCTAATAAAGCCATACACAGTGGAAATGAAGACAAAATTATTTATATTTACAGATGACACGATTGTCTACGTAGAAAATGTTTTAAAATCTACCAAGAAAAGTGAGTTTGGCAAGGCTGCAGGATACAAGGAAAATATACAAAATTAAATTGCATTTCTACATAATAGTAAAGAATTTTAACTTGACCTTAAGAAAACAATAGTATCTACAATGGCAGTGAAAACATGAAATCTTAAGGATAAATATAACAAAATATGTGCAACATCTGTATGCTGAAAACTAGAAAATAAGTTGCGTAAATCAATATACTTCAAAAACTCAAGCATACATATCATTTAAAGTTCGATATTTGTTTACAGTATTTTAGGCAAAATGTACTTCCAGTGAAATGCACAAACATTGAGTACACATCTGTTAAGGTTTGGCAAATGTATACACCTGTGTAACTCAAACTCTTATCAAGATATACATCATCACCCAACAAAGTTCCCTCATGCCTTTTCCTAGTCAATCTCTGTGCTGCCTGCCACAGGCAACCACTGTTTTGAAAATTTTTCCCATAGAATAGCTGTTTTAGAACTTTATATAAAGGAATAGTAGAGTATGTACTCTTCTGTGTAAGGCTTCTTTTACCCCTAAGTTTCGTTTCTTCAAAGCATATGTATTGAGCAATTTCATACAGTAAGTCTTTCAGAAGTCTAGGCCTATGCAAAAACAGTTCAACACAGGAACTAACTTCTGGTTTGAATGCACCAGCCAAAAGGTGGCACTAGGAAAGACATGGGGAAGGAATCTGGCGGTAAGCTGGCAACAGCATAGGGAGTCCTCCCACAAATACCCTGAAGGATGGTGGTGGCTTGTATTAGAGTTGTAGGTCATAACCAGGGTATAGCAACAGCCAGTTTAGACCTGGGTCTCTGCAAACAAAGCCTGGGAGACATCTGCAAGTTTTTCAGCTCCAAATATATTTTAAAGCAGGAAATGGAAGGGAATACATGCTGTTTTGGATCAGGCACTGAGCCTGGCGCTCTGTGTTACACAATCTCATTTGATCCACCCAACTAATTCATGAGGCAGTCATTACTTTCCTCCACTTTAGAGATGAGGTAATAAGACTTTATTTAGTACTGGCCATTTTATGAGGTAAAAATTCTTTTCTTTTTCCCTTTAAAAAAAATCACATAACTACAACTTTTAGTGGCTGGATGACTTGCTTAAGGTCACTCAGATACCAATTATACAGTCAGGATATAAAGCCCAGTTCTGTTCATTTTGTGAGGCAAAAGTTATTTTATTGGGCTTCCCTGGTGGCACAGTGGTTGAGAATCTGCCTGCCAATGCAGGGGACACGGGTTCGAGCCCTGGTCTGGGAAGATCTCACATGCCGCGGAGCAACTGGGCCCGTGAGCCACAACTCCTGAGCCTGCGCGTCTGGAGCCTGTGCTCCGCGACAAGAGAGGCCGCGACAGTGAGAGGCCCGCGCACCGCGATGAAGGGTGGCCCCCGCTTGCCACAACTAGAGAAAGCCCTCGCACAGAAACGAAGACCCAGCACAGCCATAAATAAATAAATAAATAAAGAAATAAATAAATAAATAAATAAATAAAAATTTTAAAAAAAGTTATTTTATTCTACCTCTCAAGATGAGGTAAGTGCAATTTTGATCACTGAATGTCTTGCCCAAGGTTAGTAAGCTACCACCTGGTGGACCCAGCACTATATAATTTTAAGATATTATAATTGTTATGTTTTCGAATGATTTACCTAGCTTTCTCCTCACAAAGAGAATAATGAAGCTCACCCATCCAAGAGCCAAGTCCTCACCTGCACTGTTGGATTCCTGGGTTTCCAAGTGTTGCCAGGTGCCAAGCTGCTGTCCTCAAGGGTACCGTGCTGGGGATTATGATAGCAAGCTGAACACCGGATGCACTGGTGGTGGTGGCACCGGCAGTTGTAGCAGTTTGGCATCATATTTCTCTTTCGCAAAGCAGGGCAGACTTCCCCAGAACAATAAATGCAAGGGTCATGGACTACAGCTCCCTGGACACTGCAGGAGTAAGAGCACGTCCTGCGGTAATCAAAATCACCACAGTGTAGTGGCTTACAACACATGGATTGTTCTAGACCTTTGCTTGCAAAACATTCTTTGTAAGTGGTAGTTTCTGACTGAAGGGGTGACATGGAATGATATGATTGGTCTGTGGCATGATAGGGTTGGTCTGTGGAGTGATATGATTGGTCCATGGGATGGCGCCTCAATTCCCTATAGCTGGAGCTCATTGGCTGGAAGTTTTGGTCAACAGGTTTTGGTCTCTGAGTAAAAGTCTTGCTATGAGTGGTTAAACCTGGCAAATGAGATGTAGATTTGCTACTCTCTTCAAAGAACTTTCTTCTGTCTGCAAAGGGCAAGAGGATGGCTTCCTCCCCAGCTTGGGCAGTAGAAGCCTTCAATTCCTTGTCACCTGGGTTGGAAGAGTTTTCCACGGCTAGTCCCCCATGTGGCTGCAGGTTGTGCTCTGGCGACCATCTCCAGTGACCTCCACGGACTCTGCGGTGAACATTTGTTTTTTCAGAGTCTGAGGAGGATGGGTCAGATGCCTTCCACCAGGTGTTCAGGCTCAAAGAGGACTGGCCAGGTCTCTGGCTAGGGCTCATTCGTCCCTCCAAGCCCGTCCTAGATTCATGGCCCTCAGGGGCTTGGCTGAGGCACTCTGAAGACCTAGCCCTGAGTATCATGCTCTTGTTGAAGAGCTTGTCTCTGGGGCTAGGTGGTTTTTTATACGAAGACAGAAGAGATGAGTTAGAGGCAGGAAGTGGAGGACTTTCTAGGCGCTCCTCGGTCTCTTCCACTGGCTCCTTGGTGTCACACAGCTGTGACAAGGGACTCTTGCCTTTCTGGAGCTGGGCCTTCCTCCTCTGAATTTCATTACGTAGATTGGTAGCAAAACGCTCGCTCTTCCGCCGGTTTTGTATTGAGCGGCCCCGGGTCCCTCCATTTCGCCTACCACCCACCCGGCCACACTCCTTGGGCTCGCTGTCCCCTTCTTCAGTTGCCTCTGTGCGGCCAGCTACTTTAGTGGTTTGTTGAACAAGGGAGCCAGAGGCAGAGGACTGCTGGCTGGCCAATTCACTGTCTGCTCTGCTTGCTCTGTTTGGGTCCTGGAAACTTCTTTCTGGAGGGTGTCCATCAGCTTCTCCATGTGGGGAACTGCTTGGGCTCTGATGCCCCGAACCCAGAAGTCTATCATCCACTGGCCTGGTCTTTCTCTCTTTGCTGGGCTGGTCCTGGGTTCCTCCTGCAGGGGGACATGGGCTTTTCTTGCCTGTGTGGCTACTGTGCAAAGGGGATAGAGTCCACTCCTGCCCATCCTGCCCAGCTGGAAGCTCCGTCCCCTTGCTGTCCCTAGTATCAAGCACATGCTGCAAGTGGGACACCAGTAGCTGTTCAGGGGCACTATGGCGATGTCCTGTGAGGTGTGGAGGGCTGCCAAAAGAAGAAGCCTTAGCTAGTTCTGCTGAAGCCTGGTTGAGTGGGCTGGAATCTGTGCTGGAAGCTTTGTCATATGCTTTTGGGAATCCAACAGCTTTGGCCGAGGCCTCCATCAGTAGATGCTCAGAGCCCTTCTGGCTGGATTCAGGAAGTTGGCTGAGCTCACAGTTCCGATGGCCCTCATTTGTCACTTGGTCTTGCCCGCTGAGGCAGCAGAACCTGTTAGGGTTCCTTGGGGATAGCATGGTGTCCAAGCTAGGTTTCTCCTGTTGCAAGGAGTCCACAAGCTCAGAAGCCCTGCTCTGCTCTCCATTGAGGAGTTGGGCTCTGGAGGCCTGAAGACTGTCTCGCCTCACTGGAGGTTGTGGTGGACCCCTGGCAGCCTTGGCAGGCCCTGAGTGGTGGACCTCCTGTGGACGGGATGATATCTGGGAGCTAGGAGTCAGGTGGCCCCCACTGGTACACCGGCCACCTCCTGAGGTCTCGGCCACATTAAGCTGGCCATTAGGGGCCTTAGTTGGCCCTGGGCCTTGCATGATGCAGTCCACAGAGCCTGGCTCCTCTGGCCTGAGGGAAAGGGCGCAGTCAGAGGCATTTGAGCTGGCCGAGAAGGAGCTATAGGCTGAGTCACGCTGATTGGGGTATGTGCTCTGGTCAATGGGCAAGAGGTGGCCCTCATAGGTGGCTTGGCCTGGTTGCTCCAGGCTCTCCATGCTGCCAATGGAGCTGCTTTTCTCAGTGCTGCAGTGCCGGGAGAGTGGACACCACTGCACACACACGTCACTGCAAGACACAGGACACACCAGTTAGTTACGTCACCAGATCCCTTTCCCACCTTGGCCAGCCCTGCCATGGGAGAGGCACCCATGTCACAAGTGAGAGAGAGATAAGGCAAAAGAGGAAGGAAGGGAAACAGGGGAACAGATGGACACTGGGGGTACCACAGAAATGTGGTAAAATGGGAGACAAGATGATATGTGGAAGAAGGATAGGGCAAGATCCCAAAGACTAACAGTGTGAGAACTCCACTGAGGGCTGTGCTCTGTTTCTCTGCCTTCAGTGAGTCTAGAATTGCTTCTGGACTATTGCTGTCCCCAGGGAGTCAGCTATAGCTCTCTGCTAGGAGAAACAAGCACAGACTATTAGCATTTGAGAGGGGCCCGAAAAGGCTGATTTAATTTCAGCCAGCCCATTTTGTAAATCAGTGGTCCTCAAATTCGAGCATGTATCAGAATCACCCAGAGGGCTCATCAGAACACAGGTGACTAGGTCTCATGCCCAGAGTTTTAGGTCTGGGTGGATCCTGAGAATTTTACTTCTGACAAGTTCCTGGCTGATGCTGGTGCTCTTGGTTCAGGGACCATGCTTTTGAGAATCATTGGTGTCAAGCAAGCCCTGCAAAGGGAAGTGATTGTGAGGATGTGATTTTCTCAAGATCGCCCAGCTCTAGCTCATGGCCCAGACAGGGCCAGAATTTAGGCGTCCCCCTGTTCTTTTCTTGGCAATAGTAATCCTCACCATTTACTGAGGACCTACAATGTGCCAGGCACTTTACAATGTCTCATTTCAAACTGAAGGGAAGAGATTATTATCTCCACTTGACAAATGAGAAAACTGAAGCTGAGAGAGGGAAAGTAAACTGACAAGCTCACACAGCAGCTAAAGAAGCAGACCTGGAATTTGAACCCAGGCCTCTATGAGTCTAATGTCCTAGGTCTTCTGCTACACTGTCTGTTAAATGTAAATAATAGTAATATCTGTATCAGAGGGTTGCTTTGTGGGTGAAATCAGATAATAAAAGTGAAGCTCTTGTCGCAGCCTGGGCACCTAGCGAAGGTTCAATACCTGGAGCTGCTGCGCTCTTGGTTGTTGTTTTCATGGCTATTGTTATCAGCATCCTCTCTACTACGACTTTTGATACTACAGTGGTCCCTGCCCACCCAGGCCGCCCTCATCCCCCATGGCAAAGCCAAACCGGGGAGAACAAAGAAGCGACTAGGACCAGACACAATCTTGAATTTTAAGTACCATTTCCCACACACAAAGCCAAACTGAGCCAAGTCATGCCAGTAACACCCTGTGACTAGAAGCCCAGGAGGTTGCAGGCTGCCCTCAGAAAGGCCACAGCTCCAAACACCAGAGCTGAGCGGTGGCGGGAGCCCACAAGATCCCCCAGGTCAGCCTTTCCTAATTCTTGCTCCCTGCCTTGCCCCTTAGCCACTCCACTTACTTGACCTCTGGGCTAGGAATCCATCAATTACTCCTTGGCAAGGAGATCTGCTACCCAACCCACCACCCTTCCTGCTGAAAACCGCCACGCCCCCACTCAAACAGAAGCCAAGCTCAGAATATATTTCTGTGTATTCTCCCAGAACAAAACTGCCTCCGCCTCTTCCCTGACCCCCTGGCTTCCGATGCCAGATAAAGACACCGAGTCAGGGCAAACTCAACCCTTAGCTTCCCTGAGCCTCCTCAACAGAAATCCCTTCTCAGAGGGAAGATCTTGTTGTGGAAGGGAAAAGGCAGCTGAGGCCAGCAGCTTTGCCGGCTCTGGGCTAGCTGAGAAAGTTCTCTGAGTCTGCTGGGCAGCTGTTTCAACCACAGACCATGCCAAGCACCCTAAATTGAGAGATCCTCATTGCAGGTGGACCCTGTTATTCAGGGAGGTTCCCATTCTGAAAGCTTTGGTTCTGTGACAGAGCTGGGATGAGAGGAACAATGGATGAGGTCACCATGAGTCACTGTAGCTAGAGAAGAGGACCAGAACCCAGTCCCAGGGCCACTGATATCAGAGACCAGGACGATGCAGAGGAGCCAGGGAAAGAGACTGCAAAGGAAACAAGGTGAAAAGGAGGAGAGAGTGGTGTTTTGCAAGTCAAGTGAGGTCAGTATTTCAAGGAAACATTTTCTGAAAGGAAAGCGACTGTCCCGAAGTCACAGACAGTTCTCAGTAGACGAGGACCAGAAGCCAGGCACTCTGGAACCCCACCCCGTTTTCCGGGATAGCACTCTGGGCTCTAAAGCCTCCAACGGGGACTAGAGCAGAGGAGAAGGAGTGGCTGAGTGATCTAGCCTCTACCCCGTCTTGAGGGGAGGGTTCTAGACTTACCTCGTGTTGCAGCCGGAATGCCAGGACAAGCTGAAGGCTTCAGAAGGGAAATGCATGTTGGTGGCCGCTTCAGGGCATCCTTCCAGCAGCTTGGCCACATGCCATGAATGTGGCCTACTGACGGGGGCGTTCCTCCTACAGTAAGAAAGGGGCAGGAAGTCAACTTAGGGAACCAGAGGTGAAATCACTTCCCAGGCAGCTTCCGCCCCCACCCCCTCTTTCCCTTAAATGAAGTAGAACATCTTGCAAGGAGCGGGTGTAGGAATCTTACTGGCCACCCCCTCAGCTCTCAGTACTCAAATCTCCTTCACCCCAAGGACAATCCCTGGAGATACAGAATGTTAGCGTCACAGGGCTCTTTTGCTCATGGGTGTATCCCAAGCGTGTACAGCAGTGCCGGACGCATAGTAGATGCTCAATAAATATTTGTGGAATAAGTGAGTGCTGCTGCCCAATGAACAGTGCGCCCGCCCTAAGTTTTCTCTGAGAAAAAATTCATTCTGGCCAATCTTCCCATTTTTCTCTAAGAAAGGGATAGGTAAATGACTGAGAAGTTTGAGCAAGTCAACACTAATTGGCTGCCAATTTTTGGCTTATTCATTTGATCAGCATTTGTTGTATGTGTCTTGTGTACCATCTGTACATAGCTCTGGGGATACAGAGATCAATCAAATATGGCTTTGCCCTTGAGAACTTACAGATTAGTGAGAGAGAAAGACCTAATTCAAATAAAGCATGGTAAAGGCATTCAGAGAGTGAAGGATAACATGGGCACAGAGGTGAGGTCCCCAAGTTTGTAGGCAAAAGGGTGGCAAGGAGCCCCAACTCCTGCCAGGGAGAATAGAACGAGATGATGGATGGTGTGCTAGGCTGACAGGGGAGACCGGCTGTTCAGCAGGACAGGGGTGAATAAAGGGAAATGGGCCTGAGGCCAAGGCTCTGGATACAACCACAGCGTCTGCCTGGTGCTGGAGGCTGCAGCCACAACTCTTGCATTGACTGGCTTCTGCAGGACCCATCCCTGTGCTCTGGTATATTTCACATGAATAGATGCCACCCTTGCAAGTGGGGAAGAATGGGATGGGGAAGAGCATGTATGGGGCATGGGTAGTGCCAGAAGATAAAGAGATGATTGATACGAGAGAGAATGAGGGGAGGGGGGAGAATAAGAGAGAGGGGAAAGGGAGGAGGGAAGGGGGAAGGAGAGAGAGAGAGAGGGGAAGGGAGGGGAGGGGAGGGGAGAGAAGGGGAGGGGAGAGGAAACAAGGAGAGAAAGACAGATGTCAGAAGGGCCAGACAGATGACAGAGATAAGAGGGAGAGATGGTACAGAGAAAAATAAGTGACAGAAAGGGAGAAAAGTCTGAGAAAGACTATAAGGAACTACACAGAGAGAAATGGATGATAGAGAACAAGATAATGACAGAGTAAGAGAAACAGACGATAAATAGAGGAGATGATGGAGAGATAAATAGATGATAGCTTATTTACTAATTTATTCATTCATTTACTGTGGCAGATTCCATACTAGACACACTGAGGGAGCAGAGTTGACTAAGATAAGGGCCCGTGTTTTCAACACTCTTGTTATAGAGGGGGATAAATCAGCTCTCTACCTCCCAGGAGCAGTAGTAGACAGACTCAAGCTGATTCCATCCTAGCTGGGAATGCCCCTCACCCCAGCGGAAACACAGAATATCCCAGCTGTGCAGAGCTCTAGAGGGCTAAGGCCTAAAAAGGTAGTCCTGAGGAGAATGACCTTGCTGGGGAAAACATGTGTTGAGCGGTAACAGGCCAGACACAGAGAAGGAGGTGTAAGAGGAAGGGCAGGGGAAGCTGCCTACCAAAGGTCAGGAACCAGAGCCACAGGTCAGTAGCAGTGGCCAAAACTTATGGGAAGGAAAGGAGGTGAGGCCCCCACATTTAACCACACTGTTCTATTATGGATTCAGAGTGCCCAGCAGGGAGGCTCAAGGCACTAGAAGACCTTGTGGGGAGGCACCTGCTCCAGAGTTTCACACACAAAACCATGACGCTAGAAACCTCTCCAGCGGCTGTTACCCAGAAGTCATCCATTAACAACGATTTATAAAGCATCTCACAGATGTACTATGTACTAGTACGTGCTAGGTACCATGTGTATCTACTACGTACCACATTTCTAGGCACTGAGGATACAGTGGAGAGCACGGCACCTCTCTTATTTTGGGCCCTTCTTCCACATCCAGCATTCCTGAAGTTGAGTGCAGAGTTTAAAACCTGGGCAGTCAGCCTTGATACCACCTTCTCCCCAGCCATCCAGTCTCTTACTGAATTCTACTGAGCCTTCTTTTACAGTATCTCTTTGGCTTTTCCTCTTTCTATCTCTCCCCCCGCCCCCCACCACTATTTCCATTGAGGCTATTCCACATAATCATTTTTCTCCTCCACAGAGCCTGCCACCCACAGCTCCTGTTCTAGCCTTTAACACTTTGTGTCCAAAATGCTGTGTTAGTCTGCCAGCCAGCCTCACCTTGTTCCACCTCCAGTCACTGCTTTTAGATCATATCATATCAAACACCAATTGGATTGTGGCACTTTCCTATTCAAGAATCTTCACTGGCTCCCTATTTCGTAACCTGTCCTGCAGCAAATGTAAACTGGATCAGACTTTCAAAGCCCTTTATAAGCTATCTTTACCCACCCAGCCCAACCTCTCATGTCTCTGTTCCAATCACACCCTGCAACCAGCTTTGTGGCTCTGCTTTTGGTTTTCTAGTAGAATCTAGCACGGGCTCTGGAATTGGACCTTGGTTGGAATCCACCACTTAAAAGCTCTGTTGCTTTAGACAGGTGCCTTCACTTCTCAGAGCTCTAGCTTCCATGATAGTAAAATGGGGATAACAGTACCTAATTAATGGAGTTGTAAAAAAATCAAATGAGACCATGAATGTCAACTGCCTAGAATAGGGTTTCAGCTGTTACTGTGAGTGTTCCCTCTGCCTGGCACGCCCCCTCTCATTTTGTTACTCTAAATCCCACCTGTTATTCAAGGTACTGCTCGAGTAACGTATACTCCAGGGAGCTTGTCCTTAGTAATCTAGTCCCCACAATTTAGCCCATCATAAGATAATGTTTGATATTGCTCATCATCATTTCATGTACGTTAGTCTCATCCTACCAACTATACCAAGCCAGCAGGCAACGAGACAAAAACAAGTGAGACAGATCTACTAGGTTCATAGCCTAACTACAATTTTGGACGTGTGATTCTGTGTAAGTCACTTAACCTATCTGAGCTTTAGTCAGTTTTCTTATCTAAAAAACAAAACAAAACAAAACAATAATCCTTACCTAGCTAGGTTATTGTGAGGAAGAGAGAGAATATTCTCAAAGCATCTGGGACACATACTGATGCATAACAAGTGGTCAATATGTAGTAGGTACTATAGTAAGGGTTGTCAGCTCAGGCTTGTCCTCCTCGATGGTTTAAGAGTACTTCCACCCAGATTTGTCCATCCACTGTCAAGGTTCCACTAGCATCACTCCCTCCCTTGCCACGCTTTGAAAGATAGCTTACAAAGGCTCCTACTCTCTCTAGGGTTTCTCCAGGAGTGGGAAGCAACCCTAACGGAGACGGAAGCGAGGCAGTGGGGGCTTTGGGACCACTGGGAGAAAAGCACAAGCTGCAGGGAGGAAAATCCCAGTGGAGGAACTGTAGCCAGAGCTGGAGCCTTCTAGCCCTAGATTAGGAAAGGAGAGGAAACTATCTATAGGGTCTAATACCTGGCCTATTATTATTCCTGAAGAGCCCTAGACTTGGAGTCAGTCCACACTCACATTCCAGTCCTAGCAGTGTGACCTGGGGCAAGTCACTTCTCTGAGTTGTAGATTCTTTATCTGTAAAATGGAGATGATCACCATCCCTTATTCATGAGTTAAAGTCTGGATTAAATGCAGTCCCACGTGTGAAATCACTCAGCATCGTGTCTGACGTACTATTAACTTAAAAAAACATAACACTATTAACTTAAAAAAATAACAACAGGGACCATTTATTGGATACTTAAGATGTACCTGGCACTGCACACTTTGCATGCATTAGCTGATTCAATCCTCACTCCAGCCTTATCAGTAAGCGCTATTATTATGGTCCCTTTACAGATGCAGAAACAGAGACACAGAGAGCTGAACTGCTTTGCCAAGAACACACAGCTAGTAACCAGCAGTTGAGAATGAGGCTCAGGTCCTCCAACTCTTTTTAGGATACCACACGACCCCGCCTCCTCAAAGAGGGATCTATCTCAAAAAGCTTATACACCTAAGGCTTCTCCTAGCCATTCCTTCAAGAAGCAGTCAGAAAAGGGAAGTCTCAGTAGTCCTAAAGTTTAAACCATCCCCTCCTCAGGCAGTGGGGAAAGAGGATGAGGAGAAATAAGCACAGAGGTAAGAAAATGCCAACCACCAACCATGTAGCTCCAGGCCCAGCTGTGGAGGCAACAACCTCTTTCTCCTAAGGCACTATCATTAAACACACACCCTATCATTCATTACCCCCAAATTCCTTTCTTAGGAAGCAAAACGGGATATTGAAGAAAGAAAGCCGAAGGGGGAAGAGGGAGAAGCAGCCATGAGGGCCATGGCTACCAGTAGTACCTACCATGGAAGTTGCCCAGGATGGGGAGATGGCTTAGGAGGGAGCTGGTTATCCAGCCAGCTCAGATGCTCCTCAACAACGCCTCCAGCCAGCCCCCTGGGCTTCTTTCTGCAGGCTGGATCCTCCTTTAGCAGAAACCCATCTGCCTTCCTTCAAGTCCTCTTGACAAGAGGGGCCATCAGCCCAAGCCCCTGAGTGGAAGGATGAAAGGCAGTTCCAGCAGCATAAACAGCCCCCCTGTTCCCTACGCCAGCCTCCTCTGAGCCCTGGCCCGCCCCCTCCCACAGCTCAGAGGCCAATAAGGCAGCTGGGCCCCCAGCCACTGCTAGAACTCAGGAAAGGAGCAAGGAAATGATGTTTGGGAAAGATAAAGCGGGCGTCTAAAAAGAATGTTTAAAAATACACGTAAGTGAGAGAGAAAAATACCCCAGACACATACACTTAAAAGAATTCCTGTGCTTCCTGGACTGGGTTGACCCCGCCCAGCCATCTCCGCAGGTCCTCTGGGCCCCAGAAAAGGAAAGCCCAGATCAGCCAGGCCCAGCAGCCTCCAGGTCCAGAAAAGCAAGTAGCACTACAGCTGATTTTACATAGATGGGGGCAAGTAACCTAGCGATCTCCCAAGATGAACGTCCTGCTGAGACAGAAAGATTCACAAGCCATTCCGGGCTGTATTTTCAGGGTCTGCACGTCCTACAGGCACCTGAGCAGACCCAAAGGAAACTGCATTGCACACCAGACACTCCAACTCCAGAATAGTGCTGCTTGGAGTAAGCACCCCTGCCTCTGCCATGATTTTGCTCTGACCTCTGGCAATTTACTCCCCCTCTATGGGCTTCTGTTTCCTCTCTGCAAAATAAAACATTAAAGTCCACTGTCACAAACAACCCGTCCGACTATGGCATGCTCTGACGTAATAGTCCCAGGCCCGAGCCTGGGGGTCCACATGATGTCCTCAATGACCTACGCAACAGCCAGAACCCCGAGCAGCCCCACAGGAGTTCGTTGCACACACGAAGCCCAAGCTCAGGCATCAGAATTTGATTTCTCCTGGGGATTTAGAGTTAGGGTTTTCCCTTCATAATATTCCTGGATCCCCACTCCAGTTTCCCTCGGCCTCTGGTCCCAATTCCAGCCATTTCTGGCCCCTGAGAGGGTTTATGTGAGCTTCCTCGGGACAAGAAGGATGCCAGGGCCTTCACTTTCTAGGGAAATCATGCCGGGAGGCACCTTCCCCTCTCTTCCCTCTGTACCTCCTAGGGAGGTTTGGGTGGACTTTTGTCTGTTCCACAAAAGGCAGGTGCCAAAGCCCTCCTTTGGTAGTTAGAAGCACTGTAAGGGGGAAGTTTGGGGATTTTATGTGCATGTGAATCTGGCTCGGAGTCTCAGCTTTCCCACCCACTAGTTGTTTGGCCTTGGGCGTGTCACAGAGCCTCAATTGCCTCACCTGCAGTGCATGCCTGGCACGTGATAGGCATTCAATAAATGATATCCGTTATTAATATTGTCCTCTACCCCAAATAATAATGGGCAAGGTATTGTTAGTGGCTAGAAAAAGAATGTCTTCAAGCCCAATGAAGAGGAGAGCAAAAGGACTAATTAAGAGAAGGTTCAAAAGCCAAGCCTAGTTCTCTAGAGTAGCACTCCTTAAACCTCAGTGGCCAGACTAATCACCTGTCCATCTTGAATCAGATTCTGATTCAGTAGCTCTAGACTGGGCTCCAGATTCTGACTTTCTAACAAGCTCTAGAGTGATGGTGATGCTGCCAGTGTGATAACCACATTCTGACGATACACTGGGGAATATAATACCTTTAGTGTCAGCAGTACACTAGGGAATAACCCCTGGTCTGAAACAGCATCAGAATAAACAGTCCCTTTTAATGTCACTATTGAGGCCTGGGTACCCAGCCTCCACTCAGTAACCCAGTCCATAAAAATGCTTCCCTGACCCCCCCATTTCCTAACAAAATAAAGAATAACAAATTTGATAGCAGTCTGGCCCTGTCAGTGGCCAGGTGGGCTGAGGAAGTTTTGATTAAAGGTGCAAGCATGTTCTTGGGACTGGCTCAGGTAGGGAGGCAGGGTGGGAGCATGACAGTTGGGTAGTCACCAGAGGAGGTGATATGATGGGCAGATGGGCACGGATAGCATATACGGAAGAAATCCTTGGGCAGAGGATGATTAGAGAGGAACGTGAGCAGTTTGGCCAGTTTGGGATTTAGAAAGGAGGCTGGGAGATGGGGTGGGGGTAAAAGAGGTACCCTCTCCCTTAGCAGAGCTAAGTTCCAGACAACACGAGCAAGTATCACCTCCGATGTTCAGGGGAAGGAAAAGATGACTGCTTCTTTTCCAAGCACTCAGAGGATAAGAACTTGGCGTGGGTGCAAGGAGGGTGAGCACATGCAGGCAGAAGTGGCAGATCTGTCAGCAGCTGGCTCCCAGAAGAGGCCTCATAAAGGCTGTTGTGAAAGGTGAGGGGAGGGAGGTGGACCAATTCTAGAAGGAGTCAACCTCTGGCTGCTGTAGTGGGGTGTCACCCCAATACCTTCCGACAGCACTACCAGTCTCTGAGCCTGGCTCCCAGCAGACCCCTCAAGAGCTACTTGGAGGGAGGAAGGTAGAGGGCAAGCAGAAAGGGAACCGGGGCTCTGATCCAACCCAGGGCAAGAAGAAAACTATGGCCCCTGTTGCTTGGGGTTATGCTTAGCCTGAGGTCTGGCCCATAACCTACTGCAGGCTCTTTCCTTTTCTGAAAGTGTTTAGATAAGGAGAAGCGCAAAAGAGTGTCCTTGATTAGCTCCGTTTACTTTCTGTGGCTCTTCCAGCTTCCCCCACCCCAAAACAGCACATTCCACCTGCCCCACATGAAGGAATCCATGCTCATTCTGGCCCGCTCAGCAGGAAGGGAAGCCCGCACACAGCTGGTGGACAGAACAATGCATGGCTTGTTTATCTGACAGAAGGAGGCAAAAGCCGCCTGATCACTGTAGAGGGATATAGAGCTCTGAAGGCCTCCTCACACCCTCACACTGTTAGCTGGGGGACCCTGCAACCTGGTGATCTGGAGACCTTCCTTATACAGACCCAACCAAGGGAGAACATGTATGTGTATGTAAATGTGTGAATGTATATGTCTGTGTACATGTATGGGTATGTATGTATCTGTGTGTACATCTATGTGTATGTGGGTGTATATATGTATGTATAATTTAAAAGAGAACTTTTAGGACAAGGCCTTTCTTGTCAGTTGGGGAGCTATAATTTGGGTCATCTGAGATACAGGTACTTTACATAGAAGGGACTACCTCCCCTCACCTCTCGGAATAGCCAGGTCAAGTTCTTTCATGTAAACCTGCTGGATCCCCCTCTCCAGCCTCCACCTCAGGATCCATTCATGGCTTAAAGGAAACCCAGGGTAGTGAATAAGAAAGGAAAGGGATGTTGGGGTGGGAGCAAAGACTCCCTGAAATGCTGTGCTGCGTGTCAAGGGGTGTCTTTTGGCTTTCCAAGTAAAGAGCAATACCCTCATCTGGTTAGGGCCTTTACACTTGACCTTTTGCTTTCATTTCTCCACTTTTTCACATTGGAATCTTTAAAACACAGGGACACCTCTTTTTCTAAAGAAGGTTGGCACGAAGCAACCATATGAATGATGTGGGAGAGCTCTGCAAATATTAGGGGCTAGAAAAATGCTTAGTAGTTTAGAAACTCTAGTTTTTCTATGTCTAGTCTGATAACAAATACCCATCACAGACTATTTCTTGTCAATGGTCCCAAAGGCAAAGAGGTGGATGGTGCATATTTCACAGCTTCTAGAAGCAAGGGGAGCAAGTCAAGAATCTGAATAGCAAAGAGGGCTTTTCTCTCTTCCCTTATATACAGAAGCTAAGGGTGCAACACCAGAGGCCTGAGGGAGACTTCAGAGGAGCACATAGGGAAAATGACAATAGGTTCACAGAATCCCATCTGTTGAGTCAGCTTCTGCTGTGATGCCCAATTTCCTAAATCAACACCCAGAGTGATAAAGAAGGTGGAGGATGTTTGTCCTCCAGCTCCGATTTCTATCAGTAATATTTATAGCATCCCTTGGGAAGAAGGTTACAGGAATAATATAAGATTTCCTTTCTTTTCCCTTTCAGCCAAATACCTCCCTCAGCTCAAACTCAGTATCGGAGTACCAATTTTCAGCAAAATGATGGACTCCACAAAAATTTTGCCTAAAGTCAAGTCTCAAAACCTTTAGAATTGCTTCTGGCCACTCCCTGAGTCATCTCCACTACTAAAGGCATGAAGCCCAAAGACAACGTCCAACAACAGTGAGGACCTAAATACAACCAAGAGAACCTACTCACTCTGCTTTGAGCAAACATGACAATGAGGAATGGCCAATGCTCAGCAGAGGCTGGAGCACAGTGAGCAAGGTAGACAGTACAGGGACATGAAGTTGGGGAAGTGCCAAGGCCACATCATGGCGTTTCCAAAGGCCAAGATAGGAAGTTTGTGTTTTATTCTCAGTGTAGTGGGAAGTAAGTCACTGGAGGTTGTTAAGCAGAGGACTACCATGATCTAAGTTTTATAAAAATCTCACTTGGCTGATAGATTTAGGCAGGACAAGAGTAGAAGCCAAGGAACTAGTTTAAAAAGGCTCTTATAGGTAAGAGATAATGGTGATTTGTTCTAGGGAAGAAGCAGTAGGGGTAGAGAACAGAGGTTTGATTAGAGGTATCTTGAAGAGGTAGAGCTTACAGTATTTGTTGATGGATTGGCTGTGGATAGTGAGGGAAAAAGAAGAATAAGCCATGACATTTGGGTTGTCTGGCATCTGTACCTTCTTAGCACAGAATTCATTCCCGAAACTGAGTCATTAGTAGTTCTTAAAAAAAAAAAAAGTTGGCAGTCTTTACCATTCTTTTATTCAAGCTTTTATGGAGCTCCTATCTACATTTAACGTGCTTGGAGAGGTACTATGGAACATGCCAAAATGAAGAAGATATACTTCCTGTGCTCAAGAAATTTATAGTGTGGTAGGGGGTGAATAAAAATAGCTAAGTAACTAAACAGGGCAGAATATCGTGTCATAAAGGAAGTGCTAACAAAATGAGAGTTTAAAAAAGGAGAACAACAAGGATTTACTGTACAGGGAACTATATTCAATATCTTGTATAACCTATAATGGAAAAGAATCCAAAAAAAGAACACACACATATATATATACACACATACATACATACATATCCAAAGCACTTTGCTGTACACCTGAAACTAACACCACAACATTGTAAATCAACTATACTTCAATAAAAATTTAAAGCCACTCATGTAATAAAAACATTATTAAGCAAGTAAGCTTCCTTAATTTTTTGTTGAAAACACTATAAAATTGCTGTCTAAAACCAGACAATGAGGGAAAAAAGGGGAAAGTACAGCTGATTGAATCAAGGAAGACTTCACAGAGCCTCTGATTTTGAAGACTCAGGACAATTTCAGCTGGAGGAGACTGGGGAAGACGTCATGCCAGGTTTTGCAAAAACAAGAGTGGATAAAGCAGGAACATGCTGAAGGAAGAACACAGTTTCTGTAAGGCACACAGGAAGTAAAATTAGAATGATGCAACAACACGGTGGGCCTTAAGTGTCAGGATAAAGCATTTACTTTACCAATAGGCGAGAGAGAGGCTTTCGAGGTTCCAGGATAGGAAAGCAACATGGTAAAAGCATATGTTAGGAAGGTTATTCTCATAGCCACATGTAGAATTAATTATATGGATAAATACTGAAAGCACAGTGAAGTGAGTAGGCTAGTGTAATAGACATAATAAAAGGTAGAAGTAGAGCAATGACAGTGAGGGTGGAGCAGAAGGGAAGGATGTGAGAAAGGACATAAGAGACAGAATCAAGAAGCTTGGACTACTAATTAAATATGGAGTAGAGAGAGTAGTTAAGGTGACCATGAAACACCTAGGAGAATGGTGGTATCACTAATCCAGATAGGGAAGTTGAGAGCCAGAGCCGGCTTCAGGAGTCATGAGTTTGATTTGAGACATGAGCGTGTTTGATATGCTGTCAAATAATGTAGATAGTCACGCCCAGCAAGCAGCCTGACATCTGGGCTGCAGTGCTAGAAAGAGGTTAGGGCAGGGTATGGACATGTGGTCATTATCCACAGAGAGGAGGCAGCCGAGGCTGTCGCAGTGGATGTGACTGCCCACGGTAAATGCGTGCAAAGGAAAGAGGGTGGATGACATATCTCTACAGAACAGCTACAGAGGAAGAAGAGCTAATCAAAAAGACAAAATAATAAAATGCCATTTTCAATGATATTGGCAATATATTTTTTTAACTAAGTGTCAGCAAAGTTGCAGAGAAAGAGGCATTCTTATACACTGCTGAATGGGAATGGATTGGGTATACATTTGCTAGAGGGAAACTTGCCATATATCATCAAGAGGCATAAAAATGTTCCTACTGTGCTTGCTTTAGCTGACATATACTAAAATTGGAACAATACAGAGAATATCAGCATGGCCCCTGCACAAGGATGACATGCAAATTTGTGAAGCACTGCTTATTTTTTCCGGAATTAGACAGTGGTGGTGGTCATACAACCTTGTAAATATACTAAAAACCACTGAATCTCACACTTAAAAGTAATGAATTTTATGGTAGGTGAATTATACCTGTTTTTAAAAATGTTCCTACCCTTTAATCTAATCTTTCCGTTCCAAGGATTCTATCCTAAGGGAGCAATTAGAGATGCACGCATTGATTTATGCACATGAAGTGTCATCGACTGCAGCGTTATTTATAATGTAAAATTAGGAATATCCTAACTGTTCAACATTTAGGAAGTTAGGTGAAGTACTGTATATCTACATGAAGGAATAATAGTCTGCCATTACAAAAGTGAAAAAACAGTATACAAACCTGTATGTAGTACCAGCCCAATTCAAAAAATATATATCCATACACATATATTCATGTATAAGCATACACTTATTAAAAGGCTGGATGAAAATGTACCAGTATCTTACCACTAAGTATTTACCTCTGTGTGGCAGAATTAAGGGTCATTTTAATTCTTTATACCTTTAGAAAATTTTAAAATTTTCTACACTACACATGTATTAGTTTTGAATGAGAAAAGGTTTCCAAAGAAAAAGGACACCCTTCTACACAGACATATCATTTACCCTGGCAACTGTCTAATACAACTGTCTGACACATTCCTAAGTTAGAAATCTGCAATTATACTTATGATTCCACTTAACTCTTTCAAACATCTGGATTTTGCCCTCAGGGAAATCAGCTCAGAGCCCACCAACCTAGCAAAATGGTTTCCCCAACAAATGCTTTCCTGCTTGGCGGTGGATTCCTCTGTTTATGCTACTAATTAAAAAAAATTCCATCTGACAGTTTTTTACCCCAATGTCAGCACTAGTTGCTATTCTTTGCTGTGAGAGGTGGCCAGGGCTGGAAGAACGAGGAGCAAGTTGAGAAGAGGCCAGTCAGAGGAAACGGGAGGTCAAGTCAAGGTCAGCATTATGGCCATGCCCAGTGGGTTAAAAATTTTTTTACTACTCAGGGCCTGCTTGGCTTTAGTTTTTCCTAGGCGCCTGATGGACTTGGTGGGACAAAGTTGTGTGGAGAGGGGACAAAGCACAGGAAAATCTGCTGGGGGGTAGCAGCAAGTACTATTTGTGAAGCCGTTTAACCGCTAATATTTACAGTTCACAAAGAACTTTCATAGACACCGTTCTATTTAATCCTTCCAACAACCTTATAAACTCCATGTTAGAAAAGAAGAAACTCAAGTTCAGAGGTGAAGTAAATCATACAAGGCTTGAATCCAAGTTCTTTGCTTCCAAATTCCTGTGTTTTTTTTCCTAAACAGTCTGTCGAATAGATCAGCATCAGCATCACCTGGGAAATTTGTAAGAAATGAAATTCTGGGGCCCCACTCCAGACCTTTTGAATCAGAAACTCTGAGAGTAGAGCCCAGCCATCTGAATTTTAACAAGCCCGCCAAGTGATTCTGATGCACGCTCAAGTTTGAGGCACATCACTCTAAAGAATGCTATCATACATTTGAAAACAGATTTTCAAATGGCTTCTTTAAAATACTGGCTGCTGCTGCTTTGACTTATGCGGGGTCTTGTCTTCCAAGGGAGCCTGGGAACCTTCCTTCAACTTCCAGTGGCTATGTACACAATAGAGGGCAGCTGCTTGAATAGAATTTGGGCGCCAGGGCCAGGAACATTCTACCTCATGGTGAGGCGCATCCCAGAACCAAGAGGGCAGTTCCCACATCACAACTTCCCGTGTTGAGTGGAGATATGAGCTGGCAAGCAGCTGCCATATATCTGTCCCCCTTGCTGAAGTTTCTCTTCATAAAGCTTTCACATGGTCTCGCAATGCTCTGCATGAGCCGCTGAGAAATTCCCTGATCTGATGTATTTACGTTTACGAACCTCTAGTTAATCAAGCTTTTCATTTCTTTGGATTTCAGTTTGGTTTTCTAATGGATTTGGAAGCAACAATTTAGAAAAAAATAGACAGCAATTTGAACAAAATTATTTTCCTTCTGGGGAACCTGGACTCCCTACTCCCGCCTCCCCAACCTACTCCCTACCCAATTTCCTCACTGCAGGTAACTGTTCTCTCTCTCTCTCACACTCACACACACACACACACACAATCATACACATTCCTTCCCCATGGGATGGAGAACAAACAAATCAGCAATTTTTTGTAAAATTGGACTTGATTTATATTGGATTTTAACTTTTGTCAAGGTCATATTTATAAAATTGAAACAAAACCCATGCATGGATATGGATTTAATTTGAAAATGCTAAAGCTGAAAGACAGGATCATGGACTGAAAATTATAAAGTTTTCAAAATTCTAGGAGTGAACAGAATTTGTTGTATTTCCCCTTCTACACAGGTACTTGCATTGAATTCATTCCTTTACTTATTCATTCATTGATTCTTTCATTCATTAGTTATTGAGAGCCAAGAAAGCACTGTTCAAGGTGCTGGGGACAAACCAATGAATAAAACAGACTAGACGGACCTCATGGGGCTCAACTCAGTAAATATATAATATGACAGGTAGTGCTAAGTGCTATGAAGACAGAGAAAGCAGGGTAAGGGGTAAACTGTCAGACAGGGCTATGTGAGGGCCGATCCTATTTTAGAGTGTGGTCAGGGAAGGCCTCTATTAGGAGGTGATATCTGAGCAGCAACTTAAAGTCAGGGAAGGAGCCAGGCGAATATCTGAGGGAAGAATGTTCTAGGCAGAGGCATCAGCCAGGACAGTGGTCCCAAGATAGGATCAGCTTGCCATGGTCCAAGAACCATGAAAGCCAGTGTGGCTGGAGCAGAATGAACAAGACAAAGAAGGGTAGGAAATGAGGTTGGGGAAGGAGCCAAGGGCCAGGTGAGTGGGTCATTGTAAGGACTTGGATTTAATTGTAAGACTGATGGGAATAAATGTGTCTATCATGTGTTTAACAGGTGCCAAGGAGTCTTAAAAAGTCTACACTATGATCCTTGCCCTCAAGAAGCTTCAATCTGTCATCCATTTGGGGAAACAAGCCAGAATTACAGGAGACTTGAAAAGGGGTGGGGATTCTTGCTGACTCATGTATACTTGTTCCTAATACTAACGAGCCATCTTTAGTAGAAAAGAGCTCCAAAGGAGAAAAAGGCCTGTCTCCTACGCCAATTTGAAAAGATTCTTCCACGCCATACTTTAGGCATTTTTATATCAAAAGCACTTATAGTGTTCACTATGTATTACAAATATTAAAACATTTAATACTCATAACAACCCTATGAAGCAGGTGCTACTCACCTCCATTGTGCAGAGAGGAAAATCAGAGGTTTGGAGAGGTTGAGTAACTTGCCCAAGATCACAGAACTACAAAGTCACAGAGATCGTATTCGAACACAGGCAGCCTGGCTCCAAAGCCCATGTTCTTAACCACTATTCTAACCTGCCTCACCTACAGGTAGAGATAGAAGGATGGGAAGGGGGGCATGATGAATCTACAATTGAGAATAAAAGGAAAAGTCTCCCAGATGTCCTGGGTGACCAAGAAGAGTTCTGGGGCCTATGGGAGACCTGGGGAGAAGACTGAACTAGCTGGGGAGAGAGCTAGAGAAACAGGCTGCAGGATACTGCATCCATGTTGGGAGTCCACGAGGAGTGTGAATGCACAGCATTCAGACAGGATTGCTTTGATAGTGGAGACATTTCCTGTGGGAAACTGAGAGGCCATGGGACTTTAGGGTATCCTAACCTGCCTAGTACAGAATACATAATGTCTAATAACCGGCAGCCAGAAAAACCCACATAAAGGAGGTCATGCTTGAGGTCTGGTCTTGAAGGAAGGGTAGGAATTGACCAAGATAAAACATACTTCTATAGAAGGAGTAGTATGTAAAAATCATGGAAATGTGAGGAAAAAATAGTGTCCTGAAGGTAGGGTGTATGAGGAGGGGTGGTGGGAGGTAAGGCTAGAGAGGCAGGCTGGGCCAGAACACAGAAGACCCAGGTTGCCGTGCTAATGAGTTTGGACTTCTCCCACAGGCACTGGGGAGCCAGTGAAAAACTGTAAGCATGACAATGGCAGAATCAGATCTGCATTTTGGAAATATGTATCTGCTAACATTTTTAGGGAGAAAAGAAGCAGGTGGACCAGTTAGGAAATGAATGTTATAGTCCAAAGTGATCTATGATTCAGGGATAGAGTGGCAAGGCAGATTTGAGGCTTGTCTGAGAATGGTCTAGGAGGTAGAACCAATAAATCTTGGTTCCCAGTTGGACAAAATGTGAGGGGTAGAGGAAGGAGCCCAGAGTGTCTGCCAGATTTCTCACTTCAACAAATAATTGAGCCTGTCACCAAGAAGAGGGGGGAGGGAAATTAGTCCAATTTTGGACAAGTCGATTTTTAAGTTTTTATTTTTTAAAGCAATACTTGCAAAAGGTAAACCATTCAAACAGTACAAAAGCATATACAATGAAAAATGAGTTCCCCATACTCTGGGGGAGACCATCATTAACAGGTTCTTGTTTATCCCAGAGCAGCAGTACGGCATAGTGTTAAGAACATAAGCTCTGGAACCAGACTGTCTAGATTTGAATCTGCCACTGCTGGCTGCGTGGCCTTGGGCTAGTTATTTAACACCTCTGCCTCACTTACATTATCTGTAAAATCGGAATTATAACAACAGAATACAAAAAAAAAAAAGCGTACTAGAATACTGTTCAGAACCTTGCTGTTAGTGTTTAACAATATATCTTGGAGATAATTTTGTATCTGCATGTACTTTTTCACAAATTTTTAATAACCGCCTAGTGTTGCACTTGTGTGACTTTTTCATAGTTCATTTAACCTTTACCCAATTAATGAATATTAAGGTTGTTTCTAATTTTTTGTTAATACAAATAATGCTGCAATGAATATCTTTGAACATCTCTTCACACACATATATGATTATATCTGTTAGATAAATTCCTGCAACTGGAATTCTGGTTCAGAGCATATGAATGTTTAATTGTGATAAAGTCTCCTGAAATCCAAAGAGGTTATGCTAATTTGCATTTCCACCAACAATGTATTAGAGCAGTGCTTTTCAAACTTTCATGTGCAAACAAATCACCTAGGGATCTCGTTAAAATGCAGATTCTGATTTAGTAGGTCTGGGATGGGGCTGCATTTGTAACAAGCTCTCAGTTTATGCAGATCCTGCTTGTTCAAGGATCATGCTTTGAGTAGCAAGGTATATAGCAGGGTGTAAGAGTGCGCATTTCTCCACACGCTTGCCAAAAATTGTATATTTCATGCTCTGATTTTTGCCATTCTGACTGGTGAAAGTTGTATCTTAAGGTGAGAGTTGTTGCTTAAATTAACCTATATTTCTTTAATTATGAGTGTTGTTGAGCATCTTTCTGTTTATTTTTATAAGCCAATTTTCTTTTTCCCTGGACTGGCTGTTTAGGTCCATTTTTCCTCTTTTTTAATAATGGTTTATTGGTATTTTTCTAAGTGATTCTCAATCTCATAGAGCTCTTTATATATACAGGGAACCAGCCCTTTCCCATATCAGATGCAAATCCTTCTTCCCAGTTTTTTGTCTTTGGATTCTGTTTCTGTATTTTTGTGGTGCTGTAAATTTTAACTTTCATGTAGTCAAATTTAACAATTTTCTCCTTTATGGCTTCCTTTGTGTCCTGCTTAGAGAGACCTTTAATATTTAATAATAAAATCATATATTAAAAAATCTAAATTATGCCTTTGGATCAATTCCTAGGCTCAATTATGGTCCATTGATCTGTATTCATGTGGTAGTACCAAACTATTTTAATAACTGTAGTTTTATAATATGTTTCAACAGGACTGGTTCCTTTCTCCCTTATTACTCTTCTTTTTCAGACCTTTCCTGACTAATCTTACAGATTTATATTTCCATATGTACTTTATAATCAGCTTGGGCATGTTGAATTATGATATGTTTGGGAGACAACTTGGTGGCACAGTGTAACATGCCGTTGAAAATGATAATCTGGCGTCTAGTAGCGTGGTCTTCTCTGGATATAGAAATCTGAGAGTCATCAGTGATACCTAAAGCCTCTCAAGAAAAGTCCATAGAATGAAAAAGAGGGTCTGAGGCTGAACTCTAGGTTAGTGTGGTTCTCAAAGTTCAGTCCTCAGACCAGCAGCACCAGCATTACCTGAGAACTTCTTGGACCCTGACTGGATCAGAAACTTGGGGTGGGGGAGCAATATGTTCCTTAACAAACCCTCCAGAGGATTCTAATGCACACTCAAGTTTGAGGACCACTCTTCTAAGGTATACTGTAGTTAACAGACAAATTAAGGAAAGAGAGCTGAAAATAAGTAGTAGTAAGAAAACCAGGAGAAAGATATACTTAATAATCAAAGAGAAGAAATTTCCAGAAATAAAAGTTCAATAGGGCCAATATTAATTAAGCAACAACTATTTTCAAAGGGCTTTATACATATTACCTCATTTACTCATATAACTCTATAAGGTAGATACCATTATTCCCATCTTGCAGATGAGAAAATTTTGGTTAACTAACTTGCTAAAGGTCAGCCAGCTGATATGTGATTTGACACCAGTGCTGTTATATACCAATGGCTATGTGCCTTCCATTGTACTCCTTCCACTGTACTGCTGAAAAACTGCTATTGAAAAATTGCCCACTGGAAAAGGAGAAAAAAAAGATCCTCCCTGATGGTTTTTTCTCAATCTGGAGGATACTAATTCATCTGGAACTATAGAGAAGACTGTCATGTAGTGGAAGAAGCCACACTTCAGTGAGAAAATGAGAAGAAGAAAATGGAGGATGAAAGTTAAGGAGAGCTGATATTTTTAGGATGAAGTGACCACCAGAAGATATTTATGTGTAATTGAGATCACTTTAGATTAGGAGTAACATTCGATGGGCCTAGGACAATCTCTGGTCCTGATCTGGACCTAAACAACACACCAGTTCTACCTATGCTCTACAACTGCCAGTTGAATCTCTACATATCCCATCAATCCCCTCAAACTAAAGACAAAACAAAACAAAAACCAAACAAACACTGACATCAAGCCTAGCTCTTCCTAATTTATCTTTTTATTTTGTCTTAAATCCTTAAAGGTCTTACTGGCTCAAACCTTGTAATCATTGTTTTCTTCTCTTCTTTGGCCTTTATATTGAATCACTCACCAAGTCCTGGCTTTGAAATATCTCCCCCATTAACTTGTCCTGTCCATTCCTACTGTCACTACTTTACATAAGCAGGCATGTCACATGGCCTCCCTACAGCCAGTCCAACCCACACCAATTTCCCACAAATACTAATTTCATTCTTATTCACCTATTCACAATCCTGCAACGACTCCTCACTGGCTACTAGATAAACTTTGCTTTACTGGGCCTTCTATTAGTTCAAATTTACCTCTCACTGATGGGTAAATTTGGATGGGCTTCCTTAATAGTCCTCAAACCTGCATCTACATTTCTCTCCATCCTCTCTTCATGCCTTCCCACATACCATTTAGGAATTGAGCCAACCTCCCCTTCTTTTGTTCAAGTTCCTTGTGATGTTCTTCTTCCAATTTTCACAACCACTTGCTGCTGGTATCACTCATTTTGTCAATCACCTACTTCCTTTCTCAACCAGTTTACCTATATATGTCTTATCTCCATCCACTAGAGTTCAGGGGTGGAACATACTCCTGCTGTGAGCCCCACTACATTGTTTAACATATTGCTATGTACATGCTAAGCACTCAAACTCAAAAACACTTATTAAATCAATGAAATCGTATCATGAGAACTTGGTATTTAAAGAGATATTTGGTGAATTGATGTTTAGAAAATGCCTACTTTCTTTTTCACTTTCAAATGTCATATTAAAAACAGTACACATTCACTAGTTATTACCCAGTATCAAGTACTATTGTAGGCACAATCTCATGAAATACCTATTTAATCCTTACCAGATCCCTGTCAGGTGGGAATTACTGCCCTGAATTACTCATAAATACAAGACTATGAGATGGTTAAAGACTTGTCCAGTATTTCTACTGAGTACTCAGAGCCTACAATGAAAACCCCCAAGTCCACTGCTCTATCCTCCATGACACAGATTCCTTTCTTTCATTTTTAATTTTTAAACAGGCTCCTATGGTTCTTAGTTGAATTATAAACATGG
This sequence comes from Eschrichtius robustus, assembly GCF_028021215.1. Lineage (NCBI taxonomy): Eukaryota > Metazoa > Chordata > Mammalia > Artiodactyla > Eschrichtiidae > Eschrichtius > Eschrichtius robustus. Next base: position 46,634,191 of record NC_090845.1, read on the forward strand.
TTTTTCTATAGTCTTGATGTAAGAAAAAATTGTGACTAACAAAACAGGTAAATAATAAATATACTTATATCTCAAGTTTAGTGTCTAATTACAGTTACTATGAATAATGAGAGAAAGTACCTGTGTGTCCCCGAAGTAAACTTGTGCCATAATGCAAATAGAGATGAGATGCAGCAGGGTGCTATATTAACATTCATAATTATGCATCTTATGTTCCAAAAATGAATTGTTTGCCAGCAAAGGAAAATGGCAATAGTAAGAATTATGGCAAAAGCATATAAGGTTAATCAACATATAATCGACTCTCAAATATGCACATTTTAGCTATTTTCTTTTATTGGTGCTTATGATTTATTATTTAGAAACATTGTAATCTACCAGAATATATTTCCCTATTAAGGACACCCGAAATGAAAACACACTCACATCAAGTGAATTAATTTTTATGACACATAGTAGATATATCACTTAAGGGAGATTTTGTTCTACAAATGCAATAACCTACATGTAATAAGGTGTCAACTTCTTCAGTGATATTTGGTCTAAAACACACACACACACATACACACACACACACATGCACTTTGGGGGCAATTTAAACTTTCTGGGAGAAAAAGACTAGATTAAAAACTCTTTTTTCAATATCTCCTAATGCATGCTTTATTAAACATAGCACAACCCAAAGAAACAGGAGGAATGCAGAATACAAATGACAACATTTTCCCACTGACTGAGACTGACCCAGCTTCAGGTGAGAAAGGAAGATGCCTTCACCCAGCAGACGGCTATTGGATGTCTTTATTAAGGTGCCAAAACCCATCAGTTCAGCTGCAAACAGACCCATTCCTAGAACCTTAACTCTCACCCTATCTAAGAGCCAATTAACTCAGATTATTCTTCTGTCAAGATTAGCAAGCATCCCAGGTCAAGGCAAAGCTTAAGCCTGGATGACTGAGAAAGATTCATTTGTCCTCTCAGACCACTTCTTACACTTTCTTTTGCTCTGGGCTCTACTGGGGTGCAAGGTTACTGCTGAGAATAATACTAACAGGGTGAGGCAAGGGAGAAAGCATGCACAGCCTAAGGATTTTAAAGTCATATAAGGATTTCTTGAAGATCTCAACTAATATATTCAATTTAAAGCCTCAGAAAATGTTACAGAGACAGAAGCAAAATAGTAGGTAAGCAGGTAGGTAGGAACCAATGAGGTATTACAGACAGCAAACTATATACTGTGGAGTCAGATGGACCTGGCTATGAGATAGTGGACATGTCAGCTATTTCATTTCTTTGTACCTCCGTCTCCTCATCTGTAATATAGGGATACATTCATCCCTATACCTCATAAGAGAGCTGTGATGATTAAATGACATGATGCAGTTGAGAGCTCCAAGCACTGCATCTGACCCACAGTAAGTGCTGGGATAGGGGGACAGAACTAACATTTACAGAATGTCTATTAAATCTGAAAGTAATCATGGTTCTGGCTGTACTGCTTCAGACTTAGGTGGGAAGGCACCTTGGAGAAACCCTTCGGCCTGAATCCAAAGCCCTATGGAGAACTCAGTTCATCCCTTACTGGTCTTAACATTTTCAAACGAACTACTTGGTAGAGAACTGATACAGCACTATCTCAGTGAGCTGTAGAACTATGATAGTCCCTATGACTGGAATTCACAGCAATGTTAATACAGGAAAAAGAGATGGATTCTGGAGTCACACACAGAGACTGGATTCAAGTCCCAGCTCTGACACTTATTAGCTGTGTGGCTTAAGACAACTGACGTGTCCATTCTGAGCCTTGGTTTCCTCACATAATACGTACTTTGTAGAACTCTGGTAAGGATTCAATTGATGTAAGGGTGCTATCACTAATTAGGTTCTCATGATCACACGAGGTCTCAGGCCAAGCAAGCCACTTAGATCCTCGGATATAATACACAGGCAACACAGAGCTACTTTCCCTGTCCAGTTATGGCAAACCAATGGCTATTGCAAGTGTTTACCCTGATAAGCATGAGGAAGGAAAGAAGAAATTCTTTTTACTGTGGCATGACAAAGAGCTTCTAGCAATTCTTCATTCTTTGTGTTCGGAAGGATTCATCATAATCATGATCCTGAATCACATCTAAGAGATCAGCCATACTCTCCATCACTTCATGAGTGCCCTTCTCCACTCATCCTTTTTTTCTGGCTGTGCAGCTTGCATGATCTAAATTCCCCAACCAGAGACTGAACCTAGGCTCCCTGCAATGGAAGCGTGGAGTCCTAACCACTGGACCACCAGGGAGTTCACTCCACTCATCCTTAAACTTTTCTTTATTAAACCCCAAGCTTCTCCCAAGAAGTACAGAGTAGCAAAGAATCTCTCACTCCCTCTCTCTCTCTCTCTCTCTCTCTCTCTCTCTCTCACACACACATACACACACAAACAGAGAGAGAAGGAAGGATATCACAAGAGAAAATTTTCCTAATTTCATACAAAATTCATGTACCAAGACTAGTTTTGAATTTTTGTTTCAAATGTTCCATTCTGTTGGAAGGGCCATTAGTACTTTAAGAAATCTATTCCTGAAGTGCAAAGAGGGATAACCTCAGGTAAGTAACTTTCACTGTATGTAAATTTATTTATTTATATAAATTTATTTATTTATTTATTTTGGCTGTGTTGGGTCTTCTTTGCTGCGCACTGGCTTTTCTCTAGTTGCGGCGAGTGGGGGCTACTCTTCTTTGCGGTGCGCAGGCTTCTCATTGTGGTGGCTTCTCTTGTTGTGGAGCACGGGCTCTAGGCACCCGGGCTTCAGTAATTGTGGCTCATGGGCTTCCGTAGTTGTGGCTCGCGGGCTTCAGTAGTTGTGGCTCAGGGGCTCTAGAGCACAGGCTCAGTAGTTGTGGCGCACGGGCTTAGTTGCTCCGTGGCATGTGGGATCTTCCCGGACCAGGGCTCAAACCCATGTCCCCTGCATTGGCAGGCGGATTCTTAACCACTGCGCCACCAGGGAAGACCAACTGTATGTAAATTTAAATCACACAAATTTTATGACTGAGAGAAAGAGAGGGGCAGGTGATGTTCTGCTCCTTCCCCTAGAGAGAAAAACTACCCTTCATAACTTCTCAAAGACTATTCAAAGGCATACATTAACTTTATACTTAACAAAATTGAAGGATATTCTGCACCCTCATCACAGGAAAAAAAAAGGAAGAATATATCTTTGCATTAGGAGCCAGAGACATAATCATTTTTAGCTGAACAAGGATGCCAGAACGGCCAACCAATGCTTTCCCTTTGATTAGCTGGAAAGCAATCAATGCACTCTTGCTAGATTGAAGCTTTCACTCAAAATAGAAACTGGCCTGAAGTCCAGAGCTGGCAGTTTAGAGACAAATCCCCAGAAGGGATCTTGACACTTGCAATAAGATCCAGGGTTGGCATACTCATTAGGATCCAAGTTTAAGACTGGGGCTTGAAGAAGCGAAGTAATAAGGACTGGTGAAAAATAAAATACTGACTGCCTTCAGGATTCATATGTTTCTTTCATCAGCTAAAAGGAACACTTTTGGTGCTTAAGGTTTGCTTAGTTTAGCTGTTGTAAAAAAGACATTGGATTTTTATATGTATAACTGAATCACTTTGCTGTACACCTGAAACTAACACAACACTGTAAATCAACTATACTCCAATAAAAATTTTTTAAAAAAGAAAATGTAAAAAGACTATTTTTTAGTATAGATTTAGATTCACAGCAAAATTAAGAAGGTACAGAGATTTCCCATATACCCCTTGCCCCTACACATGCATAACCTTCCTCATTATCTATGTCCTCCACCAAAGTGGTACTTTTGTTACAACTGATAAACTTACCTTGATACAACATTATCACCCAAAGTCCATAGTTTACATAGTTTACTCTCAGTGTTGTACATTCTATGGGTTTGGATAAATGCATAATGACATGTATCCACCATTAGAGTATCATCAGAATAGTTTCACTGCCCTGAAAATCCTGTGTTCTGCCTTTTCATCCCTCCCTTCCTTCCCTCTAACCCTGGGCAACCACTGATATTTTCGCTGTCTCTATAGTTTTGCCTTTTCAAGAATGTCATATAGCTGGAATCATACATTATATAGCCTTTTCAGATCAGCTTCTTTCACTTAATAATATGCATTTAAGATTTTTCCATGTCTTTTCATGGCTTGATAACTCATATATATATAACGCTGAATAATATTACATTGTGTGGATGTACCATGGTTTATTTATCCATTCATCTACTGAAGGATATCTTGGTGCTTCCAAGTTTTGGCAAGTATGAATAAAGCTTATATAAACATCCATGTGCATGTTTTTGTGTGGACATAAGTTTTCATCTCATCTGGGTAAATACCAAGGAGTGCACTGGCTGGATCTTATGGTAAGAGTTTATTTAGTTTTGTGAGAAACTGCCGAACAATCTTCCAAAGCCGGCTGTACCATTTTGCATTCCTACTAGCAATGAATGAGAGTTCCTGTTGCTCCACATCCTTGTCAGCATTTGGTATTGTCAGTATTCCAGATTTTGACCATTCTAACAGGTATGTAGTGGTATCTCGTTGTTATAATTTGCATTTCCCTGATGACATATGACGTGGAGCATCTTTTCATATGCTTATTAGCCATCTGTATATCTTCTTTGATGAGTTGTTTGTTCAGGTCTTTGGCCCATTTTTAAATGAGGTTGTTTGTTATTTTTATTGTTGTGTTTGAAGAGCCCTTTGCATATTTTGGATAACAGATGTATTTTTTTAAACTATTTTCTCTCAGTTTGTGGCTTGCCTCCTCATTGTCTTGACAATGTCTTTCCCAGAGCAGAAGTTTATAATCTTAATGAAGCCTAGCTTATCAATTATTTATTTCATGGATCCTGACTTTGGTGTTGTATCTAAAAAGTCATCACCATACCCAAAGTCATCTAGGTTTTCTCCTATGTTATTTCCTAGGAGTTTTATAGTTTTACATTTTGCATTTAGGTCTATGGTCCATTTTCAGATAATTTTTGTGAAGGGTGTAAGGTCTGTTTCTAGATTCATTTTTTGCAAGATATTGATTTTTAATAAAGACATTTATTCAATTTAGACATTTATTTAATTTTGAATTAATTGAAGATATGGGGAGGTAAGGCTTAAAAATCTCAGGATGAGGGATTTAAACATTATTGAGACTTCCACTTCTGTGAAAATGTAGTAGATGGACTTTTCCTTATTCCTTCCACGAAGTACAACTAAAAATCTTGGACACTAAAACAAACATAAGAACACTCTCATATGTTTTCCTCTGATACCACTCACTAGGAGAAAATATTTGCAAAACATACATCCGACGAAGGACTAGTATCTAGCCTATATGGAGAAATATTAAAACCCAATAGTAAAAAACAAACAATCCAGTTAGAAGAGTCTTAAGGTAATGAAGAAGACATCTACTACATTAAAAAAGCTGACTGACAAAGGACCTTCCTTTCCAAGGAACAATATGGTTGTAAGTTCCCTGGGCTTTCTTTTTGCCTTATATAGCCAAAGCTTCGATCTGAGAGGCAACAAACTGGAAATGCTAAATGGGCACAGACAAAATAAGTCCCAACAGAAGCCTGCTCTTCCTAGCCAGAGAACCAGGAGAGGGGTAGACTAGCAAGACAGAAAACTTTTAGATATAACTTCTCTATTCCAGCCAAATACCACAGAAAAACTGTGGCCCCATCTCTACTCATGCCAACAAAGGCTGAATGGAGAGCCTAGATTTCCACCCTGGCCATGCTATAATAAGGTCTTTTCTGACATCATCACGGCCAAGGTGGTGGCAGAAAAGGCTGAATTCTGGGATAGGACTTTCATCCATGCTGGGTGGTAACAAGCCCTCCACTATCCACTCCTGTCTCCATTGTCATGGAGACCATGTAAGGAACATGGGCATGTAATCCCACCTGTGGTAACAAGGAGGCACTCCCTCTCCCTATTGAGGTGGTGTCAGAGGAGACCACATGGGGAGCACCAAGGACAGATTTAGCAAGAGAAAGGAGCCTCCCTCCTTGGGTATTAGTAAATTCCAATAAGGAACCTGGACTTCTACCTCCATGTGGCAGCAAGGAGGCAGCAACCCCTTTCCCCTGCCAGAATGGTGTCAGAAGAAGCCAGCTAAAACAGAAAGTTTAAATATGACCCAAAGTTTCATAACATAATACTCAAAATGTCTAGATTTCAACTGCAAATCACCTGTCATACAAAGAACACAGGAAGATCTCAAACTGAAGTTAAAAAGATAATCAATAGACGACAACATCAAGATGACAAAAATGTTAGAATCATATGACAAAGTGACCATAATAAAAATGCTTCAGTGATCAAATATATACATACATGAAACAAATGAAAAAACAGAAATTCTTTGCAAAGAAATAGAAGCTATAAAGAAGAACCAAATGGAAATTTGAGAACTTAAAAATACAATATTCAAAATAAAAAACTAGATGAATAGTCTCAATAACATAATGAAGGGAACAAAAGAATCAGTGAACTTGAGGACAGAATAATAAAAATTACTCAGTATTAACAACAGGAAGAAAATAGACTGAGAAAAATAAAGAGAACCTTAGGGACCTGTGGGACTATAATGAAATATCTAACATTAATGGCACTGGAGTCCTAGAAAAAGAAAAGAAAGATGACAGGACTAAAAAAAAGTACTTGAACAAATAACGCCTGAAAACTCCCCAAATTTTGCAAAAGACCTAAACCTGGAAACTCAAGAATCTAAGCAAACTCCAACAGGATAAACCCAAAGAAATTCATACCAAGACACATCTTAGCCAAAAGTCTGAGCTAAAGACAAAAGAAAATCTTAAAAGCAGAGAGAGAGAAATAATACCTTACCTGTATAAGAAAAATAATTTGAAAGCCATATGATTTCTCATCATAAAGCATTGCAGCCAGAAAGAAGCTGGCACAATATTTTTCAACTGCTGGAAGAAAAGAACTATCAACCCAGAATCCTATATCCAGAGAAAATATCCTTCAGGAATGAAGGGGAAATCAAGACATTCCCAGATGAAGGAAAATTAAGAGAATTCATCACTGGCAGACCTACTCTAAAATAATGGCTAAAGGAAGTTCTCTAAAAGAAAGGAAATGACAAAAGAAGAAATCCTGGAATTTCAGAAAGGAAGAAAACAAGGCAAAAAAATGGGTAAAAACAATAGACTTCCTTTTCCTCTAGTTTTCTAAGTTATGTTTGATGGTGGAAACAAAAATTATAGCAATGTCTGATACAGTTGTAAATGTATGTAGCATAAATATTGAAGACAATTTTATTATAAATGTTGGGAGATAAAGCGTTGTAAAGGGAGATAAGTTTTCTGTACTTTACTCAAAATGGTAAAATGACAATACCAATAGACTGGGATAATTTATGTATATATAATATAATACCTATAGCAGCAACTAAAAAGGCTATATGAAGAGATATGCCCCAAAACTAGAGATAAATAAAAATGGAATTCTAATAAATGTTTAAGTAACCCACAGTAAGGTAAGAAAAACAAAGAGTACAAAGAGAAAGAAAAATAAAATATTTTACTTAAGCCCTAACTTATCAATAATTATATTAAATGCAAATGGTCTAAGTACACCAATTAAAAGATAAGAGATTGGCAGAGTGCATAAAAACACATGACCCAATGATATACCATCAAAAGAAACTCACTTCAAATAAAACAATATAGGCAGGTTGAAAGCAAAAGGATAGGAAAATATATTATGTGAATACTAATCAAAACAAAGAAGGAATGGCTATATTAATAACAGGTAAAGCAGGTTTCAGAGAAAAGAAAATTACTGGAGAAAGGGAAGGACATTGCAAAATGATAAAAGGGTCAACCCACCAAGACAAAATAACAACCCTAAATGTGTATGCATCAAACAACAGAACTGCAAAATGCATGAGCAAAAACTGATAGAACTAGAAGGAAAAACAGACAAATCCACAATTATACTTGGAGACTTCAACACTCCTCTTTCAGCAATTAATAGAACAACTAGACAGAAGATAATCAAGGATACTGAAGAATTCAACATTACCATAAACCAACAAGATCCAATCTACATTTACAGACTACCTCACCCAACAACAGTAGGATGTACATTATTTTCAAGTGCTCATGGAACATATACCAAGATAGACTATATCCTGGGATATAAAACAAACCTGAACAGATTTAAAAGAACTGAAGTCATACACAGCATATTCTCTGACCACAGTGAAATTAAACTAGGAATGAATAATATTGTAGAAAACAAATGGAAGCTAAACAATATACTTCTAAGGAATCTATGGATCAAAGAGGAAATCTCCAGAGAAATACAAATTACATTAACTAAATGAAAATGAAAATACAACATATCAAAATTTGTGTGACACAGATGAAGTAGTGTTGAGGAAAATTTATAGCACTAAATGCTTATATTTGTAAAGGAAAAAAGGCTCAAATCAATCATCTAGGCTCCCATGTCAAAAAGCTAGAAAAAGAAAAGTGAAAAACCCAAAGCAAGCAGAAGACAGGAAGTAGTAAAGATAAGAGCAAAATTCAGTGAAATTTAAAGTAAAAAAATAGAGAAAATCAATGCGTAAAAAAAGGTGATTTTTTGAAAAGGATAATATAATTGACAAACCTCTAGCAAGACTGACAAAGGAAAAAAGAGACAAGATACAAATTACCAATATCAGGACTGAAACAAAGGCTCTCACTATAGACTTTGCAGATATAAAAAAGACAACAAGGGAATACTATGAACAACTTTATACACATCAATATGACAACTTAGATGAAATGCACAAATTCCTTGAATACTACAAACTACCACAACTTACCCAATGTGAAATAGATCATTTGAATAGTCCCATAATTATTAAGGACATTTAACTTGTAAATAAAAAATTCTCCTTAAAGAAATCCCCAAACCCAGATGGTTTCCCTAGAGAATTCTACCAAATGCTTAAAGAAGAATTAGCACCAATTCTACACAGTATCCTCCAGATAAAATAAATCCCAATTTATTTTATGAAGCTAGTATTACCCTGATATAAAAACCTGACAAAGACAGATTTATAAAACTACAGACTGCATGAATAATGACACAGGTAATAAAAAATCCTTAACAAAATATCAGAAAATAGAATTTGGCAATATATAAAAAGAATAATACAACGTGGCCAAGTGGGGTTTATTCCTCTGATGTAAAGCTGGTTCTATTTTCAAAAATCAGTCAATGTGATATATCACATCAACAGGCTAAAGAAGAAAACTCATGCAATCATATATTCACACAGAAAAAGCATTTGACAAAATCCAACATCCATTCATGATAATTTTCAGCAAACATGGAATAAAGGAGAACTCCATCAACTTGATAAAGAGCATCTACAAAAATCCTACTGCTAACATCATACTTAATAATGAAAGACAATGCTTTCCCCCCAAGATAAGAAACAAGGGAAGGATATCCACTCTCCCCACTCTTATTCAAAATAGCACTGGAATTTATAGCCAGCACAATAAGGCAAGTAAAAGCGATAAAAAGGCATTCAAATTGGAAAGGAAGAAATAAAACTATCCCTATTTATAGATGACATACATAGAAAATTCAAGGAATCTAAAAACAAAAACAAATAAAGGAAATTCCTAGAACTTCCAAGTTCAACAAGTTTGAGACATACAAGATCAACACAAAAAGCAATTGCATTTCTATACGTTAACAACAGACATGAGGAAACAAATTTTTTAAAGTATCATTTACAATTGCTGCAAAGGAAATGAAATACTTAGGTGTAAATCTAATAGAACATGTATAGGATGTGTATGTTGAGAACGACAACAATGCTGATAAAAGAAATCAAAGATCTAAGTAAACAGACACACTGTATTCATGGATTAGAAGACTCAACAAAGTAAAAATGTCAGTTCTCCCAAAATTCATATACAGATTTAATGCAGTTCCTGTCAGAATCTCACCAAGATTTTTTTTGTAGGTATAGACACAATTATTCTAGAAACACAGGGACCTAAGAACAAAATAGAAAATCCAGAAAAAGACCCAAACAGATATGCCCAACTTATTTCTGACAAAGTTGCAAAAACAATTTAATGGAGGAAAGATAGCCTTTTCAACAAATGGTGTTGAAGCAATCAGACTTGTGAACCTTGACATAAGTCTTACACTTACACACAAAAAACTCAAAATGGATCATGGATTTAATGTAAAAAAACCCCATAAATTTAGAAAAAAAAGGAGAAAATTTTTGGAATCTAGGGTTATGCAAATAATTCTTAAACTTGACACCAAAAGGACTGATCCATTAAAAGAAAAATTGATAAATTGGATTTAGGTTACATAATTCATTCTTTATTGTTATCACAGATCATTAAATGCTGGGATTTTAAAGACGATTAAGATGCAGTCCCTGCTTTCAAGGTGCTCATAGTTTAGTAGGAAAAGAGATACCTAAACTGACAGGTATGATGAGATACGGTAAGTGCACAGAGGAGAGAACCATGAGCTCTCCTGTGGGAATGAGGAACGGCTTGTAATATATAGTGGGGCCCTTTACAATGAGTAGGGGCTTACCAGGTAAAGAAGGGATGGGAGACTATTCCAAGCAGAGAGAAATGTATCTGCAAATGGCAAAGAGTCATTAGAAGATACTAAAGTAAGTTAGAGAAAGACAAATATCATATGATATCACTTATATGTGGAATCTTAAAAAAATGATACAAGTGAACTTATTTACAAAACAGAACCAGACTCACAGACTTCGAAAACAAACTTATGGTTACCAAAGGGGAAACATGGGGCAGGGGGAGGGATAAATTAGGGGCTTTGGATTAACATATATGCACTAATATATATAAAATAGATAATCAACAAGGACCTACTGCATAGCACAGGGAGCTCTATTCAATATTCTGTAATAACCTATATGGGAAAAGAATCTGAAAAAGAATAGATAGATGATAGATAGATAGATAGATAGATAGATAGATAGATAGATAGATAGTTAGATCTATCTATCTATCTATCTATCTATCTATCTATCTATCTATCTATCTATCTATCTATCTATCTATATATCTGAATCACTTTGCTGTACACCTGAAACTAACACAACATTGCAAATCACCTATACGCCAATAAAAAATAAAAATTAAATCAAATTTTAAAAAAAAGAAGATACTGTATATTCAGGGAATGATTAAGATGTTCAAAGAGGCTGAAAGCATGAGATGTGAAAGAAGACATATTTGAGGTAGAATCAACAGGATTTGGTAACTGATTAGATAAAAGTGAAATGGGTAGCTAAGAGAAAGGAGGGATCAAGATGTTCCTCTACGTCCTACGTTAGGTGACTAGGACTATTAAATGAAATAAGGAACAGGAAAGGAAGAGGGGTTCTTGTTTTTGGAGGGGGAATATCAAGAAATGTTGAGGTTGAGGTAACTGTTTTTAGACAGAAATGTCCTTTGACAACTGGAAATATGAAGCTAGTATTCAGAAAATAGTTCTGGGCTAGAGATGTAAATGGGAGAGTAATCAGGATTCAGGTAGTTGAAGCCATGGTAATAAATTACATTACATGTTGAAAGGACAGACTGGGAAGCTGGGTGTGTGTGTACATGTGAGGGACAAAAAGAAACTGATGGAGCAAAGTCCAAATGTTCTTTTCTGACTGCTTGCCATTCAGTCTTCACAAAAGTAGTTCAGATTCCCCTCAATGCATTTTGAGAACTCTGGCTTGAATAAAATAAAGAGATGAAAGGCTGTAGTTCATCCATTTCTCAGCCATTGCTGCCAACTCCCTTCTCCTGTTCTGTCTCAGCATGGCATCTCTGGGGAGGTAAGGATCTGCTGAGGTCAGTAAAGAAAATTCCATAGCTTTCTTTGGTAAATTATCACTGACTACAGAAAGTGATTTGGAAGTCCTCTAGAAGACCTAGCTAAAATCCCTTCTGCTACAAATGATGCCATTTCCTCTTGTGCTGTCCTTAACGGAAAAAGAAAACAGACATCCTGTTGTGTGTGTCACAGAATGTATTTTCTGGTATGGACAGCATGGGAAAGTAGATTTTTTTAAGAAAAATAAAGTGGCTGACGGGAAGTCTTAGGGTTGACAGGGAAAAGGGGGTGGATAGAGGAGACCATGGGACTCAATTCCTAGCATTCTAGAAACGTGGATTTTTTTTCCTAGAGAATACTTTTCAATACTTAAAAGCAATTATTAAATCATGTCTTCCTGTCTTGCAAAACAAATATATAAAGAATCCAACACAAGGCTTATTTACTTTACAAGGCAAAACTCCTCCATGAACATTAAATTGGTTGTGGAATGAGTTAAGTCGGCATTTTTTTGTTTTGTTTTGTTTTTTAAACCATCCATGGTAAGTGGCTATTTCTCAGGGTCTGAAAATTTTATCTTCTCTGGGTTGAATAATCTTGCTTCTTTTACAAAGCCTTCACTTGAATGACTTTTCAATCCATGAATCATTTTACCGCACTTCCTTGATTGCTCACCAAATTCTCTGCACCCATCTTTAGCTGTTATGATAGGATCACTTTAACTCTCTGATAAAAAACTATGTTTAAATATTGTCCAAAACATTCTGTTCTGTGCAAGGGATATAAGCCCTTGGAATAAACATTTCAGAGAAAAAAAAGTGTCGGGCAGTGTTGCTAAAGGAAATGACCTGCCCTGGGATATTAATTAAGCCCAGTTATTGTATCCAAATTAAACCAGTGTCCCCTAACTCCAGCTCAAAAAGCAGCAAAGTGGAGGGAAGAGAAGAAATACAAAAGAGAAAAAGAGAAAATAACCTCCTGCTTAAGGACAAGAGAGAAAAGAGATTTTTATACATTTAGTGGTATTACTTCTTTAATGAAGCTATTCTTTTATTTATAAATTCTGTCTGGTGTGGAAGGACCAAAATAACGATAGAAGGAAATCTGGAAGCAAGGAGGTGGAAAAGGTAAACTTAGAATTTCTTCCACTGGTTAGCTCCAACAGCTAAGGCCAGCGGAGCAGCTTATCTGTGGCCAACATAGTGTGAATTACAGTTAATCACTGAGAGCGGCAGCCCCGGGTGTTTTGGATACTGACCGAGTCCCAAGGATGAGGACATGTTGCCAGAGAGCTTTTTTATTTTGTTTGCATTAAGATTTGGGGTTGAGTTGATAAAAGCGAAGTGAAGGAGTATCATACCCGATAGTGCCTTAGCTGTTTATTGTTTTTAAAAATTGCTCTAAAATTGCCTGCTGTGTTGGTTAATGTTAAGCTAAGCTGTTTTAACATCATTATCTATGATTTTTTAAGAGAAAAGGTATAATTTTCTTTATTCCCAACGTGGTAAAACATAAACAGAAAGTTTGACTTGTTGGGAGAGACTGAGTCTGGAAAAATAAAGAGGAACTAGAGCTAATATTTTTTAAGGTGCTAAATGCCAAGCATCTTATCTACATGCTCTTATTTCATCCTCAGAAGCACGCATTGAAAAGGAAATGAGAAAGCTGATTCAAATATGTTAAGGAACATGTTCAATCTATCAGTCCACTGCTTGTATTATACTGGTGTTCCTAAGTGTTCTTCCCAAGGTGCCATTCATTAATTCATCAGCTATTTATTCCTCAAATACTATATTCCAGGCTCTGGATCCATGTCCTGAAATCAATGGTAAACAACACAAGGCCTTAATTTTAGGGAGCTTTACCTGTTCCTAACCAACTCTTCAAGTTTTGAAGAAGTTTGTCTTCTCTTCCAACCTCTTGGCCCCCCATTCCATATTCTGTCATCAGCCATATTCTGTCCCTGCCTAATCAATGGACATTCTCTTTGTTATAACCCTGTGGTCAACTCAGGTATGAGTCACTCAACAGCAGGAAAACAAAATGATCAACCAGTTTTTTCTCTGACACAATCAACCAAATTAGTGTAGGAAAAAGCTATTAGGTCATATCCAGTCCATCCCTCTGGGAACAGAGCAAAACCACTCCTTGTATTATGCTACATTATTTCTCAACTACATTGTCCTGCCTAATTGTAAATAATTATAAATGACTCAGTGGCAGGGTTTCCACTATTTCCTCTCAAAGGTTAGCCCACAATCCAGTAATTTTCAGTGTCAAGATGGTTTCTCTGATAGTCAGCCAAAATATCCCTTGTCTTGATTTCATCTAATTATGCTCTGATCAACCCTGATCCCAATCTCTGCAATTCCTCATTTGTTGCTGTATTTATACCCTTCAAATATAACTATATGGGTATCACACCCTATTCCCTCCCCTCCCCAAGAGTCAATTGGCTGACTCTTAAGCTAACATCGGCAAAGGAAACTCTGCAGCCCCGTCACAACTTCTAGCCACCTCAGTATTTCCTACCCTATGCAGAAAACACCATCTAAGTTCTTGCAGTTCTGGGGTCAGACCTTCCAGGTCTCCACCTATACACTGGGCAGTGGTGTGGGTGTCCAGACACCACAGATTGCATTTGAACTTCCTCCTTTGTCATCTCCATTCATTCACTCACATACTCAACTTTTATTGAAAACCAGCAGTGTCATATCCTGTACAAGTTACTAGGTATACCATGTGAATCTGACATATTCCTCTTCCTCAAGGAATTCACAGTCTAATAAAGATAAATAGAATGTTCTCTCCAACTTATTATCCCCTACCTCCTTTTCTTTTTTTTTTTAATTTGTATTGGAGTATAGTTGATTTACAATGTTGTGTTAGTTTCTACTGTACAGCAAAGTGAATCAGCTACACGTATATGTATCTCCCCTCTCTTCTGTATTTCCTTCCCATTTAGGTCACCACAGAGCACTGAGTAGAGTTTCCTGTGCTATACGGTAGGTTCTCATTAGTTATCTATTTTATACATAGAATCAATAGTGTATATATGTCAATCTCAATCTCCCAAATCATCCCACCACTCCCCTTTCCCCTTTGGTATCCATACGTTTGTTCTCTACGTCTGTGTCCATATTTCTGCTTTGCAAATAAGATCATCTATACAATTTTTCTAGATTCCACATATATGCATTAATATACGATATTTGTTTTTCTTTTTCTGACTTACTTCACTCTGTATGACAGTCTCTAGGTCCATCCACGCCTCTACAAATGACCCAATTTCATTCCTTTTTATGGCTGAGTAATATTCCATTGTATATATGTACCACATCTTCTTTATCCATTCGTCTTTCGATGGGCATTTAGGTTGCGTCCATGACCTGGCTATTGTAAATAGTGCTGCAATGAACATTGGGGTGCATGTGTCTTTTTGAATTATGGTTTTCTCTGTATATATGCCCAGGAGTGGGATTGCTGGGTCATATGGTAATTCTATTTTTAGTTTTTTAAGGAACCTCCATACTGTTTTCCATAGTGGCTATATCAATTTACATTCCCACCAACAGTGCAAGAGCGTTCCATTTTCTCCACACCCTCTCCAGCATTTGTTGTTTGTAGATTTTCTGATGATGCCCATTCTAACTGGTGTGAGGTGATACCTCGTAGTTTTGATTTGCATTTCTCTAATAATTAGTCATGTTGAGCATCTCTTCATGTGTTTGTTGGCCATCTGTATGTCTTCTTTGGAGAAATGTCTATTTAGGTCTTCTGCCCATTTTTTGATTGGGTTGTTTTTTTGTTTTTGGGGGGTTTTTTGATATTGAGCTGCATGAGCTGTTTGTATATTTTGGAGATTAATCCTTTGTCTGTTGCTTTGTTTGCAAATATTTTCTCCCATTCTGAGGGTTGGCTTTTCATTTTGTTTGTAGTTTCCTTTGCTGTGCAAAAGCTTTTAAGTTTAATTAGGTCCCATTTGTTTATTTTTGTTTTTATTTTCATTACTCTAGGAGCCTACCTCCTTTTCTAAAGAATATTGTTTACAAATACAGTTCCTTATATCCCGTTTACCCTTCACTGAAATTGGGCCTCTGCCTCTAATATTTCAATGAAGTCTTTTCTGCCAACGTCAACCAGTCATCTAATTAGCAAACCCAATAGCCTCTTTTCAATATTCATACAACTTCAATGCAAGAGCATTTAACATTATTGATCAATGGCCTGCTCCTTCTTGAAATCCTCCCCCTGCCCTTGGTTTCCACTCTCCCATATGTCTCCTCCTACATCTCTGATTGTCCTTTCTTTCTCTTTTACACCCCTTTTCTCCTCTCACTCTTAGCTGATGGCTTCCTCTTATGTTTGATTTAAAAAGAGATGTATTGAAAAGGGAACATCCTCATCTTTCCATCACTTCATTACCAACCTACCTTGCTTTACCTCTTCTTAATATAGATCATTATGCTTATTTTTAAAAATCAAAGTTCAAGCCCCTATTTCTGCTCAGACCTCCCAAGGACTTTGCTGCTGAAATTATCCCTTATTTTCTACACCATCTATTTCTCCCTCACTACTGGATTATCCCATTAGCAGTCAGATATTTCATATTAAATAGTCAGATATTTAATATTAAATCTCCCTTTCTTGATCCCAAATCCCTTCCAGCTAATACTCCACTTTTCCGTACCCCTTCACGGCTAAACTCCTAGGAAGACATTATCTTCACTACCCATTCTTTAATGAAATAATCCATTCAGGCTTTTATCTCCAACATTCCATTGTCAAGGTTACCAATCGCTTCCATGTTGCCAAAATCAATAGTCAATTCTCAGAATCAATGTCTCATCAACATTTGACACAGTTGACTACTCCCTCTTTCTTTAATCAGTTTCTTCACTTGGGTTGTAGACACCATTCTCTTCTGGTTTTTTCCTACCACACTGGCCATTTCTCAGCTTTTTTTTTTTCTTTGGTTGCTCATTTGCCCTACCTCTAAATATTGGAGTACCCCAAGGCTCAGTCCAAGGACCTCCCCTCTTTGCTGTCTACACTTAACCCATTAGAGATTTCATCTAGTCTCAAAGCTTTATCAGAGGGTGATTCTAAAATTTAAATAGTTAACACTGACTTATTTCCTGACATCTATCTCATTTCTTAGTAAATATTAGCATGTAGCTGTCAAATGGACATCTTAAACTTAACACGTATAAAACCAAGCTATTTATTTCCTATTCCTTCTTACCACTCACCAAACTTGTTCCTCTTCCAGTCTTTCCCACTTCAGTTTTCCCACCTTGGTTTTCAGGCCAAAACCAAGGAACCTTTTATTCCTTACCTACCCACTCCATACCACAACGCTGCCCAACTCAAACCTAATCCATTAACAAGCCCTCCAAAACAAATTCCACATTCAACTACTTTTCACTATTTCCACTACTAAAATCCAAGCCAAGCCATAACCACCTCTTGCCTGAATTAATTAGCCTCCTAACAAATTTCCCTGCTTCCTCTCTGCCCCCTACAGTCTGTTCTCCATACAGCAGCCAGGGTGTTCATCTCCAAGTGCAAAACAAATCATAGTGCTGTCCTGCTTAGAATGGGTTTGCTCTGCAATTAGAATAAATCTGAACTCCTTACCAGAGCTTACAAGGCCCTATGTGACTGTGTTCCTGGCTACCTTTTCAATTTCATCTCCTTTCATGCTCCTTTTTGCTTACTACACTCTAGTTTCAGTAGCTTTCTTTCTGATCCCTGAATACATCATGTATTTTTCCATTTAAGGACTTTTATACTTGCTATCCTTCTGCCTGGAATGCTCTTCTCCCCAGATCTTTATATGGCTGCCTGTCTCTCATCATTTAATTCTTAGTTCAAATATCTTCAGAGAAGCCTTCCCTGAACTAGCTAAAGCCTCCTCTGTCCCCATTATATCCACACTCAGTCATTTTATATGCTCTTACACTTATTTGTTTTCCTTTATAGCACTTCTCACAAACTGATATTATATAATGTTTACTTGTTTGTGATTATTGTGTACTTCCTCTATCCCCACTAGAATATCAGCTTCATGAGAAAAAGAACTATTTTGTCCCGTGGTATATCCTCAGTTCCTATAAGAGTACCTGGCACAGAGTATGGCCCTAGTAGATATTTGTCTGATGAAGGAAGAAAGGGAGGGAGGGAGGGAGGGAGGGAGGGAAGGAAGGAAGGAAGGAAGGAAGGAAGGAAGGAAGGAAGGAAGGAAGGAAGGAAGGAAGGAAGGAAGGGAAGGAGGGAGGAAGGAAGGAAGAGTTTCTCTCCCTGTGCTTAGCTCTTAAGTATATGTCCCCCAGGATTTTGTCCATCCCTCTTCCCTTCCCCTTTATACTGCCCTTTTTGGAAGATCCCTTCCACCTCCCCCAAGGTTTCAATTACAATCTACCCAACTAACTCTCAATCTAATTATTGTGTCTTTGTTTCTTTTCTATACCCAAGACTTATAGTTACAATTGACTGCTGGACATTTCTACTAAGAGGTCTTAATAGATACTTCAATCTCTGCATGTCTAAAACTGAGCTCATTATTTTACTTCCTTCTGATATAATGTATATAAAATACTGAGTCAAATGCACAGCGTCTAGTAGGGACTCAATAAATCCTAGTTCTTGTAACTCCATCTAGCCTATTAAGCAAGAGACTCTGGACTCATCTTTGACTCATATTTATTTTCTTGAACCCACCACCTCAATTTTCAAGTATTTGGAAGTCTGACAACCCAACACCCCTGGGATTCTCAGCTTTTAATCCTCACTCTGGTAACCCTGATTGCCCTTGCCTGGCACACGTTCATTCAATTCAATTAGCTATTCGATGAGTATTGAACTTGTATCCCTGCTAGGCACTATGATGGTTATGTCAAAGATACAAGGATAAATAACACATGGACACCACCCAAAATTTATAGGCGGAAACGGATGAGTAAACAGGCTGTTACAATATAGAATAAGCAGTTCTAGATAGAGGAAATCAGCGGGTGTTGTTTATGGGAGGAAAACTTAATACAGTCCAGGGATGAAAGAGCTAAGGAAAGAGTCTTACAAGTGGCAAAGCCTTGGTCAAGTCTTGAGTTAGCTAAGCAAACAAGAGGAGGGAGCAGTCATCATGCCAGGAAGAAGGAGCAGAATGTGAAAAGACACAGAGATATGGGAGATGATGTTATAGTTGGGGAGTACATGCAGTTGAACATGGGCATAGCATAGATTGGAAGCTTGTGTGGAGATAAATACGGTTATATTCTAAAGGGCCTTGTTCAACCAAATTAAGGAGTTTGGATTTTATCTTCAACACAATAGGGAACCTTGAAGGGTTGTGGTGAGTAAGGGTTTCATGACCAGATTCAAGTTTAAAAAGAAGACTCTGGTTGTAGTGTGGAGAACAGATTCAATTCAGGAGGTGGAGAACATGGAAAGACTAGAGGTAGATAAACTAGTTGAAGGACTATTGCAGTGAACACATAAGTGAGGAGAAATGTGAGACATTTTCAGTAGGTAAAAATTGCCAAGACTTGGTCAATTAGATACAGAACTGAGTAGTTGAGAAAACTGAGTTCACTGGGAACTATTTACTTATATAGAGGTACACAGGAGGAGAAGCAGATTTCATCAGGTGTTGGAGGTGGAGGTTAATAAATTTAACACATACATGTGGGGTTTTTGAGATATCTGTGGGGGCATACAAATATCCAGAAAGCAGTGGGATATATGAGAGAGTAGTATGGGGTAGAATGAGATATTTAGAAGTCTTACTTGCTAAGTAAAATCATGAGAATGAATTAAAATCACCCAGATTGTACAGTGTGAGAAGAGTAGAGGACCTTGTGTAGAATTCTGGAGAATATATACTTAAGGGGAGTGGAGGAATAGAAAAGAAAAAAACAAAGAAAAACTAGGGGAAATATAGTGTTACTGGAGCCAAAGGAAGAGGAAATTTTGAGAAGGAAGCAGTGTTCAACAGTGTTAAGTACTGAGGAAAGGCTGTACTGGGTTGAATGGTGTCCCCCCCCCCAAATTAATGTCCACTCAGAACTTCAAAATGCAAGCATATTTGGAAATAGGGTCTTTGCAGATGTAACTAGTTAAGATGAGGTCATACAAGATTAAGGTAAGCCATAAATCCAATAAATGGTGTCCTTATAAGAAGGCCATGCAGACGCAGACACAAAGAGAGAAATGCTATGCACAGAAGGAGGCAGAGATTAGAGTGATGTGCCTATAAGCCAAGGAACACCAAGAGTTGCTGGCGACCACCAGAAGCTAGGAAGAGGCAAGGAAGGATTCTTTCCTAGAGTCTTCAGAAAGAGCATGGCCCTGTTAACACCTTGATTTCAGATTTCTAGCTCCCAGAACTGTGAAAGAATTTCTGTTGTTTTAAGGTATCCAGTTTGTGGTATTTCTTTATGGCAGCTCTAGCATAGTAATGCAGAGGTGAAGTAAGATAAGAATAGGAAAAAGTTCATTGCTTTAAATAATTAACAGGTCACTGGTAATATTGGCCAGAGTCACTTGAGGAACATGGTGAGGGACAGAATTATATTCTTATGAGTTGTGTTGTGAATGGAAAGTGGAAGAGTAGGAATAGTGAGTGTAGACAAGGTAATTTAGCTATGAAAGAAAAAAAGGGTAATATCTAAAGATAAACATAGGTCTGACAAAGGTTATTTTCAAGATGGGAAAGATCTGAGCTGGTTTTCAGACATAGAGGGTGGACTCAGGGCAAAGAGAAGGATAACAGGCTGATAATATGTGAAAAAAGGAGAGTGGAAATCAAAAGTGCAAAATTTCTCCAGGAAGTAGAGGGGAATGAGGACCAGGCCACAAGTGAAAGAATTGGGTACGTCCAAGTGAGGAGATAAACGTTTTAAATGCATATCCCTTGAGTTTCAGGGAGATGAGGATAGAAAAAAAGTCCTTTAGACCCATCTATACAGGGTCTTCAATGCTGGAATGAAATGGCTGGACTTAATTCTGGAGGCAATTGCAGCCTTTTTTGAGAAAGGGAATGACATGACCCAGGCTAAGCACAATTGAGATCTCATAATTCATGAGGTTTACCCAGAGCACAATTACTGCTGATTGAAATGAATACAGAGATGTGCTTTAGGGAGATTCATTTGGCAGAATTGCAGAGAATGGGTTAGAGGGCATCCAGACAAGAGGTAATGAGTCCCTGGCAGTAGCAGGAAGAAGGCAAAGGAGATAGATGAGTTGGATATTAGAAACACTGCAGAAGAAGCTCAGAAAGGGCTTGGGGACTGTTGGGGATTAAAAAGGGAATGGAAGAGGATTCTACAGTTGTGAGCTTGACTTACAGGGGTGGGAAATATGCCATGGTCAGAAATAGAGATATTAGGTGGGGAAGTTGGCTGAGGGGTAATACACACTTTGGAATGGAAATCTGCAGGTCAGAAAGAAGGTAAAGTTGGACAGAGCTATCTGGCAGTCTCCTGCATCTAGGAGAGAGGTGAAACACTTGGACGTGGATCAATTCATAAAAGAGTTGGCAGAGGGAAAAGATAAGGTAAAGGTTAGGACAGTGAAGGTACTTTGGGTGTAGGAAGATGATGTCTCCCTCAAGTGCAGGAAGGCTTCTTAGAGGAGGTAGCAAATGTGAGACATCCCAGAAATGGTGAAAAGAATGCTTAACTGGTAAGCAGAAGCTGCTTGTTTAGTCGTACCTCTGTCACTTCTAAGCTATGTGAACTTAGAGTCTTTTCCTGTCCTGGGCATTTTTTTCACGTATAAAATGGGGTTGCTAAATACAGTGATTAGAGAGACCCCTTTTAGCTCTGACAGTACATTTTCCTTTGATTGCAGCTTGACTTTAGTGGATGGCCAGTCTTTGGTTCAGCAGAGAAAGGTGAAAAACTTCCTAGGTCAAGGAACAACATAGAAAAGGCAAAGAGGCACACTCAAGGAACGAGAAGTAAACCAATTTGGAACTAGCTGTTTTTCACAACTTGTGCTATCCAACCTAATGATTAATCTGGTTGACAATTATTATCACGATTGATAATAACACCTCATCTATGTTGTTAAAAGTGCTAGCCATTAAAAGGAAATTTGTGTAACATAGTTTTAACTAGTATTGTACTCCCTGCTAAAGTCAGTACTTTAGCAGGGAGTATAAAGTCAGAAGGATAAGGACTGCCATCTTTTTATTTATTCGGGAAAAGGAAAAGAACAATCATTAAATCCTACTTTGCCTCAGGTACTTTCATATATTTGACTAAAATGCAATTTCCATGAGGGCAAGATTTTCTCTTTAAATCTACTGTATTAACTGCTGTATCACCAATACCTGGAATAGTGCCTAGAATATAGTTGGCACTCGATAAATATTCTTTGACTGACTTGGGGAAAAATATATATATAAAATCTCATTTAATCCTTACAACAAACTTGCAAAAGAGGCATTAGCATTCTCATTATACAGGAGGGAAAAGAATGGCTAAAAGAAGTTATGTAAACTTGTTCAAAGTCATGCCAGGGTCAAACACAATAGACTATAAGCTATATATGGGCAGGGAATGTGTCTGTTTTATTCTTTATGGTATCCCCAGCAGTTAGCTCATTATCTAGATTATAGAAGCACTCAATAAATATCTTTCTTAATGTATATGTATAACTGATTCACTTTGCTATACACCTGAAACTAACACAACATTGTGAAGTAACTATACTCTAATAAAAATTTTAAAATATATATCTTTTTTATTGAAGTATAGTTGACTTACAATGTTGTGTTAGTTTCTGGTGTACAGCAAAGTGAATCAGATATATATATGTGTGTGTGTGTATGTATACATATATATAAACATACATATATACATACATATATATTCTTTTTCAGATTCTTTTCCATTATAGGTTATTACAAGATATTGAATATAGGTCCTGTGCTATATAGTAGGTCCTTGTTTGTTTGTTTTTTAATACATAGTAGTGTGTATATCTTTTGAATAGGAGGAAGCAAGCAAGCAAACACATACTTGTATGAACACAAATACAATTCATTTTGCCTTATACCAACGACATCATCACCCAAACTCAAAAGAATAATTGAATCTCAAGACTTCATCAGTTGGCCTCACATGTTTGTTGGTTCAAACATTCTGTGATTTTTTTTTATGCAGTCTCACTTGTAGACAGTGGTGGTTCTCTTTCAGTCCTTTTAACCTTTAGATAGTCTCAAGGTCTTCTTTTTGGAGGATGCTTTATACCTTCTTTTTGGAGGATGCTTCTTTTTGGAGGATGCTTTAAACTTTTTCTATAAAGAGCCAGGTAGTAAATATTTTAGGCTTTGAGGGCCATATGTTCTCTGATGGAAATACTCAACTCTGCCATTGTGGTATAAAAGCAACATGTAGATGAATGAACATGCCTGTATTCCAATAAAATATTATTTACAAAAACAGGTAGCAGGCCAGATTTTGCCACAGACCATAGTTTACCTATCCCTGTTTTATAACAGTACTTCAATTCTTCCATTTCTTGCCTTTCCAGGACTTCTCTAACACTGTGTCAACTGTGAAGCTCCTCCTATCCTTGGTATATTAATACATGACAGGACAAATACGGTTTTAATGCGTTGTAACAGTTAAACCCCTTCCATTTAATAATTGTAGATGGCAGAGGCATAATCATGACAGAGAAAGATCAGCTAGAGAGGTTGGCAGGTAGCCTGGACAAAGCCTCAAAATATGGTTCCTTCTCCTAATCATGTTGGTAGAAGATCTGGACATCAGGTTTGCAGGGACAAAAACTAGATTTTTTGGCTTTTTTTGATCAGTGAACCTAGAGTTGATCAGTTAAAAACAGGCTCACAAATAACCATACCCATAAGAAACTGAATGCAATCTCATACGCCAATTTAGGTGACCATGAAAACTATCAAGTGGACCAATTACTCATATTCTCTACTTCCCTACTTCCCTACATCAGGATATGTAAAAAAAAATCCTGAGTCTTCATCAAGAATAAAACAGAGAAGACTCAAATCAATAGAATTAGAAATGAAAAAGGAGAAGTAACCACTGACACTGCAGAAATACAAAGGATCATGAGAGATTACTACAAGCAACTATATGCCAATAAAATGGACAACCTGGAAGAAATGGACAAATTCTTAGAAATGCACAACATGCCGAGACAGAACCAGGAAGAAATACAAAATATGAATAGACCAATTACAAGCACTGAAATTGAAACTGTGATTAAAAATCTTCCAACAAACAAAAGCCCAGGACCAGATGGCTTCACAGGCGAATTCTATCAAATATTTAGAGAAGAGCTAACACCTATCCTTCTAAAACTCTTCCAAAATATTGCAGAGGGAGGAACACTCCCAAACTCATTCTACGAGGCCACCATCACCCTGATACCAAAACCAGACAAAGATGTCACAAAGAAAGAAAACTAAAGGCCAATATCACGGATGAACATAGATGCAAAAATCCTCAACACAATACTAGCAAACAGAATCCAACAGCACATTAAAGGGATCATACACCATGATCAACTGGGGTTTATCACAGGAATGCAAGGATTCTTCAATATACACAAATCAATCAATGTGATACACCATATTAACAGATTGAAGGAGAAAAACCATATGATCATCTCAA
Organism: Eschrichtius robustus; assembly: GCF_028021215.1. Classification (NCBI taxonomy): domain Eukaryota; kingdom Metazoa; phylum Chordata; class Mammalia; order Artiodactyla; family Eschrichtiidae; genus Eschrichtius; species Eschrichtius robustus. The sequence goes on from NC_090845.1 coordinate 46,658,773, forward strand.
TACCTGCAGAGAAAGCTTTCGACAAAATTCAACACCCATTTATGATAAAAACCCTCCAGAGAGTAGGCATAGAGGGAACTTTCCTCAACATAATAAAGGCCATATATGACAAACCCACAGCCAACATCGTCCTCAATGGTGAAAAACTGAAACCATTTCCACTAAGATCAGGAACAAGACAAGGTTGCCCACTCTCACCACTATTATTCAACATAGTTTTGGAAGTGTTAGCCACAGCAATCAGAGAAGAAAAAGAAATAAAAGGAATCCAAATCGGAAAAGAAGAAGTAAAGCTGTCACTGTTTGCAGATGACATGATACTATACATAGAGAATCCTAAAGATGCTACCAGAAAACTACTAGAGCTAATCAATGAATTTGGTAAAGTAGCAGGATACAAAATTAATGCACAGAAATCTCTTGCATTCCTATATACTAATGATGAAAAATCTGAAAGTGAAATTAAGAAAACACTCCCGTTTACCATTGCAACAAAAAGAATAAAATATCTAGGAATAAACCTACCTAAGGAGACAAAAGGCCTGTATGCAGAAAATTATAAGACACTGATGAAAGAAATTAAAGATGATACAAATAGATGGAGAGATATACCATGTTCTTGGATTGGAAGAATCAACATTGTGAAAATGACTCTACTACCCAAAGCAATCTACAGATTCAATGCAATCACTATCAAACTACCACTGGCAAATTTCACAATTTGTATGGAAACACAAAAGACCCCGAATGGAACAGGACAGAAAGCCCAGAGATAAACCCACGCACATATGGTCACCTTATCTTTGATAAAGGAGGCAAGAGTATACAGTGGAGAAAAGACAGCCTCTTCAATAAGTGGTGCTGGGAAAACTGGACAGCTACATGTAAAAGAATGAAATTAGAACACTCCCTAACACCATACACAAAAATAAACTCAAAATGGATTAACGACCTAAGTGTAAGGCCAGACGCTATCAAACTCTTAGAGGAAAACATAGGCAGAACACTCTATGACATAAATCACAGCAAGATCCTTTTTGACCCAGCTCCCAGAGAAATGGAAATAAGAACACAAATAAACAAATGGGACCTAATGAAACTTAAAAGCTTTTGCACAGCAATGGAAACCATAAAGAAGACGAAAAGACAACCCTCAGAATGGGAGAAAATATTTGCAAATGAAGCAACTGACAAAGGATTAATCTCCAAAATTTACAAGCAGCTCATGCAGCTCCATATCAAAAAAACAAACAACCCAATCCAAAAATGGGCAGAAGACCTAAACAGACATTTCTGCAAAGAAGATATATAGATTGCCAACAAACACATGAAAGAATGCTCAACATCATTAATCATTAGAGAAATGCAAATCAAAGCTACAATGAGATATCATCTCACACCGGTCAGAATGGCCATCATCAAAAAATCTACAAACAATAAATGCTGGAGAGGGTGTGTAGAAAAGGGAACCCTGTTGCACTGTTGGTGGGAATGTAAATTGATACAGCCACTATGGAGAACAGTATGGAGGTTCCTTAAAAAACTAACAATAGAACTACCATACGACCCAGCAATCCCACTATTGGGCATATACCCTGAGAAAACCATAATTCAAAAAGAGTCATGTACCAAAATGTTCATTGCAGCTCTATTTATAATAGCCATGACATGGAAGCAACCTAAGTGTCCATTGACAGATGAATGGATAAAGAAGATGTGGCACATATATACAATGGAATATTACTCAGCCATAAAAAGAAACGAGATTGAATTATTTGTAGTGAGGTGGATGGACCTAGAGTCTGTCATACAGAGTGAAGTAAGTCAGAAAGAGAGAAACAAATACCGTATCCTAACACATATATATGGAATCTAAAAAACAAACAAACAAAAAGATGGTCATGAAGAACCTAGGGGCAAGACGGGAATAAAGATGCAGACCTACTACAGAATGGACTTGAGGATATGGGGAGGGGGAAGGGTAAGCTGGGACAAAGTGAGAGAGTGGCATGGACATATATACACTACCAAACGTAAAATAGATAGCTAGTGGGAAGCAGCCGCATAGCACAGGGAGATCAGCTCGGTGCTTTGTGACCACCTAGAGGGGTGGGATAGGGAGGGTGGGAGGGAGGGAGATGCAAGAGGGAAGAGATATGGGAACATATGTATATGTATAACTGATTCACTTTGTTATAAAGCAGAAACTAACATACCATTGTAAAGCAATTATACTCCAATAAAGATGTTAAAAGAAAACAATTGTGAGTCTTTCTTATGTGCCATAAGGTGTACTAGGTGCTGAGGACACAACAATGAATATGAAGCAGCCGATCCCCTTATGGTTCTTCTAGTCCAGGGGTCAGCACATTTTTTTCTGTAAAGGGCAAAATAATATTTTTTTGCCTTTTCAGTTGTGACAGTTTCTGTCACAACTACTGAGTTTTGCCATCATAGTGTGAAAGCAGCTATAGACAATATGTAAATGAATAGGCATGGCTCTGTTCCAATAAAACTTTATTTATGGACACTGAAATTTGAGTTTCATATAATTTTCACATGTCATAAAATCCTATTCTTTCTTTTCCCCAACCATTTAAAAATACATTTTAAAAAACACTCTTAGTAGCAGGCCATCCCCAAAAATGTGATGGGTTGGATTTAGCCCATGGGCTGTAGTTGCCAACTCCTGGTCTGGTGTAATGGGGAAGATAAACGTAGAAACAGATTATTTCAACACAATGTGATAAAACCTACTAGAGTTCTATGGGAGCCAGAGAAAGTTCACCTAACTCAACCCAAGGCATCAAAGAAAGTACCCTAGAAACATCCCCAGAGCTGAATCTTAAAGGTTAATATGAAGGCATTAACTAAGGAAAGAAAGAGGAAAGTATGCTCCAATAGAAAGCAGAGAATGATCAGAGTCAGAGGTGACAAACAGCATGAAATTCTTGGGGAATGGTATTGCTCTAGCACAAAAGACAAGTGTCAGATGAAGTTGCAGGTATGGGTAGGGATGAAGATATACAATGCCTTATTTACCATGCCTCTGGGCAATGAAGGCCACTTACAAGTTTCCAGTAGGGGATTAATATAATTGAATCTGTATTTTAGATTTACTTCTGTGGCAACACCTTGGCAGACATATCTGAGACAGCCAAGAGGCTACTGAAATAGTCCAGGGGAGAGATGATAAGGGCAATAGTGGTGAAAATGGAGGGAGGAGGATAAATTCCGGAAGTGTCTAAGAGGTTAAACCAACATGGCTTAGTGAGGGAGAACAAGGAGTCAAAAATGACTCAGATTTCTCACTTGGATGGCTAGATGGATGAAAGTACCACCAACTGCTATTGGAAAGGGAGAGAGCTTTATAAGCCAGATAATGAGTTCAGATTTACACACGTTGCCTTTCAGTTTCTGCTGGGTTTTCCTGTAGAGATGTTTACCAGGCTGCTGTGCATATGAGCTTTGGGGAGAGATCAGAACTAGAGATATAGTCGTGAGCACAGAATAGGCGAAAATGATATTTGAGGGCTTGATGATATTGAAGAGCAGCTGTAAAGAGAATGGGGTATGTGAAAGCTAGAAGGAGGTAAGGTTGTTATCAGAGAGTTGAATTTAGTCTTTCTCAGCTGATTCCTGAGAATTAAGCCCTAAGGCCTCAAGACAGTGGTTCTCAAACTGTAAGCTTTACACCTGGAAAGCTTGTTAAAACATATTGCTGAGTACCACCCTCAGAGTTTTGATTCAGTAGGTCTATGGTAATGCCCAATAATTTGCATTTCTAACAAGTTTCTAAGTGATGCTCGCCAGTAAGAAACACAGCCCTGAAGAATCCATTGTATATAATGAATTAACTTCTCTCTTCTGCATCTAGCACACTCCTAGTTATGTGCCATCCTTGGGAAAATTGAGATAATGGTCACTCAACTTATTTTCTTTCTTCTGTGATTCAGATAAGGAACTCCAATGGAGAAAGACTGGAAGGTGTCAGGGTTCCATGACTGAGTCACCAGACTCTAGCCTAGGTTAGACATTCAATAAATATTTGTTGACTGAAAGGTTGGCACAGTCCATGGTACAGTCGGGGGAGTGAGCTGCTGATATAGAAGGGTTTATCTCTGAAGTTGAGATCAAGGACCCATAAGACTAAAGTTTGTGATTCTTTACAAGAACAATGAAATCTTTCAGTATGACAGCAGGAACTAGGGTAGAGAAGATGATGGTGAAGCAGGTGCCAAAGTATAAAACGGAAGTGGGAGAATGACCTGCAGGCTGACAGATGACATTGATAAGGAAATGAAAATGATAAAGCCTGCTTGTTTGAATTTCAAAAGGGATTTTTGTGTGAGGGTAGAGGAATAATGGTTTAGAAGTTGTCTGTGGAAAGCATGCCTAAACCAGGGCATGTGTATATACTATCCATCAAATTGTGTCTTAATTTTATCATTACAACAGTGCCCTGAGACTTTACCCACGTGATAAAAAATAGCGTCTACACATTTTCTCTTTCTGGACAGTTTTGTAATTTCCAGCATAAACAACTTCTTTCTTTCATACATATTTCCTACTAAGGTCATTTCTAAGAATTGTATGTGTTTGGTTGCTATTGTGAATGGGATATATTTCTCCTTATAGCTCCTCATTGGTTAATGTGGTCTAGTTTTAAATTAAATTTGTGCTTCTTTGACTTATCCTTTGAACTGGTTGTAACACCTTACAATTTCCTTATTAATGTTAAATAAAAATCTTTAACACATTCATTTTTCTATCGCTATGAGTTAAGATTTTACCTTTTTAAAAATTATCTTTTAACATTTGCAATGAATTGTTATTGTGCAACATTACTGAAGTAGATTTGATAGAATTTCATTTATAGGTTTTCCATCTAAGTTCAGAAATTGGATAGAATGTTCTTTTTGGAGCAGTTTGTCAGGTGTTGGTATCAGAGTGATGCTACCTTCAAAACCAATGTGAATAACTCTTCAAGATGTTCAATTGTATAACATTGCTATAGAATTGAATTTGTCTATTCCTAGAAAGTTTGAAGGAACTCGCTGATAAATACATCTGACCTTAAAGTATTTGTAGAAGTTTCTCTTTGATGATTGTTTCCAATGTTTCTACAATTACAGGTCCATTTAGTTTGCAACTTCTCAATAATGCTTGCCATTTAATATTTTATTAGATATTTTAAATTTCTCTGAGATTTTCAAATTTATTAAGGTACAATTTAGTAGTATCCTATAATTTAAGAAACCTTTGTATTTGCTCTTATATTCCATTTATCATTTAAATTTTATTTATAATTCATCATTGTTTTCTTGATTAAATTTGCTAGAGGCTTATCTACTTAATTCATCCCCCCATTAAAAAAACCCTACCCGTCGGCTTCATATTATATTGGATTCTTAGTCACATAATTTCATTCTTCATATTTAATAATGAAATATTTAAGGCTATAAATGTACTCCTGAATATTGCTCTCAAAGATTTGATAAGTCGTGATCTCGTTTTTGTTATTTTTTATTAGTCTGCCAGTGTTTCTTTGAGCTAATACTTGCATATAAATATGTTCTGAAATATTCATGCAGTTGAAGACTTTTGTTTAAATTTGTTTTCAAGTTTATAAAAGTTTTACATTATCATCAGAGAACAGAGAAAGTGCGTCTACTTGCAAGAGTTTGCGAAGGTTTTCTTTGTGGCATATCAATGATCATTTTTTTAAATGTTACCAGAATATTTGAAAAGATAGTGTATTTGCTGTCTATAGAATATAATTTTTGACATTTATTAATTAGACCCTATGAATTATGGTTTTCAAACCTTTGAAGTACATATTTAGGTCTACTTTATCTGATATAGTTAAATTATGTTAATGTTTCCCATATAGACATATATATAATTTTTCTTCTTTTATTGCAGGTTTTTTCTTTACATATTTAGATCCTTTTTTTTTCCTCAAACAATGGTTTCATGAATACAAATCCTGAACATAGTCTGTATCTTCTATTTCTTGGGACCAATGTGATTGTATGGTTATTGGTCCTGTTTTGTTTTCTTTTTTTCAAATAGATAAGTGACATGATTAGATGCCTATTTGGAGAATGGATTGATTGGAAGGAGGTGAGACTACAAGATTAGAAGCCAGTGAGAAGACTATTACAATGGTCCAGGTAAGAAATAATGAACAATTGGATTAAGACAAGGGCTACAGAGAGGTTTTTAGCAAGGAGAATAATCAAGACTTGGAATAACTTGGATTGAAGTGGCTTGAGGCAAGTGAGAAGAGTTGAGGGCAACACCTAGATTTCTGACTTAGTTAACCATTATCTAAAGAGCAATATAGGAGGAAGAGCTGGGCTGGCTTTTCAGAATAAGCCATTTTCTGAAGTTCCTTCTTTACATTCATCCCCAAACACTCAAGCTCAGACCTAAAGCTCAGTGTTGAATCTTTGTCAGTTGATTGCTTTACTCAAACCAAAGACTTTCTACCTTAGTATAAAACACTAGGCTAAATATTAAATTTCATGGAGATCACATTTCTTTTATGTGCTGAGAGCTCTTTCATTAATTAGAAGAATAACTTGAACTAAGAAAGAAGGAATAAATGTCCTACACCATCCCCAGGGTAGTCCATAGGTGAAGGTTAAGTTTTCCACAAGAGGGCAGCATCACCTAATAAATTATGTCATTGAACGCCTCCTCCAATAGGGGTTGCGATGGGGAAGCTGAAAGGGTAGACAACGTAGGTTCTGGGAGCCATAGGACCTGCCACACCATGAAAACCAAAGGGCCCGGCTATCTCCAAGGCCATAATTATAGCCACTCTTAAGTGACTGGTAGTGGCAGATGTCACCACAGCAGGGAGAAAGAAGACATGGAGCTCACCAAGGGAGGATGAGTGAGTGACACACCTGAACACTCTCATTCTTATGACTGGATCAGAAGCCAATGCGGATCATGTCTACATTCCTTCTAAGTGCTGGTATCTCTGTAGAACCAGTATTTCTCAAGGGGCTTTATTTCCTGTCAGATCTTTTTCACCCCTAATGGTTTCCCAGCAAATCTTGTCTCTGAAGGTTAGGTTGCAAAGCACAATACAGTTTGATGATCTCCTTATTTCATAATGGTGGTTGGTTACTCCAATTATGCTCCTTTTATACCCTAGGGAAAGGAATGGGACTGAAATTCACTGAGAACCTATTATGTTAAAGGCATTTTACATAAATTGCCTCACTTAATCATCATGCTATTATATAGGAACTATTATTTCCCATGTGACAGAACCAGGAAGTAGCATACATGTGTCTATCTGATTCTAAAACAAAAACTTCTAAATTCACCAAGCTGCCCCTTTAAGAAGCCTTATTTGAAACCTAAATTATGACCTATCCAATACTGAGTCAGTGACAATGTGTCTATTGTATAAGACATTATTTAACATGTCACCTCTTACCTAGGTACATGGGCAGGCATGGCTTAGTCTTATGCAGGTAATATAATAAATCAATGGGAGGTAATATAATAAATCAATGGGATCCTATATAACTTCACCCTTACTAACTCAAAATCTTTCCCCCTAAGTATTCTCTCCTCAGGATAAATCATTTGCATATAGAGCAGGAGAACAATGGAAGAATTAAAGATGGCTTCTGTGTTTCTGGCTTGGTTGACTAAGGGCATGGTGGTCCCAGTCACTGAGGTAAGGAGCTTGCGAGGAGAAGAAGATGATGCATTAGGTTTTGAGCATGTTGTGTGTGAAATGCTTCTGAGACATCTAAGTATAAATGTCTAGTAGAAGTTGGTTATAGGGGTCTGGGGCGTAAGAGATCTAGTCATCCACATACAGATGATAATTGAAACTCGGGGACCAGGTGAGATTTTCCATGGTATATTGATGAAATTAGAAAGGGTAGAACTAGGGGAAACACCAACATTTAAGGGATGGGCAGAGGAAGAGCAGGGGGTAGAGGAACCTCATTTTAAAAAATGAACAGAGAGATAGAAAAAGAACAAGGAAATGGGGTATCTTGAAAGCAAGAAAGGAGAGTTTCACAAAGAAGGGTGTAATCCAGAGCAACAATGTCAAACGCCATATGTAAGTCATATATGATGAAGACTAGAAATAACCCATTGACTCTGACAACTAGGAGGTAATACATATATTTTGACAAAGTAGTTTCAGTGGACTTCTGGGGGTCAAATTCAGAATGCAGTGGGTGGAAAGCTAAACGGTAGGTAAAGGTAGGTGAAGTAGAAACAGTGAGTATAGACTCTCCTTTTGAGAGACTGGATATGAACAAAAAGAAGAAGATGGGGCAGAAGCCAGAGGGGGAAGTATGATTACAGGAAGACACAAAATTTTTTCTAATAAAAATAATTAAGATGGAAAAACTTAGGCATGTGTATAGGATACAGGAAACAAACTAACAGAAAGGGAGAAGTATGAGCTCCAGGAGTAGAGAACAAAGATACAGCAGCAAAATGAAAGGGAGACCTATGGTAAGCTCATCTATAGGTGGATGCTTTGGCAGCAGTAGAATGACTGTCCTTATCTTCCAAATATGTCCTTATCTTCCTCCTGCTTGTGCCACTCTACTTACCTAGAAAGCCTTTCCCCTCCTGATGGTTTCTTTGTCAAATTCTACCTGTCTTTTAGCTTAGATTCCACCTCCTCTATGAAGTCTTACCCTGACCATCTCTTCTGAAGTGCTTTCTCTTTCTCTTGAACTCTAAGAGCAATTTCTGTCTGAACAATTCATTTGACAATCACCCTTCACCCTGTGGAATCTCCTTTATGGCTTTCTTTAAAAAAATGTATTGCTAATTAATTTGTCTTATGTGTGTCTTTTCTCCCCTGTTAGACTGTACACTCCTCAAGGGCAGGCTTCCTGTCTTAGAGTTTGCCACAGCCTCCAGAGTGCCTACCATGGCTGGGAGTAGGAGCTCTTTAAATCTATGTGGTAATAAATAAATAAATAAATAAATAAATAAATAAATAAATAAATAAAATTTAAAAAAATTTTTTAAAAATAAAAAAAAAAGTCTATGTGGTTCAGCAGTGGCAGCCTTTTATGAAGGAGGAGACAGAGAAACACTGGGTTAGGTAGGCCCTTGGTGTGTATTGAGTCATTTAGTTCTCTCAAAAGCAAATGAGGAGAGTGAGTCTTGCAGAGGTAAAATAAATTTATGCAAGATGACATGGGTAGTATGAGATAGTGCCAGGATTTGAACCAAAGGCCCTTTCTCTTATGCCATTCTGCTTCAGTTGTTTGCAAAATTCTGTTCACATGAAACACCTCTTTCCTTGATATTGATAGAGACATGCCCCTATTGAGGCTTTACTACCAACCAAGTGGTTTCAGCGGCCCCTGCACCTTATAGCAAATCTCCCTGTGCCTTACCTCCTGACAATCAGCTTGAGGATCCGGAAGGAGCCTTTGATGAGGATGAGGGCCTCTTGGCGGGAGCCATACAATGGAGTGCCATTGATATTCACCAGCTCATCACCAGTCCTCATCTTCTGGGACAAGGCTGCCTTGCCTCCATCTTCAATCTGTGTTGCAGAGGACAAAAAAGAAAGCAGGTGGTGAGGAGATTCCTTCCCCCAAATTCTACTTCCTGGCTCCTCCCAACTTCTGAGCCACAAATAGTCCTGGGGGATGGCACCAAGACGCTCCAGGGAGCAGCTAAGAAGCTGATTACAGGCCATTATTTACTGAAGGTAAAGCTTGGGCAAGCCCTTGAGGAAGAAAACAACACAGACATAATGCAATCTTTGCACTGGAGGAATCAACAGTCCATTTGGGGAGACAAGTGCTTCTAAATAAGAAAACGATGTTCGAAGGAACTCCACAGTGTGGGCATGGAATAGCAAATTGTGCACACAAATTAGAGCCAGAAGAACTAGGATTCAGCAAAATGACCTTTGGCAAGTCCTTCTCTCTTTGGGCAGGCTCTGAAGTCTGACAAACTTGAGTGTGAATCTTGGCTCTTGTACTTCCTAGCTCTGTGACCCCAAGCAAGTTACCTAACATCTCCATGTCTCAATGGCCCCATATGTGAAATACAGATAATAAGCATCCCTACCTCACAGGGTTGTTAGTATGTGAAGTATCTGGGAGCAAGGGGTTGACTCTGAAGACCTTGAAGGTGGCTTCCAGCTCAACCTTCTGTGAGTGGAATTGCAAATCCAAAAGATACAAAGTAACTGATCATTTATCTATATCTCTTCAACAAGTATGTTGTTGACAGTGGGCACTGACCAAGTGCTGGGAACATGGGTGTTCACTGTTCCACCATAGCCTACAGAATTTCCATTGGTCAAGGGCAATCTTGGCAGGAATGTAGTCAGGCTGGGGCGTGGGCATTGAAAGCAAAGGAAGAAATAATAGCCACTAGGGTAGGCAAAAGCAAAGCAAAGCAGAATGTTCCCCCAAGGATCCCTACTTACGGCTACTTTTGTATGTGACATTTCCACTACAAAGGTGAGTTCCACCTATTGGAACATCAATTCCATCCATGGTGGTAGGAGTCATCTCATCCATCCATTAACCCATCCTCAAGTTTTTGGTTAATTTCTAGTATGCAGGGGACAACATGCTTAGTGCTAGAGATACAGAAATGAACAAAGTACACATAGCTCCCAGATTCAGGGGTGGGTTACCATCTAAAGTTCATATGTCCATGGAGATGGGCAGATGAAAAAAGGTCCAACCCACTAATGGAATCAGGAAGAGGTGTTTGTTTCTCTCAGAAGCAAAAGAGTTGAGGATGATTAAACCATACAATTCTTAGGGGAAGGCAGGTTCTAAATGGCGCAGCTAAGGGCTGGTCTTTGCTGCAGGTGTTTTTACATTTACTTCTACTCTTGTTCCAATCTTTCTTTCAGTCCTTTATAGCATCCCTCCAATCTATCCCCACACCATGTAAGTTAGAATATTGCTGAGCTTTAGGTTGGCCAGCTCATGTGCAATTTGGCAGATGAGACCTCCTGAGTTCAGAAAAAAATGTTAATTCAGGATTTAAAAAATCCCATCAAATAAATTGAAATTCTGAGTTAAATCACAGACTGTTATTAAATTTATTGCTGCTAACCCAACAATTTTTTTTAATTAACCTTTGTCTGACAAATCATAGGTTAGCCAAGTGACATTGAATATATATATATACCTTTGTTCCAATACCTGGGCCACCACTCAAGACAAAACAAGCCAATATTGGTAAATGGGGAACAACTCTCAGCAAATTAAGTAGGATCACACTCTTATTTCCATTCTCATTATCATTATTACTTCACAGTCACTGCTGCCAAAAGAAAGAAAAAAGAAAAAGAAGAAGAAGCAAAGTGCTGTACTTGAATTTCAGAAGTTCTGTTTGAATGATTCATTCCTTTGGCATCCATGGAAGGCCCTCAGCATCAGGCAGGACTTTCAACAGGCATCATCAGCCATTTGAAAGGGCTTCCTTAGGCTAACAAAGAACCACAAACAAGAGTCTAACTAATGAATGCTAATAGATTTTTCCTGTTGATGTACATTAGTCTTAATTCACTCTACCCATTTTTAAATTCATATAACTCAATTATCCATATTACTGTTAACCATAGCAAGTCTTTCCTTCAATATGTATTGATATTAAGTACCACCTCGGGTTAATTAAGCCCTTTGTTACATCAATAAGATTTGTTTATTCTACCAGAAAATGAAAGAGGGGTACCTTTTAAACTAAAATGCTTAATTATGGCTGCAGCAAAAGATCAGGCATTTTGCATTCCCTACTGCCACTTTGTTTGCCACTATCTGAATCCTTGCAGGGACTCTTTCTTGGACTATAGCCTCAAGCCAATTGTCCATGCCCCTTTTTCTGTTCCATGCCCTTTCTCAGTCACCAGCAGCATCACCTTCAGAACATGAATAATAATAACTCCATTTTAGCACAAGTGTGAGGGTTCGCAGACAACAAACCAGCAAATTATGGCACCAAATTCCAAAGTACAGACAGGTCCAGATCAGGAAATGAAACTCCATTTGGTTGAAGAGCCCTTGGACTATACCCCAAACTAGCCCTTTCCCAAACCCACGGCATTTACTGAGCTATACAACAGATTGCTTCTTATTCCTCCTAACTTTTGGACTCTTTTAAAAAGTATTGCTTCGCGGGTCTTCCTCCTCCCCCCTCCACCTCTAGATTCCTGGGATCCAGCATGTCTTCCATTTATTGTTTGGCATCCTGACAGCCAGTTCTCCAGGTCGATGGCTCAACCACATATTTGTTTATATAGAAGATAAAGCAGCTGTTCATTTTTCTAGCAAGGAAAAGGAATGAAAAGGAAAGGAAAGGGAAGGGAAGGGAGGGGAGGGGAAAGGAAGAAGGGAGGGGAAACAATATGCATATTCTCCTATAAAAGATTTTGTTTTTCCCTTCCCACTGTGCCACTCGTAACTCTGGCTGGGGCACAGAAGAGGTGTGAATCAACAAACATGTTGAGAATAACATGTCCTTCTTGAGAGGGCTGTATAGCATCATTTGATGCTGTCCATTCAGTAAGGCTGGTCAACTTTCCAGCTCTTCCTGAATCAGCCCTTCAGGGTGGCTTTCTTGTTTCATTTGAAGTGTTGTGAATTCTCAGATTGGACCCAGACGCATTGGAATGTCAGTATAAACACACACTACAAAGCCCAATGTAAACGATGGTTAACTTATGTGTCATTTTGGATTATCCAAGTGATCGCTGGGCTAGCAGTGAGTGGTCCAAGTAATTGAAAATTGATTGCATAAAGGTCATATAGCCAAAAGCCAGCTGTTGTCTGGAAAGTTGGGAAGAGCTGATTGACCTTGGACAAGTCCCTTTCCCCTCTTTTGGCCTCTTTTACCCTTACTGGTAAAACGTGGGGGTCTGACTAGATGGTCTCTGAGGACCTGTGGAGCTCTGACATTCAGTGACCTGTGTACAGTTAGCAAAGTCATGCATTACCATTCTGCTGACACAGATAATCCCACTGTGCTTTGCCTTCACCTATGTTTCACTCCTTCGAAACTAATCAACATCCATCTCTCATTTCCCTGTGGTCTTTATCCATTGTTTCAGAGTGGTCCATCAAGGTTTGAACACTTATAAAAGCACAGTTGGGACACCGAGAGAAAGAGATTCCTGAAGCCCATTTTGTGCTAATGAGCTGATGAATTGGAAATTTTTGATGGATCTTCAATGAAGCATGAAGTGCTCTAATAACTGTCAACAAAGTGACAAGTTGGTCGCTTGAGAGTAAAGGCAAAGGAAAATGGACTTAACAGTACTTACTGGCTTTCTAGTAGCTTTTATACTAAATAAAAGATACTAGCAGATACTTGCTTGGGTCTTTTGACTAAACTAGGAAATATGAGAAAGTGAAGGAAAGAAAAGTTAAGCCAGGTTTATCTTGCGGGAAAAATGCATCAGCAGGAGACATACCATCTGCAACAATAACCAGCAGGTATTGAATGCGTATTACAATAGTGTAAGAGCAGTATTAAAAGTCAATGGCATGATTGTGAATACCTCTGCTTGCTACAAGAAATTTATTGGAAAAACTAGGCACTAACTGAAACTTTCTTGGCCAGTTCTAGGAGCTTCTGGCCAAATTACGCCACGGCGCATGTTCCGCAGGATGTTCCGGCATTCCACGGGTTCATCTGGTTGGCTGAATCCACAGATGCAAAATCCCATGCATGGGGGGGCCACCTGTAAGGTACTTGAGCTTCCATGGATTTTGGTATCCACGTGGGGGTCCTAGAGCCAATCTCTCACGGATACCTAGGGACCACTGTACCCGCCCGTTCTCCTACCTCCACCAGCTTGCCCATTGTCTAAGAAGGCAAATAACATAGTTAATTGTATGAATTGATTTTTTTACTACATAAATGGAAAAGGTCCACCCAGAATACAATAGTTATATTGCTTTTTTAAAATAAGTATATCCTCTGAGTGTCTTTTTATCACTTTTTGAAAGATTTTCAAGTTTTTAGTAACACTCCAGACAGCAATTTGGCCTTTTCTGGGGAATCAATAGAGAGAAAATGTAGAGATGGAGATAATCTGTCTTTGAGAAGTTTAACTATTAGGAAGTAGGATCATCAAATAATAAAGTCTGTGCTTATTCTGAAACTCAGTTTGACTTGAGCAGACCACAAGTTGGGGGCTGTTTCTGATCTGCCCTCTCTTACCCCATTGGTATCCCTTAGAATCTGATCATGTTAGGAGAGATCAATCAGAGTGACCTGGACGAGGGAGATACAGGCTTTGAAACCTCTGCGATCTCTTTGCCATGACTTTCAACGGTCTGATCCCAGGTTGCAGACAAACTGCCTGCCCTAACTTGTTTCTTTTAGCAACTTTCTCCCTTCAAAATCCCTCCCAAATTCCAAAGTAGTCTAGATTTGAAAAATAAGAAACTGCTGTTCCTAATTTCATCTTCCTTACCTTACCCCAGCTTCCCAAAAGGCAAAACAGAAAACAAAAACCTCTTTCAAATAAATGAGAATTCAAAAACATCACCCAATTAAAAAGATGTAAGTAGGCATGGTTCTAAGTAGTAAGTCCTATATGGAACTAGACTGAGGAGGTGGACACCAAAGGAAAAGATATTCTTTACCTTACCAGCTAAGAATCCTACAAGGGGCTGCCCCAGAATGTTCAGTTCTGTGGATCACACCCATCGGCTCTCTTGACCTTGGACCAAGGGAGCTATGCTGTGCCCCACAGTATGACCTATCCTTACAGACAGCTCCTTCCTCCCCAGCTGCTTAATTACCATCTATTTTACTAATCCTCACAAGGAAAGCTCTCTAAGCTCCAACTCATTAGATTTCCCCGGGGATTACCCCAAGTCAAATTCTAACTATCTTTGCCAAAAAGTCAGTCCAGAGCCAAGCTCAGCTCTAGGAACTTGGTAATGAGAAAAGGGATAGGGAGTCAAGAGCACTGTACCCTACATCAGCGACCAAAAGCAAGTCTGTCTTTTCTCCTACCAAGTCAGAACATTCTTGCTGTCTCCGTAAGTCAGGTAAGGGAGAACAAATATCACTGTGCAAGAGCAAACTCAGAGTTTCTTACATTATCAGCAAATATGCTCATTGGGGTCCTCTTCCCACTTTGTCAACTCTAGCCATTTGTTAACACTGAAGTCTTTTGCGGACATTAATGTTATCAGTGTTTGTCAAAAATGTTATTTAGCCTTTGGTGGTTTAGAACAGTAGTCTCCAGGGTGGATTTATATATCCCAGGCTATGCACAAATGATCTACTGGAAAGGGTGATAATGGAAGTTCTGTTTATATTTATCTAATTTTTAAAAAACCAAGCTTTATCAGTATTTAATATTGGTGGTGGTAGATTGTATCATCCATAAATAAAATTATGTATATTGGGGACACATGCTCAAAACATTTTTACTGATATAAATTTTTACTAAAAAATTTTTGGCCAGATCATAGACTTCAATGAGAGGGCTAAAACCATAAAGCTTTCAGAAGAAAACATAGGAGAACATCTTTATGACCTTGAGGTGGGCAAAGTTTTATGGGCAGGATACAAAAAGCAATAATCCTAAAAGATATAGTGTTATATTGGAGTTCATCAAATTAAAAAAAAGTTCATTTAAAATGTCACTGAAAAAGTGAAAAGCCAAGCCACAGATTGGAAACATATTCATAATACGTATATCTGACAAAGGACTTACATTCAGAATATAAAAAGAAATACAAATCAATTAGAAAAACATAACCAATTGGCAAAAGACTTGAACAGGAACTTCACTAAAAAAGATATGTACAGCAATATGAACTCCACATTTCTGGTGGGAGTGTAAAATTGTACAACCACTTTGGAAATCTGTGTACCTAATCTAGCACCTAGAAATTCCACACCTACGTATCCCCAAGAGAAAGTACCATATGTGTCCACAAAAAAAAGGACTTGATTATTCATAGCAGCTTTATTCACAATAGACAAAAACTAGGAATAATCCATCAAGACATACCTACAAACAAAGTAGCACACTTCATAACAATAAAGAAAGAACAAACTACTGATACATGCAACGAAATGGATGCCTGTCAAAATATTACACTGAGTGAAAGAGACCAGACTAAAACAATATATACTGTATGATTCCATTTTATTTAAAGGACAAGAACAGACAAAACTCATCTATGGTGATAAAACTCAGACTAGTAGTTACCTTGAAAGGGTGTACTGACTGTGAAGGCACATGAGCATAATTTTCAGGGGTGCTGGAAATGTTTTACATGTTAATCTGGGAACTGATTACATGGAAATATACACATCTAAAAATTCACTGAGATATGTGTTTTTTATATATATGTATAATATATATATATATATATATATATATATATATATATATATAAAACTTTTCCTTAATTTAAGAAAGAATTTTAAAAATTAAGAACTCCACACTATACAGATATACAGATTATATTTCTGAGGTAGGGCCCAAGGATTGGGCACTATTTTCACATACTCATAGCTTTAATCAAGGCAAAAACATCTCACTTAAAGGGTAAGTCTTTACAATAGGCCTATAATTTACGAGTTTGCCCATTGTTCCTCTGGGCTTTGAGACAGTATTCATCTGCTCTTCTTTCCATACCCAGCCTTCCAATAAGGTGGATGATTTCCGTAGGAAATGAAAATGAAGACAAACATTTTGTTTTCCTTACCTGCCAACTGGTAAAGATGAAGTGTTTTTTTAAATCACCAGCCAGTTTCTATCTTGACATATCATAAAACCGGAATCAATCCCTTATCTAATCTTGGAGCCATCCACTTCTGTTCCTCCTGTCTCTCCCAGATACCTCTCTTTGTCATGGTCCCTAGGGTTCCTGCTACCCACTCTGAGAAGCAGAACTTTAGGTCAGGCCATTGTCACAGAGGCAACAATCTCTTCTTCAGGTATCATTACTGCCTCCTACTGGATTACCTATGCTTCTTAGCTGTCTAATAAGCTATGAATTTCAGTGGTACAAGTGAGCAAAGAACCTTGCAAAGCTGATGTGGTAGAGTTCAGGGAGGACCGGGGTGGAAGAAACTTGACGAAAGGATATGGTAGCATGTTAAGGACTTTGCTCCTGACTTCTAGAAGCAGTTATCAGCAAGAGTTCACTGTATACAACCATGATATAAGCTCCCTTGTATAGGGTTAAAACAGTCTAAAACAAACCAGAAAGTCCATGATGCCACCCAGCATTAAGAGAGTATAGTGTGCAGATCTAGCAGCTGAGCCCAGGGGGCTGAAAAGACAAAACAGTCTTTTGTATACCACCTAATATAAAAACACTGTAAATAGGACACATTAACCTATTGGCCTTTATGAACTGTGCATGAATGCTTGTAAGAAATGCCCAAATTAAAAATAAAAGTGGTTGTTACTTTTATCACCAGATTACTACACAGAGATGGAAATTATTCTTCTTGGATTAATATAATCTTTCTTTCTCTAGTACCAACCTATTTTTGATGTAAAAACTATTCTTCAAGTTGATCAAAAGTGTCTTTTTAACTTTCCAGCTGAATGTGAATGGGTTAGATACAGCCTTCCAGCCCAAGAGAATGTGATTAACTATCTGGAATCTGAACCATCCCATAGCCAAGTTCACTCAATAACTCATTTCTGGTTCCCTGAAGCCATTTATTTATAACCCATTATGCAAAAAGCTAAAGACAGTTTCTAAAGAGTGCACATACCCCACATTAGTCATTTCTGACTAGAAAAAGACCAAAAGACTAATACCCTTCAGGGAAGGGACAAAAGGCTGCCTCTGGAAACCACTAGGCCAGCTCTATCGCCTGGAACCCACTTGTCCAGCTTCCTAGGCACCCGTGTGCCCTCTACCAGATGTGGACCAAGGGGTTGCAGCGGCGGGGGGGGGGGGGGGGGGCGGGGAGGGCTTGCTTCCTATTGCCCACAGCTGGGCCCCTGCATTCTGCTCCCAGAACATTGTTTGCCTCTGCCCAGGTCCCCTTCCCCCAGCAGTGATTTGAATCTTTGGTCTTCACTTAGCCCTTGGAACAGTATTAGATAAAGAGGGGGGAAAAGAGGCATTTAATTTCCTCTCATCCTTCTGCATAACTGCTACCAAAGCAAACAACTCCCACAGAAATAACCTACCAAGGTATATATACATGTTGCAAAGGGAATAACAATACCATTCCTTACTGACCCTAGGACAGATCCAATTTTAAATTAAACCGGCACACTTGCCGCTGCTTTCACATAGTGCTGCAAATCTGGGAACAAGTAAGCCATCATACTGTTGTGTTCCAAGCTACTGTCCTGTTCACGTGATGGCTGAGAAGTGACATACCATCTCTTTTCCGCTCAGTGAGATGCGTCAATAACAGAAAACAAAACTGAGTTTCCACAAATGAAAAAACCAAAAGGGAGAGAAAATGTACTCAATTGTTCGTGTGTTAGTGTTGGATAGGGGCTCTTACATCAGAGCGCATTTCCCTTTGCAATGCCAGGATTTGTTGGGGAAGAAAATAGGGAGGAAATGATGGGCATTTGAGTTCAAGGTCTGAGGAATCAATAAGGGTAAAGCAGTACAGAAGCCTTTCTCCTGATTAGCAGGCTTGCTTTTCAGGTTAAGGCTCAATGAAAAGAAAGAACCAAACTTTTGCCTCCTGCCCTACTCACTCCCCCACTTAAGATTTTGAACACAAAGGCAAAGCCCTGCCCCTTCCCCTATAATGGTTGACCCTTCTGACAGTGGACTCCACAAACCTAGGCACTGAGGCTGTTTCTCATAGCCAAGGTCACTCTGGTGCTTTTCCTCCTCCCTCCAAACTTTATCCAGCCCTCCCTAACCATTTCCCCTGTGTACACACTCACTCTTCCATCCCCACCTCTCTCTCCCCCAAGAATTTGAGCTTTCATTCTCTGTTTTAACCCCCACATCCACCCCCCTCCGCCAGTGCCTCTTCCTGGGTTTCTTATGGGTAAATATCAAGCACCCCTATCATTAACATCTGGCACTTATGTTTACTAATTGAATCAGAGAGACCAAGGAATGATTTTTACAGTGTAAATAGCAGCAGATTAGAAGCCCTACAGAATCTGGCTATGTCTGCCTTTCTGGTCTCATTTCCTACATGTACTGCAGTCATACCAAACTTTCTGTTCTTCAGAGAGGTCAAGCCAATCCTCACCTCAGGACCTTTGCACTTGCTGTTCTCTCGGTTGAGAACATTCTTTTTTAGATCTTTATGTAGCTCCTTTCATCATTCAGTTATCAGCTCAAATGCCACCTCCTCAGAGAGGCCTTTCCTGACCACCAATATCAAGTAGATTCCTTCTCTGTTTCCCCCACCTCAATCCCCATCATTCTCCATCACGTTACCTTGTTTTATTTTCTTCACAGAATTTATCATTTTGCATTATTTTATTTATTCCTATATGTGTTTACTTTCTGTCAGGATACTTGCATTATAGTGGGAGAGACAGTCAGACAATGTCTTTTTACAGTTCTATCACTGGACCTAGGAAAACGAACGTCTGTACTGAGTACATAGTATTTGTTCAATAACTCTGTTGAAATTAGAATTAGAAGGGACCTCAGGATATCGCCCCACTCATTTGCCTGATTCTGGACAAGTAACATTACTTTCACTTTTCCGATCATGTAACTGAGGTTCAGGGATGTTACGTGACTTGCCCAAGATAGAAAATCTGTTAGGCTTCAGATATTTTCTTCTGCAAGGTTGTGACAAAGCAGTTTTGTTCTCCATGGGTATATTGCTAGTCATGATCCTTAACTAGAAACGCAAAGAGTTCTGGTTAAAGAGGCACTTTAGGTTTCCAAGCCTTTTAAAAAGCATTGTTATTATTGGCTCAGAATTATTATCCTTTGAGCTAAACATCTCCTCCTTTTTTTGTAAATAGATCTTTATTGGAGTATAATTGCTTCACAATACTGTGTTAGTATCTGTTGTACACCAAAGCGAATCAGTCATATGCATACATATGTCCCCATATCCCCTCCCTCTTGAGCCTCCCTCACATCCTCCCTATCCCACCCCTCTGGGTCATTGCAAAGCACCGAGCTGATCTCCCTGTGCTATGCTGCTGCTTCCCACTAGCTAACTATTTTACATTCGGTAGTGTACATATGTCGATGCTACTCTCACTTCGCCCCAGCTTCCCCCTCCCACCCCGTGTCCTCAAGTCCATACTCTATGTCTACCTCTTTATTCCTGCCCTGCCACTAGGTTCATCAGTACCATCTCCTCTTCTTGGTGAGTGCCCAGAGGTGAATGCTAGACTCTTAATTTGGTGGGAAGAATGAAACTTTTAAGTAAATTTAGGTGCATGGGAACAATACCTTGTATCCATATATGATTCTGCTTAGTTTGTAACATTCCCAGCCTTAGGAAGTTAATTTAAAACACACACAAGCCCTCACAAACAGACGTGAACACTGAGAGATTTAACTGCTCCCAGCATCTGGGAATTCAAAGTAACATCTACTCCACCTTCCTGTGTACAGAAATTACAACAGGCTCTTTCAGTCTACCATCCCTGGAAATTTTAAGAGCAAATCCAGACGATGGGCATAAACCAAATTCTAATTTGATTTAGTGCTTAGTTAACCAATTCCCTCAGACCCCTAAAAAGGTGTGTGTATGGGACCCTCACCAATGTTTGAATGTAAGTTAGCCCTGACCCAATTTCATGTGACTATAGTTCCCTCCTTAAAGGCCATTTGTTCACTGTTTAACTAAGTGTGATTTAGTGTTTATACTTTTGTGAGGTTTTTCATATAAATATATTCACAAGTCTGAAAAAAATCCTTTGTGAAGCCAGGATTCCTGATTTGGGTTTTAGAAAATATGGCCATCATGATATGACTTTTAAAAAGTTTAAATATCTGTAGTATGCATTCAGCACTAATGGATAATAAGTGATAGGGAAGTTTTGTCAGGTCTGATTCAGATTACCTGTGGCTGCTGTGAATTATATGGAATTACAAAGAGTTTAATGGTTCTCTGGCAATTTGCCTTGGCTCAGCGCCAAGGCAGCTAATGCTTCAATCAAGCTGTTCTCTCCACCCCCACCCCAAGACAATTTCTGTTCCTAAGTCTTTAGTGTATCTGTGATGAAGCCTTCAATGACACCCTCATACAAATGCCAACTTCTTTTTTTTTTCCTCTGTCACTTTCTCTTCCTTCTTTATGGCTGGGTATATTAACTGCTCCTATAGCTTTGCTGCAACAAACTGCCTGGCTAGCATTTATGAAAAGGAGAGCTTTTAAGGTTTTATTAAAAAGGAGGAGCCAAGAGTGAGAAGATGAGAACAGGACAAGTACCGGTTGGCCCTATGCTTTTCCTGTGCAGCGCCATCAGCTAGATCTATTTCATTCTGATCAGCAGAGGCCCTGAACCCACCCTACAGCGTGACCTAAAACATCACATGCACAGCTCAGTAATGCATCCCACCGAAGGCATGCAACCCCCCTGACAAAGAGAGTCGTTTCATGTGGCAAGTTACCCTCCTCTCTCTAAGAACCAAACTGGCCCTGAGGCTGGGATTCTGCCACAGATCTGGCATCACTTTCACAGAGTTGGTGCGGTGGACAAAGGCCAAGTACACAAACAGAGGCCAGACAAGTCCTCCACAAACTTGAAAAAAAAGGCATGTCCAACTCTGAGGTGCAATCATCCGGTAGATAGCAAACATTCCAGATCCAATCTCTCTCACAGATCCCTGTTCACCTCTGTCCCCCCAGCCTCTCCTAAACCTCACGTGGAGCTTCGGCACTAGCACCGCCTGCTCTTTGGCTAATGTGATTCCTAGACCCTTTGCCCAACTGATTCCAAAGTCACATTTACTGGCCATACTAAAGAGAAAGCTTATTTTAAGAGACTAGCTGCCATAGAACCAGCAGGAGGGAAGGGCAGAAACCACAGGATTCCTACTCTGTGCTGATTGCCACTAACTCATTTCAGCTGCTAAGGGGAGGCCCTGTTGGGGGAGCTGGGAGAGGAAATGGGTTCCATGTACAGTCCACTTTAAATTGTTCACAATTGTGTGCTCGAAAATAGTCTCTACTAAACATTTAGCATGGCCATTAGCACAAGTCATAAAGCTTTAGGCTTTGCTGCACTGTTGGTCCAAACTGCCTAAGCTGCTTCCCCATGGCAAAGATGATTAAACGGTTGGCAAGTCAGATACATGCAGGAAGGATAAAGGAGCTCCAAGGATGGTTAAACCTGGGCCCAGGAAGGATGGTTTAATGACTTTTAAGCCATAAAGAATGTAGAGGGTGAGGACCAGCTGTTCTCAATTTTGATTGAAAGCAGAACAAGGGAAAAGAAACTGAAATCACAATGAGAGGGAGTGATGTTAGCAAGAAGGAAGAACTTCCTGCCAGAGAAAGTAGGTAAATATTAGACTGAGTGGTTGGTCAATGAAGGATGTGGAATTTCCTTCTTTGGAGTGGCTCTTCTGTCTGGGCTATTTCTGTGTGGTCCTTCCAGAGGGCGGGGGAAGGAGGAGAGAGAGGTAGCCAGAGGTCCAATTCAGTCCCTCTCAGCACTCAGAATCTCATATTCATAACATTCAAGGATCTGTAACAGGGATCACTGAGAGACGCTTGTCAAAAAAGGAGCAACAAGCAGCTTGTTGCTGATCTCAGATGTTTAGATTTACCCTAATTCTTTAGCCCTTTCTATGAGCTAAGCTTTATGCCCTGGCCGCCACAATCTCAAGAAAGAAGGGGAAGACTTGCTTTTGGCTCCCCAGGGCACCTAAGCCATGCATATGGGAACAATATTTTTTGAACCCAAAGCGGGACATGGTCTGCCAATTATATTTATGGGGACAAGAGGATAGAATATGTGAAATCAGAGCTGTCCTAGGAAATCTGGTATGTATGGTCTCCGTAGCCACATATTATCTCTAAGGGTCCCAACACAGGAGGGAGTGAAAACTGTGCCATGTGGTTTAAGGCCTGGGTTCTTTCCTTGTCTGCAGCAAGATCAGTTAAGAGTGTGAAAAAGCCAGGGTCATAATAAGCCCAGTACAAACTGAAATCCCTGCTGTGGAGGTTGGAGAAAGAAGTGTGTATGTCTTCTCCAGTATCCCCTGCCAATGCTAAAACTTAGTAGAAACAGGCACACCCTATATGGTAGTGTAGTGTAGGGTGTGCCTGTTCCTATTTACTGTGTCCAACTATAAAAAATACCATAAGGTTATAGAGGGGAAAAATGCAGTCTTGTACAAGAGATCCTATTCATTCATTCATTCATTCGTTCAAGCAGTGGTCCTCAAAGTGTGGTCCCTGAACCAGCAGAAGCAGGGTCTCCTGGGAGCTTGTTAAAAATGCCAATTTTCCGAACCCACCGTAGGTGTACTGAATCACAAACTCTGAGGGTGGGCCCCAGCCATTTGTGTTTCAATTCCTCAGGGTGATTCTGATAAACTCTAAATTGTGAAAATTCCTGGATCAGAAGTCCTAGTGGTGATGATCCCATTGCCCACCAGCAACAGTACCATTAACCAAAAGGACCAAAGCCACAGGCATGTTTGGTAGGCCCATCAATATCTCTGCCAATTCAGCCTAAATGCCTTTCACAATCCCCAGATCATAGAATAGCCTGACTCTTACTACATACCAAATTACTCGAAGCCTGGGTTTCAAGGAGGTAACCCTGCTTATCTGTTCCAATAGGCCTGTTTCAAATAGGGCAAAGGACCTTTGGGTTTCTCATTTAGATCCTACTCAGGCACACACACTCCTTTGGGTGTTCTATGTATATTTCAACTCTTAGCCCTGATCTGAGTTTCAATGAACTGACTAGAATTCACTTTGACGTCCAAGCCGGGAACGTTTTATCTTTAGCAGCATTACTTTTACTTTAAAAAAAACACAGATGAAAGAGTCCCTGCTGAAAAGAGCAGGCCCTTATACATTACTGACATTAAATTACAATAAAATAAAACAAATTATTCATTGTTTCACTTCAGTTTAAACTGATAAAGTTAATTGCCATAATCAACGGGCAACCTTTCACAAATGTTTGCTTGAAAGGAGAAGAAGTGCTTCCAGGTGAAATTTATCAAAGTGAAGGGACCTGAGGACCAAATCCTGTTAAGTGCCACCTGGTTCACTCCCAGAGCATCAGTCAATGAAGGGAAAGCAATCGCAACACATCCTCCCAGTTAGAATCATTGACGTCTGCCTTTCAGTGGAGTTGCTGGTTCAGTTAAGGAAGCTGTACAGCACAGTTAAAAGCAACATACGTGAAGAAAATTTCTGTGTTGATGATAACGTTCTATATATTGATAGGGGTTTGGGATACACAGGTGCAAAGTGTGTCAAAACTCACCCAATGGTACACTAGAGATGTGTATATCTCATTGTATGTAAATGTTACCTCAAAAGAAAAAAAGAGGAGATTGGTTCAAGATGGCAGAGTAGAAGGACGTGCGCTAACTCCCTCTTGGGAGAGCACCAGAATCACAACTAACTGCTGAACAATCATTGACAGGAAGACACTGGAACTCACCAAAAAAGATACTCCACATCCAAAGACAAAGGAGAAGCCACAATGAGATGGTAGGAGGGGCGCAATCACAATAAAATCAAATCCCATAACTGCTGACTGGGTGACTCACAGACTGGAGAACACTTATACCACAGAGGTCCACACACTGGAGTGAAGGTTCTGAGCCCCACATTAGGCTTCCCAACCTGGGGGTCCAGCAACAGGAGGAGGAATTCCTAGAGAATCAGACTTTGCAGGCTAGCGGGATTTGATTGCAGGACTTTGACAGGACTGGGACTCCACTCTTGGAGGGCACACACAAAGTAGTGTGCACATCAGGGCCCAGGGGAAGGAGCAGAGACCCCATAGGAGACTGAACCAGACCTACCTGCTAGTGTTGGAGGGTCTCCTGCAGAGGCGGGGGTGGCTGTGGCTCACCGTGAGGACAAGGACACTGGCGGCAGAAATTCTGGGGAATACTCCTTGGCGTGAGCCCTCCCGGAGTCCACCATTAGCCCCACCAAAGAGCCGGGTAGGCTCCAGTGTTGGGTCGCCTCAGGCCAAACACCAACAGGGAGGGAACCCAGCCCCACTCATCAGCAGACAAGTGGATTAAAGTTTTACTGAGCTCTGCCCACCAGAGCAACAGTCAGCTCTACCCACCACCAGTCCCACCCATCAGGAAACATGCACAAGCCTCTTAGATAGCCTCATCCACCAGAGGGCAGACAGCAGAAGCAAGAAGAACTACAATCCTGCAGCCTGTGGAACGAAAACCACATTCACAGAAAGACAGAAAACATGAAAAGGCAGAGGGCCATGTACCAGATGAAAGAAAAAGATATAACCCCAGATAAACTAAATGAAGTGGAGATAGGCAACCTTCCAGAAAAAGAATTCAGAATAATGATAGTGAAGATGATCCAGGACCTCGGAAAAACAATGGAGGCAAAGATCGAGAAGATTCAAGGAATGTTTAACAAAGACCTAGAAGAATTAAAGAACAAACAGAGATGAACAATACAATAACTGAAATGAAAACTACACTAGAAGGAATCAATAGCAGAATAACTGAGGCAGAAGAATGGATAAGTGACCTGGAAGACAGAATGGTGGAATTCACTGCCACAGATGAGAATAAAGTAAAAAGAATGAAAAGAAATGAAGACAGCCTAAGAGACCTCTGGGACAACATTAAATGCGACAACATTCACATTATAGGGGTCCCAGAAGGAGAAGAGAGAGAGAAAGGACACAGGAAAATATTTGAAGAGATGATAGTCGAAAACTTCCCTATCATGGGAAAGGAAATAGCCACCCAAGTCCAGGAAGTGCAGAGAGTCCCAGGCAGGATAAACCCAAGGAGAAACACGCCGAGACATATAGTAATCAAATTGACAAAAATTAAAGACAAAGAAAACTTACTGAAAGCAACAAGGGAAAAACGACAAATAACATACAACAGAACTTCCATAAGGTTAAGAGCTGATTTCACAGCAGAAACTCTACAAGCCAGAAGGGAGTGGCATGATATATTTAAAGTGATGAAAGGGAAGAACCTACAATCAAGATTACACTACCCAGCAAGTATCTCATTCAGATTTGATGGAGAAATTAAAACCTTTACAGACAAGCAAAAGCTAAGAGAATTCAGCACCACCAAACCAGCTCTACAACAAATGGTAAAGGAACTGCTCTAAGTGGAAACACAAGAGAAGAAAAGGACCTACAAAAACAAACCCATAACAATTAAGAAAATGGTAATAGGAACATACATATGGATAATTACCTTAAACGAGAATGGATTAAATGCTCCAACCAAAAGACACAGGCTCGCTGAATGGATACAAAAACAAGATCCATATATATGCTGTCTACAAGAGACCCACTTCAGACATAGACTGAAAGTGAGGGGATGGAAAAAGATATTCCATGCAAATGGAAATCAAAAGAAAGCTGGAGTAGCAATACTCATATGAGATAAAATAGAGTTTAAAATAAAGAATGTTACAAGAGACAAGGAAGGACTACATAATGATCAAGGGATCAAACTAAGAAGAAGATATACCAAATATAAATATTTATGCACCCAACATAGGAGCACCTCAATACATAAGGCAACTGCTAACAGCTATAAAAGAGGAAATCGACAGTAACACAGTGATAGTGGGGGACTTTAACACCTCACTTACACCAATGGACAGATCATCCAAACAGAAAATTAATAAGGAAACAGAAGCTTTAAATGACACAACAGACCAGAGATATTTAATTGATATTTATAGGACATTCCATCCAAAAACAGCAGATTACACTTTCTTCTCAACTGCACACGGAACATTCTCCAGGATAGGTCACATCCTGGGTCACAAATCAAGCCTCAGTAAATTTAAGAAAATTGAAATCATATCAAGCATCTTTTCTGACCACAATGCTATGAGATTAGAAATGAATTACAGGGAAAAAAACGTAAAAAACACAAATACATGGAGGCTAAACAATATGTTAGTAAATAACCAAGAGATCACTGAAGAAATCAAAGAGGAAATCAAAAAATACCTAGAGACAAATGACAATGAAAACACGACGACCCAAAACCTCTGGGATGCAGCAAAAGCAGTGCTAAGAGGGAAGTTTATAGCAATACAAGCCTACCTCAAGAAACAAGGAAAATCTCAAATAAATAATCTAACCTTGGGCTTCACTGGTGGCGCAGTGGTTGAGAATCTGCCTGCCAATATAGGGGACACGGATTCGAGCCCTGGTCTGGGAAGATCCCACGTGCCGCGGAGCGACTAGGCCCGTGAGCCACAACTACTGAGCCTGCGCGTCTGGAGCGTGCGCTCCACAACAAGAGAGGCCGTGATAGTGAGGGGCCCACGCACCGCGATGAAGAGTGGCCCCCGCTTGCCGCAACTGGAGAAAGCCCTCGCACAGAAACGAAGACCCAACACAGCCAAAAATAAATAAATTAATTAATTTTTAAAAAATGAAATTGTTGATATGAAAAGCCAGCTTTGGCCTCTGTCATTATAAAAAAAAAAGAATCTAACCTTACACCTAAAGGACCTACAGAAAGAAGAATAAACAAAACCCAAAGTTAGTAGAAGGAAAGAAATCATAAAGATCAGAGCAGAAATAAATGGAATAGAAACAAAGAAAACAATAGCAAAGATCAATAAAACTAAAAGCTGGTTCTTTGAGAAGATAAACAAAATTGATAAACCATTAGCCAGACTCATCAAGAAAAAGAGGGAGAAGACTCAAATCAATAGAATTAGAAATGAAAAAGGAGAAGTTACAACAGACACGGCAGAAATACAAAGCATCCTAAGAGACTACTACAAGCAACCCTATGCCAATAAAATGGACAACCTGGAAGAAATGGACAAATTCTTAGAAAGGTATAACCTTCCACGACTGAACCAGGAAGAAATAGAAAATATGAACAGACCAATCACAAGTAATGAAATTGAAACTGGTTTAAAAATCTTCCAACAAACAAAAGTGCAGGACCAGATGGCTTCACAGGTGAATTCTATCAAACATTTAGAGAAGAGCTAACACCCATCCTTCTCAAACTCTTCCAAAAAATTGCAGAGGAAGGAACACTCCCAAACTCATTACACGAGGCCACCATCACCCTGACACCAAAACCAGACAAAGACACTACAAAAAAAGAAAACTACAGGCCAATATCACTGATGAACATAGATGCAAAAATCCTCAACAAAATACTAGCAAACAGAGTCCAACAGCACATTAAAAGGATCATACACCACGATCAAGTGGGATTTATCCCAGGGATGCAAGGATGCTTCAATATATACAAATCAATCAATGTGATACACCATATTAACAAACTGAAGAAGAAAAACCATATGATCATCTCAATAGATGCAGAAAAAGCTTTCGACAAAATTCAACACCCATTTATGAGAAAAACTCTCCAGAAAGTGGGCATACAGGGAACCTACCTCAACACAATAAAGGCCATATATGACAAACCCACAGCAAACATCATTTTCAATGGTGAAAAACTCAAAACATTTCCTCTAAGATCAGGAACAAGACAAGAATGTCCACTGTTGCCACTATTATTCAACATAGTTTTGGAAGTCCTAGCCACGGCAATCAGAGAAGAAAAAGAAATAAAAGGAATCCAAATTGGAAAAGAAGAAGTAAAACTGTCACTGTTTGCTGATGACATGATACTATACATAGAGAATTCTAAAAATGCCACCAGAAAACTACTAGAGCTAATCAATGAATTTGGTAAAGTTGCAGGATGCAAAATTAATGCACAGAAATCTGTTGCATTCCCATACACTAATGATGAAAAATCTGAAAGTGAAATTAAGGAAACACTCCCATTTACCATGGCAACAAAAAGAATAAAATACCTAGGAGTAAACCTACTTAGGGAGACAAAAGACTTGTATGCAGAAAATTATAAGACACTGATGAAAGAAATTAAAGATGATACAAACAGATGGAGAAATATACCATGTTCCTGGATTGGAAGAATCAACATTGTGAAAATGACTATACTACCCAAAGCAATCTACAGATTCAATGCAGTTCCTATCAAATTACCAATGGCATTTTTTACAGAACTAGAACAAAAAATCTTAAAATTTGTATGGAGACACAAAAGACCCTGAATAGCCAAAGCAGTCTTAAGGGAAAGAAACAGAGCTGGAGGAATCAGACTCCCTGACTTCAGACTATACTATAAAGCTACAGTAATCAAGACAATATGGTACTGGCACAAAAACAGAAACATAGATCAATGGAACAGGACAGAAAGCCCAGAGATAAACCCACGCACCTATGGTCAACTAATCTATGACAAAGGAGGCAAGGATATACAATGGAGAAAAGACAGTCTCTTCAATAAGTGGTGCTGGGAAAACTGGACAGCTACATGTAAAAGGATGAAATGAGAACACTCCCTAACACCATACACAAAAATAAACTCAAAATGGATTAAGGACCTAAATGTAAGGCCAGACACTGTATGACTCTTAGAGGAAAACATAGGCAGAACACTCTATGACATACATCACAGCAAGATCCTTTTTGACCCACCTCCTAGAGTAATGGAAATAAAAACAAAAATAAACAAATGGGACCTAATTAAACTTAAAAGCTTTTGCACAGCAAAGGAAACTACAAACAAGACGAAAAGACAACCCTCAGAATGGGAGAAAATATTAGCAAACGAATCAACGGACAAAGGATTAATCTCCAAAATATATAAACAGCTCATGCAGCTCAATATTAAAAACACAAACAACCCAATCCAAAAATGGGCAGAAGACCTAAATAGACATTTCTCCAAAGAAGACATACAGATGGCCAAGAGGCACATGAAAACCTGCTCAACATCACTAATTATTAGAGAAATGCAAATCAAAACTACAATGAGGTATCACCTCACACCAGTTAGAATGGGCATCACCAGAAAATCTACAAACAGCAAATGCTGGAGAGGGTGTGGAGAAAAGGGAACCCTCTTGCACTGTTGGTGGGAATGTAAATTGATACAGCCACTATGGAGAACAGTATGGAGGGTTCTTAAAAAACTAAAAATAGAATTACCATATGACCCAGCAATTCCACTACTGGGCATATACCCAGAGAAAACCATAACTCAAAAAGACACATGGCACCCCAATGTTCATTGCAGCACTATTTACAATAGCCAGGTCACGGAAGCAACCTAAATGCCCATCGACAGACGAATGAATAAATAAGATGTGGTACATATATACAATGGAATATTACTCAGCCATAAAAAGGAACGAAATTGGCTCATTTGTAGAGACGTGGATGGATCTAGAGACTGTCATACAGAGTGAAGTAAGTCAGAAAGAGAAAAACAAATATCATATATTAACGCATATATGTGGAACCTAGAAAAATGGTATAGATGAACCAGTTTGCAGGGCAGAAATAGAGACATAGATGTAGAGAACAAACGTATGGACACCAAGGGGGGTAAGTGGCGGGGGCGGGTGGGGGGTGGTGGGATGAATTGGGAGATTGGGATTGACATATATACACTAATATGTATTAAATAGATAACTAATAAGAACCTGCTCTATAAAAAAATAAATAAAATTCAAAAAAAAGAAAGAACTATGAACAAGGAGAAATGATATGCATGCTGAAATGTTTATAGAGACCTGTACTGATGTCTTCAGTGTACTTTGAAGTGCATCAGAAAATAACAGGGATTGACGGATGGAAAGAGGGAATCAATAAATGAACAGATATGTGATCAAATAAATATAACAGTATAACATTAATAATAGAATCTAAATGATGGGTATATGAATGTTCAATGTAAATTCTTTCCATTGTTCTGTATGTTTGAAAAATTCAGTTATAAAATGTCAGAAACACATACCAACAGGCCCAAAAATTGCTCCTGGATATAGCTGTCAAAAAGACTGTTCATTCATTTATTCATTCCATAAACAATATGCATGAGCTGAGACTCTACTGTGTGTTAGGCATGAGTTCAAATCCTGGCTCTGCCATTCAGTAAAGGTTTGAACTCAGGCAAGTCACTTCACCTCCCTGAAACTTGCCTTCTTATCTGTTCAGTAGGGAGAATAATAACTTCACTAACTGGTGTGAGAAAGGTGAGGCATTCCATTTTCAAGGCCAGGCCCATGCAAGTGGTTGCTTCTGGCTTTTGCAAGTCCTCCAGCTGGTTTGGGGCAACAGGGAGGCTGGCTGTGTCCCCTAGGAAAGCACTGTCAAACTGTGGGCCTGGGGAAGTAACTTGAGAACAGGCAAGTGGGTAAGTACCTCAGGAGGTAATAAAGCACAGAGCCAGCCAAGGAGCAGAAACCCGGGCCTGAGAAGCTGTCCAGGAGGGTGCTTTATGAGCCTCTGAACAGCAGAGCTCTCTGGAGCACAGGAAACCACGCACCAGAAGTGCAGCAGACTTTCTAGTGGTCAAATCCAATCAGGCTCTAATTAAGGCGTTTTAGGAGACAAAAGCCTTGGGTAGCAAATATCTCTACACAAGAAAGTGGTGAGAAGTAAGGCTTTGTCACCGAGACTCAACATCTAACCCTGAAGTCTGGTTCAAGGATTAGATTCTTTTTTTAACTTTTATTTTTATTGAAGTATAGTTGATTTACAATGTTGTGTTAGTTTCAGGTGTACAGCAAAGTGATTCAGATATATATATATATCTGTATATACACTTCTTTTTCAGATTCTTTTCCATTATACGTTATTACAAGATATTGAATATAGTTCCCTGTACTATACAGTAGGTCTTTGTTGTTTATCTATTTTATATATAGTAGTGTGTATCTCTTAATCCCATACTCCTAATTTATCCCTCCCCACCTTTCCCCTTTGGTAACCATAAGTTTGTTTTCTGTCTGTGAGTCTGTTTCTGTTTTGGAAATAAGTTCCTTTGTATCATTTTTTTAGATTCCACATATAAGCGATATATGACATTTGTCTTTCTCATAAAAAAGAATGAAATAATGCCATTTTCAGCAACATGGATGGACCTAGAGGTTAACATACTAAGTGTAGTAAGTCAGACACAGAAAGACAAGGATTAGGTTCTACAGGCTTTATATACCCTCTCTCCACAGCACAACCAGCAGGTTCAGGGAACTGATAAGGTTGATGAAAACAGCACGTGAAAAAAACTGAAAGATTGCCTTATATTTAAAGAATATTTTGTTGTTTTAAAAATGTATATAAACCCTTTATGAATACAGTTTTAGTTTAAGGTATGTTAAGATAGCAACATAGGATAGAGAATTGTAAATTTTAATGATAGGATATGTGAGGCTCTTGAGCCAAATAATCTTTCCTGAAAAAGCTGATACACATGCCCCAACCAGTTATTAGAGGTCCAATCTCTGCAACTCCCAGAGGATATGCTATAGCAGATCATGAAGCGACTTAGGAGGATATTGTTCCGTCAATGAGAGTCAGTGTTCCATGACATTTTTTGAGGCCCCATTATGCATGGAGATGCTTAGGTTTCAGACTGTAGATGTGGATTGGAACCTCTAGGGAGCATATGTGGTGGGTTAACCACAACATATGGAGACGAGGGAAGAAAGAATTCGTCACCCCATTGTTTACTCATTGTTTTCTACAGGCTCTACTACTTAGTTTGCTCCTCAAGTATAAAGTAAGAAGGCTGTTTGGGGGCATTGTTATATATGTATCTATGCCAGACGGTTCTCTTCTTATCTTCTTATTGCTTCATAAGCTCCCAACACTACTCCTATCCCTTCCCTGTGTAGCCTGGGTAGGTTAGTAACTCCTATGTACTCCCAGAGCTCTCTACACTCACCTCTACTGTTCCATGCACTTACCACATTGTACTGAAGTTGTCTGTTCATGGGTCTGTCTCCTCTGCTCTACTGGGAACTCCCCGAAGACAGAGACTAGGTCTTTCTCATTCTGTTTCCCCAGCACCTATGGGTGCTTAGTAGATGTTTGTTGGACAGTTTGGGGAAACTTGAGGGTATTAACTGAGTTTTATTTTAACCTTGTAATCTAACAGTACCTTATACACAGTAGGTGTTCTATGTATATCTTCTCTGATAAAAGTAATTTTTAAAGGGCTTAAAGATATATGGTATTGTCATACAGAGTGAAGTAAGTCAGAAAGAGAAAAACAAATACCGTATGCTAACACATATATATGGAATCTAAAAAAAAAATGGTTCTGAAGAACCTAGGGGCAGGACAGGTATAAAGATGCAGATGTAGAGAATGGACTTGAGGACACGGGGAAGGGGAAGGGCAAGCTGGGACGAAGTGAGAGAGTGGCATGGACATATATACACTACCAAATGTAAAATAGATAGTGGGAAGCAGCCGCATAGCACAGGGAGATCAGCTCGGTGCTTTGTGACCACCTAGAGGGGTGGGATAGGGAGGGTGGGAGGGAGACACAAGAGGGAGGAGATATGGGGGTATATGTGTATGTATAGCTGATTCACTTTGTTATACAGCAGAAACTAACACACCATTGTAAAGCAATTATACTCCAATAAAGATGTTAAAAAAAAAAGATATATGGTACTTTATTTGGCTTACCAAATGCTTTCGCATTATGTCACATGATCCCCACCATGAGCTTGTTAGGAACCAAGTCAGATATAACAATTGTCATTTGACATGTAAGGGAACTGCCTCACAGCAGCTAATGGACTTGTGCAAGGCCACACAGCTAATGTGAACTCATTGGGCACTCTGAATCTGCCCTACTGCTCTACAGTGCCCATGTTTCTCTACTATCTATAAAGATGGAACTGAGAATGTTGGACACCAACATGGTTTCCTGGACTTCCTAGTTATTAGATTCTTCTCTCTCCTGCTGGACAAGAACAAGGTAACCCTGGTACATGTTGACAGTCATTATGAGCAGCTGAATCAACCCATCTTGAAGCCTACCCTTTCCCTGGACTTCCTGTTATGTGAGATAATTTCCAGTTAGAGTCAGTTTCAGTTACTTGCAGCCTAAGTCATACCTGATGGATGAGGCTTCTTGACTAAGTTCTTTGAAGATGGGGCCCAGCCATTCTCCCAGCCTGGTCTTCTCTACAGTCCTTACAGCTTGGCTGGCTACGATGGACTATTCTTGTGGGGGTGGGGAAGAAAGGTTGCCAGAGAGGTTCCTGAAACAAAAGTTAGCTTCTTGCTCAAGGGACCACCAGTTATGAAGCCATGTTAATGAAGCAGAAGCTGGCAACGAAATCAAGAGAGATGTAATGTATTCTCCACCCCAACCCCACAAACTGGTGTCTTCCCTGGCAGTGCTGGAGGAGAAGGGGCAAGAACATTTACATCACTTCCAACAGATAGGCCTCAGGCCCCCCTTAGAGAGACTGCAAGCCAGCATCTCCCCAGAAGTCAGTGGTCTACAATTACTCACGTTAGGACAGCAGTTTTCACCCCCAAATCCCAAAGGGCTTTACAGCACTGTGGGTAAGGGAAAGTTCCAGAGACATGACTGTATGTCTCAATTCTATTAAGCATTCATTGTGTGGTTGAGACACACTCTTGAAATATTTCCATTTCGCAGTAAGAAAATGGAAATAGTATTTGCTCTTTCCCTCCAACTCAAGGATATTGGAAATGTGAATAACATTCAGGATGTATGTAGTAAGACCAGGAAAGTGCCTTGCATCAGCTTCAGGTCTGGACCCTGGAGTAGTTTAGAGGATTACAAACAGAACAGTTCCATCTACCAGCATTCTCTATGTTAAGACACAAGCATGTATTGAGTGTCTACTATGTGCTGGGTTCTGAGCTGGGCTATGGGACTACATGACGGAGTCACTGTCTCTGCCTGCAAGAAATTTCCAATATAGTGAGAGAGACAGGTGTATCAATCCAGACATGGAATATGAGAATTTCAGTGTTATTGCCATCTGTGGGGAGAACTTGTGAGACATGAGGCCAGAAAGATGATCTGGGATGAGATGAACCATGAATGCAGAGATAATCCTCAAAATATTTAAAAACCAGAACATCAGGAGCACTGACCAAGCAGAAAAGATGCAGATGAACACATGAAACAGTGTCCCTAGGCTCCGTGCTGTGCTGGGCACTATCCCTTTAGTTGCTGGGTCTTGCAGAGGTTAAAAATGGGTCCAGGAGTGGGGAACAGGGCAGAAGGAGGGGTCTTGAGGGGACAAAGAGGAGCAGCTCGTATTAAAATATTCCACAATTTTAACAAGAGGTGTGGCTATATCAGTGCCCTGCTTCAATGTCACGTGAAGGAACATGTATGTTATCTTGTGGGCATCCAGGAGCCCAGGAATTCCATGTGGGTTGGAAAGGGCACTTTAGCAGCAGTATGGAGGATGGACTGGATTGGGGCAGCACGCAGCCAGGGAGACAAGTAGAAATGCTTTGCAATACACCAAGGAAGATAGATAACAGGGCTTACTGCAGTGGCAACAGGGCATGTATTTCTGTAAGCATGCTCAAAGATGTTTGCACAAATCCCCATCTCTATATACCACCTTTGATCCTAAGAGTTCTCCAGTCTTTTTGCTGTCATGGCTCCAATATCCTAGCCCAATGCAAGCTTATACATACAAACACATATATACACAAATACATACACATGTATACTTGTGTGACAGGTCCTGTTTAAGTATACACACTCAACTAGTGGCTGGCAGGCTATAATTATGGCAAGTAAGAGGCCTGCCAAGAAAAATTCATTTAAATACTGAGGTCATCCTATTCCCAGCTGCAGGAGAGTGGCTGCAGATAAACATCTACCTCTCTAATTTTCCAAGCATAGACACACAATTATCTCATTTGTTTTCTTAACAATGGTCCTGGGAGGTGGGTAGGACTGGTATTATTTAGTTCCAATGTATAGATAGGGAAACTGAGGTTCGGAGAGAAGGTCACTCGTAATGGGTCAGTGGTATCACTAGGACTAAGATGCCTTCTGCCTCTTGTTTCTGTTTTGTTTTTCTGCCTCTGTCTCCTGTTTCTCTCAACCTTCCATGTGGCGGCCTCCTTCAGAATAATTCCTGATCATTCTTGCTCCCACGTCCTGCAAACAAATACTAATTCTAATGCACATTGCTAAGAGAGTACTGTGGATGACTCAGAGTCTCCAACCCTATCCTCCACGGCCCTGCTCAAGTCTTACCATCCCCTCCAGGAAATCTGCCCTGGGACTCCAGTTCAGTAACCTCAACCCCTTCTCCTTTAATATTTACTTTGTATTATTGCCTTAGTGCTTTCTTTATTCTCTCCTATTGTGTTCTGATTTCTCCATCTGTGACTTCTGGTTCCCTGGCTTCTTTTTTATCTCCCTGCCTAGCACAAGGCTTGGCACACAAGGGAACACTTAATAAAGCATTGTTAATGAATAGCTGGATCCAATAGAGCCTTACTCTGGCATTGTAATGCCTGAAATTCCCAGTTCACAACAAAGCACTCTGAATATATGTATGTGTGTATGTGTGTATGTGTGTGTGTGTGTGTGTGTGTGTGTGTGTGTATCCATGCACCACTCATCCAGTGACCCTGAGGATAACTAAATCAATGCCTTCAAAGTGCAGCATCAGCACATAGTTATTGTACATTCCAGTAGGAATTGAAGCAAGGCAACTTTTTTCCCTCTAATTTTTTAAAAAATAAATATTGCTCTGGTTCCAAGTGGTATATTTTTGACATCTTGTGTACATTTCTGAAATAGAGTCCAGATGAGAAATGAGCTCGTGTATGTCCATCTCAACTGGAGAACAGTAGATTCCTATTCATGGACAATTTCATTTCTGAAATCCCAATTGCAGAAAAAAGCCTAGGGAGCAGGTTGCAGGAAAGAACGAGGCCAACATGGAGTGACTGCTTGACAATCTCTTTGAGGCTTGAGGACAAGAGCAGGGCATGAGGAAGAAAAGAAAGAGGCACTAAAATGTTACCCTCCCCTCTCATACCTGCCCATTTAGATTTCTAAGGGACATGAATGGGAAGGCAGCTGACGGCTGCTCCCAAGAAGGCAGGATACTTGCAAAACGCCCTTTAGATATGAGGGTAGCCAAAGGCAGGTGAACCTCAAGAAGACAACTAGGTAAAGCAGGTCCCAGAGAACACCACCCACTAGTTTGCCTGGAGGGGAAATGCCTCCATAGAGTCCCAACTGAGGATGAAGGAATAATTTTTCTATCTCTTTTACAACGTGTAACATTGCCCAAGTACCTACCATGTACCAGGTACTGTGCTTGGCACTTATAAACATCAACTACTTTGTACTGTTGGGATTCACATTCCGATTTTACAGGTGAGGAAACTGAAGCTCAGAGAGAAATTAAGTCATTTACCTGTCATCACACAGTCTGGCTGACTGCATATTCTGGGTTCTTTCCATTGCCCCACTCTGCCTTCCTCAGGTATATTCAGTGAGCTCTGGCAACAAAAAAAAAGCTGAAAACCACTCCCAGTGAGCACTTGGTCTTAAATGATGAGTGAGACATCGTCTAATGGAGAAAAAGAGGAAAAGGGTATGCATTCCTGGCTGAAGGAATAGCAGATGCAAAGGGGCTGATGAAGGAAAGAAAAAAACACATTTGGGAAAATGGTAAATAGTTTTGTGGGGTTACTTGAGAGTGAGTACAGGTGATGAAACACGAGGCTAGAGCAGTTGAGGCCAGTTTATGAAGCGTCTCATCTATCATGTTAAGGAATGTGGTTTTCTCTCGGAGGAGATGAAAAATACTAGAAGAGAGGGAGTAGAGATCACACCTCTGTTTTAGAAAGAGCACCGAGGCAGCCATGTGGGCAGACAGTTCAGAAGAGGCACTGACTGGCTGCAGGGAGACCAAGTCAGGAACGTGTGGTAACAGTCAAGGCGAGAGTCAGGGTGGTGAAACAAATGGAGGCCCAGCTCATAAAATGCTGCCTCCAGAACGGTCATTGCAAGTCAGCCTCAGTCTAACTTCAAAGCTTGGATTCCAGGCTTTGCAGCATCTACCCCCACAGCCCTTAAACACTGCGTGTGTTGCTTTGGCCTCAAAACTAGTTACAAGTCTTGTTTTGTCCCTTGGGGCCTTGCCATTTGTCTCCATCTTCTAAGCTGGCGGCTTTGTAGCTCCCCTGAGCCTAGCCTAGCCCAGCAGGCTGGGGAGGGAGGAGAGAAGTCAGGTAGGCTCCAAGCAGAAAGGGCCCTGATGAACACATGTTTCACATTCCCCACATTGCATGGCAATTCAAAACCAAACCCTATGGGATTGTTTTCTTAAAGATTTGGGATGGGTTTGGGGCTTCTTCTCTTTCTTTCTTTTTCTTCTTTTTTTATTATGTGTGTTTCTGGACTGCAATTATTTCCTCTGTCCTTGAGTTAAGTAATAGCAGAGGGTGAGAGAAAATGAAAATTTGCAGCAATGCAGAAAAGATGTTTCTGGAAAAGTCCAGAGGAGGGAAGGAAATCCAGTGTGGGGGCTCACAGCAATGTTCAGAGAAGGCCAGAGAATGTGGCTGTGGAGGGGTGGCAGTGGGGTTTCAGCTAGGGCAAGTGTATAGAAGTCAGGCAAACGCCTACCTAAGGGACATGGCCCCTGACATGCAGGCTAGTTGCAGCCCTTGGCTCCTCTGCAATCAGCACTCAGATTGATTTTGCTCTGGTCATCAGCAGCTGTATAGCACCAGCACAGCCCACAAGGTGTGGGCTCTCCCTGTTAACCATGGAAATTAAAGCACTAAAATGAACCAAAAGCACTTTACAGTTAAAGGCAGCCAACAATGCACTCCTCAGAAGCCCATGCTCCCCAAGAACTGGAGGATCTTACAAAAACCTCCCAGGCTTCCCTCTATATATAACTGTACAATTCTGAAATAGAGCCTAGATGAGAAGCCAGGTCATGTGTACGTCTCTCCCAGTCTGAGAACAGTAGATTCCTACTCATGGACAACTTTATTCTTGAAATTCCAATTGCATAAAAAAGACTAGGGGAAAATAGATAACTAACAAGGACCTACTGTATAGCACTGAGGACTATACTCAGTATTTTGTAATAACCTATAAGGGAAAAGAATCTGAAAAAGAATATATATACATATACATAGAATATATATATATATACTTATATATATATGTATATACACACATATATATACATATATATATATAAATATATATCTGAATCACTTTGCTGTACACCTGAAAATAACACAACATTGTAAATCAACTATACTTCAATTAAAAAAAGACTAGTGGAACAGGTTTTATTTTATTTTCCATCTCACTCCCTTTCTATCATTTCCCTTAAGATATAATGAGAAAGTACAGCTGAAGTCTTCTGACAATGTGTAGCATTTAGGGGAACAATTATTTATAATTTTTAATGAATAGCTTTGTTGAGATACAATTTATATACCATAAAATTATCATACCATAAAATCCATCCATTTTAAGTATATTTCAAAGGTTTTTAGCACACTTATAGAGTTATGCAACCATCACCACCACATCTAATTTTAGAACATGTTCATACCCCCAAGAAAGAAACTTTGAGCTCATATTCAGTCAGTCCATGTTCCTACCCCCAGTCCTAGGCAACCACTAATCACTTTGTGTCTCTATAGATTTGCCTTTCTTATAAATGGAATGATAAAATGTATGGTCTTTTGTGCCTGGTTTCTTTCACTTAGCATGTTTTTGAGGTTCATCCATATTGTGGCATGTATCAGTGCTTCAGTTCTCTTTATTGCCAAATAGTATGCCATTATATGGATGTATAATAGTTTGTTTATCCAGTCACCATTAATGGACATTTGGGGCATTTCTGTGTTTTGACTATGAGGAATGATGCTGCTAAGAATATTCATGTACAAGTTTTTGTGTAGACATATGTTTCCATTTCTTTTGGGTAGATATCTAAGAGTAGAATTGCTGGATCATATGGTAATTGACCATAGATGTATGATTTTATTGCTGGACACTCAATTCTATTCCATTTATCTATATATGTCTTTCCTTATGACAGTACCACATTGTCTTGATTACTGTAGCTTTGTACTAAGTTTGAATTTAAGAGGTGTGAGTCCTCCAACTTTGTTCTTCTTTTTCAAGATTATTTTGGCTAGACAGGGTACGTGCAATTCAATATGTATTTTAGAATTAACATTAAATGGATATGAATGCATGAAATGAATATTCAGCTTGTCCATTTCTGCAATATCTGCAAATCAATCAATATGAAACACCACATTAACAAATTGAAGAGTAAAAATCATATGATCATCTCAGTAAATGCAGAAAATTCTTTTGACAAAATCCAACATCCATTTATGATAAAAACTCTCAAGAAAGTAGGTATAGAAGAAACATACCTCAACATAATAAAGGTCATATATGACAAGCCCACAGCTAACATCATACTCGATGGTGAAAAGCTGAAAGCACTTCCTCTAAGATCAGGAACAAGATAAGGATGCCCACCCTTGCCGCTTTTATTCAATATAGTATTGGAAGTTATAGCCATAGCAATCAGACAAGAAAAAGTAATAAAAAGGATCCAAATTGGAAAGGAAGAAGTAAAATTGTCACTGTTTGCAGATGACATGATACTATACATAGAAAATTGTAAAGATACCACTAAAAAACGACTAGAACTCATTAATGAACTGGGTAAATTTGCAGGATACAAAATTAATACCCAGGACTCTGCTGGTTTTCTATACACTAACATAAACTAGCAGAAATAGAAATTAAGAAAACAATCCCATTCATAATTGCATCCAGAAGAATAAAATACCTAGGAGTAAATCCAACTAAGGAGGTAAAAGACCTATATTCAGAAAATGACAAGGCACTGAGGAAAGAGATTTAAGATGACATAAATACATGGAAAGATATACCATGCTTGTGGATTGGAAGAATTAGTATTGTTCAAATGACCATACTACCCAAGGCAATCTACAGACTCAATGCATTCCTTATCAAAATACCAATGGCATTTCTCACAGACCTAGAACAAGTAATTCTAAACTTTGTACGTAAACACAAAAGACCCCTAATAGGCAAAACAATCTTAAGAAAGAAGAACCGAACAGGAGGTATCACACTCCCTGATTTCAAACTATATTACAGAGCTACAGTAATCAAAAGAGTATGGTACCGGCACAAAAACAAAGAGATCATTGGAACTGAATAGAGCCCAGAAATGAACCCACACTTAAATGGGCAATTAAGTTATGACAAAGGAGGCAAGAACATACAGTGGGAAAAAGTCTCTTCGATAAATGATGTTGTGAAAACTGGACAGCTATATGCAAAAGAATGAAAATGGGGCACTTTTTTACAAAATACAAAAATAAACTGAAAATGGATTAAAGACTTAAATTTAAGACCTGAAACCACCTAAGTTATAGAAGAAATCATATACTTATGCTCTTTGTTATCAGTCTCAGAACTATTTTTTTTTTGGATCTGTCTCTTCAGGCAAAGGCAACAAAGCAAAAATAAACAAATGGACCCATATCAAACTAAAAAGCTTTTGCACAGTGAAGGAAACCACCAACAAAACAAATAGGCAGCGTACTGAATGGGAGGAGATATTTATAAATGAAATATCCCACAAGGGGTTAATATTCAAAATATATAAAGAACTCACACAAGCCAATAAAAAAAAAGCTGATTAAAAAATGAGCAGGGGATCTGAATAGACATTTTTCCAAGGATGACATATGGCCAACAGGCACATGAAAGATGCTTAACATAACCAATCAAATCAAAATGCAAATCAAAACCACAATGAGATATTACCTCACACCTGTCAAAATGGCTATTATCAAAAAGGAAAGAAAACAGAAGTGCTGGAGGAGATGTGGAGAAAAGGGAACCCTTGTGCACTGTTGGTATGAATGTAAATTTGTTTGGCCACTATGAAAAACCATATGGAGGTTCCTCAAAATATTAAAAATAAAACTATCATATGATCCAGCCGTTCCACTTGTGGATATTTATTCAAAGAAATTGGAGATACTAATTTGAAAAGATATGTGCACCCCACCCCATGTTCACTGCAGCATTATTTACAATAACCAAGATATTGTAAGTGTCCATTGATAGATTAAGGGATAAAGAAGATGCTTTTGCAAACATTTTCTCCCAGTCTGGTGGCTTGTCTTCTCATTCTCTTGACAATCTCTTTTGCATAGCAGAAGTTTTTAATTTTGAATGAAGCCCAGCTTATAAATTATTTCTTTGATGGATCATGCCTTTGGTGTTTTATCTAAAAATTCATCACCTTACCCAAAGTCATTTAGGTTTTCTTCTATATTATCTTCTAGGAGTTTTATAGTTTTACATTCCACATTAAGTCTATGATCCATTTTGAGTTAATTTTTGTGAAGGGTATAAAGTCTTTGTCTTGATTTTTTTTTTTTGCATGTGGATGTCCAGTTGTTCCAACACCATTTGTTGAAAGGACTATCTTTGCTCCACTGTATTGCCTTTGCTCCTTTGTCAAGAATCAGTGAGCTACAATATCAAAAAAACAAACAACTCAATCCAAAAATGGGCAGAAGACCTAAATAGACATTTCTCCAAAGAAGATATACAGATTGCCAACAAACACATGAAAGAATACTCAACGTCATTAATCATTAGAGAAATGCAAATCAAAACTACAATGAGATATCATCTCACACTGGTCAGAATGGCCATCATCAAAAAATCTAGAAACAATAAATGCTGGAGAGGGTGTGGAGAAAAGGGAACCCTCTTGCACTGTTGGTGGGAATGTAAATTGATACAGCCACTATGGAGAACAGTATGGAGGTTGCTTAAAAAACTAAAAATAGAACTACCATACGACACAGCAATCCCACTACTGGGCATATACCCTGAGAAAACCATCATGCAAAAAGAGTCATGTACCAAAATGTTCATTGCAGCTCTATTTACAATAGCCAGGACATGGAAGCAACCTAAGTGTCCATCAACAGATGAATGGATAAAGAAGATGTGGCACATATATACAATGGAATAGTACTCAGCCATAAAAAGAAACGAAATTGAGTTATTTGTAGTGAGGTGGAGGGACCTAGAGTCTGTCATACAGAGTGAAGTAAGTCAGAAAGAGAAAAACAAATACCGTATGCTAACACATATATGTGGAACCTAAAAAAAAAAAAAAAAAAAGAACCTAGTGGCAAGACGGGAATAAAGACACAGACCTACTAGAGAATGGACTTGAGGATACGGGGAGGGGGAAGGGTAAGCTGGGACAAAGTGAGACAGTGGCATGGACATATATACACTACCAAATGTAAAATAGATAGCTAGTGGGAAGCAGCTGCATAGCACAGGGAGATCAGTTCAGTGCTTTGTGACCACCTAAAGGGGTGGGATAGGGAGGGTGGGAGGGAAGGAGATGCAAGAGGGAAGAGATATGGGGACATATGTATATGTATAACTGATTCACTCTGTTATAAAGCAGAAACTAACACACCATTGTAAAGCAATTGTAGTCCAATAAAGATGTTAAAAAAAAAAAAAAAGAATCAGTGAGCTATATTTATGTGGGTCTATTTCTGGGCTCTCCATTCTGCTCCACTGATCTATTTTTCTATTCTTTTGCAAATACCACACCTTCTTGATTACTGTATCTTTATAGTAAATCTTAATGTCGGGCTTCCCTGGTGGCACAGTGGGTGGGAATCTGCCTGCCAATGCAGGTGACACGGGTTCGATCCCTGACCCGGGAAGATTCCCACATGCCGCGGAGCAACTAAGCCCGTGTGCCACGACTACTGAGCCTGCACTCTAGAGCCCGTGCTCTGCAACAAGAGAAGCCACAACAATGAGAAGCCCGCACACCACTCGCTGCAACTAGAGAAAGCCTGCGCACAGAACAAAGACCCAACACAGCCTAAAATAAAACAAACAAATAAATAAATAAATTTATTTTTTAAAAAATCTTAATGTCAAGTAGTGTCAGTCCTCCAACTTTGTTCTCCTTCAATA
The DNA here is from genome assembly GCF_028021215.1 of Eschrichtius robustus. Taxonomy (NCBI): domain Eukaryota; kingdom Metazoa; phylum Chordata; class Mammalia; order Artiodactyla; family Eschrichtiidae; genus Eschrichtius; species Eschrichtius robustus. The sequence goes on from NC_090845.1 coordinate 46,702,827, forward strand.
CTGCGTTGGTTTTTCTGGGTCTATTGCCTCTCCAAATAAACTTTAGAATTAGTTCATCGATATCCACTAAATAATTTGGTGGGATTTTGATTGGGATTGCATTGAATCTATATATCAATTTGAGAAGAAATGACTCAACAATATTGAGTCTTTCTATCCATGAACATGGAATATCTATCCATTTATTTAGTTCTTTTTTAGTACCATCAGACTTTCTGTAATTTTCCTCATATAGTTCTTGTACATATTTTGTTTGATTTATACCTAAGTATTTCATTTTGGGGGGTGCTAATGTAAATGGTACTATGTTTTTAATTTCAAGTTTCACTTGTTCATTGCTGATATATAGGAAAGTGATTTACTTTTCTATATTAACCTTGTATCCTACAACCTTGCTGTAACTGCTTATTCGTTCCAATTTTTTGTGTCCATTCTTTCAGATTTTTTATATATACCATCATGTCACCTACAAGCAGTTTTCTTTATTCCATCCCAAACTGTACACCTTTCATTATTTTACTGCATTATATAGTACTTCCAGTACAATGTTGAAAAGGAGTGGTGAAAGGGAACATCTTTTCCTTGTTTCTGATCTTAATGAGAAAGCTTATCATCATTAAGTATGATGTTAGTGCTATTGCTTTTAAAATAAACTTTTATTTTAGAATAGTTTTAGATATACAAATTGCAAAGATAGTACAGAGATTTCCCATACACCCCACACACAATGTCCCCTACTATTAATGTATGACATTAATATGGTACATTTGTAATAACTAGTTAACCAATATTGGTACATTATTAGTAACTAAAGTCCATACTATTCAAAATTTCATTAGTTTTTACCTAATGTCCTTTTTCTGTTCCAGGATGCCATCCAGGATACAACATTACATTTAGTTGGTACATCTCTTTAGGCTCTTCTTTCCTTTGACAGTTTTTCATACTCTCCTTGTTTCTGACAACCTTGACATTTTTGAGGAGTACTGGTTAGGTATTTTGTAGAATGTTCCTCCATCGGTATTTGTCTGACGTTTTTCTCACGATTAGACTGGGGCTATGGGTTTTTGAGGGGAAGATCACAAAAGTGCAATGCCCTTTTCATCACATCATATCAAGGGGCATACTATCAAAATGACTTAATACTGTTGATGTTAACCTTTATCACCTGGCTGAGGTAGTGTTTGTCAGCTTTCTTCATTATATATTACTCTTTTTTCCTTTTCCATACAGTACTCTTTCAAGGAAGTCACTATACACAGGCCTGACTTAAAGAGTGGAGAGTTATATTCCATGTACCTGAGAGAAGATTATCAACATAAATTATTTGGGATTATTCTGCATGAAAGAGTTGTCTATTCTCCCCATTTATATATTTATTCAATCATTTATTTATACCCATATAGACTCATGGATATTTATTTTATACCTTGAGACACAGTCCATTACTAATTTATTGGGTTTTTTTCTGCTCAAGTTGTTTCAGCTTTGGCCATTAGGACCTCTTTCAGTTGACTCCAGTGTCCCTTTCACATACCCCCTTCATTGTGTATGTGTGTGTGTGGGTGTGGGTGTGTGGGTGTGTATGTGTGTGTGGTTATTTTTTTGTCTTGTTTTGAGCACTTCCTTACTTTCTGGCACTACAAGATTCTCCAGGCTCATCTTGTATATTTTTTAGCCCAGTCCTAGAATCAGCCATTCCTCCAAAGATCCCTGGTTCCTTTTATTGGAGAATGGCACTAAAATCTAAAATCTTGGTGCTAAGTGTGCTCATTGCTGTTTCAGTATGCTATTGTTTTTTAAATAAACTAAGGAAATATGGAGAAGAAATATGTAATTATACTGTCTTTATAGTTACTACATAATTACTTTATAAGCACTCTTTTTTTTCCGTATGGATTCAAATTACTGTCCATTATTGCTTTTTCTTCAGCCTAAAGGATTTCTTTTACTTTTTCTTGTAAGGCAGGTCTGCTAGCAACAAATTCTCCTCATATTTAGTTTTCTGGGAACATCTTTATTTAATCTACAAATTTAAAGTTAGTTTTTCCAGATATAGCATTATTGGTTGATTTTGATCATGCTGAATATGTCATCCCCCCATCCCATGATAGCCATTGTTTCTGATGAGAAGTCAATTGTCAAACTTACTGGAGTTCCTTTTTGTGATGGGTCTTTTTTCACTTGCTACTTTCAAGATTTTCCTCTTTGGCTTTGAATTTCAACATCTTGACTATGATATCTCTAGGTGTGGATCTGTTTAGTTTATCCTACTTGGAGTTCATGAACTTCTTGGATGTTTAGATAAATGTCTTTCATCATATTTGGAAACTTTTAAGCCATCCTTTCTATGAATAATTTTTCTGCCCCTTCTCTCCTCTCCTTCTGGTACTCCCATTGCACTTATGTTGGTGTGCTTGTATTCTACATGTGTCTGTTCAATTTTTTTATTCTTTTTATTTTCTTCAGAATGTGTACTTTCTATTGATCTGTTTTCCAGTTCACTAATTCTCTCTTCTACCATGTAAAATATATTGTTGATCCTCTTTTATGAATTTTTCACTTAGGTTATTGTACTTTTACAATCCAGAATTTCCATGTGGTTCTTTTCTTAAATGTGTTCTATCTTTTCATTGATATTCTTTATTTGATTAGTCATTGCCATTATATATCCTTTAGATCATAAAACATGTTTTCCTTTACTTCTTTGAATATATTTATAATAGCAACTTTGAAGTACTTATCTGACAAATATAACATCTGGGCTCCCTCAAAAGTAATTTCTATTACCTGACTTATTTCCTTTCCATGGTTACACTTTCCTGGGTTTTTTTGGGGGGGCGGGGGGGGCTCATAATTTTTATTGCAAACTAGATATTTTAAATAATAGAGCTAAAAATAGAGCTACCATATGACCCTGCAATCCCACTGCTAGGCATATATCTGGAGAAAAACATGGTCTGAAAGGATACATGCACCCCAATGTTCGTTGCAGCACTGTTTACAATACCCAAGACATGGAAGCAACCTAAATGTCCATCGACAGAGGAATGGATAAAGAAGATGTGGTATATATATACAATGGAATAGTACTCAGCCATTAAAAAGAATGAAATAATGCCATTTGAAGCAACATGGATGGACCTAGAGATTGTCATACTGAGTGAAGTAAGTCAGACAGAGAAAAAGAAATATCGTATTATATCCCTTATATGCAGAATCTAAAAAGAAATGATACAAATGAACTTACAAAACAGAAACAGACTCACAGACTTAGAGATCGAACTTATGGTTACCAGGGGGACAGGACGGGGGGAAGGGATAATCAGGGAGTTTTGGATTGACAGGTACACACCACTATATTTAAAATGGATAACCAACAAGGACCTACTGTATAGCACAGGGAACTGTGCTCAGTGTTATGTGGCAGCCTGGATGGGAGGGGAGTTTGGGGGAGAATGGATACATGTATATGTATGGCTGAGTCCCTTTGTTGTGCACCTGAAACTATCACAACATTGTTAATCAGCTATACTCCGATATAAAATAAAAAGTTAAAAAATAAATAAATAATACATTGTAGTAACCCTGGATTCTGTTTACCTCCCCTTCTTGGGTCTTATTTCTGTCTCTATTTTGTTTTGTTTTTCTCTATTTGTTTAATCACTTGCCTGGACTAATTCTCACTGAAGTCTATTTTCTCTGCAGTGTGCAACCTCTGACATCATGCTCATTTTTCCCTTTGTTTTATTTTTAAACCTGGCTTTCTGGGAGTCACCTCTGGTTCAGCATAGTTAGTTTTAGCCTGTGATCAAGTGGTCAAAGGTTTTTCTTAGGCACCCAGATCCAGTAAATCTTCTACCCTTTGCCAATGTATCTTTGTATGGCTTGTGGAATGCCTTCATAGTTCAGGGAGGTTTTGATTCTACCCTGCATTCAAACAGAATTCAGCAGTTCACAAATAACATTTCTGGTTGCCCCTGCATGGGTTGCTCCTACCTACAGCATGTGTACAGCCCAAACTAGGGATAAGTTTGATCTTAGCAGGGCCCATTTTGATGGTTTCTTTCCCTAGGTCTCTCTGCAAAATGTCTGGCTGGTCTGCTCTTTTCTGCCTGCTGCTAATATATAAGTGATTTTCTAATTTTCACTACTATGATCTCTATGGTTTTCAACAACACCTTTAGGAATGAGTTCCTTCATGCTCTGTTCTAAAGAAAGTCAGCCTCCATAGGCTGTGCAACTATGCTGGAGCTAGGTGAGGAAAGTGTGATATGGCAGCCTGTTTTTTCTGGAGTGACACCTCTGCCCTATGAGCCCTTGAAGTCCTTGTCTGACAAGTACAACATCTGGGTCCTGGCCCTGGACCTGGGAGGGAGAAAATAGGAGTTGCCAGTCTTCTCCAACTGCCTCTCATAGTTTGCTGTACCTGCCTAGGAAACAGACTTCATCTTAAGAGTGGGAGCTGGGCCGGGGATGAGAGCCCTCCATCTTCTTGGCCATTTTCGCCCAGAATAAATCTTCCACAACATAAAACTAGAGGGCAGAATTAGAGTCACTAGCAGCCTGCCCATCCTGGAGTGAAACTATACCCTATAACCAGGAGTTAGTGAGAAGAGAGCCCTTGTATTTTTTGTTTGTTTGTTTCCCTTTTGGCTGTGCCCACCTAGAATAAATTTTCTGCAATATAAAGCTAGGAGGAGAAGTAGGAGCAAGTCCTGGATCAAATGCCACATATGACAATTGTTCTTACCAAGATTCAATAAATGTTCTTAAATAAATGCTTCTCAATTTGTTGCATGCCCTTAAACCAATTTCCTGACACTTTAAACAGTTGTTTCTGATAAAAATTTTACCAGTTTAATGGTTATTTCACTAGTGAGGGTGTCTGCTGAGCTTCTCACACAGCCATTCCAGAAGTTGGTCTGTCACAATTATTTATCTAAATTCAAGAACATACTTAGCGAGCACTTACTACATGCCAGGTGTTATAGGCACTGGGTTTAAGTAAGAGCTTTATCAAGGTACAGTTGAAATACATTAAATCGCACATGTTTAAAATATATTATTTGATGAGCTTTGACATATGTATGTACCATCACCATAATCAAGATGGTGAACATATGTCAAAGCTCATTAACACCAAAAGTTTCTTTCTGCCCTTTGAACTGCCACCCACCCTTCCCTGGCCCCCTCCACAGGCTCGATCATCTTTCTGTCACTATAGATTAATTTTTGTGCCTATTTTTAATTTATAAAGCTGGTTGGTGGTGAAGTTTATCCTTTACTAAGTAACCCACCTCAGCCAGATTGCTCTTTTCTTTTGAGCAGAATATTTTAGGGATTTTCTTTTTGTCTCTAGGGCAAGATTCCTCAACAGGAAACAAAGATTCCAGTAACCTCCCTCCTCCCTAAAGGGAGCTTTGGTGACTGGTTCACCAGATTCATGAATATACGTTTATAGAACCCCAAAATGGCAGCAGCCTTTGACTCCTGCTTGGGTTGGTAAATCCAAGTACTTGCATTTAAAGAATTGTGGGCAAGAGAACAAGCAATATATTACTCCCCAGGGTTCTTCTCACTGTTTTTGCCCACATGCCGCCAAGGGCTATTAAACAACCCAGTGTATTCCCATTGCCCTTCAGGTGAATGATTATAAACTTCTAGCAAAATCTGAAGGACTCAGGGTGGCTTAGTTTCTACGTGAACCCAGGAATTGAATCTCCAAATCATGTACATGATATTGCTCCTTTCACTCTCCAATAGGGAAATGATACTGCAGCTCCAAGGGGCTTAACTGCTATTAACTGGAATCGATCCTAAGAGCAATGATTTATTGCTTGCTTACCATATGCCAAGCACTGTGCTAAGTGGTACAGAATTGTTAACCTCATTTATAATACTCACAATAAATCCTTGGTATAATTGTTCCCCATATTATACGAGATAAAGCTGAGGTAAGGTGAGGTCAAAGGACCTGTCCTAGATCATACAGCTAGTGAATGGCCGAGGTGGAATTCAAACTCAGATCTGACACCAAGACTACCCTCTGTTCACTCTACTATAATGTCTGATTGCCAGGCTTAGGGATTTCCCTCCACACCCCAAAATCCTCTCATAGAAGATAATTCTAACGATGTGACCTTTCACCAGTGTGGCACTAAGAACCACTTGGGTCCCTGTATTTTTATTGCTCTTATGCAAACCTACATCATCCTGTCAGAGGAATTAAAACACCAATTCATATAAATGTTCCTTCTCAGAAAGAACACAGGAATCATATTATCCAGAAGACCTGTGAATGAAATTCATATTCAGGCTGTGATTTTTACTGTTTACATGACAATGAACAACAGAAATTGGATTATATTCCAAACATCAATGATTAGCACCTTGGGATCTTATAATACTTAAAAAAAAAAGTCTCACCAATAGCTATCCATGCAATATAGAACTCTAATTCAGTTGTGCTGTGTCAGAAATTGGCAAAGATATCTACTGTAATATTTTTACAAGAACTCTTTTCACAAAATTGAGTCCAGTCCACCAGTTTATGTTATATCTCATATAAGACTGCCATTCTTTAAAGGGCTAAAAAGAGAGTGAATGGAACAGAGCTACTTGGCTCAAACCAGAAATGCAAGTTCAAAGCAGTTACTGACTCTCCTCAGTAGAGGGCAGTGGTAGGCAGGACCAACTGGCAGGAAGAGAGGGACATTAACTTCTATTGTGTACCCACTAAGTGCTCAGGCACAGTGCTTAATGTTTTATAGATAGTATCTCGTGAATCCTGACAATGACCCTATGAAGGAAGGATAATTTGCACTCAAAGAGTCCCAAAGAGGTTAAATAAATTGAAAACAGATCTGGTGCCCTCCAATTCAACTATACCATACTGTTTCAGGGAGGTACTATTCCAAAGTCCCATAACTGGGTACTTATACTGATTAACTAAAAGAGCAGACTCACCTAGAACATGGCAGGTTTCACATATGATGGGATCTTAAAGATCTGGACTGGCTGGAATAATGGGAAGCATTTAACAAGAATATCATGTAACAAGTTCCAAACTTTGGAGCCAGTGACAAGGTGGAAATTATCTATAGACGTGGTTCAGAGGAACCTGATACATGGGAAACAGTTGAGGGACCTGAAGAAGATTAGACCAGGGTGCCTGGCACTAGGAAGGTGCTCAAAAATACTGAAAAAACTGAATTTAGAAAATATGTCATGAGGAATCCAACACTGTCATTAACTACTCAAAAGGCAGTTAGTTTTTAAGAAGGTACAGATCATTTTGTATGGACCAGTTGGAGGCAGATTTTAGTTCCTTAAAAGGAATAATCTTCTAAAAGACAGAGAAACCTCTAGAAGGGGGAGCAACTCAAAACTGGTACGAGTTGCTTTGTGAGATTAGGTTATAAACATGACCTTCAGGAAGACTTTTAACTCCAGGGTGCTCAGATTTTTGAGCTGGTCAAGATTCCTAGAATGGCTTCTTTACCCTTGTCAAGTGAAGGTCTTAATGTTTTCCAAGAAGTAACTTGTTGGTTCACAACACTTAGAAGCCAAAGCATTCAGACCCAGAACAACTCTACTAAGATGTACTTGTCCACAGACCTCCTAAGAAATTAATTATAGGAGAAATTCTGAGACTGCCTCACAAGAGGGAGCCAGTGGTGTTCCATTGGAATCTGGGAATTGGACCAATTCACTTGAAGGCTACAAATGTACCTTTTGCTCAAAGAAACAAACAAAAAAGGTCAAAAAGTTTAATCATTCCATTAAACAAGAGGTCCCTGAAATACACACACACAGGGTATGATACCAAATAAAGCCTACTGATAATGGAATTCAGAAATATGCAACCCCAGCCACATCTGGATAAATAATTCAGTTACTTAATCAGCATTTACCTGGTTCAGCATGCTGTATGTCAGTCTCTGTTCTGGCTAATGGAGATAACAGAGATAATAAGATACAATTCCCACCTTTGAAAAGATCACAATGTAACAGAGAGATCTCCTCATAGATGATTTACTCCCCAGTATGAGCAATGCTAGAATAGTTCTGTAAAAAGGAGATGGGGATATTCTAGAAAAGGTACAACATGTGCAAAGACAAAGCGGTGGGAAAGATCTTGGTGTACTTGAAGAATATAGTTTGTCAGGTATGGATTGGTTAGGGCATAGGATGTGTGAGGAAGTGGTGAATCAACTTCTTGATATTCTTGCTACGGGGAGATTCTCTCTAAAACTAGACTTTTGGGATTAACATATACACACTACTATATATAAAATAGATAATCAACAAGGATCTACTGTATAGCACAGGGAACTCTACTCAATATTCTGTAATAAACTATATGGGAAAAGAATCTGAAAAAGAATGAGTATATATATAAGTGAACCACTTTGCTGTATACCTGAAACTAAAACAACATTGTAAATCAACTATACTCCAGTATAAAATAAAAATTAAATTAAAAAAATAAAACTAGAGTTTCAGCAAGCTTACCAATCGCTGATACCCTGAACTGGCTTCCACTGCTGACCCCAGACTGGGCTGTGCCCTTGCCACTAGAAATCTGGTTGTTAGAAAACCTCCATCATCTATCTCTTGAGGATTGTCAAAGGCACAGTGAACTGGTCTTGGACAACAGAGACACTTCTTGGGGACTTGGAGCTGGTCATAAGCCACCAACAAAAGTGGGAAGCCACCTCATTATTTTGGCCTCCTCCAGGCAACACTTCCAGGAAGGGAAGGATTATTATGGAGGTCTTTGCTAGAATCTAGGCAATGAGACTCTAATACTGAGAGACCAGAAAGGAGTGCCATATGTGCCAGCCCACCTGGCCAAGATCAGCTACTAAAGGCCCATGCTTTTCCAGAGAAAAGTGTCCAAAGGGCTTCAGTCAGGAATCCTTATTGCTGTTATTACAGGCCCTTCCTAAAGGGATGAACTTCTGAATTTGTCAGTAGCTTTCTTCTTAAAATGGTTCCAAGAGGTCCTATTTCTATAGCTATATCTCTTCTGAAGCAGTCAAGTCTCTGAATTATTTCTAACTGCATTTACCTCAGTTGATTTTAAGGACTATAAGGAAAGAAACCTTATAATGTTCATCATCATCCTTCATCACCCTCAAGCAAATGATCAGGTTGGAAAATGGTAGACAGTAGTAGTACAGTGCTGGGCATTTAATAAAAGCTCTCCAACCAGGGCTTCCCTGGTGGTGCAGTGGTTGAGAATCCGCCTGCCAATGCAGGGGACACGGGTTCGAGCCCTGGTCTGGGAAGATCCCACATGCCGCGGAGCAACTGGGCCCGTGAGCCACAACTACTGAGCCTGCGCGTCTGGAGCCTGTGCTCCGCAACAAGAGAGGCCGCGATAATGAGAGGCCCGCGCACCATGATGAAGAGCGGCCCCCGCTTGCAGCAACTAGAGAAAGCCCTCGCTCAGAAACGAAGACCCAACACAGCCATAAATAAATAAATAAATAAATTTAAAAAAAAAAAAAAAAGCTCTCCAACCACAGCTTGGTTAAGATTGTTCTGAAATGGGTTACTAGAAGAGGTTGGCCATTAAGACTTGCCAAGCCATTACAACATCATTTAATATATCACTCCATATGTCTTTCTTGCTCAATAAAAAGGGGATGAAATTTTCAGACTTGTCTTCGTTATCTTCACCCAAGGTTTCATAAAGACATACATATAGAAGAATGTATTTTTCGAAGCACTGTTAATTGAACCCATCTTTATTCATTTATAACAAGACAATTGGTTTTGTTAAGACTTATGAGGCAATGAGAGAATTCTATCATTCTAATTGAAATCATGGAGTCTATGCTAAACATAGTTCAGAATACAGATGGACCCATGTGGTACCACTGCTTTGATTAACTGTGAAATTGTTGCTTCTAGGGTGATGTGACAGTGGGACAAAACAATATTGGAACTTTTATCTTCAAGAAATATCAGGCATTGAATCCTCAGCTATGTCTCCTAGGGGAACAATAACGAACTAGTATTTCTTCACCCACTGGTATAACTCAGACCTAGCCTTGCCAAAAGGGTGCTTCTCTATCACTATGGCAAAATAATGTTAGCTAAGGAGCTAATGATATTTTGCATACCAAGCAGAGCTGGGGTTCATTGTTAAATTTTGGTCCAGGTTTGTTTTTGAGATGGTTTGGGGGAGGGTAACCATAGTCATTTTCTTTGGTAACATTGAACTGTATTGTTGACAGCTCTTTGTCCAATTTTCCTACTACCCAACATGAAACTAACCAACTCCATCAGGGAAATACAAAGTCTGCTCTGACCTTAGAACTGTTCCTGATCATGTCAAATACATGCTGTCTCTACTTTACATTATTAGTGTTTAATTATTGTTAACATAGAACTTTCTTTTCTCTGATTGTTTCTTGAGAATAGATGTCATGTCTCCTTAGCTAAACAGTAAGACTTAAGACAGCAGCATAGGGCAGTGGGAAGAATGGGCTTTGGAATAAGGCATATCCAAGTTTGAATTCCCCCTCACTAGCTATAAGTCACAAAAGTCCTATAGATATTATTAGTCCCCTCATCGATAAAGTAGGGAAGATGCCATCTACCCCATAGGATGGCCCTAAGAATATGTAAAGTGCTTGGCACATTTCTGTAAGTGAAAGTTACCTCCCCCTTTTGTCTCTACGATTCCTACATCTGGGAAGATAACACAGGATGTTCTAATCAGGTGTTCAATAAATCTTGACTAAACAGAGGATAAACATTTTACTCCATGCTTTTTGTTCCCAATATTTACAAGGATTCCTTTTCCTGATCTCCCTCTAGCTTTAACCCAGGTTTAGTCACTCCTGGCTGCACATGGTTCTTCAATAGCAGACTAAGCCCTCCGGGAAATGTGGTCTGTAAGCACCTCCTATTCTGATAGAGCAGACAGGGTAAGTCTCACCCACACCTTAATCCTAAGGAATGTGCCTTTTTTCTTCTCTTTTGATGCACTGGCTTAGAGCCACATCTTCTCCCTGGGGAAAGCAGACAACAGACAATCTGTGACTGTGTCTGTTTCAGAGCAGGAAGATGGCCACCTGTCTTACTTTTCAGATGATTAACCCCATTATCCAGATTGCCTTTACAAGCAGTATGAGGGAACCCCTGATGTGGCTTAAGGCCTGCTGGGAAGGGCTCCCTGAAAAGTACTACTCTCTCATCCCTTCTTTCCTTTCTACCCTGAAAGGTTAAAAAAAGAAACCTGCCTTCTCTAAGGGCTCTCTTTTAAAACACATTGCTAAGTCACCAATCAAGGAAGATTGCCTAAAACCTAAGATAACTCTGAAAGCCCTTTATGTGAGAAAATAGATTTAAAATATTGTCTTCCAAAGGAGAAAAACCGATTCCAGTTTTGAATCCTCCTTTGTGCCAGATAGCCCCTGCAACGACAGGGAGAGTCTGTCGCTAGAAATTGTCAGGCGAGCTCAGGGCCTAAATTCAGGCTACACTAATTTGTGTCTCCTTCTGAGAGGACACAAACTAGGAAGATTTCTTTTACTTGATTATTCCTAGATATACTTTTGGGGCTGTAAATTCACCCATCCATCCCTTACACAGCTGAGTTATGACAGCACACAGTCCCACAGACAGCCACACGCTTTCACACAGCCACACACATGACTGCACACGCTCACACATACAGTTACATATCCTCCAGAGCGCAGAGGTGAGACAGGGAGCCCCTGAGAGATGGACTGTCCTGGGAAAAGAGATTGAGTATGGGGAAGGGTAGAGGATAGAAAAGAGAGAGAATTCCCAGGCTAGTAGGTAGTTCTTTGTTGGCACTTCCCCTGGATCACTTGAAGGACTTGAACACCAGGGGCCTCTTCTTTGATGACTCTGATGTTCCCACCTTAAATCACTTCCTGCCTCAGTTCATGGCCACTCTCCAGAGGTCTATGACCTCCCTGCCTTGGAGAATATTTGCAGAATCAAAATGATGTCGTGCTTTAAGAGAGTTGCTCTCCCAAAAGCAGTGGAGGAGACTTTGAAGGAGCTTAAAGGACTGTTAACGTTACATGGGGTTCTAACCTCATGATGTGCAGCCCATGTGGGTAATAATTGAAAGAACAGCTTTCTGCTGAACAAATTATTATCAGGCTCATTCCCACTAATGTGCCTTTCCTCATCACCTCACAGAAAGGTATCTAATACATTCCAGTGTTCCTGAGAACAAGGCCTAGCACTGAGCTGTCCTGTCTACTACCTACCTACTAGCCACATGTGAGTACTGAGCACTTAAATGTGACTAGTCTAAACTGAGATGTGTTTGTAAGTTTATTATACACACCAGACTTCAAAGACTAAATATGAAAACAAGAATGTAAAACGTCTCATTAATAACATTTTATATTGATTACATGTTGAAATGTAAACATTTTGGATATATTAGGTTAAATATAGATTAAAATTTCTTCCAATTTTTTAACTGAAGTATAGTTGATTTACAATGTTTCAGGTGTACAGCAAAGTGATTCAGTGAAAAAGAATACGTATATTCTTTTTCAGATTTTCCATTATAGGTTATTACAAGATATTGACTATAGTTCCCTGTGCTATACAGTAGGTCCTTGTCATTTACCTATTTTATATACAGTAGTGTGTATCTGTTAATCCCAAACTCCTAATTTAACCCTCCCCCCCTTTACCCTTTGGTAACCCTAAATTTGTTTTCTATGTCTGTGAGTCTGTTTCTGTTTTGTTAAATAAGTTCCTTTGCATCATTTTTTTTAGATTCTACATATAAGTGATATCATATGATATTTGTCTTTCTCTGTCTTACTTCACTTAGTGTGATAATCTCTAGGTCCATCCATTATTAAAATTTATGTCGCCTCTTTTTTTTTTTTTTTTTTTTTTTTGCCACACTGTGCAGCTTGTGGGATCTCAGTTCCCCGACCAGGGATAGAACCCGGGCCCTGGCAGTGAAAGCACCGAGTACTAACCACTGGACCACCAGGGAATTCCCTCGCCTATTTCTTTTTACTTTTTTAATGTGACTACTTGATCACTTACAATGGCATATACATAGCTCTCATTATATTTATATTGGACAGCACCAGCCTAGAACCAGGCCTGCCACATAGTTGACATCCTATAAATGTTTGTTGAAGGAACAAAAGAACAACAACAACAAAAGGGACAAGAACTTTAACGGAGGTATCAAGGAATGGTTGGTTCAGCCCTGGGTTTAATCCAATCCCTTTCCACCTCCTTCTGAGTCCCCAAGCCCAAGAGGGGCGAATTGTATTGCTGGGACTCCTTATGTGACCCTTTAAAGCCCCTTTAACTAGCTTTAAATAGATTTAGGATTTTTGAAAGAACATTCTTGAAAGGAAAGGCTGTATTCATATGGCTCTGACTCATCTGATATAAGGTTAAGCATTTTGGGGGGAGCATCTCAAGTACTGAAAGCCAAAAGAAAACCTTTGGGAGTTGGATATGATGGAGTTTGTAAAACCATTGCTTGAGATTTCATTCATCTTCTGGGACTAGATAAGATACTCTTACCCCAGGGAACTTGCTGAAGCATTTGGGAAGAGGAGAGGTAAAGTTATTTGATGTCTCTTGGTAGCTCCAAATTACTAGGCATCATAGTTATGGGAAATAGGGAGAAATGGTGTTAGAAAATATAAGTGTTTTTAATGACATTTCAGCAGAGCAAGATTCCCTTTCCCTTCAGAAAGTCTAAGTGTCTGACATACAACAGAGCTTAGGACTTAATAAATGTTCCCTGAATCAATGAATGATTAGTAGCACAGAAAAAGAGGCAATGTACCATATTAGAGCAAGTATACGATTAATAGTTGGGGGAAACTGGGGTTGATTACTGGCTCTTCTTCATACTAGGAGTACAGCCTTGTGGTGCAATCTATTTAAACTCCCCAGGCCTCCATTTCCTCATCCATAAAATGGACCTAATTAAGTGTCTCTTTCATAAGGTCATTATGAGGATTTAACATGTTAATGCATGAAAAACACTTATCTCTCTACCTAACATACCGTAAACACTCAATAATTGGTAGCTATTCTACCCAAAGACAGTGAAGAGGACTTCCTAAAGCAACGTTACACATCTCATCACCAAGTAACATCATTTGTTTTTACATAATTGCTAATGAAATCGCTTGCTGGCAAAAAGTGAGGAGCTTCAGTGTTGGTCTCTTAGAGATCTCTGAAAAAAAACTTGCTTTCAAGTAGTAGCCAGGTCTGGAAAAGAGCTACAGGCCTGGAGGCAAATCATCCATTCATCCATTCATCCATCCAACATGTTGAGTGTCAAGCACTGTTCTAGACAACAGGGATCTAGCAATACACAAAACAGACAAAGATTCCTGTTGTTATGGAGTTTTATTTCTAATACAAAAAAAAAATAGGGGACTTCCCTGGTGGTCCATTGGTTAAGAATCCGCCTTCCAATGCAGGGGATGCGGGTTCAATCCCTGGTCGGGGAACTAAGATCCCCCATGCCACAACTAATCCTGCGCACTGCAACTACTGAGCCCACGTGCCTCAACTACTGAGCCCACGTGCCACAACTAAGACTCGACGCAGCCAAAAAAAAAACAAAAAAGGCATAGATTTGTTTTCAGAAAATTGCTTCAATCATTTATGTTCCCTAACTTGATTTGAAAACCACTACCTCCAGGGACAGTAATGACCTCAAATGGACAATTCTAGGCCTCACCTGAGGCCCAAAAGGATTGTGTGCTGCTTCAGCACCTCTGCCACTCCTCTGGAATAGTCAGGAACTCCTGGCTATTCAATTCAGTCCCTCCTTAGCTCAAATTAATCAAAGGGTTTAGAAGTCCCCTGCCCCACACCAAGGTCTTCACCACCTTCCCTTCCTGCTGCCCACAGAGAGATTACCCTAACATCCTCTAGCAAGTGAAATGCACCTCAAGTGATGTGCTTATGTCCAATCCCCAGAAGGTGAACAATATCTAGGGCAGTACCACTGGAAAAGTACATTGTCTCATTCTCTCTGTTGCTAGCTTTGCCGTAGGAGATACATTTGGCTGTGTTGGGTCTTCGTTTCTGTGCGAGGGCTTTCTCTAGTTGCAGCAAGCGGGGGCCACCCTTCATCGTGATGCGCGGGCCTCTCACTGTCACGGCCTCTCTTGTTGCGGAGCACAGGCTCCAGACGCGCAGGCTCAGTAGTTGTGGCTCACGGGCCCAGTTGCTCCGCGGCACGTGGGATCTTCCCAGACCAGGGCTCAAACCCGTGTCCCCTGCATTGGCAGGCAGATTCTCAACCACTGCGCCACCCGGGAAGCCCTGATCAGGATTCAAATCCTAGCTCTGCAGTATACTGTGGGGCTTTGGGCAGACCATTTTAACTCTTTGAGCCTCCATCTACTCACCTGTGAAATGGGTATCTCCCTCACAGGTTTATGAGGAGTACTTAAAGGGCACAGTGCCTAGCACAGAACTGGTATTCCAGAACCATTCATTCTCTTCTCCCCAAAGTCCTTCCAACTAAGTTGGGTAGTATTTCAGAGACAGTGTGAAAGCTATTTTTGGTGGGATTAGGACTAAGCAATTACCTCCCAGAAGGCTGAAACTGGATAGCTTCCCACCTCTGCATTCATTAATATCATGTTAATAACTTGAAACTGACTATGGTGGGAGTATACCCACTATGGAAATCACAAATTCAACAAATCAGGTTTTATTTATTTAATTTCCCTGGAGGTCCTGTTTACCAGCACACCACTGGCTTAAACCCCAAACAGAGGGACAGCTCAGGGACTAAGAGAAGGCAATTACACACTTGCCATTTTGAAATAGAGACCTTTCTATAGGTTGAACAAACACTGCCATGAAATATAGCTCTTTAGAACTTCTACACAGAATATTTTATATGCCACATTAAAAATTCTTATTGTTCCCCAAATATAAAGATCAGCAACATAGGCCACCACAAGTATCATCACAGGGTCAAGTACACAGCAGGTGCTTATGTCAAATGCCTAAACCCAGGAGAAAGTATGTGCCACTTTTAGTCAAAGAAATAGAACCAGCAGTTTGAGAAAAACACTCATGATTTGGAAATGAAATAAAACCTCAGGAGAAAAGGACTTTAGGAGAGAGATGAGAGCACAAACCATAATGCTGGGAGAGAAAGAAGTTCTGGAAGGGTAAATAGGCTCAAGGCAAGGGAAAAGGTGGGACACAGAATCGAAAGGAAGAGGTCCATGGTAGGGTACAGAAGGGGTACATGGAGGAAATTGACAAATGGAACAAGATCCTGAAAAGGTAATAGGAATAGAAATTTGGGAGTTACACTTTATCTGGGAATAGATTTTATAATTTGTTTTAGTGATCTTATTCTTTATAAAAATCATCACAATTATTATTACTTTCTCAAACTACTGCATTTAACAGCTTTGTTGACATATAATTTACATGTGACAAAATTCACCCATTTAAAATGTACAATTTAATGAATTTTACCATATTTATAGTTTTGCAACTATCACCCAATCTAATTTTAGAATATGTCCATCATCCTAAAAACCCTTGTGCCATTTACAGTCAGTCCCCATTCCCATAACCAGCCCCAGGCAACCACCAATTACTTTGTCTCTATAGATTTGCTTTAAAAAAAAAACACTCCATATAAATGGAATCATACAATTTGACCTTATGTGTCTGACTTCTTTCATTAAGCATAATGTGTTGGAGGTTCATTCATATAGTGGTATGTAACAGTGCTTCATTTCTTTTCATTACTGAACAATATTCCATTGTATGGATATACCACACTTTATCCATTCATCATTTGATGGACATTTGGGGTGCTTCTGCTTTGGGACAAGTGTGAATAACGATATTATGAACATTCACATACAAGTTTTGATGTGAACATGTTTTCATTTCTCTTAGGTAAATAGGTATCTAGGAGTAGAATTGTTGATTCATATGGAAATTCCACGTGTAACATTTTGTGGAACTGCTAAACCATTTTCCAAAGAGCTGCATCATTTTACATTCCCAACAGCAATGTATGAGAGAGTTCCAATTTCTCCACATCCTCACCAACAGTTGTTATTGTCTTTTTAAATAATTATTATGGCCATTCTAAGAGTGAGAAATATTATCTCATTGTGGTTTTGATTTTCATTTCCCTAATGTCTAAAGATACTGAGTATCTATTCATGTGCTAGTGGCCATTTGTATATATTCTTTGGAAAAAATACTTATTCAAATTCTTATCCTGATTTTTAATGGGTAATTTGTCTTTTTAGTCAGTACTAAAGTTGTAAGAGGTCTTTATATATTCTGAATTCAAATACTTTAGAAGATATATCATTTAGAGGTATATTCTCCCAGACTTTGGGGTGACATTTCAGTTTCATGATGGCATCTTTTAAAAAGTGAAAATTTTTAATTTTGATTAAGTCCAGTTTATCATTTTTTCTTTTATCACTTGTGCTTTTTTGTCATGTCTAAAAATCTGTGGAACCCAAGATCATGAAGATTTACTCCTATGTTTTCTTCAAAGAGTTTTATAGTTTAAGGTGTTATACTTAGGCCTATTATACATTTTGAGTTAATTTTTTGTGTATGGTGTGAGGTCGAGGACCAAATTCATTATTTTGCATGCGGATAGCCTATTGGCTAAATACCAATTTTAGTCAATACTATTGGTTAAATCCTATTAGCTAAACATCATTTCTTCCCTTTGAAATTTCTTGGCAATTTTGTCATGAATCAATTGATCAAAAATGTAAGGGCTTATTTCTGGGATCTCAACCGATCTCCATTAATCTATATGTCTGTCCTTATGCCAGTACCACACTGACTTGACTACTGTGGCTTTGTAGTAAGTTTTGAAATGAGCAATTGTAGGTCCTCCAAGTTTTATCTTTTTCAAAATTGCTTTTGGCTATTCTGGGTCCCTTGTATTTTTATGTGAATTTTAAGATCTGTCTGCTTGCCATTTTCCGGAAAAAAAAAAAAAAAGTCACCTGGGATTTTGATAGGGATTGTGTTGAATCAGCAGACCCATTTGGTGAGTACTGACATCTTAACAATATCATCTTCTAATTCACGAACATGGGATGTCTATTTATTTAGGTCTTATTTCATTGCTTTCACTAATGTTTTATAGTTTTCAGTGTACAAGTCTTGCACTTTTTGTCAAATATATTCCTAATTATTTTACTTTTGGTGCTATTACAAATGGAAATTTTTTTTAAATTTCATTTTCAGATCGTTCATTGTTACTGTACAGAAATACAAGTGCCTTTTAATGTTGATATTGTATTCTGCAAACATGATGAATTTCTTTATTAGTTATAGTAGTTTTTTTAGTGGATTCCTTAGGGTTTTCTATGTATAAGGTCATGTCATCTACAAATGAAGACAGATTTACTTTTTCTTGTCTGGTTGCCCTGGCTAGAAGCTCCAGTAAAATGTTGAATATAACTGGTGAGAGCAGACATCTCATCTTCTTCTCATCTTAAGCGGAAAACATATAGTCTTTCTCTATTAAATATGATGTTACCTGTAGGATTTTGATAGATGCCCTTTATCAGCTTGAGGAGTTCCTTTCTCTTCCCAATTTGTTGAGGGTTTTTATCACGAATAGGTGTTGATTTTTGTCAAATGCTTTTTCTGTATCTATTGAATTGATCATGTTCTTTTTGTACTTTATTCTACTAATGCAATGTTTACATCGACTGATTTTTGGATGCTAAACACCCTTGTATTCCTAGGATAAATCCCACTTGCTCATGATGTATAATCCTTTTTATATGCTGTTGGGTTCAGTTTGCAAGTATTTTGTCCTGGATTTTTACATAAGGGATATTGGTCTCTAGTTTTATTTTCTTGTGATATCTTTGGCTTTGGAATCAAGGCAATACTTGTAAAATGCATTGGATTGTTCCCTCTTCTATTTTCTGGAAGAGTGTGTGAAGGATTGGTATTAACTCTTCTTTACATGTTTGGTAGACTTCACCAGTGAAGCTATCTGGGCCTGGGCTTTTCTTTGTGGGAAGATTTTAAAATACTAATCCAGTCTCTTTTTTTGTTATAAGACTATTCAGATTTTCTATTTCTTCTTGAGCCGTTGTGACAATTTTAATTTTTCCAATAATTTTTCCATTTCATCTAAGTTATCAAATTTGTTGGCATACAGCTGTTCATAGTTTTCTCTTACCATTTTTATTCACTTTTCTGTAAGTTCAGTAGTGATATTCCCTCACCATTCTTGATATCAGTAATTTCATTCTTCTTTTTCTCAATCAATATATTTAAAGGTTTGTCAATTGTTATGGGATGAATTGTGTCAACACAAAATCCATATGTTGAAGCCCTAACTCCCAGTATCTCAGAATATGACTGAATTTGGAGATAAGGCCTTTAAAAGAGGTAATTAGGTTAAAATGATGCCATTGGGTTGGGCCCTGATCCAATGTGACTGGTGTCCATATAAGAGTATGAAATTTGGACAAAAGAGACAACAAAAGCATGCATGTGTACAGAGGAAAGACCATGTGAGAACAGTAAAAAGGGGGCCATCTGAAAGCCAAAGAGAGAAGTCTCAAGAGAAAACAAACCTGTTGACACCTTGATCTTCGACCTCTAGCCTTCAGAACTGTGAGATAAATTTCTGTCATTTATGCTACCAATAGAAAATGGATATTTTCTAATGAATCATTTAAACTACTTTAATTTTTCACTCTATTTCTTAAAGTTATTTTCTTATTTGTTGCTCTGGGGATTACAATATACACCGTAACTTATCATACTCTAGTTTTATACTAACTTAATTCCAATAAAATATAAAAAGTTCGCTTCACTATAGCTCTATCCCCTACCTCCTCCTTTGTATTACTAATGCCATATATGGCTATATACTTTACAAACCCAACATCAGTGTTATAATTGTTTCTTTAAATAATCATATGCTCTTTGAATGAACTAGGAAAAGAAAGGGAAAACTATATAAAGTTTTTTTTTAATTGAGCTTCTTATTTACCATTTATGGTACTCTTTGTTTCTTCCTGTGGATTTGAGGTACTCTCTGGTGTCACCTTCTTGCTCTACTATCACTTCCTTCCCTCCCTGCTACTTTGTGCTGTCATTGTTAAGTATATTTCCATATGCTACGGGCCCCAAGATTCAATTACACAGATACCTTAAATGCTATTGTTTTTTAAATCAATTAAAGAAAGATGTGAAGAAATATGCAATTATACTGTATTTTACAGTTACTACACAATTACCTTTACTAGCACTCTGTTTTTTTCATGTGGATTTGAATTACTGTGTGATGTGGTTTCCTTTCTGCCTGAAGAACTTCCTTTAATATTTCTTGTAAGGCAAGTCTGTTATCAATGAATTCTCTCTACCTTTGTTTATCAGAGAATGTCTTTATTTTGCCTACATTTTTTAAAGTTTTGCTGGATATAGGATTCTTGTTTTCTTTCTTTTTTTCCCCCTTTAAGCACTTTGAATATGTCACCCCTCTGCCTCTGGTCTCTATTTTTTTCTGATGAAAAGTCAGCTACTGATCTTATTGAGGTTCACTTATACATGATGAGTCATTTTTTCTCTTTCTGCTCCCATGATTTTTCCTTTGGCTTTCAACATTTTAACTATGATATGCCTAGGTGTAGACCTTGGTAGTTTTTGCAGGTGTAGACTGTTTTTTACAATGTTTTGGAAGTTTTCACCCACTATATCTTCAATTTTTTTCCTACTCCATTCGCCCTCTCCTCTCCTTCTTGTACTCCCATCATGTGTATGTTGGTGCACTTAATAATGTCCCAGAGGTTTCTGGGGCTCTGTTCATTTTTTTCACTTTTTTTTTCTGTTATTCAAACTGTACACTCTCTAATTATTTAACTTCAAGTTCACTGATTCTGTCTTCTTCTAGCCTAATTCTAGTGCTGAGCCCTTCTGGTAAATTTTTCATCTCAGTTATTGTACTTTTCAACTCCAGAAGTTTCCTGTCACTGTTTTTTAAAATATAACTTTTTTTTTAATTTTTTTCTTAAGTTATTTTAATTATTTATTTATTTATTTATTTATTGGCTGTGTTGGGTCTTCGTTTCTGTGCGAGGGCTTTCTCCAGTTGCGGCAAGCGGGGGCCACTCTTCATCGCGGTGCGCGGGCCTCTCACCACCGCGGCCCCTCCCGTTGCGGAGCTCAGGCTCCAGACGCGCAGGCTCAGTAGTTGTGGCTCACGGGCCTAGTTGCTCCGCGGCATGTGGGATCTTCCCAGACCAGGGCTCGAACCCGTGTCCCCTGCATTGGCAGGCAGATTCTCAACCACTGCGACACCAGGGAAGCCCTAAAATATAACTTTTATCACTTTACTAATATTCTCTCTTTGATGATTCATTGTTATATCTTCCTTTCATCATTTTTTAAAATGACTCCTTTAGTTCTTTAAAAATATTTATAATAGCTATTTTGAAGTGTTTGTCTGCTAAGTACATCATGTGCCGCCCCCCACAAAGGTAGTCTCTGTTGCCTACTTTTTCCCTGTACAATGGTCACACTGTTTCTTTGTATCTGTTGTAATGTTTTGTTGAAAACTGTGCATTTTACATAATATATTGTAGCAATTCTAGATTCTGATTAGTCCCACCATCACCACCACTACTGGCCTTGTTGTCTGGTGGCTTTCCTGAATTAAGTTTGTTAAGTCTAATTCCTTTGCATTGTACAACCTCTAATGTTACTGCTCAGTTTTTTCTCCTTGTTTGTTTCCTTGTTTTTAACTACCTCAGAGTTGCTCCTGGGTCAGCATAACTTAATGTTCAGCTAGTGACTGGTCAGAGGTTGCTTATGCCCCTTGAGCCAGTAAGGCTTCAAACTTGATGATGGATCTCTGTGTGGCTTGGGAAATGCTTTTAAGTCAGCTCCACGTTCAAGAAGTGGCTAGTAGCTCTCAAGTGCCCACTCAGGTTGTTTTTGAAGGAATGCAATGTAGCATATGTGCACAGCCTTCCCCACCCCCAGGGATAAGTATGATTTTAACAGGGCTCTTTTTAAGCTGTCTCTCTCTCTCTCTCTGGTTCTGTTAAACTTCTGGCTGGTCTGCCATTTAATTTGTTGCTCCTTGTTTCACGGAACTATTAGCCTTCTACTAGTTGCTCAACACAAAGATCTGTATTGTTTTTGACAATACAGGAAGGAGTGCATCCATGCTCTGCTCCAAATAAAACCAGGCCCCTTAACAGAGCTGGAGCTGCTGACCCTCCAGTCTTGCCTAAGCCCCTGCACAGAATTTCTATACTGTTTCACTGGAGTGAGGGTGTGGTGAGGGCCCGATTCTCCCTGAGTGATATCTCTACCCTATAAGCAAGAGCTGGAAGGGGGAGATGGGAGCCCCCATCTTCTTGGTATGCCCTTCTTGGTATGGAATCTCCACCCTACAAGCACAGGACCTGTGGGAGGTTGGTAGCCCATGGTCTTCTATGGTTGCCTCTTCTAGCATGGAACCTCTGCCCTACACATGGGAACTAGGGTGGGAGGACCCCAGTCTCCTTGCCCATGCCAGCCCAAAATAGAGCTTCCACAACATGAAGCTGAGAGTGTGGGAAGAGAGATGTTGGCAGCCTGTCCCCACTGAGGTGAAACCACTGCCCTGTGACTGGGAGCTGGGGCTAAAGGGAGCCCCATATTTTGGCTACAACTGTCCAGAGTAAAGCATCCATAGCATGGAGCTGGGTGGGAGAGATGTGACAACTAGGCTCCCATTGTTTTCACTGAGACTTAGTAGATTTCCTTGAATAAATGTTCCTCAATATATTGAGGTCAATATATATAGGTCAACTTCCAGAGACTTTAAATGTTGTTTTTGATAATTTCATCAGTTAAGTGGTTGTTTCACTGGGAAGAGGGTCTGTCAAACTCCTCACACAGCCTCTCTGGAAGTTCTGCTCCCAAACCACTAATTTTCAAGCCTCCGACTAAGCTTTTCTTAGCCTCTGGAAAACAACCCATTTTCAAATTTGCAGGTGGCTTGGCTCCACTTACCAATGGTTTAATTTCTACACTGTAGTCTTCATGCCCACAACAAGAAATAAAACATTTCTCAAATTAATTAGGTGTATGTTCATGTAAGCAGCCACATTCAAGTTAATTTTGTGTTTCATGAATACTGGCCCCTCATTCTTCCAGCAGAAGGTGGGAAGGAAATATTTTCCCATAACCAAATCTTCTTGATACCTGAACTTCATTCCTTTAAGCACAGACACTTCATTTTAGCCATCTTGATGTACTCACTCTAAAATGTCTCCTAAATAACTTAAGCAAAAGGTAGGTGATCCTAACTACTTGAAACAGAGAATGAAGGATTACTAAAAAGGAACCAGCTGCAATGTATCAGAAAGATATCACAAACCCTGTCAATTGTATAGCGGTATCAGACATACTGATAGACACTGTAAAGGGTAGACGTGATACTGCCAATGAACCCAAATATCAAAATGGTGCACACGTTTACTGTACTCACATTTCAGAGAACAGTCCAAAGAGATAACAGCCTTCCTAATGAAATGGACTGGCCTAGAAATCCACTCTGATCATGGCACTTTCATATCTCTAAACCTTTTCAATGCCAAAACAAAGGAAGAATCAATGCCTCTTCTTGACATTTGAGGCCCCAACCTTCCTTTCCAGTCTCAATCTCCATTATTCCCCAACTTGTAACTTTCTCCTACCACTTCCACTTCCCTTTCTACTACCTCCTCCTAGTATGTTTCCTTTATCCACATGCTGTTTTGCTAGTCTGAGAGCTCCTTGAGGTCAGGGATTACATCTTGTTCATCTCTAGCCCTAGCACCAGCAAGAGGCACAGCAGAATAGACATTCAGTACCTGTTTTATTAATGAATGAAATCCTGCCATCTGAGCCCTTCTTAAATGTCACCTCTACTTTGAGGCCTTTCCTTGGCTCGGGTGGAATGTCTCACTCCTTTAAATTCCCATGGCTTCTTGCTTTTAACCTCTCTAATAATACCTATGTCATAGTCTTCCTTGTGCTTTGTTATAATTATTTAAATATCTAACTAATTACTGCCACTGCCACCCTTCTGTTCTTCACAGAAACAGGGAGAGCAAGAGGCAGACAGACACAGACAAAGGATAACATACTTGGAAAGCATGGACTTTGCCTCATTTTTAAAAAACTTCCTTGTGGTACTTAGCACAATGTTTAGCACATAGGAGTTCAAGAAATATTTGCCAAATTGAATTGCTAAAACATTTGGATATCAGTATGGAGATTTTACTTTAGATCCATACCTCATACCATACACTTCAATAAATTCCAGATGGGTCCAAGAATTAAACACAAAAAAGAAAAAACACCCTGGGGGAGTGGGAGGACAGAATCACATATTTGTCCCAGCTGTGGAGGAGTGGTAAATTTCTGAATATTGAAAAATGAAAGGAACATCAGAGACAGGATGAATGGATCTGAATACATAAATGTGAAAAAGAACACTTTTGCATAGTGAAATATAATAAAGCACACATAAAAATGAAAGCAACAAAATTGGAAAAATATGTGACAAATATAAATGATAAAGTTGAACTATCCAAAATATAAGGAATGGATAAAAATATAGAAGGTCAATAGATTTTACTTGATAAGTGTTCAAAGAAAATGAATAAGGAAACAGATGGCAAATTATGACATTAAGAAATGTAAAGCTTCATTAAATAAATAAAAATTAAAACAAATGGAGAGTATATATACATACCTATTAAGCTAGCAAAAATATTAAAAATGATAGCGGCTTCCCTGGTGGCGCAGTGGTTAAGAATCTGCCTGCCAATACAGAGGACACGGGTTCGAGCCCTGGTCCGGGAAGGTCCCACATGCCGCGGAGCAACTAAGCCCGTGTGCCACAACTACTGAGCCTGTGCCCTAGAGCCCACGAGCTACAACTCCTGAGGCCCGCATGCTACAACTGATGAGGCCCGTGCACCTAGAGCCCGTGCTCCACAACAAGAGAAGCCACTGCAATGAGAAGCCTGTGCACCACAACGAAGAGTGGCCCCCGATCGCCACAACTAGAGAATGCCCGCGTGCAGCAACGAAGACCCAACGCAGTCAAAAATAAATACATTTATTAAAAAAATAAAAATGATAACATTCAGTGCTGCAGGGCTGTGAGAAAATAGGAATACTTACACAGTTTAATCTTTTGGGAGTACAATCTGGCAACATGCAACAGCTATAAAACAATTCATACCTTTTGACCTGGTTATTATATGTTTAGTAACATATCAGAAAGCAATAACTCTGAATAGAAGAAATGCAATTTGTACAGAAACCGTTTACTATATCACTTTTTATAAGAGTGAAAAATTTTAAATAACTTAAATCCCCAGTAATAATAGAATGGCTAAGCAAAATCTGGCATATCAACACAACAGTATACCACAATCTTATATTTTTGTGTGGAAGGCTATCTCCCTATTCCATATTGCCACATTTTTCCTTTTTGTGTTCTCTCCATCCCAGTCGTTCGGTACTCACTCAACTGTCACTGTGCCAATTTCTAGGGTAAACTACCTCCTGAAACCTATGCAGCCTGCCACCCCCAATT
Source organism: Eschrichtius robustus (assembly GCF_028021215.1). Lineage (NCBI taxonomy): Eukaryota > Metazoa > Chordata > Mammalia > Artiodactyla > Eschrichtiidae > Eschrichtius > Eschrichtius robustus. The sequence continues at coordinate 46,728,466 of NC_090845.1, forward strand.
CTAATTTACTGCTTGTGTTCTGCTATAACTGAGGGAATGACAGGTTCCCATTAAATTAAGGATCAGTGGGTGTTTCTGAAGTCAAGGCATGAGGGCCTCTTCCCCTGTACCATGGGCTTTGTGACAGCTGTATCAAGACCTCAAAGCCTTCTTTTTTTTTTTTTTTTAACTTATTACTGGGGTCCAGGCTATGTTCTGAGCTCCCGGATAAGTGAGGCATTACTGCAAATGGTTTTGCCTTAATTACAGGCCTTTAGTAAAACTGTTTGCATTTCATGAACACTATGTTTTTGAACAAAACTCTTTCAGTTCATACTAGAAATATTTTCATATGGAAACACCTCGGATCAGGAAAGATAGCCTTAAACTCTATAAATTATAAGTCTTGAGAATACATGTGGCCATGTTATGATTAAAGAGAAACTTGGGAACAAGTAATAGCAAATTCATTTATTAAGAGTCATGCTCATATGCCTATTATCAACTAAAATACATTTATTTAAACTTAGGTTTATTTGGTTTATTACAGCTTACTACTGCTTTGAAATAATAGATAATGTGCTTGAATTTCACAAACATATGAAAATTACAGTCTTATATTTATCATCAAAGACCCAATTGCAAACATTTCGCATCAAGGACCCAATCTCAAACTAATTTGTAAAAAACAAAATGTCAGTTCTCTGTGAGTCATAGGTTTTATTTAAGGCCATATATGATTAGCCTTCAAATCTGACATCAATGCAGGGACCAAATACAAACCCTAACATAAACATATTAGAGCCTTTTTGTGAAAGATCTAGACACCAGTCCTACCAAAGAAGTGAACAGACACATTAAAGGCAATTCAAAATAAATAGAAATAAGAACATTTTAGGTGGAAAAAGTGATTGCTGGCAATGTTAAAAGAGGATGATATCTTCATTTTGACCAGTACAACCAACAAAGCAAAATACTCAGAAGAAATTTAAGCTGTGAAAACTTGGCCGTGATGACAAGAAGATAAAAAAAGTGAAGAATTTCCCACCTTGGGTCTGTTCCCTGGATGGGGCCAGGGGTGTTAATTCTGCTTGTGTGATAGAAACAACCATCCTAATAATTCTGCAAGAAATCCGCGAATGGGAGCCATTCCTTAATTTTGCTCTTTCTGCAAATTGCTTTATCTGTAAGTCTTTTTCTCTGCCTATGAACATGAGCTGCTTAGTGCTTTGGCCAGCAACAAATACAGTGTACACTCTTAATTCAACTTTAATGGATCCAAAGCTTCCCATATGTTGAGCATCTGAAATAAAAAGACAATGCAGGTTGATGGGCAGGAAAGGAAAGAAGAGCTCATGGAATCGCAGAATCAAAACCCACTTTCAGAACCTAGATCTGCTGATGTCTGGCGCCGACACTCTGATACACATTTATATGAATTAGACTGGCAGGTTGATAGATTTCTCATGACCAAAGTTGGGTTTCTTGAACTCTTAGGACACTGGGAGAGAATATTTAGACAACAATCATACCAGCAGCAGGCCAGGAAGGTGAGACCTGCAGGAGATACTGACTGAGCCATTTCCTAAGCATATCAGAAGGAAATTATTTCAATTCTTGTCACAGGATAGGCCAGATGCTCTGTCCTGCCCTAGCCTCACTATGCTCCCCCTTCCAAAACAAAGAGGAGGAAGGAAAGTAGAAAGGGAAGGAAGGGGGGAGGAAGGGAGAGGGAAGGGGAGAAGGAGGGAGAGAGGGAGGAATATTACAATTAAGCTAAAGCAAGGATTAACAACTGTAAGAAATAAAGGTTACTTTTGCATAAAATGGAAATATAAAAGGTCAGTGTTCAGGAAATGTTAACGTACTAGCTCAGTTACTCTCAGTTCATAGGACTGAGTCATTCGGTTTAGCCGGCTCAGGGAATAGTACCATAGCTTTTTCACTTGCACTTTTATGAGGCATATCTGTGCTGGTGGCAGCTAGCAGACTGGCAGCGCTACAAACTGGCATGCCCTCAGGTCATAAACTAATTATGGCACAATCATTCACTTGTTCTAGCCATTCTGCTGATTACTTCATAAATGAGGAGGGCAGGACCCTTGTCTAAGGCCAGCTCTGGAAAAAAAGACTGGTTCAAGCCTTCCTTCCTGGGGAGTTATGTGGGACTCTGTAGAGCCATCGACAGTCTCAGTAAGCCTAGTAGTCTCTTCTTCTGCCTTAATAATCAATTCACTATTAAGTGTCTGTGTTGTATAAGACCCAGAGAGGAAATGCAAAAATAAGGAAAGACTGTACCTTCAAAGGGCTGAGTCTAGAGGGGATGGGGAACATAAGAACCATTCAAAACCTTCACTTGTCTTAAGCCCACCTGCACATCTCAAAACCCACATTTTTCCTGAACAGAAGAGGCCTTTTGACTCTAGACCCTGCATTAGTCATCTGAGTCTACCCCCACAAGCTCTAGAAAAAATGAAGACATTCTCTTCCAGAGTCAGTGTAATCTTCCATCTTTTCCCCAACAATGGGAGATAAGTTCCCTGTTCATAATTCAATTAAGGACTCAAGGCTGCTTGTCCAAAAGAATGGCCAACCACTCCCCTCCAGTGCAATAGCTCTCCTGCCTGCCATCCTGCCTCTACTGAACACACAGTCAAGGTTCCTGATGAGGTATACACAGATGATATCCCTTTAATCACAAGAAGGCTTACTCACATCCACACAGACTTACAAATAGCCTCAGGGAGCCAAGCATGCATACCCAGAAATGCATGTGAACATACGAAAAGGTATGTACACAGGTTTGCTTACAGTCAGAAGAGAAGGTAAACAGATTGGGGAGGGGTGGTGAAAGTTCACAGCTCAGTGAGCTGGAGACCTGGGTAGGAAGGAGAAAGAATGAGTCCAAAATACCCACAGAGTGCTGCTTTTCAAGACAGCAGCATACACAGAGCCAGTAGTGACAAATGATTTGGTGGGACTGGAGAGAATGGATTTGTAGCTAGAACTCAGGAAACGGTTTGAGGATCAATAGGCCCCATCAGTATGCCAGTGATTTCATAGTAATATAGTCAAGGTCCCAGAATAAATCATTTCCATGCTCATTACTGCTTATGGCAAACATCACCCAATTCAGACTCTGAGCTTCAAAGCGCCCAAGATCTCTGACAGGCATCATTAAAAACATTCCTGCAAGAAGCACCCTTCATAAGGTGGAGCCTGGCCAAGCACACAGGCATCTGCTCCCCACCATGGTCACATATTCTCCTGCTGCCTTCTACCCTCGTACAGGCCCCCACAGTCTGTTTGCATTCCCACACCTGGCCCCACCTTCTAGCAGGGGCCAAGAGCATCATTTCTGGATGAGTGCCCAGCCTTTGAAGTCAGAGAGAATTCAGGCTGTTAGATGAGGAGATCCAGATTCAAGACTTCTCAACACACACTTCCCCCTACTCAACAATGCTTACAATAAAGTTACACTCAAGAGGTACTCTGGCTGCTAGAAAAACAGGAAGCCAGGAGTGGGTGGGTAAGTTAGTGTATCTAGGCTGGTCTGAGCTCTGTGGAATGTCAGGCTCGCTGCAAAGTTGAGTCCCTCCACTGAAGGTGTGACCAAGGGATCCTTAAGCTGGGTGCTGACAAACCAGCCTTGCATTTTTTTTTCTAACCATTTTTTAAAATTGAAGTATAGTTAATTTACAATGTTGTGTTAGTTTCAGTTGTACAGCAAAGTGATTCAGTCATATATATATATATATGTATATATGTGTATATATATATATATATATATTTCTTTTTCAGATGCTTTTGCATTATAGGTTGTTACACGATGTTGAATATAGTTCCCTGTGCTATACAGTAGGTCTTTGTTGTTTATCTATTTTATATACAGTAGTGTGTACATGTTAATCCCGAACTCCTAATTTATCTCTCCCCTCCCCCCACTCTCCCCTTTGGTAACCATAAGTTTTCTATGTCTGTGAATCTATTTCTGTTTTGTAAATAAGTTCATTTATATAATTTTTTTTAGATTCCACGTATAAGTGATATCATGATATTTGTCTTTCTCTGTCTTCCTTCACTTAGTATGATAATCTCTAGGTCAATCCATGTTGCTGCAAATGGCATTATTTCGTTCTTTTTTTATGCCAGCCTTGCCTTTAAAAAAGTATTTCTCCCCGATACCCCCCGCAGCCCCCACCGCCCCCCCCCCCAGACACAAATAAAGTCGCCAGGACCTCAGGCTTGGGGCGCAAGAGCATAGCAGAACAACTCAGGGCAGGACTATCTTGGGAGACCTTCTTTATTCCAGTGCTGTCCTAGAATTAAAGGTTGGCAAAGAAATAGGTCTGAACATTTGGTTAAAAGAGCCATATTTAAAAGCAATTTTTCAATTCAAGTTTACAAGAGGCTTTCTTCATCTTCGAAGTCTGGGGGAGGGAGTGAACATATAGATCCTTTAGGATAAACGGTAACCACCCACTTATGCATGCATGTTCCTATAGGTGTGATTCATGGGAATCAGGGAGAAATTGAGCCTTCTCCCCTCTTCTAGTCCTTAAGGTCATCATTCTGCCACGCCTCCAACAATAACAACTGCCATGCAATAACTCGTACTTATATAGCACTTGCAAGTTTACAAAGCTTCCTCCCATTCATTATCCCATTTAATACAAATTAACCCAGTATGTGCTGTAGTTAATGAAGGGGATGATATTTAAAGTGTATTCTGTCTGACCTAGCAATTCTGCTTCTTCTATGAATATCTCTTAATAAATAAAATAATTAGACAAGTGTGTGAAGATGTATGTACACAAATGGCCACTGTAGCACTGTTTATAATAGCAAAACATTAGAAGTGAATTAAATTAATGTGGTTCTGGTTAAAATATTTATAGTATTCATACAGTCATAAAGTGTGACACTGTAAAGTCATTAAAATGATTATGTAGATTGGAAAAGATTTCTGCAACATATTGTCAGGTATAAAAAAGTGGGCTACAAAACAATATATATTCTATGACCTCATTTTTAATATGTGTGTATAAACAGAAAAAAATTAGCGTAAAATATATATACACCTAATTATCAATCAGGTTATCTCTAGGTGATAGAATGTAGGTAATTTTCATTTTCTTCTTTAAACGTTTATGTATCTTCTAAGTTAATATTAAAACAATAAACAGTATTGTTTTTGATTACATGGAAAATAAAGCTATATTCATTTTGAACAGGAGAAGAAATATGGTATGCAACAACAGTAGTAGCTACCATTTATTGAGCAACTATTATGTACCACAGCTTCAAACACACATCATATTTTAACCCTCATAACAATAGCAGGAGGTATGTAATATTGTCCCCCATCTTACGTATGAGGAGTCTGAGGCTCAGAAGGTTTAAAGGACTTCCCAAGGTCACATACCTAGAAGTGACAAAACTAGGATTTGAACTAAGGTTTCCTCTTCACTCTAAATCTCATGCTCTTATTTGCTGTTCTATCATCTCCCTTCTCAAGGGCCATTTCTCCCTTGAAGTGCTCAATGTACCAAAGCCAGATTTTATATTTTTGAGTACTTATGTCAGAGAGACCCCATTAAGAGTATAACTGTTGCCAGCTCAAAGCAAGGTTTCAAGAATATACAGAACCATCAAGGCCTGGTACCAAAAGCCCAGAAAAAGCAGCAATAGCCCAAATTGAAGTCTGGTCCCTAAAATCTCACAAAGGCAAGGAGAGTCCTTGCTTGATTCAAACCTTTGCTTCCTCCATCCATCTATTCCTTCCCTGAGTACCTATCATGTGCCAGGAACTGTGGGAGTGCAAAGATGAACAAGGCAGACTCCTGGCCTTCAGAATTATTTGAGAACATACTTCATGATGAAATGTGACCAATGGCCAAAGGGCCATAGCAGGAAACTTGGAAAGACAGGAAGCAGGTGGCCAAATCCTTCTTTACTATACTTTAAAAGGACAGTAAATACATGGATTCAATTACCCAAAACCATCCAACATTATTGAGCAATGACTATGTACCAGGCCCTGTGCTGTGTGCTGTCATATATCTTACTAGTATTACTATTATCGCTACTACTAAGGAAAATAGCAGCTAACATTTTATTAAGTCCTTAATGGTAGTGGTGGAAACTGGGCTAAGTGCTTTACATACAGCATATATGTTCACAACCACAATTCTGTTAACTTGGATTAAGGTAGAGGTTTAATATGAAAACAAAAAGGAACAAATCCAACAAACAAAACCTGTAGAGTTCTCCACAGATTCCCCTATTCACCACTAGAAATATAATGGTCATCATAGAGGTAAAATGGTTTGAATATCCAGACAACTCTATAAACACTTTCCATTTTTTCCTTTTTTTCTTTTGGCTCGATACAACAGGCATTTATTATCTCTCAGTTTCTGTGGGTAAGAGTCCAAGAATGGCTTAGCTGGGTCGTTTGTAAGGCTTTAATCAAGGTGTTGGTCAGGGCTAGGGTCTCATCTGAGGCTCAGCTGGGGAAGAATCCACGTCCATGCTCATGTGACTGTTGACAGGATTCAGTTCCTCGTAGGCTTTTGGAGTCTTGCTGCTTGTCAGCTAAAGACTGCCTTCATTTGCTTGCCACATGGCCTCCTTCATAGGTAACTCACATTCACGTCAGCTTGCTTCTTCAAAGCCAGTAGGGGAATAAGGATCCTGTTCCCTTCTTTAGTCCAGATCAGAGGCTCACATACTTAAAGCACTACTATCTAGGGTTCTATATATAGATGTAGCGCTTTATTGTAATACAAGGGATTTTCAGGGAGAATTTCCAGTAATTCATGATTTTTTGTCTTGTGTGCTATTTTTAGTACCTGACTTAAAGGGTGCATGAGATAATAATGATGATATGAAGATTATATGCCCAATAAATGATAGATCTTGCCTTAATATGCTAAGCTTCACAATAACCCTATCATAGAAGTACCCTTGATCTCATTTTACAGGTGAGTAAATGTGGTTCAGAAAGGGTCATCCCACACTATTTCAGTGTGACAAAGCCAAAGTTTAGACCCAGGTCTGACTGACACCAAAGCTCCTTGCACAGCTTCATGAGAGGTACTTCCTTTTTGATAAATGAATTAGGTTTTAGCTAAAAGGAATGACAAGGGCACAATGAACAAGATGGATTAGAAGGGAGAGCATGAGGCAGATCCAAGGAAGAGTGGTGAGAAAAAAAGTGACACTATCAAAGTTGGGCTTTAGGAAAATTAACCTGATGGTGGTGACACCTGTCCCCTGAGGCAATGTTGTCTCTCATTTGAGGTAGAATACAGACAAGAAAGCCTAGTCTACAGAACAAGCTCCCTTTTCTGGTGCAGGACTCCAAGGTACTATCTGAAGGTCACCTGTCTCCTTGAATTCCCAAACTGAGGACTCGCAACCACATTCTTGGAGGTGATATAGGAAGCTAGGACCCCAGTTCCCTGTCATTGCATATTACAAAGTTCACACTGAAGAAGACACCTCAGCCTCCCTACTGTCTCAGAATGGTGTCAGGTAGCAACAGCACCCATTAAAATGTCTAAAATGTGCTATTTTTCACCTGAACCATCTGCATCTAATTTCACAAAAGACCAGCTTGGGACTGGAGAATAGAGCTCCTGCCAAGCAAAATACCAAAGACCATGCACAGCTCCCTCTCTCTACCTAAGCTAAGCTTGCAGGGGTGCTTCTCCCTGTAAGGTCTGTTGCCTCATCCAAGGAAGACTGAAGAATTTCTCTTATACTTTTGCCTATTTCCTAGGATAGCAAAAAAATCAAGGATGACAAGCCCTACCCACCAGGTACCCTACTTATATCCAAAAAGATTTGAAGTACCTTACAATAAAAATTATTGCATCACAGGACCATAAAATTAAAAGAGGGTTAAAAAAACAGAGGGGGAGATGATTTTATTTAAAAGAAGAAAACCTTTTGTTCATATGTGCTTCAGTTGAAAATTCAAATTTGCTCCAAGCTTCCTAGCAGCCAAGGCATAAAGGCAAACACTATAGGTTCTAAAACTTTGGTCTGATAAAAGGAAACAAGCTAACTTGTCAGGAGGCAAACTATTGGTCGGCCCTGGATTCTACATACGAATTATACAAGGGACAATTGAAAAAAACTCACAAAGGCTGATCTCTTCAACATCATTTTGGCAAAATGTACTTTTGTCATATAATCATTTCTTAAATTGACCCTCACATCTTAAATCACCCTCCCTATGTGAACAATCTTTTTCTTTTTCCTCACTTGCTTCCCAGTACTCTTACTGAGGTACCTGTGAACAAGCAGGGCCAACGCCCCCCTGAAACTGCAGCTTTGGATCTGCTCCAAGTTCTTGGATACTTGGTTGGGATCTCAAAAAATACTATGCCCAGAGAGCAGAGAAAATACCAGTTTTGGCCTAGAATATGTTTAGGGCTATGTGGTGTCGACTGCCTTAACTAGCAGCCTAGTTCCTTAGAAACAGCTGACACTAGGCTTTGAGTAGGAGAGTCAGTGGTACCTAAGGGCCTCTTTCTACTGCAGCTTATGTGCCTGTTGGACCAGAAGCACAAAAAAAGAAAAAAAAAAAATTAGCACCAAGCAAGCCAGACCAGAGGCAGGCCCAGTTTGTATTAAAGATCATACTCAGGAGAAAAGAATTCTAGGTGTGAATACAGAGAGTGGGGCCGGGGGAGGGGGTGTTAACCAGCAGACAGTTCAGTTTTTAGGAACAGTGCCAGAGCAAGGACTCCAAAGCTGGAAAAAAATGTTTGGCTTTAATCATGGGAAACCTCCCAACCCCCACCCCAACTGACCTGGAGGTGGGGCAAGTTTGAAGCAAGTAAAGAGAAATAAATGGCATGCTGACAAGGGAAGGTAAAAGGGAGGTTGAAGAAACAGAGTCTGGGAAGTAAAATCCTGAATAGCTAGTTAAAAGGACATTTTTACTTACGTTATGAGACCAACAGCTGACAAGTAAGAGGAGATACTGTTAGGAGGCAAAGTCTCATCGAGGTGTGAGATGTGAGGGAAGTGGTCCTAGTCCAGGCTAAGAGAAGAGGTGGAGGGTGTGGTGTCGCAAAAGCCAGGCAGAAATTCCAATAAGAAATGAAAAGAATAGAATTTGCACTCAACCACTGACTAAACACAATCATTATTACTCAATTTAATTGTCCTGCCAACAATCCTGTGACCTAAGAAGTATTGCCCTCTGACAGATGAGGAAAATGAGACACAGGGAGTTGCTTCACAGAAATTACTCAGGGTAATTACCTGGCTAGGAAAGAGAACTTCCAGGCTTTGAACCCAGATGTCTGTGGCTCCACAACTTGTAGTCTTTCAACACATCCCCCTGAACAGTGCCAGTTCTGCACAGCTAAGGAACCAAGGCCCCAACATCGGTGGTGGCAGGGGGTGGGGGGGGAGCAGCAACTTCACCTTGGCAGTCTAAGAAAAGCTTCTTTCCTGAAGTAGGACCAATCAAAATTAGATTTCTAGGCTTCTTTAAATTCCTACCTATTCTATTCTTTCTAAATATAACTATAAATATAGATGTGTGTGTGTGTGTGTATATATAGTTATATTTAGAGAGAACAGAATAGGTAGGAATATATGTATGCATACACACATACATATATATATAAAATGGCATATATATTTTAACCTTTTATTTAAATAATATCAATATATATTTTTATATTGTTATATTATATATTAATAATAATAATACTAGGTAGTACTTATTACCTAGTAATAAGCATTACTTTGTGCCAGATACAGGACTAAGCACTTCGTGGCTTAGATCGTTTCCTCACATCAGAAAATCTGCATATAAATCTTATTATTATCCACAATCCACAGATGAAAAATTAGGCTTGGAGAGGTTCAATAACTTGTCTGAGGTTACACAAGGAATAAATGACAGAATTTCAGTTCAACTCAGCCTCCAGATCCATACGACACTGCCTTCCTAACTCTTCCATATAGATACCTCAGAAAATAGAGATGAGCAAAAAAAAGAAAACAAAATCACCCATAACAGCATAAACATATCTGCTTTTCTCTACAGACCTTCAAGCTACATACCCCGGTGTTTTGATTTGATCTGTTCCTTAATTATCCCACATGTGTCTGTCCCCAAAGAGCTGATAAGCCCCTTGCAGGCAGGAGTTAGGCCTTCTATTTTGTTTCTCCCCACTGTCTCACTCCAGCCCCAGCACAGAGCCCAATGGGTAGTCATACCTGTTGCCGATGGACCACTATGAGGAGAGTCAAGCTCAATGATGATACCAGAATGCAGCAGAATTTTCCAAGACATGATTTCATGAATCTGGCAGCCCAGCAAGAGCTCACTATGTCATCTGAGACAATGAGAGATGCTTGGGTAACCTCCTCAAGCCCTAGGCTGACCCAATCTTTTATCAAGCATTAAGTCAGCCAGTTGTAAATCAGTAGAAAACTTCTTAAAGAGTTGATTCGTCTTTAAGTAAATTATCAGATGCTTGGACTAAGATGTATGTACAAAGATATTCTCCACAATGTTATTTATAATAGCAAAAAACCTGGAAACCTAAATGGCCAATTACATGGAAGTAGTAAATTAAATTATAATGCACCCATATGGGGCTATTATTATGCAGTGATCTAAAAGTAAGTTTTAAAAAATTCCTAATGACAAGGAAAAAGAGCCATAATAAGTGGAAGAATTTGAGGGAAGGATACAGAAAATATAGCCATGTAGTATGATCTCAAATATATATTACTTTTATAATCAAAATATATTACTCTTAATGAGAAAAAAATCAGTTTATAAAAACAAGATGAATAATTGTGACCCTTTCCACAGTGTCTTTTCTCTTGCAATTAGCTTTGCCTTTTCTCAGACATGGTTTAAGTTGCTGCTACATTATCTCAGTTTCATTTGTAAAATAGGGGTGAAAGTAGCTACTAATCTCCCATAGTTGCTGTATTGATGAAATGAGATAATGGATGTGAAAGTGATTTTTCAAACAGAGTACTATTCACTTCTAAGTTATTACTGAGGAGATCCTAAGTGTGCTAAATTTTTGGTGGTTTGCAGAAATCAATCTCTCTTGGAGCCAGTCTCTCTTGGGGCCAATCTCTGTCTCTTCCTGCCCATTTCCACTGCCATAATCACACTCCAGGCATTTACCCTCTCATTGCCTGAATTTCCACACTAGTCTCCTAGCTGGATCTCCTCCAGACTCTGGCCCCCACTATCCACCCTCCACAAAGCACCAAGAATCACCTTTATGACCATATTAATCCTTTGCTCAGACTCCCACAGACTCCCAAGTACTCTTCACATACCACACCAATTTTTAAATCAATTCTTCTACAGCATTCTCCAACTATCACCCTAGTCCCCATATAATCAGCTTAAAAGTCTTCAACATGTCTTTGCTTAACTAGAAAGCACCATATTACATAGTAGACCCTCGATGTGTCATACCCTTCTATTCTAAGTGTGGCCTCACCTGGGAGTTTTCAGACAGGTAGAATCTCTGGCTGCAGCCAGACCTATCGAATCAAAGTCTGCATTTAAGAGTATCCAAGTGATTTGCATGCACAGTAATGTTTGAAATGCACTGGCCTAGGAGGCCCTAAAGCTGTCAAGGTAAAGCGAAGCATTGACAGCGGTAATTAATTGACAGATTTATTAACTCTTTCCAAGCTGTCCTTATTGCTTCTCTCGTGTGTTTGTCCATCTCCTTTTTTGGATGGTAAGACTGTTTAAAAAGTTGTAACTTACATAACCTATATGGGAAAAGAATCTGCAAAAGAATGAATATATGTATATGTATAACTGAATCACTTTGCTATACACCTGAAACTAATACAACATTGTAAATCAACTATACTCCAATAAAATTTTTTAAAAAGCAAAGTGGAATTGAACAGTAATGTTTTCTATTCTTCAATTAAATTAATTTTGACAGAGGACAAACTATATTTAATTTTTCTAGAAAAAAATCTTCTCAGCAAAAAAAAAAGTAACTTACACTTTTCTCTTCCTTTGTCCCAACTCCTATCATCCAGGAGGCTCTCAGTAACTGATCATCAACTCAAAATAGCTTTAAAGGCCATATTTAAAAGTAATCATGATCAAATTTATTTAATATGGCACAGTAGTTAAGAACATGGAATCTGGAGTTGCCAGCCTGAGATCAAAAACCTGGCTCCACTACTTTCCAGCTGAGTGACCTTGGGCACTTAACCTCTATGTGCCTCAATTTACTCATCTGTGAAATGGAGATATTAATACATATTCAAAAGATTGTTGTGAGAATTAAATGAGTGAAGCAATGGGAAGCTCTTAAACACCATCTGCCACAGTTACCACTATATAAGTTTTAGGTATTACAAATGTTGCCTTAGAAGAGCATTATGATAACTATTTCAAAATTTAGGCCATTAACAATCATAACTACAGAATTATTTCCAAGATGGAGTGTGTGCTGGGAATTTAGCACGGATAGTCATTCTGAATTCTCACAACTCTTCAATGAGATTGACAGTCGTCTTATTTTACAGAAGACAGAGTTTACACAGCTAAACTTGAATTCAAGCCTGAAGGACTTCAGAGTCCATGTTCTCTAACGTGTATAAACAGGGGGCTTTAAAGGCAATAGAGAAAAGAAATAGTTTATGGTTTTAAGAAATAATAAAGAATGAGGTAAAAGTTGATGGCTTGACTATTGGGGGTACCCAGATTTTGGAAAAGCAAGATCTAACTTTGTAAGAGCTCACAAGCTCACTGATACGAATAATTAAAATAGTATTGTGGATATTGCACTCAGTGAGCTAAACATGAAGCAAACAGTTTGTGGAGGGTAAGCCAAAGGCAACCATCTGTGGCTCTGGGATTTCTCCCTCAGTATTCCAGGCCAAGAAATGGATAATGGAAACTTGTCTGTATCCCCAGCTACCTGGACTGTCCCTGGACAGGAATTAGGTGCAGATATTTCTAAGTGGCAATCAGAGAACATGAAACACACAGGAAGGAGAGGCCCACAATGGCCTGCAACACTCCTGTCCTGGACATTGCTACCTCTGGTTCTTCTTTCCTGTCCTAGAGATTCACCTGGTCACCATCATCACCACCACCACTACTTAAGGCAAACCGCCACACTGTTCTTAAGAGAAGTCAGAGGGAGATAATGCCTGGGATTAGAGCCAAAACTAGGAAAGCAGTATAATGTTCCCTTTCTGCTGAAAAAACTGGAAGGGGGATGGGGCAAGTGAGGGCCTTTGGGAGTCCTCCAGGCAAAGGGAAAGAAAGTGAGGAAGAAGAAACAAAGATTGCATTGCAACCTCAAAGGATGCTGCAGCTGAAAGTGAGTCCGTGAGAGCAGTGATAAGATCTTATTGGAAAACTCAATTTTAAAGAGTTAGAAAAACAAGAAAAAATGAGTCCTATCTGAAAAGGACATTATGAAAAGCGCTATTAATGAAATCACATTGCATCCAAGCACTGTATAAGGTCCCCAAGCTAAGGGAATAAATCGGAACCTGGGCTCCACTTGGTAAGCCTGGTGCTCTACACAGGGCTGAATGCCCCCTGAAGAAAGGAGGACCTTTTTGTAATTGGCATAAAAGCACCATACGGGCTAGTGGCAACTCAGGAGTCTGTGTCCTCAGAGGGTTTCATATTAATAAAAACCATGACTATAGAGACAAATATTAAAGTGTTGACCCCAAATAGATCCAGCTATTTCATCTCTAACTCACTTGATCTCTTTTCAAGAACATATAGCTGGATATTATAAGAGTTTTATTTGATTGCCTGCAAAGCTAAAACTCCCAACAGAGTTAAGATTCAAATGGGTAGTTTAAAAAAAATTTTTAATCTGAGAATAAACCATCATCATCACCATTATAAATAATTTATTAAGCCCCATATCACACTCACAAAGGGAAAACAAAGGTTAGGATAAGAATTCTTGAGGCTGACAGGGTCCTTAGGTTAAATCTTCACTACAGATAGGGGAAATGAGGCCTAAAGAATGGTTGTTACTTGCTCAAGGTAACAGACCACGTAAGTAACAATTTCAACTGTGGACTGTAGGGTATTTTGCTTGACATGAACTAAAAATCTGGTGAGGGTGGAGTGGGACAGGGTAAAGTTCCCTGAAGTCAGGGACCATACATGTTTTCCATTTCTAATTCTATACTTGAGATGAATAATCATCTCAAATAGTCACTTTGCTAAACCACAAACAAACAACCCCCCTCCCCCCCAAAAAAAACAACACAGAACAAAACAAACAGGCAGAGAAGGAAATTACCTAAGTTTCAGAAATGGGACCTTACACATAAGAGATGCCAAACTTTGGTTTACTGAATGCATAGGCAGTTTTGGGGAAAATAAGTTAGAAGACAGATGGGGCCGACCTACGTATATGCAGAATCACTGGGGGCAACTTAAACAGCCAGGATACTAGGACTTCTCTCAACCTCCCCACAGTAAAGTTCCAAATTGAACTTATGCCTGGGCACAATCCTCCTTCCCCTTATCCCCACCTACCCCCACCCCACCCATCCCTCCAACTATTAGAGTTAATTTGAAATCACTGGGGTATATTCTCTTCAGTGCAAGGCTCATCAAACTATATCGAGTTAAGCTGCAAATTTTCCCTCATTCTACATCTTTAGGTTCTAATTTAGACTAGGATGGTAATAGGAGGTTAACATGAAAGGACAATCTGGTATAGGCACCTTATCTCCATTTTCCTAATCCAAAATTCTTATTTTGCTCCACACAGGTCATGTAAATAGAGCTGAAGCCCACTGCAGGTTAAAGGGGAGCAGGTAGAGTTGGCAGGCAGCTCTATTCATATATTTCCAGTGAGTGCTCTTGGTTAGAGGGACAGAGATGGGAGTGCAATGAGTGGGGGTGGTTGGACACTTCCAAAGAGGCTTTTGTCTGACACCCTGGCTACTTATACTTGTATGCCGAGAGACCAAGAGACCTCCCAGCTACTCCAGATAACAGTCTCAAAAGGGACAAGTATAAGGTAATTAATGTTTTTTATGTTTTTGTGGGGGTTTTTTTGTAGTATAGGTTCTGCCTCTGGGAATATGGGCTCCAAGCTATCAGCTCTAAATAAGAAAAGAAATCTGGAAAGCACTGTAGACTGTTTAATGAAGACACCAGCCTAATTTGTTCTTCCAACCAAAATAAGTATTGGTCTACGCATGTCAGGAATAGAAAAAGAAAATGAGATGTTCCTTTCCCTCACTCCCTCACCTCACCCTGCCCTCAATTCCTTCCTTCATGGTTTGCCCTCATCTGGGATACTGTGTGCAGGTCTGGTCAATCACATCTCAGGGACAATACCATCAAGCTGGAGAAGGTCCAGGAAAAGGCTTAAAATGGTAAATTTATAGCCAATAAAACAAAGTCCAACTTCATCAATTAGTATACTTAGAAAACATATACCCTCCAAAGTTTAGAACAGCCTAATACAATGTTTTTTTTTTACATTTGGATAAATTCATTGACAGATATTTAAAAAGGAAATTAATGTTTGGAGAATATCACTTACTATAGATGTTGACTAGGAGGAGGGCCCAAAGATGAAGATTTAAGGGTTATATATTCTGCCAGGTCCTGCACTAGTAACATTACCTATGTTATCTCATTTAATCCTCACAATAACCCTATGAGTAGGTACTATTAGATCTCCATATTAGTGATGAGGAAACCGAGGTTTAAGAGAAGTTACATAACACATCTAACTCGCACACTGCTGGTTAAAACCAGGTTTCGATATGGATAGGAAAGGAAGTGAAATCATCTTTATGTAGAGATGATGTAGAAAATTCTAAGGAATCTACAAAAGGGCTATTAAAACTAACAAGAGATTAGTACGGTTACAACACAAAATCAATATACATAAATCAATCACATTTCTATTACTAGCAATCAAGAATCAGAAAGTAAAATTTTAAAATACTACCCATTGGGACTTCCCTGGTGGCGCAGCGGTTGAGAGTCTGCTTGCTAATGCAGGGGACACGGGTTCGAGCCCTGGTCTGGGAGGATCCCACATGCCGCGGAGCAACTAGGCCCGTGAGCCACGGCTGCTGAGCCTGCGCGTCTGGAGCTTGTGCTCCGCAACAAGAGAGGCCGCGATAGTGAGAGGCCCGCGCACCGCGATGAGGAGTGGCCCCCGCTTGCCGCAACTGGAGAGAGCCCTCGCGCAGAAACGAGGACCCAACGCAGCCAAAAATAAATAAGTAAATAAATAAATAATAAAAATAAAGGAATTCCTTTAAAAAATAAAATTAAATAAAATACTAACCATTTATAATAGCATCAAAAATATGAAATACTCAGGGATAATTTTGACAAAAGATATCCAAGAGCTGTAGATTGAAACTACAAAACACGGCTGAAATAAATTAAAGAACATTTAAATAGAGAGATATACCCTGTTCCTACATTGGAAAAGTCAGTATTGTTAAGGTGTTAATTCTCCCCAAATTTATCTACAGATACAGTGTAATCCCAATCAAAATCCCAGCAGGCTTTTAAAATAGAAATTGACAAGTTGATTCTAAACTTTATATGGAAATTCAAACAACTGGGAATAGCCAAAACACTTCTGAAAAAGAACAAATTTGGAGGGTTTTCACTATTTGAATACAAGACATTATAAAGATACATTAATCAAAACAATGTGGTTTTGGCATAAAGATAAACATATAGGTCAAAGGTACATACTACAGTGTCCATGTGTATAGAGTCAATTGATTTTTGACAAAGGTACCAAAGCAATTAAATAGAAGAAGGATAATCTTTTCAACAAATGTTGCTGGAACAACTGGATGTTCACATGCAAAACAAACAAAAACAAAAAGCAAACCAAAAAACCCTCAGCTATTATCTCACACAACTTACAAAAATTAACCCCAAATGGATCCTAGACCCAAGTGCAAGAGCTAAAACTATATAACTTCTAAAAGAAAATATAAGAGAGAAATCATAGTTACCTTGGGTAAGGCAAAGACTTCTTAGGACACAAAAAGCTGAAATTATAAAATGTTTAAAAATATTTAAATGGACTTTATCAAAATTAAAACATTTTACTTTTCTTTTTTAATATTTAGATGATTGAATAGACATTTCTTCAAAGAAGATATACAAATGGCCAATAAGCACATGAAAATATGCTGCTCAATATCGTTAGTCATTAAGGGAAATGCAAATCAGAACCAGAATGAGATATAACTTCACACCCACTAGGATGGAGAGAGAGAGATCTAGACAGAGATGGAGATAGAGACACAGACATTTAAAAAAAAAAAACCTTTTACTTTTCGAATGACACTGTTAAGAAATGGATAGGCAAGCCATAGACTGGGAGAAAATATTTGCGAATCACATATACCCAACGAAGGACTTGTATCTAGAATATAAAGAACTCTTACAACTCAATATCAGAAGAGAAAAACTAATAAAAATAGGCAAAAGATTTAAACAGACACTTCACCAAAGAAGATATGCATATGGCAAATAAGCACATAAAAAGATGCTTAACATCGCTAATCATTATAAAAACATAAACTAAAACTACAAAGAAATACCAATGCATACCTTCTAGAATGGCTAAATTTTTTAAAATGACCATAATAAGTATCGGTATGGAATGGAACTCTCTTACACTACTGGTGTAAGATATTTACAACCATGTTGGAAAATAATTTGGCAGCTTTTAAAAATGATAAAGGTACACCTACCATATGACACAGTCATTCTACTTGTAGATTTAACCAAGACAAATGAAAGTATATGTTTACACAAAGACTTATACATGAATGATCATAGCAGTTTTATTCATTATAGCCAGAAACAAGCCAAATGTTCAACAACAAGCGAATGGATAAGCAAACTGTGGTATATTCATGCAATGGAATATTACTCAGCAATAAAAAGGAATAAACTGTTGATACATGCAAGAACATGGAAAAATGTAAAAATATTTATACTGAGTGAAAGAAGGAGGACAAAAAATATATACTAAATGATTCTATTGATATAAAATTCTAGAAAATGCAAACTAATCTATAGCGATAGAAAGTAGTTATCTGGGAGTCATGGAGGTGGATTATGAAGGGGTACAAAGAAACATTTGGGGATGAATCATATGTTTATTACCTTTATTATGGTGATAGTTTCATGGGCATTGTCAAAATTCATCAAATTGTATAGGCATTTATACATGTATAATTTCTTATACATCAATTATAGTTCGATAAATGTGTAAAATATAAAATCAAGTCAAATTTGCCTCAACGCAAGTTAACATACTTGTAAAATAGGGACTGATTTCCCAAACAAATAAAAATAAGTATGCTTATTTTGTAGCCAAACTTTACACAGTATATATAGTTCATTCTGGAAAAGGAGACTAAATAATGACTCCCAGACCCTTCTAATCCAGAAGAATTGTTAGTCAAAAAAAAATAAGGGGTCATGAAGGCTGCACACTAATATATACTGCAATAACTAGTATCTCCCTCCTATAGAACAGATTTCAGGTGTTAGCTGAAAGAAAAGAAAAAAAGAGGGGTTATTAACTTTGGCTTTACTGGATGATGAAATTAAGACTGGGCTACTTGCTAATAAGTTCTTCAATAGTTAAAAACTAGTATTGGTTGTTTTTTAAAAATATTCATTTAGGAAGACATAACCATAATTCAAGAAAGTAGAAGAAGAAAAAAAGAAGATGTGTGGTTCCTATATGGTTCAGTAATAATCACAACCAGTCTATGACTCCCTAAACAGTCTGTTGAAAAATATGAAGGGAGAAAAAAAGGGGGCCCTATGAAAGGTGTACAGGGATAGGGTGGGGATTGACAAAGATATTATGGGGCCAGAGAGAGATATCAAGAGCACGTTTTTAACTTTGCAAAACCAACGTAGAGACCCTTAGGTTAGGTGGCTTATACTCATGTAAAATACCAGCCAATCCATCAACAGATTTTTTTGAAGTGCCCACTAGTGATTTATAGTTAATGCTTAGTGAACTGGAACACTGCAACTGGAACTACTTAAATTTTTCTGACTTCTGAAATGTAATTAAATTGGTACACACAGGGAATTAGCAAAAGTATCCTGATCCTTTAGAGACCAATGTGTTACCCATTTAATTAGTCTGTCCGTCTGGGTAGTAAATCATGTTCTTGTCTAACATGCTAGATAAGCATATCTCACTCAAGCAGAGAACTCAGAAACTTCAGATGGAAATCATTTACAAAATACAAATGGGAAATCACAATAACTACCAAAGGAAGGGAGGAAATAGAGAAGAGGGAAGAAAGAAGAGAGGAGGGGAGGGGAAGGAGGAAGTTCTGTAGAAAGTAGCATTTTAAAGGGGCTTTATTAGCACAGAAAACATGGAAACTTTCTATTCCAAAAAGAATCACCCCCTCAACCACTCTACCACCACCACCACCACCACCACCACCACCATTCTCTCCCTCTTCCTCTCTGTCTCTATTTTTTACACACACACTCTCTCTCACACACACACTAAATTTTACAAGTTCAAGTGGTGAAGTATCTATCCATACATCTATGTGAAAAATCAAAATTCATATCAGTTTCTAGATAGCATAGCAATAAATGTTAAGGGTAAGGGAGAGGGAAGATGAGAAGTAGTATATATTAAGCTAAAAGCTTATCCTCTAAGATCAGGAACATGACAAGGTTCCTCACTCTCAAGACTTCTACCCAACATAGAACTGGAAATCCTAGCCAGAGCAACTGGGAAAGAAAAATAAACACAAGGCATCCAAGTTGGATGGGAAAAAGTAAGACTGTCTCTGTTTGCAGATGACCTGACGTTATATATAGAAAATCCTAAAGACTGTACCAAAACACTGTGAGAACTGAAAAACAAATTCAGTAAAGCTGCAAGAAACAAAATCAACATACAAAAATCAGTTGTGTTTCTATACATTAACAATGAACTATCTAAAAAAGGAATTAAGGCCAACAAACACATGAAAGAATGCTCAATATCATTAATCATTAGAGAAATGCAAATCAAAACTACAATGAGATATCATCTCACACTGGTCAGAATGGCCATCATCAAAAAATCTACAAACAATAAATGCTGGAGAGGGTGTGGAGAAAAGGGAACCCTCTTGCACTGTTGGTGGGAATGTAAATTGATACAGCCACTATGGAGAACAGTATGGAGGTTCCTTAAAAAACTAAAAATAGAACTACCATACGACCCAGCAATCCCACTACTGGGCATATACCCTGAGAAAACCATAATTCAAAAAGAGTCATGTACCACAATGTTCATTGCAGCTCTATTTACAATAGCCAGGACATGGAAGCAACCTAAGTGTCCATCAACAGATGAATGGATAAAGAAGATGTGGCACATATATACAATGGAATATTACTCAGCCATAAAAAGAAACGAAATTGAGTTATTTGTGGTGAGGTGGATGGACCTAGAGTCTGTCATACAGAGTGAAGTAAGTCAGAAAGAGAAAAACAAATACCGTATGCTAACACACATATATGGAATATAAAAAAAAAAAAGTTCTGAAGAACCTAGGGGCAAGACAGGAATAAAGACACAGACCTACTAGAGAATGGACTTGAGGATACGGGGAGGGGGAAGGGTAAGCTGGGACAAAGTGAGAGAGTGGCATGGACATATATACACTACCAAACGTAAAATAGATAGCTAGTGGGAAGCAGCCGCATAGCACAGGGAGATCAGCTCAGTGCTTTGTGACCACCTAGAGGGGTGGGATAGGGAGGGTGGGAGGGAGGGAGATGCAAGAGGGAAGAGATATGGGGACATATGTATATGTATAACTGATTCACTTTGTTATAAAGCAGAAACTAACACACCATTGTAAAGCAATTATACTCCAATAAAGATGTTAAAAAAAAAAGAAATTAAGAAAGCAATCCCATTTACAATAGCATCAAAAAGAATAAATTTAACCAAGGAAGTGAAAGACCTATGCACTGAAAACCATAAAACAAACTGAAGACACAAATGGAGAAAAGAGAACCCTCCTATACTGTTGGTGGAAATATAAATTGTAAAGCCACTATGGAAAACAGTATGGAGGGTCCTTTAAAAACTAAAAATAGAGTTACCATATGATCCAGCAATCCCACTCCTGGGTATATATCCAGAAAAGACAAAAACTCTAATTCAAAAAGATACATGCACCCCAATGTTCATAGCAGCACCATTTATAATAGTCATGACATGGAAGCAACCCAAGTTCCCATCAACAGATGAATGGATAAAGAAGATGTGAGATATATATATACACATATATATATATGTATATAAAATGGAATATTACTCAGCCATAAAAAAGAATGAAATCTTGCTATTTGCAGCAACACGGATGAACCTAGAGAGTATCATACTAAGTGAAATAAGTCAGAGAAAGACAAATATCATATGATATCACTTATACGTGGAATCTAAAAAATAATACAAATGAACTTATTTACAAAACAGAAACAGACTCACAGACATAGAAAACAAACTTACGGTTACAAAAGGGAAAAGGGGAGGAGGGATAAATTAGGAGTATGTGATTAACAGATACACACTACTATATATAAAATAGGTAAACAACAAGGATTTATTGCATAGCACAGGGAACTATATTCAATATCTTGTAATAATGTATAATGGAAAATAATCTGAAAAAAGATATATATATATATATATAAACAATCACTTTGCTATACACGTGAAACTAACGCAATAGTGTAAATCAACTATGCTTCAATTTTTTTTAAGAAAAAAAGGAATAACTAAGCTGAATATCCAAGAACAAAATAAAAAACAAAGTTGAAGACACAAACAGAAAGATATACCATGTTCTTGGATTGTAAGAATTAATATTGATAAAACATTTATACTACCCAAAGCAATCTACAAATTGAATGCAACTCCTATCAAAATTCCAGTGGCATCTTTCACAGAAATAGAAAAAAAAATCCTAAAATTCATATGGAACTACAAAAGACACTAAATAACAAAGCAATCTTGAGAAAGAAAAACAAAACTGGAGGTATTGCACTTCCTGATTTCAAACTATATTACAGAGCTATAGTAGTCCAAACAGTATGATGCTGGCATAAAAACACAGACCAATAGAATAAAAATAGAGAGCCCAGAAAAATCCAAGCACATGCAGTCAACTAATCTTTGACAAGGGTGCCAAGAACACACAACAGGGAAAGGATAGCCTCTTCGATAAATGCTGTTGGGAAAACTGAATATCCACATGCAAAAGAATGAAACTGAACACTTATACCACTCACAAAAATAAACTCAAAATGCATTAAAGACGTACAGTCCTGAAACCATAAAACTCCTAGAAGAAAACAGGGATAAAGCTTCATGACATTGGTTTTGGCAGTGATTTCATGGAAATGACATGAAAAGCACAGGCAACAAAAGCAAAACTAAACAAGTGGGACTACATCAAACTAAAAAGCTTCTGCACAGCAAAGGGAATAATCAACAGGGTAAAAAAGCAAACTACAGAGTAGGAGAAAAATATTTGCAAACCATATATTTAATAATGGGTTAGTATCTAAAATATATAAGGAACTCAAACAACTTAATAGCAAAAAAAAAAAACCAAAAAACAAAAAACAAATAACCCAATTTAAAATGGGCAAAGGACCTGAATATACAAAGGACCAGTAGTTACATGAAAAGGTGTGACAAGAGATAACAAGTGTTGGCAATGATGTGGAGAAATGGGAACCCTTGTACACTGTTGGTGGGAATATAAATTGGTATAGCCATTATAGAAAACATTATGGAGGTTCCTCAAAAACAGTAAAAACAGAACTACCATATGATCCAACAATCCCACTTCTGGGAATATATCTGAAGGAAACGAAATCAGTATTTCATAGAGATATCTGCACTCCCATGTTCATTGCAGCATTATCCACAATAGCTAAGATATGGAAATAACCTAAGTGTCCATTGACAGATAATTGGATAAAGAAAGTGTCATGACAACATGGATGAACCTGCAGGGCATTATGCTAATTGAAACAAGCCAGACAAAGAAAGACAAATACTGCCTGGTATCATTTATATGTGGAATCTAAAAATAAAAGTCAAACTCGTAGAAACAGAGAGTAGAATGGTCATTGACAGAGGATAGGGGGTGGGGGAAATGGAATGTTGGTCAAGGGGTTCAAACCTCCAGTTATAAGATGAATGAGTTCTGAGGATCTAATGTACAGCATTGTGACTATAGTTAATAATACTGTATTGCATACTTAAAATTCGCTGAGAGAGTAGATCTTAAGGGTTCTCACCAAAAAAGTATGCATGTATCAAATCATCACATTGTACACTTTAAATATGTACAATTTTACTTGTCAATCATATCTCAATAAAGCTGGAGGGAAAATTAAGGTTTTTTTCTTAGCATCTACCTCCAACCATCCAACAACCACCACCTACTCCCCCCACACTTCACACACACGCACTCACAATCTCTAGATCAAGTGGCAAAGTATCTATCCTTCCATCCATCTATCCATTGATATAAAAAAGCAAAATTTATATCACTTTGTAGATAGCATAGCAAAAAATGTTAAGGGCTAGGAAGAGGGAAAATGAGAAGTAATAAATGTTAAGGCAGTCATACTGGGAATAGAGGTGCTAAGAAAATCCCTCCTTATTTTTAGGTCGCTCTTCATTCAGCTCTCAGTTTAAATAAATAAATATTTAATATAATATATAATTAATATTATAGTATATAATTAATAAATATAATATATAAAATTCATATTACATTTTATAAATGTAATATAAAAGTAATAAATATATAAATTACATTACTATGCAATATATACTATAAAATATTACTACAGATGGCAATGCTTGAACTGTTTGGTTTTTGTCCCTGTCACTGATGGTACTTGGGAACAAATGTACAAACCACAGGGCAATGAGAGAAATGAAATTTTGTGCTGAAGAAAGAAACCAGATTCAGAAAGCAAAGATTCATATAAACTTAAAATATGAAAAAAAAATCTCCATGAGGAATATAAAACAGGTTCACACTGCTCATTAGAAAGAACATGATGAGCTCTAGCAGAGACGTGAAGAAAACTGTAAGGATTTTATGGGAGAAAAATGGAAGAAGAATGGAGGGATGGAAGATAGAATAGAATGGTACCAGAAGGAAGTATAATTTGTGTTGAGCCTCAAAGAATAGGCAAGGTTTAGTCAGGTAGATAGGACTAAGAAGGTGTTGAAAGAAGATGATGAACAAAGCACTGGGTATGTTTAGGAAATTGTGAGTTGTCACATTTGGGGCTTACTGTGTATGGCAGGGGTTATGGACATGGGTTCTCAAAACAGCCTTTCTGGATTAACATCCTAGCTCTACCAGTTACTAGCTGTGAGACTTTGTGTAAATCATTTAGAATTCCATATGCTTCATTTTCCTCCTCTGCACAATGGGGAAGAACAATAGGAATTTATATGGTTGCTGTATGGATTAAATAAGATAATACATGTAAAATGACTTAGAACAGTGTCTGGCATCCAGTAAGTGTGCAATGAATGTCAGCCTTTTTTTTTTTTTTTTTTTTTGGAGGAAGTGCAAAGGAAGTATCCAGGATTTAAGGCTAGCAGAGAAGGTAGAAGCCATATTATGGAGAACTTGGGTTGCCAAACTTGAGGGGTTGGTACTTAAATGAAAATGAAGAAAGTTTTGAATAATAGAGTGCCATAAAGGCAGAGTAATTGTTGTCAATTTGTGGTAGGAGATTTTTACAACTCTAGCTGCCTGACAGTGCAAAGGGCTGGCTCGTGAGAGAGTTTTTACCATCAACGGAAGGGTTCAAGCACAGCCTGGTCAACCAAAGTCAAGGGTGTCATAAATGGTAGTCAGGCAGTGGGTCAGTGTTGGCCAACTTGAAAGGCCTCTAAGATTCTTTTCAACTCTAAGTTGATTTCAGATAAAGACGCTAGGAACAATATGGAGGAGAGCTTTATGCAAGACTAAGCATGGAGCCAGAGCAACTGTTCAAGTGAGAGAGGGCAGTACAAGAGAGTCAATGGCGGGTTTGCTGGTCTAGAATATCAGAGCTGGAAAGAACCGCAAAGATCAACCAGCCAGTTCAGCTTCTTCACTGTACAGACAGGGAAATTAAAATTCTCAGATAGAGGAAGTGGGTAAATTTTAAAGGGGTGAGCCTAGAGGCGGGGAAGCCAGCCAGGAATCCAGAAATAAATAAGGCCTTGGAAGAAGGTGGGAGTAGCAGGATTTGAAAGGAAGGGAGTAGATATGAGGGCTATTTTGAAGGAAGAAGGACTGACAGCATGTGGTGATTGATTGGATATAGAGGATGAATAACCAGTGACTCCAAGATTTCAATGCTGGCTGAGTGGGAGGCAGGAGGCCAAGGACAGAGCCTGTTTGGCAAGGGGAAGATAACAAGTTCCGTTTTTGATATATTGGGGTTTGAGATAAAAAAAGAGAAAAGTTATTCAAGTAGACACTGTCCATCAGACAGTTGAAGAGTTTTTTGTTTATCGCTTCCCCTGTCCCAGTGTGAGTGGCATCATGGGCATTGGGAAGAAAAGGCACTCTAAAATCTGAATTTTGAATACCAGCTCTGCCACTTACAGGTCCAATGGATTTTGGAAACTCTCTCAGCCTCAATTTCTGCCTCTTAGAATAGGGACACTACTAAGTACATATCAAACACCATATTGTTTAATCCTGAGAGTCCAATTCACATATTTAAAAACTTCCCAGGAAAGCTTGGGAATGACTGGTCTGTGTGACCTGCCTCTTCTCCAATGCTACGGCACACAGAACGTGGGCAGAGGAATAGTTAATACTGGTATTAGAAAGAGAACGTGAGGCACAAAAAGAGGATTTGACACAAAATTCCAAAGTATAGTGGGACAAGCATAGGATTTGGGGTCAGGCCGAGCTGGGTTCAAAGCAGAGCTCTACCACTTACTGGCTTTGTTACTTTGAGAATGTTGTTTGGCCTCTCTGAGCCTCTTTTTTTTTCATCTGTAAAACAGGAATCCTATCACTTAATTCACAGTAGTGATAAGATTAGAGATTATGCACATAAAATTCCCAGAATGTAATTGGCAGTTAATCAACGGTAGCTTTGATCATCCCCATCCCAGAGTTGACTCCCAAGCACATGAAAATAGTGACGCCAATTTCCTACTGTGTGCTTCCATTCTCTCGCTCCTTCGAACCAGCCCTCAAAAAATAAAAGCACATCAGCTATCCCTTTGATTTTTCACACACCTATGAGGTCAGCCAAAGCATTCCCTCCTGCCCTTTGAACTTTTAATTCATTCTCAAATGATTTACCGCCTGCCTAGCCTCCAAATGACCATGCTAGCAGTCGTGTCCTTCCTCTCTGAGGCTCTGTCCTTTTGATAACAACAGTGCCCCTGATGGGGTTGCCATTCACACACTCTACGAGCACGCTCCCAAGACAAAATTGTCAACTTTAGAAGGACCTTAATGGGAACAGCAGTGAGGAGCAAGCTAACATTCTGTTTCTCCACCAACGCCTGCAAAGACCGAATTATCTTCTCTAAGACTTTCTCAGATTGCTGTACTCCTTGCAAACTTACTATGCGATCCTGATGAGGATAAACATTTCCCTGGGGTCTCTTTCGAGGCCTGTTCCTAAAGTTTGCTCCAGCGATCAAACTCTCTAGCACTAGTCTGGGCAGGAACAAATTAAGAGAAGACCCCACAGTGTATCTTAAACTGTCACAGTACTGCCAGTGTGAGTTTTGATGTGTTTCCTTTAGTGCCCTGACATAACCTAACTGACTTCCACAGAGACAGCCGCCAATTAGATGAGACCCCCATTAGGAAGGAGGACGGACAAGGTTCCTTTTGGCCCTTTTCAGCATTCTCAGCTTTGAGTAAAACAGTGAGAAAAGGAATGTCATGGTCAAATAATAAGGACACTTGAGGCACTGGGTATAAATACCAGACGGTGACTCACATCCAAGGCTAGTCAGACAGAACACGTTAGGGCTTGCTTAAGCAAAAGTGAAAACATACACACACATACACACACACACACACACACACACACACAGAGTAGGTTCACACTGCTTCAGCTGAAGCAATGAAACAATTGAGTCAGGCAGAAGCCTCACACTCTACCCTCCCTGAACACATAGCAACAAGAGGGGTGGCTGCTGTTTTAAGAGTCTCGCAGCAACACTTCCCAACAGCAAGGGAATGCTGTAATCATCAGCCAGCAGGCCTCTCCCACATGCAAGCCTCAGGAACACAGCTCACGCCCAGGAGTTGCAGCGGCAATAAACCCAACCACTGCAAACCCAACTCGAGGCAGCTCTTGGACAAGCAGGTAGATGACCCTAGCCTCCACT
Organism: Eschrichtius robustus; assembly: GCF_028021215.1. Lineage (NCBI taxonomy): Eukaryota > Metazoa > Chordata > Mammalia > Artiodactyla > Eschrichtiidae > Eschrichtius > Eschrichtius robustus. Next base: position 46,755,918 of record NC_090845.1, read on the forward strand.
GCCGCCCTCTCCCCTCTCATCCAGGGTTGCACCTGGGATCCCTTTCCATGTCCACCTGTACCACTACTTCCTTCTATTCGTTCACTCTGTCCCAATCTCATATGTGTCTGTCATTCAAGGCTCACCCCACTTACTAGGTTTCTCAAAAGACTGGAAAACTCGGCTAGTATATCCAGCTCTTCAAGTCATATTCGCTTTCTCATTTGTAATGGGGAGAAGAAAGGGGGACGTGACCAGTTACTGAGTACAAAAGTTTTGCTTACTCTTCCAGCAAACCATTACGGAGAATCTGCTCTGCTCTGTGCTGAGGATAGTAAAGGTACAGAAGACACAGCCATTGTCCTCTAGAAGATTTTGGTCCAGCAAACCAGACACAGGGCAGTGAAAGTACCCCAACATTTCTACCGGAAAATCAGAAGTCCAGCATTCCAAAAAGGGAGATTACATCCACCAGGAGCAGACTGAGATGATGCGCTTGGGGCATAGAGTAGGGCTTGAAGATTAGGCCCAAGTGGGAGGGGAGGGGAGAGGGGAGCAGGCCTTCTGAGTCGGCAATATGAAGCCGAGCCACTCAAGGAACGTCGCGATGGGAAATTTGGAGGCCAGAACTTCCCAGGTGTGTTGGTGGGGGGAGTAGAGAGGAAAACACTCTGCCTGAGAATCTGGGTCCTGGAAGGAATGCTAGAAAGTAAGACTCGAGCCCAATGGACAATGGTCCCTACACCAGGCTAAAGCAGTTTGGGCTCTATTTTGGAGGTAGCAGGGAAATATTAAATAATTTTAAGTGGGAGGGGGGATGATCAAAGGGAGGGAAACCATTGAAGAGGCCACTACAATAGTGTAGTTGTTCCAGAAGGAGGCTTCTTCCTGCCTGTCCCAGCTCTTGCAAGATCCTCCTTCAAAGCTGCCTTCTCTGTCTGAGCTCACAATTTCAGAGCTCATTACTATGCATCTCTTTTAAGTTGGGTGAGATATCAATGACATTTCTTATTCTGAATGAGACTCCTAATGTTGTACTGAAGTTGGGTCAGGGACTTAAAAAAAAAGTAGAAGCTTCATCCCAAACTCCCAGTTTAGAAGAAAGGAACTATGATACATCATTTCCATTTCTGTAATAGCATCGGTTGGCTTGGCCCCTGGTCTCTTCTAAGATCCCAACAGAGGAGCTGGAGGGGAAAGAGGGAGAAGGGAGAGAGAGGGAGGGAGAGAGAGGGAGGGGGGTGAGGCGGGAGAGGGAGAGAGCGGGGGTGGGGGGGAGAGAGAGAGGTGCCAACATAAGTCAAAACCTGATTGTCAAGTGCTTTTCTGGGGCCTGTTCCAGATCACTGTCACTTACAGGCTTAGACTAGAGCTCAGCCCTAAATTAGGGCTCTAACCTAGAAGCCGGGATGAGAGGTGGAAGGGCCCCACCTGGGTCTTGGCAGTGGGAATTAACTCTCCCTGATCCTTAATTCTTTTGGCTTTTATTAGTGGCTGGAAGGGGAGAAGGATGAAACCTGAACCCTAATGCAGCTGAGAAGGGCTAAGAGCCAAAACCTTCCTTAAGCAGATACAATATGTGCAGGGCCTGGGCAGGTTTCAGAACACTGCACATTTCTCCAGCCAAAGGCATGGGAAAACATGAAAATTACATATTTAACCCTTTACATCCAGAGAGGGAGAGTATCATCCTCCCACCAGCGCTCACACAGCAGAGACAAACTGGCAAGCTGGCTCTTGCAAAAGCCCCAGCACTTGGTGCTTTGTGACCACCTAGAGGGGTGGGATGGGGGGGCGGGAGGGAGACGCAAGAGGGATGAGATATGGGGATATGTGTATATGTATAGCTGATTCACTTTGTTATAAAGCAGAAACTAACACAACATTGTAAAGCAATTATACTCCAATAAAGATGTTAAAAAAAAAAAAAAAGCCGGAGCACTTGGGTAGCCTTTTTCACAAAAATACCCCCAGCAGCTAGATACTCAAATCAGTTTCAAATATAAATTTACAAGCTATTTCACCTGGTCAGAGTTAGGTAAAGGGAACCCATGTGCCCATTAGATTTTTAGCATGAAATGAGTTTTGTCTACGAGGAGGGAGGGAGTGAAGAGACCAAGTTCCATGGCACAAGCATCTTTACAACATTCTGAATTTCAGTTTTTCACCATGCAGAAAAGCATGTGATGCTGTACAAAAAAATAACGGATCTAGAAAGCAAATCTAAGAAGGATGGAGGTAGGAAAGTTAACCTTTCCTGAGAATTTTCTGTAAGTATACAGGACATCCAGTCTGGGGTTTGGGTCAGATAATCACTCCAAATGTGCAGAAGTCTCTTAATAATAAAGTGATGTTTTCCAGCCAGATTTGCAGCCAATGAATTTGTGAAGTAAATCCCTATTTCCTTTTTTTAATTAATTTTTACTGGAGTATAGTTGCTTTACAATGTTGTGTTAGCTTCTTTTTTATTTTAATATAAAACTCAGGATGAAAGTACGGTGAGGACACCACTGAAAACAATTAAATCATATTTGCAAGTTTAACAATGCTTTTTCAAAGGTCACATTTTAAGAACCAATGCTACTGCAGAAATATGAACAATGATATTCACAGATTAATAATACTCCCCCATGCAGAGAGCATAAAACTACTAACAACAAAAATGCAATCCAGACTTGAAACTCCAGTGGAGTTTGCCTTACGAAGCCTCCACATTTTACTTTTCATATAGCGAAAACAATCCTTAAATATCTTGGCAAGACAACTGATGTTTTTTAACAGCCTCGAATCTTTTAACATTTCCAGCTTCATGCCTGAACTTTGGCGTTTTGACAGCTTCTTCTATTTTTTGTTTGTTTGATTTTTGGACTTCCCCATCACTTGAAAGTACTAAGTTAGGCAGAAAGAACTTCAGCCAGTAATACCTCAGGTGACTAGGCAGCCTGCAGACTGGAGGAGATAGCAAGACCAAACTATGACCAGAAAAGCCCATTAAATAACAATGCAGGCCTGTTCCAATGTCTGTTGGGGCATGAGATTGTCTGGCAATTAAGTCATTTCCACAACAATCAGCAGATTAGTAAATCATCTGTGTTAACCATTATGTTCCTAAAATAATGATTTGTTGTTTTAACTGACCAGTGGCCTTAAATAAAATTCTTTTTCTTTCTCTGAACTGCCTATGGAACTCCTTTCCCTGATGGTCCTATGGTCTCAGAAGATCCAAAACTGAACTAAACCTGGTTAGCCCTCCCAATCTCCATCACCACCTAGAGCCTTCTAGATTAGAAATACTGGATTCATCTCTAACTCCTGCCTCTCCCTCATTTCTTCAGATCCAAATGGTGTATATTACCACTACCTCTGGCAACTTGCTAATGTGTTAACAACAGTCAGCACATTGCCAAGATGACTGATTCCTTTATAATGCCATCTCCAATTGTTCAGTACAGGTCTTTCCTCGTGGAAGCAGTTATATGGCTGGTACTGTGTTAGATGCTTTATTTTTAATACTTTAACTCTAATCCTCCAAAAAACAACAAAATGGCTACATACTTCCAACCTGAATCCATCCTATAGCCCAATGTTCTGGGTTCTTCAGAATAACTGGCTCAAACCCATTCACCCTATGTCTCATTACTCAAGCACATCTTCACTGATCCACTTATCCAGCCACACAAGCAGTATCACATTGGGCAAGTTACCTAACCTCTCTATTCCTCAATTTCCTCATCTGTAAAATGGGGTTGATAAAGGAGCTAATATGTGTTAAAATAGAAAACCAGTGCCTAGTCCAAGGTATGCACTATGAAAGTATTTTTAGAAAGCAAATAAAAGTGACGTTTATGGGGCTTTGTGCTGGTTTCACAGGCCATAGGAAGTATAGCTCAGCTCCTAGAATGGCACTCAATAAATTTAATGCATGAATTAATAAGTGAATAAATGAAGAAACCACACATACCTGGCCCTTGGGGAGCTCATACTCTTACTCAGTTCACTGTGGGGGTGAACCAACTGGCCTGTCGCCTGAGTCCTTAGGACATGCAGCACTTGTACTAACTGGAATGAATGCCTTTCTTCCTCCCCAACCTACCTAAATCCTGTAGAGCCCTCAAGGCCTAGCTTCAATTCTTCCTTTCTCCACCAAGCTCCCTAACCACATCAGCCTGCAATGAAATCTCCTCTCACTGAATAAATGTTGCTCTTCCTCACAGACATAGAGAACAGACTTGTGGTTGCCAAGGGGGGGTGGGGGAGGGATAAATTAGGAGTATGGGATTAGTAGATATGCACTACAATATATAAAATAGATAAACAACAAGGTCCTACTGTAGAGCACAGGGAACTACATTCAATATCCTGTGATAGACCATAATGGAAAAGAATATGAAAAGAATGTATGTATATGTATAACTGAATCACTTTGCTGTACAGCAGAAATTTACACATTGTAAATCAACTATACTTCAATAAATTTTTTAAAATGTTGCTCTTAGATCCTAGCCCATGGTTTCAGCACTTAAATTAAGGTTTTTGTTCCCCAGGCTTGCAGTAGTGCCTCTCTTCAACAAAACTGTCATTTCCAGGGAACAGGTCTTCCATGGTGGCTATCTCTTGTACTCTCTAGTTTAGGGTAAGGCACTTTACAAAGTGTTCAACAAATACGTGTTGACTGGTGGACTGATTGATTGATTGGAGGCTTAATTGAGAGCTCTTAGGTAGGAGCCAAACAAGGCTTAGCATAGCCTTTCAAATTGCTGTCTCTTCAAACATTAGCCAGAAATCATGTCTGGTCCTCCAAATTCTGCCAGGAGCAAACGTTACATTAAAGATGTCCTGCCATTTCATACAACTTCCAAAGATTTGGTAACTTCATACACTTAATTTTTTAAGTTCAGAATTCCCTTAAGAGCATTTCTGCTGAATAAGGGACACCTGTAGAATGCTTTTCCTTTCTTTCTTAAATCACATACACATCTAGTATTTATATGAGATAAAGGATAAAATCAATCTCCCTCCCTACTGGGGAAAAAATGCGAGTTTTATTATTTTCATTTTGCAAATGAGGAAATGGAGACACAGAGAGGAAAATGACATGCCCAGTCATACACAAATATTGAGCAGCAAAGCGAAGACTGAACTTCAGGTCTTCTGAATCCAAGCTTATACTTCTCACCCTGACTTGAGATTTAAAACAAAACAAAACCTTTCCTTTGACCCTGACCCCTGACAGGCATGTACTGGTAACAGTACCAATTTTTGCAGTACGTTACATTTCTCTAATTTCTCTCATTCCCCACCCCCTGTCATATTCTTATCCAGTTCTTTTTCTCTCTCTCTCTTTCTTTCTTTCACCTATGTAAACATGATAGTGTTGAAACAGCCTGGGATGTGGAGTCAGACAGAAGTCAATTTGAATGCCAGCTCATCCACATGGAGTCTGTTACTTAACTTCTCCTGAGCCTCAGTCCCCTCATCTGCACAATGGGGAGACCAATATCTACCTCAAAGAGTTACTGTAAAAATTAAGTAAGAATATATGTAAAACACCTAGAAGTAGCAGTATTTACCACATAGCAGGTCCACTATCTCCCCATATCTACGCCTGGATCATCCATTTAGTTCAAGAGGTTGCTGAGATCCAACCAAACAGCATTACCTCCATCCAATGAGGCATAACCACACAAGTGGAGTATCCAGGTCCCTGCCTGGTCCACTTTTCCTCCTGTTGCCTTGCTACTCCCTGATTACAAATTTAAATTAACACAGAGCTCCAAACTCTCAGTCAAGTCCTTCAAAGAACATGAGAGTCAAGAACTGATACTTACTCTCCCCTGAGTCTCCAAGATATCATCCCTCACCCTCTAAGTCAGAGATAAGATGCCATCAAAAACTGCCTACCTGCAGAAGTTTTCAGAGGAGGTTTTACTTACATCAAACACAAACAAAAAGAAATGGAAAGCAGCAAGGCAGCCCAACAAAGACAAGGCTTTAGCTTGTCATGTTCTCATAAGCAAAGATGGGGCAGCAGCCATGAGACTCTAACCCCTTTCCAGAATAACTAGTTGAACGAGCTTTCCTCCCAGGTCTACCTCATCTCACCCCCAACCCCTTCCCCCAAAAGAAAAATCAATTTCTGATGGACCGTGAAAGGCAGTATAGGAGAACCATTCAAAACTTCCCTGCCAGAGGCTCAGGAAGAGAGAAGACCATACAGCTGGGAATCTGCTGAGTGGCATTAGGGTGGGGGCCAGAAGACACCACAAAGGGTCTGTCCATCACTGGGCTTAACCCTTGATCCTGTCAAATTAGTCCCACCTCCCGCATTCCTCACAGATGTAACATTAAAAGACTTGAGTGAAAGTTAACAGACCATGTGGCATGCCGTCCCTGAGAACATACCAGGAAACAGCCACTTCTGGAAACATAGGAAGTAGGAGTGTGGAGAAAAGCTAAGCCCTGGAAGAACTGCCTGCTGTCAGTCAGCCTTTACACTTCCACAGCCTAGATCATGAGCGAAGATCCTGGAGCTCTTAGCATCCCGTCAATAAAGCAGAAGTTTGCCCCTCGGAGAGGATGAGAAGAAACAGGAGGGTACGGAGAGGTGAAATAACATGCCAAGATTACTCAGCGAGTTGATAAGAGAATATCAGGAATGTGACAAAGGTCCAGTCCTCCACTGAAACAGGACAGAGAGAGACACAGTATGAGAAAAGTTCCCCCTGATCCAGCTACCAATTTGCTGAGAGTTTTCAAACTTTATTAACCTTAACTCTATGAAATTCTCTCTCCCCACCTCCCCACACCGGAAGTATGGCTGAGCCAAGAGGGACAGAGCTGGTACAGCAGACTAGAAGGGCCCACTGTACCAAAAAAGAAAAACAAACAACAAAAAAAGCTGGGTTTTGGACAGCAGGCAGGGAAGACAATGAATGAACCAAGAAGTAGTGACACTTGAATGAGACAGTCCCAAATGTAGGCCTCAAGCAACTTGGTGCTGGTGGGTGGGGGCTGGGAACCAAAGACTGGACATGAAAGAAGTTGCCTAGATGCATGGAAAATGTGTCTCTGTTGCTACCAGGCAATGCTCATCCCATGGCATGGCGTAGTCACAGACTCGCACTGAAAGAGGAGGGAGTGGAGGTGAAGTCAATGGGGAGGAGTTAGTCTCTTTGAGAAACGAAGTCATCTGGATCTCTGCAATTTCAGTGCCCAGCCAGGATGGCTATGTGCCCAAGTAAACATGCCCGTGTGACGTGAGGAAGAACAAATCATCCCTTGCAAAACTAATGCCTAAGACAATCTTTCCACTTGGCCTGTTTACACTGGATGGGGCGAAGGGGTGTAAGGAGACAAACCTCTATCCCATCCCAGTCCTTGGAACACAGTCTTTAGCAGGGAAAAATAATATCTCAACTTGTTCATTAATGACTTAATTGAAGTCTGTCTGAAGCGGGTATTTCAGGGGAGCACCAGGAAACAAAATATTGCCTTCACAGAAACTGAGTGAAAGTGATCTAGGTACCAACATAAGTAATACAAAAGGGTCACTTGCTGATTACAAGATAAATCAGGTAAACCTGGAGTTCAGTTTCAGAGAGAAATTTAATGATGCATACACTGTATGTACACACAAATCTGGCCCCAGGATCAAGGATATGAGCACCTGGGCAGTGATAGTAGTAGAAACCCCAAACCCACCTACATCTATGTAACAGAGATATCTAGAGCACTTGTTGTCCCTGACTTATGGATTGTTTTCCAAGATTACCTTTCGTAAATAAGCAGCTTGGAGCTTTGAATGCAGTTCCCTATAGACAGAATATTGTAAATGGTGGTTAGGTTCTGTAATTTCATCAGTGATACACTATGGATGAAAGAGGCCTCTCCAGAACTGTTCTGAACGTGGCCACTATCAATAACTGTGTCAGGGGGACATATTTCCTAGACTTTAACTCTCTCTTCTCCAGGCCTCTCATCCTTCGGTGATAATGAGGATTAAGCTCCACTTCAATACACTCCCCGATCAGGGCAAGAAAAGGCATTTGCCCAACTCAGGTGACAAACTTGTAGATGTGAGGGTGTGGGGGAGGGGCGAGACTGTCAGTGCAAGACCTCCAGAAGGAACGACTCTTGTGGGTATTCCAGGTACAGACAGAAGACCTCAGAACACAGGAATGGCAGCAACAATAGGAGATTTGCAGCCAGTGCCAGCGGCAATGTGCACAGAAATAAATATCTGACAGGGCTGGGGACTGCTGTGTCTAAATTCCTACCAAGGGGTTCTGTAAGTTGGAGCCTGCTTGTATGTCACATAGGGTCAGCATCTTCAATCTTGGAGACACCTATTTGTTCCAGAAGGGGAAAAGTAAGTTCAGAGAGGTTATTCCTACAATTTCCACGCCAGTAGTTGGTTAAAAATCAAATCAAATCAATCTGATGTTCTAGAGGTCTGATTTTGACACTATTCGCCAAATGCCACTTCCTTCTTCTATTATACAAATTCCTCGTCTGTAACTCTTTGTAGAAATATATATGCTCCTGGAATTCATGGCTTATGTCTTCTCTATCATCTCCCTTAGAACACATTTTCCAAGGCTGACCTGGGCTAGGGGCAGGGCTAGGGGCAATTCTAAATACATAGTGAGTGATGGGATGTGCCCCTCCTAAATCTCTTATGTAGTTGTCCCAGATACTTCCACTAAAAGGCTTTGCTTGACACAGAGTCTTCCTATGGCATGGATGCCAGAAAGAGCCAAAGTGGTCTTCAGCTGTATTTTTTTAAAGAATGGTCCTACCTAACTTTGGTCAGACTCTCCTCAGTTACTGCATTCAGCTGTGGGCTCCCTAACTCAAGAGGAACATGGCTAGGCTGGAGTGCATCCAGAGTGGGAGGAGGCTGGATCTCAGATCCTGTAAGGAACAGCTGAAAGAGCTAAGGCTCTTTAACCTAGAAAAATGAGACAAAGAGACACAGTCTTTGTCTTCAGACCTCCCAAAGGTTGTCCTAAGTAAGAGAAAGCATCTTGTTCTGTGTGGTCCCAGAAGGCAGAGCTATAGGACCCATAGAGAATAGGTAGATGGAGAATGATTTCAACTCAACCTGAGAAAAAGCTGTCTACTACAGTGAAAACTTTTCAACACTGAAATGGACTGGCTAAGAAGGGAGTGAGCTCCCCCATGACCACAGGAGAACAAGCTCAGGGCTACTGCACATGGATCGGTTAAGATTAAGACCAGGTGACTTCCACAAGGCCTTCCTCACTCTGATAATCTGTGATTCCAGCCACCTCAAAGAACAGCATTCCGTTAGCAGGCCTGAGTTGAGTCTGCCCTTTGGTGAGGGGCGGGGAAGGAGGGTGCTTAGTGAGAGCAGCCCTTCACTTAATCTCTGCTGTTCTTCATTAACTTTTCTCAGACAGGTCAGCATCTTTTTGTCCCCTGGGTCTGAAGGAGCCTAACTATAAAAATTCTGATGTTCCCTCCAGATAATCACTCCATAAACACCAATCTCAAATCTAAGTCTTTTTTCTTAAAAAAAAAAAAAAATTCCTGGGAGGAGATGGAGGAGAGCAAGGGGCAAAATCATCTGAATTCTGTTTAAGGGACAACATTCAAGTGTCTTCCAGCTGCAGTTGAATTATTTTTTTTTGAGGTTTTAGAGAAGGAAAAGCCTCTAATAGGCTTGGCCTTTTTTCGCTTCAGGGAGCACATGTGTGGATTGCAATAGGTTACCAGGTGTATTGTGACAGCCCAGCAAGCCCCAAAGTAGTGTGTACCCAAAGCTCAGCCAAGGGTTACCAGACATACCACCCACCCTCTTTGCCTTACTACCTCCCTCCAACCTTCTTTGTATTTCTCTGGATGGATTCCTACCCCATGTCCCCAAAAGCTTACTTTCAGAGAGAGAGGAGCATTTGGGGAACTGAGGTAGTAGACATCTTTGCTGATTCTAGAAGCAGAGATGAGGAGGAGATTCATCTAAGTAACCAGGCTGGACTAAGCTCTCAAGAAGCACACCCCATGAAGGGTCCCCTTGTGAATGCCAAGCCCTGGCCTGGGGGTGGGCCCGGCCTATAACATAACTAAGAAGGTTTCACAGAACTACCATTTCTCGCATTAACACTACCTCTGCACCCAGCAAGAACTCAAAGTCACAGCCAAATCTACTGCCAGCCACAAGACAGCCTGAATCTGACTTTACCCATGTCCTCTTGAAATCTCAAATGCCTCTTTGTGTGCTTCTTCTAGAAATAAAGTCACAGTGGGGATGGGGGAGGGGATAAAAACAACTTAAAGAGCATGTCCTGCCATTTTCCCAGGCTAAGGATGGCACACAGAATTAGGGTTTGCCCAATTCATTTTCACATCATCTGTGCTAATAAAGATGGGCCAACGACCCCCATTTGGCAAATAGAATCTTGGGTCCAAAGAGGATAAAATAATATAGCAACATCAGTGCACACTAAGTGGAGGAGGTGAAGCTTCTTCCTCCTCCAGGCTACTGCCCCACCCCACCCTACTTTGTTCCAGGGCAGTAACTAGTGTCCACTTCCTTCAGTGTGCCAGATAGAGACTGCCACCAAAAGTGGGCCAGGAAAAGGGCAAATATGTAGGGTGAGCCTGTTTCTGCAATGTCTTGTCCTTCTCCCCAATTTTCCTCCTTCTCCTTTTCCTGCATCCCCACATTGGTCTCCACCCTTTCTTTTCTCCACCCTCAGCCAACCTCAGGGCACATTTCCAAGAACTCAAAATGAGTATAGGAATCTTACACTACAGCTTAGCAACTCTCTCTCTCACACACGCACGCACGCACACACACCACAGGAGGATACAATTTGAATCTCTGAGGCCTCTGAGAGGCCCTATCTGATGCATAATCATTGGCGCCAGAACCTTGAAAAGGTCACCCACCCTCCAAAGTGGATCTTTTCCAGCGCACGGAGCCAACTTCATGGATGACTGTCTACACTGTAGAGGGGGTAGAGGGGGACCCCTAGGTAGCAAATAGCCAAGTCTGATTAGAAGAAAATCTCCACTTCATCCAGACAGGCCCCCTGGGTCAACGAGGTAGATGCTAACCAAAGGAATCAATAACGCCAAGGGCATGGGCCCAATTCTCTAGTTGGTCACATTTCTTTGGGAACACCACACTGTATGGGGCAATCATAAACCATCCCTTAACACTTGGGATAATCAATAATAATAGTTGTTTTTAAACATTTCTTCTTTTTTTGTCACTTAATTGTTAAGAGAAGGCTATACCAGTCTCCACAACTTCGGCAGCTGAATTCCCTACTTTCAGGGAAATCATAGAAGCCTATAGGAACTGATGATTTCCCCAACCTGATTACTTCCTGATCCAAAGGGCCCCCCATAACAAATATGAAATACACTTTCACACTCTATGCACTCTTCCCACTAATCATCTTTCCTCAAATTCCTCCACTCCCAAGATGCCTCCACCTGTTCCACAAGCTATCTCCAAGCATGTACACCACATCAGATCCAAATCGTTTTTAGTGTTTTTCCCCATGACACCGAAGGAGGTTCTCCGATATTTCTTACCATGGTTCTGGCACCTTACCTCTGTCTCTGCCTGACCTGAGATCATCACAAGTGATTTGGAGTCACCAAAACAGTCCTCTCCTACTCCCTGAGCCCAGACTCCACCAGGGAGTGTCTACAACCCAGTGCTCACCTACTCTGGAAACACAGGCTGGCGTGCAAAAGGTCACTGGGGTGGGAGGCCGCCAAGACTGGATACATCCCTCAACGGTATTGCCCCATGCCCCTTCACAAACTGCAGTACTACTGGAAGAATTGAGAAACTCTCCAAGTAGAGGATGTGGAGAAAAGGGAACCCTTGTGCACTGCTGGTGGGAATGTAAATTGGTACAGCCACTATGGAGAACAGTATGGAGATTCCTTTAAAAACTCAAAATAGAACTACCATATGATCCAGCAATTCCACTACTGGGTATATAGCTGGAAAAAACAAAAACTCTAATTCAAAAAGATACATGCACCCCAATGTTCTTAGCAACACTATTTACAATAGCCAAGTCATAGACACAACCCAAGTTTCCATCAACAGGTGAATGGATAAAGAAGATGTAAAAAAAAAATATATATATATATATATACACACACACACATATATATATAATGGAATACTACTCAGCCATAAAAAAGAATGAAATATTGCCATTTGCAGCTACATGGATGGACCTAGACAGTATAATGCTTAGTGAAATAAGTCAGACAGAGAAAGACAAATACTGTATGATATCACTTTTATGTGGAATCTAAAAAATAATACAAATGAATCTATATACAAAACAGAAACAGACTGACAGACACAGAAAACAAACTTATGGTTACCAAAGGGGATAGGGAGAGGGGGAGGGACAAATTAGGAGTATGAGATTAACAGATACAAACTACTATACATAAAACAGATAAGCAACAAGGATTTACTGTATAGCACAGAGAATTATACCCAATATCTTGTAATAATCTATAATGGAATATAACCTGAATAAAAAAGAATCACTATGCTGTACACCTGAAACTGACACAAAATTGTAAATCAACTATACTTCAATAAAAATAATAATTAAAAAAAAGAAACTCTCCAAGTGGTAGAAAATATGATAGATTTGGAGCCTACCACTGGCATAAAGGATTGGCTACCAGACTGTCATAGTCTTATTTAAAGACTTGAACCTCGTAGTAGACGTGGAGACACCTAAGCCCAGGGAGGGCAGGTGATGTACCCAGGATCCTGGGGCTAGTGAGTGGCAGAGCAAGGATTAGAACCCAAGTTTTCAATCTGTCAATACAATTCTCTTTCTACACCCTTCCATCCCATCCCCACCAATGTGTACAGACTGAAGCTATTTTCAAGAAGAAATCTGTATTGTTCTGAAGCATAAGGGGAAACAAAACTAAGGTAGAAAAATTAAAAGGGGATTAATGAACTATGCCACATACTGTCTTGGCAAGAAAAAAAAAATACAGGCAACCATTGCACCTTACAAAAATGCCATGGCCCCTTTATATAATAATAGGGCTAACCAGGTTAAATATAGCTGGCTTTTACTGGAAGGAATGAAGCTATCTGGGATAGATGGGAGAAATGATGTTACCCCCTGCATATCCAAATGTGTGTAATAATAAGCCTTCATATATAATAGGGGTCAACTGTACATTCAGCAGAAAGGGAGTCGTTAAAAGGCACCCTGCCTCTCAACACACGAGTCATTTCCTCAACAGCTTGGCCAAGGAAACCCTCATCTACCCTCAAATAATCCCCCAGCCAGACCACAAATTGTTGGCTGCCCCATACTTAGTAACACCCCCCTGCCATGCTCCTGCTGGTTCAGAAAACAATCCAGGACCACAGCAGCAACCACTCTCTGGGGTGCTTCTCAGGATGGGTCAGCCCTGGGCAGGGGTGAAAAATGACATCTCCAAGGCAGGTTGTCTGGGCAGACTGGAAAGTCTGTGGGTGGTGTCAGGAGAAAAAGAAAGGGGGGAACTGCCAGACCATGGAGGGCTGCATAGACAGTTCTGACCTTGGTGGAAACAGCGGGGAGAGGAGGAGTTTGATTAGAAGAAATTCCTGAAGGCCAGGATTCCCCTTCTCAAAGGGGTTGTTTGAGAGTGTTTAAAAAAAAAAAAAAAGCTTATTACTCCCTCCGGATAATACTGGAGGGAAAGGGATAGTGCCTTGGGGGCGGGGGGGGAAGGAATGGCGTGACAGTGGGTGACAAAGCAATCTTAGGCTGGTTAGAAATACATGACTAGTATGGGGAAAGGGGGTGCTGGATGAAGATCTGGGCTGGTTATTGGTGTTTGGGGAAGCTAAAGATACGAGGTTTCCCTGACAGCCCCTCAAAGTTTTGCCTCAGGCGCTCAAGATGATTGGTACACCCCATGGCAACACCCCAGGATTTCTAAGAGTGTGGCCCCCAAGGCCTGAAGGACCCCCTACAAGTTAACCAGCAGCTCCGGTGCCTGGCGAAAGGGGCACAGGTTACGCGGGGGTGTGGCGGGGGCATTCGCCACCCCCTGCTGAGACATGACCCACGTTAAGAAGCCAAAACAATAAAGTGACATTTGTTCCCCACAGAGAAACCACATCTTTTTATCTGCAGCCCAAACCCACGTCTTCCACCTCAACTGCAATTTGAGCGGGTTGGAAGGGGAAGGGCTTTTCAGATTTGAGCATTTCAGAGAAACAAAAACAAAAATAAAAAAAAAAACAGGATAAAGTTCGTGAAGTTCGCTCCCTTGGCCATCTGGCGCCTCAAGGTGAGTCGTCCTGCAAATCTCTCTTCCCAGTTGCAGCCCCCGCGGCCCCCACCCCCTACACTCACCCCTACCGGGGGATGGCTTGCTCAGGGATTCTGGAGCGCTCCAGAGAGCTCCTCTCCCCTGCCCTCAGCTGCAACTTGGCTTCCTGCAGACCACAGCCTCCTAAAACAAACAAACCCTGGCGGCGGCGGCGGCGGCGGCGGCGGCGGCGGCGGCGGCGGCGGCGGCGGCGGCGGCGGCGGCGGCGGCGGCGGCGGCGGCGGCGGCGGCGGCGGCGGCGGCGGCGGCGGCGGCGGCGGCACAGCTGCGCTCCATGGCGCAAATGTTTCCTCCACTCTCCTCAACGTGCAGGAAATCTCGCCGGCGCTGGGGCAGGACTCCGGCGGGAGGGAAAGGCCGAGCCCAAGCGGCAGCAGCAACGCCCCACCGGCTGAATGGATGTGCGCGCGTCCGGCCGTGGGAAGTGAGGCTGACGAAAGCCACCGATGCCTCATCTCCGTTCCCACACCGGACCCTCGCCCCGCAACCTGCCCGGGCGAGATGGCCCGCCGGTCGATCCAGGGACCGACGCCGTGAAGAAATGTGCCAAGGCGCCTTGCTTGTCCCTTCAGCCCCTCGCTGTCCCGCAGGGGCACGGGAACTTCCAAGGAGGAACCCCCAACAGCCACCACTTCCTCCAGCTCCAACGGAGGGGAGCAGCCGCCCAGACACTGGGGAGCAGAATCGGCCCCCGAGCCCTCCCGAGGGTGTCTGCGCGCGGGGCTGTAACCCGGGGCCGGCCGCATTCTCATCCAGCGCTCCCGCCACCCCGAAGGGGTGTCCGCGCCGGGGCTGGTGGCCAGACCCCCCCACCAGTGCAGCTAATGCTTCATGTCGGGGCTTTCATCCCCAGCACCGAACAAGTTTCAAAGTTGGTCTGAGGGCCGCGTCCGGCGGCAGCCTGCGTACCCGCTCGCCCATTCAAAGTTGGGCACCGCTGGGACAGAGCCGCCAGTTCTTACCTTAGACACTGTGAGCGGTTCGCAGTGTTCCAGACCCCCCTTAAGGGTGAAGCCCCAGGGCGCCCCCCCTTGCAGCTGCACAGGGACGTACTGGAAGGACCCAGGCCGGTTCTCCATCCTCCGCTCGGCTCAGGGCCGCGGGGCTCCTTTTCCGCGGGGGCTACGTTGCCTCCGCCCCCAGCGGCTCCACCACCATAGCCCTCCAGCGCTACGCCACCCCGCACCGCCCTGCTCCGCCTACTCTCCTGGCTGGAGACGCTCGGGCAGCGAGCGAGCGCAAGGAGGAAATGACACGGAGCTGGAGAGAGGGGGAGGGGGGGGGAAGGAGAAAGGAGGAAAAAAAAAAGAAAAGAAAGAAGGAGAGGCGGAGGGATAGCGCGTAATGGACAAGAAAATGGAGCAATGGGGAGGGGCAGTCACTGGGACCTCGCCTATAGGATCGCTGGGGAGTGGGAGCAAGGCGAGGCTTCACATCAATTGTTACATTGTTTCATTCAAGCAGGCCCCCCTCTTTGGTTCTCCTCCTTACTGCAGAGTTCCCCGCCCCTCCAACCAGCCGAGGCGAGGGGAGGTGAAAGTCGTTAGTGTGGATGGCCCGCGTGGCTGAGTGGGCTGAAATGCTGCTTTCCCGATTAGCGCGTTCATGTTTCTCTGACTGCCTTTTTCTTCTGAAGGTCCCGAGAACCGGGTCCTGGGAGGGTTACAAAGCTGCTAATTTGTGGACCTTGCCTAGAGGGATGGAAAGTCAAGCAAGCAGGCCAGAGAACACAGTGGGGCTGTGTGTGTAGGCTGCTCTGTGTGTATGAGCTAGGTGTGTGGGGTCATTATGAAACATCGCCCCGGAGCATAGTTTAAATAAAGAAGCACTTTGAGGATGCCCCCTGCCCAGGCTCAGCCGCACCCTGGCTCAGTGCTGGCGTCTATGGGTAGCACTGTGCTCATGTATGTTCCAGTCATCTGGAGTTCCTGGCACGGCCTTGCACTTGCCCCACTGAGATGACCAAGCCAGGAATCAGCAAACTTTATGACTAGCAGTATTGTTTTCACTCCTAAACAAACCTACAGGAAGGAGCATCCATTGATAAGCTGGCCAATTAACAATGTGGTGCCTTTTGGAAGAATCGGCTTTTAGACAGGGGCCAGAACGTCTCTGCTCATCTGTTCATGCTTGAGGCTGTAGTGTCTGAGCTGAGCTTTTAGGACAGACCAAACAAATACCCACACTAACAGTCCCCAAAAGTGAATTTGTTACGAAATCTTGGGCTGATTTCTCAGTCTTGACCTGGGCACGGTTACCACTCCTCTCTGAGGTGGTGTCTCTGGAGCCACATTGAGGCAGTGAGTTTTTAAAGAGCTTCGCAGTAGCAGGGAAAGTTTTGACAACTCAGTGGTGACTCCACACGACCCCTCAATGCTCTATTGCCTGTTCCATCTCTTGCCTTCTTCTTGTGCAGTTTCTTCTTCATCGCCAAGAACACACACCATGACACCCTTACTTCCACAGTCAGCTTTCTGCGGACAAGGTTGTCAGTCTTTGCTTCCATTTCCTCACCTGTCACAGCCTCTTCAACACACTTCAGCCTGTGTGTGCCCCTTCAGGCCACTGAAACTTCTCTCACAGGCTCTCCTCCCTCCCCCAATCCTTTCTTCTCCGCCTCCTGGACTGTCTGCATTATATGATGCTGACCTGACTTTTCTTTAATAAAACTGCAGTTTTGGTGTTTATAACCTGCTTTTTAAAAGTCCTTAGATATGTATAACTGATTCACTTTGCTGTACAGTAGAAACTAACACAACATTGTAAATCAACTATACTCCAATAGAAATATTTTTAAAAAAACAAAAAAAAGGAAAAAAGTCTTTAGAGATGATTCATGTGGGGAACCACCTTCAGTCTTTTAGATTTTTAGACCTGCAAAAACCCTTTCAATCATGTTCATTTTTTGTTTGCATTTCTCCTACTAGAAAGCAGAAAATTTGAGAAAATGGCAGCTGAGTTTCTTGATTGCATGTCAACCTATGACATAACACTCATTTGTTCTGTCCCACCTTGAAACTGAGCTTTTATTTTTTTTCTTCGTCTTCTTTTTGACATAAGACTTCTATCTCCATGATTGTCACTTGGTAAAACTTAGCATGTTTCAGTTTCAGCGTATCGAAATCTATAAAGTGGAGTTCACAGGATCTGTGGTCATCACTCAAGGTCTACTAGAATTATGTGTCTAGACTAGAGAAAAGAGATTGGGAAGCAGGAGACACATATGTGAGCCCTGGCCTTGTCACTAACTAGATGGGTGACCTTGGGCAAATCACTGAACTGTTTTCAGTCTCATTTTTTTTCATCTGTAAACTTCAGCTAATAAGCCCTGACCTCCCTCCCTCCCAGGCCTGTTGAAGACTAAAATGAAATAATACATATGAAAACACTTTGGTAAGGAAAGAGTCAAAATCCTCACAACCTTATTATGAAAGCAAGCACTGAGCTAGCCTTTAAACAATCTATTTTCATTCCAAGACTTACTCCACACTGATGTCTTGTTGCACTCTTCAGTTTATCCTTTCCATTATTACAGCAAAAGAACATAAATTACCTAGCCCCTGGTGCAAACAGCACATAAGTAGCCATTTTGAACATCGGATGGCTGGATAATCTTGCTTCTTTACTGATAAAAATTACTGCTAGTGGCAGGGATCTCATTCTTCCTTGGAAGTATAGTTAGTGGGAGCATGATTATGTAATGGAAAGGGTACTGGGTAGGATGTGAGATGCCTGGATTTTAAGCTGGTTCTGCCATTAAATTGCTGTGTGATATTAAGCAGATCATTGCCCCTCTCTGTTAATGGAAAAGATTGAGCTACTTGATTTCTTAAGTTCCTCTACAGTTTGAAAATTCTGGGACTACTTCCTGGCAAGTGGCTAAACATAGTTATATGTGCAAACAAAGCCTTAATGATGGAGATGAACCATGTGAAAATAAAGCAATGGAGAAGAGTCCAGGGGTCTATTTCTCTCCTCCTCTCTCTCTCTCTATCTCTCTCTCTCTCTCTCTCTCTCTCTCTCTCTCTCTCTCTGTTTGTGTGTGTGTGTGTGTGTGTGTGTGTGTGTGTGTGTGTGTGCAGCCAATGGACAGATGATAAATTCACTCTAAAGTATGTTAAATTGCCTGTGGGTAAAAAGGTGGAAAGTCCAGTAGGCAGGTAGAAATAGGAAACCGCATATCAAGAGAGGAATGGTGATTGATAATACACATTTGGATTATAGTTGAAGCCATTTGGAGTGGATAATCTCATGCAGGGATATCAGAATGATAAGAAAATGGAGATTTAGATGAAACCTTGGATTATGCTAATATTTAAAATATTATGCTAGTATTTAAAAGTCAAGAAGGATCACAAAGGATCTAAAAAGGAGCCAACAGGGGAGGTGGGCAAAAGGTCCATCAGCGAAACAGGGAGAGAGAAATTAAAAACAGGTTGTTTACTTCCACCTCATAAAAAAAAAATCCTCACAGGAGTCTTTTCTCATTAGAAATCTATTGACCAGTTTACCTTTATTGGTAGGAAGGAGATTGAAATAGCAGTCCTTCTTTGAACTTTTTTATTTTTTAACACAAATTTGAATACAATTTTCCTCATAGTAGCACCTCTAGCTCCTTTCTGAATTAAGGACTCTTTTGAGAGTCTAGTGAAAGCTATGCACTCTCTCCCCTAGAAACTCCTAGAAAGCTATGCATTATCACCCCATGTTGCATATAGTTTGGGCTGAGGCTTATAGACCCTAGCTTCAGAATCCTTGCTCTAGTAAAAGATCAGATTTTTTTTACTGTGGCAAAAGTATATGACATGAAATCTACCCTCTGAACAAATTTTCAAGTGTAGAGTACAATATCATTAACTACATGCACAATGTTGTACAGCAGATTTCTAGAACATTTTCATCTTGCTTGACTGAAACTTTGTACCCATTGAATAGCAACATCCATTCCTTCCTCTCCTCAGCCCCTGGCAACCATCATTTCACTCTGATTCTATGAATCTGACTATTTTACATTTCTCATATAAGTGGAATCATGCAGTGTTTGTCTTTTTGTGACTCGCCTATTTCACTTAGCAATGTTCTCAATGCCCATCCATGTTGTAGCATGACAGTATTTCCTTTTTTAGGGCTGAATAATATTCCATTATATACATATATATATATATATGCATATATCTCACACTTTCTTTATCTATTCATCAGTCAATGGGCATTTAGGTGTTTCCACCTCTTGGCTCTTGTGAATAATGATGCAATAAACTTGGGAGTGCAAATATCTCTTCAAGATCCTGATTTAAATTCTTCTGGACAAATACCCAGTTGTGAGATTTCTAGATCATATGGTTGTTCTATTTTTAATTTTTTGAAGAACCTCTGTACTGTTTTCCATGCTGGCTGCACCGTTTTACATTGTCATCAACAATGCACAAGGATTCCAATTTTTCAACCCCCTTGCCAACAATGGTTAATATGAATTTCTGGTTTTTTTAAATAATGGCCATCCCGAACAGGTATGATGTGATAGACATTGCATTTCCCTGATGATTAGTGAGTTGTGCATCTTTTCATATACCTGTTGGACATTTGTATGTATTCTTTGGAAAAAAGTCCATTCAAATCCTTTGCCCATTTTTTAGTCAAGTTATTTGCTTTTTTCTTTTTTCTTTTTTTCTTTCTCTTTTTTGCTATTGAGTTGTATGAGTTCCTTATAGATTTTAAATATTAACTCCTTATCAGATATATGGTTTGCACATATTTTCTCCCATTCTATAGGTTGCCTTATCTACTGTTTGTTTTGTTGGGTTTTGTGTTTTCTGTGCAGAAGCTTTTTATTTTGATGTAGTCCCATATACTTATGCTTGCTTCCTATGATTTTGGTGTTATATCCAAGAAATTGTTGCTGAGACCAACGTCACAAAGATTTCCCCCTATGTTTTCTTCTCTGAGTTTTACAATTTCAGGTCTTATATTTAAGTCTTTAATCCATTTTAAGTTAATTTTTGCGAATGGTAAGATAGAGGTCCAGTTTCATTCTTTTGCATGTGGATATCCAGTCTTCTCAAGATCATTTGTTGAAGAAACTACCCTTTGCCCATTGGATGTTCTTGGCTCCCTTGTCAAATATTAGCTGAATGTCTGTGCGGGGGTTTATTTCTGGGCTGTCTATTCTGTTCTGCTGGTTTATATGTCTGTTTTTTATGCCAATATCCTGTTGTTTTGATTACTATAGCTTTCTAATATATTTCAAAACCAGGCACTAGTAACGCTTCTAGCTTTGTTCTTCTTTCCCAAGATTGTTGTAGCTATTTGGGGTCTTTTGTGGTTCCATACAAATTTTAGGAATTTTTTTCTATTTCTTTGAAAAATGCCATCAGAATTTTGATAGGGATTGCATTGAATCTGTAGATCACTTTGTGTAGTATGGCCATAGCAGTTCTTTTAAAGGGCTTACATATTTACTGAAACAATGTTTCAACAGAAAATTTAGTATTCATTCAGTGGGCTTAATTTGCCCTACATTCAGAAGACAATTGCTAAATGCTAGGCACTATGCAACACATTTTTCATGTATTATTGGCAATGATTACAATGACCCTGCAAAGTAGGTATTAGTAACTGTTTTCCAAGTGAGGAAACTAAGTCAGGAAATGGTAAAACCAGGATTTCAAGGCAGGGAGGCTGCAGAAGCATCCTGCGATGACTTTATTAATCGTGTCTCTGTCATATTCTCCTCTTTTGCAGGGGAGGGAAGGGTTTGGAATGCTCCATTCTGCTCTCTTCATGTTTCCATTTGGGAGTACTTCTGTTAGAATAACTCTCTTGACCTCTTTCCCCACCTTTGGGCGAGTTGGCAATTCTGTCTAGCTAAGTGGGAAGGGTATTAATAAGCCTATTATGGACATCTACATATTCCTTTTTCTCCAATCCAGATTTTAACAGTAATAAACAGATATTTTAAATCTCTGCCTCTCTGCTTTCCATGTCTCTCAATTGGTTCTGAACTTGTGTGTGGATGAGAGTATTAATATTCACTACTACCCCCCAAATATATCTACCCAATCCATTTTATGCAATTTGTGTGTCCTCTGTCTGCTTTCTATTCCTATTGTCTTCTGAATGTCTATATGGGCCTGTTTCTGAATGCAGCTCTGATTGCCTAGGTGCCTCTGTGTCTGTACATCTGTGTAACAGGAAGTGTATGTGGGTGTTAGGCCCAAGCTCCATGCAGTCCTCAAGGGAGGTTGATCTGAGTATGTGCGGGGGAGAGAGGGAGAGAGAATGAAGATGTGTTCCTTGAACTTAGCTTTGAGGGCCACCTTCCCACAGTGATCATACTGATTCTTGAAGCAGGCTCTACCTTCTCCCTTAGAAGCAGGCTCTACCTCAAAAGACTGCTTAATTTCATTTCTTTCCCTTTCCTTCCATTCTGGAGTCACAGACTTCCTACTTCCTGTCTGTGTGCTAGCAGTCACTATTTCAGAAACCCTTTCTGTGCTGTCTCACAGATTGTTTGAAGATTATTTACAGACTAGGGAAGTTCTCATTTGTCATAGGCAAATGATCCTATTAGAGAAGTCTAACCTGTGTTTTGTGATTGTTATCTTGTGTACTATGGCACATACTTCTAAGATACTCAAGTCATCTTCTTAATTTCATCACTCCATTGGGAAAAATAAGGTAAGAGTCAGAATTAGAGTCACCATTTTACAGGTGAAACCAAAGGCAGAATAGATTCATTGCTTTACTAATCATCCCTCCATGCTTTCTTGGAAAATCAAGTATTGGTGGACCCAGAATATTCCTGGGCCAGTTGACTCATAGGCAAAGGGGGACCCAAAGCATTTTTTAATGGAACAGATTATGTCATAAATGATATCAAAAAGTGTTCATTTTTAATCTCATCAATTGGATCCATTGGACTATTCTACTTGGATTTCTAAGGCCCTTGTTTCTCCATTTATCCCCACCCTGCCCAACAATTACCCTGGCTCTTCTGAATGTTTCTCACAGAGGAGAGATCTGGGGCAATGATAATTATCAGTGGAGAGCGATAAAAGTCTAGTGTGGCAGGTATTTTTCATATACAGATTACAAGAAAATAATAGCAAGCTCCTCGCTCCCACCTAGTATACACCTAAAGGCGTGTGTGTTGTTGGGGGGAGGTGGGAGGTGAGGGTTGCAACAAAGGGCAAATCTAAGCAGACTAACCTACTAAAGAGTCTGATTCCTGGGGAATTTTGCCTGGGGCTAGGGAAAGACACAACGGATACAGGCCTGTTTCTTTTGAATTAAAGCTAGTATAACATTAGCATACAAAATACTGTAGCTGGGACAGTACTTTTGTTAAATAAATCATAAGGACATGCTGCTGGAGAAATATGGAGTTTCAGTTTCTCCTTAGGTAACTTTTATAAAGAATCCTTCCTTCTATTGCCATTTGGGTCAACCTATGCTTTTATCCACTCAGAAAAACACCAATTGTCTCATGGAATCTCAGGATCTTGGCTTGGTATTATGTTTGAGACTGTAGATTTAGAACTTCTTCCTTCCTTAGTAGACAAATCTAGACAGCTTTTGTGTGTGTGTGTGTGTGTGTGTGTGTGTGTGTGTGTATGTGCAAGAGGCTGCCATCTGTTGTGGTTGGTGTTCTCCAGGATGGCTTGTTGGAGCAGGAGTTGGTTTGTTTGTGTTCTAAGCTCACACTAATGTCAGCCCAACTGGAAACCTTCAATTTGCCCTTGGGGAAATCAGTCATCTGGTACAGGTTCAGCTGGGCTGTGAAGAATGTTTACCATTGCTCTACAGGAGTTTCAGCCAGGGATTGACTCCATATCAAAGATGTGAAAATCAGATGAATTGCTGAGATCCAAAATGTGGGCTTGACGATGGCCTTTTATGGTACCCAGCTTGGACAGGGGCCACCCCTTGCTTTGAGCTGTGTGTTAGCCAGTCCATTCTACTTCTCAAATTCTGTTTTCTGCGAGTCATTCCTTTCGCCTTAGTCATTAATAAAATAAAATTTTGGTGCATATTAAGCTCTTACCTCAATTACTTCAGCCATGGAAAGAAAAAAATCACACGTTCATATACACACAAAATCCAGCCCTTTTACTTTCAAAAAGTTTCCATCATTTTGCCCTGCAGAGAAGTGGCAGAGAAGGTACACCAATGCACTGAGCATTTGAGCAAAACAAAGTCCCCACTGTGGTTTTGATGAAGCTCTGGAGAAGTACACAGTTGACAGTCAAAATATAGATATAAATATCCTTTTTTTCTTTGATAGTTTACTTTTACTCTAAAGTAAGTAGAAATGAACCCTATCTATGAAATATTGGCAAAAGAGGAAACTGTTTTGCTTTGGCTTGAATCTAGAATGACCTAGCCCAAAGAGGAAAGAATAACCTGTTGCCTTTGTCCAGGAGTGTCAGATGGACTTCAGAAAAATATGACTTTCTCCAAATATTTTCTTTGCGGAGGTGGTCCCAGGTATGTGTACGTGTGCCTAGATGTGTATACATCCACCCCTTCACCCATATAGATACATGAACAAAGCCACACATAAGGCCTCATGTTCAAATTTGGGAACGCCTGGCTCCTTTCTCTGAGAGTCTGGCAGCTCAGATTGCTAAAGAAAGAGGTTCCTAAATTCTGGAACAACTGTCAGGCACCTGACAATTACTTGATGTTTTAATATCTAGGGCACTTTCAGTGTTTTTTCTTTCAGTGTTTTTATTATTATTATTTATTTTATT
Organism: Eschrichtius robustus; assembly: GCF_028021215.1. Taxonomy (NCBI): domain Eukaryota; kingdom Metazoa; phylum Chordata; class Mammalia; order Artiodactyla; family Eschrichtiidae; genus Eschrichtius; species Eschrichtius robustus. The sequence continues at coordinate 46,780,010 of NC_090845.1, forward strand.
TCTTTTTTCTTTCTTTCAGTGTTTTAATTTCAGATTAAACTTCAGAAATCTGGATATCATACTTAACTTCTCCCTTTTTCTTCCCAACCACTGACATCCACTCAGCCACCAAGGTTTGCCATTTACAGTCCTAAAATAGTTCTCAAATCCATCCATTTCTCTCCATGCCCACCGCCTCTTCATCATCATCTCACACCTAGACCATTGGAACAGATTCCTAACTGGGCTTCCTGATGCCGCAAATCCATTCTCCACTTTGCAGCGCTTTGTAGCCAGGATGCTCTTTCTAAAACACAAACTGTATGTCACTCCTCTGTTCAATTTTTTTTTCAGTGGTTCCCCATTGTTTACTGAATAAAATCTAAGTCCCTTGACTAAGATCCTTATTTTGTGGCTCCTGCTTACATAGTACTATTCCCCCTGCCACCCACAACCCTCTTCCAACCTCCCCCTACAACACACACTTGGATCTCTAGATGTACCAAATTATGGGCAGTCACCCTAAGCACAATCTGTTCTCTTGTACCTCTAGGCCTTTGCACAAACTTTTCTTCCTGCTTAGAATACCCTCCACTTTATCCTTGTCCATCTGGCAAACCCCTACTCCTTCTTCAAGTCAGTTCAAAGATCACACTGGTAGAAGAAATCTTCCTTGATACCTGTAAGGTATTCTTTCTTGATATACCCATTGCCCCCTTTATATTACTCTACTGTGGCCCTGATCATATTTTATTGTAATTGTTTCCTCCCTTGGGCTGGATATTCTTTGAGGGCAGGAACCATGTCTGATTCTTCAATATGCTCCCCAATGTCTAGCACAGGGCATGGACATGGTTGATGCTCAGTCATCACTGAACACATGACGCTGAGCCTGGAAGACCAAAGGCATTTTTTGTCATATGGAAGGAACATTCTGGTTGGTGTCTTGATATATCTCTTAATCATGGAATGGAAGATAAATATTGCCTCCCCTAGAGCAGCCAACAAATAGGACATCACAAAGAGGCTCCTCTAGTGATTCAGAATCCACAGTGGATCCTGAGTTTGACCAAACTCCAAGCCTAGAGAGCTTTCTACTTTGATACTATTTGTTGGTACATGTTACTGGAGAAAAATTACAAAGAGAAGCAATGTAAAAATTTGGCTAGGCTGTAGAAAAGGCATATAAGAAATACAAATTGCCATCTCCTTAACACGACATTCCAAATGCTCCACAAATTGGCCCCTGCCTTGCTCTCTAGCTTTGTCTCTTCGTCCTCTGACTCTCACTTTACCCTCCCACCACACCAAACTGTTTACTCCCAACCCCCCTCATGCTGTCTCTCTGCCTTGAATACATTTCCCTTTGCTTTAGGTAACTCCTACCAACATAAGATTTAGCTCAGGCCATACTTCTTCCAGGAAGCCTTCCCTAACTAACCAACACACCAGTGTATATGTGTGCATACGCTGGCATGTGCACACACACACAGAGTATAGATAGACGGTTGTATAAATCACGACTCTTTTGCTTGAAAGTGACAGAAATACAGCACAAATAAGCTTTAGCCAAAAGAAAGGGGTTATTGATAGTAATGGAAAAGCACAGAGGTAATTTTAGGCATAGCTTGATCCAGGTGCTTAAATGATGTCATCTGCAATTTGTTTCTATCTCTTGGCTCTGACCTCTTCTATGTTGATTCAGTTCTCAAGTAGGCTCTCTCTTCATGGTGGCCAAGATAGCCACCAAGAGCTAGAGATTTGCATCTTACCACTCAGCAACCCCAGTGGAAACACAGACCCACTTTCTCAATAGTCCCAGCAAAAGTTTCTGAATTGAGTCTATCCCCAAACTAATAACAATGACCAGATGTATTAGTCAGGGCTCTCCAGAAAAACAGAACCAATTGTTTGTTTATTCATTTGTTTGTTTACTATAGGAATCATGCAATTACGGAGGCTAAGAAGTTCCCTGATCTGCCACCTGCAAGTTGGAGAACCAGGAAAGCTGGTGGTATGATTCAGTCTGACTCTGATGGTCTAAGAACCAGGAGTGCCAATATCCAAGGATATTCCAGATCAAGCAAACAGCAAATTTGCTCTTCCTCTGCCTTTTTGTTCCATTCAGGCCCTCAACAGTTTGGATGATGTCCACTGGCATTGGTGAAGGTGATCTCTATTCAGTCTACTGATTCAAATGATAATGTCTTCCAGAGACACACTCACAGACATATCCAGAAATAATGTTTTAACAGCTATCTGGGCATTCCTCAGCCCAGTCAAACTGACATTTAAAATTAATCATCACACCAGAGTTGGGTGATACACCCATCTAAGTAGGATGAGATATGTTACCAGAAGAAGACATGTTGGACAGCAAAAGCACTATATGTTCACACTTGGTTTTCCTCTTCTGTCCTCCCATGTTCCTCTCCATTTCAATGCTCTGATCAGACGGTATCATTTGCATTTGCATATATGTCTGTCTCCTGCACTAGACTGTGAGTTCCTATGTCTATTTATCTCTGTATCCCAGGAGACAGTATGGGGGCTTGGCTTCTAGTAGGTATTCTCAACCAGTGAAGGATGAATGACTTTGCTGTGCATTTTGAATGGATGATTAAATTACATGGAGCCATACTAAGGCTAATCCAGGCACATAGTTTAATTTGCTAATTAGACAAATTAATAACATGACTCTAATTTATTTAATTAAATGCACAATTATTACTATGTTGCATGGTAAGGAGATATAAATAATGAATGGTTCATTCAAAATTATGTAATAAATGCCTTCTCTGTGTCAGGCACTATGCTAGAGACTAAGATTAGCCTCTGTCTATTAATTAGCCCTTTACCATTAATGAGAGTCAGTAGAGTATAGTGATTGTAGGTGTGGGTTCTAGGGCGCTAGATTAAAATCTTAGCACTTGCATTTACTAGTTAAGTGACCTTCTGCCAGTTTACTTAACCACTGTGTCTAGTTTCTTCTGTTAAGTGAGAATAGTACCTACCATAGAGGGTTGTTGTGAGGATTAAATACAAAAATGGTAAAGAACTGAGAATAGTACCTAGAACATTTTAAAGTCCTTAATAAGTGTTAACTCTTATGATTAGCTATTCACAGAAGCTCCTCTCTACTTAAATTTCACTTTAACCATTATACTTGGCCTGAGGCAATGCCCTTGGGTTAGGGGTTTAAAATTGAGCCTGAATACAACTTCTGGGTTTTCAAAAAAAGAAAATAGAACAGAATAGAAGCTTCTTTTAGCCCTGGCAGAGTTGTATTTGGACATAAAACCTAGGACCTTGGCTCTCTTAGTGGGAAATTACCATTTCCTAATGAGCCACTAGTCCAAGCCTCATAGATACAGAGAAGGAAGAAGTGGTCTTTTCCCTTGGGGAAGAGGTGTTGTTCCACAAGAGCTAGGAGATGACTCAAATCCCTGCATTGCCACCTCATGTGGCTCCTAGGAGAATCAGAGTACAAGCAAATAATTTGGGTGGCTAAACAGGGTTTGCTAACAACATACACTAGTTCTAAGTGGGCTCTTTGATTTAATGAAGAGGGGATGCCATTTGGAGGCCAGCAAATCTGGGCCAGAATCCAAGCTCTCCTCTTTACAGACTGTGGCATCTTGGGTAATAATAATGATCACAGTTCAGACTTTTTGGGTGCTTACTATGTGCCAATCACTGTTCAAAGCACTTTGCATATATTGTTTCCTTCAATCCTTGCAAACAAGGTAGGTTCTTCTATTATTATCTTCTTCTACAAGTAGAAGAAACTGAAGGGCAGAGAAGTTAAGTAATGCGTCTAAGATCACATAACTAGTAAATGGGGAAGCCAGGATTCCGACCTAGACACTCTCACTCTAGAACTCATGCTATTAACTACCTCTTCATGCTGCCTGCCAACTCAACCTCTCTGAGCCTCAGATTCCTCATCAGTAAAATCAGCTTAATTATACCCACCTCATAGGGTTGTTATGATGATTAGAGCTAAGCTGGGGGAAGCATTTCATACAATACTGAACACAAGGAAGGAGCTCTGAATAAGAGTTGTTATCATTCTGTCTCTGCATTGTTCCTAGGGGCAGCTGGTCTGGACTTTCCTTCTTTGTTGCCAGCACTGCTTCTTGATTCTAATTAGTATGACTACAAATGAGTTTCCGTATGAGGGAGACACTACCAGGTTAATTACACAATGGAGAGAACTTTGATGCCAATGATGATTTTTAGTTAATCCTTAAACTGTGATTCTGCCTTCTGTGTCCTGGTTACATGTGCCACTCACCAGGCCCCTCAACACTGGCTGATGTCCCTCCCACTCTCCATCTAACCTTCCCAACTGGGGCTCCTGCCAAGTTGGCCATATTTCTACCTGTCATCTCATTATGGAAAAAATGGATCTGAAAATGACTGAAACACCAGCCTGCTAGCAGATCCTCATGGGCACAAATACATCTGAAAGGGATATTAAATTGTGGCCAGTTGTTTCATTCCTCATTGGTAATTTTTATTTTCCTGTCACCTTCCCACTATTTTGAGTATATATGTAATCATTGAAACAATAAAGTTTAAGACTCAACTAAAAACATGGAAAGAAAAATAGCAACTAAAAAACCCCATCCACCAATGACAAGCTTGCACTCTCACAACTGCAATGCAAATAGGTCTGATCCTTTGGGAAAGCAATTTGGTAATTTGCATTAAGAGCCATAATTATGTTCTTGGCCTTTGACACTGCAATCCCCCTGGGGACTCTATCCTAAGGACAGACTTCAGCAGAAGGAAAATACAAGCCTATAGGCACAAAGATTGTCAATGAGTATAATTTTTACTAATGAGAAGCTGGAAATAATGTTAATGTTGAACAACTTGATGTATATTAGGACCTGTCAGTAAATGAAATAGGAAAGATAAAAGGTTCACTTTATAATATTAAATGAATAAAGCAAAATACAAAGTAGTTACAACCAGGTCAAACTGTCTTTATATGGACACAACCTAGAAAGGACTATAGAAAATGAAAATTATTGCATTAGGACAGTGGGTCAAATGATAGTCTCTTCCTCTCCACTTCGATGTCTTTGATTATTGACTTTAGAAGTTTTAATGTGTGTTTGAGTAGGAGGTGAGGAGTGTGAAGGAGTTGGAGAAGGAATTTCAAACGCCAGCCCCCTTAACTCCATTTCTTAATCATTACCTTACAAGTAAAGCCAACTAAGAAAAAGACTTAATTTTGTCTTTCAATACAAAGATATACAGTAGCCATACTTACTCATCCTATCAGATATGCATACTCAGTCTGGCTCCCACTCCCCAGCCCTTCCTTTTCTTGTCCCATTGTGGCATGCAGCAGGGCACAGGAGCAAACACATTCATATTTCCATCCCCAAGCTGCCACCATCAGCTGTGTGGCCCTAAGTGTGTTACTTTAACTTGTCTTTGGCTTAGTTTGTTCATTTGAATAATGGGGCTAATAATGGTACTTACATTTTGGGATGGTGTGAGAATTAAATATGTTAACATATGCAAAGTGCTTAACACTGTACCAGGTATCATGTAAATGCAAAATAAATCTTAGTTTCTGGCTACAAAATTGGAATAGTACTAGCACCTACCTCAGAAGGTTCATAGAGATGAAATGGGAGAATAAATTTCAAGCTCCTTGCCTAATAGGTGTTAAATGTATGGTAGCTGTCAGAAAAATTGCTGTACTGGGTAGTCTCGTCTAGTAACAAAATTATTTAGATGATAAAGGGGTCATTTAATGCTCATGCTGATACCAAGTAGATTGGTGCCTGGAGAGACATACCTGTTAAAAATTCCTTCTAAGCAAGCAGTATGAATCTGAAGGTCAAGGGGAACCTGAGATGGTGACTCAGCAGGGAAAACATGTGCAGAATAAAGACGAAGCTCTTTTCAAAACCGTGAAGAAACTAGAAAGTAAACAGGATGATTAATGCAGATTGTAGAAATTCATGGGGCAGTCCCCAAAGGAGTATGCTAAGAGGTCAGAGGCAAGTCAGCTAGAAAACCTTAAAAGCAAACTTAGCGGAGTTGAGTAGAAGTGGGAGGTGGGATCTGAGCCCAGAAAAGAAAGAGGCTGATAATAATAGCTAGTACCAAATCTATACTATGTGTCAGCATTGTGCTAAGCAATTCATATGCATTATATCATTTTGTCTTCCTTATCATGCTACGAGGTAAATTTTTATTATTTCTCCCATATTATATTCTGGACCCAGCTATGCCTGACTACAAAACCTTAAAGTATACCAGGTCCCAAAAGAGTATCTTTTGAAAATAAGCTATTGAATAAGGTTTGGATGATCCAAAACAGAATTCGTCATCTTTTCCCAGGGAATCCATCCTTCATTCTGTACTTCCCATCAGAGCACTACCATCGACCCAAGCCAGAAACTTGGGAGTCACCTTGATTTTTCATTCTTAATTGAATCAGCCACTAAGGCCTTCCTAAATATTTTTGAAATCCATCATTTCCTCTCTGTCTCCTGCAATTCAAGCTCTCATTCTCTCCAACATGGGCTATTCTAGTAGTGTCCTATCTGGATTCTCTGCCTTTAGTTTTGACTTCCTTGTAATCTAACTTACAAACTGCAGGCAACATGATCCCTTTTCTTCTACTTTCTTTTTTTTTCTACAAAATAATCCCACTAACATGCAAATCTGACCATATCATTTCTCTACCCAAGAACTTCCGGTTGTTCCATAATTGTGCTCTGAGTGATGTCCGTGACTTGACTCTCCATGTTCTCCTGACTTGTACCTACTTCTCTGGCTTCATCTCCTTTCACTCTCTATCCCCTGAACTTCAATGTAGCTCCTTCTTATTCACCTCACTAGTCCATGGGCCTCATGACTTTTGCTGGTGTCATTTCTTCCACCAAGTTCACCCTTTTAAATTCCTTTCCTCTCAACCTTTAAGTCTCAGCCTAGGCATCAACACCTCCAGAAAGCCTCTCCTGACCCTTGACTGTGCTAACTGACTCTCCTCTACCCTTTGTCCCCCTCGCCCCATGTCTAGTCACTTACTATAGTATATTGAAATGATCTGTGTGGCTATGGATCATGCCTTGTTCATCTTTATACCCCTAAAATCTAGCGAGTCCCTGGTCCATAGTTAGGTTTTGATCTGTGTCTTTGAACTGTTGCAGGCACTTAGGTTCTGTATGCAAGTAATGCTTGAGGTATAGAGACCAAAGAGACTTAGAAATATCTACCATTTATGAAGTACCTTCTGTGTGTGATGAAGTACCTTCTGTGTGTGACGATCTCCAACTGTGACTGGCACTCACTAGCCCTCTATCCTGTCTTATTTTTCTTCATAGCTCTTATCACAATCTGTCATATTATATATTTTACTTATTTAAGTGTTTGTTAGACTTCCTTCAGTATAATATAATCTCCATGAGGCTAGTAATGTTTGTCTTTGTTCATTGCTTTATCCTCAATGCATATAGCAGTGTCTGGCATATAGTAGGTTCTCAGTAAATATTTTTGAATGAATGTGGAGGGTAGGCACTTTCAATGTATAATCTCATTTAGTCCCCACAACAACCCTGCAAGGTAAGTATTAATGTTTCTATTTTAAAGGTGAGGAAAATAAAGTTCCTCATTATCCCACACAGAGAATAACAGAGATTTTGAGAAATTGGTATATTTATTGGGCCTATAGGTTCAAAGATGATTGACTCAAAGATCAGGGCCACAAGATCTGGGGATGCAACAAAAATACCAGCCCAATAAAATACCTATTAATAAGTGAACAAGCTGAACTTAATAGAAAGACTGTATACTCTCTTCCCAGAGAGAGACTGTATACTCCCACATTCTACAAATGAAGTCAGTTTCACAGCCTGAATAGCTAATATTATATCTTCTGTTCTAAAAGAATCTGGGGGCTTATGAGGACTTCCATAGGAAAATTATGAGGCAAGGCCATTGAACCAAGGGTACATTTTGGCAGACAAGTCCCTAAGGATTTGCAGACAAAATTTAGTTTGTGGTACAGAGAATTAGGGTACCTGATGTGTGGTCCCTGTAGTTCCAAACCACACCTACCGCCATAAGGGTAGATGAGAACCAAGCTCTTTGCAAAAGGCCTTGCAAGGCTGTCTCTAGTCAGGGTCTTGGATGTTGCCATTGTGTCTGGAAGTTGGCCAGATCTCAATACAGATGACATTAGCTCCAGAATGCTCGAATTCTATCTCAAGTTTTGGCCTCTGTAGTCCCTCATTTCAACTTTGGTTCCTTCCAGCCCATTGAAGACTTATTTTCAAATTTCCTGCCCATTTTTAGTCTAGATAAACTAGGAGGGGAGAAAAAACCCAGGCTTAGGAAAGACAGGGCTGTTCCTGTATTTTCTTGAAACTCTTTTTATTGCCCCAGAAGGGAAAAGTTTCCTAAAAGATGATCTAAAAAGTAAGTTTTTTTTTTTCTGTGTGTTAGCTCTCCCCCAGAGAAAAATATCTGGCATTTGTATCATACTTTATAATTCAATACCGTGCTTTTCACTTATAATAGGGCAGTTTAATCATTACAGTCATTTTATAATGGAGGAAAGGGTGGCTCAGCAAAGACATATAGCTAGTCCAAGGCCACACAGGTAGAAAAGGGTAGAATTTGCTTTGCTAGTCTTAAGTGATAGTGAATCCCAGCCTTTATATCTTACCTTTGATTAGATTTCTCACTTGGATGTCCCACAGGCCCTTCAAGCTTACTGTGGTGAAAACTGAACTCATCGTCTTTGTCCCCTACCTCCCAAAACTTGCTCTCTTTCTCTCTTCTCTATCACAGAGGATGGAGCCTTTATCCATCCTGGTGTTCAATCAGGCACCTGGGAGTTAACCTTGACTTCTACTCCCATGGAGTCTCTTGAATGTTCCCTCCTCAATAACGCTGCCTCACTACACTATCCGAGATTCTCATCTCCTGTCATCTGAACTGATGCAATGACCTTTCCACTGGCTTTCTTGCCTCCATTCTTACCCTGCTTCATTCTCCAAGCCAGAAGGACCTTTCTAAACCACAAATTAGATCAAGTTATTAAAACTCTTCAATAACTTTCCATTTTAGGCTAAACTATGAATTTCTTAGCTTGGCATCACATTCTTCCTCCTTTTTCCCCACCTTCCCTGACATGAACTCTGCAGTCTACTGACTGAAACTTTCTAGTTTCCTGAAAGGGACATAAACTGAGCTCATATTTATTGGGCACCTATTATGTGCCAGGTTGTGGCCCAGACATATCATCTTTTAAAATTTAATCATTAGCAACTATCCTTTGTGGTAGATAATGTCATTATCCCCATGTGACAGATGAAGAAACTGAGACAGAGAGGCTAACTAATTTACCCAAGGTCATGCAGTTAATAAGTGACAGATTCGGGATTTGAGCCCAGGCACTTTGGTTCCAGAGTCTGTGTTCTTAACTACTACCCTACCTCTTTCATTCCTGTCTGTGTGCCAAGAATGTCCTTCCCTCCTTCTCATTGTCCACAGGCTAAACCCTTTAAGGCTTAACTCAGGAATCTTCTCTGGGAAAAGTTCCCTGACCTCTCCACATTCCTATGCTAACTCTGATCCCTGCCCCCAGCTGAATAAGCGATCTCTCTTCTGGCTTCTCCTAGAACCTGTGCATTCCTCTAATTATAGTACTTGACACATACCTTATGTGTCTATTCATGAACTTCTTGAGGGCAAGAAGCTGACTTTAGTCACCTTTTATCCCAGCATATATATAACACAGTGCTTGGCACACAGTAAATGTTTTTTGAGTAATCATTCTTCTGGAAGATTTCCCACAAATAACTGGGATGAGTTCATATTTTCCCAAACACACAAATCCACAGGTGACAACCTTCACTATCCTGGAGCCCTGAGAGCCCCCACAAAACTAAGCAGGGAAGACTTCGAAAGAAGATGGAATGGATCATGAGCTGTAATGTTTTATTTTTTAATGTTTTATTTGGATATGTTTTCAAAGTTATAGAAAAGTTGTAAGAATAAGAATTATACCAAGAAGACTCAAGTACCCTTTATTCAGATTCACCTATTTCCAACATTTTGCCCATTTGCTTTATCATTTGCTTGCTCTATCATCTACCATCTATTTATCTATCTATACGTATGTCATAGTTGATTTTTCCTGAACCATTTGAGAGTATGCTGCACATATCATGGCCCTTTTCCTCATAAATACTTCAATACTCTCTTACATAACCACAGCACAGTTATCACCACTAAATTTGACATCAATATGATACTTTAATATCATCTACTTTCCATATTTCTTATGTAAGATATTCCATATTCCAGTTGTGGCAACTGGCCGCTGTTGATAGCATTTTTTGTTTGCTTCTGCCAGTATAGGATCCAGTCTAAGATCAGGTATTGAATTTAGCTGTCCTGTATCTTTACTCTCTTTTGATTTAGAACATTTCCACAGCATTTCTTTGTACATATTTTATGACATTGACATTTTTGAAGAATATCGTCCTCTCCACCCTATGCTTTTTAAAAATATGTAATGTCCTTCATTTTAGTTGCCTGATGTTTCCTTGTGGTTAGATTCAGGTTATGTATTCCAGGCAGGAATATCACATAGGTGATGCTATGTCCTTCTTAGGGAATTGTACAAGGTGGCACCCATGTCAAGATGTTGCCCAATCATTTCATTGTATAGTTACTATTTTATCTCTTGCATCTGTGGGAAAACACATTAATAGCCTGCAAATAAACTGCTTCTCATTAAAATGTCCCATATTTAGTATCTATTGATCCCTGCCTGAACCAATCTTTAGCATGATGGTTGCAAAATGATGATTATTTTCCACCTCTAGCACTCCCTCCACATTTACCAGTCAATTCTCAGTATTCTACTATAAGCATGAACCCTCCCTTCTCCCCCTTTATTTATCTTCCTGTTACCACTATGAACTCATGGATTCCTATTTTTCATCAATGGCTTATAATTCATTACTGTTCTTAATTATTTTGGTGCCCAAATTGTTCTATGTTTGGACAGTGGGAACCCTTTCAATATCTGGTTCCTGTGTCCTTGCGATATGTGCCCATTATTTTCTTGAGCACTTCCTTACTTTCTTTTTTTAAAATATTTATTTATTTATTTATTTATTTATTTGGCTGCGTCGGGTCTTAGTTGCAGCACACGGGATCTTCGTTGTGGCATGCGGGATCTTTTCGTTGTGGCATGCGGGATCTTTTCGTTGTGGCGCGCGAGCTCTTCACAGCGGCGTGCGGGCTTCTCTCTAGGTGTGGCGTGTAGGTTTTTCTCTTCTCTAGTTGTGGCGTGCAGACTCCAGGGTGTGTGGGCTCTGTAGTTTGTGTCACACAGACTCTCTAGTTAAGGCACGTGGGCTCAGTAGTTGTGGCGCGTGGGCTTAGTTGCCCTGCAGCATGTGGGATCTTTGTTCCCCGACCAGGGATCGAACCCACGTCCCCTACATTGGAAGGTGGATTCTTTACCAGTGGACCACCAGAGAAGTCCCAGCACTTCCTTACTTTCTGGCATAATGAGATGTTCCAGGCTCATCTTGTACCTACTCTGTTCCAACTCTGGGACCACCCATTTCTCCAAGGACCTCTGATTCTTTTAGTGGGGAATGGTATTAGAGATCAAGATCTGGACATTAGGTGTTGAATTGAATGACAGAAAGGTCCAATAGGAGCTGGCCAGATAGAAGAGAGCTTTCTTAGCTATGGGGGAAGGAGAGGAAAACAGAGATTAGATGATGTTCTCAAGAGTATGTGCAGCTACTATGGCAAACATTGTAGGTTGCTCAAATGACAGCCTTACATGCTCACCCCATATGCTCAAGGAAGAACCCAGAGTCATTCTTTGTTCAGCCTAGGAGATGTGTCATTATTGGATTAAGCCAATCATGGCAATCCCATTCCCATTTGCCTGGTGAAACCTACTAGTGAGCATATGACCAGTTCTGGTTAATGAGACCTTAGGGAAAGTCTGTTGTGGGGTTTCTAGGAAAGAATATCCTCTCTAATAAAAACTGTGAGCCTTGAAAGAAAACACCCTCTTTGTCTCATGACTCTTGTTTGCTCCTTAGAATGTTGCTGTTTGAGGATGTGATGTTAATGCTGTAGCAGTCATCTTGTGGTCATTCATTAATTCAATAAATATTTATTGAGTGCATCCTGTGTGCCAGGCAATGTTCTTGGTACTGGGGATACAAGAGTGAACAAAAGTCTCTGCCTTCATGGAGTTTACATTCTAATGTGCGAGAGAGGAAACAAAATAAATAAAATATATGCTGGATGGTGATAAGTGATATGGAAAAAGTGAAGCAGGGAAAGAAGAGAGGGAATGTAGAGATGGGGTTGTAATTTTTTATAGGGATTTTGAGGACAGCCCAATTAAAAAGGAGTTATTTGACAGTGCCTTGTGAGCACCTAGAGGGGTGGGACAGGGAAGGTGGGAGGGAGATGCAAATGGGAGGACATATGGGAATATATGTTTATGTATAGCTGATTCACTTTGTTATAAAGCAGAGACTAACATACCATTGTAAAGCAATTATACTCCAATAAAGATGTTAAAAAAAAGGAGTTATTTGAGAAAAAAATGACATGCTTCATGAATTCAGGTATCTTCATATAGGGCCATGTAATCTTCTCTGTATTGTTTCCGTTTTAGACAATATGTGGTATTGAAGAAAGGAGAGACATTACTACACTCCTAGGATGGTAGAGCATAAAGATGGAAAGAGCCTGGGTCTTTGATGACATCACTGAATTGCTGAATTAAGCAATCTGGGAATTTACTTTGTTCCATACTTCCTATTATGTGAGCTCATGAAAAGTCTTTATTGTCTAAGTATGAATTAGTCAGATATCTGTAGTTGCAGCCCAAAGCACTGTAACTGAAACAGAAGTCATTAAAAAAGTTTGCTTGACTGGCTCAAGAAGTAGTTAGAGGGTCAGCTTTGTGATTTCTGTTGTGCAGGATTTGGAAAATGGGAGTGCTAGAGTTGGAAAAATCATCATTTTGCAACCATCACAGTAAAGATTGGTTCAGGTGAAGATGAATGGACACTAAATCTGGGGGACATTTTAATGAGGAGTAGGTTACAGACTAGTTATAGGGTCAATGTTAAAGGCTGAATGTTACCAGGGGTCTCAGGAAGGGAATTACCAATCTGGTAAGTTGAAGATGACCATGAGAACATAAAGCCAGGGAAGAATAAATGTACTAGAGGAAGGGAAGTTATTTGGGAGATGGGAAAGCACATGAAGCAAGAAAGCACAGCCTTTGGCATAAAAGGCTTGGGTTGGAGCTGCAGTTCTGATGATTATTGATTGGGTGAACTTAGGCAAGTGGTTTCATCTCTGAGCTTTAGTTGCCTTGCCTATAAAATGAGGGTGATGATGCCTACCTTAAGATAGATGTTCAAGGATTAAATGAGGTGTAGTGGACTTGGTTGATATACAATATAGCATAGCAGGTAGGCATGTGGGCTCAGAAGTCAGACTGCCTCAGTTCAAAACCTTGCTCAGCCACTTACCAGCTGAGTGACTTGGGCACGTTAAATAATCCCTGGATTTCAGTTTCTTCAGCATCAAATAGTGACGATAGTGATGTCTACCTGAATAGTTGTATTAAATTAGACACTACACATAAAATGCTTAGAATAGTGTCTGGGTGAGTAAGTGCTTAGTAAATGTTAGCTGATATTATTAAATGTGACAGATATTTCAAGGACGATCATTGTATTATGAAAAAAAATAGTGTACTCTTCTGTACTCAGAACTATCAGAGGAACAATGACAGTAATTAACAAATCCCAACTTAGATTTAAAGAAAATCTTTCTTGCCCTTCATCAGAAGCTCTTGGAACATATTATTAAGCTTTATGACACTAAATCTACTTTGTTACAAAGAGCTTAAGTGTCTGACCTCAGGTCATAATGTTGAGAATTAGAACCCAGTCCTTCAATGACTCTTCTTCAGCACCTAAGTTGCTCTGTATTTCCTCTTTATATATAGTACAATAAAATTCTTCCAAATTTGGTTTCTCAACATTGAAGTGGTTGACCCCAAGTCTCATGTCCCCTCTCCCAGACAAAAGACCTAAGACTTAATCAGAGGTAATATTTTAAAATGTTGAACTATCTTTGGTCTCATCAGGAGCTGGATCTGGAAGGCTCCCTGCATGTCAGTCATTTCCCCGTAGTTGAGGCATGGCAGGAGCCTGGGGAGGGGGAGGCTCAAGTGGTCAGGGCCAAAGGAGTACTTGGGAGGCTTGGGGCAGTGCTATTTACAAACCAGTACAGAAGTATGTTAATATTTTAACCACAGATAATTTTTTTAATTTTTTAAATTTTTTGGCTGTGCCCCGTGGCATGTGGGATCCTAGTTCCCTGACCAGGGATTGAACCTGCGCCCCCTCCACTGGAAGCGCAGATTCTTAACCATTGGACCACCAGGAGAGTCCCAACCCCTGAGAATTTTAATCACAGTGCATACCAGCTGTATGAGAGCATTCTTAGCCATCTATCCAGTGTCCACCCTTAGCACTGACATAGAGAATTCTTGAATTCCTTGAGATCCTCTTGTCAGCTATAATTAGGCATACAGACAATACCACAGTATTACAAAGAGATGGTTTAAATAAGTCTCTAAAATCTTCTACTATCTACTGTGGAAAAGTGTGCTGATGACACCACTAATACTAGAGTCTTGACCAAATTGCAAACCGGGCAATACCTGTCTTCTTGGCCTCATCCTAAGTCATGCTGTTCTATTGCTGCTGCATTTATACTTAAAGCCAAAGAGCTCACTGGATATGGGGATTGAAATTTGCTTATGTGGTAGAGTTAAGCTAGAAGGTTTTCAAGTAGAAAGTGTCTTGTGGTTTGAGAATGGCCAAGGGTTAAGGTGAGTCCGCTCAGCTGTTCACATTTCTCCAGTGTTGGCTGCCAAGTGTAGATAGTGCTCTGAGTCCCTTCTGTTCTCCTGTTCCCAGGGTTAAACTTTAGATTCAGGGTGCTGGGCGGGAGAAGAGACCCCAGTGTGGACGTGGGGCCTGCATGGCTGCAGAAGAAACAGCCCTGTGTCTTTGGGAGGCAGAAGTTTCAGTCTCCCATCTTGAACCTCAAAGGCTCCCCCTTGGTCACCCTGAAAACAGGTGGGGTTGAAACTGGGCAGACAAGAGACAGAGCTGAAGCAAGGCACCCGAGTGTCAGGTACAGAAGGGGCCTGGGGTCCATCTGTCCCACTTCATCAGTCCTCCTCCCTCCAGGCCCTCATCAGACTCGGGCTAGAAACTCTTTCAGCTCACCTGCTCCCACCCTCTCTACCTGGCGGAGGACTCCTCTCCTCAGCCTTCCTGCCAAGCGTCCCCACCCAGTTTCCAAGTGACCCGGGACAGACCTGGAAGCTCCCTGCCTCGGCGGGCACAGGATTCCACTTGACAGAATGTTCTTCCTGCTGGTGAGCCAATCCTGCTCCCCTGTAACTTCCTTCCACACACCCACGTTCTGCCCTCAGGACAACCAACCAGACAGGACAGCTCCTTATTCTCAGGAATGTCTTTCACATATTTGAACACAGCTACCTCTGCCATTCTTCCTCCCTAGCCAGACCCTTTCTCTCTCTCTCTCTCTCTCTCACACACACAATTTTATTGATATATAATTAACATAACATACCATACGATTTTTTATCCATTTAAAGTGTACAATTGAACACTTTTTAGTTTATTCACAGAGTTGGGCAACCATCACTAGAATCAAAAAGAAATCTTGTACTTACTATCAACCCATTTCTCCCCAGCACCTGAGGCCTAGGCAGCCACTAATCTACTTCATGTCTTTATCGATTTGTCTATTCTGGAAATTTCTTATAAATGGAGTTGGAAACATGGGTTTGATTCACACTCTGTGGAAATTTGTGTAAGTCACTTGACCTCTCTATGACTCAATTTCCCCAGCATACAAGATAGTAATATTGGTTTCAACTTCACAGATTAATAATGAGGCTTTAATGAGCTAATGAATATAAAACACTTAGTAGAGGGTTTGCTTTTATTACTGCTTTTTACAAAGTGATTTTCCTGATCATTGCTCTCACCTTCAACTGATATGTTCTCATTGGAATGGAGCAGAGCAGGACCTGGGGTGATAATGTAAGTCTTTAGGTGATATTCAATATATTTAGTAGCCCATTAAAGCATGACCCATCAGAGTGGCCTCCGCACTGAAGCAGGTCCTATATATAGGCTCTCTGTTGGGCTGGGCAATAACTCACTAATTTCGGAACTACGAAGAGGTCAAGGGTACAGGGAATCATTAGGGTAACAGAAGAGGCACTTGGAGGCTTCCGGGCTACTGCTATTTACCAATCAGAATGGAAGGATTTCAATATTTTAACAACCACTATGGCTATCCCATTGTGTACTGGCTTGAGGTTGGGCCTGAGCAGGAACGTCATCTTCCTTGCTATGGAAACTGCACTTCTGGTTATGCAGACTATATCCTCACTGATTTTAGTAACCACCCCACACTGCGCTGAGGATTGAGATTGAAGCTCTTAAACCTTTTCTATTCAGGCTGCTGTTAAGCTCCATCATCCTTTAATAACCTCTACTAGGTCGTGTTTTGAATCTAAGTTCAGAATCTTAGATTTACAAATGTGATTCACGTTGATCATTAAGCTCCTTGAATTAGGGTGTGTGCTTCATACCAGACATTCTAGAGGGGCTTCAAGGCTGCCAGGCAGGCAGGGCTGGCAATGGCAGCAATGACACCTGGCCCCCACATTTGTTCCTTGGCTCCTCAGAAATGGAAGGGGCTCTGTTAAGCCTTGCCCTTGACCATGAAATTAGAATATACTACACATTGAGAGAAGAAGAGATAGCCTGAAGAAACAGAAGGAGATGGAAAGACTATAAAAAGGATCAAACTTTCAATCTGAACAGAGATGTGGCAATGCCAGACCAATTTTAGTTCCAAGCAGTTCTCCAGGTGGAGGCTGATCTGGGAGCAGCAGCCAGGAAGGAGGCTTCAGAAGTGGACCGAAAGAGCCTCAGGCCAAGTAGACACATTCCAGGAAATCTAACTGAGAAGAAGAGGAAGGCAAATAGAAAAATGACCCTGAAATGAGGACAGCAAATGGGCTTCTGGTCCAATGGTATTGTGTGAAGTAGTGGGCATCAGGGACAGGTAAATGGGGGCAGAGGTGGTATCTGGAATTTCTTCCCTGGAACCCAGACTAGCAAGGTATTTCCAATCTTGTTATTTGAAAGGTTGGGGTTTTTGCCGTTTGTCTGACTGACCTCCCATTTGTGCTGAAAGTGGGCAGAAAGAAGGCAGCTGGTGCAAACAGCTGGGGCATAGCTCTACCTAGGCTGAGGGCAGATAACCTAAGGGTCCAATGTGGTGATGAGGGCAGCCTGTCTGGTTAGGAAGGCAGAGGCTTTTTCGAGCTAGGCAGCAGGTGTGCTGAGGAGGATGACTGGCATCTGGGGACTCAAAGAAAAAACATAACTCCTCAGAAGGCAGTGGAGCAGCTTGGAAGGAGAAGAGAGAGGGTAGTATTGCAGCTTCACTTCTTGCTCAACTCTGGTGGCTGAGTGTTGAGGGGTTGGGAGCAGGTATTCAAGAGACCATAAGATGCTCTGTACGGACCTCTGAACGGATGCTCACTGATGCTGATGCCTACTCACAAAATTCTTGAACACTGTGTTAGGAATACTTGCTAATGAAAACCCTGACCTATCTAACAAGGTAAGGGTGTCTTTCCAATGTGAAACCCCCAAATGTAGATTGGATATTTTTCTACAGGAGACAGGACTAGGTGTCTCCTTCCCCAAGGCTAGGTCTCTCTTCCATTTCATCTGCTTTCAAAATGTGATTAAGAGCAGAATCTCCTAGAAACAATAAATGCTGGAGAGGGTGTGGAGAAAAGGGAACACTCTTGCACTGTTGGTGGGAATGTAAATTGATACAGCCACTATGGAGAACAGTATGGAGGTTCCTTAAAAAACTAACAATAGAACTACCATACGACACAGCAATCCCACTACTGGGCATATACCCTGAGAAAACCATCATTCAAAAAGAGTCATGTACCAAAATGTTCATTGCAGCTCTATTTATAATAGCCATGACATGGAAGCAACCTAAGTGTCCATTGACAGATGAATGGATAAAGAAGATGTGGCACATATATACAATGGAATATTACTCAGCCATAAAAAGAAACGAGATTGAATTATTTGTAGTGAGGTGGATGGACCTAGAGTCTGTCATACAGAGTGAAGTAAGTCAGAAAGAGAAACAAATACCGTATCCTAACACATATATATGGAATCTAAAAAACAAACAAACAAAAAGATGGTCATGAAGAACCTAGGGGCAAGACGGGAATAAAGACACAGACCTACTAGAGCATGGACTTGAGGATATGGGGAGGGGGAGGGGTAAGATGTGACAGGGTGAGAGAGTGGCAGGGACATATATACACTACCAAACGTAAAATAGATAGCTAGTGGGAAGCAGCCGCATAGCACAGGGAGATTAGCTCGGTGCTTGGTGACCACCTAGAGGGGTGGGATAGGGAGGGTGGGAGGGAGACACAAGAAGGAGGAGATATGGGGATATATGTATATGTATAGCTGATTCACTTTGTTATAAAGCAGAAACTAACACACCATTGTAAAGCAATTATACTCCAATAAAGATGTTAAAAAAAAAAAAAGATAAAAAAAAAAAAAAGCAGAGTCTCGCCTGGGATCAGATTCTAGCCCTGACACTTACTGTTAACTTCACCTCTCTGCGACTCAGTTTCCTCATCTGTAGAATGGTTATAATGAGAGAATCTACCTCTTAGCATTATTGTGAGGAATCACATTGTAGGTCACACACTTAGAGCAGAGCTTATCATGTAGTAATAACTCAATATATGTTATGATTTGGATTCTGACTCATGATCTGATTTAGTCATAGCCCTTCCTGCTTTGCGTCTTCTGTAAATGTCCCTAACGAAGCCACTGAAAACATGATGTTGGCACAAAGAGGGATCTCCCTTTTCCTTCTTATCAGCCTTCCATTCAGTTCTCTGACAGATCTGGATATGTACTTCTGGCACATACATGTATATATCCTGCAGTTACTGTGGTCTCACCTCTCACCTCTGCTGTACTGTTCTAGGACCACTCCTCACATCCTCTATTCTCCTATATTACCACAGACTTCTTCCCCCAGGAGGTTGCTCCTTCTATCTTTCCTCCATTCCTCTCTGCCTTCTTCTTCCCCTACATCCATTCATCCATCTAGTCATACAAGCCAGATATCTAAGGGCATCATACTAGATCAAGAGTCAGAAAACTTTTTCTGTAAAGAGCCAGATAGTAAACATTTTAAGCTGCAAGGGCTACATATAGTCTCTGTCACGACTACTCAACTCTGCCATTGTATTACAAAAGCAGCCTTAGACAATACATAAACCAATCAGTGTGGATGTGTTCCAATAATACTTTATTTACAAACACAGGCAGTGGGCCAGATATGGCCTGCAGGCTGTAGTTTGATGATAAGAATTATTGCAGAGCATTCCTTTTTACTCAAAACCCATCCTCTTATCCAATTCATAAAAAATATCTCAAATCTGTTCACTTCTTGCAAACTCCACTACTTCCACCCTGGACCAAGCCACTGTCATCTCTTCCCTGGACCATTCACTATAGGAGCCTCCTGATTGATTTCTCTGATTCTACTCTTGTCCTCCTACAGTTCATTCTTTACATAGCAGCCAGAGTGTTCCTTTAAATTCAATCATGTTACCCTTCTAATTAAAACCGTTCAATAACTTCACGCTTTTCTTAAGATAAAGATCCAGATCCTTACTATGGCTTCTATCATGCTGCATGATCTGATCCTGCCTATCTTTTTAGTCTTTTCTCCCACCACTTTCTTCCTACTCACTATGCCTGAACCACACTGGCCTTTTAGTTCTTCAAACATGCCAAGCTCTTTTATATGCCAGGACCTTTGCATAAGATGTCCCCTGTACTAAAAATCTGCCTCCTCCTCATCCCTCCATCTCCATTAATCCATGCTTAATTAATGGCTGTTTATCCATCAACGTTCAACTCAAAGGCCATTTGTTTTGGAAAGGCTTCCCTAGTCATTCCCAGACTAGAATAGGTCCCATATTAATACACTTTCAGAACTCCCCATAATTTTCCTTCCTAGAATATGTCCCAGTTTCTAATTAAGCAGTGGTTTGTGTGATTATTTGATTAAAACCTATCCTTCTTACTAGGGTGTAAACTTCATGACAATAGAGACTGGGCCTGTCTTGTTGATTATACAGATCCAGTCTTTAATAAAACTGGTTACTTAATAAGTTTTCATTTTTAAAAAACTACTTTGTTGAGGTATAATTGGCATACAATAAACTGCACATATTAAAAATGTACAATTTAATGAATTCTGATGTATGTATATATCATGAAAACATCATTGCAATCAACATGATGCTTATATCCATCACCCCCAAAATTTCCTCTTGCCCCTTTGTAATATTTTCCTTCCCAGGCAATCACTAACCTGAATTCTGACACAATAGGTTAATTTGAATTTTCAAGTTTTTATTTTTTATTTTTCACAACTAGGAAGTTATTTTTACTGTTGTTATTTTTCTCATCCAATTCACCACCTCCTCTCCCCTCTTTTTTTTAATTGTGGTAAAATATATAGTACAGCATAAAATTTGCCATTTTAACAATTTTTAAATGTACAATTCAGTGGCATTAATTACATTCAAAATGTTATGCAACCATCACCAGTATCTATTTCCAAAACTTTTTCATCACTGCAGACAGAAACTCTGTAAACATTAAGCAATAATTCTCCATTTTTTTTTCCCCTAAGACTCAGGTAACTACTAATCTACTTTCTGTTTCTATGAATTTACCTCTTTTAGATATTTCATAAAATATTTGTTCTTTGTGTCTGGCTTATTTTACTTAGCATATTGTTTTCTATGTGCATCCAAGTTGTAGCGTATGTCAGAACTTCAGTCCTTTTCATGGCTGAATAATATTTCATCATATGGATATACAGCATTTTTTATACATTAGCCTGTTGATGAACACCAGGGTTGCTTCCACCTTTTGACTATTGTGAATAATGCTGCAATAAACATTGGTGTACAAGTATCTGTTTGGAACTAGTTTTCAGTTCTTTTGAATAGGAATAGGAATCCTATGTTTAGCTTTTTGGGGAACTGCCAAACTGTTTTTCACAGTGACTGAACCATTTTACATTCCCACCAGCAATGTATGTGGGTTCCAATTTCACCATATCCTTGCCAATACTTAATATTTTTCATTAAAAACACTATAGCCATCCCAGTAGGTATGAAGAGGTATCTTATTGTGTTTTTCATTTGTATTTTCCTAATTACTACTGATGTCAAGCATTTTTTATGTGCTTATTGCCATTTTTATGTCTTCTTTGAAGAAACTACTCAAGTCCTTTTCACATTTTTCACTTGAGTTGTTTGTCTTTATATGTTGTTGAATTGTAAGAGATCTTTATATATTCTAGATGTTAAACCCTTATCAGATGTATGATTTTCAAATGCTTTCTCTCATTCTGTAGGTTGTCTTTTCACATTCTAAATAATGTCCTTTAATGCAAAAATGTTTTCAATTTTAAGTCAAATTTAGCTAGTTTTTCTTTTGTTTCTCATACTTTTGTTGTCATATTGAAGAATCCATAGCCAAATTCAGGGTCATGAAGTTTTACACTTATGTTTTCTTCTAACAGTGTTACAGTTCTAACTCTTATATTTAGGTCATTGATGAATTTTTGAACATGGTATGAGATAGGGGTTCAAATTCATTCTTTTGCTTGTAGAAATCCAGTGGTCCCAGCATCATTTGTTGAGGAGACTCTTCTTTCCCCACTGAACGGGCTTGGTACCCTCGTCAAAAAATCAATTGAATATAGATGTATGGGTTTATTTCTGGACTCTCAATTCTATTCCATTGGTCTATATGTCTATCCTATGCCAGTACCACACTGTTTTGATTACTGCAGGCTTTTAGTAAGATTTGAACTCTGGAAGTGTGAGTCCTCCAACTATTTTCTTATTTTTAAATATTGTTTTGGCTATTTAAGTCCCCTTAACAATTCTATATGAGTTTGGTGATCTGCTTTTCCGTTTCTGAAAAAAAAAAGGCTGTTGGAATTTTGATGGGGATTGTGTTGAATTTGTAGATCATTTTGGGTATTATTGACATTTTAACAATATTAAGTCTTCCTACACATGAACATGGAATGGCTTTCCCTTTATTTAGGTCCTTAATTTCTTTCAGCCATGTTTTGTAGTTGTCAGTGTACAAGTTTTTCATCTCTCTGGTTAACTGTATTCCTAGTTATTTTATTCTTTTAGACATTATTGTAAGTGGAATTGCTTTTGAAATTTCTTTTTCAGATTGTTCACTGCAGGTGTATAGAAACACAACTGATTTTTGTGTGTTGATCTCGTACCCAGCAACTTGAAATCTTTTATTAGCTCTAGTAGCTTTCTTCTGGATTCTTTGGCATTTTCTATGTATAGGAACATATCATCTGCAAGTAGAGATAGTTTTACTTCTTTCTTTTAAATTTGGGTGCCTTTTTTTTCTTATCTAATTGCCCTGGCTAGAACTTCCAGTGCAATGTTGAATAGCAGTGGTAAGAGTGGGCATACTTGTCTTGTCTCCTGATCTTAAGGGGACAGCTTTCAGTCTTTAGCCATTGAAGATGTTATTAGCTGTGGGTTTTTCACAAATGCCCTGTATTATGTTTAAGAAATTACCTTCTATTCCTAGTTTTCTGAGTGCTTTTATCATGAAATGGTGTTGGATTTTGTCAAATGCCTTTTCTGCATCAATGGAGTTAATCATGTGGATTTTTCCTTCCAGCTATTGATGTGGTGTATTACATTGATTGATTTTCTTATGTTGAATCACTCTCGTATTCCTACCTGGCCATGGTGTATAATCCTTTCACTATGCTGTTGGATTCAGTTTGCCAGTATTTTGTTGACAATTTTGCTTCTACATTCATAAGGGATATTAATCTGTTATTTTCTTGTGATGTCTTGCCTGGCTTTAGAATCAGGGTAATGCTGGACTCATAGAATGAGTTATAAAGTGTCCCCTCCTCTTCTATTTATGAAGAGTTTGAGAAGGATTGGTGTTCATTATTCTTTAAATATTTGCTAGAATTCACTATTGAAGAAATCTGGTCCTTGACTTTTCTTTGTTGGGAGGTTTTTGATTACTGATTCAATCTCTTTACTTTTGATATTTCTGTTGAAATATTCCTCGTCTTCTTGAGTCAGCTTAGGTAGTTTGTGTACTTTGAGGATTCCATTTCATCTAGGTTATCTAATATTTTTGTGTAGAATTATTCATAGTATTCTTTTACAATCCTAGTTTATTTATGTAAAGTGTAATCCCCACTTTCATTTTTATTTTATGTATTTATTTTTCTTCTTTTCTTTGTCAGAATAGCTAAAGATTTGTTAATTTTGTTGATCTTTTCAAAGAACCAGCTTTTGATTTCATTGATTCTCTCTATTGCTTTTCTGTACTCTATTTTATTTTTCTCCACTCTAGTCATTATTATGTCCTTCCTTCTGCTAGCTTTGGGTTTAGTTTGCTTTTCTTTTTCTAGTTCCTCAAGGTGTAAAGTAGGTTATTGATTTTAGATATTTATTCTTTTTAATTATAGGTATTTACAGCTATAAATTTCTCCCCTAAGCACTGCCTTTGCTGTATCCCATAAGTTCTGGTATGTTGCGTGTGTTCACTGAAGTGTCTGTTCCTTAGCTTGTTTTCAGCTAGTATTTTGACAGAGATTTCCTTGAATAAACACAGATTAAAACAAATAGACAGATACCTCTTTCAATCTTTGCAAACTGGTTCTTAGCCAAGCTTGCACAGAGCCTAGGGATCAGCCTGAAGTGAAAGTTTAGGGTTTTCTCAAGTCTTTTCTGAGCATGTGTCTTGCCCTAGGCATGCATGTGGCCTTCTAGATTCCCCTGTATGCATGGTGCTTTTGAATGTCCTAATTTCCCAAAGAAACTCTCGTCAGCTTATGTTGCCAAGCTTTAGACCAGTCTATTGTCTATTTTGAAAGTTATCTTTTGCCCCAGGCGTCTGTGGGTTCTTAGTTCAGCTGGCTGTGTTTTCAAGCAGTGCCCAAGGCTTTTCCGACCTGAGTTCCAAATTAGTTAGACAGAGATGAGCATCTTGTGTCAGTCCTTCAGGTAACTCCAGACAGGTTAAAACAGACATACTCAATAATATGTAAGTAAGGTCTCTTCTTCCTCTGGAACCAGGGACCAGGATCCCACACTGGGAATATGGGCTAAGTCTGCTGCTGCCCTGAGGAGGAGGTGAGAGAAGGCAAGTAAAAGTGCTGCAAAGCTTTTCCACCATTTTTCTTGATTAGGCATTCGATTGGTGGCTGTAAACCCTTCATTATTTACCAGAGTTCTGACAAAGTTGGGTCTGATTTGCTTGCTTTTGGATGTTTCTGTGGGAGCATAGAGCTCCTACAAACCCTCCAGGTGATTCTGATGCAAGATCAATTTTGAGAACTTATCTTGTAAGGTCTAAAAGATTTCCTGGGGCACAATAACTGGAGCATGTGTGGTACTCTCTGGCATCTCTATGTCAGGATTCTTTGAGAAATCCAGACCAGGAGTTCAGTGGTGAGTTGACCTCCACTCATGTCTCCCTTTTCTACTGCTCCCAAAGAGGACAGACAGTCATGGCCACTCAACATTGGCTCTACAGCCCTTATACTAGTGCACTTTTACCTAGGTGAATCAAAGTCTGAGTAAAGCCAGACCATGTATGGATGGACACATGAAATCTAGGACCTGACCTTGGCCTAATCCCACTCTATAGAGGCAAGGTTACTACTGGTTTTAATAGCCATGCAAAAGGCCATAGACCCAAAACTCAGATACTGAAGGAAATTCAAGTGAATCTCAAATAAAAGATGTTCTGGGGCAGTGGAGGCTCCTGAATTTCCATGTAGGAAAAGCTTGAATAATTGTTCTGTTTGTAAATGGGCAGGGTAAGTAAAATCTAGGAAATTTGTTCTGAAACTGCATTTGAATACTATTTTGAATTAGAGTGTATGTTTCTTCTGGGAGCTTTAGGAGTGACTAGTGGAGATTATGAGTTTAAAGCCTTACCTCTGTCTTGATGCCAAGCCAGGCGAAGTTTTCTTGACCAGTAATGACTAATCATTTGCAGAAATGGACTTGAGAGTGTGGAGGAAAGGACCAGTCCTATGAGACAGCAAAAATCTCCAGCCTCACTGTCTAGGGTCAGTGTCTTCCTCCTCTATAAGAGTATAGATGAAAAGCCTTAGCTGGAGTCACCAGACTTGAAGGCATGCACACCCAGTCCCCTGTACTCACGTGCTCCCCTAAGAGTCCACATACCACACCCTGCACACATGCTGTGAGCCGAGACACAGCATGATTCTACTCTAAAGCAACAACAGCAAAGCACTTATTTCCAAAAAAGGGACAAGGTCACAAGAAAAAGCCTATAATAATTAACTAAGTCAATGGAAAACTCATTTAAAAATACCCCCCATGGAGGTTTAGGACAAAACAACAGCTTAGTGAATGTTTGGTTACAGTTTATAGCTATTACTTCTTTTGCCCTTGATATACTGCTGTGATTTTTCAGCTTCCTCTGCTAATCTTGCTCAACACTAGTGATTCAAAGATTAAAGTCCAGGTATGTGAATAGCCTTATTTTCAGCTTTGATATGTGGGCTCTTCTGAGCCCAGTGGTCCCCTGTGTTGATTGTTGTCAGTTTTTACCCTGCCAAAAGAAATAAAACTACAACAGTAAGAATCTAGTCGGGAAAACAGAGCCTATATCAAGTGTCCAATAGATGAAATTTAATGGGGGAATGAAGTGGGAGAGCTGAGAGACCAACCAGGAGAAAGTGAGGCAACCCAGAGGTTAGCCATAGTAGAAACCTGCCTATCATCCCGAGGACTGCAAGAAGACAGGGAGGAGGCAGTTCTACTATAGCCTAGGTGCCAAGTTCATTGTAGAGGCTGCCAGGTAGAAGCTATAACAATTGAGGGAAGGTTCCTCAGCAGAAACTAGAACTTAGGAAGAGACGCAGCTACAGCCAAGATGCCACTTGAATTAGAGAACACTGTGCTGGATACCTTTTGTTGAACTGCTTCTCTCCCATTTGTTGCAGTCTTGGTGATACTGTCATACATGGTGCTCTGCCCAACTCTATCCAGGGCATGGATGGGTATATGATACATGGTATACCAAACACATCCTCTCTCAGAAATTGTAATCTTGAGCTCAAGGACAGAAAATAGTTGGAACTGCTTCAGCCATATGGTGGTACCTTGAAAAGGCCACACATCCATTCTTGTCTACCTAGATCCCCAGAAACACTCTAATGTGTATTTTGTTTTATTTCCTCCCAAAGCCTTTATCAAATCTTCCATTAAACTCCTTTATTTGTTCCCATTTGCTTAAGTCTGACAATTTTTAACTATGATGCTTGCCATTCCCCTTTACATCAAGTCCTTGTTTCCAATCCTCAGAATGCCCTTCCATGACCTCCTTGGTCTTAAGGACGTCTACTCATCCTTTAATACCCAATTCAAATGTTTCTTCTTCTGTGAAAACTTCCCCAGTCTCCATTCGCACCAGAAAACTTTAGTTGCTTACTCTTCTCATTTCCCATAACATTCTTTTTTTTTTATTAATTTTTATTGGAGTATAGTTACTTTACAATGTTTTGTTAATTTCTGCTGTACAGCAAAGTGAATCAGCTATATGTATACATATATCCCCTCTTTTTTGGATTTCCTTCCCATTTAGGTCACCACAGAGCACTGAGTAGAGTTCCCTGTGCTATACAGTAGGTTCCCATTATATTCTATACACATCTCTGTTTCAGCACTTATCATATTATCTGATTATTCCATATTTACTTGTCTGTTTCCCTTCTAGACTGTCAGTTCCTTAAGAGCAGAACCATATCTTATTTTATCTCAGGAGTCTCAGTACCTAGCTGCTTGG
This sequence comes from Eschrichtius robustus, assembly GCF_028021215.1. Classification (NCBI taxonomy): domain Eukaryota; kingdom Metazoa; phylum Chordata; class Mammalia; order Artiodactyla; family Eschrichtiidae; genus Eschrichtius; species Eschrichtius robustus. The sequence continues at coordinate 46,807,144 of NC_090845.1, forward strand.
CACATAGTAAATGCTTGATGAAAGTTTCTTGAATGTATGAATAAGTGAATGGATAAAGTTGCCAGCATATCTCCACTGATTACAGTGGAAACCAGAGTTCTTTCCTTCTTTTCATTTAAAAGGGTTTGGAACTCATGGCTTTAAGGGCTTAAAGGGGAGAAATTATTTCAATGTACGTTCCCAAGAAGAGATATAAAAGAATACTTTTATAAAGACAGGAGACAGAAGAGAGGGGGAGAGACAGAGAGAGAGACAGACAGACAGAGAGAGAGAGAGAGGGAGAGGGAGGTGGGGAGAGGGAGGGAGAAGAATGAGAATGAGAAGAAGGCAGTGAGGAGTAACAGCCAATTACAAGACTGTACAAGGAAATTCTGTTTGGGGTTCAGAGATATTGAGAGAGGTCTTAGTGTTCCACTTGAGATGATGGCCATCAGATTCTCTAGAGATTTAAGGGAGGTAAGTCCAACGGTATGCTGGTAAATATTTAACAACTAGCTCTCTGGGAAAAAAATACCTTAATTTGTAACATTTGCCAGTTTCCTTCTTGTAACTACTCCCACCATGGCCAAGTTCAAGCTATCAATGTGGCATGATTGAATGCAGACTTGAGAAGAGATGCTCTGTAGCACACCATGGTATCATATTTCCACCATATAGATACAACAGATATAAATAACTTTGAAATCATAGATCATAATAAAATGTAGTAAAATAATTAGTGAATAATGAGTATTTATTACTTTAAATGTAAGTCTATATAATTTAATTTTTAACGATGACTGTGTTTAACAGTCAAACTTGCAAACTTCCTGAAAGTTTAACTGTCAGCTCTAATGAACAGGTGTGAAGTAGTAGCACAGAACTGTAGGTAACACTATCCTTGGGCTGGCTACCTGGAACTCAGAGAAGCCCGAATAGATAGAGGTATACCGAAGTGAGATAATGATTGTTGGTTAACTATCACTGTAGTATGATGGACAGGATCTAGCCTGCTAGGTCGAAAAGGATGAGTGCTGGACACTGAGGCAGCAAATATATAAACATCATGGTTTCCTGGTACCCAGAGGAGAAACTACACTTGGTAGTTCCAAAAACAACACAGCTTCAAAATGGAATACTTCCAATTCATTGCATAATCTGCCTTATTGCTGAAATTTGTCTTTATAATTGAAATGGAGCCAGTGAGCAAAACAACTTGTTCTGTTGAGACCATCTGTTGAATATCCCTGGACTGAGATGGTACTTACAGAGCTATGTTGAGAGCTATGCTCTCTGAAATTTGTGCAACCAACAGTTTGGCCTTCTTTCTAAAGCATCCAGTTCATAAAGAATCCCCTTTTACTCAAATAAGGAAAATGTATTTGGAATGCCTAGGTTCAGATTTTATGCATGCAAGAAAAAGGTGGTACCAATTATAGTCTGCCAAGAAAGTCTCACCTTCGCAAACTCGTCTCTTGGCAGTGAATTGGGCATATTTGTGGTTCCTCACTTCAACATTGTATTTTTGGTCTTCCTTAACCTTGGGCTCCATTTTCACAGGACATTTGCAATACCTTTAAAAAGAACAAGGACAAAATACAGCTCAACACCTGGCATTGTAATTATAAAAGCACGTACTATGTGCTTAGCACACTATATACATCATCTCATTTAATCTTCAAAAAAACCCAACAAGTGGATACTATTATTTTCTTATTTTACAAATGAGGAAATTGCAAATCAGTAAGTCAAAGTACCTTGCCCAAGGTCATATAGCTCATGAGAGCAGTCCTGGGATCTGAAGGCAGGTGTGTCTGATGCCCAAGTCTCATGGGCTATCCGCTATACCACGCTGCCTGAAGCGCTGTCTCTCCATTGGAGAAGCTAGTGAGAGAGCGAGGGTGGTCTGTGCACAGTGTCAAAAGGTAAGTAGAAAGGCATGTGTCTTTCTGGAGAGTTACATGGGAATTCTGAACTCAGGCCATAAGAATTAAAAGCACAATTAACTGAAACCAATATTTCCTTTTGAAAGTTGGTACTTCAGGGCAGCTTGTAAAGAAAGTTATTAGATAAAATTAGACATCTTTGTTCCCTTCCTCTTGTTTTTATTTTTTTTCCCTTGCCATTTTGGAAAGGAAAGCTTATCCTGGCGGTTTAGCCTGCACCTCTGTTTGGCATAAAAATCTCTTTAGCCTTCATCTGAGCTGTCAGACCAACTTGCCTTCCTATTTTGTCTCTCCCTCTCTCAGCCTGAAAGAACACCTTAAGTGGAGGCAAAGGGGTAGGAGAGAAAGACTAATAGTGATCTCTCTCCTCTAACATTTCTCCTTCCTTTCTTTCCATGAGTAACACCAAATGCCCCACTTACTTACCAGGTTTACCCCAGTCCTACAGTTTTATAGCCATTTTGCTTGGGCAGTTTGTGTGTGTGTGTGTGTGTGTGTGTGTGTGTGTTTCCTCCTTCCCTATTAGCGTTCACTTCACATTCCATCCTTCTGCAAGAGTGCCTCAAGCAGAGAGTTGCTTACATACATTGCTGAGGCTACTGCTAAATTTGCTAGCTGGTTCCCTTTAGAAACCCCTTAACAATGGCCTTATTTACAAAGTGCTCCAGAAAATTGAAAGACACCATATGGATTCCATCTTAACTAAATAATTTGAATAAAATTTGAACTGAAAATTAAACCAGTTTTATTAAAGGGCCCATCCTATCTTCCTTTTCGTTCATGTTCTCGATTCTTCCCAGCATCTCCCTTTTTGCAGCCCTTTCAGGAGCCCAAGATCTACTCCCTTCCCCCAACCACCAATGAAACAAAACTGGCTGGAAGCATGTGGACTAGTGGTTCTCAACCCTGGTTGAATGATGGAATCATCTGGGAACTTTTAAAATTATTATTATTCAATTGTCGAGGGTGGAGCTTGGGCATCAGTATTGTTTCGTAGCTTCCTAGATGATGATTCTAATCCTATTCTCTGAGCCTGTCTTCCCTGCCTCACCTTTTTCCCTATCAAAATTTGTTCTCATCTATCAATTGGGAAAAGATCTAATAAATTCTTCTGCAATAAGGCATTGATAACTGATAGAAGCTTAACGTGCTAGCTGCCAGTGGGATTTTTCATTTTGATTATGAAAAAAAATAAAAAGAAAACACTCTGATGGGCTATATTTAGGCATAGGGGAAATATTTGGGTTGGAAATGTTTCCCAGCCTCCAATTCAAATTATATAGGTTAGGGTTCTCCATGTTTTTCTCTCTCTCTCACACACACACAAATATCCATTACAAACCTTAACTAAAAACAGGAAAACTGAATTCTAAAATTCAATGACAATAATTTTATTATAGTGAGAATAATGGTAATTTATTTGCAGTATTTCACCAAGACACTTATATCCAGATAAATAATGACTCGAGTTATAGGTCAGGTTCTACATCTCTTTGGTTTCTTTGCTTACCTTTATTTTGATTAAAAGAAAAAACACAATTCACAAATTAAAGTTGTTAGGAATGGCAGTAAGTATTTGGTGGCCCTGGCAGATTGTTTTGGATATTCATGTTCAGATAGAACATTAACCTAGAAATTATGAAATAATTTCTCACTACGGGCTACATTCAACACTCCATCAGACAGACAGGGAGATGATAAGCATTTACACTTAAAAGCTGAAAAGGTGAATGTTTCAACTTGGAAGATAGTAGCAAATGGATTTAATCCTTTCTTTGGTTGTATTCATCTCTGAAAGGTACTTTTTCACATTTCATTACAGCATGTGGATGTGGTTTTAATATACGCTGAATTTCTTTCTCCGATGAGTGAAGAAAATCACCAAGTCAAACTCTTGGTGATTGAACCATTTGTATCACATTTAAGTCATCTAAAGAAATCCTGATACCATAAAATGGTAATATCTAAGCCCTGAAGTGATAAGCCTCAGGCTGTTCAAAATGCAAAATATATTGCTGAGATATACCACCTGAACAATTCTATTGAAATAATACAGATTTTCTTTGGTGTTATCACTGTCATGAAGAAATGCTTTATGTTTCATTCCTCAAAAAACTTGGGAGAATATTTTTCCCCTTGATAGTCCTCATAAATCACTGTGGAAAGATAGACTTGTGTACTTACTGCCCATTTCTTCACTTAGCATCGTGAAAAGATGAACACTCAATGGGAGGTATGTTATCATAATCCCAATCTTGACTGTTTTCTTCAACACTGAATCAAAATCAAGAGGTATATTGTTGACCACTAATTTTCTTTGAATACTTCTAAGTGTGAATTGACATTCAGGTGCAAGTTCTTTTATTCATGTGGCCGCGGGGTCCTTCCTTGTTGCATGCATAACTGCTGCTTTGTCAATTTTGATTTTAGCTCTATTGTTTTCAGTTCTTAATCATACATCACAAAATGATCTTTAAGTAAATGAATATTATCTTCTCTTGAAGGCTTATTTTTCAGTGATTAATGGAACAAAAGTTAACCAGCACTTTTCTTGAATATGTATATCAATATGCCAACTGAAAATGTCTTGTAATATGTTCACAAATTAGAAATTGTTCTTCCACTATGTCATCCAATAATATTATGCAACATATGATAGTAACGGGCCAACTGTGCCAAATATTCATTCTGAATGTTTATGAATATAATAGTTGCCACAAACTCTGTGGTTAGTATTATAAGTTTCTTAGAAAAACTGTTAAAAGTAGTGCATATACTCTAAGCAGTGCAATTTTTGTTGATGCCATTGTAGTTTGGGCCTCTTATTTCTTGTTAGTAATAATATTCATCAATCTAGTATTAGAAAGTATTATTTTCTGCTTTTTCTGGAAACATATGACTGGTTACCAGAATGGTCACTGTGCTTTCTATGAAAATGTTATGAAGGCTTTGGTGGCATCATTGGATCAAGTTTCCTAACACTATGATCTCCACAAAAGCCAGTGTTTCCAAATTTCTGTTGCTATATTAGCAGAAATTGTTTTTTTTTTATCATAGAGAAGCCACATATTAATCTTATTAATTATGAAAAGTAGCATTGTAAATTAAAAGTTTTTTTGCCTGCTACATCAAATCATCATATTTTCACATTACTTGTCCTAATGCACATATTTTCACATTCTATATTTATCCCAAAGTCAAGTTCATTATTTATGTTTTTAAAGTTACCTTGAGCTACTGTGGTTTTTCATCACTGATTTTGTACTTGAATAAACCACTTTTGAGCCATTAATAATTTGGAGGATTAGAGAGAAAATGCAAAATGGTAACCATGAAACATGCAAAATTAAGACTATAGCCAATGACATGACAAATGACACGACACGAACACCTTGTTAGCTAAATGTTAGCCAAGATGAACCAATCACTGAATTTCTTTTAGTATATGGGCAGCCTCACCTATTAACACCACATTGAGATACCTAGGGAAAAAAATATGATTAGTCAGGTGTAATCCGGCCATTATGTCCCACAAGCTCTGGCATGGAATGTAAATACATTCCATTACCACAAAGAAAACCAATATACATATGGGGGAAATGAGTCTTAGAGAGGCAAAGTGACTTACCCAAAGTTTCACAAATGTAAATCAAACCCAATTTGCACAAATTGGGCATTTAGCTGCCTCACTCAGGCATCAAGATAAGCATCACCTCCTTTGGCATCAATAAGGAGTGACTGAAAGAGATGGGGGTATTTACCTTGGGAAAGAGAAGCCTGGCTAGGGAGGAAGAATGGCAGAGGTAGCTGTGTTCAAATATGTGAAAGACATTCCTGAGAATTAAGGCGCTGTCCTGTCTGGTTGGTTGTCCTGAGGGCAGAACGTGGGTGTGTGGAAGGAAGTTACAGGGGAGCAGGATTGGCTCACCAGCAGGAAGAACATTCTGTCAAGTGGAATCCTGTGCCCGCCGAGGCAGGGAGCTTCCAGGTCTGTCCCGGGTCACTTGGAAACTGGGTGGGGACGCTTGGCAGGAAGGCTGAGGAGAGGAGTCCTCCGCCAGGTAGAGAGGGTGGGAGCAGGTGAGCTGAAAGAGTTTCTAGCCCGAGTCTGATGAGGGCCTGGAGGGAGGAGGACTGATGAAGTGGGACAGATGGACCCCAGGCCCCTTCTGTACCTGACACTCGGGTGCCTTGCTTCAGCTCTGTCTCTTGTCTGCCCAGTTTCAACCCCACCTGTTTTCAGGGTGACCAAGGGGGAGCCTTTGAGGTTCAAGATGGGAGACTGAAACTTCTGCCTCCCAAAGACACAGGGCTGTTTCTTCTGCAGCCATGCAGGCCCCACGTCCACACTGGGGTCCCTTCTCCCGCCCAGCACCCTGAATCTAAAGTTTAAAAAAAAAAATAAATAAATAAATAAAGTTTAACCCTGGGAACAGGAGAATAGAAAGGACTCAGGCTCTCATGGGTTTTGGCTCTTGGTGTCATTGCCTCTGATTAGATCTGGGAAACACTGTTCACTTCACAGTTATTCTCTGGGTTCCTGGGAGTTCCTGGGAGCATTGTAAAGAGTGTGTGGATGATGGAGAGGCTAGTTAGAGGGTGAATCTCCTTCAGGATAAGACTCTGGGTGCCTGCCCCCATTCTGTTGCAGAGAGGAGAGCAGAGGTCACAGAGAATAAATGACGTGTCCAAAGTCATGGTGAATTATTGAATTAGTATATAGTGAATTGATGATAAACCCAGAATATTTAAACATGGTTCTGTTTCTTGGCCCCGGACTACCTACCTATCTATCTATCTATCTATCTATCTAACTATCTATCTATCATCTATCTATATCTAACATCTATCTATCTATCTACATAGCCAAAGCTGTGTTTGATCAAAGAGTGGAGGAAGTGTCTTGAATATGAGTCGTGTTATATCACATGAAGATTGTGTATCTGGAACAGACTATGCTCATTCCAACCTCCAAGTCTTTACTCAAGTTGTTACCTTGCCGGGAGTTTCTCTTCCCTTCCCTTCTTGTCTTTTCCCTTTTCTCCTTTCACAAATCTAACCATTCTTCAAGATCCAGCAGCTCAGTCGATTTTGCCTTCCAGGGGTCTCTGAGCTCACTCATTTGACCCTTTGGTATATTTTATAATGGAACCCAAGGGTTTGTTTTATCTTCCCAACTAGATAGCAAAGACTAAGTCTTAGCCTTTTTGTATCTACTATAATCCCCTTCTCCTGAGACTAGGCCCCAATGAAGTGCTCAGGAAATCCAGATTAAAATCCAGTTGCTGAGCAGTGGATGTAGTACAAGCCAGTCAAGCAGGTAGCCACATAGTTGGAGCTGTATGTTTTTGTGGAAACCACATTAAAATTGTAGATGTATAGCAGAACACTCACATCCAGTCTGAGGTCTCCTATGCTTTCCAAACCTCACTAAGGCCCCCCTCAGCAGCCCCTCTTCTATTAAACAGTCAGTCAGCTGTTTGTGTGTTCTTTCCTATTCTAGTCAGTGCAGGCATTACAAAGCAAGAGGAAAATACTACAAGATCTGCTCCAGCCTCCACGCAGGAAAAATGTCTGCAACCTTCACTCACTGTTGTCCCTCTGGTTCCAGTCCAAGCATTGTGTCTATACTTTCTTATACTTAACGCAGCCTCCTTTAGATCAGTCCCTCAGTCTAGTCTGGGCATAAATCTCTCACTCCTTTCCCTCTCCTTTGTACCCTCCCACTCAAATCTCAATCGGCAGCTGCCAGCAGTAAGGGGCTTTGAGAACCCAAATGGGGATTTTTTCCAGACACTTCACCTTTGCCTCATTGTTGAAAAATGTGTTTTGCTCACTTGAAGTTATTAGATCCCTCTTGCCCTCAGTGAGGCTGGGTGGATGAGGCCCTTGTCTTAGGCAGACCAAAGAGGGTCACAGCCTGAGCAACATCTAGCCACCCTTGTCTCTGGGAATCTTAACACGTGGAAACTGTAATCATCTTCTTGGGCCCTTCTTACGCACTAGCCCAGGATGTTTTAGAGCAATGTGTGGTTATTTCCCTCCCTGCTCCTTTTCTTCTTGGGAACCAGGGTTGCTGGACCACTGCTTGACTCCTTGTCCTCTTGACAACTTCTCTCTCTCACTCATGGTGTCCACGGTAGACGGTGTGTAGCCTGGACTGAGACACATTGATCTAACCCAAGCCCCTCATTGGCTCTGTGCCTTGGTCATTCCCCTCTCTCAGTGGAGATGGTGCAGAGGGTGGAAACTTTTCTAAGGCTTCACAGGTCCTTTCTTCTTGTCATGTCACTCTTCCTGCCAAACTCTGACCACCTCCTGGCCTCTTATAGGGGTAAATGCCACATATCTGGAAGACTTTCTGGCCCACGATTTACACGAGGGAAGGTCTCTATTTATATAACACCATGCTCACACATAATCTGGGAGTTGTAGGCCACTGGCAAGACCAACACTAGTGTCTTTATCCAAACTTTTGGGGGGTTGCCATTCACCTGTGAGTGTGAAATTAAGCTACACAGAATCTGAGCTTCAGGTCCTGAACTGATTTGGGATGTTTTCTAAGTTTAGTTGTAGTATCTACACTGTGCTATTAAGATGACAGGGCATTTCCACGTCTTTTGCCTCATATGATCCTCACGACAACCTGGTGAGACAAATATTCTCATCCCCATTTTCATATGTGAAACTATTAAAGAGTGATAATAACATTAATGACCAACATGCATCAAGCACTTGCTACATCCCAGGTAGTGTTCTAGGCACTGTGTATGTATTAACTCATATTTCCCTCACAACAACCCATGACCTCATTATTACAATTATCTAATTTTAAAGTTTAGGAAACTGAGGCTCAGAAAGGCTAAGGGACTTGCTCAAGGTCACACAGCCGGTAAGTGGTGGTGCCTCATTTTGAACATAGGCATCCTGGCTCCAGAGCCCACATGTGTGAACACTATGCTATTTGGATTTAGAAAGGTTAACCCACTTGCTCAAAGCCACAAAAATCATTAGAAGATAGATTACTAGGCTGGACACTAGGCTTTCTGACTCCAAATTCTGTGCTCTTTTCACTGTGTATTCATTTATCCACTCATCCAATAAACATTTTTTTAAACACTACTGTGTGACAGACAATGTACTGGGAACTGGGCACAAAATTGCTGCTCATAAGGAGCACACAGTCTGGTGGGAGAGATAGTCAAGTAAACAAAAGCAAAGCATAGCATGATGATTAAGAACATACTTTCCTGCTCAATGTATCTGGGTTCAAATCGCACCACTACATATTAGCAGTAGGGCCTACACCTTGATATCCTCATCCATAAAATGGAGATGGTAATATCAGCATATTCCTCACAGGATTGTTGTGGTGATGAATGGATTAATATATGCAATAAACTTACGAAGCACATGAATGTTAGATGCTATTATTGTTATTATTACTGGTGGTGGTGGTGGCAGAGGGGGTGCTTTCTCTGTTCTATGGCAGAGTCCCAATGGCTAAGAGAAGGCCCTAAACCAGTGTTTGAGAAAGAGCCAGAGGATGTCTGGAAGGAGGACCAAGAAGAGACAGGCAGGGGCCAGATCATTCAGTGCCTTGAATGCCATGCATTATGCCAAGCGATGTGGCAGAATGGGTTTGGAGCAGGGTCTCTGAAGAAGTGGTTGACCAACACCTACATTTCTGCTATTTCAAGGAAGAGCAGGCCGGGTGATCAACCTGTACATGTGGTCTAGTGCCCCCAGCATGCAGCAAACCTTTTTCCCTAGCTCAGGTTCACAAGATTGAATGGCTGTGAGTGGCCTTATGAACTGCTGGTCTGTTTTGAAAGGAACTCAGGGACTTCCCTGGTGGCGCAGTGGTTAAGAATCCGCCTGCCAGTGCAGGGGACACGGGTTCAAGCCCTGGTCCGGGAAGATCCCACATGCCGCGGAGCAACTAAGCCCGTGCGCCACAACTACTGAGCCTGCGCTCTAGAGCCTGCGAGCCACAACTACTGAGCCCGAGTGCCACAGCTACTGAAGCCCGCGCGCCTAGAGCCCGTGCTCCGCAACAAGAGAAGTCACCGCAATGAGAAGCCTGCGCAACACTCACCGCAACTAGAGAAAGCCCATGCACAGCAATGAAGACCCAATGCAGCCAAAAATAAAAAAAATAAATTTATTAAAAAAAAAAAGAAAGGAACTCAACCCTCCCTCGGTTGTCAGCAGCTTTCTGCTCCATCTGGCAAGAGCTTCAGGCTGTCGCATCCCCATATAACCTCCATGGCCTCAGGCAGTGACCTAGAAGTAATGAGGCTATTGGACGACAGCTTTTGGAGCTGATGTCTGTAAAGTGAGGATCTGGGAGTGGGGTGGATGGAGAGAAAACAGATGGGACATTGCACCTGGCTGCTGGGTAGTCTGAAGCCAAAGGAGCCAGACACCTTAAGGATCTAGCTAGGATGTCTTCCAAACAGTTTGAGATGTTTCAGTCTACCCACAGGGATTGTTTTTCATAAAATCATATATTCCAACATGGGCCAGATAAGCCAGTGTCAATTTTAAGGCCAGGGCAGTTTTTTTGTTATTTGTTTCCCATTTTCTCTTTTTTCAAGGTCACCTACTTGAGCTGCTATGCCCTGGAGAGTCTGCAAAGAAAAATAACAGGCATGCCTCACATTTGTATCAGGCTTTATGATTTACAAAGAGCTCCCACATTCATTGGATTCTAAAGTCCCCTGGAGAGGGGGCAGGGTAAGCATTTGCATGGTTATCATTTCCTATTTTACAGATGAGCAAATAGAGGCCAAGAAAGGGGAAGGCACATGCCCAGAGTCATGTGGTGGAGTGGTAGGGGTACAACTCTGTATTGGTTTGCTGTACTGTGTAACAAATTACCACAAACTTAGCAGCTTAAAACACCAAACATTTATTGTCTCATAATTTATTTTGTTAGAACTCTGGGAATGGCTTAGATGAGTTCTCTGCTTAGGGTCTTGCAAGGCCACAATCAAAGTGCTGGCCAGGGCTGGGTTCTCGTCTGGAGATTCAACTAAGGAACAATCTGCTTCCCCACTTATGTGGTTGTTGTCAGCATTCAGTTCCTTGTAGGATTTACGGCGGCTTGTTTTTCAAAGCCAGCAAGGGGAGAATGAGTTGGCTAGCAAGATGGTGTCATTAACAGTCGGCCCTCCGTATCCGTGGGTTCCACATCCATGGATTCAACCAACCATGGATCAAAACTATTAGAAAAAAAATTCCAGAAAATTCCAAAAAGCAAAACTTGAATTTGCTGTGCTCTGGCAACTATTTACATTGTATTTACAACTATTTACATAGCATTTACATTTTATTAGGTATTATAAGTAATCTACAGATGATTTAAAGTATACAAGAAGATTACATAGGTTTTATGCCAAAACTACACCGTTTTGTATAAGGGCCTTGAGCATCCAGATTTTGGTGTCTGCAGGCAGTCCTGGAACCAATCCCCCACAGATACTGAGGGACGACTGTGTAACATAATATAATCATGAGAGAGATATTTCATCACCTTTGCCATATTCTATTGGTTAGGAGCAAATCACAGGTTACACCCCTACTCAAGGGGAGGGCATTACACAGGCATATCAGTGCCAGAAGTGGAGGTTATGGTTGCCACATTAATGTCTGTTTGCCATAGACTCCAATCCAGCTTTGTCTGATTCCAAATCCAGTGATCTTTCCACTGGATCACACTGTAGCCACTAGGGATGCATGACATCCAGTCCTACTACTCCCAAATGTATGTACACCTATTAAAGGTGCATTTCCCAAGCACAGAGTAGAGTAAATCCATGAAGGCTGCTCTGCCTGTAAACCTGTGGCCTGGGTCACACAGCCTAGGGTCCTAGCCAAATGACATATGGACACATCCCCACTTTCTTAACTTAGAAAAAACAATTCACCACTTCTAAAGATGGAATGCTGTTTAGGGACAATTTTGTGCAAACCCTGAGCTTGTTATCTTCCAAAAAAAAAAGGATGCATGTCTTTTCATTTTAGGAGACCTCAGCTCTTATCCTGACAAATTCCAAGTTATTTACAAAGCCAAAGGGAGTTGTGCTGTGTTGTGCCTCTTTTGCCTTTGTGGCTAAGTCTCATTAGTTTGATCCCATTAATGACTGTCAGAGAAGATGAGGCCTTGGAGGAAAGGAGTTAAAGAGAGCTCTTTAAATCAGCCAGGCAGGACCAGAAAGCTCTCTGCAGATGGCTTCTAAAGTTTAGGTTTGCCTGCAAAGAAACCCCATAACTCTCTCCAGAAGCCTGTTCTTAAGTGACAATAGGGGCTACGTCAACTATTCATTTCATTTCATTCATTCAGTCAGTCATTCAATAAGTGTCTATTGAGCAATTCTTTGTGTAAGGCAAAATTCTAGGTACTAGCAATACTGAGATCACCATCCCTCTGCTCAAGAAGATCACAGTGGAGTGAAGACTGAGACAAGAAAATAATCAGAAGGCTGTAGAACTGCTTTTTTGTTTGTTTGTTTGAAATGACAAGGTAAGTTTATTACACTGTCTGGCTTATTGCACAGTGATGATTGTGTCAGACCCTATTTACAGTCATGCGGTTCTTTTAAACAGTCTTACAGAAAGAATGCATCTAAACTATACTCTAGGTAATTAATAATTTGTGAGATTAAAAATAAGGTGTAGATGAAGATTCCCAACTTAGTCAGCAGTGTAAAACTTCTCTCTAACTACTATTAATTTGATATCCTACATTTTTAATAATTGGAAATCAGTGTCACAGAGTTATTTGAAAAGAATAGTACTCATGCTTTCACAGTTTTCCCACTATATATGCATTTACATGCTGTGTTTAAGAATCACTAAATACAAATATGCCACACAAAATTAGTATAACCTATCATAATTTTGTGCAAGTCAGACATTCATTTATGGCACATGTAATTTATTTATTTTTTAATTTAATTTTTATTTTACATTGGAGTATAGTCGATTTATAATGTTGTATTAGTTTCAGGTGTACAGTTAAGTGATTCAGTTATACATATACATATATCCATTCTTTTTCAAATTCTTTTCCCATATACGTTATTACAGAATATTGAGTAGAGTTCCCTGTGCTTTACAGTAGGTCTTTGTTGTTTATCTATTTTATATATAGTAGTATGTACATGTTAATCCCAAACTCCTCATTTATCCCTCCCCCAACATTTCCCCTTTGGTAAATGGCTAAGATATGGAAGTAACCTAAATGTCCATCAACAGATGAATGGATAAAGAAGATGTGGTATACATATACATTGGAATATTACTCAGCCATAAAAAAAGAATGAAATAATGCCATTTGCAGCAATATGGATGAACCTAAACATTATCACATTAAGTGAAGTAAGTCAGACAGAGAAAGACAAATATCATATGATATCACTTATATGTGGAATCTAAAAAAAATGATACAAATGAACTTATTTGTAGAACTGCTTTAATGGAGGTATGCACTGAACCTGTGGGAGTTTGTCCAAGGGGGTCAGAAAAGAGATGTGATTACTCAAGATTGCAAACCCAAATCTTCCAAGACCAGGCAAATGAATCAAACAGGTGGATACAGGGAGTGGTAGAGTTTCTACTTAATTGGAGGGCATTGCAATATAAAATGTAAACACCATGTGATCCTAATAAAATATAGCCTGCAACCTGCCCATTTGTGACCCCAGCATAGACAGAGGTAGTATTGATACTAAGATTTAAATTATAATAGTAAGCTCTTCTATAGAGGTTACTGTGTACCAGGTATGCTTATAAACAATTCAAATGTAGTAACTCATCTAATCTCCATAACAAGCCTATTAGGTAGGTACTTTTATTAGCCCTATTTTATAGATGGGGGAACAGAGACCCAGAGAAGTTAGATAATTTGCCTGAAGTCACACAGCTAATAACCAGAGCTGGAACTTAAACACAGGTGGCCTAGTTTCAGAAACTACCGTGTCCTCAGCTGCTGCCAAAAGATGATTAAGGGTTTGAAAGGTGGTGAGAGAGCATGCCATGCAAAGGAAGCAGGATGTGCAAAGATGGAGGGCTGGGGATTCTGAGGGAATTCAGGGTCTGTAAACGGTGTAGTATTTCTGGAATAGCAAGTGTGTGTTTGGGGTGCTGGTGGGAGGAATAGGTGAGGCAGGGTAAGGAGATGGATAGAGAGAAATGAGACTAGACAGAAAAATCAACAGGATACTTCTATGCCACACAATGATATGATTCATTCCTTAGTTAGGTGTTTATTAAGTGCTTGCTATATGCCAAACACTTATGCATCGTGTGCTAAGTGCTGAGATAGACTTAGACAAAAGGTGATTTGGGGGTTTGGACAAGGGGCATCAAATTCAGCATGAGGGAGTCTGGGAGCACCTCCCAGAAAAATGATTGGATTGACCTAAGTCTTGAAGGATAAGTAGGGGTTGACTGGAAGAAGGAGACAGGAGAGGGCATTGTAAAGAGAAGGAATGGGGTATAAAACGGTATTTCTGAACTCTTGGTAAAAATGATATTCCTTCTTTTTTTAATTTTTATTTTTTGACCTTCCTTCTTGTCTCACGTTTTCCTTTTCATTTCTATCCTCTCACCTATTCACATGTCACAATGGGAAATAGAAAGCCAGAGAAGAATTGGACTAAGACTTGCTCCATGAGATTTCCATGTTCTGGCACACCTAGCAGAGTCAAGGGGGTTAAATTTGGGGTTAGAATAACTGAGTTTGGGCTCAGGCACTTTATCCACATTAATTCCAATTAACTCCAATTATCGATCAACCCTGCAAGCTTTTCTTTTCAATTTTTTAGCCTCATATTATAGATGAGGAAATGGAAGTTCAGAGAAGTGGTATCACCTGCTTAAGGAACTCTGTTAGTGAGTGGCACAATTTGGGGTTTGAACCTAGGCTCCAAAGCCTATGTTCTCATATTCTCAACTTTTGAGAACCTTCTTTCAAATGAAATCATACTATCTCTTAGTAACAATACCTAAACATCCTTTATTGTAAGCTCGGTCAACAATTCCAAACTCTTTCCCTCAACATGTCATACCTCTGAGTCTTGGATTTCTCGGCTGTAAAATGAGGCTGTGGTGGAAATTACTACTGTCATCACTATTCACTTCCTTTCTACTTTCAGGAATATGGGGTTATTATACTTCTTTGCCCCCTTTAAGTTAAATGTGGCCATTGACTTGCTCTGACCAATTAAATAGGAGCAGAAGTGATGTGTGTCACTTTAGGGTGGAAGCATTTCAGAGATCACATGATTCGCTGTCTTCTCTTCCCCTTGGACAACATTCAAAATGGTAGTGCTTCCTTTGGCCTGGGTTTCTGTGTGAAGATGACATGGACCAGAATCCTCCACTGAACAGCAATATAGAATGAGTAAACACTCTATATTTATTTAAAAAAAAATTTTTTAACATCTTTATTGGAGTATAATTGCTTTACAATGGTGTGTTAGTTTCTGCTTTATAACAAAGTGAATCAGCTATACATATACATATATCCCCATATCTCCTCCCTCTTGCGTCTCCCTCCCACCCTCCCTATCCCACCCCTCGAGGTGGTCACAAAGCACTGAGCTGATCTCCCTGTGCTATGCGGCTGCTTCCCACTACCTATCTATTTTACATTTGGTAGTATATATAAGTCCATGCCACTCTCTCACTTCGTCCCAGCTTACCCTTCCCCCTCCCCATGTCCTCAAGTCCATTCTCTACGTCTGCGTCTTTATTCCTGTCCTGCCCCTATACTGAGTAAAAAAAAATGCTTTCACTGATTTAAATTCTGGGGTTGTTTGTTACCACAGCATAACCTATTATATTCTGACCAATACAGAGGTAAATGCCCTCCATCTTGTGGATTTGTTGTGAAGTTTAATGAAATAATGGGAGTGGAAGTGCTTTATAAACTCTTAGGCTGTGTGCCCATGCCATCCATTATTACTTGCCAAGTGATATATCTGAATGCAAGTCCTATTGAGCAACGTTCTAATGGAATTTCCACTCTACAAATAGGATTTTTGTAGACACTTACATTGTGTCTTTTTACATTATAGACAGATATTTACTTGTTTACATAGCACTCCTGGGTGGGAGCTTCCCTTTTATCCATAGGGAGAGAACCAACTCTGAGATCTGAAGTTGATTTCTCAAAGACTATGGGTAGCTGATAACTAGTCACTCTGAGCAAAACAGTTAAAACTAGTTCCACTGATTTTTCTATCTAGGCTCAAAGAAACAACTGGGGAGAGGGGGAACCCATCTTCTCCCAAATAACAACTCATGTTTTTAATTGAAGTATAGTTGATTTACAATATTATATTAGTTTCAGGTATACAACATAGTGATTCAGTATTTTTATAGATTATACTCCATTTAAAGTTATTACAAAACAATGGTTATATTTCCCTGTGCTGTACCATATATCATTGTTGTTTCTCTGTTTTACACATAGTAGTCTGTACCTCTTAATCAAATATCCCTAAATTGCCCCTCCCCCCTTCCCTCTCCACTTTGGTAACCACTAGTTTGTTCTATGTATCTAAGAGTCTGTTTCTGTTTTGTTATGTACATCGGTTTGTTTTATTTTTTAGATTCCACATATAAGTGATAACAGAGTATCTTTCTCTTTCTGACTTATTTCACTAAGCATAATACTCTCTAGGTCTATCTACGTGTTGCAAATGGCAGAATTCCATTCTTTTTTATGACTGAATTAGATTCCATTATATATATCACACACACACACACACTATACATATATATATAGTGTGTGTGGGTGGGTGTGTGTGTGTGTGTGATATACATATCACATCATCTTTATCCCTTCATCTATTGGTGGATACTTAGGTTGCTTCCATATCTTGGCTATTGTAAATAATGCTGCCATGACCATTGGGGTGCATGTATCTTTTCGAATTAGTGGGGTTTTATTTTTGGATATATACCCAGGAATGGAATTGCTGGGTCATATGGTAGTTCTAGTTTTAGTTTTTTGAGGAACCTCCATACTGTTTTCTACTATGGCTGCACCAATTTACACTCCCACTAGCAGTGTACAAGAGTTCCCTTTCCTCCACAACCTCGTCAGCATTTATTATTTGTAGACTTTTTGATGACAGAAAGCAACTTTTGATTTTGCCTCTCCTGGAACAGGGGAAAGGCTGGTGATCCTAGGCCTGATAGTTCCAAACCAATAACTCAACAGATGCTGACTTGCAAACATCAGCCTGAAAGAGCCAGCCATGACATTTGTCATGTAGCGTGGCTTGAATGGTTTATAACCATGGGAAAAAAACAACCCTTCCCCAGGACTTTCCTCATTCAAGCCCAGCAAGCTTGCCATCAAAAGAGAAGCTCAGGACTAGGGAGTCTATGGGCCAAAGAGGAACCCAGACCTGAGCAACATCTGCTGAGAGTCTTTCTCTTGTCTATGAGACTCTAACCACAATAGTTATCTTTTCCTTCCTTGATCATAAAGTTTATTTCTGACTAAGAATGTTTATGCTTGCTGTTCCCTCTGACTAGAATGCTCTTCCCACAGGTCTTCCCATGCCTTCCTCTTATTCAGGTCTTAGCCCAAAGGCACCTCTTGAGAAACCTTCTTTGTCCCTTCTAATGTTATCCCCAACTCAGTCGCTCCCTATGTCCTCACCCTGATTTATTTTACTTTAGAGCATTTATATCAACTTGAGGTTATATTTTTTATTTAATATTTATTTTATATAGTTATTTACTTTGGATTATATATTTATTTTATACTTTATTTGTGCATGTGTATTTATTTACTTATATAAGTATATTCATAAACTATATATAAATGGTTTATATAATATATTCATTTGTTTATTTTATTTGTCTCTTTTGTTCATTTGCTCTATCCCCAGTATCTAGAACAATGTTGGGGATAAAGTAGGTGCTTAATAAATATTTGTTGCATGCATGAGCAAACAGTAATCCTCCAACAGCAGAGTAGAGTTTCTCAAATACACATCCTAGAGTCCAAGTGTCTTTTGGAAGTGTCAGGCTTTCGGGAAGCAGATGTAAACTTGTTTTTACCTTGGCATCCTTCAGCAAACACCATGCTGTATACTTTCTTCTATCTTTTATTAATTCCACAAATGTTTATTGAGTGCATAGAGGAAGAAGAATATAGAAGAAAGCACTGGGACCATGATCCAGTCTTTATGCTTCTGGATGACTTCTAAAATATAACTGAGAAATAAACAGGAAATATTATCAAAGAAGGTTTGGAAAAGGCAGGGCAATAATGGGGAGAGGTAGGCTCCCAAAAAGATATTAAAACCTCTTATAAAGTAACAATAATGGGCCTTCAAGATGGCCAAGGAGTAAGACGTGGAGATCACCTTCCTCCCCACAAATACATCAGAAATACATCTACATGTGGAACAACTCCTACGGAACACCTACTGAACGCTGGCAGAAGACCTCAGACTTCCAAAAAGGCAAGAAACTCCCCACGTACCTGGGTAGGGCAAAAGAAAAAAGAAAAAACAGAGACAAAGAATAGGGACGGGACCTGCACCAGTGGGAGGGAGCTGTGAAGGAGGAAAAGTTTCCACACACTAGGGAGCCCCTTCACTGGCAAAGATGGAGGGTGGGTGGGGGGGAAACATCAGAGCCATGGAGGAAAGCTCAGCCACAGGAGTGCAGAGGGCAAAGGGGAGAGACTCCCTCACAGAGGATCGGTGCCGACCAGCACTCACCAGCCCGAGAGGCTTGTCTGCTCACCCGCTGGGGTGGGTGGGGGCTGGGAGCTGAGGCTCCAGCTTCGGAGGTCAGATCCCAGGGAGAGGACTGGGGTTGGCTGCGTGAACACAGCCCGAAGTGGGCTAGTGCGCAACAGCTAGCTGGAAGGGAATCCGGGAAAAAGTCTAGAACTGCCTAGAGGCAAGAGACCATTGTTTCAGGGTGCGTGAAGAGAGGGGATTCAGAGCACCGCCTAAACGAGCTCCAGAGACAGGCATGAGCCACGGCTATCAGCACGGACACCAGAGACGAGCATGAGATGTTAAAGCTGCTGCTGCAGCCACCAAGAAGCCTGTGTGCAAGTACAGGTCACCATCCACACCTCCCCTCCCGGGAGCCTGTACAGCCTGCCACTGCCAGGGTCCCGTGATCCAGGGACAACTTCCCCAGGAGAACACACGGCACGCCTCAGGCTGTTGCAACATCATGCTGGCCTCTGCCACCACAGGCTCGCCCCACATTCTGTACCCCTCCCTCCCCCTGGCCTGAGTGAGCCAGAGCCCCATAATTAGCTGCTCCTTTAACCCTGTCCTTTCTGGGCAGGGAACAGACCTACACGCAGAGGCAGGACCAAATCCAAAGCTGAACCCCAGGAGCTGTGCAAACAAAGAAGAGAAAGGGAAATTTCTCCCAGCAGTCTCAGGAGCAGCGGATTAAATCTCCACAATCAACTTGTTGTACCCTGCATCTCTGGAATACCTGAATAGAAAACGAATCATCCCAAAATTGAGGCAGGGGACGTTGGGAGCAACTGTAGACTTGGGGTTTGCTTTCTGCATCCAATTTCTTTCTGGTTTTAGGTTTATCTTAGTTTAGTATTTAGAGCTTATTATCATTGGTAGATTTGTTTATTGATTTGGTTGCTCTCTTCCTTTTATATATATAAATATATTTTTTTCCTTTTTCTCTTTTTGTGAGTGTGTATGTGTATGCTTCTTTGTGTGATTTTGTCTGTATAGTTTTGCTTTTGCCATTTGTCCTAGGGTTCTGACTGTCCGTTTATTTTTTTTCTTTTTTAGTATAGTTTTTAGCACTGGTTATCATTGGTGGATTTGTTTTTTGGTTTGGTTGCTCTCTTCTTTCTTTCTCTCATTCTTTTTTTTATTACTTTTTAATTTTTTAATTTTTTCTTTCTTTCTTTCTTGCTTTCTTTCTTTCTTTCTTTCTTCTCCCTTTTCGTCTGAGCCGTGTGGCTGACAGAGTCTTGGTGCTCTGCCTAGGTGTCAGGCCTGAGCCTCTGAGGTGGGAGAACCAAGTTCAGGACATTGGTCCACCAGAGACCTCCTGGCCCCACATAATATCAAACAGCGAAAGCTCTCCCAGAGATCTCCATCTCAACGCTAAGACCCAGCTCCACTCAAAGACCAGCAAGTTACAGTGCTGGACACCCTATGCCAAACAACTAGCAAGACAGGAACACAACCCCACCCATTAGCAGAGAGGCTGCCTAAAACCATACCAAGTTCACAGACACCCTAAAACAAACCACCAGACGTGGTCCTACCCACCAGAAAGACAAGATCCAGCCTCATCCACCAGAACACAGGCACGAGTCCCTGCTACCAGGAAGCCTACACAACCCACTGAACAAACCTTACCCACTGGGAGCAGATGCCAAAAACAACGGGACCTATGAAAGTGCAGCCAGTGAAAAGGAGACACCAAACACAGTAATTTAAGCAAAATGAGAAGACAGAGAAATAAAAAGCAGATGAAGGAGCAAAGTAAAAACCCACCAGACCAAACAAATGAAGAGGAAATAGGCAGTCAAGCTGAAAAGGAATTCAGAGTAATGATACTAAAGATGATCCAAAATCTTAGAAATAGAGTGGAGAAAATATAAGAAGTGTTTAACAAGGAACTAGAGGAAATAAAGAACAAACAAACAATGATGAAAAACACAATAAATGAAATTAAAAATTCGCTAGAAGGAATCAATGGCAAAATAACTGAGGCAGAAGAATAGAAAACTGACCTGGAAGAAAAAATAGTGGAAATAACTACCACAGAGCAGAATAAAGAAAAACGAATGAAAAGAATTGAGGACAATCTCAGAGACCTCTGGGACAACATTAAACACACTAACATCCAAATTATAGGGGTCTCAGAAGAAGAAGAGAAAAAAAAGGGACTGAGAAAATATTTGAAGAGATTATAGTTCAAAACTTCCCTAATATGGGAAAGAAAATAATCAAGTCCAGGAAGCGCAGAGAGTCCCATACAGGATAAATCCAAGGAGAAACACGCCAAGACACATATTAATCAAACTATCAAAAATTAAATACAAAGAAAAAAATAGTAAAAGCAGCAAGGGAAAAGCAACAAATAACATACAAAGGAATCCCCATAAGGTTAACAGCTGATCTTTCAGCAGAAACTCTGCAAGACAGAAGGGAATGGCACAACATATTTAAAGTGATGAAAGGGAAAAAACTACAACCAAGATTACTGTACCCAGCAAGGATCTCATTCAGATTCGATGGAGAAATTAAAACCTTTACTGACAAGCAAAAGCTAAGAGAATTCAGCACCACCAAACCAGCTCTACAAGAAATGCTAAAGGAACTTCTCTAGGCAGGAAACACAAGAGAAGGAAAAGACCTAGAAAAACAAATGCAAAACAATTAAGAAAGTGGTGACAGGAACATACATATTGATAACTACCTTGAATGTAAATGGTTTAAATGCTCCCACCAAAAGACATAGACTGGCTGAATAGATACAAAAACAAGACCCATATACATGCTGTCTACAAGAGACCCACTTCAGACCTAGGGACACATACAGACTGAAAGTGAGGGGACGGAAAAGTATATTCCATGCAAATGGAAATCAAAAGAAAGATGGAGTAGCAATATTCACATCACACAAAATAGACATAAAAATAAAGACTCTTACAGGAGACAAAGAAGGACACTATATAATTATCAAGGGATCAATTGAAGAAGAAGATAAAACAATTGAAAATATTTATGCACCCAACACAGGAGCACCTCAATACATAAGGCAAGTGTTAACAGTCATCAAAGTGGAAATCGACAGTAACACAATCATAGTAAGAGACTTTAACACCCCACTTTCACCAATGGACAGATCATCCAAAATGAAAATAAATAAGGAAACACAAGCTTTAAATGACACATTAAACAAGATGGACTTAATTGATATTTATAGGACATTCCATCCAAAAACAACAGAATACACTTTCTTCTCAAGTGTTCATGGAACATTCTCCAGGATAGATCATATCTTGGGTCACAAATCAAGCCTTGGTAAATTTAAGAAAATTGAAATCATATCAAGTATCTTTTCCGACCACAAGGCTATCAGACTAGATATCAATTACAGGAAAAATTCTGTAAAAAATACAAACACATAGAGGCTACACAATACACTAGTAAATAACCAAGAGATCACTGAAGAAATCAAAGAGGAAATCAAAAAATACCTAGAAACAAATGACAGTGAAAACACGACAACCCAAAACGTACGGGATGCAGCAAAAGCAGTTATAAGAAGGACGTTTATAGCAATATAATCCTACCTCAAGAAACAAGAACCATCTCAAGTAAACAACCTAACCTTACACCTAAAGCAATTAGAGAAAGAAGAACAAAAAACCCCCAAAGTTAGCAGAAGAGAAGAAATCATAAAGATCAGATCAGAAATAAATGAAAAACAAATGGAGGAAACGATAGCAAAGATCAAATAACTAAAAGCTGGTTCTTTGGGAAGATAAACAAAATTGATCAACCATTAGCCAGATTTATCAAAAAAAAAGGGAGAAGACTCAAATCAATAGAATTAGAAATGAAAAAGGAGAAGTAACAACTGACACTGCAGAAATACAAAGGATCATGACAGATTACTACAAGCAACTATATGCCAATAAAATGGACAACCTGGAAGAAATGGACAAATTCTTAGAAAAGCACAACCTTCCGAGACTGAAGCAGGAAGAAATAGAAAATATAAACAGACCAATCACAAGCACTGAAATTCAGACTGTGATTAAAAATTTTCCATCAAACAAAAGCCCAGGACCTGATGGCTTCACAGGCAAATTCTATCAAACATTTAGAGAAGAGCTAACACCTATCCTTCTCAAAGTCTTCCAAAATATAGCAGAGGGAGGAACACTCCCAAACTCATTCTACGAGGCCACCATCACCCTGATACCAAAACCAGACAAAGATGTCACAAAGAAAGAAAACTACAGGCTAATATCACTGATGAACATTGATGCAAAAATCCTCAACAAAATACTAGCAAACAGAATCCAACAGCACATTAAAAGGATCGTACACCACGATCAAGTGGGGTTTACACCAGGAATGCAAGGACTCTTCAATATACACAAATCAATAAATGTGATACACCATATTAACAAATTGAAGAATAAAAACCATATGATCATCTCAATAGATGCAGAAAGAGCTTTCAACAAAATTCAACACCCATTTATGAAAAAAACTCTTCAGAAAGTAGGCATAGAGGGAACTTACCTCAACATAATAAAAGCCATATATGACAAACCCACAGCCAACATGGTCCTTAATGGTGAAAAACTGAAACCATTTCCACTAAGATCAGGAACAAGACAAGGTTGCCCACTCTCACCACTACTATTCAACAAAGTTTTGGAAGTTTTAGCCACAGCAATCAGAGAAGATAAAGAAATAAAAGGAATCCAAATTGGAAAAGAAGAGGTAAAGCTGTCACTGTTTGCAGATGACATGATACTATACATAGAGAATCCTAAAGACTCTACCAGAAAACTACTAGACATAATCAATGAATTTGGTAAAATAGCAGGATACAAAATGAATGCACAGAAATCTCTTGCATTCCTATACACTAATGATGAAAAATCTGAAAGAGAAATTAAGGAAACACTCCCATTTACCATTGCAACAAAAAGAATAAAATGCCTAGGAATAAACCTACCTAAGGAGACAAAAGACCTATATGCAGGAAACTATAAGAAACTGATGAAAGAAATTAAAGATGATACAAACAGATGGAGAGGTATACCATGTTCTTGGATTGGAAGAATCAACATTGTGAAAATGACTCTAATACGCAAAGCAATCTACAGATTCAATGGAATCCCTATCAAACTACCAATGGCATTTTTCATTGAACTAGAACAAGAAATTTCACAATTTGTATGGAAACAGAAAAGACCCCAAATAGCCAAAGCAATCTTGAGAAAGAAAAATGGAGATGGAGGAATCAGACTCCCTGGCTTCAGACCATACTACAAAGCTACAGTAATCAAGACAGTATGGTACTGGCACAAAAACAGAAATATAGATCAATGGAACAGGATAGAAAGCCCAGAGATAAACCCACGCACATATGGTCAACTAATATATGAAAAAGGAGGCAAGGCTATACAATGGAGAAAACACAGTCTCTTCAATAAGTGGTGCTGGGAAAACTGGAGAGCTACATGTAAAAGAATGAAATTAGAACACTCCCTAACAATATACACAAAAATAAACTCAAAATGGATTAGAGACTTAAATGTAAGACTGGACACTATAAAACTCTTAGAGGAAAACATAGGCAGAACACTCTATGACATAAATCACAGCAAGATCCTTTTTGACCCACCTCCTAGAGAAATGAAAATAAAAGCAAAAATAAACCAATGGGACCTAATGAAACTTAAAAGCTTTTGCACAGCAAAGGAAACCATAAACAAGACGAAAAGACAACCCTCAGAATGGGAGAAAATATTTGCCAATGAAGTAACGGACAAAGGATTAATCTCCAAAATATACAAGCAGCTCATGCAGCTCAATATCAAAAAAGCAATCAACCCAATCCAAAAATGGGCAGAAGACCTAAACAGACATTTCTCCAAAGAAGACATACAGACTGTCAACAAACACGTGGAAGGATGCTCAACATCACTAAACATTAGAGAAATGCAAATCAAAACTACAATGAGGTATCACCTCAAACCGGTCAGAATGGCCATCATCAAAATATCTACAAACAATAAATGCTGGAGAGGGTGTGGAGGAAAGGGAACCCTCTTGCACTGTTGGTGGGAATGTAAATTGATACAAGCACTATGGAGAACAGTATAGAGGTTCCTCAAAAATCTAAAAGTAGAACTACCACACGACCCACCAATCCCACAACCGGGCATATACCCTGAGAAAACCAGAATTCAAAGAGTCATGTACTACAATGTTCATTGCAGCTCTATTTACAATAGCCAAGACATGGAAGCAACCTTAGTGTCCATCACCAGATGAATGGATAAAGAAAATGTGGCACATATATACAATGGATTATTACTCAGCCATAAAAAGAAACGAAACTGAATTATTTGTAGTGAGGTGGTCTGTCATACAGAGTGAATTAAGTCAGAAAGAGGAAAACAAATACTGTATGCTAACACATATATATGGAATCTAAAAAAAAAAAAAAAGTGGTTCCGAAGAACCTAGGAGCAGGACAGGAGTAAAGATGCAGACATAGAGAATGGACTTGAGGACACGGGGAAGGGGAAGGTTAAGCTGGGACGAAGTGAGAGAGTGGCAAAAATATATATACACTACCAAATGTAAAATAGATAGCTAGTGGGAAGCAGCCGCATAGCACAGGGAGATCAGCTCGGTGCTTTGTGTCCACGTAGAGGGGTGAGATAGGGAGGGTGGGAGGGAGACGCAAGAGGGAGGAGATATGGGGAAATATGTATAGCTGATTCACTTTGTTATACAGCAGAAACTAACACACCATTGTAAATCAATTATACTGCAATAAAGATGTTAAAAAAATAATAACCATATGAGAACTATCAAAATTAAATAAATAATACTGGAATGAAAAAAGAAAGTAACCATTGTGCAAATATGGTGGTTCTTAGCCGAATACAGATCACTAGAACATAAATATATATAATTATTATTATATTAATTATTATTAACATAATTGCCTATACGATGAAGTAAAAAATATACACCAATGGGGGTGTGGAAAGGATATTTATTTATTATTATTTATTATTTTTAACTTATTTTATTTTATTTATTTATGGCTGTGTTGGGTCTTCGCTTCTGTGCCAGGGCTTTCTCTAGTTGTGGCAAGCGGGGGCCACTCTTCATCGCGGTGCGTGGGCCCCTCACTATCGCGGCCTCTCCTGTTGCGGAGCACAGGCTCCAGACGCGCAGGCTCAGCAATTGTGGCCCACGGGCCCAGTTGCTCCGTGGCACGTGGGATCCTCCCAGACCAGGGCTCGAACCCGTGTCCCCTGCATTGGCAGGCAGATTCTCAACCACTGTGCCACCAGGGAAGCCCCAGGATATTTAATTATAGATATTAGAATTATTATTTAACAATCAGGAATAGAAAATTTAGATTTAAACCTTATGATGTACACAAAGGTAAATTCAAGGTAGATTAAAGAATACATTTTAAAACTCAATCATAAGAAACTTTGAAAAAGGAGGATTGGAATAATTTTTAGATATCCTTTGGAATTGTTTTAACATTTTAATTCTGCTTTTAAAAATTATAAAGGTAGAGCTCAGTAGAATTTACTATATATTTTAAATCTTCTGTTTAGAGAAAAGGAACAAAACTAAAAAGTAAGGAATAAATAGTTAAGGAAATATGTACATAAAGTATGATAGTAAAAGATTATTACCTACATGTATGGGGTATTGAGAATGGATAAATAGACAAAGAACATGAAGATAATTCACAAAATAAGAAATATAAAGAGTAAACAAACATTTGGGGGCAAGTTCAAGGTCACTAATAACAAAGGAAATGTGAAGTGAAATAATAAATAGGAAGTTTTTTATATCTATTAAATCGGTCCATAATGGTTTGGTCCTTTTGGAAAGCAATTTGGCAATATGGATCTGCAGCAATAAAAATATTTTTTGACCTAGTAATTTTACTCCTGAGAGTCAATCCTAAGGGGAAAATTCAATAGAAAACAAAAAAGCTAAATGTATGAATATTTTTTATAATAGTAAGAGTACAGAAAACACCTAAAACCCAACAACACGGTAAAGGCAATTCAAATTTTAAATGATAGTTACGAAAACTGTGCAGAAACATGAAACTATGTGTTAGAGGTGAAGAAACTAAAACACAGGAAAGCCAAGTCAGTTCTCCAAGTTCACTCAGTCAGTAAATGATAAAGCTGGGACTTGAACTCAAGCAATGCAGCAGAGTCTGTGGGTGTCTTAGTCTGCTCACTCTGCTATAACAAAATACCATAGACAGGGTGGCTTAAACAACAGCAATATATTTTCTTATGGTTCTGGAGACAGAAAAGTCAAAGATCAAGGTTCTGGCAGAGTTCAGTTTCTGGTGAGAGCTCTCTTCCTGAGCTTCAGACAGCAGCCTTCTCACAGTGTCCTTGCATAGTGGAGAGAGATATCTCTGGTGATTCAGTCTCTTTTCTAAGGATACCAATTCTATCAGATCAGGGCCTCACACTTACGAACTCATGTTGCCTTAATCATCTCCTTAAAGATTCTATCTCCAATACAGTCACACAGGGGATTAGGGCTTCCACATATGAATCTAGGGGGACACAAATCAGTTCATGGCATTCTGTCACTTGCCCCCCCAAATTTCTGTTCTTATTGCATGCACAATACATTCATTCCATTCCAATAGCCCCCAAAAGACTTAATACATTCCAGCATCACTCTAAAGTCTAAAGTCCAAAGTCTCATCTAAATATCATCTAAATAAGATATGGGTGAGACTTGAGGTACAATTTATCCTGAGGCAAAATTCCTTCATTTCATTTTTTCTGTCCTCTTTAGACCCAACTGGCAGCGTTTCTGTTGGTGTAATCCCATCTCTATTCCTAGCTTCTGCTGAGATGACTGATCAAATTTATGAGTTGCGCCCATGATCTCCTTATCAAATGATTGTTCAGCCACACCCTTTCTGTTCTCTTCAGAACAACCTTTCTCATTTTTTTGCAATATGGCTAAACTAAGAATTTTCAAAATCTCCAAGTTCTACTTCCTTTTTACCTAACAATTCCTACTTAAATTCATCTCTCTTCTCTCACATTTTACTATAAAAAGTAAGGAGGACCCAAGCTGCATCTTCAATATTTTGCTTAGATATCTCCTTGGCTAAATATTCAATTTCATCACTCTCAACTTCTACCTTCCACAAAACAGTAGAACACAATTCAGCCAAGTTCACTGCCACATTATAACAAGATCGCCTTTCCTCCAGTTTCCAATAACCTATTCTTCATTTCTGTCTGAGATCTCACCAGAATCACCTTTAATATCCATATTTCTAGCATGTTCCTCAAAACTCTTCCAGCCTCTACCCATTACCCAATTTTGAAGCCACTTCCACATTCTTAGGTACTTGTTATATCAGCACCCTACTTCTAGTTACCAAAATCTGTATTAATCAGCATTCTCCAGAGAAACAGAACTAACAGGATATTTATATTTATATATAATTTATTATAAGGAATTGGCTCACATGCTTGTGGAGGCTGAGATATCCCAAGGTCTGCAGTAGGCAAGCTGGAGACCCAGGAGAGCTGATGGTGTAGTTCCAGCCTGGGTCCAAAGGCCTGAGAACCAGGAGAGCCAGTGGTGTAAGTTCCAGTTTGAGAGCCAGCAGGCTCAAGACACCAAAAGAACTGATTTTTCAATTTGAGTCCAAAGGCAGGAAAAGACCTATGTCCTAGCTCAAGCACTCAGGCAGGAAGAGTTCCCTCTTATTCACAGAATAGTCAACGTTTTTGTTCTATTCAGGCCTTCAACAGATTGGACGAGGCCAACCCATATTAGGGAAAACAATCTCCTTTACTCAGTCTACCAAGTCAAATGTTAATCGTATCCAGAAATACCCTCACAAACACACCTAGAATAATGTTTGACCAAGTGTCTGGGTACCCCTTGGCTCAATCAAGTTAACACAAAATTAGCCATCACAGGGGGTTTAACCATGGGACTATTTTACTAGTGCCCACCCTCCTTGACACTTATTAATTGGCCCTTCGTACAACTTTCTTAATTATTTTGCGGTTTACTTTTCCAATTGTATTTTTCTGGATTCTAATTATTATTATTAGGATTTTCATTGGAATTGCCTTCATCCAATTCAGCCTCCACACTACTGCCAGGACAAACTTCAAGTACAAAACAGATGCTGTTCTTCTCTTGATTAAAATATTTTGAGTTTCCCAAACTCTCTAAACTCCTCAGCAGGGATACTAGACCTTTCATGATCTGACCCCTGCCAATCAGTCTAGTGTCCTGCCCCGCTTCTCTTCCTGCACTCTAGTCATCTCTAATAAGTTACATTTCCCAAAAGTGTGCTCTCTCTTCCATGCTTTTGCTCGTGCTTACCCCTCTGCTTAGAATGTTCCATTAATCCTCCTGTGCCAGATAAACTCTTATAATTCTCTGTGAAGCTCTCCTTAACCCTGCAATATGGCTTAGGAACTGTCCTTCTGTGTCCCACAGTTTCCTATATTTACATCTATTCTGACACTTATCACTGTGTGTTTATTTCCTTTTTAGTTGTCTGCCTTCCCTACTGGACTGCATGTTCCTTGAGATCAGATACACAGTGGTATACCCAGTGCCCAGCACCCTGTAATTGACTCAATATATGTTTGTTGAAGAAATGAGTTGTTGTAACAGTAATGAAATGTATAAAGAGGTTATTGTAATTTCTGTGGGGAGAAGATACTTTTGAGGGGTAGAATCAATAGGATGTGGGGACCAAATATGAAGGCTGAAGGAGAGAAACGAGTCAAGGATGACTGGGTTTTTTTGGCAGAGAAAGTGGTAGTGCAATAAGAGAAGGGAATACATGATGGAGAACTGGCTTGGGAAAGTAGATATGTGTTGTTAGGACAAGAGTAGCAGATGACAGCAGGAAATTCAGGCAGAGGTGCCCAGCTGGCAATTAGAAATACTAACTGGAGGTTGAGATTGAAATAAGGAGACCAAAATCACTCAGAGAGGATAGCTGATGTTGTGGGTATGTGATGGCAAAGAAAGAATCTGCAGAAAGAGAAGAGAGTTGGGAAGAGAATCATGAGGAAAATTTACTCTGAGTGGGCCAGAGGAAAAATGGAGCCTTGAGAGGCAAAGAAAGAGCTGTCAGAAAGGTAATAAGAGAACCTGATGTGTGCTGGCTCATGGAAGCCTAGGGGGAAGAAAAAATAATTTCAAAGAGGAAGAAATCAGCAGCGTTAGAGGATCACGAAAAAGGAGGACAGAGATTTACACTATGTGAAGATTGTTGAAACATCTGAGATAATAGTATTGGTTGAATAGCAGGACCAGAAGTCAGTATACAATTATGTATTATGAAGCCAGAAGTTTGATGGCAAAAGGAGGGAAAGAGACAGACTATATCTCTAGGGAGTAGAAACATTGAGAGACAAGCTTGTTTAATATGGCTACTTGTAGAGTTCCTTACATAAGTGATTGAGCAATTTTTAAAAATCACCCAATTGATTGCATGGCAAATATTATTTTCCAGTCCTCCCCACCTCTACTCACACCACAAACCCTTACCAATCCTGTAAAAATGTACATGTCATACAATATAAATTCATGTTCTCAAATTCTTTCTTACATGGCTCAAAGCAAGTCCCTCCAATTGGGCCAATCAATCAAATTCCACTCTTGATGAAGATAGTTATGACTTCTGGTCTCAAATTCCATATGTTAAATGCCAAACCATATTCCTTCTTACGCAAAACGTCTTTCCAGAGCACCTCTCTAAACGTCCTTCTTCCACTGATGACACCCTGCCTCTCTCTCTTTTTCTGTTCTCTCTCAGTTTTTACCCTCCTTTCTCCTTTATCCTTCTCCACAGAGAATTCAGAGCTTCATAGTTGTAAATAATAATTACTCTATATAACATCTTGATTTGACTGTGGGAGCGAGGGCAGGAGAGGAGAGAAAGTGATTAGAATTGGGAAAACATAGTGGCTTATGCAAGATAACACAACAAGTGCAAAGCTGAGCCAGACAGGATGAGAAGCCCAGATTTTATGGTATCACACGCCCTATTACATCATCCACTTACATATTACCCCTCAAACTCAGCTTACCCATATAGAAAGTACCCAGACAATAGTTCCCAGCTAGAGTTGTACTTCATCCATCCAATGACCTTCCCCTCTACATACCAAATCTATAAGATCTGAGTGCTTAGCCAAGCCCTTTCTGCTCAACCCAGACCTCAGGATTTCAAAATTCTTGTCTCTCAGGACCAGATTCACCTACCACTCCACGATTTTCCACAAATAGGGGAAAATTAACTAACATTGATTGACTACAACCTAGGTGCCAGGCATTCAACCTTCATATGGGCAAAGTTGGTACTATTAGTTTCATTTTACAGGTGAGAAACTGAGGCTCAATGAGGGGCTTTTCTAAGATTATGTACCAAATAAGTTGGCAAAGGGGAATTTGAACAAAATGAGTCCAAGGTCTGTATGCTTTCCACTACCCCTCTATGGGACAACTTCTATGGGACCTTTATTTAACCAGGCCCGGAATGCTCATTTGTATCCTATGTTTTCCCAAGTGTTATCTCCTATTCAATTCTCCAATTTCCTGTTTCTTCAAAGAACTAATAAAATTCACCAATGGAAGGAAGTTATGCTTAGTAGTTGACAGGGAGCAGAGTATAGAGGGAAAGTACAATGGAGCTTGATTTGATTCTCTCATTTCTCACCTACTATTCCAGTCCAGACTCTTGGAAAAGGGTAGAAATCTTTTGACCTGGGATACTGGACTCCCATAAACATCAATCCTAGCCATCCCAGAAAAGCCTAGTAGACTAGATGAGTTTGATCTTCTTTTGGGTAGGCCTGAAAGTGACCAGAAGAGGACATATCTTGGTCTTTCACCAGGTTTTTGATATCTGCGATCCAGGCCTCTCCTGTCCCTCCACAGGGACTATGAAAAGCCTGTGGTTTTTTAGAGCTGTTTGTCTAATGGACTTGGCTTTGCTAGGGGATCCTAACCCACCCATGCCCCATGCCGTTCCTTCTCAAGCCCAAAGGGCTCTACTGAAAATGATCTGTCTCCGGAAATGGCCCAAAACCCTGCTGCATTCCACCTAGCTCTCTACCTTAGGTATCTGGGATTAGGAGTATACGTGATTTTAATCTGCCTTTTAGGTCAACAACAGGATGATTAAAATTGCCCACAGTATATTTTAGGCTCTAAGTCAATTTTTTCCCCTTGCACTTTGTTATATTTCAGATTGGCTTGTTTCTGCTCCAGTGTCATCACAACAATATCTGTTCTGGGCAAAGTGGTACTGTTAGCTTTTCCCATCAGCTGCTTCCCACTTCCAATTTCTCTGTCTGGCCCCCTCTTTCTTTTTTAGCACTCCTCCCTCCCTCAGAGACTTCCAGTAACACTAAGCCTTTGTTCAGGGAAATAAAGCTCATGGGATAAGGTCCAGTGATAAGCTAACAGGAGTGATGGTTTAATGCAGTGAGGATCTCAATGATTCCCTGAAATCCTACCATGTAAATATCCTCCAACTTCCCCAAATAAATACCCCACTCATGATCATGCACAGCCATGTAGCCGCTCTCAAAAATGGCCAAGGAAACTGAGATAAACACATTCATTCATTCATTCACTTATTCATTTATTTAACAATTTTTGTTGAGCACCTCAGCTGAAGGCATTCTAGGCAAGGGGAACAACATGAGAAAAGATGGGGGAATTAAGGGAGAGCTTGCCTGATTCCAAGAACTGTAAGTTCTTGAGCTTAAATGAAGTGCAAGATGCAAATGTGCATGTGAATATAGATGAGACCTGAGAAATAGTTACAGGTCAGATCAGAAAGGGACTTGCTTGTCATTCTGAGGAGTTTGGGACTTTGTCTTGAAGATAGTGGAGAAAGACAGCTTCAAGATATCATCCAAGTGAAAAATAGGTCCTTAGCCTATAAAAGTTACAGGAAAACCCTTCTTCCTTTATAGGTGTCATCAGAAAAATTAAAGTATAGCTTATTTAAAAGCAGCTGAGAGCAGTGCAGTTGTGTCTGCTCAGGACACCCCAAGGGAATCTGCTTTTGTTGGCAGTGGGCCCAAGCATTCTATCTATGGTCTGACCTTGACTAATTTATGGTCCTTGGAGCCTGAAAAATAGAGTTGGTACATGATACTTTCCCATCAGCACTTATGAGTTTCTCCCATTAAAAAAACTTCCTGGATCCCACACATTCCTCTAGCTATCACTTTATTTCTTTTTTCTCCTTTACAACCACACTTCTGAAAAGAATTTCTAGTCTCACATTTTTATTGTCTCACCTCCTGTTCACTCCCCAACCCAATACAATCAGATTAGTGCTACCATTACTTCACCAAACACAGCTCTCACTAAGGTTGTCAATGACCTTGATGCTAAATCTGATGATCACTTGTTTGTTCTCATATTCTTTACTTCTGTGCATAATTCAATACAGTTCATTATTTCCTTCTTGAAATATTATCTTTCTTTAGCTTCTGGGTTCAGCCTTTTCCTGGCTCTCTTCCTGCCTCTTCGGACCTCTTAACTTCTACTTAATCTTAAAATGTTGGAATCGTCTAAGTTTCACCCTAGACCCTCTCCTTTTCTCACTCTGTACTTTCTCCTCCAGATGAGCTCAACCAGCCCCATGTCTTCAATAATAACATATATGCCAACAACTCCCAGTATTTCTAGATTTCTCTTCTAAACTTCAAAATAGTATATTCAATCACTTACTTGACATGCATCCGAAATCATTAATATCCAAAATCAAACTCATTATCTTCCCTCTTGTTCAAACTTGCTCATTTTCCAGTGCTCTGTAACTCAGTAAAAAGAACACCATTCCTCCAGTGAAGCATACCAGAATTCAACTATTCTTGATACCTTCCTTTCCCAAATACAAAATAATTGATATAGTCTAAATGGCGACTGCATGGTTTGGCCACTGCTGAATTCTCCAGCCTCATTTTATGTTCTATGCTCATGCCAAACTTGCCTTCTTTCATTCCTTGAGGACACCCGGGTGGTTTTTGTTTTGTTTTGTTTTGTTTTTGCCTCAAACTCTTTATATTGATGAATCTTCTTCCTGGAACATTCTTTCCGCAAATTTTTACCTGGTGAGCTCCTACTTAACCTTTATGTCTCAACTTGAATGTCGCTTCCTTGCATGAACCTTCCTGGACCCATCTGACTAAATTGGCTCTTCCATCACACCTTCATCTCTCCCTGAATTACACTCCCGGGGCCCATAATTTTTCTTCTTAGCACTCCATTACAATTTGAAATATTTATTCATATTTTGAAGATGTCTACACACTATCTATCTCCCCTACTTGACTGTAAACTTCACGAGGACAGGGACACTATCAGTATTGTTCTCTTTTATGTCCTCCACACTGAGAACTGACACATATCAGGTAGTTAATAAATATTCATTCAGTGAATATAGGTATGAATGAGTGAATGAGTACAGGTTTTTCTCAAAGAGCATACACCCTCCTACTAAAGAAGAAAGGCCTTCTGAGTTTGGGGGGCCTACTTCAGGATCTGATGAGTGGATAGTCTGAAAGATTGACATCTGTTTTTGACAACCCACTGCAGTTCTCAACAAAGTTCCCAAACATTTTTATAATCATTTCCCAAGTTGGATCTGGCTATTATACTCCCTTATTCTTTTTTTGCCCCAAGATCTCTCCCTGGGGATTTTTACCAGCTTTTCTTTTCTTAATTGAAGCATACTTGATTTACAGTATTATTTTAGTTTCAGGTGTACAATATTTTTATAGATTATATTCCATTTAAAGTTGTTACAAAATAAAGGTTATATTTCCCTGTGCTGTACAATATACCCTTGTTGCTTATTTATTTTAAATAGTTTGTCTCTTAATCTCCTACCCCTATATTGCCCCTCCCCCTTCCCTTTCCCCACTGTTAACCGCTAGCTTGTTCTCTATGTCTTGTGACTCTGTTTCTGTTTTGTTATATACATTCGTTTGTTTTATCTTTTAGAGTCTACATATAAGTGATCACAGAGTATTTGTCTTTCTCTGTCTGACTTATTTCACTAAGCACAACACTCTCTAGGTCCATCCACATTGTTGTAAATGGCAGAATTCCATTCTTTTCATGGCTGAGTAATATTCCATTGTATATATGTGCCACATCTTCTTTATCCATTCACCCATTGATGGACACTTAGGTTGCTTCCATATCTTAGCAACTGTAAATAGTGCTGCTATGAACATTGGAGTGCATGTATTAGTGTTTTTGTTTTCTTCAGATATATTATACGCAGGAGTGGAATTGCTGGGTCATATGGCAGTCCTATTTTTACTTTTTTGCGGAACCTCCATACTGTTTTCCATAGTGGCTGCACCAATTTACACTCCCATTAACAGTGTACAAAGGTTCCCTTTTCTTCACATCCTCGCCAACATTTGTTATTTGTGTTCTTTCTTTCTTTTTTGTTTTTTTAACATCTTTTTTTTTAACATCTTTATTGGAGTATAATTGCTTTACAATGGTGTGTTAGTTTCTGCTTTATAACAAAGTGAATCAGTTATACATATACATATGTCCCCATGTCTCTTCCCTCTTGTATCTCCCTCTCT
The DNA here is from genome assembly GCF_028021215.1 of Eschrichtius robustus. Lineage (NCBI taxonomy): Eukaryota > Metazoa > Chordata > Mammalia > Artiodactyla > Eschrichtiidae > Eschrichtius > Eschrichtius robustus. Next base: position 46,842,502 of record NC_090845.1, read on the forward strand.
CCCACCCTCCCTATCCCACCCCTCTAGGTGGTCACAAAGCACTGAGCTGATCTCCCTGTGCTATGCAGCTGCTTTCCACTAGCTATCTATTTTACATTTGGTAGTGTATATATGTCCATGCCACTCTCTCACTTTGTCCCAGCTTACCCTTCCCCCTCCCCGTATCCTCAAGTTCATTCTCTAGTAGGTCTGTGTCTTTTTTTTTTTTTTTTAAACATCTTTATTGAAGTATAATTGCCTTACAATGGTGTGTTAGCTTCTGCTTTATAACAAAGTGAATCAGTTATACATATACAATATGTTCCCATTTCTCTTCCCTCTTGCATCTCCCTCCCTCCCACCCTCCCCATCCCACCCCTCTAGGTGGTCACAAAGCACCGAGCTGATCTCCCTGTGCTATGCGGCTGCTTCCCACTAGTTATCTATTTTACATTTGGTAGTGTATATATGTCCATGACACTCTCTTACCCTGTCACATCTCACCCCACCCCCTCCCCATATCCTCAAGTCCATTCTCTAGTAGGTCTGTGTCTTTATTCCCGTCTTGCCACTAGGTTCTTCATGGCCTTTTTTTTTTTTCCCTTAGATTCCGTATATATGTGTTAGCATACTGTATTTGTTTTTCTCTTTCTGACTTACTTCACTCTGTATGACAGACTCTAGGTCCATCCACCTCACTACAAATAACTCAATTTCATTTTTTTATGGCTGAGTAATATTCCATTGTATATATGTGCCACATCTTCTTTATCCATTCATCCTTTTTGACCCACCTCCTAAGGAAATGGAAAAAAAAAACAAAAATAAACAAATGAGACCTAATGAAACTTAAAAGCTTTTGCACAGCAAAGGAAACCATAAGCAAGACAAAAAGACAACCCTCAGAATGGGAGAAAATATTTGCTATGAAGCAATGGACAAAGGATTAATCTCCAAAATTTACAAGCAGCCCTTGCAGCTCAATATCAAAAAAACAAACAACCCAATACACAAATGGGCAGAAGACCTAAATAGACATTTCTCCAAAGAAGATATACAGATTGCCAACAAACACATGAAAGAATGCTCAACATCATTAATCATTAGAGAAATGCAAATCAAAACTACAATGAGATATCATCTCACACCGGTCAGAATGGCCATCATCAAAAAATCTACAAACAATAAATGCTGGAGAGGGTGTGGAGAAAAGGGAACCCTCTTGCACTGTTGGTGGGAATGTAAATTGATACAGCCACTATGAAGAGCAGTATGGAGGTTCCTTGAAAAACTAAAAATAGAAGTACCATATGACCCAGCAATCCCACTACTGGGCATATACCCTGAGAAAACCATAATTCAAAAAGAGTCATGTACCAAAATGTTCATTGCAGCTTTATTTACAATAGCCAGGACATGGAAGCAACCTATTTGTGTTCTTTCTGATGATAGCCATTTTGACAGGTGTGAAGTGATATCTCATTGTGGTATTGATTTGCATTTCTCTGATGGTTAGCGATGTTGAGCATTTTTTCATGTGCCTGTTGACCACCTGTATGTCTTCTTTGGGGAAATGCCTATTCAGGTCTTTTGCCCATCTTTTAATCAGGTTGTCTGGGTTTTTTGATATTTTAATACTTTTGATATTTGTATGAGCTGGTTATATATTTTGGACATTAACCCCTATTGGTCATATCATTTACAAATTATATTCTCCCATTCCGTGGGCTGTCTTTTCATTTTCTCAATGGTTTCCTTTGCTGTGCTACTTTTAATTAGATCCCATTTGTCTATTTTTGCTGTTGTTTATTTTGCTTGAGGAGACTGATCAAAAAATATTGCTACAATTTATGTCAAAGAGTGTTCTGCCTATGTTCTCTTCTAGGAGTTTTATGGTTTCATATCTTCATCAGTGCTTTATAGTTTTCAGGGTATAGGTCTTTCACCTCCTTAGTTAAATTTATTCCTAGATATTTTATTCTTTTTGACGTGATTTTAAGCAAGATTGTTTTCTTGCTTTCTTTTTCTGATATTCACTATTTGTATATATAAAAGCAATAGATTACTGTATATTAATTTGGTATCCTGCAAATTTACTGAATCTGTTTATTAGTTCTAATAGTTTTTGGTGGAGACTTTAGGGTTTCCTATATATAGTATCATGTCATGTGCAAAATGACAGTTTTACTTCTTCCCTTCCAACTTGGATGCCTTTTATTTCTTTTTCTGGTCTGATTGCTGTGGATAGGACTTCCAGTATTATGTTAAATAGAATCTACCAGCTTTTCCTTAACCTGAGAAGAGATAAAAAGAAAAATAGCCTTAAAGTGGTCACTAGATTTTCCTGAGAATCCAAAAGATTTGAAGTCTGCTTTGAAATTTGGCTGAAGTTTGGGGATGTCTCCAAGTTTATGCAACTAATTTATCTTTCACAAATTTGCTTCTCCTTCAACTTTCTATTTCAGGGTGAGAGATGGAACTGGACTCTCCTCATGGCCCCAGTGGAGCAGTAAATCTTAGAGTCTAAGGTGTAAAAGGTGAGACAAGGAATCTGTACTTCCAAACCTCATGACCCACAGTGTCTGTGTCCCAGATTCTGGCTCCCAGGTCAATGGGGGCTTATGCTCTGGTCTTTCCAGAAGTCTTGCCATAGTAGTAGGGGAATGGAATACTTCTTATGGACAGAAGAAACATCAACCTGCACGTTTTCTTCCTGGCGTCAGAAGTGAAAAGTTAGATAAAGTCATTTCTAGCCCTGTCTGACTCAGCAAGACAGTGTCAACAATTTATTTAGAGAGAGAAAGTGACCATTCTAAAATAATCCCTTAACTCCACTCAGTACTCTGTAATGGCCTATATGGGAAAAGAATTATAACTGATTCACTTTGCTGTACACCTGAAACTAACACAACATTGTAAATCAACTATACTCCAATAAAAATAAATAAATAAAATAAAAAAAGCCCTTATACTCCCCACTGTTGATCTCAAGTGCTTGGCTTAGGTCCATGCTCTAGATCTTTCCCTTTTTAACACCAGACTCCATTTTATGATGAGAGCAGGGCTTGTAGACCTGCAGAGCAGAATGGCTGCTGAATCTTTGAAGAGGTGACTCTTAACGTCCTTCTTCCCTGTCCCAAGTATCCAGAATGTCTTCCTTGTACTGAGTTGTTGTGGCTCAGGATCCATTTGTATTCAGCCATGCCAATCCCTGCGAAGCTGACATACAATAGAAGATGGAGTGATACGTATGCAACCAGTCTCTGCAGGTCTTTCAGGGGAAGCACAGTCTCCCTACCTTTAATGTGGGAAATCAGTTACCTAGTCATTTCCTTTATTATCAAATTAAAGAAATACAAGTAGCTACTGGGACCAAACAGAGGGAGGCCATAGAATGGGAATACGGTCAATGATTACCGATGACTTGATTACCCAAAAATGACCAAAAGCTCCAAAGACAGCAGGTGTCTCTGAGGCCAAAAGGAACTTCAGAGTGTATCATGCTTAGCTCTTACTTAGCTCTCGCTTGCTTACTTGGCTAAAAGAAAACCTGGTCTTCTAGTTGTCTGGAAATGATATGGTCTATAAGCAATGATGAGAGTTAAAATTCTGTACTCAGGAATCCTTGTGGGATTATCTTATTGGGGAACTGAGTCTTCTTAAGGGGCTAAATGTTCATTGGCAGCTTATATAGCAATCTACAAGATACAAAGAGAGGGGCTCTGAAGTATCCTCTGAGTTGGGTCCAAATCCCAGTGGATTCCACCATTTGTGAGCTGTACAACCTTGGACAAGTTTCCTTTTCTGATTTTCAACTTCTTTACCTATAAATGGGAATATAATACTTAACTCACAGAGTTGAAATGAAGATAAAATGAGATATAATATGTAAAATGATACAGTCTAGTGCCAAATAAATAAATATTTCTATAAAATATACCATACTCTCTGTTTTAAGGAAAATGATTTTTTTAACAGAACATCTAGAAAATAGGTCCATATTTTAAGAACTCAGAAGAGTAATCAGAGGAAATATCATGGTTATGGGAAATATTTCCTATCTTTTATGTCTCTATCAAGGCTGTTATCTTCTTGAGATAGAAACTGTTTGATCGTGGTGTCCCCCAACCTACTGCAGTGCCAAGCATAGTACTGGGAGTGTTAAAGACCAAGAACTTGTCTTATTAATTTCTGTACTCCTAGCGTCTAGTACAGTATCTAGAACATAGTATGCTTATTATATGCATTGACTCATTTAATCTTCACAACAGTCTTCTAAAATATTGCTATTATTATTCTTGTTATTAGATGAGGAAACTGAGGTACAGAGAGGTTAAGTCAATTGCAAAAATTACCAAGCTAGTTAAGTGGTAGAGCTGGAATTTGAACCCAGGCAGTCTGGCAATAGGCCTGTACCCTTAACACCTTACACAACCACATAGGAGGTACTTATTAGATATTTGTTGAATGAGCACAATTGTAAGGAAATGTAAATTATAATCATGTAAAAGATGATGTTTAAAGTACATATGGGCTTTAAACAATACCCATGCTCCCCCAAATTGGATAAAAATCTATTCTTTTGTAAATTTCATGCCTTTTACCAGTGTGCCCAGCATATCATAGTTTGAAAAGTTAACCCACAGTGTGCATTAAGGTTTCCTGCTGCTCAAAGCAACTCGTGGTGACCTATTTTGTTGTGTCAAGAACCCTTTTAGTCATGTCAATAATCACCTCCTAAACTGTCCAATTTAAATAATTAGTGTTTTCACATACTGGCTTTTTCTAAAGCAGAAAGGCCTGGTAAATATCATTTAGTAGATCCTGTTCCAATCACCTATAACCTGCCCCTCCACTCCACCCCACCGCTCCAACCATAAAGGCTGGAAAGACAGTTGGTGCCCTCTTCTGGGGGTTTGGGGCAGTAGCATACATCGGGCCCACCAGGGGGCATTTCCAGGAAATAATCATGTCAGCTTCTTTCAACTCTGGTGGTAAGAATGGAGTTAGTTTTGGGATCTTTTTCTGAAAATAAGAAAGCTGACCTATTCATTCAGGTGAGTCTTCTGAAGCCCTGGTGAGTAGAGGGATGGAATAAAAATTCAGCTGAACTTTAGAAGGATGCTGAGTAGATATTTCCTTCAGTCAGTTACACTTTACATACAGTTTAAAGTCATAGGTTATTAATGATAAATTTTAACATTTATTTAAGAGTATCTATATGCTAATACTTTGTATACATTATCTCATTTAAATCTCACCACAGCCCTAAAGAATATTCCAAATTTACAGTTAAGAAAGCTGAGATGCAGAGAGGTTAAGCAACAAACAAAAATGGCAGAACCAGGAATTCTAACCCAAATCATGTTATTTCCAGTGAATATGTTGTCTCTTTTTACTTCTTTTGATCCTGTATCAAAATCTCACTACTATGGCAGAAAAATGTTCTTGACGTATATAATCCCACTCAAATACCACAGAAACATCAAAGAAAACTGTACTGGGAACTCTTGTATGGATCCTTTGCTAGTTGTCCTGATAACTTGCTCTTTTACTGAGTTATGTTGGATAGAAAATAGGAAGTTTAAATTGGTAACAGAGGTCAAGGGCCAAAGAGAATGTCGGGAGGCAGAGAAGGGGGAAAGGAAGCGGGGAGAAGCGGTGTGGACATGGAGGACAAAGAAACTTATGGGCCACCTCTCCACAGCTCATATGAGGTCAGAACTAGCACTTCAGGGTGAGCCCAGCTTTCTGGAGAGCACAACTTGCATCAAATGTAATAATAATTAACCTGTGTCTAGTACTTACTTTGTGCCAGGCACTCTTTTAAGTGCTTTACATGTGTTAACTCATTAAATACTCACAAAAATCCTATGAGGTAAGTCTTTTGATTAACCTCATTTTACATATATATTAGAAAATTGAAGCAGAGAGAGGCTATGGTTTCCATTTCACAGATGAGGAAACTGAGGCACAGAGAAGTTGAGTAACTTACCCGAAGTCAAGCTAATGAGTGGTAGAGCTGGAGTTTGAAATTAGGATCCTGACTCCAGAGCTGTGTTCTTACCCATCATGATATATTATCCCTCCCAACATGTTGGAAAGATAAAAATTGTTTCAGGAAATGTTTACTTCAGATATGTGTGTGTGTGTGTGTGTGCTTGTGTTTATATTGGGTCTGATGTAAAATATATTTATTCCTGTGAATCACAGACCAAAATATCTAAAAGCTACTGTTCTAGCACTAGTAGCAATATCTGAATTGCACATCTTCAAACTCAGTAGAGGTAATGCCAGATTGCTCTCTAAAACAACTGTACCAAATCACATTCCCACCAGCAGTGTAAGAGAGTTACCTGCATTCTACATCCTCACCTGGATTTAATAGCATCAGACTTTTAATATGTTGCCAATTCAATGGGTGTGGAAGCACATGTGGTTTTAAATTGCATTTTTCTGATTTCTTTTACATCTTTTCATGTTTTGGCCATTCAGGTTTTGCCTATTGTGAATCATCTGCTTATATCCCTTACTTGTATGTCATTGTACACAATACAACACTCACAACAACTCTCTGTAGGAGCCAGCAGTACAAATGAAGAAACTCAGTCTGGGAGTAACCTTGCTTGAGGTCACCAGCTAATGGGTTGTTGACTTGGGATTTGAGTCCAGAACTAGAGGGCCCATATCTTTTGTTTTACAATACATGCCAGGGACCAAGGCCATGTTAGAAAAAACAGAGGAAGGAAACAATTTCTAGCATGTAACCATATATCATATGCCTAATTAGGTTTTGTGGAATTAACACAGATTATTTCCTTGTATCCTCACAACAAGCTATGAGATAAAACATGTTATCTCCATTTTACAGGTGAGGAGACTGAGGCTCAGGGAGATGAAGAGATTTGCCTTGGAGAGGTTAAATGACTGCTAATAAGAGACAGAATCACAGGTCTGTCTGTTTACAAAGTCCATGCCTGTTCCACAAGAGCCACGTCTTGACCTCCTGCCCCACCTTCTCCTTAGAGCCCCAGCAAACTGATTCTACTTGGACAGGGCCAGGACTACACCTACCACTTTTCTGAAGAATCCTGGTCTGGGGTAACCTCAACTGGCTCAGCCCTGATGCCTCCATTAACCAGCCAAGCTAGGTCAGCTCCCAGTCAACTTCCAGATTCATCTCCCACTGCCCCAGGCTTCTCTGATGAAGCCCACTCAGGATCTCAACACCTTCCATGGGGAAACCAGAAAATTCTAAGTCAGAGTTCTCAAACCTGGCTGCGCATTAAAATCACCTGCAGAACTTTAAAAAATCCTGATGCCCTTGTAACACCCCAGACCCACAACATCAGAATCTTTGGGGATGGTACCCAGGAATCCATAGTAGTTAAAACTCCCCAGGTGATTTCAGTGTAGAGTCAAGATTGAGAACCACTGTTAAGGCATCTTCTTCAAGCTCCAGCAGCCATACTCACACAGAGGTTCCCATATTTTAGTGGGAACTTCTTGGAGGATTTAAGATTCAGATTTCTGGAGCCTACCCTCAGAGAGTTCATGTTTTGGGCTGGGCCCCGGAGCCTGAATTCTTAACAATCACCTCAGATAGTCTCACTGCAAGTCCTTAGTAGACCACATTTTGGGAAATGCTGCATTAGGAAAAGTACTGCATGGAAGTGGGATGGGAGCAGGAGGCCTCTGGCCCTTTAAGGACTGATCAAGAGGCTGCCTTTAAAGCTCTGGAGTGGAGCAGGGTAGGGCTGCTTCTTTTCATCCTAGTGGATAAGGTAAGGGAGCAGGTCCTGGGATGGACCTCTCCTTTTAAGTGCTGTCTTGTTCCTGGCCCTGGAGAGCAGGAGGGGCATGCTGCCTTGTCCCACCTGCGTTTCTGTTTGTTTTGATGCAAAGAGGACAATTTAGAAGACCTCCTTTTGGTCCAGGAGATCCTCCTAGAGGAAGCCACATAGGACCTGCCTGCCTGCCTTTCATTTTTTCTTGCCCTATCCTTTGTGGTAGTGGAGCCTGGATGCTGTTACCTGTGTGAAAGGAAAGGGTCAGAGTGGCGTCCTTTGGGCTTGTGCTGGAAAGTGTTGCTGACCACCAAGCCTTTCAAGATGGTCCTCCTGAGCACCCTTAGAATCCTTCTTCTTTGGGGACTGGTGTTTTTTATGGAACACGGGGTCCAAATGGTACAGGTAGGGCAGCCTTCTGTTGCCCTCCTGCCTGAGGCCCCTACCTTGCCCCTGATTTGGGAGCTGCTAGAAGAAGCCCCTGGCAAGCAGGAGAGGAAGCCACGGGTCCTGGGGCCTCCCTTGCGGTATATGCTGGAGTTGTACCAGCATTCAGCTGATGAGAGTGGGCACCCTAGGGAGAACCGCAGCATTGGGGCCACCATGGTGAGGCTGGTGAGGCCGTTGGCTAATGTAGCAAGACCTCTCAGAGGTGAGTTATCATACCATATTGTCCTGGAGGGGAGAAAAATGGGGAAGAAGAGCATAGAGAAAAGGGGATCTGCGAGTTACTGTCAGCCTTCATTGCCTGGAAGGTGGTTTTCTCAGGCTTGGTTTTCAAAAGATGGCAAACTTGGGAGAAGCTGGCTCCAAGCCTGCTTCCCTTCAGGGGCCCAATTTAAGAACAGATTGCCTTGGGGCCTACCTGAGGAAGCTCTCCCAGGCCCCAGGGCAACTGAGTGATGTGTCAGCTCCTATCTTTCAAAGAAAGTCTTAATGCTTGTTATATCACTGAAAGCTATAATTGAGAAATAGCCATATATGTTCCTGTGCAGGGCTGTTTGTGTTGTTTTATTCTTAGAAGGCAAAGGGTACAGGATGCTGAAGTGGGGAAATTTACAAGGCCTCAGAAAGGACAGAAACAGGCTCACATCTGAGAGCCTGTATACCTGGCTCCGTGAGCATCTGCTATCGTATTTAATCCTTAATGACAGCTACTCTCATTAGCTGTCCTGGAGCACTTAGCCTAATTTTTAAAGATAAGAAAAGTAAAACACAGAAGTTAAATAACTTGCAGAGGTCACAAGGACAGTGGGTGGCAGAGACAGGATTTGAGTTCAAGTCTGTCTGTAACTACTTGTGTTTGAATGTGGTACCCTGATATCCTTGTACACCAAACAGTTTTTCTATTCAGACTGTGGTTGCTACTTTGGGTTTTTGGTACCAAATGTATTTTGGAGTTTTCTTTGTTCCCATTATGGTTGCTTCTGCTTTAAACATCTGCATTAGACATTGTTCCAGGGCAGTACTGGGCTCCTGCAGTGTGGGGCTCTCTATGAAATGCAGAAAGCCATCATTCAGGGAAATCTTGGGAACCTGGTGAGATCAGTCTTAAGCCTTTGCTAGTCTCAGCGATGACAACAGACACGATTTACCCTCCTTCCCTCCAAGTAAAACAACTACCATTTCCCTAAGCTAACCTTTAGTGTGAGCTTACCATGTGCCAGGCATTAGGCAAAGTACTTTGCAAACATTATTTTCATTAATCCTCCCCACTATCATACAAGGTAGGTACTATGAACATACCCATTTTATAGGTGAAGAAACTGAGGCTCAATGTAACACAGCTAGTAATTAACAGAGCTGGGTTTCTAACCCAGGGTTTCAGGCTCCAGAGCCTGTGCTTTTAATTACCCTGTTGTGCTGACTGCTTAACAGATGTTAATTGAGCACCAAGCACTGTGTTTGGGTTGGGTATAAAGAGGCAAATAACCACTCCCCTGACCTCTAGGAGCCCCCACTATGGTAGAATAGATAGATAAGTAATCACACAGTGGTGGTGCAGTGTGGCAAATGCTTTGAAAAGGATAAGCAGCAGGGCTTCCGGGAATCCAAAGAAGAAATAGGTTGCTGCTTAGTGCAAGGAGAGGGAAGCAGTGAGACAGTTGGAAGGCCTCATTGAGGAGGTGGCATTTGAGCTGGACTTTTGCGTAAGGAGTAAAGAGATTATGCATACAAGGAGGGGAATGCATTCTGATTAAGGAAAAAAAAGATAACTTGGTGTGGGTGGAGATTTACTCAACAAATATTTATTTGGCAACTGCTAAGTGCTAGGCATTGTACTAGGTGGCGGAATATGATCAAGATAGGCATGGTTCTCATGGGTGAGACAAGTAAGTAAACACAGATAGTTGTAAATTGTGGTAAATGCTATCAAAGAATGAAATAGGTGGTTTTGATAGAGAATAGCAAAGAGATCTTCCCTTTGCATGGGATTGTCAGGGGAGGCATCTTTGAAGAGGTGATATTCGAGCTGAGGCCTGTAAGATAAGAAGCTCTGCATGAGAAGAGGAGGGAGAAGTCTGATCTAGGCAGAGGGAACAGCATGTGCAAAGGCCTAAAGGGTGGAAAGAAGCTTGTCCGACTTGAAGAACAGAAGGAAGATCAGGATGGTTGGAACCTAGTGAGACTGTGGAGAGCAATGGGATATGAGACTCAGAGGTCATTACAAGGGATCTGGGTTCCACTCCCAAGTGCAACCGGAAGCTGCACAAATCAATTCTGTACAGACGATATGAGGCTAGAAAGGAAGATGCCTAGAATTAGGCCAGTACCCTGGTCTGCCTGTGGGACACACCGGCATCTAGGGACTCTGGAAAGGATCCAGAAATGGATGACAAGAGAGCTGGGCCTGATCTTTCCATCAGGAGATGACCCAGCTGAATCAAGCTTGCCTGGAGAGCTATTCCAGGTTCAATCACACAGGATGTGTGAGTCAGCCATTTCCCTGAAAAGTTCTGAGCAGACCCTTCTTGGCTCTGATCCTTAGCAACCCCACCCTGCTTCAGGAAATATGTGATGTCAGGGTCTGAAAGGAAAGGGCAGTTCCTCACCAGACAGCCTGTTAGAGGCTGGGTTTGGATTCCTTTTCAGGCAGGGTGGGGCAGATGTATGCGTGGGTCTCTTGGAAAGATTATTGTAGGATGGGAGTATGGAGTAATTTGAGAAAGCAAATACAAGCCTGGCTTGGGCCTTGTCTGAATGATATCCAAGTGCCCCAAACTTGAGGGTGTATTAAGCATGAGTTGGAACATGAACTTAAAAAAAAATCCTGATGTGTGATTTCACTCATATGTGGAATATAAAAAAACAAAACAAATGAACAACAAAAAATAAAAACAAACTCAGACAGAGAGATTAGATTAGTGGTTACCACCAGGGAAAGGGGTTGGGGGGTGAGTGGGTGAAATAGGTGAAGGGAGTCAACTGTGTGGTAACAGATGATGGTAACTAGGCTTGTGTTGTGATAACACTGTAGTGTACACAGATGTTGAATTATGATGCTTTACACCTGAAACTTAGATACATAATATTTAAAAAATCCTGATGCATCAAAACATTAAAGAGTTTCTATGTTGAACGTCCCAGGCCTATGAAGAATTCCAGGCTCGTGGATTCAGTGGAGAAGGAAGGTTAGGTGAATAATATGTAAATTAACATGGGAATGTTTACTGATGTGTGAAGATGACAGAAGGCTTTTTCTTGCTGTGCGTGGTTTTTGTAATTGTTGCTCTTGACCTTTGCCAGGAGAGGGCGCAGAAGGTCAGAGCACTGCAGGCCCAGCTTTCCAACCCTTTGGCCACTGGGTGTCAGCATCACAGTTTAGATTAAAACTCTTAATCACTAAGAGGCATGTAGCTTCTAAGTAGACTTCTTAGCTAACGAAATATTTACATGAACAGGGCCTTGTTGAAAGTGGTATTTACAATGAATGGGGTAAATGAAGAATCATTTCCAGTAAGGAATGGAAAAGGGAGAGACTGAGGGTTAAGGGGGAAAACGGCCCAAGAAGGGAATAGCTGCTCAAGAACAAATTCAAATAGAAGGCAGAAATGGTAAATACCTGCCCCCACTAGGAGTGGATAGACAAAATTATTTTGTGCCATCTCAGCCCTGGATTTGAAGTGATGGCGGACCATAGCCCCCAGTATTGGACTGTCACCCTAAAGCCGCATCTGTATAGTGATATAGCATGAGGATTTGTTATTCATGTATGTCTCAATGACCCTCCTAATTGGTCACTTTTAATAGTCAGCTATTAATACATACAATATATACACACAATTCTGCATTTGAGGTGTTTTTCTCAGCCTGGCGCTGTGAGTGATCTAAAAGTTAGACACAATTTGTCTTCTTAAGGGAAAAATACTTGGGCTCAAATCTTTATTCTAACACACTGGCTGTGTGTCCTCTGGCATAGCTTCTCTGAGCTTCAATTTCCTTGTCTACAAAATGGGGAAAATAACTATCTCATAAGGCTCTTGCAGATTCAAGAGCTAATGCATGTAAAGCATCTAATACATTAGTAAGTGCTCAATAGATGATAGCTATTATTATGATCTTGAATTCATTTTAGGGCTGCTTGTCAGTTTGCACTGAGCAGGTTTGTGAGTGAGACTCAGGCTAGGAGGTAAGAAGCTAATGCTCTGCTCTTGTTCCCTCTTACTGATGCAGGCCCCTGGCACAAACAGACCCTGGACTTTCCTCTGAGACCAAACCGGGTAGCATACCAACTAGTCAGAGCCACTGTGGTTTACCGCCATCAACTTCACCTAGCTCACTCCCACCTCTCCTGCCATGTGGAGCCCTGGGTCCAGAAAAGCCCAACCGATCACTTTTCTTCTTCAGGAAGAGGCTCCTCAAAGCCTTCCCTGCTGCCCGAAGCTTGGACAGAGATGGATATCACGCAACATGTTGGGCAAAAACTCTGGAATCACAAGGGGCGCAGGGTTCTACGACTCCGCTTCCTGTGTCAGCAGCCAAGAGGTAGCGAGGTTCTTGAGTTCCGGTGGCATGGCACTTCATCCTTGGACACTGCTTTCTTGTTACTCTATTTCAATGACACTCAGAGTGTTCAGAAGGCCAAACTTCTCCCCAGAGGCCTGGAAGAGTTTACGGAAAGAGACCCTTCTCTTCTCTTGCGGAGGGCTCGTCAAGCAGGCAGTATTGCATCTGAGGTTCCTGGCCGCTCCAGGGAGAGTGATGGGCCTGAAAGTAACCAGTGTTCTCTCCACCCTTTCCAAGTCAGCTTCCAGCAGCTGGGCTGGGATCACTGGATCATTGCTCCCCATCTCTATACCCCAAACTACTGTAAGGGAGTCTGCCCTCGGGTACTACACTATGGTCTCAATTCTCCCAATCATGCCATCATCCAGAACCTTGTCAACAAGCTGGTGGACCAGAGCGTCCCTCAGCCCTCCTGTGTCCCTTATAAGTATGCTCCCATTAGCATTCTTCTTATTGAAGCAAATGGGAGTATCCTGTACAAGGAATATGAAGATATGATTGCCCAGTCCTGCACGTGCAGGTGATAGCAGAAGTACAGCTAGCTCAGGTTTGCCTGAGAAATTAGAAAAGGGTTTAAAATAAACTAATATTAATGTTAAAGCTGCAAGTGATGCTCTACCCAATCTATAGGCTCTACTCCTTGCCTTCAGTGTTGTTACTTAAGTCTCTTCCCCTACTTATGAGCTCCTTACTTTATAAAAATAGTTCTGATATCAAACATCAGTATGTTTTGACCATTAGTCAGAGCCCTTAATGTTTAAGATCTTCCTTTGGAGAGGCCCTCTCTATTTCCTTGTCTTTTTTTTTATTGTGACTTTGTCAAACGTCACCAGTCCATGATGGTAGAACTTTAGGAATCGTACTGCCAAGTCCTGGGAGAGGTGGAATCGTCCTAGAGTCCATCTTCTGAGGATCTAGAAGATTTGGGGTGAAGAAAGCAACTTGAGATTTTATACTCCTCTTCCTTGCCTCCTGAATCCTAGAAACTAGTACCTTATCGGAAAGACTGCCTGCTTCTGTGTTTGGATTTCCCTCTAAATCTAAAACCATTTCTCAGATGGACTAGAAAACTTTTAGGCAATAATCTCCATAAAAATCTTTTGAGGGGAACAGAAGGAAGGGAATCTTTTTCTAAGCCATCAGGGCTTTTCCTCTCAGGCTCTGAACCTGGGGGAAATACCTGGGTTTCCTTTATACCCTAGGGTGAGGAGAGCAGTCTTTAATAAGGCCAGTAGGGAAATGTGTATGGAGCTGAGATGACAGTCACTTCAAAATCGCCTGTGTCTATAGTGAAGAGATGAAGAGCTGTCATTGCTGATTAGGATTATGTATGGGTGAGTCGTTTTAAACTTTCTATGGAACAATAGATTTCACAGGGTATTTTCTCATTTTAGGTAACCCTTAAACCCCTGCTAATGATCCCACAAAGAAAGCTCCCTGGTGGCTCGGAGGCTGGGACTTGGCCTGGTTGGAAGTGGAGGGGGTAGAAGGCTGCAGTTAGGAAGCTTAAAAGGGCTGTGGGGGAAGGGTGAAATGTGATGAGGCCTGGGGCCCACTTCATTCTGAGCTTGCCTGTTTGTGTGTTCAGCTGGGCTCCGGGCATGGGTCTTTGGGGGAGATGGGCTTGCTGTATTGGGAGGCATGGAGCTCTGCCTTGGACTAAATGATGCTTGCAGTGTGACTCTTTCCTACTCCTGTGCTGTATTGAAATGATGGGGACTGGGCTGTGTTGCAAATAAATCATTTTTTGCTGTTAAAGAAAATCTTGAATGTTTTGGGGTTTGGGAGAGAGTGGGTGGAAGGGATTTATTTCATTTGTTCCCTTTGGCTATGGCCAGGAACTCAACCCTAATCCCCCAGGGTGGGGCTGGAGGCGCCAATGAAGTTCTCTCTTAAGGCAGCCCTGCTAGCAATCAGCCCTCACCAAAGGGCCCCGCTGAGGATGCCCAGTAAGGCATTTCCCCTGCCCAACTGTTCCTTGACTAGTCTTATGGTCATTATCAGTGGAATGGGACTGATTTACGGTGGCTTCATATATTTGCCAAATGTAAATCCCTATCTCTTTCTCCCGTATCCATTGTAGATTAACTCATTTTTACCACCCCCTTAAATTGGTTCCAGCTAGGCTAAACACCTTACATGTCTATAAATACACAAATTTTATTCTGCTGCCTGAGGAGCTATTCCTTAACATCCTTTTGTCCATCTGTCTTCTTTACTGTATCTTTAGGAATGGGCTCAGGCATTTCTCTTCATCTCAATGCCCCCATGATACCCCAGACTCAGGTAGGATCTCCCTCTCTGTGCTCACAGCATTATTTGCTTTCCTTTAACACACTCTATTGTAACTGTCTTTGTTGCCAAAAGATGGAGCTCCTTTTGAGAGTTTCAACTGTGTTTTATCCATTTCCATATTATTGGAGCCTGGCACATAGTAGGTCCTTGATGGATACAAACATAGGACAGTCACACTTTTTTTTTTTGTGAGGGACGCATCCTTCCTAACATGGACTATTTCAATGTTCACATCTCATTTTCCATTGGAATAAATGCAATACAAGATATACTTTGTATATAAAGTAAGATGAATTCTTGTGCCCCATTATTTCAAAATCGTGATTCAGATTACAATAGAATGTGACAGCTGTGTTCTTGAGTAAGGCAGTTCATGGAATTGTTATATATGTTGGGAGTTAAAATGGGAATGTAAATATGGGCTTCCAGGCCAGTCACTCCCCCAGCCTAGCTGGGGTAGGCACAAATACCTAACAGGCCTGAATACAGACCTTGGTCACCGGACCAGATTCTGAATTCAGCATCTCAGTGTTCTTTGGAATTTTCAGGAAATCATGGTCTCCTAGCCTTGAGTCCTGAATATGTCTGAAACTTAATCTGTTTATGGAGGGCTCAGGGTTAATTGGCCCCATTATCCATTAAGCCCTGAGTTGTCAGAATACCCAAAGAAAACACTGGCAGGACAGAATCAGTTGTGGCTGATGTTACGGATTCTTTTCTTTTGAAATATTTCTTTCAGCTCAGCACTTTTTCTCAAGTCCAAAGTGAGAGATCTATACCTCAAACCTTTCTCTAGGAGGAAGGAGACATGCTTGCTAGTGAAGGAGTGTGTGTGTATGGGATTGTGCCCAGGTGGGTGGGGAGAAATAGTTACTTGGTCCAGAAAGGGAAAGCAGAGCACGAAGTCCACCTTGTCCCAGCTCCCCCAGTGAATAGGCCAGAACTCCGTTCAATGTGTGGGTGCAAAAGGAGCAGGCGATTAAGCTTTCTTCTGACCCTGGAACTCTGTTACATTTACCTAGGTAGTATATTTTGTCCAATTCTGGGCAAAGTTAGGAAGCAGGTGAAATTTATCTTCAGTTTCACCAAATATTTGGGTGCCTAATTTTGTAAGTTTTCAAATGTCTTCAGTTAATTCTCCCAACAGCACTATAAAGCAGGAGCTATTAGCCCCATTTAAAAAAAGAATGGTTTATTGAGATATAATTTGTATACTATAGAAGCCACCATTTTTAAGTGTTCAATTCAGTGGTTTTTAGTATATTCAGAGTTGTGCAAAAAACACTACAAAGTGATTTCACCACAAAGAGAAACCCCATGCCCATTAGCAGCACTTAATCTCCATTTCACTGACCCCAGCCCCTGGCAACTATTAATCCATTTTCTTTTTCTATAGATTATGGATATTCATACAAGTCAAATCATGCAATATTTGGCTTTTTGTGACTTACTTCAAATTAGGATTATGCTTTCAAGGTTCATCTGTGTTGTTCATTCCTTTTTTTTTTTTTCCTGAATAAAATTCCATTGTAGTATATACCACATTTTATTTTTCCATTCATCAGTTGATGGGCATTTGAGTTGCTTCTACTCTTCAGCTATTATGAATAATGCTGACAAGAATGTTCATGTGGAAGTTTTTGTGTGGACATATATTTTCAATCCTCTGGCATATATACTTAGGAGTATTAAGGCTGAATCATATGGTATGTCTATGTTTAACATTTTGAGGGACTGTTAAACTGTTTTCCAAAGTGGCTGTACCATCTTACAACCCAGAAATGTCTGAGGGTTTCAATTTCTCTACGTCCTCACCAACACTTCTTTTGTCTGCCTTTTTTATTTTAGCCATACTAGTGGAGGTAAAGTGGTATTTCGTTGTGGTTTTGATTGAATTTCCCTAATGACTAATGATGTTGAGCATCTTTTCATGTGCTTATTTGCAACTTGCATATCTTCTTAAGATAAATGTCCATTCAAGTCATTTGTTTTTATTTGGGTTTTCTCATATTGTTGAGTTGTAAAAGTTCTTTATATGTTCTGGATGTTAGTCTCTTATCAGATGTATGATTTGCAAATATTTTCTCTGATTCTGTGGATTGTCTCTTAACTTTCCTGATGGTGTCCTCTGAAACACAGAAGTTTTTAATTAGGAAAGAAATCCAATTTATCTGTTTTTATCTTTTGTTCTTACGCTTGTGGTGTCATCTAAAAAACATTGAATAATTCAAGATCATGAGAATTTACACCTATGTCTTCTTCTAAGTGTTTTATAGTTTTTGCTGTAACGTTTAGGTGTTTAATCCATTTTAGTTAATTTTTGCATATTATGTGAGGTAAAGGTCTAACTTCATTAATTTGCATGTTGATGTCCAATAGTCACAGCACCATTTGTTGAAAAGACTAATTTTTTTCCCCATCGAATTATCTTGGCACTCTTGACGAAAATTGACCATCAGAGTTTATTTCTAGACTCTCAGTTTTGTTCATTGATCCATATGTCTATTATGCCAAGACTGCACTCTCTTGATAACTGTAGCTTTGTGTAAGTTTTGAAATTGGGAAATGTGATTCCTCCAAATGTTTTCCTCTTTACCAAGATTGTTTAGGCTATTCTGGGTCACTTGTATTTCCATATGAATTTTAGAATCAGCTTTTCAATTTCTAAAAAAATACCAGCTGAGTTTTTCTTGATTACGGACTGAAATGAATCTATAGATAAGTTTGGGGAGTATTGCCATCTTAATATTATTATCTTCTGATCTGTAAAAATGAGATGTCTTTCCATTTATTTAGGACTTCTTTCATTTTTTCAACAGTTTTGTCATTTTTCAGTATATGTCTCACACTTTAAATCCATTCCTTAGTTTTTTTTATTCTTTTTGATGCTATTATTAAAGGATTTTTTCTAAATTTTTCAGGCCATTAATTGCTAGTATATAGAAATACAATTTATTTTTGTATACTGAACTAGTACTCTGCAACCTTACTAAACTCATTTATTAGCTGTAATAGTTTGTATGGATTTCTTAGAATTTTCTATATACAAGATCATGTCATCTGTGAATATATATAGTTTTACTTCCTTCAATCTGGATTTCTTCTTTATTTCTTGCCTAATTACCCTATCTAGAACCTCCAATACAATGTTGAATAGAAGTAGTGAGAACAGACATTCTTTTTCCTGATCTTAGAGGGAAAACATTCAGTCTTTTACCAATAAATTTGTTAACTGTGGTTTTTCATAGTTCCCCAACTTCAATACTTACTTTAAAGCTATAGTGATCAACACAGTGTGCTATTCGTGAAAGAATAAACAAATAGGTTAATGGAATAGAATAGAGAACCCCAAAATAGACCCACACAAATATAGTCAACTAATGTTTGACAGAGCTGCAAAGGCAATTAAATGGATAACAAATAATCTTTTCAACAAATGGTGCTAGAATAACTGGACAACTGCATGCAAAACAATGAATCTGTACAAAGACATTATACCTGTTACAAAAATTAATTGGAAATGGAGCATAGACATAAATGTCAAACACAAACTATAAAACTTCTAGAAGATAACATAGGTAAACTTTGCTTTGGTGATGACTTTTATTTCTTTCCTATATTTTACTTTTTGCTCTTTTAGGGCTTTTTATCATTTTATTTCGTCTTGGCTTGAACAAATATCATCTCACTTTACATTTGTGGAAACGAAGGTTTCTGGAGACTTGCCCAAAGTCATAAAGCATAGCAAATGAGTGGGTAGTTGGATCCTAACCTGAATCTGTCTGATGCCCTGATGATAACTTTTTAGACGTAACAGCAAAAGTATGGTCTAAGAAGGAAAAAGCTAAGTTGGATTTCATTAAAATTAAAAATTCTGCTCT
The DNA here is from genome assembly GCF_028021215.1 of Eschrichtius robustus. Lineage (NCBI taxonomy): Eukaryota > Metazoa > Chordata > Mammalia > Artiodactyla > Eschrichtiidae > Eschrichtius > Eschrichtius robustus. The sequence goes on from NC_090845.1 coordinate 46,861,451, forward strand.
GCAAAAGACACTGTTGAGAATGTAAAGATAAGCCACAGACTAGAAGGAAATATTTTCAAAACACATATTAGATAAAGGACTTGTATTCAAAACATGCAAAGAACTCTTAAAATTCAACAGTAAGAAAACAAACAACCAAATTATAAAATGGGCAAAATATATGAATAGAAACCTCATCAAAGAAGGCATATACATGGCAAATAAGCATATGAAGAGACGTTCCACATCATACGTCATTAAAACAACGAGATGCCACTGCACAACTATGAGAATGATTAAAACCCAAAACGCTGACAGCACCAGTTGCTGGTAGGAATGCAAAATGGTACAGATGCTTTGGAAGACAGTCTGACAGTTCTTGCAAAGCTAAACATAGTCTCACCATACAATCCAGCAACTACACTCCTTGTTATTAAAATGAGTTGAAAAGTTATGTCCACACAAAAACCTGCACGTGAATGTTTACAGCAGCCTTATTCATAATTACCAAAACTTGGAAGCCACCAAGATGTCTTTTAATAGGTAAATGGGATAAACAAATTAGTACATGTATACAGTGTAATATTATTCAGCAATAAAAAATAAATGAGCTATGACGCATATTGCTAAGTAAAGCCAGTCTGAAAAGGTTACATACTGTATGATTCCATTCAGGAAAAGGCAAAACTATAGAAACAGTAAGAAAGATCAGTGATTGCCACTGGTTCAGAAGGAGGAAAGTGGGGGATGCATACATGGAGGATAGGGTATTTTTAGGACAGTGAAATGCTTCTGTATGACACTGTAATGGTAGATACATGGCATACGTATTTGTCAAAATACCTATGCAATATACAACTGAAAGAGTGAACTTCCTGTAAACTATGGATTTTAGTTAATAATAATGTGTCAATATTGGTTCCTCAGCTGTAACAAGTGTACCACAATAATACAAGCTATTAATAATAGGGGAAAACTGTGGTGGGGGGAGAGGAAGGAAGGGTAGTATATGGAAACTCTCTGTACTTTCTTCTGTTTTTCTCTAAAACCAAAAATGCTCTTAAAAAAAGAAAGTCTATTAAAACGAAAAAAGGCTTTTTTGTGTGCAGTGAGCTCTGAGCCAGGGCAAATAATGATGAGTCATGTGAGTGGGTGTTTCCAGGAACTGCCAGACAGGTCAAATTGTGACAATTCTCTGGGAATGGGGCTTTTTGGGGACCTCAAACCCAGTCTGCCCCCTCCAGTGGCTTCTAGGCTACAGATTTTCACAACTACTGGTTGTTGTCAGGCTGTTATTTTTCAAGGCTACTATGGAGGTGACGAGATGGGGATTAGAATAGAACAAGTTAAAATGCCATACAGCTCAGTATTCTCATGGAGGTTCAGTCATATTCCTTGAATAATTGCTTTTTGGATCGTTGCAATCCTTTGGTTAAATCCAGAATTCTGAAAAGTTGAATTTTTTAGGGTGGGGATGCAGTGCCGCGGGATCTTAGTTCCCTGACCAGGGATGGAACCCGCGCGCCCTCGGCAGTGAAAGCACGGAGTCCTAACCACTGGACAACCAGGGAATTCCCCAAAAGTTGATTTTTTAATATATATTTTTTGCAATGTTCTTACTGATTTTATTGAGTGGATTTCTGGAGCTCCTTGCTGCACGATTGCTGAAGTGGTCTTCTATTAGCCCCATTTCACTGTGACTTTCGCCAGAGATCTATAGCTCCATGTCTTCTCTACTCATTCATTTGTTCAACAGATAGGAAATTCTCCAGATAATAGGCTATTTCATTTTTTCTTAAACATCTTTATTGGAGTATAATTGCTTTACAATGGTGTGTTAGTTTCTGCTTTATAACAAAGTGAATCAGCTATACATACACATATATCCCCATATCTCCTCCGGCTTGGGTCTCCCTCCCACCCTCCTTATCACACCCCTCTAGGTGGACAAAAAGCACCGAGCTGATCTCCCTGTGCTATGTGGCTGCTTCCCACTAGCTATCTATTTTACATTTGGTAGTGTATATATGTCCATGCCACTCTCTCACTTCGTCCCAGCTTACCCTTCCCCCTCCCCATGTCCTCAAGTCCATTCTTTACATCTGCGTCTTTATTCCTGTCCTGCTACTAGGTTGTTCAGAACTTTTTTTTTTATATTCCATATATATGTGTTAGCAAACGGTATTGTTTTTCTCTTTCTGACTTACCTCACTCTATATGACAGAATCTAGGTCCATCCACCTCACTACAAATAACTCAATTTCGGTTCTTTTTATGGCTGATCAATATTCCATTGTATATGTGTGCCACATCTTCTTTATCCATTCATCTGTTGATGGACACTTAGGTTGCTTCCATGTCCTGGCTGTTGTAAATAGAGCTGCAATTAACATTGTGGTACATGACTCTTTCTGAATTATGGTTTTCTCAGGGTATATGCCCAGTAGTGGGATTGCTGGCTCGTATGGTAGTTCTATTTTTAGTTTCTTAAGGAACCTCCATACTGTTCTCCATAGTGGCTGTATCAATTTACATTCCCACCAACAGGGCAGGAGGGTTCCCTTTTCTCCACACCCTCTCCAGCATTTATTGTTTGTAGATTTTTTGATGATGGCCATTCTGACTGGTGTGAGGTGATACCTCATTGTAGTTTGATTTGCATTTCTCTAACGATTAGTGCTGTTGAGCATTCTTTCATGTGTTTGTTGGCAATCTGTATATCTTCTTTGCAGAAATGTCTATTTAGGTCTTCTGCCCATTTTTGGATTGGGTTGTTTGTTTTTTTGATATTGAGCTGCATGAGCTGCTTGTAAATCTTGGAGATTAATCCTTTGTCAGTTGCTTCATTTGCAAATATTTTCTCCCATTCTGAGGGTTGTCTTTTGGTCTTGTTTATGGTTTCCTTTGCTGTGCAAAAGCTTTTAAGTTTCATTAGGTCCCATTTGTTTATTTTTGTTTTACTTTCCATTAAAAAAGATCTTGCTGTGATTTATGTCATAGAGTGTTCTGCCTATGTTTTCCTCTAAGAGTTTTACAGTGTCCAGTCTTACATTTAGGTCTCTAATCCATTTTGAGTTTATTTTTGTGTATGGTGTTAGGGAGTGTTCGAATTTCATTCTTTTACATGTAGCTGTCCAGTTTTCCCAGCACCACTTATTGAAGAGACTGTGTTTTCTCCATTGTATAGCCTTGCCTCTTTTTTCATATATTAGTTGACCATAGGTGCGTGGGTTTATGTCTGGGCTTTCTATCCTGTTCCATTGATCTATATTTCTATTTTTGTGCCAGTACCATATTGTCTTGACTACTGTAGCTTTGTAGTATTGTCTGAAGCCAGGGAGTCTGATTCCTCCATCTCCATTTTTCTTTCTCAAGATTGCTTTGGCTATTCGGGGTCTATTTTCTCTCCATACAAATTTTAAGATTTTTTGTTCTAGTTCTGTAAAAAATGTCATTGGTAATCTGATAGGGATTGCACTGAATCTGTAGATTGCTTTGCATAGTATAGTCATTTTCACAATGTTGATTCTTCCAATCCAAGAACATCGTATATCTCTCCATCTGGTTTTACCATCTTTAATTTCTTTCATCGGTTTCTTATAGTTTTCTGCATACAGGTCTTTTGTCTCCTTACGTAGGTTTATTCCTAGGTATTTTATTCTTTTTGCTCCAATGGTAAATGGGAGTGTTTCCTTAATTTCTCTTTCAGATTTTTCATCATTAGTGTATAGGAATGCAAGACATTTCTGTGCATTAATTTTGTGTCCTGCTACTTTACCAAATTCATTGATTAGGTCTAGAAGTTTTCTGGTAGAGTCTTTAGGATTCTCTATTTATAGTATCATGTCATCTGCAAACGCTGACAGCTTACTTCTTCTTTTCTGATTTGGATTCCTTTTATTTCTTTTTCTTCTCTGATTGCTGTGACTAAAACTTCCAAAACTATGTTGAATAGTAGTGGTGAGAGTGGGCAACCTTGTCTTGTTCCTGATCTTAGTGGAAATGGTTTCAGTTTTTCACCATTGAGAACGATGTTGGCTGTGGGTTTCTCATATATGGCCTTTATTATGTTGAGGTAAGTTCCCTCTATGGCTACTTTCTGGAGGGTTCTTATCATAAATGGGTGTTGAATTTTGTTGAAAGCTTTTTCTACATCTATTGAGATGATCATATGGTTTTTATTCTTCAGTTTGTTAATATGCTGTATCATATTGATTGATTTGCATATATTGAAGAATCCTTGCATTCCTGGGGTAAACCCCACTTGATCATGGTGTATGATCCTTTTAATGTGCTGTTGGATTCTGTTTGCTAGTATTTTGTTGAGGAGTTTTGCATCTATGTTCATCAGTGATATTGGCCTGTAGTTTTCTTCCTTTGTGACATCTTTGGTTTTGGTATCAGGGTGATGGTGGCCTCGTAGAATGAGTTTGGGAGTGTTCCTCCCTCTGCTATATTTTGGAAGACTTTGAGAAGGATAGGTGTCAGCTCTTCTCTAAATGTTTGAAAGAATTCACCTGTGAAGCCATCTGGTCCTGGGCTTTTGTTTGTTGGAAGATTTTTAATCACAGCCTCAAATTTCAGTGCTTGTGATTGGTTTGTTTATATTTTCTATTTCTTCCTGGTTCAGTCTTGGAAGGTTGTGCTTTTCAAAAATTTGTCCATTTCTTCCAGGTTGTCCATTTTATTGGCATATGGTTACTTGTAGTAATCTCTCATCCCTTTTTATATCTGCAGGGTCAGTTGTTACTTCTCCTTTTTCATTTCTAATTCTATTGACTTGAGTCTTTGCCCTTTTTTTCTTGATGAGTCTGGCTAATGGTCTATCAATTTTGTTATCTTCTCAAAGAAACAGCTTTTAGTTTTTGATATCTGCTATTGTTTCCTTCATTTCTTTTTCATTTATTTCTGATCTGATATTTATGATTTCTTTCCTTCTGCTAAATTTGGCGTTTTTTTTGTTCTTCTTTCTCTGATTACTTTAGGTGTAAGGTTAGGTTGTTTATTTGAGGTGTTTCTTGTCTCTTGAGGTAAGATTCTGTTGCTATAAACTTCTCTCTTAGAACTGATTTTGCTGCATCCCATAGATTTTGGGTAGTCGTGTGTTCATTGTCATTTTTTTCTAGGTATTTTTTTATTTCTTCAGTGATCTCTTGGTTATTTAGTAGCGTATTTTTTAGCCTCCATGTGTTTGTATTTTTTACAGTTTTTTTCTGGTAATTGATATCTAGTCTCATAGCGTTGTGGTCTGCAAAGATACTTGATATGATTTCAATTTTCTTAAATTTACCAAGGCTTGATTTCTGACCCAAGATATGATCTATCCTGGAGACTGTTCCATGAGCACTTGAGAAGAAGGTGTATTCTGTTGTTTTTGGATGGATTGTCCTATAAATATCAATTAAGTCCATCTTGTTTAATGTATCATTTAAAGCTTGTGTTTCCTTATTTATTTTCATTTTGGATGATCTGTCCACTGGTGAAAGTGGGGTGTTAAAGTCCCCTACTATTATTGTGTTACTGTCAATTTCCCCTTTAATGGCCATTAGCATTTGCCTTATGTATTAAGGTGCTCCTATGTTAGGTGCATAAATATTTGCAATTGTTATACCTTTTTCTTGGATTGATCCCTTGATCATTATGTAGTGTCCTTCTTTGTCTCTTATAATAGTCTTTATTTTAAAGTCTATTTTGTCTGATATGAGAATTGCTACTCCAGCTTTCTTTTGATTTCCATTTGGATGGAATATCTTTTTCCATCCCCTCACTTTCAGTCTATATGTGTCCCTAGGTCTGAAGTGCATCTCCTGTAGACAGCATATATACAGGTCTTGTTTTTGTATCCATTCAGCCATTCTACATCTTTTGGTGGGAGCATTGAATCCATTTACTTTTAAGGTAGTTATCAATATGTATGTTCCTATCACCATTTTCTTAATTGTTTTGGGTTTGTTATTGTAGGTGTTTTCCTTCTCTTGTGTTTCCTGCCTGGAGAAGTTCCTTTAGCATTTGTTGTAAAGCTGGTTTGGTGGTGCTGAACTCTCTCAGCTTTTGCTTGTCTGTAAAGTTTTTAATTTCTCTGTCGAATCTGAATGAGATCCTTGCTGGGTAGAGTAATCTTGGTTGTAGGTTTTTCCCTTTCATCATTTTAAATATGTCTTGCCACTCCCTCTGGCTTTCAGAGTTCCTGCTGAAAGATCAGCTGTTAACCTTATGGGTATTCCCTTGTATTTTATTTGTTGCTTTTCCCTTGCTGGTTTTAATATTTTTTCTTTGTATTTAATTTTTGATAGTTTGATTAGTATGTGTCTTGGCATGTTTCTCCTTGGATTTATCCTGTATGGGACTCTCTGCGCTTCCTGGACTTGTTTAACTATTTCCTTTCCCATATTAGGGAAGTTTTAAATGATAATCTCTTCAAATATATTCTCAGTCCCTTTTTTTTTCTCTTCTTCTTCTAGGACCCCTATAATTCAGCTATATCTAATCATTCTCTAAGTTTTAAATAGACTTAGAAACCAGAGAGTTTATATACTTTTATGCTTTTCTGCATACCTACATGTATATCCCACCTTCTACATATATAGATTTATTTATAGATGGATATAAACCTATATATGTCCATCTATCTATTCATCCATTCGTCTATTCATTTATCCATCCATCTGTCCAATATGCAGTCTCATTTGCAACTAGAGTTCATTGCTAGAATTCGTTTGCAAGTAGAGTTAATGTGGAGGAAGACGGTGTCCCTACACACGGGAATCAAATGCTTTTATCACTTTCTCATCTTTGTGATTTTGAGTGCTTTTACGTTCAGCAAGTGGAAAATTAACCTTAAACCTTGTGCTTTTATCTGACCCTGGGAGTACCAACAGAAAAATATCAGAGAAAGAAGATGGGAGGTGTTTGGGTCAGAGAGGCAGAGGCAAAGGGATTTCCATACACCAGAAATGTATCAAATACTTGAACAATGTCTGTTAGGTAGGAGGAGCAATCTCAAGAGTGGGTGTGGGGGGATGGGCTATGGAGCATAAGGAAGCTTAGTGTAACTGTACTACTTCTCACTGAAATAACAGAAACTCAGCTGAAATCTGCCAGGATTCTTTTCTGGCACTATGTGCATATTATACCTTACTGGAATCATAACATGTTTTGCTGCTACTACTGCTGCTGGCACCTCAGCTGGTAAGTCTGATAGAACTTCACAATATTAAGCCTTGGGAGGTGGGTGAGATGGGATTGAGCACTAGATTGAATCTACTTTCTCCTTTTTCCTTTTTTTTCAGACCCTTACTCAAACCCAGCTGAAGATAATGTTTTTGAAGCTGTAAGTGAGGCTGTGGCAAAACCATTAGATGGCATGGGTCTAGCAATCATCTCCAGGTGGCTAGGATGACTACATTCTATAGAATCCTTCATGGCAAATATGTTGGGACTGCTTGCGCTAGACCATAGAATGTGAAACCAAATACTGCAAGTGAGAGCTAAGTGTCCATCAACAGATGAATGGATAAAAAAGGTGTGGTATATATACACAATGGAATATTACTCAGCCATTAAAAAGAACGAAATAATGCCATTTGCAGCAACATGGATGGACCTAGAGATTATCGTACGAAGTGAAGTAAGTCAGAAAGAGAAAGACAACTACCATATGTTCTCACTTATATGTGGAATCTAAAAACAAAACCAACCAACCAACAACAAAACTTAAGCTCATAGATACAGAGAACAGATTGGTGGTTGTCGAGTGGCAGGGGGAGATGGACAAAACAAGTGAATGGGGGGTCAAAAGCATAGTGACTATTGTTAAAAATACTGTATTGCGTATTTGAAAGTTGCTAAGAGTAGGTCTTAAAAGCCCTCATCATAAAAAAGAAAAAAGAAAAAAACTAACTATGTATGCTGACAAATGTTAACTAGACTTATTATGGTCAGCATTTTGCAATGTACAAAAATATTGAATTGTGTTGTACACCTGAAACTAATATAATGCTATATGTCAATTATACTTCAATAAAAAAATAAAAGTAAATTTTAAAATTGTGAAAAACTCAACCAATTGTAAATATTAATCACATCTACAAAAACAGTGTTTAGTGTTTGACAAACAACTGGGCACCATAGTATAGCCAAATTAACACATAAAACTAACAATTATGGGGTGTTTGGGGGGAGTGGACATCTTTGGGGCAGCATGGGTTTGATCCCCAAAGACAAAATCTGCTACCGCCTCACCAAAGTGCTTATCAGGATTGGAACCTCCAGACTCAGTGACTCAGCCAGATTTAAAATACAGTGCCTATTATGTTGGACCATGCTCTCTCTGTCCCTGGAAGGGAAATTACTGAGGTTAGAAGCAAGGAGAGAGATCAGAGTCCTGCCTACAAATGACCTAAAAAATAAGACGTTTCCTACCTTTGTCATATATCTGTCATCCAACAGATGACATTCCTCATCTATAGAATGTAGATAACAATTGTGTTTACCTCTTAGGGGTTTTGGGAGGATGAAATCGAATTAAAGTGCTTAAACCAATACCTTGCACATTAATAATCATTATATAAATGTTAGCTGTATATTACCTGGTTTTGTTGTTATTGTTGTTGCTATTATTACTATTATTACTATTATTATTAGCAGCAGCAGCAGCATCCTAGGTAGAGACCTCTGCAATAGTGTGAAGTCAGCAAATTTGTATTCAAGACCTCTTTTGATATTGGCCTGTTCTTTTTTTTTTATAAATTTATGTATTTAATTAATTTATTTTTGGCTGTGTTGGGTCTTTGTTGCTGCGTGTGGGCTTTCTCTAGTTGCGGCGAGCAGGGGCCACTCTTCGTTGAGGTGCGCAGGCTTCTCATTGCGGTGGCTTCTCTTGTTGCGGAGCCTGGGCTCTAGGCACGCAGGCTTCAGTAGTTGTGGCACGCGGGCTCAGTAGTTGTGGCTCGCAGGCTCTAGAGTGCAGGCTCAGTAGTTGTGGCACACGGGCTTAGTTGCTCCATGGCATGTGGAATCTTCCTGGACCAGGGCTCAAACCCATGTCCCCTGCATTGGCAGGCGGATTCCTAATCACTGTGCTACCAGGGAAGCCCTGGCCTGTTCCTGAGATCCAGTGACAGCAGGAAACTTGGAGGGCTTTAGCCCCTCTCCTCCACATCAGCATTAGCTACCCCCAATAGATATATGAGTAAAAACAGTATGATGCCACATTAAAACAGGACAAGCAAGCCCCCTAGCCTGTGCCCACCACTTTTGTTCTTTTCACCCCATTATCAACCTCTTACAGAGAAATTATGGAGACTCTAAAGCTGGCCACACAATAGCTCTACATTACCCACATAAACTGGCCCTCTCTTCTCTTTCCCTCTCCTAATCAAACCCTAAGAGTTAAGTAACACCATCCTCAGGAAACTGAAACCCAAAGAGTTAAAGGGACTTTCCCAAAGCCACACAGTTACTAACTGGTATAGCAGGGATTCAAACCCAGATATACGGGACTTAAGCCTGGGTTTTGTCCACTCTGCCACACTAATGCATCCCAAGATACCCATGGCTTCAAATGGCTTAACTCCTAACTTAAACAGAGTTTGTATTTCAAACCAGGAGTCATGTAGATGCAAAAAGCGTGAATCTAAAAGAAGGAATTTTAGAAGTTAAATTGTAATTTCTTTAGGCTATGGAAAGAATCATGATGAAGATAGATTTTTTACATGGACAAAAAAGGATGCCTTCTAGAATTAAAGTTATCTTTCTCCTTGTTATAAATAATTTTAGCATATGTTCTTGGTAATGTCATACAGGAATTAATTCATACAGTTGGAATGTTTAGGCAGTGTGGCAAGATAGTGGGGGAGGGATTTGGAGGCAGGAGTTCTTTTAGGGATGCTCCCAAAGCATACCTTTGTGTAAGGTCTAGACCTTAGACTTAAGGTGGCCATCTTCCTGACAAGCCAATTCAGGTGGAGGCAGAAGATTAAGGAAGTCTCCTTATAGCTCTTAGCTTGGCAGAGGAATGACAGCAAAGACTGCTGGAGAGTCTAGTGTTAAGACTGGATCCCTGTAAAGTTCTCTCTTTCTAGACACGCACTCTGCCAGGCTGCAGAGAACTTGAAAATACTTGAATTACTTTGGGACTTGCCATATCTTAGCTAAGCTGTCAATGTGGAAAATCACAAAGTAATTATGAGTGCTTTCACTGTCCTTCTAAATTAGGCAGTAAATAGGATGAATCACTGAATGAGACATCAGTGCTTTCCAAGCTCACTGCAGCATACTGAGAAAGGTAATTATTGAGTGAAAAGCAAAGAGCTACCCAAGCTGAGGTAGCCTCAAAGAATGTGTGTGAAAGGGAGGAGGCTTAGAACACATAATACCTTTATATTATTGGCATTTTACCTATCATGAAACATAGCAAAATATTCTAAATTTGCAAACAAACACAGCTACAAAAAAGTCCCTCATCCCTACTCTGTTCCACACCCCTCCCCCACCACCAAACACCGCTGCTGGGAAGCTTTTCCCAATACTGAAAGTCCCGCAAAGAACCTACCTACTCTTCCCATTTACCTGACCAACAGCACCACCAGAATCAATAGCATGGAACTGTTGGTTCTCCTTTGGCAATGAAAAACATACTCACACACAGACACCATTTTTTTGAGACATCAGTGGTTTACAGGATGGGAGAGCTTACACGCCTGAAGCAAGGTCCTGGAGAGACACCCCACCACGTGCGGCAGATGACAGGTAGGACATGGAGGCAGTCTTCGTGCAAACACCATTTTTATAACACTGCCCCCCTGCTCAGAAATTTAAAATTATTTCCAGTGCCCACTACATCAAGCCCAAGTTCTGAAATTCCCTGATTTTAGAAATGAGGTGTTTCATAATCGATTTCACCCCTATTTCCCAGCATATAAAGTTCTTTACAGGACTCATTGTCTTCGTATGGAGTGGAAACAACACTTTGGGATTTCACACTTGCAGTTTTAACTATATAAGTGCAATGCCAATGTTCAACTTCAGGTTAGAGTTTGCAGTTTTGCTGAAACACAGATTTGAATTAGCGTTGCTGTGGAAGCTGGTATGTAGCAACCAGACCCTTAGCTAGTCACAGCATCTCATATGCCCTCTAGCATCCACGTCATGATACAGCACTACTGTTCTCTCTAAGAGTCAATGACATAGGTAGTACCATCCCTGTTTTACAAGTGAGGCAATTGAAGAAGTTAAATATGATGTATTCATTCAACAAACATTGATGGAGCGCCTGTTCTGGAAATTAAGGATAGAGCAGTGAACAAAATAGCAATTCTGAAGCTTATATTGTTAAGGAGTAAGCATAAAAATAATCAAGTAATCTAATAAACAAGATGATTTCAGTGAAGAAATGCTTTATGAAAAGACATCTAAAATCTTAAAAGGATGAGAAAATGACAAGATGAATGAAGACAAGATTATAATTCCAGCGCAAAGCAAATTAGATACTGGAGGAATGGCTGAATGCAGATTCTTATGCCACTTCATGCAAAAGCACCCAATGCAATGAAGCAGCTCTTGAGGTGATGTTGTTGAAATACATTTAATGAAACAGAATATTAAGCCCTACTAAACATAGCCTTTACCAAAAATGTTTTACAATTTTAAAATGTATGCATAAAAGTAAGATACAAAAGGTGTTCATTCACTGAACAAATTATTTTTATTTTTATTTTTTTTACTTATTTATTTTTTAACATCTTTATTGGACTATAATTGCTTTACAATGGTGTGTTAGTTTCTGCTTTATAACAAAGTGAATCAGCTATACATATACATATATCCCCATATCTCCTCCCTCTTGCGTCTCCCTCCCACCCTCCCTATCTCACCCCTGTAGGTGGTCACAAAGCACCGAGCTGATCTCCCTGTGCTATGTGGCTACTTCCCACTAGCTATTTTACATTTGTTAGTATATATAAGTCCATGCCACTCTATCACTTCATCCCAGCTTACCCTTCCCCCTCCCCGTGTCCTCAAGTCCATTCTCTACATCTGCGTCTTTATTCCTGTCCTGCCCCTAGGTTCTTCAGAACCTTTTTTTTTTTTTTTTAGATTCCATATATATGTGTTAGCATACAGTATTTGTTTTTCTCTTTCTGACTTACTTCACTCTTTGTGACAGACTCTAGGTCCATCCACCTCACTACAAATAACTCAATTTCATTTCTTTTTATGGCTGAGTAATACTCCATTGTATATATGTGCCACATCTAGAATCTACTATGTGTAAAGTGCTATGCTATATACTGAGGATACAGCAGTGAACAAGAAAGACTAAGAGAATTTCTGCCCTCTGAGAACTGAAATTTCCATGGAAAAAGGAGAATAAACAAGTCTACAAATACATGAATTAGATTCTTCTTTTTACATCTGAATATTTTATTGGATGCATATAATTAACTAGAGATCAATATTTTGCAGTTCCTTGTTTCTTTTGAGATAAAATTTATGTACAATAAGGTGCACACATTTTGTACTTTTTCTTTAAATTAGGGACTAACAATAGCTTTGGCAGGTGAAGGGGAAAAAGTAATGGCAGAAGAAAGGAGCAAAAAAATAATGATTTTTCCTTTATATAAAAATTATAGGTTCCATATACTCATATAAACATTGCAGTCTGTATGACAGTCTCTGCAAATAGCACTATTTTGTTCCTTTTTATGGCTGAGTAATATTCCATTGTATATATGTACCACATCTTCTTTATCCATTCCTCTGCTGATGGACATTTAGGTTGTTTCCATGTCTTGGCTATTGTAAATAGTGCCGCAATGAACATTGGGGTGTATCTATCTTTTTGAATTATGGTTTTCTCCAGGTATATGCCCAAGAGTGGGATTGCTGGGTCATACGGTACTTCTATTTTTAGTTTTTTAAGAATGGATACCAGAATTAGAATCACCCTCTTAGCAGTAAGTTTACCATTTTTAACCTTTTTTTCCCCCTTTAGTATCCCATAGTCTTAACACAGCCTGAAACACAGAAGTGGGCACAATGGCACAGACAAAGAGCTCCAGAAGTCCTCTATTACTGTCTTGAGGATCAGGAAAGGTAATTCCTAATGCGCGGAGGGTGTACAGAACTCGCTCCCCCTTTTTAATCTTCCCACTAACAGTGCAAATCCTTGCCAACACCTGTTATTTCTTTTCTTTTTGATAACAGCCATTCTGACAGGTGTGAGGTGGTATCTCATTGTGGTTTTGATTTGCATTTCCCTGATGGTTAGTGATGTTGAGCATCTTTTTATATGCCTGTTGGCCATCTGTATGTCTTCTTTGAAAAAATGTTTATTCAGGTCCTGTGCTCATTTTTTAATTGGATTGGTGTTTTTTTTTGTATTTTGCTATCAAGCTGTATGAGTTCTTTATATATTTTGGATCTTAACACCTTATCAGATATATGATTTGCAGATATTTTCTCCCATTTAGTTGTTTTTTTTTATTTTGTTGATGATTTCCTTTGCTGTGGAGAAGATTTTCTTTTTGATGCAGTCCCGCTTGTTTATTTTTGCTTTTGTTGCCTTTTCTTTTAGAGTCATCTCAAAAAAAAGAAAAAAAAAGTCACCACCAAGACCAATGTCAAGGAGCTTACCACCTATGTTTTCTTCTAGGAGTTTTATGGTTTCACCCCTTCATTCAAATCTAAAGACTTTTTTGAGTTAATTTTTGGGTACAGTGTAAAGTAGGAGTATAGTTTCATTCTTTTGCATGTGGCTGTCCAGTTTTCCCAACACCATTTATTGAAAAGACTGTCCTGTCCCCACTCTATATTCTTGGATCCTTTGTCATAAATTAATTGACCATATATACATGGTTTATTTCTGGGTCCTCTATTCTGTTCTATTGATCTGTGTGTTTGTTTTTATGCCAATACCATACTGTTTTGATTACTGTAGCTTTGTAATACAGTTTGAAATCAGGGAGCAAGTTGCCTAAAGCTTTTTTCTTCTTTCTCAAGTAAAATCAGTTGACTTTAAGTAAAAGAAATTACCCTTAAAAAAAAAGGAAATTACCCTTGATAATGTGCTTGGACCTGATCCAAGCCTTAAAAGCAAAAGCTGAGGTTTCCTGGGAAAGGAGGAATTCTGCCTCAAGACTGTAACATAGAAATCCTGCCTGAGTTTCTATCCTGTTGGCCTATAGATTTTGAACTTGCCAGCCCCCATAATCACATGAGCCAATTCCTTAAAATAAATCTCTTTATTTATATATTTCCTATTGGTCCTGTTTCTCTGGAGAACCCTGACTGATACACACTCTGTGGTCTGCTATCATTGACAGTGACCACTTATTGCAGTTGAAAAAAATGAGCATGCTATACTTTCACCTCCCCACCCTACCTGCTTAATATCTCTGCAAGCTATTGAGCTTCCTGGGACGTTAGTTCCTCAGATGAACATATTGATCTCTACCTTGCTGATTGTGTTCAGAATATTTAACAACTGGTATGGCATGTGCTCTGACCAATCAGAATGTACACTGCCCAAAAACCAACTAGTCAGCCATACTGATTAAAAAACAGCCCTAGCTCATGGCGAAGATCCACTGTGTGTGGGGACTTGTTAAAAATTCATATTCTTATTCCAAATCAGCAGCTCTCAGTGGATTGTAGGAATCTGTGTTTTTAACAAGTTCTCTAGGTATTATGATTATCAAACAAGCTTAGAAACTGCAGAAATAATGTCCAGGATCTAGTATATACAATAGGCTCTTGCATTTTAAACATCACTTCTTCCCATCAAAACCCTTTGGAAAAAGGTGTCAGTCATGGGTTATTCTATCTCTGGAACAGCAAGAACAAACCTCTAACTGATGACTTATTCAGATTCAGAGAAAATATGTGAGGATTTCAGATCATACTATAATGTGCAAACATTTTATTCATGGGAGCCCTGGTCTATGGGAATGGGGAATTTTCCCATGGTGAGAAGAAACAGAGGATCACATGATCTTGACCAGTGGCCTGTGATGCTTCATTCTCGAAGTTCAGAAACATAGGTTCAGTCTGATTCCCAGAAACTAGTTATGTGACTGTATGCAAGACCCAAAACCTCTCTGAACTTCCATTTTTCATTTATAAAATGGAGACAATATTTGCCCAATTTCTTTCATAGGATGATGTGATAATCAAATGGGATCAGAAAAAAAAGAGCACTTAGAAATCCAACTCTATATCTACTTCTTCACTGTATAGATGAAGAACCTGAGGCCCCAAGAGAAGGATACTTCTCATACTCTAAGCCACTCAGCTGGTATTAGGATGCCACTCCTATGAGTGGAATTATGATGTCCTAATGCTACCACAGAAAATGTATGACTTTGAAGTCAGTCAAACCTGGGTTTGAGTCCCTGTTCTTGCACTTACCCTTTGACCTTAGACAAATTACTTCACATCTACATGCCTCAACTTCTTGTGTGGAAAAATAGTACCCATCTCATAGGATTGTGGTGAATAGTAAATGGATGTGAAGGGTGTGGCAGACAGTAATGGCTCAGTAATGTCAGTGCTTTTTCTTTGTTCATCCAGTGCTCTTTCTCTAATCTTACTATTACATCATGACACAGTTTCCAGATCTCATGGAGTCCCTGTGTTTGCTTGTGACAGACAACATGGCGAGTGTTAGAGTGAGATGGTAGCATAGGGGTGGGACAGTACCATTTTTCTATAGATTAATCACTGTTTTCCTACAGACTGGACCTGAGCTCAGGTTTCCAAGTATGCTCTAAGGTCCTCTTCTCCATAAAAAGTCTCCTGGAGTCTAGAGAAGTTGTCAATACAAAAAATTTGGAACAACAGTATTTATGGTTCTTGTCATTTGCACTGGGTCCATTCTCATGAAAAAGAGGGTCTATTTTCCAAAGATGGCTTTCAAAACACACATTTTAGATCTGCTCTCAGCCTGGCCTTAAGTTCAAACTCTCATGTTAAATAGAGAAATGGTTGTTCCCTCCTCTAATTTTATCTTTTCAAGATATGAACATTTTGCACAAAACTAGGGTGCTAATTGTGGGCCACAGTGCCATAGTTAAAGACCTAAGTACTACCTCCAGAATCATATGTTCCTAACTCTAGCTGAAGGTCCATTTGGCTGGTACAGAGTTGGAAGAAAATTCTGCTATAATTTCTTGCTCAAAAGCCAATGTTAATGCACTTTTTATTCCAGCTTTATTGAGATATAATTGACATATAACATTGTGTAAGTTTAACATGTACAATACGATGATTTGCTACATGTATATATTGCCTTGAACAGTGTTGAATGAGTGCATAACCAAAGGAACAGGTGTAATTTATATAATTTTTTTCAAGAATACAGACTGTTCCAAGTAAAGCTTTACTCCATAGGTTAGGCTAGGAGGACTCGGGGAGATTGCTGTTGACTTCAGATAACAATGTCTTCTTTTGTTTAATTTGGGTTTTGCTCTTTGGTCATTCCTGGGGAGCAAAAGGCAAATAATACTTTCTGGTGATTATCACACCCCTATTAAAAATTTGGATAACCAGTAAACCTCCTGAAAGAAAGTATCTTCCCATGTCCTTGAGTCATGTAACTTTCCAGAAAGATGTGTGAAAGGAGGGATATTCTCTCACAGCTCCCTTATTTAGGATATTGTTGCCCCCCCTTACACATTTGATCTATCCTCCCTACCCCACCCCAAGTTTCTGGTCCACGTCACCTCCTGGTGGGTGGAGGGAGTGCCAGGTAAGGTAATTACAGTCCTCATATGGCAAGCCCAGACAGTAAATGACAGATCTATCTGAGGGAGTCAGATTATGAGGTTCACATCTACACCAAACTCAACCTCCTGGTGAACAAACTTATCAAGAAAGAGGAGAGGAGTTTTTTTTAACTCTTTTTAAAAAATGAGTTATAATTAACACACAATGTTATATTAGTTTCAGGTGTACAACATACTGATTCAATATTCTTATACATTACGAAATGATCACCATAATAAATCCAATTACCATTGGTCACCATACAAAATTTGTTACAATATTACTGACAATATTCCCTACGTGTACATTATACCCCTGTGACTTATACCTGGAAGTTTGCACCTCTTAATCCCCTTCAACTATTGTCTGTTCTTCCCTCCCCCTTGCAAACACCAATTTGGTCTCTGTATCTATGAGTCTGTTTCTGTTTTGTTTTGTTTGTTCATTTGTTTTGTTTTTTAGATTCCACATATTAGAGAAATCGTATGGTATTTGTTTTCCTCTGACTTCTTTCACTTAGCAAAATAGCAGATCCATCGATTTTGCCACAAGTGGCAAGATTTCATTCTTTTTTATGGCTGAATAATATTCTGTGTGTGTGTGTGAAATATATATGTATATATATATTATATACATATAACTATATATATGTGTGTCTGTGTGTGTGTGTGTGTGTGTATATATATATATATATATATATATATATATATATATATATATATATATATATATATATATATAAAATGTTACTGAACCAAAGTTGGGTCAGCTCACCCAAGCACAGTAAAGCCAATCTACTGACATCAGGTTGTGGTGAAGGAAAGTGCAGCATTTATTGCAGGGTACCAAGCAAGGAGCCCAGGCAGCTAGCACTCCCCAGTGGCTTTCAGGGAAAGGCTTTTTAAAGATAGGGTGAGGAAGAGGGTTGCGGGGTGTGTGATCAGCTCATGGAAGGTCTGCTGATTGGTTGGTGGTGAGATAATGGGGAGTCAACATCATCAACCTTCTGGTTCCAACCAGTCTTGGGTCTAATGTGCTTGTGAGCAGCATACAGTTAACTTCTTCCACCTGGTGGTGGTTTCAATATCTGCAAAAAGATCAAAGTATTTGGCTCAGAATATTATCTATAGCCCTTGAAAAGGAACTAAATGTCCTTGAATTTGTTTAATGGCTAAACTGATATTATTTTGTCTTGCTTGACTGTTTTTCTTTGTTTCTGCATTTTCCCACTTCTCTGACAAAATTTATTCTTTGGAATTCAGGGAAGGCCTAGGAGGTCTGTCCTAGGAAGGCCCCATAGGGTCTTGCTTGGTTTTGAATATTTATAAAACATCTTCTTTATACATTCATTGATGGACACAGGTGGCTTCTATATCTTGGCTTTTGTAAATAGTGCTGCAATGAACCCAAGTGTACATATATCTTTTTGATTTAGTGTTTTCATTGTCTTCATGTAAATACACAGAAGTGGAAATGCTGGATTGTATGGTAGTTCTATTTTCAGTTTTTTGAGGAACCTCCATACTGTTTTCCATAGTGGCTGCACCAATATACATGCCCACAAACATGTACAAGGGTTTCCTTTTCTCCATGACGTCTAAAACAATAGTTATTTGTTGTTTTTTTTGATAATAGCCATTTTGAAAGGTGTGAGGTGATATCTCACTTTGGTTTTGATTTTCATATCCCTGATAATTAGTGATATTGAGCATATTTTCATGTGTCTGTTGGCCATCTGTATGTCTTCCTTGGAAAAATGTCTATTCAGGTCCTATGCCCATTATTTAATCAGACAGTTTTTTTGTTTTGAGGGATTTTTTTATACTCAGTTGTATGAGTTCTTTGTATATTTTGGATATTAACCCCTTATGGGATATATCATTTGCAAATATCTTTTCCCATTCAGTAGGTTGCCTTTTCATTTTGTTCATGGTTTCCTTTGCTGTGCAAAAAAACTTTAGTTTGATGTAGTCCTATGGGTTTATTTTTGCTTTTATTGCCCTTACCTGAGGAGACAGATCTAAAAAGATGTTGCTAAGAAACCAATGTCAAAGATTTACTGCTTAAGAATTTTATGGTTTTCTTCTACGAATTTTATGGTTACATTTAACTCTTATTTTTTTAACATCTTTATTGGAGTATAATTGCTTTACAATGGTGTGTTAGTTTCTGCTTTATAACAAAGTGAATCCGTTATACATATACATATGTCCCCATATCTCTTCCCTCCTGCATCTCCCTCCCTCCCACCATCCCTATCCCACCCCTCTAGGTGGTCACAAAGCACTGAGCTGATCTCCCTCTGCTATGCGGCTGCTTCCCACTAGCTATCTATTTTACGTTTGGTAGTGTATATATGTCCATGCCACTCTCTCACTTTGTCCCAGCTGACCCTTCCTCCTCCCTGTATCCTCAAGTCCGTTCTCTAGTAGGTCTGCATCTTTATCCCCATCTTGCCCCTAGGTTCTTCTGACCAATTTTTTTTTTCTTTTTTCGTTTTAGATTCCATATATATGTGTTAGCATACGGTATTTGTTTTTCTCTTTCTGACTTACTTCACTCAGTATGACAGTCTCTAGGTCCATCCACCTCACTACAAATAACTCAGTTTCGTTCCTTTTTATGGCTGAGTAATATTCCATTCTATATATGTGCCACATCTTCTTTATCCATTCACATGTCAGAGGACACTTAGGTTGCTTCCATGTCCTGGCTATTGTAAATAGAGCTGCAATGAACATTGTGGTACATGACTCTTTTTGAATTATGGTTTTCTCAGGGTATATGCCCAGTAGTGGGATTGCTGGGTCGTGTGGTAGTTCAATTTTTAGTTTTTTTTTTTTTTAAACATCTTTATTGAAGTATAATTGCCTTACAATGGTGTGTTAGCTTCTGCTTTATAACAAAGTGAATCAGTTATACATATACAATATGTTCCCATTTCTCTTCCCTCTTGCATCTCCCTCCCTCCCACCCTCCCCATCCCACCCCTCTAGGTGGTCACAAAGCACCAAGCTGATCTCCCTGTGCTATGCGGCTGCTTCCCAATAGTTATCTATTTTACATTTGGTAGTGTATATATGTCCATGACACTCTCTCACCCTGTCACATCTCACCCCACCCCCTCCCCATATCCTCAAGTCCGTTCTCTAGTAGGTCTGTGTCTTTATTCCCGTCTTGCCACTAGGTTCTTCATGGCCTTTTTTTTTTTTCCCTTAGATTCCGTATATATGTGTTAGCATACTGTATTTGTTTTTCTCTTTCTGACTTACTTCACTCTGTATGACAGACTCTAACTCCATCCACCTCATTAAAAATACCTCCATTTCATTTCTTTTTATGGCTGGGTAATATTCCATTGTATATATGTGCCACATCTTCTTTATCCATTCATCTGTCGATGGACATTTAGGTTGCTTCCATGTCCTGGCTATTGTAAATAGAGCTGCAATGAACATTTTGGTACATGACTCTTTTTGACCTATGGTTTTCTCACGGTATATGCCCAGTAGTGGGATTGCTGGGTCGTATGGTAGTTCTATTTGTAGTTTTTTAAGGAACCTCCATACTGTTCTCCATAGTGGCTGTATCAATTTACATTCCCACCAACAGTGCAAGAGGGTTCCCTTTTCTCCACACCCTCTCCAGCATTTATTGTTTCTAGAATTTTTGATGATGGGCATTCTGACCAGTGTGAGATGATATCTCATTGTAGTTTTGATTTGCATTTCTCTAATGATTAATGATGTTGAGTATTCTTTCATGTGTTTGTTGGCAATCTCTATATCTTCTTTGAAGAAATGTCTATTTAGGTCTTCTGCTCATTTTTGGATTGGGATGTTTGTTTTTTTGATATTGAGGTGCATGAGTTGCTTGTATGTTTTGGAGATAAACCCTTTGTCAGTTGCTTCATTTGCAATATTTTCTCCCATTCTGAGGGCTGTCTTTTCATCTTGTTTATGGTTTCCTTTGCTGTGCAAAAGCTTTTAAGTTTCATTAGGTCCCATTTGTTTATTTGTGTTTTTATTTCCATTTCTCTAGGAGGTGGGTCAAAAAGGATCTTGCTGTGATTTATGTCATAGACTGTTCTGCCTATGTTTTCCTCTAAGAGTTTGATGGTGTCTGGCCTTACATTTAGGTCTTTAATCCATTTTGAGTTTATTTTTGTGTATGGTGTTAGGGAGTGTTCTAATTTCAGTCTTTTACATGTAGCTGTCCAGTTTTCCCAGCACCACTTATTGCAGAGGCTGTCTTTTCTCCACTGTATATGCTTGCCTCCTTTATCAAAGATAAGGTGACCATATGTGCATGGGTTTATCTCTGGGCTTTCTGTCCTGTTCCATTGATCTATATTTCTGTTTTAGTGCCAGTACCATACTGTCTTGATTACTGTAGGTTTGTAGGATAGTCTGAAGTCAGGGAGCCTGATTCCTCCAGCTCCGTTTTTCTTTCTCAAGATTGCTTTGGCTATTCAGGGTCTTTTGTGTTTCCATACAAATTGTGAAATTTTTTGTTCTAGTTCTGTGAAAAATGTCAGTGGTAGTTTAATAGGGATTGAATTGAATCTGTAGATTGCTTTGGGTAATAGAGTCATTTTCACAATGTTGATTCTTCCAATCCAAGAACATGGTATATCTCTCCATCTATTTGTATCATCTTTAATTTCTTTCATCAGTGTCTTATAATTTTCTGCATACAGGTCTTTTGTCTCCTTAGGTATGTTTATTCCTAGATATTTTATGCTTTTTTGTTGCAATGGTAAATGGGAGTGTTTTCTTAATTTCACTTTCAGATATTTCATCATTAGTGTATAGGAGTGCAAGAGATTTCTGTGCATTAATTTTGTATCCTGCTACTTTACCAAATTCATTGATTAGCTAGTTTTCTGGTAGCATCTTTAGGATTCTCTATGTATAGTATCATATCATCTGCAAACAGTGACAGCTTTACTTCTTCTTTTCCAATTTAAATTCCTTTTATTTCTCTTTCTTCTCTGATTGCTGTGGCTAAAACTTCCAAAACTATGTTGAATAATAGTGGTGAGAGTGGGCAACCTTGTCTTGTTTCTGATCTTAGTGGTAATGATTTCAGGTTTTCACCATTGAGGATGATGTTGGCTGTGTGTTTGTCATATATGGCCTTTATTATGTTGAGGAAAGTTCTGTCTATGCCTACTTTCTGGCGGGTTTTTATCATAAATGGGTGTTGAATTTTGTTGAAAGTTTTGCTCTTCTTCTCTGTATTGAGGTGCTCCTATGTTGGGTGCATAAATATTTACAATTGTTGTATCTTCTTCTTGGATTGATCCCTTGATTATTATGTAGTGTCCTTCTTTGTCTCTTGTAATAGTCTTTGTTTTAAAGTCTATTTTGTCTGATATGAGAATTGCTAGTCCAGCTTTCTTTTGATTTCCATTTGCATGGAATATCTTTGTCCATCCCCTCACTTTCAGTCTGTATGTGTCCCTAGGTCTGAAGTGGGTCTCTTGTAGACAGCATATATACGGGTCTTGTCTTTGTATCCAGTCAGCCGGTCTATGTCTTTTGGTGGGAGCATTTAATCCATTTACATTTACGGTAGTTATCAATATGTATGTTCCTATCACCATTTTCTTAATTGTTTTTGGTTTGTTATTGTAGGTCTGTTCCTTCTCTTGTGTTTCCTGCCTAGAGGAGCTCCTTTAGCATTTGTTGTAAAGCTGGTTTGGTGGTGCTGAATTCTCTTAGCTTTTGCTTGTCTGTAAAGCTTTTAATTTCTCCGTCAAATCTGAATGAGATCCTTGCTGGGTAGAGTAATCTTGGTTGTAGGTTTTTCTCCTTCATTGCTTTAAATATGTCCTCCCACTCCCTTCTGGCTTGCAGAGTTTCTGCTGAAAGATCAGCTGTTAACCTTATGGGGATTCCCTTATGTGTTATTTGTTGTTTTTCCCTTCCTGTTTTTAATATTTGTTCTTTGTATTTAATTTTTGATAGTTTGATTAATATGTGTCTTGGCGTGTTTCTCCTTGGATTTATCCTGTATGGGACTCTCTGTGCTTCCTGGACTTGATTAACTATTTCTTTTCCCATATTAGGGAAGTTTTGAACTATAATCTCTTCAAATATTTTCTCAGTCCCTTTCTTTTTCTCGTCTTCTTCTGGGACCCCTATAATTCGAATGTTGGTGTGTTTAATGTTGTCCCAGAGGTCTCTGAGAGTGTCCTCATTTCTTTTAATTCTTTTTTCTTTATTCTGCTCTGCAGTAGTTATTTCCACTATTTTATCTTCCAGGTCACTTACCCATTCTTCTGCCTCAGTTATTCTGCTATTGATCCATTCTAAAGAATTTTTAATTTCATTTATTGTGTTGTTCATCACTGTTTTTCTGCTCTTTAGTTCTTCTAGGTCCTTGTTAAACGTCTCTTGTATTTTCTCCATTCTATTTCCAAGATTTTGGATCATCTTTACTATCATTATTCTGAATTCTTTTTCAGGTAGACTGCTTATTTCCTCTTCATTTGTTAGGTTTGGTGGGTTTTTGCCTTGCTCCTTCATCTGCTGTGTGTTTCTCTGTCTTCTCATTTTGCTTAACTTACTGTGTTTGGGGTCTCCTTTTCGCAGACTTCAAGTTCATAGTTGCCGTTGTTTTTGGTGTCTGTCCCCAGTGGTTAAGGTTGGTTCAGTGGGTTGTGTTGGCTTCCTGGTGGAGGGGACTGGTGCCTGTGTTCTAGTGGATGAGGCTGGACCTTGTCTTTCTGGTGGGCAGGTCCACGGCTGGTGGTGTGTTTTGGGGTGTCTATGGCCTTATTATGATTTTAGGCAGCCTGTGTGCTAATGGATGGGGTTGTGTTCCTGTCTTGCTAGTTATTTGGCATAGGGTGTCCTGCACTGTAACTTGCTGGTCGTTGAGTTGAGCTGGGTCTTGGTGTTGAGATGGGGATCTCTGGGAGATTTTCACCGTTTGATATTATGTGGGGCTGGGAGGTCTCTTGTGGACCAGTGTCCTGAACTTGGCTCTCCCACCTCAGTGGCACAGCCCTGACACCTGGCTGGAGCACCAAGAGCCTGTCCTCCACATGGCTCAGAATAAAAGGGAGAAAATAAAGAAAGAAAGAAAGAGGAAGATAAGATAAAATAAAGTAAAATAAAATAAAATAAAGTTATTAAAATAAAAAATAAAAAAATAATTATTAAGAAAAAAAATTTTTTAAATAATAAAAAATAAGAACAACAACAAAAAAAACGGATAGACAGAACCCTAGGACAAATGGTAAAAACAAAACTATACAGACAAAATCACACACAGAAGCATACACATACACACTCACAAAAAGAGAAAAGGAGAAAAATATATATATATCATTGCTCCCAAAGTCCACTTCCTCAATTTGGGATGATTCATTTTCTATTCAGGTATTCCACAGATGCAGGGTACATCAAGCTGATTGTGGAGATTTAATCCGCTGCTCCTGAGGCTGCTGGGAGAAATTTCCCTTTCTCTTCTTTGTTTGCACAGCTCCTGGGGTTCATCTTTGGATTTGGACCCGCCTCTGTGTGTAGGTCGCCTGAGGGCGTCTGTTCTTCCCTCAGACAGGACGGGGTTAAAGGAGCAGCTGATTCTGGATCTCTGGCTCACTCAGGCCAGGGGAGGGAGTGGTACGGATGTGGGGCGAGCCTGCAGCAGCAGAGGCCAGTGTGATGTTTCACCAGCCTGAGGCGCTCCGTGCATTCTCCCAGGGAAGTTGTCCCTGGATCACGGGACCCTGATAGTGGCAAGTTGCACAGGCTTCTGGGAGGGGAGGTGTGGATAGTGACCTGTGCTTGCACACAGGCTTCTTGGTGGCTGCAGCAGCAGCCTTAGCGTCTCATGTCCGTCTCTGGGGTCCGCGCTGATAGCCGCGGCTCGCACTCGTCTCTGGAGCTCCTTTAATTGGCGCTCTGAATCCCTTCTCCTCGCGCACCAGGAAACAAAGAGGCAAGAAAATGTCTCTTGTCTCTTCGGCAGCTCCAGACATTTTCCCGGTCTTCCTCCCGGCTAGCTGTGGCGCACTGGCCCCCTTCAGGCTGTGTTCACGCAGCCTAACCCAGTCCTCTCCCTGCGATCCAACCGAAGCCCGAGCCTCAGCTCCCAGCCCCCACCCGCCCCGGCGGGTGAGCAGAAAAGCCTCTCGGGCTGGTGAGTGCTGGTCGGCAGCGATCCTCTGTGCGGGAATCTCTCTGCTTTGCCCTCCGCACCCCTGTTGCTGCGCTCTCCTCTGTGGCTCTGAAGATTCCCCCTTCTGCCACCTGCAGTCTCCGCCCACGAAGGGGCTTCCTAGTGTGTGGAAACCTTTCCTCCTTCACAGCTCCCTCCCACTGGTGCAGGTCCCGTCCCTATTCTTTTGTCTCTGTTGTTTCTTTTTTCTTTTGCCCTACCCAGGTACGTGGGGAGTTTCTTGCCTTTTGGGAGGTCTGAGGTCTTCTGCCAGCGTTCAGTAGGTGTTCTGTAGGAGTTGTTCCACATGTAGATGTATTTCTGATGTATTTGTGGGGAGGAAGGTGATCTCTGTGTCTTACTCTTCCACCATCTTGAATCTCCTCCTCTACATTTAAGTCTTTAATCCATTTTGAGTTTATATCGTGTAAGAAAGTGGTCCATTTTCATTATTTTGCTTGTAGGTGTCCAGTTTTCCCAACATCATTTATTGAAGAGACTGTTTTTACCCACTGTGTATTCTTTCCTCCTTTGTCATAGATTAATTAATCATATAAGAGTGGGTTTATTTCTGGGCTGTGTATTCTGTTCCACTGATCTATATGTTTGTTTTTGTGCCAGTACCGTACTGTTTTGATTACTATAGCTTTGCAGTATAGTTTGAAATCAGGGAGCATGATACCTCCAACTTTGTTCTTCTTTCTCAAGTTTGCTTTGGCTATTGGGGGTCTTTGTGGTTCCATAAGAATTTTAAGATTATTTGTTCTAGTTCTGTGAAAAACGTCACTGGTATTTTGATAGGGATTGCATGGGATCTGTAGATTGTTTTAGTTAGTATGGATATTTTAACAATATTGATTCTTCCAATCCATGAACACATTATATATTTCCATTTATTTTTGTTATCTTCAATTTCATTCCTCAATGTCTTAGAGTTTCCAGAGTACTGAACTTTCACCTCCTTGGTTAAATTTGTTCCTAGGTATTTTATTCTTTTTGTTGCAATTGTAAATGGGATTGTTTTCTTCATTTCTCTTTGTCACAGTTCATTGTTAGTGCATCAAAATGCAATAGATTTCTGTATATTAATTTTGTATCCTGCAACTTTACTGAATTCAATCATTAGTTCTAATAGTTTTTTTGGTGGAGTCTTCATGGTTTTCTGTATATAGTACCATGTCATCTGCAAATAGTGACAGTTTTAATTTTTCCTTTCCAATTTGGATTCCTTATATTTCTTCATTTTTTTTTTATTGTTGTGGCTAGGGCTTCCAATACTATGTTGGTTAAAAATGGAGAAAGTGGGCATCCTTGTCTTACTGCTGATCTTAGAAGTAAAGCTTTCAGCGTTTCTCCATTGAATTTGATGTTATGTGTGGGTTTATCATATACAGCCTTTATTATGTTGAGGTATGTTCCCTCTATATCCACTTTGTTGAGAGTTTTTATCAAAAACGGATGTTGGATTTTTCCAATGCTTTTTCTGTACCTATTGAGATGATAATGAGATTTTTATCTTTTGTCTTGTTAACGTGGTATATCATGTTGATTGATTTGGTGATCACATTGATTGAACCACCCTTGCATCCCTAGGATAAATCCTACTTGATCGTGGTGTGTGATCCTTCTAATTTATTTTGTATTTGGTTTGCTAGTATTTTGTTGAAGATTTGCATCTATGTTCATCAGGGATATTGGCCTGTAAATTCCTTTTTTGGTAGTGTTTTTTTTCTGGTTTTGGTATCAGGGTAATGTTGGCCTCATAAACAAATTAGGGAGTGATCTTTCCTCTCCAATATTTTGGAATAGCTTCAGGAGGATAGGTATTAACTCTTCTTTAAATGTTTTGTAGAATTCACCTGTGAAGCCATCTGTTCCTGTACTTTTGTTGGGAGTTTATTATTATTATTATTATTACTGATTCAATTCCACTACTAGTGATCAGTCTGTTCAGATTTTCTGTTTCTTCCTGATTCAGTCTTATAAGTTTGTACATTTTCTACGAAATTATACACTTCTTCTAGGTTGTCCAATTTGTTGGCATATAATTGTTCATAGTAATCTTTTATGATCCTTTGTATTTCTGTTGTGTTGGTTGTAACTTCTTTTTCTTTTCCAGTTTTAGTTATTTGGGCCCTCTTTTTTTCTTGATGAGTCTGGTTAAAGGGCTATCAATTATGTTTATCTTTTCAGAGAACCAACTCTTAGTTTCACTGACCTTTTTTATTGTTTTTTTTTTAAGTCTCTGTTTCATTTATTTTCACTCTGATCTTTATTATGTCCTTCCTTCTACTCACGTTGGGCTTTGCTTTTTCTTCTTTTTCTAGTTCTTTTGTGTGTAATGTTAGGTTGTTTATTTGAGGTTTTTCTTGTTTCTTGAGGTAAGTCCGTATCACCATAAATTTCCCTCTTAGAACTGCTTTTGCAGTGTCCTGTAGATTTTGTTACATTTTGTTTCCATTCATTTGTCTCAAAGTATTTTTTTATTTCCTTTTTTATTTCTTTGTTGATCAATTGGTTGTTTGTTTAGTACCATGTTGTTTAGCGTCCACGTGTTTGTGTGTTTTCCAGTTTTCCTCTTGTAATTGATTTCTAGTTGCATACCATTGTGGTCGGAAAAGATACTTGATACAATTTCAATCTTTTTAAAGTTACTGAGACTTTTTTGTGGCCTAGCATGTGATGTATCTTGGAGATTGTTTCATGTGCACTTGAAAAGAATGTGTATCCTGCTGCTTTCAGATGGAATGTTCTGTATGTATCTATTAAGTGCATCTGGTCTAAAGTATAGTTTAAAACCAATGTTTCCACATTGATTTTCTGTCTGGATGATCTAACCATTGATGCAAGCAGGGTGTTAAAGTCTCCTACTATTATTGTGTTACTGTCTATTTCTTCCTTTATGTCTGTTAATATTTGCTCTATGTATTTAGGTGTCCCTAAGTTGGGAGCATAGATATTTACAAATGTTATATCCTCTTGTTGGATTGATCCCTTTATCATTATGTAATGTTCTTCTTACTATCTTCTTATAGCCTTTTAAAAAATCTATTTTGTCTAGGTATTGCTATATCAGACAAAATATCAGACAAAATCTTCCTTTTTGTTTCCACTTGCATGGAATATCTTTTTCCATCTCTTCATTTTCAGTCTGTGTGTGTGTCTTTAGATCTGAGGTGAGTCTCTTGTAAGCAGCATATAAATGGGTCTTATTTTTTTTAATCCCTCAGCCACCTTATGTATTTTGATTGGAGCATTTAATCCATTTACTTTTAAAAATTATTGCTAAGTATGTACTTATTGCCATTTTGTTAATTATTTTCTGGTTGTTTTTGCAGTTCTTCTCTGTTTCTTTCCTCTTCTCTTGCTCTCCTTCCTTGTAATTTGGTGACTATTTTTAGTGTTATGTTTGCATTTCTTTTTCTTTATTTTTGTGGTTCTATTATAGATTTTTGGTTTGTGATTAACATGAGGCTCATATGTAACAACCTGTGTATATAACTGAGCATTTTAAGTTGATGATCTCTTAAGTCCAATGCATTCTAAAACTCTTACATTTTTAATCTCCCCATGTTTTATGTTTTTGATGTCATATTTTACAATTTTTTATCCCTTAACTGCTTATTGTAGATACAGATGATTTTACTACTTTTGTCTTTTAACCTTCCTACTAACTTTATAAGTGGTTGATCTACTATCTTTATTGTATATTTGCCTTTGCCAATGAGATTTTGCCTTTCATAATTTTCATATTTCTTGTTATGGCCTTTTCTCTTCCTCTTAAAGAAGTCCTTTTAACATTTTTTGTAAGACAGGTTTAGTGTTGATAAACTCCTTTAGCTTTTGTTTGTCTGTAAAACTCTTTATCTTGCCTTCAATTCTGAATGACAACCTTGCCAAGTAGAGTAGTCTTGGTTGTAGGATTTTTTCCTTTTTACCACTTTGAATAAGTCATGCCATGCCCTTCTGGCCTGTAAAGTTTCTAATGAAAAGTTGGCTGATGGTCTTCTCAGAGTTCCCTTGTATGTAACTAGTTGTTTTTCTCTTGCTGCTTTTAAGAGTCTCTCTTCATCTTTAATTTCTTGACATTTTAATTATAATTTGTCACGTTATGAACCTCTTTGGGTTCATCTTGTTTAGGACCCTCTGTGCTTCCTGGACCTAGAGGTCTGTTTCTTTCTCCAGATCAGGGAAATTTTCAGCTGTTAATTCTTCAACTAAGTTTTCTGCCCCCTTTTCTCTCTCTTCTCCTTCTGGGACGCCTGCAATGCAAATATTAGTATGCTTGTTGCTGTCCCAAAAGTCCCTCAAACTATCTTCATTTTTCCTAATTCTTTTTTTTTCTTTTCAGCTTGGGTAATTTCACTACTCTGTCTTCCAGATCACTGATCTCTATATCATCTAATCTACTGTTGATTCCCTATAGTGTATTTTTCATTTCAGGTATTGTATTCTTCAACTCTGATTGGTTTCCTTTTGTATATTCTACCTCTTTGTTAAAGTTCTCACTGTGCTCATCCATTCTTCTCCCAAGTTTGGTGAGCATCTTTATGATCATACCCTAGAACTGTATATTGGGTACATTGCTTATCTCCATTTCATTTAGTTCTTTTTCTGAGGTTTTGTCCTATTCTTTAATCTGGAACATATTCCTCTATCTCCTCATTTTGCCTAGTTCTCTGTGTTTATTTCTTTGTTAGGTAGTTTCATTACACCTCCTGATCTTGGATAAGTGACCTTTTGTAGGAGATGTCCTATGGGGCCTAGCAGCATGGTCCTCTCTGGCCACCAGAGCCAAATACTTCAAGAGTATTCCCTATGTGGGTTGTGTGTGCCTTTCTGTTGTGGCAAGGCTGACTGCTATGCACACACTGGTAGACAAGGCAGGCCCCCAGCACAGCTGTCCATTAGATCCACCAGCATGCAACAGTTGCAAGCTTGCTGGTGGGCAGGATAGGCCCCCACTGCAGCTGGCTGTGAGTCTTGGCAGCATGCAACTCCTCCAGGCACATGGGTGTGTAGGGCAGACCCCCATCATGGCTGGCTGTGCAGCCAGTGTCATGCTACTACTGCTGGCATGGTGGCAGGCTAGGAAGGCCTCTGGGCAGCTGGTTGTGATACCCAATGGTGTGCAACTGCTATGGGTGCACTATTTGGTGGGGCAGGCCCCCAGTGCAGCAGGCTGTGAGGCCCCGCAGCATGCAACTCCTGCGGGGACAGCTGACTGTGTGGCCCAGTGGTACACAACTGCTGTAGACTTGCTGGTGGGCATGGCATGCCCCCAGGACTAATAAGCTAGAAGGAGGATTCCAAAATGGGATCCACCAGCACCAGTGTCAGCACAGTAGAATGAGATCACAAAAATGGCTGATGCCAGCATCTATGTCCCCAAGGGGAGTGCCAGCTGCCCCGTCTCTTTTTAGAGGCTCTCCAAGATCAGCAAGTAGGTCTGACCCTGGCACCTTTCAAACCGCTATCTCTGCACTGTGACTCAGAGTGAGTGAGGTTTTGTGCATGCCGTTTAAGAGTAGAGTCTTAGTTTCCTATAACCTCTGACCCTCCTGAACATAAGTCCTGCTGGTTTTCAAAGCCAGATGTTTTGAGGGCTCGTCTTCCTGGTGCAGGTCCCCTGGGCTTGGGAGCAAAATGTGGGGATCAGATTCCTTGCTCCTTGGGGAGGACTTCCATGGTTGTGATTTTCCTCCTCCTTGTGGGTTGCTGCACTGGGGTGTGGTTCCTGGCTAGAACACATCTGCACCCCTCATACCCATTTTGTTGTGGTTCCTTCTTTGTGTTTTTAATTGTGAAAAATCATTTCTGCTAGTCTTCAGGTCATTCTCAGAGACAGTTGCTCTGTAAGTAGTTGTAATATTGGTATGCCTGTGGGAGGAGGTGAGCTCAGGATCTTCCTACTCCTCCTTATTGATCCAGACCCCACAGGGAAAAGCAAATTTAAACCACAATGAGAAAACCATCTATCTGCTCAAAATGAAAATATCTCACAATACTAAGTGTTGTCACCAATGTGGAGAACCAAGAACTTTTACATATTCCTGGCAGGAGTGTAAAAGGATACAACCACTTTGAAAAACATTTTGGCATTTTCTAGCAGAATTGAGGTTATGACTCACTATCACTCTCCTATGACTCACTAATTTCATTTCTACGTATGTACCTAACAGAAAAGTATGCATCTGTGCAGAAGGATACATAGACGTGAATATTAATAGCAGCATTTTTCATGATAGCTAAAAACTGGAAAATCCCAAATGTCCATTAACAGTGGGCTGCACAAATACATTTTGGTATGTTAATATAATGGAATATTATGCAGCAATAACATGAATTTTTTTCACAAATATAATGTTGGGTAAGTTGAGCCAAACACAAATTACACATACATTCTGATTTCTTTTATATAAACCTAAGAAACATGGAAAATGAAACTATATTGTTTCAGAGATATGTATATGTAGGAAAATTACAAAGCAAAGAAAAGAAGTAATTTCTTCTTAAAAAAAAAGAATAGTGGATACTTCAAGGAGTTAAGGTGATGCACGTAGCAAGGAAGAGGCACATGGGGATTTCAAGAATGTTGGCAATGTTTTATTTCTTGACCTTGGTGGCAATCTATAGGTGTTCATTTTTATATGCATATCTATATTTCCTTCACATTTTGTATATATGTGATATATCAAAATAAAAACTTAAAAATAATGAGAAAATATGCAAAATTTTATGACAACCTACTTGAAAATTTAAATCAATTAATAAATATTTGAGGGACTTCCCTGGTGGTCCAGTGGCTAACACTCCGCACTCCCAGTGCAGGGGGCCCGGGTTCGATCCCTGGTCAGGGAGCTAGATACCAGATGCTGCAACTAAGAGTTCGCATGCTGCAACTAAAGATCCCACATGCTGCAACAAAGATCCTGAACCAGCAACAAAGGTCCCGTGTGCCACAACTAAGACCTGGCACAGCCAAATAAATAAATAAAGATTTATTTTTAATTTGAAAAATGTAACTTAACAAACGTGATTCAAGAAGATACAGAAATCATGAATAGACTATAGCCATTAAACAAATGAATAAGTATTTTTAAAAATCTTTCTAAAATAATTCAAGCAAAAATAAAATATTCTAGGCCTACCAAATATTAAAGGAGAAAATAATCCCAGTCTTCTACAAAGCCTTCCAAGGAATATAGGAGAGGTAAGAATTATAACATATGTAAGAATTATCCTTACCCCAATTCATATCGTGGGGTAAGAATAATTTTCATAGTAAATATGGCAATGGGCATATTATAAGTAAAGGAGAGTAAGTGATGAATTACATTCATGAAAATAGCTGAAAAATCATCAAGAAAATATTAGCAAATAAATTCAGCAAGTATAAACAAAGTGATACATCAAGACCAAGGTTGGAAATAGATTATTGTAATCCACCATATTAACAGAAAAGAGCATGGAAATCATATACATGCAGTAAAAAAAATGTCTGACAAAAGTCAAGCTTCATTCATAATATTTTTTTCAGATATTTAAGAATAGAAAGGAACTTTGTTAACCCAATAAAGTTTATCTTAAAAATCCCTACAACGTCCTTCTAAATGGTGAAATATAAAAAGTTTTCCTTTTGAGATTGAGAAATAGTTCCTCTTGACAATGCTACTGGAGATCTTAATTCTTTCAGTAAGACAAAAATAATAAAAAGTATAAGGGTTATAAATGGAGAGATAAATCTGTCGTTACTCATAGGTGATGTGATTATGAACTAGAAAACTCAAAATAATCTATAGACTAAACTATGGATATTGGAAAATATATATATATATATATATATATATATATATAATTTGCAGCCCTATACATCTGCAAATGAGAGATAGAGAATGAATAAAATTGAAATGTAGGAACAACAATTTCATCAGAAACATGAAGTACTGGGGCTTCCCTGGTGGCGCAGTGGTTGAGAATCTGTCTGCCAATGCAGGGGACACGGGTTCGAGCCCTGGTCTGGGAAGATCCCACATGCCACGGAGCAACTAGGCCCGTGAGCCACAACTACTGAGCCCGCGCGTCTGGAGCTTGTGCTCCTCAACAAGAGAGGCCGCGACAGTGAGAGGCCCGCACACCGCGATGAAGAGTGGCCCCCACTTGCCACAACTTGAGAAAGCCCACGCACAGAAACGAAGACCCAACACAGCCAAAAATAAATAAATAAATAAATAAATAATTAAAAAAAAAAAAGAAATATGAAGTACTATGTCAGTATGGGTCTAATCAGGAAAGACACATCACACAGCAGAAGAAAGAGGGTAATTTGATACAAATTATTATTAGCTGTGAAAAAAGAACTATAAGATATTAAGAAACTCTATATGATACCCTAGGGCCAAGAGTCCAATCTTCTATATAGCAGAGAAATTGGCTGGTTTAGCCAGGCTGCTACTGGTCTACAGTCTCTGGACAAGTAGAAGGCAATACAACCCTCTGGAGCATAGGCAGGGAGAAGGTGATCAGTTAACTGGTCACTTGGATGTACAGTGGGTGGATAGAGAGGATGGGACCCCTTCAGGCCACAGGCAGGCTTGTGCTGTGGCCTGCAGAAGAATCAGAGCACTGGTGTGGGTGAGTGGCCTTCGGGGATACAGGCACAGGAGGGAAGCCTTTGAGTAAACATGCTGGTAAGAAAGCTAGTGGGAACCTGCTGTATAGCACAGGGAGCTCAGCTCGGTGCTCTGTGATGACCTAGATGGGTGGGATGGTGGGGGGAGGGAGGTCCAAGAGGGAGGAGATATATGTATACATATAGCTGATTCACTTTATTGTTCAGCAGAAACTAACACAACATTGTAAAGCAATTATACTCCAGTTAAAATGAATAAAAATAAATAAAAATGTTACATGATTAAAAAAATAAATAAATAAAAATTTTAAAAAACATTAAAAAAAAGAAGCATTCTGGCATAGAGAGTCTTAGGTGTTCCCGTTTCTCTGTTGAGAGGTTCCGTGGACAGATTATTGCTAGACAGAAGCTGCAAGGTCATTGAGGGATCCTGAGTTCTGGGCCTGTGGCTGGGGCAGAAGTCTACTAGCTGACCTCACACTTACACAGTGGACTCACCCTGCCGCAGCTGGAACTTGAAGGAAAGCCTCTCTTTCAATGTCCCTCTATTGCCATCTACTGGGAAAGCTTAACACTGTGCTTACTTAAAAGGAGAAATGCTTAATGGAATTATTAATACATTTTTTATCACAGAGCATATATTAAAGTATCATTCCAAGCTGAGAGGCAATAAATTGATAACTGACACAAATACCAGAGAATAAATCTAAGAAAGTAAAGACCTATGTGGACAAATTATAACACTTTATTCAGAGATGCTGCTGTAGGTTGAATTGTACCCCTCACCACCGCCCTAAATTCATATGTTGAAATCTTAACCCCCAGTAACTCAGAATGAGAACTTATTTGAAAATAGGGTCATTGCAGTTATAATTAGTTAGGATAAAGTTATTAGGGTGGACCCTAATCCAGTATGAGTGGTGTCCTTATAAAAAGGGGAAATCTGGAAAAAGAAACATACATAGAAGAAAGACCATGTGAAGACACACAGGGAGAAGACAAGCAAAAGAGCAAAAGAGAGAGGCATGGGACAGATTCGCCCTCACAGCCCTCAGAAAGAACCAACCCTGCTGATACTTTGATTTTGGACTTCTAGCCTCCAGAATCATGAGACAATCAAGTCCT
This sequence comes from Eschrichtius robustus, assembly GCF_028021215.1. NCBI lineage: Eukaryota > Metazoa > Chordata > Mammalia > Artiodactyla > Eschrichtiidae > Eschrichtius > Eschrichtius robustus. The sequence continues at coordinate 46,896,123 of NC_090845.1, forward strand.
GTTATTTAAACAACCCAGTTTGTGATACTTTGTTACTGCAAACTAAACTGCAAACTAATACATAGGAAAGCAATACGGATAATAATGGTTCAACAAATAGGGAAATTTACTATGTTCACTGACTGAGAAACTCAATATTGTAAAGATATCAGTTCTCTCTGGATTATTTTAAAGATTCAATGTAATCACAAACAAAAATCCCAACAATCATTGTATGTGACATTTGACAAGGCGATTTTAAATATTATGCAGTAGTGCAGTAGGTCAAGAATACCAAAGAGGAAGAAAAAGGTAGGAAGATACTCAATAGCACAGGCAGTCTTTGTTTGCGTGGTAGTTGAAGACCATTCAAGCTGAAGCTATGCAGAGCAATTGTAATAATCAGTAGGAAAAATTATGATTGTTCTGTGAACATTAAACCTTTTTTTCAAAAGTTAAAAATCTCTTACTTTTGGTTATACATGTATAAGAATTTTTTTAAATAGTAAAGCTGTCATTTAAGACATTAGAAATACTGAGAACTAAAGTGTCAAATATCTCTGAGAGTTCTTTTAATGTGAAGTTATTTTATGCTATTTGTAGCATCATTATTTGTAATACTCCCAAACTGGAAACAACACAAATACTCCTCATTATTAGAACTGGTGCATATATTTTGGAATGTTCATAGAATGGAATTTATGCAACAATAACAAATGAGGAAATTATAGCTACTAGCATCAAGATAAACAACTTTTATTAGAGTGAGCAAAATTAGTAAGTCAAAAGGAGTAAACATAGAGTATGATTGCATATTAAAAGGTTTAAGAACAGACAAAACTATCGTGTTTAGGGGTGTATGTGAAGATGGTACAAATATCAATAAATGCAAGGTAAAGATTTTTACAAAGGCCAGGAAAGGGGTACCTTTAGGTTTGATGGAGTGGGGATATATTTGAGAAGGGGCACACTAAGGGTTTATAAATTACATGACGTAATCTTTAAATTAGGTCATAGTTACACAAGTGTATGCTTTGTAATTATTATTTGAGTGCACACATATGTTTTATATCGTATACTGCCATTTACTGATACATATTTAATGCTATCCTTAAAAATGAAGACTTAGTGAGTGGGAAAGAAACACAGGAAACATCTGGGAGGGTCTAATGACTATTTCTTGACATATACAGACATGCGTGTGTATATCTATAATATAATATTATATCTCACAATAAAAATAATCTCATATCCATATAATAAGTGTGTTTTTGTATATTTTCTTTTACAAACCATAATAGGCTACTAGATATTTGAAAAACAACAGTAGGCTTTAGCTCAATTAAATGCAATGGAAGTATTTCCAACATCATCTCTTCAGTTTGGGGCTTTGTTGTTGTTACCATTCTGCTCAGCAAAGCTGAAACATGACTTTGAGTCTGGAAATTTCAGACAAGGCCAGGAGGCCCAGCAAAAAGAAAAACTAGAGAAAGAATGATGAGGAGATCTGAGCCACACATCAGAAATATATCAACTTTTGATCAAGGTCCTTTCTGCAGTCTAAGGGTGTGCCAAGGCAGATCATTGCAAGGTATAGACCACTCACTACTTTTTTTCTGCACAGTAAGCAACTCAACTGGTGGCTGCCAGGGATTCCCTCTAGACTTCCCTGCTCATCACATCTTCCTGAAGCATGATGTACAACTGGTGATTTTGCTGCTTGCCTTCCCATATGGTAAGTCTGAATTGCTTTTCACTTTCTGTAGGATGAAAGATCTCATCTAATTACCCTAAGTTCTTAGTTGGTGTGGCGGGCTCCATGCAGAACTTGCCATTTGAGGGAGCAAACAATGTTTCGAACAGCAGAGGCTACTGAGCCTGGCACTGAGAGTCCAGCCAAAGGTTGGGAGACACTGCCAAGACTCTGATCATGACCACAGACCAGGGAAGAGGGACAGGTCTCGCAAAACCAAGGGACAAGCTGCTAGGCCTTGATATTAATGCCACTCTCTTCCATAATACAAGCACCTGTTAAAAATTTCAGATGGCAAAAATGAGTGTAAAATGAGGATGATCTCCCTCACATTCTCCTGACCCCCAACACCACTGCCAGAGGTAACAACTATGAACGCTCCAGCCTATACTCCCTGCAGAGCTAGATATTTAGATGTGTAAATATAGACACATGTCAACATTTTTTTTCATTTTCCTTACATGGAGTTATATTCTACCCTATACCTAAAAGAAGACCTGTAGTAGGCCCCTCCCATATTAGGAAAATTCATAGTGTCTCTGCAAAGTCTGCCCCAAATAGACCCTTGCTGCTCAGAACAGAGGCCTTCTGTGCAGCCTGTGCTCAGCTGTGGCCAAGAATGGCCCTGGCTATATTTCAGACCTCTGCTCATCCCCATACAGTGATGAGCTCGTAACTTGAGGGTAACCCCACGAAGCTCGTAGTGGGACATTCGACACTTCCCTTCCTCCACAGAAAGTATTCAAGTCAGTCACCTCACCAGTTATCAAAAAGGACATACAGCACTTGCTTCATTCCCTGACGATCTCATTTATAATGCTCTCTTATGCGAAAACAGAAATCATTTTGACCTGGAAGACTGGATTCCCGGAAATGCTAACCTCTAACCTTGAAAATACCAGCAGACATATGGGTTTGCTCTCCTCTCCCTCTTCATGGGCCTGAGAGTGGCCAGGGAAGGAAATACATTGGCCTGTTAACCAGGCACATGATACTTGGGAGCTAGTCCCCCTGTTCTCTTCCAAAGGATGGTGAAAACACGGGCTTTTCTGGGGCTGCTTATCTCCATAGGACTCTGCTGAAATGATCTTCTCTTGGAAATGGCCTGGAAAATTCAAGCCCTGTGACCTGCTTCAAAGGCTCAGTACACCATCTTGGGCACCTGGGATGGAGTGATATACAGATACCCACCTAGGCTTTAATTCACAAAAATGGATCTTGCCATTTCCCAGACTGTGAAAGTGAGGGAAGCAATTGAATAATCTTAAGCTAGGGAGTAACAGAGTGGAATAACATCCTTTAGATGCAAGGCTACTGGGTAGCTGTAGAATTCCCACACACACCACCAAACAATAATCCATAATGAAGAGCCAGGCCTCTTACCCTAGTGTACTTTATTTCCCTATGGAATAAATAGCTTTTTTCCCCCTGATTATAATTAGTACATGTGAATTATTTTAAAAATTCAAACAACTCAGGAATGCATGTGAGTAAAAGTAAAGATCATTTCAAAGTATTTCTCCACTTTGAAATTTCTCTACTTTGAAGTGATAGCAATTAATATTTTGCTGACTATGAGAGGCACAAGCTTGGCCCCCATAATCTTCACTCCTTAGTGTTATTCATTCCCATGCATATGTTGTATCACATAACAAAATGGACTTTGCAGATGTAATTAAAGTTACTGGTCAGTTGACCTTAAGATAGAGTGATTATCCTGGATTTTTAAGGTGATCCTGCTGTAATCACATGAGCCCTTAAAAGTACATGGTGGAAACAGAAAAGGAAGTCAGAAAAATCTGAGGCACGAGGACTCAATAAGCTGTTGCTTCTTTGAGGATGGAGTCATGTGAGAAGGAATGCAGGCAGTCTGAAGTTCCTGGGAGGAAGGACCCTGGCTGACAGCTAGTGAGAAATGGGAGCCTCAGTCCTACAACCACGAGAAATTAAACTCTGCCAAAAATCTGAATGAGCTTAGAAGCAGATTCTTCCCCCAGAGCCTCCAGAAAGGAATGTGGCCCTGCCTGCACTTTGATCTCAGCCTTTTGAGACCCTAAGCAGAGAACCCATTTAAGCCATACTGTTCCCAGACTTCTGACCATGAAAACTGTGAGATAATAAATGGGTTTTGTTTTAAGACACTAAGGTTGTAGTAGTTTGTAATGACAGCAATAGCAAATATAGTGACAATCCTTTAATGTACCTCTTTTTCTATATATACACACACTCATACAAATATGTGTGTGTATGTGTCTGTAATTAACTTGCACACTTGGGATTTTTTGTGAACAATTAAAGCAGTTTGCCCTACTTCCTCTTACCTTCTTCCTACACTATCCCCTTTAACCAATATTAGTAGTTTGAGGCTTACAATTTCCTACCTTCGTCTTTGGTGATATATTATATATCCTTATACCTCCAACACTTAGCAAATTCACTTACACATAGCAAATATTCAATCAGTGTTTGATGAATAAATGATAAAATGGGCATTATGTTTAATTTATCAGGTTTTATTTTCTCTATATTTTTGAGTACTTAAGCAAATCCATGTGTATATCAATTTTGAAAAACAACAAACTAAAAGAGAAGGGGAAAGCCAGGATATAATCATACTTATATTTTTCTCCCCTATTCCCAACTATTTACTGGTGAATTTCTTGCACAAGAAGCAGCCTTTTTCAATACCATGTAATCTGTTCCATATCACAGAATATGATAGAAACTTTCCCAAAATAGCAAAACTTTTACTCAATATCTGGGAAAGAACAATAGAACGTTTGACCCATTCCATACATAAATCTACAGATTCTGAAGTGAATTGAACATTCTATTTAGACAACATGCTAAAAGATACTAAACAACAGATAAATCACTAATTTACCCAAGTGTAATAGGAATACTTTATTAATCTGATTAAGCTGTCATAACGAAATACCATGGTGGCTTAAACAACAGAAATTTATTTTCTCACAGTTCTGAAGGCTGGTAGCTGGATCAGGGTGCCAGTATGGTCACTTTCTGGTAAGAACTCTCTTCCTAACTTGCAGACAGCTGCGTTTTCGCTGTGTCTTCACGTGGCCTTTCCTCAGTGCATGCGCATGGGGAGAGAGAGAAAACTCTGGTGTCTTGTGGGCTCTGCATCAACTCTTGCATTTCTTGTGGACTCTGCATCAACTCTTCTGACCTTGAAGCAGGCCTCTTGTAGGGGCCTTGAGAAGAATGTGGGTAGCAGGGCTGGAGATGCGGACCCAGAGGAAGGGTGGAAATGGCAACAGGAGGATGAAGTGAAGGAGGTGTGAGTGGCCTCAGCAAGGAATCTCCACCATGACTTGGAAGAAGGCCATCACTGCTTTTTGTACTTCAGAATACTGATCTAGACCTTAGCAAGGCTCTGGTCCTTCTGATCATCCTGTCCCCTGAGACCTTTAAAGAGAAAGTAAAGATGCTTCTCAGGCTTCAGACTACCAGTCCTGTCCTGTGCGTCCCAGCCTTAACAGAAGTAGTTGCAGATGGTGGGGCATTCAGTCCACATTCAGGGGTCATTACCTTGGCTCCTGGCAGGGCCTGTCTCCCTCAACTGAGGCTGTTTCCATTTAAACCACCACCCTCCCCACTCTCCACAGAGAATGCTCAAGTCTGCTCCTCAACCCCAAACCCCCATATGTCTATAGCAGAATTAGGAGAGAAGATTAAATGATCTCTCCCCATTTCCTGTGGAGGTGTGAGAATATATGGAAGGACTGGGGTAGATTTAGCCTTCTTGTGTGCATGTTAGTCTCATGGGTCATGGCTGCCTACCTTGTCCCTCATACTCCTGGACACCAAGACTTTACTTGGCAGGGTTAGTGAAGAGCTTGAGCTCTATTTCCTGGGCTCTGAAGGTGCTCACAGCCAGAAATATCCTGTTTTATTTGTTGGCCCATCTCCTGATACTCCAAGGAGGAGGTGAAGAGATACCTCAAGTTAAAGGCAGTAATTCCCAGGATCTCCCAGGGCTCAGGGCTGACAACAGGGATGGGGTTCTATTGGGCCAACTGTGTTATGGGGTGGGTAGTCCCCTCAGTCCTCATTCAGGATCTTCACCTTAACTCCAGGCAGGAACTGCACCCACTGCCATCTGCTGACCTGAGACCTGGCCCCTCAGACCAAGGCTCTCAATTCCTGGATACCTCTGAAAAGGAAGCAGCAGGGAGGCACTCCCAGAGTGGACAACAGGTGCCATGTTATGTGGGCTCTTGCCTGATCTGGGGTGAGCAGTCCCCTCAGTCCTCAGTCAAGGTCCTTACCTTGACTCAAGGCAGGGACTGAGCTCCATCCAATCTTCTGACCTGTGGCCAGCTCCCTCAAATGAAGGCATCACCTCCATGAGACTCCAGAAGAGGAAGTGAGGGGGGTCCTCCACTAGGCAGCTGTGCCCAGGGTCTCCCAGGAATGACAGCATTGGTGGGGCTCTGTGGGGACCCCTCTGGTCAGGGATGGGTGGTCCCCTTCATCCTTCTGTGGGTACTGTGGTGTGGTAAAGAATTAACCTTGCCCAAAGAAAGGTCTGAACTTTGCTTGTGGCTCCTGGGAGGTAATCCCTAAGCCCTTGGAATGTCCTGCCTGATAAAAGTGTCTTTGTTTATTTGGGGGCCTTGGGCCATACCAGTAGTCTATGCTAGCAATGCTTTATGGTGGGTGGGGGCACATGATATGAGTCCCATCTCAAGAGGAGCTGAAGGAAAAGTTAGCTACATGGGTGGTCACCACATCTACATGACTGAGCTCCAATAAAAGCTCAGGACACCAAGGCTCAATTGAGCTTCTCTGGTTAGCAATGTTCCATGTATATTTCACACATTGCTGTCAGCAGAAATTAGCACTGTCCACGACTCCATGTGGAGAGGACAACTGGAAGCTCTGTATGTGGAATGTGTATAACTCTCCTGGACTCTGCCCCATGCATCTCTTCTCTTGGCTGATTTTAGTCTGTATCTTTTCAATAAACCATAACTGTGAGTATAACAGCTTTCAGTGGATTCTGTTAGTCCTTCTAGTGAATTATCAAACCTGAGGATGGTCTTGAGGACTCTCAAACTTGAAGTTGGTGTCAGATGTGAGGATGCTTAGGAACTGCTGAATTTGGCAAATCTTCACCTTGACCCCTAACAGGACCTGAGATTCCTTCCTCTGTTGACCTGATGCTTCTCCTCTCAGACAAAGGCCCCACCTCACAAAAAAAGTAGAAAATAATCATGTATGTCTTCCAGTCGGCTCTACTCTAGGCCTCTGAGTGCAGATATCAGGAATGAGGATCTGTGCACCTTCCCCCACACCCATTTCCCTTCTGGCTTGGATGGTCTCCTCAATCCCCTCTCAAGTCCCTTACCTAGATTCTTGGCAGGATCTAGGACTCTTCCCTCTGCTGACTTGAGGCTGACCCCTCAGACCAAGTCCAAGCTTCACAAAGGCCCCTGAGGAGGAAGTGAGGGGAAGCTTCAGAAGGGCAGCACTGCTTGGGGCCTCCCATGGCTGATAGCAGGGATCAGACTCTGTGGGACACCCTCTGTTCTGGAGTGGGTTGTCCCTTTCATTCCCACTCAGCATCCCCATCTTGGCTCCTGGCAGGGAATGAGTTTCTTCCCATCTGCTGACCTGAACACCCCCACCTCTCTAACCAAGGCTTCACCTCCCTAAGACCTCTGCAAGGAAGTAAAAAAAAACCCACTTCATTCTGCTACCCCTGCCAGGGCCCTTCTGGGGCTGACAGCAGGGGTGGGATTCTGTGATATCCTCACTGTTCCGGAGTGGGTGGTCTCCTGAGCCTTCAACTTGAGTCCTGGAATAGAATGGGCTTCTTCTTCTCTGCTGACCTGAGGCCTGCCCCTCAGACCTTAGCTCTCACCTCCAGGAGACCTCTGAGGAGGAAGTTGGGGAGCTTCATCCTGACAGTCCTTCCTGGGACCTCCCAGGGGTGAGAGCAGGGACCAACCAGACTCTATAGGGTCCAATATATATGGTGTTAGTATGGCCTTTGTCCTCATGTTAGGGTCATCCCCTTAGCTACAGTCAGGGCTTAGGATCCTTTGCTGGTCTGAGGCCTCCCCATCTCAAACCAAGGTCCTTATCTCCCAGTCACCTGAGAAAGAATAAGGAAATGCCACTGGATTCAGTTGGCCATCCCTCCCTGGGATCTTCCAGAGCTGATAGCCGAGGTGGAGGTGATGTGGCTCTATAGGGCTTCATCTGTTTCAGAGATAAGAAAATTTCCTGCAGAAATTAATTCTGTTGCTTCTCTAGAATGCAGATGATCTCTTCCAGTTTCTTTTTCTTTTCCTTCCCCTATGGCATATATATGGCTTTTTCACGTATACCTGGATTGATTTCTGGACCCGCTATATTTTTCATTAATTAATTTGCCAATTCTTATGCCAGAATCACATTGCTTAATTGCTGCATTAAGTTTACTATTACTGAGGGCAATTTCACACTTATTATTTTCTTTTCTTCAGTACTACCTTGGTTATGTATCTCTTATATAGCCATGCATATGCATCTAAATCACATTTAAGGTCAATTATAAAATTTAAAATTTTCTCACATGTCATGCAGGTCTTATTAGAATATGATATATGTATATGTTCAGATTTTTCTTGGCCTTCAGTAAAGTTTTGTATGTTCTTTTGTTTAGCAATGGAACACTTTTCGTAAGTTTATTGTTAGACATAATTCATAATTGTTTTAAACGCACTCTTTTTTTTACTATTTTCCATTTTGTGATTGATCACATATTACAAAACTATAGAATTTCATATATTTATTTGACATAATTCCAACTAAATAAGTGCTGTTTTTTAACTTTTGGTATTTTTCTATTGCTTCACCTACATTTCACTTCTCTTGGTGGACAATCAAATTTTTGGAGCAACATGATAAAATTTTGCTCTTCCTATTTTGGGGGCAATTTAAAAAATAAAATTATATCTATTTAAAGTGCACAACGTAATGACAATATACATATACAAAGTGAAATGATTACTACAGTCAAACTAATTAACATATTATATCCTCACAAAGTTACCACTTATTTGTGTGTGATGAGAGTATCTGAAATCTACTATCTTAATAAATTTCCATCATTCAATATAGTATTATTTACTATAGTCTTCATATTATACATTCAATCTATTATATTTATTTTTGCTTTTGTTCCTTTTTAATTGAATTGAATAGGACCTCCAGTGCAATCTTTACCAAAACGGTGCTATCAGGCATCCAGGTTGCCTTACCTTAGCTGGAATTATCCTAGTGTTTCACCATCTTATATACTGTTTCTTTATCATTTATATGCTTATCAAGTTAAGGATGTATATCTTCTGTTCATAGTTTACCGAGAGGTTTTATTAAGATGGAATGTTAAAATTTTTAAATGTCTTTTTTTTCTTTGATCCAAGTGATATTTTTCCTCCTGAAGGTGGTTCCTGTTGCAAATAAGGTGATAAAACTCAAACCATGTAGGAAGTGACAAACTATTGGAAGATAATTCTCCATGGACCTGGTGTTTCTGCACATCTGAGTGAATGGCATTGACAGTTTTTATCAAAGATGTTTGCAGAGCTGCTCCCATTCAAGGAGCATATTTGCTTACATTCCAGGGTAATAATGTCTGACTTCCCTTCTCAGACATTCCAGAGTGATAAAGTTAACGTCTCTCTCTGAGTCAGAGGACAGATTTATCTCCTAACCAGAATAATAATGATAATGTTTTCCTCTAGGGCATAGTATGGGCAATTTGCTAGCAGTATCCTTATAAAGTTGGGGGATTCCTAAATTCAGAGTTCCTCAGCTGTGACACAAGACACCATGAAGGACTTAGGAACCAGCGGGAACTAATGTGAACGTGAAGCTCATGCTCATGCTGCCTGCTGTGTAATAAACTGCCTAAATCCTCTTGGGCTCCTTGTCTCCTTACTAGCCAATCTACGGAAATGTAGTAAGGCAGCCTGGCAGGTACTGTAGTCATCACTATTGCTTAGAAATTGTTTGACCACTTGACCCAAGCATTTAAAGATGTTAGGCTTTGGGAGAGAATAACAGCTTTGTAAAAATTGTCACTGATAGATCATTTAAGAAAGGTGAGGAAAGAATTATGTGAAAATCAGAGATCAGCAGCTCCTGCTTTTTGGAAAATGAGATAAATTATTGAGGCATGATGAATATATTTAGTAATAAAAGCAATCTTTGAAACTGCTGTAAATCAGAGAAAGGAACAAAACTAGCTCAAAAGCAACTGCTTATGAAGTGCAAAGGTGGTGGACATGGTTGGGATGTAGAGGCCAGAGGAAAGGGTTCAATTCAGATTATGGTACTATTCCTGGTTAACATATTATCCATATTTCTGAGTAAGAAACTTCCAATATATATTTCCACCTCTAATATCCCACTCCAACCCAGTTTAGTTTCCAGATGGGGGAATATTTCCAAAGATTGGAGGATGATAACCTTCCATGGGACAGTTGTGCCATACTCTCCCCTCCATGGAATTTGTTCATATTCACACCCTTCTCCCATTCTCAGAAAATAGTTGACATCAGCAAGGAAAGTTCATTTCTGCCCTTTCTCAGTTCATAGCCCTTATAGAGTGGGCATGCCACTCGTTGCCCACACCCAAAAACAGGATCTGCAAGTCAGCTTCAGCAGTGGGATACAGGCAGAAGGGTGGAGAAAGGATAAGGCTTACAATAAAAAATCAGCAAGTACCTTGGGGACTGTACTTACATCATGCTGGCATCATCTGGCACTTTTACAAGCTCAGGATTGGCTGGTCTCCTTAACCCACGCAGGGATGCCAAGGTAGTTTTCCTACCATTCCCTCACAAAGATAGGGTTTCTCCACTTCCACATAAGGCCTCAGACATCCTAGACAGTAAATAGCATTAATCAGTGTATATGTCATGGGGGTCTAATGTTTCAAAGGTCAGCTGCAAGCCTACCCTAGTGAGAGGAGCAGCGAATACAAGAGTGCTCCAGGCAGCCCAAGGTCAACCTCAAGGAAGTCTCTGATTCCCAGCAGCCGTACAGCAGGTACTTCTGAATACTCAGTGCCCATCATGCTGAAATTGAGTAAGCCACTCATGTGAAGGGCAACAGGACACATAGATGTTCCCATGTGGATGAAGAACAGGTGAAGTTGTAAGAGCAGTAGTGCAGGGAGGCTGGCATGAGAGAAGGATGTGTTCAGAAATAGGAATGCATTATAGACTTCACAACCCATGTCCTTTCCAGTGAATGAACTTGAAATATCTGTGGAAAATGGAAGAGGCACAAGGAATTATCTGAGCCCTATGAGGGCAGCTCTTAAGGTTGGAGACTTTGATAGGAAACCATGGGATTTACTGAGCAGTGTGGCCTGGAAAGATCAAATATTCAAAGTTCCTTTTGCATGGAACCACAGAACCTTCCCTTCAATAGAAATAATAAGTATAGGATTTATGTGGATTTCACTCTTTTGGTTTTTGTTTTAGTACTATTTTAAAGCAATACACATTTAATTGTGAAAAACCAACAAAATACGAATAAACTTTAACCAAGCAACTTGTTTGATAAGGAGAGCAGAAATAGTTGCTCAGTGTCTCTGTGGTACAGTTTATCCATTCCACTGCTGCTGGAGCTTTGAGTTGCTGTCAGTTTATGATCATTATAAATAATGCTGCTATGATCACCCCTTTACATGTTCTTTCATGGACATATATACCAATTTCTGTGGAATATATACCAGGAGTTGAATGGCTGAGTCATAGGGCATGCATTTATTCAGCTTAGTAAACATAGGGAAATGGTTTTCTTAAGTGGTTGTACCAACTTCCACTCTCACTGGCAGTACAAGAGAATACTTATTGCTCTATATCCTCACCAGAAAAGAAAAGGTATTTTTCTTTTATTTCATTTTAGCAATTCTGGTGTTTGTGTAAAAGTATGTGAGTGAAAAAATGTTGCCTGCCATATCAGTAAACAAAAGATGTTGCAGCCATCAAGCCATCACATTACAGCCTCCCCAATAGTGAGCCCTGAGGCAACTCAGGATAGAAACAGGATTGCCTGCCATCAAGCCATCAGCAACTGCATCCACCCACCAACAGTGCATCCTCAGGAGACTCAGGATGAGATAGCACAGGATACTGGCCCCAGATAACTGAGGTACATTATCAAAGGAATGATCTCAATGAGCCCTGAAGTTTGCATCTTCCCATACATAGAAAAGTGCTAAATTCCTTTCCTTGAGATATCTGATTTTCTTTAACAGTAATTTTTTGATGTTCTGACTGCCTGGTCTTTGTTGCAAAAACTCCTATATGTCCTGGCTCCTCCCTTACGTCTTCAGAGCTGTCCCTCAGAGCTATCTGAGAGGCTGTGTCCCAGGGTTAAGTCCTCAGTTTTGTCTGCCAAATAAAACATAATTCTCAACTTTTAAGTTGTGCATTTTTTTCAGTTGACAGGTATCACCTTGTGGTTTTTACAGTTTCCCTAATGATTAATGAAGATTAATGTATTTTCATATGTTTATTTTCTATTCTACTGTGTTAGAGTTTAATGTTAAATTCAGAATACCACTGAATTCTAGTCTTCACTTGTACTATGAACCCTGGAACTGGTATTAGACAATCATAGACCCAGTAATTTGGCCACCTGATGTGCTCAGAGACAAATAGCTTAGAGTCTAATGCTCCTCCCACATTAGTATATAAGTTGCTTGGAATGCTACAGTTAAGGTAATTATATTCTCCAAATCCAAAATCAGAAAGCCAATAAGATGGTCATACCTGACGTTATAATTCATCCTTCCATGACTGAGGCAACCTGCCTCTTTCTCTGCCCCAAAACACCTGTCATCCCCAGTTTTCCTTCACTTACTCTCCCACCATACACACTGAAGTTTCATTGTCTAGGCATCCTATCTTTTCTGCTCTATTTGTTGTCTGAAGATAAGGCCTCCTTCCACACTGGTCTCTTTAGCCCAAGGCTAAAAAAAAAAAAAGAAAACACTCATTTCCCTTTAAAAAAAAGAAAACACTCCTCTACTCCCTGTCCTCACTCTTTAAGCAGCTGACAGCTTTGCAAAATATCTAAATGGTTCTCATGCTATCCTGATTAGAGATGTGGTGGGTAAACTTGGGTCTATGGTCCTTTGAGGCCAGTGCTCATATAAAAATGGCATACGGTTGTTTCCAATTTTTTATTAGTATAATCCCTTTATCCACCTGAATAATTTCCCCCAAATAGGCTAGCAATAATTTCACTGTGTACCCCAGTCCATGAAAACAAGGATGGCAGAGCAGTTGTAACTGAAGGGAGGGCCGTGAACCTAGGCTCTTGCCCAGCCAGCACCTCTTCTTCCTTCTCAGTTTAGTGACCCCTGACACCCGCAGAATGCTAGGGCTCCCTTATGAACTCTTTGGGAAGCCCTGTGTTGGGCGAGCCCTCTTCAGATGCAGGCCACCCATCGTGCTTCTGTACAGGTATCTGCCTGCATGGACTCTAATTTTGTGCTTGGCTTTCAAGCACTGCCAACAACGCATGCCCTCCTGCATCCTTGGTGTATCTCACAATCATTTTTCTTATTTCATCAATTTACCTATCCCTAACCGTCACTTCCCATACACAGATACACACTCTGTTCCAACCCCCCATTTCTCTCAGGATTTTTCACTAAGCCTTGGCTTCCTACTCTCTGCTAATCCACGTCTCTTCCCTGCTTTCTGGCCCAGCTCCCAACTCCCTTCTAGGAAAGAGACCTCTGCTACTGCCTTTAATGGAAAGCGTCTCAATACCTCAGAACACAACGGATTCTCTGTCTCAACACCTGTGTTTTCCCTTCTTTGAAAATGTTCTCAGACTAGGGTCTTCCCCATGACTGGGTTTTATTCTGTCAATAATCAGACAATCCACTTGGGTAGGGAGCTTGGTGCCTCTTACTTTCATATTTTTGCTTCCCTGACCTAATATACCATCTTCAGGAGTTGTTTTCACTATTTTCTGCTTTGGATTGAACCCAGAGGAAGACAAAGCAAAGGAACCTGGGAAATTTTTCTCATAAATCAGGCTGAAGCCTGGTGACAGGACCTTCTAAAGACATACAGCTAAATTACCCTTCAGCATGTAAGCTTAAGTGGAAACGATTAGTGATCCTGCTTAAATGACCAGAGAAGAATGATGAGTGACTGCTGTTCACAGCACTCCCGCTATTTCCACTGTGATTACCCTGGAAATGATGGCTTCTTTCTTCAACACTGGGTGCATGCTGGCTCCTCCAGTCACTCCTCAATCACTTATGCAGTGTCCAGGCACTGTGCAAGGACCTCAGGTACACAGAAAACTGAGGTCCCTTCCTAGGCAGCCTTATCACTCACACACCCACACACACACACGCACACCTCTATTCTTTCCATCTCAGTGGGATAAGGGCCAGTGGGTATTAGCAGCTGAAGGAGGTCACAAGGTGGTGGCCGTGAGATAGAAACCCATGCATCTCAGAGACAAGATACCCATTTGAGGATACGTAGGCCATGGTGTCATGCAGAGGTCAGGTTCAGTGCTGAGGAACACCTACAAGCCCCTGGGGCTCTCAAATTGCCATTTCTGAAGTCTTCGATGACAATTAAGGCAGTGATATCCACCCCACAAGGATGCTGATTTTGAAATAGTATTTCATGGAGGAGGTTGTGTGATACCTTCTACTTAAATCTGAGTCAGTTGTCAATGGAGAGTGGGCATCTGCACATCTGGACGGGGAAGGCTTGGAACATGTTAGGGGCTGAGTTAATGACCTTTTCTGGAAGGCCTTTCTGGTGATGTGAGGGAATGAAGGGAGGCCCATTTTGGAGCAAGGGGCTGCCTTCCTGGTGACCTGCAGAAGAGGATAACTCCAGAGCTCTTTTGCACAACCCCATAAGGCCCTTTCTCTTGAAAAGGGCTTTCCCCTTCATGAGCTAGTTGCCAGGCTATAGTCTTTGAGACAAAGTGCCCCCATATTGTGTACTGATACTTCCATGAACCCAGATGATGATGATAAATTTTAAGCGTTAGGGGATAATCCTATCTCACTGGGGCACTTTGAAATCCCTACCTTCTATTTCATAACCTGTTTGTGCATTCTAAGATAACAGACTCTTCTCCTCTTCCCCCTCCTCTTCCATTGGAATTGCTGAGTCATAGGTTACACATATGTTCAGCTTTAGTAGAGCCTGCCTAAAAGTTTTCCCAAATGTTTTTTTAATCACCCATTTTATTTATTTATTTATTGGTTGCACATCGCAGCTTGCAGGGTCTTAATTCCCTGGCCAGGGATTGAGCCTGTGCCCCCTGCAATGGAAGTGCTGAGTCTTAACCAATGGACCACCAGGGAGTTCCCTCCAAAGTGTTTTTTCTTCGCAAATTTTTACAAATGTACCCTCCCACCAGCAATGTACTGCTTCACAGCAACCAGCAGGGTTGCTTCACATTCTCCCCAGCCTGAGTTATGTACTACCATTCTGGTGGTGTAAGTAGTGGTTGTAATTTTCATTCCCCTGATGATTAATGAAGTTGACCACATCTTCGTAAGAATACCATGCTGGCTCAATAACAATAGCCCTGTAAAAGCTCATGACATCTGGTAGTGTAAGTGCTCCAGCTTTATTCATATTTTTCAATATTGCTTTACCTACTCTTCATGTTTTGAATTTCTATATCAATTTTAGAAACATGTCAAATTCCACAAATTTGGTCAAAAAGGTTATCGGATTTTGAATAGGATTGTATTCAATCTGTAGATTAATGTAGAGAGAATTTATATTTTTACAATGTTGACACTTGTAATCCATGATTATAGTATACATCTCCATTTGTTTAGAATACTTGGTAGCCCCTAGTAAGTAAGCTCATCATAATTGGAACAGAATATTCCTATGATGCAAAAACTATAGTGATATCATTAACATTTAGATAAATCAGAGTCTTTACGACATGTAATTCTCATTGTCTTGAGATTTGGTGTTCATTCTTTAAAGCAGTAGTTCTCACACTTGAACACTCATTGGAATGCATGCTCTATGTAGAAGGCTTATTAAAACACAGGTATCCGGGCTCCAACTCCCAGAGTTTCTGATGCAGTATGTCAGGTCTGGGCCGAAGGATCTGCATCTCTCTAACAAGTTCTGAGGCAAGGTTAGTGTCACTAGTTAGGGGACCATACTTAAAGAACCACTGCTTTAAAGAAAGGCAGAGAAAATACATTGGTCCAGAGCCTGTCCCGGGTGCCGAGGATGCAGAATGGTGTAATCATAGTCTCCTTGCTCCAGAGTCTCTCAGGCTAGTGTGGGAGACAACCCTGAAAACAGATGACTATAGTGCATCATAGGAAATGCCCTGTGAGTAGTTTTTACCTGTGAACTTGGGAGCTCAGGGAGGTTGGTTTTTTCCTAGGCAAATAAAAACAAAAAAAATAATGTTTAGCTGGATGAGTAAATCCCTATTGGGTAAATTTCAGCAAATTTTAAATGTGTGGCTGTGTTCATAGTGGGGAGAGATGAATATTTCAGTGTGAATATAAAGGTGAGAAATTGTTGTGAAATAAACTTTTGGCTTCCTTTTTCGTCTGCTCCTTCATGGGAATTTAAACAATTCAAACCATACGAGTGTGTCAGTGGTTTTTTATGACTGCTGTATTTCTATTGTTGACATTATAAAAAAAACATCATGGCTGTTTCAATTCAAAATGCTATTAGGAACTGAATCTTCATTAAGTAGAGGATAAATAGCTAAATGTTGGAGATAGTCTCTTTTTTTTTTGATGAAAGTTCATAATAATGCAATTGACAAGGAAATTTAGTTATTTCTGAGATATACAGTTTAAAGTAATAACTAGAATTATGACTTATAACATTATACCAGAACATATAAGATTTTTAGAAATTTCATGTAATGTCTGAAACATTTATATTAACATATTTCCATACAAATAACCCAATGAAAGTTTAGTATTATTTGTTTTGTTTGTTTGTTTGTTTATACTGCAGGTTCTTATTAGTCATCAATTTTATACACATCAGTGTATACATGTCAATCCCAATCGCCCAATTCAGCACACCACCATCCCCACCCCACCGCAGTTTTCCCTCCTTGGTGTCCATATATCTGTTCTCTACATCTGTGTCAGGAAATATTCTCTTAAATTTGTGTATATGTGTATGCTTTGCAGAAATGAAGCCACTTTCACCTTGATGTAGTAATTGGGTGATGATAGAATACCTGAAATTTTGTTTTATACCATTTTAAAGAGATTTCATGCTTCATTAGGTAATCCTTCCCTTTCTTTCTTACAAGCAGTAAAAATTCTCCTGTCCCCTGCAACATTTCAGGATGAGGGATGGGATGATTTGTCACTCACCATTAATCCTGACTCCTACACAGCAGTGGGCAGATATAGGCTGAAGGTTTGCTGGTCCCAGACTTGGCTGCAGACCAACATGGGTATCTTATCTCCTGGTATTTAAAAGCACTTGGGAGCTAATTTCTAATGGGAATTTCTTAGTTTCAAGAGAGGATTTTTCAGAAGAGAGAAAACCTATGAGCACCTATGGAGAGCTGCAAAAATGCCACAGTGAGGAAGTTGCTCAATAAAGTGAACATAAAACTGCAATTAGGTACTCTTGTTAATTTTGTTAGCTTTGTTGTTGAATATTATTACCACAGTGAAATTTTATGCATTTTGTGGTAGTTGTAGGTACCAGCATCACAGAATGTAAAATTAGGCAGCTGAGCAAATGATGGGTTTTTTTTCCCCATTGGGGTATGTGCATATAAACTGCAGTAGTACTTTTTGAGATATATTAACAGAATGGCTCTGGGTAATTTCCTGTGTTTCCTGTTTTTGCTTTAATTGGAAAAGATATTGAGATACAAAAGTGATGACTGAGAGCCTCATCGACCAGGGGGCAGTCAGCAGAAGCAAGAAGAACTATAATCCTGCAGCCTGTGGAACAAAAACCACATTCACAGAAAGATAGACAAAATGAAAAGTCAGAGGGCTATGTACCAGATGAAGAAACAAGATAAAACCCCAGAAAAACAATTAAATGAAGTGGAGATAGGCAACCTTCCAGGAAAAGAATTCAGAAGAGTGATAGTGAAGATGATCCAGGACCTCGGAAAAAGAATGGAGGCAAAGATCGAGAAGATGCAAGAAATGTTTAACAAAGACCTAGAAGAATTAAAGAAAAAACACCTAGAAGAATTAAAGAACAAATGAACAGAGATGAACAATACAATAACTGAAATGAAAAATACACTAGAAGGAATCAATAGCAGAATAACTGAGGCAGAAGAACGGATAAGTGACCTGGAAGACAGAATGGTGGAATTCACTGCTGCGGAACAGAATAAAGAAAAAAGAATGAAAACAAATGAAGACAGCCTAAGAGACCTCTGGGACAACATTAAACGCAACAACATTCGCATTATAGGGGTCCCAGAAGGAGAAGAGAGAGAGAAAGGACCCGAGAAAATATTTGAAGAGATTAGAGTCGAAAACTACCCTAACATGGGAAAGGAAATAGCCACCCAAGTCCAGGAAACACAGAGAGTCCCAGGCAGAATAAACCCAACAAGAAACATACAGAGACACATGGTAATCAAATTGACAAAAATTAAAGACAAAGAAAAATTATTAAAAGCAACAAGGGAAAAATGACACATAACATACAAGAGAACTCCTATAAGGTTAACAGGTGATTTCTCAACAGAAACTCTATAAGCCAGAAGGGAGTGTCATGATATATTTAAAGTGATGAAAGGGAAGAACGTACAACCAAGATTACTCTACCCAGCAGGGATCTCATTCAGAGTCAATAGAGAAATCAAAAGCTTTACAGACAAGCAAAAGCTAAGAGAATTCAGCACCACCAAACCGCTCTACAACAAATGCTAAAGGAATTTTCTAAGCGGGAAACACAAGAGAAGAAAAGGATCTACCAAAACAAACCCAAAACAATTAAGAAAATGGGAATAGGAACATACATATCCATAATTACCTTAAATGTAAATGGATTAAATGCTCCAACCAAAAGACGTAGACTGGCTGAATGGATACAAAAACAAGACCCATATATATGCTGTCTACAGGAGACCCACTTCAGACCTAGGGACACATACCGACTGAAAGTGAGGGGATGGAAAAAGATATTCCATGCAAATGGAAATCAAAAGAAAGCTGGAATAGCAATACTCATATCAGATAAAGTAGACTTTAAAATAAAGAATGTTACAAGAGACAAGGAAGGACACTACATAATGAGCAAGGGATCAATCCAAGAAGAAGGTATAACAATTATAAATATATATGCACCTATCATAGGAGCACCTCAATACATAAGGCAAATGCTAACAGCTATAAAAGAGGAAATTGACAGTAACACAATAATAGTGGGGGACTTTAACACCCCACTTTCACCAATGGACAGATCATCCAGGCAGAAAATTAATAAGGAAACACAAGCTTTAAATGACACAATAAACCAGATAGATTTAACTGATATTTATAGGACGTTCCATCCGAAAACAGCAGATTACACTTTCTTCTCAAATGCACACAGAACATTCTCCAGGATAATCACATCTTGGGTCACAAATCAAGCCTTGGTAAATTTAAGAAAATTGAAATCATATCAAGCATCTTTTCTGACCACAACGTTATGAGATTAGAAATAAATTACAGGCAAAAAACCATAAAAACCATAAACACATGGAGGCTAAACAATACCTTACTAAATACCCAAGAGATCACTGAAGAAATCAAAGAGGAAATCAAAAAATACCTAGAGACAAATGACAATGAAAACACGACAATCCAAAACCTATGGGATGTAGCAAAAGCAGTTCTAAGAGGAAAGCTTATAGCAATACAATCCTACCTCAAGAAACAAGAAAAATCTCAAACAATCTAACCTTACACCTAAAGGAACTACAGAAAGAAGAACAAACAAAAACCAAAGTTAGTAGAAGGAAAGAAATCATAAAGATCAGAGCAGTAATAAATGAAATAGAAACAAAGAAAACAATAGCAAAGATCAATAAAACTAAAAGCTGGTTCTTTGGAAGATAAATAAAATTGATAAACCTTTAGCCAGACTCATCAAGAAAAAGGGAGAGGACTCAAATCAATAAAATTAGAAAGGAAAAAGGAGAAGTTACAACAGACACCGCAGAAATACCAAGCATCCTAAGAGACTACTAAACGCAACTCTATGCCAATAAAATGGACAAACTTGATAAAATGGACAAATTCTTAGAAAGGTGAAACCTTCCAAGACTGAACCAGGACGAAATAGAAAATATGAACAGACAAATCACAAGTAACGAAATTGAAATTATGATTAAAAATCTTCCAACAGACAAAAGTGCAGGACCAGACGGCTTCACAGGTGAATTCTATCAAACATTCAGAGAAGAGCTAACACCCATCCTTCTCAAACTCTTCCAAAAAGTTGCAGAGGAAGGAACACTCCCAAACTCATTCTACGAGGCCACCATCACCCTGATACCAAAACCAGACAAAGATACTACAAAAAAAGAAAATTACAGAACAATATCACTGATGAATATAGATGCAAAAATCCTCAACAAAGTACTAGCAAACAGGATCCTACAACACATTAAAAGGATCATACACCATGATCAAGTGGGATTTATCCCCGGAATGCAAGGATTCCTCAGTACATGCAAATCAATCAATGTGATACACCATATTAAAACACTGAAGAATAAAAACCATATGATCATCTCAATAGATGCAGAAAAAGCTTTTGACAAAATTCAACACCCATTTATGTATGATAAAAACTCTCCAGAAAGTGGGCATAGAGGGAAACTACCTCAACATAATAAAGACCATATACAACAAACCCACAGCAAACATCATTCTCACTGGTGAAAACCTGAAAGCATCCTAAGATCAGGAACAAGACAAGGATGTCGACTCTGGCCACTACTATTCAACATAGTTTTGGAAGTCCTAGCCATGGCAATCAGAGAAGAAGAAGAAATAAAAGCAATACAAATTGGAAAAGAAGAATTAAAACTGTCACTGTTTGCAGATGACAGGATACTATACATAGATAATCCTAAAGATGCCATGAGAAAACTGCTAGAGCTAATCAGTGAATTTGGTAAAGTTGCAGGATACAAAATTAATGCACGGGCTTCCCTGGTGGCGCAGTGGTTGAGAGTCTGCCTGCTAATGCAGGGGACACGGGGTTTGAGCCCTGGTCTGGGAGGATCCCATATGCTGTAGAGCAACTGGGCCTATGAGCCACGACTACTGAGCCTGTGCATCTGGAGCCTGTGCTCCGCAACAAGAGAGGCCGTGATAGTGAGAGGCCTGTGCACCGCGATGAAGCGTGGCCTCCGCTTGCCACAACTAGAGAAAGCCCTCGCACAGAGACGAAGACCCAACACAGCCAAAAATAAATAAATAAATAAATTACTTTAAAAAAATTAATGCACAGAAATTTCTTGCATTCCTGTATACTAACAACAAAAGTTCAGAAAGAGAAATTAAGAAAACAATCCCATTCACCATTACAACAAAAAGAATAAAATACCTAGGAATAAACCTACCTAAGGAGGTAAAAGACCTGTACTCAGAAAACTATGACACTGATGAAAGAAATCAAAGATGACACAAACAGATGGAGAGATACACCATGTTCTTGGATTGGAAGAATCAACATTGTGAAAATGACTATACTACCCAAAGCAATCTACAGATTCAATGGAATCCTTATCAAATTACCAATGGCATTTTTTACAGAACTAGAACAAAAAAATCTTAAAATGTGTATGGAGACACAAAAGACCCCAAATAGCCAAAGCAATCTTGAGAAAGAAAAATGGAGCTGGAGGAATCAGACTCCCTGGCTTCAGACCATACTACAAAGCTACAGTAATCAAGACAGTATGGTACTGGCACAAAAACAGAAATATAGATCAATGGAACAGGATAGAAAGCCCAGAGATAAACCCACGCACCTATGGTCAACTAATCTATGACAAAGGAAGCAAGGACATACAATGGAGAAAAGAAAGTCTCTTCAATAAGTGGTGCTGGGAAAACTGGACAGCTACATTTAAAAGAATGAAATTAGAACACTCCCTAACACCATACACAAAAATAAACTCAAAATGGATTAAGGACTTAAATGTAAGACCAGACACTATAAAACTCTTAGAGGAAAACATAGAAAGAACACTCTTTGACATAAACCACAGCATGATCTTTTTTGACCCACATCATAGAGTAAGGGAAATAAAGACAAAAATAAACAAATGGGACCTAATGAAACTTAAAAGCTTTTGCACAGCAAAGGAAACTACAAACAAGACGAAAAGACAACCCTCAGAATGGGAGAAAATATTTGCAAACGAGTCAATGGACAAAGGATTAATCTTCAAAATATATAAACAGCTCATGCAGCTCCATATTAAAAAAACAAACAACCCAATCAAAAAATGGGCAGAAGACCTAAGTAGCTATTACTCCAAAGAAGACATACAGATGGCCAAGAGGCTCATGAAAAACTGCTCAACATCACTAATTATTAGAGAAATGCAAATCAAATCTACAATGAGGTATCACCTCACACCGGTTAGAATGGGCATCATCAGAAAATCTACAAACAACAAATGCTGGAGAGGGTGTGGAGAAAAGGGAGCCCTCTTGCACTATTGGTGGGAATGTAAATTGATACAGCCACTATGGAGAACAGTATGGAGGTTCCTTAAGAAACTAAAAATAGAATTACCATATGACCCAGCAATCCCACTACTGGGCATATACCCAGAGAAAACCGTAATTCAAAAAGACACATGCACCCCAATGTTCATTGCAGCACTATTTACAATAGCCAGGTCATGGAAGCAACCTAAATGCCCATCGACAGATGAATGGATAAAGAAAATGAGGTACATATGTACAATGGAATATTACTCAGCCATAAAAAAGGAACAAAATTGGGCCATTTGTAGAGATGTGGATGGACCTAGAGACTGTCATACAGAGTGAAGTAAGTCAGAAAGAGAAAAACAAATATCGTGTATTAACGCATATATGTGGAATCTAGAAAAATGGTACAGATGAACCTGTTTGCAAGGCAGAAGTAGAGACAAAGATGTAGAGAACAAATGTTTGGACACCAAAGGGGGAAAGTGGATGGGGGAGTGGTGGTGGGATGAATTGGGAGTTTGGGGTTGACATATATACACTAATACGTATAAAATTGATAACTAATAAGAACCTGCTGTATAAAAAAATAAAATTAAAAAAAAATAAAGAACAGATTGAAAAAAATAGACAATAAATATTATTGGGCAAGGCATGTTTTGGATAAGGCACAAGCAACAAGAAACAGTGATTATTGAGAATTCATTTGAATAGAGTCAGAGCAAGGTGAGGGTGGACCATTTTGAGTTTTGCAGCAATCGTTTTGGTTATTGTTCTGTGGAGGGGATGGAATTTTCAGTTGGGATGTTAAATCATTATTGGTGATCTCTTTTGTTATAATACTAATTAGTATTGTTTTATTTAAGGAACTATAGACCAGCATGGAGAAGGCCCACATTAAATTACATGAGGATGAGAACCAAGATTACAGGTCCAAAGGAAAGTGTTAAGAAGCTCTATGTCAAGGAATGGAGCAAATATATTTTGTGTATATAGTGTAGGCTTGCAGACACAGGAGTAAACAACCAAACCAAGTCTCTGCCCTCATTGAGCTTTTAGTCTATCTGGGAAAGCAGCCATTAAAGTAGTCACAGGGAGTGGTTAAAACTGAGATTAACATATATGTTAAAAGTACAGGGAACTATGAGAGAATATCACAGGTCTTGCCCTAGTGTAGGAGGATCAGGGAGAGCTTGTTTGAGTCAGTGGCAATTAAACTGAAAGTGGAAAGGTGAATATGAGAGTCAGGCAAAGAAGAGTGGACAAAGCAGTTGGCAGGTGCTCCTCAAGCTGAGAGCATAGTTCTTTGGAAGCTTTTGAGCCAGGAAGGACCTGGGCCTATAGGAGCTAGAATAAAAAACAATATTTTCATGGGTATGAAATGTACAGTGTGGGGAATATATAGTCAATAACTATGTAACATCTTTGTATGGTGACATATAGTAAGTAGACAAATCATGGTGATCAGTTTGAAATGTAAAGAAATATCAAATCACTATGCTGTGTAACTGGAGCTAACATAGTGCTGTAGGTCAATTATATTTCAAAAACAAAAACAAACAAACATAGAAAAAGAGATCAGATTTGTGGTTACAGGAAATTGGATGAAGTCAGTCAAAAGGTACAAACTTCCAGTTATAAGATAAATAGATAAATAAGTACTAGGGATGTAATGTACAACGTGATAAATATAATTAACTCTGCTGTAGGTTATATATGAAAGTTGTTATGAGAGTAAATCCTAAGAGTTCTTATCCCAAGAAAAAAATTTTTCCTTTTTTTTTCCTATTTAACTTTGTACCTATATGAGATGATGGATGTTCACTAAACTTGTGATAATCACTTAATGATGTATGTAACTCAAATAATTTTGCTGTATACCTTAAACTTATACAGTGCTGTATGTCAATTTTATCTCAATAAAACTGGAAGGAAAAAAGCAATACATTCAGTATGATTAGAGCATAGTGAGTAGGAGGGAGAGTGGTAATAGACAACATGGGAGAGATAGGCCAGGCATGATCCTTCAAAACCATGTTGGATATGCAAAGAGTTTGAGACTTCATCATGAGATCAATGGGTAGGCAAAGGAGTGCCATGGTTAGATTCATATTGTTGGAAGATCACTCTGGTTTCTGTGTGAAGGATGGATTGATAGGATGCAAAAATGGATTCAAGAAGACCAGCTGGAAGAGTATTGTAATCATTCAGGAAACAGATAATAGTGACTTGGCGAGGGTAGTGATAAGGGAGGTGTAAAGAGGTGGATAGGGGCAAGAAATCTTTAGGAGGAATAGCTGATAAGACTTGATGTGGTAGACATGGAGATGTATGTCCCAGATCTCCTTTCAAGGAAGGACTTAATGCCCAGCCACAGGGAGTGTTGTCAGTAGACAGCATCCACATATCTGTTCCTTCAGAGTCTGGCTCAGCTGCAGAAAGCCACCATGCCTGAGATCACACCCTTCCCCTGGTAGCCCACATCTGACTGAGCAAGAAAGAGGTATAAAGGTCTGGTTTTTTGGGTCCAACAGGGGGCACTCTGATGGGCTATATTTGCCCAAGGCTTTGTTGGACTTGCACTACAGTTTAACTTATCCCTCTACCCAATCCTACTTTCTTCCCTTTACCTTCACAGGGAATGATCTATAATAAACATAGATCTTCAATGCAATCTTGCATCTTCAACGCAACCTCAAGCTCTGTTTCCAGTAAGCCCAAGCTATGACTGTTGGAACTAGAAGTGGAGTGCTCTGATAAAGCAAGTGATGAGATGGGATTTGGAGCTGGATCACTCACCACCTAGCTTGCAATGAGAACCCCATCATTGATGACAGGTGGAGCACAGCCACCTTCTGGAACAAGGTGGTGGTTCAGTTATTAAAACGTTCATTAGTAGTAAACTAGGAGTGTATACCAATGGAAGGGGATGTGGTAGCAGGCATATTAGTTGTTTGAGACTTACGGATATAATAGTAATTTTAAAGATAAAGGGATTAGATGGCTATTGGTAAGCATCATTGGTAACCATCAGAAAGATAATGAGCAATTGAGAGTAACAGGCAACTTAAAGCCAAACATGAAAACCAGAAGCATCTTTGGTATAATACAAAGAAACTCTCATCTTTTGTAGTGATAGGCAGAGAAAGCCAAGTAGAACAAGCCCAGGACTTAATAGAGCGGCTAAACCTCAAAGACAGTAAAACTCCAACTAAGGCAGGACTGAGACTCTGACCCGTGGGATAGGCACCTCTGCTCCTGATCACTAGACTTATAACTAGAGTTAAGACATTGCATAACCCGTCTGGGGCATAATCTAATTTACTAGGAAGGAAAGGGAATATACCCCAAATGGACTGCAAAACCTAGCCTGTATATACTGAAAGGAGTTGGGGGAGTATGGATAGGACCATATTACAAGGGTGCTTGATCAAGGGGCCATACCTTAAACTTATATAAGCAAGAATTTGTCCACTTGGGAGTGTTCTCCTACAATACAAGACTTACTGCTAATGACACCAGTAGATAGTGCAAACTCATTAGTAGGATGGCTCCCAGAAACATTGAAAACATAATGACTCTTGCTAAGTGAAATTGAAATGCCAGAATTGTTGTGGGATATAACGAAGGAAGGGATTAAAGGGCACAGAGATATGACCATGCCCCCTCCCATGATTACATTCCATGCAAAAACTCAGAGGACACACCATTTACTGAGGCCATAAAAAATACACTGCTGAGGGAGGTAGTGGAATCACTAATAAGTTTCATAGTGACTCTCTTCTGTCGACATAGATGACTGTAGGAGATTCTGTTAAAGAGATTGTCTTGTTGATAACGTTGGAAATATAAGACCCTGAAACAACAGAGGCAGGGTGGCAATGCTTAGCTGCCAGAAGTCAAGGGTTCACATTACCATAATGATAGTTAAGGTCACAAAGGCATCCAGGGAGCTCTAACATGTAAAGAGTTATGGAGATGATTAATAGAACATGATCTCCTTAAGGGAAAATAGATGGAGAGTTGACAAGGTTACTACTCAGCTTTTGCCAGCAGAATAAATCAAGTATGGATAACCAGGACGCTGATGGCAGTCACTCAAATAAAAAAGGCAACAACACTTGGCCAGTTTCTACACCTAAATCAGTTTTTAGACCCTTAAACACACTGACTAAAGAGGACATCATGTCCCTACAACAACATGGCAAGTATACACAGTAAGGACTCTTCCTGTCTTTCCCCAAAGGGACCTATGGTCATCTATTCAGATACCTGTTCACTGAGGAAAGAGGAATACTCAGACACTTAAAGGATTATTGGACACAGAGTCTGTGTTGACGTTGATACCTGGAGATCTGCAGTGTCATCACAGCCCCGCTGTTAGAGTGGGGCATAGAGGAACCAATAAATGGAGTCCTAGCCAAGGTATAGTTTCAGTGGGTACTTGGATCTGAAGATTCACACAGTGGTAATCTCCCAGATCCCAAATGTAAAATTGGGATAGATATACTTGGCATTTGTCATTATCTCTACATTGGGTCCTTGTCTATGTGGAAGGCCAAATGTAAGCCTCTGAAACTGCTCCCTTACCCTAGCCAGGATAGTAAATTGAACATTATCACATCCCTGGGAAATAGTGGAGAATGTGAAATCCTTAAGACTCTCAGGAATATAAGGGTGATGGATCCTATCATATTTTTAATTTAACTCACCAGGCTGTCCGCTACAAAACCAGATGGATCCTGGAGGATGATTGTAGTCTACTGTAAACTCAATCTTATGTCATAGCCTGGATAACAGCCATCTTGCTGGACATAGTATCATCGTTAGAGCAGATGAATGTGCACATGGCATGCAGCCATTGATGTGGTAAAAAAAAAATTCTTTTATATTCCAATAAGAAAAGAGATCATAAAAATTGCAATCTCATGGAAAGGACAACAATATTTGTGCCAGCTGAGTTTTTCAAGTAGCAGATACTGAAATGGAATTAGAAGTGCAAAAGATTTATGGGAAGGTGCACTTGTGAAAGTAAATTGAGCAAAGGATGTCCTTAGACCATAATGGAGAACTAAGAAAGTCTCTGCTAACCCAACAAGGAGATAGGAAACAAAGTTACTTATTATATTAGTCTCCTGCTGTGCAACAAGACCATGCTGTAGTGCAAGCAGTTCTGCTACTTTGGCCATATGATTCAGTAGACTCTATGGTGTCTGAGGTGTAAGCAGTGGGAAAATATGCAGTTTGGAGCTTATGGTAAGCCCCAGTGAAGAACCACAAGACAGGTCCCTGGGATTCTGAGTCAGGGCCATGCCATAGGCAACGGAGAATTATTTGCCTTTTAAGAAACAACTCATGGTGTGTCACTGGGCCCCGGTAGAGATGAAAGACTTGACCATGGGCTACCAAGTGACAATGTGGCCAGAAATGCCCATCACTAGCTAAGCTCTATTAGAATCACTAAGTCTTAAGGTCAGGAAGGTCTAGAAGCAATCTGTCATAAATTGGAAATGGTATATCTAGGATTGAGCTCACGCAAGACCAGTATGTTTCATAAGCAGGTGACCCAGAACCTCATTTCACCATACTTGCAACAGTGCTCCTTTCTAGGCTCACATCTATGCTCACATGGGAAGCCCTGTATCAAAAGCTGAAGAAGGAGGCACAATCCTGAGCTTGGTTTATAGGTGGGTTGGATTAGTATGTGGTATGTGAGTGCACGCTAAAAATGGATGGGAGGTGCATAACAGTCACTTTCAGGAGTGTCCTAAGAAGAAAGAATAGAGGTAAAATCCAACCAGTGGGCAGAGCTTCAGGGAGTACACCTGACCATCCACTTTGTGTGGAAAGAGAAGTAGCCTGAGGTTAGAATATATTGACACATGACAGTGGTGAATGTTCTAGTTGGCTGGTCAGGGTCCTGAAAAGAAAAAGATTGGAAGATTGGTGACAAGGAATTCTGGGGTTTGAGGAATGTAGATGGATATAGGGGAACGTACATGAAATGTACAACTCTTGGTATCACAGGTTAACACAAACCACAGAGCATCCACCATACAAGAGGCACTAAACAACCAAGTGGACAAAAGACATCAGCTAGCCTCTTTCATCAGCCGTCCCAGTGCCTGTACAATGGACATATGAATGCAGTGGCCATGATGGCAGGGATGGAGGCTATTAATGGCCTCTAATCTATCAATGCTTATCTAGCTAATGTCACCTCTGAATATCCAGCTGGCCAGTAAGACTCCAGTGTCATACAGATGGCCAACAGGCACATGAAAACATGCTCAACATCACTAATTATTAGAGAAATGCAAATCAAAACTACAATGAGGTACCACCTCTCACTGGTCAGAATGGCCATCATTTAAAAATCTACAAGTAACAAATGCTAGAAAGGGTGTGGAGAAAAGGGAACCCTCCTACACTGTTGGTGGGAATGTACATTGGTGCAGCCACTATGGAAAACAGTATAGAAGTTCCTCAAAAAACTAAAAATAGAGTTGCCATATGATCCAGCAATCCCACTCCTGGGTATACATCTGGACAAAACTATAATTCAAAAAGATACACACACCCCTATGTTCATAGCAGCACTATTCACAATAGCCAAGACATGTAAGCAACCTAAATGTACATCCACAGATGAATGGATAAAGAAGTTGTGGTACATATATACAATGGAAAACTACTCAGTTATAAAAAAGAATGAAGTAATGCCATTTGCAGCAACATGGATGGACCTAGAGATTAACATACTAAGTGAAGTAAGTCAGACAGAGAAAGACAAATACCATATGATATCACTTATATGTGGAATCTAAAATATGACACAAATGAACTTATCTACAAAACAGAAACAGACTCACACACATAAAGAAGAGATGTGTGGTTGCCAAGGGGGAGGGATGTGGGGGAGGGATAGATTGGGAGTTTGGGATTAGCAGATGCAAACTATTATACATAGAATGGATAAAAAACAAGGTCCTACTGTATAGCACAGGGAACTATATTAAATATCCTTGATAAACCATAATGGAAAAGAATATGAAAAAGAATGTGTGTGTGTGTGTGTGTGTGTGTGTGTGTGTGTGTGTAATTGAATCATTTTGCTGTACAGCAGAAGTTAACACATTGTAAATCAACTATACTTCAGTAAAATATATTTTTTAAAAAGAGACTCCAATGTCAAACCCCCAATATAGCACCATTCTTTAAGGAAATCAAATGGTCATTTGGTGGCAAATTGGCTACATTGGCTCCCTTCCATCCTGGAAGGGCCAGTAGTTCACTCTCATATGAAAAAATACATATTCTGGGAATGGGTTTAAATTTCCTGCCCAAAGGGCTTTAGTCAGCACTTAATAGTACTTATTGAGCTTAATAGAGCATTTAATCAATGAGTGTGGCATCTCAGTAATCATAACATCTGACTAGGATGAGGTATGTGTACTGAGCGCATAATGTAAACTCATAGACATATATTTATTTAGTAATAGAAAACATGGGAGTTCTTGATCATCCACGGAGTGCAAACTGAAGAGAGAAGAGGAGTCAGATCTATCTTCTGCAGTTAAATGTTGGTTAGGGGAAGCAGAGCTGTAAAATGAGAGGAGAAATATTAGTCAGAAGTAGAATTACATCTAGGTGTATGGAAATCAAGCAACTGAATATTTGTAGAAGGAGGGAGTGGTCGATACAGTTGAGATGGGCAAAGCAAAGCTTGGCCCTAAAAGGTGTCCAGTTGATTTAACAACATGGAGGCCAGTAAGGACCTTGGTAAGTACAATTTCAGTGGAGTGCTGAAGCTAAAACTTATTTTGCCGTGGATTGAAGAGGATTAGGAGGTGAGAAAATAGAAATAGTGTGGGTAACAATCTCAATAGTTACAGAACTTTGAATATTTATTATTGATAAATAACTTTTGGAAGAGAATGTTCTTAACTATATAAAAAATTGAATGTATCAAAAGATATACCAATCAGTGTACTTAATATCCAAAACAATTGTGACCACAATTGCCATTACCATTCATTAGTATTGGACATCTTGGCAATTAATAAGTCTATATATAAAAGATATGAATTTATTTTCTATGTAGGTGATCCAAATGAAGCCACCAATAAACTTTTAGAGCTAGTAAGGAAATTAAACAACCTAGGAAGACTACTGTATCATCATACAAATAGCAAGTGTTGTTCTATACACTTGTAACAGTCAAAAATCCATAAATTATATTTAAACAATCATATAGGAAATATGCCAGAACAACAAGAAAAGCATAAAACATTACTGAAGGCTGTAAAAAAAGATACATACATATATATATATATATATATATATATATATATATATATATATATATATATATATACATATATATATATATAATAGATTGAGAAATATACCATGTGTCTTGAGATGGATTGATATTTCAAATTAATCCATTAATTCAAGACAATCCTAAACAATATATCAACAATTAAAAAAAATAACTTTAAAAAAGAAACCTAAGAAGAAAATTTAAAAATTTTTCTGTCATAAAAAACAGACGAGAAGAGAAGACAATCTGAAAAAAAAGTTAAATACTGTGGGTAGTTTGACAACAAGGGATCAAAGCTCTAGTAATTCTAAAAAGAGTACAGTAATGGTCTGTTAATAGAAAATTGCATCAGTGGGAGAAAAGAGAGGTCAGAAGCAGACTCATTAGATATGGAAATTTGTTTTTGAGAAACATGGCATTTTAACTCAATGGGGAAAAGTAGGAATATTTTATTGTAATGGGAAATAGGTTATTCACTTGGGGAAAAAGTGTGCTTATCTCTCATATAATTCACAAAAATAAAACCAAGATAGGTTAAATACCTAAATGTAAAATCAAAACTATAAACATTTTTTAGAAAATAAATAAGACTAATTTTATGACCTAGAGATAGGGAAGGATTTCTTCAAGAAGATAAAAGTCATCATAAAGGAGAAGACTGATCAATCTGAAAGCATAAACTTTTTTTTTAGAAATCTTACAACTAAAAAGGTAAAGATAATAGACAAATTGGAAAGAAATATTTGAAATGTATAAAAATGCCAAAGATAAACATATGAAATATATAATGATTTTATGCAAACTATTTAGTAAATCCAAAAAAACCAATAGTGAAATGCTTAAGGATAAACACAGAATATTCTCAGAAGCATTCATTATAATTATAAATGGTTGTATAAAGAAATAATGCAACCACAAACAACAATAATGAATTATACTTTTTCACATATCAGATGGCAAAATAAAAAAATTTGCAATATTAGTCTGGGCTAGAGAAAATGTATTCCTGTGGTGAGTGGTAATATGTATTAGTGTTGCCTCTTTCGTTTGGGAGGGATTTTATGTTTTCCCCCAGCTTTATTGAGATATAATTGCCCTATATATTGTGTAAGTTTAAGGTGTCCAGTGTAATGATTTGTTACACATGTATGTTGCAAAATGTTTACCACAATCAGGTTAGTTAGCACATCCTTCCCCTCATGTAATTATCATTTTGCTGTTATTCTTGGTGTTATGGTAAAAATATTTAAGATCTCCTCTCATAGTACCTTTCAAGTTTACAATACAGTATTGTTAACTATACTCACCCCGTTGTACATGAGTTCTCTGGAATTTATTCATCTTATAACTGAAAGTTTGTACACTTTGACCAACATCTCCCTATTTCCCCTACACCCAGCCCCTGGTAACCATCAGTCTACTCTCTGTTTCTATGAGTTTGATGTTTTTAGATTCCACATATAAGTGAGATCGTATAGTATTTGTTTTTCTCTGACATTCTCATGTAGCATAATGCCCTCAAGGTCAATCCACGTTGACACAGATGGCAGAATTTACTCATTTCTCATGGCTGAATAATATTCTGTTGTATGTATATACCACATCTTCTTTACCCGCTCATCCACTGATGGACACTAAGGTTGTTTCCATATCTTGGCTATTGTGAATAATGCTGCAATAAAATGGGAGTGTTGATATCTCTTCAATATCTTGTTTTCATTTCCTTTGGAAATATACAAAGAAGTGGGATTGCTGGATCATATGATAGTTCTATATTTACTTTTTTGAGTAACATCCATACTGTTTTCTGTAGTGGCTGCACCAATTTGCATTCCCACCAACAGTGCACAAGGACTCCCTTTTCTCCACATCCTTGCCAACACTTGTTATCTCTTGTCATCTTGATGATAGTCATTCTAACAGGTGGAAGGTGACATCTCATTGTAGTTTTGATTTGCATTTCCTTGATAATCAGTGATGTTGAACATCTGTTCATGTACCTGTTGGCCATTTCTATGTCCTCTTTGGGAAAAAAAATGTCTATTCAGGTCCTCTACCCATTTTAAAATTACATTATTTGCTTTTTTGCTATTGAGTTGTATGAGTTCCTTATACGTTTTGGATATAAAACCCTTATCTTTTTGGTTTGCAAATATTTTCTCCCATTCCACAGCTTGCCTCTTTATTCTGTCAATTGTTTCTTATGCTGAGCAGAAGCTTTTTATTTTGATGTAGATCCACTTGTATATTTTTTATTTTCTTGCTTGCACTTTTGGTATCATACCCCCAAAGTCAGTATATTATACACCTGTAACATATAATGTTGTACAGCAACTATACTTCAATTAAAAAATTTTAAAAGAGCTAAGATTATAAAACTTCTAAAAAAAAATAGGAGAAAATCTTAGTGACCTTGGATTTCACAAAAATTTCTTGATTACAGCACAAAAAAACAAACTACGAAAGAAAAAAAACAATAAATTGAACTTCAAAATTAAAACATTTTGCTCTTCCAAAGACACTGTTAAGAAAATGAAGAGGTAAGTGAGAGCCTGGGAAAAAATAATTTGCAAAACACATACCCAACAAATGACTTGTAACTAGAATATACAAACAGCTCTGACAACCTAATAAAAGGAAGAGCAACAGTGCTCATTTCAGTGATACAGAGAAGATTAGCATGGCCCCTGCACAAGGATAACATACAGATTCGTGAAGCATTCCATATTTTTCAGTTATAGGGTAAATAAGTACTAGGGAGGTAATGTACAGTATGATAAATATAATTATCATTGCTGTATGTTATATGTGAAAGTTGTTAAGAGAGCAAATCCTGAGTTCTCTTCACAAATACAAATTTTTTTTCTTTTTCTTTTATTTTGTATCTGTATGAGATAATGGATGTTCACTAAACTTATTGGGGTAATCATTTCATGAAGTATGTAAGTCAAAACATTATACTGTACATCTTAAACTTATACAGTGCTGTATATTAATTGTATTTCCATAAAACTAGAAGGAAAAAAATTTTTAATAGAAAAAAGCTCACAAAAAAGAAATCTCCAGGCTCAGATGGTTTCACTGAAGAATTTACCCAACATTCAGAAAATAATTAACACCAATTTTACATAATGCCTTCCAGAAAATGGAAGAGGAGGAAACATTACTTATTTTTAGACTAATATTACCCTGATACTTCTCTTTGAGTATCATTATATCTAATACATTTTCACTTATTTGGTATTACACACCTATTATGGATGAAGACAACCCAAGTAGGTCTGTCTTTTAGAACTGTCCTTATATACTGTAATTGCTGAACAAACACCCCCTGGGTGAAGACATAATAGGAGTGGCTCTATGCCTCCCCACCTGGCTTTTGCAGAAGTGACCCAGCCATAATGACTTATGTATGTATCTCTGAAAACTGAAACTATGTGAAGCAAGCTGAAGAGGGACTAGCCTCAGCTTTGACCCTTTATCTCTGCACCATGTTGGGAGGGAGAAGAGGAAGACTGCTAGAGGGTCCTGTGGCTGGAACTTTTGCACTCAGGAGGGCAGTTTCTGAGGGTCTGGACACAATGTGGGTAAGGAATCCGCATGACTGTAGACCACATGACGTGCTGGATGCCCCCCAGAGAGAATTCCTTCTGCCTTTGGTAAACCCTTGCCCCACTTTCCTCAGCCCCGCACCAAGTGATATTCCAGCCTCTGGCAGGGGCTGCACCTTTACTCTTGGACAGCCTACCCTCGGCTCTACATCAGAGATTTGCCTTCTGAGGAGATTACTGGCCTGAATTATCCATGGCCTGCTAAGGTCCCACTGGCAGTCGGCTGGCACTTCTGGATGAAAGGGGTATTCTGTTTGGAAGACAGTGCCTGCTTGGGGGGCGGTGGTGACCAGACGTAAAAGACACCATTGCCCACGGCCTGCCTGAGACGATTTTAAAAGAGAATCCTGTGCTTAAGTTGTCCCAAACCACAAGCATCTACGCCTGGCACTCTTTTTTTTTTTTTGCAGATGAGAGCATTTATTGAGCTAAACCCCCTTCTTAGGACTTTGCCTGTACTGTCCATTTCTTCAAGGGCCCTATGAGGTAGGTGCTCCTGTTGCCCCATTTTGCAGATGAGGAAACTGAGGCACAGAGAGGTGTGTCACTGGCTCAAGGTAGAGTGGGGAACAGGTTCCTGCTCTGAGTCAGGAAGTCACCTACTCTACGGGAAGTGGTGGGGTTGGGCTCCAAGCCCACCCTGCTGTCGGCCGAGGCCTGGAGTGTGGTGTAAACCTGTGCTTCTTCCTGCGGGGGCTGGAAGGATGTGCCTGGGTGCAGTGCTGGGGCCTGGGAAGCTCCCAGATTTGAGCCAAGATCACCCAGGCTATGCCCTCCCCGCAGGCCTCAGCCTACCTGAAACAGAACAAGTACCAGCAGGCGGAGGAACTGTACAAAGAAATCCTCAGCAGGCAGGCCCTGCCCGCCCCTCTCGGTGAGGCCCCAGCCCCTCCCCTCTCCCCCAGGGGGCTCCTCAGCATCCCCACCACAATGGCCCCATCTGTTCCCCAGGAGCCCCCAACACAGGCACAGCTGGTGACGCAGAACAGCAGGTGAGGACATACACCTGGCACTCTTACTCTCCATCTTCCTCACACCAGATAAGCTGCCGCTTGCCGAGACCAACTACTAGTTCTTCTTGCTCCTGGGCTTCTGATACTAACAAAGGACTGGAAGTACACTGCGCAGGCTTGGGCTTCAGAGCACCCACCCCTTGCGGGGTTTTGGTCCAATCACCAGCAGAGGGGACGGCAAGGCACGCGAGAGGACCTTCAGAAAAAAACGCTGGATCGCGGCGGGAACTTCAGGAATGTCCAAATCGGGGGCTCCAGGAGCAATGGACTTGACTGAGCAGGTTAAGGGTAAGGAGAGTGGGCGGCCACGGAGGACCTCCCTCTAGTGACAAGTTTGGGAGGTGGGCAAGGAAAAATAGTCTGGACTTCATATCCGGCAGAGACGAGCTTAGGCGTGACGGATGTAGTTAAAGAAGGAAGCTTTCTCTGGATAAAATACTAATACTACGAAAAATGAATTTTAAAATAATGGCATATTAAGCTTTTTAAATTTATTTATTTAATTTATTTATTTTTGGCTGCGTTGGGTCTTCGTTGCTGCGCATGGGCTTTCTCTGGTTGCGGCGAGGCGGGGGCTACTCTTTGTTACGGTGCGCAGACTTCTCACTGCAGTGGCCTCTCTTGTTGCAGAGCACAGGCTCTAGGCGCGTGGGCTTTGGTAGTTGTGGCACGTGGGCTCAGTAGTTGTGGCACACGGGCTTTGTTGCTCCGCAGCATGTGGGATCTTCCTGGACCAGGGCTCGAACCCGTGTCCCCTACATTGGCAGATGGATTCCTAACCACTGTGCCACCAGGGAAGCCCACATTGTTCGTTTCTGTAATTCACCCTCCTCTCTATCCACCATCCACAGCTACTGATCAGCTTTCTGTCACTGTAGATCAGTTTGAAATTTTGACATTTTAAAAATAAGTGGAACAATGTGATATGCATTCTTTGGTCTGGCTTCTTTCACCAGCATAATCATTTTGAAATTCATTCATGGTCATATCAATAGCGCATTCCTTTTTACTCCCGAGTAGTAAGCCATTGTATAATATACAATTTGTTCAGGTGTTCTTATTCGGGTTGTTTTCAGATTTTGTCTACTCAAATAATGCTGCTTAGAATATTTGGCGAAAAGTCTTTTTATAGACATAGTTTTACTTGTGGGTAATTGCCTAAGATGGGAATGGCTGGGTTACAGGCTGAGATTATGATTAATTTCTTAAGAATCTGCCAAATGGTTTTTCAAAGTGGTCGTACTACTTAAAATTTTTACGTTTTACATTTCCACCAGTAGTGTGTACATTCCAGATTTCCCACAGCCTA
Source organism: Eschrichtius robustus (assembly GCF_028021215.1). Classification (NCBI taxonomy): domain Eukaryota; kingdom Metazoa; phylum Chordata; class Mammalia; order Artiodactyla; family Eschrichtiidae; genus Eschrichtius; species Eschrichtius robustus. The sequence goes on from NC_090845.1 coordinate 46,932,848, forward strand.
ACCAACACTTAGCATGGCTGGCATTATTAATTTTAGCCATTTAAATAAGTGTATAGTGATATCTTGTGTTTTTAATTTGCATTTCCCTAGCAAATAATGATATTGAGCATCTTTTCATGTGCTTATTTGCCATCAGAATTTGCCATCACCATTCTATGGTGAAGTGTCTGCTCAAACCTTTTGCCTATTTTGTATTGGTTTGTTTGCTTGCTTGTTATTGTTTTGAGAATTTGTTTTGTGTTGTGAGTACAAGTTCTTTATCAGATAAATGTTTTGCAAAGCTTTTCTCCCAGTCTCCAGATTGTCTTCTTATTCTGTAAACAGTGTCTTTAAGCACAGTTTTAAAAATTTGAAGTACTGTTTATCAAATTGTTCTTTTATGGATACTGCTTTGCTTTTGTATCTAAATAATCTTTACCTAACCCAAGTTCACAAAGGTTTTCTCCTGTTTTCTTGGGTGTTCTAAAAATTTTATAGTTTTATGTTTTAATGTTAGGTTTGTGATTCACTTTGAGTTATTTTTTCTATATGTTGTGAGTTGTGATTCCAACTTTTTTGGTTTTTTGTTTTTTGTTTGTTTTTGCATATGGGTATCCAAATGTGCCAGCACCATTTGTGGAAAAGACTGTCTTTTCTCCATTGAATTGTCTTAACATTTGCTGAAAATAAGTTGTCCATATATATATGCCTAGGTCTATTTCTGGATCTGTCTTGTTCCATGGATCTATTTGTCTGTCTTAGGCAAATACCTCACTGTCCCGGTACTGCAGCTCTATAATAAGTCTTGAAATAAGGTACTACGAGTACTCCAACTCTATTATTTTTAAAAGTTTATTGGCTATTCTATGTCCTTTTCATTCCCATATGCTTTTAAAACCAATTTGTCAATGTCTTGAATACCGCCTGCTGAAATGTGATTATGATAGCACTGAGTATATAGATCAATTTGTGGAGTTTTGTTATCCCTGCAACATTGCTCTTGTAACTGAAATTTTGTACCTCTTAATATCCCTCACCTATTTCCTTCCTCCCTCTATAAACCTCCCGTCTGGCAACCACCCATTTGTTCTCTTTATCTATGATTCTGTTTCTGTTTTGTTATGTTTGTTCATTTCTTTTGTTTTTTAGATTCCACATATGTGAAATCATACAGTATTTGTCTTTCTCTGTCTGAATTATTTCACTTAGCATAATATAGTTTAGATCCATCCATCATGTTGTGACAAATGGCAATATTTCATTCTTTTTTTATTGAAGTATAGTTGATGTACAATATTATATAAATGACAGGTATAAAATATAGTGATACACAATTTTTAAGGGTTATACTCCACTTATAGTTATTATAAAATATTGGCTATATCCCCTGTCTTGTACAATATATCCTTGTAGCTTATTTTATACATAATAGTTTGTAACTCTTAATCCCCTACCCCTATTTTCACCTCCCCCCATCCCTCTCCCCACTGGTAACCACTAGTTTGTTCTCTATATCTGTGAGTCGGCTTCTTTTCTGTTATATTCACTAGTTTGTTTTATTTTTTAGATTCCACATATGATATCATACAGTATTTGTCTTTCTCTGTCTGACTTATTTCACCTAACATAATAGCCTCCAAGTCTATCCATGTTGTTGCAAATGGCAAAATTTCATTCTTTCAATCAATGTCTTTTGACTGAAGCATTTTGTCCATTTAAATTTAAAGTCATTCTTAATAGGTGTGTACTATTTTTATCTTGTTAACTGTTTTCTGGTTGCTTATGTAGTTTTATGTTTTTATTGAGGTATAGCTGTTTTACAATGTTGTGTTAGTTTCTACTGTACAGCAAAGTGAAGTAGAGTTCCCTGTGCTAAACAGCAGGTTTTCATTAGTTATCTATTTTATATGTATTAATGTATATATGCCAATCCCAATCTCCCAATTCATCCCACCCCTCCTTTCCCACCTTGGTATCCATACATTTGTTCTCTATATCTGTGTCTCTATTTCTGCCTTGCAAACAGGTTCATCTTTAACAACATTTTTCTAGATTCCACATATATGCGTTAATATATGATATTTGTTTTTCTCTTTCTGACATACTTCACTCTGTATGACAGTCTCTAGGTCCATCCACATGTCTACAAATGACCCAGTTTTGTTCCTTTTTATGGCTGAGTAATATTCCATTGTACATATGTACCACATCTTCTTTATCCATTCATCTGTCGATGGATATTTAGGTTGCTTCCATGTCCTGGCTATTGTAAATAGTGCTGCAATGAATATTGGGGTGCATGTGTCTTTTTGAATTGTGGTTTTCTCTGGGTATATGCCCAGCAGTGGGATTGCTGGGTCATATGGTAATTCTATTTTTAGTTTTCTGAGGAAGGTCCATATTGTTCTCCATAGTGGCTATATCAATTTACATTCCCACCAACAGTACAAGAGGGCTCCCTTTTCTCCACACCCTCTCCAGCATTTATTGTTTGTAGATTTTTTGATGATGCCCATTCTAACTGGTGTGAGGTGATACCTCATTGTAGTTTTATTTTTTTAAACATCTTTATTGGAGTATAATTGTTTTACAATGGTGTGTTAGTTTCTGCTATATAAACAAAGTGAATCAGCTATACATATGCATATATCCCCATATCTCCTCCCTCTTCCGTCTCCCTCCAACCCTTCCTATTCCACCCCTCTAGGTGGTCACAAAGCACCAGCTGATCTCCCTGTGCTATGCGGCTGCTTCCCACCAGCTATCTATTTTACATTTGGTAGTATATATATGTCCATGCCACTCTCTCACTTTGTCACAGCTTACCCTTCCCCCTCCCCATAACCTCAAGTCCATTCTCTAGTAGGTCTGTGTCTTTATTCCCGTCTTGCCCTTAGGTTCTTCATGACCTTTTTTTTTCTCTTAGATTCCATATATATGTGTTAGCATACGGTATTTGTTTTTCTCTTTCTGACTTACTTCACTCTGTATGACAAACTCTAGGTCCATCCACCTCACTGCAAATAACTCAATTTCGTTTCTTTTTATGGCTGAGCAATATTCCATTGTATATATGTGCCACATCTTCTTTAGCCATTCATCTGTTGATGGACATCTTTTCTACTGTCCTGAGCAGATGTCATAAAATAATGACACCATCCTAGGGAAATACATGAGAATACACTAAGCCATAGCTTGTGACTGACTCTAGAAATAAGGTGGGGAGTATAATGGGCTGGAGGGCTGAAGGTCACATCTGTTGCCAACCCTACACTGAGAAATGGTTGCACCTACCAACTGTTAAAAGAAATTTTTGGAACAATCATGAACATTTGTATAGGTTTAGGTTTGGGATGATATTAAGGAATGTTCTTGGCCGTTATAATAAAGTTCTGGATTTCTAAGAGAATACCTTTAATTTTTAGAGATTCATTCTGAAGTATTTGGATCTGAAATATTGGGAAGCCTGGGCTTGTTTTAAAAAGTCCACTAGGGTCCCTTCCTTCTACTTCCAGATGGATTTGGCCCTTTCCTCACTTCCCTCTCATACTCAGAAGATCCTGTAATTCTGGTTTTTGCCTCCACAGGGAAATCCACCTCAAAGAAGATAGAAGAGTTTCTAGAGATGGTAGAAAAGCTGCAGCAAGGTCATGTGTCTCCTGTGCTTGGGTCCGGGTCTGGGGTTTGGGGACACGATTCAGAGCTTCACAATTCAAACCTCAGGAAATTATTCCATTCTACTTTTATTTTAAAATTTAATTCTTTGAACCAATTCAGAATTCAAGAAGTTAGATAGGATAGATGGCAAATGATTTCCCTAAACTCTTGTCTCCCATTTGCTTTCCCCACAGGCAGGCAAGTAACAACTGTTATTAGATAATTTATGTATCCTCCCAGAGATCTTTTTATATATACAAGTATGGAGAAGTATAAATATATATAAATATTTATATATAAATATGTAAAAATATATATAGGTATAAATATATATACTTCCCCACATTTTTTAATACACAAGTGGCAGAAAACCATGTAGATGGCTTTGCACCTTCCTTTTGTTGTGCTGTGTGACAGAAATGACATGAGCCCAGAGCCCACAGCAGAACTAGGGCAAAGGAATTCTGCCAAGTCCATTCTTAGTTTAAAACGCTGTGGTAAGTCAGCCAAAACCAGATAAGTAGGAATTTTGGCACCTCTTCCTCAATGGCACATCAGGCCTGCTCCCTGGGCAGAAATTAGGTAGAGAGGCCACAGGACAGGAACCTCAGAAACCACCTAACCTCATGAAAACAAAATGTCCCAGGGATGGTGGTATTCGAAGTTATTATTAGCATCTCAGAGAGTGCTCTGTGGCCCAAAGGTCATATAAGCAGTTAGTGACTTCAGAAATCCCTTGCTTGCGCTTATAACTCTGTGGACTCTTGATGGGTTCTGTGGGCTTGGCCCTGGGCGGATGCAGAGATGAAGACGCCTAGTTCCTACCTTGCGAGGAGTTGAGGATCCAACCTAGAAAATGAGTTGAGATGAGCATTTTAAGGCCTTGGGTATTTTTTAAATAGATGGATGGGATGTGTTTTCCTTATATTTCCATGTTTTGTTTTGTTTTGTTTAAATCCCATCTCAGAAGTAGAATTGTAAGGTCTGTGTCCCACAGGTAGAACCCTGGCTTACAGAAAAACTGGGTACTTGAGGCCCAGGAGTTCTTGGGGAATTGGTAGAGGGCTTGGGGATGGTTGGGATGTTTTTCCTCAAGCTTAGACGCCCAGCTTTGCACTGATGATCCTGGAGCCAGAGGGGCAAGAGGAGAGATGCTTCTCAGTTCAGATCATTGAAACTGGGAAACTTGTGAAGAGATTAAGTTAAAGAGGACCGTGGCAAGAGTTCTCCAAGAGGCAGTGTGCTCCCTTTCGGGGGGATGGGGTTTGCAATCTGCCACCTGGCATGCAAGGGGGCAGCATTTTTTCCTTTTATCTAATGGGGCCAGTCCCTTAGTCACAGATTTGTCATGTTCTTCCCCAACCCTTGTCAGGGATCTTAACAGGATGAGGCTGCAGGGAGATCTCTCTATTGGCTTCCCACAACACAGAGTAAAATCCAGAAGCCCTTACCTCGGTTCACAAGGCCTTGTAGGATCTCCCTTCTCCCTTCACCCCTCCTCACATCCTGGTACTCTCCACTTGCTCACCTGGTATCCTCCCTGTACCCTGGAACATGTACTTCCTTCCTCCCCAGCTCAAGGCATTTTCATTTTGCTGTTCCCTCTGCCTGGAAATGTCCCCACACCCTCCCCTCCTTGAGAATTGTAGAGTCTGCTCATCTTCGTTAGTTGGGGCCCAGAAAGTTGTTCCTGTACTTAAAGAAGCACCTGCCACCCCTTCACTCTTTATCTCCGTATGCCTTGTGTTATTATTGTTACTTTACAACACAGTTATCAACAGGATGTCAAATATCGTGATCTGTTTTTCTGTTCACTGTCCTTTTCTACCACTCATCACAGAAGCCCATGAAGGTCCTGCACATCTTTTGTGATGCAGGAGATACTCAATAAATGCATATTGAATGAAAGCAGGATGAACACTGTGTAAACCCCCACCCCATCTCCACCTACTTCAGATGGCTGGCTGTCTCCAGCTCAATTTTCCATTCCCTCTGCAGCAGAAAGCCTGGATCCGAGGATTGAGGACCTGGTTAACCGGATTAAGGAGTTTCAAAAATGTGAGCTCAGGGACCTTGGCTGGCTGGCTTAGCTCAGAGAGAAGGGCCTGGTCTTTGAAGCTTCTGTTTCTTCATCTGCATAATCTGGGGATGTCTGTCAAGTCATTTGAAATGCAACAATTTGAGGGGGAGCAGAGTTGAGTGCTTTGCTTACCCAATGTCTGGCTTTCTCTTCTCTGGCCCAGTGAAACAGAAAGCCAGTGATGAGGTGAGAGAGGTCCATGCCCTCTGGGAGACCAAACAGAAGGAATTAGATTCATGTAAGTGGTTCGAGAAGAACACAGCAATGCCCCATGGCATCTCTAAGTTGTAACTCCCCATGTCCGCCCTCAACCCAGGATTCCAGACACACAGATTTTTTTTTTTAACATCTTTATTGAAGTATAATTGCTTTACCATGGTGTGTTAGTTTCTGCTTTAAAACAAAGTGAATCAGTTATACATATACACATGTTCCCATATCTCTCCCCTCTTGCATCTCCCTCCCTCCCACCCTCCTTATCCCACCCCTCTAGGTGGTCACAAAGGACCGAGCTGATCTCCCTGTGCTGTGCGGCTGCTTCCCACTAGCTATCTATTTTACATTTGGTAGTATATATAAGTCCATGTCACTCTCTCACCCTGTCACATCTCACCCCTCCCCCTCCCCGTATCCTCAAGTCCATTCTCTAGTAGGTCTGTGTCTTTATTCCCATCTTGCCACTAGGTTCTTCATGGCCTTTTTTTTTTTTTTCCCTTAGATTCCGTATATATGTGTTAGCATACTGTATTTGTTTTTCTCTTTCTGACTTACTTCACTCTGTATGACAGACTCTAACTCCATCCACCTCACTACAAATACCTCCATTTCGTTTCATTTTATGGCTGAGTAATATTCCATTGTATATATGTGCCACATCTTCTTTATCCATTCATCCGATGATGGACACTTTGGTTGCTTCCATGTCCTGGCTATTGTAAATAGAGCTGCAATGAACATTTTGGTACATGAGTCTTTTTGAACTATGGTTTTCTCAGGGTATATGCCCAGTAGTGGGATTGCTGGGTCGTATGGTAGTTCTATTTTTAGTTTTTTAAGGAACCTCCATACTGTTCTCCATAGTGGCTGCATCAATTTACATTCCCACCAACAGTGCAAGAGGGTTCCCTTTTCTCCACACCCTCTCCAGCGTTTATTGTTTCTAGATTTTTTGATGATGGCCATTCTGACCGGCAGACACACAGATTTTTAAATGTGGTCCCCAAGGCCCACTTGGGTGTCCTGCCACCTCTTTGGCTTCAACTTCTACCTCTCACCCCAGCCCCCCTTCCACTAAAATGACAACAAACACAGAGCACACATTCACTTTCAGGACTTTTCACTCTGTTTCTTCTGTCTGTAGTGCTTTTCACCCTTGATGTCATCCTACTGCCTCTAGGAATTCAGCTCTCAGCTCAAACCTCAGCTCCTTGTACAGATTTTAACTTATCTTCCCATCGAAGAAATAGCAGCTGCCCCTACCTGATCATTCCTCTCTTCCTTACCTTGCTTCTTTTTCTTTATAGCCCTTATCCCTACCTGACTTGGTATATTTACATCTTCGTTATCGTAGCTCTCCGATGCAATGTAAAGTTTGTGTAAAACTATGTTCATCCTGCACCATACTCACACTGCCATTTGTAAAAGCCATGCCTTTTAGCACTTACAGAGAATATGAGAACACATAGGGGAGAGGGCTGGTCTCAGAGTGATCTTTAGTAGCAAAAGGGATGGGATAGAAGACACTCAGGTCACTCCTGGGTCTGTACAAGACCTTGGACGTTACATCAAGCAAGTCCCTTCCCAGAAGTTGGAGTTTGGGCGGGGGGCAGGGCAGGGTCTGGTCCCTGATGTCTGAAAGTGTCACTATTTTTTTTTCAGTGAACCTAGCGCAGCTGTGCCTGGAGGGGATCTTGAGGAAAAAGCAAGGTATTTAATAGCTTCTCTCTCTTTGTCTCTCTGTATCTCTGTGTCTCTCTCTCTCCACCTTTCCCTCTCTCCCTGTCTCTCTGTATCTCTGTGTGTCTCTCTCTCCACCTTTCCCTCTCTCCCTGTCTCCTCTCTCTCTCTCTCTTCCTCTCTGTGCTTCTGCCCTAGCCACAAAAGCTACTTTGCCTATAGTAGACAGATTAATCCTGTTCAAATGTAACTCAATTCACATCTCTCCTATAATAGAACCCCTTCCTACCTCCCACCTCACTCATAGTAAACACAGGTGTCCTCTCAATGAGCTGCAGCCTAGATATTATCTGGCCCCTCTAGCTCTCCATTTTACTACTTCCCTTGGCTAAGTTCATTCCAGTCATTCTATTTCCTCACTATTCCCAGACATTCACTAGGCATATTTCAAAACCTCAGAACTTTTAATTCTGCCATTCCTTTTGCCTGGAACACTCCACTCACTGATAGTTATAATTTTCGTAAATAATGACAGTTATTTGTATCATAATGAACTTAATATTTGCCTCCTATAGTCTGTTGATTCCCTAGTGGTAATTAATCACCCTTTTTTTGTTGTTCATTGAATTTTTACCAAAGTCTGACACATAGTATAGGCATTGGATAAATGTTTATGGAACAAATGAATGGAATAAATTCCTAGTAGGATGAAAGATTATTATTTTTAACCAAGCCTCTCTTAAGGAAACTGCAAGAGGAAACCAGGGTAAGAAAGAAAATACACAGGGAGCCAAACAGGCCAAAACCATGCAAGAACTTAAAAGCAGTACTATCCAATTCAACTAACCATCTCTCCATCCATTTAACCATCCAGTCATCCTACCAGCTATTGATTCACCCAGCCTTCATCCATCCATCTATCTATCCGTCCAAATTATCCAGTGTATCCACTCTTCCATTCTTCCACCCTTTGCATCTAACCGTCCATCCATCTAACTATCTACCCATCCATCTATTCCTCTAACCAGCAATTGATGCAACCATCTATCCATCCACCCATGCATTCATCCATTTCATCATCCACCCATCTACCTACCATCTATCAATTCAGTCATCCAAACAGATGTTCATCTATCCATTCAAGCATACATCTATATAATAACCATCATCCAATTATCCATCATTCATCCACACAAAAATTCATACCATCATCCAACCAGCCATTTCCCATTCCTTTCAACCATCCATCCAATCATTTACTTATTCATCCATAATCCTTCCACTATTTATTTTTCATCTATTTATTAAACTGTCTGACGTTCCATCCATTCATCCAACCATGTGTTTTCTCTCTTCATATATCCATCCAGTCATTTAGTCATCCACCTGTACACTCATAAATCCTTCCAACTTCCATCCATCATTTCCTGGAGAAAAGAAGAATCATCCAGGAATAGAGGCAAAGGTCATGGGAACCCCAGACTTTTCTCAGAAGCCTACCTTTGCTGTATATATTTATGTGTATGTGTGTGTATCTGTGTGTGTGGTGTGTAAAACCTGATGCCTCAGTGGCCAGGTTAAATGATCGCAGAACAAACTGCCCATTTCTGATAGACATTTATGGAGTTCCCGCTCTGCCAGCTGGTGGAAGAGAGCAACACCTACAGATACACACACAGGTACAAGACTGCTATGACACCTAAGGATTCTGTTCAGTTCATGCAAATATGTGGCAATTGTGCCAGGGCCCTTACTATGTGCCAAGGCCAACAGGATGGATTAATTAAATGCAGGTTTGTCTTCTAGGGGCCCAATCTATACAATAGGGACTCTGGAGGTTGGACATGGAGGCACAGAAGCGGAATTCCTTTAAATTAGTTTGGAATCTTCCACCTAATTGCCCAACTTCGATTCCTCCTGTGAACTCTCACAGGGCCTCCTCGGTTCCTCTCCCCACAGAGACACTGAAGATCTTCCTGATGCAATGCAAGGGAATGGAAAGTGAGGTTCAGAGGTAAGAGGTCCCCGCCCTGCCTTGCTTCCTTCCACAGAGAAACTCATACAGGTGAAGGAGGATTAGCAGCATCAGCTGAGCCATCTGTTCTATGGGAAGGGCCACTGTACTCAGCGAAAAGGCTCTTCTTCCATAGCAGAATGGAAGGAGGCTGAAGGGAGGAGTTGGGGGATGGACTGATGATCCCCAACCCTTGTGGCCGGCCCTCCAGGCAGCTGCTTGAGGAAGAGAACAGGAAGACAAAGGAGTTCCTGGAGGCAGCTTCCAAGCAACACCAGCAACTGCAGCGCCAGCGCCAGAGGTGGGCAGGGAGCACCCTCATAAGGGGCTGCCTGTGGGTGAAGCAGGGAAGGGCTGGACTCATACCCCACCTGGGAAAGCTGTCCCTGGGGAGCACGAATTGAGATCCTCAGACATACAAATCCCCCCATACCTCCATACAACCCTCTTCTCTTTCTCTCTTTTTGTAAACTCTTCCTTTCTGCCTCTCTTATCCTTCTCTTCATCCTCCTCTGAGCTCTTCTTTCTCCTTCCCTATCCTTCTCCCCCTCTACACAAAATCCTCCCTCTAGTCTTCCCCCTCTTCCCTCACTTGCTCCTCCACTCCTTCTCCTCTATCTCCCAATGCTCTACCTTCCCCCAGTCTTTCTCTATATTCCTTTCCTTCCACCCTCCTTCCCTCCTCTCCCTACCTTGTCCATCAACTCCGCCCTCCCCGTCTTCCACCTCCTCCTATTTCCCCTCCTTCCTCTTTCTCTCTCCTCCTCTCCTTCCTTCCCCCTTTCTCCTTTCCTCCTCCTCTCTCTTCTCCTCACCCCATCCTCTCTTCTTTTCCTCTTCTTTTCTTCTCTTCCTTGTCTAACCTTCATCTCCTTCTTCCTCCTCTTCCGTCTCCCCCTGTGTCCAGGATGATGGCAGAGATGGAGAAGCTAGATATACAGTTCCTCTCAGAAACTCACATCGCTGCAGAAGAAGGGGTCAGTAAAGAAGAGGTATGGAGTCCAGGGAAGGAGGAGGGAGGCAAAGTCAGAAACATGGAAACAGAGAAGGTAGGGTTTCATGTCCCTAAGTGCATGGATCCCCGTGAAGGGGCAAGCCGGCAAGCATGGGGCTGCTACACAGGAGCACATCCCATGAAAGCCTTTCTGAGCACTTTGTCTAAAAAGGGCATTCCTGCAGAGGGCATAGCTGATGCATAGCTACAGGAGTGGAGCCACGGAGGCAGTGGAAATGTAGGGAGGTGCTGACTGGAGGTTGTGAGTGCTAGGGTTTGAGGAGAACTGCACACCCCAGAGCCCAAGGTTCCCACCCCACAACACTCTCATTCCCCAGGCACAACACGTTCTGCAGACCATCCAGAAGCCGCCTCCAGGCCCTAGGAGACCAACTCAGAACTGACGCCAGGAAGGGCCTCATACCTTCCTAGGAAGGGAAGAAAATAAGCTTGTTTAAGTGTAGCCCAAAAATGTATCCCAGAGGAAGTTAATGAAGTCTAAACTGAGACAGTGTACATTTAGGGCATTTTTTTATGTGAATGACAGTGCAGAAGTGAATGTTCTTTTACTCTCATGTTTGTACATATGTCCATTTATTTCCTTCAGAATAAACTGTTGAAGGGACGTTGTTGATTCAATGGTTCTGCGTATTTAATCTTTAGATGCAGCCTGACTTCCATAAACATTGAATGATCTCACAGTACTACCAGAAGTTTATGAGAGTGATTGTTTCACCAAATCTATACCAGTTTAAAAATTTCACATAGGTGCCATCATCAGCTCCTTTCCACAGGTGACGAAAGTAAGGCTTCTAGAGGTTTGGTAACAATCACCAGGTCACTCAGCTGGTTAATGGTGGAACCATACTTTTCAGCATAGAAATGTTTCTCTCCAGAGCCTGTGACCTTCACTGAAATCTTGGGTATCATCAAACCTTGCTACCCTGAAGACCTAGACTTGCTCTTTATTTCAATACCTCATCTCTTTTTTCATGATCTATCTAGGTTTGGGATTAACAGAGCAAAATCAAAACAAAACTAAAAGGTAAAACAGTTTTTAGCCTTTGTACAGTGTTTATCTGTACTGATGGTAATCCTCTCCTTGTTAAAATGACAAAAGCAAGAAAACCAAGGCCATCTTCCTGATCAAAGAGATGAGGAGTCCTTTTTATAATTTGGTTTCATGAATCAGATTTGCTAAAGGTGGTTCTGCTGCTTCTTTCCCCGTGATGTGAAAAAGTCCCCTGGAGTCCCGTCTACTCTGGACTTCTTGCCTTTACTGCCACACCACTCTAGCTCTGACACTTTTGACCCTCATGATGTTCTTCCATAGGGCATTTTGATTCCAGGCTGGTGACTGCCTCTAGCCATCAGCACTCAGGCTTCAGTGGAGGGGATCCTGCTCTCTGACCTCTACCCAGGCATGGATTTGGGGCTTTAACAGATTTCCCATCTCACAGCAGAATCCAGGCTGTAATATTTAATGAGATTTTATTGAGACTTCTTGGACTGTGGGAGAAAAGTGTAACACAAATACTAGGACTTACAACCATTTATAGACCTCTGATCCATTCTGGGATTTCTCACTATGCCAGGGTCCTACCTTGCTCCCAGACTGCCTCCAAATGGCCAGGAGCAGTTCATCACCTCCAACACCAGTATTTTCTACTAGCCTTTCTACCTCGCAATCATGGCCAAACTTACTCCCAGCCCAAAGGGGAGTGTTGGAAAACTTTTCCCTCATCTCAGTCTAAGAAGGGGGAATTCTAAAGTACCCTGATTTTAAGCCCCAGGACTCACCTTCATTTAGAGTGTGTAACAGCAGACCATTTTTCTTTTTCAGAAGAAACCTCATTCAGACCCTAGGGGATGGTCTGGGAAAAGAGTTACAAAATAATCTGACAGTCTATTTTCCCATAGTTAGGTTATTACCACTCTGAACACACAAAAAAGATTGTTTTCTTCTTTTGCCTTTTTTCTGTATATCCCATTTATCATTCATTGGGCTTCTACATACATTCCAGGTGCTAAGCATGATATTTTCTCTCATTCATCCTCAGAGAAAATCAGAAGGCACATTATTACTCACATTATCCATGCCCTTTGCACTGTGTCTCACTGACCTCCCCCAAATAATAAACAAATCTGAGCATCTCTCCTGAACTAGCCATTGGAGTGGAAGCCCTGTGCCATAGTGGTTACAAGGTTGGACTTTGGAGGGAGACTGACTGGGTAAAAATCTTGCTTCTACTATTGTGTGCTGAATGACTGTCAGTATGTCACTGAACCTCTCTATCAATATCTTTATTGATAAAATTGGATAATGCCTATACCTAAACTAATAGGGACCTTGCTTTGATCATTAAATTAATTAATATGATTAAAGCATTCAGAAAAGTATCTCATAAGCGTTCAATAAACATTAGCTATCACTGTGCCACTGGAGAACATGTCTCAAATCTGTCATATTTCAGAGAACTCAATTTTGCAGTAGCATCTCCATGCCTCTTGGGATTTATGTGACAAGTGACCACTAGTTCATTCAGACCTTACACTTGTTATCTGAAGCCAGAATTACCCCATGGGAAAGAGCTCCTTACATGAACATGTACCGATATAGAAGCCTGAGAGAAAAACCCAGAATGTAAAAGCTTTCCAATGGGTGTTCATGGGGGGTGGTGGCAACATTGAGACTCCAGGTAAATATATTTGTTCTCTAAGTTTGAACTATAAAATCAGGGAAGATATTTGCAAAGAGTCTTTAAAAACTTAAGCATAAAACCATTCAAATGTTATAACAGTTACAGAAAAAAATGATCAATCAGAAGGTAAATATTTAGTCAGCCATGGAAACAATCATAGTGCCCGCTCCAGCACTGTCCAGGGTAGAAAAAGTCTTACCCAGGGGATTATGCATATGTCAGATCCCATTTGCAAGGCTTTAACAATTACTAGATAGATACAATGGGCTATCTTATCCTGATGCCATTAAACAGGTAAAATTATATGCAAATTTCATGTTGGCTGTCCCCTATTCCTTGAAATCTGTAAACTATCGGACTATTTTCACTCTGCACCATCTTTTTTTTTTTTAAACATCTTTATTGAAGTATAATTGCCTTACAATGGTGTGTTAGCTTCTGCTTTATAACAAAGTGAATCAGTTATACATATACAATATGTTCCCATTTCTCTACCCTCTTGCATCTCCCTCCCTCCCACCCTCCCCATCCCACCGCTCTAGGTGGTCACAAAGCACCGAGCTGATCTCCCTGTGCTATGCGGCCTGCACCATCTTGATGGACCCAGGTATGAGCCATTCATTGGGCGTGGACACATACATACACATGCACAACTGCATCCTTCCTGCCCCAGACACCTGCATACACACACACCTCTTTTACAAGACCTTCCTTACATTTGATTTAGATTGTGCGTGTGGCCCAGTGCTGGGCAATGCTCCCTGAGGGGAAGTCTGTTGAGGTGATTCTTGGATACACTTCTCTGCTCTTAAAAAAGAGCATATGAGGTGAGAGACCAAATCTTTCAGCCTTTGCATATTGCCCTGTCTGGATTTGAGGAAGAGAAATGCTGTAGTCAAGCCCTAGTCCCATGTAGCTCAACAGCACAAATGAAAATCATCATGGCAAGAGAGTTACAGGAAGCAACATTTTACTTTATTATAACAGAGATCAGTATCAACAACGCTGGCATATAAGTAGTTTACAGGCATACCTCGGAGATATTGGGGGTTCAATTCCAGACAACCACAATAAAGCAAACATCACAACAAAGTGAGTCACACGAATTTTTTGGTTTCCCAGTGTACATAAAAGTTATGTTTACATTATGCTATAGTCTATTGTGTGCAATAACATTATGTCTAAAAAAGTAATGTACATACCTTAATTAAAAATACTTTATTGCTTAAAATACACTAACCATCGTCTGAGCCTTCAGCAAGTTGTAGAAATAACATCAAAGATCACTGATTATCAATCACCATAACAAATATAATAATAATGAAAAAGTTTGAAATATTGCAAGAATTACCAAAATGTGACACTGAGACATGAAACCAACAAATGATGGAAAATGGTACTGAGAGACTTGGCTCGACGCAGGGTTGCTACAAATCTTCAATTTGTAGAAAACGCAGTATCTGCAAAGTGCAATAAAACGGGGGTGTGCCTGTATACAGAACTGTAAAAAAATCAAGAGTTGTGCTAGGAGTTTAAAGGACACAGAGATGACTCACACAGGGGCCATACCTTGAGGAGCTCAACAATATAAAAGAACAACATAAACATATTTCTGTGATAACCTATATTGAATATCAACTGCATACTCAACTTTTTACACTTGTTATTTTTCAAAGACCTGTGAGAAATATATTATTATTCCCCTCTACAGTTGAAGAAATAGGCTATGAGTTAGGTAAATTAGGTAGTTAAGTGGTGGAACTCGGATTCACATCCAGGCCTGCTGAACTCCAAAAGTGGGCCTTTCTCCATTCACCACGGAAACCCTGCTTATGTTACAGTTGCTGAGATGTAGATGTCATTCCCGACAACAAAGTCATATTCCTGCCAACACAGGAGGACACTTGGAAAATCCAGGAACTCCCAAGGTTGTAGCATCCTTCAAAAGCCTAGGTCAAAGTTCAGAGATCTATGCTGAAACCAACCAGCCTGGCGTCCAACTACCTGACATTTTTATACATCAGAAAGGATTAGGCAATTTGGACAATGAAAGAAGCCCCCCTAAGGGCCGTCTCTGAGGATAATTTAAGAAGGTTGGGAGCTGGAGCTGTCCCTTTTATCATTACTCCTTAAATGACTATGAGAAAGCAGTTCCCCTGGAACAGCTATTACTTAGGAAAAGGAGGGTGAAAGGCCTTCCTTAGATCCCTGTACCACTCACAGATGGGCAGAGCTTTATTTCCAGAATTCTTCTCTGGGGAACCACCAAGAAAATACAGAGAGGTGTCCAGCAATCTCTTCTTGGAAGCTGCCTCCTGATCCAAGTCTATTAACTTAGTGTGCATATTTTAATAATTTATGGGCAAGCAGAGCCAGGGGAAGTGAGATAAGTAAAAATGGAGATCATAAGAGAACAATTTCATGGGACCATAGACTGGCAGAACTAGAGCAGACAATTTATTACTACCACTACTAGTTCTGTGACCTTCAGTAACTTATCCTTTAAGACCTATATACTTACATGATTGCTTCTTTCACTAAGATGTTTGATCTTTGAAAGGTAGGGCCTTGAGTGATTGGTCTTTGCATATCCAGCAAAGTACACTTCTTGAAGTCTAGTAGACATCAATAAATGCTTAATTGAAAAATTAATTTATGGTAATAACACTCGATAGAGAAATAGCCCTCTTTCCAATTAAGAGTCAGTACAGTAGATCCTATCTGCCATATGTAACTATATGTGAGATCTTTGTGTACCAGGGAATGTGGAATTCTCACATATTTTTCTACATCAACCTATACACACACTAGCAAAATTGCCCATATACACCATGACTTGAACAACATTTTTTTATACCTCATTCTTATACTACCCCTAGGGTTTTTGTCAGTTACACAGCTCATTTAATTATATGCCTAATATTTTTATGTAAGATTAATTGACATAAAGATATAATTACAATGAAAACAAAACATAGGAAGATTTTGGAAACTTAAATTATAAGAAATGCAGGGGATTTTAAATTTAATTGTGTCTCATATAAGCTATTTAAATTGCTCTTCTCATTGTTTTCTCAATGCATGTATTATTATTCCCTAATATACCTGTGACAGAGCCAGAATTCAATCCTATGACTACTTTATTCTAAAGTCCCAGTGGCCTGTAATTTAGGAAATCCCCAATTTACTAATGATCTGGCAATTCCCACTCTTTCCTTTGCCCTTCCTCTCTGTTACAGCTCTTCACAATTTTCATCCTATCTTCTAACAGTTTCAGATGCTCCTCATTCCTGAGCCTTCCCTCCAGATCCAGTGGCTAAATGCTGTGCACACCCAACATTGACTTCTTTTTTCACCCTCTGTGATATATTACAATAGTGTACATGGATTTTCTACCTGTTGGGAAAAGCAGTCCACCATGGGCCCTGAGTGTCTGCACATCCAAACTGCAGTGCCTAATTGTCCCTTAACACTGAGCAGTTTCTGTAGCTGGTCATATAGGCAATTAAATAGGTCAAGGTGACCTTACCTTAACTACTATGTGACTGCTTACTCCTTGGGAAATAGAACTTACCTGCTTGCTGCTTGCTACAAAAGGCGCAGAGCCCTTGCTCTTTGGTTCCTCAGCCGTGGTGCAATCCACTGTGTGTGAAGCCACCTTCTGGGTCCTGTGGGACTTGGGGACAGGGAAACCAGTGCTACCATACTGATGTTCCTGCTATTGCTGTGCTGTAATAAACTGTCTTGCTCTGATTCATTGTCTCATTATCTACTCTCAGCACTTACCAACTTTTGGCAAGCCAACCTGATTGCTTGCTTAGTTATCTGCTTTGGAATCTTGTTACTCCATGTCATCTTCTACAGGGTAGAGTATCTTCCCTGAAACTAACCCTTTGTAACAAACAGCTTTGCTTTTAAGTATTTTTGAGATGAAGAGATAATTGGTATTTATATTTTTCTGATATTCACTAAGAATTGTGGTTTATGAGGAGAATTTGTGGTGCAAAGCTGATAACTTAGAGAGAAAATATAAATAAGAGCTGAGAAACCATACTGTCACCTTTATGAAACAATATGAGGGATGATGGCTAGAGGCAGGAAGTTGGAGAGGCGACTGGAGTTAGAGCAGGTGGCCAGCAGGCAATGAAGCTTTGGACCCAACATGGGGTGGTATACAAGGGAAGATCTTTATGGAAGAGATTGATTTGTCTATTGAAGTTTTTAAAAGTATATTTGTATGGTGTTTACCATATGTCAAGCACTTATCTAAGAACTTTTAAGTCATTTAGTCCTAATTATAATCTAACATGTTAGCTCCTATTATCACCTTCATTATATAGATGAGGAAACTGAGGCAGAGAGCAGTTAGTAAAATTAAGAACACACATTTAGGGCTTCCCTGGTGGCGCAGTGGTTGAGAATCTGCCTGCCAATGCAGGGGACGCGGGTTCGAGCCCTGGTCTGGGAAGATCCCACATGCCGCGGAGCAACTGGGCCCGTGAGCCACAATTACTGAGCCTGCGCGTCTGGAGCCTGTGCTCCACAAGAAGAGAGGCCGCGATAGTGAGAGGCCCGCGCACCGTGATGAAGAGTGGCCCCCGCTTGCCACAACTAGAGAAAGCCCTCGCACAGAAACGAAGACCCAACACAGCCATAAATAAATAAAATAAAAATTAAAAAAAAAAAGAATACACATTTAGTAAGTGGTGGGGAAAGAAGAGAGACTTACAAATGTTGTGTGTAGACGTGAAGTACCAGAGCATGTAGGATTTTGATTGGGCAACTGTTGCCCCATGAGGAACATCTGAAAAGGAAGTGTCATATTTAGAGGGGATTTAAGGAAGTTTGCCCCTTAGTTTACGCCCTGGAAATGCTCTTGTTCATTTCCCATAAAGGCCTGCGTGTTGATTAAATCTTATTTTTAAAATCATAAACAAATATATTATAATTAAACAACAAACACAACAACTTTGTCCATGTACCAGTAATGACCTGTTGGGCACCATCCATGGCTTGCATGCCACATTTGAGGCAGCAGTGACTTTGTGAAAAGACCATGATCTTTGATTCTAGGCAGAGCTGCACTGGAATTTCAAGTCTGCCACCTAATGCCATCCAATTCTGTAATATCTACAAAAATGCTCACTCAGGCTAATAGTGAAGATTCAGTGAAGGAAATGCACATAAATCAACTAGCATATTGCCCAACATGCATTAAATGTTTGTCATTCCTATTGTCTCCACTCTCCCTTATTTCCCATCTCACCCCAACCTTTCTTTTTCTCCCTTCAGCTCTATTGAACTACTTTGTAGGATTCTTAAATCAGATACACTCTCTTTTATTTCTTCATCTTTGTACATGCTATTCTTTCATCTCAGAACTCCTTCTTGCTCTCTGCCGCTTCTTTGCTTGTCAATATCCCATTCACCTTGCAGATCCTAATTTTTGTCTCCATGGAAGATTCCCTGATTCCCTCAAGCAGTTTGAGGTGACTCTCATCTGTGCACTCATCCCTATGTTTCTCAAATGTTTCTTCTTTGGGTAGGGACCTCCACCCTAGTTATTTTACCCACCACTCAACCTGTCCAAATTCCCTTTCTAGACATGTGGAACTGTAACTGGGCTAGGGTGTCGGAAGGTACAGTTGAGTCTGGGAAGGATTAGAAAGATTTTGGAAATTGTAACACCAGTTGCAGAGCATGAATATTGGGAGAATCTGAAGTCCTTTGTTCAACAGCAATGCTGTGTTGGTGTCAAACAGTTCTGTCAATGACCCATTTGAAAGGTGAGGCCATTGAGGTGAGAGAATTGGGATTGAGGGCCATGATAGGCTGAATGGACTCCCAAAGAGATCCACATTCTGACTCCCAGAACCTGTGAATATATTTTCTTACATGACAACATGGACTTTGCAGGTGTGGTTAAGGATCTTAGGATGGGGAGATTATCCTGGATTATCTAGACAGGCCCAATGTCATCACAAGAGGGAGGCAGGAGGGTCAAATCCAGGGTCAGAAAAGGAGATCACGGAAGCAGGGGTCATGGAAGAGAGGGACTTGAAGATGCTACTATGCTCGCTTTGAAGATGGAGGAAGGGGCCATGAGCTAAGGAACACAGGCAGCTCTAGAAGCTGGAAAAGGCAGAAGAACGAATTCTCTCTCAGAGCCTCCAAAAGGAACACATCCCTGCTGATCCTTTGATTTTTAGCCCAGTAAGACCAATTCTGACTCCTGACCTCCCAAAAATGTAACAGAATAAATTTGTAGGATTTTTAAGCCACTAAGTTTGTGGAAATTCATTACAGCAGCAATAGGAAACTAACTGAGGAACAACTGGGCATAGAATACAGGGTCTAAGAGTTAAAAGTAGAGTCTGGGACGGGTCTCTGAAATACTGTAAATAGTGAAGTAGCTGCCTCAGTTTGTGTACTACAACTTGGACAATTGGCCCAGTGCCCACTGGCCCATTCAGAGTCACCTGAATGGAGGAAATGAGGGTATACACACAGACACACAGAGCATATGAAAACCATGGGAAAAACCATAATGTAATAATTGTAATGTATATTCTAAATCCAAGTATAGGTTCTAGCACCACACATATGGAAAATTTTATTATATAGGTATCTGTGGAATCCCTATGTATGACAGAGGAGTGATATAATAGAACTTAAATAAAAAAGGAACACACATGTGACAGAGATTAATGATGGAACTGAACCATGACACTGCAATGTAGTGGTGTTGAAGAGTGAGGTGTGGGTAAGAATGGCTAGAAGCCTACCTACAAGGAAGAGAACCTCCATGGTAGGAGCAGGAATGTGTAGAGTATCCCACCTAATGTGATGAGAAGACCCTGGTATAGGCAGGGCTGAGCAGATGGTAGTCTTTATGGAGAGAAGGATTTTGTTGTATCGTTGTTTGGGTTATATGGTGGTTGGTATTGGGTAAGATGGTGCATAGACAGTGGCTTCAAATAACCACTGTTTTATTACCTCTTAGATTATATGCTGGTTGTTTCTTCTGCTCCACTTGATATTGGCTGGGTCAGCAGTCATCCAAGGGCTTGACCAGTCTGGAAAATCTATGACAGTTTATGTAGATATATCTGGATCCTTGGAAGGGGACAGTTGGAAAGCCAGACTCAACTGAGACTGCTAGGCCTCTCTCTCTCTCTTCAAGTAGTCTCAGAGCCTCTCCCTCACTACACTAGCTTTTTAATTGTTCCTTACAAGAAGATAGCTGATCTTCTTACAGGGTATATCAGGACTCCCTGTGGTGTGAAATGGGAAGCTGTCAGGCTCTCTTAAAGTTTAGGCCTGGAAATGGCATATCATCACTTCTTTATTCTTTAGTCACAGAGCTAGCCCATATTCAGTGTGGAAAATGACTATACAAAGTTGTGAATACTGAGTCAACATTCATCAGAAGCCATCTTTGGAAACTCATTAGCACAAATAGGGGACTGAGAACTAAGAGAAACTTGGTACATGAAAGAAGATGAGTTCATTTATATTCTCACTGAACTTGAGTCTAGCAGTCAATTGGATATATGGGGTTGGAGTTGGTGAGAACAATTTTGCTGCTCAGTCTTCATCAAGGAATACTGAAGAATAGTGGCCTGAGACAGAATTAAAAAATAAGGAAGTGGAAAATGTCACCAGGTGTCAATGATTGCAGACTTTAACTAAGATGAGATGAGGACTAATCAACACTCATTGGGATGTTCACATTGGACGTGACTGGTGATGACCAAACACAGTAGGTCAGAAACCATCTGATTGGGCAGGGGGTATGGAATGACTACCAGAAATGTGGGTGGAGGCAGGTAGGGTAACCTGCTATCTCAATCTTGAAGGAGATATAGAAGAGCAGCTAGGGTGGGATGTGAAGGTCAGGAGAGGATTCTTATACTAGATTATGCACTTCTCTCCTGTCTGTCTCCACTATTAAACTATCAGCTCTATGAGAGCACGGGCTGTTTCTTTCCTTATTATCTTTAGGGTATCCAGTGCTGACTGAGACACAGTAGGTGCTTAATAGACATGTGCTGAATCAATTAATACCCTCAAAAGCTAAATGGTTCATTAATTGCGCCACACTGTGGAATGTTCTACTATGAAGGAATTAAACAGAATGAAGCAGTTCTATTTGTATTTGAGAGTAATAAAACCCTAAACCTTACTGTTAAGAGAAAAAAAAAAAAAAAGAAAACTGCAGAAACATAAGTGTGACTTCTGAAACAAAAACTCTCATCTTCTGCCCCTAAATTTTTAAGAGCTCTTTAAACATTAGGGATTTTGGCCTTTTGTCTGTTATTTATGTTGCAAATATATTCTCCCAATTTGCTAGTTGAATTTTGATTTTATTTATGATGTGGGGGATTTTTTGGCAATGCAGAAGCTATCTTTTAAAATTTTTATGCAGTCAAATTTCTCAACCTTTTCTTTCATTGCATCTGGATTTTGAGTCATAGTTTAAAAACTTTTTCCTATACCCAGGCTAAAGAGGAATTCATCCATATTTGCTTCTAGCACTTTTATGGTATTTTTAACATTTAGATTCCTGATCTATTTGAAGTTTACTCTCTATATGGTATGAAGTGTATATCTAATTTTATTTTATTTTTTCCCAAACTGCTATCCAGTTGTCCAAGTACCATTTATTTTACAAGTCCATTTTTGTCCCAATGTATTGAGATCCCACCTTTATCATATACCAAAATTCTATTCCATTTTTATTTGGGTCTATCTCTGGATTTTCGATTCTTTTTGTTTTTTTCCTACAGTGTAAACATAACTTTTTATTATTTTTTAAAATTTCTATTGGAGTGTACTTATTTACAATATTATGTTAGTTTCTGCTGTACAGTAAAGTGAATCAGTTATACATATACATATATCCATTCTTTTCTTCCCATATAGGTCATTATAGAGTATTGAGTAGAGTTCCCTGTCCTGTACAGTAGATCCTTATTAGTTATCTATTTTATATATAGTAGTGTGTATATGTCAATCCCAATCTCCCAATTTATCCTGCCCCCCCTTCCCCCCAGTAACCATAAGTTTGTTTTCTACATCTGTGACTCTATTTCTGTTTTGTAAATGAGTTCATTTGTACCACTTTTTAAGATTCCACATATAAGCAATATCAAATGATATTTGTCTTTGTCTGACTTACTTCACTCAGTATGACAATCTATAGGTCCATCCATGTTGCTGCAAATGATATTATTTCATTCTTTTTTATAGCTAAGTAATATTGCATTGTATATATGTACCAGATCTTCTTTATCTGGATTTTCTATTCTATTCCACTGGTATGTCTATTCATAAGCCAGTTCCACACTGTTTTAATTACAGAGGCTCTATAGTGTGTTTTAATGTATGGTAGGGATAGTCCCCCCTCCCCTTGTAGCTTTTCTTCTTTAGTGTTTTCCTGGAGATTCTTGAATGATTATTTTTCCATATGAAGTTTAGTTATCAACTTGTCTAGTTCCATAGAGATCTATGTTGGCATTTTTATTGAGATTGCATCAAATTAAAATTAATTTAGGAAGAACTGACATCTTTATGATGTTGAGTCTTCCTGTCATAAACAAGGGATATCTT
This sequence comes from Eschrichtius robustus, assembly GCF_028021215.1. Classification (NCBI taxonomy): domain Eukaryota; kingdom Metazoa; phylum Chordata; class Mammalia; order Artiodactyla; family Eschrichtiidae; genus Eschrichtius; species Eschrichtius robustus. Next base: position 46,955,782 of record NC_090845.1, read on the forward strand.
GCCATTTGTTAGAGTCTCTGTTTTTGCCTTTTATGAGGATTTGAAAGTTTATCTCATATAAGTTTTTCACATTTTTTGGTTAAATGTATTCCTAAGTATTTTATCCTCTTTGTTGTTACGGTTAATGGGTTTTTTTCTACCATCGTGTCCTCTAATTGGTTATTATTTATTTGTGTAAATGAAGATTATTGATTTATTTATGTCAATTTTATAGCCTACTCCTCTAATAAAATATTTTATTACTTGAGTTATTTTTACGATTGATTCTCTAAGTTTTCCAGGTACACTTTCATGTAATATGCAAATAGAGATAACAGTATATCCTCTTTTCCAATTCCTATGCCATAAATGAACTTCTCTTGTCATTGCATTGGCTAATACTTCTGGTAAAATGTTGAATAACAGTGGAGAGAGTAGACAACTTTAACTAGTTCCTGATATTAGTGGAAGTGCCTCTAGTGTTCTTCCATTAAAAAACTATCAATTTCTACTGTATTAAGAATGAGTGTTCACTTTTTTCAAAGGTCTTTTATAGGTATCTACAGAAAGAATCATATGAGTTTTCTTTTTAGAACTATCGGTATTATATATTTTCTTTATGGGATTAATAATATTCAACCAACTTTGAATTATTAGCATAAAATCTTCCTGGTCATGGACTATTATTTTCTTAATATGCTGGATCTGTTCACTAATATATTAATAAGTGATCATATTCTATGCTTTTATTCTTCATACTGTTTTTATAAGGTTTATGTTAAAAACTTATACTTGCTTTACCTAAAAAATTAAGTAGTTTTCCTTGCTTTTCAATACTGTAAAACAATTTACAGATCAATGGAACAATCAGGTCTTTGAAAGTTTGGTAGAATTCCCCTGTGAAGCCATCTGGGCCTTGAGCTTTTCTGGTAGACCAGTCGATAACCTTTTCTCTTTCTTTTAGGAAAATTGGTCTATTTAGGCTTTCTAACTCTAATAGTATCAATTTTGGTAACAAATATTTCCTTAGGAAATTATTCATCTCATAAAGTTTTAAAATTTACTTTGATAGAAGCCTGTGAACTAGGTTGAATGATTTTCTGACATTTCTTCAGATTCAATAGTTCTTTTCCCCCAATCCAAAAATGGGCAGAAGACCTAAATAGACATTTCTCCAAAGAAGACACACAGATGGCCAAGAAGCACATGAAAAGCTGCTCAACATCACTAATTATTAGAGAAATGCAAATCAAAACTACAATGAGGTATCACCTCACACCAGTTAGAATGGGCATCATCAGAAAATCTACAAGCAACAAATGCTGGAGAGGATGTGGAGAAAAGGAAACCCTCTTGCACTCTTGGTGGGAATGTAAATTGATACAGCCACTATGGAGAACAGTATGGAGGTTCCTTAAAAAACTAAAAATAGAATTACCCTATGATCCAGCAATCCCACTACTGGGCATATACCCAGAGAAAACCATAATTCATAAAGACACATGCACCGCAATGTCCACTGCAGCGGTATTTACAATAGCCAGGTCATGGAAGCAACCTAAATGCCCATCAACAGACGAATGGATAAAGAAGATGTGGTACATATATACAATGGAATATTACTCAGCCACAAAGAGGAACGAAACTGGGTCATTTGTTGAGATGTGGATGGATCTAGAGACTGTCATACAGAGTGAAGTAAGTCAGAAAGAGAAAAACAAATATTGTATATTAATGCATATATGTGGAACCTAGAAAAATGGTACAGATGAACCAGTTTGCAGGGCAGAAATTGAGACACGGATGTAGCGAACAAACGTAAGGACACCAACTGGGGAAAGCAGTGGGGTGGTGGGGGTGGTGGTGTGATGAATTGGGCGATTGGGATTAACATGTATACACTGATGTGTATAAAACTGATGACTAATAAGAACCTGCTGTATAAAAAAATAAAATAAAATTCAAAAATTAAAAAAAATAATAGTTCTTTTCCCTTATAATTTCTTATTTTGTATTGTATGTCTTTGCTTTCTCCTTTTTTTCTTGATTATGTTAGCTAGTGGTATGTCTATTAATATTTTTCAAGAAACCAAAAAACATGTTTTTCTCTTTTCTACATCATTACTACATTCTACTTGCTAATTTTATAGTTAGTATGTCCTTTTTTTTTAAATTTTTTTTATTTGTTTATTTATTTTATGGCTGTGTTGGGTCTTCGTTTCTGTGCGAGGGCTTTCTCTAGTTGCGGCAAGTGGGGGCCACTCTTCATCGCGGTGCGCAGGCCTCTCATTATAGCGGCCTCTCTTGTTGCGGAGCCCAGGCTCCAGACGCACAGGCTCAGTAATTGTGGCTCACGGGCCTAGTTGCTCCACGGCACGTGGGATCTTCCCAGGCCAGGGCTCAAACCCGTGTCCCCCGCATTGGCAGGCAGACTCTCAACCACTGCGCCACCAGGGAAGCCCATAGTATGTCCTTCTTCATACTTCCTTTTGACTTACCTTGTTTCTTTAACTGTTTGAACTATAAATTTAATTCATTTTTATTATTTTTAGTTGTTATTTATAATTTTAAATTATTTTAAATGTTATTTAATTGATAAAAAGTGTAAGACTTTGAATTTTCCTCTAACCATGCTTTTCATGTATAACAAAGATCCTGATATATACTAATTTCACTATCTTTTAAAAAAATTCCATAATTATCATTTCTATTTATTCTCTCACTCAAGTGTTGTTTAATAGGTGGTCAATTAATTTTCAGGAAGAAATGTCATTTGAAAATGAACAGAGGGACTTCCCTGGTGGTAGGTACAGTGGTAAAGAATACGCCTTCCAATGCAGGGGAAAGGGGTTCGATCCCTGGCGGGGAGGAACTAAGATCCCACATGCCATGGGGCAACTAAGCCCACATGCCACAACTACTGAGCTCGCGTGCCTCAGCAAGAGAGCCCGAGTGCCGCAAACTACAGAGCCCACATGCTCTGGAGCCCGTGAGGCACAACTACAGAGCCCACACACCCTGGAGCCCGCGAGGCACAACTAGAGAGAGAAAACCCACACGCCACAACTAGAGGGAAAGCCTGCATGCCACAACTAGAGAGAAGCCCAAGCGCCACAACGAACAGCCCGTGCACTGCAATGAAAGATCCCGCATGCCACAACTAAGACCCGACACAGCCAAAAAGATAAAGAAAATAAATAAAGTAAACAAATATAAAAAATATTTAAAAATGAACAAAGACTCAGATATAATATCAAAGGCCTAACATTTGTGTCAACTGAGTCTCAGAAATACAGAAAAAGAGCCTACTGTTAAAACATTATTAGATATATCAATTGCTAAAAGCTTCTCCAAATTGGTAACAATCACAAACCAACCAATTTAAGATCAGGAAACCTCAAACAAAATACCTCATAGGAATACATGCCCACATTCAACATAATCAAACTGCTGAAAAACAACACAAATAAAAAACATTGAAGCAGACAGAACAAAAAATGATACATTACCAATAGGAGAACAATAATTTGAATAGCTGTGTATTTCTCATCAGAAACCACAGTGGCTAAAAGGAAGCAAAAATCTTTTCAAGTGTTAAAGAACTGTCAACCCAAAATTCTATATCCAGAAAAAATATCTTTAATGAATGAGCAATAAATATAGACATTCCATGAAGAAGGAAAACTAAGAGGATTCACTGCCAATAGACATTCTCTGAAAGAAATATTAAAGGAAGTTTAGACTGAAGAGAAATAAAACCAAAAGGAAACTTGGAATATTGAAAATAAAGAACAAGAGAAATGATAAATATTTGGGTAAATAAAATGAACTAATCTTCTCATCTACTATTCTTTAAAATATGTTTGATGGTTGAAAGAAAAAATTGTAACATTGTTCAAAGGGATTTTCAGTGTATTCATATGTAATATATAAGACAAATATAACAAAGGGAGAAATAAATGGATTCATAAGGTGTTAAAGACTCTATACTCCACTTGAAATGAAAAATATGGATTATAAGTAGATTGTAAAAAGTTAAGTATCTATACGGAAATCCCTAGAACAATCACTGAAATATTTATACAAAGATATAAAGTAAAAAACATAACAGGTAAATTAAAATGGAATACTAATAAATGTTTAAACAAAAGAAGGCAATATGAGGAAACAGAGGAATATAGATCGAGGGAAGAAAGAGAAAACGTTTAAATTTAGACGTAAATCCAAGCATATTAATAAAGACGCAGATGTAGAGAATGGACTTGAGGACACAGGGAGGGGGAAGGGTAAGCTGGGATGAAGTGAGGGAGTGGCATGGACTTATATATACTACCAAATGTAAAATAGATAGCTAGTGGGAAGCAGCTGCATAGCACAAGGAGATCAGCTCAGTGCTTTGTGACCACCTAGAGGGGTGGGGTAGGGAGGGTGGGAGGGAGACGCAAGAGGGAGGAGATATGGGAATATATGTATACGTATAGCTGATTCACTTTGTTATAAAGCAGAAACTAACACACCATTGTAAAGCAATTATACTCCAATAAAGATGTTTAAAAAAATGTTTGGAAAGTCACTAAATAAATGAATGATTTCAGCCTTCAACAATCATAAATAGAAAACCTTGGGGAAAGAGGAGAATCTGACTTCAACACTTAGTACATCATATTATTCAAATGTTAAGTTTTCAACAAAAACCCACAAGGTATAAAAAACAAACAAACAAAAAAACCCCAGAAAACTATGGCCCATTTACAGGAAAAGAAAAAAAAAAACCTAAATTGAAAGAACAATCCCTGAGAAATTCCAGACTTTTGAATTACTAAAAAGACAAATACTTCATATCAACTGTATTAAATATGATCAAAGAGTTAAGGGAAACCATAGACAATGAACTAAAGGAAATCAGGAAAACAATATATGAACAAAATGAGAAAATCTATGAAGAGACAGAAATTGTATAAAGGAAACAAATAGAAATTCAGGAGCTGAAAGGTACAGCAGTGGATTCATGAAAATATTCACTAGAGCAATTCAGCAGTAGATCTGAGCAGGCAGAATAAAGAATCAGCAAATTTGAAGATAGAACAATTCAAATTGTCCAGTCTAAAAGAAGAGTGAAAAATAATGAAGAACAGTGAAGAGAGCCTAAGGAACCTGTGGGGTATTATCAAGCAGAGCAACATACACATTATAGGAGTCCAAGGAGGAAGAGAGAGAGAAAAGGACAGAAAGAATATTTGAAAAAAATACTAGCCAAAAACTTAAGTTTAATGGAATACATGAAGCTACGTATTAAAAAGCTCAAAAAACTCCCAGTAGGATATACTCAAAGAGATCCACACTGAAATACATTTTAAGCAAACTGTCAAAAGACAAATATGAACAAAGAATTGTGAGTGTAGCAAGAGAGATATGACTCTTCACATAAAGGATATTCTCAATAAGATCAATTTATGATTTCTCATCAGAAGCCATGGAGGACAGAAGGCAGTGGGATGACACTTAAAATGCTGAACGAAAAAACTGACAAAAATTCTACATCCAGCAAAACTATGCTTCAAACATGAAGGAGGAATTATGACACTCCCAGATACACAAGTGCTGAAGGAGTTCATTATGTGTAGACCTGCCCTACAAGAAATGTAAAAGGGGGTCTATCAAATTGAAATGAAAGGACACTACATAGTAACTCAAAGCCATTTTTGAAGGAATAAAGTTCTTCATTAAAGGTAAATACATGAGCAAATATGAAAGACAGTAGTATTGTAATTTGTTTTTTATGTACAGTTTTTATATCCTATAGGATGTAGAAGGGAAATGCATAAAATAATTATAAATTGATGTTAATGGTTACACACTAAATAATGATGTAATTTGTCACATCAATAACATAAAATGGGGGAGGTGGAGCTGTAAAGGAGTAGTGTTTTTGTATGTGATTGAAGAGGAGTTGATATTAATTTTTAAAAGACTGTTATAATTTTAGGATGGGATGTTATATGAAATCCCATGGGAACCTCAAAGAAAATATCTATAGAAATACACAAAAAGAAATGAGAAGGGATCAAATATGTCACTACTAAAAACTAACTAAACAAAAAAGAAGACAGTAATGGAAGAAATGAGGGACAAAAGGAGTTCTCATTTTTATATCTTAGATCAATACACACAAAGACACTTTAGCTATAAGGACACCTATCGGTTTAAAATTAAAGGATGAAAAAAGATATTACATACAAAGAGTAAACAAAAGAGAGCAGAGAGTTTATACTAATATCAGACAAGATAGACTCTAAGTTAAAAATTTAAAACTGTTACAAGAGGCAAAGAGGGACATTATGCATAGATAAAAGGGTCAATTTTGCCAGATGTAACAATTATAAACATATATGCACCAAACATCAGAGTCCCAAAATAGGCAAAGTAAACATAGACAGAATTGAAGAGAGAAATAGAGAGCTCTGCAAAAGTAGTAGGAGACTTTAGTACCCCACTTTCAATAATGGATAGAACACCCAGACAGAAAATCAACAAGGAAATAGAAGACTTGAGCAACACTGTAAATTAATTGAACCTACAGACATATGAAGGCTACACCACCCAACAACAGCATAATAAACATTTTTCTCAAGTGTACATGGAATATTCTCCATAATAGATGCATATGTTAGGACACAAAACAAATCTTAATAAATTTAATAGACTGAAATCATACAAAGTACCTTTTCTGATCACAATAGAATCAAAGTAGAAATCAGAAGCAGAAGGAAAACTGGAAAATTCACATATATGAGGAAATTAAACACCACACTCTTAAACAACCATGGGTTGAAGAAGAAAACACAAGTGAAATTATAAAATATTTTGAGACAAATGAAAATAAAAACACAACCCCCAAACTTATAGCATGTAGTGAAAGCAGTGCTAACAGGGAAGTTTATAACTGTAAATGCTTACATTAAAAAGAAGAAAGATCTCTAATCAACAACCTAACTTTACACCATAAGGAATTTAAAAAGAACACACTAAATCCAAAGCTAGCAGAGGATGGAAATAACAAAGACTAGAGCATTGATAAATAAGATAGAAATAGAAGAACAATAGAGAAAATTAATGAAACCAATAGTTGATTTGTCCAAAGATCAACAAAATTGATGAAGTTTTAGCTATACTAAGAAAAAAGAGAAAAGACTGAAATAAATAAATGAAATGTGGAGCTATTACTACCAATTTTACAGAAATAAAAATAATTATAACATAATAAAGGCCACATATGACAAGCCCACAAATACATCATATTCAATGGTGAAAAGCTGAAAGCTTTCCTCTAAGATCAGGAAAAAGACAAGGATGCCCACTCTTGCCACTTTTACTTAATATAGTAGCAGAAGTCCTAGTCAGAGAAATTAGGCAATAAAAAGAAAGAAAAGCCATCCAAATTGGAAAGGAAGAGGTAAAACTGTCACTATTTGCAGATGACATGATATTATATATAGAAAGCCCTAAAGACTCTACAAAAAACTGATAGAACTAACAAATTATTTCAGTGAAGCTACAGGATACAAAATCAATATACAAGCATCACTTGCATTTCTATACACTAATAGCAAACTATCAGAAAGAGAAATTAAGAAAGCAATCCCATTTCCAACGGCATCAAAAGTAATAAAATACTTGGGAATAAATTTAAATAAAATACTTGGGAATAAATTTTTACACTGAAAACTATAAGACTTAGATGAAAAAAACGGAAGACACAAATAAATTGAAAGATATTCCATGCTCATGGAACAGAAGAGTTAATATCCACACCACACAAAGCAATCTACAGATTCAATGAGATCTCTATTAAACTTCCAATGACATTTTTCATAAAAATAGAAAAAAAAATCCTAAAAATTTGTATGGAATCACAAAAGATCCCAAATAGCCAAAGCAATCTTGAGAAAGAACAACAAAGCTGGAGCATCACACTTCCTAATTTGAAACTATATTAAAAAATTATAGTATTCAAAACAGTATGGTATCATCTTAAAAACAGACACATAGATCAAGGGAACAGAATAGAAAGCCCAGAAATAAACCCATGTATACATGGTCAATTAATCTCCAACAAAGGAACCTGGAATATGTAATGAAGAAAGGAAAGGATAGTTTCTTTAAAAAATGGTGCTGGGAAAACTGGAAGCCATTGGAAATGTTCCTCAAAAAATTAAAAATAGAACTACCATATAATCCAGCAATCCCACTTATGGTTATATACCTGAGGACATGAAATCACTATCTTGAAGAGATATCTGCAGTCTGTGTTCATTGCAGCATTATTTACCATAGCCAAGACATGAAAACAACCTACATGTCCACTGATGACTGTGTGGGTAAAGAAAATGTGGTATATATTTACAATGGAATATTATACAGCCATAAAACAGAAGGTAATCCTGCCACTTGCAACAACATAGATGGAACTTGAGTTCGTTACGCTAAGTGAAATAAGTTAGACAGAGAAAGACCAATAATGAATGACCTCATTCATATGTGGGATCTAAAAACAAAAACAGAAACAACTGAACTCAGGGAAAGAGAGAACAGATTGGTGGTTGCCAGAGGTGGGGAGTGAGGAGTGGGGGAGATGAGTGAAGGTGGTCAAAATGTACAAACTTCTAGTTATAAGATAATTTAAGTCCTGGGGCTGAAATTACAGCATGGTGACTATAGTTAGCAATCTTGTACTGTGTATTTGAATGTTCCTAAGAGATTAGATGTTAAAAGTCCTCATCACAAGACTTTGATATCACTTTGGTATACACAAGTATTTATTTCTAGGCTCTCTATACTATTCCATTGGTCTATATGTCTGTCTTTATGCCAGTACTATACTGTTTTAATTTCTGTAGGCTTGTTTTAAGTTTTGAAATTGGCAAATGTGAGACCTCCAACTTTGTCCTTGTTTTTCAAGATTGTTTTGGCAATTTTTTTTTTTAATAGTGTATTTTAATCCTAGGGAACGAGTTTTTTTGGATCTTATTTTTCCTTAATTTTTTAAATGAATGGGAACTTTGCCGAGTTTGAATTAACATTCCATGTTGAATGTAGCTGTCTTTGTTTTTCTTGATTTTAATTTTATTTATTTATTTATTTATGGCTGTGTTGGGTCTTCGTTTCTGTGTGAGGGCTTTCTCTAGTTGTGGCAAGTGGGGGCCACTCTTCATCGCAGTGCGCGGGTCTCTCACTATCGCGGCCTCTCTTGTTGCGGAGCACAGGCTCCAGATGCGCAGGCTCAGTAATTGTGGCTCACGGGCCCAGCTGCTCTGCGGCATGTGGGATGTTCCCAGACCAGGGTTCGAACCCGTGTCCCCTGCATTGGCAGGCAGATTCGTAACCACTGCGCCACCAGGGAAGCCCCTGTTTTGGCAATTTGAAGTCCCTTGAGATTCCACATGAATTTTTAGATTTATTTTTCTATTTCTACAAAAAATATTGGGATTTTGATAGGAATTGCATTGAATCTATCAATCACACTCGGTAGTATTGATTTCTAACAATATTAAGTCTTCTAATTCATGAACACAGGATGTCTTTCCATTTATTTGTGTCTTTAATTTCTTTCAGTGATGCTTTATAGTTTTCAGTGAGCAAGACTTTCACCTGCTTGGTTAAGTTTATTCCTAAGTATTTTGTTGTTTTTGATTCTATTGTAAATGGAATTGTCTTCTTAATTTACTTTTAGGATTGTTTATTCTTAGTATATAGAAATACAACTGATATTTGTGTGTTGAATTTGTATCCTGTAACTTTGCTGAATTTATTAGTCCTAACAGATTTTTTTTTATAGAATCTTTTGGTTTAATAGCATTATGTTGTCTGTATATCATCAAATTATTTTTGACAAGTGTGCCAAGACCATTCAATGCAGAGAGAACAGCCTTTTCTACCATTGGTTTTGGGAAAACTGGATATCCACAAGCAAAAGAATGAACCCTTACTTTACACTATATCCATCAAAATGGATCACAGACCTAAACATAAGAGCTGCAACTGTAAAACTCTTAGAAGCAAATATAAGGGGACAGCTTCATGTCATTGGATTTGGTCATTTTTTTTGGATATGACACCAAATGCACAGGCAACAAAAGAACAAAAACCAGATAAATTGGACTTCATGAAAATTAAAACCTTTTGTGCATCAAAGGACGCTATCAACAGAATGAAAAGGGAACCCACAGAACAGAAGAAAATACTTACAAATGTATCTAATAAGGGATTAATAGAATATGTAAAGATCTCCTACAACTCAACAGCAAAAACAAAAACAACTAAAAATAGGCAAAGAACCTGAATAGACACTTATCCTGAGAAGATGGATTAATGGCCAATAAGCACATGAAAAGATGCTCAGCATCACTAATCATTAAGGAAATGTAAATGAATTCCACAATGAGACAGCAGTTAACATTCATTAGGATGGCTATTACCAAAAAAAAAAATGGAGAATGAAACACTTCCTTTGTCTCTCCCCTTCAATCTACAACCAGTAAATCATCCATAATTCAACAAAGGCTCCTCTGCCCAACACACCAGAAGCCAGAAAGTTCTACACATCTGTAGATCTAAAGGTGGGTGGACTAGAATACATAGAGGAGGCGGAACCAGGGTGAACAGTGGAGGCTGTGCCTGCAATCCCAGCCCCTCAGGCACAGAGATGGGCCCCCCAGCCCCAGAGAACCTGGTAGCAGTAGCGGAGACAGCACACATGACTCCAGCCTCCCAGTGACAGCAGCGCTCTCTACCACAGGAACCAAACAGCAGTGGCAGCACAGCCTGCAACCCCATCCTCCCAGCCACAGAGGCACCTGCCACTCCAGCCCCCCAGCCCACAGTGGCTGCACCTTCAAACTTGACAACTCCAGATGTGGCAAAGGCATGCCCCCGAACATCCCCCTCTCCCTGAGGCAGTGGAGCCTGCAACCCAGGCAACCCAGACACAGTGGAAGCACCCACCAACCCAGTGCCCCAGGCGGCAATGCCATCAACAGCAGTGACACTGGCAGCAACAAGGCACCAGCAACCCCAGAGGCACAAGCAGTGACAAAGAGGGCATCAGATGACACCTCTGTCAGAGGTAGTAGAGTGTAGAAAGTGTAGGTTCTCAAATATACCCAGAGGCAGCTCAGGTAGGAGAAACCAAAAACTTGTGCTTTAGCGCCACCTACTGAAAAACAAAAGAAAGCCCTCTAATCACTAATCTCTTGAATTGTTAGAATCAAGTAAAAAAAAAAAAGAACTATGTAAAGAAGATAGGTGTTTGTTATTTCAAATGTACCAGTAGAGGAACCACTCATCAAACACCATGAAAAACCACAGTAACATGGTATCACAAAAAAAAGACAAAACTCCAGAAACCAAACTTAATATCATGGAATATTGCAATCTAACTGAGAGAGAATTCAAAATAGCTGTCATGAAGAAACTCAATGAGCTACAACAAAACTCAGAAAGGCAGTTCAATGAGCTAAGGAGTAAAATTAACAAACAGAATGAATACCTTACCAAAGAGATTGAAACTAAAAAGAACCAAATAGAAATTCTGGAGCTGAAGAACTCAATAAATCAAATGAAGACTGCACTAGAAATCATTGGAAATAATGCCAACAGTATGGAAGAGAGAATTAGTGAGCTTGAAGACAGAAATCTAGAAATGATACAGGTATAAAAGGAGAAAGAACTAAGAACTAAAAAAAAGAAGAAAGAAAGAAAGGAAAGAAAGAAAGGAAGAAAGGAAGAAAGAAAGGAAGAAAAGAAAGGAAGAAAGAAAGGAAGAAAAGAAAGAAAGAAAGAAAGAAAGAAAGAAAGAAAGAAAGAAAGAAAGAAAGAAAGAAAGAAAGAAAGAAAGAAAGAAAGAAAAAGAAAGAAAAAAAGAAAGAAAGAAGGAAGGAAATTCTATGAGACTATCTGACTTCATTAGAAAGGTCAACATAAGGATAATTGGTATCCCAGAAGGAGAAGAGAGGGAGAAGGGAACAAAGAGATTATTTAAAGAAATAATAGCTGAGAACTTTCCAAACCTGGGGAAGGAATAGGGTATTCAAGTCCATGAAGCTAATAGAATACCTAATTACCACAACACAAACAGACCTTCTCCAAGACATTATTTTAAAACTGTCAAAAGTCAATGACAAAGAAAGAATTTTAAAGACAGCCAGGGAAAAAAGAAAGGTAATCTACAAAGGAACTGCCATTAGGCTACCAGCAGATTTCTCAGAAACTCTACAGGCCAGGAGAGAGTGGAATGACATACTCAAAATACAAAAGGATAAAAGCTGTCATCCAAGAATACTCTATCCAGCAAAGTTATCCTCCAGATATGAAAGAGAAATAAAGGCTTTCCCAGACAACCAAAATGGAGGGAGTTCATAACCACTAGACCTGCTTTACAAGAATTGTTGAAAGGAGTTCTTCTACCTGAAATGAAAGGGCAAGAGTACACAAAATTTTGAGTAAAATGATAAATAGAATCAGAAAGTTGCAACTCTATATAAAAGTATGTTCTTAAACAATTATAGCATAAAGTTTAAAGGAGAAAAAGCAATAAAAATAACTATAGCTAATTCAATTTGGCAACTAACTCACACCATAAAAAGAGATAATTTGAGGCAACAGAAATATAAAAGGGAAAGAGGAAAATGAAGGAAGCCACATAGGCAAGTGAAAATAAGATGCTATCAACAGAAAAACGACTATTTTATCTATGATATGTTTTATAGAAACCCCATGGTAACCATGAAACATAAATCTAGAGCAAAGACACAAGTGTTTCTATAACACTTTTGTGTTATAGAAAACAAAAGATAAAATGGCAGTATTAAGCCCTCATGTATCACTAATCACCCTAAATGTAAATGGATTTAATTCACCAGTCAAAAGACACAGAGTGGCTGGAAGGATTAAAAAACAAGACCCAACTATATGCTGCCTCCAGGAGACTCAGCTCTAAAGTCAAACACAGGTTCAATGGGAAGAGATGGAAAATGATACTCCAAGCAAATGACTGCCAAGAGAAAGCAAGCGTAGCCATATTCATATCAGAATAAATAGACTTCAAGCCAAAAATGGCAACAAGACACAAAGATGGACACTATATAATGATAAATGGGACAATTCATTAAGAGGACATAAAAATTATTAATATATGTGCAGCCAACATCAGAGCACCAAAATATAAACAGCAATTATTAACAGACCCCTAAAGTGAGAAAATGACAGCAACACAATGACAGTAGGGGGCTTTAACACCCAATGGAAAGATTATCCAGACAAAAAGTCAAGAAGGAAATAGTACCTTTATTTTTTTTAATTTTACTTATTTATGGCTGTGTTGGGTCTTTGTTGCTGCGTGCTGGCTTTCTCTAGTTGTGGCGAGCGGGGGCTACTCTTCATTGTGGTGTGAGGGCTTCTCATTGCAGTGGCTTCTCTTGCTGCGGAGCATGGGCTCTAGGCATGCGGGCTTCAGTAGTTGCAGCACACGGGCCCTAGAGTACGCGGGCTTCAGTAGTTATGGCATGTGGGCTCAGTAGTTGTGGCGTGTGGGCTCTAGGGCACACAGGCTTCAGTAGTTGTGGTGCATAGGCTCAGTAGTTGTGTCTTGTGGGCTCTGGAGTGCAGGTTCAGTAGTTGTGGCTCACAGGCTTAGTTGCTCCATGGCATGTGGAATCTTCCCAGACCAGGGACCGAACCTGTGTCCCCTGCATTGGCAGGAAGATTCTTTTTTTTTTATTATTTATTAATTATTTTTATTTTTGGCTGTGTTGGGTCTTCGTTTCTGCGTGAGGGCTTTCTCCAGTTGCGGCGAGTGGGGGCCACTCTTCATCGCAGTGCACGGGCCTCTCACTATCGCGGCCTCTCTTGTTGCGGAGCAGAAGCTCCAGACGCTCAGGCTCAGTATTTGTGGTTCACGGGCCCAGTTGCTCCGCGGCATGTGGGATCTTCCCAGACCAGGGCTCGAACCCGTGTCCCCTGCATTGGCAGGCAGATTCTCAACCACTGTGCCACCAAGGAAGCCCGGCAGGAAGATTCTTAACCGCTGTGCCACCAAGGAAGTCTGGAAATAGTACCTTTAAATGAAACAATAGGCCAGATGGACTTCATAGATTTGTAGAGAACATTCCATCCAAATGCAGCAGAACACACATTCTTGTCAAGTACACATGGAACATTCTCAAGGATAGACCAAATATTGGGACATAAAACAAGTCTCAATAAATTTAAGAATATTGAAATCATGTCAAGCATCCTTTCCAACCACAATGGTATGAAATTAGAAATCAACTACAAGAAGAAAGTTGAAAAAATCACAAATATGTGGAGACTAAACACCATACTACTGAACAACTATTGGGTACAATGAAGAAATCAAAGGAGAAATAAAAAAATACCTGAAGAATGAAAATGAAAACGAAATGAAAATGAAAATATGGCATACCAAAATCTATGGGATGCTGCAAAAGTGCTACTAAGAGGGATTTTATAGCAGTGCTACTAAGATGGAATTTATAGAGGCCTATCTCAAGAAACAAGAAAAATCTTAAACAAACAATCTAACCTTACAACTAAAGGAGCTAGAAAAAGAACAAGCAAAACCCAAAGTTAGTAGAAGGAAGAAAACAATAATGATTAGAGTGGAAATAAATGAAATAGAGACTAAAAAGACAATAGAAAATATCCATGAATCTAAGAGATAGTTCATTGAAAGGATAAACAAAATTGACAAACCTTTATCTAGATTCACTAAGGAAAAAAAGAGAGAAGGCTCATATAAATAAAATCAGAAATGAAACAGAAATTACAACATATAACACAGAAATACAAAGTATTATAAAAGAATACTATAAACAGCTATATGTCAACAAACTGGACAACCTAGAAGAAATGGATTATTTCATAGAAACATTCAACCATACAAGACTGAATTACAAAGAAACAGACATTCTGAATAGACTGATCACTAGTAAGGAGATTGAAACAATAATCAAAAACCTCCCCCAAAACAAAAGTCCAGGAACAGATGGCTTCATAGGAGAATTCTAGCAAACATTCAAAGAAGATTTAATACCTATCCTTCTCAAACTCTTCTAAAAAATGAAGAGGGAACATTTCTCAATTCATTTTATGTAGCCAACATTACCCCGATACCAAAACCAGACAAAGATACCACAAAAAAGAGAAAATTATAGGTCAATATCTCTGATGAACACAGATGCAAAAATTCTCAACAAAATATTAGCAAGCTGAATAAAATCCATTAAAAGGATAATATGTCATGATCAAATGAGATTCATTTCAGGGATGCAAGGATGGTTTAAGATCCACAATTCAATCAATGTGATACATCACATTAACAAAAATGAAAGATAAAAAATCATATGAGTATCTCGATAGATGCAAAAGAGCAATTGATAAGATTCAACACCCATTTATGATGAACACTCTCAATAAAATGGGTATAGAAGGAACATACCTCAATAAAGGACAAATATGACAAACCCACATTGAGTAACTTCATACTCAATGGTGAAAAACTGAAAGCTATCCCTCTAAAATCAGGAACAAGACATGGATGCCCACTCTATGTCCCAAGTCAACGTAGTATTGGAAGTCCTAGCCAGAGCAATTAGGCAAGAAAAAGAAATAAAAGGTATCCAAATTGGAAGGGAAGAAGTAAAACTGTCACTATTTGTGAATTGCATGATTTTATATATAGAAAACCCTAAAGACTCCACCAAAAAATCTATTTGAAATAATGAATATAGTAATGTTGCAGGGTACAAAATCAATATACAAAAATCTGTGTGTTTCTATACACTAACAACAAGCTAGCAGAAAGAGAAATTAAGAAAACAAACCCATTTATTGATACAATTGCAACAAAAAGAATAAAATACCTAGGAATAAATTTAAACAAGGAGGCAAAAGACCTGTACACTAATAAATATAAGACATCATTGAAAGAAATGGCAGAAGACACTAAGAAATGGAAATATCTGTGCTCATGGATTAGAAAAATTAACATTGTTACAATGTCCATATTACCTAAAACAATCTACAGATTCAATCAAATGCCTATCAAAACCACAATGACATTTTTCACAGAAATAAAACAAAAAATCCTAAAATTTATGCAATAACCAACGCCAAAGCAATCCTGATAAAAAAGAACAAAGCTGGAGATATCACACTCCCGGGTTTCAAATCATACTACAAAGCTACAATAATCAAAACAGCATGGCATTGACAGAAAAATAAACACACAGATCAATGGAACAGAATTGAGACCCCAGATAAACCCACACATATATGGTCAATTAATTTATAACAAAGGAGCAAAGAACATACAATGAAGAAAGGATAGTCTCTTTAATAAATGGTGTTGGGAAAACTGTACAGCCACATGCAAAAGAATGAAACTAGACCACTATCTTACACCATACACAAAAGTCAACTTAAAATATGTTAAAGACTTGAATGTAAGACCTGAAACAGTAAAACTCCTAGGAGAAAACATAGGCAGCATGCTCGTTTACATTGGTCTTAGCAGTATCTTCCTGGATGTCTCCTCAGGCAAGGGAAACAAAAGCAAAAAAGTAAACAAATGGAAATACACCAAACTAAAAATCATGTGCACAGCAAAGGAAACCATCACCAAAATAAAAAGACAACCTACCAAATGGGGGAAGATATTTGCAAATTATATGTCCAATAAGGGGTTAATAGCTAAAATATATAAAGAACTCATACAGCTCAACAATAACAAAAAAACAAACAACCTAATTTAAAAAATGGGCATAGGAGCTGAATATAGACATTTTTCCAAAGGAGACATACAGATGGACAACAGGCACATGAAAAGACATTCAGCATCACCAATTATTAGGGCAATGCAAATGAAAATCACAGTGAGATATCACCTCATACCTGTTAGGATGGCTATTACCAAAAAGGTTACAAATGACAATTGTTGGCAAGGATGTGTGGAAAAGGGAAACTTTGTGCACTGTTGGTGGGAATGTAAATTGGTGCAGCCACTATGGAAAACAGTATGGATATTCCTCAAACAATTAAAAATAACAACTACCACATGATCCAGCAATTCTACTTCTGGGTGTTTATCCCAAGAAAACAAAATCACTAATTTGAAAAACACCCTTATGTTTATCACAGCATTATTTACAATACCTAAGATATGGAAACAACCTAAGTACCCACTGATGATGAATGAATAAAGAAGACGGGATTTATACACACACACACACATATATACACACAATGGAATACTAGTCAACCATAAAAAAGATTAAATCTTGCCATCTACAATGACATGGATGGACCTTGAGGGTATTACACTAAGTGAAATAAGTCAGACAGAGAAAGACAAATGCCATATGATTTCACTCATATGCGGAACATAAAAATTTTTAAATGAACAAATACAAATAAATGAACAAATCAAACAAAACAAAAACTAAAACATAGATACAGAGAACAAAGTAGTGTTTACCAGAGGGGAGGGGGTGTAGGGGGAGGGCAAAATGGGTAAAGGGGGTCAATTGTATGGTGATGGATAGAAACTAAACTTTTGGTGGTTAGCATACTGTAGTATATACAGAAGTCAAAATATAATGGTATACACATGAAACATATAATGTTAAAACCAATGTTACCTCAATGAAAATTATTTTAATTATTAAAATTATTTTAGTTATTTAATTTAAAAATTTTAATCGAGAAAACAAATTTGGTAAGGATGTGGAGAAAGTGCAACCCTTGTGCATTGCTTGTGGGACCGTAAAATGGTGCAGCTGCTGCGGAAAACAGTTTGGCTGTTCCTCAAAAAATTAAAAATAGAATTAGTGTATGATCCATTAATTCCACTTCTGAGTATTTACCAAAAAGAACTGAAAGGAAAGGCTTGAACAGATTATTGTACACTCATGAACATAGCAGCATTATTCACAATGGCCAAAAGGTTGATGTAACCCTCAGTGTTGTCTATCAACATATGAATGGATAAATAAAAGGTGGTATATACAGACAATGGAATATTATTCAGCCTTAAAAAGACAGAAAATTCTGACACATGCTACAACATGGATAAATCTTGAAGACATTATGCTAAGTGAAAGAACTAGTCAGAAAATGACATTTTGTATGTTTACACTTATATGATTTACTAGTGTAGTCAGATTCATAGAAACAGAAAGTAGAATGGTGGTTTACAGGGGCTGAGGGAGAGGGGAATGCATAGTTGTTTAACGAATACAGAATTTCCGTTTGGAAAGATGAAAAATTTCTGGAGATGGATGGTGGTGATGTTTGCACAACAATGTTAATGAACTTAATGCCGCTGAACTGTACATTTACAACTAGTTAGAATGGTTAATTTTACCTTATGTTACCACAATTTTTTAAAATAAGTCACATTGTCCCAAAATACAAAAGTCAAAAAAAAAGAAAAGCTCTTTCTCCCTAACTTTTGAGATGCTTGCAGATCTCACGGTCAGATAATTTTCCCTATGCAATAGTCTCTTTCCCCCCTCTTGGAAAAATCCTTACCTATAAAAAATAGTAATCAACTATGTAAAACAAAGATCATAATAACATATTTTAGGTTTTATGTCACATATAGAAGTAGAACATAGCAATATTAGCATAAAGTTGGAGGCAAAAGAAATGAAAGTAGAATATTGCATGGTTTTTATTTCATACATGAAGCAGTACAGTATTATTTAAAGGTTGATTATGATAAGTAACATTTTTTTAAAAACCTTCCAAGAAAGAACTCTTTCAGCTCAGATCACTTTACTGGGGAATTCTACCAAATATTTAAAGAAGAAATAATACCAATTTTTTACAAGCTTTTCTAGAAACTTGAAGAGGAGGTAATACTTCCCTACTCATTCTCTGAGGCCAGCAATACAATGGTACCAAAACCAAGCAATGATGTTTCAAGAAAAGAAAACTACAGACCAAATATTTCATGAATACAGATGCAAGCATTCTTATATATAAATATGATAATACATCATGTTCATGCACTATTTTAAGCACTTTAATTACTCAGAATAATCTTTATATGGTAGGTACTATTATTGGCTACATCTTATAGGTAACAACATCCACCTACAAGAAATTCAAATAACTTGCCCAAGGTCATAGTCTGAGAGCCTGGACAGACAAGAAATATTAGCCTTTCTAGTCTGCCCTCATCTGACTCCATGACAAGTACTGAAAAGTTCATGTTAACAGAAACCAACATCTTCCAAAACCTCCCCTCCCCAGGCTGTCCACTGAATATGTATTTTGCTACCACTGGGGACAACTTACTTATCTATCCAAGTAGCAACTCTTCATCCAACTATCAGTATCTGCTCAGATATACATAGAACATGCATTGAGTCTTTGCCATGGACATTGTTTTACATATTTAAAAACAAATACATGATAAATTTAAATAGTTGTATTTTAAAAATTTATATAGTTATAAATGGCTATATTTATAGTAGCAGGTTAGATTATAGGTGAAGTTTATATAGAGTGAATTCCTGCATATAAACGAACACAAATTTTACTTTTCCTTGAAAAAATTTTAAAAATAAATAAATAAATGGCTTAACTAGCCTATCACACTAAGCATCCATGCTAGGATCAAAGCGAAGTCTAGTCTTCTTGGGGTCTTAACACCCCTCGTTGTAAAGACAGGGATTTTAATAGGGTGTGTGTGTGGCTTTAAAATAAACTTGCTTTCATGGGTAGAACTGCAAAATTTTCAGTGATATGCAGTTTATCAAGAGATAACCAAAGAATGTTCCAAGAGCATGCTAGTTGAGGTTTACTGTTGAAAAATGGCAGTATTTCTATATAAAAATGTGTAACTTTTTTCATTTAAAGTGAAAATTTTGTTTTCTATGTAATGAAATATGATCCAGAGACTATTTTGAGTTATGTATAAATCATTTGTGTGCTGAATGAGTTAAAGCATTCTCAACAAGTTCAGATCTTTTTTTGCTCATAATGCTGAATTTTAAAATTTTTAACATATATTTGTACCTCTAGTTCTGGCCAAAATGCAATAGCCCCATTACATCCTGGTTCTACCTCTTACAAATAAAAATCCAAAGATAAAACAAGCATAGGAAGATTCTGAAAGATGGAAATAAGAAAGCAGACTGCCTCAGAACCTCAGGACTTGAGGTACAAGACAGTGGTGAGGTCCCTGGGTTTTCCTTTTGCATGCCATATATCCCAGACAGAGTGCTGGAGAAACCTGCCATCTGGAAATGCCAACAGTTGCAGATAAAAATTTTTATTATAAAATTAAAAACAATGGTAAATGGGAGTGTTTCCTTAATTTCTCTTTCTGATTTTTCATTGTTAGTATATAGGAATGCAAGAGATTTCTGTGCATTAATTTTGTATCCTGCTACTTTACCAAATTCACTGATTAGCTCTAGTAGTTTTCTGGTGGCATCTTTAGGATTCTCTATATATAGTATCATGTCATCTGCAAACAGTGAC
Organism: Eschrichtius robustus; assembly: GCF_028021215.1. Taxonomy (NCBI): domain Eukaryota; kingdom Metazoa; phylum Chordata; class Mammalia; order Artiodactyla; family Eschrichtiidae; genus Eschrichtius; species Eschrichtius robustus. The sequence goes on from NC_090845.1 coordinate 46,976,329, forward strand.
AGTTTTACTTCTTCTTTTCCAATTTGGATTCCATTTATTTCTTTTTCTTCTCTGATTGCCGTGGCTAAAACTTCCAAAACTATGTTGAATAATAGTGGTGAGAATGGGCACCTTTGTCTTGTCCCTGATCTTAGAGGAAATGGTTCAGTTTTTCACCATTGAGAATGATGTTGGCTGCGAGTCTGTCATATATGGCCTTTATTATGTTGAGTTAGGTTCCCTCTATGCCCACTTTCTGGAGAGTTTTTATCATAAATCGCTGTTGAATTTTGTCGAAAGCTTTTTCTGCATCTATTGAGATGATCATATGGTTTTTATCCTTCAATTTCTTAATATGGTGTATCACATTGATTGATTTGCATATATTGAAGAATCCTTGCATTCCTGGGATAAACTCCACTTGATCATGGTGTATGATCATTTTAATGTGCTGTTGGATTCTGTTTGCTGGTATTTGCATCTATGTTCATCAGTGATATTGGCCTGTAGTATTCTTTTTTGGTGACATCTTTGTCTGGTTTTGGTATCAGGGTGATGGTGGCCTCACAGAATGAGTTTGGGAGTGTTCCTCCCTCTGCTATATTTTGGAAGAGTTTCAGAAGAAGAGGTGTTAGATCTTCTCTAAATGTTTGATAGAATTTACCATTGCAACAAAAAGAACAAAATACATAGGAATAAACCTACCTGAGGAGACAAAAGACCTGTATGCAGAAAACTATAAGACACTGATGAAAGAAATTAAAGATGATACAAATAGATGGAGAGATATACCATGTTCTTGGATTGGAAGAATCAACATTGTGAAAATGACTATACTACCCAAAGCAATCTACAAATTCAATGCAATCCTTATCAAACTACCAATGGCATTTTTCACAGAACTAGAACAAACAATTTTACAATTTGTATGGAAACACAAAAGATCCCGAATAGCCAAAGCAAACTTGAGAAAGAAAAACAGAGCTGGAGGAATCAGGCTCCCTGACTTCAGACTATACTACAAAGCTACAGTAATCAAGACAGTTTGGTACTGGCACAAAAACAGAAACATAGATCAATGGAACAGGATAGAAAGCCCAGAGATAAACCCATGCACATATGGTCACCTTATCTTTGACAAAGGAGGCAAGAATATACAATGGAGAAAAGACAGCCTCTTCAATAAGTGGTGCTGGGAAAACTGGACAGCTACATGTAAAAGAATGAAATTAGAACACTTCCTAACAGCATACACAAAAATAAACTCAAAATGGATTAAAGACCTAAATATAGGAAAACATAGGCAGAACACTCTTTGACATAAATCACAGCAAGATCCTTTTTGAACCACCTCCTAGAGTAATGGAAATAAAAACAAAAATAAACAAATGGGATCTAATGAAACTTAAAAGCTTTTGCACAGCAAAGGAAACCATATACAAGACGAAAAGACAGCCCTCAGAATGGGAGAAAATATTTGCAAACGAAGCAACTGACAAAGGATTAATCTCCAAAATATACAAGCAGCTCATGCAGCTCAATTGCAAAAAAACAAACAACCCAATCCAAAAATGGGAGGAAGACCTAAACAGACATTTCTCCAAAGAAGACATACAGATTGCCAACAAACCCATGAAACCCAACATCACTAATCATTAGAAAAATGCAAATCAAAACTACAATGTGGTATCACCTCACACTGGTCAGAATGGCCATCATTAAAAATCTACAAACAGGGTTTCCCTGGTGGTGCAGTGGTTGAGAATCTGCCTGCCAATGCAGGGGACACGGGTTCAAGCCCTGGTCTGGGAAGATCCCACATGCCGCGGAGCCACTAAGCCCATGAGCCACAACTACTGAGCCTACGCGTCTGGAGCCTGTGCTCCGCAACAAGAGAGGCCGTGATAGTGAGAGGCCTGCACACCGCGATGAAGAGTGGCCCCCGCTTGCCACAACTAGAGAAAGCCCTTGCACAGAAACGAAGACCCAACACAGTCAAAAATAAATACTTAAATTAAAAAAAAATCTACAAACAATAAATGCTGGAGAGGGTGTGGAGAAAAGGGAACCCTCCTGCCCTGTTGGTGGGAATGTAAATTGATACAGCCACTATGCAGAACAGTATAGAGGTTCCTCAAAAAACTAAAAATAGAACTACCATATGACCCAGTAATCCCACTACTGGGCATATACCCTGAGAAAACCATAATTCAAAAAGAGACATGTACCACAATGTTCATTGCAGCACTATTTACAATAGCCAGGACATGGAAGCAACCTAAGTGTCCATCGACAGATGAATGGATAAAGAAGATGTGGCACATATATACAATGGAATATTACTCAGCCATAAAAAGAAACAAAATTGTTATTTGTAGTGAGGTGGATGGACCTAGAGTCTGTCATACACAGTGAAGTAATTCAGAATGCGAAAAACAAATACCGTATGCTAACACATATATATGGAATCTGAAAAAAAAATGGTTCTGATGAACCTAGGGGCAGGACAGGAATAAAGACGCAGACATAGCGAATGGACTTGAGGACACAGGGAGGGGGAAGGGTAGGCTGGGATGAAGTGAGAGAGTAGCATTGACATATATACACTACCAAACGTAAAATAGATAGCTAGTGCAAAGCAGCTGCATAGCGCAGGGAGATCAGCTTGGTGCTTTGTGACCACCTAGAGGGGTGGGATAGGGAAGGTGAGAGGGAGGCTCAAGAGGGAGAGGGTATGGGGATATATGTATACATATAGCTGATTCACTTTGTTATATAGCAGAAACTAACACAACATTGGAAAGCAATTATACTCCAATAAAGCTGTAAAAAAATTTAAAAAATAAAAACATACAAACAAGAAGATGTTTAAATAAGCCCTTTAGCCAAAGGTATTGGAATAGGGCAACCTAGCAAAACAGAAAACTTTTGACAATACCTGTCCTACTCCAAGCCAGCACCAATGGTAAAATTATCTCGACTGATGTCAGGAAGGCCAAGAGGGGAGCTTAACTACCCTACCCCAACTAGTGGAATGAGGTAAAACGTAGCAGTGTAAAATGAATCCCAAGCAATCAGAAGAATGGAAATAATTAAAACCAGGCATCAATAAAATTGAAAACCTATTATCAATAAAGCCAAAAGCTCTTTCTTTGAAAATAGCAATAAAATTGACAAACCTTTAATGAGTTTGACAAAAAATAACATGAAAGAAAACAAAAGTTACTAATATCAAGTTTGAACTAGGGAATATAATTATAGATCCTTTAAAAGGATACTTAGGGATGATTATAAACAAGTGTACAAACACAAATTCGACAATGTAAATAAAATAGAACAATTCCTTTTTTTAATTTATTTTTTTAGTGAAGTATAGTTGATTTACAATGTTGTGTCAATCTCTGCTGTACAGCAAAGTGACTCAGTTACATAGAGAGATTCTTTTTTTAAATATTCTTTCCCCTTACGGTTTGTCACAGGATATTGAATACGGTTCCCTGTGCTATACAGTAGGACCTTGTTTATCCATCCTATATATTATAGTTCACATTTGCTAATCCCAAACTCCCAGTCCTTCCCTCCCCCCCTCCACTCCCCCTTGGCAACCACAAGTCTGGAACAATTCCTTTAAAACCGCATATTACCATAACTCACCCCATATGAAACAGATAATATTGAGTCCTGTATCTATAAGATAAATTGAATCTGTAATTTAAAAGCTTCAAAAAATCATCTAGACCCAGAAGGTTTTCACTGGAGAATTCTACCAAAATTTTAAAGAAGAATTAACACCAATTCTGCAAATCTCTTCTGCAATATAGGAGAGTACAATTCCCAACTACTTTTATGAGACCTGTGTTATACCAAAAACAGATAAAGACAGTACAACAAAAGAAAACTAAAAACCAGTATCTCTCATGAGCATAAAAGCAAAAACCCTAAAAATACTAGCAAATTTTATTTAGTAATATATCAAAATAATTATATACTATGACCAAGTGGGGTTTATTCCAAGAATACAAGGCTGGTTCAATATTTTAAAATAAAAACTGTAACAATAGCTTAAAGAAGAAAAATCATATCAATTGATAAAGAAAAAGCATTTGAAAAAATTCAAAACCCAAGCAGGATAAAAAAAAAAACTCTCAGCAAATCAGGAAGAGAGGGGGACTTCCTCAACTTGAAAAAGAACATCTATAAACACCCTAGAGCTAAGATCATACTTAGTGGTGAAAGAGTGAATGCTTTTTCTTTAAGATTAGAAACATGGAATGTATGTCCAGTCCCACCACTCTTATTCAACATATTACTGGATGTCTTAGCAAGTACTGATACAGTAAGGCCAGAAAAGGAAATAAAAGGGATACAGATTGGAAAGGAAAAATTAAATTATCCTTAATGGCAGATAACATTGTTATCTATGTACAAAGCCCCAAGGAGTCTACAAAAAAAAAAAAAAACACAGAAAACTTCTAGAATAAGAGAATTCAGCAACGTTACAGGCTACAAGATCATCAGCCAAAAACCAACCCTATTTCTCTATATTAGCAAAGAATATGTGGAACCAAATCAAAAACTAAATACCATTTACAATCACTCCTAAAAAAGAAATACTAGGTGTAATTTTAATAGTAAGACTTGTAAAGCATCTGTACGTTGATCTCTTACATGAAGATGAGCAAGAGGTCTTGATATCACAGCTTCTGATGTCAATGGAGATCCCTTCCATGTCTCCCTTGATCTATTCCAAACCACATAGCTGGCAAGATGTCTGTGAAGATCAATGGATGAAACACTGTCAGGGGCAATTTCACCATCTATGACTGCAGCCAATTAAAATGCTGATTAAATAAATAAAATAAGAACTAAATAAATGAAGATACATAACATTTCCATGGACTGGAAGAATGAAAAGAGAAACTATGTCAATTTTCTCACATTTATCTATAGGATGAACACAATTCTCATCAAAAATCCCAGCAAGATTATTTATAGATACAGACAAGTTAGTACTAAAATTTATACAGTAAGTCCCCTACATACAAACCTTCAAATTGCAAACTTTCAAAGATGTGAACATACCTTCACATGTCCAATCATGTAAGTTAGTTCACATGTCTGGTATACATTGTCACGTGCATGCATCCTCTACAAGTGATTGTGCTTTTGTGTACTTTACTGTACAGTACCGTTGCTGTGCAACACGAGGAGCTTACTAATGAAGACTTGATGGAGTTGGATGCCCAGAGAAAGGATGAAGAGAGATATGAGGAAGAAGAAGTAACTGAAGAACCGAAGATATTCATGACACAGGAAATGGCAAGGGGATTCTCTTTATTTGAGGAGGCACTGTTAGTTTTTGAGGAACAGGACCTGAACATAGAATGGTACATGATGGTTGCAGCAGCCGTTCAGAATGCAACCCACTGCTACTGTGTCATCTATGACGAGAAAAAAGAGCTACTACCCAGACATCACTGGATCCTTTTTTCAAGAGGGTCGATAGAATTGAATCCAGCAAGGAACCAGAATCTGTGCCATCAACGTCAGGCGTGAGTGAAATTGCAGCTTGCCTTCCGTCTCCTATTGCTGATGATCCTTCAGCTCTACCATCTCCCACCTCCTCTTCCTCCTCCAGTCAGTAACTCTTCTTGCCTGTTCACTCGATGCCAGCCCCGGTATGCCAGCTGTTGTACTGTACTACTGTACTTTTCAAGGTGCTGTACTGTAAGATTAAAAACGTTTTCTTTAATTTTTGTGGTTTTTTTTTTTTGGCTGCATTGGGCCTTCGTTGCTGCACGTGGGCTTTTCTCTGGTTGTGGCAAATGGGGGCTGCTCTTCGTTGTGGTGCACGGGCTTCTCACTGTGGTGGCTTCTCTTGTCGCGGAGCACAGGCTCTCGGCACGTGGGCTTCCATAGTTGTGGCTCGCGGGCTCAGTAGCTGTGGCTCGTGGGCTCCAGAGCGCAGGCTCGGTAGTTGTGGCGCAAGGGCTTAGTTGCTCCGTGGCACGTGGGATCTTCCCAGACCAGGGATCGAACCTGTGTCTCCTGCATTGGCAGGTGGATTCTTAACCACTGCGCTACGAGGGAAGCCCCTTTGTGTTTGTTTTTTATGTATTATTTGTATGAAAAGTATTTTAAATCTATTACAGTACAGTACTATATAGCCGATTGTGTTAGTTGGGTACCTAGGCTAACTTTGTTGGACTTACAAACACGTTCTTGGAACAGAGCTCATTCATATATAGGGGACTTACTATGGAAAGACAAATAAACTAGAATAACTAAAACGATTCTGAGAAAGAAAAATAAAGTGGGAGAAATCACTCTGCTAATGTTAAGACTTACTATATAGCTACAATAACGAAGACAATGTGGTATTGCAGAGGAATAGGCACACATGTAAACTGAGCAGCATAGAGAACACAGAAATAGATTCACACAAATATGCCAAACTGATTTTGGACAAAGGGCAAAAGCAATTCAGTGGAAGAATGATACCTCTTTAAAAAATTGTACTGGAACAATTAGACATCTATAGGAAAAAAAAAAAAAAGAACCTCAACCTAAAACTTACATCATATACAAAAGTCAAATGCAAGATGGATAGTGGATTTAAATGTCAAGAGTAAACTTTTAAAAATTTAAGAAAAAAAAAACAGGAGAAAATCTTGATGACCTGGGGATACATGAAAAGTCCTTAGACATGACACAATAACATGATCCATTTAAAAAAAACATAAATTGGATTTTACCAAAATTAAAATCAAAAACATTTGTGCTGCTGAACACTCTGTTAAGATGATGAAAAGACAAGCTACAGACTGGGAGAAAACGTTTTGCAAATTACATATCAAACATGATCTTATATTTACAATATACAATGAAGTCGCAAAACTTAACAGTAAAACAATATTCAGTTAGAAGAGAAGTAAAAGACGTGAACTGACATCTTACTGAAGTCAGTCATATGGATGGAAAATAAGCACATGAAAAGATGTTCAGCATTTTTAGCCACCAGGGAATTGCCAATTAATGCCACAATGTAATATCACTACACAGATAGCAGATTGGCTAAAATAAAATATAGTGACAATACCAAATGCTAGTGAGAATTAGGAAACTAGATCTTTCATACATTGTTAGTGGTAATGTAAAATGGTACAACTACTCTGGAAAGTAATTTGGCATTTTCTTATAGAACTATACCTGTACTTACCATACAACCCAGCAATCACACTCTTGAGAATTTATTCCAGAGAAATGAAAACTTATCTTTACACAAAAATCTTCATGTGAATGTTCATAGCAGCTTTATTCATAACAACAAAAATACTGGAAACAACCTAAATATCTTTCAGTAGTTAAACAAATTCTAGTGCGTCCCTACAACTGAATACTATTTAGCAAAAAGAAATAATTGAATTATCGATAAATGCAACGTCCTGTATGTATGTCATAGACATTACACTCAATGAAAAAAATACTCTAAAGGTTACATACTGTATGATTCTATTTATATAACATTCTCAAAATGACAAAGCTATAAAGATGGAGAACAGATTAGTGGTTGCCAGGGAATGGAGATGGGGGAGAGTTGTTGCTAAATGAGAGGCAATATGAGGAACTTCCTTTGCAATGATGAAATAGTTCTGTATCATGACTGTGGTGATGATTTCATGAATCTAAACATGGGATAAAACTGTATAAAGCTATACATACACAATTTTTAATGCCTGCAAAAAATAGTGAAATTGAATGCTTTGTAAAAGTCTAGTTAATAATATTCTGCCAATGTCAATTTCCTGGTTGTGATACTGTACTCTAAATATAAGATGTCTCCATTGTGGGAAGTTGGTTGAAGGGCACATAGGAATCTACGTACCATTTCTGAACTTCCTGTGAGTCAGCAATTATTTCAAAATAGAAAGTCTAAAAGAGATTTGCATATTATATATTGCATTAAGACACCCTATCAAATTTGTATGGAAACCACAGATCTGCTTTTTTTTTTCCTCACATTTTTTGTGAGATCAGGAAGAAGCAGGCATCTTGGAAGAAAACAGCAACACTAAAGTTTCCTTCTAGGGAAGACAGGTGTCTTATCCAGTGAAAGGGCTTGGAAACTGGATATACAACTTCTGTCCTTGTCACTTAAAGTAGTGTCCACTTAAATTTGTTGAGACTTGTTTTGTGGCCTAGTATGTAATCTATCCTGGAGAATGTTCCATGTGCACTTGAAAAGACTGTATATTCTACTGTTTTTGGATATACTGTCCTGTAGATATCTGTAGATAAGTCCAACTGTTCTATTGTGTCAAGGACTATGGAAAAAAGTATGGAAGCTCCTCAAAAAACTAAAATTAGAACAACCATATCATCCAGCAATTCCACTCCTGGGTATATATTCAAAAAAATCAAAAACACTAATTCGAAAAAATACATGCACCCCAATGTTCATACCAGCATTATTTACAATAGCCAAGATATGGAAGCAACCCAAGTGCCCATCAACAGACAAATGAATAAAGAATATGTGATATATATATCACATATACAATGGAATATTACTCAGCCATAAAAAAGAATGAAATTCTGCCATTTGCAGCAACGTGGATGGACCTAGAGAATATTATGCTTAGTGAAATAAGTCAGGCAGAAGGACAAATACTACATGATATCACTTATATGTGGAATCGAAAAAATAAAATAAATGAATGTATACAGCAGAACAGAAACAGACTCACAGATATAGAAAACAAACTAGTGGTTACCAGTGGGGAGAGGGAAGGGGAGGGGAGAAGATAGGGGTAGGGACTAAGAGATACAAACTAATATGCATAAAATAAATAAGCAACAAGGATATATTGTACAGCACAGGGAATTATAGCCATCATCTTGTAATAACTTTTAATGAAGTATAATCTGTAAAAATACTGAATCACTATGCTGTATACCTGAAATACTGTAAATCAACAATACTTTAATTTTAAAAAAGAAGTCATGTCTAATCCTAAGAGGGAGCAGTTCCACAGAAACAGCTGTTAACTAGAAAAGGCAAAGTGGAAGGCCTGCTTCAGAGTCCTGCAATACTCACAGCTTGGCCAAGCCAATTACCCTGTGGTGAGACACCAGGAAAATACAGAGACATTTACAGTAATCTCTCCCTGGAAGATGCCTCCTGATCCAAAACTACTCTAGACTTAGCAGTTTTAGTAATTTTTAAGCCAAAAAATTCATAGGACTTCTACTTGGTGGCTACCATTTAAAGCACATAGTGGTTTAGAGTTAAACAGACCAAGAGTGAAAACTGGCTCCACAGATTTACCAGGTGTGTGAACTTGGCCAACAACTTGTCTTATCCTCAGATTCCTTATCTGTAAAATGGGGATAATCAGATCTGTTTCATTATTAAATACCACAGTATCTGAGAAGTCTTTCCTGACAACTTTTGATAAGATATCCTCTTGTGTGGTCCTAGGGTTCAGTTATGCTCTTCCGATGGTAATCCTGCAATTATCTGTCAGCTTGTCTGTGTTAAGCAAACACAGATGGTAAGGTTTCTAAGGGATAAGACCTGCCATGTGTATTCCCAGAGCATGGCAGAGTCCCAGTCTAGATACTCACAAGTGGTCAGGGAATCACAGATCACTATTATTGTATTTAGTTATTTGGTCACTTGAGAATGTACATGAAAAATTAGTGAATAGCTGATATCCTAGAATTCAGTTTCCTCTTCACTCTCCATTGTATCTCTAAACTTCTAAAACTTCTAGAATGGGACTTCTGGTATCCTGACATTGTAGATTTATGAAAGACTCCAGCCTCCCCATTACATTCTGTCTCAGAGCTGGCCTCATCTTCAAATTAAATTGAACGTTCACTGAAGGTTTCCCAAATACAATGCTATTAAGCACACATATGAGGCCCTTAGTAAATTATGTCTATATGGATGAACTGTTGAACAAATACAAATATGTTAATTGGATTTTTTAGGTGAAAAGCATGGTTTTCCTTCAAGCTCACATAGTAAGACTCAAAAGTGTGAAATGAATACACAATGGAGTCGTCACATCCAGGTGAGCTCTCTTACAATCTAGAGGACACAACTGCTTTTATTTTCTTCCTATACATTTCGACACTGCTTTTCTATTTTACTTCCCATGGTCTTTGTCCTGCTACTGTACAAATACAGATATTGAATTCAACAACTACAACCTTTGGCTCTACTTTTAAAAGTATGTTTCTGACTTCCTCATTAGACTGTGAGATCCTTCAAGGTAGGAACCATGTTTCATTATGCTTTCATGTCTAGCACCTAAAACTGCCTGAAATATGGTAGGACTCCCTGAAGAGGTTTTGATTTAACAAACATTTTGTAAATATACTGTAAGGAAAAAATTCCTATTCTAAACTGGTGTTGGTATAGTAGATGTTATCTTTCCAAGACACCGTACGAATAGCTTCTGTGTATTAGATGCCATTTAATTTGTACAAGAAATCTGAGGTTTCGGAGATCCAGAACTCTGCTCCATTTCTGTCATCTGTTATGGGTTTAATTTTGTCCCCTCAAAATTCATACGTTGAAATCCTAACGTCCACTGCCTCAGAATATGATCTTATTTGGAAAATGGGTCATTGCAGAGGTACTTAGTCCCTAATCCAATACAACTGGTGTCCTTATAAAAGAACACCATGTAAAGAAATAGACAAACACAAAGGGAGAATGAAGCCAGAGATCAGGATGATGAATTTACAAGCCAAGGAGAGAGGCCTGGAACCAGTCTTTCCCGTACAGTCCTCAGCAGTAATCAACCATGCTGACACATTTATTTCGAATTTCAGATTTCTAGCCTCCAGAATTGTGAAACAATAAATTTCTGTTGTTTAAGTCATAACTTTATAATGGCAGCCCTAGAAAACTCATACAGCTTCTGATATAGCAGTTAGCACAGTTCTTGGCACCAACATAAACTAAGGAGACATTTTTAACATCTCAGTCATTTAGGGATTTTATTTCATATCAACACTCAGTTGATATGTATATTCTCCAGGAAGCCTTCTATGCTCCCCGCCTCCCAATGATTCCCAATTCCTCATATGGACATATGCTTTCTCTCTTTTTCAGAATCAAGTAATTTTAATAATCACAAACTGAAATTATCCTTAGCTTTTTAAAAACATTTTATTGAAGTATACTTGATCCCTTTGGACGTATGCTTTCTTCTCTCTCGGCTAAATGCTTAGGACTAGAATGGCTGGATCACATGGTAGACATAGGCCCAGGGTTTTTTAAAAGAAATTTCTAAACTGTTTTCCAAGTGTTGTACCATTATATATTCCCACAGCAGTGTATAAGAATGCCAGCTCTTCCACATCCTGACTAACACTTAGTGTGGTTAGTCGTTTTTTAATGAAATTTTATTTTAAAACAATTTTAGATTTACAGAAATCAGTTTCCCCAGTTGTTAACATCTTCCATTAGTATGGTACATTTGTCAGAAATAATGAAGCAACACTGACACATTATTAACTAAAGTCCATACTTTATTCATATTTGTTCAATTTTTATCGAATGTTCTTTTTCTGTTCCAAGACCTCATCTAAGACACTACATTACATTTAGTCATCATGTCTCCCTAGGCTCTTCTTTATTGGGGGGGGGTAATGGTTATTAATTTTCTTTTTTCCAGCCTTGCTGAGATATACTTGACAAATAAGAATTGTATATATTTAAGGCTTACAAAATGATGTTTTGATACATGTATACATTGTGAAATGATTACCACAATCAAGCTAATTAACATATCCATCATATCACATAGTTCCAATTTTGTACGTGTGTGGTAAGAACACTTAAGATCAACCATCTTAGCAAGTTTCAAGTATCTAATATAGTATTATTAACTACAGTCACCATGCTGTTCATTAGGTCTCCAGAAATTATTCATCCTGCATAACTGAACTTTTATACCCTTTGACTAACATCTCCCCATTTCTCCCACTGCCCGGTCCCTGACAATCACCATTCTACTCTCTGCTTTTATGAGTTTGACTTTTTTTAGATTCCACATACAAGTGAGATCATGCTGTATTTGTGTCTGGCTTATTTCACTTATCATAATGCCCTCATATTCATCCATGTTGTCACAAAAGGCAGGATTTCCTTCTTTTTAAAGGCTGAATAGTATTCCATTGCTGTGACAGTTTCTCAGACTTTCCTTGTTTTTGATAACCTTGACAGTGTAGAGTAATACTGGTCAAGTAATTTTTAGAATGCACCTCAATTGTGTTTGTTTGATGTTTTTCTCATGGTTAGACTGAGGTTATGGATTTTGGGGAGGAAGACCACAGACATGAATGAAGTGACATTCTCAATACAACATATCCGGGGTATATGCTATCAACTTGACTTGTAACTGATAAAGTTAACCTTGATCACTTGGCTCAGGTAGAGTTTGCCAGGTTTCTCCATTATATAGTTGCAATTTTTATTTCACTATAAATCCCATGGACATTGAAAATAAAATTGAAAGTAATATTAAGAACAACTCTTAGAGGAAAACATAGGCAGAACACTCTATGACATACATCACAGCAAGATTCTTTTTGACCCAGCTCCCAGAGAAATGGAAATAAGAACACAAATAAACAAATGGGACCTAATGAAACTTAAAAGCTTTTGCACAGCAAAGGAAACCATAAACAAGACCAAAAGACAACCATCAGAATGGGAGAAAATATTTGCAAATGAAGCAACTGACAAAGGATTAATCTCCAAGATTTACAAGCAGCTCATGAAGTTCAATAACAAAAAAACGAACAACCCAATCCAAAAATGGGCAGAAGACCTAAATAGACATTTCTCCAAAGAAGATATACAGATTGCCAACAGACACATGAAAGAATGCTCAACATCATTAATCATTAGAGAAATGCAAATCAAAACTACAATGAGATATCATCTCACACCGGTCAGAATGGCCATCATCAAAAAATCTAGAAACAATAAATGCTGGAGAGGGTGTGGAGGAAAGGGAACACTCTTGCACTGTTGGTGGGAATGTAAATTGATACAGCCACTATGGAGAACAGTATGGAGGTTCCTTAAAAAACTACAAATAGAACCACCATACGACCCAGCAATCCCACTACTGGGCATATACCCTGAGAAAACCATAGTTCAAAAAGAGTCATGTACCAAAATGTTCATTGCAGCTCTATTTACAATAGCCAGGACATGGAAGCAACCTAAACGTCCATCGACAGATGAATGGATAAAGAAGATGTGGCACATATATACAATGGAATATTACTCAGCCATAAAAAGAAATGAAATGGAGGTATTTGTAATGAGGTGGATGGAGTTAGAGTCTGTCATACAGAGTGAAGTAAGTCAGAAAGAGAAAAACAAATACAGTATGCTAACACATATATACGGAATCTAAGGGAAAAAAAAAAGGCCATGAAGAACCTAGTGGCAAGACGGGAATAAAGACACAGACCTACTAGAGAACGGACTTGAGGATATGGGGAGGGGGTGGGGTGAGATGTGACAGGGTAAGAGAGTGTCATGGACATATATACATTACCAAATGTAAAATAGATAGCTAGTGGGAAGCAGCCGCATAGCACAGGGAGATCAGCTCGGTGCTTTGTGACCACCTAGAGGGGTGGGATGGGGAGGGTGGGAGGGAGGGAGATGCAAGAGGGAAGAGATATGGGAACATATTGTATATGTATAACTGATTCACCTTGTTATAAAGCAGAAGCTAACACGCCATTGTAAGGCAATTATACTTCAATAAAGATGTTAAAAAAAAAAAAGAACAACTCTAAGTCCACAAATTTGATAACCTAGATAAAATGGTCCAGTTCCTTGAAAGACATAATCTGCCAAAACTCACACAAGAATAGACAATCTGAATAGGCCTCTATCAATAAAAACTTGAATGAATAATTAATAACCTTCCAAAATAGAAAGTGACAGGCCCAGATAGGTTATTAGTGAATTCTACCAAACATTTAAGGATGAAATTATATCAGTTCTCTATAATCTATTCCAGAAGACAGAAACTGAGGGAATACTTCCTAACCCATCTATGAGGCCAGCATTATGCTAATATAAAAACTACACAGACATTAGAGGAGAAAAGAAAACTACAGACCAATATCTCTCAGGAATATAAATATAAAAATCCTCAGAAAAATATTAGCAAATCAAATCCAACAATGTATAAAAAGAATTATACACCACAATCATGTGGAATTTATCCTAGGCATGCAAGACAGGTTCAACATCCAATAATCAATTAAGGTAAACCTTCACATTAATAGGCAAATAATGAAAAATCGTATGATTATATCAATAGGTGCAGAAAAAGCATCTGTCAAAGTCCAACACTCATTCATGCTAAAAAGTCTCAGAAACTAGGAATAAAGGGGCACTTCCTCAACTTGATAAAGAACATGTACAAAAACCCTACAGCGAACATCATACTTAATGGTGAGAAACTACAAGTTTTCCTGCTAAGATTAGGAACAAGGCAAGGAAGTCTCCTCTCACCACTACTTTTCAACATTGTACTAGAAGTCCTAGCTAATGCAATAAGAAAAGGGAACAAAATGTATATACACTGGGAAGGAAGAAATAAAACTATCTTTGTTGTCAGAAGACATAATCATCTATATAGAAAGAAACAACAAAAAACCTGAAAGAATCAACAAAAATCTCCTGGGACTAACAAGTGATTATAGCAAGTCTGCAAGATATGGGTTAATATGCCAAAGTCAATAATTCCTATATGCAAGTAATGAGCAAGTATAAGTGGAATTAACACAATACTATTTATATTAGCACACAAAAATGAAATATTTACATATAAATCTAACAAAATATGTACAAGTCCTATCTAAGAAAAACTACAAAGCTCTGATGAAAGACATCAACGAAGAACTAAATAAATGAAAAGATGTTCCATGTTCATGGATAAGACTTGACAAGGCTACTATTGTAAACCTGAGGTCTTTCCCAGAGGTATCTCTTATTGACAGTCAGAAGTACTTGGTAGTAACAAAAATGATGATGAAAATAGCTACCACACATTTTCAAATGGACTTATAGATTCTTATTTTATTCATTGGGTGATAAACCATTATTATTATTCTTTTTGATGCTGAAATTACGCTATTTGTTTAAAACTACCTGTGTGCCAAGCACTGTACTACATGCTTCATTACTGTATCTAAACCTTACAACATACCAATAACAAAAACCCTGTTTTGGGGAATTCCCCGGCGGGCCATCGGTTAGGACTCAGCGCTTTCACTGCTGGGGCCTGGGTTTGACCCCTGGTCAGGGAACTAAGATCTCACGAGCTGCGCAACACGGCCAAAAAAAAAAAAAAATTCCTATTTTTATGCCAATTCCACATATTGGGTAACGAAGTTAAGGGAAATGTACGGGGGTGTAAATTCATACTGCCAGTAAGAGAACAATAGTTAAAAGCACAGACTTGATTCTAAATACCATTCTACACAAAAGAAACCAGAGCTCCTTGGGAAATGGCTGATTCCAGGGCCGGAACAGGGAAAGTACAAGAAGAGCCAGGAATATCTTGCTGTACCAAAAGAAATTTTCAAAGAAAAATAGGGGTACATCTAAAAGGATACAGGAACAAGATTTACGGGGCTTCCATTGTTCCACTGACCAAATCTGGGCAAACTGGAGCATCAAACTGAATCGCGATGGTAATGGGTTGATATACCCAGTGAATAAAATATATGTCCATGAGCTCATAGGATATCAATGAAGACATGAATAATTCACAAATGAGGGTCAGAGAAAAGCTCTTCATTGCAGAAGAATCCCAACTAGCAAATGGGGGGAAATGATGGAGTTGGAAACGCATGATTTTTCAACCATCATGTATCAGTGGGTTTAGGGAAGAATCATCAATGATGGTAGAACAGGATATTTCCATAGTCTCCAAGTATCCCCCCACAATATATTTAAGTGGACAAAGGGAAAATAATAACTTCACTTTGGGGTAACCTGGTGAATACAACCTTAACCAAGTGATCAAGTTTAACCTCACCAGTACAGAGTAAATAAATAGCATGTGCTGACTGATATAATGCACTAAGAAGGATATACTATCACTCTTGTCGTTTCCCTGGCAAAGATACACAAGCTGAATCTAGTCATGAGAATCGAAAATCAGGCAAACCCAAATTGAGGGGCATGGTTCATACTTTCAAAACTGTTATGGTCGTTCAAGACAGTAAGTCTGAGGACTTGTTCCAGACTGAAGAAGACTTAAGTGAAACAACAAATACATACAAGCGTGATTCTAGACTGGAGAGTAGAACAGAAAATTATAAAACTTTCTATAAATGACATGGTTGAGATAATTGCCACATTTGAATAAGGTCTGTGATCAGATACATAATAGTACTCTATCAATGTTAGTTTCCTGACTTTGACAATCGTACAGTGCTTACCCCAAAGGATGCCCTAGTTCTCAGGAAGTAACACTGCAGTGTTTAGGGGTCAAAGGACATGTCTGCAGCTTACTCTCAAAAGACTTAGAAAAAGTTTGTATGTATGTGCACCTGCGTGTGGTGTGTGTATGGACAGGAAAACAAGACAGTGAGACAGACAGAAAGAGAAAGGTGGAGGAGAGAGAGAAACAGAGAGAACAAATATGGGAACTATTACCTATTGAGGAATTTGGGTGAAGTAGAAATGGGAGTTCCTTGCACTATTTTTGAAACTTTTCTCTAAGTTTGAAATTATTTCCCCAAAAAAGTATCTCCCTCACAAAAAGCAACGGGGGCTCTAGATAGCGACTGGGATCATTTCCTGTGTCCTTCATTATTAACTGTGTGATCACAGAAAAGTTACTTAATCTCTGAATTCAAGGTTTTTGACTGGTAAATAGGGGTAATCACTGAGCGTACCTACCTCCTCAGGCCATGGTAAGGATTAAATGAGATGATGCATATAATATGTTTTGAGCAACGGACTGGATGCAGGGAATACTCAACAGAACTTACGGCTCTCTAACGTTTTTGATTCTTTAAAAAGGAAAGTACATCAGTAACCTAGACGCTTCTGGTCTCAGTACTCAGATCTTACTGTGTCACTGCGGTGCCCGCTAGGAGGCAGACTCTCTGTGCCTGTGGGGGCTTACAGGGCACAGTACAAGTTCGCTTTCACCATGATTATAATCATTAAGCCCGATATTTCTGATCTTAATGCCCAGCCTCCTACCACTCCACTTGGCTGCCTTGGTGTGTTCCTGGGGCCAAAGAAATCCTCACATTAACACCTAGTAGGTACTAAAGTCACTAGACTCGTATGTATGCCGTGTAGACTGCTGAGGGAGAACTGAAATATTGTTCACCCTTCCTTCGGACCAGAGCAGTGGGTTACTGCAGAGAGCTACAAGCTTCCACACATGGCAACCCTGGGGAGCAGGTTTTAAATCTCTCTTTAAGAAGTAAGTACACAGGCTCAGAGAGGTAGCGAGACTCGCCCCAAATCACAAACTAGGGAGAGGCGGCACATAGAATATCTCACCCATGGCCTTCCTGCTAACCTGAGCTGTCTTCAGCTCTGCCAGTGCACAGCATCGGTAAGCACCATCTTCCTACCTACACTATAGACTCACTGGAGGTAGAGAACACCGTTTAGCTCTCATGTATACCCTGGCATTGAACTCACCCCCAAGCACGTATTTGGGAAGACGGTTTGTCCCTTTAACCTGGGAAGAGGGATTTCTTTACACATTTCAAGGAGCCTCTAGAAACAAGTTACATGAGGTGGTTTTCTGAGTGTACACTAAAAACTCAAAGCAGACAAGGGATGCCTGATGCCATAAGGCTTTTTGTTTTTGTTTTTTAATGAAACTAGATAGTTTAGTGTAGTTTACATAGGTGGTAGGTGAAGCTACAATGAGCAACAAGAAGAGATACTGGGGACTTCCGTGGTGGCACAGTGGTTAAGAATCTGCCTGCCAAGTCAGGGGACATGGGTTCGAGCCCTGGTCCGGGAAGATCTCACATGCCGCGGAGCAACTAAGCCCGCACGCCACAACTACTGAGCCTGCGCTCTGGAGCCCGTGAGCCACAACTACTGAGCCCGCGTGCCACCATTACTGAAGCCCGTGTGCCTAGAGCCCGTGCTCCGCAACAAGAGAAGCCACCGCAATGAGAGGCCCGTGCACCGCAACGAACAGTGGCCCCCGCTCGCCGCAACTAGAGAAAGCCCACACGCAGCAACGAAGACCCAACACAGCCCAAAATGAATAAATTAATTAATTAATATAAAAAAAAAAGAGATACTGAACAACGATTAGGATGGCAGATTTCTCTACTGAGGAGACACACGGTCGTGGTCAGGGAGGGAAGCCTCAGGGGCTCTGGGGTTTTAATACTATTTGATTCATTGTTTTGAGTGGTGGTCACATAGGTTTTCACATTATAACTGTTCATTATAAATCTCTGCATATATGTTTTATGCTTCTTTTGTATGCAGGTATATGTTATTTCAAAACTGAACCCAACAAAAGAGAATAGGAAGGTCCCAAGACAGGGAAACCTTGAGATTTGAATAAAGGTATTAACATGGCTACGTGAAGAAGAGAAGATGTTATCAGTCAGAAGGGGTTGGTTACTCATCCATGAAATAAAACACTTTTAATGCCTATCTAAACACTGTGTGGGTAAAAGTGTCTCTACCAACTTGACTGTGAGTATTTCTGGTGCCTCTGTCAAAGCATTACCTAGTATGAGATGGACATATCAGATGATGTTAGCCTCATGCCGTTAACAGACCAGGAGTCTCTATGCAAGACGTCAACTTTCCCCCATCTTCTGCCTCCTGAATTACCATCATCTGTTTCTTTACAATCTGAAACCACTGAGTACCAGAATTCCGCCCCCTATCAAGTACACACACAAAACCTCTCTCTCTCTCTCTCTCCTCTCTCTCTCTCCCCGCCCCGCCCCCGACCTCGCTCTCATCTTATCACACCAGTGCACAGATGTGCTTCAGGGAACACTGTGATAAACTCCTCATCATCTCATGTTCATCTAAGCCGGTCAGGACGCATCCAATATCCTTGACAATCTCTGATTTTAGGTTGGTCACGTGACCAGATTCAGTCTCACATGTTTGGGTTGATGCGGGTGGATACCTTCCGGAAAGTATCATGTCAGTTTTCTTTCTCTTTGAAAAGGAACCCCGGAAGATATTTTCCCTTTTTGCCTAAATATTACCATTCCTAGATACGAGCCCTGAACTGCCTCAGACATCTGGGGACCAGAATGATGAGGACACTGAGGTGGCTGAGAAAACGAGAGGGAAAGTATCTGAACCCTTGATGACATCCCTGAGCTAGACTTCGCCATGGCTACAACCCACCCTACTTTGCACTTGCAGGCTATTTGGGAAGTGGACCAAACGGTAGTGACTGACAGCTAACTGCCAGGCACTCCTGTTGACCCTGAAGAGACTGTAGTCAACAAACAGACATCTGTCTCTGCCCTCACAGAACGCATATTTTGGGGTAACTGTATAAACAATAAATCAAATAAATGATTAAATTATACTCTAAGTAGGAAGATTACACTGTTATGAAAAGCAAACTAGGTCTGGAATGCTGAGAAACTGGAAATTTTGTGAAGTGGTCAGGATAGGCCTTCCTCAGAAAGTGATTATTTGAGTAAAGTCTTGAAGGAGTTGATGGGGCGAGCCATTAAATATGTGGAGGAAGAACATTTGCAACACGGAGAACAGCCAGTGCAAGAGGCTTCAGTTAAAGTGTAACTACTAGGGTTAAGGTAGATGTGGAGGGATCTAGCGGTAGTGTAGTTGGATTTCAGAGAAATAACACAAGAGCAAATCTTGTAGAAAACTGTAGACCACGTAAATACTTCGAAGGTGTCGCAAGTTGTTGCTGTTCTAAGGCAATAAAGTGTAGTGGCTTAGAATCAAGTGGTAGCACGGGAGGAGGCATTAGACCATGGAAGCAACAGGATTTCTGGATGGATATAACGGCAAGACTGACCCCAATCTTTCTAAGTGAGCATCTAGAAGGATAATGTGTTTTTCTGTTTGTTTCTTTTGTTGTTGTTGCTTGTTTTCAACATCTTTATAGGAGCATAATTGCTTTACAATGGTGTGTTAGTTGCTGCTGTATAACAAAGTGAATCGGCTATACATAATACATATATCCCCATATCTCCTCCCTCTTGCGTCTCCCTCCCACCCTCCCTATCCTTCCCCTCTAGGTGGTCACAAAGCACCGAGCTGATCTCCCCGTGCTATGCAGCTGCTTCCCACTAGCTATCTATTTTACATGCG
Source organism: Eschrichtius robustus (assembly GCF_028021215.1). Lineage (NCBI taxonomy): Eukaryota > Metazoa > Chordata > Mammalia > Artiodactyla > Eschrichtiidae > Eschrichtius > Eschrichtius robustus. The sequence goes on from NC_090845.1 coordinate 46,996,679, forward strand.
GTAGTGTGTATATGTCAATGCTACTCTCTCACTTCGTCCCAGCTTACCCTTCCCCTTCCCCGTATCCTCAAGTCCATGCTCTACGTCTGTGTCTTTATTCCTTTCCGGCCCCTAGGTTCTTCAGAACCATTTCTTTTTTTTTGTTTGTTTGTTTTTTAGATTCCATATATACGTGTTAGCCTACGGTATTTGTTTTTCTTTCTGACTTACTTCACTCTGTATGACAGTCTCTAGGTACAACCACCTCACTACAAATAACGCAGTTTCGTTTCTTTTTATGGCTGAGTAATATTCCATTGTATATATGTGCCACATCTTCTTTATCCATTCATCTGTCGATGGACACTTAGGCTGCTTCCATGTCCTGGCTAATGTAAATAGAGCTGCAATGAACATTGTGGGCCATGACTCTTTTTGAATGATGGTTTTCCCAGGGTATACGCCCAGGAGTGGGATTGCTAGGTCGTATGGTAGTTCTATTTTCAGTTTTTTAAGGAACCTCCATACTGTCCTCCATAGTGGCTGTATCAGTTTACATTCCCACCAACAGGGCAAGAGGGTTCCCTTTTCTCCACACCCTCTCCAGCATTTATTGTTTGAAGATATTTTGATGATGGCCATTCTGACTGGTGTGAGGTGATACCTCATTGTAGTTTTGATTTGCATTTCTCTAATGATTAGTGATGGTGAGCATCCTTTCATGTGTTTGTTGGCCATCTGTATATCTTCTTTGGAGAAATGTCTATTTAGGTCTTCCTCCCATTTTTTGGATTGGGTTGTTTGTTTTTTTGATATTGAGCTGCATGAGCTGCTTGTATGTTTTGAAGATTAATCCTTTGTCCGCTGCTTCGTTTGCAAATACTTTCTCCTATTCTGAGGGTTGTCTTTTCGTCTTCTTTATGGTTTCCTTTGCTGTGCAAAAGCTTTTAAGTTTCATTAGGTCCCATGTGTTTATTTTTGGTTTTATTTCCATTCCTCTAGGAGGTGGGTCAAAAAGGAACCTGCTGTGATTGATGTCATAGAGTGTTCTGCCTAGGCTTTCCTCTAAGAGTTTGATAGTGTCTGGCCTTACCTTTAGGTCTTCAATACATTTTGAGTTTATTTTTGTGTATGGTGTTAGGGAGTGTTCTCATTTCATTCTTTTCCATGTAGCTGTCCAGTTTTCCCAGCACCACTTATTGAAGAGGCTGTCGTTAGAAGGATAATGTTAATGTTAACTGAGATGACAAAGAACAGAAGTCGACTGTTTGAAATAAGTTCAGTTTTTACATGGCTAAAATCTAATGCCTATTAGACATCCATGTGGACTTCCAAGGGGACAGTGGCAACAGACTCTGCAGTCTAAGTTGGCTACCTAAAGTGGGGAGAGAAGAGGGTACAGATGGCATAGAAAGCCACAGTACTGGATGAGATCACGAAAGGAATGAGCGTAGGTAGAGAGGAGAAGAGGACAAGGATTCAGTTCTGAGGTTTGTCGGTATCAAGAGATCACAGGAAAAGGAGAAGAAACAGCCAAGAAGACTGAGGAGCTACAGCTACATGACATCAGAGAACAACCAGGAAAGTACGGTCCTGGAACGCACGTGTGTATGTGTCAACTTGACTGGATCACGGGGTGTCCAAATATTTGGCTAAACATCATCTCTGGGTATGTCCGTAAGGCTCTTTCCAGGTGAAACTAACATTTGAATCTGTGGACTCAGGAAAGCAGTGTGCCCTTCCCAGCACGCGTGGACATCAAACAATCCCTCGAGGCCTGAACAGAACCAAAACGTGGAGGAAGGAAAAACTGAGCCTTTCCTGCCTGACTGAATGAATGAACTGGGACATCGATCTTCTTCTGTCCTCGGCACTACAGTTTCTCAGGTCTTCAGACCCCGACTGGAATCTACATCGTTGGTTCTCTTGGTTCTTGGGCCACTGGAGTCGAACTGAATTAGGCCACCAGCTCTTCTGGGACTCCAGCTTGCAGACACCAGATTGGGAGACTTCTCAGCCTCCAAAATTGCGTGAGACAATTCCTTTTAATAAATCACTTCCCGTATACATATCCTATTGTTTCCACGTCTCTAGAGAATGCTGAATAATACACCAGGGGAGAAAGTAGTTCCAGGTGGAGGGAGGGATCAACTGGGTCCAAAATTATGGACAGGTCACTTAAGGAGGGGACTGTGACACAGCCATTGACTTAGAAATATCGATGCCATTCTTAACGTTGACCGGAACAGTTGCAGTTTAGGTGAAGGTGCACTCGTTTGATCAGGGTGAGATTAAGACAGAATGGGAGGAGGGGAACTGGAGACAGCGAGTGTAGACACTCCTTATGGGAGGTCTGCTACCAAGGGGAGGAGAAATGGCCCCATAGGAGGTAAGAGGGAGTGAGGCAAAAAGAACGTCTTTTTGTCTGTTTTGTGTTTGTTTTTTTAAAATAATAATAATAAAAAGAAATAACAACACCAGTTTGTATGCTGACAGGAATCATCGAGCAGAGGGAGGAAAAGTGATGCTGATGTCACAAGTACTCTGAGATCATGAACTTCCTTTTGGATTGAGCCAATCTAGAAAAGAAGTTTCTGCTACTTGCAACCCAAAGAATGTTCACTAACAGAGTGAGCAGTGTCTTCATACATCTAAGTCTTTCCTGTTTTATGCCCACTGAGGTATAATTTTTAATAGTGCTCTCATTCTGGTGTGGATGACAAATTATATGGTCACACTAATTAGTTAGGGACATTGGTTCTGAAGCCATAGATTCCAATCCTGGGCCTGCCACTTACCAGCCGTCATCTTGGACAAATTACTTAACTTCTGTGCTTCAGTTTCTTCATATGGAAAGGGGACTAACAATGGCATGTATCTCATGGTGTTTTGCTGAACAAATGAGGTAAAGCATTTAAACAGCTTACAAAAGGACTTGCTAAATATGGTAAATATTTCATAAATATTAGGTATTATTAAATCTGCATGCCACATGATGCAGAATTCTCCTTTACGGTAAAGAATGTAAGCTGCTTCCTGATCCGTTCTTCCCTTTCACACATATAACCTTAAAGGTAATTAGTTTAAATGCAACTAACAAAGCGAAATTATTCACAACTCCGTCTTATAGGCGAGGAAGCTGGGAAACCGAACAGTTAATTGAGATAGAATAGGGATTTTAAAATCAATGTTAATTTATGGACTGTGTCAAGGTGCCTGGAGTGATGCGTAATATTATGTGTCAACGTGACTGGCCCACGGAGGATGCCCAGATATTAGGTCGACCATTATTGTGAGTGTGTCTGTGAGGGAGTTTTAGATGAGATCACCATTTGGATAGGTAGACTGAGTAAAGCAGGTGGCCCTCTAATGGGGGTGTCCCATAGCAATCACTTGAAAGCCTGAACAGGACAAAAAAAGCTGACCTTCCCTCAAGCAGGAGGGACTGAAGCCTGACTGCTTGAGGTGGGACACTGGTCTTTCCCTGCCTGCGGACTTGAACTGAAAAAGCGCATCTTCTTGAGACGATGCCAGCAGCTTTGCGACTGGAACTTACACCACTGGCTCTCCTGGTTCTCAGGCCTTTGGACCCGGACTGGAACTACACCATCAGCTCTCCTGGGTCTCCACCTTGCCAAATGCAGACCTTGGGTCTTGTCAGTCTCCACAACATGGGAGCCAATTCCTAATAAAAAATCTCTCAATCTATCTCTCTCTCTCTCTAAATATCCTATTGGTCCTGTTCCTCTGGAACCCTGACCAATACACTTGGGAAGGCACAAGCTCCTGGTGCAAGTAAAACTACATGATGACATGATGGAACTCAGTAAAGAGTGGGCAGTATGATCACAGGAATTACAGGTACCCCATCAGGGTCACAAAACAGGGTTTTAACAAATAATCATCTGATGGTTAGTAAAGGCTGTGGTAGGCAGAATTCTAAAACTGGTCTCCCAACATATCCCACCATAATCCCAGGTACTGTGAATTAGAGGAGGAATCACGTGCACATTTGCACTATGCTGCATGGCTAACAGGATTTTGCAGTTGTAATTGAGGTTATTAAACCCCTGACCTTAGAGTAAGGAGATTATCCTGGATTATCCAAAAGGGCCTAATCTAACCACAGGAGCCCTTTAAAAGCAGACCGTTTTCTCTGGCTTGCAGCAGAGGGAAGCAACAGAGATCTGAAGCCCAAGGAGGATCTGACACACCACTGTTTGCTTAAAGATGGAGGGAACCATATACAGGCAGCCTCTAGGATCTGACAGCAGCCCCGACGACATCCTGCAAGGACATAGCTCAGTCCTGCCACCACAGGAGCTGGATTCTGCCACTCACCTGGATGAATGAGCTTGGCAGCTGCTTTTTCCCCGGAGCCTCCAGGTAAGATCCCAGGCCCACTGACACCTTGATTTCAGCCTTGTGAGACCCTAAGCAGAGAACTCACTTGATGCATGCCACACGTGTTACCTGTGGAAACCGTGAAATAATAAATACGTGCTGGTTTAAGCTGCCAAATTTGCGGCAGTTTGTTACGCAGCACTAGAAAGCTGATACACCGCTATTCAGGTCATTAGCATATTGAATCTGTTGTGTGTAAGGTAATTCTCTGTAGTATCCAACCTACTGGCGAGGGTGAGGAATCATTTCTGGCCCAGCCATAACCACATGAACCTCTAAGGTGCAAATTAAAATAAGCGCCACCAAAGTCGCAGGGCAGAGAATTCTAACGCTAGTGTACTGGAAGATTAACTGCAATACAGAGGCAAGGACAGACAGCCTGCAGTGTGACAGCAACATGAGGGCACGTCCTGGTAAGATAGGGCCATACTCAGTGTGAAGGGCTTGGACACTGGAGCTGCCCACTCAGTCCCTGCACTTCAGGTAAAGCAGAACACTCAGTTCCCAGGCTCTCTACAGGGCAACAGCAGGCAAGCAGTCAGGGGAACTGCAGGTAGTGGCTCTGAATTAAATGGAAATAAATTATTATGAAAAAGGGTTTGATGTCATAGACATTCTTTGAGGCTTTAGAGGTAGACAGACTGGCTCCAACACTCTGTGATCCTAGCTGTGTTTCGGAATTCTAATTTATTAACTGTGTGTGAGTATGTGTATGTGTGTGTGTGTGTGTGTGTGCGTGCGCGCGTGCGCACGCGCGCATGTGTGTGCAGGTGAGACACCTCCTCGATAATCCTGACAAATCTTTACAGACCACTGGGTTTAAGATCGGCCTGCGTGACTTTCTGTACTAAGACAGCTGGATCAGCTTGCCTGATCCCTCTAACCCCAGAGCCTACCATGGCACATGGAACACACGCATTTTCTGACTTTTATACCAGCTCCCTGTATGCAGCAGCTTCTAGTACCAGTGCACTGCTGACTTCCTGGCTTCGTGATCAGTGCCGGCCTTTCTAACAATCTCTCAGTTTCGGAAATGTCCTCACGGTGGGAGCCTTTTTCAATCCCCTAGGCTTTGCAAGTAAAAAGTGACTGAAGCATAAAAATCATTTTAAAAAATTTAACTGCAGAAATTTATTAGTGAATATAAGACTGATAATTTGATTATTTAATTGTTTTGCTGAAAATCACAAATATTCAGGATTAAGGAATCACATCCATGAGCCCCCAAACTGGAATTTTCAGATAGAGGCCTTCATGTTCACAGTCACAAGGTCTCAGTTCCCCTGATCTGACTCCTGATCCTACTGCCTCTATTTTTTTATCCCCCAAATCTTTGTCTCTTCTTCCTCTTTTCCTCTCTCGCACTGTAAATGTATGTACTCCGTGGATACTTCTAATTCAGAAATTACATTCTTTTTTATGTTTGTTTTCCTGTGAGATCCTTAAGGGCTGGGACCATATTTTCTTTGCTCTTCGCTTATCCTGTACGACGTACACGGCATGAAACATGGTAGGCATTGCTGAAGGTTTGCTGAAGGCATTTCTTTCATACTGAAACGCTGACAGCAAAAACATCCACTTGCAATCTGGGAGGACAGTAGATGCATTCTGTATAGGTAGCATGTGTGTGGTTTTTGAGTATCATGCAAACTCTTCTAGAACCTAGGAGGTGTTGGAGGACGAGATCTGGTTCATTTGTCCATGTGCCTCTACACAGCACGTGGCACGGTCTTTAGCCCACAGTATGGCTAAAAGCAACAATTCCCAGAACTTAGTCATGTGTAAGCCTTTCCATGTCTGCCACCCCCAACTCTAATGTTATAAGCTTAACGTTTTCTGTAAAGGAAGGTACTATTTGTCATGAGAAAACCTCGAAAAATAAATAGAATGAGGACACAGCAACGGTGTGGAATTTTAAAATTTACATTGGTGACTCTCAAGAACACAGGAATTTTTTTCAAAAACTTTTTAAAAATGTGGAGATATGCAGACAATGGATTGTGACAGCAGTTCTCCTAAATCCCAGCTCTGCCACTTCCTAGCTCTGTGATGAGCAAGGTTATCTACCCTCCTGGGCCTTGATTTCCTCATTTGTGAAACTGGAATCATGGTACTTATGCCACAGGGATTTTATGAAAATTGTCAGTGAGATATGTAAATACCTGACACATGGTAGGCCCTCAAAGAGATTTTATCATCTCTTCTGATACGTAGTTAGGAAAAAGCAACAACAGAAAAAAAGGATTCCTTTACAAGAATTTTGGGAATTACACACAGCAGAAAGTTCATCCGAAGCAACAAATCAAGGATACTTCCTTTGAGATGTAGGCTGGTACTAAAAGCCGTTTGATCGAAGTTAAAGCGAAGTTTAGAAACTAAGAGTCTAATGGGTGTCCTCTCCTAGGAGATCTCGCATTTGGGGAGAACTGCTAACAAAACCACCGATTTTCCAATGTGCCCTGAAATAATAAACACCCGAGGAGAAGATGGGGGGGGGGAAAGTAAAGGAAAAGCCGTTTTCCTACTAATCTCGAATTCCAGAGGATGATGCCCGGCTCAGAACCCCTGGTCAGGGCCACCCTACCATGCTGCTCACTAATGGTGCACCTTCCCAGAACAGGTGGATTTTACTGGGGGTACCGGGAGAATGTGGCCGTTTTCCTGACCCCAATTTTGATTCCACACCGCACTTGTTGTCTTCATCAAAGGAGCCTGCGAAATGTGCAGTAACAGCTTGGTAACCCTGAGAAATCTGTAGTATTGCTTCTGAGGGAACTGGTCTCACGGTGCCTGGGCCTGTGGGTGCACAGCAGCATCGATCAGTAAACTCCTGATCCTCCCTCCTGGGCCAGTCTGATGTCTTTGTGGAAGGAAAGGGCATCCTGCCAAGAACAGGATTCTCACACAAGGAAACTAGCTCTGCAACAAGGGACCCTCCCCAGGATCCACAGTCATCAAACGTCATGAAGGAGTGTAAACAACAATTACTTTGTTCCTTCACAAGGACTCAGAATAGTCACCTTCCATCTGCCGCAGCAGGAATCAGTGTTGAATATGCCAACATCTGGCCAAAGCAGCTGGGGCGAGAGCTCTGGGATGAAGAGCTTCTGCAAGTGTTAGGAGATGGGATGAAAGCTTTGGAGAGCTGGATCAGTGAAAAAAGGAAGGGAACCCGACAGGACTGCTGGGAGCAAATTAAGCGGGGGTCTGCCTATGCTGCACTCTTTCTGGGGTGTTATCATCGATGAGCCCCGAGTTTCCCGCTCATTTGGGCTATCTACTGCCAGATCGTGGGCAACTTACAGAATGTCCGTCATCTCAACAGTCTGCCTTATGAAGTGGGAATGACAATATCTCCTTTGAAGGAATTCAACTACAAATCCCGTAGTCCTAGGATTCAACGACAGAAGATCAATGAAGAGCCTAGCTTGGTGCCCATCATTGCGTGTACTATTACTTCACATTACTCTCAACTTTCATTTCAACTAGCTCATTACATTCTTTTGCATTCACCGTGTTTAACTGTATGATTATCTTTTATTCTCAAAGATACAATTTTATTTGAAGAAAATATATTATGTAAATTAGTACGTGTTCTGCGCAGATAAAGCAAAGTCTCTTTAGGTGACGAAGGCCTGAGGTCTGGAAACGCCACCCTAAGTCATGCTGTGTAGTCAGCACAGGGCTGGCCTAGGAGGCATCCACAGAAAATGAGTCAGACATCTGGCCGCGCCGACTAGCAGAGTTTGCATGGCAGCTGATACAGACATGGTGCTCACACAGATGGCACCTACTGGAATAACTGCAGTTTGTAAAACAAAATGTTTTCCCTGTTAGTATCACTTTCACAAATTAATTAATTGATTGATTAATTCAATGAATATTCAGTAGTGCCTTCCCAGTTGTACCAGAAAGTGTCCTGGATCATGGACTGACAAAGACCAATGAAACATGGCCCTTGCCCTCAAGGGTATCACAATGTACCAAGGGAGGCAGACACACTCATTACATCAACAGATATCCTCTGCATGACTACAATGTGTGCTCAGCAAAGTTCTGGGCTGCTGGAGATTGACCAGTGAGCAAGAGACAAAGATCCCTAAGACCAAGGACCTCACAGCTGGGAGCTCTGGGGGAGGACAGAGGTAAGCAACAAACCTAACAAAGAAGTAAATAACAGAGTCTGTTAGTTGATAAGTGTTATAACAAAAGGACAATTTAGGCCAAGGCAAAGGGGATCAGGGATAGGGTGGAGGGTGGGAAAGATGGGTGCACTTGGCAATATGCTGTCCTGTGGCCTGGTTAGCCCTCACTGAGAAGGCGAGAACTGAGCAAGGCCTCCAGGGAAATGAGGAAGTCAGCCAAGCACATGTGGGTGAGGAGCATCCGGGCAAAGGGAAGAGCTGGAGCAAAGACCCTGAGGAGGGAGCCTGGCTGACAAGACCCAGAAACTGCAGGGTCCTGGACCTGAGTGACTGAAGGGAGGCTGGTGGCGTAAAGCCAGAGAGGAAATGGGGCCAGATCTTGTAGGGCCTCGTACACCTTTCTGAGGGTTTCACATTTGACTCTGAGGCATGAACGGAACAGCGCTAGGAAGGGTTTAGTTGCTGAATTAGAGGTCTGTACAGAGGACAAAATCAGTGAAAAGCGGGGATACAGCAGTCAGGGGACCAGAGGGAGTGATCAAAGAAGCAGGAGAAATCAAGGAGCGCTGCCTCTTTGCGAGAGAGTGGCAACACTCACCTGGACTTGACCTCCGTTGACCGTTGGGCTCACACCCGTGACTGTGCACACGTGTGCCGTTACTCACAAAATCACAAACTTACAAGTCCTGTATTCATCCCCATGGTTCATCCGTTAAGCAAAGAAAAAAAAAAATGGGGAGGTAAGTTTTTGTTCCAATCCCTTTGTATTTGAGAAGTTTCTACTGAACTACCTACTGTAGCCCCACTCTGAAGCCCTTGTTGTGCTTCAAGGAAAAACAGACTATCCAAGGAACATGATGAAGCCTCCCTTTTCACATACGTGAAAAGCTATGTGTGGAGTTGCCTCTCTTCACTCGTCTTTCATTTTATATTTGTAATAAACAATTACTAGGTGCCATGAGAACCATCCTTTATGATCCATGTAGGCTTTGTCACACTCTTTCATTCAATCAATGTATTTTGAACCCCTGCTGGATGCCAAGTTCAGGTCACTGTGCTGACTCAGGGGGAACAGGTATGTATCAGGCTGGACCCTAGCCTTTCAATTTCTCACAAACATACAGACAGATCATCACAACACTCCTTGATTACAGCCATGACAGAATTAAAGTCAAGGGAGCCCAGTAAAATGGAGGAGGGTCATTTAATCGCAGTCTAAGGGGTGGGTGAGTACACATGGTCGGGAAAGCCTTTGGGGGAGGGTTGAAGTTAATAAGGTAGGTACTTTTATTATCCCCATTTTACAGATGAGAACTATCAAGGTCCAAGATACTCACTTGCTTAAGGCTGCATAGCTACTGAGAGAGCCAGATTTAAATTCTAGGGCATTTGGTTTACAAAACACCAATTCTTTCCCACTCACTGACTACTACTAAAATCACATTTCCCGACTCTGCTTCCCTTTAGTACATCTAGAAATCCTCTCAGGTATGTGTGGTCACTCTCCTGAAAGCTGGGTCCAGCTGTGAAGACCACAAGGCTCTCAGAAGGTCTGTAACATTCTCCATCTGCAGTGACAGCTGTTGTAGAGAGCTCCTCCCTCTTAGAATTGCATTTCACTTAAAATTAATCGCAAAAGAGGCAGCTCTAGGTTCCATGCCCATCTCACCAAGAAAGGCACCCAACTTCCCAGGACCATGCTTCTAATGTTGCTGTCACTTTCCAATCTGCCTGCTCTTTCCTAAATCAGAAAACATGCGGAAATATGTATCCTAGACTTGTTGCGCTCAGAGCAGATCCTCTCAGTTTTAGAACATTACATAGAAGCTGTGTTCTCCTGGGTGCCCAGATCTCCCAGGCAGAAAAAAGTGAGAGCGGAGGAAGTCTGTGCCACAAGGAATGACATGTACTGTGTGTGTATCTCAGCAACTCTCAACACACGCGAAATCTGTCACAGTGAAGGGAAGATTACCTTTGGTGTCAGGCAGACCAGCGTGTGACTCAGCTCCATCACTTGCTGCCTCACTTACTTAAACCCATCTCAGCCTGTCTCTTAAACTGTTGAAAGAAGATTTTGATACTCATCTTTCAATTTTGCTGGTAAATAAATATTACACGCATAAAGCGGACCCTCGACAAACCAAAATCAATGCCCAGGATGATGGCAAAATAGAACGTCTTCTTCTCTGTAACGCTAATTCCATTTCATGCTTGCAGGGGAAACTGAACTTCAAGTTGTGAAGTAACATGTCAAGGTGACACCCTTCATTGGTGGGAGTGAGATGGGCCCTCAGGTGGGCTTTTCACTACAGTTTTCAGGAGAAGAACATCCAGAGCGGAAATAGCTTCCTTTGAACTCAGTGACCCTTAGCAAGTGAACACCTTACCTAAGAAGCCAACTCTGAACGTCATCCAAAAATGCCACAACAGAATGTAAACTGGTGGAGCCACTATGGAAAACGGTATGGAGGTTCCTCAAAAAAACCAAAAACAGAGTTGCCATATGATCCTGCAATCCCACTCCCGGGCATATATCCGGAGAAAAACATAACTTGAAAAGATACGTGCACCCCAGTGTTCACTGCAGCACTCTTCACAATAGCCAAGACATGGAAACAACCTACATGTCCATCGACAGAGGAATGGATAAAGAAGATGTGGTACCTATATACAATGGAACACTACTCAGCCACAAAAGAGAATGAAATAATGCCACTTGTAGCAACATGGATGGACCTAGAGATTATCATACGAAGTGAAGTAAGTCAGAAACAGAAAGACAAATACCATATGCTATCACTTATATGTGGAATCTAAAATATGACGCGAATGAACTTATCTACGAAACACAAAAGGACTCACAGACATAGAGAGCAGCCTCGTGGTTGCCAAGGGGGAGGAGGCTGGGGGAGGGATGGATTGGGAGTTTGGGATTAGCAGATGCAAAGTATTATATATAGAATGGATAAACAGCAAGGTTCTACTGTACAGCACAGGGATCTATATTCAATATCCTGTGATAAACCATAATGGAAAAGAACATGAAAAAGAATGTATACATATGTATAACTGAATCACTTTGCTATACAGCAGAAACGAACACAACGTTGTAAATCAACTACACTTCAATAAAATAAATTTTTAAAAATGCCGCAACAAACCGTAGCTCTTGATAAAAAGAATCCTTTTGACAAGACATGGTGACTTTGTGAGAGCACAGCTATAGAGACATGAGGACTTGGATTCAAATACTAACTCCACTCTAAGCCTTCTCTTCCACGAAACGGAAATCATAACTGACTCCATAGGATTTAACGGGCTGTCAGTTACACAGGATACAGGGCTCAACACAGGGTCCGGCACAAAGACTGACACGTACAAACATTACATGTCTTAACTTCATCCCTTTCCTTCTGACTCCAGGGAAAGTTCAACAGCAAGCTCTTCAAGAAGAGGTGGAATTTCTACTGGGAAACATACTTTATTTTTGGTTGGACTTTGATGGATGGCAGTTAATGGTGGTGTCAGCTAGCTCTTGATGTATAAGAAACCACCCCGAATTTTAGTGGCTTTAAACAACAACTGATTCCTTTGCTCATAATTCTGCAGCTCAACGACTTCAGCTGGGCTCGGGTGACTGGTCCTTCTGCTCTTCTCAGAAGGCTTACTTATGCATCCGTGGTCGGTGCTCTATCGGCTAACTGGCTCTGCTGGGGGCTGGATGGTCTAGGATGGTCTCACCTACATTTCTGGCAAAGGATCCACTGTAAGGTGGGGTGAAGGCGATGCATGGACTGTGGATCTCTCATCATTCACCTAGCCCAGGCTTCTTCACATTGTTGTCATCTTGTTTCAAGAGCAGCAAGAGAGGGCAAACCCCAGTGCACAGGCACTTTTCAATTCTCTGCTTGCTTCACACTTGCTGTGGTCCCATGGCACAGAGCAAGCTCCATGCCGAGGCCAAGGACAATGTGGGAGGCATGCACGTTATCACAGCTGTTGCTGTAACAGTCTGCTACCACAGTGGCTCATGAAACAACCCTGTTCATCAGCGGAGAAGCAATGAACTATAGATAAACCAGACAGCAGAGTGCTAGTCTCCCAAAAAAGATTTCTACTCTTCTTTAGAAAAAGTTAAAACTGTCTTGCCCTATTGTTTTAACAGGTGGAAAATAAAATTATTTTATGAAATTTGGAAAAAAACTAATTTGAAAATTTCCTTGGCATTGCACTAAACCTACAACCTGTGGATCTCTTTATCCAGAAACATGCTATGACTTTGCCAGGAGGGACTCAGTCTCTACCTCCTTCCATATTATAATGTTGCTTCTCCTCCCCCTTCCAATAAATACGCCCCACCCCCGGCACAGACATATTGCATAGGCATAATCTGATGTGGGAGTGATGCAGCAGACTATAAAACGGCACCTCTTGTGAGACAAGGACATAGTACCTGGTAACTGTGAAGCAGACTTGTCATGTGGCTGGGGCCTGTTTGGTCCACACCTCCCTGCAGACACCAGCCCAATCTCCCAGCTTCGCTAAAGTTCCTCTTGATTTATTCAAATATCTTTTAGAGTTGAGTACAAGTTTTATCATTTTCTACTACAACGCCCTAACCATATTTTTTAGGATCCCTCGGTATTTTGTTTACTTTGTAGTGGTTGATATCGCTACTGTGATGTCATCGTTTCCCCATTATATTTTCTACAGGGTTATTGCCGGCATACATGAAAGCTCTTGGGATTTTAAATGTTAATGTTTATTAACTTCTACCATTTAAAGAAATTTATTTTTACATCGTTTCTTAGGTGTTTCCCAAGAATATATTCCTACCATCTGCTAAGAATGACAATTTTGTCTTCTTTACCAAAACGGTAGGCTTTTTTCTCTTTACAATCTCATTACACGGGAAAGAAAATCTAAAATGATATGTAATAATATGGGTGAGAATTGGTGTATTTGCCTAGATCCTGACTATAATGGATTTTGTTTCTAGTTGTTTACCATCATTTGTGTATTTGTGAGTATGGGCACACTGAGGTACACAGCCTGTGCTGAAATCTATTTTTCTAGTGTCTTGGGGTTTTTTGTTTTGTTTTGTTTGTTTGTTTGTTTGTTTGTTTTGCCCGCACCTCGCGGCATAAGGCAGTTCCCCAGCCAGGGATCCAACCCGTGCCCCCTGCATTGAAGCGCAGAGTCTTAACCACTTGGCCACCAGGGAAGTCCTCCTAGTTTGTTTTTAATCATGGTATGTTGCCTTCCTCCAAATGATCCATATATCGGTAAAATATGGTCATTAGCACTAGTATCGCTATTGGTGGAGGTCATTCTCTTCATTTCTCCATTTTATCATTTTCTTCATACAGTTTTATTATATTATGCCCATATATTTTTGTCATATTATGCTCTAGATATTGAGGGTAGTCTTGCCACCAGGAACAGAATCATTCTTATGAGCTATTTGGATATACACGGCGTGGAACAGACCCTGGCAAGCTGAACTAACTTGTTATTTAAAAACCGGACTGTATGTTTCATAACCATTTTCCACATACCTTTCCGATTCAATTTCCCCTTGATGAATGGATTATTTCACTGGAAAAGTGAGTTGGTGTGATCCTGCTTGCCTGATGCCAGCAGAGGGTCTGTGGGTAAGAGAGAGACAAAGATGCCTAAGTTGCAATAAGGCAAAAGGGAGGGGACATCAGAGGTCTTCTCCATAGGTTCCTGTGAGAGCAGGGAAACAAGAAGAAAAAATACAAAGGAGGGGGAAGGCTTTAGGTTGTTACATCTGGGGCTGTGGGAGGGCCACTTCTTGGCCAAGGGGACAGGATGACCAGACAGAGGTGAGAGAGCACCAAGTGGCCTTGCTGGAGTCCCAGGCCAGGAGGCTCCTAAAAATCAAAATGCAAAATATGAAGGGATTGCCAGAGGCACGTTTCCCAAAGCCTCAACCAGTACTTCTCAATGAGAAAGAGAGACAAGGGTGGAGTGCGTGGAGGGGAGAGATTCCTGGGATTTAATAAAACACTGCTTTGGGTGGTTCTCCAGCTGTTGGGTGAACATGGCCCAGAGTGCAAAGGTCTGAACCAAGTAGGTGAGGAGTTTACTGTTGAGGAAACCGAGGACCAGAGGTTAGGTAAGATGTCAATAGGGGTTCAAGAAAGGTGTTCACTTATGGGCTGTGCCAAGATGCCTGGCAAGGTGAAGAACCTGTTGAAGAAACAAAACTGCATGATATGACTCAGCAAAGATTCGGTACTGTTTTGTCAAGAATACCGAGGATCGTCTTGACAAAACCGGGGCCTTCCTGTAAGTAAGCCGGTACTCTACCTTATGGGTGATGACGAGGACCATACGCACTTGACCGTCCGTCCTGTGTGTAAAACGACTGCGTGTGTGTTGCCTGCAACCTGGTGGGGAGGGTGAGGAGAAACGTCCGACCGCGCCACAGCCACGTCGGGCTCGAAGGCACACGTGGACGCAAGCTTGGCCCAAGTCACAAGGCGGTGCATTTCACCCCGGGGGACGGAGATTCCCAGCCCGGAGGTGCGGGGCGCCTGCGCAGTGCGCCCCAGGCGCCGCGCGCTGCGGGAGCCGCGAGACCCCCGCCCCACGCCCTCCGACGGGAACGCGCACGTGCCCGGGGACGCGGACGCGTCCGCGAATGCGCCTCACCTCGCTCAACCCCGGCCCCGGCGGCTGAGGAGGGAGAGACGGGGACGCGCACCGGAGACGCCGGTGGGCTCCGCGCAGAGTGGCGGGCTCCGGGGCGGAGGCGGGGATGGGGGCGGGGGCGGCGGCGCCTCCTCCACTCAGGCGTCTGCGCCCGGGACCCCCCGGCCGCGCGGGGGGAAGGACCGACTGACGTACCTCGCGCGCCCCCGCCTCCGTCCCCGCCCCCGCCTCATCTTCCCCGAGCTCCCGGGGCTCGCGGGCTGAGACGCCTCTCTCTCACCGCCCCTCGCCGCGGCCCTTTCTCTCCGCGGCACCTCGGAGTCCCTCGGTCCGGTGGCGGCGGCAGCGGGGACCCGAGCAGCGGCGAGCGGCCTCGAGGATGAAGTGCAAACCGAACCAGACGCGGACCTACGACCCGGAGGGGTTCAAGAAGCGGGCGGCGTGCCTGTGCTTCCGGAGCGAGCGCGAGGACGAGGTGCTGTTAGTGAGTAGCAGTCGGTACCCGGACCGCTGGATCGTGCCGGGCGGGGGCGTGGAGCCCGAGGAGGAGCCGGGCGGTGCTGCCGTCCGCGAGGTGTACGAAGAGGCGGGAGTCAAGGGGAAGTTAGGCCGGCTCCTGGGCATTTTCGAGCAGAACCAAGATCGCAAGCACAGAACGTACGTGTATGTACTGACTGTCACTGAGATTCTGGAGGATTGGGAAGATTCGGTTAGCATTGGGAGGAAGCGAGAGTGGTTCAAAATCGAAGATGCGATCAAGGTTCTCCAGTGCCACAAGCCCGTGCATGCCGAATATCTGCAAAAACTAAAGCTGGGCGGTTCCCCAACCAGTGGAAACTCCATGGCCCCGTCCCTGCCAGAGAGCGATTCCTAGTATGTACCGCTCCTGCACAGACTCTTGCTTTCCACCTACCTGACAGTAAATAGTGCCCGGAGCACCCCTGGTGCCGTGTGCGGTCTCACCGGGAGGAGGGAGGCTTCTTTTGTTTCCTTGGCAGACCTCTGAATCACGCTTGCAAACTGTCTCAGTTGCCAGGCACTGTTTTCAGACATTTTGCACGTTTTTCAGATGCTTTCAGAATCGCTTCTTGGTAGCACTGTAACACATTTCGGAAAGCCAAAGCCACATGGTATTTTTTGGTTTGTTTGTTTTTTATAAAGGTGCCTTAACTGCTGACCCAGTCTTTGGGGGGCGGGTGTGTGTGTGTGTGTGTGTACACGTGTATACGTGTTGTGGTTTTTTTTTTTTTTTTTTTACAGTTCGCACGTGTGTGTGTGTCCGTATGTGTCTGCGTCTGTCTGTGTGTGTATGTGCACTTTTGGTACCAGTCTTGTGGGTTTTTTTGTAGTGAAGGCGTTTAAAATCTGATCACCTTGGTTGTGTGGCAATTTCATTAATTTTTTCTCTTAAGTTGTTTTCTCATTCACAGCATTAGCCCTTGTCAGCAAGCCCTTCTGTGATTGGTTTGAAGGACAAGTGTTGAATTTCAAAGAAGTATTTAAGGAATTTTACATCATGTGCTCTTTCCACACTGAACAATAATTTTATCTTCAGATATGTGATCTAATTTGCCCTTTTCTGAAATTGCTTAATTCATATGTCGATAATTCGATTTTCAGAACATTTTCACAACTGGTAGTTTTTTACTCCTTACTTAAAATGGCCATTTCCCATTGAGCCTGAATTTTATTCTATAAAATATTATTTTATAGAATAAAGACCCTCTCGGGAAGGTATTGTTATGTACATATCTTGATATGTACATATTATGAAAACTGTATTCTGAGTGTGGTTTAGCGTGCTCAACTTCCAACTCCCATTGCTCCTTTCTCAGTGCCCTAGAACAACCGTGGTTCTCTCATTATAAACTAGTCTTTGAAAGAAAGTTAGTTCACATATTTGAATTCATGATAGTCCACTTAAACTTGTCTGAATGCCAGTAGCCAAAGGAATGGAATATTATATGGTAATTACATCCCAGTTGAGTGAGTTAGCTTTATTGATATACAGCTGCTACAGAATTCTCAAACTGTCAGGACGCCTGAACAATCTCTCGTGAAGATTTAGGATAAAGGTTTTGTGTCACATGACAGACTTAAAAGCTACCAAATTAAAAGCTCTTACATTTGCTTCAGTACTTGTTTGAAATCAGGGATCCTATCTAAAGTGCATAGGTCTGTCTTCTGGAACTACCTTTATTCCTCTAGCCATGTCGGCAGTTAGGTAGAGGGAAAATCTACTTTCTGAAGAGGACATCAGGGTGGAAAGGTCATTCCTTATATAATGCTTAAGCATTTTTAAAACATCCTTCTAGTAAATAAATAAGGTAGAAAATAATGGTTGTTTAAAACATTTTGTTAGTCCTCAAAGTAACCTGTTTTTAAACACAAGTAGTGCTGAAGATTTAATGGAAGTTACCTTTCTTAAATTAATTCATAGTTTACTGTTGTGCAGCATACATACAGAACAGTTGACAAATCTTTACAGCTTAATGAATCTTTATATAGTGAGCGCATACGTGTAACCAGAGTTCAGATCCAGAAATTAATATTACCTGTAACTCAAAAGCCCATTGCATTCCTCTTCCTAATCAGTACTCCGCCCTCCTATCTTTTAAGACCATACTCCGCCCTCCTATCTTTTAAGTTCTGCTTTTGAACTTTATATTGAATTTTAGAACACATACTCTTTTGTGCTGCCCCCTTGTGTGCTATACGTATTTTGTTCCTCAAAATACTCAAATATTTTTCTCTATTTGGTTGCATTTTAATTCTACAAATTGGTAACATGCTTATATGATTGCTTCTAAAAAGTGGGTTCTGTTCCACTTTCTAAAGGAATTCAGTACCACTCTTTTGAAAACAAATCTTATTACACATTCAAGCACAGATAAACAATGTACAAGTTTCAGTTCACGAAACATTTTCGGTACTAATGCTATCAAAGTAAACTAAAAAATGAGTGGGTTTTTAAAACCAATGACAGTTTTATTATCTGAATTATATCATTTAATTAATTATGGTTATTGTGTATTTTTCTATTTTTCTCTGCAAAAGTGATATATATCAAATATATATTTGAGTACATATTTTTAATTCCAAACAATTTGACTTTTACTATTCATTCAATCTCAAATAGACCCAAAGATATTTTCCCCCAATAACCTAGTTATTCAAGAAGATTCTTAAATTCTACATTAACATTAACACAGCAGATATACTGGGTTCTTATTTTACAGATATTTTTGCAGATAAAAACCCCTTCCACCTGAAATGCTGTCACAAATACTTTGGAGCCTTAACTTGTTATTCTTAGAGGTAATAATGCATCATCTTATTTGGTTCTTAAATTAGCTGACAAAGGCAAAAATGTACAGTATTCATATTAACCCGTTTTAAAGAATTTAGCCTATAAATATGTTGTGGGTTTGTTTTTTTTTGTTTGTTTGGTTGGTTTTTTTTGTCGTTGTTGTTTTTTGCCAGAAACATTTAGAATATGTCATGCTATTTTTTAGGATTGACCGTTAGGTTCATTTAAGTAGTTTTTGTGAAATATTCTCTGGAACCTAGCCTAAAATAGTTTAAAGCTCCAAGGAGATTTCGTTTTTTCTCTTTAAGACCAAGTGTTTCAGGCTAAACAGGTGAGCAGAGGTCATATATAGAAAATTTCTACCACCTCAGCGCTCCAAAGATTAATGTACAGTTGGGATTCTTTTTCCTTCTAAGAGTGTTAAAAAGTCACTTATATGTTGTTTGTTTGGTTTTTCAGCCCTCCCCTTGGTAAAAACGGAGAAAGGGTACTCTCCATAGATAATTGAAGTTTGCAGAAATGAATCAGATTTATTTTCTGCATGTTTTATAAACAGCATATATTTTCAGCTGCTCAAATATTTTATTATTTTAATGTATAGAGAGAAAACGTTAGAGATTAATGTAGATACATAGAAACACTGGAAATAATTTGTGCTATGTCTATAAAGTATAAAATTTTTTCAAGAAATTGTGTCTGTATGTGTACACACACACAAATAATGTATATTTGGGGGGGCAGAGCTTTTACTTCCAGGCGTCCCATATGGGGAAGCCACCAGGCACTACCAGAGTTTCATCAGTATTTTCCTGGTAGTTGTCTCCTGATAAACTGTTACACTGTATTTAACAGATTTTATGGGCAAACAGCATTATGAGAAATGGAAAAGTCACTATGGTGACTGAAATAAAACTTGACATTTTTATGAGAGTTTGATGTGATACATCAAACTACATTGGGCTTTGAAGTCAAACAGACCTAGGGTTGAAAACAGCTTCCAGCTTTTGTTAATTCTGTAACTTCAGCCAAGTTATCTAACTATCTGATGCTCAGGGTTTTTAAATATAAAATTGAAGATAATAAAAATAGTAACTTCATAAACTTTTCCTATGAGAAGCCTTTTCTGACCACCTGGGTCAACATACCCTCTTCTGTGTGTGTCATGGTTCTCACAATTTATTGTACTTCTCTATTTGCATGGCTGTGTGGCCAGTAGACCACAAACTTTTTGATGGGTAGGAACCAGCCTGAATAATTTCCATAAGCTTAGAGTCCAGAACATGGAATTTAGGACTTTTTCATGTCTTAGATGACCACTCCTCCCTTTGCAAAACTTCTGGTATCACTGCTTTCCTGACTTTTTTGTTTTGTAACATATACTGATCTGTAACTCCCTCAGCTGCTGATCCAGACTCACATTGCATCTGCATTAGATAATTCTGTGAAGGCTTTCCAAATGCAAAGTGAGTGATGCAGATAATAAACCTTTTGTAAATTTATCAATTGGAAGAATTGTTAAATTAGTATGAGCCTCCTAATTGTATGTTGGTTTGTTTCTCCAGATGAACAGCAAAGATGTCCAGGATTGTTTTGAAAGAGTCATTGATGTGAACCACTGATGAATGGAATTGGCAAGTATAGGTGAGCACTTCCATGTTTCCAAGGAGACAGCTCATCTGGTTTTCCTCCTACATCTTGGGACACTCCTTCCCTGTCTATTCCACTGACTCCTCTTGCCCTGGTGATTGTACTATTGTATGTGAACAGACTCTTGTTCAGCACCCGTAGCCTTTTATTGTGCTTTTTTGATATGTCTGCCTTCTTCATTAGACTATGATATCCTTGAGAGCAAGGACCACGTTTCCTTACTCTTTGCATATTCTGCATCTGAGACACTACTTGAAATATGGTTGGCATCACTGAAGGTTCTTTGATTCAACTCATATTTTATAATCACTACATGGCAAAACATTCCCCTTCCAATCTGGTGCTAGTAGAGTATATGCTGTCCAGGCACCACGTGTGTGGCTTTTCTGTATCAGGTGTTTCAGAAACTTTTCAAGGCAGTTGTAAGATATTCAAGGACAAGAATTAGTACTCATATTTCTAAGTCATACCACACAGTGGCTAGCACAGTTTTAAGATTACCCATCACTTAAGGCAACATTTTGTAGAATCAGTCCTTTGTGTAACAACTTCAGTGTTTTTGTACTGTTGTTAATTTGCTTAAAATTTTATTCAAAAATATCACTTGCTATAAAAGTAACTATAAAAATAAATACAATGAACATAAGATAATGTGCTTTTTATAAAAATTTTAAAATGATATACAAATAATAAATTTAATGTTTTTGCACTGCTCTAACCACCTCTTTCATGTAATCTTAACATCTCTTTGAAGAAAAGATGTTTTTTCTTATTTTTCAGATTCAGTATACTGTATTATTTGATGCCAGCGGCAACAAAGACTGCTATAGGCAGTTTCCAAAGTTAATCATGCCACTTAGTTTGCCTAGGTTTCTTTTGCATCTCTTAGTGATTCAGTTGGCCACAGTTTTCCTCCCCTTTTCCAATACATCAGCTAGCTCCTCATCCCCCCTGGTTTCTGCATGTGAGAATGCAGAGGACTGAAAGACAACTAAATTGTTGTCACTTGGCAAAGGCATTGGGGGGAAAAAAAAAACTTCTGTTGGGGGGGTACCGAAAATGAAAGATTTAGAGAGGACTTGGGTCAGCTACCTCCAGGAGATCAACTTTAAGAAAATGACAAAGGTGTTCAGAGGAAGTTTTATGGAGTTCTGCCATGGGGTTTGTGATGTCAGCACTCTTCCCCAGGTCCCTACAAAGGCCCTAAAGTGGCTTTAATATGGTAGTTTTCTTTCTTTTGCATTGTAAAGCAACTACTTCGGGAAAAAAATGGGCTCCATTTGAGTGTTACACCCTTCCTCATGTTACCAGTGAAATGTATTTATTTATTAATTGTTCCCCCAACCTTTACAGAATTTGAAATAAAAACACACCTCCCCAACATATTGGGGTTTTTTAGGTGTGATATGGTACTGTGGTTATGTTTTTTTTTATTCTTATCTTTTAGAGAAATGTACTGTAAATTTGACACATGAAGTGATATGCTACTGATATTTGCTTCAAAATAATCTGAGGGTGGAGTAAGTGAGCATATAGATGAAATGAAATTGGTGATAAATTGATAATTATTGAAGCTGCATGATGGATATTTGGGAGTTCATTACTCTATTCTCTATACTTTTGTATATGTTTGAAATTTTCCATAATAAAAATTGAAAAAACTTTCTTCAGAGTTTACTTGTAGGCCCCCCTCTATCCCTAAGACTTAAGTAGAGAAGTTTGGTTGGAACATCAATCTATATAGCCCAGCCTGCCAGACTCTCTCCTCCCCTCCAAAAACCTAGGTTTTGTTCCTGAGCTGACATGTTGGCAGACTTGCTCTTCCCTTAGTGTGAGTTGTTTCCTTAGAGGTCTCCCAGTTCTACATGTAAAAAGACTTTTAGTCGCATCAGTATGTCAGACGTGACCAGAAAGTTTTGAACCCCAGTGGTGGACATAAGCTTAGGTTCCACTCCCCATTCTACAATTTACCTTAAAAAAATTGAATTGTTTTCCTGATTACAAAATTAATTCATCTTAATTTCAGAAAATTTGGAAAATTCCCCCCAAAATAAATGAATCAAAAATCACACATGATCCCCCTACCCAGAATAACCAAGTTCAAAAAAATATGTGTGTGTGTGTATATATATTCCAGCCTTTTTTCTTTTCAAATATAAACATATGTAACCCAGACACAGATGGCACAGGTGAGCCCCTTCCTCCAGAATATTTCCCAAAATCCATGACCCCTTTTGTTAAGCAATACCACACAGGCACCTTGCTGTTCCTCAGTTTTTTAGGCTAATGCTCAGGGCTGTCATGGAATTTGTGCTACTTCTTTCCTGCACAAGTGAGGCAGGCATGGCACAAAACTTGGGTGTGAAATCCAGACCAAGCTCTCTACCAAGTCCTGATGTAGGGCAGAATAGGCTTGTTTTGGTTTGGTTTGGTTTGGTTTTTGTCTAATTCCCACACAAACTTTCTACTCAACAAGCACTGAGGCTGGCAGGGGAGGGGGAAGTATCAATTCAGAGGGGAGTGCCCCTTTGTTAAATCACACATTGCAATGTATTGGCTAAAAGTAGGCCTGCTACTACCTTGTTTTCCAGAAAGTTCCCTCTGTCTTTTCTGAATCCTCAGCAAGCTACCATGTCTGCAGCCTCTGACCCTCATGTGCTCTTCTGGGGACAGTGATTTTCAACTGGTAAACAAGGACACCACCACTCTGGACTCAGGAAATGGAACCCTGTTCTCACCCTTCTACCTTTTTACCCCAGAATGTGCCCTTATCCATCCCTAATTTCCTACAGTACTCCAGAGACAAGGCCGTAACTTTTGATGAGATTTTATTGAAGATTACCAGATTATGTGAGGCAAAGAACACAATTTACACCTACTGCACAGTTCATACCTTCTCTAGGTTCCATTGCTAGACCAATTCCCTAATGCAGGCTGACTCCAAATGGCCTAGGAAAGTCCCTCAACCCCCCACTCCCCATCACTACCAAAAACCTGAGAGTTTGCAGTTTCAAATCATGGATAAACTGATCCTCACCATGGAGAAGGGAAAGCTGCTCCCACAACTCAATCTCTAAAAAGTACTCAAAGTGTCTCAAATTTATATTCCTGGAATCAAAGATGTGAACCTGAAATCAATGGAATGGATCAAAGGGCTAGAATGTGATGGGTTGGATATAGAAATTCAGTCTCGTATTACTCCAAAGATCATGATTCATGTTAAGATGAAGAAGAACAGGGCTGACAATATCTTACAGTGAACTCAGTGCTCCACCTCTTCCCAGGATAGTAAACATAGGGAACCAAAATGTCCATCCATGGTCCAAGAAGACTTAACACCCTGCCCCTGTGTAATCCTACACAGCAGTGTGAAAAAGCAGGCAGGACCTCTAGAAGTTTAGACTTCTTTGGGGCCAGTGCTGAGGGCATAGAGGACTTGGAACAGAGTTGGTATCAATTCTCTCTTTTCCTTTTGTCTACGCACTCAAACTTAGACCTCATTTCTTGGGTGTTACAAAAGATAAATGGACTGCAAAATCATTTTTAGTAGGTGGTATCAGAGATGGCATCACAATCCCTAGTGGGCATTTTAGGAATTAACCCAGTCCTGGATGCATTCTGTTTAGAGCAAGGAAACCCTTCCCAGGAATATCAATACTTTGCTGCGCAAGAGCACCTTGCTGTCCAAGTCTATTTACAATTACCTTTTTCATAATCCTGAATTAAATCTTAATATGTTATATATGAAGAAAGACCCTCTATCATGTCCCAATCAATAAAATTTCGAGTCTTTAAGCTGTGTTCTTTCATCTAGCTTTAACCTGGTAGATAAATAGGAAAATATTTGCATTTATCTAGTACCTCAGTCCTTACAATTGGAGCTCTCAGTGTATTGGGGAGACAGATGACAAAACAAGAAATCTCAACAAAATGTACAGTTTTTATGATAGTGGGGATTCAGTGGGCTCTGCCAGCACATAGTAAACTAACCTAGTTTAGCGGGGATGAGAGATTCTCAGAGAAAGTGCCTTCACCTGAAGGGTGAATAGAGCTTAGCCAGGAGAAGTAGTGGGAGGGTATTCCTCCAGAAGGAGGGAAGAGCAGGTGTGAGGTTCTAGAAGCCAGATAAAGTATGATGCTTTTAGGAACAGGAACTTGTTCATTATGTCTGGAACATAGTTTGAGCATGTAGAGAAGAAGAAAGGATCTCCTAGTGATGAAGTCAATGGGGTAAGAAAAAGATTATAGAGGGTCTGATGTGACTTGTTCAGGGATTTGAGGAGAGGAGACATGACATCAGTTTGTCTGAAGAATGGAAAACTATTTGTAAAGGGAGAGAAGACTGTGATAGTAGTTCAGGTGAGAAATGATGGTGACCTGAACTAGGGTAATTGAGTATATTTATAGGCGTGGACACATTTCAGAAATTTATAGGGTTTAAAGGGGCATGAGTTGATTAATTGGATGTAGGAGATTAGAGAGAGGTAGATATAGATATATTTAAAGATATCTGGCTAGAGCAACTGAGTTGATGGTACCATTCCCTTAGGTGGAATCTAATAGAGGGAAAGCATTAGTTACGGAGGACTGAGACGATGAGATTAGTTTTATAACTGTTAGTTTCTGGTACCCAAGGGACATTAACTTGGACATGTCCAAAAGGCCAGAGATACATAGACAAGCAGCTTAGGAAAGAAGAATGAGCTGGAAGTGTAGATTTTGGAATCATCAGTAGATGGGTAATAGGTGAAGAGGTGGGTCAAGGTCATCCAGGAGAGGGTGTACAGAGAGGACAGTGAAAATCTCCCTGAGGAATATCAACACTTAAGGGTGGGTGCAGGACTTCCAGAATAGTTGTGTGAGGATCTTGGTGGACCCACTCCCCAGTGAAACACCATTTAATTGGTGACAAATATGTATATACATACACACATACCACACACACACACACACACACACACGTTTAAAGTCCCTAGAAATTGTCATAAGGGCATACAGCAAATGGATAAACATTTGTTCAAAAAAATCTACTAAATCTCTGTAAAAATAGAATCTGGCATTTGAGCTATAACCTGTTCCATCTCCCCCAGCTCTATGTGACAAGCTTTACTCCAGATATGGATGTGCCCAAGAAGACGAGGGCTCCCTATCCCCCCAGTTCCTAGTCTAGGGCTATACTTTCATCCCAGGAGGTGGGCACCAGTGTCTTTTATTCCACCACAGTTGCCAAGGCACTATTCCAGGCAAGCCTGGGCTAGAGGACTAACTCCCAATTATAGGGTGAGGGCTTGACATCAGGCATGAGAGGCCAGTAAAAGTGGGATCCCAATCTCCTCTGCCCAAATTCATTTGTAGGGTGAAGTTTCTACATGGAGACAAGCAAGCTGAAATAACCAGGTGTTACCATCTCCCCTGAATGCCCAATGGGGTGTTACTGCAGGAAAAGTGTCCTGCTATATCCACCCCCAGTTCAGGTATAGTTGTCTGAAGTTTCTGCCTGGGTGCAGAAGCAGGCCATAAGAACTAAGCACAGCAGCTTTGCCTGAAGGGACTGAATTTATTTGGAAAAGAACCTGGAAACATTTATGCCTAAGGGCATTTTTGAAAAAACAATGGGATCTTAATGGTGAGCAATTAAGAGGGGCCTGGTAGCTCCAGGATACTAGTAGCAACAGGGGAACAACACTATAAAACGACTGGACTAATATACATCTAATGACTACTCCACCAAAAAACAACAAAATGTACATTCCACTCAAGTACATGGATCCTTCTCCAAAAAAGACTGTATGCTAGGCCATAAACATGCCTCAAAAGATTTAAAAGATTGAAATCATACAAATTATGTTCTCTAACCAAAATGGAATTAAATTAGAAATCAACAAGAGAGAGATACATGGGAAACTAACAAATATGTGGATATTAAACAATACATTCCTAAATAACCAATGGGTTAAAGAAGAAATCATGATGGAAATTAGGAAATACTTTGAGATGGATACAATCAAAACACCAAAACTTGAGATGCAGCTAGAGCAGTACTTTAAAGGATAATTCATAATTATTAATTCCTATGAAAAGAAGAGCAAAGTAAACACAAAACAAGCAAAAAGAAAGTAATACAAAAGAATAGAATGAAAATAAACAATAGAAAAACAATAGTGAAAATCAAAAACACTAAAAGTTGACTCTTTGAAATGATCAACAATCTGTATTATATCCAGAATATTAAGAATATGTATAAGTCAATAATAAAACAAATAATGCAATTAAAAATGGGCAAAGGATTTGAATAGACTTCTCCAAAGAAATACACATGTGGACCATAAGTACATGAAACATTATTAGCTATTAGGGAAATGCAAATCGAAACCACAATGAGATACTACTCACCCACTAGAATGACTATAATGAAAAAGACTAAAAATAACAAGGCTATTGAAGATGTGGAGAAATTGGAGCCCTCATGTGTGTAAAATATTACTACCACTTTGGAAAATAGTTTGGCAGTTCTTTAAAATGTTAAATAGAGTTACCACATAACCCAACAATTCTACTACTAGATATATACCCAAGAGAAATAAAAACATATTCCATAAAAAAGATTTGTTCATGAATTTTTATAGCAGCATTATTCATAATAGCCAAAAAAGGGAAACAACCCAAATGCCCATCAACTGATGAATGTATAAACAAATGTAGTACATTCATACAATGGGATATATTATTCAGCAGTAAAAAGGAATGAAGTACTATGCTATTACATGGATGAACAAGAGGCCAGACATCATACATCACATATTGTACAATTTCACTTAATGTCTAGTTTGGGCAAACATATAGAATCAAAAAAATAGATTAATGGTTGCCTGTGCCTGAAGGAAAGGGGAATAGGGATTGACCTCTAATGGGTACAAGGTTTTTCTTTGAAATGATGAAGATATTTGAAAATTAGATTATGATGATGGTTGCCCAACTCTATAAATGCACTAACAACCATTGACTTATACACTAAATGGGTGAAGGTTATGATATGTAATTTACATCTTAATAAAACCGTTAACAAAAATTTCTGGGTTGGGCAGAGAGAGAAGTGCATACAAAACGATCATCAAAAAAAGGAGTAGTTATCAAAATAAGAGGGAAATGGGGAGAAAGTAATGACAGAGTTGAGGGCATACAACATTTTAAGGAGGGAGTTTAAGGCATATGGGGTGTTACAGTGACAATGACATAGTATAAAAAATGACTAATAGGAACTGCCTCAATAAAATAGAAGGGTGGGAAGACAGATGACAGTGGGCTAAGGAATGAGTGGGAGATAAAGAATTAGATTCAGTGAGTCTAAATAATTCATTCAAGCAGTTAAATTATGAAAGAGGAGAGAAATGGAATGGTAGCTCAAAGTTCATGTCGCATTGAAGGACAGCTTTAATGTTTTCAAGGTGGCAGACACTTGACCACCTTTACTTATTGATGAGGAGGAGCCAGTAGAGAGGGAAAGCCTGAAAACACAGGAAGATGTGGTAACCAATGGAGCAAGAGGGGAGAACAAATTGTGTGTGAAGCACAGTGAAAGAATTTATCTTAGATGGGGGGAAGGCTACCTCTTCCACCATACCTGGAGGGAAGGAGGAAAGGCTGGATTATGTATAAGGAAGGTTGTACATTTGTGCTGTAAAACTGAGGTATGTTACACTTGAGAGATTCATTTCCCTTGGGGAGGTAAGAGTCAAATCATCTACTGTGTGAGGAGAGAATGTGTAAGATAAGAGGTTAGGAGAAAGAAGAGCAGAATTGATGTATTGAATAACTCTGTGGAGAACAGAAAAGAGAACTAAGAAAATAGAGCAAGATTTCTAGGCAGCAGTGAGAGGTGAGGTCGGAAAACACCTGTGTGGTGACAAGTGGCTATAGACCCATAGAAACTATTTAATGTGACCCTGTTTCTTTACAGTTAAACGACAGACTAAATAAACTTCCACTGCTTCCACTCTAAAAACAATACTTCTGGAATCTAAAAAATAAAACAAACTAGTGAATATAATAAAAAAAACAGACTCACAGATATGGAGAACAAACTAGTGGTTATCAGTGGGGAGAAGGAAGGGAAGAGGAGCAATATAGGAGTAGGAGAGTAAGAGGTACAAACTATTATGTGTAAAATAAGCTACAAGGATATATTGTACAACACAGGGAATATAGCGAATATTTCATAAGAACTATAAATTGAGCATAACCTTTAAAAATTGTGAATCACTACATTGTACACCTGAAACTTATACAATATTGTACATCAACTACACCTCAATAAAAACTAAATAAAATAAAACGAAACCTTAAAAAATAAAAACAATACCTCTATTTGAATATATATTATCCATTATTTGGATTTTGTACTTTACCTATTTCAGGAAGCTCAAAATCCACATATTCAAAGTCTGTCTCATGACTTGTCTTAATAGCACTTTGCCAGACACTAGGACATTTGTGTGCCCTATGAAATGTCAGAGGGAATGTAGGGGAAAGTTCTGAAGGAAAGGAGAAAAGCAAACTTGGTGATCTCAGGTGAGGTGAGGACTTCAAGGGACCATAGGATTCACAGTGGAATTCTATTTTAAAGTTAAAGATAATCCTAAACTATGAAGACATGCCATGACATTTTTTCAAACAGGATTTTAGAAGAGAGTATAATGGCACAATAACAACTACTATTTATTATTTTCATGTCCTATGAGATTTGCAATAAACTTTTAATTATGTATTTTAAATATATTTAGAAAATGCATAGCAGTTTCTGTATACCAGGCACTGTTCTATACTATTTAACATAGTAAGCATTTGAATTTTCATAAGAACCCTGTGAAGTCGTCACTATTACAGGCATACCTTGGAGATATTGCAGGTTCAGTTCCAGACCACCACAATAAAGTGAATATCGCAACAAAGTGAGTCACACCAGTTTTTTGGTTTCCCAGGGCATATAAAAGTTATGTTTATACTGCATTAAGTGTGCAATAGCATTATGTCTAAAAAATCCCAATGTGTATACCTTAATTTAAAAGTAAACAAAAGCACTTTTTACAAAAGTAAGAAGTTAAAAAATGCTAACCATCATCTGAGCCTTCAGGGAGTCTTAATTATTTTCCTGGTGGAGGGTTTACAATATCTGGTGGAGAATTACCAAAATGTAGCACAGAGTAAGGAAGTGAGCAAATGCACCAATAGACTTCCTTGACAAAGGATTGCCACAAACCTTCAATTTGTAAAGAACACAATATCTGCTAAGTGCAATAAAACAAGGTATGCCTGTATTTAATATGCCATTTTATAGATGAGAATACTTGGAAGGTTAAAATTTACTCACTCTCCTATAGCAAGTAAGGGATAGTACTGAGCTTCAAACCTAGGCAATCCAATTCCAGAGTCTCAACCACTGTGCCATAGTATGTCTTATACTGTTGTTTTTAATTTTACCAATAATGTTGGGTGAATTGAACCTTCAACACATAAAAGTCAATTTCCCAAGGTCATAGAGCTAATGTACACCAGAGCCAGGATGTGAGCTGAATTTGGCCTGACAAAGACTGTCTTCTTCCACAATTATCTTGTTCCACTTCTTGCCAAGTACAAAGCATTAAACATTATTCTGATTTATTCATCTACATCTGAACCTGCCTTTTTGCAAAGCCTCTCTTCCCTAATAATTTCCCTCTTCCTGGGTTCCCTGTCTTGGCAAATGACCCCACCATGTTCTCAGTAACTAAAGCCAAACACCTCACCCTACCACTATTCCACAGCCATCCCTTCCCATTTAACTTTAAAATGAAATTCCACTGTGAATCCAGCAGTTTCTTGAAGTACTTGTCTGACTCACTAAACTGTGACTAAGACAGAGATGGTAGCATGGCTTATTTGTTGATGGGGAGGAGCCAGTAGAGAGTGAGAGGATGAAGACATAGGAAGATGTGGTAACCAACGGAACAAGAGCTTGAGAGGGTGAAAGAATTTGGGAGTACCTATACAACCACACTTTACCCAGTATACACTTCTGTGTACCCTGTCATAGTCCTTGAGTTATTTGTTCCAGGTTGTTCTCCTACTAGACCATGAGTTCCATGGACCCTGTTTTGTCCATTTGGATCTCAGGTTCCTAGTGTGGTGTCAGCATAATTTAGTATGGCTTCCGAATGGGTTAAGTGTGCATAAATTCATTGGTACAATACAATATATTACGCAGCACTATCGCATACCAGGAATTGGGCTAGAGAAACTGTTTGCCTTTATAAAAATTGCTTTTTTTCAGTGGTTTACATGTGTAGTGCACCAGAATGTTCCTAAGGAGCATATAACACATATATAGCCCTTTATAGTTCACAGAAGTATTTCCACATACAATAATGGCATCTAATACTCACACCATCACTGGGAAGTAGTTGTTTTACCCAACATTTTACATAATGGGAAACCAAAAATCAGAAATATTAGGCAATTTCTCTACAGACAATGGTCATAAATGGTTGAAAATATACCATTCAGAAATACACACACACACATATTTAGTTATCACAGTTTTTCTCACTAAGGTCACTGTATAGTGTAGAGATAAATTTTAAAAAAAGAAGAAAATGGAGGAAAAGTTTTATTTTTAGTTTTACTTTTTTTCATTCTAGGATACTACTACTTCTGATCCGTGAAGTCCAGATACCCAAAAGGCGAGGGGAAAATCATTTAAGAGTGATAGAACTACCTTTTTGAAATCCCATGTGCAGCATGTATTTAATTGGCCCTTTTAAATGTGTACTTAATAGTAAATGGCAATGGTTTAATATATGCTTTCGAGCAGGATTTTTATAATACTCCAAGTCCAGTTTTCGCTGATGTGAATAGTCAAATGGAGGAGTTTCAGGGGAGGAAATTCTAGGATCTTTATAAAGATCCACATTATATTGTTATTTGATTAGATCTTGAGAGGTCATTAACTAAGTTATAATTGTTATTAAGACTGGGTGAAGCAGCATATTGGGTGCCCCAGGCCTGGGGCCAAAGACCAGGAAGATGAGACTTGTAGATGGTTAGAAAACCAGTGGGACTAACATGAGGGCTGTAAGAAACCTAGACTCCACTCAAGAAGAGTGCACCCACACTTACTTCCAAAACAAAGTGGAGAAAGCAGATTGAAACTGCATGGGACTCTGACCAGTTTACTATGACCACCCTGGTGCACACTCCAGCAAGTAATTGCTGGTCATGTATCTTAGTATAATTTTCTTCCAGCCTTTCAAATGCATATATGTTTTAAACTGGGGTAAATAGAGCAGACATTTTTGGGGCCCTTTAATTCTGGGGACCAATAGCGGGTCCCTTTGCCCCACCCAACCTTAGGTATTGTTCTATCAAAACATTTGTTTTAATCCTATTAATGTCTGTTTTATTTATCCTATTTCTTTATAATCATCTAAAGATTTCTATCCTACCGGAACAAGTCCCTTTGAAGTTTTCACCTTGCTGGGAAGAAGACTCTTGACTTTCTCTTCAGCATTTTTCCCCCATTAATCAACCTAACTAACATTAGTTAACCTAATTTTTTAATTAGCATCTGTAAGACCCATTGAGGGGAAGCCAAGACCACAAATAAGGCTTCCCAAAATGTTTTTCTGTTTGTTTGCTTTTGACTAAGCGAGTTCTTAGTTAGCCTTTATTTTTTTTTTTGTATCCACCTTCTAATTTGTTTTTTTTCCATAGGTACCAACAAAACAGCTCTTCATATGAGAGCTCTCTCAAAATTTACCAATTTAGAAGTTTCTAAAATTTAAAGGATCCATCATCTGGTCTTTGACAAGTAGCATCTTAATAGTGACTCAAACCAAAAAGATGCAAGAGGAGTCCCCACAAGATACTGTAAAGGATTTGCAGCCTTCACAAGATCCAGAAAGTTAACTCCCAAAATTAGTGTAAGAAAGTAAATACCTTCATTGCACAGGCAGATGCAATGAAGGTTGAAATGACAAAGGCCCCTGAGAGTTGGCACAGACAGACAAAAGACTGCTTGGAATTCCATTCTATTTGACTGGCTACCAAATGTACACCGTATGTGTACGTTCCAGATGGCAGAGACCAAGCTCTTATAATCCTAAAATTTATATGGAACCCCAAAACATCCCCCAAATCCAAAGCAATCTTGAGAAAAAAGAACAAAGCTGGAGGTATCGGGCTCCCAGACTTTGGACTATACCACAAGGCTACAGTAATCAAAACAGTATGGTACCTGCACAAAAACAGATATATAGATCAATGAAACAGTATAGATATCCCAGAAATAAACCCACACACTTACAGTCAATTAATCTTCAACAAAGGAAGCAAGAATATACAATGGGGAAAGGACAGTCTCTTCAATAAGTGGTGCTGGGAAAACTGGACAGCTACATGTAAAAGAATGAAATTAGAAATTTTTCTCACACCATATACAAAAATCAAGATGGATTAAAGACCTAAATGTAAGACCGGATACCATAAAACTCCTGGAGGAAAACATAGGCAGAACACTCTTTGACATAAATTGAAGCAATATTTTTTGGATCCATCTCCTAAAGTAAAGGAAATAAAAACATAAATAAACAAATGGGACCCAATTAAGCTTAAAAGCTTTTGCACAGCAAAGGAAACCATAAACAAAATGAAAAGACAACCTACTCAATGGATGAAAATATTTGCAAGTGATATGACTGTTAAGGGATTAAAATCCCACATATATAAACAGCTCATACAACTCAACATCAAAAAAAAAAAACCCGATTAAAAATTGGGCAGAAGAACTGCATAGACATTTTTCCAAAGAGGAAATGCGGGTGGCCAACAGGCACATGCAACGATGCTCAACATCGCTAATCATCAGGGAAATGCAAATCAAAACCACAATGAGCTGTCACCTCACACCTGTCAGAATGGCTACCATCAAAAAGTCTACAAATAACAAATGTTGGCGAGGATGTGGAGAAAAGGGAACCCTTGTATGTTGTTGGTGGAAATGTAAACTGGTACAGCCACTGTGGAAAACAGTATGGAGGTTTCTCAAAAAACTAAAAATAGAACTACCATATGACTATACATACACACACACACACAAACACACACACACACACACACACACCACTCATGGGTATATATCTGAAAAAAAACCCCACTAATTTGAAAAGATACATGTACCCCAATGTTCATAGCAGCATTATTTACAATTGCCAAAACATGGAAGCAACCTAAGTGTCTATCAACAGATGAATGGATAAAGATGTTTTATATATACACAATGGAATACTACTCTGCTGTAAAAAAGAATGAAATAATGCCATTTTCAGCAAGATGGATGGACCTAGAGATTATCGTACTAAGTGAAGTATGTCAGAGCAAAGCAAATACTATATGCTATCATTTACATGTGAAATCTAAAATATGACACAAATGAACCTATCTATGAAACAGAAACAGACCCACAGACAGAGAAAACAAACTTATGGTTACCAAAAGGGAAAGGGGGTGGAGGAGGGGTAAATGAGGAGTTTGGGATTAGCAGATACAAACTACTATGTATAAAATAGATAGACAAGGATTTACTGTATAGCACAAGGAACTATATTCAACTTCGTATAATAAACCATAATGGAAAAGACTTTGAAAAAGAATATGTATATATATGTATAACTGAATCACTTTGCTGTACACCAGAAACTAACACAATGTTGTAAATCAACTATACTTCAATAAAAAAATGATATTTTGCCTTGCAGCAACTAAGTGAAATAAGCCAGACAAAGACAAATACTGTATGATATCGCTTATATGTGGAATCTAAAAAATACAACAAACTAGTGAATATAACATAAAAGAAGCAGACTCACAGATATAGAGAACAAGCTAGTGGCTACCAGTGGGGGAGGGGCAATACAGGGGTAGGGGAGTAGGAGGTACAAACTATTGGGTGTAAGATGGGCTCAAGGATGTATTGTACAACACAGGGAATATAGCCAATATTTTGTAATAACTGTAAATGGAAAGTAGCCTTTAAAATTGTATAAAAATAAAACATTTTTTTAAAAACTAAAAAAAAAGTTAAACATATATTTACCATATGACCCAGACATTTCACTATTAGGTATTTACCCAAGAGAAAAGAAAGCATGTCTATGCAAAGGGTTGTACATAAGTGTTCACAGAAGCTTTATGTCTAATACCAAAACATGAAAACAAATACCCATCAACACATGTTTGAATAAACAAATTGTGGTATAGCCATACAATGGAATACCACTCAGCAATAAAAAGTATTAACTACTGATACACACAATTGTTTTGGATGAATCTCAAAATAATCATGCTTAGTGAAAGAGACAAAACAAAAAGGAGTATACATTACGTATTTCAATTTATATAAAACTCTCTTGAAAATGCAACACAGTATATAAAGAAAGCAGGTCAGTAATTGTCCATGGATGAGGCCTGGTGGCGAAGGACATGAGGGACCATTGGGGGTAATGTATTTGTTTGTAAACTTGGTGATGGTTTCATGGGAATATATATATGTCCAAACTTATCAAATCATATGTTTAAATACATCCATTTATTTTATCTCACTTATACTTCAATTAAGCTGTAAAAAAGGGAAGGGAAAGTAGAGGAAGGGAAAGGAAGGGGAAAGGGGAAAGGGGAAAGGGAAGTATGAGGGAAGGAAGGAAGGAAAGGAAAGAAGGGAGGAAAGAAAGTGAGAGAGAAAGTAAGAGAGAAAGGGAGAAAGAAGGAAATAGAAAGATAAAAACACATAGAGAAAGAAAACAGAAAAGAAAAAAATCCCAAAGTTTCTTACAAATGCCTGAGGTCTGTAAAATGCTACCCTTATTTAAGGTATGTACTGAAAACTGTAGTACTTACTATACAAAATGATATAGAAAAAGGAATTGGAATAATTCCGCCTCAACTCACACCTGAATACCAGAGTGCATCTGGTACCTGATATACAAAAGATGCACATATGTTGGCTAAACAGGTAGTATCTATAGAATGATCCCCAGATTGGAAGGTAGATATTTTTTGTATAAATGTCACAACAAAAGATTAATTAATTTGACAACTGTTCAGTGATCCCCACCATATTTTAGGCATTGGCTTGGATTCTGGCTCTGGCAATGACCAAGGAAGCATGGTCTCACATTCTGTTGAGGAAGGCAGTCACATGATCAATAAAGGTCACATGATCATTAGCTGGACCAGATAGTCTTTGCAGGTACAGTGTACTGACACGAAAATAAAGGGCACAGGAGAAGATAAGGAAGTGAAATTGACTGGAGATGACTGGTCATGGAAGAGGGAGGAACACCAGTAGAGCAGGCTCTTTCTGTGTGGAAGTGATCACTTGATTTTCACAGTTCTACTGACTTTTTGGTTCATGTCTTCAATTTTGCCAACTTAAGATCAAATGATATGTAAGCCTTTTACCTATAAAACAAAACATAGGGCTTCCCTGGTGGTGCAGTGGTTGAGAATCTGCCTGCCAATGCAGGGGACACGGGTTCGAGCCCTGGTCTGGGAAGATCCCACATGCCGCGGAGCAGCTAGGCCCGTGAGCCACAATTACTGAGCCTGCGCGTCTGGAGCCTGCGCTCCGCAACAACAGAGGCCGCGATAGTGAGAAGCCTGCACACCACGATGAAGAGTGGCCCCCGCTTGCCGCAACTAGAGAAAGGCCTCGCACAGAAACGAAGACCCAACACAGCCATAAATAAATAAATAAATAAATATTTTTAAAAAACCCACAAAACATAACAGTTTTAGCTGTAATGAGCTGGTTTTTATTCATCCAACCAGACATCCGTTCAGCAAATATTTTTGAGGGGCTGTTTAGCATCAGTAATACTTGTTTGGGAAGCCTTCAGTGTCATGTCCAATGCAGTCCCACTGTGAGGCCAGATCTGAGGCTGAGGGAGTAACAGAAGATCCTAATTACATTATGAACCTACTATATCTGGGACACACTGATTCTTTTTTTTTTTTTTTATAAATTTATTTATTTATTTTTGGCTGTGTTGGGTCTTCGTTTCTGTGCGAGGGCTTTCTCTAGTTGCGGCGAGTGGGGGGCGACTC
The DNA here is from genome assembly GCF_028021215.1 of Eschrichtius robustus. Taxonomy (NCBI): domain Eukaryota; kingdom Metazoa; phylum Chordata; class Mammalia; order Artiodactyla; family Eschrichtiidae; genus Eschrichtius; species Eschrichtius robustus. The sequence continues at coordinate 47,032,979 of NC_090845.1, forward strand.
TTCATCGCTGTGCGCGGGCCTCTCACTATCGTGGCCTCTCTTGTTGCGGGGCACAGGCTCCAGACGCGCAGGCTCAGTAGTTGTGGCTCACGGGCCCAGTTGCTCCGCGGCTTGTGGGATCTTCCCGGACCAGGGCTCGAACCCGTGTCCCCTGCATTGGCAGGCGGATTCTCAACCACTGCGCCACCAGGAAAGCCACACTGATTCTTGATGGTTCTGAAAAAGGAAAAGAATGATAGGTACAAGCCCTCCCTGAGTGAAGAAAATTGAGGTAGAGAAATATCCTGAGTTCATGCATTTCTTATAGGTTATTTTCAACAAATAAATATTTTGTAAATTAATTTTTATTCTTTATTAAGCACATAGCTTGTGGTATCACCATTAATTCAATAAATAATTCTTTCTGGATACCAGGCCCCAGGGCACTTTCCTGAGTTCTGGGGATACAGAAAATTCAGGGTCTATTCAAATTATCAAAATTCTCACAGTCCAATGGGAAGATGGTTATACAGAAATGTAATTTCCAAAAATGTGTAGAAGGCTCTGGCAAGGTTAAGAACAAGGGGCTCTGGGAATACAGAGGAAAGACCCTAAATCACAGCTGGAGGGGTGGGTGAGCAGGATCAGGATAGGCCCCTCTCAGAGGAAGGATTATGTAGTAGATACCATTATTAACCCCAATTTACATATGAGGAGACCAAGGGTCTGGTTATATTTGCTCAGAGTCACACAGTAAGCCCAAGGTACGGCCAGTTTTCAAACCCAAGTCTGTGTGATCTCAGTGCCCCCTGCAGTTTACATTACCCTTGTTTTATTTATTTATTTATTTGTTTGTATGTTTATTTATGTAAACTTAACAGCCATTCTTTATTTTTCTAAAAGACCTTAGAAAATAAGGACTAGAAGAACATTTTAAAAATGCCACATAGACGATAGTAAATTTCTCTGGTACATTACCCTTGTTTTAAAATGTAGGTTTTATTATTATTCACGTATGGTTAGGCCAACAGATCAAGAGAGGATTGTCATTGAAAAGACAGTTTGTTACTCACAGTTCCCTAGAAGAGGGGGCATGCCATGACAGGCAGGGCCACGGGGAAGCACCATGGTTAGTCAGCAGGCAGGGGGGAGGGGGCTGGGGGAGGGCAACATGGGCAAGAGCCTTTATTGTGGTTTTTGCTGGAAAAAATGGTCAGGGCAGGGTAAGTAGGTTTAGGATTGGCAAGTTTGAATAATTTTAGTGGGCTCTGGGGCATAGGGACTGCACCTACTTGTCTGGTACCTGGCTCTTGGGTAATTAGGGCAGGAGAATAGTGACCTAAGTGTGAGAACACCCGTGAGAGCCTGATAAAGAATTTGGTTTGGGTGTGGGCTTCTATTGGCTGATTTGCATTTGGAAGGAGTATTATCTCTAGGAATGAGCTAACCCTGGGAGGGGTAGTCCCTTCCAGTGTCAGCAAGGCCCCAAGATGGCAAAGCATTGGAATAAAAAATATGCTTAATACAACCCTGCAGTCACTGTTATGACAATGCCATCTGTTTTTTTTTTTTCCTTTTTTCTGAGTTTAATGTTTGGGAGTTTTATTAGCGTTTATATTGACTTATACATTAAAATTCAACACAAAAGGAGAGATCAAAACCATGTGACATATAGAAACAAATATCAGACTACCACATAACCCTGCTCTCTAAAATATATGTGTCATGTCTTAATACTGGGCATTTAAAAAGTGTGATACAAATCTGAAATAAGCAAACAATAAGTTTCCATTATAGGCATTACTCACTTCTCTAGATTTTGCAATCTTTGTAAAGCTTCTTTTACACCAACTGTTTTGGTTTTTTTTATATGTTCACGGTACTGGCAAATCTTTCCACAGTGTGCTTACCACCACACCATGTTAAACACACATTATAAAGTGGATGTAATTGTAAGCACACAGATTTAAGAGATAATTCTCTGCCTTTTTTTTTACTCTGCATTTAATCAACATAATTATTTTTTGACTTCAGACCAACACCCTAAAGTTGAATGTCATCTGTTTTAACTCACAGCCACCACTACGTTTCCTGGGACTCTACTTGCCCAGAATTTTTGTTTTAAAAATCCTATAAAATACAGTATTAGGACTGGCTACATAATTTGTGGGGCCTAGTACAAAATGAAGATGCTGGGTACCTTGCTCAAAAAATCATTAAGAATTTTAAGACAATGGTAGCTCATCATTAAACTAATCAGGGGCCTTAGCAACTGCACATGTCACATGCCACGAAACCAGCCCTGTACAGCATAGTAGTCAATTAGCAGGCAACTTCCAGGGAAAAGACTACAGAAGGTCTTTCTGGTATTTCCTGGTTCCTCACCACAGTGGAACCCTGGGGTAAAAGCTCGGCTCAGCTGTGAATGATGCAGTACTCTGAGATAGGCCTTTCCCCTCCCCTTTCCCAGTTCACAGTTGTTTCTGGGGATTGGACACTTCTTGGATGCAGGGACACAAAGGAAGACTACATCTTTTCATAATACTAGAGAGGGTGCAAAAATTTCCAAGAAGAGCTCAGTAATGTTGTCACTTTCTAAGTAGCTTGCTCCTGATTCTAGGTAGATTAATCTTCCCTGTACAATAAATTATAATCTCTTGCTATGACCATTTTCACACGTGTCTTTGAGTTAATGTTGGCTGAGCTGGAATTTTTCACTTTCCATTTGAAGTTTGGGTGAATAGAGTGATTTTACACAATACAAAAACAACACCTTTCTTCGTATTAAACAGCAGCATATTAATGTGTCCAAACTATCGCGTTTCCTTCCTATTATATCTTATTAATCAGTAACCACTGTTCCTGAATTTCATCATCCATAAAACTGAGCTCAGTATAAACACCTATTTCCTAAGACTGTTTTGTGAATTAGAAGAGTTAGTATATGTACAAATATTAAAACAGGACTTAGCACAGATAAACATACTACGATTGTTATGTTATATCTACATGTCATGCAATGTGTAAAGATAACTTGCAGGCAATAATGTTAATCCCAGGTGTATTCTATTCATCCATGAATTAAGAATGCAAACAATTCCTGGAGGAAAATACTCTTCTCATAAGTACTTATATAAATACTTCAAGTTCAAATTTGTTAAATTCCTAGCGTTTCTATTTTGGAAGCTAAACACTTTGCTTTTTACATTTTTATGCAGTGGCTTCTGGTGTTGGCAAAAATGTTGCTCAATAGCCTGTAGAAATATGTTCATATTACAAAGTAAGTACAATAATGAGTTGTCCTTTCCATTTTTGAAATAGCTAATTTGATTTTAAAGTATTAATGCTTGACGGGACTTCCCTGGTGTTCCAGTGGTTAAGACCTCACCTTTCAATGCAGGGGGTACAGGTTTGATCCCTGGTCAGGGAGCTAAGATCCCACGTGCCTCGTGGCCAAAAAATAAAACAGAAGCAATATTGTAACAAATTCAATAAAGACTTTAAAAAAAAGGGCCCACATGAAAAAAAATCTTAAAAGAAAATAAAGTATAATTGCTTGAGAAAGATCTGTAAAATTTTAAGAATCTAGCTGCTGGAGTTAGAAATATCTGGGTATATGATCATAATCCTAATCAGAATAAGAGCCATCTTTACTGGGCACTCACTATGTGCCAGATGCTGTCGTAAGCACTTAACACACACCATCCATTTTAATCCTTACAACAATCTAGGAGGCAAGCACTCTTACTGTGCTTCATTAACAAATGAGGAAATTTAGGATCCCAGGTTCCTTAACTTGTGTAGGAACACATAGTGAGGCAACAGAAAATCAGAATTTAAACTAGGAATTCTGATTCTAGAGCCAAGCACAACTAGCAATGATATCTCAAGAGTCAGAAAATGTTTCTGAGTCTCAATTTCCATATCTGTAAAATGGTAATAAATATAGGCCCTCTGACCTGAGGTTGTGAGACTTCCTGCATTAAAATTGTCTACTTTGCATTCTAGTTTTTGGTCATCAGTAGAAAAATTAAAGAATTAGTATGTTGGAGGAGCTTCTAGGTGGCAGAAGAGTAAGACATGGAGATCACCTTCCTCCCAACAAATACATCAGAACTACATCTACATGTGGAACAACTCCTACAGAACACCTACTGAATGCTGGCAGAAGACCTCAGACCTCCCAAAAGGCAAGAAACTCCCCACGTACCTGGGTAGGGCAAAAGAAAAAAGAAAAAACAGAGACAAAAGAATAGGGATGGGACCTGCACCAGTGGGAGGGAGCTGAGAAGGAGGAAAGGTTTCCACACACTAGGAAGCCCCTTCACTGGCGGAGACGGGGGGTGGGCGGCGGAGTGGGGGGAAGCTTCAGAGCCACGGAGGAGAGCGCAGCCACAGGGGTGCGGAGGGCAAAGCGGAGAGATTCCCGCACGGAGGATCACTGCCGACCAGCACTCACCAGCCCGAGAGGCTTCTCTGCTCACCCACCGGGACGGGCAGGGGCTGGGAGCTGAAGCTTGGGCTTCGGAGGTCGGATCCCAGGGAGAGGACTGGGGTTGGTGGCGTGAACACAGCCTGAAGGGGTTAGTGCGCCACAGCTAGCCGGGAGGGAGTCCGGGAAAAAGTCTGGAGCTGCCGAAGAGACAAGAGACTTTTTCTTGCCTCTTTGTTTCCTGGTGCGAAAGGAGAGGGGATTAAGAGCACCGCTTAAAGGAGCTCCAGAGACGGGCACGAGCCATGGCTATCAGCACGAACCCCAGAGACGGGCATGAGACGCTAAGGCTGGTGCTGCAGCCACCAAGAAACCTGTGAGCAAGCACAGGTCACTATCCACACCTCCCCTCCCAGGAGCCTGTGCAGCCCAACACTGCCAGGGTCCCGTGATCCAGGGACAACTTCCCTGGGAGAATGCACTGCGCGCCTCAAGCTGGTGCAACGTCACACTGGCCTCTGCCGCCGCAGGCTTGCCCCGCATCCGTACCCCTCCCTCCCCCCAGCCTGAGTGAGCCAGAGCCCCCGAATCACCTGCTCCTTTAACCCCGTCCTGTCTGAGCAAGAACAGATGCCCTCAGGTGACCTACACACAGAGGCGGGTCCAAATCCAAAGCTGAAACCCAGGAGCTGTGTGAACAAAGAAGACAAAGGGAAATCTCTTCCAGCAGCCTCAGGAGCAGCGGATTAAATCTCCACAATCAACTTGATGTACCCTGCATCAGTGGAATACCTGAATAGACAACGAATCATCCCAAATTGAGGAGGTGGACTTTGGGAGCAACGATGTATATATATATTCTTTTCCCTTTTTCTCTTTTTGTGAGGGTGTATGTGTATGCTTCTCTGTGTGATTTTGTCTGTATAGCTTCGCTTTTACCATTTGTCCTAGGGCTCTGACTGTCTGTTGATTTTTTTTTTACTTAAAAATTTTTTTTAATAACTATTTTTTATTTTGATAACTTTATTTTATTTTACTTTATTTTATTTTATTTATCTTCTTTCTTTCCTTCTTTCTTTTTTATCTCCCTTTTATTCTGAGCCGTGTGGAGGACAGGCTCTTGGTGCTCCAGCCAGGCGTCAGGCCTGTGCCACTGAGGTGGGAGGGCCAAGTTCAGGACACTGGTCCACAAGAGACCTCCCAACTCCATGTAATATCAAACGGCGAAAATCTCCCACAGATCTCCATCTTGGGAGAGACCCAGCTCCACTCAACGACCAGCAAGCTACAGTGCTGGACACCATTGGTGTCCAAACATATGCCAAACAACTAGCAAGACAGGAACACAACCCCATCCATTAGCAGAGACGCTGCCTAAAATCATCATAAGGTCAAAGACACTCCAAAACACACCAGCAAACGTGGACCTGCCCACCAGAAAGACAAGATCCAGCCTCACCACCAGAACACAGGAACTAGTCCCCTCCACCAGGAAGCCTACACAACCCATTGAACCAAACTTAGCCACTGGGGACAGACACCAAAACCAACAGGAATTACAAACCTGCAGCCTGCGAAAAGGAGACCCCAAACACAGTAAGTTAAGCAAAATGAGAAGACAGAGAAACACACAGCAGATGAAGGAGCAAGGCAAAAACCTACCAGACCTAACAAATGAAGAGGAAATAGGGCAGTCCACCTGAAAAAGATTTCAGAATAATGATAGTAAAGATGATCCAAAGTCTTAGAAATAGAATGGAGAAAATACAATAAACGTTTAAGAAGGACCTAAAGGAACTAAAGAGCAAACAAACAATGATGAACAACACAAGAAATGAAATTAAAAATAATCTAGAAGGGATCAATAGCAGAATAACTGAGGCAGAAAAACAGATAAGTGACCTGGGAGATAAAATAGTAGAAATAACTACTGCAGAGCAGAATAAGGAATGAAAAGAATTGAGGACAGTCTCAGAGACCTCTGGGACAACATTAAACGCACCAACATTCAAATTATAGGGGTCCCAGAAGAAGAAGAGAAAAAGAGAAGGACTGAGAAAATATTTGAAGAGATTATAGTTGAAAACTTCCCTAATATGGGACAGGAAATACTTAATCAAGTCCAGGAAACACAGAGTCCCATACAGGATAAATCAAAGGAGAAACACACCAAGACACATATTAATCAAACTATCAACAATTAAATACAAAGAAAAATATTAAAAGCAGCAAGGGAAAAACAACAAATAACACATAAGGGAATCCCCATAAGGTTAACAGCTGATCTTTCAGCAGAAGCTCTGCAAGCCAGAAGGGAGTGGGAGGACATATTTAAAGTGATGAAGGAGAAAAACCTACAACCAAGATTACTCTAACCAGCGAGGATCTCATTCAGATTTCACGGAGAAATTAAAAGCTTTACAGACAAGCAAAAGCTAAGAGAATTCAGCACCACCAAACCAGCTTACAGCAAATGCTAAAGGAGCTTCTCTAGGCAGGAAACACAAGAGAAGGAAAAGACCTACAATAATAAACCCAAAACAATTAACGAAATGGTAATAAGAACATACATATCGATAATTACCTTAAATGTAAATGGATTAAATGCTCCAACCAAAAGACATAGATTGGCTGAATGGATACAAAACCAACACCCATATATATGCTCTCTACAGGAGACCCACTTCAGTCCTAGGGACACATACGACTGAAAGTGAGGGGATGGAAAAAGATATTCCATGCAAATGGAAATCAAAAGATAGATGGAGTAGCAATTCTCATATAAGACAAAATAGACTTTAAAACAAAGACTATTACAAGAGACAAAAAAGGACACTACTTAATGATCAAGGGATCAATGCACGCAACAGAGGAGCACCTCAATACATAAGGCAAATACTAACAGCCATAAAAGAGGAAATCGACGGTAACAGAATCATAGTAGGGGACTTTAACACCCCACTTTCACCAATGGACAGATCATCCAAAATGAAAATAAATAAGGAAACACAAGCTTTAAATGATACATTAAACAAGATGGACTTAATTGATATTTACAGGACATTCCACCCAAAAACAACAGAATACACATTTTTCTCAAGTGCTCATGGAACATTCTCCAGGATAGATCATATCTTGGGTCAGAAATCAAGCCTTGGTAAATTTAAGAAAATTGAAATCGTATCAAGTGTCTTTTCCGACCACAACGCTATGAGACTAGATATCAATTACAGGAAAAGATCTGTAAAAATTACAAACACATGGAGGCTACACAATACACTACTTAATAACGAAGTGATCACTGAAGAAATCAAACGGGAAATCAAAAAATACCTAGAAACAAATGACAATGGAGACACGACGATCCAAAACCTATGGGACGCAGCAAAAGCAGTGCTAAGAGGGAAGTTTATAGCAATACAAGCCTACCTCAAGAAACAGGAAACATCTCGAATAAACAATATAACCTTGCACCTAAAGCAAATAGAGAAAGAAGAACAAAAAAAACCCTAAAGTTGGCAGCAGGAAAGAAATCATGAAGATCAGATCAGAAATAAATGAAAAAGAAATGAAGGAAACAATAGCAAAGATCAATAAAACCAAAAGCTGGTTCTTTCAGAATATAAACAAAATGCTAAACCATTAGCCAGACTCATCAAGAAAAAAAGGGAGAACACTCAAATCAATAGAATTAGAAATGAAAAAGGGGAAGTAACAACTGACACTACAGAAATATAAAGGATCATGAGAGATTACTACAAGCAACTATATGCCAATAAAATGGAAAACCTGGAAGAAATGGACACATTCTTCGAAAAGCACAACCTTCCGAGACTGAACCAGGAAGAAATAGAAAATATAAACAGACCAATCACAAGCACTGAAATTGAGATCATGATTAAAAATCTTCCAACAAACAAAAGCCCAGGACCAGATGGCTTCACAGGCGAATTCTATCAAACATTTAGAGAAGAGCTAACACCTATCCTTCTCAAACTCTTCCAAAATATAGCAGAGGGAGAAAAGCTCCCAAACTCATTCTACGAGGCCACCATCAACCTGATACCAAAACCAGACAAAGATGTCACAAAGAAAGAAAACTACAGGCCAATATCACTGATGAACATAGATGCAAAAATCCTCAACAAAATACTAGCAAACAGAATCCAACGGCACATTAAAAGGATCATACACTATGATCAAGTGGGGTTTATCCCAGGAATACAAGGCTTCTTCAATATACGCAAATCAATCAATGTGATACACCATATTAACAAATTGAAGGAGAAAAACCATATGATCGTCTCAATAGATGCAGAGAAAGCTTCTGACAAATTTCAACACCCATTTATGATAAAAACCCTCCAAAAAGTAGGCATAGAGGGAACTTTCCTCAACATAATAAAGGCCATATATGACAAACACACAGCCAACATCATCCTCAATGGTGAAAACTGAAACCATTTCCACTAAGATCAGGAACAAGACAAGGTTGCACACTCTCACCACTATTATTCAACATAATTTTGGAAGTTTTAGCCACAGCAATCAGAGAAGAAAAAGAAATAAAAGGAAACCTAATTGGAAAAGAAGAAGTAAAGCTGTCACTGTTTGCAGATGACATGATACTATTCATAGAGAATCCTAAAGATGTTACCAGAAAACTACTAGAGCTAATCAATGAATTTGGTAAGGTAGCAGGATACAAAATTAATGCACAGATATCTCTTGCATTCCTATACACTAATGATGAAATATCTGAAAGTGAAATTAAGAAAACACTCTCATTTACCATTGCAACAAAAAAGCATAAAATATCTAGGAATAAACCTACCTAAGGAGACAAAGACCTGTATGCAGAAAATTATAAGACACTGATGAAAGAAATGAAAGATGATACAAATAGATGCAGAGATATACAATGCTCTTGGACTGGAAGAACCAACATTGTGAAAATGACTCTGTTACCCAAAGCAATCTACAGATTCAATGCAATCCCTATCAAATTAACACTGACATTTTTCACAGAACTAGAACAAAAAATTTCACAATTTGTATGGAAACAGAAAAGACCCCGAATAGCCAAAGCAATCTTGAGAAAGAAAAACGGAGCTGGAGGAATCAGGCTCCCGCACTTCAGACTATACTACAAAGCCACAGTAATCAAGACAGTATGGTACTAGCACAAAAACAGCAAGATAGATCAATGGAACAGGATAGAAAGCCCAGAGATAAACCCACGCACCTATGTTCACCTTATCTTTGCTAAAGGTGGCAAGCATATACAGTGGAGAAAAGACAGCCTCTTCAATAAGTGGTGCTGGGAAAACTGGACAGCTACATGTAAAAGAATGAATTTAGAACACTCCCTAACACCATACACAAAAATAAACTCAAATGGATTAAAGACCTAAATGTAAGGCCAGACACTATAAAACTCTTAGAGGAAAACATAGGCAGAACACTCTATGATATAAATCACAGCAAGATCCTTTTTGACCCACCCCCTAGGGAAATGGAAATAAGAACACAAATAAACAAATGGGACCTAATGAAACTTAAAAGCTTTTGCACAGCAAAGGAAACCATAAACAAGACACAAAGACAACCCTCAGAATGGGAGAAAATATTTGCAAATGAAGCAATTGCCAAAGGATTAATCTCCAAAATTTACAAGCAGCTCATGCAGCTTAATATCAAAAAAACGAACAGCCCAATCCCAAAATGGGCAGAAGACCTAAATAGACATTTCTCCAAAGAAGATACACAGATTGCCAACAAACACAAGAAAGAGTGCTCGACATCATTAATCATTAGAGAAATGCAAATCAAAACTACAATGAGATATCATCTCACACCGGTCAGAATGGCTATCATCAAAAAATCTACAAACAACAAATGCTGGAGAGGGTGTGGAGAAAAGGGAACCCTCTTGCACTGTTGGTGGGAATGTAAATTGATACAGCCACTATGGAGAACAGTATGGAGGTTCCTTCAAAAACTAAAAATAGAACTGCCATACGACACAGCAATCCCACTACTGGGCATATACCCTGAGAAAACCATAATTCAAAAAGAGTCATGTACCAACATGTTCATTGTAGCTCTATTTACAATAGCCAGGACATAGAAGCAACCTAAGTGTCCATCAGCAGATGAATGGGTAAAGAAGTTGTGGCACATATATACTATGGAATATTACTCAGCCATAAAAAGAAACGAAATTGAGTTACTTTTAGTGAGGTGGATGGACCTAGAGTCTGTCATATAGAGTGAAGTAAGTCAGAAAGAAAAAACAAATACCGTACGCTAACACATATATATATGGAATCTTAAAAAAGAAGGTCATGAAGAACCTTGGGGCAAGACGAGAATAAAGACGCAGACCTACTAGAGAATGGACTTGAGGATATGGGGAGGGGGAAGGGTAAGCTGGGACAAAGTGAGAGAGTGGCATGGACATATATACACTACTAAACGTAAAATAGATAGCTAGTGGGAAGCAGCCGCATAGCACAGGGAGATCAGCTCGGTGCTTTGTGACCACCTAGTGGGGGGATAGGGAGGGTGGGAGGGAGGGAGCCGCAAGAGGGAAGAGATATGGGGACATATGTATATGTATAACTCTTTCACTTTGTTATAAAGCAGAAACTAACACACCATGTAAAGCAATTATACTCCAATAAAGATGTTAAAAAAGAAAAAAGAATTAGTATGTTGGTGGAGGTCATCAAGAGGACGTGACCAACTGCTGACTCTCAAGCCGGACCTGGGCAATCAGAGGCTCCTCATCCCCTCTCCAATCCTTGGAATGTACCTTCAGTCCACCATTCTCAAAGCTGGAGCCGTTTTCAAGGACACAGCCTTGAGACAGTAATGTGATGTTGAGACCATCTGGTTGGTATATGTGACCGAACCCCATTAAGGCCTCTATGTAAACTTTCAAGATTCTGGCAAGCAGGTATGGAGATCTACTGTCTTGCAGCTGCTCAAGACAAGCCTGAAATGTAAGTAAGTCCCTTGTGGGGAATTCCCTGGCAGTCCAGTAATTAGAATTCTGTGCTTTCACTGCCAAGGGTCTGGGTTCAATCCCTGGTTGGGGAACTGAGATCCCACAAGCCACATGGTGCGGCCAAATAAATAAAAAAAGACTTAAATGTTAAAGGCCAATATTTTCTGAAAATAATGTTAAGTTCTTTGCTTATTAAACTGCCACCTACCTATCTGGAGTGGTCTGCCTCTTTCTTCCATCTCTCCTTGCCCTTCATGTACAGGGGCCAGTTTGTGAGCCAACAGAGTAACATGACAAAGTTTTTAAAATGTGTTCTCAAAAATAATTCCTTTAGTTCTAAAGATTTTTAGTAGTATGCCCCATAGGTTTTTGTTCCAATTCCTGAATTTAATTTTTTTCCATTTTAGTACAGATGATGGATCCCACTGTGTTCCTTCAGAGCTACCAAAGGGTTGACTGGGTGGAACATTTTTCAAGGAGTAAGGACACTTGGTGGTAGAGATTCTGGGAAGATGGTGGCGTCAGTAGCTATATAGGTTTCTGATCTCTCCAAACACTCACATAAAAACAGAGCAACGAGAGAGCAAAAGCAAAATGCATGAATAATATTTTCAACAAATCTAGGTTATAAGATATCCCCTCAGCCTCCAAAATTCAAGTGGATGAGGACAAACCACTAAAAGTTGCATTACTTACATGGTACCCGTGTCTGTGCAGGAAGAAAAAGAAGTAACATCACAGCATTTTACTAACTTGATAATAGGAGAACCACAAACTAGCCAGCTCACTGGAAAGAGAAACTGAAACTGGCAGGGTTTCTGCCCTTTTCAATACCAGGTAAGTGCAGGGAGCCCAGCTGAAAAGGCACTAAAGGGGCTGGAAGCATCATAGCCCCTGAGAACTCTCAAAACTGACACTTCAGGGCTCCCTTCTAGGACAGGAGCCCACCATATGAGAAACCTCTGGAACTGGAATCATGATTCAGTAGGAAATGAATAAGAGAGACTAAGGAAATGAGAAGGTCTAAAACTGTGCTGTATACACACGTCCACACTTGTGGCCACTGAGTACTTGAAATGTGGCTGAGATATGCTGCAGGTGTAAATTACACACCAGCTTTTGAAAACTTAGTAGGAAAAATTTTAAATATCTCATAAATTATTAAGTGAAGTAAGTCAGAAAGAGAAAGACAAATACCATGTGATATCACTTATACGTGGAATCTAAAATATGACACAAATGAATTTATTTATGAAACAGAAACATACTCACAGACATGGAAAACAAACTTATGGTTACCAAAGGGGAAAGGGGGTAGAGAAGTGATAAACTGGGAGTTTGGGATTAGCCGATTCAAACTACTATGTATAAAATACATAGACAAGGTCCTACTGTACAGCACAGGGAACTATATTCAATATACTGTAATAAACCATAATGGGAAAGACTATGAAAAAGAGTGTGTATATATATGCATGGCTGAATCGCTTTGCTGTACACCAGAAGCTAACACAGCATTGTATATCAACTATACTTCACTTAAAAATATTTTTTTATCTAAAAAATAAATATCTCAATAATTTTTATATTGATTACATGTTGAAATAATATTTTGGATAGATGAAATTAAATAAATAATTAAATGTGTTTCTTTAGGCACTTTTAAATGTGACTACTAGAAAATGGTACTACATGTGTGGCTAGCATTATATTTCTACTGGACAGAACTCCATATTACTGAAGTTTGAGATGCCTTTTCGACATCTCAAGTGGAAAAGTCAATTAGGTAGCTGGATATACGTGACCGGAGTACAAGGGAATAGATGGGAGTGGATATACAATATTTTGATTCACCAGCCTAAAACAATACTCAAAGATGTGAGACTAGATGGAATCACCTAGGAAGTAAATGTGTATAGGGAAAAAGGGCAAAAAAGGCAAAAAAAAAAACGGAGGCCTTGGGCAATCCAACACTTAGAGGTGTGGAAAATGAGAAAGGTCTAGGAGAATGTGGGGTGGACATAAAGAGAACAGTCTTCAAAGATTAAGGAAGAACATATATAAAGGAAAAGGGAATGATTAACTGTGTCAAATGCTGCCAAAAGGTGAATTAAGATGAAATCTAGGGCTTCCCTGGTGGCGCAGTGGTTAAGAATCCACCTGCCAATGCAGGGGACACAGGTTCGAGCCCTGGTCCAGGAAGATCCCACATGCCGAGGAGCAACAAAGCCCGTGTGCCACAACTACTGAGCCCGCACTCTAGAGCCAGCGAGCCACAACTACTGAAGTCCCGCGCGCCTAGAGCCCGTGCTCTGCAACAAGAGAGGCCACTGCAATGAGAAGCCCGCGCACTGCAACGAAGACTAGCCCCTGCTCGCCGCAACTGGAGGGAGCCCGTGTGCAGCAACGAAGACCCAACACAGCCAAAAATAAATAAATAAAATTAAAAAAAAAAAGCTTCACGATGTTGGGTTTGGCAATGATTTCTAGGATTTGACACTAAAAACACAAGCAACAAAAGTGAAAATAGATAAATTGGATTACATCAAAATGAAAACTTTCTGCATCAAAGGACACAGTTTAAATAGAGTGAAAAGGCAACCTATGGGAGAAAATATTTGCCAATCATATATCTGAAAAGAGGCTAACTTCCAGAACATATAAAGAACCCCTACAACTCAATAACAAGAAAACTGATTTTAAAAATGGGCAAAGGACTTGAAGAGACATTTCTCCAAAGAAGATATACAAATGGCCAACAAGCATACGAAAAGATGCTCAACACCACTAATCATTAAGGAAATGCAAATCAAAACCACAGTGAGATATCACCCCACATTTATTAGGATGGCTGCTATCAAAAAACAAAACAGGGACTTCTTTAGTGGTCCAGTGGTTAAGAATCTGCCTCCCAACGCAGGGGAAGTGGGTTCAATCCCTGGTCGGGGAACTAAGATCCCACAGGCCACAGGGCAACTAAGCCGAAGCACCACAACTGGAGAGAAGCCTGTGCGCTGCAACTAAGACCCGACAAAGCCAAATAAATAAATAAATAAATAAATATTAAAAAAAAAAAAAAAAAAGAGTAGTCAAACCCATAGAAAGAGAAAGTGGAATGTTGATTGCCAGGGACTTCAGGAAGAGAGGAATGGGGAGTTATGGTTTGATGGGACAGAGTTTCAGTTGGAGAAGATGAAAAAATTCTGGAGATGGAATGTGGTGATGGTTGCCTAACAGTGAATGCCATAGAACCGTACACTTACAAATGGTAAATTTTGTTATATGTATCTTACCACAATTAACGAAAAAAAATTTAAAGTGTACTGGGAATTCCCTTGTGGGCCAGTGGTTAGGACTGCCAGGGGCCCAGGTGCTATCCCTGGTCGGGGAACTAAGATCCCACATATTGCACAGCCAAAAAAAAAAAAAAAAAAAAAAAAAAAAAGGTGAAATCTAGGAAGTGTCCACTGGATTTTGCAGAATGAAGGTCTGCTATGTGATGACATTTGATACCTTCATAGGGAGGGTCCAGAGAAGGAAGAAATGCTTATGGTCAATAGCAGCTATGTAAATTTTAGTATGGTGGGCTTGAGTTAAGGACATTGGATTGAGGTCCACTCCCAAACAGATCAAATGCCCAGGAGACGCACTAAAACATTAACATGCAGTAGAGTGCTGGCATCTCTGATTCAGCCCACTGAATGCTAGCTCACTGCAGGAAGGACCAAACCTAGGACCTGAAATATTGCTTCCCTCAACATCTGAGATATTGAGGGGGCGTTGTATGGTCAGAGCCACTTCCAGGGACAAGATGTGGCTTCCTAAATATATTGATATATCCCTTAGTGTCTCTAATTCTCTGGGGCTGGGCTACAGAGCTAACTACACATACAGGGCAGTCGCTAACATTTGCAGTATGTCTGGCACAAAAGTACAAATGAAGGCCCTTGGTCCATGTCCTTGATCTCTTCCCATTGCCAGCTATGTCCTACACCAAGAGATCGCTCACACCTAACCCAGAGAACACTTCAGCCTACATCTCCAAGCTTTGTCTACCCTTTGCTTCTACAGTGGCCACTTGGCCACCTTTTGGGCCTGAGTTTGCATACTATAGGCCCAGACCTCCCTTCCTTAGGAAGGACCCTGAAAGTAAGGCCTTACAGGACCTGGAAGCAGCCTCGGGGAATAAGGAAACCTAAACGTTTTACACAAATGTTGCAGGGTGTTGGGACCTGGTGAGAACATCCCATAGTCCTTGTGGTCAATGTCCCTAGCTTTGTGGTCTGGATACAGCACGAAGAGGGCCTGAGTGGGAACCTTTATAATGTGGGGCCCAGGAATAGGGTTCTTCTTGGTCAGTACTATGCCAGTACTGGCCACATACCAGAAAAGCAAGGAGAAAAAAAATATGGGAAAGTAGGGAGGAGTTTCCTTTTACTGGTTTGGTTTAAATTTTTTTCACTCTATTCTTTTAATGTGGTCTCCTACCATGTTTCTACAACTAAACTTCTTAAAAAAACAGCTGAGTTGAGTTTCATCATAGAACCAGCAATGTGGTCATGGTGGAAAATGTAGAAGACCATACCACCAGTTATTCCAAAGATGAGATATATGCCCTGATCACAGCATGGTGTATGTCCATCCAGTTGTCTCCAAATATGTCTATATGTGCACACACAAACACACACATACACACTCACCCTCGCATATCTGCTCACACTTAGTCACAATAATTTTTTAAATGGGATTATCCATTAACACAATTTTCACTAAATATACGACCATTTTTACATACTCATTAACCTTGAATCACTCTCCCATACCTTCCCCTCCCCCTCTCCCCACAGACCTCAGGAGCCCCTGTTCCCAACACACAAATTTTTTTCTCCCCTAGAAACTGAGACCTTCCCCCTTCTGCTCCTAACTCCTGCTGTTCTCCCCCTTCCTGATCCTGAGTCTTCCTTCTAGCACCCCCTACTCCCATCTGAGGAGGAAATATTCTCCCTATCCATACAGGCTCATGCCCTGCCTCTTTCTTCAACCTGGATATCTCCATCACCCCTCCTTTTCTCTAGCCACCCTGAGTTAAACCCTGCCCCCTTTTCTTGTCCATAGTTGCAAAACACCTATGCGAAGAGCATATATAACATATAAATGGAATTTTCCTGGACAGAACTCCATGTTAGACAGTGGAAATAAATGATTGCTAGGATAATATTTTATTCCCCCTCCCTTGCAATGAGTAAGCTAGTATGCCAACAACTTTCTTAAGTCCTCGAAATAAGACACAGGATTAACCGTTTTTTGGACAATAAAAAAAGCTACAATTTTTAAGTGAAACCAACATTTTAATTTGTTAACTCAAAAATTTCATTATGGAAAGGCAACTTGGAAAAGGGAAATCTCAGAGGCCAAGGCAGGCCTTTTTGGGGGATAAGCGGGGGCTGGAATCAAGTGCCAACAGCAGATTAAGTGCTAGGTAGTGCCATTATGGGGAGGGGAGGCTTCAAAACTGCCTCTTCAAACAACAACTTCAAAACTGCTCATGATGTTGCTTAATAGCTAGAGCACTTGGAAACCTCACAGTTAACCAGCGGAGTAGGCAGCCCATTCAGGACAGTGGGTGGATGTTGATTTCTTTTGTAGGCCTTATGATTATGCTCATGGAGGATCACAGCATAGGAGATGTAGGAGAGGGAGGCATGCTCCCTATTTCAGCCGGCTCTCCTGAAGAGAGAAGGCTCAGGACCTCAAAATCGGGCAGCAACATGTGCCTAAGGCTAGCAGGGCTAGGAATAGAGATGGAGCTCAGGCCAGAAAACCTAGGAGAACTCCTGCCAGAAAAAGCAGTGGGGGAGGAGGAGGGGCTCTGGTCCGGAAACCAAAGAGCAGCGGCAGAGGAGGAGGAGGAGGAACTCTCACCATATGGCCCAGGAGGTGAGGATGAGGAGGCACACATACGAACTGCACGCCAAACCTGCTGGGAAGCAAGATTTGGGACCTCAGAATCAGAAGAGCTTGAGCTGCTCTGGAAGACTAGCCTTCTTAAGGTGAACCCAGGGGATGAAGGAGGACTCTGGCCATTAAGCCCAGGTGGAGAAGGGTGGCTGCTAGGGGCTGATCTTCCCTGGGTGGCGGGGCTCCAGAGGACAAAGCCTGGAGTCGTGCTGCTGCTTTGGAGGGTAGGGCCTAGCCGGGCGGCACGGCTTCCGAGGGTAGGGCTTGGCCCGGATGCGCGACCGCGGAGAACAGGGCCTGGCGGGCTGGAGTGATTGTCAACGGCAGGGCCTGGACCAGATGCACAGCGGCGGGAAGCACGGCGGCGGCGATGAGCAGGGCCTGGCGGGCTGGAGTGGTTGTCGACGGCAGCACCTGGCTCAGATGCACGGCGGCGGGAAGCGAGGCCTGGCGCGGAAGCACGGCGGCGGCGATGAGCAGGGCCTGGAGCAGAAGCACGGCGGCGGCGAAGAGCAGGGCCTGGCGGGCTGGAGTGGCTGTCGATGGCAGGGCCTGGCCCAGATGCACGGCGGCGGGAAGCGGGGCCTGGCGCGGAAGCATGGCGGCGGCGATGAGCAGGACCTGGCGGGCTGGAGTGGTTGTCGACGGCAGCACCTGGCTCAGATGCACGGCGGCGGGAAGCGAGGCCTGGCGCGGAAGCACGGCGGCGGCGATGAGCAGGGCCTGGAGCAGAAGGACGGCGGCGGCGAAGAGCAGGGCCTGGCGGGCTGGAGTGGCTGTCGATGGCAGGGCCTGGCCCAGATGCACGGCGGCGGGAAGCGGGGCCTGGCGCGGAAGCATGGCGGCGGCGATGAGCAGGACCTGGCGGGCTGGAGTGGCTGTCGATGGCAGGGCCTGGCCCAGATGCACGGCGGCGGGAAGCGGGGCCTGGTGCGGAAGCACAGCGGCGGCGATGAGCCCGGCCTGGCGGGCTGGAGTGGTTGGTGATGGCAGCGCCAGGCGCGGAAGCACGGCGGCGGCGATGAGCAGGACCTGGAGCAGAAGCACGGCGGCGGCGAAAAGCGGGGCCTGGCTCGGGTGTACAGCAGCGGCGTTGAACAGGGCCTGGCGCTGATGCTTGGCGCTGGAGAGCAGCGCCCGGCCCGGATAGATGGCAACGAGCTGCGCCTGGTTCGGGTGCACGGTGGTGGTGGCGAGCAGGGCTCTGCTCAGCTGCACGGCTACGATTAGCAGCGCTGGACCCGGATGCCTGGCTACGGAGAGCTAGCCTGGCTGTCTGACTGCGGAGAACGGGAGCCGACGGGGTGGTGCGCCCGCGGCGAGCAGGGCGTTGCACCGATACACGGCTGCGGACAGCAGGGCCAGACTGGGTGGCGCGGCGGCAGAGGGCTGGGCCTGCTCTGACTGCTTGACTGCGGAGAGCAGGGCCTGGTGCTTTAGCCTGGCTTTGGAGGACAGGACCCGGCTGTGATGCGCGGTTCCACAGAGAAACCTGAAAATGGCCGCAGCTGCTGGGCTCAGACCTTGGAGAAGATGGCGGCGAAGACGCTGACCACGGGGACACTGCAGCTCCGGAAAACAGACAGCGCCGTGGAAGCTTCAGAGACCGGGAAGCCTCCTCGCGGCTGGGCCGCTTCCTCCCACGTCCATTCCCTGGGCCCGTGGTCTGGGTCGGACGCTGGCCAGCGCCCCTGGCGGCTTGCCAGACGGCGGCCCCACTGAGCACAGGCACCGTCTGGACGCCTTGGCCCATCCTGGGCACCACACAGCTCAGCTCTGCGTGGGGACTCCCGCCGCCATGGAGGTCGGGGCGCCCCCCTTCCTGCACACCGTCCACGGAGGGAGGCCCCGGGTCCTCCCCGGTGAGCGAAATGGCGCCGGCAGCAGCCATCTTGCAGGATGAGGAACCTGCTGTGCCACCGCGTGGGGCGCCGCCACCTGACGGAGATGGGTTGCTCGAGACTGTGGGGACCAAGGCACCGGGATTGGGGTTTTCAGTCCCACGGGTGTCGCCAGGGGCAGAGGCGACCTCGTTCTTCGGCCCTGCAGGCATCTCACCTTGCTGTGGCTTCTGCTCCTTCCCACAGCACGACTGCGCGGCCACAAGGCCAGGTTCTCCCTCAGAGACAGGAGAACGCGGCTGCCGACGCTACCTCAGTGGAGCCCCGGGCGCCAAGAGGGAGGATGGGCGGGCCCTGTGGAGTCTTCGCTTCTGATTGGTGGGCTGGATGTCACGTGACCTTCGTCACCCGGGGAGGGGGCCAACTTGGCTCCACCTAGCGCCAAACAGGAGGGTGTGCTCCACACGTCAGGAGTTTGCTCCACCCTGCCCTGCTCAGCACGCCGCCGGGTCAATGCTGGGAATTCCCCATCCTTACCCTAGGAGTGTATGCGTCTCGAAAGAGGGGTTGAGGGCCACAAGGCTGTCTATATAAATGATTCGAGTCACGCTGAATCAGCTTAGCTTATAGCACCACTCTGGTGGCTCAACCCTTAGCCAGGTGTCCCTCCTGGAATATAGTCAGGACACTGGACCCGTAACTGTGGCCCTGGAGGGGACGGTCCCGGAACTGCTCCGGGCATCTGGATGACCCCACAGGAAGGTTTGCTTGGAGAGCGGCCTGAAAGCGAGCAAACGGATGGGTCCTACACGGGGGTCTTGGCTCAGGATGTTCAGTATGCTGCCACATATGCGGGACGGGGGGGCAGTTAATTCTTCAGCAAGATGCTTCCCCCTGCCCTGCTCCCTGAACACAGACAGGTTGCCTGGGATTAAGGGTGATGCTGTCCTTAAAGATGCATCATCATTTGTATGGGCTGCATAGTAATCCACTGATGAACGTACATTAATTTATTTGACCTACTCTCTAGTTTCTGTTCATATAAATATGGTGTGGTGCACAGGCTTGAAGTGCAATATTTGGACACATTTTTAGTCATTATTATAAAAGTCATTATTACTGCATGTTCAGTACCCAAAACAAAAGTAAATGTAGGAAAACTAGAACCTAGATTCCCACAGACCAGCAGGCAAGTACTGGGAATGTTTAATTATTTTTTTGGTAGAATGGCCATTCATAAATAATTCATAGTCCTTTTGTTTTATAAAAATGGAATTATTCATGCATACATATTGTTTTGTAACCTGCTTATTGTGTCCAGAAAACACACTTTCCATGTCAATAAATACATTTCCACAAGGCCATTGTGTAACTACAAAATATTCCTTTTATGGAGGAAGCTTACATTTTCTTTTTTTTTAATAAATTTATTTATTTTTGGCTGAGTTGGGTCTTCGCTGCTGTGCGTGGGCTTTCTCTAGTTGCCGTGAGTGGTGGCTACTCTTCATTGCGGAGCACAGGCTCTAGGCGTGCGGGCTTCAGTAGTTGTGGCACATGGGCTCAGTAGTTGTGGCTCGCGGGCTCTAGAGCACAGGCTCAGTAGTTGTGGCGCACGGACTTAGTTGCTCCGCGGCATGTGGGATCTTCCTGGACCAGGGCTCGAACCCGTGTCCCCTGCGTTGGCAGGCGGATTCTTAACCGCTGCGCTACCAGGGAAGTCCAGGAAGCTTACATTTTCAAACTGCTATATTGATCAACATTTATGTTGTTTCCAACTTTTCACTCTCTATAACACATCAGTGTAAGACATATCCTTTTTACTAAAAATTGTTCAGGGGCTTCCCTGGTGGTGCAGTGGTTGAGAATCCGCCTGCCAATGCAGGGGTCACGGGTTCGAGCCCTGGTCTGGAAGGATCCCACATGCCGTGGAGCAGCTGGGCCCGTGAGCCACAACTGCTGAGCCTGCGCGTCTGGAGCCCGTGCTCCGCAACAAGAGAGGCCGCGACGGTGAGAGGCCCGTACACCGCGATGAAGAGTGGCCCCCGCTCGCCGCAACTGGAGAAAGCCCTCACACAGAAACGAAGACCCAATGCAGCCAGAAAGAAAGAAGCTTTCATTAAAAAAAAAAAAAAAAAAATTGTTCATATCCTCGAATGTGAACTTGTTGTGGGTAAATTCCCAGAAAAGGACATTCTGAATACGGACCATACACATTTGTAATTCTTTGAGAAGAATTTAGGAAAGTGGTTCTCCTGAAAGTTGCTGTTACAGCGATTTTGGTGGAATGGAATGGGATATTTAGTGGAATGGATGAACAAATGGACTGAAACAACACAAAAATAGAATAGAATGGTGTTTGGAGTGTTAAATAATAGAGAGTAGAAAATGGATTTGAAATGGAATGCAGAATGTGATGAAATTGACACTGACTGTAGTGGAAATTAGAACAAAATGGAAAAGGAATATGGACTTGAACAGGATATGGACTGGAAAATTGAATGGAATATAATGGGAAAATGGAATGGAATGCAAAATGGCAATATCTAATGGCCTACAGAATAAAAGAAAAATGTTATATGAGAAAAGGAATGAAATGGTGTATAGTGTGTAGTATAGTGTGAAATAAAATATTAAAGAAAACAGAAGGAAATCAAAATAGGAACGACCATAGTATGGAATACAATATGCAATGGCCTGAAATAAATGGACCATGAAATATGCACTATAGATTTAAATGTACCATAAAAGAATGGAATGAAATTGGGAATGAAAAACAGAATCCAAGATTATGAAGGATGGAATAGGAATTGAATGCTAATGGAATATGTAAAATCAAATACTGACGAAATGCAGGATGGACTTAAATGAAGAATAAATGAATAGACTGTGTTCTGGTCATCTACCATTCCATAATATAGTGTTGTGGAATAATGTCCATTTCATTATGCTCATGGATTTTGCAGAGCTAGAATTCAGATAGGTTAGAGCAGGAATGGCTTATCTCTGCTCCACAATGTCTGGAGCCTCAGGTGTGAAAACTGGAATGGCTGTGAGGTCATAAGGGAAGGACAACAATCATTTGGCCAGAGTATCTGGGTAGATGGTGTCACTTCCTGGAATAGGGAAGGCTTGAATATTGGGGTCACAGTGGGAATCAGTGATCCGTTCTGACCATATTAGCCACTATGCGCTCTGTAGTTGTCCTAGTGATTTAGGGTTATGAACCCCAACTTATCTCATGGCCATTCTCTTAATTCTATACGTCAACTTTCACCAGTTTTCCTCTTAAGAGTCATTTCAGTTTACTCTCTGAGATCTTTCTTTTCCTCCTCCTCCTTTCTAGAATCTCTGGGTCTTAGTCATGATCCTTGACTCAGTAATAACTAAAATGCCCCCATCCCTGCTTTCTTTAAAGGAGCTATCTATATAGATATAGAGATGTATATAGTTTTTCCCCACTTACTGATTTGCTCTTCTCTAAGATCTCAAACTTTATGCTAAGGAAGTCCCTCTGTTTAACTCTATTGGTGTGTCTTCAGTGCCCTCTCCTTTTTCTTTCCCAGTGCGCCTGTTTAAGAGATAGTGTTTATGTATGTTTGTGCTCATAGAAAAAGAATCTGGAAGGGTGAGTTTTGTTCTCTCATACTTTATCTTCTGAATGTTTTCAATGAGCATACATTCCTCTTGTACTCAGAAAAAATAGAGCTATTTGCATTTTTAAAACAATTTATAATGTTTGTTTAGATTTTAAGCTGTTGTAAAAACAAAAACAAAAAAAAAAACAGGCTATCTTATATACTACTGGATGGGGTTATAAATTCATAGCATCTTGCCGATGAAATGTCCATTTGACACTACAATTTCTCTTCTAGGCATTAACTCTAAAGAAATACTCATATATACTCACAATGTTATGTGCTCAAAGGTGATTATTATAGTGTCATTTATTTTAAATAACCTGAAATCCTATTTCCAATAGGATACTGGATGTCCATAAAATAAACCTATGCAGCATTTATAGGATTTTTAAAAAAAATTTTAATGCTGTGGGCTATGATATTTACACAAAAAACACAGGATGTATTCTATCTACTGATCTATGTTTACATCTGTATATTTATTTTTACATCTACCTAGCTTTCTACATATATTAGAATTTCATTCACTATAATGCAACAGGGAGGGGGGGCATTTTGCCCCCCAGGTGTGGGGATTTGGAAATGTCTGGAGACCATCACAATTGGGGAGGGAGAGGTGCTACTGGCATTTAGTATGCAGAGGCTAGGGATGCCCTCAGTCCCTTCAATGTACAGGAGAGCCTCTGACAACATAGAATTATCTGACCCAAAATGCCAACAGTGTCCAGTTTGACAAACCCTGCAGTAGAGCATTTAAATTATTCAAAAAAGTTTAAGACAAAATTTACATCATGATCAATCCTACCAGTGACTGATCACTATTGCTACAAGTTTGATATGTGTATGTATTAAATTTTCTGTGATAATTTTGTGCTTTAATAAATAGCAAAAGGGTATTTTTTTGAAATGAACTAATTTTTTTTTTCATTTTAAAAATTTATTCTTCTTCAACAAGCTACAAATGTTTTTCACATATGAAACATACTAGTCATTGCTTAAGAAATTATATAACTTAAGAATTATAATTTCAACTCATTTACATGGAGGAATATTCCACAAAAAATCCATCATCATATATTTACTGATTCTCAACCTTCTAATCTAAGTATTAATATGTAAATATTTATATATTTGGTTAAAATAAGGAAAAGTTGTGGCATCATAATCATAATGCAATGTATCTGATATATAAAGGGCAGTGTGTTTGACTAACCAGGTCATAATAACCTCATTACTACTCCAGTGACTGGTTTGTGAATGTATATTTCCCAGTTGTGGTTAACGAGATATAAATGTAAGTAGCTTTGGGGTCTTTGGGGAATGGTTTCTCAGCTTTTAAAAAATAGAAGAGACATAACAGATTGTTTACATAAAATAACTTAAAGAATGTATATATCAAATATTAGAATTAATAAATGAGTTTAGCACGATTGCTGGATATAAGGTCAATATTACAAAATTGAGTTGCATTTCTATATTCTTTATTTATAAAGAAAAAAATTTTAATGCCATTCACTATAAATCAGAAACATCAAATACCTAGGAACAAATCTAATAAAAGATATTCACAAGACCTCTGCCCAGAAATCTATATAACATTTCTGAGAGATATTAAAGAAGACCTAGATAAATTGGAGATACATCATGTTCATTGATTAGAAGACAACATTATGAAAATTAAATCAAAGAGAGATTTCTCATCAAAATGATTTATGGATTCAATCTAACTTCAGTTGAAATCCCAGCTGATTTTTTGTAAATGGAAATTAGCCAACTGATTCTAAAATATATGTGAATATCAAAGATCCAAGAACAGCCAAAGCCATCCAGAAGAAGAAATTTGAAGGACTTTCAAAGCTACATTGCAAGGGCACCTATAAAGCCATAATCATTAAGATAGTGTGATTAAAAAAAAAAAAAAAATGGTCATGAAGAACCTAGGGGCACGATGGGAATAAAGACGCAGACCTACTAGAGAATGGACTTGAGGACACGGGGAGGGGGAAGGGTAAGCTGGGACAAAGTAAGAGAGTGGCATGGACATATATACACTACCAAATGTAAAATAGATAGCTAGTGGGAAGCAGCCGCACAGCACAGGGAGATCAGCTCGGCCCTTTGTGACCACCTAGAGGGGTGGGATAAGGAGGGTGGGAGGGAGGGAGATGCAAGAGGGAAGAGATATGGGGATATATGTATGTGTATAACTGATTCACTTTGTTATAAAGCAGAAACTAACACACCATTGTAAAGCAATTATACTCCAATAAAGATGTTAAACAAAACAAAACAAAACAAAAGATAGTGTGATTTGTGTAAAAGAATAGACAAATAGACCAATGGAACAAAGAAAAGAGTCCACAAAGAGATGCACACAAATATGGCTACACACACACACACACACACACACACACACACACATATATTTTCACCTGATTTACAACAAAGGTACCAATGCAGTGCTTGGGAGGAAGGACAGTCCTTTAAATAAGTAGAACTAGACTAATTGTATATCCATCCTTACGGAAAAAATAACTTTGGCTCCTAACTTACATCATACACAAAAATTAATTCCAGAAAATAAAGCTGGAAAATAATGTATAAGCATTTTATCAACTGTGCTTCAATAAAAGAAAGAAAGAAATGTATACATGTATAATGTATAAACATATCTTCATGACCTTGGAGTAGATGATGATATCTGAAACAGGACAGAAAAAGCACTGACAATAAAGGAAAACATTGAAAAAATATATATCCACACACACATCCAAAAAATATCTTACGTACAGAATAAAATCAAGAAGAAAAAAAGCCAATGCAATTGAACATTGGTGCAATATTTCAATAGGCACGTCACAATGTGGGACATCCAACTGACCAATAAACAAAAGATTGCCCAAACTCAGTCATGAGGGATATGCAAATTTAAATTACAATGAGATATCAGAAAATATCTACCGGAATAGCCAAAATGTAGCCAGAATAGCCAAAGTATCAAGAGGTGGAGAAAACAAAGAAGTGGAACTCTAAGTGCTGGCGGGAGTATAAATTGGTACTACCACTTGGAAAACCGTTTGGCAGTATCAAAGCTGAATTTATGCCTTTTCTATAACCCAGCAACTCCATCTGTATTAGCTTTCTATTCCTGCATAGCAAATTACCACAAACTTAATGGCTTAAAACAATGTCCATTTATTAGCTCCCAGTTTTGTAGGTTCAGAAGTCCATGCATGGCATGGCTGGGTTGTCTGCTCAGTTGTCACACAGGGTGAAGTCAGCCTGAGAAATCAGTCCGCCAGTGCTATGGACTGAATGTTTGTGTCTCTCCTAAAATCCACATGTTATAGACCCTAATCCCCAATGTGGTAGAATTTGGAGGTGGAGCCTTTGGAAGGTAATTAGGTTTGGATGGGTCATGGCAGTGGAGCCCCATGATGGGACTGGTGCCCTTATAAGGGGATGAAAAGAACAGAGCTCTCTCTGTGTGTGAAGATACAGTAAGGTGGCCATCTGCACACCAGGAAGCAGGCCTTCACCAGACACCAAACCTTTGGCTCCTTGATATGGGACTTCCCAGCCTCTAGAACTGTGAGAAATAAGTTTTTGTTGTTTAAGCTACTCAGTCTATAGTCATTTGTTACAGCAGCCCAAACTAATTAAGACAGCCAGGCTCTGTTTCTTTCTGAGTGCTCTTCAGAAGAATCCACTTCCAAGCTCATTCAAGTTATTGGCAGAATTTAGTTCCACTTTTAGCTCCTAGAGATTTCTAACAGTTTCTTGTAGCATCAATCTCTCCATATACTCTCTCTCACTTGAATCTCTTAGAAAGCGCACAGGCCAGTTTAAAGTCTCACCTGGTTGGGTCTGACTCACTCAGGGTACCTCCTTATTTGAAAGTCCTGATTTGGGACCTCGATATATCTGCAAAATCTTTTCCCATATAATGTAACATAATCACAGGAGCAATATGGCATCATAATACCAGGCTCTTCTCACACTTAAGGAGAGGAGATTATACTAGGTCAAGGGTCATTAGGAGTCATCTTAGAATTCTTCCCTCTGGCCCCAGGCAATCCAGTCCCACATAGAATAGTCATTCACCTCATCTCACAGTTTCCAAATTTCTCAAGGTATTATAGCATCAGCTCAATTCCAAAAGCTCATCTAAATCTCATCAGCTCAAAGTCCAAAATCTTATCATCTCAATCATCTAAATCAAGCATGCATGAGGTTCCTTGGTATAATCCATGCAGTACAACTCCTGGGACACAATCCCTCTCCAGCTGTGTACTGGTGATACTAAAGTGACAAACTATCTTCCCCTACACACAATAGTGGGACTGGCATAGGATAACAGCTATAAACATTATGGTTTAATATGGGGGGACATAGAAGGCAGAAAGGAGTCCGAATTCCAAAGCAGTCTGGAAATTCAGCTGATTTCTACTAACAGTCTGTCCAAGGCAATTCAGGAAGACAACTTAGTCTTTCTCTAGTATTTTGACATCAAAATTCTTCCAGTCTTCAGCCAATACTCAGTTCCAAAGCCACACCCACATTTTTAGGGGTTTGCAATGGCGGCACCGCGCATCCAGGTATCAAAACCTATATTAGTTTCCTATTGATATGGAACAAATGACCACACTCAGCAACTTAAAACAGCCCTCATTTATTAGCTCACAGTTGTGCAGGTCAGAAGTCTGTGCCCAGTGTGACCAGCTTCCCTGCTAGGGTCTAACAGGATGAGATGATGGTGGACTTGCTGTGTTCCTTTCTGGAGGCTCTGGGGAAGAGTCCCTTCCAAACTCTCCCATCTTGTTAGTTGAATTCAGTTCCCAGCTGCTGGAGGAATGAGGCCCCCATTTCATTGCTGGCTGTCAGCCTGGAGCAGCACTCATCTCCTAGAGGCTGCCTGTACCTCCTCACCCTGTGGCCCCCTCCAAATATTCTCTCATGCTTCAGATCTTTCAGCAAGGACCAAGGCCCTTGTAAGTGCTCACTCAATTAGGTCTGGCCCACCCCAAATAATCTCCCTGTCCTAAGATCGACTATCTGTGACCTGAATTACACCTGCAAAATCCTCCCCCCGCCATACAATTTAACACAATCATGGGAGTGATATCTTATTGACTATTATTATATCCACAGGTTCCATCCACATTCAATGGGAGGAGATCATACAAAGTTAAGCATCACTGGGTATCATCATAGAATTCTGCCTACTGCACAAAGTATATATCAAACAGAAATGCATAAATATGTTCTCCAAAAGGCATGAACAAGATGTTCTTAGTAGCATTATTAGAAACAGTCACAAACTGGAAACAGTGTGAATGTTTATCAACAGTTGAGTGAATAAATACAAGTGTGGTATCCATATAATGGAATACTACACAGCCATGAAATAATCAAATATCCCTACATGCAACAAATATGGACAGATCCAAAAATCAGTGTATTGAACAAAGGAAACCAGCATGAAAATGTACATGATTGATAATTCTGTTTGTATAAAGTTTAAAAAACAGGCAAAATGAATATATAGTGACATAGGTCAGAAGAGTGGTTAACTTTCAGGTGTAATGACTACATACTATAGGTTTCTGGGCACCAGTAATGTTCTATATCTTAGTCTTGGTGGTTTTACATGCATGTGTTCGCTTTGTAAAATGTCATCAAGTTGTTGCCCCTTATGATTTATGAACTGTTCTCTTTGTATGTTCTACTTCAATGGAAAAAAAAAAAAGCTAACATATAAGAAAAAACCTTATAAAAGGCAAGAAGAGTTGACAGAAATATACTTCAGAATCACACCCCTTATAGGCAATTTTAAAATGGAAATGCTTTTAACCCTTCCAGACTTCAGACTGTATTATAAAGCTAGAGTAATCAAAATAGCGTGGTATTGGCACAAAAACAGACATATAGATCAATGTAACAGAATAGAGGACCCAGAAATAAACCCACACACCCTACAGTAAATTAATCTATGACAAAGGAGGCAAGAATATACAATGGAGAAAAGACAGTCTCTTCAACAAGTGGTGATGGAAAAGCTGGACAGCTACATATAAATCAATGAAATTGAAATACTCATACCATATACAAAAATGAACTCAAAATGGTTTAAAAGCCTAAATATAAGACATGACACCATAAAACTCCTAGAACAGAACACAGGCCAAACATTCTCAGCCATAAATCATAGCAATATTTTCTTATGTCAGTCTCCCAAGGCAAAAGAAATAAGAGCAGAAAATAAACAAATGAGACCTAATCAAATTTCAAAGCTTTTGCACAGCAATGGAAACCATCAACAGAACAAAATGATAACCTATGGAATGGGAGAAAATATTTGCAAGTGATGTGACCAACAAGAGGTTAATATCCAAAATATACGGACAGCTCATACAACTCAATACTGAAAAAGCAAGCAACCCAATCAATCAAAAAATGAGCAGAAGACCTAAACAGACATTTCTCCAAAGAAGACATATGGATAGCTAACAAGTACATGAAAAGATGCTCAACATAACTAATTATCAGAGAAATGCAAATCAAAACCACAATGAGGTATCACCTACACACCATTCAGAATGGCTATCATCAAAAAGTCTACAAATAATAAATGCTGGAGAGGGTGTGGAGAAAAGGGAACCCTTATACACTGTTGGTGGGAATGTAAATTATTGCAGTCACTATGGAAAATAGTATGGAGATTCCTTGAAAAGCTAAAAATAGAGCTACCATGTGATCCAGCAATCCCATTCCTGGGTAAATATCTGGAAAAAAAAAAAAAAAACCCAGAAAACTCTAATTGAAAAGATACGTGCACCTCAATGTTCACAGCAGCACTATTTACAATAGCCAAGACAGAGAAACAACCCAAGTATCCATCAACAGACTACTGGCTTAGGAAGATGTGGTATATATATATATATATATATATATATATATGTATTATATATATATATACATATATATATATATATATATATATATATATATATATATATATGTATGTATGTATATATATATATGTGTATATATATATGTATATATACATACAATGGACTATTACTCCAGCCATAAAAAATGAAATATTGCCATTTGTAGCAACACAGATAGACCTAGAGAATATTATACTTAGTGGAGTAAGCCAAACAGAGAATGACAAATAATATATGATATGACTCATATGTGGAATCTAAAAAAATAATACAAATGAATCTATATACAAAACAGAAGCAGACTCACAGACATAGAAAATTACGGTTACCAAAGGGAAAAAAGGATGGGGGAAGGGATAAATTAGGAGTATGGAATTAACAGATACAAACTACTGGGACTTCCCTGGTGGCACAGTGGATAATACTCCACGCTCTGAATACAGGGGGCCCGGGTTCAATCCCTGGTCAGGGAACTAGATCCCACATGCATGCCACTACTAAGAGTTTGCATGACACAACTAAGGAGCCCGCCTGCCACAACTAAGGAGCCTGACAGCCACAACTAAGGAGCCCTGGTCCCAAGAGTTTAGGATTTTAACATAATTCTGTCAGCAGAGTAAACAAGAACTAAGAAAAACCGCAAAATTTATCATTTGATTGATTTTATTGAATTCTTTGTTCAGTGCTTCAGATGAACATATGATCTTTCTCCTTTGACTTACTGATTAATAAAATTTTCAAATATTTCCTAATACTACACCACGCTTTTATGACTAGGAAACTACCAGATTGTGGTAGATTTCTATAAACTGTCGAATTTTATTCACTCAAGCTTTATTGATAAAAAACTGTAATTTATGTTCGTAAGTGAGATAGAGCCATATTTTTCTCTGTGAGATGGTGGGTGGTATACCATCTCTTCCAGGTTTTAGAATCAGGGTTTAGACTCCCTTCATAATTTTGGAAGATTTCTATCTTTTCTTCTAGCTTCTAGATCACTTTTTTTTTTTTTTTATTGTTTTAGGAATTTGTGATTCTTTAAAAGAATGGGATGATTGTATTCAATTTTCCTTGTGCGTTCAACAGTAATTTTGGTTCCCAAGCCTAGTGGAAGAATAACACCATTTTCTGATAAAGGTGTGGCTATTCAAAAGTGCATTCTAGGAAAGGGAGAGAGATACACCGTAAGTAACATAGATGCTGATTACAGAGGGACTTGGGTGACTGTCCTAGTTCCACCACTTAGTGTATGACTTTCCCCAAATTAATCTTAATCTTTCAACCCTGAGTTTCTTCATCTGGGAAATGGGAATACAGTCCCCTCTCTTGCATTGTTTACCCCAAATTTAGCAAAGGGCAATTTTCACGTTATTACTCAAGTCAATTAATGTGCAAGCCTGCTGGGATCAAGAGTAAAACATGTGGTAATTTACAAAGTAACAATTAACATCAACAAGTAGGAGGTAATAACTGTTTTAGGAAAGTGTATGTATTTCTGAGATTTTATTAATCTTCTTGAAGCTATGCTTATTATTTCTATGTATTTTCCACATACAGATTATTTCTACATAAAATGCATCACCTATTCTTTAATTTTCTGAAAATAGCGCACATGCATGCTCTTAAAAGTTAAATAGTAACACTAGCCTTTAATGAAATCAGAAATCATTTGATTCTAAATTCTCTTACACACACATACCCTCCCCACTCCTGCTGCTCAGGCTCCCTGAGACAACTTTCATCTTTTCTGTTTCTCTGAAATTTACCATGATGTTTCTAAATTATAGCCTTATAATGATTGTAGCATATTGCAAAAATGACCACAAGTGAGGACTTCTGGTTCTAGCTCCTTCGTGTAAAGAGGTTGGAAATCCTCACCCCCTTTCTTATAAGAAGAAGAAGCTGGACAAACTGAATCAACTTAAAAAAAAACCATTGGTGAGCCGAGGTTGCAGAGCAAACCACCACCGCGAAAGACAGATTCAGAGTCACGATGGAGATCTGCTTACCTGGAGATGTCTCTAGAGCCATAAACATACAACACTTAAATGGTAAATTTGCTGAATTGCTTAAAGCTGAGCATGGAATAGTACGAGAGCAAGGGGGCCTCCACGTGTCCGTGAGCTTTACCTTCAGGAAAGTTTCCCCTCGTCCAGGCAGTGTGAGGCGACGCTGTAAATCCCCGGGTCAGAGATGGACGCGTGGAAACTCTGCACCCTGCACCTGCTGCAGAAGCTGTGCAGCGCCGGGTGGGTGCGGGATAGGTAAATAATGATGTTCTCAGCGCCCAGGAGGAGCATGAAGCGTGAGACTGGGAGGAGGGAGTATCTGTGCTGCTTCTTCCTGCACAGCCTGCAGCTGCAAACCAGAACTCACAGGTTTGCAGGGGCGAGGCTCAAATTTAACCGTGCAGCAGTGGCAGCCCCCAGTGTAGTTCACCAGGCCTGGGGACTTGAAGTGTCGAGCAAACTCGGCCGTATGCATGCAGCCGAAACCTCACAGCTTCCCCAAGGTCTCCCAGCGCCCTGGCTGCGCGCTCAGGTTTATCTCCTTTGAGGACACGGCGAGTGCCAGGGCGGCGCATGTGGCTATGGATCTTTTGGAGTCCGCTTCACTAGCCTGCCGACTTTTTTCAGTAGTGTTCTTTGCCACCGCCGGGCTCCTGACCTTGGACAAGCCGGTGGCTGCACGCGCCCGGCACCAAGACCAAAGTGGCTGCGCTGGTGGGGGCAGTGAGGGTGAGGGTGGGGTTGGGGGGCGGGGAGCAAGGGGATCAGGGATCCCTGGCTGCTCTTGGCTGTGCGATTGAGCCGCAGTTCTCTTCCTTACCTTGCCTATGGCATCCTCAGCCATAAAAGCAAATCTGGCCAGGTTGTCACCCTGCAGTACAGGGTGGGGGGGTGGGGGTATGGGGTGTGTGCTCAGGTTCTAAGAACTTACCGGGTCGCCCCTTTGTCTGCACTACCAGGATTGACCACTTTATTGGAAATGAGGCCAAGAGGCTCTTCAGCCTGAACCTAAAACCACTTTACTGCTGTAACATTGTGGCGAACTGTATATTGGTAGCCCTTTCTCCAAAGAGATTTTTTAGATCATCCATACACACCTGGAGATTGCCTGTATTCACGCTCATTCTGTTACATATCTGCCCTGGTTTTATTAAAAACCACTGATTGGACACTTAAAATCAGTGAATTTCCTGGTAAGTAAATGATACCTCAAAAGTATTAAAGCAAGAACAACATGAAACTCAAAGAAGGCAAAAGGAAGGAAAAAGAGTAGAAATCATTATCATTGATAACATAATACTAAAAAAATCAATAAAACTAAAAGCTGGTTCTTTGATAAGGTCAATAAAATTGATAAACCTCTGGCCAGACTGATCAAGAACAAAAGAGAGAACACACGAAATACCAATATCAGGAATAAAAGAGGGGCTATTGCTACAGACTCTACAGGGTTTATGGGATAATAAGTAAATATTATAATCAACTCGAGGCTCAGAAGTAGTATTCAATCCCATTTTTTGCTTGTGTACTCAAGACTTGCATAGCCAGCCCCCATCTTGATTATCGTCCCAACAGTTAGCCTTGATTCCCTTCTCTTTTCTCACTAAGAAATTCCCCAAAGTTTGTAATCTAATTTCCTCTTAAGAGTTTCTACCAGCTCTTTATTCCAGAGACTTCTCAGAACCTCCAGCAACTGTCTGGTTAATTCAAACTAGTTTTCAACCTGAACCATATCAGTGTTTTAGTTATATTGTGTCAGGGAAATTTGTTTTCAACTTTTGTGAGAGTGAGAAAGAATTATGTTTCCAGGTGCCTCCTATAAGAAGTAAAGATTCTGAGAAGGACCCCTTGTCGAAGACCTAGTTTGGGAAGTGATCATGCAATATGGGGCTTAGACAGAGATATAAATTGGTCATCTATTAACAGAGATGAGTGAAAAGTCCTGAAGATGCAGTGGATATAGGGAAAAGAATGAAGCTATCAGTGGATGATATTTAATATGTGGAATTAGGTGAGTGAAATTGATACAGGGTTCATCTCTAGTTTTTAGGTTCTTTGCCACAGAATTGAAAAAACAGAAGTTTCTGCTATCACCCAGAGATCAGAAAACTGTAGCAAACTCCATGAATCCTCTGCATTTCTGAGGCAGATGACTGATAAGGGAAAACAGAAGCCCCTGCAAAACCCATGTTCACCAAAACCAATGTATAAGCCACTGTAGCTGGGGAAAAAATGGCTTCTGCTTCCCCTGCACCTTCCAAATCTCATAAGAGGTCATCTTTTTAGCTGAACACATAAAAACATTGACATTCCTGCTGACAAGGAGGTCGAGGTCTAGGAAAAATATATATTTTCCAGGTCTCCAGCCACTGAGATTCAGGGGAGAAAAATAGAAATGACTGGGAATGAATGTTCATTGCAAGGAAAACACAATACCTCTTTCAAAGCATTTTGGGAAATATAGTCACATGCAAATATGGGTTCATTTTGACAAGAGCTTACCTTACAGTGCATGCACCTAGTACCTAGCTTATTTGTTTCCTTGTTTTAATATGAACTCTTTAAAATGTTTAGTACATTGGATATTTAAAATAAGCAGATTTTTTCTCAATTTTTTGGACATTTGAGATAAGTTAGCTAAAACAAGCACAGGTTTTGAAGTGTGAAAGGACTGAGTTAAACCCTAGTGTGGCACCTTCCTAGCTGTGTGACTGGGAGAAAGTTATATCTTTTTTTGAATCTTAATTTCTTGACATTAGTAAAATTGTAATAAAAACACCTATGTCACAGGGGTTTTGTGATAATTAGCAGTAAGATTGCCTCCTATTCGCTACTTTGCTGAGGGAGATATTCCTGTGCTTTGGTTATGGGGATGGCCAAACACATGACACTCGACACTGAACAGATGAAATCAACAGTAGTTTATCAGTCACCTATATTCACAACCTGGGGGAGAAGGACACCTCATGCCATGCAGGGCCACACAGGGGTCGCACTTGGGAACAGAGTAGACAACTAGTGTCGTGTAAAGCAGGTTTTGTAGTATTAAGAGGCTGAGGTGCCCCTGTTTCCCATGGGAGGATTTGATTGGCTTGTTTGAATAATTCCTTAGGCATTCAGGGAAGTGAAACCTGCTACTCAGGGATAAGCAGGAACTGTGCCTGCTCATCCTGATAAGGAAGGCTGTCTGATTAAAGGACCTTATCCATGGTACAACTGGGGAGGGGAACTCGTGGTTAGGTCATTCAACACCCTCCTAATTTCACCACATGTCAAGGCAATACATAATACTGAGCCTAAATTTTTGGTCTTAACACCACATACCCATAAAGTGTCTGTCATATGGTTGGAATTTTTAAATAGGCATCTTGGTAATTGCAAAAACAGACAAATTTTTTTTAAGTTGAGGATGATTCCCTCTAAGATGTACGTTGATATTGAAAGCTATCAGATTAAAGCAAAAGGGAAGCTCATAAACCAAACATCTAATTGATATCATCTCCTACAGGACATTACCGTAATTTGGGAAAACTAAAATACAGCTACTTATTGGAAAAAATGGTCCTGAAATACACAACCTGAAATAAAATAAAATGAAAGGAAAAAGTTGTTTTCCTTCCAGACAGATTCCAAAAAATAATGCCTGAATCAGAGCCTGTGGTCATAACCTCTCTACCATTGGTGCCTGCTAATGAGGCATCACTCCAGAATAGGTTGATTGTACAGAAAGGCACTTAAAAGCTTCTACAAATGAACAGGAAATGCAAGCCATTTTACTTACTGACCGTACATTCTGAGACCAAAAGGATAGTTGTGTGAGTTTTTTTTGTTTTGTTTTTTTTGTTTTTTTTTTCAATCTCAGGAACCTGTGAGATTTCTGAAGCTGCTTGGTGACTCTGGGAAGTATGTGCACCCTATGTGGGGACCGGTCCCACGGAGCCTCTGCCTGATAGCACACACTATGCTACTGGTAAGGAAACAATCTTTTCTCCTAGTCTTGTTTGGTGTGTTGACTTAAAAAACTATATCCACAACGTGAGAGTTGCAAGTTAAGTTTTATTTGGGGCAAAATGAGGACTGCATCCCAGGAGATAGCATTTCCAATAGCTCTGAGAAACTGCTCCAAGGAGGCGAGGGGAGGACCCAGGATGTATAGGAGTTTTGCAACAAAGGACAGGTAGTCGGGAATGTCAAAAGATTATTGTTAATTAAAGAAAACCAGACACCTCAAATTAAGGAATTCAGCGCTTTTCTATGTATGGGAAGATGTAAGAGTCTGGGCTCACTGAAATCATTCCTTTGATATGCACCTCAGCTATCTGGGGCCAGTATCTGGACACATCTTGAGTTTCCTCAGGGCTCACCACAGGGAATGGCTGCAGTCTGATGGCTGCTAGATGGCAGGTATTCTTTTCAGCCCGAATTTCCTTGGCTCATTGGCTCACGTTGGAGGGCTGCAATCGTTGTTGACTGTGACATCCTTTGTTTGTTGATATGGCAGGAAATATTCCATTTCTCAGTGTC
Source organism: Eschrichtius robustus (assembly GCF_028021215.1). Lineage (NCBI taxonomy): Eukaryota > Metazoa > Chordata > Mammalia > Artiodactyla > Eschrichtiidae > Eschrichtius > Eschrichtius robustus. The sequence goes on from NC_090845.1 coordinate 47,069,325, forward strand.
CCTGGGGGAAAGAAGAACATCCTCCCTAACTTCAGGGTGAAAATTACTATATCAGGGAAAGCGTCAGGGTGTGAATGACTATATGAGTCTAAAGGTACCATATATAAGTGCTTGCACTATGTACCAGACTCCGTGCCAGATGTGCCACAAAATTCTGTCACTATCCTACCAGACTTGAAGTGTAACTCATATGATGCCTGTTTAATTAGGAGCTATAACTCAGAAAGGTCAGATAACTAAGAGTTAAGGTGTGCCACACAGAACCCGGTCAGCCTATAGTTTTCTGACCTACATGTTATAAATTATTGTTCATATGTTAATTTTTAAATTTGTCTCTAGGGAAAGGCCCATACAGGAATATTCTGGTAAATATGTTAGTTATTGCTGATAAGGAGTAAATTCAATTCAGGAGTTAGTTAAGGAAGGTGGTAATGATCTTGTTTTATTGTTACACAGAAAGCAGTTATTTTTGTCACTATTATAGCACCTGTGGGCCAAGCCCAGTGTTAGGCACTCTCCCACTGTTATCCCAGTAAGCCTTCAGAGCATTCCTTCAGTGCAGTTATTCTCATTCTCAGTTTACGGTGAGGAAATTATGATGCTGACTGTTTAACTGCCTGCCCCATTGTAGTGGTATGCCGGAGCTGCCTCACACTGGCTCTTGAGAACTGATTGTATGCATCCCTCCCTTGAAATTGGTTATGGTGGATTATTTCCACCACAGAAATCAGAAAACTCTACAAAATATGTACTCCCAGGCCTCTCCTTCTTCCCTTGATGGTTTTTAAACATTTACCAGCATACCACTGACCACGTTAAGCTCCAATGTTGCAGGAAGGGGTACCCCTTCCAGGGCCTGAGAGTGGCCTCTTGTCTAACACTCGGAAATGAATTGTATGAGGAGACACATGTGCTGACAAAGCAAGAGACTTTATTGGAAGGGGCACCCGGGCGGAGGGCAGCAGGGTAAGGGAACCCAGGAGAACTTCTCTGCCACGTGGCACACAGTCTTGGGTTTCATGATAATGGGGTTAGTTTCCGGGTTGTCTCTGGCCAATCATTCTGACTCAGGGTCCTTCCTGGTGGTGAGCGCAACCGCCCAGCCAAGATGGATTCCAGCGAGGAGGATTCTGGGAGGACGGTAGGACAGACTGACTGGCGTCTCCTCTCCTTTTCACCTTTCCCGTATTCTTCTGGTTGGTGGTGGCTTGTTAGTTCCGTGTCCCTTACCAGGATCTCCTGTCATAAAATTACTCATGCAAATTGTTACTGTCTTTGCCTGGCCAGGGCAGGCAGTTTCAGTCAGTGTTTCCCCTAACACCAACTCTACTTTTTTCAGCTACTAACTATTTGACCTTGGATAAGTTGCTTATCCTGAGCTTCACTTTCCTTATATCTAAAATCAGTAATTAATTGTCTGTATTGTCTATGTTGTTTTGTGGATTTAATAGTTTGTATTCCCTTGGATTTGGGGGTAAATTAAGTCAGTTCCTGGAATATAGTTAACATCCTATAAATAATAGTGATTTTTCAACTTTCTCTAGAAAAATCTATCATCAAAAAGAGTCTGAGAAAAGACTTTGTGCATTTAGTGGATATGGCATGCTAAAGCCATGAGGAAGAGACGGTATTACAGAGGAGGAGCACCTGAAGCACTCATTTGCCAAGTATCTGTCAGAACCACTTTCTTTAAAATGGATATTAATGGTATGCTACCTGCTAATCTCCTCCTTCCTGAGCCAAGGAAGTGCCCTTTTCCACAAAATATTAGAATGACTTGGGGCTGTCTGAATGATGACTGTTGAGATAGAACAAAACAAAAATCAATTCATATTTTCTTACAGGAACAATTAATAATTTCAGATAAAATACTCCCAAAAGGATAGATCACAGTGTTATTTACCATAGCATTTTGTGTTTGTTTTCAGTAGGACTTGGTCCCTGCCATAATTCCAGAAATGTAACTCTGTGGCCTAAGCCTTAATTACGTTATACACTGAACGTTGCTTAAAGTAGCAAAAAATTAAGAATTTTTTTGAAATTTTTCTTATTTTCCGTAAGTCTTATATATTCGTTTAAGGATTTGGAAATAAATTTTATTTTTTAAATAAATAAATGTATAAGTATTCAGTAAGCATCTCTGATGTATCTAGATATGTTCAAATAGAATAACTAGGATGTATATACGACACATACACACATATAAACTGACACATAAACTGAACTCTACTAGATGTTTGGCTGGCAAAGGAGTTTTATTAAAACCTTTGTAATGAATGAATTTATTGCAGCATTCATCATAACTATAAAAACTGAAAACAAAAACAACTTACTGCCTACGAATTACAGACCTTTATATTTTTTAATGTGCAAATACACACATATTAAAAGCAGCAAGGGAAAAACAACAAATAACACACAAGAGAATCCCCATAAGGTTAACAGCTGATCTTTCAGCAGAAACTCTGCAAGCCAGAAGGGAATGGCAGAACATATTTAAAGTGATGAAGGAGAAAAACCTACAACCAAGATTACTCTACCCAGCAAGGATCTCATTCAGATGTGATGGAGAAATTAAAACCTTTACAGACAAGCAAAAGCTGAGAGAGTTCAGCACCACCAAACCAGCTTTACAACAAATGCTAAAGGAACTTCTCTAGGCAAGAAACACAAGAGAAGGAAAACACCTACAATAACAAACCCAAAACATTTAAGAAAATGGGAATAGGAACATACATATCGATAATTACCTTCAATGTAAATGGATTAAATGCTCCCACCAAAAGACACAGACTGGCTGAATGGATACAAAAACAAGGCCCATATATATGCTGTCTACAAGAAACCCCCTTCAGACCTAGGGACACATACAGACTGAAAGTGAGGGGATGGAAAAAGATATTCCATGCAAATGGAAATCAAAAGAAAGCTGGAGTAGCAATTCTCATATCAGACAAAATAGACTTTAAAATAAAGACTATTACAAGAGACAAAGAAGGACACTATATAATGATCAAGGGATCGATGCAAGAAGAAGATATAACAATTGTAAATATTTATGCACCCAACATAGGAGCACCTCAATACATAAGGCAAATATTAACAGCCATACAAGAGGAAATCGACAGTAACAGAATCATAGTAGGGGACTTTAACACCCCACTTTCACCAATGGACAGATCATCCAAAATGAAAATAAATAAGGAAACACAAGCTTTAAATGATACATTAAACAAGATGGACTTAATTGATATTTATAGGACATTCCACCCAAAAACAACAGAATACACATTTTTCTCAAGTGCTCATGGAACATTCTCCAGGATAGATCATATCTTGGGTCAGAAATCAAGCCTTGGTAAATTTAAGAAAATTGAAATCGTATCAAGTGTCTTTTCCGACCACAACGCTATGAGACTAGATATCAATTACAGGAAAAGATCTGTAAAAATTACAAACACATGGAGGCTACACAATACACTACTTAATAACGAAGTGATCACTGAAGAAATCAAAGGGGAAATCAAAAAATACCTAGAAACAAATGACAATGGAGACACGACGATCCAAAACCTATGGGACGCAGCAAAAGCAGTGCTAAGAGGGAAGTTTATAGCAATACAAGCCTACCTCAAGAAACAGGAAACATCTCGAATAAACAATATAACCTTGCACCTAAAGCAAATAGAGAAAGAAGAACAAAAAAAACCCTAAAGTTGGCAGCAGGAAAGAAATCATGAAGATCAGATCAGAAATAAATGAAAAAGAAATGAAGGAAACAATAGCAAAGATCAATAAAACCAAAAGCTGGTTCTTTCAGAATATAAACAAAATGCTAAACCATTAGCCAGACTCATCAAGAAAAAAAGGGAGAACACTCAAATCAATAGAATTAGAAATGAAAAAGGGGAAGTAACAACTGACACTACAGAAATATAAAGGATCATGAGAGATTACTACAAGCAACTATATGCCAATAAAACGGAAAACCTGGAAGAAATGGACACATTCTTCGAAAAGCACAACCTTCCGAGACTGAACCAGGAAGAAATAGAAAATATAAACAGACCAATCACAAGCACTGAAATTGAGATCATGATTAAAAATCTTCCAACAAACAAAAGCCCAGGACCAGATGGCTTCACAGGCGAATTCTATCAAACATTTAGAGAAGAGCTAACACCTATCCTTCTCAAACTCTTCCAAAATATAGCAGAGGGAGAAAAGCTCCCAAACTCATTCTACGAGGCCACCATCAACCTGATACCAAAACCAGACAAAGATGTCACAAAGAAAGAAAACTACAGGCCAATATCACTGATGAACATAGATGCAAAAATCCTCAACAAAATACTAGCAAACAGAATCCAACAGCACATTAAAAGGATCATACACTATGATCAAGTGGGGTTTATCCCAGGAATACAAGGCTTCTTCAATATACGCAAATCAATCAATGTGATACACCATATTAACAAATTGAAGGAGAAAAACCATATGATCGTCTCAATAGATGCAGAGAAAGCTTCTGACAAATTTCAACACCCATTTATGATAAAAACCCTCCAAAAAGTAGGCATAGAGGGAACTTTCCTCAACATAATAAAGGCCATATATGACAAACACACAGCCAACATCATCCTCAATGGTGAAAACTGAAACCATTTCCACTAAGATCAGGAACAAGACAAGGTTGCACACTCTCACCACTATTATTCAACATAATTTTGGAAGTTTTAGCCACAGCAATCAGAGAAGAAAAAGAAATAAAAGGAAACCTAATTGGAAAAGAAGAAGTAAAGCTGTCACTGTTTGCAGATGACATGATACTATTCATAGAGAATCCTAAAGATGTTACCAGAAAACTACTAGAGCTAATCAATGAATTTGGTAAGGTAGCAGGATACAAAATTAATGCACAGATATCTCTTGCATTCCTATACACTAATGATGAAATATCTGAAAGTGAAATTAAGAAAACACTCTCATTTACCATTGCAACAAAAAAGCATAAAATATCTAGGAATAAACCTACCTAAGGAGACAAAGACCTGTATGCAGAAAATTATAAGACACTGATGAAAGAAATGAAAGATGATACAAATAGATGCAGAGATATACAATGCTCTTGGACTGGAAGAACCAACATTGTGAAAATGACTCTGTTACCCAAAGCAATCTACAGATTCAATGCAATCCCTATCAAATTAACACTGACATTTTTCACAGAACTAGAACAAAAAATTTCACAATTTGTATGGAAACAGAAAAGACCCCGAATAGCCAAAGCAATCTTGAGAAAGAAAAACGGAGCTGGAGGAATCAGGCTCCCGCACTTCAGACTATACTACAAAGCCACAGTAATCAAGACAGTATGGTACTAGCACAAAAACAGCAAGATAGATCAATGGAACAGGATAGAAAGCCCAGAGATAAACCCACGCACCTATGTTCACCTTATCTTTGCTAAAGGTGGCAAGCATATACAGTGGAGAAAAGACAGCCTCTTCAATAAGTGGTGCTGGGAAAACTGGACAGCTACATGTAAAAGAATGAATTTAGAACACTCCCTAACACCATACACAAAAATAAACTCAAATGGATTAAAGACCTAAATGTAAGGCCAGACACTATAAAACTCTTAGAGGAAAACATAGGCAGAACACTCTATGATATAAATCACAGCAAGATCCTTTTTGACCCACCCCCTAGGGAAATGGAAATAAGAACACAAATAAACAAATGGGACCTAATGAAACTTAAAAGCTTTTGCACAGCAAAGGAAACCATAAACAAGACACAAAGACAACCCTCAGAATGGGAGAAAATATTTGCAAATGAAGCAATTGCCAAAGGATTAATCTCCAAAATTTACAAGCAGCTCATGCAGCTTAATATCAAAAAAACGAACAACCCAATCCCAAAATGGGCAGAAGACCTAAATAGACATTTCTCCAAAGAAGATACACAGATTGCCAACAAACACAAGAAAGAGTGCTCGACATCATTAATCATTAGAGAAATGCAAATCAAAACTACAATGAGATATCATCTCACACCGGTCAGAATGGCTATCATCAAAAAATCTACAAACAACAAATGCTGGAGAGGGTGTGGAGAAAAGGGAACCCTCTTGCACTGTTGGTGGGAATGTAAATTGATACAGCCACTATGGAGAACAGTATGGAGGTTCCTTCAAAAACTAAAAATAGAACTGCCATACGACACAGCAATCCCACTACTGGGCATATACCCTGAGAAAACCATAATTCAAAAAGAGTCATGTACCAACATGTTCATTGTAGCTCTATTTACAATAGCCAGGACATAGAAGCAACCTAAGTGTCCATCAGCAGATGAATGGGTAAAGAAGTTGTGGCACATATATACTATGGAATATTACTCAGCCATAAAAAGAAACGAAATTGAGTTACTTTTAGTGAGGTGGATGGACCTAGAGTCTGTCATATAGAGTGAAGTAAGTCAGAAAGAAAAAACAAATACCGTACGCTAACACATATATATATGGAATCTTAAAAAAGAAGGTCATGAAGAACCTTGGGGCAAGACGAGAATAAAGACGCAGACCTACTAGAGAATGGACTTGAGGATATGGGGAGGGGGAAGGGTAAGCTGGGACAAAGTGAGAGAGTGGCATGGACATATATACACTACTAAACGTAAAATAGATAGCTAGTGGGAAGCAGCCGCATAGCACAGGGAGATCAGCTCGGTGCTTTGTGACCACCTAGTGGGGGGATAGGGAGGGTGGGAGGGAGGGAGCCGCAAGAGGGAAGAGATATGGGGACATATGTATATGTATAACTCTTTCACTTTGTTATAAAGCAGAAACTAACACACCATGTAAAGCAATTATACTCCAATAAAGATGTTAAAAAAGAAAAAAGAATTAGTATGTTGGTGGAGGTCATCAAGAGGACGTGACCAACTGCTGACTCTCAAGCCGGACCTGGGCAATCAGAGGCTCCTCATCCCCTCTCCAATCCTTGGAATGTACCTTCAGTCCACCATTCTCAAAGCTGGAGCCGTTTTCAAGGACACAGCCTTGAGACAGTAATGTGATGTTGAGACCATCTGGTTGGTATATGTGACCGAACCCCATTAAGGCCTCTATGTAAACTTTCAAGATTCTGGCAAGCAGGTATGGAGATCTACTGTCTTGCAGCTGCTCAAGACAAGCCTGAAATGTAAGTAAGTCCCTTGTGGGGAATTCCCTGGCAGTCCAGTAATTAGAATTCTGTGCTTTCACTGCCAAGGGTCTGGGTTCAATCCCTGGTTGGGGAACTGAGATCCCACAAGCCACATGGTGCGGCCAAATAAATAAAAAAAGACTTAAATGTTAAAGGCCAATATTTTCTGAAAATAATGTTAAGTTCTTTGCTTATTAAACTGCCACCTACCTATCTGGAGTGGTCTGCCTCTTTCTTCCATCTCTCCTTGCCCTTCATGTACAGGGGCCAGTTTGTGAGCCAACAGAGTAACATGACAAAGTTTTTAAAATGTGTTCTCAAAAATAATTCCTTTAGTTCTAAAGATTTTTAGTAGTATGCCCCATAGGTTTTTGTTCCAATTCCTGAATTTAATTTTTTTCCATTTTAGTACAGATGATGGATCCCACTGTGTTCCTTCAGAGCTACCAAAGGGTTGACTGGGTGGAACATTTTTCAAGGAGTAAGGACACTTGGTGGTAGAGATTCTGGGAAGATGGTGGCGTCAGTAGCTATATAGGTTTCTGATCTCTCCAAACACTCACATAAAAACAGAGCAACGAGAGAGCAAAAGCAAAATGCATGAATAATATTTTCAACAAATCTAGGTTATAAGATATCCCCTCAGCCTCCAAAATTCAAGTGGATGAGGACAAACCACTAAAAGTTGCATTACTTACATGGTACCCGTGTCTGTGCAGGAAGAAAAAGAAGTAACATCACAGCATTTTACTAACTTGATAATAGGAGAACCACAAACTAGCCAGCTCACTGGAAAGAGAAACTGAAACTGGCAGGGTTTCTGCCCTTTTCAATACCAGGTAAGTGCAGGGAGCCCAGCTGAAAAGGCACTAAAGGGGCTGGAAGCATCATAGCCCCTGAGAACTCTCAAAACTGACACTTCAGGGCTCCCTTCTAGGACAGGAGCCCACCATATGAGAAACCTCTGGAACTGGAATCATGATTCAGTAGGAAATGAATAAGAGAGACTAAGGAAATGAGAAGGTCTAAAACTGTGCTGTATACACACGTCCACACTTGTGGCCACTGAGTACTTGAAATGTGGCTGAGATATGCTGCAGGTGTAAATTACACACCAGCTTTTGAAAACTTAGTAGGAAAAATTTTAAATATCTCATAAATTATTAAGTGAAGTAAGTCAGAAAGAGAAAGACAAATACCATGTGATATCACTTATACGTGGAATCTAAAATATGACACAAATGAATTTATTTATGAAACAGAAACATACTCACAGACATGGAAAACAAACTTATGGTTACCAAAGGGGAAAGGGGGTAGAGAAGTGATAAACTGGGAGTTTGGGATTAGCCGATTCAAACTACTATGTATAAAATACATAGACAAGGTCCTACTGTACAGCACAGGGAACTATATTCAATATACTGTAATAAACCATAATGGGAAAGACTATGAAAAAGAGTGTGTATATATATGCATGGCTGAATCGCTTTGCTGTACACCAGAAGCTAACACAGCATTGTATATCAACTATACTTCACTTAAAAATATTTTTTTATCTAAAAAATAAATATCTCAATAATTTTTATATTGATTACATGTTGAAATAATATTTTGGATAGATGAAATTAAATAAATAATTAAATGTGTTTCTTTAGGCACTTTTAAATGTGACTACTAGAAAATGGTACTACATGTGTGGCTAGCATTATATTTCTACTGGACAGAACTCCATATTACTGAAGTTTGAGATGCCTTTTCGACATCTCAAGTGGAAAAGTCAATTAGGTAGCTGGATATACGTGACCGGAGTACAAGGGAATAGATGGGAGTGGATATACAATATTTTGATTCACCAGCCTAAAACAATACTCAAAGATGTGAGACTAGATGGAATCACCTAGGAAGTAAATGTGTATAGGGAAAAAGGGCAAAAAAGGCAAAAAAAAAAACGGAGGCCTTGGGCAATCCAACACTTAGAGGTGTGGAAAATGAGAAAGGTCTAGGAGAATGTGGGGTGGACATAAAGAGAACAGTCTTCAAAGATTAAGGAAGAACATATATAAAGGAAAAGGGAATGATTAACTGTGTCAAATGCTGCCAAAAGGTGAATTAAGATGAAATCTAGGGCTTCCCTGGTGGCGCAGTGGTTAAGAATCCACCTGCCAATGCAGGGGACACAGGTTCGAGCCCTGGTCCAGGAAGATCCCACATGCCGAGGAGCAACAAAGCCCGTGTGCCACAACTACTGAGCCCGCACTCTAGAGCCAGCGAGCCACAACTACTGAAGTCCCGCGCGCCTAGAGCCCGTGCTCTGCAACAAGAGAGGCCACTGCAATGAGAAGCCCGCGCACTGCAACGAAGACTAGCCCCTGCTCGCCGCAACTGGAGGGAGCCCGTGTGCAGCAACGAAGACCCAACACAGCCAAAAATAAATAAATAAAATTAAAAAAAAAAAGCTTCACGATGTTGGGTTTGGCAATGATTTCTAGGATTTGACACTAAAAACACAAGCAACAAAAGTGAAAATAGATAAATTGGATTACATCAAAATGAAAACTTTCTGCATCAAAGGACACAGTTTAAATAGAGTGAAAAGGCAACCTATGGGAGAAAATATTTGCCAATCATATATCTGAAAAGAGGCTAACTTCCAGAACATATAAAGAACCCCTACAACTCAATAACAAGAAAACTGATTTTAAAAATGGGCAAAGGACTTGAAGAGACATTTCTCCAAAGAAGATATACAAATGGCCAACAAGCATACGAAAAGATGCTCAACACCACTAATCATTAAGGAAATGCAAATCAAAACCACAGTGAGATATCACCCCACATTTATTAGGATGGCTGCTATCAAAAAACAAAACAGGGACTTCTTTAGTGGTCCAGTGGTTAAGAATCTGCCTCCCAACGCAGGGGAAGTGGGTTCAATCCCTGGTCGGGGAACTAAGATCCCACAGGCCACAGGGCAACTAAGCCGAAGCACCACAACTGGAGAGAAGCCTGTGCGCTGCAACTAAGACCCGACAAAGCCAAATAAATAAATAAATAAATAAATATTAAAAAAAAAAAAAAAAAAGAGTAGTCAAACCCATAGAAAGAGAAAGTGGAATGTTGATTGCCAGGGACTTCAGGAAGAGAGGAATGGGGAGTTATGGTTTGATGGGACAGAGTTTCAGTTGGAGAAGATGAAAAAATTCTGGAGATGGAATGTGGTGATGGTTGCCTAACAGTGAATGCCATAGAACCGTACACTTACAAATGGTAAATTTTGTTATATGTATCTTACCACAATTAACGAAAAAAAATTTAAAGTGTACTGGGAATTCCCTTGTGGGCCAGTGGTTAGGACTGCCAGGGGCCCAGGTGCTATCCCTGGTCGGGGAACTAAGATCCCACATATTGCACAGCCAAAAAAAAAAAAAAAAAAAAAAAAAAAAAGGTGAAATCTAGGAAGTGTCCACTGGATTTTGCAGAATGAAGGTCTGCTATGTGATGACATTTGATACCTTCATAGGGAGGGTCCAGAGAAGGAAGAAATGCTTATGGTCAATAGCAGCTATGTAAATTTTAGTATGGTGGGCTTGAGTTAAGGACATTGGATTGAGGTCCACTCCCAAACAGATCAAATGCCCAGGAGACGCACTAAAACATTAACATGCAGTAGAGTGCTGGCATCTCTGATTCAGCCCACTGAATGCTAGCTCACTGCAGGAAGGACCAAACCTAGGACCTGAAATATTGCTTCCCTCAACATCTGAGATATTGAGGGGGCGTTGTATGGTCAGAGCCACTTCCAGGGACAAGATGTGGCTTCCTAAATATATTGATATATCCCTTAGTGTCTCTAATTCTCTGGGGCTGGGCTACAGAGCTAACTACACATACAGGGCAGTCGCTAACATTTGCAGTATGTCTGGCACAAAAGTACAAATGAAGGCCCTTGGTCCATGTCCTTGATCTCTTCCCATTGCCAGCTATGTCCTACACCAAGAGATCGCTCACACCTAACCCAGAGAACACTTCAGCCTACATCTCCAAGCTTTGTCTACCCTTTGCTTCTACAGTGGCCACTTGGCCACCTTTTGGGCCTGAGTTTGCATACTATAGGCCCAGACCTCCCTTCCTTAGGAAGGACCCTGAAAGTAAGGCCTTACAGGACCTGGAAGCAGCCTCGGGGAATAAGGAAACCTAAACGTTTTACACAAATGTTGCAGGGTGTTGGGACCTGGTGAGAACATCCCATAGTCCTTGTGGTCAATGTCCCTAGCTTTGTGGTCTGGATACAGCACGAAGAGGGCCTGAGTGGGAACCTTTATAATGTGGGGCCCAGGAATAGGGTTCTTCTTGGTCAGTACTATGCCAGTACTGGCCACATACCAGAAAAGCAAGGAGAAAAAAAATATGGGAAAGTAGGGAGGAGTTTCCTTTTACTGGTTTGGTTTAAATTTTTTTCACTCTATTCTTTTAATGTGGTCTCCTACCATGTTTCTACAACTAAACTTCTTAAAAAAACAGCTGAGTTGAGTTTCATCATAGAACCAGCAATGTGGTCATGGTGGAAAATGTAGAAGACCATACCACCAGTTATTCCAAAGATGAGATATATGCCCTGATCACAGCATGGTGTATGTCCATCCAGTTGTCTCCAAATATGTCTATATGTGCACACACAAACACACACATACACACTCACCCTCGCATATCTGCTCACACTTAGTCACAATAATTTTTTAAATGGGATTATCCATTAACACAATTTTCACTAAATATACGACCATTTTTACATACTCATTAACCTTGAATCACTCTCCCATACCTTCCCCTCCCCCTCTCCCCACAGACCTCAGGAGCCCCTGTTCCCAACACACAAATTTTTTTCTCCCCTAGAAACTGAGACCTTCCCCCTTCTGCTCCTAACTCCTGCTGTTCTCCCCCTTCCTGATCCTGAGTCTTCCTTCTAGCACCCCCTACTCCCATCTGAGGAGGAAATATTCTCCCTATCCATACAGGCTCATGCCCTGCCTCTTTCTTCAACCTGGATATCTCCATCACCCCTCCTTTTCTCTAGCCACCCTGAGTTAAACCCTGCCCCCTTTTCTTGTCCATAGTTGCAAAACACCTATGCGAAGAGCATATATAACATATAAATGGAATTTTCCTGGACAGAACTCCATGTTAGACAGTGGAAATAAATGATTGCTAGGATAATATTTTATTCCCCCTCCCTTGCAATGAGTAAGCTAGTATGCCAACAACTTTCTTAAGTCCTCGAAATAAGACACAGGATTAACCGTTTTTTGGACAATAAAAAAAGCTACAATTTTTAAGTGAAACCAACATTTTAATTTGTTAACTCAAAAATTTCATTATGGAAAGGCAACTTGGAAAAGGGAAATCTCAGAGGCCAAGGCAGGCCTTTTTGGGGGATAAGCGGGGGCTGGAATCAAGTGCCAACAGCAGATTAAGTGCTAGGTAGTGCCATTATGGGGAGGGGAGGCTTCAAAACTGCCTCTTCAAACAACAACTTCAAAACTGCTCATGATGTTGCTTAATAGCTAGAGCACTTGGAAACCTCACAGTTAACCAGCGGAGTAGGCAGCCCATTCAGGACAGTGGGTGGATGTTGATTTCTTTTGTAGGCCTTATGATTATGCTCATGGAGGATCACAGCATAGGAGATGTAGGAGAGGGAGGCATGCTCCCTATTTCAGCCGGCTCTCCTGAAGAGAGAAGGCTCAGGACCTCAAAATCGGGCAGCAACATGTGCCTAAGGCTAGCAGGGCTAGGAATAGAGATGGAGCTCAGGCCAGAAAACCTAGGAGAACTCCTGCCAGAAAAAGCAGTGGGGGAGGAGGAGGGGCTCTGGTCCGGAAACCAAAGAGCAGCGGCAGAGGAGGAGGAGGAGGAACTCTCACCATATGGCCCAGGAGGTGAGGATGAGGAGGCACACATACGAACTGCACGCCAAACCTGCTGGGAAGCAAGATTTGGGACCTCAGAATCAGAAGAGCTTGAGCTGCTCTGGAAGACTAGCCTTCTTAAGGTGAACCCAGGGGATGAAGGAGGACTCTGGCCATTAAGCCCAGGTGGAGAAGGGTGGCTGCTAGGGGCTGATCTTCCCTGGGTGGCGGGGCTCCAGAGGACAAAGCCTGGAGTCGTGCTGCTGCTTTGGAGGGTAGGGCCTAGCCGGGCGGCACGGCTTCCGAGGGTAGGGCTTGGCCCGGATGCGCGACCGCGGAGAACAGGGCCTGGCGGGCTGGAGTGATTGTCAACGGCAGGGCCTGGACCAGATGCACAGCGGCGGGAAGCACGGCGGCGGCGATGAGCAGGGCCTGGCGGGCTGGAGTGGTTGTCGACGGCAGCACCTGGCTCAGATGCACGGCGGCGGGAAGCGAGGCCTGGCGCGGAAGCACGGCGGCGGCGATGAGCAGGGCCTGGAGCAGAAGCACGGCGGCGGCGAAGAGCAGGGCCTGGCGGGCTGGAGTGGCTGTCGATGGCAGGGCCTGGCCCAGATGCACGGCGGCGGGAAGCGGGGCCTGGCGCGGAAGCATGGCGGCGGCGATGAGCAGGACCTGGCGGGCTGGAGTGGTTGTCGACGGCAGCACCTGGCTCAGATGCACGGCGGCGGGAAGCGAGGCCTGGCGCGGAAGCACGGCGGCGGCGATGAGCAGGGCCTGGAGCAGAAGGACGGCGGCGGCGAAGAGCAGGGCCTGGCGGGCTGGAGTGGCTGTCGATGGCAGGGCCTGGCCCAGATGCACGGCGGCGGGAAGCGGGGCCTGGCGCGGAAGCATGGCGGCGGCGATGAGCAGGACCTGGCGGGCTGGAGTGGCTGTCGATGGCAGGGCCTGGCCCAGATGCACGGCGGCGGGAAGCGGGGCCTGGTGCGGAAGCACAGCGGCGGCGATGAGCCCGGCCTGGCGGGCTGGAGTGGTTGGTGATGGCAGCGCCAGGCGCGGAAGCACGGCGGCGGCGATGAGCAGGACCTGGAGCAGAAGCACGGCGGCGGCGAAAAGCGGGGCCTGGCTCGGGTGTACAGCAGCGGCGTTGAACAGGGCCTGGCGCTGATGCTTGGCGCTGGAGAGCAGCGCCCGGCCCGGATAGATGGCAACGAGCTGCGCCTGGTTCGGGTGCACGGTGGTGGTGGCGAGCAGGGCTCTGCTCAGCTGCACGGCTACGATTAGCAGCGCTGGACCCGGATGCCTGGCTACGGAGAGCTAGCCTGGCTGTCTGACTGCGGAGAACGGGAGCCGACGGGGTGGTGCGCCCGCGGCGAGCAGGGCGTTGCACCGATACACGGCTGCGGACAGCAGGGCCAGACTGGGTGGCGCGGCGGCAGAGGGCTGGGCCTGCTCTGACTGCTTGACTGCGGAGAGCAGGGCCTGGTGCTTTAGCCTGGCTTTGGAGGACAGGACCCGGCTGTGATGCGCGGTTCCACAGAGAAACCTGAAAATGGCCGCAGCTGCTGGGCTCAGACCTTGGAGAAGATGGCGGCGAAGACGCTGACCACGGGGACACTGCAGCTCCGGAAAACAGACAGCGCCGTGGAAGCTTCAGAGACCGGGAAGCCTCCTCGCGGCTGGGCCGCTTCCTCCCACGTCCATTCCCTGGGCCCGTGGTCTGGGTCGGACGCTGGCCAGCGCCCCTGGCGGCTTGCCAGACGGCGGCCCCACTGAGCACAGGCACCGTCTGGACGCCTTGGCCCATCCTGGGCACCACACAGCTCAGCTCTGCGTGGGGACTCCCGCCGCCATGGAGGTCGGGGCGCCCCCCTTCCTGCACACCGTCCACGGAGGGAGGCCCCGGGTCCTCCCCGGTGAGCGAAATGGCGCCGGCAGCAGCCATCTTGCAGGATGAGGAACCTGCTGTGCCACCGCGTGGGGCGCCGCCACCTGACGGAGATGGGTTGCTCGAGACTGTGGGGACCAAGGCACCGGGATTGGGGTTTTCAGTCCCACGGGTGTCGCCAGGGGCAGAGGCGACCTCGTTCTTCGGCCCTGCAGGCATCTCACCTTGCTGTGGCTTCTGCTCCTTCCCACAGCACGACTGCGCGGCCACAAGGCCAGGTTCTCCCTCAGAGACAGGAGAACGCGGCTGCCGACGCTACCTCAGTGGAGCCCCGGGCGCCAAGAGGGAGGATGGGCGGGCCCTGTGGAGTCTTCGCTTCTGATTGGTGGGCTGGATGTCACGTGACCTTCGTCACCCGGGGAGGGGGCCAACTTGGCTCCACCTAGCGCCAAACAGGAGGGTGTGCTCCACACGTCAGGAGTTTGCTCCACCCTGCCCTGCTCAGCACGCCGCCGGGTCAATGCTGGGAATTCCCCATCCTTACCCTAGGAGTGTATGCGTCTCGAAAGAGGGGTTGAGGGCCACAAGGCTGTCTATATAAATGATTCGAGTCACGCTGAATCAGCTTAGCTTATAGCACCACTCTGGTGGCTCAACCCTTAGCCAGGTGTCCCTCCTGGAATATAGTCAGGACACTGGACCCGTAACTGTGGCCCTGGAGGGGACGGTCCCGGAACTGCTCCGGGCATCTGGATGACCCCACAGGAAGGTTTGCTTGGAGAGCGGCCTGAAAGCGAGCAAACGGATGGGTCCTACACGGGGGTCTTGGCTCAGGATGTTCAGTATGCTGCCACATATGCGGGACGGGGGGGCAGTTAATTCTTCAGCAAGATGCTTCCCCCTGCCCTGCTCCCTGAACACAGACAGGTTGCCTGGGATTAAGGGTGATGCTGTCCTTAAAGATGCATCATCATTTGTATGGGCTGCATAGTAATCCACTGATGAACGTACATTAATTTATTTGACCTACTCTCTAGTTTCTGTTCATATAAATATGGTGTGGTGCACAGGCTTGAAGTGCAATATTTGGACACATTTTTAGTCATTATTATAAAAGTCATTATTACTGCATGTTCAGTACCCAAAACAAAAGTAAATGTAGGAAAACTAGAACCTAGATTCCCACAGACCAGCAGGCAAGTACTGGGAATGTTTAATTATTTTTTTGGTAGAATGGCCATTCATAAATAATTCATAGTCCTTTTGTTTTATAAAAATGGAATTATTCATGCATACATATTGTTTTGTAACCTGCTTATTGTGTCCAGAAAACACACTTTCCATGTCAATAAATACATTTCCACAAGGCCATTGTGTAACTACAAAATATTCCTTTTATGGAGGAAGCTTACATTTTCTTTTTTTTTAATAAATTTATTTATTTTTGGCTGAGTTGGGTCTTCGCTGCTGTGCGTGGGCTTTCTCTAGTTGCCGTGAGTGGTGGCTACTCTTCATTGCGGAGCACAGGCTCTAGGCGTGCGGGCTTCAGTAGTTGTGGCACATGGGCTCAGTAGTTGTGGCTCGCGGGCTCTAGAGCACAGGCTCAGTAGTTGTGGCGCACGGACTTAGTTGCTCCGCGGCATGTGGGATCTTCCTGGACCAGGGCTCGAACCCGTGTCCCCTGCGTTGGCAGGCGGATTCTTAACCGCTGCGCTACCAGGGAAGTCCAGGAAGCTTACATTTTCAAACTGCTATATTGATCAACATTTATGTTGTTTCCAACTTTTCACTCTCTATAACACATCAGTGTAAGACATATCCTTTTTACTAAAAATTGTTCAGGGGCTTCCCTGGTGGTGCAGTGGTTGAGAATCCGCCTGCCAATGCAGGGGTCACGGGTTCGAGCCCTGGTCTGGAAGGATCCCACATGCCGTGGAGCAGCTGGGCCCGTGAGCCACAACTGCTGAGCCTGCGCGTCTGGAGCCCGTGCTCCGCAACAAGAGAGGCCGCGACGGTGAGAGGCCCGTACACCGCGATGAAGAGTGGCCCCCGCTCGCCGCAACTGGAGAAAGCCCTCACACAGAAACGAAGACCCAATGCAGCCAGAAAGAAAGAAGCTTTCATTAAAAAAAAAAAAAAAAAAATTGTTCATATCCTCGAATGTGAACTTGTTGTGGGTAAATTCCCAGAAAAGGACATTCTGAATACGGACCATACACATTTGTAATTCTTTGAGAAGAATTTAGGAAAGTGGTTCTCCTGAAAGTTGCTGTTACAGCGATTTTGGTGGAATGGAATGGGATATTTAGTGGAATGGATGAACAAATGGACTGAAACAACACAAAAATAGAATAGAATGGTGTTTGGAGTGTTAAATAATAGAGAGTAGAAAATGGATTTGAAATGGAATGCAGAATGTGATGAAATTGACACTGACTGTAGTGGAAATTAGAACAAAATGGAAAAGGAATATGGACTTGAACAGGATATGGACTGGAAAATTGAATGGAATATAATGGGAAAATGGAATGGAATGCAAAATGGCAATATCTAATGGCCTACAGAATAAAAGAAAAATGTTATATGAGAAAAGGAATGAAATGGTGTATAGTGTGTAGTATAGTGTGAAATAAAATATTAAAGAAAACAGAAGGAAATCAAAATAGGAACGACCATAGTATGGAATACAATATGCAATGGCCTGAAATAAATGGACCATGAAATATGCACTATAGATTTAAATGTACCATAAAAGAATGGAATGAAATTGGGAATGAAAAACAGAATCCAAGATTATGAAGGATGGAATAGGAATTGAATGCTAATGGAATATGTAAAATCAAATACTGACGAAATGCAGGATGGACTTAAATGAAGAATAAATGAATAGACTGTGTTCTGGTCATCTACCATTCCATAATATAGTGTTGTGGAATAATGTCCATTTCATTATGCTCATGGATTTTGCAGAGCTAGAATTCAGATAGGTTAGAGCAGGAATGGCTTATCTCTGCTCCACAATGTCTGGAGCCTCAGGTGTGAAAACTGGAATGGCTGTGAGGTCATAAGGGAAGGACAACAATCATTTGGCCAGAGTATCTGGGTAGATGGTGTCACTTCCTGGAATAGGGAAGGCTTGAATATTGGGGTCACAGTGGGAATCAGTGATCCGTTCTGACCATATTAGCCACTATGCGCTCTGTAGTTGTCCTAGTGATTTAGGGTTATGAACCCCAACTTATCTCATGGCCATTCTCTTAATTCTATACGTCAACTTTCACCAGTTTTCCTCTTAAGAGTCATTTCAGTTTACTCTCTGAGATCTTTCTTTTCCTCCTCCTCCTTTCTAGAATCTCTGGGTCTTAGTCATGATCCTTGACTCAGTAATAACTAAAATGCCCCCATCCCTGCTTTCTTTAAAGGAGCTATCTATATAGATATAGAGATGTATATAGTTTTTCCCCACTTACTGATTTGCTCTTCTCTAAGATCTCAAACTTTATGCTAAGGAAGTCCCTCTGTTTAACTCTATTGGTGTGTCTTCAGTGCCCTCTCCTTTTTCTTTCCCAGTGCGCCTGTTTAAGAGATAGTGTTTATGTATGTTTGTGCTCATAGAAAAAGAATCTGGAAGGGTGAGTTTTGTTCTCTCATACTTTATCTTCTGAATGTTTTCAATGAGCATACATTCCTCTTGTACTCAGAAAAAATAGAGCTATTTGCATTTTTAAAACAATTTATAATGTTTGTTTAGATTTTAAGCTGTTGTAAAAACAAAAACAAAAAAAAAAACAGGCTATCTTATATACTACTGGATGGGGTTATAAATTCATAGCATCTTGCCGATGAAATGTCCATTTGACACTACAATTTCTCTTCTAGGCATTAACTCTAAAGAAATACTCATATATACTCACAATGTTATGTGCTCAAAGGTGATTATTATAGTGTCATTTATTTTAAATAACCTGAAATCCTATTTCCAATAGGATACTGGATGTCCATAAAATAAACCTATGCAGCATTTATAGGATTTTTAAAAAAAATTTTAATGCTGTGGGCTATGATATTTACACAAAAAACACAGGATGTATTCTATCTACTGATCTATGTTTACATCTGTATATTTATTTTTACATCTACCTAGCTTTCTACATATATTAGAATTTCATTCACTATAATGCAACAGGGAGGGGGGGCATTTTGCCCCCCAGGTGTGGGGATTTGGAAATGTCTGGAGACCATCACAATTGGGGAGGGAGAGGTGCTACTGGCATTTAGTATGCAGAGGCTAGGGATGCCCTCAGTCCCTTCAATGTACAGGAGAGCCTCTGACAACATAGAATTATCTGACCCAAAATGCCAACAGTGTCCAGTTTGACAAACCCTGCAGTAGAGCATTTAAATTATTCAAAAAAGTTTAAGACAAAATTTACATCATGATCAATCCTACCAGTGACTGATCACTATTGCTACAAGTTTGATATGTGTATGTATTAAATTTTCTGTGATAATTTTGTGCTTTAATAAATAGCAAAAGGGTATTTTTTTGAAATGAACTAATTTTTTTTTTCATTTTAAAAATTTATTCTTCTTCAACAAGCTACAAATGTTTTTCACATATGAAACATACTAGTCATTGCTTAAGAAATTATATAACTTAAGAATTATAATTTCAACTCATTTACATGGAGGAATATTCCACAAAAAATCCATCATCATATATTTACTGATTCTCAACCTTCTAATCTAAGTATTAATATGTAAATATTTATATATTTGGTTAAAATAAGGAAAAGTTGTGGCATCATAATCATAATGCAATGTATCTGATATATAAAGGGCAGTGTGTTTGACTAACCAGGTCATAATAACCTCATTACTACTCCAGTGACTGGTTTGTGAATGTATATTTCCCAGTTGTGGTTAACGAGATATAAATGTAAGTAGCTTTGGGGTCTTTGGGGAATGGTTTCTCAGCTTTTAAAAAATAGAAGAGACATAACAGATTGTTTACATAAAATAACTTAAAGAATGTATATATCAAATATTAGAATTAATAAATGAGTTTAGCACGATTGCTGGATATAAGGTCAATATTACAAAATTGAGTTGCATTTCTATATTCTTTATTTATAAAGAAAAAAATTTTAATGCCATTCACTATAAATCAGAAACATCAAATACCTAGGAACAAATCTAATAAAAGATATTCACAAGACCTCTGCCCAGAAATCTATATAACATTTCTGAGAGATATTAAAGAAGACCTAGATAAATTGGAGATACATCATGTTCATTGATTAGAAGACAACATTATGAAAATTAAATCAAAGAGAGATTTCTCATCAAAATGATTTATGGATTCAATCTAACTTCAGTTGAAATCCCAGCTGATTTTTTGTAAATGGAAATTAGCCAACTGATTCTAAAATATATGTGAATATCAAAGATCCAAGAACAGCCAAAGCCATCCAGAAGAAGAAATTTGAAGGACTTTCAAAGCTACATTGCAAGGGCACCTATAAAGCCATAATCATTAAGATAGTGTGATTAAAAAAAAAAAAAAAATGGTCATGAAGAACCTAGGGGCACGATGGGAATAAAGACGCAGACCTACTAGAGAATGGACTTGAGGACACGGGGAGGGGGAAGGGTAAGCTGGGACAAAGTAAGAGAGTGGCATGGACATATATACACTACCAAATGTAAAATAGATAGCTAGTGGGAAGCAGCCGCACAGCACAGGGAGATCAGCTCGGCCCTTTGTGACCACCTAGAGGGGTGGGATAAGGAGGGTGGGAGGGAGGGAGATGCAAGAGGGAAGAGATATGGGGATATATGTATGTGTATAACTGATTCACTTTGTTATAAAGCAGAAACTAACACACCATTGTAAAGCAATTATACTCCAATAAAGATGTTAAACAAAACAAAACAAAACAAAAGATAGTGTGATTTGTGTAAAAGAATAGACAAATAGACCAATGGAACAAAGAAAAGAGTCCACAAAGAGATGCACACAAATATGGCTACACACACACACACACACACACACACACACACACACATATATTTTCACCTGATTTACAACAAAGGTACCAATGCAGTGCTTGGGAGGAAGGACAGTCCTTTAAATAAGTAGAACTAGACTAATTGTATATCCATCCTTACGGAAAAAATAACTTTGGCTCCTAACTTACATCATACACAAAAATTAATTCCAGAAAATAAAGCTGGAAAATAATGTATAAGCATTTTATCAACTGTGCTTCAATAAAAGAAAGAAAGAAATGTATACATGTATAATGTATAAACATATCTTCATGACCTTGGAGTAGATGATGATATCTGAAACAGGACAGAAAAAGCACTGACAATAAAGGAAAACATTGAAAAAATATATATCCACACACACATCCAAAAAATATCTTACGTACAGAATAAAATCAAGAAGAAAAAAAGCCAATGCAATTGAACATTGGTGCAATATTTCAATAGGCACGTCACAATGTGGGACATCCAACTGACCAATAAACAAAAGATTGCCCAAACTCAGTCATGAGGGATATGCAAATTTAAATTACAATGAGATATCAGAAAATATCTACCGGAATAGCCAAAATGTAGCCAGAATAGCCAAAGTATCAAGAGGTGGAGAAAACAAAGAAGTGGAACTCTAAGTGCTGGCGGGAGTATAAATTGGTACTACCACTTGGAAAACCGTTTGGCAGTATCAAAGCTGAATTTATGCCTTTTCTATAACCCAGCAACTCCATCTGTATTAGCTTTCTATTCCTGCATAGCAAATTACCACAAACTTAATGGCTTAAAACAATGTCCATTTATTAGCTCCCAGTTTTGTAGGTTCAGAAGTCCATGCATGGCATGGCTGGGTTGTCTGCTCAGTTGTCACACAGGGTGAAGTCAGCCTGAGAAATCAGTCCGCCAGTGCTATGGACTGAATGTTTGTGTCTCTCCTAAAATCCACATGTTATAGACCCTAATCCCCAATGTGGTAGAATTTGGAGGTGGAGCCTTTGGAAGGTAATTAGGTTTGGATGGGTCATGGCAGTGGAGCCCCATGATGGGACTGGTGCCCTTATAAGGGGATGAAAAGAACAGAGCTCTCTCTGTGTGTGAAGATACAGTAAGGTGGCCATCTGCACACCAGGAAGCAGGCCTTCACCAGACACCAAACCTTTGGCTCCTTGATATGGGACTTCCCAGCCTCTAGAACTGTGAGAAATAAGTTTTTGTTGTTTAAGCTACTCAGTCTATAGTCATTTGTTACAGCAGCCCAAACTAATTAAGACAGCCAGGCTCTGTTTCTTTCTGAGTGCTCTTCAGAAGAATCCACTTCCAAGCTCATTCAAGTTATTGGCAGAATTTAGTTCCACTTTTAGCTCCTAGAGATTTCTAACAGTTTCTTGTAGCATCAATCTCTCCATATACTCTCTCTCACTTGAATCTCTTAGAAAGCGCACAGGCCAGTTTAAAGTCTCACCTGGTTGGGTCTGACTCACTCAGGGTACCTCCTTATTTGAAAGTCCTGATTTGGGACCTCGATATATCTGCAAAATCTTTTCCCATATAATGTAACATAATCACAGGAGCAATATGGCATCATAATACCAGGCTCTTCTCACACTTAAGGAGAGGAGATTATACTAGGTCAAGGGTCATTAGGAGTCATCTTAGAATTCTTCCCTCTGGCCCCAGGCAATCCAGTCCCACATAGAATAGTCATTCACCTCATCTCACAGTTTCCAAATTTCTCAAGGTATTATAGCATCAGCTCAATTCCAAAAGCTCATCTAAATCTCATCAGCTCAAAGTCCAAAATCTTATCATCTCAATCATCTAAATCAAGCATGCATGAGGTTCCTTGGTATAATCCATGCAGTACAACTCCTGGGACACAATCCCTCTCCAGCTGTGTACTGGTGATACTAAAGTGACAAACTATCTTCCCCTACACACAATAGTGGGACTGGCATAGGATAACAGCTATAAACATTATGGTTTAATATGGGGGGACATAGAAGGCAGAAAGGAGTCCGAATTCCAAAGCAGTCTGGAAATTCAGCTGATTTCTACTAACAGTCTGTCCAAGGCAATTCAGGAAGACAACTTAGTCTTTCTCTAGTATTTTGACATCAAAATTCTTCCAGTCTTCAGCCAATACTCAGTTCCAAAGCCACACCCACATTTTTAGGGGTTTGCAATGGCGGCACCGCGCATCCAGGTATCAAAACCTATATTAGTTTCCTATTGATATGGAACAAATGACCACACTCAGCAACTTAAAACAGCCCTCATTTATTAGCTCACAGTTGTGCAGGTCAGAAGTCTGTGCCCAGTGTGACCAGCTTCCCTGCTAGGGTCTAACAGGATGAGATGATGGTGGACTTGCTGTGTTCCTTTCTGGAGGCTCTGGGGAAGAGTCCCTTCCAAACTCTCCCATCTTGTTAGTTGAATTCAGTTCCCAGCTGCTGGAGGAATGAGGCCCCCATTTCATTGCTGGCTGTCAGCCTGGAGCAGCACTCATCTCCTAGAGGCTGCCTGTACCTCCTCACCCTGTGGCCCCCTCCAAATATTCTCTCATGCTTCAGATCTTTCAGCAAGGACCAAGGCCCTTGTAAGTGCTCACTCAATTAGGTCTGGCCCACCCCAAATAATCTCCCTGTCCTAAGATCGACTATCTGTGACCTGAATTACACCTGCAAAATCCTCCCCCCGCCATACAATTTAACACAATCATGGGAGTGATATCTTATTGACTATTATTATATCCACAGGTTCCATCCACATTCAATGGGAGGAGATCATACAAAGTTAAGCATCACTGGGTATCATCATAGAATTCTGCCTACTGCACAAAGTATATATCAAACAGAAATGCATAAATATGTTCTCCAAAAGGCATGAACAAGATGTTCTTAGTAGCATTATTAGAAACAGTCACAAACTGGAAACAGTGTGAATGTTTATCAACAGTTGAGTGAATAAATACAAGTGTGGTATCCATATAATGGAATACTACACAGCCATGAAATAATCAAATATCCCTACATGCAACAAATATGGACAGATCCAAAAATCAGTGTATTGAACAAAGGAAACCAGCATGAAAATGTACATGATTGATAATTCTGTTTGTATAAAGTTTAAAAAACAGGCAAAATGAATATATAGTGACATAGGTCAGAAGAGTGGTTAACTTTCAGGTGTAATGACTACATACTATAGGTTTCTGGGCACCAGTAATGTTCTATATCTTAGTCTTGGTGGTTTTACATGCATGTGTTCGCTTTGTAAAATGTCATCAAGTTGTTGCCCCTTATGATTTATGAACTGTTCTCTTTGTATGTTCTACTTCAATGGAAAAAAAAAAAAAAGCTAACATATAAGAAAAAACCTTATAAAAGGCAAGAAGAGTTGACGGAAATATACTTCAGAATCACACCCCTTATAGGCAATTTTAAAATGGAAATGCTTTTAACCCTTCCAGACTTCAGACTGTATTATAAAGCTAGAGTAATCAAAATAGCGTGGTATTGGCACAAAAACAGACATATAGATCAATGTAACAGAATAGAGGACCCAGAAATAAACCCACACACCCTACAGTAAATTAATCTATGACAAAGGAGGCAAGAATATACAATGGAGAAAAGACAGTCTCTTCAACAAGTGGTGATGGAAAAGCTGGACAGCTACATATAAATCAATGAAATTGAAATACTCATACCATATACAAAAATGAACTCAAAATGGTTTAAAAGCCTAAATATAAGACATGACACCATAAAACTCCTAGAACAGAACACAGGCCAAACATTCTCAGCCATAAATCATAGCAATATTTTCTTATGTCAGTCTCCCAAGGCAAAAGAAATAAGAGCAGAAAATAAACAAATGAGACCTAATCAAATTTCAAAGCTTTTGCACAGCAATGGAAACCATCAACAGAACAAAATGATAACCTATGGAATGGGAGAAAATATTTGCAAGTGATGTGACCAACAAGAGGTTAATATCCAAAATATACGGACAGCTCATACAACTCAATACTGAAAAAGCAAGCAACCCAATCAATCAAAAAATGAGCAGAAGACCTAAACAGACATTTCTCCAAAGAAGACATATGGATAGCTAACAAGTACATGAAAAGATGCTCAACATAACTAATTATCAGAGAAATGCAAATCAAAACCACAATGAGGTATCACCTACACACCATTCAGAATGGCTATCATCAAAAAGTCTACAAATAATAAATGCTGGAGAGGGTGTGGAGAAAAGGGAACCCTTATACACTGTTGGTGGGAATGTAAATTATTGCAGTCACTATGGAAAATAGTATGGAGATTCCTTGAAAAGCTAAAAATAGAGCTACCATGTGATCCAGCAATCCCATTCCTGGGTAAATATCTGGAAAAAAAAAAAAAAACCCAGAAAACTCTAATTGAAAAGATACGTGCACCTCAATGTTCACAGCAGCACTATTTACAATAGCCAAGACAGAGAAACAACCCAAGTATCCATCAACAGACTACTGGCTTAGGAAGATGTGGTATATATATATATATATATATATATATATATATATATATATATATATATATATATATGTATGTATATATATATATGTGTATATATATATGTATATATACATACAATGGACTATTACTCCAGCCATAAAAAATGAA
Organism: Eschrichtius robustus; assembly: GCF_028021215.1. Classification (NCBI taxonomy): domain Eukaryota; kingdom Metazoa; phylum Chordata; class Mammalia; order Artiodactyla; family Eschrichtiidae; genus Eschrichtius; species Eschrichtius robustus. Next base: position 47,095,042 of record NC_090845.1, read on the forward strand.
ATATTGCCATTTGTAGCAACACAGATAGACCTAGAGAATATTATACTTAGTGGAGTAAGCCAAACAGAGAATGACAAATAATATATGATATGACTCATATGTGGAATCTAAAAAAATAATACAAATGAATCTATATACAAAACAGAAGCAGACTCACAGACATAGAAAATTACGGTTACCAAAGGGAAAAAAGGATGGGGGAAGGGATAAATTAGGAGTATGGAATTAACAGATACAAACTACTGGGACTTCCCTGGTGGCACAGTGGATAATACTCCACGCTCTGAATACAGGGGGCCCGGGTTCAATCCCTGGTCAGGGAACTAGATCCCACATGCATGCCACTACTAAGAGTTTGCATGACACAACTAAGGAGCCCGCCTGCCACAACTAAGGAGCCTGACAGCCACAACTAAGGAGCCCTGGTCCCAAGAGTTTAGGATTTTAACATAATTCTGTCAGCAGAGTAAACAAGAACTAAGAAAAACCGCAAAATTTATCATTTGATTGATTTTATTGAATTCTTTGTTCAGTGCTTCAGATGAACATATGATCTTTCTCCTTTGACTTACTGATTAATAAAATTTTCAAATATTTCCTAATACTACACCACGCTTTTATGACTAGGAAACTACCAGATTGTGGTAGATTTCTATAAACTGTCGAATTTTATTCACTCAAGCTTTATTGATAAAAAACTGTAATTTATGTTCGTAAGTGAGATAGAGCCATATTTTTCTCTGTGAGATGGTGGGTGGTATACCATCTCTTCCAGGTTTTAGAATCAGGGTTTAGACTCCCTTCATAATTTTGGAAGATTTCTATCTTTTCTTCTAGCTTCTAGATCACTTTTTTTTTTTTTTTTATTGTTTTAGGAATTTGTGATTCTTTAAAAGAATGGGATGATTGTATTCAATTTTCCTTGTGCGTTCAACAGTAATTTTGGTTCCCAAGCCTAGTGGAAGAATAACACCATTTTCTGATAAAGGTGTGGCTATTCAAAAGTGCATTCTAGGAAAGGGAGAGAGATACACCGTAAGTAACATAGATGCTGATTACAGAGGGACTTGGGTGACTGTCCTAGTTCCACCACTTAGTGTATGACTTTCCCCAAATTAATCTTAATCTTTCAACCCTGAGTTTCTTCATCTGGGAAATGGGAATACAGTCCCCTCTCTTGCATTGTTTACCCCAAATTTAGCAAAGGGCAATTTTCACGTTATTACTCAAGTCAATTAATGTGCAAGCCTGCTGGGATCAAGAGTAAAACATGTGGTAATTTACAAAGTAACAATTAACATCAACAAGTAGGAGGTAATAACTGTTTTAGGAAAGTGTATGTATTTCTGAGATTTTATTAATCTTCTTGAAGCTATGCTTATTATTTCTATGTATTTTCCACATACAGATTATTTCTACATAAAATGCATCACCTATTCTTTAATTTTCTGAAAATAGCGCACATGCATGCTCTTAAAAGTTAAATAGTAACACTAGCCTTTAATGAAATCAGAAATCATTTGATTCTAAATTCTCTTACACACACATACCCTCCCCACTCCTGCTGCTCAGGCTCCCTGAGACAACTTTCATCTTTTCTGTTTCTCTGAAATTTACCATGATGTTTCTAAATTATAGCCTTATAATGATTGTAGCATATTGCAAAAATGACCACAAGTGAGGACTTCTGGTTCTAGCTCCTTCGTGTAAAGAGGTTGGAAATCCTCACCCCCTTTCTTATAAGAAGAAGAAGCTGGACAAACTGAATCAACTTAAAAAAAAACCATTGGTGAGCCGAGGTTGCAGAGCAAACCACCACCGCGAAAGACAGATTCAGAGTCACGATGGAGATCTGCTTACCTGGAGATGTCTCTAGAGCCATAAACATACAACACTTAAATGGTAAATTTGCTGAATTGCTTAAAGCTGAGCATGGAATAGTACGAGAGCAAGGGGGCCTCCACGTGTCCGTGAGCTTTACCTTCAGGAAAGTTTCCCCTCGTCCAGGCAGTGTGAGGCGACGCTGTAAATCCCCGGGTCAGAGATGGACGCGTGGAAACTCTGCACCCTGCACCTGCTGCAGAAGCTGTGCAGCGCCGGGTGGGTGCGGGATAGGTAAATAATGATGTTCTCAGCGCCCAGGAGGAGCATGAAGCGTGAGACTGGGAGGAGGGAGTATCTGTGCTGCTTCTTCCTGCACAGCCTGCAGCTGCAAACCAGAACTCACAGGTTTGCAGGGGCGAGGCTCAAATTTAACCGTGCAGCAGTGGCAGCCCCCAGTGTAGTTCACCAGGCCTGGGGACTTGAAGTGTCGAGCAAACTCGGCCGTATGCATGCAGCCGAAACCTCACAGCTTCCCCAAGGTCTCCCAGCGCCCTGGCTGCGCGCTCAGGTTTATCTCCTTTGAGGACACGGCGAGTGCCAGGGCGGCGCATGTGGCTATGGATCTTTTGGAGTCCGCTTCACTAGCCTGCCGACTTTTTTCAGTAGTGTTCTTTGCCACCGCCGGGCTCCTGACCTTGGACAAGCCGGTGGCTGCACGCGCCCGGCACCAAGACCAAAGTGGCTGCGCTGGTGGGGGCAGTGAGGGTGAGGGTGGGGTTGGGGGGCGGGGAGCAAGGGGATCAGGGATCCCTGGCTGCTCTTGGCTGTGCGATTGAGCCGCAGTTCTCTTCCTTACCTTGCCTATGGCATCCTCAGCCATAAAAGCAAATCTGGCCAGGTTGTCACCCTGCAGTACAGGGTGGGGGGGTGGGGGTATGGGGTGTGTGCTCAGGTTCTAAGAACTTACCGGGTCGCCCCTTTGTCTGCACTACCAGGATTGACCACTTTATTGGAAATGAGGCCAAGAGGCTCTTCAGCCTGAACCTAAAACCACTTTACTGCTGTAACATTGTGGCGAACTGTATATTGGTAGCCCTTTCTCCAAAGAGATTTTTTAGATCATCCATACACACCTGGAGATTGCCTGTATTCACGCTCATTCTGTTACATATCTGCCCTGGTTTTATTAAAAACCACTGATTGGACACTTAAAATCAGTGAATTTCCTGGTAAGTAAACGATACCTCAAAAGTATTAAAGCAAGAACAACATGAAACTCAAAGAAGGCAAAAGGAAGGAAAAAGAGTAGAAATCATTATCATTGATAACATAATACTAAAAAAATCAATAAAACTAAAAGCTGGTTCTTTGATAAGGTCAATAAAATTGATAAACCTCTGGCCAGACTGATCAAGAACAAAAGAGAGAACACACGAAATACCAATATCAGGAATAAAAGAGGGGCTATTGCTACAGACTCTACAGGGTTTATGGGATAATAAGTAAATATTATAATCAACTCGAGGCTCAGAAGTAGTATTCAATCCCATTTTTTGCTTGTGTACTCAAGACTTGCATAGCCAGCCCCCATCTTGATTATCGTCCCAACAGTTAGCCTTGATTCCCTTCTCTTTTCTCACTAAGAAATTCCCCAAAGTTTGTAATCTAATTTCCTCTTAAGAGTTTCTACCAGCTCTTTATTCCAGAGACTTCTCAGAACCTCCAGCAACTGTCTGGTTAATTCAAACTAGTTTTCAACCTGAACCATATCAGTGTTTTAGTTATATTGTGTCAGGGAAATTTGTTTTCAACTTTTGTGAGAGTGAGAAAGAATTATGTTTCCAGGTGCCTCCTATAAGAAGTAAAGATTCTGAGAAGGATCCCTTGTCGAAGACCTAGTTTGGGAAGTGATCATGCAATATGGGGCTTAGACAGAGATATAAATTGGTCATCTATTAACAGAGATGAGTGAAAAGTCCTGAAGATGCAGTGGATATAGGGAAAAGAATGAAGCTATCAGTGGATGATATTTAATATGTGGAATTAGGTGAGTGAAATTGATACAGGGTTCATCTCTAGTTTTTAGGTTCTTTGCCACAGAATTGAAAAAACAGAAGTTTCTGCTATCACCCAGAGATCAGAAAACTGTAGCAAACTCCATGAATCCTCTGCATTTCTGAGGCAGATGACTGATAAGGGAAAACAGAAGCCCCTGCAAAACCCATGTTCACCAAAACCAATGTATAAGCCACTGTAGCTGGGGAAAAAATGGCTTCTGCTTCCCCTGCACCTTCCAAATCTCATAAGAGGTCATCTTTTTAGCTGAACACATAAAAACATTGACATTCCTGCTGACAAGGAGGTCGAGGTCTAGGAAAAATATATATTTTCCAGGTCTCCAGCCACTGAGATTCAGGGGAGAAAAATAGAAATGACTGGGAATGAATGTTCATTGCAAGGAAAACACAATACCTCTTTCAAAGCATTTTGGGAAATATAGTCACATGCAAATATGGGTTCATTTTGACAAGAGCTTACCTTACAGTGCATGCACCTAGTACCTAGCTTATTTGTTTCCTTGTTTTAATATGAACTCTTTAAAATGTTTAGTACATTGGATATTTAAAATAAGCAGATTTTTTCTCAATTTTTTGGACATTTGAGATAAGTTAGCTAAAACAAGCACAGGTTTTGAAGTGTGAAAGGACTGAGTTAAACCCTAGTGTGGCACCTTCCTAGCTGTGTGACTGGGAGAAAGTTATATCTTTTTTTGAATCTTAATTTCTTGACATTAGTAAAATTGTAATAAAAACACCTATGTCACAGGGGTTTTGTGATAATTAGCAGTAAGATTGCCTCCTATTCGCTACTTTGCTGAGGGAGATATTCCTGTGCTTTGGTTATGGGGATGGCCAAACACATGACACTCGACACTGAACAGATGAAATCAACAGTAGTTTATCAGTCACCTATATTCACAACCTGGGGGAGAAGGACACCTCATGCCATGCAGGGCCACACAGGGGTCGCACTTGGGAACAGAGTAGACAACTAGTGTCGTGTAAAGCAGGTTTTGTAGTATTAAGAGGCTGAGGTGCCCCTGTTTCCCATGGGAGGATTTGATTGGCTTGTTTGAATAATTCCTTAGGCATTCAGGGAAGTGAAACCTGCTACTCAGGGATAAGCAGGAACTGTGCCTGCTCATCCTGATAAGGGAGGCTGTCTGATTAAAGGACCTTATCCATGGTACAACTGGGGAGGGGAACTCGTGGTTAGGTCATTCAACACCCTCCTAATTTCACCACATGTCAAGGCAATACATAATACTGAGCCTAAATTTTTGGTCTTAACACCACATACCCATAAAGTGTCTGTCATATGGTTGGAATTTTTAAATAGGCATCTTGGTAATTGCAAAAACAGACAAATTTTTTTTAAGTTGAGGATGATTCCCTCTAAGATGTACGTTGATATTGAAAGCTATCAGATTAAAGCAAAAGGGAAGCTCATAAACCAAACATCTAATTGATATCATCTCCTACAGGACATTACCGTAATTTGGGAAAACTAAAATACAGCTACTTATTGGAAAAAATGGTCCTGAAATACACAACCTGAAATAAAATAAAATGAAAGGAAAAAGTTGTTTTCCTTCCAGACAGATTCCAAAAAATAATGCCTGAATCAGAGCCTGTGGTCATAACCTCTCTACCATTGGTGCCTGCTAATGAGGCATCACTCCAGAATAGGTTGATTGTACAGAAAGGCACTTAAAAGCTTCTACAAATGAACAGGAAATGCAAGCCATTTTACTTACTGACCGTACATTCTGAGACCAAAAGGATAGTTGTGTGAGTTTTTTTTTTTTTTTTTTTTTTTTTTTTTTTTTCAATCTCAGGAACCTGTGAGATTTCTGAAGCTGCTTGGTGACTCTGGGAAGTATGTGCACCCTATGTGGGGACCGGTCCCACGGAGCCTCTGCCTGATAGCACACACTATGCTACTGGTAAGGAAACAATCTTTTCTCCTAGTCTTGTTTGGTGTGTTGACTTAAAAAACTATATCCACAACGTGAGAGTTGCAAGTTAAGTTTTATTTGGGGCAAAATGAGGACTGCATCCCAGGAGATAGCATTTCCAATAGCTCTGAGAAACTGCTCCAAGGAGGCGAGGGGAGGACCCAGGATGTATAGGAGTTTTGCAACAAAGGACAGGTAGTCGGGAATGTCAAAAGATTATTGTTAATTAAAGAAAACCAGACACCTCAAATTAAGGAATTCAGCGCTTTTCTATGTATGGGAAGATGTAAGAGTCTGGGCTCACTGAAATCATTCCTTTGATATGCACCTCAGCTATCTGGGGCCAGTATCTGGACACATCTTGAGTTTCCTCAGGGCTCACCACAGGGAATGGCTGCAGTCTGATGGCTGCTAGATGGCAGGTATTCTTTTCAGCCCGAATTTCCTTGGCTCATTGGCTCACGTTGGAGGGCTGCAATCGTTGTTGACTGTGACATCCTTTGTTTGTTGATATGGCAGGAAATATTCCATTTCTCAGTGTCCCTGGGGGAAAGAAGAACATCCTCCCTAACTTCAGGGTGAAAATTACTATATCAGGGAAAGCGTCAGGGTGTGAATGACTATATGAGTCTAAAGGTACCATATATAAGTGCTTGCACTATGTACCAGACTCCGTGCCAGATGTGCCACAAAATTCTGTCACTATCCTACCAGACTTGAAGTGTAACTCATATGATGCCTGTTTAATTAGGAGCTATAACTCAGAAAGGTCAGATAACTAAGAGTTAAGGTGTGCCACACAGAACCCGGTCAGCCTATAGTTTTCTGACCTACATGTTATAAATTATTGTTCATATGTTAATTTTTAAATTTGTCTCTAGGGAAAGGCCCATACAGGAATATTCTGGTAAATATGTTAGTTATTGCTGATAAGGAGTAAATTCAATTCAGGAGTTAGTTAAGGAAGGTGGTAATGATCTTGTTTTATTGTTACACAGAAAGCAGTTATTTTTGTCACTATTATAGCACCTGTGGGCCAAGCCCAGTGTTAGGCACTCTCCCACTGTTATCCCAGTAAGCCTTCAGAGCATTCCTTCAGTGCAGTTATTCTCATTCTCAGTTTACGGTGAGGAAATTATGATGCTGACTGTTTAACTGCCTGCCCCATTGTAGTGGTATGCCGGAGCTGCCTCACACTGGCTCTTGAGAACTGATTGTATGCATCCCTCCCTTGAAATTGGTTATGGTGGATTATTTCCACCACAGAAATCAGAAAACTCTACAAAATATGTACTCCCAGGCCTCTCCTTCTTCCCTTGATGGTTTTTAAACATTTACCAGCATACCACTGACCACGTTAAGCTCCAATGTTGCAGGAAGGGGTACCCCTTCCAGGGCCTGAGAGTGGCCTCTTGTCTAACACTCGGAAATGAATTGTATGAGGAGACACATGTGCTGACAAAGCAAGAGACTTTATTGGAAGGGGCACCCGGGCGGAGGGCAGCAGGGTAAGGGAACCCAGGAGAACTTCTCTGCCACGTGGCACACAGTCTTGGGTTTCATGATAATGGGGTTAGTTTCCGGGTTGTCTCTGGCCAATCATTCTGACTCAGGGTCCTTCCTGGTGGTGAGCGCAACCGCCCAGCCAAGATGGATTCCAGCGAGGAGGATTCTGGGAGGACGGTAGGACAGACTGACTGGCGTCTCCTCTCCTTTTCACCTTTCCCGTATTCTTCTGGTTGGTGGTGGCTTGTTAGTTCCGTGTCCCTTACCAGGATCTCCTGTCATAAAATTACTCATGCAAATTGTTACTGTCTTTGCCTGGCCAGGGCAGGCAGTTTCAGTCAGTGTTTCCCCTAACACCAACTCTACTTTTTTCAGCTACTAACTATTTGACCTTGGATAAGTTGCTTATCCTGAGCTTCACTTTCCTTATATCTAAAATCAGTAATTAATTGTCTGTATTGTCTATGTTGTTTTGTGGATTTAATAGTTTGTATTCCCTTGGATTTGGGGGTAAATTAAGTCAGTTCCTGGAATATAGTTAACATCCTATAAATAATAGTGATTTTTCAACTTTCTCTAGAAAAATCTATCATCAAAAAGAGTCTGAGAAAAGACTTTGTGCATTTAGTGGATATGGCATGCTAAAGCCATGAGGAAGAGACGGTATTACAGAGGAGGAGCACCTGAAGCACTCATTTGCCAAGTATCTGTCAGAACCACTTTCTTTAAAATGGATATTAATGGTATGCTACCTGCTAATCTCCTCCTTCCTGAGCCAAGGAAGTGCCCTTTTCCACAAAATATTAGAATGACTTGGGGCTGTCTGAATGATGACTGTTGAGATAGAACAAAACAAAAATCAATTCATATTTTCTTACAGGAACAATTAATAATTTCAGATAAAATACTCCCAAAAGGATAGATCACAGTGTTATTTACCATAGCATTTTGTGTTTGTTTTCAGTAGGACTTGGTCCCTGCCATAATTCCAGAAATGTAACTCTGTGGCCTAAGCCTTAATTACGTTATACACTGAACGTTGCTTAAAGTAGCAAAAAATTAAGAATTTTTTTGAAATTTTTCTTATTTTCCGTAAGTCTTATATATTCGTTTAAGGATTTGGAAATAAATTTTATTTTTTAAATAAATAAATGTATAAGTATTCAGTAAGCATCTCTGATGTATCTAGATATGTTCAAATAGAATAACTAGGATGTATATACGACACATACACACATATAAACTGACACATAAACTGAACTCTACTAGATGTTTGGCTGGCAAAGGAGTTTTATTAAAACCTTTGTAATGAATGAATTTATTGCAGCATTCATCATAACTATAAAAACTGAAAACAAAAACAACTTACTGCCTACGAATTACAGACCTTTATATTTTTTAATGTGCAAATACACACATATTAAAAGCAGCAAGGGAAAAACAACAAATAACACAAAGGGAAATCTCTTCCAGCAGCCTCAGGAGCAGCGGATTAAATCTCCACAATCAACTTGATGTACCCTGCATCAGTGGAATACCTGAATAGACAACGAATCATCCCAAATTGAGGAGGTGGACTTTGGGAGCAATGATGTATATATATATTCTTTTCCCTTTTTCTCTTTTTGTGAGGGTGTATGTGTATGCTTCTCTGTGTGATTTTGTCTGTATAGCTTCGCTTTTACCATTTGTCCTAGGGCTCTGACTGTCTGTTGATTTTTTTTTTACTTAAAAATTTTTTTTAATAACTATTTTTTATTTTGATAACTTTATTTTATTTTACTTTATTTTATTTTATTTATCTTCTTTCTTTCCTTCTTTCTTTTTTATCTCCCTTTTATTCTGAGCCGTGTGGAGGACAGGCTCTTGGTGCTCCAGCCAGGCGTCAGGCCTGTGCCACTGAGGTGGGAGGGCCAAGTTCAGGACACTGGTCCACAAGAGACCTCCCAACTCCATGTAATATCAAACGGCGAAAATCTCCCACAGATCTCCATCTTGGGAGAGACCCAGCTCCACTCAACGACCAGCAAGCTACAGTGCTGGACACCATTGGTGTCCAAACATATGCCAAACAACTAGCAAGACAGGAACACAACCCCATCCATTAGCAGAGACGCTGCCTAAAATCATCATAAGGTCAAAGACACTCCAAAACACACCAGCAAACGTGGACCTGCCCACCAGAAAGACAAGATCCAGCCTCACCACCAGAACACAGGAACTAGTCCCCTCCACCAGGAAGCCTACACAACCCATTGAACCAAACTTAGCCACTGGGGACAGACACCAAAACCAACAGGAATTACAAACCTGCAGCCTGCGAAAAGGAGACCCCAAACACAGTAAGTTAAGCAAAATGAGAAGACAGAGAAACACACAGCAGATGAAGGAGCAAGGCAAAAACCTACCAGACCTAACAAATGAAGAGGAAATAGGGCAGTCCACCTGAAAAAGATTTCAGAATAATGATAGTAAAGATGATCCAAAGTCTTAGAAATAGAATGGAGAAAATACAATAAACGTTTAAGAAGGACCTAAAGGAACTAAAGAGCAAACAAACAATGATGAACAACACAAGAAATGAAATTAAAAATAATCTAGAAGGGATCAATAGCAGAATAACTGAGGCAGAAAAACAGATAAGTGACCTGGGAGATAAAATAGTAGAAATAACTACTGCAGAGCAGAATAAGGAATGAAAAGAATTGAGGACAGTCTCAGAGACCTCTGGGACAACATTAAACGCACCAACATTCAAATTATAGGGGTCCCAGAAGAAGAAGAGAAAAAGAGAAGGACTGAGAAAATATTTGAAGAGATTATAGTTGAAAACTTCCCTAATATGGGACAGGAAATACTTAATCAAGTCCAGGAAACACAGAGTCCCATACAGGATAAATCAAAGGAGAAACACACCAAGACACATATTAATCAAACTATCAACAATTAAATACAAAGAAAAATATTAAAAGCAGCAAGGGAAAAACAACAAATAACACATAAGGGAATCCCCATAAGGTTAACAGCTGATCTTTCAGCAGAAGCTCTGCAAGCCAGAAGGGAGTGGGAGGACATATTTAAAGTGATGAAGGAGAAAAACCTACAACCAAGATTACTCTAACCAGCGAGGATCTCATTCAGATTTCACGGAGAAATTAAAAGCTTTACAGACAAGCAAAAGCTAAGAGAATTCAGCACCACCAAACCAGCTTACAGCAAATGCTAAAGGAGCTTCTCTAGGCAGGAAACACAAGAGAAGGAAAAGACCTACAATAATAAACCCAAAACAATTAACGAAATGGTAATAAGAACATACATATCGATAATTACCTTAAATGTAAATGGATTAAATGCTCCAACCAAAAGACATAGATTGGCTGAATGGATACAAAACCAACACCCATATATATGCTCTCTACAGGAGACCCACTTCAGTCCTAGGGACACATACGACTGAAAGTGAGGGGATGGAAAAAGATATTCCATGCAAATGGAAATCAAAAGATAGATGGAGTAGCAATTCTCATATAAGACAAAATAGACTTTAAAACAAAGACTATTACAAGAGACAAAAAAGGACACTACTTAATGATCAAGGGATCAATGCACGCAACAGAGGAGCACCTCAATACATAAGGCAAATACTAACAGCCATAAAAGAGGAAATCGACGGTAACAGAATCATAGTAGGGGACTTTAACACCCCACTTTCACCAATGGACAGATCATCCAAAATGAAAATAAATAAGGAAACACAAGCTTTAAATGATACATTAAACAAGATGGACTTAATTGATATTTACAGGACATTCCACCCAAAAACAACAGAATACACATTTTTCTCAAGTGCTCATGGAACATTCTCCAGGATAGATCATATCTTGGGTCAGAAATCAAGCCTTGGTAAATTTAAGAAAATTGAAATCGTATCAAGTGTCTTTTCCGACCACAACGCTATGAGACTAGATATCAATTACAGGAAAAGATCTGTAAAAATTACAAACACATGGAGGCTACACAATACACTACTTAATAACGAAGTGATCACTGAAGAAATCAAACGGGAAATCAAAAAATACCTAGAAACAAATGACAATGGAGACACGACGATCCAAAACCTATGGGACGCAGCAAAAGCAGTGCTAAGAGGGAAGTTTATAGCAATACAAGCCTACCTCAAGAAACAGGAAACATCTCGAATAAACAATATAACCTTGCACCTAAAGCAAATAGAGAAAGAAGAACAAAAAAAACCCTAAAGTTGGCAGCAGGAAAGAAATCATGAAGATCAGATCAGAAATAAATGAAAAAGAAATGAAGGAAACAATAGCAAAGATCAATAAAACCAAAAGCTGGTTCTTTCAGAATATAAACAAAATGCTAAACCATTAGCCAGACTCATCAAGAAAAAAAGGGAGAACACTCAAATCAATAGAATTAGAAATGAAAAAGGGGAAGTAACAACTGACACTACAGAAATATAAAGGATCATGAGAGATTACTACAAGCAACTATATGCCAATAAAACGGAAAACCTGGAAGAAATGGACACATTCTTCGAAAAGCACAACCTTCCGAGACTGAACCAGGAAGAAATAGAAAATATAAACAGACCAATCACAAGCACTGAAATTGAGATCATGATTAAAAATCTTCCAACAAACAAAAGCCCAGGACCAGATGGCTTCACAGGCGAATTCTATCAAACATTTAGAGAAGAGCTAACACCTATCCTTCTCAAACTCTTCCAAAATATAGCAGAGGGAGAAAAGCTCCCAAACTCATTCTACGAGGCCACCATCAACCTGATACCAAAACCAGACAAAGATGTCACAAAGAAAGAAAACTACAGGCCAATATCACTGATGAACATAGATGCAAAAATCCTCAACAAAATACTAGCAAACAGAATCCAACAGCACATTAAAAGGATCATACACTATGATCAAGTGGGGTTTATCCCAGGAATACAAGGCTTCTTCAATATACGCAAATCAATCAATGTGATACACCATATTAACAAATTGAAGGAGAAAAACCATATGATCGTCTCAATAGATGCAGAGAAAGCTTCTGACAAATTTCAACACCCATTTATGATAAAAACCCTCCAAAAAGTAGGCATAGAGGGAACTTTCCTCAACATAATAAAGGCCATATATGACAAACACACAGCCAACATCATCCTCAATGGTGAAAACTGAAACCATTTCCACTAAGATCAGGAACAAGACAAGGTTGCACACTCTCACCACTATTATTCAACATAATTTTGGAAGTTTTAGCCACAGCAATCAGAGAAGAAAAAGAAATAAAAGGAAACCTAATTGGAAAAGAAGAAGTAAAGCTGTCACTGTTTGCAGATGACATGATACTATTCATAGAGAATCCTAAAGATGTTACCAGAAAACTACTAGAGCTAATCAATGAATTTGGTAAGGTAGCAGGATACAAAATTAATGCACAGATATCTCTTGCATTCCTATACACTAATGATGAAATATCTGAAAGTGAAATTAAGAAAACACTCTCATTTACCATTGCAACAAAAAAGCATAAAATATCTAGGAATAAACCTACCTAAGGAGACAAAGACCTGTATGCAGAAAATTATAAGACACTGATGAAAGAAATGAAAGATGATACAAATAGATGCAGAGATATACAATGCTCTTGGACTGGAAGAACCAACATTGTGAAAATGACTCTGTTACCCAAAGCAATCTACAGATTCAATGCAATCCCTATCAAATTAACACTGACATTTTTCACAGAACTAGAACAAAAAATTTCACAATTTGTATGGAAACAGAAAAGACCCCGAATAGCCAAAGCAATCTTGAGAAAGAAAAACGGAGCTGGAGGAATCAGGCTCTCTGACTTCAGACTATACTACAAAGCTACAGTAATCAAGACAGTATGGTACTAGCACAAAAACAGAAATATAGATCAATGGAAAAGGATAGAAAGCCCAGAGATAAACCCACGCACCTATGTTCACCTTATCTTTGCTAAAGGTGGCAAGCATATACAGTGGAGAAAAGACAGCCTCTTCAATAAGTGGTGCTGGGAAAACTGGACAGCTACATGTAAAAGAATGAATTTAGAACACTCCCTAACACCATACACAAAAATAAACTCAAATGGATTAAAGACCTAAATGTAAGGCCAGACACTATAAAACTCTTAGAGGAAAACATAGGCAGAACACTCTATGATATAAATCACAGCAAGATCCTTTTTGACCCACCCCCTAGGGAAATGGAAATAAGAACACAAATAAACAAATGGGACCTAATGAAACTTAAAAGCTTTTGCACAGCAAAGGAAACCATAAACAAGACACAAAGACAACCCTCAGAATGGGAGAAAATATTTGCAAATGAAGCAATTGCCAAAGGATTAATCTCCAAAATTTACAAGCAGCTCATGCAGCTTAATATCAAAAAAACGAACAACCCAATCCCAAAATGGGCAGAAGACCTAAATAGACATTTCTCCAAAGAAGATACACAGATTGCCAACAAACACAAGAAAGAGTGCTCGACATCATTAATCATTAGAGAAATGCAAATCAAAACTACAATGAGATATCATCTCACACCGGTCAGAATGGCTATCATCAAAAAATCTACAAACAACAAATGCTGGAGAGGGTGTGGAGAAAAGGGAACCCTCTTGCACTGTTGGTGGGAATGTAAATTGATACAGCCACTATGGAGAACAGTATGGAGGTTCCTTCAAAAACTAAAAATAGAACTGCCATACGACACAGCAATCCCACTACTGGGCATATACCCTGAGAAAACCATAATTCAAAAAGAGTCATGTACCAACATGTTCATTGTAGCTCTATTTACAATAGCCAGGACATAGAAGCAACCTAAGTGTCCATCAGCAGATGAATGGGTAAAGAAGTTGTGGCACATATATACTATGGAATATTACTCAGCCATAAAAAGAAACGAAATTGAGTTACTTTTAGTGAGGTGGATGGACCTAGAGTCTGTCATATAGAGTGAAGTAAGTCAGAAAGAAAAAACAAATACCGTACGCTAACACATATATATATGGAATCTTAAAAAAGAAGGTCATGAAGAACCTTGGGGCAAGACGAGAATAAAGACGCAGACCTACTAGAGAATGGACTTGAGGATATGGGGAGGGGGAAGGGTAAGCTGGGACAAAGTGAGAGAGTGGCATGGACATATATACACTACTAAACGTAAAATAGATAGCTAGTGGGAAGCAGCCGCATAGCACAGGGAGATCAGCTCGGTGCTTTGTGACCACCTAGTGGGGGGATAGGGAGGGTGGGAGGGAGGGAGCCGCAAGAGGGAAGAGATATGGGGACATATGTATATGTATAACTCTTTCACTTTGTTATAAAGCAGAAACTAACACACCATGTAAAGCAATTATACTCCAATAAAGATGTTAAAAAAGAAAAAAGAATTAGTATGTTGGTGGAGGTCATCAAGAGGACGTGACCAACTGCTGACTCTCAAGCCGGACCTGGGCAATCAGAGGCTCCTCATCCCCTCTCCAATCCTTGGAATGTACCTTCAGTCCACCATTCTCAAAGCTGGAGCCGTTTTCAAGGACACAGCCTTGAGACAGTAATGTGATGTTGAGACCATCTGGTTGGTATATGTGACCGAACCCCATTAAGGCCTCTATGTAAACTTTCAAGATTCTGGCAAGCAGGTATGGAGATCTACTGTCTTGCAGCTGCTCAAGACAAGCCTGAAATGTAAGTAAGTCCCTTGTGGGGAATTCCCTGGCAGTCCAGTAATTAGAATTCTGTGCTTTCACTGCCAAGGGTCTGGGTTCAATCCCTGGTTGGGGAACTGAGATCCCACAAGCCACATGGTGCGGCCAAATAAATAAAAAAAGACTTAAATGTTAAAGGCCAATATTTTCTGAAAATAATGTTAAGTTCTTTGCTTATTAAACTGCCACCTACCTATCTGGAGTGGTCTGCCTCTTTCTTCCATCTCTCCTTGCCCTTCATGTACAGGGGCCAGTTTGTGAGCCAACAGAGTAACATGACAAAGTTTTTAAAATGTGTTCTCAAAAATAATTCCTTTAGTTCTAAAGATTTTTAGTAGTATGCCCCATAGGTTTTTGTTCCAATTCCTGAATTTAATTTTTTTCCATTTTAGTACAGATGATGGATCCCACTGTGTTCCTTCAGAGCTACCAAAGGGTTGACTGGGTGGAACATTTTTCAAGGAGTAAGGACACTTGGTGGTAGAGATTCTGGGAAGATGGTGGCGTCAGTAGCTATATAGGTTTCTGATCTCTCCAAACACTCACATAAAAACAGAGCAACGAGAGAGCAAAAGCAAAATGCATGAATAATATTTTCAACAAATCTAGGTTATAAGATATCCCCTCAGCCTCCAAAATTCAAGTGGATGAGGACAAACCACTAAAAGTTGCATTACTTACATGGTACCCGTGTCTGTGCAGGAAGAAAAAGAAGTAACATCACAGCATTTTACTAACTTGATAATAGGAGAACCACAAACTAGCCAGCTCACTGGAAAGAGAAACTGAAACTGGCAGGGTTTCTGCCCTTTTCAATACCAGGTAAGTGCAGGGAGCCCAGCTGAAAAGGCACTAAAGGGGCTGGAAGCATCATAGCCCCTGAGAACTCTCAAAACTGACACTTCAGGGCTCCCTTCTAGGACAGGAGCCCACCATATGAGAAACCTCTGGAACTGGAATCATGATTCAGTAGGAAATGAATAAGAGAGACTAAGGAAATGAGAAGGTCTAAAACTGTGCTGTATACACACGTCCACACTTGTGGCCACTGAGTACTTGAAATGTGGCTGAGATATGCTGCAGGTGTAAATTACACACCAGCTTTTGAAAACTTAGTAGGAAAAATTTTAAATATCTCATAAATTATTAAGTGAAGTAAGTCAGAAAGAGAAAGACAAATACCATGTGATATCACTTATACGTGGAATCTAAAATATGACACAAATGAATTTATTTATGAAACAGAAACATACTCACAGACATGGAAAACAAACTTATGGTTACCAAAGGGGAAAGGGGGTAGAGAAGTGATAAACTGGGAGTTTGGGATTAGCCGATTCAAACTACTATGTATAAAATACATAGACAAGGTCCTACTGTACAGCACAGGGAACTATATTCAATATACTGTAATAAACCATAATGGGAAAGACTATGAAAAAGAGTGTGTATATATATGCATGGCTGAATCGCTTTGCTGTACACCAGAAGCTAACACAGCATTGTATATCAACTATACTTCACTTAAAAATATTTTTTTATCTAAAAAATAAATATCTCAATAATTTTTATATTGATTACATGTTGAAATAATATTTTGGATAGATGAAATTAAATAAATAATTAAATGTGTTTCTTTAGGCACTTTTAAATGTGACTACTAGAAAATGGTACTACATGTGTGGCTAGCATTATATTTCTACTGGACAGAACTCCATATTACTGAAGTTTGAGATGCCTTTTCGACATCTCAAGTGGAAAAGTCAATTAGGTAGCTGGATATACGTGACCGGAGTACAAGGGAATAGATGGGAGTGGATATACAATATTTTGATTCACCAGCCTAAAACAATACTCAAAGATGTGAGACTAGATGGAATCACCTAGGAAGTAAATGTGTATAGGGAAAAAGGGCAAAAAAGGCAAAAAAAAAAACGGAGGCCTTGGGCAATCCAACACTTAGAGGTGTGGAAAATGAGAAAGGTCTAGGAGAATGTGGGGTGGACATAAAGAGAACAGTCTTCAAAGATTAAGGAAGAACATATATAAAGGAAAAGGGAATGATTAACTGTGTCAAATGCTGCCAAAAGGTGAATTAAGATGAAATCTAGGGCTTCCCTGGTGGCGCAGTGGTTAAGAATCCACCTGCCAATGCAGGGGACACAGGTTCGAGCCCTGGTCCAGGAAGATCCCACATGCCGAGGAGCAACAAAGCCCGTGTGCCACAACTACTGAGCCCGCACTCTAGAGCCAGCGAGCCACAACTACTGAAGTCCCGCGCGCCTAGAGCCCGTGCTCTGCAACAAGAGAGGCCACTGCAATGAGAAGCCCGCGCACTGCAACGAAGACTAGCCCCTGCTCGCCGCAACTGGAGGGAGCCCGTGTGCAGCAACGAAGACCCAACACAGCCAAAAATAAATAAATAAAATTAAAAAAAAAAAGCTTCACGATGTTGGGTTTGGCAATGATTTCTAGGATTTGACACTAAAAACACAAGCAACAAAAGTGAAAATAGATAAATTGGATTACATCAAAATGAAAACTTTCTGCATCAAAGGACACAGTTTAAATAGAGTGAAAAGGCAACCTATGGGAGAAAATATTTGCCAATCATATATCTGAAAAGAGGCTAACTTCCAGAACATATAAAGAACCCCTACAACTCAATAACAAGAAAACTGATTTTAAAAATGGGCAAAGGACTTGAAGAGACATTTCTCCAAAGAAGATATACAAATGGCCAACAAGCATACGAAAAGATGCTCAACACCACTAATCATTAAGGAAATGCAAATCAAAACCACAGTGAGATATCACCCCACATTTATTAGGATGGCTGCTATCAAAAAACAAAACAGGGACTTCTTTAGTGGTCCAGTGGTTAAGAATCTGCCTCCCAACGCAGGGGAAGTGGGTTCAATCCCTGGTCGGGGAACTAAGATCCCACAGGCCACAGGGCAACTAAGCCGAAGCACCACAACTGGAGAGAAGCCTGTGCGCTGCAACTAAGACCCGACAAAGCCAAATAAATAAATAAATAAATAAATATTAAAAAAAAAAAAAAAAAAGAGTAGTCAAACCCATAGAAAGAGAAAGTGGAATGTTGATTGCCAGGGACTTCAGGAAGAGAGGAATGGGGAGTTATGGTTTGATGGGACAGAGTTTCAGTTGGAGAAGATGAAAAAATTCTGGAGATGGAATGTGGTGATGGTTGCCTAACAGTGAATGCCATAGAACCGTACACTTACAAATGGTAAATTTTGTTATATGTATCTTACCACAATTAACGAAAAAAAATTTAAAGTGTACTGGGAATTCCCTTGTGGGCCAGTGGTTAGGACTGCCAGGGGCCCAGGTGCTATCCCTGGTCGGGGAACTAAGATCCCACATATTGCACAGCCAAAAAAAAAAAAAAAAAAAAAAAAAAAAGGTGAAATCTAGGAAGTGTCCACTGGATTTTGCAGAATGAAGGTCTGCTATGTGATGACATTTGATACCTTCATAGGGAGGGTCCAGAGAAGGAAGAAATGCTTATGGTCAATAGCAGCTATGTAAATTTTAGTATGGTGGGCTTGAGTTAAGGACATTGGATTGAGGTCCACTCCCAAACAGATCAAATGCCCAGGAGACGCACTAAAACATTAACATGCAGTAGAGTGCTGGCATCTCTGATTCAGCCCACTGAATGCTAGCTCACTGCAGGAAGGACCAAACCTAGGACCTGAAATATTGCTTCCCTCAACATCTGAGATATTGAGGGGGCGTTGTATGGTCAGAGCCACTTCCAGGGACAAGATGTGGCTTCCTAAATATATTGATATATCCCTTAGTGTCTCTAATTCTCTGGGGCTGGGCTACAGAGCTAACTACACATACAGGGCAGTCGCTAACATTTGCAGTATGTCTGGCACAAAAGTACAAATGAAGGCCCTTGGTCCATGTCCTTGATCTCTTCCCATTGCCAGCTATGTCCTACACCAAGAGATCGCTCACACCTAACCCAGAGAACACTTCAGCCTACATCTCCAAGCTTTGTCTACCCTTTGCTTCTACAGTGGCCACTTGGCCACCTTTTGGGCCTGAGTTTGCATACTATAGGCCCAGACCTCCCTTCCTTAGGAAGGACCCTGAAAGTAAGGCCTTACAGGACCTGGAAGCAGCCTCGGGGAATAAGGAAACCTAAACGTTTTACACAAATGTTGCAGGGTGTTGGGACCTGGTGAGAACATCCCATAGTCCTTGTGGTCAATGTCCCTAGCTTTGTGGTCTGGATACAGCACGAAGAGGGCCTGAGTGGGAACCTTTATAATGTGGGGCCCAGGAATAGGGTTCTTCTTGGTCAGTACTATGCCAGTACTGGCCACATACCAGAAAAGCAAGGAGAAAAAAAATATGGGAAAGTAGGGAGGAGTTTCCTTTTACTGGTTTGGTTTAAATTTTTTTCACTCTATTCTTTTAATGTGGTCTCCTACCATGTTTCTACAACTAAACTTCTTAAAAAAACAGCTGAGTTGAGTTTCATCATAGAACCAGCAATGTGGTCATGGTGGAAAATGTAGAAGACCATACCACCAGTTATTCCAAAGATGAGATATATGCCCTGATCACAGCATGGTGTATGTCCATCCAGTTGTCTCCAAATATGTCTATATGTGCACACACAAACACACACATACACACTCACCCTCGCATATCTGCTCACACTTAGTCACAATAATTTTTTAAATGGGATTATCCATTAACACAATTTTCACTAAATATACGACCATTTTTACATACTCATTAACCTTGAATCACTCTCCCATACCTTCCCCTCCCCCTCTCCCCACAGACCTCAGGAGCCCCTGTTCCCAACACACAAATTTTTTTCTCCCCTAGAAACTGAGACCTTCCCCCTTCTGCTCCTAACTCCTGCTGTTCTCCCCCTTCCTGATCCTGAGTCTTCCTTCTAGCACCCCCTACTCCCATCTGAGGAGGAAATATTCTCCCTATCCATACAGGCTCATGCCCTGCCTCTTTCTTCAACCTGGATATCTCCATCACCCCTCCTTTTCTCTAGCCACCCTGAGTTAAACCCTGCCCCCTTTTCTTGTCCATAGTTGCAAAACACCTATGCGAAGAGCATATATAACATATAAATGGAATTTTCCTGGACAGAACTCCATGTTAGACAGTGGAAATAAATGATTGCTAGGATAATATTTTATTCCCCCTCCCTTGCAATGAGTAAGCTAGTATGCCAACAACTTTCTTAAGTCCTCGAAATAAGACACAGGATTAACCGTTTTTTGGACAATAAAAAAAGCTACAATTTTTAAGTGAAACCAACATTTTAATTTGTTAACTCAAAAATTTCATTATGGAAAGGCAACTTGGAAAAGGGAAATCTCAGAGGCCAAGGCAGGCCTTTTTGGGGGATAAGCGGGGGCTGGAATCAAGTGCCAACAGCAGATTAAGTGCTAGGTAGTGCCATTATGGGGAGGGGAGGCTTCAAAACTGCCTCTTCAAACAACAACTTCAAAACTGCTCATGATGTTGCTTAATAGCTAGAGCACTTGGAAACCTCACAGTTAACCAGCGGAGTAGGCAGCCCATTCAGGACAGTGGGTGGATGTTGATTTCTTTTGTAGGCCTTATGATTATGCTCATGGAGGATCACAGCATAGGAGATGTAGGAGAGGGAGGCATGCTCCCTATTTCAGCCGGCTCTCCTGAAGAGAGAAGGCTCAGGACCTCAAAATCGGGCAGCAACATGTGCCTAAGGCTAGCAGGGCTAGGAATAGAGATGGAGCTCAGGCCAGAAAACCTAGGAGAACTCCTGCCAGAAAAAGCAGTGGGGGAGGAGGAGGGGCTCTGGTCCGGAAACCAAAGAGCAGCGGCAGAGGAGGAGGAGGAGGAACTCTCACCATATGGCCCAGGAGGTGAGGATGAGGAGGCACACATACGAACTGCACGCCAAACCTGCTGGGAAGCAAGATTTGGGACCTCAGAATCAGAAGAGCTTGAGCTGCTCTGGAAGACTAGCCTTCTTAAGGTGAACCCAGGGGATGAAGGAGGACTCTGGCCATTAAGCCCAGGTGGAGAAGGGTGGCTGCTAGGGGCTGATCTTCCCTGGGTGGCGGGGCTCCAGAGGACAAAGCCTGGAGTCGTGCTGCTGCTTTGGAGGGTAGGGCCTAGCCGGGCGGCACGGCTTCCGAGGGTAGGGCTTGGCCCGGATGCGCGACCGCGGAGAACAGGGCCTGGCGGGCTGGAGTGATTGTCAACGGCAGGGCCTGGACCAGATGCACAGCGGCGGGAAGCACGGCGGCGGCGATGAGCAGGGCCTGGCGGGCTGGAGTGGTTGTCGACGGCAGCACCTGGCTCAGATGCACGGCGGCGGGAAGCGAGGCCTGGCGCGGAAGCACGGCGGCGGCGATGAGCAGGGCCTGGAGCAGAAGCACGGCGGCGGCGAAGAGCAGGGCCTGGCGGGCTGGAGTGGCTGTCGATGGCAGGGCCTGGCCCAGATGCACGGCGGCGGGAAGCGGGGCCTGGCGCGGAAGCATGGCGGCGGCGATGAGCAGGACCTGGCGGGCTGGAGTGGTTGTCGACGGCAGCACCTGGCTCAGATGCACGGCGGCGGGAAGCGAGGCCTGGCGCGGAAGCACGGCGGCGGCGATGAGCAGGGCCTGGAGCAGAAGGACGGCGGCGGCGAAGAGCAGGGCCTGGCGGGCTGGAGTGGCTGTCGATGGCAGGGCCTGGCCCAGATGCACGGCGGCGGGAAGCGGGGCCTGGCGCGGAAGCATGGCGGCGGCGATGAGCAGGACCTGGCGGGCTGGAGTGGCTGTCGATGGCAGG
Organism: Eschrichtius robustus; assembly: GCF_028021215.1. Taxonomy (NCBI): domain Eukaryota; kingdom Metazoa; phylum Chordata; class Mammalia; order Artiodactyla; family Eschrichtiidae; genus Eschrichtius; species Eschrichtius robustus. Next base: position 47,116,997 of record NC_090845.1, read on the forward strand.
GCCTGGCCCAGATGCACGGCGGCGGGAAGCGGGGCCTGGTGCGGAAGCACAGCGGCGGCGATGAGCCCGGCCTGGCGGGCTGGAGTGGTTGGTGATGGCAGCGCCAGGCGCGGAAGCACGGCGGCGGCGATGAGCAGGACCTGGAGCAGAAGCACGGCGGCGGCGAAAAGCGGGGCCTGGCTCGGGTGTACAGCAGCGGCGTTGAACAGGGCCTGGCGCTGATGCTTGGCGCTGGAGAGCAGCGCCCGGCCCGGATAGATGGCAACGAGCTGCGCCTGGTTCGGGTGCACGGTGGTGGTGGCGAGCAGGGCTCTGCTCAGCTGCACGGCTACGATTAGCAGCGCTGGACCCGGATGCCTGGCTACGGAGAGCTAGCCTGGCTGTCTGACTGCGGAGAACGGGAGCCGACGGGGTGGTGCGCCCGCGGCGAGCAGGGCGTTGCACCGATACACGGCTGCGGACAGCAGGGCCAGACTGGGTGGCGCGGCGGCAGAGGGCTGGGCCTGCTCTGACTGCTTGACTGCGGAGAGCAGGGCCTGGTGCTTTAGCCTGGCTTTGGAGGACAGGACCCGGCTGTGATGCGCGGTTCCACAGAGAAACCTGAAAATGGCCGCAGCTGCTGGGCTCAGACCTTGGAGAAGATGGCGGCGAAGACGCTGACCACGGGGACACTGCAGCTCCGGAAAACAGACAGCGCCGTGGAAGCTTCAGAGACCGGGAAGCCTCCTCGCGGCTGGGCCGCTTCCTCCCACGTCCATTCCCTGGGCCCGTGGTCTGGGTCGGACGCTGGCCAGCGCCCCTGGCGGCTTGCCAGACGGCGGCCCCACTGAGCACAGGCACCGTCTGGACGCCTTGGCCCATCCTGGGCACCACACAGCTCAGCTCTGCGTGGGGACTCCCGCCGCCATGGAGGTCGGGGCGCCCCCCTTCCTGCACACCGTCCACGGAGGGAGGCCCCGGGTCCTCCCCGGTGAGCGAAATGGCGCCGGCAGCAGCCATCTTGCAGGATGAGGAACCTGCTGTGCCACCGCGTGGGGCGCCGCCACCTGACGGAGATGGGTTGCTCGAGACTGTGGGGACCAAGGCACCGGGATTGGGGTTTTCAGTCCCACGGGTGTCGCCAGGGGCAGAGGCGACCTCGTTCTTCGGCCCTGCAGGCATCTCACCTTGCTGTGGCTTCTGCTCCTTCCCACAGCACGACTGCGCGGCCACAAGGCCAGGTTCTCCCTCAGAGACAGGAGAACGCGGCTGCCGACGCTACCTCAGTGGAGCCCCGGGCGCCAAGAGGGAGGATGGGCGGGCCCTGTGGAGTCTTCGCTTCTGATTGGTGGGCTGGATGTCACGTGACCTTCGTCACCCGGGGAGGGGGCCAACTTGGCTCCACCTAGCGCCAAACAGGAGGGTGTGCTCCACACGTCAGGAGTTTGCTCCACCCTGCCCTGCTCAGCACGCCGCCGGGTCAATGCTGGGAATTCCCCATCCTTACCCTAGGAGTGTATGCGTCTCGAAAGAGGGGTTGAGGGCCACAAGGCTGTCTATATAAATGATTCGAGTCACGCTGAATCAGCTTAGCTTATAGCACCACTCTGGTGGCTCAACCCTTAGCCAGGTGTCCCTCCTGGAATATAGTCAGGACACTGGACCCGTAACTGTGGCCCTGGAGGGGACGGTCCCGGAACTGCTCCGGGCATCTGGATGACCCCACAGGAAGGTTTGCTTGGAGAGCGGCCTGAAAGCGAGCAAACGGATGGGTCCTACACGGGGGTCTTGGCTCAGGATGTTCAGTATGCTGCCACATATGCGGGACGGGGGGGCAGTTAATTCTTCAGCAAGATGCTTCCCCCTGCCCTGCTCCCTGAACACAGACAGGTTGCCTGGGATTAAGGGTGATGCTGTCCTTAAAGATGCATCATCATTTGTATGGGCTGCATAGTAATCCACTGATGAACGTACATTAATTTATTTGACCTACTCTCTAGTTTCTGTTCATATAAATATGGTGTGGTGCACAGGCTTGAAGTGCAATATTTGGACACATTTTTAGTCATTATTATAAAAGTCATTATTACTGCATGTTCAGTACCCAAAACAAAAGTAAATGTAGGAAAACTAGAACCTAGATTCCCACAGACCAGCAGGCAAGTACTGGGAATGTTTAATTATTTTTTTGGTAGAATGGCCATTCATAAATAATTCATAGTCCTTTTGTTTTATAAAAATGGAATTATTCATGCATACATATTGTTTTGTAACCTGCTTATTGTGTCCAGAAAACACACTTTCCATGTCAATAAATACATTTCCACAAGGCCATTGTGTAACTACAAAATATTCCTTTTATGGAGGAAGCTTACATTTTCTTTTTTTTTAATAAATTTATTTATTTTTGGCTGAGTTGGGTCTTCGCTGCTGTGCGTGGGCTTTCTCTAGTTGCCGTGAGTGGTGGCTACTCTTCATTGCGGAGCACAGGCTCTAGGCGTGCGGGCTTCAGTAGTTGTGGCACATGGGCTCAGTAGTTGTGGCTCGCGGGCTCTAGAGCACAGGCTCAGTAGTTGTGGCGCACGGACTTAGTTGCTCCGCGGCATGTGGGATCTTCCTGGACCAGGGCTCGAACCCGTGTCCCCTGCGTTGGCAGGCGGATTCTTAACCGCTGCGCTACCAGGGAAGTCCAGGAAGCTTACATTTTCAAACTGCTATATTGATCAACATTTATGTTGTTTCCAACTTTTCACTCTCTATAACACATCAGTGTAAGACATATCCTTTTTACTAAAAATTGTTCAGGGGCTTCCCTGGTGGTGCAGTGGTTGAGAATCCGCCTGCCAATGCAGGGGTCACGGGTTCGAGCCCTGGTCTGGAAGGATCCCACATGCCGTGGAGCAGCTGGGCCCGTGAGCCACAACTGCTGAGCCTGCGCGTCTGGAGCCCGTGCTCCGCAACAAGAGAGGCCGCGACGGTGAGAGGCCCGTACACCGCGATGAAGAGTGGCCCCCGCTCGCCGCAACTGGAGAAAGCCCTCACACAGAAACGAAGACCCAATGCAGCCAGAAAGAAAGAAGCTTTCATTAAAAAAAAAAAAAAAAAAATTGTTCATATCCTCGAATGTGAACTTGTTGTGGGTAAATTCCCAGAAAAGGACATTCTGAATACGGACCATACACATTTGTAATTCTTTGAGAAGAATTTAGGAAAGTGGTTCTCCTGAAAGTTGCTGTTACAGCGATTTTGGTGGAATGGAATGGGATATTTAGTGGAATGGATGAACAAATGGACTGAAACAACACAAAAATAGAATAGAATGGTGTTTGGAGTGTTAAATAATAGAGAGTAGAAAATGGATTTGAAATGGAATGCAGAATGTGATGAAATTGACACTGACTGTAGTGGAAATTAGAACAAAATGGAAAAGGAATATGGACTTGAACAGGATATGGACTGGAAAATTGAATGGAATATAATGGGAAAATGGAATGGAATGCAAAATGGCAATATCTAATGGCCTACAGAATAAAAGAAAAATGTTATATGAGAAAAGGAATGAAATGGTGTATAGTGTGTAGTATAGTGTGAAATAAAATATTAAAGAAAACAGAAGGAAATCAAAATAGGAACGACCATAGTATGGAATACAATATGCAATGGCCTGAAATAAATGGACCATGAAATATGCACTATAGATTTAAATGTACCATAAAAGAATGGAATGAAATTGGGAATGAAAAACAGAATCCAAGATTATGAAGGATGGAATAGGAATTGAATGCTAATGGAATATGTAAAATCAAATACTGACGAAATGCAGGATGGACTTAAATGAAGAATAAATGAATAGACTGTGTTCTGGTCATCTACCATTCCATAATATAGTGTTGTGGAATAATGTCCATTTCATTATGCTCATGGATTTTGCAGAGCTAGAATTCAGATAGGTTAGAGCAGGAATGGCTTATCTCTGCTCCACAATGTCTGGAGCCTCAGGTGTGAAAACTGGAATGGCTGTGAGGTCATAAGGGAAGGACAACAATCATTTGGCCAGAGTATCTGGGTAGATGGTGTCACTTCCTGGAATAGGGAAGGCTTGAATATTGGGGTCACAGTGGGAATCAGTGATCCGTTCTGACCATATTAGCCACTATGCGCTCTGTAGTTGTCCTAGTGATTTAGGGTTATGAACCCCAACTTATCTCATGGCCATTCTCTTAATTCTATACGTCAACTTTCACCAGTTTTCCTCTTAAGAGTCATTTCAGTTTACTCTCTGAGATCTTTCTTTTCCTCCTCCTCCTTTCTAGAATCTCTGGGTCTTAGTCATGATCCTTGACTCAGTAATAACTAAAATGCCCCCATCCCTGCTTTCTTTAAAGGAGCTATCTATATAGATATAGAGATGTATATAGTTTTTCCCCACTTACTGATTTGCTCTTCTCTAAGATCTCAAACTTTATGCTAAGGAAGTCCCTCTGTTTAACTCTATTGGTGTGTCTTCAGTGCCCTCTCCTTTTTCTTTCCCAGTGCGCCTGTTTAAGAGATAGTGTTTATGTATGTTTGTGCTCATAGAAAAAGAATCTGGAAGGGTGAGTTTTGTTCTCTCATACTTTATCTTCTGAATGTTTTCAATGAGCATACATTCCTCTTGTACTCAGAAAAAATAGAGCTATTTGCATTTTTAAAACAATTTATAATGTTTGTTTAGATTTTAAGCTGTTGTAAAAACAAAAACAAAACAAAAAACAGGCTATCTTATATACTACTGGATGGGGTTATAAATTCATAGCATCTTGCCGATGAAATGTCCATTTGACACTACAATTTCTCTTCTAGGCATTAACTCTAAAGAAATACTCATATATACTCACAATGTTATGTGCTCAAAGGTGATTATTATAGTGTCATTTATTTTAAATAACCTGAAATCCTATTTCCAATAGGATACTGGATGTCCATAAAATAAACCTATGCAGCATTTATAGGATTTTTAAAAAAAATTTTAATGCTGTGGGCTATGATATTTACACAAAAAACACAGGATGTATTCTATCTACTGATCTATGTTTACATCTGTATATTTATTTTTACATCTACCTAGCTTTCTACATATATTAGAATTTCATTCACTATAATGCAACAGGGAGGGGGGGCATTTTGCCCCCCAGGTGTGGGGATTTGGAAATGTCTGGAGACCATCACAATTGGGGAGGGAGAGGTGCTACTGGCATTTAGTATGCAGAGGCTAGGGATGCCCTCAGTCCCTTCAATGTACAGGAGAGCCTCTGACAACATAGAATTATCTGACCCAAAATGCCAACAGTGTCCAGTTTGACAAACCCTGCAGTAGAGCATTTAAATTATTCAAAAAAGTTTAAGACAAAATTTACATCATGATCAATCCTACCAGTGACTGATCACTATTGCTACAAGTTTGATATGTGTATGTATTAAATTTTCTGTGATAATTTTGTGCTTTAATAAATAGCAAAAGGGTATTTTTTTGAAATGAACTAATTTTTTTTTTCATTTTAAAAATTTATTCTTCTTCAACAAGCTACAAATGTTTTTCACATATGAAACATACTAGTCATTGCTTAAGAAATTATATAACTTAAGAATTATAATTTCAACTCATTTACATGGAGGAATATTCCACAAAAAATCCATCATCATATATTTACTGATTCTCAACCTTCTAATCTAAGTATTAATATGTAAATATTTATATATTTGGTTAAAATAAGGAAAAGTTGTGGCATCATAATCATAATGCAATGTATCTGATATATAAAGGGCAGTGTGTTTGACTAACCAGGTCATAATAACCTCATTACTACTCCAGTGACTGGTTTGTGAATGTATATTTCCCAGTTGTGGTTAACGAGATATAAATGTAAGTAGCTTTGGGGTCTTTGGGGAATGGTTTCTCAGCTTTTAAAAAATAGAAGAGACATAACAGATTGTTTACATAAAATAACTTAAAGAATGTATATATCAAATATTAGAATTAATAAATGAGTTTAGCACGATTGCTGGATATAAGGTCAATATTACAAAATTGAGTTGCATTTCTATATTCTTTATTTATAAAGAAAAAAATTTTAATGCCATTCACTATAAATCAGAAACATCAAATACCTAGGAACAAATCTAATAAAAGATATTCACAAGACCTCTGCCCAGAAATCTATATAACATTTCTGAGAGATATTAAAGAAGACCTAGATAAATTGGAGATACATCATGTTCATTGATTAGAAGACAACATTATGAAAATTAAATCAAAGAGAGATTTCTCATCAAAATGATTTATGGATTCAATCTAACTTCAGTTGAAATCCCAGCTGATTTTTTGTAAATGGAAATTAGCCAACTGATTCTAAAATATATGTGAATATCAAAGATCCAAGAACAGCCAAAGCCATCCAGAAGAAGAAATTTGAAGGACTTTCAAAGCTACATTGCAAGGGCACCTATAAAGCCATAATCATTAAGATAGTGTGATTAAAAAAAAAAAAAAAATGGTCATGAAGAACCTAGGGGCACGATGGGAATAAAGACGCAGACCTACTAGAGAATGGACTTGAGGACACGGGGAGGGGGAAGGGTAAGCTGGGACAAAGTAAGAGAGTGGCATGGACATATATACACTACCAAATGTAAAATAGATAGCTAGTGGGAAGCAGCCGCACAGCACAGGGAGATCAGCTCGGCCCTTTGTGACCACCTAGAGGGGTGGGATAAGGAGGGTGGGAGGGAGGGAGATGCAAGAGGGAAGAGATATGGGGATATATGTATGTGTATAACTGATTCACTTTGTTATAAAGCAGAAACTAACACACCATTGTAAAGCAATTATACTCCAATAAAGATGTTAAACAAAACAAAACAAAACAAAAGATAGTGTGATTTGTGTAAAAGAATAGACAAATAGACCAATGGAACAAAGAAAAGAGTCCACAAAGAGATGCACACAAATATGGCTACACACACACACACACACACACACACACACACACACATATATTTTCACCTGATTTACAACAAAGGTACCAATGCAGTGCTTGGGAGGAAGGACAGTCCTTTAAATAAGTAGAACTAGACTAATTGTATATCCATCCTTACGGAAAAAATAACTTTGGCTCCTAACTTACATCATACACAAAAATTAATTCCAGAAAATAAAGCTGGAAAATAATGTATAAGCATTTTATCAACTGTGCTTCAATAAAAGAAAGAAAGAAATGTATACATGTATAATGTATAAACATATCTTCATGACCTTGGAGTAGATGATGATATCTGAAACAGGACAGAAAAAGCACTGACAATAAAGGAAAACATTGAAAAAATATATATCCACACACACATCCAAAAAATATCTTACGTACAGAATAAAATCAAGAAGAAAAAAAGCCAATGCAATTGAACATTGGTGCAATATTTCAATAGGCACGTCACAATGTGGGACATCCAACTGACCAATAAACAAAAGATTGCCCAAACTCAGTCATGAGGGATATGCAAATTTAAATTACAATGAGATATCAGAAAATATCTACCGGAATAGCCAAAATGTAGCCAGAATAGCCAAAGTATCAAGAGGTGGAGAAAACAAAGAAGTGGAACTCTAAGTGCTGGCGGGAGTATAAATTGGTACTACCACTTGGAAAACCGTTTGGCAGTATCAAAGCTGAATTTATGCCTTTTCTATAACCCAGCAACTCCATCTGTATTAGCTTTCTATTCCTGCATAGCAAATTACCACAAACTTAATGGCTTAAAACAATGTCCATTTATTAGCTCCCAGTTTTGTAGGTTCAGAAGTCCATGCATGGCATGGCTGGGTTGTCTGCTCAGTTGTCACACAGGGTGAAGTCAGCCTGAGAAATCAGTCCGCCAGTGCTATGGACTGAATGTTTGTGTCTCTCCTAAAATCCACATGTTATAGACCCTAATCCCCAATGTGGTAGAATTTGGAGGTGGAGCCTTTGGAAGGTAATTAGGTTTGGATGGGTCATGGCAGTGGAGCCCCATGATGGGACTGGTGCCCTTATAAGGGGATGAAAAGAACAGAGCTCTCTCTGTGTGTGAAGATACAGTAAGGTGGCCATCTGCACACCAGGAAGCAGGCCTTCACCAGACACCAAACCTTTGGCTCCTTGATATGGGACTTCCCAGCCTCTAGAACTGTGAGAAATAAGTTTTTGTTGTTTAAGCTACTCAGTCTATAGTCATTTGTTACAGCAGCCCAAACTAATTAAGACAGCCAGGCTCTGTTTCTTTCTGAGTGCTCTTCAGAAGAATCCACTTCCAAGCTCATTCAAGTTATTGGCAGAATTTAGTTCCACTTTTAGCTCCTAGAGATTTCTAACAGTTTCTTGTAGCATCAATCTCTCCATATACTCTCTCTCACTTGAATCTCTTAGAAAGCGCACAGGCCAGTTTAAAGTCTCACCTGGTTGGGTCTGACTCACTCAGGGTACCTCCTTATTTGAAAGTCCTGATTTGGGACCTCGATATATCTGCAAAATCTTTTCCCATATAATGTAACATAATCACAGGAGCAATATGGCATCATAATACCAGGCTCTTCTCACACTTAAGGAGAGGAGATTATACTAGGTCAAGGGTCATTAGGAGTCATCTTAGAATTCTTCCCTCTGGCCCCAGGCAATCCAGTCCCACATAGAATAGTCATTCACCTCATCTCACAGTTTCCAAATTTCTCAAGGTATTATAGCATCAGCTCAATTCCAAAAGCTCATCTAAATCTCATCAGCTCAAAGTCCAAAATCTTATCATCTCAATCATCTAAATCAAGCATGCATGAGGTTCCTTGGTATAATCCATGCAGTACAACTCCTGGGACACAATCCCTCTCCAGCTGTGTACTGGTGATACTAAAGTGACAAACTATCTTCCCCTACACACAATAGTGGGACTGGCATAGGATAACAGCTATAAACATTATGGTTTAATATGGGGGGACATAGAAGGCAGAAAGGAGTCCGAATTC